>NW_026294391.1:68201711-73121711 GCF_007827085.1 Peromyscus californicus insignis | reverse complement strand
GAATTTCCTCAGCATAAGCAGCTCGATATAGCAACAGTCAAAATGTATTGGTAAAAGACTAGAAAAATCACTGAAGATTTGTTGGGAATGATGCCACCGTGGAAGCTGGAAGAACCTGGACTCTAATGGCAGCGGACTATCTTAGCATCAGGTTAGAATAAAAACAAAGGAAAGTGTGTACACCCTGCTGTTTCATCTTACCTCTCATCCCTGGGATACATGTTGGAATGCACAATGTATCTATCATGCATTTGAAGGGCATGTCTTTCTTACTTAGTTAATCCTCTCTCCAAGCAACACACCAAGACACACATAGATGATTCCTGATTCCATCAAATTGACCACCATGAACTTTCATATTAACTACTCTGGAAGTTCATATAAAGAACATATTCGTTTGTGCTTTAATATTTCATAAGGAAACATAGATCTTGTTTGAAGACATTATATTACTACAGGTGGAATACAGTGTCATACTTAAGACTTTTGTAATCCTACCATTTTCTTCACAAAACTCTTCTCTTCATAGTAATCAAATTTTGTTATGCTACTGGATTTCAGTAGAGATTGAATACTTAAACATGAGCCAAATATTAGTAAAAGTGAGGTCTAAGTAACATGTAGTAAAGTTAGCCACAACATCTTGAATTTGGAAATGGGCCCCAACCATCAAATGGATCTCATTAATTTTATTGTTTTTGTTCAAATTCTATTTTTAAATGCTGTATTTCCATGGTGAATGGGAGTGCTGAGGGAGTATGATATTATTATTATCACTTTCTTATATTACAGGATAACATTCAGTCTTTTATTATTATTTATAATTATAGATATAAATATTTTGTGTGTTATATCAGGTTAAATATTTATTCTCTCATTGGCTATTAAGTCTTTTACCAAGTTATATTTAACTTGGCAAATTATTTTTCTATACCCTTGAGGTGGTCATGTGTTTGCTTTTCTGTTACACATTATAAGTAACTGAAAGATATTGCATCAATCACGTGTTCCAATTATAAGTATTACTTAGTTATGGTATATGACTGAGTATGGTTGGCTAGTATTTTGTTGAAAATGTTACATTTATACACATGAATAATATGGATTTGTGAATTTCTTTCTTTTCAGTAAGCATATCTGGTTAGATAATGAGTTAATATTGTCACTTCCTCCATCAATGCTCTGCATACCAAATATCCTGTAATCTTACAAAACCATGGGCTGAGTACCAAGTGACTAAATATATGAACCTGTTGGGACATTTCTTATTTAAAAGCAAAACACCAGTAGAAAACTTTACGTTATCAACTGAAAGAAATAAAGAAAAATTTAGGCACAGCTGTATGAATACACTATAAGGCTCTACAAATGTTTAATGAAGCGACATCAGTTATATAAAGTGTATTTGAAATAGAAGAGAATCACTGTAACTTGTTCTGTCGATCTATTTATTTATCAAATGTTGAAAGTAAAACTCTCTCTTTAATTTCTTCTTTTAGTATTTTGAGTTAACTCAATTTTCTTGATAAATTGAACCTTTTTTTAAGTTTGGTTGATCATTTAGAAGACTCAATTCTTTGTTTCACAGTTTTTCTATTCCCTATTTTATTACTGTATTCACTGCTTTTTATGCTTCCTCTCATGATTGGTTTGATTTTTTTTTAAAGTTCTCTTAGATGAATAAAGTAGACACTTAAATTACTGGTATAAGATCTTTAACTTATGTAAGTATGCAATAGTATATAGTATATTTATGATTTTTGATGATTAATTTCTAAGAGATGCTGTATGTGTATCATGCAGCCATGTTCACAACATTTTTATTCCTAATATCTTCAAAATTGGTGCATATAGGGACTGAAAAATTATCTTACATGTCTACAGAACAATATTATAAAACAATTTAAATGGTTTGATATTTGTTAATGCATCAAGAAGTTTAAATTTAACAATGACTTAAAGCAAAACATGTTCACAGGATATATATGCTGCATGACTGAATCACCTTATATAAATTTTATTTCAAAGCATATTTTCAGATTGCAAAGCACAAAAGAAAAATGATATTTCTGAATACACAATGCACTTTGGTGGCAGGCCATAGAGAAATCAAGCTGGAAAATTCCCTGCTGGATATCTTTCATAGTGCCAGAAGCTGCTATACAGGCCACTGGAGGAGAAAAGTCATCAATATCATTACTCAGCAGTGGACCATGAATGTTACAGTACTGACTGAGATGCCTGACAAAATATACCCACTGGTTCAAGAGTAGAATGAAGGTTATGGGTATATTCAGCCACTTTCTGATTGGATTTGAGTACTGCTTTCCAGGAGGAACTTCATACCTGGTACCATAAATCTGGCATAAAACCCATGGCTTTTTTGGTTGTAGGCTATTGGGAGAAATTACTACTATTGTTTTGCTAAATAAATATGGTGTCAAACTACTTCTAAATATGTACTTTCATACTTGTAGATTAATGTTGCTTCCAACTTGGTCCAGAGAAGCCTCTTCTACACTGGACAGTAGTTAAAGTACAGACTTATAAAAGCCAAAATGATGAGAATAAGTGAATATTGTAGGTGGACAGATGGCTCAGGAGGTTAAGAGCACATACTGCTCTTGCAGTAAATCCAGGTTCAATTCCCAGCATTAACTCCTCCTATGTCCATCTCTGGGAAATACCACACCTTCTTCTGAACCCCAATGAACCCCTGCACACATTTGTACAAATCAACACTCAGAAACACACATATACATTATTTATTATAATAAAAGTAAATTCTGAAAAACTTCAAATAATTGACTAAAGAGTGTTCAGCCTTAATAAATACATCAAGCCCCTACTCCCAATGTTTGAGAAACATCATGGGAGAAGGGGCAAAAAGAATGTAAGAGTTGGGGAATGAAGGAGGTGTGCCCTTAAATACTGTTTTGGGGATATGACATGACGATTGCATTCATGAACTCACAGCAACCTACACAAGACCTGCACACTGTCAAGCAAAGAAGATCAGTCAACATTGCCAGACACAGCATATATTGGATTCAGTGAATTACAAAAAACAAAACCAAATAACAACAAAAACCTAAGAAAAGGTAATGAAGATTGGATATAGATTCATTTTGGAGGGTCTGTGGTGAGTGGATGGGAAATTAATGGTAGGTTTTATCAAGACACATTGTATACACGTATGGAATTGTCATAAAAAGGTACTCTAGAAAATTAAAAAGAAAAAAAGATATAATTATTATTCAAGTGAGGATATTAATTATCTTTGTGCAGATTGTAAAAATAATGAGGATGGATGAAGCATGAAGGGAGAATCTTTGGATTTATCCATATTTTATCTTTGACTTCATTGATTTTTCCCCCCACAGGTGACTGCAACAAAATCAAACAAATCTTAGAGTTTCTTTCTTCCACCACTTTTCTAATTTTCCTCTTTTTACCTTCTCTAGCTGAATGTCTCAGTCCTTAACTGTAATTTATATGCACAGGCCCACTTCTTGGCATGCTCCAGACAGTTCAGATAGCATTAATTTCTGAGAAAATAAGTTATAGAAATATGTCTCCGAGATAACACTAGTTGCAGAAATGTTTTTTCTTTGAGAAACACACGGTATGTACATTATGAGCATGTCTTTTCTTCTTTCACTGGATTCAGGCTCATACATTCCTCAGGATAAATTTATCTGAAGGCTGTTAACACCTTTATCCCCTTGCCTACTTCATGTTGTAATAGATCAACAGAATGTGTCATAAGTCCAAGTGGCCCAAAGTTTCTCTACTAGTAATTATAAAGAGACTTATGCCAGGTGCAGGAAATTCATATATACTTCAGAACATGCAAAATGCTACTTTGAGTATCCTTTTGTGTGAGTTAGTGAGTCTAATTTTCTTGGGTCAGTTTTCCTGTGGATTCTCAACTTTGTTTACTGAGCCTTCACCACATGCCTCATTATCTTTTTATTTTTATTTACATCTACTCTCAAACAACATATTAAAAGTGATAGGCCCTTGTAAGTTGGATTTCTATCATTCTCTAAAATAATTTTTATAATGTGCAGTACAATTTGCATCCTTTGTTAAGTGAGGTCGTATTGCATCTGTGGGCTTAAAAAATAGGCTTCTTCCTCTCTCAGAAACATCAAAAGTATGTTATATTTGGAAAGTTATGGTGATAATTCAAAAAATGATTAAGTGTGTAGATAGTTGTATCTGATAGCAATAATAAAAATGTAATAAAACATCTGCATTAGTCTTGGCACAGTGACAAAAAGGCACAATGATGTCACTAGTAAAATAGAAGGGCTTTTTAACTTACAAACTTGGTTTCTAAAATTACCATGCTCAAGTCATTGTGAAGCTACACTTAAAGGTTAGTTGACTGCTATTATTGGGTTTAATTGTTTCATAAAATTTAAATTGTCCTGGGATTTACCCTCAATATCTGTATGTAAGTCTCCCTATCTGTGTCGATAGTAGTATCTATAACTCTTTTTAGTGGCAGCTACTGGCAGTAAACATGAAAAATGCTTGGCATTCAATAGATGCCTCTTACATATCTGTCCTTTTCATTTTAACTGTAATTTTGACCATATTATACTAACCACAGACATAATATATGCTGCAAAGTTGAGGAAATTAGTTTAAAAAATTATAGGGCTTTTCACTGATCATTAGTTTGTTAATTAAGAGAGTAAAGCATTGAAGGTCAGACAAAAGACAGGAAAATGAGTAGTCAGTATTTAAGGATTGAAATAGTGAAATCAAAATTTCTGAGAATTCTTGGGAATTTTCAAAATCATGATTTAGTATGTACTTTTCATAATATTTGGCTTATGTATTAGTAAATAAGTAATCCTAATAATAAGCAGTGAACCACTTTTCTAGGATGGCACAATATTGGATGTTTCCAATTTGTTTTTTATTACAAATGATATATTAATATATAATTTATTATTAACAAAATATAATGGAGTATTATAAAATTATGAATTTAAAAACATGTAAAAGAAGAGGGTGGGGATTTAGCTCAGTGGTAGTGTGCTTGCCTAGCAAGCACAAGGCCCTGGGTTCACTCCTCAGCTCTGAAAAAAAAAAAGATACATTTAAAGCCGGGCAGTGGTGGCACACGCCTTTAATCCCAGCACCCAGGAGGCAGAGCCAGGTGGATCTTTGTGAGTTCGAGGCCAGCCTGGTCTAAAGAGCGAGATCCAGGAAAGACACGAAGCTACACAGAGAAACCCTGTCTGGAAAAACCAAAAAAACAAAACAAAAACAAAAAAAAACATGTAAAAGAACCTGCTTGCTATAGTTATAATAATGTCCCCTCCTTTTAGTTTTAATAACACAAAATAAATGCTAAACAAGAAATTGTTCACAATTAAAAAGAACATAACAAAATAATTAGCATTTTAATTTCATTATTGAAATGTTAAAATATGCAAAGCACACACTGTTTCTTGATAGTTGTAATATTCATTTCATTTCAAATATTTAAGCCTGAAAATTTTACTTTCACTGATATTGGTTGAAAGGTTAAGAATATAAGCATAAATATCTTCAAGTTAATCATTAGAGTACCTATCGATAAGACAAAATTGTCTCTAATGAAAGAATGTGAATATTTTATCTACTTGTGATTATTTTTGTTTAGAAATTAATTATGTTGTTCTTCTTACTAATTCATATTTTACATCACCTTTTGTATGTTATTACAGCATATACCATAGCAACATACACAATTTCTCTTCATATTCCCACTGTTAAAATATTTAGAGGGAAGCATGCCTATAGGAAATAATTAAGCTATTGAAAACAACAGAAAATATCACTGAATAATATTTTTAAGGTAAAAGTTCAGATTTCCCAGCAAGGTTTATAGCACTACAAGGAATCATGTGTCAAAATTGCTAATTTATAAATGTACTTCTCTTGTAAGATTTGTTTTTCCTTGAAATTCCACTCAAAGGATTTATATAAAGTATATTATGCACATATATTTATTTTAGTTTTACAAATGATTCACTACTCACAGCAAACAAGGCAACAGATCCCATTTATAACATAACATTTGCTAGAGGCAACCCTGACTGCTTCTGTCTGCTTCTCATCTATGTGCCCCAAACTCCTGGCCAAATACAAAATCACACTGAATCACAAAGTCGCTGTTGCTTTCTGTTTCCTTCGCAATGATGTCACTCTATTCTTTAGTTCCAGTAACAATTTTGGGCAGTTTGATAACAATAATATTCTTGGGATAAATATAGTTTTTCCCATTTGGGGAAATTTCTTGGATTTAATATTTGAAAACATGCATATAATTAGAAAAAAGTTTGTATTAATTTATAGATAGAAACTCCACTTCTGATTGAAAATGAAAATAATGGTAGATGTTAGTTTAAATGTAGTCTGATCCCAAGAATAAAACTACATTTACACACATAAGTACATTTAAATCTTAAACACATAATCAATGTTTTATCTATTGATTTGAGGACAGGAACACTCTGTCTTAAATGGATGACTAAATAATCATTCTTACTTCTTAAACTGGGAGTTTTATTTATTCAGAGTTAAGTATCATGAAAATATAAAAAGCAGGATTAGGTTTTTCAACTGCTTAATGTGAATGTAATATCTTTGCCTTTAAATGGAATGTTGTTTTTTAAGATTCATCATCATGGCTGTTAAATATTTATCAGAATTTACTTGGCTTAGATAAGTGAATATTCATAAGACAAATTAGGAAGTGGCTACCTTTTTTGCCAAATGACTTTCTATTATATTTGTCAAAAAGCTTTGCACATCAAGTTCAGAGAAATATAGTGTTGGGAGCATGCAGTGATGTTTTCTGGCTCCTTGTGTGCTGGCAGAATTCATCTTGTTTATGCCTGAGCCCCCTATACCAGATAACAATTTGGATAGGAAAACTACCCACAAAATTTTCCACATTTCATGCATCTTTGTTTTAAGCCTTTTTAAATTCGATTCTGTCATTCAAATGGAAACACACCGCATAGAGAAATATATGACATTTGGTAGCAGGCAATACAGATTCCCTGTTCAGTTGTTATTGCCCACAAATTTACTTTCATATCCCATTTTGTCTGGATAACAGAACTAAAATTACATAAGTTGAAATGGAAAAACTGATGTTTTTCTTTTAAAAGTTTAAGTTTTAATTTAGCTTATATAATAAAAAAGAAACATTTTTTACGAACAAAATTAGCCATTTCCATATCACACAAGTTAAAGTAGATTTGATATGATACATAGTTTTAATATAAAAATGAAGTGAAATAATTTATATTCTATTAAAAGTCATCTTTTACTTATTTTTGATGATTGAAAAACTGTTATAAATTAATTTGGTAAATTCATTCTTTGATAAATCCCTATCAGTTCTTTGGAGGAAATTTATTAATTAAAAAATAGGCTAGTGAAAGGCAGTTAATTACTTTTGTATCACTCAAGCAAATCACTTAATAAATGAAAAAGGAAAATAAATAAATTTGTTGCATTCTGTCTACTAAGTAGCATTTGAAACATTATAAATATTTTCTTCTATTCTGTTGGAATAATCCACCATTTCAGAATATCACTGAGGCAGAGATATAGACAGGGAAGCTTTCATTTATTATGCTTTGTTTTGGGAGGTAAATTTCCCGCATCTCACTGCTATCTCCAACTTACATAAAGAGAGAGAACACCACACTCAAAATAAGGGGGTGTGCTTCTTGACAAGAACCCAGATTTCAATATAAAAACTGAATTTTCAACTCTAAATTCACTTTGAGATTCATATACATTGGAAAGTTTCTAAAAAAGCCAGAGAGCAGTTAGATATTATTTTATTCTCCTTTGTGTAAAATCCATGACCATGACAAGATGCCCTCATCTGCTCACATTCTGTCCCTGTCTCCTAACACTGTGCCGAGGCAGCTTCTATGTGCTCTGTGCTTCCCTTCAGGGAAACACATGGTGCTCTCAGGGCACAGGCCTACTCTAGCATTCTTTTTAAATGATATTTAATTTGTGGAGTGTCCATAAATTAATACATTTTTTGTCATTTGTTTTGCATACACAACACCATCTGCTTTCTAGATTCCCAAATGTCTGCTTGATGTGCTTTGCCTCCCATTCCAAAAAAGCTCCAGTTGTGTTGCCAGGTCTCTGGGGTCCTCACAGTAACACACTATTTTTACCAGTAATCTCATAATGAGATACATCACACACTTTCCTAACAACTGAGACTGTTGCCTGTCATTCCAAATTGATGTATGATGCTACTGAAAGTTGAGCACCTGATATTTGCAGAATCTCTTCTAATCATGACCCCTTCCCAGGGGTCTAGATGAAAACAAGAAAAACAACCTGGCCAAGGTGCTACAAACTTTTCTTACATGAACATTTCTTATGAAAGAGTTGCTCTGCAAATACCATTTTTCTTAGAGGGTTATCTCAACTTACTGAGGTGGCAAAATCACCAAACATTGTCTACAACCATGTGCAACTTGAACTAATTATGATTAGCATTACACAGAAAGAAGGTCCTAATGTGAAGTGGAGCTAGTTCTTTTGAATATGTTGTGTTGCTAGAGTTTTCCTGCATGGCCCACAGTCAGGACAAATCTCTCTCACCTGCCAGTCCCAAGCTGCTCAAACCTGATCAAGTAAACACAGAGACTTATATTGCTTACAAACTGTATGGCCGTGGCAGGCTTCTTGCTAACTGTTCTTACAGCTTAAATTAATCCATTTCTATTAATCTATACCTTGCCACGTGGCTTGTGGCTTACCGGTACTTTACATCTTCCTTATCCTGATGGCAGCTCGCAGTGTCTCCTCCACCTAGCTTCCTGTTCTCTCAATTCTCCTCTCTGTTAGTCCCGCCTATACTTCCTGCCTGGCCACTGCCAATCAGTGATTTATTCATTGACCAATCAGCAACACATTTGACATACAGACCATCCCACAGCAATGTTGGGCTTATAATTTTCATACTTGTGTCTAAACAATGAATAGCAATAAAACTAAGGGATGCAAATAGGAATAGGAATCTATCATTAAAAAAAAAAAAACACTTGTTCGTTTAAAACTTCAATCTACAAGTATGTACATCCCTGCTATTTTCCAAATTGTGTTTCAATAGCATCTTTCTCTCCTTTGTTATCAAATAGTCTCCTTTTCAAAAATTCAGATAGGCATCTTCCAGTTCTGTTTTAGATGAAACTTCAACTTTGGTCTTTGCTCAGCCTTATCACAATTTTTTAAAAAATAATATATGTTTCTTCTAGAAAAATCTGTCACAAGACAGCTGTGGAATTATAGCAAAAGGGCTTGCTCTGGGTGTGAATACATCAGTGAGTGAATGCAAAATCAAAGAAAAAACTGTCTTCTTAAAAGACATCTATAAATACTCCCTGCCTGACAACAACATTCTTAATTATAAATCCACAACTGCCTTGTGATGGATGTGTCTATATTTGAACTTGAGTTAAATCTTCTTCCATATTGCAAAAGTCTTGTCCCCATTACAATAAACCAGAATACAGGCTTTCTCATATCTTTAACATAGGTCTGAATAATTTCTGCTTGTAACATTTTAAAATGAAAGCGTGGAAGGGGAATTGGCATTTACTTATTGAGAATTTTAGGTTTTTTTCAATAGAGGTTTAACTCACTCAAATTTGACATACTAGGGAAACAAGGCTTCAAAGCTATAAAATCTCTGTAACAAAGTTTGCATATCCCTTTAACTATGTACACTCTATCCTCCTTTTTGCAAAAATCTGAAGAACATGATCAATACGCTTAAAATCCTTGTGGGAAATTTTGTTTTACATGTAACATAAATTTGCTTTAAATAATCCCAGTGCATAATTTATAACAGTACTATGCTGGTGAACTCTAATTATTTTAATAAAGATTTCCAGACAGTTTAAATTACTACCTTACTTTAAATTCCACAATTAGCAATGTCAGGAATATAGCCACTGACTATCTTTAAAAAGAAAAAAAAATATTGTGTAATCAAGACTAATGACTTTTTTGCAAATAATTATGGCAGGGAGCAACTTATGTTTATCACATATGGAGAGATGTTTTGGAAGAGATGCATGGTTGTAAAATGTATAATTCTACTTTTATAATCATTGAGTATTTGAATATTTGAAGGTTATAAAATGTCCCAGTAGAACACCATTTTATCTAGCCTACTTATGAAGATATTGAACAAATGATAAGGTAAAACTTTAAACGCCTCATGGCAAAGTAAAATCTTGCCTAGAAGTTGATAACATGGGAGTTTTATCACGTATCTGGTTCGATTAAACTGGTATCGGTAAAATAAGCCTGCCTTTCTGTCTTTTCTTGTAAATTTTTTCTACCAACAAGAACATTTTTACCATTTACTGAAAAGCTAATTATAAGACTGAGCAATCAATGGAATGGTTCATCAATTGAGTCAGTCATCATATACAATATTCTGATTCTTTTTTTTTTTCAAATGTAAACTTGCTGTTAATAAGTACCCTGAAAACACTAAATCTATGCACAACAGCAAGGACATTGAATCCACCGAGATGTCCATCTGTTGTGTGGAAAATTTCCTCTGAATTGAAACAACCCTCCTTCAGGGAGAAAGGAGCTGAACAAAACCATGGAATACATAATATCTCAAAAGTCTAGAAAAGCTGGAACTTATAAGCTTTGCAAGGCCCCCTCCCTGAGTTATACAAGCAGCACACAATTGCTGAGGATAAGGGAGTTACCCCAGGTTTCTGAGCTCCTTGTGAGTAATTCAGAGAACTCCAGGGATGTATATTTTACAAATTGTCCTCCATGATGAGATGGGATTTTCAGTGATGCTGCTGCTTTTGAGACACTCATGCTCCTATAGGTAGCCCCTCCACCATACTCATGTAATTAACCTCAATAAGCTCATTGGTTCAGCAAGTTGGACTTTATTGAAACTATTACTTTGATATTTGGTTCAATGACTGCAGCGAATCAACTTTTGTTCCTCTCTCCCCAGGAGAAACCACACACCACAACACAGAGAGGGGATGGAGAGACAGAGACAAAGGCAGAAAAAGAGAGACAGTGTGTGTGTGTGTGTGTGTGTGTGTGTGTGTGTGTGTGTGTGTGACAGAGAGAGAGAGAGAGAGAGAGAGAGAGAGAGAGAGAGAGAGAGAGAGAGAGAGAGAGAGAGAGAGAGAAACAACAGAAGGAAAGATGAATTGGGTAGAAAGGATTGTATGACTCTTTAATGAGGTTAGAAATATGCAACTGACATTCCTCTAATATTTTTGGATATCTCATGCTGTCCAGTCATTTAAGGCCTTCTTCCAATTAAAGCATCATCATATGTATACCACAATGGAAAATGTATATTAGTCAACTTGCCCTGTGTAGAATTAGATATTGGGCTTATGCACATTGGTGAGAGCACAAATATTAACTCACATGTGTGAGCCTCCAAACTCCTCAAATAATCAAGACAACTGCCACTAATTGGTTGCATGCTAGAACTAGATGGTAAATTCTTATTGCTGAAGCCATTGAATACTTTGGATGAAGAACACGGAGAAATCAGACTGGGCTTAACTGGAGGCACTCTACCTCCTGCCTACCTTTTAGGTCTCTAGAAGGCACCATGTGTGCTGCACGAAGAGAATTGCCACCCAGTCTCTCACTTGTAGGTATTACAGGCTGTGCTATTGAAACTACAGGTAAGATTTTCCTGCTATGGCAGTAGCTAGATGACTGTTTCCATATAATCAAAAACTTTCTAATTGGATTGAAGGCCCATGACACACATAGACTTTTTCACATTATTTTGTGAGTCAATTTAAGAAAAAAGCCATTACTGGGGCAGTCAGTCACAGCTCCCAGTGGTGAGACTACTGTGATTGTTTTGTTTAATGGATGTGATGTGTCTGTTGAAAAAACATTCTAAAATTTATGCATGTACCCATAGATAACAGTTTCTGTCAGCCTCTATCAATGATGGAAAGAAACTTTTGTTTTCAATGGTACTACAGACTCACATAACTGCTGGTGAAGCTCCTGAAAACAACTTACCATTGGTATGACATATAGTCTCATAGCTCATCGAACATCATAGAAGTGACAATATAAGAAACTAATATACAGACACAAATTGAAAGTCTTTTTCAATTTCCTCCAAATTGAAAAGGACAAGGGGAACTGATCAGAATCAGTAGGTAACACCTCACAAGTCCATGAAACCTAAAACTTATAAAACTCAGAATATCACTATTTAAGGTTATAGTAGCAGTAAACAAATGCTGGGGACAAGGAGAGGCAATTTTCCAATGAGCCAAGCTATCTGCAGGTCAGGAAAAAAACCTGCAAGAATGCAGCCTTACTAAGTCTTCACCTACACTAGCATGGGATTTTGATATTGTAGTTGTCTTTTACATTCTCAAGATTCTGAAATTAACGTGTCACCTGTACTCAAGTAAAAAACCCAAATATACTCAAGGGTTGGTTAGGTGGACTTTGATGAAAATATTATTTGACCCTGTTGCTAGTTCTCTATCTGTGCTAAAGAGATGGATTTTCATGTGTGCCTAGGAAAAGACACACAACACTGTTGACAGTCAAATGGATAATGAAAATTCTATGTATGATATATGTATATACATATACATATACATATATGCATATGCATATGCATACATATACATGTATATGGTGGAAATTTATTCAACCATAAAATAAAATTTGCTGAAAAATAGAAGAAATCAGAAAACAATGCTTTAAATATGGTGACCCAGACCTATGATACCTGACCTTGTCACTTATATACAGATCTTAATTTTTAATATTTATATTTGTATATTTTGGTGAACTGAATGTGGGAGTATGTCATGAGATGAGAGAGGGGTTGTGAGAGGGAGGAGAGAGAAGGAAAGAATGCAAAAGCATATATGTGCACTTGATATGAAAATATAGGATATAGATATGATAGGATAAATGGGTGGATTGTTGAACCTACTTTTAAAGAGCAACTTGTTAAAATGTTTTACATTGGTATAGATTTTAGTATATTGATACACATTTAAAATTAATTTTGTTATACTGTATGTATATTTCTACTCTTGTTTAAGGTATTGTGTTTGTACAACTCATTTAAATTGTAACAGATAATTAAGAAATACAGATTAATAGTTAGTCTTCTACGATAGTCAAACTTATACTCATGTTAAGTTTTCTAAATATACATAGATATAATTTAATTAGGTAGATAATCTTCAAACACTTCAAAGACCTAGAGAACACATTTAAAATGTTTTAAAAACTTACTTTCTTGGACAATGAGCACATCTGCTCCAGGCAGCACTGATTTACTTCAGAGAGGATGATGAGCATTGAAGACACTCTATATGGAGTTTATCTTCTTCTTGGCAAAAATAGCCATTTGGGCAAGAAATTGTCCTTGCCTGGACTGCTGGACAAAATGTTGTATAAACTGGACATGCAGTACACATAGGAAGGTGACCAATGAACTTTGGAAGGCAAGATGGTCCTTCAGTTTTCTGCTTCACAGAAGACACTGTCAGACATTCTACAGGACACAGAGGAAAGCAACTGAGAGACTCCAGACCTGTAGGCTAAAGAATGGATGACCCGACATTACAGAAGAACTTTGGATGAATGTCCAGGTAGCCAGATGTCTCTGTCATTCTAGATTTTTGAAAGTTGCTTATAATGAATTTTCTGTTTACTTAGGTAATATATCCTTCTGGGGTCTTTGATGTAGTTCAAGACTTGATAGTTATAATTTTTCTTGGTAATGATAAAAGATAAATTAGATATGAAACTTTAGACTCACAAAATATAGGATATACAGAATATTTTCTTTAATTTTTCAAAATACAAATAGACTAAATATTATAACTGTAATTCTTGCTTAATATATGTAATTTTACTAGGTTAAAGTTAAAACCTTCCTTTTGTTTAGATGGAAAAGGGGAAGTGATGGGGGAATGTCTTTCTGTAAGCTGTGAATATGTGTTGCTCCAATTGGTTGATAAATTAAGTCATTTGGCCTTTGACAAAGCAGCTTAGAGGCAGGCAGAAAATCCAAACAGATAAAGAAGAAGGAGAAAGACAGAGAGCAGAGGAGACCATACTAGCCGCCGACTTTGGGAAGCAGTGGGTGTATGCTTCTATCCAACAGTGTATAGCCCAGATGAACTGAATGTAGAATGGAAATACTGGTAGTGGAAAGACACAAGGGCTGTGAAAAGGACATAGTGGATGAACTAGTTACTTTTCTGTTGCTGTGAGAAAATACCAAACCAGAAATAATACGGGGAAGAGAGTTTATCTGAGCTTACATCAAAGTTAGTTACGAGGTAGCCATAAAAAAATTTTATGGTTGAAGGTCATCACAATGTGAGGAACTATATTACAGGGTCACAGCATTAGGAAGGCTGAGAAACACTGAAAGAGCTCAGTTGGGAACAGAGACTAGTTTGACAAACAAAAACAAATAGTATGAACTCTTGTCCCACAATTAACAAGATGTATCCATAAGAGAGAGAATAGATTTTGAAGTAGCATACCAACCGTCTGCAATCAGTTAGCAGTGCAATACACTTTTGCTTACTGTAGTATTTGTTGGCTACATTGGGTACCATTCACAAACTCTCATCATGTAGACTTAATAGGAAATTGTCTAATAAAAATGAAGATTGATAGAATTACCATGCTCACAATAATAATACTCAAAATATATAGTATACAATTTAAATTTGCAATACCAAAGATTGGTGAAATCACAACTTGAAATTGAAAGGAAAATCAATACTTTGCTTACCAACAACTAGAAGAATCAGATGCTGGAAATATCTGATGGATTTAACAACAGCAATAAAAAAATGTTCCAATAAGCAAGTAAAAATCATCTATCATCTTGAAACAAATGGAAAAAGAGAAAATCACATCAAGTGAAAATTACAAAACAGATTAAAGTTAACTTATGTACCTGGAATTTAAAATAGCCAGACAGAATTCAGTGAATGGAACTATAACTTAAAGACAAATCAATAGTTTCATTTAATCAGAATAAAGAACAGAGAATAGACTGACCAAAACAATGGAGACTTCAGGGCCTATGGAAAATGAAAGAATAGGTACAGTTTCTATTATTGAAGGTTTAAAGGTGGGAAGACAAAAGTTTTAGTGGGACTATTTGAAAAATATGCTACACTTAAAATTAAAAAATACGTTAATCCAAGAAACATCACCTTTAAATTTCTGGAAGTTAAATAAAAAGAAAAATAATCAAATGTGTCTAAAGAAACATGACAGATTTCTTATAGTGGCATATCAAATCCAATCAGAGACTTTCATTGAATACTATAGAAGCCAGAGATGAAGGGGTAAAATAATTTCAAAATGAAAGAAATATTATCTATTAGACAGTGTTGATGTTATACTATTTGTTGTTATCAGTGATCTAGTGAAGAATGAGTAAGATAATTTCCCTTAGAAAGATAATAAAACTAAAACAAGCCTTGAAAATTCAGAAATGAGTTCAGCATACTGGTCAAAACAGAAGTAAATGTGATACAACCCCCTTCTGTTGAATTTTCAAAGTCATATTTGTTGATTAAGGAAAATGTACATCATTGAATGAAGTGCTAAAAGTATTTAAAATAAATGCTTAAGATAATGCAAAAAATGGAGAAAAGATAGGTACATAAATGTAAGGGTTTTTTGTGCTTTGCTAATAATAAATTTGCTCCAGGTCTTGAAAGTAGTTCAGTGTATATCAATTCCCTGAGTTTTTAGACTTAGGTTTTTACATAATATCACAATGAACAGATAAATAAAACCACTCCTCAAAATGAAGTTTTTGGATCAATAGGCTATTTAAGTTACATTTGTTACTGTAATGCCTAAAAATTAAGAACTATGAAAGGAAAGTAATTAAAATGACCAAAAATGAATCAATACAAAATCCAATAAGAACTCAATTTTAACAGAAGGATTATCAAGCATGCTAGTGCCAAAATATTCTGAAATTAATAATAAAAGATACCAAACCAAATCCCCAGGTCTTGATAATATAGTAACACTATAATCCACATGTTAGTCAACAAGAAAGTGTTAAAGAAAAATAACACTTAGAAATGAGTAAAGATGTACATGATTCAAGTAATGGAGTGCCATAAAAACAATAGTGTCAATTATTTACAATTAAAAGGGTGAGGAACTAGAAGATACATCTGCTGTGGGATGTCCTGTATGTTGTGAATATATGTTGCTATGATTGATTGATAAATAAAACACTGATTGGCCAGTAGCCATGCAAGAAGTATAGGATAGACGGGACAGAGAAGAGAGGCTGGGAGGTGGAAGCCCAGGGTGAGGGGTGGGGGGCACGCCAATTATGGAAAACAAATTTAACAAAGATTACTTGTCACAACTGTAAGGTATCATTTTGCATCACAATATGTTTCTTCATTAAAGACAGCCAGTAAAGACTCAATTTTAAAATTCATAGTTTTGGGAAAAGTTATTCTGTAGCAGGAGTTTTCCTGCCTAGCCCACAGTCAGGACAAATCTCTCTTACCAGCCAGTCCGAAAGCCACTCAGACCCAACCAAGTAAACACACAGAGACTTATATTGCTTATAAACTGTATGGCCACAGCAGGCTTCTTGTTATCTACTTCTTTTATCTTAAATTAACCCATTTCTATTAATCTATACTTTGCCATGTGGCTCATGGCTTACCAGTACCTTACATCTCCCTTGTCATGGTCGCAGCTGGCAGTGTCTCTCTTCCTCAGCCTTTCACTTCCCAGAATTCTCTTTTCTTTTTGTCCCACCTATACTTCCTGCCTGGCTACTGGCCAATCAGTGTTTTATTTATTAACCAATCACAGCAAGACATTTGACATACAGAACATCCCACAGCACTTCCCCTTTTATTTTTTTTAAAAAGGAGGGTTTTAACTTTTACATAGTAAAATTATAAATAACAAAACAATTATCAAGTAAGAATTACAGTTACAATATAAATAAGATATCCTATCAATCCTATATTTGTGAGTCTAAGGTTTAATATCTAACTTATCTTTTATCATAACTAAGGAAAATTATAACTATCTAGTCTTTAACTACATCAAAGACCTCAGAAGGATATAATATTACCTGAGAAATGGGAGAAGGATGTACACAACTTTTGGGAGTCTCCCAGGGTAGACAGAGACAGCTGGCAGCCTGGACAGTCATCCAAAGTTCTTTTGTAAAGTTGGGGCATCTGTCTTTAGCCCACAGGCCTAGAGTCTCTCAGTCACTTTTCTCTGTGTCCTGTAGAATGTCTGGCAGTTTCCTCTGTGAAGCTCGAACCTGAAGGACCATTTTACCAAGCAAAGTTCAGTGGTCACCTTTTTATGGGTCCTGCATGTCCATTTGATACATTTTTAAAGTAGTCCAGGCAAGAACAGTTTCTTGCCCAAATGGCTATTTTTGCCAAGGTGAAGATAAACTCCGTAATGAGTGTCTTTAATGCCCATCTTTCTATCTGAAGTAAATCGGTGCTGCCAGGAGCAGATATGCCTCATTGTCCAGAAAGTCAAAATTTTTTAAAATGTTTTAAATGTCATATTTTGTAGGTCTTTGAAGTATTTGAAGATTACATATATATATATATATATATAATATATAAATATAAAATAACTTTATATTTTTTAATATAACTGTCTACATTATTTTTTTTCTTTTATGCCTATGTACATTTTTATACACTTCGTAAGCTATTTTATCTGAAACTGTCTTATTGTGAACCTATTGTTTTAAACTGTAGCATTCTAAGACTGAAACTGCACTGTGGCTGATTGCTCCGCCCACCTCAGATTCTCAACATGGAGGTGATACAGTTTACCGCCAGCTCTGGGAGCCATCAATTTTTAGAAACAGTGGGTCTGTGCTTTTATCAAAGTAGTGTGTAGCCCAGAAACTTTTTTTTTGTACTAGCAAAGACTAAATCAACTAAGCAGCACAATGT
The DNA here is from genome assembly GCF_007827085.1 of Peromyscus californicus insignis. Lineage (NCBI taxonomy): Eukaryota > Metazoa > Chordata > Mammalia > Rodentia > Cricetidae > Peromyscus > Peromyscus californicus. Next base: position 73,103,649 of record NW_026294391.1, on the reverse strand, counting down.
GTCACTTGTAGATGCCTCATTCCTTCCATACTGCTGGTCAAGCTCGCACGCCAGGAACCCTCCAACTTGAGAGAGACAACTAGGAACTGTTTTTAGCTCCGTTTTAGTATCTTTTTTCTCAGGTTTTAGGTGGAAACTCTTGCCCCACGTTGGGCACCATTTGTAGCTAGAGTTTTCCTGCCTGGCCCACAGTCAGGACAAATCTCTCTCACCTGCCAGTCCCACAGCTGCTCAGACCCAACCAAATAAACATACAGAGACTTATATTGCTTACAAACTGTATGGCCACAGCAGGCTTCTTGTTATCTACTTCTTTTGTCTTAAATTAACGCATTTCTAATAATCTATACTTTGCTACGTGGCTCATGGCTTACTGGTACCTTACATCTCCCTTGTCATGGTGGCAGCTGGCAGTGTCTCTCTGACTCAGCCTTTCACTTCCCAGAATTCTCTTTTCTGTTTGTCCCACCTATACTTCCTGCCTGGCTACTGGCTAATCAGTGTTTTATTTATTAAACAATCAGAGCAACACATTTGACATACAGAACATCCCACAGTATTATTCTGGATATATAAATGGTTCCCATTGAGGTGTTGCTAAGAAAGCTTATAACACAAGACCTAATGGAATTTTATTATTGTCTCAAATTGTCAATTAGATATTGATATCTAGGTATATCCTGAATAAGAATGTAATCCAAATTATATTCAAGCTTAGCTCATAGTGTTATAACCCATAAGATAATTTGTCTCATTTTCATTGAGAGAATTTCTTTTACTGATATATCTTGTCAATTTTCTAGGTAGTTCAACCCTTCTGCAGGAGTCTTTTCTAACAAACAGATAACTATACAGTTACATTTTAATCTCTCAAATAATACTTATGACATTATAGATATCAAATGCCCCTTTGTCTGATCCTGTCTCTTAGCATTTCCTGGGAGACTGTAATAAGTGAGACCCAATGGCCAACCTCTAAACCTGAACTGGGAGATGAAAAACTCAAAACTTATATTCTTAAGGCAGACTAATGGAATTACCAATGGTGTACATCTTGTAGTGCACAATGAGGGCACATCAAATCATATACCTTCTTAACAACTATGATAGAACATGAAAAGTCTTCTTGGGATAGTTTTCTTGCTTATTCTCATCCTTTGACCTAGGCAAAATTATTCCAACTCTCTTATTGACTCTCAGTAAGAATTATAGTAATACTGACAGTATTACATTATGTATGATACCAATGCTACATAACCCACAAATCACAATCCAAGGACACAACCTAAATAAACAGCTTCCTTGTGCTCCATATATATGACATCAACTAAGTCTTATCATGGTCATTTAGACTGACCCTCCTTGGAAATGCTCTGAATGTTGCCCCATCCTTCATCTTTCCTCTCTCCTTGTTGATCTCTGAAAAATGTGAATGAGAGGATGTTAATAGGATATAGGCAGATAAGAAAAGCAGAGACAGGCTTCCTAAGAGGACAATATTCTTTCTCCCGGGAAAAGTGGTAGAGAGAAAAAGGCAAGCTCAGGGTCAAAACTTTGTGCTGGATAATAAAGATAATTAGAGGATACAAGAGCCTCCATAGAACACCTAACCCAGAGTCCATGGTTGACTTCTAATCCAGTGACATCCTTCTTGATAAATTTAAGACTGCTTCAATATCTTTTTTCTCTTTTCATCTTCTAGTCTTACATCATTCACAGAACGATGTTTCTTAGTCCCAATGAATGAACTCAGCTAACATCACCATCCCTGCTCCAATATCAAATTAAAAGAGTAATTGTATTGAATTTCATTGAGATGTATTGTAATAAGTCTTTCTCTGTACCACCAGCTCCCAAATAATGACACAGAAATTTCTTATTAATCATGAAAGCTTACCCTTTAGCTTAGGCTTGCCTCAACTAGCTCTTATAACTTAAATTAATCCATTTACATTAACCTACATTCTATCATGTACCACCTATCCTGCTTCCTCTGTGTCTTCTCATATCTCTCTTGTGTGCCCAAGTTCCTCTTTCTACTTCCTCTTTCTGCCCAGAAGTCCCACATATAACTCCTGCCTAGCTTTTGAACATCAAGCTTTTTATTACAACAATCATAGCAATACACCTTCACACAGTGTACAAATATCCCACATTTCCCACTTTTGTCTAAAAAGAAAAGGTTTTATCTCTGACATGGTAAAAATATGTAAAACAAGAAAAATTATCAGATAAGAATTACATTTACAATATCTAGTCCATTAGTATTTGGCAAATCTGGAGAAAGTACTACATTTTCTCTCCTCTCTTAGTGAGTCCTAAGTTTTATAACAAAACCAATTCCTATCATAATTTGCATTACCATCTGAAAAAATTGTTTTATACACCTTAAAACATTGTTTTAGATAAACAACCTAAGCTTTTATGCTTCTCAGCCTTACAAACTTTATAACCCTTACGTAAATTTCTTTCCTGATTTTTGTAACAAGGAAAACTGTAACATTATATTTTTCTCATTATGAACCTCATCTGAGACCCAAAATAAGATAAAGGATTAACTAATTAAACAGGAAATACAGAGCAAGCAACTTTCAAAACTAAGAAAGGACAGAGACATCTGGCTTTCTGGACAGTCACCCTAAGGTTCCTAAGCAATTTTAGGGCACCAATCTTCAGTTTTCAGGCATAGAATATCTGACAGACTTTTTTGTGAAGTAGGAAATTTTTGACAGAATGTCCTACCTTGTCTTGGCAAAGTTTGGCAGTCACCTTTCATTTGTATCCTGGTTATCTACTTTGGACAGCATACTGTCAGCAGTTGAGGCAAGGGAAGTTTCTTGCTCAGATGGCTAGCTTTACCATAGAGAAAGGAAACTCCATATGGAGGTTCTTCAATGCCCATCATCCTTTTTTGAAGTAACTTGGTGCTGCCAGGAGCAGACATTTCTCACTGTCATAAAAAGCCTTATGTTACTAAAATATATTAAATGTCATATTCTTTATGCCTTTGAAGTGTTTGAAGACTATTTAAAATATTTTTCTATTTGACCTGGAAAACATATGAAACATGACTACACATTTGATTATTATAGATGACTAACTACTACCCTGTATTCCTTAATAATCCTAAATATCTTTCAAGAACTAGAACCTTACATTTTTAAATGAGCTGCATAGATACAATACTTCAAATAAGAATAGAAGCGTATAAACACCAATAACCTTAAATTCATATCAATATACAAAAATATCTTAAATAAAAGTAGAAATATATAGAGTATGTTCTAACAAAGTAACCTTAAATTTGAATCTACAAAAATCCATACCCATGTAAAATATTTGAGACTAGTAGTTGTTTTCATTTTTTTACTTTGAAAATATATACAATCATCTACCCTTCCATCATTTCTATATGTCTCTTTCTCTTTTCAGAAAGAGATTGCTGAATCTAACCACCATTGCTTGATTTTCTCCCTTACCATGACCAGTAACAACTTGTAATGAATGCCCATAAATGATGACAAACATTCATATCACAATGAATAACAAAAAACCACCTGCCTCATCCTCTTGAAAATGTGATCATTGTGTTCTCTAGACTGCTTCCTGTTTTGTGGTGGTGATGTCATCTTTGGGGTACCCTGAGTAAATTAGGGTAATGGTCAAGTATTTAGATATATATATATATTTTTATTTACTCTCTGTGTGATGGGAAACTAGAGTATATCTGAGGTCTTGACTTGACAATCATCTCAGCTAGCAGCTTTGAAGATATTCAGATGAAGATTTTTGAGAAAACTGCAACAGAGGCATTCTGATAGGTTTGATCACCTGGACTACTTGTCTTTATTGGTATCTGATCTTCTTTTTCTCTAAAAACATATAAACTTTCAAACGCAACATATCTACATTAAAAAAGTAAGGAATGTGCAGTGTGCACAATTCAGTTAAAGATGATGTTTTGTCTTATGTTTGATCAGACAAAACACATCTGTAAAGTTTATAAGTTTGTTTGGACTGTATAACCAAACCTCTATCTATGCCATATGAAAGGATGACATGTAATCATAAATCATGAGGACTCTGTAGCAAACAAGATTTATCATGTCTCATCCAGTCCCAGAGCTGTTCGTATATCAAGGGATCAGCTTATACATCACCTGTCTTATAGCATTTCTTGACTTTTTCCCTCATTCCTGTAACAAAGATCCTCATTATGTCTCCACGGATCGAATCTGATCTTTATTAATTTTGAAGAGAACCATAACTTTTTGTTTCCTATGGAAAAAAGGCATAACCTCTCCCCCAATGCAACATATTCTGACTTCCATTTAGAAGTTAAGACATTCTAAAAATATATAGGTTGTTTACTTTAGTAGTTTTCATAATCCAATGTCTCTCAGGAGCTATTGGTTTTTGTACATTAGGATTTTAAAAAAATCAAAGTAAAAAAAGTGCCGTACAGGATCCAGGCACAGTGTATATTTCCCATCTTTATGTGGCTTATTCTTTCTATGTTATTTTAAACTCTCTTTAAAGACTTTACTTTATTATTTTTAACCATTTATTTATTTTTCTATGACTGTCTATATCCATATTCTTTTCTTTCCTCAAAATCTAAGCACATTTTAAAACATACTTTTTAGAGGATTTCTGTGTTTGGACCTGGCTTTACTAAGTGCCTACAGTGATCGCTGGTGGCAGGAGACAAGTTTTAATTGGCTGTGTTAGCTGTCACCTCTCATCTTAGTGCATGGCGCTGGTGCATGGTGCTAGTCGTTGGATCCAACCTGCAGGTAGTGGCTAGGATGCTGCCATGCACCAGACTGTCTGAGAGAGTTTAAGAGTAGGAATCCATACCTGACTCCTTGTCCAGAACTTTTCTTAGCTTTATCAGGCCCTAAGTTTGGATATTTGTGCCTCCACATTGGACTTCATGTGTAGTAAGTCTTTCTCTGCATCATCAGTTCCCAAATAATGACATGGAGAATTCTTATTAATTATTAAAGCGCAGCTTTTAGCTTTGGCTTGTATCAACTAGCTCTTATAACATAAATTTATATTAATTTATATTACTTATGTTTTTATTTTATACATTTATATTAATTTATGTTCTATAATCTACCACCCATGTTGATTCTTCTGTGTTTCCTTGCACTTCTATCATGCAACAAGATTCCTCATCCTACTTCCTCTCTCTGCCTGGAAGTCCAGCCTACACATCCTGCCTAATTATTGGCTGTTTAGCTTTTTATTATATCAATTTTAGCAAAACACCTTCACCCAGTGTACAAATATATAAAGTATGTAAACCAGGTTTTTAGTCTGGTTAATTTTTATATATCATTATATTTATAAAGTTTTATACTACTGTTTATTAAAAATAATGAAAGATAAAAATGCATGCTCATCGTAACATGTATAAAATGGCTTTTGATGTCATCCTAATGGGTATGAATAAGACTTTTGATTAATCTCAGCATCCATTCAGGATAAAACAAATCAAACCAAGAAAAAAAAAACCTTAGATCAATGGATATTGAAAAATAACCATAAAAAAAGAAAGGTCATTGCTGCGTGGTGGTAGCACATGCCTTTAATTCCAGAACTCGGGAGGCAGGGGCAGGCAGATCTCTATGAGTTCAAGGCCAGCCTGGTCTACAGAGCAAGATCCAGGACAGACACCCAAACTACAGAGAAACCTTGTCTTGAAAAAAAGAAAAAGAAAAAGAAAAAAAGGTCGTACATAGAAATTCCACAGCAAATATAAAAATCAATGAAGGATAATATAAAGCTTTCCCCACAATCTCGTTAGTACAAGGGAAAGGTGATGATTGCCAATTTTGTTACTCAACATAGAACTTTAAATAGAGAAATTTGATGATAGAACATATAAATGACATCCAAATCTTACACAAAGTGGGGCAATCAAATTTGTCACTAGATGAAGTTATTACATTTGTGAAATTTCTGTGGATTCCAAAAAATCATGTAGCATAATTGGCTTTATAAAAATTGTGGAATATATAACAGACTTGTAAAAAGCACTTGAATTTATACACAGTCAAAGAACATCCAAAAAGGAAATTACAAGACCTATTTCAGATTAATTAAAAATAAAAATACTTTGCAATAAGTTTAACCAAAGAAGTGGAAGTTCTACATTAGAAAAATTATAGAATATGGATGATGAAAATGTATGAAGATAAAAATAAATGTAAGATATGCTATCTTCATGTTATTAGAAGGATTGCCAATTAAAATGCTTATATGATGCAAGATCTGTAGATTGAATGTAATCACTACTAAAATCACAATGATATCTTTAACTACATAAAAGGAAAAAGAACTTTTGTGTAGAACCACAAAAGGAAGAGTCATCAACATAGATGGAATAATAAGATCAAATAGGGAGGCCTTACATTCTCAAGCTTCAAAACATATTACAAATACCTATTAAATAAAACATTATAAACAGCTACACGTATAAAATCAGATATAAACAAAAAAGGAACAGTGGAATGAGCCTTTGATTTTCTGTTAGGTTATTGAGAGAAAACAATGGGGAAATACCAAATTAATGTAAATGATGCAAGGATAACTTCATGTCCCCCTGAAAACAATGGAATTGGACTCATATCATGCATCAATATAATCTCAAAAATTTAAAATGTTAGACATGAAATGTGCATTGCAACATTATAAGAAATACAAATCACAGAGAAACCATGACATTTATTTATTTATATTAATTTTAGAGAGAACATAGCAAAAGTACAAACAATAAAAATAAGGATAGGCAAGTGTGATCATATACCATTTTTAAATTTTCTTCACAGTGAAGGCAGGCCCCACAATTTTAAAAGGAACCCTCATTTGCAAATCATTTGTCTACAAAGGAGTTAATATCCTGCAATTTTACTTCTCAAGATATAGCTCATGTAAATGAAATTCTAAATGGTCTTAGTAAACAAGAAACACAGAGCCAAATACAGAGTTAAAAAAATAAGAGATCAGAGCAAGAGCCATGACTCCCTTTAGCTTATCACTCACTGCTGTCACTTCCCCTGAGAAAGAAACCTTCTCCTATGTGACCTGACTTTTTAATTGCCTTTCTGTTCTGCCTTCTCATTGGCTCTAAACCCAACCACATGACTTCCTCATCACTGTCTGTCTATACAGACTCCAGGTCTCTATGGTTGGTACTGGGATTAAAGGTTAAGGTCACCATTTGGCTGTGTCCTTGACAACAAGAGAATCTGCTTGCCATGTGATCAGATTAAGGGCATGTGCCTCCACTGCCAGACTTCTGCTAAATGGCTTGCTTTTAGCTCTGATGCCCAGGCAACTTTATTTATTAACATACAAATAAAATCACATTTCAGCACAAATAAAATATCACCATATTTCCCCCTTCTATTCTAATAAATATGAAAAAGGAAAAAAAGTTATAACTAATATAAGAAAAAACTATGTACAATAACTATGCATATAATATATACAAGCAATAAATACCTAAACAAAGTCTAGTCCATTTGCATTTGACAAACTCAGAGAAAATATTCCATTATCTATCCTATTTTGGTAAGTCCAAAATGTACCTGATTCACTTTCTAACCTAACTTATATTACTAACAGAGAACTATCTTATAATGTATTTTAAATTTATACACTTACACCTCTTTAGTGAGTTTCTTTTTTGAAAATTTTAACAAAGAAAACTGTAGCTATAACTATCTAATCTTTAACTATAACTTATAACTATAACTATCTAAACTTCAAATAACTATAATTATAACTACCTAATCTTCAACTCCCTCAGAGACCCAAGAAGGAAATAATATTACCTAATAAAACAGGAAGTGCATGCAAGCAGCTTCCAAAAACATTGTGAGTTCATAGAAACAGCCAGCTGCCTGGACATTCACCTGAGGTTTCTCCGCAATGTTGAGGCATCATCTTCAACCTATAGGCTTAAAATATCTGACAGATTTATTCGTGAAGTAGGATGTACACAAGGCCTACAGTTCTATCTTACATTTGGTGAGAGTAACCCATGTATTAGAAACACCTGAATTCTGCTAGTGTCCTGTCATTATTCAGGATTTTAAGTTCTGGAAATTGTTGATGTTTTTGGAATTCAGCCTGTCCATTTTTCTTGGCTTGTAGGTGGCTTTATCCCGGCATCCTGTTTTTCTCTGCATCCCATTCTTCTCAGCTTGTGGGTGGCTTCATCACATTTATTAAATGTCAGTCTACCATTGAGAGGTGAGACTCTGTCAGCTTAGTTACTCTTTCAAGAATAACTGTTTCAGCTACCATTGCACTGCACGTCAGAACCCATCAGTACACTGCCAGTTCAGCTGCCTTCAAAGAAAGGGACACTGTACGTTTTCCAGATTGCAAAGGCCACATCAGGGATGGTGCCATATTGTTCTGGCCTCAGAAGATGCCTGTTGTTAGAGCCACAACCACACTTCTCTTGGCAAGAACTGGTAGTCCTTTGTTTTGTGTCCTGTCTGTCCATTTTGTCCTATTTGTCAGCAGTTGGTTCGAGGATACTTTGTTGTCCAATGGCTAACTTTTGCCACAATGAAAGTTAACTCCATTTGCAGTTTCTTCAATGCCCATATTTTCTGTAAAGTAGATTGGTACTGCCAGGAGCTGACATGTCTCATAGTCATAAAAAAAGAAAAATTTTCTAAGTTATTAGAACATTTTAAATGCCATATTCTGTAGATCTCTGAAGGGTTTGAAGATGACCTGTCTATCTAAAATATATCTGCTCAATCTTGAAAACATACCTAATATGACTACAAGTTCTATTGTAATGTCTAACTACTAATTTTCATTTCTTTTTTTCCTAATAGTTGGTAATAATAATATTCAAGGATTAGCAACTAGCATTACATTGTTAAATGAACTGTATAAGTACAATATCTTGAACAAGATTAGAAATATACATATAGCATTTTCTAACAATATCAATATCAATTATATATATATATATATAATTTGTATATAATATACAAACATCCAATCCAATGTAAAATATTTAAAACTAGTAATTTTCTTTTAAAAGTAGATTCAATAATCCATCTTTTTAATCTATATCGTATCTATATTTTCTCTTTAATTTCAGAGTAGATTCAATAATCTACCCTATATTCTATCATTTCTATATATCTTTTTTTAAACAAGAATCTTAAATCTAATCTCCTTTGCTTAGCCCTTTCCCTAACCCTTAAGAAAAACTTGTTACCAACCCTCATAAACAATGAAAATTATCCCAGACCCAAAATCCATTAAAAGACCAAAAACCACATGTTCCAAACCACCTCTTTGGGAATGTGGGCATTGTGTTCTTAAAATTGCTTCCTGCTGGATATGGGCAATGACACCTTTATTCTGAAAGGAAAATTTTGGGTTAATTGTCAAATTCTAGGAAAGTTAGCTATAGCCTTTCTTGTCCACTCTGTGCATAATGCAAAAGTCCAGTGCTTATCTCAAGTCCTTGTTCAAGTAGTCTGTGAAATTGGATCATCTCAGCTAGCCATCTATGGTGCCAGAATGGGGGACAAGAATTTCCACCCAAAACCTGAGAAAGAAGATTCTAAAATGGAGCTAAAAACAGCTGCCTAGTTGTCTCTCTCAAGTTAGCCACAGCCTGCATGCCTGCATGCTTGGGCTACATTATGGCAGGTTGGTGACACATGGTGGATATACGATTTGCTACAAAGAGAGAGAGAGAGAGAGAGAGAGAGAGAGAGAGAGAGAGAGAGAGAGAGAGAGAGAGAGAGAGAGAGTTGAGAGAGAGTTTTTGGGGCTACACGTTGCTTTGATAGAGGCATAGACTCATTGCCTCCCAGAGTTCAGTGGTGAGTATGGTTCCTCCAAAGCTGGCTGTAAATGTGTTATTGCTATTTTGGAAAGCTGAGGAGGATGGAGTCATTTAGTACTAATCACTGCAGTTTAAAGCATTAGATTCACAATAAGGCAGATTCAGATGGAGTGGTTTACATTATGTGTAAAAATGTCCATAGGCATGGAAGAGAGAATGAATATATATGGTAATATAAAGAAATAGTTTTAAAAATTAAAGTTTTTAAAGAGACACTAAAGGTAGTATAAAAAATAAGCCATGTAAAGATGGATATTACACATAGAATCTGGATTGTGTTGTCTTTGAAATTTTTAACTGCAGAAAGACATTTGATTTTAGAGGCAGTTGAGTTAAACCAATATGTATATTTTAAAGGTACCTTGACTTCAAAATTTGGATCTAAGGATATGTTGCTTTGGAAAGGAGGCTCTTCTTTTGTTTCCACAGAAAGCAAGAGGCTATGTGCTGTGCATATTGCTCTGTATAAATAAAATGCTGATTGGCCAGTAGCCAGGCAAGAAGTATAGGTGGGACAAACAGAGAAGAGAATTCTGGGAACAGGAAGACTGAGGCAAAGAGACGCTGCCAGCCACTGCCATGAGAAGATGTTAAGATACTGGTAAGCCACAAGCCACATGGCAATTTATAGACTAATAGATATGGGTTAATTTATGATGTAAGAACTAGATAACAAGAAGCCTGCTGCAGTCATACATTTGTAAACAATATAAGTCTCTGTGTTTACTTGGTTGGGTCTAAGCAGCTGTGGGACTGGCGAGTGAGAGAGATTTGTTCTGACTGTGGGCTAGGCAGGATAACTCTAGCTATAGCTATGGATTTGTCCTAGATTAAGATACATCAGGTTTGATCAGCCAAGACCCCCTGAAAGGTCTCTAATGACACCATGGCTCAGATGATCTAACATCCAGAATGGTTTCAAGGCAACTGTCTCAGACAATACAGCCTCAAGGACTACTCTGTAAGCCTAAAATTTTCTTTGTGTCCCCATAAGATACAGCGCCCCCCCCTCCAGCAGGAAGTAGTAAGAGAAGTTACAAACAAATTCCCAAATATACCAAGTTGGCTTTGGAGATGGAATTGGCTCACTCCTTCTCTAAACCCAAGCATATTCCTAAAAGAAAAGGTTGAGAGATTCTTGTGTCCCATATCAGAAGAGCCCTCTGCTGTGGGACAGAGAAAAAACAATATATTTTTTAAAGCAGGTGATTATAAATGTAATCTCTTTCTAAATAAGAAAAGGGGATAGATATTATAGGATGAAAGGGTAGATTAATGAGCCTACTTTTAAAGAGTAATAACTTGTTTAGACATGTTTTACATTGCTATGGATTTTAGTTATTGATACAAGTTCAAACTTAATTTTATTACACTGTAAATATATTTCTACTCTTGTTTGAGGTATTATGTTTATGTAACTCATTTAGATTTTAATGGATAATTAAAAAATACAGATTAATAATATTCTATGATAGTCAAACTTGTAGCCATGTAAGTTAAGCTTTCTAGGTATACATAGATAGTTTGTATTTATATCTGTAAAAATACTTTTTAAAAAAGTCATAAATTTGAGATGAATCAAAGGTTTAGAAGATGGGTTAGGGCAATGATTCTCAACCTTCGTAATGCCATTACCCTTTAATATAGTTCCTCATGTTGTGGTAATCTGTAACCATAAATTATTTTCATTGCTACTTCATAACTACAGTTTTTCTACTGTTATGAAGCATAATGTAAATATCTGTGTTTTCTGGTGGTTTTAGGTGACCCCTGTAAAAAGATGGTTCTTCCCCCAAGGGATCAAGACCAAACATTGAGTATCACTGGGTTAGAGGGAGTGAATACTATTAATACAGTACACATATAAGAAACATAACTATGAGCTAAATTTTGAACTTTTTTTTTCAAAATCCTTCAGCAGGAGAGAATTTAGAAAATCTAGCACATTAATTGTATGCAATTAAAAATTATGAAATATAGGGGTTACACATATGACTCAAATGTTAATTTCATTTTATCCTCATGTGCAGGACCAGGATTTGTTTCCCAACAACCACATAAAGTCTCACACATATCCATAATTCTAGTTGAATAGGATTTAATGGCTTCTTCTAACTTCCACTGCTGGAACAGGAAATGTACATGTTGCACATAGAAGTAGGAAAAACATTCATACATACAAAATGTTTTAAAATCATATTATAAGGTTTTACTTTCCTAAAAATTAACTTAATTTTAAATGTATATCCAGGAGTATTGAAACACTTTTGTAATCCCAAACTTCACAAATTACAGCTGGAGGATTACATATTACAGGAGTGAATGACCACATAGCTAGAAACTCACTTTTTTATGTTAAATTCTTTTTTTTTAGTTTTTATTTTTATTTTGCAATACAATTCAGTTCTACATATCAGCCACAGATTTCCTTGTTCTCTCCCCTATGGCCCCCCTCACCTTCCCCCAAGCCCACCCCCCAATCCTACCTCCTCCAGGGCAAAGCCTCCCCCGTAGACTGAGATCAACCTGGTAGACTCAGTCCAGGTAGGTCCAGTCCCCTCCTCCCAGACCAAGCCAAGTGATCCTGCATAGGCCCCAGGTTTCAAACAGCCAACTCATGCAATGAGCACAGGGCCTGGTCCCACTACCTGGATGCCTCCCAAACAGATCAAGCCAATCAACTGTCTCACCCATTCAGAGGGCCTGATCCAGTTGGTGACCCCTCAGCCATTGGTTCATAGTTCATGTGTTTCCATTCGTTTGGCTATTTGTCCCTGTGCTTTATCCAACCTTGGTCTCAACAATTCTTGCTCATATAAACCCTCCTCATTCTTGCTAATTGGACTCCCAGAGCTCCACTCGGGGCCTAGCCATGGATCTCTGCATCCAGATACCTCAGTAGTTGGATGGGGTTTCTAGCACGACAATTAGGGTGTTTGGCCATCCCATCACCAGAGTAGGTCAGTTCGGGCTGTATCTCGACCATTGCCAGCAGTCTGTTGTGTGGGTATCTTTGTGGATTTCTGTGGGCCTCTCTAGCACTTTGCTTCTTCCTATTCTCATGTGGTCTTCATTTACCATGGTCTCCTATTCCTTGTTCTCCCTCTCTGTTCTTGATCCAGTTGGGATCATATCAGCATTGTTTGTAATAGCCAGAACATGGAAACAACCTAGATGCCCTTCAACTGAAGAATGGATAAACAAAATGTGGTACATATACACAATGGAATACTACTCAGCAGAGAAAAACAATGACATCATGAGGTTTGCAGACAAATGGATGGATCTAGAAAAAAATCATCCTGAGTGAGGTGACCCAGACTCAGAAAGACAAACATGGTATGTACTCACTCATAGAAGGATACTAGATGTGGAACAAGGATGACTGGACTGCTACTCACATCACCAGGGAGGCTACCTGGAAAACAGGACCCCAAGAAAGACACGGGGATCACCCAATGATGGAGAACTGGAAGAGATCTACATGAACAGCCTGGACATGAGTGGGGGTAATGAAGGTCGAGGATCAAGGGAAAGAGAGCTTGGGGAAACTCACTTTTATATGCAAAACAACTTCAATAGATGATATGCATGAAATCACTTGTCTATCATTTGTGTGAAAGTCGCAAAATCTCTAGTACTTTTTACTATCTTTGTACCATTTTCCTTTGTTGGGAATTTTAGAATGAAAAGGTCTTATTTTTAATTTTTTGTTTTAAGGTTAAAATATTATTACACCATTTCACCCTTTCCTTTCCTCTTTCCAAATTCCTTCATATACCATAACTTGCTGGTTTTCAAAGTCATTGTCTCCATTTTCATTAATTGTTATTGCATACATACACACACAAACACACACACATACACACACATATTTATATATACAATAATTACAGAAGTACAACCTATTCAGTCTGTGATGTTACTTATATGTATTTTTTTCAAAACTCGCCATTTGGTATTGAGAAAGGTACTTTTTATGACATATTCACGCTAATAGTAGAGGAAGAAAAGTTTATTCTCTTTAAAATATATTTTAAAGAATGTGTCATGCAATCTTCCTGAGTTTTATTTAATCAGTAAGATAGAAAATTACACAGCATTTTCTATCTCATTTTAAATGATAATTTACTTCTCCTAGTTTAGGTATTCCACTAGCACTCAGAAATTATCTTTATATCTTGAAGCCATTATTATTACAAGTGTCATTAAAACTGTTTGTCTATGACTTATTTACATAATGTAAGTAAGTTATGAAACTCTTTGAAGTATAGTATCTCTTGTCACTTGTTTTCCAAGCTAAGTGTCTAGAGAAAATTTTAGTTTACAAAGCACCACTTCCACTGAAGATGATGTTTCAAAGAACTTTGTGTCTTTTAAACCATTAATTTCACGTGATGTTATATTACATCTCTAGAAATTTTTAGTTTCTTTTCTTATTTGTTGTTTTATGGCTGGTGTAATTTAAAGAGTAAGATGGCCCTGTTGTTCTTAAACTTTAATGTAAATCAGAGTTACCTAAACGATTGGGTTTTTTGAAGATTTATTTTTATTTTTAATTGTTTGACTGTGAATGTGAGTATTGATTTATACAGAGGCCAAAAGAAGGCATTAGAAGTCAAGAGGCTGACTGTGTCTGTCACCCAATGTGGCTGCTGGGATCTGTGGTGGTATTGTGTTCCCCAAAATATTGTGTACCTTAATAAACTTATCTGGGGTCAAAGAACAGAAAAGCCACAAGATACTTAGGCTAGAAAATGTTAGCACACGCCTTTAATCCTAGCATTCCAGAGACAGAAATCCCTCTGAAGGTCTGTGAGTTCAAGGCCGCATTGGAAACAGCCAGGCATGGTGACTCACGTCTTTAATACAAGAAAGCAGCCTTTAATCCCAGGGAGTGGTGGTAGAAAGCAGAAGTTTATAAGGCGTGAGGACCAGAAACTAGAAGCATTTGGCTGGTTAGGCATTTAGCTGGTTAGGCATTTGGCTGGTTAGGCATTCAGGATTTCGAGCAGCAGTTCAGCTGAGGGCCATTGGGATGAGGACACAGAAGCTTCCAGTCTGAGGAAACAAGACCAGCTGAGAAGTTGGCCAGGTGAGGTTAGCTGTGGCTTGTTCTGTCTTTCTGACCTTCCAGTGTTCATCCCATTATCTGGCTCAGGTTTGATTTTATTAATAAGAACTTTTAAGACTCATGCTACAGGGATCCAAACTCAGGGGTTCTACAAGAGCAGTCTTTACACTGGACTCTGAAACCATTTCTGTAGCCCATACCTAAGAGATTATTAGAAATAGAACTACTTGGAGTTTTCCAGAGATTTTTGTTCAGACACAGAAGATCAAATTCAGTATTTATAAGAGGAATGTGATGACATTCATCACCATATATTTTCACATCTTAGAAATAATTGCCTGCTTGAGAGATGATGATTCAGTGGTGGAGAACATATATTGCTTTTGCAAAAGATCCAAGTTTAGTTCCCAGTACAGATGTCATTTGACTCTCAACCACCAATAACTTGCTGCAGGGGATTAAAGGCTCTCTCGCTGCTTTGAGCACCTGTGCTCATATGGACATACTCACATATAGACACACAAACATTCATACAAACATTTTAAAAAATGTTAAAAAAAGAAAGAACTATTACTTCCACATAATAGGATGAGACTTGTCCCAAATTTTGAGTTAGGTGAACAATATTTAATTAGGCCCTTTTACTGTATTTTTATGAATTTCTCAGTTGATTAGTATTTAATTCCCTTAGAAAATATCTTGTAATAAATAATGGTATGATTCTTTTGCCAATGACATGACTGATTCTCTTGTTGTAATAGATGTTCAAAGTTGTGTAATGTAGTTGTATTTATATGAAGTGGGTATACTTTATATAATTGAGTCCCAGAAATAGATATATAGGATAAGGGTTTTTGTTTTGCTTTTAAAGTCTGGATGACATCAGCAGAGATTTTGATTTGTTAAGCTAAGGTCTGATTCTATAGTTTTGAATGCTTCTCCATGGTTACTAATATCTAGAGAATGTTAAGAGCACTCCATTTTTAAGATTGTGAAGATAGAAACTCAAAATGCTTTGTACTGATTCTGTGCAACTGGCTTCAATGCTCAGTTTCTACTTGATTGACCAGTAGAATTCACTGGAGCACATTTCTTGCTCAGACACACTTTCCCTGACCATTTTATTATAAATAGTTATATTTTCAAAGTATCTTGAATCTATACTTTAGAATATAAGTTTCCAGAGGATGCAAAAGTTGCATTAGTTCTGTATATCTTGGATAGGTCTCAGGCCTTAGCTAGGACCATGACCTTACTATGTCCTGTGGGTACTTAACAAGTGCTATAAATAAAGATTAAACTCTTCTCCTTGAGCTGAGGACGATCAACAGGGATCTGACTTTCCTGCAGGGACTACAGCAGAATGTAGTTTGAAAGAAAAGAAGAAAGTTCAACTGTGGATGAAAGCTCCGTCAGGAAACAGGAAAACTGATGATTAGCTTCTTAGTGTCATATTCATGCTGGGAAGTTAACCTCTCATAAGAACCAAACACGGTTTGAGACAGAATTGTCTTCTGGAAGAACTCCAACTAACAACAGCTCTTCACCTTCTGCACTTTAAAGAACTCAACACAATTTGTATTCTGTATGTGTTTTTAAGGCTGACTGCAGGGAATCAAATTCACTGTTCAAAAACAGGAGACAACTTAAGTTCTGAAAGGCATCATCTTCAAGAAGGAGGTTTCACTTCTTTTCTTCTTTAACATCATTTTGCCTAGATCAGCAGGAGACTTTTATTTTGTCTTTCTCTTTTAGTTCCTAGTATCTTTATCTTGGATGAGAAGAACTAAGTAAGGAGTTGTCAGAGTAATCAATAGGATGAGATTATGCCTGTGTTTAAAATCTGGGTAAACCTCTTCAACAGTTAAAATCTTTAGCTCTCTCTCTCTCTCTCTCTCTCTCTCTCTCTCTCTCTCTCTCTCTCTCTCTGACACTGTGGATGGAACTAGACTATATTAACTTTATCATAATTCTGCTCAAATTAAGAATACTGTGTACTTGTCTCAGTTACAAAGATCTTACAATTATTAATAGGAAACATCTCTAAAGTCATATTATTTTAGATTGTCATCATTTGAAAATGGAGTTTATTGGAAGGAAAATACTGATATAACAAAAGAAATGAAATTCTCTATTTTTAAAATATATTAGACTCTTCCTTTTCCCATTTGTACACATGATACTTTACTCATTCTTTCACTCATTCATGCTTACTTTGACAATGATGTAATGCAAACTAGGGATCTATTAGCATGCAATCCAAAACCCTCATTCTTCATTGAGCTTATTTTTTGGAAAAATGAAGAGAAAACAAAAATAAAAGAGTTTGTAAAAGGGTTCGCTAAGACCTTTTAAACTAATGTGAAAATCATAGGATTGTCAGCATATGAATAGAACATAAGAAGATTATGGTAGATGATATTCCTAAGACTGTTACAAAAGATAGAATTAAAGCAATAGCTAATCATAACATGGGATTATTGGGGTGTCTTTGAGATTGATGGGGTCTTTAATGGCTCTTGGATGGGGCTTTAACTTACATATTAGAGTGCAGATGCTCATGATTACATGAAACAATCACTGTATCGATGGCCTTTGGGTGCTTTTTTAAAATATGCAAATTTATTTTTGTTATTATTATCATTATTACTTATTATAACCTGACCATGATTTCCCCTCCCTACTCTGAGCCCAGTCCCCTGCCACCTCCACTCTGCTCCCCCATCCACTCCTCTATTTCTATCTAGAAAAGGGCAGGCATCCCACGTATATCAACCAAACATGACATATCAAATTGCAATAAAGCTAGGCACCTCCCCTTTTATTAAGGCTAGACAATAAAATCTAGTATGAGAAAAATGGTGACAAAATTCGGCAAAGGAGTCCGAGACAACCCCTCCTCCCACAGTTAGGAGTTCCACAGCCCAAGCTTCACAACTATAACATATGGAGAGGGTCTAAGTTGGTCCCACAGAGGCTCCCTGGTTGTTGGTTCAGTCTCTGTGAGCTCGTATGAGCCCCAATGAGTTGATTCTATTGTTTTTCTTATGATGTTCTTGATCTCTCTAGCTCATAAAATCCTTTTTCTCCCTCTTCCACAGGATTCCCTGAGCTTTGATTAATGTTTGGCTGTGGGTCTCTGCATCTGTTTCCATCAGTTGCTGGATGAAGCCTCTCTGATGACAATTGGGTTAGGCACCAACCATACTTTTCTTCTTGGGTCTGGGTTACCACACTCAAGATGACTTTTTAAGTTCCATTCCTTTGCCTGGCAAAATTCATGGCGTTATTTCCTATAACAGCTGAGTGATATGCCGTTGTATAAATGCACCACATTTTTTTTTTAAATCCAGTCTTTGGTTGAGAGACATCTAGATTGTTTCCATTTTCTGGCTATTTAGAATAAAGCTATTATGAACATAGTTCAGCAAGTATCCTTAGAGTCCTTTGGATATATGCCCAGGAGTGGTATAGCTGGGTCTTCTTATAGGTCAATTCCCAATTTTATGGGGAATCTCCATATTGATCTCCATAGTGGTTTTACAAGTTTGCACTCCCACCAGAAATGGAGGAGTGATTCCCTGGCTACACATCCTAACCACTATGAGCTGTCATTTGATCTTAGCCACTCTGCCAGCTGTAAGATGGAATCTCACAGTTGTTTTGATTTATGTTTACCCGGTAGCTAAGGATATTGATCATTTAAGTGGTTCTTGGTCAATTAAGATTTCTGTTGAGAATTTTGTTTAGATCTGTTCCCCAACTAATTGGATTATTTGCATTGTTGATGCCTAATTTCTTGAGTTTTTTGTATATATTTTGGATATTACTCCTCTGGCAGAAGTAGAGTTGGTAAAATCTTTTCCCATTCCATAGGTTACAGTTTTGTCCTATTGATGGTGTCCTTTTCCTTATAGAAACTTTTCAGTTTCATGAGGTGCATTTATTGTTTATCTTAGTGCCTGCACTATTGGTGTTCTGTTCAGTGAGGTTTTTTTTCTGAAAAAATGTGTTCAAAGCTGTCCCTCTTTTCTCTCCTGTCAGATTCACTCTGATTTTATGCTGAGGTCTTTGATGCACATGGACTTGAGTTTTGTGCAGAGTGATAGACGTGAATCTATTTGAATTCTTCTACATTCTGACATCCAGTTAAATCAGCACTATTTTTTGAAGATGCTTTCTCTTTTCCATTGTATATTTCAGGCTTTTTTTTTTTTTTATCAAAAAATAGGTGTCCATAAGTGTGTCGATTTATACCTGGGTTTTCTATTTAATTTCATTGATACACCTGTCTGTTTTTATGCTAATACCAACTGGTTTTTATTACTAATGCTCTGTAGTATAGCTTGAACTCATGAACTTTAGACTGAAAGCTATGGAACCTGCATGGGACCAGACTAGACACTCTGCATATGGGAGACAGTTGTGTAGCTAGGTAAGTTTGAGGGGCCCCTGACAATGTGATCAGAATCTATTTCCAGTGCATGAGCTGGCTTTCTTGATCCCATTACCTATGGTCAGACACCGTGCTCACCTCTGATAAAGCGGGGAGTGGCTTGGTCCTGCATCAACTGAATGTACCAGGCCTAGCTGTCCCCATATGGGAGAACTTCCTCTGTTGGAGGATGGGATAAGGTGGGAAGGCAGGAGCTGGAGTGGGAGGAGGGATGAGAGAGGGATCTGTGGTTGGTATGTAAAATGAATAAAAAATAAAAAGAAATGTGGAGAGAGAGGGGAATATCGTGGGACGCAAATGAGAAACAAAACAAACAAAAACACAACAATTATGTTCGTTGATGTCAGTCCATTAAGATGGTGAAGAAAGTCTTGAAATGGATAAAAAGTACTTTATTCTAAAGCCAAGTATTAGTGGCCATGGCACAGGATCAAATTTAGGTTAGCCCCAAAACCATGTTGTGTGAGTGAAGAGGAATCCTTGAGTGAATGGGTAAATAAGGAAGCCATCCCTGAGTAAACATGTACTGTTTGACATGTACATGACCTTATGGAGGACACAGGTGCCTTAGACCCATAGGAATTGACAAAGCTTTAAGCTGGGGTAAGGCTCAGTGCAATGTCAAAACTTACCTCTGGTCTGACTGCAAATGTTGGCAGTGTGTGCAGAAACTAACATCCATAGTGTTCTTCTCAGAGATCTGCAATCTGAGACTATTCACGTACAAAGGGTACCTGTGAAGAGACTATCTAAACCTTGCCCCCTGCACTGTACATGAGAAAAACACTTAGGTTTCAGCTTGTTGTTCTTCTATATCTGAGTGAATAGAGACCACCTGGTATCTGCTTTAATGTATAAATCATATATATATATATATATATATATATATATATATATATATATATATATAAATCTGTCCTTTCTCCATCCCCTCATTGCCCCAGTCATGTTAAGTCGCCCTGTGCTCAAGGTAGGAAGACCTGACAAGAGGGAACTTGCATCAGTCAGAGGAGAGAATATTCTCAAAAGATATACACAAACAAAGAATCAATTTAATGATAAAAATAAAGAGAAGTGAGGAAATGCAATTTTCAATGTTGATTGTAAAACAGGGGCCAAGTCAAGTTACAGACAGGTGTTAGTACTTTGATGTAGATTTTGAGAAAATAAAGAAGGTAAAAACATGTGGTGATATTTTATTTGTGCATTAATAAATAAAGCTTGTCTGAAGATCAGGGTGGGGGAGAGGAAGGCCAGCCATTTTAATTAAACAAGAAGTCAGGCAGCACACGCCCTTAATCCTATTACTTAGCAAGCAGGGACTCTGTGTGTTCAAGGCCACACTAGGGAACAGAGCCAAGCGTGGTAACATACACCTTTAATCCTAGTACCAACCATAGAGACCTGGAGGTCTGTACACAGACAGACAGAAAGTGACAGAGCTGTGTAGGAAGAGAAAGTACGGTAGCTGGGCTAAGATAACCAATGAGAGGGCAGAATAGCAAGGCAATAAAGGTGCAGGTAGACAGGAAGTAATTCGCATTTGGAAGCTGTAGAGTTGGTGAGGTAAGGTTGGTTGGTGGCTTTCTATATTTCCCAGATCTAAGGCTTTCACCCCTATATTTGGCTCCATGTTTTTATTTAGTAAGACCACTTAGAAATTCTTCTACAACAACATTGTAGCTTCATCCAATCTTAGACTATATTCAGTAGACATGCCTTTGGATTCCAGGCAAAATGACATTATGTTTGACTGATTTGGAGAAAGCTCAAGAATTGAAGAGAAAGATACACAGCTGAAGCACATAAGTATATGCCCATTTTGCTTTTGCTTTGTGGAGTCTTGTATGTGATACCATAGATCCATGGTATTTTCCTCTGAAAAAGGAAAGGTCTGTGAAGTTGGATCCAGGAGAAGCTCTGCCTCATAGGCCTTACCACTTGAGTTATGAAGGATCCTGCAGCCAATTATAATTTTCTTTGAAAGCTTACCAAGTAATTAACATAGCTGACATATAGGCATGGAGACCATTTCCATTCACAGCAAAAGAAACCATGTCACTAACTGAGATTCACCAGATCCCAGAAGAATTGCACTCAGACTTCATGTTCTGCTTCTTTCCTACCTGTGGTATGCTTAGCTATGAAAGTGTTTTGCATGCACTTTGCTAATTCTCATTTGGATAATGTGGTGATTTGAATGACACTGCCCACTATATGCATATATATTTGAATACTTGCTCCCAAATTGGTGAAACTGTTTGGAAATGATTAGGAGGTGTAGCATTTGAAAGAGGCACATGACTGGAAGCTGGGTTTGAGTTTTCAAAGTCCATTCATTCCCAGTTAGCTCATTCTCTTTCTCATGAATGTAGAACAAGACATAAGGTCTCAGCACCGTACTTGCCTGCCTGATGCCATGCTCCCAGACAAGATGGTCATAGATGCTAACACTCTTAAAATGTAAGCCCATTCTCTCTTATGTAAGCTGACTTGGTCAGGGTGTCTTATCACAGCAATAGACAAGTACCTATGCCAGAAGTTGGTACCAGGGAGTGGGTTATTGCTCTGATATAC
This sequence comes from Peromyscus californicus insignis, assembly GCF_007827085.1. Lineage (NCBI taxonomy): Eukaryota > Metazoa > Chordata > Mammalia > Rodentia > Cricetidae > Peromyscus > Peromyscus californicus. Next base: position 73,081,641 of record NW_026294391.1, on the reverse strand, counting down.
CTGACCATGCTGTTTCTTTGGAAGGGTATGGATGATTTTGAGGCCTTGAACTAGTAAAGTACTTGAATGAAGTAAGCAGAAATTACTGAGACATCCTAGGAGGGATTAGGAAGAGAGTATTGCTGAGAGAGAGATAAGTAGATTGTGGGAGTCCAGCTCAAGAGGTTTAAGATTGTGAAACAATATTAACAACTGGGCTGGCTCTTATTCTTGTGGTATCTTGGCAAAGGTTGTGGCTTATTTTTTGCCCTTGTTCTAAGAATCTGCCCAATTCCATTGGCAGAGGAGATTCCAGGATAGCATAATATTGACTCTGTCAGTTTGTGACTAGCAATCAGTTTTATGCAGGTCTGCAATGATCAAAGACAAGTGGGAAAAAGAAATACACACACACATATACACTCAGAGAAAGAGAGAGAGAGAGAGAGAGAGAGAGAGAGAGAGAGAGAGAGAGAGAGAGAGACAAAGAGAGAAGAAAAGAGCACCAAGAAATTTAATGTTGGAATCAAGGCTTGTACTAAAAAAAAAAAAAAGATAAGCAGATCCAAATGCAAATGATATAAAGGGAATAGTTTATATAACTTGTGAAATGAAAAGCCTGCTAAAAACTAAGACAAATCAAAGCTTCTGCAAATGTAATTCAAAGAGGGGATGTCCTAGGTAGGATTTCTATTAATGTGAAGAGTCACCATGACTCTGGCAACACATTTGTAGAATAAATATTACTAAAGCCTAATAACACATCATACTATACTCATTAATATTTGGAGACTTTAATATCCTACTCTTGCTGATGGACCGGTCATCCAGACAAAAGATCAACAGGGAAATAATGGCGCTAATAGACATTATGAAGCAAATGGACCTAGCAGATACCTACAAAACATTTCACCCAAATACAAAAGAATATGCTTTCTTCTCAGCACCTCACTAACATTCTCCAAAACTGACAACATACTGAGTCACACAGCAATTCTCAACAGACACAAGAAAATTGAAATAACCCCTCCCATCCTATCCAAACACCGTGTATTAATGCTGAGTTAAAAAAAAAAAAACAGAAAGCATACAAACTCAGGGACACTGAAAAACTCCCAAGTGAACAACCACTGTGTCAAGGAAGAAATAAAACAAAAAAAAAATAAAGACTTCCTAAATTTAAATGGAAACAAATGCAGAACATACTTAGACTTCTGGAACATAATGAAAGTAGTGTTAGGAAGAAAGTTCACAGCCCTAAATGTCTTCAGAAATAGGAGAGATATCATACTAGCAATTTAACAGCACAGTTTGAAAGCTCTAGAACAAAAATAAGGAAACACACCTAAGAGGAGGAGATGGCAGGAAATAATTAAACAGTGGGTTGAAATAAATAAAATAGAAACAAAGAGAACAATACAAAGAATCAATGAAACAGTTCTTTAAGAAAATGAATAAAATAGAATAACCTGTATGCAAACTAACTAAAAGACACAGAGAAAATATATAAATTATGAAAATCAGAAACAAAAAGTGGGACATAACTATAGGCACAGAGGAAATCTAGAGAATCACTAGGTCATACTTCAAAATCATGTACTCCACAAAATTGGAAAATCTAAGGGAAATTTTTTCAATAGTTACCACTTACAAAGTTGAATCCAGATGAGATAAACAATTTCAATAGACCTATAACCCCCAAGGAAATACAATCCATCATTAGAAGTCACTTAACCTAACAAAAGCCCAAGAATAGAGGGTTTATGGCATAATTCTAACAGAGATTCAAAGAAGAGCTAGTACTCCTCAAATTACCCCCAGAATAGAAACAGAAGGAACATTGTAAAATTCTTTTCAGGCGGTCACAGTCACCCTGACACAAAATCCAAACAAATATTCAAAAAAGAAAGAGAATTACAGAGCAATTTCCCTCATGAATATAGATGCAAAAATACTCAATACAATACTTGAAAAACAAATTCAAGAACACATCAAAATGATCATCCACAATGATCAAGTAGACTTCATTGACAGAGATGCAGCAATAGCTCAGTATACAAAAAAATCTGTCACTGTAGTCTGACATATAAACAAACTGAAAGAGGAAAAAATCATCATTTCATTAGATGATGAAAAAGATTTTGATAAAATCAATACCCCTTCATGAAAAAAAAAGTTGTGGTGAGATTAGGTATAAAGAGCCATACCTAAACATAATAAATGAAATTTTCAACAGGCTTATAGCAATCATCAAATTAAATGGAGAGAAACTTAAAGCAGTTCCACTAAAATCAGGAACGTGACACGTTGTCTACTCTCTTCATATCTGTTCAATATAGTACTTGACTTTCTAGCTAGAGTGATAATGAGACCAAGGGGATAAATACTGGAAAGGGAGAAGTCAAAGTATTGCTATTTGCATTTGATATGATAGTATTTACAAGCGACCCCAAAAATTCTACCAGGGAAATTCTGTAGCTGACAAACACATTCAGAGATGTGGCTGAATATAAGATTAATTTAAAAAAATCAGTAGCCCTCCTCTATACAAACAACAAATGGGCTGAGAAAGAAATCAGAGAAACAACAAACTTCAAAATAGCCACAAAATATGAAAGATTTTTGGGTTAATGCTAACCAAGCAAGTAGAAGACATGTATGAGAAGAATCTCAATTCTCTGAGGAAAGAAATTGAAGAAGATAATAGAAGCTGTAATGTTTTCCCCTGCTCATGCACTGAAAGGGTTAATGCAGTAAAAACAGCCATCTTACCAAAAGCAATCTAAAGATTTAACCCAATCCACAACAAAATTCCAAAAACAATCCTTTAAAGATATTGAAAAAACAATACTCAACTTCATATGAAAAAAAGCAAGATAGCTAAAACAATTCTATACAACAAAAGAACTTTTGGAGATATCACCATCCCTGATTTCAAGTTGTACTACAGAACTGTATGCAAGCTTGTACAACCACTTTGGAAATCAATATGGCGCTTTCTTAGAAAATTGGGAATCCATCTCCTCCAAGATCCAGCTATACCACTCTTGGGCATATACCCAAGGAATGCTCAACCACACCACAAGAGCACTTGTTCAGCTATGCTCATATCAGCATTGTTTGTAATAACCAGTACCTGGAAACAACCTAGATGCCCTTCAACTGAAGAATGGATAAACAAAATGTGGTACATATACACAATGGAATACTACTCAGCAGAGAAAAACAATGACATCATGAGGTTTGCAGACAAATGGATGGATCTAGAAAAAATCATCCTGAGTGAGGTGACCCAGACTCAGAAAGACAAACATGGTATGTACTCACTCATAGGAGGATACTAGATGTGGAACAAGGATGACTGGACTGCTACTCACATCACCAGGGAGGCTACATGGAAAACAGGACCCCAAGAAAGACACGGGTATCGCCCAATGACAGAGAAATGGAATGAGATCTACATGAACAGCCTGGACATGAGTGGAGGTAGTGAAGGGCAAGGGTCGAGGGAAAGAGAGCGTAGGGGAACGGGAGATCCCAGCTGGATCAACAACAGAGAGGGAGAACAAAGGATAGGAGACCATGGTAAATGAAGACCACATGAGAATAGGAAGAAGCAAAGTGCTAGAGAGGCCCACAGAAATCCACAAAGATACCCCCACAACAGACTGCTGGCAATGGTCGAGATACAGCCCGAACTGACCTACTCTGGTGATGGGATGGCCAAACACCCTAATTGTCGTGCTAGAAACCCCATCCAAAGACTGAGGGAACTGGATGCAGAGATCCATGGCTAGGCCCCGGGTGGAGCTCTGGGAGTCCAATTAGTGAGAATGAGGAGGGTTTATATGAGCGAGAATTGTTGAGACCAAGGTTGGATAAAGCACAGGAACAATTAGCCAAACGAATGGAAACACATGAACTATGAACCAATGGCTGAGGGGTCACCAACTGGATCAGGCCCTCTGAATGGGTGAGACAGTTGATTGGCTTGATCTGTTTGGGAGGCATCCAGGTAGTGGGAATAGGCCCTGTGCTCATTGCATGAGTTGGCTGTTTGAAACCTGGGGCCTATGCAGGATCACTTGGCTCAGCCTGGGAGGAGGGGCCTGGACCTACCTGGACTGAGTCTACCAGGTTGATCTCAGTCCGCAGGGAAGGCTTTGCCCTGGTGGAGGTGGGAATGGGGGGTGGCATGGGGGGAACGTGAGGGGGGCGGGAGGGGGGAGAACAAGGGAATCCATGGCTGATATGTAGAACTGAATTGTATTGCAAAATAAAAATAAAAAAAATTAAATAAAAAAAGAAAAAAATAGTATTAGCATGAACACAGACAGGTTGATCAATGAAATTGAATCAAAAGCACAGATGTAAATCCACACAACTATGGATACCTAATTTTTGATGAAGAAGCCAAAAATATACAACGGAACAATGAAAACATCTTCAACAAATGCTATAGGTAAAACTGAATGTTGGTTTGTGGAAGAATGCAAATAGATCCATATCTATCACCCCGCACAAAACTCAATTCCAAGGTGATCAAAGTCCTCAATATAAATTCAGATAGACTACCTGATAGAAGCGAAAGTGGGGAATAACCTTGAATGCATTGGCACAGGGGACAACTTCTTGAACAGAACACCAATAGTGCAGGCATTCAGATGATCAACAATTAATAAGTGGGACCTCATGAAACTGAAAAGCTTCTGTAGACAAATGACACTGTCAACAGGACAAAACAGCAGCCCACAGAAAGGGAAAAGATTTTCACCAATTCCATATCTGACAGATGGCTAATATCCAAACTATATTAAGAATTCAAGAAAGTAGACATCAAGTAAGAAAATAATCCACTTAAAAATTGGTACAGATCTAAACAGACAATTCTCAACAGAAGAATCTCAAATGGACAAAAAAAACCCAACACTTAAAGAAATGTTCAACATCCTTAGCTGCCAGGGAAATGCAAATCAAAACGAGATTCCATGTTATACTTGTCAGAATGGCTAAGATCAAGAACACATGTGACAACTGCTTCTGGTGAAGGTGTTGAGCAATAGCATCACTCCTCTTGCATTCAGAGGAGTGGAAACTTGCACAATCACTTTGAAAATCAATATGGTGATTTCTCAGAAAATTGGGAATAGATCTACCTCAAGTCCCAGCTGTACCACTCCTTGATGTATACCCAAAGAATGCTCCATCCTTTCACAAGGACACTTGTTCGAATATGTTCATAGCAGCTTTATTCATAATAGCCAGAAAATGGAAACAATCTAGATGTTCTTCAACCAAAGAATAGATAAAGAAAATGTGGTACATTTACATAATGAAGCACTTGCTCAGGTGTTCAAAAAAATGGCATCATGGAATTTGCAGGTAAAAGGATGGAACTAGAAAAAGTCATCCTGAGTGAGGTATCCCAGATCCAGGAATATAAACATGGTATATACTCACTTATAATTGGATATTAGATGTGTAAAATAAAAGATTATTATTCTATTGTTCACAGACCCAGAGAAGCTAAATAACAAGGAAAGCTTAAGGGGAGATTCAAGGATCTCCTTGGGAAGTGGAAACAGATTTTGCAGGTGGACTGTGGGTGGGTAGATTTGGGAACAGGAGGAAATGGGGACATGAGGGAGAACATACTGGGAGAAACGAATGGAATTGTGGAAATCTAGTTCAATGGAATCTCCATAGAATTCATGAGAATTACCCTAGCAACATCTCCTAGTAACAGGGGATAAAGTCTGCACTGGTCATCTTCTGTAACCAGGGAGGGATTGGGAGACAAATACAGGCACAGGATCTAAGATCTACATATTGTTCTGCGTTGTTGGTTTATATATTTTTTCTCTTTTTATTCTTTTGGCTCTTTTTGGGGGCTTGCCACCCAGCTCCCAAATTAATATACATAGAGACTTATTATTACTTATAAATGCCCAGGCTTAGCTTAGCTTGTTTCTAGTCAGCTTCTCTTAAATTATTCCATCTACCTTTTGCCTCTGGACTTTTTCCTTTTCTTACTTCTGTATATCTTACTTTCACTCTTACTTTGTTGTTGGCTGTGTGGCTGGCCCCTTCTTTTCTCATTTCTCATCTTCTCCTCCTAGTTTTTCTTTCTATTTATTCTCTCTTCCTATCAGCCTGGTCTAACCTTTCTCCTGCCTTGCTATTGGACATTTGGCTATTTATTAGATCAATCAGGTGCTTTAGACAATCAAAATAGCATAGCTTCACAGACTTTAACAAATACAACATTAGAAGATTGCAACAAATCTTTGCATTATGAAACAAATATTCCACAGCATAAACAAATGTAACACATCTTAAAATAATATTCTACAACAGCTCTGCCTGAAAAGTATTCTGGAAACAGAGCCTAGCAGAAATATCATCATAGAGACTACAGAGACTTAATCCAGCAACTGATGGGAACAGATGCAGAATCCCTCAGCCAAACATTAGGAGGTGCTTGAGAAGTACTGGGTAGGAAAGAGAGGAAGACTCAGGGGAATCAGAGGGTTCAGGGACAACTTGAGAACATGGCTCACAAAACAAACTAACCAGTATTCCTGGGGACTTGCAGAAGTCACAGAATTTGTAGGGGTCTGACCTAGGTTCTCTGCACATATGTTATGGCGGGGTAGATTGGTGTTCTTGAGGGATTCTTAACAGTGGGAGTGGGGGCTGTCTCTGACTCATTTACCAGCTTGTGTGACACTATTTCTCCTATTGGTTTGCCTTGTCTTGCTTTGATGTGATGGTCTTATTTTAGCTTGTGGTATTCTGTTTTGCAGATGTCCCTGAGTGTCCTGCTTTTTTTTCTTTGAGAGCAGGCAGAGGGTGGTGGATCTGTGGGAAAAGGGAGATTGGGGAGGAAGACTGGAGGAATGGGAAGGGAGTGATTAGGATGTAATATATGAGAGATGAATTTTAAAAAGAAAGGAATTGCCTTATATCTCAGAAGAGTGTTTAGACTTTGAAACTCTGTTGAGACTGTGAAAAACTATGGAGACATTTGAAATTGGACAAAATGAATTTTGCATTATAATATGGCAAAAAACCTATGAGGACCAAGAAGTGGAATGTGGTGATTTCAATGAAAATGCCCCCCATAAGCTCATACATTTGAATATCTGCTGCCCAGTTGGTGAGTGGAACTGTTTGTGAAAAATTAGGAGATGTGGCTTTCTTAGAGGAGACATGTCACTGAGGGATGGCTTTCAAATTTCAAAAGCCAATTTTTTTTCCAGTTAAATAGCTCTCTGTCTCATGCTTATGGATGAAAGTGTTATCTCTTAGCTACTTCAACAGCACCTCCTCTGCCTGCATGTGGACATTCTCTCCACTATGATGTTCATAGACTTACCCTCTGAAATTGACAGTTCCTAATAGATTCTTCTATTAGCTGTTTTAGTCTTGGTATCTTATCACAGCAATAGAAAAATACCTAAGCCAGATGACAAAATTTGGGCCTTCTCATTTACTAATAATGGCTATTAGTGATATCAGTAAAAGTTTAAAGATATAGCAAAATATTTTAAAATCTGACTAAAAATTATTAAAATAAAGACATAGTAGGGCAGTAAAGTTTGGACCACAATGTAGATTCTTATGTAATATAAATATCCCATAGTGTGTGTGTGTGTGTGGGGGGGTGTATGGCATTTTTATATAAGGCATCAGAACTTAAGGAAATATTCTTCTTTGGAAATTCTTCTTTGGAAATATTCTGATTAATTTGTATTAACATATAGTTTATTAATAATTTCATTTAAGTAATTTTTAGAACATGAAAGGCTTTTGGAACTGTCAGAGTAACTCTCTAAATTTAGATAGTCTTTTCTTATGAAACATTATTTTTTAAAAATTTATTCAGGGAACTAAACTATCCAAAATGATTTATTCAAATCAAAGAGGAAGAAAAATTATCAGTATCATTACTCAAATTTAAGCTATAATTAGTATCAAACTGGTGTAGCTCTTCAACTTCATATTCACATTGCATGTACAAGCCTGCTAAACTCTCACTCTTTCAGAAATGAGCATAGAAAGATTTTCAAAAGTAAGTTTTTAAGAATCACAAAGACCTTAGAGAACATTGTAAATGAGTTAAATATCAAGTCTGAGCAATGGCTCAGCATTTAAGAGTGCTTAATGATGTTGCAGAGAACTACAATTTAATTCCAAGTACTCAAATGATATGGCTCACAGCTACCTGGAAATTGAGAGGCAGGGGATTGCTTGCCCTATTCATGGCCTCTGCAGTAACTGAATGCACATGTTGCACATAGAGCCATGTAAAAGTACACACATACACCTAAATTTAAAATAAATAATGTAATAATAAGCTAAACTTAACTTTTTAGACATTTTAAATCCATTACATTGTACAAAAAATTATTGTCACTATACTCACTTTTACATAGTGGTTTTTCTATGGTCAATATTTCTGTTGTGTAGGAAATTCAAGCCACAATTGAAAATTTTACACAATTATTTATTCTTATAATTTCATGGTTCTTGTAAGCCCTTAACACTAACTAATAAATAAAGGTTGAAAGATTTGTTTTGGTTGACAGATTCCATGTTTGTCTTTCTGAGTCTGGGTTACCTCACTCAGGATGATTCTGGGGTTTTCATCCATCATTAATCTTCAACATGTGGAGACCTTTATATAGGGAAATAGAGCATCATGATTGTGAGAACAGGGTGGAACAAAATAAATTACTAATGTCAGATAGAGCACACAGAGAAATGTAAGGCAGATAGAAAGCAGGTATATCATTCCAGAGGACATGTTTTCTAATGACTTCATCCAACTTACCTCCCATCCAAACTTTTAACGCCTCAACTATCAGCAATTCTATCAAGTTATGAATCCATTAGTGAAGTTAAACATTGATGACGTTAGATCTCTCACAAGCTTATCTCCTCTCACTTAGTAGACCTACTATCTAAAGATTAATACTTCAACACATTTATGGCCACACTTTGCATTTGATCAATAGTGAAGACTTCCTGTTTAACCTTGTTGCCTGTAAAGTAAATTAATGATTTGGAAAAGACTTTGTAACAAAGATATTCTATGGGATATTCCAAACATATGATTCTGCAATATTTCCTTTTATGACTGATATAAGAAAATTGCATTTATATTTCAAATAAGTAATGAATAATTCTTAGTAAAAGTATGCTTCAAAAATTCAATGGAGATGCATTTTTTTTTATTTTTTCCCTTTAAGTTCATCTAAGAATGCATCACTACTTTTATCACTGTCAATAAAAGTCTCTTTCAGTAACACAACAATATGTGTGTCACTTGTGTGATGCAAAGAAACCCAAAGAGTATTGAATTAGCACACAATTGTTTTAACAATGAATCGTTGTTAATGATTTGTAGAGGAAAGATTGTGCCTGGATTTTCTATCCAAAAGGCACAACGGTACATTTTGTATATAAGATATTATTTCTACTCCTAAACACATTAAAACTTATTTACACACTTCACAAATAAACTGTTATTACTCTACATATAATACACTTCAGAAACTATATGACATGTCAATGGTTTAATTTTATTTTGTACAGTGAATTTATCCAAAGGCATTATAAATAGTTCATTTTAAATATCAAAGAAAATTGTGAAAAGAAAACTGTGAAGGAGTTAAGAAGCTAAAATAAGACAAAAAGGTATTCAGATATGATATGTTTATATTCTAGTTGTCAGAATGGAAAAATGATATTTATTCACCATTCTGTAGAGAAGAAAAAAATTCTCAGAATACATACCAAACAGTGATATACTGTTAAAAGTGTATATTACTTGGCAAATACAATGGTCAAAATTAGTTAAACAGCAAATACATTGTTTCTGATGACAGTCAAAAAGAGCAAATTTAAGTGGTTGTAGGAAAACTTTGGAAATTATTCCCCAAGACTCTTTATCCAAATTTCCTGGACTATGAATTTGAGATAATGACCTCTGATTTTATTTTTAAACTTTATTTGACAAAAGAGATTCTTCCAGATATACCCAAAGTTACTAGTGTTACTCTTCTGGTTTTTAGTAGTGACTATAAAAAATATTAACTAAACATTTTAAAGGCTATAAGAAAGTTTATTGAAATTATTCAAGACAAGGAAATGATAAATATTCAGTGAGGGAGCAATCTTCAATTTGATCTTAAAAACTTTGTGCTAAACCTTTAGATTCTCTTATCATACAGGCAAGTTTATCTCTAAAGCACTTGTAAGATCATATTTAGTACATGATTTAATGTCACTAGATATATTTTTTAAAAGTTGTTGTTAATGAATATATAAAATTTAAAATAGTACGTTGCCGGGCGGTGGTGGCGCACGCCTTTAATCCCAGCACTCGGGAGGCAGAGCCAGGCGGATCTCTGTGAGTTCGAGGCCAGCCTGGGCTACCAAGTGAGTTCCAGGAAAAGGCATAAAGCTACACAGAGAAACCCTGTTTCGAAAAACCAAAAAAAAAAAAAATAAATAAAAATAAAAAAAAATAAAATAAAATAGTACGTATCTAAGGGGTACTATGACATGTTTAAGCATGTTTATTGAACTTGACTCTAGTCTCCTAGAGTCTAAAATTATCCCTACAAGAGCAAAAAGGAAAACTAGGGCCTCATTTTATAATCATGGTACCTAGATTTAGTTAACAACTGTAAGGAGCCTAAAAACCCACTATTTTCCAAAAAGTTCCTATAAAAAGGACATTTGATACAATACACTGATTTCTGACACTTTCATCCCTTAGCACAGAACCTAAGCAATTATATTACAAATTACAACATAGTAAATTGCAATCTGATATTGTTAAGCTACTATATTTTTGATGAATTGCTAAATAGACACAGAAAACTTATGCAATGATCATCAAAAATATCATCAATAGAAGTAAAAGTACAAAAATTTCCTAGTTTTCTATTTTTCCTACATCCCATTCATCAATTTTGATCAGCTATGCCTTTGAGGGAAGGAGAAAAGTAAGGGACACAAGGCATTATCTTTCTGAAACAAATTATCTGCAAATTCTTAAAAACAGAGCCACCATGATACATGACATATGATTTTGTCAGGTCAATTGACATCTTATTGCCATGATACTGTCATTGCTAAATTGATTGTCAGTCTAGAAAAAGCCAACAGCCCAAAGGAAAAGTTAATTCAGAGAATGACTACAGGCTGTGGTGTCCACATTCAAGAATCTGAATCTCCTGACAAATTTTTAAATTGCTCAGAGATCTTTGAGAACAAAATATGTTGGGTTTGTAGTAAATGAGTTTCTGGCTTTGTGTCTTGCCAAATAATAATAATAATAATAATAATAATAATAATAATAATAATAATAATAAGAGGGAGGAGGAGGACAAGGAGGAGGAGGAGGAGGAGGAGGAGGAGGAGGAGGAGGAGGAGGAGAAGAAGAAGAAGAAGAAGAAGAAGAAGAAGAAGAAGAAGAAGAAGAAGAAGAAGAAGAAGAAGAAGAAGAAGAAGAAAGAATACCTAAGAATTCTATACTAATCTTCATGCACCATTGCTAAATATAGATTTACCCATCCTTCTAGACTTCATGTAGAACCTCCTTAGAGCTTCATTGGGACTGTTCTTATACTCATATACACTCTGAAATAGAATCAAAACTATAAAATACAGTTCTTCCATACAAACTGTGTTACTCCTGCCTTCAATAGATGATAAACAGTGATAAGCTCTGTTCTTCATGGCTATGGATAAGAGACAAGGGGAAACAGCAGAAGAGCAATTCTTCCCAAACTTTTTCATGTGTAGTATTTTCTAAGTGAAAAATACTATTTTCCTAATCATTACAAATAGTATTGGCAAGTTTAGTGAATAATTTTTGTTTTATGTTGAGAAAAAAAACTGTTTTAAATTTTAAGGTACATATACACTTTAAACAAGTAAGCATTGCAATTATTAAAAAAAATTGAACATCTAATCTCACTATGCATATTCCAATTATGTGGAGTTGGGGTTGTTCTAATAATAGCATGCACAATCTTATGAATTCATTATTTTGGTAAGTTTTGAAATGTTTCTTTTTTGAGTTGGTATTTTTATACAGAAACCAAGAAAAGAAAAATGACCAAAACTTTTTTAATTGGAAGAGTAATGAGTTATTCATTTTTTTCATTTTTGTGGTAAATCTACAATGAATAATTGAAGAAATATTTTACAGCCTGACATTCACAGATGGACAGACTGACGGGATATCTAGTCATTTCTCTCTCTACACTTTTGCTCTTTCCAGGTTTTTACTATGACTTTTTGACCTTCCTTACATTTTTCTGTTGTTTTTATGATGCATGGGAATTATAGATGACTCAAAATGAGATACTTTCTAGGTTATACAATGTTTATCATTGTTTATATAAAATTATGGTGAGCTGATTTCAAAAACATGAGTTCAACTTAGAATGTACCTGTCTCACAGACTTCAATCATTCTATCCTCTTTAACCTGACTTTGACTCAATGGTACCACAAGCATCATAATTAGATACAGAATCTGTAGAAATACTCAGTTTCTCAAACCAGGTAACTCCATAACTTAATACACATCAATATAGGTAAAGGGGTAAGGAGAGGTAAATGAAATAGAAACATTTTTTTCATTTAACTGGGCTTCCAAAATTCATCTGGCTTAAGTTCTCAATTAAAAACAATCATTTTCTGAGGTAAATTAAATTGTGATGATCATTTGTTTTCTTTGTACTAACAAACAACTAGCATCTTTATCAAAGGATCATTACCTCAGTAACCAGAGACCACTGGGATGTCTTCAAGTCATTGTGAACATGTCATTAACAGATCTGACAATTGACCTTTTCTTTTTTCTTGTTTCTTCTCCATTAAAAGAAAAAAACTAGTCTGTTCAATGTTCTCTGACATAATACATTGCAACAAGTCCAAAGCAAGGAGTTCAGTTGATCATTAGCTGAAACTTCCTAAACTGTGAGCTAAAATAAACATTTATCTGTACAAGTTGATTATCATAGATATTCACCATGATAAGATGAATGCTGCTTAACAGAAACTTGATACAGAGAGTGGGGTTGTTCCTATGACTGTACTTCATAGTGTGATTCAAAATAACTTAGAAATGATGAATGGAAAAGAGTTTTTTAGGGTGGAGCTCTAGGAGTCCAGTCAAAGAGAGGCAGGAGGGATTATATGAGCAAAGGTGTCAAGATCATGATGGGAAAACCCACAGAGACAGCTGACCTGATGTGTTGGAGCTCACTGACACTGGACTGATGGGTGGGGAACCTGTATGGAACTGAACTAGGCCCTCTGAATGTGGGTGACAGTTGTGTGGCTTGGGCAGTTTGTGGGACTACTGTCAGGGGGTCCAGGATTTATCCCTAGTGCATGAACTGGCTTTTAGGAGCCCATTCCCTGTGAAGGGATAACTTGTTCAGCCTCAATACAGAGAGAAGGGGCTTGGTCCTGTCACAACATTGCATGCAAGGCTTTGTTGACTCCCCATGAGAGACCTTTGCTTCTCTGGAACGGAGGCGGGGAGTGGGGTGAGGGGAAATTGGGGGAGGTGAGCCAGAGGAGGAGAGGGAGGGGGGATTGTGGTTGGTATGTAAAGTGGAAAAACAACTTTTAAATATAAAATAAAAATATTTGAAGTAACAATAACATAAGCACATGGAGCACATGGACTATTATGGTTAATGCCCACAAGAAAATGAGGATTTTATTAGAAATTGGACTATGGCCTGATGGTGGTGACACACACCTTTAATCCCAGCACTCAGGAGGCAGATGCAGATGTATATTTGTGAGTTTGAGGACAGCCTGGTCTACAAAGTGACTTTGATTATAACCAGGGCTGCACAAAGAAACCCTTTCTAAAACAAAACCAAAAAACAAAAATAAAGAGAAAATTGGGATTAATGTCTCCCCTTACTTATTCATAGTAAGCAAGTTGACTGCATAATGAATATGCTTTGGAGATATAAAAATTGTAAATCTGGGCACCGAATAGTAGCTGGTATTTATCATCACTGCACTTGGAGAGGTACAAGCAGGAATACCATTGCATGTTTGAGGCCAGCCTGGTCATGACCTGTAGATGTATCCAACCTTCTTATTAAATAAGAAACACAGAACCAATGCAAAGAAGAAAGCCAAGAGGTCAGAGCTAAGAGCTAAAACTTTACCCTTCCTCCTGCAGTGGTCCTACCTCTCCAAACCAGAGCTACCCCTGTGTTAAAGTCTTTATATAGAGTTCCTGTCCTGCCTTCTCATTGGTTGTAAACCCAACCACATGACCGCCTCCTCACAGCCTGTCTGTATAGGCCTCCAGGTTTTCCATGATTGGTATTAAGATTAAAGGCATGTGTATCCAATAATGGCTGTATCCCTGAACACACAGAGACTTACCCAGCTCTGCCTACCAAGTGCTGGAATTACAAGCATATGCCACCACTACCCTGCTTTCCTATGGCTTGCTAATAGCTCTGACCCCCGGGCAACTTTATTTATTAACATACAAATAAAATATCACCATATTTCCCCTTTTCTATTTTAATAAAAAGGAAAAAAAAGAAAAAGCTTATAACTAATATAAGAAAAACTATATACAAAAGTACAATAACTATATACAATATATACAAGTAATAAATACCTAAACAATGTCTAGTCCATTTGTATTTGACAAATTCAGAGAAAATAATTTCATTATCTATCCTATTTTGGTAAGTCCAAAATGTATCCTAATTAATCTTCAACTATAACTAACTAACCTTCAACTATAACTAACTAATCTTCAACTCCCTCAGAGACCCAAGAAGGAAATAATATTAGCTAACAAAAATAAAAACAGGAAGTGCATGCAAGCAACTTCCAAAAAATTTGTGAGTTGACAGAAACAGCCAGCTGTCTGGACAGTCACCTGAGGTTTCTCCGCAGAGCTGGGGCATCATCTTCAGCCTATAGGCTTAGCATATCTGACAGACTCATTTGTGAAGTAGGATGTACACAAGGTCAACAATTCAACCTCACATTGAGTGAGAGTAGTCCATGTACCAGAAACACCTGAATTCCACTAGTGTCATGTCATGATTCAGGATTTTAAATTCTGGAAATTGTTGATGGTTTTTTAATTCAGCTGTCCATTCTTCTTGGCTGTGTATATATGGCTTCATCTCAGCATCCCATTCTTCTCCATATCCCTCTATCAAATGCCAGTCTACTATTGAGAGGCGTGAGCTTAGTTACTCTTCAAGAATAACTGTTTCAGCTGCTGTTCCATTGCACATCAGAGGCCATCGGCCCACTGCCTGATCAGCTGCCTTCGAAGAAAAGGGCACTGTACCTTTTCCGAATTGCGAAGGCCACTTCAGGGATGGTGTCATATTGTCCTGGCCTCTGAAGATGCCTTTTGATAAAGCCATAACCACACTTGTTTTGGCAAGAATCAGTAGTCCTTTGTTTCATGTCCTGTCTGTTCATTTTGTCAGCAGTTGATTCAAGGATACTTTGTTGTCCAGTGGCTAACTTTTGCCACAATGAAAGTTAACTCCATATGCAGTTTCTTCAATGCCCATATTTTCTCTGAAGTAGATTGGTACTGCCAGGAGCCGACATGTCTCATAGTCATAACAAAAAAGAAAAATTTTCTAAGTTATTAAAACATTTTAAATGCCATATTCTGTAGATCTCTGAAGGGTTTGAAGATAACCTGTCTATCTAAAATATATCTACTCAATCTTGAAAACATACCTAATATAACTACAAGTTCTATTATAATATCTAACTACTAACTTTCATTTCTTTATATCCTAATAGTTGGTAATAACATTCAAGGATCAGAAAATTGCATTACATTGTTAGATGAACGGTACAATTAGAAAAATATATATAACATTTTCTAACAATATCAATTTCAATATATATAATTTGTATACAATATAAAACAATCCAATCCAATGTAAAGTATTTACATTTTCTTTCCTTTCTTTTTTTTTTAATCTTAAATCTAATCTCCTTTGCTTAGCCTTTTTCCTAACCCTTGACAACAACTTGTAACCAACCCCCCTAATCAATGAAAATTATCCCAGACCCAAAACCCATTAAAAGACCAAAAAATCCACCCTCTCCACACCACCTCTTTGGGAATGTGGGCGTCGTATTCTTGAAATTGCTTCCTGCTGGGTATGGGCGAAGGTATCTTTATCCTGAAAGAAAAATTTTAGGTTAATTGTCAAATTCTAGGAAAGGTAAATATATCCTTCGTTATCCAATCTGTGTATAATGCCAAAATTCAGGGTTTATCTCAAATCCTTATTCAAGTAGTCTTTGAGACTGGATCATCTCAGCTAGCTCTCTCAAAATTGCTCTGAGCACTTTATAGTTCAAAGCTGATCTGTAGATGATGTTTTTCAGCTTAGTGATGTTATTATTGTCCACGTGGAATTGTTGTTGTTGTGGGGCCCCATCTTCTTCCTGGAGACTTCAGTTGATGTTAGGCCTGACCGTGATTTTCTGCAAAAAACTGATAAGAGACTCGAACACAAAGACTATATATGTGATTTTTTAGAATTAGTTAGTACTCTATATGACCATTTATATCTTAACAAAGTTTAAAATGTATATATATCTATATATATTAATCTTGTAGATTTTGATATAAAATTCATACTTTAAGAAAAGTTTAAAGAATCAGAATAGAATCAAAGAGTTGAGATTAGTAATAGAATAGTCCTTTAATTAATTTGGCTTTTTTCCTGTCCCATAGCAGAAGATGGCTGTTTTCTTCTGGCATGATACAGGGAGGTTGCATTTTCCTTTTAACAACATGCTTGAGTTTAAAGAAGGAGAGAGCCATTCTCCAACTCCAAAGTCAGCTTTAAATTTTAATTGAACTGGGACTATTAGAAGTTAAATAGTGTTAAATCTTTAAAGAAAAGCAGAAACAAACATTTAGGAAGACATAAAATTTTTTTAGATAACATACCCATACGCCATTTCACTCTGTTTCTTAGGATAGATGATTTGTCCCTTTTCTTCAGTTGTCTCATTTGTCCAGTGTTCTTCAGATTCCTTAACCTTCATTCTCCTAAAAGACAAAAACAAAAACCTTTCCCCAAGGTTTTTTGGGAATGTTCCTTTTTGACAAGTTATCTGATTAAATGAAAAGGCATGTGTTACTGGTGTAAGTTAGTTTAAATTGGATGTTTACGATAGTTGATGAACTATCACCTCCTCTAATTAAGAGGTCTCTCTTGTTCAAATCGAACCTTTATCAATTTTGATGGTACCCACAGCTTATCTTCTCCTGTAGAAATAAAAGCAAAACCTCGTCCCCAATGTAACACATATCCTGGTTTCCATTCTGAGGTCAGCACATCCTTAAAGTATATAGGTTGATTTAATTCTGTAGTTTTTTCTATTATCCAATGTCTCTCTGCAGCTGTTGTTCCTTTCTCAATGGCATTGAGAAAATTCAAAGTTAATAGAGCATTATGTAGTCTATTTCTGGGGGTTTTTGTTACTCCTTTTTGTTTATTTAGCATATCCTTTAGGGTTCTGTTTGATCTTTCTATAACTGCTTGACCTGTAGGATTATGTGGTATACCTGTAACATGGTTTATATTATATAAGCAAAAAACTGTTTCATTTTAACAGAGACATATGATGGAGCATTATCAGTTTTGATTTGTGCAGGTATACCCATAATGGCCATAACTTCTAACAAATGAGTGATTACAGAATCAGCTTTTTCAGAACTCAAAGCAGTTGACCATTGAAATCCTGAATAAATATCGATAGTGTGGTGTACATATTTCAGTTTTCCAAATTCTGCAAAGTGAAACACATCCATCTGCCAGATTTCATTCCTCTGAGTACCCTTTGGGTTACATCCTGCTGGTAATGGTGTTTGATTGTAGAAGGAACAAGTAGGACATTTCTTTACTATTTCTTTGGCTTGTTGCCAGGTTATGGAAAAATCCTTTTTTAAACCTTTACTATTTACATGGTATTTTTTATGAAATTCTGAGGCCTCCAGCACATTTCCTATCAATAATTTATCAATCTCATCATTGCCTTGTGCTAGAGGGCCTGGCAGACCAGTATGGGATCGGATGTGAGTTATATATAAAGGATGACTCCTTTTTCTGATTGTATCTTGTAATTGAATAAATAATGAAGTTAATTCTGAAGCATCAGGGATAAATTCTGCAGTCTCAATATGTAATACTACTCTTTCAGCATACTGAGAGTCAGTTACTATATTGAGAGGTTCTGAAAAATCCATTAATACCAACAGAATAGCATACAATTCTGATTTTTGAACTGAATTATAAGGACTTTGAACCACTTTACTTAAATTTTCTGATTTGTAACCTGCCTTTCCTTGTTTGTTGGCATCTGTATAAAATGTACGAACTCCAGATATGGGTTTTTTCCTCACAATTCGAGGCAAGATCCAATCAGCTCTCTTTATAAGATCAATTCTATTGCTTTTGGGATATTTGCTGTTAATTTCTCCCAAAAAATTACTACAAGCTTTTTGCCAAGCTTCATTTTCTATCCATAATTTTTCAATGTCCTCCTTAGTTAAAGGTACGACAATTTCTGCTGGGTCTATTCCTGCTAATTGACGAAGTCTCAATTTTCCTTTCCAAATCAAGTCAGAGATTTTTTCCACATATGTTTTTAATTTTTTATTTGGTTTATTTGGTAAAAATATCCATTCCAATATAATATCTTCCCTTTGCATTAATATTCCTGTTGGGGAATGCCTAGAAGGTAAAATAACAAAAATGCAATCCAGCTTTGGATCAATACGATCTACGTGCCCTTCATGTACTTTCTTTTCTACCAAGGCCAATTCTTTCTCAGCTTCAGGTGATAATTCTCTTGGACTATTTAAGTCCTTATCACCTTCTAAGGTTTTAAACAAATTATTCAGTTCATCATTTATTACCCCAAAAATAGTTCTTAGGTGAGAAATGTCTCCAAATAATCTTTGAAAGTCATTAAGAGTCTGTAGTCGATCTCTCCTAATTTGCACTTTTTTTTTTTTTTTTTTTTTTTTTTTTTTTTGGTTTTTCGAGACAGGGTTTCTCTGTGTAGCTTTGCGCCTTTCCTGGATCTCGCGCTGTAGACCAGGCTGGCCTCGAACTCACAGAGATCCGCCTGGCTCTGCCTCCCGAGTGCTGGGATTAAAGGCGTGCGCCACCACCGCCCGGCCTTAATTTGCACTTTTTGAGGTCTAATTTTTTGAAGTTCTATTTTATATCCTAAATAATTAATAGAATCTCCTTTTTGTACCTTTTCTGAAGCAATTTGTAATCCCCAGCAAGGCAAAATTTTCTTTACTTCTTCAAACATTCTTTCTAAAGTATCTGCATTTGAATCAGCTAATAAAATGTCATCCATATAATGATAAATTATAGATTTAGGAAATTTTTTACGTACCACTTCTAATGGCTGTTTTACAAAATATTGGCACAAAGTTGGGCTATTCAACATTCCCTGTGGGAGAACCCTCCATTGAAATCTTTTAATGGGTTGAGAATTATTATAAGTAGGCACTGTGAAAGCAAATCTTTCTCTGTCTTTTTCTTGTAAGGGTATTGAAAAGAAACAGTCTTTTAAATAAATAACTATGAGAGGCCAGCCTTTTGGTAACAGAGTAGGTAAAGGAATTCCAGATTGTATAGAGCCCATTGGCTGAATTGCTTTGTTAATTGCTCTAAGGTCTGTTACCATTCTCCATTTACCAGATTTCTTTTTTATAACAAATACAGGAGAATTCCAAGGGCTGGTTGATTCTTCAATATGATGAGCATTTAACTGTTCTTCCACCAGCTCTTGTAAAGCCTGGAGTTTCTCTGTTGTTAAAGGCCATTGCTGAACCCATACAGGCTTGTCTGTTGACCATTTTAAAGGTAGAGCTGTTAGTGTTTTTGGAAGATTATCAGTTGTTGTGCCCTGTTCTTGTATGACATGGATGGCTGGTGAGCACTCATTAGATTAATATCTTTTAATATTTCTCTCAGAAACATGTACTAATTTATGATTTGTTTCTGAGATTGGAGGGATATTAATCTGAGTATTCCATTGTTGTAACAAGTCTCGACCCCACAGGTTCATAGCTATGTTAGCCATATATGGTTTTAATTTTCCTTTCTGTCCTTCTGGACCTATACATTCAAGCCATCTTACACTTTGTTTCACTCTAGATAATGTCCCAATTCCTAAGAGTTGAATGTTTACCTCCTGAAGAGGCCAAGTTGGATGCCAAAATTCTGGTGCAATTATGGTAATGTCAGCACCTGTGTCTACCAGACCAGACAACAAAACACCATTTATTTTTATTGTTAGTTTTGGTCTTTGTTCATTAATAGAAGTTTGCCAAAAAATTTTCTTTATGTTTTTTCCTGTATTTCCTATTTTCTCTGTTTCATCATCTCGACTAACATGATTTATTCCAATAGACATTTGGTTATTTAGTTGCTTTGAGTAGGGGTTTCCTCTACAACTGCAGGAAAGGTTTGAACTGGATTTACTGTGGGGGCCTGCCTGAGGCCCCTCTGGGAGTTTCCTGAAGCTCGAGGCAGAGGGTTACCCTGTCTGTCCCTTGTTGATCTACATTCGTTGGTCCAGTGTTTTCCCTTACCACACCTTCTGCATACTCCAGAAGGAAGGGGCATTCTGTTGCCAGTGTTCCTTGAAGAAACATTATTTCTAGGAATGACCTGTTTACAATCCCTTTTCAAATGTCCTTGCTTTCCACATCCAAAACATCTAACATTGCTCAAACCTTTTGAAATTGCTTTTCCTACCCACATATCATCATGGTCATAAGCCTCTACATTAACTGTATCTCTAATCCAATCTTCCAAAGGTGCAGATCTTGCCTTTAACAGCCTGATTATTCTTTTGCACGGTGCATTTGCATTCTCAAAAGCTAAAGATTCAATTATTATCTGACTAGCCTGTGAATTCGGGACCATTTTTTGTACTGCTGAAGTCAATCTTTGTAAGAAATCTGTGAAAGATTCTTTGGGGCCCTGTATAACCTTTGTAAATGACTCAGTTTTTTTTTTCCTGGTTCTTCAACTCTGTCCCATGCATTCAAAGCTGCCGTTCGACATAAAACTAGGGTTTGGACATCATATGAACATTGTGTTTGTACTGAAGCATATTGGCCTTCTCCAATAAGCTGATCCTGACAGACTTGTATTCCGCTATCCCTCCATTGTCTTTCTTTTTTTTTAGCCTCATTACTGAACCACATTTTCCACTGGAGATTTTGTCCAGGTTCAAGAACAGCCTGTGCCAATTCCCGCCAGTCCTTTGGTAGAATCCTATTACAAGTTGACCAGGTGTTTAACATTTGCTTTACATATGGGGAGTGCATGCCATAAGATGCTATTGCCTCCTTAAATCTTCATAAGTCTAACATTTCAACTGGAACCCAAGTATTTTGTTCATTCTCTTCATCAGGTAGCTGCTGTACGGCTACTGGATAAATTAAGGGTGATTGTGTGAAAACTGGCTTTCTTTCTGTAACCTTATGATCCAATTTTGAAACAACTTCACTATTTATTTCTTCTGTCTGAATTTGAATTTCTCTATAATTCATTTTTACCGGTTTAACAAGTTTTTCTAAGACTGTTATCCTGGCACTTAAGTTGACGATCTTTTTAAATAGTAAAATGAGGATAAGAAAAGTAATAAACTGAATAATTCGATCAATATTAATCTTTTCATATAGTTGTTCCATTGTCAGAGTGCCTAAAATTTCAAACAAAGCCCAATTTTCTTCCAATGTACACATAAAGCCCATTTTTTTTAATGTAGAAAAAAATTCTCTTTTAAATAGATATGTTAATTGACTTACCATGTCTGGGTAGAACAGTAGAATCCCAGGGAATTTCACAGCCACCTGGTGTTGGAGGTGTGAATCCAGCGCGCGCGCGAGAGAGAGAGAGAGAGAGAGAGAGAGAGAGAGAGAGAAGCTTATCCGCTTGAGCCGAGTCAAGCCTTGGCTTTACAGGCAGGGGCCCTGTTCAGCAGGGCAGGCCTGAGTTGTTTGTAGCAGTTGCAAGTAGCTCCAGCTGCGGGTCAATCAGGCCTGGGCCCAAGCTAGGCAGTCGGGCCGCCCAGGCTGGAAACCGGACCTGCCGCCAAGCCAAGCCAAGCGGTTTTTAATGAATTCTTGTCACGTTGGGTGCCAAATGTAGATGTATCCAACCTTCTTATTAAATAAGAAACACAGAACCAATGCAAAGAAGAAAACCAAGAGGTCAGAGCTAAGAGCTAAAACCTTACCCTTCCTCCTGCAGTGGTCCTACCTCTCCAAACCAGAGCTACCCCTGTGTTAAAGTCTTTATATAGAGTTCCTGTCCTGCCTTCTCATTGGTTGTAAACCCAACCACATGACCGCCTCCTCACGGCCTGTCTGTATAGGCCTCCAGGTTTTCCATGATTGGTATTAAGATTAAAGGCATGTGTATCCAATAATGGCTGTATCCCTGAACACACAGAGACTTACCCAGCTCTGCCTACCAAGTGCTGGAATTACAAGCATATGCCACCACTACCCTGCTTTCCTATGGCTTGCTAATAGCTCTGACCCCCGGGCAACTTTATTTATTAACATACAAATATCATTTTAATACAAATAAAATATCACCATAATGACCCTATTTCAAGAAATTAAATTCTGCTTTAACTAGTTTCAGAGCATGATTTTATAAGAGAATCCTGAAACATCCTACTCATTTCCAAGTGCTTAAGACAAAACAGTTCTTTGAGGTATCTGTAGCCCTTTTTCAAGTAGACCCAAGTACTGCTCATACTGGTAGCATCCTCCATACTATGCAGGTGTTGCAGGAAGGCAAAATGCAAGAATTTAGAGATCTTTATAAAACTGTGAGAGTAAAGACAAAAGACACTGGAGATTGTTACTTTCCCTGTTAGAGTGACAAAATGCCCCAAAGAACCAGTTTCACCAAAGAAGTGTTTGGTTTTGATGAGGGTAAAGGAGGATAAAGGCCATCAAAACTTCCTTGGGGCTTATAATGAGTCAAGTGACTAGCATTGCAAAGACACTAATTAGTCAAGAAATAGAAAACATTTCTGATGTCTAGTAAAATAGAAAACATTTCTGGTGTCTAGTAACCTGAAACAAAATTCAGAATCTTCTTACTATCACAAGTATTACACAGGATAGTTTTATTATACCCCAATCCTCTGTTTTGGCAATTTTCCAACCTTCTTTTCTTTTCTCTGAGCTAATATTACTTTTCCTTCTATACTTTTACCTTTTCTTGAATATTCTATTTTAAGTGGCTAGTTAAATATTACCAATCTAGTAGGCCCCTTCCTCTTTATCCACAGCCTATAAAATCAAGAGCCAAATCTGTGTGCCTCTGATTATTGACCAAAAGAATTAGATCAGCATTGTAGCTCTGACTCTGGTAGAAACTTGTTATTCTAAACTTCTCTGAGGTCATTAATAGATAACCATCTAAACCTTGAAAGCTTAATACTTTGCTGGGGGATTTCAGATAAATAGAAGGACCATTGTCCTCTCCCTTAAGAGCCAATCCAAATGGGCCTGTCAATCATCTGGATAGGAAAAAAAACCACTAAGTGAAAGCTACCTCTTCTGGAGGCATTAGAAAAACAGTATAAAGCCTATCTAAAATGTTGATGGACATGATGACCCCTTTACCCTTTGCTTACTTTCAGCACTCGAGAGTGTGTGAGACTGTACTCTGCTCCATAATTGTCCCTTTTGCCACAGTCCACTCTCACCTCTGAAAGTGCTAGTTTTCTCTGTAGTAAACACTACCTTCCACTGAGTGCTTTTTCTGGTTCACCTAAATTCTTTTAACAGAGATCAGAAGGACCAAGGAGCCAAGGGACATTCTGAACAAGATTTCAGTTTTAAATAGTAAAGATTCCTTTGAGTTTGATATAGGAAAATGTTAAGAGGGGTTTGCAATATCCTCTAGTAATTCTGGCAAATTACAGCAAGAATAGTGGCATTGGGAGAACCAATAAATCGGAGAACAAAGGACATTCCTTCTAAATATAGACTTTAAAGAAGAGAGCTCTCTGAGCATAGAGAGAAGGGGTCTCCAAGCTTAGAGAGGAGGGGTATCTAAGTTTAGCAGATACTAGGTAGAATATAAGTTTGTAATTTAGGAAATTAATCCTCTTGATCCACCTCACTTGCTGTTTCTTCAGGGTTTAGTAGCTTAAGAAAGGTACTAAATAGGTTCTAACTAGTTGTTCATCTCTCAATCCAGGCAGAATATGTGATCTAACAAGTCCAATAGCTATATAACATGTAATCTTTTCAGACTACTTTATTTTTCAAAAAAACCCTCATCTAAGATATAGCAGTGACTTTTCACATTTGTTAGCTTATTTCTCTATCTGTCACTGGCTAATACTTGATGATATGAATGCTCTGATGTTCATTTATTGGCTCACCTTTTAAAAGAACATGTTGCTTCCTTTAAGTTTTGACTGGTTATGAAAAAAACTGATAAACATACTTTTAGTTTTATGTAAATGTAAATTTTCAAATCAAGTGGATAAAGAATGTGATCATAATTAGAAGGTGGGATACTAAGACTATGCTTTACTTCATAAAAAATATTCTGTCAAATTGTATTCTAAATGGTCTGCATTATTTTGTTTTCTTATTAGTAATTAATCCTTGTCCTCTACATCTTATGCTGCAATTTGAATCTTTAAGCCTATTTTGATTTTCAATCTTTTTAGTAGGTATGAGTATTATCATGATATGGCTTCATTTCCATTTCCCTAATGAAAAATGACTTTGAAGAACTTTCACATTCTTATTGGTCATCAGTGTATCTTCTTTGGTAATGTGATATTTATATAATGAATTTTAGTTATTTTTGTTTCCATATTCCCCTTTCTCCAACCCTCACTTCCTGCTGAAACTCTTTCACCAAAAGTCCAATGTCAACTTTCTTGCTTTCTTTTTTTTTGTGTGTGACTCACTGAGTTTAATGAGTTTCTTGTGTGAACACGTGGGAGGTAATTTACTGGAGCATGAATAACTTACCATTTGCTATACCACTCAAAAATAATGATGACGCACCCTCCTCCACAAAAATCACTTGCCAAAATTCTAGTCCCTCAAAGAGAGGTGGGGCTTATAGGGTTTGGAATTTACTGATGCATTTTTATATCCACATTTATATTTCTTAATAAAATACACAATTTATGAAAACAATGCCTAGTGAACTTTATAAACATCAAAGTTCTCTGTGAATGACACTTATGATAAAATATTGATGAAGTCAATCTTCTGCATGTTTCACACTGGCAATCACAGATAAAGTAAGTTCATGAATGCAGCAATTATGTCATGTACAGGAAGCATCTTTTTGCTAAACATTGACCCATCCTTTGAACCTCACAGTCTTTCTACTCCATCATCAGCAAAGTTCCCTGAGACATAGAAGGTTATATAGCTGTCACATTTAGAGCCATGTACTCCATCAACATTTATTCTTGACACTTGGCCAGTTACAAGTTTCTGAATTAGCTACTATTCACTGTAGGAATAACCTTGCCACATGAAGGCCTGATGCAGCTATTCTATGATTATACATACAAGTATTTAGGAAGCAATTTCAGAGCACATCTATTTAGCAAAACAACAGTAGTGGGTTCCACCCAAAAGCCTAAGATCTCCTTAATCATGGACTTTACAGACAGAAATGGGCATTGGTTTCTTCTTATGGAGCAGAACTCAAATTCAATACAAAATTGGTTGTCTACATAACCATCTGTCTTTATTTATATGATCTTAGCTATGGTTATTTATTTGAGAGATGTGAAATCAGTATGTCAAGATCCATGAATAAGTTAATAGGATCATATTAATATGGGCCAGTGTCTGAATTCAGTATACACCAATGCAATGTTTCTAGTTCTCATGTGTGGGAACAAGGAACTGGACAAAGATACATTGGTAGTAGAAGACATGGGCAGTTAGGAAAAGAAATAGTATCCAAAGGATGAAGTGGGTCAGAGCAGACAAAATGTTTAACATCTCAACTGGAAATTAGAACTGCTGTGGTCATTTGCATAGTGTGCATTTTCTGCCTCATTTGCATGATGCAAGCTTTCTTGTGTAATTCTACATAAAACTTCATGCATTGTATATCTCATTAACAATCAGAAATGTTAGCCCAGGGGTGCTGTGGGATGGTCTGTATGTCAAATGCTCTGATTGGTCAATAAATAAAACACTGATTGGCCAGTGGCCAGGCAGGAAATATAGGCGGGACTAACAGAGAGGAGAACTGAGAGAACAGGAAGGTGGGAGGAGTCATTGCCAGCCACTGCCATGACGAGCAGCATGTGAAAAACATGTGAAGACGCCGGTAAGCCACGAGCCACGTGTTAAGGTATAGATTTATAAAAATGGATTAATTTATGATATAAGAACAGTTAGCAAGAAGCCTGCCACGGCCATACAGTTTGTAAGCAATACAGGGGCATGTGTTTTAGTATTTTGATAATTCATAGATTACCTTTAGGTATACTGAGTGTTAATACTTTGGCGCTTCAGCCTTCCTCCTTGACAATAGTCCTTTTCTACAATGATAATTTTGTGACCTTTTTGTAAGGCCTGTTGAACCTCATTTTCTACTTTCTTCTCCTGCCTCAATCCCAATTTGGTGGTATTAAGAGATAGTATTGACTCTTACTGTTTAGGAACTCCGTAGTGTTTTGCATGAAGGCTTCAGCAGATACCATTTCCATCAGTGGTGGAGAATGATGTCTTAATGTGCATGTTCTTGCCTGCACTTACTATTCTTTATCTCTGTGGTAATAGACATTTCAACAAATGTGAGGTAATATCATGTTTTAATTCACAGTGCCCTATAGGTCATTTAGCTTCTGTTCACCCCTCTCATTTCTTTACCTTTCCCTTGTATAAAATTTTTCAGTAATAAACCAGGCCTCAGGAACTTAATATTTTCCCTGTCTTTAATTGTGTCTATTGTTGAAACTTCATTTTATTCTGGGGATACTATTTGTTGCTGTTGTTTGTGTTGTTGTTTCTATTTGTTTCTTTTTTGAGACAGGATGTCTCTATATAGGCCTGGCTGTCCTAGAACTTGGTTTGTAGATCAGGCTGGCCTCGAACTCAGAGAACTGCCTGACTCTGCCTCTTCAGTGCTGGGATTAAAGGCATGCACCACCATTGACCAGGACTTAGAACACTAATTTTGGCATCATAACTTCTTTTCTTTTCTGTTATGACTCCTATATTTTTGGATATTATCAGTTTTTTTAACCTATAATGTTTTTCTGAAATGTTTTCTTTAGTTCTTGGTCCACATGTCTTGTATGGGTATGAACAGCTTTTTGGTATACTTAGGAGAGCTGTTTTAGAGTCAGTTTTTCTACTGTGCAAATGTACTTCTCCAGAATTTATTTTGGCAATTTTAGTGTGTATGAGTCTTCCTGTGTGTGTGTGTGTGTGTGTGTGTGTGTGTGTGTGTGTGTGTATGTGTGTGTGTGTGTGTGTGTGTGTGTGTGTGCATGCACTTGTATTTGCATACATGTGTGTGAAAGGATTATGTCTTCTTCATTTTTTGTACATTTTCAATTTTTAAATTAATATGAGGTATTTGGAGAATGTTGTTTGTTTTGTGAATCTTTGAGAAAGGGTATTTGTATGCAGTTCAAGCTGTTCTGGAACTTGCTATGTAGACCAGCCTGGCCTTGGACTCACAGAGAACTGTTTGCCTCCCTAGTGCTGGAATTAAAACTGAGGGCAACCATGCTCATGACAAGTTAAATAACTGAATGAATGTTCTCTTTCTCCAATTTTGGAAGACTGACTCTGGGGCCAAAGTATTCTAATGTAAGGTGTGGTTTTAATCTTAGGATGAGCTTGACATGTAGGCTATATACTTTCTTTGGCCCATTCCAACTTTACTGAGATTTTGTGTAACATTCAAAAACCTTCCTTTTCACTATTTAAATATAGTCAGTGTCTTCATTGTAAATGTTCCCTTGTTTAGGTGATACTGAAATATGGTCAAATTTTTAAATGTTGAGACCTGTGAGTGTGTGGTAGAGATCCTTAGGTAAAGTGCTTTCCGAAAATAGTAATGTAGTACGTAAAGAGCAGTTTCTAACTTTATATGTATATGCATATACATGTATATGTATAAATATATATATACTGTATTATATATATATACACACACACACACACACACACACACACACACACACACACACACATATGTATATATGCACAGACTCATCCCTGAAACATTTGCCTTCTGGATTTGTGATATTAGTCTCTCAGCTGATGCTTCTGACATTAAAATACCAGGGTCATGAGATTTTCAGAAGAACCTCAAACTTTTATCTATCACAAAAACATGATGTCATTGAACATCTTATCTTTATACAATGCCCAGCCTCAGAAATTTTGCTTCATCAACTGAAAACAGAATATAATATTCCTTGTGAATAAAACACAGATGATTTAAAATACTTTAATTTCCCCTAAATTCTAACACTGATTCTTTGTTGCTCAATATCTTCACTCAAAATCTCTTGCTTCAAATATCAGGGTTTCTTTATCTCCCAGTCATGCTTAAGGGTAGTATTTGTTTTTAAGGGTAATATTTGCCTTTTATCACTATTTCAGTGTCTGAACTCCAATATAAGCAGTAAAGAGATAATTCCTCAGGTGGCTGTCAAGCAGTTTAGAGCGTTAGAAATAGTATTTCTTCTGCTCCTTCTAGTTCTAGTGAGGAAACAGAGACGAGCTGTGAGATTTTATGAATTGAGACCATGCTGTGCTATGAAAGGAATTAAGAAAGAATGAACAAAAACTGTAAACTTTCCAAATGTTTTGAATGTGGTTGCGAGTTGGATTTTTTTTCTGTGTGTGTGTGTGTGTGTGTGTGTGTGTGTGTGTGTGTGTGTGTGTGTGTGTTCTTGTTAATTTGTCAGTAACCATTACCCTGACTATAACAATCCTTATCTTTAATATGTTGGTATGTTATAGGCATTTCAAGTAATCATTCCATGATCATTTCCACTTCTTTCAATATTATGAGCCATATTTTTGTACAATGATGTTATCAAGTTGATTGATGTAATTACTTTGCCTTTTACTTAAAATAATTTCCTTTATCTGTTAGTGTTTTTGTAGTTTCCCTAAAACATTCATTTATTAGGATTTATTTATTATTATTTTGTGTGTATGAGTGTTTTGCCTGCGTGTGTATGTGTACCATGTGAGTATCTGGTGCCTCCTCAGGTCAGAAGAGGGTATCTCATTCCCTAGACCTAGAGTTATGAACTGGTGTGAGATGTCATATGGGTGGTGGGAATTAACCTGAGTCCACTATAATCTCAGTCAGTGCTCTTAACTACTAAGGAATTGCTCCAAGTCCCCAAACAGTATTTATGGTAACTATTTTCGTTGAGAATATTTTGATATCTTCATCACTGTGTTGTGGGGATTAAGGTTTTATAGCTCTTGCTATTCAGTTATATAAACATTGCTTACTGTTTTCTAGCTTCTAGTATTTTTATTTTGTATTTGATATTTTTTGTCACTTGTTTTAATCTAGTGGGTTTTACTAACCCTGTAACTTATTTTGCATCTGTACTTATCCAACTCTTTAGGCCATGAATTTACTGTCATTAAAAAGATTATGTTTCTCATGATTAAAATGACTATGAATGAATTCTTTTTCTTACATGTCATTAAAATTTTACTTTATAATTTTCAGTATATATATATATATATATATATATATATGATTTATTATCATTTTAAGAACCATTTAAAACAGGTACTATCATCATATTCAAGTGCATTTCAGTTTTTTTTTTTAAAGTTGCTGTATTTCTCAGATTTATATATTGGCCTGTGACACCTGAATAAGTGTAGCTGAAAATGCACATCACACATCAAAGTTTATTTTGACTGTAATCCGTGTTCCCCACATTTTTCCTCCAGTAGTAAACTCTAAAAGAAGCAAAGGTGGACATTTTAGTGAAGAGCCCCTAGTACAGAAAAATGATTCCCAGTTCCTCTAGTTTTATATAGTACCCTCCATGCAATTCTTAAGTCAAGGCCTTTCCTTTAGAACCTGAGAGGAAAGCTGTATTTGGAGGAGGTATGCCTTGGATCAGCAGTTGACAAAAGAAAGAAAGAAATACAAAGAAATCCAATGGGACAAATTCAGAACAGACTTGACCTAGTTTTTTTTTTTTTTTTTTTTTTTTTTTTTTTTTACAGGCCTTTCACTAGTTTATACATTTTTAAAGGATTATAAGAAATATAAGAATAGTATGTGACAGAGAAAAGTGTGCATACCAAAATGTAAAGTATTTACTACCTAGCTTTGCACAAAAACTTTCCTAAGCTATATTTTAGATAATCAGATAGGTTTAAGAGACTGAAAGAGGAAAGGAATGTACCTTTATGTCTGGATAGGATTCTTGGATGAAAGCATGGAAATTACCTTGCCAAATGGTCTGATGCTCAACTTCTGGCCTCCACTAGAATCTGCATACACATAGTACATATACATAAACTCAAACAAGCAAACACACACACGCGCGCACACACACACACACACACATAAATAAATAAATAAATAAATAAATACATACATACATACATACATACATACATACATATTCTAAAAGTTGATACTAGAAGATAGATTCTACTATCATTTCTGTGTGTGTTTAATTTTTTCTGCTTCACTGTAAAAGAAGATCTCATTTTATCTTATTCAGCCACCAGTTTGTGATAGAGGCTCCTGTAGCAGGAATCTTAAAAGTTCTTATTAATAAAATCAAACCTGGAGCCAGGTATTGGGATGAACTGGAAGATCAGAGAGACAGAACAAACCACAGCTACCTCACCTGGCCAACTTCTCAGTTGGTCTTGTTTCCTCAGACTGGAAGCCTCTGTGTCCTCATATCCGAATGGCTCTCAGCTGAACTGCTTCTAGAAGCCTGAAAGCTTAACCAGTCAAATGCCTAGTTTCTGGTCCTCACGCCTTATATACCTTTCTGCCTTCTACCACCACGCCTGGGATTAAAGGCTCACTTCTTGGGATTAAAGGAGTGTGTCATCATGCCTGGCTGTTTCCAATGTGGCCTTGAAATCACAGAGATCCAGAGGGATTTCTGTCTCTGGAATGCTAGGATTAAAGATGTGAGTGCCACCATTTTCTAGCCTCTGTATCTAGTGGCTGTCTGTTCTCTGACCCCAGATAAATTTATTAGGGTATACCACAGGCTCCCCTATTCACAGATTATTAAGCATTTGAATGAATGACAACAACAGATTTCCTGGATCTCCTAGGTCAGACCATGAATTATCTTATCCTGTACAATCTCCTGAAACAAATTCTCCTAACAACTCAAAAATTACATGATAAGTACACAGGTAAACATTGTTGTATACCAGTGAATAAACATTTGTACGTGCATATGTGTGTGTTTAGAACTATATATGTAAATATATACCTAATAATTATTTTTTTGTCTCTGGAAAGCCTAACAGATACAGAATTTGACATCAGCAATGATTCTATTTAGAAACTGCTTTTTACAATGGTTTGTTTATTTTTACATTTATGCGTCTTTCACCTGCATGGATATATTTGTAACATATGTATATAGTGCTTGTGGAGACCAGAAGGTTTTGGGTCCCCTGGACCTGGGTTTACAGGCAGATATGAGCTGTTATGTGGGAGGTTTGAATCAAATCTTGGACTTCTGTAAGTACAACACCTGCTTTTAAACACTGGGTGCCTACTGCTGAAGTGAGACGATTGAGAGAGAAGGATTGGGAACATCATATGTTGGATAAGCCTGATGACTCTAGGACCATTCAGCCCTGAATTCGAATTTTCTCCAGCTCCTAGAAACCACTTTTACTAAAAATCATTGACACTGTACTCAGTTCCACAAATGAGCACAATGGAAGCCTTCGTTTTTCATTTTTCCTTTACTTTGCACATAGGCATGTTAATCACTCAAATGTGCCAAATTAGAGAATTATAATACCTAACCTATCCTAAGTTTGATGGTTCAGTCTCTTTAGGCCTGAAGACACAAAGACAAGAGTAACTGAAAAATCTTACTGACACCTTTTTTAGAATGTCCTCTTCTAGGTTCCTCAAAGACACCCTGAGTTACCTTAGATTCCAGAAAAGCAGAATCTGACAGGATAGACCATCCCCCAATAAGACAATTGCCCATGGTGGATGAGACTGCATACTGGAGAAATGGTAATTTTCTCCTGAGAATCAATTTATCTTTTCAAACAATAAAGAATTCTTCAGACCATATTGCAGAACCAGAACAGAAACAATGCAAGACCACACCTCAAAGTAGAACTGCTTAATTGTACCTATCTGTTGCTAACTCCCCAAATTCTTCTCCCTTTTAAACCTTACTGTACTAACTGTAATATATTAATATTCTGAATAGATTTTTGTGTTTCTGGATTTGCTTTCAATTAATATGTGTGTGTGTGATTTTGTATGCTGATGACTATTTACAATGATAAAGACAAAAGTGATAGTCTACTTTGTGAACTATTCACAGAGATACACAAATTGTTATTTATGATATTTATAAAAAATCAGGGCAAAGGAAATGAAGGGAAGTGGAAGTCAGTTAAGTTTGGAGAATACAGCCTGACTTTTGTGTAAACAAAGCTTTAACCAAGTGGGAAGGTTAAGCATTGGCATAAAAGTCCTACAAGGTTGGGAAAATAAACTGAATTGAATTTCTTTTTGCAAACAAAAATTTAACAATGCTTCATAAAAAGACTAATATTTAATTGTGCTTAAAATAATGTGATTTTTGGCATAGAAGAAAGAATGATAACACAGGACATCCTAAAAAAATTCCTTAATTTTCAATCACACTGTTAGTAAAATGTATGTATTTTGAAAATTTTCAGAGGAATGAATGAGTCTTAAAAGACACATTTCAAACATTGCAATTTCCATGAGTCCCTTAGCCATACTTTAAAACCAGGTTTGAAACATTTAGAATCTTTCATGGTAGACCACTCCTACTTTCACCATCCAAGAAGAAAACTATTAAATCTGCTTCAATTAGCAAAACTACAAAACAAAGTGTAGAGTTCTTCGTAGTGGGTCTACATTAATGAATTTAGTACAATCTAAAGTTCTGTCTCGACTTTTAATATCTGACATATTTCCTTGAATTCCTGTTGTATGTAAATTAGAATACTCAGATAGCTCTTTTAAGTGTAATATACCCATTCAGTGGCATATGTTTTTGTTTTACTTCCCTGTCAGAGATCTGCCTGGTAAGATTTGAGTCTACAACCAGGATAAATCATGGTCCTGGATCCCACCATGGATCTCAAAGTCACTTTGTATCATCTTGCATGAAAACTGCCTCCAGGGGAATCACTGGAGCTTTTCAGACTATAAAGAATTAATTTTCATAGATAAAGATAATAATATGAGTATCACTAGGGGTGGGTAGGATATTTCTTCTAAGGGTAGGGAAGTGTTCTCACATTATCTGAAGTAAGCATTTCTATTTGTCCTTTAAAGAAGAAAGGTGGATATTAGAAAACAAGGATAGTTTATTTCAGCTTAACAAGATGGCAATTCCTATTAGTGCCCATATAGCGTACACATTTTTATTGTTTATTAAAATGAAAACATTCCTTGGTACCTAATGGCAGCTTCTCCCAATGTGTTCATATGACCCACTAGGAACAGTTTGATCTAATCTAGCAGAGCCAGCATTACATCTTAGCTGTCCAGCTCAAAGGTATGGCAATTTCTAGTTATATGTCTTTAATGTAATACATAAATCTTGATTGAGTTTCTTCAACTAAGAATTGTCCATTGTACTGATGACAATACAATATTTTTTCAAAATGAAAAAATACTAGCAACCACTTTCATCTTATTTACAAACTATTTACATATCATGGGGCTTGAGATATAACTTGGGTTAAGAGGACTGGCTGTTCTCCCAAAGAACCAGGGTTCAGTTCTCAGCACCCACATAGTGGCTAATGAATGTCTGTAAATTTAATTCCAGGGAATACAACATCTTCTTCTTGTCTCCACATGCACTAGGCCTGCACATGTTGCACAGACATATGGGCAGTTCAAACACCCATACACATAGAAAACACTAAATATATATTCAAACAAATGGTTGAACTCAAATCAAACTAAAATTCAGCCTTCTATCACAATGAAATGTTTAGAGGTACAGCGTTATGCAGCATACCAAGGTATCCATTCTAAGGTAACTGATAAGTTGTTATACTTGGTGCTGTGGGATGGTCTGTATGTCAAATGTTTTGCTCTGATTGGTCAATAAATAAAACACTGATTGGCTAGTAGCCAGGCAGGAAGTATAGGCGGGACTAACAGAGGGAGAATTGAGTGAACAGGAAGGCTAAGGGATACACTGCCAGCTTCCGCCATGACAAGCAGCATGGGAAGATGCTGGTAAACCATGAGCCACGTGGCAAGGTATAGATTTATAGAAATGAATTAATTTAAGATGTAAGAACTAGATAGCTAGAAGCCTGAGCCATTAGGCCAAACAGTTTAAGTAATATAAGCGTCTGTGTGTTTATTTTATAAGTGGGCTGTCGGACTGCCGGGGTTTGGTGGGACCCAGAGAGAAAACTCTCCAGCTACAACTTGGTCCTTCTACAACTACAAAATAGGCAAAAAAAGCCCTAATAGATCTCTTCAATTCTTAAAGACAATTCATTCTAGCCATTGCTACAAAACATCAAAAGTCACCAGTTTAGAGAAGATCTCAACATAAGAAAAAGTTCAGCAGTATGTCTAGGTTTAAATACAACTTCTCAATTTCTTGGATTGTGCAATCCAATAGAAGCAATGATACCTCAACATCAGTGGCAAATATGAGTGCTTTTAGTGACCACAGCTTAATCCTCCAGATAACTAATCTCTTTTGGGAAATAAATTTTCACTTAATACTGAGCCTTAATAGATAACAAATGTTTAATTCATGGTTACCAATCATCATGCATCCTGAAATGCCCATCATAAACTGTATGTAATAATTACTCCACAAAATAAGAAAAAAAATATATATGGGGGGGCTGGTGAAGGCCTTAAATACACAAGAAATTTGTATAAACAAATATCACAAATGTTCATTTTTCTCCCTCCCGGTGTGCCATTTTTCCCTCCCAGTACACACTCATGGTGCTTTGAAAGGTCTGTGTAAACAGCTGAAAGAAGAAAAATGAACAGCCTTGTTTACAGATGATGTCCTCAAATACAGCAGCACTCTCCAAAAGTATGTGATTACATCTCTACCGCTTTAAGGGGCCTACTTCAATGGAAGAAGAAAACGATAATCTTTTTTTTCACATTTATATATTTTAATTATAAATAATTATTTATATGGAGGAGGTTGCACATATGCCATGAAAAGTATATGGAGGTCATAGACAACTGTGAATGGGTTCTCTTCTCCTACTACATATATCCTGGGGATGGAACTCAGGTCATTAGCCTTGACACAGAATGTCTTTATCTACTTAGCATTCTTACTGTCCCAAAAAAGGAATATTTAAGAGTTGGGGCTTTTGAGCACTATTCCTAGTTATTCATTTTTCTTACAACAAAATTTTTTAGAGATATACTTTTAAACACTTAAATATATAGAGAGATGTATTATTTGACAAGTTGATTGGGAACTTGAACAAATGTAATTACACAAAGATTGACAAAGAATTATGTGATTAGATTGTTACAGTGAACCAACAGTATGAAGAAAAACCTTGATAGGAGAGATTATTTTATCAGCAGAAGATACTTTTACTGATTAAGAAAACAGAATACATGTTGTATGGATACCACTCAATCTGTTTTCATATCAATACCTGCCATTATCTAATATATCCAAAAAATAAATGGTTATCGTCAAAAAGATAAATGTTAGACCTTTTTATTAGTTACTTTTCTTGTTGATGTAACAAAGTGACTTACAAAACCTTAAGAAAGTATTTATTTTAGTTCACAGTTGCCAGGGAAAGTCCAACGTGGTGGGGAAGTCACAACAACAGGAGCTTGAGGTGGCTGGTCACACAGCATCTGCAGTCACTAAGAAGATAGTGATGAATCCTAGTGCTCAGCTTACTTTCTCCTTTTGACACACACTGGAAATTTCAGCTCATGAGAAGCTGTCATCGACACTTATTAAAGGGGTGATCTTCTTACCTCAGTTAACCTAGCATCTTGAAAATTCCTCATACACATGCTCAGAGTTGATTCTAATAAGCAGCTATAGATCTTGTCAACTGGTAAGCACTACTAACCATCATCACATGCAAAATTGTAATCACCAGAAATAATTTGGCTATTGAGATAGCCAAGATCACATTCTAGCATCAGAAGAAAGCATTTTTGTGTATTCTACAGCTAAGGACCTGAAAGCATATTTTTTTCTGTCCCAGAAGGGGCAGTCTTTTGTTCTAATTGTAACAGATACTTAGTCTGAATAGAGATTACACTTCTGGGCTTATAAACTTTTGGCCATATTTAAAATATGAGAATTTACAGAATGTCATAGTTAATAGAAATGGGGTGAGGTATGGATACCAGAAAAGAAATAACCCTATTGAACTTGAAATGACACCTATCACTCAGCCACATTGGGACTGTTCACCCTTCTACATCATGAGACAAATTAAAAATGGAGCTACTGTGTAGGGAAATCAAATATACCTCTATAGTAGATCTAAGAAAGAACAAGTCTGTAATACAAACAATTCTTTAAGGCATTTGTGTAATTACAGCCAATGGAAAACTCAATGAATAAAATCTAAGCAAGACTATTAATGCTGTCTTAGCTGAGTTTCTTTTGCTGTGATAAAGACCATGGCCAAAAGCAACTTTGTGAGGAAAGGGTTTATTTGGATTACATATCCTGAGAGACATTCCATTGAGGGAAGCCAAAATAGGAACTCAAGGCAGAACCTGAAGGCAGTAACTAAAGCATAACAAGCATAACAATAGAAGGGTGCTGCTTACTGGCTTGTTAAACTTGCTTTTTTCTATGCCCCAGGACCACTGTCCAGGGAGTTCACCTTTCACTCTAAGCTAGACTCTATCACATCAAACATTAATTGAGAAAATGCCTCAGAGGCTTTCTTAAAAGGTCAGTATGATAGAGGCAGTTTCTCAATCAAGGCTCTCTCTTCTCAGATGGCTCAGGCTTCTTCAAGCTGACACAAACAAATAATAAATGGTCTAAACACGTTGGAGCTAAAATTTTTATTTTTCCTACTAGATGAATATCCACAATCATCTGAGGTATTTACTAAGAGCAAAGAATACACTATAGCTATGGAAGAAGTATTTATAAATATCAATAATGATCAGTTACAAAAAGAAGACTGATTTTTGAATGTGAATGTTTATAATACATTTTAAAGTTTATATATATATATATATATATATATATATATATATATACCTTTGTTTTTATTCATTTTCTTTGCTTATCACATAAAATACATGGAACTTGCATTGTAGTGTGGATGGTTATTAGAATTATGACATGAGAAACTCTCCTATTTGAAAGCAGTCAGTACATTTCATTGCAGATTTGAATAGAACCATTGATTTGTTAATGAACATGAATATAGGAGCCAAGTGGACAATCCCTAAAATAGCTATGATTAATTTTATATATCATCTTGATTGGATATTAAGTGATCATAAAAATGTTATTTCTGGGTATATCTGTAAAATAGTTTGTTTATTATCTTAACATTTAAAAGAGCTCTGTGAAATATATTCCCTTCTACAGTCTAGACAGATATCCTCCTATCAATTGAAAGACTGACTAGAATACATTATTCTGTTTTTTTCCTCCTTCCCTGACTCTAACAGATCCTCTCATTTTCTCTATCTTTCATAAATTGTCTTTGCATCCTTTTTGATGTTGTTGTTCTGTGGGCTTTGGCCCCAAATTGAATATTCTCAGCTCTCTTTGGGACTAGTTGGCAGATCTCGGAAGTTCTAAGCCTTATTAGTTATGTTAACAAATTCTTCAGAAGATCTTATGTATATGCATGTTAAAAACAATAGAACACAAAGGTAAATTTATACATAACTATATTTCATTGATTCTATTTATTTACAGATTCATGAGTTTTATTTTTAATTACATTAAAAATACATTATTTTATAACACTCTCTTCAGATACCTTTTCCTGAATTCTTAGGTATTAAACTAAAAAGTAATATGTTAGAAATAACACTTATGTGATATTTCTTTTTATAAAAGAATTAAATTTATTCACCTATTTGTCTATTTATTTAGTGAGTGTTTGTGTATGTACGTGTGCACATGCATGTGAGTGAGTATGCCATGATGTATGTGTAGAAATCAAAGAACAATTGGCAAAAGTTAAATTTTTTCTTCAACTGTGTACAGTCTTGGGAATCAAACTCAACTTATCTATAACCAGAAGATTTCCTGTGTCCTGGCCTGCTGGTGGTTGGGACAAATCTCTCCCATTGGTGTCCCCCAAGTAAACACACAGAGGCTTATATTAATTATAACTGTATTGCCATGGCTCAAGCTTTTTGCTAGCTCTTATATCTTAAACTAGCCTGTAACTATTAATCTAAGCATCACCGCATTTCAGCACAAATAAAATATCACCACATTTCCCCTTTTTTTCTAATAAAAATTTTAAAAAGTTATAATATCAGGAAAACTGTATACAATAAGTACAATAACTATATACAATATATACAAGCAATAAATACGTCAACAATTTCTAGTCCATTTGAATTTGACAAATTCAGAGAAAATATTCCATTATCTATCCTATTTTGGTAAGTCCAAAATGAACCTGATTTACTTTCTATCCTAACTTGTATTACCAACAAAGAACTATCTTGTAATGTCCTTCAAATTTATACACTTTACATCTCTTTAGTGAGTTTTTTTTTTCTGAAATTTCTTAACAAGGAAAACTATAACTATAACTATCTAATCTTCAACTCCCTCAGAGACCCAAGAAGGAAATAACATTACCTGGTAAAACAGGAAGTGCAAACAAGCAACTTCCAAAAAAAGTGAGTTGATAGAAACAGCCAGCTTCCTGGACAGTCACCCGAGGTTTTTCTGCAACACTGGGACATCATCTTCAGCCTATAGGCTTAGCGTATCTGACAAACTCATTTGTGAAGTAGGATCTACACAAGGCCTACAGCTCGACCTCACATTTGGTGAGAGTATTTCATGTACCAGATAAATCTGAATTCCAGTGGAAGGCTGAGAGAGCAGATGCCAGTCTGCTGTCCAGGGAGTAGCATGTAATGGCACACAGGTAAACACATGGTAACATATAGATTAACAAAAATGGGCTGAGTTTAAGTGTAAGAGCTAGTCAGTGGTAGTCCTGAGCTAATGGCTGAGCAGTTTTAATTAATATACACCTCTGTGTGTTTACTTGTGTCTGAGCAGCTGCAGGACTGCAGAGCCTCAGGAGCCGGGCAGGACCAGGAAAACTTCAGCTACATTATCAGGCTTGGTGGAAAGTGTCTTTAACACAGCACCACTTCACCAGTCCTGTGAGTGATATTTCTGGAAATAAATCTTATAGGTAAAGAACAAGGTACAAATATCTATAGCATGGATAAAGTGATTGTACTTACATGGAAGTATTTCTGAAGCAACAATTGCAATCTCTGCTTAACCTTATTGTGCAACTCTACATTCTCTGGCACTTGCTTTTCAGTCTGTATTCATTATGTATATGTTTAACTAACAATTCAAAATTCACTCAATCATGTACTATTTATATTTTGATTAATTTATTATTAGATTTAATGTTTATTCTACAAAGCATGGGCAAACATGAAGGATTTCTTTGGAAAGCAAAAATAAGTAGATAACAACCTCTGTGTTAAAACAAATAAGCTTAAACAGAAACAATCATTATATATAATATA
Organism: Peromyscus californicus insignis; assembly: GCF_007827085.1. Classification (NCBI taxonomy): domain Eukaryota; kingdom Metazoa; phylum Chordata; class Mammalia; order Rodentia; family Cricetidae; genus Peromyscus; species Peromyscus californicus. Next base: position 73,041,557 of record NW_026294391.1, on the reverse strand, counting down.
TATAAAATACATATATTAAAATAATCTTATTGTTTGAATACACAGCCATTATTAGTTCCTTAAAGAATACAGTAGTACTAAATTATCTCTGATGCCTGGTATTTTAGGATTTTCATGTTAAATATTTATGAGGATCATCAAAACCAGAACATAAAGTAGTATCTGTGAAGTTATTTATTTCTAGTTTAGGAAATTCACAAAGACTAAACAAAGCATTGCAATTAATATAGCCTTCAATATTTTAGTACTTTCATATTTCCTAGCTTTGAGACCATTAGGGGCCCACACTTAAACACTCTAATCCTCAATTCTGACACCTGAAAGTAGTTAATGCTGTGTGCTTCTCTGAGTGTAATTTGGATTACCAGTGATTTTCATCCTACAGGTCACAATCCCTTTGGGTATTGAATGACCTTTTCACATTTCAGATATCCTGCATAACACATACTTACATTATGATTCATAACAGCAGCAAAATTTAGTTATGAACTAGCAGCAAAATAATTTTGCATTTGGGGGTCATCACAACAAGTGGAACTGAATTGAAGGGTCACAGCATTAGGAAGTTTAAGAACCACTGGATTAGACAAAGATACAGCTACTGGGCTGTGGTGGTAGCTCAGCTGTTTGGGTCCTTGCCTTGCATGATGGTCACCTCTGATTTAATTCAGCAACAAGTAAATTGGGCATAGTAGTGCCTGAAATCCCTGCATTCAGAGGGTGGAACCAGGAGGATCAGAAGTGGAAGCTCATCTTTTGCTGGGAGATTTTTGCTGGCTGGTAGAGGTCACAGTCTGCCATACCCTAGCAGCTTTTTCTCTAATCTCGGCAGTATGGAAACTCCCTCCCTCCCCAGCAAAGCTTCCTGCTCTCTACCTAGCCTTATCTAGAGGATGTCCCTGGGCCTGGAGGACTGACCTTATCTGGAAGCTATCTATAAACCAAGTACCTGTCTCTAAAACCAGATACCTGACTTATCTTTATCTTGAACCCTGACATAGATCCCTGCTAGAAGTCTCCCTTGCTGCACATACTATGAGCCTTATGATAGAAGCATTCTTCTTAATGCAAATTAGGTGATATTCCTGCCACAGTTCCCAGCCTTTATATCCCCTGTTCTTCCTGGAATAAAGTAGAGTTGTAACACTTAGCCATCTCCCTGGAGATCTGTCTCTGCCAACTAACAAGCTGCCGGACCTGCTCATTCATTTCTGCTCCCTCCCCTATTGCAGATGGTGGCGAAGATCCCTCAGAAAGAACAGCTGAACAAACTGCAATCTTTGGCTGAATTTGGAGATGTAGGCTGGCCTGGGCTGAAGCCAACTATCTGTCTGTCTGTCTGTCTGTCTAACATCTCTCTATCTCTTATAGTTTCACTAAGTAAATGAAAAATACTTAAAACTCAACAAATTCTGTTTCTGTTCAATTAATTATATTATGATGCTAAAGAAGACGTAGAGGAGAAAAGAGAAGAAGGAAGAATATTGCTACAAATAACACTACAGTGGAAACTTGATGGTAACTAGTTAGTAACAGAATCAATCTTTCATACATTTCAGATTCATTTTTTTTTGTCATGCTAGAGATTGAGGTTGAACCAGGTGTTCATATATGCTGGCCAGAACTGTACTACTGAACTGGATCTCTAGCCCCAAAGGTTTTAGATTTTAATGCAAAAATTACATATATAACACTTGATCTTAGTTAGTTATGCCTATGATGTACTGTGTTAAAATGGATTAGATGGTATTTGGTAACAGATATGGTATATGATGGGAAAATCTCTTCTAACAAAGACAATGATAGGAAAAATTGGAATGTGGATATTGAAAACGATACAGAAAAAATGAATGACAAGCATAATTATAACAGCAAAGACAGAAACATGACATACTAGAAATAGAGACTTAAAATGTATATTCATAAAGACTGTGAGAGCAGAGAAAACCAGAGGGTGAGCCAATAAGCAGCATTCTTCCATAGGTTCTGCTTCACATTATTGCTTAAATTCCTGCTCTGATGTCTCTTAATAATGGGTGGTGTCCTATAAGTAGTTAATCCAGCTGAGCCTGTCAATCACGTGGTTAGGAATCCAGTGCCTAGGAAAACTGCTTCACCAGAAGACATGCTAGGAAAGAGGGTATAATTATCCCACTAATGATATACTGGCCAAAGCCTAAGAATGCTTTTCCTGGCATTGTGTGCTTCCTCATTCTGTGAAGCTGTGTCTTACCTTCCTCCATGCCTCAGATTTGTTCTCCTACATCGTCAAATACACAGCTATCTCTCTTCCTTCATGAGTCTATCAAGATTTTATGCTTGCCTGCCCAGTTGTTTTTTTTTAAAACTCTAATAAAAGTGTCATAGATTTATAAAAGAAATAACTGAGAGAAGTTTCACTAGATAGTTTAATCCAACACATGAAATCAGAAAACCAAGAAATAGATCAAGAATATCCATATTTTTAGATGATGGTGCATTCCATTAATCCCGACATTTGGGAGGCAGAAGCAGGTGTTTCTGTTAGTTTGAAGGCACCCTGGTCTTCATAATAAATTTTAGCCTAGTCAGAAGTAATATTGAGACCTTATTTTAAAACAAACAAACAAATAGATAGATAAATAAATAAATATAAATTTTAAGTTTTACTTATGGTATGTTTCATATTGTGGGTGAATACTACCTAAACTATTTGACAAATGTTGCCAACAATTAGTCTTCTATGTGGAAAACAAAGTAAAATAATTTCTTCACTTACTATCACCTAGTTCAGTTTTGTATGACATAAGCAAAAGTGTCTACAAAATTACAATTTAAATGCTAAAGGAAAAATAACTTTATATCCACATAGTATTTGGAAGGCTTCATGACACTGACAAAAGACATAATTATATATTAAAATTAATTGGTCTTATATTAAGTCGGTATAAGAAAATTGAATGTAGCTTAGTGGTTAAGAGCTTATACCGCTCTTTCTGAAGATCTGAATTCAGTTTCCAGCACTCACATTGGGGAAATCACAACAACCTGTATCTGTAAATCTAGGGGATCTAATGTCTTCCTCTGACTTCTGCAAGCACAACAATCATGTGTATAGTCACCCACCCAGATACTTGTATATACATAATTATGAGTGAGATTTTTTAAAAAGAAAACTAAACATTATGATGTATAAATCTGCAAAAAAAATTACCAAGGGATAGCTAATTTAATAACAAAACTTTACTGGTCAATTCTTTTGACAATTATTTTATTATACTCCTTTATTTATTTGGGGGATGGAAGGAACATGGGAAGCAAGAGAGCAGGTTGCAGGATCAAATTCGGTTCTTCAACCATGTGGGTTCTGGGGATCAGATTCAGGGCTTCAGGCTTAAACACAAATGTCTACCTGTTGCCGCATCATGCTGGCCCTATGTGGATGCTCTTAACAATCATTAGAATGCTAGAACTTGCTGTTGTTGTGTCTCTCTTTGTTCCATATATGTTTATCCTTGTGAGAGAACTAAAAAAAAACATATAAAATATATGTCCTATCATGGTCCAGCAGGGCAAAATTTACCTATTTCTATTTAAAAATCAATGTACTCTAAACACTCTGGATTCATCTGCTACTGCTCTTTTACTCCTTGCAGCTACACAAACATCATCAATCTTCTGTAAAAGTATTCATCACACTTTCATTACTCAGATACCTTACCTGAATAATGCCTCAGATGCATTACTCAGCTGTCTCTTTCCTGTTATTGGAATGTTTCATAGACCTATTCTCATGAAATTCTTTGTATGCTTTAAGTGTGCTGTCATACCTTCTCAATGCAGCAAAACCAGGTGACTCTATTTAAACTACATTCATATTCTGTCTTGATATCACCATGCATTTTACTTGAGTCTGGTTTTATTAACCTTTTAAGTTTGCATACCAAGCATTAAGTTTCATTGTGGTGTTTTCATATACACAGTCATTACACTTCGTTATTATTCATTCCACTCTTTTCTGTTCATGTACCCCTGCTTCTCTCTGGTTAGTCTCCTTTATTCCCTCAAATAGTCCCTCCTCTTGTTGTCTTGTCACATGAACTCCATGACCATTTATCCAACCTTAAAAATTTTCTTTCCTTTTCATATACTTTAATACCAAATACAGAAAATGAGTCAGCAAAGAGCAGTTTCTGCTTTAGATTCCTGCCTTGAGTACCTGCTCTGATTTCCATCCATAATAAATTGTTATGTGATTATGAAATAAACCCTTTCCTCCCAAAGTGTCTTTTAGTCAGACTATTTTATCAAGACAATATCTACACACATCAAACAGGGACACACACACACACACACACACACACACACACACACACACACACACACATATGTGTGTGTGTCCCAGGATGGTAGGCCATAGTCATAGACTGTTACACAAATTTAAATCTATATTTCATATATGAGGAAAAAATGTAGTATTTTCTTCTAGAGGTTGGCTTGTTTTGCTTAATGTAATGCATCCCTTCACCTGGACAGTCACAAAAAAATAACACAGACTAAAGGGGATAAGCAACAATTATTTTTCCCACAGTTCTAGAAGTTAGAAATCTAAGATTAAGGTCTCATGAAGTCTGTACTCTTCTGGGACATTTTCTTACACACAGACAACCTGGCCTTTCTTCTATTGTTATACTCTGGTGTCTCTGTGTTTTATATTCTTTCTTTTATAAGGAGAGCAATTATGCGTTGGGGTTGGAGTTCTGGCACACCACTTCCTAGTAATTGCAAGGAAATGGGTTCCACACCCACCAACAATAATAAGCAAAACAAAGTCATATTGGAGATTATTTCAATTGTTCTATTTTAACTTAGTTTCCTTTTGAAAGCTCTAACTCCAAATTAAGCCTCATATTGAGGCAGTAATGCTTTTTTTTCTTTTTCTTCATTCTTTTCTCACACAAATCATCTTGACCAGAACCTCCCCTCTCTCCCTTCCTCCCATCCCTCCCTCCACCCCTCTTCCCAAGATCCACTGCTCCTCTGTTTCCCTTCAGAAGAAAAGAGCAGGCCTCTCAGAGGTATCAACCAAACACATCATAGCAAGATGCAATAAGACTAGGCATAAACCCTCTTATCAAGACCAGGTGAAGCAACCTAATAGGAGGAAAAGTGTCCCATGAGCCAAGCAAAAGCATCACAGACACCCTACTCCCATTGTTAGGAGTTCATAGATTGGTGCCTAGCCCAATTGTCATCAAAGAAGCTTCCTTCAGTAGCTGATGGGAACATATGCAGATCCCCACAGCCCAATATTAGAGGGAACTGGGGAACCCCACAGAAGAGAGGGAGGGAGGATTGTAGGAGCCAAAGGGATCCAGGACACCAGAGAAACACTGCCCACAGAAGCAATAAATCAGGGCTTATAGGGTCTCACAGAGGCAGAAGTGACAATAATGAGGCCAGCATGGGTCTGTTTTAGGCCCCCTTTATATATGGTGTAGTTGTTTAGCTTGAAGCTATGATTTTTAATATATGAATGTTGAGCATACAAATTGGTCCACAGCTAATGGTCATCACTTTGTATTAAAATATGTTTGTCATAAAAAAGAGCACTCTCTTTTCCAATGAGAATAAAATGTCCCCCAAAAGGGATAATTTGTCTCCACATAGTAGCACTGTTTTGGGTGGTAGTGAAACTCTTGGGATCTATATGACAGGCATACATCCATAGATCTCTGTCATCTAATAAGCAAATGTCATGTACCATATATCCCAAACCATGAACCCATAAAGATCATTCCTCCTATCAGGTACTTCTTTCAGATACTTTATAACAGTGATGATATAAGTAACTAAAACACTTTACTTAGAATATATGCATGGAGGTAGCTTACTGGTAAAGCAGTTTATGGTGATATTTTATTTGTGCTGAAATGTGATTTTATTTGTATGTTAATAAATAAAAGTGCCTGGGGGTCAGAGCTAATAGCAAGCCATAGCAGAAGTCTGGCAATGGTAGCATACACCCTTAATCCTGATCACATGACAGGCAGATCTCTATGTGTTCTAGGATACAGCCAGCATGGAGACACAGGCCTTTAATCTCAATACCAACCATAGAGAACTGGAGGTCTGTATAGGCAGGCAGTGATGAGGAGGTCATGTGGTTGGGTTTACAACCAATGAGAAGGCAGAACAGAAAGTCAATAAAAAGACAGACACACAGGACGTAGGTCTCTTTCTGAGGGGAAGGACAGCAGCAGCAGTGAGGGGTAAGAAGGCAGTTTTAGTCTCAGCTCTTAGCTACTTCTCTGCCCTCTTGGGATTTTAACTCTGCATTTGGCTCTATGTTTCTTATTTAATAAGACCGTTACATCTACAGCAGTTCAACCCTCAAGTTCAAGAATCTGGGTTTCATCCCCAGCATCCTCCATGTAACAGCAGAATTGAAGCAACATTCCAACAAGATTGATGCCTTAGTTATTCTTCCATTGCTGTGATGAAACACCATGACCAAGGCAATTTATAGAACAAAGTGTTTAATAGTGGCTGTTTACAGTTCCAGAAAGCTGGAAGTCCATGACCATCACAGCAGAAAGCATGGCAAAAGACAGGCAGGCATGGTGGTATAGCCTCAACTGAGAGCTCCCATCCCAGTCTACAAACAGGAACCAGAGATGGTGCACAGTGGGGAATGGAATGGGACTTTCAAAACCTGATAGCATGTCACCAGTGAAATCTCCTCCAACTGGGCCACAACTTATCTTTCCTAAGTAGCCAACAACTGGGGACAACATATTCAAATGCTTGAGACTTGAGGAGGATATCTCATTCAAACCACCATAATCAATTTTCTGTTTCTTTTTCCTTAAATTCTTGTCATGTAGTACTTGTCAAGGAAAAGTCCTGGAAAGAATGCGTGTCTGGAAAAACTGCAGTGATTTGAAGTAGTTGAAATATTGCAGGCCCCAATGTGCATTATCTTATTTAGGCCTATCTTTTGCCTCCAGAATAGCCATTTCTGACCCACTTCTGTGTTGGAACTAACATCCTAAGAATAAATAGATAAAAATCCATTTGGAACCACTTACTTTACCAGACTGCTAACTTCTATAAACCCAGAAGTTTAGAATGTCATCATGTCTTATGAGGCCTATAAGAGAGATTCCTATACTCCCATATTGCTATAATTGTATCTCTGTTGCATCCATAAATGTACTTTAAAATTGCATTAATTTTGGTTGTGAGCCTAGCCTTTAACGGCTGAGCTATCCCTCCAGCCCAAAATTGCACTAATTTACGGAGCTACTATGAAAACTTCATAATGCTGCTTCCATGTTATAATATGGAATTTGGGGTACCTAAAATCTGTGTCACCAGGCCATTGTTGTTCAAATAGGCTCTAGAAATAACTCCTGTTCCCTTTGCATTGAGAGCTGTGTTTTGTGTCAAAATCATCATACAATCTATATCTGTTGATAGCTTAAAGAATATTAAAGCAAAGAGGTAATAACTTATCTAAATTTCATAAATTGGAAAGTAGCAATTAACAATATTATTTAATTTGCTAACTAGATATATTAACAGTATAGTTCACATATTATACTATAATTAGTGAAAAGCCACTTAAATTTTAACAGACAGATTAAGATTTTGAAGATCTTACAAAATATAAATTTCTGATTCTGTGCTTCTATAATGATAGTAGTATAGATTCTTCCTGTTTAACAACTAAGAAATTCCAATACTGTGGTGATATATTGTGTTCCCTAAAATACTTTTTACCTTAATAAAGCTTATCTGAGGATCAGAGGAATAAGCCAGCCACTATAGTAAACATAGAAGTCAGGCAATGGTAGCACATGCTTTTATCCTAGCATTCGGGAGGCAGAGATCCATCCAGATGTCTGTGAGTTCAAGGCCACACTGGGGAACAGAGCCAAGCATGTTAACACACACCTTTAATCCCAGCACTAACCAAGAGAGGTCTGTACTGACAGACAGGAAACGATATAGCTGGGCAGAGAGAGGAAGTGAGAGTAGGTGTCTTTGAAGACTGAGGGCTTGTAAGGTGAGATTGACGTGGCTTTTCCTATTCCTCTGATCTCTTAGGTTTTAACCCCAATATCTGGTTCCGGTTCTTTTTATTAATAAGACCATTTAGCAATTGATCTTACATAATACTGCTGGTTCAAATACTAGAAAAATACTTTGCAGATATCCTATATACAATAAAAGAAAAATGGGGCCTATCATCACAATCTCAATGGCTTATACTGAATGAAATGAACAAGTTAACTAAAGACCTTCTGTTCAAAAAAACATAGAATCAATAGAATCAAGACAACATGAAGAGTGGGAGACAATATTTTCAGAATGTATAAGGCAATCAAACACCTTAATTACCAAAAGAATAATCTAATAAAATGTGTATTTCTTCAAATTAGATAGGCAAATGTCTGACAAGGGTATGAGAAATGATCTATTATCAAAAGAGATTGAAGATAAATTGCTAACAATCACATGGAGAAAATAAAAAGTGTTGTACATTGTTGGTAAGAATATAAACTAATATAATCATTTGGGAAAACAATACAGAGGATCTTCAAAAACTCACTAAAAATAGAAATACCATTTGATACAGCAATTATACTACTGTATGTACATTCAGTGTCCTGGAACTCTCAGCAATCTCATGTTTAATGCAGTGCTATTCACAGTAGTTCAGACTTTGCTGTATATTAACTTATAAGTAGATAAATAAAAGGTGATGCTATCTTGGCTGGAGGCCAGAAATGTTAGAAGTGTTTGGGGTTGTGCTCTTTGGCCTGGTTTTTAAGTAGTTCTTCCAGGTTTCAGTGAGTAGGAAAGCTAAAGCAATCTCAGGTTACTGCAGTTTTGGACTCCATCTCCCATTTTCCTGTTATCACTAGAAATGTAAACTCCAGCTCTGCAATTCTTTGGGATTTAAATTATCAAAAAGTGAAAGTACTTGAGTTTTGTTCTAAGTACCATTTCTAGTCCTGGTTGAGGACCTGGGATCCCAAGTCACTCAAAAAAACAAGATGGAAGGAATGAAGATTCCTGTGGTGGGTTAATGGACTTTTCCTTCCCAGAAGCTTCTTCTCAGAAGAGATGCATATAGTTTGTTACCTCATGCAGTATTTTCCACCACTACCATGCAGCCTGCCCTTTCTAAGGGGCATGAAGTCCTAACATTTCCTCTATTGTATCTTCTGTTCTTTCAAGATGCTAGCCAAAAGTTATATCTGCTTTTCCTGTTACTCTGGGCTATTTTACTCTTCCTCTGTAGTGGGTAGCCAGTCCAGCTTTGATCTGGAAGTTCCAACCCCCATTGAGGCTTTGGCAACTGTCACACCTACAAGGCGGGGCGAAGGGAGGTGCTGAGAGACCTGAGATCTGGATGGGCCAGCGTGCTCTCTGTTCCTGAACCTGAGAAGGTGGAGGTTGACCAAGCAGAGCTCCAGAGAACACTGCTGGACTGTGATACACCTTCCCCAGACCCCTCAACCTACCTATCCCTTCATTTGTAAGTTACCCACTAAATAAATCTTCCTTTTAACAACGTGGAGTGGCCTTAATAATTTCACCAATATTCCTCTGAAGCACTTTGTCTTGTTGCCATCTGGCTGCTTGCCAACTTTCATTGCAAAAGACATGCCTTTCTCTCTTAGTTTCTGTTTCCCTTTTGACAGCTGCTAAGATTTACAGCTTGCCCACCCTATTGTTTTTGTCTTCAACTCTAATAAATTTTTCTGGCACTTCGAAGAAAAGAAGAGATGCTACGTACACACGTGTAGTCACACACATATACAAGGTAACAGCCTAGTAAGATACAGAAAAGGATGAATCCAATCATTTAAATCAACATTGATCAATTTAGCAGATATTTTGTTAAGAAACATATGTCTGACATATAACATAAAACAACTATATTCTCAGTCATATATGGAAACTAAAAATTGGTCTCACAGAATTAAAGGGCAATTTTGGTTTCAGAGGCTGAGAAGGATAGGGGGAAGAAGGCTAATAACAGGTTGGTGAATGAGTACAAAATTAGGTAACATAGTGAGTAGCATGCTGTTACATAGTACTGTTTACTGTGTGAGACAATAATTAACTGCACAATTCAATATAGCTAATAAAGAAGATTTATGTACTCAATGACAAAAGGAAATTTAAATGTTTGAGATAATTGACATGTTATTTATACTAACTTGATCATAATATAGTTTTGTCTTAGTTGCCATTACATTTCAACTTGATACACCTAGATCACTATTTTGTATTGACTAAAATTATATAATACAATCCTTGGAAAGAAGACATTCAGAATTAATTTATTTATGTCACTGTCAAAACCAAAGCCTAATACAAAAAAACTTAATGATTAATTATATGTGGAAGAATCATAAAGAACAGGAAAGGAACTTTGAAAATTAAATTAGTGTGTGGAATTGTCAATTTGTCAGGGGATTTATTTGAGAAGAAGCTTTCAGATTTTTAGGTAGAATAATTCATCCTGTCTTTTAAGCTTGATGATTGATGAATATTCACTTATTTTGCTTCATAAAATGGTTTATTAGTTTATGTGTTTATGGGGGCATTTACATGTGAGTGTAAAATCAAGTTAGTGGTTTTTATCATTTTGGCCTATGGGAATGTCTCCAGGGAACCATGTTGATTGATAATTGATGTAGAAGGGCCCATCCTGCTGTTGGAGGTTCCATTTCCTGGGAAGGTGGTCTTGAATCGTATGAGAAAACTAACTAAGTATGAGCCAGTGAGCTACCAAGAAATCAAACCAGTAAGCATCATTCATCCACAGCGGTTTCTGCTGCAAGTTCCTCCTGCCCTTAGGACCTTCAATGATGGATTGTGTCATGGAAATTTAAGACAAATATAGCTTTTCATCCCCAAGCTGCTTCTAGTTAGAGTGTTTTATCTCAGCAAAACAATGAAACTGGAACAGACAAATATATTTATATATATGTATATATGTGTGTGTGTGTGTGTGTGTGTGTGTGTGTGTGTGTACAAAATATCACACAATACCATTAAGTATGTACACTATTTTATATTGACTAAAATTATATAATACAATCCTTAGAAAGAAGACATTCAGAATTTATTTATGTCACTGTCAAAACCAAAGCCTAATACAAAAAACTTAATGATTAATTATATGTGGAAGAATCATAAAGAATAGGAAAGGAACTTTGAAAATTAAATTAGTGTGTGGAATTGTCAATTTGTCAGGGGATTTATTTGAGAAGAAGCTTTCAGATTTTTAGGTAGAATAATTCATCCTGTCTTTTAAGCTTGATGATTGATGAATATTCACTTATTTTGCTTCATAAAATGGTTTATTAGTTTATGTGTTTATGGGGGCATTTACATGTGAGTGCAGGTGTCCACTGAATCCAGAGACAATGGGTACCTCTACAGCTGAAGTAACAGGCAAATCTGAGATACCTAATTTAGGTACTGGGAAGTAAGCATGGATCCTCTGCCATAGTGGTATACTCAGTTCCACTGAGACATTTCTCCAACCTCCTCACTTGTATTTCTTAAAGTGGTCACAAGTCGTGAACACTCTTGTGTTTAGGAACTGTTTCACAAAGAAAAGAGGAAGCAACAATAGGATAAAGTGTTGAAAATAAGTAAGAGGACAGTCAATGTACAGACAATTGCTTTGTGCTATTTGCTTCAAATGTTTACCACACTTGACACACGCTAGTGCCACAGAGAGAAATTAGCTCTTGGTCTATTGGAAACAGAAACTTTACACACAAATATACACATATAAATGTGCATGCACATGGACAAACACACACACACACACACATACACACACACACAAACACACACACACACACACACACACACACACACACACACACACACACACACACACACACACACAGCAATTCTGTGTCCTATCCAACAAACATTACACGGGCTTGAGATTTCTCAGAATAATGGGCAGGTTTTCCTTTGAGAATTTTCCTTGTAAACCACCATTGACTGCTTGCATGTCTGCTTTAAGTGCTTTCAACTATGGTTGCTGTAGGCAGTTTGAATATTTTGTAGATTATATCCAGAAGAACAATCTTAGAGAAAGTACCTAGTTTAAAAAATCTGCTCGTAATACTAATATATTAAAAGTTCCCAGGTTTTAATATCCTCTGCATGTTTCATGATCTGGCTTTCCAGGGCTCCTTGGGGCTTTTAGAAACATTTGCTTTAGAACTGTCATTTAAAGGACCTCTTGGGAATTTCACAAACATGAGAAATTGGCAGAGATGAACAGTACTAAACTCCTGAAGTTATTTCTTTAATTTAAACCATTTTAACATATAAATTCTGTCATAAAAGAAATTTGACTATCTGTTTCCAAATGTTACATTACTTGTACTCTAATGGGATAACTTGAGTGTTCATAGAATTTTCAATTCAGGAAAATTCTTCTTGGCATTTTGTACAATATTTAGACGGGTGCTAAATGCTTGATTGGCTTTTATAAAAGACTAAACAATAAAATGGAACCTTTCAGTGTATGAAAGTGATTAAGTATGGTGCTTAAAAGAATGTCTGTGTGGTTTACTGGTTCCGTAATTCATTCAGAAAGAGGGGAATGAACTGTGGACCAACACCTGTGGAGTCTCCATGGGACTGGACTAGGCCCTTTGCATAGGCAAAACACTTGTGCATCTTGACCTGCATATGGCGCCCCCTGGCAGTGGGATCAGGATCCATTCCTGGTGCATGAGCAGGCTTTTTGGATCTCAATACCTATGGTGGGACACCTTACATAACCTTGGTGCAGAGAATAGGGGATTGGACCTGCCTCAAGTGAATGTACCAGGCTCTGCTGACTACCCATGAAAGACTTTGCCTTGGAGGAGGTGGAAATGGGGGGTGGGTTGGGGAGGAAGCCTGGGGGGCAGGAGAAGGGAGGAGAGGGGTATCTGTGGTTGGTATGTAAAATGAATAGAAAATTTATTAATAATAAAAAAGGAATTTACAAATAAAACATTGGCTCTCATTCTCTACCCCTGTAGCAAACTCGTGTGTGTGTATGTGTGTGTGTGTGTGTGTTTCAAACTTTGAGAAAAATGTGTACAAAGATAAAAATTTTATCCAAAAGCCATAGAAGGAAGATCGTTGTTGTTATGATGTGGTCTCCATTTTTCTGATCTGATCCACGTACAATCTAAATTCTTGTGCTCTGAAAGGGAAGAATTCAGATGGGATATAATCAGGGATGCATCCTTTAGGAAGAGAACATGCTGAGTCAGCAACATCTATAATCTGAGTAGGCCTGGGGTTTATATTTTTTTCTCAATGTAATCCTCCCCTGTGTGCCTCTTCCAGGGTAGACACTTCCAGGAAAAGGGAAAGCCTTACCAAGGAGACTATTTTACCTACAATTTACTCTAAGAAGATATTTAAAGTGCAAAAATGTGTATAAGTGTTTAAGTACCGCTAAAGTTGCAAGACTAGAGTGAAAGATCAGCACTCAAGGACTTCCTGCTCTTCTAGAGTGTGGTGGTATTGTGTTCCCCAAAATATTGTGCACCCTAATAAACCTATCTGGGGTCAGAGAACAGAACAGCCACTAGATATAGAGGCCAGAAAATAGTGGCACACATGCCTTTAATCCTAGCATTCCAGAGGCAGAGATCCACCTGTATCTCTGTGAGTTCAAGGCCACACTAGAAACAGCTAGGCACTCAAACCCGACCAAGTAAACACAGAGACTTATATTGGTTACAAACTGTATGGCCGTGGCAGGCTTCTTGCTAACTGTTCTTACAGCTTAAATTAATCCATTTCCATTAATCTATACCTTGCCACATGGCTCATGGCTTACCGGCATCTTTACATGCTGTTTCTCATCATGGCGGCTGGCAGTGTCTCTGACTCAGCCTTGCACTTCCCAGCTCTATTCTCCTCCTTGTCCCGCCTATACTTCCTGCCTGGCCACGGGCCAATCAGTGATTTATTTATTAACCAATCAGCAACACATTTGACATACAGACCATCCCACAGCGTATGAGTAGCTTTAGGAGTGTCATTCAGGCATGGAAGACCCAGTACATCATTGGTATAGTGCACAATGTGGCCAGTCTAGGCTTCCAGCAAATCACAGTAGAGTTATTTGAGGCACAGCCTTATCAGGAACAGAGGTTACAGAAACTGCATCATCAATCTAAGTCTGGGCAAAATATTAAAACTTCTGTTTTCATTTTAAGTGAGAAATAAATCAGCAAGGCCAGAGAGAACTGTAGTTGGCATTTTCTTTGGGCTGCCCACCTGCTGCCAAATAAAGACACAGGAGGCTTATTATTAATTACACATGCTTGTTCTTAGCTTGGGCTTGTCCCACTAGCTCTTTTAACTCAATTTAAACTGTTTCTATTCATCCACGTTTTGCCTTGGGGCTTTTTACCTTTCTTTCATTCTGTATGTCCCACTTTCCTGCTTCCTCTGTGTCTGGCTGGCTGGCTCCCTGTCCTATCATCTCCTTTTCTTTCTCCTCCAAGCTTAAATTCCTCCTACTACTTGTTCTCCTTGTCCAGAAGTTCCATCTATACCACCTGCCTTGCTATTGGCTGCTTGTGGTGGTATTTTACTTATACTGAAATGTGATTTTAATTGTATGTTAATAAATAAAGTTGTCTGGGGGTCAGAGCTATTAGAGTCATAGCAAGTGCGTGGCGGCGGTGGCGCACGCCTTTAAGGACCTGGAGGGCGGTACATTCAGGCAGTGACGAGGCAGTCACATGTTTGGGTTTACAACCAATGAGAAGGCAGAACAGGAAGACTTTAAAGACAGACACACAGGAAGTAGGTCCTTTTCGGAGAGCTCTCTTGGCTGGAGAGGATCCCTGAATCAGGAAGGGTGAGGCTCTTAGCTCTGACCTCTTGGCTTTCTTCTCTGAATTGGCTCTGTGTTTCTTATTTGATAAGACCGTTGGTTACATCTACAGCTGCTCATCTTTTTATTAGACTAATCAGGTGCCTTAGCCAGGCAAGGTAAAAACAGCAACACATCATTACATAGTTAAACAAGTATTCCACAACATAAACAAATGACAACACATCTTTCCATAGTAAACAAATATTCCCCAACAAAGAACCCTGTACAGATCAACAAGGAAGGAAGGGTACCATTTAGAAGAGAGTACAAAGGATTTTCCCTTGAGGCCTGCTTGTTTTCCAGAGGGAGCAGTCTTCTGGCTCAGACTAGTATGGACCAATTATCAGATGCCTGGAAAAAATAGAAAAGCTTAACAATATTAATGTTATATTACTAATTGTTTTATTCACATTGTTGTTTTGGTACAAGGCTAAGATAATCACTTGAGCCAGAGGGGAATTTGGAGTCTGTGAATCTGGTGTTGTTATAGATTAAACAAGAGGACATTCATGAAGCTTATCTATAGTGTTGTGGGAAAGAGCTGAACACATGAAGCTAAGTAGATTTGCAAAACAACACAATACAAAAACTGATAGGGGAGACTTTAATTTTCTAGTGAGTAAACAAAATTGTCAGCATGAATAGAAGTCTCCTAGGATTCTGTGGCCTTACTTTAAAAATATTGTAAAGAAGCACAATAAAGTCACATTAATTACATAGGGGCAAATGCCAGTCAGAAACACAGGTCAAGTCTGTATTCCTCTTCCAGTAAATATATAATTCTCTCAAGAAGGATGAAAATTTGAAAAATCTAAAAATTATACAATTGGGGAGTTCATTCTAAGAAAAAAAACCATGAAATTGTTTAAGAATGAGATAAATTTAAATATATAAAATGAAAGAAGAAATGTGAGAATATATTTTAAAGGAAAAGTACAGATACTATCCAGAAAAAAACTAAACTACCTTTTGATTGAATCTTCATGGAAAATTTGTTTTACCTATTTATGAAAAAGCTAGAAAGTGGCAGTGGAGTTTGCTTAGTTCAGAAAATTTTTCCCTAGTATACATAAAACCCTACATGCCAGCACTTAGGAGGCACAGGTTGGAGAATCGTAAGTCCCAAGTTATCTTCCTTTTAAAATATTTTATTTCTTTAATAGTGTGTGTGTGTGTGTGTGTGTGTGTGTGTGTGTGTGTGTGTGTGTG
Source organism: Peromyscus californicus insignis (assembly GCF_007827085.1). NCBI lineage: Eukaryota > Metazoa > Chordata > Mammalia > Rodentia > Cricetidae > Peromyscus > Peromyscus californicus. The sequence continues at coordinate 73,025,422 of NW_026294391.1, read as the reverse complement.
TGTGTGTGTACTTAAGTGCAGATGTCTTCAGAGTCTAGAACATCACATCCCCTGAAACTGGAGTTGCAGCTGCCTTGGGTGGCATCTGAGAAACCAAATTCGCAGCAGCAATCACTCTTAACTGCTGAGCCATCCCTCCATGCCCCATGGTCATCCTTTTCTTATCACAAAAGAAGTGAAGGCTTCACTTGGCTAGAGATCTTTACTCAAGAAAATCAATCAATAAGTCATCAGTCAATCACTAAGAAAGATAAATAATTTCTCCTCCATCATGACTGATGATAATTAGTTTTGCAAAAGGGAAGGGCTCTGGAAGGGGGTGGGTATGGTAAACCTCCCTGGGAAGGAGAAACAGAATAAATATTGTGAGTGGATGGACTGGGGGCAGATAGGGACTGGAACAGGATGAATCAAGTATGGGGCTGGAGGGAGAGAGTGTGAGGAGATTCAGGTGTAATGGGGAAGCTTTGGTGGGGTGTGTGGAACCATATTGTAGTGGAATCTTCCTGGAATCTGTGAGGGTGACCCTTGTGAGGATTCCTAGTAATGGAGGATATGGAGCCTGAACTGGTGATCTTTTGTAGAAGGCTTCCAGTGGTGGGATAGGATTACATTCAGTTTAGTTACGGGCTGAGGGGTTCCCATGGAGATCCCTAAACAACCTAACCTGAGACTAGGACAGAAGGACACTCACTCTCTGAAAAGTGATAGCAGGGCTCTCATTGCCAAGGACAGCATCTGCACAGCTCGAAAGGTCAAGCTGGTGTCTTCATGGAGTCTTCAACTGTATGTAGTAGTCTTTTCAGTGAGGGAAGGTACTCTGCAGACCACTGAAATGGAAAACCTGGACACCAACCCAGGTACAAAACCTTCAACCTACATTCTGTCCTGCCTGTAAGATGTGCTGGGGCAATACTGGCACAGAACCCCTGGTAGTGGCCAACCAATGTCTGGTTTAACTTGAGCCCCATGGCATAAGAGGGAGCCTATGCCCAGCACTGTGTGGATGACCAGAAACTAAAAACTAGATAGCCCAGAGAACTAGGATGGAACCAAAATGATTAGCCAAAATGTTAAAAAAAAATTGATTCCTTTTTTAATTAAGAAACATTTTATTCATTTTACATACCAACCACAGATTCTTCTCTCTTCCCTCCTCCCACCCCTCAGCTTTTCCCTGGCCAACCACCCTCCATTTCCTTCTCAGACAAGGTAAGGCCTCAGGTTGAGGTCCAGGACTCCAGTTGAAGAGAGAGAAGAGAAATTCTATGAAATGATTCTTAATGATATTCTGCTACATACATAGATTAGATCAGTGACTGGTCCAGTCATCATCAGACAGAGGCTTTCTCCAGCAGCAGATGATAAGAGGTACAGAGACCCAAAGCCAGATAGTATGTAGAGAGAAAAAAAAGATAAATTGGAGGTCTCTGTAGGAGCCCTTCCCTTCTAAGCTTATTGAGACCCTTGGAAGATGTGGCTGAAATACTGTAAGAGTCAGAGGGGATGGAGGACACTAGGAGAACATGGCCCACTGAATCAATTAAAGTAGCTCACATGGGTTCACAGGGACTGAATATTCAAGCATGAGAACTTCATGGTTATACACCAGCTCCTCTGCGTATATTTTATGGCTGTTAGTTTGATGACATGTTTGGCTGTCTTCTCTTGGACAGCCTGTTCTGTTCTGAAGGGAAATAGAGGGGAGGTGAATCTAGGGGAAAAGGTAGTGGGGGGGGAACTTGGAGGAATTAAGGGAGGGGAAACTGTGGTTGAGATGTATTGTATGAGAGAAAACTCTATTTTCAGCAAAAATTAAAGAAAGAAAATTAGTTTTGCATTATGAATTTTAGGGCCTCTTAAACCCTCATGACACAATTTTCATAACAGATGAATATTTAGGATTGTTGAGTATATATTGCATAAGTGAAAAGTGAATCTGTGAGCTGTAAGGTTTCAAGGTATTTCATATTTTCTTACTTGTGTGTAAATTATTTAAAGACAAATTATTTTCCATGGTTTTTTATTGAAGTACTCAGTTTTTATAGATCTCAAAGGTATCTATTGAGATATTAATATGTAGTAATCATTTGACCACATAAATTCTTATATTCTAATATTTTTATGTCATTTCCCCCCTTACTATCCACGTAACTTTACTAGTACTGTAAAGGACATGTGTTGTCATAGATCACTTTGTCCTATTTCGTGTTGCTACCTGGTAAGTTAGCCCAATGTCCATGAGATAGAGTTCACAAGGAACATTTGATCCACAGGAACACTTGATAGCAACTCATCTATGTGAAAATGATTTTAAAATGTAATAATAAATCACATTAAACCAAATATATTGTAAGTCTCTTACCTTAGTACAAATCTGAAACTTTCTATTGAACATCTGTAAGCATTAAATATATAGGCAAGTAAGTGTGTAGAAAGACAATTGTGACAAAAGTAATAAGGAAATAGAAGAGATACAACTTTAAAAATAATATATTTGCAAATATGTCGCGTCCGCCTCGACCAGCAAGGAAGACACGACGCCAGGCTCTTCTCCAAGCAGTTTATTCAGGAACCTTGAACAATCTTCTGACCCTGGGGAAAGCCATCTTCTCTCTCACTCTCACACTCACTCTCACTCTCTCTCTCTCTCTCTCTCTCTCTCTCTCTCTCTCTCTCTCTCTCTCTCTCTCTCTCTCACTCACTCTGATCTCCTCCTCCAATCTTCTATCTCCTCCCGGGGAAAGACAGCCCACGCCCTTTATAGCCACTGGGCAATCAACCCCGTGGTGCCACGTGGACAATGCCACTAGGGTCAGACATATGCAAGCAAGCCAGATTAGGTCCAGGTGCACAGAAGCAAGCCAGATCCTAGCCTTAGCCAAATAAGGAGCACCTGCCATCGGGAAGGCAGAAGCCAGACGCCAGCGCCATCTTTGAGGCACGGCCGTGCATGGCTCTCTACACAAGTATATAATTGAGGTTCACCTACAGAGGTTGTTATGCTTGCCTTACTGATTTTCCCAATTGTAAAATAGCATGCCAGTTATGACCACATTGCTTTAGTTTTTCCATTGATCTTAGAATGTCCCATAGAGGCATAAAGCTCTGAAATCTAAGCTTCATTGGCTTAACAGAAAATTATGTGTCTCCATCCTACATTTCATTATTTGAACACCTAATTTACAGAATGCTATTATGTTTATCTTTAAACTAAAGAGCAAGGCTATTCCTGAAGGAATGAGTACACAGATTATAAAGTGTTAATATAAAATATTACTATAAAGTATTTAATACTGGAGATGAAATAGTCACTTTCTTAGAACAGCTAAAAGGATATTGAAAGTAATACTGTTATGCTCTGTCTATGCTGCTGACCTACAATCTCTATAATCTCTTCAAAGGAATATATATATGTATATATATGTATATATATGTATATATATATATATGTATATATGTGTGTGTGTGTGTGTGTGTGTGTGTGTGTGTGTGTGTGTGTGTGTGTGTATAAAAAGTGACTGGTATGATGGCTCAGCGGCTAAGGGACTTGCTGAGCAATCATGAGAACCTGAGTTCAGATTCTTGGCAAGCATCCAAATAAATTTGGATACTGTAGCCTGGTAGCATTGCAGCTCCAGAATCCTTACAGGGATATGGGAGCCATAGAGAACAAAATCTCTTGATGACTGAGGGCCAGCTAAACTGGTATATTAATCAGAGAATATTGGGAGATCTTGCATCAGACAATGTGAATAGTGAAGATAATCTAAGACATAATGTTCTCTGACTTCCACATGTATACCATGGTATACATAGATATAAAACATAAAAAATGTACTTTTGACAGGTGATTGCACATATTCCAGAAAGAGGGATATATGTATTCTGACTTTAAACTCATATTATGAGAATGTTTTCTTCTTTTACCAATTATTTGGAATTCATGGATATTTTAAAGGAGAACATCATAAAAATGATTTTAGATAATGAAGTACTAATGCAATAGAGCAGGTACCCATGATCTTCCATGAAGAAGAATGCTTCTCTGGCACACTACAGATATAGATATTTATCTGTAGTACAAACTATATATTTCACTTCACTTGAAGGAATATAGCTTGTTGTCAGGGAAACAGTCACAAAAAGAACAATAATTATGATATATGTTCATATTATTTTAAAAAGTTTTTGTATAATTAACTTTTTGGAGTGTGAAGTACCTTGTAGTTTAGTATATGACCATGCTCTTAGTACTTCTTTGAAGTTTAATCAAATGCAATTTACCATTAAAAGTGATATAAACCTTAGAAAAATGTATTAGAGGTTTTCTCAAACTGCCAGGGCTAAAATATTGATATGAATAAATATACCTTTATCTGAAATAATCACAAACTCCCTCACACTGTGGGAATATTTTAAAGACTGAAACAATACGAATAAGTGGAAACTTTAACAATTAATTAATTGGACAGCTAATCTCATCTGTCTTAATAAAAAAATGCTTATTTGTGTAATGACTACAACTTTAGTAAAATTCCTTCTGTATAACTGCCAAACACCCACATATTTGCTCTAGGTTCAGTCTGTGGGTTTCTTTATTACCATTTCAATAGAACTATGGAAATAACCAACGTTGTTATATGGAAAAATATTAGCATACTATTAGAACTTTTGAAAGTTATCCTTTCATGCATCAGTTTGGATCTTTGCATTGATTGCATGCATGAAGAACATTAAATTAAAAATTGATCAAATTAGTTAAAGACACAAATAATAAAAATTACAAATATTATCGAGAGTTTTACTCTTGACTTATCTTGCTTTTGGAAGAGTAATCTCTAATAATTATGTAATCAGGTAATACCTTGTATTTGTCAGCATGAGGAGCTTATATTTCAATTTCTCACTCTACTAATGGGAATGATTTGAGGCTTGCTTTAATAGAATAACATGAGCAATATGGTATGAGCAAAATCAAGTAAAGCACAGTACCTTGAGATAAATAAAATACTTATAATGACTTCAATTTATAGAGTTTATATCTACTGGAAATCATAATATGACTCCCTTCAATACTCAGGATTTTAAAGCTAAAGAAGATTAAAATGCAGAGGGATGTTCAGTTCCTTTTATCTACCTGCCTGAAGCAGGACATAAACCCTACTTTACGTAAACACCTTCTATTTGCTCAAGGCCATGCACTTAAGGATCTGCAAAGTGGTCTGGTTCCATGAAAATCTTCCTATGTACTGGCATTTCACAGCTGTGTCTCCTCAGTTGTTCTTTGGCTTGGCTGCTGTTATTTATTTTCTATTCCTAAAAATTAGGAGAGTATCTTGCTTTGCCCAATCCTTTGCCCTTCTTCCTAATGGAAGTTCCTAAGTACATGGAAATTTTGCATGCGTTATGTCTTGGTAATTAATACTTGTACTTAATTTAATCCTAGATCTGGCCAAAGGGCCAGTTTAAGAGCTAAGTTTAGGAGAAAGGAATTCCATCTCCTCCAGAGACATGGGAAGTAGGAAGCAAAGATCTATAATGATTAGTCTACTTTTTCACCTAAATAGTGACAGTGAAATACTGATAGTATTTCAGTAAAGGGATGCTCTAAATCTAGTATTTAATGCATGCACCTTCAGCTGATCACACACATCATTCATCCTGTGTTGTACAATTGGATTTAGTCACATTACATCCTGAACCCTACTTGGCTCAATAATCCTATACAGTTTAAATGCACTTGAAATTCTATACTCAACTATTTCTCAGTATCACCTACTTGGTTAGATTTTATGTTCCAAATTCAAATATTCTGACATTTTAGACTATGTTTTTCTTTCTTAGATACTTATAAAAGGTTAAGTACTTTCTTCACTGCATTAAGCACAGTTTGCAAGTTTATGTTAGGGAATTATTGATAAACATAAGCTATTATGATGTCATATATTAGTGTAAAATGAAAAACTGAAATGAAGTTAAAAGATATTCATTTTTTTCAAAGTACATTGCTGCTTCATCACAGACACATTTGGGAATGGTACGAAAAATAGGTATGAATGGAAAATGTTACAGTGGGTGGTCCTTTAAGTGATTAACTTGTTGCTTTATTTTAATAGAGGTGCTTTACTTTAGAGGGAATAATAACAAAATACATAAACAAACATGAATTGTCATGTGGAGATTATACTAGGGAAAAAAATTCAGACCTTCAAAGAGTAAAACCCAGACATTTTGAGGAAAAACTATATGGGTATATATGTATTATCAAGCACAAATATAAAGATATGCATCTCACTTTAATACTATGGTAACCACTGGGGAGGAGGCCCTTAGAAAAGAGAAAATAAAAGATGTCTTTTCTAGTATAATTTAGTCATTCACTAATTTTGACCACCAAAATCCTTGAACAGAAAACATACATGACACAATAGAGCCTACATGTGTGATGGTTAATCTTGACTACAACACTACAGTATTAACTAGCTTGAGAAATACCAAGATACCGATAGATGAGCTACTCTGCTTTAATCCTTCCTCGTAGTCATGATGGAATGAGACTCTGAAATGGTGAATAAAAGTAAAATCTTCCATAACTTTAATCTTCTGTTCAGGTATTTTGTCATAGTGAAGAAAAACTAACACACAATTCTTCGTGCAACTGCTTTTGAATTTTCTGTTGTAAAACAAGGTAGCCATTGCTGTGATAATCATCAATCTCCAGCAACAGATATCAAATTTCAATTCTAGGTATATCATTATTTCTCAGGAAAACAAGGCAGCTGTTTGAAAGATATTTGATTTAAAAAGCGTCTTTCTAACCTAGAATGGGGAGAGATTCACCATTACAGGTGTTGGCATCTGTTCTAAATAAGATTTGGTTTTTGTTTTGTTTTTTTCTTTTTCTGTTGAATTTTAGCCAGTGGCATTATCTAAAAACTTGTCATCAGTTCTTTGGAGAATCATTCTAGAAAAAAAGAATATGTTTTATGCAAAGGAAACGTACAAATGAGCCTGCCACCACAGGAACCAAGAGTTGCACAAAATATTACAATGTTGGAAATAACTTTGTGTTAATACTACATAAGTTTTATTTGCTATACTCAGAAATGTGAAACATACAATTATTTTACTTGTTTCCCAAACTTAAAGTACATAGGTTAAGGGATTTGGATGGCAGTAAGACAGAATACTGCTGAAGTAACACATTCTTCAGTGTTGAAATAACACATTCTTCAGGGAAGGATTTTGTTTTTCCTCTCTAAATGATCACAGTCTATTTTGAGGTTCTTCTCCTCTTTCCTAGAGAAACAGAGAATTGCTTATATTAGAATACTTACTAAAACAATCTCTCTTAACTTAAATGAAGATGTATTCATGGTCAGTTTATGCTCCTTCTACTGGTGGATGAGAAGGGAATGGAATATGACTAAAGATTATTAACAATGGTTATCTAGTGTCTACTACTACAACATTATTAGCAAAAAAACCAGGGAAAACAATTAAGACATGTTGAAATCAGTCTCTACAGTGCTCTAAATCACTTCATATTGTGTAAATAGTGTTTTTTTCAGACTACTTTTGCCTGAGATACTATATTTTATAACTCTATTTTATAAATGAAGTTTTGACTACATTTAAATAAAGTATTTATTATTTGATGCCAAAAATTTACTGGAGCTTATGATTGGAACTTGCATGGGTGGGCACAAAACATTTTGCAACAAGATTTTTTGTAACAAAAGTTTGATACAAAATAAATATATATTTGTTTTAGTTATGACAAACACTAGCAAATATGTAACATTTATATATACCTTATAAGAAAATCATTTGAGATTAATCATTTTCTCTTCCTCCACAAAGCAAACAGCTCATGTAAATCTCTTTAAGCAAGAGGAAAAGAAGACAAACAGATATATAGTCATGCCTAAGACAGTCACCATGCTACTTTTATTGAGGAAAATACCAAGATTGAGGCACAGAAAATATCTGAAGATACATATGGTTGGGTTTTCCAAACCTAGGAGACAGTCCATGGAAGAGAAAACAGGTGGCAAAATTAAAAATAAATGTTAAATGGAAAGAGGATTCCATTGAGAAAATCAATTACTTTCTATAAGATTTCACTTTTAGGTATTCAATGTTTTATTTTCAGATAAGAACAACCTCTATCCCTAAATCCAATAAGACATCATAAACCTTAACTTGGCACTATACTCTCTTTAGCTTTGGGTCCTTTTTGAACCAATGATGACAATTTCTCTGCACTCTGAGTAGGTAGTTCCACCTCTGAAATTTACAGTAGGGAGAACCTTGGTGCTTGCATGCTTGCATCAGTCCCATTAAGATAAAGGTAATCACTATCAGTTTCTCATAAGAAAATGACCATGAGAGAAGCTTTAAACACTTTCTAGAGCAGCTTGTCCTCAAGATATTTGTAGAATTTCATTTTTTCCCTAGTTCTTGATTTGCTAGTCAAATAAATGGAGAAATTTCCAAAGATGTACCAGTGTTCTGTTTTCAGAGATTATTACTCTATGATGTCTCAGAATCGGTTGTACTGTCTGCCTGGTCTAGGTGACCACGGTGACCTTCACTTTGATTATGGCACCAAAGTAGAAAATTTCATCTGCTTCTTTAATAGCTGCCATTAAAAGCCATCACAAGACATGAGCTGGATGAGAGGGGTTAAAGTCCAACAACAAGGCAGGAAAAGTGTCTGTAAAGCCAATATTGCTTCATCTCCAATGATGTGACAAAAAAATTGGTGATGCCTTTGAGGTTTGTTGGTTCAAGATCTTTATTCTGAAAGTTTGCTCCTTCCAGCTTCAGGATGATGTTTCCTAGAAAGTATGGAGTCCATAGTAACAATTTCACCATGCCAGCAAACAATTCAGTTAACAAACCTTTTGTAGTCAAAGAATGTTGACCTTTGAGCCATACTGATATGAGATTATTAAAAATTAAGAAAGCCTTCACTGCTATATTCTAGTTTCTTTTATGAGGAAAGATACTCTGCAGGCTATGGAAAGAGAAACCTGGACATCAACTCAGCCACAAAACCCTCGACCTAGAATCAGTTCTGCCTGCAACATGTGTTGGGGCAAAATGCTCACACAGAACTTGTAGGAGTGGCCACACAATATCAGATTTAACTTGAAACAATACAGAGTATAGATAAATTTCTAAACGGTCTTATTAAATAAAAAACAGAGCGTGAAATATAGGGGTGAAAACCTGAGAAATCAGGGGAATAGTGATAGCCACCAACCTTACCTCTCTAGCTCTGCAGCTAACAAAAGTGTGTCTTACCCACACCTTTACTGCCTTGCTGTTCTGCCCTCTCAGTGGCTCTTAGCCCAGCTACCTCACTTCCTTGTCACTGCCTGTCTGTACAGACTTCCAGGTCTCTATGGTTGGTACTGGGATTAAAGGTGTGTGTCACCACGCTTGGCTGTTCCCTAGTGTGTCTTTGAACACACCAAGTCTCTGCCTGCCAAGTGATCGGATTAAGGGCATGAGCTACCACTGCCTAACTTTTGTGTTCATGGCTTGCTACATCCTCTGATCTCCAGGAAAACTTTATTTATTAACATACAAATAAAATATCACCACATTTTAGCACAAATAAAATATCACTACAACAGAGCCCATGCCTGACACTGCCTAAATGGTCAGGAACCAGAGACTGGATAAGACAAAAACTTAGGGTAAAACCAAACAGGACTGAGTATATATATGAAATGATGCCTTATCCAGTTCTCATAATAGAGGTTTCCACAGGCAGTAGATGGGAGCAGAAGCAGAGATCCACAAGCAAACATTATGCTGAGAGAGACTAAATTTTAAGTATCCATAGAGTTCCTTCCCTCAGAGCTTGGGACTAATCGTTTGAAGAGAGGTAGGAAAGACTATAGGAGTCAGAGGGGATGGAGACACCAGGGACAGACAGGGTTCATAGGGACTCATAGAGACTGAAGCAGCAATCATGAAGGCTGCATGGGTCAAGGCCAGGTTCTGTGTGTATATATTACGGCTCTTAGCCAGGTGTTTTTGTGGGATTCCTAACAGTGGGAGCAGGGGTGTCTCTGACTCCTGTATGCTCTTGAAACTGTTTTCCTTCTATTGGGATGCCTTGTCCAGCCTCAAGGGTGTTTGCCTTATCTGATTGTATCTTGTTTTGTCATATTTGGCTGTTATCTCTTGGAGGCCTGCTCCTTTCTGAAGAGAAACAGAAGGAGAGTAGATCTGGGAGAGAGGAGACATGAGGGGTGGAGCTTGGAGGAGTGGAGAAAGGGGAAACTGTGGTTGGGATGTATTTTATGAGAGAAGAAACTATTTTCAATAAAAAATTCAGAAATGAATACAATTGTATCAGCAGGGATTGTAAATAAATAGAAACCACCTTCTATGTGATAACAATAAACCTTTTGTAGTATTCTCCAGGATCATTGTGTGTGTGTAGTTTGCCTTTCTTTTCTAAACAACCTGAAGTTGAAAATAAACTGTATGTATACAAAGAGAAACAACACTGTAATTGGTTTCCAGGGCTCCAGACATAGGATGGACCAGGCTCTCATAGAATAGCATCAAGGTCTGTGAGGCCTCTCACAGGTGCAAACATATTTTATGCTGACTGCTCAGAGTGTGGACTCAAGAAAGTAGTACTGAGCACCAGACCTTGTTTATTTAATTATTTGTATGAATGTGTTTTATTTTGATAAGAACCACCCCTGGAATCTCCTCTAACTTCTCTAAGGCCCTTCTCTCCCACTTCCCTCTTAAATTTAGCAGAGAAAATAATGGGCAGTAATGGATAGAATCCATGCTAAGGGTCCAATGACCCTCCTTCCCCTCTTCTACTGTGGAAGCATCTTATTGTCATTAACATTGAACTGAGTATCTCTGCACTATTCTGTTCAATTAGTTGCCATAGGAAAGGTAATATTTACCATAAAATGAAAATTGGAACACACTGTACTCAGAGAAAAACAGCTATCCTGCAACATATTCATATTTGTTCTAGGCCACTGGTCCTCAACCTTCCTAATTTTGTGACCTTTTAATACAGTCCATCATGTTGTGGTGACCTCCAGCCATAAAATTATTTTCATTGCTACCTCATAACTGTAATTTTCATAATATTATGAATTGTAATATAAACATCTGTGTTTTCCAATGAATTTAGGTGAACCTGTGAAAGGGTTATTTGATGGCAAATGAGTCATGACACAAAGGTTTAAAACCCTTGAACTAGGTGATGATATATGATTAAAACAAATTAATTTTGTAGAGGGATGAGATGATGTGTGCTAGAATATGATATGATCTATACTTAGAATAAAGAAGGGGTGAATGGAAGGCAGAAAAGGGGATTTGGGTTTATGTTCTCACTTTGCAAATATTTAAATCAATTAATTTGTTAATAAAGACATCCAGGGAAAAGAAAGAAGGACCTGTGGAAATGTTGAAAACATATTTGGTATTTAGAAACGAATTCTTTAACACATTAGGAAAAAATAGCTAAATACTCAGGAAACTGAGTGGTAAAGATGACGCTTATGGAAGCATCTTATATTCCTCTACTATGCTGAGAAGGCCTTAGATATCAGTATTTCTTATTTCTCTCTTTATAATTAGTGGCAGCTGTCTGCTTGCTCTTCAAAATCTCGGCTTTTAAACAAGGAAAGAAGCAATTTTCAATATCTATCAAATGTTTCCCTATGAGAAGGAAATTCTTTTGGAAGGGCAATCAAATATTCTACAGTGAGGAAGGGTGGCAATGCTTCTGAATTTTCATTTATACTATTTATGATAAGCAAATGACAAAAAAAGAAAAAGTGATCCCAAAGCAATTTAAATATTTTGCTTTTAAAACTATATCTTTATTGAGAAGTGCCTTTTATAATGAAACTGGTGATAACATAGAGATTTATTTTTCTCCTTAATAAGAATTAGGGATCTTTCTCAAATCACAAAATGTATTTCAGAAATAACCCATTAAAGCCTAAATCAATACAGAAAAAAAAGTTCTATAATATTGAAAAGTACAGCCTATCCTCTATCCTAATGTAGTTTAATTCTTATGAAAAGATGTAACTCTTTACTCTTCTGCACACAATATGATACTACCCATAAGATGTGTATTGATATTGTGCCTGAAATACTTGATTAAGTAAAGGATGAGTGATACTATTTTACTTCTTGGCCCTCTTTACACAGATCTGCACAATTCAGTTTTGAACAAATATTCATAATTACAATTCTAGGAAATGAGTGCAATCAATTCTTCATAAACCATGAGCATACATGTTTAATTATTTGGCAAAATACAATATCATTGAAAATTTTTAATTACTTAACTAATGAATTGCTTTTATCTTGATGAATAAACATAATCACAAGTGTGATAGATAAACCATAGATATTTATTAGTTGTCTAATAATTACTGAGTATAAGTAGTCTGGGTATGGTATAGAAGATCATTTTCTAAGATCTCACAAAGGTGCAATGTAAAATATCACTTGTGCTGAGTTTCTCCCTGGAGGTCTAAATGGAGAAAACTGCTTTCAAGCTTATGTCAATTGCTCTCAGAATTCATTTTCTTATTTTGATAGGAATGAAGACACTGGGTTCTTGCTAGGTATTTCCACATTATCACTTTCTTCATCAAGCCAAACCAAACAGATTTGAGGTACAGTATACTCTAAGTACATGAAACTTTAAAACCCACTAAATTATTTAAAGAAGTCCATTTTGCTCAACTGTTACTGACTGAATATCTACTAAGTAAAGGGGGAATGTTTTGTTACACTTTTGTCTCTGCAGAAATTTGCGAATCCTTCAATAGTGAAAATTTATAAATGATAGCTAGAAAGGGTATTTTCTTGGTGTCTGGACTCTTTAAGAATACAAAAGACAATGTATATTATATTTTGTGAGATCAGAATTACATATTTTCTTTATGATTGCTTTAAAAACATTTACCATTTTCTCCTTGTCATAACTGTATTTCATACCAATTAGTCATGTAATAATGACTTGAGATAATAATATTTGAGAGGGAGAAAAAACAGAAAAAGTTATCAAGTGTCAATTTACAATAAAATCAATTAATGTTTATCTATGGACTTAAAGGTTTGCATAACAATTGGATAATCTTTCATATTTTCTAATAGTTTTTATTTATTTTTTAAAATGATTAAAGTAATCAATCTTATAGTTCAAGGTTGTGTAAACTATTTTGATCTATTAGTATTGCTATGAGAGTGCATCAGCTTTTTTGCTGGTTTTGATCACAGCAACTTTGAAAAAAAGAAAGGAAAAAAATGTATATTACATATTTAATGAATGAAAATGCAGTCTTATAACCCTCAGATATTTATTCCATGGAAACACAACAGCTGAACAGAAGAGAGAAATAGTACTCAACTGCAGCAGGTGCCCTCTGGTAAACAAAAGTCCACATCTGCCAGGGAAGCAGGTATGCTGACTGCATATGTTCCCCTTTCCTTTTTTCTCTTTTCAGTTACTCCAGTCTCATCCTCAGCCTTGTAGCAGCACACTTCCTTTGGAATACTATTCATCTCTGACCCCATCCTAAATGAATCATAAACACCTTCAACTTTTCTTCCCCCAGCTCATCCCATTATCCCTGCCTCCAACACTAACAAGGATTCCCTGGGAACACACTAGATGGGCAGGCCAGGGAAAATGGTCCACATAAATATACTACAAGGCAACACATAAGTATCACACTCTCCTAAAATCCGGACAGAAAAGTGAAACCAAGGAACAAAAGAACTACCCCCAAAAAAAGACAAACCAGATATCAGCACCTAAAACTATAATCATCCCAATACTGGATATCTAGACACCAGTATAAAAATCAATAAATAACAACCAGGGCAATATATCTCCCCTACAGCCCAGCAACTGTACCAAAGCAGGCTCCAAATATTCCAAGATAGCTGAAGCCCAGAGAAAATAATTTATTATAGCCTGTATGAAGATGAAAGATGTCCTTAAAGAGAAAATGAATAAATCCTTCAATGAAATTCAGGAAAACACAAACAGTCAAAGTAAATGATTAAAACTGTTCAAGAACTGAAAATGGAAATAGAAACAAAAAAGAACTCCAAATCTGAAAGAATTTTGGAAAAAAATAGGAATTCAAACAGGAACTATGGAAGACAGCTTCACCAATAGAATATAAGTAATGGAAGAGAGAATCTCAGGAATTGAAGATACTATAGAAGAAATGGCATATCAGTCAAATAAAATCTTAAATCTAAAAACCTCCTGACATAAAACATCCAGGAAAACTGGGACACTATGGAAAGAAGAATAGAGAGAGAAGAATCCCAACCTAAATGCCCAGAAAATATTTTCAACAAAATCATGGTAGAAATTTTTCCTAACCTAAAGGACATGCCTATGAAGGTACAAGTAAGAATACTATGGTGGTTTGAATAGGAATGGCCCCCAATAGGTTCATATGTTTGAATCTTGGTCATTAGGGAATGGTGCTACTTGAGAGGATTTAGGAGGTGTGGCCATTTTGGAGTAGGTGTGGTCTGATAATGAGAAGTATGAAAATGTGGATGGGCTTTGTGTTTAAAATGCTCAAGCCAGGACCAGTGTCTCTTTTTCTGCTGGATTTCAGTTCTGGATGCAAATATCTCAGCCACCGTGTCTGCCTGAATGCCACCATTCTCCCTGACAGAAAAAAAAATAATGGACTAAATCTCTCAAACTGTGAGCAACTACCAAATAAATGTTTTCCTTTATAAGAATTGCCAAGGTCATGATGTCTCTTCACATCACTAGAATACCAACTAAGGTACATACAGAATATCAAATAGATTGGGCCAGAAAAGAAAGTCCCCTTGGAACATAATCATCAAAACACTAAATATGCAGAATTAAAGAAAGAATATTTAAAACTGTAAGGGGAAAAAAAACAAGTAATATATAAAGGCTGACCTACTAGAAGTAAACCTTACTTCTCCATAGGGGATCTGAAATCCTGTAGGTCCTAGAAGGATGTGCAACAGGCTCTGAGAGACCACACTATTATATTCAGCAAAAACTTTCCATCACCATAGATGTACAAACTAAGACATTCCATGATAAAGACAACTTAAAGATATTTCTCTACAAATCCAGCTCTACAGAGGTGTTTGAATAGAATCTACAACATCAAGAGGTTAATTACATTCATGACAACATGGGGAATAAAAGATTATAGAGCAGCAAATTAAAAAGAAAGGAAGCACATACATATACTACTACCAACACCACAATCAACAACTACAAAAAAAAAAAACAGGAATCAGCAGTTGCTAGTCACTGATAAATCTCAACATCAATGGGCTCAATTCTCCAATCAAAAGACACAGACTAACAGAATGGTTTTGAAAACTAGACCCAATCTTCTGTTGTATCCAAGAAATACTCCTCATCATAAAGGATAAAAATTACCTCAGTGCGGTTTGCAGGCAAATGGATGGATCTAGAAAAAATCATCCTGAGTGAGGTAGCCCAGACTCAGAAAGACAAACATGGTATGTACTCACTCATAGGAGGATACTAGATGTGGAACAAGGATGACTGGACTGCTACTCACATCACCAGGGAGGCTACCTGGAAAACAGCACCCCAAGAAAGACATGGGGGGATCACCCAATGACGGAGAAATGGATGAGATCTACCTGAACAGCCTGGACATGAGTGGGGGTAATGAAGGGTGAGGGTCGAGGGAAAGAGAGCTTGGGGGACTGGGATATCCCAGCTGGATCAAGAACAGAGAGGGAGAACAAGGAATAGGAGACCATGGTAAATGAAGACCACATGAGAATAGGAAGAAGCAAAGTGCTAGAGAGGCCCACAGAAATCCACAAAGATACCCCCCACAACAGACTACTGGCAATGGTCAAGAGACAGCCCGAACTGACCTACTCTGGTGATAGGATGGCCAAACACCCTAATTGTCGTGCTAGAAACACATCCAATAACTGAGGGAACTGGATGCAGAGATCCATGGTCAGGCCCTGGGTGGAGCTCCAGGAGTCCAATTGGCAAGAAAGAGGAGGGTTTATATGAGCGAGAATTGTTGACACCAAGGTTGGATAAAGCACAGGGACAAATAGCCAAACAAATGGAAACACATGAACTATGAACCAATGGCTGAGGGGCCCCCAACTGGATCAGACCCTCTGAATAGGTGAGACTGTTGATTGGCTTGATCTGTTTGGGAGGCATCTAGGCAGTGGGACCGGGTCCTGTGCTCATTGCATGAGTTGGCTGTTTGAAACCTGGGGCTTATACAGGGATGCTTGGCTCAGCCTGGGAGGAGGGGACTGGACCTGCCTGGACTGAGTCTACCAGGTTGATCTCAATCCTCTTGGGAGGCTTTGCCCTGGAGGAGATGGGATTGGGGGGTGGGGCCGGGGGGAAGGGGATGGGGGCAGGAGGGGGGAGAAAAAGGGAATCTGTGGTTGATATGTAGAATTAAATTATATTGTAAAATAAAATAAAATAAAATTACCTCAGTGCAAAAGGTTGAAAAAGTATTTCAAGCAAATGGAAATAAAAAGTAAGCTGGTGCAGCTGTTTTAATATCAAGCAACATAGACATCAAACCAAAAGTAATTAAAAGAGAAAGGAAAGGATACTAAATAACCATCAAAGATGAAATTTTAATTCTTAACATCTATGCTACAAATACAAGGCACCCAGTTTATAAAAGAAGCACTACTACAGCTTAAATCACATATGGACTCCCATACACTAATAATAGGAGACTTCAGTATCCAACTCTCATCAATAGACAGATCAAGGAACAAAATCTAAATGGAGAAATGCTGGAGGTAACAGACTTTATAAAACAAAAGGACCTAAAAGATATTTACAAAACATTTCACCTGATCACAAAAGAATATACCTTCTTCTCTATACTTCATGGAACTTTCTCCAAAATTGACAACCTACTCAGACACAAACCATGTCTCAGCAGATACAGGAAAATTGAAATAACTCCCTGCATCTTATCAGAAGATCATGAATTAAAGATGGATAAAAAAATCAAGAGAAACAACAGAAAGCTTACAAACTCATGGAAACTGAACAAGTCTCCATTGAATAAAAAATGGATCCAGGCAGAAATTAAGAAAGAAAAAAGAATTTAAGAAATTAAATAAAAATAAACATACTCCACAAAACACCCAAAGTTATGGGGTACAATGTAGGCAATTTCAAGAGGCAAGCCCATAACACTAACTGTAAAAAAAAAAAAAAAAAGACCAACCAGCAACAATTTAAAAACAAAACAATCACAAAACAAAACAGTCTCATACTAGCAGCTTAACAGCATGCCTGAAAGCTCTAGAACAAAAAGAAGAAATCACACCTAATAATAGTAGATTGCCAGAAATGATCAAAATCAGGACAGAAATCATTAAATTGGAAGTAAAGAACAAAGAACAATGTAAACAATCAATTAAACAAAAAGTTAATTCATTGAGAAAGTCAATAAGATTAACAAATGCTTATGCGAATTCAAAAAAAGGATCATGAACACTGAAAGAAACTACTGGAGTTGGGGCATTTAAGGGTCAGGTAAAAACCTGGTGCAAGGGAATCTACAAGGATGACCCCAGGAAGACTCTTAACAATAGCTGATATGTAGACTGAACTTGACATCTCCCGTCACGACATTCGTGCCTAGCACAATTGTCATCAGAGAGACTTCATCTAGCAACTGGTGAAAACAGATGAAGACCCACAACCTAACATTAGATGGATCTCAGGGAATCCTGCAGAACAGAAGAGAAAGGATTGTAGGAGCCAGAGGGGTCAAGGATGCCACAAGAAAACCCACAGAATCAAATAACCTGGGCTCATAGGTGCTCACAGAGTATGAAACAACAACCAGGATCCTGCATGGGACTCATTTAGTCACTCTGCAAATATATTACAGTTGTGTAGTTTGGTCCTCTTGTGGAACTCCTAACAGTGGGAACAGGGGCTGTCTCTGACTCTTATTGGTTTCTGAAACCCTACTCCTTTCCTTGCTCAACCTTCATCCCTGGAGAGGTGCTTAGTCTTACTGTAACTTGATATGCCATATTTTGCTGATATCCATGGGAGACAAACCCTTTTCTGATCAGAAATGGAGGAGGAGTGGATTTGGGGGGCGGGCATGGAGGAATTGACTGGAAGGAGAAGAGAGAGGGGAAATTGCTGCCAGGAAACAAAATAAATAAATAGATTTTAAAAGATCAGTACAAGGAAAAGAGAAAGTATTTGAATCATCAAAATCAGAAATGAGAAGTGGGGCATAACAACAGTCACAAAGGAAATCTTCAGAATCTTAAGACGATATGTTCAAACCTGTATTTAATTAAATTGGAAAATCTTTTTTTAAAAAAATAAAGAAAAAAACAAGTAATTTTCTCCAGAGGTAATACTTACAAAGGCTAGACAAACAATGTGAATATACCCATAACCCCTAGTGAAATAAAACAAAGTATTAAAAGTCTCCCCCCAAAAAAAGCCCAGGGTCAGATAATTTTAGGTCAGAATTCTAGCAACATTTCAAAGAAGGAATAATGTCAATATTCCTTGAATATTACCACAAAGTAGAAACATAAGGGACATTCCCCAATTCATTTTATGAGAACACAGTACCCTGATAGCCAAAAGACATAAAGTCCCAACAAAGAAAGAGAATTACAGACCAATTTCCTTACAAACACACAAACAAAAATATTCAATAAAACACTTACAAACTGAATCCAAGAACACATCAAAAAGATCATCTACCTTGATCAAGTAGACTTTATACCAGAGATGCAGGGATGCTTCTATATACAAAATCAGTAGGTGCAATCTACCATATAAACAAACTGATAGGAAAACATGTTCATCTAATTAGATACAGAAAAGCCCTTGGACAAAATCCAACACCGCTTCATGATAAAAGTACTAGAGAGGGAATACAGGGAGCATAACTAAACATAATATAGGCAAGTTACATCAAGCCTGCAGCCAACATTAAATTAAATAGAGAGAAACTTAAATCAATTCCACTAAACACAGGAACAAAATAAGGTAGCCCATTCCTCCCATACCTATTTAATATGATACTTGAAGTTTTACCTAAAGCAATATAGGTAACTGATGGAGATCTAAGGGATATAAATTGGAAAGGAAGAAGTCGATGTATTTTTATTTGAAGGTCATATGATAGTAAACACACGAGACTGAAAAAAATCCACCAGGGAATTCCTATTGCTGACAAACACTTTCAGAAACATATTGGGATACAAAATTAACTCACAAAATTAAATAACCCTCCTATATATAAATGAAAAAATGGACTGAGGAACAAATTAGGCAAATAACATGTTTTACAACATAGCCTCCAATAGTATAAAATATCTTGAGATAACTATAACCAAGTATATGAAAAACTTCTATGATAAAATCTTCAAGTCTGAAGAAATAAATTGAAGAAGACTTCAGAAGATCAAAGATCCTTCATGTGCATGGATCAGTAGAATTAACATAATAAAAATGACCATCCTACCAAAAACAATCTACAGATTAAATGCAATCTCCAAAAACAAAATCAACAGATCTTCAAATGACAATTGTCAGCTTCATGTAAAACAAACAAACAAACAAACAAACAAATGGCATCAAACCAGACACATTGATCAATGGAATCAAATTGAAGGCCAAGACAAAAATCCAAACACATATGGACATCTGATTATTTGTCATTTGGCCTCCTGGGTCTAACGTTTGTATAGTATTTTCTCACTATTTCTTCACTTTTGAAATGATGATATATATTATGTGCCATTATGAATTGGAAATGTGCGATTTGCTTTTACATCTATATGAGGTGACAATAAAGAGATTGTCTTGAGTCTCAGAAAACATTGAACTTTGGACTTAAACAGTGTTGAAACTGAAAGAAAATGGGGACATTTGGAGTTAAATTAAATGAATTATCCATTATAATATGACCATAATTTTATGTAGACTTGGGGCAATATTTAGTGGCTTGAATGAGAATGTCCATCATAGGCTAAGATGTTTGACATTTTCCAGTCAGTTGCACAGTTGGTGGAGATACAGGATGTGTGGACTTGCTCCAGGAAGTACCATTCTCAAATTACTTTCTTTGTTCCCTTCTTATGGTTCAAGATATGAGCACTCAGCTTCTGCTTTAGATACCATGCTTTGTGCTTGCTGCCATAATGTTCTGACATGACAGCCTCTTACCTCTCTTACACCTTCAGACAACACCATTCCTTCCACAAAATGTCTTTGCCATGGTATTTATCATAGAAATAGAAAAGAACTGAATATACCATTCTACCTCAGTAACTCCCCCTTCCAACTTAATAACATTTTTTATAACACACTGAATTCAAATAAATGTTGCCCATATGTATGTGTATGGGAGGCTATTTATTAAAGCATTGAAACTCTACCAGTGGCCACGTCTTCAAAGGGAATGATTCTCCTCCAGCAGAGGCTATCAACTACCAATAGCTACTTAGTAAGGTGTTAGGTTGAAGGTTAACTCACTCATTTTTGCCATAATTTTGGCTGGACTGATATTATGTAGATCTTAATTCAGGTAAGGAAAGCTGAAATTTTCCCTGTGCTTTGTTAGGAGATGGATACTTGATGATTATTCATTATTTAAGGATGATTACACACTCTCTTTTCAAAACTTTGACTGTTTCTGTGTCTCTTCATTGACTGCTTCCCACTGCAGAAAGAATTTCCTCTGACCATAGTTGGGATCAACCCATCCTGGGTCAGATCCAATTTCTACCCTGCATCTATAGTTCTTAGATTTCTTTTTGTTAGAGGTGGAACTAATTTTATTTAACATATTGAATTTTTCTCTTACAAACAACAGGACAATCCAAAATATAACAAATGAAACACTGTTATTAATTGATATTATATTACACATATTTATTTTCATAAGTGATCCACCATTTGAATCTGTTAGTATTTTACAAAGTACTTTCATATGTAAGAAAATGTTTTTGAAATCAAAAGACCAATGAATACAGTGTACAGAACACTCTAGTTACTCAAGGCCTGTAGCCAATTTGAATGCACCGTCAATGCTGAGAAACATTAGGTGACTGTCCAGGCTGCCAGCTGTCTTTGTCTACTCTTGCAAGATTCCCGAAAGTTGCTTGCATCCATCTTCCATTTCTCAAGTACCATTATGTTCCTTCTCAGGCCTTTGGATTGAAGACTAGCAGTTATAGTTACAGCTTAGTATATATATATAATCTTAGATAGAACATATTAAGTATTAGATTCAGGTTCTTTAGGATAGGACACCTTTTGGAATGATCTTTGTAACATGCCATTTACCTATGCTCTAGACTTCTCTGGACTTTAGTATGTGTTTCTTGCTTGATATTGTTAGCGTTGGTTGTAGTTCTATCTTATCTAGGTCATTATTCCTCATTACTCCTGGACAATATTTGATAACCATTTCTTTGTATATAGTCTTGTATTAGGTTAGAACCTTCTTATTTAGACAAAAGGGGAAGATGTAGTGGGTAGCCATTCCAGCTTTGATCTGGAAGTTCCAACCTCCCTTGAGGCTTCGGTAACTGTCACACCTACAAAGCAGGGCCGAGAGAGGACCCTGAAGACCTAAGATCTGGATAGGTCAGCCTTCTTGGTTCCTGGACCCTGGACACTGGAGGTAAACCGAGCAGAGTTCTCCAGAGAACACCGCCGTACTGCGCTACACCTTTCCCAGACTCTGTTATCTAGCCCTTCACTTGAGAGTTACCCCACAAAATAAACCTCCCTTTTAACTATGTGGAGTTGCCTTACTAATTTCACCAATACTTGTCTGCTTGTGCCTTATTGAAACCTGAGTACTTCTGGAAAGAACAAAATGTTATTCTTTTGAAAGAAATGTAAGTGAATGAAAAATCAATGGAAAATCACTATTACATGAAAAGGAATTCACTATTATATGAGAACTCTTAAATGTTGAACATCACAAAATCTTAGAATATAGATACTGCAATGAGAAATAATTATTTCTAGTGAGCTACTAGTTTTTTTTTTAACTTTCATTTAAAGGCAAAAGAAGACATAAACTTGAATCCATACCTTTCTTTGAGTCAGGGTTTTATCTATGTCTCGATCTCACCTTATCATCAGATTAAATTGCCTGGATCAGCCTCAGCAGTTTTGAGGGTCTGGAAAGGCAGGGATGTCTGGCAGGCACAAGAAAAGACTCGAACACACGAATTGGTGCAAGCTGACGAGTCTTGTCAGATTTGGAGATGTGTGTCTTCTACGCCTTCTCCCGATCTGACTCAACGCCAATCTTTTATTGTAATAATACAAGGAAATGGGGGTGAGAAAATTCAACAGGTGATTGGATTTTTTACAATAGTTTTAAAAGTTCCTTTTGTAAATCAGCAAAGTGTACCTCGTGCCCCTTGATTGCACTTAGAAGTTCCCAGGAAGAAAGCCAGAGCACACCAGCTTATTCTTTTGCCGCTTAATAATTATCAGAACATCTGAGGTAATCACCCCAGAGGCCATCTACTTGCGGTTTCTCAGAAAGCACAGAAATACTAGCAATGATTTAAAGTACCAGACTGCCAGCTTCCTCTCAGCTTAAGTCCTTCTTCATCACTCTGTAGCTCGTCAAGTTGTCTTCTAACTAGTTCTGGACAACTCTTGTCTTTTATCCCATCTATATGTCACTCCATCTACAGTTTTCTGCCACCAGCTTTCTGGGTTTTTCCCATGACCTGCATAACAGCTTTAACTCCTGCCATTGTCAAAATCTCAATATCATTTCTAATTTCATGGAAACCACCGCAGGAGAGAGAAAGAAAATCATAAAGAGCAAATAGAGTAGGAGGATTACAAGAACCGTAACAGTTGGATGAGTGAGAACATGACATGCATACGCCATAAAGTCTGCCCTCAGGACACAAGGGTTGTTTTTTCCCTGGCCCACAGAAGGCAGGCTTAGTAGAATATCCGGTGGTGGGGCAGGCCCGGAGGGATCGATGTCCTCATTCTCGGGTACCTCCAGCACAGATTCCACTGGCAACATGTCAGGCTTTTCATATGACGTCTCCGGCATTAAATATCTGTGTTTAACCCTCTAGAATGATTCTTTTCATTGAATTTAAAAGGTAATGATAGTGTTGTGCCCAATCATCATTTAATCTCAGAGGAGTGTTTTGTAACTTCAATTTTCCTCTTAAATCAAAATTAGAACAGTTCCTATTCTGTTCTCAGTGTTATTATAATGAAGGATCTGTTTACTTATTTTAAGTATTATCTCTGTTGAACACTCTTACACATTCCCACAGTGCTGTGGCAACTTATTAAAACAAAGTAAAACAGGGATGATGGCGAAATATTTAAAACGTGCACCATTTCACAATAAAAATACATAATCTATGCAGGACTTTGCTAAATGTGCCAGATGTATGTGATGGGATATTTTGGAATAATGTAGAATTATGGTAGAGTTCTATGTAGACATAGATTATATTCATGAGTTATTAAGGATGAAGGACATATGACAAAGCCACCTCTTGTAGAATTCACCTTTGTGTAACTGGAGAGATGGCTCAGTAATTAGGAGAGAGGTTGCTGCTCTTGCAGAATACCGGAATTTAGTTTCAAACACTCATTGCTGGTAGTACACAACTACCTGTAACTCTAGCTCCAGAGAGTTTGACACTCTCTTCTAGTCTCTGTGAGCTCTCACATGTATATGTGCATATACACACATTAATACACATAAAGTAAATAAGCATAAAATAAAGAACTAATAATGTGCTAAATATTTTATAAACTAATGCAAACAATATTGTTTGCTCCCAGGGTCTGTGGAAGAGTCTACCAACCAGCTGAGGATTCTAATCTGAGGGATATTCAATGAATCTATGCAACACTGAGTTCCTTAATCCATTCACTTTATTCTTCTATGGCGATTACATCTACACGGTTTCTCTTTCGGCTCTCTTACTTAGCTCCTCTCGGTCCTTCCTGCTCTCAGTCCCTTCTGCTGTTCTCTCATTATTCTACCTAGTTCTTTCTATCTCTGTCCTCATCTTTGTTCTTCTCCATCAATTCTTCCAGTGCTCTCAGAGAACCAGTATATATACCTGCTGTAGGATGTTCTGTATTTTACATGTGTTGCTCTGATTGGGTAATAAATAAAACACTGATTGACCAGTAGCCAGGCAGGAAGTATAGGTGGGACAAAGAGAAGAGATTGGGGGAAGTGGAAGGCTGAGGCAGAGAGACACTGCCAGCCACCGCCATGACAAGCGAGATGTAAGGTACCAGTAAGCCATGAGCCATGTGGCAACTTATAGACAAATAGAAATGGGTTAATTTAAGATAGAAGAACTAGATAACAAGAAGCATGCCACGGTCA
Organism: Peromyscus californicus insignis; assembly: GCF_007827085.1. Classification (NCBI taxonomy): domain Eukaryota; kingdom Metazoa; phylum Chordata; class Mammalia; order Rodentia; family Cricetidae; genus Peromyscus; species Peromyscus californicus. Next base: position 73,000,937 of record NW_026294391.1, on the reverse strand, counting down.
TACAGTTTTTAAGCAATATAAGCATCTGAGTGATTATTTTATATGTGGCTTGTGGGACTGCGGGGGCTTGGTGGGATCTGAAGAGAAGCTCTCCAGCTACAAATGGTGCCCAACGCTCTGTGTGTTTACTCGGTTGGGTCTGAGCTGCTGTGGGACTGGCAGGTGAGAGAGATTTGTCCTGACTAGCTACATATACCCACACAGTAATTCTTTGGTAAAGCAATGCTAGGCTTGAAGTTTTCAGGGTCTCAGACAGAGAGGTGATAAAAGATCCACTCATAAAGCAATTAATTGTCAGCTTCCAATTACAACCCAAAAGGGGAGTGACTAAAGGGGAGTTCTCTGGTAGGGTCAACTAAAGGCTAAGATCAATTAGGGAATTTATGTGCTCAAACTATATCTAGAAATGGCTAGATAGAATGTTAGGGGTCAGTAAGTCACAAGAAAGTAAACTATCTTTGGCGCCACTTTTCCCACTCATCCCAGCTGCAGCTGCTTTCTGATAGGGAGGGGGACATATGTTAGGTGGCTAAGCAACCTATGTCAGAGCATGTAGTATTTGGTTAGTAAAAGCACTTTCGCTCAGAGTAATTGCTGAGGAGAAAATCTAGGAATAACACATGGCTGAGGAGGAATAAAAACTTAATTTGCACAAGAAAGAAGCTTGGCACCTATTGCCTGCCTGGCCTTGTAGGCAATCTCCTTGGGTCAGTGGGAAGTAACTGCCTTAACTCAGTATCTAGCAAATGGCTAAAACATCATCCCAGGAATGTCAGCAGTAAATCTCTTAAGTTAAGGAAGGTAAGGGGTTGAGCATTTAATTGTTAGTGGTTCTTTTCTTTATCTGTGAGTGAGATGAGCTAATGTTTATCTATGTGCAGTTTGTCCTTAGAAAAAGGTATCTTTGCTGAAATATTTTTGTCTGGAGAATGGCCCTGGACAGATATATGTTAATGAAAATTAAACACAGCTGGGGACAGTTGTCTAATTACCCCAAATGTATAGGGGAAAGTTGTGCCCAAGATTGAGGTGCAATTGTGAGATTACACGTACACATAACATGGAAATGCATGGTAAATGGGAAGAATCATGACTGTTATTACATAAGAAGTTTACAACAAGAGACAGCCAATTCATTCAAAAGGCAGTAATTCCATAACGCCTTTTGTGATGGTTTCCTCTAACAGAAACCTTAGTTCTGATAGGTTGACCTTCTGAACTCTAGTTGTCACTGCTGTGTACTCTCATGGATTTTCGCTACTAGCGGCTCTCAATAATAAACAGAAGCAAAAGGATATGTTATCAAATATTATTTCTGCTTATGCAATGGAAGTTGTTATTTCGAGCAAACTTTTTAAGTTTGAGAATATTTCTATTTATTTATTTGGCATCCATGTATTAGTTGTTGTTGTTCAAAGGAAAAAGTACTTCATTAGTCAAAATGCAAAGAAGTTTATAATGAATGAAATTTTAAACAGCTAAATTTCTTTTCATATTTACAAACTTCTTTTGAATTGTTAACTACACCATGATAACAGTTATTCAACATATGTCAGTGTGGTTTGCACTATAATGAAAAATTTTATTAAGTCAACTGATAAATCACAAATAAAAGAGTGAATGACATTACCATTATAGTTATTTTAGTGGCAGGACAAATGAAATGAAAATGCCATGCTGTCTAGACACGCTCTACTCCATCAAGTTGAGAAAACAATTAGTAAACGAGTTTTTAAAGTTACCTGCAAAAGTTTTATAGTATTTTCCTAGTTTGCTTTTTATTGCTGGGATAAAACACTGACCAAAACTCTTCTTAGACATCCTGCTGTGGCCCTGTGTTGTGGAGATCCTGCAGCTTTGGGTCTGCAGGACCAGGGCCTACATGTGGTCCAGCAGATCACATGGTATGGATGTTGGGGTGGGCCAATACATAACCCTGGTTCTGAGCCTGGGTAGTTGCAGGGTTGGTCATCCTGCCAGCAATCCCTTGTCTTCATCACCAGGGTGAGTTCTCCTGCATTGTCTTAAGTAGTTGACCCCTTGCAGAGATGAGCAAGGGGCAGGACCAGTTCTGCTTTCATGTCCTCAGGGATCCGTTCTCAGACACCTATACCTTCAGGGCCAGCACTCTGGTGTTGCTCAGGTGTGGTACAGGGGCCACTTCCCTGAGAGCTGCAGCTGATGAGGGGCAGGGGCAGGTACAGCTCTCCCACCACCCACCTCAAGCTTTGATGGGTGGGGAGGAGGTGGGTGATTGTGGAGGTAGCAGTGTCATCTATTCCCCTGGCCATGCTGCCACATGACTGACAGTAATGGGGACAGCTCTCCCATGCTTACAACTTCAGGCTGGCTCACCCACACCTCCACGGATGCCAATGAGTTTGGCTATATTTTGCTGCCCATGTGAGGTACAGGACCTGCTCTCTTTCGAGTGGAGTGTTGCAGCTGGTGGTGGGCAGGGGCAGCTTTCCTGTTCTTATGGCCTCAGGGCCAGCTCTCTCACCTGCCTCAGGCACTGATGGGCAGAGTGGAAGAGGGGGGTAGGGCATCTCTCCCCCTCCTGTTCTGCCACATGACAGATAAATGACATGGCCACAAACTATTCTGACAGAATAATTTCTCAGTTAAGATCCCCTTTTCCCAGGTGACTTTAGGTTATATCAAATTGGCAAAAATAACCAGTGCAGATACAATTTGATTTTATTTCAGGGTCAATCTCCAGATTGAAATAATTTGTGTTTGTATTTGCATGTGTGTATGTGTGCAAGTAATTTTGTGATAAGTCACAGACAATTTGCAAGAGCCTATTATCTTTACATTTAATTGACTAATCATCCCTCTTATGAAGATAATATCTAGAGGTCTAGGTATAGCTGGTGTTAGCAAGCAAATCTTTACCGATGCTTCTTGCATTGTCACTGCATCACCATCTGCAGGTTTGTGTAAAGTTACAATGTAAGTGGCCCATGATTTCCTTTATTAGAATAAACAAGTATTTCAACACTTGGCTCGCCAAATAACCCTTGGAGGAAAAAAGTTTTATAAAGAGTAAATAATAACTCTTAAGGATGAAAGAATAAAGTTATCATAAATATAAATATAGCAACGGCAGTAAAAAATACACAGAACTGCAAGTGCTCTCCACAAGAGAATATAGTTGTCATAGAGAAATGCAAATTGGATTTTCAATTGGCTGTTATTCATATATAGACTTACATTAATCATTCAATGTTTACTAAGTCCAATGAAAGGCAATATATAAATAATACCCAAAGTTTTCTAAGGTACAAACTCATATAACTTGTACAAAACACACATTGTTTTTTCCTATTTCTTTGTTTCTTTAATGTCATCAAGCCATACTTTTTATTGCTTCTCTGTTAATTCTTCTAATTTAGTCTACACCTTTTCTTTCCTCCATAGTTATACTCTTTTCTTCTTCTCGTTCTGAGGCCAGTCCATATATAGTATTAATGTATTTGAGCATTAAATAACTTCTTTCCTTCACTGTTTGACAAAATGTAATAGTTGGCCAATCTAAAATGAAGTCTTCGACTTTGAAGTCATGTTTTATTTTTTCTGTTAATAAATGTAATTATTAATATTATTATTATATTTGGGAGTGGCAGTAGTTTTTGAAATATGTGTTGATATTTTATTTGTGCTGAAATGTGTTGATATTTGATTTGTGCTTTAATAAATAAAGCTTGTCTGGAGATCAGAGGGAATAGCAAGCCATTTTTAGTAAACAAAGAAGTCAGGCAATGGAAGCACATGCCCTTAATCCTATCACTTAGACAGGATCTCTGTGTGTTCAAGGCCACACTAGGGAACAGAGCCAAGTGTGGTGACACATGCCTTTAATATGAGCACCAACCATAGAGGTCTGGTGTTCTGTACAGACAGACAGAAAGTGACAGAACTGTGTAGGAAGAGGAAGTGGTGGCTGCGCTAAGAGAGCCAATGAGAGAACACAACAAAAAGGCATATAACAGTGAGTAGACAGGAAGAAGCTTTCTTTGGAAGCTGCAGAGTAGGTGAGGTTAGGTTAGCTCGTGGTTTGTCCTACTCCTTTTATCTTTCTCTCAGGCTTTAACCCAGATTTCTGGCTCTGTGTTTTTCATTTAATAAGACCATTTAAAAAATTGTCTACAGAAATAAGATTTCATTATGTATCACTGAATGTCCCAGAATGCCCTATCTAACTTAACTGGCCTCAATCGAATAGCAATACTTTCTCTCTCTATCTTTCAAGTTGTTGAGATGAGGCTATACAATGTTACAATGTTATGAATTAATCTATTGTGTCAAATTGTGTGATTTTTTTCCAGATTGTGCCTTGACCTGAGGGACTCAATTTTTAAGCACCTTTTGATTCCACTTTGAAAATAGAGGATTACTCTCCACTTTAGAGGATATGTAAACAATACCATCTTTTTGGAAGCATCCACATGTTACAGACTGATAAATGATGACTTATTCCTGGAAATAGAAAGAGTTTACAGACTGTAAATTTATCAGGGTAAATTGAAATTGTAGAGTCACATGGGTTTATTAAAACAATATCAGGGAAACCAGTTCTAAAAATTTATCATAAACACCAGACCAAGGAAAAATATGTAGCTCACTTACTTCGACCCCATTAAGAAATGGGCAATTATCACTTTGATTGAAATTCTGGCATTTGACATTTGGTGTATGTATCATGGATGGGCAGACAGATAAAGCCCGAAAGTCCCTGGGGCTTCAGCTTCACTTGGTACCACTTTCAATATGGAATATTGCAATCTGCTTGTCCAATTGCTTCTCTATCTGAGCCTGGGGTCTGCCATCCATCCATCTGCTTCTTCCTTCATCTGAGTTGGGTCCTACTTCTGCTGGAAAAACACAATTCTCCAGCTCTGTTTTTAAACCCTTGAGCCATAGCAGCCTGACCCAGCTTCCTCCCTTCAATTAGCTTATCAATGTAGAGTTTATTTGCATTTCAATTTGCCTTCTTAAACCCCTTGAAACTCTGTTGTAGCTTCTTTTACTTTCCTTATCCATTTTGTAGCCTATAGATACACACATATGTAGACATATACAGACTTAGTACATTTACTACTTGATGTGTTATATATGATCTGAGAGTTAATATTAATAATTAAGGTCAGGATAAAAGAACCTGTGTCCACTTAGACCAAGTTACCAAGTAAAGAAAGTAAAGAAAGAGTCTCTGGCAAGTTACCGTCATCAAAATAGTGTAAATTTTAAATTTATTGTTATTCAATAAATTCTGAAATTGTAGGAACATAAGGATGTTAATCTATGTTTCTGATACAGGATACTCATAAAACAAATGCTTTGGTTGTAGGAATGAGTGAAATTTTTGTTTTTAAAAAATTAAAGTTCTTTTTTATTGTAATATTTTAAATATAATTATTCAATTTCAATATCTATTATTATCTTGTATATTTTCTTGGTATCTCTTGTGTTTTAAGTTTTTTATATTAATGTATTGACTTAGCATATAAAACAAGGATTCATTATGACATTTTTTTAATATAATTTGACCTTATTTATCTCTTTCTCCCAGTTCTAACCCCTCTGGTTAGTTTGAATATTTCATTTTTATTTACTTGTGTATTTCCATTTGGGGTGCATTCATTATATATGGTATTATGTTACATGATTAAAGTTTCAAAAACATAAAATATACACTTTGTACATGTTTCCTCCTTATTCCTCTACCTTCTTCTTTCATGCCCCTATGATGTATTATTCCCCTTTGCTTAACTAGACAGTTTCATTTCTACTTTTATGTCATATCCACATATATGTTTATATATCTACATGGAATCTAAGATACACAAATAAGAGAAAACATAACATTTGTCTGTGTTAATTTCTGCTTGTCTAATCATTATCTTTCAAGGATTCTGTTATAGATAGTAGGTTCATCCATTATCATTTCAGTTGATTTACAAAATTGAAAAGATGAGATGGAACAAACTTCAAATAAAGTAAAAATTGCTATTACAACACCAAATTAGAAATGTTCCCACCCAACAGAATCTGCTTGTTGCTAACATTAGTAAATGTTAGAGTCTACAACTTTTGAGGGAAAGAAAAACATAGAAACAAACTTATGTGCCCATGGGCTATACACGGGTGTCTCAGATCAATTCTATGAACAGTAACAAAAACATACAAGATTTTGTGAAATTTAAATATTGGTAGGCTTGTTGACTTTTTTTTATAGTCCATTACTTCTCCACAGCAGAAATGAGATGTCTTTACAAACATCTGTTTAAGAGACTACTTTTGCTGGGCAGTGGTGCCACACACCTTTAATCCAAGAATTTGGGAAGCAGAGGCAGGTGGATCTCTGTGAGTTTAGGGCCAGCCTGGTCTACAGAGTGAGGTCCAGGACAGCCAAGGCTACACAGAGAAATCCTGTCTTGAAAATCCAAATCCAACCAACCAACTGACCAAACAAACAAACAAACAAAGACTACTTTTTGTAGTGATTCATATACAATGAACACAACTTCCTCACAAGATCACTTGCATAGGATCACACTAATTGCACTCTTAAAATCATCAGTTTGAACTTATTCAGGGTATCCTTTCGTTAGAATTCTTTAGTGGTCAATAGGTTGTCCTTTTCTGATGAGATCTTTGGCTCACTTGCTATAGTAACTTTTCTCCTGTTTAATACTTGTGACTTCTCACTGAAAGCTTCAGCACTATCTCATATTGTCTGCCTCTACAAAAAGTCTCTTTTCTGAATTCTTTCTAGTGATTCCCGACTCCCAAAGTTTTTTTCAAGATGGTCTTGATAAGAGACTCTTCTATGTATTCTTAAGAAATGCTAAGAGGACATCTGATAGCATCTATCCAAGTCCCTTGCATTTATATGGCTTCTATTTATGATTTCTTTGATGTATGATGAGATGTGACTTCCTGAGACATTTAGTACCACATTGTTTGCACCTATGTCTATGAGAGCCATTCTTATTCCAAACAACACAATCAATAATTTATAGTGCTAGTTTACTAATCTGTTTTTGTATCTTTAATTATAAACAGCAGATTAAATATGAACACAGTTGTATTTTAATAGACATGTCCTCACAGCTATTAATTATTGCTATCTTTTCATATGGATAACACTCATTGCACATCTTCTTCAATTGTTTATTTCAATTGTTTTCTAAATCTTGATTTTTATTCCTTTCTTTTTAAATATTTACTTTATTTATATTTGTGTGTAAATGTTTATATCTGTGAGTATATGCAGGTGTGTCTACAGGTACCTGTGAAGTTCAAAAGAACTTGTCACATACCCTGGAGCTGGAGCTATATGCAGAGTGAACTAATCAACATGGAAACAAACCTTGGTTCCTCTGCAAGAGCAGTACTTGTTCAACCACAGATCCTTCTTTTCAGTTGAAGAATTTTCTATGTGTTATAAAATTATTGACATACTTTATATTTAAGTTGCAAGTCTATTTTCAGACATATGCTTTTAAAATTTTTCTGAATTAGTTGGTTATTTTCTCATTTTATTTCTGAAATGATCTGTTCATGCTCCTTTTTTATTGTTTGAGAATATCACACATGCACATCATAACATATTTTGTTCAAATCCACACCCAACTCCCTTATATCTTAGTTAGGGGTTTTATTGTGGTACAATACCATGACCAAAAAGCAACCTGGGGAAAAAGTGTTTATTTCAGCTTACAGTTTCCCATCACACTCCATCATCCAAGGATGTCAGGGCAGGAACTCAATGACAGAATCTGGAGCTTGGAACCGAAGGAGAAGCCATGGAGGAGCACTGCTTCCTGGCTTGCTCCACATGGTTTTCTTAGCCTGTGTTTTTATAGCATATGAAACAATCAGCAAAGAGGTGACACTCCCCACAGTGAGCTGGGCACTCCCACATGAAGAAAGTGTGCCACAGGCTTATTCATAGGCCCATTTTATGAAGGAATTTTCTCATGAACATAGCCAGCACACCTCCCTTCCAATTCCTCCCCTTTATCCACCCACCACTTTTGCTTCCAACTTCACATGATATTTTCTGTATTGTTTTTAATCTATAAAGTCCTTCTAGTGCTGCCTGTATGTGTAGGGGTGTAGGTACATCTATTGGAGTATGTGTAAGTAGCCTATCAAAGGGTATATCTCTGAAGGAAAGTAACTGTCCTTCATCAAGTAGCAATCAGATACCAGTAACTCCTCAGGCTGGTGTGGGACTTCATGAGCCCTTTTCTGATCCATGTTGGGATTTGGGCTGACTTCCTCTTATGCACAACTTGTGCATGCAGTCACTGCTGTTGTGAGTTCATGCTTGCAATGGTCCTCTCATGTCCAGAAAATGTTATTTCATTGTACTCAGTAGTTACCATTTTTATAAATTTTTGCCCTCTTTCATTATGATCCCTAGCCTTTTAGGGAATGATGTGATATGTGCCACTTATAACTGACCACTCTACAAATAGTCTCATATTCTCTAGATGTTGAGCAGTTGTGAGTCTCTGTCTCAGCTGACATCCACTGCAAAAGAGCCTCCTCAAATTAAGATTGAGAGATGCACTAATCAAAAGGTATAAAGATAATTACTTAAAGGTAATTTAATGATTTAATGTCATGTCCATTAAACTGAATAATGATAGTATGTTTATTCTTACAGTTTATGACCTAACCAGCCTTTAGGTTTTAGTTCAGTTAACAGTACCAGGAATGAACTAATCCTCCAAAACTCTAAGCAAGCCACCAATTAAATGCCTTCTTTTATAACAGTCATCCTGGTTATGTTGTCTCTTAAAAACAATAAAACATTGACTAAGACAGTGATAAAGGGCTTTCCTAGATTGTGAAAGATTCTTAGTTCAATTACTCTTTTTCTCTAAAGTGAACTACCATTCCCTTTTGCCAAGGATGGGCCTGCCTCTCTACCATGTAACTCCTTACCAAGGACATAACTTCTCTTTCTCAAGTCCATCTTCCTTCTCCTAGCAGCTGCTGAGGTTCACAGCTTGCCTGTCCTATTACTATTTTTTTAAATTATAATGAAATTGCCTACAAGCTTCCTTTTAAATCCAATTCTTAAATTCTTTTATTAACAAGACTAAGATTTCAAAAGAAGTAACTGGAACTTGCCTATTAACACCATAAAGAAAAATACTTAGATTTGGTAAATATTGAACAACAGAGATTTATTTTACAGAATTCTATAAGCTGAGAAATCCAAGACTGAGTTACCAGTGATATCTGGCCATGGACTGTTTCTACAGAAGACTGAGCTTTCCTATGCTTTTATCCTCAGATAATAGAAGAGAAAACTAAGTTCACTTGCTCCTCATTCTACTTATATTTTTTTGCTCATTTTGATTAGGGCCTTACTATGTAGTCAAGGTTGGACTTCAATTCATGACCTTTTTGCTTCAGACTTAAATTTAATGTACCTTGGCCCACCATGAGCAATATGAACTAGAAAGGTACTCTTAGCTACATCTATAATCTCTTCTTAAGCTCTCTCAGGTTTTGGGTAGAAACTCTTACCAATACATCTGGGCACCATTTGTAGTAGGAATGTTTCTCTGGTCCTTCCAGGTCCCTGGAGTGTCTTGGCCCACTTATAAAATAATCACTCAAAAGCTTATATTAATTATAACTGCTTTGTCCTTAGCTCAGGCTTATTACTGACTAGCACTTACACTTAAATTAATCCATAATTCTTAACTATATTTAACCATGTGACTTGATACCTTTTCTCATTCTACCTTGCCATCTTGCTTCCTCTGTGTCTGGCTGGCGACTCCTCACTAAGCCCTTCCTTTTCCCAGAATTCTCCTCATCTGCTTACCCACCTATATTTCCTGCTGGCTATTAGCCAATCAACATTTTATTTATTTATCAACCAATCAGAGCAACACACATTCACAGCATACAGAATGACATCCCACAGCAAATGGTCACACTGGTAGTTGAATTATCACCTCTTCTAATCAAGAGGTCTCTTTTGTTCAAATTGATCATTTATCAAATTTGATTTATGGTTTTTCCTGAAATTTTTGTTTTCTAAAGTTTTTGTTTTCTAAAGTTTTTCTATCATCCAGAGCAGGATGGTTTCTTATAACAGACATTAGGTTCTTTAATTGCTGTGATAAGGAGTTTCTTCCACAATGACAGCAAATGACTGAACTGAATTTGACATGAGAGCCTATGAGAGGCCCTTCAAGGTACTTCTCAGTGGCAAAGGGTTACATTGTCTGTCTCTTACTGATCTATATCTGCTAGTCCAATGCCTGCCTTTTCCACACGTTCTGTATAATCCAGAAGTGAAGGCATTCTATTGTGATTATTTATTGTATCCCGGATCCATTTCTCCAAGGGTGCTAATCTTGCCTTTTTTGAGCTAATTACCCTTTTGCATTGTGCATTAGCATTTCCATAATCCAGAGATTCAATTATTATTTGTCTAGCTTCTGAATTTGGTATCAGTCTATTTACTGACGAAGTTGATCTTTGTGAGAAACCAATGAAGGTTTTTTGAGGACCCTGTGAGACTTTAGTAAATAACTCAATTTTCTTTCCTACTTCTTCAGTTTTGTCCCAAGCATTCAGGGCTGCTTCATGGTATAAAAGCCAGGGTGTGGTTATCATGTAAAGATTGGCTTTCTACATTAGCATCAGTTCCCTCTTGAAGAAGTTGATCTTGGGAGATATCCATACCTCTTGCCCTACTTCATTGTTCAGTGGTCTTATCCTCATCTCTCCACCAAGTTCTCCATTGTAATTGAGGACCAGCCTCCAAAACTGCTGTTACCAAATTTCTCCAGTCTTGAGAGATAATTCTATTACAAGTTAACCACGAGTTTAACATCTGCTTCACAAAACGTGAAGGCATACCATATGAGACTATTACTTCCTTTAGTCTCCTCAAATCTCACATTTGAACAGGAGTTCATTCAGCTCTTCCACAGTCTGGGGGTTATATACCATTTGTCAGTTTCTGTAAGGTTATTGGATAAGTTAAAGTTGGCTGTGTGAAAGCATTCATCTGTTTCTGTGTAACCTTATAATGCAATGCTGAGATTGATTTTCCTTTAAATTACTCTCTCTGGGTCTGAATATCTCTATGATCTGGTTTAACAAGTTTTTCTAAAACTTTTACCTTGGTACTTGTATATACCAACTTTTTTAATGATAAAAATGATCAAATGAATAATATTTAAAATTGACATTACATAATCCCATTTAAATTAATTATATTCTCATTTCATTGCTCCATTTTCAAACTATCTAGCATATTATCAAACAGAGACCTAACTCCTTCCATTGTAATAATGTCCTCCTTTTTTTTTTGTTTTTTTTTTGAGAGAGTGTTTCTCTGTGTAGCTTTGTGCCTTTCCTGGAACTCACTCTGCAGCCCAGGCTGGCGTCAAGCTCACAGAGATCTGCCTGCCTCTGTCTCCCAAGTGCTGGGATTAAAGGCATGTACCACCACTGCCTGGCATTTCCTATTTTATATTGTGGGAAAAAACTCTCTCTCTCTCTTTTAAATTAATTCCATCCTGTAGCTGAAAGATTTTTCCAGTCCCACCTGGCCCTATGGTCTTATAAAAAAAAAAGCTGCTTATAAAATAATCACTCAGAAGCTTAATTTTACTTATAAACTGTATGGCCTATGGCAGGCTTCTTGCTAGCTAGCTCTTATAACTTAATCCATTTCTATTAATCTATACATTGCCACATGGCCGTGGCATTACCATTCTGTTGCTCCTTTGGCAGTGGCTGGCATCTCTCCCTACTCTCCTTTCTTCCCCCTGTATTTCTGCTTGGATTTCCTGCCTGCCTCTAAGCTGCTTTGCCTTAGGCCAATGCAGCTTTATTTATCAACCAGTCAGAGCAACACATATTCACAGCATACAGAAAAACATCCCATAGCTCTTCCCCTTTAAGAAATACCAATTGACTCATCAAATCTGCTGAAAATGACAATTAAGATGACAGTGAAGTGAGTCAGTTATGTAGTGTGGCAGCAGCCTGAGGATGGGGTCCAGGGAAAGCCACAAACCAGTAGGAGAGGGAAAAAGCCAAAGAGCCAACTGTCTGCATGGGGAACATGCAAAAGTGACTAAGTCCTGTGGCTCTTGGAGCGTAAAAGCCTGTGGAGTCTTTTGCAGAGAGGCTCCAGCAGAAAAAAAATCCCAGACTCCATCAGAGGGCTTGGGGAAGAAAAGGAAAATCTAGCCAGTGGGGTAGTGACTCCAACCATGTGTAGCTCTAGCCTGAGCTGGTGGTTGCAAATCCACAGGCACGTGACTCTTTTTTTGAGGGGGAATTGTTACCCCAACAGTTGGATGCCAGAGGCAGCCTAATTGGTTTTAAAATAAAACCCAGAGTTAGATATCAGGGTGAAAGCTGAAAGATCAGAGAAGCAGAACAGCAAGCCACTAGAGTTCTTATCTCTTTTTTTTTAAAGATTTATTTATTGTGTATTATGTATACAGTGCAGTGCCTGCGTGCCAGATCTCATTGCAGATGGTTGTGAGCCACCATGTGGGTGCTGGGAATTGAACTCGGGACCTCTGGAAGAGCATTCAGTGCTCTTAACCTCTGAGCCATCTCTCCAGCCCCCGAGTTCTTATCTCTTATTCTTAGCCTGAAAGAGCGCTGGCCTCCTGTCTAATCTCACCTTATATTCCTCTGTCTGCCCAGGCATTTCAATTCCTTTCTCTACCTCCCTAGTTCTGGGTTTAAAGACATGTGATCCCAAGTTCTGGGATCAAAAGTGTGTGCCACTACTGCCTGGCTTTATTTCTCTTTAGACTGTATCAATCTTGTGTAGTCTAGGGTGGCCTTGAACTCCTGATCTTCCTGCTTCCTCCTCCCAAGTGCTGGGATTAAAGGTGTATGCCACCACTGCCTGGCCTATGGCTATGCTATTGCCAACTATTGGCTTAGCTCCACCCTCTGATTTTCAGGCCAGCTTTATTTGTTAGATCATACACAAAATATCACAACATTCTTTCTGTTACATAAAAATAAAATATCAGGGTCAGCAACAGCAAAAGAAAGAATAAGGCTTAAGAAGGCTAAACAGGTTGTTTATGAATAATAATGACTAGAAGATAGATTTACAAATATGTAATTTTTAGGACAGACACAGATTATACCATTCTTGAGTAAGAATTCAGTTAACACAATGTGTGGCAGGCAGGTTCTTTCTCAGTAAGTATCATTCCTGAGGCATGTCAGTACGTTCAGAGAAGAGTTACTCTAGAATAAGATTAGATTCACAAATTGTTCTCACCTTTTTTTCATCCAAAAGTCATGACATAATAGTAAACACTTTTTGAATTTAAATTAGATAACATATTATTCATTTCTTCCTCATTTCACTACATATAAGCTTTACAAACACACAGAAACTTGGGTTTAGAATGAATTATTAATCTGAATGATTGAACTAAGTGTTGTTCATTTAGTCACGTGGGTATGAATTTACTTATGTTCCTTTGCACTCAATAAAGCTCTAAGTTTCTGACTTCTTTTTCATTCTTGTCCAACCAGTTAGTACTGTAGAAGCAGAAAACTTGTTGTTATCTAATTTTATCTATAGTAGTATATGTTTGCACACCTAACATTCTTTCAGTAAATAATACCAGGGTTTTGTTTGTTTGTTTGTTTGTTTAACCTACGATATTTCAAAACAATTAAAGTCCATTTAGGAAACTCATAAATTATCATTCAATACTTGCCAAACCATAATTGGTAAAAGGACATTAAATGATCAAAATAAGTTTAAGAAATTTCTGGTTTGTAGCATGAATCTTAGAGAGTCTTATTAATAAAATCAAACCCGTTTGCCAGTTATTGGGGTAAATGCTGGAAGGTCAGAGTACCAGAACAAGCCACAGCTAATCTCACCTGGGCAACTTCTCAGCTGGTCCTGTTTCCTCAGACTGGAAGCTTCTGTGTCCTCATCCCAATAGCTCTCTGCTGAACTGCTGCTAGAAGCCTGAATGCTTAACCAGCCAAATGCTTAACCAGCCAAGTGCCTTTAGTTTCTGGTCCTCATGCCTTAGAAACCTTTCTGCTTTCTACCACCACTCCCTGGGATTAATGGCTGCTTTCTGGGATTAAAGGCGTGAGTCACCATGCCTGGCTGTTTCCAATGTGTCCTTGAACTCACAGAAATCCAGAGGGATTTCTGTCTCTGGAATGCTAGGATTAAAGGCATGTGCTAACATTTTCTAGCCTAAATATCTTGTGGCTTTTCTGTTCTCTGACCCCAGATAAGTTTATTAAGGTACACAATATTTTGGGGAACACAATACCTCCACACTGGTTGTGTTAGTGTCCTCTCTACATTAAATTTTCTCCTTACGCTATCTAAATTTTTCGTTTAAATGTAAGTTACCTAACTTACTCTTTTGCCCTCAACACTCTTTAGGATAGTGTTGTGCAGAACGAGTTTGGTGTGTAAAATTTAAAACCAATTCATTCATTTCACACATCTCCACACAGCTGTCATCCTAATGATACTGGCAAGCAGATATGCTTCACAGGTGTGTATTTCCTTTTTAGACTACAGAAAAGATATAACCATTTGTGCATTAAACCATCATTTGAGTGAGACATTACATATCTGATACAATTTGAGGGTTTCTGAAGAGAATGAACTTCAGGTTGTGCTAACATCTGGATCTTATTATTTCAATAGCTTTTCTCAGTTGTGAAAATGCGACCTAATACACACCTTCTGTCAAGCTAATTGGTTCAGTTGTTTATTGTAAGCTGTGATGTTTGGAAGGTCTGCTTTGAATCCATGTGAGAATAACAATTACTTAGAAACTAACAATTACACAATTTTAAAAGTCTAAGAGCAGATGGCTCCTTTGGGTAAAAAAATCAACCTCAAAATGTGATATTTACATATGCATTTATCTCATTCTGTCCCCACCTACTTATTTCATTCAAATTCACTTAGTGGTAATACTACCTGTAGTTTTTAAGTCTCAAAGCATTTATTCATTTTTTAATTATTATACAAATTGTGGTATGAAATTCAACGTCTGAGTTTTTAACATATACTTCAACGGTAACAAACACTCACCATTGCTGAACAAGCATCACCACCATCCAAATACTGTCTGTCCTCTGACCATCATACACAACTGCACCTCCGGATCCATCAAACACAACTTTCCACTTTCCCCTACTCTTAAGACCCTGGAAGGCAATATGTTCAGTTTGACTTTTGTACATATTTGATTGTACCTCCTGTAAGTTAAATTTCACAGTAATTGCAATTTTATGGTTGACTGAATCCTCTATTTTATTTCATGTGCTACAATAGTTTTTTTTTTAACGTTCCTTTCCTCCTCTCTTTTATGTGTATACCACATTTTTACTTCCATTTATCCACCAGTATGTATTTGTATTGCTTTCATATTTGTCTGTTATGGAACACATCAAAAACAAAGACATAAACAAAACAGAAAAACATTGTTATAAGTATGAACATACACATATGTCTTTGAACTTCTGTTTTTATTTTCTTTGGATATATATCTGACTGGAATTGCTAGATCACATGAAATGTATTTTTAATGATGTAAAATATCACCATATTATAACTTTTAGATTTCTACATGTTTTGTACAATGGCTTTTATTTGTTCCCATACTCATTACTGTATTATTTTTTTCTACATTTTTAAACATTCTTACTGTTCTAGGTGTTATATATGTGATTACTATACTTGGTTGTCAACTTGACTACATATGGAATAAACTGAAATCCAAGCAACTGGTCATACCTGTGAGGAATTTTTTTTGACTAAATCATTTGAGGTGGGAAGACCCAACTTAAAAGTGAGTCCATCTTCTGGTGGCATCTTATATAAAGAAGGACACAACTGCTCTTTGTCTGCTTGCTCTCATTCTTGCTGAAAAATTCATTCCTTCACTAGTATCAATACTACTTTTTCTGGATTCCATCATATACTGAAGACCTCTTGAGATGTCCGGTTCATGAACAAACAACTATTGGATTCCTGGACTTTCTATTGAGAGACAGTTATTGTTAGAATAGTTGGACCATAGCTTGTAAGCCTATCTAAAAATGTCTCATTTTTATATATGTATATTTATTTTTATATATGTGTAAATGTATTCAATTGATTTTCTTTCATTACAGAGTCTTGACTAATACAATATGTATCACATTAGAATATGGATTTACATTTCCATGTGAGTTGTGTGAGCATCTTTTCTGGTCCCTATTAAATATTTGTATATATTCCTTTAAAAATATTTTTTAGTTTATTATTTTATGTGTATGGGTCTTCTTCCTGCATGTATGTCTGCAAACCACCATGTGTGCATGCTGTCAATGGAGACCAGAAGAAGAAATAAGAATCAATGGAACTGGAGTTAAAGATGGTTGTAAACTGCCATATCAATACGGGAAATGAAATTTGAGACCTCTGAAAGAGCAGTTCTGCTAAACAGTAAGCCTTCTCTCCAGCATCCTTGTGTATCATCTTTAGAAAACTAGCTAGTAAAGCCATTGGGCTACTTTTTAATCAGCTTGTCATTTTGTCTCTGAATTTTATGAATTTTTTGTTCATTTGAGGAATTAACTACCTTATTAATGTAGTGAATTTTGCTCTCTGAAATTCATATTTTGGTATACTAGCTCCCAATGGGGCTGTATTTTCAGAAAAACTCTATATGGTGGTAAAAGTTAAGTGAGGTTATGAAGCAAGTATCTGCATCACAAAGTTTGATACTTTTTTTAATTTATTTTAATTTATTTTGCAATACAATTCAGTTCTACATATCAGCCACGGATTCCCTTGTTCTCCCCCCTCCCGTCCCCCTCACCTTCCCCCCAACCCCCCCCCATTCCCATCTCCTCCAGGGCAAAGCCTTCCCCACAGACTGAGGTCAACCTGGTAGACTCAGTCCAGGTAGGTCTAGTCCCCTCCTCCCAGGCCGAGCCAAACAATCCTGCATAGGCCCCAGGTTTCAAACAGCCAACTCATGCAATGAGCACAAGATCTGGTCCCACTGCCTGGATGCCTCCCAAACAGATCAAGCCAATCAACTGTCTCACCCATTCGGAGGGCCTGATCCAGTGGGGACCCCTCAGCCATTGGTTCATAGTTCATGTGTTTCCATTCATTTGGCTATTTGTCCCTGTGCTTTATCCAACCTTGGTCTCAACAATTCTCGCTCATATAAACCCTCCTCATTCTCGCTAATTGGACTCCCAGAGCTCCACCCAGGGCCTAGCCATGGATTTCTGCATCCAGATCCCTCAGTAGTTGGATGAGGTTTCTAGCACAACAATTAGGGTGTTTGGCCATCCCATCACCAGAGTAGGTCAGTTCCGGCTGTCTCTCAACCATTGCCAGCAGTCTGTTGTGTGGGTATCTTTGTGGATTTCTGTGGGCCTCTCTAGCACTTTGCTTCTTCCTATTCTCATGGTGGTCTTCATTTACCATGGTCTCCTATTCCTTACAGGGATCGTCCAATGACAGAGAAATGGAATGAGATCTACATAAACAGCCTGGACATGAGTGGGGGTAATGAAAGGTGAGGGTTGAGGGAAAGAGCACTTGGGGGAGCGGGAGATCCCAGCTGGATCAACAACAGAGAAGTTTGATACTTTTATAAGGTTAAACTCTTTACTGAATTTCTATTTCTGCCATGTGAGGACATATAAATGAATTGTTCATCTGTAAGCAAGAAAATGTTTCTAAATCAAAAGCTCTTCCTAACCTTGATCTGTGAATTATAGCCTCCATATGTTTAAGGAAATTGTTGTTGTTGTTTAAGACATTTAATATTTGGTATTTTGTTATGACAATATGAACAGACTAATACAATAACTTATTACTTACCTTTCATTGTGTTGATTGTATATTTCTGCATGTAAGACTTTATTTGATATGGTACAACTTACATATTTTATTCTTTTATTTATGCTTTTGATGTCATAGTGTTGTGTGATATTATTTATGCTGAAGTATGAATAAGCACTATTAACTCCAGATATGGAACAAAAGGCTGACATTACAGATTCTACTAAAGTGGAACATGGTAAAGCAATGAGTTTTATTGGGGTCATATACAGTAGTATATGTTGGACGTTACTTACTGGAGCAGGAATTACTCAAAGATAACTGTATCACCAAAGCCCAGTTCATCATGTGTGACAGCTAATGAAACCTGGAAAATTGGAGCATACTGCATGGCCTGCAGGCTGCTCACCAGATTGGAGGATCCTTTTGCCAGAAAATTAAGTTGATCTGAGTCTGTTTCAAGCAGTTAAGCTGTTTTCTGCCTCTCCCAGGAATCTTGACGGGTCTGAAAGTATTTCTCAAAATCCTTACGGTTTATCAATGTTCAGGAAGGAGAGGCTATTGTATCTGGTTAATTTCAGAAACCTGAAATCTTGTTTGCTTTTTAAGCATAAGTAGAGTCCCTGAAGGATGGACTGTTTAGTTCCCATTAGAAAATCATGTGTCCCAATGAGCTTATTCAAAATTAAAGAATTTATCTCAGAGGAAATTGTTACACACCACATATCCATGAAACTATCAATACAACTTGTATGATGTGATTCCCCCATTTTTTTAAAAAACATGGGGTGAATAATAAAAATAATTTTACAAGTTTTTAATCCTTACACTTATATTAAGATGATCTAAAAGCTGTCGTGATAGTTCAGTCAGTAAATTACTTGCCTTTCAATCTGGGCATGGTATGTGCTTGGCCTGGTATGTTTGTGATCAGAGCACTGGGGACAAGTATAATTGCAGACCCTTTGGGATAATTGGCCATCAAGGCTACTCTACATTGCTAGAATGATGTCCAAGTTTGTCTTCTGGCTTTCATATGCAGGTGCACACATCACACACACACACACACACACACACACACACACACACACACACACACACAGAGGTACACATAAGGACAGATATTTTATCCATTATATATAATAAAAGGGATCATCTTTACATTTTAAGAAGCATATATTTAGTTTTTCAAATAATCTTATTTTAAAAAAAACTGCTTTCAGCTTAGAATGGTTTTGTCATCTTTGTTCAAAATAAATTTTTGGAGTGTTCTTTGAATTTTTGTATTTTTCAATTAATCTGTACCTTTATATCAGTATCACTTTTTCCCCTGAAGCTTTAAAGCAATTTTTGAGTTCAGAAATTTTGTGGAACCTCACTTTATTTTCCTTTGTCTATATTGTTTTTCTGTTTCTGTAAATCATATGGTTCTGTACAAATATTAGATACTTTTTCTTAGACTCAAAACATTGATTTATGTGTATATGTTTTGTGCATGTGCATGTAGACTTGCTTGAGTTTATAAGCATTGTGGACATGAGTTGTTCTTGGAGTCCAGAAGATAGCATCAGATTTACTTTCTACTCTGAGCTTTACAACTCGATAATGGGCTACATGCTTTCTTGTTCATGTTTGGAGTAAGTTAAAAAATGAGATCTCTCAGTTTAAAAAGGTATGCATGTCATATGCAAATACAAGATAAAAGTAGAGGTCTCAAGAAATCCCCAGTTCCCACACCTTAGAAATGCAGTGCCTGGGTCCAGGCAATAGGTGGTTTGCTATAGCCACCTTCTATTTCTTTGTTACTGTTGGAAGATAAGATTTAGTTATGAATGCTGGGGAGAAGAGAGTACAAGTCACATGATTTCTATGAGGATTGCATGTAGCCTCCAACATTTTATTTTTTAAAATTATAAAAACATAGGACTCATGCTGCCATGCTGTGCATTAAGCTCTGAACTAATCTTACCAGCTGATAACACAGCCTGCTCTCTCTTGGCTAAATCAAGCAACAGTGAAAAGCGAGAAAAATCCTTCCAAGAGCACAGTAGGGGGCCTTATTCCAGCCTAACAGGCTATCCATTGGTATAAGAAACTAAAGTCCCACCTGTAGACAATCTGAAAGGGAAACTAGAACCAGGAGTAGGAAAGTACTAATCAGTCCAAGAAAATAGGTGAGTAACCATGCTCCAAAATAAAAGCTCTGGTTTAAAAATAGGAGCATCATGTAGGTCTTAATGCCTTGAATTCTACCAAAAATAAAAAAGTTCAGTAACACATTGCCTTTCAGGTACCTACATGGGATGGCCACTAGTTTCAACAGTCTCCAACCAATACCAGCAGTTCAATCAGCCATCAGAAGCTTGCCTGTATAAGCTGACATAGTTCCACTACTTTCCCAAATACCAGGACTCTGTAATTATCTTCCTGACTTTGTACTCCAGCTGATATCTGCCAGCAGATCTGGGATCTCTGCATCCACTATCCCAAGTATTGTTCTTGGTCACATATCAGTATTTCTGCCTCCAGAATGATACTTTCTTTCAAGTGGACACATGCAATACCCTTAGGAAATTTAAGAGTTTCATCATCATTATATTCTTCTTCTAACTTTTCATCTTCCACCAAGGCTGTAGAGGTATAATGGTGGCAAAAGTAAAAAGAATAGACATTTCTTTCTTCAGAAAGGAGTTCAGGAATGCTAGGTGTCCCCTGGCACTTTCAAGAAGATACAATGGAAAGAGAAGGATTCCCATTATCCTGGTAACCAGCCTCATTCTCTTTGGAAAGGTCTTGGTTCACTCCTAAATCTTTCAAATTTACTTTATTCAAATTGGGATCACCTCCTTCTCCAAGTGTTCTTGTGTCCCTTGAGTGACAATGGTTTAGATTGCACCAGTGGCTTGGGTTTGGGGACTGTGTGTATTAGGGCCAGAGTTCTCTGTGAAGCAGTAGTTACCGTTAGAAGTGATTATTTTAATCCTGGGTCTAAAGAGGGTGTTCATGTCCTGAAGCAAGTACCATTACTGTGGCTGGCTTCATACAATCTTTTTTCTCTGGGGAACTCCTGGGCCACAGTCCCAGGGATTACTGAGGATTTTAATTTACAGCTATCATAAATTCTATTGTCGAACTGGTGGTAACTCTTCCCACTTAGGGAAATTAGTTTATATCTTGAAAGTGTTGAATTCATTTGTTAGTTCCAATAGATTTTATATACACACATATACACACATAAACTTATAGGTATATAACATGTATATATAGACTTATGTACACACACACACACACATATATATATATATATATACATATGTGTTTCCTTTATATGTGAATATGTATTCTGTGAACATGAAATTTGTAATTTAATTTCATTTTTCATATTTGAATTCCTCTTGTTTCTTCTAAAATTGATCTGGCCAGGACTTCCAGTGCATTAATGAAAGGAAGTAGCATAAAGAAGTTATGATGAGCTAGAGATATACCTTATTGGAAAGCAGTTACCTAGCAGGGGATATACCTTCTTGGAATTTACCTAACACGCACGAGGCTGTATGGGAAACAAAGATGCAACCAAATAAAAATTAAAAAAAAACACAAAACAAAATAACACAGCACAGCAAAACATCACAAAACATCTTCTCTGATTAATATGGGCCTTCCAAAAGTCTTAAGTTCATGTGTTGGAGAATTCAAATCCAGTGTGGCTGAATTTACAGGTCTCCATACTAATGTGAGATATATGGATCATGAATGAACTAATGACATTATTATAGAAGTTGGTTTTTTGGGGGATTGGTTTCTTCACAAAGAAAAGATGTGCTTGATATTCTCTCTCTCTCTCTCTCTCTCTCTCTCTCTCTCTCTCTCTCTCTCTCTCTCTCTGTGTGTGTTTGTGTGTGTGTGTGTCTCCCTCTCCCTCTTTCTTTCTCCCCCTACTTGTCTCTCCATATGAATCTTTGTAGAACATGGAAGTCCTTCACCAGTTATAAACATCTTTATCTCAGATCTATCAGCAGGCATTTTTTCCTTGTTCCTAATGTAAAATAAAATATTCATTCTTTCACATCTCATATTTATTACACATTGCCTCATTTCCTATTTTGTTGAGTGTTTTAATGGTGTTAGTTTCTGAAATTGTATTAATTTATCTATAAACATTTTCATTTTTATGATAATGTGTTCATTCAGTGTTTTGCTTTGCTTACTTCACTTTATCTCCTCTAGTGCTAGAGATTGAATTCATGCCCTTCCTATAAGATGTGTGATCTGCCACACAGCTCCATCCTTTTTCCTTACTGTATTGTACATTGAATGACTTTTTTGTTTTCTTCTTTTATTGAAATTTGATACTTTTCTCATACAATATATTCTGATTGTTTCCCCTCATTCTACTCCTCCCATTCTCTCCTTCCCCTCCCATCCAGACCCACTCCCTTTTTGTAGCTTATTAGAAAAGAACAAGCTTGTAAGAGATAACAACCAAACATAACAAAATAAAATAAAAAATAAGATAAAGCAAAAGCTATCATATTGAAGTTGGACACAGCCATCCAATAGGAGGAAAACAATCACAAGAGCAGGCACAAGAGTCAGAGACCTGCCGGGCAGTGGTGGTACACACCTTTAATGCCAGCACTCGGCAGGCAGAGCCAGGCACATCTCTGTGAGTTTGAGGCCAGCCTGGTCTACAGAGCAACATCCAGTAGAGGCATCAAAACTGCACAGAGAAACCCCGTCTCAAAAAACCAAAAAAAAAAAAAAAAAAAAAAAAAGAGTCAGAGACCCACTAATTCTCACACTGAGGAAACGCAGAAAAACACTAAGCTAATATCGATTATATACATATACACATACACATACATACACACACACACACACACACACACACACACACACACACACACACACACACACATATATGTATGCAGAGGACCTGATCCAGACCCATGTAGGCCCTGTGCTTGCTGCTTCAGTCTCTGAGATTATATGAGCCTTGTTTAGTTGATTCAGAGGACCTTGTTCTCCTGATGTCCTCCATGCTCCCTGACTCTTACAATCTTTCACCTCCACTGCTGAAATCCCTGAGCTATGAGGGTAGTGATTTGATGGAAACCTCCCATTTAGGCACTCTCTGCATAGTGTCTGGCTGTGATTCTCTGCATCTATTCCCATCTGCTGCAGAAGGAAGCCTCTCTGATCATGACTAGGTGAGTCACTGATCACTGAGTACAGCAGAATATCATTAGGAGTCATTTTACTGATAACTTTTTTTTTTTTTTTTAGGAACAGTAGTGTTTGGGTTTTCCTTGGTATCTGGGCTATCTAGTCTTGGGTTCTTGGTTACAAAAGTACTGCTGGGTATTGATCATAGAGTGGACCTTAAGTCAAATCAGACATTGTTTGGCTACTCCAACAATTCCTATGCCACTCTTGTTCTAGCATACTTTGCAGGCAGAACAGATTGATTGTAGGTCTAAGGTTTTGTGATTATATTGGTGCCCACATATCTGTTTCCATAGCTTGCAGAATACCTTCTTGCAGCAAAGTGACCAGAACATAGGGATGAGGCTTCATATAGACACCAGCTTGACTACTTCATGTTTAATGAGTTATGTGGATGTTATATTTGGCAATGGGGTCCTATGTCAGTTTGAGGAAAGCAACCATTTTTCTTGGAAACAGTTTGGGTTGTTTGAGGATTTATGTGGGACTCCCTGGGCTAACAACCAAACTGAATGCAACCAAGTCCTACCATTGGAAGCTTTTCTAGAGATGGCCAGGTAAGATTCCATATCCCCCATTACTAAGCTCCTTCAAAAGGATCACCTTCATAGATTCCAGCATGTTTGAACCGCACTAGGTTTTCATATCACTCCCCAAATGTTCCCCAATTCCAGCTGTATTTCCTTGTACTTTCTCCCTCCACCCCATCACCCACCATCTCATCCCCCGACAGCACCCATCTACACCTGCCTCCAGTCTTCCTGGAAAATCTATTCTAATTCTGCCTCCCAGGGAGAGCCATTCATTCTTACTAGACCCATCCTCTTTACCTAGCCTCTCTGGATCTTTGGATTATAGCTTGGTTATTATTTTCTTAATGGCCAATGTCCACTTACAAGTGAATACATACCATATTTACTTTTCTGGTTCTGGGTTACTGCAATCAGGATGATTTTTTTCTAGTTGCATCAATTCGCCTGTTAATTTCACGATGTCATTTTTAAACACCTGAATAATATTCCATTGTGTAAATGCTCTAAGTTTGCTTTATCCATTCTTCTGTTGAGGAAACATCTTGTTGTTGTTTTTTCCAGTTTCTGGCTCTTATGAATGAAGTCACAATGAACATGGTTAAGCAAGTGTCCTTATGGTAGTATGGAAAATCCTTTGGGTACATGTAAACTTACTTTTTATTTCTAGAATACATGCAAATGTATGAAGAGTTACAGTTCATGTAATATGTTATTAGATACATTTTTATACATTTTTATTTTAATTTATGTGTATCAGTATTTTGTCTGCATGGATGTCTGTGTACTAGTTTCATGGCTGGTGCCTGCAGAGATCAGAAGAGAACATTGAATACCCAGAAACTGGAGGTATGGATGGTATTGAGCCACATGTGGGTGTCAGGAACTAAATTTGAAATATTTTTAAGAGGAATAAGTACTCTTAACCACTAAGCTTTTATGCCAGCCTGTTTGATTTCTTTCTTTTAGTCCTTTGTTATGGATGTATGCATTAATTTTAATTACAGACATTGTTCTACACTTGTTTTCTGGCAATTTCATTCCTTAATTTTTTTTTTATCACTCTATTATTGGCCTCATGCAATCAGTTAAGAATTGTTCCCTCATCTCAATTTTTTAGAAGAGTTTGAAGATTTTGGTGTTAACTAAACCTTAAATATATGGCCAACTTCAACAGCGTAGTCATGTTTCTTTGGATTTTCTTTTTAAAATCTTAGTTTCTTATTCAGTGCCCTTATACATTCAGTGCCCTTATACCCATTTATACATGGGTTGAGTTTTTCTGTTTCTTCATGGTTCACTCTTGATATGTAATAAGTCTCAAGAAATTGGTCTGTATCATCAGTGTTGTAAACTAAATAAGTTTTATTAATATAAACTTACTCTTTTCTACCAGAAAACTGTTGCTCCACCTGAGAGTAGATCCCTGCATTTGTTTTATTCTTTTCTTTATCAAAACTTTGTCCTATAAATACAAAGAATTTTTTGTTTTATTTAGTAGATTCCCTTTTATATGTGCTTAGTATTTCTAATTATTTCTACCATGTTTTACATTTTAAAAGGTACATACAAATAATTTTTGTTCTTCTGATGTCTATTTCTACAACACACTAAAAACAATTTAACCATGGTCAAGAGTCAGTGTTCCATTCCGATATTTAAACATCTTTGCATCATAACTTGAATTTTGTGAGAGTATGTTCAGATAAGGCTAAGGATTTCTTATTAATGAAAATTTGAAAATCCAGATTTTATGGTTGTATCCATGTGCTTAACAATTATTCAATCTAAAGTATATGTAATTATGTTGCATAAATTATTGGAAAATTATTATATCTTTAAAGGAGTCTACAGAGGTGTATTAAAAATATTTTCCCTAGTATGATTGAGCATCCTTTGGGTATATGCCCAAGAGTGGTATAGTTGGGTTTTGTGGAAAATTGATTCACAATTTCCTGAGAAAGCGCCATATTAATTTTCAAAGTGGTTGTGCAAGTTTGCACTGCTACCAGCAATGGAGGAATCTTCTTCTTGCTCCACATCCTCTCCATCACCTGTCACTTCTCTTTGTCAACAGAGAGGCTTCATCCAGTAATTGATAGAAACAAAGATACCCCCACAATAGACAACTGGCAATGGTCCAGAGACAGCCTGAACTGACCTACTCTGGTGATAGGATGGCCAAACACCCTAATTGTCATGCTAGAAACCCCATCCAATGACTGAGGGAACCAGATGCAGAGATCCACAGCCAAGCCCCAGGTGGAGCTCTAGGAGTCCAATTGGCGCGAAACAGGAGGGTTTGTATGAGCGAGAATTGTTGAGACCAATGTTGGAAAAAGCACAGGGACAAATAGCCAAATGAATGGAAACACATGAACTATGAAACAATAGCTGAGGAGCCCCCAACTGGATCAGGCCCTCTGGATAAGTGAGACAGTTGATTAGCTTGATCTGTTTGAGAGGCATCTAGGCAGTGGGACCGGGTCCTGTACTCAGTGCATGAGTTGGCTGTTTGAAACCTGGGGCTTATACAGGCACACTTGGCTCAGCCTGGGAGGAGGGGACGGGACCTGCCTGGACTGAGTCTACCAGGTTGAACTCAATCCTCAGGGGAGTCTTTGCCCTGGAGGAGATGGGAATGGGGGGTGGGTTGGGGGGGAAGGCAGGGTGGGGGGAGGGGGGAGAACAAGGGAATCCTTGACTGATATGTAGAATTAAATTAAATTATAAAATAAAATAAATAAAAACAAAAGAAACAAAGATTGATCCAGAGATTAATCTGAGCTTATGGAATCCTGCTGAAAAGAAAGAAGAATGATTATAGGAACCAGAAGGGTCAATGGCATCACAAGAAAACCCACCAAATCAATTACCCTGGGCTCTTAAGGGCTCACAGAATCTGAATTGACAACCATGGGGTTTGCATGGGACTGACCTAGGCCCTGTGCATGTATGTTACACATGTGAAGCTTGGGCTTCTTATAGGACTCCGAATAGTAGGAGCAAGGGCTGTCTCTGACTCCTTTGCTGGCTTTTGGGACCCTATTTCTCATACTGCGTCACCTTGCCAAGCCTTTATACAGGGGAGGTGCTTAGTCTTACTTCAATTTGACATGCCATGTTTTGTTGCTATCCATGTGAGGCCTGCTTCTTCTGAACCAAAATGGAGGAAGAGTGCATTGGGGTATGTGGGAGCTGGGACTAGAAGGAGAGGAGGGAGGTGAAACTGTAGTCTGGAAGTAAAATAAATAAATAAATTAATTTTTAAAATGTCCTTGTTTTGTGCCCTTTTTATATGTATAATTGAATTAGAAACTAACTATAGTTTTAATAAATAGAGCTCAGCATTTATAACATGATGGAGAATCAAATTTTTGTCAGTGTGAGTGATGGTACTTATCTTTTTCAGAATGACTTATGATGTTTGTATTGAGATTCAAGGTTATTAAATACTAGTGATGATACTGATTTCTTATAGTGTATGATAAAAATTACCAACAATTTTATGCTAATAGGAACATGTAACAAATAAAAATATAAAAATTAAATAGAAAATTTCATGAAGCAACATAATCATAAATCTACTACAAAAAAAAATTTTAAAAGTATTTGAGCATTTTTGACACATTTTTACATATATTCATGAATATTTTTAATATTCTAAAGGAAAAAAAGTCTCGAATTTATGTTAAAATAACTTTAGCAGATTAATTAATTTCACCAAGTATTATATTTATGGTAAACTTTTGTTCTCACATCATTTTCCTATTTTAACTATAATTAAATATGCTGTAAATTATAGATTATGTAGGATGCAAAATACAAAACGTTATCTTTGCAAATAATTATTTTAGCATTTAAATAGAATCTATCAAGCATTTAAAATGCATAGGTTGTTTTTAATTAAAAGGAGTAGGTAGCAAGCCTTCTGATCCTCAAATAATAAATTACAAGGAGTTAATAATGTCAAGGTTTATTTTTAGAATAATATCTCTCATGAAATAAATTGAAAATTACAGACAATATCTCAATAGATAAAATCTAAATTTAAAATTAATATAAGCATCCATTACACATTAATGTTACCTTTTACACAACTGTTCATTAAAAATAGTGTAGATTTAATACAAAATGAAATTCAAAGTGTTCATAGATGGGAAGTGAGATGCAAATTTTCGCTTAGTTTTATAAAAATAAAAATTTACTAGTTACTTACAAGTTATTTCATTTTTATATTCCAAGTATAAAGTATATAGTTATAAAATATAAGGGAGTGATAGACAAATTGATTCTAAGAGGGATGTGTGAGTTAAGCTTTCCTGTGTGTTAGTTTGCTTTTCTTTCTTCTCCCAACTGAAAGATTTCCTCCTAGAAGCACACTCCTTGTTTCTTAGTAAGTGAAACTTAAAAATTTTCAGGATAGAAAGAAATAAACAAAGTGTACTAGCCTCAGGGAGCTCATGGTACTTCCAATTACCCTTTCCAACTTATATAAGGAAAAATAATTGAAGGATAGTGGAGATTATACAACTACAACTAATTTAACTGCCTGTAAGTTATGCATGACCTTCTGGGATGCATGCGGCTTTTGTAAGTCATCATGTGTGGTGTGGTCATGCAGGATTTGGTGATCCATTTGCCTTTTGGTTAACTACATTACTGTAAACAATGTCTCAACTAAACTCCTGCATGTAATTCAATAAACTCACTAGACTGACAAACTAGACTTGGGTCGACTTTGTTCTGTAATCACTGGCCTATATGGCATGAATAGACATTTTTTTCATAGCTTCCAGAGAAAAAAATCACACAGCAAACAAAGGACTCAAACTTCATTTACTTTGCCATTAACCAGCAATCACCATTGAACTCCCCATAGCATTTTGCAGCTCAAACATTTCATGTGCCTGAATTCAAACAAAATCCCATAGCAATTATCAAATGAAAATAAAAGGCAAATATATAACTTCTATCAGAAGAACTGGAAATCATGTACTGTATTTCTCAGTACCCCCTTTCATCTTTAAACCACTGTCTATTCTTAAGGGACTTTATAAAAGTTGCGTCTCTGCCTACTTGCACTTATAGACCATAAATTTATTTTATAAATACCATTTCTTGTAATAAAAATTCTTCACAAAAATGAATGTTATGTATAAATCTTTTGAAATTTGGTGACAGTGCATTTGAAAATTAAAATTAGCAAGTGTTGATGACATTGTAATAAAATAGCTATGTTATATAGGCTTTTTAGTATTTTATTAGTGACATATAAAGCTCAAAAACTGTGAGGGTGACATATTAATTTTGAATATTTCAGCATATAAAAAGTTTATTCTTTAAAACTAATATAAATTATGTCTTTAATCTTTGCGGAGTTAGTGAAGTTTTCCTTTTTTATGCCTAAAATTCTTCCTGTACTGTTAGTCACACATTGGAGAAAATAGGGTAACTAGGTCACAGTTATCCTGTGTAATTATGAAAAAGTATACTGAGATATGATTGCAATTCTTCTTGATAATGATATTTTTAGAGAAAGGTGATATTTCAGATGTCTAATGGCAAATGACCAATAACCAACAATATCATCTGTTTAAAGTTATGAAATGATAATACCTCAGTGACATTTGCATTTGAGAAGGCTTTCAAAATGTTGATTGTAGTTCCAAAAAGTGTATATAAATTTGTAGAATTCCATTAATAGGTCATATTCAATTTTCTAGGAGACAATATGATTTTGTATTAAATCATTGATTGAACAAGTATGACAGCACCCAAAAATTTACCCACAAAAATCACGTGATCATACAAAAATATTTAAAATTTTTATGAATTCATCTATAAACTGGTAATATTAATTATTAAATTAATATTTAATTTCTTATATTTAAAATTATATGAAATTAAAAAAAACTTTTACCCTATATTTTACAAATATTATGAAAATTTTAAAATAATATAATGAGAAATTAGAAGAAAATATGAAATTTCACACAAAATTGAATAATTCAGAGAAAAACACAAATTATCAAACTGTCCCAACATAAAGTACCAATATATTAATGGCATTTTGGTAATGATTAAATTGATCAAACATCTTTTCCAAAAGGAAATACCTAATGCGAAATGTATTTGCTAATAAGTTCTAATCTTTTAGTGAATAATAATAATAACAGTTTTATAGTTCTTCAGAGGAAAAAAGTGAGAGAAAGAAACAAATGTTTAAATGGAGAGGGCAATTATACAGAGACAGAAAAAGACTTATTTTATGGACTCAGAATTAATCAATTCATAACAAATGATAGGAATGAGAATCTAAGCAGAAAATATATCATACATAGAAATTCAATAATTGTGAGGAAAATAACCAGTTGAACCTAAGTACTCATCACCCAGACTAATAAAACTCTTTTAATCTCTATGTTAAAAAAACCAAACAGAAAAATGAACAAAAATAATTTGAACAGACACTTCAAAAGATTGTTATCCATATATTCAATTAACATACAAAAATGTGCTCATTGTGGAACTTACATAGAACCATACTAGAACCTCTGCATATGGGAGACAGTTGTGTAGAGGGGTTTGTGTGAGGAGGCCCTGGCACTGTGATCAGGATGTATCCCTGGTGCATGAGATAGCTTTCTCGATCCCATTACCTATGGTTGGATTCCTTACTCATCCCTGATAAAGCGAGGAGGGGCTTGGTCCTACCTCAACTGATTGTACCAGGTTTAGCTGTCCCCCATGGAAAAGCTTACCCTGTTGGAAGAGGGGATATGGGATGGGAGGGAAGTGGGGGGATCAGGAGGAGGGATAAAAGGGGGATCTGTAGTTGGTATATAAAATGAATTTAAAAAGTTAAAAAAGAAATAAATAACCAACAAAAAAATGAATGATTTCATGTTGGTAAAAATGTCTCAGTGGTTTAAGTTCTTAAATTGATTTCTGATTCCCATAACCTATGTAGAGATAGGCAGTAGTTTGTGTTTGTAACCTTGGTGCTCCTATGGTGAGTTGAAAAATAGAGACAAATAAATCCTTGGAACTTTGTGAGCCCAACACTCAATATTGCCCTCTGCTCTTCGTGTGCTCAATGCAGCATGTGCATACCAACACTCACATGTATGAACACACAGAGATACATATAATGTCTTAATACATATAGGAGTGATTTCAAAATTTCATACATAGTGGTAGGAGTATAAATTTTTTATATGAGTCTTACAATATCATTTGACAGTATTTTTAAATCTAAATATATGTATACTCCGTGGTGTTGTGAATATTTTTTAACTGTGTAAAATGTGTTTCCTTTGTTTTTGATGTGTTTTTTTTAACTATATAAAGGTATGTTGCTTTTGTTTATGGAATATTTGTTTAACTATATAAAGATGTCTTGCTGTTTCACCTTGTCTGCCTAAGGCACCTGATTCGTCTAATAAAAAGATGACTGTCCAATAGCTAGGCAGAGGAGAGAAAGAGAGCACTTGTGGGCATAAAATGAGATAAAATGGGAACCAACCAGCTAGCTGGGGTCCAGTTAGCTGGGGTCCAGACAGACAGAAAGAAAGCAGGAAAGCAGGATGGACAGTATATAGATGAGGTAAATTATCCTCTTGTCAACACATAGATGAAAAGAAATGGCTTAATTTAAGTTTTAAAAAAAAGCTACTAGAAACTAGCCTAAGCTAAGCTCAAGAATTCATAATTAATATGTCTCTGTGTCATGATTTGTGGTTTGGTGGTTCAAGAAAGCCTGCCTCATTTGGTGTCCAATGTGGGGCTCATATTTCTGCATAGCACCCGAGGAAGTTGGAAAAAAAAGACACAGCTTCCTAGTGGCATAGTTTCGTAGTGTACAAAGGTATAGAGCTCTGCCATAGAGCAAGCACTTGAACAACCATCATGTTAAGTAGCAACTGTGAGCTAAATAATAACACCTGCCACAATACGGATACCAACATCTTACAGCTGAGGCAGTTGAATGCACCTCCTAGTTAGATATGGCTCCCAGTTGAACACAGCTCTCTTCCAGGCCTACAGACATAAGGCTGGATCTCACAGACCAAGGAGGGAGTGGACCCAGCCACTAGAGCTGCAGCAGAGGGCCAAGAAGTTGCTTACCAGTTTAAGGTGTGGCTCATGCACTCAGAAAGGGCTAGAGACTATCAGTAAAGCAGATCCAGACCAAACAAACAAACAAACAAACACACAAACAAACAAACAAAAAACCTTTAAACAGGTTACAGAGTGTTTAAAAATGTGCATAGATACTTAAGAAATAAAAGAAAATGCGCATAAACAGTCATAGTAATAAATACATAGGTTAAAAATAAAATCTTTAAATAGAGAGTAAATTAATATAAAGAAAAAAAGGCATGTAAAGATGAGAAATATATAGGGAGAGTGGATCATGTATGGTGTTCTATTGACTTTGAATTTTATCAATGCTGATGATTGAACACCAAGTGTTGAGAGATATTGGATTGTAAAAAGAACTGCTAGATACTTAGAGATATCTAAACTTTAAAATGGAAGTCAGAAAATATATTGCCTTGGGGTAAAGATGATGCTTTTGTAACAAAAGGCTGTGGATTCCTTCAAAGTTAATCGAGATCTGATTTAATAGGGGAGACCTCCTGAAAAATTGGGCTACAGATATAAAGAAATAAACCTAGAAAAACTATAAGATGAGTGACTTATATTCTGATCCTTTGACATGGGAACAACTCTGACACTGGGTAAAACAAGATAATTCTTGTTGTGTATAGAGTCCTCATGACTTATTATATGCCAACTTTGCATATGGCACAGGTAGAGGTTTGGTTTTACAGTTCAAACCAACTTATAATATTGACAGATGTCTTTTACCTGCTCAAATATAAGACAAAAATAATCTTTGGCTGGCTTGTGTAGAATTCACAGACCACACTTGTATTAATTTTGATACGTATGTTACCTTTGAAAGTGTGTTTGTTTTCAGAGCAAGGGGACCAGCCAATAACAAATATGGGTAGCTCTGTATTACAGCCAAGAGAGGCCCTGAGAGACCAGCTCACAAGACTGCTCCAGGGTAGCAAAAAGAAATGCCAACAGAGTAGCAGGACTTAGGAATAATTCTTACCTCTCTGAGGGAATAAGACTCACACACGTGCTGAGGGTCCTTTGCTTTATTTCTCCCCACACCTGTTCACACACTCTTTGTTCTACACACTCTTTTTATACATTCAATGGAAAAGCTTTAGGGAACAACAACAACAACAAAGAAGTTTACATCTGAGGGTCACATTGCATTCCTTGAGTAAATGATAAGAAGCAGTGCCATGAAGTAAATCTGCCAGCCTTCTGACTAGTGATGCAGCTGCGACTGTGAAGTGGGGTTTGGCTGTTTTGCTGTCTCCTAAGAAGATAGCCTATAAAGGGTTACCAAAGGCTAAACTATTGAGAAGTCTATGGAAGATATAAAGAAGTCATGTACTAGTCTACATCTCTTAAGTGTAACCAACATTATAGACAGACATTTTGTGGTTAACAAAACATAATAAAAGTGTCAGTTTTTCTCAGTCCAAGAGGCAGCTCTGACAAGGAAGTGCAGCCAGCATAGCTGGGAGTTAGTAACCATGGCAATGCATGCTCCACAGGCTGCAAAGTGAAAGGTGGGGGTATGGTGATCTGCATTTCTCCATGGACACTGACATTGAAAATGTTCCAAGCCTAAACATATTTTCTACTAACCTGTGTGCAACTCCAGATCACAAGGAAGGAAACTTGTAACACTTCATTCAAAGTTACAAAATTAGATCATCCTCTGCAGTCCTAGATAATTGTGAAAACTTTTTCCAAAGTTTATCTGGGTGTTACACTGTTTCTTTCTGGACTTGGTTAACTGATTAATTGCTATTTTTTCAGCTGTGTAAATTTCAGGACCTCAACAATAAACAGTTAGCTGAACCTGGAGTCTAGTATCATACAATAGAGATTAAGAGTTTGTGGAGTGAGTTAATTGCTAAAGAATTTGTGTAGGGAGTTGATCATTGGTCTGTGTCATCAGCCAGACTTGGAAATAAAAACTGGCATAGTAATTTTAGGTTGTTTTGTGCCTAATAATCTTGATTCAACAAATTGGACACTTGGGATCTCTGCCCTTGTGCATTATCTGTGCAGGTTTAACTTATGAGGCATTTAGTCTAGTTTGAATTTGCTCTGAGGTTTAAATCAGCTAATTTTATTGAGCTTATCTTGTTAGCTTGAGACAATGATATAAAACAGATTTCTAAGTTTCTCAGGTTCTGTGGAACAAAGGCCTGACTATGAAAGTATATTTTATTCACCAAAATTACACAGTGTAAAAAGTAATCATTTTTCTACCAATCTACAGAAATAAATGTGCCAGATAGTAGAGAACACACTATCAATAAGCTGTGGGAAGAGTCCTCAGCTGTTTTAAGGGAGAATTGTGTTAGCACACAAGAAAATTACAGACAGAAGCAGACCACATGCATAATCTGTGGGCTCGTAAGGCTTGCTTGACAAGATTCCTCCATCAGATAGTTATTCATCTGGGAGGTTGACCTTATGAATATCAGTTGTCATCTGCTGTATAATCTTTTGGGCCTCTGACAGCCCAGTTGATGCAGCTTCTGTTGTAGTTTCCTGAGAGTTTGCTCAGAGTTCTGTATTCAGAACAACTTCAAGTCTGCTAGCTGAGATGGTCCAGCCTCACAGACATTTTTAGCCAGGACTTCAGATAAGCTTTGCACTTTCTCATTGAACAGATACTGGACAACAAATGTTATGCCTAGTTTTCTTAGGAGTTAAACATTGTGTGAATTTTCTCAGTGTCCCCTAGAGATGCCCTCACCCCCAGACAACAGGAAGCAGTCTAAAGAACACAATGCCCACATTCACAGGAGGTGGATGGGTGTTTTTTGATCACTCGAATTTTTTATGCATGTTTGTCATTGTTTACAGGGAATATATAAGAATAAAGGATAAAAAGACAATTATTATTTTCAAATATTTTACATCGATATGGATTTTGGTATATAGATATGAATTTAAATTTATTTTTGTTTTACTGTATCTATGTTTCTACTCTTTTTTGGGGTATTGTATTTTTACAGCTAATTTAAAATGTAATTTATAATTAAGAAATGCAGATTAGTAGTTAGTCATTTTGAATAATCAAACTTGTAATTATGTGAGGTATATTTTCAAGGTTAAACAGAGATATATTTTAGATAGCTAATCTTCAAATGCTTCAGAGAATTACAGAGTATGGCATTTAATGTGTTTAATAACATAAGGCTTTTCATGACAGTGAGACATGTCTACAATTGGCAGTACCAATCTACTTGATAAAATGATGATGGGCATCAAGAAACCTCCATATGGAATTTGCTTACATTGTGACAAAGTTAGCCATTTGTGAAAGAAACTGTCCTTGCCTTGACTGGTGACAATGTATCATCCAAATTGGACATGACAGATGCAAAGAAAGCAACTGCTAAATTTTGCCAAGGCAAGGTGGGAGAGTCCTTCAAAATTCCTGTTTCATAAAATAGTTTGCCAGATATTCTAGTCCTATAGGCTGAAGATGGATGCCCCAAACTTGAAGAGGAGTCTTGGATGACTGTCCAGGCATCTAGATGTCTCTGTCATTTCTATTAGTTTTGCATGTGGTTTCTACTGTACTTCTTGTTGACTCAGGTAACATTATATCCTTCTGGGGACTGCTCAGAGCCATCTGTGGTGGTGGATGAGTCCCAGCAGAGGACATAAGGAGTTGGCGGGGGAAGCAAATGAGCCAGGCCATGGTGATTGGGAGAATCTTGCTACCTGCCTGACTAGCAGCCAGAGTGCTTCTTTATTAATGCAACATTTAGTAAGCAGGGATACATCCATGATGTTCTAAAACATAGGTCATATTTTTTTTGGGGGGGGCATGTGTTCTATTTCCTTTTGCTCATCTTTTAGTCATCATTAATAAACTATAACAGAACAGAGTTATCATTTCCAATCATTTTCCCTCAAGTTTTGACATCATTAATAAACCAAGTTATCATTCTTACTCATTAACCCCATAACTGAATTTGAAGAATCTAGAGGCATATGACAGCCTGTTCTCAGGCTGGTAGCTTTGGTTGCTTCAAGGACACTAGACCAAAACAAAATCTTCAAGCCACTCTGGGCATTTTTCCATGTCCCAAGCAGTGTATTATTAACTCTTAGTGGTCATAGTGCCCAAAAAAGTCCTCAGGCTAATGCTGCTGCAGTTATTATTCAAATTCTGGCATAATACAATCAATGTTCACATTTATATCTTTATAGAATTTTTCTATATGTCTAATCCTGGCATTCTGTTGTTTCTTGGTCATATGACATTATAGTGGCCCTGAATGGGCTAACTTTTCTGAGAGGGAGGTTCTTACATCTCATTCTTTTATCATCTTTCCACTCCATACTTTGCTCATCAATATGTCTCTACATAGTGCAGGGTTGCATGCCATGTAATTGTCTGAGTGTACAGTGGGAAGAGGCTTATAATCTGAACTGTGGCCAACTCCTCTAACCCACCAAATCTTGTTGACATTTTTAAGTTTACTTTGTTTTGCATATCTTGTTCCTCTGTACATACAGGGAAAGATGTTGCAAGAATGTCTGCTAGCCTCATGAAGAGACCTCTGGCTTCTTTATATGTCACAACCTCCAAGGCATAAGGAAGAACTTCAAATAGATAAATATATCTCACTAAAAGTGTGTGGGGGGGGGATAGTATGTTCAAGACTGTACTGGGGAAGCTTAGAAGCAGCATTCCTGGGAGAAGGCATAAATGATTCATAAGAAATTTTTAATCAATCCTATATTCTTAAATTGTACAAGTTTTAAAAGTCCCTCAAGTATGCAACAGGTGGAGATGAAAACCAAAGGTGGCATGGCAACTATCATGCAGCTCAGTTGTGCTGGATCTTTGTCAAGAAGCTTTAAGACTTCTGCCATTCCATTCAGATATGTCTGTTCTAGGGGACTTTGATGGAGTTGAAAACTAGATAGTTATAGTTACAGATTTCTTTCATTATGATAGAATGTAAATTATGTACAAAACTTTGAACTCACCAAGATAGGATCAATAATAGAGTATTATCTCTGAATTTGCCAAACGCAAATGGACTGGATATTTTAAATATTATTCTTACTTGATAATTGTTTTTATTGCATATAGTTTTACTATGTTAAAGTTAAAACTTTTCTTTATATTAGACCAAGAGGGGGAACTGATGTGGAATACTTGTTTAACTGTGTAAAGTTGTGTTGATGTTTCACCTTGCCTGCCTAAGGCACCTGATTTGTCTAATATAAAGCTGAACAGCCAACAGGTAGGCAAAGAAGGGATGGGAGGCTTATGGACAAAGAGAAAGTGGGATACAGCCAACTAGCTGGGGCCCATCAAGTTAGTAGCCAGACAAACTTCAGGGAGGGAGCAGGAAAGCAGGATGAACAGTACACAGGTGAAGTAAACCAGCCTCTGGACAGCAATACAATAATAATAGAAATTGGTTAACTCAAGTTTTAAAAAGCTATCTAGAAACAAGCCTAAGCTAATGTTCATAATTAATAAGTCTCTGTGTCATGATTTGGGAGCTGACAGTACAATAAAACCTGCTATATTGTGGCTTATTGAATCAATTTTGAAATGTTTTACTACATCACTGATGATTTCTCATTGACAATCTATTGAAATTTCTTATGATTTGTTGATGTTAACATATACTTCCTCATGAAATTCTTACTACTTCACTGCCCTTATTTCTGCACTTTCCTAGCTATAAATATTTATGATAATTCTGTGATAGTGTCTCTTTATTAAGACATAATTCCCAGTGAGTATCACAAATGTTTTTGTTCTTTTATAAACAGAATATTTTACATCCTTTGTTACATATTATTTTTCAAAGGACACTTGTAAAATCTTGGGAGGTACTGTTCTCTCTGTCAAACAAAGGACATATTTTCTTACAGCTTGAGAGATAAAAGAAGTCATTTACTTGGAACCGGAAGGCAGACAGTTTTCCTGGATGTGATAAAAGATTTAGGTCTCTTGAAGTCACTACTATTCTGTCATTCAGCCATCACATGTGCAAAAGTCTTCTGGTGCAATTCATATAGTTATTTGGAAATTAGAGGTGGGATAACTGATGCCAATACTGAATTTCTGGTTATAGCCACTGCCTTAAGCAGGTTCCTAATCTCTTATCTAGAAGTCCCATGTCTTTATCGGCATCCAAGAAGTTATGATAGACTAAGTTGTTTGGTTAAATAGAAAAAAACACCAGATTTTTATTTTATCTTGTTTTATTACAAATGAGTGTTAAATGGTTCTGTTCTGAACAACTCAGTTCTTTTGCTTCCTTTCAGAATATGTCAGTTAACCTAAATTGATACTTCAATTATCATTTATAATTTGGAAATTGACTCAAAATAATAATGTATTTGCAAACATGCAGCTTCTGTAGTGTATGCTTATTTGGTTTCACTGAGGCTTCTCAAAGGCAATAGTCCCTTTTCAAATTGTCCTTTTATACACTTTATTCTTGTTTTGTTTTGTTTTTTTATAAGTGTACAATTCTATAATATCACCCAGGCATAAATTATAATATTTCATTGATTCTTCATTCAGTTACTGTAAAGGAAACCTCAAATGCTTTTCAATACTTCATTTTGATGTCTTTAATGTATTTGATGTCTTTACAGGTGCCAACCCTTCTCCATTCTCATAGTCACACATTTTGTTTATGCAATAACTCTTGTGTGTTTGGTTTACAACTGCAACAGTTAAAAAGATCTTAGCATTTAGTTTTCTTATTTAATTCAGACTATTATATCTTCTACTGATTGAGTCTTCATTAGAAACTGCATTCAGAAGAACCTTTTAACTAATGAGAAGCATTTTGAGTAGATATACCTTGCCTTATGTCTTTCATTAGAACTAAAAATGACAATGTGGGCATATTTCAGTTTGGCACACAATTAATTGTCATAATGATGAATACTTTTCTGAAGCACATTATTAACAAGTGCAAATAATCTGCACTGAAACTATGAAGTAATGATAGCCCATTGAAAATACTACCG
The DNA here is from genome assembly GCF_007827085.1 of Peromyscus californicus insignis. Taxonomy (NCBI): domain Eukaryota; kingdom Metazoa; phylum Chordata; class Mammalia; order Rodentia; family Cricetidae; genus Peromyscus; species Peromyscus californicus. The sequence continues at coordinate 72,962,168 of NW_026294391.1, read as the reverse complement.
TTAAAAAATAAATACACATAATCCTTATAAACACATACATGCACACACCCCACAAGTTGTTCAGTTTGAACATATGGAAAATTCAGTAGCACTGAAGTCCAACTTCTCTAAAGTGCCACATAATAGCACACAGTTACATTTTGGTATTTCTAAAAATTATAAATATAGCAATAAATGGCTTTATAAAACAAACCAGTGGTGGGAAACAAGAAAAGGAGAAGTTAATTATAGAATAACTTCTTTAAAATAGGGCAGTCATAGAGACTGATACATCACTTTCATATCTTTGATAGTCTACATTAAATGTGTCTATCTTGAATATCAAAATAAGAATTGTATTAGTATTTTTAGTATTTGTATATATAAATATATGTGTGTGTGTGCATGTGTTCATGTATTTGCCTGCATTTATGTGTGTGCACCATGTGTATGAAGTCTTCATGTAAGACAGAAGATGACACTGGAACTCCTGAAACTGGAGGTATATATATATTGTTAAAAGCTAATATCTGGGTGCTGGGGAATGAACCTAAGCAACAGGTGTTCTTAAATGTTGAGTCTCAAAATTTTATAAGTTTTAATTAGGATTTTAAAATGTTGCTACACACTTTTTATCTTAACACAACAGAAATTTAGGATTTTACTGTTCTGAAAGTCAGTATTAATGTAGTCTCAGAGGATCAAATTAAGTTGTAAATAAAGCTATGTTTCTTTCTAGGACCTCTGGGCAAGGATGCTTTTTCCAGGTTTCCTGATTCTTGGCTTAGGACCACTTCAATTGCAGCAACAGTAGACAATTTTCTTATTTAATTATTTATTTATACAGTGGTGTGTGTGTGTGTGTGTGTGTGTGTGTGTGTGTGTGTGTGTGTGTGAAAGAATGAAACCATGTACACATGCCTTGTCATGAACCTGGATTCCAGAGGGCAACTTCTTTCAGAAGTTAGCTCTCTCCTTTCACTGTGATTCCATAGTTTGAACTCAGGTCAAGGATCAACTTCTGGATATTAGACTGATGTTGTAAGTGCCTTTACCCACTGAGCCAGCTCACTGACCAACTCATTATCGTCTTTTAGTGTGTGGCATGTGGTGTTTTCCTTTTGTGTCCCCCTTTTCCAAATTTAGCATGTGAGAAAATAGTGCCCATCCAGCTCATTACAAATCAGCTCCTCTATTAGAGACATTTGATCAGCAGCCTCAATTACCCATGATGTCAATTGATTTTTGCATGAAATGTATTTGTAAATTGTGGAGATTAATACTTTATTCTGTGTGAAGGATCTCATTCTTACCACAGTGATTTTATTATAAATTTGAAGTATCTCATTATTACATTAAAATATTTATGTAAATCTCTGCCTCTCTCCCCCTGCTTTTTCTCAGTTACTTCTTTTTTGTCTTTCCTTATCTCTTTTAATCAGTAAAATGATAAATATCTTCTCATTAAAGCTATGTAGGTACTATTTTGTATGATTCAGCTTTATTGACTCAAACTACAGTAATTTTAGAAAATTTTGTCTCCATCAACATATTTGTTGTCTCCATCAAACATACTGAGAGCAGAAACTTCAGACTTCTCTTAATGTCATAATTTTAAGTTTAATATGTAGCCAACAGACATAGCACATAATGAATATTGTTTAAATGAATTAAGGAATTTTCTGACAGATAAGCAACTTGACCAAGGTCACTGAGCACAAACTCTGCCTTCTGTCATATGAAAGTCCCATCCACTATATCAGGAGAGAAAAAAACATCAAATAGTTATTCACTAAAATATTTCAAAACATTTAGCTGTGTTCCAGACATTGCTTTTGTATGTTCTGGGACTACATCATAAAAACCTGTTTCCTTCTTTTCTAAATATCACAGTCTTAATTTTGCCTAAATCACCAGGCAATGGACATATGAACAACAGAAGAAAGATTAATGATACATTAACATACATCTGTGCATAAGAACCATATAAATATGAATCTCAGATAAAGGTCAAATTATTGACATGTAAATATCTCTTGAAAAAAGGAGAGAAAAGTGGAGGCCATGCATAATTTTAACAGGGTAATAAATGATGGTATGTGGTGATAAATGGACCCAGAAAATAGTCAATTGCCTGAGAAAAAGTTCCTGTGGGCTCTCACAAGAGTGTTTAATTTTCATTCCCTTTTTGGGTGGTTAATTTAGCCTGGTTAATGAGATTTTATAACAATTTCAATCCATCTTGGAATGGAACTTCCTTTTTAGTAAGATAAAGGAACTTCAGGGAAAGTGTCTACCTGAATTCCAGGAAAGAAATAACATCAAAGATGATAAAGAGACCTTGGTTCTAAGACTGTCTCCAGCTCAAAAGGTCCAAGTCCCACATTCCTGACATCATAATCCAGTCCAAAGGGTATCAACAACTGAAAGAGAAAAAAATTCCTGGTTGTCACAAAAAGCACCAAGCATCCTGGAAAAACTGAAAAGAATAAAAGTATAAAAACACTAGAGACAATATTAAATAGGGTACAGATTATAATATTAAGCAAGCAAGTCGGGTTAGAAGTTAACAAGAGATTTCACCTCCATCTACATATCTATTCTCTTCTTTGCATTAGCAGATGGTTAGAGGTATAAAGAAATCAAAACCTGTTCAATGGTTAGCATTATGTAATAATTTCTAAAGACAGGATCAATATGGGTCTAATTTTAAGTCTGAAATATTTTTGTAATTTGATTTAGAAATATAATTCTACAATGACATTTATTTCTGATCCAATGGTGTAGGTTCAGTTATCTGCTTTCTATAGATAGGGATTTTATTTGGTTTTAATAAAAGTATTACATATGATTCCTAATTATTTGTTATTTAGTTATAGAATTTTAATGGAGATTCTAGAATCTTTTTATTTGTCATTTACATATTTTATGGCATTGTGACTTAGTGTGACCTTGTCTTTTATTTTATTTTATATTCTATTATATACCTCTACTCTGGAGGTTAAGTTAGTTTCTCTTATCTTTGATAGTACTATTAACTGTTTGGATTTTGGAATGAAATTCTAATTGACTCTCTTTACTTATCAACTTTTTTCATATTTGTTCTACATTGTGGGAAATTTTTAAATTTTTATTTGCAAAATATTATTAAAAATTTTATTTAGCCGGGCGGTGGTGGCGCATGCCTTTAATCCCAGCACTCGGGAGGCAGAGCCAGGCGGATCTCTGTGAGTTTGAGGCCAGCCTGGACTACCAAGTGAGTTCCAGGAAAGGCGCAAAGCTACACAGAGAAACCCTGTCTCGAAAAACCAAAAAAAAAAAAAAAAAAAAAATTTATTTAAAGTTACCATACTTTAAAAAAGAGATTCATTTCTTTTTATTTTATTTTGTGTATGTTTCTCTCTCTCTCTCTCTCTCTCTCTCTCTCTCTCTCTCTCTCTCTCTCTCTCTCTCTCTGTGTTTGTGTGTGTGAGTGTGTGTGTGTGTGTGTGTGTGTGTGTGTGTGTGTGTGTGTGTGTGCTTGTGTGTGTGTCTTGTTGACAAGTATGTGAATGCACCACTTGTGTGTCTGGTTCATGTGGACATCAGAATTACAGATCGTTGTGAACTGCCATGGGGATGCTGGGTATCAAAACTCGGTCATTGGTGCTCTTAACCTCGGAGCCATTTCCCAAGGCTTGGAAGCTATAATCCTTTTTATTTTTTTAATTATTATTTTATTTTATAATTAATTTAATTTTACATATCAGCCACAAATTCCCCTGTCCTCCCTCCTCCCACCCCCAGCCTTCTCCCCCAACCCACCCCTCATTCCCATCTCCTCCAAGACAAGATCAGCCTGGGGATTCAACTCAGCCTGGTAGATTCAGTTGAGGCAGGTCCAGTCCGCTCCTCCCTACAAAAAGGCTGAGCAAAGTGTCTCAGCATAGGCCTTAGGTTCCAAAAAGCTAGTTCATGCACTAAGGACAGGTCCTGGTCCCACTGCCTGGGGGCCTCCTAAATCGTTCAAGCTAGTCAACTGTCTCACTTATCCAGAGGGCCTGATCCAATTCCATGGGGGTTCCTCAGCTACTGGTTCACAGTTCATGTGTTTCCACTAGTTTGGCTATTTGTCCCTGAACTTTTTCCAATCATTTTCTCAATATTTCTTGCTCTTATAATCCCTCCGCTCTCTCAATGATTGAACTCCTGGAGCTCCACCTGGGGCTTGGCCATGGATCTCTGCATCTACTTCCCTCAGTCACTGGGTGAGAGTTCTATCATGACAGTTAGGGTGTTCAACCATCTGATCACCAGAGTAGGTCAGCTCTGGCTTTCTCTTGACTATTGCCAGTAGCCTATTGTGGAGGTATCTTTGTGGATGTCTGGGGACCTCTCTAGCACTCTGCTTCTTCCTATTCCCATGGGGTCTTCATTTATCATGGTATCTCTTTCCTTGTTGTCCCACCCTGTTCCTGATGCAGCTGGGACTTCCCGCTCCCCTAAGCCCTCTTTCCCCCAACCCTTGCCCTCCATTACCCCCCTTTGCCCCCAGTTTGCTCATGTAGGACTCACTCATTTCTCTGTCATTGTGCGATCCCTGTGTTTATCTTAGCATCCTCTTTACTAGGTAGCCTCCCTGGAGTTGTGAGTTGCAGTCTGGTTATCCTTTACTTTACATCTAGTATCCACTTATGAGTGAGTTCATACCATATTTGTCTTTCTGAGTCTGGGTTACCTCACTCAGGATGATTTTTTCTAGTTCCATCTATTTGCCTGCAAATTTCATGATGTCATTGTTTTTCTCTGCTGAGTAGTACTCCATTGTGTATATGTACTGCATTTTATCTATCCATTCTTCAGTTGAAGGGCATCTAGGTTGTTTCCAGGTTCTGGCTATTATGAATAACGCTGCTATGAACATAGTTGAGCATGTGTTCTTGTGGTATATGCCCAAGAGTGGTATAGCTGTGTCTTGAGGGAGATTCATTCCCAATTTTCTAAGAAAGTGCCGTATTGATTTCCAAAGTGGTTGTACAAGTATGCATTCCCACCAACAGTGTAGGATTGTTCCCCTTGCTCCACATCCTCTCCAATATAAGCTGTCTTCAGTTTTTTTTTTTTATCTTAGCCATTCTGATGGGTGTAAGATGGTATCTCAGAGTTGTTTTGATTTGCATTTCCCTGATGACTAAGGATGTTGAGCAATTCCTTAAATGTCTTTCAGCCATTTGAGCTTCTTCTGTTGAGAATTCTCTGTTTAGCTGTCTTGCATAAAAAATACAAGTTTGAAGTAATACCAAAAAGAAGAACGAACGGAAACAAATTTTCAATACAATATTGGCAAACTGAATTCAACAACAAATCAAAAAGTTCACTCATCACTATCAAAATAGTTTCATTCCAATGATGCTAGGACAGTTCAACAGGCATAGATCTATACATGCTAAACATCAAATACCTAGAATCAAGGACATAAAATCACACAATATTAGTAGTTTCAGTAAAAGGTCTCCAACCTTATTCAATATGATTCATCATAAAAACAGAAAAGAAACTAAGAAGGAACATACGCAAATATAATAAAGACTTCATTCAACATTATATTAAATGGGAGGAAACACATCATTTCTACTAAAATTAAGACTAAAACAAGAGTGTCCTCTTCTCTTGTTCTTTCCCCATTGTTGTGCCCGTGTGTATGTGTGTATGCACTGTGTTTGGTTGCAAGCACCTGTATACATTCCCAAAGGACATCTGATGCCCAGTAGGATATCATTTGCTCTCCATTATTCTTTTCTTGTTACTTTGTAAAAGAGTGTCTCATGAAAAATGTATTTTAGCTAAGCTGACAGCCAGCAAGCTCCAGCTGTCCTCCTCTCTTCACTAATTTCAGTGCATGGCTTACAGTTGTGCATGGGACCACACCTCACTTGTTGTGTGGGTGCTCAAGACCTCATGCTTCTGTAGTAACTAGTCTTACCTTCTGAGCTATGTCAATAGCCTGTATTTCCTCTTATTTTATTCAATACATTTCTGGAAGTCTTAGCTGGAGCAATAAGATAAACAAAAGAACTACACAGAATTAAATAGGAAAGGAAAATTCAATCTGTTTTTATTTATGAATATAATCATTTACATAAAAGATCCTGGAGAACTCCTACCATAAATTACTTCTATCTGCTGAACTCTTTCCCCAAATAGAGCATATGAAAAACATAGTAAAATCTGTAGTTTTATTACATACCAATATTTAACACATGGAGTACAAGAAAACAATGTCATTTCTAAATAGCTTCCAGAGGTGTGTGGGAGTGGTGGTGGTAGAAAATAACCAGGGAAGTGGAGGAAATCTTTGCTAAACTTCTAAAACACTGCTAAAAGAAATTTATCCCCCATATCTATAGATCAAAATAAGTTACTTGTGTGAAAGGGGCAACGTAACTGAAATGCAATCTTGATATTTAATGCATTCCTCATTTTAACCAATAAAGCAAATTTAATTAAGGAAATAAATACTGTAAGAGATGGCAAGCTACCAAGAAAGAAAAATTATAAATGGTCCTACAAAGGTGTAAAGCCCCAGAATCACAACATTGGGACTGGTGAAATTTCACCAATAGTACAATACTGGGGCTTAGCTTAAACATTGTAGACAGCCAACAGCTGTCTAATTGGACGTAAATCCTGCTCAGTTGTAAGTAACTCATATGTACATATATAACAAAAGTAATCATATTATAAAAGGCCATAAATTCAAGAGAGTGTGGTTTGGGGGACAGAGGAGTTGTTGGCCAGGGTAAAGGATGAAAATACATTATATTCATGCATAAAATCACCAAATATTATTTTAAAAATTTACTTTAGAAAATTAAGAAAATAAATAATAAATGCTAGAGACAATTCAGAAAGAGGGAAAACATTATATCCCACTTTGAGGAATGTAAATCATACAAATATTTTGGAAATAAGTATGCAGGTTCTTCAAACAATGAAGAAGGACCTACCATATGACCTGTATATATCACTCTTGGATATGTACCTGAAGAAATCTAAATCAACATTCCATAGAAATATTTGCCCACCTGAGTTTATAAAAGGAATATTCACAATTGTCACATAATAATAAACATGTAGCTGAAGAACAACAGATGAGTGGATAAAGGGAATAAATTATAAAAGGGCAATTTATTTTATTTTATTCCGTCAGGAACAGTATGAAACTATGACATTTATAGGAAAGTAAGTACAACTTGAGATCAGCATAGTAACTCAGACTCAGAAAAACAAATATTACATTTTATTTCACTTGTGAATCTGAGATACATATATAGTACAATTAAGTAGAAAAAAAGTTTTTTGTTTTTTTGAGACAGGGTTTCTCTGTGTAGCTTTGTGCCTTTCCTGGATCTCATTCTGTAGACCAGGCTGGCCTCGAACTCACAAAGATCCGCCTGCCTCTGCCTCCCAAGTGCTGGGATTAAAGTCATGCGCCACCACCGCCTGGCTGAAAAAAGTTTTTTTTTTTTTGGTTTTTTTTTTTTTTTTGTGCTGGAAATCATAAGAATAGGAGGGAATAAGGGAAAAGAGAAATGTGGAAAGTAGATATATTCTAAAATTTATGATATACTTGTGTGAAAATATTTACAAAAGACAAAATTTTGAACAATGAGTATATGCCCATAAAAATTTTAATGCTGAATTTTAAATATAAAATAATATTGTTTCTCTTAATCAATAGCATTTTAGCTAACTTATGAGTGTTTTTTGTGTTTCAATGAAATATCTGTCAATAGTTATTACTAACTATAAGAAATGGTAGTCTGTTTCTCACTCCATATATACAATTTAATGAAGTTTAAGTGTAATAAACACCTCCAACCATAACCTTCAAACTTTATGCTTTAATAAAACAAAATATTCAAGTAGGTATTAAATGGAATTTCACTTATTACTGAAAACAGCCTAATTTGTATGACTTAAATCGGCATTTTGATTAACATGTGATTAACATTCAATGCTCCTGTGGATTGCAAGTATCATTTGTCTTTCCTATTTGGTTTTACTTCGTTGTCTTCACAAGAGTCTTTGGAGTATATTGCTTTAGGGGTTTTCTCTTTTATTTTGCTTATTATTTATTTATTTATTTATTTATTTATTTTAGATAAAATCCCCAATTTCCTATCCATCCTCTCCTCCCGTTCCCTCCTCCCATCTCCTTTTACACACCCCTCCTACTGTCCACTGCTCAGAAAGGGTAAGGCCTCCCATGGGAGTCAACAATGCATGGCATATCAAGTTGAGGCAGGACTAAGCTCCTCCCCTCTGTATAAAGACTGGGCAAGGCATTCACCATATGGAGCAGATTCCAAAAAGCCAGCTCATGTGCCGGGGACAGATCCTGGTCCCACTGCCCAGAAAACAGACCAAGCTGCACAACTGTCACCCACATTCAGAGGGCCTAGGTCAGTCCCATGCAGGCTCTCTACGTGTTGGTCTAGAGACTGTGAACAGTCATGAACTCAGGTCAGCTCTCTCTGTGTGTTTCCCCTTCCATGATCCTGACCCCTGCCCTGCCTCATACCATTCCTCCTTTCTCTCTTCAATAGGACTCCCAGGACTCAGATCAATGATTGGCTGTGGATCTCTGCATCTGCTTCAATCAGTTACTAGATGAAGGTTCTATGATGACAAATAGGGTAGTCACCAACCTCATTATAGGAGAAATCCAGTTCAGGCATCCTCTCCAATAATGCTAGAAATCTTACCTGGGGTAATCCTTGTGGATTCCTGGGATTTTCCCTTGCACCACTTTTCTCCCTAACCCTGTAATGACTCCTCTATCAAGATATCTCTTTGGTTGCTCTCCCTCTCCTACCCTCCCCTAACTCAACAATCCTGTTCCCTCATGTTCCTATCCCCCATTCCCTCCCATCTACCCCTCCCCTACCCCCAGTTTATCCAGGAGATCTCATCTATTTTCCCTTCCCGGGTGATCCATGTGTCCCTCTTTGGGTTCTCCTTGTTGACTAGTGCTGTGGGGTGTTCTGTATGTTAAATGTGTTGTTCTGATTGGTTAATAAATGAAACACTGATTGGCCAGTAGCCAGGCAGGAAGTATAGGTGGGACAAGCAGAGAAGAGAGTTCTGGGAAGTGGAAGGCTGAGGCAGAGAGACACTGCTAGCTGCTGCCATGAAAAGCGAGATGTAAGGAACTGCTAAGACATGAGCCACGTGGCAAATTATAGATTAATAGAAATGGGTTGATTTAAGGTATAAGAAGAGTTAGCAAGAAGCCTGCCACGGCCATATAGTTTATAAGTAATATAAGTCAAAAAAAGTTAAAAATTAAGTAATATAAGTCTCTGTGTGTTTACTTGATTGGGTTTGAGCAGCTGCAGGACTGGCTGGTGAGAGAGATTTGTCCTGACTGTGGGCCAGGCAAGACGGGAGAAAACTCTAGCTACAGACTAGTTTCTCTAAGGCTGTGGATTATTCCATGGTTATCCTTTGTTTGCATCTACTATCCACTTATGAGTGGGTTCATGCCATGTTTGTCTTACTGGGTCTAGGTTACCTCACTTAGAATATTTTTTTCTAGTTCCATCCATTGGTCTGCACATTTCATGATGTCATTTTTTTTTCATTTTTTTGTTTGTTTTTACAACTGATTAATACTTCGTTGTGTTATACACCTTTATTGTTATCCATTCTTGGTTGAAGGGTGTCTAGGTTGTTTCCAGTTCTTGCTATCATGAATAATACTGATATGAACATAGTTGACCAAGTGTCCTTGTGGTATGATTGAACATCCTTTGAGTATATGACCAAGAATGGCATCATTGTATCTTGAGGTAGATTGACTCCCAATAGTCTGAGAAACTGCCATACTGATTTCCATAGTGGTTATACAAGTTTTCACTCCCACAAACAGTGAGAATTCTGTCATACAGGTCTTTCACTTCTTTGGCTATAGTTTCTCCAAGTTATTTTTTATTATTTGTAAAGGGTGTTTTTTTCTCTAATTTCTTTCTCAGCCCATTTATCATTTGTATATAGGAAGGCTACTGATTTTTTCTTTTAGTTAATCTCGTGTCTCATCACATTACTGAAGTTGTTTATCAGTTGTAGGAGTTCCCTAGTAGAATTTTGAGGTCACTTTTGTGTACTATCATATGTGTAAATTGTGGTGGTATTGTGTTCCCCAAAATATTGTGTACCTTAATAAACTTATCTGGGGTCAGAGAACAAAAAAGCCACAAGATACTTAGGCTAGAAAATGTTAGCACACGCCTTTAATCCTAGCATTCCAGTGACAGAAATCCCTCTAGATCTCTGTAAGTTCAAGGCCGCATTGGAAACAGCTGGACATGGTGACTCACGCCTTTAATCCCAGAAAGCAGACTTGAATCCCAGGGAGTGGTGGTAGAAAGCAGAAAGGTTTATAAGGCATGAGGACCAGAAACTAGAAGCATTTGGCTGGTTAAGCATTTAGCTGATTAAGCATTTGGCTGGTTAAGCTTTCAGGCTTTGGAGCAACACAGTTCAGCTGAGATTCATTCTGGATGAGGACTCAGAGGCTTCCAGTCTGAGGAAACAGGACCAGCTGAGGAATTGTCAGGGTGAGATAGCTGTGGCTTGTTCTGTCTCTCTGACCATCCAGCATTTCACCCCAACAACTGGCCCCGGGTTTGATTTTATTAATAAGACTCTCTACGATTCATGCTACAGTAAATAGCAAAAGTTTGACTTCTTCCTTTTCAATTTTTGCCCACTGTATCTACTTTCGTTATCTTATTACTCTATCTAGAACTTTAAGTACAATATTGTTCCTTATTTTAGTGGAATTGCTTCAAATTTCTCCCCCATTTAATTTGGTTTTTGCTGTTGGCTTGATGTATATTGCTTTTATTATGTTTAGGTCTGTTCCTTGTATCCCTGATCTTTCCAAGACCTTTATCATGAAGGTGTTTTAGATTTGGTCGAAGGCTTTTTCAGCATCTAAAGAGATGATCATGTGGATATTTTTCTTTCAGTTTCTTTATATGTTGTATTACATTTATAGATTTTTGTATGTTGGACCACCCCTGCATCTCTAGGATGAAGGCTACCTGATCATCGTGCATGATTTTTTGATATGTTTTTGGATTCTGTTTGCCAATAATTTTACCTGGTATTTTTGCATCAGTGTTCATGAGGGAGATTGATATGCAATTCTTTGTTGAATCTTTGTGTGCTTTGGGTATCTGAGTAAATGTAGACTCATAAAAATAGTGTCAATGTTCCTTCTGTTTCTATTGTGTGGGACAATTTGAGACATATTAATTCTGGTAGAATTCTTAACTGAAACCAACTGTCCCTGGTGTTTTTTTTTTTTTTTTTTTGGTTGAGAGACTATTAACGCCTGCTTCTATTTCCTTAGGGGTTATAGGTCTATTTAATTTATTTACCTGGTCTTGATTTAATTTTAGTATGTGGTACCTATCCAGAAAATTGTCTATTTTTTTCACATTTTCCAATTTTGTGGAGTACAGGTTTTGGAAGTATGAACTAATGATTTTCTGGATTTCTTCAGTGTCTGATGTTATGTCCCCAATTTCATTTCTGATTTTGTTAATTTGGTTATTCTCTCTCTGTGTTTTAGTTAATTTGGATAAGAGTTTGTCTGTCTTGTTGATTTTCTCAAAGAACCAACTCTTTATTTCATTGACTCTGTGTATTGTTCTCTTTGTTTCTATTTTATTGATTTTGGTCCTCAGTTTATTTCCTGTCCTCTACTCCTCATAGGTGAGTTTGCCTCTTTTTGTTCTAGAGCTTTCAGGTATGCTGTTAAGTTGCTAGTGTGAGATTTGTCTAAATTTTTTTACGTGGGCACTTAGTACTATGAACTTTCCTCTTAGCATTGCTTTCATAGTACCCGATAAGTTTGTGTATGTTGTGCATTCATTTTCATTGAAATATAGGAAGTCTTGAATATATTTCTATATTTCTTTCTTGTCCCAGGGATGATTCAGTTCAGGAATGTTCAGTTTCCAAGCTTTTATAGGCTTGCATTTATAGGCTTTCTTAATTTGTGTTGTTGAATTCTTACCCTAAGCCATGGGGATCCAATAAGATACAGGGTGTTATTACAATTTTTTTATCTGTTGAGATTTGCTTTGTGACTGAGTATGTGGCCAATTTTGGAGAAGGTTCCATGGGTTGCTGAAAAAAATCTATATTCTTTTGTGGTTTGATGAAATGTTCTATAGAGTTCTGTTAGATCTGTTTGAGTCATAACATCTGTTATATCCCTTATTACTCTAATGTTTCTGTGTGGCAAACCTATCCATTGATGAGAGTGGAGTGTTGAATTCTCCCACTATTAATGTGTGGGTTTGATGTATGATTTACACTTTAGTATTGTTTCTTTTACAAATGTGGGTGACCTTGTATTAGGGCATAATGTTCATAATTGAGACTTCTTCTTACGGATTTTTCCTGTAATGAATATGAAATATACTTCTCCATCTGTTTTAATTATTGTTAATTTGAAGTCTATTTTGTTATAAATTAGGATAGCTACACCAGCATGTTTCTTATGTCCATGTGACTGAAAAACATTTTCTCAACCTTTTACTCTGAGGTAATGTCTGTCTGTGAGTTGAGGTGTGTGTCCTGCATGCGTTAGAAGGATGATGGATCCTGCTTTTACATCCATTCTATTAGTCTTTGACTTTTTACAGGTGAATTGAGACCATTGATATTAAGAGGTATTAATGACCAGTGATTATTAATTCCCATTGTTTGTTTGTTTTGTTGTCTGTGCTAGTGGTGTGTTTTTTCCCCTTCTTTTGGACTTCCTGGTGTGAGATTATCTAATGCCTGTGTTTTTGTGGTGCATATAACTTCTTTGGGTTGGTGTTTCCTTCTGGTATTTTCTGGAGGGCTGGATTTGTGGATAGGTATTGTTTAAATCTGGTTTTATCATAGAATATCTTGTTTTCTCCATCTATTCTGATTGGCCAAGGGTTCTTGTGATCGACTGGTTGTCACTTTGAGTAGTGCTATCTCAGCTGAGGTTTTTGGGGGTTTGGGTGCCTAGACACAGCATATCCTCTGGTTCTTCTGTCTGGTGTGGCATTTAGTTGTGCCTATGAGGTCTGTTCTTCCAAATGGTGTGGCTTGTGCCTGTGCCTATGGAGTCTGTTCTTCCATCCAATGTAGGTTTTGTCTGTGCTTGTTCTTCCAACTGGTGTGGGTGGCCCCTGTATCTATAGGATCTGCTGATGCTGGAGATGGTTATTCATGGGAAGGCTGCTCTTCTGCTAATTAGTGCAGGTGGTCCTTGTGCCTCTAGGGGCTTTTTCTTCAAATGGTGGAGGTGGTGTTTGTGCTTCTGAGGGTTCTCCTTCCAATTTGTTCAGGTAGTGATTGTGCCTCTAGGACCTGCTAAATTTGTGGGAGATGGTTGGCCAGGGGGAGGATGATGGGCTCCATAGGTTTGGGTGGCAGACTGGGACTTATTGATCACAGGGTTCAATGGATGGTGGTGGTGGTGGAGCTGTTTGCCAGCAGGACTCTTATCTGCTAGTCTGCTACTAGGGCTAGCTCTTTTCAGTTATTTATACAATGTATATTTGTGCTATTAATTTTTGAACTTTTTAAAGTAATGAGTCAAATTTACTGAATTGGTATCGTAAGAGGAATGCAATGACCTATTAAGAATTTCTAGTTGTTATCAAAATTGTAATATAGAACTATAGATGTTATAATGCTACAAAATAGAATGGAGAAAAAGTTATATTCTCCCTGGAATAGATAACAACATATATGTATACTTATAAGCATCTATATCTGTCTGTACATGCAGGTGTTATGTGTGTATGTATGTGTATATGTATATGTAACTTTATCTGTGTGTGTATGATTATGTATACATGTATATTTGTATACATATATGTATAAGATGTATATTTGTTTTAAATAAATTAACAAACACAAAAGTAAATTTCATTTTTTAATATTACATTCTTGCTTAGTCCTAAGATCTTCATATTACTACAAGTCATCAGTGAAAGAATGAAAAGTAAGCTTAAAATCACAAAATTTGTTCTGAAGTTTCAATTTTATTAGAATAATTATTGAAATTATAGATTCATACAGGTGTGTTGATGAAAAAAACTTATAATAACCTTGATGTTTGAAACACCCCATGTATTAAAATGTGTCTCTCCATATCTTTAAAGTAGCATGGTGATTAATAATGAATAGAATGCTTTTATCAATTAATATAATTACCAAATACAGGCTAAGCAGAGCCAACCAAATGTTAGGTGCTGCTTTTTCCATTGCCACTTGGCCTCTTAAAATTGTAAACATTGCTTCAGACACAGAAGTGTTCATTTTGGGACACCTCTAGTCACATGTGAAGTATTTCCAATTAGGATGAATAATGAGAAAGTATAAGGTAATAAATAATGTTAAAGTTGTACATTAAATGAATGTAAAATAGACAATCAACACAATTTCTTACCTCTGCCCCACTCATCATGAATACAAAAGGGTTAATAGGTGAGAGTTAGCAAAGGCCCAAAATAAGGAATAATGATAAATAACAGTAGAAAAATCTATAAAATGTGGAAGCAAACATAATAGAGTATCATAAGAAATGAAACACTGTATTATTTTATCAATCACTTTGAATAATAGCAAAATAGCTTTTGGCTTCTAAGCCTATATTGGATACATGGAAGAACCACTATTCTACACAATCTGCTATAGGAATGTAGAGATGCTAAAAAAGCTAGACTTTGAAAGGAAAGTATAAAAAAAAGCATGCTTTTTTAAGAAACTTAAGTTTTCTTTCATCCTTTCAGGGTATTCTTTATTGAAACTGCTTTTCCCAAGATTAAACATTTTTTTCTTTTCACAACTTCTTCACAGCAACCTTTTACTCTCATTTTTCAAATGAGGCAAATATTTAGTATCCACTTCTGTCATTATATGTAGCACATTTCTTCACAGTGAGGGGAGGAAATTAAAAAAAAAAAAAAACAGTGACCAGTGAGATGGTTCAGTTGGTAAAACCTTTTGTTGCTTGAGTTGGATGACCTGATTTTGACCCTTGCAACCCACATTTCAAAAAATCCAGACGTGGTGAAACCTCTGTAATTCCAGCATTCCTACAGTGAAATGGGAGGCAGACACAGGAGAATTGCTTAGAATCCTGTGGCCAGCTAACCTGGAGTACAGACTCTGCAAAATGGAAAGAGATGTTTGGCCTCAAAAACAAGATAGAAAGACAAAACTGACTTCAGTGAGTTGTCCTCTAACCTGCAAATGTTCATTGTGACACATACTCATGTAGAATAGTACTTCTACATTCATCAACACAAATCTCTCTCTCTCTCTCTCTCTCTCTCTCTCTCTCTCTCTCACACACACACACACACACACACACACACACACAAATTAACACAAAATTTATGTCAAAACAACTCAATGTACCAAAACAAGAAATAATTATAAATAAGTTAGGAATTCTCTCCTGTAAAACTAGAAGTAGGGCAGAGTACAAGGTCAAAGCAAATACAATGCTGTATTATATTGTCAAACAATTTCAAATAGAATAAAATAATCAAGTGACATCTCCATAGAATACACTATTCCTATATTTTATGTAAAGTTGTTTTCTGCCACTGTATATCTAGAAAACAAAATATGTTAATGGACTCTGCCCATAAACACATAAAATAATTGTGCTAATCCATTTTAACAGACATATTTCCAATATATGTTTTGAGCAATGAGTCCCAATAATAATTGTAAGTCAAAGTAATAGACATGTTAGTACATTAAGCCTTATAGATTTAAGAAATAAAACAATATTTTAAATTGACTTTATTACTTTTTTGTTTGATAAGAATTATGATAGGGACACTTATAGAAGATTTATATAAATAAAAACAGAGAAATTAGGAACAATACATTCCAAAAAAGATTGGAAATAAGATATATTACCCAGAAAAGGCTGTCTTCCTGAGTGTGATATAAGCCAGTAACATGAATATAATCTATGCATTCTTGGTTAGTTACAGAAGAACTTAGAAAAAGGATGAGGAGAGATGCTGTTTGTTGACTCAGTGCTAAGAGGGAGAAATAGAATTCTATTTTTTACACAGACACAGAGAGTTGTGCCACTATATAGGTCACATAGCCTGTTTTGTGTTGAGATATGACTCACTTTGCAGCCCAGGCTGTCCTGGAATTAGTTGTATAGTTTTTCTTCAAACAATCCTCTATAGCTAGAGTTTTCTTGCCTGGCCCACATTCAGGACAAATCTCTCTAACCTGCCAGTCCCACAGCCCCTCAGACCCGACCAAGTAAACACAGAGACTTATATTGCTTACAAACTGTATGGCCATGGCAGGCTTCTTGCTAACTGTTCTTACAGCTTAAATTAATCCATTTCTATAAATCTATACCTTGCCACGTGGCTTGTGGCTTACTGGCATCTTCACATGCTCTTTCTCATCGTGGCTGCTGGCAGTGTCTCCCTGACTCAGCCTTCCACTTCCCAGCTTTATTCTCCTCCTTGTCCCACCTATATTTCCTGCCTGGCTACTGGCCAATCAGTGATTTATTTATTGATCAATCAGCAACACATTTGACATACAGACCATCCCACAGCAATCCTCCTGTCTCAGCATGCCCAGTGTTGGGATTAGAGATAAAAGCTACCACATCTGTCTTGTTGCTTTTGACTTTTAATGTTGTTGGTAATTTTCTTAGAAGGTGTTATATTCAGTGTTGGATAATTCTGAACTTGTGATTTCAAAAATCACTATTTTAATTTGATTGTTGTTCCTATGATAAAAATACCCTGACAACAAGCAAGTTAGTGGAGGAAAGATTTATTTGGTTTCCAGTTCCAATTGCATTCATTACTGAGGGATGTCAAGGCAAGGCCACAAGATAAGAACTTGAAGGCAGGCCTGCTTTCTATTCCACACATTACTTCTAAGAAAAGACCTTGCTTCACAGTTTTATTCACATGATTGTACTGCACCCCCTCAAACTCCAGTAGTTTCTTATGTTGACATCATTTTCACAAAATCAAATATAAAATATAATAAAATATCTACCATCATTCCTCCTTTTCCATTCATTGCAATATACTTTTCTTTTACACCAAGCTCCCATCTGTATGCTTTAGATTATAAAGTAATCTTACTTTATCAGAGATCTTGATGTTATATTTGCCTTGACATTTTCTGAAAAAATTGCTTTTTGTAATTGCAATTTTTACCACTGGTATTTTTCAAAAAATCTAAATTGAACAGAGGGCCTCCAAAATGGTAATCATGGCCTCTTCCACTGTGCTACACTCTAACATCAACACTGCCATTTTTAATAGAAACACTTTTACTGTAAAACATAGACTACTATAATGTTAGATGCAATGAGATGCACAGCTGAAACATTAATGCAAACAGTAAACTATATGTGGATTTAAAACAAATGCAGCCATTTGTTACCACTCTTGAACTATTGAATTTGTACAGTTGTTAAAATTATGTACTTCAGTTTATTTGTAATCCCAGAGTTCATCCTCATATCCCATTTGCAGACTTTTGTGGGCATGAACAGAATGGAAGAAAGATTTGGATCCCTCAATATGAATATGCTTAGATAATGCTGAAGTAGCTGACATTCTGATCTCTTGTTTCAGCTGATATACATCAAAAGGTTTCATTTTTACTAATTAAATCTTCATCATAAAGTTTTACACCTGTGTCTTTTGGTGCGGTATTGTTATTGTGACAGTAATGTTTTTAAAAGGTCTGCAAATAAATGATATATACTGCCATCTGCTTTTCCCATGTTTCAGAAGTTTCTTACACAATATGCCTCATGGAGAAAACATTAGAGAGATCTGTTGAATAATAAGTCACAGTATTGTTGGTTTATATATGCTAAATATTTTCACATCAAAAATATGTGTTGAATAGTGCATCTGTATTATCAACAACTCTAGAGAAATGACCAATTCAGCATATACATATATTTCTGTATGTGCATACATATAAAGAGTTGATGGAGGAGTGTTAATGATATAGACTGCGATTATTTTATAAGCATGGTATTCAGAAATCATTAAGACTGACAACCAACAATCTGGAGAACCAGGGTAGAACTAAAATTCAAATGTGAAGGCAATCTCCCATGACAGTTCCTTTTTCTTTGGAGGAGGTTAGTCTTTTTTAGTGCATGATTATGTAAGGTCAACAATCATCATGGAAGATAACCATTTAAATGAGATTAACTGCTAATCTCATTTAAAAATACTTTGTGACAATTTCCACATTTTTAGACCAAATACCAGGGAGAAGAGGCCCAGCAAAATTGACATGTAAAAGTTAATCACTGAATATCTTACTATGATTAACTTAGGGTTCATAAACACTTCTGTAAACTACATTAATATCCAAATGGAGAAAATAATGTCCATAATTCTTCTTACTATGAAAAACATGCTTACATGGAGAAAACGTGCAGTAATACATTCTGAAAGAAAATAGATAAATTTCTTGGATAATATTAACTCTAATGAAAAGCTTGCTTACATGGAGACAAATGTGTACTACCACATTCTGAAAGAAAATAGATAAAATTCTTGGATAATATACACTGGTCTTGTATTAACCATTTAACTTTATTACATTTCAACAATGTAATAGAGTTAGTACAAAAAGGCAAAAATGCTGTGGATGATTGACTGATAAATAAAACACTGATTGGCCAGTAGCCAAGCAAGAAGTATAGGTGGGACTAGCAGAGAGGAAAATTGGGGAAACAGGAAGATGTAGAGGAGACACTGCCAGTTGCCACCATGAGTAGCAGCATGTAAGATACCAGTAAGCCACGAGCCATGTGGCAAGGTACAGATTTATATAAATGGGTTAATTTAAGATAGAAGAACTAGATAACAGGAAGCCTGCCACAGCCATACAGTTTGTAAGCAATATATATATATATATATATATATATATATATATATATATATATATATATATATATATATAATCAGTGTGTTTACTTGTTTGCGTCTGAGCAGCTGCAGAAATGGTGGGTGAGAGAGATTTGTCCTGACTGTGGGCCAGGCAGAACTGGAGAAACCTCCAGATACACAAAAAAAGTGTTTGGCCAAGATGTCTGTCTGTGATTTTGAGTACAGTGCTTTCAGAATCCAGAATAAGGCATTGGATCCTCTGGGACTACAGTTACAGGCTGTTATTGTTATCATGTGAGTTCTAGGAAATGAACTGGGGTCCTCTGAAGAAGTAACTTGTACTCTCAAGTACTAAGCCATTTATACAGCCCACAAATTCAGAGAACGATTTTGTAGTGTCCAAATTTATTTGATATTATGATACAACTCTTCAGTTAAGTCTCAGGAAACATAATAGAAGAGGAGGTGGAAATATTATAAAAGCTAGAGGACCAGGAAGTCTTCTGTGAAATAATGTCTGCTAGATATGATAAGGAACCTAAACCTATGACATCTCTGGAAAAACTGAATAATAACCCCAGCAGTTGACATGCCAACATGGATAGAGAAACTCTCTCAAGGACCTACCCTAGATGAAGAGCTACATGTAATTAGTGACTTTTGAGAGAAGAAGAATCAGTCTTTTTCAAGGACAAGTACCCATGTGATCAACCTTAAACACAGATACATAGTAACAACACCAAGTAGACTCAGCAGTCTGTATATAGAGTGAGTGAGAATTAAGGGAGATGGAATTTGAGAGGGTGTGATGGGAAGATAGGAAGAACTGCATTGGGGAGAGAAAGAGATGGAAATTATATAAACACAGTACTTCATATAAGAAATTTTCAAAATGTTTAATTTTTAACTTTGAAAATAGTGTCTACATTTTATTTTAGTGTTTATTATTTTATTTTCCCTATATAGTTATCTTCTATGCTATACACCCCTAAATATTATATAAGTTGTTTGGTGTATGTGTTTGTGTGAATATATATTATTCTGCTATTTCCTTTAGTACGGTTGGTATTTATTGCAATTCATTTATGCATTATGTATTGTTAGAATTCTAATTTGTTAATTTATGTTGCTAACTAATATTAAATTTTAAGATTATTTCACATATATGGTAGTATGATGTAGTTGAAGTTTTCCTGTGTCCACCCCACTCCTGCAGCTGATCAGACCCAAGTAAATACACGGAGAATTATATTACTTATAAACTGTATGGCCATGGCAGGCTTCTTGCTATCTAGTTCTTTTTTTCGAATTTTTTCTTTATTAAGAAATTTTCTACTCACTCCACATACCATCCACAGATCCCCCATCCTCCCTCCCCCACCTCCAGGCCCTCTTTCCCAAGCCACCCTGCATGCCTACATCCCCCAAATCAAGTTCTCCCAGGGGGAGTCAGCAGAGCTCAGCCCACTGAGCCTAGGCTGGTCAAAGCTCCATCCCACTGCACAAAGACTGTGCAAGGCTTCACACCACAGGCACCAGATTCCCAGAAGCCTGCCCATAGACCAGGGACAGATCCCAATCCCCCTGCCTGGGTGTCCTCCAAACAGTTTGAGCCAAACAACTGTCTTCTATATCCAGAGGCCTAGTCCAGTCCCATGGGGGCTCCACAGCAACCAGTCCACCAGTTCACATTTTACGGGCTTCTACTACTGTGGCCGGTCATCTCTGCACATCCTCCCATCATGATTTCAATGTCCCTCTCCTGCAGAATCCCTTCTCTCTCTCATCAATTGGATTCCCAGAGCTCAGCCTGGTGCCTGGCCATGCATCTCTGCATCTGCCTCAATCAGTCACTGGACAAAAGCTCTATGATGACAGCTAGATTGTTTGCTAGACCAGTCACCAGAGTAGATCAATCCAGGCACCCTCTGGACCACTGCCAGCAGATCAAGGTGGGGTCATCCTTATGGATTCCTGAGAGCCTCCCCAGGACCCTACCTCTTCCTATTCCCATGATGTCCTCATTTATCATGGTACCTTCTTCCCTGCCCTCCCGCTCTGTCCCTGTTCCAGGTTGACCATCCCATTTCCCTATGTTCTCATCCCCGACTCCTCACCCTCTGCCACCACCCACACCTAATCTTCTCATGTAGATATTATTCCCTTTTCTTTTGCAGGGTCATCCATGTGTCCCTCCTAGGATCTTTCCCTGTTAGCTAGCCTCTCTGGAGTTGTTGGTTGCAGTCTGGCCATTCTTTCCCTCACATCTAGTATCCACTTATGAGTGAGTACATACTATGTTTGTCCTTCTGAGTCTAGGTTACCTCACTCAAGATGGTATTTTCTAGTTCCATCCATTTGCCTGCAAATTTCATGATATCACTGTTTTTTACTCTTGAGTAATACTCCATTGTGTATATGTGCCACATTTTCTTTGTCCATTCTTCAGTTGATGGCATCCAGGTTGTTTCCAGTTTCCAGCTATTACAAATAATGCTGCTATGAACATAGTTGAGCATGTGTCCTTGTGGTAAGATTGAGCATTCCTTGGGTATATGCCCAAGAGTGGTATAACTGGGTCTTGAGGAAGACTTATTCCCAATTTTCTGAGAAACCGCCCTACTCATTTCCAGAGTGCCTGTACAAGTTTGCATTCCCACCAACAGTGGAGGAGTGTTCCCCTTACTCCACATCCTCTTCAACATAAACTTTCTTCAGTGTTTTCGATCCTAGCCATTCTAATAGGTGTAAGATGGTATCTCAGAGTTGTTTTGATTTGCATTTCCCTGATAACTAAGGATGTAGAGCAATTCCTTAAATGTCTTTCAGCCATTTGAGATTCTTCTGTTGAGAATTCGCTGTTAAGCTCTGTAGCCCATTTTTTAATTGGATTGTTCAGAAGTCTAGCTTTTTGAGTTCTTTATATATTTTGGAGATCAGCTCTCTGTCAGATGTGGGGTTGGTGAAGATCTTTTCCCATTCTGTAAGCTGTCGTTTTGTCTTATTAACCGTGTCCTTTGCTCTACAAAAGCTTCTCAGAATCAAGAGATCCCATTTATTATTTGTTGCTCTCAGTATCTGTGCTACTGGTGTTATATTTAGGAAATGGTCTCCTGTACCAATTCATTCCAGACTACTTCCTACTTTCTCTTCTATCAAGTTCAGTGTACCTGGATTTATGTTGAGGTCTTTGATCCACTTAGACGTGACTTCTGTGCATGTCTACATATAGGGACCTATTTGCAATCTTCTGCATGTTGACATCCACTTATGCCAACACCATTTGTTGAAGAAGTTTTATTTTTTCCATGGTGCAGTTTTGGCTTCTTTGTCAAAAATCATATGTTCATAGGTGTGTGAATTAATGTCATCTATGTTGATTGAGAGTTTTGCTGGATATAATAGTCTGGGATGGCATCCATGGACTCTTAGTATCTGCATAACATCTGTCCAGGATCTTCTGGCTTTTAGAGTCTCCATTGAGAAGTCAGGTGTTATTCTTATGGGTCTGCCCTTATATGTTACTTGGCCTTTTTCCTTTGCAGCTCTTAATATTTTTTTTCTTTATTCTGTATATTAACTGGTTTGATTGTTACGTGGTAAGGGGACTTTTTTTTTGGATCCAATATATTTGGTGTTCGGTAACCTTCTTGTATTTTTATAGGCATTTCTTTTTTTAGGTTGTGAAAGTTTTCTTCTATGGTTTTGTTGAATATATTTTCTCTGCCTTTGAGTTGGTATTCTTCTCCTTCTTCTGTCCCTATTATTCTTAGGTTTGATCTTTTCATGGTGCCCCAAATTTCCTGGACATTTTGGGTCATGACTTTGTTGGCTTTAGTGTTTTCTTTGACTGATAAATCTATTTCCTCTACCCTATCTTCAATGCCAGAGATCTGCTCTTCCATCTCTTGCATTCTGTTGGTTATACTTGCATCCGTAGTTCCTGTTTGTTTACTCAGATTTTCCACTTCCAGCATTACTTTAATTTGTGTCTTCTTTATTGACTCCATTTCAGTTTTGAAATCTTGAACTGTTTCCCTCACTTCTTTAATTGCTTTCTCTTGGCTTTCAAGGGATTTAGTGATTTCTTCCCACTTTTTTGTTTGACTTTTCCTTGATTTCTTTAAAGGAATTTTTCATTTCCTCTTTTAAGATCTCTAATATCTTCTTAAAGTCATTTTATGGTAGATATACTCTGATTCTTCTGTGTTGGGATGTTCAGGTCTTGCTGATGTAGGTTCTGATGGAGTCATATTGTTTTTTATGTTGTTGACTGTATTTTTGCACTGGCGTCTACCCATCTCTTTCTCCACTTGGTGCAAGTGGTATCTGTGTCTGAGGGAGCCTCTCTTGGTCTGATTGATACTCTTGATCCAGTGGGAGCTCTTGGTCTAGTTGATGCTGATGGACTCTGTCTCAGGGAGCAGCTCTTAGTTCAACTGGCACTAGTGGGCTCTGTCTCAGGGAGTAGCTGCAGTCTTTGCTCGTGGTAGATGGTGGTAGTCTGGCCTATCTGCAGGAAGTCTGCCTGACAACTGGCCTTTTAGTCCAGTTGGGTGCTGGCAGGCTCTGTGTCAGGGAACAGTTGCAGTCTCTGAGGGTGGGTGGGATTTTGGGGAGGTGGGGCTTGGGTTATAGGGTCTGATGGGGGATGGTGGTAGTCTGACCTGTGTGCAGGAGGACTGCCTGCCAACTGGCATGAAATTTGAACTGCAATGGGTGGTGGTATAGGGGTGAAGTGTTGTACTCCTGGGCCCAAAGCCTAAGGG
Source organism: Peromyscus californicus insignis (assembly GCF_007827085.1). Lineage (NCBI taxonomy): Eukaryota > Metazoa > Chordata > Mammalia > Rodentia > Cricetidae > Peromyscus > Peromyscus californicus. Next base: position 72,938,446 of record NW_026294391.1, on the reverse strand, counting down.
CTGGGAAGTTTGGGTATGAGGATAAAGACTCACCTCTTAGTACAGACTGGTGATGACAGGCTCTATCTCTGCTACCTAGTTCTTATATCTTAAATTAACACATTTCTATTGCTCTATAAGATGCCACATGGCTTGTGGCTTACTGGTACATTACATCTTGCTTGTCATAGTGGTGGTGGCTGGCAGCATCTCCTGACTGAGCCTTCCCTTCCCAGAATTCTCTTCTCTGTTTGTCCCACCTGTACTATATTTCCTGCCTGGCTTGGCCAATCAGTGTTTTATTTATCAATCAATCAGAGCAACACATTCACAGCATACAGAAAGACATCCCCAGCAATATGATCATACCTTAAAGATTTTGTGGCCTTAGTTTCAGAATACTACAGTAATTCAAATATTCTAACAAAGTATATAATACAAATGTTTTATAATTCTAATGTACATGCAAAGTATACTATATTATAGAGTACTTCATTAACTATGTGATGCTGTCATGTCTAAAACAGCAATGTCTACACATTAAATAAAATATTTTATTGTGGAGATTATAGAGATAGTTTAGCTAATCAATGCTTGCCACACAAGTGTGAGGACTTAAAATTGACCACTGTGTCCACTTATAAAACCAGGAAAGTGCTTGTAATCCTCTTGGAGGATTTAAGTCCTTGTTACCTTCTAAGGTTTTGAACAAATTATTCAGTTAATCATTTTTTACCCCAACAATAGTTTGTAGATGAGAAATGTCTTCAAATAATCTTTGAAAGTCATTAAGAGTCCGTAATCGATCTTTCCTAATTTGCACCTTTTGGGGTCTAATTTTTTGTACACCTATTATATCTTAAATAATTAATAGAATCTCCTCTTTGTATCTTTTCAGGAGTAATTTGTAATCCCCAGCAAGGCAAAATTTTCTTTACTTCTTCAAACATTCTTTCTAAAGTATCTGCATATGAGTCAGCTAGCAAAAATCATCCATATAATGATAAGTTATAGATTTAGGAAAATTTTCACATATCACTTCCAATGGCTGTTGTACAAAATATTGGCACAGTGTTGGGCTATTCAACATTCCCTGTGGGAGAATCCTCCATTGATATCTCTTAACCGGTTGAGAATTATTGTAAGTAGGCCCCATGAAGGCAAATCTTTCTCTGTCTTTTTCTTGTAAAGGTATTGAAAAGAAACAATCTTCTAAATCAAAAACTATAAGAGACCATCCTTTAGGTAACAAAGTAGGCAAAGGAATTCCAGATTGTAGAGGGCCCATTGGCTGATTTACTTTGTTAACTGCTCTAATGTCTGTTATCATTCTCCATTTACCACATTTTTTTTAAATAACAAATACAGGAGAATTCCAAGGGCTGGTTGATTCTTCAATATGCTGAGCATTTAACTGATCTTGTACCAGCTCTTCTAAAGCCTGGAGTTTCTCTGTTGTAAAAGGTCATTGCTGAACCCATACAGGCTTGTCTGTTAACCATTTTAAAGGTAGAGCTGTTGATGTCTTTGGAAGATCATCAGTTGTTGTGCCCTGTTCTTGTACAATCTGGATGGCTAGTGACCACTCATTAGAATAAAACCTTCTAATATTTCTCTCAGAAACATGTGTTAGTTTATGATTTGTTTCTGAGATTGGAGGAATGTTAATCTGAGTATTCCATTGTTGTAATAGATCATGGGCCCATAAGTTCAGAGCTATGTTAGCCACATATGGCTTTAATTTTCCTCTCGGGTCCTTCTGAACCTATACATTCGAGCCATCTTGCACTCTGTTTCACTTGTGATAATGTTCCATTCCCTAACAGCTGAATGTTTACCTCCTGAAGAGGCCAAGTTGGATGCCAAAATTATGGTGAAATTATTATCATGTCTGCACCTGTGTCTACTAAACCAGACAACAAAACATCATTTATTCTTATTGTTAATTTTATTCTTTGTTCATTTATAGAAGTTTGCCAAAAATTTGCTTTATGGTTTCTCCTGAATTTTCTGTTCTCTCTGTCTCAGCTGTTCCATGACCCCGAGCGGCCTGATTTATTCCAATAGACATTTGGTTATTTAATTGCTCTGAATTGGGGTTTCTTTTATGATGGCAGGAAAAGTCTGAACTGGATTTGCTGTGGGGGGCTGCCTGAGGCCACCCTGGGAGTTTTCTGAGGACAGAGGCAATGGATTATTTGTTCCTTGTTGATCTACATTCATTGGTCCAGTGTTTACCCTTTCCACACTTTCTGCATACTCCAGAAGGGAGGGATATTCTGTTGCTATTCCTGAATTAATTCTTTCTAGGAATGCCCTGTTTATATTCCCTTTTCAAATAACCTTGCTTTACACACCCAAATATTTGACATTCCTCAAACCTTTTGAAATTGTTTCTCCTATCCACATATCATCATGGTCATTAGACTCAACATTAATTGTGTCCCTGATCCAATCCTCCAAGGGCACAGATCTTGTCTTTAATGGCCTGATTATTCTTTTGCAAGCTGCACTCACATTCTCAAAAGCCAAAGATTCAATATTCAGGACCATTCTATTTACTGCTGAAGACAGTCTTTGTAAGAAATCTGTGAAGGACTCTTTTGGGCCCTGTATAACTTTTGTGAATGACTCATTTTCTTTCCTGCTTCCTCAATTCTGTTCCATGCATTCATGGCTGCCATGCAGCATAGAATTAAGGTTTTGTTATTGTATAAACATTGTCTTTGTAGTTCAGCATATTGGCCTTCTCAAAGAAGCTGATCCTGGGAAATTTCCTCTCCTTTAGCTCTCCATTGACTTTCTATGATCTTAGCCTCATCTCTGTACCACATGCACCACTGCAGCTGTGCTCCAGGTTCCAGGACAGTGGTTGCTAATTCTTTCCAGTATTGAGGAATAACTCTATTACAAGTTGATCAGGAGTTTAACATTTGCTTTAGAAATGAAGAATGTGCCGGGTGGTGGTGGCGCACGCCTTTAATCCCAGCACTCGGGAGGCAGAGGCAGGCGGATCTCTGTGAGTTCAAGGCCAGCCTGGACTACCAAGTGAGTTCCAGGAAAGGCGCAAAGCTACACAGAGAAACCCTGTCTCAAAAAAACAAAAAAAAAAAAAAAAAAAAGAAATGAAGAATGTATGCCATAAGATACTATAGTCTCCTTGAACCTTCTTAAGTCTAACATTTCAACTGGAGTCCAATTAGTTTGTACATGCATTTGATCAGGTAGTTGCTGTATGGTTACTGGATTAATCAAGTTTGATTGTTTGAAAACAGGCTGTCTTTTTATAAACTTATAATGCAATCCTGAAATAATTTCACACTTAAATTCTTCTGTCTGAGTCTGAATTTCTCTATAATTCATTTTAACAGGTGTTTCTAAAGCTTTTATCTTGGCACTTAATTTAACTATCTTTTTAAATTGTAAAGTAAGGATAAATAAATGGATAATATGCATAATTGATGTTACATGCATCCCATCAACATTAATACTCTCATGTAGTTGTTTGATTTTCAGACTGCCCAATGGCTTATCAAACAAAGACCAATTTCTTTCCATTGTAAAGATATTTGTCATTTTTTTAATGTGGGAAAAAATTTTCTCTTTCAAGTAGTTTCTCCCTTTAAGATATCTGATATCTTAATTGACTTACCAAGTCTGTGTAGAACAGTAGAAGTCTGAGGAAATTTTGAAACAGGTACCCAGCATCCAAGATGAGAATCCAGAGAGAGAGAGACAGAGACAGAAACAGAGACAGAGACAGAGTCAGAGAAAGTGCCTACTATTTACCAGAAGAAAAGAAAAAGTTTAAAAGCTAAAGTCCAGCCAGTGCTCTGGCTTGAGTCAATTTGGGCCTAAGCACCAGCTTCCTTAAGCTATGATCACATGAGATGGCAATCTGGCCACAAGCAGCTCCAGTTGTGTGTAACTGCTTATAGCTACAATTGAGTGCAGTTCTGACTATGTGCAGCCAGACCAGACCGCTTGTTGCTACGGTCAAGTGCAGCTCTGACCACGTGCAGCTGCATCACTTACAGCTCTGACTGGGCCTGGGGCCTGTAACCCTGGCCTGTGAGGCCACCAATGTTTTTTTTTAATGAATTATTGCCATGTGGGTGCCTGTTGTGCCCAGATAGTGACCCCCAGAAAGACCACTGAAGACGAGCATGTCAAAATGCAAAAGCAAGGTTTAATTCTGGATATCTAAAAGCAATACAAGCCTAGGCAGGGACTTCATCCAATACATCCAACACAGTGGAGGCTGTGGCAACCTCTCTGCAAGCTCAGTTTTTAAAGGCAAAAACCAGAAGGTTACATCATTTATGGGTGCTAGTACAGGTATAATTCTGATTGGCTCGCTTCTAAGGACTTTCTAGAAATCATGGCTTAATCTTATTTCTAAGGGGGTAGTTGTCCGCCAATTGCTCATTGGGTGCCCTCAGGTGGGGACATTTTTATGGTCAGTTACCCTGGAAACCAGGGTTGGAACATTCTTTGGTCAAACAGTTACCTAGGGAACCAGAGAGAGGACATTCCACAGTCCAGCAGTCACTACCTCCTGACTACCTTGTGACTCTATACTTTTACACTTCCTGGTTTCTGGAATCTGAACTGACTGGTTTCAGCAAGTCATGGCCTATTCCAGTAACTCATGGCCTGTACCTAAAAGGAGAAATCTTAGGCCTTAGTTTTAGGGTGAAAGCATTTTGGTCTTATTTCTAAGATAGCTCATTTTGGTCTCACACACCAAATGTAGACAAATTTCTAAACAGTCTTAGTAAATGAGAAACACAGAGCCAAATACAGAGGTAATAGCCTAAGAGATCAGAGAGCCACAACTACCTTATCTTACCACCTTGCCGCTGTCTCTTCCCCCATAGAGAGAGCTTCTTCCTGTTTGATTTGTGTTTTTATTGCTTTCCTGTTCTGCCTTCTCATTGGCTCTAAACACAGCCACATCACTTCCTTGTCACTGCCTGTCTATACAAACCTCCAGGTCTCTATGGTTGGTACTGGGATTAAAGGTTCATTTCACCATGCTTGGCTGTGTCCTTGACCACACAGAGACTCTGCCTGCCATGTGATTGGATTAAGGGCATGGGCTACCACCGCCTAACTTCTGTTCCTGGCTCGCTATAACCTCTGATCTCCAGGCCAACTTTATTTATTAACATACAAATAAAATCACATTTCAGCACAATTAAAATTTCACCATACATATATATATATACTCAGCACTGAGATCTGTAGTACAATGTGGTTAATATATTTTCATGCCCCCTAATTGTTTTTATAAATAACAGCTTCAGTTATTAATTCCATTTTAGTGACTATTGTGACCATTTTGGCTACACCAGATACGCTCAATTGTTGATCATGGTAAACGACATCAAGTTGTTGGTTTTTTTTTTGTTTTGTTTTGTTTTGTTTTGTTTTGTTTTGTCTTAACTTTTTTTTTATTTTGCAATACAGTTCAGTTCTACATATCAGCCATGGATTCCCTTGTTCTCCCCCTCCTGCCCCCCTCACCTTCCCCCCAGTCCACCCCCACCCCCTATTCCCACCTCCTCCAGGGCAAAGCCTCCCCCACGGACTGAGATCAACCTGGTAGACTCAGTCCATGAGGTCTTCCTGTATCAGCTTCTTTTGTTAGTTGTGCCAGGGAATGTATATTTTTCCTTTTGAACAATTTTGTACCATCACTTCTACCAGATTCTCAACATTAGTAATAAATTACTAATTCTAATTCATAGTACAAGAATAGACAAGAATTATGATTCATTTCTTGAAATAGTTATGACCAAAGACATCATTTATACCCATTATAACAGTTAATAGAAGTAAGAATTATGTTGTGCTTTCTGTATCTTAAATCTTCTTCTGTGGTCTCCACCATACAACCCATAATAATCTTCAGTATCCCCACAATTTTATGTCACACACATAGCTCCCCAAGGAAAATCATCCCCTTTGTTGATTACATGTTCTGTACAACTATTATCAATTTTCTCCTCTTTAATTTGCTTATATACACATCTTATAATTTTAAGCATTTAGATTTTTCCTTAAAGAAAAATATCTTCAGTCAGCTCTTATTATTAATCTATTATTTGATAAGTACAGTGGGCATTTTTTCAGCCTTCTATATGACAGAAATGTTAATTTTTAATTAAAACAAGCAAACATTATTCTCTCTCTCGGATTTAAATGAACACTTAAGCAGATGTTATATGATTTCACAGATTTCCTTTTAACATTGCCTCCTCCTGGGCTTGCTCCCTCATGTTATCCTATCTCTTGCCTTATCAAATGTTGTATACTATAAACACCTATTTGTTTTAATAATCACTAAAATTCAGATAATACTGAAATTAGATTTTGTAGCCCAGGCCATTCCTTGAAACTTCATGATTACATATAGGACCTCCATCTTAGTCAAGTGTACTGGTTCCTGTGACTTGCTCTCCTGTTTCACAAAAGGAGGAGGCAGGAAGAGAATTGCCACATATTTGGACAGCCTGAGAGAAAGAGTGTGTTATACATCATCCTACTTTACAGAGGGATGCCATTTGTCCAAAATACAAAATGACATCAACAAACAACTTCACATGGTCCATTCACAGGTTTACATATAAATGAAATTCTCCTTTTATGTTCCTCCCAGGTGCTATTACATTGTTCTCCCAATTAATTAAGCTACAAACCTGAGACAATTTCACTTTCTCTGGTATCTCAAATCTCAACTCAATTTCTTCATCAATAATTAAGACTGAAATGTAATCAATGCTCTTTTCTATTATTTTACTTATATATTCTTTTCTTCAATCTTATAATGTCTTAAATAATTATAGCTTTTATTAACCATCAGTATCAAACTTGCCTGTTTGTTGTTTTGCCTGTGTTATTGCTGACAGATGTTCCTTATGTTTCTTTGATGGGCTTCCATATCATCACTGCAACAGAGAATGGAGCTTAACATTTCAGTCTTCATTGATAATCTGTTTTATCCTACACAAGATATAGTGTATGTCAGCGCATTATTTTTTATATGTCAAATGGGAAAACTAATTGCTAGTTCTCATTATTTTTGTAAGAATTATTTCCCTCTCTTTCTCCCTCTCTCTCTCTCTCTCTCTCTCTCTCTCTCTCTCTCCACACACACACACACACACACACACACACACACACACACACACACACACACACACACACACATATATGTATGTATTTAGTTTCGGCAGAGTTGCTGGTTTTTTATTTGTATCAATCTAAACCTCTAACTTTACATAACAATTTATCTACATAAATCCTAAAATTTAATTATATGTCCTGGATGAGTTGATCACTGCATAACTTGTCATCTAAATAATTCTCCATTTCTTGGAAAATATCTTTATTCCCTAGCGATGCCATGGCAGTCTGTCAAAAAACCTGTTGCTTATTTTTCTGTAGTTTTCATCTGGTCTCTAATGCTTCTTATGTACTTTTCAATTTCTGATCCCACTCCTTAATCTGTCTGTTATCACTTATTCTACAATTCTTTCTTTGAAAGTATGTGAGTGCCTAGATGTGGGACCCTGCACTCTAGCTAGGCATGCCTACAGCATTGACATTCAAGCTTCTAGCTTTTATCTTCTCCCTGCCAACAGGATTCATTGGCTGTTTTGCAGGTTTCTGTTGTATTTGATAGTTATCTCACATTACATATACACATCTATTTTTTATTATTATTATTATTATTATTATTATTATTATTATTATATGGTTATATGTAACTGTAACCTTTGTCTAAATAAATCACTAAAATGGAAGTACTGGGTAATAAATGTAGTATTAACAAATAAAATTCATATTATATGTGCACAGTTAAAACAGTTGTTCTCAACCTTCCTAATATTGTGACCCTTTAATACAGTTCCTCATGATGGGGTGAATCCCAACCATAAAATCATTTTTATTGCTACTTCCTAACGCTAATGTTGCTACAGTTATCAATTGTAATGAAATATCTGTGTCATTTGATGATCTTAGTCTGCCCATCTGAAAGGGACATTTGGCCCTCAAAAGAGGTCATGACCCATAGGTTAAGAACAAGTGGTTTAGAGAGACTTAAGAACCTCAATGTTTCTTATTAAGGATTCCTAATCTTACAAATGCTTTATTAGGCTCTAAAAATATTTTTATGTATACAAATGCATATTTCCAATATGGTGTAGGATTTGCTCTCCTAGGTATTGCACAAAACTAATTAACAACTAGATAATGACTACCCAGTCCTTAATCTGCCAGACTGCATATAATATTTATCTGCCTCTCTAAATATCACTAGATTGTTGCATTCGCTGAAGCGAAGCTTACGCAATGATGTGTCATATCATTTCTTATAGATATTCTTTCTGGGATTCTTGCCAAGGCTTTGCCTTAAGCATAACAATCCCCATACTACCACTTGTTACAGTACATCAAAATGTGTCTGATCTATGTATTTTTTGTTATTGTTTTTAACAACAACAACAAAAATTCACTTCATTAATAGAAAAAAGTTGTCAAATTTGTCAGAGAGATGACTCAGTAGAGTTTCTGCTGTGAAATAAAACAGACCTAAGTACAAATCCCTATCACAACATAAAATGTCAGACATGGTGGTACCCTTCTGTTTTCCCAGCTTGTGTAAGGCAGAGGCAAGGAGAACACTTCCAACCACTGAATCACTCTTGCTAGCCTAGTTGAATAAATTAGATATTGCTCTATTAATAAATCTGTTATTAGAAAATAAGGTGGAGCTAAATCTAGGAAGACAAACCCATAGACCCCTTTCTTTGAAAGTCTATTTCCCCATAAATTGTTCTTTAAAATATTCAAGATAGTGAATTATAAAAAAATAATTAAAATAGGATTATAAATATCAATTAAGTGTTTCCTATAAGACTTGTTCATAGTGTATACAAAAAGGACTATTACAAAATACATGTAGTTCTGATTTCTGTGTGACAATAATGAGACTGTCATTTGCAAACAGAGGTGATAAAGTGAGAAATTTGTGATATTGAAAGTTTGTTTCAAAACTGTAAATTATTTAAAACTTTTTCAAAGATATTAATACGCATATATTCAAATGAACTAACATTATAGATGTTAACTAATTCTGGAGAATAAAATGTGATTATGCTTATATAGTGGTTTGAATGAGAATGGTCATATAGTCTCATATATTTGAATGCTGGTCCCCCAGTTGGTGAAACTATTTGGGACGTATTAGGAGATTTGGCCTTATTAGAGGTGATGTCTCACTGGGAACAGACTTTTGGGTTTCAAAAGTCTGATGACATTCCCAGGTGCTCTTCCTTCCCACTGTTTGTGGATCTAGATGTGAGCTCTTAGCTATTGCTGCCATCATGCCTTTGAAATGATGCTGTGGACTTGAACTTTTTGAAACGGTAAGCCTTTAAAAATACTTCATTTTATACTTTCTCCTGGCTGTGGTGCTTTGCTGAAACATTATAAAAGATACTAAGGTGACTTTATTACTAAATACTGTATTATTTCAACAAAATATAATTACCTCCCTATATAGGTGTGCTCATTTATTTCTTTTTTATTTTTTTGCTCATTTATTATTTAATTGCTATAAAGCATTAGGAATTATTATTTAAGTTTCCAGATACCAAGGGGGAAAATAGCTTTCATAACTCATTGGCTTATTTTGCTAAATGCTGATCAGTTTTTCAAATCAATCTGATTTCTTTAGTGTTAAACCTTATCATGTTCTCAAATAGGGAATCATCTACTCAAACCACAACATAGGGAAATTCTATTCCAATACTGTTAAATAGGGCTTTATGCACGATATCTTTCTAGTCTCATAGCATTCCCAAGGAGTGTGACTACCTACTCTCTCCAAAAGTGTCTGTTAGGTTTAAATTCTTTGACAGTCAAACTTAAAAATGAATGGTCTCTGCCTGTACTATTTCTTTGTTATTATTGTCCTCATTAACCTTTTGAAAATGTGATTAGGCCCTATCTTTCCAAAGAAATTACTTTCTCTAAGATCACCAATGATCTTTTATAGTCAAAATCAGTGACATCTACCTAGATCCTTTTTTGATTTCTCTTTATTATGACTCATAACTTATTATGTTCAGAATCTTCCTCACAATTAGATACAATGGCACATTTTTCTCCTCCCTTTGCTTCTATGTTAATACAAGTGTTTTATTACTGGTTTGTTTTCTATAATTATTCATTGTATGACTGTTGAGTTCCTCCTAAACACTTTTCTGCATACTTGAAATTAGTAGAAAAAAACATGCAAAATTTTAAAGAGCTATCAACTTGAAATATAGTTGGTAATACATAATGTGAAAACTCTGGCATTATACATAGGAGACATGGAGAGACAAAAACATTTTTAAATAAAGATAACGAATCAGGGTAAGATGTGTAAGTGTGTAATGATGAATAGAAGCACATTGGGTGCTAAGCAAGTTCTGTCTGGATTGAGTAGTCATGTGATGACAATTTGAATAGTCATCATCTGAGTAGTGACCTAAAATTTAAGGATTGTTCCAGTGCTTGCACAAGGTTATGTGGAAATGTACTGAGAAGAATAACTTGCTATTCCAGAATGATAATGTTTTAACATCTGATAGAATTTGCAATGTCAGTTTAGGTGATTAAAGTGGAAGATGATATCAGAGGGGAAAGAAAAATATTACTTTCAGCTCTGTATATAGTGTAAATTTTATTGCACATGTAATAAAAATTTTTGGAGTATCAGAAACTGGAATAATATCTGCTCTGAATCACACTGTGTTAAAGAACATCTTTGGCTGCCATGTGGAATATAACTTGGTGCAAGATTCAAAACTAGAAGCAGGAAGATACTTAATATTCTATAGTATCCCAGGGGAGAGATGATAGCTTTAAAAGTCATTAAAGATAGGATGAAATGAATTTGGCAAATATTTCAGAGATAAAGTTGACAGGCATTGAAAATGGATTATATTTAGTGAAATGATGGACAAAACTAATCAAGGATGCAATTCTAGGTTTCTGGCTTGAGATGATAGAATATTCAAGTGCCACTGGCATAGTTATTGGGGGAAAAGGTGCAAAAGAAGTTCTTATAGAAGGCAAGAGTATGAAATGATATATTTCTAATGTCATTGGTATGTTTATCCGGCATTTTAATCTTTTGCATTTGAATTCACCTGTTGGGATTCTTCATACCTTCTCAAGTTTTTATGCTGGTTATTCATAACAGATCTAATCAGAGAAGTTTCTTTTTTCTGTGGATGGTGGTTAATGCAGAAAGTCACAACCTTTCAAATTGTCCAGAATAAGTGACTGTAGACTTTTCAGCCACAAATAGAATATCTGTATCACACCTCCTCCTCAAGGCTGAGGAATCATCTCAGAAAAGAAATGGAAAGATGTCAAAACTCAGAAATTGGGGATTATTGGAATGAAACAGTGTGCTTGTGGACATGACATTACTGCTGCCTTTTTCAATACACAGTACAGTAGTTACCTGCACAAGACTTCTGCAAGATCAAGCCAGTCAACATTCCAGCATAAAAGAAAGAGTGAACCATAAGCTTCGACATTGATATGAGGAACTATGAAAACATGATCACTTGGGCAGACAGAGCCAGGTTTCTTTAAGAATGTATGGTCCGTGTTCCAGTAGATGACCACATAACCATGAGTACATGGGCAGTAAAAATGGAATTTCCTTTTAAAAAACGAAAGTCCAGGTATCATGGTGCATTTTTAAATCCCAGCACCAGGAGGTAGAGGCAGGCTGAGGCAAATCTGTAATAGATTGAGGGTAATTTGGTTTATATCATGAACCAAATGCTATCCAGAGGAAAATGTGAGACTCTGACTAGAAACAAACATAAAAAAAGCAATAGATCTGAGATGAGTGAGATGGAGTAAGAAATTATCAAAGAACTAATAGCAATAATATAGTAAACTATGTATCTTTTTATTAGATTTGTATAAATTCTCTTGGTTTATATAAAATTTTCCTTATGTGTTGCTAGAGTTTTCCTGCCTGGCCCACAGTCAGGACAAATCTCTCTCACCCGCCAGTCCCAAGCCGCTCAAACCCGCTCCATCAGAACCTCCATCAGCAAGACCTGAACATCCCAACACAAAGGAAACAAAAGAAATCGACCTTTAAAATGACCTTAAGAAGATGATAGAGATCTCTAAAGAGGAAATGAAAAATTCCCTTCAAGAATTAGAGAAAAAGTCAAACAAAAAATGGGAAGCTGTAGTTTGAGTTTTCCTGCCTGGCCCACAGTCAGAACAAATCTCTCTCACCTGCCAGTCCCACAGCCATCAGACCCAACCAAGGAAACACAGAGACTTATATTGGTTACAAACTGTATGGCCATGGCAGGCTTCTTGCTAACTGTTCTTACAGCTTAAATTAATCCATTTTTATTAATCTATACCTTGCCATGTGGCTTGTGGCTTACCGGTACTTTACATCTTCCTTGTCCTGATGGCGGCTGGCAGTGTCTCCTGACTCAGCCTTCCACTTCCCCGCTCTATTCTCCTCCTTATCCTGCCTATACTTCCTGCCTGGCCACGGGCCAATCAGTGATTTATTTATTGACCAATCAGCAACACATTTGACATACAGACCATCCCACAGTACTTATGGGACATTGTCATAAAATTATTTAATATTTGAAAGAATGAAGAAAAAACCATGGTATTGAATTTCTAGTTATTGGTGTGATGATCAAATTTCATTCTGACATGGCCATTATGATATTTAAACACTAATTTGCACACATAGTTCAGAGTTGATGTACTATATTCTTTTCTTTCTGTTTTGTTGTTGTTGCTGTTTTTTTTGTTTTTTGTTTTCTTCAAGACATGGTTTCTCTGTGTTGTTTTGGTGCCTGTCCTGGATCTTGCTCTGTAGACCAGGCTGGCCTTGAATTCACAGAGATCCACCTGGCTCTGCTTCCCTAGTGCTGGGATTAAACGTGTGTGCCACCATTGCCTGGCTCATGTACTATACTCTTCCAACAGGAAAAAACATTGTTTGGAATACAGCCAAAATTAACTACAGTTTTTTTTTCACTTAATTTCATGAATTGGCAATATGCAGTCTGTTTTCTTTAATTAAACTTTTTTTAATTCACTAGTATAGCAACAATCAACATATATCTCTGCTATCCAGAAAAATTGTGTAATTTCTATATGGTATTCCTTTCCAGTTATAAAGACTTTTGATTTTCTAGGCTGTATTTCAATCATAAGATTTTTGTGTTTTCGTATATTTCTCACTGTAGCATTTTAAAAGTAGTCTTAATAGACATGAACAGGGGAAAGAGACCTGTAGGGTGGAGGGTGGGTTTTGACAGAGGTAGAAGAAATACAAGAGAGGGTGGGTGAGAATAACTATAATTTATTATTCACATATGTGAAATGTAGTTGGCTTTCCCTCTTGACAATGATAGATCTTAATAATATATAAAAGGTATAGAGATGTTCTACATATAGTGATACTTTATAGGATGCTGAAGAGTTCTCCAATACTTCATTGTTACATTAGAGGGACAGTGAAATAATACATACTTATATCCTATAGATATAGAATGAAGATCCCAGGATGATATTGAGGAAGAAATACACTCCACTACCATCCTTTTGCTCTGGAACTCATTAAACCTATATGACATATCTTCTTATGCACTTGAGATGTCAGTACATTGATAAAGTTATTGGTCTCATCACAAACATTAAATCATTCACTAGACTGACAGGTTTGTAAAACAGTAAATACATTTTTTTCTACCTCATACAAAAGCACTGAATTAATAGATCCAGTGGTCCCATAAAAAACAAAACAAAACTTTTGTTGTGAAAAGAACAACAGGATATTCAAGACAAGTTCCAGTGAGGGCCCAGTATCAAGGGTGTAGCAGAAACAGGGGCCTTGAACCAGACCAAAGACTCATTGAATGAACACTTACAAGTAAAGTGCATATAGACAAAACAGTATACATGTGACACACTGGTTTACACTACAGCTTCCACACTGTGACTTTTTTTCTGTATATTAGATTTTTTGTTTTTGTTTTTGGTTTTGTTTTGTTTGAGACAGGGTTTCTCTGTGTATTTTGGGGGCCTGTCCTGGAGCTCGCTTTTTAGACCAGGCTGGCCTTGAACTCACAGAGATCTGCTTGGCTCTCCCTCCCGAGTGCTGGCGCCACCACCACCCACCTCTGTTTTTGTTTTTGTATTTGTTTTTTTGGTTATCTTTTAAATTTTATTTTATTTTGAGGGGAAAATTGCAAGGGCAGAGGATAGATAACAAGGGATGGGGAGATGAATGGGATGGGATGCATGATGAGAAATCCATAAAGAATCAATTTTAAAAAGTAAAAAAAAGATATTAAAATTGTACATATATATATATATAAAAGTAAAAAATATTTTTGTTTTGTTTAAGCCATTCATATCAATAAGTATTTTAGTTGTTAGTGTAGTATCGAATAGTTTGACATTACTATAATGGTATTCTGACCAATAATTTCATTATTATTATTATTATTATTTTATTTAAACATTTTTATTCATTTTACATACCAACCACAGATCCCCCTCTCATCCCTCCTTCAGCTCCTCTCACCCCCACCTAACCCCCCACCACTCATCCCCTCCTCCAAAAGGGTAAGTTCACCCATGGTGGGACAGCAAAGCCTGGTGTATTCCATTGAGGCAGGACCTAGCCCCTCCCCACTGCCTCAAGGGTGAGCAAAGTGTCCGACCATACATAATGGGATCCAGAAAGCCAGCTTATACACCAATGATGGATAGATCCTCTGATCAGTAATTTCTAATAACCATTCTGGGTTTGCTTGCTGTTTTCACAAAACAAATCTAATGACTAAAACAATGATGGTTAATATTTATCAACACAATTATTAAGTCTAGTAAGTATTTGATAGCTGTTACCAAATATACACCCACTCTAAGTTCAAGCTGTACCAATTCTTTTAAACATTCCAAATAGAAATTTATCCATGTCACAGATTCATTTTTGTGTGTATTGAAAATTTCTTTGAAGGAACTTAACTTATTTTCAATATTTGACAATGATCCAGGAGATATTTATATGTTAATAGTGAAACTGTTTTAATCTTTAATAATGATTATAGTTTATAAATGGGAGCAAGTACTTTGTAATTGTCAACTCCTAAAACAGTATCTTATATTGTTAAAATTAAATAGTTCTTCAATTTCAGTCTATTTTATTGATTGAGATACAAAAAATCATTTTTTAAAAAAAAATAAAGGCCTGCCTGAATGTTCAAGCCAGATAATCTATATTTTGGATGAACTTAAGCAAATTTCTGATATTCCAGAAGCATTTCAAATCTAGTTTGCACAGTTCTATACATTTTATGCATGGTGCTTCCTATTCTCATGTACGTCTACACTTTCTATAGTATCTTCTAAAATATTCAGACTAGCTACCAAAAGTAAATCATTTGTATTTAATTTAGCCTATCAATTTTCCCAATGCTTTTTTGTGGATTTCTTGATACACATAGAAAAAGAATAGGAAGTGAGCACATAGTGGGTACATTTAATAAAATATATGGGTCTTTAAGTGACCTTGAAATTAACTCATAAAATAAAAGAAAAAATAAAAAAATCTATGTATCAATATATTGAATACTTTTAAATTCTCTTTGTAAGCAACCTGTTCTATAACTGTGATAGATATAAAATGTAAAATTCTATCACTGTAAATTTAAAGTAATTTCCTTAGTTTGCATTTAGTGTAACCATATTGCATGTACCTCAAAATGTATCAGCTCCACTAAGTAAAATATCAAATATTATTCCTCTGAATGGGTTTTTTTCAAGACAATAAAACAGCTTATAATATTTTCTCCTAATTTGTAAAATATACCATGCTCAAAATGACATCTGATAGAAGAGAAAGTGGGAAATAACCTTGGCACAGACCACTTCCTAAATATAACACCAGTAGCATAGACAGTGAGAGCAACAATTAATAAATGGGGCCTCCTGAATTGAGAAACTTTTGTAAGGCAAAGGGCATGGTAAATTATGAAATTTTAATCACATTTATATTTCATATTGTAGACAGATATGAATGAAAATAAATTATAAATTTTAAAATAATTTTGGTAAATTTAGTTGTGTAAAACAACATTTATAAAGAGTCTCAGCAGCTTTTAACAGCTAATTTCATTTTAAACACATGTGGCATTTCCAAGACATATAATTTTCATCCAGATCATTTAAGATTTATTTGTGTCAGCTATTTAACCTTTCTAAGTAGAATTTCTCCCCATAGAGGCATGGACATAGTGTAGTTTTTTTCTTCACCATATAAATTTTAAAAGGCAACAAATATCCCTATATTCCTTTGAAGATATTTCTGTTGATTTTGTAAATGATTGCGCCATAAGTTTCTGAATTATAATATGGCATTTCCTTTGTGAGGGTATGTGAGAACTCATGCTACTATATTTAAATTCATATTTTTTGCACCTCAAGAATCGAAATGGATACTATTTTGTGATCCTAAGACACCAAAGCTCTTTTCTACTAAAATTCTGGCCCGTTAACAAAATCAAAATTACTTTGCTCTTTATACACTTCTGTTCACCAAATGTAGTCCATTAATCATCAAATTTGTACATTTCATTGAATTATTACATTACAAAAGTATAGTCTATCACCTATAACTTACCGAGAATAATTGATTAATGTTCTTCTTCACCAATAAAAATATCCCTTAACCTTTAAATATAATTATCCAATCTAGTAAAATTTTCAGAGAATTTCTTTATCACTTTAAGAAACTCAGGATTCAAGAATTAACACTTCACAGCAAATAATTCCTTGGCCATATGTAAATGCCAAATGAAAAGTTTAAAACTAACTCGACATTGATCACAATACATTTAATATTCCAATTTCATCATTTCTCATCTAACCTTGACTATGTTATGCATAGATGTTAAATTACAGAAAGGATGACATTTGTTAGTTTCATCAGTCACATGAATTAGATTCCAGAATAAATTGTAAAATTTAGTAATTCATTAATAAAATGTGCTTTCAGAATATGTTTAGTTGAAACCAATTATATTTATCCTTATTGAATGCACAACTTTCAACTCTGTGAAGTACTACCACATCCTATCTTGTCCATCTAACTCTCAAAGACAGT
The DNA here is from genome assembly GCF_007827085.1 of Peromyscus californicus insignis. Classification (NCBI taxonomy): domain Eukaryota; kingdom Metazoa; phylum Chordata; class Mammalia; order Rodentia; family Cricetidae; genus Peromyscus; species Peromyscus californicus. The sequence continues at coordinate 72,921,225 of NW_026294391.1, read as the reverse complement.
TATGACACTTGTGCTATCTAGAAAATTCATAATAATTTGTTATCCTACTCTTCTTAATTTATTCATAATTTAAGTGACACTTTGGCTAAAGAAGATAACATTTACTGTTTGTTAAGTATATCTGAATCCACAAAGGACCATTATTAAATCTACTACTGACATGCTTTCTACCTATATCCATGAGCAACATTGAAATTTTTCTAAGTTTTAAATTTCATTTAGCTAGAAACTTTCTTTGAGAAGAATTACAAAAAATTATTTCTTCTAAATTCATCAATACACATGAAGTTAAGGAACATATTATACTTTTAGTAGTTCCAATATTTGGTCATTTTTCTGTTTGAATTATAAAATGACCTTCTAGTTATTAACATACTGAAGGTTTTTTTATCATATTGAGAAAAAAACACATTGTGCATGAATTTCTGGTTATTTTAGAACCTCCATATTAAAACTGGATCTAATCTCTTTTATGAATTATCTTCCACTGACTGGGGTTCCAGCCTCCAGCATCACAGGGCTCAAAGGGAATCCATGGATTTGGCATACTCTGACTTTTTTATCTGAGAGAGTAGAAGAAAAGACATTCACACACTGTCTTGATGGTTTCCTTCTTTATTCTCTGTCTGTATTCTTTATTCTGTGTTTTATATTCTCTTTTCTTATCTCTATCCAAAAATGTCCTTTCTGGCTCTCTTGATGTTTTCTTTGTAACTCCATATTTATTCTTCCTTATTCTCTCATTCTTGATGCTTTTCTTCTAACTCTACTTCTCTCATTCTTGATGTTTTCCTTCTCCTCTGTTTTCTCTCTATTTTTCCTCTACAGCTTATATACCCCAACAAAATCTCTCAGGCAATATAGAAATTACAATATGGTTACACTCTGTTTTTCAAATGAATGATCACAATAAATACTAGTAAAAAATATTATCCATATCCCTTCCATGATTAAAAATTTTACAGATTATAGGTGAAAAGCAAATTATCCCCAAGAACCCATGTACATTTACACTGAAGCAACTTGTTTTAGATTAACAGAGTGTAGGTAAGCAAGTTATTTTTCTCTGCCAGTCTTTTTACTGACAAGCTGCATTTTCCAGTTACACAGAAAGGACTAACCATTTTATTATTTATCTTGAAATGCAATCTTATAAAGAATCTTAAAAGACTCACAAACCTAAACTTGTATGCATGAAAAACAATCAGTCAGCTCTACTATAAACCTTTAGGGTGCATACCAACTCATCAATAGTTTCTATATCAGGAAACTGATGGCAGAAATGGGTATAAGGAATTAATCACCACCTTTGGTCATCAACCAATCTTAGCAAGAAAGGTACATCAGCTAATGGTAATTGGACAGCTTTGTTCTTGTTCAGTGACCTTAAAGAATTCCTTGTCTAACTATGTGCCTTTCTAAAACTGTGGTGATAAACTGTGTCCCCAATATATTGTGCACCTTAATAAACTTATCTGGGATCAGAGAACAGAACAGCCACTAGATAGACATAAAGGCCAGAAAATGGTGGCACATACACCTTTAATCTTAGCATTCTGGAGGCAGAGATCCATCTGGATCTCTGTGAGTTCAGAGTCACACTGGAAACTGCCTGGCATAGTGACACACACCTTTAATCCCAGGAAGTGATGGCAGGAAGCAGAAAGGTATATAAGGTGTGAAAACCAAGAATTGGAGCCTTGTTAAGCTTTTAGGCTTTTGAGTAGCAGTTCAGCTGAGATGCATTTGGATGAGAACTTAGAGGCTTTCAGTCTGAGGAAACAGGATCAGCTGAGGAATTGGTGAGGTGAGGAAGCTGTGGCTTGTTCTACTTCTCTGATCTTCCAGCATTCACCCCAATACCTGGCTTCAGGTTTGATTTTATTAATAAGACCTTCTAACAATTCATGCTACATAAAACTTTAAATTGTCTTTTTGGTTTTTTCACCTCAAAGCAATTTAACAAAAATATCTTCATGTAACTTTATTTTCACAGCTTTGTTTCAGCTATAATGTGCTTAGAAACCTGTGAACACAACTTCCAACATTGAGATGAAAAGAATTTAAGTTAGCTGAGCTGCTGGGACTCCTTCGTTTTCCTTAATCATTAATTTAAGCCACAGTCTATGTGACTCCTCAATAGAAACTCATGTGTTCTAGTTGTGTGACACTTGTTTTATTTTTAACCATTAATACTTAATTTAAGCTAACATTATTATCAATTACACAGTACAGCTTTGGAAGAAACCATCTTCATAATAGTCCACAGATAAAAATGCCAGGTAGAAAGGGATGTTTCAATGATATAAACACACTACATTACAGGCAGTGGGGGTCTCCATACACCCATTCACACCATGCCAGATACAAGAGAAAGATGGTAGCATCAAACACATAAAGGAACAGCAAAAACACTAGGTATTCTGGAGTCTGTGTCTTGGGGCCTTGCTTATCTGAGATTCTCCCATCAAGGATTCTCCTCCTGGTGAGCTGACACCTCAGATTTCAATTGCCACTTGAGGCTTCTCTGACATGGCCACCAGCAATTAGATATACATGATAAATAAACTATAAATCACACTAAGTATGGAACACTTATTGATTCATTATTGACATTGGGTTATCAATTTTTCAGCCATAAGCCAAAAATGTATGAAATGGTTAATCTTAATCATTATCACGCAATTGAGGTTTGCCTAAAAGTATTAGTAAATTGCTTGTACAAGTGTGTCTGAGGTGTTTTAGACGCAAATGGGGCAAAACCTATGCTGAGTATAGGTAGCACTGTACAATATCTTGAGGTCTTGATTGAACAAAAGAGAAAGAGATGGGAAACTTCCCAGTGCATGTGTCTTCTTTCTCAGCTTGCTAGCTGTCGCAAGCACATGTGATGTGTCTTCTTTCTCAGCTTCCTAGCTGAGATGCTTTGTTGCACCATGCCCAGTCCACCATGATGAACTCAAACCTGTCAAACTATGTGCTAAAACAAATGATATCTGTATGTGGTACAGTGAGGATGTATCTAACCAAAGGTGCTTTCTGAAAAGCAGCATATAGAAGTGGTTATGAAAGTAATAATTGCACTGTTATTTTATTCCTTTCTAAATAATTTTATTTAGTATAGTTTACAAATAGTCTACAAAAGATTAGTTTTCTGGTTTCATTTAAATACATGAACCTATTTTTGTCCTGGAGAACTAAAGTGGCATATAATGGTCCTCTTTAAATATTCAGTATTAGAAAATAATTAAAATTATAGATAAAATTATTTTTCTTGAATCTCTACATAAAAGGAAAAGGTGTTGATTTCACCTTTCTTCATTGCCATTCTCTTATTAGATCATTCATTTTAATAAGACATCCATTAATGTAATTGTTCATGAGGCACATCTAAACATTTTCCTCTCTTGTTTTGCTCTTAATTTTTTTTATCAAAATTATCTATAGTGGAGACAATGACCACAGTTATATGTATACTTATAAATAATGGGGTAAACCAGCAGTCATGACTTAAAATAAAATAAAAATACCCCATGTATATTGATCACAATATACAATAGTTGCAATTTATTAATATGATTAGGCAAGTATATATCATTGTATATATTCTCTTCTGTTTAATATTTACTATATGTACCTGTTATAAGTATTCTGAATTTTAGGAAATAGTAAATATAAAGATTTGTAAATGTTAATGTAGCAGGAATCTTAAAAGTTCTTATTAATAAAATCAAACCTGAGCCAGGTATTGGGGTGAACTGGAAGATCAGAGAACCAGAACAAGTCACAGCTACCTCACCTCACCAGATCCTCAGCTGGTCTTGTTTCCTCCAACTGGAGGCCTCTGAGTCCTCATCCAGAATGGATCTCAGCTGAACTGCTGTTCGAAAGCCTGAAGCTTAACTAGCTAAAAGCTTAACCAGCCAAATGCTTCTAGTTTCTGGTCTTCACGCCTTATATATCTTTCCTTTTTACCATCACTCCCTGGGATTAAAGGCTCGCTTTCTGGGATTAAAGGCGTGTGTCACCATGCTTGGCTGTATCCTTGAACAGATGAATTTCTGCCTCTGGAATGCTAGGATTAAAGGTGTGTGCTACCACTGCCTATCCTCTATGTTTAACATTGTGGCTGTTCCATTCTCTGACCCCAGATAAGTTTATTAGGGTGCACAATATTTCGGGAAATACAATACCACCACATGTTAATGCTATAAAATCTCTTTAAATTTACCTGTACATACTATGAAATTTAAAGATTTCCCCAAAAAAAACTAGCCATTTCCTTACAACATTTACTTGTAATCAAATCAATCTGCTTTATAGTGAGATAGATTCAACTATTTGAAAATGAACAATTTATTTGTCAGAATTCCTCTATACCAATAGAGGAGATGACTCTCCTACTTATATCTTCTTGAGCTCCTTCTCTTAGCCTATTGCTCTAACTATCTTGCACTATCAAGTACTATCTTGATTAGGAATAAGGAATATGGATATACTTGTCCTGTTCAGGCTTTTGTTGGAAATGCCATGAGTTGTTCTCCATTTAACATAATACTTACTTTGAGCCTCTTGTATATTGCCTTTACAATTTTAAGATATATCCTCAATATTTCTAGATTCTCCATGATTTTTTTTTTTTTTTTTTTTTAATTTCTTTTTTTTTTTTTTTTTTAATTTATTTTGCAATACAATTCAGTTCTACATATCAGTCACGGATTCCCTTGTTCTCCCCCCTCCCGTCCCCCTCACCTTCCCCCCAACGCCCCCCCCCATTCCCATCTCCTCCAGGGCAAAGCCTTCCCCACAGACTGAGGTCAACCTGGTAGACTCAGTCCAGGTAGGTCTAGTCCCCTCCTCCCAGGCCGAGGCAAACAATCCTGCATAGGCCCCAGGTTTCAAACAGCCAACTCATGCAATGAGCACAAGATCTGGTCCCACTGCCTGGATGCCTCCCAAACAGATCAAGCCAATCAACTGTCTCACCCATTCGGAGGGCCTGATCCAGTGTGGACCCCTCAGCCATTGGTTCATAGTTCATGTGTTTCCATTCATTTGGCTATTTGTCCCTGTGCTTTATCCAACCTTGGTCTCAACAATTCTCGCTCATATAAACCCTCCTCATTCTCGTTAATTGGACTCCCAGAGATCCACCCAGGGCCTAGTCATGGATCTCTGCATCCAGATCCCTCAGTAGTTGGATGAGGTTTCTAGCACAACAATTAGGGTGTTTGGCCATCCCATCACCAGAGTAGGTCAGTTCGGGCTGTCTCTCGACCATTGCCAGCAGTCTGTTGTGTGGGTATCTTTGTGGATTTCTGTGGGCCTCTCTAGCACTTTGCTTCTTCCTGTTCTCATGTGGTCTTCATTTACCATGGTCTCCTATTCCTTGTTCTCCCTCTCTGTTGTTGATCCAGCTGGGATCTCCCGCTCCCCCAAGCTCTCTTTCCCTCGACCCTCGCCTTTCATTACCCCCACTCATGTCCAGGCTGTTCATGTAGATCTCATTCCATTTCTCTGTCATTGGGCGATCCCTGTGTCTTTCTTGGGGTCCTGTTTTCCGGGTAGCCTCCCTGGTGATGTGAGTAGCAGACAATTCATCCTTGTTTCATGTCTAGTATCCTGCTATGAGTGAGTACATACCATGTTTGTCTTTCTGAGTCTGGGTTACCTCACTCAGGATGATTTTTTCTAGATCCATCCATTTGTCTGCAAACCTCATGATGCCATTGTTTTTTTCTGCTGAGTAGTATTCCATTGTGTATATGTACCACATTTTGTTTATCCATTCTTCAGTTGAAGGGCATCTGGGTTGTTTCCATGTTCTGGCTATTACAAACAATGCTGATATGAACATAGCTGAACAAGTGCTCTTATGGTGTGGTTGAGCATTTCTTGGGTATATGCCCAAGAGTGGTATAGCTGGATCTTGGGGGAGATTGATTCCCAATTTTCTAAGAAAGCGCCATATTGATTTCCAAAGTGGTTGTACAAGCTTGCATTCCCACCAGCAGTGGAGGAGAGTTCCCCTAGCTCCACATCCTCTCCAGCATAAGGTGTCTTCAGTGTTTTTGATCTTAGCCATTCTGACAGGCGTAAGGTGGTATCTCAGAGTTGTTTTGATTTGCATTTCCCTGATGATTAGGGATGTTGAGCAATTCCTTAAATGTCTTTCGGCCATTTGAGTTTCCTCTGTTGAGAATTCTCTGTTTAGTTCTATAGCCCATTTCTTAATTGGACTGTTGGGCATTTTGATGTCTAATTTCTTGAGTTCCTTATATATTCTGGATATCAGTCCTCTGTCAGATGTGGGGTTGGTGAAGATCTTTTCCCATTCTGTAGGCTGTCGCTTTGCCTTGTTGACCGTATCCTTTGCTCTACAAAAGCTTCTCAGTTTCAAAAGGTCCCATTGATTGATTGTTTCTCTCAGAGTCTGTGCTACTGGTGTTCTATTTAGGAAGTAGTCTCCAATGCCAATGCGTTCAAGACTACTTCCTACTTTCTCTTCTAGCAGGTTCAGAGTAGCTGGATTTATGTTGAGGTCCTTGATCCACTTGGACTTAAGTTTTGTGCACGGTGATAGATATGGATCTATTTGCAGCCTTCTACATGTTGATATCCAGTTTTGCCAGCACCATTTGTTGAAGATGCTTTCTTTTTTCCATTGTGCACTTTTGGCTTCTTTGTCAAAAATTATATGTTCATAGGTGTGTGGATTAATGTCAGGGTCTTCAATTCGATTCCATTGGTCCACATGTCGGTTTCTATGCCAGTACCAAGCTGTTTTTATTACTGTAGCTCTATAGTAGAGCTTGAAGTCAGGGATCGTGATGCCTCCAGAAGTTGTGTTATTGTACAGGATTCCTTTGGCTATCCTGGGTTTTTTGTTTTTCCATATGAAGTTGAGTATTATTCTTTCCAGGTCTGTGAAGAATTGTGTTGGTATTTTGATGGGGATTGCATTGAATCTGTAGATTGCTTTTGGTAAGATTGCCATTTTTACTATGTTAGTCCTGCCTATCCATGAGCATGGGAGATCTTTCCATTTTCTGACATCTTCTTCAATTTCTTTTTTCAGGGACTTAAAGTTCTTGTCATATAGGTCCTTCACTTGCTTGGTTAGTGTTACCCCAAGGTATTTTATGCCATTTGTGGCTATAGTAAAGGGAGATGTATCTCTGATTTCCTTCTCCACTTCTTTGTCCATTGTATATAGGAGGGCTACTGATTTTTTTGAGTTGATCTTGTATCCTGCTATGTTGCTGAAGGTGTTTATAAGCTGTATCAGTTCCTTGGTGGAATCTTTGGGGTCGCTCAAGTATACTATCATGTCATCTGCAAATAGGGAAAGCTTGACTTCTTCCTTTCCAATTTGTATCCCTTTAATCTCCTTATGTTGTCTTATTGCTCTGGCTAGAACTTCAAGTACTATATTGAATAAGTATGGGGAGAGTGGACAGCCTTGCCTCGTTCCTGATTTTAGTGGAATTGCTTTGAGTTTCTCTCCATTTAATTTGATGTTGGCTGTTGGCTTGCTGTAAATTGCCTTTATTATGTTTAGGTATGTTCCCTGTATTCCTGATCGCTCTAATACCTTTATCATGAAGGGGTGTTGGATTTTGTCAAATGCCTTTTCTGCATCCAGTGAGATGATCATATGGTTTTTTTCTTTGAGTTTGTTTATATGGTGTATTATATTGACGGACTTTCGTATGTTGAACCACCCTTGCATCCCTGGAATGAATCCTACTTGATCATGGTGGATAATTGTTTTGATGTGTTCTTGGAGTCTGTTTGCCAGTATTTTATTGAGTATTTTTGCATCAATGTTCATGAGGGAGATTGGTCTGTAGTTCTCTTTCTTTGTTGTATCCTTGTTTGGTTTAGGAATTAGGGTAATTGTAGCCTCGTAGAAGGAGTTTGGTAATGTTCCTTCTGTTTCTATTGTGTGGAACAATTTAGAGAGTATTGGTATTAACTCTTCTTTGAAGATCTGGTAGAATTCTGCGCTGAAACCATCTGGTCCTGGGCTTTTTTTGGTTGGGAGACTTTTAATGACTGTTTCTATTTCGTTAGGGGTTATTGGACTATTTAAATAGTTTATCTGGTCTTGATTTAACTTAGGTATGTGGTACCTATCCAGAAAGTTATCCATTTCTTTTAGGTTTTCCAGTTTTGTCGAATAGAGGTTTTTGAAGTATGACCTGATGATTCTCTGGATTTCCTCAATGTCTGTTGTTATGTCCCCCTTTTCATTTCTGATTTTGTTGATTTGGATGCTCTCTCTCTGTCTTTTGGTTAGTTTGGATAAGGGCTTGTCTATCTTGTTGATTTTCTCAAAGAACCAACTCTTTGTTTCATTAATTTTTTGTATTGTTCTCTTTGTTTCTATTTTATTGATTTCAGCTCTCACTTTGATAATTTCCTGGCGTCTATTTTTCCTGGGAGACTGTGCTTCTTCTTGTTCTAGAGCTTTCAGGTATGCTGTTAAGTCTCTAGTGTGAGATTTCTCCAACTTATTTATGTGGGCATTTAGTGCTATGAATTTCCCTCTTAGTACTGCTTTCATAGTGTCCCATAAATTTGGATATGTGGTGTCTTCATTTTCATTGATCTCTAGGAAGTCTTTAATTTCTTTCTTTATTTCTTCCTTAACCCATTGGTGATTCAGTTGGGTATTATTCAGTTTCCATGAGATTGCAGGTTTTCTGTAGTTTTTGTTGTTGTTGAAATCCAACTTTAGACCATGGTGGTCTGATAGAACACAGGAGGTTATTCCAATTCTTTTGTATCTGTTTAGATTTGTTTTGTGGCCAAGTATGTGGTCAATTTTAGAGAAGGTTCCATGGGGTGCTGAGAAGAAGGTATATTCTTTTTTGTTAGGATGGAATGTTCTGTAGATATCGATTAAGTCCATTTGAGTCATGACATCAGTTAAGTCCTTTATTTCTCTGTTAAGTTTCAATTTGGGAGATCTGTCCAGTGGTGAAAGTGGGGTGTTGAGGTCTCCCACTATTAATGTGTGGGGTTTTATATGTGATTTAAGCTTTAGTAATGTTTCTTTTACATATGTGGGTGCCCTTGTGTTTGGGGCATAAATATTCAGAATTGAGACTTCATCTTGGTGGATCTTTCCTGTGATGAGTATGTAATGCCCTTCTTGATCTCTTTTGATTGATTTTAGTTTGAAGTCTATTTTGCTGGATATCAGGATGGCTACACCCGCTTGTTTCTTAAGACCGTTTGATTGGAAAGTCTTTTCCCAGCCTTTTATTTTTAGGTAGTGTCTATCTTCGAATTTGAGATGTGTTTCTTGTATGCAGCAGAAAGATGGGTCCTGCTTTCGTATCCATTCTGTAAGCCTATGTCTTTTTATAGGTGAATTAAGTCCATTGATATTGAGGGAAATTAATGACCAGTGATTGTTCATTCCTGTTATTTTTTGGTGGTGATGTGTGGGTACTTCTATACGTTGGGGTTTACTGCTGTGGCTTTATCTGTTGCCTGTGTTTTCGAGGGTGTATCTGACTTCCTTAGGTTGGAATTTTCCTTCTAGTGCTTTCTGTAGGGCTGGGTTTGTGGATAAGTATTGTTTAAATCTGGCTTTGTCATGGAATGTCTTGTTCACTCCATCTATGGTGATTGAAAGTTTTGCTGGGTATATTAGTCTAGGCTGACATCCATGGTCTCTTAGTGTCTGCATTACATCTGTCCAGGTTCTTCTGGCTTTCAAAGTCTCCATTGAGAAATCGGGTGTTATTCTGATGGGTTTGCCTTTATATGTCACTTGGCCTTTTTCCTTTGCTGCTCTTAATATTCTTTCTTTATTCTGTACGTTTAGTTGTTTAACTATTATGTGGCGAGGGGACTTTTTTTGGGGGTCTAGTCTGTTTGGTGTTCTATAAGCTTCTTGTATCTTCATAGGCATTTCCTTCTTTAAGTTGGGAAAGTTTTCTTCTATGATCTTGTTGAATATATTTTCTGTGCCCTTGAGTTGGTATTCCTCTCCTTCTTCGACCCCTATTATTCTTAGGTTTGGTCTTTTCATGGTGTCCCAAATTTCTTGGACATTTTGGTTCATGACTTTGTTGGCTTTAGTGTTTTCTTTGACTGATGAATGTATTTCTTCTACTGTATCTTCAACGCTAGAGATCCTCTCTTCCATCTCTTGCATTCTGTTGATTATACTTGCATCTGAAGTTCCCAATCGTTTTCTCAGATTTTCTATTTCCAGCATTCCCTCTGTTTGTGTCTTCTTCATTTTTTCTATTTCGCTTTTCAGGTCTTGGACTGTTTCCTTCATTTGTTTCATTGATTTTTCTTGATTTTCTCTCAGTATTTTATTGTTTTCTTCCAGGACTTTATTGATTTCTTCTAATTTGTTTGCCCTTTCCTCTAGTTGTTTACAGCGTTCTTCACATTTTTTTGTCTTTTCCTCTACACAAGCCTCTAGCTTCTTCATGATGTCATTCATAAGGCTGTTTTCTTCTGCTTCTTCCAATTTCTGATGTTCAGGTCTAGGTGTTGGAGGAGGGCTAGGGCCTGGTGATGCTGTATTGCTATTCATTTTGTTGTATATGTTTCTGCCTTGACGTCTGCCCATCTCCTTGTGCTTCGTTACTGGCCTTATCAGCACACTTGGTTCAGCCAGACCAGTATTCCAAAAGGGAAATCCGGAGCAAGATGGGAGCTGAGGGCCGGCCTCTAAGTCTCAGGAAGAGGCTTGGGGCTCAGGGGGATGGGAGTGGGGGCAGGGCGTGGAGACTGCAGGGTCTGCCAGGGGTCTTGGAGAAGGGGATCCTTCCCGGTGGGGCTAGCAGGGAACCTGCCCGGTGGCCAGAACCTGGGGCCAAGTTGGGCAGGTCTTCCCTGGAGTGGCTGGTGCCCAGGGATGGGGTCCGGGGCAAGGAAGGGCACTCACCAGTTTTCCAAAAGGGAAGTCCGGAGCAAGATGGGAGCTGGGGGCCAGCCTCTAAGTCTCAGGAAGAGGCTTGGGGCTCAGGGGGATGGGAGTGGGGGCAGGGCGTGGAGACTGCAGGGTCTGCCAGGGGTCTTGGAGAAGGGGATCCTTCCCGGTGGGGCTAGCAGGGAACCTGCCGGGTGGCCAGAACCTGGGGCCAAGTTGGGCAGGTCTTCCCTGGAGTGGCTGGTGCCCAGGGATGGGCTCTCCATGATTTTTAAATGTGAAAAATTGTTGGAATTCTTTAAAAGTCCTTTTCTATAAGTACCTAAAGAGATGATCATGTGGTTAAAATCCCTGAACATATTTATATGGTAGATTACAATTATTGATTTTCATATGTTGAGGCATCACAATATCTCTACAATAAAGCCAATTTATTCATTGTGGATAGGAATTTTGAAGTGTTCTTGGTTTCAATCTCAAGAAAGATTTTGAACTTTAGAATTTTCTGTGGTGATAATTTATTTGTTTTGAAATATGATATTTTATTTGTATGTTAATAAATAAAGTTTGCCTCAAGATTAGAGGTCAGCGATCCATAAACAGAAGTCAGGCAGTGGTAGCCCACTCCCTTAATCTGATGGCAGGCAGAATCTCTTTCTGGTTAAAGACACAGCCAAGCGTGGTGACATGATCCTTTATTCCCAGTACCAACCATAGAGACCTTGGGGTCTGTATAGACAGGCAGTGACAAGGAAGTCATGTGGCTGGGCTTAGAGCCAATGAGAAGGCAGAACAGGAAGGCAATAAAAGCACAGGTCAGACAGGAAGAAACTCTCTCTGTGGAAGCTACTGCATGGTGGTAAGCTAAGGCTAGTCGTGGCTGTTTACTCTGATTTCTTCAGCTATTACCTCTGTATTTGGCTCTGTGTTTCTTATTTAATAAGACTGTTTAGAAATTTGTACACACTTTTCAATAAGTTTGAGACTGTTATAGATTCTGGGGACTTTTGAAGTTGGATTGAAACCATTTTTGCTTTATGATCTAGCAATATGTCTTTGGGGGCCAGGGAGTTGAATGTGGTGGTTTAAAAGAAAAGGGCGTCCAGTGGGAGTGGAATTATTAAGAGCTATGGTTTGTTAGAGTAGGTATGGCTTTGTTGGAGGAAGTGTGTCACTGTTGGTGTGTGTTTTGAGGTTTCCTTTGCTCAAGCTTCCCTCAGTGAGGCACTCACTTCACTTCTTACAAGATGTAGAGAACTCTTAGCTACATCTCCAATACCATGTCTGCCTACATTCCACCACCTTTGCCCACCATGATGGTAATGGTCTAAATCTCTAAAACTGTGAGGTGCCACCTCAGTTAAATATTTTGATTGAAAAAATTTGCCATGGTCATTGTGTCTTTTCATAGCAAAGAAATCTAAGACTTTGGGGTATTGGAATCTCCCACTACCAGGGTGTGTATATGCATGTCATATAAGCTGAAAGTCATATTTCTTTTATAATTTCTGATGCCCTCATATTTGGGACATACATATGAAGAATTTAAATGTATTTTTGGTTGATTTTTCTTTGGCAAGTATGTAATAACCTTCCTTGTCTCTTTTGATTTGTTTTAGTTTGAAGTCTAAGTTTTTTGACAGCAAAATGACTACACTAACTTGACTCTTAGGTCCATTTGCTTGAAATATCTTTTTCCAGCCCTTTATCCTGAGGTAGTGTCTATCCTTAATGTTGTGGTGTGGTTTTTTATGCAGTATAAGGAGGAATCCTGTTTTTGCAACCAATCTGTGACTCTGTTCCTCTTAGTTGGCAGTTGAGACCATTGGTATTAAGAAATATCAATGACCAATAATTGTTGGTTCAAGATATTTTGTTGTTGCTATTGGTTGTTGTTGTGGTGGTGGTGATGGTGGTGGTGGTGGTGGTGGTGGTGGTGGTTGTACTAGTGCTGTGCATATTTGTGTGTGGGTGTGTGTTTGTTTTGCTTCTGCTTTTGCTTATTTATTCTGCATGTTTTCATGGGTGATATTAACCGCTGTAAGTTGGAATTTTCCTTCTAGCACCTTCTGTAGGGCTGGATTTGTAGATAGATAGTATTTAAATTTGGATTTATTATGGAAGATCTTATTTTCTCTGTCTATGGTGATTGGAAGTCTTGGAGGATATAGTAGTCTAGACTGGCGTCTGTGGTCTCTGAGTATGCAGCACATCAGTCCAGGCCATTCTGGCTTTTAAAATCTCCACTGAGATGTCATGGGTATTTCTAATAGGTCTACATTTATATGTTGCTTTATTATTTTTCCCTTACAGCTTTTAATATTCTTTCTTTGTTCTGTACATTTAGTGTTTTGACTGTTATATGTCAAGGGGGCTTTCTTTTCTGGTCCAATCTATTTTGTATTCTGTATGCTTCTTATACCTTTATAGGCATCTCTGTCTTTAGGCCAGGTATGGTGATTCAAAAGAAAATGACCTTCAAAGGGAGTGGTACTCTTAGGAGATGTTCCCTTGTTGGAGTAGAGTAGCTTAAGTTTTCCTGCCTTGCCCACAGTCAGGACAAATCTTTGTCACCCGCCAGTCCCACAGCCGCTCGGACCCGACCAAGTAAACACAGAGATTTATATTGGTTACAAACTGTATGGCCGTGGCAGGCTTCTTGCTAACTGTTCTTACAGCTTAAATTAATCCATTTCCATAAATCTATACCTTGCCACATGACTCGTGGCTTACCGGCATCTTCACATGCAGCTTGTCATGGTGGCAGCTGGCAATGTCTTTCGCACCCAGTTTCCTGTTCTCTCAATTCTCCTCTCTGTTAGTCCCGCCTATACTTCCTGCCTGGCCACTGACCAATCAGTGATTTATTCATTGACCAATCAGCAACACATTTGACATACAGACCATCCCACAGCAGAGTAGTTGTGGTCTTTTTTGAGGAAATGTGTCATTGTGGAGGTGGGTTTTGAGGACTCATATATGCCCACGATTCCACCCAGTGTCTCAGACCATTCCCTGTTGCCTGCAAGATGGAGGATTCTCAGCTATTTCTCCAGCACCATGTCTGCCTGCACACTGCTATGTCCCACCTTTATGACAATGAACTGAACCTCTGAACTGTAAGTGAGCCATCCCAAATACATATTTTCCTTTATAAGTGTTGTTGTGGTTATGGTGTCTCTTTCAAGCAATACAAATCCTAACTAAGGCACTAGGAAAGTTTTCTTCTATAATTTTGTTGAAATATTTTCTGGGCCTTTGATCTGGGATTCTTCTCAATCCTTTTTCCTATTATTCCTACATTTGATCTTTCTATAGCGTCCCAGATTTCCTGGATGTTGTCAAAAAGAGTTCATGCTGGTATTGGAGGCTGGAATACTGGGGTGAGATTGATGGAAGGGAAGTTGGAAGAGAAAGTACTTTCAGTCTATAGGGGATAGATTCAGAGAGGAAAGGGAGACCACAACAGGCTTTCTGCTACAGAGTTGAAAGGGTGACTGAGGGTATTGGAACTGGAGGAGCAAAAGGAGAGGTATTGATCTGCCTTTAGCCTAATTGTTGCCTTTAGAGGAGTGGCTAATTGTTTTTTCAGGAGTTGTCCTTGGGATTTGGGGCTGGAACAAAACAATGAATATGGGGAGGGAATTTAAAAGAGGAATATATGTGGAATGCACAGGAGATGGGAGCAGGGGTCAGGGAAGGCTATTATGGGTGTCCTGCTGCAGATCTGGGGATGAGACTGTGGGACTGGATCTGGGAGAACATAGGCAGAAAGGGGATCTTTAGCACCTTCTTGGTTTTCTGCCAGTTTGGACATTTTATAATTACTGAAACTATCTCCTTGATTGTTTATGATATGGTTCTATTGAGATTATTTACTGCATCTGGATTTAGTTTTGGTAGAATATATGTATATTTCTTTCAGATTGTATAGTTTTTTGGAACATAGACTTTTATAGTAAGGCATTATCATTCTTTGAATTTCCTCAGAATCATTTGTAAAGTTTCTTTTTTCATATTTGCTTTTATTATTGTGTAACTTCTTTATTTCTTTTGGTTAATTTAGGTAAAAATAAGCTTCCCTGTATCTTTTGACAAGTTTTTGTTTGAAGTCCATTTTGCCAAAGATTAGAATATCTATGTCTGCTTTGTCACTTGTTCCATTTGCTTAGAATAACTTTTTCCACCCTTTTAACCTAAAGTGTTGTCTGTTCTTGATGGTGTAGTGTGTTACTTGGATGCAACAGAAAGATATTTTCTAAACAAATCCATTAGGCTGTGTCTTTTAATTGGAGAACTGAGACCAATCATAATGAGAATTATTGTGGAACAATGTTTATTAACTCCCATTGTTTGTTGTATTGCTATTGTTTGCTTAGTCCTCTTTTGTTAACAGTTTTGCAGTTATTTTTCCTCATACTCTTTTGGATGTATTTAATCTTTTATTTCAAACAAAAAAAAAGTTCTGTCTAGTGTCCCTCTGTGAAGTGACTTCATAGACATACATTCCTTAAATCCTTTTCTATCATTAAACATTTTCTCTTTTTTCTTTCATTACTATAGACAATTTTTCTGACTGTAGTAGTCTTAGATGATATCAGTGGTCTTTCAAAAAATTTAAATGTCCATCCAGGCCTGTTTGGCTTTCAAAGCCTCCATTGAAATGAAAAGTGTGATTCTTATGACTGTTATTTTATATATGTCTTGACCTTTATCTCTTAAAGCTTTCAGTAACATTTGTTTGTTCTGTATTGTAGCTAGAGTTTTCCTGACTGGCCCACAGTCAGGACAAATCTCTGACACCCGCCAGTCCCACAGCCACTCAAACCCGACCAAGTAAACACAGAGACTTATATTGGTTACAAACTGTATGGCCGTGGCAGGCTTCTTGCTAACTGTTCTTACAGCTAAAATTAATCCATTTCTATTAATCTATACCTTGCCACGTGGCTTGTGGCTTACCGGTACTTTACATCTTCCTTGTCCTTATGGCGGCTGGTAGTGTCTCCCTCTCTCAGCCTTTTACTTTTCAGTTTTTTTTTCTCCTTGTCCCGCCTATGCTTCCTGCCTGGCCACTGACCAATCAGTGATTTATTTATTGACCAATCAGCAACACTTTGACATACAGACCATCCCACAGCACTGTATATTTAATATTTTGGTTAATATGTGTTGTGAGGAAGTTTCTTTTCTGGTTACACATATTTGGTGTTTGATAGGCACCACATTCTTTGTATTTGGAAATTTTTCTTCTATGATTTTATTGAAAATATTTTGGTGTGGTTCACTGTTTTTTCTATAACTATGATTTAGGTATTTTTGTACTGTCCTAGTGTTCCTGTATGTTCTGTTTCTTATATTTTTTAGTAACATAATTTCTTTGTCTGGGTGATTTATTTCTTCTGTCTCATCTTCTAGACCTGATATTCTCTGTTGCCCTCAAATCACTCTGTTGGTAAAACTTTTTTGCTGAGCTTTTTATTTGACTTTCTGAATTTTTTGTTTTGAGATTTGTTTCAGTTCCTCATTTCTTCAAAGATTCTCTTTATGAAATTCTGTTTCCTTATTTAGAATTGTTACCATTTTTAATTCAACTATTAATATGTGTTTCTGTGGTCATAACTGCAAGTATTTTTTTACCAATCCTTTTTGAGTTACTTGAATATATTTATAATTGCTATTTTAAAATTAAAAATTGTCTTGTAGACAACATGAATTGCTTTTCTCTGGGAAATTTATACTAGGGGTGCTCATTTATAGAGGTGACATATTTTCTTGGTTATTAGTGTTTGTGTTTTGTTACAGGACCTTGGCATCTAGAGATAAACTGTTAATGTTGTTTCTTTTCATTGATATATGGTCTTGCTTTCATTAAATAGGTGTTCAGATCTTGGTTTATTGTTATTCCAACTTGCTGTGGGATGTCATTCTATATGCTCTGAATATGTGTTTCTCTGATTGGTTGATAAATACAATGCTGATTAGCCAGTAGCCAGGCAGGAAGTATAGGTGGGGTAATCAGACAAGGAGAATTCTGGGAAGAGGAAGGCTGAGTCAGGAGTCACCAGTCAGACACAGAGGAAGAAAGAAGTCAAGGCAGAACTGAGAAAAGTTACCAAGCCATGTGGATAAACAAAAATAAGAATTCTGGATTAACTTATGTGAAAGTGCTAGTCAGTAATAAACCTGAGCTAATGGCCGAGTAGTTATAATTAATATAAGTCTCTGTGTGCTTGCTTGGGGGACACGATTGGGAGAGATTTGTCCCAACCACTGGCCAGCTAGGACACGGGAAAACTTCCAACTACACCAACTTGTGAAGATCTAACTAGTTAAGTAGTATTTGGAAATTTTTCATAGAATGACACTGTTGATGTGCAAATGAAGTGTCAGAAGTGGCCTCACCTTAGTTATGGATAAGTCCAAATTCTGAGTCTGGAGTTTAGTGATGATCAGTACCAAATCTGAGCAGTGGGTGAAATGTCTGACAAGTGAAAAAGCAGGCAGGTAGGGAGTTGCTCTAATGGTCTCTTACTAGACTTCTAAGACAGATTCCATCCAGTCACAGAAATGGACAGTGTATGAGGTGGCTGATAGGTAGATAAATAGGTAAGTGGACAAATTCTTTTTGAACATTCCTACTGAAGGTTCAGTTTTAGAATTAACATGATCCTATGTCTGTGCTATGGGTAGGGTTTCTGGTGGGTAGTAAGTCAGAGAGGGTAGGTGACTGGCTTTCAGGTTTTATACCTGGAGTTCTGGGTTAGACTCCACATTGTCTGTGGTGGATTTTGTGGTTAGGTGGATGATAGTCAGTATAGGAATCAGGAGGGAAGTTGGCTCGAGGGGTTCAACCTAGAATTCCAGCTCAGACACCACATGCCTTATCACAGTGAGGGAGGGAGCAGATAGGCTTTTGGGTAGAAAATCCTGGCACCACCTTTGAGGGTCTCTATCTGATGTTCTGTGTTGGGTACCACATTGTTCCTGGCTAGTGTGGTGGCTGCCCTACAAATTCTTAAAAAATGGATGCCCATGCCTTCCAGTCATACTGACATTAAAGAGAAGCTGTCAGTGTGACATAACTTTTCCATGATTTTTATAGACTGTAGCTAGAGTTTTCCTGCCTGGCCCATGGTCAGGGCAAATCTCTCTCACCTGCCAATCCCACAGCCTCTCAGACCCGACCAAGTAAACACAGAGATTTATATTGGTTACAAACTGTATGGCCATGGCAGGCTTCTTGCTAACTGTTTTTACAGCTTAAATTAATCCATTTCTATAAATCTATACCTTGCCATGTGGCTTGTTGCTTACCGGCATCTTCACATGCTGCTGCTTGTCCTGGTGGCGGCTGGCAGTGTCTCTCTGACTCAGCCTTCCACTTCCCAGCTTTATTCTCCTCCTTGTCCCGCCTATACTTCCTGCCTAGCCACTGGCCAATCAGTGATTCATTTACCAACCAATCAGCAACACACTTGACATACAGACCATCCCACACCAATAGACCATTATGGAAAACTTCTTACTGCATTTATCATAACAAAAGATGACTTATTATATGTTGCAAATATTGTCTTAATTAATGTTAATGACCCAATGTAACTAATCTTGGGTAAATCTATTACCATTTATCTGTGCAAAACCATCAAATATATTTTAGAAAAATTAATTTTAATTATTTAAAACCTAAAGTTATGTTTGAATATAGTATCATGAGTATGGTTCTTGAGAAATACTTATCATTTTTATTTGCCTCTAGAAATTTGAAAATGAGGTGATTTTATTCTGGAATTAGATTAATGACAACTAAAAAAGGAAAGCACCTGTGACAAGTTTGCTTTATGGCAGACAAAGGTGCCAAAGAGTTAATTGACTGTTGTGGGCAAGAGGAATTTTTATGAGTTTATATATTGCGCTTACATTTATACACATTTATAATTCTCATAAAAGAAATTGTTTTCCTTCACTTCCATCTGTGGAAGTTTGATCAGAAATTATATTATATTGACTTGGTGCACCATTATGACATGCCAGGCATGGTGGTGCACACCTATACTTCCAGCACTCAGGAGGCAGGAGCAGGAGGCTCTCTTTGATTTCAAATCTTTCCTGATATACAGAGCAAGTCCCAGGACAACCAGGGCCATTACACAGAGAAACCCTGTCTTGACCTCAACCCCCAAAATAATAAAGAACATGACAGCTGGCATTAATAATAATGTCTATGGAACAAAGAAAAATCACAGAAATTAAAATAGTACAAAAGAAGTATAAATGAAGATTTTTTATGAACAATAATTGGAACATTAGCATAAATACATTTTTGGGTCCAGATTTCGGCATATATGTTTGTATGCTCTGTTCTAAAATACCTGACCATAGCAAAATTCTATTTTTCCATAATTTACAAAACTTAAATACCTTGTACATTCAGGCTTCACCAGCTTCTAGTCTGATATCATGCTTTGCTCAACAAGTACATCAAAGTAAACATCTTCTATGAGGCTGATAGAAAGCAGGGAGGTTGAATGTTGAATGTTTCTTTCTTCTGAATGTAATCTCCAGTTCCAGTTGAACAGAGATGCCTTTAATCATATCAGCAAAATTTCTAAGTGACCAGTTCCTCCCCCTGACTTACTAGATGGTATCAAATATCTGTACTCTTGTACTCAATTTCTCAGCATTTTCAGAATTTTGCTCTAGCCTTCAACAAGCCTTCCAATTGGCACCAAGGCCTTCACCTCTCTTATAAAAGAGTTTACTGGATCACAGTCTCAATTTTTCCAAATGCAAAGAAAAAATACTAAGACCAGTGTTTTGTCTATAACAGAAATTAATACATTTTGTTAAAATGATTAGAATAATTGCAATTACACATATAGATACTTTTAAATATATATTTATATATTTTTAAATATTTAAATAGTTAATATTTTAAATTAAAATATATTTTAATTAATAAATTTAAATGTATATTTAATATTAAATATTTAAAATATATTTAAATTTAAATTTAAATACACACACACACACACACATATATATATATATATATATATATATATATATATATTTAAACAGAATCTATTTAGTTTACAAAACTTATTTTGGTGAATATTTTCCATAGACCTCAGGACATAAAGTGATTGGATAAAGCCATATATATACTATATGATATTATTGACTGTAGTAAAAATGGAAAATATCACATTTCAATAAATGTATATTTTATAAGACTGAAAGAACAAGTCTTATACAGTAAGAAAATACATGCAAAAAAGACATAAACTTATGAACTTGGACTCAGTATATTTCATGTGTTTATATGCATTTGGATGGGCTTATCTGTTAAAAAGAAGAGCAATAATACTAGAGATCAGTAATAAGAAGTCAGTATTGTGCATGTTTAATTGTGTCCTACAACAACTATTCTAGCCTCACTCAGCAATCTAAATGTTCTTTCTGAATCTCAATCCAAGATTGCAGTTTATACTGGTGGGTCAATGCAGTCACTAGCTTAGATTTAGACAAACCATTTTAAGTATTAGATGTCCTTATAATTTAGAATGAATAGTTGTTAAATAAAGAAAATATTTGCTTTGTATTCTATAACATATTCCCATATTTATAATATAAGAAATTTCAATTCAAAAATGGCAGAGAAGAGGGACAGAGAGATTTTTTAAATTTACTTTACAGTTAATTTTTGGGCTATAGAGAAAGCTCAGCAGTTAAGAGTGAAGTGTAATTCTAATTAGCCTTAACAATAAAAACCCAGAGTCAGATATCAAGGGTGAAACCTAAAGGATCAGAGAAGCAGAGCAGCAGCCACCAGAAACTTCTTATCTCTGTGGATCCTCAGACTGAATGGAGGCAAGATTCTGTCTCCACCTGCCTTGCATTTCTGTCTCCACTTCCCTTGTGCTGGGTTTAAAGGAGTGTGCCCTCACTGCCCTGCTATTTCTCTGGTTTAATCCTGTATAGCCCAGGGTGTCCCTGAACTCCTGATATTCATGCTTCCTCCTCCCAAGTGCTTGGATTAAAGGTGTGTGTCACCACTGCCCAGCCTCGATGGTTAACTAGTGGCTAGCTCTTCCCTCTGATCTCCAGGCAAGCTTTATTTGTCAGAACACAAGCAAAGTATCATACAACATAACAGGGTGTACTGCTCTAGCAGAGGAGTAGATTTCAGTTCATAGCATCCACAGCAGGTTCCTCACAAATGCCTGCATCCCCAGAGGAGTTCAAATGCTATTCTGGTCTTTTTAAGAATTACAATTATGTGAACAAACACACTGAGACAAACACACACAAGTATACACAACACAAATAAGACAAAGAAATGAATAAGATACTTTTATTTCTTATTGTTATTTGATAAAAAGCTGATGTGTAATATACATGTTATTACAACATTATAAACACACATGAACTAGAGATAACTACCATAAATCTTATATTTACAATGTATTTCTTAATTTATTACAGTTTTCTCTCAAGTGTAGGCAATGTTATACAATATGTTACTTAAGAGCAGTTTTATAAAAAAAAAAACTTTGAAAAATTTTTCTGTAGATTGGGTAGGTGCTTGAGTGTAAATGTGCATGCATTTATGTCACTGTGTACATGTGGAGGTCATAGAAAAACTTTCAGGAGTCAGTTCTCTCTATCTACCATTTGAGTCCTGGGATCAAATTCAAGTTGAAAACTTTGGCAGTATTCATCTTTTCACACTGGACCATCTCACAAACACCCACTCTGTTCTTCATATGAATTTCCTAGATTATTCAGACACACTGAACATGATCTATTTGTAATATATTTACTGGATTGTTTTTTTTTTATTTTTTGATGTGTCAATTATTTAATTGTCCTGAAAATCATGTTTTAGCAATTTTCATTCCAAAACTACATTGGTACAAGTCTTTTTGCTTTGTTGTGTTTTTTTTATTTTCATTGAAGAGTTGTAAAACATATTTTTTCAACAAAAATCCAAGCATGTTAAAATTTAACAGAATATTGTAAAGAAGTACATAGAAAGAGTAGGTCACACACTGGGCCTCTCATGGGCTTTTGAATCCTCAAAGTCCACCTATAAAGATGCACCTCCTCTAACACGACCACATCTACTCCAACAAAGATACACCTCATAAAACTTTAGAAACATTGCCACTAAATTGTGGCTAAGCATAGAAGCATATTAGCCTACAGGAGTCATTCTCACTCAAACCATTACAGACAAAGTATTCATAATCTAATGTATTGATTATCATTAAATCTAAATGATAGTACCTGGGCTTCTTTACATCACCCAGCTCCCAAATAAATCATACACAGAGGCTTATTTTTTTATTAAGAAATATTTTTTTACTCATTTTACAAACCAAAGATTCCCCTCTTCCCTCCTCCCAGCCCTCCAGCCTCCCTCTGCCCAACCCACCCCCCATTCTCTCCTACAAGAAAGTAAGGCCAACCATGGGGAGATACATTTAGTAGAGGCAGTTCCAAGCCCCTCTTCCTGCCTCAAGGCTGTGCTAGGTTTCCCATCATAGGAAGTGGACTCCAAAAAACCTGCTCATGCAACAGGGATGGATTCTGATCCTACTTTCAGGGGGCCCCTTAAGCAGATGAAACTACACAACTGTCTTGCTATGCAGAAAGCTTAGTCCAGTCCCATGCAGGCTCCACAGCTGTTGATCTAAATTTCATGAGTTTCTACTAGTTTGGTTTAGGTGACTCTGTAGGTTTCCCCATCATGATATTGATGCCCTTTGCTCATAGATTCCCTCTTCTCTCTCTTCAACTGGACTCCTGGAGCTCTGCCTGGTGCTTGGGTGTGGACATCTGCATCTGCTTCCATAAGTTACTGGAGAAAGGTTCTATGATGACTGTTAGGATATTCACTGATCTGATTACTAGGGTTAGCCAGTTCAGGCACCCTCTCCACTACTGCTAGTAATCTAAGCTGGAGTCATGCTTGGGGATTTTGGGGAACTTCTTTAGCACCTCGTTTCTCCCTATCCCCATGATATCTCCCTCTATCATAGCATCTTTCTCATTCCTCTCCCACTCCATCCATGTTCCAGCTTAATCATCCCATTCCTTTGTGTTCTCATCCCCCATCCTCTACCCTCCATTACCCACCCCTCATCCAGAATTTACTCATAGAGATTTCATCTATTGACCCTTCCCAGGATGATCCATGCGCCCTAGATGTAAAGCAAAGGATAACCAGACTACAACTTGCAGCTCCAGAGAAGCAAGCTAACAAATAGAACCCAAAGTGGAGGTAAGTTTTAAGAGTTTAAAAACTCACGGTATTCTGTTTCATGCTAGTGTTTGAATATGTCAACTCTTGTTTTCTTGTTTGAATAGTGCTGCTTCGAGCTTTGCCATCATGTCCAGTTGTTCTCTGAACCCATAAAACACAAATACACTCTTCCTTCTCCATATGGGTAGTGGTTTTTTATCACAGGAATAGAAAAGTAGCTAATCCAATTAGTTTAGAGAGAATGTGTTCTTCAGATCATAATCAGCAATCAGATAATGCAGAGGTAAGGATCTTGATGTTATTAGACATTAGCAATAAAACAAAAGCTAACAGACCAAAGAATATGTATGTTGGTCATCTATTTTTCTCAGTAAATTTCAGTTGCTTTTCAATAGTTTTGGTGTATTCTTGAACAAATTTCCTTTAGTAATTTTTAACTATTCTAAATGTTCAATTCTATTACTTTGAGAAAACCTCATATCTGAAATGAAGAAGTCTACAATAATGTTTTCTTGCTAATTTGGCATTTATTTCTAATATTCACTTATGTTGCTATATGCAGTAAAGGAATTTTTAGATTTGGTCTGAGAATATTTTTATACGTAAGATTTTACTATTTTGTTTTATTCCATTCAATATTGTATAAAAATACTTTATGTTTAATAATCTATAAATAACATATTTTATTCCTATGTTTTGGATGCTGGAACCTTCAGAGTCAAGACTGAGGAAGAAAAGTTGGTATACTCATAGATAGAATCTCTTAGAGGTATCAATGAATTTAACCTATAACTATATATATATATATATAATTTTATTTGTTTTCATATATATGTAATTTATTTTCATTAGTATTATGAGCCATTACATAGAAAGAAATATGTAGCAATGGATCAATCCTGGAAAATTCGTTTTCATACATTAGATGATATTTTTTATTTTGTTTGAACACTTTGGTTTAAATCAAAATTATAACTACATATAAAAAAGAATATAAGAATAAAATCTATATAGAAATTTTAAAGAAATTGTTTTACATCTCTTATTGTTTTGGTCATGTGACCTTCATGACTGTGATCTTGAATAGTGGAAAACATTTTAAGTAAGTGTTTAGCTGCTAAGATTTATCCTCTTATATGGCAGGTGCCAGGTTATAAGTTCTATTTTTTTCTTATAACCTGAAAATAGTTAAAATCAACAAAAATTTTAAATATAATTTAAAAAACACATTGCTGAGCTGGGTGCCATGTTTCATATTTGTAATCCCAGGATTTGGGAAGTTAAGTAAAGAATATTGACATTCAAGGTCTGCCTTGAGAGTATACTGGGATTGATTCTCAAAAAACAAACAAAATATAATGCTGAATTTCATCTGAATTGGATTAGTCATTTGCAAGAGAAATCTGAATGGAATACCTGTTACTATAGTCACTCACTCAATAGAAGACTATGATCTTATTAACTAGTGGTATAAAGTGTCATTTGTAGTTTCTCTGATAGTAAATAGATTTTATTCATATGTGTAGTTTAACAAATAAAATGCCAGGAAATCCACCATTTTGCTTTATTAATACTAATATTTTCATTGCTTGGTAAAATAGAAAGGGAATGTATAAAACTTAAATATATAGAGAACTCATAGAATAAAGTAACACAAGATATCCAGAGAGCTCACTAGTAAGTCTTTGCTAGTTATATAATACAACAGTCAGTGTTACGCTTACTCTTTTTTGTTCAATAGTAGAGTACAATTTTATATTAAGTGTCTTAAAAATACTATCCATATGTTTTTAATTGTGTTTTGTGTATTCTCTTTACATTACTGATTTCCATTTTTAAAGGTTTAAAATGTCTCTAATTTCCTTTGTATATTCATCTTTAAATATTTCCCTTATTTTTAGAAAACATTAATTTTCATTTTTTACAAAACAGAAAGTTCTATTGGAAAGAGGTTTATCTATCTATTTATTTATTTATTCATTTATTTATTTTGTGATAGGGCCTTGGCTGATTTTGTAATTACAGTGTAACCATATCTACCCCAAAGTCATTGCAATCCTCCTAATTTGTTCTGGTGAGTTAAAAAATTATAGGGATGTTCCACAATGCTTGGCTTGGACTAAGCTAACTTTTTACAGAAGTGTCATGCAAATATATTATCAAACTTATATCAGATTAGCATTTGTGTTCCTTATGTTAGTAACAAAAATAAGATAGATTTATCTGATGTAGAGTCAGGAAAACTTGGCCATGTCTCAAGTTGCCACATATGCATCCTTGTCTTCCACTTTATATTTGCTCCAGTTTCAATAAAAGTATAACTTCAATTTTAACTAATTTCCAATTATTTAGCTTTTGGCTGGGTGGGGTTTTGCTTTCTCTCATATTCCTGGAGCACACTTTGTCTTCTGTGCAAATCTATGTCTCTTAAATTGAAAATTCTAAAGCCCAAATTACCATTATTCTTTATGGACTCAGTGTCTTAAATAATAAATCAATATATCTATCAGGTTTTTATCACTGCCATTAAGAACAAACCATAATAATCAAGCAACTCTTTTAATGTTTGCCCTTTCTCTTTTAATATGCATAGAAATGGCCACTACATGTGCAGAGCATTTTCATTTACCACTTGGGATTTATTTGCACATGTTTTCTTCAGTCTTTACATCTGAAGCATTAAATAATGCATACTTGAAGGAGAGATCAAATTTTGAAGATGCCTAGCACAGCTTTTCTGTACTTAAACTTACTCTTCTTTATGAATAAATAGAATTTTACAGATACAAAAGATTTTTTTCTTAACTGTTCTTTTATATGTCCTAGAAGCTGAAATGCTTCCCTGAGACTACTTACTCTACAGTGACTTAAGAATTCAAACGTCTTGACTTGTGAACTCATATTATATATTTGTTGATGCTGAAGTAATTGAGGTGAAAATTGCCCTGGACAGAGAAACAACTTCATGGGAAAGTTGTGTTATTGTTCTTATTCCTCAAGATGCCTTATCACCTTAGCAACAAGTCATGATTGGTGCTGTATTACTCTTTATTATTTTCCATGAAGATATTGAGTTAAATTAAACACTTAAACAAGTGATTGCAGTCAGCTATCAATGATTATAGTAAAACAGAATTTGAAATACGAAGAAATAGTTATCCTCTGTGAAATATAAAGAAAATTAATTTTCAGACTGTCAGACGTGATATAAGTTTACATTTCTAGCCTCGTCTTTGGGTCAAGATCAACATGGACTTTATTCCCCTCTACATTGGTTGATTTTTAGCACCATATTTGTTTTACTGTTGGGTCTTCATGCTATCTAGAATGTAGTTGTTCCCATGTTTTTCCACACTTTGAAGTCTCAGCTTTGATAACAGTATCTTCATTTCAAAAAATTGTGGCCTACAATCTACTGTATACTTTTCCCATTTATAATGATTTTTTTCTAAGTGTGTTTTTTTCCAATTTTCAATATCTTCAGAAGGATCTTTTAGTTTATTCCTCTAGCACTAGATCTGTTTTGGAATGTGACAGCTATTCAAAACAAATGCTGTATTAACTGCTAGATAAAATGGAAACCAAACATATAAATACAAAAAATAATTTTTCATTTTGGGAAGAAATATTTGGCATTATATAATTCAGCAAATTCTAAAAATACTGAAATATACTGAAATTTTTCAACACATTATACTAAATTCCTGGGGGGTTGTTTTTTGTTTTGTTTTGTTTTTGAAAGTGTTTAATACTATGGAGTGCAGGCTTGTCTGAAATTTGTCATACTCCTATCTCAGATACTGGAGTTGTGGGGTTACAGACATGCATCAACATACCTTACTGTCCAATTTTCAATTTATCTATTTATACAATAATAAATTTGTTATTAGACCTAACCTGTTAGAAGGATTTGTAGAATCAAGCTTTCAATTAATAAACAATGAAGTACTGCACATCCTTACATCATTTTTTTCACATGTACCTATCTGCACATGAAAACACTATATTATATAATTTTTTATGAACTTTGCAAATTGATTTTCTGTTTTTTTTGAAAATATTGCCTGAAAATATTTTTCCACTGTATGATACAATTCAATAGAGTTCTCATTTACTGAATTTGTATTTTGAAAGTATCTCCAGTAATGTAGTGGAAGAGGTGATGTGGTGGTAAATAAGTCACAATTGGTGTAATCCAGAAGTTTATAATTTATTCAATATATGTATAAACTGATTACAAAATTTTACGCTTATACAATATAGTAAATAGCAAAAGTGAAATATAAGCAACTGTTCTAGGAAGGTGTTATTATTATTTCCTGGAGCTTTGAATGAAGAGCCCACAGTAGATGAAAGAAATGGCAAAAAGGACCAAAGATAAATTTGTACATTGTTTGTTCATTTATAATTTATCTTTAAAAAATTCTTGTGTGGCTGTGTGGTTGTGGTGTATGCCCTTAATCTCAGCACTCAGGAAGCAGAAGCAGGCGGGTCTCTTTGAGTTCTAGGCCAGCCCCACCTACAGAACGAATGTCAGGACAGCCAAGACTACACAGAAAATTCCTGTCTCAAAACAAGCAACAAACAAACAAAAGCCCCAATACAAAGGAAACAATTCTGGAGTATGTGTGGTGTGCACGTAGTGTTCTAATGTGTGTATTGTGTATACATGTGAGTGTGTATGGCCCCCACCCATACATACAAACACACACAGACACACACACACACATACACACACAGTCCCGAGGAGAAATTTGGTGACTTTCTCTATCTCTTCTCTCTATTATCCTCCAAGGCAGGGTCTCTCACAAGACTGGAAGCTCACCATTTTGTGTAGGTCCATTGGCTATCAGACTCCTGAAATCTGTCTTTGCTCCACTTTGCTGAGATTATACAAAAGTTCAGCCATCCCTAGTTTATTTACATTTTTTGGCATGTAAACTTAGTTGTTCATGCTTGCATAGTAAGCGCTTCTATACACTAAGACTTTCCATTTTAAGGCTATGTTAAGAAAAGTGTCTGGGTCAATGACCATATTGAAACCAGGGTTTGTGTGGATGTCTAAGCCTCCTGTTATACAGCAACGGCCATGTGGACACCCGCTCAAGGTCTGGTGCCATATTGGTATCCATGGGCCCTAATGCCACTGGGGCCCTGCCAATATGAGTGGCCTGCACTGCCACCTGGGGTGGTAGTGACATCCCGATCTGGCTTCTTCTGAGGACCATGGCTTAATCGGTGGTCCTGCCATGGCTGGGGACTTTGTTGAGGTATTAGAACTGTATTGCCACCAAAGATCACACTGAATCCCAGTGTTGGGGCCCCAACCTGAGGCATTGGTGGTATTTGGAGGCTGTGCTGCTGCTGAGGCTAGTGCTTCCACCCAGGGCCAGGATGTTGTCTGGACCTGAACTGTTGTTACCAAGGGACATGTCCTGGTCTGTGCTCCAGCTTAAACTGGAATCTGTTTTGATCTGTATGGCCTGTGTCACCTCAGGGGACCATGGAAAACTTGCATTATGAAATCATGGAGCCATGTAGAGCTGCCTCCTCCCCTTTGCTGGCCCTGGGAAAGCAGGCCCTCTCTCTTGCTGGACACTGCAGCAAGGGAACTGGCCCAAGGGAGAGCTGGCCCTTGCACTCAGGAGAGATGCCTGAAGCATTTGGTCCCAGTGGCTTGGACTGACCCACTCAGCTAACACCCAGGCCCACACTGGGCCTTGGGTTATCCCACCCTAACATCTACCCCATCTATGACCTCCAGGAACTTATGAAAGGACTGGTTCTGTGGAATGATACCCACTGGATCTCCATAACTCAGAGTGCCTGCAGGATATCCCAAAGGAGTTTGAGTTAGGATCCAGGGATGATGATGTACCAGAAACCAGAGGCCTTGAAGCAGAGAACATTTGCTGGTAAAGCTGATTGGACAAAAGTGTATACTATGTGACACAACTCTCCCATTGTCACCAGGATTAATGAAGAGGTGTTGGAGAGGCATAAAAGATGGAAAAGCAAAGAGATTTTCTGGGGGAGGTGAATGTGTTGTGCTTGTTTTTATTTATTTGTTTGATTGTTTTTTGTTTTTTTGTTTTTTTTTTGGTTTTTCGAGACAGGGTTTCTCTGTGTAGCTTTGCTCCTTTCCTAGAACTCACTTGGTAGCCCAGGCTGGCCTCGAACTCACAGAGATCCGCCGGCCTCTGCCTCCCAGTGCTGGGATTAAAGGCATGTGCCACCACCGCCTGGCTAAAGGCTTGAGGATCAGGTCCTGGTAATGGTCCTGGTGGTCTGCCTGCATGTATACCTGCAGGCCAGAAGAGGGCGTCAGGTCTCATTACAGATGGTTGAGAGATTGCTTTGTTTTGATTTTTAAATTTTCCTTTGGGGGTGCATTGCAGGGGTGAGGGAAAGATATGGGGGGACTGAGAGGTGCATGATGTGAAATTCCCAAAGATTCAATAAAATTATGTTAAATAAAAA
Organism: Peromyscus californicus insignis; assembly: GCF_007827085.1. NCBI lineage: Eukaryota > Metazoa > Chordata > Mammalia > Rodentia > Cricetidae > Peromyscus > Peromyscus californicus. Next base: position 72,891,565 of record NW_026294391.1, on the reverse strand, counting down.
AATACTTAGAGAAGGGAAGTTTTTTTGAACATGGTAAATTAAGATTTTATTCTCCATGTAATTAAATTCAGGCTTTGTATTCAGGGCCTAGGAAGTATTTTTCAGCAGAAAAATCAATGGGATTCTGAGTAAAACAAATAATCTTCTGAGTCTAGAGCTCTGAAGAATAGAATGTCCTTGACCACTTAGGCATGATGGAGATATATAAATAAATCCTGGGATTAGTGACTAATTAAAAAGTAATGTTAATTCTTAAATTTATTAACCAAATAAACACAATTATCGGCAATTATAATTCATAATCAAACATGAGCTGAAGAGGTGACTCAGTGGTTTAGTTTCTTGCTGCACAAGTGTAAGGACCCGAGTTTGAATCCCTAAAGCTCACATAAATCCAGGTACAATAGCATGCATCTGTAATCCTAGCTATGTTCTGGTAGGAAGCAATGACAGAAGAATTCTCAGTATCTCAGGATTCAGCTAGTCCAGTATATGGATCCCGGCACAGAAAAGACAACACTGCTCAAATAAGTTGGACAGTGAAGACTTGAGATTTTCTACTGGCCTCTACACATGTCACAAACATGTACACACATCATAAAATACATATCGCATACATGCACATACATGGTATTTATAAATTTATTTTATGATTTGAAGTCCTACAGAGGCTCAGGCCTTTCAGTCATTCCTGTTTAAATTGTGTAACATAGCTATCTAGGCCTAAAAAGATTAGCTGAGATTATAAATCAATTTTTATTGAAATGTCTTTCAGACTATTTCTCATTCTGAGTTTTAGTTTTTTCGAGAACTCTATTTTCTTATTTATTGACTATTTTATTTCAGTGTTCTGCATGCCACATTTAATTAACTCAATTCGTTAATCAAATGAAAGACTTCCTGTTTTCTCATTCCCATTCAAAATTTATGTAGTCCATTTTTTTTGATTTGGGCGAACAAATTAAGTATATGACTATTAGCAATAAAAAAGAATCCAGCAATTCTATTAAATGGTGTCTTATTGTTTATATTGCTGTGAGGAAACACCATGACCAAAAAGCAAGTTGGAGAGGAAAGGGTCTATTTGGCTTACACTTCAGCATTGCTGTTTATCACTGAAGGATGTCAGGACAGGAACACAAACAGGGCAGGATCCTAGATGCTGGAGCTGATGCAGAGGTCATGGAAGGGGTCTGCTTACTGGTTTGCTCCCCTGGCTTTCTCAGCCTGCTTTCTTATAGATCCTAGGACCGCCAGTCCTGGGATGTCCCCATCCACCATGAAGTAGGCCCTCCCCCATTGATCACTAATTGAGAAAATGCCTTCCAGCTGTATCTCTTGGAGGCATTTCCTCAATTGAAGCTCCTTCCTCTCTGATGACTATAGCTTGTGTCAAGTTGACACACAAAACCAGCCACTACAAATGGTTGGGTGGATCATTATACAATGGAACATGTACTTAATATATGATGAAGTGACCTCTCCCTTAGACAGTTATCCTATACAAATGATAATTTATGACCTCATAAAACCTGTTCCCAGATGCTTACTTTATAATAGCCCACAACAAGGAAAGCTAGATATTTTCCCTCTAGTGCACTAGTAAGTAAACTGTGGTGTATGCACATCTCAAATTGGTGCTCATTAATAAATTTAAATAAACTGGAGCTTTAGAGATGGTTCAGTGACTAAAAGTACATATTCCTGGAATAGAGGACTGCAGTTTGGTTCCAAAACGCCACATCATGCATCTCGCAATCAACTGTGAGCTCTAGTTACAGGGTATTTTATACCCTTTTCTTTTCTCTGTGGATATCTGCACATAACACACACATACCCATAATTAAAAATAAAATAAATTTTTGAAAAATAAAAGAACTGTAGATATATGGAACAACTTGGTGAGTCTTCTGGAAATCATTGAGTTAAAACGTACTTCAAAGGGTCTCATGCTAAACTCTGGTATAATACTGTTTTACAATCAGGTTTCTGGGAAGTAATGATGTTATGAGATTAGAACCCTGTTAATAAGTGTAATGCACTTATAAAAAGGGAATGAAAGGCCATGACTCTTTGTTCATCCAGGAAAATGGCCATCATTGGAACCTGACTGCTGATACTTTGAGCCTGGTTTTCAGTTTCCAAAACCAGTAATAATGCAAGCCTGTTAATTAAGATGCTAAATTTATGTTAAGGTTTTACCCTAGCCCAAAATGCCTAATGAAATATGACCTACTCATGATAGTGCTGTCTTTTTCAATTTTCTATGACTATAATAAAGGAAAGAACCATTTTAATGCAATGTTTGGGAAAGTCCAGTTTGAGACTTATTGTTTTAGGTCTCTGGTAGTCATACCAACAGTTAATGATTAGGAGCAAAAGAAATAATCTCATCTCACAAACAGGAAGTAAAGCAGAAAGACGAAGGGCCAGAATATCTAAATTCTCTTTGTGTGTATATTCTCAATGCCCTGCGATCTAATACTATCTCATACCTTTGCCTAAGGGAATCCATGAGTTCTAAGCCCAGGAATGATACAGAGACCTTTAGGGAACACATATCTAAAATATAGCTTTCATTTTACATGACATAATTATGAAGATGGAGAGCAATTCTTGGTTGTAAGGAAATAGGAAATGAAGTGGAGGCTATACTTTTTAAAGCAAAAGAGTAGATCTGTGTTCATACTAATGTTGATTAATAAATATCTACATATTGAAATACATTACATAGAACAAAACACAGATAGATTAAATCCATGGATATTTCTTACTTTTAATGATAGAAAGTTAAAAAAGAAATAATCCTTTAGCCTAGTTTCATGGACAGGCAACTTATGTATTTTCATAGGATTTTAAAAACCCTTCTGAGATTTCATTAATACTATGTTGTTGTGTTGAAGCAAGGAAACACAAGTTTTCATTTTCCACTCGATTTTAAAAATTATGTATCCTAGAAGTACATTCTTGTCATCATCTAGTTCTATTGTCTCTTCTCCTTCCAGTAGAAGCCTGACTTTCTCAGCGATGAGTGGGACATCATTATCATTGTTCTTCCAGATGTTTGATCATTTTATCTGCATGTCCACCCATGAGACAAATTTCTAAATGGTCTTATTTTAAAAAGCCCAGAGCCAGATATTCGGTTGAAAACTGAGAGATCAGAGGAATAATAGGACAAGCCATATCCAACCTCAAGTTACCAACTCCTCAGATTCCCAAGAGACTTACTTCCTGTATACCAATGCCTATATGCCTTTCTGTTCTATATCTCACTTCCTCTCTTTGCCCAGCTATATCACTTCTTATCTGTCTGTACAGATCTCCAGACTTTTATGGTTAACTAGTGTTAGAATTAAAGGCATATGCTGTCATGCCTGGCTCTGTTCCCAGTGTGGCCTTGAACTCACAGAGATCCAGATGGATCCCTGCTTCCTGAATGCTAGGATTAAAGGCCTGTGCTACTATTGCCTGACTTCTATGTTTAATATAGTAGCTGGCTTTTTCCTCTTATCATCAGATAAGCTTTATGAGGGTGCAGAATATATTGGGGGATACAATATATCACCACATCTCCCATTTTTGTCTAAAATAAAAATAAAAAAGTTATAACTAAAATAAGAAAAACTATATACAATAAGTACAATAACTATATATAATACATACAAGCAATAAATACATCAACAGTGTCTAGTCCATTTGCATTTGACAAATTCAATGAAAATATTGTATTATCTAGTCTATTTTTATAAACCCACAAGATTGTATCTAATTTACCTTCTATCCTAATTTGCATTACCAAAACTATCTTTGGATGTCTTTCAAACTTATACACTTTACACTTCTTTAGTGAGTTTCTCTTCTGAATTTCTTAACAAGAATAACTGTATCTACTCTTCAACTCCCTCAGAGACTAGAGAAGGAGATAGTATTACCTAGTAAAACAGGAAGAACATACAAGAGACTTCCAAAAATGTGAGTTATGACAGAAACAGCTGGTTGTCTGGACAGTCACCTGAAGTTTCTCAGAAATGTTGGGGCATCCTCTTTGGCTTACAGGCTTAGCATATCTGACAGACTAATCTGTGAAGCAGGATTTCCTAAAGAGCTTTCCTACCTGGCCTTCACAAGAATCAGCAGTCCATTCTTTTGTGTCCTGCTCTTCCATTTTGGACAGCATAATGTCAACAGTTGGTGTAAGGGCACTCTCTTGCCAAGTGGCTAACTTTTGCCACAATAAAAGTAAATTCCATATGGAGTTTCTTCAGTGCCCATCATCTTCTCTGAAGTAGATTGGTGCTGCCAGGAGCAGACATGTCTCATTATCATTAAAAAAAGAAAAAAAAACTATGTTATTAAAACATCTTAAATGCCATATTCTGTAGATCTCTGAAGTGTTTGAAGATGGCATGTATATCTAAGTTATAGCTCTGTTTGACCTTGAAAACATACCTAATATGACTACAAGTTTAATTGTAATGACTAACTACTAAAGTTCATTTCTTTATAAACAAATTAGTTGGTAATAATAACTTTCAAGGATTAGCAAATTGCATTATATTGCTAAATGAACTGTATAGGTACAATATCTTGAACAAGATTAGAAATATATGTACAGTTTTCTAAACAAATTAATCTAAAATTTGTACTAATATACAAAATTTATATATATTATACAAAAATCCAATCCAATGTAAAATACTTAAAACTAGTAGTTGCCTTTTAAAAGTAGATTGAATAATCTACCTTTTTATCTTATATTTATATAAATCAATCTTAAATTTGTAGCAATGTACATAATTTGTATACAATATATAAAAATCTAATCTAATATAAAATATTTAAAACTAGCAGTTGCCTTTTAAAAGTAGATTAAATAATCTACCTTTTTATCTTATTATATCCATATTCTCTCATTTTTCTTTTCAGAGTAGATTCTATAATCTACCCTTTATTCTATCATTTCTATATCTTTTTTAGTAGATTCAATAATCTACCTCTTATCTATATCATCTTTCTTGGGAGGGGCATGAAAACCAAGAGATCAGAGGAGTAGGACAAGCCATACCTAACCTCAACTTACCGACTCCTCAGCTTCCCAAGAGATCTACTTCCTGTATACCAATGCCTATATGCCTTTCTGTTCTGTATCTCACTTCCTCTCTCTGCCCAACTACATCACTTCCAGTCTGTCTATACAGACCTCCAGACATTCATGGTTAACTAATGTTGGAATTAAAGACATGTGTCTCCATCCAGAGATGGGATGGATCTCTGTCTCCCGAATGCTAGGATTAAAGGTATGTGCTATGATTGCCTGACTTCTATGTTTTATACATAGTGTCTGGCTTTTTCCTCTTATCCTCAGATAAGCTTATTAGGATGCACAATGTATTGAGGGATACAATGTATCACCACATCCCCTTCTGGCAGCTGCAATTTCTTCTCAGTAGTGTAGATCGCTGGGAAAGTTACATAGTTTCACTTCCATATTTTGAATTGCTTGAATGACTCACCTGGTGCCTTCACGCTGTTCCTTTCCCAGTAAATCTGCTTGTTTTGTAGGTTGTAGAGGAAGGTTTGGGAAGCCACATATGTGGAACAGCACCTATTTCTTCTTCTGCTTAGGTAGGCTGCCAAAGGAGCCTAGGGAGACCCATTTGAATTTTTTATCTTCAGGCTATCTGTTCTCTTCCTTTAAGCAGTGAAATAGCTCAAGGCAGTGCCTTGATTTCAGGTGCCATGATTTCAGTAGAGAACCACCAAAGCACATTTTAAGAAACTTTTTATACTTTTCTTTGTAAAATACAACAAGGTGACAAAGACATGCTTGTGGTTGGAAGTTTTCCTGTGTCCTCACCGCTGGCCGGCTGGAACAAATCTCTCCCACTTGCATCTCTCAAGTAAACACACAGAGGCTTATATTAATTATTACTGCTTGGACATTAGCTCAGGCTTATTACTGACTAGCTCTTACACTTAAATTAACCCATAATTCTTATTTATGTTTAGCCATGTGGCTTGGTAACTTTTCTCAGTTTTGCCTTTTCATCTTGCTTCCTTTGTGTCTGTCTGGTGACTCCTGACTCAGACCTTCCTCTTCCCAGAATTCTCCTCATCCACTTGCCCCACCTACACTTCCTGTCTGGCTACTGGCCAGTCAGCATTTATTAAACTAGTGTACAAGGGCATTATCCCACAGCACATGATTCTGAGGGTATATTCTTGATATTACTGTTCAGATGAAAACACAGCAATATAAAAAGCAGTTTGGGTTCTGGCCCTCCAGACAGTTTCAGGGTTGGGCTCCCTCCCATGGTATGGGTCCAAGCTGGAATTGTCAGTGGATGGCCACACCCATAATTTCTGCTCTACCTTTACCCCAGCATATCTTGTAGGCAGAACAGATTGTAGGCCAACAGTTATGTGGCTGGGTTGGGGTCCCAATACCTCCAATGGATTCTTACCTAATTACAGGAGATGGCCTGGTTATAGGAGATGGACCATTACTAAAAGTCTTAGCTAAGGTCATCCTCATAGATACCTGGGCATTTCCATTGCCTAGTTCACCCTTAATAGGATAGGAGATGCCTAGACTTAATTCAACTTGTTATGCCATGGCTGGCTGATGCATATGTGAGACCTACCCTTTTCTGAAGAGAAAGGAGGAAAAGTGTAGGGGGGCAGAAGAAGGGAGGTTGTGGGGAGTGCCTGGGAAGAGAACAGGGAGGGGAAAACTGTGATAGGACTGGGGGATATTAATTAATAAGAAAGAAAATAATATAAAAGGATAAAAACTACTCATAATAAATTTGATGAAAGTAGAGAGGTAAAATACTTGGACCAGAAAGGTTTAAGCATGGCTGGGTACAGGAGTATGGAAGAAAGAAGGGGCAGAGGAGGGCCAATAAAAAGGAACATTGTTTGAAAATAGATATGGAAACCTACTACATCACAGTCCAATTAAAATAAATATTTGCAAGTGTAATAGAATGCTTGTAATGTAAAAGAAGGAATAGATACCAGGGGTTAAACGATTACATGGGGATGGGAGGGATGATGAAACACAGAAGTGAATAGCACACAAATACACACACACACACACACTAAATAATAGGAAAGAAAACAGTCTCATTGACAATAGCTCAAAAAACACATAATAATTAATCTAACCATTGAAAACCATAAAACAATTGTAAAAGAAATTTAAGAAAGCAGAAAAATTTTGCTATCTAAATATGATGATATATATTAAAAATAAGATAGACAAAAGTATTCAAATTGATGCTACAAATGTTAAAGAGTGACTTAAATTTATTACACATAAATAATATATTGCAAATCCTATTCCTATTTAATATTTTATTGATTTGATTAAAAGTTAGAAAAAAAGTAATTTTTTTGATATTAGGACTTTCTAGAACATAATGAGAAAACTATTCTAAAAGAAAATATTTTCATGTGTGCAATTAGATTTCAGTTTATAATAGTAACTAAGAAGGTTAAAGTTTCTTTGAAAATCAATTATTTATTTCATAATTAAAAAATGATTACAAATAAAAAGGTGAGAAATTCTTTCCATAAAATTGAACAAAGAAGTAAATATCAAAAGATGTTATCTATATGCTGTAGAGAAATGAGGGTACAAGTCCCTAGAGTGAGACCTGCTTTCTTGTTGCAATTGATTTTTTTCCCTCTGGTGGAGATAGAATTTTCATCTGGAAATTTTCCCTGATGATCATTTTGGAGTATTGACTCAGTCGTCTGAAGAGTCATAAACACCTTAGTTGGCTTCTTGAAATATAGCTAATTGTAGCTCCTCAAGAGAATCTTTTTGAAGAAGATGTTGTCCAAGTACCTTGTAATTATGATGAAGTAAAAATCATATATATATGATCACATATATATATACATAATTAAGAATGCAAACATAATTTTAATACTATTAACAAGTTATGCAGACAGAGTAAAGTGCATCTCAATAACTCAGAATTATAAACAATAGAAAATGCTTTTAATAACAATCATGTTTTAAGAATATATTATCCATCAGTATTATTTTACATGCAGATACTGTACCTTTATAAAAACTGAATTAAGTTGTGATTAAATTAAAAGTTGCAGATCCTGCCCCGGACTTCCCTTCTGGAGCACAGGTGAGTGCCCTAGCTCGGCCCAGACCCCATCCCTGGGCATCAGCCACTCAGGGGAAGACCTGCCCAACTTGGCCCCAGGTTCTGGCCACCAGGCAGGTTCCCTTCTAGTCCCACCGGGAAGGATCCCCTTCTCCAAGACCCCCTGCAGACCCTGCAATCTCCATGCCCTGCCCCCACGCCCATCTGCCCGAGCCCCCAGCCACTTCCTGAGACTTAGAGGCCAGCCCCCAGCTCCCATCCTGCCCTGGACTTCCCTTCTGGAGCACAGGTGAGTGACCTAGCTCAGCCCGGACCCCATCCCTGGGCACCAGCCACTCCAGGGAAGGCCTGCCCAACTTGGCCCCAGGTTCTGGCCACTGGGCAGGTTCCCTTTTAGCCCCACCGGGAAGGATCCCCTTCTCCAAGACCCCTGGCAGACCCTGCAATCTCCACGCCCTGCCCCCACACCCATCTGCCCCAGCCCCCAGCCACTTCCTGAGACTTAGAGGCCAGCCCCAAGCTCCCATCCTGCCCTGGACTTCCCTTCTGGAAGAGAGAGAGAGAGAGAGAGAGAGAGAGAAGAGCTCCCATCCTGCCCCGGACTTCCCTTCTGGACAAGAGCTCCCATCCTGGTCTGGACTTCCAATTTGGACAAAAGAACACCCATCTGGACAAGAGAGAGAGACTTCCTGAATCTGTCAGCTCTGTCTGAACCAAGTGTGCAGATAAGGCCAAGAACGAACCACAAGGAGATGGGCAGACGTCAAGGCAGAAACACATACAACAAAATGAATAGCAATACAGCATCACCAGGACCTAGCCATCCTCCAACACCTAGACCTGAACATCAGAAATTGGAAGAAGCAGAAGAAAACAGCCTTATGAATGACATCATGAAGAAGCTAGAGGCTTGTGTAGAGGAAAAGACAAAAAAATGGGAAGAACGCTGTAAACAACTAGAGGAAAGGGCAAACAAATTAGAAGAAATCAATAAAGTCCTGGAAGAAAACAATAAGGTACTGAAAGAAAATCAACAAAAATCAATGAAACAAATGAAGGAAACAGTCCAAGACCTGAAAAGGGAAACAGAAAAAATGAAGAAGACACAAACAGAGGGAATGCTGGAAATAGAAAATCTGAGTAAACGATTGGGAACTTCAGATACAAGTATAATCAGCATAATGCAAGAGATGGAAGAGAGGATCTCTGGCGTTGAAGATACAGTAGAAGAAATAGATACATCAGTCAAAGAAAACACTAAAGCCAACAAAGTCATGAACCAAAATGTCCAAGAAATTTGGGACACCATGAAAAGACCAAACCTAAGAATAATAGGGGTCGAAGAAGGAGAAGAATACCAACTCAAGGGCACAGAAAATATATTCAACAAGATCATAGAAGAAAACTTTCCCAACTTAAAGAAGGAAATGCCTATGAAGATACAAGAAGCCTATAGAACACCAAACAGACTAGACCCCCCAAAAAAGTCGGCTTGCCACATAATAATTAAACAACTAAACGTACAGAATAAAGAAAGAATATTAAGAGCAGCAAAGGAAAAAGGCCAAGTGACATATAAAGGCAAACCCATCAGAATAACACCCGATTTCTCAATGGAGACTTTGAAAGCCAGAAGGACCTGGACAGATGTAATGCAGACACTAAGAGACCATGGATGCCAGCCTAGACTAATATACCCAGCAAAACTTTCAATCATCATAGATGGAGTGAGCAAAACATTACATGGCAAAGCCAGATTTAAACAATACTTATCCACAAACCCAGTCCTACAGAAAGCACTAGAAGGAAAATTGCAACCTAAGAAAGTCAGATACACCCTCGAAAACACAGGCAATAGATAAAGCCACAGCAGTAAACCCCAACGAAGAGAAGTACACACACATCACCACCAAAAAATAACAGGAATGAACAATCACTGGTCATTAATATCCCTCAATATCAATGGACTTAATTCACCTATAAAAAGATATAGGCTTACAGAATGGATATGAAAGCAGGACCCATCTTTCTGCTGCATACAAGAAACACATCTCAAATTCAAAGATAGACACTACCTAAAAATAAAAGGCTGGGAAAAGGCTTTCTAATCAAACGGTCTTAAGAAACAAGCGGGTGTAGCCATCCTGATATCCAGCAAAATAGACTTCAAACTAAAATCAATCAAAAGAGATCAAGAAGGGCATTACATACTCATCACAGGAAAAATCCACCAAGATGAAGTCTCAATTCTGAACATTTTTGCCCCAAACACAGGGGCACCCACACATGTAAAAGAAACATTACTAAAGCTTAAATCACATATAAAACACCACACATTAATAGTGGGAGACCTCAACACCCCACTTTCACCACTGGACAGATCTCCCAAATCAAAACTTAACAGAGAAATAAAGGACTTAACTGATGTCATGACTCACATGGACTTAATCTATATCTATAGAACATTCCATCCTAACAAAAAAAGAATATACCTTCTTCTCAGCACCCCGTGGAACCTTCTCTAAAATCGACCATAAACTTGGCCACAAAACAAATATCAACAGATACAAAACAATTGGAATAACCTCCTGTGTTCTATCAGACCACCATGGTCTAAAGTTGAATTTCAACAACAAAAACTACAGAAAACCTGCAATCTCATGGAAAATGAATAATACCCAACTGAATCACAAATGGGTTAAGGAAGAAATAAAGAAAGAAATTAAAGACTTCCTAGAGATCAATGAAAATGAAGACACCACATATCCAAACCTATGGGACACTATGAAAGCAGTACTAAGAGGGAAATTCATAGCACTGAATGCCCACATAAAGAAGTTGGAGAAATCTCACATTAGTGACTTAACAGCACACCTGAAAGCTCTAGAACAAGAAGTAGCAAAGTCTCCCAGGAAAAATAGACACCAGGAAATTATCAAAGTGAGAGCTGAAATCAATAAAATAGAAACAAAGAGAACAATACAAAAAATTAATGAAACAAATAGTTGGTTCTTTGAGAAAATTAACAAGATAGACAAGCCCTGATCCAAACTAACCAAAAGACAGAGAGAGAGCATCCAAATCAACAAAATCAGAAATGAAAAGGGGGACATAACAGCAGACATTGAGGAAATCCAGAGAATCATCAGGTCATACTTCAAAAACCTCTATTCAACAAAACTGGAAAACCTAAAAGAAATGGATAATTTTCTGGATAGGTACCACATACCTAAGTTAAATCAAGACCAGATAAACTATTTAAATAGTCCAATAAACACTAACAAAATAGAAACAGTCATTAAAAGTCTCCCAAGCAAAAAAAGCCCAGGACCAGATGGTTTCAGCGCAGAATTCTACCATATCTTCAAAGAAGAGTTAATGCCAATACTCTCTAAATTGTTCCACACAATAGAAACAGAAGGAACATTACCAAACTCCTTCTATGAGGCTACAATTACCCTGATTCCTAAACCAAACAAAGATACAACAAAGAAAGAGAACTACAGACCGATCTCCCTCATGAACATTGATGCAAAAATACTCAATAAAACACTGGCAAACAGATTCCAAAAACACATCAAAACAATTATCCACCATGATCAAGTAGGATTCATTCCAGGGATGCAAGGGTGGTTCAACATACGAAAGTCCGTCAATGTAATACACCATATTAACAAACTGAAAGAGAAAATAACCACATGATCATCTCACTACACGTAGAAAAGGCATTTGACAAAATCCAACACCCCTTCATGATAAAGGTCTTGGAGCGATCAGGAATACAGGGAACATACCTAAACATAATAAAGGCAATTTACAGCAAGCCAACAGCCAACATCAAATTAAATGGAGAGAAACTCAAAGCAATTCCACTAAAATCAGGAACGAGGCAAGGCTGTCCGCTCTCCCCATACTTATTCAATATAGTACTTGAAGTTCTAGCCAGAGCAATAAGACAACATAAGGAGATTAAGGGGATACAAATTGGAAAGGAAGAAGTCAAGCTTTCCCTATTTGCAGATGACATGATAGTATACTTGAGCGACCCCAAAGATTCCACCAAGGAACTGATACAGCTTATAAACACCTTCAGCAACATAGCAGGACACAAGATCAACTAAAAAAATCAGTAGCCCTCCTATATACAATGGACAAAGAAGTGGAGAAGGAAATCAGATATACATCAACCCTTTTCTATATCCACAAATGACATAAAATACCTTGGGGTAACACTAACCAAGCAAGTGAAGGACCTATATGACAAGAACTTTAACTCCCTGAAAAAAGAAATTGAAGAAGATGTCAGAAAGTGGAAAGATCTCCCATGCTCAAGGATAGGCAGGACTAACATAGTAAAAATGGCAATCTTACCAAAAGCAATCTACAGATTCAATGCAATCCCCATCAAAATACCAACACAATTCTTCACAGGCCTGGAAAGAATAATACTCAACTTCATATGGAAAAACAAAAAACCCAGGATAGCCAAAAGAATCCTGTACAATAACACAATCTCTGGAGGCATCACGATCCCTGACTTCAAGCTCTACTATAGAGCTACAGTAATAAAAACAGCTTGGTACTGGCATAAAAACTGACATCTGGACCAATGTAATCAAATTGAAGACCCTGACATCAATCCGTACACCTATGAACATATAATTTTTGACCAAGAAGCCAAAAGTGCACAATGGAAAACAGAAAGCATCTTCAACAAATGATGCTGGCATAACTGGATATCAACATGTAGAAGGCTGCAAATAGATCCATATTTATCACCGTGCACAAAACTTAAGTCCAAGTAGATCAAGGACCTCAACATAAATCCAGCTACTCTGAACCTGCTAGAAGAGAAAGTAGGAAGTAGTCTTGAACGCATTGGCATAGGAGATCACTTCCTAAATAGAACACCAGTAGCACAGACACTGAGAGAAACAATCAATCAATGGGACCTCTTGAAACTGAGAAGCTTTTGTAGAGCAAAGGATACAGTCAACAAGGCAAAGTGACAGCCTACAGAATGGGAAAAGATCTTTACCAACCCCACATCTGACAGAGGACTGATATCCAGAATATATAAGGAACTCACGAAATTAGACATCAAAATGCCCAACAGTCCAATTAAGAAATGGGCTATAGAACTAAACAGAGCATTCTCAACAGAGGAAACTCAAATGGCTGAAAGACATTTAAGGAATTGCTCAACATCACTAATCATCAGGGAAATGCAAATCAAAAAATCTCTGAGACACCACCTTACACCTGTCAGAATGGCTAAGATCAAAAACACTGAAGACACCTTATGCTGGAGAGGATGTGGAGCTAGGGGAACTCTCCTCCACTGTTGGTGGGAATGCAAGCTTTTACAACCACTTTGGAAATCAATATGGCACTTTCTTAGAAAATTGGGAATCCATCTCCCCCAAGATCCAGCTATACCACTCTTGGGCATATACCCAAGGAATGCTCAAACACATTACAAGAGCACTTGTTCAGCTATGTTCATATCAGCATTGTTTATAATAGCCAGAGCATGGAAACAACCTAGATGCCCTTCAACTGAAGAATGGATAAACAAAATGTGGTACATATACACAATGGAATACTACTCAGCAGAGAAAAACAATGCCATCATTAGGTTTGCAGGCAAATGGATGGATCTAGAAAAAATCATCCTGAGTGAGGTAACCCAGACTCAGAAAGACAAACATTGTATGTACTCACTCATAGGAGGATACTAGATGTGGAACAAGGATGACTGGACTGCAACTCACATCCCCAGGGAGGCTACCTTGAAAACAGGACCCCAAGAAAGACACGGGGATCGCCCAATGACAGAGAAATGGAATGAGATCTTTATGAACAGCCTGGACATGTGTGGGGGTAGTGAAGGGCGAGGGTCGAGGGAAAGAGAGCTTGGGGGAGTGGGAGATCCCAGCTGAATCAAGAACAGAGAGGGAGAACAAGGAATAGGAGACCATGGTAAATAAAGACCACATGAGAATAGGAAGAAGCAAAGTGCTAGAGAGGCCCACAGAAATCCACAAAGATACCACCACAACAGACTGCTGGCAATGGTCGAGAGACAGCCCGAACTGACCTACTCTGGTGATGGGATGGCCAAACACCCTAATTGTCGTGCTAGAAACCTCTTCCAACTACTGAGGGATCTGGATGCAGAGATCCATGGCTAGGCCTCGGGTGTATCTCTGGGAGTCCAATTAGCGAGAATGAGGAGGGTTTATATGAACGAGAATTGTTGAGACCAAGGTTGGATAAAGCACAGGGAAAAATAGCCAAATGAATGGAAACACATGAACTATGAACCAATGGCTGAGGGGTCACCAACTGGATCAGGCCCTCTGAATGGGTGAGACAGTTGATTGGCTTGATCTGTTTGGGAGGCATCCAGGCAGTGGGACCAGGTCCTGTGCTCATTGCATGAGTTGGCTGTTTGAAACCTGGGGCCTATGCAGGATCGCTTGGCTTGGCCTGGGAGGAGGGGACTGAACCTACCTGGACTGAGTCTACCAGGTTGATCTCAGTCTGCGGGGGAGGCTTTGCCCTGGAGGAGGTGGGAATGAGGGGTGGGCTGGGGGGAAGTTGAGGGGGACGGGAGGGGGGGAGAACAAGGGAATCCGTGGCTACTATGTGGAACTGAATTGTATTGCAAGATAAAAATTAAAAATAAATTAAAAAAAAATAAAAAAGTTGCAGTTTCTTCCTAAACATCCCTGAACATCCCTGGTTCATGAAAAGGAAAGTAACTCACCTGAAATATTCCTGGCCTTCAAAATTCTATAAGGAACTCTAACTTAACAATCAGATAATAGAAATCATTTTCTTAGCAATTCTATTATGATATCTTAATGTAAGGTTAGCAAAATTATAATCATTTTAATTTTTGGATGTAGTAAACCTATAATTTTATGGAATTATTTTAACCAATCTACATTTTCAATTATGTGAGGCTTGTTGTGAAACATTCATTATTGTTTCGTTGAAACTCATCCTGTATCAGTGCTTCATGCAGCATGTTTTTAGTTATTATTTTGAAGCCACTTCATTTACTGAGAGAATAGCTACATATGTTTACAAGTATCATCAAATTAATCCATGATTTGATTTATACACTAAAAGAAAGACAGCTGGTGAAAATGAGTCCAAATATAGTGACTTATATCATTACTGAATGTGCATTATAAAGCTATATTAAGTATAAGACTTAAGAAATTATTTCACCTAAATTATTTTGTTATGATACCAAACCTTGAGCTATTTTACTATCAAACAAAAATAGATGGAGAGCATCACCATAAGGCAAAATGAAATAGATTGCCTCTTTCACAGTGGCAAATTGTTTTTTTTTTCCCAAAAATATATTCTACATGTATTATATTTTGAGACATGAATTCATTATGTAGCTCAGGTTGACCTGGAACTTGTAGCAATCCTCATTACTAAGTCTTTCAAGCACTGACTGAGATTATAAGCCTGAACTACCACATCTTTCCACGTGTGTACAGATATTTTTATCTTTTGACATATTAGCGCTAAGGAAGTTTCAGAAGAACGATTTCAGAAAGGATGATAGAAGCAATTAGAGATGGAAGTTAGGCAGAAAACAAATGGGGCATGTTTTATCTCATTGTTCCCTCTTAGAATTTGTATTAATACATAAAATCGTATGTTATTTTTATATGACAGCAAAATGGAACTAGAGGAAGTTGAAAAACTAGAACGAAACTAAAGCTTGGAAAAAGGAAGGCTATGAATACAGGGAAAGTACATGATATGCTTGAAATTAATTCTCTGCAGGAAACCTGACACTGTGTAATGAACACACAACATTTTAAAAGTACAAGTCAAAGCAAAATAGCAAAATGGATGAGAATACTAGGCCAAATTTTTAAGTTATTATTCTGAAGAATACAGCAACCAATTTTAAGACAAAGGAATGTGATAAAAAATACTAATAGCAGAGTATCATAAATTTCCTAATTCCTCACCCCCCCCAAATACAAGGAGTGTGACAAAATGAAACTACCAATTGATATCAATAGTAAATGCACTGATGGGCAATCCATAGCACATTTTTAAATAAATAAAATAAGTTTATGGGATTACATGTTTCTTTTTATTGGAGCTTTATCTTATTTTTCAAATGTATTTTGACATATACTAGTAAAATTGTTTATAGATATATGTAGCACAGAATATAGAATTCCTTGTAAATTTAAATAGACAAAGCAAATCTAATTTTACTGTTAAGTACAGTGTGTCTAGATTAAAAACATCATATTTGAAAATTTTAGAGATTTAAAATCAAGATTGGGGACTGGAAAGAAGGCTCAGTAGTTGAGAGCATTTACTGCTCTAGTAGAGGAACTAGATAGGTTCCCAGAACCCACATAGTATTCAAAAAACTTCTGTAATTCCAATTAAAAGGGATCTGAAACCCTCTTCTGGCCTTTGCCAGAAGAGCACACACATGACACACATACATATAGCCAAACATTCACACACATAAAATCAAAATAAAAATTCTGTGAACAAAATCAAGATTTATAATTAACAAGTATTGTGTGTATTTGCTCCTGTGTCATGCTGTATTCTAACTGGTAGAACATTTCCTAAGGAAAATAGAAATTAGGCCAATGAAAATGATGTTTTGTAATGAAATTTGTCTTTCTTTATACTCCCTTCTTTTCAACATACTACCAAATGATGTGTTTTCAATACACTTATCTTATATAATTTCCAGATATATCATCTCTATTTTAAAGTACTGAATTATGATTTAAATTACAGTAAGACAGTTATTTTTTCAGAACAAGTGGTTGAACCCAGAACCTTGCATATGCTGTTGAAGTATTGTTATACACAACTACATTACAAATACAAAGTATACTTTTTATCTTACTGATGCTGGCATTGATCTCACTCTATAAGCCAAGTTGCCATGAACTTGTAATCCTCCTGCTTCAGCTTCTTCAGAACAGATTATGTACCTATGCCAAATGGGCCAGTGCATTACAAGTATATTTAAATGATACTTGGCTGCAATAAAACTCACAAAGTTTTTAATTTTTGACTGTTTTCAACTATTATGAGAAAGAAAAACACAATATTAAATTTTAAAGAGTTATCTGCACATTTTATGTATCTCTAATAACCTAATTTGGGGATGAATCTAATTCTTTCTCTACTCAGAGTAATTTTAGAAAATGGAAATATTTTTCTCATTTTCTTGATATAGTAACATAGATGATTCTTTAAAATATGACAAAATTAATTCAATCTGGTAGGTAATTTGATTAAGAACACGACAACATTTTCCCCAGAAAATTATTCATCTTAGGAATTAAAATACCTATGAAAAAGAATCCAGACAAGATCAATTGTTAAGAAGTATTTCTCCTTGTCTTTTTTAAGATGAAAATCAAAATTATTTTGCTTTGATAATTGAATGTAAGTGCAAACCAGTAATTTCAAAATATACTGATAGGTTTTTTTTGTCTCTAAATGAGAAAATTTTAAATTATAAGCAAGTATTTCACAAGTCATTTGGATTTTCCATGTGCTATAAGCAAACAGTGAATGTTTTCTGGGCATCAAAGGCCAATTACATACCTAAATTTGTTTAGTAAATAAATATGTAATTCAATCAAAAAATAGTTACTTGGAAAAGGAGTCATAATTCAATCAAGGAGCAACTAGCCAAATTGTGTTTCAAAGAAATACATCAAGCAATATTTTCTAGCCACTTTATGTAGTGGATAGAGACATTTACACATTGCACTGACTATAGCAGTGATAGAGATTGACTTACCCAATTGACATTTTGGTGGCTGTCAAGAGACTGGTTCATGTCTGAATGAATAAAGGAGAAAAATGATACTACTATATGTCACTAAAAAGGACTAGTGGAATTAGCATTTTACCAATGGAAGACATGGGTAGATGTCAGTTCAAAAGTACAGTCAACAACATAAAGACCAATATGGCACCATCAGAATGTAGGGGTGCTACATCAGCAAGACTTGAACATCCCAAAACAGAAGAAGCAGAAAAATAGACCTTAAAATGACTTTAAGAAGATGATAGAAGCTTTTAAAGAATAACTGAAAACTACCCTTAAAGAATTCAAAGAAAAGACAAACAACATATTGGAAGAAATCTTTAAATCCCTTAAAGAAAGTCAAGAAAAAGCAATTAAACAGGTTAATGAAAAAGTCCAAGATCTGAAAACTGAAATAGAGGCAATAAAGACAACACAAACTGATGGAAGGCTGGTAATGGAACATCTGAGTAAATGGACAGGAACTACAGATGTAAGCATAACCAACAGAATGCAAGAGACGGAAGAGAGAATCTCTGGTGTTGAAGATACAATAGAGGAAATAGATTCATCAGTCAAAGAAAACACTAAGGCAAAAAAAGTCATAACACAAAACCTCCAGGAAATTTGGTACACCATGAAAAGACCAACCTAAGAATAATAGGGACAGAACAAGGAGAAGAATACCTACTCAAAGATACAGAAAACATATTCAACAAAATCATACAAGAAAACTTTCCCAACTTAAAGAAGGAAATGTGTATGAAAGTACAAGGAGCTTGCAGAAGACCAAATAGACTGGATCCAAAAAAAGACTCCTTGCCACATAATAATAAAACCATTAAACATACAGAATAAAGAAAAAATATTAAGAGCTAAAAAGGAAAATGGCCAAGTAACATATAAAGGCAGATCCATCAGAATAACAACTGATTTCTCAATGGAGACTCTGAAAGCCAGAAGGTCCTGGAAAGGTGTTATGCAGACACTAAGGGATCGTGGATGCCAACCTAGACCATTATAACCAGAAAACTCTCAATCACCATAGATGGAATAAACAAAATATTCCATGATAAAACTAGATTTAAACAATACCTATCCACAAATCCAGCCGTACAGAAAGCACTAGAAGGAAAAATGCAACCTAAGGAAGTTAGATATACTCATGAAAATACAGGCAATAGATAATCTCAAACCAACAAATATCGAAGAAGAGAGACACATAACACTACCAACAACAACAACAACAAAATAACAGGAATTATCACTCACTTGTAGATGTAACCAACCGTCTTATTAAATAAGAAACACAGAGCCGATTCAGAGAAGAAAGTCAAGTGGTCAGAGTTAAGAGCCTCACCCTTTCTCATTCAGCGATCCTCTTCAGCCAAGAGAGCTCTCCAAAAGGGACCTACTTCCTGTGTGTATGTCTTTATATACTCTAGCTGTCTGCCTTCTCATTGGTTGTAAACCCAAACATGTGACTGCCTCGTCACTGCCTGTATGTACCGCCCTCCAGGTCCTTAAAGGCGTGTGCCACCACCGCCACGCACTTGCTATGGCTCCAATAGCTCTGACCCCCAAACAACTTTATTTATTAACATACAATTAAAATCACATTTCAGTACAAGTAAAATACCACCACATTTCCCCTTTTCTATTTTAATAAAAAGGAAAAAAAAGAAAAAGGTTATAACTAACAAAAGAAAAACTATATACAAAAGTACAATAACTATATACAATATATACAAGTAATGAATATCTAAACAATGTCTAGTCCATTTGTATTGGACAAATTCAGAGAAAATAATTTCATTATAACTAACCTTCAACTATAACTAACTAATCTTCAACTCAGAGACCCAAGAAGGAAATAATATTAGCTAACAAAAATAAAAACAGGAAGTGCATGCAAGCAACTTCCAAAAAATTTGTGAGTTGACAGAAACAGCCAGCTGCCTGGACAGTCACCTGAGGTTTCTCCGCAATGCTGAGGCATCATCTTCAGCCTATAGACTTAGCATATCTGACAGACTCATTTGTGAAGTAGGATGTACACAAGGTCAGCAGTTCAACCTCACATTGGGTGAGAGCAGTCCATGTACCAGAAACACCTGAATTCCACTAGTGTCATGTCATGATTCAGGATTTTAAATTCTGGAAATTGTTGTTGGTTTTTTAATTCAGCTGTCCATTCTTCTTGGCTGTGTATATATGGCTTCATCTCAGCATCCCATTCTTCTCCACATCCCTCTATCAAATGCCAGTCTACTATTGAGAGGCGTGAGCTTAGTTACTCTTCAAGAATAACTGTTTCAGCTGCTGTTCCATTGCACATCAGAAGCCATCGGCCCACTGCCTGTTCAGCTGCCTTCGAAGAAAAGGGCACTGTACCTTTTCCGAATTGCGAAGGCCACTTCAGGGATGGTGCCATATTGTCCTGGCCTCAGAAGATGCCTTTTGATAAAGCCATAACCACACTTGTTTTGGCAAGAATCAGTAGTCCTTTGTTTCATGTCCTGTCTGTTCATTTTGTCAGCAGTTGATTCGAGGATACTTTGTTGTCCAGTGACTAACTTTTGCCACAATGAAAGTTAACTCCATATGCAGTTTCTTCAATGCCCATATTTTCTCTGAAGTAGATTGGTACTGCCAGGAGCCGACATGTCTCATAGTCATAACAAAAAAGAAAAAATTTTCTAAGTTATTAAAACCTTTTAAATGCCATATTCTGTAGATCTCTGAAGGGTTTGAAGATGACCTGTCTAAAATATATCTGCTCAATTTTTAAAACATATCTAATATGAAAACAAGTTCTATTGTAACGTCTAACTGCTAACTTTCATTTCTTTATATCCTAATAGTTGGTAATAATAACATTCAAGGATCAGAAAATTGCATTGTTAAATGAATGGTATAAGTACAATTAGAAATATACATATAGCATTTTCTAACAATATCAATTTCAATATATATAATTTGTATACAATATAAAACAATCCAGTCCAATGTAAAGTATTTAAAACTAGTAATTGTCTTTTTCTTCTTCTTTCTTTCTCTCTTTTTTTTTTAAACAAGAACCTTAAATCTAATCTGCTTATGGCCCAGATGATCCAACATCCAGAACCATTTCAAGGCAACTGGCTCAGATGATACACCCTCATGGACTACTCCATAATCCTAAAATATTCTTTGTGTCCCCATAAGATACAGCACCCCCCTCCAGCAGGAAGTAGTAAGAGAAACTACGCCCAAATTCCCAAATATACCAAGCTGACTTTGGAGATGTGTAAAGGTTAAAACCTTCCTTTTTAAGAAAAGAAAAGGTGAAGTGCTGTGGGATGGTCTGTATGTCAAATGTGTTGCTGATTGGTCAATAAATAAATCACTGATTGGCCTGTGGCCAGGCAGGAAGTATAGGCAGGACTAACAGAGAGGAGAATTGAGAGAACAGGAAGCTGGGTGAGGGAGACACTGCCAGTCACCATGATGAGAAACAGCATGTGAAGATGCCGGTAAGCCACGAGCCATGTGGCAAGGTATAGATTAATGGAAATGGATTAATTTAAGCTATAAGAACAGTTAGCAAGAAGCCTGCCACGGCCATACAGTTTGTAACCAATATAAGTCTCTGTGTTTACTTGGTCAGGTCTGAGCTGCTGTGGAACTGGTGGGTGACAGAGATTTGTCCTGACTGTGGGCCAGGCAGGAAAATGCTAGCTACACTCACTGGTCGTTAATATCAATTAACATCAATGGTCTCAATTTGCCTATAAAAGGCACAGGCTGACAGAATGGATACACAAATGGGATCCATCCTTCTGCTGCATACAAGAAACACACCTCAACTCTAAAGACAGATACTACCTCAGAGTAAAAGGCTGGGAAATGACTTTCCTATCAAATGGACTTACAAAGCAAGCTGGTGTAGCTATCCTAATATCTAACAAAATAGACTTCAAACCAAAATCAAAAGAGATCCAGAAGGAAAATACATATTCATCACTGGAAAAATGCACCAAGATGAAGTCTCAATTCTGAACATTTATGCCCCCAAAACAAGGGCACACACTTATATGAAAGAAACATTAATAAATCTTAAGTGATCCATCATATCCCACACACTAGTAGTGGGAGACTTTAACACCCTACTCTCACCAATGGACAGGTCTGCCAGACAGCAACTTAACAGAGAAATGAGGGATCTAACAGATGTTATAGCTCAAAAAGACTAAATAGATATCTACAGAACATTCCACCCTACCACAAAAGAATATACCTTTTTCTCAGCACCCCATAGCACCTTCTCTAAAATCAACCACATATTCAGTCAAAAATTAAATCTCAACAGATACAAAAATATTGGTATAACTCCCTGTATTTTATCAGAACACAATTGCTTAAAGTTAGATTTCAACAGCAACAAAATTAAAGAAATCCTACAATCTCATGGAAACTGAATAATGCTCATCAGAATCACCAATTAGTCAAGGAAGAAATAATGAAACAAATTAAAGACTTCCTAGAATTCAATGAAAATAAATGTACAATATACTTAAACTTATGGGATATTAGGAAAGTAGTGCTAAGAAGAAAATTCATAGCATTAAATACCCACATAAAGAAACTGGAGAAATCTCACAATAGAGAATTAACAGTATACCTGAAAGCTCTAGAACAAAAAGAAGCAAACTCACCCATGGGGATAGATGCCAGGAAATACTGAAATTGAAGGCTGAAATCAATAAAAATAGAAACAAAGTGAACAAAACAATGAATAAAAGAAACAAAGAGTTGAGTATTTGAAAAAATCAGCAAGATATACAAGCCCTTATCAAAACTAACCAAAAGGAACAGAGAGAACTTCCAAATTAACAAAATCAGAAATGAAAAGGGAGACATAACAACAGACAATGAGGAAATCCAGAGAATCATCCGGTCATACTTCAAAATCATGTACTCCACAAAATTGGGAAACCTAAAAGAAATCGACAAATTTCTGGATAGGAACCACATACCAAAGTTAAATCAAGACTATATCAACAGATTAAATAGACCAATAAACCCTAAGGAAATAGAAACAGTCATTAAAAGTCTCCCCACCAAAACAAGACCAGGACCAGATGGTTTCAGCACAGAATTCTACCAGATTTTCAAAGAGCTAATACCAATAGTCTTCAAATTGTTCCACATAATGGAAACAGAAGGAGCATTACAAACTTCTTTTATGATGCTACAGTTACTCTGATACCCAAACCACACAAAGACACAAAGAAAGAGAATTACAGACCAATCTTCCTCATGAACATTGAAGCAAACACTACTGAAAAAAATACTAGCAAACTGAATCCAAGAGCTCATCAAAAAACTTATCCACCACGACCAAGTATACTGGCTTCTTCCCAGAGATGCAAGGATGGTCCAACATATGAAAATCTGCCAATGTAATACACCATACAACCAAACTTAAAAAGAAAAAAAAAGTGATCATCTCATTAGATGTTGAAAAAGGCTTTGAAAAAACCCAACACACCTTCATGAAAAAGATCTTGGAGAGATCAGAAATACAAGGAACATACCTAAATGTAATAAGGGCAATTTACAGGAAACAAACAGCCATCATCAAATTAAATGGAGAGAAACACATAGCAATTCTACTAAAGTCAGGAGCAAGACAAAGCTGTCCACTCTCCCCATATTTATTCAATATAGTACTCAAAGTTCTACCTAAAGCAATAAGACAACAAAAGGAAATCAAGGGGACTCAAATTGGAAAAGAAGAAGTCAAACTTTCACTATTTGCAGATAATATGATAGTATACATAAGTGACCCTAAAATTCTGCCAGGGAACTCCTACAGCTGATAAACTCCTTCAGTAATGTGGCAGGATACAAGATTAACTCAAAAATATCAGTAGCTCTCCTATATAAAAAATGATAAACAGAATGAGAAAGAAATCAGGGAAACAACCATTACAATAGCCAAAAATAACATAGAATACCTTTGAGTAACTATAACTAAGCAAGTCAAAGACTTGTATGACAAGAACTTTAAGTCTCTGAAGAAAGAAATTGAAGAAGTTATCAGAAAATGGAAAGATCTCCCATGCTCCTGGATAGTTAGGATTAACATAGTAAAAATGATAATCTTACCAAAAGCAACCTACAGATTCAGTGCAACCCCCATCAAAATCCCAACACAGTTCTTTACAGAACTAGAAAGAACAATACTCAGCTTCATATGGAAAAAAAAAACAGGATAGCTAAAACAATCCTGTACAATAAAGGAAAATCCAGAGGCATCATCATCCCTGACCTTAAGGTCTACTTTATAGCTATAGTAATTAAAAATAGGCAATACCCATGTACAAAACTCAAGCCCAAGTGGATCAAATACATCAGCATATACCCAGTTACAGTGAATCTGGCAGAAAAGAAAGTAGGAAGTAGCCTTGAACACATTGGGACAGAAGACCACTTCCTTAATATAACACCAGAAGCACAGTCACTGAGAGCAAAAATTAATAAATGGGACCTTCTGAAACTGAGAAGCTTCTGTAAGGCAAAGGACACAGTAAATAAGACAAAATGACAGACTACAGAATGGGAAAAGATCTTCACCAACCCCACATCTGACAGAGGGCTGATTTCCAAAATATATAAAGAATTCAAGAAACTAGTCATCAAAATACTGAACAGTCCAATTAAAAAATGGGCTACAGAGCTAAATAGAGACTTCTCAACAGAAGAATCTCAAATTGCTGAAAGATATTTAAGGAATTGCTCAACATCCTTAGTCATCATGGAAATGTAAATCAAAATGACTTTGAGATACCATCTTACACCTGTCATAATGGCTAAGATCAAAAATGCTGATGACAGCTTATGTTGGAGAGGATGTAGGGCAAGGGGAACACTCCTCCACTGTTGGTGGGAGTGCAGACTTGTACAGTCATTTTGGCAATCAGGATGGTGTTCACTCCAAGAATTGGGAATTAATCTACCTCAAGACCCAGCTATACCACATTGGGCATATAAACAAGGAATGGTCAATTGTACCACAAAGACACATTCTCTACTATGTTCATAGCAGCATTACTGGTAATAGCCGGAACCTGGAAACAACCTAGATTCCCCTCAACCAAACAATGGATAAAGAAAATGTAGTGCGTATATACAATGGAGTACTACTCAGCATTAAAAAAACAATGACATCATGAAATTTGCAGAGAAGTAGAAAATATCATCCTGAGGGAGGTAACCCAGACTCAGAAAGACAAACATGGTATGTACTCACTCATAAGTGGATACTAGATGGAGAGCAAAAGATAATTAGACTACAACCCACAGCTCCAGAGAAGCTAACTAACAAAGAGGACCCTAAGAGGGATGCATGGATCATACTGGGAAGGGTAAACAGATGAGATCTTCATGAGTAAACTAGGGATGAGAGGGGCTAAGGGAGTATAGTGGGTGGGGAGTTGAGAATGTAAGGAAATTGGATGGTCTAGCTGGAACAGAGACAGAATGGGAGCACAATAAAAAAGATACATTGATGGAGACATCATGAGGATAAGGAGAAAACAATTGCTAGGGAAGTTCCTAGGAATCCACAAGGATGACCCCAACTTAGACTACTAGCAATAGTGGAGAAGGTGCCTGAACTGTCTTACTCCAGTAATCAGATGAGTGAATACCCTAACAGTAATCATAGAGCTTTCAACCAGTAACTGATGAAAGCAGATGCCGAGATCAAGCACCAGGCCAATATCCAGGAGTCCAGTCGAAGAGGGATTCTATGAGCAGGGGACATTAAGATTGTGATGGGGAAACCTACAAAGAACCCCAAGAGTGACACATGGATTGTTCTGGGAAAGGGTAATGGATGCAATCTCCATGAGCAGATTGGGGGTTAGGGAGACAATCGAAGGTAGGGGATGGGGGATGAGAACATGAGGGAACAGGATATTCAAGCTGGAACAGGGATGGAGTGAGTGGGAGAGCAATGAAAGAGATATCATGATAGAGGGAGATACCATGGGGTTATGGAGAAACCAGATGCTAGGGAAGTTCCCAGTGATCCCCAAGGATGACCTCTTGTTAGACTACTAGCTATAGCAGAGAGGGTATCTGAACCAGCCTACCCTGGTAATCAGATTAGTGAATTAGTGAATACCCTAACTATCATCATAGAACCTTCATCCAGTAACTGATGGAAGCTGATGCAGAGATCTACAGCCAAGCACCAGGCCGAGATCCAGGAGTCCAGTCGAAGAGGGATTCTATGAGCAAGGGACATCAAGATTGTGATGGGGAAACCTACAGAGACAACTAAATCAAACTAGTGGGAACTCATGAACTTTAGACCAACAGCTGTGGAGCCTCCATGGGACTGGACTAGGACCTCTGCATAAGCAAGACAGTTGTGTAGCTCTAGGGGCCCCCTGTCAGTAGGATCAGGATCAATCCTGATCCCTGGTGCATGAGTTGCTTTTTGGAGTCTACTACCTATGGTGAGACACCTTGCACAGCCTTGATGCAGGGGAAGGGGCTTGGACCTGCCTCAGCTGAATGTACCAGGCTGTGATGACTACCCATGGGAGGACTTACCTTGTCTGAGGAAGAAATGGGGGGTGGATAGGTTGGGGTGGAAGACTAGGGTGATCTGTGGTTGGTATGTAAAATGAATAAAAACTTTCTTAATTAAAAACATAAATAAAACCTTTAAAAAGTAGGATATAAACACAGGCAAAGATTTCCTATAGGTAATGAATCCATTGATTTGAAATATGCCCAAATATACTTTGCATTTTATAATATCTTATTTTAAGATACCATGAATTAAACAATTCAGACTCCAAAACTTTTTTGTGATTCTATAAGTACTCTTTGTTTGAAATATACTTAAAAATCTATGGTAAGACATTTTTATCTTTCATATGTGGTGATATTCCCTTGAGAAAAAAAATATGAATAACTTAATTAAGATTGAATATGAGATCCCACTCTGCTCTAGTAAAGGGAGATGCCTTCCTTTTCACTGTGCTAGATTTTTGTTGTTGTGGTATTGTTATAGTTCTTTAAAGGCAAGTTTCTATCGGCAACTACAATAATTAAATATATAAATGCTCATAACCACAGCCCAGCAATGATGAGAACAATTAATGAATTTGAGTCATTGATATATTATTTGTTGTTTTCATTGAGATTATAGTATTCTGGTCTGTTTTAATATTTTATATTTCAAGTAGGTATTTGGCATCTGTGTCATAGCTGTTAACTACAAGGAGAGATCATATTCTTACATAAAGCCCTGCATCAAGAAAGCTCAAGATATGAGGGAAAACAAAAACAGAAACAAAAACAAAAACAAAAAAAAGAAATCCTGAAAACCAGTGTCTCAAGGATTTATTCAACCTTTGAGACTTGAGCTCAACTCAAAATGACTGTTCTTTGAAGACATTAAGCATCAAAATACATATAATGTGCCTAGGAAGATGGCTCAGTAAACTACTTGTTGCACAATGTAAGGACTTGAATTAAAATCCTCAGAACCCATGTAAAGGCTACACATGTCTGTGAACTCTTATGAAGAGATAAAAGGTGAAAAGGAATGTGGCAACAGGAGATTCCTCAGATATTTAAAGGTCAGCTAGTGTGGTGATAGCCTAAAATCCCATATTTTCTCATCCAGAGAGTGATAAGAGTTTACCTTATAAGGCCATAGGAAGTTCAGCCCAGGATGTTTCAGCAGTCAGATAAGCATCATCCTGTCACTGTAGCATTGGAGTGAGATGCATGATCTTATCGATTGCTATGTGCATTTGCTATGAAGGAAAGAAAGACGGAACTAATCTACATCTCCAGTTTAGGGAACTTCCTTCCTTTGCATTCAGTATGTAAGTTTCTCTCTTCGACCTTCTGAGTCATATATCACCACCAAAGCTTGACTGAATTGTTCTTTAGTATTTAAGTTTGAAGCCTATATGAACTTCTATTATGTCACATTACCCTGTTTCTTGTTGCTCTCATTTATTCACTTCACTAATTCCTGGGAAATTTCTTGAGTAGGGGCTGGTTTCCTGGTGACACACATTGTCAGGACATTAGGCTATAATATCTTAAATTTTTGTCTTCTTTATTGTGAGTGAATTTTTTATCAATTTTAGCCTAAAAAATATTTCATTATGACATTTCCACAGACATAAATCGCTGTATTTTTCTCATATATTAACCTACCCAGTCATCATCAATGCTTCTTCCTTACATATGTCCCTTTCTTTCTATGTTTTTTATGATAAATAGATACCACATATGAGAGACAATGTGGCATTTTATTTTGTCTCCTGACCTTTACCCTTTCTTCCCCTCGCACATCCTTCTAATTTATTAAAGCATCCTTATGAGATGTTCTTCATAGCTCTGCCTGAAATTTCTATGGTTGACAGTGATATCTAGTCAGAACTTTCCAAAGTCAATTAAATGCATTTATTATTGTCTTTGATACGTTTATTTACCAAAAGTGCTGCTAAATAGCCCCTCAAAAGGAACTGGGCATGACGTTGCTGTGCTGTGGCCTACTGTGCTATAATATCTTCACTCAGAATGTAGGTATCCCTTTGTTAAAGGATTTTTTTGACATATTAATTGTACATAATGATTGGTTTCATTACTACTTTTTCATACCTAGGTATAATCTGTTTCCATCAAATGTAAGTCCCATTTTCATTTCTTCTTCCCTTTCATTTCTTCTTATCTCTCTTCCTCTTCTGAACTAGACATCTTCTATCACAGTGCCCATTCCATAGCTGTCGTTCCTTACTTTTCTTTGGTAACCTAATGACTTTAATTAGGGTTGCTATTAGGAGTGTGGGTGAAGTGCAAAAGCATGAACTCCTTATTAATAAGAAAATGTTTCTTCTTTCCCCAGAAGCTATTGACTGCATTTATATCTTTATGCAGGGATGGGACCCATAATTTAGTTCTGTTAGAGCTTGTTTACATTCATGCCATAATCTGAATTCTTTGCACACATTCTTATCTATATTTAAAACGTTTTTCTAAATGTGGACTCAAAGAAAATGTAAATTTTGAGTTCACTGTGACATCCTTGATGGAGCTATTTTCTAGTTCAGGAAGGGGCCTATCAAGTTATAAATCACTGAGAGAATTATAAATCCTCCTAACTTAACTAACTTATTTACACCCAAACAAATGTCTTTTCTTGACTCTGAAATTGTTTAATTACTAAGTGAGAAAAGTTACTAGATCTTGCAAAATACAAATTTCCTCCCCTATGTTTCATATACCTTCAAGATATGTAACAGAGTTTATGCTTAAGTGTTCACTTTTAAAATAATGTAATACAGAACAAGATTTTAAAACAATTTCTTCATGTGTGTCTGCATGTGTATACAAGTGAGTAGGTGCACTTGTGAGGGACTGCGCATACAGGTCAGAGAACAACTTGAGGGAGTTAGTAGTTGGTTTTCTTTATTTACCATGTGGGTACCAGGGATCACATTCAAGCCAATTAGCCTTTAAGACAAGCACTTTTACCCACTGATCCAACCTATTGGCCTTGGATGATGGTTTTAAAATTGTCAAGTTGCAAACAGAGGGTAAGTTTTTCTTTACTAGATGTCAGGATATATATGATACATAATAATTATATATATATATTTATATATAATTTTATATGTTTATATAATTTTTGAAATACATCATAATTGCAATGCTATTTTTCCTCTAAATATATTGAAGTTTTAATCACATATCAATAAGTATTTTTAATAATTTTATGGATAAGTGATAAAATAGATGTTATTTGGTGATTGTAAAACATGGGTTGGACTCATGAAATGTACAGTAGTTTCCTGAAAAGAATGGGAAACCAACAACATACGTGTAGACAAAATAACCAGACAAGGACAAAATACTGGTTTTCAACTTTCTCTACATAACTAACATCAGTAGTCAGTCATAACATAAGCAGAACATTTAACATTTATGAAAAATTTGTAAAAGGCCATGGTTAAATAGGAGCACTGTAGAAGTTGCACAAGACACAGACATTTCAGTGGACATTGCCATTTTCTTTTTTATAGAATTTAACTTGTTTATTTTACATCCTGACCAGAGTTTCCCCTGTGTACTCTCCTCCCATTCCCTGCCCATCCCCCCTGCCCAATCCATTCCTCCTCTTTTTCCGTTTGTAAATGGGCAGGCCTCCCATGGGTATAAACACAGAATGACATTTAAAGTTGCAGAAGACTAAACACCTCCCCTTGTATTAAGGCTGGGAAAGGTAAGTCAGTATGATAAATATGTTCCCAAGAGCCAGCCAAAGAGTTAGGGACAGCCCCTTCTCCTATTGTTAAGAGTCTCACAAGTAGACCAAGCTACACAATGGTCACTTATATGTAGAGGGGCTAGGTCAGTCCCATTCAGGCATCTTGGGTGTTGTTTCAGACTCTGTGACTTCCTATGAGTCCAGGTTAGTTGTTTCTGTGGGTTTTCTTATAAGATCCTTGAGCCCTCAGGCTCCTATAATCCTCCCTCCTTCTCTTTAGCAGGCTTCCCTGAGCTTGGTCTAATGTTTGGCTGTGGGTCTCTACATCTGTTTCTATGAGTTACTGGATGAAAATTCTCTGATGACAATGTGGATAGTCACCATACTAATCACAGGAGATGGCCAATCCAGGCTATGCATCCCTTTTCACTAAGAGTCTTAGCTGGGGTCTTCCTTGTAGATTTATGTGAGTTTCGTTTCCACCAGGTTTCTACCTGACCTAGAGATACTACCCATTTCTAGTCATCTCTTATAGTACTCTCCCTTTCTAGCCATTCCCAATGCAATTCCTCATGTTCCCATCCCCATCTGCCCCAAGTCCACTCAGGAGATCTCTTCTAGTTCCCCTTCCCAGCAACATCCATAATCCCCCTCTTAGACCCTCCCTATTACTTGACCTCTCTGTGTCTGTGAATTGTAGCATGATTATCCTTTACTTTACAGTTAATATGAACTTATGAGTGAGTACACACCAATTTTGTCTTTTTGGGCCTGGGTTATCTCACTCAGGATGATTTTTTTCTAGTTCCATCTACTTTCCTTCAAATTTTCTAATGTCATTGTTTTTAATAGCTGAGTAATACTCCAGTGTGTAGATGAAAACAGACAGGTAGATCAATGGAATTGAATGAAAAACACAGACATAGATCCACACACCTATGGAGACCTGTTTTGTTTTAAAAGAAGCCAAAATTATACAAAAGAAAAAAAGAAAACATCTTCAATAAATGGTGATGAAATGACTGGATGTCAACATGTTGAAGAAATCAAATAGATCCCTATTAACCTGCACAAAACTCAAGTCTAAAGATCAAAGACCATAAATCTAGTTACACTGACCAGACAGAAGATAAAGTGAGAAATAGCCTTCAATAAATTGGCACAGAAGACAATTTTTAAAAACAGTAGCACAGACAATAAGATTGATAATTAATAAATGGGACTGCCTGAAACTGAAAAACTTCTGTAAGGCAAAGAACACTGTTGATAGAACAAAACAACAGACCACAAAATGGGAAAATATTTTCACCAACTCCTCATCTGATAGAAGTCTACTAACCAAAATATATAAAGAACTCAAGAAACTAAACATCAATACACAAAATAATCCATTACAAAATGGGACTCAGATCTAAACAGAGTTCTCAACAGAAGAGTCTCAAATGGCAGAGAAACACTTAAAGAAATGTTCAACATCTGTATCCATCAGGAAAATGTAAATCAAAACTGCTATTAATTTCCTTTCTACCTGTCAGAATGGACAAGATAAAAAAAAACCGCTGATGACAGCTCATGCTGGACAGGATGTGGAGCAAGGGGAACAATCCTCCTTGCTGCTGAGAGAGTAAATTTATACAGCCATGTTGGAAATCAATATGGAAGTTTCCCAGAAAATTGGTAATCCATCTACCTCAAGACACCACTTTACAACTCCTGGGCATATACCCAAAGGATACTCAATCATACCTCAAAGACACTTGCTCAGCTATGTTCATAGCAGCTTTATTCATTACTGCAAGAACCTGAAAACAACCTAGATACCCCTTAACTTTTTAAACAATGGATAAAGGAAATGTACATTGCCAGTTTCTTGTGCATTCTGATCCTATGAATAAGATTCTTCTTAATTACCTGGTACCATGAAGGAAACAGAGATTTAGCAAGAATCAGGACAAAGTTGTAACCACTATCAAAATCCACAATAACATATTTCACCCAGCTGATTTCTACTTTCTAAGTGGTCCACAACTTCTAAAAACACCACCACCAGCTTAGACATCAAGTATTCAAATACATGAGCCTGTAGGGGACATTTAATACTCAAACAATAACACACAATGAATTTAAAACTTCTTATATAATGAAACATTTTATTGGTTATCGTAAATACTTGAGATACTAACAGGCAATTAAAATTCGAATTGTGAAATAATTCTTACTCAGCAGTAGTCAGTTTATCAATTTTTAAAATAATAAAAAAATATAAATTTGGCACTGTGAGAAGCTCAGATTATTCAAATAAATTGCTAAGTTATCAGGAGTCAAAGTGGATGATTGAAGAAATATCAAATATATGGCTTTTAATCTGAGTATGATCCAGATCTTAAGAGGCTGAGGCAATAGGGTTGAATTTGAAACTAGATAAGAATACAAAGAATGACTGAAACAAACACACAAAACAAGAGGGTTGGGAGGAAGAATTGTATACAGCTAGTGCAGGTGTGGTGGCGCATACCTAGACTCCTAAAATTTGTTTCACAACTTTGAGGCCAGTGATGGCTACATAGTCAATTCAAGGCCAGTCTCAGGCAGATGATATCAAAACAATAAGGAGTGGGAATAAAACTGATTGGTAGAGGTTTTGTCTATCATGTCCCCAGCACTGGAATAAAATAGGATGCACATAGCCTTTGGATGATACTTCCACTGACTCACGTAAGAAAAGAAACTGGTTGGAGGAAGTACCAACTTTTCCTGTTCCACCTTATTTATGAACCAGCATAGCAGAAGTAGATCTTCGAGGTCAGTACAGACTTTAGGGTCATCATGGCTGAAGTGCCCAAACAACCCTCTGATAACTTTCTGATGAGAAAATAATAGTGGGTCCCAAGTGAAAATGCAAGCAAATGTGTTTTTTGTTTCCCCATGTGAAAGATACAAATAGGGAGATATTAGATATAACTGTTGAAGATACATTTTATTCTGTAACTGACAATAAATAGTTCACATACCATTTGTGTCATAACTGAACCTCTTAAAGTGAGAAAGAGAGAAAGAAGCATTTGAAGCTTGGTTGAGTCAGAAAAGTGGAAAAAATCACAATGGCTGGTCAGCGTAAGTGTGATTAGGCTAGCTGTGTCTGCTAGCTGGTAGTTCACAAAGCTAGGATTCTATCTTCCCACAGAGACTTGAAGACAGAAGTATTATCCTTCTTGATGATTATGTTTCAAAGGAAAGGCTCTCAAGTATTTGAGAGAGATGTTTCTGAGTTGCAAGAGGCATTTCTTCACAGTTGTAAGAACTTTTTAGTAAATGCACTGAGAAATTGGAATCTGGTGCCTGTCATCATGTGTTGGCTAGAACAAATAGTCCATTTACTTTCTGCACTGAATTTTCTCAGGCAGAAATTTTAATGGTTATCTGGGGTCATAGTGAGGATACAGCGTATGCTGTTAGAAGTAATATGAAAGTTTGGTCAAGTCTCAGAGTGCAAGAGTTTGGAGAGAGCTGACCAGCAATTCTAATGTCTCATGCCAATATACAGCAGAAAGGAATCTATCAAAAACTCAGCCAAAGGTCTCAGGTAAATGGAGCTAAAAATAAAGATACTGAATGTAGGAATGCAAATCTAGATAAAAAGTATGTGATACTTGGAAAGACCAAATTATTGAGTGTAAGCACCTTCAGAGATAGCAATGTCTTACCTGTGCCCTAAATGTAAATTAGGGAGGACTTTTTTCACATGGAATAATGCCAATTAAACCTTTTATAATTCTCTATGGTCAGGCCTAAAACAAAGCAAAAAAACTCACATACCAGATTTAAAATAATACTCTAATTCATTAAGAAGTAAATATAAGAGTCATTTAAACAGTTACAAAAATTCTTCATAAAGTATATTCAAGGAAGTAAAATTTCTCTGACAAATAAACTTGAGTGATAAGTGTGTGTGTGTGTGTGTGTGTGTGTGTGTGTGTGTGTATATATATATATATATATATATATATATATATATATATATATATATATATATATGGGTTTCTGAGACATACATTGTGTGACTAAAACAATTTTTATAAAAACTAAGAGTTTGATTATATATACTGTCTTGAAAGTATGGAACACACAAATATACAAGTTTGAAAAGGTAACATATAGGGAAATACACTCTCAGAATAGCACGTACTCATTTCATAACATCTGCTGTATCCAGGGAGAGAATTGGGGAAACAAGACTGGTAGGAACAGTAGTTATTTCCAGATGTTCTGACATTTTGTTTAGTTTGAAATAAACATGACAACAGAAACATTTGCTAACATTGGGTGGTAGTAAATTCTGGGTTACCTTGTTTGCTGTGTTTCTAATAATGTTAAAGATGTTTCTAGAGGTAGCTGACTGTGTCTGAATGTGTATAGAGTATGAATAATAAACTATAGAGTAAAATTTCATTTCCAAAAATGAGGTAGTAAGATGTTTCATGTGGAAAATGTATTTATAATCAAAATATTTGGGAGTAGAGAACTTGCCTCACAATTTTTTGGCTGCAGTACAAGAGCAACTTGCTTTTAAATTGGAGTCTTGATTGTTTATTTTTACACTCTGCAGGCTTTACCTCATAGAATTACTATTCTGACAGTCAGTAAAGGATGGAAAACTTCTTTAAAATGTATTTAAAAATCTGTTACACCAAGACACATATGTCTTTAAAGACACATTCCAATTTTAGTTTCCTCCAATATATTCCAAAAACCTATTAATGAAACAATACTGAATTTAGTGCTTGCTTTGATAAAAGTTACCACATTCTTGGAGATGTGAGTAAGGAATGGAGTAAGAGGACAAGATCACATGTTTATAAATCATGAGGGTTTCCTCAGTGTGTGAGCTTTCTGGGACTTGATTATATTATGTTAATAGTTATGAATTTGTAGATAGAAAAGTGCAACATTGTGATGTTAGAAATAAGGTAATATTTGATATCACCTCTGATAAAACTAGTAAGTTTCTAAATGTGTTAAAGAAAATTGTGGGAAAACTGGTTTTCGTAACTGCTATCTACATGGAAAAGAAGTAGAATAATAATGTCATGTTTGTGTTATTAACTCAACAGTATGCTTATGTTAATGCTGCCAATAATCTGTGTTTTGTTTTATATTATAATATGGTACAATCTCCAAATTGCTTCCATCACATATTCTGATTAGATTGAAATCTAGTAAAGAATTTTAATGATCTGTAAGATAAGTTCTATTATTTAAACCTTATAATTAAATTTATATTTCTGAATGTAAGCAGCATTTTGTTCTGAAATTCATTCTTTAAACAAACCATTATAAAAAAAAGTTTTCCATTGTTACATGTTATCAATATTTAAGTATTTGTCTCTATTTTACTAAACTCTCCCTTTTAATGCTTTTGAAGATTTTTGGAAACAAAGACAAAGGAAAAATGAAAAAAATAATATTCCATGAGTCACAATTGCAAACTTTTAATGATCGTTACTTTTTGTGTCTCTGAATTCAGCTTTGACTTTTTCAATAACATGTGTGAGTGAGCTCGTGATGTCTAGGCTTTCTGGGCCTGGACTAGTTCACTTGGCAAAATGTTACCCTGGCTCATTCACGCTTTTACAACTATTATGTTTTTTCTTGACACTGAACAGTCCATTGTGATGCATATCACATTTTTCAGTGACACCATGAAAGGCACTTAGGTTGTTTCTATATCTGGTTTATTTGGAATGATGTTCGGAATGAGTAGAGGTTTCTCTGGCATAAAAAATTCATTTCCTTTGAATACACAAATAGTTATAAGACTGTTAAAATCACAGATGTCCAAATTATACAATATACCATTTTTTTTGGCTTTTACCATTTATTCAATGCCAAAATCATGCTTCAACTATAGCTAAAAGTTTCGTGTATAAGTTTGTGAAACATTCACAAGTTTGTTAATATTGTTTAAAATGTTTATTCAATGAAGATACATATGTTTCCCCTTTGAAAGTCCTCTGAAAAGTCATGTGATAGGGTCAAAAACATGACTGAGCAAGTAAAGGTGTTTGGCACTGGGCCTGAAAATCTGAGTTCAAACCCTGTAACTTACATGGTAGAAGGCAAAATTGAAATCCCAGAGGTTGTTTTCTAACCTCCATACATGTTTCATGGCACCTGGATATGAATGAGCACAAAACAAAACAAAACAAAAAATGTAACAATAACAGCAACAACAATAAAACAGAGAAAAAGAATCTAATTATACTATTGTACTTTGTCCTCCACTTTATTTTACTATTTTAAGTCTCATCGTAATTTTCTTCCATTAACAAAAAAATGCCTTTAAAATATTATACAGTTACAATATTTTATATTGTCCATTTTCTCATACTCTTATTTGAAAAAGCACAGCATTTTCAAGTATTTCTATGCACCTAATAAGTTTGAATTATTTGCTTGATGTCTTTCAAAGATCAGTGTACACATTTGTAAGGATGAATCTCTTTTAAAGTACTGTAAATTGATAACTTTTAGAGATGGAACTAAACACATAGATAGTTAATAAAGCCTAATTCTAAGTGAAGATTTGTTGGTATAAAACTATTGGAAAAATATAGTCATATATTAAACTGGTTTAACAAGGGTATGCACATTGAAATCTATTCTTTACTAATAAAATTGTCAAGAATTTCAATTTACTGCAGCTCTTCTTAATAACTGAAGTCAATTAAACTCTCCCTACCTGTTCCATTATTTGTAGATTGGAGATGATAATAGTTCTAAATTTAATGCAATGCATTTCAATAGCCTGGATTTGGTAACCATTTTAAAACTGTGTATGTGATAATATGTATACAAATACATACCATCTAGCTTTTTTGTTTTTTTAAGAACATGTAATGATCTTGAATGTTAACATTACCTTACTTTCAACAGATTTTTAATTTTTTTGTGTATAGGAGTGTTCCACGATATGTAAGTCTATCTACCATATGCCTGACTGGTGCCTGAGGAGGACAGAAGAGAGCATCAGATCCAATGGAACTGGGGTTACAGATGTTTGTGAACTATCAGGTAAGTACTGGAAACTGAGCCCCAGTACTCTGAAAGAGTAGTCAGTGCTCTTAACAATTGAATCATCTCTCCAGCTTTTCCAATAGATGTTTGTCTGACAGAAAGATTGATGTTTCTTTCACCTTATGAAAGAAATAATTTTTTTCAAAATATTCTTGAAACAAATGTTTTATAATTATGAATAGGAAAGAGTTATGTTTCTGTATATCAGTGGTTCTTAATTTCCTAATTAGGGGATCCTTTTTAGTACAGTTCCTCATGTTGTGGCAACTCACAACTGTAAATTTTTAGCATTGCTATTTTATAACTCTAAGTTTGCTACTGTTATGAATCATAATGTAAATATCTATGTTTTCAGTGGTCTTAGGCAACTCATGTGAAAAGTAAGTTCTAACACAATATAGCACTAAGATCTGGGAACCAAACTTTAAGAAAAGGAAAAAATGAGGGATCTACAGCCAAAGTATAACACTTTAAATCAATGAACATGGCACAAATGACCCTAGGGTTGCACAATTCTAAGCCTCTCGTTATGCTCTCAACAAATGATAAGTACACAGAAAAATTTTTGTCTAAAGATAAACGATTTAATATGTACTGTTTCTGTTGAAAACAGAACATACAGACATATTTTATAAACAAGTCCTTGAAATCAACCTCAGATCAAAATAGACATTTTGGGTGAATCAGATTTCATAGAATTATATATGTAGTTTAGATAACTGCCAAATCTCTGTGATTATTGATGAGGAATTTATAAGTAAATTTCAGTTAGTATTTAAATTACAAAACACAGATCGCTTAAAACTTGTATCAAGTGAATTTTGTTGACATGTCTATGCCAAGGTACAATAATGGTTTGCAACTTTATTTTTCTTTTTTGGTTTCCTGGACCCTTATTACCTTGGCTGTAAATTTCTGATACTTCTTTATTGTAACGATTCTTTTGTGTGATAAAATATCATAACCAAGGTAATTTATAAAACAATGTTTAAATTTGGCTGTGGTTTCAAGGGTTTAGAATCCATGATGGCAAACCAAAGGCATGGTAGCAGGAAATGCTGAGAGCTCACTTCTAATAGAGGAATAAACTCCTTACTTCCTTCTTGTCTTCTAGGGTTAACTGTAGTTGGAGTACCCATTTGTTATTTTTCATTTTCATGTGCATTGCTTTTTATGTGAAATTCTTAATATTAGTTTCTATTTGTCTCTAATTTAATGAGCAACACTTATTTATATTGCACATATTTGGTGAATTTTTCTTTTTTATTTTAGAAAACATACAGTCTTTTTAATAAAATTTGCCAAAGTATTTTCATTTTGTGATTCTAATTTTAATTTATTTTTTGAAAATTCTGTGCATGATACAACATATCCACCTCCAGGTTCTAAATTCCAAATCCTCCTGCTCCCCAGTACATCACCCTCCCAACTCACATCCTCTTTTCTCATCATCTTTGTAGTATTGATTTTCAGTTTGAATTTCTTACATTGAGACAAAGTGATCTTTGATTTCTGTAATTCTGAATTTGTTTTTTTTGGAATTATGATTCATGGCATGGTCTAATTTGTTGATAGTCTATTTAGGTCACCTAAAAACAAAGTTCATTTTCCTCTTTTGAAATGTGCTGTTTCACATACATTGCTTGCATCCTGATGATTAATTTTGTTGCTCAGTTCTTCAATATTCTCTATATAGCACTTTTGATAATTTCTGGAAATGAGTAGTTTCACTTGATTTAGAATTTGCAGTTGACAATTATTTAATTTCTGCATTTAAAGAAATGTGATAATTCGGTCTCCACAGATACAGAGAAAAACAAATACTTCTAGTATTGGAATTAATTGTGTTCTGGCTGATTATACATAGTGTGTTCTCTTTTTGTTTGTTTGTTTTGTTTTGTTTTATTGTCTCTATATTTAAAGATGACATGTTTTAAGCTGGAATTTTTTTTCAGTTAAGAAATTTTTTATTCCTTTTACATACCAACCACAGATCCCCCTGTCTTCCCTCTTCTTGGCCCTCAGCCTTCCTTCCCCCAACCCACCCCCCATTCCCTCTTCAGACAAGGTAAGGCCTCCTGTGGGGAGTCAGCAGAGCCTGGTACATTCAGTTAAGGCAGGTCCCAGCCCCTCCCCCTGAACCAAGGCTGTGCAAGATGTCCCCCAACAGGTAGTGGGCTCCAAAAAGCCAGCTCATGCACCAGAGGGCTCCTGGCAGTAGGATCAAGCTATACAACTGTCTTGCTTCTGCAGAGGGCCTAGTCCAGTTCCATGGAAGTTCCACAGTTAAGCTGAAGTTTTTTTCTTCATGATATCTTGGCTTACTATACATTTAGGTTTATGTTTTCAACCAAATTTGACCATATTCATCATGATTTCTTAAATCATTATTTCAGGTCTGCATATTGCTCATCTTCCAAAAATTCCAATATATGAAACCTAAACCATTTAGTATTATCACAGAGGTCTTTGAAGTTTTACTTAATTTTTTCAGGTTCTTTATTCTCTAATGATCAGCTCTATCTTAACATTTATTCTTAATATTTTTGTTTTCTCAACTCCATTTTTAATACTTCCAGCAAGCTTTTAATATTTCAGATTTCTCATTCTTTTGATATATATACTTTCTACTTAGATTTCTTCTTATTGTATTCCCTATTTCTTTGGTAAGAACTTCTGTATTCATGTTTCATTTTTTCCAACAGAGTTTTCAGTTGTGAATGAGTAATTTTTATTTCTTTTCAGATAATTCAAATTTGTATTATCTTGCTATTGTCTAATTAATCATACATTCAAATTAGACTTGTTTTTTTGATGATGAATAATTTTGGTTGCATCCTAAATACATTTTATTATGTCAAGTAATATCTCTAGAAACATCTCTCTATGAGTTACTGCTGTTGTTGTTTATGATTCTGTTTTATTTATGACCATTGTGGAGTAAAAATTGATATCACTAGATGTTTTTTGTAAATCTACACATTCAACATATAATCATTTTGTTTTTCAGGTAGGTTTCTACTTCTCTATGAAGACATGATTTTAAGTGTTTTGTACTGCTCTTTTTTTCTATTTTGTTTGGTGTCTTTCAGACATATATTATAAAGAAAATCTCTATTCTGCCTTCTTTATGTGCTTTGGAGACAAATCAAGGAAGCCTGTGCATCTCTGTGAAGGAGAAGGCGTTTCTGAAACAAGCCCTTTCTTTCTGCTGCTAGTACATTTCTACTTTCATCCACAACCAAGGTTGACTTGTGGTGGTGTTTGTCTTACCATTCTGTTCATGAAAGAATGTGGTTCTTGTCCCACATTTTAATGCTATTCTAGATAATAAGTTATGCATATCGAGGATTGTTTTTATTTTGCTTTGGTTATCTTGAGTCACTAGAACACTCTTTTTTTTTTCCTTTCAATTCAGGACTACCTAACAAGACTGCCTTGCCCATTCCACATTTCAAAGGCTTCCTGTCAATGCCTGATGCAGTATTTCCAAGAATTATACCTGCCTTTAACAGTGAGAAACAAAAGGAAACAAACTACTTGATTTCTGGACCCCACCTTAATTTCACTCAAATGGGTTTTGAGAAACTTATATTTGTTAATAGTTTCTTACAGCTACAGTTTAAAATCCTAGGGCTTATAAACCATTGTCCAGAGAAAATGCTAAACAAATTCCTGCTTTGAATAAATGAGAATCGGGAGAGTGTAAGAAAATCCAAAGGTAATCCCCCAGGGTAAAATCAGATCCATCTCAATCACAGGAAAAAAAGCTGATATTGTTTATTATGTGGGTGATAGACACTGAAGAACTAGTAATTCCTAAAAAATCTTAAAATCTTTTTAAAGACTTATGGAGAATTCATGCTAAATATCATGTAGTTAAGGTAATATATTAATGAATAGCAGATATTTGACCATCTTTTCATAAAAATAATATCTATATCAATTCATATCCTAATTTATGAACCTTCTTACCATGTATTTATACTTACAGACATATAGAGACACAAACGGTTTTGAGAGAAGATTGTTTCTAGATTTGAGAAGTTAGTTAAAAATATTATATTTAACTGCTGTAAACACTGTGTGAACTGATGGCTTCGGTCGCAAGTATGAAAAAATCTTTAAAGGCAAGTGCATTCCATGACTTTTGTTGGTATTACTTTAAGAAAAATATAATTATTATACTCATATAAGAATGGATAGAACTAAAGATGATTTTGGTAGGTGAAATAATCAAGATTCAGTAAAATAAATACAGCATTTCACTAACAGGCAGGATGTAAATTGAAATATACTGTATATATAATAAATCAATGTAGAAAATGGTACTTTGTTTCCAGAAGAAAGTTATAAAAGGAGGTAGACCAAGAGAGGATAAAGGGTAGGTGTCATGAAAGAAAAAAAAAGGAGAAAAAATTATATGGAAATTAGTGGATTATCAATTCCAGGGGATTTGGGTCAGAATGATAGTAGATAAATAAAAGCAAGTTAATATTATATATGTAGGAATATTTTGCATTATAATACATTTTGAGTGGTACCTAAGAATTAATAAAATGTAAACAAATTCAAAACTGAAAAGATCATGAAAGTTATACTTATCTTAACTGTAATATATTCAACTTTCCCAGAAGAGGACTCTGATTCTGTATAGCATTTATTTTTCATTTATTTCTTTTTATTTAACATTGTACTGCATAATCACTGAGCAAATAAACTGCGAAAAACTCCACATAAATACTTCAAAATGCTAATTGGCCCATATAGCCAGAGGTATACTAGTACTTTCTATAATAATGCTTGAGTTAGCTGCTTTCATAAAAAAACAAGGAATGCAACAGTTTGGATTTGAAATAAGCAATGGAGAGGCAATGTCAAGCTACATAGACTAATGGCCCTACTCAGTCAATGTAAAGCATGAAAATCAAATATTGCCTGTGGGAGAGTCTGTGGATTGTATTCTTGACATTCAGTTTTAAACTGAAAAACAGAAACTCATAAGACCCAGAGATGAATGGCAAAAAAGCATGAATTTCCTATTTTTTCAGTTACAAGAATAATGAAATTGTCTATATAAACAGTTTATGAAAAACATCTGCTTTTCTTACTTTTATGTAAGCATACAATAAACATACATGAACTTATTCAGAAGGTTATAGTTACACTTCTCAAGAGCTACGAATTCTTACTGTTAAATATAAAAACAAAAGGTAATATCAACATCTCTTATCACAGAGAAAAGTGCAGCTGAATGGAAATGGCATAGTCATTAGCCATTTCTCCTAGTATAACAGCTGGCCTAATAGAATAGCCATGTGATTTTTATGGTTTCCTTATTATTGATGGCATAAGCATTTAGGATCTAAGTTTCACAAGCAAACACATTTGTATACGTATTTAAATGGAAATTCCACAAAACTTAACAAAACGTGTCTGTGTGGTATTATCATTTAATGAACTAACATTTAGTATGTTTGAGCTGGCATCCAGAATTTTAGTATGATGACAATAGAACTGAATAGCATGCTTATTTCAGTATTACAACATACTAAATGTAGAATGTAGCACAGAAATTGGCAAAGTACCAGCACGATGACAATATGTAAAAATTGTGAAGCATTTAATTAAAAATAAACTGACTGAAACTTAACTACTATATAATTATGTAACAGCCTACATATGTTGTACTGTAGGTGGAGGCCTAAAAGATATTAACAAGCCATATTATTCTCTTTCCATTTTTTATTCCTCTATATGAAGAAGCAGAAGCAAGTGTGGATATATTTGCTACTTACTGTGTAAAGAATTACAGTGTCTACAAGAGTTGGCAGATATAACTACTTAAAAAATCTATCAATTAATCTGTCTATCATCTATCATCAATCAATTAATCTATCTTTTATCTGTTTATCTATCTCTATACATACTAATTCAAAAATAAATATTTGAGCAATGCTAGTTGGAACAGTATTCATTTTTATCTTATTTACCCTAAGATTACCACTAATAAGTAAATAGATATCATATTTGTGATATATATAATCTAATGAAGCTCATCTCTCTAATTTGTAAACATTATACTAAAATTTTCATTGTTAAGGTAAATTGATTGTTTCAAAGAATTTAGACTATTTCTTTATATTTAAAGAAGCTTGTAGCTTTTTTAACTTCCAGTTTCTGTCTGTTTTCTGTAACATCTGCCACAATTATACTCTACTATATGAAATATTTGTTCTTTCATAGTTAAGCATTTTTAGATTAATATGGTGTTTATAATTCGTGTAAATCAATTTAACCACTGTAATCACCAAACATTTGCTGTTTAATTTGATATCCAGAACTCATTATTTTGAGTTTAAGCACTTAATTTAGACAGAAATTCTGTGTTATAAGTTGAAGTGAAAGAACACTGACATCAAATACCTACCTGCCTATCTGGCCTTCATAGGTAAACTTAAGTGTTTAACCCAATAAATGAGTGATTTATAGCTACCTGATTGTTTTTCCAATATGAAATTAGTTATTCTTCAGCAAAACAGTAAATGTGAAAGGAGTTTTTTTCTAATTTCATTAATTTTGTTTTAGTGAAATTTCAAGACAAAAACAAGTTAGTAAGAAAGGTGTTTATTTTAGCTAAAAATTCCAGGTTATACAATGTTAATATGGGGAAGACAAGGAGCAGGAACTTGTAGCAACTATTCACATAACATCATTATCATGACCAGAGAAAAATGAGTGCATGTATGCTTACTACCCATATAGTTTTCTCTACTTTTTCATGTCTGTGTTTCAAACCAGGGAATGGTACATCCCACAGTGTACTGATTCTCCCCACTTCAATTAAGCTATTTAAGGCATTCCATTAAATAAATGTCCCCAATATAACCTGATCTAAACAGTCTCTCATGGAGATTCTTTTCCCAAGAGTTTGAAGTTATACCAATTTAAAAATTAAAAATTTGCATCACAGGAGTCTTAGTTGAAAAGATGTAAGGCTTTGTCAAAGGAGACATAAATGGGTAAAGCACACCCCTTGAGAAAGTATCTTCAGTTTCAGTAGTCAACTAAACCAAGACTTTGACATAACCATGTTAAATCACTGTGAGAGAAATATATCAATAAAGACATAGACTTTGCTGTATATGTATATTTCATGTATATATTAATATGAAATATGT
This sequence comes from Peromyscus californicus insignis, assembly GCF_007827085.1. Classification (NCBI taxonomy): domain Eukaryota; kingdom Metazoa; phylum Chordata; class Mammalia; order Rodentia; family Cricetidae; genus Peromyscus; species Peromyscus californicus. Next base: position 72,847,042 of record NW_026294391.1, on the reverse strand, counting down.
TCTTGCTTGTTAAGAAATAAGGTTATTAAAGAAATTTAAGCAACCAATGACTTCTGAAAGCATTAAATACATTTTCAGGAAAGATTAATGCTAAAATAAAGGATACTAACATTCAATTTTATAGGAACTTTGATACTTGTAATATTTTCTTTTTATTTTAAACTCTCATTTTTGTTGGATATTCTAATAACACAAACTTTATAATACTATTAACTGTCTTATCATTAAGAATTATTTTGACTTTTTTACAAATATGTGAAAATCTTCATTTTATATTATTCCTACAGATTGTTTGTTTTGCTGATTTGTCATGTGAAGAAAAACTTTAATATTGTGTGCACAAGCATGTCATTCTCTGTATTGTTTTTCTATAAAATATATCTATACATTCATAGAGCTTCTAGTTGCCCATAATTATTTAATCTTGAGAATGCTATCATTAAGGTAATAAGAAAACATATTATCAGATTGTGTATTTGTGCAAAGTGAGACAATAGAAACAAACTAGATTCATCATGGTAATCATTGTTTCATATCCATTATAATAATGTATATCTTATTTTATGTAAAATTATCACTTTTCAAATGAGAACAATAACCAAAATACCTATGAAATGTATCTTAGATGATTGAATTTATTTGTTCTTATAGAGAATAATAGTTAGTTTTTCCAATAATACTATTGTTAGAGGGAATGTGAGTGCATCCCCCATGGACATTAGGAAAACTTTCATTTAAGGCCCTGTAGCACTCAGCTACTTCACACTTTACCCCTTTGCTTCCCTGAATTCTTTCCAGATAACTGGCCTTTATTCTTGTTACCCAAAGTAAGAAAAAACATTTAAAGTCAACTATGAAAAGTAAATAATTTAATTATGAAATATATATTTCAAAAGCAATCAGACACAGATCATAGTAATCCTCAAAAATTATTAAGGCATTCATTCTTTCCCACCATATTACTAGCTTTAAGAGATATACTCTCATGACAGAATTCTCAAAGGAAAAAAAAGCAAGCAAATAGAAAATAAACAATTTCATGGCAAAATAGACTATAAAAGCAAATATCATACCACTACCATCTTTATCCAAATGTAAACTCACATGTGCACACACATTTTGCCATTCCATTCAATACTGACATGGCCAGTAAATTTGTAAATATCATGAACCCCTTCAAAGGAAACTTGATTATTTCCTTCATCCTTTGAAGTGAATTTGCAAGTAGGCCCCTCTTAAGAAATTAATGTTCATTAAACACATAGACTTAGAGTATGAAATTAGAGAAAGATTGTCCAGGTTGCTTCATCATGGTAATTCTTTTTTAGTATAATCATGGTTCATCTCAATTTAAGAATATCATTATTAAAGAAAAGGGGCCATAGGAGGACAAGAAATCAGAGACATTAAAGATAGTATGCAAGTAAAACATGTGTAGCTATTACAAATAATGCTGCTATGAACATAGCTAAGCATGTGCCCTTGTGGTATGATTGAGCATTCCTTGGGAATATGCCCAAGAGTGATATAGCTGGGTCTTGGAGATTGATTCCCAATTTTCTAAAAAAGCACCATATTGATTCCCAAAGTGGTTGTACAAGCTTGCATTCCCACCAACAGTGGAGGAGAGTTCCCCTTGCTCCACATCCTCTCCAGCATAAGCTGTTTTCAGTGTTTTTTATCTTAGCCATTCTGACAGGTGTAAGGTGGTATCTCAGAGTCATTGTGATTTGCATTTCCCTGATGATTAGGGATGTTGAGCAATTCCTTAAATGTCTTTCAGTCATTTGAGCTTCCTCTGTTGAGAATTCTCTGTTTAGTTCTATAGCCCATTTTTTAATTGGGCTGCTGGGCATTTTGATATCTAATTTCTTGAGTTCTTTACATATTCTTGATATCAGCCCTCTGTCAGATGTGGGGTTGGTGAAGATCTTTTCCCATTCTCTAGGCTGTCGCTTACAATTCCAAAATAAATACATTACAAGCATCTATAAACAGCTGTAGTCCCTGTTCCAAGGAAGCAGTGACAGATCACTGGAGCCATAGCATGCCCCCAGGTTGTGGGATAAACAGTGGCTCAAAAGAATTTTCAGAATGCTACAGAGAAGGACAACTGAAGCCCTCTTTTTGTCTCAAATTTTCAATTTATATCAAAACAGCTATTTCTAAGTATATTTTTATTTCAATCAGTAAAAGAAACAGCATTTTTTGCTACCCATAATTCCTCATACCTTTTGGGTAATTTTTGACAATGAAAGACCAGGAAATTAGTATAAATCCTTTTGAAAAATCAAATCACATCTCTACTATACACATAATTGAGAGATAAGAGAAAGAAGCTCAAACTAATAGTATCAAAATTTCAAAACTCAGGATTTGTTTACTTATGTATTTGCACAATAGTATTCTGATTCTATATAAGTCATAATAAAGTCAAATTGGATACTCTCAACTGGGAACAATGTCTTTATAAAGAGTTACAAAAAATAATAATCACTATCCCTCATTTTGTCCCTTTGCATGGTCCATTACTTCCAGCAATATCTTTACAAACATTTCAATAAAATAAAATGCCATATTCTACTTTACATCAATATAAAATGCATCTAAGAAGGTATACTTAGTGATTTATTATAGGATATTTCCAAAGTAAAAAACAAAGCTTAGATCCACGTTGTGTTAATGTTGGGAATGTACATTTGTGATAAGGTCTTGCTTAGCAATATCAACTCCCTGGATTTAGTTACACATGAACCAATGGCTGAAGGGTCACCAACTTGATCAGGCCCTATGAATAGGTGAGACAGTTGATTGGCTTGATCTGTTTGAGAGGCATCCAGGCAGTGGGACTGGGTCCTGTGCTCAGTGCATGAGCTGGCTGTTTGAAACCTGGGGCCTATGCAGGATCGCTTGACTCAGCCTGCGAGGAGGGAACCAGACCTGCCTGGACTGAGTCTACCAGGTTGATCTCAGTCCTTGGGGGAGGCTTTGCCCTGGAGGAGGTGGGAATAGAGGGTGAGCTGGGGGGAAGGTGAGGGGGGCGGGAGGGGGGGAGAACAAGGGAATCCATGGCTGATATGTAGAACTGAACTGTATTGTAAAATAAAAAAAAGGAAGGTTTCAGCTTCAACATAGTAAAATTACATATAATAGAACAGTTATCAAGCAAAAATCACAGTTACAATATCTAGTCTATTTTTATTTGGTAAAATTAAAGAAAATATTCTATCTATTCAATATTTGTGAGTCTAAAGTTTAATATATACCTTATCTCTTACCATAACCAAGAAAATTATAACTATCTAGTGTTCAACTATATCAAACACCTCAAAAGGATACAATATTATCTAAGTAAACAGGAAGAGCATTGTAAGCAACTTCCAAAAATCTAGAAGGACAGAGACAGCTGTCTGACTGGACGGTCATCCAAAGTTCCTCTGCAATGTGGGGGCATCCATCTTCATCTGACATGTCTAGAATCTCTCAGTTTTTTCTCTGTGTCCTGTAGAATGTCTGGCAGTTTCTTCTGTAAAGCAGAAACCTGAAAGACCATCTATGGGTCCTACATGTTTAGTCGATACAACATTAAGTCAAGCAATCCAGGCAAGAACAGTTTCTTGCCGAAATGTCTATTTTTTGCAAGAAGAAGATAAACTTCATATGGTGTGTCTTCAATGCTCATCTTTTTCTTTGAAGTAAATTGGTGCTGCCAGGAACAGATATGTCTCACTGTCCAGAAAGTCTAAGTTTTTAAAACATTTTAAATGTCATATTCTATAGGTTTTTGAGATGTTTGAACATTACCTACATAATTAAATTAAATCTATGTATACCTAGAAAACTTAACATGACTATAAGTTTGACTGTAATAGAAGAGTAATTATTAATCTATATTTCTTAATTGTCCATTACAATTTAAATGAGTTATAAAAATATAGTACCTTAAATGAGAGTAGAAATATATATAAAGTATAACAAAATTAACTTTAAATTTGTATCAATAAACTAAAATCTATAGAATGTAAAATATTTATCCTATATTTATATATCATATCCCCCTTTCTTCTTTTAGAAAGATATTGACTATGATCAATAACAATTTGTAACCAACAACCTAAACAAAGACAGACATCCATAATCCATGTTTTGGAAATATGGGCATAGTTTTCTAGGCTACTTCCTACTGATAAAGGGTGCTGTTTTCTTATGGGGACACAAAGAAAATTTTAGAATTATGGTAAAATCCTGACTGGAGTAGTCTGTGAGGCTGTACTCTCTGAGTCAGTTGCCTTGAAGTTGATTTTGGATATTGGATGTCTAGGCCATGTTGTCATTGGAGACCTTTCAGAAGGTATTGGCTGGTCAAACCATATTAGCCTGGAAGCAATCCATAGGTTCTCATCTTCTGTGGAAACAAAAGCAGAACCCCCTTTCCAAAGCAATGTGTCCTTAGACATAGATTTTGAAATCAAGATATCTGTAAAATATACATATTGATTTAACTCAGCAGCTTTTACAATCAAATGTCTCCTGCAGTTAAAAATCCCAAAGACAACATAATCCAGATTCTCTGTGTGATATCCATCTTTGCACGGCTTTTTTTTTATATTACTTTTATTTTTTCTTTAAAGACTTTATTTTTTTTAAACTGTCTACTTTTTATATAACTGTCTATATTCCTATTCCTCTTTTTTTCTAAGCCTTCATATATTTTTATATACATTGGAAACTATTTAGAAGTTTATTTTATCTGAATCTATTTTATTTTTAAATCTATTGCTTTAAACTTACAGTATGATTAGGACTGAAATGGCAGCTTTGGCTGCTGACTCTGCCCACTTCAGCTTTCCAACTTGGCAGAATTATGCTTATTGCCAGCTTTGAGGGAACCATACTCATTGCTGAGTCTATGAAGCAGTAGATCTATGCTTCCATCTAGCAGCGTGTAGTCAGAAAACCTTTTTTTTTCTATTAGCAAAAGCTAAATCTGCCACGCAGTGCACTGTGTGGCTTGGAGGCACCACTGTGTACTACAGCAGAAATCCACCATGCTACACTCCAGCCCACACACTGCTGTGAACCCATTATACTGTAGCTCATGGCTTGCCTGAGAGACACAACTAGGAAGCTGTTTTTAGCTCCCTTTTAGAATCTTTTTTTTTTAAAGCTTTCTCAGGTTTTAGGTGGAAACTCTTGCCCCATGCTTTGGCACCATGTATAGCTGAAGTTTTCCTGTGTCCCACCTGGCCCATGGTCAGAACAAATCTCTCTTGCCCACCAGTCCCACAGTAGCTCAGACCCAAGTAAATACACAGAGGCTTATATTATTTACAAAATGTATGGTCATTAGCTCAAGCTTATTGCTGACTAGCTGTTACACTTAAATAAACCCATAATTCTTATTTAGCCATGTGGCTTGGCACCTTTTCTCAGTTCTGCCTTCACATCTTGCTTCCTCTGTGTCTGGCTGGCAACTCCTGACTCAGCCTTCTTCTTCCAAGAATTCTCCTTGTCTCCTTATCCTGCCTATCCTCCTTGCCTGGCTACTGAACAATTAGCATTTAATTTATCAACAATTAGAGCAACACATTCACAGCATACAGAGTGACATCACCCATCAAGAATGTCAGCATGTAAGATATATGAGTTAAATTAATTGTAAGAGCTAGTTAGTAATAATCTGAGCATTTATAAGAAATATTAAGGTCAAGCATTTATAAGAAATATTAAGCCTATGAGTCAATTAATAGGGAAGTGTGTCTGCTGGGTATTTGAGAGTTGCAGGTGAGAGGGAAACTTCAGAGTCCATTTGGTGCCCAGATGTTTGGCAAGAATTTCCCCATAAAACCCGAATGAGCTTAAAAAAAATTCTAAAGTGGAGACAAGAATGGCTTCCTAATTCATGTCTCTCATTGCAGGCCTTGTCCCCTGGTCTTGTCAGGCCTCAGCTGAATATGGTTAACTCTTGCTGTCTCTAATGGGCCATAGTACAAAGAGGCTTTTCCCAGTCACTGTTTGCAGGCATGAGAGTGCAGCCATGGGCTTAAGAACACAGCTGCATGCTACTTAATACTGATTCCCAGAATTGGGGCAATACATGTGTCTCCCACCAGTATCTCTGCCATGCCATGAAGCTACACATTCAAGGAACAAAGGAATGGGGTCAGTCCAATCACTGTAATCATAGTCATGCCTGCTTAGGCACATTAAAAGCTCATGTGGTCAGCAAAAGGTAGAGATATGCAAACAACAACAACAAACCTCAAAATGGTTTATACTGTGTTTAAAAATATATATAGGCTTAGGAGAGTAAAGAGAAGCTATAGACAGTCATAAAAAAAGAAATTTATAGTTTTAAAATAATAAAGTTTTTAAAAAGGGAGTAAAGTAATATAAAAAAGCCACATAAAGACAGAAAATACACAGAGAGTCTGGTTACTGTATATCATTGTCTTGACTTGTCATTGTTTGACAGCTGAGGAAGGAACAGCAGTTGCTAAGAGACATTTGATTATAAATGTTACTGGATTAACCCAAACTATATATTTTGAAAATACCTTGATTTCAAAATTGCTGTCAAAAGATATGTTACTATAAAGATGAGGATATGCTTTTATTTCCATTGGAATGAGAAGCTGTGGATTCATTCTTTGTTAAGAAATATCAAGTTTGATTAAGGAAGAACCCCGAAAAAATCTCCGATTGAAGTGGATGGCTCAGATGATCCAACATTTGAGAGTGCCTCTGTTGCAGTTTGTTCTGAGTTCTATCTCCAGCAAGGCTTCAAGGCTGAGATGATCCAGCCTCATAGACTACTATAGTCAGGGACTTGACCATAATCTTTAATTTTCTCAGGATCCCCATAAGATTAACAGTGCCCCCATCAGCAGGAAGTAACCTAGAAAACTACACTCACATTCCCCCAAAAATTGGACTATGAATGTTTGTCTTTGCTTACAGGGTTTGGTTACAAATTGTTATTTTTCATAGTCAATCTCTTTCTAAAAGAAGAAAGGGGGATATGATATAGAAATGATAGGGGAAAAGGGTAGAATATTAAATCTACTTTAATCCAAAAAACAACTGTTAATCTTACATATTTTACATCAGTATGAATTTTAGTCTTTTGATATAGATTTAAAGTTTATTTTGTTATACTGTTTGTATATTTCTACTCTTGATTAGGGTATTAAATTTGTTTTTTTTCCTCACATGAAAAAGCAAAGAGCCTTTATTCTCTTCAAGCTCTGAGCTTAGTCTCTCTGTCTTTCCAATGCAGCAGTGAGAGCAGAGAGCCTTGAGCTCACCTGGGGTGGGTTTTTTTTTATCATAGCAGAGGTTGGGGTGAGGGGGTTTCCAGGGTTCAGGACCCTGATTGGCTGACAATTTTCTAGGGGTATTTTTATAACAAAAATAGATGTGTGCTACACTCAGGGACAACTGGCCACCTTATTTAATGATTGGAATGTTTGGGATGTTAGGTACTTCCTCATCCCTGGGTGGATCCCTGGGTGGTATCAGCTTAAGGCTTTTACTGGATCTGGTAAACCTGTCAGTAATCCTGTCACAGAAGCTGTGTCTGGGCCCCTAAGCCTGTCATGGCATCTGTGTGGTTAAGCTGTTTAGAGGCCCCTCCACATTCTCTCCTTCATAAATACCAATGATAGGACTCAATCATGAGTCCTACCTGTCCAGGGATACAAGGGCATTGGGACCTACAAACCATTAGCTAACAGGTTTTTCTAGGGCAGCTACACCTGTATCTATCACCATTTTTAAGGCCTTGTAGTTCTGATCTTTGAAAATAACCAACTTATGATCTTATATAATACCTCTTGGTTCTGCACAAAGAAGGTCAAGTGTCTTATCTCATTGCAGAAGCATTTCAGTTAATAAATTTACCTATTGACAACTCTGAACCTATTTTCCTGGTATGTCAATGGGCATTATAGATGGCCATCTTGCCTCTATGCCAGGGAGTTTCCTTTGACCCAGCATTTCAGCCTTTTCTGACCAGGGAACATAGAACGACACAGTCTCTTTTGGAAATGCTTTGAGCTGGCCCCAAAAAGGCTGAAAGGCTGGTCAAAGGCTGGGCAATGGGGCATCTGTCAGAAGCATGTGGCTATCTGACCCTTCAGAGACAGGAAACAATCACATTGGCTGGGCTGCTCCATGTCAGCTTTTAGCAAGTCCAGAGCTCATAGTTATATGGAGCAGTGTAGTCAGCAACTGAATCTTGGAAGTTTCTACCAGCCAAGTGGAAATCTGTTGAGACATACTTAAACTAGGAACAGAAGTTAAAATTTATAAACTTATTTGGAACCCTTAGGCCTACCTTCTTAGTAACTGGGAAGAGCAGGAGTCCTTCCAAACTCTGTGAAGTGGATCCAGGTTTTATGACTCTTTTAATCCTCTGAGGCCTACAGAAACTATCTTACAAAAATAACATAAAAGTTTTAGATACATTAGTATTACCAATCTATACTAACATCCATATCATAGATAAAGCAGGTGATAGGTATCTGCAAAACAGCAGAAGTGGACTCATGCCTTTGAGTCCTAATAAGAACTACAGATTTGGGTTAAAAGTATATGCATTTTTCTTCTGTCCAGAGAGCCAGGTATAAGTTGGACAAGAAATGTTTTGTCCTGATGAGAAGCACTTCTAGGTTTATAGATGATAACTAAAATAAATCTAAAATGTTGAGCTTGTGACTGAACAGTAAGTAGTCATTGCTCTACCAGCTTATCAGAATTCTATTAAATGTTAAGATCTGAACTGTTATATTATAGAATGGGAGAGCAATCTGAAACATTTCTTATCAAAGCTTATAGGCTTCCATATCCTCATGTAGCTTAAGTTTTCCTGCCTGTCCCATAGTCAGGACAAATCTCTCTCACCTGCCAGTCCCACAGCCGCTCAGACCCAAGCAAGTAAACACAGAGACTTATATTGCTTACAAACTGTATGGCCGTGGCAGGCTTCTTGCTAAATGTTCTTACAGCTTAAATTAATCCATTTCTATAAATCTATACCTTGTCATGTGGCTTGTGGCTTACCGGCATCTTCACATCCTGTTAGTCATCGTGGCGGCTGGCAGTGTCTCTCTGACTCAGCCTTCCACTTCCCAGCTTTATTCTCCTCCTTGTCCCGCCTATACTTCTTCCTGCCTGACTATTATCCAATCATTGTTTTATTTAGCAACCAATCAGAGCAACACATTTGCCATACAGAACATCCCACAGCATCCTCAGACCCATATTTAAGCCTTCATGACTTATGTAAATTTTCATATCTTAGAACATTCTCTTAAAAATGAGCTAACAAGTAGGGTATTATGTTTATGCAGCTCATTTAAAATGTAATATATAATTAAGAAATATGGATTAGTATTCATCTATAATAGCAAACTTATATTAGGTATGTTTTCAAGGTCATACATAGATATATTAAAAATAGATAGGCAATTTTTAAACACTTCAAAAATTTACAGAATACGGCATTTAAAATGTTTTAAGAACTTAGACTTTTCTCAACAGTGAGACACGTCTGCTTCTGCCAGCACCAATTATTTCAAAGAGGATGATGATCATCAAAGAAACTCCATAGAGAATTTGTATTCTTATGGCAAAAGCTAGCCATGTGGGCAAAGAAATTGCCCTTGCCTCAACTACTGACAGTATGCTGTCCAAATTGAACAAGCAGGACACAAATAAAAGTGACTGCAGAATTTTGCCAAGACAAGGTGGGAGAGTCCTTCAAAAATCTTGCTTCATAATTAAGTCTATCAGATATGCTAGGCCTATAGATCCAAGATGGATGTCCCAATGTTGCAGAGGAAATTTAGATGACTGTCCATGCAGCCTGATGTCCCTGTCATTAGGTAACATTACAGCCTTCTGGAGTCTTTGGTGGAGTTGAAGACTAAATAGTTATATTTGTAGGTTTCCTTAGTTATAATAGAAAGTAAATTAGATACAAAACTTCAGACACAAAAAGACAGGAAAGATAATTAAATATTTTCTCTAATTTTTTCAAATGCAAATAGATTAGATATTGTTACTCTAATTATTACAAAATAACTGTTTCTGTTCTACTATATTAAGGTTAACACCATCCTTTTTAATTAGACAAAAAAGGAGGAAATGCTGGGGGATAATGCTCTTGTACATTGTAAAGATTTGTCACTTGAATTGGTTTAATAAAATGCTGATTGGCCAGTAGCCATGCAGTAAGTGGCAGGGCCAACAGACTAAGAAAATTCTGGGAAGAGGAAGAGCAGAGTCTGAAGTTGCCAGCCAGACACAGAGGAAGCAAGATGAAAATGTCAGAGTGAGAAAAGGTATCAAGCCATGTAGCTAAACATAGATAATAATTATGGGTTAATTTAAGTCTATGAGCTAGTTAGTAATAAGTCTGAGCTACTGGTCAAGCATTTGTAAGTAATATTAAGACTTCAAGTCAATTATTTGGGAAATACCTGCTGGATATTTGGGAGTTGCAGATGGAACAGAAACTTCAGACTACAATCAGTTTTTAGCATAATTTGAAAATAATTATTTTCACTGAAACTAGTATTGTGGCTTTGTCTCTAATGTGGGGTATAATCATGGGGCCTTTAATAACTTTTGGCTTCATGGAGATTCTTCTTTCATGGAGAGATTAACATAATTACCTTGAAAGCCAGCTAGTTATTTCTAACATTGGTTGTTATAAAGCTGATCTGGCACCTATTATCAGTCTCTCTCTTACACATTTATCATTTTTTCCAACATAATATTTTTATTGATTATTTGAGAGTTTCACATAATGCAACCCTATCTCATTTACTTTCTCATCTTCCTAGGTATACCCCCAGTCCCTTGTGACATCCTCCAAAGAAAAGAAAAAAGAAAAAAATACCAAGTCCCAATGTGTTGCCAATATACTCACTGGAGTATGTCCAAACTGCCAGTGGGCAGATCCTTACAGAACTGAGTCCTTCCTCACTCCAACCCCCGTTAGAAGCCATCAACTGTGAAGAGCTACATTTTATCATCCCTATCACAATTTTTTTAAGAGTTCTCTTCAACAGCTTCCTATCTAGACTGTTTCTTTTTGGTGAGGGCTTAGGACAGGGAAGAGGTTGTCACAGAAACGTTCTATGGGTCTCATTCACAACTATGTGTGTACAGTCATCAATACTACTGCAAAACAAGCTTCCTTCCACTTTACTGTCAGTGACAGCACAGATCATGTACATCAGTGTCTAGTTCCCTTAAGCCACGAGGTCCTGATGAGCACAAGCCACCTTCAAGCCGGGTGACAGTGGTACATGCCTTTAATCCCAGCACTCTGGAGGCAGAGCCAGGCAGAGCTCTGTGAGTTCGAGGCCAGTCTGGTCTACAGGGCAAGATCCAGGACAGGCACAAAAACTACACAGAGAAACCTTGTTTTGAAAAAACAAACAAAACACAGACAAAAAAAAAAAAACAAAAACAGAAAAAACAAAAACAAACAAAAAAACAAAAAAAGGCACCTTCATGCCCTTGGAACCCTAGGATTGTGACATTAATAAATCCTTATTCCTTCATATATTAACCAGTCTCAAAAAGTCTATGAAATCTTCATTCTATGAATTTATAAAATATTATTTTCTTTACATAGAACATTGATATAAAATATTTTATCACAATTTTTCTGAAAATTAAAATTGAAGACATTTTTCTTCTCTGAACTATAGTGTTAAGTGCAAAGTCTCACTCTCCACTGGCTGCTCAAGTAAGAAATGAAACCCCATATGTCTGTGTGTGTGTGTGTGTGTGTGTGTGTGTGTGTGCAAGATATTCATGCACTGTTCCCTGAGACAGAGCCTGCCAGCACCCGACTGGACTAAGAGTGGTCCGGAGGGTGCCTGGGCCAGTCTACTCTGGTGACTAGCCTGGCGGATAACCTAGCTGTCATCATAGAGCCTTTGCCCAGTGACAGATGGAGGCAGATACAGGCACCAGGCTGAGTTCCGGGAATCCAATTGATGAGAGAGAGGAGAGATACTGCAGGCAAGGGATGTCGAGATCATGATGGGAGGATGTGCAGAGATGACGGACCACACTAGTGGAAACCCATGAACTGTGGACTGGTGGCTGTGGAGCCCCCATGGGACTGGACTAGGCCCTCTGGACACGGAAGACGGTTGTTTGGCTGGAACTGTTTTGGGAGGCACCCAGGCAGGGGGATTGGGATCTGTCCCTGATGCATGGGTAGGCTTCTGGGAATCCGGTGCCTGTGGTGTGACACCTTGCACAGCCTTGGTGCAGTGGGAAGGGCCTTGGACCTGCCCAGGCTCAGTGTGCCGGGCTCTGCTCACTCCCTATGGGAGACCTTGATTTGGGGGATGTGGCGATGAGGGGTAGCTTGGGAAAGAAGGCTGGGGGGTGGGAGGAAGGAAGAGGGGAGTCTGTGGATAGCATGAGGAGTGAGTAGAAAATTTCTTAATAAAGAAAAAAAAGAAATTCTGTAATTGCTGCCAAGACTTTAAAATCATATATCTGAGTTATTGCACATGCAGATGAAATTAAGGATGGACAAAAAGAGTTATTGCTGATCATACATAAATATCTCCTTTAATACTGCAAATAGTTGTATCATAATAGTACCATTATGTCTAACAAAAGACGAAATTTTAGAGCCAGTGAGATGGCTCAATGTGTGTAGACGATTGCCTACAAAGTTGATGCCCAGAGTTTAGTCTCTGAGACCCACACAGTGGAAGGAGAAAAACTACTTCTGTAAGTTGTACTCTGACTTCCACATGCACACTGTGGCACATGTGTACACACACACACACACACACACACACACACACACACACACACACAAATATAATAAAAATTTTAAGAATAAATTTTCCTGAAATTGTTATAGTTAGTTCTCAAAACTTGACAATGCATTTGAAAACCAGTGTTGTTCGTTGAAAAGTAGCCACTAAGAACTATTATCTCAATTAAAAGAAATAAACAATAATAGGGATTTTGTTTATGGAATCTAGTCACACTATCATGTTACAGCTTTCCATGTGCTAGTTCACATGTGCACATATATATGCTGAGGTTATTTAGTACAACTAACAAATACATTTTTTTTCAAAACTATAGCCCAAAGTACTCAGTATTGATCTGGGAAAATACCATACTGCATTCAACTGTTTAGCATTTTTTAAAGATCTCTGATTATTTTCAGGAATAATATTGATAAAATCACATGTGAATTCAAAATTTAATATATACAACTAGAGTTAGTAGAGTGTATAAACACACGTACACAATAGGGTAGTTTTTCTCAAAATATTAAGTTGGATCATCATATTTTCTAGCAAAATTTTTCCCAGATTTTCATAGGACTTGACAAGATACCTCACTTTTATAATTATAAACAAAACATATGGAACTTTATGGAGAAAATGTAGATAAAACATTAAATCCTGTGGAACATAATTATGATATAGAAATGACAAATGCAAAATTTGGTATTCTAAATAAACACAAATACTATAATCTATAAATTGCTATGCTTTTCAGTATGATCTGTGATAGAAAGTACTGATAGGGTAGAGCTCTTTCTTAGTGTGTTGGAGGCCCTGGGTCCCACTTCAGCATCATAAAAATTTGTGAGATGAAATACAAAGCATATATAGTAAAGGCTGAAAGTAAATACATAACAAGAATGTAAATCTTTGCCTTGTACTTGATCTAAATAATTTCTGTAAGTGCCATGAAAGGGAGGAGTTGTAAAAGAAAGAAATGATGGACCAAAATGTTCTTCCAGGCAAAACAGAAAAGAAAACATGTAAGACCAAGCATTAGAAGGAAAAGGTAAAATATCTTAAGTTGATTCAGTCATTATAATAAATAAGAATATCTTATATAATTGAAAAAAAAAGATATTCATGCAATCATTCATTTTCTAAAAATTCATATTGCTCTGAGCTTGTCTTGCATATGTTATGTAGTAATGTAATTATACACATATTTCCTTCAATTTAAAGGTAATATTGTGAAATTATTACTTCAGATATAATTGATAAACACTATAATAGATCATGAATTCATTCCTTACACTTTGAAGCATAAATTGATAAATAGTAAAATACCATTATTTTTTCATTTAAAGGTTAACTAAAGGAATTTTATAATCAGAAAAGAACAAGAATACAAAAACAGTATTTTTTGTCATTGCTACTTAACCAGTTTTCAGTGACATAGCTTCAATATGTCTTAGCTTTCTTAAAAATATAAATACCAGAATAATCAGCTGCCATTTCTGTGTAGAGAAACCCTATCTGAAGCTCCTAAAATCTTAAATAAAGCACAAATTACAACCACCTATTTTATTTTTATTTTTGAGTACAAATAAACTCTCTCTGGTTTATCAGCTGTCAGTACTCTGGAAAGGAAAATTCAAATTCTGTGTAGCACTACCATGACTGAAACTCAAATTACTATGAAATTGGCATTTCATGTGATTACTGTAAAAATGTATTTGTGAATGTAAATGAATTTCTTTCAGTGTTAAAAATATAAACTGTGTGCACATTTTTATCAGTGCAGACTTACATAATACTAAAAGCCATGTTTCACAATAAAATTTACCAAAATTGAAAACAAAATTTTGACAGTACATTTTTGGGGAATGATGCCACAGATCCCTAAGAGTAATTTTTGGCAGCTGGGCACATTGATTATTGCTGCAGTTGAGATTTGTTTTTGTGGTCATTGTCAGACATGTCATTATCTTTAGTTTGAGTGGAAGATTTGCAGCAGAAACAAAGGAAAGAAAGTCTCAAACAGAAGAGGAATTTGGCTATCACAGGAACAATGACTTTGTTTGGTATTGCATTCTCAGTTCTGTGGGTTGTTAATGACATGTGTCCCCATTATGCTGACATTTGTGTGTGGATTTTGCTTATCTTTCAATTGTGGATGCTTCTTTGGAAAACAAGTAAAAACAGGTCTACTGAAGTTCATGATCTAGACATGTCATATTTTGCAAGGACTCAAGAATCTTAGTATTTGGGAAAATAAGCTAAAATGTCTTACTGGAATATTAAATATCAGTAGAATCTACATACATGGACTCATGGCTCTTCCAGGATATCAGCTGATACTCTTAAGTATGAATGCTAGCCTTCTGCTTAAGTTGACCAAACTAATTCACAGTGCTCTATTTGTGCACACTATAACTACTGCATCAATGTACCAAATTCAATAATAAATGATAAAACAATGATTTATATATTTTCAGTTATTTTAAATGTATGTACCATTTTATGTTTAGTCTTTTGTAAAGTTGCACAATTTACAGGCCAAAGTATCATAAAAATTTTAAAAAGATAGAAAATTCTCTCCTCTAAACACGCTGTTACTGAAGAAAAACATTACAATATTCAGTGCTCCAGATCTGACATGAAGAAAAATCTCCCTGGGAGTCACCAAAAAGCTCAAAAGATCATCTGTTGAATCTAATTTCTGTCAATACCCCACACGAGGCCCAATCCATCAGTCTCTGACTCCAACTTTCAGATAGGATAAAAGCTCTCAGCTAAAGCTCCAGTGCCATGCCTCCTTGCCTGTTGCCACGCTTCCTGCTTTGATGGTCATACACTCATCTTCTGAAACTGTATGTTATGGTCATATTTTATTTGTATTAAAATGTTACTTGTATGTTAATAAATAAAGTTGCCTGGGGGTCAGAGCTATTAGCAAGCCATAGGAAAGCCGGGCGGTGCTGGCGTACCCTTGTAATCCCAGCATTTGATAGGCAGAGCTAGGTAAGTCTCTGTGTGTTCAGGGATACAGCCAGCATTGGACAAACACGCCTTTAATCTCAATACCAACCATAGAAGAACTGGAGGTCTATACAGACAGGCAGTGATGAGGCGGTCATGTGGTTGGGTTTACAACCAATGAGAATGCAGAACAGAAAGTCTATATAAAGACTTTATCACAAGAAGTAGCTCTCTTTTGGAGATGTAGGACCATCGCAAAAGGAAGGGTAAGGTTTTTGCTCTTAGCTCTGACTTCTTGGCTTTCTTCTTTGCATTGGTTCTGTGTTTCTTATTTAATAAGATGATTGGTTACATCTACAGTATGTGATTCCTCAATTGTTTTCTTTTATAAGTTTCCTTTGTTATCATGGCTCTTCATAGCAATAGAACAGTAAGTATGGCACATTTATTCATTCTTTGTTTCTTCTTTTTCATTTTCTTTATAATTTGGCTGAAACTTTATATAACAGTTGATTTTGCAGGGATCCACCAAGAACTGCTAAAGGTTTAAAAGTACAAAATGTATTATCTTTTTAAATATATAGTTTCCATTAACAATTATAACAAGGTAATTGTGGTGACTATTCTTAGTTGTCAGCTTGACTATATCTGGAATTAACTAAAATCCAGAAATGAATGGGACACCTGTGAACCATGATCCAGATCTTGAGACAGGAAAATAACATACCTTTAATTCCGATCTTGAGGCTGGAAGACACAGGTTTTTGATCCATTTCTTGAGGTGGGAAAGCATACCTTGAATCAGGGCCACAACTTTTGCTGGAAGCCTATATAATGACAATGAAAGAAGAAAGGTATTTTTACTTCTTGTCCACTTGCCCTAGTCTTGAAAGCATATCCATTCCTTCACAGGTATTGGAGCCTACTTTTTCAGGACTCCAGAATATACCAAAGACCAGCTGAGACACCTAGCCTCATAGGACTGAATGAGTACTGGATTCTTAGTCTTTCATTCACAGCTAGCTATTGTTGGACTGTAGCCTGAAGTCATTCGAGTAAATTACTACTATATATATATATATATATATATATATATATATATATATATATATATATATATATATATATTCATTGTGTAAGTTCTGTGACTCTAGAGAACACTGATGAATAAAGTAACTGAAAGTAAGAAGTAAATTGAAAAGAAACTTAGAAGCTTTTCTATTTTCTTTGATAGTTCTTCAGTTTAATATTCTTGCATATCAAAACTAACTACATTTAATAACCAAAATTAATAACAATTTACTTAATTCTATTTTGCATGTTGTGACAAAATTAGATTCAACAGATAATATTTTAAGCTTTTTCTTGTATTTGTAGTCAGTTGTGGACCAACAAGAAATCACTGTTCCCAAGAAGATTTTTCTCCATTTAAGATCTGGTGCACTGAATACACTTCCTGATTATTCATTCTCCAGCTAATTAGTCTGGGCTTGTTCTCAAGGTGACAGAGTTTAAAGACAGAGGAAAGTGGGTACCATTCTTGAGAACTAGGCTTTGAATGTACACTTGTAGTCTATTATTTTCTATTTCTTAAATACATTACAAGTTCAGTTAATATATAAACTATGGAGAACAGGAATTCATGTCTTGATGGAAACTGGACTATACAGTCACATTTCAAAGGACCTTGACATAGCAGTGAATTTTTACTAGCATTCTAGCACATGTATATATCATGAGTATTATAACTGTATTTGCATAATAATAATAGTAATAATATTTTAATGAGACATGATAAATATATATGCTCTGCATTTATAAGAAATAGGCTTTAGCTGCATGCCATTGCTACTTTGATTAGTAATCTAATCCAATATTTTAAGTAAATTATAACCTATCATACAAGAGATGCTGTTATGAGTAATACCATCATAATCACTAACGTATTCAAAAATTTTTAATTTTTTGTAGAAGAGTTTGCAAAATAAATGCTATCAGCTGCCTGCAATATGGTATTATAAGTGTTTAGTCATGTGCTATTCTACCTGATATTTGATTTCTAAAATTCTTGAAATCATAAGTGATTAAGAGTTTTTTTTTTATCCCATTAATTTGATGCTTGGTAGATACTTCCTGGGGAGTTTCAAGACAGATGCTAATTACTGGAAAGACTAACAATTGTTTCAGAGGGTTTAACCTTCAAAATCTTCCCTCAACCTCTAGAAAAGTGATATTCATTCTACTGGTTGTGAGCCCTTTGGGAGTTGAATTGCCTCTTCACAGGAATTGCCAAAGACTGTCAGAAAAAATTAAAAACTTATGTGGAATAAATCTCTGACTTGATTTGGAAAGGAAAATTGAGGCTTCGTTAATTAGCAGGAATAGACCCAGCAGAAATTGTTGTACCTTTAACTAAGGAGGACATTGAAAAATTATGGACAGAAAGTGAACCTTGGCAGAGAGCTTGCAGTAATTTTTTGGGAGAAATTAACAGCAAATATCCCAAAAGCAATAGAATTGATCTTATAAAGAGAGCTGATTGGATCTTGCCTTGAATTGTACGGGAAAAACCCATATCTGGAGTTCGTACATTTTATACAGATGCCAACAAACAAGGAAAGGCAGGTTACAAATCAGAAAATTTAAGTAAAGTGGTTCAAAGTCCTTATAATTCAGCTCAAAAATCAGAATTGTATGCTATTCTGTTGGTATTAATGGATTTTTCAGAACCTCTCAACATAGTAATTGACTCTCAGTATGCTGAAAGAGTGGTATTACATATTGAGACTGCAGAATTTACCCCTGATACATCATAATTAACTTCACTATTTATTCAATTACAAGAGATACAATCAGGAAAAGGAGTCATCCTTTATATATAACTCACATCCTATCCCATACTGGTCTGCTAGGCCCTCTAGCACAAGGCAATGATGAGATTGTAAATTATTGATAGGAAATGTGCTGGAGGCCTCAGAATTTCTTAAAAAACATCATATCAATAGTAAAGGTTTAAAAAAGGATTTTCCCATAACCTGGCAACAAGCCAAAGAAATAGTAAAGAAATGTCCTACTTGTTCCTTCTACAATCAAACACCATTACCAGCAGGATGTAACCCAAAGGGTACTCAGAGGAATGAAATCTGGCAGATGGACGTGTTTCACTTTGCAGAATTTGGAAAATTGAAATATGTACACCACACCATCGATACTTATTCAGGATTTTAATGGGCAACTGCTTTGAGTTCTGAAAAAGCTGATTCTGTAATCACTCATTTGCTAGAAGTTATGGCCATCATGGGTTTACCTGCACAAATTAAAACTGACAATGCTCCATCATATGTCTCTGTTAAAATGAAACAGTTTTTTTGCTTATTACAATATAAAGCATATTACAGGTATACCACATAATCCTACAAGTCAAGCAGTTATAGAAAGATGAAACAGAACTCTAAAGGATATGCTAAATAAACAGAAAGGGGTAACAAAACCCCCCAGAAATAGACTGCATAACGCTCTATTAACTTTGAATTTTCTCGAAGCTAATGAGAAAGGAACAACAGCTGCAGAGAGACATTGGATAATAGAAAAAACTACAGAATTAAACCAGCCTATATACTTTAAGAATGTGCTGACCTCAGAATGGAAACCAGGATATGTGTTACATTGGGGATGAGGTTTTGCTTTTGTTTCTACAGGAGAAGATAAGCTGTGGGTACCTTGACAAAGGTTCGATTTGAACAAGAGAGACCTCTTAATTAGAGGAGGTGATAGTTCATCAACCAACATGAACATCCAATTTAAACTAACTTATACCAGTAACACATGCCTTTTCATTTAATCAGATAACTTGCAGAAAGGGAACATCCCAAAAATTAGTCTTGGGGAAAGGCTTTTGTTTTTGTCTTTTAGGATAATGAAGGTTAAGGAATCTGAAGAACACTGGACAAATGAGACAACTGAAGAAAAGGGACAAATCATCTATCCCAGGAAACAGAGTGAAATGGCCTATGGGTATATCATCTAAAAAAAAATTCAAAAGTCTTCCTAAATGTTTGTTTCTGCTCTTCTCTGAAGAAATTTAACACTATTAGTCTTGTAGTCCCAGTTCAATTAAAATTTAAAGCTGACTTTGGAGTTGGAGAATGGCTCTCTCCTTTAAACTCAAGCATGTTGATAAAAGGAAAATGCAAACTCCATGTATCATGCCAGAAGAAAAGGGCCATCTTCTGCTATGGGACAGGAGAAAAACCAAATTAATTAAGGGACTATTCTATTACAAATCTCAACTCTTTGATTCTATTCTGATTCTTTAAACTTTTCTTAAAGTATGAATATTATATCAAAATTCACAAGATATATATATATATATATATATATATATACAGAAATATATTTATACATTTTAAACTTTGTTAAGATATGAATGGTCATATAGAGTACTAACTAATTCTAGGAAAAAAAAAAGGCTTCGATTAGCTGCATATATGTGTCTTTGTGTTCGAGTCTCTTATCAGTTTTCTGCAGGAAATCACAGCCAGGCCTAACATCAACTGAAGCCTCCAGGAAGAAGTTGGGGCCCCACAACAAAAACAATCCCATGTGGACAATAATAATATCACTAAGCTGACAAACATCATCTACAGATCAGCTTTGAATTACAAAGTGCTCGGAGCAATTTTGAGAGGGCTAGCTGAGATGATCCAGTTTCAAAGACTACTTGAATAAGGACTTGAGATAAACCCTGAACTTTGGCACTATACACAGACTGGATAATGAAGGATATAGTTACCTTTCCTAGAATTTGACAATTAACCTAAAAATTTTCTTTTCAGAATAAAGATACCTTTGCCCATACCCAGCAGGAAGCAATTTTAAGAATACGAAGCCCACATTCCCAAAGAGGTGGTGTGGGGAGGGTGGTTTTTTGGTCTTTTAATGGGTTTTGGGTCTGGGATAATTTTCATTGTTTAAGGGGGTTGGTTACAAGTTGTCAAGGATTAGGAAAAGGGCTAAGCAAAGGAGATTAGATTTAAGGTTCTTGTTTAAAAAAAAAAGAAAGAAAAGGACAATTACTAGTTTTAAATACTTTACATTGGATTGGATTGTTTTATATCATATACAAATTATATTTATTGAAATTGATATTGTTAGAAAATGCTATATGTATATTTCTAATAGTACTTATACCATTCATTTAACAATGCAATTTTCTGATCCTTGAATGTTATTATTACCAACTACTAGGATATAAAGAAATGAAAGTTAGTAGTTAGACATTATAATAGAACTTGTGGTCATATTAGGTATGTTTTCAAGATTGAGCAGATATATTTTAGATAGACAGGTCATCTTCAAACCCTTCAGAGATCTACAGAATATGGCATTTAAAAGGTTTTAATAACTTAGAAAATTTTTCTTTTTGTTATGACTATGAGACATGTCAGCTCCTGGCAGTACCAGTCTACTTCAGAGAGAATACAGGCATTGAAGAAACTGCATATGGAGTTAAGTTTCATTGTGGCAGAAGTTAGCCACTGAACAACAAAGTGTCCTCGAATCAACTGCTGACAAACAGGACAGACAGGACATGAAACAAAGGACTGCCGATTCTTGCCAAAATAAGGGTGGTTATGGCTTTATCAAAAGGCATCTTCTGAGTCCAGGACAATATGGCACCATCCCTGAAGTGGCCTTCGAAATCCAGAAAAGGTACAGTGTCCTTTTCTTCAAAGGTAGCTGAATAGGCATTGGGCCGATGGCTTCTGATGTGCAATGGAACAGCAGCTGAAACAGTTATTCTTGAAGAGTAACTGAACTCTGCTGTGAGATGGTCTGTATGTCAAATGTGTTGCTGATTGGTCAATAAATAAATCACTGATTGGTCAGTGGCCAGGCAGGAAGTATAGGCAGGACTAACAGAGAGAAGAATTGAGAGAACAGGAAGCTGGGTGAGGGAGACACTGCCAGCCGCCATCAGAACAAGGAAGATGTAAAGTACCGGTAAGCCACAAGCCACGTGGCAAGGTATAGATTAATAGAAATGGATTAATTTAAGCTGTAAGAACAGTTAGCAAGAAGCCTGCCACGGCCATACAGTTTGTAAGCAATATAAGTCTCTGTGTTTACTTGGTCGGGTTTGAGCAGCTTGGGACTGGCGGGTGAGAGAGATTTGTCCTGACTGTGGGCCAGGCAGGAAAACTCTAGCAACAGAACTCACACCTCTCAATAGTAGACTGGCATTTAATAGAAGGATATGGAGAAGAACAGGATGCTGAGATGAAGCCACACACACACACACACACACATAGCCAAGAAGAATGGACAGTTAAATTAAAAAAAAAAAAAAAAAACATCAACAATTTCCAAAATTTAAAATCCTGAATCATGACATGACACTAGTGGAATTCAGGTGTTTCTGGTACATGGACTACTCTCACCCAATGTGAGGTCGAACTATTGACCTTGTGTACATCCTACTTCACAAATGAGTCTGTCAGATACACTAAGCCTATAGGCTGAAGATGATGCCCCAACACTTTGGAGAAACCTCAGATGACTGTCCAGGTTGCTGGCTGTTTCTGTCAACTCACATTTTTTTTTGGAAGCTGCTTGCATGCACTTCCTGTTTTTATTTTTTATTAGGTACTATTATTTCCTTCTTGGGTCTCTGAGGGAGTTGAAGATTAGTTATAGTTGAAGATTAGTTAGTTATAGTTTGAAGATTAGTTAGGATAGAAAGTGAATTAGGTACATTTTGGACTTACCAAAATAGGATAGATAATGGAATTATTTTCTCTGAATTTGTCAAATACAAATGGACTAGACATTGTTCAGGTATTTATTATTTGTATATATTGTATATAGTTATTGTACTTTTGTATACAGCTTTTCTTATGTTAGTTATAATCATTTTCCTTTTTTCTTTTTATTAAAATAGAAAAGGGGAAATATGATATTTTATTTGTACTGAAATGTGATTTTATTTGTATGTTAATAAATAAAGTTGCCTAGGGATCAGAGTTAATAGCAAGCCATAGCAGAGCCGGGTGTTGGTGGCGCATGCCTTTAATCCCAGCTCTTGTGAGGCAGAGCTAAGTGGATCTCTGTGTGTTCAAGGATACAGCCAGGATGGAGACACATGCCTTTAATCTCAATACCAACCATAGACCTGGAGGTCTATACAGATGGGTAGTGATGAGGAGGTCATGTGGTTGGGTTTACAACCAATGAGCAGGCAGAACAGAAAGTCTATATAAAGACAAACATGCAGGAAGTAGGTCTCTCTTTCCTGAAGAGGACAGCTGCAACAGTGAAGGGTAAGGTTCTTAACTCTGACCTCTTGGGCTTTCATCTTTGCATTGGATCTGTGTTTCTCATTTAATAAGATGGTTACTTCTACAATATGCTTATGTCCCTGAATTGATTTCCTTATGTTTGCCTCTGGCAGTTTCAAAATTTCTGGTATTACATTAAGATTATTGATTCATTTGGAAATAATATCTATATAGGGTAAGGAATAAGAGTTTAGGTCTGCATGTGGATATATGTATTTATCAGTACCTTCTGTTGATGAGGCTGCTTTTTTGCAATGCATAATTTACATTGTTGTAAGTATTCAGCTGGATGTAACTACATGAAGTTATATTGATTCCCTCTATTATTCACCATTAATCTGCATGTCTGTTTTAGTGCTAGTATTCTGTTTTGTTACTATGGCTATGTATTGTAACTTGAAGTCAGTTATGATGATATCCTCAGCATTATTCCTTTAGTTCAAGGTAGTTTTCCCTAGCGTTTTTGTGCTTCAACATGGATTTAAAGATTTCCATTTTCTATTCTTATAAAGAATAACTTTGGACTTTAGATTGGTTTTGCATTAAATATGTAGACTGTTTTTTGAAGGAAGGCTATTTTTCACAATATTGGTTATTTAAATCAATGATCATAGAAATTCTCTGTTTTCTGGAATCTTCAATTTCCTCAGTGTCTTGCATTTTTCAATGTAGAGGTTATTCATTTTCTTGATAACATTTATTCCTACAATAAAATTCTGAGTTAACAACTTATAATGAAACAAATTTCATTTTGGGTCACAGTTCAGGAAGTTCTATTCAGTGGCTGGTTGGTTCATTTCTTTGGTGCTGGTAGAATGGTAATATAATAGCAAATATACAAAGAAGAAAAATCACTCACTGTAGCTGTGGTTATCTCCAGATCCTGCCTGGCTCACAGTCAGGACAAATCTCTCTCACCCACCAATCACGAAGCTGCTCAGACCCAAATAAACACACAGATGCTTATATTATTTATAAAATGTATGGCTGTGTGGCTCAGGCTTCTTGCTATCTAGTTCTTATATCTTCAACTAACCCATTTCTATTAATCTATAAGTTTCCACGTGGCTTGTGGCTTACCAGTACTTTACATCTTCTCATTGCCGTGGTGGCTGGCAGCATCTCCTCCCTCAGCCTTCTACCTCCCAGAATTCTCAACTGTCCTTATTCCACCTACACTATACCTCCTGCCTGACTACTGGCCAATCAACGTTTTCTTTATCAGTCAATCAGAGAAACACATTCACAGCATCCCAAGCACTTCCTCTTTTCTTTTTTTCAAAACGAAAGGTTTTAACTTTAACATAGTAAAATTATATATAACAGAACAAGTATCAAGCAAGAATTACAGTTACAATATCTAGTTGTAGCTAGAGTTTTCCTGCATGGCCCACAGTCAGGATAAATCTCTGCCACCCGCCAGTCCCACAACCGCTCAGACCCGACCAAGTAAACACAGAGACTTATATTGCTTACAAACTGTATGGCCGTGGCAGGCTTCTTGCTAACTGTTCTTACAGCTTAAATTAATCCATTTCTATTAATCTATACCTTGCCACATGGCTTGTGGCTTACCGGTACTTTACATCTTCCTTGTCCTGATGGCGGCTGGCAGTGTCTCTCTCACCCAGCTTCCTGTTCTCTCCATTCTCCTCTCTGTTAGTCCTGCCTATACTTCCTGCCTGGCCACGGGCCAATCAGTGATTTATTTATTGACCAATCAGCAACACATTTGACATACAGACCATCCCACAGCATCTAGTCTATTTATAATATCTAGTCTATTTGTATTTGGCAAAATTAAAGAAGATATCCTATTTATTTTATATTTGTGAGTCTAAGATTTTATATCTAACTTATCTTTTATTACATCTAAGGAAATTATAACTGTCTAGTCTTCACCTACATCAAAGACCTCAGGAGGATATAATATTACATGAAAAATGGGAGAAGTATGCAAGCAACTTTTGGGAGTCTTGCAGCAGTAGACAGAGACAGCTGGCAGCCTGGACAGTCATCCAAAATTTCGTTGTAATGTTGGGGCACCTGTCTTCAGCCCACAGGCCTAGAGTCTCTCAGTCACTTCTCCGGGTCCTGTAGAATGTCTGTCAGTTTTCTCTGTGAAGCAGGAACCTGAAGTACTATTTTGCCAAGTAAAGTTCAGTGGTCACCTTCTTATGGGTCCTGCATATCCAGTCAATCAAGCAGTCCAGGCAAGAATAATTTCTTGCCCAAATGGCTATTTTTGCCTAAAAGAAGATAAACTCCATATAGAGTGTCTTGGTTGTCCATCCTCTTCTCTGAAGTAAATTGGTGCTGCCAGGAGCAGACATGTCTCACTATCCAGGAAGTCTAAATTTTCAAAACATTTTAAATATCATATTCTGTAGGTCTTTGAAGTGTTTGAAGATTACCTACCTAATTGAATTATATCTATGTATACCTAGAAAACTTAACATGACTATAAGTTTGACTATCATAGAAGAGTAATTATTCAGTATTTCTTAATTATCCATTGCAATTTAAATGAACTGCAAAAACATAATACCTTAAAGAAGAGTAGAAATACATATACAGTATAAAAAATTAACTTTAAGTTTGTATCAATAAATTAAAATCTATACTGTTTTGGGATATTCCCTATACTGGGAATGCCTTGCTATGAATGATTGACAAATAAAACACTGATTTGCCAGTAGCCAGGCAGGAAGTATAGGTGGGACTAGCAGAGAGGAAAACTGGGGGGAACAGGAAGGTGGAGTGGAGGAGATGCTGCCAGCCATCATGATGAGGAGCAGGATATAAAGTACCGGTAAGCCACGAGCCACGTGGCAAAGTATAGACTAATAGAAATGCGTTAATTTAAGATAGAAGAACTAGATAATAAGAAGTTTGCCATGGCCATACAGTTTGTAAACAATATAAGTCTCTCTGTGTTGACTCTGTTGGGTCTGAGCAGCTGTGGGACTGGCGGGTGAGAGAGATTTGTCCTGACCGTGGGCCAGGCAGGACTGGAGAAAACTTCAGCTATACTATACAAAAGTAAAACAGTTCTAAAGAAGTTGTTGTTCTCTTAAAGTAGGTTCACTAATCTACCTTTTCATCCTACCACATCTACACTATCCTCTTTTCTTCTTTAGAAAGAGATTGCATCTATAATCAACCTGCTTTAAATAAAAATATTGGTTCTGCTCTGTCCCACACTAGAAGGCTCTTCTGTATTGGGACAGAAAAATCTCTCAACCATTTTTTTTAACAATATGCTTGGGTTTAGAGAAGGAGTGAGCCAATTCCATCTCCAAAGCCAGCTTGGTATATTTGGGAATTTGGGCATAGCTTTTCATACTAATTCCTCCTGGATGAGGGTGCTGTATCTTATGGGGACACGAAGAAAATTTTAGGATTATGGAGTAGTCTGTGAGGCTGTATTGTCTGAGCCAGTTGCCTTGAAACCATTCTGGATGTTGGATCATCTGGGCCATGGTGTCATTGGAGACCTTTCAGAGGGTCTCAGCTGGTCCTGATGTATCTTAATCTGGAACAAATCCATAGCCTCTTGCTTTCTGTGGAAACAAAAGCAGAGCCTCCTTTCTAAAGCAACATATCCTTATATCCAAATTTGGAAGTCAAGGTACATTTAAAATATACATATTGGTTTAACTGAGCAGCCTTTACAACCAAATGTCTTTCTGCAATTAAAAATCCCAAAGACAACACAATCCATCTTTATGTGGCTTATTTTTTATATTACTTTTACTTTCTCTTTAAAGATTTTATTTTTTGAAACTACCTATTTCTTTATATAACTATATACGTTACTTTTTTTCTCTTCCAAGCCTATGTACATTTTTACACACATTGTAAACCATTTAAAGTCTTGTTCCATCTGAATCTGTTTTACTGTGTAGCAGCAGTTACTACTGAAGCAGAAGTATTGGCTGTTAGCTCCACCCAATTTAGCTTTTCAACATGTTAGAGATAATTCACCACCAGCGATGGGAGCCATAGTGGTTCTATGTTTCTATCCAAGCAGCATGTAGCCCAGAAACCTCTTTTTTTTGTATTAGCAAAGGCTAAATCCACCACAGATCAGCAGCACAGTGTTCAAGCTCACAGACTGTGGCTAACTTCAGAGAGACAACTAGGAAGCTGTTTTTATCTCCATTTTAGAATCTTCTTTCTCAGTTTTAGGTGGAATTTTTTCCCCCACGTTCTGGCACCATTTGTAGCTTTGGTTATCTCCTGGTCCTGTCTGGCCCATGGTCATGACAAATCTCTCTCACCTGCCAATCTTGCAGCTGCTCAGACCCAAATAAACACACAGATGCTTATATTATTTATAAACTGTACAGCCATGTTGCTCAGGCTTCTTGCTATCTACTTCTTATATCTTAAATTAACCCATTTTTATTAATCTATGAATTGCCATATGGCTTCTGGCTTACCAGTACTTTACATCTTCTTATGATGACAGTCTCCTTCCACAGCCTTCTACCTCCTAGAATTCTCCTCTCTTCTTATCCTGTCTATACTATACTTCCTGCCTGGCTACTGGCCAATCAGTGTTTTCTTTATCAGTCAATCAGAGCAACACATTCATAGTATCCCCAGCAACTCACTTTATGGCTAGAAATTGATTTTAAAAAAAAGAGAGCACATAGAAGAGAGCATAGTTTTAAATATCCCTAATGGGTACAGCCTTATGACCCATAAAGCCTCACCTCTTAAAATTTCATAGTGTAACTTCAGTGGCCAATTTTTAGCAGATTGGCATTTGTATGGAGGATATCCGAAATCCAAAATATAGTATTGTAATCATATTTTTGCAGTGTGCTTCGTAAAATTATCCTTTGTTAAGTAATATATCATTTTCAAAATATATTGATGTGTACCCATAGTCTTTTCTTCTCATCTACAAATACACTTTACTGAGAGAATCTACTTCAATGATTCCTATATTTAACAATTCATGCTGTGTTTTTATTTTCTCAGAAAGAAAAAAAATGGTAGTTACTGAGTTGTTTTAATGGCAAATTAAAGCAAAAAAAAAGTCTTCCAGCAGATCACTACTGACACAAATGAACTGGACAGAGTACAAAGCCAGAGAAAAACATCAATAACCAAAGAACAAGAAGCTAATGTTAATAGACTGAACTAATTAAAAGAGATAGTAGGGGATGGCATTTTGAATTGAAGCTTGTTTGAATAAGGAACAAACTCTTAGATGAGGACTGTGTCTGGGAGAAGTGCAGAGATGGTCAAATCAAATCCTATCAATTAAACATAAAAGAAAAATACAAAGAAAGCTACTGCAATAGTTCAAAGAGAAACATAATTCATAAAACAGAAACAGGAAAGTAAATTATTAAGAATAACATTGACACGTACTATATTATGCACCTTTGTCACACCATGCAAAAGTCACCTTTTAAAATTAATATAATGAAATAAGAAATTCTTTTAATTTAACTCATCTTGTTTATTGCAACCAAAAGAATATCTTGCAGTAAAATTACTTTAATGGAAAAATATGATCAATTAGAAATGAATTAGTGTTACTAAATCCTAATTAATGAAATACTGATGGCTTAATAAGCACCAAGCTTATAATAAATTTATGTCATCTCAAAGGGGAAATGAATTATGATTTTAACTTCATGGTATTTTACTGACTACTTACATTTCAGTAAAGACTGTCTTCAGAGCAACTTTGGCACTACCTTGAATATGCAAATAAATTAAAAACCCATCCAAGATATGTAATAAAAGAGTTTCAATTATTATTTAACAAAATAGAAAAAAATAACAGCATGTATATAGAAAAAATATGGATATATATCATTTTGAGTCAATAATATGAAGGTCTTATAATTGTCAAAAATGTAGATTTTTAGAGATAATTGGTTATCTAATATGGTATTTTTAGTTCAAAACCTGAAGTAAATGCTTGAGAGATGGCTCAGCAGTTAAGAGTGGTTGCTGATCTTTGCAGATGTCCCAGGTTTGACTCAAAGACATCAGGAAATCTAGTTTCAGGGGGTTCAATGCCCTCTTCTGGCCTCTGTAGACACAAATGCACAAAAGTAGTGCACATACATAAATGAAAGTTAAGTACCCACACATATAAAAATAAAAATAAATATATCTTTGAAAAATCCCTGTAGATTTTATAAGCTAGCAGTTATGAATGTATTATGATATCTCCATACAGAAAACAATCACAATTGTGAAATATGATTAGCACTTAATTAGCACTTTGCTGAACATTAAAAAATAGAAAACATTTGAAATTTTCTGGTAGCTACTAAAAGTGCTGCATATTCTGCAATATACCTTACATACTGTACATTTTGCATTCTGAGAATTCTGGGAATGAAGCTTGGGCATTATGAAAACTGAACTCCAGTTTGTTTACCCTTCTAGCTTAAATATTTTCATTTTATAATGATAATTTCCTTTTCTTCCATAAAGTAATAAACTTTGCTTATACTGTTAATCTGATAAAAAGATATTTACGTTTTTTCTCATTCTCACTGTGATTAATATTTTGTCTGTTTTTAAATGATACTTTAGACACAGGAAGATATGGCTTTCCTTCTTAATTGGCAGGGTTAGACCAAGGATTGTAATAACGGAACAAGTTAGCTGTTAAGCATACTATGTTTAGTTAAGTAAATTTTATGTGACACAAAAGTCTTCAGAAATAACAATTCAAAAGAAACAAAAAAATATCTATTTAAGAACATATATTCGGTGTAGAATTGATAACTCTGTAGAAGTGGTATTTGATGAAAGGTCATTATGTAATGGTAGTATATTAGAAAAAATGAGTAAAGCCTGACTAGATTTTTCTTAGCCTCTGAGTGCAGCATTCCATTTGCCTTTGTATGTAAGGCAGAACCTCTGTATACTGAGAATCTTATGATCTATTATGGAACAAAGAAGGGAAGGATGGAGCATTATTTCTAATTTTTAAGGTATACTTTTTTGGAAGAGTTCTTAAATCCTATGGTTTTCTCCAGCAATGGGATTTCTGGATTTTGAATATTGTTTGGGAGACAGTTGAAGATATTTAAGAGGGAAACTTGAAAAAGGCTATGACTAAGACATTCCCATTTTCTTTAGCCAAAATATTCAGTGTGTTGATGTTCCATGCTTAGCTACATCATTTATAAAGTCCCACAAAACACTCCCCTATTTTAATACCACATTGTCCTCAATATAGATCAACTTTTCTCTAAAAATTCATGTCATATGGAGTGACACAAAGAAATGCCAAGAGACTGTCATGTAGCCAAATTTGTAAGAGGTCTTATTAAATAAAAACTCAGAGGCAGATATAAGGGTGAAAGCCTTAGAGATCAAGGAAATACTGAGAGCCTCCAACCAACCTTACCTTCCCAGCTCTGCAACTTCCAAAATGTCACGACTTCCTGTCTACCAAGGCTTTTGTTGCCTTGCTGTTCTGCCCTCACATTGACTATCTTAGCCCAGCTACCTCACTTCCTTGTCACTGCCTGTCTGTACAGATCTCCAGGTCTCTATGGTTGGTACTTGGATTAAAGGCATGTGTCACCATGTTTGGCTCTGTTACCTAGTGTGTCCTTGAACACACAGAGACCCTGCTTTCCAAGTGATCAGATTAAGAGCATGTGCTACCACTGCCTGACTTTTGTGTTTACTTAAAACAGCTTGCTATTTCCTCTGATCTCCAGGCAAACTTTATTTATTAACATACAAATAAAATATCACTACATTTCAGCACAAATAAAATATCACCACATTCTCCTTTTTTTGTCTAATAAAAAATTAAGCATTTAAAAAAGTCATAACTAATATAAGAAAAACTATATACAATAAGTACAATAAATATATACAATATATACAAGTAATAAATACATAAACAATGTGTAGTCCATTTGCATTTGACAAATTCAGAGAAAATATTCCATTATCCTTCATATTTTGGTAAGTCCAAAATGTACCTGATTCACTTTCTATCCTAACTTATATTACTAACAGAGAACTATCTTATAATGTCTTTCAAATTTACACAATTAACAGCTCTTAGTGAGTTTCTTTTCTGAATTTCGTAACAAGGACAATTGTTACTACAACTATCTAATCTTCACCTTCCTTAGAGACCCAAGAAGAAAACAATATTACCTAGTAAAACAGGAAGTGCAAACAAGGGACTTCCAAAAAATATGAGTCGACAGAAACAGGCAGCTGCCTGGACAGTCACCCGAGGTTTCTCTGCAACATTTGGGGCATCATCTTTAGCCTATAGACTTAGCATATCTGACAGACTCATTTGTGAAATAGGATGTATTCAAGGTTGAGAGTTTGACCTCATGTTTGGTGCGAGTATACCATGTACCAGATAAATTTGAATTCTGCCAGTGTTCTGTCGTGATTCAGGATTTTAAATTCTGGAAATTGCTGGTGTTTTTGGAATTCAGCTTTTCATTTTTCTTGTCTTGTGGGTGGTTTCATCACAGCATCTCATTCTTCTCGGCTTGTGGGTATCTTCATCTTGTTTATTAAATGCCAGTCTACCATTGAGAGGTTAGTCTCTGTCAGCCTAGTTACTCTTTCAAGAATAACTGTTTCAGCTACTGTTCCACTGCACACCAGAAGCCATCGGTCTACTGCCTGTTCAGCTGCCTTCAAAGAAAGGGGCACTGTACCTTTTCTGGATTGCAAAGCCACTTCAGCGATAGTGCCATATTGTCCTGGCCTCAGAAGACACCTGTTGCCAAAGCTGCAACCACACTTATCTTGGCAAGGATTGGTAGCTCTTTGTTTTGTGTCCTGTTTGTCTATTTTGGATAGCATACTGTTAGCAGTCATTGTGAGGGCACTTTGTTGCCCAGTGGCTAACTTTTGCCACAGTGAAAGTTATCTCTATATTCAGTTTCTTCAATGTCCAAATCTTCTCTGAAGTAGACTGGTGCTACCAGGAGGTGACATGTCTCATAGTCATAAAAAAAGAAAAAAAAACTATGTTATTAAAACATTTTAAATGCCATATTCTATAGATCTAAGAAGGGTTTGAAGATGACCTGTCCATCTAAAATATATCTCTGCTTGACCTTGAAAACATACCTAATAGGACTACAAGTTCAATTATAATGTCTAACTACTAACTTTCATTTCTTTATATCCTAATAGTTGGTAATAATAACATTCAAGGATTAGAAAATTGCATTACATTAAATGAGTGGTATAAGTACAATATCCCAAACAAGATTAGAAATATGCATACAACATTTTCTAAGAATATATATATATATAATTTATATATATATATATATATATAATTTATATACAATATATAAAAATCCAATCCAATGTAAAGTATTTAAAACTAGTAGTTGTCTTTTAAAAGTAGATACAATAATCTACCTTTTTATCTATATCCCTTTTTTTTCTTTTCTTTTTTTCTCAAATAATAACCTTAAATATAATCTCCTTTGTTTAGCCCTTTTCCTGACCATTAACAACAACTGACTATTTTTGCCAAGAAGAAGACAAACTTCATATGTTGTGTCTTTGATGCCCATCTTTCTCTCTGAAGTAAATTGGTGCTGCCAGGAGCAGACATGTCTCATTGTCCAGAAAGTCTAAGTTTTGAAATATTTGAAGATTACCTATGTATATCTAGAAAACTCAACATGACTGTGTTTGACTATCATAAAAGACTAATTATTAATCTGTATTTCTTAGTTATCCATTACAGTTTAAATGAGTTACATAAACATAATACCTTAAACAAGAGTAGAAATATATATATATATATATATATATATATATATATATATATATATATATACAGTATAACAAAATTAACTTTAAATTTGTATCAATAAACTAAAATTTATACTAATATAAAACATTTTAAGCAAGTTTCTCTTTAAAAGTAGGTTCAATAATCCACCCTTTTATCCTATCATATATAAATCCTATATTTCCATATCACTTTCAAGATATCTGAATACTCTTTGTCCATGAAAGTGATTTATGACTTTAAATAGTGAACTGACCACTTTGATAAAATAGTGTTGTCTTCCATGGTATGAGTTATGACACAACTCCTGTTTTGTTTTGTTTTGCTTTGTTTTTTACTCATTACCTGTGGTGGTTTTGATGGATATAGCCCTCATAGATTCATGTGTTTGAATGCTTATACATAGGAAGTGGCACTATTAGGAGGTATGGCCTTGTTGTAGTAGATGTGACCTTGTTGGAAGAGGGCTTTGAGGTCTCTGGTTCTCAAGCTAAGCCTAGTGTCACTTTCACTTCTGCTGCCTGTGGATTAACATGCAGAACCCTCAGCTTCTTCTACAGCTCCATGTCTACTTGGATATTGCCGTATTTCCCACTATGAGGTTAATAGTCTAGACCTCTGAAACTATAATCCAGCCACAATGAAATGTTTTCCTTTATAAGAGTGGCCATGGTCACCAGGTCTCTTCACAACAATAGGGATCCTAAGAGAGAAGTTGGTGCCAAGTACTGGGGTATTGCTATGATAGGCCTGACCATCATTTTGTTTGGATGAATGTGGACGTTGGGACTTTGGATTAGAAAAACAGTTTAATGTTTTCAAAGGAGCTTAACTGTGGATCATAGTAGGAACATGGAAAGGTATGGAGCTGAGGGTTATTTGAACTGGTGGGGAGGGGCGGCTCAAAAGTTTTCAGAGGAAAAGAATTTTAGTATGTGGCCTAGAGCCTGTTCTTGTGATATTTCAGTGAAGAAGGTAAATGCTTTTTGCCCTTATCCAAAATGTCTGCTTGAGGCTAAAGTGAAGGGTTTTGGATTAATGGCATCGACAGAAAATTTCAAAATAGCCTAGTATTGACACTGCTGTGTTGTTTTTAATGGTCACTCTTATTCAGATTATAGTGAAAGGAGCAAACTA
Organism: Peromyscus californicus insignis; assembly: GCF_007827085.1. NCBI lineage: Eukaryota > Metazoa > Chordata > Mammalia > Rodentia > Cricetidae > Peromyscus > Peromyscus californicus. The sequence goes on along the minus strand of NW_026294391.1, from coordinate 72,813,011 downwards.
AGAAAGAAAAAATATAAAATGTACAATTTTATGTGAAAGGGGGCACCAGGTAGTAGAATATAGCTAAGTCCTGTGTTCAAGGAAATAAACAGATTAAAGAAAAGCCTGATATAAGTGAAATGCAGGTAGTGGTGATCTCATGGTAAGACCTCACCCACCTAAGCTTCCAATATGTGAAAAGTAATTTTAAAGAATACTCTAGGTCTTGGTATGATGGTCAACCGCTTTAATCCCAGCACTAAGAAGATGTATAATTTGGAGTTTTCCCAGCTGATTTTCAGTCTTTCTTTGGTTCATGATTTCCTCACTATGCTCCTTTCACTACCTTTTGCAAAAGTAATGCATATCCTGTGCCATTGTATGTTGGAAGTATGTGATTTGCTTTTTAATTTTGATTTATATAGGATTAAAGTTACCAAATGGAATCTAAGGTAGACTTTGAACTTTAGATTTTTTTAAACAAGTTTGAGACTGGTAGAGAATATGAGAACTTTTAAAGTTGGGCTCAATGCATTACTACATTATTTTAAAGCTACAAGCCTGTGGGGGCCAGGGGGTCAACTGTGGTGGCTTGAATGGGTATGAGCCCCATAGCCTCAAGTGTTTGAATGCTTGGTCACAAGGAGTGGCACTATCAGAAGGTGTGTACTTTTTGTAGTAGGTGTGACCCTTTTGGAGGTGGGCTTTGAGGTCTCTGATGCTCAAGCTAGACTAGTCTCACTTTCACTTCTACTGCCTATGGATCAACATGTAGAACCCTCACCTTCTTCTCCAGCTCCATGTCTTCCTGCATGCTGCCATGTTTTCTGCCATCAGGCCAATTGACTATACCTCTGAAATTGTAGGCTACCCCAATTACATATTTTCTTTTTTAAGGATTTCTATGTTCAAGGTGTTTATTCACACAAATAAAAAACCCAACTAAAATATTAATGCCTAACAAAAATGAAAACTAGAACAAATTGGCTCATAAGCAATTAAATTTGAATTAAGTCATTAATAGGCAAACTATATTCAAATACTTGGTGCTGGCAATCAAGATGTTCTGTGATGTGTTCTTGGCCTTTGCTATCTGAACAACAACAGCACAATCTTTGTTATACACAGACTCTCTGTCTATTTATGCTCCCATAAACTATGTTATATACTTTCAGATCTTTTCTTCAAAGATACATCCCTCTTGATCATTCAATTAAAAAAAAATACTGTATTATACATTTTATTCACTGGCAGAAAGTAATTATATTAGATCATGATATTAATTACTATCATTCTCTTCACATTTTGTTTCATGGAAATAATACCAACATAAATTCCTGTTACCTAAGAGTCCAGTTCTTATACTATATGAGTCAAGTCTCTAAACTACAGCTCACTTTACCCAAGGGTGAGACACCTACAGGCCAGCCAGCAAGTGATCAAACATCTTGTATAAAAGACAATATAAATATAGTTCTTGAATATGGATAAGACTTTTCTCAGAATTCAAACTGGAAGCACAGAAAAAAATTGAAGATTCTCTGTTGATACTGAAATAAAAATGCCTAATTTTTTTTTAGTAATGATTGCTCAACTTTCCTAAGCAATAAGCATATCAGCAACAATTTAAATTTAGCAATCTCCCATTTAGTACTCATAATATCTACTCACAGTATTTATTTTTTATTTGTAAATAAAATTTGAAGATACGAACTTAATAGTTTGTGAGCTGGAGAGATTGCTCAGGGGTTAAGAGCAGAAGCTGATCTTCCAGAGAACCCAGGTTCAATTCCCAGCACCCACATGGCAGCTCACAAACTGTTTCTTAACTCTAGTTCCAGGGGATCTGATACTTTCATACCAATGCACATAAAATAAAGCTAAATAAATTATTAAATAAGAACTTAATATTTTTGTACTTTACTTAAAATCATCCCTCTAATGAAGAACAGAACCTAACATTATCTCAACTATTTCTATCTTGACTTTTATTTGTATGTAAATTTCCACTTTTGAAGACTTTCAATATGACTTTAACTGTTCTGTGATTCTTATTTATTAGTGAAATTCTGTAAATGTTTCTGTTCTGTCACCCTATCTCTGTACATTATCTTCACCTGAACAATCTAGTTCAGTGGTTCCCAACATTCCTAATGCTGCAACCCTTTCGTACACTTCTTCATGTTGTGGTGACACAAACCATAAAATTATTTTCATTGCTAGTTCATAACTGTAATTTTGCTACTTCTATTAATCATAATGTGAATATCTGTGTTTTCTGATTATCTAATGAGAACCCTAAAAGGATTGTTCAACCTTCAAAGAGATTATGACCTATAGGTTGAGAACCAATCAGTTAATCTATCTAATACCTGTGGGTACTAAACAGAACTGGCTGTTATTTGAAAATATAAAATCCTCAATCTCTTGACTGCTATCTTTGCTTTTATCTATTTATTAGTCAAAGTTTATGATCAATGATATATATATATAAATTATGCAAATCAAAATAAGTAATCAAGCCAAATATTTAGTATTGTGAATGTTAGCTTTAATGAAACTATGAGAAACTTATTAAATAAGAAAATTTAAATAAAATCATAAATTATCACAAATAGCCAGATACTTTAAATGTTTATTATGTAATTAGATGCAATTTAACAAAAATATGTAAAATAGTTGTTTTCAACCCTTGGCAACATTATAAAAATGCAGAGAATTTGGTAATTTTCTATCTTCTTCTTCTTTTGCAATATTATCAAATGGTCATATTTGATCTCAGTGTTTGGTAACTGAAAGAAACTTTAGAAACTAATATTATTTTATAAGTAAAGCAAGTAATTTATAATAAAAATAAGCAATCAAATGTTTATTTCATATTTAACTACACAAAATCCATACGCTGGGAATTACAACTTTGCCATAATTTTTATTACTTCAAAGAACATTCTGAAGAATACCAGTCAAACCAGTAGATAGGTTTGATTGTAATGAGAACTAGTACTGTGGTTTAAAGAATGACCTAAAGTAGATAAGAGAGTATATAGAAAAAAAGACAACTTTCAAATTGTCAAACTAATTAATACCATTCAAGCATGTGAATATCTCTAATTTAATAGCTGATTAACTCAGTAATCATGAAGCATACAAAAATTTGATCTCAGGAATTTAAAACACTGCTTCCTTTTCCCAGATAATGTATTTTTCCAAGTATTTTCAAAATGTGCTATCATACTTCTTTAAGAAAAGTTGAGCTACAGAAAAAATATCCAGTAAACACATTTACAACAGTACAGAAAGACAAAAATCATTTATTCTTGTTCATCATAAATATGAACAGGAAATTTAAGAATCCCAAACAGCCGGGCGGTGGTGGTGCATGCCTTTAATCCCAGCACTCGGGAGGCAGAGGCAGGTGGATCTCTGTGAGTTCGAGGCCAGCCTGGACTACCAAGTGAGTTCCAGGAAAGGCGCAAAGCTACACAGAGAAACCCTGTCTTGAAAAACCAAAAAAAAAAAAGAATCCCAAACAGCTATGTAAAAGCTTTTTCAGTAGCAAAAATGACAGAAACAGAACCTGATTACAGCATAGGGAGAAAGCAGTCTTTCATTATTCAACCACCAACACATTATTTCACCTTGATAAAATATTATCAAGTTTAGTGTCACACTATGAATATTGTAAACTAATTTTATTCATATTAAAATACTGTACTCATATTATATATAACATACATTATATATATATATAATGTTATATATGTGGTTAAATTTTGTACCTTTTGCAGCTTTTATATTAGAATTGCATTATGTTGAGCAATTGTTGGAACAATGATCAGCACAGCATTTATTACTGTTTTAATTATATATAAATACCAAGTAGAAATACTGTCAAATGCAAGTTATTTTTACCAATAGAAGATAATATTTAGGTATTAAGTGAGGGATCCTAGGTCATATTGAAGTTATAAGAAAATAGCAGGCCGGGCGGTGGTGGCGCACGCCTTTAATCCCAGCACTCGGGAGGCAGAGCCAGGCGGATCTCTGTGAGTTCGAGGCCAGCCTGGACTACCAAGTGAGTTCCAGGAAAGGCGCAAAGCTACACAGAGAAACCCTGTCTCGAAAAACCAAAAAAAAAAAAAAGAAAATAGCAGAATTAAAATAAACATAGTAGAAATATAATCATTGAAAATTTTTATGTAAATGTATGTTCTTTATGTAAAACATAAAGCACCATGCATAGACAAAGGAAAGTACAGAATAAAGCAAATATTTTTAAATTGAAAAAAAAACTACGTGTTTAAGTTGCTTACTACAGCATGTACTTTAGTGTTTATTTTGAGATTTGCTGAGAAGGGTGTATAGGGAATAGTAAAGTGTTGTTTCAATTACATTTGTAATTGCCTCAGTCAATCATTGCTTAAGAAGATTTTTATTCACTGGTTGCTTCAAAAAGAATTGAAAATTTGAACTTAGTACATTTCCCATTTAGTATGACCTGCTTTCACTTTATACACATATTTAAATGTAAAGCAGATAAGATATATGTAATATCCTAAATCAACACCTATGTTTCACCATTCACAGTTCATGTGTATAAAATATCTAATAGGAAAATTTTAATATTTAAAATGCAGAGAATATACTCATACATAAACATAGGAGTTCACATACTTGTAACTTAATAAATTCTTAATAATCCCTCTGTCTTTCTCTGTCTCTGATTCTCCTTTCTCTCTCTTTCTCTTGATACAGAGACTCATGTATCCCAATCTAGCCTCAAGTACTTATATAGTTGAGGATGACATCAACTTTAGATCCTCCTGACATCACTTTCAAAATAGTAGAATTTAAGTTACGTGCAATGATGGACAGTTCATTAAACCCAGATTTTTATGAATTACATGCAAGCAACTGGCAGTACAAATACAGTGACCTGAATTTGATCCCCAGAAGCCACATTAAAAAATGTACACATGTAACTCCAGCTCTTGGGCAGTGGAGACAGAGTTCTCATGTACTCTCAAATCACTTACAATTCTTATTTACATCCAATATGGCTGTTACCAGAAATATGGGGTATCATTTCATAGGTGGTAAATAATACTGAGGAAATTAAGGTACCTTGTTGTGAATTTTAGTCTCATAAATAAAATAATTTAAGAATGGAGTCAAATGGAATCTCAAGGACAATTTTATTCCAGCTAAAATACCCTCAGGGCAGATGTTTTTCAGTGACTTCTCAGAGGAGAAGAATAAAGAAAATCAAGGGAAATGGCCATGCTGTTTGAGCCAAGCAGCTATGCATGCCAGTAACTTGAAGGTAGGCAACAACATGTCAGGGAGAGGACCTTTAGAGAAAGAAAAAGGAAGGTCAAAGTGTTAGAAAGAGAAAGAAGAAAAAGAACAGCTAAGGTAGTAAATCAGAAATGCAGGCTAACTCATAATGCTTCATGACTGAACTCTGTAAGTGACTCTGCTGGGGCTCAGAAAACTTGGAAGAAAAAATAAAGTATCTAACTGAAGAGGTAATTTTTCTACTTGTGGTAGTTTCAATGAGAAATCTTCCCTATAGACTCTAGGCTCTGGTATTTGAATACTTGATTCTTTGTTGGTGGTGCTGTTAGGGTAAGTGGTGCAGTCTTGCTGCTGGAAATACCTCAGAGGAGATTGAGAGAGGGAGGGGTGATGGAGTTGTGGGTAGGGCATTGAAAGTTTATAGCCTAGGACAACTTCCAGATCACTATAGAGATCACTATAGCTTGATCATCTTCATCAACTCATTTACAGTTGCAGATATGATCTCTGCTTCCTGTTATGCATTCTCACCATGATGCACTCTTAACACTCTGAGACTAGATGCCACAATAAACTGTTCTTTCTATAAGTTACCTTGGTCATGGTGTTTTATCATAGAAACTGAAAAAGTAACTAACACATTGTCTCTTTAGGATGGCGTGGTGATGTATTATGTATATCAGAGCAAGCCACTAGATTAAACATAGAGGCCAGGCATTAGTGCCACATACCTTTAATCCTAGCACATAGGAGGCAGATCTGTCTAGATCTCTGTGAGTTCAAGGCCACCCTGGACTACATGATATTGACTCAGTCTAGGAGGGAAAACAGAGCCAGGCAGTGGTGGCACACAACCTTTAATACCAGTACTGGGAAGCACACAGGTCTTTAATTTCACTTTTATTAAATTTTCTATACATTTTACATACCAACCACAGTTTCCACTCTCCTCCCTCCTCCTGCTCCCCAGGCTTCCTCTCCAAACCCCATTCCCACCTCCTCCAAGGCAAGGTCTCCCTGGGGCATCAGCAGAGCCTGGTACATTCAGTTGAGGCAGGTCCAAGCCCCTCCTCTCTGCACCAAGGCTGTGCAAGGTATCCCACCATAGGCACAAGACTCCAAAAAGCCGGCTCATGCACCAGGGGATGGATCCTGATCCCACTGCCTGGGATCCCCCTAAACAGTTCAAGCTAAACAACTGTCTTGCCTATTCAGAGGGCCTAGTCCAGTACCATGGAGGCTACACAGTTATTGGTCCACAGTTCATGCATTTCCACTAGTTAAGCTGGCTGTCTTTGTACATTTTCCCATAATGATCTCAATGTCCCTTGCTCATAGAATCGCTCCTCTCTCTCATTTATTGGTGTAGCTTGAAGTTTTTCTGTGTCCAGGCTGGCTGACCAGCACTCCAGAAAAATCTCTCCCACTCATGTCCCACAAGTAAACACACAGATGCTCATATTAATTATAACTGCATGGCCATGGCTCAAGCCTTTTGCTAGCTAGCTCCTATATCTTAAATTAGCCCATAACTATTAATGTATTTATTGTCACATGTTCCATGGCTTTACCTGCATCCCATTACATGTTGCTCCTTGGGCGGTTCCCTGGTGTCTCCCCCATGCCTTCATCCTGTCTCTCTCTTTGAATTTCCTGCCTGCCTCTAAGCTGCTTTGCATAGCCCAAACAGCTTTATTTATCAACCAATCAGAGCAACACATATTCACAGCATAGAGAAAGACATTCCACCATCAGATTGGACTCCTGGAGCTAGGTGTGGCACCTGGCAGTGGATCTCTGTATCTGATTCTGTCAGTCACTGGTTAAGGTTCTATGATGACAGTGTATTCACCCATCTAATCACCAGAGTAGGCCAGTTCAGGCACCTTCCGCAACTATTGCCAGTAGTCCAAGGTGGGGTCATCCTTGTGGATTCCTGGGAACTTCCCTAGCACTCTGTTTCTCCCTATTTCCATGATTTCTACATTATCATGGTATTGTTTCCCTTGTTCTCCCACTCTGTCCCTGTTCCACCTCAAACCTCCCATTCCCCTATATTCTCCCCCATCATTTGCCCTCCATAACCGCCCCCATCCACAGTTTGTTCATGCAGATATCATCTACTTCTTCTTCAATGGGTTATCCATGCATCCCTCTTTGGTTTGTAGTCTGGTTATCCTTTGCTTTACATGTAGTATCCATTTACGAGTGAGTACATACCATGTTTGTCCTTCTGAGTCTGGGTTACCTCACTCAAGATGATATTTTCTAGTTGCATTCATTTGCCTGCAAATTTCATGCTATCATTGTTTTTTACTGCTGAGTAGTACTTCATTGTATATATGTACCACATTTTCTTTATCCATTCTTTGGTTGAGGGGAATCTAGTTTGTTTCTAGGTTCTGGCTATTACAAATAATACTGATATGAACATAGCTGAGCATGTGTCCTTGTGGTATGATTGAATATTCCTTGGGTATATGCCCAAGAGTGGTATAGCTGGGTCTTGAGGTAGATTGATTTCCAGTTTTCTGAGAAATCACCATATTGATTTCCAAAGTTGCTATACAAGCTTGCACTCACACCAACACTGGAGAGGAATGTTCTTTTGCTCTGCAACCACTTCAACATAAACTGTTATCAGTATTTTTGATCATGGTCATTCTGACAGGTGTAATATGTTATCTCAGAATCATTTTGATTTGCATTTCCCTGATGACTAAAGATGTTGAGCAATTCCTTAAATGTCTTTTGGCCATTTGAGATTATTCTTTTGAGAATTTTTTGTTTATCTCTATAGCCCATTTTTAAATTGGATTGTTCCTTAATTTGATATCTAGTTTCTTGTGTTCCTTATATATTTTGGAGATCAGCCCTCTGTCAGATGTGGGGTTGGTGAAGATCTTTTCCCATTCTGTAGCCTGGCATTTTTTCTTATTGACCATGTCCTTTGCCCTACAAAAGCTTGTCAGTTTCAGGAGGTCTCATTTAATAATTGTTACTCTCAGTGTATGTGCTACTGGCGTTATATTTAGGAAATAGTCTCCTGTGTCAATGTGTTGAAGATAACTTTCTACTTTCTCTTCTATCAAGTTTAATGCAACTGGATTTATATTGAGGTCTTTGATCCACTGGGAATTGAATTTTGTACATGGTGACAGATATGGATATATTTGCAACCTTCTACATGTTGACATCCAGTTATGCCAGTACCACTTGTTGAAGATGCTTTCTTTTTTCCATTCTATAGTTTGGCTTCTTCGTCAAAAATTAGGTGTTTATAGGTGTGTGGATTAATATCAGGGTCTTCAATTCAATTCCATTGGTCCACATGCCATTTTTTATACCAGTACCAAGGTGTTTTTATTATTATAGCTCCATAGCAGAACTTGAGGTCAGGGATTGTGATGCCTCCAGAGGTTACTTTATTGTACAGAATTCTTTTAGCTATCCTGGTTTTTTTTTTTTCCATGTGAAGTTGAGTATTGTTCTTTGCAAGTCTGTGAAGAATTGTGTTGTGATTTTAATGGGGATTGCATTGAATCAGTAGATTGCTTTTAGTAAGATTTCCATTTTTACTAGGTTAATTCTACCAATCAATGAGCATGGGAGATCTTTGCATTTTCTGATATCTTCTTAGATTTCTTTCTTTAGAGACTTAAAGTTTTTATCATACAGGTCTTTCACTTGCTTAGTTAGAGTTACCCCAAGGTATTTTGTATTATTTGTGGCTATTGTAAAAGGTGATGTTCTTCTAATTTTTTTTCAGCCCATTTGCCATTTGTATATAGGAGAGCTACTGATTTTTTTGAGTTAATCTTGTATCTTGCCACATTACTGAAGTTTATCAGTTGTAGGAGTTCTCTGGTAGAATTTTTGGGGTCATTTATATATACTATCATATCATCTGCAAATAGGGAAAGTTTGAATTCTTCCTTTCCAATTTCTATCCACTTGATCTCCTTTTGTTGTCTTATTGCTCTAGCTAGAACTTCAAGTACTCTATTGAATAAATATGGGGAGAGTATACAGCCTTGTCTTGTTCCTGGTTTTAGTGGAATTGCTTTGAGTTTCTCTCCATTTAACTTGATGTTGGCTGTTGACTTGCTGCAAATTCCCTTTATTAGGTTTAGGTATGTTCCTTGCATTCCTGATCTATCTAAGACCTTTATCATGAAGGGGTGTTGGATTTTGTCAAAGGCCTTTTTAGCATCTAGTGAGATGATCATGTGGTTTTTTTCTCTTTTAGTTTGTTTATATGGTGTATTACATTGACAGATTTTCATATGTTGAACCATCCTTGCATCCCTGGGATGAAGCCAACTTGGTCATGGTGGATAATTTTATGTGTTCTTGGATTTGGTTTGCCAAAATTTTATTGAGTATTTTTGCATCAATGTTCATAAAGGAGATTGGTCTGTAATACTATTTTTTTGTTGCATCTTTGTGTGGTTTGTGTGTCAGGGTAACTGTAGCCTCATAAAAAGAGTTAGGTAACATTCTTTTTGTTTCTATTGGCACACAGGTCTTTAATCTCAGGAAGTTATGGCTGGGTGGAGAAAGGTATAGAAGGCATGAGGCAACAGGATCTAAAAAATGAGTATTACTAAATCTTTGGTAACTAAATGCCATACTTCACCTAGTTAACATTTTAAAAGTAATCATATAATGAGGCCTCATTCTTTTTCCGTGCATGATATAATGTATTTTAATCAAATTTTACTCCATTTAGTACCATTTCTTATCTTTCTCTTCCAAATACTCTTTTTTCCACTTACACAACTCAAAGATATATATAATTTCATAACCCTTTTAACCTAATGCTGGGTATGGTGTTGGCTTTTACCTCAGGGCATGATACAAGGCCATCCTGGAGTACAGAGTAGCTTAACAAGTTCTCTAATCTGAAAATAATGATGATGATAACAATGCTGTCACTAATGATGATAACTGATGATTGACAATGATGATGATTATAATTCTGTGATAGCCATGTCTATGTTAAATGTAACAGAGTTTGATCATCCCAAGAAGAAGTAAGTAGGGGAGGATCTTCCTTCCAACTGCAAGTTATTTTTGTCGATGTTAGAGCACCTTCACGAATCTTCCATGAGATTGTCTGTAAGTTGTCTCATTCACAAAACCATTGCTGATATTTAGATTTAAAAATTCTCCATATTGTTGTTTTTTAATTTGTTTTTTGAGACAGCGTTTCTCGGTGTAGTTTTTTTAATTTTATAATTTAATTTAATTTTACGTATCAGCCACAGATTCCCTGTCCTCCCCCCCTCCCACCTTCCCCCACCTTCCCTCCAGCCCACCCCCCATTCCCATCTCTTTCAGGGCAAAGACTCCCCTGGGGATTCAGCTCAACCTGGTAGACTCAGTCCAGGCAGGTCTAGTCCCCTCCTTCCAGGCTGAGGGAAGTGTCCCTGCATAAGCCCCAGGTTCCAAACACCCAGCTCATGCACTAAGGACAGGTCTTGGTCCCACTGCCTGGGTGCCTCCCAAACAGTTCAAGCTAATAGACTGTCTCACTTATCCAGAGGGCCTGATCCAGTTGGGCCTCAGCTATTGGTTCGTAGTTCATGTGTTTCCATTATTTTGGCTATTTGTCCCTGTGCTTTTTTCAATCTTGGTCTCAAGGATTCTCGCTCATACAAACCCTCCTCTTTCTCACCAATTGAACTCCTGGAGCTCCACCTGGGGCCTGGCTGTGGATCTTTGCATCCGGTTCACTCAGTCATTGGATAAGAATTCTAGCAAGACAGTTAGGGTGTTTGGCCATCCTATCACCAGTGTTGGTCAGTTCGGGCTTTCTCTCGACCATTGCCAGTAGTCTATTGTGGAGGTATCATTGTGGAACTCAAGAAATTAAACATCAAAATGCCCAACAGCCCAATTAAGAAATGGGCTATAGAAGTAAACAGAGAATTCTCAACAGATGAATCTCAAATGGTTGAAAGACATTTCAGGAATTGCTCAACATCCCTAATCATCAGGGAAATGAAAATCAAAACGACTCTGAGATACCACCTTATGTCTGTCAGAATGGCTAAGATCAAAAACACTGAACACACTTTATGCTGGAGAGGATGTGGAGCTAGGGGAACTCTGCTCCACTGCTGGTGGGAAAGCAAGCTTGTACAGCCACTTTGGAAATCAATATGGCGCTTTCTTAGAAAATTGGGAATCAATCTCCCCTAAGACCCAGCTATACCACTCTTGGGCATATACCCAAGGAATGCTCAATCATACCACAAGGGCACTTGCTCAGCTATGTTCAAGTCAGCATTGTTTGTAATAGCCAGAACATGGAAACAACCTAGATGCCCTTCAACTGAGGAATGGATAAATAAAATATGGTACATATACACAATGGAGTACTACTCAGCAGAGAAAAACAATGACATCATGAGGTTTGCAGGCAAATGGATGGATCTAGAAAAAATCACCCTGAATGAGGTAACCCAGACTCAGAAAGACAAATATGGTATGTACTCACTCATAGGTGGATACCAGATGTGGAACAAAGATGACTAGACTGCTACTCACAACTCCAGGGAGGCTACCTAGAAAACAGGACCCCAAGAAAGACACAGGGATCACCCAATGACAGAGAAATGGATGAGATCTACATGAACAACATGGGCGTGAGTGAGGGTAATGAAGGGCAAGGGTTGAGGGAAAGAGAGCTTGGGGGAGCGGGAGATCCCAACTGAATCAACAACAGAGAGGGAGAACAAGGAATAGGATACCATGGTAAATGAAGACCACTTGAGAATAGGAAGAAGCAAAGTGCTAGAGAGGTCCCCAGAAATCTCTGTGTAGTTTTTGTGCCTGTCCTAGTTCTTGCTCTGTAGACCAGGCTGGCCTTGAACTCAGTTATCCGCCTTGCTCTGCCTCCTGAGTGCTGGGATTAAAGGCATGTGCCACCACCGCCTGGCCTTTGTCATATCTTAATATTTTGAAGTATTTACAGATAACACTCTGGATTTCAATGGTATCTATTGTGATGCCCTATTTTCCTGCTCCAATTTTATTAATTTCTGTACCTTTTCCTCATCTGATTCATTTAACTATGAGTTTGTCATTTCCATCTTTTAAAAGCACCAACTATTTATTGCATTGATATTTGTGTTCATACAGTCTCCATTGTGTTAGTTTACACCTTGATTTTTGTAATTTCTTTCGATATTATTATTATTATTACTATTAGTCATATATGTGTATCTGTCTATCTGTTTATGTTCTTGCCATGGCACAAGTATTGAGATTAGAGGATAACTTGGAGTCAGTTCTGTATTTCCACCCTCTGAATCCATTTGACAGAACTCAGGTTTTCAGGCTTGGTGGCAGCAGCTTTACCACCTAGGACATCTCACTAACTCCGATTTAAAACTTTCATTTGGTTTATTATTGCTTTTATAAGACCTTGAATGGTGGAAGTCAATTAACTTAAGATATTTCTGATTGTATAATGTAGACATTCACAGTACTATTTTTCTGTTAGCAAACAGCATTTTTTATATATAAGATTCTGGTAAGTGTTTTCATTTTCTTTTGAATCTAAAAACTTGAGTTTTCCTCTAATTTATTCATTGATTCTCTTGTTATGTGTATATGTGTGGTTGAATATCTATGTATCAATCTATCTATCTATCACTGTGTATTGCTGTGGGATGGTCTGTATGTCAAATGTATTGCTGATTGGTCAATGAATAAATCACTGATTGGCAGTGGCCAGGCAGGAAGTATAGGCGGGACTAACAGAGAGGAAAATTGAGAGAACAGGAAGCCGGGTGGGGGAGACACTGCCAGCCGCCATCAGGATAAGGAAGATGTAAATTACCGGTAAACCACAAGCCACGTGGCAAGGTATAGATTAATAGAAATGGATTAATTTAAGCTGTAAGAACAGTTAGCAAGAAGCCTGCCATGGCCATACAGTTTGTAACTGATATAAGTCTCTGTGTTTATTTGATCAGGTTTAAGCGGCTTGGGACTGGCAGGTGAGAGAGATTTGTCCTGACTGTGGGCCAGGCAGGAAAACTCTAGCAACAAATGGCGTCCAACGTGGTGGCAAGAGTGTCCACCTAAAATCTGAGAAAAGATTCTAAAACGGAGCTAAAAATAGTTCCTAATTGTCTCTCTCAAATGAGTGGCAGCTGCCGGTTTGAGCTACTGGTGGGTTTCTGGTGTGCTCGCTCGACTTGCAGTATGGCGGGAATGAGGCCTCTGCAAGTGGCACATTAAGCTGCTTGGTGGATTTAGCCTTTGCTAGTACAAAACAAAAAAAAAGAGGTTTCTGGGCTACATGCTGCTTGGATAAAAGCATAGACCCACGATGGCTCCCAGAGCTGGCGGTAAGCATACCGCTGCCATGTTGGGAAGCTGAGGTGGGCGGAGCCAGTAGCCACAGCTACTGCAGTTTAAGGCAATAGATTCACAATAAGACAGATTCAGATGTAATAGTTTAAAATGTGTGTAAAATATATGTAGGCTTGAAAGAGATTAAAAAGGTGATATATACAGTTACAGAAACAAATACATAGTTTTAAAAAATAAGGTCTTTAAAGAGACAGTAAAATTAATATAAAAAATAAGCCCCGTAAAGATGGATATCACACAGGGAATCTGGATTGTGTTGTCTTTGGGATTCTTAACTACAGAGAGATATTTGATTGTAAAGGAAGCTGAGTTAAACCAATATGCATATTTTAAAGGTACCTTGACTTCAAAATTTGGATATAAGGATATGTTACTTTGGAAAGGAGACTCTGCTTTTGTTTCCACAGAAAGCCATAGGCTATGGATTTGTTCCAGATTAAGACACATCAGGTTTGACCAGCTAAGACCACCTGAAAGGTCTCCGATGACACCATGGCCCAGATGATCCAACATCCAGAACCGTTTCAAGGCAACTGGCTCAGATGATACAGCCTCACGGACTACTCCAGGATCCTAAAATTTTCTTTGTTTCCCCAGAAGATATAGCACCCCCCTCCAGCAGGAAGTAGTAAGAGAAGCTACGCCCAAATTCCCAAATATACCAAGCTGACTTTGGAGATGTGTAAAGGTTAAAACCTTCCTTTTTAAGAAAAGAAAAGAGAAAGTGCTGTGGGATGGTCTGTATGTCAAATGTGTTGCTGATTGGTCAATGAATAAATCACTGATTGGCAGTGGCCAGGCAGGAAGTATAGGCGGGACTAACAGAGAGGAAAATTGAGAGAACAGGAAGCCGGGTGGGGGAGACACTGCCAGCCGCCATCAGGATAAAGAAGATGTAAAGTACCGGTAAACCACAAGCCACATGGCAAGGTATAGATTAATAGAAATGGATTAATTTAAGCTGTAAGAAGAGTTAGCAAGAAGCCTGCCACAGCCATACAGTTTGTAACCGATATAAGTCTCTGTGTTTATTTGATCGGGTTTAAGCGGCTTGGGACTGGCGGGTGAGAGAGATTTGTCCTGACTGTGGGCCAGGCAGGAAAACTCTAGCAACAGTGTGTACTTGTATAATGTCTCATGCTGTGGGTTTCTAATTTTATTCAATTAAGATTTTATAAAATTAGTTTAAGTGTGGTGTCATAGCTCTTTAATCTGAGCACTTGAGAGGCAGAGTTAGACACTCTTCTGTGAGTACCAGGCCAGCCTGGTCTACCTAGAGAGTTCCAGGTTATCTAGAACCACACAGTGAAATTTTAGATCAAAAAGTAAAATAAAAAGAAAGTAAGACGGCTTGATGAAATATTTCACATTATTCATGTTGCATTTAAGCCTTGCTTCATTTTGTGAAATGTGATTTAATTTAGAGGACATTACATTGACTGCTAAGAATAAGTACTTTGGAGCTGTTGAGCTATTGAGTGGAATAATCTAGATATTATATATACATACATATATATATATATATGTATGATTAGTATAAATACACACACACACACACACACACACACACATATATATATATATATATATATATATATATTCTGAAATGCCTTTGTAAACTTTTATTCTGCTTTGATAATCTGCATGTTGATGAACATGGAGCATTGAAGCCTCCTTTCTTTTAAAATAAGATGATTTTATTTTCTTTTATTTAGGTGTATTGTTTATGTGTGTGGGTTGACATTTGCAAATACATGCAGGTCCTTGTGTAGGTCAGAAAAACAGGAACTGAAATTATAGGTGTCTCTGAGATACCTGACTCATATGTTGGGAACTGAATTCAGTTCCTCTGCAGAAGCTGTATGTACTCTTTAATGCTGAGCCATTTCTCCAGGTCTCTTTCCCCTTTCTTTTGGTAATGGTATTTTTCTGTTCTTTAGATCTTACTGTATCTGTTATAGAAAATAGGGTACACAGATATTCAGTGCACATATAATCACAGCTGTCATTTCTTCATGCTGTATTGTTATCTTTATTAATATTAGTAACTTTTAACTATTATGATTATGCCTTGAAATCTAAGGCCAGATATACAGAGAGTTATGGCTGCTCCTTTTATAATACTATTTTTTCATGTATTATTTTCCATCGTTTCACTTTGAGTCACTATGTCTTCCTCTGCCAATGATAGATATTTTTGCAGACAAAAATAGATATGTATATATTTTTAACCATCCAATCACTGTGAATATTTTAATTCTAGAAATAAGACTATTTTAGGCATATTATTAAGAAGGATGTGATGATTCTTGTCAATTTCTTTTCTTTATCGTATTGACTAATAAATTATTTTTAATGTATTAATTTTGTTCTGTATTATTAATTTAATGGATTTGTTGGTTTACTTATTGCTTAATTTATTCTTCCTTAACATTTCCTCATCCTCTCCTTTCATAAATTTTTTTCATTCCTGAGCTCTCATGATTCTGAGAGTCTTCCTTCCTTGTTTTTGCATAAGATTCCTTTCAGCAATTTTGTAAGTTGTTGGTTTACTCACCCTGAATTGTTTTCACTAATGCTTCTTTTGGAAGATGGTAAATTATTTAAAGGATAACTTTCTGTCATACAGTAATACTGGATGGCTATAATGTACTCTCAGTGCTTAGAATATATCATTTCATGCTTTCTTGTCTTTTAAATTTCTGCTGAGGTGGCATACATAATTTTAAAGAATAAGTTTTACATTTTAAAATTTTCATCTTTCCGTGTTCTTTCTCTTTTTCTTAGAATTCCCATTGCAGCCAGGCAGTGGTGGCTCACGCCTTTAATCCCAGCACTCAGGAGGCAGAGTCAGGTGGATCTTTGTGAGTTTGAGGCCAGCCTGGGCTACCAAGTTAGTTCCAGGAAAGGCTCAAAGCTACACAGAGAAACCCTGTCTCAGAAACAAAAATAAAAACAAAAACAAAACAAAAAAAATTCCCATTGCTAGTATAATATTGTGTGCAGAGTTTCTCTGCATTTCAAGTCTAGTTGGTGTTCTATGTTTCTCTTATAGTTGGAAGTCTGTACCTTTTCTAGATTTAGAAACACTTTTTTTAAAAATTTTGTTTGTTTTCTACATATTTAGCTTACATTACAACTCTCTCTAATGCCACATGGAATTCTAGTTTATATAGGTATCTTTTAAGTGGGAAGTTATCTTTGGTGTGTGGCAACCTCCATATTTTTGGAAGGGAGAGATCAATAATAATCATAAAAGCAGGAGTTTAAAACTAAATATACATTTTTTATTGAAAACTTTAATTACAGTAAAATTATGTTACAAAAAGAAAGGAACTGGAATATGTAAACAAAACACATGGATTTGAAATTTATTATAGCTTAAAATCTTAATTAAAGAATATAAGGAGAGGAGATTGGAATGAAAAAAAGAAATAAACAGGAAATTAGAAAAGAGATAATTATACGGAATGGACTTGCAAATAATGCGTGTGTTTTATACAAAAGTGATCTACTTTGCACAAAAAAAGATACAGAACAATGAAAATACAGACAAAAGAGTCACTATTTTTTCCTTTATGAGAGTATAGAAGATGATGCTTTACTCTTTTCTTATGTGTATTATTTGTAGTTTGCCTGACGAGGAGAGCATAGTTCTGTTAAATTATTTTGTAGCTGTGTACAAATAAGTTAGACCATAAAGAACAACTTCCACGCTGATCTCTGCCTTTACTTATTGATTAGGTATGTGCATGACAATTTCTAAGGCTATGCTGAATTTCCTCATTGATTTTCTCTGTTTAGACCTAGCAACATGATATATATTTCAGTTGCCATCAAATTGTTCTGACCAGCTAAGCTTGATGATCTAAATTGGATGTTTTCTTATGCTAGAGGCATTAGTTCAATATAGACAAGATGTGGAGTTCTCCAAAGAATTATCTATATTTCATTGAATTTCCCTTTTTCTTTTAAAATCTAGATAGCAGTTATTTCAGAAAAAAGTAAGGCTGGTCAGATGATACATAACTGACCCTGTATGCCCTGGGTATGCTAACTACTGATCTGGTTTCCCACTCATATTAACACTGACCTTGTCTTGCTCCTCTTCTGAAAGTTTCAGGTGTAGACCTACAAATGTAATTGCCCTCAGCTTCCCTCTGTAGTAGAACATGTAAATCTTACCTAAGTAAATCATTGCCCAAAAATCTGTGTCTAACCTACAACCAGTTTAGTGAGCCTACACTTATATTCAAGGTGATCTCTTGTTGAGGCAGTAGAGAGAGGAATGACTTTGTGGCAAGGAAATACTTTACTGTGCTCTGATCTCTCTCTCTCTCTCTCTCTCTCTCTCTCTCTCTCTCTCTCTCTCTCTCCTTCTCTCTCTCTCTCTGGAAAACTGCAAGATCTCTCCACCATGTATCCAATGAGAAAGATAGGAATCAGAGAGAAGCCCCTTGTCTGGTCTCTTCTTGGCTAGGAAAAACAGACAATCCTATTTCAAACTGTATTTTTGCACAACACAATGTATTGTGCCATGGGACTTGCTAAGGATTACATCTTTGTATTTCCTTCTCTGCCATTCTGTGTCAGGTCTGTTTAAGAGTATGGAGTTTCTTTTCTTTGTATTCCAAATCCAAAATTTTCTATTTTTTTATTTAACCTGATCTCTGTCTACTGCTCACTGCCATCCTCCTTTGATGGTACCCAAATTTTTCTAAAGCCAAATACCCAATACACAGCTTCAGATTTGCAGAGATAAAGGAGAGTGCTCAGTGGCTCTGAGATGCCATCTTTCCTCCATTTACATTTGAATAAAGCAGTTTTCCAGTACAGAAATCACCCAAGATATCATATTATATTTAGTTTGTATTTTTCACCAAACATCTCTATACTTTGAGTGACAAGCCCACTTCACTTATTTCAGATGATCTTGACAGGTTTAAGAATATTATTCAGATATTACTCAAAATTCACTTTAATTGAAAATCCTCTGATGTTGTTTCTAGTGATTAGATTAAGTTATGGATATTTGGATCATTAAAGTATGATTTTCCCTCATGTTACACTTATGTGTTACCATTATAATAAATCAATGTTGGCAATTTTCATTGTGTGGTTGAGTTCTAGTTGTCAAATTTCTCTATTGTATAGTATCTATTACTTCCATGAATTTTCATTATGTATTTTTCTGAGGAAAATTCATAAGTAGAAGCTATGCTCAGAAGAGATATATTCAACTTACACATAAAAAGATAAGGAGGTATATGCAAATTATTTTAAAGTCCTATGTAAAAAAAAATAACAAAAACCCTGCCATTTCTCTCCATTTAATTTTAACCACTACTTTGTTTATATAAGCATGGAAACATGTTTATTTTATGATTGTTTAGAAATAAATAATATTTTGTTTCTCAAACTGTCCTTTAGACATTGAGAGTTGTTTTATATCTTCCTTTGATATTACTTTTTTTTTTACTTTTTTTCTCATACTGATATTAAACCCAGGGTTTTCACAAACACCAAGCAAGTGTGCTCTCACTGAGCTGTATTTGTTGTCTTTTTCATTATTTTCAAAATTTTCTCACATTCTAACACTGAGAGATCTTATGGGCTTATACTATATGTTCACAGTTCAAGTCCAATATTGTAAGCTACATTCTTGCAACCAAAAAAAAAATTAAAATCTTGAGTTCAGCTCCTTAGAAACTAGTATTTGTTGTAAAGGGAGTTGTTTCAGGTATTTATCAGTTAAGATCAAAATATCAGAGGTGGAGCCATGGGTTAGCAGTTAAGAATACATTTTTTTTTGTACAGGACCTGTGTTTGGGTACTAGTACATAGTGACAGACCTCACAACCTCCTGTAACTCTAGCTCCAGAATTATCTGATGTCTCTGGATCCATGATCACTGACACTCATATGCACATATCTGCCTACAGACACATGATTAAAAAAACTTTAAAAGCAAAATAAATCTTCAATTAATTCTTTTAAAAGCCAAGATATCAAAATGTGCAGGTTATTCAGCATTATGGATTTCCTTATAATAGATACAGTAAATCACATGAGAGAAGTATCTATGTATGACAAGGTCAAAATTGGAATAATGCAACTATAAGCTCAGGATTATAAAAAAATTCTGTTTAATTCTAAAACCTAGGAGACTTGAGAAAGTTTTCTCCACTGAAATCAAAATAGAGCACATAACATTGTTGACAATTCTGACCTTCTAGAAGCAAGACACCATGTATTCAATGATTAATAGATACTACATTATAGCAACTTGTGGGACTAACCCAACCCAGAAATGAATACTAGTTTTCTTTCTTTCTTTTTTTTTTGTTTTTTTTTTTCGAGACAGGGTTTCTCTGTGTAGCTTTACACCTTTCCTGGGACTCATTTGGTAGCCCAGGCTGGCCTCGAACTCACAGAGATCTGCCTGGCTCTGCCTCCCGAGTGCTGGGATTAAAGGCGTGCGCCACCACCGCCCGGCCTAGTTTTATTTCTTGACTGTATTAAGTATCAGTGAAAATACAGGGCTATTTATAAATACTGTGGTTAACATTATTTTTATTATTTCTAGCTTCTTCATCAAAAGGAGATAAATTTTGTATATATTTATATATGAATATAGAAAACTATTTCTTCACTCACTTTCATCAGGTGCTAAATTTATCATCACTACAGTTTTGTCTTTACCATAATATTAAAATAATGAAATAGTACCATGTCTACCCTTTTGACTTTGACATTTTTACTTCAGAAAAACTAGTGTTACTGCTTCATGGATTAGAAAATTAACTTATACAATGTAGAGCACTTCATTGTGTGATGGAAATGTTTTTTCCATTCACATTTTTGTTCTTTTCATTTTTAGAAATAAATGAATTTCAAAGTCTAATATTGGAATTTGAAATTGGGTGTGAATATATATTTACACTATACTTTTCAACAACTTTTGGGAACATACTTTCTGATCTTTCTGCCAAGAAAAATTTAAAAATACAGGAAAGTAACTGCGTTGTTTTTACTTATTCTCAATAGTAAGAAAGGAAGTGCTCCTCCTGTTGATTTTTTTTTCCACTTTATTTTTCTTTTTATTTTGCAATACAGTTCAGTTCTATATATCAGCCACGGATTCCCTTGTTTTCCCCCCTCCCGCCCCCCTCACATTCCCCCCAGCCCACCCCCTATTCCCACCTCCTCCAGGGCAAAGCCTCCCCCGAGGACTGAGATCAACCTGGTAGACTCAGTCCAGGCAGGTCCAGTCCCCTCCTCCCAGGCCGAGCCAAGCGACCCTGCATAGGCCCCAGGTTTCAAACAGCCAACTCATGCAATGAGTACAGGACCCGGTCCCACTGCCTGGATGCCTCCCAAACAGATCAAGCCAATCAACTGTCTCACCCATTCAGAGGGCCTGATCCAGTTGGGGAACCCCCATTGGTTCATAGTTCACGTGTTTCTATTCATTTCTAGATGTGGAACAAGGATGACTGGACTGCTACTCACATCACCAGGGAGGCTACCTGGAAAACAGGACCCCAAGAAAGACACGGGGATCACCCAATGACGGAGAAATGGAAGAGATCTACATGAACAGCCTGGACATGAGTGGGGGTAATGAAGGGCGAGGGAAAGAGAGCTTGGGGGAGTGGGAGATCCCAGCTGGATCAACAACAGAGAGGGAGAACAAGGAATAGGAGACCATGGTAAATGAAGACCACATGAGAATAGGAAGAAGCAAAGTGCTAGAGAGGCCCACAGAAATCCACAAAGATACCCCCACAACAGACTGCTGGCGATGGTCGAGAGACAGCCCGAACTGACCTACTCTGGTGATGGGATGGCCAAACACCTTAATTATCGTGCTAGAAACCCCATCCAACGACTGAGGGATCTGGATGCAGAGATCCATGGCTAGGCCCCGAGTGGAGCTCTGGGAGTCCAATTAGTGAGAAAGAGGAGGGTTTATATGAGTGAGAATTATTGAGACCAAGGTTGGATAAAGCTCCTGTTGATTTTTATCAGCCTTCAGTGTGGTCAGGTTTTAGATCTTTGTCTTTTTAAGAGATTTGAAATTCTATGGTATGGTTGTTTTAATTTGCATTTCTCTTATTCCAAAGGAGATTGAGCTTTTACCCTTGGGTGACTGTACCATTTTATTTTAAAACCAAAATGATGTGAGAGATTTTATTTCTTCTCATCTTTGCCGGCAAATGTTATTATCTAGTTTATTATCATCATCATTATTACAGCCAGTTTAGTGCTTTCATCATGGCTGCTATTATACCTTGTAATGGTTTTCATTTACATTTTGCTAATGACCAATGATGTTGAGCCTCTTGAGTATATTGGCCATTTTCATATTTTCTTTTCAGTAATGTGTGTTTAAATATTTCAAGCATTTTAAAATTGGAATAGTAGAGTTTTAAATAAAGTTTCGTCTTAGTTGAGGTTTCTATTGCTGTGATAAAACACTGTGACCAAATGCAATTTGGTGAGGACAAAGATTATTTGGTTTACACTTCTAAATTACAGTCCATCATTAAAAGAAGTCAGGGCATCATCATTCCATGGACTTGGCTCTTATATTGAATAAAAAAATACATAGATAGACACCATTTTCTGACTAGAATACCACCATTACCTCTTGGTATCTTAATAGTTATGAATACATGCACAAGGGCTAGGAATACAGGTCAGTGGTAGAATACTTGCTTCAAATGCACAAAGCACCAGCTTCACTAGGTTCAACTCTAAATACAACAATAAATATAGCAAAAAGACTAGCACAAGATAGAGCACTTTATCATTCTTGTCCTGGGGACAGAGATGCACTCATAAGGTCCCTCACCTTCCAAAGTTTATATAGAAACAATGAATAGTTACTTAGCAGAGGAGCTCACAAAGCACAGCCTCTCCCCAAGGATATTTAAGTGGATAATGGATGCAGAGAGAGGGAGGATTCTTATAAATTTCCTATTCTACTGTGAGCAACCCTGTTTAAACTCATGGGTTATCCAAGCTACACTAAGGTAGAATAGAATCATTTATTTGGTCTTTAATTGATACACTAGCTGAGATGAAAAGATGTTTGTTCATTACCCTAGTAACCTTCAACTCTTCGTACAACCTGACTTCATGTAACAGGGAAGCTGCCCCATGCTCTTGCTCCCAAAACTAGAGCCTCACTCACTCACTATCATACCTTTTCACTAGGACGGACTATGTCCTCAAAGTCAAAAATAATCTGTTCCTTCTCAATATTGCTTTTGCCAGGCATTATTTCCCAGCAGTGGAGAAAGTAACTAATACACATGCTTCTGTGCTGCATCAGGACTTGTGATTCTAGTGAGTGGTGATTTGGGGTCTGGAGACATGCTTGTATCAAGTTCTGTATGTTTCCAGGGCAACATTCTGATTTCAGAGCATCTTTTGAAAGCTATTCCATTTTTATCTCATGGGAATAGTTGTACAGGCTGACCAGCTATTGTTTCATGTTGCTTGTTACTCTGTTGCTTAAAATCTTGTTTTTGCTGTCTTTGGTTTTGGAGAGTTTCCTTTACTCTTTGCTCATGGATACAGAGCAGGGAAACAGAGCCTTCTTTCCAGTTCCTACCATTTTGTTCAGTGTTCTGGGTTAGGGCCCAGTATTTCTGACATAAATCTAATATTCAGTATTTCTGTGTTTTATCTTGTCTCTTACACAGATGTTGAATTATCCCCTCTTCTCCTTTCACACTCTTTACTATCTCTTGAAATCACATGCCCCTTATTTTTCAGAACTGTGGCAATACAGGACAGTGGTGTTTGTCCCTACTCATCATTTTCCCTTTCATTCTTTATGAAATTTTTGACACAGGGTCATATTGTAGCCCAGGCTATATCATAACTCAGTGAGTAGCTCAGGCTTGCCTCCAGAACTCCTCTTTATTATATCATATACCCTGTGAAACACAGAAATATTCTTTTTATTCAAATAAGCTTAAAGTTTTTGTAGAAAAAGCTATCAAGATTAATTCTATAGCATTTTAATAAACTCTCTCAGACTATATTATTTTAGAAAATAAAGTTTGAAAAATATCTTTGTTGTTTTTTATGACAATATAAAATTTCCTCATGATAGTCATATATTTTCTTCAAAACACCAGGTTTCAGCTATAAGAATTAATGGAGATTTTATTTTTTTTTAACTGCAAATGGTTGAACTCAGGGCTTTGCACATGCCAATCAAGCATTTGACTACTGAACTATACCCTAACCCTAATATGGAACTTAAAAATCAAATCTTGAGGATGTTCAAAGCATAATAGGGGAAAACATTTTAGAAATTTGCAACTATTTGTTACAGCTTCCTATTGGGTTACTTCTTTTGATTCTGTTCTTTTGTGCTGATAATGTTTCTCTTTCTTGAGGCTTCATATTCATGATCTTACCTGAAGCATCTGAGAGAAGAGGTGTGAAGAATGTTTAGAGAAATGAATTAAAGTGATAAAGGTCTTTGCTACAGAATTTGTGAGAATTTGATTTTAAAAGTCCAAAATCAGGTCTGAGGAGATGGCTTAGCAGTTAAGAATACAGTGCTCTTGAAGAAGACCCAAGATCAATTCTTAGCACCCATAACATGCAGCTCACAAACACCTGTAACTTCACCTTCCAAGACCATTTGGTACCCTGTTTTAACCTATGCAGGCAACCGCACTCATGTGCACATAGCAATACACAAACATATATACAAATACATATGCATGTATACATATACATATATCTATAACTAAAATTAAAATAAATCTGAAAAATGTAATAAACTAATAAAAATGAATTTAGTTATTGAAATAGATAGAGAGATAGTTTTTATTTCAAGCAATGTGACCCACATTCTATACCATAAAGACATTATGTTCTCTTGTGGTCCATTACAATAAAAAATCCTCAAATTCATCATAAAAAAGAAAATCAGTGCTGTTAATTTTCCCTACAAAAGCTCATCTTCACTAAATAAATGTATTTCCTAATTAATACAAATCTATCATAATCACTAAAATGGAAGTATATGAAGCATTTCATTTACATAAAAATGAAATATCTTTTTGACTAATAAACAAACCTCAAGTGCATCCTTATGACTAATGTTGACAAATACCCTTCATTACAAACCTGTAATTATCTAAAAGTGTGCAATTCATAGAGTTTTGCACTTTTCTTAATGCTATAATGACCTGTCTTTTTTTGTTCAACATGAGAAAAGAAAATAGGGTAACTGTTTGGAGCTGAAGATCTAATTATACCTCACTAAGAAGACAATAATTTATTTGTTAAAGGCTTAATAGAAGTAATAGAAAAAAAAGAAGTGTTGGACTTGGTTATTACCTGTGTATATATTTAAGTACATATGTGTGTGTAGGTATATATATATATATATATATATATATATATATATATATATATATATATATATGTGTGTGTGTGTGTGTGTGTGTGTGTGTGTGTGTGTGTGTGTGTGTATCTACAAAAATTAGTTATTTCTGTCCTTGTCTCTCAATTAGCTGTTCATATGTTGTCATACTATTGAAAATTTTTGTATTTAATATTCATACTGAATAACCAACAGAATTTTAAGATATTTTTAAATGTAGAACTCTGTATGTAAGGAAAAACAATTTTAGGTAAATAGTTAAAATACTTTTAGGTATTTTATTTTTAATTTTCAAAATCTGTTTCCTCCATGAAGTAGCTTGTCAACACTTCATATGTTTTTAACTTAGAAATCAAGCCTCAGTGAAGTTAAGTATCTCCTTTTACATATTTCAAAAAGTGTTGTATTAATTTACAATTTTCATTACTCTTTAAGGCTTTTTCTTTGTAAGATAATGAGGATGACCAAGATAAGCAGTCCTGGATTTTTATCTACATTAAGTTTATTCTGTATTAAAATAGTGTAGTTTACAATGCATATTCAAACAAGAATTAAAGAAAGGATAAATAATTCAAGGATAAAAGATAACTTTAAATATATTCAACTCTTAATTATCATAGTCTAATTATATTCTGGATTCCTTATTTGTTAATTCATCTCATTTGCTTCCAAAACTATTTTATTTCACAGGCAGTCAAACTCTTTTAAATATGAGAGTTTATACCCACAGACACTTGTTCCTCTAAACATTGGACAGAGAAGCTAATTTTTGAGAGATCAATAGGGCAATGATTAATGCAGCAACACAGAAACGGAAAAAAATACTGAAAATAAATGACTATAGAGTCCTCAGTCCAAAAGAGGATATCCGCAATAGCCTCTCCAAGGAGAGAATAAGAGCAAATCTCAGAGACAACTCTATTCCAACCACCTCCCCAACTGTGAGCTACATTCTATCCTGCAATAATTTCCCCTTCTACTGTGATTACATTCCAGCCCAACCTGAATAACCTCTCTTTCCTGTGGTTAACACTTTCAGTTTCTCAAAGTCAGCACGATTAATACAAATAATGCTTCCTAGAAAACAGTACCCCAACACTGATTTAAAAAAAAAGCCTTACCTTTGAAAGAAGTTCTATCATTCTTCTTGTATGATTACTTATTTCAGTTTTATTCTGAAAAAAAAAAAGAAAAAGAAAAAATAAATAACAAAAAAATCCAAAAGAACAAAACAAAACAAACAAAAACACTGCCCTTGCCATTGAGCTGCTCCTTCACTTTCTTTGTTTTTCTTATATGGGCCCATGGAACGTTACAAAAGAGAAGGGGGAAACAGTGAAAGACATGGTCATGAAGACAGACCAATGCTGTAGTAGTGGTGCTTATATCTTATGGCTAACAAGAGCTTTCAATGGGACTCAAGACCTTCTCAATAGGAAGGAATTTGTGCCTAATGCTGTAAAATTAGCCAACTACCTTTAGCTAGAAAGGTCATAGACCCTAGACCTACTACTGCCATTTTCCTAAATCAATGTAGGTTTTAACTGTATTCAAAATACCAATAATTATACATAAAAATAAGTGTAGCCCTGTAACATCGTCAAAGAAGTTACTATTTTCTTCAGATCAAGGATTTTATTGCAGAAATACACAGCTGGTAAAGAAATATAGGAAATCGGCACTGCAATGTGTCCAGCCCTAGTTAACGTGCCTGCAACGCAACCCACACACCTGATGCTCAGGACAAATCACAAAAGAGGGCATGGTAAGATACTTACAGTCAGAGGACCCGGATGCCTGCTTGTGGGTAATCGGTGCATGACAGGGATGCTACATCCAAGAAATATCAAAAAGAGGTTTGTTTAAACAAGGCCTGTGTTTTGAACACATTAGTCAATATGCCAACAGAGATACTGGAAATTTCAAGACACCACTCCTAAATGAAGAGCTACAGGAAATCAGTGGTAGTGAGAGAATGAGAAACAATTTTCTCCATGGACAAGCACCCTGATAGGTTAGCTGGTTTGGCCAGTCCTAAACACATGAACATATAAGGAGCAATAAATGGACTCTGTAGGTTGTGTGGGTAGATAGATGTAAAACAATAATTATAAGGGGTCAATATGATGATAATATATTGAATATGTATAAAAGTGAGAAAACAAATTAAAGTTAAAAAATTGTAATGCTTTTTTAGCCTTTTCTATACTTTGACCAAATGATCTAAAATGTCCTTATTTATCATTGAGGCAATTTTTTTTTATGTTTGCAGCAGCTTTATTTGTAATAGCCAGAACCTGGAAACAACCTAGATGCCCTTCAACTGAGGAATGGATAAAAAAAAAAATGTGGCACATTTACAATGGAGTATTACTCAGGTGTTATGTTATCTTTTATTACATTTTATTTTTGAATTCCTGAACATTATTTTCATGCTTGTTTTTTATTTATTTAATATTTTTATTTTATAATTAACTTAATTTCACATATCAGCAATAGATTACCCCATCCTCCCTTCTCCCACCCCCCCAGACCTCCCCCCCCAATCCACTCCCCATTCCCACCTCCTCCAAGGCAAGGTCTCCCCTGGGGAGTCAGCCCAAAATATTTTTAAAGGTATCTTCTTCAGTGTTCGTTTGTTTGTCGTGAAGTAGGTTAATGCTTGTCATGAAAAATATTTATTTCTTTGTCAAGTTTAAAGCATAGATTTATGGTTATATCAATTTTGATTAGAAGTTATTCACTATAAATATTTTTTTCATGCTTTCCTTTATTTAGGGTGGGTAATGAGAGATATGATGTTATTTTTCAATATGTTTCCCTTTGTAGATGACTCAGATTTTTTTCCCATTATGTATTTTTACATCACTTATTGGTTTTGTATTGTTGACACATTGACTATGATATATCATAGAAATAATTTTATCTAGTCAAGTGTTTTGAGGATACTGTTGTCCTTTATATTTATATGTCTATTTCTTCTTTTATGTTTGATAATTTTTCTATAATTTCATTGACTATATTTGGTATGCCTTTACTGTTACTTCAGCTCTGTCAGTGAGGTTATTAAGTTTAGGCTCTTTATTCTATCCAAGAGATTTTGGACACTGTGGTCATACTTATTCATCCATGTTTTTCTTTTGAGTATGAAACATGATGAGAATGAAACATAGAAATTTTTTTTTTAATTTTTTAAATTTTTTTAAAATTTAATTTAATTTTTAAAAAAAATCATAATACTACTCAAATTATAGTAGAGAGAGGAAAAACAGAAGAGAAACAAGTAAAAAGAATTTGTCTAATAAAGAAAAATGTGTGGTGCAAAAATATTATATGATTTATGAAGGTGAATAAAAAACAAAAGCATGTTTTAAAAATATAATAAAGTAATCTGATTAGGGAAATGGGAAAATGAAGGAGTTCTAATTAGAAAGGAGTAAGAGAGATAAACACAGAAGGAGAGAGAAGGTAAAATAACAGTGAGGATATCTGAAAAAAGTCATAAGGAATCATGCTATTAACTATCTACCTTAAAAAACTATAATACATATATGGCTGTATATAATTATATAAATATAGTTTAAATGAAATTCTCTCATCTGACTGACAATTCATCCTCCAAAAGCCAAAGACCACTTATCAGAAACTCCAAAACCAAGAAAATCATCTTTTGTGTTGTTTGTCAGGGTTGTCAAAAGGACTCTTAAAAATATTGCAGGCTGTTGCTATTGCCTTTGCTTGCCCCTAGAGTTGACTCCCTATTGCTGCTGAAGATGTTGCAGCCACAGAGCTCAGCCCTGAGCTATAATTGACCTAAAAGCTTCCTACCAAAGGACTTTTTGGAAGGAATCTGGTGGAAGATCCACCTCAACTCCCCTCCCCATCTCTTTCCCTAAACCCGCCCCTTCAAAGCCCACCAAACAGAGTTCCTTCCCCAGAGAGGCTCAAGACCACTCCCACAGGGTATATAAGTGGCATCCCACAAAACGGACATGTGGTTCTTGCAATCTTGTGTCCCAGTTTCTTCTCTGTGGGGCCAGAGAATTGCTGGGGATCACTTTAGCCATTAAACCTGGGCTTTCCAATTCAGTCTGATTCGGTTTCCTGTGTCAGCAAAGAGGCCTTCAGAAGGTCTCAGACTTATCATCTGGAGGTTCCACCAAGGGGGTTTGATTCTTTCCCCACTGGCCCAAGGCTGCTTGGTGGGAAAACACCCTTCTCCTCTACACCTGCTTTCTGCCAGACACAGATTGGCTCTCAGCTGGGTAAGTTGCTCTTTCTAAGTCCTTGCCTAGGAGGCCCAGGGCCTCTTCATTTTGGGGGGTCTCTTGCCGGAGACGCAGCTCCGCCAGGCCCCCAACCCATTCTGGAGCTCAGGGCTGCCTTTGCTCTACCCCGACCCATTGCAGTGTGAAGGATTGCCTTTTTCCATTGAGCCTCTTCTCCAGAAGACATTATGTTGAAGGGAATGCCCCAACCCCCCACCTCCCACCCCCTTTTTTTACTCAAGACTTACCACAGTGGACACCTTATGCTAGGCTTTGGGTCCCCGCATAGACTTGAGAAACAGCACTTGCCGTTCAAAGCTTGATCCCCAAACACCCCTGTAGGGTCTTTTACAAAATCTATTCAAATATGGGCTATCTGATATAATTGGACAGAACTGCCTTACATCCACGGTTTGGTTTTTTGGTTCTACATTCAAGCCTTCCCTACATCAATGTCTCACAGCACTGGTCCATTCACTGCTGGAGACACTGACCCCTCCCTCACTTGCCCCAAACTCTACCACCCCAACTGTTAGGATCCTGCCCTCACTCTTACACATGTGCAGCTGGGGGGGGTGGTTCTTGCTTTAGATGAAGACCCCACCCTCTTGTAGCTGGAGTTTTCCTGCCTGGCCCACAGTCAGGACAAATCTCTCTCACCCGCCAGTCCCAAGCCGCTCAAACCCGATCAAGTAAACACAGACACTTATATTGGTTTCAAACTGTATGGCCGTGGCAGGCTTCTTGCTAACTGTTCTTACAGCTTAAATTAATCCATTTCTATTAATCTATACCTTGCCACGTGGCTTGTGGCTTACCGGTACTTTACATCTTCCTTGTCCTGATGGCGGCTGGCAGTGTCTCTCTCACCCAGCTTCTTGTTCTCTCAATTTTCCTCTCTTAGTCCCGCCTATACTTCCTGCCTGGCCACTGCCAATCAGTGATTTATTCATTGACCAATCAGCAACACATTTGACATACAGACCATCCCACAGCACCTCCCCTTTTCTTTTCTTAAAAAGGAAGGTTTTAACCTTTACACATCTCCAAAGTCAGCTTGGTATATTTGGGAATTTGGGCGTAGCTTCTCTTACTACTTCTTGCTGGAGGGGGGCGCTGTATCTTCTGGGGAAACAAAGAAAATTTTAGGATCATGGAGTAGTCCGTGAGGCTGTATCATCTGAGCCAGTTGCCTTGAAACGGTTCTGGATGTTGGATCATCTGGGCCATGGTGTCATCGGAGACCTTTCAGGTGGTCTTGGCTGGTCAAACCTGATGTGTCTTAATCTTGAGCAAATCCATAGCCTCTGGCTTTCTGTGGAAACAAAAGAGACTCTTTTCCAAAGCAACATATCCTTACATCCAAATTTTGAAGTCAAAGTATCTTTAAAATATACATACTGGTTTAACTCAGCTTCCTTTATAATCAAACATCTCTCTGTAGTTAAGAATCCCAAAGACAACACAATCCAGACTCTTGGTGTAATAGTCATCTCTATGTGGCTTATTTTTTATATTAATTTTACTGTCTCTTTAAAGACTTTATTTTTTAAAACTATGTATTTGTTTCTGTAACTGTATATATCACCTTTTTAATCTCTTTCAAGCCTATGTATATTTTACACACATTTTAAACTATTACATCTGAATCTGTTTTATTGTGAATCTATTGCTTTAAGCTGTAGCAGCTGTGGCTGCTGGCTCCGCCCACCTCAGCTTCCCAACATGGCGGCGGTACTGTAGTTTTCCGCCAGCTCTGGGAGCTATCGTGGGTCTATGCTTTTATCCAAGCAGCATGTAGCCCAGAAACCTCTTTTTTTGTTTTGTACTAGCAAAGGCTAAATCCACCAGACAGCTTAATGTGCCACTTGCAGAGGCCTCATTCCCGCCATACTGCAGGTCGAGCGCGCACGCCAGCAACCCGCCAGTAGCTCAAACCGGCAGCTGCCGCTCATTTGAGAGAGACAATTAGGAAGCTGTTTTTCGCTCCGTTTTAGAATCTTTTTTCTCAGGTTTTAGGTGGAAACTCTTGCCACCACGTTGGACGCCATTTGTAGCTGGAGTTTTCCTGCCTGGCCCACAGTCAGGACAAATCTCTCTCACCCGCCAGTCCCAAGCCGCTCAAACCCGATCAAGTAAACACAGACACTTATATTGGTTTCAAACTGTATGGCCGTGGCAGGCTTCTTGCTAACTGTTCTTACAGCTTAAATTAATCCATTTCTATTAATCTATACCTTGCCACGTGGCTTGTGGCTTACCGGTACTTTACATCTTCCTTGTCCTGATGGCGGCTGGCAGTGTCTCTCTCACCCAGCTTCTTGTTCTCTCAATTTTCCTCTCTTAGTCCCGCCTATACTTCCTGCCTGGCCACTGCCAATCAGTGATTTATTCATTGACCAATCAGCAACACATTTGACATACAGACCATCCCACAGCACCCTCTCTCTCTGCTCTCTCTTTGCTCTGCTCCCTCCCCCCGACACTATCTTTCTCTCTCTCCAGGCCTGGGTCTCCTCTTTCCCCTCCCCCCTTTTCCCTCCTAATAAATCTCTGAAAACACTGGGCTCCGTTGTGACCATGACCTTTCCGTGCGGTAACCAGTGCCACTACCAGCGCCATTTATCATCCTTTCATTGGTGTGGTGCCTCAGATAGGAAGTTCCACTCACTCAGCATCCAGGTCTGAGCATTGTTGAAAATCTATAGCGAGGACCTGTGACTGTCTGCTTCACTTTTTCATTTGCTCAGCCCCAGGACCACTCATGTTGCCAAGATTGGTGAGTTCCCCCACTGTTTCCTGTGACTGCAGCCTGAGCTATATTCCTTGTGCTGGGTCCCTGTGGGGGTCCTCGGGCTACACTGGCACCAACTCTCTTGAAGAGGTCAATGCTGTCAGACCCCCAGGGGGTCCTCATGCTGTATAAGCTCCCAGCCCTTACTCCTCTCTTGATGAAGCAAGGAGCAACCCATGCTGATTCATAGATCCTTCTCCTACCTCAGGGACACCTGGGACTGGAGTTTGATCCTAGTTCATTATTTTATTTTTATTTTTAATTTTTTCTCTCAATGCTGTAGCCATAGGACATAGGAGCAGATACTAGTAAATTTGATTGTTTCAACCCTGATATTTCATGGGAATTATCTAACTTCTGCCAGCAAATGGGCAAATGAAAACAGTTACCTTAACCCCAAGCTTTCTACCAAAGCTCTGAGCACTTCTCCATTTCTGATTCTTTCTCTGCCATGTCCAACCACGTGTGTCTATCTGGCTTCTGCTCTCCACTCTCTAGTATTGGGCGGGCTTTAACTCACCTTAACTCCTCCCACTCGTTCTCAACCTGCCCTGAGAGGCACAGATTGGTCTGAAAGCAGGCTAGGATGCATGCAAATAAGTTTAGAATCAAAACCCACATGGGGATCACAGTAATCAGGATGGCTCTTTAGCCAGTGATCAGTTCACACTCTGCCTCCTGGGGCGGGGGGTATTCCTAAAGCTGTCCTCAAGTCAGAAGACATAAAAAAAAATTCAGGACACGGAGTAAAATCCATCTCTTGTCCTCCAGACGTCCTAGACACAGGGTTAAAACTTAGGTATCTGGAGAACAAGGCTCCTGATTCCACAGGCAGAAGTTTCAGCTGTGGCATTTAAGGTGTACCAGGGGAGAGATGAAAAAAGCCCGAGAACAGAATTGCCAAGTGCTGGCGCTGGCACAGGCTGGCTCCTGAAAGCCATTGGGTCCCTGTTTTAAGTAAAAAAAAGAAAGAAAGAAAAAGAAAAAAGAAAATTACCCACAGCCTAGTGCGTGCCCTGCCAGACCATCAATTGAGCCACCTAGAAAGATAACCAGTCAGCTGACTGCACCCAGGCACCAAGGGGCAGGGGGACAGACAAAGACTTCCAATAGACCTCTAGGCTTGGCCACAGGCTCATTTGCAGGGAACCCAGAACACAGCATGGAAATGATCCATTTCTTTCCTCTGGACACCAGAGCCACTAACCCAGTCCTGGGAGTTTTGGGGTCTCGCCTCTCTTCATTTCCCTATGTCAGAGTAGGGAGGACAGCTTTATCCTTCCCCCAGATTTAATTGTACTTTCAGGGTTAGTTAATGGGAAAAGATTTTCCAGCTAAGGTAGGAGCTTTCATTTCACTGCTCCCTCCATGTGTCTCACTCCAGACCTGTCAGCAGTGCTTCTCCTCCTCATGCACACAGACAGGGTCCTGATCTCTGCCTTGTCCCTAATTCCAAAAAAATAAGGTCTCATGCACCACAAGCTTTCTCTTCCCAGTTCCCCCTTCTAATAAACTGCTCAGCTAATGACTGCTTCAGACCACCACAGAACTGGAGTCCAGGGATCATCAGGTAAGAAACTGTAACAGCTAAAAGGTATTTATACCCCCAGATCCAAAAGTGTCTGGGATCTACAAAAACAGACTTTAATATAACCATCTATTACTGTTAAATGCTCTCAACAATTGATCACCTGTGTCTCCTGGATGCTAAACTAGCAAAGAAAACAGGTGCCTTAAAATAAGCTGTCTCTGATAAAGCTTAAAAACATGTTCCAAACTCTCTGTCTCTTTCATAACCAATATAAGCAGAGTACTAAACACTGCAATGGTCACTAATTTTCTCATGGCTGCTTCTTAACATGTTCAAAATTCTTTGCAAGCTCCAGACTAACCAGCTTAAATCCATCTGGACAGGTTGAATTGACTTCAGGCTTTTTCTGTCTCACCAGCATCCTGCCAGACACAGAAGTGACCAGAGTGCCAAGCCAAGAGGGATGGAAGGCTCTAGGACAGCAGGACAGCCCACCATTCCAGGACACCTGTCTAACTCCGAAGGCCCCCCCTCCCTACCTCTGCCTAAGAGCCAACCGATGCCCACTAAGTCAGCTGGAAGCAGTTTTTCTGGGAGAAACAGTGCCCCTATTCCTGTTCACCTGCGTTTTTTATAATAAGCAAAAATATTGGAATGTTAGGGTCCCGCCCTCACTCCTGCACATATGCAGCTTGGGAACTTGGTCTTATGTCATCAGGGGGTGCTGGCGAATACATACACACAGTGTGGTCACACAATCTGTGCCTTAAAAGCCGAATGTAGACCCCACCTTCTCTTGCTGCTCTCTCTCTGTTCTGCTCGCTCCCTCCCATATCTTTCTCTCTCTCCAGGCCTGGTTATTCTTTTTCCCCCTCCCCCTTCCCCTCCTAATAAAGCTCTGAAAACTACCACTGGGTTCTCTTGTGACTGTGACCTTTTCACGGGGTAACCAGTGGCACCACTAGCGCTGTTTCACCAATCTCCTCCTCTGGGGCCAAAAATCTAAGCCCAAATTCCTCCTCCTTACCCTCCTTCCTGTCTTCCCCTCCCCTGACTGCTCTTCCCTATCTCCCAATACCTCAGCATGCACACTGGCCTAATGCCCCTAAATCTTCCCCGGTTTCTTCTTACACTCAGTCTTTCCAGACTTCTGCCTTCCCGCACATTTCATTTCTCAGTCGGCACCAGATATTTAAAAAATAAATTAAATAAATAAATAAATAAATAAATAAATAAATAAATAAATAAAAGGCTGAGGAGGATCCCCAAACTCCCAAACAGGAATTGGTGAAAATGGCTTTTAAAGTTTTTAATGCTCGAGAATGACAGCTGAGTCAACCTGACAGACAAGGCTGCAAGAGAATACACTCCAAGCCCAAGCCTTAGCAGCTGCTATGAGGCTACCAGGGCCCCCACAAGGGGTACAAGGGAAGTCAACCGTGAGGCTCCATCCTGCTGGAGCTCAGCCCAAGTCAGCTCCACCAAATCTTGCTTCAAATGCAGCAAGCAGAGCCACTGGTCACAGTATTGCCCTGACTTCCAGATGCCCAGGATGCCATGCCCTATCTGCCAACAGTCTGGACACTGGAAATTGGAATGCCCCCATGCAGGCTTGTCCTCTATGTCATGACATGGTGGTCCAGCATCACCAACTCTGGCAACTGAGAACTCATAAGCCTGGCAGAAAACTGACACAGCCTAGACCTGCTGACTCCCATTGCCCTCTCCGAGCCTGGGGTGACGCTGCAGGTAGCAGGTGTGTCCATTGACTTTCTCTTGGATGCAGCAGCTACCTATTCTGTTTTGACATCTCACTCAGGTCCTACAGTTCCCTCACTAATTTCTACCATGGGGAGGATGGGATCTCTTCCTTCCCACTTAAGACCCTGACACCTGCAGGGCGATTCTTCTCACACTCTTTTTCTGGTCATACCTGCTTACACTGCACCTCTAATTTGTCGCAGTGTTCTCAGCCTTTTGGGGGCCACACTCACCTTGGCCCCCACACTCTCCTGAGCCATTCACAGGGACCCTCCAGATATGTCAGCCTCTGCACCAGCTTCAAGGACACCAACCAGGCAAGGATTGGCAGGTGGACTTCATTCACATGCCCACACCTAAAGAACTCCATTACCCCTAACTATGATTGACACATTTATCCTCAGGAAAGGTTGAGAAGGCCAATGGACTCATCAAACAACAGCTCACCAATTGAACTCAGGTTACCTTGGCCCTCCTTTCTCCCAATTGTCCTTACCCACCTCCAGGGTACCTCATGCTCTCATACAGTTTTGAGACACTTTGAGCTCCTTTAAGGAAGGCCCTTCCTCCTCAATCACCACCTCACAGCCCAAACTCCCTAACTGGCCAGGTACTTCTTTTACCTCTCTCTTCTGAGGTCCCTTCTCCATTCATACTGTGATCCTCACCATCCCCTCAGCTGCCAAGCTCCTGGGACATCCATGCTGGTACCATCTCTCCAGGCTCAAGTGGACAAATATTCAGGATACATGGTCTGTCCAGCAGCTGGGTCCCTCCACCCTCTGGTTTTCCAAGATGTTCCACTAAATAGCCTATCTGCTCTTCTGCTCTGTACATTCATCTTTATAGTACAACTAGGGCAGATGTTAATGATCAATTTTTCCCTAGAAACTTTCTGTCTTTTCTTCCTCAAGAAACAGATGCCTGAGGTCTCCAGGATGACAATTAACCAGATGTTCCTCCCCTCACACCTCCTGCTGAATGTGAACCCACCAACTCCAGACTCCTCTTCCCCATGTCACCCATGCCTACAGAAAGTAGTCAGACTTGAACCAATGCCTCTATACCCAACGAGTTTGAAATGTTTGGATGGGAGCTCCACCTCAACCCCTGGCACCCTAGCATCCCTATATGCAGAGTCTGGAATGTTTGGAAGGAGTTTGGTGGAAGATCCACCTCAACTCCTCTCCCCTATTTCTTTCCCTAAACCGGCCCCTTCAAAGCCCACCAAACACAGCTCCTCTTCCAGAGAGGCTCAAGACCACTATCACAGGGTATATGAGCTGTATTCCAGAAAACAGACATGTGGTTCTTCCAGTCTCCAGTGCCAGTCTCCTCTCTGCTGGCCAGGGAATTGCCTTGGGAGTGCTTTACCCATTAAACCTGGCCTTTCCAAGTTGGTCTGATTCTCTTTGCTGCACTGGCAGAGAGGCTTTCTGGAGGCCTAAAACTTATCAAGGTGCCATGTAAGCTTCCAAATCAGGGAAGCAACCTCAATACTACCCATCTATGATGCCTATGTACCACCAATATACCATAATTCTAAGGGTGCAATTTTGAGACACATGCTTTGGCAGTAACCAATAACTCTTTAATTGGAATTAAAGACCTGTTCAACAAGAGGGAAATCATTTCTGGTACTGGAAATCTAGACAACTAACCAAGGATAGTGAAGTCATGGATACTGGAGGAGAATCTACAACCACTAATTTATGAAAACAACATAATCCCTAACAACAATATATAAATAGCATTTTGTGATCATTGTGGAAGTGGAACATGGAAATTCTGTAAGAGACAGAGTATAAGGGTATTTACTATGAGAGTGTGTCTCCCAAGAATGTTAGAAGCTACATCAATAAAGCCTCGTGAAAATGACTGCATGAACATGAGCTGAACAAGGGCAAAAGCAATAGATACACTAATATAGACCAAGGGAAGCCCAAGATATCTCAAGTCTACACAAAGGACTAAGGACTACAGAAACTAAGGAATACTCAGAATGGGAGAAACCATCTTCTCTAGGGAAGAGAACACCAGTTGGTTATTCGACACCAAATGTTCAACCCTAAAAACATACCTAAAAGTGACATTATACAAACTGAGCAGCTTGTATTTCTATATTCATTCCCCTGTGCACATTAGCATGTATATTGCTATTATCCTTGTTCAGTTTAGGTATAAGTAGTCATCTTGGTGGGACTTTATTAGTGTAGCTGCTGACATATATAAAAGTAAAATTATACAGACTCATCAGGTTGTATTTATATATTTAGGAATATCTATTTATGTACATACATATATGTATATAACAGCAATTCATGAAAAAAAAGGCATGGATTTGAAAGAGAGGAAGAAGCAGTATATATGAGTGTTTGGAGAAGAGAAAGTGAAAGGGGAAAATGATGTAATTACGTTTTAATCTAAAAAAATTAAAAAAGTAATGTGTGTGTGTGTGTGTGTGTGTGTGTGTGTGTGTGTGTGTGTGTGTGTAAAGTAAAAATACTACCAAAATATAGTAGGAAAAATGTAAAATGAATAGGAAGGATTACAAAGAGATTAAAGAAAAAAATATTGGAGAGGCTTCCTTTTGGATCCTCCAAAAATGGAGCATGCCAGTCAAATGTATTTAGTAGGCAGTCAAAAGTTAGATGATGGAATTTGTTGTTTCTTAAGATGTATTGTATTGTTGAATTTGTATTGGTCAAGTATCCAATGTTACCCTGAGTAGTGTACACTTTGGAATTTTTCTTTTTGTGCATACCAGGGGCCATTGTTGGTTAAAATTACCTTCACTGTCTGTTGCTGAGTATGTTCTTTTCCCATCCAGAAATCCCTGAGATCATTCTCATTGTGGCTGTCTATAATAATTTTGTTTCCCAAATTCCTTGAGAGTGGGGAAAGAGAACCACAGTACTGAGATTTGTACAGGCAGAGGACATACCCTTATTTTTAAGCATCTAGCATTACTACATTCTGAACTTGATTCACTTTGGCAGTAATGAGTAACTTTTGATAGCCTTCTTTAAGATACCCTTGAAAAATAGAACATGTTCATTTCTCTTTAATAAATTTGAGAAAATTTATGTAATTAGGTGATTTTACAGTTTTTGTTGTTTTGTTTTGTTTTGATATAGAATTTCATGTATCCAAGGCTATGCTGGAACTCAACATATATCTTGGCCTGGACATAAGCTCCCAATCAAACTGTGTTACTCTCCTGAGTTCTAGGATTACTGGCATGTACTAATTAACAAATCTGTCACTTAGCATTTCTCTCTTTAAACAAATTTTTCTCTTTTCATTTTTTTCTGTCACTGTAGGTCTCATGTAATGCTCAAGTTGACTCAATTCATTGTAGTATAATAGCCAGAAAGTTTTTCTTCACTTTTACTTTTCATTTTTATTCTTTTGAGAATAATTTCAAAGCGAAGATTATTGATTTTGCAGACTTGTTTTTCTATAAGGTTGAATATATTGTTAAAACTCTCTGCTGCAACTCTCTGCTGCATTTATTTTCAGTTTTATTTTTTCTTTTTATTGAAAATAGATTCTTTTCCCATGCAACACATCCTAATTATAATTTTCTCTTCCTCTAACCCTTTCAGTTTCTCCGTATCGCCTCTCCCATCTGGATCAACTCCTTTGTTTCTATCATTAGAAAAGAACAGCCTTTTAAGAGACAAATAAACTTACAAAATAAAATACACTAGGATGAGGCAAATACTATAATATTGAAGTTGGAGACAATGACCCAACAAAAGGAAAAGAGTCCCAAGACCAGGCAGAGGAGTCAGACACCCATTTATTCTCACACTCGAGTCCCATAAAAATACTAAGTTATTAGCTACAATATATATGCAAATAACCTGGTGCAGACCAATATAGGCATTGTTCCTCCTGCTTCAGTCTTTGTGAGCTCATGTGTGCCTTCAGAGGACTTTGTTCTTCCGCTATCCTCTATGCCTGCTGGCTCTTACAATTTTTCTGCCTCCACTTCTGCAGAATTCTCTGAACTCTAAGGGGAAGGATTTAATGACAACATCCCAGTAAAACTTTCTCCATGTAATATCTGGCCATGGGTATCTGCATCTGTTCCTATCTGTTTGTAGAATACATCTCTCTGATGATACCAGGATAAGCCATTTATCTATGAGTATATCAGAATTTCATTAGGAATCATTTTATTGATCCTTTTTTTTTCCTTTGTAGGCCAGTAGTATTTGGTTTTACCATAGGACTCTGGACTCTCTAGTCTTGGGTCCTTGGTTATATGTCTTAGGCTTTCTATTGCTGTGAATAGACACTATGACCATGGAACTCTTGTAGAGGAAAACATTTAATTGGGGTGGTATACTGTTCATAGGTTTAGTCCATTGTTATCACCATGGGACATGGTGGTGTGTAGGCAGGCATGGTGCTAGAGAAGAAATGGAAAATTCTATATCTTGATCCAAAGGCAAAAGGATGTGAACTGAGACACTGAGCATGGCTTAAGCATATATGAGACCTCAGAACTCACCCCCACAGTGAAAATTTTGCTCCAACAACACTGTGCATACTTCAACAAAACCATAACTCAAAATCTAATAGTTCCATTCCATATGAGCTTAAGGGGACCAGTTTCATTCAAACTATCACATTACCAAGCACTGTCAGGTAAGCTTTCCTTCTCATGGAGTGAGCCTTAAGTCAAATCAGACATTGGTTAGCTAATCCTACAAGTTCTGTGCCACCACTGCCCTGGCATATTTTGCAGGCAGAAAATATTGTAGGTCAAAGGTTTTGTTGCTGGTTTGGGGTCAACATTTCTCTTTCAGTAGCCTACAGAGTTCTTTCTTGCACCAAAGAAACTGGAACATAGGGGTGAATGTTCCATGTCCGCACCAGCTCAACCTCTTCATGTTCAATGTGTTGTGTGGGTGTTGTCCTCAGGAATGGAGACCTACTGGTAATTTGTAGAGAGTAACCTGTTGTCTTAGTTACAGTCTTGGTTTTTGAGGGATTTCCATGAGACCCCTTGGCCCCACCCTGGCCAACAACTAAATTAAATGGAAGCTCCAGTCTCACCATTGGAATCATTGTCTGGTGAGATGAGATGGCCAGTTGAGACTCCTTACCCCCTGTTGCTAGGAATCCTCATTAGGATTACCTTCATACATAACATTACCATAGCAAGGACTCCAAACCATTTCCAAATGTCCTGCAATTCCAGCTGTCTCTCCTCTAATAGTTTCCCTGTAACACATCTCCCAACAAAATGATGCCCATAATCCAATTCCCATCTGTCCTCAGTCCACCCATGAAATCCATTGTATTTTCCCCAGTAAGGGAGATACATTTGCCTCCTTTCAACTCTTCTGGTTTATCTAACATATCTAACATACCCTCTGGGTATATAGACTGTAACATGATTATCATTCACTTGAAGGCTAATATCCACTTATAAGTGAAACCATATGATATTCATCTTTCTGGGTCTGGACTACCTTAATCAGAATAATTTTTTCTTGATCCATGAAGTCAATTTTTTTAACAGCTGAGTAACACTCCACATTTTCTTTATGCATTCTTCTGTTGAAGGACATCTAGGTTGTTTCCAGCTTTTGGCTATTATGAGTAAAGCCATAAAGAACATGGTTGAGATGGTTGAACAAGTGTCCTTGTTATAAGACAGGGTGTACTTTGGGTATATGCTCAAGGGTGGTATAGTTGGATCTTTAAGTAGACCAATTCCCAACTATCAGAGGGATATCCATATTGATTTCCATAGTGGCCGAACAAGTTTGCACTCCCACCAGCAATGCAGGAGTGTTCCCCATGCTCCATGTCCTCCTCACTTTTAACTGTCACTTGTGTTATTGATCTTACCCATTCTGAGAGATGTAAGATAAAAGCTCAAAGTAGATTTGATTTTCCTTTCCCTGATAGCTAACGATGTTGAACATTTCTCTGTTTAGATTGGTAAACATTTTTAATTGGATTATTTGGTTTTTTGATATCTAGCTTCCTGAATTCTTTATGTATTTTGGATATTAATTCTCTATCAGATGTGTAGTTATTAAAATTCTTTTCCTATTCTGTAGGCTGCCACTTTGTCCTATTGCTGGTGTCCTTTGCCTTACAGAAGATTTTCAGTTTCATGAGATCCTATGTATTAGTTGTTAATTTTAGTGCCTGCGCTGCTGGTATTCTGTTCAGAAAGTTGTCTCATGTATTCATCTCAAGCATTGGAGCCTACTCCCCACTTTCTCTTCTATCGGGTTCAATGTAACTTGTTTTCTGTTGATGCCTCTGATCCACTTTGACTTGAGATTTGTGCAGATTAATAAATACAGATCTATTTTCATTCTTCTACATGCAGACATCCAGCTTGATCATCACCATTTGTTGAAGATGCTGGCTTTTTATCAGAGTGCAATTTTGGATTATTTATCAAAAAGCAGGTAATTGTGTGTGTGTGTGTGTGTGTGTGTGTGTGTGTGTGTGTTAAATTATGTCTGGGAATTCATTCATTTTAGTTCCATTGATCAGCATGTCTGTTTTTATGCCAATAGCATGCAGTTTTCATCACTGTTGCTCTGTAGTGCAACTTGAAATTGGGAATGATGAGACCTCCAGCAGTTATTTTATTGTTCAGGGTTGTTTTAGATTCCTTTTTTTTCTTTCTTACATTTTTTTAATTAGGAAATTTTCTTTATTCATTTTACATACCAATCACAGACCCCCTCTTTCCTCCTCCAGCCTAAGCAGCCTTCCCTCCCCAACTCACCCCCATTCTGTTCTATAAGAAGGTAAGGCCTCCCATGAGGAGTTAGCAGAGCCTGGTACATTCAGTAGAGGCAGGTCCAAGCGCTTCCCTCTGCCTCAAGGCTGTGCGAGGTATCCCACCATAGGTAGTGGGCTCCAAAAGGCCAGCTCATGCACCAGGGATGGATCCTGATCCTACTGCCAGGGGGGCCGTTTTTTTCCATATAGATTTGAGAATTGTTCTTTCAAAGTCTGTAAATAATTGTGTTAGAAATTTGGTCAGTATTGCGTTGAATCTGCAGATTGCTTTGGTTGTGATGGACATTTTTCCTATGTTAATCCTCCTGATCCTTGATCATCAGAGATCTTTCCATCTTCTTAAATCTTCTTCAATTTTTTTCTTCAAAGACTTGAAGTTTTATTATACAAATCTTTCACTTGCCAGGTTAGAGTTATCTCAAGTTATTTCATAGTACTTGAGGCTTTATGAAAGGTGTTGTTTCCCTATTTTCTTTCTCAGTCTGCATATCATTTGTATATAGGGGGCTACTGACTTTTTTGTGGTAATTTGATATCTATCCATGTTGCTGAGAATATTTATCACCTGTAGAGATTCCTGATGGAAATTTTAGGGTCACTTATATTTACTATCATATCATCTGCAGACAATACTTTAACTTTCTCCTTTCAAATTGATATCTCCCTGATCTCATTCACTTGTCTTATTGCTCTAGCC
The DNA here is from genome assembly GCF_007827085.1 of Peromyscus californicus insignis. NCBI lineage: Eukaryota > Metazoa > Chordata > Mammalia > Rodentia > Cricetidae > Peromyscus > Peromyscus californicus. Next base: position 72,770,084 of record NW_026294391.1, on the reverse strand, counting down.
AAAACTTCAAGTATTATACTGAATAGATGTAGAAAGAGTAGAAAACCACCTTTTCGTGTTCCTGACTTTAGATGAATTGTTTGAGTGTCGCTCCATTTAATTTGATGTTGGCTATGAACTTGCTTTAAATTTCCTTCATCATGATTAGGTATGCTCTTTGTATCTCTAATCATTCCAGGACTTTTATCATGAAAGTGTTTTTGGTTTTATCAAAGATCTTTTATGCATGAAATGGGATATGATCTTTTGTTTGTTTGTTTGTTTTGCCAGGAGCCCATTCCTGGTGGTTCACATGTTCCAGCAGAGTATCTAAGGAGCTGGCAGGGGATGGAGGTGAGCTAGGCTATGGGGGTGGTCAGAATCTTACAGCCTGACTGACTAGCAACCAGAGTGCTTCTTTATTTATACAGAATTTAGTAAGTAGGGATATATTAATGTTGTTTCAAAACATAGATCATATCACTTTTATTTTGGGACATGTGTTTCACTTCCTCTTGTTCATCTTTTAGTCATCATTAATAAACTATGACAGAACAGAGTTATCATTTCCAATTATTTTTCCTCAAGTTTTGACATCATTAATAAACAGAGTTATTATTTTTACTCATTAACCCCATAACCCAAATTTTAAGAATCTGGAGGCATATTACAGCCTGTTCTCAGGCTGGTAGCCTTTGTGGTTACAAAGATACTAGACCAAAACAAAATTTCCAAGCCACCCTGGGCATATTGCTGTGTCCCAAGCAGTGTATTATTAACTCTTAATGGTCAGAGTGCCCAAGAAAATTCCTCAGGCCAAAGCTACTGCAATTATTAAACAAATTCCAGAATAATACAATGTTTATATCTATATCTATCTATCTATATCTATATAGAATTTGTTTGTAATTCTAGTCCTGGCATTCTGTTTTTTTTTTTTTTTTTTTTTGGTCATATGACATTACAGTGACTGCGTATGCTAACTTTTCTAAGAAAAATGAGGTCCTGACATCTCTTTTTATGATTTTTCTACTCTATTCTTTGTTCATTAATATAAATCTCTGTACAGGGCAGAGGTAACTTCAGCTAGTCTAACTTTGTTGCTGTATATGCCACTTAATTGCCTGAGTGTATAGTAGGAAGAGGCTTGCAATCTGATCTGTGGCCAATTCCTCTAGCCCACTGAATCTTCTTGACCTTTTTGAGTTTACTTTGTTTTGATAGTCTTGTTCCTGAATAAGTACAAGGACAGATGTTTCAAAAATGTCTAATAGCCTCATAAAAAACACCTCTAGCTTCTTTATGTTTGCCACAGCCTCCAAGGTGTAAGGAAGACCTTCAAGTAAATAAGAATATATTCTTAAGAGTGGGAGGTGTAGTATGCTCAGGACTTTCCTAAGGAAGTTTAGAAGCAGCATTCCTGGGAGAAGGCATAAATGATTCATAAAAAAAATCTATCAATCCAATATCCCCATATTGTACAAATATTAAAATTGTCCAAAGTATTCAACATGTGTAAATGAAAAACAAAGGTGATATGGCAGCCATCATGTGGCTTAGCTTTAATGAATCTTTGTCAAGCAGCTGTGCTGGCCTTATGACTTTTGTCATTCCCATCAGATATGGTTGTCCCATTTTGAATTACATTTATGTATATGTTGTATTCCATTTATTGATTTTATTGTATTGAACCTCCTAAGCAACTCTGGGATGAAGTCAAATTGATAATGGTGTATGATTTTTATGATGTGTTCTTGAATTTGGTTTTTAAGTATTTTATTGAGTATACTTGTACCTATGTTCTTAAGGGAAATTTGTAACTCTCTCTTTTTTATTGATTATAGATTCTCTTATATAATAATACATCTTAACTATAGTTTTCCCTCCCTCCACCTTCCCTACTCTCATAACACTTGCCCTTTCCCCCAGATGCACTATCCCACTCTTTCCCTTCAGAAAGGAGCAGGCCTCCAAGAGACAACAAAAATGACAAAAGAAGGTGCAATAAGATAAGGTGAAAGCCCTCATACAGAGGCTGGACAAGGCAACCCAGTAGAAAGAAAGGAATCCCAAGGCAGGGAAAAGAGTCAGAGATACACATACTCTCAATGTTAGGAATACCACAAAAAACATAAAAACGTTTATTCAGAGGACCCATGTAGTTCTGTTTTGGTACAGACCCATGCAGGCCCGGTTTTGGCTGCTCAAGTGTGTTTGAGCCCATATGAACCACGTTTAGTTCCTTTGTTGGGCCATGTCCTGGTATCCTCAATCCCACCTGACTCCTACAATATTTCTTTCACCTTTCTTTGGAGTTTCTCTAGGTCTGAGAGGAGGGAACTGATGGAGAGTTACAATTTAGACACACTCTCTGCAGACTATCTAGCTGTAGATCTCTGCATCTGCTCCAATCTGCTGGCAAAAGAAGTCTCTCTGCTGCTCCCATCTGCTGCCAGAGGAAACCTCTCTGATGAGGACTAGATAAAACACCAATATATGAGTATAGCAGAATATCATTAGGAATCATTTCATTGAGTTTTTATTTTTACTTATTTATTTATTTTTGCCAGGCATCATGTTTGGTTCTTCCTTAGGTCTCTGGGCTATGCAGGCTCCAGTTCCTAGTCATGGGGGGCAGTGTTTGGCATGGGCCCCCACTGGTGACACTCGTCTCAAGCAAAACCAGACATTGTCTGGCCTCTCCCACAAGTTCTGTGCCACCATTATTGCAGCAGAATGTGCAGGGATTTTTTTTTTTTAAGTCTTTATGTCGTTTTGGGTAGATGGTACCTGTGGCCTCATAAAATGAATTGGGCAATGTTTCTTCTCTTTCTATTTTGTGGAAAAATTGTGTAATATTGGTGTTAACTGATCTTTGAATGTGTGGTGGAAATCTGCACTAAGACTGTCTGGAGGCTTTCTTAGGTCAGGAGTCTTTCAAAGTCTGCTTCTATTTCACTAGGCTTTTGTAGGTCTATTTAAATTATGTATCTGATCTTGATTTGACTTTGGTAAGTGGTATCTATTAAGAAAATTATCCATTTCTTTTATATTATCTAATTCAAGAGAGTAAAGGGTTTTAGAATATGTCCTTATGATTCACTGGATTTTCTTGGTTTCTGTTTCTATGCTCCCATTTTTATTTCTGATTTTTGTTGATTTGGATATTCTCTTTCTGCCTTTTAGTTATTTTGTACAATGATTTGTCTATCTTGTTCATTTTCTCAAAGAATCAACTTTTTGTTAAATTGATTGTATTATTGTCTTTGTTTCCATTTTATTGGTTTCAGCCCTCAGTACGATTATTCCCTGCCTTCTATTTCTTTTGGGTCTGATTACTTCTTTTTGTTCTAGAATTTTCAGGTGTGCTATTCAGTTGCTAGTATGATATCTCTCCAATTTTGTATGTTAGCACTTAATCCTATGAACTTTCTTCTTAGCACGGCAATCATTTTGTCCCATAAATTTGGGTATGCTGTTTATTCATTTTCATTTAATTCTAGAAACTCTTTAATTCCTTTCTTTTTTCTGCTTGACCCATTTTTAATTCTGCAGAGAGTTTTTTCAGTTTCTATGAGTTTGCAAACTTTTTGTTGTTTTTTCTGTTGTTGATACCTAGCTTTGATCCATGGTGATCTGATAGGATGCAGTGAGTTATTTTAATTTTCTCTTGTCTGTTGACAACTGCTTTGTGTCTGACTATGTGGTCAACTTAGGAGAGTTCCATGAGGTACTGAGAAGAAGATATATTCTTTTGTGTTTGGATGAAATGTTATGTAGATATCTCTTAGGTCCACTTGTTTTATAGTGTCTTTTAGTTCCAGTATTTTTCTGTTTAGTTTTTGTCTAGATGACCTGTCTACTGGTGAGATTATGGTATTGAAGTCTCCCACTATCAATGTGTGCAAGTTGACAGGTGTTTAATCTGTAGTAGTGCTTATTTCATAAACTTGAGTGCCCTTGTGTTTGGGAAAGAGATGTTAAGAATTGAAATATCTTGGTGGATTTTTCCTTTGATGAGTATGTCACATCCTTCCCTAATTCTTTTGATTAGTTTTGGTTTGAAGTCTATTTTATTAGATATGAAAGTGGTGGCTACACCAGCTTCCTTTATAAGCCCATTTTCTGGGAAATCTTTTTCCAACATTTTACCCTAAGATAATATCTATCCTTGTTCTTTAGGTGTCTAACTTGGAATCAACAAACAAATGGATCCTGTTGTCATATTCATTCTGTGACTCTTTGTATTTTTATTGGGGAATTGAGAACACTGATACTGAGAGATATCAATAATCAATGACTGATGTTTCTAGTTATTTTGCTTTTGCTGTTGGTGATTGTGGTGATGTGTGTGTGTGTGTGTGTGTGTGTGTGTGTGTGTGTGTGCTTCCATTCTTTTTAATTTGATTTTGTGAGATTATTTCCTGTGTTTTCATGAGTGTAATTAAACTCCTGAGATTGGAATTTTTCTTCTAGAACTTTAAGTAGGCTGGATTTGTAGATAGATATGGTTTAAATTTGACTTTATCATGAGATATTTTATTCTCTCCATCTATAGTTATTGAATTTTCTGGGTATAGTATGCTGTGTTAACAGCTGTAGCCACTTAGTATCTTCTACTATCTGTCTAGGCCCCTCGGGCTTTTAGATTCTCCATTGAGAAGTTAGCTATAATAGCGTAGGTCTGCCTTCATATGTTACTTGGTCTTTTTCTGTTGCAGCTTTTTATATTCTTTCTTTGTTCTATATGTTTAGTGTTTTGATTATTATGTGGTGAGGGGACTTTTCTATTTGGTTGGTGTTCTGTATGCTTCTTGTATCTTTATAGATATGTTGTTCTTTAGGTTGGGAACATTTTTCTCTATGATTTTGTTGAAATATTTTCTTGGCCTTTAACTTGGGATTCTTCTCAATTCTTTTTATTATTCTTATGTTTGGTTCTTTCATACTGTTGCAGATTTCCTGAATTTTGTTTTGTCTAGAATCTTTCATACATAACATTTTCTTTGATCAATATCTATTTCTTCCATCACATATTCAGTGTCTGATGTTTCTCTTCAGTCTTTTATATTCTGATGTTCAAGCTTACCTCTGTAGTTCCTGTTCAAATTACTATTATTTTTTTATTTCCAGAATTCCCTCAATTTGTGCTTCTTCATATTGCTTCTATTTCCATTCTCAGGTCTTGAATAGTTTTATTTGTTTCCTTCCTCTGTTTGTTTGTGTTTTCTTGGATTTCTTTAAGATATTTATGCATTTGCTATTTAAGGACCTCTATCATCTTCATATAGTTGGTTTTGATACCTTTTTCTTGTCCTTCAACTATAGTGGAATATCATGAGCCTGATATGTAGGATGACTGGGCTCTGGTGAAGACATGCCCTTACTGTTGATTGTGTTTTTATTCTGGTATCCTTATAAGTGGATTTGGAATGGTTTTAGGTCTATGTGTTGATTTCTGGATTTGCCTTTGTTGATTGTGTGTTTAATTCCTGATGTTACTGTTCCCTGTCCAGATTTTTAGAGACTGTGATGGCAGTGTGCTGCCTGTTTTTCTGGCCTGCTCACCTGGTGTGTTTATGTGGAATGCCTGCTGGTGTTGGAGGCTAGGATATTTAGGTTAGTTGGGGGTAAGAATGTTGGAGGAAAAGATCTTGGTGATCTGTTGGGGATGGGGTCACATGGGAAATGGAGAACACAGCAGTTTTCTTCTTATAGATCTGGGTATAAGACTGGGGGTATTGAATCTCAGGAGTAGTAGAAGAGATGTGGGTCTGCCTTCAGACTACTTTTTCTGGAAGGACTGGACCTTAGGTAAACAAGGGATGCCTGCTGAGGTGGGGTTCTTGGAAAGAAGATGGGGGAGGAAGGTTAGAGGGTGGAGGCCTTTGGGATCCAGAGGAGATGGGAGCAGGGAAGCATAGTATGCTGTCATGAGTGTCCTGCTGCAGAACTGAGGATGACATTGAGGGATTGGATTTGGGGCAACAGAGAAAAGTAGATACTGAAGGCAATCTAACTGGTTTTCTGAAAGGCATGGTATATTAGTTAGTAGGGTAGGCCTACTGGAGTTGGGAGCTAAGAAAAAGCAATGAATCAGGGAAAGGAGTTTAGACTGGGAAGATCTCTGGGATCCACAGGGTATGAGAACAGAGGGCAGGGAATTATGTCACAAGTGGATGTTCTGCTGCAGAACTGTGGATGAGACTTGGTGATTGGATCTGTGTAAGATGAATTACTAAACAGTCTTATTAATAAAAAAAATCCCAGAGCCAGATCAGGGTTAAAACTGAGAGATCAGAGGAATATGACAAGCCACAGCTAACCTCACCTTACCAACCCTCTGCCTCCAAAGAGACCTACTTTTCGTATACCCACATCTATATGTCTTTCTGTCCCTGCCATCTCACTTTTCTCTCTCCATCCAACTGTATCACTTCCTCTTTCTGCTCAGCTCTGTCACTTCCTGTCTGTCTGTACAGACCTCCAGACCTTTATGGTTAACTACTATAAAATTTAAGGCATATGCCACCACACCTGGCTCTGTTCCCAGTGTGGCCTTGAACTCACAGATATCCAAATGAATCTCTGCCGCCTGAATGCTAGGATTAAAGGCTTGTGTTACCATTGTTGGAATTCTCTGTTTAATACTGGTTTTTTCCTCTAATCCGCAGATAAGATTTATTAGGGTACACTATTTTGGAGGATACAATATCTCACCACATTTCCCCTTTTTTTGTCTAAAATAAAAAGTTATAACACTTATAAGAAATATGTATATAAATTATATATATAGTACAATAACTACATGCAATATATACAGGCAATAAATACATCAACAGTGTTTAGTCCATTTGCATTTAACGAATTACGAGAAAATATTCCATTATCTATTTTCGTATTTTGGTTAGTCCAAAATATACCTAATTTACCTTCTATCCTAACTTGCATTACCAACCAAAAACCATCTTTTCATGTCTTTCAAACTTATATACTCTACACCTGTTAGTGACTTTCTTTGCTGAATTTCTTAACAAGGAAAACTATAACTATAACTGTCTAATATTCATGTCCCTCAGATATCTGAGAAGGAAATAATATGACCTAGTAAAACAGGAAGAACAAGCAAGCAACTTCCAAAAAATGTAAGTTATGACAGAAACAGCCATCTGCCTGGACAGTCACCGAGGTTTCTCTGCAACATTGGGGCATCATCTTCAGCCTACACTTAGCATATCTGACAGACACATTTGTGAAGCAGGGTTTTCTAAAGAGTTTTCCTACTTTGTCTTGGCAAAGATCGGCAGTCCTTTGTTTTGTGTCCTGCTTGTCCATTTTGGACAGCATACTGTCAGCAGTCAATACAAGGGCATTTTTTTTTGCACAGTGGCTAACTTTTGCAACAATGAAAGTAAATTCTGTATGGAGTTTCTTCAGTGCCCATCATCTTCTCTCAAGTAGATTGGATCTGCCAGGAGCAGTCATGTCTCATAGTCACAAAAAAAGAAAAAAATCTGTTATTGAAATATCTTAAATGCCATATTCTGTAGATCTCTGAAGTGTTTGAAGATGATCTGTCTATCTAAAATATATCTCTGCTTGAACTTGAAAACATACTTAATATGACTACAAGTCCAATTGTTATGGTTAACTACTAACTTTCATTTCTTTAAATCCTGGTAATAATGACTTTCAAGGATTAGCACATTGCATTACACTATTGAATGAACTGTATAGGTTCTATATCTTGAACATGATTAGAAATATATGAACAATATTTTCTGAGAAAATCAATCTCAAATTTGTATCAATATACATAATTTGTCTACAATATACAAAAATCCAATCTAATTTAAAATTAGTAGTTGTCTTCTAAAAGTAGATTTAATAATCTACCTTTTATCTTATTGTATCTATATTCTCTCTTTTTTCTTTTCAGAGTAAATTCAATAATATACCCTTTATTCCATCATTTCTATATCTTTTTTTCAGAGTAGATTTAATAGTCTATCTCTTATATGGTGATATTTTATTTGTATTAAAATGTTATTTGTATGTTAATAAAGTTGCCTGGGGGTCCAAGCTATTAGCAAACCATAGGAAAGCCACACAGTGGTGGCGTACGCTTGTAATCCCAGCATTTGGTAGGCAGAGCTAGGTAAGTCTCTGTGTGTTCAGGGATACAGCCAGCATTGGATACACACGCCTTTAATCTCAATACCAACCATAGAAGACATGGAAGTCTATACAGACAGGCAGTGATGAGGTGGTCATGTGGTTGGGTTTACAACCAATGAGAAGGCAGAACCGAAAGTCTATATAAAGACTTTAACACAGGAAGTAGCTCTCTTTTGGAGAGGTAGGACCATCGCAGGAGGAAGGGTAAGGTTTTAGCTCTTAACTCTGACCACTTGGCTTTGTTCTTTGCATTGGCTCTGTGTTTCTTATTTAATAAGACAGTTGGTTACATCTACACTCTTATCTATATACTTTTCTTTTCTTTTTTTTTTCAAACAAGAACCTTAAATCTAATGTCCTTTGTTTAGCCTTTTCCCTGACTATTAACAACAACAACTTGTAACCAACTATCCTAAACAATGACAATTATCTAAAAACATTGAAAAACCATAAACTACTGATCCCACCTCTTGGGAATGTGGGTGTCACATACTTAAAATTACTTCCTGCTGTCTGGGGTTGAAGGCATCTTTGGGGGATCCTGAAAAAGAAAAATTTTAGGTTAATTGTGAAGTTCTGGGAAAGGTAGCTGTATCATTTGTTGTCCAGTCTCTGCATAATGCAAAAGTGTAGGGCTTGTCTCACATCCTTGCTCGAGTAGTGTGTAAGGATGGATCATCTCAGCTAGCCATTTCACATTTGTCCTGAGCAGTTTGTAGTCCAAAGCCGATCTTTGGGTAATGTTTGTCAGCTTAGTGGTATTATCATCATCCTGATGGAATTATTTTTGTAAGGCCCCATCAACTTTTTGGAAACTTCAAACTTTCTGTTAGGCCTGGTCATAATTCCCTGCAGAAAAATGATATAGACTCAAACATGAAAACATGTCAGGCAGCTAGATGAACCTTTTTTTCTAGAATTAGTTAGTACTCTATATGACCATTACTATCATGACAAAATTTAATATATTAATCTTATACATTTTGATATAAAATTCATACCTTAAGAGACATTTTAAAGAATCAAAATAGAACTAAAGAATTATGAGATAATTGACAATAGAATAATCCCTTAATTTTGGTTTTCTTTTGACCCATATCAGATGGCTCTTCTGACATGATACAGAGATTGAGATTTTGTATTTTCTATTAACAAGCATGCTTGGGTTTACAGAAGGAGAGAGCCATGCTCCAACTCCAAAGCCAGCTTTAATTTTTAATTTACCTGGAACTACATAAAGACCATTTGTGTTATGTGACTGCAGAGAAGGGCAGAAACAAACATTTAGGAAGACTTATGAAATTTTATATGTAATAAACCGGTAGGCCAATTTACTCTTTTTCTTGTGACTTTTTTTTTTCTGGATGATTTGTCCTTTTTTTTTAGAGGTCTTATTTGTCCAGCGTTCTTCAGATTCCTTAGCCTTCATGCTCCTGAATGACAAAAACAAAAACACTTCCCCAAACTTCCCTACATCAAGGCTGAGTAAGGCATTGCACCATAGGGCATGAGCTCTAAAAAGCTAGTTTGTGTACCTGGGATAAGACCTGGTCCCATTGCCAGGGGACCCACAAACACATCAAGTCACACAACTTTCACCCACATTCAGAGGGCCATACAGGCTCCCCAGCTGTCAGTCCAGAGTCCATGAGCTCCCACTAGTTTGGGTCAGCTATCTCTGTGTTTTTTCTCATCATGATCCTGACCCCCATTGCTCTTATAATCCTTCTTCCCTCTCTTCAACAGAACTCCAGGATCTTGGCCAAGAAACTAGACATCAAAATATCAAATAATCCAATTAAAAATGGGCTATAGATCTAAACAGAGAATTCTCAGCAGAAGAATCTTAAATGGCTGAAAGACAATTAAGGAAATGTTCAACATCCTTAGCCATCAGGGAAATACAAATCAAAATGACTCTGAGATTCCATCTTACACCTTTCAGAATGGCTAAGATCAAAAACACTGATGACAGCTCGTATTGAAGAGGATGTGGAGAAAGGGGAACACTCCTTCACTGCTGGTGGGAATGCGATCTTGTACAGCGACTCTGGAAATCAGTATGGCAGTATCTCAGAAAATTGGGAATCAACCTACCTCAAGACCCAACAATACCACTCCTGGGCATATATCCAAAAGATGCTCAACCACAACACAAGGACTTTTCCTCAACTATGTTCATATCAGCATTATTTATAATAGCCAGGACCTGGAAACCCTTCAACCAAAGAATGGATAAAGGAAATGTGTTACATTTATACAATGGAGCTATTACTCATCAGTAAAAAACAATGTCATCATTAAATTTGTAGGCAAACATGAAACTAGAAAAAATTATCCTGAGTGGGGTAACCTAGACCCAGAAAGACAGACACAGTATGTATTCACTCAAAAGTGAATATTAGACACAAAGCAAAGGATAACCAGGTTACAATCCACAACCCCAGAGAAGCTAGGTAAAGAGGAGGACAGTAAGAGGGACACACATGGATCTCCCCAGGAAGGGGAAAGGGTTAAGATCTCCTGGGTAAACTGGGAGGAGGAGATAGAGGGGAGGGGATGGGAGATGGGAACATAAGGGCTAACATATAGTTAGTCAAGCTGAGTTTCAGTTTTGTTTACAATTAATAATATTCTAATATGTGATAATCTGAATAATTATTGAGGACAATGTGCTAAATTTAATAATCCACTGATACAAAAAATACTATCTGAGCTCATTCATATGTGGTATTTGAAGAAACTGAATTCCTAAAAGGAAATTACAAAACTGGATGCCAGGGTCTTGGGGATTATGAAACAGGACAATTTTGGTTAAATGGTATAAAGTGAAGATATCTTGAAGTCTAGAATAAATATCTCAACTAAGGTTAATACTAATATATTTTATACTTAAAATTTAAAAATAACTTAATTCATAGGAATTCCCAAAATTAATATAGTTTAAGTATATGAAATGGTGATTATACTTATTTTAGAATTCATTTCACAATATCATATATATCAAAAGAACACATTCTAAACACTAAATATATATACAATTGTTTTTAATATTTATGTATTGCATATGTATATGTGTATGTGAGTGTATATATGTTTAACATTTGTGTGCAAGAGCCCATGAGAATCAGAGGAGGCTATCAAATCCACTGTAACTAGAGTTAAAGTTGATTTTAAGTCACCGTATGGGTTTTGGTTATTGAACCCAGGTCCTTTGCAAGAGAAATAAGTACTCTTAACCCTGGGCCATTTATTTGACTCTAATGCATGGAATTTTTTTCAGCAGCTTTGTCTTAGTCAAGTTCACATTTTTTAGAATGCAGTTGAGGATTCAGAGAAAAGGGAATTCTTTCACACTGTTAGTTTAGAATACAAATTGATAGAGCAATGATAGTAATAATATGGAAGTTTTTCAAAAACAAAAAAATAAAACTGGAGTTATCTTCATCTAGCCATCTTAATCTTCTATGTGTTCAAAGGAGTTGAAATATGTATTTAAAGGTATTGCAATGTTTCTGTTCCTGTGAAGAGACACCATTACCATGGCAGCTCTCATAAAGGAAAACATTTCCTTGGCTTACAGTTAGGAGGTGTAGTCCATTATTATCATGGCATGAAGCATAGTGACACACAGACAGACATGGAGCTTGAGAGGTAGCTTAGAGTTCTTCATTTGTATTGACAGGCAGCAGGAAGAGAGAGACACTGGGCCTGCTTTGAGCATTTGAAGGCCCAAAGCCCACCCCAGTGACACACTTTCTCCAACAAGGCCATACCTCCTAATCCCTGTCATGTAGCACCACACCCTAATGACCAAGGATCTAAATATATGAGCCTATGTGGGCCATTCCTATTCAAACAATCACATTTCATTTTTTGGTACCCATAGGCTTGCAGCCATTTCATAATTCAAAATGAATTCTGTCCAACATCAATAGTCCCCATAATCTGTAACAACCCTAACTAACACTGTTTAAAAGTCAAATTCTTTTCAGAGACTCATGGCAATCACTCAACCATAATCCCCTCTGAAATCAAAATAAAAAAGCAGATCACATACTTTCAATGTACAATGGCATAAGATTGTTGTTGGTAATATTTTCTTTTAACTTTTTTGCTCTTTGGGAGGCCTACCAGCCAACTCCCAAATAAATACACACAGACACTTACTATCACTTATGAATGCCCAGGCTTAGTTTGGCTTGTTTCTTGCCTACTTTTCTTAACTTTAAATTGTTCTGTCTACCTTTTGCCTCTGGGCATTTATCTTTCTCTACTTGTATATACCTTACTTTCACTCTTACTCCATGGCTAGCTGTGTGGTTGGGTGGCTGGTCTCTAGTGTCCTCTGTTCCTTGTTCTTGTTCCTTGATCTCCTCTTGTTTTTCCTCCTATTTATTCTCTCTGCCTGCCAGCCCCACCTATCTTTTCTCTTGCCTTGATATTGGCCGTTCAGCTCTTTATTAGACCAATCAGGTATTCTAGGCAGGCAAAGTAACACAGCTTCACAGAGTTAAACAAATGCAACAGAAAAGAATGCAACACATCTTTGCATCATTAAACAAATGTTCCACAGTATAAACAAATGTAACACATCTTAAAATATTTCACAAAACAGGGTATACATTATTTCCAAAAGGGAGAAAGGGGGACCAAAGCAAGAACAAAAACTAGCTGGGAAAACTCCAAACTGTATCTCCGTGTCTGATGTCAAAGTGCTCTTCAAATCTCCATCTCCCTTTAGATTTGTTGACTGCAGCACACTTCTTTCTCTTGTGCTGATTTCACTCCCTGTTAGCAGTTTTCCTCACCAGTTTCCCCATGTTTCTGGCATCTCCAAAATCTTGGGATATCCAGTGAAATCCCAAATTCATTTTCACAGCCTCACACACTGGCTTTTCTCAGTCTCAGGCAGGGACACCCTTGCATATGCCTGGTCTCTGCAGCTTTCCTTAGTCACAGAGGGAAAGTCTATAACTCTTTTACTCTATCCTGAAAACTAAAGCCACGTAGCCAAAGTTGCCAAGTTTTGATACCTACTGGGACTGGAATATGACTCTCTTATTCATTCACATTCTTACTTGCTTTCTTATTTTGATGGTTCTTTTACTGCCTAAACTTGTCTCTCCAGGAACTTTCTCTGTAGGTCAGGATTGCCTTGATCTTAGAGATTCACCTATCTCTGCCTCCCTAATACTGAGATAAAAGGTGTGTGCCACCACACACAGACCTAAGGTTTTCTTTAGTTACTTTTTTACAAATTGGAAGTTAAATATGGTTGGGTCTTAGACTGAGGACATTACTTCCTTTATTCCATTTAGCCTCGGTCTTATCTTTAATTTGTTTATCTCCTTGAGCACAGGTTTTAGATCAATTACACTTTCTGATAGCCCATTTCTCCTCAAACTATACATTTTCTATTTTTCCTTGCTCAGCTTGCTCCTTTTCATTCTAAATCTATATAGGACTGGCCATTAATAACCATGTGACACAGTCAATATTAGACTGTTTTGAATCTCATTTACCAATGCCAATAAAACAAAACTTCTCAATTTATCTTTAGGCAGAATTTGTAGACAAGGGTAAAAAGTAGCTACATTCTTTACCAAAATGTCACAAGAATGCTATCCAGGCCACATACTAATAGAAACCTCTTGAGGGGGCCATCATAATCTATATTGCTCTCACCACCACTTTCTTTCCTCCTAATATGGCCCATTACGTCCCACTCTAACTGTTCAACTGCTTTCCTAGTACAAATATCCAAAATCTACACTCCACCAAAAAGCAACATGGTTAGGTTTGACAAAGTGAGACCTCAGTCCCTGGTACCAACTTCTGCCTTACTGTTTTTCTTACTCTGAAGAAAGACCATGACCATGACAACTATTATAAAGAAAACATTTTATTGAAGCTGGTTTACAGTTCAGAGGCTTAGTCCATTATTGCTTGGCAGGAAGCATGTTGCCACAAAGGCAGACATGGTGATGGAGAGACAGCTGAGACTTTTACATCCCATGCAGCAGGAAAAGACTGATGACACTGGGCCTGGCTTGAGCATTTGAAATTTCAAACCCTATCCCCAGTGACACACTTTCTTCATAAATACCATACCCATTCCACTAAGGCCACACTTCCTAATCTCTGTCAAGTAATGATACTACCTAATGACCAAGCATCCAAATATATGAGCCTATGTGGGCCATTACTATTCAAACCACCACAAAAAGAGATTTTTTTCTCCTGTCTTTAATGTACAAACTGACAACAAATGCAGAAATGTTACATTTGCATCACCTGCTGTATGGGGAAGCATGTAAATATGTTGTATTTCTACAATAGGGAAATATTAAGCTTTAAAGTGAGAGATTCCTGACAACATAAATGGACCCTGAATAGATGTTATGGGAAATAAGTCAGACTCAGAAAGAAAGCTCTTGGGTTTCTTCCCTTATACATAGAACATAGTATAGTTCACTAGAGAAATGGATTGTGGTTACTGTGCATGGGGAGAGATTAGACACTAGCTAAAGTGAAGAAAATTTCAGTAATGCCTGTTGTTCATAATAGTAAACTATTCTAGAAATATGTTGATTTTACATTTTGTCTTGTGTTATTACTATAAAATAAATAATAGATAATTGAAAGAAAACTCTCACTTGACAGATATATCCATGCCCTGATGACAGTGACAGTTTCACAGAATGATGCAAATATTCTTCTTTCAATATTTTACATTTGTTTTATTTCATACATGAGGGTTTTGCCTACATACATGTATGTATACCCCATGCATGCCTGGTTCCAGCAGAAGCTAGAAGACATTGGATACTCTGGTACCAGAGTTACAGTCAGCTGATAGCTGTCTTGTGGGAGCTGGGAACTGAATCCAGGTCTTCTGCAAGATCAGAAAATGCTTTTAAATGATAAACCATCTCTCCAGCCCAATTATACAGATTCTTCAACTCAGTAAATTGCATATTACATGTTTATGACTCTTTTTACATGCTAATCATGTCCATAAAGTATTGCTTTAAAGCTAATAGATTTGAAGTAGATATAGCGATTCATGCCTATAATCCCAGAATTGGAGAGGTGGAGGCAGAACTATTTGGAATTAAAGCTAGCCCAGGGTACATAATAATTTTGAAGCCAACCTGGTCTACATGAAATTCATCTCAAAACTACATGAACAAGAATCAAAAACAATGTAGTTATTTTGATTCCAAAATCTTCAAGAATAACTACAAATTTGTTACATGCTCTCTATATCTTCAAAACACCAAATTTGCTGTAAATTGTAATTATCAATATGGAGCATTTCAGGTATCACTTTAGAAATAGCAATTTAGATTTCAAAATAGCAACATTACATTATAGCATGCTTCCAATCTTCAAACCAATTTCTTTTTCCTGCTGTTAAGATAAATCTCAAATCCCATGTTCCCTTGCAATTAGAAAGTCTTTCAAGAGTTTGTATTTGTATCCTTTTGTATAAAGATATTGGACATTGGTGAGAATATGTGTAAAATGGTAAGGATTTCTTCATTTGGGCATTAAAATTGCTATCCCTTTTTTTTTTAATTCTAGGTAAGTGAGAATGATTTTTATATTATTCAAAAATCAGAAACACTTTTGTAAACAAAAGGAGAATGTTCTGAGTTTGTGATTTTTTTTAAATTAAGGAAAGTATACTAAAGATTGAAAATTAAATAAGGAATTTATTTAATATAAATAAAATTGAAATACCTATTCAATCTTTTGAATTTCATAATATTTTATACATATTTTGACTTATTAGTACTTTATTGATCTCTACTCAATACACTCCTTAATCTGAAATTTAAACTGATATTTAATTATTTTTAAATCTTTTTCTTAATATAGTTTACTGAGTAGTTTTGCTCCAAGCTTGATTTGATATATCTTGAGCTTAATCAGAAGAGCATCATAGTATCAGCCATATAATAGCACAAAATAATTTTAAATTGCATGCTATCTAAACAGTACATATAAAGACAGATTCTACTACTGACAAATTACTCCAGCAATTTCAAGCAGCAATGTTATTAACATCTATCACAATCAAAGGAGTTTGGTGCATAATATCGTATTCCTATGTGCTTAATATATTAATGAAATAATTGTGAATGCAAGATGTGTTCTTCAAAAGAAAGCATGAAAAGGATATTCAAAAGCTAGCTTATGTCCATGAAAAATGGTTCTATTAACATTTGAAAAATGAAAAAGAGTTGACAGCATATAAGTGTAACCCTTAAAATAATCGTAGGTTGCAGAATTATAAGAGTTGATGAATATAAAAAGAAATAGTTATGTTTACCAGCATGCTTTCGGTGACATTGTCACTGGCTTCTTTTTATTAAAATACTTTTAGTGTCAAAAATAAATCTATGAAATTTTGGCATGCAATAGCTATTACCTTGAAAAGGTCACATTCTCTTCTATTTGACAGAATATACTATCACATCTGAGAAAACTTCATGTACAAATATGCAAATTTACAAATCTTTTTAAGTAAGTCGATTTTTGTGGAACCTGTCTTTCATGGAAAAAGGTGATTTTCAATTGAAATTATCTTTTGCTGTCCTGCCCTCTGAATTGAAGACGATTCTATCTTTAAATTTTTGTAGTACAATGTGAGTGCTATATCTAAACCTGAAAATGATTTGCCTACGTATTTTATACTGGGGTTATTAATGGAATTCAGGCTGTTTTATAACCTAAAACTTAACCTTGCGGAGAGCATATTTCACACAAGTGGAGGATTGCTACTAAAGTCCAGGTGAAGGTACAACACTGAACAGTTAATGGAAATAACATTGGATTTTTGAATAAAGAAAACATAAATTTGATACTTTGTGTCTCAATTACAAACAAGAAAATGTTTGCAATTAAATGCTTTAGTTTGCTTTCCTGTTGCTGTGATCAAACACTGACCAAAAACAACTTGGGGGAGGAAAGATTTATTTTAGTTTACAGATTACAGTCTATCATAGAAGGAAGCTGAAGCGGAAATTCAAGTCAGGAACTGAAGCAGAGACCATATAGGAACAATGGCTTGATCAGACTTAATTTCAGCCATGTTTCTTAGAGAATCCAGGCCAAGCTGCTTGGGAAAGTATTTCACTCAGTGAACTAGGTCTTTAACAATCATGAGCAATTAAGAAAATCCCTCATGGACAGTCCCACAGACCAATGTGAAGGGAAATTTTGTTAATTTCATTTTCCTAGGTGTCTCTAGTTTGTGTGAAACTAGCAAACCTAACGAGAACATTGTTTCCTTTTCCTTGGGTTCAGTTAAAATCAAACGCCAAATAGCCTTCTTAATTTAGTAGGTCAGAATTTCTAAAAGGAGTAGCTTGGAAACTGCATACTGTAGAAGTTAGCATATTGCAAGAACTTAGCCACCCTAAAAATATAAATGTTAAAAAAGCACTCATAAATAATTAATACATTATTCTATATTAAGTAGTATTTGGTTACACTAAAGACCATTTTAAAAGTACTTATACCAAACTGTATTCTTATCAAATATTGATCAACTAGGTCTCTTAATAATACATTAAAACACAACATTGCATTGATGTGTCACATTGTAACATGTGTCATGACATGCAAAGTCTGTTATTTTCTATATTCACTACCATAAATTATATTTCAATTACTATCAATATATGAATCTATAAATTAAAGATACTTCAAAATGCTAACTCAAATTTAAATCACCCTAACAGTCTTTGGTAAAGGGAGACAGCACATATTTAACCTACAACCTCAATTCATAGCATTTTTGTTTTCTTTCTCAGGCTACTGAAGTGATCAGCTTTAGTGTTCTACTTTTTTGAAAAAAAAAAAAGCTGATGCTTGTTATGCATGTGTGGTGGTGGTGGTGGTGGTGTGGTGTGGTGTGGTGTGTGTGTGTGTGTGTGTGTGTGTGTGTGTGTGTGTGTGTGTGTGTGTGTGTTGGCTGAGTTTGACTGAGCAGGTATGTGAAGAGCCCATAAAACCACATATAGAGGCCAGAAGAATTTGCTTTAATATCATTTTACCATATATTTCCTTGAGACCACATTTCTCATTGGATATGAAGCTCTCAGTTTTGGCTAAGTTGGCAGGTAATGCACTCTCAAGATCTACCTGGATCTCTCCCAGAACCCCGGGACACACATAGTCACATTAGCCTTTCTAAGTGATCCTGGTGATTCAAATTCAGATTCTAGTTCTTGCAGAACAAGACCTCTTACACACTTAACTAATATCTTCAGCCCCAGATTCTTATAAACTTTTAAAATACACTTTATATAATAAAATAAATGTTTAGTCTGTTGTGTTTTTTAGGAAACTTCTTGTCATAAGTTCTTGAAGTTAAGAAGCATTTGTTACTTAACATGAGTCTCCTCAGCACAAAGCTCTCAAGAGAAAGTAGGATCCAACAAGCTCATGTTGACTGAAGAAACATCTCTTCATTAATTCCTCAAAACTATGTATGTAACTTAGGTCTCCTAAATGACTAATTAGAAGTAGAACTGTACTGATTTTTCTCTAGGATAATGCTCTTGTACACTGTAAAGATTTGTCACTCAAATTGGTTTAATAAAACATCGATTGGCCTGTAGCCAATCAATATAGACAGTATGATCAGACTAGGAGAATTTGGGGATGAGGAAGGGTAGAGTCAAGGAGTAGCCAGAAGCAGAGGAAGCAAGGTGAGAATATTGGACTGAGAAAAGGTACCAAGACAACGTGGCCAAACATAGATAAGGATTATGGGTTAGTTTAAGTGTAAGAGCTATTTAGTAATAAGTTTGAGCTACCAGCTGAGCATTGATAAATATTAATCCTCCAGTCAATTATTTTGGAAGTGGGTGCCTGGTGTTTGGGAATTGCTGACCAGACACAGAAACTTCCCTCTATAGTTCTGAAGAATGGACTAGAAAGACTGAGAGGCATGTATGGAAAGTGGATCATACATATATTCATATTTATGGGTTTTAGGGATATAATAAAAGGAATAATGAAAAAATGAATGCATACATAGTCAGAATTATACATTTGAAAATAAAGTAGAACAAATGATTGGAATGGAATTTTCACTAATTATAACTAGTTCCTAAAGAGTGTGCCTAAAATAAGCAACTGCATTTATTTATATATTTTAATATAATATTTTATTGATTATTTGATGATTTCACATAATGCATCCCAATCACCCTTACCTTCCAGGTCCGTCTCCCCACCTTGTGGCCTTCCCCCCACATTTTTTTAAATTAAAAAAATTTAAAAGTAATTTGTGTTGTCCATATTGTCACAGGAGCATGGTCAAACTACAGGTGGCCAGCCCCTTAAAGAAAAGTGAGTCCTTCCCCAACCCCAGCCCAGCCAGTAACCACCGATTCTGCAGTGATATTGATAACTACAGACTCCCAGTTGAGAAAGAAAGACTTTGATGACTTCCGAGACAACTCTTACCCCCACAATCACACCTACCCCCACACTCACACCTGAAGAAATGTAGCAACCTAGAGAAGAAGTTACTGAAGAGAACTCTGAAAAACTGTGATAAGGATGCTGAGGTGTAGCTCTCCACAACTAATGAATTCATATTTTTATGATATAATCATTTGGAATTTCTAGATGTAGTATTCCTAATGTGTCATCAGGGAAAACAACAGACTTTTCTTTAAAAAAAAAAAACTATATGATATGGGAATGTTTCAATAATCAACTAATAAACTAAACAGTATACATATTTTATTATATTTCAGATCTATAAGATCTTCTTCAGAAGCATTGTTTTGATTTCATTTGCATTTTCAGAGACAGAGTTTTCAGGAAATCATATAAGTTCTTTTTGATGGAAACCATGGCAGTTTCATGATACAAGATGAGTGGTGGTCCATCATACTCTGAATTTCTATGTGAAGCTGAAATATTGCTTCCATAATAAATGTGGTTGTCAAATATTTAAAAACAACTATATATTTCAAAATGTTAATGTCTTAGTTAAAAAAGGAATTATGTAATTTGTTTTGGGGGCACATGCCTTCAATCCCAGCACTTAGAAGGCAAATGCACACAGATTTCTGTGTACAAAGCCAATGTGGATTACATAGTGAGTTTCAAGCCAGCCAGGCCTATATAGTGAGACCCTATTTCAAAAGAAAAAAAAATGTTAAGCAGTGTCAATAATTAAAGAATTCCCTTTTTCCTTTTACCACATTATTTTGTGGTGGTGATGGTAAGAACATGTGAGGTCTGCCATCTTAACTTTTGAAGGACACGTTGCATTTCAGTAGAATCTATGTAGCATTTGTCTCTGACATACTTCATGCATGTATCATATCTTCAATGTTTACATATGTTGTTGTTAACTGAATTTTCATTTTCAGTAGTGAATAATAATAACCCATTGTGAATACATTCCACATTCTTTTCCTTTTTAGAAAAAAATTTGTAATTGAATTGTTCACAACTTTATACACAAATACATGTACATATATGTATACATAAATATGTACACACAAATATATATCCAAGAGATAGGTAGGGCACTATGAACTCTCTGTAATATATGATTGGCTGTTGACAGGCCCAGTATTGTATAGGACCATTGTTGCTCTATGCCACCTTGTTTTTATTGGATGTGCAATACCTAGAAGATAGGATTTCACAGCACTTTTTTATGTATTTCAACTCCTTCATTCTTTCTTCTCTGTTTTCTTCAATGTTCTTTGAGCCATAGAGAGATAATATAAAAATATTGTTTAGGGTTAAGAATTCACCAGTACTCACTTATTTTCAGTATCTTGGTCAGCCATAAAAATGTTATCTTGCATTTGGATGTATTCAGCCTTATCACAATATGGATGGGCCTTAATTGCAAGGCTAAAGTATAACAAAAGGGATATGAAAATATAGGAACTATGAGTATTATTTTTTTTTAATTCTGTAAGGAAGACTGGGTTCAAGAAAACAATGTTTTATTACTTTTTTATTTCCTTAAATGCATATGTGTGCCAATATTTTTAATTCATATTTAATAAATTGTATTTTTCTTCTACTTTAATTATGACTGTAT
The DNA here is from genome assembly GCF_007827085.1 of Peromyscus californicus insignis. Taxonomy (NCBI): domain Eukaryota; kingdom Metazoa; phylum Chordata; class Mammalia; order Rodentia; family Cricetidae; genus Peromyscus; species Peromyscus californicus. The sequence goes on along the minus strand of NW_026294391.1, from coordinate 72,748,828 downwards.
AATAGAAAACCAATTAAAACTATAGCACAAAAATAAAAGATGATGTAAAAATATATAATGTACATATGGTATGTAAAACCCATTAATGTTACCAAGACACATTAGCCTATAAATAATCTCTGAAATGATCATAATGAATATTGCCTTAACATACTTTTGATTTCCTTTCAAGCAGCTATAATATTGTCAGATAAAAAGATTCAGTTGATTCCAAACATTTCAAGGTGTTCCTGACTTAAATTCCACTAAATGAAAGTTTTTTTTTTCTGGCGTGTACATTCTCAAAATCAACTTGGTGGTTACTAATGCTACTGTGGTCTATCAAGTTCAGATAGTATTATGTAAGCTTATAAGTGCGCTGTCTGTTTCTTTTAGAATATGGTCCCATCATTAGACAATACCTAGGGGCAGACTGGAAAGAGATCTTGGCATGCTCCAGGTTAAAGACACATTTTAGCAAGAAGAATATGGAAGGTCAGGAAAAGCAGCAATTAAATATCATGAGTTGGAGTCAAATTATTGTGTTTAGCTTCATATGTTCAGGTTTATGGTAAATGGGGACAGTCGGTGTAACCCTGAGCAATTATGAGAATCCAAGTGATATTAGTCATTGGAAAAGGATTTATTGGTACTGGAACCAATCAGCCTATTTAGATTTTACACTCAACTTGATGATGGGGAATAATAATATTATCCTGCTTATTTGAGAGAAAGGTAAAAAGTTCATTTGTGTTTCCCATGAACTATGAAAAGAGGCATTCAGTACTATCAGTGTATTATCATCAGTGATATTCACAGGCTTACTAATATATGTGGTAACCTGAAAATAACCAGAGAATCACTAAAAATACAAATATAGAAAATGAATATTTACTAATAATTATATTTGTAAATAGCAAATTACTGAAGAATTGAGCTAACTGGTAGTTTTCAAGTTTGCTAAATTTATACAGATTTATCTCTTTTAATATATATGATATCCACAGTCCAAAATACTCTATTTATTCCTCCTGCAAAATTCTGTCATTAGCTATCCATCCCCTCTCAAAAGATGTTGATAAAAATGGCAGGTTGTTTTATTATTGAATTCCTCTGTTCTAAGTAATCTCATTAAGTAATCATCTTGTCCCATCTCATTTGTTTCTACATCATAATATTTCACACCGTTGCAATAGTTACATGTTCTTGAATTAGATATAAGAAGTCAGTCTTCATTTTTATGTACACAGCTAAATATTTTATCTTGTTTTTAATTTTGCCGTGCTTTGTAGCAATATCCTCTGAATTGAAATATTTCTATCATATTGGGAAACATATTAAAACTTAACAAGTTCCAAACTAAAAATGTCCAGTTTTGATATACATTGTTTAAGAGTGGGAAATTAAGCAATTCACAAGTTTCAGAAAATTCCTAAAACTGACTAGATGCACAAGGTACCTCCTTGTACAAGGTAAGTAGTAATAACTGCTGGGGAGAAGGATTTTCTGTAACCTATTGATCTGCCCATAAGTCATGCATTGAGCTCTAAGGTTTAGGTTTTCTTCAGCTGTCTCCCGTGCTGGGGTGGGCTTTTGAGGATGAAGCTGACTTTGAGTTGTACACACTTTTGTAAGTTATCTTCTACCTATACACTTGTAAGTATTCATTTTCCAAGTTATATTGTAGGTGAATTCTTTCTTTGGGCAGTGTTTGGTGCCCAATCTGGGTTGAACACTTGTTTTTTCCAATCTATCCAGGAAGTGCCATATAACATATAAGTGATGATTTATATACATGTATAGATATGTATAGTCCTAATTTCATAACTTGATTCTTGTCTTTGGTACATGCTTTTCCTTTTAATACCACTAAATCTAACCATGTGGGTGCTTTATTAAGACACTATTTTTGTTTGTTTATGTGGTTTGATTTTATTTTGTTTTTCTAATGTGGGACACAAGTATAATGGTTTGGGATTTTTTTCCTAAACCCTGAGACATACCAGAAATTGTGTAAGTACTTAGAATGTGATACAAAGCATTCACTTTCTTTCTTTTTTGTTTTTTTTAAATTTTATTAAGAAAATTTTTACTCATTTTACATACTAACCACAGATCCCCTCTCCTCCCTCCTCCCATCCCACAGATTCCCCCCATCCCAAGCCCCACTCCCACCTCCTCCAAGGCAAGGCTTCCTATGGGGTGTCAGCAGAGCCGGATACACACATTTGAGGCAGGTCCAAGTCCCTCCCCCTGTACCAAGGCTGTGTAATAATGTGTCCCACCATAGGCATTAGGCTCCAAAAAGCCTGCTCGTGCCCAAGGGATGGATCCTGATCCCACTGCCAGGGGGATCCTTAAGCAGGTCAAGCTACATAACTGTCTTGCCTATGCAGAGGGCCTAGTCCAGTCCCATGGAAGCTCCTCAGCTATTGGTCCACAGTTCATGAGTTCCCACTAGTTTGGTTTGGTTGTCTCTGTAGGTTTCCCCATCATGATCTTGATGCCCCTTGCTCATAGGATCCCTCTTCTCTTGCTTCGACTGGACTCCTGGATCTCAGCCTGGTGCTTGGCTGTGGATCTCTGCATCAGCTTCCATCAGTTACTGGATGAAGGCTCTATGATGATAGTTCAGGTATTCACTATTTCACTAATCTGATTACCAGGGTAGGCTGGTTCAGGCACCCTCTCTGCTAGCTATAGCTAGTAGTCTAAGAAGAGGTCATCCTTGTGGATTACTGGGAACTTCCCTAGCATCTGGTTTCTCCATAACCCCATGGTGTCTCCCTCTATCATGGTATCTCTTTCATTGCTCTCCCACTCACTCAATCCCTGTTCCAGCTTGAATATCCTCTTCCCTTATGTTCTTTTTTTTTTAATTTATTTTAATTTATTTTGCAATACAATTCAGTTCTACATATTGGTCACGGATTCCCTTGTTCTCCCCCCTCCCGTCCCCCTCACCTTCCCCCCAACGCCCCCCCCCCCCATTCCCATCTCCTCCAGGGCAAAGCCTTCCCCACAGACTGAGGTCAACCTGGTAGACTCAGTCCAGGTAGGTCTAGTCCCCTCCTCCCAGGCCGAGCCAAACAATCCTGCATAGGCCCCAGGTTTCAAACAGCCAACTCATGCAATGAGCACAAGATCTGGTCCCACTGCCTGGATGCCTCCCAAACAGATCAAGCCAATCAACTGTCTCACCCATTCGGAGGGCCTGATCCAGTGGGGACCCCTCAGCCATTGGTTCATAGTTCATGTGTTTCCATTCATTTGGCTATTTGTCCCTGTGCTTTATCCAACCTTGGTCTCAACAATTCTCGCTCATATAAACCCTCCTCATTCTCGTGGAGCTAGGGGAACTCCCTTATGTTCTTATACTCCATCCCCTACTCTCCATTGTCTCCCTTACCCCCCAATCTGCTCATGGAGATCGCATCCATTACCTCTTTCCAGGATAATCCATGTGTCACTCTTGGGGTTCGACTTCTTAGCTAGCCTCTCTGGATCTGTGGGTTGTATTCTGGTTATCCTTTGCTTTACATCTAGTATCCACTTATGAGTGAGTACATACCATGTTTAACCTTCTGAGTCTGGGTTACCTCACTCAGGATGATATTTTCTATTTCCTTCCAGAACTGTTTGGACTAAAATCATCTCCCTGAGACAATCAAGGAGAGAGAGGAGGGATTATATGAGCAAGAGATATTGAGACCATGATTGGAAAATGTACAGAGACAACTAGTCAAACTAGTAGAAACACACGAACTGTGAACCAATAGCTGAGGAGCCTCCATGGTACTGGACTAGGCCCTCTGGATAAGTGAGACAGTTGTTTAGCTTGAACTGTATAGGGGGCCACCAGATAGTGGGACCAGGACCTGTCCCTAGTGCATGAGACGACTTTTTAGAACCTAGTGCCTATGGTGAGACACTGCACAGCCTTGGTGCAGGGAGGAGGGCCTTGGACCTGCCTAAACTGAATGTACCAGGCTCTGCTGACTCCCCATGGGAGACCTTGCTTTGGAGGAGGTGGGAATGGGGGTGTGTGTTGGGGGGAAGGCTGGGGGTGGAGGAGGGAGGACAGGGGAATCTGAGGTTAATATGTAAAATGAATAGAAAATCTCTTAATAAAATTAAAAAAAGAAATCCTTCCTTACTCAAATTTTAGTCACAATAACAAGAAAAGTAACACATAACACAGGGAATATTATATATATATATATATATATATATATATATATATATATATATATATATATATATATATATATATATATATATATATATAGTTTTGATGAACAAGAGCAAATGGCTACATGTAAGTATTGCATGATAGATGGAATAAGCTTCCTTTCAATACAGAGTTAAAGTCATAAAACCTTGGAGACATTCTTTACCTTTTCATGAATCTAGCCATATAACCATGAAGAATCATAATTTTAGAAACTATTCAGCCTAAATTTCTAAGCTTAGATGTAAACTCTGAGTACTTCTTGTTGCCACTTAAATAGGTATTAGCATCTATTCTAGGAAATCTCAGCATTTCCTTTAAGGCAACATTTCAAAAGTGAACTGACAAATTATAAAATTTAGAAATTCTTCAAAGCACAATTTAAGTTGTTAAAATTTTCTAATTTGTACACCAAAATGTTTAGAGAATAATTTCTCAGTTTTAAGATGGAACAATTATATAATTATTTGATCACATAGTTCTTAGAATTATAACATCTTGAAGTCAAATACTTAGTGACTACCTTAGAGTTGTGCCTGACTGAGCAGTTTAGGTCAGTTAATAATTGCTTCCTCCACCTTGATCTTCCATACTCATTACTATTTTTCAAATCATGTATGTGTGTGCACACATGTGTGTTTGAGTGTGTGTGAGAGAGATATCTGTGTGTGTGATATGTATGTGTATGATGTGTGTGTGCATGTTAATGTTCGTTAATGTGTATAAATATTGTCATGTGCATGGCAGTGTACGTGTGGAGGTCCTGTTTTTCTTTTTTGGAAGAGTCTCTTGTTCACTGCTTTATATGCTTGGCTAGTTAGCCTGCAAGCTTCTGTGGTTTCTTCATTCTTCATCTCCCACCTTGTTCCAGAATCACTGGTATTATAGATCTGCAATGTAACACCTGACCAGTAAGCAGGATTCCTCAATGGCTTCTGTAGGTTCTCCAGTGTCTATGTTCTAGGAATCTAAACACAGATTCTAAAGCTTGCCTGACACATTGAGCTGTCTCTCCCAAAATATCCCGACTATTTCAAAAGCAATACCTCATTTTTGTATGATATGTGAACACTTCACATAAAATATTTTTCAAATGTGTTGTCTTTGTCAGTGTGTGTAATTAGGAATTCACATTACTATTTGGGTGTCTGTAGGATGTTAAACCAAAGGTGTTATTATCGTACATAATCAGGTAGATTTCCTATAAACTGAAGGTCAAAGATATAACTGAGCATCTAGATTCCAACAAAAATGATAGGAAAAGTACATCATATTTGGCAGTTTGGGCTCTTGGGCATATAAAAGAACAAGGTCAGTGTAATTAACATTTCTACTGATTCCCCACACAGTGTTGTATGGCTATGTTACTAGACAAAATTATAACACATCTAGTTTTGAAACCCTTAATTAGGTCTAATTGTATTTCAAAATCAGGCAGTATTCAGATCAAAAGTGATTCAGAATACTTGGCTTCTGTATATATGCAAGTTATATTTACAACCAGAGAAAAAGAAATGGCCTATGAAAAACAGAAGTGAGGTATAGAGACAGCTATGCTGGTTACAGTTTGGCATTTACCTTATTGGAATAAGGTTTAGACAGCTCACTACCCATTGCTGACCATAGGCTAGATTCTGTGATTGACTAAGTTCCAGGTATGTTTGCAAACTCAAATTCCTAAGTTAAATATTTAGTTTGTTCATTCACAGACTCAGATGTAGCTCATAAAATACGGACTGGATCAGAGAGTCACCCAGGCAAATGGCGTGTGACTTAACCATTGTCAGGCTTCTGCAGATTGCTTTTGATACAATTCTTTAATATGCTTTTAGAATAAAAAAAGATTTTGAAAATGTTCCTAAAAATGATACAGAAACCCCTTGAAATTTCATGATTGCAACTTCCATCAAATTGTCCAATAAATAATTTTTAAATTGCTTCATAGACTTTGTAATTAAAGCCTAGATCTGTCACTAATTATCACAGTCAAGTTGGCACTTTTGTGAAGGGAGGGAACTATTTGTTTATACCCAACATACGATTTGTATATTAATTAGGAAATTTTCTAAAGCTTCATAATAACTCAGTAAATATAAATGCTTAAAATGGAATTAGACTTCTTAAAAGCATAGCAAGTATACGTGGATCTGGCTTGCAAAATGAAAACCTATCCTACCTGAAGTATCAAGATTATTTATTTTAGAATTCATCCCCATCACTCTTTGCTTTGTCTTGCTGTTATGAGACAGGGTCTGATTAAGTTGCCCTGGCTGGCATGGAACTCACAGAAATCTGCCTGGCTCTACTTCCCCAGTACTTGGCTTAAAGGTGTGCACTCCTACACCCGGCACTCTCTGACCATTTAAGTCAAATTACCCTATTGGTGACACAGCTGTGTTGTGAGTTGGGGATACAATTTAATATTGTGATTTGTTCTAAATTTCTTGGCTAGTGTGAGTCTTTCTCCTACATAGACAAAACTTTTATTGAACTATGATTCTATGCCTCTGCCACCACAGTGCTGAGATCATAGTTGTACAGCCATGGACTTGGCATGGGTTAGAGCAAAACTTAACAGCACCTATCCTGTATCACCAATATAATGAGCTATCATTTTACTTTTTTTTTTTTTTTTTTTTTTTTTTTTGGTTTTTCGAGACAGGGTTTCTCTGTGTAGCTTTGCGCCTTTTCCTGGAACTCACTTGGCAGCCCAGGCTGGCCTGGAACTCACAGAGATCCGCCTGGCTCTGCCTCCCGAATGCTGGGATTAAAGGCGTGCGCCACCACCGCCCGGCTCATTTTACTTTTTATTGTACCTATCTCATTGAAGTTAAACTCAACTTGTGTAATCCAAGTTTATGGTCATTTAACGTTATTATTAACCTTCCAAAATCTTGGTTTTCATATGACATCACTCCTGGTCATTTTGACACTTTGGTTACTCATGTTAACAGGATTAGGCTTTTCATTTTATGGAATTACTCCACATTTTAGAGCTTAGTCCAAGAACAACTACACACATACCAACAATCATGCCTACCTACAAATTTTCTAACTCCTAATTTGTAAACAAGAGAGAAGACAAGATAAAATTTAAAGGATATCAAATTTCCTTTGGAAACCAATATAAACATACTCATGTCAACAACTGGGGACCCTGTGGGATACCTGAGACTATGTAGTATAAATCAAATTCAACAATGATTTAGTCAGATGTTATGTTTCATACCAGTAATTATATCATTCAGGAGGCTGAGATAAGTGAATTATAGTGACTTCTAAGACATCTTGGGCTACATATAAATATATTTCTAGGCCGTCTTGTCCTACACAGCAATATCCACTTTTTAAAAAAAAAAAAAAAAAAGCATTGTAAAGCTAAATTTTAAAGTTGATTGCATTGTATTTTTTAAAACATGACTCTCATATGTGCATCTAATTTATGAATCCAAGATCTAGACTAGAAAGAACAATGAAATAACCCCTACAGATTAATAGATTGTCTTGTTAACTCATCTATACATATATCTGTTTTTTATGTGCATGTATATATATGTGTGTGTGTGTGTGTGTGTGTGTGTGTGTGTGTGTGTGTGTGTGTGTGTGTGTTGTGTATGTGTGTGTAGGGACACACATAAGACATCTGTATGTGTGAAGTCAGAGGACAGCTTTTGGAAATCATTTGTCTCCTTCCACTGTATGTGTCATGGGAATTAAATTCAGGTCTTCAAAATTGGCTGCAAATATCTTGACCCAAAGAGCTGTCTTAACCAGCCCTTAATTCTTATCTATAATTCACAGGTGATACATTATTTGTTATCTAATCAATCCTTTGTCACCCAGATTATTTATGTTATCTTGAAAGTTTAACTCCTAGGTATGTCATTTCAATTATTAATAATCTGCAAAAAATAATGTTAGAGAAAACAATTTCAACTTATATTATTTGAAATGTGGGCTCAGAAACTAGAGTTATTTAAATAAAGTCATGGTGTCTTTCTCTGTATGTCTAGTGCTTTCCTTTGTGTGTTAATCCTTTGGGGTCTCTCTAGGACCTTCTTACACATACAGAGTAAAACTTTACTACTAATGTAGGTAACACAGAACACAGAATATAATTTTAGGTACAGGAAGAAGTACAACATTGTTTTCCTAGGCAAGAGGCCAAAATTTAAAATTAAATAATTCACTTTGTCAAGTTGATAATACCTGTTATTAAATGAAAAAACTGTAAGCAGAAAAAATATAATTTGTACGCACCATGATTACATAATATTTCCTAAAAATACAAGGAAAAGGAAGAAGGGCCTTTATTAATATGCTGCAATATTAGTTTTACCATAGAATTATATTTTACTTGTATGTGCTAATAAACTTATGAGACAAATTCATTTTATTTGACTGTTATCATATAATGATGAGCTCTACATTTCTTAAATATTCTTAAAATCTCTGTAGAATAAAAAGTAATTATCGCCGGGCGGTGGTGGCGCACGCCTTTAATCCCAGCACTCGGGAGGCAGAGCCAGGCGGATCTCTGTGAGTTCGAGGCCAGCCTGGACTACCAAGTGAGTTCCAGGAAAGGCGCAAAGCTACACAGAGAAACCCTGTCTCGAAAAACCAAAAAAAAAAAAAGTAATTATCTATTCCATAGTCTTTGAGAGTCTTCTGAGGTATACGTTTTAGTCAAAATGAGTCTTACTTTCTGAAAGTCAGTAAATTTTCCTCTTTGAAAATCTTGACAACTTTGTAATTTAGTCTCTTCATAATTATTGTTTTTTGTGATTCCTCAAATTTAATGACAAATATCTTCAAAAATGTCATGAATTTGTGAGAAAGGAAAATTTGTCTTTTGTTTTCAATTTTGTCATTTTTGAAGGTATCATCCTCTTGACTCTATAGAAATAGTATACACAAAAACTCTGACTACCAAAAACAAAATCCATGCATCTGCTGTATCCAAGAAACAATCATTAATGTCAAATAGAAATCACCACAAGGTAAAAGGATGGAAAATTATATTCCAAACAAAAGGGCCTAAAAATTAACCCAGTATAGCCATTTCAGTGTGTAAGAAAATATACCTTAAACCAAACTTAATCAAAAGAAAAGGGAAGAGAACTATATATTCATTAACGGAAAAAAATTCACCAAGAAGACAACATGCTATACTTAACATCTATGCACCAAAATGGCTCCCAAGCTTATAAACTAAACACTATCGCAGCTTAAGTCACATGTTGACAATCACACATTGGTAGTCATCACTCATTGAGATCTCTATATATGCTACTCACTGTTTTACCCTATGGCAATGATGGATTTTTGTATCTCAGACATCTGATGCCAAAAGCCATTGCTTGTCAAGTTTGTATTACAGCATATTGGATAAAGTTATTCATATATATGCCTTCTTCTTAATCAAGTCTTGAGGTAGAATTTCCCTACAAATACAGCTGTCGACTCACAGATTAGGAGTGTGTATGTATGTTAAAGATCTCAGCTCATTCAAAAGTGATTTACACCCTTATTAGAAATTTTATGAGGTGTAATTGATGTCAATTATTAATATTGTATCTTTATTTCAGCCTGTTACATGAGCTTGTTTTGACATAGTGATCTAACATTGTGGTTTTAAATTGCATTGCTCAGTTACTATATGCTGAAGGCAGTTCTGATGTTTGTGGACAACATACACATATTATCTTTTTAAACAATATGTACAAGTCTTTTGACATTTTTTTAATTGAGGTACTTGTTCATTGCTGTTGATTTATAGGGAATATTTTTGTATCTTGCTTAAGTGGCTCATGTCACATATATGTACTAAAATATAATTTATCTCAAGTCTACATTTATATATTCACAATTAAAGATAGTAAGACTTGTCAAAAACACTTATTTTATCTTATTTTGTATTTTAGCTTAAGTTTAATATGATATGCTCAATTCATTAATTTAAATTTATAAAAGATATTAGACAGTGTGGCTAACCTTAGGTAGTATGTGATCTTCTAGCACAACCAGAATAATATATCTTATATATGGTTGAAAATACAGTGTAATTTCAGCTTTATTCTGGGTATACTCTGAATTGTCTCCATATTTTCCATATTATGGTCTCATTCAAAGGTTAGAGCCTTCCTATCATGTATAAGTCTTGTAGTGGTATTTGCTCCACCCATAACATTGGGCTTAAGTCCCAAAGGAGGGGGTGCTTCCTGCCATTGTACTTGACCTCTTATAAGAAGAGGGAAAAGAGTCACATGGCCCTCCTCCCTGCAAGGTGGATTCTGTCCTGGTCAGATCAGAGGACGATTTCAGGTGCCTTCTCCATTTTGTATTTGTGAATGTATTTCCTCATTTTACGTCTTAATAAATTTTGTTACCCATTTATTAGACTCACATGGATTGATCATAATAAACTCTGTTTCCTGAAATGACTTTAAACTCATCCTAATACCACATTTTTACCTTTTATTCTGCTTTATGTGATGTATGAAATATTAGAAATATCACAGAGGAGATGGTTTGAGTATTGTTATGAAAGTGGGAACATGATCCCCAAGGTCCTGTGGGATTCTGTCTTATGATTGTTTTCTCCCCTCTGTATATTACTTTCATAATGCCATTTTCTAGGATGTGTTGTAGCAAAGGCTAAATTTAGAGGGCTACTAGATCTCCGATATATAGTATACAAACCAAATTTAACTGTGTTTTTTAATGAACTATTCTGTATCAGTAACAATACAAAATGGACAAATACATGACCATGATATTTTAATAGCTTCATGGACATATAATTTATATATCAAAAAATTGACTGAATATATATTTCTATAATATAAATGTTTAAAGGGTACAAATATTGTAATGTAGTTCGGAAATATTTTTATCACTGCAAAAGCAAAATTCACTATCATTCCCCATTCCTCTGACCTCCTGACTCTGGTCATCAGATTATCATCTTTTCAAAAACAATTTTCATGATCTTTTAAATTTTAGAATAATTTCAACTGTATTTCTGGGACTCTAAGTAATATTTATGTAAAAAAAGAATTTTAAGAAAGAAAATAGAAAAATGCTGATTTTATGGGAAAATGATTCTGAAATAGTTACAAATGAAATAAAATTTATATTATTGTGGATTCATATTTGGAAACTTTAAGGAAGAATTCATAATTTCTAAAGAATGTTTTTTCACCTTCAAAACAATCTTTTTTATTTAACTTTGTAACCTGCCCAACCATTATTTGTACAGATAAAAATATTTATGACTTACTATGAAGTAAAGAAATGAATTATTTGTGTATATATTTTATTACATGACATTCATATTTCATAATGGACTAAAAGACCACATTCAATTAAAAATATTTGCTCAATGGTAGCACTTCTTCACTCAACATTTACTTTTTGTGTGGCATACTTTTGAATTGTTTCCATATGTTGAAATTCTTCAAATAGAATAATCCAATTGAACGAAGTGTTTATAAGAATCAGCTTTCCTTATTCAACATCAAGGAAATAAGTATGAATAAACTTTAAAATATCTTAGTCAATCCACAACAAAAATAATCATATGGAAAGGAAGCTCTGTGAAAATATAGGCTTGTAAACTCCAATAGGAAGAGGATTTTCTTATAAACACACTTCTGAAACTCATTTTCCCAGATAAAAGTGACTTTGGCCAAGGAATTCAAATGAAGAAGCACACAATTAATGAATCACTTCATCTCTGCTACACAGAGAAGGCTTGCCAGCATGTGAGAATAATACTTCTTTATTGCCCCTGAGAAGGAAGCTTGTGTTAGAAGAGTTTTTAAACTACAGTCCATTGTTTGGTACAAAATGTTTTCCCTCTTATACATCCACAGTTGTTCTCAGATACAGAGTAAGACAAGGTGTTGTAATTAAGCCAGCTGTGGGAATCCAACCCAATGGCAGCCAATTAGTTGATATGTTGGAGATGTTGTGAATGAGCCAAAAACTATGTGTAATGCTTTAACTGTTTCCCATATCATTGCATTTTAGGCATACACACAGGCATGTAGGTATGCATCCATACATACATACAAAACTGCATTCATACATACACAGATACATACACATGCACAGCTCTTTCTCCAAAACTATGTGAACAACTAGGCAGAAAATAACTCTTCACAAGTAATTTTTTAAGCAATATTTGAACAGCATAAATTTTCTTGTATTTTCCATGGAAACAAATATGTATATAACATTTTTTTAAGCTGTGGCTACAAATGATTCAGTTGAAACAACAGATATTGTCATTAATTTTGCGTTTTTAGGCTAAATCAAAATGGTAATGTGAATATTAATCATGGTTCTCAGTCTTTAACTATTTATTAAAATTCTATAAGATCATATAAGCTTAATGTCCTGTTTAAAATTAATTCTAACACAGAGCAGCGTAAATATGAATTTATAAACTCTGGTTTATATTCATATTTCAATTTTAACATTATTGAGATATTCAGGCAACAAAACACTACAGAGGGAAAAGAATTTTTTTTTCTTCAAACACTTTAAACTATGAGAAAAAAGTTCCTTCACTAAAATAACAGCCTTCTTACTGGGTTATAATAGAAAGGGAAGTACATTTTTTTTCTACAAAATTTCAGAAAAAAAACTTAAGCCAAATACATTTGTCAATCTCTGGTGGTAAATATATAGATGGTCAAATTGATATTCAGAAAAGCAAAAAACTACAAAGTCTGAATGCTTTTTTCTTAATGACTTACAATTTTAGACTTTTTTTTTTTTTTTTTTTTTTTTTTGGTTTTTCGAGACAGGGTTTCTCTGTGTAGCTTTGCGCCTTTTCCTGGAACTCACTTGGTAGCCCAGGCTGGCCTTGAACTCACAGAGATCTGCCTGGCTCTGCCTCCCGAGTGCTGGGATTAAAGGCGTGCGCCATCAGACTTATATTTAAGGAAAATTGCGTATGGGTGTCCAGACAGGGCTCACAGCGATAATTCTCCTGCCTCAGACTTCACAGTGCTGGGATTTTAGCCATGGGATGGGTAAACAGACTCTAGCAAGCTCTGCCCTTTGACCGGTGTTCTTGAATCATTTATATTCAATGTAACTTTCATGAATTTGCATTTAAGTCTGTACTGTCAGTTTTTATAGTTTATATTTTTATGATGCCCTGTTTCAATATTCATCTTTTCATGTCATCTGTTTCCATGACTTTTTAAGTTTTTGTTATCACTCTGTGGGTGCATGTGTGTGTGTATGTGTGTATCAGTGAGTGAGTGTGTGTGTGTGTGTGTGTGTGTGTGTGTTCCCATGTGTCATTGCACATGTGTGGAGGCCAGAGAACAACTTTTTATAGTTGGTTGTCTACATGGGACCCAGGGGTTGAACTCAGGTTGCCAGATATGTGCAGCAAGTGCTTTTTTACATGCTGAGTCATCTCACTAGCTTTTTATTTCCCATTATTTTATTTAATTGTTTATGGTATTCTGCTTTAATTAATTTTATTTACATACACAGATATGTGAATATATAACTAAAATTACTATCATAACGTTTTTTCTATTATAGTAACCTCATGGTTTACATACTTATCTTTTAATACTGAATGTAAAAATATCATTATGGTACTATTTTATTTTAGTTTCTCTTTCCTTACATGTTATCATTATTCCATGCTTTCTATTTACCTTTGTTAAAGGATTTTTCCACAGACTTTACTACTCATTGGATTAATTGTTTTTCAACATGAATTATCTCCTATGATATTTCATGACAGATTTTACAGGAGCCAATTATCCAGTTATCTCTGTTGTCTATCTTGACTATACCTCTCCAGACTTTCATTTTTGATGAATAATGTTATTTATATTTTACCCTTTAACTCCCAGAGTTTGTGTTATTGTTATGTTTTATGTTTATTTACTTCCATTATCTTTGTTATATTATCTGACTACTCTTAAATTCTTTGGTTCCTGGCAAGAATTCAAAGCTAGAAAGTACTATGTGGGACATCTATATTTAGTGAGTCATTTTTTTCCTTGATGATTTCAAGATTTCCTTCTGTCTTCGGTTTTCAAAGCTTGACTATGGTATGTCAATAGAGAGTTTTGTATTTTTTTTTATTTTATGCACATGTATGTTTTGCTTTCATGTAGGTCTGTTTACCATATCTGGAGCTAGAGTTATAGACCACTGTGATTTCTGATATGGGTACTGAGAACTGAACTCAGGTCTGCAGGATGAGCAGCCAGTGCTTTTAATGAAACAATCTCTTTAGCCCCTGTAGAGTTATTTTAGTCTGTTGTATAGAGTTCTTTGTATTGATATGGTTTTTGTTTTTTGTTTTTTTTTTTTTTGGTTTTTCGAGACAGGGTTTCTCTGTGTAGCTTTGCGCCTTTCCTGGAACTCGCTTTGGAGACCAGGCTGGCCTCGAACTCACAGAGATCCGCCTGGCTCTGCCTCCCGAGTGCTGGGATTAAAGGTGTGCGCCACCACCGCCTGGCTATTGATATGCTTTTTTAAAGAATAGTCTTCTTTACATTGTAAACATTCTTAAAAAAATGATTGTTAAGTAACTTAACCTTTTATTACATTTAGTTTAATTTGTGTAATTGAATGTTTACTGTCTTTCACTTTGAAAATGTTCTGTACCCCAACATTAAATCTCTCCACCAATACAGTAAGCCAAATCCAGCCACATTAAGAATAAAAGACCAAGTTTATTAGGTAAAACATTCCTGGATGATTTTCCCAGACCCTAGAGATGAGACTGGAAGACAAGACCAGAAAAAACAAACAAACAAAAAATAGCATGTGGCTATTCTCTGAGAGGCAGTTAAAATACCCTATAGGCACGTTCTTGAGTATCTTCAGGGGAGTAGTCAATGCTCAGAGGGCTTTTTGAGGGGGTGGGCAGTGTTTGGAATGGGGGAGAGTGAGGCTGGAGCAGAGCTTCCAATTTAAACATCCCAACCTTTTTGAATATATGGGCCATGGTCCAAATCTGGCTATTTCCTTTTGGCATGGGACAATATAGGGAAGAAGGTATCAGGAGTCAGTGGGCTCACACTCAGTGGGAGGTAAGGGTGAAGAAGCATTCAGTTAACTGCCATCCTGGAAACATCAGGGATCTGTATCTTGAGGAAGCAGAGAAGGCCAGTTGCTAGGAGAAAAAAAACAGGTTGTTATCATTGGCCCTGTGATTGGTACTAGCCATGGGGAGAGTGGAGATTATGACCAGGAATGGAATGGAAATGTACCCTTGTTGTGCTTACAAAGATGAATGCACAAGCCAGAAAAGCAGATTGGCCATTCATTGAGACAATTTGGAAAACCACAGGGTGGAGGGTCCCAATTACTGGACAGACCATGTATCCTGGATAGGTGCCAGCTTGAGCCATGTGGAGGAGGCGGGTAAGCTTCATGGGGAGGAGGAAGGGCCAAGATAACCTGAGTTCAATGGAGAGCTTGTTGAGTTGTTTGATGAGTCTCCTGGCCCTTTTAACCTTCCCAAGGATTGTGGGTGGTAGGGGATAGGGAGCTTCCAGGAGATGCTGAGAGCCTCCAACAAGAGCTTCATGACCCTGAAAGTGAAGGCTGGCCCATTGTCCATTTGTATGGCCCATGGCATGCCAAACCAAGGGATGATATATTCAAGAAGTACCTCAGCTGTTTCCATGGAGGTGGAAAATGCTTCCTATCCATTTTGTAAAAGTGTCAACAAGAGTTAAGAGAAAATGAAGCTTTTCTATGAGTGCGCATGTGGGTGAAGTTAACTTGCCAATCCTTTCCCAGTTGGTGTCCTCAAAGTTGGTGCAGAAGCTCACGTAGATCCACAAGGCTGGAGGACCCCCTGTGGATTGGTCATGGCAAATATCTGACAGGAGGAGTGAACCTATAAAATATGAGCTCGAAGATGGGTGAGGTCAAACAGGGCCTCTAAGAAATGGAATAAAGCTTTAGGGCCTGTGTGTAAGGTCTGGTAGATGTCTGAAATGATGGACAGTGCCTGGTTCTGAGGGAGGATGAGGCAGTTATTTAAGTAGAACCATACATCCTTTTTCTGCCTGGTCCCTTTTTTTTTTCCAGGAGTTTGTCCCTCTCCTATGGTTGATAACAGGGCTGATAGGATGGTGTCGAAAACAAACTATGTTCTGTTGATCTAGTGGAGTTGGAGGCCAATCCCCAGGCCACTGAGTCAATCCTGGCATTGCCTAAGACCACTGGGTCCTTGGAGGACCTGGGTCCTTGGCAGTTGATTATGGCTACTTCTGCAGGGAGCTGGAGGGCCTCCAAGAGCTTGGCTAAAAGGGGTCCATTAACTATGGGAGTGCCCTTGGTAGTAAGGAAGCCCCTTTCCCTCCAAAGTACAAAATGGGTATGGGCTATTAAAAAGGCATGTTTAGAGTCAACATAGGCATTGGTCAGTTGACCCTTGGCTATCTGGAGCACTATAGTCAAGGCGATCAATTTGGCCTTTTTGGAAAAGGTCCCCTTTGGCAGGTTGGTCACTTCAATTGCTTTAGTGCAATTGACCACTGGCAGTACATATGCCACCTGTCAGTTTCCCGATCTGTCTATGAGACAGCTTTTGTCAACAAAGAGGGTGAGTTGGGGGTTTGTGAGGGGCTGATCTAGGAGACCAAGCAGGGTGAGCATCAGGCCTCCACCCTATTGGCAGGAGTGAGAGGAGCTACCAGAGGAGGAAGGGACAAGAAGGAGAGTTGCAGTGTTTTGGGTAGGGCTGGATGCCAAGGTAATTTGAGAGTTTTCTAGAAACAGTAAATGAAAGACTAAGACTCATGAGGGCCCAAGAAGGGAGATAGAAGAATGACTCAGAAGGTCTGAGAGGCAGTGGGTGGAGTATACTGTGACTGGCTAGAACAGAGTGATCTTGAGAGTCTCCCAGGTGAGTGCAGCTGCTGCTGTTATAAGGTCAGGTGGGGTCTAGAAAAACAAGAGCAAGGGCTGTTAGGAGGGCATCCTGCAGTAAAGAGAACTGGCAGCAGAGGGTGGCCTGGTAAGTAAGGGCCCCTTGGGGGTCTCTCTGGCTGCCTTGTACAGGGGCTTACCATTATGGCAAAGTTAAGGATCCAGTGATGGAAGAATCCCATCAGGCCCAAAAATGAGAGAATCTAATCTGAGGTTGTCAGAGCTGTAAATCCTGAAAGGCTTGGACTCTGTCAGAGGTGAGGATCTTAGATCCCATGCTGAACTGAACATCCAAATACACCATTGTGGAAGAACATAGCTGAGCTATAGATGGGGAAACATGATATCCCAAGGAGCTAAGGTAGTTTAGGAGCAAAGAGGTGGTGCATAGGGGCAGAGACAGGGAAGGACTGCAAAGAAGGAGGTTATCTATATATTGGTGGAGTGTGCTGGGACTGGGTCAAAGGTGGAAAGATCCAGATCCAGGACTTGGCCAAGGAAGTGAGGGCTGTCCCGGAGACCCTGAGGGAATACAACCCATGTAAGCTGTTTGGATTTCCAGGTGTCAGGGTCCTCCCAGGTGAAGATAAAGAGGAAGCACTTGTCAGTGTGTAGGGGGACAGTAAATAAAGCAACTTATAGGTCTAGTACAGTAAAATGGGAAGTAGGGAGAGAAATGTTAGAAAGAAGGTTGTAGGGGTTGTTAACCACTGGGTGTCTTGGAATAACTGGTTCATTAATGAGGGGGAAGTCTTGAACTAACCAGTAACCACTGGAAGGCTTATGCACAGGAAGAGTGGGAGTCTTGCAAGGATAAGTTGATAGGAATTAAAAATCCCCGAGATAAAAGGTGAGTTATAATGGGCTTGATGCCTCTGCAATGGATTTCAGAAACAGGAAACTGGGGTCTGGAAAGGAAGGTGGAGGGATCCTTAAGGCAAACTAGGATTGGCTGGTGATGAATAGCAACCACCAGAGTGGAGATTTCCCATAATTGGCCATCTACTGGATATGGGAAGGTAGGGACAGGACAATCTGGAATAGAAATGTGTGAGGCTATTAAGGGGAGAAGAAGGTGGGAATCAGGAGAGGGTCTGGGGGACAATGTGAATGTGGCTCCAAAGTAGCTGAGAACATCACCACTAAGTAGAGGTACAAGGCAAGCATGAATGACCAGAAAAGAGTGTGAGAATTACTCTGCAAGAATATAGGAAAGTGACAGGGTCTTAAGCAGAAAGAAGGGGTCTAAAATAAAAAATTATAACTAATATGAGAAAAACTGTATACAATAAGTCCAATAACTATATACAATATATGCAAACAAATACATCAACAATGTCTAGGGCATTTTCATTTGACAAATTCAGAGAAAATATTCCATTATCTATCCTATTTTGGTGAGTCCAAAATGTACCTAATTCACTTTCTATCTTAGTTTGCATTACCAACTGAAAACTATTTTTTTGATGTCTTTCAAACTTATGTACTTTACACCTCTTAGTGACTTTCTTTGCTGAATTGATTAACAAGGAAAACTATAACTATCTAATCTTCAACTCCCTCAGAGACCTGAGAAGGAAGTAATAGTACCTAGTAAAACAGGAAAGTGCAAACAACCAACTTACAAAAAAATGTAATATATGACAGAAATAGCTGGCTACCTGGATAGTCACCTGAAGTTTCTCTATAACTTTGTGGCATCATGTTATCATCTTAGGCCTACAGGCTTAGCCTATCTGACCCACTAATCTGTGAAGCATGATTTTCTAAAGAGCCTTCCTACCTTGTCTAGGCAAGGATCAGCACTCCTTTCTTTTATGTTCTGCTTGTCCATTTTGGACAGCATACTGTCAGCAGTCAAGGGAAGGGCACTTTCTTGCCTACTGGCTAACTTTTGCCACAATGAAAGTAAACGCCATATGGAGTTTCTTCAATGCCCACCATCTTCTCTGAAGTAAAATTGGTGCTGCCAGGAGCATACATGTCTCATAGTCATTAAAAAATAAATAAATAAAAAAGAATCTATGTTATTAATACATCTTAAATGCCATATTCTGTAGATCTTTGAAGTGTTTGAAGATGACCTGTATATCTAAGATATCTAAGATATATCTCTGTTTGACCTTGAAAACATACCTAATATGACTACAAGTTTGATTGTAATGACTAACTACTAAGTTATTTTTCTTTATATCTTAATTAGTTGGTAATAATAACTTTCAGTGATTAGTAAATTGCATTACATTGTTAAATGAACTGTATAGGTACAAAAACTTGAACAAGATTAGAAATATATGCACAGTATTTTCTAACAAAATCAATCTCAAATTTGTAGCAATATACATAATTTGTATACAATAAACAAAAATCCAATCCAATGTAAAATATTAAAAACTAGTAGTTGCCTTCTAAAAGCAGATTCAATAATCTATCTTTTTATCTTATCATATATGTATTCTCTCTTTTTTCAGAGCAGATTCAATAATCTACCTTTTATCCATATCCTCTGTTTTTCAAACAAGAACCCTGAATCTAATTTCCTTTGTTTAGCTTTTTTCCTGACCATTAACAATAACAACTTATATCCAACCATCCTAAACAATGACAATTATCCAAAACTCATTGAAAGACCAAAAACCACCCACCTGGGTAGAAGAAGCCAAAGAGAGTCCAGCCCATGTTGGGTAGAGACTCAGGCCTCATGTAGCTCAGGCCTGAGCCAGGGCCTGTAAGGCCACAAGTGGCTTTTAAGTGAATTCTTGCCACAAATGTTGGGCAGCAGACGTAAGACAAATTTCTAAATGATCTTATAAATAAAAAACCTAGAACCAGATATTGGGGTTAAATTTGAGAGATCAGAAAGAAGCCAGCCATGTTCTTACCACTTGGAAATCCTCAGCCAAGGAGATCTACTTCTTGTATACCCATGCCTATATGCCCTTTTTTTTTTTCTGTTCTGCATCTCATTTCCTCTCTCTGCCCAGTTACATCATTTCCTGTCTGTCTGTACAGACATCCAGACCTCTATGGTTAGTGCTGTGATTAAAGGCATGTGTCACCATGCCTGCCTCTGTTCCCCAGTGTGGCCTTTAACTCACAGAGACCCAGATGGCTCTCTGCCTCCCAAATGCTACTATTAAAGGCATATGCTACCATTGCCTGACTTCTATGTTTAATATAGTGGCTGGCTTTTTCCTCTGATCCTCAGATGAGTTTATTACGGTGCACAATATATTGAGGGACACAATATATCACCACAGATATTGGTGAGGGAGATGTGGGACCAAGTAAGAGGTTAAAACAGAATAGGTAGCTCACGTGTTCACTGGAAAGCTGATGGACTTCCTGCTACCTGGAGCTTTACCTTAGCCTCAGTGAGAGTGATAGAAGTCACCAAGTCTAGGCAGCTTCAGTCCTTTGCCAGACTGAGGCATTCAATGGCTGGAAGAATCTCAGACGCCAGTGTCAGTGAGGCTGGACCTCCATGGCATGGCATAAAGAATGATCCCATGAGGGTTATTCTGATTTCCAGTGTCCAGGCTGTCAGTATATGGGGAATGACCTCACACTGGTGGCCAAAGATCAGGGCAGCACAGGGACCAATGGCCTTCCTGACTGCATTTGAAACAGGTTTCTGGCAGAGTTGACTTGGGCTGAGCTCCAGAGGATGGAGCCTCGTGGATGACTTCCCTTGTCCTCTTGTGGAGGCTCTGGTGAGCTCAGGGAAGCTTCCAAGGCATGGGCTTGGAGCATAGCCTTCTGTTGCAGTTGAGCATATCAGGAAAGCTCAGCTGCCTCCTCTTAGGTATTAAAAACCTTAAAAGTCATCTTTACCAATTTCTGTATAAGGATTGGATGACCCTCTTCAGCCCTTTTAAATTTCTTTCTAATATGTAGACCTGACTGAGAAATGAAATGGGTGGCCGGACCCTTGGCTCCAGCTGGGGAGGCTGGTCAAGGTGAGTATATTGAACCATGGTCTCTTGTAATTGATTTAGAAAAATGGCCAGATTTTTGTCATCTTGCTGTGTAATCTCTCAGAGCTTATCAAAATTAACAACTTTGTCCAAGACCATTTTCATTCCCTGAAGGAGGCAGCAGACTATGAGGTTCCTTCTCTGGTGACTGTTTTTGACCTGGGTGATAGTCCCAGTAGGGTAGTTGGCACCACCACATCACCCACAGGGACCTTATTTTCCAATAGATGTGTTAGGTATGCATACTGTCTCACTGCTGCCTGAACTCAATCTTGTTCTTTGTAAGTGATCCTGGCGCCCTGGATGACATAGAGGTCATGCCAGGTCAGATCATAGACTTGAAAAAAATACCAGAATTCCTTGTTGTAAACAGAAGGATTAGCAGAGAAGG
Organism: Peromyscus californicus insignis; assembly: GCF_007827085.1. Taxonomy (NCBI): domain Eukaryota; kingdom Metazoa; phylum Chordata; class Mammalia; order Rodentia; family Cricetidae; genus Peromyscus; species Peromyscus californicus. Next base: position 72,727,317 of record NW_026294391.1, on the reverse strand, counting down.
AACCCAACCACTTCTCTATCTGTGAGGGGTCCTGAAGGGAGAAGGTGGCATGGACTTGAACAGTTCCATAGATTTCAGCCATCTCTCAGAGAGGGCAGAGGAGGCAGGAGTCTGCTAAGACCAGAATATGAGAAGACACCTGGGAGGATTTGGGCATGGGTGTGGGGAGTAGGCCAGTGTGTGGATGGGGACCAGAGTACAGGTTGTAGCATTGAAGGATAAGGAGGGACAGAGGGAGGGAGGAATTGAGAGGAAGGTGGATAAGGAGGAGGAAGTTGGTCTCCCACCTTTGTTGCAGAGGGGGAAGAAATGGAGAAGGGTGGATAAAGGGAAGAATGTTTGCCACTGAATTGATCATGTGGTAGTGTAGGAGGCGGCTGAGTATGCGGGGTTTGGGGGAGTGGGGGAGGGACCAGTGTCCCTGGTGGCACCATCAGGACAGAACCTTCAGGGTCCCAGTTCCCAGATGAGTGGGAATCTGGAGGCACTGTGCCCCTAGCAAACAAGATGTTGGTCATGGGACACAGGCTGCAGAAGGAAGAGCAGGAACATAGAACCCAAAAGCTATGGATGTAGGGCAGTTCTGACCACATTTCTCCATGCCAGCAAAAAATTTCGAGATTACAGATGATGGTAAATCTAAAAGTTCCCACTGGTGGCCATCTTGAGTGGTTAACAAGAGCATATGTGGCCAGGCCTTAGTGTACAGGGAAATCAGGCATTCATTACATATGGTATCAGATAGATCCAATTTGAATAGATTTTGTAGAAGACACTCTAAGGGTATTTGCGGATATGGCTTACATCTGCAGCTGCCCATTTCACAAGCCTGTTTTGGAACTCAAAGTCTAAAGCTATGCATCTACTGAAATAGGCTTTTGTGTAATGTGGGTGGGTGTGGGATGTGCCTTTGTACAAAACATCTTTTGCACAAAAGGTCCCAATAAGTGAAGATGGTCTTTTCTCTGGGAATGGGTCAGGGTTGTCCAGATGTGGTTACATCCGGGTAGGGTACCCCGAAAATCAGGAGGGGTCCTGGAACCATAGAGGCAATTACTTGGAATGGGCAACTTACTGGGCCAAAGGCCGACCCAGTCTGTCAAAGAGCAAGTGTAAGGAGAGGAGTACTTTCCCCACGTGGCCAAAGGCCAATGGGGAAAATTCAATTCCTCCCGACCAACACACCAAGATGAAAGGTTTCCACACACCCAATGGTGGATGAGTCTTTCCAAAGAGGCAGTATGTTGTATGAAGCCAAATTAAGAATAAAGGACCAAGTTTACTGGGGAAAATGTTCCTGGGTGATTTTTCCAGTCTTAAGAGATGAGACCAAGATAGGAGACTTAAAAAAAAATATGACCATTCTCTAGGAGGCAGTTTAAATAAACTATAGGCACCACAGTCTTGAGTATCTCTGGGGGAAGAGCCACTGTTTGTCAGGCTTTCTGAGAGGGGGTAGGGTTTGAAATGGATGAGAATGAGGCTGGAGTGGAGCTTCCAACTTAAACACACTTTTTTTTTTCTCAAATAGATTTTCAAATAGAGTTCTCAAGTATCGTGTACTTTTCTTTAACCTCTTTGTACTTTCATACTTGAATTTTAGTATTTTGTTTTGTTTTGATACAAGGTCTTATTCTGTATTGTACATTAGACTTAAACTCAGTATTGACTGTTCTCACAGAGGACCCAGCTTCACTTCCCAACATCTAAATGAAGACTAACAACTATCCATTCACTCTAGTTCCAAGCCTCCTGCCTTAGCTTCCCAAGTACTGAGACTACAAAATTAACCTCTCCACATCTAGCTCTGAAGCTGGATTTCTGATGAAAAATGAGGATTCTGTGTACAATAATCTCTTTTCTCTCATTTTGATTCAAGATTCTTTGTTCCCCATTTTCAACAAGCATGTTTTCCATTTACAATCCATTTAGCTCCCTGCATATGCAGATACATTATTTTGTGTAAGTTTAAAAGGCTTTTAGAATATTTTCTCAGCTATCCCTGTTGATCCTTCTCAGCATCCTTTGTTTCCTGGATCCTATTAAGTACAAGTTGATATGCATGGTAAAGTTCCACAGCTGAGAGTTTTTCTTCATTCCCTGCTTCTATTTCTCAGATTGGGCAATCAAAAATGAACTAGCTTAAATTTCACAGATTCTTTTTCTGCTGGATCACATTTTATTATGAGATACTTGAGTAGATGCTTCCTCTCAATATTTGATCTCAACTTCAGGATTACAATTATTTTCTCTATCCTTCTTCAGATTCTTTATTTTGTATTACAGTATCCTCATTCTGTTGTGAATAAAAAACGCCTGAAAAGAAGCTGTGTCACAAAGACTGACTGATTAAAATTTCAACACTGAGGAGAGATTGGAATATTGTAGGTCCAGAGGTTAACCACATAATCTTGTGCTAGTTCTAGCCCTCTGGAACAGCAATTGCCAGTCCAGCTTTGTGTCTGAACTAACATCTTGTGACTAACTGGAATCTAGTAACTTAATAGAGTACTATCTTCCACTAATCCCACAGCTAAGAATGTGATGGGATAGCATCGTGGGTCGCCTCTATCTTGTCGTATCAGCCTCTGATATGCACATTATAGCATTTAAACTTTCCTTGACATGACATTATTTGTTCTGTAAAACTACAAAAATTTCATGAAACTTCTTTATAATTGGAATAGGAAATTTGAAGTAACCTAAATCTATGATCCTGGGCCATGGTCACTCAAAATGGCTCCAGTACAAATTATCTCTTAATTCTTTTACAATGACAGCTGTGGTTTTGCATTGACACTGTCATGTTGTTACTTGTATATTTTCAAAGCTGTTTGAAAGTATTTAAATTAGCAGATTCAATGTGTTCTTTATTGGCAGTGGGTGGTGAGATTTTTATTTTTTTTATTTTTTTGGTTGTTGTTTGTTTGCTGTCTTTTAAACTTTTTCAGTGAATGACCTATAATTTTGTACTCAATACAGAATCTGTTAAAAATTGTTTCCCTCTTCCTTCTCAGGACTGAAATTTTTGCTATAAGTGTCCTTAGAAGTGAATGGTGTTTGGCCACTTAGAAATAATGTTCTCAAGTTCTTATTCAGGATATTGAGTTGAACGTTTGGTGTAAGTAGATGAAGAACTGCATCCAGGAGCAAAAATAATGGATAGTTAATTAGTACAAATCAAGGTGTGATCTGATTGATTTTTGTCTTTTTGATGGTTCTTCAAAGGCCCCAACAAAGTCCTTATTACTTAAGAGGACAATATAGTTTTTAGGAGGGGATCACATCTGCTTCATGAGAAGGCAGGGACCCCTCATGAAGTTTTTAGTGTCATTAATAAAAGAATGTAATAATAGAGTCACTGGAAGTTGAATGACACTTTGATTATAGTTTAAAATACTATACCCCTATTTCTGGGGAAGGCAGGCAGTACGTTTCAACAGCTGTCTGTAGAATGGAGAAGAGAAGGAGTAAAACAGCCATGCTGTTTAGATTGGGGTTTAAGTCACACACATTGTCTAAAAACAATCATACAATAGGTAGAGAGGCTTTAGCAAAACAGTAAGCCCAAAATGCTGGGGAAACTCCAAATGTTAAGCAAAGCACATATGGAAAACAGAGAAAAGGAGAAAGTATGCAGACTTAAATGGCTATGTGATTACAACTTATTAAGCTACTGTTCTAGGAGTAGATGTTGTAGAAAGTAAAAGTACAATATCTCATTAAAAGAAGACTTTTTTGTCTGTCTCACTAGCCTAAATGGAGATAATCCCACCTTAGGTTGTCCCTGAGCCAAAGTGACTGACTTGATCTAACTAGAATGTTAGGTCCCCATTCAAGCCAGAAACCTTATTTTCTTGGCCAGAGAAGTTTATTATTATTCAGCATATAGTAAGCTTAAGAAGCTCCTACTTTTCCAGGAATAAAGGGTGATTCAAGAGTAAAAGCTTAAGACTTTTCTGGAACACAGGGTGAGTCAAACAAACAAACAAACAAACAAAAAAAAAAAAAAAGAAAAGAAATCTTATTGTTGCACTTTCAGCCAAAATGATAGAATGACAGAAAGAAACAGTATCAAGATGACACTATCACACATAAGATGTATCTCTGTGTGTGTATGTATTATATACATGAGAGAGAGACTAACATGTATAGGATTTAAGGAAAGAGCACATATGGGTAGAAATCATCTACCCCACAATGCTGAACCCATACATCCACCTAGTCTTGTTGCCCCTGCCCCCTAAAAGGAAGATCTATGTAGTACTGCCTTTTCTCTATACTTATTAAATTAATAAAATTTAAAAGGCCAAATGGTTGCCTCCCTCCATCTAACTAAGAAAAAAAAACCCACTGAGGAACAAAAAAGGTCAGCTGCTTAACTTAATAAATTAATATAATTTAAAAGGCCTATTGGTCAATCTCATCCCCTTACAATTAAGAAATAAAAATAAAAAAATAAAAAGTGACAAACTAGTCAACCTCCACATAGTACTGTTATATGTATTTAAAAAAATAAAACACATATAGCCTAGTCCTGGATCTAAAAGATGGTTTCTTCTGACTACTGCCAGTCCTGGTTAACCAACCCATATTTGCCTTTGAATGGACCAACCCAGAGGGTGGAAATGCTAGTCAAATAACATGGACTCAAAAACTCACCAACATTGTCTGGTGAAGTCCATGAGTGCAGAGCTCTTGGAATTTGGGCAAAGATATCCACAAAACATCCTGTTCCAGTATGTATATGATCTCACAACTTCCACCACTGTAGAGGAACAGAGAGAGGTACCAGAAAGTCTTTTAGAAATGTCCAAGCCCTGAGTTACAGAGTCTCAAACAAAAGGCTCAACTGTGGCTTCCTCATCTCATATGCCTAGGCTACAACCTGGAAGGATTGTAGTGGATGCTTTCCCATCATGATGGTGTTTCAGTCATCTGGAAATCTTCATCACCATATCACAAAGACAGGTGGGAGAATTACTCAGGCACAATTTAATGAAAGCATTTTCTTAATTCAAGTTTCTTCCTCTCAAATGACTTTAGTTTGTGTCATGTTGACATAAAACTATCAAGCACAGGGTCTCTGGTCAAGATGAACTGTAAAAGGACAGGAGAGGCAACTGCTTTTGCTCTGAAGAGACATGGCCCAGTGTAGAGTCTTTCAATGTAAGTCTCAATATAGTCCCTTTGTTTTCCACAAAGGCTCATGCATGCCTGATCCACTAGAAATTGAAATTTGAGTCCTAAAATTCTCTTCTTTCATCATATTTACCGTTGAATAAATCTACCCTCTCCCATCCCAATTTCTACCCTCTAAGTTATGGGTAGAAGTGAGAATTGTGCCAATCTTAATATCTTACCCACCACACCAACTATTACTGACTACTAATTCAAAGAAAAAAATTACAAATTTCTTTGTCTTAATGATGACTGCTTACTTCTTTAAAAGTTATTATCTACTGCTGCTGCCATTTATTAAATTTCCGAGAAATGCATATATCATCATCTTCATGTTCAGTACTTTTGTTGTATTTGCTATGAAATTTAATAGATCAACATTTACCAGTTCAGACTTTCACTTCAGATAGATAATATCTGTGTTCTCAAACTTCAGCTGTCAGCTTATTTTTATCTCTATTCCTTTCTTATAGCATTAATGCAATGACTCTGCCTCATCGAATAAGGTGGAGCCTTACTCCAGTATGCATTCTTGTGTTTTTCTGTCTGACTTTTTTTTCTCTACCTCTGCACTTTCAGCTTACTTTAAGTCAATTCTTATATTTTGTAATTTTAATACCAGATCCTTTAGGGAGAGTTTTTGCTAGCCCAGGAAATTGAACCAAATGAGTGCACAATCAAGAGTTTCTTCAATAAATGGGAAAAAATACATGCTTTGTTCATCTGTATGAAAAATCCTGGTACATATTACAGAAAATGCCTTGTGAGGGATGAAGTGAAATTGTCTATTTCCCACCTTCCATGTGGGGTGCTTCTTGAAAACTTTTGTGAAAGTTCTACATGGAAAATTGTATTCACACTGAAGATCTAGAACCAAACCCCTATTGGGCTCCAGCAACACGCTCATCAGTTGAATTTTGAAAGCCTACCACCCTATAAGTGTAATTCTACTGAGTTCCTGTGGTTAGAGGATACTGTAAAGAAAAGGTGTTGATTTGCCAACACTTGTATAGTCAGGTCCTCTGCTAACCCATTAAGCAAATGAAAAGCACCCTGAGGTTAGAGAGAACCCCTGCTTACTGCATTTTCTACTAAATCACTTTCTTTTCTCACCTTTGTGGCTAGTTTGCTTACTTAGCAGCATGAATGGTCACTTGTTATTCATGAACCAAAGTGCAAATGGCTGAATACAGCTCTCTGTGAATTCTCATTAATGCATAGTTCTTTTGTGTCTGGTACCCTTTAATTCATTTCGCAACACTTGAGGCTCACAAAAAGCAGAGTCGAACAGTATTCTGAAATATACTTCAGATTGACCGAATGTGATTTTTGTCACTCATTCACAAAGGAAATGTTCAAAGGTAGGAAATTAAGATATTTTCCTAAATAAACCATTTTGCTTAACTCTATACAGGTGTGTGAAGTACACGATTTGCATGGTAAAACACACACTTTACAAACTTGCTTTGAATTTCTAAGCACTTCTATTTCCATAACTGTCTTGGAGCTGCAGGTGCACAGGATATTTACACCAAAGACAGAAATAATGTATGAATTATTCCCTCTTCTAGCTACTTCCCCTCTTCACTTCCCCGCCTGAGAGTTTGATAGTAAATAGGACTATGTTCAAGAAAGAGGGAGAAGAAAGAAACTTTACAATTTGTGCCAAATGACTTTAATCCATCTAAGAAAAGCATAAATTAATCCTCTTTCTCTGTACCCGCTCTGAGTATGAAGCAAGATGCAGTGTTTGTGCCTTGGCTCTTTAGGAGCCCTCATTCTTTACTGAATTGAATGAATTTCACTGATTTCAATCACTAATTGGTTCAATTCATTAACAACATATTTGGGGTTTTCTTTTGCTATTAATGTAGACTTGATGAAATACCTCTGTTTATCTGTTACTGTCCCACAAACGGTATTTCATTAAAAAACCTGAATAAGACCTAGCCTTATTTTAAGAAGGCCCTGATGTGTTAATAACAGAAATTGCTGTTATGTCACTGACACAGAGATAGCTCTTTTTAGCCCATGTTTATATGATGACATATTAACAGTTTGAAATATAAATATTGCCGACCAATAACTTGTAACTAATCTGAGTAATTTTAAACAGGATGATATTTAAATATCCTTTCTAAGGAAGTGGTTTGTAGACTTCTGTAAAAGAGACTGGATGGAAATGAAGAAGGGCTCTTGTAATAAAATGTCTGAATGAATTTAAGGTATAATAGTGGGAACTGAACTTCCTAGAAAGCCCCCTCCCCCATCCACACACAGGTATGCAAAGACTCAAACACATAGGGGTTCTAAATATTTGACAGAATGATTATAGCTTCATAATTATGGAAAGTTGGAATGTGGCAAATCTTGGGCTAAATTATCTTGGGCTACTTTTAGTTGCTCATTTCTTTAGCTGACAGAAAACCTTTGGGATGTATTAACTAGAGAGGCTAATTTCTAGCTTGCTCCAACCACCAAACTAAGAATGTGATAAAATCACATGTAAAATCCATAACAGTTTTGCCTCCTTTGTTATAGCACCTGAGGTTCCCACTAGTATATTTGAAAACGTCTTGATTTATGACTTTTCCTGGTTTTGAGACTACAAATTTATGTAATTACTTCCATGTTGAAGCATGCTATTTGGGCAACCTGTATTTGTCTTCACTGGACTACTGTCACTCATTAATGACACAAGAATATACTAAAGACTGTATTTGTATCAATTTGAAATTATCAACCGAATAAACAAATAAAAGCTTGAAAATGACTTCTCTTCTTGTTAATGGTAAATTGGATGTCATAGGAGTAACAACTTTGAGGATGCTAAGAATTGTGAATGTTTCATGTTTTTAGAATTTTTACTTACCTGGTTGTCAGAAACCTCATGGAAATGAGTATATTCCTTCTGCTATAGTCATAGTAATTGAATGAAGCAGAGTAAAGAGCAACATCAGTCCTACTCACTACATTCCCTTATTGTATTTATTAATTGCCCAGTGTCTATGCAGAAACACAGCTATAGACTCAAACAGGAGAAAAGATTATTTATTTCGAAGGAAAGTAGAAATTATCACCAAGGAACACAGATTAAGGCTACTCCAAATTCCGTGTGCCAACCTGGAATCAGTTTTACGACGTTTTTATAGGAATAGAACAAAGAAAGCTATAAACAACACATTTTTCAAATTACATTTGTAGAAAAATAAGTAGCTGTGTTGTTGAAAAGCAGGGAAAATCTTGTATATAAAATTCAGATGCTGTCCAAATTGCACTCTTAACCTTTTGGATTGTGGAAACTAAAGTTTTGTTAACTTCACACATTCTGATAGTTTTATCTCCTAGACTTAGGATGCTAGGTAAGAAACAGGCAAGGGATGCCTACCTATATGGGAACTAATCATAGCCTATGGTTAATTTTAATTAGGGTCTGGATCTCTAACAATCAATTATCTCTATAATCATTTAAGTTCTAATCAATTTATTTAGCTTTGTGGAAGATTCAGTGGAAGATACAGCTTCTTTTCACAATTTTTGTTTGAAATAACTGTGTGACTAATTTAATAACATTCTTCTGGTAGGCTATATTATCTTATAAGAATAATAATATTGACAAAGATAATGTGACTTCAGTGAGCCGAGAGCTTTTGAAATACACAAAATTATAATGTGGGTTCCATCAGTTTTGGTTATTCAGAACAGAAGCAAAAAAATGAAAATATATTAAAGGTGACTTAAATGGTAAGATCTACGAAGTTCAACAATGACTTAATCACACTGGAAATGCCAAGAACCTTGTATCTGCTCAATGTACAAGGATGGTCCCAGTCTGGTGCTGAAGGGCCAGAAGGTTCCTGGATTTCTAACAATGTTGGTCCACATTGGTAGCCTGAAGAAGCTAGGCTCTGATATTAGCAAAGGAATGAAAAAGTAGCAATAGGAATGAAAGTGGAGATAAGATGAACTTGCAAGCAAGAGAGAGGGCAAGCAGGCAAAAGCAATTCTTTCTTTTTGACTTTATTTTATTTTATTTTATTCCTGTTGGCCACTAAATGGTTCTCTCAATGATCAGGGTGAGTTTTCCAACTTTAGATGACCTGACCAAGAAAATCCCTCACAGATATGCTGATTCGTTTGCTTTTCAATTGACTCCTAAGTTAAAATTATAGATTAACATAGTGGTCTTATTTCACTTTGTGTGTTACAGATGTCATGACCCTAAGTAAGTATTTTATTCTTTTTATTTTGCTGATAACTCTGCTTATTTTTAAATTTTATTAATTTTTAAACTAATTATTTTGGTTGCCATACAAAGAAATGGATTTCACTCTGATATTTTCACACATATACATTAGTATATTCTGCTTTTATTTACTCTTCTTTACTCTTTAACATCCCCACTCCCTCATTTTAACAGTTTTCTCGCCCTCCAAATATATATTCCTTCCTTTCATATTTTGTGATCTGCTCTTGTCCCTCCCTCCTCTCCTTTAGGACTTTTATGACAAATTTAATTCATCTTGGCATTTCAATTATCATACCAAACTCAGTACATATAAAAGCAGAAGGAAAGTTCAACGCCTATGGCTGAAAGTATGATACATTTAGGAACACCTAGTACAGTGGTTTTATGAGAATGGCCTCCACAGACATATATACTGGAATTCGTGATCTCCAGTTAGTGGGACTGTTTGGACAGGATTAAGAGGTGTGGCCTCAATGGAGTGAGATTGGCCTTTTTGGAGGAGGTATGTCACTGGGAACAGGCTTTAAGGTTTCAAATGCCTATGCCAAAGCCAGTCTTGTTCTTTCTCTCTCTCTCTCTGCTGGCAAATTGTAGATCATATGTGAGCTCTCAGCTACTGCTCAAAGTACAGTGCCTGTCTGCTTCCAACCATGATTCATCATGGGCTCAACCTATGAAACTCTAAGCAAGCCCAAGGTAAATGCTTTTGTTAAAAGTTGCCTTGGTAATGGTGTCTCTTCACAGCAATAGAATAGTAGTTAAGATATCAAAGTATACTACTACATTTAGAAATTCACTAAATTATATCTAATTCTGTGTTTGTCATAAGGAGGTTTAGGTAATAGTCTTGTTTCCAAAACTACACTTGTAGACGAATTTCTAAATTTCTTATTAAATAAAAAACACAGAGCCAAATACAGGGGTGAAAGCCTTAGAGAAAGATCAGGGAAATAGGGAAAGCCACAGCTAACCTTACCTCACCCACACCTTTATTGCCTCGCTGTTCTGCCCTCTCACTGGCTATTGGAGCCCAGCTACCTCAGTTCCTCTTCCTACACAGCTCTGTCACTTTCTGTCTGTCTGTACAGACCTCCAGGTCTCTATGGTTGTTACTGGGATTAAAGGCATGTGTCACCACACTTGGCTCTGTTCCCTAGTGTGGTCTTGAACACACAGAGACCCTGCCTGCTAAGTGATAGGATTAAGGGCATGTGCTACTGCTGCCTAACTTCTTTGTTTACTTAAAATGGCTTGTTATTTCCTCTGATCTCCAGGTAAACTTTATTTATTAAAAAACAAATAAAATATCACCATCCTTCAGCACAAAATATCACCATATACACCAGAGTTAATTTTTGTGACAAGAAATGAAAACGCAGAGTAAGAATTTCTCTGACATGTGTTTGGTTTTAGACCACAGCAATGAACAAATAGTTCAATAAAGCAAGGTAATTTTTAAATTTCATATTGCATATAAAAGCTCTGCTTTCTCTATCATATAATCTGGCAGATGTGGAAAAGTATTAGCTATAAAAATCTTCATACTTTAATTACTAAAATATTTTATTTATTAAAGAGTATTAATGATACTCAGAGCCTTTGGTAAGTTTTAATATTTTTACTCCATGTTAGTAGCTATTGACTGATCAGGCAGTTGCTTGCTAAATGGTTAGATTCCTGTGGCAATTCTTTAAAACAAACCACAAGGTATTTTGTTTTTGACATAAGATTTCTTTTTGTCATACACTATTTTTAGATATTTTTTCCTATAACCTTACTTTTTTGAAAAGTGGTCACTTGTAATCCCTGCTACTGATGAACTAAGTTTATACATTACTCATAATTCTTCACTGTCATTTCACCCTCAGTCAAGAGTATCTCTACCATGAGTAAATTACATTTTAGGAAACTATTTTATCTGCTCACCTATCATAAAAAGCACCTTATTAATTAAATTATATTTTTATAAAATTGTGCTCGCAACATTTCTTAAAGTTACTGTAGTCTGTTTTTATTTAAATGTAAGTGAGCCCAACTAAGAAGGAAAACTAAGTGTTTGGGTAAATGATTAACGGTTTTTCATAGTGTAGGGGTGTGAATTGTTGTTTATATCACATTTTCTTTCTCTTACTTTTATTAGCTATGATTGTATTGATTGTAGACTTCAATCAATATAAATGTCTCATTAAGTCACCTAGAAAACTATGTTTTTAATGAACTCTCACTTATGATCCACACATGGATTTCTTTATGAAATAGCATTTGATCAGATGCATATTGAGAAAGACATGCTTTTAAGAGGGTTAGCAAAGTGCCTTATAGGGAATAGAAAAAAATATTTCTTCTTAAGAAAAATATGTGTTACATATGATTATTTAGCAAGATGTCACAAAATTAATGTAGATGTTTATGGCTAATATATACCAATCTCTGATGACAGTAGATGAGAAGCATAAAACTTAGCTTAGATATATAAGGAAAAATAAATGAATGTGTCATGAAGTTTCTAAATGATTACTTTAATTTTCTTTTGAAAAAACTGTTCACATAAGAAATTATAGGTAGTTATTTTTATATAGTTCTTAATATTGTAAATGCCTTATTCAAGTAAAACCTTATTATAACTCCAGGGAAGAATCACTTATGAATAGTGCATTGTATATTTCCAACATTTCACTAAATTTATCAATCTTCTTAATGTTTAACAAATACTGGCAGCAGGTTATACATAAAATTTTAGGCATAATGCTCTTTCTCTCCTTGCAATATTTAAAGTGTCATCTAATGCTAAAAGGTAATGAAATCAGTGATATTAGCTTATAAAGACTAATTGGTTCAACATTTGTACTTCTTAAGGCTATGCCCACTAAAACTGAGCAAAACGTTTAAGCTGCCCTGACAGAATATGTGAGGTATCATCTTTAAATTATTTCATGTGAGGTAGTTTAGGAATTTATAATGTCTCTAATTTGTTCTCAACACGACACCTGAAAGAAGACAGAAGAATAGAATACTCAACCACAGCATATACATCTTATACATAAAAGGTTTTTATGGTATTATTTTCAGAAACTATAGATGAAAGAGCATCTCTGAGAAATTACTTTATTTAGGGACATAAATGTTTTCATCCATTTGTGTAGCTGGAGTTTTCTCCAGTCCTGCCCAGCACCATGGACCCCGTAACCACTTATAAAATAATCACTCAGAAACCTATATTAATTAAACTGCTCGGCCGTTAGCTCAGACCTACCATTGACTAGCTCTTACACTTAAACTCAGCCCATTTTTGTTAATCTGTATGTTGTCATGTGTTTCATGGCTTTACCTTTTGCCTTTACATGTTGCTCCCTGGACAACAGGCTGGGGTCTTTCAATCAGCCTTCCTGTTCCCAGAATTCTCTTCTCTGCTTGTCCTGTCTATACTTCTTGCCTGGCTACTGGCCAATCAGCATTTTATTTATCAATCAATCATAGCAATACATCCACAGCATAGAGAACATCCCACAGCATATTTGTAAGGGTTTCTCCCTCTCTACACCAGGAAAAGAAGGCTGACTAAATAAGCAGAAATTTTTAATCAATAAAGAAGTCAGAAACTTAATTTAAAACAGCAATCATTACCCTTTGCAAGGATCAATACTTGATCATCACATCTTAAGCAATTCTTTCCTCCCACCCTTTGTTCTTGGTTTAGCAGAATTAATAGTGCAACTCTGGTGGTGCATATGTTCAATCTCAGTAGGCTGAAGTAGGCAGTCATCTGTGAGTTCCAGACCAGCCTGAACATGTTGTATGTGGCAAGATCAAGATCCAGGACTGAGTGTATTAATTTTGGCACTTATATTTGGTGCCAATTAGAAATGAATATACATACCTCTTAATTGACTATTTCATAGAAAAGATGCTATGTTCTAGTTATCAGCTGCCAAAAATCAGAACTATTATACATTTGCTTTTTAATTATGGAAAAAAATTTCAGACGTCAAATCACAAATCACTTAGTCTTTGGGAATACAGTCAATTTGTTCTGTTTATTTTCTTTATTTTTAAATGTTTTATAGGGATAATTCATTGTTTTATGTTGTGTTTGGAGAGGTTTCAGGATTAAAGTGATCTTTCTTAGTGATTAACACATACATGAATTCACAATAAATAAACACAAACATTTTAACTCCAATCATCTTTGATTCTATATTTCCACATTTCTCTGTCTGTCTCTCTATCTTGCTCCATCTCTGTCTCTGTTTCTCAGTGTATCTGTCTCTCTCACACACACATATGTACACACAAACTCCAAAGTACATTACAAAGTAATATTTACTTAAACTCTAAAAAGTTAGAGATTTATGTTATCCAATCAGAGTTTCTAGCTTATGAAAGAATGGCCCACAAACAATATTTTTTTAAATCCATACTTTGTTTTAGGTATGGCAGTGTAACGACATATTTAATAATAAAAGTTTGATATAATTTTAAGCAGAAGAAAAAAACATGTTTTAGAATACAAACACTCTTCACTGAAATTTTTTTTAAAATAACTTTTCTAAGGGGGCCAATTAGACAAATATATCCAGTGATTAGTCATATATAATTTCTATTACATTAATGGTCAATAGAACTAAAAAAAAAAAGCACATCATTCAAAATCACTTCCACAAGGCAATAATACATTTTGGATTCTTCTGGAATGCAAAAATGCTTCTTTCTCTTTCAATACACAGAAAGCTGAATTCAGACATCCACATTGGGCAAAAAAAATGATGGAGTTGAAACAAAAAGAGTGTTCGCTTTAGCTTTATACTTATTTCATGAGTCATATATCCTATTGTCTACACTTCATCCAACCTCATCACTTAATATTATCTTGGTCTCCTTTCTAAAATTTTAGATTTACCCAAACTTACACCTGTATACATATCTCCATGAATATACTATATGCTAGTATACATGTATAAGTGGAAACATGTATCTGTTTTTATTGCTGTTAGTTTTTTTCTTTCCAAGTTTGGTCATTTTATTAAATATTACTCTTCCTTCTTCCATTCACTTTCCTGCAAAATTTCATGACTTAATTTTTCTTGAGAGCTGCATGTACTGCATTTTCATTATCTATTCTTCCATTGTTGTACATCTAGGTGGTTTTCATTTCCTAGCTAATGAGAATAGAGCTGCAAAGCACATAAAACTACTCTGTGGTTGGATACGAAGTTTCTTGTGTTTAAGCCTAGTAATTGTTTAACTGGGTTATATGATAATTATACTTTTAATTTTCTTAGGAATATCCAAACTAATTTAAATACAAATGAAACAATTAAAAATGGATTAGTAGTCTGTACAGGAAGTTCTCAATAGAGGAAATAAAAATGGTTTAAAAATACCACAAAAAATTCATCAACTTTAATAATTAGGGAAATGCAAATTAAAATAACTGAGATTTCATTATACCCCAGGCAGAATGGCTAAGATCAACAAAACAACTGGCATCCAAATGCTGGAGAAGTTGTGGAGAAAGAAGAACCTTTTTTCTCTCATGATGGGAATGAAAATCGGGATTACCCTAGAAACAAGTATTGAAAATCCTCAAAAAGCTAAAAGTATACTTACCTTATGGCCCAGCTATACAACATTTTCACATATGCCTGAAGGATTCTGTGTTCTACTCCACAGATGCTTACTCAGCGATGCTCATTACTGCCCTATGCACAATCGCTAGGAAACGGAAACAACCTAATTTCCCTTTACAGATGAATGGGTAATAAAATGTGGTACACACACACAATGGAATACTATCCCTAATGACTATATCAGTTTGTACTCCTATCAGAAGATGATAAGAATTCCTTTTCTCCATATCCTTCCTAACAATTGTCACATTACATGATGAATGGAGGGTGGTAAATTCTCAAAACAGTTTTAAGTATCATTTCTCTGATGATTACAGAACATCACTTTAAAAATATTTAATGATTATTTGTGTTTCCTTTAAAATATTTAATGATTATTTGTGTTTCTGCTTTAAATAAACTTTCCATTTCATTAACTCAAGATTTCATTTGTGTGCTTTATGTAGTCATTACTATTAACTTAGTAGACTACTTGATGCAAGGAACCAATCTTACATATGAGGCAAAAAATTTAGAGTGAAATTTGTTCATATGGTAGAAGCGTTTTTTAAATAGAACATGATGTGTACCAGTTGGAGATTTAGGAAATCCAGTACTTTAGTGAAAGATTGTGGTGTGGGAACTAAGAGCCTAACACACACATGCATATTTTATAAACGTATCCTTTTAGTTTAGTTTCTCTATTGAGGGCATTGGTGCAATAGTGTCAAGTCCAGAATATAACTAATCAGCAAATTTCTGACTAATTTGAGACCTGCTCCACAGAAGGGAATCTACATTTGGCAGTGTAATTAATGCAATTCAGAAGCCTTTGGTTGAGTTCATAGGCCACAGTATAGAAGCTATGTCTATTTTTCTTCCAAATATACATTATATATTCATCGGATTACCTCCCAAGTATTTAAGTTTATATACATACTTTAGTGTGGCCATCAGCTTTGGTCAGGAAGCTTGCTTTTAGAGAAGGCAGTGGTAATTGTACAGACTCATTATGGATTACAAGGGACTATTGAAAGTATAGCCATCAAATAGATACATATATTACAACCATAGGTAGGTTAAGGAACATAGCAGAAGGAGTATAAAGAATTTAAGGGACAGGGGAAAGAATACAAGCAGTAGAATGCTGTCGTTAGGGCATAAAATTTCTGTCACACTTTTGATCTCATAGCAGTTGACCTACAGGAGTTTGGACCCATCAACATCCAGCCATGGAGGGTGAGAAGAAGGGACCATTGAGCTCCTCCTCTCCCTAAGGAGTTATATGCAGATAATATTAGCTAGTAAGGGAAGGCTCACAAGTAACCACTGGCCCCTGAGGATTTATAGATACTTACTGCTTTCTAAAGGACAAACATTTTATTTAGTAATATCACTAGTTTAAAAAGGCAATACACTTGCAAGCAATCTTTTACCCAGAATTTTATACAAATCTCTAATAAATTCAGCAAAAATTTCTCATGAAAACAGAGCCAGTTGTGAAGTAAATGAAAATAAACAGGAATAGCTAGAGAAAAAGGTGGGTGGTACTGAAAAAGCAACATGACAAAAGCAGTATGTTGTAGAATATTATTTTAAGATGTTTATATTTGTTTATGCTGTGGAACATTTGTCTAATGATGCAAAGATGTGTTGCATTCTTCTAAGTTGCATTTGTTTAACTCTGTGAAGCTGTGTTACTGTGACTATTTAAAATACCTAGTGGTCTAATAAAGAGCTAAATAGCCAATAGCGAGGCAGGAGTAAGGATAGGTGGGGCTGGCAGGCAGAGAGAATAGATAGAAGGAGAAATCTGGGAAAAAAGAAGAAAAAGCAAGAAAACAAAGAGAGGAATATGCTAGGAGCCAGACACCCAGTCACATAGCCAGCCATGGAGTAAGAGTGAAAGTAAGATATATGGAAGTAAGAAAAGGAAAAAGAAGCCCAGAGGCAAAAGGTAGATGGGATAATTTAAAGCTAAGAAAAGCTGGCTAGAAACTAAGCCAACATAAGGCCAGTAATTTATAGGAAATAATAAACTTCCACATGTGATTTATTTGGGAGCTGGATTGAGGTCCCCCAAAAAGAGTAAAGAGCTAAAAATATCAAAAAAACTACAACAATACATTATTCACACTTTCCTTTTTCTTTCTGTCTTGTTCTTTCTTTCTTTTTTTCTTCTTTCTGAGATAGAGTCTCACTTTGTAGGCCTGGTTGTACTGAAACTTGTTATGTAAAACAGGTTGGCCTTGAACTCAGAGAGATCCCCATGTCTCTAGCCTTCTGAATGCCCAGAATCAAGACCACAATTCCATATCTGGCTATAAACACTTTTCACTAGCTTCGAATATTCCAGCCTACATCTTCCTGGGGTCCTGATCAAATGCTCCTTTGGAGAGGCTCTCCTTCTCCTTCTACAATAAAATGTTTTGCATTCTTTGGTGATTAAGTTAGAAAAGTATAAATGAAAATAATATTTTAAAATAACTGTTGTGCTCATCAGTAAGTTGAATATGGCTGATAAATAAATTAATAAAATTGATTGAAATGTAAAGAATAAAAAATGAAACAAAGCAAAAGTTAAAAAATATGATCATATAGCGGCTCTATACATGCTAATGAGAATTTCAGGAGATGAAAGAATTAAAGAAATATTTGGAATAATAATGGATATAACTTTTCCAAAGTTAATTAATAATTCCAAAACATAGATAGAAGAAAATAATAAGTAGGATAGATGTTCAATATCTAGGTCATATCCATAGAGCACACATTCAAAGATAAGAGAAAAATTTAGAAGAAAGTTGAGGGTGAAATATATAAAATGAAGAAGGATCACAGTCATATTAGACTTCTCAGAAACAAATTAGTCAAAAAGAAAATGGAAAGACATTTTCTATTGGTAAAGAAAAATAAAAGAAAAAACAAAACAAAAGACTAATTTAGAAATGCTATTTTTTGAAAGTGAAAAATGAGACTAGGCAATAGCTTTGTAGTTACTGTTATGCTTTGTACATATGCCCTGTTTTTCTTACCCAGCCCTCATCTTAAAAATGAACAAAGAAAGTCTGGAAAAATAAAACTGAATGAATTTCATTCTCATAGACATGCTTTACCATTTTTTATTATGTTAAGTTTTTTTTTTTTACTTTATGTGTTTTTATGAGTGTGTGTGCCGGAAGGTATGTATGTGAAAATCTGCATATAAGTGCCCATGGAAGCAGAAAAGGGTATCAGATTCCCTTTAGTTGGAGTTACCAGTGGTTTTCAGCAACTATCTGGATGCAAAGAATTTAGGGAATTTAACTCAGGTCCTCTAAAAGAGTAGCAAGTGCTTTTAATGTCTGAGCCAATTCTTAAACTCAGTATTGAAAAACATTAAAATCTTCCTTCCTTCCTTTCTTTTATTTCTTTCTTTCTCTCCTTTTGTGTATAGATATATTGTCTTAGTTAAGATTACTACTGCTATTATGAAAACACCATAAAGAAAGCAAGTTGAGGAGGAAAGGGTTTATTTGTCTTATACATCTACATAGTAGTCCATAACTCAAGAAAATCAGAGAAGGAACTCAAACAGGGCTGAAGGAACCAGGGTGAAGGATTAATGCAGATGCCATGGAGGAGTGTTGCTTACTAGTTTTCTCCTTCTTGCGTTCTCATCCTACTTTCTTACAGGACCCAGGACCACCCATCCAGGGGTGACCAAACCACAATGGGCTGGGCACTCTCCTATCAATTACAAATGAAGAAAAGGCCCTAGAGCTGATTTTATGGAGTCATTTCCTCAATTGATGTTTCCTCCTTTCAAATGACTCTAGCATATGTCAAGTTAACATAAAACTAGCCAGCACATGTGGGCACATATATGGACAGACCTTTTAGTAGTCTTCCACGTACTATGTACTCTAACCCTCCTCAGAGTCACATATCATTCAGGCATAAACTGCATACAACAGATAGTGTAGTGTGGTAGGATACTCAAGAGAGGGCCATGTGAAACTTTCTACCATTCCATGAGGAGTTGTAAACAGTCAACAAGCACAGCTAGAATGATCCATTTGCAAGGGGGTACAGTTGAATTCTCCAAGATAATAGTTGCTTGGCTTGGAGCATAGTTACATATCACAATCCCGTATTCTGAAAAAGTTATAAACCATTAGGAAAAAGATTAATTTATATCAGAGTAGAGAAAATAACTGTAAAAAATAATTGCAGCAGACAAGGAGTACAGATCTTGTAAAATGCATTTAAACCTCAAAATATATATACAAATATGAACAGTAATATTCACAAATTTATATCAATAATAAGCGAAACAGTGAACTAAGAAAAGACTCAAACATACACTATAAGGAGCCTATTTTAAATATAAAACAGTTATTAGAATGTAAGGGTGACAGCAAAACTATTAGAGTAACAATTAGGAAAGAAGAGCTGGAGTAGTTACATTAATGCCAGGAAAATATTCAGAAAAGAAATTTAACATGGATAATCACAGTCTTACAGAACTGATAAAATGGTTGATTCTCCAAGGTCACATAACAATTATTAATATGCACACACTCAGCAACAGAACATCAAAATACATGAGGTAACACCTCAGACCTGCAAAGAAAAATGAACCCTCTATTATGGTTGGAAATTTTATCTCTACTCTCCTGGTAGATTCAGCAGTCAGGAAATCAATAAGAATGTAGTTGAACTGAAAAATATCAATCAAGTATATCTAATACTTTAGTACAGGATACATCAAAAATAGCAAAGTTCACCTTCTCAACTTCATGGGGACATCCATCAGGAAGAATCACATCTTAGGATATGAAATACTAAAATATCAAAGTCTGTGGGTGTAGCTCAGTGATATTATTCTTGCCTGATATTTACAAAGACCCGGTTCAATTCTCAGCATACACAAGAAAGAATATTAATCATAAAACTCTGTAATACTGTGGAATTAAGTAATAAAATCTAAAAACAGCTTCCAAGGTTATACAAAAATCTTAAATGGCCAACCTGTAAAAAAAAAACTCAAGTTGAAAGCTTTTTGTGTGTGATAAAGAAGCATAAGAAATTCTCTGCTATTCATCACTGCGGCTTCACATTTAACTGGAAGTTCTACCCATGGAAATTTGGTAGAAAAAAAAAACATATAAAAAGCATACAGAATAGGTAGGGCATCGAGAAATATTACTATTTTAAAATAGGACAATTATGTGCAAATATTCTATGTAATCCAAAAGAAGAAATTAATAGTATTAATAAGTGAAATTGAATGACAGAAGGTGAAGAGCAAAAAAAAAAAAAAAAATAGTACCCAGGTATATGAGTGTGAGTATTAGAGATTGAACACTGGAAAATAAAACTAAGAAAACTGTCCATATTCCATAGATATTTAAAAGAATAAAATAAGGATAAAGTTAACAGAAAAACCATAGATTTTTCCCTTGAACTGCATAAAAGCAGTAATTTAGTAAGAAAACCTATGAACCTATGCAATGTGGGGTGGGGATCAACCATCAGTATTCTTGGATCTCAAGACTTAGTATGTCTAAAATGGCAATATTCCTTGAATTGGTGAACAAAGAATTAGCATCGGAATGCCACTAATCTTTTTATCTTAAATATTTATGAAAGTAATTCTAAAATCACATGTAAATAAAAGTAACTTGAAACTACAACAGTCATCCCCCCAAAAAAACCCCACTATTCCAACTCTCACATTTGTATCTCCCCAGATACACAAACCTGAACTTCACCTTTCTTTTATTTTTAATGTCACATTTCTTTTTTTTTTTTTTTTTTTTTGATTTTTTTTTTTGAGACAGGGTTTCTCTGTGTAGCTTTGCGCCTTTCCTGGGACTCACTTGGTAGACCAGGCTGGCCTCGAACTCACAGAGATCCGCCTGGCTCTGCCTCCCGAGTGCTGGGATTAAAGGTGTGCGCCACCAACGCCCGGCCTAATGTCACATTTCTTAACTTTGGAACTTTATTATTTGTGTTTTCTTTTCCTTTTTTTTGTTTTGTTTGTTGGTTTGTTGTTTTAGAGAAGTTCTGGCGTTGTAGACCAGGTTGGCCTCAAATTCACAGCAATCCTACTGCCTCCATCTGCAGGGTATTAAAAACATAAGCATGTGTCACTATACTTAAATTAGGGTTTGATCACTTAGTACCACATTCATATTTTAGAGTATAGGCTTTGGAGATAGACAAAGTCAGACCTTAGCATTGTGATTTGCCAGACCAGGACAATAGTGATTTATAGCTTTAGTCTAGTTAGATTGTTTCACAGAGAGTGTTTTTATACATAAATTCACACTCATAAAATGCACAGCCACATTAAAAGTGTTTCTAGGAAAGTTTAAAATAATAATTATTTAAATCTGGGGCCAGTGAGAAAGGTCAGAATGAGAAGGCATTTGCCCCCTGCCTGATATCTCAGTGACATGAGTTTAACCCCCTGGATCCACATAGTGAAGGGAGAGAACTAAGTCCCTCAAGATGCTCTCCTATTTCCAAATGGATACTGTGGCAAATGTTCCCCTCCCCTATACAAAGTAAATATTTTAAATAAATGTAAGTTTGTATTGTGTGTCCAGCTGTCCTAACTGTATTTTCTATTGCTGTGACAAAACAGTGTAACAAAAAGCAGCCTGGGAGCGGAGTGTTTTATATTACAGCCTTGAGTCCAGGGAAGTTAAGGCAAGAATCTGGAGACAGGACCTGATTGTAGTTAAATTTTTCTGTCCCACTTGCCAGATCCCAAATAAACACATGGAGACTTCTTATTAATTATGATAGCTTGGCCAGTTGCTTAGGCTTGTTCTTAGCTAGCTCTTATAACTTAAATTAACTCATTTCTATTCACCTATGTGATATCCTGAGGCTCATTTACCTCATCTACAAAATGCCTATCCTTCTTGCTCTGTGGGTCATGGCTTCTCCTTGTGACTCTGCCTTTTTCTTCCCAGTGTTCTCTCCGTCAGAAAATTTGGCCTAGCTATTGGCCATTCTGCTTTTCGTTAAGCCAATCAGAGTGACACCGCTTCACAGTATACAGAATGATTATTCTGCAACATTTACACCTTTTGTCTAAATAAAATAGAAAGGTTTTAACTCTAATATAGTAAAACAATATACAATAAGAACAATTATCAGGTAAGGGTTATAGTTAAAATGTCCAGTCCATTTGTATTTGGCATATTTGGAGAAAGTACTGTATTTTTTATCTTACCTTAATGAGTTCAAAGTTCTATACCTTATTTATCTTCTATCACAAATAAGGAAAATTTTAGCTGTGATTATCTAGTCTTCAACTCTATCAAAGACCCCCAGAATGATATAATATTATGTTAATGACCAGGAGGTACAGAGCAAGCAACTTCTAAAACTAATCGAAATGACAGAAACAATTGGCTGCCTGGATAATCAGCCAAGGTTCCTTTGCAATATTGGGGCATCCATCTTTAGCCTACAAGTCTAGAATGTCTGACAGACTTTTCTGTGAAGCAAGAATTTTTGAAGGACTGTCCTACACTGTCTAAGCAAAATTTGGCAGTCACTTTTCCTTGTGTACTGCTTGTCCACCTTAGACAGCATACTATCAACAGTCAAGGCAAGGGTAGATTCTTGCAATAAAGAAAACAAACTTGATATGGGTGTTCTTTGATTCCCATCATCTTTTTTGAAGTAAATTGGCACTGCCAGGAGTAGACGTCTCTTACTGTCATGAAAAGTCTTAGGATATTAAACAAGTTTTCTTTTCTTTTTTTTTTTTCAGTTTTTGAGACAGGATTTCTCTGTGTAGTTTTGGTACCTTCCTGGATCTCGCTCTGTAGATCAGGCTGGCCTCAAACTCACAGAGATCCACCTGGCTCTGCCTCCTGAGTGCTGGGATTAAAGACATGCACCACCACCACCCAGTCAATATTAAACAGTATTAAATGCCATATTCTGTAGGTCTTTGAAGTGTTTATCTCTGTATGACCTTGAAAACATATCTAACTTGACTATAAATTTGACAGTTATAGATGACTATTAACCTGTATTTGTTATCCTAAATAGCTTTCAAAGGCTAAAACTATACATAACCTTTTTAAATCAGCCGCATAGGTACAATAACTTAAACAAGAGTAGAAACATATACACAGTATAACAAAATAACATTAAATTCATACAAATGCAAGATATTTCAGACTAGTGGCTGTTTAAAAGTAGATGCCTTCACTCTTTTATCTTATCATTTCTATACTATATATTCCCTTTTTCCTTCAGAAAAAGATCCTTGAATATAACTCCTATGTTTAGTTTTTTTGTTTCTCACCATGGCAAATCACTTGTAATAATCCCCTCCACCGCTGCAAACAATGACAAATGTCCATAACCCATCAAATGACCAAAAGCCATCCACCCCACCTCTTGGGAATGTGGGCACCATGATCTCTACACTTCTACCTGTTGTCTGGTAGAGCTGGAATCTTTTTTTTTCACTGTCTGCCTATTCCTTCTTCCTCTTCTTCTTCCTCTTCCTCTTCCTCTTCTTCTTCTTCTTCTTCTTCTTCTTCTTCTTCTTCTTCTTCTTCTTCTTCTTCTTCTTCTTCTTCTTCTTCTATTTGCTATTCATTTTACATACCAACCACAGATTCCCCTCTTCCCCTCCTCCCACCCCCAGCCCTCCCCCTCAACCTACCCCCCCCCCCATTTCCACCTCCTCCATGGCTAGAGAATGGGAGAGCAAGGAAAAAGGTTCCATGATAAATGAAGATATTATGGAAATAGGGAGAAAGAGTGCTAGGGATGTTCCCAGAAATCCACAAGGATGACCCCCGTTTAGACTACTGGCAATAGCTGAGAGGGTGCCTGAACTGGCCTACTCTGGTGATCAGATTGCTGAATATCCTGTCATCATAGAGCCCTCATTCAGTGACTAATGCATGCAGATGCAGAGATCCTTGGCTGGGCACCAGGCCTAGCTCCAGGAGTCTAATCGATGAGAGAGAGGAAGGATTCTATAAGTAAGGGACATAGAGGTCATGACTGGAAAATATACAGAGATGGCCAGCCAAACTAGTGGAAACTCATGAACTATGGACCAACAGCTGATGAGCCCCCATGGTACTAGACTAGGCCCTCTGGATAGGCGAGACAATTGTTTAGCTTGAACTGTTTAGGGGGCCCCCAGGCAGGCAGTGGGATCGCGACCTGCCCCTGATGCATGAGCTGGCTTTTTGGAGCCCAGTACCTATGGTAGGACACTTTGCCCAGCCTTAGTGCAGGGAGGAGGGGCTTGGACCTGCCTTAAGTGCATGTACCAGGCTCTGCTGACTCCTCCTGAAAGGTGGAACCATTAGGAGACCCTGGGAAATTTGGGATAATGGTCAAGTCCTGGGGGGGGTTTGCTGTACTATTTGTTGTCCAGTCTTAGTGCAATAGGAAAGTGCAAGGCTTATCTGAAGTCTTGGCTGGAGTAGTCTTAGAGGCTGGATCATCTCATCCAGGAGCCTTGAAGTTTTTTTGGATGTAGAACTCTGAGTAGACTGCAACAGAGGCAAACTGAGAGCCTGGATCACCTGGTTTACCCATTTTCATTGGTGTTTGGTCCCCTTGCTCTAAAAATACACAAACTTTCGAAACTTTCAAAGGTAATATACATATCTGCATTGACAAAAGTATGGAATGTCGTGTGTGTACAAATCATCTAAAGATTTTTTTGTTCTATGTTTAAGCAGGTAAAAGTCATCTGTCAACTGACTATTACCAAATTGTAATATAAATCTCTGTCCATCCATATGAAAGCATGGCCTGTAAAAATAAGTCGTGAGGACTCTGTAGTCAACAAGATTTATCATGTCTTATCTCATCTTAAAGCTGCTCCCATGTAAAGGGATCAGCCTTCACATCACTTGTCCTGTAGTCTTTTTTGAATTCCTCTCCCATGTCTGTAGTCAAGATACTTAAGAGGTCTCCTCTGATCAAATCTAATCTTTATTAATCTGGAAGGAATCCATAGCCTTCTGTTTCCTGTTGAAACAAAATCATAAGCTCTCCTTCAATGTAACACACGGTCCAACTTACAATTTGAAGTTAAAACATTTTTAAAATATATAGTTGGTTTAATTTAGCAGTTTACATAATCTAATGTTTCTCAGCAGCTATTGTTTTTATACATTAGCATTTGAAAAGTTAAAAGTTAAGGAGACACCCTATAGGATCCAGACTCCCTGTGTATTTTCCATCCTGACATGGCTTTTTCTTTTTATTACTTTACTCTCTCTTTAGAGACTTAACTTCAATTACTTTTAAACTATTTTTTCTATGACCATATATATTCATTTTTAAATCCTACACACATTGGTAAACACATTGTAATCTATTTAATTTTTTCCCCATCTGAACCTAGTTTATTGCATATTTGTGACCTTTTCTATCTGCATGAGCAAAACCTTAAACCCACCATGGAGCTTAGTTCATGGTGCACTGGTGGCTCAAGTACACAGGCTGGGAGATGTCTCTGTATTGTGGCTAGCATTAGGGACGTGAGACCAGGAAGCCATGTTTGGCTCTGTTTTTGTGTGTTTAGAACCCTTTTTCTTTTCCTTAAGATACACATGGCTATTTTCGAGGTAGCGTCCCTGGTGATGTGAGTAGCAGTCCAGTCATCCTTGTTCTACATCTAGTATCCTGCTATGAGTGAATTTATACCATGTTTGTCTTTCTGAGTCTGGGTTACCTCACTCAGGATGATTTTTTTCTAGATCCATCCATTTGTCTGCCAACCTCATGATGTCATTGTTTTTCTCTGCTGAGTAGTATTCCATTGTGTATATGTACCACATTTTGTTTATCCATTCTTCAGTTGAAGGGCATCTAGGTTGCTTCCATGTTCCAGCTATTACAAACAATGCTGATATGAACATAGCTGAACAAGTGCTCTTGTGGTGTACAAGAAAGACACGGGGATCGCCCAATGACAGAGATATGGAATGAGATCTACATGAACAGCCTGGACATGAGTGGGGGTAGTGAAGGGCGAGGGTCGAGGGAAAGAGAGCTTGGGGGAGTGGGAGATCCCAGCTGGATCAACAACAGAGAGGGAGAACAAGGAATAGGAGACCATGGTAAATGAAGACCACATGAGAATAGGAAGAAGCAAAGTGCTAGAGAGGCCCACAGAAATCCACAAAGATACCCACACAACAGACTGCTGGCAATGGTCGAGAGACAGCCCAAACTGACCTACTCTGGTGATGTGATGGCCAAACACCCTAATTGTCGTGCTAGAAACCTCATCCAACTACTGAGGGATCTGGATGCAGAGATCCATGGCTAGGCCCCAGGTGGATCTCTGGGAGTCCAATTAGCGAGAAAGAGGAGGATTTGTATGAGCGAGAATTGTTGAGACCAAGGTTGGATAAAGCACAGGGACAAATAGCCAAACTAACGGAAACACATGAACTATGAACCAATGGCTGAGGGGTCACCAACTGGATCAGGCCCTCTGAGTGGGTGAGACAGTTGATTGGCTTGATCTGTTTGGGAGGCATCCAGGCAGTGGGACTGGGTCCTGTGCTCATTGCATGAGTCGGCTGTTTGAAACCTGGGGCCTATGCAGGATTGCTTGGCTCAGCCTGGGAGGAGGGGACTGGACCTACCTGGGCTGAGTCTACCAGGTTGACCTCAGTCCGCGGGGAAGACTTTGCCCTGGAGGAGATGGGAATGGGGGGCGGGCTGGGGGGAAGGTGAGGGGGGCAGGAGGACGGAGAACAAGGGAATCCGTGACCAATATGTAGAACTGAATTGTATTGCAAAATAAAAAAAAAAATATGAAAAAAAAGATACACATGGCTAGACATTGAGCACCATTAGTAGGCAGATTTTTCTGTTCCAAAATAACCATAGGGAGACTTCTTATTAATTATGAAAGCTTAGGCTTGCTTTTAACTAGCTCTTATATCTTAAATTAACCCATTTTCATTCATCAGTGTGCTGTCCCAAAGCTCATTTACTTCATCTACAAAATGCCCATCCTGATTGCTCTGTGTCTCATGGCTTCTCCTTACAACTCTGTCTTCTTCTCAGTGTTCTCTCTACCCAGAAATTCTTCCTACCTATTAACCATTCAGCTTTTTATTAAACTAATCTGAGTTACACATCTTCACAGTGTATAAAAGGATTACTCCACAACACCTGATGAAAAGGACACAGAGTGCTGTTACTGGTTTATTCCTTGAGGCTGCTCAGCTTTCTTTCTTATACCATTCTCCAGCCTCGGGGTGGCACAGTTCACATGGACTAGGCTCACCTACATCAGTCACCAACCAAGAAAATGCCACACACATTTGCTTACAGACCAATCTTATGGAGGCATTTTCTCAAACACGAGATTTCTTTCCAGGTATATCTATTCTTGTATCAAGTTGACAGAAAGCAACCAGCACACAATATTTTAACTCCTAGTACAAGCTGTTCAGTTATACTAAAGGCTTTAAAAGATATGATACAGTTAGATTTCATAAGCTATTAGCTGAATTACTGTGTTTACAAAGGAAACTACTTGATAATTTGGCAATGGCCTAATTATCACAACTGTAGATGAAGAATGTACAATATATTAAGTAATAACTATTCATAAGGCATTTAACTTTCTTTTCTTTTGGTTTTTCGAGACAAGGTTTCTCTGTGTAGCTTTGTGCCTTTCCTGGAACTCACTCTGTAGCCCAGGCTGGCCTCGAACTCACAGAGATCCACGTGCCTCTGCCTCCTGAGTTCTGGGATTAAAGGCGTGTGCTACCCCCGGCCAGCGGCATTTAACTTTTAACTTATATAAATGTCTACTCAGTGATATTTAACACAAGATCTAACGAATTGAGCCCAGTGAGATACCAAACTTCATTAAGTATTAAATATCTACAAGTCTAACTTGAGATCTCTTATTTAAATAAAACTCTATATGCCATTAAAGAAATATTTGTCCATCTCATTTTCCTTAGAATTAGGTGAACTAATGCATAGGCTAAAATATATTACAATCACGTGCATTTTTTACAGGTATTGTTGGACATATATATATGTATATGTATGTATATTTGAAACAATATCAGATAAATTTTCATTCTGTTACCTTAAAAGTCATTTGGCCCATTTACATCTTGAATGATTTTATCTGTGCAAGACATATTGTATAGTACTGATCATTAGACACTTGAAATACATTTTGGAACAAAAAAATTACTTTCTAATTAAGAAAATAATACCACTATTCTCATGAAAAATATCTTATGAATTGGTCAGCCTTCAAGCTACATTTTCAAATACATATTTACCATGTGTCACTGGAAAAATAAAACACTCCTTTTTTTTGATATTGTAAACTCAGTTGACTCAACACAAAATATCTGACAAATATACAAATAGTATTAACCATAATTTGTCAGCCAGTGATCTATCAAGTAAAAAGAAGATTCTATGTTAAATGAGGTGATTTCATTACAAAAGTTAAGCCAGATCACTAATGCTTTCCCATCACTTCCATTCTTGCTTTCATCAAGTAAAAATATTTTCGATATTCTTTGAATTTCATCATAAAGAAAAATTTTTCATCATTCTTATTTTGAATTTTAATGAAATATTCTGTATTGTATTGTTGAAATTCAGTAAGTTCAATATTTTAATACTTTAGGAAAACAGAAAATGGACTAGCATTTGTATTCCTCACTTGGTGACACTAAAAACTGAGTCTTTAAAGAATTTGTTGTCACTACTTTGATTTGTGAGAAGGCAACAGAAATTTTTTTACACATGACATCACAATGAAAAATGCTACCAGAGTGTTATTTTTTTAAGCGGATTTTCTATGTAGATTTCCTGAAGGTAGATCATGAATTTACAAGAGCCAGTGGATGAGGATGCTGGGCACAGTGGTGTACAACTTTAGTCTTAGCAATCAGGAGGCAGAGGCAGATAAATTTCTGATATTGGGGCAAGTATGTTCTACAAAGTAAGTTTCAGGAGAGCTATGTGTCTTGATAAACCAAAATGTAAAAAATATCATGGGATTATATATATATATATAAACAACTAAGTCACTAGGCATAAGTTCAGTAAGGAGTAAGTGTGAGACAGACTCTTTAACGAAGTATGTCTGATATAGAAATAAATTGAATAATATATTAAGATACATATCAGTCATCTATTAACAAAGATAAATATTCTACATTGTAAAAATATAATCTTATGCTACATAACATCATTTAAATTATGGACTACAATATGGCAGTCATCCTACAAGCTTATACTATGTAGTGAGTCATCATCCTCTTTATTTCTATAAGTGAATAAAAGGTGATTAAGAGAAAAGAAAATCACTTAATGACACATTTGACAAAAGATTCCCATCATTAAGTGAAAATGTTACTGTAAATACCAGAAATTTTCAGTGGGTCTTCAATTTTGTGTTAAATAATAATTCAAAATATCAATCTTTAGACTACTTAAAACATTTGGTCCAGCAATATGGCTCATAGTTTAAGGGCGCTTCCTGACAACATTAACATCCAGAATGATTTTTAATTCCTGAATCTTTTATGCTGTAAGGAAAGGATTGTGTAGAGACCTCACATTTCAGGCGGGCTGGTTCAACCATGGTAGTTAACAGATATCTGTAGGAACGTAAGCTCATCCTAAGCCATGCTGAAGAGACAGGAGGTAATTATTCAATGAGATTCTGTATTTCTTCTCAGAAACCCTGCCCCTAGACCAGAAGCCCAATTTAGAACAACTTATTTTTTACTTCCTTCTCTCTTTTCTAGCCATACCCTCCTTAACATTTTGAGTTTGCTCGATAATATTTGGATTTTATTATATCTCTAAATTCCCAGCCCTGAAGCCATGTGGATGCTTATCAAGCATATGTTTGACCTTCATATCAGCTGAAATAACATGGATTTTTTTTCTCTTCTCCATTTGCTTAGTCTAGACAGCCACTGAGGCTAATAGCCTGCCTCCCCTCCAGTTTCTCTTTTATGTACAAGCAAAATTATCTTTGTATTTCCATTTGAACAATGGAATCATTTGATTCACTCAATTCCTTTATTTTTGAGACTAAGAACTCAAAACAGGACCCCATTCTTTTGTGTATCAACAGGATATCACAATTGACAGGATTGGGATCTTCTTAGTGATAAATAGCATTACATTATGCACATGGTCCACATTCTACTTATTCCTTCTTCAGTTTATTGGAATTTATTTTTTCTTCCAGTTATTGCAATGACCAAGGCCTGCTGTGTTCATTATTCTAGCCTCATAGTATATCTTAGAGGTCTAACTGGTTTTGGATTTGTGTGTGTGTGTGTGTGTGTGTGTGTGTGTGTATGCGTGTGTGTGTGTGTGTGTGTGTGTGTGTGTGTGTGTGTGTGTGTGTGTGCCTGTCTGTCCATCTGTCTGTTTGCTATCCCATATATATTATATACTTTTTTTCAGATTTCTTCCAGTTCATTGAATGACACATTTTTTTTCCCATTTTGGGTCTAACTATGAAGCTCTAGCTGGCTTCACTATATAGATCATACTAGCCTCAAATTTACAGTAATCCCCCTATAACCTACAGGCTTAAGGCAT
Source organism: Peromyscus californicus insignis (assembly GCF_007827085.1). Taxonomy (NCBI): domain Eukaryota; kingdom Metazoa; phylum Chordata; class Mammalia; order Rodentia; family Cricetidae; genus Peromyscus; species Peromyscus californicus. The sequence continues at coordinate 72,696,666 of NW_026294391.1, read as the reverse complement.
ACTATCAAGCTTTGTCTTTTGTGTATGGGTTGCACTGGAATATTGCCAAATGCTGTTCTCCTCTATTAAAAACTGGCTCTGGGTATGTAAATTGACCTGCCCACTCCAGACCCAAGCATGTTTGTTTACAAGTTTCCTACAAAGTCTCTGTCCTGGCTTAGGCTGCCTACCTGGCTCTTTGACAAAGGGATTTCAGGGAAATCAATATTAAGCTATTAATAAAAATGGTTTGGTATTTTATTACCTTTGTGTATTTGTTTTATAGTATGTATACACTCTGAGACACAGATTCATGATTATGTAGTAAAGAAATTCTGCAATGAGTATCAATGTAATAACCCAACAACCTACAAATAGTTTGGAAATACATGGTAAATTGTATTTACATAAATGCTGAAGTTCCTTCTTTGATTCAAATATATTATTATGCGTTATGTGGCTATTTTAGGGAAAATTGACACATGTCTGTTTATGTTACATAAAAGGTAAATGAATGAGCAAAACCAATTCCATTCAAGGCTATCTTAGCAAATCAGTGAGTTTAATGTTGTTATTAACAGGCATACAGATTGGGGCAATGTAGATGAGCATGAATATCTTTAAGGGTGACTATGTCACTGAAAACCTATCCCACCATAGCTGAAAACTCACAAAAGCTGCAGCTTTCTGAACAACTTTCAAGGAAGTCTTCCCAATTGAGAGTCTCCCCAGTAATTGCTATTGCACATAATCTCGATGAAGGGAAAGCTTATAACTCTTTTAAATGTGAAAACTTTGCTTACTATTTGAGCCTTGTTTCATTTGCTTCCTGATTTTTAACCAGTTTCTTTCCAGGAGAGAATGTATAGATTGGGAGGAAATAGTTACATAGTCAGTTATAATTAAAATAAAGTGTTCTTCTATATAGGGAATTCTAGGCTACCTAAGGCTACAGTGGGTAATACATTCTCAAAAAAGTAAAACAATAACAGAAGGAGAAGGAAGGAAAAAAAAGGTGGTATTTTGGCATCACTTGGGATGCCAAAGAAGCTAAAAGAAATAAATACTCTTCTGCATCTTTTTAAAATGACACTGGTCAAACACTGGTCAAATCAGACCTTAGCACCCCAACAGCCTCCTTTGTGCAGTCTCCCTCCCCAGAATGATTAAAAAGCCTAGCCATAGAGACATTTTTTCTTTTTCTTTTCTTACCAACAACTAGTGGAATCTTCTATCAATGAGTTTAAAAAACCCTATTACTGCTCTAAATATTTTCCAACTGACATAAAGTAGTCCTAGATATTTCTTCTTTAGAGCCTAAGGTCATTATGTGGGAAGCTGTAGGGGAAATACGGATGAGAAATGACAGGTGGTCATAGAAGTAGATCAGCCTTGAGGAACATTTTCTATTTTCCGATTTTTTTTCTCTAATCAGATAATAGCAAGCTTGGGAGGTTTTGCAGAACCCTTCCCTTATGCGCTTGGAACCTACCTCCAGTTTCCCTGGTAACACTTCAAAGGGAAGTTCTTCCTTAGGATTTAAATTACCACATAAAAAGATGGAGCTTTCTGGGCTTTGTTGAGTCACATTAAAGCCAAAGTTACTTCCTACAGGTCAGAAAAAGAGATTCTACGCCCTGCCTCTGACACTGGGTGCAGAATGGATATTTCCACCTACTGAAAATATTTAATACTTTTGTATTCTCCTTTGAAGAGAGAATCCAATTTGGCCTGTCAATCACCTGGCTAGCCCCTCCCTCCTCATTCACTTGAGGACATGTAAAAGAGAGGGGAGGAGATAATGTACTTTTCCTTCTGAGAAGCCTTTCCCTTCCTGCAGGTGCTTGCAGGACTTTGGTCAAACCTCTGTCATGGAGCTTTTTCACTTTTGCTATTCCTCCCCCTCCCCTGCACTAAATGAAGAATATAAATCACAGAATGAAAAATTCAACCCAGTCAACTCAAAAAGTATTCCATATGAGAGTAAGACAATGCAAAGTAGTTCAAAATCCCAGAAGTAAAGAATTAACATGAAAGCAGAGAGTATGAAGTGTTATCCCCCTTGACGTTCAACAAAGAAATATTTACTCTAAATCTAGCAACAGAAGGATATGCCAGACAGGCAATTCTTCTCAGATCAAACATGAGTCCCTTTGACAACACAGAATTATTCCACCAGCATTACCATGAAATAGTAGTGGAAAGAATTTTTATCACCAAAACAGAGGAATTCTCTCTTGGCAGACAAGGCCTGAGCCATCCCTCCCTCACCTTGAGCTAAGCAGAAATCAACACCAAGGAAAATTCTTAGCACAGAAAGCATCCTGACTTAAAAATAATCCACAGTTTCTGAATATTACAAATTTTCTTTGCCCACCAAATGTTAGTACGGTAGCTGGGTCACACTGAAAGATATTTTGACTCATGAGATGTCAAAATTCTGGAAAGATTATTTCTGTCTTTAGAGAAGACACCTTCTTTCAATTTTCAGAAACACTTGAAGACTGTTTATGCATAGGGTAGGTCTTGCCAAAACAAGAATATAGCCCTGGAAGTACTTTATGTTGCCACATTTTCTTTAACCAATAAGATACAAGGTAGACTGAATCATCTGTCCCCTCTGCCAGCCTAAACATCCATTTCTCTGTCAGTGGGTGATCCCTGTGTCTTTCTTAGGGTGCAGGGACACTTTGCTCAGCCTGGGAGGAGGGAAATGGACCTGCCTGGACTGAATCTACCAGGATGAGCTGAATCCCCAGGGGAGTCCTTGTCCTGGAGGAGATGGGAATGGGGGATGGGCTGGGGGAGGGCGAAGCAGGGGAAGAGTGAGGACAGGGGAATCCGTGGCTGATATGTTAAATTAAATCAAATTATAGAATTTATATATATATATATATATATATATATATATATATATGTAAAAGAAAAATAAAAGAAGCAAGAGAATAGAATCCATCTGAAGTAACACTACAAGGTTCTGAAAACTCAGGTATCATTCAAAAAGTATCTAGAAAATACAGACAAAACCTCACACTGAGAAATAATTTAATTGGAGTCATTTATAATGGCTTCAAAAATATGAGGAGAAACATTAAGGAGTACCCTACCAAATAATAATAAACATGGACTAGAATTTAATATGAATGAAAATGAAAAAAAAAAGTTTCTCAAAATTGAAAGGCTCTTAAAAATTATTCATTTACTTTAATTGTATATATGTAAATATTTGTCTGTATGTATTTGTGTACCTGGTACCCATGGAGGCCAGAAGATTTCTTCAAATTCCCTGGAACTGGAGTTAGAGAAGGTTGTGAATCATGATGTGGGTGCTGGAAACCAAATGTAGGTCCTCTGCAAAGGCAGCAAGAGCTCTTAACCACTGAGTCATTTCTCCAGCCTCATAAAAGGGCTTTTTATAATTTCATAACATATTTTTGTCAAAAATCTCAGAAAGCATCTTTTTTTTTTTCTTTGGTTTTTTGAGACAGGGTTTCTCTGTGTAGCTTTGTGCCTTTTCCTGGATCTCGCTCTGTAGACCAGGCTGGCCTCGAACTCACAAAGATCCACCTGCCTCTGCCTCCTGAGTGCTGGGATTAAAGGCATGTGCCACCACCGCCCGGCAGAAAGCATCTTTTTGAGTTTGGTAAAATCACATGATTTAAAATCAGTAACATAACAAACATATTCAATAATACTTCATCTGTGCTGAAAAACTCAATATCAACAAGTAATAAAGCATGTAAAAATCTGATAACTCTGAATTGTTTAGAACATCCAAATAATCCGTAAGTATGTATTATGCTTAAAATAGATTGTTTATCAGAGTCAACCTATAGAAAAATTAAAAAATCACTTATTGGCAATTGTAAGTTACAGTGTAAAATATCAATTCAATAGCAACAGAAATCATGTGTTTAGATTTATCTAAGAAAAGAAATACAAGCAGAGTTGTCTATTGGCATATTCTTTTCATCCCATCACTGGGAAGTAGAGGCAGGTGGATCTCTGTGAATGCATCATCAGCCTGGTTTACATAGTGAGTTCCAGGCTAGGGAGGGCTACATAAGCAATATTACAAAATGTTATGATAAAGTAGTGACACAGTTAGTATGACCACATTTGGACAATAAATATCCAGTATTATTTTATTCCAACATATTTGAAAGAAAAATATTGTTTAAGACAATTAAAAGCATGTTTAATTGTTATTAATTAGATGTTTAGTTTTATAGTTATCTGCATTTGAGCAAACATGTACACTTACATAAATTTCATAAAAGCAGCATGTGACCTGTGTGGTGGTGTTACAAACTTGTGATCCTAGTATTTTCAAGTTGGAGGCAGGACCAATGTTGGCCTCCAGGCTGGCCTAGTTAGCAAGACACCAACCCATTCATTTATGCCTTGAAAATTTTTTCATGTTTTCTGTCTTTTTAGTATAGCTTTTATACAGTGTCTCATAAATTTAATCATGGAATATATATTTTATTTTTTATTTAGCCTATTTAAAATTTATCTTTTGGAATTTGTCTATGATCTTAAAGCATGTATGGAGGTAAATTTTGTTTGATAATATGTTGATAACATTTATTTATCTGTATATTCATAGTATAAACATTTGGTTTTTCTCACTTTTAGGCTACTATAAATAAACTTACAATAAATATCATTTGTACATGTTTATATGGAAATATGTTTTCATTTTATTTGAATAATACTAACTATATTGGTAAATGTTGTGATATTTTATTTGTGCTGAAATGTGGTGATATTTTATTTGTATGTTGATAAATAAAGTTTGTCTGGAGATCAGAGGCCATAGCCAGCCATAAACAGAAGTTAGGCGGTGGTAGCACATGCCCTTAACCCTATCACATGGCCAGCAGGGTCTCTGTGTGTTCAAGGATACAGACAAGTGTGGTGACACATGCTTTTAATCCCAGTACCAACCATAGAGACCTGGAGGTCTGTACAGACAGGCAGTGAGGAGCAAGTGAGGTGGCTGGGCCAAGAGCCAATGAGAAGGCAGAACAGCAAGGTAATAAAGGTGCAGGTTAGACAGGAAGAAACTGGTTCTCTCAGAGAAAGCTATGGGGGTGGGGGGCGTGGTGAATAAGGTTAGCTGGTGGTTATCAATATTTTTTTTATCTCTACAGACAGCTTTCACCCTTATATTTGGCTCTGTGTTTCTTATTTAGTAATATTTTTTAGAAATTCATCTACAGGCAAATGCTTTCAACTTTAGAAGATATTGACAAAAATCATTTCAATGTGGTAGTACAAAAGAAACAAAAGCAGTGGTTATTCTTCTACCCAAAAATCAGTTCATAATTTGTTTAACATTTAATGATTTTTAAGATTTTGAACAGTTTTTATTGAAATTATTTCACTGAATTCCTATATAACCTATACCTATTATTGCCTTATAATTTAGACATGATAAATAATAGTACATTTGTTAAAATCAGGGATAGAGAATTAATATATTATTATTAACTAAGGTCCATGTATTACTCATTTTATTTAGTTTTCCTAAAATCCCAAGATATTATCAATAATATTTCATCTTGTTTTCTCCCTGAGTTTCTTTACACTCTCATGTTATTCTTGTTTTTGATGAATTTGAATTTTCAGAAATAATTGACAGATATTTTGTAAGCTGACATTTCACAATATGGCATTTTCCTTGTGATTAGATAATATGTATGTTTTGAAGGATGAAGATGGAACAAGTAAGCGCCATTCTCTCATATCCAGGGTAAATGCCAACAAATGTGAATAGTCACTCTTATTATTTACCTTGATCACCTGGATAAGGTCACCTGCTCATTGCACTATGAAGTCACTGTTTCCTTTTCTTTGTGCAATGTATTTTTCACAAATAAGTCAAGCTGTTCATTTCACACTAGAAAGAACAGCCAAAGGATAACTAACTTGTTCTACCTGATTGAGATAGGAAGAATTAGCACAAAATTCACTGAAAGATTTTTCAATCTTACTTACTTACTTACTTACTTTATTTATTTATTTATTTATTTATTTGTCTATGTAAATTACTGGCATTTATTTCATAATTTGGATGATAACTCAATACTTTCTTGTATAATTTCTAAAGTTCTTACTACTTTGGTCATTAGGAGGTTTTTGGGTGGCTCCTGCAGAGTTTTGACATTTCAGCAAAGATACTGAGTTTTGTTTTTGTTTTTATTTTTTGGATCATTGTTTCTGGCAGAACAAGATACATGCCATTTGGAGAATCAGTAATTACTTGCAGGGCTTCTCTTTCCTATAATTGGAAAATATTCTTAGAAATTGATTCTGCTCATTTATATGGGTCACTATTTTTCTAAGTTATAAGACTGACCTGTAATATATATAATATGTATATATGTGTGTGTGTGTATACCTGCTAATTTTTGTTTACATGCACATACCTACAATATTTCTATATGTAAAATGTGTTAAGCTAACTGTGCATTTATAATTTTATCAATTGTAACCAAGTATCACAAGGACTATATGAGCTGTTCTCCCTTGTTCTGATAATCTCTACCTTAGAGAGATACCTATTATTCATTCTCAATGTACTTACTTTATCAATGCTAGTATAGAAAATCAGTGGTGGCAAATAGTTGAACCATAAGCTTATGGTAAATACTTTTCTTCTCTAGAATATGATTCTTAGAACAAATCCTTTTGTTTTTTGTTTGTCTATACATATTTCCTTGATTAATTCAGTACAGTACCATTCCTTTCCTCAGTGAAATTACCTTAATTATTTTTAATACAATTAAGACACATTTCCTGTTTCATTCTGTAGTTATAGGAGTTACTGAGTGTTTTATTGTTGTTATTTGATTTTGTTTTACATAAATTGAGATTCACTGTATGTGCCTTCACTCTTTGCTATATTATAGTTTTTTTTCTACAGATATATTGCCAGATACGCAGTTTCACTGCTACCCTCACATACAGAATTCTTCCATTATCTTAGAAAAAGGAATTTCATGCCAGGCAGTGGTGGTGCACGCCTTTAATCCCAGCACTCGGGAGGCAGAGCCAGGTGGATCTCTATGAGTTTGAGGCCAGCCTGGGCTACAGAGTGAGTTCCAGGAAAGAAACACAACTACATAGAGAAACCCTGTCTCGAAAAAAAAAAAAGAAAGAAAAGGAAAGAAAAGAAAAGAAAAAGGAATTTCATGCTTAATCTGCTCAACTTTCTGCCTTCCTAAGTTTTGTTTTAGTTGTCTACTATCTGGAACTCACTGTAGAATGTTGAACATAAGTGTGACAAGACATCCCTTTTCTGTACCTAAAAAACAGTTTACTGTGATATAATGTGCAGGTTTGGGAATTTACTTTTTATTAGATTAAGATAATTTCTTCTTTCTGTATCCTATTTTTATGCCATGCCCAACACACACTAAAGAGATTGCATTTAAATTAATTTATTTCCCAAAAATAAGTCTCTTAACTCTGTCAGACCATTATCATTAAGTACATTTTATTCAGATATTAGGCTTCATTTTGTTTTGTTGTATCTATTTAAAATTAGGTGATACTTATGTAAAGAGAGGCTAGTATTGCAATGAAATTAACTGAACCACATGTATATGAAACTTGAGAAAAGAAATGAAAGGAATATTGATTTACTGGCAATGTTAGGATTGATATTTCTTTCATATCTGAAGTGTTCTTATCTATATAGAGTGAAACAGAAAGGGTAGAATCTTTACCTTGGTGACTAAATAAGTGTATGGAACATAAAGTTTCATGATAAAGGTGATTAATGTTGAAGGAGAGTGGAAACAGTGTCTAGAGAGGCATAACTATCAAATAACTATCTAGAGAAGAATAATATTCTATGTATTTGAACTGAACATGAGCTATTCAAGTGAAAAGGCTAGGAGGTACAACTTCAGTAATTACCACACGAAAAAGGGGAAAAATAAGTCCATCCACATTAAATCACTGTAAACATTAGCAAATGTTTTCAAAATTAACTTTATCAGAACTATATAAGAGTTTTTCAAACATTTGAAGAGTTATTTCAGAAAAAAAAAATGTTTAAGAAAATTTGTGGAAACATTAACATTGCTAGATTGTCACCTGGTTTCCTGTAATACTTTCTAGGAAACTACAGCAGATGAAAAACAAAACATATCCTACTCACAGCCATAATATGATTGAGTACCTCAGCACACAATCACCAAAGTGTAGTTACTATATAAACTGCTGGTGGCTCCCTGGACATGTCTCATTTATAGGGTATGACTCTTTATGTTTCTGGACTTAGAGCTCCATGGTAAGGCCTTGTCTCCAGAGTGTATTTTGAACCTAAGAAGCACCAAATGTTTAACCTTACAGTTGCTTGAATTTAACACCATTTTTTCCCAGAAAAATAACTTGATCAAAATTTTCAATGTCCCTAGAGGAATTTCTAATATTTTTGGCTAAGTTCTACATATCTAGAAGCCTAAAGATATGTTCATGTTTGAAAATTTGCCCAAAAAAACATAATGGAACACTCAATCTTTTACTGCTTACTGATTTTCAGGCCATGCACTGGCAAAAAATGAAATAAATTTAAAATTAATTAAATACTAATTCATTAAAAGTATTAAAGTGTATTAATAATACGAGTCACATTAAGGAGTATTAAATTTGAGGAGTATTACTGATATGCTCTATCATACAGGAAAAGCTTTAAAAAGAGTATATAATGTACCAATTTAAAGTATCTTAAATATAATATATGAACAATTATGGGAATTCAAGCAAATCACCAAAATAAATAACACTAGCAGCAGTGAGCAGTAAAAAACATTGCAAACTTAAAAATAAGAATACAGTTTTCAGGGTTACACTTCACATTATTTAAAACAATTTAATTATAAATATTAAAACCATGGAAATAGGTTATAAACAATCAATAGACATCGTATTTTAGAAGCACACAAATTTTGAATTTAGCAGAATAAAACAAAGTTACTTATAATTATTTTGAAAAGACTTAAAAGTCATGATTAAAGTATGAAAAGACAATGTCATGAAAATTTTGAATTATGTTGTATTAAAGAAATTTCCACTAAAGCGAAGCTTCCATCATTAAGACACAGGACAGTTTAATAGTAAGTAAAACAATTCATCTTTCAGAGAATCTCCTTAAGCTAGGAAGTAAAAAAAAATCAATAGCTTCAGAAACTCTCAGAAAATGACCAGATTCATTAGACTTCTTAAGTATAGGTAAGCAGAGAGGAGTCCTGAGAGATACTCTCAGATTGACTAAGCTCAGACCAACTGTCCAGTATATACAAAAGGGTGGGTGAGGGTATATTCAAATAGTAGATAAAAACACAGTATTAGTACTGAAGAATTCTATAGCCAGAAGAACACTATTGGATAAATTAAGGGAAAAAAAAACATGATATTTAAAGTAAGCAAAAATCCATTACTAGTTGTTAGTAGAAGGCCAACAAAACAGCTTATCAAGTACAGATTTTTGCTCTTAAACCTGATCACCTAAGTTTGATACCTAGGACCCACATGATAGAAGGACACAATCAACCTCCAATTACTAAATGTGTGCTGTGGTATGTAATCGATTCTCTCTCTCTCTCTCTCTCTCTCTCTCTCTCTCTCTCTCTCTCTCACACACACACACACACACACACACACACACACACACACACACACACTTTCTCCCCCCCCACACACACATACACACACAAATAAATGTATTATAAAATTCTGCAAGAAAGGAATTTGTCAGTCACGCGCAATACTTATAAGTGATAACAAAATGTTATTCCTAGATAATATGAAACAAAACATAGGATGACAACTCATGAGAAAATAATGAGTAGCAGTAACAGTAACCACAGAAGTCAGTACGGATGTAAGCTTATTTGTAACTGTTATTTAATAAATACTTACAACTGTGTTTCTGTGGACTTCTAATGTACAAATATGGCATTTACATAGCCATAATGGGAGAAATGAGCACAGAAAGAAATTCATCTGCTGTAAAGATAGCTACATACTGTGGACATTTAATTGGTATTATTGTTAGCTAAACAGTTTTTAATAAAATGTGATCAGAAGCTTTCAGAGCAGTTTAAAGAAAACAAATTTAGAGCCGGTCAGTGGTGGCACACACATTTAATCCCAGCACTCGGGAGGCAGAGGCAGGCAGATCTCTGTGAGTTTGAGGCCAGCCTGGTCTACAGAGTGAGATCCAGGACAGACACCAAAACTACACAGAGAAACCTTGTCTTAAAAAGCCGAAAAAAAAGAAACTAATTTAATCACAAGAATACCATTAATGAAAACTCAATTAAAATACTTTACTGTGATATATCTGTCTAGTACAAATTTGGATAAATGAATTAGAGGAGGAGAGAAATACAATATATGATTTGTAAATGAGCTGAAGATTGTAATCAAAAGTCAGATTATGACAAAATGAATTTGCAAATAAATATGAAATTCTACATCTAGATAAGGAGCTATAGGCAACTGTTAGCTACTGGTAGAGAAATGATCAGTTTTCACTAAAAGTGAAACCTGATAAACTGACCACAGTCCAGTGGAAAGACATATCTCTGAGAATTCTACTATTGACAGGAGAAAAAGCAACAAATTTGTGTTGGAAAATGGATATAGAAACGGTTAGGTAAGGGAAGGTGAATATGATCAAAACACCTTGTCAAATTCTCTCAAAGATTTATGCCTGGGTCTTTGAATTGCCTCCATTCATCAACCTTCCTGTTCTTATGACAATGCCATACAGTTTTTATTACTATTGTTCTGTAGCACAGGTTAAATTTAGGGGTGGTGATACCTCTGGAAGTTCTTTTATTATACAGGACAGTTTTAACTATCTTGGGTTTTTGTTTTTCCATGCGAAATTGAATATTGTTCTTTCAAGTTCTATAAAGTAGTGTATTGGGCACTCGGGAGGCAGAGGTAGGAGGATCTTTGTGAGTTCGAGCCTAGCCTAGTCTACAGAGTGAGTTGCAGGACAGGCTCCAAAGCTACACAGAGAAACCCTGTCTCACAAGACAAAATAAAAGTGTGTTCAATTTTTATAGGGATTGATTTGAATCTGTAAATTGTTTTGGCATTTTTACTATGTTCGTCCTACTGATCCTAGTAATGGGGGATAAGGAGCCTGAACCAGCCATCTACTGTAACTAAGCAAGGCTTCCAGTACAGGGATTGACATACCAATCCTGCCACAAAACCTTTAACCTACAATTTGTCCTGACTGCAAATATATGCTGGGGTAAAGGTGACACAGAACTTATGGGAGAGGCCAATTAATGATTGGTCCAACTTGAGACTCATACTACAAGAAGGAGACTACTCCTTACACTGCCTGGATGGCCAGGAACCAGATACCTAGGATAGAATAAAAAAATACTGGCAAAAAAGAAAGAAAATAGTCAATGAAATGATTCCTAATGATATTCTGCTATACTAATAGACCAGAGTTTAGCATAATTGTCATCAGAAAGGCTTCATCCAGCTACTGATAGGAGCAGATGCACAGACCCCCAGATGAACACTAGGTCGAGCTCAGGGAATCCTGTGAAGTATGGGGAGACAGAATTGTAGGAACCAGAGGGGTCAAGGACACCACAAGAATACAGCCAATATAATCAACTAAGCAGGACTCAGAGGGGCTCACTGAGACTGAATTGACAATCAGAGAACCTGTATAGGTCTGTCCTAGGTCCTCTGCATATTTGTTATGTTTGTGCAGTTTGGTGTCCTTGTGGAACTCTTAAGAGTGGGAGCAAAGGCTGTCTCTGACTCTTTTGCATGCTTTTATGACCTTCTTCTTCCTACTGGTCCGTCCTACTGTCCAGACTTGATATGAGGGCATGTATTTAGTCTTACTGTAACTAGTTATGCAATATTTGGTTGATATTCCTGGGAGGCCTGCACTTTTCTGAGGGGAAATGGAGAAAGTGTGGATCTAGGGAAAGAAGTGAGAGAGAGGGACTGGGTGGAACATAGGGAGTAGGGGAAATGCAGTCAGGAGGTAATATATGAGAGAAGAATAAATAAAAATAAATAAACAAATAAATGAATAAAATCCTCTCAGAGAACTAATAAAAGAAAAAAATACATAGCAGTGTCTTAGTTACTTTTTTATTGCTATAAAGATCATGACCAAAAGCCACTTACAGAGGGAAGAGTTTATTTGGGGCTTACTATGGTTCTAGAAGGATAAGAGTCCATCACTATCATAGAGGGAAAGTGTGACAACATGCAGGCATGGCAACTGTGGCTAGAAGCTGAGAGCTGAGGACTCCCATCTCAAATTAAAAACAGGATGCAGAGATCACACTAGGAATTTCCCAAGTCTTTTGAAACCTCAATGCCTACACTCAGTGACATACTTCTTCAATGAAAACTGTGCTTGCTAAACCTCCCCAAACTGCTTCATTAACTAAGGAATGAGTATGTTCAAACTTCTGAGCCTATGGGAAACATTCCCATTTAAAGCAGCACATAGAGATGCACATTAGCCTCTTAGATAGAGATAGGTTGAAGTACAGGATTGAGTGAAAAGAATATGAATGAAAACAGTAGCCAAATGATGTGGAAATAGCTTTATAAATATTAATATGTCAAAAGAAAATTGCTATTAGGCATACTGTTGGGAAAAAGGGGCACACCCATTTGAATTATATAACAGTTAAATTGATCTTCAATCTTTTAAAAACAGAGCCCAATGTATATGAAGTATAGATTAACATGAATAGAAAAAAAACTTTAGCAATCATGTTTGAAAACTTGAATAACACAATTTCAGTGATGAGAAATGGCTCAGAAGGTCATAAAGGAAGTAGAATACTTGGAGTATATAAACGTTAGGAAATGGATGTAGCATAGCATTGTGGTGGTATTTTACTTGTACTGAAATGTGATTTTAATTGTATGTTAATAAATAAAGTTGTCTGGGGGTCAGAGCTATTAAGCCATAGAAAGTGCGTGGCGGCGGTGGCGCACGCCTTTAAGGACCTGGAGGGCAGTACATTTAGGCAGTGACGAGGCAGTCACATGTTTGGGTTTACAACCAATGAGAAGGCAGAACAGGAAGATTTTAAAGACATACACACAGGAAGTAGGCCCTTTTCGGAGAGCTCTCTTGGCTGAAGAGGATCCCTGAATCAGGAAGGGTGAGGCTCTTAGCTCTGACTTCTTGACTTTCTTCTCTGAATCGGCTCTGTGTTTCTTATTTAATAAGACCGTTGGTTACATCTACATAGCATATTTGTAGAATATAAACAATTGAAAAAATAAAGAGTATCATCTTAAAATTTTAAGGGGAAATCTGTTCTGGATTGCTTTATGCTACTATGATGAACAGTATGAACAAAATCAACTTCGGGAGGAAAGGGTTTATTTGACTTACAGGTTACAAAGGGTTGTCAAGAGACAATGGGGTAGGAATTCAAGGCAGAAGTAGAAGCAAAGACCATGCAGTAACACTGCTTACTGACTTGATTCCAGGGTTTGCTCAGCTATCTTTGTTATAAAACTCAGGCTCACTTGCCTAAGGATGGCATGATCAACAGCGAGATGAGCTCTCCCATATCAATTAGCAATTAAGAAAATGCCTTTCAGAGTGATCACAAGTCAGTCTAATCTAGGCAATACTTCAGTTGACACTCCCTTTTCCCAAGTGGCTCCGTGTTTGTGTCAAGTGGACAGCTGCTACTACTTATGATAATGATGAAATTCAGTAGCCACTTATAGTAAAAAGATTCAACAAACTAGGAATGGATTGAAATTTTCTCAACCTTATAACAAAAATCTATGAAAAAATCCATATAATGAAACAATATTTGATAGCAAAATACTGATTGTTTTTAAACTGAGGGACAAAATTTGTAACTTTGTTTTCACTCTTGCTTTTGTTTTTAATGTTTGAGAATTTCACACATGCATATAATGTGCTTTGATAAAATCACCCCCATTCCTTCCTTCCTTCAAATTCCTCCTATAATTCCTGACCATTTTTACCATTCACATTTATGTGCTCTTGAAGCATAAATGTTGTAGTACCTGAAATGATATACTACTTGAATACATACAATGGAACCAATTATTACAACTGGAATTTCCAAATCCACAAAGTAAAGCAAATAATTTCTCTCTAGAAGCTGACTGTCTCAGGTATTTTTTTACAAACAAGAAGCTGAACAATACAATTATATAATCTGTATATAGGACAAAATGTTGTTGCTATTTCAACCTCTAACTTCTATAATATATAGATGTCAGTGATTTTCCATATTAATTTAAATATTTATAGTTTTAATAGAACAATAATTTGTTTTCTTCAAACAATATCAAATTTTAACCAAATATTGTTAATATCTGTATTAAGCCTCATATGATACATATTAAATATTCATATAGTGACTATATAGTATTAGAAAATTTGTATTTTATGCATAAATATCATTACAAAATATAATTAGAGCAAAAACCCTGAATTATCAATGCAGGGTAAAGACTTCTGACTTAAATGTGCTAGGGGATTTACCTCACTTTCCTTGAAATCTTTACCTGACCCATAGTTCCTTACTAAATTCCCAGCTGCTATGGCAATACAATTTAAACACACATATCTAGAGATTCAAAGATAGCATCAACATACGAGAAAGATTGCATTGTGCTTTTCTTTTTTGATATGGGTTACATCACTCAAAACCAATAGTAAAAGTTCTACCCACATTCTGGGAAATCTCATAACTTTTCTTTATAACTGAATAAAATACTATTGTACATATATATCATGTGTTTGTCAAACATTCCTCACTCAATGGACATGTAAGCAATTTACATACCCTTACTAACAAGAAAAAGAACATCAGTGAACGTGGAAGAACATATCTATTTGAGGATATAGTGTCCTTTCGGTATGTACCCAGGAGTGGTACAATTGTGTCACATGATAGTTCTATATTTTATGTTCTTGTTGAATCTTCAAACTGATTTCCATAATGGCTGTATTAATTTTGATTGCCAACCACAGTGAGTAAGAAGTTCTCTTTGCCCATCATCACCAACATTTGTTATCAAATTTCTTGATAATAGCCATTCTGAAAGTGGTGAGATGGTACTTGAAATTAGTTTTAATTTGCATATGCCAGATAACTAAAAATTTGGAACCATTTAAAAATAGTTATTGACAATTTATGTTTCTTCCTTTCAAAACAGTTAATTTCACAGGGCATTTGCTGTTTGGCAGTTGTGCTTACTTGGTGTTCAAGTTTGCATTAGATCTTTAAATTCTGAATATTAGCCTTTGTGTGAAGTATAGCTGGTAAAATTTTCCCCATTCTGTTGGCCGTCTGTTTGCTCTGTTGATGATTTCTTCTGCTGTGCAGAAATTCTTAAGTTTCTTTAGCCCCACCTTGTGTTTCATGGTTCTAGTTCCTGTGCTATTGGAGTTCTGTTTGGAAAATTCTTACCCACCCCAATATCTTGAAAAGCATTTCCCATTATTTTCTTTAGTATTTTATGCATCTCAGGTTTTAAATTAAGGAATTATATGGGACTATTCACTTAATACATTTGTCACACTGAACTGTTTAGAGAAAGTGATTGTAAAACCATTGTGTGTGTGTGTGTGTGTGAAAGAGAGAGGGGGGGTTGTAAACTGAAAAATTTCACCTTTTCCTTATGTTTGAAAAATACATCAAATCATTTTATTATAGTGATACTTAATATGGAAATTGTGTTGCTATACATAACATAAAGTATGTTTTTAAAAATAATGATAACCTATCAGAGTTATTTAGAAACAATTTTGAAAAGGTAGACTTTTAACAATTATCTAAAATAGCAATGAATGACAGCAATATGAAATGTATAAGCGGTTACAGCAGTCCAGAATTTAACATTAATGTTGATCTTGTAATCTTTAAGATTTCCTTAAAATGAGAAAAAAAACCTCAAGAAATTCAGAATTTTTGTTAGAGTCTTGGAATTGATTTCATTCCACTGTAGGATATCTCAGACTTTGCCATTAACATCTTCTTTACATCTTTGAATGTTGGAAAGGAGCCCTCCTACTCTCTTAAGTCAAATGATTACAAAAGTTAACCTTAAGCCGGGCGGTGGTGGCGCACGCCTTTAATCCCAGCACTCGGGAGGCAGAGCCAGGCGGATCTCTGTGAGTTCGAGGCCAGCCTGGGCTACCAAGTGAGTCCCAGGAAAGGCGCAAAGCTACACAGAGAAACCCTGTCTCGAAAAACCAAAAAAAAAAAAAAAAGTTAACCTTATCCAAAAGTTTTCTTCACTGACAAATCTAGAATCATTTCATTATATTTCTGAGCATTATTGTTTAGCTGAATTGACAAACATTACTGAATCATTAGCCTCCACTCCTTGTCAACTTATTGTATATATCCTAAACCCATATTCCACTTCCAAATAATACTAATGATAAAGTCCGACTTCCAATTTGCAGGATACAAGTACTCTACACTAACAGGAATTGATCAACTTTTCCCTTTCCAAAGAGAAATAATTTACTCTTCCTGGTATACTGTGCTTTAAAGGTATAGGTTAAAATTGCCATCATTTCAATATTATAATAAAAAGTCACCATATATTATGGCAATGTAATAACATAAAAGATGAAAATAAAAAGATAACATACACATGAACATAAGCCCAAATATAATATATGAGAGAACTAGCCATCATTATTTCTGTTACTGGTCATATGACTGAAATAGTTATTTGTAACTATCTTTTTTTCTCTATAGTCTACACTCCCCTATATATCAGCAAACATGTTGGTTACATATGGCTCATTCATAATATCAAGTGCTCAAACTTTTATTTACAAAGTATGTAAGACCTTACTAACCCTGCCTCAAATGATTATGGCTTTCTATTGCTAAGTCATAGGTCATGGTGCTATTGAAGGTACCTTAAGGAGTCTCCTGCATTCTATATAGTCTCTTCATTATTTTCATTGTCCAATTTTAACTTAATGACCCTCTCAGTAATCAGACTTACTGCACTCAGCACAGTATATTTCTTCTCCGAATGCTGATTTATACTCACAGAGCCTCCAATGTGGCTGGATGGCAGTGTTAATTTCTAGTCCAAATCAAATCCAACCATTTACCTTCAACCATTTTTTACCTTTGACCTAAATAAAATGGGTGTCTGAAATTTGATTGTTTCCTAGGGATTATATTGGTTCCTTTGAAAGTAGTCTTTTAATTCCTAAAGTAGCTTTTAGTCATGGTGTTTATCACAGAAACAGAATAAATATCTAATACAGTGACTAATTAGCCTTTTAAATACAAGACATTCTACTACAAATTTCCCTTTGAATGATGTTTTAACTGCATCAATAAGCACTACATGTTGCATCTTCATTTTTATTCACACCTAAGTATTCACTAATTTCTCTTTTATCAGTTTGTTATTTGAAAGTTTATGTGTGTATTTAAAACAAATTTCCACATTTTAAAACGTACTCCTAACTTTTTCCTTGTCCTGGTCTTCTTTACTTATTCCTTATCCTGGCCGCTGGTATTCTTTCTACTATGGCCATAGAGCATTCTTTGTATTATTTTAGATGTTTTAAACCTGTTGAATCAAGTTCTTTTGTGATACACTTTGGTTCACTTTTGAAAACCACCCAGGTACATTTGAAAAGAATTTCTTTCCTGCTCTTTACTAAAATGATTCAGTGACGTATATGACAACTGGACAGACAATCATCAAAGGAACAGAATGCTTGAAGAACATGATGAGTCAAAAGGAACTAGTAGACATTTGAATTTTACTTTCCAGGTCTTACTGAATTGATTAATTTTGCCTTCATCACTGACTTGTATTTCTGAAGACCTGATTAACAGGTATCTCCATTTCTTTTGCCATTATTTTGTAATGCTAAGTGGATATTTTCAGAAATTATAACTACAATTTTTAGGTACTTTTTACATATGACTTTTTTAACCATTTACCTTCAACCATTTTTTACCTTTGACCTAAATAAAATGGGTGTCTGAAAAAAATGTATGTAAAATCATTTGTAAAAAGTAGCCTGATAATGACGTCTTCTGATTGAAATATGCATTCTCTTCAAATAAGATACTATAATTATTATTGGATTTGCAAGTCAACTTTTGTTTGTTAAAATATGCCTGATAGCCTTTTCTCTCTTTCTATTTTGCATTATGGTTTATTAAGTTGAATTAATATTCTCTAATGTGGCATTTTGATTGCTTTAATGATTTCTCAGGGTTTTTTCATTTTTATGTTAATTCTCTGTTTTACTATATTTGTTTTAACTTATGATCCTCTATATTTATATTAATTCGTATTATATAAAGAAATATTACATCATAATTGCCTTCCTTTCCTCATGTTTGTGTTCTTACTGCAAAACATTATCTCTTCATATAGGATAAGCAATAACATGATGATACATTCTTACAATTATTATTTTATGTGACTTTATGACTTTTAAAGAAACACAATGAGAAGAAAAGAGAACAACTCATAGCTTTTGTTACATTTACATTCTATTTTTCAACTTTGTTTCTTTCATGTTTCCTGTGCATTAGAGTTAAGGTCTGGTATAATTTCATTAACTCAATATAGATTTTGCATGCTCATTTCCACTCTCCTATTATTGGTAAATATATTATATTTGTATGTATTATGGATTCAGCAATACACTGTGCATAAATGAAGTGATATGCTTTGACTACTTTTATAATTACATAATTAACTTTACTGGCTCTTTTGTTGTTTTTGTATATGAATTAAATTACTATATATGATAATTTTCATTGAACCCAAGATTTCCTGCAGTATTTCTTGCAAAAAAAACAGTCTTCCAGCATAAAATTTCTTCCTACTATGAAGAAGCCTGAGTCATGGGACAATGATTTCATTGAAGTCAGACTATAATAGGTAACAAGACCCTCTCAAAAACCAAAGGAAGTCATGGAATGTTACTCCTAGTATTTTATTTGTTAAGGAATGTATTTGTTTTTAATTGTTACATATATCTGTTTGTTAGTGGGTTAGCATGGAGGTCAGAGGACAACTTGCAGGAGTTGCTTCTCTCCTTCCAAAATTTGAGTTTAAAGGATCAATCTCAGGTCCCCAGACTTGGTGAGATGCTCTCACTTCTGCTTAGCCATCTAACTGGACTTTACTTTACTTTTTTAAAAAATAGGGTTTGTTTTTGATACAGGATTCTTACTGAAGAATTTGTGTACTTAGGTTTTGGTGCTAGCTTTTGCTTTCTGTAGTTTCAGAGGAGGGAAAAACAGTGGTGGGTGATTTTTGCTTTTAATTTTTAAAAATTTTCTTTCAGATTTTTCAGTAAAGTTGGGTACTATACAGTTATGAACACACACACACACACACACACACACACACACACACACACACACACACACACAACTCAGAAGTCTACCAAATGTAACACCCTACATCTATTATGGGCATGTAATACATTACTTTTACTTATTTAATTTTTAATGCATGGAACGGAACATGTGTTCTTCTTTCTATTTCTCATAATTTTGGAAGATGTGGAAAATAGACATTAAAATTACTGTCTTGTAGAACGTCTCAGTATTTCCCACTTTACTGGGCTTATTACTAAACCAATATATGTTTGTTTGGTAACAAATTGAACTGTATACATAAACATATTGTTCTTCCTTACAAATCTGAAATTCCATAATATTTCTTCCCAGTGGGTGCTTCCTGGCTGAAGGTAGTTTGGGGATTTTTTTAAACTTATTTCTCATTTCATTGAACCTTCCGAAAACGTAATTTATAGCACTGCTACATCGAAAGTAGACTTCCTGTCTTTGAGTTACAGGATGCCTGAAAACACTCATTTTCTTTTTTAGTTGCCTAGAATTTATTCTCTGCAGTAGAAAATAAAGATGCAAAACCCTGCTGTCCTGTTCCTTGAAGGAAGATCACTGACTGGGAGCTGACAGAAGAGGAATTTCCATGCTTACCTCCAGCAGTTTGGAAGGCAGATTCCCTATATACAGTCTAGGGTGGTGGTGCAAATTGAAAATGGGTCTTATTTATAATATGACAAACTCACAATTCTTAGTAAATTAATATATATGGTCGAAAACTGTTTCTTCTTTTGTTTTATATCCTGAAGATAATATCAAAATGTCTTAAATTTTCTGTCTTAAATTTTTGAGTTTAAGAAATAGATTTAACTGCATTTTAATTTTCAAAAAAATGTTTATTATTTTTAAGTTTATATGTATGTGTTTGGTATATGTATGTTCATGAAAGGACTGAGAAGATCAAAAGATGCCTCAGATGCCTAGAACTACAGTTACACGTGGTTGTGAGTCTCCATGCAGGAGCTAAGAATGGAACCCTTAACCACATATTCTAAGAAAATGAGTTTCCAAAGCCATTTTTATTCTTGTTGCAGCAGTGGAAATGATGGCACAAGTTTCAAGTGAAAATTAGAAATTATGTTTACCAGAACTTGTCACTCCTTTATACTATATTTTTATGGTTTAATTATATGTACTTCATGTTTATTGAAGTATTACTTGTAGTAACAAAAACTGGAAACAAAACATATCTCATTAAAATTTTGGCTAAGTATTTTATACATATAGTCTCTATATAATATCATATAGCATATATCATTAGCATAATGTTTCAACTAAGTGTACCCATATATTTAACACAATTTTAAAAATGTTTTATATTACAGAACCCATAAAAGCAAGATGTGCAAATGGACAGAACTATCACATTTGTTCAAATATGAATATCCATGTACAACATGACCCTATATTGAAAATATAATGACACAATTTTTCTGTGATAATACATGTAAACTATTAAAAATAATTACCTGTGGGAATAAAGCCAGAAATGGTGAGGATATTTGTACTTATTGCATATTCATTTTTATGGTACAGCTATTTAAACCATATTCATATATTACTTTTATTATAAAAAATTAGAAAAAATATCTGACTTTTAAAATTTATTATTTCTATCATTGAAACATGACAACTCTCTGTTAGAAAACTATTACTTTTTGGATTCACTAATTAGACTAATTTTACAAACTGAGCAATATGCACACATGACAACATGACTAGAAAACACATGATTAAGTATGTCTTCTTGTTTCTACTACATATATTTTAGTTCAAAATAATACTATGAAGTCATACTCAATTTTCTCAGCACGTGCTCTTTCATTTTGTTCTCACTGATTATTTTCAACAAAGGGTATTTGGAGGCTTTCAGAAAAAGAGTGGTGCATTTATGTTAGGTTCTTAGGGCAAATGTGAAAATACCTTAGTGCAACATGTCTCAGCTGAATAAATAGGCAATATTTGCTCAAATAATGCAAATGAGTGAAGGTGATCACTTCAAGGAACCTCAGATGACATTCTGCAACAAGTTTTGTCCATTCATTTTTGCTGTTACTCTGGTAGAAATGTCACTTTTGGGGCATATGGTAAATAAGATAAAATGAGAAATATTCAAAATTCTCAAGAAATGTGTTATCCATGCTTTAGCTGATTTCTAGGTGAAAATTTCCACACCTGAAAAGAATGAACATGTGCTATGCTCAATTTAGTTGATGTTTGCTACCTAACAGAGTGGGGAGTCTAACTCCAGAGGTATCATCTCTCTGTTAAAATGGAAGTTAAACAAAGCTAACAATAAAGTGAGTTGGTGTTGTGTTGTCATGCGCTGAAAGAGAAAGCTTTGCTTTTATGGAATCAGATACTCACACTATAGAAATAAGTGATGAAATTATATGACTTTCCAAAATTAATCTTTTTATATTCTAGTTAGTTCTAAATTTTAATGAACATAGTTAGGATATTAGTATAATTATATTTACTTCTATTTTTGTGTTTTGATGTTAATTTTACTATATTGAGAAGGTCTCTTCAATATCAAATTGCTCCAGCTATTTCTCTAGCATTATATACCATACTGAGCTTAGAGTGGTATATGTAAACAAATATATTATCAGTGACTTTCAATAAATACATTTAATATAAAAGACATTTTTGTATTTTGTAAGTGCACAAATTTATTTTATGTTCATTTCAATAAAAATTAACCATGAAAAATAGCTCATAATAGTTTTGTCTTGGTTGATATGAGTATCACTGTACAGTTAGTGGATATTTCTAAAATTACTGTTAGAGGTGAAGAATTTTCTCATTTCACTGACACCACATTGTTCAGGGTGATCCATGGGCCACAATAAGCAGCAAAGTGTCTGTTCAGTTATAGAACGAGAAGAGGGATCGGGGGCATTAAGATCATAATGCAGAAACCTACATGGAAAACGGATCCAAGCTAGTGGGAACTCATGAACTTTAGACCAACAGCTGTGGAGCCTCCATGGGACTGGATTAGGCCCTCTGCATAAGCAAGACAGTGTGTAGCTTGGTCTGCTTAAGGGGTCACCTGGCAGTAGAATCAGGTTATATTCCTGGTGCATGAGCTAGCATACTTTTTGGACCCTATTACCTATGGTGGGACACCTTGCACAGCCTTGATGCAGTAGGAGGGGTTTGAACCTGCTTCAGCTGAATTTAACAGGCTTTGTTGACTCCCCATTGGAGGCTCTACTTTTCAGAGGATGGAATGGGGAGGTGGGTTGCCAGGGTCAGGGAGGAAGGCTGGTGGTAGAGCAGGAGGAGGGAATCTAGGGGGATCTGTGGTTGGTATGTAAAATGAACAAAAATTTTCTGAATAAAGAAAAAATAAATGAATGAATAAATAAATAATGGATCTTTTAATATGGTTAATAATCTACCTACATTGTTAGTACATAATGGATTTATGATGAATTTATGAATCTCAGCTATTCTTATATCACCAAGTCTGTTTTTTTAAGAAAAATGTGTGTAATAACTCTTTATAAATAACTAATAGAAAAATAGTGTGATGGTTTGAATAAGAATGACCCCCATAGGCTTCGATTTGAATGCTTGGTCACTAGAGAGTTGGATTATTTGAAAGGATTAGGAGGTATAGCCTTGTAGTAGGTGTGGCCTTGCTGGAGGAAGTGTGTCACTGGAGGTGGACTTTGAGGGTTCAATGACCCAACCTTGGCCCAGTGTCTTTTTCCTTCCTGTTGCTGAAGATCCAGATGTAGAACTCTTACGTTCCTTCTCCAGTACCAGGTTTGCCTGCAAGCTGCCATGCTCCCTACCATGATAACAATAGACTAAACCTCTGAAACTGTAAGCCATTCCCAATTAACTGGTTTCCTTTATAATAGCTGCTGTGATCATGGTGTCTCTTCACAACATAGAAGACGATGAAAAATAGTTATCATTCCAAAATATTCACCCAAGAATATAACAATTAAGTATAAATAATGTAATACTTAAGAATCTAAAAGAAATGTTAATTATAGGTACTCCCACCAACTAGTAACTGATTTCTTTTTATTAGTACATAGATTAACAATAACTGGAGTGTATCACATAGTATTTCTCTATGATAGTTTATTCTCAATTGAATCTATAATTTATAATACATATCCTATAAAAAACAAACTAGGAAGATATTGATAGGCATAATAGAATAAGTTCTGCATACTTAATTACTTTGTATATGTATCATCTAACAAAGTCTCACTCTAACTTTTTGGGGTAAGAGAAAAGCTCTTATATCCATTATATAAGAAATGTTCAAAGAATTTTTAGAAAGATATAGAATATTAGTAACAAAAGTTAAAAAATGGTTACTGGTAGAAAGTACATAAATTTATAGAATCCTCAAAAGGTAAATAGAAATAATTTTGGATGAATCATTGTCAATGGTGCCTTAGTATAAATTTATCTGGATCATATGGTAGTTAAAAATCCAAGATTTGAGGATAAAAGGATCATATAAGAGTATAATTTCAGTTTTAGATTTTTCAGATTGTTTTAAAATCTTGTACATTTTAACAGTGAACTTTTTAAATTAAGCTGTTTTGAGTTCTTCCATATTGTGGTTTTCTTGAGTGAGGCTCAAGAGTGAAGCTCAAGTAGCTGAGTTCTTGACTTTAGGAATGTTATATTTTGTATAGGCCATCTTTCAAGCATTTTTTAAAAAGCCTTCTGCTGACTTGTCCTAAACTAGGAAAGAGATCACTGGTTGTTATATTTTAGTTACCAGAAGGCCTTTAAAACCTAAACATGAGCTGAATAAAGACAACAGCAATAGATATGTCAAAGTCAATTGGGGGAAAGCCAACTCTACACAAAGAAGTACAAGTAACTAAGGGATGCTGAGAGTGAGAGAAACAGTCTTCTCCACGTAAGAGCATGTCAATTTGTTATCCAACATCAAATGATCAGCCATGAAATCATCCATGCATGGGACAATATACACACTGAAGAGTTTATACCTGGGAATATATATGTATATACATATATGCATGTCACAATAATTAATGAAAAATGAACATCATGAATTTGAAAGAGGGCATACAGTCATATATGTGATGATTTCGGGGAGGAAGCGGATGATATAATTATATTACAATTGAAAAAATAAAAGTAAAAGAAAAATGTCAAAAAGTCATAGCACAGTTACAAATTTTAAAAGGACCAAATTATTTACTGTATTGGCATAGTACTATCTGTTTTTATTATTGTACTTTGTGATTTTACTCCTTGACAACAGGGCCTTAGGACATGATACACTTACTAGTGGAGATCCAGTAAACACTATTCTGGAAGGAATTGATTTTTATGTGCTGTGGGATGGTCTGTATGTCAAATGTGTTGCTGATTGGTCAATGAATAAATCACTGATTGGTCAGTGGCCAGGCAGGAAGTATAGGTGGGACTAACAGAGAGGAGAATGGAGAGAACAGGAAGCTGGGTGGGAGAGACACTGCCAGCCGCCATGATGACAAGCTGCATGTGAAGATGCCAGTAAGCCACGAGCCATGTGGCAAGGTATAGATTAATGGAAATGGATTAATTTAAGCTGTAAGAACAGTTAGCAAGAAGCCTGCCACGGCCATACAGTTTGTAACCAATATAAGTCTCTGTGTTTACTTGGTTGGGTCTGACGGCTGTGGGACTGGCAGGTGAGAGAGATTTGTACTGACTGTGGGCCAGGCAGGAAAACTTTAGCTACATTTATGTTTTGTATGTGACCTTCAAGACCTCAGTGATTCTGCCATGAGTAAGCTTTGAATTCGTTCTAAAATTTAACCTCTTCGTTATAAAAATTCTCCAAATTTGGACTTTTTAAAATAGTTAAAAGTTTCAGACCAGGATTCCAGCCCCATTTAATGTGAGCCTTCTTTCTTATATATTTTCAAGAGAAAATGTATGAGTATGTTAATCATGCTTCTATGGTAACAAGAAATGTCCCATCTACTTCTGCTCAGCTAAGCATACATAGAGGGAATAGCTGTCATGGTGTTAACACTACACAGAACAGTCCAGAAAGGTATTTTAATCTTTCTTTTATTATACAGTCTACAGAATAAAACTATAATGTCATAATTCTTTTTGAAGTCTAAGGAGAACTCTTTGCATTAGTTATTCTGCTCTTGCTCCCAAAGTGTCTCTTGCTTTCGTGTATTGGGAAAACTCTATGTCTCAAATCAATTGGCTATGTGGTAGATAGTGAGTACATTTGAAGTCTTGTCAACTGAAATGGACTCACACTAAAACAAATACATTTATACATACTATTAATATGCATATGAAAGAGAATAGAGAAGAATTCACTTCGAGAAAAGAGCAATATTAGTATCTAACAAACATACAGATCTGTGATGTATTCTTTCTACTTAAAGATAGCATAATGTAGACACCAATACACTGACACACTCTCTCCCACAGATGATGGCAGGTAGTTTACCATGTTGATCTGTGGTGATATTGTGTTCCCCAATATACTGTTGCACCCTAATGAACTTATCTGGGATCAGAGAACAGAACAGCCACTAGATATAGAGGCCAGAAAATGGTGGCACACAGACCTTTAATCCTAGCATTCTGAAGGCAGAGATCCTTCTGGATCTCAGTGAGTTCAAAGTCATACTGGAAACAGCAAGGCATGGTGACACACACCTTTAATCCCAGGAAATGATGGCAAGAAGCAGAAAGGTATATAAGGCATGAGGACCAGGAACTAGAGCCTGGTTAGGCTTTTAGGCTTTTAGCAGCAGTTCAGCTGAGATTCATTCCAGATGAGGACTCAGAGGCTTCCAGTCTGGGGAAACAGGATAAGTGGAGGATTTGGTGAGGTGAGGTGTCTGTGGCTTGTTGTGCTTCTCTGATTTTCCAGCTTTAACCCTAATACCTAGCTCTGGGTTTGATTTTATTAATAAGACCTTTTAAGATTCGTGCTACATTGATCAGACCTTAGATATCCTGCAACATGTTTCAGTCTGTTCTGCTTTTTCTCTGAATGTATCTTTATCATCCTTATGTAGAAGGCATTTGGTTCTTTCTCCTATAAAGTATTTCTTGTTGAATAGATGGCATCCTAATTTGTAGATTACCAAGAACCTCTAGATTTATAAAATAATAGATACTGTTTGTTCTTATTTTTCAGACAATCTAGTATTCTACTAAAATGTTGGGTTAAGAAGATCTGCTAAGTGATTTTCAAAATAGCAAAGTTTGTCTTAAGTGTTAGCAAGAAAAGAAGGTCCATAAATATTAGCATTTCTTTCTACACACACACACACACACACACACACACACACATCTTATGTGCCTTTTGTCAGGTCTGGTTTATTATATAATCATTCTTTAGTGATTTATTTTCTGTAAAAAGTTTGCATCTGACAATACCTGGTGTTTATCTACCTAGGAAGTTGTGACTCACAAACTCACAGTGCAAATAATTGTAACATACGATTTGGTGAAAAGCAAATAGCTGACATCAGGCTGGCCTGGTACTTTGTGTTGAAAATAGACATTGTATGGGATGAATTTTTTTTGAGTCACAGTGATATCTAATACAACAGATGGAGAAATGAGGAATAACAAATTATTTCTTAATCAGTTGCTATGAAAGATCTATCGCCTAGAAGACATTTCTAAAAGTATAAAGCTAAAAGAAAACAAAAATTGGAAAAAAATTCAACCAAAGTGACAGAAATATACTGACTACAGAGTTTTTAAAGGCAAATTTACATAATGATTTTCTTTATACTGTGCATCATTTCTTTTTGAAATAGTTTCTCAAACAGCTTAAGCCCATAAATAAAAGCATAAATAGGAATACAAGAAATGTTCTTATTTATGCAACTCAAGTGAGCAGATTAAGTTTTGTAATATAAAAGTTCTGTGTATTTTCTCAGCTTGTCACATTGCTTCTCCTTAGAGATAGTCACTAAAACTTGGTTATTACTATTCACATATCTTTCTTCATATTTCAGTGCATTTATATGTGACCCTAGCCACCAATAGCATGTTTTCAATGCTTTAACTTCTCTGTGCACAATAATCTCTGTGTATTACTGTAATATGTTTTAAACTTAGCATTGTAAATGAGAGTTGTTCAGATTTTTAATTGTATCACTAGTTCAATCATTTCAAATGATGAATATGATTAAATTTATGACTATACCCTAATTTATCAATAATGTTTTGTGTTTTATATTATTTTCAGTTATTTCCAATTCATGTAATGACTATATTATGTGTGTTGGCTAATCTTGACTGCCAAATTGACACACCTGTGAAGAGGGAGGCTCAACGGAGAAATTGTGCCAATCAGATTTAGCCAATGAGCCATTTTTTATTGCTAATTGCTAAAGGAGGACTTTGCTAACAGTGGGCAGGAAGGCCTGAGCTCTATAAGGAAACTAGCAGAACACAATTTTGGAAGCAATCTGGTAAGTATCATTTCTTCATTGTCTCTGCCTCAGTTCTGGCTTTCAGGTTCCTACTTGAATTTCTGCCTTGGCTTTCATTGATGATGGACTATACTTCTAATTGAAGCAAACATTTTCCCCCTCATGTTTCTTTTGGTCAGTGTATTGTCAAAGTAACAGAAAACAAATTAGAAGAGTACATATGAATTATATATAATATATATGTATGTATGTATAATAGAAATCTCTATTATTTTATGAAATTATATATAATCTTATATTATATATATAAAAATCTTCCACTTTATTATAATATACCAAATGATCTACAAAAGATTCATAACTAATTTACTGCCTTTAAGCAATTTCTATAACTCTTCTGAATCAGATTAGGGGCACGGTTTTCATCAAAGTCTTTCAAAACCAATTATACTTAAATAGTTATAAGTGAAAGCATATCTATTTGCTATTAGCGTATATACAGAGCCAGACAATGGCCAACCACTATACGAAGCTTGTGCTAATTTTATTAATCAGGAAAATCAGAATAGTGAAAGCAATATTTGTGTAAAAATGGCAAATCAGTAAATGATACTTTATTGAAGCGGTTAATGGCTGTGAGCAAGTTCATCCTCAGTCTCGACTTACTCATTCCCAGACTCCTCTGAAATGCTATGCAGCATTTGTTTCAGAATAAGTGGTGTGTATTTGAGACCTACGTTTTCATTGAAATTTGTCAATGGGAAAATGCGTGCTTTAGGCTAAACGTTATGACATGAGCATGGAAATAGTTCCGCGGGGGCTAGAGAGATGGTTAAATTTCTAAAGTATTTGGCATGCAAAACATGAGAACTTGGTTTTATATCATAAGCATCCCCACAAAAAGTCAGAGGAGGCAGCATATATGTAATCTTAGCAATGGTGAGCATAGACAGATGGGATTCCTAGAGCTCATTGGACAGCCAGTTTAACTTAACTAGTGAACTTCCAGTTAAGTGAAAGATCCTGTCTCAAAACACAGGGTGGAAAGAGATAGAAGAAGATCTTACCTTGGCCTCTAGCCTTTAAATACGCGCGCGCGTGTGCGCGCGCGCACACACACACACACACACACACACACACACACACACACACACACTTCATGCACACTCATAAAAACTGATCAACAGAGTTTACTCTGAAATCAGAGGTTGTTTGAGAAGGTATGACACAAGGTGAAATAATATGTACTACAAAATCATCCTCCTCCAAAATCTAATATGTCTCCTAATTTCTTACATGAAAATTGTTAACACATTCTTATTTAGTGCCAGAAAATTTCTTACAGGTTTAAGTAAAGTGAAAAGACAATTTTCTATTTTACATAGTAATATGTTTGTAATTTTTTCCCATTAGTATATAGCAATGTTTTTTGTAGAAGTGTATTTTATGAGTGTATTATTTTTGATGAGTAAGCAATAGATATTTTGGAATATAAATTATATTATTGTATTAAATAATTTTGTTTATAGGCTTTTATTTATATTATTGTTTATCTTCTCTTCTGAAATGTGGTTCTTTTTTTCATTCATTTATTTATTTTTCTTTTCTTTTTTTTATTTTATTTTATAATTTAATTTAATTTTACATATCAGCCAGGGATTCCCCTGTCCTCCCTCTCCCGCCCCCCCCAGCCTTCTCCCCCAATCCACCTCCCATTCCCATCTCCTCCAGGGCAAGGACTCTTCAGCTCAGCCTGGTAGATTCAGTTGAGGCAGGTCCAGTCCCCTCCTCCCTTTACCCAGGCTGAGCAAAGTGTCCCTGCATAGGCCCCAGGTTCCAAACAGCCAGCTCATGTACTAAGGACAGGTCCTGGTCCCACTGCCTGGGTGCCTCCCAAACAGTTCAAGCTAATCAACTGTCTCACTTATCCAGAGGGCCTGATCCAGTTGGGGGCTCCTCAGCTATTGGTTCATAGTTCATGTGTTTCTACTAGTTTGGCTATTTGTCCTTGTGCTTTTTCCAATCATGGTCTCAACAATTCTCGCTCATACAATCCTTCCTCTTTCTCGCCGATTGGACTCCCGGAGCTCCACCTGGGGCCTGGCCATGGATCTCTGCATCTGATTCCATCAGTCATTGGATGAGAGCTCTACCACGACAGTTAGGGTGTTTGGCCATCCGATCACCAGATGTGATTCTTGGAGGCAAGTGTAAATGCATCTATAATTTTGATAATAATTCTGAAATGATTGTCTAGGGGATGAAAATATTTCATGCTCCAAAGTAAAGCATTGAAGAATTTGCTACCTTACCACTTTACAATCATTATATATTATCAAGCATTGTTATTTGGATGATTATGACTGATGAGAGAATTATTCCAAGGAGAACTTAAATTGTTTGCCTTTCATTATAACAAAAAAATTTAAATGTCACATTATTTTATAAGCTTAAAGAACAATTGCTACATTTCAGAACTACTTGTGCATTATGCCTGTACTTATGTAGTTAATAAGACTGTTCCTATCTCTGATACAAATTAACGGAGAACAGTCTCTGTTGTAAGTTCCCAAAATGATTTTTAAAGATTTAGTTTTTATAAGTATGAGCAATTTGTGTGCATGTCTGCATGTGTAATACATGTGTGGCTAGTTTCCATGGAGGCCAGTGGAGGACATTTGATCCCCTGGAACTGAAGACTGAAGGGGAAAGCAACTTTTTATGAGATTTGGTAAATTAGTATTATTCTGTTTATATTAAACTATTTTTGAACTCTCCACATAAAATATTCTGCAACTACATACATTATAATGAATGAGAATTTGGATATACTTTGGTGGCTTATCAAAATTCTGAATCAATGTAAGTGAGGGATCCAAATAAAGCATACTTATGTAGACATAACACTTGTGGGTGATTCTTATATCTAACTTATGTTGTTCAGGAGTAAGCTCCGAGAAAGAAATATTCCAATTACTTATTGACTTTTCAAGTTGGCTTTTCTACAGTAATAAGCTCTATTCATGCATTTTGACTTCTTGTTCTTTGTTAAATCTC
The DNA here is from genome assembly GCF_007827085.1 of Peromyscus californicus insignis. Lineage (NCBI taxonomy): Eukaryota > Metazoa > Chordata > Mammalia > Rodentia > Cricetidae > Peromyscus > Peromyscus californicus. The sequence goes on along the minus strand of NW_026294391.1, from coordinate 72,665,759 downwards.
TAATCTTTAAAGAAGAAAACAGCTTAATTGGAAAAATCCATTTCTACACAGCTGGAAAGGTGGATTTAGTCTTTTTAATCGAAAGGAAAGTCAGGGTCAGAATATTTAATGTTCATCTAAGCCTATCCGATGAATGTTAGTTCTGTGAGTTTACAGTTTTACTAGGTATTGAAGAAATAAATACTCAAATTTACAGTGAACATTTTCATTGGCCTTGAGATATTTTCAAGAAATGGAGAAAGTACAAAAGATAGTAAGTAATACCTAATATGATGACAGACCACTACAAGACTATATGAGGTAAGGAGAAACCTAACTGTATCATGCAAATGTTCAGCATAATTTAACTCTGACAGCCAAGCCCAGAGCAAATTCTTTATTCCACACTGAACAGCAGTATTAACAAATAGCATGCAAGACATAAATATGTGCAGTGCCCTGTAACTTACTGGAGATTCCTTCAAGTATTTGAGTATGCAAGAGACTGTCAGGAGAACCAAAAAGAGATTACATTATATTATCATGGAAACTTTGTGAGAAGTTTTACACTTGAGGAGAGATAATTTTACGGAATATTGAATGAACTTCCATGAATACTTGGTTTTGTACAATCATAAAATAAATTATTGATTTTTATGCTATTGTCCTTGAAGTAATTTCTCCTGTACCAACTTTAAATGTGATTCTTTAATTACTTATTTTTTGTGACACATGTTGGAAAACAGATTATTTTCTCAGGAAATCGTTAACAGAATTTATCATTTAAGTACAAATAATTCATAGTGAAATAAGCCAATGGAAGTCTTAGTGAGAAATACATTAGCATGAGATTTTTGCATTGCAATATTCTATTTCAGATATCTAATATAAAATATTAGAATATTATTCAGATATATATTTAAATGGAAAATGAGATATTTAATAAGTGAACAGTTTTCAAAATGTTTGATTCTAGATAAGCAAACATCTGTTTCAATTTTTAAATTTTGGAATTTAACTCTAAGAGATAATGTAATGTTTTTCAAAATTCAGTAATATAAGTAAGTTCTAAAGAACATATAAAAAACTATAGAAATACAAACAGTTCTTCCTATAAATATTATTTTCAATGGAAATTCTAATAAGAATGAAAAATTAATCAATTTACTTTTGGTTTAAAAGCCTCGGTCAAAATACTTGTGTGTACATTTCCCCAGTACTCAGGAAAAGCATGTCAATTAGATTTTTTATAAAATAATTCCTTGAACCAGACTTAGTGACTTTCATCAGCACTCACATGTACTTGGGAGGCTGGGGCAGGACATTCATGAGTAACATAAGAAGATGGCTTCTTACAAAAAGGAAATAGTGAAAGCACTGTTTTGTTTCATCACATTTTTTTTGGATGTGGTTTTGAGAAAGTGTTTCTCTTAGTAGCCTTAGCTGTCCTAGAACTTGCTTTGTAGACTAGGCTGGCCTCAAACTCACAGAGATCAACCTGTGTCTGCCTCCTGAATGCTGGGATTAAAGGCATGTGACAGCACCACCCAGCTTGATTCATCTAAATTTTGAAAGGTCATCGAATAAAGTCCAAACAACTCATTGTTCATAAAATTAAGGGAAATAAGAACACACAGGTTTAGTATAATTTTCTTTAACTTCTGATGATGGGTAAAATACCTTTCTTGGTTTAAAGCTTAATGAAGGCTTTGTCCCAAACATTAACAAAAAATTTAATGACAGTGTTTCATTTCAGGGATTTCATCAAAAAATAGACTTTTATTTTAGGACAATGAGAAAAAGAAATAGCAAAAGCAAAACTAAAAGAAATTTTTAGTTACTTATCTTAGAAGTATGTGTGCTTTGCCTGCATGTACGTCTGTGTACGATGTGTTTGCATCATGCTCAAAACATCCAGAAGAGGGTATCAACTACATTGGAACTAGAGTTACAGATGGTTGTTAGTTGTCATGAGCATTTGGGGAATTGAACCTGGATCCTCTGGTAAAGCAGCCTATGCTTTTTACTATTGAGCCAACATTCCAGGACCCCCTTATTTTTAGGTTAACTATGACTTGAAATGTTATGTGTAGAATATTTTCATGTTAAAATATATGTTTCACCAAGATTTTTGCTACTATAGTTTTATCCTCTCACAAAACCATTGCATGCTTATTTTGAAATTCAGATGAGTAAAAACCATAAGAGAGATAAAGTGTGTATTAAGCCAGGAGAAAAAAAAATCACAGGTTTCTTTGGATATTTGTGTGCAATTGTAACTATTTTTTTTGTATAATTTTATAAATGCATAAATAATGTAAATATGCGTGTATAAAATTTAGGGATAAATGTTTATTTAGTAGTAGAGATTCTAAAATATTCATAAGAAAAAAATTCAACAATGTTTGTGGACTACAGCCATATAGAACTAGAAAAATGGTATAGTTTTTGAAGATGGTGGCCATATAAGCATAACTGCCTATATTTTTTGAGTCCCTTGTAAGATAGTGGATGGTTTAGCAATGCTGAACAGTATGTTCTAATTCTATTATTATTATTATTTTTATTGTTAAATTTGTTGTGTTTATTTTTGCGGCAGGGTTTCTCTGTGTAACCACCCCAGATGTCCTAGAACTATCTCTGTAGACCAGGCAGGCTTGAACTCACAGAGATCTGTCTGCCTCTGCATTGCAAGTGCTGGGATGAAAGGTGTGAGCCACCACCTCCCAGGTTTATTTATTTATTTTTTCCATATTTCTTTAGGTTAAATCATTTAGGGATAACTCCATGAAGGAAGATAGAAAAAATGTACTCAAATGCCTTAATGTCATTTAAAATTAGTGAAGGAAAATTGTATAAATCATACCTTCCATTTTAATTACTATATGTAGTGTTTCAGATGCTTTCTTAGAATTGAGACTAAATTTTCACATGTTATCTTCCTGAAATAAAAAATAAGTAAAAAACTTAAAAAGTAATATTAAATGTAAAATAGTGATTTGTCATCTCCAATTTACTACTTAAAACAAAGTAAAAACTGTACCTTTACTGAATAAGTGCTTAATTCTTCCTCATGCTATAATGCAGTTTTACCAGGAGTTGGGAACTGAGTGACATAGAGACAAGAAGGATGATCATTGATGGAGCATGTATCTTCAGTAGAAAATTATCCTTATCCTTTAAGCTTTGCATGCAATGACTAGGATGATGGAAGATAAGTAGATTGTATTCACAAAAGTGTATATTGAAATACTGATTTTGTACAAATGTACGTAGAACTTCCAATAATGTTACACTGAAATAAATACACCAAAGCACTTATTTCTTGCTGTTCATAGCTAAAATCCTAGACTAATTACAAAAGACAACTAGCAAAGATTTTGAGAAATACAGAAAAAGCAAACAAGTGAGTATGGATAGGGGTCAAAATCTCAATAGGCAAGCCAAATGAGTGAATTATTTATTATTAGATTATTTGTACAACTGCTCTCTTTTCTCATGACTATCCTGCAGGAATGCTTTAGTCATGGAGCTGTGCTTTGAAGCAGTGATGCAAATGGCTTATTCTCCAATTTAAATAAAAGCAAAAAAAAACCTTTCTTTTTTTTGGGGGGGGGGCAGAATTTACTTGGAACTCACACATACCTCCAATTCCATGACCAAAGAGCATGGAGGAAAAGCCAGAACTACAAAAGAGTATTGCATCGTTTTGTATATAACTAGTGCATGTTTTTAGCTCCCTCCTCAGCTATGTGCACACAGAACAGAAACAAAAACACACAGGAAAGTCTTTGAGGACTGAAACAAAATTGGAAAAGCACACACTGAATGAAAGTTGAAAACTATTTTCATTACCTGCTTGAACAAGCAAACACAAAACATATTGTCAAGAAGAATATTATAGTAGCCAGAGTTCAAACAAACTAAAATTCATGAAGCTTAGGAAACAATCCAAAATTGCATGACAGGAAAATGAAATATTTAATTCAATTTTCAAGGGAAAAACAATCAAGAGATACCATTCTTAAAATACTCTCAATATTGGAATTAGCAAGCCTGGAAATCTAATCTAATCTAATCTGACATACTGACAAAATAGCACATTGGAAGTCATTTGAATATATATGTCATATATATGTATTCATTTATGGGAATTAATGTTTTCTACTCTAAAAATGAACTCAGGGTTCTAGAACTGAAACACGGAATAAGAGAAAATTTAAAGTATCATTGGATGTACTCATTATCTAAATAAAGAAATAATTACCAAATTTTATGTTGTGAAAATGGATTATCTAGTATGTTAAATAAATGATGAAATAAGCACAGAGTTTCAGGGATTTGTGAGGTAATAGAAAAAGAACTGAGCACTGTGAAAGAAAGGGAATAAGCAGGGGTAGAACTTATGGCCAAAACACCTCAAATATAGTAAAGCAATCAGTAATAATATAAAAATAAAAAAACACACACTGCACTGAGAAGGATCCCCAGTTGACCCCAGGTAGCTCTCCAATTAAAAACAGAAAAGAAAAAGTAGATGATAAGGGAACATGGATGCTGAAAAATAAACAGCTAACATAATATATATATATATATATATATATATATATATATATATATACACTTCTTGAAAACCAATATTGATGAATATGGACAAATTGATAATCAGAAATTCTAAATAGTAATGTTGGTCTTTTAAACTACTTTATGAATGGATGTCCAAATTATACGGAGAGATTATTTAAATTCTCTTGTAAACATTCAAATGTTATTACCAATATTGCTTGAACTATTTCCCAAAATATATTAGTCACATCCCAACCTATTTTGAGTCCACTTGAAACTCTAATTCAAAATCTGTATTTTATTAACAATTGCCAACATAGTAGAGAAAACATCTGTAGACTTAATCCAAAAGAATACTCAAATACAGTATATTATGAGCAAGTAGGTTTTATGCCAGAAATATATCATTGGTTGAACTTGAAAAATCTAGCTATGTGTAGTGTGTGGTACCTGTAGTTCTGACACTTAGGAATCTAACTTAAGAGGATTGAAAGCTTGTGGTCAGATTGAATTATATAGTTCAATTTGAGGTCAGTCTGGCTTACATGGACAGTTTGAGGGAAACCTAGGCTATATAATTAAACACTGTCTAAAAATCATTATAATGTATTATCTTACAAATAAAAATCAGGTCTATACATTAATTCATCCAAAAATGTATGAAATTTTTAAATTAATTTTAATTTGATTATAAAAACTCACATTTTCAGATACATAGACAATTTACCCAATGGGAGAAAAACACATCTGCAAAATGGACAAAGTCATAATTAATGGTGAAATGGTATGTTTCTGAAATTATGCTGAAAGCAAAGATTCTGGATTACCCTCCTTTTTAGCTTTGTTTCAGAGGTTGTAGCCATTACAATAAGCCAATAAAAGAAATATAGGACATAAGTATTGGGTGAAAGGAAATAACCCTAACCCTAACACTAACCCTAACACTAAACCTAGACCTAACCCTAACCCTAACCCTAACCCTATTTCTATTTCCAGATGATATAATTATTTAGATGACAAATTCCAGAGATTCGGAAAAATGACCTAAGAACTAAGAAATGAATTCAGCAAGTATTTAAAATGTAATAAAGCAAAATAATTCCAGCATCAAGCAATTAGAAAGTGAAAAAAGCAAAAAAATAACTCAATTTACAGTTGTTCCAAAATAAATACTTGAGAATAAACGCGACAGAAAGAATAAAACACTTCTGTTGTGTAAATATATATATTGAAAGAAATTTAACTAGCTATAAAGAAATAGATATACATCTTGATTGGAAGATTCATTAGTATCAGGTTTTTAATTTCCTTAATGTTTATATATATATATATATATATATATATATATATATATATATATATATCAAATATGATGGATAAAACAACCAAATTTATGGAACACTTTTTGAAAAACAGAATCTAACGATATTTTTTAAATTTTCTAATAGAAATAAAACCCAGAAAAAAAAGTGATTTTAACAATGAAAACTCAGTTAACTATTCACCTTACCAAATTTCAAAACTTAGCACCAGGAAGTCAGGAGAGTTTGGTGTCAGGATTATAAATAGATATATGAGGCATATGACTGAAAGAAGCAACAATTGAGAACTAAAGACATATGTGATGTTCAGTTGGCATTTCTTCTTTCAATAATATGATTATTAAGCTCTCATTATTCCAACAACACTTCAACATGTACATAACATTAAAAATTCAATGTGTCTGCATTTTCTCATGTTTTTCTCTTTGAAATTCCATGTGCACTGTATATTTTTAGATACATTTCTAGTCAGAATATATATATATTCAATTACTTCAAAGTCATAAGAAATTAGCCATGTATTAAAAAAAAAGAAATCTGGAATAAGAGTACTTGAAAGTCCTATTAAGACTTTGAAATATATCCTGCAACATCTTGAAAATATTTAAAGAGTATTCCTTTGGTTATTTTCAAAATTATATTTTCTCAATTGCTGGCAAGATAGCTCAATGTGTAATGACTATGTGCCCAGCAAGCCTGATTACCTGAGTTCAGTCCTCAAAAAACATTTTAGGATATAATGAGAGAACTGACTTCCCAAATTTGTCCTCTGTCCTATATGTGCATATCTTGGAATGTGCCTCATCCCCAAATAATACATAAAATAAAAATCATTTTTTCCTTTAAGGTATTGAGAATATGGATTTCTCAAACAAACAAACAAACCAAAAAATGATGAGCCAAGAGACATAAGAATGTATGTGCTCTGCTTTCTAGTCATTGCTTCTCTACATGAGCTTTCTAAATAAGGAAGAAAGGAAAGGAAACAAGCAATAAGTGAAGGAAGGAAGAAAGGAAGGAAGGAAGGAAGGAAGGAAGGAAGGAAGGAAGGAAGGAAGGAAGGAAACAAGGAAAGCCAGAAGAAAATCCAAAGAAACCTACAGGAAGTGGGTAAGACCTTCAGAGACTGCAATCCCAAAGGTCAGTATGGTGTGCTGACATACCCAGTCTGAAATCTGTATCTTACTACTCATAAAGGAGAGAGAGAGAGAGAGAGAGAGAGAGAGAGAGAGAGAGAGAGAGAGAGAGAGAGTGTTGGAGGACATGAGAAAGTTGAAGGGGGTCAATGAATGAGCCGAAGATTGAAATATTTTCAGGATGCGATCTAGGTCCCTATTCTGTTGGAAGAAACCCCCTCATAAAATGATGATTACTACTTTGAAAACAAAACAAAACCATACAAATTAACCCATATGCTACAGACCCATTCAAATTACATTTAGCCCTCAAATAAAAAAGTCTTGGAAAATACCATACTATGTCACCAGACATCCAACTACAATCTTGTCCAAAAACCAGTTATTTAGCCTCCAATACAAGCCAGCAATTGATGGTAATGACATTGTTGAGAGGAAGGGTTGAGATATTCATGACCACCTTAGAAGATAGTTTTCTTAAATATATTTCCTGACACTTTTGTAACTACTTAACTAATCCAACAGAAAAACATCTTTTAGCTTAAAAGACCAAAAAAATCTTAATATTTTGCTTTAAAACTCCAAGGGAAGCTCATACCCCCTTATTTTTGCAATCACATTAACTGGTTATTAAATTCAAACAACATCTTATTTCACTTTTGACATGTATTATTTGTTTATATTTCCATAAGAATGTACTTATATCAGCTTCATCTTTGAAACATTTTACACTATGTATACCATTATAATTTTTTAAAGCACTTTAAAGATTTTATGACACAATGTCCTTACTTTCATTGGTTTTGATGAAATACTCTTTGCTATCACTGTCTTGTTCATTCTGAGAGATATTAAAAAAAACATTAAGACTCCTTAGTCCTTCAGTTATTTGGTCTGATTTATGAAGTTTGCACATGATATATGTGGATGTTGTTCTTGTTAGCTAGGCACTCACAGCTTTTGGTAGCTTCTGTCTTTAATTTTGCAAAAACTGTGTCACTGTTTTTATGAACAATTCTGGTCCATGGCTAAATTATTTTGCTCCTTTCTCTTTGCTATTATAATTATATATAAAATATATTTCATCTTAAACACCATCAGTCCTTGGAGGTCGTTATATATATTTGCCATTATTTTATGTTTCATTTTTTTAAATTTAGAAGTTTTCCTTGAACTTTCATGTTCATTTGGTCTACTTTGTATTATTTCTATAATTGTAACTTTTCATTTGTAAAAATTTAAATTATTTGTTTTAGAATGCAGCTTCTCTGCTGACATTGTCTATTGGCTTTTCCTGTTTACTTTTTTATTAGGCTACTTAACATTAAATAAATTTTAAATTTACTACTTTAATAATTCCAAACTTTGTATCAATGATAATTCTGATTCAAATAACTACTTTGTCTCTATAGAATCTTCTATTTATAGTAACAAGAGGAGAGATGCCTTTCAAGCTGTTTACATGTCAAGGCACAACCTGGAAACCTTCACATAGTTCCTTGACATGTGGTTTTCATTTACTTCTATTTCAGTTGCGGGTTATTGTTTCATTAAAGGGCTTTACCCTGCTGTCATCACTTCTTTACTCAAAATTAAGAAAGGCAAGCAGACGTTGGTGGACAACATAAATATACAGACTGTGGAATCACCAGAGAATGCACTAAGGGTAGTTGGAAAGCAGCTGAAGTATGGATTGGGTAAAGGGGGAAATAACTAGATTCAGTATCAAAAAAAAAAAAAGAAAAAGAAAATTAAAAATGGAACTGAAGGAGAGAAATACCAAATCTTGTTCCTGGGGTGGTGGGCCAGATAGCCTTACCTAGCAAGTGCTCTGGTCCCAGTGTGAAGAGTGCTGGAATCTACTTCAGAGGTTTGAACCATTGCTTAATTCAAAGAAGGAATCTGAGAAAATTCAAACTAATCATAGTACCAGATATTTCTTTCCCTTTTAAAAATAATCTTTGTTGTATAAAACCCTGAAAAAAAATCATGTATTTAAATTAACTAGACCCAAAATCTATGCATCTCAAGGAACTTCTCCTGCATCACATTGGATTTTATGTCTTTACTATTGAATACATTTTATGAACTTAACCACTACCAAAAAACTGAAAAATGTACAACCAAGTTGGATCTAGAAAACCCATAAGACATATCTTTTCTTAGCTTGTGTTCATTACCTGCATTTAGTTCTTTTTCATCCCCTAATATCTACCCTTTCTTCTTCTCTTTATGATATGTTATACTGTTCTTACATGTATATATGTTTACATATATTATAGTGCCAGGTGATTTACAGATAATATAGAGACTTCCTGGCAGTCACACATGTTTGCCTAGAGACCAAAGAAAACAAATTAAAAAATTCAAAAAGTATGAAGAGAACTGGAACAAGAAGACAGGAATCTTGTAGGATGCATATCACATAGATAGGGAAAAATAAAACCTTTCTTCTCGGCATTTGATCAGAGGAGCAGCAGGAAGCCATATTAAAAGGACTCCTACTGAGTCAGCAGCTATCTGCTCAAGAGACAAATGGCTTCCTTGCATACTCATTGTGCAGACATAGGGCAAATGTCAGATAAGTGTTATTTGATCCTAGACGAAGAATATCTCTAACTTTAGGAGAACAACTCAGAATCAAAGGCATGCTGTATTCTGTGCAATAGAAATTTGGTGTGAGCAATTAATTAGAATGGGATTCATAGCTCCCCAGAATAGGTATAAGACTGAGTTGACAAGTGATAAAAGGTGCTGTCATCTAAAGCACACAGGTGGAAAACTTGCTAACAGCCTTTTATAGTATTTAGAGACTGAAAGAAACCTCTAGTTATAATATACATTACCTGACCCATGAGCCAAAAACTGATTGCAGAACAAACAACATAGGGATCAACACAATATAATACAACAAATGTTCTGCTGTCATTAGAAGAAACCAACCAAAATAGACAGAGAGTAAAGAGAAAGAATGCATAGAGGCAGGCCCTGCACACACAGGCAAATGATTGAATAGAGAGTCAACACCTATGTTCAGACAACAGACCACATATAGACAAGTAATAATTAACATTTAATTCTATTTTTTTGTATTGCTTTGTTCTGCACTTTTCTTCTCCATTTTTATTTGAGATAGGCTCTACCTAAGAGCACATGATGACCTAGATCTTGGGATCTGTCTGTTTCCTAAGTGTTCTGTTTGTTTTTGGTTATATACTTGGATTTCTTTCCTCTTTTCACTTTAGCTGAGTTGGCACTGATACCTCTTTTCACCTTATCATTCTCCCTTCAATTTATTTTCCAATATTCTATTTTTTCTGTGTTTCTAATGTTATTCCTATCTTCCTCAACACGCTTTCTTTACATTCCTATCCTGAGCAAATGATATCTTAGTGAACATTCTCCTATTTTGTCCTTCTCTCACATGAAAGTTTTTGGAGTTAAAAGTGCTTTTGTTTTGAATTGACTACTACTATATGGATTCAAAGCAGAATTATACTTGACCTTTAAAGAAGAACTAATACAACTGCTTCTCAAACTATTTCATATAATAGAAATGAAAGGAATACTATCAAACTCATCCTATGAAGCCATTATTACCATGATACCAAAAGTAGATAAAGATACATTTTTTTCTAAAAATTGAAAATTATAATCCAGCTTTTCTAATGAAAATGGATGCAAAAGTTCTCATGTAATTTTAAAACAAATTTGAAAAAATCAATAAAATTATTCCTAATGATATTCAGATGTACACATAGATTGGTGGTCAGCCCAGCTTCCTCCAGCAGCTGAAGAGAGCAGATGCAAAGACCCACAGCCAAACATTAGGTGGAGAGAAAGAGAGCCTAAAATGGAGATCTCCATTGGTTCCCTGCCGTTGGAGCTCAGGGAACGCCATGGAAGAGGAGGAGGAAGAATTGTAGGAACCAGAGAGGTTGAGGATACCAGGAAAGTATGGCCCACAGAATAAAATAAGCAGGGCTCATAGAGGCTTACAGAGACTGAAGCAGCAACCATTGAGCCTGCATAGGTTTGTGCTAGGTCCTCTGTATATATGATATGGTTGTTAGCTCTGGGGTTTTGTTGAACTCCTAATAGTGGATATGGACTCTTTTGCCTGCTCTTGGGATTCTCTTCTTCCTAACGGGTTGCCTCATCCAATCTTGACATGATAGTTTGTGCCTCGTCTTATTGTATCTTGTTATGCCATGTTTGGTTTATATTCCTGGGAGGCTTGTTCTTTTCTGCACAGAAACAGAGGAGTGGATCTGGGAGAGGAGAGAACTCAGAGGAGTGGATGGACAGGAAGAAGAGGTTAGTGTATATTGTAAGAGAGATTAAATACAAAGTAAATCAATCTTGAAAAATTTGCTTCACTGCAGGGATGGTAGAATGGTTCAGTATAAACCAGTGAATGTAGTACAACTCCCAAATGAATTCAAGAATAGAAATCTCATGATCAGCTCAATAGATGAAGAAAACAACTTTCATGAAGTCCAACATTCTGCATGATAAAAATGCCCAGACTATTACAGAAAAAGAAGAAATTTACCTCAACAAAATAAGGCTATACATATCAAGCCAATAGTCATCATTTTATTAAATAGAAAAAACACAAAGTCGTCCAATAAAATCAGTAAAAGGAAAATCATGATCACTTCCTCCACTCCTATTAAATTGAGTTCTTGAATTGTTAGGTAAATCAATAATAGAAGGGAAAAAAGAGATACGATAAGAAAATAAATAAATCTATTCATCCCTGTTTGTATACAATATGATCCTATATTAAATGCTGTCTGTAGACTATACAAGAAAACTGTTAAATCTCTTCAACACTTTCAGAAATGTAGTAGAATATAAAACCTACTCACAAAAGACCAGCTTCTGTCTTATGCAACAACAATATATATGTTGAGAAAGATGTATGTAATATATCCTCATTTATTATAGCTTCAAAAATAAAATATATGAGAAAAAATTAATAAAAATGTGTCAGGACTTTTCAATGAAAAATTTAAGAAACTAAAAAAATAATAAATTGAAGATTAAAATATAAAATGCAAATACCTCCCTAACTTACATTCCAGTAGAACTTATATAATGAAAAAGGCTGTATTACCAAAAATGACCTGCCAGCTCAAAGCAATCTCCATCAAAATAATAATTATGTTTTTCATAAAATGAGAAAAATTATAAAATTTATGTGGAATTACAAAGAACACCAATAAACAATACAATCCTAAGCCAAAAGGGCAGTAGTAGTAATATCATAATACATCATCTCAAGTTTTACAACAGAGCTATAGTAAGAAAAGCAACATGGTGCTGTTAGGAAAACAAAGGCTTAGAATAAAATGGATGACCTATAATAAACCTAGATAAATCATTACAGCCACATGATATTTACAGAGATGCCCAAAGCATACACTATAAAAAGATAGTCTATTCAATAAATGATGCTGGGAAAACTGGGTATCCACAAGTAGAAGAATGAAACTTGATCTCTTTCTACCACCCTGTGCAAAAATCAATTGCAAATGCATCAAAGACTTGATTGTGAGGCCTAAAACTCTGAACCTGATAGATGAAACACTTCATGATATAAACATGGAGCTGGGCATTCTAGAAAGGAATTTAACAAATCAAGAAACCAAATCCAGGATTGCCAAAGGACTGCATGAAATTAATAAGGCTTTAGCATAGCAGGGGAAATAATTGAGTGAAGAGACAGTTTACAAATGGGAGAAAAACTTTTCTGTTTTATACACCCAATAGTGGATACACATGTAGACTACATAAAGCATTCAAAAAGCTAAATATTAGAAGAAAACATCTTAGTCATTAAATGGGCAAAGGAAATAGACAGAGTTCATCCAATGGACACACAAATGTGCAATGAACATATGAAGATTTTTTAATGAATTGGAACTACATTGAGATTCTATCTTATCACTGTTAGAATGTCTATAATTAATGAAACAACTACTAATGGTGGGGAAGATGCAGGGAAAGGGGAAACATTATTTGTTGTTCAAGTTACTATGGAGAGTCCTTTAAAAATCAAAAATGGAAAATACCAAATGCACTCAATATCCTATTCCTGGATATATACCCAAAACACTCATATTGACATACCTGTACACTTACTGTGGCACTGTTCACAATAGCAATGTTATAGCACCAGCTTAGGTACCTGTCAGCAGATAAGTGGATAAAAAACACAGGACTCTATGCACAATGGAATTTTTCTCAACCACAGGAAAGAATTAATCCATGGGCTCGAAAGGAGAGTGAAAAAAAAACACTCTCAGCTGGGCTGTGGTGGCACACACCTTTAATCCCAGCACTCAGGTGGCAGAGGCAGGCGGATCTCTGTGAGTTTGAGGCCAGCCTGGGCTACCAAGTGAGTTCCAGGACAGCCTCCAAAGCTACACAGAGAAAGCCTGTCTCGAAAAACAAAAAAAAAAAAGAAAAGAAAAGAAAAAAAAAAACACTCAAACTTAGACAAACATCAAATCTTTTCTCTTATCTGTGGATCCTATACTACATTGATATGTAAATTACTCATAGGTGTGACATGAAAGTAGAAGTGAGATTATTTTGGCCTCAGAAGGCGTCTAATATGAAGAAGTGGGAAGAAATATGGAAGTATTGCTGGAGGGAAAGTACACACAGAAAATGATAAACTTTAAAGAAAATGTCTCTATAAAATTCATCACTTCATGCAATGAATAAATATTGATTAAACTGAAATAGAAAAAAATGCAGGGTGAGCATTATATAAACTACTAATACAGGGAGCATTTAAGTTACCTCAGAGCAAAATGTCATATCAACCAAGCACAAAGAAATGTAGAATATTAAAGCAATTTGTAGAAATGATCAATTTTCTTCATGGGAAATTGTAGCTAGAGTTTTTCTGCCTGGCTCACAGTCAGGACAAATCTCTCTCACCTTGCCAGTCCCACAGTCACTCAGACCGAACCAAGTAAACACAGAGACTTATATTGGTTACAAACTGTATGGCCGTGGCAGGCTTCTTGCTAACTGTTCTTACAGCTTAAATTAATCCATTTCCATTAATCTATACCTTGCCACATGGCTCATGGCTTACCAGTATCTTCACATGCTGTTTCTCATCATGGCAGCTGGCAGTGTCTCTCTGACTCAGCCTTCCACTTCCCAGCTTTATTCTCCTCCTTGTCCCACCTATACTTCCTGCCTAGCCACTGGCCAATCAGTGATTTATTTATTGACCAATCAGCAACACACTTGACATACAGACCATCCCACAGCACTTCCCCTTTTCTTTTTTTTTTCAAAAGGAAGGTTTTAACCTTAACAAAGTAAAATTACATATAATTTGGGAATTTGGGCATAGCTTCTCTTACTACTTCCTGCTGGAGGGGGCGCTGTATCTTATGGGGACACAGAGAAAATTTTAGGATTATGGAATAGTCCATGAGACTGTATTGTCTGAGCCAGTTGCCTTCAAACCATTCTGGATGTTGGATCATCTGGGCCTTGGTGTCATCGGAGACCTTTCAGGGTGTCTTTGCTGGTCAAACCTGATGTATCTTAATTTGGAACAAATCCATAGCCTTTGGCTTTCTGTGGGAACAAAAGCAGAGACTCCTTTCCAAGGCAACACATTCTTACATCCAAATTTTGAAGTCAAGGTATCTTTAAAATATACATTTTGGCATAACTCAACATCTTTTACGATCAAATGTTTTTCTGCAGTTAAAAATCCCAAAGACAACACAATCCAGATTCTCTGTGTAATATTCATCTTCACGTGGCTTATTTTTTATATTAATTTTACTGTCTCTTTAAAGATTTTATTTTTTAAAACTATGTATTTGTTTATATAACTGTATATATCACCTTTTTGTCTCTTTCAAGCCTACGTATATTTTACACACATTGTAAACTATTACCTCTGAATCTGTCTTATTGTGAGTCTATTGCTTTAAACTGCAGCATTTGTAAGACTGAAATGGCACTATGGCTGCTGGCTCCGCCCACCTCAGCTTCCCAACATGGTGGTGGTATGTTTTCCACCAGCTCTGGAAGCTATCATGGGTCTCTGCTTTTATCCAAGCAGCATGTAGCCCAGAAACCTCTTTTTTTTTTTTTGTTTTGTACTAGCAAAGGCTAAATTCACCACGCAGCTTAATGTGCCACTTGCAGAGGCCTCCTTCCTGCCATACTGTAGGTCCAGCAAGCATGCTAGGAACCTGCCAGTAGCTCAAACTGGCAGCTGCTACTCATTTGAGAGAGACAATTAGGAACTGTTTTTAGCTCTGTTTTAGAATCTTTTTTTTCTCAGTTTTTAGGTGGAAACTCTTGCCACCATGTTGGACGCCATTTATTTATTTAATGACCAATCAGCAACACACTTGACATACAGACCATCCCACAGCAGGAAATTTTGCATTTTGTATTTTAATTTTGCTTAAAAAAATAAAACAAGTTCTTACTATGTAGTCTTGGCTGGCCTGAAACTCAGAAAATCCTCATGTCAGCTTACTGAATGTTGGAACTATTGCATCCCAACACATGTGCTTTTCTCAGATACTTTAACCCTATTGATTCATACGGAGACTTAATCCATATGCTAAAACAATGACAGGAAGACGTAATAGTGTGTTTTCTCCTAAATAAAGACAATACTAATTTGCATAAACATTTATTGAAGTATCATCCAGAACAAGGAATGGCAATTTTAAAGTAGAAAGGTCAGCTTAGGCCAAAGAAAAAATAATTTAAGGTTAGTAAGCACTTCAAGATTTATTCAGAGGAAGTTTACTTACAAAGCATTATTTGGTAGTACATATTGTAGGTAACTATTTGTCTTTCCAATGAACTCCTGATTTTTATTTTAAGGAATGAGAAATGAAAAAAATTCACTGATGTCTTATTTCCTTCAGAGATTGCTATTGATTTATTTAATTGTATGATTGAAAAGTTATGTGACATATAATATGGAAAATGATAGATAACAAAGGCATCACAAAGACTACACATATTTCTTCAAGAATCTAAAGGAATAAGGATTAAATGGTATAGCCACCAATATGCACTCAAGTCTATACACAACATTTCTTATTTAATGCAATTACTCATAGAATGCAATATCTCTAAGGCAAAATACCACTGACACTTAGAGTGAACAAAGAGCTTAACATTCTTTAATGCATATTGAAATAAACCATGTGACAATGCCTAAGTTCTGTAGCAACTGGAAGAAATAAAGGTTAGTTGAATATGCAAGATTCAAATGGCGTTTGTTTTTACTTCTTAATTATATTAAATAATCTTTTTAGATATCTGGTGTCCATCTTGGTAATTAGAAACTTACATTTTGTAACATAACTAAAACATCATCATCATAAAATACAAATAAAAACTGATTTTGAGATTCATTTGCTCAATATTAAACTCAGGTTTTCTGCAATCTGCTCAGAACTCCTAAATGGTGTGTACAATAACAAATTTCTTGGTCCTCCTTCCACTATGCCTTACAATTCAGAATAAAATTGTGCATGCAGAACAGTGGTAACCAAATAAAATAAAGTCTGTCAATATCCCTATCATCTGGTAAATTTCTCCCATCAATACATAACATAATCCATAATTTCACGTTATTTCCTATTTCACAGCTATATTAAATGTAATACATTCCATGCCTCTACTCTTGTTTTCTATAAACAAACACTCATACTGAACCAGTTATGAAAAGAGTTGAATAGTGGACCAAAATTCATTTTTCAAGTAAATACATGCATTTCAATTATATTTACAGGTTGAATTAATTCTACATCAAAGTTAAATGTATTTGCTGATCATTTCCATTATGTTGTTGCTATGACAGAAAATAAGATTGATGGGTTTATCCTAAGACAGTGTGATGGTTAATTGCATGTAACAGGTACTGAGATATATTTCTGAATTCGATAAGAGTATTGGTCTCCTGTTCTTGGATTGAGATTCATTCCTTTAGGTGTCATGTCCTAGAACATTGGAATCATATTTTAAATATGTCTCAGGCTGAATAAGGTTTCTATTTCACTGACTGAAGATTATAAGACTTCACTGCCTGAAGAATTATATAAGCCATGTATTTCTGTCTCTCCCTTTCTCTATTGCTATTTCCTTTTCTGTTTAAATACACAGATACATATACACAGATTAAAATATACATTATATATAACATTTCCTCTATTTTTGTTTAAACTAGATGATGGAATGAAATCTACATATACATAATACATATAGTGGGTTCTATAGCAGCTTCATCAATCCTGTAAAACTGCAGTCTTAAATTGTACCAATGAAATCATAGACACAATGATATAAATTCTGTTCTACCCAAACTGAATACAATTAAGTGGCTATTAAATAGGTTTTATATATTTACAATTTGAATTTCTTTTAGTTATTAAAAATAATATTGGTATGAGTAAGAGAAGTAATTTATATTTTGACATTTAATATGAAAGGAATTCTCTTTTATCTGTTGGACTTACACAATTTAAGCATTTAGTAGATACTTCTAAATTCATATTCTTCAAACTTCCCTGGTCCATTTCAGCCGGTCATACAAATTATTTTTAATGTAGCATAATAGGACAATGGCTGTGATTCTACTTTCTTGTCATACCTTTTATTTATCTACTGAATATTTATTTTAATGACTATGATAAGACCTCTCTGCATGATATGAAGACATTTGTTATGGTATATGCTGCCATCTTGCAAAGTAAGACTTTAAAATTAACAGCAATGTGAATCTATCAAGAAATAAAAGTTTAAAGAAATAATTAAAGTTAAATGAAGTTCTCATGGTAGGATCAACACCCAATATCACTGATACTCTTATAACAAAAGGAAGAGATACCATGGATCAGTGAACAAAATAGAAAGCTATTGAAAGAAGGCAAATGTCTCTATTAGCCAAGAATGATGGTTATAGAAAAATATAAATAAAATATACCTCAATTGTTCTTTCATCTAGATCTTGGTCTTTGTGTAACCAGAATGGTGAGAAAGTAAATTTCCATCATTTGACCTACCAAGTATGTGGCTGGTAGAAAAATGATCTGCATAAGGCTAGAAGGAAATCCAGTTCAACACAACTTAGTTAGCCAGTATTGGTTCTGAGAAGCTTAATTTTGACATACTTAAAGTACAGCTTTCAAAAAAAGTTTCCTGGTGACAACTATCATAATAAAGCTTGAGACATGAATGACTACATCAAAAATGCTTTGCAAAGCATGTGTTGCTACAGAATAGAATATTTGCTTAACTATGTAAAGGTGTTTTGTATTTGTTTATGTTGCATTTGTTTAATTATATAAAGGTATGATGCTTTTGTTTATGTTGCATTTGTTTAACTATGTAAAGATGTCTTGCTGTTTCACCCTGCCTGCCTAAGACATCCACTTGGTTAAAAAAGCGCTGCACGTTAATAGCTAGGTAGAGGATTGAAAGGAGGGGCTGGTGACAGAAAGAAAAAGGGAGGTAGCCAGTCAGCCAGAGGCAAGGGGACAGCTAGCTGGGGCCCAGACAGACAGACACAGAGGAAGCAGGAAACAGGGTGGAGAGTATGTAGATGAAGTACATGATCCTTGAGGCAGCACATAGATTAATAGAAATAGATTAATTTAAGTTTTTAAAAGCTAGCTAGAAATAAGCCTAAGCAAAGGCCAGGAATTCATGCAAATAATGTCCCCATGTCATGATTTAAGGGATGGCTGTCCAAGAAAGCTGAGCTACAACATGTATTTGACAAAATACCTGTGACCGCTTCCATAAGAATATGTTCTATTGATTGAGAAACAATTATTAGGATAAGTGTCTAAGAAGGAAGGGTCTGGAATAAGCATACTTGTAGTCCCTTTTGCAAAGTCTATGGTACTTTCATGAGAATGGGCGATTCCAGTGAGGACTGGCTCTACAGATAGTATAAGGTCACCGGGTCATTAGCTAAAAACAATCCCAACTTTCTGAGTGTAAAACAGGTGTAAATCCCTTTTGTTAAAGAGAAATGCTTGGGAATTTAATGTTCCTGGTTTTCCAGGTGCTGTTTGTGAGCGTGAAAACCTCATGCTCTCTACACCAGTACATGGTGTTTTGATATGAAAGTCATTGAAGACTGACTGCACAATGCATACTCACTGGAGAATAAATGATTTCTTCCACTTCATGTTATAGAAAATACAGACTGGCTAGCATGAATTTGTATTTTTCTTTGATCGTAGACTAATTTCTAAGTGGTCTTATTAAATAAAATACATGGAGCCAAATATAGGTGTGAAACCCTAAGAGATCAAGGAAATAGGAATAACCACCAGCTAACCTTACCTCACCACTCCACAGCTTCCAAAAGTGCCACAACTTCCTGTCTACCAGGCTTTTGTTGCCTGGCTGTTCTACCCTCTCATTGGCTCTTAGCCCAGCTACCTCACTTACTTGTCACTACCTGTCTGTACAGACCTCCAGGTCTCTATGGTTGGTACTGGGATTAAAGGTGTGTATCACCACACTTGGCTCTGTTCCCTAGTGTGGCCTTGAACACACAGAGACCCTGCCTGCTAAGTGATAGGATTAAGAGCATGTGCTACCACTTCCTGACTTTTGTGTTTACTTAAAATGGCTTGATATTTCCTCTTATCTCCAGGAAAACTTCATTTATTAACATACAAATAAACTATAACCACATTTCAGCACAAATATAATATCACCACACTTGACCTCTATACCAAACTCAACAACTATATACCTTTTCCCTTAACCTATTAGAAGTCAACAATTGGACATAATCATATTTTCTAGAAATGAGAGCTTTTTAATTCCATTCATTGTATGATATGGTAAGGCTATTGACCAGTAATCAAATATAAATTGGTCTTTAATTTGAAATATGTTAGAAACTGACACCAATATTTGTTCCTTGTCTTTTTTATTACACAAGATATTTGCAAAGAAAAGCTATTAGAATTATAATAGAAATATAAGAAATATTGCTCGATATTATATATGCATCAACTAAGGTAAACAAGCTTTGATCACTTTATGTAGCCTTTGTGAAGAGTGAATAATGATATATAGACAGAGTAGCCTAATTATTTTGAGATATAACTACAGTTTTCAATGCCTTTATGTGACTTCCACACTTCAAAATGTGAAGTTGAGTAGTTCAGAGGGTTCACTCTGTTGAATAATACAAGAGTCTAAAGTATTTCTTATGAATTTGAAACCAAAAAAAATGCCAATTAAAAATACATAAGAAAACAGGCAATAAAAAAATCAAGCAGGCCATTTATGTAATTATTCCGATTATACTTCTCTCTAACAATGTCCTTATGAAACAATGTGATTATTATTGTTCTCATAAAAAAACTTCTGATTTTGTA
The DNA here is from genome assembly GCF_007827085.1 of Peromyscus californicus insignis. Taxonomy (NCBI): domain Eukaryota; kingdom Metazoa; phylum Chordata; class Mammalia; order Rodentia; family Cricetidae; genus Peromyscus; species Peromyscus californicus. The sequence continues at coordinate 72,645,332 of NW_026294391.1, read as the reverse complement.
ATTGAAATGGTTTTTGAATTTCATGTTCATGATATTGGAGTGTGATCTTAATTACCACTTTCTTCATGTGCTATTGTGATAAATCTACTGTGTGTCTTTGGAGAAATTATGCTATAAATGAATAACGATGTTAAAGTTCAAAGGTATGCCATAGTCAGGTTTGTTTAATAGTTGAGATTTTTGATAACTTTCTAAGATTGTTTCTATTATATCATGAATTGGTTTAGCAGAGTAACTGTGGATGACCTGAGGAGCTGGAAGATGAAAATAGATAAGTTTTCTAGGTTTTGCATGAGAAATTATAACAAACTGGGTCTATGGCACTGCCTATAATCTTAGCTTATCAGGAGACTGAAATAGAAGGATCACAAGTTCAGGGCCTGCTTGAGCTATAGAAATGAATTATGGGCAATTTAGTTATCTTAGCAAGCATCTGTCTGAATCTAAAAACAAAAGCAGGAATCAGGGATTTGAGTGGTGGAGTACTTGCTTAGCATGAGTGTGACCTTAGGTCCCATCCCCTATAACAACTAGTCACTGACTTTGTAAACTTTGTTTTCATTTTGCTTTATTTTTGGGAGACAGGGTGTCACACGTAGCATCAAACTCATAAGTCTTTCTACCTTGGTTACCCAATTGCAGAAATTAGCACATGAACCACCATATCCAGCTAAATAACTGCAAGTTTTCCTGCTTCTGGAGGCTACATTTTAAAATTGAAGTGTTAGCAGAGATTATTTCTTCTGAAGTTCTACTTTTAAGCATTCTTTTGTGTTTTCACATTCTTTTCTCTCCTTTGATCTGTGTTTTATCAGTAATGCTATGTTGAATCTGACAATAAGAACTCTATTCTGACTTAGTCATCTCTTTGACTATTTCATATCCAAGTATGGTAACATTTTGATATTCTAGGTTTTAGGATTTCAATATGATGTACAGAAAGATGCAAGCTGTACAATTTCAGCTTCCTTTCAACATTTTGCATAGGCACCTGAAACAGAATATAGAAGCACTTTACAATCTATTCTGCTACATCCATAATCACTTTATACAAGCTGGTTTGTTGCTCTGTTCCTTCAAATAAGTAAATTGACAGGTTGATGGTTTTGTTTTCATGAGGTTGTGCTTGTTATTGTCAGGTGATACACATTAAAAATTTTAAATAATAGACATTTTAATCTCGTTTTGGTTAATGTTCTACATATATATGTATATCTTTTAACGTTTTTATTGGATTCATGGCATTAGGAAAACAATATATCAAAATGTTATAATAAAAAATAGAAATAGCTCTAATTTCTCTATTTCCATTTGTAGATAAATGACAGGTTGCAGAAATTTGATTTACAAGCACACATAAGTATTTCATTATTCAAGAATACTATTCATTCTCTTCAGTGTCAAGATTGCAAACATAATCCAGGTGTGGTAGTACATGACTTTAATCCCAGCACTCGGGAGGCAGAGGCAGGCAAATATTTGAGTTCAAGGCCAGCTTGGTCTACAGAGTGACTTCTAGGACAGCTAGGGTTATGCAGAGAAACCATGTCTAAAAAAAAAGGAAGAAGAAGAAGAAGAAGAAGAAGAAGAAGAAGAAGAAGAAAACTACAACAGTAACCACCAACATAAGAATATGTGTTTTTTTTTTTTTTTTTTTTTTTTTTTGGTTTTTCGAGACAGAGTTTCTCTGTGTAGCTTTGCGCCTTTCCTGGAACTCACTTGGTAGTCCAGGCTGGCCTCGATCTCACAGAGATCCGCCTGGCTCTGCCTCCCGAGTGCTGGGATTAAAGGCGTGCGCCACCACCGCCAGGCCAAGAATATGTGTTTATATGATAATGAGCTTAATGATTTTTGTTAGTTATTATGAAAAAAACATAATTTTTATAATTTTTAAAGTATTCTGTTATTAATGAATATGCTTTCTTTTTTTGTTAAAAAATAATTCTCTGTGGCATTATGAAACATCGGGTCAATGCATTTGGCCAGGGATAAATCTGTGCAGAATATACTACCATTTGTATGGGTCTAGAAACTGTACTTTGTAAATTAAATGCTATTTACAAATATTTGTAAAATGCTTTGGATTAGTTTTGAGATTTCCTTCATCATTAATTCTCTTCCCTCTGACAAATATTTGCAATGCTGGACTCTTCTAGAACATACACAAGGATATGTTATATTAATTATTTATTCTATTAAGACACGTAGGAATGGGAACTCCATGGGGTGCTTCAGTGGCCTTATTATATGTAAGCACTGACTGCTATTTTTGTGATTTAAGATATGATCCAATGATAATAAAATTACTATTTAGATATTTCTCTCTTTTTCCAGAAATAATTCCACAGCACCAGAGACAGAGAAAGAGAAAGAGAAATATTTTAAAATGATTTTTTAAAAATATAAAATAAAAGAATAAATTGTCAATATATATTTTACCTAATGTACTTCAAAAGTCTTCTTCCTTAGGATTGAGGTTTTAAAAGAGGGAACATTTTTTTTCTTGTATTCTGAAATCCTTCATGATCTGGCTATAATGATTATGGCATATTTATAAAATTTGAGTCTGATGATTACAGCAGGATCTGGTTCTAACTTGAAATGGACCTTATATACACATTGAAATTTCGAACTCTGACAAAAACTTTATCTTGAAAGGGCACAAACTTTGTAGTGATGAGATTTCAGTAGAGGAAGAAGAATATGGGTATCACATAGACACAGATGATCAATAATGTAGCCCTTCACAGCAGTAGCTCTTTGGAACAACATATGGCAACAGAATTACCTTTGTACTACCCAACTGAGGGATATAATTTATCCAGTTTGAGGAACTGCTATGACAGGTAATAAATTCAATGCTGCACATGTTCTGCATTGCAATACATAGGCCACATACTTATAAGAGCAACCCCTAGCAATGTTATGATTTTTAACTGAGCAATCATGAATTTATCATTTTTACAACAAAAATAACATCTTACATTAGTATCCCCAATTGCTAAATGTGGATTGAAATAAGCTTACCAAACATGGGCAATTCAAAGGTGTGTGGGAGGAGTCTTTTTTTGTTAACTGAAAGCAACTGAAAATTATGAACTACTGTAATGGATAGTGTTAATTATAAACTAGACACAATCTAGAATCAACTGGCAAGGGAGTCTCAATGACAAGTTGTCTAGATGAGGTTGATCTCCGTGTATATCTATGATATATGTCTTAATTATATTAGTTTGTGTTGGAGGACCTAAACAATATAGACCCTATAGTTTCCTGGGTTTGGGGTCCTGAACTGAATAAAAAGAACAAGGCAAGATGATCACATTCATCCAGATATTAATTCATTATTCTCTGTTTTTGACTATTGATGTAAGGTGACCAGCTGTTTCAAATTACTGCTACATTGACCTACCAACAATGATGGGCTGTAAATAATAATTATGAGACAAATAAACTCTTTCCCCATCAAATTGCTTTTATTAGAAATTTTATCGTAACAGGAAAGGAAACTAAGAAAAATTATTTCATTACCTCTATCATAAATTCTGCTTATTTTTCATTCTTATTTGTTGTTCTAGGGATGTAGCATAAGGTACCTAGAAAATAAAAAATGCCAGGCAAGCATTGTTTTATCATATATATATATATATATATATATATATATCCATATCTATACAATTTATCTATATCTAATCTAGCTATATCTATATCTAACTATATCTACACTTCCTAAAATACTTATTTTTAGCTAAGTTCTCCCTAACTTTACCAGACTGGCCTTGAACTCTTGAGTATCCTGGAGCTAGCATTACAAACATGTACCACCGGGTCAACTTATTTTTATATAGGAATTTGAAGGAAATAGTGATTATTAGATAAAATATTGAGCCATTTCTTTTGAAGTTCCTTTAAATTATGTGATATTTACTGAAAAAATAGCTTTAAAATATGTAATATTTATCGAGGAAAATATTTTTAATATTGTGTTTTGAGATCCACATGGGATCAGAACAGATAATTATGTTTTGGCACGTTAATCCTTTTGCTTATAAAATTTCACATTTTTCTATAAGATATTTTTTATGAACTTACCACTTATGGTACAGAAAATTCTCCTGAACACCTTATTAACAATTGTAACATCAATTTTAAAAGGTCTTATTAATATAAAACCCAGAGCCAGATATTAGGGTAAATTCTGAAAGACCAGAGAAACAGAAGAACAAGCCACAGCCAACCTCACTTCTCCAACTCCTCAGCTGATCTTGTTTCCTCAGACTGAAATCCTGAAAAAGTCCTCATCCAAATGGATCTCAGCTGAACTGCTTAAAAGCCTCTAGTTCCTGGTCTTCACACCATATATACCTTTCTGCTTCCTGCCATCACTACCTGGGATTAAATGCAAGTGTGCTTCCCAAGCCTGACATGAGATCTCAAGTGCTGGGATTAAAGGTGTGTGTCACCATACCTGGCTCTGTTCCCAGTGTGGCCTTAAACTCACAGTATGGATCTCTGCCTCCTGAGTGACAGGATTAAAAGTGTGTATGCCACCACTGTCTGTCCTCTATATCTAATCTAGTGGCTGTTCTGTTCTCTGACCCCAGAGAAGTTTATTAGGGTATACTGTTAGGGTACACAATATTTTGGGGTGCACAATATATCACCACAAACCATGTTTATCCTTGAGGAGTGTACTGACTTTGAAGTCAAGATTGTATTCTTTTTGATGCTTACCTTGAAATCACACACTTCTGATGACAAGCACATTATTGAACATTTGTTTAGCTGACTCCAGTCATTTTTTGACAAAAATAAAACAATTTTTGACATCATTTCAACTGTTTCCAGTAGAGTTTTAGTTAATAGTTACATATGTCCTCCTAATTCAATGAAGTACTTTTTATATTTTCTTCAAGGTCCTTTAAAACATGTTTTATAGAACTTACTGAATAACAGAATAAAAATTCTGTTAGTTTATATGTGCAACTGTTCTGTTGCATATGGAAAATAATGTTTCCTTGAAGTCATCTACCAACTCTAATAATATTTCTTCCCCTACTGTGAGAAGAATCATGATTCTTGAAGGGGAGACCTTAAAATGTCTTAGTCTGCTAACCAGTTGTTAGTTTCTATGTGAGTCATTATGTACTGTGAGAAGAGAACTAGGTCAAAATAAATTTACATAAAGCTTATCTTTATATTTATTTCAAATTTGCACTTTTTTCAAATTATTACTTTTGACTAGACTTGGGGCCTATCTAGCCTCATCTTATAAATTATACAAATTACAAATTGTGAGTTTCATCCTTAATGGTTTCTACCAAAGAGATTTATTTTATTTTCCAATTGATCTTAGTTCACTGTCTATGGTTTTTATTTAAGTTTTCTGCAATATATTTTGATTATATTATTTCCCATCCTCAACTTTTCCCAGATTCTCCCATCCTCCCTATGTACCTAACTTCATCTCTCTCTCTCTCTCTCTCTCTCTCTCTCTCTCTCTCTCTCTCTGCTCTCAGTGTGTGTGTGTGTGTGTGTGTGTGTGTGTGTGTGTGTGTCTCAAAAACATAAAATAAACACAAAAAATATCAAAATAAACATAGCAGACCCCATGATAATTGGCAAGAATTGTTAGGTCATAAAATGAGCTTCAAAATTACAGTGCTGATGTCAATGTCCTAAGATGGCAACTTGATCCCATTTGGTCTGATTCTTGCCAGAAGGCAAACGTCTATGTGAGACGTTTTGCTTACAACCCTTGTAATGTGACCTTTTGCTTAACTTAAAAAACATTATCTCCTTTTTCTTTCCCTAACAAATAATTCTCATGGGCAAAACACATGTAGTTCCTGATTATTCCACACAGCTTGAATCAGCTCCAGTCCCCTACTCTGCTGACTATTTTATACAATCTGCCTATCTCCCAACTGAGGTGTTGCTCTCTATACCCATGAGAGAGCCTGACAGTTTTGTTTCCCAATAAACTGCTTTTTCTCTCCATGGAGTAGTCTTGTTCAGTGGTTTTACTGCATCTCACTTATAAACAAAAAATGGACACTGTGGTTTGTTGTGATTTTGATACTTTTGTCTATCTGTGATTTTTAAATCTTTTTTAAAAGTTAGGTCTTAATGTATTCTTTATCATGAAGTTCTAAAGTCACATAACAAAAAATATTCAAATACAGTTGTGTGAAAAGCCTATTATTGGATATATCTACAATGTATATTATATCTGGTCTAAAGAACATAACACCTCCAACAATCAGAAAAATGATGCAAAATCCTATTGCCTTGTTTCTTACCAGCTTTATTTTAACAGGATAAATGAAAATAAAAGGCATATGGCATGTTTTCAATAATAAGCACATAATTTTTTTAAAACTAGTATTATATGTCTATTTCCTTGATATATTAAAAATATGTATAAATAAGATTTTCAAATATGGGTATTGAGAAATAATTAAAAGAGGATAAGACTAAGAAAATAAAAGACAACAAATGTAGGTGAGGATAAGGGGAAATGGGAACCCTTATACAAATTTTATCAGTCAAAGTGCAAATTGGAACAGCCATTATAGAAAACAATATGGTTATTCCTCAAATAATTAGAGATAGATTGACCATATTACCAAGTTATACTATTCCTGTTATTGTGTCCAAAATATTCTCTTCCATATTACAGAATAAAACATGCACCCATGCTCACATCTGCTATAATTACAAGAGATAAAACATGGAAACAACCTAGATGCCCATCACCTGACAAATTTGTAATGAAAATGTACTTATATACAATAGAATTTTATTCAACTATAAAGAAAAATTAAGTTATAAAAATTGAAAGTAAATGGATGGAGTTGGAGAATGTACTAAAGGAAGTAGCACAGACCCTGAAAGACAATAACATGTTCCAACTCATATGTAGATATCAGCATCAAATATTTAAATATATCTGTTCAATATAGAATATCTACAGAATACAACAAACTGGAAAAATTGGTGGAGACAAGAAAGGCCTCAAGGGATTTGGTAAAGCAGCACCCATATGATATGAAAGTGAAAAGTGAAATAATCAGGAGGGAGATTTAGTTAGACAAGGGATATGAGGGTAGAGTAAAGGAAGTTTGTGAAGGAATAACACTAAGGATGTTTGAAAAAAACATGAAAATGACTTTTTTATCATTTTTATACAAAAGGGTTTAATTAGGGTGACTCTACACTTCACATAAGGTAAAATGTTCTTCCCAGTATCCATTGGTTGCCAAGAAAATGTTTTCAGTGCCAGTTGTGTGATACCTTGCCTTGAGATGTAGTGTAGAGGTGTCCATTTGATCTCTTATATCAATGCAGGTTGTCACCATTGCCCTGAGTTGCCCTCCAGAATTTGATGATAAGACCCTATTGCTGGAGACACCACATACTTTGGTCACAGGACATGGAAAAATCAATTTAGAAGATTCTCTTTGCTGGCTATTTTTCATAATACTGGATGGTTCTATGTAGGTTGTGTGGGAAAATATGATCAACTTCTCATGCTTTGACCCAATATAATAACTAGTGTGGCAAGACATGCAGATGAGTTGGATGGCATCATGGATGTCAGGGTGTAATCAACTCTTTTAGGGTTGAACTTAAGGCCTGCTATGCTGGAAAAAATCATGGCTGATACAGTAAATTTGTCCAAGAATCCATGGTTGATGAGCAGACATGATACAAAAGTGAGTCTGCTACTATTTTTCTCCTAAATGGATATAATATCAAACTTACCTGTTAATTCAAATGTCTATATCCACATATTGAAGCTCATAGAGTTAATACTTCATCAGAGTCTTTGTATAGTGGATAGTTGTTGATGGATAAGCTCAACATGGATCTATGTGCAAAGAATATAAGTGGAGTGCTCAAACACAAAACAGACACCTTTACTCCTATTAGTTTCTCTGTAAAGAATATGCAACAACATGTAAGGAGTGGAAAACTGTTTAAGACAGAGGTCAGGGAGGATCAGAGCAAAACAGTGACATCTAGACATGATATAATCACTGCATCCATCAACTCACTTCAGCTGTGGTTTAGTTCGCATGACCTACCCAAGATCAAGCTAGTCCACAATCTTACATATATGAGGGATGTTTCATGGCTTACAACCCCCAAATGAGGTGATACTGACAGCTGATGTGTTCTGAGGAATGGAGAGTCATGTTTTCAACATTGTAGCTCAGTAAGCTAACTAATTCCCAATAGATGGTTTCACATCTAGAAGTATATGTTTAGTAGAAGTTGGACTCAGCAAGTTATTTTTAAAAGAAAGGAAAAGAAAAGCATATGTGATATTAGAAGGAGGTGAGGAGGTCAAGGGTCGATTTGGGAAGAGTATAGGGGAGCATTGGGAATAAATATGACAAAAATACACTGTATGAAATTCCCAAAGTATTAATAAAATATATTTTAAAAGAGATGCTTCAAGTGGCATAAATGAAACTTATTGAAATGACCTAAAGTACACACAATATTCTGGGTCACATTTGTATGCATACTGAACACATTCTTTGTTTTAGTGTCCAATTAATAAAGTAGTCACAAGTCCTAACGGTGGGAACAGGGTCTATCTCTGACTCTTTTACTGGCTTTTGGGACACTACTTCTCATACTGGGATGCCTTTCTCAGCCTTAATACTTAGAATTACTGCAACTTGATATGTCATGTGTTGATGATATTCATGAGAGAATTGCCCTTTCCTAAGCAGAAATGGAGGAGGTGTGACACAGGGGTTGGGACAAAAGTGTGCATGGGGGACGGAGAGGAGAAGCAGGAGGGGAAACTGTGGCCAGAATGTTAAGTAAACACATTCTTTTTAAAAATTAGTCAGAAGAGATCCATGTACGTGTTTTCCCTTCACTGAGATTTATTATACATGTATAAACTATTGTGGAATTAGTAAGTAAATGAGGCAAAAAAGACATAATTTAACTGCAAAGAAAATTATGACCATTAGGAGACATATCCATTAATATGCAACTTCAGTTTTCCTCACTTACCTCATACCTACCTCTACCAGTATCATTTTGAAGTTATAAGGCTGCCTTTTTATTTACCTTCTTCCATGTTCCCAACGCTGTCATTTAATGTCAACATTAATTTTAACACAAACATTTATTTTCACCATAACAGTTATACCACTAAAATGCATCCTAAACTTAGTCATTAGGATTGACTAATATAGTGAAGACATTAAACTACCAATAATTACCCTTTGAAAGTTACAGCGATTCAGAAGCTGAACCTTCAGAATGGTTAGCTTAGGGGAATGGCAGAAAGAATAAAATATACTTCTATATGTAAAAACTCCTGAAAATAACAAATGGGACATCCCTTCCCCTAGCTCCATATCCTAGACAATTCTGGCTGCTTTAACTAAGGCAAGCTTGGTTTTGGGGACCCAAATTAAGATACTGCCCACTTGACCTCCATATCTAAGCCCACAACTTCCTGAAAAATCTAGAGGCCACACCATACTAGGAATCCCAGTAACCAAGCAGGTACCCAGAACCCCAGAAGCCACACAGGTACTTGGAACTACAAAGGCAAAGTTGGCATCCAAAATCCCAGAGATCTTTCAGGCCATAAAAACCCAATAGGGATACCCTACTGTACTTGAAGACTTGCTAGTCACCAGAAGTGCTGGCCACTTAGGTGAGACCAGAGGTGAAACAGAAACCAAGAAAAAAAACAAAAACAAAACAAAACAAAACAAAAACCCCACTCATCTAACAAGGTCAAATTCAGCAATCAACACCTAAGACCTAAAATCATCCCAAACCCAGATGCCTAAACATCAGTGTAAGAACACAATCAGCAATAGAAAGGACAATGAGGAACCACCAGAGCCAAGCTATTCTATGACAACAGGACCTGAACATTCCAATGCAGCCAGAGCACAAGAAAATAATATTAAAACCAACTTTATTGCCGGGCAGTGGTGGCACATTCCTTTAATACCAGCACTCGGAAGGCAGAGGCAGGCAGATCTTTGTGAGTTCAAAGTTCAAGGCCAACCTGGGCTACAGAGTGAGATCCAGGAAAGGCGCAAAACTGCACAGAGAAGCTCTATCTGAAAAAAAAAAAGGAAAGAAAATGGTATTAAAAACCAACTTTATGAAGATGATATAGGTCCTTATAGAAATGAAACAAAATTCCTTAAAGAATGAGGAAAAGAGAAAAAAATTGGAGGCAATCAAGAAACCCCTTAACAAATGCCAAAACAGGTGAAGGAAACAGCTCAAGACCAAAAAATGGAAAGAGAAGCAACAAAGAAAATGCAAAGGAAGGGAAATCTAGAAATGGAAAATCTGGTTAAGAGAACAGGAACTACAGATGCAAGCATCATCAATAGAACCGAAGAAATGGAAGACAGAATCTCAGTTGTTATAAATAAAATGGAAGAAATCAATTCATTGGTAAAAGAAAATGATAAATCTAAACAATTCCTAGCACAAAATATCCAGGAAATATGATACACTATGAAAAGACCAAACCTAAGAATAATAGGAATAGAAGAAGAAAAATTCCAGCTCAAAGGCCCAGAAAATATATTCAGCAAATTCATAAAAGAAAATTTTCCTAACCTGAAGGACATGCCTACAAAGCTACAAGAAGCTTAAGGAACACCAAATAGATTGGACCAGAAATAAAAGTTCCTGGCCTCTTAATAATCAAAACATTACACAGACAGAATAAAGAAAGGTTATTAAAATCCACAAGGCAAAAAGGCCAAGTAACACAAAAATGCAGACGTATCAGAATTATACCCGATGTCTATAGCCCAAATGTAAGGGCACCCATATTTGTAAAAGAAGCATTGCTAAAGCTTAAATCACACATAAAATGTCACACATTAATTGTAAGAGATTCAATACCCCATTTTCACCAATGGACAGGTCACCCCGACAAAAACTAAACAGAGATATAATTGAGCTAACAGACATTATGACTCAAAGGGACCTAATAGATATCTATAGAATATTTCACCCAAACACAGAAGAGTAGACCTTCTCAGCACCACATGGAACATTCTCCAAAATTGGCTGTGTACTTGGTAACAAAGTACTCTCAAAAAATACAAGAAAATTAAAATAACTCCATGTACCTTATCAGATCACCATGGATTAAAGCTGAATTTCAACGACAGAAAGCCTACAAACTCATGGAAATTGAATAATTCTCTACTGAATCACCACTGGGTCAAGAAATAAAAAAATAAAGACATTAAAGACTTCCCAGAATTTAATAGAAAATGAATGCACACCATACGCAAACATCTCAGACACAAAGAAAGCAGTACTAAGAGGAAAGTTCAAAGCAATAATTGGCATAATAAAGAAATTAGAGAGTTCTCTTACTAGCAACTTAACAGCACACCTGAAAGCTCTAGAACAAAAAGAAGCAAACACGCCCATAAGGAATAGAAGTCAGGCAATAATCAAGCTGAAGGATGAAGTCAAAATAGAAACAAAGAAAACAATAAAAAGAATCGGTTAAACAAGAAGTTGGCCTTTGACAAAATCAATAAGAAAGACAAATGCCTATCCAAACTGACTAAAGGGCAGAGAGAAAACCAAGTTAGCAAAATCAGAAATGAAAAGTTGAATGTAACAACAGACACTGAGGAAATTCAAAAAATCATTAGGTCATATTTCAAAAAACTGTATTCCACAAAATTGGAAAATCTAAGAGAAATGAACAATTTGCTCAATAGATACCACTTTAAGAAATTAAATCAAGGTGAGATAAACAATTTAAATAGACCTATAACCCCTAAGGAAATAAAAACAGTCATTAAAATTTTCCTAACCAATAAAAACCCAAGGGCCAGTTTGTTTTAATACAGAATTCTACTAGAGCTTCAAAGAAGTGCTAATACCAATACTTGTCAAATTATGCCACAAAATAGAAACAGAACAAACATTGCCAAAATCATTTCATGAGGCCACAGTTACCCTGATACCTAAACCACATAAAGACACAACAAAGAAAGAGTATTACAAATCAATTTCCCTCATAAATATAGATGCAAAAACACTCAGTAAAATACTCTCAAATCAAATTCATTAACACACCAAAAAGATCATCCACCATGATCAAGTAGGCTTCATCTGCAAGGTACATGGACGGTCCACCATATGAAAATCTGTCAGTGCAATCCACCATATAAACAAACTGTAAGAAAAATGCCATATGATCATTTCATTATATGATGAAAAAGTTTTTGACAAAATCCAACACCATTTCATGATAAAAGTTTTGGAAAGATGAGAGTTTGTGGTTATATTTTATTTGTGTTCTAACAAATAAAGTTTGCCTGGAGATCAGAGTAAAAAGCCAGCCACTATGTTAAATATAGAGATCAGGCAGTGGAAGCCTTTAATCCTAGCATTCGAGGGGCAGAGATTCATCCAGATCTCTTTTAGTTCAAGACCACTCTGGGAACAGAACCAGGCATGGTGACACATGCCTTTAATCCCAGCACTAGTTAACCATAGAGGTCTGTAGGTCAATACAGACAGACAGGAAGTGACAGAGCTGGGTGAAAAGAGGAAGTGATATAGCTGGGCAGAGAGAGGATGTAAGATGGCAGGGCACAGAAAAGTATATAGGCATAAGTGTTTAGGATTTAGCTCTCTCTTAGGCTGAGGATTTCCTAGCAGTAAGAATTTGTGGCTTGGCTTGTTCTATTCCTCTGATCTCTCAGTTTTCACCCCAGTATCTGGCTCTGTGTTATTTTTATTAATAAGACCGTTTAGCAACTCATGTTACAAGAGTTTAATTTAATATACCTAAATATAAAAAGGGTGAGATAGAAAAATCGTATAGCCAACATTAAGTTAAATGGACAGAAACCTAAAGCAATTTCCCTAAACTCAATGGCAAGACAATGCCTTCCACTCTCCCCGAATCTACTCAGTATAGTACTTGAAGTTTTATCTGGAGTGATAACTACAGGAGATAAAGGGAATAAAATTGGAATTGACAAAGTCAAAGTATCATTATTTGCAGATGATATGATAGTAGCCATAAGTGGTTCCCAAAAATTCTGCCAGGGAACATCTGCAGCTCATAAAACCTTTAGTAAAGTGGCTGTATACAAAATTAACTCAAAAAAAGCAGTAGCCCTCCTATATACAAAGGATAATCAGGCTGAGAAAGAAATTAGGGAACCAACACCCTTCACAATAGTCACAAACAACATAAAATATCTTGTTGTAACTCTAACTAAGCAATTGAAAACCAATAAGACAAGAATTTCAAGTCTTTGAAGGAAATAATGAAGATCTCAGAAGATGGAAAGATCTACCATGGTTGTGAATTGGCAGGATGCTCAATAAAAAAGTAACTTGTGAGTCTAATATAGATGTCCCAGTCATGTATGAGTATTGCACAGTCACATATGCTCTATACTTGACCATCTGTGAGTATCTCCATTAATCACTATCCATGGTCTAGGAGTGGTTGTCTGTGCTTTACCCTGAAGCACCACCCCTAGTGAGGCAGCAGGTAAGTGCTAGGTACCTGCCCCCTGGCATGGCATGGTCCAGGTGGGGACCCCTTAAGACCTGGGAGGAGTACGTGCTCGCTTTCTCTTTGCTACCTCCTGGTCTTGGATGCTGGTGCTGTGGATGAAGGCAGAGCTCTCCTGAGAAGCACACATATCACATCCCATATGAGTCTACCAGGATCTCTAGCACAAGGTAATGATGAGATTGATCAGTTACTAATAGGTAATATACTAGAAGTCTCAGAATTTAATAAGAAATATCATGTAAATAGCAAGGGTTTGAAAAAGGCTTTCTCCATCACTTGACAACAAGCCAAGGAAATTGTAAGAAAATGTCCTACTTATTTCTTCTATAACCAAACTCCATTACCCACAGGAAGCTATCCAATAGATATACAAAGAAATGAAATTTGGCAGATGGATGTGTTTCCTTTTGCAGAATTTGGAAGATTAAAATACATACACCATACCATTGACACCTATTCAGGATTCTGTGGGCAACTCCTATAAGCTCTGTAAAGGCTGATTCATTGATTGCATACCTCTTAGAAGTTATGTCCATCATGGGAATATCTGTACAAATTGATACTGACAATGATCTAGCAAATGTCTCAAATAAAATATGACAGGTTTTTGCTTATTACAATATAAAGCATGTTACAGGTATACCACACAATCCCACAGGCCAAGCAGTCATAGAAAATTCCAGTTGTACTTTAAAGGATATGCTAAATAAACAGCAAGAGGTAACAGAAAAATCCAGTTGTACTTTAAAGGATATGCTAAATAAACAGCAAGAGGTAACAATGACTCCTAGAAATAGATTGTGTAATGCCTTATTAACCTTGATTTTTTTCAATGCTGATGAGAAAGGAACAACAGCTGCGGAGAGACATTGGACAACAACAACAATAAACTTCTGAGCTAAACCAACCACTTTATTTCAAAGATGTGTTGACCTCAGAATAGAAATCAGGATACATCCTATGTTAGGGAAGGGGTTTTACTTTTGTTTCTGCAGGAGAAGAAAAGCTATGGATACCAACAAAATTAATAAAAATTATATTTAAATAGGAGAAACCCCTTCATGAGCAGAAATAAAAGCTCATCCACCAATGTGACATCTCTACAAATTGTAAGAAAAAAATAACAAACAAGGGTTGGGGCAGGGTTCTGTTTTCTGTCTTTACAGGATAATAGAAACACCCATCTTTCAGAAATCATAAGACCTTGAATACCCAGTCATATACAACAGAAGGAAATAACCTATTGGTTCCAATATACTATACAGGGTAATATCTCACAGCCTAGCATCAATATCTCTTTAACTCTAGAATAGTTGTGGTCCCAATTCAATTATAAATCAAGCTGGCTTTGGAGTTGGAATTTGACTCTTTCTTTCTCTAAACCCAAGCATATTACTAAAAGAAAAATTAGGAGATTCTGTCTCATGTCAGAAGAGCCAACTGGTGTGAGACAGAAGAAAACCAATAATTTAGGGACCATTGTCTAGACTCTATTTCTTTCTATTCTTTTCCTCGCTTTTGAAGAATTCCTTCTGTATCCAGTATAAATCCAAAACTTTCCATCTTGATATTGAAAA
Source organism: Peromyscus californicus insignis (assembly GCF_007827085.1). Taxonomy (NCBI): domain Eukaryota; kingdom Metazoa; phylum Chordata; class Mammalia; order Rodentia; family Cricetidae; genus Peromyscus; species Peromyscus californicus. Next base: position 72,630,176 of record NW_026294391.1, on the reverse strand, counting down.
TGTTCAAGTTTTCCTCAGTAAAAAATAAATCATTTCCAATAGAAATATCTGAAGTCTCCAGAAGGAAGATGGGGCCCCACAACAACTCTACCCAGTCAGAATAATGCCAAGATATTCATGAACATTACTCAATGTTCAACCTCGGACTAAAAACTCTCCAAGACAATTCCATGATAAGATGGTCCATCATACTACAATTCTAGCCAGAATCTCAGACAACTTTACCCATTACTCTGAGACTGGCTGCAGAATCTACACAGTTAGTTCAATAGAGACCTAACTCTCTGAGCTTTCTTATAAGACTCCACAGAGATACTGTTGCCTCCTAAAAAGCAGGAAACAATTCTAAGAAAACGGTTCTCCTTTTTCCCAAAGGTTTCATGTTTCTCAGGGTTATGGGTAATGGTTATAGGGTTTGGGTGGAAGAAAATATTGGACTCATATTTTCCTTAAGAAAACAAAAAAGGGAATGGATATATTATATTAAGGACAATTATTGTACATACTAGTAAACTAATTTGGTAAAATATCAGCCTTAGATAATTTTCACTGTTATGGATTCTTGTATATTGATATTACAAATGTAAACTATTTTTATATTTCTATTTAGCATTATTTGTATATTGATAAAAATACGGAACTATGTTTGTCATAATGTACACATACTTTGACTATTATTTGAAATATTTTGGATATTGATACAAATATAAAATTATATTTGTCATACTGTATATATGTTCTAACTCTATTTAGGATATTTTGGATATTGATACATATTTACGATTATTGTCATATTGCATATTGCACTGTACACTCCTACCTCTGCTTAAGCTATTTTGTGTATTGTCACAATTTTTAGGTCATTGTCCTTTTACTGTACATTTGCTTACAGACTGTTAACCTTGTTTATGTAAAGCCTTAGTCCTTAGGTTGTTTAGGTAGATAAGACTTACAGATTTATAATCACCTATGCTTGTTATCTCTATAGTTATGTTAGTTAGGTTGTCAAGATTTACAGATACATAGGTCAGATGTACAGGTAATTTTCAAACATTTCATAGACCTAGAGAATATGTTATTTAAATAACTTAGAATTTTGTTGACATGAGACATGATTTCTCCTGGCAGCACTGATTTGATCCTGAGAGAATGTTAGGCTTCCTAGACGTTTCTGCTTGAAAGTTTGTCTTCTTCTTGGCACAAAATGACCTACTGGGCAAAGAACTGCCCTTACTTCAACTGCTGACTCTATGAATGCTATCCATTCTGGATGAGTGGGACACAAGGAAAAGTGACTACTGAACTCTGCAGAGACAGGGTAAGATGATCTTTCAAATTTTCTGTTCTGATAATGGTATGTCAGATACTCTAGGCCTGTAGTTAATTTGATTGTACCAATGATACTGAGAAACTTTGGTGACTGTCCAGGCTGCCAGCTGTCTCTGTCTACTCTCACAAGATTCTTGAAAGTTTCTTGCATCCATCTCCCATTTTCTCTGGTATTATTATATTCCTTGTGAGGTCTTTAATGGGATTGAAGACTAACAGTTACAGTCACAATCTTCTAAAATCTTAGCTAGAACATATTCAATATTAGATTCAGGTTCTTCAGGATAGGATACCTTTTGGAATGATCTCTGTAACATGCCATTTACCTATGCTGTAGACTTCTCTGGATTTTAGTGTGTGTCTCTTGTTTGATGTTGTTCTTGTTGGTTGTAGTTCCATTTGATGGGTGATGTTCTGTATGCTGTGAATATGTGTTGTTCTGATTGGGTGATAAATAAAGCTGTTTGACCAATGATGAGGCTGAATAAAGTTAGGCTGGACAGTCTAACAAGAGAGGAAGGAAGGAGAAAGAGAGAGCAGGGAGACACTGCTAGCCACTGCCAGAAGAAGAAAGATGTAAAGTACTGGTAAGCCAAAAGCTATGTGGCAAAGTATAGATTTATAGAAATGGGCTAATTTAAGATGTAAGAGCTAGCTATCAAGAAGCCTGAGCCACTAGGCCATACAGTTAGTAATTAATATAAGCCTTTGTGTGTTCATTTTGGTTTGAGCAGCTGTGGGACCATGGGGCTTCCAGAGGCAGGCAGGACCAGAAAAACTTCAGCTACATCCATTTATTTATGTTATTACCCTTTATTTCTCCTTGATAATTATTCCTTTTGCATATAGTTATGTGTTAGGTTAGAACTTTCTTCCTTAAACAAAAGGGGGAGATGTAGGGGTGGTTGTCTGTGCTTTGCTCTGAAGCACTGCCCCTACTAAGGCAGCAGGAAACTGCTAGGTACCCTACCAGGGTGCAGCCCAGACAGGGAGCCCTTAAGACCTAGGAGGAACAGGTGCTTGCTTTCTATTTGCTACTTTGTGGTCTTGCATGCTAGTGCTGCAGATCAAGGCACAGCTCTCCTGAGAACTGCATTGGATGGTGCCCCACCCCTCCTGGATTCCACAACAAACTCAATTATACTTATTGTGAGTTAAACCCTGAATAAATTCCTTTGACCTTCAAATAGAGTCTGTCGAATTATCTGAACCTCTTTTTCCATTACCACAGCATAAAGAAACTTCTTTGACCAGGTCTGAAAGATGCCAAAATCTATTGATATACAGATATTAATTTAGAGGGAAGTTTGATTTTACTCACATTTAGAAAAATAATAGTAGGAAGTTCACTTATGTGACCCATGAACTCCCAGACCGTGTTTTCTTGGACATATTTGTATTACAAGGCACGTGTTTCTTTCCCCAAGGTTCAGGAACCAGTACAGAAGAGGGGACAGGAAGATTGTAACAGGTAATAGTCAGGAAAATCCAGAGAAAAATGGTACCTTCTGAGCATAACACTACTGCTACTTCCATGAACTTACAGTATCTGTGGTTACCTGCATAAGACTTGCTCCATACCAAGCTAGTTCACATCTTAACTTATCTTTCAGACCTGGTCAAAGAAGTTTCTTTATGCTGTGGTAATGGGAAAAGAAGGTTCAGATAAGTTAACTTAGTTCATATCTTAACTGAAAAGCTATGCACAGTTGCTAACTTCTAGAGGAAAATCAGTTTTCTTTAAGGACATGACTCACGGTAAGTCAACCAAGTTCCAATGGGTGGTACAACACTCAGAAGTATAGGGACAGCAGACATTTGAGCTAACAGATTATTAAATTTTTTAAAGGACATAAAATGGGGGGATAAAAAGGGGGGATTCATCTGGGAAGAGGCATAGGTTAATATGATAATAATATTTTATGAAATTGTCAAAGAAAAATAAAATATTTCTAAACATTCCAAATATTAAAATAATTTGACAAAAATATCAATGATAATATTTCTTGACCCTGCCTCTCGAGGCAAGACAGTGGAAGTACTAGTTCTTTCCCCCCACCTATTTCAGCCTTTCCTTCTAGCTCATCTCCATTCCTTTGTGACACAGGCAACTGGCATCCCTGTGAAACCACTCTCTACTAATGAACCCCAGGGTTGCACCATGCCCACTGAAGCCCTTCCCAGCCTACCCTCATTCCCTGGGGATGTGGCTTCCAAGCATGGAGCCAGGTCTCTAAATTTGCTCCCACTGCCTCTTTCAGACTTTTTTTCTAGGACGTATACATTCCACTGTGACCCTTGCTACTCTATAGCAGGACTCCCTATTGGGTATCCCCCAGCCACAACACTTGAATAAGATCCAGATTTGGCAACAACAGCCAACAGTTAAAGAATAGAACACACACTGAAGATAAGACTAATCATGAACATGGTTAAAGACCTTAAATAAGATATGAAGAAAGGCTTCAATGAAGACCATATAAACACAAACAAAAAGTTGAATGAAATGATGAAAGAGTTTCAGGACATGAAATTAGAATTTAACAAAGGAAACCAATTACTAGAGACAAACACAACTGAAATAAAACTGGAAATAAAAACTCAGGATGCCAAACAAAATCCTCAAAGGTAAGACTAAAAGTCATGGAAGAGAGAAATTCAGGTCTTGATGACAAAATAGAAGAAAGAGATAGATATATTAAAGAATATTTTAATTCTAAAAAAAAGGAAACTGGCATAAAACATCAAGGAAATATGGGACACAAAAGACAAAACCTATGAATCAAGGGAATAAATCCAGGTCAAATGCACAGAAAATATTGTCAAAATCACAGAAGAAAATTTATTCAACATAAAGAAAAAGGTGCTCCTCAATGTACAAGAGGCATAGAGAACAGAAGATGAATAGAGGTAGAAAAGAAATTACCCACAACACATAACAATTAAAATACTAAATGTAAATAATAAAGAAAGGATGGTAAATGCTGCAAGAGAAAAAGACCAAGTCACATATAAAGGCAGGCCCACTATTTTTAGTGGGAACTCTGAATTCAAAAAGGCTTGTATGGATGTTCTCCAAGATCTCAGAGACTATTGATGCCTGCACAGACTAGTATACACAGCAAAACTATCTTTCGCAATCATCAGTGAAAGAAAAACATTCCATGACAAAACCCAGTTTAAGCCATTTCTAACTACCAATGCAGCTCTACCCATGGCATTATGAAGAAAAATTTAGTCTAAAGAGGTTATTACACACGAAAAGATACAAGAAGTAAATAATCCTAGAAAAATAAACCAAAAGAGGGGAGGAACCCACACCTCTACAACAAAATAACAGAAATCAATAAACATTGCTCATTAATAACTCCCAATATGAATGGTCTCAATTCCCCCAAGAAAATACAGACAAGAGACTGGATTTGAAAACAGTGTCCTCCTTCTGCTGCAATCAAGAAACACACTTTACAGGCAGAGGTAGACATCACCTAAGGGTAGAAGGATGGAAAAAGTTGTTCCAAGAATCAAGCCTGTGTAGCCATTTTTATATCTAACGAAATAGACTTTAAACCAAACTAATCAGAAAAGATAAGGAAGGGCACTACATATTCAACAAAGGAAAAAAATCACGAAGTAGATATCATAATTCTAAACATTTATGTACCCAGTACAATGGCATCCATATTCATAAAATAAACACTACTACAGCTAAAATCACATATTATACCTAACACAGTGACAGTGGGTTACTGGATTATCCTGCTTTCTCCAATAGACAGGTTATCCAAATTAAACCTAAATAGAGAAATATTGAAAGCAAATAAGATATAAATAAATGGATCCATCAGAAATCTACAGAACATTCTATACAAACACTAAAGTATATACTTTGTTCTCAACAGATCATCAAACTTTCTTCAACAGTAAGTGTCAACCAATATGAGAAAATTGAAGCAAAATGCTCCATCATTGCTGACCACCATTACTTAAAACTAGATATCAACAAATTTAAAAATGACCAAACTATACAAAATCATGGAAACTCAACAACTCATTATTGAAGAAATTATGAGTTAAGCCAAATATTGGGTAGAAATTAATAACTGTTTAGAGGTTTATAAAAATAAAAAATACAACATACCCAAACCTGTAGGATACAAATAAAGAATTTCTAAAAGGAAAGTTCTTAGCATTAAGTGCCTAAACAATATGGAAAGATCTCATATTAGTAATTTAATACATCTGAAAGCTCTAGAAAAACACAAACAAATTATACCCAAAAATTGTAGATAAGAACAAATAATCAAATGCAGGCCTGAAATCAATGAAACAGAAACAAAAAGTAATATAAGGAATCAATAAAATGAAGAGTTCACTCTTTGAGAAAATAAACAAAATTGACAAATGTATAGCCACATTAGTCAAATGACAAAGAAATAATATCTAAATTAATAAAATAAAAAAGTGAAAATGGGACTATTACAAGAGATATCAAGGAAACTCAGGGAATCATATAAGGACACATAAAAATTTATATTAACCAGAACAGCAAAACCTAAAAGAAACAGGTAAACTACCAGATATATTTGATCTGGTAATGGTAAATAATGATGAGATAAGCAATTTAAACAGACCCAAAAGTCCTAGTAAAATACAAGCAGTAATTTAAAATTTCACAACTGAAAAAGCCCAGAGCTAGAAGAAATCTGTCAAAACCTTTAGTGGAGAACTAATGCTAAAATTCATCAAACTATTCCACAAAAATACAAGCTGAAGGAATAGCTCCTACTTATTTTATTAAGCCACTATTATGCTGATATGAAAACTGCAGAAAGACACAATAAAAAAGATTATAGACCAATTGTCCTAATGAGCAGAGATGCAATAAGTCAATAAATACTTGTAAATTGAATACAAGAAAACATTACAAGATCATCATCCACCATTATCAAGTTGGCTTCATCCCAGAGATTCAGGGATGGTTCAACATACACAAATCAATAAATGTAATTTGTCATATAAGAAGACTGAAAGAAAAAAAATGATAATCTCATTAGATGCAAAAACAAATGCCTTTGACAAAATCCATCCTCCTTTTAGGATAAAAGTCCGGGAGACACTAGAAATAAGAGGGACTTTGCTCCATCTAATAAAGTCAATTTACAGCAAGTTCACAATCAATTTCAAGCTAAATGATGAGAAACAGGAAGTATTTCCACTAAAATCAGAAACTAAGGAAGGATTACCACAGAATTCAAAAAGTGTAGCACTGAAAATAAAAACAAAAACAAAATGATGATGGAAATGAACATATAGTAGATCAAATGAAAACTCCTGGGAAATGACTCATCATGTGGAGGACTGGATTTCTGAGACTCAAGGAAAGATAGAAGAATTTGGTCGGTCAGTCCAGGTCAATGATAGATTAAAAAAATGAAAGAGAAGAATTGCAAGATTCTTGGGACATAATCATTAAAGTGTAAAGTTAACAAATCATGGAGATAGAAGGAGAAGAATTTTATGCTGAAGTAGTAGGAACTATTTTGTTAAATCAGAGACAAAATTTTTCAAATCTAGGAGCAAAAACAGACCTTCAATCTGTAAGGATCTCAAAGAATACCAAATAGCATAGGAAAATAAACTCCCTCAACATAACATAGCTGAAAGACTAAATACACAGATTGAAGAATGTGTATTAAAAAGTAAAAGAAAGAAGAGCTGAGTAACATATAAAAGTAGATCCACCAAATAACTTCTGAATTTTCAATGGAAAACTTCTAAACTAGAAGGGTTTAGAAAGACATACTTCAAGTCCTGAAAGGTCACAACTGTCAACCCAAGCTAAATGTATCTGACAAAAAATATCTATGATAATAGAAGAAAGGTAAAATTTTCATGATAACATCAGCCTAAAGGAATTTATGACTAACAAATGAGGAAAAGACAGTTGCTAATGATGCAAAAAACTACAAAGTCAACGAAAAGTCAGGAATAAATAAATTCTGAATATGAATGGTCTCAATTTAACTGTGAAAAGACATAAGCTGGCAGAATGAATTAGAAACTAGCATCTCTACATTTTGTGCCTCTAATATTTTGCTATTAAGGAGAGATACTACCTTAGATTGAATGGGTGAAGAAACATCTCCCAAGCAAGTGGGATCAAAAAAAAAAGTGTTACTATTCTAATATCTGAGTAAATAGACTTCAAACCAAATTTACTCAGAAGAAAATCACTTCATATTGATCAAAAGAACAATCCATCAAGAATAAATTACAGTTCTAAATATATATACACCGAACACAGGCACATCAAATTTCACACAAGTAATACTGCTAAATATAAAACACAAATTAATCCTAATACTCTAGTACAGGTGACTTCAATACACTTTTGGTACCTTTAGATAAATCACCCAGGTAAAATATAAACAGAGAAACAATAGAATAAAATAGGACAGTAAACCAGACATGACAGACAGCAAAACACAATAAAATACACATTCATCTTAGAAGCATTAAAGGAATTTTCTCTAAAATGGGTTATCAGGACTTAAAGCAAGTTTCAATAAACATAGGAAAAGTGAAAATTATATTCTGATCAAAATGGTATATTTATATTTATAAATCAATGACAACAGAAATTACAGAAACTATAAAATATCATTGAAATAAACACACTACTGAATTACTAATAAGTGGTTGAGACAATCAAGAAAAAAATAAAAAGTTCTTTGAATTGAATGGAAAGATAGATACAACTCATAACCTATGGGACAAAACAAAGGGAACCTAAAAGGCTCTCTAGTAAACAACATAATTATTTGTTAGAAAAGAATAAAGCAAATCCCAACATAGTGGATGGAAAGAAATGAGAAGATCAAGGTAGAAAATAATAAAACAGAAAGGAAAAATGGAATAGAATGAATCAATGAAGCAAAAAATATTGCTTCTTCAAAAAGATTAACAAGATTTACAATAACTTAGCCAATTTAATGTAAAGAGAGAAGACCCAAATTAACAAAATTAGAGATGAAAGGAGATATGTAACAACAGATACCAATGAAATCTGGAAAGCAATGAGGATATACCATGGAAATATGTATTCCACTTAAGTGTAAAATATTACAATAAATGAATACTTTATAGATACATATGGCCTACCAAAATTCAACCTAGTTGAAATAGACATAAAACAGCAAAAAAGTGAAGGAGTAACTAAAAATTTCCCAAATAACAAAGCCCACGTCGAGATGGATTTAATGCAGAATCTACCAAACCATCAAAAAACCAACAGCAGAACTTATTAAATTACTCCATAACTAAGAAAGCCAGAAATGCAACTAAACTCTTTTCACAAATTAGTATTATCCTAATATCAAAATTTATAGCCTCCAACATACAGAATAGAGAAAAACTTGAAATATTCCTATTAAGATCAGAAACAAGACAAAGATTCTTATTTCCTCCATGTCATTTTAATGCAGTGCTTGAAGTCTTAAGTAGAACAGTAAGACATTATAGATAGATAGATAGATAGATAGATAGATAGATAGATAGATAGATAGATAAATAGATAGGTATAGATATAGATATAGATATAGATAGATTACACTATATATATATATATATATATATATATATATATATATATATATATATATATGAAAGATGTCAAAGTATCCCTTTCTGCCAGTTATATGATTCTATATATGTGATACCACAAAGATTCCAGCAGGAAACTCCTAGAATTGAGATATACTTGCATCAAAATAGGAAGTTAAAAAACTAATATACTGCTCCTCACCAAGAAAACAGCCCCCTGTGACACCAGTGAAAATTAGAGATGTAAGCCCAATCTGAACTGATTGGGATCAGGTAAGGCCCCATCTCTGGACTAAACAGACAAGGTCCCTAGCCTCTAGTCCCCTGTAGTATATCCTGTGCCCCTCCTCCAAGCCACTGGAGCCCCAGGGACCAGCCAACTGCCCATCCCCCACCTCCTTGCAGAGAAAACAGCCCCCTGTGACACCAGCGAAAACCTGAGACATAAGCACACCCTGTACCAACTTGGAACAGATTGGACCAAGAGCCCAAATTAGAACAAGAGCTCCCATTAGACCAAGAGTATCAACCAGACCAAAAGCGTCTCCCTCAGACACAGATAATGCTTGCCCTACAGAAAGCACTAGAAGGAAAAAATGCAACCTAAGGAACTTAGATACAACCATGAAAATAAAGGCAATAGGTAACCCCATGCCAACAAATACCAAAGAAGAGAAACACACAACACTACTAACAAAAAATAACAGGAATTAACAATCACTGATCATTAATATCCATTAATATCAATGGTCTCAATTCACCTATAAAAAGACACAGGCTGACAGAATGGATACAAAAACAGGATCCATCCTTCTGTTGTGTACAAGAAAGACACCTCAACTTTAAAGACAGACATTACCTCAGAGTAAAAGGCTGGGAAAAGACTTTCCAATCAAATGGACTTAAGAAGCAAGCTAGTGTAGCTATCCTAATATCTAATAAAATAGACTTCAAACTAAAATCGATTGAAAAAGATTGGGAAGGACATTGAATACTTTTCACAGGGAAAATCCACCAAGATGAAGTCTCAATTCTGAACATTTATGCCTCAAATACAAAGGCACCCACATTTATATAAAAAAAAATTACTAAAGCTTAAATCGCACATCAAACCCTACACACTACTAGTGGGAGATTTCAACACCCCATTCTCACCATTGGATAGATCTGCCAGACTGAAATTTAACAGTGAAATAAGGGACCTAACAGAAGTTATGACTCAAATGGATTTAATAGGTATCCACAGAACATTCAACCCTAACACAAAAGAATATACCTTCTTCTCAGCACCCCAAGGAACCTTCTCTAAAATTGACCACATGCTCAGTCAAAAAACAAATCTCAACAGATACAAAAATTTGGAATAACCTCCTCTATTTTATTGAACCCCCATGGATTAAAGTTAGATTTCAACAACAACAAAATTTTACAGAAAGCCTACAATCTCATGGAAACTGAACAGTGCCCAAATGAATCACCAATGGGTCAAGGAATAAATAAATAAAGAAATTAAAGATTTCCTAGAATTCAATGAAAATGAAAGTACAACATACCCAAACTTATGGGACCCTGTGAAAGCAGTGCTAAGAGGAAAATTCATAGCTCTAAATGCACTAAATATGCACACAAAGAAATTAGAGAAATCTCACACTAGTGACTTAATAGCACACCTGAAAGCTCTAGAACAAAAAGAAGCAAACTCACCCAGGAGTATTCAATGCCAGGAAATAATCAAATTGAGAGATGAAATCAATGAAAGAGAAACAAAGAGAACAATACAAAGGATCAATAAAACAAAGATTTGGTTCTTTGAGAAAATCAACAAGATAGACAAGTGCTTATCCAAATTAACCAAAAGGCAGAGACAGAGAGAGAGTATACAAATCATCAAAATCCGAAATGAAAAGGGAGACATACCAACAGACAACAAGGAAACCCAGAGAATCATCAGGTCATACTTCAAAAACCTGTACTCCACAAAATTGGAAAATCTGAAAGAGATGGACAATTTTCTGGATAGGAACCACATACCAAATTTAAATCAAGAGCAGATAAACTATTTAAATAGGGCAATAACACCCAAGGAAATAGAAAGTCATTAAAAGTCTCCCAACCAAAAAAAGTCTAGGACCAGATGGTTTCAGTGAAGAATTCTACCAGATCTTCAAAGAAGAGCTAATACCAATATTCTTCAAATTGTTACACATAATAGAAACAGAAGGAACACTGTCAAACTCTTTATAGGCTACAGTTACCCTGATACCCAAACCACACAAAGATGCAGCAAAGAAAGAGAATTACAGACCATTCTCCCTCATGAACACTGATGCAAATATACTCAATAAAATATTGGCAAACCAAATCCAAGAACACATCAAAAAACTTCTCCAACATGAACAAGTAGGATTCATCCCAGGGATGCAAGGATGGTTCAAAATACAAAAATCTGCCAATGTAATATACCATATTAACAAACTGAAAGAAAAAAAACACATGATAACTTCATTAGATGCTGAAAAAGCCTTTGACAAAATCCAACACCTCTTCATGGTAAAGGTCCTAGAGAGAACAGGAATACAAGGAACACACCTAAACATAATAAAAGCAATTTACTGTAAGCCAACAGCCAATATCAAATTAAATGGAGAGAAACATAAAGCGATTCCACTAATATCAGGACCAAGACAAGGCTGTCCACTCTCCTCATATTTATTCAATAGAGTACTTGAAGTTCTAGCTAGAGCAATAAGACAACAAAAGGAGACAAAAGGGATAGAAATTGGAAAGAAAGAAGTCAAATTTTCACTATTTGTACACAATATGATACTGTACATAAGTGACACCAAATATTCTACTAGGGAACTTCTACAGCTGATAAACACCTTCAGTATTGTGGCAGGATACAAGATTAACTCAGAAAACTCAGTAGCCCTCCTATATACAAATGATAAAAGGGCTGATAAAGAAATCAGAGAAACATCACCACTTACAATTGCCACAAATAATATAAATACCTGGGGTAACTATAACTAAGCAAGTGAAGAACCTGTGTGACAAAAACTTTAAGTCCCTGAAGAAAGAAATTGAAGAAGATATCAGAAAATGGAAAGATCCCCTATGCTCATAGATAGGTAGGATTAACATAGTAAAAATGGCAATCTTACCAAAAGCAATCTACAGATTCAATGCAATCCCCATCAAACACCAACACAGTTCTTCACAGACCTGGAAAGAACTATAGTCAACTTCATATGGAAAAACAAAAAACCCAGGATAGCCTAAAGAATCCTGTACAATAAAACAACCTCTGAAGGCATCATGATCCCTGACTTCAAGCTCTACAATAGAGCTACAGTAATAAAAACAGCTTGGTACTGGCATAAAAACCGACATGTGGACCAATGGAATCGAACTGAAGACCCTGACATTAATCTGATCACCTATGAACATATTATTTTTGACAAAGAAACCAAAACTTTACAATGGAAAAAAAAAGCATCTTCAACAAATGGTGCTGGAATAACTGGATGTCAATATGTAGAAGACTGCAAATAGATCTATATCTGTCACCATGCACAAAACTTAAGTCCAAGTAGATCAAAGACCTCAACATAAATCCAGTTACTCTGAACCTGATGGAAGAGAAAGTAGGAAGTAGTCTTGAATGCATTGGCACTGGAAATCACTTCATAAATAAAACACAAGTAGCACAGACACTTAAAGCAACAATTAATAAATGGGACCTCTTGAAACTGGGTAGCTTTTGTAGGGCAAAAGACATGGTCAATAAGACAAAATGACCGACTACAGAACGGGAAAAGATCTTCACCAATCTCACATTTGACAGAGGGTTGATTTCCAAAATATATAAAAAAAACTCAAGAAACTAGACAGTAAAATACCTAATAGTCCAATTAACAAGAAAGAATGGGGTATAGAACTAATCAGAAAATTCTCAACTAAAGAATCTCAAATGGCCAAAAGACATATAAGGATTTGCTCAACATCCTTAGTCATCAGGGAAATGCAAATCAAAACAACTCAGAGATACTATCTTACACCTGTCAGAATGGCTATGATCAAAAACACTGAAGACAGCTGATGTTGGAGAGGATGCAGAGCAAGGGGAACACTCCTTCACTGTTGGTGGGAATGCAAACTTGTACAGCCACTTTGGAAATCAGTGTGGCGGTTTCTCAGAAAATTGGGAATCAATCTTCCTCAAGACCCAGCTATACCACTCTTGAGCATATACCCAAGGAATGCTCAGTCATACCGCAGGGACACATGCTCAACTATATTCATAGTAGCCTTATTTGTAATAGCCAGAACCAAGAAACAACCTAGACACCCCTCAACTGAACAACAGGTAAAGAAAGTGTGGTACATATACACAATGGAGTACTACTCAGCAGAGAAAAACAATGGCATCATGAGGTTTGCAGGCAAATGGTTGCAACTAGAAAATATCATTCTGATTGAGGTAATCCAGACTCAGAATGACAAACATGGTATGTACTCACTCATAGTTGGATGGTAGATATAAAGCAAAGGATAACCAGACTGCAACCCACAACTCCAAAGAGGCTAGGTAGTAAGGAGGACACTAGGAAGGACACATGGATTGCCCAGCGTTGGAGAAATGGATGAGATCTACATGAGCAAACTGGGGGTGAGGGTGGGTTTTGGAGGGCAAGGGATGGGGGATGAGAGGTTAGAGGAGCAGGGGGTTCGAGCTGGAACGGGAACAGAGTGGGAGAGCAAGGAAAGAGATACCATGATAAATGAAGACACCATTGGAATAGGGAGAAGCAGAATGCTAGGGAGGTTCCCAGGAATCCACAAGGATGTGCTGTGGGATGTTCTGTATGGCAAATGTGTTGCTGATTAGTCAATAAATAAAACACTGATTGGCCATTGGCTAGGCAGGAAGTGTAGGCGGGACAAGGAGGAGAATAAAGCTGGGAAGTGGAAGGCTGAGTCAGAGAGACACTGCCAGCCGCCATGATGACAAACAGCATGTGAAGATGCCGGTAAGCCACGAGCCACGTGGCAAGGTATAGATTAATGGAAGTGGATTAATTTAAGCTATAAGAACAGTTAGCAAGAAGCCTGCCACGGCCATACAGTTTGTAACCAATATAAATCTCTGTGTTTACTTGGTCAGGTCTGAGCGGTTATGGGACTGGCAGGTGAGAGAGATTTATCCTGACTGTGGGCCAGGCAGGAAAACTCTAGCTACAAGGATGATTCCACCATAGACTAATGGCAGTGGTCAAGAGTGTGCCTGAGCTGGTCTACTCTGGTGATCGGATGGCTGAATACCCTAACTGTTATCATAGAACCCTCATCCAGTGACTGATGGAAGCAGGTGCAGAAATCCACAACTGGGTCACCGGCCAAACTCCAGGAGTCCAATCGATGAGATAGAGGAGGGGTTCCATGAGCAAGGGATATTGAGGCTATGACCAGAAAAAGTAGAGAAATAACTAGCCAAACTAGTGGAAATGCATGAAATGTGGATCAATAGCTGAGGAGCCCACATGGTACTGGACTAGGCCCTCTTGATAAGTGAGATAGTTGTTGAGCATGAACTGTGTAGGAGACCCACAAGCAGTGGGATTGGGACCTGTCCTTAGTGCATGAGCTGGCTTTTTAAAGCCTAGTGCCTATGGTGAAACACTGCACAGCATTGGTGCAGGGCGAAGGGGCTTGAACCTATCTCAACTCAATATAACAGGCTCTGCTGACTCCCCATGGGAGACCTTGCCATGGAGGAGGTGGGATTAGGGGGTGGTTTGGGGGGGGGGAAGGCTGGGGGCAAGAGAATGGAGGACAGGGGAATCTGTGGTTGGTATGTAATGTAAAATGAATAGAAAACTCTCTTAGTAAAAGAAAGAAAGGGAAAAAAACTAATATACTAAAATCAACAGAAATCCTGTATGCAATGACAAACACACTAAAAAAAATCTTAAAAATATTACCATTCACAAGACATGAGAGTGAAGAGAGAGAGAGAGAGAGACAGAGACAGAGACAGAGACAGAGAGACAGAGAGAGAGATTTAACTAAGGAAGCAAAACATCTATACAATGAAAATTGTAAAATATTGAAGAAGTTGAGGAGGAAATTAGAACATCGAAAAACCTTCTACATTCATGGATTATCAGGATTAATTTTGTGATAATGATCATTCTACCAAAAATAATTGACAAATTCATTGCAACTTTAATCAAAACACCAACTCAATTCTTTTTTTTTTTTTTGTTTTTTTTGTTTTTTTGTTTTTGTTTTTTTTTTTGTTTTTTGTTTTTCGAGACAGGGTTTCTCTGTGTAGCTTTGCGCCTTTCCTGGAACTCACTTGGTAGCCCAGGTTGGCCTCGAACTCACAGCGATCCGCCTGGCTCTGCCTCCCGAGTGCTGGGATTAAAGGCGTGCGCCACCACCGCCCTTTTTTTTTTTTTTTTTTTTTTTTTTTTTTTTTTTTTTTTTCGAGACAGGGTTTCTCTGTGTAGCTTTGCGCCTTTTCCTGGAACTCACTTGGTAGCCCAGGCTGGCCTCGAACTCACAGAGATCCGCCTGGCTCTGCCTCCCGAGTGCTGGGATTAAAGGCGTGCGCCACCACCGCCCGCCAACTCAATTCTTAATAAACTAAAATAAGAAAAAGAAATTAAATCTATATGCAAGTACAAAAGATCCCAGATACCCATAAAAATCCTAAACTCTACTGGGAATATCATCATATCTAATTTCAATTTAAATTCCAGAACCAATAGTAATTAAAACAACATGATATAAGCTGAAATATAAATATAGAGCAACTGAATAAAATATAGGACCCATACCTAAGTCTGTGTACCTACAGCCACCTTATTTTTTTATTTTATAATTTAATTTAATTTTACATATCAGCCATGGATTCCCTTGTTCTCCTCCCTCCAGCCTCCACCCCCGCCTTCCCCCCAGCCCACCCCTCATTCCCATCTCCTCCAGGGCAAAGACTCCCCTGGGGATTGAATTCAACCTGGTAGATTCAGTCCAGGCAGGTCCAGTCCCCTCCTCCCAGACTGAGCCAAGTGTCCCTGTATAAGCCCCAGGTTCCAAACAGGCAGCTCATGCACTGAGGACAGGTCCTGGTCCCACTGTCTGGGTGCCTCCCAAACAGTTAAAGCTAATCAACTGTCTCACTTATCCAGAGGGCCTGATCCAGTTGGGGGCTCCTCAGCTATTGCCTCATAGTTCATGTGTTTCCATTCGTTTGGCTATTTATCCCTGTACTTTTTCCAATCTTGGTCTCAACAATTCTCGAGATGGCTCAGAAGTTAAGAGCACCGACTGTTCTTCCAGAGGTCCTGAGTCCAATTCCCAGCACACAATGGTGGCTCATAACCATCTGTAGTGAGATCTGGCTCCCTCTTCTGTGTACATAATAAATAAATAAATCTTTTTTTAAAAAGCCACCTTATTTTTGACAAAAATATTGTTTGAGTTAAAACAGACAAACAAGAAACCCAGACTTTTCAACAAATGATGTTAGAGAGGAGTTGGAAGCAACCTTCATACTGGCTAGCTTTCACATTTCTAGAATGTGCTATGCATGTTACTGATAATAAGTAATCAATAATCCAATTCACTTGTGAATCTTGGAACCTATAACAATGTGCTTCTGGACTAGTTGTATTTTGTAGTGTAATATTGGAATGACTGATATACTCTTAACTTTTTGTTTTTCCTTGTGATTGAGGTCAAATCAAGAAGAGGGAAATCAAGCCTAGTTATGTAAAACAAGTCAAGATTACATGACTGGGGTGGTCATAGGTCCTAGGAAGTAGCTAAAATTGTTTTGCTAAATTTTTATATTGACAGACTGCTTAATAATCATTTTTAGATTCATAAATTATCAGCGTTGTTCACATATTCATCAGTGAAGATTCTTAGTACAACTGATAGATGTTAATACAGAAAGCTAAAAATACCCAAAATGTGGAGACAAATAAGTGAAGATGGAATGTATGGAGGAGAATAAATGAAGAAGAAATGTATGGCCCTAAATGGGATAGCTATATCATCCATACTAGGCTCAATAAACACTGAGGTAGAGTGGAAAGAATATAAGAAAAGAGGATGGGGAAATATACATCAAAAGAACCCCTTCTGGACTTGATATAGCTCTTGCATTGACAAACTCACTGAAGTTGTGGTTTTCTACACAAGATCAACTTATCAACATTTCATCATGGATGGGGTAGGGCCCACCTATACCTAAGGGACTATTGGCAGTGAATAGTTGTTGGGGGTGGAGTCTTGTTAGTGATGAATTTCCCTTGCTTCAATAAAAACTCCCCCACTCACACTTGTACAAGAAATGGTAATTAAACTGAAAACATCAATTAAAAAAAAAAGTGGGGGCATGCAAGTAGAGGGGGACTTGTTGTGAAGAAGGGTTAGAGCAGGAAAGGAAAGGAGATGACAGGGAAACAGGGGTGAAAATGAATAAATTCCATTATATAAGAACTGTGAAACAATAATATAAAAACAGAAGGAAATATGAATTGCTTTACTCTATTTCAGGAAAGGCAGTTTGAGATTGATGATCTCTTCTTTTCTATCAACATGGAAATTGACGTTTTTCAGACTAAGACTTTCTAAACATGCTTTAAGAAGATGAAACATATTATATTGAAATTCTCAATAAAGAGATAGGCACTAAAACAACAATCAACCACCTAAGAAGTAGACAAAAAGCCCACATGCCTATTAGTTATAGCTGTTTGTTGTTTATGCAGGAGCTGAAACAGAGGCCGTATTAACAAGGTTTTAGCTTCATAAAATCAGAAAACCTAAATAACACCTTTATGGATTAGTATATTTCAGTTTCTCTTGAAAATCTGTCTGAACTTAAGACAGCATGAGAAGCTGCATTCATAGACCCACAGGAATATTTTCATGTGGGAGCTGTCTGAAGCATTTACCTTCCCACAAAAACCCATCAAGTCAAACATTTTAAACTGAAAAATAAATATGTTTAAGTAAAACAAACACAATATAGATTACCTGAGTTTAATTTGTGCTTTACTAAAATATTCTAGATTGATTCCTTTTTCCCCCCATAAATTATCTACAGCTGGTTTCTAGGGAATTTGTTGTTACAGTTTTCCTGTGATGCAGATAATTAAAACTAACAAAACACATTCTCCAAACCCAGTGAACAAACTAAGACTTGGCAGCAGTAAACCACCAATTGAAGTTCTCCATGAAATTACCATGCCAAATGTTCACTATGATTTGTCTAAAGAGATTACCCTTATCCTCCCAAAAATTATGAATTTACTTTACTTTGGCTTTCATACTCATATTCCTGCAGATATAAACCTCTACTCAAAATAAACTGTACAAAGTGAAACAGAGACTTGAAAGCTTAAAAGCAAAACAACAACAACAAAAAATTAAAATCTGGACAACAGTGTCATAAACATTTGTTTTGGAGTTTTTCCTTTATATTATCTGTGCAAGTAATTAAAAGATATATACCAATAGAGAGAGAAGGATGCCTTGGTATCTAGGGTTTAACTGGATTGGAGAAATTGAGATTAGCCATGAACACCCTTGTCTGAAGCTCACATAATGTTTAATATCCAATATATAACACTTAAGCCCAGGGGAGGAGAATTTAGAAATTCGTTAAAGTTGATAATTGTGACTGTCGAGTTTCATCTGAAAACACTGACATACGCAGAAAAATTGAGATGTGATAATGGAAAAAGTTTCTCAAGATTGGGGAGCAGGGGATAAACGTAGGACAAAAGATGACATTGCAAAATGGCATTGTAAATTAAATCAGGTTGAGCATATATTAACCCACCAAAGTGCAAAGGACTGACTATGTGAACTGTTGAGAGGGGTGGGAGTGGAGATTACTGATTGAGATTTTGCTTCTTCTGCTCCTCCAGTTCTGCTGCCTTCTGTACAGCAGCATCAACCAGCATGTAGAAGCTGCTAAAATCGGGTTTTTCCTCTGGCAGCACAGATGCTGAAGAAGACAAAGGCTCACAGGTGGAAAACTTGCCTTCTTCCTCTGAAGGGGCTTCAGGGACGACATGGCTTGAAGACACGGGATCTGGTAGCTTTTGAGATACTTGGTATATTAGCAGGGACAGATCCCCCATCTCTGCTTGGACATTAGGCTGTGCCTTAACCTCTTCAGATAGACTGATGTGCTGCTTCTGGGATGAGTTTGCAGCCTGGCCTTCATAGGTAAATTTGTTAAAATTTTCTTGAAGGATTCCTGGGAGAAGGCGTCTACGGGCGTTTGTAAACCAGTTGGAGATCTGAAGGTAAGATAAGTTGGTCTTCTTGGACAGCATTTGCTTCTCTTCTTCAGTAGGGTAGGCATTAAACCGGTGCTTATAGAGCCAGTCACGGAGGATCTTCACAGACGCAGACGGCAGCAGGTATCCTTTCCGAAGTCTCTGGTTGTCAAGAAACTTGCTCTTACAGCTCCTGGCAAGTCTTTTCCTGATCAAGGTACTTTTTTCATTAGGATCTTGGGTCTCCTCTAGACTACCTTCAACACCCTCCATATTCTTGAACACTGCCTTCAGTGCCTTGGAAACCAAGGATGACTGAAATAGGACTAAGGGAGCTCTGGGAGAGCAAGGGAAAACCTTCACAGATTTCTGAACAGAATTCTCATCAGTTGGCAGGCTGAGCTAACTGGCTCTGTGATGTCACAAACTCTCTGAACTATCCTCTCATCCACTCACCCTCTAAGCTTTTTGGATCTGCATGGCCTTACTGTTTTTCTTAACTTTTTTTTTTAACCATAGCTTCTAATGTACTTGTTCTTACCCCATTTTTTATAACTCTCGAGTTCTCTTAACAGCTGTCACCAAAGTCCATTAATTGAAGAATAATATTACCATTAATTTGAAAAATTCACTCTCTCTCTGTGTGTGTGTGTGTGTGTGTGTATGTGTTCAAGTACACATATCAACATACCATGGGTTGTTCATGTTGAGGTCAGAGGATTTGGATTGTTCTTTTCTTCTGGGGATTGAACTCAGGTGGTCAGGCTTGGAAGCAAGTGCTGTTACCCACTGATTTATCTAGTTCTTTTGGCATTTTGATTTTTGTCAGGTTGTTGTTTAATTGTTTTGCATATAATTTTAAAAGACTTTGAACGTTCTTCCTTTTAAAAGTTGTAGTGTTTTTGTCTTTTCCTGCTGGTCTTTATTAATGGTCCTAATGACTCATTTATAAGAAGCAATTTTTCTAAAATACTATCATTAATAAAAGAGTGTATTCTGATATTTCTTTTCTATGTAGTAGATCATTCTAGTTTGTGCTCAATTAAACTTAAGAATATTTTAATTGTTTTAGAATTTTTAAAAGTATATATTATATTTTGATCAAATCCAGTCCCAAACTTCCTCTCCTCCAATGCCTGCCATATATACCACTCTTCTCTCCAATCTTCATGTACTTGTTTTTAAACATTATACTAAGTGTGTGTGTGTGTGTGTGTGTGTGTGTGTGTGTGTGTGTGTGTGTGTTTGCAGTTTCCTTGGAGAACAGAGATATCAGGTATCAGATTCCATTGGAGTTCTAGCTAAAGGCAGTTCTGAGCTGTCTGATGTGACTCATGGGAATTGAACTGGGATTCCTTGGAAGATAAATATATGCTCTTAACCGCTTGACCTTTCTGCTGCACCATGATATATTTAAAAAATAATTATAAAAAACATATTTCTGCCGGGCGGTGGTGGCGCACGCCTTTAATCCCAGCACTCGGGAGGCAGAGGCAGGCGGATCTCTGTGAGTTCGAGCCAGCCTGGTCTACAAAGTGAGTTCCAGGAAAGGCACAAAACTACAGAGAAACCCTGTCTTGAAAAACCAAAAAAAAAAAAAAAATATTTCCTTTTGACACCAGATTAATCTAATTCTTCTCAATGATCATGAAATCTTTGGTTTTGGTATGACTTTACTGTGGCTTGTTTTGTTGTCTGTAATTTGATAATAACTGTTTTGGTGATTCCTCAAGGAAGCTTGGTGAGAAATCCAAAACAATTAGAAAAATATGCCGAATGATAAGTTTGGAAAATATAACAAAAATTTTAGATTGAGCTTGTTTATATCTCTTTTGATATTTCATATACATGGAAAGTTCATTCCCTAACTCACATAAAAATATTTGTAAATCTTGATCTGAATGATTAAAATGAATGATGAAATAACTGAACATTTTCAACTTTGAAAAGAAAATGTTAGTTTCATTTGCTAAATTACCTAGATAACAATTACCAAGCTTGCTCCAATTTGAATAAAATTAAAACAATATTAGATAATCCCTCACTAAGCTAACCTACCTGAAACAGTGGTTCATGTTCAGAATATGAAGTGATGGAAGTTCTGGAAACTCAACTAATACCCTAAAATATGTCACATCTTAAAATTGGCGTAAAAGCAATGATTTTTATTACGTAATTGTCATGTATTGTTTTTGTTGATCCTATTGCCATACTGCCCTTTCCGTTCCCCCTTACCTCCTCATTTGTCCTAATCTTTCCCCAGTAGTCCCCGTTGCACTTTCATGCCACAAGTATTCTGTTATTCACTTAAGGCCCCCCTTCTCTATCATTACCTCATTTCCTCTTTCAGACTCCTATACTCCCCTTTCCATAGACTTAATATGTATAGATGCATAATATGTGTGTGCATGTGTGTATATGTGTGTATATGTAAACATACAGATTTATGCGTAATATATTATATATATATATATATATATAATATATTACATTCATATTTATTTGACAGAACCTGAAGTATTTGTCTTTCAGAGAACAGGTTAATTTTGTTTAATATCTTCCAGTAATGTACCCTTATTATAGCCTGATAAAAATTTGTTTTATCCCAGAAAACTTTAGTTGACTATGTATTTGGATTAAAAACACTAAAGACCACTAATGTATTTTTAAACTTACCTCAATTTATGACTTTCTTTGTTCTATGAAACTATAAAAATTCACAAAACTGTTTATACTTTGGATGATTGAATTTTTAGTAACACATAGGTGTGTTTCCAGTACATGTTCACTCAAAAATGGCTCCAGAATAAACTGTGCTGCATTCCCTTTAAAAGAAGAACATCAAAGGAACATAAGCAAGGAAGAAGTAAAAGATAATTTCAAACAAACATCTCTCCAATAAGACGTAGAGAGCTTAAAGGTAGGTCAATTTTGATTTTCCTAAATTTCTATTTTATGTAAAAATTTTAATAATTTTTATGCAAAGGAAGTAGTATATTATAGGAATCTGGCTTGACCAAATGTTGAAACAGACAGGATAGGAAGAAAACATATCAGATTCACTTATAAAATCATAAATTATTAGTCAATAAAATTGAGATTCATAAATAGTGAGCAATTTTGATAGAAATAATCACAAATGGACTTCAAGAATACAAATGTGACTATGTGACTTAACATAAGAATATGTATTTATGTAATTCTTCTAACCAACGGATAAAAAATATATGAACATGGTAGAAAATTCATAAATATCCAATATCAACTTTCAAAGTTAATACTAAAACCAAGATTGTTCTTGAAGTTTTATGAGTAAGTCAAAGATATTTATTTTTACTAATATAACATGAGTTAGACGTTTGTGACAACAGATTAATTAAAAATAAAAGTAAATATATTTCATATAAAAAGGGATGCAGTTTATTTGATGATGGCATAACTGACTGATTAGAAAATTCTTAAAAATTAGTTAAGAACCTCTGAAATAATTATAGTTAAGTGAGTGGACAGTCATAAACAAAACTTAAACTTGGTATGTATCAACAATAATCATTTATAAAATAAAATGTAAATGTTAGCTAGTTCATATTCATTATAATACTTTTCCACTGAGTTATATCCTCCACTTTCTTTTGATTTTTGTACTACAGCTGTGTTGTATTTTTTGATTTTACACAATCACAAATCTCACAGACTGGCCTTGAACTCATACTGCATCTCAGACAAACATTGACTGTGGAAATGTCCTGCTCAACCTCATGAACAACTGGATTTATAGGCTCACTGAATCATGAAGTTGTGTATCTCAATGTATTAATGCAGTTTTTAATCTTTATATTTAATGTTTATTAAGTATCAAAATCACAAAAGCTCTGAAATTTCACCTTTCAGCTTGTTATGAATGTTGAAAATATTTCTAAAATTCACTTATAAGCACAAATATGTGAAGCATTTGACATTTTTGAAACAACAAAGTGATAAAAATGATACAAAAGCATGTTTTCCTACTTGATGTGCTATTTTAAGTTATAAGACATTAAGTTATATAACCAGTTAGGCATAAAAAGAACAATGAACCAAACAAAGTGACAATAGCCTCAAGGACTTAATAAGATTGTGCTTGACAATTGGGCTTTCAATAGTGTTGATGAGGAAAGTGTCTTTGCTCCTGAAAATAATGTTGCCAAGAAACTACTGTGAGGTTTAGAAACTTCGCTTTACTTTGTATGTTTTGTGATTTATACAAATAGAAGGAACTCACAGGGAGCTACAATTAAATTCATTGCACTGAAAGTGTGTTGGTGGTTGTGGGCTATGGGAAATGTTTGCAAATCCATTTTATTAGAAAAGCTGAAGGTGGGAGTGATTTATTTATGCATGAAATGAAGACCATTAAGGGTGAAAAGGAATTAATTTTGTTTTAACTTTAAATATTAAGTTGAATACTAGTGGTTTTATTTCTTAAATGTTATTATGGATTCTATAGAATGTACATGTGTGCATAAATGTGATCCTTACCATTTTCACATATAGAAGAAATAATTTTTTAAAGGTAAATAATATAAGACATTATTATGTAAACTTTAGAAACAATAATAGGAGAAAATCTGGTCAAATAAAACCTTCATAGCCACCTTAAAATATTATTACCATAACTGGATATATTTATGGCAAATGATGTGTTAACAAAACTATTATTAGTGCCACATCCTCCAAAAACACTAAGAAGTATATTGTCTTAATAAAGAAGTAGATTGTTCTAATAAAAATGTGAACAAAATATATGAACAATTTATCAAAGAAAAAATACAAATACTCTTCCCCTGCAAGAGTAGAACATCCAAATTCTTGACCATGAGAAGCTTCTGTTTGGGTGCTAAGGCTCTAGCTAACCTGAGGAGCAATAGAAGTTGAGGAAGTGGATCATATCTGATTGTCCTGATAAGGTTTACCTCTCCAATGAACACTTCCAATTGGACAAATTAACGTCATCTATAAATGGAACTGCTCTGAGCATAAGTATGCTAAGTCTGCTCATCCTTGGGACAAAGCAAGCTGGCAAGACATTCATTACATATTCTAGCCTGAAATCCTTACTGCTGGTGTTACAAGTGGGGTAAAGGAAAAAAGTAAGTTTTGTTTCTGTAGTTATTCTTCATTTGACATTCAAAAACATCATTATTGTTTGTTGGGCTCTCTTAATGTGCATTCTAAGCAATGCTATTAGAGCCCTACATCCTGCTCATGGGTGCTTCCTTGAGCCTGTAAGCTATTTGATCACTTACGTTATTGCTTGTCTTTTTCTTCACTTAGGAGTATGAAGAGTCATTCCATAATTGGATGTCCCAAGAATGATCAAGTGTATTGGAAAGTACATGCGTTTATGAATACAATCAAATTGTCCATTTTAGTACACTGTGAAAGAATGAAAAGACTAATTAACATTATAGAATATCAATATTCTGGTTTTGGTGCCATACTTGGTTTCATGAGATATTATAATGAGTAAAAGCTGAGAGATGCATTCAGTTAAGTTGAACATACCCTATAGAAGGAATATGGTAAATTGCAGTCATCTAACACATTTCTGAGTCTTCATGGGAATGATGAAAACATGGCTACAGGGAGAGGAAATGTGGCATACAAAACAATAGACTTCTACAGTAGTCACTGATCAGTAGAAAGTCTAAATGTTGGACTTATGAACTTCAAGAAACAGAGAGCTGTACTAGGAGGAATCTGGCAGCATGGTTATGTAGGTGGAAACCACCCCCTTAAAATGGCTGTAAGAAAGTTACAGAATGAAAATCTCCACGAGCCCCCAAAATGCATATTCATATTATGAGGGACCTAGAATAGACAGGTGTGTTGTGTGAGTTCAAGAATGGAAGGACTGCTTTGGAAATGACTTGGTGGACCTGGTCATACTCCACCAAATATCACTATAGTTTGATTTCTCCATGTGCAGAGGCTGAGAAGCATTTAGAGTATTGCTCCTCTACTTTTGCCAGGATATTGCCACCAATATAGGTGGAGAGTTAGTTTCAGTCGAGGGTGGGCCCCAGGTATACACTCCCCTGGGATGGATGGCAAGAACAACATGTCCACTATTTGGGATCACACAGAGGTCACTGGTATGAATATCATCCAGTGGAGGGCATTGCCTTGACTAAAGACGGGAAGCAGATTAAGGCAGAGCTCAGATTCTGCCTTGTATAGTCTGGTTTGAATAGATCTGAGAAACACCAAGTGTCAAACTCAGAGACCTAGGAAACTGATGTCTATTTCTACAGGAAGGATTTCTTTTTCCTTTCTGTACTGTCCTGATTTTTCACATATATGTTAGTGTGTTTCACCCACTCTTCTTATCATGTCTGTATCTCTATCCATTCTTTATCATAATACTTCTTTCTTTTTATATTTTCACCATCTTTTTATTAATTTCTCATTTGTATGTTTAATATTTTTATATTCTTTGCTTAATCTGCATTATGGCACTACTTTTTTACTTTCTATTCCAGTGGAATCTTGCCATTTTCACTTCATGTTATAGTTTTATACCTGGCTACTTTTATGTTGATGATGGCATGATTTGTTTTCTGCTTTCTGAGTTGCAGTTGGGATAGTGCCCTCAAGAGACAGTCACTCACTAAGAAAGTCCTTATATATTCATATAAGAGGAAATTAATATGAAGAAAATGTGACAAACCCAAACAAGAATTAGGAACTTAAGATCATGATCTACTGGGACTAACTAATCTCTCTTAGTGAAATGCTTATTCAGTCCATGTGGGAGCATAAATCAATATTTATTTTCTATAAAGTACACCTTGGGTTTTTTTTTAGAAGATTTTCATTCCAGAAAAACTGGACTTGAAAGTACAGAGAATGCTATATATCAATCTTTTAAGGTTGAGCTCATTATCATCTTGCATTGGTGGAGTACACTTGTTATAACTGATAAGTCATTACTACATATTATCATTAACTAAAGTGCTTAGATTGAGTTACCAGTCACTTTGAATGTTATATATTCTGTTTCCAAAAATATCTAGTAATAGACATTTATAATAATATGCAATATAAAATAATTTTACTGACCTAAAAATTCTCTGTGCCTCATCTATTTATCCCCCCATTCAGCCAGATTATCTCCCTCCTCCAAAACCATTGAGATCTTTATAATCTTTATAATCACCCTATATTTTTGTTGTGTACATATTGTTTGACTCATACAATAGGCAGTCTTTTCAAATGAGCATTTTTTAATTGGCCCAATGCATCTAAAGTTCCTCAGTGTTTTTCCCCTATTTGAAAGCCATTTCATTTCCAGTACTTAATAGTCTATTTGACATCAGACATGGATATGCAGAGTTTGGAGTTTGCCCAGCTGGTTTCCAGTCCAATGCTTCCTCATTATGCTCTCTACCCTAAGTTTTGAAACAGAAATGTATATGTTGTGCCAAATATTTAATGTTCTTTTTAATTTTGATTTTATAGAAGATTACATTTAAGAGATTGCATAAATCTCAGAAGAGACTTAGAACTTTGGAACTTAAAACATTGTTTAGACTGTTATAGACTATGAGGGCTTTTAAAGTTAGACTCAATTGATTTTTTATTATAATATTTTTACAAGCTTATGGAGACCAGGGAGTGTACTGTGGTAGTTTGAATGTAACTGGCCCCCATAAATTCATAGGGAGTGGCACAATTAGAAGATATGGCTTTATTGGAATAAATATGGCCTTGCTGAAGGAAGTATGTCCCTTTGGGTGTGAGCTTTGAGTTCTCATATATGCTCAAGCCACACACAGTGACACAGTTTGCTTACTGCTGCTTTCAGATCAAAATATAGCCAGCACCAAATCTGCTGCATGCTACCATGTTCTACCATGATGATACTGGATAAAACATATGAAACTGTAAGCAACCACCCCAATTAAATGTTTTCCTTTATAAAAGTTGCCATGGTCATGGTGTTTCTGCATAGCAATAGAAACCCTAAGACACATTATCTTCCCCTGTGTCTAGAAAATTAAAATTCTTTGGTAATAGTTTCTTTGTGTTGTAGATTTTCTATTATACTTTTTGTTCATTTTTGAGAATTGCACAATATATACAATGAACTATTCATCCCCATACCATGTCCAACTCTTCTTATATCCACCATCTGCTCTCTAACATGTCCCCTCCGAACTTCGTCTTTTGTGTGTATGTGTGTGTGTTTATGTGTGTGTGAGAAAGAGAAAGAGAGAGAGAGATAACCCACCAAGTTCAATTAATGCTGTTCATATGTGCATGGATATGGGGCCATTTCCAAAAGTATGGGGAAGCTGCCAATAAACCAATTCTCAAAGAATATTTCTTCTGTCCATATCAGCTATCAAAGGCCAATAGCTCCCCCATAAGCATCAGAACGCAGAGATCATGTATATAGCCAGAAGTTCTATATTGAATAATATGATAGGACTACTGTTAGTATTTTTGAGGAATTTCCAAGCTGGTTTCTACAGTTATTTAATTAATTTATATTCTTTGTGATAGTGAATAAGGATCTTTCACTCAGTATCCTTATCTCAGTTTTCCACAGTTTCTTAGTGATATTCATTCTGACAAAAGTAAACTGGTATATCAATGTATTTCCTTGGTAACCGGAGATGTTGATTTTATTTTTGTATGTATTTATTAGCCATTTACTATATTTCTGTTCGCTTTTGACCTGAAAGTGTTCATTAAGCACATTTTAACATTTATTGTTTGAATTATGTAAACATTAGTGTTTAGTTTACTGAGCTCTTTTTATGGTTTAGATAGCAATCCCTGGTCCTATGGCTGATAGTGACTTTCTTTCACTGTATGTGCTATTTTCTCTTATTCAGTTATGAATTTTTTTTTTGCTATGTAGAAGCTTCTTGCTGAATACAATTGTATTTATCGAGTTTCACTTTTTTCTTAAGCTATCCAAGGTAATACTCAGTAAGTCATTGCCAAAGTCTAATTCTTCAAGTATTTCCATTCTGCTTATCTGTAATAGTTTCAGTGTTTCAGATACCACCTTGAGAAATCTGATGGATTTTAAGTTTTAGTTTCTTTCCTTTTCTTTTACTACATATGAGTATCTAGTTTTCTCAAGACTCCTTGTTAAAAAGGATGTCTTTTTCCCCCAACATGTGTTTATTTACCTTTTTAAGACTCAGATGGCTAAAATTGAAAGG
Source organism: Peromyscus californicus insignis (assembly GCF_007827085.1). Classification (NCBI taxonomy): domain Eukaryota; kingdom Metazoa; phylum Chordata; class Mammalia; order Rodentia; family Cricetidae; genus Peromyscus; species Peromyscus californicus. The sequence continues at coordinate 72,601,717 of NW_026294391.1, read as the reverse complement.
ATGCATTTCTAGATCACATAATCTAGCCCATTGGCCTACCCAAACATCTACTTTTGCAACAGTACACTGCTGTTTTTATTATTTCAGCTTTGCAGTATAATTTAAAGTCAGATATTGTGATAACTCTAGCACTGAATTTTTCTCAGGATTCTCTTGGCTATTTGGTATTTTTATGGAAATTACATTAAAATGTTAGACAGGATCATTTAACCGATGTTTGTTGATGAATATAAATTATTGCCATCTTCTAATGTCTTCTGTAGTTTTTTATTCAGTTCTTTATAGGTTTTATTTTACAGAGCTTTTAAAACTTTGAATACATTTATTACTATTTATTTTTATTCAAGTGATTATGATTGAATCATTTTTCTGAGGTTGTTTTTGACATATTATAAAGATAATTATGTGTACTAATTTTATATTCAACTAATTTGATGGAAATGTTTATTATATCTGGGAGTTTTCTACAGGGATTCTTTGTAGCATTTAAATACATGGTCATATTATATGCACACACAGATAATTTGACTTTTCTCTCATGGTGTCAATATCCTTCCTTTGACAGTTCAACTGTCATAATGAGATGAAGGTACTTTTGATGTCTTTTCTCTTTGGTGTTTTAAAAGCCTTCTATAAATGGATGTCTACGTGTCCAAGATTTGGAAAACTTTCTGTTATTATATTTTAATGACATTATTGTTTGCACTTTCTGTGTTCTCTTCTATCACTATATGCTTTAATTTTGACTATGTCATGGAGATCATGAATACTTGTATTGGCCAGGTGTGGCAGCACATATCTTTAATCTCCACAGTCAATAGAAAGACTAAGGAAACCCCTGTGACTTGAAGGGCAAAAATGCTACATATTTTTTTTAACTTTCTAAGATTCCTTTTATTTGCAGTGAACTCATTCATGTAACATGGCAGCAGCTGTGAGCAAGGTTGATGGATTTACTCATGATCACTTTTTTTGAATGTCTGTCCTGATTCCAGAAATCTTGACCTTGCTCTTTGATTCTCTGTGTCAGGGTTTCCTGCTCTTGTTTTTGGCTTTGTGTCAGTGGCTTCCTCCAAATTTGTTCTGTGTCTATGCAGACATTTCTGTTTTAATTTGCAGAAGATAATTATATCAGCTTTTCTCATTCCCTGGATGTCTAGATTTATTTTTCCCAGAATTTTTTTTCTTTTTTTAAATTTTATTTTATAAGTAATTTAATTTTACATATCAGCCACAGATTCCCCTGTCCTCCCTCCTCCTACCCCCCTGCTTCCCCCCAATCTGCCCCCCATCCCCACCTCCTACAAGGCAAGGTCTCCCCTGGGGAGTCAACTCAGCCTGGTAGATTCAGTTGAGGCAGGTCCAGTCCCCTCCTCCCTACACCAAGGCTGAGCAAAGTGTCTCAGCATAGGACCTAGGTTCTAAAAAGCCAGCTCATACACTAAGGACAGGTCCTGGTCCCACTGCCTGGGGACCTCCTAAATAATTCAAGCTAATCAACTGTCTCACTTATCCAGAGGACCTGATCCAGTTCCATGGGGACTCCTCAGCTATTGATTCACAGTTCATGTGTTTCCGCTAGTTTAGCTATTTGTCCCTGTGCTTTTTTCAATCATGGTCTCAATATCTCTTGCTCATATAATCCCTCCTCTCTCTCACTGACTGGACTCCTGGAGCTCCACCTGGGGCTTGGCCGTGGATCTCTGCATCTGCTTTCATCAGTCACTGGATGAGAGTTCTATCATGACAGTTAGGGTATTCGGCCATCTGATCACCAGAGTAGGTCAGTTTGGGCTTTCTCTCAATCATTGCCAGTAGTCTATTGTGGAGGTATCTTTGTGGATTTCTGGGGACCTCTCTAGCACTCTGCTTCTTTCTATTCCCATGGGGTCTTCATTTATCATGGTATCTCTTTCCTTGTTCTCCCACTCTGTTCCTGATCCAGCTGGGACCTCCCATTCTCCTAGGCTCTCTTTTCCCCGACCCTTGTCCTCCATTACCACCCACCCATGTCCAGTTTGCTCATGTAGATCTCATCCATTTCTCTGTCATTGGGTGAACCCTGTGTCTTGCTTAGGGTCCTCTTTATTAGGTAGCCTCCCTGGAGTTGTGAGTTGCAGTCTGGTTATCATTTGCTTTACATCTAGTATCCACTTAAGAGTGAGTATACACCATGTTTGTCTTCCTGAGTCTGGGTTACCTCACTCAGAATGATTTTTTTTCTAGTTCCGTCCACTTGCCTGCAAACCACACGATGTCATTGTTTTTCTCTGCTGAGTAGTGCTCCATTGTGTATATGTACCACATTTTCTTTATCCATTCTTCAGTTGAAGGGCATCTAGGTTGTTTCCAGGTTCTGACTATTACAAATAAGGCTGCTATGAACATAGTTGAGCATGTGTCCTTGTGGTATGATTGAGCATTCCTTGGGTATATGCCCAAGAATGGTATAGCTGGGTCTTGAGCAAGATTGATTCCCAGTTTTCTAAGAAAGCACCATATTGATTTCCAAAGTGGTTATACATGTTTGCATTCCCACCAACAGTATGGGAGTGTTCCCCTTGCTCCATATCCTCTTCATCATAAGCTTTCTTCAGTGTTTTTGGTCTTAGCCATTCTGATGGGTGCAAGATGGTATCTCAGAGTTGTTTTGATTTGCATTTCCCTGATGATTAGGGATCTTGAGAAATTCCTTAAATGTCTTTCAGCCATTTGCCTTCTGTTGAGAATTCTCTGTTTATCTCTATAGCCCATTTTTTAATTGGACTTTTGGTTATATTGATGTCTAATTTCTTGAGTTCTTTATATATTCTGGATATCAACCCTCTGTCAGATGTGGGGTTGGTGAAAATCTTTTCCCATTTGGTAGGCTGTCATTTTGTCTTGTTGACCATGTCCTTTGCCCTACAAAATCTTCAAGCTTTCACTATTTGCAGGTGACATGATAGTATACATACATGACCCCAAAAATTCAACCAAGGAACTCATGCAGCTTATAAACACCTTCAGCAATGTAGTAGGATACAAGATTAACTCAAAAAAAATCAGTAGCCCTCCCATATACAATTGAAAAACAGGCTGAGAAGGAAATCAGAGATACATCACCCTTTACAATAGCCACAAATGATATAAAATACATTGGGGTAACTCTAACTAAGCAAGCAAAGGACCTGTATGACAAGAACTTTAAGTCTCTGAAAAAAGAAATTGAAGAAGATGTCAGAAAATGGGAAGATCTCCCATGCTCATAGATAGGTAGGATTAACATAGTAAAAATGGCAATCTTACCAAAAGCAATCTACGGATTCAATGCAATCCCCATCAAAACCCCAACACAGTTCTTCACAGACCTGGAAAGAATAATACTCAACTTCATATAGAAAAACAAAAAACCCAGGATAGCCAAAAGAATCCTGTACAATAAAACAACCTCTGGAGACATCACGATCCCTGACTTCAAGCTCTACTATAGAGATACAGTAATAAAATCAGCTTGGTACTGGCATAAAAACTGACATGTGGACCAACGGGACCAAACTGAAGATCCTGACATTAATCCACACATCTATGAACATCCCTCCACTCCACTTAGCTCTCCCTTTATGTCCCCTCTGCCCCAGATCTGCTCTCCCTCCATTTTTCTTCAGAAAAGAGCAGGCCTCCAAGAGACAACATCCAATGAGGACAAACAAGACACAATAAGACAGGAAAAAGATCTCTCATATTTAGGCTGTACAAGGCAACACAAAAGGTGGGGAAAAGTCCCAAAAGCAGGTAAAAGTGTCAAAGACACACCCACTCCCACTCTTAGGAGTTTCACCAAAACACTAAGCTGACAGCCATAACAAATACACAGGGGACCTGGTGCAGACCCGTGCAAGCCCCTTGCTTTGCACTCTGGACTCTGTGAGCCCCTGTGAGTTCTAATTAGTTGATTTGATGGGCCATGTTCTTTTGGTGTCCTTCATACCCTCTGACTCCTACAATCCCGATCCCTAGCAAGATTCCCAGAGCTCAAGGGAAAGGACCTAATGGAGGCCTCATATTTATCCTCTCTCTCTCCATATATCTGCCTGTGGGTCTCTGCACCCATTCCTATCTGCTGCTGGAGGAAGGCTCTCTGATGACAACTAGACAAGGAACCAATCTGCGAGTATAACAGTTTATCATTAGAAATCATTTCATTTTGTTTTTCTGGTTAGCCATGTTCGGTTCTATCCTTGATGTCTGGGTTATCCAGTGTCCACTTCCTGGCCATCCAGGCAGTGTCAAGAATGTGCTTTCTCTAATGTCATTAGCATCAAGTTAAATGAGACACTAATTGGACACTCACACAAGTTCTACACCACCATTGCCCCAGCACATCTTGCAGGCAGGAAAGACTGTGGAACTAAGATTTTGTGGCTGGGGTTGATGTCAAGATTTCTCTTTTGGTAGTTTGCAGAGTACCTTCCCTCACCAATGTGACTAGAATGCATGGGTGAAGGCACCATGCAGGCACCAGCTCAATTTCTCTACATTCAATGAGCTCTATCGATGTTGTCCTCAACAATGGGGCCATTCTGTCAGTTTTGGAGAGTAACTCTCTGATATAGCATCTGCCTGGATTGTTTGAGTATCTCCACAGAACCCCTTTGGCCAACAGCTTGACCAAGTGTAATCCGGACCTACCACTGGAAAACTTGCCTGGCTACAAAAGATGGCCAGTTCAGACTTCCACCACTAAAGAGTCCTCATTAGGGTCAACATCAAAGATTACAGAAAGTTTCCACTGCACTAGATTTCACATGGACCCTCAAATGCCTCCCAGTTCTTGATGTATCTCCCTGTACTCTCTCCTTTCATTCCTCAGTCCCCTACATACATGATCTTTCCTGCTGTCATGCCCACCTGCCCCTAGTCTACCAACAAAATATATCATATTTCCCATTCCCAGGGAGATCTATGTGTCTTCCTAGATCTATTGATATCTAAAATGTTATTTTATGAATTTTATGTAGTATATACACTTCGTATTTTTCATATTAAAGGAAAGTTTTTTTCTATACTTTTCTTCTGTCCTAAACAGCATAGTTCTATGAATAGACTGTCTTTGATGATTGTATTAAATAAATGTTTGCACTGGAATTCTATAGAAATTACTGCATCATGCTCTATTCACCAAAAAGCAGTAGCCTATAACTGTGCTTCTATAAGGCCAAGATTGTGCCACAGCAGTGAATTGGTGTCATGTACCTTCTTAATCCTATTAGTATTTCTTTTCCCTAACAACCAAAGCAATATTTATTCCATCAATTGTTGAGAAACTAGAGGGTTCCATTATTTTCATTTTCAAAATCATAACAACAGGGAACTAAGGCAATAGAAAAATTGTTAATTCAGGAAGAAAAGTGGGTTGTATGCTTATTATCTAAAGAGTAAGAGAATTCAATTCACACCAAAGGCAATTTCCCTCAATCCTGAAAGATTGATTCAAGATAACAATAGAGAGACCCAGAAAGATTTTTGGATATTTAAATGCAGCTGTTATCAGTGTTACAAAAAGTTGATTGCCTGTATCCACTAACTCGGATGTCATCCCACAGTATAAATAAACTTATGCTTATTATTAGAGTTACCTTTTGTTTTTTATTGAATCCTTTATAGCATAGAAAATTAAGAACCTCTTTTTGTTAACAATGTCTCTCAAAAACATCATTGACAAAAGTTTCATTCTTACATTTTCTTTCAGCGACAAGAAGAAAATTAAAGAACACAGTTATTGCTCATGGATAAACATAGTAATGTTTCCAAAACTGCTGGAGTCTTCTATTTTGATTTCAATCCCATTACAATTATATGATGTTTTCTCAAAAGACAGGATAATAGTATTTTCTTTGTTTTTTCATAGAGCCATTTTTTATTTTAGTTTTGATAAAAAGTGTGATAAAACCTATAGAGCATAATTCATAATCTGTAAAATGGATGGTTTAAACTAGATTGTCTTTGGGTTAGATGTCCATTCCAAAAGTTTATATTCTATGAATGACAGATTTTAGAAGAAGGAGTTTGAAAATAATGAAAGAACACACTGATACTTAAGATAAAAAAGTCCTTGTCCTTTGAAATATTAGAGAGGTAAGTTGAACAGTATATAATTACCAACATGATGTTTTAAAGTATCTTACTCAGAACAACCATGGGCTTTGGTTTTGAAATTAAAGGATTTTGTGTGTGTATGTTAGGAATTATCTCAAAAATTTCATTAGGAGCTCTTCCTTTGTCCATATTGAAGATATAATTTCTAATACACAGTTTTCTTCACTGTTAAGTTTGATTTGCAAATATGAACCATTTCTCATGATGGCAAATTGGGATATATTGAAATAAAATTTTTCTAACTAGAAATTATGTTTTAACACTGTTTTATGAATAATTGGTTGATCTTTTTACTTTTAAATTCAAATTTTGTTATTTTTCCCCTCTTGTCCAATGAGAAAATATGAAGATTGGTTCCCAAGCCTCACTAGAAAGTAAATGTTTACGTTTTGTCTAATAGAATAGAAGTAATATACTAAATTTTGGTATTCATTAGAGTTTGACTTATGGCCCATGATTTGATGAAATCTGGTGAAATTTCCACATGCTGATGAGATGAATGTGCTTTCCCTAGCTATCAGATGGAATATACTCTTAAGCCAATTGAGCAATATGATTAAATTTAAACAATATGTTCAAATTTATTTCATGGTTTAAGGTTTGAAAGAACTGCTTAAATATGGAAGTGGTATGTAGAAGTCTCATAATACATTATTACTTTAGGCCTCATGTGACCTTTAATGCCCTTTCATATATGACTTATGAAATTGTGAGTCCCAGCAATTGGCATAAAATTTTCATGATTGTTGATTCTTCTTGAAGAATTATTCCCTTTATTAATGTATAGTAGCTTATTTTTTACTTATGAATTGTTTTTATTTGAAGTCTGCTTTCCCAAATATAGGGATAAATCCTGATCCTACTGCCAGGGACCCCTCAGACAGACTAAGCTACACAACTGTCTCTTGTATGCAGAGGGTCTAGTCCAGTCCCATGCATGTTCCACAGCTGTTGGTCTAAATTTCTTTGCGTTCCTACAAGCTTGATTCAGTTGTCTCTGTACATTTCTCCATCATGATCTTGCCCCCCCCTTATTCATATAATCCCTCTTCCCTCTCTTTGACTGGACTCCCAGAGCTCAGCCGGGTTCTCGGCTGTGGATCTCTGCATCTGCTTCCATCAGTTACTGAATGAAGGATCTATGAATACAGTTAGGGTATTCACCAACCTGATTACTGGGGTAGGCCAGTTTAGGCACCTTCTCCACTATTGCTAATAGTCTAGGCTAGAGTCATCCTTGTGGATTTCTGGGAATTTCCCTGGTACCAGATTTATCCCTAATACCATAATGGCTACCTCTATCAAGATATCTCTTTCAATGCTCCTCCACTCCATCCCTCCCCCAGCTTGACCATCACATTCCCTCATGTTCTCATCCTCCATCCTCTAACCTCTATTGCCCTCCCTCATCCCCAGTTTATTCATCGGGATCTCCTCTGTTTCCCCTTCACAAGATGATCAGTACATCCCTCTTAGGGTCTTCCCTTTGACCTTAGCTTCTCTGGAGCTGTGGGTTATATTCAGGTTACCCTTTGGTTTTCATCTAGTACGCACTTATGAATGAGTATATATCTTGTTTGTCTTTCTGTGTCTGGGTTACCTTACTCAAGATATTTTCTAGTCCCATCTATTTACCTGAAAATTTCATGGTATCATTTTTTTTTACAGGTGAGTAATACTCCATTGTGTATATGTGCCACATTTTCTTTATCCTTTCCTCAGATAAAGGGCATTTAGGTTGTTTCCAGGTTCTGGCTATTAGAAATAATGCTGCTATAAACATGATTGAGCATGTGTTCTTGTGGTATGATTGAGCATGCCTTGGGTATATACCCAAGCATGGTATTATTATGCCTTGAGGTAGATTGATTCCTAATTTTCTGACAAGTTGCCATACTGATTTCCAAAGTGGCTGTACAAGTTTGCACTCCTACCAACAGTGGAGGAGTGTTGCCCTTGCTCCACATCCTCTATATCATTAGCTATCATCAGTGTTTTTGATATTAGCCCTTCTGAAAAGTGTTAGATGGTATCTCAGAGTCGTTTTGATTTGTATTTCCCTGATGACAAAGGATATTGAGCAATTCCTTAAATGTCTTTCAGGCATTTGAGTTTCTTCTGTTGAGAATTATTTATTTAGATCTGTAGCCCATTTTAATTGGATTGTTTGGCATTTTGATGCCTAGTTTCTTGAGTTCTTTATATATTTTGGAGATCAGTCCTCTGTCAGATAAGGGGTTGGTGAAGATCTTTTTCATTCTGTAAGAAGAAATCAATAAATCCCTTAAAGAAAGCCAAGAAAAAGCAATCAAACTGGTGAAGGAAACAGTTCAAGACTTGAAAACTGAAATAGAGGCAATAAAGAAGACACAAACAGAGGGAATGCTGGAAATAGAAAATCTGAGTAAATGAAAAGGAACTACAGATATCAACATAGCCAACAGAATGCAAGAGATGGGAGAGAATATTTCTTCTTTTTAAAATATCTTTAATAATTCTCATCAGTGCTAACTTGTTTTTCGTGAATTTCCTTACTTAATGTTTCCATTGAAATGTTGTTTCTACTTTAATATTGAGATATATCTTTGTTAGCTGTATCAGTAATTTTGCCTTTCATTTTATAGGAGTTGGGAGGCAGGGCTTAAATCATGGTAGGTGGTTGTTTCATATTCTTTATTTCTTTGTAGTGTGTTGAGTACTTGTTGTAATGGTCTTTCAGTTTTAATCACCCTTTTTTCAACTGTGTGTAGTTGATTTTTTTTCCTCATGGGGCCTCCTAGAGATAAGTCTTTACTAGAAATTGTGTTATTGTGATATCTCCCTTTATTAATGATCTGTACTCATTTTGTCCAATTGTAGGACACCTATTTTTTATAATACATGTGTTTTTGGTATGCCATACAGGCAGCGACATTGGGCTACACTATAATGTGTGATTTGTCTATTTATTTTTGATCAAATGGTATCTATGTTTACATGGTGGAATGAAGAAGGAATGAGAGATTGTGAAACCAATGGATACAGTATGAAGGAGAAAGAAGTTACATGGAATGGAGGTGTGAGTGGTATTAAGAGAGTTAGTTTAGATGTAATGATGTAGAATAGAAAACTTTTATATGTAGGTAAGAGATATTCATAAAGTCTATTTTGGTGAGACAAATGCTAACGCCTGTTGTATTAACAGTGTTCAAAATTGCAAATACTTAAAAAAAATAGATCAATTATTAAAACGTTAGAAAGAAATCAGTATAGAACAAACTAAACATACATAATGAATATGTACATATGTATGATATATGAGAGGAAGAAAATATACATACCTATCAACCTAAAAAATCTAGCAATAAACCAACAAACCAAAAACCAAAGAGACCAATAACCTTTTGAAGTCTGCATCTGTTTTTTTATTATTTCAATAACTCTGTGGTTCTTTTTCAGATCTGGGCCGACATGTCTAGGAAGACCAACATGGAGTTCTTTGTTTGGTGTTGATTGATAGATAAGACAGCTGAGTTGATCCTAGTTTATTCAGGTGACAATGATGCACTATGTGTGCCTGAAGTATCAGCACACTGATGTGAACATGTAGCAGTAGCTGGGACTGAAACCTCTGTGTGAGTGTCATAATCTGCTTATAGCACAGTGGGTAACATGACAGAAATTTCAGTGTTAGTGCTGTCTTCAGAGGGTAGCCAATGGTGAAACAAATGTCTTGGTTCACATTATGACTTGGGAACCAGTGGTTTCAGCCTGCACCCTGACCTCATAGGGTCACAAGCTCCAAGGCCAAAGTGTTGACACAGATGCTGTGCCTATAAGGCAGCTGCTGAAGGGCATTCTGACCTTACAGGATGGTTTGCTGTGTGACCAAGTCTCTGTACACATCCTGACCTCACAGTGTGACCCAGCTTATAATTTTTGTTTGATGAGATAAATTGATAATTATTTTACATAATTGTTGATGTCTTATTTTGTCACTATAAATATAAAGGTACTGGCTTATATATTTTACTTTGGTAGTTATGAAAATCTATTCTTATAATAATTATGCACATTATATGTGACTTAACATTTCTGTCATTTTTTTAATTAAAAGTTCTTCAGGGAATATAAATAAATTCAAATTGAGAAAATAACTATTTTATTTCACTTTATATACATATAAATGACATGAAAAATGATATATGTTCAAGCTTTAAAAATGAGATTTTTGGATAGATACACATTTTGTAAATGAGTACCATGAAAAATTATTGCTGTGGGATGGTCTGTATGGCAAATGTGTTGCTGATTAGTCATTAAATAAAACACTGATTGGCCATTGGCTAGGCAGGAAGTGTAGGCGGGACAAGGAGGAGAATAAAGCTGGGAAGTGGAAGGCTGAGTCAGAGAGACACTGCCAGCCGCCACGATGAGAAACAGCATGTGAAGATGCCAGTAAGCCACGAGCCATGTGACAAGGTATAGATTTATGGAAATGGATTAATTTAAGCTGTAAGAACAGTTAGCAAGAAGCCTGCCACGGCCATACAGTTTGAAACCAATATAAGTCTCTGTGTTTACTTGGTTGGGTTTGAGAGGCTGTGGGACTGGCAGGTGAGAGAGATTTGTTCTGACTGTGGGCCAGGCAGGAAAACTTAAGCTACAAATTATAATAATACATTTTGTATTGTGGGAAAAAAAGGATTCTAAAGCTGATAGGAAATACCAACTAGGACATTTTATCAGTATCTATAGAAACTACATTCTGTGCATTTTACCTCCAAGATTTGCATATGCATAAAATAGTTTCAGTTGCTGTATAAAGTATCCTTGATAAGTTATTTATTTGTTTATTTGTCTTGATTGCAATATTTATTTGAAGAAACATTTTAAATTCTCTGTCCAAAAACAATATTATACACATATCGGTTACTTTCTGGTAAATTCTGGTACCATATTTTGGTTGCTATGTAAGGTAAAGGTTCTCTGATAGATTCTTAGGTCTGTGTGTGTGTGTGTGTGTGTGTGTGTGTGTGTGTGGGTGTGTGGGTGTGTGGGTGTGTATGTGTGTGTGTGTGTGTGTGTATGTGTGTGTGTGTAATACCTGTGTATGTGTGGGTGCACATGCACACATCTAGGTGCCTACTTGACAAAGCACAAGTGTGGAAGTCAGACGATAACCTCAGGTGTCGTTCTTTACTTTGCATCATATCTAGAACAGAGTCTCTTCTTGTTTTCAGCTAAATACATCAGGCAAGGTGTTCTGTGAACTTCTGGCAATTCTCTTTTCTCCACATCCCTAAAGTTTTTGATAAGTGTATATAAAGAAAAAAACTTGTTAATTGAATGATTACACAATCATTCTAGTTTTTGCAAAACAGCTTCACTTATACCTATTCTTTCAGTAATTCCAAAAGATCTGTTTATTATTTTCTCTTGGCATGTGGTCACTGTTACTACATCCACCTGAAATTACTAGTAACATTTATCTTTCTACCATCATCACTGTGTTGGCGTTGATTTAGAATCAGATGCTACTGTCAGCCCAAATCTATTGCAAATCCACACTAGCTAGCACAATGGTGTGTTGTTGAAGATAGACTGAGGCATGGTACTTACATGGGTAGTAATCCATTGCAAACCCATACTAGTACAGTGGTGTGTTGTTGAAGATAGACTGAGGAGTGGTAATTACATGGGTAGGACAAGCCCGTTGGGCTTAGGAGCCTCATCTTCAAGATGTCTCAGGAAATCTCAGGTCAACCACCTGAAGATGCTCTCTCTGGATTGGTGATACTGACAAAAGAGTTGGGGAAACACATGTGAGACATCTATGGGAAAATATAGTCATTTTTATGACTCAAAGTATTTTCCTTAACATATTGTTAAAATTCAGTTATAACATTGAATCAAAATCATACAAACAAGACAGTTTGACAAAACAGAAGAGTCAACAACACAGGCCCTATAAATGAATGTCAGGGCCCACTTCAAAATGAAAATTTGTGACTCTTGTTCAAAGCTTATCAGCAATTTGAAATTATTGACCAAAAGCATATATATATACACATATATATATATATGTATATATATATATATATGTGTATATATATATATATATATATATATATATATACATATATATATATATCTTCTAAATTCAAGAATGAATGTGTGCAGGTCAAGCCAGGCAGTGGGACCGGGTCCTGTGCTCATTGCATGAGTTGGCTGTTTGAAACCTGGGGCCTATGCAGGGTCGCTTGGCTCAGCCTGAGAGGAGGGGACTGGCCCTGCCTTGACTGAGTCTACCAGGTTGATCTCAGTCCACGGGGGAGACACTGCCCTGGAGGAGGTGGGAATAGCGGGTGGGCTGGGGGGAAGGTGAGGGGGCCAGGAGGGGGGAGAACAAGGGAATCCGTGACTGATATGTAGAACTGAACTGTATTGCAAAATAAAAAAAAAAAGAGTGATGGACAGAAAATAAATAAATAAATAAATAAATAAATAAATAAATAAATAAAAAGAATGTGTGCAGGACCACACTTTTCATACCATGAGAAAAATCTGTCTTTTCTGTACAAAATAGTAACAAGTTCCCTCATTTGAATCTATCTTCTGGAAACCACTAAGTATACATGCTATCTTCCACATTTATTTTCCTTCTGAGCTCTTGGACCAGAATATAGTAAAACTACTATTGGTGAAATTATTCAGGCCATTCTTTAAATTTCCTCAATTATTTCCACATATTATCAAGTAAAAAAAAAATGGACTTCAACGTGAAAGAAAACTGATTTGCCAAATGTAGGAATATATTTTGAAATATTCCCTAAATATTCTCAAGAATAAAAGAGCAATGTAACTGAAATTTTTCCTGTGTCCTGCCCAGTCCACAGCTTCTCAGACCCAGGTAAACACACAGAGGCTTATATTAATTAAAACTCCTTGGCCATAAGCTCAGGCTTACTACTGACTAGCTCTTACACTTAAACTTAGCCAATTTCTGTTAATCTATATGTCACCACCTTTCTTGTGGCTTTGCCTGTGTGCTATTACATGCTGTTTCCTGGATGGCAGACTGGCATCTCCTGACTCAGCCTTCTTCTTCCCAGAATTCTCCTTGTCTGCTTATCCCACCTATACTTCTTCCCTGGCTACTGGCCAATCAGTGTTTTATTAAACCAGTGTACAAAAGCATTATTCCACAGCAGAGCAATGACAGTCAGACAAATGCTGCCAATATATTTATAGATAACTCTTATGATAGGAAACTAGAATTTAACAATTCAAATAAGAACAGAATCAACTTTTCTTACAGGAAAGTTACAGAACTGGGGTTATTATGATTCAAACGACCCTGCATTCCTGAACTGCTTTTGAGTTTTATAAGCCTTTAATAAACTTTAGAGAATATGACACTTGGCCAACCTTATTTCAAGTCAGTTATTCTTCAATTCCATTAAAATACTCCTTATACCTCTTTCCCAACAATAATGAATGAACTAAACTAGGCTACTGTGTGAAGATAATATGGCAGTATATCATTCAAAGCAATCTCAGTGCTTCTTTTACTAATAAGATTGAACTAGTCCAGATGAATAATTAATTCCAGTCCAAAGGAAGTATTTTCCTACTGTATCAGAAAATATGTTACTTTATATAAGTGTACTATCATTTATTTTCTAAAGAAAAATCTTGAGAAATTGTGCATGACAAGGGTCATTTTTATTTCTTTGAAAAAGTTTAAAAATTGATTGAGATTATTACACAGTGATATTGAGAGTAATTTGGGATGAAATGATAGGCATTTATTGTCATGCAATTTTGGTTACATTTAATTCAAAGTAGTATCTTAATTTCACTACTTTTATGCTGATAAAATACACTGAAAAAAGCAACTTAAGAGCAAAAACAAATATTTTGCTTACAGTTCTAGAGGAATAGAGTCGATCGTGGCTGAGAAGACATGGGAGCCCAAGATAGAGGCCAGCTTGTCACATTGTATAAGTGGTCAGAAAACAGGGAGGACTGGAAGGACAAGTGGAAACAAGGCCCCATCCCTAACCCAGAAGCTATCTCCAGTTGATAATCACTTGCAAATGAAAAAAATAGTTTCCTCCAAGGGAATCTCACTGGTAAAATAAACTACTCTTACATGTAGGCCCCAAGTGCAGCAGTAGATTGCTTACATAAAACAAATTCAATACTATTTTTGGAAGTTCCTTATCTCATAATGTTAAGTCAGAGCATTAAAAAAAACACAAACAAACAAACTTACAGGACCTTTGTGTACATATTATGGCTTCTGGTTTTGTGTTTTTATGGGATTCCTGTGGCGTGAATATGTTTGTCTCTGCATCTATATGTGTTTCTTGTGCTTTTTATTTGGTACTTTTCCTGTTTGTGTTGTCCTACTCTGATTCATTTGTTTTTGTTTTGCCTTATTATATTTTAGTTTATTATTATCCTTTTTGGTTTTTTTTTTTTCAAGACAGGGTTTCTCTGTGTAGTTTTTGTGCCTGTCCTGGATCTCGCTCTGTCGACCAGGCTGGCCTCAAACTCATAGACATTTGCCTGGCTCTGCCTCCCAAGTGCTGGGATTAAAGTCTTGCACCACCACTGCCTGGCCTTATTATTATCCTTTAGATGGTTGTTTATTTTCTACAAGAGACAGAAAGTGGGGACTAGAAGGAGTTGGGGAGAGAAAACCTTATTTAGAATATATTGTATAAAAAACGTATTTCAATAAAAATAAACTAGAAAAATATATTAAATTATAAATTAATTTCAAAAGCAAAGTAGCAAGAGAACATGAAATGAGTTTAGGCTGTAAAACCTCAAGGTTCAACCCAAAAAACATATTTCCTCATGAAAGGCTCAACTGTCTAAGGTATTCACATTCTTCCCAAACACAGCTAGCTACAAGTAAGGACTGATTGTTCTCAAACCACAGTAAGAGGTGTGGCTAGGATTCTTTGATATCATTCTTACTCTACTCATTTTCACAGTAAACCAATGAAATATCAGAACTCTGACATTATTTTAACCAAGAGTATGACAAAGGATGTGTCTAGTCCTCCTAAAAGAAATTAAATTCCTTCAACTATGAGCTATTCAAAGAAAATGTGTAAATATTTTGCAAAGAAAAATTATTTGTCATTATTGTCCCAAACACTATTATGCACATGTTACCAGAAATATCATATCAGATTTTGTATAATTTAAGGGGGAAACAGTAGTCACATGGATAAAACAGTGTACAGCACCCCTAAAACTAAAATAAGAACAAGCTCTAAACAATTTCCACAAGTGATATGCTCATAAAACCATGCATCATTAAATTTTTAGTAAATCAGCATCTTTAAACTGTCTTTTAGTATAATTTTGTTTTCTCTTTTGATATTTATAGCTTGATATTTCTACTTAAATGAAGCAGAAGTGGCATTAAACAAACCAAAGATATTAAATGAATATATATGGGAGCACATGTATGTATATGTGGTAGGGTCATAGATATCTGAATCAATTAATTTCATACCTGATAGCACTATCTAACAGCTTAACTATGCTCCTAGATTCTGGTTCCACTTCCTTCATTTTTCTCTTTATCTCCAATTCAGTGATATTCCCTTCATACTGTTGAGATTTTAGGTTTTGGAAAGTATATCACCATATTCTTTGATACATACTTTTCAGATAATTGAATATGAAATAAATATTATTCAGATAACTATGGCCATGTTGCTTTGGATGGGGATTATAATTCAGGTATGTTTAAAAATTGGATAAATGAACAAAAATGACAAAAAGTACAAACACTAATAAATAAATTTTCAGTTTTGACATACATTTTAACAATAAGCATACAAATAGAAATTTGCTTTTGGATTTAATGTTAGTATTTTTCATGATTTCGTCTAAGCAGTTAAAATCAGGTATATGACACAAATAGTCTAAATTCTTGTTCTCATTTTAAATTTGTTATTTAATTGTTTTCTGTTTACCCAGGTTTCCAGATACGTGCTTCATATATCCAAGTTACTTTTTGCCATGAAGAGCAGATGGACACGTGAGAGAGAGTTATTTAACTAAGTGTTGATGATTTGCTTTCAGCTACTTGGTGAACAGGAGTTAGATCAGCTAAGAGAAGGAGAAAGGTTGGTGTACTTCTCTAGTTACTCTCATCTTTGGTGAAACATTTAAAGCAGTTTTATCACCCTACTGCTAAAGCTCCTGCCAAGCAACTTCTTCAGCATGGAGGTTCAAATGAATCCCTGCTAGGCAAAACACTGTCTTAAAAATATGCAACAATGACTTAAGATTGTAGAGAGTCAATTCATTATTAGCTGAGGTATGAATATTCTAAACATCACAGAAATAAGTTTCTGTTTGAATTAACCTTAAGTTCCAATTCAAAAGATAGTTACAAATAAACATCAACAATTAAGGTATGCTACAGAAAGAGTTACCAAAACAGAGGAAGAAAAAGTTAAATGCAGTGAACATGTAGATAGCACAGAGGTTAAGAACACTTACTGCTCCAGTCGAGGATTCAAGTTTTGTTCCCATAACTTACATTAGATGGTTCACAACCATCACTAACTTCAGTTCCAGTGACCCAATGTCCTCTGACATACACTGGTATCTGCATGTGCGTGGTATACCTAACTCACTTAGGTACAAACACATACACAATAATTAAAATAGTATATAAATCTTTTTGAAACTGTCAAGATTTCTGAACATATATAACTTAGAGAAAATAAAATTTCATCAACAACTTACATTTAAAATGAAAATCTGTGTGAAAGTCGGAATTAAAAATAAGTCCATTCATTAGAATAAGGAAACTATTAGCAAATTCATCAATCTTTTCAGTGTCAAAACTTGTCTCATTGCTAGAAGGTGCCATATGGGGAAGCAAACTAATTAATCACATTTCTCTCTCTGTTCCATAGATTCAGTATATTTATTTGAACAGTTATGGGTATCAATTTCCATATAATCATGTACTAGCCACAATAAAACAATCACTTCATTTTTCCTCTTGGTGAAGCCTATAAACTATCAAATCTCCAGATCAAAGACAATGATGTCCTTTCCTTCAGTGCATGTAAATAGGGAATCTTAGTTTTTTTCTGGAGTCATGCATACTATAGCACAATATTCAAATTCTTTCTGTATTGTATTGTTCATCTATTAGAATCATTTAAAATGCAACATGGGTTTTAGTAAAGTATTCCAACTGCTTTATTAACACATTTCTTTCCTTACTTTCTTGCCATATTACATTAAATTGTATTTTCTCACCCATCTTTTAGTGAAATGCACCATATCTTTCTCGATTTAAATAACACTGTGCATGTTTATCCATATGATATGATTTAACAAACAAAATGACAGATGTTTATACAGCTAGTAAGGATATGTTAGGCTCATTGGTAATGTACTCAAATGATCACCTAAGATATGTATGTAGAACAAAATAATTGTCCATAAAAAGTTCTATATTAAATGATTTTGAAATTGAGGCTTAAAGTTTCTATCACCATTGAATTTTACATCAGTAACTCTTAGGCTTCAGTTAATTTAATATTGCAGAGCTTTAGCTCATAAAATAGATAGAAAGGTCTCACTTACATAACATTCTTTGTTAAAGAACTATTTACTTCCAGCATAGCAGTTGTTCTTACTTGCATCTCTTTAAAGAATTAAGGAACAACCTGACTGCTGTCTGCTTGGTTGATGTTTCTTTGAACTACATGTTTTATCTAGGTTTAGAAAAAAATCTTAAAGCTCACAATTGTTAAAAATTCACTGTATTCCTTCATGTACAAACATTTCCAAGAAACTGATAACTCTGTCAAATAGTTGAGCTGTCTCTTTGAGCAATAGAAACCTAAGTTTACACTTTAAAGTCTTTTTTTTTATTTCTTCATTTTCTGTGCACCCTCTGGACACAAGACCTTTACCATACCATTCAATTGTGACTCTGAGGAGCCCAGTTGTATGGTAAAATAATATACTAATTCTGACAGTTTGGTATATGGATTTTGGGATTATCCCTTAGACTATTTCACAAAATCTTACATGATTAAAATGCTGTTCTTTGCATCTGAAGATCTGGTGCTAGGAACTGCTGATGGGGGAGAACATGCTGTGTTTATCTTTCTGAATCTGAGTTATCTCAGTTAGTAGTTTCGTAGTTCCCAGTTTCAGCTTTTCAGATGTAAGCATGCAATGTGGAAACCAAGAAAGGATAAAGGAACCATAGGTGGGGGGAGTGTGCTTGAGATGAGGATAGTAGGATACAGCTGGTATGAAGCTAGAAAAGAAATAATGGGGAAAAGCCCCAAATGGGGAAGGGAAGGGAGATCAATATAGAAAGAGAAGGAGGAATAAGGGACAAATAATATGAAGATTGTTTGATAAAGCTTCAAAAATCATATATTTACCTAAAATAAATAGAATACTCATTAGTGTTATGTGTATATATGCATACACACACACACACACACACACACACACACACACACACATATATATATATATGTATGTATATATGTATATATATATGGAAGTTACACACCACTTGGGCTTACAATATTTTCCTAAAGAACCATAGACTAACAACAACAAAAACAAAAATTCCAGTACCAAATAGGAGAAATCTTCTTTTGAATAGTTTGTTAGGGTAAAGGACTCCCAAAACAATATAGACTATTTTTGTTAGTCTCAGTGCCTCCCACAGGATATTTTTCTCCCAGAGTCTCCTGGTGACTCCACCCTTCTTCTTCCTGCACTTTTTTTTCCTGTCCACAAGTCCCACCTAGCCATTGGTCATTAACTCTTTATTAAACCAATGAGAGCAACACATCTTTACAGTGTACAAAAAGACTATCCATTACATACTGATGCAATAATTGGATGACTATTTGCTGGTAACAAACCACTTGCTGCTTGGATTTGTAGCCTACTACATGTGAGAAAAAATATTCTTGGTAAATATAAATATGGTCAAAAGTCTGTAAAGGGAAACTCAACCTCTAAAGAAGTCTCTTTTATCCTTCAATTACTTTAGACTTTTCTCAGTATTCTCCACCTCCCCCTACCAGAAAATGACCACATATCAAAGACATATATATTATGATATCTCTAAAACAAGAACAAAGAATGAAAATCACCTCATATGGGAAAATAAAGCCATATACTGCTAGAGGGATATAAGATTGCAAAAAATTTTCAGTCCATATTGAAAGAGTTTTATCTTTCTCTCATATCTGAAATACCATTATCTTATAACCTAGAAATTTGATACTCAGTAAAATGAGTATTCAAAGACCCAAACTTGTACACAAACATAAATAGCCATATTATACATAACAGTAAGGTAACAGAAATAAATCAAATATCTATCAATTGATCAAAGGGTAAGCAATTAATCTAAGTACCCTTCAAGCATGTAAAAAGTAATCATGAAAATATTATGGAAAGTAAAAGAAATACTTAGTCACATAATATTACACATAGCATGACTCCTTTATATAAAATAAAATGAAGGAAAATATATAATTGGGGCAAAATGGATATGGAAGGCAGGGACTGACTGCTAAGGTATGAATAAATTCTTTTTTGGCAAGTAAACTTCTCAAAATATTCAAAATAACAGTTTAAGAAAAATGAATACACAAAAATAAACAATATAAATGTCTGAATTTTATGAAATATCAATATATCTCAACACAGCTCTTAAAATATTACCGAGTTAATGTACTATCATCGGTAATATTTGTATTTGATTAAATCACAATGAGACAAGGGAAAAGATGCCAAAATATTGGAAGATTTAAATTCTACTCAACTTATAGTTACTTTTAATTTAAAGAGTTAGAAAAATTAGTTCTTGGAATTTTATAAAAATATTAATTCACTATTGTCTTCATGACTTTTTCTGCTAATTGCCACAAATAAAAACTAATAGATATTAGTAACATATATATCACATTTAAAAGCAGAGGAAGTTACTATAGAATAAAAAGACACCACATAGAACAAAATTTTCATGCCACCATGACCACATTCAAATGAATATGAATTTTTAAATATTTCATTTTTTAAAAAACTTTAGAACATTTTTAATCACTTGAAATGTTATAAAATCATACTGTATATATTTCCTATATTTTAAACTGAATTCTAAATCGAGAGAAAGTGTCTGTGGAGAAGAGTTGGTGAGAAAGTGGGAAAGACCCAAGAGAATTTGTGGGAGAATATTGTTTGTAAAAAAAAAAAAAAAAGTACTTTTTAAAAAAATGTACTCTGAGTTTCAATTCTGGCTCCTGATTTTCCAAGGCTTCATGATTTCTTAATAGAATGAGAATAAATTGTTCTAACTTTCACATCCACCTAGTTCACAAATTGGGTCTCCTAACAAATATAACCAATACATTATCCTTTTGCCTTCAAACCCTCTGTGTTTCTCTTCAACTTGCAAGATGAAAGTCAAAGTGCTTTGCTGATTCTGCGTCGCCCTTGGTGACTTAGCACCTTCCTTTCTCCATATGGTATTTAATCCTTAGCTTTCCAATATCACTTGATAACAATAAGGCTCTGTTGCTTTGTTTTTTCCCTTAACAACCTTTCATCCTTCACAAATATAAACCTTAATAAATGCTATTCCTTACATATGGAAAATTCTTTCTAAATTTTTAAATCTTATCTAAATAATAGAGTGTATTATACATATGTTTCTTTCCATCTTATATATGGTTTACAATATATTAAATGTTTCACAGATGTGTAACAAATTACTGAATAACTAGAAGCTGATTACTGGAGATGGAAATTTCTCTGGTCTTGCCTTGCCCAGCAGTCTGGACGAATCTCTCCCACCCACAGTCCCACAGTCACTTATAAGATAATCACTCAGAGGCTTATATTAATTACAGATTGCATGGCTTATGGCTTCAGCTTCTCGCTAGCTAGCTGTTTCATATTAAATTATCCCATTTCTATTAATCTATTTGTTGCCATGTGGCCACAGCATTACTGATCTGCTGACATCTTGTTGCTCCTTCCACTGCAGGCTACTTTCATAGATCCTAGGGGTGAAACTGCTACATTTATTTTATTAAATGAACATATTATAAAAATGTTATCTATATACATCTTTATATGCATATATTAGTGCAGATTTCAGTTCTTATCAAAAAAAGCTTCTTTGTGAAATGGACAATGATTAATATAAAAACCCACAACCCATGTTAAAATGTAGAGAATAAGTTTCTATGGAGTGCTTAGCCATAAATAGGACATAGGTATCTCATTCTTTCCCATAAAAGGCCCAGCAATCATTGTGGAAAATTAGGCAGAAAGAATATAAGAAACAGAGGCCAGAGAAGACAAGAGCTAAACAGCATCTTCTGGATATGATGAGCCTGTTGTAACATGAACTTATAATAATAGCTGTACTTGTAGTCACAAGAACTTCACAAGATCAAGTCAACCAGGAGCAGGGAAAGATTCATGTTTCCCCACCAATAGCTGGAGATATTTTGAGTATTGGTGATTGCTAAGGGAAAGAGAGACAGGTTCCTCTGAGAGTGTGGCCTCTAGTAGATTGTCCATGCTG
Source organism: Peromyscus californicus insignis (assembly GCF_007827085.1). NCBI lineage: Eukaryota > Metazoa > Chordata > Mammalia > Rodentia > Cricetidae > Peromyscus > Peromyscus californicus. The sequence goes on along the minus strand of NW_026294391.1, from coordinate 72,579,966 downwards.
ACAATGTCCAGTGGATGGTTCAAAACTCATGTGTATTTTGGTAGTAAAAATTCCACTCAAGGGATTATAAAAAGACAAGCAAACAAGAAGCATATGAAGGTGAGAAGGCTGTGAGAAAGTGGGAAGTATGTCTAGGAGGAGTTAACAAAGAGAGGGGGTGGTAAGTATTATTGATCAAAATACATTTAATGTGCCAGGGTGTGGTGACCCACACTTTTAATCCCAGGACTCAGGAAGCAGGGACAGTTGGATCTCTTTGAATTCGATGCCAGCCTAGTCTACAGAGCTAGTTCCAGGACACAAAGGTACAAAGAGAAATTCTGTCTTGAAAAAGCAAAAAAGAAAACAAAAAAGTCCATACATGAACTTTTCAAATAAATAATAGAAATACTATATTTAAAAATACTCTATTGCTTGAAGACACTATGCAATTTCTATAGAAGTTTAGAGAAAGCAAGATCGAATTAGACTGGAAGTTTTCCTCTAGTGGGTAGCTTTCTTTTTTTATTTTATTTTATTTTTCTTTGTTAAGAAATTTTCTACTCACTCCTCATGCTATCCACAGACTCCCCTCTTCCTTCCTCCCACCCCCCAGCCTTCTTTCCCAAGCTACCCCTCATCGCCACATCCCCCAAATCAAGGTCTCCCATAGGGAGTGAGCAGAGCCCGGCACACTGAGCCTAGGCAGGTCCAAGGCCCTTCCCACTGCACCAAGGCTGTGCAAGGTGTCACACCACAGGCACCAGATTCCCAGAAGCCTGCCCATGCACCAGGGACAGATCCCGATCCCCCTGCCTGGGTGCCTCCCAAACAGTTCAAGCCAAACAACCGTCTTCCTTGTCCAGAGGGCCTAGTCCAGTCCCGTGGGGGCTCCACAGCCACCAGTCCACAGTTCATGGGTTTCCACTAGTGTGGTACATCATCTCTGCACATCCTCCCATCATGATCTCGATGTCCCTTGCCTGCAGTGTCTCTCCTCTCTCTCATCAATTGGATTCCCGGAACTCAGCCTGGTGCCTGTCCATGGATCTCTGTATCTGCCTCCATCTGTCACAGGACAAAGGCTCTATGATGACAGCTAGGTTATTTGCTAGGCTGGTCACCAGAGTATACCGGTCCAGGTACCCTCTGGACCACTGTCAGCACACTAAGGTGGGGTCAACCTTGTGGATTCCTGAGAGCCTCCCCAGCACCCTGCCTCTTCCTATTCCCATGATGTCCTCATCTATCATGGCATCTTCCTCCCTGCCCTCCCACTCTGTCCCTGTTCCAGCTTGACCCTCTCATTTCCCTATGTTTTCATCCCCCACTCCTCGTCCTCTGCCTCCCCACTACACCCAGTCCACTCATGTAGATCTCATCCATTTCTCCTTCGCAGGGTCATCCATGTGTCCCTCCTAGGGTCTTTTCCTGTTAGCTAGCCTCTCTGGAGTTGTGGGTTATAATCTGGCCATCCCTTCCCTCCCATTTAGTATCTACTCGTGAGTGAGTACATACTGTGTTTGTCCTTCTGAGTCTGGGTTACCTCACTCAAGATGCCATTTTCTAGATCTATCCATTTGCCTGCAAATTTCATGATGTCATTGTTTTTTTACTGCTGAGTAGTACTCCATTGTGTATATGTGCCACATTTTCTTTATCCATTCTTCAGTTGAGGGGCATCTAGGTTGTTTCTAGGTTCTTGCTATTACGAATAATGCTGCTATGAACATAGTTGAGCATGTGTCCTTGTGGTAAGATTGAGCATTCCTTGGGTATATACCCAAGAGTGGTATAGCTGGGTCTTGAGGGAGAATTATTCTAGTGGGTAGCTTTCAATGTGATAGAAGGCACTATTCAGTGTGCCAAGTGAGAAAAGACTTTTCTAGTTGTCCTAGTTAGAGTTACATTGGAATGATAAAACACCATGTCAGAAAAGTAAGTTGGAGAGGAAAAGCTTTATTTGCCTTAAACTTCTAAAACATAGATGATCACTGAAAGAAGTCAGGACAGGAACTCAAGCAGGGCTGGAATCTGGAGACAGGAGCTAATGAAGAGAGGAGGAAGGAGTACTGCTTACTGGTTTGCTCATCGTAGTTTCCTCAGCCTGCTTTCTTATGCAACCTAAAACCACTAACCCAGGGATGGCACTACTCACAATAGTTGGTCGGTACCACATTAATTTTTAATTAAAACAATGCCCAATAGGACTGACCCCAGCCTGATCTTATGAGGCATTTTGTAAACTGAGGTGTTCTCCTTTCCAATGACACTAGCTTATGTCAATTTGACATAATACTAGACAGCACAACTGACCTTTTATCAACTTGACACACAAACACATCACTGTTAACTCACACCCTTTTCTTGTTCATCTTCAAAATCACACATTATAGCATAATATAAAATAATTTACAAACTTAAAATGTCTTAAAGCCTTACAATTCAAACACTTTAAAAGTTGTCTAAAAGTATCCAGTCTCTTTTAAAATCCAAAGTCTCTTTTTAAAAATGTTTAAAGATACTTGGCTCAGCCTGGGAGGAGGGGACTGGACCTGCCTGGATGGAATCTACCAGGTTGAACTCAATCCCCAGGGGAGTCTTTGCCCTGGAGGAGATGGGCATGGGGGGTGGGCTGGGGGGAAGGCAGAGGGGGTAGAACAAGGGAATCCGTGGCTGATATGTAAAACTAAATTAAATTATAAAATAAAATGAATGTTTAAAGTCTCTTAACTGTAGACTTCTATAAAATATAAAATAAATTACTTTCTTACATTAAGAAGGAAGAAGCAGAGCACCGCCACAATTTGAACAAAGCAAAACTAAACTGCAACATTTTAAATAACTCAATGTCCAATATCTTGAATTTACTCATGATATTCTGGACTCCTCCAAGGGGTTTGGGTCACTTGTTTGGCTCTGCCCTCTGTGGCACACACAGTTTGTCTTCCAGACTCCATTCCACCACTGCAGTTGTTCTTGGTCACCCTATGGTACTGGCACCTCAAAGATACTGAGACCTTCTGCTGCTACTGGGCTGCATTTTCACCAAAAGCTTCCCTTGGGATCTCTTCATGGTGCCAAGCCTCAACTTCTCTGCATGGCCTACTTAATTCTTGGCTTTCAAATGCTGCTAAGATTGCATCTGCAGCCCACTGACTCTCCTGGCCTTTCACAGTACCAAGCCTCAGCTGTTCTTCACGACCACGTTATGACTTCAAAAGAAGTACCATCTGGGTGACACTTACACATTACTAAGTTCAGCTGATAGCATGAAGGACAACCTTGGCTGCCTCCAGAACATAGTCTCTTTGTGCCTTCAGGAAACAGTTCCCAGAAGATTCCACATCAGTGATGTTGGTCTCTTCATAACTCCTAATTTCCCAACTCCATCTAATCAGCATCAATTGTTCCTTTAGCCCCAGTCAATGAGAAATACAAAATCTCTTTTGGAAAACATTTTTATTATTTATTTTCTTATACAATACACCTCAATAACAGCCTTTGTCCCTTCTCTCCTCCCAGTCACCTACCATCTCCCCTCTCACCCAGATCCACTGCTCTTCCATTTCGCTTCAGAAAAGATCAGGTCTTCCAATGATATCAACCAAACTTAGCATAACAAGATGCAATAAAACTAGGTCTATACCTTCATATCAAGGCTGGATGAAGTAACCCAATAAGACAAAAAATGCTCTATGAGCAGGCAAAAAATGTCAATGCCATCCCCATTCCTACCAACAAAAATCCCAAGCTGAAGCCGGGTGCAGACCCATAAAGGCTCTATGATTGCTGCTTTAGTCTCTGTGAGCCCCTATGAACCCTGCTTAGTCCATTCTGTGGGCCGATTCCTAGACCACTCTGGCTCCTACAATCATTCTGCCCCCTCTTCTGTAGAGTTTCCTGAGCTTCAACTAATGTTTGGCTAAAGGTCTTTGTTTCTGTTTCCATCAGCTGGTGGGGAAAATCTCTCTGATGACAATTGGGCTAGGCACCTATGAGTACAGCAGAATGACATTAGGAAAAGTTTCATTGGTTTTTCTTTTGTCACACATGCTTAGTTCTACCTTAGGTCTCTGAGCCATACATCTTCCAGATCCTGGCTATCTAGACAGTGTAGAGCATGGGCTTCCTCTCCTAGTGTGGGCCTCAAGTTGGGTCAGTCATTGGTTGGTGACTCCAAGGAACCCTAAGCCACCATTACCCTACCACATCTTGCATGCAGGGCAGGTTGTAGGTCATAGATTATATAGATGGGTTGGTGTCCCAGTCTCACCACTGAGAGCCGAGCCTGGTTAATGAAGATGGGTGATTCAGGCTCTATATCCCCCATTACTAGGAGTCCTTGCTAGTATAGGTTCCAGGAAGTTTCCACTGAAATATATTTCCATATCACCCCTAAATGTTCACCTATTTCAGTCATCTCCCCCATACTCTTTCCAGCTGCTCATTCCTCTCCAACCTAATCCCTATTGTTGCCATCCCCACACACCACCTGTATACCCACAAAACTACTGTATTTCCCCTCCCCAGAGATATCCATGTGTCTCCTGTAGACTTCTCTGTTTTATCTAGGTTCTCTGGATCCATTTAAAAGTGAATACATATCTTGTTTGTCTTTCAGGATCTGGGTTGTCTCACTCAGAATGATTTTATCTAGATCCATTTGCCTTCAAATTCCTTGTTGTCATTTTTTTTTAAACAGCTGAGTAATAATCCATGGTGTAAAAGATACATTTTCTTTATCCATTCTCCAGTTGAAGGACATCTAGGTCATTTCCAGGTTCTGACTATTATGAATAAATTTTCTATGAACATATTTGAGTAAATATACTTGTGGTAGGATGGGGTGTCTTTTAGGTATATGCCCAAGAATGGTGTAGCTGGATCTTGAAGTACATCAATTACTAATTTTCCAAGGAACTGCCATATTGAATTCCGTAGTGGCTATATGAGTTTGCACACTACCAGCAATGAAGCGGTGTTCCCCTTGTTCTTCATCCTTGCCAGCATGAAATTTCATTTGTGTTGTTGATCTTAGCCATTCTGACAGGTGTAAGATGGAATATCAATGTAGTCTTGATTTGCATTTCCCTGATGGCTAAGGATGTTGAACATTTCTTTAAGTGTTTCTCAGTCATTTGAGATTCCTCTAATGAGAATTCTTTGTTCATGTCTCTATCACATTTTAAAATTGGATCATTTGGTTTGTTGATGTCTAGTTTCTTGAGTTCCACAGAATATTTAATTTTACAAATATGCAATGGTCCAGATATTAAAGTAATTCTCAAAGCTCCCTCTGGAATTTCACAAGCCAGGCCTCCATCATCTGCATTTTTCTCAACATTTTTTTCTTCCAAGCTCCCACAAAACAGCTCAGCAAGCTTTGAACACTCAGTGATTTTTCTCAGCCTTAGTTCTAAAGTCCTTCCACAATGCTCCCTAAATTAACATGGTCAGGTTTGTCACAGCAATACCCCACTATCCTAATAACAATTTCTGTCCTAGATAAGGTTACTATTGCTATAATCAAAAACTATGATCAAAAACAATTTGGAGAAGAAAGACTTTATCTGGCATAAACTTCTACATCACAGTTCATCATTGAAAGAAGTGAAGACAGGAACTCAAACTGGGCTGGAAACTGGAGGCAGGAGCAGATGCAGAAGCCATGAAAGGGTGCTGCTTACTGGCTTGCACATCATGGCTTAGTCAGCCTGTTTTCTTATGCAACCTAGAACCACCAGCACAGTGGTGGTACAACCAATAATGGCCTGGTCCTTTCCTATCAATAACTAATTAAGAAAATGCCTTATAGACAGATTTTTGGAGGCATTTTCTCAATTGAATATTCCTCCTCTCCAATGACTCTACCTCTATTTTGTGTAAGGTTAACTAGCCAGTGCAATGCTACTACCAAGTTGTGAACTCTAGAAACAATATAAAAATCTTGATGACCATGATTCTTTACCTGTGCAATAGTGGCAAAACTATGTTTGGAGATGGTTAACCAAAATGCTGCAATTGGATTTGAGGTATGTTTCATTGCAGGGAACCCAGGCCTAGTTCACATGACTATGAATTTGTTTAATGAACCACATGTGTTGGTCATAGGCCCAAGTGGCAATATTAATACTACTCCTTTAATGAAATTTTCACAGCATCATACTGCCTTCTATAGATCTATTTTATACCCATAAACAAATGATCCTCTCCATTTTAATCACAAAAGTCTCTCTTTTCAGTGAACAGCAGTGAATACAAATTCATTGCTAACACAAGATATTGAGCTGTTACTCTTGAAGGCTCAACCCTAAATAACACATTTATACAATTTCCTCTAAGACTCAAAGAACATTGTGAATGACAGAATGGCAAGTGTGTGAGAGTTGGAAGATATGGTGAAGGGCTGCAAAATGTCATCCTCTGTGCTCCCAAAAAACATTTTAATCATTATTTCTCAACAACTGTGGTTACCTGAATTCTGTCCATTACAAGAATGGTCTGTAAATAATCAGTCATAGAAAGAAAGGGGCTTTCAAGGCTTTCCTTCTTACTCCTAAGCTGTTAGCAATTGATAGATTCTTTGAGAGGGGCATTCACTGTTTTCAGTCATGTATCCACTCTTCAGCCTATTCTGTTGGAACAAATGTTGCAAACTTAGTGTTGCACAGACAGCCTGGTTAAACTCAGTGGGCAAAACAGGATAGAGAGAGGCAAGAAGTGTGCTATGGAAATGGGAAAGGGTGGTGAAAGTGGTCAATGTGCCTTATGAACATCTGTGAAACTGTCAAAGAACTAATTTAATTAATGAAAAGAATATTTTTGAGGATTCACTAATTCAGAACTGTCCATAGCATTCACACATTAATGATCCAGTCATCCACAAAATGAGTGCTCACAATCCAAATCTGGCCACAATACTTTCCCAGGATTATACTACTATGGGTGTCTTTGCCACCTAGTAGGATGAGCCAGCACCACAATTATGCTTGTATAAAGGGAAGAAGAGTGCTCACAGATGTTAACAGACAGAGCTCTGATGATATGTTTGGAACACTTAGATACATAGTGACTCATGCCACAGATGGTGGGCTCTTCATTTGCATGAAACAATCAATTCATTTCTTTCTCAAGACATTTGAACTGGTGTTCTGTCACCTAATCAAAAATGTCTCATTATTGCTGTATTCATAAGCTATTTTAGATAAAATATACTCTATGTAGTGTTCCAATGTGCAAAATGACATTAAATGACAGGAAGGTTAGTAGAAAAAGATGAGATTTTGGACACAAAACATATGTTTAATTTCTACTGATGCAGCTTACCAGATGTGCTGCTTTGAACATAGCATATTCTACCACGAATATTAGATGGGATATCCTCAATGAAGATGATATTCATTATGTTTCCTGTGAAGTTATTGCTTTAAATGTATAAGTTTAAAACACAAAGTCATTCCTCTAGACCAAACATACTAATTTTTAATATAGTTAATAGTCTTAACATGTAACAGGATGTCATTAAATAGCTGTTGAATGGGTGAATGAGAAAATCAGTTTGCATGAGTTTTTACAAGCAGCATTATAGACAGATGAACCATACACAGACATGATTTCAAAGAGCTGTCTTCATTTCATAATGTTAGTTATCATAAACCTGAAATATAGTCTGAATACAGTCCCACTCTCATAGACATTTTAAGACACCATTATAAATGGAGATATTTTGATACAATGTGTCAAATATTTCATATTGAGTAATTTTCATCATTTAAAATTACTTCAGAATATTTATTATTACTATCCTTCCCTTATGTTCATATTCTATACAGTTTCCTTGAATCAAAAATTCTATTGTACATTTCCTGTTCCTCACTCTCCTTCTCTTTGAGTTTTATGTTATGCTAAATGAATAAAATTTATATTTCAACATGAAGCACAGACATCTAAATTATAGACTAGCCTGAAATGTTCTCAGGAAATCAAGAACAACGATGAATTTAGGTGAATTTTCTGAAAATGTCACAGCATTTTGAAAACAGAGACATTCATAGATTCACAGTGATTTCTTATACAATATCCCACTATTATGTATTCTACATGTGCTCTCACAACTAGACTGTTTCTTGTCTTGCAGGTACATTCTTAAAGTTAAAATCCTGAATATCCTTGCAAATCAAAAAGGAATTCTACTGTGGCTATCACTCTGTATGCTGTGAATGTGTTGCTCTAATTGGTTGATAAATATAACACTGATTGGCCAGTAGCCAGGCAGGAAGTATAGGTGCGACAAGCAGAGAGGAGAATTCTGGGAAGAGGAAGGCTAAGTAAGCAGATGCCAGCCAGTTGCCCAAGGAGCAACATGTAATGGGATGCAGGTAAAGCCACAGAAAACATGGCAAAACATAGATTAATAGAAATGAGTTAGTTTAAATGTAAGAGGTAGTCAGTGATAGGCCTGAGCTAATGGCTGAGCAGTTTTAATTAATATAAGCTTCTGAGTGATTATTTAATAAATGGCTGAAGAGTCTATGGAGTTGGGCAGGATTGGAGAAAACTTCAGCTACAGAATTTAAACAATTAAATGCAAGTAAAAGAAGATCAAATATTTTTTCATCCTTTGAATGTACAATAAAATGTAGATTATTTTCATAAAGTAGAAAACATTCTATTATAAATGATAACATCAGAACACAAAAGACAAGGCATTGAAAAATTAAAATACAAAAAATGGGCCAGCAAGACAGCAGAATAGGTAGGTCACATGCCAATAACATGATTATCTGAATTCGATCCCTAGGACCAACATTTTACAATGAGAGAATGGACTCCACTAGATATGTGCAATGACACACATAGTACACACACACACACACACTAATGAATAAATCAATGCAAAAATGAAATATATCACAAAATCATGTAAATGACCAAATCAAACAAATGCACTATGTTGTTTGCAAAAGTACAGGTGAAGTAAAAGAAATTTAGTGATTTCCTACACAATTCTGGTTGGATTTATTTATTATCTTACAGAAAATAAACATTTAGATACTTTTTTTTTAAATACTTAGGTACAGGGTACATTCTACTTAACAAATCTCTAAAATCTTTCTTAGGATTAGCAATGAAGCCAAAATGTTTAGTGACAATTATCTGTCAGATATTGTTATGAATTTTCACATGTTCCATGTAAATATAACTCAAGACAGAGTTGATCATATTTTAAGAGCTATTCAAAAGGTTATTTTATAAAAAAAAAACCTAGTGAAATAACATCAGGCTGTTCAGGAATGGAAATATATATATATATAGATAGATAGATAGATAGATAGATTATAAATTATAACATCTCTCATTGTAAATTCTCTCATTGTAAAATGTTGGTCCTAGGGATCGAATTCAGATAGTCATGTTATTGGCATGTGACCTACCTATTCTGCTGTCTTGCTGGCCCATTTTTTGTATTTTAATTTTTCAATGCCTTGTCTTTTGTGTTCTGATGTTATCATTTATAATCTACATATATATATATATATATATTTCCATTCCTAATAACCTATGTGTCTTTTGTTTTTGTTGACAGTTAAGGACTTAATATATGTATTTGTGGATACTAATAATCAGATTTAAGATGAAGGGACACTCCTCTTTCAACTTCTATAGATTTTCCTGAGCAATCATATAAATAAATGGCATCTGAAAGATTACACAACAAAATTTGAAAGCTATGCAAGTCTTGTTTAATTGATAGGGATTTGGAATATATGGATGCATACAGATTTTAGAATTATTTATTTTCATTATATGTGTATAAATATTTTAATAATTATGTTTGTGGATCACATGCTTTCCTGGTGGTCACAGAGGCCAAAAGAGGTATCATATCTCCTTTAATGGAAGTTATGGATGATTGTGAACTACCCTGTGGATGCTTGTGATTAAACTCAGGTTCTTTGGAAGAGTAGCCAGTGCTCCTAACTACTGACCCATCTCTTTAACCCTAGCATATAGGTTTTTTTTAAATTTTTTTATTTTATTTTATAATTTAATTTAATTTTACATATCGGCCACAGATTCCCTTGCTCTCCCCCCTCCCACCCAACCCTGCCTTCCCCCCAGCCCACCCTAGCATATAGTTTTAATTAACTTTAGGCTTTTCAGTTATCTTGCTTCATAAAAATGTTGCAAAAGTTATAGATAATCCTCATATACTCCACATATACTTACTTGTTTAACTGTTCTTACCATCATTAATCTGGTACTTTTGAATAGAGTACCGAGCACACAATGATGGTTACTAACAACAATACTCTAGACTTGATCTGAATGTCATCATTTTCTTTTTCAGTGACCTATGTCTAGTCATAGCATGATAATTAGACTAGAGACACTATAGTTGTCTTAATATGGTGCTTTGAGATCATGAAGTTTAATGAGTTTTTCAAACTATGAAGACAATTTAATCTGATATTCTATTTACTTTGTTATCAACAAATTGCATGAAACTATCAAAAGAGAGTCCTGAGATGTTCTCCGAGTCTTAACTGTAGGGGCTGTGTGTTAGATTAATCAATTGAGGCTGGGCAACATCAGTTTTTTTTTATTTTGATTAATTGAGTCATTATGAAATGTTCTCTATCTGCTGCTAATTTTTGAAGAGTGAGAACTTCAAATAACTGAATGTATGAGGATAAGTATTTAGAATGAAGTTAGAAATTATGCTTGTTTAGGAAAGTGATAGATGGGAACTTACTAATATCACCTTGCCCAAAAAGGATAAAATAGTAGTACATATCTTGAGGAAGATCAACAGTCTACTAACTGGACTCAAGGCCCATTCTATAGTAAGGAATTTATGTTTGTTACTGTGAACTAAACATGTGTCTGGAGATGTCCTACCTTGCATCCTTTTTGATATCTTGCTATGATATGTATCTATACACACACATATACACATATGTATAGATGTATATAATAATTATTAAAGAAGAAAAGATCATAAATTTGAGAGGAAAATGTAGAGATACCCGAGGAGGTGGAAATGATGCACACAAGATTCATGTTTAAAATTCTCAGAATTTTATCAATTATTAAATTTAATATAATCAAAAAATCGATTTAGTTGTTGTAGATATAACCAACGGTCTTATTAAATAAGAAACACAGAGCCAATTCAGAGAAGAAAGCCAAGAGGTCAGCGCTAAGAGCCTCACCCTTCCTGATTCAGGGATCCTCTTCAGCCAAGAGAGCTCTCCAAATAAAGACCTACTTCCTGTGTGTCTGTCTTTATAGTCTTTCTGTTCTGCCTTCTCATTGGTTGTAAACTCAAACATGTGACTGCCTCGTCACTGCCTGCATGTACCGCCCTCCAGGTCCTTAAAGGTGTGCACCACCGCTGCCACGCACTTGCTATGGCTCTAATAGCTCTGACCCCCAGGCAACTTTATTTATTAACATACAATTAAAATCACATTTCAGTACAAGTAAAATACCACCACAAGTTGTAAATTTTAATACAGCAAAATTGATATTATGTATTTAATTGTTTAATAATTTAAGCCAGGTGGTGGTGGTGCATGCCTTTAATCCTAGCACTTGGGAGGCAGAACCAGGTGGATCTCTGTGAGTTCGAGGCCAGCCTGGTCTCCAAAGTGAGTTCCAGGAAAGGTGCAAAGCTACACAGAGAAACCCTGTCTCAAAAACCAATAATAATAATAATAATAATAATAATAATAATAATAATAATAATAATTTAAGCACAATATTTGGTTTTGTAACTAGGTGCTATGTGTTATTCAATGTTTTACAATAGATACCAACACATATATTTCACTACTCTAATATTGTTCATTTTAAACCTATCAAATGCTCAGATATGAGTTGAGTTGAGGTCAATTTAAAAAGTGAATATGATATGATATTTAAGAAGCTCACAAATTGGTCAATGAATCACTTAAATAATTCAAAAACATTTGAATTATTAATACAGTTTCAGTACACTTTTTGCGTTACTTTCCTTCCATGGATGGTTTTTGCTGCTGCAATAGTGAGAAACATGAACATGTAGTATAATATCTATAAACCGGTACATTAATGACTCAGTATAGCCATTTAAACTTTTTCAAATTCACAGTTAATTAGTATTTCTTACAAATTTAATGTAGTAAGTTTTCTAGTAGCAATCCATGAACTGTTCTTTTCTTCAGAAATTTTGTATGTTTTAAAAAATATATCTGAAGACATAGCAGAAAATATAATAACCAAGGAGTGGACTGATAAGCCCCATCACACTTTTCATGACTCCATTTACGACCCTCCAAGGAGAATTACTGTAATATCTTAAAGAGAAGAATTTTGATTTAATTTAAATTTTTGCATGTTTTGAATTCAAAACTCTTAATCTTATTTTTTCCATTGTGATCAAGAAGACTTCTTTTCTTTAAATGTATCTTCACGTCCTATTTTTGTCCCAACAGTTTGTCTTTAATTTATTCAGTTTTGAAATTATATCTTAAAGTTTAATTTTAAACAAGACACAATAGAAATCAGTTGAACACCTGATTAAATGAATTTAGATTATTTTAGGTGATCAGTAAGTAAAGGACTTGCTGCCAATTCTGATGATCTGAGTTCTATCTCCAGAACAATATGGTGGGAAGAAAGTATAAACTACAGTAAGGTACGTTTAGCCTAGCTTTGACATATGCATGTGGCATGCAAGTGCCCCTTCCCAAGTGAAATGTAACAAAAATTAAGCTAACATAGTACACTCATTTTCAAACTCAGTAAGGAAATTATTACTTCATAATATTTTAAAGATACATGCAATAAATTCAGTGAACATACACAGAAACTAAAAGAAAAAGAACATGAAGTACATCCCAAGCCAACACTAAGCATTATAAAAATAGACTGAATAGATTATTGGCACTCAAAGTAGACTTCCCAGAGATACTAGACATTTCACAATAATAATAGAAGGGTCATTTTATCGTGGAAGATTATTGTGCACAATCTTATACACAGACACACACATGCACATAATTTAAAGTAAAATATCAAAGCAATTTTAAGACTATATCCATATTTTATTTCATATTTCAATTCTCATTCACAAAAATGAAAACATAGATATTTATGTGTGGAGGGGAAAATTAACCTGAAATTTAAGGCCAATCTGGGATACCTAGTAGTTCCAAGTACTTCTACAAAATGAGAACACTTCTCAAAATTCTCAACAATTGGGGAAGAATAAAAAAAATAATATGCCAATTACCAAATTTTATGTATCAAATAATAAAAAACCCACTAATTATCTAATAAATATAAATAATAATGAGGAAAAACTGTCAAATCCTATATCAATATTTGATTTATTTAATTGAAATGGACAGTTCCACAAGAAAAATTAACCAAAACACAGATGCTAAGACACAATGCCTAGGTAGTCATGAACAGAAGTGAAGTTTTTAATCCATATAACAAGAAAACAAAGAAGAAATTTCAGAACATAGAGGAAAGAACACTTCTCCACCAAATATATTTTAAAATGTTGATTCCATATCTTTGACAGGACATTGCAAAAGAGAAAAGACACTCAACTTCTATGTCAACAAAAAGGCATATATGAATTGAATCTAGCAATGTATGTAAATAACACATCATGAAGAAAATAGAAGTTAATGTTCTCATTCTCAGGTTGGTTAAATCTTTAATAATTGTCTTTTTCTATAATGTCTTAGTAAATCAGAGAAAAGAGTTAAATAATCCCTATAACAAAGTAATTTTTAAAATAATTTCAATAACTATTCATTGCTAGAACTCTGTCAAATGAAAAGGAACATGCCTTTAAATGGTCCTGGCATACATGTGAAACATACATAGTGATGGGAAAATTTTGAAGGATATTTTCTTTTAAATTAAAAGAATAGAAAGAACTTATATCATTTGCATTAAATATGGCAATGGCAGGCCTAACCAGTGTAATTCATGAGATTAAAATCAAAGTTACTATAGCGTACTCTGTCACAAATAGAGAACAGATACTACACCCTCTCCCCAGGAACAGGGGCCATTGCAGAAAAGGGACTGAAGTAATAAACAGCAGAGGTCAGGGAAGACCATAGTAAAAGAGATTTTTCTGGATATGATAGGACTATAGCAATTCAGAACTCATGGTTGCCTCCTTAAGACCCACACCAGATCAAGCCAGTCAACTTTCTAACAAAAAGTGAGAAAATTTCCTGAGCCCCATCTCTTAGCAGAGCTATGGAAACTAGATCACTTTTGGAAGAGGGAGAGTCAGTTTTCTTTAAGAGTGTGAATCCTAGTACTAGACCTTGCTCAAGTAGATGAACCCACATCCTGGAATGTGGAGACAGCACGGATTTTCAAAATTTTCAGTGCTATACACTGCTTCTTAATATTCATGCTAATATTTAATAATTTATATTTATATTATTTTCAAAATCAAATTAAATTTTTTACAAACAGCTATTATGACATTTTCTTTTTATGAAAATTAATAAAGCATGGTATTTAGAATGAGGGTTTGAAATACATTCAGAGAAAATTTTAAATTAAATTTGCATCTGGAATAATTCATACAGCCGATATGAACACATAAGTTATGGAGAAAACCAATGACCTGTTAGCATTATTGACATTTAGACTTGCTGCATGATGAGAATTCTATGAAATCACACACTCTATACACACATAAATATGTAGTGTGGTCAAAGAAGGTGTTGCAGTCCAATTTGTAAACAAAGAAACTAAATACAAACTCATTTCTAACATATTATACAAAAGTTGAGTCAATTTTGGTGTTATAATATCTATTGAATTTAAAACAATAGAAAATATATTGCACTTAAGTATGCACGATTATCTTTATAATGTAAAATTACGTACATTTATAAATATATAATTATGTATAATATATAATATTCATTTGTTTTATATTTAGTTTTACACTACTGGATATTAAACTCATGACACTCATGATAGGCAAATCCTCTATTACTTAGTTGCATCCATAACTCTATTATGTTATTTAAATAGGAATTTTTGTTTAATTTTTCAAACCATACTTCATTTTTGAGATTCTTACTGTTTACCATTTTTCTTTGAAGTCTTTAAAAAAATTAATTGAAGGCATATTTGAGATTCATCCTTTTGTATCAAGAAACTATAGACACATTATAAAGGCAATAATAGGAAAATAAAACTGTCATTCCATAATTTATTTTATTGACAAATATCACATTATAAAATATGAGAATGGAAATGAAGCATTTATCTTAATAGTTGCACTAATCTTACACTGTGAATAGCATGGAACCATGCACATTCTCTGTCTTCTGATGTATTTTCATTAACATTCTCACTTGCATTTACAAATACGCACCAATTGCATACAAAGAGTTCTGTTCCCAGTTTAGTATTAATTAAAGCAATTGTTCCTGCCCTCACAAAGAATAGAATCCCTTGAATTTTATCTTGCTTTATCTTAGCATAATTCTGTTTGTTAAGTCATATAGTCTTCCTTCTGAAGCAATTAGAAGGCATGTGTATGAAACTGCAATCCTTCAAATTGGTGCTACATACAGGATAGTTAAGAAGTTTCTGCCCCCAAACATAATTAATATTTATAATCCACAGAAAACTTAGTTTAATGGAAGCTTTGAGATAAAAGTGTAATGCTTAATTTATGGCGAATACAGAAGATTCTTTCAGCTTTATGGTGCTCATCTATTTCTGAAATGGAGTCCTTTGTTCATTAGTATCTTCCCACACATAGTGACATTTGACACTAAAAAAAAATGAAAGCAAAGGAGTTTATAGTCAGAAGTGAAGGGGAAAAGAATAGTGTAGTGTCCCATATTCCCAGCAGCATCTCCTGAGACATAGGCAGAACATCTTGAGAGCAGCTATGCTTGTAAAGCCGTGACACCAGAAAGGCTGTAAAATTTCAGTAGTAAACAGAAGAAATGTATTTTACCTTTTATTTTTGTGATCATAATACTATGACATCATTCTCCATTTCCTTTCCTCCCTCTAAACCCTTACATATGCCCTAATTTCTTTTTTTCATATTCATGACATCTTTTTTCATTAATTGTAATTACATACTTATTACATTGGGAGAGCTGAAATTAGGGAAGGATATATTCAGAGCTTGTAGCAGAACTTTGGCAAAAATGGAGTCTGAGACTCCAGAATATGTTCATTGTTTCAGTTGTGTACAAACACAGTATTTTTAGAGACTATTAGAGAGTGGAATATAAGGTGAGAAAGAGATAAATCAGCAATTCATTCAGGCAGTAAGGCAGTGTAGGTACTGAGAAAAAAGGGAGAAATAGATATTTGAAAAATGCAATTAATGCTGGGCTCAGTGTCAAAGATTTATAGTCTAACCAGAAAGGAATGCTGTTGTAGAGATATAGTATTGCATTTGGATAACTATTGCTTCTTCCATGATATTGTGGCTGGCTAAGTGCTGTGGCAAGGTGCATTTTTAGTGAGTCCTGACTGCTTCCAGAACTTGATTAGTCCAAGTCACTGGATTTTCTTATATCGAGGAACTCACAGCAAGGGTCATGGGCTCATCCAGTGAGCATTGGCCTGGAAAGATTGCTTCAGAACAGCGAAAAGCCTGAGCCTGGTCCCCAGAGAACTGCACACAGTGAGAAACTGTTAGAGACTTGGGGGAATAGTACTCACATTCCACTTAAGGCAAAAAAATTAAAGAAATTATGTACCAGTGCTCTGCATGAGGGAATCAAGTAGCTGCAAATGATTATTTGCTTGTGCTAAGTTGCAGAAAGTTGAAGATCCTTTGCATGTAACACTTATACTTTTGACTATTGTCACCATTCCTTGTGGATTCATCCTCCCTGTAATGTTTCCACATCCCCACTTCAAGATGTTTGCCAGTACAAAAACTTGGAGTAGCCAACAGAATGCTTGAAGTTCACATCAATCTGTCCTGAAAAAGAGGAGATCAGAGTTCTAAGTCCAGCTCTGCAGCAAAATCATAGTCTCTGGGTCCAACCAAGGCTATCAGGTACCACAAAGGAAAGGAAAAGAAGCACAGTCTTCTCTCACTAAGTTGTGCAAACCTTAAGAAGATACAGAAGAAATACCATAGAAAGTTTCTGACAGTTGTAAGCTTTTATATGAATGCTTGGAATTGAACCTGTGTCCTTTGCAAGAGCATCCATTACTCTTAACTGCTGAGCTGTCTACAGCTGTGTGTGTGTGTGTGTGTGTGTGTGTGTGTGTGTGTGTGTGTGTGTGTGTGTGTGTGTGTGTTTGTAAGAGTCAATAATACAGTTAGTGGTGAAAACATCTTAAATATTAGGATCTTTTGATTAGGAACCTTTAGAATCACACTTTATTATTTATTAAAATGCATACTTGAAGAGTTTTAGAATAAGCGTTCACTATAGAAATCACTTTAAAAAATGGTAAGCTTAGCCTTATCAATTCTGAGACAACATCTGCTTAATACATACTTAGAAAAGATAGAAGAATAACTCAGAAAGGCTTTGAGGTATAGAGATAAAGAGTTGGGCACATAGTAATTTATCTACTGTAATTACTGTGACAAGTATTGTCAACCAAGATTTTTGAAACAACATGCATGTATATTTAAAATACTTTAGTAAAGAAATGTTACTAAAGTTGAAGGGCATCAATGGATAAATAAAATGTGGTACATATACACAATTGAGTACTACTCAGCAGAGAAAATCAATGGCATTGTGAGGTTTGCAAGCAAGTGGATGGAACTAGAAAATATCATCCTGAGTGAGGTAACCTAGGCTCAGAAAAACAAAAATGGTATGTACTCACTCATAAGTGGATACTAGATGTAAAGCAAAAGATAACCAGACTGCAACTCACAACTCCAGGGAGGCCACCTAGTAAAGAGGACCCTAAGTAAGACACAGGGATTGCCCAACGACGAAGTAGATGAGATCTACATGAGCTAACTGGGGGTGAGGGGGATAATGGAAGGCAGGGTGGGGGGAAAGAGAGCTTAGGGGAGCGGGAGGTCCCAGCTGGGTCAGGAACAGAGAAGGAGAACAGGGAAGGAGATGCCATGATAAATGAGGACCCCATGAGAATAGGAAGAAGCAGAGTGCTAGAGAGTTCCCCAGAAATCCACAAAGATACCTCCACTATAGACTACTGGCAATGGTCGAGAGAGTGCCTGAGCTGATCTACTGTGGTGATCTGATGGCCTAACACCCTTAGTGTCATGAAAGACCTCTCATCCAGTGACTGGTGGAAGCAAATGCAGAGATTCACTACCAAGCCTCAGGTGGAGCTCCAGGAGTCCAATTGGCGAGAGAGAGGAGGGATTATATGAGCAAGAGATATTGAGACCATGATTGGAAAAAGCACAGGGACAAATAGCCAGACTGGTTGAAACACATGAACTGTGGACCAATGGCTGAGGAGCCCCCATGGAACTGGACCAGGCACTCTGGATGAGTGAGACAGTTGATTAGCTTGAAGTGTTTGGGAGGACCCCAGGCAGTGGAACCGGACCTGTCCTTGGTGCATGAGCTGGTTTTTTGGAGCCTGGGACCTATGCTGAGACACTTTGCTCAGCCTTGGTGTAGGGAGGAGGGCACTGGACCTGCCTCAACTGAATCTACCAGGCTGGGCTGACTTCCCAGGGGAGACCTTGCCTTGGAGGAGGTGGGAATGGGGGTGGATTGGGGGGAAGGGCTGAGGGTTGGGATGAGGGAGGACAGGGGAATCTGTGGCTAATATGTAAAATTAAATTAATTATAAAATACAATATTTTTAAAAGGAAATGTTACTAAGGAAAATTTTCACCAAAGTCTAAATAGACTTCAGAGGAAACCTTGTGTATTTATGAATATTCTGGCTGAGGATGCATTAGTGGGCAAACATGTCTTCACCCAGCTCGAGAATGGTTTATGCTGCCAGGAGCATGAGCTGAGGGAAATCCTCACATTAGGCTATTGACTTCTATAGGCAGTAAGGTATTTGGTGGGGATAAGCCAGGATTTGGTCAATGAAAAGTATATTTGAATTTAATAGCCTTTTATCCTAATCTCCCGCAAGCATTTCTTGGTAGAGAGAAACAGGGCTGGAAGAAGTAGTAATACATTTATTTGTAGCAAATAAAGTAGTTATTTAGAGCTATATTGCTTTTTCATGGATGCATCATGTTATATTGAACACATATGTAGCTGATGGTGATTTTAAGTTGATATTACTTTATAGGCAATATAGTCTCAGGATGGAGAATACAGTACGGTGAATCTGAACAGAAAATAGAAATTATCTGGCATGCACACACACACACGCGCACACACACACACACACACACACACACACACACACACATACACAATGAAATAAAAATCTCATCAGTATCACTGAGAATTGTGTCTTGTTTAAATAAAGTGCAAAATGGTTATAATTGAATTGAATGTGGATTATTTTTTTCTAAAATGTGTTTTACAGAACTGGGATCTTTCCACCATCTGGGTTCAGTGTAATTGACACAGTTTCAAAGACCATACTATAAGGAGTAACTGCATGGGAATTGTACATTGGTTTGTTTATGTTATGTTTGGAAGTAACATTTTCTATTCTACAGACTGTAATAATGTATCTATTTTTCATAAGTAAAATAAGTTATATATTCTACATATACTTCAGAAGATATATTGACCTGTTATTCATTACTGTTTTTGCTATTTTGGAGGGCTCACCATCCAGCTCCCAAATAAATCACACACAGAGGAGTATTCTTAATTATGAATGCTCAGCCTTTGCTTGGCTTGTATCTAGCTAGCTTTTCTTAACTTTAAATTATCCCATCTACCTTTTGTCTTGGGGTATTTCCATTTTTTTTTACTTCTGGAAATCTTACTTTTTCTCTATGGCTTGTTGTGGAGCTGCGTGACTAGCCTCTGGAGTCCTCCTCCTTCTCTGGCTTCTTCCTTCTTTTTCTCCTCCCAGATTTCTCCTTCTTATTTTTCTGCCTGTCAGCGCCACCTATTTCTCTCTCCTGCCTCACTAACAGCCATTTGGCTTTTTATTAGACTACCAGGTGTTTTAGACTGGCATAGTAAGACAGCTTCACAGAGTTAAACAAATGCAAATAAACAAAAATAACACACCTTAAAATAATGTTCTACAACATGTCATACTATAGAAATCACAATAATTTATCTTGTTGTATTTTATGGAATCCTAGACCTACAGATTATACTTATATTCCATGGAGATCACAAAAATAGCTGGATGATTTATTTCTGTTCCTCTGTTTGCTTTCCATTTCAAGGTACCAAATACAAAAAAGAAGGAATAAAAATGGACACCCTGATCTATACTGCATTGCAGAAATGTAAGCTACATTATCAAAACAGAAAAAAATGTATTTTGCATATTTGAACAGTGATGTTTAATATAGTAAGTCTATGTATCATAGAGTTTTGCAAGGTAAAACATAATCCAATCCACTCTTACTAACACCACCTTTTGGAGTTCAACACAGTTTTCACGTAAAATAAGATAATGACACGAATGATTCATTAAATTTTAACTAAAATATACATGGAGTCAGAATTTTTCATTTGTCATTTTCTGTGAGTTTATCAGGTTATATTGAATTCATATTCAGCTGATGGATATTTTGTATCATTATTTTTAAAATACTATATTAATCAATTTATGGAATTTTTGCATTCATTCTTTTATTTTACTCATGTAAAGACTCAGAAATATTCATATTTATTAATTCATTAATTCCAAGCTTAGGTAATGACAAAAAACACTCAATGAATACTGAAACATTTATTTATTTTATCAGACACAACTTTTTTTAAATTTTAAATATCTTTCCCATTGGGAGCTATATTTATTTTATTGTAAAAATGATAAAATTAAAAGTTTTTTTATAAATAATAGCTTATAGTTATAATTACTTTATTCATTTTCTAGAACTTGTTAAAGGAATTTATTTCCAAGACAGAACTGTACCCACGAAACCTTTTCCAATTTATTTTCAGTCATTGCTGTGGGATGGTCTGTATGTCAAATGTGTTGCTGATTGGTCAATAAATAAATCACTGATTGGCCCGTGGCCAGGCAGGAAGTATAGGCGGGACAAGGAGGAGAATAGAGCTGTTAAAAAGACTATATGAAAATAATTATTAGATATGGTAGTAGTGAGCAACAATGGATGAAAACTAAGTATATTTTTTCCAATCCTCTTATGCTCCTGTAATCTAGTGTGTAAGAGGAGAAATTCAAGGACTATATCAATGGTTTCTTTTTGGCCTGAGGAGTCTAAAGTTAGGAGTCAAAAATATTGTCTTTAATTTTTATTGATTAAAATGTTTTCACAACTTTCATACAATGCACTGTAGTCATATTTACCCCAACTCATCTTCTTCTCACTTCATCTGACTTCCTTCTTGTAACAAACCAGTCCCCTTCATATCTTAGGTGCCTCCTTTCCTGTATATACTATTTTTTACTTTTTTTCAGTGTGGTTCTGGTGGTCACAGTTACAATGTGATCGTGATTACAACAGCCATATCATACCCAGAAGCCATCTCACACTACTCTATAACAAGAGGATCCCATAGTCCTTTTAGCTCCTCTTACATGATGGTCCTAGATCTTCAGACCAAGGCTAAGAGCTGTACTAATCTATGAACAGAGATGGATTAAAATCATGGTTACAGATTGTCTTAAAATAGAGCACAAACACATCTCAAATCAAAGGTAATAAGATAAAGCCATAGGAAGGTAGGTGGGAATAATAATAACCAACCAATTTCTCTTCATTTCATTGTTTGATTTTTTTAAATAAGTGACATGACTATCAGATGACAATGGGGATAGTATTGGCTATTTCTGTTGGATTTAATATATTTTGTGGTTTTTAATTGTATGGTAGAAGTGTTTTCATAAGCATGTTGTTTTATAAATAATAGGTTTCTATTCTTCCTGGGAGACTTCGCTTCTTCTTGTTCCAGAGCTTTCAGGTGTGCTGTTAAGTCACTAGTGTGAGATTTCTCCAACTTCTATATGTGGGCATTTAGTTCTATGAATTTCCCTCTTAGCACTGCTTTCATAGTATCCCATAAGTTTGGGTATGTGGTGTCTTCATTTTTGTTGATCTCTAGGAAGTCTTTAATTTCTTTCTTTATTTCTTCCTTAACTCACTGGTGATTCAGTTGAGCATTATTGAGTTTCCATGAGATTGTAGGTTTTCTGTAGTTTTTGTTGTTGTTGAAATCTAACTTTAAACCATGGTGGTCTGATAGAACACAGGCGGTTATTCCAATTGTTTTGGATCTGTTGAGATTTGCTTTGTGGCCAAGTATGTGGTCGATTTTAGACAAGGTTCCATGGAGTCCTGAGAAGAAGGTATATTCTTTTTTGTTAGGATGGAATGTTCTGTAGATATAGATTAAGTCCATTTGAGTCATAACATCAGTTAAGTCCTTTATTTCTCTGTTAAGTTTCTATTTAGGAGATCTGTCCAGTGGTGAAAGTGGGGTGTTGAAGTCTCCCACTATTAATGTGTGGGATTTTATATGTGGTCTAAGTTTTAGTAATGTTTCTTTCACATAAGTGGGTGCCCTTGTGTTTGGGGCATAAATGTTCAGAATTGAAACTTCATCTTGGTGGATCTTTCCTGTGATGAGTATGTAATACCCTTCTTGATCTCATTTGATTGATTTTAGTTTGAAGTCTATTTTCCTGGACATTAGGATGGCTACACCTGCTTGTTTCTTAAGACCATTTGATTGGAAAGACTTTTCCCAGCCTTTTATTCTTAGGTAGTGTCTATCTTTGAATTTGAGGTGTGTTTCTTGTATGCAGCAGAAAAATGGGTCCTGCTTTCATATCCATTCTGTAAGGTTGTGTCATTTTATAGGTGAATTAAGTCCATTGATATTAAGGGATATTAATGACCAGTGATTGTTCATTCCTGTTATTTTTTGGTGGTAGTGTGTGTGTACTTCTCTTCTTTGGGGTTTATTCCTGTGGCAATATCTATTGCCTGTGTTTTTGAGGGTATATCTGACTTTCTTAGGTTGAAATTTTCTTTCTAGTGCTTTCTGTAGGGCTGGGTTTGTGGATAAGTATTCATGCCAGGAAATTATCAAAGTGAGAGCTGAAATCAATAAAATAGAAACAAAGAGAACAATACAAAAATTAATGAAACAAAGAGTTGGTTCTTTGAGAAAATCAACAAGATAGACAAGCCCTTATCCAAACTAACCAAAAGACTGAGAGAGAGCATTCAAATCAACAAAATCAGAAATGAAAAGGGGGACATAACAACAGACATTGAGGAAATCCAGAGAATCGTCAGGTCATACTCAAAAACCTCTACTCCACAAAACTGGAAAATCTAAAAGAAATGGATAATTTTCTGGATAGGTATCACATACCTAAGTTAAATCAAGACCAGATAAACTATTTAAATAGTCTAATAACACCTAATGAATAGAAACAGTCATTAAAATCTCCCAACCAAAACAAGTCCAGGGCCAGATGGTTTCAGAGCAGAATTCTACCAGATCTTCAAAGAAGATTTAATACCAATACTCTCTAAATTGTTCCACACAATAGAAACAGAAGGAACATTACCAAACTCCTTCTATGAGGCTACAATTACCCTGATTCCTAAACCAAACAAGGATACAACAAAGAAAGAGAACTACAGACCGATCTCCCTCATGAACATTGATGCAAAAATACTCAATAAAATACTGGCAAACATACTCCAAGAACACATCAAAACAATTATCCAACATGATCAAGTAGGCTTCATCCCAGGGATGAAAGGGTGGTTCAACATACAAAAGTCTGTCAATGTAATATACCATATAAACAAACTCAAAGAAAAAAAAACATGATCATTTCACTAGATGCAGAAAAGGCATTTGACAAAATCCAGCACCCATTCATGATAAAGGTCTTGGAGCGATCAGGAATAAAGGGAACATACTTAAATATAATAAAGGCAATTTACAGCAAGCCAACAGCCAAAATCAAATTAAATGGAGAGAAACTCAAAGCGATTCCACTAAAATCAGGAATGAGGCAAGGCTGTCTGCTCTCCCCATACTTATTCAATATAGTACTTGAAGTTCTAGCCAGAGCAATAAGACAACATAAGGAGATTAAGGGGATACAAACTGGAAAGGAAGAAGTCAAGCTTTCCCGATTTGCAGATGACATGATAGCATACTTGAGTGACCCCAAAGATTTCACCAAGGAACTGATACAGCTTATAAACACCTTCAGCAACATAGCAGGATACAAGATCAACTCAAAAAATCAGTAACCCTCCTATATACAATTGACAAACAGGCTGAGAAGGAAATCAGAGATACATCACCCTTTACAATAGCCACAAATGATATAAAATACCTTGGGGTAACTCTAACCAAGCAAGTGAAAGACCTATATGACAAGAACTTTAAGTCCCTGAAAAAAGAAATTGAAGAAGATGTCAGAAAATGGAAAGATCTCCCATGTTCATGGATAGGCAGGATTAACATAATAAAAATGGCAATCTTACCAAAAGCAATCTACAGATTCAATGCAATCCCCAATAAAACACCAACACAATTCTTCACACACCTGGAAAGAATAATACTCAACTTCATATGGAAAAACAAAAAACCCAGGATAGCCAAAAGAATCCTGTACTATAAAACAACCTCTGAAGGCATCATGATCCCTGACCTCAAGCTCTACTATAGAGCTACAGTAATAAAAACAGCTTGGTACTGGAATAAAAACCAACATGTGGACCAATGGAATCGAATTGAAGACCCTGACATTAATCTGCACACCTATGAACATATACTTTTTGACAAAGAAGCCAAAAATGTACAATGGAATAAAGAAAGCATCTTCAACAAATGGTGCTGACATAACTGGATGTCAACGTGTAGAAGGCTGCAAATAGATCCATATCTCTCACCGTGCACAAAACTTAAGTCCAAGTGGATCAAAGACCTCAACATAAATCCAGCTACTCTGAACCTGCTAGAAGAGAAAGTAGGAAGTAGTCTTGAACACATTGGCATAGGAGATCCCTTCCTAAATATAACACCAGTAGCACAGACACTGAGAGAAACAGTCAATCAATGGGACCTCTTGAAACTGAGAAGCTTTTGTAGAGCAAAGGATACAGTCAACAAGGCAAAGCAACAGTCTACAGAATGGGAAAAGGTCTTCAACAACCCCACAACTGACAGAGCACTGATATCCAGAATATATAAAGAACTCAAGAAATTAGACATCAAAATGCCCAACAATCCAATTAAGAAATGGGCTATAGAACTAAACAGAGAATTCTCAACAGAGGAAGCTCAAATGGCTGAAAGACATTTAAGGAATTGCTCAACATCCCTAATCATCAGGGAAATGCAAATAAAAATGACTCTGACATACCACCTTACACCTGTCAGAATGGCTAAGATCAAAAACACTGAAGACAGCTTATGCTAGAGAAGATGTGGAGCTAGGGGAACTCTGGTCCACACTGGTGGGAATGCAAACTTCTACAACCACTTTGGAAATCAATATGGCGCTTTCTTAGAAAATTGGGAATCCATCTACCCCAATATCCAGCTATACCACTCTTGGGCACATACCCAAGGAATGCTCAATCATACCACAAGGGCACTTGCTCAGCTATGTTCATATCAGCATTGTTTGTAATAGCCAGAACCTGGAAACAACCTAGATGCCCTTCAACTGAAGAATGAATAAACAAAATGTGGTACATATACACAATGGAATACTACTCAGCAGAGAAAAACAATGACATCATGAGGTTTACAGGCAAATGGATGGATCTAGAAAAAATCATCCTGAGTGAGGTAACCCAGACTCAGAAAGACAAACATGGTATGTACTCATTCATAGCAGGATACTAGACATGAAACAAGGATGACTTGTCTGCTACTCACATCACCAGGGAGGCTACCTGGAAAACAGGACCCCAAGAAAGACACGGGGATCGCCCAATGACAGAGAAATGGAAGAGATCTACATGAACAGCCTGGACATGAGTGGGGGTAATGAAGGGCGAGGGTCGAGGGAAAGAGAGCTTGGGGGAGCAGGAGATCCCAGCTGGATCAACAACAGAGAGGGAGAACAAGGAATAGGAAACCATGGTAAATGAAGACCACATGAGAATAGGAAGAAGTAAAGTGCTAGAGAGGCCCACAGAAATCCACAAAGATACCTCCACAATAGACTACTGGCAATGGTTGAGAGAAAGCCCGAACTGACCTACTCTGGTGGTAGGATGGCCAAATACCCTAATTGTCATGCTAGAAACCTCATCTAATGACTGAGGTAACCAGATGCAGAGATCCATGGCCAGGCCCCAGGTAGAGCTCCAGGAGTACAATTGGCGAGAATGAGAAGGGTTTATATGAGCGAGAATTGTTGAGACCAAGTTTGGATAAAGCACAGGGACAAATAGCCAAATGAATGGAAACACATGAACTATGAACCAATAGCTGAGGATCCCCCAACTGGATCAGGCCCTCTGGATAACTGAGACAGTTGATTAGCTTGATCTGTTTGGGAGGCATCCAGGCAGTGGGACTGGGACCTGTCCTCAGAGCATGTGCTGTCTGTTTGGAACCTGGGGCTTATACAGGGACACTTGGCTCAGCCTGGGAGTAGGGGACTGGACCTACCTGAACTGAATCTACCAAAATGAACTCAGTCTTCAGGGGAGTCTTTGCCCTGGAGGAGATGGTAATGGGGGGGTGGGCTGGGAGGAAGGGGGGAGGGGGGAGAACAAGGGAATCCGTGGCTGATATGTAAAATTAAATTAAATTATAAAATTAAAATAAATAATAGGTTTCATTTTGAAATTTTCATACATGTGTACCATGTATTTTAATCATGCTCATCACAGTTACCTTTGCTTCTTTCATCTTTGTAAGAAATATTCTAATCGGGCATGGTGGCACATGCCTTTAAATCTAGCACTCCAGAAGCAGAGGCTTATCAAAATGCACAAAGTATCTATTCTTTTCTCCATACATGTAATTTCATGTATTGTGAATTTACCATGTAAGAAAAATTGTTCTGCATATTGTAGGTAGAGTACTGAAAAGGCTAGAATTGCTACGTGTCCCAGAGTAGCTACATCTCATAGTAGCCGTATTATTATGATATGGGGAAGACAATGAGTGAATAGGTGACAAATTACATTATACAGCAAATTATTAGATAAATATATTTAAGAAAACATTATACGATAAAATGATTGGGTGTAAACATGGTAGATTAGGACAAGTATAACAAAGATTATTACATTATATATTTCAAAATAACCAGAAAGGAAGACATAAAATGTTGATGTTGTTAATACTTGGTGAAATTTAACTTTGTAGATATACTAATATCACTGATTTGATTGTTATGCAATGTATACATGAAGAGCGACATCATTTTGTATTCCTAAATATGTGCAAGTATTACCTGTCAATCAAAAATTGCAGTTAATTAGCTTTATAAAAAGTGACTGGAAAATGCTATTCCACTAAGCATGATTAAAGGGTCTTTTCCAAGACATTAATTTTTTGTATGACCTAATTTATAAAAAGTATTATCAGTGCCACATTTAGAGACTAAGTGTTTTAAACACATAGCATCAAGTTCAAAGACCTGAGAAGGGGATCACTTTAGCCTGTGTAAGACAGAGAGAATGAGAGTATGGCTGGAGTATACTACATATGAAGGTGATTGTTAACCAGTCATTTTGATGGATGATTTATAGACTATGTAATGTAGGCTGTGTAAGTCACAGTAAGGAAATTACAATATTAATTTCAGAGTAATGATGTGGAGTTTAGTCAGATAGTGATTTTAATCTGTCTTTTATTTTTAAATTCTTGTTATGGATACACTGCTGAGATGTGACTGCTTGGTGGCAAGACTAGAATATGTGAGCCAATTTAAGAGAAGGGTATAGTGATACAGATAAAATATGATGATAATTTGGATTAGATATGGAGGATACAATGTAGGAGTGTTGCTTATAACATTAACATAGTATAAAATCGGGTAGAGAAGAAATAGTTACTTCAAAAATAATCGCATTAGTTTTGTTTTGAGGTGTCTATGTAATTTTCCACTTTGCTGGATTTTTAAATATTGTTAGAATTAATGAAATAAAGAAGGGATAAAAATTTGACCATTTGGGACATGGTTACTTATCACATGAGAACTTATCATGTTATCATTTAGTTTTTATTTATCACATTTTACTTTCGATCACCACAGAATAATTATTGTTGGTAGCATTCTGGTGATATATTTCAATGCATACATGTTGCAAAACATCTGTTTGACTAAGTAGAGATGTATTGCATTTGTTTAATTATGTAAAGATGTGTTGCTGTTTTAACTTTTCTGCCTAAAGCACCTGATTGATCTAATAAAAAGCTGAATGACCAATAGTAAAAGAGGAGGTATAGGTGAGACTTCTGGGCAGAGAGAGTAAGAGGAGGAATTTAGGCTTGAGGGAAGAAAAATGAGTTACATTTGTTTATGCTGCATTTGTTTAACAATGTAAAGATGTACTGCTTTGCCTGCCTAAGGCACATGATTGGTCTGAAAAGCTGAATATCCAATAGCTAGGTAGTAGAGGGATAGTCAGGACTGGTAGGCAGAGAGAAGAGGTAGGAGGAGTAATATAGGCTTGAAGGAGAAGCGAGAACAAGGGAGAAAGTGAGGGAGATGTCCGGGGCTAGTCAGTCAGGTAGCCACCAGCTAGCCAGACACAGAGGAAGCAGTAACGTAGGACATGCAGAATGAAAGAAAGGTAAATGTAATGAAGAGGAAAGTTAAATTAAGTTAAATGAGCTAGTGGGACAAATCTAAGTTAAAGCTAAGCATTCATAACTAATAATAAGTCTCTGTCTTTTTTGGGAAGCTAGTGGGCAGCCCAAAGAAAATTCCAAATACACATACATGCAACATATATTGAACACATTGAGTGCCCCTTTATCCATTTTCCTTCAAGACATCAACTATAAAGTGAGGCAGGCAGAACTGCTGCATGTTTCAGATAAGCTGGAGCATGTGCTATACTGCTCCAGCAATGACTAGGTATCCTGCAAAAATAGCAAAAAAGGGGGGCCTTGAGGCCCTCAGTGGCCAACAGATTCTAGAGACTATCAGAAAGCACCAACTTCACAATCACTAAGGGAGGCTTTTCCTCAAGATGGGTTGGAGGGTATATAAGGATTACCCTCTCCTAAAAATAAATGAGCTTGCTTGCAACCTCCCAAAGTCTGTGTTGTTGCCTCTGCATTTCCTCACCTCCTTCCCCCTCCTCCAGGGCCTAGAGACCTCACCAGGCAAAAAGTAACAATAAAGAACTTCTATCTTACATCCTGGCCGAGATTTGCTTTAATTTCACATATGAGAGAGATCATGTGGTATTTGTCTTCCTGTGTACTCCTTCTGAAAATCAATGATTTCTGGAATTATGTATTTTCCTGAATGTAGCTAGAGTTTTCCTGCCTGGCCCACAGTCAGGACAAATCTCTCTCACCTGCCAGTCCCACAGCCACTCAGACCCGACCAAGTAAACACAGAGACATATTGCTTACAAACTGTATGGCCGTGGCAGGCTTCTTGCTAACTGTTCTTACAGCTTAAATTAATCCATTTCTATTAATCTATACCTTGCCACATGGCTCGTGGCTTACCGGCATCTTCACATGCTGTTTGTCATCATGGCGGCTAGCAGTGTCTCTCTGACTCAGCCTTCCACTTCCCAGCTTTATTCTCCTCCTTGTCCCACCTACAATTCCTGCCTAGCCAATGGCCAATCAGTGTTTTATTTATTGACTAATCAGCAACACATTTGCCATACAGAACATCCCACAGCACCTGAAAATAACAAACAGTTCAATTAAACTCTGCAAATGTCCTTTGTGGACAGTGCTTCAAAGAAAAAAAATGAAATTATCTAACAAAAATATGATGAAAAAACACTCAGTATTATTTGTTGACAGAGAAACACAAATAAACTCTGCAATGAGTTATTAGTTTATATCTCCTACAGTAACTATTACCAAAAAAGAATGAAATTCAGATTTAAAAGACATCAAATAAAAAAAATTACAAAATATGCTGGTGAGAATATAGAAAAGAATGAACTCCAAGTAATGAAGAGTCTGTGCTAGGGATTGTTTCTGGAAACAAAAGCATGGCAAATGTATGTTTTACCAATAAATTACAACTGGACCTCAAAAGTATTTGTTTCAACCAAGCAATTAAGTATGTAGACTTGGAGCTCAACCTATAGATAGAAGTTTTGGACTATACTGACATTATCTTTAATACAGGTGTATGTTAGAAATTGCAAATCTATCCTAATAGCATATGGAGTGTAGTACTTAGAGATCAATTAGAATAGAAGACAAGGCACAAATGATACCAAATCAAGAAGAGGTTAAATAGAAGAGCAAGATTGGGGGGAAATTTGATTGAAATGAAACTCTAAATGAGGTTAAGAAAAGATTTTTTGAGAATAAAATATCACAAAAATAACAGCAGGTGTTAGTGTAAAAATTTTCTTTCCAGATAAAATGTCCTGCTATATTATGTAAGACAATTGACTACTGACACCAGTGAAATGTTTGACTTTGGTCACTTTGACACACGAGTTCTATCAAGTGATAGGAACATAGACTTATTTTACTATGTTGCATTGAAAAATAGGAATGTGCAGGGGAAAGAGCTATTGAGCACATAATGTATATGGAAAATATTTCATCAGTGAATAGAAGAAGAACATTTGGAATGCATGATGGGGTATGATTATTCAATGATATTATAACATAGGGAAGAAAATAAATTCTAAGGTCATGAAATTCCCTTTGTGGAAGCTTGAAAAATATCTCAGTCATTCAGAGTAGAGTAGCTCAAAACTATCTGTAACTTCAGCTCCAGAGAACCTGATACCCTCTTCTATACTCTGTAGGCATCCACACTTTCTTGGTCATACCCACACTAATACACATAATAAAAAGTAAAATAAATAATTTTAAAAGGATTGCATATGTACTTGAAATACAACATATAGATGCCAATCAACTAGCATAATGATAAAGTGATACTGAAGCACATTCAGTGAAATAAAAATGAAGGTGACCTCCACTGGAAGAAACCTTTATTTCATGTGTTTTCAAAATATTTTAAATTTAATTTTTCATTAAAAGTGTATCTCTTTTGCTTCAGTGTTTCGCTTTGAATTTTAGCATGAAGCTAGAATTTTCTGGTTCTGTCAAGACAGACAATCAATCATGAAAGTTGTTTAAAGGGATAGAATTTGTTAGCTGATATCTATTTATGTATCTCTTATATTAATGGACTTTGTGTGAGTTCTTAAATACTCTAAAATTATACTATTATTCCTGTGATGCTCATTTCAGAGATTTTATTAGAAATTTTAGATATAGTACTATGATGTGTTTTACATGATGCTTCATCTAAGTGCCTAATAAGTAGAGAATTAGTTTGTCCTTACCACTATTGACATATGATAGAAAATATAGTATAATATTTACATATTCACATATAAAACGTGATGAATATTGTTGTTTAATGAAAATCATGATTTAGTCATATTCCAATATAAACTATATAAATTAAAAGTTCTGTTTAGAATTGTGTAGATTTTAACACAAATCCAGAGTAAAAGCACATGTTATATTGAATAATACATAATAATTTCTTTTATTTAATAAAGAATGTGTCACATTTTCATGATAGTGAAATAACATTTTGTTAAGAAGAAACAAGAGTACAAATTTGCTCTAGTCCTGTACTATTAAAGATAAAACAGAAATGAAATTGTTTAAAATACATCTTAACTTCAACAATTCCTTGATGCTCATTTGAGGAGTATTGTTCATGTTACCATATTTGTTTTTTAATTTTTTATTCCCATAAAATTCATTTAATTTTATTTATGCAAAACATCTATCAGATTTTGATGGCATTTATGCCTAAAATACTTTTCCAAGCATATATCTTCTAAAGATTAATCTTATAAAATGGATCAGAAAATCCTATCTAACAGAAAATTTCAGTTTCACTAAGCATCACAGGTTATTTAACAATTTGATCAGCAAGATTTTCCTGGAAACATTTAGAGAATCACATGCAGAGTATATAGCATCACTTTCTATATCACTTACAGTCCTTATATTATAAAAGTGCTCATTTTTTCTTCCCCTTTGTCTAAGGAAATCCTTCTCTTTGTCTAATGCCAAACTGAAATCCAAACTTCTGCTTAAGTTCCTTCACCACTAATGTAACAGATGGAATACTGCAAATATCTCTGGAGTAAGATATAAAATGAATTTTATGAAGATTAGAGTACCAAAGTTGAGAAGGTAGACAGAATATGTATTTGTTTGTATCTTATGGCTTTGAGTCAAAGCTTTAGTCTTAGTTTAGCAAGGAGCTCTAATTTAAATAAACTTGTACAAAAATATATCCAAGAGGGCTTTAATGCATCACAAGCATGTACCCCAAACACAGTAACGTCTGAGGGAAAATAACCCAATATTATATTATAAAGGTTTCTATTATTTGAAAATTACACAAATGATGCATGGGACCGCATAGGTTATATCATTCCGAAAGTTTTTTTTTTTTTTTTTTGTGTGTGTGTGTGTCTCAAAGAAATGCAAACTCTAAGCTATTATTAAATAAGAGCTTTAATAGGACTAATTTTAAAAGGAGGAAGACTATATTCATTATTTCCATAGGGAGCAAAACTGGCAGAAGGTGAGGTAGAATCACTAAATGCAACTATAAATACAACAAGAACGAAGGACTTATATCCAATTTCTGGAGGCTAATGGACAGATAAACAGTTAAGATGAATTTGAAAAAAAAAAATATCAGGAGTTAAGGCCTGGTGAAATGGCTCAGTAGTTAAGGACAGTGGCTTCTCTTGTAGCACACATAGGTTTGATTCCCTGTAACTGTATGTTGGGTCACTAACATCTATGTCTCCAGTTCAAGCTGAATTTGTCATCTTCTGAACTCCGCTGGAAATGAAAGACAAATACTTATACACATAAAACAAAAATTAAAATAGTCAAGGGTAAAGGCTTGTTCTTAAATTCGTTCATGAAGATTATTATTAAAACTAGACACAATACAAATCAAGGCTAGCATTAAGGGTGGCACTTCAAATAAGAAGTCTCATACCAAAAAGTATCATAGGAAATTCATTAAATATGGTCTAAGTAAATAAGATCATTATATGAGTGAGCATATACACAAGAAAGTTAAATAATTCATAATAAGAGTATAGGTATAACTAATTCATCACAGAAATACAAGAAAATAATTTTATATTTTATATGAAAACATAAAAGGTCTCAAATAGCCAACACACATTGAAGGGGAAAAAACAATTCTAGAGATATAACACCTGGCCATCAATTATTCTACAAAGCTATACTCACAAAAAAAAACCCAGCATGATGTAGGCACAAAACAGACATTAAAAGCAGTGGGATAGAAGAGACAACTCAGGAATAAACCCATAAAATTCCACAAATACACACCGAAGGAAAGATAGCTTCTTTAAGAGTGAGGCTAGGAAAAATGTGTGTCTATAAGTGGAAGATTCAAATCTGATATGACACACTCGTCACTTTTCATAAAAATCAATTCAAATAGGATGAAAATCCTTAATGTAATACCAGAAATTTTGATATAGAGGGACTCATAGGTGGAAACACTTCAAGGTACACATATTTGCAATGATTTTCTGAATAGAACTCAAATAGGTCAGGAAATAGTAACACCTGACAAATGGGATTGATTCAAACTAAAAACCTGCTGAACAAATGAAGCAACAGTATGAAGACACTGTGTACAAAATAGGACAAGGTTTTGTCAGGTATTTATATAACAAATGACTAATATCCAGAGTATATAAAGAATTCATAAAAATTAGTCACCCAAATAAAAGAACTCCAATCAACAAAGGAAAAAATAAACAGAACAGATTCTTTTGAAGAGGGCCTGTTGATAAATGAAAAAAAAATTAAACATTTTCAAATATGTGGAACATGCAAATCAAAACTACATGGAAATCTCATCTCAATCCAGTAGAAATGAATTTCACCAAGAGATTTCACAATATATTCTTGAGAGGATGGAGATATGGATAAAAAGAAGAAAAATTATATGTGTGTGTGTGTGTGTGTGTGTGTGTGTGTGTGTGTGTGTGTGAACCAAAGTCAGTATACCACAGAGACACCTATATGTGCACATTTATTGTAACATTATTCATCATTCACAACAGCCAAGATACTGAACTAGCTTAGATGCTGATTAGTAGATGAATGGACAAAGAAAATATGGTATACAAACACATTGGCATTTTATTCAGTATGAAACAAAAATAAAGTCATGTTGTTTTTAGGTAAATGAGTTGAAATGGGACAATTTTAAAATGAAAAAGCCAGAGTCAGAAAGATGAGTATCATCCATATTTTAGCATATGCAGTACTACGAGAGAGGAGAGACAGTGATACAGAGAGAAAGGGATAAACGGATCTCTGATAACTGACCTTGGTTGTCAACTTAAGACTCCTGGATATAGTGAACATAAATTTGAATATTACTTTGATCCAAAATGGCCTGTTGCCATATCTATGGAGCATTTTCTTAATCAGTTACTGATGTGTGCAGTCACAGCTCATTTTGGATAGACTAGTCTCTAGGCAGGTGAGCCCATATGGACCACATAAGAAAGGTAACTAAGAGAGTCAGAGGAAGCGATGCAGTAATAGCTATTCCTCTGTGGTCTCTGCTTCAGTTCTTGCATGAGTTCTTACCTTGACTTCCTTCAATAAAAGACTGTAACCTGTATGCTAAATAAACCCTCTCTTCTCCAAAGTTGACCTCAGTTTTATTGTATCACAGTCATAGAGAAGCAAACTAAGACAAGGTATGATGAAGAATGAGTAGGAGAGAGGTCAGGAGGAATGAGAATAGAGGGATATATAACGGGAGTGATTAGGCAACCAGAAGATAATTAGGAGCAGGAACGAGGTGAAATATGGATTATCATGAATATATATTATTGAAGAACCCAATATTTATGTGCAAAAACATCCCTGAAAAAAAAAACTTTTTCTAGAACTATTATACATTGATAAAAGTTGTACCTGTTAAATAAACATTTTTAAGTGTGTACCAAAAGTATAGTCATAGAAGCAGGAAGAGTATTTGGAATCAGGCTCATATCTCTCTGAATCACATATTTTATACTGTATCAGTAGTTCTCAATTTTGAGGGTTTCTGATGCAGAGAATTTTATAAAATGTAAATGCATGTGTTGAATTCTCAAAAAAATTTAATCATGTTGGATAAAGGACCTGAAAACCTGAATTTTAGCAGCCTTTTCAAGAGATTGTGATGTTTTTGAGTAAAGTGCCTTGTCAAAACCCAACAGATTATACTACGTAAGTTCCTGTATATTTATTCCCTACATCAATTTTATTGTGTTGTACCTCAGATTTGTACGTGCTTGCAGACAATGAAAAGTTTGTCAGTTAAAAGTTGAGAACACTTCAAAGGTGAACTATCAGTAATCAATGTATGTAATTTTTTTCAAGGAAAGTATTGTATTGCTGTTGAATATTATTTAAAGATTTTTGCTGCAAAATTAAATAAAATATTCTCCCTGCCTATTACCTAAATTTTAAAAATATAAAAAACAGCTTTGTGAAGATAATTTGTGTATCTGGAGTTATCTCCAGTCCCTCCCAGGCCGACAGCCACTCAGAGTCAAATAAACACACAGACGCTTGTATTACTTATAAACTGTATAGCCGTGGCAGGCTTCTTGCTATCTGTTCTTACATTTTAAATTAACCCATTTCTATTAATCTATAAATTGCCACGTGGCTTGTGGCTTACCTGTACTTTTATATCTAACTTCCTCTTTGTCTGGCTGGCGACTCCTGACTCAGTCTTCCTGTTCCCACAATTCTCTTCTCTGTTTGTCCCACCTACACTTTCTGCCTGGCTACTGGCCAATCAGCATTTTATTTATCAACCAAACAGAGTAACACATTCACAACATACAGAACATATCCACAGCA
Source organism: Peromyscus californicus insignis (assembly GCF_007827085.1). Lineage (NCBI taxonomy): Eukaryota > Metazoa > Chordata > Mammalia > Rodentia > Cricetidae > Peromyscus > Peromyscus californicus. The sequence continues at coordinate 72,543,766 of NW_026294391.1, read as the reverse complement.
GATTTGGCCCTTATCCTTGAATAAACTCTTCTTATAAAAACAATTTTAATATTATTTATATAAATATAAGCATAAGTCTGTATTTATTAGTTTCAAAAGTATGTAGTTAAATTACTTAGCCTTGGTTGAATGCAAACACTTGTAATAATTTAAGAAGGAGCACTAACATATGGTTGAAAGGGTTTCACAACACAGAGTCAAGTCAACATCATTTATGGAAATGAAAGATAAGAGGAATCATGAAGATATTAAAATTCTGCTATTCACATGTTATTTTGAGATAGCTTTTAAAAACTTATACCTTAGAGTAACTGTTTATTGAAGTCTAGAGGTCACTGAAGAGATCGAATTGAGAAAACATATTTAATGAATCAGTTTATATATAGAATTGAAATGATCAGGCTAGAGGAGGTCATCTATGGAGAGACAATTGGTAGAAAAAATGGGAGTCAAACTGATATCTGAGAGTTTTAATTAATTAGCACATAATTAGAATGGAAAGAAATAGCAAGGACAAAGTTGGAGCTGATGGAGTCATAGGATCCAAGGTAAGAAAATATTTCAGGAAACAAGTAGTTGTCTTTCATATGTAACACCATTGAAAAGTCAAATGGATCTATGTTAAGTGTTTAATGCAAAATTGGATCACTGGTGGGTTTAGAAAGAATAATTTTTGCACAAGACTAAGAAAAAACTGAGGGCATGGTCATGAGATTTAATAACAGAAGGGTAATTTGTTTTTTTCAATTTATGCTAGAAAGGGACAATTGAAAATGGTAGATAAATGGAAAATTGCTTTCCAGTGACGACATTTACAGAAGTTATAGGAATGGAGAGGTGGTTCAGTAGTTAAGGAAACTTGCTCCTCTTGAAATGGACTGGAGTTCATTGTAACTGAAAGTTTTCCGGTCTCACCTGTCCTGTGGTCACAACAAATCTCTCTCACCTAATGGTCCTGCAGCTGCTCAGACCCAAATAAACACACACAGGCTTATATTACTTTTAAACTATGGCCATGGCAGGCTTCTTGCTATCTAGTTCTTATATCTTAATTTAACCAATTTCTATAAATCTATACTTTGCCACATGGCTTGTGGCTTACTGGTACTTTACATCTTGCTTCTTCTGGTGGCAGCTAGTAGCATCTCCTCTGCTCTTTATGGATTTTCCACCTTCTCTAAGCTGCCTTGCCATAGACCAAATGGATTTATTTATCAAACAATCAGAGCAACATATTTTCACAGCATACAGAAAGACATTCCTCCATCAGTTCATTTTGCAGTTTCTATGTTGGGCAGAATATAACCTCATATAGCTCTAGCTCCAGGAGCTTTGTTGTCTTCTTCTGTTCTCTGAGTGTACTCACATACATGTACACATAGATATACACAGAGAGGCACATATGTGTAAACATAAAAATGAAATAAATCTAATTTAAAATCATGGAACCCTGGAGAAGATGGGGAGGAAGGATTGTAGGAACCAGAAGGGTTGATCACGTTAGGAGAATATGGCCCCCCAAATCAACTAAGCAGGTTATATAGGGGTACAGAGAGACTCAAGCAGAAAACATGGAGCCTGCCTGGGTCTGTGCTTGGTCCTCTATGTACATGCTGTGGATGTTTAGTTTGGTGTGTTTGTGGGACTCCTAATTGTGGGAAGGGGAGTGTCTCTGAAGATTTTGCCTGCCCTCTGGGTACTTTTCCTCCTACTGGGTTGCTTCATCCAGCTTTGATGTAGGTTTTTTGCCCAGTTGTATCGTATGTCATGTTTGGCTGATGTTCCTAGGAGGCCTGCTTATTTCTGAAGTAAACCAGAGGAGCAGTGAAAGAAGGGAATGTGGGGGTGGGGAGACTGGGAGGAGAAGAGGAAAGAGATGCTGTAGTCAGGATGTATTATATGAAAGAGGATAAACAAAAAGTAAAAAAGAAAAAAAATAGAGTCATCTTTGTGGGTTCCTGGGGATTTCCTTAGGACCAGGTTTCTCCTTAACCCCATAATGGCTCCCTCTGTCAAAATATCTCTTTCTGCAAACCTCATGATGTCATTGTTTTTCTCTGCTGAGTAGTATTCCATTGTGTATATGTACCACATTTTCTTTATCCATTCTTCAGTTGAAGGGCATCTAGGTTGTTTCCATGTTCTGGCTATTACAAACAATGCTGATATGAACATGGCTGAACAAGTGCTCTTGTGGTGTGGTTGAGCATTCCTTGGGTATATGCCCAAGAGTGGTTTAGCTGGATCTTGGGGGAGATGGATTCCCAATTTTCTGAGAAAGCACCATATTGATTTCCAAAGTGGTTGTAGAAGCTTGCATTCCCACCAGCAGTGGAGGAGAGTTCCCTTAGCTCCACATCCTCTCCAGCATAAGGTGTCTTCAGTGTTTTTTTATCTTAGCCATTCTGACAGGCATAAGGTGGTATCTCAGAGTTGTTTTGATTTGCATTTCCCTGATGATTAGGGATGTTTGCAGACAAATGGATGGATCTAGAAAAAATCATCCTGAGTGAGGTAACCCAGACTCAGAAAGACAAACATGGTATGTACTCACACATAGGAGGATACTAGATGTGGAACAAGGATGACTGGACTGCTACTCACATCACCAGGGAGGCTACCTGGAAAACAGGACCCCAAGAAAGACACGGGGATTGCCCAATGACAGAGAAATGGAATGAGATCTACATGAACAGCCTGGACATGAGTGGGGGTAGTGAAGGGCGAGGGTCGAGGGAAAGAGAGCTTGGGGGAGCAGGAGATCCCAGCTGGATCAACAACAGAGAGGGAGAACAAGGAATAGGAGACCATGGTAAATGAAGACCACATGAGAATAGGAAGAAGCAAAGTGCTAGAGAGGCCCACAGAAATCCACAAAGATACCACCACAACAGACTGCTGGCAATGGTCAAGAGACAGCCCGAACTGACCTACTCTGGTGATGGGATAGCCAAATACCATAATTGTCGTGCTAGAAACCCCATCCAACTATTTAGGGATCTGGATGCAGAGATCCATGGCTAGGCCCCAGGTGGATCTCTGGGAGTCCAATTAGCGAGAATGAGGAGGGTTTATATGAGCGAGAATTATTGAGACCAAGGTTGGATAAAGCACAGGGACAAATAGCCAAATGAATGGAAACACATGAACTATGAACCAATGGCTGACGGGTCACCACCTGAATCAGGCCCTCTGAATGGGTGAGACAGTTGATTGGCTTGATCTGTTTGGGAGGCATCCAGGCAGTGGGACCGGGTCCTGTGCTCATTGCATGAGTCGGCTGTTCGAAACCTGGGGCCTATGCAGGATCGCTTGGCTCGGCCTGGGAAGAGGGGACTGGACCTACCTGGACTGAGTTTACCAGGTTGATCTCAGTCCTCTGAGAAGGCTTTGCCCTGGAGGAGGTGTGAATGGGGGGTGGGCTGAGGGGAAAGTGAGGGGGGGGCGGGAGGGGGGAGAACAAGGGAATCCGTGGCTGATATGTAGAACTGAATTATATTGCAAAATAAAAATAAAAAATAAATAAATAAAAAAAATCTCTTTCTTTGCTCTCCCTCTCTGTCCCTCCCCAACTTGACAATCTCAATCCCTCTAGTTCCTACCCCTCATCCCCTCCTCTTTACCCAGGAGATCTTAACCATTTCCCCTTCCTGGGGTAATCCCTATGTGATCCTCTTAGGGTACTTCTCTTTACCTAGCTTCTCTAAGGTTGTGGATTGTAGCCTGGTTGTCCCTTGCTTTGTGTCTAATATCCACTTATGAGTGAGTTCATACCATATTTGTCTTTCTGGAGGCCTTACCCCTATGAGGAATGAATGGAGGATGGGGTAGGGGGAATGTGGGGGCAGCAAGAAAAGGGGAGGGAGGAGGAACTGTGGTTAGTATACAAAATGAAAATAAATAAATAAATAGATAGATTGATAGAGAAATAAATAAATAAATGAAGGAAGGAAGAAAGAAAGAATAGCAATGGAATTAAAACACAAACACATAAACAAAAGAAGCAAGTAAGAATGTACATGAGCATTGAGCTTGAAAACACATTAGTATTGATAAAGAGTTCAGTTATGCATAGAAGACAGGCATAATACAGGGATTATAAGCATCAATCACGAACTTGCATTTAACAGTTTGAATTAGTTATAAATGCTGCCACTGTCATTGTTTTAATCGAATTAAATGCAAAAGATTAGTTCAGGGGAGGAAATGATGGCTGAGTGGTTAAATAACTTGCTGCTCTTTCAGAAAACCTGAATTCAGCTCCCAGCACCCATATTGTGTGGATTATAAGTGCCATAACTTCAGTTCCAGTAGTTCTGATGCTCTCTTCTGGACCACTCAAGCAGTAGATCCACATGTGGTATGTAGGCAAAACACATGTATTTATAAACAAGAATAAAATAAACATAGTTAAGGTTAGTTCAGACACATGTAACTTTTACTGCATGATGACAGCATAAATTTTTATGAGATTTCTGTGAGTTTCTTAGTGAAAGGTGAATTCAAGTAATCAACACTAAGGAAGGGAATGGTGGAAATATTGGCAATATAAGAGAAAAAGGAATGTCAAAAATAAGTTTTACTAATTAAGTTTGAGAAAGTTAGCTTCACTAGGGTCATGTTAAATAGTTACAGGCATGACTCAATGACAAAAAATATTAAGAGAGATTTTAAAGGATTAAATTAAGAATTAAGAGTGCTTGATGTTCTTGTATGGAACTGTAGTTCAGTTCACAGTTTAGGCTGGAAAAATAGCTCAACACAGCAATTAGGAGCATGTCTTCCTCTTAGAAACGAGCCAGCTTCAAGTCCTATCACCTACATGGTGGCTTGCAAACACCTGTAACTTCAGTTCCAGGAATCTGATGCCTTCTTCTGACATCCTCTGGCATAAGGCACACGTGTGGTGCATATGCACACGTGTAGGCAAAGCACCCATACCTGTACAATACAATGAATAAATAAATAATAATAAACAGAAATTATTGGAGAAGACATGGCAAAGTCTGAAGGCTGGAGGCTCAGAGACTAGAGAAGAGTTAATGTTACAATCCTGAGTCAATGTTAAGTGTTAAGAAGTAAAACTTTCCTAGTAGTTAAATAACTAGAACTCACACTGGCTAGCATACTTTTATCTCTTGTATAGCAATGAATTTTTCCAATGAAGAAAGTGTATTGCATACTATTTGCTGTTTAGAAACATATAAAACCTACTAATAAAACTTATCCCAGTACATCAGTGTATTTTCATCTAGCTATCACAGACACTTAAGTCTCCAAAGAGCAATTTTACGATTTTAACAAGACATTTGATTCATGATGTTGAGAGATATGTTGACACCATTGTATCTCATGAGGACAGTACCAATTCCTGCTATCATTTGCTGCTGTGAAATGGCTTTTAAGATTGGGTGCTGAAAAAAAAACAGAATATAATATGATGCTGAATAAGGCCCTCAGTCCATGAAAGGCAATATTTGCAGGAATGCAAGTTGGAAAGACAAAGCCATGTCCATATTAAGTATCTATTGCACTAAGCACAAAATGTGGCATGGACAGATGGCTTAGCAATTAGCAGAATTTGCTGTTTGTGCAGAGGTCCTCAGTCAAGTTCCCAGCACCCACACAGTGACTCACAACTATCTGTAGCTCCAAACCTAGGGACTCAATGCACTCTGCTCACTGCTAAGGGCACTGGGAATGTATATGATTTTATATATATATATATATATATATATATATATATATATATATATATATATACATGCAAGCAAAACATTCATACATATAAAATAAATAAAATAAAATAAATCTTTAATCATGACACTATCCCATCTGTGATGGAAGTGGTCTAATATAATGAATTTGCCATGAGATACCTGAGTGATCATCCTGGTTTATGTTACTAATTCTAGGTCTTAATATTGATTTCTGATGCTGTCAGGTGGAAAGCTCAGTAATCGTAGTCAGTTAAAATATTTTGAGTGATGGCTTGTATTATCATACTCAGGTGTAACCTACTTCATCACACCAACGACCACATAATGAATTAACCCATTGTTAATATTAAGTGTATCTCCATAGAAGCAAATACACACACACACACACACACACACACACACACACACACACACACACACACACACACACAATCCTCCAATGAACTTGATTTTTAAAATTCTCTTGTACTGAGGTTACCTTTTGTTAAGTATCCAAGTGAGACATAAATACTCTAAATTTGTCACCCAAATAAGTCTATCTACAGATCTTCTGCACAGACTACCTCTTTAGAAAGTTTCCAATCATGTTCCTTTCAAGTTCTCAAACATCAAGTAAGTCATTTGTTACAATCAACAGAACAGTATATAATTGTATAGTTTTTCATTTCTTGTAGACTCATTGCTTGAACTTCTGCCCACTGGGAAAATTTTCATTGACACTTTCATTCAAACATTTTACAGGAGCAGATGGCAGAATTAAAGTAGTCCTTTTTCATGTGATGCCAACATTTTAAACTACTAAGCAACCTTTGCAAGCTAGATCTGTTTTCTTTTCTATGCCAGCTGATCACATAGGATTTCCTAGGAAACACTGGTGAAAATTTAGAGAGTTATATTGCAGAGGTAGGAAAGTAAGCACTGTGGATATTTGGACCAGTTAATTAATAGAATTGATTGTGCCTTTAGGTGTTCAATCCTGACCATGCTCCTGTGAGTGTGGGTGACAGGGGACAGGGCTAGGGGTTTGTATATTGCCCAATTTACAGTTTGGTTGCTCAGTCAAAACCCATTCATGATGATAACTCAATTAACATGACACTTTTTTTTGTCCTATGGCTAAATATTATTTTGCAGTGTCAGTAGTAACCTAAAAATACTAATGTAAACACCAAAAAAAATCAAAACTCAAAATAAAACAACTGAACAGATAAGCCTCAGAAGCTTTCATTATAATTTACATATAGAATATCATTTAAAGGCTCTGCACAGCCTTCTTTTGTGAGCACTCACAATTTAAGAGTCATGGAATCTGCTTGATCATATATGAGGAAAATTTTTGTTTCAATTTGAATCTGTTATATAGCCATCTAGTTCAGTACAAATGATTTTTTATTCCTTCATTTATTTATTTTCTGTGTATGGGGTTTTGTGCCTGTATATATAATATATATATATATATATATATATATATATATATATATATATATATATATATATATCTGTTCATGATATGTATCTCTGGTACCCATGGAAGCCCGGAGGATATTGGATCACTTGAGAATAGAGTTATATATGTTTGTGAAACAATCGTGTGGATGTTAGAAATTGAACCCAGGTAATCTAGAAGAGCATCCAGTGCTCTTTTTAAAATTTTTTTCTTCATTTATTTTACATACCAACCACAGTTTCCCATTCTTCTTCTCCTCTCATTCCCTCCCCCCACCTCCCTTCTACCCCACATCCACTCCTCCCCATCTCCATTCAGATGGGATAAGGTTTCCCTTGGGAATCCACAAAGCATGAAATATCAAGTTGTGGCAGGACCAAGCTCCTGCCTCCCGCATCAAGGCTGAACAAGGCATCCCACCATAGGGAATAGTTTCCAAAGAGCCAGTTCATGTATCAGGGACAGATCCTGGTCCCACTGCTAGGGGCCCCAGAGAAGACCAAGCTACACAACTGTCACCAGATGCAGAGAAGCCAGTGCACTTGACTGCTAAGCCCTCTATTCTCCACTGATTGATTTTTAATTCACTCACTAATTAAACTAGGCAAACACACTTATGCAAGGAATAGGGTGCCTTCATATCCAAAGATATCCATCAGATATTTTGACTTTTATTTATACTAGGAGAAAGTGCTTGGTTTAACAATTACATTCTCCCTTAAAACACATACCTTGACATAGTCTATACTAGTGGCCGCTTTAAAATATCCCTTAAGTGGAAGGATTGAAAAGTATTATTGAGATAATACATTGGAAACACAAATATGTTGCTATTAAGCATAAAGTAGTTATTATTCCTTGCTAAATCAAAGCATTTATCACCTCCTTTCACTTGAATGATACACAGAATAGTGTACTCATACATAGAAACATAGGTTCAATTAGCTAAAGGCTTTGATGTTTCAATGGAATAATATCAGCATTAGCTTCTATCTGAAAATGTTTTTTTTTCTTTTCTTTTTCTTTTTTCTTGTCTGTGTCTTTGTAGCAAAGGCATGGTCAGGAAAGAGTTGAATAACCAAACCACAAGAGTCAAATTGTCGAGAGTGAGAACACACTGTAGAAACAGAGAAGAATGCATTTTGTGTTTTCATAATGTTAGAATTTATTGAACAGTAATAAGTACAAATTGAAAGCTATTTGCCAAGAATTCCCACTTCCCATCACAGCCTTGCCTGAGGCAAACACAGGTGCTTCTATTCTTGATGCACACACACTGGATGATTACAGGACACATGTGCAAGGCCATTGCCATCACACTGTTAGTTCTCTTCTTTCTCTTCTCTTTTCTAGAAAGGTGGTGCACTATTACTTAAGCCAGATGTTTGATAAGTTCTCAGGCATTGTTTTCTTGATGTGCTCAACAGTCCTAATTTATTATAAAATAGAAGCTCTCTGAACAAGGCAAAATATAAAAATACTCTTTTACATAATATGCAATAACTTAGGGAAGGTCACATTTTAATCTTAAAGGAGGAAAGGGCAGAAGCCAATCTAAGACAATTACCTGGACTTTAAAATGATGGACATATTGCAGGTTTTTAATATTTGATTGAGGTTATTAATTTATTCCTGGACTCTGAAGCAAACAAAATGTGACACACAATCTCTATTGATCTTTTCATTCTTCTTAAGAAACTCAAAGGTACCATGAACTGTCATCAAAATGATTATTATGTATCTTCAACCAACTAATACAACCACTTGGTAATATTCACCAATTGTGGTCAATGGAATTTTACAAGTGTCAGAATAGTCTAGGCTGTCTTCTCAGCTTCTAATTTAATTAGATAGCTGGCCTATGTTTTTCCAAAAATACAGAGTGGTAATAGATAGATAGATAGATAGATAGATAGATAGATAGATAGATAGATAGATAGATAAATAGATAGATAGATAGATAGATAGATAGATAGATAGATATGTATATATATATATATATTTAAACATTAAACATTCTCAATGACTACTAATAATGAAGAAGATTCTCAGTAAAAAGGCAGATGAAAAGAATGCTGCCAACAACCAGTTTGATTTGAGTAATATTCTTGAAACATCAAATTTAGTACAACAAGTCATTAGTTCAATTGCATGTTTAAGAAGAAAGTAGATTAGTTATACACAATCTCTTCTAAAAACTAGAAAAGGAAATACTCTTATTATGAGTTCATAATTTACATAATATCAGAAGTAAAGAATACAAACTAATTTTCACTCGTCAAAAAAGATATAAAATCATTTAAGAAAAATGTTTAGTTAATCAATCCCAGTTATGTGTGAAAATCTCAATTTATTATTATGTCAAGACAAGTTTTATCTCAGAAATGCAAAGGTGATTTAACATTTGAATATTAAACAAACCAATGTAGTTTTCTATAGAAAAAATTCTAAATAAAACAGTGTATCTTAATAGATTCAGAATTCCCTACAAAATTTAGTATCTATTCATAATAGTGTGAACAAAAGCTCCTAAAGAGTAGCTGTGTCTTTAGGAGACTGGTTGATTAGAATTTAAGTACTGTGAAGGTATTGGAATGTTGTAGATAGAGAGGTGAATTACCTTATCTAGCATTAACCCCCAGAGCAGCCATTTCTTGTCTTCCTCTGTGTTCTCTGTGTCAGGACTAAAACCATGTGACTAACTGATTAAAAAAAAAAACTTTGAAATCTCTTGATTTGGACACCCTCTGGCTTCCATCAACCAAAATGTTATCAAATAGTATTTTCGAAAAGCCTCCCCCGTCTTGATGTAATTGCCTCTCTGTTGGACCCACCAGTGTCTTCTAGAATAGTCTTGATTTATGACTTTCTTTGTAATGTAAAGCTGTAGAACTTCATGAAACTGTTTCCACATTGAAACACGGAATCAGGGGCAACCTATATCTGTGTTCACAGGTCATGGTTACTCAAAATGGCTCCAAGAATTATTGCTCATTCCCTTTAAGGTGTGAACTGTGGATTTTACACTGACAATAAAAAAAACATTACTGTATCAGAAATAGAAAAGTTTTCCTTTGATTTACAATGCATATCTGTAAAATATTTGTAATTATACAATACTTTATTGTGAAATACTGTGCTTTATCTTAAAATCTGAAACAAATCAAGTATCTCCTCTTTTACCCTCCTAGTCAGTATGACAGTGGCAGTCCTGCCCAGTGTAATAAGTGAAGAAAAAATGCAAAGGAATTATAAGATAGCTATTACTCACATGTTATAAGTTAATATATGTAAGAAAATCTTAAAAAATGCTTCAATAAAATTAATAAATAACCCTGTGGAATGAAACAGTGTATTAGCAGTATCAGAGAACATATATGATCAATGTATAGAAGCAAATTGCATTTCTTATAAGAAATAAATGTATTTTGAAATAACTACAAAGAAATTACATGTATATGTAAAATCTTAGCAAATTATGTACAAAAATAAAATAAGTCACCAAATCATAATAATTAAACACACATTAAAAGATGTCTCTTGTTTTCAATTTTGAAGTCAATAATTTTCAAATGTTCTCTACAGTTTAGTGATAATAGTCACCTTGAACCTAACTAATACATTAGAAATAATTTTTATAAATGACACCAGGTAGATTCTAAAAGCATGAAATAAAATTCATTTATAAGGGACAAGCTAACACAAACCAATGAAACAGAATAGTGAAAACAAGTTCCGAAGAAATAGGAAGAGGATTGAGATCAAGTTTTCCTGAATTCAAGACACACTAATGTAAATGAAAATTCCTGAAAATAGGTTGGTGTTTGCAAAAGCTGATTGACTGATTAAAACTTCAATGACTGTGGAGAAACTGTAATGTTGCAGGTCATGAACCTACTGCAAATTATATTGGTCTATATTTAGCCCTCTAAAGAGCCATTCCTTGTCCAGACATAATATCCTAACTAGCAGATAAAGCTGAATATTACATCCTGATAAATTTTAAACATTTTGAATGCATTAACATAACAAAATCATATTCTACAATAGTAGATGGTTAAAAGTATTTCCAGATAGCCTCTGAAGCACATAACTGAGATTCTTCTGCCCAATTCACCTGTCCACTTGATGTTCTCACTAACGAATTTGAAAAGTGCCTTCCTTGATTTATCACTTTTGTTTTGCTACTATAAAAACATAATGAAATTGTTTCCATTTTGTATCTTATAATTTGAAGTAACCTAAAAAGTACTTTCAAGCCATGGTTACTCAAATTTGTCTCCAGAATAAAGTGTCTCTTATTTTCTTTGGGATCATAGCTGTGCTTTCGTGCACAAATAGGAGTCAAATAAATAAACTTTCCCAAGAAAAATAAAATGATGTTTTAAAAAGCACTTTGTCTCTTGTGTTACTTTATTAGTGCTCTAGTATTCTAGTTTACAGTGTTACAAGAAGCTAGAGAAGCCAGAGGAAGCTGAGGTTTTAGGAAATGTTGATTATCTACTGAGAGCAGAGCTTAGAGTAAGCAATTTGCAATCACTCTAGCTTACCTCCTCAGCAAAACTTCCACAACATGTACTCAAGTTCCTTAAAGAGCTTTTAGTAGGTGATTATGTAAAACATGCCCGGACACTTGAAGGGACCCAGCAAACAATGTTGCCAGGTTTAGTCACCTCATTTTGAGGGAGAGATGGACCACAGGAGTAAAAAGAACTGCCCCTGCTGAAAATCACCAAGAATTTGAGATGGAATCATCATTACTTCTCACATCTCAGTCAGCCAAGAAGAGAATGGATGTGGCAGCAAAAAATAAAACAAAACAAAAAACAAAAACAAACAAACAACAAAAAAAAAACCCACCTAGTGTCCTTGAATGGAGATTGAGCTATTTTTCAATAAATGCTTTTGTGTTTGTTGGGTACCTACATTTTAATAACTAATATATATACATATTTTATTTTTTTAAATCACAAAATTAAACCATGAATTATAACCTTAAATGCAATAATCAAAACCATAAATCTTCTAGGAAAAGAACATACATAAAATTCTATGTCTACTTGCAATTGGCAACAATCACATTCCTGATTAAGTAAAAATCTTTCATTTATTAACATTAAAATCAATTTTATTTTTTTTTTGTAGAGGAAAAGCTGTAAAGGATGTGAACATACAAATAGACTCTTTCAAAATATTATACTTAAGGACAATGTCAATCACTAAAATATATGCAAAGATGGTAATTTCATATTTATATTATAGCAGCTCTATTCATCATCATTAAAATTACAAAACAGGAAGCAACAAATCTATTAATCAGTAGAGCATTTATAAAAATTATAATTAAGTTAGATAATTAATTGTCTGAATCAGAGAAAATATAAATAAGGAAGTGTTAAATCTTTGATGTGGCCATGCACAGCAATACAAGTCTATATTCAAATTCAATTCTGCTTAAAAAATGCCACATAGTATCAATTTTTCCTCCAAATACAATGTGATCATAGAATATATTCTCTATAATTTAATTCATTTTATATTTGCTAATTGTTGCTTTAAAAGCAAGCATATTGTTTATCTAAGAGAATCTCCTAAAATTGCCATGAAGGAGTTTTTTCCACAGATATCAATTTGTACCAGATGATGTGAAGTGTTATTTAATTTTCTGTTTCTCATCTTTTCCTTCTGTTTATATTTATATGTTCTGCACATTATAGAAAGTAAAATACTGATATTTTCAAAAGTTAACTGTTTCAAAAGTTAACTGTTGAATTTTATCCTTTCAATTGTTCATGTTTTCTTTCAAATGTTTCAGAGTTCTGATCTTTCACTGTTGATAAACACATGCTATCTATGACTGAGAGACCTTCCTCCAGTTTGTGTTGGCTTAAAACTGGTTTAAAACTACACCAGAAGTTGCAGGATTATGTTATTAAATACTTATATGCTTATAATTGTTGTAGCTTCTGAATTGTTTAATCTTACATTATTATAAAATATTCCTCTTTACATATAGTAATTGTATCTTTTTTGAATCTATTTAATATTGTATTGTAGTAGAAACTCAACATTACATGTACAGTACTGAAGAAACAGTTTCTAATATTAAACGGCATTTTTGAGTCTTACGTTTTTTTCCAAAATAGTACAAAATTACTGTTAAATTTACACTGTCTGAAAAAAATCTCTGTATTTTAACTGAATTGCTTGATGCATTCACTGTCAATGGGAATAAAAATATATTTGAATTTATATAATCTATTTTCATTTTTTTCTTTTCTGTGTCTCATGTAATTTTGTTAGTCTATTGTTCTTGTCTACTTCTCTTATATTAATTCATTATTTTATAAAATCTTTAATTTTTAAAATATATAATTTTTGCTACATTCTATGTGGTTGCACTAGATATTCATGCATCACCAGCATGGAGGAGAGAATTTTGATATATATTTTATTTTTATGCATTATGTTTATATATATATATATCTTGACATGAAATTTCCCTGGAAATAAGTTTTATTCTCTTACTATAAAAACTTTAGCCATGTAGACATTAAATGGAAAACTTTATATATATATATATATATATATATATATATATATATATATATATATATGCAATTCCCATAGTATAGAACCAACACAAATATTTTAGGTACATCTATTTTTCATGAATTTTTGAAGTTCATTTAAAATGTGCATTTCTACTCTCATTGTTAATTGTGATAAAAAATATATGCTGTAATATTTTCACCTGTACCAATTGCTTAACTGTGCACTGAAGAGGCATTGAGAGTCTTCATACCTTTATAGAGCCATCTATACCATCATCTATCTTTAAAACTTTTCAATTCACAAAACAAAAATACCCTATAGCCACTGAACAGTAAAGTTCCATACACTACAGCCCATCTCTTCACAATAATGTCTTTATGTCTACTATTATGTTCAAATGATAATTAAAATTTAACATATGCAAAAGTGCTATGGATTTCCACTTGATCTCATTTTGGGAGAGTTAATAGGAAGCTTTTAGTTGTTACATAATTTTGAAGCAAGAACAACACAATATAAAATTTCTCTACATTTTCTTTAAAACATTATGATAGTTTTGGTAGAAAAAGCTTTGGTATTTTTTGAGATAAGTGTAGTGAATGTGATTCTACTAGTTGGAAACAGTGTTAGTACATGTTGAAAATAGTTTTTCCTGAATCTCCATTCTGTTTAATAATACATGATACTAGGTTTGATGGAACTCAAGTGCTTTAAATTATCCTGAAAGGGAAAATGTTCTTAACAATTCCATATGTAAGAAAAAAAATTACACCTGGGAAGTTTAAAACAATGGTATTTCTAATGTATTTAAAATGTTCCATTTAATGTCTACATGGCTAAAGTTTTTATAGTAGGAGAATAAAACTTATTTCCAGGGAAATTTCATGTCAAGATTAGGCATTTGATGTATGATTTCAAATGATCAGAAATAAAATAGCTACAAGTCATTCATTTTCACTCTAAACATTATTACAATTTCATTTGGTTTTCCTATGGCTGTTTATGTGCTTCAGCTACATTCTTATTTTTCTTAAATTGTTAAAAAGTTTTCTAAACATCCTTGAAAAAATGAAGCCATTAATTTCATAAAGAGTATTAACACTATGTAAATTTTTACAGGTACCATTTTCTATGCTCTTAAAATTTTCTTCTTCCTGACTAATTTGTGCAGGATATCAAACCAGAATTTAGTACGTCCTTGAGCTATTTGCTTAATTAATTTCTCATATATGTCAAGTATAGTGGAAGGGTACTTCAAAAAGTTTTCATTTCAAGTATCTACTACTTTACCAAACATGTTTGAAAATTAGTAGTATAAGACAAAATGGATATATATTATTATATCTAAAGTAATAGATGGAGTAAATGCATAATTCCTAGAGAAGAATTAAACACCTCAGAAGGTATTACACTTAGTGATAAGCAGTGTAAAATTTACACTTCTCAGACACAATATAAATTAAAATTTAAAAACACACACCATTAGCCAGGCCTTGGTGGCACATGCCTTTAACCCTAGCTCTTGGTCAGCGGGGGTCAGGGGGAAGGCTGGGGGAGAGCAGGAAGAGAGATGAGAGGGAGATCCATGGTTGGTATACGTAATGAATAAAAAAAATTCTTAGGCAAAATATTTATATAATCTGAAAAAACTGTACAATAGAAAAAAGAAAGCATCTTCAACAAATGCTGCTGACATAACTGGATATTAACACAGAGAAGATTGCAAATAGATCCATATCTATCACCATGCACAAAACTCAAGTCCAAGTAGATCAAAGATCTCAATATAAAACCAGTTACACTGAACCTGATAGAAGAGGGAGTAGGAAGTAGTCTTGAACGCATTGGCACAGGAGACCACTTCCTAAATATAACATCAGTAGCACAGACACTGAGAGCAACAATTAATAAATGAGACTTTCTGAAACTGAGAAGCTTCTGTAAGGCAAAGGACACAGTAAATAAGACAAAATGGCAGCCTAGAGAATGGGAAAAGATTTTCACCAACCCCACATCTGGCAGAGGGCTGATCTCCAAAATATATAAAGAACTCAAGAAATTAGACATCAAAATAACAAACAATCCAATTAAAAAATGGGCTACAGAGCTAAACAGAGAATTCTCAAAGGAAGAATTTCAAATGGCCAAAAGACAATTAAGATATTGCTCAACATCCTTAGTCATCAGGAAGATGCAAATCAAAACGACTCTGACATACCTTCTTACACTGGGAAGAATGGCTAAGATCAAAAACACTGAAGACAGCTTATGTTGGAGAGGATGTGGAGCAAGGGAACACCCCTCTACTCTTCGTGGGAATGCAAACTTGTACAGCCTCTTTCTCTATGAAAATTGGGAATCAATCTTCCTCAAGTCCCAGCTATACCACTCTTGGGCACATATCCAAGGAATTCTCAATCATACCACAGAGACACATACTCAACTATGTTCATAGCAGCATTATTTGCAAAAGCCAGAACCTGGAAACAACCTGGATGCCCCTCAACTGAAGAATGGATTAAGAAAATATGGTACATATACACAGTGGAGTAGCAGAGAAAAACAATAACATCATGAAATTTGCAGGCAAATGGATGGAACTAGAAAATATCATCCTGAGTGAGGTAACCCAGACTTAGAAGGACAAACATGGTATGTACCCACTCATAAGTGGATACTAGATGTAAAGCAAAGGATAACCAGACATCAACCCACAACTCCAGAGAAGCTAGCTAACAATTAGGAAGACCCAAAGAGGGACACATGGATCACCCTGGGAAAGGGAAATAGATGAGATCTCCATGAGTAAATTAGAGGGAATGGGATGGTCGAGCTGGAACAGGGATGGAGTGGGAAAGCAATTAGAAAGATACCATGATATAGGGAGATATCATGGGGATAGAGAGAAACCCAGTGTTAGGAAAGTTGCCAGGAATCCCCAAGGATGACCCAAGCTTGGACTATTAGAAATGGTGGAGAGGGTGCCTGAACTGAACTGGCTTACCCCAGTGATCAGATTGGTGAATACTCTGTCATCACAGAGCTTTTCTCCAATGACTGATGATAGCAGATGCAGAGATCCACAGCCAATCACCAGGCAGAGCTCCAGGAATCCAGTCAAAGAGAGAGAAGAGGGATTCTATGAGGAAATGCATCAGGATCATGAAGGGGAAACCTGCAGAGACAAGCCAGCCAAACTAATGGGAACTCACGAAAGTTGGATCAATGGTTGTAGAACCTTTATGGGACTGAACTAGGCCCTCTGCATAAGCAAGACTGTTGTGTAGCTTGATCTGCTTGGGGGCCCCCAAGAATCCATCTCTGGTGCATGAGCAGGGCTTTTGGGAGCCTACTACCTATGATGGGACTCCTCTGCAGCCTTCAGGCAGGGGGAAAGGCTTTGACTTGCCTCTACTGGATGTGCCTCCCCAAGGGAGGCCTTGCCTTCTTGTGAAGAGTAGTAGTGATTGGTTGGGAGGGGGAGGCTGGGGGGCAGGAGGACGGAAGATGGAGATATTTGATTGGTGTGTAAAATGAATGAAAAAATTTTCTCAATTAAAAAAAAGAAATAGAAAAAAATTCTTAAAACATATATCATTTGAAATTCTCAAAGAACTAATAAAACTCATAACAAAATTGTGTGTGTGTGTGTGTGTGTGTGTGTGTGTGTGTGTGTGTGTGTGTGTGTATGTGTGTGTGTATACTTAGTGTTATTCCACTGAAGAAAACTGATTTTCCCACATGGATATAGAGCATGGTCTTCTGCATCGACTTGGGCAGAAGTGCTACAATAGCATTCATGTTTTAGAGCCAGTACTATGAGCTAAGTGCTCTGCCAGATTCTTTGTTGGCATCATCTCTTAAATCCTTATAGTCACTCTGTTTGGTGCATATGCTAGGAACCTGTCTAATTCAATTGAAGATAGAGAGTCACAGAGATACTCAGTAGCTTTCCTTTAGTCAAACACATAGAGAATTTGGAGGACTTTTTCTTACCACAGTTTCCTACTCTTCCTTGGGTGGGAGAGAGCCAAAATTCAGTCACAGGAGTATTTGTGATGGGAAGTTGCTTCAGACAGATACCTTCACTGATGTGATCAGAGAAATGCCCCCAGGGTCTGATCTGCACCTTGGGACTTTGTAGATAATGTTATTTTCCTCTGTACATCAGGAATGGGGTCAGAGTTCCACAGTTTCCAATCACTGCACAGGGCGAACTGAAGGCTCCTTTCACCTACCTATGTCATCAAGCCAAACTCATAGTTTCACTCTATCTCACAAGCTCTAATAGACAGTGGACATACTCTGTGCCATATGTAAAATAGCTATAACCAAAGGAAAATGTGTAAAATGGGGCACAACGAGGACACAAAGCCCTTCATCAGTGGGGACTCTGAAAAACCAAGAACTCAGTCCAAGCCAAGCACTTTTGTCATCAAAGACGGCAGAACTTGATGAAGAGAGTTGATGTTAAGGTCTTGTCTGTCTGTTGTCCAGTACAGAACCATGATGTATACACACAATCCAAACATCGAACAGAAAGACTGCATTCCCATCCACTATGAAACCAATTTGTTTGAAGCTGGTGATAGTCTCAGCTTGATAGAAGACATAAGGTCAGTGCAACATGTGTATTTCAAGTAGAAATTGAGGATCTGTTCTCAGCATGAGACAGGTGAAGGTTTCCATAGAAATTATATGGAATATGAAAGAACTCTGACAAATCATGTTTGGAAAAATTTGCCTATTTTAGGAAATATGTCACTTCGAGAGTTATATTTGGTTTCTGAGTTTGTCACACATAAGCACACTATTTTCAATGTAGAAGCCCCTTTGAATTCGAATGCTTCTCCACTGAGTGGCTCTGTTTGTGTTTCCTTTTACCTTCTTCCTCCAAATTTGTCTTGTGCTGTTTCCTTTTCATTTCTTCTATTGGTTCTCTCATCTGTTTTCTACCATCAATAAATACTAGAGAAAAGAAAAAGCATCTCACAGAATTTTAAAATGGATGACAATTATAAAAAGAAAGAAAGGAATCTCCCTATCATTGTCACTCAATCTAACAATTTTATGACAGTAATGTTTGAACTTTTGTTTGAGATCCTCCAGATCATAGGCTTTTACACCAATAAAATTTTATTGAATTAGAAATACAAACAGAATTTTTGTGCTTCTAAAATTTGTTTGATTTGTAAATAACTAATTGTTATTGGAACAGATGTAATTTCAAAGCAATTAATATGTGAAACATAATAACAAAAATACTTCATTGAAATATTATAGAAGTGGTTCTCAGCTTTCCTAATGCTGCAACCATTTAAACACTTTAATACAGTTTCTCATGTTGTGGTGACCTCAAACCACAAAATTATTTTATTGCTACTTCATAACTGTAATTTTGATACTCTTATGAATCATAATGTAAATATCTGATATGCAGGATATCTGATATGCTGCTACCCCTGTAAGAGGGTCTTTGGATTGCCAAAGGTATCACAACCCCCAGACTGAGAACCACTGTAGTAGAGGATCTAAAAATGACTATATAACTAAATCAAAGAATTTTTTTTGTTTTTTATTCCATTTCATGCCATGCATTGTGCTAATGACAAACTTCAAAATATTCCTTGAAAAGAAATAGAAATATCACCCTCTAATGATGAGTTAATCTAAATGAATGTTTCAAGTATAACATTGATTAGTTGATCTTGAAGAATATTCTTAAAATGCTGTAGGAGAAGAGGAGAAGAGCAACAAAGAAGTCTGTGATGGCTAATCTTGGTTATCAACTTGACATTCTTTGTAAGAGGGACCCTGGATTCAATAATTGCCTCAATTAGATTGGCCTGTGTGGCACTTATTTTTTATTGATGTGTGATTACTGAGCCCACTATAGGTAGTACAATCCCCAGCATGTGATCTTGGCTTGTATAAGAAAATAGGCTGAGCAAGCCATGGGAGCAAACTCGTAAGTGTCATTGTTTCAGAGTCTTCTCTTCTTTTCCAGCCTCTAAGTTCCTACCTTGAATTCCTGCTCTAATTTCCCCTTATGACACACTCTAAGCTGTAAGATGCAATAAACACATTCTTCCCTAAGTTGCTTTTGGTATTCATCACAACAAAAGCATATTGTCAGGGACAATTTGTGAGTCAAAATAGCAACAGGTTTTGGAAATGCATACTGTGTAATGTTACACAAGGACTACTAAGTATTTAAAATTAGTGAAATGCTGTGGGATGTTCTGTATGACAAATGTGTTGCTCTGATTGGTTGGTAAATAAATCACTGTTTGGCCCGTGGCCAGGCAGGAAGTATAGGCGGGACAAGGAGGAGAATAAAGCTGGGAAGTGGAAGGCTGAGTCAGGGAGACACTGTCAGCCGCCACCATGACAAACAGCTTGTGAAGACGCCGTTAAGCCACAAGCCATGTGGCAAGGTATAGATCTATGGAAATGGATTAATTTAAGCTGTAAGAACAGTTAGCAAGAAGCCTGCCACGGCCATACAGTTTGTAAGCAATATAAGTCTCTGTGTTTACTTGGTTGGGTCTGAGTGGCTGTGGGACTGGCGGGTGACAGAGATTTGTCCTGACTGTGGGCCAGGCAGGAAAACTCTAGCTACAGTGAAAAATCAAGGACATTCCAGTAAGTAGAAACAATATAAGTGAAGACAGTGGTAGTGAGACGTATAAGAACTAACTAAGGTATTGCTAGAACTTAAAGGCTGACGAAAAGGAAGAAGGTGAAACTACATATTGCATCCAAAACTTCCCTTTAAAAGAGAATTCTAGGGACTGAAGAAGTAGCTCATCAGTTAAGATTACTGTCTGCTTTTCCAGAGGACCCAGGTTCAATTTTTAACACCCACATGGCAGCTCACAACTGTCTGTAACTCCAGCTCCAGACTATGTGACACCCTCACACAGATGTAATATATAGGCAAAATACCAATGCACACAAAATAAAAATAAATAAATCATTAAAAATAATACAATTCTAGATCCTGAAGAGATGATTCAGTGGTTAAGAATACTTATTGCTCTTTGCAGAGGACTGGGATTCAGTTCACAGAACCAATTCGGTGGCATATAAACATCTATAATGCCAGTTCTACGGGGGATCCTACACCCTCTTCTTGCCTATATGGGCACCAGGCATGCATGTGGTACAGAGAGATACATGCAAGCTAAGCATGCACAGATGTAAAACACAAGTGAATAATTCCAAAAATAATTCAACTAGAATGCTATCAAAATAGGAAAGCAACAAAATTATGAGTATAAAGTTTGCTGTTTCTCTGTGTGTGCATGTCCACATATGTGTGTGTCAATACTAGACCAAACACATAGATTTCTTCTGGGCATTAATCAGAAAAAGGATTAAGAGGGAGCAGTAGAGTATTACAGGTTAATTTAATCAGTGTCACATGGAATACAATACTGAACCATTTCCCATATTATAAATTAGTGCAAAATTAATTACTATACACTGATCAAAATGAAAAGTTTTGTGCTGAAATGTGATTTTATTTGTATGTTAATAAATAAAGTTTGCCTGAAGATCAGAGGTCATTAGCGAGCCAAGAACAGAATTTAGGTGGTGGTAGCCCACGACATTAATCAGATCACATGGCAAGCAGAGTCTCTGTGTGGTCAAGGACACAGCCAAGACTGGTGACCTGAACCTTTAATCCCAATACCAACCATAGAGACCTGGAGGTCTGTATAGACAGGCAGTGATGAGGAGTCATGTGGTTGGGTTTAGAGCCAATGAGAAGGCAGAACAGAAAGACAATAAAAAGACAAGTCACACAGGAAGAAGGTCTCTCTCTCAGGGGAAAGAAGACAGCAAGTGGTAAGCTGAAGGTAGTCGTGGCTCTTGTTCTGATCTCTTAGGCTTTAACTCTGTATTTGACTCTGTGTTTCTTATTTAATAAGACCGTTTAGAAATTCTTCTACAAAGTTTACTGTAAACACCTAAGAGTCCTACATTTATAAAGTTTAATCTAACAGATAGATATTATAAACAACAAACAAAAATAAACACAAATCTTACAGATCTTGTGGTGCAAACCTGCAATCCCATCACTTCGGGGCTAAGGACATGAAGAACAGAACAAGATCCAGGCAGCCCTAGGATGTATGAAACTCTGTATCAAAATAATTAAAAACAATATAAACAGCAACAAAATATATTCTAGTTATATAGAACTGACAATTTTAATCTGCTTATTGACATTTTCAAAAAATTAAACTTGAAGCCTTGGATAATTTAATATTTAATATATAGCTAGAGATACAATGGTTTTGCATATTTTAACAGAAAATATTTGGATAGTGAGCATGTTATATAGCCATTGAGATTATAATTAACATTTATTTTGGATTGGTCATTGTAATTGAGTTGAATTAACTTTCTGCATTACTTCAACATTTATTTTACATCCCAACTTTCATACTACAAACTCTGTCAGCTGACTGAAATAAAGAAATTATCCCCTCATGTTGATGTTATATCACAAACCTCAGGGTTATAAGGGAGAACATAAAGGCAAGAATACTTGTACATGTTTGCAATGCAAATACTTGGAAAGCTGAGGCAGAAGAATAGCTCATTTCAGACCAGCATGTATTACATTGAAAGTTTTAGGACAGTTGCCTCTACGCAATTGTGACACAAAAATATATAAATAAATGAATAAAACGGAAAATTTAATGAAGGAAAATTAAAAAATACAGCCAACTCAATTTTAGAAAACATATCAAAGTGTTTTCATTTTATTGCCATATGTATTCACACTTTTCTGAATATCATTCAGAGTATTTTAGAGACATACGCACTTGTATGAAATTTGATTGTAACTTTTATTTTACAAGGGCTACATAGCTTCATGAAAATCCTCATGCTATATTTCAGCTCTTCGAAAATTATTAATGTTTTACTTTAAAAGTTACTTCTTCTGAGGCCAAGCAGTGGTGGTGTATGCCTTCAATCCTAATTTGAGGCCAGCCTCATCTACAAAGTGTGTTCTAGAACAACCAGAGCTGTTACACAGAGAAATCATGTCTCAAAAACAAAACAAAGAAAATATGTACTTCTGGCTATACTGAACATGTTAGTTATCTTGGTTAGTTCTATCAACTTGACACAAACTGCAATCACTTATGTAGTGGAACCTCAATTGAGGAACTGAATCTACCAGATTGGCCTGTGGACATGTTATGTGAGGGTACTTTCTTAATGTCAATTGGTATAGGAAACAAAAAAAACTCTGTGGATAATGTCATCCTTGGTCATGTGGTCCTGGACTATATAACAAAGTTAGCTGAAAAAGTCCAGGAAACAAGTATTTAAGCAGTGATCCTCTTTCGTTTAAAAAATAATAATAACAAGAAATTGCATTGTATTATAGGTAGAATTGTGTGAAGTCCTGGCTCACTTCATCAATACCCAACAAAAGCACTCTTGTCTTACCTAATTTGGGGCACTATGACAAATAAAGGCAGAGTTCAGATAGGCCGGAGCATTCAGAATGTTGCCGTGTGTATCACATGTAAGTGCTACAGCAGTCTGTATTCCACCAAATACTGGGGACAAAGGTTTCACAGACACAGAGACACAATAAAAATTGAAGTCTCTGAATTCTGCTTATTTTTCTCATTTGTTTCTATTCTGGAAGGATATGTATGAATGATTTCTCTGCATTAGTTTTAATGCTTACAGGATTTTTTTTCTCATACTACTGATCATGTGTGTATAGCATGAATTTATTTGCATATACTGAACTGTTCTTTTATCCTAGAGATGACTTGAACTCGGTCATGTATAGCGAATTGTTAGCTTTGGTAAATTCAGTTGGCTAGCAGTTTTTTTAATAATTTTGATAACCATGTTCTTTTCTCAACCTGATTTCATCTAGCTTTGATATTAGTTTAGTGCCTGCATCAGAAAAATGGCTCTGAGTTTTCTTGATAATATTTTTAAAGACTGAAAGTGATCAGCATAAATGCTCTTTAAATTTTTTATTTATTTATTTATTTTTTTAGTGAAAGTTAACATACAAAGCCATGAGTTTCATTATGGCAATTTCACACGTATGTGTCATTGCCCTTTATTTGCATCACACCATTGCCTTCTTCCGTGTTCTGTAGATATAATTATAAACTGTCTTATTAAATAAGAAACACAGAGCCAAATAAAGAGTTAAAAGCCCAGAGATCGAGCAGTAGCCAAGAGCTAAGACCACCTTATCTTATCACTAGTTGCTGTCCTTCCCCTGAGAGGGAGACCTTCTTCCTGTGTCCTGATTTTTATTGACTTTCTGTTCTGCCTTCTCATTGGTTCTAAACCTAACCACATGGCTTCTTCATCACTGCCTGTGTATACAGACCTCCAGGTCTCTATGATTAGTACTGGTATTAAAAGCATGTGTTATCATGCTGGCTATGTCCTTGAACACACAGAGATTTTGCCTGCCATGTGATCAGATTAAGGATGTGTGCTACAACTACCAGACTTCTGCTTAAAGGCTTGCTCTTAGCTCTGATCCCCAGGCAACTTTATTAACATACAAATAAAATCACATTTCAGCACAAATAAAATATCACCATAATGCCCTCCTTCCTCTCTCAACCTTTTCCCCTTCATTTCCCAAGCTAGTACCCTTTTCTGCTTTCAATGACATGTATTCTATTAACCTCTACTATTTCTTGCTCTTTTAAAAACTTGTCACCCCCTCTTTCCCCTTTTATAATCTCATTTCTAGCTTCATTGAGGAGGCATGTGTGTGTGCATTGTGTGTGTGTTTGGGTGTGTGTGTGTGTGTGTGCATGCCTATGTGTTTAAAATCTAGATTCTATATATAAGATAAAATATGCCATATTTCTTTTGGGGTATGGCTTATTTCACCATAACCTCCACTTTTATCCAATACCTATGAATGAATATTCCAGGATAGAAGAAACCAATGTGACATAGCTACATGCAGGGAGTTTATCATTGTAAGAATAAATTATAGAAGAGAACCCCAAAACTAAACAAAATAAAGAAACAAGAGAAAAAAAGCAGAAGAATAAAAAGAAGGAGAAGGAACAGAAGGAGGAGCAGGAAGAGGAGCAGGAGGAGCAGGAGGAGGAGAAGAAAAAGAACAAGAACAAGAACAAGAAGAACAAGAACAGGAAGAACAAGAAGAAAGAAGAACAAGAACAAGAAGAACAAGAACAAGAACAAGAAGAACCAGAAGAACAAGAAGAAAAGAACAAGAAGAAGAAGAATCATTAAGTCACACAGTTTGCCCTTTAGTCAATTCATCTTTTCTTGAAAGCATTCATTGCCATGAGTCATTGTCCTGGTTTGAGGTCTCTGGCTTCCTATATGCCATCAATAATGAGCTCTTACTGGGGCTCCTCTTGGACATCCTATTGTCATCCTGTGTCGTGGAGATCCTGCTATTTTGGATCTATAGGTTCGTCTGCTTCACATGGCCAAACCGTTTATAGATAAGGTAGATGTTGGGGTGAGCCAATTAATAATTCTAGTTCTGGGCCTGGGTGGTAGGTGAGTTGGTCAGCTTGTTAGCTTTCCTTGTAGTTACTACACAGGGAGTTCTTCAGCACTTCCTCAGCTGGCTATCTCACCCAATGCAGCCAATAACAAGGAGTAGAGATGGTTCTCCTGCTCTCAGGGCCTCAGATCCAGGTCCCCCTCACTCATATTGCCAGGGCCAACTTTATTGTTTTGCCCAGGCAAGATGCACTTGGGGGGTGAGGTTGCAAGGCAAAAGGGTAGATGCAAAGAGACATAAGGAAGTAATTGGGAATAGAATGCATGATGTGAAACCCACAAAGAATCAATAAAAGTAAAATTAATACATAAAATAAAATGTAAAAGATATACTTTCCAAAAATATAATAATCACTCAAGGGTAGGGAAACCATATATAAATCACAATCCACTCTTTGTTATCAGATCTCAGATCTCACTTGTATAAAGATTCAGCAGTTAATACAGAGAGTGAAACAAATTTGATGTGGAATGGCAGTCCCTTGGTCATGGAAATTTTGCTATAATTTAGAATTTGATAGTGGCTCTAAAGAGGTCAGAATTGTGTGAATCCCCAGTGTTTAAAACTCATCAATAACATTCTTGTTTCTCAGTGACTTCATCTGAACCTCATGATATTCCTCATAATTCCTATTAGACAGCCTTGGAAATTCTCTATGATCACACATCTCTAAAGTATTAGAAATGGATGCAAATTAGGATTTTCTCATGTCCATTTGCATGTTGTGTTTTCCCTTGTAATTATTTCTTTGATGTCCCTAGTAATTATTTCTTTGATATGCACACCAGTTGTTCATGTTGTAATCTTTTAAAATAAAATACAATTACATATTAAGATGAAAAAAATACATTATAGAGACAGCTAAAATATCAATGAATGTCAGAGACTGGAACAAGGAAAGATGGGTAAGTGAAGTGCAACAGATACCTAGAGCAGTGAGGCTATTCTCTAAGAAACTTTGGAAGTGAAGAAATAACAAGAAAGCAATAAAATCAGATATAAAATGAGGCAGTTTTAGAAAGTCTTGCAATGTAATCTGACTGTGAATTATTCATTTGAAATTGATTAGAAGTACCAAATATCTCCTTTGCAAATAAAATTATTTGGAAGACAAAATTCTACTTGTTACTTTTATTAAGATGATCAACATGTGTATATATAAAGCTCAATAAGGTAATCATATTATTTTTGGTTCACTTTGAGTGTCTATTATTAAACTTTAGATACAATGTAGATTCTCAATATATACTAATGCAAACCAATTTAATCAATTACTGGAGTACATGTTTTAGATTTTTCTATTGTGGAATAATTTGTAAGATGTGTTACATTTTTTTATGCTGTATAACATTTGTTTAATGATGCAAAGATGTATTGCATTCTTTTATGTTGCATTTGTTTAACTCTGTGAAGCTGTGTTACTTTGCCAGTTTAATGGTCTAATAAAGAGCTAAATGGCGCATAACAAGTCAAGACAAAGGATGGGCAGGGCTGGCAAGCAGATAGAATAAATAGAAGGAGAAAAAGAGAAAAAAAAAGTCATTAAAGGGACAAGAGAAAGAGGAGGACTCCAGGGTTCGGCCACACAGTCACACAGCCAGCCATGAAGTAAGAGTGGAAGTAAGATATAAAGAAGTAAGAAAAGGAAAAAGCCCAGAGGCAAAAGGTAGAATGGATAATTCAAATTAAGAAAAGCTGGCTACCAATATGCCAAGCTAAACCCGGGCATTTGTAAGTAAGAATAAGCCTCCTTCCATGTGTGTGAGTTATTTGGGAGCTGGATAGTGCCCCCACCACCCAAAAAATGTAAAGAGTAAAAACAACCAACAACAATCTATAATGTTTTCTTTTGAGTTCAACTTGTAATTTACAGTACCAGGAGAACAAGGGATGACACACCTTCATAATCTGATACAAGGTCAGACTGAAACAATTAAAGGGGGTTATGGTAAGTCACTTTAGAATCAAAACTAAGTTGTGTGTGTGTGTGTTAGTACACATCTTGAATCCAACATTTAGGAGGTAGGTAGGCTAGAGGCCAGCCTTGGGTGCATAACAAAATACTGAATGAAGAGTTGGAGTGATATCTCAACGGTTAACACCACTTGCTGCTCTTGCTGGATGTGGTTCCCAGCAACTACAAGGCATCTCACAACCACCAGTAACTCCAGATCCATGAGACCTGATATATTCTGGACACTGTGAACACCAGGCATGTAAACGGTACATATATACATGCAGGCAAAATATTCATACTCATAATTTTATATCAAATCCTGAATTGTTGGAAAATATGTTGAAAATCAATTTTTCCTGCTGTGGGATGGTCTGTATGTCAAATGTGTCGCTGATTGGTCAATAAATAAATCACAGATTGGCCCGTGGCCAGGCAGGAAGTATAGGCGGGACAAGGAGGAGAATAGAGCTGGGAAGTGGAAGGCTGAGTCAGAGAGACACTGCCAGCCGCCATGATGACAAACAGCATGTGAAGATGCCGGTAAGCCACGAGCCACATGGCAAGGTAAAGATTAATGGAAATGGATTAATTTAAGCTGTAAGAACAGTTAGCAAGAAGCCTGCCACGGCCATACAGTTTGTAACCAGTATAAGTCTCTGTGTTTACTTGGTTGGGTCTGAGCGGCTGTGGGACTGGCAGGTGAGAGAGATTTATCCTGACTGTGGGCCAGGCAGGAAAACTCCAGCTACAAATGGCGTCCAACGTGGTGGCAAGAGTTTCCACCTAAAAACTGAGAAAAAAGATTCTAAAACGGAGATAAAAACAGTTCCTAATTGTCTCTCTCAAATGAGCGGCACCTGCTGGTTTTAGCTCCTTGTGGGTTTCTGGTGTGCATGCTCGACCTGCCGTTTGGCGGGAATGAGGCCTCTGCAAGTGGCACATTAAGCTGCATGGTGGATTTAGCCTTTGCTAGTATAAAACAAAAAAAGAGGTTTTTGGGCTACATGCTGCTTGGATAAAAGCATAGACCCACGATAGCTCCCAGAGCTGGCTGTAAATATACCGTACCACTGCCATGTTGGGAAGCTGAGGTGGGCGGAGCCAGCAGCCAAAGCTGCTGCAGTTTAAGGCAATAGATTCACAATAAGACAGATTCAGATGTAATAGTTTACGATGTGTGTAAAATATACGTAGGCTTGAAAGAGACAAAAAAGGTGATAAATACAGTTATATAAACAAATACATAGTTTGAAAAATTAAAGTCTTTAAAGAGACAGTAAAGTTAATATAAAAAATAAGCCACATGAAGATGAATATTAAGATGAATATTACACAGAGAATCTGGATTGTGTTGTCCTTGGGATTTTTAACTGCAGAAAAACATTTGATTGTAAAAGCTGTTGAGTTATGTCAAAATGTATATTTTAAAGGTACTTTGACTTCAAAATTTGGATATAAGGATATGTTGCTTTGGAAAAGAGTCTCTGCTTTTGTTCCCACAGAAAGCCAAAGGTTATGGATTTGTTCCAGATTAAGATACATCAGGTTTGACCAGCCAAGACCACCTGAAAGGTCTCTGATGACACCATGGCCCAGATGATCCAACATCCAGAATGGTTTCAAGGCAACCGGCTCAGACGATACAGCCTCATGGACTATTCCATAATCCTAAAATTTTCTGTTTCCCCAGAAGATACAGCGCCCCCCTCCAGCAGGAAGTAGTAAGAGAAGCTACGCCCAAATTCCCAAATATACCAAGCTGACTTTGGAGATGTGTAAAGGTTAAAACCTTCCTTTTTAAGAAAAGAAAAGGGGAAGTGCTGTGGGATGGTCTGTATGTCAAATGTGTTGCTGATTGGTCAATAAATAAATCACTGATTGGCCCGTGGCCAGGCAGGAAGTATAGGCGGGACAAGGAGGAGAATAGAACTGGGAAGTGGAAGGCTGAGTCAGAGAGACACTGCCAGCCGCCATGATGACAAACAGCATGTGAAGATGCCGGTAAGCCACGAGCCACGTGGCAAGGTATAGGTTAATGGAAATGGATTAATTTAAGCTGTAAGAACAGTTAGCAAGAAGCCTGCCACGGCCATACAGTTTGTAACCAGTATAAGTCTCTGTGTTTACTTGGTTGGGTCTGAGCGGCTATGGGACTGGCAGGTGAGAAAGATTTATCCTGACTGTGGGCCAGGCAGGAAAACTCCAGCTACATTTTCCGAGAAAGATTTTCCCAACATATTTGGCTGGAGAAATGAGACGAGATAGGTACTTCCTCAGTAGTCTTTTTTATCCTCGGCTCTCTGCTCCACTACCCACTCATCCAGCCTTACTTGATTTTTCCATGTATTTTACATCTATACATGTCCTTGAGAAACTCTCCATTAGTAGTTTAAACTTACTACTTCTAGTCCTTCTGTGAATTTCCTCCCATGTGCCTGGGGAGGTGGGAAAGTATGGATATTACAACCACAAACGAGAACTGTCTTGACATTTGTTTTATACTGTTCATTGATTTACCCATTTATCCCAAATTTTTATGCTCTTTCTTCTAATGAAGCTATAATCATTAAGATGCTCAAAAAAGAATGTGATTATCAGAGCTGCTTAGACTATTTTAGCAAACTGTGATGTGATTTTGGTTGACATCTACTATGGATAGAAATAATATTTGCCAAGGTGCATTATAGATCACTAAGGGAGGTATCAAATTTGACCATAATAAATCAAGCAGTCTTGCTTGCTTTTGCCTTGTAAGTATATAGCTCTCTTTGGAAATTCATAAGAAACTGGAGGCCAATAATTTTTGCTTTATCTGTGTGTCAGTTTTTTTAACAGATAGAATATGGATGATTACAAGTGGAATGACATATGGAGAGGATATACATCAGGTGTGGTCGCTAATTTACTCAGATGAAAAAAACCTTGAATTTCTAGGACTATACAATATCTTTATTTTTTAAAATAGTTATAGTTTTTATGTGAATATTTTAGTGATTTTTGGCAATTTTCACGAATTCTAAATGTATACATGTGTTTTATATATAATTTACTTAAAATAAAATGATATAAGTGTTCTATACAGGATATTTTTAAAACAAGAATCTCAAATTATAGTTTAATTCTTCACAGAAAAGTTAGCAGAAACTCAGGTATGGAGGAAAAAATCAAGGAATCAATACTTTAAAGATTCATTTGCTTATTATTTGATGTGTATGTGTGTGACTGAGTAAATGTATGTGCACCATGTAGGTGTATATACCCACAGAGGTCAGAAGATGGCATTATATGCTCATGGGAAGAGAGCTGTAGGCCATTGTCAGCTGCCAGATAATGGGTTCTGGGAACCAAAGCAGGTTCCTTTGGAAAAGTACCAAGCACTCTCAATGATTAAGCTATTATTCCAGCCCTAGAATTAGTACTTTATAAAGGATGAAACTATAATGTATTTTTCTTTATGTTTTCATTTTTTGCTTTATAATTTCTACAAAATTAGAGTAGATATCATGAAATTTGCTAAGTAAGTGAATACAGCTTGTACTGGACATTACACGTTTTAAAGGCAAACATTTCAACTTTCACATGATTTCAGTATACATTTAATTTAATCAGTTATGTCAAATTTATTGTGGTACCCATTATAAATATCTTAAGAGCTTTAAGTTTTATTAAAACAAAGTGAAAGATATATTTAATCAACGCTACTACTGATTTCAAGAGACAAAATCTGGAAGTTCATTTCCTGTTTCCTTTCACTTCTTAATTCACATCTTAACAAGTCATAAATACACTATCCATCCTGTACTCTTTGCTGTTTCACTACTTTAATTTCAAAAGCTCTCCACTACAAAAGAAAATGATTATACAAGATGAACATCGATAAGAATCTACTTCAAAAGTAGTTAATTTCTTCCCTAAGTGAATAAAATTGATATCTGTATTCCTGTTTATTTCTGTTACATCGAGTATTTTAAATCTTTTAGTTTCAGAATCATAAATTGTATTTAAGTATCTCTTGGATTCTCTTTGAAGACAAATTTCAAGGTACCCTTAATTTCTAGGTATCTTGATACCCCTTATAAAGCATAAAATGGATGGAACACTATGCTGCATTTCTAACCTCTTTAATTCCAAGCTAAATTATTTTATTAGCGTACAAATGTAGTTCTGAAGGTAAGGTTAGTGGTACACAGATGTAATTTAAGAACTCATTAGTTATCTGGACAGTGGTGGCATATGCATTTAATCACAGCACTTGGGAGGCAGAGGCAGATGGATCTCAGTGAGTTCGAGGCCAGCCTGGTCTAGAGTGTGAGTTCCAGGACAGCCATGACTGTTATCCAGAGAAATCCTGTCTCGAAAAACCTAAACGTGCCCCCCCACACACACACACATACACACACACACACACACACACACACACACACACACACAAACACACACACAAAAGAATTCAGGAGTTGTAGACAGGAGAATTGGAAATCCAAGGCCATAGTCAGCTACAGAGCAATTCCCAGAATACCTTGCTATTTGAGATTTTCTCTCAAGAAACAAAATGTAAGCCTGACTAAATTGGATTTGATATTTTAATTATATTAATGACTAAGATAAAAGTTAAACAAAATGATGTCAGATTAATTTTATTCATCATGAATTATATATTTCTGAAGTTCATAATTATTGGCAGGACTTTCAGTATATTTCCCGTATACATTTTTTTCTTAAAAAAAAAAAAAGAACCAGTTTTGTTTATTACTATTGTATACTTGTATGCATGTTGTATTTGTGGATATCAGAGGGAAACTTTGAGGAGTTGACTTTTTCCTGCCACCTTTAGTGGATTCCAGAAATCAAACATAGATCACCAGGCTTGGGTAGCTGATACTTCAAACTGCTGAGCCATCTTGCAGTCCCTGATTTCTGAGTTTTATTCAAAGTGCAATGACACAGCAGAATGTGCAATTTCTTACTATGTTCCCACAATTGGCCTGCAACCAGGCTCATCTCAAACACACTGAGATATGCCTGCCTCCACCTCCAGAGCAGGGGATTTAAAACAGGCATAACCACTTCTGCCAGAATTTAGATAAATTTTAACATAAAAATTATACATGATTCAGAAGCTATGTATAGTTAGCTTCATATAAATATTGTATTATATTGTTTGCAAGTATATTGAAATGTGACATAGTACCCTATTAACCCATATAATAATTGAGTTGTATCTTTTATGTCAATTAAAACAAGTTTAAAATAATAATTCTCTAGTACAATTTATAAAATCAATAAACAATACACCAAGCCCTAATTTTACAAATTTACACATTTACTTGTTTTAATCCATGCAACAAATATATATAATTTCAATGTAGCCAAAGGACAGCAATAAAAGTGAAGTTGAAAAGAGGTGTATAATGCTGTATCAATAGGAAAAGGCAGGGAACACAGCATATGGCAATGGAATATAACCTTCCAACACACACTCAAATTGAAGAAACAGCTATTTTCTCATCAAACTCCATTAAATACTTAATCCATTCACAACATCAGAGCTCCCACTTTTTATTGTATCTGGAAATACTTTAACAGAAAAGTAGACATTTCTTAATCCAATCAAGTTGACAAATCAACATTATCTGCAAGAAAGAATGCCAAGGGTTCCAGAGACAACTCAGTCAGTAAAGTTTTTGCTATACATGCATGAAGACCTGAGTTTGCTTGATCCCCAGTAAGAACATAAAAGCCCTGCACAGTGGTACCTGTCTATAATCTCAGTGCTAAGGAAGCAGAGACTAGAGGATCCCTGGAACTTAGAGGATTCTTGGATCTTGTTCAATCAGTTTTCTTGTGTTATTTGTCATTTCAATATTGACTCATGTTCTTAATGTTACCTTTGCTCTCTCTCTCTCTCTCTCTGTGTGTGTGTGTGTGTGTGTGTGTGTGTGTGTGTGTGTGTGTGTGTGTGTGTATGTGTGTGTGTGTGTTCATGACTGTGAAGGTCAGAAGAGAATTTGAGGCAGTTAATTTGCTCCTACTATGTGGGTGCCAGGGTTTGAACTCACGATGTCAGCCTTAGCAACAAATCTTTTTTTTTTTTTAATTTTTATTAAGAGATTTTCTATTCATTTTACATATCAACCACGGATTCCCCTGTCCTCCATCCTCCCACCCCCAGCCTCCCCCCCCAACCCACCCCCATTCCCACCTCCTCCAAGGCAAGGTCTCCCCTGGGGAGTCAGCAGAGCCTGGTATATTCAGATGAGGCAGGTCCAAGCCCCTCCTCCCTGCACCAAGGCTGAGCAAAGTATCTCAGCATAGGCCCTAGGTTCCAAACAGCCAGCTCATGCACTAAGGACAGGTCGTAGTCTCACTGCCTGGGGGCCCTCTAAACAGTTCAAGTAAAACAACTGTCTCACTTATCCAGAAGGCCTAGTCCAGTACCATAGGGGCTCCTCAGCTATTGGTTCACAGTTCATGTGTTTCCACTAGTTTGGCTAATTTTCTCTGTATTTTTCCAGTCAAGTCTCAATATCTCTTGCTCATATAATCCTTCCTCTCTCTCTCATTGATTGGACTCCTGGAGCTCTACCTGGGGCTTGGCCATGGATCTCTGCATCTGCTTCCATCAGTTACTGCATGAGGGTTCTATCATGACAGTTAGGGTGTTGGCCATCTGATCACCAGAGTAGGTCAGTTCAGGCACCCTCTCGACCATTATCAGTAGTCTATAGTGGAGTCATCTTTGTGGATTCCTGGGGATCTCTCTAGCAGTCTGCTTCTTCCTATTCCCATGGTCAAGTATAATATTAGAGGGACCAGCCTTAAC
Source organism: Peromyscus californicus insignis (assembly GCF_007827085.1). Classification (NCBI taxonomy): domain Eukaryota; kingdom Metazoa; phylum Chordata; class Mammalia; order Rodentia; family Cricetidae; genus Peromyscus; species Peromyscus californicus. Next base: position 72,509,701 of record NW_026294391.1, on the reverse strand, counting down.
ATTACACATCCCAGGGGCTCAGGAGAGAGAACTACTAACGGTGAGGACTATTTTAGGGAAATAGAATCTCAGCACACCGAGCTCTATAGTCCACTTGCTTTAATTCCTCTGGCATAACATCCTTTATACACAGCTTCAGTTCTGTTCTCATGCCTAGCTCCTTTCTTGCCTGATTTCTCTCTATATCCATCTACTGCTCCCTCTCAGTTCTATCTTAATTCTCTCATCTTAATTCTGCCTTGTGTAGGTCCTTTTTACCTTGTTTTTACCCAGCTAGGACTTCCTCATCTGAATCTTCCTCATCTTCCATCTGTACTCTCTGGTCAAATTCCTCCTTATCCCTCTCAGTTTTCCGTCTGTAAGTTCTCCATGTTCCCCTAAGTTTCCCAGCAATCCAGTTATAAACCCAAGCAATAGCAGTCCCCTGATCAAGCAAGGTCACCAGGCTTGAATTCTGTGGGGTCATAAAGGCAGGTAAGAATTTTCCTCAGGCAGTGACCACGAGGCTTCCAGGGTCAAACGGAAGGGTGATAAGAATTAAATAGAAGGGCAGTAATTGTTAATTATCATTTGCAACCCAAAAGGGAAGTGGCTAATGAATTAACTAAAGGCTAAATTCGGGTAATATCTAAGAAGAAGTATTGATTTCCCAGAGTCCAGGGGGGCTTTGCTATGTCTGGCGTGGGATATCAGGGGGAAAAAATCAATGTACACTATATTCTTACATCTATTAACTTTATTCCTCAAAGACAAAATTCTATCAATTCAGCTATAGCTCCACCAGACATTCAAGGCAGGAACAACTCTGGTCATACCAAGCTCTATATCCGTCTACTCTATTTCTCTGGGATGAAATCCTGTCTCCATAACTACAGTTCGGTCCAGCTCCCCAGCTCATAGTCCAGCTAATGACTAACTCCTATGCTTTCAGCCTCATCTTCGTCCTCTGTATCCTCTTTCTCCATCTCTGCTGCTCTCTACTCCTGGCACTCAGAAAACTCTACTCGAGATCTGCTTACCCTCTACGGAACCTCTGTCATCTTCTCTTCTCTCTTGCCATGCTGCTCTGTCCCTGTCTACAGAAAATGCCTGCCCTTTCTTTCCCTGGGCACCTCATTCCCTGCCTCCTCAGGAATGTTGTTTTATCTCTCACCTTGATATACAAAAACCTCTTTTGTTCTCAGGCAAAGTGCTCTGGAGAACCACTAGGCCTCCCCAAGGCAAGGGGATGGTCTGAGCTTCCTCAGCACAGGAAACAAAGCTAGGCATCTCCTGCCAGCTTGTCTCCTAAGCTCAGCAGGGCAATTAGTAACTTAATAGGTTCAGCAGGTCTGGGGAGCTGAACTGTTTACCAGTTGGTCTGGGCACGCAAGGATTTCATAGCAGAAGACAGCTGGAATATTAAAGGCTGGGCCACCAAATATTCATAATAAATGGCTTTGCCTTTTGACAGACCCTTGGCCGGTCAAAGTTCAGCTTTAATACACAGCTGATTCTCTATGATTGATAAATTCTTGAGGCCCACAAGAAAGAGGGATCTTATGTGCTCAACTATAACCTTAAACGTGATTGGTGGAAAATGTTAAGAATCTGTAAGTTGCTAGGTCAATGGGAGAAAATAAAACTGCCTTCTTTTTTCCTGTAGCTCCTATCTGTCCAAGCTATCTGCCGTTTTTCTACAGGAGGAAAGTGTGCTCCATTGCTAGGCAACCTGTGTACAGCTAGATGCCTCTGGTGATAGTTAAAGGGAAATCTGGAACTAGAGGTAAGATTTGGGAAAGGAGGAAGTTAAGATTAATTGGCACAACTGCCAGGCCTTCTCAAACGGGTAATCTGGATGCTTAAGTCTGTTCTTAAAGAGTACAGAGGTATCTCTGATAAGGCACTTTCCTCCCTCTGGGGATGGAGCTGGCCAGATGCTGCCAATGAGGATAAGTACAGGGAGGCTTGAACTGGAGTCTGGCTGACAGTGCAGAAGGTTATATCTAAATATTCCTAGATAAGGTTAGGGGTTAAAGGTCTATAAAGTTAGTAGGGCATTGACAAGGGAGGGTCCAAGCTAAATTGTGTAAAACTATTACTTAACGTCCACCTGACCTAGGCGGTGTCTCCTTGTGGAATTTACCTTAAATTAGGAGACTTGCATGTGGACTGTTATTACTGTTAGTCCTTGAAAGTGGATAAGGGAGATATCTGATTCCAGAGGAAGCCTTTCCTGAAGCTGCTCTCCAGATACTTTGAATGTGTATGTCCAGAGAATGATCAGTCCACCCTGTTAGCCCTTCTAGGGAAAAGTCAATTGGGAAAACTATAAAGGCACACATGATTTTCATAACAGAAGACAGCTGATACACAACAAGCCAACTAACACCAAAAGCTCCTTAGAAATTGGCTTCCTCTGGAGAAATTCCTTGATCCCTCCAGGTAGTGACTTTGCCGTAATCAGCTGAGTTCTTATGATATATTCCTGCGGCCCGCAGCACCATGGTGTCTTCATTTATCATGGTATCTCTTTCCTTGTTCTCCCACTCTGTTCCTGATCCAGCTAGGACCTCCTGCTCCCCTAAGCTCTCTTTCCCCCCGACCCTTGCCCTACATTACCCCCCCACCTCCAGTTTGCTCATGTATCTCATCCATTTCTCCGTCACTATGAGGTGCGATCCCTGTGTCTTTCCTAGGGTTCTCTTTACAAGGACACATGCTCAACTATGTTCATAGCAGCATTATTTGTAATAGTCAGAACCTGGAAACAACCTAGATGCCCTTCAACTGAAGAATGGATAAACAAAATGTGGTACATATACACAATGGAATACTACTCAGCAGAGAAAAACAATGACATCATAAGGTTTGCAGGCAAATGGATGGAACTAGAAAATATCATCCTAAGTGAGGTAACACAGACTCAGAAAGACAAACATGGTATGTACTCACTCATAAGTGGATACTAGATGTAAAGCAAAGGTTAACCAGACTGCAACTCACAACTCAAGGGAGCCTTTCTAGTAAAGGCAACAAATCCTTTGAAACTCTGAGCTGGCTCACCATGCCCATGTGTGTTTTTATCTATTCCAAATATAATCTTATTATTCTGTAAGCTTTTTAAGTTATTTTTTCCTGACTGAATCACAATTTTTTTTTAATTTATGTGAAAAAGTGTTTTCAATCCATTCCTCTCTCATGGAACATGTGGACTCTTTCCAATTTGTGTGAGCATGAAGAGTACTGCCATGAATACTTGTGCATGAATACTATGTGAAATTATGGTTTCATTTCTTTTCAGTAGCTTCCATTTCTTTTCAGTATGTACATAGAACTTTAATTCTTGTATCATGTATGAATTCTTTCTTGAATTTACATAGGAAAAATAGTGGTAATTTTAAGTGACTGAAGTATTTGGAACCTATGGAGATTTCAATTTTTTTACATTTATACCAACTTTTTCATTAAAACTATTATCATCCTAGTACATGTGAAATTTAATCTTACTTTAGCTCTAGTTTGCATTTTCCTAATGACAAACAGATGTTGTCTTACTGAAGTGAGGTACTAGCTCATTGTGGAATAGATTTACACCACGTAATCATCCAGTGAGGATGTACTATTTCCTCTACTACATGTACCACTTATCCATCTGTTTTTCTTCTTCCAGAAATGTTTATTCATATCATTTAATTCTTCATTTTTACATATAAAATATTGATTTTTCTTGCTCTAGAGACTGAAATACTCATAATTTTTGCAGATTAATCTTTTGTCAAATTAACATTTTTCAAATATTTTTCCATTGAATGAGCTCACCTAGTATGGAAAATTCCTTCTTTGAGCAGTCCAAAATAGTAGTATTCCTGTCTGAATTGATTACTGTACTTTCCCATAGCACGTTAAAATAAAAGCTCAAGGATCTCCTGGATTAATACATACTCTCCCTTTTCTCTATCTGAAGTTGCAATCTAATGTCCCTTCAGTAGTTAGACTTAATTACACCACTCAGCACATTAACTTGCTTCTTTACTTATTGACTTAGAGGCATCTGCAAAGAGACTGGATGCAAGAATTGACTTCCAAGTCAATACATTTTGTTTTCTGTCAGAAGCACTTTCCTATTTTAAAATTAAAACCTTAAGACAAGTAGAGCATATGATTGGAAGGACAAGAAATAATATTTTGATACAATAGCAATATAATAATGAGAAATTCTACTTTTTGAATGATTCATTAATTTTTATTTAATGCTCATTGGTGTTTTGCCTGCATGTATGTCTGCATGAGGGTGTTGGATCCTCTGGAGGTATAGGTAGAGACAGTTGAAAGCTGCCATGCGGGTGCTGGGAATTGAACCCAAGTCCTGTGGAAGAACAATGCTGTTAACCACTGAGCCATCTGCCCAGTCCCCAACAAACTCTACTTCTATTACTACTACATAATTGCTGGTTTCATAAGTCATGGCTATGGGAGATTCAGTACAGTTCAAATGCTGTATCAGAACATCCTTATATCCATGCAGAAACTTAACAATGGCACTATAATCAAATTTACCAGAATCTTTAAAGGCTGTTTCAATATTTTGGGAAAACTGGCTGCTTCAGAATGGAGATGATCAGATTTCAGATGATTTGGTTGACTATAGCATGTCCATTACTGTAAAATGATATTCCCAATATATAAAATATTGACCTTCTTTATATTCCTGTACTGGATTTTCCATCTTCTGACATTTTCTACCAGTAAGTCAGAAGCTGTGGCTGCTGCATCATGATCAACAGCTGTAATTACTAGAATATCATAATAATATTAATAGTATCATACAAAGAGAAAGTGATTAATTAGTGTTATTGTGAACTAAGTTATAGCAAAGGTACAGAATATTAGTTATACCTCAAAGTGAAACAATATCCCTGGTTTTGCCAAACTAAAAGAAAAATATAATAATGATAGTCTTCACTTTAGAAATTATAGCATTTCCTACATCAGTGTTTGCACACCTGGGCCAGATAATGTATTGATTTTCTCAATCAATGAAAACAAAATTTGTGTGTAACAGCTTTAGAACAAATATCAGGTTAATCTTATCACTAATCAATTGTCATTTTCTATTGCCCAACTGTTCTATAACTGTTCTATTAATCAGTCAAATTGACTAGTTAAAGGGAGATACAGTTGGAATCTCTACCTCTGAATCCTCCTGTTCCTTAATAGGGTCAGTCATCTCTGAACTTGCTCCAAGACCAAAATACTACTTTGGCTTACTATTTTTCTAGGTTTTGACAGGCCTAGTATATTTTCAGCCTTCCTATTATAAAGGTTTTCAAGGAAAATGCCAGAAAGCAGGTGATTCTTCTAGTTGTAGTGTATGTACATGTTTTTTTTTCACATATTAACTTAAAAAATAAACACAGGAGGTTCTAGGTTCTGGAGCTGTTTGAAAACAAAAGTAAAGTAAAATTTCATTGATAACTTTACTTTCCATAAAGTCATACTGTGACTGGTAGACCATAGTGACAATGTGTTCAAACCAGTCTCTTAAAAATAGTATCAGTTCAGAACTGGTGTTTGAGAATCCTTTAAATGTGTGGATATTTTTACTCATGCATGGTTACCTTATTAAAAGACCCCTCTGACAGTGTCCTCCTACTCTTATAAGAAAATATCTTAATTGAAGTAATCTATAATTATCATAATTTATTTTTTCTTACAGTTTTAAAGGCTGCAAACAAAATCAAAGCAATAGTCCCTTTTATGTCTGCTGGTGGCCCATTCTTTTCTTCCAACATTATTTATTGTTTATGAGTCCTATAGAGGGAGCATGAAACCATGCGTTTAATTGACAGAAAAGAAGAAGGAGATAACATGATCCTAGTTAATTCTTTTAAGCCCTTCTATGAGGACAATTTTTTTCACTCTGAATGTTAGAGGTCTTTTATTTTAATCATTTCCTAAAGTATTCATCAATTAACAACACTGGATTACAAATTCAATATCAACTTGAATTTTGGAGAGGCTATAAACATTAAAACAACAATAGTTCCTTTCAGGAAGAATTGGAAAAATACATTACAATTTTAGCAGTTTAGTGAACTCCTTTTTGCCCTCAATTCAAATTGGCTTAAATTCTGGGAAAAGGTTGATAAATTTTCTTTCTGATTTTATGATTTAAACTTTTGTCCACTTTCACTACAAACACTCTACTGAAACACCCAAAAAGTATGGAAAACAACACTTATCCTACATTCATGAGCACCTTGAACAACCTGTACTTATAGAGTAGAATCAGAGTAGTTTGGTTACTTGTAGCACGAATCCTAATTGGTCTTAGTAAAAACCCTGAGCCAGATATCAGGGTAAATGCTGAAAGATCAGAGAGATAAAGGAACAAGCCATAGCCACCTCTTACCTTACCAGCTCCTCAGTCTGAAAGAACTGAGCTCCTGTCTTCTCCTGCCTTATATTTCTTTTCTCTGCCCAGTCATATTACTTCCTGTCTTAATCTGGGGCTGGGATTAAAGGCATGTGTGCTTCCCAAGTACTGGGAGAAAAGGCATGAAATCCCAAGTGCTAGGATTAAAGGTGTGTGCCACCACTGCCTGACCTCTATGACTAACTAGTGGCTGGCTTTGCCCTCTGATCTTCATGCAAGCTTTATTTGTTAGATCATATACAAAATATCACCACAGTTACTTATTCTGATGTCCATTTTAACAATCATGGTTATCTTTAGTAGGGAAGTTAAACTAAAGAGATTATTGTCAGCCATGAAATCTGTCTTTTAGTCACCTATGTCTTTCTCAATGGATGTCATAATTTTCTACTAACCTTTTATAATATAAAGAAGAACAATATGCTGGATGATATTGTGGTGGCCAAACCTATCAATTCCTAAAACATCATTCTGAAATTTTTATTTTTCTTATCTTAATGGACAATATGATTTTAGAAAAAAAATAGTTCTACTACTGTCTATCTTGAACTGTTCAGCATGGGAATAATTTATGAAAAAATATACATTTGGCTTTGAATTACTAAAGTCCTTAAGTATATAACAAGTAAAAGGTAAAGTAATAAACAGTAAATAGCAGGAACAGAGAAGCAACAGATACTTACAGAAAAACTTCATCAAACCTAAAAATGAGAGCTCATGTTATCCTTTGGAGATCACTGGAGTTGTCCAAATGAAAACAATAGGCAATATTGTCAAGTCAGAAGCTTACAATCAATCCAGCAGAAATTGACTGGGGAAGTCTCATTGAGGTAGTAAGCTGGAGTTTTCAAATGAGAGAATCCCTGTTGATAAAACATGTTCCTTTGGGTAACATTTTTAAATAAAAGAACAAATAATAGCACATAATATAATCAAACAAGGTTTTCAATTCATACATAAGAAACTGACTGGGATAAGTGTAAGCAGTCAGCTGAAGGTCCTAATGGAGTCCTCTTCATGGATAAGCTTCCCATGGCTGCAACTCCAGCTTCCCATTCCTACTAAAGGTATTTTTATATCAAGGAAAACAATACTATCATCTGTTGTAAATACTTTACCTTCCAGATGCACTTAAGGACACCATCATTTTTTTTTTACTCTGGTGATTGTTGTTTTTCTTTCTTTTTGTTACAGCATTAAGGGTCATGCTTTCCTGGGGCAGGTTGTTTTGGATGAGACAAGTTGGGTAGGTTGGGAGACACTTCACTCCCAGTGTTGACTTCTCAGTGAACAACAACACATGATAATTTTTTTTCTTTTCTTTCCTTTTTTTTTTTGAGACAGGGTTTCTCTGTGTAGCTTTGTTGCCTTTCCTAGAACTCATTCTGTAGCCAAGCTGGCCTCGAACTCACAGAGATCCACCTGCCTCTGCCTCCCAAGTGTTGGGATTAAAGGCATGCACCACCACCACCCGGCTTAACACATGATAATTTACCAATACAATGTACATTACATGAAATACTCCAAAAATCAGCCAGGTTCTCTCCTTTTGTATCTGTTGTTTATGCTGTGGTGCTGCCCCTCATGGCTGGTCGCCACCCGCAGCAGCCATGCTGGCGGAGGAGCATGCTGATTGAAAGAATCACAGCCATGGTTACCTTTTTAGAGCTTTATTGGGAGAGGGGGAGAGAGAGAGAGAGAGAGAGAGAGAGAGAGAGAGAGAGAGAGAGAGAGAGAGAGAGAGAGAGAGAGAGTGCTTTATTGGGAGAGAGGGGGGAGAGAAGGGGTGGAGAGAGAGGGACGGGGAGAGTGAGAGAGGGGGGCCAACAGGAGGAAGGAGCAGAAAGGAGAGGAGACAGAGCATGCACAGAGGGTCCACCCGCTTTTTAGGCTGGGACGCCGTCGAAGGCTGATGATATAATTAAGGACCAAATCCTTACAATATCTTCTCTATAGTTTATGGTAACACTGCTTTCTGGTGGGATGAATGCAGCCATGAGCAATCAAATGGTTACAAATGATTGTCCAGCCACTCACTTGATGTACTCCAGAAGAAATGCCTTGTTTTTTTCAATATGATGAGTTACATATTCTCCAAATATTTATTTCCTTTCTGTATGAATTTGCTCAGTTTATCTTTCACATTTTATTATAAAAAAAAGAAACCCAAATTATATCATGTACATTTTCTTACAAGTCAGTTTAGTTAGCTGTACAACTTTATCATTAAGAAGTTCTTTACTTGAATTAAACAATGATTTAACTTAGTTCTTTGCCACTTTCCAACAAGAGTCGCCACCCTGCCAATATGCAAACCATCTTCTTAATTTCTACCTGAGGCTTCATCACAATAATTTTCATGTCCTTTTTTTTTTTTTTTTTTTTTTTTTGAGACAGGGTTTCTCTGAGTAGCTTTGCACTTTTCCTGGATCTCGCTCTGTAGACCAGGCTGGCCTCGAACTCACAAAGATCCACCTGCCTCTGCCTCCCGAGTGCTGGGATTAAAGGCGTGCACCACCACCGCCCGGCGAATAATTTATTTATTTTTATTTTATGTGTATTGGTGTTCTGCCTGTATGCATGTCTGTGTGAGGGTGTCTGATCTTGTAGTTACAGACAGTTGTTAGCTGCTGTGTGGGTGCTGGGAATTGAACTCATGACCTCTGGAAGAGCAGTCAGTGTTCTTAACCACTGAGCCATCTCTCCAGTTCATGTCCTTTTTTAAACCATAAGTCTTTTCCAATAAACTTCAATATTTTTCTAATACCTACTTCAGAACTCCAATGATTTATAACCATTATGCAGCTCGAAAGTCAATTCCATATTCCTAGTTTTATGTAGCAGTTATCCAAATCTATCATTAGTTTTCTATGAAGCTTCAGCAAAGCACTGCAGAGCCATTAAATTAATAAGATTTTGGTGTGCCTACCTGATATTTTGAGAAATATACTTTAAGAGGGTATTGATTTTGGTTTTCTCTTTTTTATTACTATGCACCCGTTTCTATGTTAGAACACAGACCTTGGTGTAATCTGAATGAGGTTTTCTTCACCATGGTTACTCATATTTCACTCCTGAATAAACTTTCTTATGCCTTTTGAGTTGATAGGTGCTAGCTTGTGTCCAGTTAGGCACCTGAACTTAGGACCCCAAGAATGGTGCATTTTTTTTAATCAGAGGAGTAAAGAGGATAAGAGAGAGATACCAGCCAAATAGGTGCCTTGTGCTCACACAATCTGTGTTTATCTCCTCAGGTGGATTGTGGTGATTTTTTTCTGGTACTTTTTGTTTGTTTGTTTATTTGTTTGTTTGAGACAGGGTTTCTCTGGATAACAGTCCTGGGAGGCCTGGAAATCACTTGTAGACCAGGTTGGCCTCAAACTCACAGTAATCCCTCTGCCTCCTGAATGCTAGGATTAAAGATGTTTACCACCACTGCCCAGCTTCTTGCAGATACTTAAGCCTCCTTTGTTTCAATTTGTTATTTATTCAGAGTTAGTTGCTTAGCATCCTATTTGATGCATCCTTTTGTTTCTTTAAAACATTTTATTTTAAGGTATCCATTTATTTATTTGCTTTGAAGTTATTTTGGCTTCCAATAATCTATTTTGTTGTTGGTTTTGTTTTATTTTGTTTTTAGAACTCTGAAGGCATTTTGATTTCTGAATGAGCATTCAGTCTGTTTGTCCCTGAAATGCCTCTAATATTCTATTGAAGAAAGGACAAAATATTTGAAGAAAACCAGAATATTTTATGTTTCAACTAACTGTATATTTGATATATATGTTAATTTAACCTACATGTATTTCAGAAAGGGGAATTAAGCTAAAGATAATTTAGTTGGCTTTAACTCTCCCTCAGTTGAGAATATTCACTATATTTAATATGATTAATTTTCCACATTTAACTAGAAATCTTAGGCAATATACTTAAAAACAAAATCATAAGTGGACAGCCTGCTTTAATTTAAATTTAGAATTATGCTTTAGAATAGAAATTATAAAGCTGGTAATTTATAAAATTAATAAGATTTCTAAAAATTACATCTATGTTAAAGTGATACATTAAAATTAAAAAGAAAACTGTTTTGTGAGATGGTTCAGTGTTATGCTAGCTATTTTTATGTCAACACAAGCTAGAGTTATTTCAAAAGAGCAATGCTCAATGTTCCAACTGGAGTGCATTCTCTTAATTAATGATTGATGTGGGAGGGCACAGGCCATTGTGGGTGGTGCTATGCCTGGGTTTTATATGAAAGCAGATTGAGAAAATCATGATGATAAGGTCAATTAAGTAGCACTCCATCAGTTTCTGGTTCCAGTTTCCTTCCCTTCTTAATTTCCTCTTCTGACATTCCTAAATGATAAACAATGAGGTAGAAGAATAAGCCAAATAGACACTTTCTTCCCCAACTTGCTATTGGTCATGATATAGTAATACCTTATTACTATATGTAACCACGATTATAGTAACTCTAAGTCAGATATTAAGTCAGATATTGGTATAATTAGTGAGACATTGCTTTGATAGACCAGACCAGGTTCTCTTTGGAAGGATTGTGGAAAGACTTTGGACACAGAGTTTTAAAAGCCACTGAATATTGAGAGTTCAGTGGACGGTTCTGTAGGAACTTAGAAGATAAGAATGTTGAAGACACTACAGATGATGGAGCCCAACTTTGGAATCTGAGGGAGGTTTAAAGACTTGATTGAGGTGAATTGCTGTTTTTAATTAAGGTTCTGGGGTTGTGGTTAGCTGGGACTGAAGAATCTGTTGTGATTAACAATATACTAGAACCGCTAAAGTGAAAGCTTTGTTTTGCTGGTATACACGATGCTGGCTAACTGGAGCTGAGATCTTAGTTCTAGAGTAAGAAGAGACCAGCATCACTGAGTTGAAATCTGGGAAATATTTCTCAGAGTTAGCACACAGAAGCTATGTTTCAGAGGCAGCCAAAATGCTGACAACTAAACTAGTAGTCTAAAAGTCACTTAAGTGGTGCAGATTTAGAAGACATGAATGGGTCATGGAGAGGAGCTGACACTTGGCAATGTGTGGCAGGGATGGAGACCTGAAGAAAGCCCAGAAAATGCTACTAGTGAAAGTGAAAACCAGTTGAAGCAGAAGACCCCAGCATTTAGGAGATGCCTGTACCATGGGATGATCACCAAAATCAGCAATGAAGTCAGCTAGAACAAATAGACAAGCTGTTGGTGCTATAGAAGGGAGAGCCAAAGAAGTAACCCAGGACTTTTGACTTTTGGCAGATCCCAGAAGACTATGAATGAACATTGAGGTTTTTTTTCTTTGTTCAGGTTATGACTGTGCCTTGGTTCTTACTTCTTTAAGAATGTATTCCAATTATTTTTTGATTTTACAGGAGTGCACAATTGAGACTTTGAACTTTAAAATAGATTTTGAATATTTAAAGAAACTGGATATATCAAAGAGACATAAATTTTAATGTGTTTGAATTGTTAAAGACTGTTGAGCTTTAAATGTTATTTATGTTTTATATTATAATAATATTAATGTGCCACCTTGGGGGCAAATGAGAAAGGAAAGATTATTATTGAGAAGTGATGTGTTTGTGTGTCAAGTTGATAAGGCATCAAGTGTTTAAAAGTGCTTATTGCCAATACTGATGAGTTTAATTTCTGGAAGCTACATAGTGAAAGTAGACGACCAACTCCCAAAAGATGTCCTCTGACTTTCATATATACACACAAAGCTTCTTCTAACCCCTCTCAAGGTTCCCCTCACATATTCTGAACTTCATATTCTTTCTCAAAAACAAAAATAAAACTAAACAAAACACACACACACACACACACACACACACACACACACACACACACACAATCTATGGAGTCTAATTTGTGTAGGCCAACTGTTCCTTGTTGTGGGTCTGGGGTCATTCAAAGATTCACCAGTCTGACCATACTAATTTTTTTAAACAAATAAGAGGTTTTATTGAACACTGGCCAAGACCATGAATACAGGCCAGGTCCACACCCTAAAATGGTACCAATTACTATGTAGTTCCTGCCTACACATGATCAAACATACATCCTGTGCCATACGGGCAACCAAGCTTGTTTACAAAAGTGAAAACACACAGCTTGTTATCTTACATGAAAACAGTCTCCAGCATTCCAGGAAGATTTCTGTAATTGGCAAGTAGGGTTTACCGGTTAGAAGCAATTTTGTATTATAGATCTCTTTAATATATTAATTTAAACTTAAAACATAACATTAGCCATTACATCCTGAGCATGGACCTTTCCTGAAGTGTGGTTGATTTACTTAGTGTCACTACATGGAAGGAAACTGTCAAATTAAGAAATAAAGCATGCCGGGCAGTGGTGGCACATGCCTTTAATCCCATGCACTCGGGAGGCAGAGCCAGGCAGATCTCTGTGAGTTCAAGGCCAGCCTGGGCTATAGAGTGAGTTCCAGGAAAGGCACCAAAGCTACACAGAGAAACTCTGTCTCGAAAAACCAAATAAATAAATATATAAATAAATAAATAAATCGCATTTCATTCATTGTATATTTCTCATAATTAATGAAAGGTACAAGGTTTATAGATATTGCAAATATTTCCTAATTATCACTGACTAAATCACGGACTGAAATGTTTATGAAAATAAAATAAAATTTTCTATGGTAGCATTGAGGTAAAAGTTTCCTACCTATCTTGACACTGAAGAAATACAATAACTCATCAAAAGATAACATATAGGAATACAGTGGCTTCCAGAAATGTTTGTGGCCTAGAGAAGAAGTCCTTTGTATTCTGCTTCATATCCATCTGAATCAGGAATGGAACGGCTGAAACATATTTTGTAAGCCATGTGATAAAGGAATGCTGGGGTTGGGGATTTAGCTCAGTGGTAGAGTGCTTGCCGAGCAAGCTCAAGGCCCTGGGTTAGGTCCTCAGCTCTGAAAAAAAATTAAAAAGTTAAAAAAATAAAGGAATGATAGTTAAACATTGAATAAAGAGGAAGATAGTTTTTTTTATAAGAAGTCACAAATTTTCTCTGATGTAAGTATTTAAAATAGTAATAATAGCAATTTAATTTTTCATGATGTAGTTGAAGTGTGGTGGTTATATACTTTTTATAATTTATTTGATGTTAAATATTTTCTTCATTATGTAATGTGAAATATATTTCTTGAATAAATAATATTATAGAATTATTTAATATAGGTATAGCATTTTATTAATACTATCTGTCCTGTGTAAGTCGGAATTCTTTAATTAGAAGTGTGCTAAACAGGCTTAAGGCATTCATATCACTGAAAAATGCTCAACTGACATTATCCTGACACTGAAGTTTAACAAAGACTTTTTTAGGTGCTATGAACTTATGAGGAAGAGATGAAGACAATAACACGGCAAAGGCATTAAGTGAGCATCCTAATATAAAAATTTATCATATATATGATTTAGGGAAACATTTCTTCCATGTCACTTGATGTGTCTAAGCACCCTCTTACTTTTTAGAAATAAGCCCACAATGGTAAGCTACAATGGGAACTTGATTCATAAAAAATAAAAAGAAAGTTCCCATGTGCTAACCCTATACTTATATTTTTGGAAAATAGCCTAGCCTTCTTAGAGACTTCCTCATAAACCAAACAAAATAAAACCAAAACCCCCTTGTGAGCATAAGTTTTTATTGACAGGCTCTTTACCATTATGTAAGACAGGATGTGGAACATACTAACATTCTTACATTTTTTCCCATCTACAAGAAAAAACACACGCTTTTATCTTTCTGTGTGTACTTATCTTAACCTTTTAAAAGACTATTTGAGGGCTGAGGAAATGCTTCAGTACAAAAAAGTACTTGCCATCAAAGCTGAAAACACATGTGATATCCCCATGATTTACATGGGGAAGGAGGGAACTGACTCCTACAGTCCCTCCTCTAATCTTCATTGATGTGCTAGCACATCAGTGACCTACAAAACCTCCACAAGCAAAATAAATTAATGCCATAAACATTTTTAAACATTTTGTTTTAGATTTAGGTTTGTATTTGTTAGACTTAATTGTTTTGTAGTAGTTTTCTCTGAGATTAAAACTATCTATCTTAGAAGGAAGCTCATTAAGACACAGGATGTTAAAGGAGAGGTCAAAAAAAAAAAAACAGTAACAGGGTGTTCTCAGGAAAGTTCTTTAGCATCTTTGAACTGAGGATTTTTACAAGGAGGTAAAAGAGCAATGTGTGCTAAAGGAAGGTGAAATGTTCCATTCTGCAGGCAGCTTGTAAAGCTCAGGAAGGAAACAACTCAATGGCTTCAGCAAGTCCCTGAAACTGGCAAGATTCACTAGACGCTTTCTCCTTTGAGAATTTCTCCTTCAAGAAGTACAAGAGCCACTGAGAGACATACTCAGAGTAACTAGGTTACTTGGAAACGACATCATTTAACTTGTAGAATAGCCTGCAGGTTGTACAGGGAACTCTAGGACTGAAGCTTTTATGTGCAGTCATGCTGGGGTGGGTTTGGTTGATACTGCTGTCTATGAATCATTTCTGCTCCTATAACTAATCTCTCACCCATATTCCTGTAACTAATCTTATTAAAACTCACTGACACACCAAGTTGGACTTTTGTGGTATTCATATGTGTTGGTCTATCATCAGTTCCCTATCTGTGGTGAACACATATTTGTTAATGCCTCACCAGGAATAGTGTTATAAAATATTAATTTGAAAATTACATGTCATATAAATTGCATATGTACATTTATACTTATGTATCTTCTATAACTTTATGCCATATGGTTCTATAATAATTTACTAGTGAATATACAAGTACACACTGATGCGTTAAATTGCAGATGAATTTTATATATATATATATATAATATATATATAACAATTGTCTACATACTGTATGAACATATACCAATAACTGTCTACATATTATATGAATACATAACACAGAATCATTACATATAAGACTTCCATGTAGCTGTCTGTGGTTTTGTGTGTGTTCAGTTGTGAAAGAATTAGATTTCACAAATTAGTTTGCTAGATTTTCACAACATTAAATAAAGCCTCAGAAATAAACATGTAAATTTCATTGGGCATTAATGCTGAATTAGTGATAGATTTTAACTCAGTAACATGAACACCAAATCTTTTACTAGCAAGAATCTCTCAATTTTCACATTCACTTAACAACTGACTACTATTTTGAACACAAAACTTGTTACTTGACCAATTTTAAATCCTTTCTTGTATCAATCCATTTTTTCTCAACATATTATCTGTAGTTTCCTTAATTTTCCTAGAACAATCATCTTAATTACTTAGACCATGTTGTATATTTTTCTCTGTGTCCCTATTGCTTTGTCCTAACGCTTTGAAAATCATTCTTTTGTCACATTTAACTTATTGCTTATACAAATAATTTTTGTAACTGATAAATAAATGTCAGTAAATTTATTATTCCAGGTACATAAAGAAATGTAAAACAAACATTTATTATTGAGTCAATGCAACTCTGAAATTTACAACATTCACATTAAACTTGAAAAAAATCAAATGAGTCACACACACATAATTTAATTTAAGTTCATCTTAAATATTATAGTTCAGTCTAATAATATTATAGTTGTTAGATATTTAAGGCAGCATACAGAGACAGAAGGCAGAAAGAGACCAGTCTGGCCTCACCAGAAGATACTGTTTATTTCAAAACAGTGAAGGGCAGATACTTTCTAACCAGAAAGGAGTGCCTATAAAGGGTGAAGGGGGTATTTGGAATTTATATAGGAAGATTGGGAATGGGAAATTAAATGCAGCTTCAGGAGGCTGTGTGCCAGTCCACAGCCTCTACTTCCTGGAGTTTGTCATCCAGACAAGGCCATTTTCTCTTTAGAAAGTGCTTTTCCCTGGCTATCAAGATGCAGGTAACAGTGAATGAACTGACCAATATCTATGAAGCTGAAGGGGCTGGAATATTAACATAGGGGCAGCAGATTTCAGCAACTTAGGGGAACAGAGAGATACTTGATCAGAGTCTGGGAGACTTTGTTAAAGGTTGATTTTGACGACAGTACTTACAAAGATGCTCAAATATTGCTTTGGATTTTCAATTCTCAGTAGTAAGAACTGTTTTTATTATGAAAATGTTTTATCTGAGCTAAATAAAATTGCTTTCAAAATCATATTGGTCTACCATGGGGAAATTCATAGTATGCTGAGCATCTTATAACACCCACACACATTTGACCTTGTTTTGTTTTAAGGCAAGACGACATGTAGTCTAGACTAGCCTATGATTAAGTCCTATGCAGCTCAGGGTGGCCGTGAACTTCACTTCTTTCTGACTCTATCTTTTAGTGCTAAAATTATAGGTATGTGACATCATGGCCAATTTTCCTTCTGTTGCATTTATAAAGGTTTTGTTTGTGTCTTAATGAAAGAGGCAGGAAGAACCGTTTAAAGTCCATTTCATTCATATTGTGATAACTGTGTCTGGTTTCTTTAAAATAAATGCCACTATTACTTTGGACACTTTTTGAGCATATTCCCTTGTTGATTGTCAATTCTTACAGCTGTCTTGTACAAACTATAATAATTGGTAGTACTTGCAGCTTTAAGTTCACTTTGAGTTAAAACCAAAAGTATTCAAAAGTTAGGAAACTAATTTTAATCAAATATTTTAGACAGTTTTAATATATCCATGTTATCAAATGGAAAATATAACACAACCATTTTTCCTAGTGAGTTGACATTTGGTCTTATGATACTTTTTAAGATAATATTCTTTTGAATAGGACCATGTTCTCATCATAATTTAAAATATATAATATTATCCTTTATTCCTACTTTTAACTAGCAGAAATTAAATGCTAACAAGTCGACTTAGTTGATATTTATTTGATACATGTTCTTATGGCTATCTAGAATAATCTTTTCACTATCCACAAGGTGTAGTTCTTATAAATTCAAAATACCAATTTTGGCTATGTTCTCTGACAATTTTACACAGTGCCATTGTTTTAATTTGTAATTACATATTTATTTTCTATGTTTATGTATCACTGTTTTAATTGTATGTTTGTTTTTGCTCTGTTGTCTATCTTCTTTGCAGCGCTGAATACTGTATGATAACACATATAAAGAGTTCACTGTTTTGTAAAAAGAGGCACATGTTACTGGTAAGTGAATTCTAGAACAGTTCATCATCATGAAGCAGATCATAATAAAGCATCCAACAGCCTTAGAAGCCTATATAGAGACAGTACCTATTCATAAGAATCAATGGGAATTAATTATACATTTAGAAAGCAGAGATAGGTTAAGTTTGTTAACACCAGTTTTCCTTCACTGTTTAAAATCGTACTTAGTACCCTGGTAGGTTTCCATATTGGTTGATTCTAGTAGTTACTTCATTTCAAGGAAATTTTTGAACATGAGAATGAGAAGAGTTTCCATGGGAGTAATGGTTATGGTTATGTAGTCAAATAGAAGTGAAAAATATCCTCACAAAAGGGGATGATTTCTTTTTTATTGAATCTTATTCAATTAGCTTTCACTTTTGGCATATACTTATAATCTGGCAAGGATTTGAGGATAGGCCAAGAAAAATGAGTAAGAAAGAAAAAAGAACAGCATAACAGAATGAGTGTGATATGGAAATCCTTATGATGAAGTGATTGACTTCAGCACAAGTTCCTAACAAATGTGACTATCACATTCAAATGAAATTTAGATGTAAATAAACTAGCCAAGTCAATCAATATCCCAAATTCTAGAATGTTTACATGTTACTAACTTGCAGTAGACTTTGATATTGTCTTGACAAGTACAAAAGACAAAAGATGTTTTAATAAAATAAGTCATAACATTCAATGTAATTATTATTTCAAATATATTTCAGACTCTTGTTATATACTTTAGGATACTTATTTTGTTTGCAATGATATTTTTTTAAAAAATTTCTACATTTCAAATAATTGTAAGACTACATAACATTATATAGTTACCAATGATCAGTAATCCTTAATATTAAAAATGAAAAACAGAGCAAGAAAACAGTATCTTTGTTGTCTTCTAATTTAGAACAATATTGTGAAACTTGAAAATGCTGAATTATTTTATCACTTTCAAGTTTTTTATATATATTAGTAATTTACACTCTGTTGGTATTTTCATTAGAACAATGTTGATAACAAAAGTTCACTTACTGAGTTTAACTCTTTAGTTCATTTAAACCATATTTCTGAAGAGTCATAATTATTTGATTCAGACATCCTGTTTAGGGCAGAGTGTCTAAGTTCTCTTATTTTTTGATCATATTCCAGTTGTGGGTCTCTGTATTTGTTCCCACCTACTGTAGGAAGAATATTCCCTGATAAAACATGAACAAGACATGAGAAAAGCAGAATGTTGTTAAGGGTAATTTTATTTCTTGTTCTTTTAGAAAAACAGTGATATTACTTTTCCCCTATCTAGGTCAATGGCCTATCTAGTCTCACATTCTTGGCCATTGTATTAGTTTGCAATATGACAACAGAAACATTTTTAAAGGAAGTATTTAGTTGTGGCTGGCTTACAGGTCAGAGGATTAATACAATACAGTCATGGAAGGAAGCATGGCAGCATGCAGGCAGACATGGTACTGTTGAGGAAGCTTAGAGTTCTACATATGGAGGCATTTTCCTTCAGACCTCCACATTGAACTCCCTGGTCCCTATATGTAGAATATTTCTTTACAGTGTGTGAATATATGTCACTATGATTGGTTTAATTAACAACTGACTGGCCAATAGCTGAACAAAATAAGATTAGGTAAGGAAGCCAAACTGAGAATGCTAGGAAGGAGAAAAGCAAACTTGGGAGTCGTCAACAGAAGCAAAGAGAAGCAAGATGGGCATGACACACTGACAAAAGGTACCAAGCCATGTGGCAAAGCATAGATAAGAAATATGGGTTGATTCTATTGGTCTAGGTTTGTAATTAGTATTAAGTCTCTGTGTTGGTTATTTGGGAACTGGCAGGTGGGAAAAAAATGTCTGCCAACACCTATAGGCTTGAGCCCACATGATAATGCAAAACATCATTCAGTCTAACTTCAAAAGTCCCCATATTCTTTCAAAGTTTCAACAATGTTTAAAAGTTCAAAGTTTCTTTTAAGACTCAAAGCAATCTCTTAACTATGATGTCTGTAAAATAAAAATCACATACTTCCCACATACAATGGCACAGAGTATACATTACTGTTCTACGATATCTATTAAGGAAAGCTGCAATTAGGGAGTAGAAGTATAAGAGAAAGAAGTGTGTTTTAGTCAGTCATGTTTTGGTCCAGTATTTCCTCACTATACTCCCTATCTTACCTTTTGGAACACTAATGTATACTCTGTGCCACTGTATGTGGGAAGTATGTGATTTTTATTTTCTCTTAGACTTCTACTCCATAATAGCAGCTTTCCTTAATAGATATCATAGAACACTTGAATTTCCAAAATCTTGGGATCTCCAAGGCAATTCAGGTTTCAGTTTCACAGTTTTACACAGTGGCCTCTCTAGAACTCCATGCAGGGACACCTCTGACACATCCTTGGCCTCCTCAGCTTAGTCAAAGAGGAATAACCCCTAACTGCTTTCTTGTATCCTTGACTCTAGAATGCAAAACACATTACTGAAGCTGCCAAGTACTGCTACGTGCTAGAGCTAGAAAATGGTCCCCCTTGTTCAAATACATTTTTACCAGTTTTCTGTTTGTGAAGGTTTTCTTTGCTGCCTAAGCTTGGCTGTCTTGGTACTAGTTCTGTAGACCAGGCTTGCCTTGGATTCCAAGATTGTGTTGCCCCTGTCTCCTGAGTGCTGTGATCAAAGGTGTGTACCATCAATCGTGGGCCTCAGTTGTTCTTCAATTATTTTTTATAGTTGGAAGCTTAGCTTGGCAAAGTCTTGCCTTGAGGTCGTCATTCCCTTTATTCCATTTGACATCAAGCTTCTCATTAAACTTTTTTCTGGTGCTCTTTTTATCCTCAAACTATATATTTTGTATTTTTCTTGTTCAGCTTGCTCATTTTCATTATAGATCTTCATAATATTGGTTACTAATAACCAAACAACTCCTAAAAGAAAAACATTTAATTGATGCTAGATTACACTTTCAGAGGTTTAGTCCATTTTCCTCATGGCAGGAAGCATGTTGGCACTCAGGTAGACATGTGAGTGATTGGCAAGTGGCATGAAGAAGAGTACCACTGGGTCTGGCTTGAACTTCTGCATCATCAAAGTTGTAGCTGGAGTTTTCTCCAGTCCCATACAGGCCTGCAGCTGCTCAGACCCAAGTAAACACACAGAGACTTATATTACTTATAAACTGTATGGTCGTGGCAGGCTTCTTGCTATCTAGTTCTTATATCTTAAATTAACCCATTTCTATTAATCTATAAGTTGCCACGTGGCTTGTGGCTTACCGGTACTTTACATCTTACTTCTCATGGCAGCAGTGGCTGGCAGTGTCTCCTGACTCAGCCTTCCCCTTCCCAGAATTCTCCTTTCTGCTTGTCCCACCTATACTATACTTTCTGCATGGCTACTGGCCAATCAGTGTTTTATTTATCAGTCCATCAGAGCAACACATTCACAGCATACAGAAAGACATCCCAGCACTATACTTCCTCATAAGGGCACACCTATTCCAACAAGGACATACCTCCTAATAATGCTACTCCCCATGGGCCTAAGTGGGGCCATTTTCTATCAAATCATCACATTCCACTCCCTGGCCCCCATAGGCTTGTATCAATTTTATAATGCAAAATGCATTTAGGCCAACATCAAAAGTCCCCATATTCTATCATAAGTATCAGCACTGTTTAAATGTCCAAAGTTCAAAGTCTCTTCTGAGACTCATGAAATCTCTTAACTGTAATCCCCAGTAAAGTCAAAATGAAAGAACAGATCACATACTCCAAAATATAACATCACATGGTATACATTGCCATTACTGGACCAAAGCAAGAAATAAACCATCTGGGAAAATTTCAAACCCTGCATCTCCATGGATGATGTCAAAGTTCTCTTCAGTTCTCCAAGTCCTTTCAGGTTTGTTAATTTCAACACACTTATTTTTCATAGACGGCTTCCACTTCCTGTTAGCAGCTTTCCTCAGCAGGTATTCAATGGCTCTGGTAACTCCAACATATTGGGTCTCCAAGGCAATTCAGGCCTCAACTTCACAGCTTCAAACAATGGCCTCTCTAGGCTTCCATACAGGGACATCCCTGACACATGCTTAGCCTCCTCTACTTCCCTTAGTCACAGAGGGGGATTCAATAACCTCTTTCTTGTATCATTGACTCTAAAATACAACCACGTGGCTGAAACTGCCAAGTTCTGCTGCTTTCTGGGCCTGGTACATGGCCCCTTAGTTCAAATACATTTTCCCCAGCTTACTGTTTTCACTGCCTAAGTTTGGCTATCCTGGAATTAGCACTGTAGACAAGGCTGCCCTGGAACACAGAGATCCACTTTCCTTTGCCTCCTGTTTCGATAAAAGGCATGTGATACCATGCTGGCCTTAAACTTTTCTTTAATTTCTTTTCAAAAGCTTACAGCTTAGCTAGGTGGGATATTGTCTGGAGCTTATCACTTCCTTTATTCCATTTATCAGGCTTTTATTTAATCTGTTTATTTTCTTGATCATAGGACTCAGCTCCATTAAACTTCCTGGCACTCCCTTTCTCTTCAAACTGTACATTTTGTATTTTCCTTGTTTAGCTTGCTCCTTTTCATTATAGATCTATGTAATATCAGTACTATTAGCCAAGAAACACATCCAATAGTAGCTTGTTTTGAAATCTACTCTGACAAACCTGTTAATCCACAACTCTTCAGTTCAGCCTCAGGCAGAATTTTGTGCAAGGGTAGAAAGCAGTCACGTTCTTAACCAAAATATCATAAAACAATATCTAGGCCACACACTAAGGTTCTTCTCTTCTGAAACTTCTTCAACCAGGTCCCCAGAGTTTAAATCACCCTCAGCACCCTCTTCCATGTTCCTACTAGGATGGCCCATGAAGCCCCACTTAAAGTGTCCAATAACTCTTCTAGTCAAATGTCCCAAAGTGTTCCATATTCCTCCAAGCAAAAGCATGGTCCAGCCTGTTACACCAGTCCTTGCTACCAACTCTGTCCTAGGATTTCTTTTGCTATGAAGAAATACCATGACCACAGCAACTTTTAATAAGGAAAACATTTAATTGGGATTGCCTTACAGTTCAGAGACTTAGTTCTTTATAGTCATTACATGAAGAATGGCAGCACACAGGCAGACATAGTGCTAGAGAAGCAGCCAAGAGTTTTATATCCAGATCAATAGGCAGGAGGAAGAGAGAGTGATACTGGCCCTGGCTTGAGCTTCTGAAACCTCAAAGCCCATCCCCAGTGACACACTTCCTCCACCAAGGTCATACCTATTCTAATAAAGCCACACCTAATAATGCCAATTGCTTATTTTTGTTGCAAATATTTTTATTAGCATATATTAATTACACAAAGCAATGGACTTTACTATCACATTTTTATAGGTGTATTAGAGCACTCTAGAGAAACAGAACTGATGGAGTAAATATATATATATATATTTCTACAGTTGTTTAGCAGATTGTCTTACATGATGACTAGAGTGGTCCAACAGTGGCTGTCTATATGCTGTCCAAGACTGAGAACCAGCAGCTGCCCAGCCCATGAGAGCCTTGGGGTAGTCCTCAGTCCACATTGCAATATCAGAATCACACTTCTGACAGCAACAAAAGTTGCCAATGATGACAGCTGCAGGGTGGCTGCACATGCCCCCAGCAAGTTGAGGGATGGGCGAGTGAAGCAGCACTGCTTTCTTTGTAGACAGATTTCAATTTGGGGGAGGATCTTCACACACACACACACACACACACACACACACACACACACACACACACACACCAGTTAATTCTTCCTAGAAATACCTTCAGACATGCCCAGAGGCATGTCTCCTAGGTGATTACAGCCAGGTGGTAATCAGTGTTAACCCTCATAGCCAGGCAGAAGCGGTGCATTCCTTAAATCCTAGCCTTTGGGTGGCAGAGGCAGGCACATCTCCATGATTGGAGAAGCCAACCTGGTCTACACAGTGAGTTCCAGGGCATCCAGGATTACACAGAGAAACCCTGTCTTAAAACAAACAAAAAGAGTCAAAAGTCAGGTGGCAGTGCCCGTGGCGCACATCTTTAATCCCAGCTCTTGGGAGGCAGAGGCTGGTGGATCTCAGTGAGTTTGAGACCAGTCTGGTCTACAAAGCAAGTTCCAGGACACTGAGGATTACACAGAGAAACCTTATCTCAAGAAACAAAAACAAAAACCAAACAAAACAAACAAATAAAAAAGATGAATCATTACAGCAGGGTTGTTAATGATCACAACCCAAACAGGTGTGGCTGATGAACCTTTAATCCAAGTGCTCAACGCAGAGGCAAGGGGAATCTGTGAATTAGGAGCCAGTCTGGTCTACATAGTGAGTCTCAGGACAGACAGGGCTATGTAGAGATACCTTGTTGCCACTTTGATTATATTCACTACTCCAACACCTTCTGTTACTTCTCTCTTCCTCCTGTAGCTCCTCCTCTTCCTAGTTCCTCCTCTGCTGTCCTGCCCACTGAAATGCTCCCGTGCTAAACTGATCTACATAATTCCTCAACTTCCCAGGTGACTCTTGATGTTAAAATTAAACTGACTCAGCTGGAATTTTTTGATAGGCCTGGGTCAAGCCAACTCCTTAGGAATTCCTTAATCCGATCAAGTTGACAATCAAAACTAACCATCCCAGCACAGAAAGAAAAACAGATTAAAAACTTAAATGTAAGACCTAAAACTAGCCATGTGTGTGGATCATACCCTTAATCCCAGCACCCAGGAGGCAAGGTAGCAGGTAGATCTGAGTTCTAGGTCAGCGTTGTCTACATAGTGTGCTGTAGATGTAACCAACCTTCTTATTAAATAAGAAACACAGAGCCAATGCAAAGAAGAAAGCCAAGAGGACAGAGCTAAGAGCTAAAACCTTACCCTTCCTCCTGTGGTGGTCCTACCTCTCCGAACCAGAGCTACCCCTGTGTTAAAGTCTTTATATAGAGTTCCTCTTCTGCCTTCTCATTGGTTGTAAACCCAACCACATGACCGCCTCCTCACGGCCTGTCTGTATAGGCCTCCAGGTTTTCCATGATTGGTATTGATTAAAGGCATGTGTATCCAATAATGGCTGTATCCCTGAACACACAGAGACTTACCCAGCTCTGCCTACCAAGTGCTGAGATTACAAGTGTACGCCACCACTGCCCTGCTTTCCTATGGCTTGCTAATAGCTCTGACCCCCAGGAAACTTTATTTATTAACCTACAAATAACATTTTAATACAAATAAAATATCACCATAGTGTGCTCCTGTCCAGTCAGTGCTACAAAGTGAGACCCTGTAAAACCAAAAACAACAACAACAATAAAAAAAACCTTACTAGAACAGGTAAAATTTCATGACAGTGGGTTGAGCAGAAATGTCCTCAATATGGCCCCCAAACACAAGCACACACACACACACACACACACACACACACACACACACACACACACACACATCTTTAGCACCAGCACTTGAAGATCTATGAGATCTAAGTCAGCCAGGGCTATATATAAGTATATATATCAAGATCCTGTCTCAAAACAAAACAAAATACTCACACCTATAATCAGAAAAATGCAAAGTCACCATGATAAATAACAGTCTATTGTAGTTTTTAAAGCCAGGAACATTTTGGTATAACCTCTGTATCACAGTACATCAATACATAAGCCTGAAATGGTGGCACATACCTGTTATCACATTAATTCGAGAACAGTCTGGGCTACTTAGCAAGACTGACTCCAAGCAAGCAAGCAAGTAAGCAAGCTGGCGTACTCTAGAAGAAAAAGTATTTTCATAGCAAAGGCATTCAGTCTATAATTTCAGTTGTTTGAAATACATTTGTCCATTAATAAAATTTGTGGTAATATTTTGTTTGTACTCCAACAGATAAAATTTGCCTGAAAATCAGAGAACAGAACCAACCACTAGATTAAGCATAGAGGCCAGGCAGTGGTAGCACACATCTTTAATCCTAGCACTCCCGAGGCTGAGATCTATCTGGACCTCTGAGTTCAAAGCCACACTGGACTACAGGAGATTAATCCAGTCTGATCCATGGTGTTCTTGGATACCCAATCTATGAACACTAAGTTTATTACAATAACAAAGTATCTGCAAGTGAACTATGAGCATCCTTCTGAAATATCTTCAGCTTCCTTTGAGCACCAATGTAATGCCAACACTCCTAAAGAAGTTGTCAGGACAAGAAAAGTCTGCACATGTTCTGTGCACAGTTCCCCTAGATGTTTCTAAGTCATGGATGTGGGATCTGTGAGTATGAAGAGCAGCTGTTTGGAAAAATTCTGAAGCTCTGGGTTTTCTGATCCTAGAAAAGCAAGAAATGATAGAATACAGTTAGAAGCTGGAGTGGCTTAGCTCTGGTAACCGGCATAAGCATAGTAGTTTGCATTCCAGTGGTTCAAGCTGAGATATTCCTGATTAGGCTGCCTGTACTGTTAGTAGAAGAGGTCTGTCCCCAGGAAGTGAGATGGAGAGAGTGTAGCTTGAGTTTTCCTGCCTGGCCCACAGTCAGGACAAATCTCTCTCACCTGCCAGTCCCACAACCGCTCAGACCCCACCAAGTAAACACAGAGACTTATATTGGTTACAAACTGTATGGCCATGGCAGGCTTTTTACTACCTGTTCTTACAGCTTAAATTAATCCATTTCCATTAATCTATACCTTGCTAAATGGCTCGTGGCTTACCGGCATCTTCACATGCTGTTTCTCATCATGGTGGCTGGCAGTGTCTCTCTGACTCAGCCTTCTACTTCCCAGCTTTATTCTCCTCCTTGTCCTGCCTATACTTCCTGCCTAGCCACTGGCCAATCAGTGATTTATTTACTGACCAATCAGAGCAACACATTTGCCATATAGAACATCCCACAGCAAGAGAGTCTTTGGAGAACAGCTTCGCTGAACTGGTAGGTCAGGTTTCTGTGGATTTTTGTGATCTCTCCAGTCCTGCTATATTTCCTCAGGGCTATAGCCATCTTCTGGTAAGTCATGGGTTTTTGGTTGCCTTTTCTTTTCCCCCAAAGCTCAGCAAGCTTTCCTTTGTTTTTTGATATAAACTGAAAGACACCTTTGGTTTTATTGACCCACTGAATACAAGACACCATCTCCAAATTGCACAGAGATTTGAAAAGGTATTCAAACAACCAAAGCTTCCTCCTGCTTTCTCTTCCCTTGTGCTGGAAGAGGGGGGGGCTTGTACCAGTTGGTTTTCAGTTATTCTCTGCAGATAGTGATGGAAACTTTCTTCCAAATACAAGTCCACAGAACCATTTGTTACACTTCTCCAGTTATAGGCAGGCTCTTCTGGGGGTGATATTCCACAACTGGAATTTCCTCTCATGTGAGGGTAAGGGTTAAGGAAAATCATGTAATTTTTATGTTCTGGGGGGCATATTAGCTCACACTAGCACTATTATTGAAGATGCTCTCTTTATTACTGTGTGTATTTCTGGCTTCTTTATAAAAAATAAGGTGTCCATATGTGTGGGAACATTTGTTTCTTCAATTATAGTTCATTGATCAGTGTGTCTGCTTTTATTTCAATTACCATGCTGCTCTTAGTAATATACCTCCATAGCACAACTTGAAACCAGAGATGGTGATACCTCTAGCTGTTCTATTACTCATGATGGTTTTAGCTACCCTGGATTTTTGTTGCTGCTGCTGTTGCTGTTGATGATGATTGTTTCCACATAATGCTGGAAACTGTCCTTTCAAATCCTCTCAAGAATTATTTTAGAATTTTGATAGAGATTGCATGGAACCTGTAGACATCTTTTGGTAGAATGGCCATTTTCACTATATTGATCCAGCTGATCCATTAGCGTGGGAGATATTTTTATCTTCTGATATCTTAAATTTATTTCGTCAATGTGATACAATTTTTATTATAAAAAATTTCACTTGTTGATTAAGTTATCACAAGATAGTTTTTTGTGGCTATTCTGAAAAGTATTGTTTCTTTGATTTATTTCTCAGTCCATTTGTCATTTGTATAATAGGAAACCTACCAATTTTTTAAGTTAGTTTCTTCTGGGGTTTTCTAGACAGGGTTTCTCCGTGAAACAGTCCTGGCTGTCCTGGAACTCACTCTGTAGACCAGGTTGGCCTTGAACTCACAGAGATCTACCTGTTTTTGTCTCCTGAGTGCTGAGATTAAAGGCATGCACCACCACTGCCTGGCATTTAAGTTTTTTTTTTTTTATCCTGCTACATTGCTGAAAGTGTTTATCAACTAGAGAAGTTTCCCAGTAGAATTTTTAGGGTCAATAATATATGCTATCATATCATCTGAAAAGAGAGATACATTGACTTCTTCCATTGCTAATATACCCCATTAATCACCATCATTTTTCTTTTTGCTCTAGCTCAGCCTTCAAGTACTATATAGAATAGGCATGGAAAGAGTAGACAGTATTGCATTGTTCCTGATTTTAGTCGAAATGCTTTGAGGTTTCTTTTTTGTTTGTTTAGGTTGATATTGGCTCTGGGATTGCTGTAAATTGCCTCCATTATTTTTATGTCTGTCCTTTGTATCCCCAGTCCCTCCAGGAGATCATGAAGGGGTGTTGAATTTTGTCATAGGCCTTTTCTGCATCTAATAGAAGGATCATGGTTTTTTTTCTTTCAATTTATTCATGTGCTTGATTACTTTTATTGATTTATATATGGAATACCATATCTACGACTCTGGTATGAAGCCTGCCTGGTCAAGATGAATAATCTTTGACATGTTCTTAGATTTGGTTTGCAAGTACTTTTTGAGAAGTTTTGTATCTATGCTCATAAGGGAAATTGGTCTATTATTTTTTCTTTGTTTGGTCTTTGTGTGGTTTAGTATCCATGGTAATTATGGCTTCATAAAAAGAATTAGGCAATGTTCCTTCTGTTTCTATGTTACAGAATTGTTTGAGGAATATTGGCATTAATTCTTCCTTGAAAGTTTTATAGAATTATGTTAAGAATCCATCTGTCTCTGGTTTTTGTTGAGGCTTTTGGTTACCACTTCTATTACACTGGGGGTTAATGGCTGGTTTAAATTAATTATATGATCTTGATATAACTTTTGTGCTTCCTGTCACATGAAATCCATCCTTTCATTTTATATTTTTCAGTTTGGAGAAGTACAGATTTTCAAAGTATGTCCTTATAATTCTCTAGAATTCTTGAGTGTCTGTTGCTTTCTTTCCCCTTTCATCACAAATTTAATTTATTTGGACTGTCTCTCTCTTCCTTTTAGTTTATTTGGATAAGCACTTATTGGTCTCATTGATTTTTCTCAAAAAAAGAAAATGAAAAAAAAAACAGCTCTTCATTTCATTGATTGATGTATTGGTTTTTTTTTGTTCATTTTGTTTTGTTTTTGCTTCTTTTTGGTTTGTATTTTATTGATTCCAACCCTCAACAAATAATTCTTGACATCTGCTCCTTTTGGGTGTCATTTCTTCTTTTTGTTTTAGTTCTTTCAGATGTGTCATTATGTTGTGAATGTAAGATCTCTCTCTTTTTTTAAGTGACAGCACTTATTGCTGCAAACTTCACTCTTAGGACTGCCTTCACTGTAGCTCAAAGGTGTGGTGGGGTTGTGCGCTCATTTTCATTCAGTTGTAAGATGTTTTTAACTTTCTTCTGCCTTAACATTTTTTGCTTTTATTCATTTTTTTTTCGATTCAGTAGTAAATTTGTTCATTTTCCATGAGATTGTAAACTTTTTGGTGTTCCTGTGGTTGTTGATATCCAGTTTTAATTTGTGGTGGTCAGATAAGATTCTGGGTGTTAATGTCAATTTTCTTGTATCTTGTATTTTCTTTACAATTTTCTTTCTTGTATTAAGGCTTGCTTTGTGCCAAAATATGTGGTCAGTTTTAGAGAGAGTTCCATCAACTCCTGAGAGAAAACAGACATGTATGTATATATTTATATTTGGGTGAATTGTTCTACATTTTATTTATGACCTTATTTAGCTTCAGCATTTCTCTGTTTAGTTTTTTGTATGTGTGATTGCACTATTGGAGAGAATGTGATTTTCCAGTTACCCACTATCACTTTTATGAGGACCAATGTGTTATTTAAGCTATACTACTGTTTCTTTTATGAGCTTGGGATCCCTTGTGTTTGGTGCATAGATATTAACAGTTGCCATATTCACTTAGATTTTTCCATTGATGAGTGCATAGTGTCCTTCCCCATCTCTCCTGATTGACTTTGGTTTGAAGTCGTTTTTGGCAGATTTTAGATGAAATTCTAAGCAGTCTTAGTAAATAAGAAACACAGAGCCAAATACCGAGGAAATAGCCAAAGAGATCAGAGCAATAGCCACAACTAACTTAGCTTACCACCAGCAGTAGCTTCCCCAGAGAGTTTTTTCCTGCCTGACTTGTTTTTATTGCCTTTCTGTTCTGCCTTCTCATTGGCTCTAAGCCCAGTCACATGACTTCCTTGTCACTCACTGCCTGTTTATACAGACCTCCAGGTCTCTATGGTTGGTACTGGAATTAAAGGCTTGTTTTACGAAATTTGGCTATGTCCTTGACCACACAGAGACTCTGTCTGCCATGTGATTGGATTAAGGGCATGTGCTACCACCACTGGACTTCTGCTTAATGACTATTTGACCTCTGATCTCCAGGCAACTTTATTTATTAACATACAAATAAAATATCACATTTCATCACAAATAAAATATCACCACAGCAGATATTAAAATGACAACACTGGTTTGTTTCCTCGATTGATTTGTTTGCAATATCTTTTTTTTGTTCTTTTACTCTAAGGTGGTATCTATCCTTGATGTTAAGATTTGTTTCTTGGATGCAGCAAAAGGATGGATCCTGTTTTTAATCCAATCTATTAGTATGTGTATTTTTAATGAATCAATGAAATATTAATGTTGAGATTTATCAATGGGCAGTGTTTGTTGTTTCCTGTTAATTTGTTGCTATGGTATATTTTTTCTTTCATTTGAATTGCTAGTCTGAGGTTATTTATTCATTGTTTTGTTTGGTGTGGCTAACCTCTTCCTGTTGAAGTTTTACTTCTAGAACTTTATCTATCTATCTATCTATCTATCTGCCTATATATATATATATATATATATATATATATATATATATTGATTTTTATCATGGAATGTCTTTAATTCTCCATCTATTGTTATTGCAATTTTGCTGGATGTAGCAGTCTGGGCTGGCATCTGTGGGTTTTTAAGTTTTGTAATACGTTTATCTATGTCCTTTTGGTTTTTAGAGTCTCCACTGAGAATTCAGGTGTTCAGCCTTTATATGTTGTTTGGTCTTTTCCTATTGCAGCTTTTTATTATTCTTTGTTCTCTACCTTCTGTGTTTTGATTATTATGTGTCATGGAGGATTTCTTCTCTGGTCCAATCTGTTTGTTGTTCTGTGTGCTTTTTGTACATGATAGGCACCTCCTTCTTTAGGTTGAGAAAATTTTCTTCTATGATGCTGCTGAAAATATTTTCTGTACCTTTGACCTCAGTTTCTTCCCCTTTAACTCTTCCTGTTATTCATAGATATTGCCATTCTACAGTGTTCCAGTTTTCCCATATATATTTTCTGTGTTATTTTAGATGTAACATTGTGTTTGACTGGGGTTCTTCATTTCTTCTGTTTTGTCTTCAATGCCTAAAATTCTCAGTTCCACCTCTTGTACAGTGTTGGTGAGGCTAATGTCTTAGTTAGAGATTTTATTGTTGAGGCAAAACACTATGACCAGAAAGCAAATTTGAGGAAAAATGGTTTATATGGCTTAAACTCCCATATTTCTGTTCATTATTGAAGGAAGTCATGACAAGAATTCAAAAAGGGCAAGATCTTGGAGCCAGGAGTTGATGAAGATGTCATGGATGGGTGCTGCTTACTGGCTTGCTCAGTCTGCTTTCTTAACAGAACTCACAGCCATTATCCCATGGATGGCACCACTCACAATGAGCGGGGCCCTCCCCCATTGACGTCTGTCTTAGGGTTTCCATTACTGCAAAGACACCATGAGAACCATAACTCTTATAAAGGAAAACATTTAATTGGGATGACTCACTTACAGTTCAGAAGTGTAGTCCATTATCATCACAGTGGGACATAGTAGCATGCAAGCAGACATCATGCTAGAGAAGTAGCTGAGAGTTCTTACATACTGACTGACAGGAAAAAAGAAGTGGTTTGCTGCACTGGGCATGGCTTGAGCATATATGAGACCTCAAAGCCCATCTTCCAACAAGAACACATCTACTCCAACAAGGCAACACCTCCTAGTGTTCCACTCATTTTGGGGGCCATTTCCTTTCAAATTACCACAATCACTAATTGAGAAAATGCCTTACAGCTGGATCTCATGGAGGCATTTCCTCAACTGTGGCTCCTTCCTCTCAGATGACTCTAGCTTATATCAAATATACACAAAAGCCAGTACAACTTACCTCTGAGGTTTTTGTTTGACTTCCTAAATTTTGTATTTCCAGTTTTACCTCACTTTAGGTTTCCTTAGTCATTTTATTTCTAATTTCATGTCTTGAACTATTTTCATTATTTCATTCCATCACTTACTTTTCAATAAGTTTATTAAGGGATTTATTTATATACTCTTAAGGTCCTTGAACATATTCATATTAACTATTCTGAAAATTCCATTGACTTTACCCATAATTTTGTTCCTCAAGGCCTACTATAGTAGAGTTGCTGGGTTCTAGTAGAGACGTATTGTCTTGGACATTAATGTCTGTGTTTTTGCACAGGTGTCTAAGCATCTGGGTTTGAGATGATTGTGATTCTAGAGGGTGATAACTACTCCAGTCCTCATTTAGTGGGTGTTCCCTTTCTTGGATTCTGTTGCCCACTCTAGACTTTAGGAAGGTGTGGTAGCCGTCCGTTGCCTGATAGAGAATGCTTATGTTGTGGCCAGTTTGTGATCCCTGGAAATTTTGGGTAAAATGTCTTTCTAGGTATTGGGGGGCTGATTTGAAGGATACAGATTACATAGAAAAGTAGGATGAATCTGAGAAGGTCCATAGGAAGCAGGCAACCTGGATCTTCTCCAAGGTTTGATGAAATACCCAGTGAGTGGAGTCAGAGAAGAAAGGCAGTTTCCTGAAAATATACTTCTACAAGTTTGAATTCTACTTGAGATTTTGCAAGTAAGGAAAGGGAATAAAGTGAAGATAGCCTACCTGATTCCCAGACCTGAGTGGTGATCAAGTTGCCAGGTAGCGCGCCTCTGGGTGTTGTTGTCTGCTGAGACAGATAAATGGACAGGTAGGACAATTGGGTCTTCTGTGAGGATCTCTGGTATCTCCAAGGAATGGTAGCAGAGAGAGGACATACCACTTCAATTGGTCTGCTACATTGCTGAATATGAGAATGGGAGATTTAAAATGGAAGGCAGAAAGTAGAGTGAAGCTCATCTACCTGATCCACAGCCTGGAGTCGCCTATGGGTTCCAAGTAGAGAGTGCTCAATATTATACTTTTTACAATTAAATTTTTAATAAAACATTTTCATATAATATGTTTTGATTATATTATTTCCTATCCCCCAATTCTTCCCTAGTACACACTACTTCCCTACTCACCCATCTTCACATTCTCTCATTTTCTTTCTCTCAATGAAGCAAAAACAAATAGAAACAAAGACCAAAATGAAACTCAAAATAAATTAATTAAAAATAAAACAAAGTAAATGACAGAAATCTATGAAAACAATACAAAAGTAACACACACATACCCCAACAAGTTAAATAAAGATTCACTCTATTTGGCCCACTACTCCTAGGCATAGTACCTCCCTTAGAATGTGGTTGATATACCCAGTGACATTACACTGGAGAAAAGTGATTTTCTGTTTCCCTGCAAGCATCCATTGCAAATAGCTTTTTGTTTAGTTGTGGCACTTTGTTTTCATTTTCCATTCCCAGTGCTGGTATTTTATCTGATATAAATTTATGCATATCACATTTGTGCATACTGTCACAATCTCTGTGATTTCATGTATGAATTATCTGTATTAGGGAGTTATTTGTATAAATATGAATTCATGAGTCTCTGTGGGTGGTGTTTATCAATCCTGTTGTGTCTGTAGGACATGTTCGCTTGAAGTCTTCCACAACCTCTGGTTCTTACAATCTTCATGCCTCATCTTCATACATAGATCCCTGAACCTTGAGGGGAGGGATTTGATAAAGACATTAGATTTAGGCTTTAGCCTCCAATATCTCATCCTCTTCACATTGTCCAGTTGTTGGTCACTGTTAATTACCATTTACTGCAAGAACCTTCTCTGATGATAGCTGAACAATGTTGATTGAACTTTTGAGATCATATCTAAGAATACATTAAAAAGGCTGAAATTATAAAGATTTATTCCTATTTTCTTCGGAGTTTTAGAGTCCACCCTTTGTATTTATATCATAAATCTCTTAGGAGTCAGATCATGTATGACGTTTGAAATGATACTGTATTCATTGTCTTGCTGTCTCAAAATCACTTATTCCAAGACTATTTTTCCCTCATTGAATTGTCTTGTCAACCTTGGAAAAATTAATTGGCAATAGATGCATGGGTTACCTTTTGAATTTTCAATTATATTCCATTAGTCTGCACATCTTTCCTTATGATTGCACCATACTCTTTTCATTAGCGTAATTGTGTACTCATTTATGAAACTGGAAGTGCAGTGTCCAGACTTTAGTTCTTTTTATTTTCAAAAACATTGGCTATAATAGTATGATTATAATTTCATATTTTAAAACTAGGTTTAATGCTTCTGAAATTTAAAAAAAATAGAATTTTGATAGAGTTTGCTTTGAATTTGCTGATTATTCTGAGTTGAATTTCCAAATTAGTGCAATTAATTCTTCTTATCTTTGAATATTAGATATCTTTCTTTAATTTCTTATTTCTTTAATTTCTCTTATCAACAACTTGTAGCTTTACATAGTTATGTCCTTCTCTGTAGATAGCTTTGTCCATGGATAATCTATTTTCTGTTGACTTTTCCATAATTTATGGATTTTTCTTTACTAGTATATACAACTCAGCTGCTGTTGAATCGAGACTGTACTCTGAAACTTTTGTGAAATTTCTTATTAGTTCCAATAGCTTTTTATTGGTTCACTGGGATTTTCTACACGTAGCATTTTGTCATTGTTGAGGAGAAATCTAAGACTACATAGGTCATGGGCCTAAGGGAAAATCTACTATTATTCTCTAAAGGGAATATAACACAAACTGATTCCTAAGGACATGGTGCTATATACCCATAGATCAGTCCCTCACACAGCCCACATCAGAGAAACTTCTTGCCGTAAAGAGGAATCAACACAGAAACCCACAACTGGATAATATACATCTCATGGAGCAAACCTCAAATCAAAGTCATTTGTTAATTCCAAAATATTCATGCTGCTATTGCCCCAAAAGTCATATTGTGCTAAGCAGATAATTATTGTATCTAGCAAAGTTTGTAGATAATCGAGATTATTAATTTCTCTTTCATTACCATGTACAGCACCTTCTTGCAATATGAAATTTAACCAGTATGCATTAAGGGTGAAGCTTTCTAATGAAAAAAAGTTACATTTTCACATTTGCTGGGTCATAACTATGTGGTCCCTTTAACAATAGCATTTAACTCTCAAGTTGTGGAGGTTGACCAATAATATCAGTCATAGCCTGTAATGTTTAGGGAATCTATGAGAACCAATGGGCCAACAACAAAAAGATGGAACCTTATAACACATTCCTTGTACTTGGGGTTTATTTTGGTAGCATATGATATCTAATTGGCATTATATGGTGAATATATGTACACTATATGGAGGCCTTTACAGTAGTGGGTTTCCATATCTCTTTTTCAAAGGCCCTTCAGTGTTAGCTATCCCTCTCTATATTTACTTTGGTATGCTCCATGAGCTGGAAACAATCATCTAGATCCAGAAAGAAAAATATTATATGATTTCCTCTCATGTGGATATTAGATTTTATATTTTAGATATGCATGTTTCATTAGAGTATGCACAAAAGTTTGGTGGCTAGTATAAAGTTAGTGGATAGGAGATGATCTTTCAAGGAACTGAAATAGAGTAGGGTGTTATAAGGGGGTAAAATAGAAATTAGGTTGGGATTATTAAATAGAACCAAATTTTTTGATGTTTAAAAAAAAAAAACCTCATTCACAGTCAAATGTAAACGTTGGCAGCTGCTCAGAGTAGGAGAATGGAGAAGAGATGGGAAATTAAGCTATGTCATTTAAGTTAAGCTGGCATTGAGGTTAGCTACTTGGTAGGGAGTGGGCTTCAGAAAAAAAAATCAAAGAACTTTGAAGTATTAGAGACATCATACTTAGATATAGATAGAAAGAAGGAAATTAAAAGATACACTTCTCTGTGTAGTTTAGGAAATCAGGCAGACTGATGAAACAACCTGGCTGTATAATTACAGAGATTCTATTAGAGAATTTCGGAAAAGAAAAGTACATTATCTCTTTAAAAGAATAATTGGTTCACTTATCTCTTTAGCATAACTTAAGGTGGGCCTATATTCCAGGTAGTCCTTTGCAGAGAGGTGGTCACTTGACCTGGTGATTGACTTCTGAATTAGAATTTTAGGCCTAGGCCAGAGATTTTGTCTTGAACAGATGTAGTTTCACTTATTGGGTCTTACCTACTAAAACTTCCATTTAAATTTTCTCCTTTATCCTCTCCAAACAGTTTGGAAATCAGTAATAATTTTGGGAATATTTTAAGAGTATTTTATTGTAAATGTTTTGAATAAAAATTGTCTAATTTTAGCTGTGAGAGTATCTAAATTGCCTCTAATCTCCTTTTGAAAATATCTTTGGATTTTTTGTCAATTTAAATTTTTTCACTTCACATTGACAATCCAAGTTGACTGATTTCCTACTCCAGACTTACTAAAATATCTTCATTAGCTTCTGTTTAATTTATAACATTAATTCATTTTGGTCAAAGATTTCCAGATCAGATTGCATATTTATTTTCATATAAGGTAATATTTATTATTATAAATCTCGGTACTCATGTATATATTTGAATGCTCACTCATCAGAGAGTGGCACCACTTGAGAAGGAATAAGAGATGTAGTTGAAAGGTGAGAGGGAAGATGGAAAATTTTGTGACTGAATTTCAATTAAAAACATTCAAAAATAAACAAATGCATTCTATTAACATAATAACATTAAAAAACCACTGTATTTTTATTTTACAGTCCCATAATATTGTATGCCAGTTTTATGCTTATACTGGTGACTATATTTCTGTAGTGTTTTAGAAATAAATGTTACGATAACCTACCTTGATTTTTTTCTTTTTTTTAATTTAATTTTATTTTATTTTACACTACAATTCAGTTCTACATATCAGCCACGGATTCCCTTGCCCCCCCCTTCCTGCCTCCTCCCCTTCCCCCCAACCTATCCCCCATTCCCACCTCCTCCAGGGCAAAGCCTCCCCCGAGGACTGAGATCAACCTGGTAGACTCAGTCCAGGCAGGTCCAGTCCCCTCCTCCCAGGCCGAGCCAAGCAACCCTGTACAAGCCCCAGGTTTGAAACAGCCAACTCATGCAATGAGCACAGGACCCGGTCCCACTGCCTGGATGCCTCCCAAAGAGATCAAGCCAATCAATCGCCTATCTCACCCATTCAGAGGGCCTGATCCAGTTGGGGGCCCCTCAGCCATTGGTTCATAGTTCATGTGTTTCCATTCGTTTGGCTATTTGTCCCTGTGCTTTATCCAACCTTGGTCTCAACAATTCTTGCTCATGTAAACCCTCCTCTTTCTCACTAATTGGACTCCTGGAACTCCACCTGGGGCCTAGCCATGGATCTCTGCATCCAATTCCCTCAGTCATTGGATGGGGTTTCTAGCATGACAATTAGGGTGTTTGGCCATGCCATCACCAGAGTAGGTCAGTTCGGGCTGTCTCTCGACCATTGCTGGCAGAAAGACAAACATGGTATGTACTCACTCATAGGAGGATACTAGATGTGGAACAAGGATGACTGGACTGCTACTCACATCACCAGGGAGGCTACCTGGAAAACAGGACCCCAAGAAAACACGGGGATCACCCAATGACGGAGAAATGGATGAGATCTACATGAACAGCCTGGACATGAGTGGGGGTAATGAAAGGCAAGGGTTGAGGGAAAGAGAGCTTGGGGGAGCTGGAGATCCCAGCTGGATCAAGAACAGAGAGGGAGAACAAGGAATAGGAGACCATGGTAAATGAAGACCACATGAGAATAGGAAGAAGCAAAGTGCTAGAGAGGTCCACAGAAATCCACAAAGATACCCCCACAATAGACTGATTTTTTTTCTTAGTAACATCTCTAAGTCTTTTGTGGTTCTATAAGAACTATAGTAATGTTTTACTCGACCCACCTTTTAATTGATTCCATATACCTATCTGTGTATGTGTGTGTTGGCATGAGTATTTGAATATTTGAATGTGAGATATGGCACACATGTGAAGGCCAGAAAAAAAGTGAAGAGTTAATTCTTTCTTTTGATCAGGTGGTCTGGTAATGGAACTCAGGCCTTCAACTTAAAGGAATGTGCCTTTGCCCTTTGAGCCATCTCACCAACACCAGATTTATCTTTATATGTGTACGATATTCTTAATATTATTATAAAGATTTCACTAAATCTACACTTTACATATGTTTATAATGTAGTTGTTTAAAACATACTAATTTTTACAAATTATGAGCAAAAGTCTCTCTCCACTTTTGCATGCTCTACAATACATATTATTAGTGAAAAGATCTCTCAGGTCCTTGATTACATTACATTATATGTATTTTACTTATATTTATGCATATGATGAATCTGTCTATTTTTATTTAATTTTTATTGTTTTATTTGGATATGGGAAGTATAACTTTTACTACTAAAAATATAAAAATATTTCTTTATTATGTTGATTTCATACATTGTTACTTTCTGAATTTGTCTGCTTTAACCACATTTTGATAGAATACATAGATTTTCACTGAGTAATATCATGACATGTTCAAACATAGATAATATTTCCTTGATTATTATTATTTGTTTTGAGGTTGTAATATAATTAAATATTTCCTCCTTCCTTTTCTCTCTCTAACCCTTCCCCTGGTATTTTGGTCTTTTTCAAATTGATGGCCTGCTCTTTTTTTATTGTTGTGACACAAATAACATTATGTGGACTAAGCAGATCATATTTTTAAATTAGGTAGTATTTTCCTTTGACTCTTTGAGATACTGTATCATTTTCATTTTCATGATTTCTGTTACTATTACTTTCAAGACAGTATCAAGGTAGTGGTACAAGTAAGAACATTTATATTGGTCTATAATTCAAAGGAAACACTTTGAACTTTTTCTCATTCATTCTATTGGATATAGGGTTGATAGTCAAGCAAAGCATTTATTACTTTAAAGTAGACTCCCTTCAAACCTAATTTGTTAAAAGATTTGTTCAGTGAAGAAATGTTTCTACTATGACTGGATACATGGTTCAACAGTTAACTGTCTGTAATTCTTGGGGAATTCAAAGGAATTCAAAATTCTCTTTCGGCCTCTTGGAGCACTAAGCACACTAGTGTTGAACAGATATGCATGCATAAAAACATTCCTACACATAAAATGATAAAGATAATTTTAAAATAAAAGAAATATTAATCCTTATTCAACATACACTCCATATACTGTGATGAGAATGTTGTTTTAGTTTTGGTTTTGTTTTTTGTTTTTTGTTTTGCTTTGTTTTCGTTGCGTTCATAGGTCATAGGTTTCAGAACACTTACTGATTTTTAAATGTTAAAACATTCTACCGTTCCTCCTACAACTCTTCTCTTGTATGTAATGATTTGTGATATGTTGAAGTTAGTTTATTAGTGTTTGGTTTAAAAAATTACATTTCTACTCATGAGTGAATATTAATCTAGTTTATTTATTATTGCTTTGTCTAATTTTTCTATGAGGGAAATGTTAACATCATTAAAATAAATTGTCAAAATTATGATTTATTCATGAATACTGAAATATTAACAAATTGGAAAAGGAAAGAGAGCCTAAAACTTTACCCACAATTCTCTAGCCTGTAGATATTTTACACAGAGGAACTAAAATATGCACTGGTTAAAGGAAAACCTTTTAAATAATTTATGTTGTAAACATTAAAAATAAATTTATAGAACATGAAAACTATCCCTAATTTTTCAGTAGATATGAAATTCAGTTCAATGGAATTTAAGTGCTTTGATATATTACATGAATTATAAAATTTTTAGAAGAAAATAGTGGAGAAAATATCTCAGGTTATGAAAATGATTTAAATGTTTTCATACATGATTCTAGAAACAAGTGAAAGTAACTGAAGTCTACACCAGTATTATTATATTAATAGTGACAACAAAAGCTGATTCACAAAAAATGTTCAACAGGGTGAATAAACACCTTATAGAATAGACTGACTTGGATAATTTGCATGTGGACTATTAGAGAAATTCCATAAACTTAATTACAAAAACTATTTATTTGGTTGTGAAGAAGCTTCCTGCTTTGGTATAATTAAATTTTCTATTTGTACAATTATAGAAAGACCAATACCACATGGTTATCTATACCCATTTGTTCCCCTTTGAATATAAAGTCCAAATCTGTGCTGTAATTACAGACTATCTGGTTATTGAATAGCAGGTATTAGAATTATACATTAAGAGTAAACCCTAGTGATCTTTAGCATAGTAAACTAAGAACAATATACATTAAACTAGTACATATGTGGTGAATATTATAGGAGTTCACTGGCTCTACATACAAAGAATTGATATGGAGCTAGAAAACTTAATTCTTCTGAGTTGATTCACATATATTGGATAAATGTACCAAAATATTATTATGTATTCTACAAATAGGATAATTATTACAATCAGCTAAAATACAAAATAAAATCAAACATTTAGAGAATGAAGAAATGAATTAATTTTAAATGTTAATTCTAAATAGGTAGAAGCAAGGGTTCAATATGACTTTCTTAGTATATTAATATAAATGAAGATTTGATGAATCAGATATTAGATTGAATGGCACTAATTTTAAATATCTTACCTAGGATTTTTAGATTTCAAACTTAATGGAACTTAAAGCTGGCTCTCTAAGCTACACAATTATGTATATTGCTTCATTATATTTCATCTTGGTATTTTTCTTGTTAAATTTTAATACAACCAAAGGTAAAATTAGTGTTAGAATGTTTCAGTTCTTTGTATCATATTGATGTAGATAAAATAGAAGTTTATTTAAAGTTAAAACTTTTTTGTCATATATTTAAAACTATATTTTTTCAAAAGAATAATCAAATATGTGCATTAAAATTTCATAAGACTTCAATTGGAGATGTATTTGTAATATGTAGTAATTTGTATTACAAAAAGGAATTCTTTAACATGAAAAGTTTGTTGATTTTGTTGTTATTATTTTTGTTAAAGAATGAATTCTGTGATAACCATGTTTTGAAATATGAAGAACAAAAATTCACATTTCTATTGTGCTTTATATTGTTTCCACTTGTTAAGTTTGGTGAAAACCTTATTGAGAAACCTTATCTACTTCACAAGAATAAGAAAAGGATGTTCCATGGAAATTAAGATTAGAAGTTGTATTTTAAAGTGAATACATTTTTTGTTGCTTTAAGACATGATGAAGAATAGAGAAGCCCTAAACCCCTACTCTCATTATTATGAGCATGTATGCTTATAAGTACAAATTCTTATGATGTGTGTTAGTAATGAAATATTTGTCAATGCCTGATAAATCTTCACTCTGCTCCCAGTTTCCTGATTCACCACTATTTTGTGAATCATTGTTGTTTTGCATTGTAGTGCTTAAATTAAAACTGCCCCACATTTCAGTGTCTTGTGACTATTATTATGAATTTGACTATGAAATGACGGAATATGTTATAATAATCATGGAACTTTGTAATTTTGAAATAATTCAGTTATAGTTGATGTATATTTTGGGGATGTATTATTGCACAATGAAATGATTACACTATAAAAGATTAATATTTTAAAAGTATATCTCTTTGGAGAACTATAAAATATTACTGTTTGGTTCAGCAGCATAAAGTACATATTATTAATATACTTTTATTTATATTTTATTTATTTTCATCTGTATCCAGCATATTCAAATATTTGAGGAATATATTAATAACTAAATTGTAATTAAAACATGGTTACTGACTTTCTTACTGATTAGAAATGATTCTTTTTTTTTTTTTGGTTTTTCGAGACAGGGTTTCTCTGTGTAGCTTTGCGCCTTTCCTGGGACTCACTTGGTAGCCCAGGCTGGCCTCGAACTCACAGAGATCCGCCTGGCTCTGCCTCCCGAGTGCTGGGATTAAAGGCGTGCGCCACCACCGCCCGGCTTAGAAATGATTCTAATGAATAAATAATTGGGCTGGGAAATGGCTAAGCCTTTAAAGGCTAGGCTCATAACCAAAAAATAATTGCTAAAAATTAGGCTTTAGTCAATGATGACATCACACAGACAATTTTACCATTTTTTGTTTCCCCTACAATTTTGTGTAAGGGAGTAAAAAAGAGTATCATATCTAGATCATTAATTATTGCAATGGGTGTTATATTTATACATATGTTTTAGAGATTAAGAATGGATAAATGCAGGTTATTTTAGCCTAAAGTTTCACTTCCACCTTCTGAAACTCTTTGCTGGTACATTTAAAATCCTGTATGAGTAAAGAGAAAAATAGTGATTCTTAAGCTTTTTTTTTGTTTTGATAAAGAGAGAGAGGAAAATAAGGAAAAGTTCCATTTGAGTAGAACACTTCATTGAAACTTCAATGACTCTGTGCAAATGGAAACTCAATTTATTGACTCTACTTATCTGAGCATTCTACAGCCAGTCTCTTTGTTAAGGAGTCCAGTACAGCATGTTTAAAATCCATATTTGTCTGCTTGAAACTATGGAAACCATGACTAATTGATTTGAGAAATTGAGTTTTGAAATGTGAAGTTCAATACACAAGAGGCTTTAGCTGTCTTTCTACTAAACTTCCCGTGGTATTATCATCATTCTGA
Organism: Peromyscus californicus insignis; assembly: GCF_007827085.1. Classification (NCBI taxonomy): domain Eukaryota; kingdom Metazoa; phylum Chordata; class Mammalia; order Rodentia; family Cricetidae; genus Peromyscus; species Peromyscus californicus. Next base: position 72,466,950 of record NW_026294391.1, on the reverse strand, counting down.
ATTTTATTTTCAGTTGAAAGATTGCAGTAAGACAAACATTTAAAAACTGTATTTGACATATCTTTTTGTTTGGTTTTAAATATATGCTACCTTCTGATAAATTGCATCTGCTCACCATAACTCCCTTTCTCCCTTCCCTATGTCTTTCAAATTCATTCAATTCCCCTGTATCCTAACCTATTTTATTATTGTTCATCTCCAGATACAAAGCGTAATATAAACACATTTATCTGCATCATACTGAACAAATACTTTTAAGTAAATATATCAAACCATTCTCTTTACAAAATGACAGTAATACTTTGAGAATGAAATTTGTTATCACTGTGCACAACATTTGTCTAACAAAATAGTTCAAACAACTGACTTATTTTTTAATATGTATAGCACTGTAGTTTTGAAGCCATTGTGAGAAAACTTAATTGATACAGATTATTTTTATGTACATGCTGCCTATCATTATAAAATACATAAATTGCATTGCACATGTAAAAGGGAACAAGCAAGGTCAATTAATTATCAAAAATAATCAGACCACAGTGCAAAGAGAAAGAAGTCAGAAAATTAAATCATGTTATTAAACTTAAAACATACTTCATCAGAACTAACTTTATTCAGAGTCTTGTAACTCTTGATTTAAGCATGGAGAATCATGCCCACTGTTTAACAGAATGGAAGTAGTCTGTGCATAGAAAATAAGCTTCTTCTTTGAAATATTTTATTAGGGTAAGTAAAACAATCCATGAAATTTCACTTGTAGAAAATTAAGTATGAAAGGGAAAAATGAAAAATAATTGCAAGAATGAGAAAGAAAACAGTGACTCAGAAAATGACACACTTTTTGAGGACACAAACGAAAATGTCTTCTATAGTACAAAACATGGGGGAAACTACACAAATTTGCCCTTTATTTAAGAGTAAAATATCAATGTTGACATATTTTAAAATATTGCCTTTTCAGAAATGCATGTTTCCACCAGGAACAAGATCCACATTTTTATTAATGGATTATGGGTAAATATTTTCTGCATCAAATGAATATACATTTATTTAGAGTTAGGATAATGAATTATAGGTAGTCTTTGTTATATATGTGTAATAAATACATTAAAGATAGATATATGGGTAGAGAGGTAGATGATAGAAAGATAGATGATAGATAGATAGATGATAGGTAGATAGATAGATGGATAGACAGACAGACAGATAGATAGATAGATAGATAGATAGATAGATAGATAGATAGATAGATAGATAGATAGATAGATGGTAGGTACATAGACAGGGGTATGATAGACATAGATTCTGTTTTCAGCTAAAATAGGGTAAACTTAAATTATTGATCAAACCATCATGGATTCACATATTTAAGAGCATGTGAAGAATTAGTTGTATCATATATAACCAAAGATGGTAAGTTGACTTGATTTTATTCTTCAGAGAATTATTTATTCAATAAGATGTTCATAAAAAGCTTTAATTCAGATTAGTTTGACTTCATAAAGATGTATGTTTTAGACTAAAACCCAATGCAATTAATTTTATTATTTACAATTTTCAGGTTTATTAAGTAGTTTTTTTTCCCACTGATGTTGATATGTTTGATTGAAACAAATCACTGACAATTTTAAAATACTTCTTTATTTAACTCTACAGTCTACATAAAGCTTTAACTGTGCAGCTCATTTTCCATTCCTAGAGAGAACACTTTTCTAAGTAGCAATGTCACAGCAGAAGCCTAGACTTGGGTCCTGAATTTGAGTTTTGTTCGTCAGGCACTATTGCTTTTAACTAGTCCCTCCTGACAGAGTTAGGAGAATTAAAATATACTAAACTTTACATCAAGACAAGTTTCTAGCTATTTATTAATATTTGCATCTCAATATTAAGAAAATGTAAATAAATGGTAATTTATTCAATATAACTCCACTTTCATTTGGGTAATTACAGCCTCCTTGCTTTGTTGTGGAAAAACTCGGGTCCCACAATCCAAAACCTTTTTAGGTTCAGTAAACACATAGTTTTCAGATTTGTTAATCCACACAACCCTGAACAATTTCCAAGCCACAAATTGCCTAGACCCAGTTCATTTTTCCCTTTATTGCTACAGACTTCAGTGATATCCAAAGCTATTCACATCATCAAACTCATTTATTGAGAGAGTTTGATATCTTTCTTTTTTATTTAGTACCTTAATTTGGCTGATGTTTAATTCCATTACTGTAACTCAAACTCCTTTACATATGTGTGTCATTAAAAACTGACAAAATTTTTGGACTTATAGTATTTTTGCCTAAAAATTTTCACTAAAAGTGAAATTATTATTATTATTATTATTATTATTATTATTATTATTATTATTATTATTAGAACTAGTAGGAGGGGAGGAGGAGGAGGAGGAGTAAAATATGCATCTTGTTTGAACTCTGATGAATCATGACTTAATCTGAGTCAAAAGTTTTTGTTTAGGAATGAAGATCATTCCTTCTCTGTTCTCTATGAAACACTTTCCTACAACTATTATAAAGTTCATTCTATTCATAGATTTGTCTTTTTGTCTTCTGTACTTACAAATTATCTCATACAATGTTAAGTAAATCAAGTGGGATTTTATTATTGTCATTATCATGCCATGGACTTGATATTACCACAAAGAAGAGATGGCTCTTCCCTTTATGTATGTCTAATAATTGAATTTATGGTCTTCATGCATGATGCCAGTCAAGCACTCTAACACTGAGCTACATTGTCAATCCCTCGGAGTCATTAATGACTAATTTCTTGATTATGTCTGGAATAGTTTGTTATCTGTTTGGATTCATTAAGTTCCTGGAATCATGTTTCTAGTGTTGGAAGAGAATTCCTGAGTGCCTAATTTAAAGATTAAGAAGATGTGGCATTTTCACAGAATGAGAGGCCAACCTTTGAAGAAGTTGTTGTTGATAGATTGTAGTCTACCACATATATTATAAGTACTCAAAATGTCTGTCAAACTCTTGAAATTTTATGTATTTTAAAGTCCAATAGTTTAGGTCAATTACTTGCATATCAGGTTTTATAATGTATTACATTCTGGAAAGGATGCCGTCTACACTACAAGTTTTATCACAGCAAAACATCATTTGAATAGTAACCTGCGTGTTTGTAATCATTTCATTGATGCTTAACAGTGGTTGTCTGTTTAGACTGACAACTTAGCTATCAAAATCAGCCAAAAAGATTGTGAGCTTTGGAATTCTGTAATTATTATAATTGTAGATTATAATGATCCTACAGTAGTCTAATATAATCTGTACCTTTACAAATTATACAAATCAATTTGTTAATGCACAAATAGAAATTTAACAGGAAATATGAAGAAGAATACAGTTTAAAATTATTTGTTATAAATATTAAATCTTGAGGGAGTAAGTGATCCAAGTTGTAAAATAATTTGTTTTCCTCAATGAATGAGCTATGTCACATTTAAAATAGTGTCCTAAATCAATTCAATCCCATTACAATGATCAGAAATGTAACACAAAAACAAATTAAATCAAGTCTTCCAGATGCAATGGTATAATTAAACACAAGTCCAGCTGCTACCAGCCTTATAAACAAGGTAAAACATGTGTGATTTCACCCTAAGGATATTATTTGATATTAAAGAAAATCACTATAATGAAAAATTTGTCTTCCTTCAGTTTTATTTTTTCCTTGTTATGATCTAAATTGTTGTCCACAGCAATCTAGTACTAACAACCAATGTTGAGGAAATTCAATTAGGAGAAAAATTATTTTTTAATTTTATAATTGCAAATATTGACATATAGTCATAGCATTATACTGTTTGAAAACACAAATGTAAATTCCACATATCTTGTTCTTGCTTGCATTACAAATAAAAATGAAGTGTTATCTTGATTTTGAAATAAAAAATATCTTTGGATTTAAGTTATTATTGTTTTCAGCTCCAACTTTGTGACTACTCATGTACTCTGTACTATGTACCTCCTAATTAATCATAGTAAAAATCCTATTTTGACTCAGATAATTTTCCATACAGGAAACATTTATATATATATATATATATATATATATATATATATATATATATATATATATATATATATATATGATAAGAATAAAACAGTAACAAAATGTAATTTGCTAAAGAGCAATGCCATGTTTATAAAAAAGCAAAAACAGCATCATTAAATAGATATTGGTAAAGCCATTAATCAGACTTTTTATTGCTCTTAGGAACACATGAAAAATAACTTAAAGGATAAATATTTATTTCACTTAATGATTTCAGAGAATTTACTTTGTGTTCAGATGGCTCCTAGATGAAGAATGTCATGTCAAAATCTGTCCATTCCGGGCAGACAGGAAACAAATGAGGGAATAGGAAAGAATGAGAAGTATCTTTGGAATGCCCCTGTGACTCACTTCTCCAATTAATTCTCATGTTTCAATAATACCTCTATATTGTAACTACACTAACTAATCCATTAATTAAGACTGCCAGGATCCAGTCCCTTCCCAGAAAGTCATCAGGTGGTGATCTCAGAACAAATGAGCTTTTGGGAAAGACCTCAGATTTAACTCATAGCATGAAGTTTCTCTGGTCACCAGAAGTCCTAGCCTTCTCATAATGGAAAATGGACTTTGTTTATCTCTATGACACTCAAAAATTTCAAGAGTTCCAAGATTATACAAAAGTACAAATGCCCTGAGATGTAAGTCCAAAACCTATGAGTGCTAACAAACTCTAAAAAGGAAAATCAAGTTATATACCATAAGTTGCAATGACACACAGTAAAAATTGTATCCAAAACAAGAAGAATAGAAATGATGTATATAAAGAAAGATAAAAATCCATTAATATGAAAATGATGTAGATATGTGTTCAGCCAAACTCTACGGCCTTGCTGACTATACTGGTATGTTTTCTCTTCTAGGTTAAATTTGCTTACTTTCTGCATTTTTTGGGCAAGCATTCTATGGTCATGGAATTTCTGACATCCTGGAGTCTTCATTCTTCACAGTATTTTTACTTTCATTCTTATACCTTTATGCATCAATATTCCAGTGGCTACCTGAAGGAAGCTAAAACCATAAAAATCGTCTGACACCAAAGGCTTTCTGTTATCACTGGGGAGCAGATATCAGTGAGCCACTAACTTTTGAATTTTGTACACTTTTAAAATGAGCACCATGTCAACAACATCAAGGTGTGCTTCCAATTCAACCAGTAACTTGTCCCTTTCTACCAAGGATTTGTAGCTATTAAATAACTATAAAACTGAATGGCAAGCTTTGCCACATGTCCTTGTAAAGGAAGAGGCTTCTGTTTTCTTTTCTCAAGGCAAAATTTTTCAAACGAATGTATTAATGGGCATCAGTAGCCCTGTGACAGTTGGAGCTGACATCTTTCCTATCTTATCAATGAGAATATGTACAATGTTTTAGTGTAGCTAATGTTATATCAGTCATCACACCTTCCATTGCCAAACATTTTGCATGCTTCTTTTCTGCAAGATTCTCAAATCACCTTGCTCTAATTTGACTCCCAATTATCTCTTTGAACTTGGCTACAAGTCACCTGTAATACTTATGCACAGCACAATCTGAATGGTAGAATTCTATGAAATTATCTCCACCAGATTATGTAGTCCATTCTTTTAAATTTCAGCCTATGGCTATGTTGGGACATGGGAAAAATGGAGACAGACTACACAATGTGGCCCTTATCAAATCTAGTCAAATTTCTGATAGTGTTTTCCCTTCCATTGTAAAATTATGCAACTCAGTTATACCATGGTTGTCAGTATGTGGAAGAATACTATTATTTCTATAGAAAGAATAATGTTAGGAGTCCTTATACTTCCCATTTCAAGAAAAATATTATCTTATTTTATGACATTTCCATTGTAGGCTCCATTTACAAAACTGTGTTTGAAATTAATAAAAAAAACTAAGCTACAAAAGAACACCTTTTCCAAGGTTAACAACATAAACATTTGGACAATTATTTATAATTTTATTTGCCAGATGTATTGGAAGTGGTTGAAATAAAAAATAGGCTAGTCAAGGTTGTTGAGGAAGCGATAGGAATGAGTTGTTCATAAGGACATGGACAAGCTTTGATACATTGTCAATAACATAGGTGGCTGTGCATATAAAGAATACTCTGAGTATACTTATGACCTGAGAACTTTCATGGCTTCCACATTAGGTGAATCTTTGAGTTTTATGTGAGCAGAAAGGAAAGGATCTGGAATAACTGTGAAATGTCTGTCTGAGTGTTGAAGATATGCTTCTGTATGTATACAAAACTGCTTTCAGTATAAAGGGGAATTGTCTTATTGCTCTTAGACAGCTAAGTTAACTTGAGCAAAAACTTGATGATTAATAGAAAACAAATTTATACAGTCCTTCCATATCATATCCTCCTCCCCATCATACTCAGTGGATCAAGATCAGGAGAAAGCTTCCTATTGTCTTTATCTCTCTCACTGGGATAGGAAAGAGTTTGAGCATATAGTCAGTATTTCAGATACTAGAGTAAGTAGATTATTAGACAAAAAAGTCCACTACAGGTAATGTACCTACACAGGTCCTAAGGAGATACCTTCACAGAAAAAAAAATTGGAGAAGGCCATATATCTCAGAGGCCTTAGGTGGCTGGTGAAGACCTAGCCTTGTGAAGAGCCAATATATGGAAAATAGGAGAGGATTTTATGGCACAAATTGTAATAAGAGAAATGGAGAGTTTATCACTGGGGCTAAAAGCCCTAAATCTATTAAGCTGAGGAACAAAACATGGATTTAAAGGAATGCTAATTTGGGGTTGTTTCAAGAGGTGGTGCATCAGTTAAGAGTGCTAAGTACCCTTTCAGAGGACCAGAGTTCATTTCTCAGCAACTAAGTTTGGTGGCTCAAGCTCACCTGTATTTCCTGCTCCTAGAAGTCTGACACACTTTTCTGGCCTCTGTAGTCACCAGCACACCTGTGACCACCCCCAACACACATAAATAAAAGTAAATCTAAAAGATGATTTGAAATTAGTCAGATGAAATTAAAAGAAAGTAAACAGGGAGGAAATAGAACTTGCAAGACATTATAAAGTACACCAATATATCCATAAAAATTTTCTAAGAAAGCAAAGAAACAGAAAAGGAAAGAAAGAAATTTTGTTTAGTAAAATAGTATAATGCAACTTCAAAAATCTGGAAAAGAAATTAGTATATAGATATAAGAAGCCTAATATATAAAAACAAACATAACACCCTCTGACTCACTGAAAAAACTTAATCAAATATAAAAAGTTAAAGAATTCACAAGTGAGCAAGAATGATTAAGTAATGTAAGAAAGAATATCTGTAAGACTTATGAGAAGCCATCCCTAATGAATATAGGTGTCAAACCTTCAACACATGAAACCAACCAATTAAAGATTTCATCAAATGAGTGCTTTCTACAAATATGTGGGATTTATTTGAATGCAGGCTGTAAGGATGGTTCAACATAGTTTATTTTTAAATGTGCTCTACCACATTAAACAGCTGAAGAATAAATAAATGTCCCATGATAGTTTCAGCGGATGCATAAAAATATTTGCTATTATATAATTTAATACTCTTTATTGAAACATACATATAGCAATTAAAGAAATAACTCAATATAGTCATATAATGAAGCCATTTCTGTGTATCCAATAGCAACATTTTGCTCAAATATGAAAACTTAAGACATTTCCTTTATTAGAGACCATGTTATAATGTCAAGTTCCACCACTCCTTTTTGTTATGATTGCTTGTTTATTTAAGACAGAGTGTTATTTAGTTGCACCGTTCTGCTTGAAACTAATTAAGTAACCCAAGTAAGCCTTAAACTTGTCATCTTGCCTTTGTGTCATGAATTCTTGTAAGGGTGTTCCACAAGCAAAGGCAAAGTCTCATTATTGCTGTTGAACCAATGAAATAGGGCAAGGAAAAATAATCCTAAGTTGTAAAAAAAATCAATAATATTGGTTCACTAATAATGTGCTCTTCTATGAGAAAACTAGCAAATATTTCACAAATGACTATGAGATATAAATGAATTAAAAGGAGGTGGAAACACAATTAAATCTTACAATAATCAGCTGTGCTTCTATATACTAACAATGGGCTGTCACATAAAAAGGAGTTGAAAACACAATCACATTTTCAACAGCAAATAAAATGCACAGAAATAAAGCTTAAGCAAGACTGTGTAAACTGGAGAACATTACTGGAATAAAATAAAATAAACAAATACAATTTTTTCAAGAAAGCAATTTCATCTTGAAATTCATACAGAGCTAAAAAGAAGTTCAAGTGGCCAAAATGACCCTGGGAAATAAGTTTGTTGTAAGATTTACACTATTATAAAAAAAAGTGTCTGAGATAATGAACTTATGAGAAAACTGTTTCTTTTGCCTCACAGTTTTAGAGGTCTAAATCCATGATTAGTTTTATATATTGTTTTAGGTCCTGCATCACTTCAGCACATAAGAACAAACAGACAGCATGTGTTAGGTCAGAACTGCTTATATTATCGTATCATCATCAGCAGTAGCAGCAGCAGCAGGGAAGGAAGGGGAAAGGGAGATCAGAGTTTAACACCTCAAAGGTCTTTAAAATTCTCAGTATGCTCTAGTTCTATAAATAGCCTCTACAGCCTACTAGTGTCATGGGGCTTGGGATGAAGTCTTCAATGCAGTTGACTGTGGGAGATACTTATTTAAATCAAAGTGAGAAGAACCTGAAAAAAAATATCACTACATTATTATTAAAATCTGAATTAGGGCTTCTGGGTGAAATGGCCAATTAAAAGAGGCCTTCGTGTGACTCTGTAATGGAGAAGAGAAGAGAATGGAAGAGGAGAGAAGAGAGGAGAGCAGGGAGGGAGGGGGCAGGGAGAGGGAGAGAAACAAACAGACAAAGAGATAGAGGGCTAGAAACAGAGACAAATAGACACAGATGTGAAAGAGACTATTCCTGCAACAGAAAGAGAAAGATACTGTCTGTAAAACCTATAGCAGAAGTGTGGTATAAAATCCTGAATCAGATCTCCTCCCTGAGCTCCTGTCATGACTCGCCTGAGGAATATATGGAAGGCTTAGACTCTGCATGGCTTAGAGAGTGACAGAAAGAAAAAACTGACCCAAGAACAAAGTGGAGAATGGGTGGTTTCTTTCATGTACTGTTAGGATAATTGGATTTTCACAAGTAATAAAGAAATGTAAACCCTAACAAACACTTTAAAATGAGCTCATAATCAATTAAATATTTAAACTGCTGGTCTGAGAGCATAAAACTGCTGGTTAGGATATAAGAAATTTTAATCATGTTGATTACAGCTTTAATTCTTTGCTATTAAAACAAGGAGATTGATAATAAAATTAACAACAAGCTAACTGCACTGTATCAAACTAAGATTTTTCTTCAGAGTGAAAGAAATAATGAATAAAATGAAAAAGGCAACCTGGTGAAAATGAAAATGCAGTTACAGAGCATACATCATATATGCATGATATCAAAACATACACGGTATTACTATAACTCAAAGATAAAACTATATAATTGTATTAATGAAGAGGAAAATGACAAAATATAATTCCATCAAGGAAGAAATACAAGCAACAAACAGGTATATCAAATCCTGTCTAATATCAGTTTTCAGAGAAATAATAATATTTATTATTATTTACAAAAAATATTATAAAAATTGGGCAGGTTATATGTATGTATGTATGTATGTATGTATGTATGTATGTATGTATGTGTGTGTATATATACACACATGCATGCAAAGACAATAAAAAGGGGCCATAGATTTGAGAGAGAGAGAGAGAGAGAGAGAGAGAGAGAGAGAGAGAGAGAAAGGAGAGGTATATGGGAGAGTTTTGAGGGAGGAAAGGAAAGGAAAGAAGGAAGGGAGAAATACTGTAATTATGTTATAATCTCAATTTTTTAAAGTTAAAAATTGATATATAGTACTAATGTAAGTTAAATAATCTGGTGGTATTACTAGCTATGTTTCCCTGCTACCCCTGATAATTAACATTTTATATTTTCCAACACACAATGTATATACCTATTACACAATTACATCTTATCTATCTCAACTCAGTTCCTGGCACTCATCATTCTACATATTTCTTCCCTATCATTTTGGCTAGTTGAATTCATTTATATGAGTGAAATCTATATGCCTTTTGTTATGTAAAATGTCTTCATCATTCATCTTAACTTCCTTCTTTAAACTGAATAGTATTTCACAGTATGTGGAACTGAAGCTCTATTTGTCCATTTATCCACTAGTCGACACTTGGTTGCATTCTCACCTTTGTTCGTTCAGATATACATCTTGAAGACAAGCTGCTGAATCGAATCAAATATCCAGTTGTGGGTTTTAGGAACTTCTCGAACTTCTTTGTTTCCATCACTTTCGAGATGTTTGCCACATTGTTATTCTTGTCAGTGATGGATGTGGGAGCCACTTTATCTTTCTGCTTAGAAACCCTTGTTATCAGTTCTCTATCCCTCTCCCTCTATCTCCCTCTATCTGCCTGTCAGTCTGCCTCTCCCGTGTGTGTGTGTGTGTGTGTGTGTGTGTGTGTGTGTGTGTGTGTGTGTGTATGTGTGTATGCATGTGTTAAAAACTATCCTAAAGAATAGGAACTGGTATGGCTTTGTGATTTATCATTTATTTATTTTTATTTTTTGATATTTTAATGCATAAGTACTATATTTAAATAATTTACACCTTCCCTGTCTCCTTCTAATTCATCATCATCATCATTATTATTGTTGTTAATATTATTATTTAAACTTTTCATTAATTCTTTCTGGATTTCACATCATGCATCACAATCCCCATCCCTTTGGATCCACCCTCTGCCCTTGTAACCTCCTTTCAAAAATAAAATAAAATTTAAATGAAAAACAAAAGTAAACAAAAAAATCCCAGTGTAGAAGATGTAGTGTGACCCAGTGGGTCACACATTATACCACTTAGTTCATTTTCTTTACTTGTAAATGTTCATTGTGCTGAGTCATTGGTTTGTTTCAAGGCCTCTGGCTTCTGCTGCTCTATTGATACTATGCTCTCACGGGACTCCTCTTGTATGTCCTATTGGTAACTTGTGTCATGTAGGTCCTACAGCTTTGGATCTGCAAATATTGCCCCTTCACATGCTCCAGCAGTTCATAGAGAAGGTAAATATTGCATTTAGCTAGCTCATAGGCCTGGTTTTTGGTGTGGATGATAGCTCGATTGGTCATCCCATATTACACTCACAAAAATAGGATAGATTATAGAATATTTTCTTTAAATTTGTCAAATACAAATAGACTAGATATTGTAACAGTAATTCTTGCTTGATAACTGTTTTGTTATATGTAATTTTAATATGTTAAAGTTATAACCTTCCTTTTTGATTATAAATAAAAGAGGGAGTGCTGTGGAATGTCTTTCTGTATGCTGTGAATATGTGTGACTCCCATTGGATAATAAATAAAGCTGTTTTGGCCTATGGTAAAGCAGCTGCGAAGAGAAGGGCAGAGTGGAGTTAAGGGGGACGGGAGCCACTGCCCAAGGAGCAACAAGATGCCAGCAGACTGGTAACACTATGGCCACATGGGAATCTATAGATTAATCAAAATGGGTTGTCTTAAGTTATAAGAGCTAGCTAACAAGAAGTCTGACCCATAAGCCATAGAGTTTGCAAATAATACAAGCCTCTGTGTGTTTACTTGGGAAAAAGCAGCTTCCAGATGTAGGTGGGAGAGATTCATCCCAACCTTCGGGCTGGGGAGGACCTAAGAAACTTAGGGCTACAAACATGGGCCTTGGATACCAACATGTCCCCAGGTGGCATCCCAGACACAAGATGTCCTTTTTTTCCTTCAATGGTAACAGGAGCCACAGACATCAACATGGACTCTGGCTGCCATAGGGCCACAGAACCAAACATGGTCCCTGGCCAGAGTTTGGGTCCAGACATCACTATGGTCCTTGGTGCTTTCAGAGGCCACCCAGATCTGTATGGCCCCAGCAGCAGCTAGATACTCAAAGAACAACATGGTCTCAGCTGTTGTCCCAGACTTTAGGTCTCTGAACAGCTAGCTCTCCACAGCAACATGAGCCCCAGATATCAAGCAGAGCCTGGCTGCAACAAGCCCACACAATCAGACACAGAATATGCAGGTCTTGGCCTGATGTCACCACAGCTTTCAGTCACAGCACAGGTATCTCAGATAGGCCTGGTCCCTGTGGGGGCACATCCCTTGAATATCAACAGGATCACAGTTGGTAGCCCAGATTCCAGGCGTCTACAGGACCCTCAATGGTAATAAGAGCCGCAGACATCAACACAGATCACAGATCCTACTTCAGAGCTACAGATCAGGGCATGGTACTTGGCAGCAACCCATGCACAGACATCACCATGGCCATGGGTGGCAAGCAGACCATCCACATCAGCCCATTCCACACCACCCTGGCCTCTTCACGTCAGCTTCCCTTCCCAGAAAGTAAACAGTTCTGCTTCTGTCTCTCTCTCTCCTGTTTCCCCATCCATTACTCACTCACTATAAAGGGGCCTGACCTCCCTGCAATACAGGCCCTGGGCAGGCTAGTGATTGATGTCTGCTTGCCCAGACCATGTGGCCTGGGTGAAGTTGTGATTGTCCTCCCTGTAGCTAATTCATCTTAGAAATGCCGGGTGGCTAGTGGTTGATGTCTGCCAGCCAGGTCAAGTGGCCTTCTAATTCTTATTATACACCCACCACACTCTCAATTTCAAAACATCTTAAATAAATAAATAAATAAACAAATAAATAAATAAATAATTTATATATACATATATATGGTCTATTTACATATGTAAACATGTATGTACACATGTCTAGGAATGACAATATGGAATTAGATAAACTATTATGTAACTTGTCTCTGGGGTGAAAAGTGAAATTATTACTCTAAGCAGTCATTGATTTCCTCTAAATCTTTATCTAGAGATTGGGCCTTGCAAAATTTTTCTCTTCAACATTATTATTTCAACTTGTGCTATCATTATGCAGGTTTTGTTTGGGCAATCATGTTGAGATTTCATGAATTCAGCTTTCATCTCGTATTTTGAAGACATTATATCACAGCAGATTCCTAATCCTCAGGTTCTTACAATCTTTCTAATTCTGTACAATTTTCCTTGTATCTTAGGAATAGGGTTTACACTTCACATTTACCACCTGGGGTTCTGAATACTCTATGGTCACTTATTCTCTGTCTTTTGACCAGTTACAGACATTTGTTATAGCATTTAGGGTGTATATTCCCTCCACGATTAAAAAAGTTAAGAAAAATCACTCACAGGCATATTCCAATGGTTGTCTTCCAAGTAATTCTAGATTTTGTCAAGTTGATAATGAATATTAACCATAACAGAGATTTTCTATCATTGTGCTTTTCCTGTATCAACTGATTATGTTCTAAGATGTTAGCTGAAATAGATATTGATATATTCTTTCAAATATATGTTTATATATTTTAAAACCAATTTAGGATATCTCAGTAATTTTTGTTTTAAATTTTGAAATTACATACAAAGGGGAAAAGAAAATAATTAGATGTGGAAGATCAGAAATTATTCTAAATCATCTTTGTTCATCATATACAATCTTTTTGTAGTGGGTAGCCATTCCAGCTTTGATCTGGAAGTTCCAACCCCCATTGAGACTTCGACAACTGTCACGCCTACAAGGCAGGGCCAAGGAAGGGGCCTGGGGACCTGAGATCTGGATCAGCGAGCGCTCTCTGCGTGTCGGGACCCTGGACGTGAGAGGTGGACCAAGCAGAGCTCCAGAGAACACCGTTGGACTGCGATACACCTTCCCCAGACCCCGCGACCTACCTATCCCTTAATTTGTAAGTTATGCCATTAAATAAATCTCCTTTTAACTACATGGAGTGGCCTTAATAATTACACCAATATCTGGCGCTCATGTGGGGCAAATTCCAAAGGCCTGGGTGGCTCCCATCCTCAGCATCCTCCCTGGCTAGCGGGTACCTAAACCCGCCTACAAAGTTCCATATAACCAGGGAACGCCTACACGGTTCCATTCCCCAAAAAGGGAGCAGCTACAGTCGGTAGAGCATGATACTCTTAATCTCAGGGTCATGGGTTCGTGCCCCATGTTGGGTGCCAGATATTGGTATAATTATTAAGGCCACTCCACGTAGCTAAAAGGAGATTTATTTAATGGCGTAACTTACAAATTAAGGGATAGGTAGGTCACGGAGTCTGGGGAAGGTGTATCGCAGTCCAACGGTGTTCTCTGGAGCTCTGCTTGGTCCACCTCTCACGTCCAGGGTCCCGACACGCAGAGAGCACCCGCCGATCCAGATCTCGGGTCCCCAGGCGCCTTCCTTGGCCCTGCCTTGTAGGCGTGACAGTTGCCGAAGTCTCAATGGGGGTTGGAAATTCCAGATCAAAGCTGGAATGGCTACCCACTACATCTTTTCAAAATTTATGTTTGTGTATGTGTGAGTACATACACATGTGAATGTATATGTATATGTGTGTGTGTGGTGCATGCCCACAGAGTCCAGAGGAAATCATCATATGCCCTAGAGCTGGAGACACAGGTAGTTGTGAATTGCCAGACATGAGTGTTGCAGACAAGCCTATGATCTACTAGAAAAACAGCAAGTTTTTTTAACAGCTCACTGATCCTTCCAAACTATCTTTTTAGTCATAAAGGAGCATCTTATTTACCATCACAAATCATAAAAAGGAACATGAAGTATGAAGAATCAAGTATATCAATAATTAAAAGTAAAAGTTTCATAACTAAACAATGATATCTCTTTGTTCTACTTTATAATCAAGGTAATTAAACTACAAAAATAGAAAAAAAAGCTGCCTTCTTCATTTTATCTTATTTTGAAATTCATTGTTGCAAAATCCTCAGTAGCTGATTTGTATGACACAAAATTGCTTTTCAAATATAAACATGAGTGTTTACCAACTTTCTGAAAATCTAAATATCAGTTAGACAAACACTAGTCCACAGTCCAACTTGGCTCATAGCCCAATTTTGTAAACATAATTTTATGGAAATTTAGTCAGCCCCCTAGTTCATGAATTATCTATGGCTGCTTTCATTCATTATAACACAGTTAAGTAGTTAAGACAAAGACCATCTGCCTGCAAAGCCAAAAATATTCACTTTTGGCTCTTAACAATCTTTTGTGTGTAGTGAGAATACAGGCCATGTAAGAACTAAAATAATTGTCTGGCTCATTCACCTTCATTAGTAGATAAAGAGAAAACATGTCAGAAAAATTAAAGTATAATACCAATAATTACAATAATAAAATCAAGTAGCAACAAAATGTCAAAATGATATTTATTGATTCTACTTTTGACAAGTTTTATGCAAAATGTATAATAATATACCAATTTAAAAAAGAGGAATGGATCTCTCAAATAATTTAATAAACACACTAAGGAAGATGCATAGTAAATATAATGTTGTATATATAATATACATATTATATATAGTTTAACATACTTTCTATACCAAATTGAGTTTCCTCAAATTGATTACTCTTCAAAATTTCTATAATTTTCTTTATGAGTTTTGTTACTGAATGTAATTAATGACTTATCACAGATTTTTTTCAGTCTCAAGGTGATAAAATGTGCTCCATTATACCTTGGACCAATGCCCAAAGTATTTTGCCAATCATAAGATACTGATTTCATTAAAAATTTCAATTTCTTTCATTTATATTTTATTTACTTATTATTTATATTATAATTTGGTTATATAAATATCGAATGATATAAATATATTCAATTATATTTATTATTTACTAATTATTTCTCTTTTCAGAAAATAATATATCAACCAATGTGTGAAAATAGCAGAGGGCAGCTAAGAAAATATTTAACTTTAATTAAATAGAAAGAGTGTAAGTATTTTTGGATAGTGTTTTTCTTCAGAAGAAAATAATTTGCTGCAGAATGGTTTTTAGATTTTTGCGTCATGATCCAAAATATCCCTTCATTTTAACAAAAAGATCACTTTGACTTTTAATATTCATTATACATACTTGATTCATATTATATATGAATGAAAATCCAATTAGATAATCATAGTTAAAAACATAGGGACCTCATAAATCAAAGTATATATACTAAATCTGAAATTAGAAAACTACTGACACTAGTAGAAATTTGATATCAGTAAATAATATTTAAATAACTTTTTCATTCATATCCTTGTAAATTTTTTTCTCATTAATTTTAGGAATTTAAATCTTTGGGACCTCAGAAGGAAGTAGCACCGTCACAGTACATAGACGCTCAGTTCTGAATATAGTAGAAATGTATCTAGTTATCTAAATTTAGTTTTCTCATTTATAGAAGCTGTATACCAAATTAGGTATACTTGTTTGTGAGAAAAATATTACTTGCCACTAGTATGCATAGTAATGCATTTTTGAAATTTTTGTTATTATTATTGTTGTTGTTATTATTATTATTATTATTATTATTATTATTATTATTATTACTATTTTGTTTCTGTTTTTCGTAACAGGGTTTCTCTGTGTAGTTTTGGTGCTTGCCCTGGATCTTGCTCTGTAGAGTAGGCTGGCCTCAAACTCACAGAGATACACCTGGATCTGCCTCCCAAGTGTGCCACCACGGCCTGGCTTTTTTTTTTTTTTAAGAACGTTTTGTATACTGGCCTACTAAATATGTTTCATTCTTCTTAAAATTCTGGCAAGAATTACTTATTGCATAAGGCTGTTTTCACCATTTCTCTCTGGATGGTATGATGTGTTAACTTCATTGTTTACTCTGAAATAGGTTCAACACCATTCAGAAGGAACACATTCTATTATCAGCACATATCAAGGTTTACTGATTAAGCAGCCTTTTGTAAGACAATTAATCAGAGAGTACAAATGCTAAAAGCCATGCTGCCTACTATGATTTCTTACGTATGCTTCCTTATACTTTGTGTTGCACATACAAATTCATTTAATATGGAAAGAAAATTATTCCATCACAGATAAATTCCATGATTACATTTTTCTGATTCTGTTGAAAATAGAATTCTTATTTTCTAGGCGCAATGATATGGTAGAGTGAAACAAAATCCACCAAAAGAACTGGATTCATTTTTACTGAAAAAAAAAAATTTCTCATTTGCAGGTATCATATTTATTCTGAGACTACAATAATATGGTGCATTGAATGGAAAATATTTCACATAGGCTAATGTATTTGAACACTTGCTACCCAGTCGGTGTATACTGTTTGGAGAGGTTGTGGATTCTTTAGGAGGTACAGCCTGAATGAAGGAAGCATGTCACTGGGGGAAATTTTGAAGATGTATAATTTCACTCTATTTCCAGATTACTCTCTTCACTATGTGTTTGAGGTTGAATATATGATATCTCTGCTTTCTACTCCTACTACCATGCCTGCTGCTTGCTGTCTTACCTTCTTGCTATGATGAACCCTTATGTCTCTCATACGTCAGAACCATTAGCCCAAATGCAATCTTTCTTCTATCTATTGCATTGATCATGGAATTCTATCACAGAAATGAAAACTAAATGATACAAGTAAATTGATAGATTTGTTTGCAGGCATGTGTCTGTGATGTTTTATTTAGTATAATTTATTTAGTATATAGGAGATAATATAAAAACAAATGCCAAAGAAGTGTTATCATTAAAAACAATCCCTATCATTAAAAATAAATCCCCATAAATGAAAAAAGTGCTATTAATTGTCTTGGGAAGAGAGAGAGAGAGAGAGAGAGAGAGAGAGAGAGAGAGAGAGAGAGACAGAGACAGAGACAGAGAGAGACAGAGACAGAGAGACAGAGAGAGACAGAGAGACAGAGATAATGACAATCATTATTTAGGAGTTGGAATGAAGGCATGATTTATATAAGAATAGGTAGCTAGAGGGGTCTTCTTTTGCATTACTCTAACAATAGCTACAAGTGTTTCTTTCTAATAAGCTGATGCTCAAATTGCAAGAATTCTCTAACCAGGCTTGTTGCCTCTGGCTACCAGGTAGTCTCTCCATAGCCACAGGTGCAAACTATAATTTTGGGTCTCATACTTCATACACTGTTAATGCTTTAAGGTCATTAAATCATAACCACAAAGTATCTGGTTCCATTTTTAACAACTGAAACAAAATTTTGACAGGCAATAATGATGGAAAGAAAATGAATTTTCTGGCAACAAATCAGAAAGTTAGAAGATGGGGAATCTTTTCCTAAAGAATCCATACATTGTTTCTGGCAGTGTAGCCATTTTCCCAATATTAATTCTGCTGTTCTCTGAGAAGAGAGACGTGTTAATCTTTTAGTGTCTTCTTTAATTTCTTTACTGGCTGTTTGTATACCTTCTGAGTGGAAGATGTTAACCACCTTGATTCAATATTTTTGCTAATTTCTTCATTTTTTGTGTTTTAAAATTTGATTTTTACCTTTTTATTTTTTGAAAGTTTCATGAATTCTACCACCCATTCAATTCCTCATATTTTCCCTTTATTCTCCTGCCATTAATTTCTTTCTGTGTTCATATGCTTTTTAATTGAAGAAAAAAACTGAGTCCACATAGTGATACCGCATGTGCATGGGTATAGGCCAATCTATTGGAGCATAGGTAGCATGTCAGTCGCCACTTCCCTGTAGAAAGTTGACCTTTTTAAGTAAATTGATCTTCTTAAGGGTTGAAGTCTCAAGGCTTTCATGTGAATTTGAAGTCTCATAAGAATTTCATGGAGGCAAACAGATTGGCCAGTGCCAGGATTTTTACAAATTTTTGGTGATCTGCTTTTCTCGTGCACACTCCTGCTGTTTGCTGTAGGTTAATTTGTAATATAAGTTCTGTAATTCTTAAAATTTCTAATTGAGAAGATTTATAACACATGTATCTCTAATTTCTTTTCCCAGGAATTATGAACTCTGCCGTTAATCAGCAGATTGAAAAGAATAAGTTTTTTTCATAAGATATTGTGAATGGCAGCTATTCTCAAGAGATCAGAAAAAAACAACCTGTTTCTTAGCTAAGAGGGAAAAGGCAACTTTCAATGGAAAAGTGAATGAATTTGTAATTTTTTCAAAAGAAATAGTTTAACCCATTAGATGGCTTCAGCCAGAGAAACACAGAAAAACTACCAGGAGATTAAGAATCATTCAATTCAATGACCCTCCAAAGTTAGCGGCTTTAAAAAGTGAACTAAAGCATTTTGGGTACTGTAGTTTATCTGTTTTCTCTTGGTTGCAGCAACAGTGTTGCAGAGTCCATATTACATTGAAAACAACTTTAGTCACCAGTTCATTATCATTCTGTAAATAGAAGTATATATATATATATATATATATATATATATATATATATATATATATATATATATACACATATATATGTATATATATACCCATTACATATCTTACTGAAGAGACATATTATTTTTTTCACCAAAATTTTTAGCCTTTTTATAATTGATATTGTGATGTAAGCAGTCATGTGCTATATTTCCCAGATAGTAATGGTGAAAGGAAGAGGAATATAATGAATTCTTTGATAGAATGTGAAAGCAGTGTGATGCTAATTTATGACAGAGAGTGAAAAGGTAAACTTGCCACTTTTTCTAAATCAGCCAGCCAGAAAGTGAGTAACCCAGGATACTGGAATACAATGTAGAAATAGAAGAAATCCCAGAAGTAAATGTATGCCCGATACCTATCAATCAATTATGAATAAATATGTTGGATCTCACGTATGGTAGAAGTGAAAACCTCCTGAATGTAGCACTGAAAATATTTCTCTTGGTGACAGTTGGATAATAAAAGTAAAAGAGAGTATATCATTTATTTTCGAGTCACATTAAGTTCGAACAAGTGTGTGTTTTTGCATTCTATCGGCAGAAAACAAAACTGAAAAAGGTTTTGAGTAGCAAAGAATCATAATGGATCTTTTCTTAAAAAAATGAATTCCATCTTTTAGGTAAAGATGATATTGAGGTATTATCTTTTATTCCAATGTACTCTTTCAGACACAACAACATTTGAGTCATCAAGAATACAGAGTAACTGCATAAAAGTGGCACAGTGGCTATGAGTACTTGCTACACTTTTAGAGGTTCCAAGTTCATTTCCCAATGTCCACTTTATGTAGCTCATAATTATCTGTAACTCTAGCTCCAGTAGTTCTAACTCTCCCTTTTTCTGTACAGACACCAGCATATATGTGACATAAACTCACAAAAACACACAAACACAGAGAGAGAGAGAGAGAGAGAGAGAGAGAGAGAGAGAGAGAGAGAGAGAGAGAGAGAGTGAAATAAAATGAAACCTTAAAAATCTGATGATATGTTGTGTCCCCCAATATATTGTGCACCCCAATAAACTTATCTGTGGGTTGGAGAAGAGAAGAGCCACTATATTAAACATAGAGGTTAGGCAGTGGTAGCACATAATCCTAGCATTCGGGAGGCAGAGATCTATCTGGAACTCTGTGAATTCAAGGCCATACTGGGAACAGAGCCTGGCGTGGTGGCACACACTTTTAATCCCAGCACTTGAGATCTCTTATCTTTGCTTGGGAAGGACACATGCCTTTAATCCTAGGAAGTAATATGGCAGGACACAGAAAGGCTTATAAGGAATGAAGAAACAGGAACTCACGCTCTTAAAGCATGAGGAGCAGGAACTAGAGGCTTTTAAGCAGTTCAACTGAGACTGTCAGGGGTGAGGGCTCAGAGGCTTTCAGTCTGAGGATTTGTGGAAACAGGATCAGCTCAGGAGTTGGTGAGGTAAGGTTGGCTGTGGCTTGTTCTGTTTCCCTGATCTTTCAGGTTACACCCCAATATCAGGCTCAAGGTTTTTTTTTTTTTTAATTAATAAGACCATTTAGCAATTCATCTTACAAAAGATCTCCAGAAAGAATAAAGAGATACAAGAGGAATGGATTGCCACAAAATAAATGAGTTTTTAGATTAATCTCTGTGAAGAACATTTGCTCATATCATGAACTTACGACTTACAGCATTTATATCATATTACTGGATTTGACCTTTGGAATATGTACTTAAGATGAAGTCTCTTCCTTCTGAATTCTGGAGCACTTTTTGATCATTTTGTTCTAAATATGTTGCTACATTATGTATATTGTTCCATTGTTTGAATAACAGTTGATTCACAGTAATTATTATATTTTCAAACTAGATATTTTATTATTTGTGCCAAACATATTTTCAAACTAAATCAAAACAAATACAAAGTAAAAAAATTGCCTAAAATTTCTTATATTTTAAATAAAATGTTCATTCAAACTTCATTTTATAAACATCAGAATCACTGTGTTTTAATAATGACATTGAAGTTAGAGATAGAAATTTAATGTTATCTTTCCTTATGGTTTTTATAAGGTTAGGTCATTTGACAGATGCATTTGTTTATGTAATTTATGTGACATGTGTGCACTGCTTTAATAGGAGTTTCTATTAGTGTAAATTCTACTCTAAACATGGCGTTAGCTGCATTCCACTAAATTGCTCTACATGTTTAAAATTAAAATTAGGTTATACCCCTTGTAATAGAGTATTTAATTCTAGGACTTAAATACTGAAATAAAAATGTTTACTATCAGTACTATTTTTAGATTAATAGATTGCAAAAACTAAATTATATATGTTTTCAATAGGATCTGTATCCAAATATGTAAGCTACCAGAAAGACTGAACTGCATGGCATTAAACAGATTGTCTTTCCCATTTCAATTTGGTAGTATTTGACTTTTAGTTTTTCTAGTCTCCTTGACTTTGAAATTGGACTTGAGATTTCTAATAAAGTTCTTGTACATGCTTGTCATACACCAATCTTAATCTCTTTTTGAATCTTAACTTTAAGGTTTAATTTGAAGAATAAATCCTAATAGTAAGTATAATAATCCGTGCTCTCAATGACTCATGCTTTTTCAAAACAGTACTTTCTCTTTTTACCATATTTATACTTATTTTTTCTCATAATTACAGAAATGATGTTAAATCTAACACCATACTCAAATTCCATCTATTTAATTGTCCTTTGTGTATAGTTTATTTGATTTAACTTAAAAAAGAGAATAAAGTCAACACTGTATTTCGTACACTGTATTATTTTCTTATTTAATGTGTGTATGTGAGTGTGTCTCAATTTTCTTTGTATTCTCAGTATCATACTTCAATGATATCTTACTGGAACATCTTCAATTATATTTTTCCAGCACATACCTCTGTCAGCATCCCATCTTTAATCATATATTTGTATTTGATTGTGCCTGTCTATCATTGAGGATTTCCTAAATCCATATGTAATGTTTGCCCTGATAATTACAAAGGGATGAATAAATAAGATCCTAGTGGAAATGAAAATACAATAGTACACACCCTCATGCAATAGCAATGCTTTTCAGATGATATGGTGCTTTTAATAAAAAATGGAGGGATTAAATTGATGTGAAAGTGTTTACCAAACTTGGGGTACTAGAAGATGTGCTGCTGCTTGTCAAGCAGCAAGGTAACACACAGCATTTTGATTTTCTCTTCATATGATTTGACAGAAACATTTGGTTATTAAAAGCATTGATCAAGCCTCACCCCTTGCATACACTGATAATAATAAATGGTTCTGAGTCAGATACAGCAGCCATCCCAAGCAATTTACATTTGTGTGCACTGATTACATCCTTAAAATCCAATTCATAATATCTTTTTCTAGAAATAGAAGTTGTCCTTTTCTACAGAGAAATGCACACACACACACACACACACACACACACACACACACACACACACACACGCACACACACACACACAAACATACATGCACAAACACTATGTTCACCTATAGTCTCAACTACTTGGAAGACTGAGATGGGAGGGTTCCTGAATTCCATAAGCTGAAAGACACAATGGGAATTATAGCAAGACACCGTTAAAAATATTGCTGCAAACAAAATATGTAATAGATAGGTTTGAATGACCTTAGGCGAGTTCTTATAATTTTATCAATCAAGAAATGTAGTGCAAGCTAGATATTTAGTCTAGTGGTAGTGTGATTACTTATCATGTGTATGTTATATCTTGGGTTGTATATCTAATATTACAAAATGAAACAAGACAACAATATATTCTAGAAGCTGAATGATACAAACAAACAGAACATACTGTCATGATGATACCCAGCTATAATCCCTGCAGTTAATAGGTTAGGGCAAGACAATGATATGTTCAACACCAATCTTGCATGCCTATTGATTTCCTATAAGAAAAGGATTATTTGATATTGAGTCCATATCTTAATAAATAGAAAAATAAATCTCTAGGAATCCAAGTTAGTATGAAATTTAATGCCCAGCATGATGCAAGCATTAATGACAAAGTAACCGATACATTTAAAGAAAATTTCCTGTTGAGAATAATTTCATAATGTCTGATACAGGTATTGTTGGATTGGAATAGACAGAAAAGGTTATTCTGGCTACTTTTATGTGAACTTGACATAAGCTAAAGTCATCTAAGAGGAGGGAACCTCAACTTAGAAAATGCCTCCATAAGATCAGAATGTAGGCAGACATTTTCATAATCAGTGATTGATGCAGGAGTCCCTAGTCCACTGTGGGTAGAGCCACCCCTAGGCTGTTGGTCCTGGGCTCTATAAAAAAAAAAGCAGCCTGGATCAAGAACAGAGAGGGAGAACAAGGAATAAGAGACCATGATAAATGCAGACCACATGAGAATAGGAAGAAGCAAAGTGCTAGAGAGGCCCACAGAAATCCACAAAGATACCTCCACAATAGACTGCTGGCAATGGTCGAGAGAAAGCCCGAACTGACCTACTCTGGTGATGGGAGGGCCAAACACCCTAATTGTCATGCTAGAAACCTCATCCAATGACTGAGGGAACAGGATGCAGAGATCCACGGCCAGGCCTCAGGTGGAGCTCCAGGAGTCCAGTTGGTGAGAAAGAGGAGGATTTGTATGAGTGAGAATTGTTGAGACCAAGATTGAAAAAAGCACAGTGACAATTCGCCAAACGAATGGAAACACATGAACTATGAACCAATAGCCGAGGAGCTCTCATGGAACTGGATCAGGCCCTCTGGATAAGTGAGACAGTTGATTAGCTTGATCTCTTTGGGAGGCATCCAGGCACTGGGACTGGGACCTGTCCTCAGTGTATGAGCTGGCTGTCTGGAAACTGGGGCTTATACAGGGACACTTGGCTCAGCCTGGGAGGAGGGGACTGGACCTGCCTGGACTGAATCTACCAGGTTGAACTTAATCCCCAGGGGAGTCTTTGCCCTGGAGGAGATGGGAATGGGGAGTGGGCTGCGGGGAAGACAGAGGAGGGAGGGCGGGAGGGGGGAGAACAAGGGAATCCGTAGCTGATATGTAAAATTAAATTAAATTATAAAATTTAAAAAAATTGAAAAAAAAATTTTAAAAAAACCAGGCTGAACAAACCATAAGGAACAACGTAGTAAACAACACCCCTCTATGGACACTGCATCAGCTCCTGGCTCCAGTTCCTTCCTGGTTTGAGTTCCTGCCTTGGATTTCCTTAATGGGCTGTGTGACTCAGGATATAGAATCCAAATAAAACCTACACCACCCCTGCCCCAAGGTCCTGTGGTCATTGTGTTTCATCACAGCAATAGTAAACCCAAGCAAGATAAGCATTACTAAGGCAATTCCCAAAAGAAATGCAGGCTCTTGTATGTTATTTAATTGTTATGACTATAATTCTAAGCTCATAAACATTCCTTGTTTTTCTGGTTTAGCATCATGTTAAGGCAGGACTTACATCAGAGAATCTAATGGATGAGACTTTTTCAGTGACTCTTCTCAAAAATTTTAGAAGACTTTTAATCATTTGTAATGAGAGTAGATTAGGGGATTTCCCTTTGTTAATATTTTTTCTCATTAATTTACCTGAGGAACAGTAATGGACAGTTCCCCCTATTGTTGAAAATGTACACCAATTATCCTTAAGTGTTTTAAAACATTTATTCTTTGGTGGAAAAGAAATGATATATGGCTTCAGGACATTTCCACAATAGTGAAAGGTTTTTCATATCTGTGCAGGTACCACAAGGAAAATTCTTCCCTCTGATCATCACATAATGAAATCAATCTTATGATTATACCAAGGTCTCTGAAGAAAAGATTGTAAGTGACTAATTATTGTTTCATCATTAACCTATATTAATTATATGAATAAATGAGTTTTATTGTGGCATTTTTAGTCAAGCACAAGATATTTAATTTATATTCTGTTGCCAATACTCTGCCATCTTGTCCTGTGCTATTGATTAGTAGTAATTCTACACCTTTCATATCTTCTGTTTTGTAGATTACACATAAAAGAAAAAGCATGTACCATTAACTTTTTTAGTATGATTTATTTCTCCTAACACGATTATTCCATCTCCATCCTCTTTCTCTACAAACAATGCACTTTATTCTTTGTATGGCTTGTTAATATGTATATGTATATATGTGTGTATATATAAAAGAATCTATAGCACCTAGCTTGGCTATAATGAACAGTGTCACTTTAAATATATAGCATGCCCTGCAACCATTCATGAACAAATTTTCTCTCTTCTCTCCACTGTTGTTTGGTTTTGCTCTTTTGGGGAGCCTGCCACCCAAATAAATCACACATGGAGGCTTATGCTTAATTATAAATGTCTGGCCTTAGCTTTGCTTGTTTCTTGCCAGCTTTTCTTAACTAAAATTATCCTGTCTATCGTTTGCCTCTGGGCTTTTTTCTTTTCTTACTTCTATAGATCTTACTTTCACTCTTACTCCATGGCTGACTGTGTGGCTGTGTGGCTGTGTGGCTGGCCCCTTGCATCCTCCTCCTTCTATTTCACTTTCTTATTTCCTTCCCTCCCAGATTTCTCCTGTTTCTTCTCTCTGCCTGCCAGCCCTGCCTATCCTTTCTCCGGCCTTTCTATTGGCTCTTCAGCTCTTTATTAGATCATCAAGTGTTTTAGATAGGCAAAGTAACACAGCTTCACAGAGTTAAACAGATGCAACATAAACAAAAGTAACACACCTTAAAATAATACTCTACAACACTTGACTGTGAATGAGATGTGACCAGATATCTCAAACTCCTGTTGCTGTGGCATCCCTGAAGTGGTGAGCATGAAATATACCCAAGAATGGCATACTTAGATTAAATGGAAGTTATATTTTTCATTTTTTATGTTCCTTCAAACTAATTTTCAAAGTACCTGTAGTAATTTACATTCTCAAAAATGATATATAATATTTCCTTTTCCCCTACATATTTATTAATACTATGAATATAAAAAAACTTCACTTGACATTTTTAATTGTGAATTATAGGGGATGGCAATTATATCCTGATAAAGTTCCTAAAAATAAAAAAAAATTATCTCTATAAAGAAACAATGTTTAGTAATGAAAATGAGTACTATCAAACCATGGTGGGAAGCTTAGATAATTATTGCAAATAAAAGAAGGCAAACTGAAATTTGTCTATTACAACACTGGCCAGACATTATAAGTAAAAAAAGGTAATGATAATTTTAAAATTAAATGGAAAAAATACGTAGTGATTTTCAATTTTTCCATGCAGTCAAGAGTTTTCAAGAAAAAAATCATGAATTGAAAGTAAAAAATTTTGAAGGTATGTTATACTAATGAAAGCCATTATACTTCTAAAAGCCATGGGTTAATAAATGAATTCCATTGTTAGTTGTGGTACACTTCCTAGCTAGCTAACTTTGAAGTCCAGAAAGACTTCAAAGGCCCCCAAAACAATACAGAATAGTGTTGTTGCTCTTGTACGGCAGAATTAGATTGTAAGATCCTATTCTGAAGACACCATAAACACCAGATGTAGGATACAATAAATTAAGCTGAAAATGAACTAGGAGCTTTCTCTTTTCTGTCTAGCTTTCATAGTGCTAGAAGATGTGGTGCAGATTTCTGGGGTGGAAAAAATTATCAAGAATCCTACTCAGCTGTGGACCCTGCATGCTATGGTATTAACCTCCAAGAGACATGATTGTTTTGGGGATAACCACCAACTTTCTGCTTGGATTTGAGGCTAGTTCTTTGGAATAAATATATGGCTTGTACTATGAACTTAGTTAAAAGTCTGTGGTTGGGGAAGTTATAGGCTTTAGTGGGGGATCCTAGTACTGTAGTTTTACTAAATGGACATAATGCCAAACTGCCTTCTAAGTATTTTAGCTTCTTATACCTGTAGACTGGTGTTTCCCTCAGTCTTTGGCAGAGAACCTTTTTTTTTTTCAGGGAATGGTGTTAATTTAAAGACTTAGAACAACCCAAATTCCTGGTAATAAGTGATTATTGAGTGTTGAACCCTGAATCAGACATCTGTATTAGCCCTTGCAAGGGTATAGAAAATGCTCCATAAGAAGAAGTAGAAAGATTTTAAGTGCTAGAGGATAGGGGGACATGATGTGAAATGTGATATTTTGGATATGACATTTTCACTACAATATTGAATTCATCAACACCAGTTAAAAGAAGGTGCATCAGTATGATGATTAGGTGGACCAGAGGCTGAGAGGATATATTCATACTTGTAAATGAAAGGAACTTTTATACATTCAGAAGCTTAATATTGCCATTACTCAAAAATAAACAAGAGTAAAAGATTCTAAACGTTTTAACAACAGTGATCAAAAACTTGCCAAGGAACTAAAAAATGTTACGCATATTTTCTTTAGGAAGACACAAATATATACCCAATGAGTACATAATACACAATTTTGTAACAAAGACACAGAAAATATTATGACAAAAGGAAAATGTATGATAAATATATGTATTTAGCATAAATATAACATTAATTATTGGAAATATATCTCTAAGCATCATCATTTAACTCCATCAACAAACAAACAAATCATCTTTGTTTTTCTTAATGTTTATTTACTAAGGTAAAAACCAGTCCTATTAAGATGATTGGTAATATAATATCAGGAAAAATGTTATTGATGATTAACAGGTTTTAATTGCTAAATTCAATACATTTAAAAATTGCAATACAATGTTTATATATTAAACTGAAACATATTAGTTATGTTAATTCATTAATAATATTTATTGACCATTGTCTTGACAATTCATCATTGTAGTTTGATGAATACTTGATATTAGTAAATTTTCTCCCTTTAGTACAGCATTCTTTCACTATTGATAAGAGAATTCAAATTTTGTGAAGAGAAACACTTTCATTTATTGATGAGTCAGTAAATTTGCTATTCTTCAAATATGGAGAATTGAACTGTGCAGAAACTGATCTTTGTGTACCATGGGAAAGAGAAGAGACTTGACCAGAGGGAGAAGGCTACCCTAGATCCATGGGCTTAGAATACTCTGAAATGAAGTCAAAGTATGTGGACGAAGCCTGCAAGCTTGAGAGCAGCACTTCTGTAGGAAGTACCAGTGGCTAGCCTCTTTACCTCCTGGCAGGCTATAAAAAAGAACCTTGTTATTTATTGGTTCTCAGGAACTTCCTACAAATTTAAACATTGTTAACTATTTATGTTTTACAGTTTGGAACTTCCTTTTCCTTCCGTTTCTGAACTTGATCATGGTCTACTTCATTCCATTTACCTTCCTAAAGGAACTTTGTTAGTTTGGTTATATTTAATGACACTTTAACTTGCCTAGTGGTAATTTAGTCAATGATTTGACATTTAACTTCAACTAATGCAGAAAATATTTCTGCAGGGTTTTAAAGATTCATGCAAGCACTCAGCCTCCTGAATAGGTTTAAGTAGAGTGAAAGACAGAGTAAGACAGGAAGGACACAAAGAGATTGAAGAGTTGATAAGGTGAAGACTTGTAGGTCTGGATTTGTTCAGGAAGATCTACTCCTATCACCTACATTTGGAAAAGGAATAATGGGGCTGCTGTCCTCACAATATTTTCTTGACAAGAAATGGGCTAGATCTAGGTCCCAGAGTATTGCAGCATTTCAGTGACCACAAGTGCAGTTCTGTAACCCCAAATCCAGCAGCTAAGCACATAAAAAGAATCCCAACCTTCCTCCTGAAACCCAGCCACCAACTGGCATCCTTGCTTCTATATTAGTCTACTCATATAATGTGTGTTTAATAGTGGTGGTGGTTGTAAATAAAATATAACTCTTTATAATATCACCTAATCATATTTTACATCTGCTCACATCAATAAAACATAAAAATATTGAAACATGCAAACCTTTAGTATGTGCCTTATTTATATTTAAAATCAATCTTCTTTACAGTATCTAACAAATCTAATAATGTATCATCAGTATTCATAGCACAGATATTTCTCCCTTACATTGTCACTGAATACTTCCCAATCTTCATCATACAGAGCCTTTGTTTATATATCTATTAACTTGTCAATTTGGCAACATGCTGAACTTCATAAAGTGAAATGAATCCTAATTTATACTTTGATGTTTTCATTTTAACTCAAAATAACATTTTTGAGAACCTTCCAATTTTTATGACTGTGAATAAGCAGCTGACTCTGTTTATGAAACTGAATTATTTGATTTGCCAGAATAAATTAGAGAATGTTTATTGAGTTTCTTGATGGGCATTTTGGGTGGCTTCCCATGTGGGGTATTGTGAATAATAATGTTTTCATTAACCATGTGCATATTATTTTGAAACATATGTGTTTTCTTCCCTCATGGATGACTATCTGGAGGTAAGAACATTGAATACACGGGTGCTAGTTATTTTTAGAAGGTTTATTGAGTTATAATACACATATCATAAAGGTCAAGAAAATTGGTGTTGTGCAGTACAATATCTCTGCAATGCTTTCTCTAAGATGTGTTCAACACAACACATTATCCATAGGTGAAATCCCTAGCAATGCCCTTGTAAAGGACTGAGTCTTAATTCATGAGCATTCTAGTTCATCTAAGATTATTTTTTCAATATTTAGAGGGGGATTATTGATACAAGAGAAGTGATCAAGGGTGTTTTATGTAAGAAAGTTCCACATATATTTACATCTTCCAGTCTATTTTTTCCTTAAAATGACATACCATGTTCCGTTAACATGTGATCACAAAGGTAAGCTAATACTCTAATTCATAGTATAAAAGTATCCCACATGTAACTATCAGAACATTTCAATAATTTGACAAATTTTCTTATTTTACTAGTAGTTAATTATAATTTGTAGAACTTGAAGATGTAAATCTAGGTCCTGGAGAAATTGCTCAGTGGTTAAGAGCATTTGCTCTTGCAGGGAGGATCTGGGTTCAGTTTGCAACATCTACATAGCAGCTCACATTCATCTGTAACTCCACTTCCAGAGGATCTGCTGCCCTTTTCTGGCTTCTGTAGGTACTGTATGCTGGTGGTATCCATATATACATGCAGGGAAATAATGCTCATACAAATAATATAAAAATAATAATTTCAAAAAGAAAATATATACCTAAACATTGACCCTTACAATTACAAACACATCTCCAGTCTTTTCAAAAAATGTAAATATTTCTTTGATATGAATCTAATTCTTTGTGAAAAAATTCACCAATTTCTTAAAAATGCTTGGAGATCCAATGAACTAGTGTTTAAAGTAATCCATTTGTAACAAGTACAATTTATAGATTTGTTTTTTAAGATGACATAAATAGGTGGATGAATTCCTAGAATTATATAGATTACATTGGTAAGTATAAAACATAGAGCTCAATGATGGAATTTCCTTCATCTCTACATAGCTTCTAAGTTCATTTCACATTCAAGGTACAATTCAGAAGCCTACAAGGGCTTAGGTTTTGTTTAAGTTAGAAGATTCCTATCCTGGCACCTGATGTGTTGAATCTTTATAACTTTAATTTTCTTTTAGAGATAGAAGCATAAGACGTCCTCATTTTATTTTGCTTCTTAAACCTCTTCTTGTTAAAGTGAAACAACCCCCCAAATTAATAACAATTTCTATATATTAGAAATTTTTGTAGGTTTCCAAATTTGGTATTTTATTTCAATCTATCTATTACATTTCTCTTCAAAAATAGTAAAATTTAGAAAAATATATCACAATACATTGCAAGACATTTGAAAGACATTTATTTACAAAGAGTGAAACTGACTGATCCATGGGGAAGATAATTTGTCATTTTTAAACGACATTTTCAAAACATTTAATAGCTTTTCACAGTATCTTATGTAAATCTAAGACTAGAAATTGTAAATCTGTGATGCATTCTGTATTTCTCATTTAAAATATTCTGTTTCATCCCACTTCAGTGCTGCATCACTTTCTACTAAATACCTGTAGCAAAAGAATGCCTGGACTCACCTTATGACTTACATACCAGCCTCTATACTACACAAGGAGCTATTATGACTCAGTTCTGGCATGGCCCATCTGAAGCCCTTTGGATGGTAAAAGAATAGTATCGTTGTATGGATGCAAAAAGAATCTTTCAATGGGCATAGTAGCATAGGTTGTTAATCCTAGCAGATGGAAGTCAGAAGCAGGCAGATCTCGGAATTTGAGGCTAGCCTGTCTACAGAGTAAGTTCCAGGACAGCAAGGACTACACAGAAAAAAACTTGTCCCGACAAAACAGACAAACAAACAAACAAACAAACAAATAAATAAATAAATAAATAAATAAATAAATAAGGAAAACAAAATCTTTCACATTTCATTGCTGTGGGATGGTCTGTATGTCAAATGTGTTGCTCTGATTGGTCAATAAATAAAACACTGATTGGCCAGTAGCCAGGCAGGAAGTATAGGTGGGACTAACAGAGAGGAGAATTGAGAGAACAGGAAGGTGGAGGGAGAAACTGCCAGCCGCCGCCATGACAAGCAGCATGTGAAAGATGCCGGTAAGCCACGAGCCACGTGGCAAGGTATAGATGTATAGAAATGGATTAATTTAAGATATAAGAACTAGATAGCTAGAAGCCTGAGCCATTAGGTCAAACAGTTTAAATAATATGTGTCTGTGTGTTTGTTTTATAAGTAGGCTGTTGGACTGCCGGGACTTGGTGGGACCGGGAGAGAAAACTCTTCAGCTACAAAAATGTGGGGGTATTGTGTTCCCCAATATATTGTGTACCCTAATAAACTTATCTGGGGTCAGAGAACAGAAAGGCCACGGATACTTAGGCTAGAAAATGTTGGCACTCACGCCTTTAATCCTAGCATTCCAGAGGCAGAAATCCATCTGGGATCTCTGTGAGTTCAAGGCCACATTGGAAACAGCCAGGCATGGTAACACACACCTTTAATCCAAGGGAGTGAGCCTTTAATCCCAGGGAGTGATGGTAGAAGGCAGAAAGATATATAAGGCGTGAGGACCAGGAACTAGAAGCATTTGGCCTGGTTAAGCATTTGGATGGTTAAGCTTTCAGGCTTCTAGCAGCAGTTCAGCTGAGACCCATTCTGGATGAGGACTCAGAGGCCTCCAGTCTGAGGAAACAAGACCAGCTGAGGATCTGGCGAGCTGAGGTAGCTGTGGCTTGTTCTGTTCCTCTGACCATGCAGCATTTCACCCCAATAACTGGCCCCGGGGCTGATTTTATTAATAAGTCCCTTTAAGAGTCTTTGAGAAAAGATCTTTGAAAAAGTACCTTTAATGGGAAGCAAAGTAAATTTGTGTACATTTTTATAAAATTCATGTACATTTTGATAAGAATACTAAGTCTTACAAATTCCATGAAATGTCATATGAATGCCTGAGTCTTGTAAAAATGTGACTGGGACAAGCATTTCCTGTTGTTTTGTATATCTGATAATATTTTTAAATGGAATCCTCTTTATGAATAGTTCTCTTGATCAGTTTGAAGCAATCTTCATTATGTCTTTTGACTAGATTTGGTTTGAAGTCTACATTGCTTCAGAAATTAGAATAATAACACCTGCTTATTTCTTAGTTCTACTGGTTTGGAATAACTTTTTGATCAGTTAATGTTAAGTTAGTATGTATCTTATGATAATGAGGTAAGTTTCTTAGATACAGCAAATTGATGGATTCATTTTTTTTTAATCTGATATACTAGTTTGTTAATTGGAGAATTTAGACCATTAGTATCTAAAGTTAAAAAAAAGTATTAATTCCTGTTATTTGTGGGGTGGTTTTCAGTGTTTGGTGTTTTTCTATCATTTAAGCATTCATTTAAGCATTGTTCTAGCATCCTTTTTTCAGATAGCTATTTCAATGTGTTTTTCCATCTCTCATTCTAAAAGTTTCTTTCTTGTACCCTCTTCTCATCTGACTTAATTATAAGGAATTTCTCTAGCCAAAATTTATTATGCAATATTTTTCTTATTTCATCAGTTATTACATATCTTTCCTAGGTTTTATATCCTGTATTGGCAGGATATATTCTTTCTGAATTGAAAATGTATAATCCTATAGCTTTCTGAGTTCAAGTTTCTCTTCTGAAGGGCCTGTCTTTATGTATGACTTCATATTTCTTTGTTATAGCTCTCAATATACTGTCATCTCCTCTCTGTTGTTGGGGTTTTAATTATAATATGAGGTTTGGATGTTCTTTTCTGACCCTATTTGTCATTCTGTATGCCATTTATACTTGATTGGTTCTTTATTTTCTTGGATTTAGGAAAACGTTTGTAATAGTATTGAAAATGGTTTCTATGCCTTTGGGATAGAGGGGGGTTCTCTTTCTTCTACTTCTATAAGACATAGATTTGACCTTTTTTATGGTGTTCTAAAGATGTTGCATGTTCCTCTTGCACATTAAAAAAATCACTCTCCTTAAAAAAAATATACAAATTCTACCCTGTTTTAAAGCACTGATATTCTGTTCTCCTCATATCCATTTGATTTGTGACTATTTCTTCTATGATTTGTGGATTATTGAATTTTTCATTTTAAGCATCACTTTGGTGTGCTTTTTTCCTCAATATTTTTAATCTCTTTATTGAATTCCATTTTTGTATATTAAATTGACTTCATTATTCATTTAGATTTTTGTGTTCATTTGAAAATCTTTCAGAAATCTGTTTAGTTTAAATTCTCTCCTTTTATATTTATTTGGAGATATTTATCATCATTGTTTTGAATTATTCGTGTGGAATTTCATATAAGCAGCTCATACAGTGGATGTTTACTCTGATGTTGGTCGAGACCTGATGTCTTGGTTTTTCATTTTACTTGTATTTCTGCCTTGGGACTTGCTGTGATTTAGAGTGTTGCTTGAATTTTACTTTTCTATTTAGGTCAGCTTTATCCTTTCAAGGGAAGTATCTGCAATGTTCAGAAGGGGAATAATTAAAGAAGAATTGCAATGTTATCTTTTTATCTTAAGGTGATTTTCAGGGCACCAAGATATGGGCATGAAAATTGAAGGGGGGACTATAGAGGCAAAAATGAGGTATTGAGGGAATGTTGACCAAAGGTAGGCTGAAAAGAGAGAGGTAAATATATGTGACCAGGAACCTAAGGCACAAAGATCTTGCAATCCAGGCCAGATTAGGTTCTTTGAGAAAAGAAATAATATGAGGAAAAAGTAAAGAGAGGAAATACAGGTAATATATGGCTAAAACAGTGAAACTGGGCTGACAGGCTAAAACGATATTGAGTACTAAAACAAAGATGCAGAAAAAGAACTGGGTAGAGATATAAATTATGAAAACTGTTTGGCCTGTTTACTGTCTTTTGTTAAACTCTCTCTTGTTCCTTCCCTTGCTCCTGGAGTGCTATCTCACTCCTGGGAGTTCTGCTATGTTTGGAAGCTCTGTTCCTTCTGATGAGTCTTACTTTGTGTGATCTGATTATTGATGCTGTCCTAGTCCACAGCCAGTATGTCCCCTGCAGAATCTCAGCTCTCTCCAAACCTCTGCAAATTCCTTCAGGCTTGCTAATGCGTGTTTCACCTCTGTACAGCTCTTTCCAACATTTTCACACCCTTAGAATAGGTGTGAAATTTCCATTTGTACTTTGGTTACCACCAGGCTTTCACCTTGCTGAATGTGCTATAGATATGACTCAAAGATTCTTTTCTGAAATCTCTCATCTTTCTGCCTGTTAGAGTTCAGCAGAGTCCCATGACACTTGGATTGAGTTTCCCTATAGTGTGGTTAACAAAGGGTGTCAAGTTGCTGAGCTGACACAGCATCATAAGAAGTCTTTTGGAAATTGCATATTGTCTCTGCTCCACTGTTTGACAGGACACCCAGAAGCAAAATGAGAGTTTTTCTTGGCTTCTTCTGCTATTTCTGTGTTACTCTGATTTTTTTTTATCTGTCAATTTGCAATTTTTATTGTAGCACTTAACGGATTTTTAAAAATATCATGGCACTCTGAGCAAGAATCTTAAGTTATCTATTCACGCGTTGACAATGTTTGGAACATTCTTAGAATCCCCTTGTCTTAAAGTAACAGACTGGAATGATAAGCAAGTGCATCTGAAGACATATCAATATCAACAATAATAATATTTTCAAGTGTTGACTCTAACACAGACATATTTACTCTCATGGACCTTGTGCCTTCTAAGAAGGGTTCTTCTTATCAGTACTGGCAGTGGATGCTTTCAACCATGCAGCCAGACAGAAAAGCAGTACTACAGAGAGAGTATTATGGGGGAAAAGCCTGTCTTCTCCTTCACAAACTGTACAGGATAGCTGTGGCTATACTTGAGGAGAAGTGAGTTTTAATGACAACCACCACCTAAAACATGCATACATTCCTATAACTAGTAACATAAAAGGAAGACATTTCATTGAGGTCTTGTTTCATAAGTGCTAAGAAGGTTGTCTTCACTATTGGTGCTCACATTGGATGTGTGTTCATCTTTTATGCTGTATATACTAGACCGTGACTTAGCAGTCCTGAAAGAAAATTTTCATGTGAATTTGTGATTAGGCAGAATACTTTTTCATGACTATATATCTTTTACTTTCCTCTTTTTTTGAGAGAAAGATCTGATTTGGTGATTATGCTTGCCTCTTTAGAACATCCTCCTTACCTCCACACTACTTATAGTGAAATATATCTAATTAGATACCCAAGAAGGCAAACAGGGATGTCTCTGGGAGAAGTAAGCAGAAGAAAGAACAAAGCATAGGATCTACCAGTGCTGGCATCCCACCAGACGTTGCCTTTATAGACAACCAACTGTCTACTCTGATTTTTTCCAGCTATTTAGAGTGTCTTTTGTTTTTCAGCTTCCCCAGAAATATTTCTTTGTAGCAGTGGTCCTCAATGCCTAAGTGTTGTCTATCATCTTTGGTCAACACTTTCTTTGTTAAAATTTAAAAATTTGTGCAGTATCACAAATTGATCTTAGCTGTGTATTTTTGCTTAGACATCTGAATAGACTACACTGAAATTTTTGGAGTATTTAGGATGTATATCCTATAGGAGGATTAAATGATGTTTATGAAATAAAATCCTTTGCTCCATAAGAAAGCTGATGTGCATATGTTATAAGATTACTGTATGTCCCACAATCCTCTGAGGGTAGAAGCACTCATCAAACATAGAATTAAGGAGTTTAATTTGTGGGAAACTAAGTTGAATATTTCAGATAACTTGGGAAAATATCTAGAGTTCTGAGTTAATTTCCAATAACAGAATAATTTATTCATTTTATAATTTATGTGTATAAAATGATTCATCATCTCTGAATTTTTGCTAATATGCAATATGAAAACTGATGGTAAATTTTGTGATTATTAGGCAGAATTACAACCTTTTAATTCTGAGATTCCAGAATGAGGAAATTAATCCCAATACTATCATTTGAGAAGCATTTATTGGCTTTACATGCATTTGATTTTCTAAATTTCATAATTACATTGTCATTCATGGATTAGGTTTCTATTTAACCCTTCATGAAAATTATGTTTTAAAATATTTTTAAAATTTTAAAAATATTAACTTAGATGATGATAGATACAAACTTAGCATTGTTACCCTAAAATCTAAAATTAATTAATGTAACTGTCTTTAGACAGATGTTAAGTAACTATTTTTCTGCCCACATTCTTTCATAGATGAATTATTAGAGATACCTCTTTATTACAGTATATTCATGCTGTTATGCTTCATACTGTTATTACTTATGCTCCAATTCTACCACTCTACCTGCCAAAGTAAACTTTCCTTAGTTTTATAGAATTTCAAGAACATCTTAAAATACGCATATCAGGTCTAGACTGTAGATATATCCAACCGTCTTATTAAATAAGAAACACAGAACCAAGACAAAGAAGAAAGCCAAGAGGTCAGAGCTAAGAGCTAAAACCTTACCCTTCCTCCTGCGGTGGTCCTACCTCTCCAAAAGAGAGCTACTTCCTGTGTTAAAGTCTTTATATAGACTTTCGGTTCTGCCTTCTCATTGGTTGTAAACCCAACCACATGACTGCCTCGTCACTGCCTTTCTGTATATAGACCTCCAGGTCTTCTATGGTTGGTATTGAGATTAAAGGCATGTGTATCCAATGCTGACTGTATCCCTGAACACTCAGAGATCTACCTAGCTCTGCCTACCAAGTGCTGGGATTATAAGCATACGCCACCACCACCCGACTTTCCTATGGCTTGCTAATAGCTCTGACCCCCGGGCAACTTTATTTATTAATATACAAATAACATTTTAATACAAAATAAAATATCACCATATTTCCCCTTTTCTATTTTAATAAAAAGAAAAAAGGAAAAAGCTTATAACTAACATAAGAAATACTATATACAAAAGTACAATAATTATATACAATATATACAAGTAATAAATACCTAAACAATGTCTAATCCATTTGTATTTGACAAATTCAGAGAAAATAATTCCATTATCTATCCTATTTTGGTAAGTCCAAAATGTATCTAATTCACTTTCTATCCTAATTAATCTTCAACTATAACTAACTAATCTTCAACTCCCTCAGAGACCCAAGAAGGAAATAATATTAGCTAACAAAAATAAAAACAGGAAGTACATGCAAGCAACTTCCAAAAAATTGTGAGTTGACAGAAACAGCCAGCTGCCTGGACAGTCATCTGAGGTTTCTCCAAAGTGTTGGGGCATTATCTTCAGCCTATAGGCTTAGTGTATCTGACAGGCTCATTTGTGA
This sequence comes from Peromyscus californicus insignis, assembly GCF_007827085.1. NCBI lineage: Eukaryota > Metazoa > Chordata > Mammalia > Rodentia > Cricetidae > Peromyscus > Peromyscus californicus. The sequence continues at coordinate 72,428,760 of NW_026294391.1, read as the reverse complement.
AGTAGGATGTACAGAAGGTCAACAGTTCAACCTCACATTGGGTGAGAGCAGTCCATGTACCAGAAACACCTGAATTCCACTAGTGTCATGGCATGATTCAGGATTTTAAATTCTGGAAATTGTTGATGTTTTTTGAATTCAGCTGTCCATTCTTCTTTGCTATGTGTGTATGTGGCTTCATCTCAGCATCCCGTTCTTCTCCACATCCCTCTATTAAATGCCATTCTACTATTGAGAGGCATGAGCTTAATTACTGTTCAAGAATAACAGTTTCAGCTGTTGTTCCATTGCACATCATAAGCCATCGTCCTACTGCCTGTTCAGCTGCCTTCGAAGAAAAGGACACTGTACCTTTTCTGGATTGCAAAGACCACTTCAGGGATGGTGCCATACTGTCCTGGCCTCAGAAGATGCCTTTTGATAAAGCCATAACCACACTTGTTTTGGCAAGAATCAGTAGTCCTTTGTTTTGTGTCCTGTCTATCCTGTTTGTCAGCAGTTGATTCAAGGATACTTTGTTGTCCAGTGGCTAACTTTTGCCACAATGAAAGTTAACTCCAATTGCAGTTTCTTCAATGCCCATATTTTCTCTGAAGTAGATTGGTACTGCCAGGAGCTGACATGTCTCATAATCATAACAAAAAAAGAAAAATTTTCTAAGTCATTAAAACATTTTAAATGCCAAAATCTGTAGATCTCTGAAGGGTTTGAAGATGACCTGTCTATCTAAAATATATCTGTTCAATCTTGAAAACATACCTAATATGACTACAAGTTCTATTATAATGTCTAACTACTAACTTTCATTTCTTTATATCCTAATAGTTGGTAATAATAACATTCAAGGATCAGAAAATTGCATTACATTGTTAAATGAACGGTATATGTACAATTAGAAATATACATATAGCATTTTCTAACAATATCAATTTCAATATATATATAATTTGTATACAATATAAAACAATCCAATCCAATGTAAAGTATTTACATTTTTCTTTTCTTTTCTTTTTTCTTTTTTTTAAACAAGAACCTTAAATCTAATCTCCTTTGCTTAGCCCTTTTCCTAACCCTTGACAACAACTTGTAACCAAGCCCCCTAATCAATGAAAATTATCCCAGACCCAAAATCCATTAAAAGACCAAAAAAAAAAAAATCACCCACCCCACACCACTTCTTTGGGAATGTGGGCGTTGTATTCTTAAAATTGCTTCCTGCTGGGTATGGGCGAAGGTATCTTTATCCTGAAAAGAAAAAAAATTTAGGTTAATTGTCAAATTCTAGGAAAGATAACTATAGCCTTCATTATCCAGTCTGTGTATAATGCCAAATTTCAGGGTTTATCTCAAATTCTTATTCAAGTAGTCTTTGAGACTGGATCATCTCAGCTAGCCCTCTCAAAATTGCTCTGAGCACTTTGTAGTTCAAAGCTGATCTGTAGATGATGTTTGTCAGCTTATTGATGTTATTATTGTCCATGTGGAATTGTTGTTGTTGTGGGGCCCCATCTTCTTCCTGGAGACTTCAGTTGATGTTAGGCCTGGCCGAGAATTCCTGCAGAAAACTGATGAGACTCAAACACAAAGACATATATGCAACTAATTGAAGCCTTTTTTCTTTCTAGAATTACCTAGTACTCTATATGACCATTCATATCTTAACAAAGTTTAAAATGTATATATATCTATATCTATATCTATATATATATATATTAATCTTGTAAATTTGATATAAAATTCATACTTTAAGAAAAATTTAAAGAATCAGAATAGAATCAAAGAGTTGAGATTCGTAATAGAATAGTCCCTTAATTAATTTGGCTTTTCTCCTATCCCATAGGAGAAGATGGCTCTTTTCTTCTGGCATGATAAAGGGAGTTTGCATTTTCCTTTTAACAACGTGCTTGAGTTTAAAGAAGGAGAGAGCCATTCTCCAACTCCAAAGTCAGCTTTAAATTTTAATTGAACTGGGACTATTAGAAGACCAATAGTGTTAAATCTTTAGAGAAAAGCAGAAACAAACATTTAGGAAGACATAAAATTTTTTAGATAATATACCCATACACCATTTCACTCTGTTTCTTGGGATAGATGATTTGTCCCTTTTCTTCAGTTGTCTCATTTGTCCAGTGTTCTTCAGATTCCTTAACCTTCATTCTCCTAAAAGACAAAAACAAAAACCTTTCCCCAAGACTAATTTTGGGGATGTTCCTTTTTGGCAAGTTATTATCTGATGAAATGAAAAGGCATGTGTTAATGGTATAAGTTAGTTTAAATTGGATGTTCATGCTAGTTGATGAACTATCACCTCCTCTAATTAAGAGGACTCTCTTGTTCAAATTGAACCTTTATCAATTTTGATGGTATCCACTGCTTATCTTCTCCTGTAGAAACAAAAGCAAAACCTCATCCCCAATGTACACATATCCTGGTTTCCTTTTTGAGGTCAGCACATCCTTAAAGTATATAGACTGATTTAATTCCGTAGTTTTTTCTATTATCCAATGTCTATCTGCAGCTGTTGTTCCTTTCTCATTGGTATTGAGAAAATTCAAAGTTAATAAAGCATTATGTAGTCTATTTTTGGGGGGTTTTGTTACCCCTTTCTGTTTATTTAGCATATCCTTTAGAGTTCTGTTTGATCTTTCTATGACTGCTTGACCTGTAGGATTATGTGGTATACCTGTAATATGCTTTATATTGTAACAAGCAAAAAACTGTTTCATTTTAACAAAGACATATGATGGAGCATTGTCAGTTTTGACTTGTGTAGGTATACCCATGATGGCCATAACTTCTAGCAAATGAGTGATTACAGAATCAGCATTTTCAGAACTCAAAGCAGTTGCCCATTGAAATCCTGAATAAGTATCAATGGTGTGGTATATATATTTCAATTTTCCAAATTTTGCAAAGTGAAACATGTCCATTTGCCAGATATCATTCCTCTGAGTACCCTTTGGGATACATCCTGCTGGGAATGGCGTTTGATTGTAGAAGGAACAAGTAGGACATTTCTTTACTATTTCTTTGGCTTGTTGCCAGGTTATGGAAAAATCCTTTTTTAAACCTTTACTATTTACATGATGTTTTTTTATGAAATTCTGAGGCCTCCAGCACATTTCCTATCAATAATTTATCAATCTCATCATTGCCTTGTGCTAGAGGGCCTGGCAGACCAGTATGGGATCGGATATGAGTTATATATAAAGGATGACTCCTTTTCCTGATTGTATCTTGTAATTTAATAAATAGTGAAGTTAATTCTGAAGCATCAGGGATAAATTCTGCAGTCTCAATATGTAATACTATGCTTTCAGCATACTGAGAGTCAGTTACTATGTTGAGAGGTTCTGAAAAATCCATTAATACCAACAGAATAGCACACAATTCTGATTTTTGAACTGAATTATAAGGACTTTGAACCACTTTACTTAAATTTTCTGATTTGTAACCTGCCTTTCCTTGTTTTTTGGCATCTGTATAAAATGTATCAACTCCAGATATAGGTTTTTCCTGTACAATTCGAGGCAAGATCCAATCAGCTTTCTTTATAAGATCAATCTATTGCTTTTGGGATATTTGCTGTTAATTTCTCCCAAAAAATTCCTGCAAGCTCTTTGCCAAGGTTCACTTTCTGTCCATAATTTTTCAATGTCCTCCTTACTTAAAGGTACAACAATTTCTGCTGTGTCTATTCCTGCAATTGACAAAGTCTCAGTTTTCCTTTCCAAATCAAGTCAGAGATTTTTTCCACATAAGTTTTTAATTTTTAATTTTTAATTTTTATTTGGTTTATTTGGTAAAAATATCCATTCCAATACAATATCTTCCCTCTGCATTAATATTCCTGTAGGAGAATGCCTAGAAGGTAAAATAACCAAAAAGCAATCCAGTTTTGGATCAATACGATCCATGTGTCCTTCATGTACTTTCTTTTCTACCAAGGCCAATTCTTTCTCAGCTTCACGTGATAATTCTCTTGGAATATTTAAGTCCTTGTCACCTTCTAAGGTTTTGACAAATTATTCAGTTCATCATTTTTTATCCCAGCAATAGTTCGTAGATGAGAAATATCTCCAAATAATCCTTGAAAGTCATTAAGAGTCTGTAGTCTATCTCTCCTAATTTGTACCGTTTGGGGTCTAATTTTTTTGTAGCTCTATTTTATATCCTAAATAATTAATATTATCTCCTCTTTGTATCTTTTCAGGAGCAATTTGTTGCAGCTAGAGTTTTCGTGCCTGGCCCACAGTCAAGACAAATCTCTGTCACCAGCCAGTCCCGCAGCCTCTCAGACCCAACCAAGTAAACACAGAGAATTATATTGCTTACAAACTATATGGCCGTGGCAGGCTTCTTGTTAACTGTTCTTACAGCTTAAATTAATCCATTTCTATAAATCTATACCTTGCCACATGGCTCATGGCTTGCCGGCATCTTTACATGCTGTTTCTCATCATGGCAGCTGGCAGTGTCTCCCCGACTCAGCCTTCCACTTCCCAGTTTTTTCTCCTCCTTGTCCCGCCTATACTTCCTGCCTGGCCACTGACCAATCAGTGATTTATTTATTGACCATTCAGCAACACATTTGACATACAGACTGTCCCACAGCACTTCCCCTTTTCTTTTCTTAAAAAGGAAGGTTTTAACCTTTACACATCTCCAAAGTCAGCTTGGTATATTTGGGAATTTGGGCGTAGCTTCTCTTACTACTTCCTGCTGGAGGGGGGCACTGTATCTTCTGGGGAAACAAAGAAAATTTTAGGATCATGGAGTAGTCCATGAGGCTGTATCGTCTGGGCCAGTTGCCTTGAAACCATTCTGGATGTTGGATTATCTGGGCCTTGGTGTCACCTTTCAAGGGGTCTTGGCTGGTCAAACCTGATGTATCTTAATCTTGAACAAATCCATAGCCTCTGGCTTTCTGTGGGAACAAAAGCAGAGTCTCCTTTCCAAAGCAACATATCTTTATATTCAAATTTTGAAGTCAAGATACCTTTAAAATATACATTTTGGCATAACTCAACAGCTTTTACAATCAAATGTTTTTCTGCAGTTAAAAGTCCCAAAGACAACACAATGCAGATTCTCTGTGTAATATCCATTTTTATGTGGCTTATTTTTTATACTACCTTTACTGTCTCTTTAAAGACTTTATTTTTTAAAACTATGTATTTGTTTCTATAACTCTATATATCATCTTTTTTGTCTCTTTCAAGCCTACGTATCTTTTACACACATTGTAAACTATTACATCTGAATCTGTCTAATTGTGAATCTATTGCCTTAAACTGCAGCAGCTGTGACTGCTGGCTCCACCCACCTCAGCTTCCCAACATGGCGGTGTTACCTTTTCAACCAGCTCTGGGAGCTATCGTGGGACTATGCTTTTAGCCAAGCAGTGTGTAGTCCAGAAACCTCTTTTTTTTTGTTTTGTACTAGCAAAGTCTAAATCCACCATGCAGCTTAATGTCCCACTTGCAGAGGCCTCATTCCAGCCATACAGCAGGTCGAGCACACACTCTAGGAACCCACCAGTAGCTCAAACCAGCGGCTGCCGCTCATTTGACAGAGACAATTAGGAAGCTATTTTTAGCTCCGTTTTAGAATCTTTTTTCTCAGTGTTTAGGTGGAAACTCTTGCCATCATGTTGGACGCCATTTGTAGATTAAGTTTTCCTGCCTGGCCCACAGTCAGGACAAATCTCTATCACCCAACAGTCCCGCAGTCTCTCAGACCCAACCAAGTAAACACAGAGAATTATATTGCTTACAAACTGTATGGCTGTGGCAGGCTTCTTGCTAACTGTTCTTACAGCTTAAATTAATCCATTTCCATTAATCTATACCTTGCCACATGGCTCGTGGCTTACCGGCATCTTCACATGCTGTTTCTCATCGTGGCAGCTGGCAGTGTCTCCCGGACTCAGCCTTCCACTTCCCAGCTTTATTCTCCTCCTTGTCCCGCCTACACTTCCTGCCTAGCCACTGGCCAATCAGTGATTTATTTATTGACCAATCAGCAACACATAGGACATACAGACCATCCCACAGCAATTTGTAATCCCCAGCAAGGCAAAATTTTCTTTACTTCTTCAAACATTCTTTCTATAGTGTATACATTTGCGTCAGCTAGTATCATCCATATAATGATAAATTATATATTTAGGAAATTTTTATGTATCACTTCCAATCGCTGTTGTACAAAATATTGGCACAGAGTTGAGCTATTCAACATTCCCTGTGGGAGGACCCTCCATTGAAATCTTTTAACCGGTTGAGAATTATTATAAGTAGGCACTGTGGGAGTCTTTTTATTTTTGGTTATTTTTTATTTATCTATTTGTTTATTTATTTTTTTTTATTTTTTGGTTTTTCAAGACAGGGTTTCTCTGTAGTTTTGGAGCCTGTCCTGGACTCACTCTATAGACGAGGCTGGCCTTGAACTCACAGAGATTCGCCTGCCTCTGCCTCTCAAGTGTTGGGATTACAGGCGTGAGCCACCACCACCCATAAGTAGGCACTGTGAAAGCAAATCTTTCTCTGTCTTTTTCTTGTAAGGGTATTGAAAAGAAACAGTCTTTTAAATCAATAACTATGAGAGGCCATCCTTTTGGTAACACAGTAGGCAAAGGAAGTCCAGATTGTAGAGAGCCCATTGGCTGAATTACTTTGTTAATTGCTCTAAGGTCTGTTACCATTCTCCATTTACCAGATTTCTTTTTAATAACAAATACAGGAGAATTTCAAGGTCTGGTTGATTCTTCAATATGATGAGCATTTAACTGTTCTTCTACAAGCTCTTACAAAGCCTGGAGTTTCTCTGTTGTTAAAGGCCATTGCTGAACCCATACAGGCTTGTATGTTAACCATTTTAAAGGTAGAGCTGTTGGGGTCTTTGGAAGATCATCAGTTGCTGTGCCCTGTTCTTGTATAATATGGATGGCTGGTGATCACTCATTAGAATAATATCTTCTAATATTTCTGTCAGAAACATGTGCTAGTTTATGATTTGTTTCTGAGTTTGGAGTGATGTTAATCTGAGTATTCCATTGTTGCAACAGGTCTCGAACCCACAGGTTCATAGCTATGTTAGCCACATATGGTTTTAATTTTCCTCTCTGTCCTTCTGGACTTATACATTTGAGCCATGTTGCACTCTATTTCACTTGAGATAATGTCCCAATTCCCAACAGTTGAATGTTTACCTCCTGAAGAGCCCAAGTTGGATGCCAAAGTTCTGGTGCAATTATGGTAATGTCAGCACCTGTGTCTACCAGACCAGACAACAAAACACCATTTATTTTTATTGTTAATTTTGGTCTTTGATCTTTAATAGAAGTTTGCCAAAAAATTTTCTTTATGTTTTTTCCTGAATTTCCGATTCTTTCTGTTTCATCATCCCGACCAGCATGATTTATTCCAATAGGCATTTGGTTATTTAATTGCTCTGAGTAGGGGTTTCCTCTACAACTGCAGGAAAGGTTTGAACTGGATTTACTGTGGGGGCCTGCCTGAGGACCCTCTGTGAGTTTCCTGAAGACTGAGGCAAAGGATTACCCTGTCTGTCCTTTGTTGATCCACATTCGGTGGTCCAGTGTTTTCCCTTACCACACCTTCTGCATACTCCAGAAGGAAGGGGCATTCTGTTGCCATTGTTCCTTGAAGAAACATTATTTCTAAGAATGACCTGTTTACACTCCCTTTTCAAATGTCCTTGCTTTCCACATCCAAAACATCTAATATTTCTCAAACCTTTTGAAATTGCTTCCCCTACCCACATATCCTCATGGTCATGAGCCTCAACATTAACCATGTCTCTAATACAATCTTCCAAGGGTACAGATCTTGCCTCTAATGGCCTGATTATTCTTTTGCATGCTGCATTTGCATTCTCAAAGGCCAAAGCTTCGATTATTATCTGACTAGCCTCTGAATTCGGGACCATTATCTGTACTGCTGAAGTTAATCTTTGTAAGAAATCTGTGAAAGATTCTTTTGGGCCCTGTATAACCTTTGTAAATGACTCAGTTTTTTTTCCTGGTTCCTCAACTCTGTCCCATGCATTCAAGGCTGCCATTCGACATAGAATTAGGGTTTGGACATCATATAAACATTGTGTTTGTACTGAAGCATATTGGCCTTCTCCAATAAGCTGATCCTGGCAGACTTGTATTTCTGTATCCCTTCATTGTTTTTCTATGTTTTTAGCCTCATTTTTGAACCACATTTTCCACTGGAGATTTTGTCCTGGTTTAATAACAGCCTATGCCAGCTCCTGCCAGTCCTTTGGTAGAATCCTATTATAAGTTGACCAGGAGTTTAACATTTTCTTTACATATGGGGAATGCATGCCATAAGATGTTATTGCCTCCTTAAATCTCCGTAAGTCTAACGTTTCAATTGTAATCCGAGTATTTTGTCCATTCTCTTCACCAGATACCTGCTATATGGCTACTGGATAAATTAAGGGTGATTGTATGAAAACAGGGTTTCTTTCTGTAACCTTATGATCCAATTTTGAAACAACTTCACTGTTAATTTCTTCTGTCTGAATTTGAAGTTCTCCATAATTCATTACAGGTTTAACAGGTTTTTCTAAGACTGTTATCCTGGCACTTAAATTGACTATCTTTTTAAATAGTAAAATGAGGATAAGAAAAGTAATAAACTGAATAATTTGATCAATATTAATCTTCTCATATAGTTGTTCCATTGTCAGAGTGCCTAAAATTTCAAGCAAAGCCCAATTTTCTTCCAATGTACACCTAAAGCCCATTTTTTTTAATGTAGAAAAAAATTCTCTTTTAAATAGATATCTTAATTTACATACTGAGTCTGCATAGAACAGTAGAAATCCGAGGGAATTTCAAAACAGCCACCTGGTGTCCAAGGTGTGAATCCAAAAAGAGAGAGAGAGAGAGAGAGAGAGAGAGAGAGAGAGAGAGAGCAAGAAAGCATAGCCACAAATCACAAATTCTGTCTAAAAGCTTAAATCCAGGATCGTTTTCCCGCCTGAGACGAGTCAAGCCTGGGCTCCAGCTTCCTTAAGCCCTGATCACGTGTGTTGGCTTTATAGGCAGGGGCCCTGTTAAGCAGGGCAGGCATGAGTTGTTTGTAGTACCAGCTTTAAGCGAGTAGCAACAGCTGCGTGTAACCGCTTGGGTCTAAGGTCAGTCTGGCCTGAGACCAAGGCGACCTGGACCCGAGCTAGGGAGCTGGGCTGCCCAGGTGGGAAACCAGACCTGCCGCCAAGCCAAGCCAAGCCAAGCCAAGCCAAGCCAAGCAGTTTTTAATGGATTCTTGTCACATTGGGCACCAAATGTAGATGTTACCAACCATCTTATTAAATAAGAAACACAGAACCAATGCAAAGAAGAAAGCCAAGAGGTCAGAGCTAAGAGCTAAATCCTTACCCTTTCTCCTGCTGTGGTCCAACCTCTCTGAAAGAGAGCTACTTCCTGTGTTAAAGTCTTTATAAAGACTTTCGGTTCTGCCTTCTCATTGGTTGTAAACCCAACCACATGACCGCCTTGTCACTGCCTTTCTGTATAGACCTCCAGGTCTTCTATGGTTGGTATTGAGATTAAAGGCATGTGTATCCCTGAACACACAGAGATTTACCTAGCTCTGCCTACCAAGTGCTGGGATTAAAGTCGTGTGCCACCACTGCCTGGCTTTCATATGGCTTGCTAATAGCTCTGACCCCTGGGCAACTTTATTTATTAACATGCAAATAACATTTTAGTACAAAATAAAATATCACCATACTCTGTCTCTCTGTCTCTGCCTCTTTTTCTCTGTCTGTGTCACACATATACGCACATACACAAAACCATAACCACAAACACAACAATAAAATAACAAAAAGAATCAATGATCATTTGTCCCTGATATCTCTTTATATCATTGGTCTCAAATCCCTAATTAAAAAAAAATACAAACTAACAGAATGCAAAAACAGGATCCATCCTTCTGCTGCATCCAAGAAATACACCTCAACACAAAGGAGAGTTGTTTCATCAAGGTAAAATGTTAGAAAAAGCTATCCCAAGCAAATGAACCTACAACACAAAATCAAGTAGCCATTTTAATATCTAACAAAAAGGATTTCAAAGCAAAATTAATACAAAGAGCTATAGAGGTAAACCACATACTCACCAAAGGAAAAAATGCACCAGACAACATTTCAATTCTGAACTTCTATGACCTAAATACAAGGACATTCAGTTTTGTAAAAGAGACACTACTATAACTTAAATCACATAATGACCCTCACATACTTGTAGTGGGAGACTACAATACCTCATTTTCAACAAGGGACAGGACATCAGACAAAAAATCTAACAGAGAAATAGAGGAACTAACAGCCATTATAAACTAAATGCACCTAACACATATTTATAGAACTTTTCTTCCAGGCACAATGTAATATCTTTTCTTCTCACCACCTTCTATGATTTTCTCCAAAATTAACCACACACTTGGACACAAAGCAAGTCTTAATAGATACAAGACAATTGAAATAACCCCCTGTATCCTATCAGACCACCATGGATTAAAGCTGGATTTCAACAACAGAAACATGAGAAAGCCTACAAACTCATGGAAACTGAACAACTGTTTACTTAATGAAAAAATGTATCAAGACAGAAATAAAGAAATTAAAGGCTTCCTATAATTCAATGAAAATGGAAACACAGCATACACGAAATTGTGAGACACAATAAAATTGTGAGACAGTTCTAAGAGAAAAGTTCATAATAGTAGTAAGTGCCTACATAAAAAACAGACAAACAAAAAATTTGGAGAATTTGAATACTAGCAGCTTAGCATCACATCTGAAAACTCTAGAACAAAAAGAAGTAATCACAGCCAAAAAGGGTAGATGGCAGGAAATAATCAAAGTGAGAGCTGAAGTCCATAAAATAGAAAAAAGGAGAAGGATATAAAGAATCAGTGAAATTAAGAATTGGTTCTTTAAGAAAAGCAACAAGATACACAAACCTTTATCCACACTAAATAAAAGATGGAAACAATATCAAAATTAACAAAATAAGAAACAAATAGGAGGATATTACTACAGACTTTGAGGGAATTAAAAAATCATAAGGACATACTTGAAAACCTGCACTTCACTAAATTCAAAATATCTAAAAGAATTGGATAATTTTCTCAATAAAGACAACTTATTAAGGTTAAATCAAAACCAGCACTAAGTGCCTACATAAACTATTTGAGCAGACCCATAATTTAGAGTGAAATAAAAGCATGTACACTTCTATAAGAAGCCTCTTACCCCACCAGAGGCCAGGCCAGTTTCCCAAACCCAAGGTAAGACTCTGTGTGTTTACTTGGGTCTGAGCAGCTGCAGACTGTGTGGGACACAGGAAAACTTCTAGCTACAGTTGTGAATTACAAATCTAAACTAACCTGTACATAGGTTGCTGCTCACATGTTTCCAGTGAATGTTTTAATCCAATTGAGACATTTTAATGAGTATAATAACAATATTTAATTGCAAATTTAATGAAATAACTATTTAATCTCCAATGAAATGGTTGTTTCTCTAATTATTATTACTCATCAGTAACCTGGTTATTTACCAATATTGATTAAAATACATAAAAAAATTCCTTCACTTTGAATTTTATAAATTGGAAAATTATAATTAATAGCAAATTTATAGTATTGAAATGTATTTCAGTAGGCTAACAGGTACAACTTGTACTTCAAATAAAACTATTTTAATACATTTTCATATAAGTGTTGTGACTTGAAATGGTAGGCACTCAACATTACTCTACTTATCAGATGGTGATTTTACTAGTGGGGGCATTTTGAATTGACAACTTGAGAGATCTTGAGAGATTGCTCAGTAGTTAAGTGCACTTCTTGCTCTTTCAGTGGACTCAATTTCAGTTCCCAGAATCCAAGTCACGTATTTTAAAATTGCCTGCAACTGCAGTACCAGAGAACTAGATACCTTCCTTTATCCAGTATGGGTACCTGCACACATGTTACCCATAGTCAGAGAGAAAAACAATCTGCACCACACACATATGCATATATAGTGGTGTTAAAGTAACAAATGTCAGATGACATGTCTTTAGTGCAATTAATTTACAATTAGATGATATTGACTTTTTTTTCAAGAAAATGTTCTGGAAATTATTTATATTATACTGTCACTTTCTGAGCCAGTAATTTCATATTTGCAGATTGTCAAACATATGTATTAAAAGTTAACAGGCTGCATTAACTAGTAACAAGAATTGAGAAGGAAAATATATGGAAATATGTTGTTTTAATACTTATAGGGAAAAGCATAACTTTGATTTTATTTTGATGACTGCTCAACCTAATATTTTTATTCAAATTATTTAGACACATTGTTTCTTTCATATCCATTTAAATGTAAATGAAAAGGGAAATTACAAATAACATTTTACCACTTTGTGAAGAAGGCATTCTCATGAAAATCTCTAGCTCTCCTCACCTCATATCTATTATGCATAGTAAATAAATTGCACAATGTTATGTAGTGAAGGCTTTTGTTAAACAGAATCTTACCTGTGAAGAAGAGTCCCATTGTGAGAGACACTTTAAGAACCATACATACAGCAAAATGTACCAAACCCACCATGACTGTTCTTAGTACTCATACAGTGAAAACAAAGGGAATTACAACTGATACTTTTGCACATTTTATTCTATTGAAAGTTTTGTTGAGAGAAATTATCTTGACCCCATCTGAAAGAACGTATATTCCTGATAAATTCTCCCTTCTCCTTCATGGCAGTCTCAAAGATCTACACCTACAAATCATATTCAATAAGAGATTAAACAAGAAAGTAAATCTTCAGAGAAGCATTCTTCAGATTTGAAGGAGTGACCGACCAATATATGCCACCTTTTAACAAACATGTAGAAATTTGTATGATGCTGAGTAGCCAGTTGTATACACAAATTCATGAAACCATGCATATACAAGAAGGGGTACTTCATTGAAAAAGTTTCAAAATAATATTGAAGGACACACAGCCACATTAAGAGTCCTTATATATCATTGGAAATTTCTGCTGAAAGGTGGCCCTCATGATTGCTAATAGGTGTCCCATTTTCTTTCTCAGCACTGGGACTCCATCTGACACAGACCAATATAGGTTCCATGTTTTTAGACAGCCTTGTTGGTGTTCTCTATCTCCTCTCCTCTTATAATTTCTCCACCACTGCTTCCACAGTGTGCTCTGAGACCTAAAATGATCTATTTAATGGAGACATCTCATTTAGTCCTAAGTGTTCCAAGGTCTCTCACTCTCCTCATTGCTTGTGGGTCTCTATATTTGTTTCTATATACTGCATCATGAAACTTCTCTGATGGTAGCTGAGTAAGGCACTGATCTATGAGTATAGCAGCATGTCATTAGGAGTCATTTTATCGTTCCTTTAGCAGAACAGTAGAGCTTGGTTAACCTCTATGTCTCTGGTCTATCTAGTCTCAGGATCTTGGCTGTACAGACAGTTTCAGATATAGGTTCTGTCTTGCAGAGTGTGTCTTAAATCCAATCAAGCACTAGTTGATTACTACAAGTTTTATGCCACAATTTTTTTTAAGGCAGGTCATAACTGTACAATCAAAGGGTATATAGTAAGGTTGATGTGTTACCTTTTTCTCTTTGGTAGCATGTGCTAATTGTGTTCTGTTCAGAAAGTTTTTCTGCGCCAAAGAGTTCAAGGCTATTCCCTAATTTCTCTTCTGTCAGGTTCGCTGTATCTGAACATATGTTAAGGCCTCTGATGCTTTTGGAGTTGAGTATTGTGCAGGGTGATAAGTATGGATCTGTTTGCATTCTGCTACACTTAGCCAACCAGTTGGTTCAACACCATTTACTAAAGATACTGTAATTCCTTCAATGTGCATTTCTGGCTTCTTTATCAAAACCAGGTATCCATAGATATGTTGACTTATGTCTGGGTACTTTGCTATATTCCATTAATCAATGTTTTAGTTTTTGTGCTAATACCAGGCTGCTTTTATTACTTGAGCTCTGTAGTACAATTTGAGATTGGGAAAGGTAATACCTTCAGCACATTTTATATTATGTAGGAGTGTTTTAGCTAGCCTGACTTTTTAGTGTTTTCATATAAAACTGAAAATTGTCCTTTCAAATTCTGTAGATTTCTTTTAGTAGGATGGCCATTTTTACTATATCAATCCTACTTATCCATGCATGGGAGATCTTTCCATCTTCTGATACCTTCTTAATTTTTTTCAATATCTTTAAGGTTTTATTAGTATTGTTATATAAATCTTTCACTTGTTTGGTTATAGTTAGCCCAAAGTATTTTTTGAGACTATAGTGAAATGTATTTTCCCCTTATTCCTTTCTCAGGCTATTAGTTATTTATATATAGGAAGGCTACTAACTTTTTTGTATTTTTATTTATATCCAGACTCTTTGCTGAAAGTGTTTGTGAACTGAAGGATTTTCCTGGTGGAAATTTTAGGGTCTCTTATGCATACTATCATATCATCTGCAAATTAAGATACTTTCAATTCTTCCATTCTGATTACTATCTATTTTAACTGTAATTCTTGCTTGATAACTGTTTTGTTATATGTAATTTTACTATGTTAACGTTAAAACCTTCCTTTTTGATTAGACAGAAAAGGGGAAATGCTGTGGAATGTTGTTCTGTGTGCTGTGAATATGTGTTGCTCTGATTGGTTGATAAATACAGATGCTTGGCAAATGGTGAGGCACAATAAGGTTAGGCAGGAAATTCCAACTAGAGAAAAAGAAAAAGAAGAAATGCAGAGCAGAGGAGATGCTGCTAGCTGCCTCCCAGAGAAGCAAGATGTAAAGTACCAGTAAGCCACAAGCCACGTGGCAAAGTATAGATTTATAGAAATGGGCTAATTTAAGATGTAAGAGCTAGCTAGCAAGAAGCCTGAGCCATTAGGCCATACAGTTTGAAAACAATATAAGCCTCTGTATGTTTATTTGGGTCTGAGTGGCTTCTGGCCCAGGCAGGACCAGAGAAAACTTCAGCTACATTTGGCATACCAATGCAGGGCTCTCAAATTTCCATAAGGCCTAAAAGAGTTTAAAAATGACTTATAAACACACAATAATGGAGCCAAAAACAGCTTTCTACTTCCTATCTCATGTGGGCCAAGATATAGAGACATCAAGTTACAGAGAGATGCCATGGCATGTGGACTTGAGATACAGTATGATGGGCTTATGGTGTATGGGCCTGAGTACAGCATGACAGATTCATGCTGCCATACACAGAGGTTTCTCCAAGCTGCACAATGCACTGTATGGTAGATTTTGCTAGTACAGACAAAAAAAAAGGAAAGAAATAAAAAGTTCTGGGCTATACACTGCTGGAGGGAAGTCAACTGAGAGCATGAATTCCAGGGCTATCTGTAAAAATACCAGAGCTGATATGTTTACATATTGGGAAACCGAGGTGGGTGGAATCAGAAGCCAAGGCTGCCACTTTTTGTACTAGCCACAGAGTTTAACAATTTAAAATCTCTCCTGTTCAGAGAAAGATTATAGACTCACAATAAGACAGATTCAGATGAAATAAAACTCTAAACTGTTTACAATGTGTGTAAAAATGTACATAGGCTTAAAAGAGAAAAGAAAATAAATATAAACAGTTACATAAAGAAATAGTTTTAAAAAATAAAGTCTTGCTGGGCAGAGTTGGCACTCGCTTTTAATTCCAGCACTTAGGAGGCAGAGACAGGTGAATCTCTGTGAGTTGGACACCTGCCTGATCTACAGAGTGACATCAAGGACAGGCACCAAAACTACACAGAGAAACCCTGTCTCAAAAAAATTCTTTAAAGAGACAGTAAAGGTAATATGTAGCATGAATCTTAAATGATCTTATTAATAAAATCAAACCTAAGGCCACTTATTGGGGTGAATGCTGGAAGATCAGAGAAGCAGAACAAGCCACAGCTACCTCATCTCCCCAGTTCCTCAGCTGGTCCTGTTTCCTCAGACTGGAAGCCTCTGTGTCTTCTTCTGAATGGGTCTCAGCTGAACTGCTTCTCGAAAGCCTAAAAGCTTAACCAGCTAAAAGCTTCTAGTTTCTGGTCTTCACGTGTTATATACCTTTCTGCTTTCTGCCATCACTCCCTGGGATTAAAGGCTTGCTTTCTGGGATTAAAGGTGTGAGTCACCATGCTTGGCTGTATCCTTGAACACACAGAGATCCAGGTAGATCTCTGCCTCTGGAATGCAAGGATTTAAGGCATGTGCTACCACTGCCTATCCTCTATGTTTAATATGGTGACTGTTCTGTTCTCTGACCTCAGATAAGTTTATTAGCATGCACAATATTTCAGGGAACACAATACCACCACAGTAATATAAAAAAATAAGTCACATAAAGATGGATACCACACAGTGTCTCAATTATATTGTCTTTGGGATTTTAAACTACAGAGAGACATTTGATAGTAAAAGCTCCTGAATTAAATCAACATGTATATTTTGAAGATATCTTGATTTCAAAATTTATGTCTAAGGATATGTTACTTTGGAATAGAGGTTCTGCTTTTGTTTCCACAGAAGATGAGAACCTATGTATTGCTTACAGGCTAATATGGATGGATCAACCAAGACCCCCTGAAAGGTCTCCAATGACAGCCATGGCCCAGATGATCCAACATCCAAAATAGCTTCAAAGTAACTGACTGAGACAATGTAGCCTCAAAGACTACTCCAGTCAGGACTTGACCATAATTCTTAATTTTCTCAGAATCCCCATTAGATTTCCAGTGCGCTCATTCAGCAGGAAGTAGTATGAGAAGCTACACCAAATTTCCAAAATATTGTTCATGACTGTTTATTTTTATTTAAAGCAGGTTGATTATAAATACTTAACATATATATATATATGTATATATATATATATATATATATACTCTAATTTCAGGTATTATGTTTATGTAACTCATTTAAATTATAATGGATAATTAAGAAATATAGATTAATAGTTAGTCTTCTATGATAGTCAAACCTATAGTCATGTTAAGTTTTCTAGGTATACATAGATATAATTCAGTTAGGTAGATAATCTTCAAACACTTCAAAGACCTACAGAATATGACATTTAAAATATTTTAAAAACTTATTTTTTTCTGGACAATGAGACACATCTGCTCATGGCAGCATCACTTACTCCAAGGAGAATGATGGGCATTTAGTAAACTCATTATGGAGTTGGCTTTCTTTATGGCAAAAGTTAGCCACTGGGCAAAAAAAGCACCCTTGTGTCAACTGATTGACAATATGTTATAAAAACTGGACATGCAAGACCCATAGGAAGGTGACCAGTAAACTTTTCAAGGCAAGATGGTCCTTCAGGTTTCTGCTTCACAGAAGAGACTGCCAGACATTCTACAGGACACAGAGAGATGTGACTAAGAGACTAGTCCTATAGGCTAAAGATGGATGCTCCAACATTGCAGAAGAACTTTGGATGGCTGTCCAGGCAGGCAGCTGTCTCTGTCATTTCCAGAATTTTGGAAGTTGCTTATAATGCATTTCCTATTTACTTAGGTAATATTATATCCTTCTGAGGTCTTTGATGTAGTTGAAAACTAGATAGTTATAATTTTCCTTGGTTATGATAGAAGATAAATTAGATATGAAACTTTAGACTCACAAATATAGGATAGATGATAGAATATTTTCTTTAATTTTGCAAAATACAAATAGATAGATAATATATCTGTAATTCTTGCTTGATAATTGTTTTGTTATATGTAATTTTACTATGTTAAAGTTAAAACCTTCATTTTTGATTAGACAGAAAAGGGGAAGTGCTGTGGAATGTCATTCTGTATGCTTTGAATATGTGTTGCTCTGGTTGGTTGATAACTAAAGCTATTTGGCCAATGGTGAGGCAGAATAAAGTTAGGCGAGAAATTCCAACTACAGAGAGAGGAAGGAGAAAGTCAAAGCTGAGAGATGCTGCTAGCCACCTTCAGAAGAAGCAAGGTGTAAAGTACCAGTAAGCCACAAGCCATGTGGCAAAGTGTAGATTTATAAAAATGGGTTAATTTAAGATGTAAGAACTAGCTAGCAAGAAGCCTGAGCCATTAGAACATACAGTTTGAAAATAATATAAGCCTCTGTGTTTTTATTTGGGTTTGCACAGCTGTAGGCTCAGGTGGGAGTAGAAAAAACTCCAGCTACAACTATCCCCTTGATCTCCTTCAGTTGTCTTATTTCTCTAGCTAAGACTTCAAGTACTATATTGAATAAGTAAGGAAAAAGTGGACAACCTTGTATTCTCACTGATTTTAGTGGAATTTCTCTCCATTTCAGATTATAGTGGCTGTGGGCTTGCTATGAAATACATCTACATTTTGTAAATAAGACCCTTGTATCTATAGTTTCTCAGGATTTTTATTATGATGGGGTACTGGATTTTGTCAGAAGCCTTTTAGAAAAGTCCTTTGGCTCATAACTGTTTACATCCACAGTAATGAACCTTTGCATTTGATGATATGAAACAATTAACCTCAAATTTAGCTGTAAGCTTCTGGGTTCCAAGCTTAGCCCATAAGCAGCTGTCTGATGTTCTGGGATGTTAACACTAAGATAGCTACTCCTCAGCTACACATAATACCCATTTATTTTTTAGAGCAAAAGAATCCTCATGTTTTTGTGATGATGATATTATGATGAATTTCAACAATGTTTTATAGTGTGTCTTCAGAAGATCTAGGGATTCTAGCTTAGTAACCCCTTCAAATTATTTTCTTCCTCTGCACTTCAATTTCCTTTATACTGATAGTGGATGCTTGGATTCCTTCTCTGAAATTGCAAGGAAAAATATTCATGACACAGAAATATTTTTCAGAGAGCCTAAACCAAGACATCTTCTTAGAAATGATTTTTGGGAGTCACCTCTGCTTATCGAACAGATAATCGCACACTGAAAATAAAATTAAAAACAAAATTTGGCCCTAGACATGTTAGTTGTCCTTACTTCTCCCTGAGCTTGGCTGAGTCTCATCATCTAACTGCTCAGATTCTATTGGCTGCTGCTTTTTCCTTTCTTATTATTACATTCTTTTTTGTTTGTTTGTTTGTTGGTTTGTTTTACGAGACAGGGTTTCTCTGTGTAGCTTTGCACCTTTCCTGGAACTCGCTCTGTAGACCAGGCTGGCCTCGATCTCACAGAGATCTGCCTGCCTCTGCCTCCTGAGCGCTGGGATTAAAGGCGTGCACCACCACTGCCCGGCTTTATTATTACATTCTTACTGACATAATTTGTAAACTTTCCTTTGCATGTGACATTTTTCTTATATCTTCTTATCTTGTTTTTCTGGGATCCAGAAACTCCATAAAATCTAAAGTGTGGAGAATTCTTACATTTCAAGATATTGTTTTGTCAAATGACCTGAGAAAAGTACTGACATACAAATCATGAGTATATTGATGATTCAATGAAAAAGTCACACGAGCCATGATGTCAAAATAAAACAAAATGTTTAATATTAATATTAAAAATAAATATTTAAATCACAATTTTTAATATCAGAACTCCCTCAAAATTGATATTTATTACCTAAATTGAATTTATGATGTTGCTTTGTTGGTTTATTCTTGTATTCTTACCTACTTTCTGATAATTGCAAATTTTTAAACCTTTCATAAAATAAACACAAAGAAATGACTCAGAGGTTAAGAGTGCTTGCTGCCCTTAGAAAGGATCCCAGTTTGTTTCCCATAACCCACATTGTGGCTTACAATTATCTGTAGCTCTAGTTCTAGGGGTTTTCACTACATTTTTGGCCTATGTGTGTAATGCATACACACATGGTGCACATATAATCATGCCTATACATACATACATAATTTAAAATGTATTAGAAAGTTGTATAGTTCCATAAAAAAGCCAAACAATTACAGAGAGCCATTATTTTAGACATTGATGTCCATTTTTAAATAATGTATATAAATTAGAAATAGTATTTGAAATAACAGAATTACTGCAGTATTTGTCTGGAGTAATTAAACAACTTTTATGTCACCAATATTTTTGTGTATTAATCAACTTATAGGAGATAGCTGTATCAATTTGTCTTATAGGCTTCATAAAATTTTCATGAACATATACAGGTGCTCATGATTACTATGAGAGCAGAATTACTATAAATATAAAACATTAGAAATATTTGGAAAATATGACAAAATTATCTTAGAGTATTGACATGCAGGAGGAAATATTGTATAATGACTGAGATTTTGGGGTAACAACTTATGTTGACATTGTTAGAATTCTCATTCCTCTATTTGCCAATTTTTTTTGATAATATTACTTAGCTGGGAAATTGAAGCACCTTATGTGTGAAATATATCTCATATTTATATATCTGTCCATTTTGTTTGTAGTTGTTGATGTAAAGATTCAAATTAAAATTGCAATTCTACCATAAAATCTCCTAAAGATTTGTGGACTGATTTCCCTATTTTAAACAGAATGAGACAAAATATCTACATCATGATCTGACATTGAGTAATACCTACAAGAATTCACTTGAAATTTTTTTTCCTCCTTTAATGTTCCTGAGTTGATTATGACTTGGGACATAAGCAATTAGACATGACTTTCATGATTCCTTTATCAACTCTCACCATCATATGCTACCTTTTGCTTGACATAGAAGGAAAACTGAAACTCTCAATTTCACTCTCTTCCTGAGGATTCTTCCCTTGTTCCCTGATGGGCTGAAATATTGAGAAGGTGATACTGCAAACTGTGCATTTATTCATGCTTTGGGGTTTTGAGTATTTGTATAAAGGTTGACACAACTACATTGGAAAATCTGTTTTGTGTAAGTTCCACTTCTGGAATTTGAAAAGTAGCCATGAATACGCCTTTAATCCCAGCACTTGGGAGGTAGAGGCAGGCGGATCTCTGTGAGTTCGAGGCCAGCCTGGGCTACCAAGTGAGTTCCAGGAAAGGCGCAAAGCTACACAGAGAAACCCTGTCTCGAAAAACCAAAAAAAAAAAAAAAAAAAAAAAAAAGTAGCCATGAACAGAAGTAAAAAAAAAATCTATTCTGTTAGGAAGTAGAGAAGGCCTGGAGTTATAGATCAGTGGTAGAGTACTTATTTTTTCATACATAAGGAACTGAGTTTAGTCCTCATTACCATAGAAAAGAAAAAAGCAGAACCAAAAAGAAGTAAGTTGCATATAAAATATCACACTATGATTTCAAACTAAGAAATTGAGATCTACTGTAAGTGTGGTAAACTATCATGATATAAATCTGTGGACTAGCTCTGAAAATAGTTCATGAGCAAAACACAAACAACATGGAACTGAGTGTGTATCTTAAATTGATGAGGACTACATGTAATGCACAAGAAACTAAGTTTGTATTTAATAGATGTTATTTAAAAAGGGGCTTACAAATATCTGTTTTTTTATGTAATTCCCACAGTTAGGTTGCAACACACACACAAACACACTATGTATATATTTTCTGATATATGTGTGTGTGTGTGTATATATATATATATATATATATATATATACACATATATATCAGAAACGTGAAGACACACAAAAAGGAGATCCAGTGTTCTTCAGCAATGGGCATACATTTTTAATAAAAGAGAAACAGAAATATTGAGATTTTCTAGAGTGATATGTGATATGTTTTAGTAGCCAACAGTAACTCCATTTCATCATATTTAGAAAACTATATAAGTCAAATATTCATTTAGCAATTTTTCAGAATATCACAGCTTAGCAACATGGTGCACTCTAGACTATTTGCTCCTTCCTCTTGTTACTGTATAGCTGTTTGAAAACTGTAGCTTCTTTGTGATGTCCTGTAACAAAGACTAGTATTGTAAGATTAAAAACCTAGACAAAAAGACCAAATTTCAAAGTATGATTTCTATTGTATATATACCAATTTTACCTTATTATAAAGTAAGTAATTGTAACACAAATTATTATAATCCAAGGAAGATATATAATAACATATATTATAGTGTATAAGTATAATAGTATAAATAATATACACACATATTTATTATAATATATAATAGTGAAAATCATACACACACATATATACTATAATCAGTTAAACAACTAAAAATAGCCTCATCAAAAAATCCACTTCTAAAAAATGTAACAATGCAGAGGGATATTAAATACCATGGTATAGAAATCATAATCATTAGAAATATTTTATTTCTGAGCAAATATTTTAAAAGAAATGTTTTTAAAACACCTCAAATTATACCATATCAGTCTGTGTTTTCAAGAGAACCAGAATAAATACAACAAGTTTTATCACAAGGTGTTATCTCATATAATTTTGGAAGCTATGACATTCAACAATCTGCCACTTGCAAACTGAACACACTGCTAAGCTGTTGGTGATGTAGTCCAAAAGCCTGCAAACTGGAAGGTCAGTGGTGGAGATTCCATTCCAAATCAGAAAATCTGCAACTCAATAGCTCCAAGGGTAGTAAAAGAACAATGTCCTGGGGCAAGAAGTCAGCCAAAACAGGAGAGAATTCAAACTGCCACAAATATTTTTCTATTAAGGTGCTGAATTGGTTGTATGGTTCTTCTGTACATTTGATAAGGCCATCTGCTGTTCTTGGTCCACTCATTCACATGATACCCTCTTCCAGAAGTACTCTCACAGATGGGCCCAGAAATAATGATTAACAGATTCTGGCATCCCATGTACAAATAATGTTAAAACAAAAAATTAGCTACCACATTTCCATCCCTTGTCAACTTCTCTCTATATCTATTCAGGCTAACCTCAAATTTCAAATAAAGGCAATAACAAGCATTAACTAGTATGCTAGAACTGTGATGCATAAAGGAACAGTATTCTTAGTTGATATTTACTTTCCCCCATAATATATCATGACTTAAATAATGTAATAACCAAGTAACTATTAAAAAATTTTATATACAATTAAGTCACATATGACATGATAAGGAAATAGTAAAATGAAGAAAACACAGGTATTTTATGTATATTCAAATCAAGACAAAGATTCATTTAACAAAACTAAGGGCTAAGCAGTTATGATAATTATGATCCTCATTTAAGCAGGTAGCTCCCCCACCATGGTAATATCTGGTATATACTATCATTTTCTTCTACTATCTAGTCTGTATTTCTTTGATATCAGCCATTCCCTTAGTTCCTGATGGGTCTGAGTCACTAGGAGTTCAGTTTTGATTGAGATTTTTTTTTCAGGATTCTGCATATCTTAATCCATGAAGCTGTCCTTTGTATTCTAAACACATTTTTTAATCCATTGTGAATGATCAGATCAGTTACTCCTTGATATTGTAAACAAATTACCACAGCTAGGATAGTAACTTCCTTTTCTGCCTGTAATTGTGTAGACACTATAAATCCCAAATAGCCAGGCTAGAGTTTCAGTTTAAATAATGCAGTCATTATTATAGCTCTTGGTAAATCTGTTTCTCAATTGGACACTAAGTCTTATTATGTCAAAGGAACATTTGATACTAGCATATGGTATCACAGGAACAGGAAACAGTTTTGCAGATTAATGGGTCTCTAATGGTATTAATGAGTGTTGTAACTCCACTTTTTAGGCAGGGATTTCTAGTCTAGTGAATCATGTTAAGTATAACAATAAACAATACATTTGATATTGATTGAAGGCTTATATACCATTTTAGATAATATGGACCTATTTCTACAAGGAGCTGAAATATGCATGCCACTGTGACAGTATCTTCAAGAAGGCATTTCTCATCTGATCAAGACCACTTCTTCAGAATGGTGAATAAAATGGAATCACTGGAAATGTCCTTTTGATGTAAGATGAGCTCTTTATAGTGATACAACACTATGTGGAACATCACAATAATGGAAAAAATGTATTTTAAGTCTTAGTTTTCATAAAAAACATTACATTGCAAGAAAAGAAATTCTAAACTTACAAATAATAGTTACGTGAGTAAGATCCAAACATTGCCTTTGTATTATTGATGAGATCACTACCATCAATCTGCTGGCTTGTAGCTGGCTAATTACCCAATAGAGTGGTAGCATATTGAGGACTCTGTGTTGGTTTCTGTAGGTGGGAGATTGGACAAAGTCTGCTCTTGCATAAGTACAGCTCTTCAACTTCAGGTTGATAATTAAATGCTGCTAGGTACGGACAGAGTGCTTGAATCAATGAGTCAAAAACCTGAGTTTCCTGAAGAATAGCTGAAATTATATGATTATTGTATACGCAGTAAGCATTCAGAATCAGGCCTGGTGGCAAGCCAAGAACTATTTCTCAAAAGCTGAGTTTTTCTGTGGAGAAAGTCAGGGCTTTGCTCCAGAATCCTAAGGACCAGGATTGTGATTCACCTGTATGGGCCTGCCAAGCTTCCAAACAGCATTTCCATCTGTCACGGAAACTTCATGAACTATGAGTCTGCTGGATTATGTGACACTTGGCTATCAGCCTGGATCTGTGACAGAACATTCCCCTGTTTTGAGCTCCATTGAAAAGTTGTAATTTCTCAGGTTTCTTTGGTGTTGTACCTCTTTTTTGGTTATACAAGGCACTAAATGTATGAATGTAAGCACTTCATCTTTGCAAAAGTATCTGTTTTTCTTTTTTTTTAGTTTTTCAAGACAGGGTTTCTCTGTGTAGCTATGTGCCTTTCCTGGAACTCACTTGGTAGTCCAGGCTGGCCTCAAACTCACTGAGATCCGCCTGGCTCTGCCTCCCGAGTGCTGGGATTAAAGGCGTGCGCCACCACCGCCCGGCTGCAAGTGTATCTGTACATGTTCAACAGCAATTGGTCCTAAAAATTTCACTCAAGTACAAGATTTTTAAATGTCAGATGGATTAATCACCCTCTGCCTTGTAAGTCTACAGTGGTTGTTATTTCTGTTTACTTGCTGTTAATAAATCCAATCAGCATAATGTCATCAATGTAAGGAACCAGTATGTTACCTTTTGGAAGGCAGAGGGAATTAAATTCCCTGAAAATTAATTATAACATTGAGATAGAGAGTTGAAATAGCACCAAGCAAAAGAATACAAAAGGTGTATTGCTGGGAACACCAGCTGAAAATAGTCTGCTCTTTTTTATCTTATGAGACTTTAAAAACAATGGGGACTTTCATAGTACCAGTGTACCAGATCTAAAGACATGTGCTATTTTGGTAAAGAAAAAAAATAACATCTAGTGGAACATCGGTACTTGAAATCATTGCTTGATTATTCTCACAATAATTTGCTGTCTTTCTCCAAGAACAATTTGTCAGCATAAGGAAAATAGATAATTTGACAGAGAAGAACAATAACAGTAGTTCTTCAAGAATGTTGAGCTTCCCTCCTAATTTGGTGAAAGTATACATCATGTAAATAGTGTAGATAGTATATATTGGTGGAAAGAATGCATTATGAATTCTAATAATGTTGATTATGCTGTATTAAAAGATAAATATGCTAAAAAATAATGTCTTCCCAAGGTTTTGAATTACTTGGGTAATTAAAGCAATAGAGGTCAAACAGTTCATATTTGTCATGATGTTCAAGAATGAGATACAGGTCTCAGACAACCATGGAATTGTAGCAATTTTTTCCAGACCCACTGAGCTTCAACATTAAGTACAGAATCTCTTTTTAGTGAGCCCATATCAGTAAATTTGCCTTTATTTTAACTTATGTACCTCCCACTATTACTATAACTTCTGGATAAACATGCCCATAAGTGTTTTCTAGATCTTTGATTGCATTCATTTGAAAACTCAAGTTGTTGCTTTGGTGTGATGCACACCTCCTAACTCATCACACTCAAAGTCTTTGGAGACCTGCTGACTCTTTGAATCTAGTTACAGGAATAAAGGAAAGGAGCCTGGGAGGGATGAATTTTAAGTATTATAAACATTATCTGCCACAAGAACTGCCCCAGGAGTGGTCACTGTGGTTTCATCAGGTGACTGAGTGCTGGTTCGCTCACATGAGGATGAAAACACTGGGGGAGTTGCCACTAAGGTGAGAAGACTTCCCCTAAGTCATACACTTAGTTGCTTGGTTGCTTGGAATAAGAAGGATATTTCTGCTAGTGCTATGAAAAACACAATGTGGTGATATTTTAATTGTGTTGAAATGCGATTTATTTGTATGTTAATAAATAAAGTTTGCCTAGAGATAAGAGGTCATAGTGAGCCATAAAACAGAAGTCAGGAGGTGGGAACCCATGCCCTTAATCTGATCACATGGCAGGCAGAGTCTCTGTATGGTCAAGGACACAGCCAAGCGTAGTGACACTTGCCATTAATCCTAGTACCAACCATAGAGACCTGGAGGTCTGTATAGACAGGCAGTGATCAGTGATGAGGAAGTGATGTGGCTGGGCTTAGAGACAATGAGAAGGCAGAAAAGGAAGGCAATAAAAGCGCAGTTTAGACAGGAAGAAGCTCTCTCTGGGGAAGGACGGCAGAGTGGTAAGCTAAGGCTAGTTGTGGCTATTCATTATTTCCCTGATCTCTTCAGCTATTCCCCTGTATTTGGCTCTGTGTGTCTTATTTAATAAGGCTGTTTAGAAATTCATCTACACACATTTAGTGGATTTGAATCTGTTTGCTTGTGAGAGTGTGTATACAAGAATTTATACAAATATTTATATATACAAGTATATATTATATATATATATCAATTATGGAGAAAATATATAATGTTTAAGTAGAATTTAGTGTCTCAATATCTCTAGCATCAACAAATTATGCATGTTCATAATTTTACTTAGATTGCAATCTTTTTATATTAATGTTTTTATTTTAAAAGTAAAGATCTTAGGAACTTGTGAACTGAGAATTTAACCTGCATTATAGTAAAAGATATGCATGGATGAGGTTCTCAGTTTTGGTTTTTCAGCAGTCTCAACACAACAACTTCAGAAGGAACAGATAGCCTTCCTGGCATATATTGAAATATCTAATTATATATCATTTCATCTTGGAAATTGAATTTGTAGTCTTTTAATTTTACCTCTATGTCCAGTGATATTTGGGTATCCAGCCAGCTTCATTGCACTGGCAAATTATCCAAAAAGCTTAAAAGTAAACATAGTTTTCCACTTTGCTTAATTTTGTACATGCTTGATTAGAAGTAGTCAAGCACAGGTTTTTCTATATCTTTATTATCAGAGTATGTTAGACTCTCAGTGTTAACCTTATTGTGGGAAGAGAGATACTTTTATTTTCAAATCAAATCAGATAAGAAACTTCTTCTAGAGCCAGGAATTCTGGCACATTCTTTTGATTCCAGCACTCTGAATACAAAAACCAATGGGTCTTAGTGAGTTGCAGTCCAGCCAAGATTACTTAATGAGACCCTCTCTCCAAAACCAAAACCAAAAATAAATCCTATTCTCAGAAATCCAAGGACAATTCACAAAACACTTCTTTACAAATGGTACCATACCATTAGAACAGCCCTCAATGTCAAATTTTTATTTGACATCATTCTCTAGACAACCAGAAGCAATATAAGAAAAAGATGAATGCTGAGTAACTAGATAGCTACATAAATTTTGATTTAGCATATTTCTTTGGCTCACATGATTAGATCATTAAAAGTCCCTTGATATGCTATTGAGGCTTGAGACCAAGGAAAATATACAGGGTAATGAAATGTCTTAGAGACTAAATTGATGTTCATGTGTGTATAACTCATGATCTACAGCCCATATGCAGGGGTATTATATGTTGCTTCACAAGTATAACAGAAATTCATTGACAATAAAAATAAAATTGCTAAATTTATGGTTTCATTTTGAAAAATTTGATTTAAGACTTCAAGGGTTTTTGGAAAATTAGTTATGTTTAAATTATAAAAAACTAAAATGAGCTAAGATTTATAATGTATTTAATTTACAAGAGCACTTTTGATACAAAAGCCCATTTAATCTTCTTGAACACTGTTATTATTAATTTTATTTTATTCTAATTTATAACTGAGGCTACTAAAGTGCAGATAATTTAAGTAATTTGCCTAAGGTCTCAGAGTTAATGATTTCTTCCTCTTAATCACTCTGTTGTACAGCTAGAACCTGTACTTAGAAAATGGATAATCATTACAGTCAAAGTTAAATATAGAACATAATAACTTTGCTGTACATTTGCATTCCAATTTAATAGAAAAATGATTTTATAAAATATCTTTATTGAAATATACATTAGGATTTGGAAAATACCAGTATTCATTACCTTGCTAACGTTAAAACACAGATTAAGATATTGATTTACTTATAGGATACTAGAAGCAAAGCAAAGGATAATCAGACTACAAACCACAGCTCTAGAGAAGCTAGAGCCTTCATCCAGTAACTGATGTAACCAGGTGCAGAGATCCATAGCCAAGCACCAGGTCGAGCTCCAGGAATCCAGTCAAAGAGGGAAAGAAGGATTACTTGAGCAAGAGGGGGTGGGGAGTGGGGTCACGATCATAGTGGGGATATCTACAGAGACAGTGGAACCAAGCTCATAGGAACTCATGAACTTTAGACTAACCACTGTGGAACCTGCATGGGACTGGACTAGTCCCTCTGTATAAGCAAGACAGTTATGTGGCTTGGTCTGTTTGAGGGACCCCTGGCAGTAAGATCAGGATCTATCCCTGGTGCATGATCTGGCTTTTTGGAGTCCATTAGCTATGGTGGGACACCTTATTCAGCTTTGCGAGTGGGAGGCCTTGGTCCTTTCTCAACTGAATGTACCAGACTCCCCATGGGAGTCCTTACCCATTTGGAGGAATGGAAGGAGGGTTGGTCAGGGTGGGAAGAGGCTCAGGGGAGTGGGGAGAGGGATGAGAGGGTGGAATCTGTGGTTGGTATATAAAATGAACAAAATATTCTTAAATAAAAAGATATTGATTTACTTATATTGAACCACAATAGCAATGATATACCAAAGATATAATATATAATGGTCAACATACTGTGAAAATAAACCTAACAAATTTAGCACATATCTCAGAGCATAGTATTTAGTGTGCTTCTAATTTGATTTTTTTTTTCATGTGATTTCAGTCAATCTTTAAGAAAACATAACACTTAACTCTAAGAGTACTGCTGGCAGCTGGAGAAATATCTTAACAGGTAAGAAGTCAGCAGTCCCAATCAAAGTTCCCAATCCCACCATGCAAGACAGATGGCTCACAGCTTCGAAGTCCAGTTCCAGGGCTCTTATGCCATCTCTTGGCCTCTGCGGATACCGGCACTCATGTGCACATAATGTTCCACATATAGTCACAGAGAGAGAGGGGGGGAGGGGGAAAAAGAGAGATTTATATATTTAATCAATTTAAAAATAACTAAAATATCAAAAAAGAAAAGTCCTCCCATAATGACCTTACTTTTTTTTCAGTTATTGAGAAGGAAAAACAATCATTTTTGACTCTATGTTAGAGTTATACACTTTGAGAATATTTTGGTTTCTATTTGTTTGAAAATTTTGCATTTCTTTCATGATTTTTGAGACATGATGGTACATGAAAGAAGAAATTCAAATAACCATTGTTCTATTTCCTTCAGCATTCTTTTAAAGGAAACAATATTAATTGTTAGATATTTCTTATAATTCTAGTAAGTCCAAGAAAATGAACATTAATTCCTACTTACTGTTGGATTTACTTTTTCATTAAAAATATCCTTATCTTATGTAAAGATAGATCATCTGAAAATCTCACTGACTGAGCAGTCTAACACCATTCTGAAGATAGATAAGCAAATGCCAGTGAAATTTTAATAATATAAACGTAATTATAAAAGCATAATAACAAACTTTCAGAAATTTATTGTATCTTGTCTTTATAGTTCTATTCTTGTACCTAGTACAAAACATTTGATTTCTTTCTTTTATTTTCAGTTCATACTGAAATTGCCTTGACAGGCAAATGAGTACTAATCCAAGTAAATTTTTAAAAGAGAAATATGCAGTATCTTTAAATATATGACAAAAATCATGATCTATCATTTTGAAATGGAAATGACATGAAAATTCATGATGTGAACATGATTTTCACATTTTCTAATAAAGTGTTTGAAAGTATG
This sequence comes from Peromyscus californicus insignis, assembly GCF_007827085.1. NCBI lineage: Eukaryota > Metazoa > Chordata > Mammalia > Rodentia > Cricetidae > Peromyscus > Peromyscus californicus. The sequence goes on along the minus strand of NW_026294391.1, from coordinate 72,398,629 downwards.
CATTTTATGACATTCTTTGTGCTTTAATTGGATTTCTTGAGAAGATAAGCAAAAATAAAGCAAACATAAAACAGAAAAGTAGATGAACATCCATTTTCTACACATTATCCAGTTCATGGTGCTATGTACATAATCTGATTATTTAAACCCATATAGGATGCTCAATTATTTCACAAACACATTTTGAAATGAGAGACAATTTAAATCAAATACCCCTTTAAAGTTTATAAGAAACAAACTATCAAATGTAGTTGTGTGTGTTTAATTCTGAAATTATTCTGTCCCATTGATCTATGTTCCTACTATTCAGTGTGGGTAATATTATGTTGGTATTGGTTATAAATTCCACATAAACATCACTTGGTTCCTCATGTTTTCATTTTTGTTTACTTCTGAAATTATTTTCCAGTCATTCTAGGGGTTCAAAAATAATGTAACATATTTTTTTCTAAAACAGAACTATTAGAATTTGGAAAGTTTGTTCCACAAACCAGTGGATGGTTTTAAACAATTTTGACATTTTTGCCTCGATTTCACATTGTGCATTAATGATATGTTTCCCCACTATTTATAGTGTGTTTAATTTCTTTCATTGGAATTTTAAAATTCACAGCGTATACATCTCCAGCCAGGTTTTATTAGCTATACGTCAAGGGTTTAATTTTCCTTGAAGAAACTGCATATGTATTAGTCAGGGCTCTTTAAAAGAACAAAACTGTTAGAATTCATACATATACATATACATACACACACACACACACACACACACACACACACACACAAACACACAAGCTGTCATCCATATTGGTGAACAATATCAGTATCCTTATGAATCTGGTAGCTGTTTAGTCCTCAAGCCTGGATGTCTCAGTTGATCTTCAGTGTAAGTTGTAATCCCCAAGAAGTGAGTTCTAATATCAGTAAAAGAATGCTTCAGCAACAAAATTAATGAATTTGCCAGAGAGAGTGTAAGCAATCAGGCTAAAGCAAAAGGCTTCCTCTTTCCATATCTTTTTATGCAGATTGCCACCAGAAGGTGTAGCCAAGGTTTAGGGTGGGTTATGTTGATATTTTATTTGTACTGAAATGTGATTTTATTTGTATGTTAATAAATAAAGTTGCCTGGGAGTCAGAGCTAATAGCAAGCCATAGCAGAGCCGGGCTTTGTGGCACACAACCTTAATCCCAGGTCTTGGGAGGCAGAGCTAGGTGGATCTCTGTGTGTTCAGGATACAGCCAGCATGGAGACACATGCCTTTAATCTCAATACCAACCATAGAAGACATGGAGGTCTGTACAGACAGGCAATGATGAGGAGGTCATGTGGTTGGGTTTACAACCAATGAGAAGGCAGAACAGAAAGTCTATATAAAGACAAACACACAGGAAGTAGGTCTCTTGGCTGAAGAGGATAGCTACTGCAGAAAGGGTAAGGCTCTTAGCTCTGACCTCTTGGGATTTCATCTTTGTATTGGCTCTGTGTTTCTTATTTAATAAGATGGTTACTTCTACATTTGGTGCACAAAGTGGGGCAAGAATCCCCACTTGGCTTGGCTTGGCGGCAGGTCCGGTTTCTCGCCTGGGCAGCCTGGCTCCCTAGCTCAGGCCCAGGTCGGCTTAGGTCTCAGGCCGGACTGACCATAGCCCCAAGCAGTTACCTGCAACTGGAGCTATCTGCTTAAAGTTGGTGCTACAAACAACTCAGGCCTGCCCTGACAAACACGGCCCCTACCTGTAAAGCCAATGCATGTCGTCGGAGCTTAAGTAAGCCAGAGCCTAGGCTTGACTCGGCTCAAGCGGGAACACATTGCTAGATTTAAGCTTTTAGCCAGAACTTGTGGCTATGCTTTCTTGTGCTCTCTATCTCCTCCCCCCTCCCTTTCTATCTGGATTCACACCTCGGACACTAGGTGGATGTTTTGAAATTCCCTGGGATTTCTACTGTTTTATGCAGACTTGGTAAGTCAATTAAGATATTAGATATTTTAAAGGAAACTATTTAAAAGAGAATTTTTTTCCACATTAAGAAAATGGGTTTTATGTGTACATTGGAACAAAATTGGGCTTTGTTTGAAATTTTAGGCAGTCTGACAATGGAACAACTATATGGGAAGATTAATGTTGATCGAATTACGCACTTTATTACTTTTCTTATCCTCATTTTACTATTTAAAAAGATAGTCAATTTAAGTACCAGGATAAAAGTTTTAAAAAACCTGCTAAACCTGTTAAAATGAATTATAGAGAAATTCAAATTCAGACAGAAGAAATTAACAGTGAAGTTGTTTCAAAATTGGATCATAAGTTTACAGAAAGAAAGCCTATTTTCACACAGTCACCCTTAATTTATCTGGTAACCATGCAGGATTTATCTGATCAAGTGAATACATGAAATATTTGGGCTCCAATTGAAATATTAGATTTACAAAGGTTTAAGGAGACAATAGTATCTTATATATGCATTCCCCATATGTAAAGCAAATGTTAAACACCTGGTCAACTTATAATAGGATTATACCACAGGACTGGCAGGAGCTGGCACATGCTGTTCTAGAACCCAGACAAAGGCTCGAGCTGCAAATGTGGTTCAAGGAGGAGGCTAAAAACATAGAAAAACAATGGAGGGATAAAGGAATACAAGTCTTGAAGGATCAGCTTGTTGGAGAAGGCCAATATGCTGCAGTACAAACACAATGTTTATAAGATATCCAAACCTTAATTCTATGTCGAATGGCAGCCTTGAATGCATGGGACAGAGTTGAAGAACCAGGAAAGAAACTGAGTCATTTACAAAGGTTATACAGGGCCCAAAAGAATCTTTCACGGGTTTCTTACAAAGACTGGCTTCAGCAGTAAAGAGAATGGGCCCGGATTCAGAAGCCTTTGAGAACGCAAATGCAGCATGCAAAAGAATAATCAGGCCATTAAAGGCAAGATCTGCACCATTGGAAGATTGGATTAGAGAAACAGTTAATGTTGAGGTTCATGACCATGAGGATATGTGGGTAGGAGAAGCAATTTCAAAAGGTTTGAGGAATGTTAGATGTTTTGGATGAGGAAAGCAAGGACATTTGAAAAGGGACTGTAAATAGGTCATTCCTAGAAGCAATGTTTCTTCAAGGAACAATGGCAACAGAATGCCCCTTCCTTCTGGAGTATGCAAAAGGTGTGGTAAGGGAAAACACTGAACCAAAGAATGTAGATCAACAAGGGACAGGCAAGGTAATCCTTTGCCTCAGTCTTTGGGAAACTCCCAGAGGGGCCTCAGGCAGGCCCCCACAGCAAATCCAGTTCAAACCTTTCCTGCAGTTGTAGAGGAAACCCCTACTCAGAGCAATTAAATAACCAAATGCCTATTGGAATAAATCATGCTGGTCAGGATGATGAAACAGAAAGAATCGGAAATTCAGGAAAAAACATAAAGAAAAATTTTTGGGAAACTTCAATAAATGAACAAAGACGAAAATTAACAATAAAAATAAATGGTGTTTTGTTGTCTGGTCTGGTAGACACAGGTGCGGACATTACCATAATTGAACCAAAATTTTGGCATCCAACTTGGGCTCTTCAGGAGGTAAACATTCAACTGTTAGGAATTGGGACATTATCTCAAGTGAAACAGAGTGCAAGATGGCTCGAATGTATAGGTCCAGAAGGACAGAGAGGAAAATTAAAACCATATGTGGCTAACATAGCTATGAACCTGTGGGTTCGAGACCTGTTGCAACAATGGAATACTCAGATTAACATCACTCCAAACTCAGAAACAAATCATAAACTAGCACATGTTTCTGACAGAAATATTAGAAGATATTATTCTAATGAGTGATCACCAGCCATCCATATTATACAAGAACAGGGCACAACAACTGATGATCTTCCAAAGACACCAACAGCTCTACCTTTAAAATGGTTAACAGACATGCCTGTATGGGTTCAGCAATGGCCTTTAACAACAGAGAAACTCCAGGCTTTACAAGAGCTGGTGGAAGAACAGTTAAATGCTCATCATATTGAAGAATCAACCAGCCCTTGGAATTCTCCTGTTGTAGATGTATCCAACCTTCTTATTAAATAAGAAACACAGAACCAATGCAAAGAAGAAAGCCAAGAGGTCAGAGCTAAGAGCTAAAACCTTACCCTTCCTCCTGCAGTGGTCCTACCTCTCCGAACCAGAGCTACCCCTGTGTTAAAGTCTTTATATAGAGTTCCTGTCCTGCCTTCTCATTGGTTGTAAACCCAACCACATGACCGCCTCCTCACAGCCTGTCTGTATAGGCCTCCAGGTTTTCCATGATTGGTATTAAGATTAAAAGCATGTGTATCCAATAATGGCTGTATCCCTGAACACACAGAGACTTACCCAGCTCTGCCTACCAAGTGCTGGAATTACAAGCGTACGCTACCACTGCCCTGCTTTCCTATGGCTTGCTAATAGCTCTGACCCCCGGGCAACTTTATTTATTAACATACAAATAATATTTTAATACAAATAAAATATCACCATATTTCCCCTTTTCTATTTTAATAAAAAGGAAAAAAAGAAAAAGCTTATAACTAATATAAGAAAAACTATATACAAAAGTACAATAACTATATACAATATATACAAGTAATAAATACCTAAACAATGTCTAGTCCATTTGTATTTGACAAATTCAGAGAAAATAATTTCATTATCTATCCTATTTTGGTAAGTCCAAAATGTATCCTAATTAATATTCAACTATAACTAACTAAACTTCAACTATAACTAACTAATCTTCAACTCCCTCAGAGACCCAAGAAGGAAATAATATTAGCTAATAAAAATAAAAACAGGAAGTGCACATAAGCAACTTCCAAAAAATTTGTGAGTTGACAGAAACAGACAGCTGTCTGGACAGTCACCTGAGGTTTCTCCGAAGTGCTGGGGCATCATCTTCAGCCTATAGGCTTAGCATATCTGACAGACTCATTTGTGAAGTAGGATGTACACAAGGTCAACAGTTCAACCTCACATTGAGTGAGAGTAGTCCATGTACCAGAAATACCTGAATTCCACTAGTGTCATGTCATGATTCAGGATTTTAAATTCTGGAAATTGTTGATGGTTTTTTAATTCAGCTGTCCATTCTTCTTGGCTGTGTATATATGGCTTCATCTCAGCATCCCATTCTTCTCCATATCCCTCCATCAAATGCCAGTCTACTATTGAGAGGCGTGAGCTTAGTTACTCTTCAAGAATAACTGTTTCAGCTGCTGTTCCATTGCACATCAGAGGCCATCGGCCCACTGCCTGTTCAGCTGCCTTCGAAGAAAAGGGCACTGTACCTTTTTCGAATTGCGAAGGCCACTTCAGGGATGGTGCCATATTGTCCTGGCCTCTGAAGATGCCTTTTGATAAAGCCATAACCACACTTGTTTTGGCAAGAATCAGTAATCCTTTGTTTTATGTCCTGTCTGTCCATTTTGTCCTGTTGATTCGAGGATACTTTGTTGTCGAGTGGCTAACTTTTGCCACAATGAAAGTTAACTCCATATGCAGTTTCTTCAATGCCCATATTTTCTCTGAAGTAGATTGGTACTGCCAGGAGCCGACATGTCTCATAGTCATAACAAAAAAGAAAAATTTTCTAAGTTATTAAAACATTTTAAATGCCACATTCTGTAGATCTCTGAAGGGTTTGAAGATAACCTGTCTATCTAAAATATATCTACTCAATCTTGAAAACATACCTAATATAACTACAAGTTCTATTATAATATCTAACTACTAACTTTCATTTCTTTACATCCTAATAGTTGGTAATAACATTCAAGGATCAGAAAATTGCATTACATTGTTAGATGAACGGTACAATTAGAAAAATATATATAACATTTTCTAACAATATCAATTTCAATATATATAATTTGTATACAATATAAAACAATCCAATACAATGTAAAGTATTTACATTTTTCTTTTCTTTCTTTCTTTTTTTTTTAAATAAGAACCTTAAATCTAATCTCCTTTGCTTAGCCTTTTTCCTAACCCTTGACAACAACTTGTAACCAACCCCCCTAATCAATGAAAATTATCCCAGACCCAAAACCCATTAAAAGACCAAAAAAAACAACCGCCCCACACCACCTCTTTGGGAATGTGGGCGTTGTATTCTTGAAATTGCTTCCTGCTGGGTATGGGCGAAGGTATCTTTATCCTGAAAGAAAAATTTTAGGTTAATTGTCAAATTCTAGGAAAGGTAAATATATCCTTCGTTATCCAGTCTGTGTATAATGCCAAAATTCAGGGTTTATCTCAAATCCTTATTCAAGTAGTCTTTGAGACTGGATCATCTCAGCTAGCTCTTCTCAAAATTGCTCTGAGCACTTTGTAGTTCAAAGCTGATCTGTAGATGATGTTTGTCAGCTTAGTGATGTTATTATTGTCCACGTGGAATTGTTGTTGTTGTGGGGCCAAATCTACTTCCTGGAGACTTCAGTTGATGTTAGGCCTAACCGTGATTTCCTGCAAAAAACTGATAAGAGACTCGACCACAAAGACTATATATGCGACTTTTTAGAATTAGTTAGTACTCTATATGACCATTTATATCTTGACAAAGTTTAAATGTATATATATCTATATATATTGATCTTGTAAATTTTGATATAAAATTCATACTTTAAGAAAAGTTTAAAGAATCAGAATAGAATCAAAGAGTTGAGATTCGTAATAGAATAGTCCCTTAATTAATTTGGCTTTTCTCCTGTCCCATAGCAGAAGATGGCTCTTTTCTTCTGGCATGATACAGGGAGTTTGCATTTTCCTTTTAACAACATGCTTGAGTTTAAAGAAGGAGAGAGCCATTCTCCAACTCCAAAGTCAGCTTTAAATTTTAATTGAACTGGGACTATTAGAAGTTAAATAGTGTTAAATCTTTAAAGAAAGGCAGAAACAAACATTTAGGAAGACATAAAATTTTTTTTAGATAACATACCCATACGCCATTTCACTCTGTTTCTTAGGATAGATGATTTGTTCCTTTTCTTCAGTTGTCTCATTTGTCCAGTGTTCTTCAAATTCGTTAACCTTCATTCTCCTAAAAGACAAAAACAAAAACCTTTCCCCAAGGTTTTTTGGGGATGTTCCTTTTTGACAAGTTATCTGATTAAATGAAAAGGCATGTGTTACTGGTGTAAGTTAGTTTAAATTGGATGTTTACGATAGTTGATGAACTATCACCTCCTCTAATTAAGAGGTCTCTCTTGTTCAAATCAAACCTTTATCAATTTTGATGGTACCCACAGCTTATCTTCTCCTGTAGAAATAAAAGCAAAACCTCATCCCCAACGTAACACATACCTTGGTTTCCATTCTGAGGTCAGCACATCCTTAAAGTATATAGGTTGATTTAATTCTGTAGTTTTTTCTATTATCCAATGTCTCTCTGCAGCTGTTGTTCCTTTCTCATTGGCATTGAGAAAATTCAAAGTTAATAGAGCATTATGTAGTCTATTTCTGGGGGTTTTTGTTACTCCTTTTTGTTTATTTAGCATATCCTTTAGAGTTCTGTTTGATCTTTCTATAACTGCTTGACCTGTAGGATTATGTGGTATACCTGTAACATGGTTTATATTATAATAGGCAAAAAACTGTTTCATTTTAACAGAGACATATGATGGAGCATTATCAGTTTTGATTTGTGCAGGTATACCCATAATGGCCATAACTTCTAGCAAATGAGTGATTACAGAATCAGCTTTTTCAGAACTCAAAGCAGTTGCCCATTGAAATCCTGAATAAGTATCGATAGTGTGGTGTACATATTTCAGTTTTCCAAATTCTGCAAAGTGAAACACGTCCATCTGCCAGATTTTATTCCTCTGAGTACCCTTTGGGTTACATCCTGCTGGTAATGGTGTTTGATTGTAGAAGGAACAAGTAGGACATTTCTTTACTATTTCTTTGGCTTGTTGCCAGGTTATAGAAAAATCCTTTTTTAAACCTTTACTATTTACATGATGTTTTTTATGAAATTCTGAGGCCTCCAGCACATTTCCTATCAATAATTTATCAATCTCATCATTGCCTTGTGCTAGAGGGCCTGGCAGACCAGTATGGGATCGGATGTGAGTTATATATAAAGGATGACTCCTTTTTCTGATTGTATCTTGTAATTGAATAAATAATGAAGTTAATTCTGAAGCATCGTGGGTAAATTCTGCAGTCTCAATATGTAATACTACTCTTTCAGCATACTGAGAGTCAGTTACTATATTGAGAGGTTCTGAAAAATCCATTAATACCAACAGAATAGCATACAATTCTGATTTTTGAACTGAATTATAAGGACTTTGAACCACTTTACTTAAATTTTCTGATTTGTAACCTGCCTTTCCTTGTTTGTTGGCATCGGTATAAAATGTACGAACTCCAGATATGGGTTTTTTTCCTCACAATACGAGGCAAGATCCAATCAGCTCTCTTTATAAGATCAACTCTATTGCTTTTGGGATATTTGCTGTTAATTTCTCCCAAAAAATTACTACAAGCTTTTTGCCAAGCTTCATTTTCTATCCATAATTTTTCAATGTCCTCCTTAGTTAAAGGTACGACAATTTCTGCTGGGTCTATTCCTGCTAATTGACGAAGTCTCAATTTTCCTTTCCAAATCAAGTCAGAGATTTTTTCCACATAAGTTTTTAATTTTTTATTTGGTTTATTTGGTAAAAATATCCATTCCAATATAATATCTTCCCGTTGCATTAATATTCCTATTGGGGAATGCCTAGAAGGTAAAATAACCAAAATGCAATCCAGCTTTGGATCAATACAATCTACGTGCCCTTCATGTACTTTCTTTTCTACCAAGGCCAATTCTTTCTCAGCTTCAGGTGATAATTCTGTTGGACTATTTAAGTCCTTATCACCTTCTAAGGTTTTAAACAAATTATTCAGTTCATCATTTTTTACCCCAACAATAGTTCTTAGATGAGAAATGTCGCCAAATAATCTTTGAAAGTCATTAAGAGTCTGTAGTCGATCTCTCCTAATTTGCACTTTTTGAGGTCTAATTTTTTGAAGTTCTATTTTATATCCTAAATAATTAATAGAATCTCCTCTTTGTACCTTTTCTAAAGCAATTTGTAATCCCCAGCAAGGCAAAATTTTCTTTACTTTTTCAAACATTCTTTCTAAAGTATCTGCATTTGAATCAGCTAATAAAATGTCATCCATATAATGATAAATTATAGATTTAGGAAATTTTTTACGTACCACTTCTAATGGCTGTTTTACAAAATATTGGCACAAAGTTGGGCTATTCAACATTCCCTGTGGGAGAACCCTCCATTGAAATCTTTTAACCGGTTGAGAATTATTATAAGTAGGCACTGTGAAAGCAAATCTTTCTCTGTCTTTTTCTTGTAAGGGTATTGAAAAGAAACAGTCTTTTAAATCAATAACTATGAGAGGCCAGCCTTTTGGTAACAGAGTAGGTAAAGGAATTCCAGATTGTAAAGAGCCCATTGGCTGAATTACTTTGTTAATTGCTCTAAGGTCTGTTACCATTCTCCATTTACCAGATTTTTTTTATAACAAATACAGGAGAATTCCGAGGGCTGGTTGATTCTTCAATATGATGAGCATTTAACTGTTCTTCCACCAGCTCTTGTAAAGCCTGGAGTTTCTCTGTTGTTAAAGGCCATTGCTGAACCCATACAGGCTTGTCTGTTGACCATTTTAAAGGTAGAGCTGTTAATGTTTTTGGAAGATTATCAGTTGTTGTGCCCTGTTCTTGTATGACATGGATGGCTAGTAAGCACTCATTAGAATAATATCTTTTAATATTTCTCTCAGAAACATGTACTAATTTATGATTTGTTTCTGAGATTGGAGGGATATTAATCTGAGTATTCCATTGTTGTAACAAGTCTCGACCCCACAGGTTCATAGCTATGTTAGCCATATATGGTTTTAATTTTCCTTTCTGTCCTTCTGGACCTATACATTCAAGCCATCTTACACTTTGTTTCACTCTAGATAATGTCCCAATTCCTAAGAGTTGAATGTTTACCTCCTGAAGAGGCCAAGTTGGATGCCAAAATTCTGGTGCAATTATGGTAATGTCAGCACCTGTGTCTACCAGACCAGACAACAAAACACCATTTATTTTTATTGTTAGTTTTGGTCTTTGTTCATTAATAGAAGTTTGCCAAAAAATTTTCTTTATGTTTTTTCCTGTATTTCCTATTTTCTCTGTTTCATCATCTTGACTAACATGATTTATTCCAATAGACATTTGGTTATTTAGTTGCTTTGAGTAGGGGTTTCCTCTACAACTTCAGGAAAGGTTTGAACTGGATTTACTGTGGGGGTCTGCCTGAGGCCCCTCTGGGAGTTTCCCGAAGCTCGAGGCAGAGGGTTACCCTGTCTGTCCCTTGTTGATCTACATTCGTTGGTCCAGTGTTTTCCCTTACCACACCTTCTGCATACTCCAGAAGGAAGGGGCATTCTGTTGCCAGTGTTCCTTGAATAAACATTATTTCTAGGAATGACCTGTTTACAATCCCTTTTCAAATGTCCTTGCTTTCCACATCCAAAACATCTAACATTGCTCAAACCTTTTGAAATTGCTTTTCCTACCCACATATCATCATGGTCATAAGCCTCTACATTAACTGTATCTCTAATCCAATCTTCCAAAGGTGCAGATCTTGCCTTTAACGGCCTAATTATTCTTTTGCACGCTGCATTTGCATTCTCAAAGGCTAAAGATTCAATTATTATCTGACTAGCCTCTGAATTCGGGACCATTTTTTGTACTGCTGAAGTCAATCTTTGTAAGAAATCTGTGAAAGATTCTTTGGGGCCCTGTATAACCTTTGTAAATGACTCAGTTTTTTTTCCTGGTTCTTCAACTCTGTCCCATGCATTCAAAGCTGCCGTTTTACATAGAAGTAGGGTTTGGACATCATATGAAAATTGTGTTTGTACTGAAACATATTGGCCTTCGCCAATAAGCTGATCCTAGCAGACTTGTATTCCGCTATCCCTCCATTGTCTTTCTATGTATTTCTAAAAAGAAATCTGGTAAATGGAGAATGGTAACAGACCTTAGAGCAATTAACAAAGTAATTCAGCCAATGGGCTTTCTACAATCTGGACTTCCTTTGCCTATTCTGTTATCAAAATGATGGCCTCTCACAGTTATTGATTTAAAGGACTGCTTCTTTTCAATACCCTTACAAGAAAAAGACAGAGAAGGATTTGCCTTCACAGTGCCTACTTATAATAATTCTCAACCAGTTAAAAGCTTTCAATTGAGGGACCTCCCACAGGGAACGTTGAATAGCCCAACTCTGTGCCAATATTTTGTACAACAGGCATTGGAAACAATATGTAAATATTTCCTTCCTTGATGCCTCCCAAACAGAACAAGCCCTGTCCTATGCTCATTGCATGAGTTGGCCGTTTGAAACCTGGGGCTTATGCAGGGTTGCTTGGCTCGGCCTGGGAGGAGGGCCTGGACCTGCCTGGACTGTGTCTACCAGGTTGATCTCAGTCCTCGGGGGAGGCTTTGCCGTGGAGGAGGTGGGAATGGGGGTGGGAAGGGGGAAAGGGGAAGGCGGCGGGAGCGGGGAGAACAAAGGTATCCATGGTTGATATGTAGAACTGAATTGTATTGTAAAATAAAATAAAATTAAAAATAATTTCCTAAATCTATAATTTATCATTATATGGATGATATTTTACTAACTGACTCAAATGCAGATACTTTAGAAAGAATGTTTGAAGAAATAAAGAAAATTTTGCCTTGCTGGGGATTACAAATTGTTCCTGAAAAGATACAAAGAGGAGTTTCTATTAATAATTTAGGAAATAAAATAGAACTACAAAATAATTAGACCCCAAAAGGTGCAAATTAGGAGAGATAGACTACAGACTCTTAATGACTTTCAAAGATTATTTGGAGACATTTCTCATCTATGAACTATTGTTGGGATAAAAAATGGTGAACTGAATAATTTGTTCAAAACCTTAGAAGGTGACAAGGACTTAAATAGTCCAAGAGAATTATCACGTGAAGCTGAGAAAGAATTGGCCTTGGTAGAAAAGAAAGTACATGAAGGGCACGTAGATCGTATTGATCCAAAGCTGGATTGCATTTTGGTTATTTTACCTTCTAGGCATTCTCCTACAGGAATATTAATGCAACGGGAAGATATTATATTGGAATGGATATTTTACAAAATAAACTGAATAAAAAAATAAAAACTTATGTGGAAAAATCTCTGACTTGATTTGGAAAGGAAAACTGAGACTTTGTCAATTAGCAGGAATAGACCCAGCAGAAATTGTTGTACCTTTAACTAAGGAGGACATTGAAAAATTATGGACAGAAAGTGAACCTTGGCAAAGAGCTTGCAGGAATTTTTTGGGAGAAATTAACAGCAAATATCCCAAAAGCAATAGAATTGATCTTATAAAGAGAGCTGATTGGATCTTGCCTCGAAATGTACGGGAAAAACCCATATCTGCAGTTCATACATTTCATACAGATGCCAAGAAACAAGGAAAGGCAAGTTACAAATCAGAAAATTTAAGTAAAGTGGTTCAAAGTCCTTATAATTCAGTTAAAAAATCGGAACTGTATGCTATTCTGTTGGTATTAATGGATTTTTCAGAACCTCTCAACATAGTAACTGACTCTCAGTATGCTGAAAGTGTGGTATTACAAATTGAGACTGCAGAATTTATCCCTGATGCTTCAGAATTAACTTCACTATTTATTAAATTACAAGATACAATCAGGAAAAGGAGTAATCCTTTATATATAACTCACATCCGTTCCCTTACTGGTCTGCCAGGCCCTCTAGCACAAGGCAATGATGAGATTGATAAATTATTGATAGGAAATGTGCTGGAGGCCTCAGAATTTCATAAAAAAACAACATGTCAATAGTAAAGGTTTATAAAAGGATTTTTCCATAACCTGGCAACAAGCCAAAGAAATAGTAAAGAAATGTCCTACTTGTTCCTTCTACAATCAAACACCATTACCAGCAGGATGTAACCCAAAGGGTACTCAGAGGAATGAAATCTGGCAGATGGACATGTTTCACTTTGCAGAATTTTGAAAATTGAAATATGTACATCATACCATTGATACTTACTCAGGATTTCAATGGGCAACTGCTTTGAGTTCTGAAAATGCTGATTCTATAATCACTCATTTGCTAGAAGTTATGGCCATCATGGGTATACCTGCACAAATTAAAACTGACAATGCTCCTTCATATGTCTCTGTTAAAATGAAACATCTTTTTGCTTGTTACAATATAAAGCATATTACAGGTATACCACATAATCCTACAGGTCAAACAGTTATAGAAAGATCAAACAGAACTCTAAAGGTTATGCTAAATAAACAGAAAGGGGTAACAAAAACCCCAAGAAATAGACTGCATAATGCTCTATTAACTTTGAATTTTCTTGGTGCCAGTGAGAAAGGAACAACAGCTGCAGAAAGACATTGGATAATAGAAAAAACTACAGAATTAAATCAGCCTATATACTTAAATGTGGTATGTTGGGGACGAGGTTTTGCTTTTGTTTCTACAGGAGAAGATAAGCTTTGGGTACCATCAAAATTGATGAAGGTTCAATTTGAACAAGAGACCTCTTAATTAGAGGAGGTGATAGTTCATGAACCAGTATAACCATCCACTTTAACTAACTTATACTATTAACACATGCCTTTTCCTTTCATCAGATAATAAGTTGCCAAAAAGGAACCTCCCCAAAATTAGTCTTGGGGAAAGTTTTTTGTTTTTGTCTTATAGGAGAATGAAGGCTAAGGAATCTGAAGAACACTGGACAAATGAGACAACTGAAGAAAAGGGACAAATCATCTATCCCAGGAAGCATAGTCAAATGGCCTATTGGTACATCATATATAAAGTTTTATATGTCTTCCTAAATGTTTGTTTCTGCTCTTCTCTAAAGAAATTTAACACTATTGGTCTTCTTGTAGTCCCAGTTTAATTAAAATTTAAAGCTGACTTTGGAGTTGGAGAATGGCTTTTTCCTTCTTTAAACTCAAGTATTTTGTTAAAAGGAAAATGGAAACTCCCTGTATCATGCCAGAAGAAAAGAGCCATCTTCTGCTATGGAACAGGAGAAAAACCAAATTAATCAAGGGACTATTCTATTACTATTCTCAACTCTTTGATTCTATTCTGTTTCTTTAAACTTTTCTTAAAGTATGAATTTTATATCAAATTTACAAGATTAATATATATATATATATATATATATATATATATATATACATTTTAAACTTTGTTAAGATATGAATGGTCATATTGAGTACTAACTAATTCTAGAAAAAAAAGGCTTCAATTAGCTGCATATATATGTCTTTGTGTTCAAGTCTCTTTTCAGTTTTCTGCAGGAAATCACGTCCAGGCCTAACATCAACTGAAGTCTCCAGGAAGAAGATGGGGCCCCACAACAACAACAATTTCACGTGGACAATAATAATATCATTAAGCTGACAAACATCATCTACAGATCAGCTTTGGACTACAAAGTGCTCAGAGCAATTTTGAGAGGGCTAGCTGTGATGATCCAGTCTCAAAGACTACTTGAATAAGGACTTGAGATAAACCCTGAACTTTGGCATTGTACATAGACTGGATAATGAAGGCTATAGTTACCTTTCCTAGAATTTGACAATTAATCTAAAATTTTTCTTTTCAGGATAAAGATACCTTCGCCCATACCCAGCAGGAAGCAATTTTAAGAATACGATGCCCACATTCCCAAAGAGGTGGTGTGGGACTGGTGGTTTTTTGGTCTTTTAATGGGTTTGGGTCTGGGATAATTTTCATTGTTTAGGAAGGTTGGTTACAAGTTGTTAAGGGGTAAGAAAAGAGCTAAGCAAAGGAGATTAGATTTAAGGTTCTTGATTCTTTTTTCTTTTTAAAGATAATTACTAGTTTTAAATACTTTACATTAGATTGGATTTTTTATATTGTTTACAAATTTATATATATATATATATATATATATATATAAAATAGAAATTGATACTGTTAGAAAATATCATACATATATTTCTAATCTTTTACAAGATATTGTACTTATACAGTTCATTTAACAATGTAATGCAATTTGCTGATTCTTGAATGTTATTATTACCAACTATTAGAATAAAAAGAAATGAAAGTTAGTAGTTAGACATTACAATAGAAATTGTAGTCATATTAGGTATGTTTTCAAGATTGTGCAGATACATTGAAGATAGACAGGTCATCTTCAAACTCTTCAGAGAGCTACAGACTATGGCATTTAAAATGTTTTAATAACTTAGAAAATTTTTCTTTTTGCTATGACTATGAGACATGTCGGCTCCTGGCAGTACCAATCTACTTCAGAGAAAATATGGGCATTGAAGAATCTGCATATGGAGTTAACTTTCATCATGGCAAAAGTTAGCCACAGTACAACAAATTATCCTCAAATCAACTGCTGAAAAAGAGGGCAAAATGGACAGACAGGACACGAAACAAAGGACTACTGATTCTTGCCAAAACACGTGTGGTTGTGGCTTTATCAAAAGGCATCTTCTGAGGCAAGGACAATGTGGCACCATCCCTGAAGTGGCCTTGCAATCTGGAAAACGTACAGTGCCCTTTTCTTCGAAGGCAGCTGAACTGGCAATGGGCTGATGGCTTTTGATGTGCAGTGGAACAGCAGCTGAAACAGTTATTTGTGAAGAGTAACTAAGCTCAAACCTCTCAATAGTAGACTGGCATGTAATAGAGGGATGTGGATAAGAATGAAATGCTGAGATGAAGCCACATATACACAACCAAGAAGAATGGACAGCTGAATTCAAAAAACATCAACAATCTCCAGAAATTAAAATGTGAATCATGGCATGACACTAGTGGAATTCAGGTGTTTCTGGTACATGGACTGCTCTCACCCAATGTGAGGTTGAACTGTTGACCTTGTGTACATCCTACTTCACAAATGAGTCTGTCAGATACACTAAGCCTATAGACTGATGATGATGCCTTAACGTTGTAGAGAAACCTTGGGTGACTTTCCAGGCAGGTGGCTGTTTCTGTCAACTCACATTTTTTTTTTTGGAAGCTGCTGGAGTGCACTTCCTGTTTTTATTTTTGTTAGGTAATATTATTTCCTTCTTGGGTCTCTGAGGGAGTTGAAGTTTAGTTAGTTATAGTTGAAGATTAGTTAGTTATAGTTGAAGATTAGTTAGGATAGATAGTGAATTAGGTACATTTTGGACTTACCAAAATAGGATAGATAATGGAATTATTTTCTCTGAATATGTCAAATACAAATGGACTAGACATTGTTTAGGTATTTATTGCTTGTATATATGGTATATAGTTATTGTACTTTTGTATATAGTTTTTCTTATATTAGTTATAACTTTTTCCTTTCTTCTTTTTATTAAAATAGTAAAGGGGAAATATGGTGATATTTTATTTGTACTGAAATGTGATTTTATTTGTATGTTAACAAATAAAGTTGCCTGGGAGTCAGAGCTAATAGCACGCCATAGCAGAAGCTGGGCGGTGGTGGTGCATGCCTTTAATCCCAGCTCTTGGGAGGCAGAGCTAGGTGGATCTCTATGTGTTCAAGGATACAGCCACAATGGAGGCACATGCCTTTAATCTCAATACCAACAATGGAAGATGTGGAGATCTGTACAGACAGGCAGTGACGAGGAGGTCATGTGGTTGGGTTTACAACCAATGAGAAGGCAGAAGAGAAAGTCAATAAAAAGGACAAACAGACAGGAAGTAGGTCTCTTGCTGAAGAGGACAGCAGCAGCAGTGAAGGGTAAGGTTTTTAGCTCTTAGCTCTGTCCTCTTGGGCTTTCATCTCTGCATTGGCTCTGTGTTTCTTATTGAACAATATGGTTACATCTACAAATAATGATGCAGTATAACTCATAGACTATAGTTTCTATCTTTCTTCTAGGAGTCTTTTTATCCTTGAGTCTTGATACAGTTCTAGAGTCAATATTAGTGGACTCTGAGAGATATTAATTTTATTTTGTTTATTATTTCCTTCAGGGAAGATCACTATTGGTTGCACATAAGATGATGGCTTAATTTCTACAGGCAGACGTGGAAAGGGCAATTGTGTAGGGGTATTAAGATGGGGATGCACCCTCTCATAAGGATAGAGAGATTGAATACCTCAGGTGAAATAAACTCTTAATAATCTGTGAAATCAAACTCATAGGGTTCAATAGAGTCCTCGCACACATGTCCATTCCATGATACAAAATCTACTTCTCAGCAGTTCTTGCCAATACTTTAACCACTAACACCCTCTGAAGCTGAGTCTTGACTTTTGTTATAATTCAGTCAATTTTATAATAAGGGCTTTGAATTGATTTTTCCAGACTAGAGCTCTGTACTGCTTAGTTTTGGGTCAACTTGACACAAGCTAGAGTCATATGAAAGGAAGGAACCTCAATTGAGAAAATGCCTCCATAATATCCCACTGCAGGGCATTTTATTAATTAGTAATAAATGGAAGAAGGTCCAACTCATTGTGGTTGGGGACATCCATGTGTGGGTGGTCCTGAGTGGTATAATAAATCAGGATGAGCAAAATATGAAGAGGAAGCCAATAAATGTGAACCCTTTTGAGTTTCTTTTTCTTATAACTTTTGTTTATGTTTGCATATACATATATAAGAATTTCCTAACAAAAATCTCATATGTATATGGGATTCCTGTGTGTGAATGTGTTTGTCTCTGTATCTATATATGTTCCTTGTGCTTTTATTTTGTCTCTTTCTTTCTGTTTATTTTATCCTATTTTAATTTATTTGTTTTTGTTTTCTCCCATTGTGTTTTATTATTATTCTTTAGGTGCCTTTTTGCTTTCTAACAGACAAAAAGAGTGTGTATTCCTTAGGCAGCATGACACAGAGGAAACTGGAGGAGTTGGGGGAGATACAACCATAATAAGAATATATTTTATATAAAAAACTATTTTCAATAAAACAAAATTAGAAAACAGAAAGATTTGAAAACAATCACTCAGATACCTTATAAATGAGAAGTTTAATAAATCAAATAAAGAATTCAATGGAAGACCTTGAAAATATAATCAGTTAGAGAAAGCATATCAAGTATTAATGTCAGTGATTTATTGCAAACAGAGAAAATTAATGAAGAAATAGGCATGACAAGAACATAGAAGTTGTCATAATCAAGAATCAGAAATAAAAGATAAGATTAATATGAGTAATTATGAGGAAGGAGAAGTCTAGAGTGAAAACCTATTCAGTGCAATTTTTCCATAAAATTTCCCAAATATTGAGAAGAATATAGATTACTAGTTACTAAAGGGACTTAGAACTATAACAAAACTCACCCTACTATAGTTAAATGCCAGGACTATAAAGCAGTGATTGAATATTGAAAGTAGAAAGAGAAAGCCTTGACTTATTACAAACGTTATGTCACCAGAGACAAACTGATCATTGTCTTTGGGTAGGGTAGGAAAATCATTTCAGAGTCATAGATATACATGTACTGAATAGGAAAGCATTTAAATGTATGTTCATTTATATTCCAAGGAAATGGAATTCAGTAGTAAAAAGCAAACACTGTTCACATATCTGACTAAGTTGATTTGAAGACAAAATTAGCAGAGAAAGTGGTAACTATATGTTAATAAAAATATCAGTCAAGAAGGTAAAACAATTGCCAGTAGGTGTTTATCTGATAGTGTAGCATCTAAATACATAATACAAACACTTATGAAACAAACTACAAAGACAAAAATATTATATAAATGCAATATCCTGCACATATTCATTTCACCAACAAGCATTTAATTCAGGAAAACAACAACAAAGGAGTTCAGTGTTAAACTTGTTAAATTAATGGACAAGAGAAATCTATTTGTTTTCCATAGGTGGTACTGGGACACAAACCAAGGGAAAAAAAAAACATTCAACCTATCCCGCTTTCCCAACACTGCCTGTATGACTAGCAACCAGAGACTATATAACCATAACCAGGAGACCTATGATAGAAAAAAAATGATTGCTAATGATATCCTTATATACTTATAGATTGGTACCCAGCCCAGTCATCATCAAATAGATGAATGCTAGTAGTTGATGGGAACAGATGCAGAGACCCACAGCCAAACATTGTAGGCTCAGAGAGAGCATGAATTGGAGATCTGCATCTGCCCAACCCTTGGAGTTCCAGGAACCCAGTGAAAGACCAGGAGGAAGAAATGTAGGAGTGAAAGACATTGATAATTCAAGGCCCACACACTTCAACTAAGTAGGGCTCATAGGGCTCACAGAGACTGAAGCAGCTATCAAGTCACCTGCATGGGTCAACACTAGTCCTCTGGATATATTGTGGTTGTTAGCTTGGTGTTTTTGTGGGACTCCCACCAGTGGGGGTGTCTCTGACTCTTTTGTCTTCTCTTCGGACTCTTTCACTTCTACTGGGTTACCTCAATCAGCCTTGATATAAGGGTTTGTGCCTAGGCTTATTGTATCTTGATATGCCATGTTAAGTTGATATTCCTGGGAGGTCTGTCCTTTTCTAAAAGATAACCAAGGAGGAGTGGCTCTTGGGAATAAGGTAGGTGGGGTGAGCATGAATGAGTGTAGTGGAGGGAGGGCAAAATGCAGTTGAGATATGTTGAAAACAAAAAGTAAATAAAAAGAAAAAGAAAAAAACAAATAGAGATATCTACTTAGTATCCTATCCAAACCAAAAGAATGTATATATTTATCAGTATTAATGAAACTTTCTCCAAATAAGATTGCATGCTATTACATGAAGAAAATAATATCAAATACAGAAATCTAAAACAATTTTTAAAAACTGTCAGATCATAAAGAAATGAAGTTATAAATAGAGGAAATACAGGAATTTTTATAGCATATGAAAGTTGAGCAATAACATTTTGAGCAATAAGTGGTTTTCAGGATGAACAGAAAATAAATTTAAAAAGTACTAGAATCAAATGTACATGAAATAATACCATATGAGAACTGTGGGTCATTGTGAAGGCAATTGTAAGTCAGAAATTTATTATTTTGAGTGAATGCATATATTGAAAAATCAGATAGTCCAAATAAATGATTTAAGCATACAAAATTTGATTCCTTAGAGATTAATCTTAAAATACAACAAGCCCATTTCAAAGCAAGTAGAAAGTAACAAATAACATAGATCACAACTGAAATTATGAGATAAATACTGAGTGAACAAGATAAATTATCAAAGAAATAGTTTACTTTTGAAAAGACTAAATAATTGATATAAACTCATAGACAAATGAAGAAAAGATAGAAACAATCTAAATAAATAAAATCTAAGGTGCAAAGGGGGTATTACAACAAACAACACTGAGAGACAGAGAATTGTTAATATAATAAAATAATTTGGAAATAAGGTTTAATAACTCATTGCAAGGTAGGAGGAGGGAGGAAAGGGGAATCCACAGCTGATATGTGAAATTAAGTTAATTATCAAATAAAAATATTTTAAAAATAACTCATTGCAAATATAATACAACCAAAAATCTATAAAAAAAAGCATCCAGTACATCTAAGATATGGATAAAACATCCCCCAAAATTAAAACAATGATAAGTAAAGTAATAATGATGAAGGAAATATATTAAAACATTTCAATACTATTCAGTCATAGCAAAAACAAACAAAACAAACCTAGAATAATAATTCTGGGGAGAGGAAGGACTGAGTCAGGAGTCCCCAGCCTGACACAGAAGAAGCAAGATGACAAAGCAGAACTGAGAAAAGGTACCAAACCATGTGGCTAGACATACATAAGAATTATGGGTGAATTTAAGTGTAAGAGCTATTCAGTAAAAAACCTGAGCTAATTGCTGAGCAGTTACAATTAATATAAGCCTCTGTATGTTTACTTGGGGGATGTAAGTGGGAGATATTTGTCCCAACTGCTAGTCAGCCTCCCAGCACACAGGAAAACTTCCAAGTACACAAAGCCCTAATAAGATCAACCTCAGAACTGTGCAGGTCTTAACATATACACATATATATACATATGTATGTATATATACATATATATATATTTGTTATATATGGATTATATTTTATTACAAATTAACAAGAATATGTAAATTTATGTCTGTCCAATATTTTTATGAAAGTCTTGTTACTCAGTATAAATGTTCAGCTCTTTAAGGCTTACAGTGTATACACCCTTTTAGGACAAAAGTAACCAAAGAGAAGTTATTTATTGAACATTGATATATTATAACATTTTTTGTAGTTGAAGTTTTCCTGGTCCTGCCTGGCTCCTGTGGCTCTGTGGCTGCTTGAACTCAAGTAAACACACAGAGGTTTATATTAATTAAAACAGGTCAGCCATTAGCTCAGGCCTACCACTGAATAGCTCTTACGTGTAAACTAACCCATAATTCTTATTTATGTATAGACACATGGCTTGCTACCATTTCTCAGTTCTGTCTTCACATTTTGCTTTCTCTGTGTCTGGCTGGCAACTCCTGACTCAACCTTCCTGATCCCAAAAGGAAGAGGCTTTGGATTTGTTGCAGATTAAGATACATCAGGTTTGACCACCGAAGACCCTGTGAAAGGTCTCCTCTTTGATGACACCATGGCCCAGATGGTATCATCTTCTCTGCTTATCCCACCTATACTATACTTCCTGCCTGGCTACTGGCCAATCAGTGTTTTATTTATCAACCAAATCAGAGCAACACACATTCATACCATATATAAAGACATCCCCAGCACTTACTCATTTTTGTTCAAAAAAGGTTTTAACTTTAACATAGTAAAGTTACATATAACAAAACAGTTATCAAGCAACAATTATAGTTATAATATCTAGTTTATTTGTATTTGGCAAAATTAAAGAAGATATCCTATCTATCGTATATCTGTGAGTCTAAGGCTTCATATCTAACTTATCTTTTATCATAACTAAGGAAATTATAACTATCTAGTCTAGTCTTCAACTACATCAAAGAACTCAGAAGGATATATTACCTAAGTAAACAGGAAGAGCATTGTAAGCAACTTCAAAAAATCTAGAACGACAGAGATAGCTGCCTGCCTGGACAGACATCCAAAGTTCTTCTGTAAAATTGGGGCATCCATCTTCAGCCCACAGGTCTAGAGTCTCTCAGGCACTTCTCTCTTTGCCTATAGAATGTCTGACAGTTTCCTCTGTGAAGCAGGAACCTGAAGGACCATTTTGCCTTGCAAAATTCAGTGGGTCCTGCATGTCTAATAGAGGCAACATATTGTCAAGTAGTCCAGACAAGAACAGTTTCTTGTCCAAAAGGCTATTTTTGCCAAGAAAAAGATAAACTCCATATAAAGTGTCTTTGATGACCATCCTCCTCTCTAAAGTAAATTGGTCCTGACAGGAGCAGACATGTCTCACTGTCCAGAAAGTCTAAGTTTTTAAAAACACTTTAAATTTCATATTATGTAGGTCTTTGAAGTGTTTGAAGAATACCTAATTGAATTATATGTATGCATACCTAGAAAATTTAATATGACTCTAAGTTTGACTATCATAGACTAGTTATTAATCTGTATTTCTCAATTATCCATTACAATTTAAATGAGTTGCATAAACATAATACCTTAAGCAAGAATAGAAATAGAAATAGAAATAGAAATAGAAATATATATATATATATATATATATATATATATATATAACAAAATCAACTCTAAATTTGTATCAGTAAACTAAAATCCATAGCAATGTAAAACATTTTTTAACAAGTTGTTATTATTTATCTTATCATATCTATATCCCCTTTTCTTCTTTAGAAAGAGATTGCATTTATAATCAACCTGCTTTAAATAAAAATAAACATTCATAAACAATATTTTGGGAATTTGGGCATAGCTTCTCATACTACTTCCTGCTGGATAAGGGTGCTGACAATCTAATGGGGATCCTGAGAAAATTAAGAATTATGGTCAAGTCCTGACTGGAGTAGTCTGTGACATTGGATTCTCTGTGTCAGTTGCTTTGAAGCTGTTTTTGGATGTTGGATCATCTGGGCCATGGTATCATCAAAGAGGAGACCTTTCACAGGGTCTTAGGTGGTCAAACCTGATGTATCTTAATCTGCAACAAATCCATAGCCTCTTGCTTCCTTTGGAAACAAAAGCAGAGCCTCCTTTCCAAAGCAACATATACTTAGATCCAAATTTTGAAGTCAAAATACCTTTAAAATATGCGTATTGATTTATCTGAGCAGCCTTTAAAATCAAATGTCTTTTTGCAGTTAAAAATATCAAAGAAAACACAATCCAGATTCTATGTATAATATCCCTCTTTACATGGCTTGTTGGTTATATTACCTTTATTTTCTCTTTAAAGACTTATTTTTTAAATTATTTCTTTATATAACTGTCTATCTTCCTTTTCCTCTTTCTTTTAAGCCTCGATACAGTTTTACAAATAGAGGTTTATTTAATCTGAATCTGACTTATTGTGAATCTATTGCTTTATACTGCCACATTACTAGGACAGAAATGGCAGCTTTGGCTGTTGGCTCTACCCATCTCTGCTTTCCAACATGGCAGTGGTATGTTTACTGCCAGCTCTGGCTCTGAGAGTCATGTGTACCAGCAACTTTTGGAAGCAGTGGGTCTATGCCTCAGCAGCAGCAGCGTATAGCCCAAAAACCTTTTTTTTTTCTGTACTAGCAAAGGCTAAATCCACCAGGCATCACATTGTGCAGCTTGAAGACGCCTCTGTGTATTCTGGCGTGAATCCTCAGCCATGCCGTTGGTCAAGTCTACACACCACAAACCCACCATACTGTAGCTCAAGTCCGCACGTTGAGGCCTTTCGCACCCCACATGAGACGTGAAGCAGTAACCTGTTTTAGGCTCCTTTTACAATTGATTATTAAGTATTCTCAGGTTTCAGGTGGAAACTCGAGCCATCCCTTTGGGCATCATTTGTAGCTGAAGGCCCGCAGCTGCTCAAACCCAAATAAACACACAGAGGCTTATATTAATTAAAGCTGTATGGTCTAATAGCTCAGTCTTCTTGCTAGGTAGATGTTACATCTTAAATTAACATATTTCTATAAATCTATACCTTGCCACGTGGCTTGTAGCTTACTGATATCTTTATATCTTGCTTATCATGGCAGTGGCTGGCAGCGGCTCTCTTGCCTCTCCTTTCTCTTCCTGTCTGTTTGGATTTCCCACCTGCCTCTAAGCAGCCTTGCCATAGACCAAACGGGCTTTATTTATCAACCAATCAGAGCAACATATATTCACAGCATACAGTAAGACATCCACAGCCCTTTCCCTTTATTTTTGACAACAATTTTTTTGATTTTCTTAATTAAAATTAAACTAGGCTTTACCTTGAAGCATTATGAAATTATAGAAAACCCAGAGACATCAATTTAAAGGAGGATATTCTGCTTTGAAAAATAGTTATGCTCTGCCAGTTATTGATGCAAAACTCTAAAACTAACACTCATAGATGAGCACAATCACATTAAAATGTGATCATTGACTATCTAAAGCCCTAGTGAGTCCTTAAAAACATAAATGGTGAAGTGGAATTGTAATAAACACTGAGAATTTAAACTAACAAAACATTCATTAAGCAAAATTGGGCTACTGTCTCAATCAGTTATGAAATTCTATTAACTGCTTTACTGTTTTGATTTTTTTGCCATTACTGCCATTTGATCTGTATACAAATATGCTAAACTTGAGATGTTCTCTTTTCTTTATAAGCTGAAGTAATGACCCTTGGTTTGTAATGTACTCACAGCTCAAAGAACACACTGTAAATCAAATTATTATAAATTGGATCATCATATACTAGGAACATTCTATACCCTGCCTTTTTCATTTTACATCTAATAATTAAATTAGAGCCAAAATCTGAATCAATATTTCTGTATTTGTGCTTTTACAGCCATGGGAGTGATTAATTCAAATCTAGTGTGGTATAAAATTAATTATTATTTTCTTAACTAATAATCAGAGATATAAAAAATTCATGTTTCTCATAATATTTCCAACACTATTGGCTATTAGGAGAAAGAAGCTTCCTTTAATGAGAATATACTCTTATAGAAATAGTAACCATTATGCTGATGTAAATTTTTTGCTAGTTCCAAATTTTGATTCTCATTTTTACCTCTTAATTATTTGATTAAAGGTATAACAGAGACATTGTCACATTAATGTACTAATATCACAAAATGATAAACCAACACTTATATTTAATGTATTGATCAGTCTTTGCCCATCTCTTTCTGCCTCTCTGATAACCATCATTCGAACTACACAAGATGAAAATTTTCAGATTCAAAATATTAAAGAATAATGAAATATTTGCCTTTGTGCACCTGGCTTTCTTCCTTAAGTACAGTGATCCACTTATGTTGTTATAAATGAAATGATAATATTTTAAAATTATCTTTAAGTATTCCCTACAATATATTTGATCATGTTATGTCCCCTCATTCAAGTCTTCCCA
This sequence comes from Peromyscus californicus insignis, assembly GCF_007827085.1. NCBI lineage: Eukaryota > Metazoa > Chordata > Mammalia > Rodentia > Cricetidae > Peromyscus > Peromyscus californicus. The sequence goes on along the minus strand of NW_026294391.1, from coordinate 72,373,072 downwards.
GGTCCTTCTCCACACTCTATAGCCATCAAACTTTATGTTCTTTTATATTAAATAAAAGAAAAAAAACATAGGTATATGAAACAAACAAACAAAAAAAACAGATGGAGAAATATCCTCAAACAATAACCAAAAAAGAATTACATAAAATCTCCAGAGTCTATCTGGTGTTGGTCAACTACTCCTAAGCATGAGGTGTGCCCTGGAGTGTGGATTACATTCTCAGTGTCACTCCATTTGAGAAACCTGACCCTTCCTCTCCCTGCAAGTGTCAATTGAAAAAAGCTTAATTAAAAATGGGAATTTGTGCCTGCATTCCCTTCTCTATCCTGGGATTTTGACTGATTTTAATTTATGCAACACTTGCACTCACTGTCACAGTCTCTATGAGTTCACATATGTTTCAGTCATCTTGTGTCTGGAAGACATTTCCTTGAAGTCATCCAAACTCTTTGGCTTTTGCAGTCTTTCAGCATCTTCATCTACGTAGATCCTTGAGCCTTGAGGCAAAAATAGATGTACTTAAGCCTTATTGTTTAAGAAAATTTGTATTCCATTTTCTATATGCAACATATATCATGTTTTGATAAATAATTTGATGTAAAATTAGATTGTCTCTATATCTTGCAACTCAAAATATTACTGCAATAAATATACTAATGAATATGTACACCCTAGTGACAAGTCCCATTCACTATCAGTTATCCACTTCCAGATGTCTTCGTTGATTCTATAGTTTTGGACATTGTTTGTTCTGGACTTCCTGTTTACTCAGGTAATATTATATGTTTCTTGGGTCTCTGATGGGGCTGAAGACTAGATAATTATAACTACAGTTTTACTCATGTATGATAGACAGTAAATTAGTTACAAAAACTTGGACTCACCAAAAGAGGATAGATAGGGAGTACTTTCTTTGAATTTGCTGAATTCAAATGTACTAGACATTGTGAATGTGTTTCTGACTTGATAGTATTTCTTTTTGTATGTAGTTTTATTTTATTAAAGTTAATGCCTTTCCTTTTTATGTAGAAAATGCCTGGTAATTGTTCTTTTTGTATATAGTTTTACTATGTTAGAGTTAAAACATTTCCTTTTTATTTAGACCAAATGGGGAAAACTTTGGGGAGATTTCGTGTGTGTGTGTGTGTGTGTGTGTGTGTGTGTGTGTGTGTGTGTGTGTGTGTGTTTGTGTGTGTGTGTGTGTGTGTGTGTGTGTGTGTGTGTTGTCACTCCTAGATCCCAATGGAGTTATACCTTGGTTCAGTGATTGGAATGCATATTCAGCTGGCTGGAGGGAACCCTAGTGTTTTTTGGTGAACTCCGAGAAAAATAGAGTGGCACAGAGAGGAAGAAGGAGGAACTTCGAAAGATTCATGAGTCTTTTATGAACCCTGGAAGTTGAAAAAGACATTGAACTGACAATTTTCTCCAGTATTCTGTGATCTATCAGGTTTATTCCCTGACATCTGACTCCTGAGCTTTATTTATTAATGACATAATAAAAGAAAATGTGTTACTTTATTATAGCTCAATATAAAATATTCTTTAGTTTTTAAAAACTTGACAATTGTCAGGCAGTGGTGGTGCATGCCTTTAATGCCAACACTCAAGAGGCAGAACCAGGCAGATCTCTGTGAGTTCAAGGCTAGCCTGATCTATAGATCAGGATTCAGGACAGGTATCAAAAATACAGAGAAACCCTGTCTTGAAACCTCCCCCCCAAAACAAACAAACAAACAAACAAACAAAAAACCTTGCCAATAAATGAGAGGTCTGTATTTTAACAATGTGATAAAGACACATGCAAAAAATCATGTACTATTCATTCACTGTAACCTGCAAAATGGCTAGCTGCAAATCAACTGCATCATTGCAATTCCACTTCAGTATCTGTAAATCGTTTGACCAGATTTGACTTCCTTCTTATTTCTTTCTTCTTCATTTTTCTCTCGTTTACTATTAATTAACACTCAATCTACAAACACATTAAGTTGGAGACTCTTAATCCCACAAGGAAAAAAGTTGCATTATAAAGATCATGCACTTGGGTGCTATGGGATAATACTTTTATACATTGGTTTAATAAAACACTGATTGGCCAGTAGTCAGGCAGAAACTATAGGCAAGATAAACAGACAAAAATATTCTGGGAAGAGAAAGGCTGAGTCAGGAGACACCAGCCCACTGTCCAGGAAAGAGCATGTAATGGCACACAGGTAAAGCCACGGAACACGTGGTGACATAGACATACAGATTAACAAAAGTGGACTGAGTGTAAATGTAAGAGTTAGTGAATAGTTAGCCTGAGCTAATGGCCAAACAGTTTTAATTAATATAAGCCTCTATGTATTTACTTGGGTCTGAGCAGCTGTGGACCAGGTGGGACACAAAGAAACTTCTAGCTACACTTGGGCAAAGAATTTTGGATTTTAGAATGATCAATAATTTATAAAGACAAGATTGATACCATAGTGATATTTTTATTGCTATGATGTAAAATTATTGACTAAAATCAACTTGGGGAAGTTAGAGTTTTTTCAGCTTACAATTCCCCAGCACAGTCTATCAATGAGGGAAGTCAGGGCACAAACCTGGAGACAGAAGCCAATGCAGAGGCCTTGGAGGAGTGCTGCTTACATGGCTTTATCAGCCTGTTCTATTTATAGCATCATGACCACCAGCTCTGTAAATACTGTTCCCAGGCCAATCTCATGTGGATATTTTCTCAATTGGCTTCCCCCCAACCTTAAAACAACACTAGGTTGTTTCACATTGATACAAACCTAGCCAGCTAAATGGACTTCAGAAACAGTAGGATTTGGTCAATGAAAGACATCAGAAACTTGTGAAAACACATTGTTATGGTTCCAATAGTATACATGTTTTTATTCTGTTATACTATTTGTATATCTACTATTAGTTTTTGTCAGTTACATATATGTATAAAGCTCATTTCTGATCATAGTCATCCACATTACCTTCCCTTGTCAATTTCATGCTTTTATGTACTCTCTTCTCTCCAAATAGTCCACATCGTACATTTATTTATTTATTTCTCTTCCCTCTTTGTGTGTATATATATATATATATATATATATATATATATATATATATATATAATTTTAAAAACCATATCTATATAGGTTGGACCTCACCATAACTAGGGAGATTGGTACTAAACTCACAAGACTGATTTTATTAAATTAGTGTATAAAAGCATGCACATGTGAGGATATAAAAGGAAAGGAATGCATGGTTGTGGTTTGAAAGTAATATATTCTCTGTAGGTTCACATGTTTAAACATGTTCTATTCAGGTGGCTATGCTGTTTGGGAAAGTTGTAGAACTTTAAGAAGTTCTTGCTGGAGAAAATGCTTCACTGTAGCAGATGATAAAACTTAATAACTGTACCTCACTTCCTGTTCACTCTGCTTCAAAAACGTCTGAATAGTGTGTATAAATAGTTTTCTGTTTCAGTCACATGTCTTTCCTGATTATTGCCTTGTCTTCTATACCATGATGGACTGAATCCCTTTGAAACTGTAAGCAAAAATAAATGTTATCTCACATAATTATTTTAATCAGGGTATTTATCACAACAGTGAGGAAAGAAACTAGGACAGAATGTACATTATAGATGTATATATATAAATTAATTAAGTAATTGTGAAAATTGTTATGAAGCATCTTCCAACTAGGAAAATAATTTACAAAGTACCCAAGCAATCCCACTTTTTGGATATTTGTTCAAAATTTTGAAATTAATATTTCCAAATGATAAGATATCTTTATTTTATGCTTGTATTAGAATTATTAACAGAACATAAGCCTATAAAATGTATTTTTCCATCTTTTAATTATTAAATAAAATTACATAAACACAAACATCTCAACACATAGTAGATACAAGCCAGTCCTTAAATTAAGTTTTAATCATTTTTTATAGCATGGAACTGGGGAATGTTTGACTAAGAGAAATAAGCTGAATACATAGTACAAATATGTTGTATTTCTACATATAAAATCTACAGTAATTTAGTTCCCCAAATAGTAGATTGCATTATATCAGAGCCTATATGCTGGAACTGGATACATCATACTCAGAGAATAAAATGATTTATACTTATCACATGAATAAATTTTAATTTTAAAATATATTTCAAGAGAATGACATAGTATGTGAATACTGAATTATGTCAGTATAAATGAACTGAAAAAAGTTTAATATTTGATGTTATATATCAATTGTCTTCATTTGATTCCATATTTTATAGAAAGTATATTATTTTTAACATAAATACACATATAAAATTTAAATTGTAAACAGGTCATAAATAAAATATTAAAACATGTATTTTAAACTATTATGAGTGAAGTGAGAGATAAATATTCAAATATTTTATAAAATATTATTTAACACTTGCTGGAACATGATATAATTTTATTTCACTTTGCTTTTGAAGTAAGTGCTGTATAAATACTGACATAATATGAAACATATCATGTCAAATTAATTTATTCATGGTAAAGTTATAGACCACACTTAACAGAGTTATTTGATAGATATGTGCGAGATAATGTATAGAAAGATATGTGTGGTAGAGTGTGTGTGTGCGCATGTGCATGCATGTGTGTGTCTGTGTAGATGGATAATATTATTAATTTTGGTTTTTAATTTTAGTACATTTATGACTAGAAAACAATACTTGGAAACTGATAAAAACCATCATACACAAGGGCCAGTTTTCTAGAGGATACTGCTAATGAAAATCCTCAAAATTAGTCATGAGTTGTAAAAACTGAAATTTACAAACCTCTCTATAAAACCATTTAATTGTAAAATGTAAGCAGTTGTGCTGAAAAACTGTTTTCATGGTTTTTTTTGAATAAAATAGACAGTAGACATACCAATACAGGGTATAGTATATTGAAAAATTGAAAATACCTTAAAAATTTTCAACCTTTAACTTATTTTGCAAATTCAGTTTGGACATAACAAACTTATTTTTTCAATCCATTTGAGAAATGAACAATATCTTAGAAATATATGCCACAGAAGACACAAATTCACAGCCAATAATGCATTTAATAACAAATGTAACATTTCATATTCTTTTCTAGAGATGTTTTGGAGAGTGGGTATTGGTTGAAATAAAAATAACCAACATCAATCTACCATATTTTTTTTCTTGCATAGTAAGTTAAGAATTTAGGGTCATAGCGAGGAGTTTTTAATAGAGGGGATACAAAACTCAACATTATCATAGGATAAAATAATATAATGAGATAGGAAGGGTAAAATATGGGTGAGGGAAGAGAGGGAAGGATAGAGGAGGAAATACAGGCAGGGATAAATAACATTAAGGATGTTTTGAAAAAAATCAGTGAACCTTCTGCTGTAGAAGGTTCTGTGTGTGTGTGTGTGTGTGTGTGTGTGTGTGTGTGTGTGTGTGTGTGTGTATGTGTACTTGTGTGCTTGTGTGTTTCTGTTAAAATGGAATTATCTTATAATGGGGCAAAAATGTCCCTAATATACATATGGAATACCAAAAGAAAAGAAGTCCTGTGCATAGAATGGGTCTTTGATTTGTAGTTTTTGGCCAATATCTTCCCACAGATCCCCAAATTATAGGTTTTTGTTGTTGCTCTTGGTTTCCCACCAGAACTTGATAGTGAGACCCAAATAGTGAAGATAATATATATGTGAGTCATAGAACATGGAGAAATTTATCTGGTACTCAGGTGGAAGCTTCATTTTTACTGCCTCAATTTCATGGGCTGAAAGGAACTCTCCATGTTACAAAAGGATAAAAGTAATCCTCAGTCATAGCCAGTTGTGAATACTATAAATATCACTAATGACTGTCCTACAAAGAAATACCCAATGATACAATAGTGGCATGAACAACATGGGAAAAATCATCTACTTTCTGATGGGAGGTAAGGCTACTTGATGCAGAAGATGAAACTGATACCTAGCACTACTGTTGGGCCAAGAACCTGTGGATAGGTAGGTCATGAGTCCTAGGGGAGGATCCACTACTATTATTTTGCTAAATGGGTATTAGTGTCAAACTCCTAATGGTTTATTGTATTCATAGATTAATGTATCTCTAAACTCTCACCAGAAAAGCTTATATTTGCAGTAGATGTTGATTAGCATAAAGACCAACAACTGGTGAAGGTGCACAAAATAAAAGACTATAGAATATTCAGCCCTAAATGGAATATATGTACCACAACTACTTCTTCTTCATCTCCAAGTACAAGGGGGCAGAAAAAGTGAAGAGCCACAGGTGGAAGAGAACTCCAAAGAAATAGTGTCAACTGGAAGCAGTGGACAGCTATATACATAAACTCAGCAGTTGTGACAATCTGTGCAAGACCTGTGCAAGGCCAAGCCAGGAGAAATCCTAGAGTAGAGGTGGGGGTTGAGCATGAAATCTGTCCTCTAGTAGTGGAGTTATTGGCAATTGGTAGATGTTGAGAAAGAGAGAATCACTTTTCTCTAAGAGTATAATCTCTGGTAAACTGACCACACTCCACTAAAAGAGCCTGCAGATCAAAGAATATTTTGGCAACCCATATCGGTCTTGAGAGGATAAGGAAAACAGGCACAATGTTGGCTGGGTAGGGAGCAGCGTCGGGTCTGGGAAGAGCTGGGGGTTAGAGATCATCAAAAGTGTTTGTATTAAATTCTCAAAGACTTAATGAAAAACATTTTTAAATGATACTGTCTTCTATAGTTTTTACCTCACAGTTAACACTTTTCCTATTGCTCTACAAATGGATATGGGCAAAATGAACTTTTATATTGTTTTTACACCTATAAATGCTTGTCTTTCTCACAATGAAACATACTACTTTAGATTACAGTTGACATTTCACAATATAAAGATCTTAGCAGTTTGGTGCTAAGGAATCATTTAATAATTTTATGTAGAAATAAGAGCACATAACTCACATTTGTTTGGAATTTCTGAAAATGAGTATTCTACTAAGTAGGATCGGAAAACTATAGCAAACAAATTATGACAATACACTCAGAACTTTTTTTTTAAAAAAACAGAGTTTTATTAGAGTGCATTACTTTAACCAAACAATGTTTCATCATGCCATTTTCAAACATGTGTATAATATTTATTCATATTCACCTCCCTACTCTCTCTCTTGCTACATCACTCCTACTGGTCTCCTTTTAGTTCTCAAGGAATCCTATTCTCAATTTTCTGAATAATATTTTCACTTACATTTTGAGAGTTTCTCAATAGTAAAACAATCATTTGGTTGGGATAGGTAGAAATTATTCAGTGGCTTAAGATGAGTTTTCAGAAAGGCATAAGGGTATTTTGAAAAATGTCACTCAAATTTTTCTTTCCTGCTAAATGAGTACAAATGCTTTAAATGGTTTATAACCTTCATATTTACTACACATCAACTATTGGGGAATTGTTCAACACATTAAAAAGAAATTTTACGTAAAAATAATATTAGTCTACCAGGAAGTTGAAAACTGATGACACCATGGTAAATACAGATGTTACTTACTCCACTTCATTTTTTTCTTCTAGTTAAAATATTTTATATAAAAATTGCAGTATTTAGCAAAATCTTGAGAGAACTACAATAACTACAACATATTATGTTTAACTAACATAAAAGAAGTAAGAATATTTTATTTATTTTTTAACTTGTGCTGCTTTGAATTTTTTTTTAAAAGGTTGTTCAGGACTTTTGCTTTTTGAACTACATTTTTGTCTAGTGTACTTACACCATTTACATGTATTTATATTTGTCTATTTGTTAACTTTCAGTCATGAATTTTATGTTATATTACTCTTTACCTTGACAAAATAAATCTTTAAACATGAAATCACCTCTTTTCACAACAGTTGTTTAACTATCTCATATTTTCCAAAAGTGATTTATGTAATAATTCACTCATGGAAAAATGTTCTCAAAATGAATGATAAGCTGTCTTCAGCTACATTTTTACAAACTAATATAATCTAATTTCATACTTGGGTAACTTGAAGATGTATGCAACAATTTTTTCTCCTTATGCCTGTTGTACTAATATTTGCAAGCCTATCTATGATATTCCATAAATTTACAATAATGCTAAATCGCACACATAGACATTAAGGTTTGTGTGCTTGTTTTAGTATAACTTGAATAATATTTTAGATTATGATTTGCACAATAGTACAATATTATTAAGATTCGAACAAAAATGAGGTTTGAATATAACTAAAATTATTGGGAAAGGTAATCTATTAAAGGATGCAGGAAGAAAAAGAACAAAGCTGATCACGTATGGATCACCTTTGGAATTGGGAACAGAGGAGATCTCCATGAGTAAACTGGGGATGGGGGTGGCAGTAGAGGGTAGGGTATGGGAGATGAGAACATGAGGGAATGAGGGAACAGGGATGGTTGAGATGGGGGAGGGTGGGAGTGGGAGAGCAATGAAAGAGATTTCTTGATAGAGGGAGCCATTATGGGGTTAGGGAGAAACCTGGTGCTAGGGAAATTCCCAGGAATCCACAAGGATGACCCCAGATTAGACTATTAGCAATAATGGTGAGGGTGCCTGAACTGGCCTATCCTGGTAATCACATTGGTAAATACCCTAATGTCATCACAGATCTTCATCCAGTACTGATAGAAGCAGATGCAGAGATCCACAACCAAGCACCAGGCCAAGTTCCGGAAGTCCAGTCGAAGAGAGAAAAGAGGGATTATGTGAGCAAGGGGGGTTAAGATCATGATGGGGAAACCTACAGAGACAACTGAACCAAGTTAAAAGGAACTCACGAACTTTAGACTGACAGCTGCATGGGACCAGACCAGGCCCTCTGCATTTGGGAGAGAGTTGTATATCTGGGTCTATCTGAGGGGCCCCTGGCAGTGTGATCAGGTACATGAGCTGGCTTTCTGGATCCCATTAGCTATGGTCAAACACTTAGCTCACCCTTGAGGCAGGGGGAGGGGCTGTGTCTTGTCACAACTGAATGTACCAGGCTTTGATGTCCCCCCGTGGGAGAACTTACCCTTTTGCAGGAGGGGTGGATGAGGGTGGGCATGTTAGGCGGGTGTGGGAGGAGCAGGAGGAGGGATGACAGCAGGATCTATGGTTGGTATGCAAAATTAATAAATTTTTTAAATAAAAAATAAAATAAAAAAATAAAAAAGCCGAAAGAAAATACAATTTAAAATATCACTGAAAGAATTTCAAGGCACTGTCCCCTGAAGTAAAATTTTATCATGGGAAAACACAAAAATAATCAATTACAAATACCTGTCTATTACACTAAAGTCCTTCTATCCAATGATCAGCACAGGACACTAAAAACATTTTTGCACAAAACAATATTTACAAAGCTATCTACTGTTTGAAATCATGAGCCCAGTTTTCCATCAATTGTTTTGAAGCTTACTTCAAATGGCAGCCATAACAGCATCAGAAATGGAAAGTGGAAAATGATTAATTCAGTCTAAAACATGACATGAATGTGGGGTGTATACAAATGAAAACTTTTTAAATGGCAGTGATGAAATGTTTGAAGGTAATAAAGAGAGTGAAATAATGTGAGGCACAGATTGTCCATAAACTAAAAATATCGGTACTCTTTGGAATCTGGAAATGAAAGAGAATCAGGCACTGTTTGAGAGCCTTGAAAAGGAGCACATTTTTGTTGAAAATTTGACTTTAGCCCCATGAAACTAATTTGAGACATCAGATGCACCATTGCTATGATTAGTGTGATTGATTTTAGATAACTAAGCTACTAAGGTTATTGGAATTTATTATAGCAGTGATTGAAATCTAAAACAGCTGCATTTCATATCCAAAGAAAATAACCACCAAACGCAAATGAGAATTAAAGATCTAATACAGATAGCATCTGGTGAATTTATAAGATAGCAGATTTACTATGTCCATAATGAATTGTATTCATGAACTAAAAAGAAAATGATATACATCATAAATGAGAGTCTATATACAAGAGAAGTGCCAGGAATTAAAAAATTATAGACATGTATTTTAATGTTATTTAGTTGCTTTAAAATATAACTATATGAATAATACACATAATATATTGGGTAGCTGTATAGCATGCACAAAATTAAATATGTAAGCAGTAATTACTTCCAATTACTAGTGACATTGTTGTCAATTTATAAATAATCTTAAAAAATTCTTAAGTTGTTCTTCATGATGTGTTATATACTATTTTTAAAATTGATGCAGATTTTTATGTAACTTATAAAACAAGACAACTATGTAAAATCAAGAAAGAATGGTGTATTATAACTCCAGAGAGACAGGTAAAAAACAAGTAAAAAGAAAAAAAACTATATCAGGCATGGTAGTGAACACCTTCAATCCTAGAATCCGGCAGGCAGAGTCATGAGTAACTCTGGAATTTAAATCAACCTTTCTATATAGTGAATTTTATATCAACCACAGATGCACAATGAGATTCTGTCTCAGGAAAAAAAATAAACAAAAAAGAAATTGTAAAAAGGAAAAAAAAGTAACAACTAATCTAATCTATAAAAGAAGAGACAAAAAGTCCTAATATTACTAGAAAGTAACAAGAAAACAGGTGGGTTTAATCCAACTAACACAATAATTACACAGTAATGTGTTAGATTCAAAGAGAAAAACAAGAAGAAAACATCATATTGTACAAAAGAGCATAGCCCTACTGCAAGGCTATGAAACAGAGAAATAATGCAAAACCAAACACAATGTAACAAACAAAAATAGTTGGTACCCAAGAAACTTGTAACAAGACAAAAGAATCATGAAAAAATGAAAACAAAATAGTATTGGTAAAAAGATGAGCATATGAACAAATAGAATAGAATGCATTTCCCATATACTACTCAGAAATAAACTCACTTTCTTTTTTATGACTATGAGACATGTCTGCTCCTGGCTGTACCAATCTACTTCAGAGAAAATGATGGGCACTGAAGAAACTCCATATGGAGTTTACTTTCATTGTGGCAAAAGTTAGCCACTGGGCAAGAAATTGCCCTTTCATCGACTGCTGACAGTATGTTGTCAAGAATGGACAAGCAGGACACAAAAAGAAAGGACTGCCAATCCTTGCCAAGACAGGGTAGGATGGCTCTTTAGAAAATCCTGCTTCACAGATCAGTCTGTCAGATATGCTAGGCCTGTGGGCCGAAGATGGGTGCCCCAACGTTGCAAAGAAACCTCAGGTGACTGTCCAGGCAGTTAGATGTTTGTCATAACTCACATTTTTTGGAAGTCATTTGTTTGCACTTCCTGTTTAACTAGGTAATATTATTTCCTTCTCGAGTCTCTGAGGGAGTTGAAGATTAGATAGTTTTAGTTACAGTTTTCCTTGTTAACAATGTCAGAAAAGAAACTAAGGTGTAAATTATATTTTATTTTGTTTGAAAGACATCAAAAGATAGTTTTTGGTTGGTAAGACAAGTTAGGATAGAAAGTGAATTAGGTACATTTTGGACTCACCAAAATATGATAGATAATGGAATATTTTCGCTCAATTTGTCAAATGCAAATGGACTAGACATTGTTGATGTATTTATTGCCTGTATATATTGTATATAGTTATTGTATATAGTTTTTTTTATATTAGTTATAACTTTTTTTTATTTTAGACAAAAAAGGGGAAATGTGATATTGTATTTGTGCACCCCAATAAAGCTTATTTGAGTATCACAGGAAAAAGCCAGCCACTATATTAAACATAGAAGTCAGGCAATGGTAGCAAACACCTTTATGCCTTTAATCCTAGCATTCGGGAGGCAGAGATTCATCTGGATCTCTGTGAGTTCAAGGCCACACTAAGAACAGAGCCAGCCATGGTGGCACACACCTTTATTTCCAGCACTAGTTAACCATAGAGGCCTGGAGGTCTATACAGACAGACAGGAAGTGATAGAGCTGGGCAGAAAGAGGAAGTGAGATGACAGGGCACAGAAAGGATGTAGGCGTAAATATAGAGGAAGTAGCTCTCTCTGGAGGCTGAGGAGTTGGTAAGGTAAGCTTGGCTGTGGCTTGTCCTATTCCTTTGATCTTTCTATTTTCATCTGGCTCTAAGTTTTTTATTAATAAGACCATTTAGCAATTCATCTTATACTTCATTACTTAATAATATAAAATTTTTATAGTAGCATAATGAACAAATAAATCTGACTACTAGGTCAATAAACTTCATCGCTGTACTTGACACAAAGATGCCAATTCATATACAGGGTCCTGACTGCAACGCTCATTAGCACATACTGCACCTTCCTTCGGTAGCCCATTCACTGTGAGTTCCTACTTTATTATAGTATCTGATAAGAATGTATTCTTGAAATGAATCTATAATTAGATAACCAACACTTGTTTTGTAGTTACACTTTGATTTTCCCCAAGTGTTATTCTTTGTATTCTATTTTCATATTTCTATCACTCTTGAAATGATAATTAAAATTTATAATAATTAAAAAAAGTATTTAATTAAATTATAATTACCTCACTTTTATCTTTCCCTTTCTATCCCTTCCCCTCTCTCCAATACTTCCCATACCTCCAACTCCTCCCATAGCTGCCTCACATTCTCAAATTATATATATGTGTGTGTGTGTGTGTGTACGTATATATATACATATATACGTATATATACACACACACACATATATGTATATATATACATACACATTAGGGAGCTCATTCCTGGAAGAGGCTAATTCTCCCACTCTCAGTCTTTATTACTTGCCTGTAGTTCTTTGTCCAGATGTGGGATCAAGTAAGATGTACCCACTTCTGCGTTAGTAGCATGTATATTGATAATGCTGATGTTCAGATCTGGTTTATGCAGTTATTCCTAGGAGAAAAAGTATCACAGAAGTCTTCCTTGTATTCTGGCCTTTACAACTCTTTGATTCCCGCCTTCCTTACGTTCAGGAATTGTGCTTCAGATGTATCCATTAGGGGTGGAGACTTGACCATCAGTTGACTTCCGCATTGTGTTCAGTTGCAGTTTTCTGTAATTATTTCAGTTAAAACAAGCATCTCTGATGAAAGGTAATAGCTACACATATTTGTGGGTAGAAGTATAAGCTTTAGAATGTAGTTAGGAATCACACATATAGAAATAACACATAAAGAAAATAAGATCATGATTTCAAGAAGGAGCAAGAAGAAGGGTACTTGGAAAAGATTGGAGGGGGGGAATGGGAAATGGCATAATTATATTTTAATTTTTAAACAATTAAAATACAAGAAGCAAAATTAAAAGATTATATATATATATATATATATATGTATATATATATATATATATGGGAATCTAGAATATTTCATTATAATAGGATTAAAGTTCATATATTTTATTAAGTAAGTAAATAATTATAATATTTCACAGTAATTTTTTAAGCAAGTATCTCTAAGTTTATTGCATGCATATTTTGGTATCACATACAATTTTAATATCTACTTAAATTCAACTAATAATTAGTTTTCAAGTATGTATATTTGACAAGCACAATTGTGGCAAAAACCAAGACAGTGAAAAGGTATAATCAGCACAAGTGATGCTCCTTCTATGATTTCCTTTTACTGTTTAATATGGTAAAGCATTTCAAGGAAAAATAGTGTAAGGTCTTAAAATATCTTCATATTGCCTAACAATAATGAATCTTTGATTTTATCTCCAACAATAGCATAGTGATTTGGAATGGAGAGAAAAACATATTGAGGTGAAAGTGCTATTATAGAAAATATAATTCACCCAAAAGACTTAGTTGTTTTATCATGGGGCTACAACAAGTTTATCGAAATTACATAAACAGTCTATGGAAGATAATGATAATTTAACTACATAGTAATTAATCACTGCTTGTATAAACTAAATAAATTCAGTCAACTGAATTATTTTTTATTTAAGTATCTATTTTAATTTTAGTTTTGTGGTAGAATGTGTGTGTATGTGTGTACATGTTTGTGTGTGTTTATGTATGTTTAAACATAACCTCTTGAGTTAATTTAGGATTACCTGAATGTATATGAATTCATGACTGAACACTTGGAATTGGATAATCATTTGGGAGAAGGGCTCAGTCAAAAGGAAATCTATTTTCCCTGTTTTCATAGTTCCTTAAATGTTTGTTGTTCTTTCATGGGATTTCCCCACTGCACATTAGCGTTTCCATTGGTGGTGTACAGTAATATTGTTTTAGCAGTAACATTGTTGAAGTAGCATATATGAAATGTCCCTCTCATTCCTTGGTCCTCCAAATCTTAGAATCTTTCCATTCCCTCTTCCTTCCTTAATGTTCCCCCAGCCTTAGGTGCAGGAGTTGCTGTGTTGTATTGGTACTGAGCACCCTACAATTATGTTCTTTGCAATTTGAATGGTTGTGGTCTTCTGTAATTGACTCCTATTGCAAAGAGAAATTTCTTTCATGAGGGGTGAGAGCTATACTTACCTGTGGACATAAGGATAAAAATTAAGAATATATTTGGAAATTATGCTGGTTTAACAATATGGCAGAGGCAGGATCTCCTTTATGATTCATAACCCTAATATCCCTCAATATTTGCCTAAGTTTTTAGTACCTGACATAGTTTTCCTCCAGTTCATAGGATCTTAAGTCCAACTAGACAGTTTTTGGTTGCTGACAAGTGTCACTCTTGTACCCTTAGGATTGTCGTTTATTGCTCATCATTGTTATGGCTAATATGCATCATATATAGCAGTGTAGGACTACTAATTGTTTCCCTTACTTGGAAGCTTGAATAGCACCTCCTGTTACTGTGAATGCTAGTTCTTAGGGAAGAGACATTCAAAGCAGATCCAGGTAGGATCTTCTGGGTATTGTGCATGTAGTTATCTGCAATGAAGAATTACCTTTAACTTCTAGCAGATGAGAGATAATCTTTTGTGTTATGTATTGCCATACTTATTAGAATATTTTTGATAAAGAAATAATGAATACCAAAATAATTTTTAAAGTTATTTAACCAATTTGGCTAAGGTTAAGGTAATATGCATTTCATGTGCACATGAGAAATACTCTTACACACACACACACACACACACACACACACACACACACACACACACATTTTCTTTAAGTGAAAATCTCACTCCAAGCACTCATTGAATTTTTTAGTAACTCATAGTCAATTGTGTTTTTCACACAAATAATCATATTTACTCTCTAAATGAATAATCGTATTCATTATATCAATATTCAAAATATTCTATTCTATCTGTTATGATGTTTCTTGACATAATGTAAGCAAAGCTTTATGTTTATTTTATCCTCAGCCATTTACTAGGAAAAGGAATAGAATGCTATTGTATCCATTGGATAGCTACTATTTTATAAGATGAAATCCCTTTATTTGAGATCTACAAATAACATGATCATTTCACTCAGTTGATTTATGCAATAATCTAAGAAGCAAGTATACACTTCCAGATAGTGAAAGTATAAGTACTTATATGATCTGTGACCAAAAAGAGTGGTCGGACAATTTCTCTAGTCCTGCCAGAATCCTGCATTCCCATTGTCTGCTTATAAAATAATTACTCTCAGAAGCTTATATTAATTATAACTGCTCAGCCATCAGCTCAGGCTTATTACTGACTAGCTCTTACACTTAAATTAACCCATAATTCTTATTTATATTTAGCCATGTGGCTTAGTACCTTTTTTCAGTTCTACCTTGTCATCTTGCTTCCTCTGTGTCTGGCTAGTAACTCCTGACACAGCCCTTCCTCTTTCCAGAATTCTCTTTGTCTGCTCACCCCACCTATACTTCCTGCCTGGCTACTGTACAATCAGCATTTTATTTATCAGCCAATCAGAGGACACATATTCACAGCATACAGAACGATATCCCACAGCACTTCCCCTTTTCTGTCTAATCAAAAAGGAAGGTTCTAACTTTAATATAGGAAAATGACATATAACAAAACAGTTATCAAGAAAGAATTACAGTCATAATAGTCTACTTGTATTTGACAAAATTAAAGAAAATATTCTATCTAGCCTATATTTGTGCATCTAAAGTTTCATATCTAATTTATCTTTTATCAGACCCAAGGAAAATTGTAACTATCTAGTCTTCAACTACATCAAAGACCTCAGAAGAATATAATATTACCTCAGTAATCAGGAGGTGCATTGTAAGCAACTTCCAAAATTCTGGAAGTGACAGCGACAGCTACCTGCTTGGACAGTCATCTAAATTTCCTGTGCAATATTGGTGCATCCATCTTCAGCCTATAGGTCTAGAAACCCTCAGTCACTTCTCTCTGTGTCTTGTAGAATATCTGGCAGTCTCCTCTGTGAAGCAGGAACCTGAAGGACCATCTCACTTCCAAAGTTCAGTGGTCACCTTCCTATGGGTCCTGCATGTCCAGTCGATACAACATTTTGTCAAGCAGTCCAGGCAAGAACAGTTTTCTTGAACAAATGCCTATTTTTGCCAAGAAGAAGATAAACTCCATATGGAGTGCCTTCAATTCCTGTCTTCCTCTTTGAAGTAAATCAGTGCTGCCAGGAGCAGATGTGTCTCATTGTCCAGGAGAGTCTAAGTTTTTAAAGTACTTTAAATACCATATTCTGTAGGTCTTTGAAGTGTTCAAAGATTACCTACCTAATTGAAATATATCTATGTATACCTACAAAACTAACATGACTATAAGTTTGATTATCATAAATGACTAATTAT
Source organism: Peromyscus californicus insignis (assembly GCF_007827085.1). Classification (NCBI taxonomy): domain Eukaryota; kingdom Metazoa; phylum Chordata; class Mammalia; order Rodentia; family Cricetidae; genus Peromyscus; species Peromyscus californicus. Next base: position 72,356,334 of record NW_026294391.1, on the reverse strand, counting down.
TAATCTGTATTTCTCAACAATACAGGAAAATTTCACATGAGTTTCACAAACAAAATACTTTAAACCAGAGTAGAAATATACATATGGTATAACAAAATTAAATTTAAATTTGTATCATTAAACTAAAATCCATAGCAACATAAAATATTTTTAAACAAGTTGTTGCTCTTTAAAAGTAGGTTCAATAATCTGTGCTTTCATCCTATCATATCTTCAAGTATAGGTGGGACAAGCAGAAAAGAGAATTCTGGGAACAGGAAGGCTGAGTCAGAGAGATGCTGCCAGCCACTGCCATGAGAAGTAACATGTTAAGATACCTATAAGCCACGAGCCATGGGGCAACTTATAGATTACTAAAAATGGGTTGATTTAAGATATAAGAACAGTTAGCAAGAAGTCTGCCACAGCTATACAGTTTGTAAGCAATATAAGTCTCTGTTTGTTTACTTGGTTGGGTCTAAGTAGCTGTGGGACTGGCGGGTGAGAAAGATTTGTCCTGACCCTGGGTCAGGGAGGAAAACTCTAGCTACAAATTGCACCCAACAGCTCAAGTGGCAGTGAAGGGTAAGAAAGGGTTGTTAGCTCTTAACTACTGCTGTGACCTCTTGGGCTTTTAACTAGACATTTGGCTCTGTGTTTCTTATTTAATAAGATGGTTACATCTACAATTGCATTTATAATCAATAAAATAAAATAAATATTTAAATGTTTAAATGTTTGGGCATAGCTTCTTATACTACTTCCTGCTGAATGAGGGTGCTGGCAATCTTATGGGGATCCTGAGTAAATTAAGAATTATGGTCAAGTCCTGACTGGAGTAGTCTATGAGGCTGCATTGTCTCAGCCAGTTGTCTTGAAGCTGATCTAGATGCTGAAACATCTGAAAATCTCTCAGGAGGTTTTCTTTGATCAAACCATCTTAGCTTGGAAGCATTCCATAGGTTCTCATCTTTTGTGGAAACAAAAGCAGAACCTGTTTTCCAAAGCAACATATCCTTAGACAAAAATTTTGAAGTCAAGATACCTTTTATATATATAAATTTAGCTTAGCAGCCTTTATAATCAAATGTCTTCCTGCAGTTAAAAATCCCAAAGACAACACAGATTCTCTGGGTAATATCCATCTTTATGTGACTTATTTTTTATATTACCTTTACTGTCTCTTAAAGACTTTATTTTTTAAAACTATTACTTTACATAACTGTCTATTATTGGTGAAATTATTAAGGCCACTACACGTAGTCAAAAGGGAGATTTATTTAGTGTCATAACTTACAAATGAAGGGATAGGTAGGTTGTAGGGTCTGGGAAAGACAGAGCATAGCCTGACGGTGTTCTCTGGAGAACTCTGCTCAGTCTACCTCCAGGGTCCAGGGTCCAGGAACCAAGAGAGGTGGCACATTCAGATCTCGGGTCTTCAGGGTCCTCTCTTGGCCCTGCCTTGTAGGCATGACAGTTACCGAAGCCTCAATGGGGATAGGAACTTCAAGATCAAAGCTGGAATGGCTACCCACTACATCCCCCCTTTTGTCTAAATAAGAAGGTTCTAACCTAATACAAGCCTATATACAAAGGAATGGTTATCAAATATTGTCCAGAAATAATGAGGGATAATGACCTAGATAAGATGGAACTACAACCAATGTGAACAATATCAAGCAAGAAACACATACTAAAATCCAGAGAAGTCTAGAGTATAGGTAAATGGCATGTTACAAAGATCATTGCAAAAGGTGTCCTATCCTAAAGAAACTGAATCTAATACTTAATATGTTTTATCTAAGATATTATATATATCTGTATATCTATATATCTATATATCTATGTATCTGTGTATGTATATATATCTATATCTATATCTATCTATCTATCTATATCTATATATCTCTCTCTATATATATATATGTATATATATACATATACATATATATATATATATATATATATATATATATATATATATATATATATATACTAAGTTGTAATTATAACTGCTAGGCTTCAATCCCATCAAAGACCTGAGAAGGAAGATAATGGTACCTGAGAAATGGTAGGTGGATGCAAGCAACTTTCAGGAATCTTGCAAGAGTAGACCGAGACAGCTGGCAGCCTAGATAGTCACCTAATGTTTCTCAGCATTGTTGGTGCATTCTAATTAGCTACAGCCCTAGAGTATCTGACAGACCATTTTCAGAAGCAGGAATTCTGAAAGACCATCTTACCCTGTCTTGGCAGAATTTAGAAGCCATTTTTCCTTGTGTCCTGCTTGTCCAGAAAGACAGCACTCGTATTGTCAGCAGTTGAGGTAAGGGCAGGTCTTTGCCCAATAGGTCATTTTGTGCCAAGAAGACAAACTTCCAAATGGAAATGTATTAGAAGCCCAACATTCTCTCGGGATCAAATTGGTGCTGACAGGAGCAATTGTGTCTCACGTCAACAGAATTCTAAATTATTTAAATGCCATATTCTCTAGGTCTATGAAGTGTTTGAAGATTACCTGTCCATCTGACCTATGTATCTGTAAATCTGGATAACCTAACTAATGTAACTATAGAGATGACAAACATATGTGACTATAAATCTATAAGTCTTATCTACTGAAATAACCTAAGGACTAAGGCTTCATGTAAACAAGGTAAACAGTCTATAAGCAAATGTATGGTAAAGGACGATGACTTCAAAATTGTGACAATATACAAGATATTTATAACAGAGGTAGGAATGTATAGTGCGATATGCAATATGACAATAATCTTAAATATATATCAATATACAGAAGTAGAACATACATACAGTATGACAGATATAAATTTACATTTGTATCAATACACAAATATTTCAAATAAGAGTAGAAATATATGTCCATTATAAAAAATATAGCTCTGTATTTGTATCAATATACAAATTATCTTAAACAGGAATATAAAAATAGTTTACATTTGTATCAACATATAAGAATCCATAACAGTTCAAATTACAGTGCAAATTATCTAAGGCTGCTATTTTACTAAATTTGTTTACTAGTATATACAATAATCTACCATAATATCATATACCTATCCATTCCATTTCTTCTTTTTCCCTTTTTTTAAAGGAGAATACTGAGTTTAATATTTTCTTCCACCCCCAACCCTATAACCAACATCCATAACTCTGAGAAATATGAAACCTTAGGGAGAAGGGGCATCATTTTCTTAGAATTGCTTCCTGCTGTTTAGGGGGTGATGGTATCTCTGTTGGGTACTGTGAGAAAGCTCAGATAGTTAAATCTCAGTTAGACTAACTGTAGATTCCGCAGCAAGTCTTAGAGTAATGGGCAAGATTGTCTGAAATTCTGGCAAGAAGTGTAGTATGATGATGATTACCATGGCATCATTCTGGATTGGGTAGAGTTGTTGTTGTTGGGGCCCCATCTTCCTTCTGGAGACTTCAGAGACTACTATTGGAAAAAACTATTTTTTATAAAAGTGGAAAGTTTGGATTTAAAGAGGACACAACATGTAAGAAAGGATTCCGAGAAATCAAGAGTAAGCATGGAGAGAATTAGAATCTTGAAGACAATGGTCCCTTTTTATTGGTTTTCTTCTGTCCCACACCAGAGGATCTTCTGATATGGGACTGAAGAATCTCTCAACCTTTTCTTTTAGCAATATGCTTGAATTTAGAGAAGGAGTGAGCCAATTCCATCTCCTGGTTTATAATTGAATTGGAACCACAACTTTTCTAGATTGATAGAGATATAGATGTTAGACAGTGAGATTTTACCCTGTGTAGATTGGTACCAATAGATTCTTTCTTTTTGTTGTGAACATCCGGATATCCAAGGCATTATGATTTTTGGAAGATGGGTATTTCCATTATCCTGGAAAGACAAAAACAGAACCCTATCCCAACCTTTGATTGCTAAATTTTTCTTACAACTTGTAGAGATGTCACATTGGTGGATGATCTTTTACTTTTCCTCATCAAGGGGTTTCTCCAGTTGGAATTGAATTTTTATTAATTTTGTTGGTATCCATAGCTTTTCTTTTCCTGCAGAAACAAAGGCAAAACCCCTTCCCCAATGTAGAACATATCCAGGTTTCCATTCTGAGGTCAGAACATCCTTGAAATAAACCGGTTGGTTTAGTTTAGGAGTTTTGTCTGTTGTCCAATGTCTTTTCACAGCTGTTGTTCCTTTCTCATCAGCATTGAGAAAATTTAAGGTTAATAAAGCACTATGCAATCTATTTTTAGGAGTCATTGTTACCTGTTGCTGTTTATTTAACATATCCTTTAAAGTTTGATTGGATCTTTTTATGACTGCTTGGCCTGTGGGATTGTGTGGTATACCTGTAACATGCTTTATATTGTAATAAGCAAAGAACTGTCTCATTTTATTGGAGACATATGCTGGGGCATTGTCTGTCTACAGTCTACATTCATGTTCACTTCTCTTCCAAGCCTACATACATTTTTACACACACCTTAAACCATTTAAAGTCTTATTCCATCTGAATCTGCCTTATTGTGAATCTATTGCTTTAAACTGCAGTGGCTAGTACTGAATCCGAAGCATTGGTTGCTGACTCTGCCCACTTCAGCTTCCCAATATGGTTGTGATACATTTACTGTGAGCTCTGGGAGCCATACACACCACCACCTCTCAGAAGCAGTGGGTCTATGCCTCCATCAAAGCAGTGTGTAGCCCAGAAACCATATATATATATTTTTTTTTTTTTCTGTACTAGCAAAAGCTAAATTCATCATGCCATGTACTGGTACTGCACTGCTTGGAGATGCCTCTATATACCATGGTGGGTATCCATCATGCTACAGGTCAATCCTACATGATGCTGTGAACTTACCATTCTGTAGCTCATGGCTTGCCTGAGAGACATAACTAGGAAGCTGTTTTTAGCTCCAGTTTAGAACCTTTTTTTAAAAGCTTTCTCAGATTTTAGGTGGAAACTCTTGCTCCGTGTTAGGCAGCCAAATGTAGTTGGAAGGTTTCTCTGGTCTCACCAGGCCCCTGCAGTCAAATTGCTCCCTTATAAAATAATCACTCAGAAGATTATATTTAGCCACATGACTTAGTAACTTTTCTGGATTGCAAAGCCACTTCAGCGATGATGCCATTTTCCCCTTGCCTCAGAGGACTCCTGTTGCCAAAGCTGTAACCACACTTGTTTTGGCAAGGATGGGCAGTCCTTTGTTTTGTGTCCTGCTTGTCCATTTTGGACAGCATACTGTCAGCAGTCGATGCGAGGGCATTTTCTTGCCCAGTGGCTAACTTTTGCCACAGTGAAAGTAAGCGCAGCTAGCTCAGTCAGTAAAGCATGAGACTCTGAATTTCAGTGTCGTGGGTTCGAGACCCATGTTGGGCACCAATTGTAGATGAATTGTTAAATGGTCTTATTAAATAAAAAACATGGAGCCAGATATAGGAGTGAAAACTGAAAGATCAGGAAAATATAAAAAACCACAAACTAACCTCACCCCACTGACACCTCAGTCTCCAAAGAGACCTACTTCCCATATACCCACACCTATATGCCTTTTTTTTCTGTTCTCTCATTGGCTATCTCAGCTCAGCTATATCACTTCCTCTTCATGCCAAGCTCTGTCACTTCCTGTCTGTCTGTACAGACTTCCAGACCTCTATGTTTAGTGCTGGGATTAAAGTCATGTGTCACCGTGCTTGGCTCTGCTCCCTGCTGTGGGATGTTCTGTATGGCAAATGTGTTGCTAATTAGTCAATAATTAAAACACTGATTGGCCATTGGCTAGGCAGGAAGTGTAGGCGGGACAAGGAGGAGAATAAAGCTGGGAAGTGGAAGGCTGAGTCAGAGAGACACTGCCAGCCGCCACGATGACAAACAGCATGTGAAGATGCCGGTAAGCCACGAGCCATGTGGCAAGGTACAGACTTATAGAAATGGATTAATTTAAGCTGTAAGAACAGTTACCAAGAAGCCTGCCACGGCCATACAGTTTGTAACCAATATAAGTCTCTGTGTTTACTTGGTCGGGTTTGAGCGGCTGTGGGACTGGCAGGTGAGAGAGATTTGTCCTGACTGTGGGCCAGGCAGGAAAACTCAAGCTACAGCTCCCAGTGTGGCTTTGAACTCACAAAGATCCAGAGAGATCCATGCCTCTTAAATGCCTGACTTCTATGTTTACTTACAGTGGCTGGGTTTTTCCTCTGATGTTCAGATAAATTTTATTGGGGGACACAGTATATTGGGGGACACAGTACATCACCACAAAGAAGGATATCTGATAAAGAATGAATGGGGGATGGGTGGCAGTGGCACATGCCTTTAATCCCAACACGCAGAAGGCAGAGCCAGGAAGATCTCTGTGAGTTTGAGGCTAGTCTGGTCTACAGAGCAAGGTCCAGGACAGGCACCAAAACTACACAGAGAATCACTGTCTCAGAAAACCAAAAATAAATAAATAAATAAATAAATAAATAAATAAATAAATAAATAAACAAATAAATAAATAAACATGGAAAAGTGAATTAAGGCTGTGTCCTTCCCTAAGTTACTCTATATTGTATAAAGCAGTGAATTTTTAGACTGACTTCTGCTATGAGAAATTGTACATTACAAATAGATTTGATAGCATTTTATAGATGGAGAAAGTCTATGCATCTGAGTTAATCTGTAACTTTCTGGTACTAACCAAGAGGGACAGACTGATAAATTATTTACTCTTGGGAGTATAAAGGGTACCAACCCTGGAACTTAATGAGATGGACTGGGACTGTAAGGGAAAATGAGAACATTCAAATATCAGGAAAACGAGGCAGCCAGAGCTTATTTGATTCAATAGACCAAAAAATGGTGTAACACACTCACTTGGATGCAATAAATAGGAATACAATAAGACTACAGTGGTAACTTCCCCATTAGCATGTTATCTAACTACCTCTCGTGTCTATTAAGGGACCAGCATGCAAAGAACATTCAACTATTCCAGAAGCTTCAGGCAGGTGTGCTCCTCAGTGTTGATGTGGCCTACTCCAGCTATGATCAATCCATTTTCCTGTTCACCAGCTTAGACCTATGATCCATCTTTCTTCCTGTTTCTTTGTAGAGACCTGGTTCAGACTTTGCTTCACTTTACTCCTATGGCTCAACTCTTAACCTACAGTTTGACACTGTGCTGACCAGACAACAGCTTGCAACTTCTCCAGCAAGGTTTCCATTTATCAATATAGATTCTATTTGTCTTGCTGCCAGCTTCTATGATACAAACACTTGAACTTGTTTTTGACTCTTAACCCTTTACATACATTTTGTAATATATACACAGAGACATAAAGACATACACATAGACATACAGACAAATAGAACGAGATGGAGAGACACAGAGAGATACACAGAGATAGATTGATTTATTGTATGAAGTATAACATGTGGTTTGACAGTTGACATAAGCAATAAGATTGGAATAGAGGAATTTATGTTCAAATTCTGCCACAGGTATTGAGAAAATTGGCAATTTCTGGGAAATTGCTGCCATTAAATCAGCCATCAGTTGTTAATCTATTCCTATTCAATGAATTCTGACATTGTGGAAATATACAAACTTGTCTGTATATTTGACCATATCATACTCATGACTAATGAGTATGTCTAATCTGGATACTTTTTTAGAAACCAAAAACTGACACAATGAGATTATTTCTTGAGTGAAAATCAGGAGAAAGTACAGAACACCATGTAACAAAAAGCTATCTAGAGATTAGGCCAAAGGGAGAGAGGTTGAGGCAAAAGAGGTGCTCACTGAGGGAAAGCTTTTTTCTGCACCAAAGCAGTTATTTTATGAATTTTCTTTTATCTTTTTTTTTCTATGATTCTTTTTAAACTGATCTGTTACATGATTTTAGTGAAAAGTGTAGCATCTGGATTGAATCTCTGGGCCTGCATAGAGACAGCACTGTCTGAACAACTAGGAAGATTATGAGATTATTATGTAACCAGAGGCTTTGTATTAAAGAACAAAGACTTGTCATCCAAATGGGCCTGTCAATCATTAGAACCTGAATAATACCCTCAGGAAAGTCTTTTATTCTAGTAACTTCAAGAAGCATTGCAAAACCTTGGGTGCATTGGTTTGTTTTGTTATATTTTGTTTTAAATGGAAATCAAAGCACTTTTGACTAAAATCCACTCTTTAGAATGCCTCACATTTGTTAGTAACAAACTCTGCCTGTCATCCACTATGTACTGTTCCTTATCTCCATACACTCAGTGGAGAGCACAATGATCTGACAACAGATTGAGGCCAGAGCAAGATCCTGGTTATACAAGTAAATAGATATAAATAATTAGGAGTGACATATGTATAACTAATTGATAGGATGAGGAGCAAAAGAGAAGAATTTAGACTGTCAGGGAAATTGGGATTTCAAATGAAAATTGTCAGAATGGAGAAACATAGAGAAAGGTGTAGCTAGAGTTTTCCTGCCTGGCCCACAGTCAGGATAAATCTCTGCCACCCGCTAGTCCCACAACCGCTCAGACCCAACCAAGTAAACACAGCTTACAAACTGTATGGTCGTGGCAGGCTTCTTGCTAACTGTTCATACAGCTTAAATTAATCCATTTCCATTAATCTATACCTTGCCACATGGCTCGTGGCTTACCGGCATCTTCACATGCTGTTTGTCATCATGGCGGCTGGCAGTGTCTCTCTGACTCAGCCTTCCACTTCCCAGCTTTATTCTCCTCCTTGTCCCGCCTACACTTCCTGCCTAGCCAATGGCCAATCAGTGTTTTATTTATTGACTAATCAGCAACACATTTGCCATACAGAACATCCCACAGCAGAAAGGTCAACAAAAAATATTCCTCCATGCCCATTAATGAATACAAAGATATGTTCATGTATGTGTGTGTGTGTGTGTGTGTGTGTGTGTGTGTGTGTGTGTGTGTGTGCGTACACAATAACACTGGGGACTATTTTGCAGCAATTTGCCACAAAGGAGCTAGACTGCTTTGCAGAAGTTTCAGAGGCCACACAATTCTAAGAATATGAAGCTTATAGTTCAACCAACTATGAAATCATTCCCCAAAGCAATAGAATTTCATCTGATGCTACAGAAAAAGATAAAATACATGTACTTGAAGTGTACATTACTTTTGATAGTCAAAGGGAGGTCAAAGAAGGAAAACAACAGTTATAAGATATCTAGACTACTAAAGTTCATATTCATAATTTAACCTCTAGCAGAAGAAAACTTAAAAAGGCCTAATGTTTTCTGTAGAATACAATATAAAGTAAATGTAATCCAAAATGTAGACAACAAAATCTAGAGTGAATTTTAAAAAGTAAAATATGCAGACAAGATTAACAATAACAATCTTAAAACAAATTAATCAAATAAGTCATATCTCTCTTTATACATACATTGGATTATTTGAATGAAGTTGAATAACATTATGATGATTATTTTGATGTTTTAGAAAAATTAATTCAAAATGTTAATGGTAATTAAAATGAAAGTGATTTTTTTTTTTGGTTTTTCAAGACAGGGTTTCTCTGTGTAGCTTTGCACCTCTCCTGGAACTCACTTGGTAGCCCAGGCTGGCCTCGAACTCATAGAGATCCGCCTGGCTCTGCCTCCCGAGTGCTGGGATTAAAGGCGTGCACCACCACCGCCTGGCGAAAGTGATTTTTAACAGATGTATATAACAAAACCAGTAAGAGAAAATGATAGTAGACAAATGGATCAAAGAGATTTTCAGATTTGAATAAAAATGAAAACCTAAAGTTCTCAAATTAATCTTTTGAGAATTAGTAAACTGAAAAAAAAATAAAAAGGAAGTATATATAACTATTAGTACAAGCAAACAGAACAAAGATGGTACTTGAGAAAACGTAAGGTAAAAGACATACTAGACTATGGAGATTAAATGTAATGTATAAAAAATGAATCTTAGAAAGGAGAGAGACAAAATATGACAGTGACACAATAGTTTTTGAAAGCTTTATTTTATCATTTTAAATTATGTGTATGTTTATGTCTGGGTTGGAGTATGTTTACCTGAGGACAGGTACTTCCCAAGCATAGACTCATTGGGTCCTGTTTAGAGCTATATTTACACACAGTTGTGAACTGACCAACATAGGTGATGAGAACCAAATATGGTTACTCTGGAAGAGTAATAGATGCTCTCAGTCAAGAACTGTCTCTCCAGTCCTGAAACAATGTTTTCTAACTAAAGAGTTCAAAATTAAATTATATTTAAAAACTGGAATAATTGCAGATATCAACATATCCACAAGATTCCCCATAATTTCAATGAGATAATTATAAAGTAAAACATTTCAAAATAAATTTTAATAAGATTCCTTTACAAATCATACAAAATAGTATCCAGAGTTAAAATAAAAGAAACAAAATAATTCTTTCAAAGGAGAAAAACATAAGAAAGTTGTGATTCTAGCATAAAAGTATATAAACAAAGGTCTGAGGACATGGTTAATTTGCCACTGTGCTTATTTAATATGCAAAAAACCTTTAAAATCAATAGAGAGAACAGCATTATAAAAAAAATTTCTGGGTATTATAGTGCATGTAAGTAATTTCAGCCCACCAGAGATATTCTGAGTGTCCAAGAGTTGAAGACAGAAGGATAAGGAACTTAAAGACCACCCATCTCTACATAGTGAGTTTCAGAGCAGTCTTGGCTACAAGAGAATCTGTCATGCATTTTCTATGTCCTAAATAGACATGATTTTGAAATTCTTTCCTCAATGTTCTAGTGAATTGAAAAAAAAAATCCACAGTTTCGATTTGGCAATTTTTTTAACGAATTTTTTATTTATTTTACATACCAATCACAGATTTCCCTCTCTTCCTTCCTCCTCCTGCAGCCTTCCCCCCAACCCACCCCCATTTCCTCCTCTGAATGAAACAGGTTCTGCTAACTCCCCATTCAGTTGAGGCAGGTCCAATTTTAATGGCAGAATTTATCAAATAATCCTCCTTTCCTTGGTCACTTGGCATAGGTGAGCATAGGTTATTTGGTTACGATCGTACTTAGTAATATTAACTCTTAAATCACACATCAGACACTAAATTTATCGATCTGTGTATCTATTTGTGTGAATGCATGTAGAAAACAGAATGGATAAAAGGGACAAAAGGGACTGCAGCAGTTTCAATGAGAAAATAAACATGTTGAGAATGTAACATCAACAGGAGGGATCAAGGTAATCTAAAGTCTTAGGAACAACCCCAAGTTCAGTTCCTGTTGATTCTTGGTGCACACAGCAAAAGTTCATGTGACAAGTTAGTGCGGGTTGATCAAGTGCAGTGTGTCTACTTATTTACATGGTACAAGTGAATGAATGGAATCATTTTCTTGGTGTGTTAGTTTTCATTTTCAACTTGACACAGTCTAATGCCACCTAGTAGGAGAGTACTCAACTGAAGAATTGTACCAATCAGATTGCTCTGCAGTCAATTGTCTTGAATGGTGATTGACTTGTGAAGGCCCAGCGAACTGTAGCAAGCAGCATCCCTAGGCAGGTGGACTGCATAAGAAAGGTATCTAAGCATGTGCTTAAGAATGAGCCAGAAAGCATCCTTCCTCCATGGCCTCTGCTCCAGATTTCTGGCTTGAGTACTGGCAATGAAATTTCCCAATAATGGAGTGAAAGCTGAAAGTGCTTAATGAAATAAATCATTTCTTCCTCACATTGATTTAATTATAGTGCATCCCAAGGAAGTTTGCTTAAAATAGACTATATATTGGGACCCAAGAAAAACTAACATATTAATGGCAAATGAAATAACTTCATGTCTTCTATCTTACCATGATGAAATAAAGCTTGAAAATCAATACCAAAGGAAACTCATACAATTTATAAATTTATGGGGAGTAAGCTGTTCATGACAGATGAATGAGTAATTGAATAAATCAAGAAAGAATTTTAAAAGGGGTTGGAATTAAAGAAGATGAAAACATAACATACCAAATTATCTGAAAAGTGATCAGCATAGTCCTCAGAGGGAAATTTGTAGGTCTATGAGCTCACATAAAATTCATTTTTTATGTAAAAATAACTTGATGGTGTATTCCACCAGGTTGGAAAAACAATGGGCCTTTAAAGATCTCTCAGTGATAATTAATTCTCAGTGTTTTCGTAAAGGAACAGAATTCTTTTCCCAGAATCTATATTGTGCAGCTTATCTGCCAACCTCTTCTGTTCTCTGTGGGTATCCATTCACATGCACATACACAGAGATACATACACTTACATATAAATAAAAGAAAAATAAATTTTAAATGACTTTGGAAAAACAAGATCAAAACAAATCCAAAGCACTAAATGGGGGAAAATAAGCAATATTAGGGCATAAATTGATGAAACAGAAACTAATAATAACAACAGCAACAAAAACACAATATAAAGAATGGGGGTAAATCTTTGCCTGTTGCACATCTGACAGCACATTAATATCTACAATACATTGCTTAATAAACAAAACACGAAGAAAAGAAATCCAATCAAACATGGTGCTATAGATATGAACAAAAATGTCTCAAAATAAAGTAAAAAAAGAAAAGAAAGGAAGATAGAAATACCAGTGGATAATAAACACTTTAAAGGTTAGACACTAAGAAATGAAATTGGAATGGATGTAGGCATGGATGTAGGGAAAAAGGAATCTTTATTTACCATTGGTAAAAATGCAAACTGGGTATATCTCCTATGGAAATCAGTATGCAGATGTCTCAAAAAATTAGGAATAAAAATACCTCTTTACCCAGCTATTCTGATCCTGGGCACACATTCAATGGATTCTGTCTTCTTATTATAGAGATATTTTCTCACTGCTACTTTATTCACAATTGCCAGGAAATAGACTAGGCTCCATGCCCAGTAGCTGATGAATAGATAATGAAAATGTGATACATATAGACAATGGGATTTTATTCAGCTGTGAAGTAAAGTGAAATTATAAGATTTGGAGTAAAATATTTGGAACAGAAAAATGTATTATCTCCTGCAACTCTCATAGTATTTTAGAGAAAAATATTCTCACAGGATGAGAGCAGACATTGGCTATGGTGAACATTTTGCATGTCATAGTCTCAAGGGGTTCAATGGGACAAGTATCAGAGAGGCCATTGTATAGGGCATATTCTTTTGGTATGAAAAAGTGGACAATTCCCAAAGTGAACATTGTTCCACACTGTATTTTTAGAGAGGTGTTATATTACTACTTACAAATTGTAGAACAGTGTGCTTTTTCTAAGGCGTATTTTCCTATCCATGTGAATGATATGCTGGTTTGGATTAAGTCTTTCTTATTATAGTGGTAAAAATATGTTATTTAACAAAAAAAAACAGGTTAGATAATAGTCTTTACACTTTATGAGCCTGTAGGACAGATCAGTGAGGGAATTAACATGCCACCAAATTTGCTAATCTGAATTTGATTCATTAGATCCACATGATGGATGGAGAGCATACTCCTACAGGTTGTCCTCTGACTTCCAATGTGTGACATAGCATATGTATAAAATCATATATACATAAACATGTACACAAATACAATAATTAAGATGATCTTTAATGGCATAGTTTTGGATCTCATTCTTCATACCAGGCCAAAGAAATGAACTCAACTGATTCTTCTCACAGTAATCAAAGTCTTGTCATTTTTCAGTTCACAGTTTTATAAGATGATTTTTATGAGGTAGGGATCTATCCTTAATTACTTGTGAGCATATTACTATCTGACTTTTGACCTAGCTGAATGAAAGAATGAATGGGTACAAAAATTTATCTCAGGTATCATTATACTTTAATATGAATATTTGATATCCCACTTGAAGTGGAAGACAAACTATGGATATGCAATCCTGTTTCTACTCCCTGACATGTTGGAAGATGAAGCCAGGACAAAAAGCAAGGAAGAGATGATTGATGTATACATAAAGATTCAAAAGAAAGAAGAAAATTCTCATAAAATTAAGATATCTTGTTGGAGTAGATAGCATGCTAAAAAATTGAAAGAATGTTTAAAAAGTAACTAGTAATGAGGTTTAAAATTCTCACCAGGATAAAGATCCATAAATATTATTTTGCCTGTAGAGCTAATTAAATGAACAATAAAACTCAATTGCCATATGTAAGAGCACTAAAATCTATTTAAAGCATCTATGAATATGAAATGAAATAAAACAAAATTTCAGACATGATGTATGTATAACAAAATGCTTAGATAATGTTTACAAAGTGTTTCTTATAGATGTATTTGAAGACACAGTAATGATCTATAGATAATGACTTATATCACTTAAAATCACACTCCCCCAGGTTCAAAGATTCACAGTTTGATTTTGAGGTGTCCATGAAATTTCAAAATATGTAGTATGCAAAACAACTGCAAAATGACATCAAAATCTAAAAGAAATATAAAAACATGACTCACACTGTGTGTATTGGTTTTTAGGCTTCATCTATATTTTAAATCTGTAAAACTTAACAAGTTATCCAATGTGGTGAAACTCAGAGGAGAATAAAATCATTGATGTTAGGCCTAACCATGATTTCCTGCAAAAAACTGATAAGAGACTCGAACACAAAGACTATATATGCGACTTTTTAGAATTAGTTAGTACTCTATATGACCATTTATATCTTAACAAAGTTTAAAATGTATATATATCTATATATATTGATCTTGTAAATTTTGATATAAAATTCATACTTTAAGAAAAGTTTAAAGAATCAGAATAGAATCAAAGAGTTGAGATTCGTAATAGAATAGTCCCTTAATTAATTTGGCTTTTCTCCTGTCCCATAGCAGAAGATGGCTCTTTTCTTCTGGCATGATACAGGGAGTTTACATTTTCCTTTTAACAACATGCTTGAGTTTAAAGAAGGAGAGAGCCATTCTCCAACTCCAAAGTCAGCTTTAAATTTTAATTGAACTGGGACTATTAGAAGTTAAATAGTGTTAAATCTTTAAAGAAAAGCAGAAACAAACATTTAGGAAGACATAAAATTTTTTTAGATAACATACCCATACGCCATTTCACTCTGTTTCTTAGGATAGATGATTTGTTCCTTTTCTTCAGTTGTCTCATTTGTCCAGTGTTCTTCAAATTCGTTAACCTTCATTCTCCTAAAAGACAAAAACAAAAACCTTTCCCCAAGGTTTTTTGGGGATGTTCCTTTTTGACAAGTTATCTGATTAAATGAAAAGGCATGTGTTACTGGTGTAAGTTAGTTTAAATTGGATGTTTACGATAGTTGATGAACTATCACCTCCTCTAATTAAGAGGTCTCTCTTGTTCAAATCGAACCTTTATCAATTTTGATGGTACCCACAGCTTATCTTCTCCTGTAGAAATAAAAGCAAAACCTCATCCCCAACGTAACACATACCCTGGTTTCCATTCTGAGGTCAGCACATCCTTAAAGTATATAGGTTGATTTAATTCTGTAGTTTTTTCTATTATCCAATGTCTCTCTGCAGCTGTTGTTCCTTTCTCATTGGCATTGAGAAAATTCAAAGTTAATAGAGCATTATGTAGTCTATTTCTGGGGGTTTTTGTTACTCCTTTTTGTTTATTTAGCATATCCTTTAGAGTTCTGTTTGATCTTTCTATAACTGCTTGACCTGTAGGATTATGTGGTATACCTGTAACATGGTTTATATTATAATAAGCAAAAAACTGTTTCATTTTAACAGAGACATATGATGGAGCATTATCAGTTTTGATTTGTGCAGGTATACCCATAATGGCCATAACTTCTAGCAAATGAGTGATTACAGAATCAGCTTTTTCAGAACTCAAAGCAGTTGCCCATTGAAATCCTGAATAAGTATTGATAGTGTGGTGTACATATTTCAGTTTTCCAAATTCTGCAAAGTGAAACACGTCCATCTGCCAGATTTCATTCCTCTGAGTACCCTTTGGGTTACAGCCTGCTGGTAATGGTGTTTGATTGTAGAAGGAACAAGTAGGACATTTCTTTACTATTTCTTTGGCTTGTTGCCAGGTTATAGAAAAATCCTTTTTTAAACCTTTACTATTTACATGATGTTTTTTATGAAATTCTGAGGCCTCCGGCACATTTCCTATCAATAATTTATCAATCTCATCATTGCCTTGTGCTAGAGGGCCTGGCAGACCAGTATGGGATCGGATGTGAGTTATATATAAAGGATGACTCCTTTTTCTGATTGTATCTTGTAATTGAATACATAATGAAGTTAATTCTGAAGCATCGTGGATAAATTCTGCAGTCTCAATATGTAATACTACTCTTTCAGCATACTGAGAGTCAGTTACTATATTGAGAGGTTCTGAAAAATCCATTAATACCAACAGAATAGCATACAATTCTGATTTTTGAACTGAATTATAAGGACTTTGAACCACTTTACTTAAATTTTCTGATTTGTAACCTGCCTTTCCTTGTTTGTTGGCATCTGTATAAAATGTACGAACTCCAGATATGGGTTTTTTCCTCACAATTCGAGGCAAGATCCAATCAGCTCTCTTTATAAGATCAATTCTATTGCTTTTGGGATATTTGCTGTTAATTTCTCCCAAAAAATTACTACAAGCTTTTTGCCAAGCTTCATTTTCTATCCATAATTTTTCAATGTCCTCCTTAGTTAAAGGTACGACAATTTCTGCTGGGTCTATTCCTGCTAATTGACGAAGTCTCAATTTTCCTTTCCAAATCAAGTCAGAGATTTTTTCCACATAAGTTTTTAATTTTTTATTTGGTTTATTTGGTAAAAATATCCATTCCAATATAATATCTTCCCTTTGCATTAATATTCCTGTTGGGGAATGCCTAGAAGGTAAAATAACCAAAATGCAATCCAGCTTTGGATCAATACGATCTACGTGCCCTTCATGTACTTTCTTTTCTACCAAGGCCAATTCTTTCTCAGCTTCAGGTGATAATTCTGTTGGACTATTTAAGTCCTTATCACCTTCTAAGGTTTTAAACAAATTATTCAGTTCATCATTTTTTACCCCAACAATAGTTCTTAGATGAGAAATGTCTCCAAATAATCTTTGAAAGTCATTAAGAGTCTGTAGTCGATCTCTCCTAATTTGCACTTTTTGAGGTCTAATTTTTTGAAGTTCTATTTTATATCCTAAATAATTAATAGAATCTCCTCTTTGTACCTTTTCTAAAGCAATTTGTAATCCCCAGCAAGGCAAAATTTTCTTTACTTTTTCAAACATTCTTTCTAAAGTATCTGCATTTGAATCAGCTAATAAAATGTCATCCATATAATGATAAATTATAGATTTAGGAAATTTTTTACGTACCACTTCTAATGGCTGTTTTACAAAATATTGGCACAAAGTTGGGCTATTCAACATTCCCTGTGGGAGAACCCTCCATTGAAATCTTTTAACCGGTTGAGAATTATTATAAGTAGGGACTGTGAAAGCAAATCTTTCTCTGTCTTTTTCTTGTAAGTGTATTGAAAAGAAACAGTCTTTTAAATCAATAACTATGAGAGGCCAGCCTTTTGGTAACAGAGTGGTAAAGGAATTCCAGATTGTAAAGAGCCCATTGGCTGAATTACTTTGTTAATTGCTCTAAGGTCTGTTACCATTCTCCATTTACCAGATTTTTTTTTTTTATAACAAATACAGGAGAATTCCAAGGGCTGGTTGATTCTTCAATATGATGAGCATTTAACTGTTCTTCCACCAGCTCTTGTAAAGCCTGGAGTTTCTCTGTTGTTAAAGGCCATTGCTGAACCCATACAGGCTTGTCTGTTGACCATTTTAAAGGTAGAGCTGTTAATGTTTTTGGAAGATTATCAGTTGTTGTGCCCTGTTCTTGTATGACATGGATGGCTGGTGAGCACTCATTAGAATAATATCTTTTAATATTTCTCTCAGAAACATGTACTAATTTATGATTTGTTTCTGAGATTGGAGGGATATTAATCTGAGTATTCCATTGTTGTAGCAAGTCTCGACCCCACAGGTTCATAGCTATGTTAGCCATATATGGTTTTAATTTTCCTTTCTGTCCTTCTGGAGCTATACATTCAAGCCATCTTACACTTTGTTTCACTCTAGATAATGTCCCAATTCCTAAGAGTTGAATGTTTACCTCCTGAAGAGGCCAAGTTGGATGCCAAAATTCTGGTGCAATTATGGTAATGTCAGCACCTGTGTCTACCAGACCAGACAACAAAACACCATTTATTTTTATTGTTAGTT
Source organism: Peromyscus californicus insignis (assembly GCF_007827085.1). NCBI lineage: Eukaryota > Metazoa > Chordata > Mammalia > Rodentia > Cricetidae > Peromyscus > Peromyscus californicus. The sequence goes on along the minus strand of NW_026294391.1, from coordinate 72,338,104 downwards.
TTGGTCTTTGTTCATTAATAGAAGTTTGCCAAAAAATTTTCTTTATGTTTTTTCCTGTATTTCCTATTTTCTCTGTTTCATCATCTTGACTAACATGATTTATTCCAATAGACATTTGGTTATTTAGTTGCTTTGAGTAGGGGTTTCCTCTACAACTGCAGGAAAGGTTTGAACTGGATTTACTGTGGGGGCCTGCCTGAGGCCCCTCTGGGAGTTTCCCGAAGCTCGAGGCAGAGGGTTACCCTGTCTGTCCCTTGTTGATCTACATTCGTTGGTCCAGTGTTTTCCCTTACCACACCTTCTGCATACTCCAGAAGGAAGGGGCATTCTGTTGCCAGTGTTCCTTGAATAAACATTATTTCTAGGAATGACCTGTTTACAATCCCTTTTCAAATGTCCTTGCTTTCCACATCCAAAACATCTAACATTGCTCAAACCTTTTGAAATTGCTTTTCCTACCCACATATCATCATGGTCATAAGCCTCTACATTAACTGTATCTCTAATCCAATCTTCCAAAGGTGCAGATCTTGCCTTTAACAGCCTGATTATTCTTTTGCATGCTGCATTTGCATTCTCAAAGGCTAAAGATTCAATTATTATCTGACTAGCCTCTGAATTCGGGACCATTTTTTGTACTGCTGAAGTCAATCTTTGTAAGAAATCTGTGAAAGATTCTTTGGGGCCCTGTATAACCTTTGTAAATGACTCAGTTTTTTTTCCTGGTTCTTCAACTCTGTCCCATGCATTCAAAGCTGCCATTTTACATAGAAGTAGGGTTTGGACATCATATGAAAATTGTGTTTGTACTGAAGCATATTGGCCTTCACCAATAAGCTGATCCTGGCAGACTTGTATTCCGCTATCCCTCCATTGTCTTTCTATATTTTTAGCCTCATTACTGAACCACATTTTCCACTGGAGATTTTGTCCGGGTTCAAGAACAGCCTGTGCCAATTTCCGCCAGTCCTTTGGTAGAATCCTATTACAAGTTGACCAGGTGTTTAACATTTGCTTTACATATGGGGAGTGCATGCCATAAGATGCTATTGCCTCCTTAAATCTTCGTAAGTCTAACATTTCAACTGGAACCCAAGTATTTTGTTCATTCTCTTCATCAGGTAGCTGCTGTACGGCTACTGGATAAATTAAGGGTGATTGTGTGAAAACTGGCTTTCTTTCTGTAACCTTATGATCCAATTTTGAAACAACTTCACTATTTCTTCTGTCTGAATTTGAATTTCTCTATAATTCATTTTTACCGGTTTAACAAGTTTTTCTAAGACTGTTATCCTGGCACTTAAGTTGACGATCTTTTTAAATAGTAAAATGAGGATAAGAAAAGTAAATAACTGAATAATTCGATCAATATTAATCTTTTCATATAGTTGTTCCATTGTCAGAGTGCCTAAAATTTCAAACAAAGCCCTATTTTCTTCCAATGTACACATAAAGCCCATTTTTTTTTAATGTAGAAAAAAATTCTCTTTTAAATAGATATGTTAATTGACTTACCAAGTCTGGGTAGAACAGTAGAATCCCAGGGAATTTCACAGCCACCTGGTGTTCGAGGTGTGAATCCAGCGAGAGAGAGAGAGAAGGTGTAGCCGCTTGAGCCCAGTCAAGCCTTGGCTTTACAGGCAGGGGCCCTGTTCAGCAGGGCAGGTCTGAGTTGTTTGTAGCAGTTGCAAGTAGCTCCAGCTGCGGGTCAGTCAGGCCTGGGCCCAAGCTAGGCAGCCGGGCCGCCCAGGCTGGAAACCGGACCTGCCGCCAAGCCAAGCCAAGCGGTTTTTAATGAATTCTTGTCACGTTGGGTGCCAAATGTAGATGTATCCAACCTTCTTATTAAATAAGAAACACAGAACCAATGCAAAGAAGAAAGCCAAGAGGTCAGAGCTAAGAGCTAAAATCTTACCCTTCCTCCTGCGGTGGTCCTACCTCTCCGAACCAGAGCTACCCCTGTGTTAAAGTCTTTATATAGAGTTCCTGTCCTGCCTTCTCATTGGTTGTAAACCCAACCACATGACCGCCTCCTCACAGCCTGTCTGTATAGGCCTCCAGGTTTTCCATGATTGGTATTAAGATTAAAGGCATGTGTATCCAATAATGGCTGTATCCCTGAACACACAGAGACTTACCCAGCTCTGCCTACCAAGTGCTGGAATTACAAGCGTACGCTACCACTGCCCTGCTTTCCTATGGCTTGCTAATAGCTCTGACCCCCGGGCAACTTTATTTATTAACATACAAATAACATTTTAATACAAATAAAATATCACCATAGGGGGGGACATACATTCATAGGTATCCTTGGATGCTACAGTAATGCTTGCCAGTAAATGAATACCACGAAACTTTTGATACCAGAAAGGCCAAATAACAGGCCAATGAGAAGGCTTAGAATTTACTGCTCATATAGCAGTGCCTTTACAGAATAAGCTTAAGGCAGACTACGCACGTGTAGTTAGATTGTTACAACTCTCCATTTTAAGCAAGCAAAGTACAATGCTAGTACTCATGCATCCATGGTAGTTTTTAAATTTAAATGTTTTGTTAATCACTGACAAGCATGACTAAGTTCTATTTTGGCAAAGACTTAGCATATATGATGATCACCATAGTTCAATCTGGACCACCACTTAGTTTATAATTTTCTTACATAATAGCCCACATTGAAGTAGATTATTAACTTGCAAAGAATGGCAGATGATATGATTAAAATTACGAATCTTGATTTTCCATTGGATTGGATCTGGAATAAGTTAGGGGACATGCTTATGGGAGTTTATGAGGACATTTACAGAGTATGTTAACTGAGAATGGGAAGACATGCCCTCAATGTGTGTAATCCATTCCAAATTGTAGTCCAATTATAAACAGGTCTTAGGAATAAGTAGCCTCACCTAGCCAAAAGCATAACATGCCTTCACTATTTTCTTAGTGTATGTATCTCTGGGACTATCCTCCACTTCTGACTTCAGGTTCCAGTTTCTTTATTCTTCTAATGTGGAGTTGATCTCAGGCACACTCCAAGGAATTTCCAGATTTTCAATGAACTAGTCCACTATAGATTCACTACTATAGAGATGTGCGAGAGGATGCTAATGCAACTGAAGGCACAGAACTCTCAGAATCTCAGGTTTATTTTTATTGAGGAAGTATTTACCCACTCTGAACAGAAAATGTGCCTCTTCACCTTATTCTCTAGAGCATAGTTCTCTCTACACTTACCTAAAGAGATGAATCCTATATTGTCTATGGAAATATCAGAGCTCCCCCTCCCCAAAGACATGGAAAGCAATAAAACGATGATTATGCTGAGTAGCACCATTTTCATTAATCTTTGCTTCTATACCTGCAACAATATTCAAGTCTCTGCAGGTCTCTAGAAGATAGCTACAGAGTATAGCCCATAAAGAAACTGAATCAGGCCCTCTGAATGGGTGAGATAGTTGATTGGCTTGATCTGTTTGGGAGGCACCCAGGCAGTGGGACCGGGTCCTGTGCTCATTGCATGAGTTGGCTGTTTGAAACCTGGGGCCTATGCAGGGTCGCTTGGCTCGGCCTGGGAGGAGGGGACTGGACCTGCCTGGACTGAGTCTACCAGGTTGATCTCAGTCCTCAGGGGAGGTTTTGCCCTGGAGGAGGTGGGAATGGAGGATGGGCTGGGGGGGAAGGGGAGAGGGGCAGGAGGGGGGAGAACAAGGGAATCTGTGGCTGATATATAGAACCGAATTGTATTGTAAAATAAATAAATAAATAAACAAGTCTTTAATATAAAAAAAAAGTATGCTACAGTCTGCAATTTTTATGAGGGTGTAGGATAATGGTGGGGAGACTATGAAACCAGATAATGCTGAATTTACTGACATGAGTCTCTTTAGCACATATCCTGGGATATTGCTATAGCTCTCACAATTAAATTAGGTGCTAATGCTTCCTTATTTCTTGCTAAAGTATGGGTCAAATGATGGCCTACTGTGAATCAAATGGAGCTTCCTGGTATCTCCTGGCTTAATGTTGATGAAGGAGTTTAAAAGCTGGGAAAATAAGAATAAATTCTTCCTGTTCTTCCACAAAGGTGGGTGCATAAGATGTGACTTTCACTAATATGAACCAGATGTGAGAAGACCAACAGTATTAAGTGAAGAGCTCTGCAATCACTCTTCTCCATTTTAGATGATATGCCCTCTAATTCTGTCCCTCTCTTTGTCTTTCACCCTCCCGCCCTCCTCCTTCCCCCTCTCAGAAATCAGTACACAGCCTCCTGGGACAGAGTCTTGACAAAATGTAAGCTGTGCAGTGACCTTACAGCCTCACCTCCTTTCAACTGTCTAAGTTGCACTAGTTGATATTTATGCCAAGCCAGGCTACATCATTTAGTTGGAAGCCTTTCCACCTTTACATGTTTCAAACATAAAATCTGTGACATATTTGTTTTATTATTTGAAGAGAAGACTCTCCTGATCCTATTTGGGCCCTATTATGACTCTGTGGCTGTAACTTTTCTTATATTCTAGAAACTGAATTGTTTCTCTCTTTCTTTTTATTCATAGTTCCCATCTTTCTACACACTTTAACTCACCTCTTCGGATGTGAAGACATACTCTCCCTGCTCAAGGGCCCCTTTTCTAATAAAACTCTTTTGAAAGATAATCTTGTGTCAGCTCCTTTCCACAAAAATGTCTACTGTTTTCTTTACATTATAGCAGTATGTATGAGAGCTCTGGTTACTCAATTGGTAATGGGTCAAATTGTTTCTTTTGGTACCAGAAACCAACTGACAACACTATTCATCTAAAGTTATGAACAACAGAGGTAAAACAATGATCACAGCAATCAAAATCTTGTAGAACTGTTGAAAATTGTCTATGATACCTGCCATACAGGCAAAAGTCTAGCCACTACATCTTCAAGCTCAATTTTATTCAAAGAGACAGCTATCTGAGAAGACCAAGGTTTAGCATTTAAAGGACTGTGTGTCTCATCTTTAGGTAGTAAATTACAAAGGGAGGGGAAATAAAATTAGTCAGTCCTATAAAGGTTTATGTTTTCCCCTCTCACTAGGTGCCCCATCTTCTCTCTGAGATCTGTGTTGAAGGTGGTGCTTGCTCCTTAGAATCCACCATCCCGTATTGCTCTTCTCTCTGGAGGAAGGGGAGGATTTTCAGATATTAAGATCTTTATGTCTTATATTCTTCCTGAGTCTATAAATATGGGTGACATCTAGATTAGAACTTAACTCACAACAAACAATTAATTGTGCATATGTATTTGTGTGTGTGTGTGTGTGTGTGTGTGTGTGTGTGTATGTGTGTGTGTGTGAATGTGTGTGTGTGTGTGAATGTGTGTATGGATTTCTTCCTCCTGGAGAAAGTAAAAATTTGTTCTCATAATATACACTACGAAGTGTCCTTATCACTATGGCATCTGCCAGTTAATCATGCTGTTTCCACAAGTGCTATAGATAAGAATTCTTGGATAGATACTGAGTTCTTGGAGGAAAAATAATGTAGAGAAAATAAACAGAAACCTACCTTGGATCATATCACAAAAAAATCATGGTGTATGAGTCAGAGTTCTCTAGAGGAACAACGTGTACAGACTGAATATATATATATATATATAATGAATACATATAAGTGATTTATTATAATGCTTTGCAGGCTGTGGTCCAACTTGTTAAAAAATGGCTGTTTACCAATGGAAGTTCCAAGAATCTAGTATTTTTGAGTTCACAAGTCTGTATGTCTCAGCTGGTCTTCATTATACACCAGAATTCCAAAAAAATAGGCCTAGTGCCATCGAAGAAAAATGGACTTGCCAGCTAAAGCAAGAGTAAGCAGTAAAAAAGCTAAAACTTTCTTCTTCCATAACCTTTATATAAGCTTCCAGCAGAAGGTGTTACACAGATCAAAGGTCCAGATTAAAAGATTCAAATTAAAAGGTGGGTCTTCCCACTTCAAATGATTTGATTAAGAAAATATTCCTCACAGGTATACCCAATAAGTTGGGTTTTAGTTAATTCCAGATGTAGTCAAGTTGACAACCAAGAATAGTAATTACACTTAGTCAGTTACAAATTTGAGACAGTTTATTTACATTAATCATTTGCATTCAGGGATAATATGTACTCTTGTGGAGGAACCCTGCTATATCATTGAAAAAAAAATACTGCTAATCTTTTCTCAAGGGAATCTGTTCCTTTTTGCAAATGTAACTGTACAATACAGAAAACCAATTAATCATACTTTTCAGAGTTGCTACTCTGAATCAACGTTGAGTATACAAGATCCTAAAGAGCTTCAAAGTTCCCCAGACAAAGTTAGTGCTTATGTAGGTCAGAGGATCAAGGAAGTCTCATGAAAAATCAAACTCAGAGGTCTCAGAACTCACCCTGTAATTATTCTCTTAGATACAGAACATGTAACTTAGTTAGATACACTTTGCTGTTCTGACATAAGGGTTTATTATTTCTCGAGGCTTTTGCTATAATTTAGTTCACAGGGATCATCATTATGTGTTTCTTCCATAAGTTAATCATACTAGTCTATTACCTTCATGACATTATGCTAGTTAGGCCAAGTGGAAGAAAGACAACTACCACCAAACACTTGCTAGCAAAATATTTGGTTATCAGAGTACAGGAAATAAATTTAACCTGAATTATAGGATTATTTATTTCAGAATAATTTGTAGAAATCTGCTGATGTGGGACATGCAGAGAAATTGTAATAAAACTCCACCATGGAGATAGGGAATACAATGTCTAGCAGATAGGAGATCTTTTACTTTAGGGCATCTCTTAATGGTATAATGTCCTGTGGATAAGGTCAGTAAGAAATCATTAAAACCAAATCAAGATAAAATAGTAGATGACTCAGACACAAGTCTTGGTCATTCCTTCAGGTAAAGTCTGAAAAACAATCTAGGTGCTTCTTAAGAGTAAAGGGAATATGTTATGACTGATTTAAGAAAGTAAAAGTAACAGTTATGATCATGTGACCAGTTAGAGAGGCTAGGGTTATAATTGTCATGAGTGCTTCTTTCCTGTTTTGTTAAGAATATGGTTGTGTTAGCCAGGCACTGGTGGCACACACCTTTAATCCCATCAATTGGGAGGCAGAGGCAGGTATATCTCTGTGAGTCCAAGCCAACCTGGTCTACACATCGAATTCCAGGACAGCTAGGACTGTTAAACGGAGAAACCCTATGTCGAAAAAATAAAAAAAGTACAAAAATATGGTTGTACATGTATACACATATATTAAGATGATATCTATGTTTGTTTAGATTTTGGTTTTTTTTGTTTGTTTGTTTTGGTTTGGTTTGGTTTTTGGTTTATTGAGACAGTGTTTCTCTATGTAGTCTTGCCTGTCCTGGAACTTATTTTGTAGACCAGGTTGGCCTAGTACTCACAGAGATCTGCCTGCCTCTGCCTCCCCAGTGCTGGAATTAAAGCCATGTACCACCACTGCCCAACTGGATATCTTTGATATCTATGTATTATTTCTTATTTGTTTTAACTTGGTCAAAATATCATTAACAAGATTAATATGATTTAAATGTTGTTAAGTCAATATTCTCATCTGAGAATTTTGGATTATTTAAAGAAAGAGAATTCTGTAGAGACATTATCTGCTATTTTCAGGGACGAATTGATGTATGTTTGGGGGTACATGGGATAGATTTATTTTAATTGGTAGAAAGGACCTTGTCAAGATCATTATTTGGAGAGTGAACATGCCCTTAGAATGTATTGTTTGGTGTCATTTTGAAACAGTTTGATTTCTGATTGTTGGTCTTGTCAACTTGAAATAATTTAGAACCATATAAGAGGAATAGCTCTGGATACATCTGTGAAAGCATTTCCAGAAAGGATTTAGTGAATGAGTCAAATTAAGTATGCAGTATTTTGCAAAATTTGGCCCAGATATATGGAAGTCAAAAGCAAGAACAGTGTTTGCTTATCTGCCTTTGCACATTCTTTCTAAGAAGATGCTCTTATCACTGCTGCTGATGAACTCTGCAGATTGACTCCAGCTTCATCAGGCTTCCAACTTTGATTCAATGCCAGTAAATATTTGGGAAACATTCAGGCATTCAATGCCAGATTGGGGTGGCTGTGGCATCTGCTTTGTGGATTGAGTAGCTATCAGGTTCTCTGCTTCTCCAGTATGTAGACAGCCATTGTTTGGTTATCCAATTCCTGTCTTGTAATAAAATATATTAAATATCATCATGTACTTTGCATACAATTTATTGATTCTGTTCTAGCCTGCTGAATACAATGGGTATATAGGTAAACAGGAACGTCATACTGGTCTTTACTTAATGTCTATGAATCGAAAGATCTTTAAGAATTGCATCATAGGTCTTTGGCTAATTTTTTTTTTCTTTACAAATATTCTTTTCAGAGAATAGAGAGTGTTTACTAAAGGAAGGGATAAAAGTTAATAGAAGTTTCTGTGAAAATCTTAAAGGAGTAGCATAGAATATTTGCTAGTAATTCATTTCACATACATGCATTAGTTGATATTAAGTGAAAATATTACATATTGATTTTTATTTCTATTATCTATCTTTGCAATTATCCATAAAGATATATCTTGCCGGGCGGTGGTGGCGCACGCCTTTAATCCCAGCACTCGGGAGGCAGAGCCAGGCGGATCTCTGTGAGTTCGAGGCCAGCCTGGACTACCAAGTGAGCTCCAGGAAAGGTGCAAAGCTACACAGAGAAACCCTGTCTCGAAAAACCAAAAAAAAAAAAAAAGATATATCTTTCTTTTCTACATTAAAACTAATAGTTACAGCTCATACATATATTTAATTGGAGATTAGCAAAGGTATTTGACTAAAGACTTGGTCCCAGGCAACAAAAAATGCAGGGGGAAGCAGTCAAAGGAGCGATGACTGGATGCAGAGATCCACGGCTAGGCCCCTGGTGGAGTTCCAGGTGTCCAATTAGCGAGAAAGAGGAGGGTTTATATGAGTGAGAATTGTTGAGACCAAGGTTGGATAAAGCACAGGGACAAATAGCCAAACGAATGGAAACACATGAACTATGAACTGATGGCTGAGGGGCCCCCAACTGGATCAGGCCCTCTGAATAGGTGAGATAGTTGATTGGCTTGATCTATTTGGGAGGCATCCAGGCAGTGGGACTGGGTCCTGTGCTCAGTGCATGAGTTGGCTGTTTGAAACCTGAGGCTTATGCAGGGTTGCTTGGCTCGGCCTGGGAGGAGGGGACTGGACCTGCCTGGATTGAGTCTACCAGGTTGATCTCAATCCTCAGGGGAGGCTTTGCCCTGGAGGAGGTAGGAATGCGGGGGTGGGCTGGGGGGAAAGTGAGGGGGGCGGGAGGGGGGAGAACAAAGGAATCCATGGCTGATATTTAGAACTAAATTATATTGTAAAATAAAATAAAATAAAATTTTAAAAAAGGAGCGATGAGAGGAGAATCTATGGTTGGTATGTAAAATGAATAAAAAATTTAAAAAATAAAGTAGATTCAATAATGTAAAAAAAACACAAAGAACAATTTCAGTGTTGCATCCTACATCTAGGGTTCTACGATTTGAATTTTGAGTATTGGATGTTCAATTACACTTACTATTAAAAATGATATGCATTTATGTTTTTTAAAATGTATATAAATAGCACTTAATACAAGTTTAAAACTTCATAAAATGAAATACAGTCATAATACTTCTATTAATAATATGATGACTACTAGTCACATAATAATGTATTGTGTATTTATCATGTTTCATATGTCATAATAAACAACTTCCTTACCAATTTTCTTGCAGTTTTGTTTTTTGTAACTACCACACTTACTGACATTTCTTATGTAATAATGTATAGCCTTGATGCTATAATTCCCATGAATAAAATGCTTTGTATGTAGTCCAAAGTGCATTATCATTAGTTTGATGATAAAAAATACAAATACTTCATTTATGTAAACCGCAAGCACATCTCACAATTGCCATGCAGAGAGGTAATTAGATTCACCAAAAGAAAACAAAACAAAACATTTGTTCTTCCTGTTCAATGTCAAAAATGACATACTATACTATTTATTAATGAGAAATATATCCCTCAAAGTTACTCTTTGTATGTTTTACCTTTTTTTCACATTCCATTCTCATGAGTTTATATGCTAATTATTTTTCAGAGTGATTTATATTTCATTTCCATAGGAATTTAAACATTTATATGCTTATACAAGGTTTTATGAAGCATACACATAATTTCATAAGCCACAGTAAATGATAAAATATGTATCAATAGTTTATACTTAAAATAATCTATGAACCATTTTGGTGGTTCAGCATTTAAAGATGCATGCTCTCAAGCTTTCTGAACTAAGTTTGATCCTTAAGATCCACATGGTGGAAAGAGAGTTAGTTCCCTCAAGTTGTCTTCTGACTTCACATACATGTAGTGGCAGAGGCATCCATACATATACATCATACTCAAATAAATAAATGAAATTAAAATTTTCAATTAAAAAATAAACAGTATTAATTTTCACCAATTTGCATCAGAGCGAAAGTAAAACAATATCAAGTAGTTAGCAAATTCCTTCAGACTATATTAATCTCTCTACCTAACCTAGAAGTATTTTGTATTTTTATCTGTGGGGAAATAGTGGTTATTGTGCAGGAAAAGGAAAAGCTCTTTCTATTCTTTTTATGCATACTAATGTCTGGACTCCCAACAAGGAACAAAGCTGTAAAAAATAGTTGCCTTTTCTTTCATTTTATGTTTTCTAGTGTCTTAACATCCATACCCATTTGGTTATACTGTATTTTGAATATTTACTTCCATTACGAGTATCATCTTACTGAATATTCTATGAGCAGAGGTTACATGTAGACATGTCTGAGTGGGCCACCACAAATGTTTGTTTATTCTCTTCATTATAAACATTATTATAATACATGCTATGATGTCTACTTCTTGATTGTCAACTTGACATATTAAGAGGGAACCTTATTTGAATAAGTGATTTCATCTGCTTGCCTTGTGGGGATGTTCATGGGCATTTTTTTGTGGCTGGTATCATCCCTAGGAAGATTGGTGTGGGTAATTGAATGTAAGCGTGGCAACTGACAGTAAGCAGCATTCCTTCATGCACTGTTCTTCGGTTTCTGCATCCACATTCTTGCTTTGATTTTCTGCCTTAGGTTCCCTCTATAATGGATGGTTGTTTGGAAGTGAAAGCTAAATAAAGTCTCTCTTCCACAAGTTGCTTTTAGTCAGAAAGCTTCATCACAGCAACAGAGAATGCAAACTAGGACACATGCTTATGTATATTACATAGAACAAAAACTTATCTTCATGCTATAAAAATTCTATCTGTGCAGAAACTAAAGATGATATTTTTGTGTGAAAAAAGCCCAAAAGTTTACCTTGATGTTTCATAGTTTAATTGCAACTCAGATCCAAAGAACTGGATTTATGAAACTTGCAATCAATTTCTAATTTTACCACCAAAACTATTTGATGATCTTGTATTTGTTAAGTATATAATTTATTAATCTTCCACTGCAGGCAATTAAATAAAATTATCTACAGTGTTGATTTCCATTCTATATCCTATTATTTTTCATTTAATTATATTGTCACAGAATCAAAAAATATTATTAGTAACACAAATAGTGGATTCATAACTACCCAAATTTTTATTGAATGTCACTAAGTAAAGAACTTTTGTTTGGCTAATTTTTGAGTTAATTAGTACTTTATTAATCTGCCTGTAATCACAGAACCATTTAATGTAAAACCAAAGAGATCTAAATATGGTGCATACTATTATTTGTCTTTATTTAATTTTACTGTGTACATTCTAATTCAATAAGGTGATGAAAAACTGCAAATTTATGAAACAGTCATACATGTTTAGAATTTACCTTTGAATAAGTATAGTTTTTTTTGCTGCTTTACTTTTTTCAAGGCATTTGTTATTGCTATAGTTCCATGCCACTTATTTTTCAATAAAATACTGAAAACACATTTTTTTAACTATTAACTATCACTATTTAGTAATTGTAGAATGATAGCTGAGTTACTTTGTGCTTAACCAGGCTCTTCATATTCAAAATGTAGTTTAGCTGAGTTTCCTTTCTGGCAAGGATTGAAATTCATTTGGTGTGATGATACATTGTGTACCCTAATAAACTTGCCTGAGGATCAGAGGACAGAGCCAGCCCTAGAGTAGACATACAGGTCAGGCAGTGGTAGTATACACCCTTAATCCTATCACTCAGGAGGCAGTGATCCATCTGAATCTCTGTGAGTTCAAGGCCACAGTGGGCTTGGATGTAACATGCTGGACACAGAAAGGTATATAAGATGTGAGGAAACAGGAACTCTCTCTCTTGAGGCTGAGGATTTTGTAGAGGTATGAACGTGGCTGGCTTATTCTGTGTCTCTGATCTTTCGAGTTTCATCACAATTTCTGGCTCTAGGATTTTTTATTATAAGACCTTTCATGATTTGTGTTACACCACCCTCACATAACATCATTCTTTTAAGGTAGCAAAAGTATTTAACAGGTAATTAGATAATTTCCTTTTAGAAAATATCTGTAAAGAAAATTTCATTAGGCGAAAGTGATCCAGCTACCAAGAGTACATGATAGAATAATGCTGAGGTAAGAGCTCATAAAGACTAAATTATGTGATTAAATAATAAATGCCAAAACCTGAAAAGAGACTGACTCAAATAATGAGAGTCTTTGATATCTATGATCTTATATTGTCTTAGTCCTTTAATATTTCTGTGCCTCCAAACAATAGTCAGATGAGTTATCCTCTGAAAAGAACCATAATTGTATATGCTTGTTAAGAGATGATCTTGTCAATAAATGACAGAATATTTTGAATTTCAAAATAATTCCATTGAAAGTTCATGGGAGAATTGTCCTTGATATTCAATGAGCAGGTCAAAATCCACATATGTAGATTGTTCAGCCTGTGACACAAGCAACGTTGTCACTATAGTTTTTGTTTTCTAACCACAGTGTTCATCCCCATGGAAGTTTGAGCTTATGGGTTTTGATTCTTGGAAGTTATGATTCTCTGTATATTCTCTCCAAACTTAATAATAGCATTTGTCTGTGTGATTTCATTTCACACACAGGTCAAATAGTTGTTGAGGTTTTAATTTCCTTGGTGTTTTTGCTGCAACTAATGTGTTACATATTATACTTAATTTTTATGCCATTTAATAATGATCTAATAGAGGCTAAATATATAAAGAAAAGAGATATATTTAGCTCACAGTTTCAGAAGCAATATTTAAGCATGATGTGAGCCTTCTTGGCTATGCCTTCTAATATGGGGAGTTCATGGGTGAGGAAGTAATCATAGCAAAAGACAAAGAGATTCCCTAATCATTTCTGAAATTATGCCTATGTCTAAACAAAGAACCACTCTCTGGGATTTTTAAAAATGCCAAATAATCATTGTCACAAAAAGTATCAAATATCTAACATGTGAACGTTATTCTTCCATATTTCTGAATACTGGTACATTTAGCTTTATTACTGAGAATTCACTACTTTCTCATCCCTAAATGTTCTAGTACAGGTTTTTGGCCTTAACTTATAAAGATTTGTGTCAGGTATCTATTGCCTCATAAGCCACACTCAGAATAAATGTCTTACAACATTTTTGTAAATGTACAAATTGGGCTCACATTCTGGCTGTTTTCAGCTTGAGATTTCTTGATTTGAACTCAGCTTCATTTACTTTTACAGGGAATTGGAGTGTGGATATTTATTATTGTTTCCTAATTATCTATGTTATTTATTATTATTTTATATGCTAACATGGACTTCCTCTTTGAAAAAGAAAGCAGAAGCATGCAAAACTTTTTTTTAGTCCTAGTTGACTTAAACAAAACACACTTTGAGTTTAGATTCAAGACACATTGAGAAAATACCCTATCTTATTGGAAGGAGTTTTGATGTTACATTGTAAAGGGTATGACTCATGAAGGATGAATAATTTCAACTATTTTTATAATCTACTCAAACAAACTCATAACTGATTTTCTGAAGCTCTCTTGAATTCCTGACTTGCATGGAAACTGTTTGCTCAACTTTATTTAGCATTTCAGTCACTTCAAATATAGAATATCTAATATTATTCTTTATTCCCACCCTTCAGTTTGCAAATACACGTCTAAATTCCAAACTGCTTTTACAAATGGACCTAAATGTACAGCATCTCTATTTATTCCTTTCTCAGGCCTAATTTTCTATGTATATGTCTTCATCGTGTGTCCACATGTATATGCATACATGCATCAACATCCTCTTAATGATTTGGGAGTTCCCTTAATGATTTTTCACTTCAATGATTTTATTAATATCATTTTATCATTGATTATCACTAAAAAGTCAGAAATTATCAAACTCAGTAACAATTAGGACTCAGAAATATGATGTCTACAAATAAACATTTTAGTGTGTGTGTGTGTGTGTGTGTGTGTGTGTGTGTGTGTGTGTGTGTGTGTAAGGACATGCATTCTACAGCATGCATATGGAGCTCAAAAGACAAATTTGGGAGTACATTCTTTCCTTCCATCCCATTTTTCAGGAATTGAACTCAGATCATTTGTCTTTACTTGTTGATGCATCTTGAATCAAGCTAACACCTGTCAAAGAAAACAGAAATAGGTATACTAATTTCAGATAGGCTTAGACAATGGAAATTACTAAAAATAATAGCATTATATTATTTTTTAAATATTGAATTATTAAATAAAAATATATTAATTTTTAAGTAATATGCATCTAATAACATCATATCCATATATGTGATATAATGACTGATAAATTTCAAAAAATGTAAATGAATCGTTTATCAAAGATGAGAGGTATCAACATCCTCCTATTAGCAATGGACATGGACAGAGAGAGCAGACAGAAATCATTAAGAGCATAAATGAACTGAACTGCAAAATCAGTCAATTAGATAGAATGAGCATTTGAAGATGGTGCATGAATAGAATAATAACAACAAAATACACATTGTTCTTCTGTTTTAGTTCTTAGTCATAAGGCATATCTAAATAAATTTAAGACAAAAGAAGCATTTATTATCTGATCTCAGATCATAATGAAATTACAAAGAAAACAATTACAAAATGATGGTGGGAAAATACATAAATAACTTGAAATTTAAAAGCCCAATTTCCAATAATATATTACCCCAAATTCTCAAGATACAATCAAACAAATTTTGATCTAAAGAGATCATATTACAACTAACCAAATTCTGTTAATGATAGGTCATGCATCATGGCACACACCTTTAACCTTAGCAGGAAGGCAGAAAAAAGGTCTAGGTCTAGGCCAGCCTTTTCTACATAGTAAGTTCTAGGCCAGTCAGATTTCATAGCGAGACATCCACCTCAAATCATAAATAAATGAAGTAAAAGGAAAGAAAGAAGAATTTGTGAGAAGGCTCACAACCAATGCATAGAGATGAATTTTAATTTTGAATACAAATATTAAAATTTATAAACAATATGAGGGAAACAGAAAATGAAAATCAAATTAAATCTAGTAATCAGAAATAAACTTAAAGCTAATATCAATTCAATACAGATGCAACAAAATCAAAACTTGTGTTCTGAAAATACCAACAAAACCAGTAACCATATAGCCAGACAAACTTTGATAATAATCATGACCTTTCTATTATAAAATACCTTAGCCAGATAAGAATAAAATGTCACTTCTTCAATTTGATAAAAGATATCTTTCAGAATCCTCCTGATAGTACCACATTTAACAGTGAAAACTTTAAGTCTTTCCCATTAAGTTCCAGAGCAAGAATATCCTCCTCCATCACAGCCTTTTAGTATTGTCCTGAAAGTCATAACTAATGTACCAAAACAAAAAGGGAAATATAATGAGTAAATATTGGGAAAGATGAAGTGAAACATTTTTGCATAGTTTACATGTTCATTTACGGTAGGAAATTTGAAAAGATAGCTGAAAATCCCTCTTTGGGAAATGATTCTGCACAGAAAGTTGGCACGACACAACCTAAAGACAAACACTTTCCTTCATTCTATAAATAAGCACACAGAATTAGAAATTAAAAATTAAAAATAATTTCTGAAAGGTTCTCTATCAAGAAAATACTTAGACATAAATCTAGCAACACATGAATAGTGCTTACATGAGGAAAACATAAATAATGTGATGAAGAAAATCAAACACAGTGAGTGAAAAGGGTACTCTATGTTTATATGCAGAAAGACTCAATATTATTCAGATTTGAATTCCTATCCATGTTTATGTTCAAATTCAATGCATCCTCCATTAAAATGTCAGCAAACTGGTTTGTGGGTACTGATAAAGTGATTATAATGTCTGTATGGAGACAGACTCAGAATGCCTAACAGAATATAAGAAAATGTCCAGCCTGAAGATATAATGTCTATGTATCTAAATTCAAACATAAGTAAGGAAAACCTAGAACATTAGTAGCACACAAGAAAGAAAACCATATCTTTTAGATTGATATGAAAAATGTGAAACAAGTCTTTAGAAATGAGAATTAAAGCAGAAGTCACAGTCACTCTTTTCACTTGGCACAATTTAATTGAACATCTTTAAATTGTTCCATTAATTATCCAAGCTTGGATTTATTTAAGAAATCTCATGCTTCTCCAAGTAACATTTAGAAAGGACATTAAAAACTGAGTTGAAGGGAAGATAAAGACTTAGAAAATTATGAATAAGGAGAAAATATCCACAAAGCAACACAGTATAACCTGAGGGATGAAATCATATTTCTACAAATAATTGATAGAACCTAAGAAACATAATTACTTTCTCAGTTTGTGATTTTTCTAGTATTCTTTTACTTAGCCTACATTCTTCACATAAAAGCAACCACAAATTTAAATTTAGGGGCCTAGGGCGAAGGTTGATGTGTAAAATTGTTTACTCTACAAATATGAGGTCCTGTATTTAAATACTCAGGACTCATGTAAACTTCAAGTGTGATTGCATATGCTTGTACTTCAAGCACTGGAGGCTGGAGAAACTGAAATCCTAAGATTTCACTGACCAGCAAGTCTGGTTAAAATAATGATCTCCTAGTTCAGTGACAGACCAAGGATATCTAGTTTCTTTTTCTATCACTGTGATAAAATACAAAGGTCCCGTGTGTGTGTGTGTGTGTGTGTGTGTGTGTGTGTGTGTGTGTGTGTGTGTGTGTGTGTGTGTGTGTGAGAGAGAGAGAGAGAGAGAGAGAGAGAGAGAGAGAGAGAGAGAGAGAAGCAGCTTTAAGAGAAAGGATTTATTCCTGCTCAAAGTTCAAAAGTACAGTGTATCATGTCAAGAAAGTAAAAGGCTGGAGCTTGTGCAGCTAATCACATCGCATCCACATTCAGAAAGCATATGGTGTTGAATGTATGCTGTTTGTCTCAGTAAGGGTTTCTATTGCTGTGAAAAGACACCATGACCAAGGCAACTCTTATAAAGAAAGCATTTAATTTCAGTGGCTTGGTTACAGTTTAAAAGGTTCAATTCATTAACAGCATGATGGGGAGAATGGCGGTATGCAGGTAGACATGGTAGTGGAAAGGTAGCTGAGAGTCCTACATCTTGCAGGCAATAGAAAGTCAACTGACACACTGGGTGGTATACTCAGCACAGGAAACTTCAAAGTCTGCCCCCACACTGACACATGAAAACAGAGGGGAGTTTCTGTCCCACCAGCAACTTCCAAATACCGAGTAGCCGCTTCACAAATTATCATACAGAGGCTTATATTAATTATAAATGTTTGGCCAATGGCTCATGCTTATTATTAATTAGTGTTTACATTTAAATTAACCCATTCTTAATAATTTATTTATTGCCATGTGATCTGCGGTCTACTGTTCCTCCAGCATCCTGCTTCTTGGGCAGCTCATGGTATCTATGCTGACTCCACCTCTCTTCCTCTGAGTCCCAGTTTGATTCATCTGCCTAACCTTATCCTGTCTTGCCAAAGGCCAAAACAACTTTATTATCAGCCAGTGAGACAAATACATAGTCACAGTGTACAAAGGGATCCTCCTACAGCAGACACACTTCTAACAAGGCCAAACCTACTCCAACAAAGCCATACCTCCCAACAATACCATGCCCTTTGGGCTTATGGGATCCAGTTACATTCAAATTACTACATTCCATTCCCTGGCTCCCAAAAGCTTGTAACAATATTATAATGCAAAATGCATTTAGTCCAACTTCAAATGTCACCAGAGTCTAACACAGTCTCAACAATATTTTAAAATCCAAAGTTCAAAATCTCTTGAGATTCATGCAATCTTTTAACCTTAATCACCTGTAAAAATCAAAATCAAAAAGGAGATTACATAATTCCAACATATAATGGCATAGGATATATATTACCATTCAAAAATGCAGGTAAGGGAGCATAGCAAAGAAATACTGGATCAAAGCAAGAGGAAAAGACAACTAAACAAACTTCCAACTTGCATCTCCATGTCTGATGTTAAAATGCTCTTCAGCTTTCCACCTCTCTTCAGTTTTGTTGACTGCAACATACTTCTTTCTCTTGGGCTCGTTTCATTTCTTGTTATCAAATCTCCTGACATGTAAACCATGACTCTGGCATCTCCAACATCTTGGTTTCTCCAAGGCAATCCAGGCATAAACTTCATAGCTTCATGCAATGGCCTCTCTAGGCCTCCATTCAGGGACACCCCTGACACATGCCTGGCCTCAGAAAATTTATTCCATAACCCCTTTCTTCTATCCTTAACTCTGCAGGCAGAACCATGTGGCAGAAGCTGCCAAGTTCTGCTGTATACTGGGGCTGAAACATGATCCCCTCATTCAATTACATCTTCACCAGCTGTCTGTCTTTCAGTGCCTAAGCTTGGCTGTCCTTAAACTTGCTCTATAGGCCAGACTGTCTTCAAACTCAGAGATCTGCCAGTCTCTGCCTCCCATATACTGGGATTAAAGGCATGTACCACCACACAGGACTCTAATTTTTTCCTTAATTCCTTTTCATGACTTGGAAATTTAGTTGGATGGGATCTTGCTCCGTGGTCACCACTTTCTTTACTCAATTTCTTAATCAGTTTATCACCTTGAACACAGGATTTAGGTCCATTCCAATTCCTGGTGCTCTTTTTCTCCTCAAAAATTAGATTTTGTAATTTTCCCGGCTCAGCTTGCTCCATTTCATCATAAATGTTCATTATAGTTACCACTAATAACCACACAACAGTGTCTATACTAGGTCGTTTTGAGATCTCCTCTGCCAATGTAATTAATCTAAAACTCTTCATTTTAGCCTCAGACTCTTTATACAAGGGCAAAAGGTAGCCACTTTCTTCACCAAAATATCTCAAGAAGGATCTCTAGGCAACATACTCAAATTATTCTCCTCTGAAATCTCTTGAGTGAGTCCTCAAGAGTTCAAATAACACTTAATACCTCTGTTTTCCATACTCCTACTATAATGGCCCACTAAGCAGTGCTTAAAGCATTCCACTGCTTTCATAACCCAAAGTACCAAAGTCCAAATTCCTTCAAACAGAAACATTGTCAGGCCTTATCACAGCAATACCAGAGTCCCTGGTACCAATTTCTGTCTCAGGATTTCTTATGCTGTGGAAAGATACCATGGCCATGGCAATTTTATAAGGAAAATATTTAATTAGGGTGGCTTGCTTTACACTTTCAGAGGTTCAGTTCATTATCAACATGATGGGGAGCATGGTGGCATGTAGACAGACATGGTATTAGAGAGGTAGCTAAGAGTCCTACATCTTGCAGGCAACAGGAAATTAAATGACACACTGGGCATATCCTGAGCATATGAAATGTCAAAGCCTGCCCTCACCATCACACACTTAATCAAGTAAGACCTAACCTATTCCAACAAAGCCACACCTCCCAACAGTGCCACTCTCTTTGTGATTCTGTGGGTCAATCACATTCAAACTACCACACTGTTGTTGAAAGCATGCTGCTGCTTAGCTCCCTTTTTCTACTTATGTAGTTCAGGATCTCAACTAGGGAATGAATTGTGCCATCGACAGTAAGAAAATCTTCCCAAGTAAATTAATATAATCAAGGGAATCCCCAACAGCCTTGCTTAGAAGATATCTCCAAGGATATTTTAGATTCTGTCAAGTTAACAGTACCAAAAACCACAATGTTTCAAGACAATAGAACATAGAGTGATGCAATATACCCAACATCCTGTTATGCCAACCTCTGCGTTGGGTGTTCATAGGTATGAATGGGCATACACATCTGCACAATTATATGACTGCATCACAAGCACATGCCTAGGCACATCCACCCCACCCCCACCCCCCACAGAGAGAGAGACAGAGACAGAGACAGAGAATATAAACTTTTTAAGACATAAGGTATATTGTAGTTACTTTGATAAACTTAAGACAGCAAGGAATGAAAAGGCAGAAAGAACAATCTATCCTTCATAATTTCACTAGACACCAAATTTCCTGGTCATGAAAAATCCATGAATATACTCTCTCATTTTTCTAACAACTTATCATTCTTCCATTTGTCCACAGAAACTGATACATCTTCAAAACACAGAAAGTTGCTTTTCCCTAAAAAGTATCATAAAAAGCAGGTAAAATGAAAAAAAAATCTAGTTTGGTATAGTGTTTTAACAAAAGTATCTTAACTAAAATCAGTCTTCTACCTGTAGAAATATAGTTGATGGTTGCATTTTCTGCACCAAAGACTTTTTAGTAACTAGAAGCAGTCATGTTATAAATTAAAGTGATTCAGTAGTTCTCAGATAATTTTAAAGCTATATCTTCTGCTCTATGTAGTCAAACAGATTTCCTTGTCTATTTTTTCCTTTTATGATTACAATGTATTTCAAATAAAAGTATAGTAACAATAGAATTTTAAAGACTAATTTTTTTAAAGTACCTGATAGAGACAAGTTTTTGAAATATTGTTTTCAAACTTTTATTTTTATTTTATATTTGTTAGTATTTTGTGTGTGTGTGTGTGTGTGTGTGTGTGTGTGTGTGTGTGTGTGTGTGTGTGTATGTCTCCTTATGTGTGTGTGGTGGACATGAGAACAGAAGAGGGGGTATGATCCATTGGAATTGGAATTATAAATGGAAGGGACCAACTGAACTGAACCCAGGTCCTCTGCAAGAATGCCAATTGTTTTTAACTCCTACTCTATTTCTTTAGTTCCAGTGAAAAGCTTTTAAACACTTCCTCAGTGAAGAGACTGCCTAACGTAGTAAACATCTTTAAAATATATCTCTTAGTCTCATTTCTATTTTCTCTATGCTTCAATTGTTCAGTACATATTTCATGTAAAGAGAACTCTTTTCATGTAAAAATCTCTAGAAATACATACTTGGAAGTATTATTTTATAATTTATAAAAGAACTTAGTGCCATCAGAAAAGGACAGTAAGTAAGCAAAAGAGCTATATACTTTACTCAAATAAGTTAAAATAACTTAGATGCATAATATCTGTATAAAAAGAAAATGAACACAACTTGAATCAAAAATGAAATGATTTAGATAACCAAATTTTCTTTCTAGTCTATGATATCAGGTACCCTTTGACCCATAACTCAAGTTGGGTCAATAGGATTGGCTGCCAACAAGGTTTTATTTCTTTCACAAATGTTATCATTTTCTAAAGAAATGAGTGTCTCCAAAGTTGACTGTACACTCTGCCCTTTATTTATAGCTCTTTACAATGAAGATAACTGGCTCTGCAAGTTCAAAAACTAACATATAGGTTTGAATGCCAAAAAACATATTGTTTACTTATCATTTAAATTTGACTTCCAGTATCCAATCAAGCAGCAATTTATAATTTAGACGACATCAGTAAACATATAAATCAACGTCAGAAACCCAGCATACATTCTCATGAAGAAATGCTTTATGAACTAAAGCACAGTGTGTTGGCCATGGGTAACTTCTATTACCCTTTCTCTCAATAATCTCCATTCACTTATGAAATTATTGGGTCACTGTTATCTTGCTTTAACCCTTTGGTAAGGTTGTTTAAGGTCTTTGAAATACAGTTAATTCCTTTCTTTACAATCTTCATGCTATGGGATGATGGTCTGGCACACTGAGCCATGATTTCGTTTTTTGGCAAGCATTTAAATATATTACTTTTGATTCACAATTTCTTGAGATACATAATGTCTAAGTTACAAAGATAATATATCACATACAAGGTGTGGGAGCCCACAAAGGTTTCCTAGTGAGATCTGAGCTTGCTTTACAAAGCAGGGCTGCATTAGGGAATGGCTTGACCACATATATGGTCACCAGGTGTCTAGGACGGTATGTGCTTAGCTGAGCTGGGGGGAGGTTTTTTGCTCCACCCCTTGGCATTCCTTTAAAAGCCTTTTAGTAGAGTCAGAAGGGGCTGGTGAGTTTGGACCCAGGCCCTCCCAAGGCTATCCTGTGTTTCTGTCTCTCTCCTCTATATTTCTATCTAGATATTCCTTATTTCTCCCTGCTCAAGAGTCTCTGGGGTAAATAAATGTGGGAGCTGGCCCCCTATAAGAAAGTCAGTGCTGAAAGAAAATTTTGTTATGATTTAAGGCTAGGGCATCAGTTTTCATAAATTACATTGCCTTGATCTTTGTAAGTATCCAATGTATATTTGATTGACTAGCCCTAGACTTCCTAAAGTTTTATATATATGATTGATTAATAAGAATAAGTAATGTGTATTGGGTATTTATTACCAAGTGCACTCTTAAAAATCTCTTGCTTCACTTTAATCTTCTTTGAATACTCTGAGCAAACTGATGAATTGAGTATACTTTTATCACCCAATTTAACAGATGAGAAAATACAGATAAGTTACTTCTGAAATACAAATAGCAAGTAAATATTCAAGGACTCAATTTTATACATTCCTATATTAAAGTCTTGATTTTTTTCTGACCATTAAAATACAAAATTAGAAAGTTCAATCCCTCCAATTAAAAATCTACAGTTTCCAAAGGGAAGTAATTGTGCTACATATTTTAGTGAAGAGAGATAACAAATTGAAGAGAACACATGAAATTTAATAAAAAAAATCAATTAAAATTGGTTTTATGTTACAGTAATAGAAAACACAATATGGAAAAACAAAACTAATAATAGAGCACATTTGATCTTTTTTCCCTCAGAAAGCAAGTACTCTAAATATAGATAGCTGCTTACTTTCATTTAGTATCTCATTCAAATCAGGTCAAAAGGGTTCTGTTATCTCTTATGCATTTCTCATACTGCTTAATCAAGGTTTGCAAGATGGTCCTGAAGAATATCTGTATTTACTTTTTTAAAGAAAAAAATATGTAAGAAGAAAGGTCAGTACTAGATGTTTCTGATCTCTTTTTATGATTAAAGAGATGGTAGCTACAAGACCAAGTCTGGGAAGGTACAATATCTAGCTGGGGATGTTGCTTTGATAAATAACATGAGCTCTATTCATAAAAAATAGTGCCTACTGTTAATATGTACAAAACAGCATGTGCTATTTTTGACATTTCACCTCAAACTATTAAATGATGTAACAACAAAATAATATCATTTGCATGTTATATTTTCTAATATTATATAAGAACTCCAAACTCTAGAATTACATAGTGAGCTTCATAGAATTCTTCTATGTTTAGAGGCTGAGAACAAAACCCCAGTGTGTTCTGTTCAATATTGGCATCAAGTATGTGTTCCAAACGCCATTTATCCTTCTTCTATTCAATATTTTTGATTCTCATTTCCACTCCCATAACCTTGATAATATTCTCAATCAAATTAGCCACTAGGTAATATATACAACATACATACATTGCATGCAGCCTACTTCTTATCTAGCTTTTATTCATCTAGTGACTCAGGCATAGCACTGTTGTTACAAACATGGGTATTATATAACCCAAAGTTTATTTCTATAGCTTGTTCCATTGCTTTAGTTTTCTATCCATGCACAATTTCTGCATTATTGCATTGAACCTGTTCAGCCATAGCTATTCTCTCACTCACTTTGTACTATGTTGTATTTTATATCAATTTCAGAAATGCTTGTCAATACCCAAACATAAATAGTTAATGAATTTTCCCCTTCTAAATCCCATGTAACACAAAACAGAAATATTTTAAAGATGATAGGATTTTGTGGTGGTTTGAATGAAAATAGTCACCATAGGTTCACAGAGAATACTAGGAATTGTGGATTGTTGGAGTAAGTGTAAAATTGTTGAAGGTGGTCTGTCACTGGGGGTGGGCATTTGGATTTTAGAAGTCCCAGCCAGGCCATTGTAACACTCTCCCTTCCTACTGTCTAGCAACCCAGATATATAACTCTCAGCTTCCTCTTCAGCACCATGTCTACCTGTGTGCCACCATGCTCCCTACCAAGATGACAATGGACTAAACCTCTGAACTGTAACATAGACTCAATTAAATACTTTCTGTTATAAGAGTTGCCTTGGTCATGCTGTCTCTTCAAAGCAATAGAAACCATAAGTCAGTATTATACCAGGGACTCAGGTATTACTGTGATAGGTCAGACCATATTTTTGTTTGGAAGAATATAGAACACTTTGAAATTTAGGACTAGCAAAGTGATTGGACATTTTAAGTGGTGTCTAACGGCCCATTAAGGTTTTTGGAAGAGAGTGATGCTAAGGATGATTTG
The DNA here is from genome assembly GCF_007827085.1 of Peromyscus californicus insignis. NCBI lineage: Eukaryota > Metazoa > Chordata > Mammalia > Rodentia > Cricetidae > Peromyscus > Peromyscus californicus. The sequence continues at coordinate 72,313,376 of NW_026294391.1, read as the reverse complement.
AACTGTAGGGTTTAATCAGCTCAAGATATTTCAGAGGAGAAGAATTTAGTATGTGACCTAGAGATCATTCTTGTGATATTTTGGTGAATAACATGGCTATTTTTCCCCTTGTCCAAAAAGTCTGCCTGAGGCTAAATTAAAGAGTTTTTGATTAATTGCTTTTGCAGAGAAGGTTTCAAAACAGCCTAGGGTTGACTATGATATGTGGTTGCTATTGGTCAGTCTTATACAGATCTACAATAAAAAGGAGCAAGCTGAGATAAGGAAAATACAAAGTGTACAGTTTGAGGAGAAAGGGAGAACTAGGAAGTATAATGGAGCTAAATCCTTCACTCAAGGAGAGAAATAGGCTAAACACAATCCTGATGCTAAATGGCATAAAGAGAGTGATGACTTCAGGACAAGATCCCACCCAGCTAAGCTTCCAACTTGTTAAAAGGAATTAAAGAAAAACAAAAAGAAAATAAAGAAAAGCTTAGGGCCTGGTATGGTCCTGCACATCTTTAATCCCAGAGGCAGAGGCAGAGGAAAGCGGGTCTCTGAGTTTGAGGCCAGACTGATCGACAGATCCAGTTTCAGCACTGACAAGCTTAGACAGCAATCGAAACCATCAAAACCAGAAAGCTAGTGAAGATGTATTTCAATAAGCTGGCCATTTTCCAGCCCCAGTGAGCAGCAGACCTTGTCAACTTGAGCCACATGATTCTGGCTTTAGAGTCAAGAATACAAGAAAAGGAATTTCTCTCTGTGACTAAGGAAAACCACAGAGGCCAGACATGTTGCAGGAGGTTCCCTGCATAGTGGTCCAGAGAGGTCATTGTGTGAAGCTGTGAAAATGAATCTTTGATTGTCTTGGTGACTCTAAGATGTAAGAGATGTGAGAATTGTGGGATACCTGCCAAAGAGAGCTGCTAACAGGGAGAGGATCCTGACCAAGAGAAACAAGTGTGTTGCTTTTAAACAAAAGCTAAAAGAAGTTGGATCTCTGAAAAGTGATTTGACATCAGACATGGAGATGAAGAATTTTTTCAGCTGGTTTTCAGTTTTATTTAGGCCTAGGGTTTCCTGACTATGTACCCTTTCCCCTCTTTTGGAATGGTAATGTATATACTGTGCCATTATATTTTGGAAGTATGTGATCTACTTTTTTATTTTGATTTTATAGGGTATTATAGTTAAGAGATCATCATGAGTCTCAGAAGAGTCTTTGAACCTTGGGCCTTTAAACAGTATCAAGACTGATAAGATTATGGGGACTTTTGAAGTTGGACTAAATGCATTTCGGCATTATGGTATTGATGCAAGCCTATGGGGGCCAGTTAGTGGAATGTCGCTGTTTTTTTTTTTTTTTTAAAGTGGCTGCCATAGGCTCACAGGTAGTGGCACTATTGGGAGATAGGGCCTTGTTGGAATAGGTATGGCCTCATTGGAGGAAGTATGTCACTGGAGGTGGGCTTTGGGTTTTCAAAAGCTTCTGCCTGCAGATCTGGATGTAGAACTCTTAGCTACCTCTTCAGCACCATTTCCACTTGTGTGCTATCATGTTTCCCACCATGATGACTATCTTAGGGTTTCTATTACTGCATCAAAACACCATAACCAAAAAGCAAGTTGGGGAGGAAAGGGTTTATTTGGCTCACATTTCAGCATTGCTGTTCATCACTGAAGGATTTCAGAACAGGAACTCAAACAGGGCAGAATCCTGGAGGCAGGAGCTGATGAAGAGGCCATGGAGGTAGGCTGCTTATGGACTTGTTTCCCATTGGCTTGCTCAGCCCACCTTCCTATAGATTGCAGGACCACCAGTCCAGGGATGGCACCACCTACCATGGACTAGGTCCTTCCATATTGATCATTAAATGAGAAAATGCCTTACAGCTGGATTGCATCTGGCTCCCTACTCTGATGACTCTAGCTTGTGTCAAATTAACACACAAAACAAGCCATTACAACTGACCCCTTGTCAAATTGACACACAAACACATCACTATTAAACCATATCCTTTCCTTTCTTATTCATCCCCAAGATCTCACATTAAAATTGTAAATAATTTTAAAAGTCCCACAGTCTTTACAAATTCAGTCTTTTAAAGTCTCAGTCTCTTTAAAATATCAAATTTCTTTTAAAAGTGTAAGTCTTTCAGCAGTGGTCTCTTTAAAAATCAAAATGAAATATCTTCTTCAAGAGGGAGGAACCAGGGCACCCTCAAAATCTGAACCAAGCTAAACCAAACTCCAACACTATAAATAACTCAATGTCCAATTATCTGGGATTCACTCATAATCTTCTGTACTCCTACTAAGGACCTGGGTCACTTCTCCAGCTCTGCCCTCTGCAGCACACACAGCTCATCTTCTAGGATCCAGCTGGCTCCACTCCACAGCTGCTGCTGTTCTTGGTGGTAATCCTATGGTACAAGCCTCTTCAAAATGCTAGGGTCCCTTCCTACAACAAGGCTGCACTTTTACCAATAGCTTCTCATAGGCTCTATTTATGGTGCCAAGTCTTGACCCCTTTAGTCCTGGGCTTTCAACTGCCACTGAGCCTGTGCCTTTACCAATGGCCACTCCTGGCCTCTCACAGTGCCAAGCCTTAACTGCTCTCTATGACCCCTTCACACCTTCCAAACCAGTACCACCTGGGAGACCTTACACATTACCAATTCTGGTTTCATCATGAGGTACAACCTTGGCCACATCTAAACTGTTTCTCAGTGTTCTCAGAAAACACTTCCCAGAAAATTTCACATCAGTGATGCTAATCTCTTCTTAATAACCACTAATTTCTTCATGCCAGCTAACCAGCATCAACTATCCCAGCAAATCAAAAATTCGTTTTAGTAGTTCTGGTATCTTGTTAATCACAGCTGATTCTTCAACTTAGCTAACCAGAACCACCAGCTCTTAATTCAAAAATAACAAATGACCTTGATAGAGTCTTTAAACTTCCCTTTGAAATTACACAAGCCAGGCCTCCATCTTAACATTCTTATTTTCCAAGCCCCCAAAGAACATCCCACAGAGCTTTTAACACTCAATGGCTCTTCTGGCCCAAAGTTCCAAAGTCTTTCCACAATCCTCCCCAAATATAGGTCTGTCACTTAAATACCCCACTGTACTGGTACCAATTTATCTTATTGCTGACATGAAACACCATCAACAAAAAGCAAATTGGGGAGTAAGGAGGTTTATTTGACTTACACTTAAGCATTACTCTTCAACATTGAAGGAAGTCAGGACAGAAACTCAAATGGAGCAGCATCCCAGAGGCAGGAGGGCTGCTTACTGGCTTGCTTCCCTTGGTTTTCTCACTCCACTTTCTTATAGAACCAAGGACCACCAGCCCAATACCCACCATGGACTGGGCCCTTCCCCATTGATCATTAAATGAGAAAATTCCTTACAACTGCATTTCATTGAGGCATTTCCTAAATTAAGGCTTCTTCTTCTGATGACTCTAGCTTGTGTCAAGTTGACACACAAAACCATCCATTACATTGACAGTGGACTAAACCTCTGAACTATAAGCCACCCTGAAGGGACCTGAGTCCTGTGAGGTGATCCCCTCTGGACCCCAGATTAGGCACAGACCATACCCAAACATCAATTTACAAAAGTAAAGAAATTCTTTACTAAACAAGGCAAAGAGACAAGATGACTTAATTTAAATCAGTCAGAAACAGCATCAATTAGTTTTCAGGTTAATTTTAAGAGGACCAAGTGGGAGTTCTGTGTTCAAATTGGCTAGGTTGGGCTGGTTAGTTCAAATTGGGTGATTTAGTTAGGGTAGTCAAATGGAGATTTTTGATTGCTGGATCTTTATGATTTGATAGTTGGACCTTAGTTATCAAACTCAGGAATGAGTCAGGCATAATAAATTGGCCAAATAAGGGAGTAGACCTTGGTGACTAGCTTTAGGAATGTAATCTAATGTTTTAGCATGGGAGTGGGAAGGGGAAAGGGTGGTACCTGCTGGAGCCATGTTTGCCATTCTCTGGCTAGAGCCCTTCATAGCCCCAATAAATGTTTTTGTTGTAAGAACTGCTATGTTCATGACGTCTCTTCACAGCAATAGAAATTCTAAGGCAGCTTGTGATAACTACATGTTGCTAGCATTTCCGGAGGATAGGTCTTAGAATGACTGGGAGGTTGGTGACAAAAGGAAGGTATTGATGTATCTTCAGTAAACCTACAAAGCACAAAAAAATAGAAAACTTGGAAACCAGAACTTGGAGAGGGAGCCTGCCCTAGTGTTCAGAGCATGCAGCAGAGTTAAGAGGAAACAGGGATGAAAGGAAGAGAAGTATTACAGAGCACATACATTTTTAGTGTATCTGGATTTTAAGTTGGTCAATTTCATACAGATAACAGCTATATCACTAATTTTCCCATTGAACTAATAATTGTTTTCTGATTGTAGAGTTTATTAAATTTGTAAGTAAAATAATGGATAAATGGAAAAATTATTTCAGTATGTTCACTGTTGTATTGTTCTATTTTTGAAAATTATCATATAATTGCATCATATCCTTCCTTCCCTTTCTTGTCTCTAACCTCTCCCATGTACTCCCTCCTGGTGTTTTCTGTATTTCTCATAGCATTTTTGTCCCTTCTTACTCTTACCATCTTATACCTGTGAGAATGGCTAAGATAAAAAACACTGAAGACAGTTTATGTTGAAGATGTGGAGCAAGGGGAGCACTCTTACACTGTTGGTGGGAATGCAAATTTGTGCAGCCACTTTGGAAATCAGTATGGCGGTTTCTCAGAAAATTGGGAATCAATCTTCCTCAACACCCAGCTATACCACTCTTAGGCATATACCTAAGGAACGCTCAATCATACCACAAGGACACATGCTCAACTATGTTCATAGCAGCATTATTTGTAATAGCCAGAACCTGGAAAAAACCTAGATGCCCCTCAACCAAAGAATGGATTAAGAAAATTTGGTAGATATACACAATGGATTACTACTCAGCAGTGAAAAACAATGATGTCATGAAATTTGCAGGCAAATGTATAGAACTAGAAAATATCATCCTGAGTGAGGTAACACAGATTCAGAAGCACAAACATGGTATGTACTCACTCATAAGTGGATACTAGATATAAAGCAAAGGATAACCAGACTACGACCCATAGCTCCAGAGAAGCTAGCTAACAAGGAGGACCCAAAGAGGGATGTGTGGTTTGCCCTGGGAAGGAGAAATAGATGAGATTTCCATGAGTAAACCGGGGTCAAGGCGGGCAATGGAGCATAGGGGATGGGGATGAGAACATAAGAGAATGGGACGTCAAGCTGGAACAGGGATGGAGTGGAAAAGCAATGAAAGATACCATGATAGAGGGAGACATCACGGGGATAGGGAGAAAACAGGTGCTAGTTCCCAGGAATCCCCAAGGATGACCACAGCTTTAGACTGCTAGCAAAAGTGGAGAGTGTGCCTGAACTGGCTTACCCCAGTAATCAGATTGGTGAATACTGTAACTGTAATCATAGAGCCTTTCTCTAGTAACTGATGGAAGTAGATGTAGAGATCCACACCCAAACACCAGGCTGAGCTCCAGGAGTGCAGTTGAACAGGGAGAAGAGGGATTCTATGAGCAAGGGCATCAAGATCATGATGAGAGACAACCAAACCAAACTAATGGGAACTCATGAAAATTAGGTCAATAGCTGTGCAACATCCATGGGACTGGACTAGGTCCTCTGCATAAGCAAGACAGTTGTGTAGCTTGATGTGCTTAAAGGGCCCCCTAGCAGTAGGAATAGGATCCATCCCTGGTGCATGAGCAGGCTTTTTGGAACCCAGTACCTATGATGGGACACCTTTCACAGCCTTGAGGCAGGGAGAGGGGCTTGAACCTTCCTCTACTAAATGTACCAGGCTTTGCTGACTCCCCATGGGAGGTCTTACCTTCTTGTAGGAGGGAATGGAGTGTGGGTTGGGGGAGAGAGACTGGAGGGGCTGGAGGAGGGAAGAGGGGGATCATTGATTGGTATGTAACATGAATAAAAAAATTTCTTAATAAAAAATAAAATATAAGATTCTATAAACTCCAGAAAAAAAAAGAAAACGTGTCAGGGTTATTTTTATCAATAAGTTTTTGGGAAATGTTTTATGATCATATGCATACCACAGACTCCTCCCAGATCCACATCTACTTTCCTTATGCACCTAACTTTTTGTCCTTTATTTTTTAAACAATTAAACTGAATCTGTGCTACATACACATTCTTAGATGTGTCATCTTTCATTTATGTATGCTCCACTACCAGGGGTCATGACATTACAGAAAATCAACTCTCCTTTTCTCATCATCAGCTATCCATTGCCAAACCTACTTGATTTGGGGTGAAATGTCATGTCGAAGTCTCCTTTTCATGCTAGGATTTGATCTGGATTGAACTTGCATGGCTCTTTGCATGCGGTGAGTCTGTACATTTGGCTTCTGTGTTGTGTCTGAAGGTAGGGTAGTATTTCCTTGTATTCATCCACAACCTCTGGATATTATATTCTTTCAATCAGCTCTCCAGTGGTGATTCCTGAGCATTCATAGGAGGGAATGTGATATAGATGACCCTTTTAGGGCTGAGCATTCTGTAGCCTCTTACTCTCTACAGCTTGGCCTGTTATGGATCCTTGTGTTAATCAGTGTCTACTGTAAATAGAAGTTATCCTGATGAGAATTGAGTGATGCATTAATACATGTATATAATGATAAATAATTATTATTCAGCTTAATACTATCCATATTTAGCAAAAAATAATACATTTTACCCTAAGGCCTATGACCTAACTAGCCACAGATTCTCAGTACAAAAACAGTGCCAGGTATGGATTTGATCTTATGGAGTAAGATTTAATTCCACGATAAGCTAGTTGGGTACACTGATGGTGTTCTTAACACAATTTTACCAGTGGGCATATATTGCTAGGCCAGACATTATTGTGGCTCACAATGTTCACAGATATGTAGAGTTGATGATTCTACCCTGAAAGTGGGTAGCATCTTCTGACAGTGGTCTAGATTAATTGATATATAAGGAAGAAAGCTTTTTATATTGGGGTATAATTGGCCTCCGCTCTTGCTGGCAAGTTTATCTACTATGTTGCTACTAATGCTTCTGTGGCTGGTATATTTGTTGATACTAGAACCAGCTTCATAGACTTAAAATATAAAATAAAGAATAACAGATCTTCATGAATCTTCCATAATTTGGTTCCAGATTGTGATGGCTGAGGCGTTTAACCTCATGGACTGAAAAACTATTGCCATCTTAGCCTCTCCAGTTTGAACTCTACCCATATCAATGAGGTCAATGAAATAAATCCCCTTTTAACAAATATACATTCTGTGATTTCTGTTTCTCTAGAAATCTCTGCCTAACAGAAGACAAAAAGTTCACTTTACTTAGGAATGTATATATTTCTACATCCACTTTTCAAAATATCCTTATGAGTCAAGGTTATATTATCCATCAGTATGGTAAGTTCTCTTTGTTCATAAACACAATGAAAATCCAATGAGAAACAGAAGCAATAATGTAAATTGCAATATATTTTAAAATAAATGTATTTATTTTACATCCCAGCCACAGTTTTTTCTCTCTCTTCTCCTTTTCTCACCTATTCCCACTCCCTTCCCACCCCCTAATCCACTCCTCCTCCATTTTTGTTTAGGAAGTGGCATATCTCCCATGAGTATCAATAAAATATGGTATATCAAGTTGCAGTAAGACTAAGCACCTCTCAATGTATTAAGGCTGGGCAAGGCAATGCAGTATGAGGAGCAGGGTCCCAAAAGCCAGTAAAAGTCAGAGACAGACCCTGTTCCCACTGTTAGGAGTCTTACAAGAGGACCAAGCTACACAACTATCACATATATACACAGTGCCTAGGTCAGTCCCATGCAGGCTCCCTGGTTGTCAGTTCTGTCTCTGTGAGCTCCTAGGAACCCAGCTTATTTGATTCTGTTAGTTTTCTTGTGGTATCCTTGACTCCTCTGGATGCTGCAATCCTTTCTCTCCCTCTTCAGGAAGATTCTCTGAACACTGCCTAATGTTTCTGTGGATCTGGATCTATTTCCATCAGTTACTGGATGAAGCTCCTCTGATGACAATTGGGCTAGGCAACAATCTGGTCACAGTTCAGGCTCTGTATCTGCTATTGCTAGGAGTCTTAGCTGGGGTCATTTTTGTAGATTCCAAGGAGATTCCCTTGTGCTAAAAACCTGGCTCAATGAACTTTTTATTGACCCTTTCTTTGAGTGATTTGATTTCCAGGCCTGCAACTCCGACATGACAGTAATGTTCACTGGATATGAAGGTAAATGTGGCCATTCCTGACTCTTTGTATTTTTCAAATACTGAATTCCAGTGTTCATGTTATGAGATAAGTAGCATCACATAGAAGTGTATCTTTAATAAACAGATTGTATCATGAAAATGATATCCAATTCTTTCAGAAAATTTTCATCTGAGCTAGCACTGCAGTTTGACATGTAGAACAGTTCAGTGTTATATGAGGCCATCTGCCCTGGATGAGGTGGAATATTCAACACTAGTCCATCACACAATCATTGGTCTCCTTCTTCTACTCCTTTATGTAGGTTAGATTTCTGCTGAATCTAAATTTAAGTTCATTAGTAGGTAATGAGTAAGAACTCATGCCTTTTTAATGGAATAATTGTCCTTGACTTCTTGATTGTCTACACTATTGAAGATCTCATTTTATTTACCCATATATTTTCCCCTATAGACTCTGTGCTCTAATGACCAGCTCTACAACTGTCTGAGGATAATGACTCCTTGATTGCTGCTCTGACTTTATTGATCATTATGGTAATCAGTGTCTTCTGTCTTTTACCACTTAAGTGCCACACTATCTGGCCTTTTGAATTTAACCCCATGGATGTTAACTCACTGGGACCTGTGACTCTCTCTTATCATCATTCCTTGTTCAAAGAGTAGAGGTAAAAATGAAATTGTTAGTAATTCTGGTGAGAGACTCCATGGCACATTTCTAATGATCTTAGAACACAGTGGTCTTTCTGGCATTTCTAAAAAAACATGTGCAATCCAACCTGCCTGTTTCTCTCAGCATCTCTACTCCATCCTTCACTTTAATCCACAGTATATTAGGAGTTTTCAAATTAAGGAAACTAACTTTTTATTTTTTTTCAAAATTTAAAGAGTCATTTATGCAAGGACCATTCTTATACACCTTTATCTGTTTTTTTTTCAATCCTGTGTTTTTATATTGTGTCAATAATGTTTTGCTTATGTTATCCTACATTTGACTTTATGTGATCAAATTGTTGTAAAATACAGTACTTTTATATTTCCATAGTTCTTCCAAGTATATGCCAGCAATATTAATCATTGATTGCTTTGCCTCTTTTTTTATTAATCAAGGTAAGCACATCTGCATTCATATATATTTGATATTCATTATTAGTTGGTAGTCAGGCAAGAAAACAGGACCAGGCTGCAATGATCTGCTTGGAATGAGAATTCTGCAGCATTCTTCATAACAGTGTAAATCCTACCTTACACTAAGAAAGGGAAAAACACTTTCTTAGCTCATTCCTTAATGCATGCTTAAAAGGCTCTAGTATAGTAAACATAAACTAGGTGACCTTGTCTCAGCATTCGGGATTATATAATATCCCCATTAGCGCCATGACCTCTACAAAGCAGACTGAAAGAAGTATAATGAAAGGCTAAGGGCTAAGGGCTTATGATAATGGCTTAGTGGAAAAGCCAAGGAAGTATGGTGTTAGCATTCAAATATCTCTTGAGTTCTGCAATTCTCACAAGTCCTTATTCAGCCTACTACTAAGTTATGCCTGACCTTCCATTAGTGGTGATAAAGGTTTATTTCTTTATTATTATTCAAGAACTCTGCATTTGGCCATTAACTGCTTATTAAAAGCCTATCATCTTTCATTATCTTTTTATAGGAGGCCAATATACCATATTAGTATCTAGCCAAATATATCATTGTAAGCATGATTCCTTCCCAATCCCTTTCAAATGTGTGCAAAACAATATTTGCCACGAAATTCGCTTTCACTGACCATTTATCCAAAGCATCACCTGTGAAGTTGAAACACTACTGCATGTCTGGGGTCATGCTTGCCTCATATATACAGTGTAACATCAATTTTATGGGTTGATACACAGACAACTCTATCCAAATTCCTTCACTTAGAATGTATTTTCTCAGGTAATTCTGCTGTGGATATCGCTCTGTATAAATAAACACTCATTGGCCAGTAGCCAGACAGGAAGTAGAGGTGGGACTAACAGAGAAGAGAATTGAGGGAACAGGAAGGCAGAGGGAAACACTGCCTACAGCTGCCACCAGGACAAGGAAGATGTAAGGTATCAATAAGCCACGAGTCATGTGGCAAGGTATGGATTAATAGAAATGGGCTAAATATAAGAGTAAGAGCTAGATAATGATAGGCCTGAGCCAATGGCCAAGAAGTTTAAATAATGCAAGAGTCTGTGTGTTTATTTTATAAGTGGGCTCCGGAACTAGCAGGACTTGGTGGGAACTGGAGAGAAATTCTCCAGCTACATAATTCTTTGGACTATTTTCAAAAGACCAAGTAATCCTAAAAGCAGGTACCAACAAAAATATATATAAACCAGTACTCTATCCCAGTTAACAATGATTAACCATTTATCACTATCTTACTTCCAGGCTAATGTAATTTATTCTGCACATTTCTTATAATTGAATGAAGATGCTGTTATCTTGTGACTGTCCTAAGACAGCATACCAGTATACCATATACTGGTGTTTTATGTCTAGAGCTAAATAATGCTACATTGGATGAAAGTAACAAATTATTCTTATAGTCAGGTGTTTATAGAAAATTGACTTTTTCCAACTTTTAGTTGCTATTAATGGTACTACTATAAATAAGTATGTGTGACATTTTTGTGTGTATGAATATTTTTAGTTTTCTTGAATATATACCCTAAGAATAGACATGCTGTCTTACAGGATAATCCTATAATTACCTCTTGAGGAAATGTGGACGATTTTCCAAATTACTATTCCAATTTACAACCCTACAAGCAGTGTGCAAGAGATCTATTTTTTCCTATATCCTTGTTAACATGTAACCTCATTTGAATATTAAATTGTAACCATCCTAGTGTTTTTAAGCGGCATTTCATCATGGTTTCTTTTGTATTCTGCTAATGCCTAGTGTTGTAGAATGTCTTCTCATACTAAATTGTTCTGTGTAGGTTCTTGGAAAAAATTCCTTTTTAGATTAAAACTATTTTTGCTTTTTATTAAAGTTATCTATGCATTTTTGTGGTTTTGTGTGCATTTGTGTGGGCATACAGGTAATAGTACATATATAGAGCCAGAAGACAGCTTGTGAGATTGAGTTCTCTCCATCAACCATTTTGGATTCTGAGGATGTAACTAAACTAAGATCAGCATGAACTATAATAAGCAACTCTATCCACTGAGCCATCTCACTTGGCCAGATTGTTGACATATTTTTAAATAACCTATTTGACTTACGATTACTAAACTTAAAATATTTTCAAGCATTGTAAATATGTTATGATCAGACCTAGGATTTGTTTAAAAAAAAGTTGTGATACATTGAATTTATTGCTTTTTTGCTATTCATTGAAGAACAAAACTTTAGATGTGATGATATTTATTATGTTTTTTTGGTTGTCATTATATATAACGAATTACTCAAAGCAAAGCCAAAATTAATGTCAAAATTTTATACAGTTGAAGTCTTACATTAAGATACTTAATCAAAGTTTAGATATTTGGTACATTAGGTACATTTGGTGCATGCATTAGAATGTATTTGATACAGTGTTATTCTTTTGTGTTCATATATTGTTGTGACATCATTTGTTGAAAATATCTTTTTTTTCTCTTGACTACACTGTCCATTTGCTAGTGTTCCATAAATGAGCTAGAATACGGATTTTTTTCAGTTTTCTTCCATTCATCTGTCAGTCACAGTGCAAACTATACATTATCTTAAATGTACATTAAAAGTCACACACCCTTCAGTTATTTTCTTTTTCTTTATTTAAAATATATATTGCATTTCAAATCCATGAATCTCTTTATAAATTTGAGTTTTGTGATGAAAATGTAAAGCTTGAAATTCTGATGGGCATTTGCAAGGTCACATATACTATTTTGGTAAGCACTGACACTTTAACCATATAAAAGTTGACAGCCTTTCAGTGATACTTTGGGATTTAGAGATTATGAGTTCCATTCTTTTCTGTGAAAATTTTCCTAAGTGTTTTATGCTATTTAATGCTTTTGTGAATGCTACTGTTTTCTTAATTTACTTTTATTTATGTCATTGTTAATACTAAAAGCATAGCTGAGTTTTTCCAAAAAGTTTGAGGTTTTATTTTGAAAAAAAAAATTAGTTACAGTCTCTTTTAAGAATACTAAGCTATAATGTATCATTTAGTTTTATTCAACTATAATATATAGCAATGCTATGATAGAATATAGCAAGGGTACACAAAACTTTTCCTGAAGTTAATTTAGTGGATTTTAACTTCTCTGTGAACTGACTGAATTCTCTTTTATTAACAAACATGTATCTTTTTTTCCATTTGTAGAATTTCTTTTTTTCATTAACTTTTTGTTAATTATATCCATAACATACAAAATCTTTCCATTGTGATTATTTTTACTAGTCATATTTCTTTGAAAACTCATCTACATATTTTTATGTGTTAAATATAAATATAGCTGGGTATATTCAAGTTTACATTTCATTGGGTATTGTCATTACTCCTTTTATATAAATACTAAAATAACCCTATCTTTCTATAAAATTATTGCAATGATTATGGAAAAATATTGTTAAATCAAGTATTGATTTCTGGAAATAATTTTTGTTATGTGGAATTTTCCAATAAATGAAGAATTCTATTTCTCTGTATTTAGCTTTAGTTTCTCATCTTTTCCCAAGCATATGGAGAATTTTTCATACTAGTCCATTAAAATTTGGTTAGTATATTTTGGGAGATGGTAAACATCATTATATTACCATTTTAATGGCAACATATGCTTTTCTTGTGAATAAAAATACAATTGAGTATATTTCACTTGTAGTTTATATCAATATTGAACACATGTGTTAATTGTTCATCTGTGAGTCTGTGTCCCTTTGAATTATAGTGTTTATTATAAGTGAGATGGTAAAATTGCAAATAGCTTTATATAAATTCATTCATTTCTTGTCAATGTGGACATGTTCCTCCTCTTTTTATAACTTGAATAAATGACATAATTGGAATATTATTTATAATTTTAAATATAACTGCTGAAAATAAATAGTTTGCTTCTTGATTTTGGTTACAATGAGCCAGTGTTCTTTCTTCATCAATGCTTTATATAAAATGAAGGAGTCTTAGGTTTTGCCAAATGCAAATATTTTCCTTATGATCAGGCAACGTAGAAAGCAAATTTCCAGAAACTCTAGATAATTTAGCTCACCCAAAATGTCATATTATTCCTTTTACATGACAGCGAGTTTCTAGTTGTTCAGTCCAAGAACATGCTATAGTAAAAACTGCGAAAGAGCAATGTGTACACATTGTTCTCATGCTTGTTTTTGACAGTTGAGTTTATTTTAGTCAATGTCTGAGTCTCCCAATACTCTTCCATTTTATAATCATCACATCTAACTGAGAAGTTTTTCATGGATAATATTTATCATATTGAAGAAATTCTCTTATATACTAGGCTCTTGAATATTTTTAATATAAAAGTATATTTATTTTGTCATGTTCGTTCTGTAAGTATTAAATGTTGCTAGAGTTTTCCTGCCTGGCCCACAGTCAGGACAAATCTCTGACACCCGCCAGTCCCACAGCCATTCAGACCCAACCAAATAAACACAGAGACTTATATTGGTACAAACTGTATGGCTGTGGCAGGCTTCTTGCTAATTGTTCTTACAGCTTAAATTAATCCATTTCTATTAATCTATACCTTGCCACGTGGCTTGTGGCTTACCGGTACTTTACATCTTCCTTATCCTGATGGCGGCAGGCAGTGTCTCCCTCATCCAGCTTCCTGTTCTCTCAATTCTCCTCTCTGTTAGTCCCGCCTATACTTCCTGCCTGGCCACTGCCAATCAGTGACTTATTCATTGACCAATCAGCAACACATTTGACATACAGACCATCCCACAGCACTTCCCCTTTTCTTTTCTTAAAAAGGAAGGTTTTAACCTTTACACATCTCCAAAGTCAGCTTGGTATATTTGGGAATTTGGGCATAGCTTCTCTTACTACTTCCTGCTGGAGGGGGGCGCTGTATCTTCTGGGGAAACAAAGAAAATTTTAGGATCATGGAGTAGTCCGTGAGGCTGTATCATCTGAGCCAATTGCCTTGAAACGGTTCTGGATGTTGGATCATCTGGGCCATGGTGTCATCGGAGACCTTCAGGTGGTCTTGGCTGGTCAAACCTGATGTGTCTTAATCTGGAATAAATCCATAGCCTCTGGCTTTCTGTGGAAACAAAAGCAGAGTCTCCTTTCCAAAGTAACATATCCTTATATCCAAATTTTGAAGTCAAGGTACCTTTAAAATATGCATATTGGTTTAACTCAGCTTCCTTTACAATCAAATATCTCTCTGTAGTTAAGAATCCCAAAGACAACACAATCCAGATTCTCTGTGTGATATCCATCTTTACGGGTCTTATTTTTTATATTAATTTTACTGTCTCTTTAAAGACTTTATTTTTTAAAACTATGTATTTGTTTTTGTAACTGTGTATATCACCTTTTTAATCTCTTTTAAGCCTACGTATATTTTACACACATTTTAAACTATTACATCTGAATCTGTCTTATTGTGAATCTATTGCCTTAAACTGCAGCAGCTGTGGCTGCTGGCTCCGCCCACATCAGCTTCTCAACATGGCGACGGTATGCTTATCGCCAGCTCTGGGAGCCATCGTGGGTCTATGCTTTTATCCAAGCAGCATGTAGCCCAGAAACCTCTTTTTTTTGTTTTGTACTAGCAAAGGCTAAATCCACCACGCAGCTTAATGTGCCACTTGCAGAGGCCTCATTCCCGCCATACCGCAGGTCGAGAGCACACACTAGGAACCCACCAGTAGCTCAAACCGGCAGCTGCCGCTCATTTGAGAGAGACAATTAGGAACTGTTTTTAGTTCCGTTTTAGAATCTTTTCTCAGTTTTTAGGTGGAAACTCTTGCCACCACGTTGGACGCCATTTGTTTCTAGAGTTTCTGGCCGGCAGTGTCTCCTCCACCCAGCTTCCTGTTTTCTCAATTCTCCTCTCTGTTAGTCCCGCCTATACTTCCTGCCTGGCCACTGCCAATCAGTGATTTATTCATTGACCAATCAGCAACACATTTGACTTACAGACCATCCCACAGCAATTAAACATTAATGTCTATTATTTGTTTTGATTGTATTAACGTGTATACCATAACAACAGGTTTTCATACATTAAATGAAAACTTAAACCCTGGTATACGTATTAGTTTCTCAATATGCAAAGTTTTTAAAGTAGAACTAAATTTAGCTTACTCTAGTGTTTCAGGATTTCTGTTTCTACAGTTATATAATATAATATTATTTTCTTTACATATCTTTGTCTGGTTAATTATTGAGATTTACTAGACTGAAAAATTGAGTTGGAAGTATTCATACTTATTTTTTTAAGATTTTTATGAAGGTTCATGTTTAACTTTTAAATGGTTTGTGGGATTCACCATAAACACTTTTGGAATTTGCTGAACTTTTTAGACAATATTTTAAATAATATATTACTTTTCTACACTTATTCATGTTCAATATTTCTTCCTAATAACATTTTAGTAGTTATAGGAATATGTCTATTTCATATGCATAGTATAATTTACAATGTATATTTATAATATCCTATATTAATTATTTTTGATTATATGAATTTCATAATGTCTCCTCTGCTGTGGGATGTTCTGTATGGCAAATGTGTTGCTGATTAGTCAATAAATAAAACACTGATTGGCCAGTGGCTAGGCAGGAAGTGTAGGCGGGACAAGGAGGAGAATAAAGCTGGGAAGTGGAAGGCTGAGTCAGAGAGACACTGCCAGCCGCCATGATGACAAACAGCATGTGAAGATGCCGGTAAGCCACGAGCCATGTGGCAAGGTATAGATTAATGGAAATGGATTAATTTAAGCTGTCAGAACAGTTAGCAAGAAGCCTGCCATGGCCATACAGTTTGTAAGCAATATAAGTCTCTGTGTTTACTTGGTTGGGTCTGATGGCTGTGGGACTGGCAGGTGAGAGAGATTTGTCCTGACTGCGGGCCAGGCAGGAAAACTTCAGTTACAAATGGCATCCAACATGGTGGCAAGAGTTTCCACCTAAAACCTGAGAAAAGATTCTAAAACGGAGCTAAATACAGCTTCCTAATTGTCTCTTTCAAATGAGCGGCAGCTGCTGGTTTGAGCTACTTGTGGGTTTCTGGTGTGCCTGCTCGACCTGCTGCCCTATGGCGGGAATGAGGCCTCTGCAAGTGGCACATTAAGCTGCGTGGTGGATTTAGACTTTGCTAGTACAAACAAAAAAAAAAAAAAAAGAAAAAGAGGTTTCTGGGCTACACGCTGCTTGGATAAAAGCATAGACCCACAATAGCTCCCAGAGCTGGTGGTAAACTACCACAGCCATGTTGGGAAGCTGAGGTGGTCGGAGCCAGCAGCCACAGCTGCTGCAGTTTGAAGCAATAGGTTCACAATAAGACAGATTCAGATGTAATAGTTTACAATGTGTGTAAAATATACGTAGGCTTGAAAGAGACAAAAAAGGTGATATATACAGTTATATAAACAAATACATAGTTTAAAAAAATAAAGTCTTTAAAGAGACAGTAAAATTAATATAAAAAATAGGCCACGTAAAGGTAAATATTACACAGAGAATCTGGATTGTGTTGTCTTTGGGATTTTTAACTGCAGAAAAACATTTGATCGTAAAAGCTGTTGAGTTATGCCAAAATGTATATTTTAAGGGTACCTTGACTTCAAAATTTGAATATAAGGATATGTTGCTTTGGAAAGGAGACTCTGCTTATGTTCCCACAGAAATCCAGAGGCTATGGATTTGTTGCAGATTAAGATACATCAGGTTTGACCAGCCAAGACCCCCTGAAAGGTCTCCGATGACACCATGGCCCAGATGATCCAACATCCAGAATGGTTTGAAGGCAATTGCTCAGACAATACAGCCTCATGGACTATTCTATAATTCTAAAATTTTCTTTGTTTCCCCAGAAGATACAGCGCCCCCCTCCAGCAGGAAGTAGTAAGAGAAGCTACGCCCAAATTCCCAAATTATATGTAATTTTACTTTGTTAAGGTTAAAACCTTCCTTTTTGAAAAAAAAAGGGGGGAAGTGCTGTGGGATGTTCTGTATGGCAAATGTGTTGCTGATTAGTCAATAAATAAAACACTGATTGGCCATTGGCTAGACAGGAAGTATAGGTGGGACAAGGAGGAGAATAAAGCTGGGAAGTGGAAGACTGAGTCAGAGAGACACTGCCAGCCGCCATGATGACAAACAGCATGTGAAGATGCCGGTAAGCCATGAGCCATGTGGCAAGGTATAGATTAATAGAAATGGATTAATTTAAGCTGTATGAACAGTTAGCAGGAAGCCTGCCATGGCCATACAGTTTGTAAGCAATATAAGTCTCTGTGTTTACTTGCTCGGGTCTGATGGCTGTGGGACTGGCAGGTGAGAGAGATTTGTCCTGACTTTGGGCCAGGCAGGAAAACTTTAGCTACACTCCTCTGTTAACTAATCCTAAGAAATTTATATCCATTTATGTATTCATTTATTTATTTGCTACGGAGTCTTGCAATAGAGCTTAAGCACTGGCCTCAAACTTGATAATCTCCACCCTTAGACTCAGTCTCCATTTGCTACTATGATAGACATGTGCCAGGACACTCAGGTGATTTAAGAAATTTTAATATTCATTACTTCTTTTTTTCTTTATCTTTAAAAATTTATCAATTTAGATGGCCACATCAGTGAACCAATATACATATTTAATTTTTGGCCAGAGGTTTTCTTTATTATTTTGTATTCTATATTTCATGAACTGCTGCTACCATCATTAGTATTTTCTAATTTCTCATTGCTTTTGTGTTTTCTAGAATAATTAATTTGAAATCTTATTTCTATAGTTTTTAATCTTTTCCATCACATTTTTATTGATTATTTGAGAGTTTGCCATAATGCACTCTGATCACATTGCTATCGCAATCTTCCCAGTCCCACTTCTACCACCCCCCAAAAATAGAAGAAAAAAAGAAAATAAGGGGGAAAAAAGAAAAAGAATAACAAGTCCTATTTCAGTTGCCCGTATACTCACTGGAGCATGGTCAAATTCTTAGTGGCCAGCCCCTTAAAAAAAAAGTCCTTCCCCTCAGCAGAAGCCATCAACTATGAAGAGCTACACTTAAGGATCACAACGGTTAGGAGTTCTCTTCAATTACTTCTTGTCTAGACCTCTTTTTTGGGGGGGTGGGGGCGGTGCCCATGGCAGGGGGAGAGAAGTCTTCTATGGCTCTCTTTCACAACTGTTAGTATGCAGTCATCAATACCAATGCAAAAGAAGTTTTCTTGTTCTTTACATTCAGAAGCAGTATATATCATGGGCATCCAAATGATTTCTGAAGACAGCTCAGACCATGGACCTCAGCATGGTCTCTAGTGTTCATATAGACCATGGATATTAACATGGCCCTTGGCTACACCATGGACCACAGACACCATTATGGGCCTTGGTGGCAGCACAAGACACAGACATCAATATGGCCTCCAGTAGCAGCCCAGATTCTTAAAGGTGCCTGATCTCATTGGAACTTATTTCTAAATGTTGAAGTTTGTTCTACAATTTCCTAGTCTAAACAATGTACATCTCTGTCTCCTATGTTTTGATATGTTATATAATTATTTACATTGACCCCATTATATCTAAGTCCTCTTGTGTTGTCACTGTGAGACTGAATAGTTGTCTGTCATTTAATTTCCATATATACATATATATATATATATATATATATATATATATATATATATATAAATTGCCAAATAATTTCCTGCTGTTAAATAAAATTATAGCATATAATTTGTAACAACTGTATTTTTATTAATTTTATTCATTATCAAGCAGTATTATTAATAAAATTTCAATCAGTTTTAAGTTAATAACTTAATTGATGGCCTAGTAGGTAAAGACTATGTCTACCTTAAAACATAATTTATTATTTCTTATTTTGGTTCCTTTACTGCCTAAAAGATCTTTTAATATTTGATATTAGTGTAGCACTCCAAGGCTTATTTGATTCTGTTTGCAAGGCCCATCTCTTACTATATTTGTTCATTTGGTAAATTTCAAAATGGAAAAGTCTTGTTCTGATCTTTATAAATTAATACCAATATATTTACTTGATGTAAATTCATTTAAAGTTTTATGTTATGACTGATAGAGACCATAGATAAGAAATTACACATATATTATATATGTAAGAAATTATATATAAGAAAATGTACACATACACACACACATATGTAACTTTTTAACACTTTGATAAGCTAATAGCATTACATATAGTATCATATGATTTTCAAAGTACTATATATGTTTTAATGATACATTTTTCACTGAACAGAAATTGTTTTTGTGAGATAAATATAAGAAGCAGATGGGGTCTGAGATTCTCAGTTGTTCATGAACAGTGTGTTGATTTGAGTATATTTGAGTATATTGATACTGCTTGTTTAGCCCTCAAAGTGTTTCTTATTTTCTGTTCAAGATTTTTCATAAACAAAATATAATTATTTTGTATATATATATAATACATTTATGCTCATACATGTGTTTGTGTATGGTTACAGTAAAAATGATTTAAAGTTAGGTACCAAAATATTTCACTAGATTATCTGAAGAATAAAGTTAATGGGAAAGTATAGAGTTGAGAAAACTTTCATAACAAATAAAATTTGAAAACCGTCAAAATATAAAAGAAACATATTCAGTTGTAGGCTTACAGTCATGTATATAAAATACATTATCAATTTTTCACATTAAAAATAATAAATAAAAATTCAACAAAATGAAATTATATCTCAGGTCATGGTAAAAAAAAAGCCTAAATACATGACAGGAAATGTGTATCTTCTCTTTATAAAAAGAGGAAAGTGTTAAACAGGGATTAGAGAGGTGACTTAGAGGATAAGGCACTTATAGGTGAAGAGAGTACATGTTTGTTTTCCAGAACACACATGGTAGCTCCCTGTCTACTATAATTCCAATTTCAATAGTTCCAATACTTT
This sequence comes from Peromyscus californicus insignis, assembly GCF_007827085.1. Taxonomy (NCBI): domain Eukaryota; kingdom Metazoa; phylum Chordata; class Mammalia; order Rodentia; family Cricetidae; genus Peromyscus; species Peromyscus californicus. The sequence continues at coordinate 72,292,972 of NW_026294391.1, read as the reverse complement.
CAGGTTCTGTGAGCACATGGTTCACAGACTTATAGGCAGTCAAAACATCCATACACATAAAATAAAAACAAATATGCTAAAATGAAGTTTACCATAAGTGATTCTAGTATTTGTTTATCAAGTGATATTTTAATGATGAAATCATTTTAAATTTTAATTATTTTAGTAACAGTTTATAAACGTTAAGAATGTTTTAAAGTAGAATTTTAACAAAATAATGTTTTTTCTTTTTCATTAAGAATTTCTTCCTAAGAAAAAATCAAGTTGCATTGATGATAGAACATGATGCAATAGACATTAAGAAATTAACAATCTCCTTATAAATATCTGCATGAATTAATAGTTTCACATTGTAAAATAAGCAAAATCTGTTTTCAATTTGTGTAATTGCTATTACCTTTTTCCTTACAGTCATTAACATTGTTTTCCTGAATAAGTTTTTGTTATATTCAACAACTAATTGGGCTTTATATTTTATATTATCTTCTCTTAAATATACTTATTTTTATATATAGTCATAGAGACTTCCAAAATTTATTAAACTTCTGAGTGATTGTTCAATGTTAATTTGTTTGATGTATGTGTTATTAATGAAGACTATTGCTTCTTTGCTGATAGGTATTCTGTTCATGAGTTCTTTCTCTTGAAGTTTTTTCACCCAAGTATAAAATGTTTATTATTTTTATTTGAAATCTCTAGTTTCTACTTCAAACTGCTCTTGATTTGATATGTATTACTGTATTATGATAATCATTAATTTAAGTATTATGTTTTGAAACTGTTACTATTGAAAAAATTACTGGTGCTTATTTTACATGTAGTATGTATACCTTGATGTACAAAGTTTTCTTTGTATGTTTAATTGGTCATTTAACCCCAACACCAAATGACATCTTTCACTATTGGTAAATGTACTTATTATCCCAGTGGAAGAATATTTCCTTAATTTATGAATGTAGATTGTGCTACATTTCTGTCTGTTCCCTGACCCATTTAAATGAACAAAAATATTCATTAGGTTGACATAGAAATATGATTCCTTGATATTTTTTCAAACAACCTTGGTATTATTTGTACCTCCTCCCTCCTTTTTATTAACCTTACTCTACACTCCCAAATAAACCCTTTCCCCATACTTTGATTTCTCCGTTCATATCACCTGTATTCTGCTATTACCATATTACTCCCACCCCCAATGCTATCTTTATATTTACCTGGTTTTTGTAGTTATTCCATATTGTACACTTACATTTAAAGATTTGGAGCTAGGAACTACAGATGAGAGAGAATATGCAGTTTTTGTCTTTTGGGCCCAGGTTACATCACTCAATATAATCTTTTCAAGTTCTGTCTATTTACCTTCAAATATTTTGATTTCGTTTTACTTTGGAGCTTACTAGTACTTCATTGTGTATGTGTGTCATATTTTCATTATCCACTAATCTGTTTAAATCCATTTAGCTAGTTTCCAATTCCTAACTATTATGAATATGATGACAACGAACATCACTGTAAAAGTATCTCTAGGGTAAGCTTTCAAGTACTTTGTAAATTTTCCATGGAGTGTTATAGCTGATCCTATGGTAGATTTAATTTTAGCTTTTCAAAGACTCTCCATACTGATTTCTAGAATGGCTATGCCAGATTGCATTGCAACCAACAATGGAATGAGGCTTTTTCTTTCTCTGCATACTCACTAGCATTTGTTGTAGATTATTTTATCGATTTTAGATATTCTGAATGGTGTGTTGCTTTAATTTGTGTTTCCCTAATTTCTAAGGATGATAAACACTTCTGATATTTTTTCTTAGTCATTTTTATTTCTATCAAGAATGTTTTGTTCTGAACCCTAGCCTGTTCTAGTTGGGTCATTCCCTTTCTTGACTCTTCTGTTTTTGAGTTTATTGTGTATTCCACATAATATATATATATATATATATATATATATATATATATATATATATATATGAAACAAAGTTATGACTCTTGGACTTGAAATGCTTTCTACAAGAGTAATAGACTATATAACAAAAAACCCCAGCAACACACCCAAGAAGTCTCCTTTTTGAGTGATCAAGGTAGTAAAATTACTCCAAAAATAATATACCTCATCAGTATAAAGTTTTCCCATTCCTTTCATTTACTTATAAATTTCATAATTCCATTTTTCTTTATAGTTGAATAAAATTCAATTGTGTATAGGACATCAAAACTGTCTACATGTCTTAGCTATTCTTCAGAGAGCAGAAATATACATAGATAAACATGAGTCTTTGTAATAGGAAATAGAATCTTTTGCCAAGAACAGGTATAGCTAAGTCAGATGGTAGATCTATTAATAATTTATTGAGCAACTTCCTTACTTATTTCCATAGTATTTGCACTAGTTTAAAAACTGAAAATGGGGACACTAAATTGGGAAGGGGTAAGAGTGGGGGATGGCTCTAGGAAGAATATGTTCAAATTATATTTTATGCATGCACGAAATCCTCAAAGAATTAATACAAATACTTTAAAAAGAATTCAAGCTTGACTTTTTGTACTAACAATCTCTTTGATTGCATATCAAAGAGTCTGAAAACATATTTCTTTATCTACAATTATTTTTTTTAATTTTTATTAATTTTTTCATAAAAAATATTTTGATATTAATTTCCCTCCTCCAACTCTTCTCAAATGCTTCCAATCTCCCTATACAACCAACCTCTTGTTTCTTCTCTCTTTCTTACCCTCTTTTGTAGAAACACAACCAATAGGGAAAACAACTAAAAGATAAAAACAAACAAAAATAAAAATCAAAACAAACTAAAATTAAGAAATTCAATGAAACAAAACAAACAAAATGAATACACAAGAATAACATGGAGTCCGTTGTGTGTTGACAAACTACTCCAGGACATGGGGCATGTTTGATAGACCCAGTTGTACTCCATTGGAGAAAACGGAGTTTTCTTTCCAAGCAGGTATCAGTTGGAAATAGCTTCTAGGTTAGATGTAGAAATGTGTTTCTACTTACCCTTCTAAGTACTGGGATTTTGTTTGGTTTGAACCTATGCATGTCTTGTGAATGCTGTCATAGTCTCTGTGAATTCATATTTGTATCAGTATTGTTGTGTCTGGAAGACATTCTTTCCTTGGAGTTATACACCACTTCTGGCTCTCATAATCTTTCGGCATTATTTTCCACATAGATTCCTGAGCCTTGCTTGAGCAGAGGGATTTGAAAAGATTTCCTTCCCAATTTGCTTTTTGAAAAATCAATTATTTAGAAGTGTAGAAATAAGTATATTTTGAATTTAAGTTGTTCAAACACCATAAAGTAAACACCTTCAAGAAAGAGGGTGGGCAGAGAAAAATGGTCCAGAAAAAAACAAATGATATAATTAAGAGTAGCAGAACAACTAATTTAAAATATTTTCAATATGCTGACTAAAACAGAGACTGATAAATAAAATAGCATGAATAGGGCCTAGAGAGCTCAGTTGATAAATGCACTTGCTTCCAAGCCTGAGCATTTGATTTCTATCTATATGATTCATATGGTTAATAAGAGAGAACTGAATTCCTTAAGATGTCCTTTGTTCTTCACATGTATGTCATGGCATTTAAGCGCCCTCACACATGGACACACACACACACACACACACACACACACACACACACACACTTTCTCTCTCTCTCTCTCTCTCTCTCTCTCTCTCTCTCTCTCTCTCTCTCTCTCTCTCTCACACACACACACACACACACACACACACACACAAAAATTTAATTTAAAATTTCAGTAACATGAATTTTTAGTGTACTACATCACAAAAACTCAGTTTCAGTTTAATGACCTAGGTATTTTGAAATTAAAAGAATGCATAAAAAGGCATAATCATGAATATAATTAGTTTTAATATAGTACATTTCAGATCAAAGAATTTTAGCAGACCTACAATGATAACAGAAGTCTTAAAAGAATCACTATTTCAGGGAAGGAATGATTACAATGATTTGTGGTACAAACAACAAAGTTTCAGAATGGATGAGGCAATCCTGACACAGTCACCAGTTAAAATGAACAAATTTAATTGTGTATTCAGGAACTTCAAAATCCATTAAGTCACCACACTTAATCAGCAAGAGTAAAAAAGAACTTAATGATACAGCCAACTAAATGATCTTACTGACATACTGTTTGTTAACATTTCAACAACAACAAAATTAAACAGCCAAATAAAGACTTTTAAATGTCCATAGAACTTTCAACAAGATTTGTGTATTAGAATTACAAGACAAATGACCAATTTAAAGGATGATAATAAGGAATGAATTCTATAACCATAATGAAACAAGCTTAAATTTTTTAATTGTCAAAAAATGTAGAATAGAGTGAAATGAAACTAGATCATGTGCTAGTTGGATTTAATTGTCAACTTCACATGGCTTACAGTCATCTGTTAATAAAGCCTCACATTAGAAATTGCCCATATCAGATTTTCTTGTGAGCATGTCTGTTGAAGTTAGCCTTTATTACTAATTGATGTGTGAATCCCCTGGCCAAGTTGAGCTTCTTGATTACTCATTGAGGAATGAGGTCCTGCACTCTGTGAGCGACACCAGCCAGAGCAACTTGCTCTGAGCTGTATAAGAAAATTCGCGAAGTGCCAAAAACAATCCCGTCAGCATCATTCCTGCATCTCGGTTCCTGTCCTGAATTCTTTCAGTGATGGTTAGTGACTTGTAATTGTAACCCAAATGGAACATTTCTTCATGAATTTACTTTTTGTCAAGTATTTTATAATATAAAAACAAAAATAACTAATATCCTATCAAAGTTGCATGGTATATCTAAAACAGTGTTAACCAATAAATAATGTGTATCATTAAACACTTTCACAAGGAATGAGAAAATGACTTATATAAGTACCTAGTTCAAAACAACCAGAATAAGAAAATGAAAGTAAACATCAAACAAATATAAGGATGTAAATAATTAAGATAAGAATAATAATCGTTACAACTGTTTATTATACCACAGTAACTTAAAAGAATAAAGCTGCTTCTGCAAAACCTAAGTCTGATAAACATTCAGCTGGAGTAACAAAACAAACATAAAAGATGTGAGTTACCAATGCCAGAAATGAAACAAGATAAATTACAATATATCCTGCAATCATTCTAAAAAAAAATAATAATAAGACAATTCCCCAAACAGCTTTATCATTCTAATTTTAATGATTGAGAAGAAAATTGTCGGAACTTTGGAAATTTAAAGCTATCAGAGCAAAATGGCTGTGAATTCAACCATCTGAGAAGTTCAATAGCCATTAGAGAAATTGACCTGTGTTTCAATGCATTTGTGCTGTTCCAAAAAGTACCACACACTGGGCAAATTATAAACAGTAGAAGTTTCGTTTACTCACAGTTCTAGAGGCTGGGGTATCAAAGAATCATAATGTGGCAGAAGTCTGAGCAAGCATTTGAGAGAGAAAGAAAGAGAAAAATCAACTGGAACTCATGCCTTTTTTTTTCATCTACTTGGACATTGCTTACACAATAACCAAATACTTTCATGGCAATAACATTGACATACTAATGAAGAAAGAGCTCACATTAAATAATCACATCTTAAAATTCTATTTCTTCAAACTATTAAAGTATCAAGTAAATTTCTACATTAGATTTATAGGTGGCATTTTTAAATAAAAGGACATCTTCCTGTAAACAAACTTCAAGCAGAAAAGAAAATAAAGGGACACTCCAAAAATCAACTTATGGAGACTCAAATGGGGCTAAGTGAGTATTATTTCTTACTCCAGTGCCCTCTAGAACCTCCACAGGCACCTATATGCACATGCTCACACATACTCACACACAGACACAAACACATTCGCATAAATAGATAATAGAATAAAAGTAATTCTATATATTTAATATTACACTGATAACAAATAGGAGAAACTCAACTACTTCATATATACAAACACACACACACACACACACACACACACACACACACACACACACACACACACACTTACATACATTCACCATGACTAAATGGTATTCACTCCAGTCATACAAATGTATTAAATATTTTAGATTATATCATTATAATCTAACAATATTGATGAACTAAAGAAAAGACATAAGATAATGCCTACTGATAAAAAATATCAATTTGTTAATAACCAACAGCCTTTTCTAACAGAAAATCTTTCATCCTGGCATTGTTATCAAGCAATTACGAGAAGTTGATAATGTTTTTATAACTATAAGAGAAAACACTCTCTTCTATTTTACAAAATAGCGTGTTTATAAGCCTACAAGCAATGCCATCATCTATGATGGAAGAACAATGACATTGCTCTCATAAGATCTATAACAAAGGAGTATTATTCACAATTTCTGTATCACCTTGAAATGATCAACTTTAAGAACAAGAATATTCATGAGAATGAGGATACATTTTATGTGAAGATCAGTTTTAAATCAATGAAACTTTTTGTACTAATCATTGAACCCAGGATAATATTTTACCAACAGCAATAGCATATGATTTCCTAAGTATCAGTTCATCTGTGATTAATGAAGATATAATGTTCTAAACTGCTATTTAAAAGCAGGTGTGGCTTACCTATCTTCAAACCCTAATCCAAGTTTATCAGTTGCCATGGGATAGGGATAGGTACTAATGATTATTTTTGAAATATTCATGACGGATAAGTCATGAAATTAATCTAGGCACCTATAAATATATGAATGCACATCTACTCACAATGAAATGTTTTTGAGTTATTAAGAAAATCAAAATTTTCTGATTTGCAGGGACATGGATGGATGTAGGTATTACACGGGGAGAAATAATCCAGAATCAAAATGACAGACATCTCATTCTTTCTTTCATATGTGGAATTTGCAAAGGATGTAAAAGAATAAAGAGAATGGTTAAGGAGTAAAGAGGGGGCTATTGGGATGTACATGGGGTGAAAGTATGCATAATAGGAAAGATATAACTTGCCAACATAACTTATATGCATAAGGAAATCCATTCTTGACAACTTGAGTTTGATTCCCAAAATCCAAGTGAAGTTGTAAGTATAGAACCAACTCCACAGAGAGTGGTGACATGCATGCTGTGGTATGTGTGCCAACCTCACAACAATAATAAATGCATTTAATTTTTAAAAAGAGAAAAATAGGTCTGGAGAAATGGCTCAGCAGATGAGCTATATAGTTGCTCTTGCAGAAGGCTCACTTTCAGTCCCATGCCCGCATATGTAGTGGCTCACAGCTTCCTGTAAATCTAGCTTATGGTATCCAATGCCTTCTTCTGGCCTTCACATACATCTGAATCACAGACACGTGTACAGACACACATGTGTGTTCATAATTTTAAAAAAAAGTAGAATTTTTTTTTTTAAAGAAAACCTTAGCTGTCTATTTTTTGTCCTGAGATGCTAATCTGATTTCTGATTTAGGGGCTCTAAAAATCCAACATGACTTCAAGGGATAATTGAGTACCAAAACCAAACAACCTTGAAAAGTGATTTACATGGAAGAGTCACTAACATTTTGTAATTAAAAAAAAACATATTCCAATTTAACAGTACTGTAATAATGTGCTATGTACGTAAAGCCACAAATATAATAAACTTAAGTAAAATAATAGTGTCAAAGTAAACTAAATATTAATATGAATTCTCACCATTGAGCTGTCAATTATTTGAGGAAAAGGTAATTTTGTTTTATTTTTTTTCAAATAAATGAACATGGGTAAAATAAATATCTATATTAAAAATAAAATAAATCAAATTTTTAAATTTGAATGTTAAAAATATTCACAGCATATTAAAATTGACTACAAATAGAACATTAATCTAAATGAAGAATACAATTCTGAAAGTACAAAAAAAATTAAACAGAATTTTTTAAGACTTTAAAGATATAACCCTGAAAGCACAAATAACAAAGGAAAAAAGAAAACTACCGCTCATGCAAAAATTTTAAATATGTGTACCTGTAACAACCTTGTCAAGAAACTTGAAGAATAATGCAAAGGAAAGTAGAAAACCGTATCAAGGCACATACTGACATTATGTTTCCCTGGCGACTTATAAAATAAAATTGGTAATAATGCGATTATGAAATGACAGAGGTCCTCAGTAGTAATCTCTCTAAAGACAATATGATTTTCGCTAAAAACAGAATGTACAATATGCATCTGAATGAAGCCTCAACGTCATTTGGCATCAGCAAACTTCATGCCAAACCTCAATGAAAGACAATTTCAAATTCATTATGAATTTGAAATGTAATAAAAAATACAAGGATAAGGTTGTGGGAAAGTTGACATTTGGGTGTATATACTGGCAAGAGTATGTACATGACATAAAATTTGGGAACCAGTTCTGAAGATGTAAAATGTGTTATCACATATAACTGAATCTCAATTACTGTATTAGTAAGGAATATGCAAGGAAAGAACATTCTCAGAAAGGTTAACTGAAATATTATTCTGACTTGACACCTTGTGGAACAAATTCAGCTCATGGCAACTGATAAGAACACAGTGCGATATCCAAGTCTCTATGTCATGGAACAGTTTGCTTTCACAGAAAAAAAAAAATACTCAAATGTGCTATAATCTACAGAGTGTTCCATAGTGCTACATTAAATAAAACCTCCACAGAGGTTTACATATGTTTTGATAAATCCAGAAATATATATAAATGTACAGAAATGGGGCTGTGGTCTGAGGTGTTTGAGGTATGGCATTTGGATGACTATTTTTAAGTATTGATTTTTTTCAAAAGTTTATGAGGGGATCAAATATGTATGTATTTTAATAGATTATCTACAAATAAAACATATGATTATTGTGATGAACTCACACACCTTTGCTAGTAGTATGCTTAAAATTCCTCCTTGGATGTTTGAAGAGGATAGATTTTATTGAGAGCAAAATTTGCTCATAATTTTCATTTTAATTTGGTTTATATTAAAGATTTCCCTCTATTGAGAAAATATTTCTTCTCATTTTTTTTTCTGGACACACAATTACTTCCTAGGAGACATTGTTATAGTTACTTTAAAGTCACGTTACGATAATCTCAGCTCTTGTTTGATCTCATTTGGGTCATATTCATCTCTTACCTGTCATTTATGTGATTTCTTCTTCTTTTCCATATATTGAATTTAGATGGTATATGGGCATTTTAAACATAGTAGTATGACTATCTCCTATGAAAATATGCTACAGCATGATGATTTTATGTTTGTAAGAGTTAGCAAATATTTAATCTAGTTAAATTTAGAATGCAAATTTTGTGTCACCTCTTGTGAATGTTGGAACAATGTCAGTATAGGTTTCAAAGCCTCTTGTGATCTATTTATCTCATCTAGAAGAGTGTACCACTCAGGCAATTTTTTCATTTGCTAATTGACTGCATCACAATTCAGATCTCCAGTCCTTTCCACACAGGAATTTCCTATATCCCATCCATTTTTCAATTCCTTTGACCCAAGCTCCCATATTCCATATACAAAAGGCAGATTCTTTTTTTTTCTGGATAAGAGGTAGAAATAGTTCTGGAGTTGTCTGAGACTGACCTGAATTTGATACATCATAAGAAGTCAGAAAGATAAAAAATTTATTTTCTTTACAATCTCTGAACAATGGGAGCCTGAAATTCTATTCCTGAAATTAGGAAGGTGCATGTTACATCTCTGTTGGCTCTATATGTTCCTTAGTCTACCCTGTGGTACAGAGCCAGCATGCAAGATGGTGAGCAGCAATTTTTAAACCTCTTAGAACATTTATCTTCTCCTTCCTTATCTCCACAGAGTCACATGCACACACAAAAAGGGAGAGAGGAGAATATACTTTTTTAGGAATGAACTTAGAGAAAATAATATATAGGAGATAATAATACCCTCTAAAGAAGCATGAAGGTCTCTTCCACTACTGGTAAGACAAATTTTGATCACTAAATTAAATTATGCTCCAAAGCTTTTCAAAAGTAACACAGAGATATGAATCTATGCTTAAGATGTTTTCATAGAAAATATGAATCTATCCATATTTCTCATCTCATTATACTAACATGCACCAACATTAGCTATATTGATGTTAATTGTCAATATCAATAAATACAGTAATACTTTAGTGATTTTATGCCTGCATAGTCCTTTATGTATTTACAGAACATTAAGGAAACAATGCACTTTAAATATGGTGACTTTAAAAACTGTATACATAAAGTAAACTACTCCATCTGATCATTTCTTTTAGTATACATGCCTAGCTTCCTTTTATAATCAATATGCTGTAATTCGTTCTTACAGTTATTTAATGTTCAAAACATAATAACAGGTTTCATTTTTCATTAGTTCTTTGAGAGTTTCATATAATGTGGCTTTGAACATACATATTTATCCCTTTCCCAGCTCCTCCAATACCCACCCCTCTTTACATTCTCACCCAACTTTATGTCCAGTAATTTTAATGCATAAAGTCTAATTTGTGCAGTATATTCTTGGATATGTGGTCATCCAATAAATTGTCATCCACCTATTAACTACCCCACTTTTAAATCAAAATGAATCTCATTTCTCAGAATCTGTCAATTACCAACAGCTCCTCAACCAGAGGTTGGATATCCCACCCATTTCTCCCATTTAATGCTAAGATTTTATTTGTCTAGAGTTTACACAGTTCTTGTCCATGCCACCACAACCACTTTGAGTTCATATTGGAACTACCATGTTGTGACCAGAAATCACTCTTTCCCAGTAGTCAACCGTTGCCTCTGGCTCATACAGTCTTTGTGCCCTCTTCCACACTAATCCTTAAGCCTTGGGAGGAGAAAGTATGATATAGATGTTCCATTTAGGACTGAACTTTATGAAGTCTATTATTTTCTGCATGTTGTCCAGTTGTTGGTGTTTATGTTAGTTATGAGCTATTGCAAAAAGAAGTTTTTCTAATTACAGTTGTAAAATACATTAATATATGGACATTAAGAGTTAGAATAACACAATGTTGATTTATCAAAATAATGGTAATAGATTTTCCTCCAGGGTGCATGATTCATCTAAACACAGGGTCTTGGCCCAACAATTGTTCTAGGAATGAGTTTCATCTTGTACCATTATTGCACTGGAGGACACATACCTGAAAGCCAGTGATTACTGAAGCTCACCCAGTTTAGAGCTGAGTAACATAAACAACTTCTCTTCTTCTCTGGTAGCATGCATAGCACCTTGGAGCAATATGAAAGGTAAAGTGGAGGGATGGAACTTCCAGTTCAGTAACAACTTCATGTCTCTATGTTCTGTGACTAGAGTCTTACCATCAAATTCTGTAGGGTAGGCAAGAGCCTAACATTTTGGGTCGGGGTCCATGGGTGCTCAATGAACAACAATTACAAAAGAGGTAACCAATTCCTGAACTTTTTTTTTCATTTGTTAGCTACAGTGTTAAGTAGACACATTGTCTCCCAGTTAAAGAGTAACTCCAATTTTTAATATATTTGTATGAATATACTTTAGGAAACTTCTGCAATAGTAGGTTTCTATATGACTCTTATGAATGATCTTTAGTGCTTGCTATAGCATTTTATATTCCCTCTCTACCTTTGCCTATCTCCACCTACCCCAATTTAGCCTTTTATGTTCTATTACTTCCATTTAACCATTTTTACTACTATAATCAATCTCCTCTACTTTGAAAAACCCCCCATCCCTTTGCTAATTCCCTGACCTCAATGGGTACTTCAGATAGAACATATGTATCAGAAGAATCAAAGCTAATACACAGGCTAGAGAAAAGATGCTATGTTTGTCTTTCTGAGTCTGGGCTACAACACTCAGAATAATTGTTTCTAGCACCTTCTTTTTACCTGCATATTTCATAATTTTGCTTTTTTAACAACTCAATAAGATTCTACCGTATAAAAGTATCATATTTCATTATCTGTTCATCTATTGATGGACATCTAGAGTGTTTACATTTCCTGATTATTGTGAATAGATAGCATTTAACTATATAAGTAAATATCTGTACTAATATATAGATCTTTTTGAAAATAGGCCTCAAAGGGGAATATACAGCAGGATCATATATCTTCAGTGTTTTCAGGAACTTTCACACTAATATTTCTATAGTGGTTGTATCAGTTTGAACTCCCACCAGCAAAAAATTAGTTTTTCCCTTTACCCACATCCTCAGTAGCATCTGTTCTCATGTGCTTCTTTCATCTGAGCCATTCTAGCTGAGGTAAGATTAAATCTGAAACTATTCTGAATTTGTATTTCCCTGATGGCTAAGAATGTACATGAATGAATTTCACTAAAAATTTTAAAAGGCAAAGGTTCACGTAACTATAACTAATAAGTAGGATAAATGAATTAATAGGGACTTCCCCAAACTACGTAATCTGTGACTACCTCCAATTAGATGGTATACCAAGGATTCCACAATCAGCTTTCCCTGGCCACTTCAGAAGTGGAAAGTTACCCACACATAGTTTGATACTGCTCCTAGTCCAAATAAAATAAAGGTTCTTGCACAGTATTAATCAAAAGAAAGTTAGATGAGAACAGATTGTGTTGTGAAATATCCTCACAAATAAAATTATTCTAATTAAAGAAACTAAAAAATATTGTATGTGTCTTATAAATTATAATAAAATATTCCACAAGAGAATGAATATCTATTATAGGGTAAGAATCAAACATAAGTACTTCAGAAGAATTGTAATTGTGTTAAGCGAAGATACCAAAGTGTACATAAAAAATTAATTGTCATCAGTATAAAAGTTATAGTAATGTTAATTTAACAATACATTTTAGCTACTATCAATCTAATAGAGCAACCAATTGTGCATAATAATTTTATTTCTTCTTCATTAATATACTTGTTATAAAGAGACAATAATATTTAAAATTTTAAGAACCTGGGATCTCAAGGTTGACTGCCTGGGTTTAAAATTTTGTTCCTCCATTTATACTGAATTCATAAATTCATAAATTCATAAATTCATAAATTTGCTGATTTTTCAGTTCATTTTATTTACTCATAAAATGAGAATGAAATGACAATATTTATTATAGTGGTAATGATTGTGTCTTCAATAGAGTGATTTTTATGATGAATTCAATCCAAATCAGTGGATATCAACTTAAACATATAAACATATAAACTCAATTAACTTTATTAATTAATAATTTTTTTAAAAAGATGTTAAGAAAATGTTTACTCATTCATTTGGTCTCTTGATTTAGCATATGTGTGTATATATTCTTTTAAACTCTTGGTTTTACATATATATGTAAATAAAATCTGTAAATACATATGTGTAAAATCAAGGTATCAAAATTTTATATATATATGTATGTATGTATATATACATATATATATGTATATATACATATATATATATGTAGATGTAACCAACCGTCTTATTAAATAAGAAACACAGAACCAATGCAAAAAAGAAAGCCAAGAGGTCAGAGCTAAGAGCTAAAAACCTTACCCTTCCTCTTGCGGTAGTCCTACCTCTCTGAAAGAGACCTACTTCCTGTGTCTGTCTTTTTTTATAAAGTTTCTGTTCTGCCTTCTCATTGGTTGTAAACCCAACCACATGACCTCCTAGTCACTGCTTGTCTGTACAGACCTCCTGGTCTTCTATGGTTGGTATTGAGATTAAAGCCATGTGTCTCCAATGCTGGCTGTATCCTTGAACACACAGAGATCTACCTAGCTCTGCCTACCAAGTGCTGGGATTAAAGGCGAGCACTACCACTGCCCAGCTTTCCTATGGCTTGTAATAGCTCTGACCCCCAGGGAACTTTATTTATTAACATACATTAATAATAACATTTTAGTACTAATAAAATATCACCATATATATATATATATATATATATATATATATATATACACATTGTTTAGGTATTTATTACTTGTATATATTGTATATAGTTATTGTACTTTTGTATATAGTTTTTCTTATGTTAGTTATAACCTTTTTCCTTTTTTCTTTTTATTAAAATAGAAAAGGGGAAATATGGTGATATCTTATTTGTACTGAAATGTGATTTTATTTGTATGTTAATAAATAAAGTTGCCTGGTAAATAAATATATAATAAATAAATAAATATATAATATTACCAGTGCATTAAGAACAATATGCAAATTTTATATTACATCCAGAGAATAGTGTCCTTCTTGATTTGCTTCTCTGTAAAGTCATTAGTGAGATGAAGTTTTGAGTGCAAAACACATATGTAGCAGGAATATGCGGAGTAGGGCTAAGTAGAAGAAATCAACAAATGATAATTCAGATCTGTCAAGAAGCCCCCATTGGTAACATCAGAGCAGAAGATACTCATTGAGTAACTCTGTACTGGGACAAAGATTTTCTATCTCTTTCTTGCCCTGTCATTAGCAATAACAAGATGCTGATGTCAATTTCAATGCTATGGTTTATTTGAAGGTGTTAGTTTTACTCTCTTCTAGGTAGTTACACTACTCACATTCTGCTGAGAATCTGTAAACTTCATCTTCCCCTTAGCCACAGTGCCTTATAAATCGTATATATTATCTATATTTTATATTCACTTGAGAGATTCAATGTATGACTGATTGAGGTATAAGACTACTATCAAATATTATCCATGTACTTTTAAAGTATGCAACATGGGGAAGAGGTAGAGCTTATATCTATATGCTGTGTTTCTAAAAACATGTACTCTTTACTAGTGTTCATTAATGGAATATTTATATTTTTTTTACTTCAATAATGATGCTAAATCAATCTATGTTTATAAAGAAAAGAGAAATATTTAGTCCAAAGTTATGAATATTCAAAGGTATTTTATTTATATCAGCTCTGTGTCTAATAGTGAAATCTTAGCCAATTGCATGTGTGTATGTTCAAGGCAGAGATCACATCACCAAATACGAAAATAGAGAGAAATTCAGAGGTCAGGCTCACTGTTATTAAAGTTCGGTCTTGCATCAACCACATTTAGGACCTAAGGACTCTTTCTATATTCCATCAGTACAAGATTTATACAATTACACAGCACAATCACACTAAGAACAAATCCTCTAAGTCATGGTCACATGGAGAAAATACTCATAGCATTCAAACCCTGCTGAAGTTTATTTTACCCTCAATAATGCAAATTTCTTAACTGATATGGCAAAATTCTGAATCCAAGTCCAATGTCCTCTAAGATTGAAGGCAAACACTATCATCAGTGACCTGTTTAAAACTATTATTTTAATCTAGTACAACTCACACTCCTTACCAGAGTTCTTTACTACACTGTGCAGTGCTTCACACAGAGATTCAGAACTAGTCAAAGCGCAAAGAAAAATTGTTTGTAGAATATTCAGTCATAGTTGTTTTATATATAAAGCAACTTCCCCAATGCTCAGGGATCATTGTCAAAGAGGGGCAAGAGTGTAGGAGCCAGAAGTCTTCAGGACTGGTATGAAACAGTGTCTTCTACACATAACAGGTCTCCACAAAATCAAACCAGTCAACATTCTGGCATGGAGGGATGAGGAACTCTCAATCCCCCACCACTAACTGATGAGCTACTGACAGTTGATGGCTTCTAGGGGAAGGTGAATTATTTTTTTTAAGGATGTGGGCCCTGGAAGATGGACAATACCCTATAGCATATCACCATACACAAGAGTATATAGGTGACAGAAATTGGACTCCTGTGCAGATTATTAAAACCCAAAGGACTGCAAAGATGGATCAGCTATTAATGGATAGGATCACAATCAAAAATAAAAACCTTGAGGATAGGGAAATAGGTATTGATCCCAAAGGATTTAGGGGACAAATGTAATCAAAATATATATAAGTATGAAATTCTCAAAAAAAGTAACAAAAATGTTATATTAAAAACAAGAGTGAGTTGAGGGACATAGGATGCATTGTAGTAGTAGGGGTTGACAGAAGTTTTACTTCTTGTATCAGTACAATTGCTTTTTTCTGTATTTTACTCATTATTTTTGATGCTGAACAAATCTTCATATACTTACTCACCATAAGTATATTTTACTGCAGAAATGTCTATTAAAATATTTTGTTAAGCCAGGCAGTGGTGGTTTATGCCTTTAATCTCAGCACTTTGGAGGCAGAGGTAGGCTGATCTCTATGAGTTTGAGGTCATCCTGGTCTAAAAGTCAAATTCCAGGACAGCCAGGATGGTTACACAAAGAAACTGTCTTGAAAAAACAAAAAACAATAAAAAAAATATTTTGCTCTTCTCTAATTAAAGTTGGTTGTTTGTCTTTATTTTCAGGTACTGTTTACATTGTCTAATAACCCTTTATCATATTCCAAAATTATCACATATTTTACTTTGTTATGTGAATTGAATTTTCACACTGTTGTCAGTATTAATAACTTCCATACTTTTTAAAAAAAATTTATTAAGATTTTTTTATTTATTTTACATACCAAAGATCCCCCTCTTCCCTCCTCCTGTCCCACCCAACCTCTCCCTCCCAACCCACCCCTCATTCCCTCCTACAAGAAGGTTAAGCCTCCCATGGGGAGATACACTTAGTAGAGGCAGGTCCAAGCCCCTCTCCCTGCCCCAAGGCTGTTCAAGGTGACCCATGATAGAAGTAGGCTCCAAAAAGCCTGCTCATGTATCAGGGATAGACTATGATCCTACTGCCAGGGGGCCCCAAGCTACACAACTATCTTGCTATGCAGAGGTCCTAGTCCAGTCCCATACAGGCTCCACAGCTGTTGATCTAAATCTCATGAGTTCCCACTAGTTTGGTTTTATTGTCTCTGTAGGTTTCTCCATTATGATCTTGAGGTCCCTTGATCACAGAATTTTTTATTTTATTTTATTTTATTTTTCTTTATTAAAAAATTTTCTACTCACTCCACTACCATCCACAGATCCCCCTTCTTTCCTCCTCCCACACCCTAGCCCTCTTTTCCAAGCCACCCCAAATCGAATCCCCACATCCCCAAAATCAAGGTCTCCCATGAGGAATCAGCAAAGCCCAGCACACTGAGCCTAGGCAGGTCCAAGCCCCTTCCCACTGCACCAAGGCTGTGCAAGGTGTCACACCACAGGCACTCAATTCCCAGAAGCCTGCCCATGCACCAGGAACAGATCATGATCCCCCTACCTGGGTGCCCCCTAAACAGTTCAAGCCAAACAACTGTCTTCCATATTCAGAGGGCCTATTCTAGTCCCATGGGGGCTCCACAGCCACCAGTTCACAGTTCATGGGCTTCTACTAGTGTGGTCTGTCATTTCTGTATGTCCTCCCATCATGATCTGGACATCCCCTGCCTGCAGAATCTCTCCTCTCTCTTATCAGTTGGATTCCCAGAGCTCAGCCTGGTGCCTGGCCGTGGATCTCTGCATCTGTCTCCATCAATCACTGGATAAAGGCTCTATGATGACAGTTAGGTTATTTGCTAGACTGGTCACCAGAGTAGACCAGTCCAGGCACCCTCTGGACCACTGCCAGCAGACCAAGGTGGGGTTATCCTTGGCTCACAGAATTTTTATGAAGTCCATTTTGTCATTGTTTTTCCTGTGTAGTTGATGCCTGCAATGTCAAATGCAAAAATTCACTTCCCAGTTCAATACTATAATGTTTTCTCCACTATTGTTTTATAAATGACTTGTAGCTTCATGTATTGTCACACCAGGTGCAGATTGCAGTCTTACTCTGGATGCCACTGCCTTAACATGTCTGCTTTCTTAAATTTCTGTGTAAATCTTCATGATAGTGCAACACTTGAATTCTACATGTCTGCAAAATCAGTATTGCATGAACAATGTCAAAATCTTTTGTGACATGATTTATATCACTGAGGTTCATGAAAAAAAAAATGGCCGGAATAGACTATAAATGCCTTTCAGGCCGAACTTGCTCAAAGTGAGGCTGCAAAACAGTTCCCTAGGAGGCCATTACAAGCAGTATACTTAGGTATCTTCTCAAGGTAAATCTTTGACATAGATTTCTATTTCTTCATCTTCCTGCCTTCTGAATCCCTAAATGTTTAGACCAATTCCCTTGATTTTTTCATAATATTTTTATGGTCAAAATACAAACTATCTGGTCTCTGTTGAATTGTGCTAATGCCATTAACAACAGGGCACCCCTTTGCTTAAAGTGTATGCACATTTCTAGTCCAACTGAAAACAAAAGTGTGAGATTTTTTATTCTGATTTTTGTTCCCAATATTAACTGCAAATCTGACCAGAATTTTTAATGCCTATGTCACACTCTGAATGTTTTGCTACTTTAAATTTTCTTCTACAGATTAATGCAAAACTGACCTTTAAAATCAGCCTCTGAAAAATTCTCATGGCATGAAACAAAAATCATAGACATGTTCATTATCATAATGGAGCAGGAATGGCCTCTGGCCAAACTGCAATAGAATCCTCATTTTTATCTGAGGCCTTATGACTCTAACCCTTATTCTCCACATTCCTTGCATATTCAAATCTCCTGAGCCCTTACCACAAATTCCCCTTAATGCCTACTTATGTTATTATTGTTCTTTTTAAATCATTACTTCAAGTTTTACAAAATCCTCTTACAAGCCATGTGTGAAAACTTCTGATATAAACATAGCAACAGTTATATGGCCTGATTATTGTGTTAATATGTATGTGTGTGTGTGTGTGTGTTAACCAGCTTGTCCCTACTATGACAAACAAACTGAGATAACAATCACTAAAATTTTAAATATTTTGGATTTATTCATGTGTTTATTATTCTTTCATTTGTGTGTGTGTGTGTGTGTGTGTGTGTGTGTGTGTGTGTGTGTGTGTGTGTTGACATGTACTACCCATGGCATGAACATGGAAATGAGAGGACATTTTAAAAGAGTTAGTACTTTCTTTCCTCCATGTATGTCCTGGGAATCCAACTCAAACTGTCAGAATTGCAGTAAGAGCCTTTAGTCATGGAACCATAGCACCAACTGAAGACAAACAATTTTTAAATGGAAATTTTTCATATTGATTTATAATTTCAGAACTCACAATTTATGGTTGCATGTCTCTGTTGTCTTTGGGCAGGTAGTGAGATAAATCATTTTGGCACATAGTTGCGCAAAGTTGCTCACCTTATGGCATCAGTGAAGTAAAAATGATAGAGCAAGGAATCCCAAATTCCTCTTCATGGCATTCACTCAGTGACCTATATTCTTTTCACGAGGCATAACCTTTTAAAAGTTCTAGTGCCAAATCACACTATATTCTGTGAATGTCTTCAACATATGACATTTGAGGAGCATTTATAGTCCAAACCATAGCACACAAATTCTCTTTTCTCAGGATGAAAAAATTTCATTTCTGCTTTGGAAGCACAGAACCTGATTCTTAGCCATGGGATTTTGGGACTAAAGCATGCTCTTATACTCAACCAATTATTCAAGCAATTAAACTTCTCATATACACATATTTTAGTTGTTTTCCATGCAAAATTCAATAAGAAGAAACAATCCACTTGTGTAAATGTTCACTTAATGTACAAATACTATTTAATATTTTTTCTTGTAGTTAATCTGATTTTCTAGTGATATTTATTGATATTTTCACCCCTCCACTGATTTTTTTTCAGCTTTCTGAGAAGATGTTTAAGAAAATTCGTGTGAGTAAATTTTTCTGTCACTTATAAGGTTGTATTTCATGTTTCATTCATATTTATCTAGTCATCCACTATGATAATAGCTTGATTGCTATATTGTCAACATTGAAAATACTGATCCTCCTTCATTCTTTCTCAAGATTGATTATGTATTTTAAAGCTTGGAAAATTGTATTACATTTAGCATAAGCTTATCTGTGTCTAAAAAGAGGACATGCTTTTATAAATTTACATTTGTGATATACATTTATAAATCAACGAGGAGTAAGGAACTACTAGTTTATATTTTTAACATCATGAGTCTTCCAATTGTGAGTACTGCATTTGTCTCCATTATGTTCACTACAATTTTTATTGAGCTTCTATTATTTTTACACATGGGTACTCAATATGATCTGCTTTTCTTTTAATGTTTAATATGATGTAGGAGAGAAAATCTTAAAGCAATATGCTGTGGATATCGATGGCTTTGTATGCTGTGAGTGTGTTGCTATGATTTGGCTATAAACAAAATGCTGATTGGCCAGTAGCCAGGCAGGAAGTATAGTATAGGTGGGACAAGCAGAGAGGAGAATTCTGGGAAGTGGAAGGCTGAGTCAGGAGATGCTGCCAGCTGCCACCGCCATGAAAAGTAAGATGTAAAGTACCTACAAGCCATGTGGCAACTTACAGATTAATAGAAATGGGTTAATTTAAGATATAAGAACTAGATAGCAAGAAGTCTGCCATGGCCATACAGTTTATAAGCAATATAAGTCTCTGTGTATTTACTTAGGTCTGAGCGACTTGGGACCAAGCGGGACTGGAGATAACTCCAGCTACAGCAATATTGTTTATTCACAGATTGATTCCTATATTTTGATTGATATATGTAAAATCAAATTATAGTTTAATGTTTTCTTAATTCATATAAATCTCAACCTCAGGAACTTGACTAGCTCTCATGAATGCTAACTTAGAAGTGAATTGTGGTGTCATAATTTTAAATATTATGTTATGATCTTTGGACTTAAACTAAATAATGCACCCTAGACAATATCTGATTTACTAATGTACTTTAAACAATAAAAATATCACACAATCATATCATAATATGAAACATTTTATTTTTCTGAATTTTAAAACTATAAAGACATAAAGAATTATGGCCTTATAATTTTCACAATTTTAGCCATGAGTCAAAAGAAAAAGTAAAATAATTTCAATCAATTGGTATATATACAAAAAGCTAATCTTTTTTTCTCCAGGGGCACAATTTTTAACAGATTTGAACTACATATCTACATTAATAAAAACTTACATATTATTTATTTCTTCTCATCCTACAATATATACATTTCTAATTTTTATTGGTATCTATCAGACATAGTTCTGGGTTTCACAGATAATTATATAAAGTACATCATCTACTAGTGTATATTCATCCCATAATCTGCCCTTTTCCCCTGAGTATGAAAGGTGTACATCCTATATTATTAAGTATTTTTGTATGGGAGTCTCTATCTAGCATCTAGCTGTTTGTTTCATATGAAGTCATATAAGTGTAAAAGGTAGATTGAGAAGAGAAGGAGACTAGCAGGATTTAGGAAAGGGAAATGAGGGGAAAGGAGTGGTTCTTGAGGTGAATATGTTGAAGTGCATGATATATTGTCTTTGATCTCTCTTATAATGTGCAGTTGTGAAAAGGTGTTAATAATGTTAATATATATTATCCACATAAATTTTATTATTTTTATTCTTGAACATAAATTGGTTTAGAGCAATACTTGGTAAGGATAGATATTAAACGAAGGATGTAAAAAAGTGAAGGAAAGAGAACTAAGCAAAATAAGGCATGTTATCCCTTGTCTAGGCGTATGTGGGATGCCTGTCTCCATGTAGTCCACTCCAGCCTATGGCTCAGAACAGGTTTTAATTTAATGGAACCCTGTGCCAAGTATTTAATTTTGAATGCTCTAGCTGATTTCATCAAATGTTGCTGTAAACCAATTCATAGTCACAGTTGGTCCAAATGACAAATAACTTATTAACACTACAGCTACCAAAAATAAAGGAAACTAAATTAATAGTGAGATAAAAAATAATTAAAGAACAGTCAAAATACATAGTTCCATTTCTTTTTAGGATGTATAGCTGATAGATAAAAGACATGACTAAATTTTGACTACCAATTGACTGCAGTTTTCAGCTGTATCAGTTGACCCTATTTAACTCCATAGTGGACAACCTTCAAAACAATAAGGTGAAGGTTTCCTTCCAGGTGCCAGACAGTGAAGAGATAAGAATGAAAACCTAGTGCAGATTGCCTTCCTCAACCTGGATAATAATCCAGAGAGTCTAATGCTAGGTAGCATATTTAAAACACAGTACACTTCGGAAAAGGGTCTCCAGGCAGAATCAATCTAATAAAACTAAAGGTATGACTACATAGAAACTCTTTTACAAAGCACATGTGACCCTGAGGGTGTGTTTTATAGCTAGAAGGCCTAGAATCTGATGTGATCTCTGATTGATAGCATAGAGGTCAGCAGGCCATAAAGTACATATGAACTCTCCCCTAAGAAATGGTAATGATCTAGGGAGGGATGAGTTTGGAATATTCATTCAGGGGAATGTGAGTGAGTTCTGACTCTATAGTAAAGAGTGGATGAGATATGTATCCATACGTAACAAAATGGTCAGCAGGTCATTAATAAAATCCATTCTCAACTTTCTGGATGGTGCAGGTATTTGATTTTTATCTCTTCCATTGAGGAGACAGCCCTGGGTGATTAGCATTTCTGTTTATGTTAGTGCTTCTCTGTGAATAAAAGGAACTCTGCTGGGGATGACTTTCTGTATGCTGTGAATGTGTGTTGCTCTGATTTGGTTGATAAATACAACAGTGATTGGCCAGTAGCCAGGCAGGAAGTATAGCATAAGCAGGATAAGCAGAGAGGAAAATTGTGGGAACAGGAAGGCTGAGTCAGGAGTCACCAGCAAGACACAGAGGAAGCAAGATGTGAAGGCAGAACTGAGAAAAGGGACCAAGCCATGTGGCTAAACATAAATAAGAATTATGGGTTAGTTTAAATGTAAAAACTCGTCAGTGGTAGGTCTGAGATAATGGCCAAGCAGTTTTAATTAATATAAGCCTCTGTGTGTTTACTTGGGTCCAAGCTGTTGCAGGACTGTCAGGTAAGAGAGATTTGTCCTAACCATGGGCCAGGTGAGACACAGGAAAACTTCAGCTATAGACCTCTGTGCATCCAACAATGAGGAATAATTTATTTACATGAGACAAAATCATGGATGTCATATAAATTTGATGACTAATATTATTTTATTCGCTGATAATAAAGGAATCAAAATGTGGTAGTTGATTCAAAGAAAACCTCAAAGTACAACATGTGACTAAGAAGATAATGATATGAAAATGTATGGATAAATATGAAATTGGTCAACAATAAAATGTTAAGTAGAAATAGTAAATGTGCATTTGTGTGAACAATAAACATTTACATATTATCACCTTTTTACAACTGTACATTATAAAAACTCAGACAATATAAGAGACTGAGTGAAGGCACCTGGGAAAATAATTTAATTTGATTACACATTCACTATGGTTTTTACATATATTTTCAAAACTAGATTGTTATAACTAAGGCTGACACAGCAGCACAGTCTCTTATTCTGATCATTGTACACTGGTCTGCTGTGGGATGTTCTGTATGGCAAATGTGTTGCTCTGATTGGTTGGTAAATAAAACACTGATTGGCCAGTAGCCAGGCAGGAAGTGTAGGTGGGACAAGGAGGAGAATAAAGCTGGGAAGTGGAAGGCTAAGTCAGAGAGACACTGCCAGCCAACTCGATGACAAACAGCATGTGAAGATGCTGGTAAGCCATGAGCCATGTGGCAAGGTACAGATTAATAGAAATAGATTAATTTAAGCTGTAAGAACAGTTAGCAAGAAGCCTGCCACGGCCATACAGTTTGTAACCAATAGAAGTCTCTGTGTTTTCTTGGTCGGGTCTGAGTGGCTGTGGGACTGGCAGGTGAGAGAGATTTGTCCTGACTGTGGGCCAGGCAGGAAAACTCTATCTACAAATGGTGCCCAACGTGGTGGCAAGAGTTTCCACCTAAAACCTGAGAAAAGATTCTAAAACGGAGCTAAAAACAGCTTCCTAATTGTCTCTCTCAAATGAGTGGCAGCTGCTGGTTTGAGCTACTGGTGGGTTCCTAGCGTGCATGCTCGACCTGCTGTATGGTGGGAATGAGGCCTCTGCAAGTGGCACATGAAGCTGCGTAGTGGATTTAGCCTTTGCTAGTACAAAACAAAAAAAAAAGAGGTTTTTTGGGCTAAACACTGCTTGGATAAAAGCATAGACCCACAATAGCTTCCAGAGCTGGTGGTAAACTACCACAGTCATGTTGGGAAGCTGAGGTGGGCTGAGCCAGTAGCCACAGCTGCTGCAGTTTAAAGCAATAGATTCACAATAAGACAGATTCAGATGTAATAGTTTACAATGTGTGTAAAATATACGTAGGCTTAAAAGAGACAAAAAGGGTGATATATACAGTTATATAAACAAATACATAGTTTTAAAAAATAAAGTCTTTAAAGAGACAGTAAAAGTAATATAGAAAATAAGCCACATAAAGATGAATATTACACAGAGAATCTGGATTGTGTTGTCTTTGGTATTTTTAACTCCAGAAAAACATTTGACTGTAAAAGATGTTGAGTTATGCCAAAATGTATATTTTAAAGGTACCTTGACTTCAGAATTTGGGTATAAGACTATGTTGCTTTGGAAAGGAGACTCTGCTTTTGTTCCCACAGAAAGCCAGAGGCTATGGATTTGTTGCAGATTAAGATACATCAGGTTTGACCAGCCAAGACCCCCTGAAAGGTCTCCGATGACACTATGGCCCAGATGATCCAACATCCAGAACGGTTTGAAGGCAACTGGCTCAGACGGTACACCCTCATGGACTATTCCATAATCCTAAAATTTTCTTTGTTTCCCCATAAGATACAGCACCCCCCTCCAGCAGGAAGTAGTAAGAGAAGCTACGCCCAAATTCCCAAATTATATGTAATTTTACTTTGTTAAGGTTAAAACCTTTCTTTTTGAAAAAAAGAAAAAGAAAAGGGGAAGTGCTGTGGGATGGTCTGTATGTCAAGTGTGTTGCTGATTGGTTAATAAATAAATCACTGATTGGCCAGTGGTCAGGCAGGAAGTATAGGTGGGACAAGGAGGAGAATAAAGCTGGGAAGTGGAAGGCTGAGTCAGAGAAAACACTGCCAGCCGCCACGATGACAAACAGCTTGTAAAGATGCCGGTAAGCCACGAGCCATGTGGCAAGGTATAGATTAATAGAAATGGGTTAATTTAAGATATAAGAACAGTTAGCAAGAAGCCTGCCACGGCCATACAGTTTGTAAGCAATATAAGTCTCTGTGTTTACTTGGTCGGGTCTGAGTGGCTGTGGGACTGGCGGGTGAGAGAGATTTGTCCTGACTGTGGGCCAGACAGGAAAACTCTATCTACACTGGTCATATAAAGTGTTGTTCTTATTTATTTTCAATTAAATGACATTGAATATTCACTTATTTTTATTGTTGCCAAATAATTTTTCAGCCTTTAACATTGCAAACTAATTTTTTTGTGTTTAAATCTTCACCCAAACGTATTTACTAGCTTCAAATTGTCCTCATAATATATCTTACACGTAAATTCATTCTTGGTTGGTTACTATGGCCAATGCTTGTGACACAGATTCATTAATCATACTGTTGTTTTGCACTTGGTAAAAGAGAACAGCTACAATATACCCCAGAAAGAGTCATGTGGACTCTGTTTACATTTGTTCTTTGAAAAATATTTCCCTGTTTTATCACGTCCTATTTAAGATTGGGTTTTCTTTTTCTCTAAGCCTTTCATCAGTGCTAATTTGGGCAAGCTGGAATCATTTTCTACTGAAACTTTTCACAGTATTATAGAACAAACATGCTTTAATATTGACGTAATCAAGAAGTGAATCAATTTTTCTATAATGATATAAAGAAAAATGCGCTAGAATTGATATTGCTAAAACTATATTCAAAAATCCATGTAATCATTCACTGTATTGTAACCTGGCAGACTCTGACATAACTTCAAAATATCAGCTATAACATCTCTAATTGTACATTTCAAAACTGATTTCTGCTGTATGCCAGAAATAATTTATCATTTATACAATATTTTAAAATATACTACTGGTTAATTACTAATAATCCTAGAACATTTCACCATGTTGAATACAGACACTTTATGTTTGAATTTTCTGCTTTGACAAATTATCCAAAAGGAAATATTTCTAGGTGGTTTTACTTTAAAGTTGCACTTTACCATAGAATTATATAGTAAGTATTAAAGAAAACCTTGTGTGCATGTACTTAATTGTCATAAGTCAATAATCATAGCTACTCACCAAATCAGTGCCCAGTATTAAAAAGTTTGCCTTTGGCATTATTTGCTAATGGACTGGTACTCAATACACACATACCGAAGTGAAGTGACCAGAGAACATCACACATAGACTTCTAAGTGGGTGTTAGATAACACTTAAATGTTCTTAGGCTTTGATAAGGAAAATTCACATACTAAGTGAACCTGCTTTTAACAAACATAAAAAGGCAGGCTTCAAACATATTGACATACTTTTACCTAGGGTGAATCAATCAGAAAAGAAGCAAAACAAGCAAATTTCAAAAGAAACAATGAGAAAAAAATAATACACAAAGTAAAAGTTTTCTTATGCCTTATGTTTAGCAAGAGAAATGTTCTGAAGTGGAGTGCATATTCATTTTCATCAGAAAAATAGAGGGATAAATGTTCATTTCTCTGTGCCTCCTGGGAGGAAGAAAGACACAAAAGAAAAACTTTTGAGCAGGTGGGCTTCACAGTCAAAATGGACTGTTTGCCAATCTTATAACAAAATGAACAGACATAAAAAAATATTAGCTGGCTTTTACAATGAGTTAGAAAACTGAGAATCTTCTGAGTACAATCTTTCCACTTTTCAGATGTCACCCCAGGGCTGTTTTGGCCTTAAGGAAAACAAAAACAGCTTCTGCCTTACCTGGTATTGGAACAGTAAGAATATCCAGTTTAAAGCTCACTATACATATAACAAATACAGAAGACTAATATTGTAAGTTATGGGTAATTGAATTCTTGGGTAATTAGCACATTAAAATAACAATAAACACAAATAACATATTAATGAATACACAATATAAAGACATATTTTTGTTACCCAGGAGGCCAGCAAGAAAAAGAACCATTTTAAATAGTATTTGTCATAATATCTCCCTCATGACTGAGTTCAGAGCTTACAAATGAAATCCCCCTGTTCCCAGTTTCTTCCAAGGACAGGAAGTATTTGCACAGGTCTTCTAACGATGCAAACATTCTGTGAAACACCAACAAACAGGGTGAAGTTTTAGTTTCCTAATGTTGATAAGACACAGGACATAGTCACTGGAAAGTTACTAAAAGCAAAAAAAGATGTTGAACTAGAATTAATAATTAAGAGGACCCCACGAGTGCTAGGAGAATAGACTGATGATAGTTCTTTTAGGGAAGCCCAGTTTTGGAAGACTGGGAAAAGTAGCAGGAAAGGGTTTATATTTTGGGTTTAATGTACAAATGATATGCAGAGTTAAAGAAAAGAAAAATACGGGAACATGTTACCAAGTGACAAAATAAATATCTAGAAAGCATTGTTTCTTTATTCATTCATTTTGTATAATTGATCTGCCTAATTGTAACATTGAGATATAGAAATCACTCACTATTATTGTGTTGGGCTACGCATTAAATGTGATTTTAAATCTAACAGTGTTTCCTTATATGAAATTTAGGTGATCTTGTGAGTTGAATACATATTTAGGGTTGCAATTACCTCTCCATGTATTGTTACCTTAGCCAGTATGAAGTAACTTTCCTTTTATCTTCTGACAAGTATTGATTTAGAGTCTATTTTGTCAAATACTAGAGTAGTAACTCTTGCTTGTGTCCTCGTGATTGAAATGTTTTCACCCTAAAACATTATATATCTTTGGTGGCAAGATGTATTTATTGGAGACAGCAATAAAGAATTCTGTTTTCTAACCCAATCTGGTAGTTGGTGTCTACTGACAAGTGAATCAAAGCCATTTATATTGAGAGTTATGATTAAAAGATCTTGATTGCTCCCTTGCCATTTTGTTGAATATTCAATGTTTGGGAATTTGTAGTGCTCATTTATTTAATGAGTGCCTTAGTATCATTTAATTCTTCTCTCCTCTAGTCTTTTAAATATTTTTTCTCTTTCTCTTCAGATTTCAGTTTTCCTTCCAGTATCCTCTGTAAAGCTGGCTTGATGAGTATCAATTCCTTTAGCATTCTTTTAACATAGAAAGTTTTTCAATTATGACAGTTTTACTGAGTGTAGTAGGTTGGGATAGTAACTGTGTTCTTTCCAATTTTGAAATACATAAGTCTAAGTCCTTCTTGTGTTTCATGGTTTGGATTGAAAAGTCAGCAGTTGTTCTGATATACCTGCCTTTTTATGTGATTTGATCCTTTTCTTTTTTTGCTGTACATTTAATATTTTACTTATTATATGATGTAGGGAGATTTCTTTTCTGGTCCTCTCTGCCTGGTGTTGTGTGTGCCCCTTGTATCTGGATAGACTTCTCTTTACCTAGATTTAAGAAATTTTCTTGCATGTTTTTATTAAAAATATTTTCTATACATTTTGCTTGAAATTCTTCCTCTTATTATACACCCATAATATATAGGCTTTGCCATTCCATGGTTCTTGCTTCCAGGGTTCATGCTTGTTCTGTTCACACATTTTAAAAATGTGTCATTGATTTGACAGAGTGATCCAATTTTTTACTGTTGTCTTCAAGCTCAGATATTCTGTCTTTCACATTATGCACTATATTGGTGAGGCTTTCCACTAGACTTTAAATTTGACCTTGTGTTTTGCATTTCCGTGATCTTTTTTTCAGTATTTCTATCTCTTTATTACATTTAATTTTCATATTGTGATTGACTTCCTTATTTCATTCATCTGTCTTTGTTCTGTTGGGAAACATTCAAGTCTTCAAGTTGTTTTACCATGTTTATAATCATTACTTTGAAATCTACATCTGGAATTTTATATAAGTATTTTTTATCATGGGACATTAGTATAGGTTGGTAATTTTTGGAGGAGACAAATGGTCTTTGTGTTTCATGTTACATGTGTTTTGCATTGAGATCTTCCCATCTGGGGTTAGATTGTGTTTAATAATTTTTGTTTGCTTGTTCTGTTGTTACTTTTTAAAAAAAATTTGGGTTTCCTCTCTTCTTTCTTTTTTTTTTTGGTTTTTTTTTTTTTTTTTTTTTTTTTGGTTTTTCTAGACAGGGTTTCTCTGTAGCTTTGGAGCCTGTCCTGGACTAGCTCTGTAGACCAGGCTGGTCTTGAACGCACAGAGATCCGCCTGCCTCTGCCTCCCGAGTGCTGGGATTATAGGCGTGCGCCACAACCGCCCAGCTCTTCTCTTCTTTCAATGTACATATTTGCAGTGTTCAGGAGAGACTGGATTATAGTATAGACGTGTTGATGTTTTCTTTTGTTGGACTGGTGTTCCAGGTACCAAGTTTTATCTCCAATCTGCCCCTGCTGATGAAGTACTGTCAGCAGGAACAGTCTCTATCCAGTACTGAACCCACTCTTACAATAAAGTAGTGGGTGACTACAAAACAGATACTTTGTAAGTATTGGTTAATTTAGTGAGTATATGGACCACAGTGGTGCAGTATGTAGCCATATGATAGTATGAGTGAAAAGGAAAGCAAAAACCAGTCAATAATCATAAGAGGAGAACTAATGATAGATATTATATTGTTAGATGGAAAGCAATGAATAAAA
Source organism: Peromyscus californicus insignis (assembly GCF_007827085.1). Taxonomy (NCBI): domain Eukaryota; kingdom Metazoa; phylum Chordata; class Mammalia; order Rodentia; family Cricetidae; genus Peromyscus; species Peromyscus californicus. The sequence goes on along the minus strand of NW_026294391.1, from coordinate 72,263,373 downwards.
TTGCATGTGTATGCAGGAACTGGCAGTCTAAAAAGAAAAAGTAAAGATAAGTAATCTGATATTGTTTACCAGTTCAAGCTCCAGATATTGGGAAATGTAAAGAAAGTAGAATGGATGTGGGAAAAGGGAAAGGGGCGGGGCGGGGGGAAGCAGAACAAAATGAAAAATAGAAAGACAAGGAGAGTGCCTAATCATATTAAATTGTAAACAGTAAGGGACAGCACAGGCCTGTTATAAGAAATAACTAGGCCAATGAGGACAGTTGTGTGGATATATAAAATAATTAAGTTACTGGCAGATGAGGAATAGTTGTATGCAAGAAGGAGAGCTGGGTGGAGATATAAGAAAATGAGATCATTTCCCTGGATGTTAATATGTTTTATTGTCTCCCACATCTCCTGAATTCCATTTTAATTTTTTCCTGTCCTGATCTCTTATCAACTTACAGATCCCACTGTACGTGGAGTTTTCTTGGCCCTTATCTATGGACTATGGATACCTAAAGCAAATTTTATCTAACCATGGCTTCTGTTGTTCCATACTGTTAGGATCAGCTGGTGACTGTACTGACCAACACTCTATTTACAGCTTGAGGTTGGCTCCCACAGCTACACTTTTCCCTATTAGGGCTCAAATAGAGGCTGTGGCAGCAGTAGCTGAAAAACACTTCTATGACATTTTTACCACTGCTGCTTTTATAGATTTCATGGTAGGAGTCTTTTAGCCCAGTTTGTCTGGGAACAACTCCACTACAACAGCAGTTTTCTTCCTTGCAGTGGCACCAACAAGTGCAGTCCAATGGTACTGTAATTGTGTGGGTATGATGATAGAAGAGATTCATGTCATTTCTGGGACTAAAGAAGTACATGATAGAGTAATAAACTACTCTGGTTCCTTTTATTTCTGAAACTGTAGTCAGTCAGTCATTCCAATATGATATCTAGTCAGTCATCTCATCCAGATGTCCTGTTAGACTTCTTATATTGTCATGAAAATTATAAACAAAACTACAACTCTAACTGATAAAGTATGAATTATATATTGAAGTTTTGCTATTCATTTTGCTATATATTAGTTCATATTTTTTCTGGTCAGAGAGTTAAAACTGTTCTTTTTATACAATAGATTCTAATTAAAATGTCCTGGCCTCATATAAAACATATTATATCCTTTAATTTTAGTTATATAATTGATTAATTTTCACTAACCCAACATGCAGTCTTCTTTCAACAGAGTTATTATCTACATTTCCTTCATACTGCCTCTAGCTTTCATGCCAAATTCACCTCCTCTCCATTGTTGTTGCTTATATTATCCAGTATAATAGCTGTTCCTACAGTTCTTTCAATCTGATCAGATTCATTCATAAGGTGTATAATGTGACATTCCTCCAGGTTACATTCGTTAACTCTTTGTTTGATGGATTTTACATTGCTCTTTATTGTACATTGTATTTAGTCAAATTGCAAATTAATGAATTACAAAATATATTTGAAGAAAATGCCCAAATTTATGTGTCCAATATACACATTAATAGAGAAACAAGGTGATGCTGTCAAAGCATGTGTACACTCATTCTTGAACTATTCTCCTAGAATATTTCTCATAGTAACAGTGTCTAAGGTTGCAAATGATGAAAGAGCATTAAGTAAACAAGATAAATGAGGATATGAGCACAATAAATCAAACATCAAAAGACAAAGGCAAGAAAGAACTAGGAGAATTGGAAACAAATCATTTTGCTTGGATAGAATGAAAGGTTAGAAGCTTTTCAGTGATATAAATATGGCTCTGTAATGAAATAGGTGATGGATTGTTTTATGGGATGTTTAAAGGTTAAATACTTATCCTAATAGCAATCTTAAAGCTTTGAAGAAAAATGGTTAAAGGAGATTTTAAATCCAATTTGCATGTTAAATATTATTACTATTATTCTGAGAAGATATAAGAAAGACAGAAGACCATCATACCATCTCAGAAGAGTGATGATAAAAACTTGTTTTGGAGTTACAGATACCAAAATTATTAGAAAATTGAGGTATTAGTTATATTTTGGAAATAAAGCAGAACTTGATACGTTTCAAAAGCAGCATCTGGGAACAGAAGGGACAATGATTTCTAAAAGATTTAGGCATATGCAGCTGGATAAATAGTTCAGGTATATTCATATCTGTATATTTTTTAGCAATATAGCAAACAGGTAAGTTTAATGTTTACCCCTCAGCAAAGATTTTCTTTTCTTTTCCTTCTGTGGAAAATAGATTCTTTTCTTCTATAATATTTCTTGATTATAGTTTTCCTCCATCTACTCCTCTCATTTCCTCTTCACCTCCCCTCTCATATGAATCCACTACCTTTCTGTCTTTCATTAGAGAAGAACAATTTCAAAGAAACTTCATTATGAATCAGAGAGATACTATTAGAGAAATCCACAACTTGAAAAAATGCAAAGAACAACTGATGGGGAGGTGTCCAGACTTAATTGATACATCTATACCAAGGGTTCAGAGAATATCTTGGAAGAGGGGGCTGAAAACCTATAAGAGCCAGAGGATTAGGAGACATGTGCTTCAAGATAATGTTTTCTACATATGACAAGGAAGTCACACACATGAAATTTCAAATGGTTATCTAATCAAAACCTGTACAATGGCAGTACCAGTAGCCACACAAACAATGGTAGGGAGTTATCACATAAGACCCCACTTCTTGAGAAAGTGCTATAGACAATTAATGACTATGGAGAGAAAGGGAAAGATTGAGAAGGATGGAAAGATGAAGAGAGAGACAGAGACAGAGAGATAGTCAGAGACAGAGAGACCAAGAGACAGACACAGTGCAAATATGAATCAGTCTTCCCCAGTGATGAGTCCCTTAATTTCTAATTCAATAACAATGGTCAGGCTTAAACACACACACACACACACACACACACACACACACACACACACACACACACAAACAAACAACAGTAAATGGACTCAGCAGGTTATATTAATATATTTAAATTTATGTTTATAACTATAATAATTAAAGAATAAGAGACCATAAGTTTGAAAATGCAAATAGTTGTTAGCATTTCTCTGTATATAGAAATTTGGGCTTAGAAATTATTCTCTGGATTACTAATTTCTAAAACAAAGTTATTTGGGGAAGTCTATAACAGAAAATCAGAGTATATGAAAGCCATCATTGACTGATGACATAATGAGACCAATATGCACATTAAGATAATTCTGTTTTCTTAAGATATCTGTTTATTATGGTATATACTCACTCGTAAGTGGATATTGAACACAAAGCGAAGGATAACCAGGCTACAATCCACAGCCCCAGAGAAGTTAGGTAAAAAGAGAACCCTAGGAGGGATAAACATGGATCGCCCAAGGAAGGGTAAATAGTTAATATCTCCTGGGTAAACTGGGAAGGGGAGTAGAGGTGAAGGAATGAGGGAGTGGGAACATGAGAGAAAGAGATGGCCCAGTTAGGGGAGGGACAGAGAGGGAAAGTGATGAAAGAAGTATCTTGATAGAGGGAGCCATTAGGTTAAGGAGAAGCCTGGTGCTAGGGAAATTCACAGGAACCCACTAGGATGACCACAGCTAAAACTCCTAGCAGTAGTAGAGAGGATGCCTGAACTGGCCTTCTCCTGTAATCACATTGGTGACTACCCTAATTGTCATCATAGAACTTTCATCCAGTAACTGATGGAAACAGATGCAGAGATCCATAGCCAAATACTGGGCTGAGCTCCTTGAGTTCAGCTAATAAGAGGGAAGTGGGATTAGATGAGCAGGGATGTCAAGATCATAATGGGAAAAACCACAGAGACAGCTGACCCAACTAGTAGAAGCTCAGGGACACTGGACTGACAGCTGGGGAACCTGAATGGGCCTGAATTAGGCCCTCTGAATGTGGGTGACAGTTGTGTGCCTTAATCTGTTTGGGGGGCTCCTGGTTGTGGGACCAGGACTTTTCCCAGGGGCATGAACTTACTTTTTGGAGCAGGGGACAGGGTCTTGGTCCTGCCTCAACTTGGTATGCCAGCTTGTGTTGACTCCACAAGGGAGGCCTTACCCTCTCTGGGGAGTGGATGGAGCATGGTGGGGAGAGGTGTGGAGGAGCAGGAGATGGGGATGGAGGGGGAACTGTAGTTGGTATGTAAAATGAAAAAAAATAATAAAAAAGAACAGAGAGAGACTAATGCATTTAATTACAGATCTTTTTAAAAGCCAACAAAAGAAATGTGTTTATTAATTGGAAGAAAATAGCCATATTGCCATATTTATTTTGTTTATCTTTTTTCATTATTTGGGCCTGAACATCTTTCTCTAATTCTGATATTTTCCACAGAAAGAATTAGGTTACATGAATAAATACATGAAAAAACTCCAAAGGAAAAAAATGGAACCAAAAGTAATGCAAACACAAGAACAGTTTTTCTATTTAAGCAGAAAAAAGAGTTCTATTTTATTTTTTAATTTATTGTCATTTATTTATTAACTGTGTGCATGTGTGGAGGCGGAGGGAGATATTGCCTGGAATGGAATTCATGGTATTATAAGTCACTAGGGAAGACCACTATCACCGAGCTGTTTGCCTAGCACTTTACATTTAATATATATTAGCATTAAAGTGTCACACATTTGAGCCAAAGACCAATAATGAATGAATGAATCAGGAAAATTCCTTAAGAGAACCAGAAGGGACGGTTTTATTATTGTAATCAACTAACTGCAGATTGTTTTCTGAGTTTGGATTTGAACAACATAATTTATTGTTTACAATTTTCTTATTTCTACCATAATAAAATACAGATTTACAAAATGTTACTTTTATTTTTGTTTAATTTTTTTCTTTGTTAAAATGAATAGGAAATTGGCTACTGGAAAACCATGATAAAATAACATAAGATGGGCTGGCAAATTGTCTTCCCTCACTTATCTTTGCTCTGTTTTTAAAATTCTGTCTCCACTGGTCTGGTTGTTGACAGATTTTCCAGGTTATTCCTCTTGCCCTATTTGTCCTGCTTCTACTTTATGAATTCTAACCAGAGTGACCTTTTCACTGGAGACTGTGAGTGTTCTGAACACCACTTGGACATAAAATAAACTTAAGTTGTAATATTATAAAAATTGCAAATGGAATCTCAGTGTTTTCTACTATCCTACATTTTTATGTTTAGGTAATTTTATCTCACTTTGGTGTATGAACTTACTTTAAATTAAACAAAAATAATGCCATCAGTTTCCATGATTAATGTATAGATGATCCTTTGTAAATGAGATTGTGACACAGAGGAAGCTGTGCATTACAGAAAACTGGGTTTGAAATTCAACATGGTCACTTTCCACCATGTGGAGAGGTGGCTTAATCTCTGTGAATATAAGTCTAATACTTTCTAAAATGAGGTGGGTAATGAGACATTAATGGCCACACAAAATGTAAAGAAGCCCATTAGAAAGTCTGAACTCCTGCCCCACGTCTCTAGACTTTGGGTGGGAAGAATTTCACTCCTGAGCCTTCTGATGCCAGATAGTCAGGAACCATTATAATTTTTGGAAGCAGGGTCCTGCCCAGAGCAATGATGAATAGAACAGGACAATGAGATGCACAAGTGGCACCAGACATATGGAGGGAGAGACAGACTAGTTCTTATCCTGTAGACAGGCATATCTGAAGAGGTGAAAGTGATGTGGAGTGGGCTGATGTGGGTGGCTTCAATGCCATCCAGGGCCATGGCAATGTCTGTGCCTTGGCTGCTGCCAGGGCCCATGTATGGGTTCTTGGCCCTGATGTAGCCATGGTCTGAGTTGATGTCCATGGCTCCTGTTCCATGGAAGGCCAAGAGGATAGAGCCATACAGAGTTGGCCCTGCTCCCTCACTGGCTGCAACACTAAGGAACACTAGTCCTGCCCCCCACCCCCTGAAGCACTCAGGAGAAAGGGTCCTACACCTCCTGGGCAACAAAATAGAGCTTACCCTGTTCACAGGGGCAATGGTGAGCTGGCCCTGAAGGCATGAGAATGGGTCAGAAAGCCGCATCTGCCATGTGGTGAGGGAAAGATGCCTCCCCTCACCTCTAGCCGCCTGCAGTACGTAGGGGACCTGACTCAACCTCTCACCAGATGGAGCAGTCAGAAGAAAAGGCCCTGTGGCTCTCCTGGGCACCACAGTAGAATTGACCCTGTAAACAGGGGCACATGTGAGCCAGACCTGAGGGCATGAGGGGGGCATTGCTGGTACCACCTCCTTCATCTGCGGTGTAGTATCGCAGGTGAGGGAAAGATGCCCTCCCCTCTCGCCCCTATTGCTTCCAGATGGAGAGGAAGCTGACCCTCCCCTTTACCAGCTACAACAATTGGGAAAGTAAGCCCTGAAAGTCATCTGAGAGGCACAGCAGAGCTGACCCTGTTGAAAAGAGCTGAGGTGAACCACCCTGAGAACATGAGCATAGGAGACCTGGCTCTGCCCCTCATCTGCCTATGGCAGCATTGTCAGGGAAGAGATGCCTTCCCCTCCATTCCTCAGGGCCTGTGGCAGGTAGCAGAGCTGGCCCTGAGATCATAAGAGTGGAGAGCTATCCCTGCCCCTCACCAGCTGCAGCACTTGGAAGAGTGCTCCCTGTACCTCACCTGGGCCACACAGTAAAGCTGGCCCTGATGGTACAACTGTGGGAAAGCTGACCATGAGGGCAAAAGCAGAACTGGCCCCACCCCTTGCTCATTGCTGTAAGAGGGGAACTAGCCAGGGCAATACTGGAGAGCTGAGGACTGGTGATGAGAATAAAGAAGAGCTGGTAGGCTGACCAACTCTGCAACTATCCATGTCCAGAATCAGGGTTATGAGTTGGCCCTGCGATCTGCTGGAGCACATGAAAGGCCCTGCTGACCCAAAGCTGCAGGATCTCCACAACACAGGGCAACAACAAAATATCTATGAGGAGTCCCAGTGAGGGCCCATCATCTATAGTGTAGCAGAAACCAGAGGCCTTGAACCAGACCAATAATAACTCTTTGCAATGAACACTTGGAAGAAAGATATATGGATAAAAAGGTTTACTATGTGAATCACTGTGTCACACTACAGCTTCCATGAGGAGATTTTTCTTTTCTTCCTTTAAATTTAATTGTATTTTTTTTTGAGGGGAGGGGTTGCAAGCTCAGAGGGCAGACAAAAAGGGACTGAGAAATGAATGGGATTAAGATGCATGATGTGAAAGACACAAAGAATAAATAAAAAGGAAGTTAAAAAAAGAAAAGAAGAAAGGTTGAGCTCTGGAACTGATCCCCAGTACCATTTATACAAAACGTTCAAACTATAATTTCTGTTTGATTTAGTTATTGCAATCTCCAAGTATTCATAATGAAGAGTCTAGTAATTATTTGTATATGATATTTACATGTTAAAAATAATTACAAATCTATTATATCCTAGTCTGGTTGACAGGGGAATGCCTTTCTGCACACTGCGAATATGTGTTGTTCTGATTGGTTGATAAATAAAGCCATTTGGCCTATGGAAAGGCAGCTTAGAGGCAGGCGGGAAATTCAAAGAGAGAGACAGGAAGTGGGGTGGGGACACCAGTGAGCTTCCCAAGGAGCAACATGTAATGGGAAGCAGGTAAAACCACGGAGCATGTGGCAATACATATGGGCTAATTTAAGATATAAGAGCTAGCTAGCAAACGGCTTGAGCCATGGCCATGCAGTTATAATTAATATAAGCCTCTGTGTGTTTACTTGGGGGATGAGAGGGGGAGAGATTTGTTCCAACCCCTGGCAGGGTGGGACAAAGGAAATCTTCCCACTACATCTGGTGACTTATTTTTCATATCCTAAAGGTAGTGCATGAAAATTGTAAAATGTAAGTGAACCACTAAGAAAAATGGATTTACTATCTAAAACTTAAGGGTTTTCATGCTTTATTTAAAGTGTGACTTAAAAATCAATCGATAGGATTAAGTGGAATTTATGGTGATAAAATATATAGCTAAGAAAATAGATGGTTTTAGCCCAATCTACTCTCTTTTGATGTTGCTGTGAATTGCACCTAGACACTGATGGATTCTCAATAGTGCTTTATGACTTAGCTCTTTGGAAATTTTAAAATAAAATATGTCATTTCTTTAATTAACCAAGATAGTCTGGAACTTTGTTCTTATTACAGTCCAAGTTTTGTTATCTCCTGCCTCAGCTTAGTAGCTAATATTAGAGGCCTGCACCACAAATCCCAGCTCTGATTACCAATATTTATGTCAAATTTGAACATGGTATGTAAGAAAAAGGGGACACTTCTTTTTTCACTTTTGCCCCAATTATTGATTGTTGACACTAAATTCTCATTTAAATACTACCATTGCTCACTCCCTATTTTCAAAATTGAAAAAGAAAGTACACATGGAGTAGAACAACACTAAAAGGGATGTGTGGGGGAATGGGACAAAGCCACTAAGCCATTTAATTGTGCACATAGATCTACAAGGCTTGATACTTGCTTTGCTGGCTTTTGAGTTTGCTTTGCTTCATTATTTCCCTACTTTGCCTCATTCCTGACTTTTGACTGAATGTATCTTTCATTAGACAGCCTTGGGCCTATAGGAGCAAAGGAGCAGAATGCAGTGGACTGAATGAGAAATTTTTCCCCCATAGGCTTAAGCATTTGAACAAGTGTCCCTTAGTTGGTGGCACTGTTTGGGGACATTTAGGATTTGCTAGCTTTCTGGAGAAAGATAGCTCATTCGTTAGGGTAGACATTGACATTATGTGGTTTTGATCTACTCTCAGTTGACTCCATTTATTTTCTGTTGTGGTTAAAGACACAATCTCTAAGCTTCCTCCTACCATTCCTACTTCTTGCTACCTTACCTCCTTTCCATGATAGACTCATGTCCCTCTGTAACCATAAGCCAAACAAAACTCTTCCATAAGTCACTTTGGGTGCTGGTGTTTTATCACAACAACACAAAAATAACTAATACAATGTATATGTTTTGAGATTATCTAAAGATGATAATTATTCACTTGAGACAGGAATAGAAATCTAGTAATATTTAATATATAAATTTGTATACAGTAATACATTTTATTATACAAGAAGTATAAATAATAATACTATTTAAGGAACTTTTTTATACTTAAACTATTGCACACAATAAAACCACAATGTTGATCCAAAAGCCAAAATAAATGTCTTAAATACAATGCCCTAGTTAACCAGTAGCTATTTGCTTGGCAGAATTGAAATACCTGGTTATTTTACAATGATATTTGAAAATGAAACCCTTATTTCCCTTCTTTACATGTAGTACAGTACATTTGTATCATTGCATAGTTTTAGCACTAGTCTAAGCATCATAAATTACTATTAATTTATGATAGTCAGGTACCTGGAAAATGTATAACTTAATATTGAGTATTATCTTATGTTTTTCCAACTTTATTTATGAATTTACAGCTGCTCATGTTAGTACATATTTCTAATTCTATCACATGGGAGGTTATATACAGCAGAATTGGGGATCCAGGACATCTTGGACTACATCATGAGACTCTGACTCAAAACAGAAAAAAAAATAAACAACCTAAAAATCCAGAATATACTATAGAAAATACACGTTTTATTTTTTCTACTACAAAAGCAAAAATTCTACAATTATATTTATTTCCTCCAAAAGGAAGTACAAGAAATTATTTTTCGCTTTTAAATATGATTTTCTGTAGCTATTTTTGAAGAAAAACACTTGAAATGTAAGCATCTCTTAATAATAGTTTATTAATTTGTTTACATTTTCACAATGATTATTACAGAGAAGAACAGAATATCACCTTCATTTCAGAAATGAACACATAAAACAAATTTCATCTCTTAGACCAGTTGTAGCTCTTGCTCAGAATTAATGAGACAAGTTATTTATTTATTTGTTTTGCTTCCTCTACTTTTTTTTTTGGTATTTTTGAGACAGGGTTTCTCTGTGTAGTTTTGGTGCCTGTCCTGATTCTCATCTGTAGCCCAGGCTGGCCTCGAATTCATAGAGATCCACCTGGCTCTGCCTCCCGAGTGCTGGGATTAAAGGCATGAGCCACCATCTCCCAGCATTCTATTTGTTAATAACAAAAAAAATTGTGTTTTTTATTTTTCTTTCTTTAAGCATTAATTCTTATAACTTTTATTTATTTAGGTTACAGCACTTTCCCCTCCCTCCTCTCTGCCCAGTCCCTCTCCCTACCTCTCCTCTTCACCCCCTGTCTACTTCTTCTCCATTTCTAGTCAGAAAAGGGCAGACCTTCCATGGATATCAACAAAACATGGTGGTGTATCAAGTGACAGGAAGACTGAGTACCTTGCCTTGTATTAAGGCTCAACAAGGCAACCCAGTATGAAGAATAGGGTCCTAAAATAGTCAGACAACTCCTGCTACCACTGTTAGGAGCACTACAGGAAGATCAAGCTATACAGCTCTAACATATATGCAGAGGACCTAGTGCAGACCCATGCAGGCTCCCTGGTTGTCAGTTCAGTGTCTGTGAGCCCTTAAGGTTAGTTGACTCTGTGGATTTTCTTATGGTGTCCTTGACCCTCCTGGCTTCTACAATCCTTCCTCCCTCTCTTCTGCAGGATTCCCCAACCTCAGCCTAATGTCTGACTGTGGGTCTCTGAATCTCTTTCCAACAGTTGCTGGATGAAGCCTCTCTGATAACCATTAGGTTAGGCACAATCACGTGTGTCTTTCTGGGTCTGGGTTACCTCACTCAGGATGATTATTTCTAGTTCCATTCATTTGCCTTTGAATTTAGATGGCTCAGCCATTAAAGGCTAGGCTCACAGCTAAAAATATATTTTTATATTTTATGATGGAAATTTATGAGAGAAAGTGATTATAAAAATAGTATATTGGTTTCTAAAATAAAATGTACAGACAAAAATACATAAATGTACTACCATATAATCCACCAATTCCACTGCTGTGTACACATTCAGTGGGAAAATATAGTGAATTATATGAAAAGCCACAATTCCATGTTTATTGAAGTACTATGCATAATAACTAACATATTGACACAATCTAAATGTTCATTAATTGCTGGAAGAATAAATAAAAATTGACATACATTTTATAGTTAAAAAGTTTTCAAGATTTATATTTTAAGAAAAAACACATTGAAATAGATGTTACAAGGCTTTATAAATTTTGTCTATATTCTGTCATATTTAAAATCTATTAAATCAAAAAAATCTATTAAATCAATACTATACAAACTTCTCTAACTTGCTGCCCTATAATATCCTCTGAAATACAATAGATGGATGGAATAAAATGGGTTTTAGTGGAGACATGCTTAGGTAAATGAAAAATCATAAAAAAACCTCAATATTTTGTTTATTACAAATTACAGGAGGTATCTTCATGTGACTGATATTAAATATGTCCTAAAGTTAAATTAGTGGTAGCTAACTATAGAGTTCTCCTTCACTGGGACTATGAAGATATTGAAGTTCATTCCAGAGGCATTTGCAACCCTACACAGCTAGCTCTCAAGGTTTACTCAAGTTTCACTTCCTTCATTCTATGTACTTGGCAAATTCTCAGTTGAATATATATTGAACATTTATCTTTGATTTGTTTTGAAATATATCAGATATTGGCCTGTTTAGGAAGCTCAAATACGTTCCTCTACTTCTGCTAGAGTTACTCATTATTTATTTCACAAATGTGATATGTATTTAATTCATTTTGTCCATAAATAATGGATTTGAGTTCAATTAGAAGCTTTTTTCAATTTCCAAGTATTGCTAAATATCATGTAAAATGCTATTATACCTCAAATTTCAATGAAAAAACATCATATATATTAGATGTTATTAATATTGCCTTTGTATCAGTCTGGTCTCTAGAAACAGAGCTTTGTATAATATCTTACTTTACAACTCATCTTGAATTATTATAGACAAATTAATCCATTTATGTCAGTTTCCTCATCTCCACAATGGAAATGAGCATGTTACATATTTGATAAGATTAGTGCAATGATTAAATAAGGAATTTAATTCACACATTAGTAATAATTTGTTTACATTTTATCATGAACTGCTTAACTATTTTGAATGGCTGACCAAAAGGAAGAAGTACACTGTATATTCTAGTAGAGGAAACAAAAATGAGTCATAAAGAACAAGAAAAATACTCAGCAAGCAAAAACACTTCTTATCAAAATTGTGTTTGAGGCTTGTTACCTCAGAGGGGAGAAGAGGAGAATGGATTCCAAGTCTGTCCTCTGATGTCCACAAGAAGGAGTTGAACAGTCCCCTCCCCTAACACACACTAGAGCAAATACCCCACATACAAGGCAATATTTTAAAAATGTGATCACTAGATGGAAGTGAAATATAAATTATTTTAAATTTATAAATTTTATAGAAAAATCAGTGTGAATAGAAAATAAACAATAACAGCAATTGACACTGAGAAATTTAGGACTTCTTGAGAACCTGACTGAGTATAGAAATCTTGAAGAGATATAGATAAACCTGTGGTGATATTTTATTTGTGCTGAAATGTGGTGATATTTTATTTGTGCTTTGATAAATAAAGCTTGCCTGGAGATTGGTGGGGGGAGGGGGAGGCCAGCCATTTTAGTAAACAAAGTCAGGCAGCACATGCCCTTAGTCAGATCACTTAGCAGTCAGGGTCTCTGTGTGTTCAAGGCCATACTAGGGAACAGAGTCAAATGTGGTGGCACATGCCTTTAATCTCAGTTCCAATCATAGAGACCTGGAGGTCTGTACAGACAGGCAGTGACAAGGAAGTGAGGTAGCTGGGCTAAGAGCCAATGAGGGCAGAAAAGCAAGGCATATAAAGCCATAGATAGATAAGAATTCGCTCATATTTAGAAGCTGCAGAGTTGGTAAGGTAAGGTTAGCTGGTGGCTCTTCCTATTTCTCCAATTTCCCTGATTTCTAAGGTTTTCACTCCTATATTTGGCTCTATGATTTTTATTTTATAAGATCATTTGAAATTTGTCTACATAAACCCATGCAGATGTGTACATAAAGAACATTCAAAACAATGAATTAAGTGGATGAAAGTCTCATATTGTTGATTTCTACATAATAAAGAGGAAAATATAGAGTCAGATTATATAATTGGTGATGTCATGGAGAATGAGGTTAAAAATACAATTAAGTACAGGTTATTTACATACTCATTGACTTTGATAAGAATATTTGAAGGATATAAACAATATAGTAGTCAGTCTTTTCTATTTGTGTATGATGCTTTCATTCCTCTCAAACTTTTCTGTTTTGTAATTTCCTCCACTCAGATAAATTAGACTATAAAATCATTAGTTCTAAGGGTTAGTGTAGATATAAGTTTTTTTCTCCAACGATAGTGTTTTATTTCTAACATATATCACATATATGTTCCGTATGACAATTTGAGCCATCTATGTAGAACCATGGAGGTACTTTTGTAAGAGCACATCCCTAAAATCTTTATATAATGAAATATATAAAGTCATCAGCTTATAGAGAATGCCAATTTTGACAGATACACAGTAAGAGGAAACCTCATGTGGTTCAATGTGTAACATATGAATTAGTTGTATTGAAAATTATGAACCCCTCAAATGAAAAAAAATATGAGGAATATAGTGTAGTTTAAGGCAAAAATACTTTGTGCAAACTCTATAATAATTAGGAAGTGAGAGAATATGTAACACACTGAATATGTGACATCATGAAGAGGTCAATATAAAATACAGTTGGTTTGAACAAGAATAAAAACACTAAGCTCTTGTATCCAAACACTCATCATGATTACAATTTGTTTACAAGAAGTGGAGTAGAAGTTTCTAGTATTATCTTCCAAGGAGCCTCCATCTGTTTCCTTTAGTTTTGAAGTCTGGGTTAAGTTGAAAATTCCAGTTTCTACACAACATATTAGTTCATCTTCACACTTAATATACATTTATGAATTGCTTGTTTAAATTAAATCCTTTGCAACATGGCCCCTTTATTTTTGTGTCATTCATTTTGTTCAAAATTACATGATACAAAACTTGAGTAATTTGAGATCAAAGAATATACATGACACAAATAATAAACCAACAGAATAAATGAAGACATATTCAGAGTTAAAATTATTACTTAGTGAAAAAAACCCTAACTACTATATAGTGCAGGCTAAAGTGCTTGTGCAGACTCTGACACAGTGGATACCTGTAAGGATTTTTTTTTTTTTTTTGGTTTTTTCGAGACAGGGTTTCTCTGTGTAGCTTTGCGCCTTTCCTGGAACTCACTTGGTAGTCCAGGCTGGCCTCGAACTCACAAAGATCCGCCTGGCTCTGCCTCCCGAGTGCTGGGATTAAAGGCGTGCACCACTACCGCCCAGCTCCTGTAAGGATTTTAATAAACAGAGATGAATTCGCAGTGTGATACTGAATAGCAAGATTTGACTACTGTAACTCAGCCTAGTCATTTTTTGTAATATTCTATGTTGTACGAAATCTAAATTGTCTTACAATAAAAATCCCATAGCCACATATTGGGATAAATGTTGAAAAATCCGAGAGACAAAGGAACAAGTCACTGCCACATCTTACCTCTAAGACTTCTCAGCCTGATAAGCCTTTAGTTCCTGTCTCCTCATGCCTTATGTAACTTTCTCCACCCAGTCATATCATTTCCTGTCTCAACTTTCCTAATGCTGGAATTAAAGGTGTGTGCCACCATTGCCTGGCTCTGTTTCTCTCCTGGACTGAGTCAACCTCATGTAGTTCAGGGTGGCTTTGAACTCACAGAAATCCAGACAGATCTCAGCCTCCCAAGTGCTAGGATTAAAGTTGTATGTCACCACTGCCTGGCATCTATGTTTAATCTAGCACTTTGTTTTGTTCTCTGATCTGGAAAATTTTATTACAGTATACAATATATTACCACAATTCTATACATTATAAACAAGGAAAAGAAAAGGAAGTCTTAAGCTTTAAAAAAAACTCTGAAAGTGACTGACAGTCATTGTATTTGGAATTTTTTTTTACTCTTTGCTCTTTGTGGGCACACCTCCCAGCTCCCAAATAAGTACATAGACACTTAATCTTACTTATGAATGTCTGGCAATAGTTTGGCTTGTTTCTAGCCAGATTTTCTTTTTTATTATTTTTTCATATATTATCTCTTTACTAAGACATTTTTTATTCATTTTACATGCCAATCACAGATCTCCCTATCATCCCTCCTCCTGCTCCCACTCCCAGCCTTCCCAACCCCTAACCCAACACCCATCCCCTCCTCTGAAACAGCAAGGCCTCCCATGGGGAGTCAGTAAAACCTGGTACTTTCAGTAGAGGCAGGTCCAAGCCCCTCCCCCTGCATCAAGACTGTGCAAGATGTCACACTATAGGTAATGGGCTCCAAAAAGCCAGCTCATGTACCAGGGATAGATCCTGATCCCACTACCAGGAGTTCCTTAAACAGACCAAACTACACAATTGTCTCACTTATGCAGAGGGCATAGTCCAGTCCGAAGTAGGCTCCACAGCTGTTAGTCTAAAGTTTGAGTTCCCATTAGCTTGGTTTGATTGCCTCAGTAGATTTCCCCATCGTGATATTGATGCCCCTTGCTCATAGAATCCATCTTCCTTCTCTTTGACTGGACTCCTAGAGCTCGGCATAGTGCTTGGCTGTGGATCTCTGCATCTGGTTCCATCAGTTAGTGGATGAAGGATCTTATTTACCACTCTGATTACCAGGATAGGCTAGTTCAAGCACCCTCTCCACTATTGCTAGTAGTCTAAGCTGGGGTCATCCTTGTGGATTGCTGGTAACTTCCCTAGCACCATGTTTCTCACTGACCCCATAACATCTCTCTTGATCAAGATATCTCTTTCCATTGCTCTCCGACTCCATCCTTGTTCCAGCTCAACCATCCTGTTCCCTTATGTTCTCATCTTGCATCCTCTACCCTCTATTGCCCCTCTAGTTCCAGTTTACTCAGGAGATCAGGAGTATTTCCCCTTCTCAGAGTGATCCATGTGTCCTTCTTAGGGTTCTCCTTGTTAGCAAGCTTCTCTGGAGTTGTGGGTTGTAGTCTGGTTATCCTTTGCTTTACATCTAGTATCCACTTATGAGTGAGTACATACCATGTTTCTTTCTGAGTCTTGGTTAGCTCACTCAGGATGATATTTTCTAGTTCCATACCTGCAAATTTCATGATGTCATCTTTTTTCTACTGAGTAGTACTCCATTATATATATGTACCACCTTTTTTTATCCATTCTTTGGTTGAGGGGCATCTAGGTTGTTTCCAGATTCTACCCAGGTTTCTTAAATTATCCCATCTACCTTTTACCTCTGGTCTTTTACCTTTCTCTATTCTATATTCCTTTCTTTCCTTCATAATCCATGGTTGGTAGTGTAGCTGAATGGCTGGTTCCTAGCATCCTCCTCTCCTTTTCCTTTCTTTGCTCCTCCCTCTTCTTCTCTCAAGCCTAGATTTCTTATTCTATTTGTTCTCTCTGCCTGGCAGCCCCACCTATCCCTCTCTCCTGCCTAGCTTTTGGCCATTCAGCTCTTTATTAGACCAATTGGTTTTTTAGGCAGGCAAAGTAACACAGCTTTACAGAGTTAAACAAATGCAAAATAAAATAATGCAATACATCTTTGCATCATTAAACAAGTATTCCACAGCATAAACTAATGAAACACATTGTAAACTCATATTCCACAGCAAATTATGACTGTCAATCATTACATAAATGTGTTACTTGTCTAGTAAAAAAAATGTATGGAAAATATTCAAACATAACAATACTTCACAATTAGTTGTTTATAAATATATAAGTCATATAGAAAAGAATTTCAGACAAATTTTGTCTTTCTAGACAAGGTTCCCTCTGTTGCCCTGGACATCTTAGAACTTACTTTATAAAACAAGCTGGCCTTAAACTCAGAGATTCACTTTTAAATCTGCTGGAATGAAAGGTGTGCACCAGTTCATAGGAATTTAAAAGGAATTAAATAATGCACCATATAATTATAAATATATTTCCTAATACTGAATTTATATGTTACTATTTTATTAAGTAAATATGCCTATAAAAGTAAGTATTATTGATTTACCATATTAATACATCTATATCATATTCATGTAATTGTGGATGTGTGTATATGTTTAGAAACAAGATTAATCACTCAAAGTATACACTGCACACCTTAGGATTTTCAAACCTTATCTCATTTCAAATTAAAATAATGTAATTCTACATTTGGTTTGGGTATGTAATGGGACACCCAATGATTTTAGTTTTGATCAGCTAATCTATGAGGCTGTTATAACTTTATGTCACCTGGGTGATAGATATTTCACCTAGGAAATAGTTATTGTGAATCTGATTTTTATGTAAGAGCTATTGCAAAAGGTGAAAGTTTTCAAACTCCTTCTTCTCTCATTGACAGAGATTACTTTGTGAGAAGATTTCATTAATATTAGGTGTATGCACAAAAATTGAAGCTTATTGTGTCGTGTTTGCACAGGAAATTATTAAAGAAGAAAATATATCCCCTATTTTTTGACAAGACATGCATAAAAATGGATTTATTGTAAAGGTGTGCAGATGATAAAAGTTCCTCATGGTAGACAAAAACAGAAATTTGATCTCTTTGGCAAATAAAGTCCTATTTCATATGAAAACAAAAACGAGGAATTTGAAAGGTAAAGGAACAGAGGTATCACTTTCTGATGAAATATCTATGTGTTTTTCATTATTTGAAATTATGCATAAGTTAATAGCTTAAATATCTTTCAACTTTCAAGAAAATCACTCTGGAAAAAGATCGTGTACTTCTGGAATTTTGTGATTTCATTAATTTATTAAGTGTGGCAGGTAAAAATTGCTACTTACTAAATCTGATTCATTTTCCTCTTATGCATGCAGAATGCATATATTTTCCTAATTTTCTTTGAAGATAGGCAAAAATAACTATTACTGGACTCGGGCCCATGAAAAAATAGCAAGGAAGGCACAACCTGTAAAAACATTTCAAATTTTCCTTGATTTTTGTTCTTCTCCATGTAAGATATTAAGATCTGAGATTGCTTGGGAGCCAGAGAGTGATAAACTCAAAATCTACATAATTATGGGTTTGATATGATGGATGTAAACATTTGTGAATTGGAAGAGAGGGAGAAAAAAATCTTCTTTTGTGTTAAGTTAGTGAAAGGAATAAAAGGGTGGGAATACTAAATGCTAAATTCTTCAAGGCCAAAGTACTTTCAATAAGGATGGACATCATCTTCACTGGGCTTTTGACCCTCAGATTTATTTTTATCTGATTATGATGAATTTCCACTAGAAATCTCTCACCACTAGAGCCAGGACAATTTATCATAACTATGGTAACTGACTCAGGGAATGGATGATATGGTCAGGTATAGGGGAGAGGGACAGAATTCTTTTAAATAAAGTAGTACTTGTTTAGACATCAGCCCACTGATCCAAATTCTACCATTAACTCTATATAATCTTTCTATAGCTTGATTTTGTTCTTTGCTGTGAGGAAAAAGTAATTTGAAAGAGAGGAGAATGCCCAGATCTCTTATTCAATGACAATCAAATCACTGCCATCACTGGCTGTCATCCTGGGAGAAAGAAGAACCCATGATTAGGTAAAAATTCTTATACCACAACTAGATCTTAATTTTCCCAATACATTCAGTTGAGAAAGCATCATCAGTAATGTAAATGTTACTATTTTAATGATGAGTTTTCAATGTCAATTTTATAATCAATCATAACCAAATATATTCTACTCTGACAATTGTAGGGGGCATTCCACCCCAATTTTCCTCGGGGTACTCTTGAGTAAGAGCAGCAGAAAATATTAGATAGAAAGAGAGAGAGAGGGGCGGGGGAGAAACACAGAATAGAATCAGGAGGGCCTGGATCCTAATCCATCGGGCCCAGAACTTTATTCAAATGGGTTTTTTATAACAATACCAAGGGGAGGGGCAAAGAACCTGGCCCTTGCTAGATATAGCCAAGTCTAGACCCTTTCAAACACCTGGTACTCAGGCCCATGGTCCAATCATCCTTTTCTGCAGTCCTGCTGGGTAAAGGAAACCTAGATGGGCTCCAACAGACTATACAGTATTGAAAAATAATATTGAATTATGTTATAAGCTTTAGAAGAAAATGTGCAGTTGTGTAGAAAGGATGATATTTGACAATTTACTTCTTTGAAATTTAAAAAAAAGCAGTAGTTTGGACAGACTCCTCTAGCTCTGAGTGGCCCAATTGTTGCAGGCCAGCAGCAGGCCAGACTACCACCATCCCCCACTAGACCCTGTAACCTACAAGCTCCACTTCATTCCCCAAACTCACCAAACCTGCTCCTTGAGTCACAGATTCTTCTGGCTCTGAGTGGACCAAGAGGTGAGTCTTTGTTCTCCTAGCTGGTCACCCCAGCCTCTAGGCTTTAGGTGCCCCCATATCCCTACCCATTGCAGTCTTAGTTGCAGGCCCGCAGGTAGGACTCCTGAAGGCAAGCTGAATTACCACTATCCCCCACCAGGCCATGTAACCTACAAGCCACATCCTACCCTGGAAACCCACCCATTCCCTGAGATCAAAGCTTTTCCCCAAGACACAGACTGCCAGCTCCAAGTGGACCAAGAGCTCCGAGTGGACCAAGACCTCCCATTGGAGTATCCATTGCACCTAAGAAGTCTCCCTCAGACACAGACAGCATTTGCACCAATTGGAGGAAGAGATGGGTAGAAGCCAGTGCAAAAATACATCCAACAACATAAAGAGCAATATGGCACCACCAGGACCACTCGGGTCCTACATCAGTAAGACCTGAAAATCCCAATGCAGAAGAAGCAGAAATTGACCTTAAAAATGACTTTAAGATGATAGAGGCCTTTAGAGGAAATAAAAGATTCCCTTAAGGAAATCAAGGAAATGACAAAAAAAAATGGAAGAAATCATTAAACCACTTAAAGAAAGTCAAGAAAACCAAGAAAAAGCAATCAAACAGATGAAGGAAACAGTTCAAGACTTGAAAACTGAAATAAAGGCAATAAAGAAGACACACTGGAAACAGCCAGGCATGGTGACACATGCCGTTAATCCCAGGAAGTGATTGCAGGAAGCAGAAAGGTATATAAGGAGTGAAAACCAGAATAGAGCCTGGTTAAGCTTTTAGACTTTTGAGCAGCAGTTCAGCTGAGATCAATTGGGATGAGGACACAGAGGCTTCCAGTTTGAGGAACCGAAGTAAGCTGAGAATGGTGAGGTGAGGTGGCTGTGGCTTGTTCTTTTTCTCAGATCTTCCAGCATTCACCCTAATACCTAGCTTTAGGTTTGATTTTATTAATAAGATCTTTTAAATTTGTGTTACAGATTATAAAGGCAATCTCTTTCTAAAGAAGAAAAGAGGATAGTATAGATAAAGGATGAATGATTAGATTATTGAATCTACTTTTAAAGAGTCACAACTTGTTTGAAATGTTTTACAATGCTATGGATTTTAGTTTATTGATACAAATTTAAAGTTAGTTTTGTTATACTGTATGTATATTTCTGCTCTTATTAAAAAGTATTTTGTGCAAGTCATTTGAAATTGTAGTGTATAGTTGAGAAATACAGATTAATAATTAGTCTTCTATGATAATCAGACCTATAGTCATGTTAGTTAAGTATTCCAGGTGTACAAAGATATATTTCAATTACATAGGTAATCTTCAAACATTTCAAAGACCTACAGAATACAGCATTTAAAATGTTTTAAAAACTTAGATTTTCTGGACAGTGAGACATGTCTGTTCCTAGCAGCACCAGTTTACTTCAAAGAGAAAGATTGTCATTGAAGATACTCTATATGGAATTTATCTTCTTCTTGGCAAAAATAGCCATTTGGGCAAGAAATTGTTCTTACCTGGACTGCTTGATAAAATGTTTTATTGACTGGGCATACAGGACCCATAGGAAGGTGACCACTGAACTTTCTTTGGCAAAATAGTCCTTCAGGTTCCTGCTTCACAGAGGAGACTGCCAGACATTCTACCAGACACAGAGCAAAGAAAATGACTGAGAGACTAGGCCTATGGGCTAAAGATGGATGCCTCAATGTTACAGAGGAACTTTGGGTAACTGTCCAAGCAGGCAGCTGTCTCTGTCATTTCCAGAATATTGGAAGTTGCTAATAATGCGTTTCCTGTTTACTTAGGTAATATTATATCCTTCTGGGGTTTTTGATGTAGTTAAAAACTAGATAGTTATAATTATAATTTTCCTTGGTTATGATAAAAGATAAATTATATATGAAAACTTTGACTCACAAATATAGAATAGACAGAAAATTGTTTCTTTAATTTTATAAAATACAAATAGTCCAGATATTGTAACTCTAATTCTTGCTTGCTAACTGTTTTTTATATGTAATTTAAATAGGTTAAAGTTAAAACCTTCATTTTATTTAGAGAGAAAATGGGAAATGATGGAGGAATATCTTTCTGTATATTGCAAATATGTTTTGCTCTGATTGGTTGATAAATAAAGCCATTTGGCCTATGACAAGGCATCTTAGAGCCAGACAGGAAATTCAAAGAGAGAGACAGGAAGAAGGTGTAGGGATATGCCAGTGAGCAGCCCAAGGAGCAAAATGTAATAGGATGCAGGTAAAGGTACGGAACATTTGGTGATACATAGATTAAATAGTTATGGGCTAATTTAAGATGTAAGAGCTAGCTAGCAAAAAGCTTGAGCCATGGCCATGCAGTTATAATTAATATAAGCTTCTGTGTGTTTACTTGGGGGATGTGAGTGGGAGAGATTTGTCACAACAGCCAGCTGGCTGGGAAACAGGAAATCTTCCAGTTACAATACTACTTGAAGTTCTAGCTAGAGAAAAAAGACAACAAAAAGAGATCAAGGAGATATAAATTGGAAAGGAAGAAGTGAAACTTTCACTCTTTGCAGATGATATGATAGTATACATAAATGACCCCAAAAATCCTACCAGGGAACTCCTACAGCTCATAAACACCCTCAGTAATGTGGCAGGATACAAGATCTACTCAACAAAATCAGTAGCTCTCCTACATACAAATGATAAATGGGCTGAGAAAGAAATCAGTGAAACATCACCCTATAAAATAGCCACAAATTACATAAAATACCTTGGGATAACTCTAACTAAGCAAGTGAAAGACCTGTATGACAAGAGCTTTAAGGCTCAGAAGAAAGAAATTAAAGAAGATATCAGAAAATGGAAAGATCTCCCATGCTTGTGGATAGGTAGGATTAACATATTAAAATGGCAACCTTACCAAAAGCAATCTACAGATTCAGTGCAGTCCCCATCAAAATCCCAACACAATTCTTCATAGACTTGGAAGAAACAATACTCAACTTCATATGGAAAAAAAGAACTAGGATAGCTAAAAGAACACTGTACAATAAAGCTGCCTCTGGAGGCATCAACATCCCTGACCTCAAAGTCTACTATAGAGCTACAGTAATAAAAAAAAAGCTTGGTATTGGCATAAAATTGACATGTGGACCAATGGAATCGAATTGAACATGTTGACATTAATCTAAACACCTATAAATACCTGATTTTTGACAAAGAAACCAAAACTGAACAATGGAAAAAAGAAAGCATCTTCAACAAATGATGGTGGCATAACTGGATGTCAACATGTAGAAGATTGCAAATAGATCCATATCTATCACCATGCACAAAACTCATGTGGATCAAAGACCTCAACATAAATCCAGTTAAACTGAACTTGACAGAAGAGAAAGTTGAAAGTAGTCGTGAATGCATTGACTTTGGAGACCACTTTCTAAATATAACACTGGTATCATAGACACTGAAAACAATTAATAAATGGGACCTTCTGAAACTTAGAAGGTTTTGTAGGCCAAAGCACACAGTCAATAAGACAAAAAAGACAGCCTACAGAATGGGAAACGATCTTCACCAACCCCACATCTGACAGAGGGCTGATATACAGAATATATAAAGAACTCAAGAAATTAGACATCAAAATACAAAACAGTCCAATTAAAAAATGGTCTATACAGAATTGTCAACAGAAGAAGCTCAAATGGCTGTAAGACATTTAAGGAATTGCTCAACATCCTTAATCATCAGGGAAATGCAAATCAGAATGACTCTGAGATACCATCTTACACCTGTCAGAATGGCTAAGATCAAAAACACTGAAGACAGCTTATGTTGGAGAGGATGTGGAGCAAAGGGAACTCTCCTCCACTGTTGGTGGGAATGCAAGCTTGTACAGCCACTTTGGAAATCAATATGGTACTTTCTTAGAAAATTGGAAATGAACCTCTCTCAAGACTCAGCTATTCCACTCTTGGGCATATACCCAAGGAATGCTCAATCATACCACAAGGACACATGCTCAACTATGTTCATAGCAGCATTATTTATAATAGCCAGAACCTGGAAACAACCTGGATACCCTTCAACTGAAGAAAGGATAAACAAAATGTGGTACATATACACAATGGAGTACTACTCAGAAGACAAAAACAATGACATCATGAGGTTTGCAGGCAAATGGATAGAACTAGAAAAAATAATCCTGAGTGAGGTAACCCAGACTCAGAAAGACAAACATGATATGTACTCACTCATAAGTGGATACTAGATGTAAAGCAAAGGATAACCAGACTGCAACTCACAGCTCCAGGGAGGCTACCTAGTAAAGAGGACCCTAAGAAAGACACAGGGATTGCCCAATGACAGAGAAATAGATGATGAGATCTACATGAGCAAACAGGGGGGTGGGCAGGTAATGGAGGGCAAGGGTCGGGGGAAAGAGAGCTTAGGGGAGAGGGAGGTCCCAGCTGGATCAGAAGCTGTGTGGGAGAATGGAAAGGGAGATACCTTGATGAATGAAGACCCCAGGGGAACAGGAAGAAGCAGAGTGCTAGAGAGGTCCCCAGAAATTCACAAAGATACCTCCACTGTAGACTACTGGCAATGGTTGAGAGAGTGCCTGAGCTGACCTGTTCTGGTGATTGGATGGCTGAACACCCTGGCTGTCATGATAGACCTCTCATACAGTGTCTGGTGGAAGCAGATGCAGAGATCCACGGCTGAGCCCTAGGTGGAGCTCCAGGAGTCCAATCAGCGAGAGAGAGGAGGGATTGGATGAGCAAGAGATGTTGAGATCATGGCTGGTGGAAGCACAGGGACAAATAGCCAAACTAGTAGAAGTGCATGAACTGTGAACCAATGGCGGAGGAACCCCCATGGAATGGGACCTATGGATAAGTGAGACAGTTGATTACCTTGAACTGTTTGGGAGGCCCCCAGGCAGTGGAGCCAGGACCTGTCCTTGGTGCATGGGCTGACTTTTTGGAGCCTGGGGCCTATGCTGAGACACTTTGCTCAGCCTTGGTGTAGGGAGGAGGGGACTGGATCTGCCTTGGCTGAGTCTGCCAGACTGGGCTGAGTCCCCAGGGGAGACCTTGCCTTGGAGGAGGTGGGAGTAGGGGATGGATTGGGGGGGAGGCCTGGGGGGTGGTAGGAGGAAGGACGGGGGAATCCGTGGCTGATATGTGAAATTAAGTTAACTATAAAATAAAATTACTGTAAAAATGGGCTATAGAGCTAAACAGAATTCTCACCAAAAGAATCTCAAATGGCTGAAAGACATTTAAGGAATTGCTCAACATCTTAGTCATCAAGAAAATGCAAATCAAAATGACTCTGAGATACCATCTCAAGCCTGTCAGAATGGCTTTGATCAAAAATACTGATGACAACTTATGTTGGAGAGGATGCAGAGCAAGGGGAATACTCCTCCACTGTTGGTGGGAGTGAATATTTGTACTGCCACTGTAGAAACCAGTATGGTGGTTTCTCAGAAAAATGGGAATCAGTCTTCCTCAAGACCCACTTATATTTCTCTTGGGCATATACCCAAGGTATGCTCAATCATACCACAAGGCCACAAAGCTCAACTATGTTCATAGCAGCATTACTTGTAATAGCCAGAACCTGGAAACAACCTAGATATTCCTCAACTGAAGAAAGGTTAATGAAAATGTGGTACATATACATAATGAAGTACTACTCATTTCATTACATCATGAAATTTGCAGGCAAATGGATAGAACTAGAAAATATCATCCTGAGTGAGGTAACCCAGACTCAGAAGGACAAACACAGTATGAACTCACTCATAAGTGGATACTCGATGTAAAGCAAAGGATATCCACACTACAAGTCACAGCTCCAAAGAAGCTAGCTAATGAGGAGAACCCTAAGGGGCACATATGGATCACCCTGGGAAGGGTAAATAAATGAAATCTCCAAAAGGAAACTGGACGAGGGGGGCAATAGAAGGTAGGGGATGGGGGTAAGAACATAAGGGAACTGGATGGTCAAGATGGAACAGGGACAGAGTGGGGGAGCAAGGAAAGAGTTACCATGATAGAGGGAGACATCAAGGGAACAAGGAGATACAGGGTATTAGGGAAGTTCCCAGGAATCCACAAGGGTGACCTCATCTTAGACTATTAGCAATAGTGGAGAAGGTGCCTGAACTGGCCTACCTTGGTAATCAGATTGGTGAATACCCTAACTGTCATCATAGAGCCTTCATCCAGTAACTGATGGAAGCAGAGGCAGAGATCCACAGCCAAGCACCAGGCTGAGCTCCAGGAGTCCAGTCGAAGAGAGGGAAGATGGATTCTATGAGCAAGGGACATCAATATCATGATGAAGAAATATACAGAAACAAACAATCCAAATTAGTGGGAACTCATGAACTGTAGACCAATAGCTGTGGAGCCTCCATGGAAGTGGACTAGGCTTCTCTGTATAGGCGAGACAGTTATTTAGCTTGACTTAAGGGGCCCCTGGCAGTGGGATCAGAATTCATCCATGCTGCATGAATGGGCCTTTTGGAGCCCAGTGCCTATGGTGGGACACCTTACCCAGCCTTGGTTCAGGGTGAGGGGTTTGGATCTGCCTCAACTGAATGTACCAGGCTCTGCTGACTCCCAATGGGATTCCTTGCCTTGGAGGAGGTGGGAATGGGAGGTGTGTTGGTGGGGGGAATGCTGCAGGGCAGGAGGAGGGAGGAGAGGGACATCTGTGGTTGGTATGATAAATGAACAGAAAATTTTTGAATACTGAATAAATAAATAAATAAATAAATAAAGCTGTAGTTTGAATAAATCAGAAAAGAAAATGTTATTGATCTTGAACCTAAAATAGAGTGCTACGAAAAATGTCAGTAGTTATTGACTTTGATTGAATGTATAATATGTGAATAATACTTCAGAAAATTATTAATTATGATTCAATAGATAATTAGTTCGATATGAGGTTAACCATTTGTCAGGCCATTTACCAATACTGAATAGAATTTTCAGAGAGTATTATATGTCATTATTACTTTATGTTGTACTTGACTCATTTTAATATAAATGAAAAAAGTTTTAAATCACAAACTTTGGCAATATCATAAGTGAAAATTAGGATATTTTTCTACTACATTGCTTGTTTAAGCTCAAAGATAGTTTTAACAGAGGATAAGAGAAAAACAATAACAACAACAACAACAACAACAGCAAACCAATATAAGTTAGGTGAAAATCATGGCAGCCACCAGGAGGAAAAGGGGAGGAAAATCTCACCTCTTTTAAGTTAGTCATAAAATAATAAAGTTACCAAAAGGAAAACTTTTGGGGGCTGTTTCTTCAGCTCACTAGCCCACTTGTAATCCTGAAAGTACTCTTTCATTGCCAAAGTGTATTTCATTCTACTGTTTCATGGCCTCAATTTTGAAAGATTTAAATTAATCTCAATTTTAAGTCACCTTAAGAACATACCTTATGAATTCATAATTAGACAGATTTCGATTATATCGCCCATTTTGGAAGCATTCTATCATGTTGAATTCCTACATTTTAATCAATAAACCCAAGATCTATACTAAAAGTCTAATTAATACTTGCCTGGAATTATTGTTTGCAAGAAAATGAGAGGATCATTCCTGTTCAAATAAATCATTTTTATCTTAATAATGCAAAAACAAGAAGCCTTACTGCATTTAAATACATTAAAATGATACATACATCTTAAATTTACTTTTTTTTCAGAAAAGTAGAAATGGCAAGTAGTCATCAAGTGCATTGTATAAGACATTACAGTTACCTTGAAACTAAGGAGTTTATATAAGTTGGCCTTTAACATCAGCTTTGTATGGTTATGAGTCATGGCTCTTTAAGTCACTTATTGCATCATGACTTCTCATGCATTATACTCACAGTGGGAACAGTATAATTTTCGCAGTTATGTATAACTTCTATAAAATTGTCTTAGGTATATTTTCTGGATTAGTATTAAAATTTTCAGCCAACTAAAGTAAGCTTCTATTTTTTGTCTGATACTGAAAAACAGAGACTGATCCTAGAAATGATCCTTAAAAATGAATTTTGTCTCCTTCACCACAACAGGAAGACTGTAATATATATTACCATAAACCTATCCACTTTCAGTGACAGATTTATGCAATATACACTTTTATGATTTGAATGCCTAGCGAAATGTCACAAAATTCCTTTCTGAACTTTCAAACTCTTAGCTAGCATGTCATGCAATCAGAATTCAATTTCAAAGTACAGTCAGAATTGACTAGAAATATACCTGGGCTGGTGTCCATGACATTCTTACAGCTCTTGACTACATATCCCAACACACACACACACACACACACACACACACACACACACACACACACACACACACACACACAGAGTGCTGATTTTTTTATACCATGTTTATTCTCATCTCATAGAATCAGTTGCTTAATTTTAAAAGTTATGCTATTTTTGTAAGAAATTCTCCTCATCTTTGTTATTCAAATACATTTCTTCACAGGAATGCCATCTCCATTTCTTCAGAATGAGAAGTGATTTCTCTGAGCTCCTTTCTAGGAGTGAATTTCATGACTCTGCTAAGATAAACTCCTTTTATTTGAATTATGAAGCTAATCTTTAGGGTTGATTTGATGAAATTTTAGATAAGTGGGTGGAATACACTTCAGATTACAAATATAGTTTACTGAATTCTAAATAAGCAATATCTGTGGTTTCCTAATATAATCTCACCTATGAGAAACAAAAAGATTATTGTCCACTGTATGTTTTTTCTACCAAGACCTAGAGTACATTTTTATATTTTAAATGAAGAGAGAATGCATTCCTCATTTAAGTACTATGTTCTTAATATTTTAGAAATCTATAATAAAGTCTCTGAGCTCCTTCTTAGAAAGCAAGTGATTTCAAGTACAGTATTTCTCATTGCTGTTTACTTGGACATCAATGTCTTTAAAAAGACTTCTGATGATGTTGCCAATGGCAAAAAACTAATATGTAATCAGTATAGGTGTTTTTATTATCAAATTGAAGTCGACATTGCCAATACTAATTATATTGATTAATTGGTAATGTGGCTTCAAATTTATTTACATAAACTTTCCTGGAACTCATATTTTCAAAGTATAGTTTAAATCTAGATCTCAAGAACAGAAGTAAAACTTCAAATAACAAGAAAAAAATAGCATAGTTTGAGATGATTGATGAAACAAATAAGTAATTTAAAATAATATGTTAATTCAGGGACTTTTTTGAAATGAAATCAGGAATTGATAAAATTAAACTTTTATAAATTATTTTCATTTTATTATTTATGATAAAATTAGCATACATAGAAAATCGGTTTTATTTTTCTCAAACTTATTTATAAACATCTTGTATTTTTCAAATCATTGTTAGACTATATGCTTTATTTTATGTCAAGAGCATGTTTATTTTCTAAATCAAAAATACCTATTTTTTCATGAAAAGTTGTACTTGTATATATACTTGTGTAATTTCCATAAAATTGGAAAATACAGAAAAATAATTTGAATTCATGCCTCAGAAATTTCTGAAATGTCAATGACTCAAGGCTCTGAAATTAGTTTTTTTTAATGTAGAACATTGTAACAAGATCTCTAAAAACACTATAAAGCTTCCATTAGCTTCTAGATCATTCTCATTTTTGACTATCAACAGTAAATGACAACATTATCCATATAAAAATGACAGGAAACTAATTTAATATATGTCTTAAAGTCTTTCACATCTGAAGAAAGTGACTGAGCTGTTTTTTTCTAAATTTGGTATAACCTTGAATTCTATAGTTTTGAAATAACAGAAGGAAAGCTCCCAGGAGAATGAAAAATGCACAAGGAGGCTTGCCACCAGCAAATCTGTCAAGCAACAGGCAGAGCAAGATACAATTTGCACTAAGATGCTCACAGGGAATAGGGCTGCAAATTTTGTGAAGTGCGATAACTGTGAACAGTAGGAGGTCAGGTTCAAAAATGTAAATCAGGCTTGGTTATATATGCCCCTGCTGCTTAAATTTGGATCATGGTATTTCTGTGTGCACAGAGTCATTTTGACATAATTATCTTATAGTTATGGACTTTTCAGATTAAACAGAACTATTTTCACCATTTCAGCCTTTGCTTGTGGGTACCAGTTTATTAGCACTGCTGGATATATTAGTACATATTAAATAGTCACCAATGTGGAAGATACCAATTCAACTGATTCATGTTTAATGATTTGTGTTAAGTGATATCTTCAGCAATGGGACAATGATGTCAGTCTAGGGAGAACAACCAATTATGTTGGCAACAGCCTGGTTTGTTTGGGGATTCCCATGGGACTCCTTTGGCCAACAACTTAATTAGAGGTAATCCAATCCTAATACTGGAAGCTCTCTTTGGGGACATTTGTCATTATTTGTCAATTTTATTTATACTACCTTCACATATGTATATATTCTAGGAAATTTCTACTGTAATAGGTTTCCACAATATCCTTCAAGTGCCCCTAATTTTAGCTGTCTCTCCTTATGTTCCCTCCCACAACCACTCTCACTTACCACTCCCCACATGACCCTCCCATTCCAGCCCACTTCATCCATCCATAGCTACCTATTCATTTCCCTTTCTTAATGATATCTATGTGTTCCCTCTAGTAACTTACTCTATACCAATTCTCTGTGGTTCCATAAATTGTAGTTTGATTATCATTGTCTTAATATACATATACACATATAAATGAATTAATGCCATGTTTGCCATTCTGGAACTGGCTAACCTCACTCATGATGATTTTTTTTAGTTCATCTATTTACCTGAGAATTTCATTTCCTTTTTTTAATGGCTAAGTAATACACCACTGTGTAAATGTACCACATTTTCTTCATACATTATTCCCTTGAAGGACATCTAGGTAGTTTCCAACTTCTGTCTGGCAATTATGAATAGAGCAGCCATGAATATACTTGAGCAAGTGTCTCTGTGGTAGCATAAAATACCTTTGTGGATATACCCAATAACAGTAGAGCTTGGTTTTGTGGTAGATAGACTCTCATATTGTTGAAGAACCATCACAATGATTTCTATAGTGGATGTACAAGTTAGCAGTCCTTCAAGCAATGGATATCTGTCCCCCTTTCTCCACATTCTCACCAGCATGACGTTTCACTTGTCTTATTGTTCTTAGCCACTCTGACTAGTGTGAGATGAAATCTCAAAGTAGTTTTGATGTGCAATTTACTGATGACTAAGGATATTGAACATTTATTAGTGTTTCTCAGTCACTTGAGTTTCCTCTTGAAAATTCTCTGTTTGAATACATACCCCATTTTTAAATTGGCTTATTTTCTTGTCATCTAGTTATTTTAACTTCTTTGTAGATTTTAGATATTAAGCTTATATCAGATGTGGAGTTGATAAAAATAATTTCCCATTCTGTAGTTTGCCACATTTTTTGAATGATGGTGTTCCAGTGTTCAGAAACTTTTCAGTTTCATGAGATCCCATTTATTAATGCTTGATCTTAGTGTCTG
The DNA here is from genome assembly GCF_007827085.1 of Peromyscus californicus insignis. Taxonomy (NCBI): domain Eukaryota; kingdom Metazoa; phylum Chordata; class Mammalia; order Rodentia; family Cricetidae; genus Peromyscus; species Peromyscus californicus. The sequence goes on along the minus strand of NW_026294391.1, from coordinate 72,232,409 downwards.
TGCTAATGGTATTCTGTTTAGGAAGTTTTTCCTCTGACAATGAGTTCAAGGCTATTCTTTACTTTCTATTCTTTCAGATTCACTGTATGTGGTTTGTGTTGTAGTCTTTGATCCATGTTGAGTTGAGTTTTGTACAATATGGTAAGTATGGATCTATTTGTACACTTCTATAGGCAGCCATCCAGTTTGAACAGTTCCATTTGTTTAAGATGCTGTTTTTTTTCCAGTGTGTATTTTTGTCTTTGTTATAAAAATTCAGGTATCCATACGTATGTAGATTTATGTTTGGGTTTACAGTTTGATTACACTGATCATTGTTTCTGTTTTTGTGCCAACATCTTGCTATTTTTATAACTATAGCTCTGTGGTACAACTTGAGATTGGGATATGTCCAGCAGTTTTTTTTTAATTTTGAGGATTGTTTTAGCTATCCTAGATTTCTTATGTTAGCATATTGTGGTAGTTTGAATAGGTATGGCCATAATAGGCTCATGTGTTTAAATGCTTGGCCTATAGGGAATGACAGTATTAAGCGTTGTGGCCTTGTTGGATTAGGTGTGGCCTTGGTGGAGAAAGTGTATCATTGTAAGGGCAGGCTTTGAGGTCACATATGCTCAAGCTATGCCCAGTATGGTATATAGTCATTTTCTGCTGCTTGTGGATCAAGATGTAGAACTCTCAGCTCCATTGCCAGAATCACATCTGCCTGTATGCTGCCATGTGTTCCACCATGATGATAATGGACTATATCTCTGAAACTGTAAGCCAACCCCAATTAAATGCTTTTCTTTATAAGAGTTGATGTAGTCTTGGTGTCTCTTCACAGCATTAACTAAGACAGTTGATCATCTCTGTGGGCTACTTTGCTGATTTCATTTTTATATTTTATTATTCTTTAGATTTAATTTATTTTTTCTAATGTCCTAAGGATGTCCTCCAATGTTTTCAAGCATATAACTGTGATTTGAGTCTTTCTAAGTAAATGCAGTAAAGACTGAAAAAAGTTTCATTATGCATGTATTTTAGCTGTGTCTCTAAGTGTAAATTATTTGATTTTCATTTTATTCAGTCCCTAATGTTTTCTAATATTTATTTGTGAAACATAATGTAATGAAGTATCTCTGTGTTTTAAACAGAGACCTTCTAATCTTTTCATTCTATGTAAGCTCACTTTACTCTTAGTAGGTAGAAGAAGGAACTGTATGATTTTCATCCTTTGAAATCTGCTGAGGCCTGTATGGTCATATTTGTTGTATAATTGTTAAGAATCTGCATTCTGAAGCTGTTAATCATAAATTTATATGTTATATGTGCTACTATAATTTCATTAAATTCAAATCCTTTATATTCTTACAGATTTTTATTTCTGTTTTCCTTATCTAATACTGAGTAAGCTGTGTTAAAGCCCTCACTATAATTAGGGATTTTCATGTATCTTCCTTCCATTTGCATAAAATATTGCTATGCATTTTCAAATTCTAACTTCATGGATCTGTTGTTTTAAAACATTCATATATTGATTATTTTTCTATGTACTATATGTAGGAATATTCTTTTAGAATAGCAAGTTCTTTGATCTGGAGACATGGCTTAAGAGCACTGGCTGCTCTTTCAGAGAGGGGAGCTTAGATTCCAAGCACCCACATATTAACTCATAACTAACCATCAGTAATTACAGTCCCAGAGGATCTGAAGTGACACTAGGAACATATATGGTGCTTAAACATATATAAAGGTAAAGCACAAAACATATGTAAAGTAAAGCTAAAATTTAAAAACACAGGGTTTATTATTGTTAGGAGAACTGTACCTATTAATGCTTATAATTTTAATAAAGACTTTGAAATTGTTTGATAAACATTTCCTATTTTTTTTTATTTTTATCTTTTGCTCACATTTAGCAAGTACTTTCTCCCAATTTTCATATAGGGCTAATGTTGATTTTTTTCATATGTATTTTATTCCATGGTCATTTTGGGCTTTCAGAAAATGCCTTATTGGTCAAAATAGAAAGATGTATCATACATAAAAACTACTAACAATTATATACTGCCTTTTTGACTACTGGTATCTCTCAGTTATCTTTTTTCTTTTTCTTAATTTTAAAACTATTTCAACATAAAAGTTCACAGATAGTTGCTTTTTGTTTTCTAAATTCCATAAGTAATTTTCAGTAAAAAATTTATTGTTAAAAGAAATATCTTTTGTACACTACTAAAAAAGTAGTGTAGTTTATTGTTTATATTCATATACTAAATGTATTACAAATATGTCTTCAAAGATTAACTACACTTATAAAGAAATACCCAAGTTCATTTTAATGAAATGGAAATTACATAATATTTGTTCAATGATGATTCATATCAGGCACGGTTAAACGTGGTGGCCAATAGAAATTCAGGAATTCTTAAAATCATAGGTAGTAATATATTCAAGTTTTGCTAAATTTCAATAATCGTTAGAAAAGCTTCTCACTAAAATAAAATCTTTTATCTTATATAGCAAATTACCTCAAAGGAAAGTATATCAGCTAGCAGTAATAAATTAAATCATGGTTTATGAAGTAAGATTTTAAACTACCAAGCAAGGCAATGACTAATTTAGGAATCTCTATATGAGTGTCTTTGTCATCACATAAAACAACACTTGTTGCTATAATTTTAGAAAATTTTGTTAACAATATTGGCATATACATATGACATACAATCATGAAAACTACAAGGGTGATGAAATAATGTTTGAGAAAAAGCACCACAATAACCTCAGTAAGAATTGAAAACATCTTCATTTTAAAACTCAAATTTAAATTTGTGTTTATATAATTTAGATTTTATGCAGATTACTAAATATGTTGAATCTAAATGTCTCTCATTTATAATACTTGCAAAATACATTCTTAACCTTCAATTTTCTTATTCACTTTTGTCTTCCAATCTTAGATTTGGCAACAGAAAAATCATGAAAATTAATTCAGTAAGAACAACTGCCATGCAGAATCTCAGGCAAGTTTAAATTTTACATAAATATCACAAAATACAGAATTAATTGCATGCTGAATATTTGTATTATTTATAATATGGACACATTTCTTTAACAATGCAACACAACTAACCAATTGTCTATAATTATTTGGATGCTCATCTTCCTTGATTCTATTTATTACTTATTATTTTTTGAAGGTTAAATGGTTTTCTGAGTAAGTCAAATCAGGTTAACAATTTATATATTAGTTATAAACTAAGACAAGTAGAAATTTATAAAATTATTTTATGTAACTTTTAGGAAAATTTCTTTAAATTCTACGTCACTTTTGAATATAATGGAACTTGTTAACCATTAAATTTTTAGGCTTTATTTATAAATTAGTATCAAAGTCATTATTAATCCTAATTTAATCATGTTGCATTAATTTCCTATGCCATTAATTTAAAATTTTTATATTTACTCAAAAGCATTTAACTTTTATTCTTTTTATATAATTTTATTTTTTCTAATGGAGTTTAATGAGGATATTTTAAACATCATGAATAGATGTATTCATTTTTTTAAATACAATAATTAAAATCTATGAAATTAAAAAATCCTGTTATGACAGATTATAAAGACAATGCTCTGTTGCCATGCTACCAAATCAAAACCTTAAATGTAATACTATACAAAGAAAGTTGAACAACTTATTTCACTCTTAGTGTTTTTGTTTCTTATGTGAGAAACAAAGGCACCAAATTTCTACCCTCAAATAGTTGTGAATAGTCAATTAACATACTGCATGCTTAGATTTCTGTCAGGATCAGCATAGGAATGACATATGTTAGTAGTGTTTTGATTTTATGTCTTCTTCCGTCACCTACAGGTTTTTGGTATTTTTGTATCTTCAGTGAATAATTTGTTTACTAAATTAATGCATCAACAAAATAACTTGAAACATCTACAATATTATGCATAGCAAAAGGTATAAAGAAATAATTTAGGATAGGAGTCAAAATTTACACATGGATATAATAAAAATAAAGATGGATGTGGTGTTGTGAATCTGCAATCCCATGTTAGGAAGTACAAACAGAAGGATCAAGATTTCCAGATACTTCAGTTTACATACTGAGTTTGAGACTAGCCTGGATGGCATGTATAAAAACACAAAACAAAACAAAAATAATAAATTGCAATAAACTCTTATGATTACACAGTAAAAGAGATGCTACCTACTGTGGTATGTTCTGTATGCTGTGAAAATGTGTTGCTCTGATTGGTTGATAAATAAAATGCTGATTGGCCAGTAGCCAGACAGGAAGTATAAGCAGGATAAGCAGACAAAGAGAATTCTGGGAAGAGGAAGGCTGAGTAAGGAAACGCCAGCCTGCTATCCAGCGAAAAGCATGTAATGGCACACAGGTAAAGCCTCAGAAAACATGGCAACATATAGATTAACAGAAATGGGCTGAATTTAAATGTAAGAGCTAGTCAGTGGTATGCCTGAACTAATGGCCAAGCAGATTTAATTAATATAAGCTTCTGAGTGATTATTTTATAAGCAGCTGTGGGGTCCGTGGGGCTGGGCAGGACTGGAGAAAACTTCAACTACAGTTACCCTTACTGTGAAAGATGAGATAGGGTGTTTGACAAAAAAAATATAGCAGTTGTGATATCAGATAAGGAGCAAGGCTAATATTAACATTAAGAAAACATAGTTGCCCATGAAAAGTTTCTGAAATTTGATTTGGAAATTTGTCAGTGTTTCAGAGCCAGCCTGCTAGTACTCAGATTTCTGTTTAAAATTGTAATCTGGTTGTTCTATGTGATTTAGGGTGTGTAGGTATACAGCAAAAGAAACATTTTTATAAGTCGACATGAAGTAGAAAACAATTGATAATAAAAGTGGTCACACTTTAGCTGTTTGAACTCCCAATATAAATTATTTTCAAATTCTCTGTAAAAGCACAAATATTTTGACATTTAATTTACTTCATAACTTTGACTCTCTGCTCCATTCATTCTACAGCTTTTTTCAAATTGTCTTTGTTACACTTCTAAAGAAAACAAATTACAACATAAACAACTTTGAATTTCAATGTCTAAAAATCATGGAGGAAAGTCTTAAGTTGTGGAAAGTTTGTTTTAGAGAAGACTGTGTTCCAGATGTCTTAACTGTTCATAAGCATTTCATAATCACATGAAAAGAGCTTTTGAGAAAACAGATGACTAGTTTGCCCAGGTTTATAGGATTACACTTTTATTTTCCTCCAAGTTGTAGAGCAGCTAATCTAACATGGCTGGCTGTGAATGAAAAGTCCAAGAATCCAGTATTTGCTCAGTCCACTAGGCTTAATGTCTCAGTTGGTCTTCAGTATATGCTAAGATCCCAAAGAAGTAGACTCTAATGTCAAAGAAGGAATAATTGTTCCATCAAGGTAAGGGAAAGCAGGTAAAGACCATAACTTTCCTTCTATGTCCTTATGTTGACTTCCAGCAGTAAGTATAGGCCAAATTAAAGATCTGTCTTTCTGCCTCAAAGGTCTAGACTAGAAATGGATTCATCCATCTCAAAAGAAGCAAAAAAAAAAAAAAAAAAAAAAACCTCTCACAGGTGTACCCTCCATTCCTGGATGTTTAATTCCATATGTATTAAAGTTGATAACCAAACTTAGCCATCACCATAATATATTTTGTTATTCAAATGTATTTTTAAATTATGTATATTTGCTTTATGAAAAATTGGTCCACAGTTACTCTCACCCTTCTACCCTTCTCATCTTCTGTACATCCCCTGTTATTCCCACTCTTCCCTTTTCAACAATGATCGTGTTTATATTCTTTTTGTTTTGTTTTGTGTCCCACTGACTTTAAGGCAATCACTGTGACCATGGGTATGGAACTATCCACTGTAGCTTGATGATCTCACCATGGATGCACAACTGAAGGCAGTAATTCTGGCTCCTTTGTCATGCATTCATAGCTAATAGTACAATGAAAAGTAACGGGATCAAATGATCCTCTCCTCTATCCATGAGTGACTATTGATTAGCCAGTCTTTTATAGATCTAATGCAGGCAAACTTAGCTGCTCTGAGTTAATGACTAAAGGGACTAAATCATGCCCAGAAGACAGTGTATCATAGCCTTTATCTTTATTATCAATCTGTGGGCTGCATTTGATACTTTTTTTCCTATATGCATTATCCACTGTTGTTCTTTACCCTTCTCTCACAATATATTTTCCTATCCCCAATACTCCCCTCTTCCATTCTTCCATCCTTATCCCAAATTGTTCTCCATTATGCATTCATGTGACATGAATTTCATTCTGCATAAATTTACTGTTTTTCATACTTCTTTAAAAAATAAATATTTTATCAAATCTTTGAGAATTTAATATAATGTATTTTAATTCCAATAACCCCAACTCCTTCCCTCAACACATTTAGGGTCTACCCTCATGACCTTCTTGTCCTCTTTAAAATTTTTTTATCACATTTACTCCAATTTGTGTTATCCATATGCTTCTGGATGTGGGACAATGAACTGGAGTATGGTTGACCTGCTAGTAGCCATACCCTTTAAGATAGCTGAATCTCCTCCTCAGCTGAGGGTGGGGCATCATGAACTCCTTCCCTTTGCAAGTTAAGTGTGGGAGGCCATCTCACCCCCACTTTTCCCCAGGGTATTCTTGAGCAGGAGCAGCAGGAAATATTAGAGAGAAATTTAGAGAAGAGAGAAAAAGATAGAAAACAGGATAGCCTCAGGAGGGCCTGGATACTAATCCATCAGCCAAAGGGCTTTTAAAGGAATGCAAAGGGGTGGAACAAAAGACCTTCCCCAGCACAGTCAAGTGCAGACCATCTCAGACACCTGGTATTCAGGCCCATGGTCAAATCATCCTTTTATGCAGACCTGCTGGGAAACCTAAATGGGCTCCAACAGCTAGAATATTGAGTGGCTTTATCTTGTTCAAGAATTATAGTTGTTGTGAGTTTGTGAGTGTCATGATCCTACTAAATCCACAAAACACTATTTTGTTTCAGTCCTCCATTTCCTCTGTCTCTTACAATCATTCTGCGCCCCCCTTCACAGGCATCCTTGAGCCTTGTGGGTATGTGCAATATAGATGCCCCATATTTGAAATCACTTCTTAGCCACTTACTCTCTGGACTGTGAACATTTGAGTTTCTATATTAAACAGCATCCACAGAACAAAGAAAGTTCTCTGGTGAGGTCCTAGAGATTAACTAATCTGAGGATGTTTGAATTTAAAGGGTAGTTTGATACTATGTCTGTATAAAAGAATTATAGTAGTAGGTTCAACTTAGGACTCGTGAGCTCTTCAAACATGGATGAGTGTTCATATCGGCTGTATCAGGAATATGTTTCCTGATATGCTCAAATTCAATCAGAAAGTGGTTGGTACACATATAACTTCTGTGCCATTATTGTGTCTATGGACATATATCATATATTGCTATGTTCATCATTGCCGTAGTTGAAAGCTAGGTAAGACTGTTGATGGCTTTCTCCGGCAGTTTACATAGCACACAATAATATGAGAGTTATTCAGATTGCAGGGAGCCTCCCAGTCAGCACTGACTTGATTTCTCTATGTCCTATAACCAAAGTATTCATCAATAGTATTATGTATTAGAATTCTTGTGGACAAACAAGAGCAGTTGCAATAACCTGTATCAGTTGGTCATCTTCAGTAAATTTCTAACTAACAATTCAAGAGGAGATATCCGATATCACACTGGGCTTTTTAATTGGCAAGCTAAGGCTTCCAGGATGTGCATAATGTTGTGTATATGCTAACTCCAATTGCTTGTAGAAGCCATATGGAATCCTAGTGTTTTATAATATATTCTTCCCCCTCTTCTCTCCACCTCCCCAACCCCCCACATATTTGTGTTTTTAATAATTTGATTGGAGCTACTCTCCCTATTTATCTTCTTTAAAATATCATCAATCTCACAGTCCCCTTCCTTTCTTTCATTCTTTCTTTCTTTCTTCTGTTTTCTTCGAGACAGGGTTTCTCTGTGTAATTTTGGTGTCTGTCCTGGATCTTGCACTGTAGACCAGGCTGGCCTCAAACTCACAGAGATCCACCTGGCTCTGTCTCTGGAGTGCTGGGATTAAAGGTGTACACCACCGCCACTGGGCTCACAGTCCCCTTTCTAAGTTCATGAAACACACAAAGACACACACATACACATACACAGACACACAAACACACACACACAGACACACATACATACACATTATAACTAACATAAGAAAAACTATATACAAAAGTACAATAACTATATACAATGTATACAAGTAATAAATACCTAAACAATGTCTAGTCCATTTGTATTTGACAAATTCAGAGAAAATAATTCCATTATCTATCCTATTTTGGTAAGTCCAAAGTGTACCTAATTCACTTTCTATCCTAATTAATCTTCAACTATAACTAACTAATCTTCAACTCTCTCAGAGATCCAAGACGGAAAATAATATAACCTAATAAAAAATAAAAACAGGAAGTACATGCAAGCAACTTCCAAAAAAATTGTGAGTTGACAGAAACAGCCAGCTGCCTGGACAGTCACCTGAGGTTTCTCCACAGTGTTGGGGCATCATCTTCAGCTTATAGGCTTAGCATATCTGACAGACTCATTTGTGAAGTAGGATGTACACAAGGTCAATAGTTCGACCTCACATTGGGTGAGAACACTCCATGTACCAGAAACACCTGAATTCCACTAGTGTCATGTCATAATTCAGGATTTTAAATTCTGGAAATTGTTGATGTTTGTTTTAATTCAGCTGTCCATTCTTCTTGGCTGTGTACATGTGGCTTCATCTCAGCATCCCGTTCTTCTTCACATCCCTCTATTAAATGCCAGTCTACTATTGAGAGGCATGAGCTTAGTTACTCTTCAAGAATAACTGTTTCAGCTGCTGTTCCATTGCACAAAATAATTAAATCTGAGCTCCATATATGATATTAAACATTTGATAACTTCCTGTCTGGATTATTTTATGTAACATAATACTCAATTCCAAATGGGTAATATTGTTCCAAATGTCATAATTATATGTTTTTATTGCACAATAAAATCACACTGTGAATGTGTACCACAATTTACTTATTCATTCTATCAACAGATATTTTTGTTGGTTCTGTTCCTTAGCTAGTGTGTATATTGAAGAAATAAAATTTTTGATATCTCACATATTTCTGAAGTATGTTTACAGAGTACTTTGGATACATTTTGGATACATATACATATATATATATATGTATATCAGGATCATATGAAAGTGCTATTTTTCATTTTTTGAGGAAAGAAAATTGTAGTTGTTTTTATTGTGGCTTCATGAGCTTACATTTCTATCAGAACTAAAAAGAGATTAAGAGATTAACTCTATCTCCATACCATAGCCAATATTTAGTGACTTTTTTTTTCATGATGTTATCTAGTCTTAAGGGTAAGGTGAAATTTAAAATCAGTTTTAAGCAGCATATCATGGATGCCAAAATATGTCAAACAATTTTCGTATCCTTTCAAGACATTTGTATTTTTCCTATTTTGTTATATATATTGATCAGGTGACTTAGGGTATTTGTTATGTACAATTTTGTAGCTCTTTGTATGTTCTATGTAATAATTCTAGATAACAAGCCTAATACACAGTGGAATAAGTTGTGTGTAAGAAAGTGTCATCATGGTGAGTTTGTTAACTTACATTAGACACATGCATTAAATTAGCAAATAATTAAATAAAATGTTTGATAAACTGAGGAAATTATACATGAAGTAGGTGTCAGAGGATATTAGGATTTGTTCACTTTACTTGGTGTACTAAATGCCATTTTTAAAATGATAAGTAACATTTTTCTTCTTCAGTAGACAGTGTCTTCACTCCTGTTATTGTGTTGTTTGTTATGCAGAAGCTTCTTGGTCTTATTTCATACTTATTTACTCATTTTCAGAAAGCCTTTGCCTACACATATTCTGAAGTATTTTCCCCTATAACTTTTAGATTTTACATTAAGATTTTTGTTTCACTTTAAAATTGTTTTATACAAGTAAGAGATATGAATATAGGCCGGGCAGTGGTGGCGCACGCCTTTAATCCCAGCACTCAGGAGGCAGAGCCAGGCGGATCTCTCTGAGTTCGAGGCCAGCCTGGGCTACCAAGTGAGTTCCAGGAAAAGGCGCAAAGCTATACAGAGAAACCCTGTCTCGGGAAAAAAAAAAAGAGAGATGAATATAATTCCCTTTTAGATGAGGCTTCTCAATTTTACTAGTTCTTTAAAAGAAATTGTCTTCTTTCCAACTAATATATTTACACGTTTGTACAAAAATTAAGATGTTTTGTATTTGTTAATTAACTTATAAGTCCTCAAGAATTTTCTGTTGATACTTACTTTGGATTTTATTTTATTTTTATTTTTATGTCAGTATCATACTTTTTGTTGTTGTTACTACAGCTCTGAAGTACAACTGAGATCAGCTATACTGAAACCTCCAGTATTAGCTTTTCTTACTTGAAGTACAACTGAGATCAGCTATACTGAAACCTCCAGTATTAGCTTTGCTTACTTGAAGTACAACTGAGATCAGCTATACCGAAACCTCCAGTATTAGCTTCTTTTACTTGCATGTCTTTTGCATTTCCTAGGAACTTTGGCGTTATCTTTTGCTATTCTTTAAGATTGTCATTGAAATATTGATTGGGGCTTTATTGAACATATAAACAGCTTATGTTAATGTACCTATTTCACCATATTAATTCTCTCCACCAATGGGAGTTCAAGCTATTGTTTTCTTCCACTTTTTCATCAATGTTTGGATTTTTTATAGATGTATTTTTACCGTCTTATGTTGGTTCATTCTTAGATAAATTTTTGTGAATCTCTTGCAAATGACATTTTTCCCTGATTTCTTTCTTGGAAAGAACATTATTGGTATATAAAACAACTGCTTTTTGCATGCTGATAATATAATCTGCTACTTTATTTACCACTTCTAAGACTTTTCTGGTGAAAAGTTTTAGTGGTCATTATAATACAGGGTCACGTCATTTTCAAATAAGGATGATTTAACTTGAGTTTGTTTCCCTATATAAATTACTTTCATTTTTGTTTCTCTTGCTTTATTGGATTAGCTAAGACTTCAAGTTATATGCTGAAAAATAATTAAGACCGTGTATTTCCTGTAACATCTTCATTCCAGAAGAAATGCTGCAATTTTTATCCCATGTAGTATAATGTTGGCTAAAGGTTGGTAATAGACTTTGTTGTTTTGAAATATATTTCTTCTATTCCTACTTCCTCAGCACTTTTTTCACAAAGGCATGCTACAGTTTGCCAAATGCCTTTTATTCTTCTATTGAAATGATCATATGATTTCTGGCTTTAATTATATTTATTATATTGTGTTTTATAAGAATATGAATTAAGAATATGTCTTAAAACATAGTAAACTTGGTCATGGTATGTAATTTTCTCCCTGTGCTGTTGGAAAAGTATGTAATTTTTCCAACAATTTATTGGGAGTTTTTGCTTTAACTTTCTTTTTTGTGGTATCCTCATTCAGAATAGATGTAAGGAAACACTAGGTTTGTACAATAAGCTTGTTAGTGTTATTTATCTTTCTACTTGTGGAAAATTATGAAAAATATTTGTTTGACAGGCCTCACTCACTGGTAGTTGTGCTTTATTGATTTTTTTGCTGTGTTACACAGATAGGGGACCTACTTACTCTGCTACCTCATGCTGGAGAAGGAGTCAGGGAAGAAGTTAGTTTTGTATCAACATACTCTGTGTATGCTAGCCTGGATGTAAAGGTCATGAGTCATTGTTTATCTCTAGATTTCACAGTGATGGGCCTGATACTGGATTGCAAATGTAGGGTAAACATTCAGTTTATCTCTTTCTTCTCTGGTGTTTATGTCTCTTCAATGTTGGCATACTTGAGGTTGGGTGATGAGTGATACAAGGCATTTATTTCTTCTTACATTGTTCACTGGTTGTTTTAATTTTTATTGTTATAGCTCTTACACATGTAGCTTTGAATGTATAACATGATGTGCCTTGGAATCTACAGGATTATTCTCAATCACTATCAGCTTCTAATACCATATCCTAATTTCAATAGCTTTTCATTATTTTTCCTTAATCTTGCCTATGTAAAGTGTGTGTGTATATGTGTGTGTGAATGCATTTCATATGCATGTGTGTGCATATGCACTCATGCCTGCCTATGTGTGAGCATGTAGATGTCAGAATAGGGGCTTGTGTGTCTTCCCCTGTCTGTGTCAAACTGGAGCTCACCATTTCAGGTAGGTTGTTTGGCCAGCTAGCTCCCAGTATCCACGTGTCTCCACTCAACATTACTGGAGTTAAAGATGTATCTGGGCATGCCTGGATTTTATGTGAATGCTGTGGATTTGAGCTCAGGTCCTTTGTTTTCAAGGGAGTCTTCTACCTAGTCCAATAGCCCTGTATAACTGATGATGATATATCAATAGAGGTGAAATACTGGGTTTAATTATGAAAACTTTGATCCATGTTTCTTGACAAAATTTTTAGCAACTTGAAAGAATCTATGAAATTGTGTTTTAAAGATGTTTCTTGGTTCATAGCCCTTTGAGAATGCCTGTTTTTACTTTTTAAATGTTAAGTTTACTTCGCTAAGGTATTAATTTGTTCTGTGAACACTTTTACGTTTTCTCTGTGTTGAATGTGTGTTCATGGCATAAATAATCATGGACTTCCTATAATGGGTAAGTCAATGTACTGGCAACATTCTGAATGTGGAGGGATGCGTGGAGGAAAAGTACACAGCATGACTTTAATCAAAAGTTCAGGTAATCGCGTGCACATTTATAATGACACTGTGATCAACCTGCTTGTTATATTCTGCAGCTCTTTAATTTGAGTAAAAATACTGCATGAAAAAGTAAGAAATTTTTCATCTATGCAAGAAAGTTCCTTCTGTACAACATGAAAATTTTAAAGATAAGATGTTAGTATGTTGTGCTCATTGTGGAAGTTTTGTTTGCTTGCTTTTTGCACAATTATTTTTAGCAGCAGTTGACCAAGTTTTGTTATTTGTTATTGTCAGGTCCTCACCCAAAAAGCATTCATTATCCATTATTTATTTATTTATTGTGTAGTGTTTAATAGCAAAGGGTCATGCCAGAGAACTAAGTTTGGGCCAAGAAGAACAAAGTTCAAATTTCAACACAATTTTAATTTTGAATAAGCTATACAATGTAGCCAGTAATATTTTATATGAAGTCTTTTATTTTTGGTTTTTTTGAGACAGGGTTTCTTTGTGTATCTTTGAAACCTGTCCTGGAACTCTCTCTCTGAAGACCAGACTGGCTTTGAACTCACAGAGATCTACCTGCCCCTGCCTCCCAAGTGCTGGGATTAAAGGCAGGCATGCACCACCAGCCCACTGCCTGGTTTTATATTAAGTCTTATAGTTTGAAGACTAGTGAATTATTACCTGGCCCAGCAATGAAGAGGTCATGACTTTAAAAAGAGCAAATGTAATGGAGTGATTTAATTGATACTAGAAATAGATTCTTTCAAGATATAGTTGAAAATTATGAAGTTAAAAAGCTATGTATAGTCAGGTAGTGGTGGTGCACACCTTTAATTCCAGCACTTAGGAGGCATAGCCAGGTGGATCTCTGTGAGTTCAAGGCCAGCCTGGTCTACAGAGTGAGATCTAGGACAGACACCAAAACTACACAGAGAAACCCTATCTCGAAAAAAAAAAAAAAAAAAAGAAAAAAACCTATGTAAAAAAATATTGGAACACTATATTATAAAGGCTCAGTACCATTATTATTAACATAACAATGACATTCTTCATAAAAATAAAATAAAAATAAACTCTCAAACTCACAATGAATTAAGAAAAAAAATTCCAGATAGCTCAATCAATCTTGGGCAAAATGATCAAGAATACTCTCTGACTTTTTAAAATACTCCACAAAATTAAGTATTGACAATCAAAGGCAGTTGGTATTGGTATTGAAACTGACTCTCAGATGTCTGGCACAGAATTCAGTACAAGATCATCATCCTATGTACTCACAGCTAACTGATTTTGGACAAATGTGCCAAAAACATACACTGAAAAAATAGACTCAATAAAATTTTCTAAGAAAATGTATATTGACCTGTAAAAGTTCAGGAAATTATCCTTATGGTTCACTCTGTAGAGCATCAACTCAAAATGGATCAAAGATAAAAATATAAGACCTAACATTTGGAAACAACTACATAGAATCATATGAAAATATCCATGTGTTGGTATAGTTGACAGATTTTGTGACAAAGTATGAAAAACAGTCAAAGCTGGATAAACATGGTAAAGTGACACTGAGAATATTTTTCACAGCACAGGAATAATAAAGAAAATGCAGGATAAACCTACTAATGAGAAGAAATATTTTTAATTCATGCATCTTGCAACGGGTTTATGTACAGACTACATGAGAATTATATGAAAGTAAATAACCAAAACAAATAATCCAATTAAGAAATAAGCAAAAGTTATGGATAGACTCCCAAATACATGGAAAAACTCCACTTCATTATCCATCCGGCAAAAACAAGTCAAAACCATGAAGAGCCAACCTTGCACACTGGTTAATGTGGACCATGACAAAATTTACAAATGCTAGTGAGGTGGTAGAGAAAAGGAAACTCTTAATACTATTGGTGGTGGCATAATTAAATTCATTCTCTAGATAATAGTACGAGTATACTTAAGAAAGTAAAAATGTATCTGTCATATGATCCAGGCTTTGTATTTCTGCATAAATATATTCAAAATGTGACATCATATCAAAGAGAAGCCTATATTACCATGTTTATTTTTTACTGCACAAAGAACAATGACTAAAATGTAAACACAGATATTGAGAGATGAATAAACAAATCATCATTGTATACATATAAAAGAATATTATTTTACCATAAAAGTATTTATCATATTGTTTATTCCAAAACTAATGGTAACAAATGTTATTATTTTAGTGAAATAACTCATACACAGAATTATATTCCACAAATTTTCTCTCATATGTGTTTGTTGAATAAGGTTAATTAGAATATACAGTGGCGACTATTGGAAATGGGATGGGTGTGGGACTGGAGAGATGTTTCAAAATGTGTCTTCTAAACAAAGATAGGATTAGTTTGCTGTTGTGTTTTGCAGACTTGATACAACGTTTCTGGAAAATACTGCAGCCAAGTGCTAAAGCTTCCTGGCTATAATCCTATACACCACTTCATTCAAACACAGAAACTTTTCTCCCATGGTGTCCTTATTGGAATAGACCTCAGCTCTTCACTTCATGTGCTTTTCAGATACATTTTATCATGGACTCATGAGGAAATTATTTCTAAAAACCAAAATGAAACCATGAGAATAACATTTTACCAGACAGAGAATACCAATAGAGGGGAAATAAATGCCTTGGTGGAGAAATCAAAAGTGGAGATTTTTTAAATTGTCGAAAACAAATTCTATATTGCAATGAAAAAAGAGAAAAAAAGAAAAATAAGAAGAAAATCCAATATATGCTGCACCCAGAAAGCCTATCACAACAGCACTACATAAGCCTTTCAAAGTGCATATAATGCTGCTATCTGCATCAAATGATAGACATGGAGATATACTAGCTACTACTGGCTCTGTTTAATTTTGGTCTTGTTTTAGTCTGATTTGTAAATACTCTTGCATTATTCTCCTCATGTGAATTGCAGATGCTTATACTTCATCATCCTATCTTGGAAGTTGTAAGGTTTTTGTTTGCTTGTTTGTTTCTTTTAAGTTTAGTGGAAAGGATAACTGAGCTTGCATTGATTCTCAAACATCACAACACAGGAAGAGTAAGAAAAGAGGGCTCTTAGAAATGGACAACATGTGTCTGCAGTATTAAGTATACATGAGATTTGGTTTTCCAAGATGAAAATGGTGTGTTTGAATAAGTGTTCAGGAAAAGTTCATACCTTAAAGGCTTTATCACCAACCTGTTTCATTATTATGAAGTGGCCAGCCTTTCAGAGATTACAAAGTAAGGTAAAGTTACCTAACTGACAATGTACCTTGGAAGAGATATAATTATTTTTCTTCAATTCATCTCTTGGTTAACTGTTATGCAGTAAGTGTGCAGCTTCCCCAAATATTTGCACTCTTTCCTGATACATAACCTCATCACACACTGAATTGTGATGAGGCCAAATAGTTATAAAAATCTCTGAAACCATTACCCAAATAAAACTTTTCCAAGTTTATAATTGCATGCCAAAATAACAAAATGCTAATCAGTATTATTAGGTTTCATCAAAAATAAAACCCCCTCCTTACCCAAAGACATTTTCAGTAAAGTGAAAAGGCAATGCACAGGGTGGAAGAAAAAAATCTGAAAATCAAATAACTTATAAGAGTACAGAACTACTCACATGTAACAAAAAACACGACAAATTCATAAGAAGTCAAAAACTGTGACAGAAATGGACACAGGACTTGAACAGAAATTTGTCCGAAGCAGATATACAAGTAGTCAAAATTACAGGAATAAGTTGTTCAATGTATTTTGTCATTGCAAAAATGTCATCCATGAAGCTGAACTGTTAGCTCAGTCAGTATTGTGTATGCCATGCAAGCACAAGGACCTGAGTTCAGATCCCCACAGACATATAAAAGTAATGCATGGCAGTCCACATACATAACACCAGAAGTGCAGGATGTGGGAGACAGATGGATTCCTGGACTCACTGCCCAATCAGGCTACCCAAATTGATAAATTTGATGTTCAATGAGAGACCAAGCCTCATAAAATAAGGTATACAGAGCTAGTGTAAGATATCTGATGTAGAGTTCTGGCATACACATACACCAACACACAAATGTACATACACCTGCATGCAAATATACATCCACCCAACCAAATACATACAGA
Source organism: Peromyscus californicus insignis (assembly GCF_007827085.1). Classification (NCBI taxonomy): domain Eukaryota; kingdom Metazoa; phylum Chordata; class Mammalia; order Rodentia; family Cricetidae; genus Peromyscus; species Peromyscus californicus. Next base: position 72,215,439 of record NW_026294391.1, on the reverse strand, counting down.
CACGGCACTCAAAAACAGACATGTAAGTAAAGAGGAAACATGACTAAAAATCACAAGATGCTACTTTGCAATAATTAAAAAATGAAAGAAAATTTAACAAGATGTATTTTGTGATTGAACACTTTGATTTGTAGTTATGTAACTAAGATGACTAAAAATGTCACACATATCCTTAGAACACTATTGTAGATAACAATCAGGAAGAGAGGAAATCATTAATATATATGAATAAATACAGTTATTACTATAAATTATTATTTAGTCATAAAATATATCAATGTAACTGCACTTGCTACAACAGAGATGAACTTACAAAGCAAGTGCTAAATGAAAGTAGCCACAGTGAGCAAGACAAATATTATATGATGGAATTAATATTGAATGCCTGGAAAGGAAAAATCCATAGAGATGAAAAGTACATTAGCTTTGGTCAAAATGTATGATGATGACAATGAGTTAGAGGAACAATGAAGTTATACATGATTAGTGTTGCTTTTTGTTTTGGAACTTCTAATGCTTGTATTAGTGTTTAGCTCATTGATGCAACAAAATACCTCATAAATGCAACTTAGGTGAGGAAGGATTTAATTTTGGTTACAGCTGTTTGGAACGTAGTCCACTACGGCTGGATCATTATGGTGACAGTAGCACAGCATTGTACATGGAATGAGTGATAAAACACAGTTTATGGTTATTAATGCTATGTAACTTTTCACTTAAAATTTTTACATCATTAATAAATCATAAGTGAACCAAATTGTTTAAATTGGGGAAAGCAATTAATTATTCATAAAATTTTGAACAACAAACTGACTCTCCACAGAATATTAAGATGTAATGAGAAAATGTTTATCATTTATGACAGATGTTGCAGGCGTTTCTGTTCAGTGATTTGGACAGGTTTAATTTTCATGACTTTTAATGACTGTTGATCAAATGCAAAATCATTAAAGTGTAAGCAAAACAAAAATACACATCTTTCTTTATATAGTCTTTTTTTGTGTATTTCTTTATATTTGGGGAATTTAGTGTTTTTTCTGTATATTGATATAGTAATATAAAAATTTTAAGTGTAAGTCAAAAATTATCTATCACAATTTTATAAGATTTTATATGGTATAAGAAATTCTCTGCATTTGATTTTAAATTTCAAAAACTTTAGTATTGTTTTCATAGCAAGATAGCCAGAATATTTTGTATTGTCTTATTTTACAATATTTTTTGTATTTTATGTATTTTATGTATTTTATGGCAGATGTCAATCACTGTCATCTCTTTAATTCACAATAAAATAGAGTGAATGCATATGAAAACATCATGAAAAATTGAATGAATTGCTATTTTCTGCTAAAATCTATAGAATTTCTTTGTATTATATTGTTCAATATTGGAGGAGGCACAAATAATGAATAAATGGTGAGTTCATACCCTTCTTTCATAAAAAAGAAAAACAGAAACTGAAGTGGTTTTACTTCTTAGGATTCTTCTCATTTCCTTGTCTCTGGTAAATGCAAGTATTTAACATTTTACAGATATTTGTTACCATAACTCGTGTCTCTAAGCTCATGCTTACAAAGTTGAAAAATGTAATGTACAATTGAAAAAATGCTTTTTATTTTTATCACATTCGTATTTATTTATTTACTAACTACCCTTAGACATTTTTATTCCTCTCAATTGAAAACTGGTGGCAATCATGTTTTGGATTATTTTTAGGATTTCTGGTAGATGAAGTGAGGAAAAGCCTCTGGCATGTAGCTTCATTTAATAGTGGGAGGTATCATGTCATATTTTCCTTTCAATTTGGCCATCCCAAACTATTATAATTTACTGATGCATAGACAAAAAATTGTCTCTTTAAGCATCATATTATAAAACATCAAGATGGCATTAACCGTAAAAAATTAACATTGTTTAATAATCTCTTTTACATGGGAAGGATCAATGGTTATTAAAGCCTAGTAATAAATTTCTTGCAGCTGTTTCCTTATATCCCCATAATTAAAGAACTCTCAGTTAATCAAGAGTAACTGATACATAGGTCTTCTTTGTATGGATAAACATATCATTATTTACCTGTAAATCACATTCTTAAAGTGTAAATTACTCAGATAATTTAAGGCCCTGTATAAATCTTGTCACACAATTGGCTTGTTTGAATTAAATATTCTCTACCATTAAGCTTAAAACTCAAAATAAATTAAATTGCACAAGCTATTCAGAACCATTTGTTTCATTATCTTGTAGACACCCATCAAGGTATTGACAAAACTGACACTGGCATTTCATAATTTCAAATTCATTTCTTTATTCTCAGATTATCTTCACTCTAAGTAAATGAGGCAAAAACAAGGCTGAAAATAGACTATAAAATATAGAAAACAATTATGTAATAATTCATGTCAGCTATATCAGTTAAATAGCCATAAAGGGAGTCACGAAAATTTACACAGACACACATACAAATGATATTATGATATTGAATATTGCAATCAACTCATTTCTGTAAATGTAATTAATTTTCATGGACAACTTGACAGATATAAAGGATGTCATCAATAAATTTAAGTGAAACAATGATTTCCTTGAGAAAACATTGTTAAAATTAAAAGAAAATTATCGCAAAATGTGGTGGAAATCCTTATTATGTGTACATCAATATCCATACATATTTCATAGAATGTTCAGTCCAGAAAACAGCCCAAAATCACAATCCTTTTAGGTTTGAGTGATTAAATGTTTTAAATATGTAGAAAACCAAAGCAAAGGCTCAATGCAAGATGGCACTTTAATCCTAGCATTCTGAAAACAGAGGCCACAGGATCTCTGTAGATTCAAGACAAGCCTGATCTCATATCTTCAGTATAGCCAGAGTTACGTAGAGACCATTTTTTAAACAAGCAAACAAACTAACAAAGTAAAGTAATGAATAGCAAGTTGCAGATAGGTAATAACATCTTATACCACCAAAAAAAAAGGAAAAAAACCAAAAAACAAACAAAACAAAACAAAAACCACCTAGGCGATCTTGTTAAGGCAATCAGTAGGAATTTCCAATTGAGCGCCCCAGGTGGAAAAGACATCCCCTTGAGTGAGGCTTCCAAATAAAAGAACAAATAGCAAGCATCAGATAGATAGCAAAATATTATCAAATGAGAATACTTAAAACATTCAAGAGAAATCAACTGGACTAGACATGCTAAAACAATCCAGTGGGAGTTCCTGACTGGGAATTTGGGGCAGAGAATTTTCTGTCTGTTAATGAGTTTCTGACTTTTCTGCCCTAACACAAATATTTTTCTAACATGGGAAGGATTACAGCAACCTTTCTACAAAATATTTTACCTTCTAGCAGTTCTCAAGGGTGAAATGTTTTTAATACCCTTAGCTGCTTGCTGTTTTTCACTCTCCAGGCTAACAGAGCAAGGGTGACAGTCTAAATCAGGACAGGGAGTGTTTGGGGAATATTTGAAATAAAAGTGCTTGAGTCTGGGTGCCAGAGCCCTCCTTGTTCAAGAGTGATCTTTCAATAATCACAGACATTACCTGTTAATTTACCAAAAATAATTTATATTGCATTTGGCTCTTATATTGTTTATGTCTTGTTATAGGACATCTTTGGGTTTATTATAATAAAAAGTGGACTGCAGTTAGTATGAACACAAAAAGCAGACTGATTTAACTAAAAATTGGTTAATTGTAAAAATTATATTGTTTTGTAGAGCCATGTCTTTTTTCCTATTTGGTTACCTTGGTTATCACATGTCCTTCTGCAGAATCTTTTATTTACCATTTTCAATGTTTTTGACCTCACAGTTTTAACAGACATTTTTACAGCTTTCTCCCTCATGGTCTAACAAATGTCTGAAAATTACCAGACATTACACTCCAACAAGAGCTGGCCAAGATTAAATGACCTTGAACAGTGAATACTCTCTGTAAACAAAAAAAAGCAGAGAGCCAAAGATCCTTATGTGCTAATCCCATAATTATGTTTTGAATACAAAAGACATTTGTCCCCCTGTTGTTCTGAGGCCCAGGAAAAGCTGGGTTTGGGCAGGTGAGGTTTGGTATGGTTTTGTTGTTGTTGTTGCTTTTTAGGTTTTTTTTTCATCATCATATTCCTTTCATCACTATTGGTATTGTTATTCTCCATTTCAGTATTCAATATGTCAGAGACTCAATTTGGCCCTTCAGTGACAATGGCTGATATATTCTTTTGTGTATTCATTTCCCCTTTATGCTTTTGATAACTGTCATTTCTTTGAAATCGAACAATTTCTCAAAGATCTTGCTGACTATGCCAATTATTTTCCATCTGCATAAGACCCACTTGTAGTCAGATATTTCTCTGATCCTGCCAGAGAAACTCTGAGAAATTGGGTTGAATTCTCCCTTCTTAGGAGATAGGTCAGAAACCCAGAAGAGAAACTGGTGCCTTAAAACTTCTAGTGTGTTCTCTTCAGGAAGTGGTGTTTGTTTTTGCAGGTGTCTCTTTTGTTTGGTCACATGGGTATTAGCCTTCTATGTGACAATATTTCCTTGAATTGCTCTCGCCAACTCCTCAGCCAAACCTATTTCCAGGAATTCTCAGACTGAAAGCCTCTGAGTCCTCATCCCTGAGGGTCTCAGTTGAACTGCTGCTAAAAAGCTTAGAGTTCCTGGTCCTTATGCCTTATATACCTTTCTGCTTCCTGCCTAGCTCTGTCACTTCCTGTCAGTCCTTACAGACCTCCAGACCTTCAATGGTTGACTAGTGTTGGAATTTAAGGCATATGCCACCACACCTGGCTCTGTTCCCAGTGTGGCCTTGAACTCACAGAGATTCAGACAGATCCCTGCCTGCCAAGTGAGAGGATTAAGGGCGTGTGCTACTACTGTCTGACTTCTATACAGTGGTTGACTTTTTTCTCTCATTGCCAGGCCAATTTTATTGGGAGACACAGTATATTGGGGGACACAATACATCACTACACTCACTATTGCATGTAAAAGTAAAATATTATGAGGCAGTAAAGGTCGATTAGTGGTTAAAAGAAATTTAGCCTCTTCCAATCTTCCAAAAGACCCAAATTTAGTTCCCCAAACTCCTGTTGGGTAGCTCACAGCTATGTATAACTCCAGCTCCAGGGGTCCAGTGCCTTCTATGGATACCCAGACATGTGTGGTGTGGCAAATACACACAAACACAAAGACACACAAGAAATACATAATTTAATTCATTTTAATGTGAAAGGTCAAATAATAGCAAGCAATACTGTCAACTTGAGTTCTTACAGAATGCAACAAAAGAAATTGGGGAAGCACTGGTAAGGCAGATAGCTAGAGTTTCCAACTGAGAACCAGGGTGGATCAGTTCTCAAAGACTCAATGGCTTTATTACCCATAGCTTTCTGCTATTCTCCTTTCTTTTTGCTATAAGCCCAAGAGAAATTTAAAGATACTTGAAATAAGCATACTTGAGTCCAGGAAAGGAGACCCTCATTGTTCACAGAATCTACTCTCAACAAGCAGAAACAACACATGAAAACTCACAAATAGAATTCATATTACATAGAATTATTTATAAATTCTTAAATTGGACATTGGAATACATAATGACTAAATTTAGCAGAGATTTTTTTAAGGAACATTCAGGAATAAAAAAGCCAATGCTTGTCAATATCCAATTAAATCCTCATAATCATATGTACTATGACAGTAATACAGTGCAATCCTAATAAATAAAACATTCTCATATATGTCTTTTCATTAGGGTTTTATAAATGAAGGCAGATAAGAATTATTAGTTAATGCTATACCTTAAGCAGCATTACATTAGAATATTTTCTACTTCACACCAGAAATTCAGCTCTCTCAGAAGTGATTTTTGTTCTATGTTCTGTACATACTACAAGGATACTAAGATTTATTTATTTTTTATTTATTTATTTATTTTTGATTTTTCGAGACAGGGTTTCTCTGTGTAGTTTTGCGCCTTTCCTGGACCTCGCTCTGTAGCCTAAGCTGGCCTTGAACTCAAAGAGATCCGCCTGCCTCTGCCTCCCATGTGCTGGGATTAAAGGCATGCGCCACCGCCCGGCAGATACTAAGATTTATAATGATTTTGTCTTACTCCAGACCTTTTGATTTATAAATTAAGAAAAATATATTAAGGCTTTCAACAATAGCTGAGTGGAGTAACTGAAACAGTAGGGATGTTGATACCCTTTATGGACCCAAATATAAGCATGGAAGAAATTACTTCCAAATCCATAAAGAAATACATCTTCCATGAAATGCAGTGTAGTAACATGAGTGTGTGAATTAAAATCCTAACTGTGCTATTGGTTCAATGTACTTCAGTTTTCTTCTACATAATGGGTATTACAGTATGTACCAAAAGAATGTTGAGAAAAGTAAATGAAAGAATATATCCACAATTCTTTGAAGAATTACTGAATCACTCAATAGGTATTTAACATCTTACCAATATGGTGCATATCAATAAGTCTGTACAAAACCCTGGCAGAAACTACACACATGGTGGCTACAAGCTCACTTGTAACAACCTTGAATATTTTCATTTCCCTTTCTTTCTTCTTTATATAAAAGCATGATTTACAGAATCATAATATTGTTTCCATTTTTCACTAATTGTGTGGCCTTACACAGTGATATCCATATAGTAGGTGTATTGAATGGACTAATGTTTTTATAAGCCCCATATATAGACTACTTACACAATATTATTTATCCACCTGTGAGAAAACACGATCCTTACTCTTTACAGTATCAAAATTATTTTCAGTAGGAAAATAAACCATCATTTATTTTCTCTATACACAATGCAATTATATTGCCACTTTTTTTTGTGGGAGAATCAATTAGTGTGTTGCTTGTAGCAAAGGTAAAAAATGGGCTTTATTAAGCTATATCTGTTGAATATTGAATTAGTAATATGAAGATCATCTCTCAGTGCCATAATAATACTATTAATAACAAAATTATAATTCTCATTTATTTTATATTTACTTGTTATTGGGTAGTGCTATAAATTCATGCACAAACAATATCTATGCATAGTAACCACATACAGATCCATTTGCTGAAGTCATATAACAAAATAAGGTAAGTATACTCTTTCTCATTATTAATAAACATTGTGTTATAACACTTGCAATCATGGCTATAATTTTCCACACCATTCTTGAGTCCATTCCTTTAGAAGTGTAACACAGTCATAATCATAGTCACAGTTCTCTAGAGGAGGAAAAATCAAGAAAATTAATATATGCCAAAAGGGGATGTAGTAGATTGGATTACACTGTATAGTCTGGGTAGTACAACAATGGCTCTCTCATACTAAAGACCAAGACCTGGTAGTTCTTTAGTTCATAGAGCTGAATGTTTCTGTGGTCCTAATCTGGCTATGAAAGAATGAGTTTCCTGGAAAGTCTCTGGTGTCTAGCCCTTGTTGGAGCCCAAAGGTAGGTTCTGATTAAATTGAAGGGATGAGGAATGAGAAGTAAATGGATAAACTTGCTATTAACCATGAAATAAATTTTCTTTCTTTCATCTTTTATCTGAGATGCCACTGGAAGTTGAAGCTCTTATTTATGTTGAGTTTTCCATTTCAATAAAACCTCTCACAGGAGTAACCAGATGCTTGGTTTTTATTTGATTCCAGATTTAGTCAAGTTGACAACCAAGATTAACCATCAGAGTCATGCAATATATATCTTTGCTTCAGGACATTGCATGTAACATGCTAGTAAGATATCTGTTTATAAAATGTAATCAGATGCTTTAAAATACTTGTCACATAGTTCTTCATCCCTCTTTGTCTTCCATTATTACAATGAGAACTTTCCCAGTGTAACTTGATGAAGAATTGCAGTCTTCATTTAGTAGTATTTATTAATTATGAAATTACTACTTCATTTAGTAGTAGTATATTTAGTAGTAACAGCCATTGCCTGTCAGACCATCCTTGATCCACGAACATACAGGTGACTCCTGGGCATGTGAACAACCTAAGTAAGTATCAGCAGAATTTCAAACACTTACCACACCTTATATCAGGTCTTTGAGCAAGTACTAAGACTATTAATCATACAGAGTCACATTTTACTAAAATCTGTATGATTGTGAATTAAATATTGCCTGTTTTCCAATGCATCTAAGAATTTGTAAGCATTCATTATGTAATAGTGTTGAAGAAACAGATAATTGTAAACATGTTCAAAAGTACTATGAGGTTAATAGGGTATGGCTATTTGGAATTATTTATAGTACTGTGATATTTTTAATAATAAAATTAGTAACCATTGTCTTCATAGAAGTAGCTGAAGATATTATTTTGCTCTTTTTCATCTATATTAGAAAAATATCTCTGAAAACTATCTGGCATGTTATGTAACAAATACTTAAAATGATTTAAATATGAAATAGTAATATTAATATAATATTAAGATGTATTTATTAAATGCTCTAAAATATCACTCAGTGGATTATTAAAGTTATATCAAGAATGTTTCCTACACACAAAAACAGTCAGTTGAGATTAATACAAATTTAATATGTGAGGAATTCACAGAAGATAATCTAATGATATTCCCATAATCTAATGATAATGTAATGAAAAGGAGCCTCTTTTTTTGTAGTTAAAATAGTTTACAGATTATGACACGGATTACTTCAAAAATAAAGTTTACTTAAACTTTTGACATTAAATATGGCCAGGTAATCCATTTCATTCAACAAATTTCTATTGATGTCTTTATGACAAAATGGACAATCTATACAAAAGTAGCCAAGAAAAGATATTGCTGAAGATATATAGCAAAAGGATAAAATTAAATTTTCATGGCTTATCATTTAGTAGAAACTGTAAATTCTGCTATAATGAAGAGTATATACATTTATGTACATTACCCAAAATTACATGCACAATAACTATGGAGAAAAAGGAATGCATTTTACCTCATGTTAAAAATCAGTGAGGATCTGTATTATGATATGCATTTCTGAAATCATTATAATTAATCTATATCATAAACTAAGCACAAATCCAGTTCTCTAATTCTAGCAATTTGTGTTCTTTGCTTTGCTAATCATTTTGTTGTAAATATATGTGATTATTGCCTGGGGAGAAGTGTTTTGTAATAGACATTTACATGCTAATTTGCTGTGTCATAGAATACTAAGACATTTGTTCGAAAAATATTCTGGGTGTGTTTGTGACATTGACTCTGGGTATGATTAAAATTTGAATCAATAAGTCTAAAAAAATTAAAGTGTGTTCATTAATGTGGACAAAGCTTTATTCTGTCAGATGACTGACTAAAAGAAACAAAGAATGACTCTTCCATGTGACTTGGTACACATTTTTTGTTGTTTGTTTGTTTGGTTTTTTTTTGTTTTTTTTTTTTTTGTCTTTCAATTCAAAATGTAACATTAACTACAGACCTTCAGCTCTTTTTCTGCTCCTACAATTTAAAACCCCAGTCTCATTCCCAGCTCTGAAAAAGAACATGTACTGCAGCCTCACTCTGTCTCCCACCTTCATTTCCAATAGATCCAAAAGATCTTCCCTTTCTAACCCATTTTCTTCACTTGTTGCTTTGTTCTAGTCCCAACTCAAGCAGGCACTCTCTAGGAACCAAATATCAACATAGAGAATAAAAATCTTTTCAATCCCAGATGCCTAGATGCCAATATAAAAACACAGTCAATGAGAGCCAGGATAATATGGCTCCACTAGGGCCTAGCAGCCTACCACAGCAGGCCTTGAATATTCTAACATAGATGAGGAACACATTAAAGAATTTAAAACAGCCTTTTGGAAGGTAATAGAGGTCCTTAAAGAGGGATTGAATATATCCCTTTAAAAAAGTGTTTGAAAGCACAGAACAGAAGACAATAAATAAAACCATTCAAGACACACACACACAAAAAGTGAAAATAGAATCAATAAAGATAACACAAATTGAAGATAATCTGGAAATGAAAATTTTAGAAATGTGAACAGGAAACACAGAGACAAACTTCAAAAACAGAATAAAAGAGTTGGAAAAGATAATCTCAGGCCATATTCTGTAGGTTGTTAAAGTGTTTGAAGATCACCTATCTACATTATATCTCTGTATGACCTTGAAAGCATACATAACATGACTAAAAGTTTGATTGTTATATATGACTATAAACCTATATTTTTATTATCCTAAATATATTGTAATAATAACTTCAAGGACTAGAAATTTACATGATATTGTTAAATGAGGTGCATAGTTACAATACCCTAAATAGGAGTAGAAAAATAAATGCAGTATATTCTAACAAAAATAATCATAAATTTGTATCAATATACAAAATTCCATACCAATGTAAAATAATCAAGAGTAGTATTTGCTTTTTTATTTTAGAAGTAGATTCAATAATTTACCTGTTTCTCCAATCATTTCTATATCCCCCCTTTTATTTTTCAGAACAAGATCCCTCAGTCTAATCTCCTTTGTTCAGTTTTTTTCCTGACCGTTACCAATGACAATTTATAATCAACCCTCCTAAACAATGGCAAAAGCCTAAAACCCAATCAAATGACCCAAAACCACCAACACCCCACCTCTTAGGAATGTGAGTGTTATGTTCTTTAGTCTGCTTCCTGTTGTTTGAGGGCACTTAGAAAACTGGGATAATGGCCAAATTTTGGCTAGAGTAGTCTTGTGAGGCTGGACCCTCTCAGCAAGTACCCTGGAAGCTGTTCTGGGTACAGAACTCTGAGGAAACTGTAACAGAAGCATTCTAAGAGGTTTTATCACCTGGGCCATCCATTTTCATTGGTATTTGATCTCCTTGCTCTGAAAACATAAACTTTCAAGGGTAACATGCATTTCTGCATTAATATATGTGTGGACTGTGCATTGTATACAAACCAGCCAAAGATGAATTTTTATTTTACGTTTGAGTAGTATCTGTCTTATAGACTTTTTAGGTTTATTTCTTTATGTCTGTAGGCAGGATACTCAGATCTCCCCAGGTCAAATCTGATCGTTCTTTATCTGGAAGGACTCTACAGTCTTTCATTTCCTGTGGAAACAAAAGCATAACTTCTTTCCCAATGCAACACATTGTCCAACTTCCATTTTGAAGTTAAGACATTTTTAAGATATACAGGTTGGTTAAATTTAGCAATTTGCATATTCTAATGTCTCTCAACAGCTATCGTTTGTTCATTAGCAGTCAAAAAATTAAAGACAACACAATATCATACAGGGTTCAGACTTCCTGTATATTTCCTATTTCTACATTGTTTATCATTTTTATTACTTTATTCTCTCTTTAAAGACTTTACTTTCTACTTTTAAACTATTTTTCTTTGACTTTATAACCATTTTTTTCTTTAAGTCTATGTACATTTTTAAATACACTATAGCCTGTTTATAGAGGATTTTCCTATCTGAACCTGCTTTACTGTGTATCTGAAACTTTTTCTGTCTGAATGAGCAAAAGCTTAAAACATACCACATGGCTTAGCTCATGGTGCATTGGTGGCTCAAGCACTCAGGCAGCTGCCTGGTGACTTGCCTCTGTACTATGGCTGGCATGAAAGACATAAGACTAGAAAGCCACATTTGGCTTTATTTTTATGTGCTGAGAACCCTTTTTAAGCTTTCTCTGGTCTTATGGGGATATATGTTGTTGGACATTGGGTGCCATTTGTAGGCAGATTTTTCTGTCCCACCAGCCAGCTCCCAAATAACCACACAGAGACTTTTTATTAGTTATAAAAGCTCAGTCGATAGCTTGGACTTGTTACAAATTAGTTTTTGAATCTTAAATTAACCCATATTTCTTATATAAGGTCCAACACATGGCTTAGTACCTTTTATCAAGACAGAATATTCATCTTGTTTCTCTCCACCTTTCTTGGCAACTCTGCCCTTCTTCCCAGAGTTATCTCTGTCTGGCTCTCCCCGCTATAGCTCTTCCTGCCTAGCTATTGGCCATTTAGTACTTTATTAAACCAATCACAATGACATATATTCACACAGTATAAATGAATATTCATTCCACAACATGAATTGGAAAAAAATTCAAAGTATTTTTATTTTCAGATGATATGATAGTATACATAAATGATCCTAAAATTCCACCAGGAAACTCATGCAGCTTATAAATATATTCAGCAGAGCAGATGAATATAAAATTAACTCGAAAAATCAGTAGCCCTCCTATATACAAATGACAAATAGTCTGAAAAAGCTATCAGGCCAACAACACCTTCCAAAATAGCCTCATATAACATAAATACTCTGTATTTGGCTCTGTGTTTCTTATTTAATAAAACCATTTAGAATTTTGTCTACATAGGGTATTGCAACCAAACAAGAAAAAGACTTGTATAATAAAAAAAAATTAAGATATTGGTGAAGATATCAGAAAATGGAAAGCTCTCCCATGCTCACGAATCAGTAAGATTAATGTAGTAAGCATGGCCATCCTACTGAAAGCAATCTACTGATTCAGTGTAAACCTCATTAAAATTCCAACACAGTTTTTTAAAAATTCTTCAATCTTGAATAATAAAAGAACTGCTGGAGTTATCACCATATCTGATTTTAAATTGAACCACAAAGGTATATTTATAAGAATACTATGATATATGTTTGTCAATGGAATATTGAAGTTCCAGGAATAAATTCACACACATACGAACATCTGATTTTTTATTTAAAAAAAAAGCCCAGAAATACACACTGGCAAAAAGACACAGTATGTTCAACAAATGGTGCTGATCAAATTGGATGTCTGTATGTAGAAGAATCCAAATGGATCCATACTTTCCATACTCATCATTGTACACAAATCTCAAATTAAAATGAATTAAAGACTTCAAAATAAAACCAGATACACTGAACCTGATAAAAAAAAGAAAGTGAGGAATAGCCATGAACTCAATGTTACAGGAGAAGACTTTCTGAACAGAACACAATCAGCACAGGAACTAAGAACTAAGATGATGATGATGATGATGATGATGATGATGATGATGATAGATGAGACCTTATGAACCTGTGAGTTTTTGGCACTGCAAAGGAAAAGGTCATTTGGACAAAGTAACAACCTACAGAATAGGAAAAGATTATTTTTACCAACTACACATCAAATAAATTGCTAATATGCAAAATATATGAAGACCACAAGATATTAGATATCTAGGAATCAAATAACCCAGTTGAAAAATGGGATACTAATATAAACAGAATTCTCCATACAGGAAACTCAAATGGCTGAGAAACAAAGTAATATTCAACCCTGTTAGCTACCAGGGAAATGAAATTCAAACTACTTTGAGGTTTCATCTTACACCCTGCAGAATGGCTAAGATCAGCAACAACAAAGTGACAGCTCATGCGGGTGAAAATGTGGGGTAAAGAGAACTGTCATCCATTGGTGAGACTTAAAACTCATGCATTCACTATGGAAATCAGTGTGTTGGTTCATCAAGAAGATGGGAATTGATCCACCTCAAGATTCAACTATATCACTCTTGAATATATACCCAAAGTATTCTTCATCCTATCATTAGAAGCACTTGCTCATCCATGTTCACTTCTGCTCTAATCATAATAGACAGAAATTGGAAACCACCTAGATGTCCCTCAATAAAAGAATGGATAAAGGAAGTTTGATATATTTACACAATGAAGTATTACTCCTCTGTGAAATAAATGACATCATGAAATTTGTAGGCAAATGAATGGAATGAGAACATAATCATCCTGAGTATTGTATGGTAACCTAGACCTAGAAAGACAAATATGGTATGCATTCCTTTACATGTGGGTATTAACTGTTAAGTCACTGATAACAAAGTTACAATTCATAGAACCACAGAGAGTAAGTATAGAGTAAGGCACTAGAGGGGATAGAGAGATCTCATTAGGAATGGGAAATAGATTAGATATTTATGGATGGATACGTGGCTGGAATGGGAGGATCAAGTAGGGAAAGAGAGGGGAAATGGGATTGTGCAAGGGAATACAGGGAGAGACAGCTAAATTTAATGGGCATTTGAGAGTTAGTATGAAACCTGGATCTCTGTGTGTTCAAGGATACAACCAAGCATGGTGACTCACGCCTTTAATCCCAAGAAGTGAGGCTTTAATCCCAGGGAGTGATGGCAGAAAGCAGAAAGATATATAAGGCATGAAGGCCAGAAACTAGAAGCTTTTAGCTGGTTAAGCTTTCAGGCTTTTGAGCAGCAGTTCAGCTGAGACCCATTTGGATGAGGACACAGAGGCTTCCAGTCTGAGGAAACAGGATCATCTGAGGAACTGGCAAGGTGAGGTGGCTGTGGCTTGTTCTGCTTCTCTGATCTTCCAACATTCACCCCAATAACTGGCCTCAGGTTTGTTCTTATTAATAAAACCTTTTAAGATTCCTGCAATAGTTTGTTTTGAGAAGGAACTTGAAGTTGGGTAGTTAGGGAAGGGGATAGTATTTGGAAAGATTTGGTGGAGAGGAAGGATATGATCAAAATATACTTAAAGTAATAAACAAATAATAAATATTGAAAATAATGAAACATGGACTTTCCTCAAATCTTGAAACTGCGAACTTTAATAGCAGACTTTAACCAATGGCACCTGGGTTTTAAAATGGAACTGATAACTGTAGGACTAATTTCTTAGGACTACTCAGCTTCCATTAGTGTGTAGGACAATTGCTTAAAATGAATTTCTCCATCAAGGCCTTTACTGTCACCTCTCTCATCGTAATAACATAAGCCAATTCCTTTAAGGGAATCTCCCTCTCCTTTCTCTTCACCCCCTGTATATCTATCTCTCTCTCTCATTCCTGTATTTGTATATGCACACAATATAAATGTGATTTGTCTACTTCTCTGGAGAACAGTGAGTACTTATTACTTTAAAATATACTGATATTTTATGTGCTGCCAAGAAAGACATAAATTTTCACTACTAGTACTATGCCACATATAAGTTGATCATAATATTTTTTCTTTGCTTTGAAATATATTTCATTTCTTCCCATCACTCAAAAATTTCCCCTGCATGTAACTTGTATTGCTTTGTTTATGTTAGGTAGTAATCTCTTTGGAACCAACTAAGCAAAATATGTTACTGGAGCCGTTAATGCTGAGGAACCATATTGTGTTGTTTCTCAATTTCTTAAAAATCCATATAATGTTTAGAACCAGCCAAGCCAAAAATCTCAATAGAACAAAATAATTTGATTTCAGACATGGACAGTGTTAATCTTAATTACAATTTCTGTTCTTTATCTGTCCATCCTTATATTCATAGCTTTGGATTACTGAAATGTAATGACGTGGCTAAATCCTGTCAATTGGAAACATCTAAAACCATATAGACAAGCTCAGATCTCAGGAAAGGATCTGGGCTGCAAGTAGATTGTCTTTTCCTGGAGTGATATTTATTTTAAGGTATCGGATGAGACATAAGTTTGTATTGGATCGTCACTCATTTCATGCAGTATTATTAAAAAAAAACTAATTATTCACATAGGATACATTTTTATTGCAGCAATGTAAACAATAACATAAAGAATATCAACTAAAGTAATACTAGTAAATTCTAGAATAATGATGACACTCCAACTTTAGTTAACTCACACTTCCAACATTGGAGTGGTTCAGAGATCTGTTTGAATGTATTTCTGTAACACTTGGGCTTCAGATACATTATCTCTTGCTCCTCATTGCTCTTGTCATAAGGTTCAGGGTAGAAGAATTAAGGTCAGAAAGGATAAAGGAGATAGCTTCTACTGTGAGATTTTATGACAGCTCCTTGCCTTTACCACAGGCCTTGAAGAAAACATCCATTATCCCTCTAAGCAAGACTATGGTTATCTAGCTCAAAGTCACTAAATCATTTTATTTCTTTTGCCAACAAGTCCTCTTAATTAATGTCTTCTTTTTTTATTTTTATTTTTTATTTTGCAATACAGTTCAGTTCTATATATCAGCCATGAATTCACTTGTTCCCCCCCACCCCCCCTCACCTTCCCTCCAGTCCACCCCCTATTCCCACCTCCTCCAGGGCAAAGCCTCCCCCGCGGACTGAGATCAGCCTGGTAGACTCAGTCCAGGCTGGTCCAGTCCCCTCCTCCCAGGCTGAGCCAAGCGACCCTGCATAGGCCCCAGGTTTCAAACAGCCAACTCATGCAATAAGCACAGGACCCAGTCCCACTGCCTGGATGCCTCCCAAACAGGTCAAGCCAATCAACTGTCTCACCCATTGAGAGGGCCTGATCCAGTTGGAGACCCCTTAGCCATTGGTTCATTGTTCATGTGTTTCCATTCGTTTGGCTATTTGTCCCTGTGCTTTATCCAACCTTGGTCTCAACAATTCTTGCTCATATAAACCCTCCTCTTTCTCGCTAATTGGACTCCCAGAGATCCACCAGCTATGTTCATATCAGCATTGTTTGTAATAGCCAGAACATGGAAACAATCTAGATGCCCTTCAACTGAAGAATGGATAAACAAAATGTGGTACATATACACAATGGAATACTACTCAGCAGAGAAAAACAATGACATCATGTGGTTTGCAGGCAAATGGATAAATCTAGAAAAAAATCATCCTGAGTGAGGTAACCCAGACTCAGAAAGACAAACATGGTATGTACTCACTCATAGGAGGATACTAGATGTGGAACAAGGATGACTGGACTGCTACTCACATCACCAGGGAGGCTACCTGGAAAACAGGACCCAAAGAAAGACACGGGGATTGCCCAATGACGGAGAAATGGAAGAGATCTACATGAACAGCTTAGACATGAATGGGGGTAAATGAAGGGCGAGGGTTGAGGGAAAGAGAGCTTGGGGGAGTGGGAGATCCCAGGTGGATCAACAACAGAGAGGGAGGACAAGGAATAGGTGACCATGGTAAGTGAAGACCGCATGAGAATAGGAAGAAGCAAAGTGCTAGAGAGGCCCACAGAAATCCACAAAGACACGCCACAACAGACTGCTGGCAATGGTCAAGTGACAGCCCGAACTGACCTACTCTGGTGATAGGATGGCCAAACACCCTAATTGTCATGCTAGAAACACCATCCAACGACTGAGGGATCTGGATGCAGAGATCCATGGATCAATGTCTTCTTTTAATTGGTAACTAAGATATACTCTCTTAGATCTGTTTTAATCCATATAGGAGGAAGAGTAAAAGTCAGAAAGGATTATAGTCATCATTAAAAGAGGTGACATTCCAGGTATGTAGTGATTGTCGTCTAGTAAACAGAAGAGGATACAATGTAGAGGAAAATAAATTCTACATTTTTGTATAAAATTATCGATGTTGAATTTCCTAAGACTAGAAAAGAAATTATCTTTCACATTTACCAGAATACTATTCTGAGTAAGCCATGCATTTTAATATTCATAGACTTAGCATAGAAACAAACTTTGAGAGAAATATTGGAAACCATTATTTATAGTCATTACAATTATTGATGCGACATAAAGCAAAATTATAAAAAAGTATTAAATAGATCATATTGCCAAATGAGAATCACGTATTTGATATTATTTCAATAAAAGCAGATAATGAAATTTCATGGCATCATGAGTAATAACAACATTGCTACTTATAGTGAGAGAATATGGAGTTTTATAGGGACTATACATTGAAAATGGAAATTATGAGGCTGGAAAGATAGTAGATGTTGATGAACTGCTTTCTTTGCAATATGTGAACATAAATTTGATTCTCATGACACACATAAAAACAACAGCCCAACAACAAAAACAGCCAAGTATGGCACGGAGTGCTTATAATTGCAGAGATGGGGGCATGGAGTAAACCAGATGGCTGGGGCTCAGGTAAGCCAGCTTAGCTTACTTGGTGGGGCCAGCATCCCAGTAAAAGAACTTGTCTCAAAAAAAAAAGTGGTTAATTAATGAACAGTCAAATTGATGTTGTTCTCTGCCCTAAACACACTCATGCACACATACACACAGACACACAGACACAGACACACACACACACACACACACACACACACACACACACACACACACACACTCACATGGCACACATGGTAGCCCCCTGAAACAAACACGCACACACAAAAATATATATCATAAACATATGCTCCCTAGATATGAACAAAAACTACATAGCTTCCAGACAATCTGTAGAATCTTTGCATGTACTTACTGTACATGAAATAAAATATATAAGTTCCATTTTCTATCCACCTCTCTAACTTTTCATTGGTCAATTAAATGTTTACATAGGCCTATGAATTAAAAAAAAATATTCGCACTTGGGAGGCAGAAGCAGGTGGATCTCTATGAATTCAAGACCAGCCTGGTCTACATAGTGAGTTTTAGGACAGCTGTGGCTACAAAGAGAAACCCTGTCTAGACAAACCAATAATAATAATAATAATAATAATAATAATAATAATAATAATAATAAATATTATAAATATCTTTAATATATAAAATAACAAATATATTATATAATAAATAATATAAATCAATAATTATTATTATTGGAACACATGTCTTTCAACTAATTTTGTTCATATGACCTTGGCATATCTCATGTATAGGTACTGAAAATTGTTCTCTGGCTGAACAAAAACAATTACAAAATGCAATGGATTATAAATTTCACTATTACTTCAAAAAGAAGAAAATATGTAGAGTGCAAAAACAGCATGTTAAAGTATAAAAACTGGGATGTTTCTAAAAACCTCCCTTGTTAAAGGGATAGGAAATATGTGCATGAACCATGACAGTTATTTAATATTCACATTGAAGTTTTCAAAATCTTTGTCTTTATTACATGAATTTTTTAAAACTGTATCAACAGATTTTTGAGTTCCT
This sequence comes from Peromyscus californicus insignis, assembly GCF_007827085.1. Classification (NCBI taxonomy): domain Eukaryota; kingdom Metazoa; phylum Chordata; class Mammalia; order Rodentia; family Cricetidae; genus Peromyscus; species Peromyscus californicus. The sequence continues at coordinate 72,196,562 of NW_026294391.1, read as the reverse complement.
TGGCTAATGCATAAGAACTGGGAAAACTTACATTCCTTCTTTAAAACAAAAGAAAAATCCAGAAAGCTTAAATCCTGAATATCAACAAGTCCTGTTATATTTATTAGACAGCTGAGGTCAATGAGCAAACTATTAACCTCACACATGGAGAGACTCATATGTAACAAGAATCACAGTTTGTTGAGCAGTTAAATCCATAGATACAGCTAACAATTTCAAAAACTTTGAAGTATAACTCAGAATTGTTTAAGACTGGGGAGAGAACAAAAATACTTGTAAATTAATTCTGAACATTACATTTCTTTTTTTTACTTTCTCTTTTTTTACTTTCTCTTTGACTTGATAGCTCTAGGATGCATCTTGTGTTTTAAATGTTAGGTTCACTATCATTGTGCATACATGCTTGTATCTCTATTTTATTTGACTGTGGTCCTGGGTTGTACAAGAAGACCACCATCCCTAACCCAGAAGCTATCTCCAATTGAAAACCACTTGCAAATGACAACTCAGTTTTTTCCAATGCAGTCTCACTGTGGAAGAAAACTAGGAATAAAGGTTCCTTGTCTCACAATGTCATGTCAAGGCTTATTTAAATTTTATTTTATTTTATTTTTATTCTTCATTTTAATTTTCTTTTCTTTCCTTTTTTTCTTTCCTTGTTTGTTTATTTATCTTTTTGTTTAAATCTACAGGTTTTGTGTATATATTATGGCTTCCAGTTTTGTGTTTTTATGGGATTCTTGAATGTGCAAACAAGTGTGTCTCTGCTTCTGTATCTTTTTCTTGTCCCCTTTCTTGAGCTCTTTTTTTCCTGTATGTTTTGTCACATTCTTATTTGTTTGATTTTTGTTTTATGGCATTATTATACTATATTATGTTATGCTGTGGGATGTTCTGTATGGCAAATGTGTTGCTCTGATTGGCCAATAAATAAAACACTGATCGGCCAGTGACTAGGCAGGAAGTATAGGTAGGACAAGGAGGAGAATAAACCTGGGAAGTGGAAGGCTGAGTCAGAGACACTGCCAGCTGCCATGATGACAAACAGCAGGTGAAGATGCCGGTAAGCCACGAGCCACGTGGCAAGGCATAGATTTATAGAAATGGATTCATTTAAGCTGTAAGAAGAGTTAGCAAGAAGCCTGACACGGCCATACAGTTTGTAACCAATATAAGTCTCTGTGTTTACTTGGTTGGGTCTGAGCGGCTGTGGGACTGGCAGGTGAGAGAGATTTGTCCTGACTGTGGGCCAGGCAGGAAATCTCTAGCTACAATGTTTTATATTATATTATATTATATTATATTATATTATATTATATTATATTATATTATATTATATTATATTATATTATATTATATTATATTATATTATATTTATTATATCATATCATATCATATCATATCATATCATATCATATTATATTTATTATATTATATTATATTTATCATATTTATTATATCATATTTATTATATCATATTTATTATATTATATTTATTATATTATATTATATTATATTATATTATATATTATAGTCTTCTAGATCCCTGTTTTCTATGGGGAGAGAGAAAGGGGGTGGATCCATATGGAAGGTGAGGTAGGGAAGAAATATTCATAGTCTAGTGAGGAGAAACAGTAGTCAAAATACATTGTATGAAAAAAATCTATTTTCAATAAATTAAAAATAAAAAAGGAAGAAAGAAAGCAGGCCAAACTAATCATAAACAAGCAAGCCAAGAGGCAGTGCTCTTCCTTGGTCTGGACTTCAGATATTGCCTCCAAATTCCTTTGAATTCTTGCTTTGGCTTCCCCTGATGATGTACTGTAACCTGTAAGCCAATCTCTTCCTCCTCAAGCTGCTTTTGGTCATTGTGTTTATCATAGTATTTGAAAGCATAGTAAGACTTTAAGGTTTGTTATGACATATTCATATATAACTGTACTATCAGACCCTTTTGAAGAACCAGCATTATGTATTTATCTCTGTTAAATATTTTTCTAGCAAATTTGTTAGACATGTATTAAGAAAATCAATAGAAAAAGGAAACTAAAGGCTAAGAAAGATGAAATACATGGGACTTCTGTTTAGTGTGATAAAAATGAAGTAAAGAACTGGAAGCAATTCATAATTACCATCTTTGTTTTTATTATTTCAAGGATTTATACTATTTTGTTGAAGAGTATGTATATGTGTGATTGTGTGTGTGCATGCTTGGGGCAGGGGTATGTGTGGCAGTGGGGGGCTATGTGCACATGAGCAGGTAGGGGCTGAGACCAGAGGGTTTTGATTCCTATAGTTGGAGCTACAGGTGATTGTGAGCTGCATGCTGTGTTCTGGGAACTGAATTCAGGTCCTCTGGGAGAGTAGAACTCATTGTTAACCACTGTGTCATTTCTCTAGGTATACATTTCTTCTTAAATTGCCTCAAACATGTAAATATAAGCTTTCTTGAGGCACTCTCTCATGAGCCAGATCTCCCATGCAGTCCAGTCTTGGTGTGAAAGTCAGTCCCAGTCTGCCCTCACCCTTCTCTGCACTACTATTTGGCTTTCCTGTCAAGATGCCTAATGAAGTGCACCATGGAGTGGAAGAGGTAGAAATCACTCAGCTCATGTATGTTATCATCAATCCTTTCTACTCAAACCAAGAAAATTTCCTTCTGTAGTTGATCTTTAATGTTTCTGATGCCTTGGATAAGATTCACGATGAAAGTCTGACAGATCCTTCAAAGTTCAACAGTGGTAAAGAACTGAAAATTGACATCATCCTCAACCCTCAGGAGTGTACCCCGACTTTGTTGGACACAGACATTGGCATGACCAAGGCTGATCTCATAAATAACTTGAGAACTATTTCTAAGTCTGGCACAAAAGAATTCATGAAGTCTCTCCAGGCTGGTCCAGACATCTCTGTGATTGCGCAGTGTGGTATCTGATTCTACTTGGTAAATCCAGTGACAGAGAAAGTGGTTGCTATCACAAAGTACACTCATGCTAAGCAGTATGTCTGGGAGTGTTCTGCTCATGGACCCTTCAGTTGGTTCAGACCATTGTGAGCTCATTGGCTTCGTTATCAAAGTGATCCTCACCTCAAAGAAGACAAGAGAGAATACCTAGAGGAGAAGAGGGTCAAAGAAGTAGTGAAGAAACACTCACAGTTCATAGGCTACCCCTTCACCCTCTATTTGAAGAACAAAAAAGAAAACGAGATCAGTGATGATGAGGTAGAGCAAGGAGAGGTGAGAAAGAGAAGGAAGATAAGGATGAAGAGGAGAAGCCTACGACTAAGATGTGGGATCCAATGAGGAGTACAACAATGGCAAAGATAACAAAACAAAAACAAAGAAGAAACACATGGATCAGGAAGAGGTGAATAAGACTAGCCTATTTGTACCATAAACCCTGATGACATCACTCAAGAAGAATATGGTAAATTCTAGAAGATCCTCCCCAGTGATTGGGAAGACCACTTGGCAGTTAAGCACTACTCTACTGTTAGAATTCAGGGCATGGCTCTTCATTCTTTGATGATTTCCCTTTAACCTTTTTGAGAACAAGAACAACATCACATTGTATGTCTGTCATATGTTTATCATGGACAGCTGTGATAAGCTGGTACCTGACTACCTCAGCTTTATTTGTACTTTTATTTTTTTATTTGTTTAATGTTTATGGATGATTTGTTTGCATGTATGTCTATATACCTTATAGTACCTAGTGCCTACAGAAGCTAGAAGAGTGTATCAGATCCCTAGAGACTAGGGTTACTAAGGTAGTGGCCTTGTGGATGCTGGAAATTGAATCTGAATCATGTGGAAGAACAGCAAGAGCTCTTAATTGCTGAGCCATCTCCCTAGCCCAGAAGAACTCTTAATATTAAGATATACTAATATTTAGCCTGTACATTAGTATCTGACAACACTTAAGCTTGTATTTCAGTACTATGCAGACTAGTGCACTATAAGTTACTCAGCAACTGTTTGGCATTGGTCAATTTGTTGAACCTTTTTAAAATATAAAGTTACTAAACTAAGGGTTTATTTATTTATGTATATGGGTGTTTTCTCTGTATGTATGCACACCAGAAAAGGTAACCAGACCCCATGGACTATAGTCATCAGCAGTTATTAGCCCCCATGTTGGTGATGGGAATTTAACTCAGGACATTTGGAAGAGCAACCAGAGCTCTTAACTGCTGAGCCATCTATCCAACCTTCATTTAATATTTTTTACACTATTTTTTGCCTAATTTTCTTTATCCCTAAAATGGGAATACAGTGATTGCTGATCCATATAGATTGTATTGAGGAAGATGTAAGTCACTAAGCAACAAAACACAATATATGGTCAAAATTTTTCTCGTTAGAAGTGTTATAGCTATAGTTAGTATAGTTTTATATAAATAAAATCATAATATAGGATATATTTCTTTTCTATTATATAATATTTTTAAATTTATCTATTTTACATCCCAACTCCAGTTTTCCCTCATTTCTCCCCTCCCATTCCCTCCTCCTATGTCTCCTCTGCCACCCAAAACCATGCCTCCTCTGTTTCTGTTTAAAAGGGGGCAGGCCTTTCATGGGTATCAACAAAGCATGTCATATCAAGTTGAGGCAGGACTAAACATCTTCCCTTGTCTTTAGGCTGGTAAAGGCAAACCAGTATGATGAATAGGTTCCCAAGAGCCAGCCAAAGCATTAGGGACAGCAAGACCCAGCAATACCACTTTGGACATATACCCAAAGAATGCTCAATGATACTATAAGAACACTTCCTCAAATATGTTCATAACAGCTTTATTTGTAATAGCCAGAACATGGAAACAACATAGATGCTCTTAACTGAAAAACAGATAAAGAAAATGTGGTACATTCATACACTAGAGTATTACTCAAGTGTTAAAAACAATGACAGCATGAAATTTGAAGGTAAATGGATGAAACATGAAAAAAAAAATCATCCTGAGTGAGATAAGCCAGATCCAGAAAAACAAACATGGTATGTAGTCACTGATAAGTGAATATTAACTGTAAAGGATAACCATGCTACTATCCACAGTCTCAAAGAGGCGACATAATGACAAGTGCCCAAGGGGAGACACATAGATCTCCCTAGAAAGAGGAAATAGAATAAACCTCCAGACTTGGGGAGGATGGGGATGGGAACTTGAATGTTTGGGTTGATGGGTAGGTGGAGGGAGAGTCTACTGAAAGAGATGACTGGAAAGGGGGGAGCTTTGGGGGGCTAGGTAGAAAACTGGTGTAAGGGAATCTCCCAGGAATCTACAAGGATGACCCCATCTAAGACTCCTACCAATAGTGGTTATGTAGCCTGAATTGGCCATCTCCTGTGATCAGATTTGTGACTACCTCAATTGTCATCAGAGAATCCTCATCCAATAACTGATGAAAACAGATACAGAGACCTACAGCCAAACATTATACAGAGCTCAGAAATCCTGCTGAAGAGAGGGAGGAAAGATCATAGGAGCCATAGGGGTCAAGGACATCACAAGAAAATCTACAGAAACAACTAACCTGGCTCATAGGAACTCACAGAGTCTGAAGCAACAACCAGGGAGTCTGCATGGGACCAAGCTAAGCCCTCTAACATATATGTGACAGTTGTTTAGCTAGGAGTATTTGTGAGACTCCTAACAATGAGTACCTCAACTTCATCTGTGGTGCTGTTAACTCTAAGTACCTGCCCCTGAATATCTCTGGAGAAATGCTCCAGTGGAGCAAAATCCTGAATGTTACCCCAAAAACATTGTGAAGGAGTGCCTTGAGCTCTTTTCTGAGTTGGCTGAAAACAAAGAGAATGACTAGAAATTTCCCAAGTCATTCTCCAAGAATCTAAAACTTGGAATCCCTGAAGATTCCACTGTGAGCACCTCTCTGAGCTCTTCAACTATCACACCTCTCAGACTGGAGATGAGTGCCCTGTTTGGATATGAGTCTTTCATGAAGTCGACACAAAACTCCATCTACTTTATCACTGGTGAGAGCAAAGAGCAGGTGGCCAGCTCTGCCTTTGTTGAGCATATGCAGAAGCATGACTGTGAGGTGGTGAGTGTATATCACTGAACCAATTGATGAGTACTGTGTGCAGCATCTCAAGGAATTTGATGCACAGAGCCTGCCTGGTCTTGCTGATTAAGGAAGGCCTGGAGCTAGGAAAAAAAGAAGATGGAGGAGAGCAAAGCAAAGCTTGAGAATCTCTGCAAGCACATGAGGGGGATCTCTCAACATTAATGAAGATGAGGTGACAGCAGAGAATCCCAGTGTTGCTGTTCCTGATGAGATTCCCCATTCAAGGGAGATGAGGTAATGAAGATGCCTCTTGAATGGAAGAAGTAGAACCCTTGGAAGCCTATGTCCTTTATTATAGTTTCTCTGTGGCTACCCCTGCAGCCTTGACTGGACCTGACCCACCTAGTACTCTGTTCTTGTCTAGAGGGTTTCTTCTACTCTGTCTTTGTGCCTTAAGGCAAGAAAATCTCCCACATAATAGCAGGGATGCATATTGTGCATTATTCTTTTTGTGTTTTATTTTGTTCTGAAATTAAAATTATGAAAAATTAAAAGTATAAACATAAATAAGCAGTATAAATAATATAAGCCCTAGGTAATTAAAAAAATCATGGAATGTGAACTACTCCCCCATCCTTATCCAGAGGAAGTTGGGTCACTGGTTTATCTAAATGAATACTTTTACAGCTATATTCAAAGATAGGAACACTAAGATGTGCCAGTCTACAAAAACACATGATTTCACCATGTGATATCTATGACATATGGTTTTGTAAGTGGTCTAATCTTTCAATGTACCCACTACTACATCTGAGACTGAAAGCAGTTATTTTTTCTGGTACCTAACTAGGACAAAACAGTATGTAGTTTAGTTTCTTTGCTTAGAAAAGGAAGCAGATTTAATATCATTCCTGTAAAGTCATAAGGTACCACAAGTACTTTGCCAAATATATCCAACCCGTGTAATATTCATCCTCAGGTGGCTGAAGTCGGTGAAAGCAGCTAAGCTAGCGTCCACACTGGCATACTGCGCATATGCGGGTGGGCTTTGTGATGTCATTGACTGCCAGCTAACTAGGCAAAAATTTTCAGAAGCACTTGGACAACCAACCGCCGCTTTGGCTTTCCTAACCCTGGTTGTGTTGTGCCCTTGATCACCGGTGGCAAAGAAGTTTCAAGAGGAAGCAGAGTGCCTACAGGCAGTGGAAGTGTCAACCTCCACATGTCCATGCCTCCATTGGGTCTGGATGATCTGTGACTCACGCCTACTTTGGTGGATTTGGCCTGATAGTGTTGGACATTATCAGTTGATCCCACAATGCTTCTGTTCTTCAGGCTGTCGTGTAAGCTGGAAATCAACTTCCCCTCTTTTTATGTGCTAATGCTCAGTGTGCACATGCAGATTAAGATTGAGCTGCGCTGAAGGCTGTCCCTTAACGGAAGGAATCACTCCAGGCTCACCAAATCGAAGACCTTAAAACATGACTGGTAGAAAGACCCTGATCATCAGCCTGGCAAAGGTGAAGAGGCCTGGAGGAGATGGACTTAACAAATTATTATGCAGCTTTAAGAAAATAACACCGAAGAGAAGCCTTTGCCCAGCAGAATTGCCTTTTTCGATGAGTCAGCCTTCAGTTGAAGAAGAAAAAACAAAGACTATCTGTATGGAATATCTTGATGTTGAGGAGTGCCTTGACTTTGGCAGTATTTTAGAGAGAGACTGTCCAAGGAAATGCCACACAAAGCTGGACAGCCATGGAGAACAAAGCCTCAATGGAGAGCCTGCGTGTCAAAATGACCAGACCAAAGAAAATCTTAAGAAATGGGAAGATTTAAGAATGATCCTATCAGGTGCTTATTTTGATGGGTCAGATACTGCCTTGCCTGCATTCTGAGCTGTTCACAGCATCCTATGCTTGTCTTAAAGTTCTCGTGAAAGATGAGAAAAGATGTGGGCTCTTTTATTTGTGACCATTTATAGTTCATGATGTCAGGGCAAGTAATAAAATAAAAAACCACATGAACTACAGATAATACTGGGATTTCTTGCTGTATTGACCTTTCATATTATCAATCTCTTCTGTTGTAGTTGAGGGACCAGCCGAATAAAAAAAAAATGGGTTATTGTAAAACATTCTTAGATTTTTTTCTTTCATAGACATTCAGTTCCTGCATTGATTTGTATGACTAGACAAATATTACTCCTTGATAAGGAAAGAAATTTTGATCATGCTGTGTTTTATTTGTGAGAAAGAGCTTATATGGTTCTGTGGAAATCAGAGGTTGATGTTGTTTTTTTCTTCCATTGCTAGTTTTCATTTTGAGACAGGATCTCTCCCTGAACCTGGAGCTCACTAATTTGTCAAGACTGGGTAGCTCATCAACCAGACACAATTATTCTCAGTCTCAGCCTCCCCTTTCACTAGGATTAAAGACATGCACTACTGCATCCAACAATGCCCCTAGTTGCTGAGAATGCAAACAATTCCTTATGATATCATAGCAAATGCTTTACTGAATAAGCTGTCTTCATAGGCCCACTGAATATACTTTAAATTGTGCTGAACAAAAACTCAGACTTGGAAAAAACTTTTGGTAACATAATATTAAATGAAAAGATGATGGTTTATCACAATTTTTATGTATCTCATATATCCATTCTAAAGGTTGATTTTATCCCAAATACAGTCTGTTTCTCCTTTTCTGTGATCAGCCAAGGGAAGGGCTAGTTATATTTTTATTAAGCATTGCTGAGCTATAACTCTATTTCATAGAGTAGCTTTTATGAGAAAGCAAAATGTAACTTGCCTTTTTCTACTTCTCACCTTCCAGTTTTGAGGTGTACTTTAAATAAAGGCTCTATGGTAAATTTGCACTACTGAATCTACAACAATCTCAAACTAGCAGTCCTACTAGTACATACATGAAATTAAAAAAGGAGAGCTTGACAATATTTTTCTGTTGCTCAGATGTAAATATGCAAATCAAATATTTCCATTATAGCAGTTTCCAGGTTCAGGAAATGAGATATCTTTTATAGCAACATTATTTTTAAAGTTAATCTCTTTGCCATTTGTTAGTGACTTTAATAATAAAGACATTTAACAGTGTTTTATGGGAGAAATTAAGAATAAAATCTATTTATTAGCATAAAAATAGAAATTCAATATTCCATTATTGGCTACCTCAAGATGAAAACAGCTCCCTAAATATTAACTGACACCACTCATTTAATGTTAAAAATAAAAGCATGGGGAATTCATATAAATTCAAATAGAAACTTGCCATAAATCATAAAAATTGTGTGTAGGGAAGTATGGGTGGCAAAGGTACACAGTATAAATTACAGAACAAGACAAGCAAAAGTTAGAAGGACTGTTAATATTTCCCTTCCTTTTGCTTCAATTTTGTCTTTTCAGGTGACTGATGTTCACAATGGCAAGCTGTTTCTATATTTTTTTGAGTAACTATAGTATTTTTGTGCTGCCTTTGTATGTCTCTTCATTTAATATATTAAGTTCAGCAATGGTGTGATCAAAAAGCTTTCTTTTTGCAAGACAGCAGGGTTTCTCTAAGAATAAATGATATTTATGGAGATGTACTGAGTTCACTAATTAGGATTCACTATACCATTCATTGTCCACAGAAAGATTATATATTGGATATTATGGTCAACTCAAATATAGTAATTATAAAATGAAAACACAGAATAAGCCCATAGTTACACAGCTACTTAATATATCCCATATCCCAATAGAGACAGGCTCCTGAATAATTATTTTGGCACTGCTTAGAGAATAATAGCAAGTTTACAAGTTATAGCATAAGAAAGAGAGAAGAAATTTCAAATTAAATATAAAAAGAAGAAAAACAGAACAATTTCTCATTGAATTAAGGAAAAAAATACAAGCAGAATAAACAAGACCTGAAACTAGTTGGATAAGGGAAATTGCACTGAGTCCTACGCCTAGATGAAGAGATACAGACAATCAATGACTGCCAAGCATGAGAAAACTAGTTTTCTCCAGGAATCAGCTTACTAATAAGTTATCCAAAGGTAGTTGCTGTTAAGACTCACAGACTGAGTTAAATCTCCTTGATGTACATGGTGGATGGAGAGAAATGACTCCTGGACAGCAGAGCAAGTTATTCTCTTACTTCCACATGTATGTCATGGCACATGTGTATACACACACACACACACACACACACACACACACACACACACACACACACACATACACACACACACACAAATGTAAAACTAGAAAAATACTATAAATTTCTGAAGCATAAGCTTAATATCTTTGAAAACAGGATTTTGCAGCATTATCTCTACTTTATTTCCATACATACCCTATAACTTAAAAGAAACAATTATCAACTTCTCATTAATATATGACAACTGTGTTTTCACTCAAACTGAGAAATATCTGTGTCATACCTTAATGACTTAGCAATCTAGGCTCTATTTAAATTATATCTAAGTGGATTATTCCAATTTTTATTTGAATTTAATTTCTCCTTTAGCTTATCACTTTATAATAAATACCAGCAACTTTTATTTCATATCTCTTTCATATGAGTTTTTATGTCATTATGCTATGAAATATGCTAGTAGTAGGCATGATGGGGAAGCAAATCCACCCAACACTGCCACCAATAGCTGTGTAAAGGGTTATTTTTACAGACCTCCACCCAGGAAAAGCTGGGATCCATGGTTTAAAAAAAAATAAAAGAATTTGAAATTAAGCCAGTGTGAAAGAGAATGTAGTTTACTGAAAAATGAAAAGAATGGTATGCTAGGAAAGAACAAAGAACACCCAAAAGTATAGGTGTGACTCAAGGATAATGTAGACACTAGATAGATATAAAAAAAGGTGATGAGACAACTTAGGTTGTTAAAGATGATTTAACATCTCAGCAGTTTGTATAAAACTATCCCTGTATGTTCTAGTTTTCTTCCTGTGACCATGATAAACACCCTGATTGAAAGGCACTTGGAGAGGAAAGGATGTATTTGGCACAATTCATCAATGAAGGAAGTCAGAAGAGGAACACAAGCAGGAATAGAGGCAGGAACCATGAACCACTGCTACATAATGGCTTCCCCCCTCCCCCCAGTTCTGTTAAGCTTTACTTGTAAAGTCCAGATCTACTTTCCTGGAGATGGAAATGCCCACTGAGGGCCCTCCTAAAAAAATTCACAACCAAGAAGATGTCCCACAGACATGTCCAAAGGACAATCCAATGGAAGCAGTTTCTTAAAGGAGGTTCTCTATTCCAAATTGATTCTAGTTTTATTCAGTTTTATAATTAAAATGAACAAGTTCATTGTTAAACAACAATGAAACAATGACAACAAAGACTGTGGAGTCTTCTACAAAAGTGTCTCTGACTTGATATATGAATGTCAGTCATTTCTGTGATCTCAAGTCCTAAAGTAAATAAGGGTGACATCAGTTGACATAAAACAGTGACACTCAAGGATTTTCAACAAGTAAAGAACACTTTGAGAAAAAGAATAATTCTTATACTATAAAGTAGTTGTTATATCCAATAATTATTTTCTGTTCTAAAATATTAGATTGATAACTTCCACAAATAATATATTGAAAAGTAATGTGATCTATGTTATTCATTTGAATATCAATGTTTATCATATCTTAAATTCAGCAGGTAGTCTCTAATAATACTATTTTTTCCAAAAAATTAGAATTCCCAGCTCATTTAGCTATGGAGATAAGAAACAGCATGTAGGTACTGAACTTAATTTTACCAAGATTTTTTTTCTAAAGTCACAAATGTTATGTGAACCTGCCCAGATTGAGATAATTTAAATTTGCAAAAATATAACATATTTGTATATTCTCAACAGTAGTTGAACAGATGCATGAAAAAGCAAGTTGCTGTGGTATAATGCTTTTGTACACTGGCTTAATAAAACACTGATTGGCCAGTAGCCAGGCAGGAAGTATAGGCAGGATAAGCAGACAAGGAGAATTGTGGGAAGAGGAAGGCTGAGTCAGGAGACACAAGCCTGCTGTCCAGGGAGCAGCATGTAATGGCACACAGGTAAAGCCATGGAACACGTAGCAACATATAGATTAACAAAAATGTGCTGAGTTTAAGAGTAAGAGCTAGTCAGTGGTAGGTCTGATCTAATGGCTGAGCAGTTTTAATTAATATACGTTTCTGCATGTTTACTTGGGTCCGAGCGACTGCAGACTGGGTGGGACACAGGAAAAATTTCAGCTACAAGTCATACCCAGAATAAGACCTAGAGCATGAATAAACGTTTTATGCTTTGTCTGAATTGTTATTGCTTCTAAGTGAGTGTTTTTGATAAATTTTAAAACATTATTTGAAAATAGACATGTATAGCATGATTATAATGACTGTAGTGATTTACTTTAAATATAGAATTAATACTCACTTTCATTCATTTTCTAATAGAAATACGTTATCCATAAATTAACAGAATGCTTTTTGTTTGTTTCGTTTCTTTGTAGTCTGAATAAAACTAAGAAAATTAAATATTCTGTGTAGACCAATTATTAATCCAGACTGTAGAACTTAATTTTATTAAGGTATATAGTTATTTAAGTTATTAATTTCCAATTAATGTTGTGATTTAATCAAAGTGACACAAGGGGAAGACATATAAAATGGTTGATGTCATTAACTATAGATACAATATCTCTAACTCAAAAATGTGAAATCCCAAATCCTTCAAATTCTGAAAGATACTGTATTAAAACATGATATCACAGTTCAAACATTTACAACTGACTTCATTTTATAAATCATAGTCATTCTTTAGGTATACTTAAACTTTTATTATTTAAATTTATCTTCAAGATGTATATATAATGTATTTAAGAAACATGAAGAAACATTGTCACGAAATTTGGTTCCCATCTCCATGGTATCTCATAATAATGTCTAAAATCCAAACCAAGTTTGATCACAATCATTTCAGATCTGAGTTACTCACCCTGTAAGTTGTTATGTTATTTAAAGAAAATTGATTTGTTCCTTTATCTCTGAGTTTCTCTTTAGCATATATCATATAATTTATCAAGATTGTTGTTCTCAAGATATATAAATGCTGCCCCAATTTAAATACCAAATTAGGAATTACAGTTAAAAAATGTAAACACCACCACAATTTTTCAAATGTATAAGAAATGTCAGAATATATCCAACTATCTGTATGCTAAGATCATGGCTTAAAATGAATACTTTACATACACTGCTTATGGGGTCTAGGGACAGCTCAAACAGCATTGAATCTTCTGATTTCCTTAGCATAATTAAAATTTGGCTCTGAACTTTCCATCTTTAATTAGAGCACAAGAATACTATGAACAGTTGCCATGATATCATTTATCCTCAAGTGTGATTATGTTGGGCAGCTGCCCTGGGTTAGTTGCCACAGGCCTTATTCCCTTCTGGCAATGGCACAACTGTATGATTTAAGGACATGTAAAATTGCTTGCAAAGTAAATATAGGGAAAGACAGTGTTGAAACAAGTGCACATTTAGATTCAACAACTGAAAATTATGCTTCTAAAATTATAAAGCAAAATCATAACTTAAATTTGTAAAATGGAGGAAGTTCCCAGTCTCCCATTTTCTCTTCATGGTATATTCTACAATTCATTCACAAAAACTGTAAATGAACTGAAGTAAACTAAACAAATTGAGCAACACTTGAAGTCATAATACAAATCCCAGTGTTGCCAGGGATGACATATAAGATGCCTGACATGCTGCCAGCAGAGATTGGAGGTGAGGGACCTGAGATTGTGGACCATCAACCCTCCATGCATTACCCTCTGGATCTTCTGCTTAGCATGTCTCTAGAGGGCCAAGGCAGAAATGCCTATGTGTCCCAAGGTCATGCTTCATGGCATGCAACATGTCATGTTCTCCTCCATATAAATACTTCTTGTAATGCTAGTCTTTTTCTTCTATCTCATCTCCATGTTCTGTGTTCCTAGATCAATGGTGATTTCTGTGATACAGTAAAGGAGTGAAGTAAATATCATAGGAAATTATACAAAGATGATCACCCAGGCTGGGGTCAAGGCAGTTATGCAGGTCATGGGAAAGAACCTGCAGCCTGGGGAAGCTTTTCAGGTTTGGATAAACTGTACCAAATGTGTGGTCAACTATAGCACATGGTACGATGTGTATCAACACATTGGATTCAAATTGGCCATGATGAATAATTCAGTTTCTGAGGATATTTTAAGGGCATTGTGTAAAACTTGAGACCCTAAGGGGTGTTGGCTGAAGACTGTGGATGGAGTAACATATAGATGGGATAACAAACTAGAAGTGTGGGAATCTAGAATAGGAGGAAAATGGTGGCCTCCACCAAGAAAGGAAGATGGTAGCTTTAATCCAGATATTCTGATTCCTCCTGAAGGAGTGTGGAGACCATCTGGCAGTGGTTGGAATGATTGCTCCAAATTTTACTGGGTTCCTAGATTAAAAAGAGCTGCCAGAAAAAGGTGAACTTCCTTTTATGGAAGCTTTGAAAACTAGATCAGGTCTTTGGAGTAGTTGGAATAAGAAGGACAAAAGTTGCTGACTTGCAGGGGCAAATTTCTTGCCTGAGTTCATTGTGGCCCACCAGTCATGGGGCTTGGTGTTTGCAGAAGGCAGAGGAGGAACTTAGGCAGTTGCAGGGGTCTTGAGGTCGGAGCAAGCTGTGTGAGAAGGAAATGACTCTCTGGTACATTGACCACTGTTCTTATTTTTACCTTTTTTTGTGAAATTGCATGTTGCTAGCCTCTGGATCAAGTGCTCAGAAGACTGTGTAATCATTAATAATAAAAATAGATTATGCTTGCTTTGGTGTTAAGTCTGGGATAGTTCCTGTGTTTAGTTAAAGATGATGAAGAATATATCGATGATTTTCTAAGAATAATCTTCAGAATCATGAGAATATTCTGTATTGGGTGATTTCTCCTTTTCTTTCTGTTCCCCCTTGCTTACAATAATAAAAGACTGAGGTTACCAAGGCAAAATCAGAAGCTAAAGAAGCTGTAGCAAAGAAGCTACTTAACAACTGCAGAAGCCTGAAGTGACCTGTCAGCTTGCATGAGCACTGTCTCTGTGTTGTTATTGCGCCTTCCAGGTATCCCATGCTTCGGACCCCCAAAACTGCTGAGGCTGGTCCCTGGCACAGTGTTATAAAGTATTTACTGAAAACTTTTTTGTGTCATTATAGACAATTGTTACTACCTGATGTTTAAAACAAGACCAACAGTAATATCATTATCAAAGTAAAGTAAAAATAAAACAAACAAAAAACTGAACATTTAGCACATGAGGAGCATCTCTGGTGATTTAACTTGACATTCCCCCAAACTCTGCATTTTAAAATGCAAAGTAACTCATTTGAATGAAAGATAGCTGAAATTATTGTTGGAGTTGACTTTTACCTCAATAGTTTGAAGTTGGCTTGGGCAATTAGCATGAAATTCAAATTCACAAGCCATTCACATTAAAATGTGAACTGTATAAACTATTAAATGAAAATTGTTTAAATTTGCTGAGAAGAATGAAGGCAGAACTGAATAACCTTGCCACATGAGTAACAGTGGAAAGAAAGTTGGAATGATATCCTCACACTTGCATCCTCATATTTGATCATTTATGACTTTAAATCAGTTCTGTCTTCTTTATTATTTTCAGTTAATTAAATATTATTTGTATATTATTCCCACTAATACTTTCTATGTTCTCTACGCTTTTGATTCAAGTAACCAAATGCATTTTTCCATATGGATAAGAAGGATTTGAAAAAAGATGACATACATTAACAAAGACTGAGAAGAAAATACACAATATTATTTTTCTGGTTTTCATGTGGTATAATTTTCCAAATACATTTTCACATACGGCTAAAAAAGACAGAATAAAAGGGGGTGATATACATTAACAAAGACATGGAAAATATATATACTGGTTTTACCTCAATTTTTATGAAGTAAAAAATTTCTAGCTGGCCGTAATTTAGACTTCACCTACGTAACTCTTCCTTCTCACATCAAGTCAAACTTTAACAACTTTAACATGTAGAGGATACTTGTGAAATACTTGTTAAATGAATCTAGGTGCATTGGTCAGAGGTCTCTAAGGACCAGAACTAATAGAATAAGTTAATATCATATACACATATATCTATTCAATATAATATATAACATATATATATATATACAGAGAGAGAGAGAGGTGTGTGTGTGTGTGTGTGAGAGAGAGAGAGAGAGAGAGAGAGAGAGAGAGAGAGAGAGAGAGAGAGAGAGAGAGAGAGAAAGAGAGAGAATAGGATAAACCTAGAATCAGATAGTTAAGCAGTCCACACATGGGGGTGGATATCACAGCAAACCCAGTGAAAAACTGAAGTAATGGACAATTCCTGAAGAGCTACTGATTTTCAGTCTACTTTGGAACCCCAAAGAAGCTGGTTCTAAATTAGTGAAGGAATACCACAAGAATAGGATGAATGCACTTTTCAGATAGAGTGAGAACCAGCAGCAAAAAGCAATGTTTACATTTTCTATTACCTTTTATCTGATCTTCCACTACAAGGTTCCAACCACATTTAGGGTAGGTCTTCTGCTTTAATAATGTAATCAAGAAAATCCCTTCCAGGAATTTCTAGGGAGTTGTGTTTTAGTTGAGTCCAGATGCATTCAAGATGACTACTGAGATTAGGAGTTTAGTCATGGCATCAGGAAAACAATGTTGTAAGAACAAAATACTCAACTAACGCATAACATATTTTTAAAGATTACTTAGTTTGAACATTGTCGCGACCACCTCGACCAGCAAGGAAGACACAACACCGAGCTCTTCTTTCTGCCGTTTATTCAGGAAACTTGAACAATCTTCTGACCCCGGGGAAAGCCATCTTCTGACTCCCGGGAAAGTCAGCCCACGCCCTTTATAGACACTGGGCAACCAACCCCGTAGTGCCACGTGGACAATGCCGATAGGGTCAGACATACGCAAGCAAGCCAGATTCCATGCCCAAGCCAAATAAGGAGTTGTTTATCCCAGAGAACACCTGCCATCGGGAAGGCAGAAGCCAGACGCCGGTGCCATCTTTGAGGTGCGGCCATGCACGGCTCTCTACAGTTCCCCCTTTATTGTTTTAAGCAGCAGGCAAGAGCAGAGGTCTAATCTCTGCCAAAATACATCTTGGACATTGTACTGGTATTAGTCTAGGTGTCATCCACCCAGAGAACACTTGACCCATCCGATACCCTTTTTTGCAGAGGTGGGAATTAGGGTATCAACCCACATGCAATTAGACTTGCTCTTCTTGGGTTTTGCAATACAGATAGACCCAAGTGCAGTGCACTAGCCTCACATCCTGTGCGATCAAGCTTTTAATGCAGCCAGCCAGGCCTGGGGAGACTGTCTAGCCTCTATCATGGCTGCATTGTGCTGCTAAGAAACCCTTAAATGAACAATGCACCACAGGCACATCAGGGAGACAAGTACCAGTAGGCCTGTCAGGGCACCTAATCCCACCCACTCCTTTAAAAAGGTGATAGAATTTCGCAGCCAAGATATCATTTCTGCAGCGGAGGCCAGGTGCACATGGGTGGAGTTGACCGCAATGATCTCATTGCGCAGGATCTGGGTTCTGCTCCTGCAGCAAGTCAACTCAAAAATAAAGCAATACACTAGAATGTGATGTTATGGGTAAAGGGTATGGCCAGGCTTTTATAAGAGCCCAGAGTAGTCGATCCTCAGCTGCTCCCGCTGGAACGCTTGTCAGAATCAGGGCTATCAGGATCAGGCACATCACCTTCCGGGGTATCATCACGTCTCTCCGTCTGAGGGGCCCGTTGCACCAATCATTCAGGTACCCAGATAGGGTCTAGCCGGTCCTGTGGGAAAATACAAACAGAACCTCGTGCCCATGTCAGCACGGGATCGGGGCCATGCCAGCTACCCGTGAGGATATCTTTTCTCTTGGGGTTCGGTCACAGCCTATTCCCCCTTTTTGTTTTTGAAGAATTTCTTTGAGGGACCGATGCACACGCTCCACAATGCCTTGGCCTTAACTACTTGGCACGCATCCGAATGGGAAAGGGAAAATTTAGCCTGCAACGTGCATGCATTCACGATCCCAGTAAGACCTCTTATGGTGGTGGAGGATCTTCCTATCAATAAACCCACCGTGCCCCGCTTCAAAGGGCCTTTAAAATCAGACTCCACTAATTGTACTCCCATCTGTAGAGTCAGTAATTTTAAACCGCACCATTTTTGCTGTTAGCTCAGGTTTTTCTGTGTTGCATTGATTTTCCACAGATCTCAGCTGCGGATGCCTTGTTGTGCTGGTTCTGGCGTCCACCATTCTTAGCTTCTTAGTGGCTTCTGGAACTTCTGAAAGCATTCGGACTGCCTACTTTGCAGTCTACTGGGACACTAACCTTCTGTGTCTCAGGTTCTTTCACCACATACATTAAGCTTAGATTCACAATCAACATTTACACCTTTTCACAAACTCACATATAACATGTGCTTAAGCCTAAACTCACACTCAACATTTACACATTTTTACAAACTCACATATAACATATTAACATCTACTTATTTATACTCTTTAATGAAACTATAGAACTACTTTAGCAAATATATTTCTTATTCTTATATACTTCTTATATTTCTTATTTAAACTTACATTTACAACTAACATCTTTACTTCTTACAAGCTTATTACTACATGTCTTAAGACTACCTTAGATACTTCTTGCAAGCTTATATTCTTAAAGGAACTCTATGAATCTATCTTACAAACTTATATAGGGCTACCATTAGCATATATTTAACTTAGCAAACATCTAAAGATTTCTTAACACAGATTTAACAAAACAGAATTTCTACAAACTCACATATCTTATTTTCATCCCGGACAGATTCCACTAGAGACTTGATGACCTTAAAATCCAAAGGTTCATGGTATCTCTATTGAGTCTGGGCATTGAGAAACACTGGGCAAGCTAGCTGCATTTCAGTTCTAACCTGTCTCCAAACCTCTGGGTTAAAAGAATTCCCCATAGAGACAACTCTAGACATGGAGGCAGATTCCAGATATGGTGGAGGAGCTGAGGGAGCGGCTCCACACTCAGACTCACATCCTTTAATTCTTTCTCTTTCTCCTTTATTTCTATCCCTTTTCTTTCTTATTCTCACACTCTGCAAGGTTTCACATAATGACTCTACATCATCAGAATCAGGGAAAGAGATAGGGGACACGGAATGCTCTAGGTCCGAAAGGTCAGGATATAACCTTGTTTTTTCTTCCCCCTTTTTTGTTTTACTTCTGGTAGATGCTGCTTTAGCAGACATGGCCTTTTCTGATCTTTCCTCCTGCAACATTTCTAAGGCTGCCTGCCCATTCTCTACCGCATCGCTGCAGCACTGGTCTTCGAGACACCCTCTCACTAATTTCCAGACTGGTCTAACCCCATGTTTAAGTGTCCCTTGTTCTGCAGCGAAGTCTAGATCACGGCCCAACTTTTCCCAGGAAGTTACCGTGAGGCTTCTGGAAACTGCAAACCAGGGTGCCACGACATCACATTCCTCTAGAAATCTTTCTAAAGTACTCTTCTTAATCTCTAATTTCTTTGAAAGGAGCAGCTTGTTAAGAGCCAGAAAAATTGGGTGTGAAGAAGTTGCACCCATGATACTAGCAGCACTTTTGCCTTCACTTGCTTTCACTTTCTTTAATTTTCCATCCGCTTTTGTTGCGGCTCTACGTTTTCCCGCTCTCTCTTTATCTACAGATGAGAGCAAAATTTGCTTTTATCGCGGTTCCCCAAATTACCTGAGGACTTACCGGTATACCACCCTGACAGCAAAAAGTTCTGAGCTCCACAAAGAGGCTGAGGTTCCCTATACGGGCCACCACTTGTCGCCTCCGCCTTGACCAGCAAGGAAGACACAACACCAGGCTCTTCTCCAAGCAGTTTATTCAGGAACCTTGAACAATCTTCTGATCCCAGGGAAAGCCATCTTCTGACTCCCGGGAAAGCCAGCCCACGCCCTTTATAGCCACTGGGCAACCAACCCCGTAGTGCCACGTGGACAATGCCGATAGGGTCAGACATACACAAGCAATCCAGATTCCATGCCCAAGCCAAATAAGGAGTTGTTTATCCCAGAGAACACCTGCCATCGGGAAGGCAGAAGCCGGACACTGGCGCCATTTTTGAGGGACGGCCGTGCACGGCTCTCTACAGAACATTTGAGTGGATTTTTTATAGATACTTTTAAAAGGTGTATATCCTTTTGATGGTAAGAAGTTTTAATTGCTATCATATAGCAATCAATACTCTAGTCAAAAGACACAAAATGAACACCATCTTTACACCTAGCTAAATGTTCGTATATCCACAAGTTCACTCTAGTGTTAGGCTAATCTTCAAACAGAAATAACATTTTGGAGCACATAGAATTAACATAAGTTTACTGTGGGAATAAAGCACAGAGATGCAGAACTGTCAATTCAAATTCCTTAGTGTAAGCGGTTTAGAGATGTAAAATAATGGGGACAGGGCCTGGTAGAACCAACTATGTCTGGGATGAATGGAAACAAATAGGCGAGAGTATATTGAAGAAGGCAAGTCATCATTCATTTTATGGACCATAAAAAGATTTCTGATTTTCCTTTTAAATATATAAATATCATTGAGTAATTTCTAATTGCCCCATTTTGTCAAATATGAGGCTTCAGTTTTATCAGAAAGATGAAAAAACTAAGATGAATTCCAAAAGGAAAATCATTTGTATTTCATAGAAATTTTAGAATCATTGGGTAATACAATTGAAATTACTTAATTTATAACAATTACATGGGAGTGGAAAGAAACTAGAACTTACGTCACATATTTATCTAAGAAAGACAAAACACTAAGCAAGGCAAGCAAAATCATTTAATTGACACTCAAGTAAACAAACATTTATCAGGAAAAAAGTGTTATAATAGCTAACACAAATGGTTTAATGAAATTTTGAAGTGGTATTATAATTGAACATTGCTATTTTCATTATATATTGTATCTGAAAAAGCAATCAAATTTAAGCCCAAATTAGAATCATAAAACTGTTCTAATATTTCACAATGGGATGGATAAGAAAAAAATATCTATCAAATGGAGATAACAGTGATCTTCTAATTTATTGATAAGTTCAGAGTATCAAATTCTTTGTTCTTGCTACTATCCACCTTCCATGGAGTACAGAAAAATAAATAGAGGAAAGGCCAGAGTACTTAAAGATTCTGATTCATTTACAGTACTTACAAACAAGCCAATCCCTTTCTGCATTGCATCTTGCACACTGGGGCTCTATATGCTGCCAAGGAATTTCTAATTATAATTTGTAAACACTGGCAGCATCTCTGTAAGTCTGATATCCAGGTTATTCAAAGTTCTTTCTTAAAAAATTCAACAATGTTAGACTCATTTTGGCATGCTTTAGCAATGAAGCTTTGTCAGTCACAGCTATAATCCTACCCAGTTCAGAGAAGAAAATTCACTGGCTTAGAGAAATTTGCCCAAAGCAGAAGAAACCACTTTGCATGGGGTGAGGGCAAACGGATTTGGCACAATCATGTGGCAGACAATCACAGGAGTCACAACTGGATCATCAGAGCAACCAGAGATGCCACAAGCAACTACTGAAAGCATGCAGGAGCATAGAGGGAAATTTATTTAAAGTAATCAAAGGTCAAATAAGAGGACCTGATTATTTTAGGGACAAAAAGAGTTTCCATAGTAAAACTCACATTTATACATTTGTTCAAATCTGTAGGAAGAGTAAGGTAATAGTTATATTTCAAAACTAGCTAGAAAACATTGTTGATTCTTAATAAAGTATTTAAGTTCTATCTTAATAGGTAATTCTGTCCCCAAAGAAAATAAATAATACATGGCTATAGAGACAGATACACAATAAAATTTAGAGGATAATAAAATAAACACATATACTGGTGGAAAACTTTTGGTACTGTAAGTTATACTTGGTTTGTATTTGACCCAGAAAAAAATTTTCCAATCCAGTGTTCTTGAAGCTCTTTTAAAACAGTAGATACACTCTTTTGTTGAAAGTGAGGGGATGTCGAGCTACAAATGAGTACTGAAAAACACTTCCTGGGGCTTAGGTTTATTGTTTGGCCTCTGACAAAGGTATGATGCAGCAGTTGTCTGAAAACCCTGTTCCCTTGCTAGGAGGTCAGAGGCTCCAGGAAAAATCTCTAATATGATCAAAAAAGAAGAGAAAAGATTTTGGTGTTAACAATTTTTTCCACAGGTGGCCTGCAGTAATGATTCCTGCCACTGTGTCGCCTACACACAAACTTACTGAGGATTTTTATATAGACCTGTCTGTCTATATGTGTGAATTTGTGTGTTTAAGCTTTCTCTGTCAATAATCTGTCCATAGCTACTAAAGCACGGCCTTTGTACTACATCTTAATTTTATTGCCAACTGCCTAAAGACTTTCTTGGTTACTAGGGTCTTGTTTATGCAAATTAGATGTGCTAAACACAGTATATTCTAAAAATCACCAGCATTCAAAGATTGAGGTAAAATAATATAACCCAGAATACTTTTTTTTTCTATTACCATGAGAAAATACTGAAGATCCTATTAAGCTGGCATTGACTGAAGTTCTGATTAATAAGCTTGAGATTATTTTACTTCCATTATCTGCCTTGTAAGCTTGGTAGTATGAATGAGAAATATCCCCCATACTCACTCACATTTGAACCTGTCATCCCTATTTGGTGGCACTTTGGGGGAGTTTGAGGTGTTTCAGCCAGCCGGAGGAAGAGCAGCACTGGGTGGGGGAGACTTTCCTTGCCCTATTTCTGGTTTTCTCTCTCTTCTTGGAGCTTATGAAGACGTGAGCTCTCTGATTTCTGCTCATCTCACCACACCTGCTCCCTCTTGTTGTAGTGTTGTTCCTCTCCCAAGGTGTACTTATTGTATATCTTGAACCGTAAGCCAAAATAAACCCTGCCTTACTTAACTTGCCATGAGCATGACACTTTATCAGAGCAACAGGATTTGGCAACTGATAAAATATGTGTTTTAGGAGATTGCCTGCTAAACCATTTATGTTCACAACTGTGTGTGAGAGTTCCTGTAAAAACAAATCCAAATTATAAAAAGAAAAGAAAGGAAATGGTAAACTTGTGGTAAATTACTAGGTACTATGTTTTAAGGAAGACAGAAATGAGTAAAAACTGGCAAAATAATAATAATACATGTAAGAGTGACAAAAATACATTCCTCTTTTAACAGTTCTCACTTATCCTGAGGAGCTTATGTGTTTGAAATTTAAAAAAAAATTTCCTCATGGAACTGGAAGACTTTCCCAGACAGATAACATTTAAGCTTTATAAATGTAGCTATTCCTGAGATGTACTTTAAGTATAAAATATGCATAGAACTATAAAATTTTAAAGTAAAATGCACATTACTAAGTTTATATCAATTACGTGTTAAATGAACTTTGATTGTATTAGATGAATTCAATTACACTATTTATGTCAACTATTTTTTACCTTCTTCAAAGTTATTAACTTATTATGAGTTTGCATCTACTGAAGAATTATAAATATGTATTAAAGTAATAATAACAATAACTACTGTTCATATGAAATAACAATGATAAAGATGTCTTCATATGATACATATAATAATTCCTTTATAATTTATTAGTTCTTTGGGAGTTTCTTGCAATATGTTTTTTTTCACATTATCCCTGCTTCCCCAACAATCATCCCTTCCCTAACCACCTTATTTTGAATCATTTTCCCCATTAAGACCAATTTGTGCCACCCAGATATTCTTGCGTCTGTTGCCTTTCACTGTAACATGTCAAATTTACTAGGGGCTACATAATTAAAGAAACCTGATCTTTTCTTTCTCAGTAACTAAGAATAACAATAACTCTGCCAAAAGTGAGACTTTGCCCCCATCTCAGCTCTGAATGTGGTGATTTTTCCTGAATTGAGGTTGCATAAATCTTTTAGATGTTCCTTACAACCAGTTTGTCCATGCATGCAGCTTACACACTGTTTCTTCAAGTAATTCACCACCTCTCCCACTTACATTCTAACCCCCTTTTCTGCAATATGATCCTGAGCCTTGTAAGGAGACAGTATGGTATATATGTTGCCTTCCACAGAATCATGTTCTCTGCACTTTGACCAACTGTGAGTTTCTGTGTTAACCACCATGTGCTGCAAAAGAAGCTTTTTTATATTTAGAGCTGCACTAATCCGTAGGTATAATGGTAACTCATTAGAAGTAAGCTCAATACTATGTAACAGAATAATAATAATAATAATAATAATAATAATAATAATAATAATAATTCCCCCCCTATGTAGCAGGCTTTCTTGAACTCCCAGGCCCCAAATCATGACAAAGAGACTTATTATTAGTTATGAATGCTCAGGCTTAGTTTATAGGCTTGTCCCTCTAGTTCTTATTATGTATTTTAACCTGTTTCTCTTCATTTATGTTTTGCCTTGGGGCTTTTTACCTTTCTTTCATTCTGTGTGTCCCATTTTCCTGCTTCCTCTATGTCTGGCTGGCTGGTGGCTATCTGGATGGGTGGCCTGTGACATTTCCCTCTCTTTCCCCTTTGTTCTCTATCGAGCCTAGATTCCTCCTCCTACTTATTCTTTCTGCCTGCTGGCTCTGTCTATCCCTCTACTGCCTAGCTATTGGCAATTCAGCGTTTTATTAGACAACTCAGTGCCTTAGGCAGGCAAGGCAAAACAAATGTAACACATCTTTACCTAGTCAAATAAATGCAGCATAAGTAAATGGAGAACATCTTTACTAGTTAAACAAATATTCTATTCCACAACACCCCTAAGGCCTAAGGCCTGTCAGAACATGCCCACAGGAACAATA
Source organism: Peromyscus californicus insignis (assembly GCF_007827085.1). Taxonomy (NCBI): domain Eukaryota; kingdom Metazoa; phylum Chordata; class Mammalia; order Rodentia; family Cricetidae; genus Peromyscus; species Peromyscus californicus. The sequence goes on along the minus strand of NW_026294391.1, from coordinate 72,171,559 downwards.
GTGGCATTAACAGCATGAGAGTAACAAAACATACTTTTTAATGTGTTTTACTAAGTATGATGGTTTTAATGAGAATGACCCCCATAGGCTATAGTATTTCATTACTTGGTCTCCTGTTTTTGGTGCTGTTTGGGTAGATTTAAGAGGACTTGCTGGAGGAAGTATTCACTGGAGGTGGGTTCTGGTGTTTCAGATGCCCAGGTCAGTCTCTGTTTCCTGCTTACAGTTTGAGAGCATTTTTGCCAAAATGATTGCTACCTGATGCAACAAAATTCTGTCATAATAAACTTAATCCTCTGAGAACTTAAGCCCAAGTAACCTCTTCCTTTGAAAAGTTTCCTTGGTCAATGTATTTTATTACATCAGTAAAAAAGTAACTAAGAAACTAATTGTAAAGATTCAATGAGTCTAAAAGACTAACCGTGAACATAAGGAAAACTGTGAATGGAAGGAAAAATGAAAGAAAACTGGGGATATAGGAAGAACAAAAAAGAATAGTCTAATTCCAGTCATCTGGGGAGTGAGGTGAAAGCCTAATGTTATGGAAACTTCATGGAATTTACAAGAGTAACCCTAGCAAAGACACTTGGTAATGGAGGATATGGAGCCTGAACAGACCATCTTCTATAATCAAGCAAGCCCTCAATTGGAGGAATTGAGACACCAACCCAGTCACAAAATCTTCAACCTACAGTTTGTCTTGCCTGCAGAATGTTCTGGGACTAGAGCCTAGCAGAATCCTCATCAAAGATGCCACAGAGACTCCATTCAGCAACTGACAAGGAGCAGATGCAGGCCCACAGCCAAATATTAGGTGGAGCTCAGGGAGTACGGCCAAGGATGGGGAGAAAGGATCAGAGGAACCAGAAGAGTGAAGGGCAAGATGAGAACAAGACCCACAAATTCAATTGATGGGGATTCATGGGCATTCATAGAGAGATCGGAAAACCCATAGTGGTCTGACTTTGGACCCCTGCATATGTGTATGGCTGAGTAGCTTGCTGTTCTAGTGGGATTACTGACAGTGGGAGATAAGGTCAGTTTCTGACTCTTTTGCTTGCTTATGGGACTCTTTTCCTCCTACTGAGTTTCCTCATCCAGCTTTGATATGATGCCATATGCCTGGTCTTATTGTAGCATATTAAATATGGATTGTTTGATTGTTGTCCATGGGAGGCCTACTCTTTTCTGAGGTGATCCAGAGGGGGAATGGATCTGAGGGAGAGGGGAGGTGGGAGTAGGAGAGACTTGGAGGAGTAGAGGGAGGGGAAATTGCATTTGGGATGTAATATATGAGAGAAGAATTAAAGAAAAACCAATGCCTATAAAAATGAATCCTGTATCATTCTATCAATCAGAGTTATGATAAGTTATTCTACTTCCATTTCATAGTTTCTGAAGCTTTATGAAAATAAAGGAATAGAGATGATTTTTCCTATAGTATTTCTTACAGACATGTTGATGTTTTTATAGATTTTGTAACAACAAAACTTAGACAACTTTAACTTACAGCCAAATTTGTAGATAAGTGTATAGATAACATCTGTTTTGTGATATGTAGGAATCCAGAATACAATGTTATCTTATTTAACAAGCAAACAGCACAATAGAATCAGTTATTTATAATATGCTTTTACAAAATCATTTTTAAGTATCTTTGCTCATATCTATATAATATGCCTGTAATTGGAAAAGAGAAATGCATTCATTTGAATAAGGGAAAATATTTTCTTGACAAATATATGAATCATAAGTTATATTGTTTGTACTCTTCAGATTTCATCAAACACATTTGTCAATAATACCATTCTGAAATGCATCCTTATGAATATATTTAGTGGCAAAATATCCTCTCTTTTTAGAGTAGTTTCATTTCATAAGACTAAGAATACAATCCCATTTTATGACTATATGTTGTCTTTGTACTTTTTTATCTTTTTTCTACCAGTTTTTATTTCTGATAGCAGAAAGAAGCCATGTATACAGATTTAAAACACACACACAAATACATACATATGAAAACAGAAATATACATAAGTTTATGTATATATTTATAAGGTTATAAATATACACACATACAAAAATGCTCATCCATATATGTATATGTTAATGCTTGTTAAATTAAAGAACTACCTATGAGATTTTATTTTCTTCTTCTGATGTCTGTAAAATATTCTAAAATGAGTTTGTATTATATCCATAAAATAGCTGTATTTTTCATATATGCTAACCTTTGCACAAAAGAATTTGTTGAGTAGTTTATTAGTGTTTCAAAAACAACTGTGATTTGTCACCTACATTTTATAACACATTTGTCATGGTTAGTTAAATTTGTCACCATTATTGGGTCACTAATCACTGCAATATTTGGACAAATTTTTATTTTGGATATTTCTGTATGGTAATTTTTGGGCTTGTTAATATTGTAATCAATAGAATGTGTAAATGTGTGTCTTCTGTGTAAATCAGTCTTCCCCAAATAGAAGAATTATTTCCTTCCTGGTTGCTTTTAACCAGATAGATACATTGACCTTTCTTTTTATGTTTGGAATCTATGTCAAGCATTGTTCTGTGAAATAATCCTTTTGTACACTGTAAAGTTTTGTCACTCGAATTGGTTTACTAAAACACTGATTGACCAGTAGCCCGGCAAGAAATATAGGTTGGGCGACCAAACTAAGGATGCTGAGAATAGGAAGGGAGAAGTCAGGAGTCACCAGCCAGATGCAAAAAAAAAAAACCAAAATGAGAATGTCATACTGAGAAAAGGTACCAAGCCATGTGACTAAGCATAGATAGGAATTATGAGTTAATTTAAGGGTAAGAGCTAGTTAGTAATAAGCCTGATCTACCAGCTGAGCATTTATAAGTAATATTAAGCCTCTCAGTCAATTATTTAGGAAGAAGCTGCTGGGTATTTGAGAGTTGTCAGTGAAAATGAAATGTTCATTTCCATATGGCATTCCAATGTGGGGCTGAAATTTCCACATAAAACCTGACAAAGCTTTAAAAAGGCACACAAGGAAGGAGACAAGTACAGCTTCTTGGTAACCGTATTTTTTCCAGTAGGCTCTATTTACTGGCAGCAATCAGAGGCACAGCTTCTTTTAAAAGATGGCTTCTTGACTCAGCCTTAGCAGTAAAAAACACATGACTCTTTTGAGAGGCTCTGCTGCCAAACACTTAAATGGAGTTTATGAGCAGCGGATGGCACACTACTCTGTGGCAGCATGGACTCAAAAACTTTCCAGAGTTGGAGCAGTAAATATGGCTTTCAGAGCTGGCAGTAAATGTGCCTTCGACAGGAGACTAGCTTCTTTAGCATCCAAGGAATGGGACAGAGCCAGCTCCTTTGGACATAGCCAGGATGCTCAGCAGTTTAAAGACTCATGTGTTCAGCAAAAGATAGAGATATGCAGTAAAGACAGAATCAATCAAACAAACAAAACACCTCTAAATTGTTTATAATGTTTTTAAGAATATACATGTGCTTGGTAGAGAAAAGAGAAGGTATAGGCAGTCATAAAAAAGAGATATAAAGTTTTAAAATAATAAAGTCCTTAATAAAGGAGTGAAGTAATATAAAAAGACACATAAAGATAGAAAATACATAGTCTGTATACTGTATGTTTTTGTGTTGTCTTTAAATTTTTTCACTGCTAATGAACAAATGATAACTGCTAAGAGACACTAGATTATGAAAGCTGCTAGATTAAACCCACCTATATATTTTAAATTTTTCTTGACTGCAAAATTTAAGTAAAATGATATGTTACTTTGGGGAAGAAGTTCTAGTTTTATTTCCTTAGGAAATAAGCTGTTCTGGATTCATTTTGGGTTGAAAAAAAATCAGGTTTGATCAAGGAAGACCCCCTGAAAAATCTCCAATGGAAACAGATGACCCAGATGATCCAACATTTCAGAGTGCCTTTGTTGCAGATTCCTCTGAGTTCTGCAGTCAGAACAGCTTCAAGTCCAGTGACCAAGATGATCCAGCCTCACAAGATACTATACCCAAGACTTAACAATTTTTTTAATTAAGAGATTTTCTATTCATTATACATATCAACCATGGATTCCCTTGTCCTTCCTCCTCCCACCCTCAACCCCCCCATGTTCCCCCATCAGCCCACCCTCCATTCCCACCTCCTCCAAGGCAAGGTCTCCCCTGGGGTGTCAGCAGAGCCTGGTATATTCAGTTGAGGCAGGTCCAAGCCCCTCCTCCCTGCATCAAGGCTGAGCAACGTGTCTCAGCATAGGCAATAGGTTCCAAAAAGCCAGCTCATACACTAAGGACAGGTCCCAGTCTCACTGCCTGGGGGCCTCCCAAACAGTTCAAGCTAAACAATTGTCTCACTTATCCAGAGGGCCTAGTCCAGTACCATGGGGGCTCCTTAGCAATTGGTTCACAGTTCATTGGTTTCCACTAATTTGGCTAGTTGTCTCTGTACTTTTTCCAATTATGGTCTCAATATCTCTTGCTCATATAATCCCTCCTCTCTCTAGTCAACTGGACTCCTGGGGCTCCTCCTGGGGCTTGGCCGTGGATCTCTGCATCTGCTTCCATCAGTCACTGGATGAGGGTTCTATCATGACAGTTAGGGTATTTGGCCATCTGATCACCAGAGCAGGTCACCTCAGGCACGCTCTCGACCATTGCCAGTAGTCTATAGTGGGGTCATCTTTGTGGATTCCTGGGGACCTCTCTAGCACTCTGGTTCTTTCTATTCCCATGATATCTTGATTTATCATGGTATCTCTTTCCTTGTTCTCCCACTCTGTTCCTGATCCAGCTAGGACCTCCTGCTCCCCTAAGCTCTCTTTACCCTGACCCTTGCCCTCCATTAACCACCCCTCACCTCCAGTTTGTTCATGTAGATCCCATCCATTTCTCCATCATTGGGCGAACCCTGTGTCTTTCCTAGGGTCCTCTTTACTAGCTAGCCTGCCTGGAGCTGTAAGTTGCAGTCTGGTTATCCTTTGCTTTATATTTAGTATCCACTTATGAGTGAGTACATACCATGTTTGTCTTTCTGAGTCTGGGTTATCTCACTCAGGATGATATTTTCTAGTTCTATCCATTTGCCTGCATGATGTCATTGTTTTTCTCTGCTGAGTAGTACTCCATCGTGTATATGTACCACATTTTGTTTATCCATTCTTCAGTTGAAGGGCATCTAGGTTGTTTCCAGGTTCTGGTTATTACAAATAATGCTGATATGAACATAGTTGAGCATGTGTCCTTGAGGGAAGACTGAGCATTCCTTGGGTATATGCCCAAGATTGGTATAGCTAGGTCTTGGGGAGATTGATTCCCAATTTTCTGAGAAAGTGCCATACTGATCTCCAAAGTGGCTGTACAAGTTTGCATTCCCACCAACAGTGTAGGAATGTTCCCCTTGCTCCACATCTTCTCCAACATAAGCTGTCTTCAGTGTTTTTGATCTTAGCCATTCTGACAGATGTAAGATGGTATCTCAGAGTTGTTTTGACTTGCATTTCCCTAATGACTAAGGATGTTGAGCAATTCCTTAAATGTCTTTCAGCCATTTGAGATTCTTCTGTTGAGAATTCTCTGTTTAGCTCTATAGCCCATTTTTAATTGGACTGTTGGGTATTTTGATATGTAGTTTCTCAAGTTCTTTATATATTCTGGATATCAGCCCTCTGTCAGATGTGGGATTGGGGAAGATCTTTTCCCATTCTGTAGGCTGTCATTTTGTCTTATTGACCATGTCCTTTGCCCTACAAAAGTTTCTCAGTTTCAAGAGGTCCCACTTACTAATTGTTGCTCTCGGTGTCTGTGCTACTGGTGTTATATTTAGGAAGTGATATCCAGTGCCAACGCATTCAAGACTACTTCCGACTTTCTCTTCTATCAAGTTCAGAGTAACTGGATTTATGTTGAGGTCTTTGATCCATTTGGACTTAAGTTTTGTGCATGGTGACAGATATGGATCTATTTGCAATCTTCTACATGTTGACATCCAGTTATACCAGCACCATTTGTTGAAGATGCTTTCTCTTTTTGTATAGTTTTAGCTTCTTTGTCAAAAATTAAGTGTTCATACATGTGTGGATTAATGTTAGAGTCTTCAGTTCAATTCCTTTGGTCCACAGGTTGGTTTTTATGCCACTACCATCTGGTTTTTTGTTTTTTTGGTTTTTTTTTTAACTGTAGCTCTATAGTAGAACTTGAAGTCAGGGATCATGATGCCTCCAGAGGTTGTTTTATTGTACAGGATTCTTTTGGCTATCCTGAGTTTTTTGTTTTTCCTGTTGAATATTGTTCTTTCCTGGTCTATGAAGAATTGTGTTGGGAATTTGATGGGGATTGCATTGAATCTGTACATTGCTTTTGGAAAGACTGCCATTTTTACTATGTTAATCCTACCTATCCATGAGAATGGGAGATCTTTCCATTTTCTGACATCTTCTTCTATTTCTTTCTTCAGGGACTTAAAGTTCTTATCATACAGGTCCTTTGCTTGCTCAGTTAGAGTTACCCCCAAGGTATTTTATATCATTTGTGCTATTGTAAAGGGTGATGTTTCTCTGATTTGTTATTCAGCTTGTTTGTTAATTGTATATAGGAGGACTACTGATTTTTTTGAGCTACTCTTGTATCCTGCCACATCACTGAAGGTGTTTATCAGCTGTAGGAGTTCCTTGGTTGAATTTTGGGGGTCATTTATGTATACTATCATGTCATCTGCAAGTAGTGAAAAATTGATTTCTTCCTTTCCAATTTTTACCCCCTTGATATCTTTTTGTTATCTTACCACTCTATCTAGAACTTCAAGTACTATAATTGAATAAATATGGAGAGAGCGGGCAGCCTTGTCTTGTTCCTGATTTCAGTGGAATCGCTTTGAGTTTCTCTCCATTTACTTTGATATTGGCTGTTGGCTTGCTGTAAATTGCCTTTATTATGTTTATATATGTTCCCTGTATTCCTGATTTCTCCAAGACCTTTATCATGAAGGGGTGTTGGATTTTGTCAAAGGCCTTTTTAGCATCTAATGAAATGATCATGTATTTTTTTTTCTTTCAGTTTTTTTTAATGTGGTGTATTTTATTGACAGACATTCATATGTTGAACCAACCTTGCATCTCTAGGATGAAGCCTACTTAATCATGGTGGATAATTGTTTTCATGTGTTCTTGGAGTCTGTTTGCCAATATTTTATTGAGTATTTTTGCATCAATGTTCATGAGGGAGATAGGTCTGTAATTCTCTTTCTTTGTTGCATCTTTGTCTTGGGAATCAGTAACTATAGCCTCACTGAAGGAGTTTGGTAATGTTCCTTCTGTTTCTATTGTATGGAATAATTTGAAGAGTATTGGTATTAACTCTTCTGTGAAGATCTGGTAGAATTCTGCATTGAAACCATCTGGTCCTGGCTTTTTTTGGTTGGGAGACATTTAATGTCTGTTTCTATTTCCTGAGGGGTTATTGGTCTATTTAAATAGTTTATCTGGTCTTGATTTAACTTAGGTATGTGGTACCTATCCAGAAAATTATCCATTTTTTTAGGTTTTCCAGTTTTGTGGAGTAGAGGTTTTTGAAGTATGACCTGATGATTCTCTGGATTTCCTCATTGTCACTTGTTATGTCTCCCTTTTCATTTCTGATTTTGTTAATTTGGATGATCTCTCTCTGCCTTTTGGTTAGTCTGGATAAGGACTTGTCTATTTTGATGATTTTCTAAAAGAACCAACTCTTAGTTTCATTGATTCTTTGTATTGTTCTCTTTGTTTTTATTTTATTGATTTCAGTTCTCTTTTTTTATTCTTTTTTTTTTATTTTGCAATACAATTCAGTTCTACATATCAGCCACGGATTCCCTTGTTCTCCCCCCTCCCGCCCCCCTCACATTCCCCCAAACCCACCCCCCATTCCCACCTCCTCCAGGGCAAAGCCTCCCTGGAGGACTGAGATCAACCTGGTAGACTCAGTCTAGGCAGGTCCAGTCCCCTCCTCCCAGGCTGAGCCAAGCGACCTTGCAGAGGCCCCAGGTTTCAAACAGCCAACTCACGCAATGAGCACAGGACCCAGTCCCACTGCAATTTGATTATTTCCTGGCATCTATTCCTCCTGGGTGACTTTGCTTGTTTTTGTTCTAGAGCTTTCAGGTGTGCTGTTAAGTCACTAGTGTGAGATTTCTCCAACTTCTTTATGTGGGCATTTAGTGCTGTGAATTTCCCTCTTAGCATTGCTTTCGTAGTGTCCCCTAAGTTTGGGTATGTAGTATATTCATTTTCATTGATCTCTAGGAAGTCTTTAATGTCTTTATTTCTTCCTTGACACATTGGTGATTCAGTTGAGCATTATTATGTTTCCATGAGATTTTAGGCTTTCTATAATTTTTGTTGTTGTTGAAATCTAACTTTATACCATGGTGGTCTGATAGAACACAGGAGGTTATTCCAATTTTTTCATCTGTTGAGATTTGCTTTGTGACCAAGTATGTGGTCAGTTTTAGAGAACGTTCTATGGGATGCTGAGAAGAAGGTATATTTTTTTTTGTTAAGGTGGAATATTCTGTAGATATCAATTAAGTACATTTGAGTCCTAACATTAGTTAAGCCACTTATTTCTCTGTTAAGTTTCGATTTAGCAGATCTGTCCAGTAGTGAGAGTGGGCTGTTGAAGTCTCCCACTATTAACGTGTGAGATTTTATGTGTAATTTAAGCTTTAGTAATGTTGCTTTTACATATATGGGTGCCCATATGTTTGGGGCATAAATGTTCAGAATTGAAACTTCATCTTAGTGGATCTTTCCTGTGATGAGTATATAATGTCCTTCTTGATCTCTTTTTATTGATTTTAGTTTGAAGTCTATTTTGGTGGATATTAGAATGGCTACACCTGCTTGCTTCTTAAGACCATTTGATTGGAAAGACTTTTCCCAGCCTTTTATTCTGAGGTAGTGTCTATCTCTGAAATTGAGTTTTTTTTGTTTTTTGTTTTTTATGTATGCAGCAGAAAAATGGGTCCTGCTTTCCTATCCATTCTGTTAGACTGTGTCTTTTTATAGGTGAATTAAGTCTATTGATATTAAGGGATATTAATGACCAGTGATTGTTACTTCCTGTTATCTTTTGGTGGTAGTGTGTGTGTACTTCTCTTTTTTAGGATTTACAGCTGTGGGGTTATCTATTACCTGTGTTTTCCTGGATGTATCTGACTTCCTTAGGTTGGAATTTTCCTTCTAGTGATTTCTGTAGGGCTGGATTTTTGGATAGGTATTGTTTAAATCTGGCTTTGTCTTGGAATGTCTTGTTCACTTCATCTATGGTGATTGAAAATTTTGCTGGGTATATTAGTCTAGGCTGGCATCCATGGTCTCTTAGTGTCTACATTACACCTGACTAGGTCCTTCTGACTTTCAAAGTCTCCATTGAGAAATCAGGTGTTATTCTGATGGGTTTGCCTTTATAAGTCTTTTGGCCTTTTTCCTTTGCTGCTCTTAATATTATTATTTTTTTATTCTGTACGTTTAGTTGTTTAATTATTATGTGGCAAAGGGACTTGTTTGGGGGGTCTATTCTGTTTGGTGTTCTATAGGCATCTTGTATCTTCATAGGTATTTCCTTCTTTACGTTGGAAAAGTTTTCTTCTACAATCTTGTTGAATATATATTCTGTGCCTTTGAGTTGGTATTCTTCTCCTTCTTCTATCCCTATTATTCGTAGGTTTGGCCTTTTCATGGTGTCCCAGATTTCCTAGATGTTTTGTGTTATGACTTTTTTGGCTTTGGTATTTTTTTAACTCACAAATCTATTTCCTCTATTGTATCCTCTACACCAGAGATTCTCTCTTCCATCTCTTGTATTCTGTTGGTTATGTTTGCGTCTGTATTTCCTGTTCATTTACTCAGATTTTCTATTTTCAGCATTCCCTCTGTTTGTGTCTTCTTCATTGTTTCTAATTCCCTTTCATGTCTTGAACTGTTTCCCTCACATGTTTAATTGCTTTTTCATGGTTTTCTTGGCTTTCTTTAAGGGATTTATTGATTTCTTGCAATTTTTTATTTCTCTTTTCCTCTCTTTATTGATTTCTTCCAAATTTTTGTTTGTCTTTTTTTCAATTTCATTTTTCATTTTTTCTTGAAATGCCTCTAGCATCTTCATGATGCTATTCTTAAGGTTGCTTTCTTCTGCTTCTTCTACATTGTGATGTTCAGGTCTAGATGTTGGAGGAGGGCTAGGTTCTGGTGATGCTGTATTGCTCTTTATGTTGTTGTATTTATTTTTGCCTTGACATTGGCCCATATCTTCCTCTAATAGGAATAACAGGTGCCTGTGTCTGAGCGAGTTGCTATTTGTCCACTCTGTGCTTGTTGTGTCTGTGTCTCAAGGGGCCACTCTGGGTCCAATCTTCGCTCTTGGTCTCATTGGAGCAGGCAGATTCTGTGTCTCAGGGAGCTGTTCTTGCGTCAACCCAAGCCAGTTGATTCTGTGACTCATAGAGCCGCTCTTGGTCTTATCAGGGCTCTTGGTCCAGTCAGAGTTGACAGATTCTGTGTTTCAGGAAGCTTCTCTTGGTCCAATGAGAGGTAGCAGATTTTATGTCTCAGAAAGCCACTCTTGGTCTAATGAGGGCTGGCAGATTCCCTGTCTCAGGAGGTTACTCTTGGTCCAATGAGAGCTCTTTGTCCAATGAGAGCTGGCAGTTTGGTTTCCTTGACTCAGGAAGTTGCTGGGTTTTCAGGCAGATGGATATGAGGGTGGTGCATGTAGATTGCAGGGTCTGGTGGGGGGGTGGTGAGGGGGGAGTTTCCCGCAGGAGTTTTGCCTGCTGGCCAGCAACTGGGACAAAGTTGGGTGGGGGTTCCCAGGGACTGGTTATGTCCTAGGGATGGGTCCTAGGGGCAGGAGTCTCTGGGTATGAGCAGGTTCACTCACCTCTTGATCCAATGAGAGCTGGTGGTTTGGTTTCCATGCCTCTGGAAGTTGCTGGGGTCTCAGGTAGGTGGGTATGGGGGTCGGGCATGTAGATTGAAGGGTCTGATGGGGAGTTTGGTGGGGGGAGCCTTCCCACAGAAGTTTGCCTGCTGGCTGGCAACTGGGAAGGAGCAGACTTAACAATTATCTTCAATTTTTTTCAGGGTCCCAAAAGTTTACCAGCACCCCTAATCAATAGGATGTAGTCTAGAGAACTACACCTATGTTCCCAAAACTAAAATATGAATGTCTGTCATCATTTAGGGAGATTGGTACACGTTGTTATAGATAATAATCAGGAAGAAAGCTAAACAAAGGAGACTAGATTGAGGGATCTCATTCTAAAAAAGAAAAAGGGGGATATAGAAATGATAGGATAACAGGGTAGATTATTGAATCTACTTTAATCCAAAAACAACTATTAATGTTACATATTTTATGTTAGTATGGATTTTAATCTATTGATACAAATTTAAAGTTATTTCTATTATACTATATGTATATTTCTATTATTTAGGGTATTACATTTATGCAGCTCATTTAAAATGTAATACATAATTAAGAAATACAGATTATTAGTCATCTAGAATAAAAAACTTATAATCATGTTAGGTATGTTTTCAAGGTCATACAGAGATAAATTTCATATAGATAGGCAATCTTCAAACACTTCAAAGACATATATAATATGGCATTTAAAATGTTTTAAGAACTTAGACCTTTCTCAACAGTGATATACATCTGTTCCTGGCAGTACCAATTTCTTCAAAGAAGATGATGGGCATTGAAGAAACTCCATATGGAATATGTCTTCTTTATGGCAAAAGCTAGCCATGTGGGCAAGGAAACTGCCCTTGCCTCAATGGCTAACAGTTACTGTTCAAACTGGACCAACAGGACACAAGAAAGGCAACTGCCAAAATTTGCCAAGACAAGGTAGGATGATCCTTCAAAGTACCCTGCTTCACAAGGTCTGCCAAATATTCTAAGCTGATAAGCCAGAGTTGGATGCTCCAATTTGACAGAGGAACTTTGAGTGACTGTCCAGGCAGCCTGATGTCCCCATCAGTAGGTAACATTTCACCCTTCTGGGGTCTTCGATAGAGTTGACTAAATATTAAAATTATAGTTTTCCTTAGTTATAATAGAAAGTAAATTAGATATAAAACTTTAGACTCACCAAGATAAGATAGATAATTAAGTATTTTCTTTAATTTTGCCAAACTTAAATGGATTAGATAGTGTTACCGTAATTTTTACTTAACTGTTTTGGGTGTATATACTCTTACTATGTTAAAGTGAAAATCTTCCTTTTTAATTAGACAAAAAGCGGGAAATGCTGTGAAGTAATTACAAGAGGTTGTTAGCAGTCAAGTATGGATGTTGGGAACCAAACTCAAGTACTCTTCAAGCACTGGAAGAATTCTTAACTGCTAAGCTGTCTGCTCCCACTAGATTACTCTTTTTTTCCTGGAAAAAAAACACCCTTAGTGAAGAGGTCTATCCAGCCTCATCCAAATACATTGATTCTATATTGCCAAAAGATTTGTTTTAGTCCTCCTTAGAGATAGTTATTTTTTTCTTCCATAAAACACACCGATATCATCTCATATCATTCTATAGGTAGAACTAGAGTTAAGTTGCAGAAAGCTAATAATGATTATGTATAAAGTATGATGCAGGAGGTGGTATGAAACATAAAAAATTAAAAATATGAGCTTTATAATTTGTATTACAACAGTCCATACAGCAGTGTATTTAGAATATGCAATAATGAATATTAGCAGCATGCTATAATGGCAAAAAGATATTAAAATTTAGGTCAGATTGCATTTATTGAAATAAGTTCATTAATAAGAAACCAGATATTTAGTCTTGCAACTAAATGAAATATAACAGTTTATATGCTTATTTGACAGACAGAATAAAAGGTGATCCTCTCTGAGAAAATTAAACATTCTATGACTATCATCAATTAAACTGGAGAAAGGAATGAAATATGCAAGGTAGTAGATATTAGAGTAGTTTTGTTGTATAGGAGCGGACATTCTTATCTATGTTGCAGAAATTTTAAAACATCCACTTGTCATCATGATCACACAAAATAAATTTGTTAGAGGGGCCTTCAGTATGCTAATGATCTTTCTATTATAAAAGCAAGAAAATAGAGGAAATACTGAAATGGGTAAACTAAAAGCAATGGATTATAATAATCAGATACTAGGATGGTGGCAGGCTAAAGGCAAAACCAATTACCAATGGCAATATGGACATCGTAAAAAGGATTGCATTGTTAAAGCAGCAATAAGAATTAATTGATCAATATTTATATGTGGTGATAGTTATTTTATCATCATGATCGTAGAAGTGAAATTTATAGAAAACTTCCTAACTTCCTAGTTCATCTATATAGGCAGGATAGATATAGTTCAAATTATATACATTTTTTAACTCAAATCTTTAAAAAGGTAGAATTCCATGTACTGTGAAATATTCCCATTCTTGAACAAATTACAGACTCAGAACTCCTTGAATTAAGGGAGAGTTGTGTCCCATTAAAGAACTCCATTGGGTACAGGAAGTCATAAATTTAGGCATGCATAGTAGTACTTATCATTAAAAGGAAATGGTATATATGTGACTGGAACTGAGGAGGCCCTGGAGTACAAATAGATTAGATAAAGATGTGCACCAAATGCCCATGACCCCCATTATAGTTGTACTACATTTACTTTACTAATCTGCATCTGTGGCATAAAAGGAATTTGCTGTGATCACATGAAAATGAAAATGAAACCTCATTTACAGATGGTTCTGAAGAATGCACAGAAATGACAAAAATATAGATAGCTCCATCACTAAAGATCTTTTCTGAAAAGTCCCTAGAATATCAGTAGTGAAAACAAATACTCTCAGTTGCCAGAATGTTTAATAGTAAACATTCTGGCTGTTCAATTTGCTTAGAAACAAAAATGGCTGGATGAATGCTCTTTATATCAGTTCATGAGCTGTGGCTAATTTTTTAGTTGAGTGGCTTGGGCTTTGTAAAGAGAATGATAGGAAAATTTTCTGAAAGAAATTAGGGAAAAATAATATACCTAAGCATAGAGAAAACAATAAAAGTGAAAGGACAATTATATCTTGTGTGAAATTTCATTGAAGGATGTCTTTAATGAGGGAAAAACAACTTAGTACCTAAGATGACTCACTTTTTGAGTATCATCCAGTATGTTCTTGAATAAAATGTCCATGAGAATGTAAGTTATGTATTTTTAAGTGATATGGAATAAACTCACTCAAGCTGATACAGCTATAAAAACTAACAAGTGTGTAATCACCCAGAAGCAGAGAATGTCATAGATCCACCACCACACATGGTATTTTTCCTTGAAAGCCCACTACATGATGTCATATTGATTGCATTTGGCCATTTCCATAATGGGAAGCACAATGTTTTTCTTTTATTGAGATAGGCATTTATTCTAGATTTGGTTGTTTTTCTCCCTGTACAATTCTCTAACCAAAACTAATAGAATAGTTGAAAAATGCAATGACAGGATTATAGAATTTACCAGAACAAGAATATGAGTAAAAGATCCACAAACATTCACAACGTTTTCATACAACATTTTGTTATTTATTCTCCTTGTAGTCAATGAAGAATGAAAAAGTATTGTTTGTTATTTTAATTTGTATGTGTGAGTGTGTGTGTGTGTGTGTGTGTGTGTGTGTGTGTGTGTGTGTTTGTGTCAGCATATATGCTCAACATATATCTGCCTAAGAAGGCCATATGAGGGTGTCATATCCCCTAGAGCTGGAGTTTTAGGCAAGTGTAAGATGCTCAAAACACTATTGATCTTAAAATAAAAATGATTTTATATTTTGGCAGTTTGATTTCTAGTAGTACTGTTCCATTTTGGTGATTTTTTCATATCTCTACCACTGCTCTGTTTTTTTACATTATTTTACTTATGTAGTGTAGTACTTAACATGTGAACATAGTTATTTTTAGCTTGTAATTTCTAAGTATCTTCCATATTTCATTCTGAAACTGATTTTTATTTAGTCTCCACTTAACTTTTTAAGAATGATTGATATTTTTAAGATATCCAGACATGATATATTGGAAGGTTTTTCAATGTTTAATCATGAGAAATTATATTGTGTTTTGTTGCCAGGCCTCATAGAATAAATCCTCTTTTAAATATCAAATTTGGTTCATGGCTAATAAACTGAAACTTCTGGACAGTATTCTTTATTTTGCTTTAATGTAGGTCCAAATTTCCATGGTAGTTAATATTTAATTGAAGTTTCTTTTGCTGGTCCATCACTTCGGTAGAGACCTCCCTCATGAGTTGTTATTGTGGTGCCATTATCAGAGAATAAAAGGAGGAAATTTTGAAGACACCTACTCATTCTGACTAAGTACTTAAGATTTTCTACTCCTTACTCTATCATCCTTCCCTCCCTTAGCTCACCATTGATAAAGCTTCAAAAGACTTCCATAGCAGATCTAATTGGTAGTGTTATTTTTACACCATTTGTGCTAAGCAACTAACATTTGATTCCTTTGTGGGAAAGTGAAAGATGATACTGACATACGATTCTCCTGTTTACCATTTTGATTATAATACTGAAAGCAAGTGATGGTTATCAACTAAGTTGTGTCTTTTCAAAATTAATATGTAGGAGCCCCCCATTTATAGTATCTGAGAATGTAACTATATTTATAGGAAGGGCCTTAAAAGAGGTAATGTGTTTTTCTCTCTTTGCTTTCATTCTTGATGGGAAGTTCATGTATTCTGATGCTGCAGCATTTCATTACTGATAGAACCAGCTTCTTCAGGCTTCCAAAGCAGAATCAAGATGGGTAACTCTCCAGAAATCCTCCAGACTTCAGCTCCAGTCTGTCATTGCTAAGAACTTCAATTTTCCTGAACTAAGCAACTAGACAAATTCAGCCTCTTCAGTGTGATAGAGTGTTGTTGGACTACCTAGATGATATTCAGTAAGCTAATCCAATAAATTCCATATATATATATATATATATATATATATATATATGTTATTTATATATGTGCATGTTTATGTGCATATGTACATTAGTGAACTTAGACTAATACAAGGACATACTATTCTCACTGAAGACCACAACCATTAGCAGCACCAGTCCCAGAAGTATTCCGTATCTCTCTCTCACCTCAACCTGCACTTGTGTTCACTTGTATACACACACACACACACACACACACACACACACACACACACACACACACACACATGAACACACACAATTAAAAATAAAATAAAACTTAAAAGAAATATTTTATTGCACTAAATATAATTGGCAAATCCCAAGGTCAGTTAGTTTTCATAACATCTACCAAAGCAAAATTTCTTTTAGTTGATGTAAGAATACTTAGTTTGTGGCCTGGAATGGTGGCTCATTCAGTATAGTGATTGTAGAACAGGCATGCTAAGTTTGATCCCTAAAACCCAATGGAAAAAATAGGTAGGCATAGTGGCACAAGCTTGTATTCCCAGAGGTGGACAGACAAAGACAGATAGAAACCTGGGGTTACTGGTCACACAGTCTAAGGAGCCCCAGGTTACAATAACAGACTTAGTCTCACAGGGAAAATGTACATGGGTCCTGAAGAATGATACCCAAGGTTGACCCATTTGATTCCACATGAATTTGCATAGAAGTACATTTAATAAACACTAACATGTACAAAAAGAGAGAGTGGATAATTCTGAAGGCTACAAATCTGAGAAATACATTATTTGTTTACTGCCTCTGGGTGCCTAAGATATTTTTCAGAAACTTGAAGACCACACTTACTAAAGCATTGATAACTCAATAGAGCATAAAAATGTATCATGGATGATAAGAATGAGACAAAAGTTTTGGCACCTTTGTCTTCATCTTATGTCTGTCTCATTTGTTATTATAATACCTTATTGAAGGAGTAAGATTTTACTCAACTCTGCATGTAGACCAATTAATCACTCAAAATAATGCTTCACGCAAGACTGATACTAGGTTACCTGCCCTATTGCCTGTTGTACTTGATGTGAGTTTCTTATATCAAACTCTTGTGCTTTCTTGTTAGCTGAAGGACCTATACTTCTTTAGCCCTTTCACTGGGCAAGAATTTTACAAAAGATGGTATCTCAAGATTTCCTAAGCCAAGATGACTGCCTATTAGTCCACCATGCACATAGCTCAGAAGTTTATGATCAAGAGAATTGCTTATTTTTGAAAGTATGCCCATGCCTAGTGAAAGATACTAGATTATTCAGTCTTATGAAAATTAATATTGGCTGGTACTCTCTTTGTTTAGCAGCTGGACCTCCCTGTTATTAGTAGTGGCTCCCTTGTGTTTGCAAGCTGAAGTTCCTATGAAGAAGCTGTGCTGATCTTGCTTATGATACATGCCCTAATCTCTTTTTTACTATCCTCATGTATAATAATCCGTTGCTTGGTGTCAGATTTAGTTTGGTATGGGTATAAACCCAGCAGCCTCATCTTCTGTATAATCCTACGGCCAATGGCAATGGAACCCAGCATGACACAAAAGTGGTTCAGAAGGCCAAGTCTCTGAATATTATCCTTGATTTTCAGGACATGCATGCATGCCTTGTGCTGGGATTTACATGGACAAACCTAGGGTTGAGATTTATAGCACAGTTTATTGCTCATTTCCCTCCTTTTCCAAGCACACTATTTATCTCTGAGTTGTGCTCCCTGGAATGAGAGAAGGACTGGTAGATAAGATAAAATGATCCTTTCTGTCCTTTTCACTGTGTCCTTTCTTAGATCTGTATTGCACAAAGGTAATAAAATCTCTCACCTAGTTCCCATAGGTGTTGTGAAGGTATTTTTATGCATGGATAGTTGTTCAAATTAATGTTTCTATGGGGAGGAGAAGCCCTGGAAAGTTTGATTCCACCTTCCTGCACTGCATTTAATATATACTGCACTTGTAGGTATGTCAGTCTTCAATATTGTCTATTGTCCTTGCTTTTGTCTCCCTGGTGCCTTTGTGTTTCCCTAGACACTCCTAAAATACAGCATTCATCTTGAAGGTTTTTCCGTCATAATTGACTGTTACATCTGAGCTCTGTTGATACAGAGCTAAGGCATTATGGAAGGCAAGCAATGTGTAATCTTATGATTAAATCAATCTCTCTCTTTCTCTCCCTCTCTCATTGACCTCATTTCCTCCTCTGTGCTCAAGAAGTGCTTTTTAGCCTTTGCTTCTATCATCTTGTCAGAGTCAGAAATGTTAGAGCAGATTTCAGTCCTCTAGTTTCCCTTCCTCTAAGTCATGTATGTCTGTAGTAAAGTACTTTCCCCCCAGGGAAGGACTTTGTTATGGAGAGCATAATGTTCTGGGTATATTTCAAAATGATTACTTTTTCTTTCAACTTGCCTGAAGCAAGAATGGGTTTTTCTCAGATCTTTGCCATGAAAAGTTGTTAAAGGGTCCAGTGCTAAAACTCATAAAAGAATGTAAGAGGCCCTGTGACTGAGTCCTTACGATTTTCAAGCTGTCAAATTTGTCCACATCTAGCCTCTGATGATTTTGAAAGTGTTCCATTAGTTACTGATTTGAGCAGTTTGTGTTCTCAATAAACCTGGAGTCTCTGGATTGGTTCTTTTACATACATTGAAGAATATACTGTTATGGATATCTCTTTGTATAAATAAACACTGATTGACCAGGGGCCAGGCAGGAAGTATAGGAGGGACTAAGGGAGAGGAGAAAAGAGGAAACAGGAAGGCAGGAGGGACTGCCTGGAGCAGCCGCCAGGACAAGAAAGATGTAAAGTGCCAGTAAGCCACGAGCCATGTGGCAAAGTAAAGATTAACAAAAATGGGCTAAATATAAGAGTAAGAGCTAGATAATGATAGGCTTGAGCTAATGGCCAAGCAGTTTAAATTACGTAAGAGTCTATGTGTTTATTTTATAAGTGGGCTCCGGGACTGGCGGGACTTAGAGAGAGCTGGAGAAAAATTCTCCAGCTACAATATACCATCTTCCTAGTTTTACTAAGTATCACCAGTGCTTTGATATATTTTAAACAATTTTGAGTTTATTTTCTATGGTGTGTCTCTGACAATTTGAGGTTCTTTATTTATCAGAATAGAAGCCAAAAGTTTCTTATTCCAATTGAATAATATTTTTATACATAGAATTATATAGTGTATTTAAAGTATAAATAATTAATTTCACTTTCTCCTTGCATATATAGTTTATGATGTTTCCACTTTAATTCTTATTTTGCTCCCTACAGAATATGTATTTTTTTATTCTCTATATTATTTCTGCTATACATCAGTCTTTTTTATATGTCTCTTTAGACTGCGAATTTGTCTGCGTTCATCAGTTAAGAGCACTTGCTACTCCTGTAGGTACCCTGGGTTTGTTTCCAAGATCCCATGTGGCAACTCACAATCATCTATAACTCTAGTTGCTGGAAGTCTGCCCCCCTTTTCTGGCTTCCATGCCCCCCTACATACAAGTGGTACAATACATGCATGCAGGTAAAACCGTCACAAACATATACTAACAATAAATAAAATGTTAATAAACAATGTCTTATAATTTTTATTGAAAGCTGATTATATTATATTGATTAATAGAATCTGAAAAAAATTGGTCTCTGGTGGAAGGATTTTTTTTTGTCAATTTCTCATTTACATGTTTTCTGTAAACACAAATACTGGGATTTCCCCATTCTGGTTTCTGGCTCTGTTCTTGAATTTTCTTACCTCTAAATATTTTTTTCATTCAGAATTTTGAATATCTTTAGTTGTATATTGTGATTAAAATTGATACTGATTAGTGGTATTATTCTATAATCTACCAAATTTAAATCAAATAGAAGTCTTTAGGATATATGTTATACTAGTTTGTGATCCTCAATAATGTTTCATTTTATATATATATAAAATCTT
Organism: Peromyscus californicus insignis; assembly: GCF_007827085.1. Taxonomy (NCBI): domain Eukaryota; kingdom Metazoa; phylum Chordata; class Mammalia; order Rodentia; family Cricetidae; genus Peromyscus; species Peromyscus californicus. Next base: position 72,151,640 of record NW_026294391.1, on the reverse strand, counting down.
CATCATGTTATCATTGACTTATACATACCTTTAATTATTGTTCTACAAAGTAGTGGAGTTATATGAATTCAACTTTATTTAACTTAAAATATGATTTAAATTAGTATTGATATTGTGCAACAAATATTCCTAAGTTTTCTACTTACTATAATTTAAAACTTGAAATTTCTGTGCTAGAGAAATTGCGCAGTGATTAATAGCCCTGACTGCTCTTCTGGAGGACCTGGGTATGATTATCAATATCCACATGGTATCACACAACTTTTGGTGACTCCAGATTCAGAGTATCCAATTCCCAATTCTAGCCTCCTCAGATACTAGGCACGCAGGTGTTGCATAGATATACCTGAAACCAAATACCCATATAAACAAAATTAAATTTAAAAGAAAACAAACAAATAATATAGTGTTTCCATACTGGATAGCAGAAATTTTCACAATAATTTCAGTTTCCTATTTTTACAAAAATGTGTTTTAGTAAACTTGGATTATATATACACATATATGTATCTACTATTAAACTTATTAATAGTGATTCATGACTATCTGAAGATCTAGTTTTTGCTGTTACTCTAGCTCTTTCTTCTTCACACCTCTGTCCTACACATTCTATTTGTCCATAGTCTCAGCAACACTGTTTTGACTCAGGTAATCTTCCAATTTTATTTTGCTCAACACAACATCTAATCAAAGCTTGACTGAATCCATAAACATCTAATACACAAGTTACTGGGAACTCTGCCAAGTTTGTTTGTTTTTTCTTATCAGTTCATTTGAAGCAGGAAGACCTACTCTATGTGTGGGTAGCCCTGAAGTGATCTTAAGGACAGGTCCATGTGGTAAAGTACTAAAAACATATTTCCATGGAAATAATAAATAACATTCAGGCAGGCAAATGAGCTACTATAAAAATATATCCATAGTAGTAGTCAAGTTTTCAGATGAATGCAACTGTGACTAAATTATCGACTGTAGCGTCTGGTAAACTTAGGGGAAAAGAGCCATGAGTAAGGAACTTATTCCCCTCTACTGTTGCTTTGCTAAAAGTTCAGAGATTTTGTCTGGCTAAAGTGCCAAATATAAACAACTCTCAGTGTTCAGAATAGAAAGAAGAAAGTAAGAGCCAAGTGATGGGATTAGAGAGTTTATAAATGCAGACTTCCTGACATGACATGACTTTTACAAGCATCAACTCATAGCAGCTGCAGTTATTTTCCAGTGCAAATTCTAGCATGGAAGGGGTGGATTTCCCAAGGCTCCACCCCTAGAAGAACAGATGTTGGCAGTTGATGGCCCTGGAGGGAAGGAGAGTCCCTGTCCTTTGTGAATGTGGTTTCTCATAGATTGTTCATGTCCCAGTGGATGGACACACAACCTTGTGCATATAGGCAGCACGAATTATAGTCAAAGGAGAACTAATAGCCAAAAAATCCTTTAAAAACACATGAAGCTTGGAAGGAGATGGAATGGAGGATATTAAGGGTAAGTTCAAGGGAGGTAGTGGTAGATTAATATAATCAATATACAATTTATAAATATATGGGATTTTCAAAGAATAGGACTACTTAAAATATATAATAATGTATTTGGGGGAACTTGCTATGCAAAAATAACTGCATGGTCTCTAGGAACATCAACCCTTGAATCTCATAGAGATTTCTTTTTACTTGGCCTAATATTATGGATATAATGAAATTATAGTGAAAAGTTGAGATTTCATGTGACTTAAATTTTCTCTATAGCTTATTTACTTCTTTCTTAGTCAAACTGCAAGTCTCAAGTACCACAAATCTTTTCAGAGATTGAAATGATGCCAAAAAATAGTTTAGTCATGCTGTGGGATGTTCTGTATGCTGTGAAAGTGTTGCTCTGATTGGTTGATAAATAAAACACTAATTGGCCAGCAGCCAAGCAGGAAGTATAGGCAGGATAAACAGAAAAAGAGAATTCTGGGAAGTAGAAGGCTGAGTGAGGAGACGCTGCCAGCTGCTGCCATGAGAAGCAAGATGTAAAGATACAGGTAAGCCATGAGCTACGTACCTGTTGGATGACTCATCCCTAATGGGCCTGAGAGCCAGACGGCCCAAACAAGTAAAAAAGATACTTTCTAAGAGCCAGCCTGGGTCTGCCTGATGATCTTAGCAACAGCAGCTGAAACATGATCTGGAGATGACCTGGACCAATGAGAGAGCCATGTCACACCAGCAAATGCATATTCATCAGACCTCCCCCCAGGGTGGGGTGGAGGGTATATAAGGCTTGCCTCTTCCTAAATAAACTGAGCTTGTTGTTTCAACATTCTCCCGGAGTCTGTGTGGTTTGACTCTGTGCCTACTTGGCCCCCGCCCCCAAAGGGAACAACAATAAGGACTCTGCTACATGTACCAATGTATAGATTTATAAAAATGGGTTAGTTTAAGATGTAAGATCTAGCTAGCAAGAAGCCTGAGAAAATAGGCCATACAGTTCATAATTAATATAAGCCTCTGTGTGTTCGAGTCTGAGTGGCTGCACAACCGTGAGGATGTGGGAGCTGGGTGGGCACAGGAAAACATTTAGTTACATAGTCATGTTAAAAGCTGTTCCGTTATTACTTTTTAATAAAAACTTATCTATATTCCAAGAGTGTAGTTTTTAGGTTTCCACATGAATTTTATGATTTGATGAATTCAGTATGCATTTCCTTTTCTTATACATGTTTCAAAGACTTTCTGATATTTAGGGGTTTTTTTCTCTTTTCATTTGCAAATCAACATGGGCTTTAATGCTAGAACATAGTGCTGAGTACCAGGTCTTATTTTAGTCTCAACTCTACTTGGGCGACTTGCCTTCCTATTTTTTTAAATTCTGGAATGCTTCCAATTCCATTAAACAGTGATTTCTTTGCTTTTCCTGCTCCAAGATAATCTATTATTATAAAACTCAAGAATAACTCCATTTATTTATGGTGCTTAAATTTTAATGAATATGTACTGATTGTACACATTAGTCATAAACATTGTGCTATTTCAATAATTATATATACCATGCACTTATCAAATCAGGATAATTAGTATTTTCCTCTCCTTATCATTTCTATATTTACAGTGTTCCTGTCTTCCAGATCTTCAAAAGATTTAGTGTGTTTAAAAATTTGACTCTGTCATTTGCTGCTTTAGGAATAAGAATATAGTATTGAATAATTAGAATGGTTTCTGTTCTGTTTTATTACTATATTTATCAAAATGTAGAAAATTGTCCACCTGTATGTATTAATTTGGACCTAAATATATTAGATATACTTAAATAGTGAAGTCCAACCTGATTTGAAAATAAACATTATATGACTATAGTTATATTCAAATAATTGATTTTCTTTTGTAAAAGGGGTACTTTTGATTCTACATATAGGTAGAAATGAAATATAAATAAATATTTTAGATACAAATTTATTTCTATGACATATGCAAATTTATAAATGTGTTTGTAGTGTGTATTGGCTAATCTTGACTGTCAGTTTGACATATCTGGAAAGAAAAACATGAATTGAAGTATTACTTGAATCAATTTGCCCTGTGGGCCTGTCTATGTGGCCTTTTCTTGATTGTCAAATAATACAGGGATAACAAGGCCATTTTTAATGGTATCATTCCCCATAAGATGGGCCTGGGCTGTATAAGGTGGTTTAAGAACTCCAGCCAGGGAAAGCAGGCCAGTGAGTATCATTCCTTTACAGTCTCTGCTTTAGTTTTTGACTTCGGGTTCCTTCCTTGAGTTTTTGTCTGTTTTCCTTCATGAAGAACTCTAACTTATAAGCCAAATAAACCTTTTCCTCCCTAAGTGGCTTCTGATCATGGTACTTTATCACAGGAACAGTTGTCAAACTAGAACATAGAACCAATGAAGTTTTCCAACACTGAATATTTTTGGTGTATTTCCTCATTGTATGATTTTGTTACAACATGTCATTAAATGTTTAAAGAATTAGTATATCACATTGGTTTGAGCAACACTGTATGACATAAATAACACAGTCCCTGGATTATGGGTAGACTTCACAGCAACAACACTGGCAGCTTTCATCCCATTATTTTATTGTCACTATGCAGAAAGAGTATCCAGAATGACAAACAGAATGATTAGAAGCCACAAAAAGAGAAGATCTGAAAGCTACATAAATATCTCGGAGTGTTTCTCTGTAGAGTACTGAATGTGCAGCTCCATAAACACCCCCAGTAAATGTGTGAAGAGAAACACTTACCCTTATAACTTGTACCCTGTCTTGCTAAAAAATAACTAAAATAATTTAATTATTAGATTTTCTTTTAAAACAGCTATTAATTATATGTACTTCTTTTAATTAGATAAGAATACAAAACAAGTATCAAAAATTCTAAATAATGGTAATAATTCAGGTTAAATAAGGAGTAAAATCTCACAATGACAAAAAAGCATTAATAGTACAATGTCTTTATTTATTTATTTGTTTACTTACTTATTTGTTTTATTCATTTTCATACCAACCACAGATCCCCCTCTCATCCCTCTTTCTGCTCCTCCCTACCTTCCCCCACCCCTCTGCCCCTCCTGCTACAGGGTAAGTTCTCACATGGGGGGCAGCTAAGCCTGGTACATTCAGTTGAGGCAGGACCAAGCCACTCCCCGCTTTATCAGGGGTGAGCAAGCTGTCCTTGTACAATGTCATTTTAATCATGACCTGAACAAAGAGTCAAGTCATGTCACATTGATTAATGAGGTTATGTTGGCATGTATTCTACTTTCACCTTGCTTTTTACTTTCCCTTCTTCTAATTAATATTTTTAAAATTATCTCACAATGTATCAGGTTTCTCTATGGCATTTTGATACATTCGTAGTTTTAATTGACTCTCCCTTGACGTTTTCCTCTCCTCCATCATCCTAATGCCATCCTCAATTAAACTTTTCCTCTCTAAATATCCTCCTTCATTTTCAAATTACATGTATTGTATTACTCCCCTTATTTTATTCCCTTGAGGCTTCTTTCTTTTCTCATATTCCCATTTTCTACTTTCCTAAATTCTATAAAGACTATCTCATAACTAAAAACAAATTAATTAATACAAATATAAAAAATAGAATGTAAAAGCTAAAACCCACAATGCGGCAGAGTATTGAGTATTGTTTTTCTAAGACTAGAGTGCCTCACTCAGTGTATTTCCATCCATTTTCCTGTAATTTTTATAACAAGTTTTCTTTATGGTCGAAAAAGTTAATTGTATACATGTAGCACATTCTCATTACCCCTTCATTCATTGTTAGACACACAGGCATATTCCATATCATTGAATACTATAATGAATACAAATAATTTGTTATTCTCTTTGTTCTGCTTTCATTTTGAAAAATATCCACTCATATCGATTGGCTTCAAACTCAAGATCATCATATCCGCCTCCCACGTGCTGAGATTACAGATGTAAGATGGTACACATAAGAGTAATTATGAGCATAATAAATAATCGACCGTGTAAACATGCTTGCCACTTACCATAAATAAGGCAACATCTTCCTAATGATAATAGATAAAGTGAAAAAATTTTGTAGCTTGGTGATAGCGTGAATTCGTAACAATTTTTTTTATGTACTTAAGTTTGTAATTGTCACAAAATATTTTATATGTTACATTTTTCCTTTATTTAGCATTAGTGAGATGGTAGAAGATTTAAAAGATTAGGTCTAGTAGAAAAAGTTTGGGTCATTAGGATTGCTGCTCTAAGGAAGCTGTTATGAATTTGTTAGAGCAAGTTGTTATTAGACCAACCCTGGACACTTGGAATATTTCTGATTTCTCTTGTATCTATTTTTACTACTGTGATGGCAACTACTCCAAGGTTCTTCCCATAATTAAAATTTTGATGTGACCCAAACTTGGAAATTTTGCTACCAAAAAAGAAGCAGGCCTGGGCGGTGGAGGCCGAGCATTCGCCCGAGTCCTGCGACAAGGCACCCTGCCCCACGCTTGGCCGGGTCGCCTTGCCGAGGCAGCTTCTTCCGGCCTGTGTGGCGGGATTCTGTGGAGAGCCCCCCCAACACACACACCTGAGAGAGGAGTGAATGTTGTCCCTTTCCTAGAGATGTGCGGATTACCTGACAGTGTAGTGGACATCCTGAAAAACTCCCAAAGTGGGAATGCCCTGACAGCATATGCTATGTTTAAGATTGCGACACCTGCCCGCTACACTGTGACCTTGGGAGGAACATCCTTTACTGTGAAGTATTTGCGAAGGCATGGCTACATGTCAACCCCACCACCTGTCAAGGAGTATTTGCAGGACAGAATGGAAGAGACTAAGAAGCTCATCACAGAGAAAATGGAGGAGACAAAGGACAGAATCACTGAAAAATTACAAGAAACCAAAGAAAAAGTTTCTTTTAAGAAAAAAGTGGAATAAGGGTGCCTTATGTAAGATGTTAGAGAAAACCCCACTCTTTAACCCTCTGGAGACTCTGGGCAAAGAAAGTGTTCTGAATTTTTTTTTTCTTCTTTGGTTACTTGCCTAAATGTATCAGTTCTCTGAGGGTTAAAGAACAGAGATAGTTTTTTGGCTTTGTTTTTAAGTTAAATAACATTAGGGAAAAAAATCAATGTTTTTCAAAATGAAATGAACCCAGCATACGAATTGTATATGAGTTGCAGCAGTAAGCAGTAGTTAATGTCCTGGAAGTCAGAGTTCTTTTTCCATATCCTCAGAATCAAATTTGCTTCATGTTCTCTGACACCTGCAGTGTGTGTGCTGGGCAGTCCACGCCCAGAGTCAAGGGCAGTAAGTGCCCAGTTCTGTGGGAATGAACATCTACCGTTCAGACTCTGGGTAAGAAACCAGAGAAGGTACCTACCGGTTAACAGGTAGGTCTTATTTCAAGAAGGCTATCTAAATCCAGTCTTATGTTTATAAGATATATTGGTTATGGGATGAAATGGATCCTTGTAAAACGGTTTTTAACTGGAGCTTGTCAAAATCACATTTTTAAAGCAAATTCTTTTTCAAACTTGACTGTGCATGGTGGTTGGACACTTGGACTGTCAGACTTTCTTGTAATTCACTTCTGTCTTCTCCAGCTAATCTTTGGAGGAAAGTAAAAGTTTTTTATAAACTTTATTATTGACATCACATACATGAGCATCTCAAGTTCACTCTTCTTAACTACATCAAGTTTTGAAAGACCACTGCTGATTTTGGAAGGAGCAAGTCTGTGTAACTGCCTATGCTCGAGAATGGAGGCTCATGGTGGGGTGCGATGGGGGAGAATGGAGAACAGGTGGGCAGTGTACCCTTGTGATTCATCTCAGATCTCTCCCACTACTTAAAACTCTTGTGGGATTTTTGGTCCTTATATCCCTGGTCAAAACAAAAGAGGCCTGTCATGGTCTCATTAGAATTGTGGTTAATGTTTCTCATATTGAAAGGGACAATTCCTGCTTAAATATTCTGCTGACTGTGTATAGCTTGTAATGACATCTCATTGCGGCTGTCAGGCAAGTCCCGTGCCTCTAGAATGTCTCTCTGTTGGTGTGGGAGTGCCTGTGTCTCATTTTGCACTCTCAGCTTTCCTTCAGGTCTAACCCTTGGGGTGACAGTGGAGCAAGAAACGGCCTTTGTAGGGGGCATTGGTTTTGATTTGCCATCAGGAGAATGTCAGAGACCTTGCCACATAGCTATCCCATTCAGTCCCTGCTTCCTGACAGGATTTATGTCAAATGCTTTATTTGGCCAGATTTAGAGAATGAGGGGATAACATCACATTTGAGATACCCAGTCACTGTGTGGAAGCACTGTGAGAATGCTGTGGTTGGAAGCATTAGAGAGGGGGATTTGTCATGGGCCTCTGTTCTTTTGTTCATTGGCAGGTGATTAATCTGAGGCAGAGTTCAGTGCACTGCTAGAAATTGATGGCACACTTTCAAATATAAACAGGACAACACACTTTAGCATGCTTTTAAACAGTAAAATGCTAAATGCTGATGTAGTAACATTTCCCCCCTTTTAAACGACCAAGAATGCCATGCTAAAATGTGGTAATATATAGAATTCTTTCTCCTAAAACCTTTTACCTGTCCTGGTGCGTAGGGCATATATATCATCTAGTGGAGGTAATCTGAGACTCTCAAGACATTTCTAATAATCATGAGACTGCAACTTTCTTGTCCTGCGTAGATATCGTCTGCCTAGTCCATTGGACTCTTACCACCATTCAGTTTTATGTCTGGGTTGTGTCTCCCAGTTATAGCAAATGAGGAGCTGCTTGTATGTGCTTTTAAATCCAATGAAAAAGTCTCTAAAGATTTGAGAAGTTACATTATTACTATTTGGCATCAGAGATGTCATACAAATGCTATTGCCGATAATATCCTTAAAGCAAACCACAAAGAAGTTATAGGGGAGCCTGCAGTGTGTTGATAGCAGACAACAGTAACATGTCACCTTAAATTATCACATTGTATCATATAGATTTTGTAGATGCTGAATTGCATTTTATTTACAGCAAATCTTGCATTCTCTTAGCTGCAAGGGAAACCAGGAAGCTCCATGTCTGGTATGCACATTTATCTTTTTGAAAGATATGTTATTGTCATGAATGAAAAAAAAGAAGCTAAATTAAAACTATTTTATGTATAAAATACTGCATTTTTAGTTTTTTATTTTAGGGACATAATAAATAAATGGAAAATATATTAAGCAAATAAAATCTATTAGAAATTTTTAGTTGCACATGGGGTGAGTGAGGGATAGATAATATTTAAGAAGCTATGAAGAGAAAAACTTAGAATAGTATTATATTAAAGAGCTTTCAGAAAACTTTGGAGTTGATGTGGGAAAGATGTCTCAGTGGTTAAGATCATTGGCTTCTCTAGCAGAAGACCTGAGTTTGATTCACAACACACACATGGCAGCTCACAACTGTCTGTAACTCTAGTCCTAGCTTATCTTATGTCCACATCTCACCTCCTTGGGGACCAGGCACACAATTGGTAGACAGACGTGTGTGCAGAAAAACCATCTAGACACACAATATAAATATATTTTAAAAATTAAAAAAATGAAAAGAAAATCTAGATTTGAGAAAATGAGTCAGAACTTTTGTGTTTTTCATATCAAATATGATCAATGCTATGAAAACAAATCAGAATATTCATTAAGTAATACTACCTCATTTCAACATGTTTTATGCCAGTGAGGAATATCCATGCTTATTCTATCAATAACTTCTGGGAAATGTTAACTATAAAATTACCGGGCACTTTGAAATGATGCATTATGATTAAAGTACCATTTGTGTCTTACAACTAACCAAAACCATCCATTATCAGAATCTATGGTGGCTGTTGAAAGGAGAGAGTCAATAGAGTTGCCTCTTGAGGATGATAGTCCTTTTCAAACTCTCCAAGTGTAATTATGGAGGTCTGAATTTAGTTCATGCTAAAACTCCCTTCAGTTTCAAGACAAAACACTCATACTGGGATCCTATTCGAGAAATAGCATCCAATTTTTGTAAATAGAACTATTTCAGGGCAGTTTAACCAGACACCTGTGTGATAGTTTGTCTGCCACACTAAGAAAGATGAACCCAAAGATACTAGTTGTTCAAAAACATACATGTAATGAATCAGTTTGATTATTGCTCCATTTCCAAGTCTCGATATTTTATTTCTTTCTATGAGTATGTAAGAACATGTAGGTTCCCTGGAGTTTAACAGACCACTATGGTTTTGAATAAATCAATTTTATGCTATTTACCTTGCAACTTTTTAAAACTTCTCTCTAAGACTTAATCCATACATAACAATGTTTCTTTTTTTAAAACAATATAGTCTTTTTTCTTATTTATTTATTTAGAAAAGTTCATGCATGAGCAATATACTTACAGCAATCTTACATTTCAATCTCCTCAATTGCTTCCTTCTAAATCATGATCTCTTAATTGTTGTTGTTACATATGTATTGTTTTATATATCAATGCAATATTATGACAAAATTTTCTCCCACATTCTTAAAACTGCTATCCTACTGTGTATTCAGTATGCGTGTTTTCCCTGCCTTTAAGAAGACAATGTAATTAAACTTACTTTGTTTTGGATTTCCCATGTAATCAGCTTTTATAACATAAACTAATGCATAGATATAATCTTAAATAATATATATTTTTTCCATTACTGTGACCTAAGAGTAATGTGTATATGTTAGTATGTTATGAAGATCACTTGGCAAAAACAGCAAATGTAGGTTGAAATCAACTTTATAAATTGAATGTCCACCATAAATATTAAAAAATACAGGCTGAACTTCTAGACTTTAGTTGAAGAGAGGGAGGAGGGATCAGAGGAGCAAGTGAGGTCAAGATCATGATATGGCAGTTTGGTAAAAAACTTAACCTATGTCATCATAGAGCCTTCATCCAGTAACTGATGGAAGCAGATGCGGAGATCCACAGGCAAGCACCAGGCTGAGCTCCAGGAGTCCATTCAAAGAGAGGGAAGACCAATTCTATGAGCAAGGGGCATCAAAATCATGATGGGAATATCTACAGAGACAATCGAACCAAATTAGTTGGAACTCCTGAACTTTGGACCAACAGCTATGGAGCCTGCATGGGACTGGACTAGGACTTCTGCATAAGCAAGACAGTTGTGTTGCTTGATATGCTTAAGGGGCCCCTGGCAATTGTGCATGAGCTGGCTTTCTGGAGCCCATCACCTATGGTGGGACACCTTGCACAGCTTTGATGCAAGGGGAGGGGCTTAGACCTGCCTCAACTGAATGTACCAGGCTTTGCTGACTCCCCATGGGAGGTCTTATCTTTTTGGAGCAGGGGATAGGCAGGTAGGTTGGTGGAGGGGAGTTTGGGGGGAGCGGGAGGAAGGATGAGAGGGGGATCTGTGGTTAATATGCAAAATGAATGAAAAATTTCTTAATGAAGAAAAAATTTTTAAAAATAATAAAAAGAAAAAGTTCATGATGGGATAAACCACACAGACAGCTGACTCAAGCTGGTGGGAGCTCATGGAATCTGGCCTATCAACTGGTGCACATTCATGGGACTGAACTAGGCCCTCTGAATGTGGGTGACAGTTTTGTGGCTAGATGTGTTTGGGGAGCCCCTGACAGTGGGACCAGGAATTATCCAAGGTGCATGAAATGGCTTTTTGGAACACATTCCCCAGGGTGAGATACCTTGCTCAGCCTTGACACAGTGGAGAGAGGCTTGGACCTGCCTCAACTTAGTATACCAGACTTGATTGACTCCCCAGGGGAGAACTTACCCTCTCTGGAGTAGATGGGGATGAGATGAAGGGAGGTGGGGCATCAGGAAAAGAGGACGGAGGGGAACTGGGATTGTTATATAAAATGAAACAAAAACTTCTTTAATAAATTAAAAAGAAACAAAACTATGCATAATACTTAACAAGTAATATCTGTATTACTATTTTTTATATGGGTCTGTTGGATTCAGTTAGTCAGTGGCTTAAAACTTGTAAAACAGTTAAAGATTTCTATAAGGAACCATTTTTCCTTCTGCCTCTGGTACTTTCTGTGATGTTTAATAAAAGAGGACAAAGCCTTTTGTTAGGGATGGACACACTCAAACATACTGACACAGACAGAGACACAGGGACAGATTCTTAAGGCAGAATACAGAAAGGTAAAAATTTAGGTATATTCAACAGATAGAAATGAATGATGGAAGACACTGGGAGAGCGAAGTAGAGAACTTAAATCTTGGATTGATCTTGATCAAATGACACCAAGAGGAAGTGCTTTGATTTGTGTTCTTAATGCAACACTGACATTATGGTACATCAACATGTTGGTAACTCTATGTTTATTTTTAATACATTCTAACTGATAGCATAAGCACATATGCATACAAACACACAAAAAAGAAAACAAAAAATCTTACTAGATTACTGGGACTATTTAGCTTTGCTCATATGTGCATGTGTCCTGGGTTGGTCACATGGGATTAGACAACCTATGTGGAAGCTTATCCCTGGAGGAAAATAGTTCTCCTTCTTTCAACAGCCATTGGTCACCCAGTAGCTCTTTATCTAGCAGTTGGCCCAGGTACAGTTTTAACTGTTCCCTTGTTGAGGCAACCATATTGCTGAAAGTTCATAGATACATTTTTAAGATTTACATGTTTGTGTGTGCATGTATGTGTGTGTACATATGTGTGTGTGCACGCACATACCCACATGTATCTTTCTATATCACATTCATGTAGATGATTACCTAACCAGAAGAGAGTGGCAAGTTCCCTGGAGCTATAGTTACATGTGATTTTTGAGCCTGAAACTGTATCATGGTATCCTAGAAGAGCAACAAGTGTCTTAACCAGTGAACCACTTTCCAGTCCAAGAACCATCATTCAGAGAGTAAGATCTTTATGGATTATTTTCAATATTTTGATCTTATTGAAGAGGACATAAGAGAAACTGAATGTCTCAGTTTATATCATTAATCCATTATTTCATATGTGGTCTTGGCAACTTAAAGATTTTTTATTTAGATAGGGATAACTTTAGGAGTGTTTGCAATGTTTAAGGTGCTTTCTAGTTTATAAGAAGCATTTAGCACATGTAACTACTATTATTGCTTATTATTATAAGGCACATATTATAGAGATGTTTTGCAAAATATAAAGCATTTAATTTTCTATACATGTTTTCAAAATTTCTCCTAATGTATTATTAGACTTCTAAGAGGCTAGTTTAAAAATCAGTTTAAGATATGCAGATGTATCATGGTACCTTCCTCCCTGCCCTCAAACTCTGTCCCTGTTCCAGCTTGACCCTCCCATTTCCCTATGTTCTCATCCCCCACTCCTCGCCCTCTGCCACCCCCTGACACCCAGTCCACTCATGTAGATCTCATCCACTTCTGCTTCACAGGGTCATCCATGTGTCCCTCCTAGGGTCTTTCCCTGTTAGCTAGCTTCTCTGGAGTTGTGGGTTGCAGTCTGGCCATTCCTTCCCTCACATTTAGTATCCACTTATGAGTGAGTACATACTATGTTTGTCCTTCTGAGTCTGAGTTACCTCACTCAAGATGGTACTTTCTAGTTCCATCCATTTGCCTGCAAATTTCATGATATTCTTGTTTTTTACTGCTGAGTAGTACTCCATTGTGTATATGTGCACATTATCTTTATCCATTCTTCAGTTGAGGGGCATCTAGGTTGTTTCCAGGTTTGAGCTATTATTAATAATGCTGCTATGAACATAGTTGAGCATGTGTCCCTGTGGTAAGATTGAGCATTCCTTGGGTATATGCCCAAGAGTGATATAGCTGGATCTTGAGGAAGACGTATTCCCAATTTTCTGAGAAACCGCCATGAAGAGGAAGAGGCAGGATGCTGGGGAGGCTCTCAGGAATCCACAAGGATGACCCCACCTTGGTCTTCTGGCAGTGGTCCAGAGGGTTCCTGGACTGGTCTACCCTGGTGACTGGCCTAGCAAATAACCTAGCTTTCATCATAGAGCCTTTGTCCGGTGACTGATTGAAGCAGATGAAGAGATCCACGGCCAGGCACCAGGCTGAGCTCCAGAAATCCAATTGATGAGAAAGAGGAAAGATTCTGCAGGTGAGGGACGTTGAGATCATGATGGGAAGACATGCAGAGATGACTGGTCACACTAGTGGAAGCCCATGAACTGTGGACTGGTGGCTGTGGAGCCCCCATGGGACTGGACCAGGCCTTTTAGATACGGAAGATGGGTGTTTGGCTCAAACTGTTTGGGGGACACCCAGGCAGGGGGATCAGAATCTGTCCCTGGTCTTTGGGCAGGCTTCTGGGAATCTGGTGACTGTGGTGTGATACCTTGCACAGCCTTGGTTCAGTTGGAAGGGGCTTGGACCTGCCTAGATTCAATGTGCTGGGCTCCGCTGACTACTCATGGGAGACCTCGATTTGAGGGATGTGGAGATGCAGGGTGGCTTGGGAAAGGGGGCTGGAGGGGTGGGAGGAGGGAGGAGGGGGGGATTTGTGGATGCTATGTGGAGTGAGTAGAAAATTTCTTAATAAAGAAAAATAAAAGAAAGAAAGAAAGAAAGAAAAAGAAAGAAAGAAAGAAAGAGAAAGAAAGAGAGAGAGAGAAAGAAAGAAAGAAAGAAAGAAAGAAAGAAAGAAAGAAAGAAAGAAAGAAAGAAAGAAAGAAAGAAAGAAAAAAGATATGCAGATGTAGATATTCTGAGAAACAAATTTTTAAAATGGCAACTATTTCTGATGGTTCATCCATACCTGTTGTGTGCCAAGCATGTAAGTAGTTCAGCCAATGAATATGCTTACAGTCAAGTCTGATGCCTGAGTTGGTTGCCAAGGATCCACACAGTGGAAGGAGAAAATCACATCACTCAAGTTGCCTTCTGACAGGGGCACTGTAGCAAATATGTGTACCAATGCACTTAATACATGCAGTACACAGACACAAATTAATTAAATGTAAATATTTTAAAGAAGAACAATCCAAAGCCAAGCATCATCCCATTGAAACACTAGCATGCATAACACATAAGCACACAAACAAAAATACAAAAATTATTGCATAAATTATTTTAAAACTGAAATGAATTGTAATTATGCTACAGATAAGAAATGCCAAAGCCTAAAATTTTGCCTTCTTATATCTAATCATGTTAATTGAAAAAGGCATTGATTGAAAACTATTGCCACATCACTATTAAAATAATAGAATTCTGGACTAGAGAAATAATTCAGTGGTTAAATTCAGGGAACCATGGAATTCTCCTGGCCTAGCTGCCTTGAGAGGCATGAGTCATATGTTTTTCAGGTTAGAGCCCATGACTCCTTGGGCAACAAGTTCCTTCCAGTTCCTGAGAGAGCAATGCATTCCCTCAAGCAGTAAAGCATTCAGCTGCTTTGTGTTTCTCTGTATGTTCCTTTAGTAGTCAAGAAACCATGAGAGCATGACAGGACAATTGGTCTTAGACATTAATCTTGTGTACCTTGTAAAGCTTACAAATTTCCTTATATCCTGGCAACTAGAACTGTATTGATCCTGGCAATTGCCATTATACTCTGTTTCTGATAAAGGCATAAAAAGTCTGATTATTCTCAATAAAATTGTCACAGCCTCAGTGTTGCTGTAGCCCTTTCAACAGACCTGATTTGATCCCTTCTGACCATATCAGGTGACCTTGGTCTGGTAAGCAATCCCAGGCACTTACAGTTAAGAACATTTTTTTTTTTATTCTTGCACAGGACTTCAGTTTGGTTCCCAGTACCCACACTGTGGGCCCACAACCACTTTTAACTCTAACTTATGTGTGTCCAACTCCATCTTTTGACCTCCATTTGCCTCTCCACTCATACACACAACACCCACGCTACACACACACACACACACAAAAAAAAAAAAAAAAAAAAAAAAAAACAAAGTTTGGTAAAAGTTTTATTGAGTACCCTCATGTGTAGTAGAAAATCATATTCATTTTTATCTGTACTTATTATAATGTAATAGTATAGGATGAAATATTTAATATTTAATCATCCTTAATAGAGAATTAATACCTATGATAAATTTGTGTTCCGGCCTGTGTTCATATTAAGAATATTCAGATATATCAGCAGTATTTTAAAGTTATATATAATCCATTTTCTCTATAAAATTTCTTTATTACTTTTCACCTACTATGAAGACTATTGTTAAGATATTAATATTATGTAGACACCAGACCACTATACAATATTATATATTGTAAGTTTCCCAACACTTATTTTATTAAACAGGGACTGTGGAGATAAACTGTTTTTAATAAAATCTCAGCATGTTTTATAAGCAAAACTTGTTTTTTATTTTTCTTTCATTGTCTCTTTTTATATTCCATTCTGTACAGCTTTCACTTGGGAATCTGCCTTCATTTAAATTATTTCTAAGGAGGCTTATTTTATTGAAGACAAGAGTCATAATGTCAAAGTTATGGTTATAAGGAATAGTCTTTCAGGTAAAGGCATGTATCTGCAATGAATACATTGCTTTGGCAACCGGCTTCAAATTCAGCTCAATGCTCATAATTATTTACATACAAATTTTTTTTAGTGTACACTAGGCTTAGTATACTTAGTAGAGATAATTATAATGCACTGTTTTTGAGAAAATTGGAAGAATGAAATTTAAATATTTTATCACAGCAAATGGTAAATAGCTTAGAATTTCAATACTAAACAATTTGCATACATGTGTCAAAACACCACATGGTAGCATATGTGGAAAATTGTTACATGACAGCATTTTTAAAATTGCAAAGCAATGTAAATCCTCAAGATTAAGGAAGTTACAGAATTCATTCTAATTGATTAAAATTTCACTTAGCTAAATCTCTAGTTCAATAGGATCTAATAGTTAGTTAAAAAAATTTAAAAAAGTAGTCTTTTAAACAGTTCCACAATACCATACAATGATGGCAAGAAATAACAAAGTACTGTCTTTTTTAGAAATCTATAAGTAAGGTGCTCAAATATTTTTGAATATATGGTCTTCCACAAGAGAATGGTCACCCTACTAGGGATCATACACTGAGACAAGATTGAGTCTCTTTTCAGTTGCTATCACTTGCCAAAGGCTTCTTAGCAAGGCTTTAGACTTCAGGCTCACCTTATTTCTCATGCTGAAATTTTGTCTAGCTTTAACTTGGGAAAGTCTTGTGTACGATGTTGTACCTGCTGGGATTTTTGTATGAGCAACAAATACAGTATTGATTTGTAGCCCAGGTTAGCTTGGGATTTTTTCATTTTTCTTTCTGATCAACAACACCCCCCCACATACTCATAACACAATTTCTGGGATTAAAAGACCATACTACCACCACACCTGACATATCCTGAGGAATCCACATATGTATTTTGGGTATTCATTTTTATTATGACGGTATTAAATCCTTTTCCTCTTAAGTTAATATGCAAAAAATTGGAAATAATAATAGTGTCATACAAAATGAAATAGTATATTATAATCATGAATCTTGCAGCAGTATTCCTCACACATTATAAATTTATGACACCAAAAAGATATTTCCGGCCATAATGTAGTAGTGAAAATAGAATGGACATTTTCATGCCAAAATTACAAAGGTGAAAGAGGAAAAGATTTACAAATTTCAATCAAGGCCAAAACCTAAATGATCTACATAATATCAAGGCTTTTAGAGCAATCTTCTTCAGATCAAAGTTCTACCTTTTAAGTTGAATGTAATGGCAGCATCACCCCACAGCCTGACATTCTGGCTATAGGCCTTGAACTCTACATACTGCTGCTCATTTTTATCAAGCTGCTTGCAATGGATTGGTGATGGAGCCCCTTCAAAACCAGGAGATTAATTTCTAACCTTTAAAATAAATTGAAATAAAAAGAAAATAAAACAAAAAAATTCTTTATGCCATTGTAGTGGTAATCTGGGGATAACCTTGAAGTTCTTCCATATTTGAGGAAAACATCAGTTTTCAAGCTTTGTATATTCTGTACCATAATCTTTTTTCTTTATTACATTCATAGATGTAAGCATGTAGGAGTGGCTGGTTGTATATATGACAAGGCATGCATGTGGGATTCAAGGCCAACTTGCAGGAGTAGGTTCTCTCCTTCTACTATGTCGGCCATGGCAGTCAAATTCAGGTCCTCGGGTTTGGGGAGCACGGTAAGTTTCTTTACCCACTGAACCATCCTGACGGCCCTATCCCACAGTCTCTTTATTTTTAGTGAAGCTGCCAGTGTTTCTGTTGGTAGAATCCTATCCCTGATTTCTGTTGAGACCTGATAATGACTTGATTCACAACTAACTAATATTATTTTGTAGTTGCTTTTAATGTTCTTTTCAAAATATAGCTTCTGAAACTCTACAATATTAGAAGTCTGGGAATAGTCTACCTTAAAATTCTGGCTTCTTGTTATTCATTAATCACATTTTAAATTCATTTCTCCTTTAGCATTTGTTATTATAAGAAGTCAAGAAGAACCAAGCTACTACTTCCATACATTGCTTAGAAACAAATTCACTTTTGCCTACAGAGAAATCTTAGTAGTTAAGAGCACTAGCTGCTCAATCATAATGAGGAGACTTCTGATCTAGTACTCACATTGCTTTTCAGGAGGCTCAAGTGTGCTTTTAATCTCATCTCTGAGGAAAGTAAAGACATGGGGAGGTGCTGGGGCTTGCTGATTTTTAGAGTAAGAAAAAGCAACCTTTTGGTTCAGGAAAAGAGCTTCTGCCTTTTAAGGGAATATTCAGATAAGGATAGAGGACACTTGGTGTACTTTCCTGATATACACAAAAAGGCATATGCATATCAACTCATACATGTTTATACAGAGTGGTTTAATTAAAGTAATTAATTATGTAAATAAGGGAAATATCCTCAATGAAAATATTAAACTTTTACCATTTGTAAAATATGACACTAACACCATTCAGCCAAAATTTTGCTCCTTTATAACAATGATCACTTTTCCTCCTGTTAAACAATATGTTTTTCATTTCCAACTTATGCACTCTTTTTTACCAACACCTTGTCTATCAAATATAAAAAATGGACAGAGATTTTCTGTAAAACACTCTTCTTTTTCTGAATCCTCATCAAAATTTCCTTTAAAAGTCTTTTCAAAGTATTGACATTTTTCTGCAGTGAACCCCAAAACTTTTTCAGGTTGTTTAAAGCTGTTTTAACTTTAAGGTAGTATTTGTTATAGCAACATGTCAGGTTTCAGAACAACTTTTGTCATTGTCTATGTGAAATGCTGTAGTACAGGATAATAAACAAGGAACACTTCTTTCAGACTTAGAAATTTTAAATCAGGAATTGGCATGTACAATATCTACTAATGGCACTATACTTGTTTTTCAGATAGCATACTTTCATCACATCCTTATATAGTCAAGAGAGAAGCCATGATTTTCATGTTTGTTCTTTAAAAGCTATTAATTCAATTAGTGAAGATTTCATTCTCATAACCAAATCAAAGCCCAATGATCTTTTCTCTTTAATAATTTATTTTTAATTTTATATGAATGAATATTTTGCCTGCATGCTAGTATGTATACACATTAGTTCACAAATAACTAAAGATGCCAGAAAATGGAATATGTACCCTAGACCTGAAATTACAGGTGGTTGTGAGCTGCCATGTGGGTGCTGGCAAAACATAGGTCCTCTACAAGAGGTTAATCACTGAGCCATCTCTCTAGCTCCAGGTCTTGTCCTCTAATATAATCAAATTGGTGTTTAAGTTTTCAGTACAAAAATTTAAGGTAATAAAAAGATTTAGTGCATTAAAAGTACTAACTGATTTCTGTAAGATGAATTTTTTTCTCTTTGTCCCATGTGAATCTTCACCTTGAACAAGTGTGATGGATGAACTATAAAAAGAAAGAGTTTGGTGGGTATATATGATTATGGTAACTGTTTGTGTATGTGTGTGGATAGTATCTAATTTACTAAACATTTTTGTAGCCACCATAATGATATTTGTATCAAAACACCCCAATGCAACTTTCAGTGTCTTTGAAGAATAAAACAACACTTTTAATGCTCTGAAAAGTTGTGTACGTGAAATGCATATTTTGTACACAAAATAGGTATGAATGAATATATGTGTGTATATGGTACATACAAATGTTTATATATTATTTTTAAACATTTAATTATTTTATGTGTATGAATTTATGTATGTTTATGCATTATGTGTGTGCCTGCTGTCCATGAGAGTTAGAAGAAGCCATTGAGTTCCAAGGAATTGGAGTTACAAAAAATGTCAGCCACCCTGTGGGTACTGGAAACAAAACTGAGATCCTCCACAAGAACAAAAGGTACCCTTAAATATGGAGCTATCTCTCCAGTCCTTGTTGCTCAAGCCACAGTTCAAGGGAAAAGAAAATATGCTTTCTGAAAAATTTTCTCTATATAAAAAGATTGAAAAATTCATGCTCACCAAACCAACCATGCAAAGAACAATGGAAGCAATACTTTGGATGAAAGAAAAGAAAAAAATAGAGCCAATAATCAGAAAGGAGAAATGAAGCTATAATTACTGACATATAAAATAGGACTATGAACAAAAATAGCATAAATGAAAGAAAATAAGAGCAATAACATATACCATTTAATGTTCACTTTAAATATTAATGATCTTAATAATCTAATTAAAAGAAATAAGATAGTGAAACAAATTAAGAAAATCCATATTTTTTTATCTACAAGCAACTCATGTTACATTTAAGGATATGCACGATCTTTGAATGAGAAAGGTGACAAAGAATTCTAAGCAGACAGAAACAAGATACAAGCAGACAGGACTATCCAAATATCTGGTAAACCCTAGTTAAATTTGTTTACCAGGTTGTCTTATTGTGGTAGGCCATGGCAATGACTATACCAAATTCAAGTTGCCCCAACAACAGCAAATCTAGCAGATGATCTATTTTCGAAGATAGGAATATCATTTATATTTCAGTAATTGGACTGAAAATTATCCCTAGATTTTGAAATAAGCAATATAAAATTTTGAGTTGAGCTGAAATATTAAAAGTATTAGAGCTATTAACAGCAAATAATATCCTATATTTGCTTTTCCCCAGTGTTCTAGTTTGCTTCTCTAATGCTGTGATAAAATTATGGCCAAAAGAAAATTGGGGAGGAAAGGGTTTATTTCAATTTTTATATTGTATTCCATTATCCAAGCAGTTCTGGGCAGGAACTGAAGCAGAAACCATAAGGAATGATGCTGAAACCATAGAGGAACACTCCTTAATGGCTTGCTTTTTTTGGCTTGCTAAGGTTGCTTTGTTTTAAACATACAATGCAGGACCTCCTTCCTATGGCTGACAACAACCACAATGGGCTTGACTCTCTTACATCAACCAAAAATCAATAAAATGCCTCACAGGAATACCCACAATCTGTTTGAAGCAGTTGCTCAATTGAATACCATCTTCCATGATAAGTCTAGATTTGTGCCAAGTTGACAAAAAACTATGAAATTTCACCTGCAGTTGTCATTGACACAAAAAGAAATCACTTTAAGCAGTACCTTTTAAATCTTTGTCCCCAAAGTCTTATTTTAATATCACAATATAAAACACAGTCCAAATTTTAAAAGTCACACCATCTTTATAATTTTCATCATTTCAACATTTAATATCTCTTTAATATAATATAAAATCTTTTAATCTTGGGAGCTTGTTAAATACAAACAAGTTAAGTATTTCTTATTTGAAAGTGGGAAAAACCAGGGTGTATAAAAAGTTTGTAAGTTTCTTAGCTATGAAACGGTTGTGATTGAGCTTATCAAAAGTCCCCCAAAGAAAGGTAACTTTCTTGGAGGTGTGTGTGTGTGTGTGTGTGTGTGTGTGTGTGTGTGTGTGTGTGTGTGTTGGATAGAGGAGGTTTTGTTAGTTTTTCAAAATTAATTTACATTAGGTTTCAGTATGGTAATTTCATATATACTTAGTTCTTTTTTGTCCATTCCACACCCCTCATTGATCTGCTTCTTTTCCTGAAGAGCCTGCTTCTGTGAACAAAATAAGTATTTTATAAACTTAAGCTGTAAAGCCACTATATTCTGAGCTATATTTAAATGGAAACCCTCAATCACTGATTTAATTTTTCTTATTAGTCTAGTTATATTTTCTGCGTCTTCTTGATTTAGCTTTGGTAGGTTGGTTGTGGTTTCTTTATGTGCTGCTCATTATTCCATCTTTTTATCATGTGATTTTTTTATGTCAGTTTCTAATATAAGGGCACATTGTCTCTCAACTGTGTAAACAACAAAACAACAACAAAATTGAACTCCTTGAAGATTGAAATTGAGAAATAATCACTATGATGTGAGTTCTTTGAAAGTGACAGAGCCATTTTTGCCTCTTGATAAAATTATTCCATGAAGATAGGGTACTGGATGTTCACATTCACCAAACTTGCCCTGAGCCAGTAAGTTTCAGATTTGTTGTCTCAAGCATAGGATGAATAAGGAATCTGTACAAGGAAAAAAATTATTCAGAGAAAGTGAGAAAATCTCTTGGGATAGAGGGCTCAATCCAAGCAAGGGATATTGCCATGATGCCCGTTTAGTGGTATTTTATGGTAGGAAATGTTTTGAGACTAAGGTCATCCTTATTGAGTTTGGTAACTCTACCTTTGCGAACATCACAGGTCAAAACATTGAGTTACCACACATTCGCTGCAAGCCTCTGAAACCAAACTGGAGATATCATGTGCTGTTCATAAAATCATGTGGCATGGTTACCTCTTTCTGTTCTCTTTCACAAATTGTTTTGCTCAATTTTTAGGATATTGATATAGTTCCTTCCCTTTCTTGTTTTGGGGCTTTATGGCAATCTTATTATTGACCACAGGCGTTCATCTTGATTGACTATGGAGAGCTAATTCCTGTCTCAACTAGCAACTGAGAAATGCTGGAAATGAGAAATTGACAAGAGTTAAATAAAACATACCAAACAATGCTAGAGGGGAGGAATTAATTCTGTTATTGTTTTTACAGTGTAGTTGTATAACTATTGATTTTTAAAAATCTATAATACACTTCAAAATGACTGAAAAAGAATGCCAAAATCCCAACATATAAATATTTGAAGAGACAGCAATAATTTTTATCTTTATTTGATTAATATACATTGTATACTTTTGTCAAATTAAAATAAACATGTACACTTACTGTGCCCTAACAATAATAAAATTTAAAGTTATTACTCTAATTAACAGGTAGAAAACAAAGCCATGTATTATGAAAAATGCTTGGTTCCCAGATAAACATCAATAAATTTGTAATAGACTAGGCGTGAGTTTGTATGAGCGTGTATTAATGTATATGTAAAATAATGTGCTTATTGTCACGTTTTTTGTAAGTTATCCTTTGCAGAATTACTTTCTCTTTCCCTCCTTTGCATTTCAACAAGGCTGTATGCTCTCTCTGTGCCTTTTATAAAGATTACAACTCTTAATTTCAGTCAGGCATTTTAAATCTTGAAAGAAAGCCATAGCAAATGATCGTCTTGTTTATAGCTAGATAACACCTTTTTTTTACATTTATGGAACATCTGGTGAATTACTTTTGAGAAACTAATGCAAACTTTGTAAAATTCTGTAATGTGTAGCTTGAAGGAAATGAATATGTCTGCTTAAAGAAAATCTAAGAACTGGCCTGAAGAGACCAAGATTAATTTAAAGGTTCCTGCCAGAAGGGAAAAACTTAGAAAAAAATGAATCTACATGCTTTGAAAGGTGAACATACTACTGTTAAACACATAAACTTCCTGGTCTGGCTTAGAATATGAAGTATCTGCTCAATGCATATCCTTTCTGCTGTGTCACATATTGATTCGTTTCTTTGAATGAAACCACTGAGCACTAAAGAGATAGATATTTAAGGATGATCATCTATCCATCTTATTAACATGCCCAACACTGAATGATTTTCTCTCCATTAATCATCAATATCCAAAGAGTTGAATTTCAATCAATGAACAATCTAGATCTGGATTCAGAAAAACAAATATGACTCTTTGGGTACTATAGAAAGAATAGAAAAGCTTGTAAAAAGGCTAACTATTCTTAAAAGAATTGGGGGAGAGGAAATTGCAATCAGAATATGGTGTCTAAAAAATAAAGATGAATAAATGGTTGGTAAATAAATAGTCAGGTGTATAGACACATGATATGCAAAAATAAGCATTGTAATTGAACAATGAAATGAAGGTAATCAAATATCAAATCAGAAGTTGATATTATTTAGCAGTTAATGAAAAGGAGATTAATTTTAGCAGAATTATCACTAAAAGGTAATATTTGAACAAAACAATGAAACAAGTGAGGATAAGAACCATTTAGATAGCCAAGGAAATAATAATTCTTTTTTTAATTAAGAAAAAAATATTCATTTTACAAACCAAAGATTCCCCTCTTCCCTACTCCTTCCCCTTCAGCCTCCCTCTCCAAACACACCCCTTATTCCCTCCTACAAGAAGGTAAGGCCTCCCAAGGGGAGGTATATTTAGTAGAGGCATGTCCAAGCCCCTACCCCTGCCTCAAGGTTGTGCGAAGTGTCCCATCATAGAAGTGGGCTCCAAAAGGTCTGCTCATGCACCAGGGATGGATTCTGATCCTACGGCCAGGGGGCCCCATGAGCAAATCATGATACACAACTGTCTCGCTATGCAGAGGGCTTAGTCCCATGCAGGCTCCACAGCTGTTGATCTAAATTTCATGAGTTCCCACAAGTTTGATTTGGTTGTCTCTGTAGGTTTCCCCATCATGATCTTGATGCCCATTGCTCATAGAATCCCTCTTCTCTCTCTTGGACTGGACTCCTGGAGCTCAGCCTAGTGTTTGGGTGTGAATCTCTGCATCTGCTTCCATCAGTTACTGGAGAAAGGATCCAATGATGACAGTTAGGGTATTTACCGATCTGATTACTGGAGTAAGCCAGTTCAGGAACCCTCTCCACTAATGCTGGTAGTCTAAGCTGGGGTCATCCTTGTGGATTTGGGATGAATGGATCGCCCTGGGAAGGGGGAAATAGATGAGATTGCCATGAGGGATGGATTGGGAGAACAATCGAGATACCATGATAGAGGGAGACATCATGGGGATAGGGAAATAATAAATTCTTGAAAAAAGACATCATCAGTGAAATGATATAATTGCAGGAGTGTACTCAAAGAATATTAAGGAGACTACTGAAAAAAATGTTGGGAGAGAAAGAGAAAGGGCTAGAGCAAGTTAAGTCCTATAGAACATTTTAAAGATAATTACTGAATTCAATTAGATTTGGTCATTGTTTTCTTTAAAAAAAAATGAAGACATGAAGATGTAAATAGCAGTGAAAGAATGTGGGAAGACTTGGATGAGAAGGAGGGATGGATGAGATCAATGTATATTGTACACCTGTATGGAATTCTCAATGAATAAATCATGTATATAGAGAGATTTAATTTAAAAAAATGGCACGATAAAAATGTTAACATTTCCTTTCTTATTTCAAAAATCAATTGAGAGTTCTATGACACTGTTGAAAAATTTAAATTAATTCTTTCTAGTGTTTTGAGAATACATAATACCAAAATATGATATTAATTATTCTAGGTGCTAATCAATAATATGTATGCAAATTTGATGTTAGTTAGATCTAGAAAAGAATAGTGGAAGTGCTGATAAGTTAGAATGTGATATATATATTTGGAAGGTATAACACCTCCCCTAAATAAAAGATCGTGATGCTATGATGCTGGAAATTAGTACAAAAATGGAAAAGCAGAGGAAGATACATGGTTACATATTAAAGTTTTGATATAGCTAGATAGCATGCAGGTAGTGTAAAGATTGAGAAGAAAGACAAAAGAAGTTTAGAGAGGTAGACTAATAAAAATATGTAAATTTGCCTTGTCCTATTATGCTGTTTCCAGACTAATACAATAGACATCACTGTAAGAACTGGAATGTACTATTTTCATAAGCACAGGAAATACTCAGGTATGCATTTTGATCATAGGCAGTAAATATTAGTGTGCACTATAATACCTCTGTGGGTGTATTTTGGGGTATAATCAAAAAATCTCTTTATGATAATATTATGCAGAATGTTATTCCTCTACAGTCAGAGCTAAGTTCAATTCTAACATGCATAGAAAGGGTAGTCACATCATTATTTAAATAATTTTTATATGAGTACTTTGGTAGAAACAATGATTTTTCAAGATAGACATTATATAGAAGTAAGGAAAGAAGATATTTAAGGAGTCCTGCAAAATGAACTCAACATTTGGAAAACTTTTTCATCCTGTAGGCACACTAATCAACTTAAAATAATTAATTATTATCAAAATCATTACAAAAATTCAGTTTCAACATATATGTATCTGGATATGATCTTCAGCAAGGTTAAAAAGTAAAAACAACTTCATCCTTTTATATTCTAGTAAACTTTAAAAATTCTTCAGGAGAGAATAGAAAGAGGACATGATAGCATACATGATTAAACTGTACAAATTTAGTAATGGAGAACACTTTAAAATTTATTTTGATTAAGATATGAATGTTAAATGACATGTAGGAACAAAACATAGGCAAAATTGTAAAACTATGAAGCAATAGCTGCACATCATCATGCTACATGCAGCAAATTTTAAATAAGTATGAAATGTCATATTATATTTAAGAGAAATGCAACAGTCAAAGTGAAAATATTACAGGTTGTAAGGCCTTAACATCTTAGATGTCTTCAAAATGCAACTATCTGGGTTGAGTGTAAGCAGAAGTTTCTGTCCTGCCAGCAACTCCCAAATACCCAGCAACTGCTTCCCAAATAATTGACTTGGAGGCTTAATATTACTTATAAATGCTCAGCTGGTGGCTCAGGCTTATTACTAACTAGCTCTTACACTTAAATTAACCCATAATTTTTATCTGTGATTATCCACGTGGCTTGGTACCTTTTCTCAGTACAACATTCTCATCTTGCTTCCTTTGGGTCTGGCTGCCAACTCCTGACTCCACCCTTCCTCTTCCCAACATTCTTAGTTTGGTCACCCCTCCTATACTTTCTGCCTTGCTACTGGCCAGTCAGCATTTTATTAAACCAATTGAAGTGAAAAATCTTTACAGTGTACAATAGCATTATTCCACAGAAGGTGATTAAATAAGACTTCAAAGATATATACATACAAGCCTTAATACGCTATGATAAAATACCATGAACAAAAACAACTTAAGGAAGAAAGGGTTTATTTTATCCTTTGTTTCTAGCAGGATAGTGTCATTGATGGCATGGAAAGTATAGCAGCAGAAGCAGAAAGCAAAATGATCACATTTTCACATCTGTTCTGGAAGCAGAGAAACAACAAAGGGAGTGGGTCCTATGTCCTCCAGCATACCCAAATAGTGTCTTCACTGTAGACAATGTGTTCATGTATAAGAGCCTACTGAAGGCAGTTCTAATTCAAACCACCACATATACATATATAAAAAATATGTTCAAGCAGTTACTCAAAGTTAGAATATTGTATCAATATTATAGTGATGACTTAGTGATATTTCATTCATCACAAAGTATTGTAGTAAAGATAAAGTTGATAAAAAGAAATTGTTCATCTTACAAAGAATATCTTTTTGAAGTATTAATTTTATTAATTTTGAGATTTCTTCTGTGTCTAACCATGTTCTTTAAAAATATTTCTGAATAAATTCAATTTATATTTTAAAAACCAATCTGCTTTATTCTCGAGTCAAATAAACTAGATGCATATTTTTTAAAGATATGCTTATACTTTACTGTTTTAGTGAGTGCAGAGAGACTGAAATTGCTGGTGTTCCTGTAGTCACTGTACTAGGAAGACAGAGATGGGAGGATTGCCAAAGGTCCAGTCCAGCCTGATATACACACTGAGTTCCAGGTCACTTAGTGAGACCCTCTCTAAAATCAAACCAAAGTAACTAACCAAACAAACAAAGAACAAGGTACAATAAAAATCCTTAATAGAAAAAAAAATAAAAAAAAAAAAATATCTAAAAAAAAAAAAAAATCCTTAATAGATTACTCACTCTATTTCCAAACCCTTATATTTCAGTAAAGCAAAATAACAGAAATTATAATATTATAAAAAAATCAGAAAGATCTTGCCATCTATGTATGACAATTAAACAGAATTATATTTTACATTCTCAAACTTCTTTAATAATTTAAAAGAGAGGCATATAAGGCAGAAAGAAGAAGAGGCACTAAAATCCCTACAAGCACCTTCCAGACAGGTTTTAATCCTCAAACGAATATGCTCAGAAACTTTTCATGTCCAAAATTCCATTTTGAAAAAAATGTAGACATTGAAAATGAAGCAATCATGCTGTTTCTATCATGAGGTGCCAGGCTGATGTGGGAAAACCTACAATCCTGTATTATAAGCCATATTATTAAGTTCTTTCTTACCTTGAGAACAGGGACACAGCATGGTTGATTTGAAACTTATTTATTTGTTTGCATGTGGGAATTATGTATTATATGTCTATAAAATTGTGTGAAAATATAATTAGACAAGTGAAGCAACTCACAATATAATAAAGTTTAATGTAATCTCTACTAAAGGCAAAATGATAAATAATGCAAGTACCAGTATTAGTCCATTTACTACTTTTCTAAAAAAATACCTGAGTTTGGGAAATCTATAAAAACCAGGTATGTTTGTGTCAATTTTTTTTTATGATGAAACATGTAGATAGGCTGGCCTCAATAGTAGATCCACTGGTGAGGACAAACTTGGTTGCATCATATCCTAGAATACTACATCATCACAAACGAGCAGATGAGAGAGACAGTGGGAAGGCAAAGCAACAACAGAAAGCATGATATGGAGCCACAAAGACAGAAGCTGAAACAGAGAGAAATATAAAAAGATTTTACTGTAATATTCAAAATAGAGATAAAAGGTGGGTGTTAGTTAAAGCTTGAATACAAAAGATGTCATCACTCAGGCTCATATGCTCAAGGCTTACATCACAGTTGATGGAAATTTTAAGATCAATAGCTTGGCTCCAGTAAGCAGGTGATTAGGTATGTCTTATGTGGGTAACTTGCTTTGACTCCTTCCTGTATCTCTGCCTTGCTTCCTGGCAACCAGAAAAAGGGCTTCTTTTATTTACCACACTCTGACTACCCTGATATTCTTCCTCATCTCACATTCAAATTAAAATCACCAGTCAAATAAGACCCTTGAAATCATAAATCAAAATAGCAATTTACTCATCATATTTCATAGGTATTTATCATAGTGATGAAAGTCTTACAAAAGTGTTTTTCTAACTCTTCTAACAACCCAAATTGCTGAGAAATAACTGGAATCTTAAAAAGACTACCTAACTTTTCCATAGCATCTCTTAGATGATTACAATTATTTTTAGTATTTCTTGAGAAAATATTACGTTGATTTCTTTCAAAATATGAAATATAATATTCTTCTGCAACAATATCAATTCAAGTAAGCATTATGTTACCATGTAAGACTAAAACATATTTTTAAGCAGTCAACCTTAAAAGAAAAAAAATATCATATTTTGGAAAATATTTGACTTCAGAGCTTTAGTCTTACATAGTAACATAATGCTTATCATCCTGAGTGAAGTAATCCAGACTCAGGATGATATACATAGTATGTACTCACTCATAAGTAGATACTAGATGTGAGGGAAGGGATGGCCAGACTTACTGTGGGATGGTCTGTATGTCAAATGTGTTGCTGATTGGTCAATAAATAAATCACTGATTGGCCCGTGGCCAGGCAGGAAGTATAGGCGGGACAAGGAGGAGAATAGAGCTGGGAAGTGGAAGGCTGAGTCAGAGACACTGCCAGCCGCCATGATGAGAAACAGCATGTAAAGATGCCGGTAAGCCATGAGCCATGTGGCAAGGTATAGATTAATGGAAATGGATTAATTTAAGCTGTAAGAACAGTTAGCAAGAAGCCTGCCACAGCCATACAGTTTGTAACCAATATAAGTCTCTGTGTTTATTTGGTCAGGTTTGAATGGCTGTGGGACTGGCGGGTGAGAGAGATTTGTCCTGACTGTGGGCCAGGCAGGAAAACTCTAGCAACACAGACTGAAACTCACAGCTCCAGAGAGGTTAGCTAACAGGGAAAGACCCTAGGAGGGACACATGGAAGACCCAGCGAAAGAGAAGTGGATGAGATCTACATGAGCAGACTGGGTGTGGGGGGGATGGTGGAGGGCAAGGAGTAGGGGATGAGAACATAAGGAAATGGGAGGGTCAAGCTGGAACAGGGACAGAGTGGGAGGGCAGGGAGAGAGATACCATGATAGATGAGGACATCATGGGAAAAGGAAGAGGCAGGGTGCTGGGGAGGCTCTCAAGAATCCACAAGGATGACCCCACCTTGGACTGCTGGCAGTGGTCCAGATGGTACCTGGATTGGTCTACTCTGATGACAAGTCTAGCGAATAACCTAACTGTCATCATAGAGCCTTTGCCCAGTGACTGATGGAGGCAGATGCAGAGATCCATGGTCAGGCACCAGGCTGAGCTCCGGGAATCCAATTGATAAAAGAGAGGAGGGATTCTGCAAGCAGGGGACGTCCAGATCCTGATGGGAAGACGTGAGGACATGATGGGCCATACTAGTGGAAGTCCATGAACTGTAGACTAATGGCTATGGAGGCCCCATGGGACTGGATTAGGACTGGATATGGAAGATGGTTGTTTGGCTCGAACTGTTTGGTGAGCACCCAGGCAGGGGGATCGGGATCCGTCCCTGGTACATAGACAGGCTTTGGGAATCCGGTGCCTGTGGTGTGTAGCCTTGCGCAGCCCTGGTGCAGTGGGAAGGGGCTTGGACCTGCCTAGGCTCAGTGTTCCTGGGTCTGCTGACTCCCCATGGGAGACCTTGATTTGGGGGATGTGGGGATGTAGGGTGGCTTGGGAGAGAGTGCTGGGGTTGGGAGGAGGCAGGAGGTGGGATCTGTGGGTAGTATGTAGAGTGAGTAGAAAATTTCTTAATAAAGAAAATTGAAAAAAAGAAGATAAACTCCAAAAAATATGTTTATAAGGATGAAAAGTGATTTAGGAATGCCAAGATAATATACTGAAATACTAGTAAGAAAGCAACGTCAAAATGCAATTACTATCATGTAGTTTCATTGGGTACGTGAACAAATAATTGTTGAGAAACGCTGTAGACAACTGTGTGGAGGAGTCTTTGGAAATAAATTAGTCTTGAGTAGGATGAAGTCAAGGGATAAAAGATAACCTAGTTTTAGCTGGGCAGCGGTGGTGCACGCCTTTAATCCCAGCACTTGGGAGGCAGAGCCAGGCAGATCTCTGTGAGTTTGAGGCCAGCCTGGTCTACAGAGCAAGATCCAGGACAGGTACCAAAACTACACAGAGAAACCTTTTCTCAAACAAAACAAAACAAAACAAACAAAAAATGATAACCTAGTTTTAACAAACAATCTGATCCTATATTTGCCAATAACAACAGATTTAATGGAATGCACATTCTTCATCCAATCAGTAAACAAAGTTGACTGGAAAAAAACAGAACTGTATTAAAAGAGAAAAATTTAAGTTTCCCTACAGAGTGTTTGACATCATGAATGTCAGGTCTGACTTGATGCAAAGTTAATAGGTTGTTGTAGATATTCTATGCTTTTTGTCTCTTGCTTTTCTTCTCTGCATTGGCAACACTTTTGCGAATATTATTTAGACATATTTGCAACTTTAAAAGCAATAGCATGGCTCCAGTAAGTAGGTGATTGGGAAAGACTTGGGTGGGTAACGTGCTTTGACCCCTTCCTGTATCTCTGTCTTGTTTCCTGGCAACCAGAAAATATGCTGCTGCTGCTGCTTCTTCCTCTTCTCCTCCTCCTTCTTTTCTTCCCCTTCTTCTTCCTCTTCTTCTCCTTCTTCTCTCCTTCTCCTTCTCCTCCTTTTACTTGACCTTCTCCTTCTTCCTCCTCCTCCTTCTTTGTCCTCCTCCTCCTCCTCCTCTTCCTTCTTTGCTTTGTTTATTTTGGTTTCTGGTTTTTCGAGTTAGGGTTTCTCTTTGTAGCCCTGTCTATCCTGGAACACATTTTGCTGACCAGAGTGGCCATGATCTGCCTGCCTCTGCCTCCCAAGTGCTGAGATTAAAGATATGTGTAGCTAGAGTTTTTCTGCCTGGCCCACAGTCAGGGCAAATCTCTCTCACCCGCCAGTCCCAAGCCGCTCAAACCCGATCAAGTAAACACAGAGACTTATATTGGTTACAAACTGTATGGCCGTGGCAGGCTTCTTGCTGTTTTTACAGCTTAAATTAATCCATTTCCATTAATCTATACCTTGCCACATGGCTCATGGCTTACCAGCATCTTTACACGTTGTTTCTCATCATGGCGGCTGGCAGTGTCTCTCTTCCCAGCTTCCTGTTCTCTCGATTCTCCTCTCTGTTAGTCCCGCCTATACTTCCTGCCTGGCCACTGCCAATCAGTGATTTATTCATTGACCAATCAGCAACACATTTGACATACAGACCATCCCACAACACTTCCCCTTTTCTTTTCTTAAAAAGGAAGGTTTTAACCCTTACATATCTCCAAAGTCAGCTTGGTATATTTGGGAATTTGGGCGTAGCTTCTCTTACTACTTTCTGCTGGAGGGGGGCGCTGTATCTTCTGGGGAAACAAAGAAAATTTTAGGATCATGGAGTAGTCCGTGAGGCTGTATCGTCTGAGCCAGTTGCCTTGAAACCATTCTGGATGTTGGATCATCTGGGCTTTGGTGTCACCTTTTAGGGGGTCTTGGCTGGTCAAACCTGATGTATCTTAATCTGGAATAAATCCATAGCCTCTGGTTTTCTGTGGGAACAAAAGCAGAATCTCCTTTCCAAAGCAACATATCCTTATATCCAAATTTTGAAGTCAAGGTACCTTTAAAATATACATTTTGGCATAACTCAACAGCTTTTATAATCAAATGTTTTTCTGTAGTTAAAAATCCCAAAGACAACATAATCCAGATTCTCTGTGTAATATTCATTTTTATGTGGCTTATTTTTTATATTAATTTTACTGTCTCTTTAAAGACTTTATTTTTTAAAGCTATGTATTTGTTTCTATAACTGTATATATCACCTTTTTTGTTTCTTTCAAGCCTACATATATTTTATACACATTTTAAACTATTACATCTGAATCTGTCTTATTGTGAATCTATTGCCTTAAACTGTAGCAGCTGTGGCTGCTGGCTCCGCCCACCTCAGCTTTCCAACATGGCGGCGGTATGCTTACCGCCAGCTCTGGGAGCCATCGTGGGTCTATGTTTTTATCTAAGTAGTATGTAGCCCAGAAACCTCTTTTTTTTTTGTTTTGTACTAGCAAAGGCTAAATCCATCAAGCAGCTTAATGTGCCACTTGCAGAGGCCTCATTCGCGCCATACCGCAGGTCGAGCGCACAGCTAGGAACCCACCAGTAGTTCAAACCGGCAGCTGCTGCTCATTTGAGAGAGACAATTAGGAACTGTTTTTAGCTCCGTTTTAGAATCTTTTTTCAATTTTTAGGTGGAAACTCTTGCCCCACGTTGGGCGCCATTTGTAGCTAGAGTTTTTCTGCCTGGCCCACAGTCAGGGCAAATCTCTCTCACCCGCCAGTCCCAAGCCGCTCAAACCCGATCAAGTAAACACAGAGACTTATATTGGTTACAAACTGTATGGCCGTGGCAGGCTTCTTGCTAACTGTTTTTACAGCTTAAATTAATCCATTTCCATTAATCTATACCTTGCCACATGGCTCATGGCTTACCGGCATCTTTACACGTTGTTTCTCATCATGGCGGCTGGCAGTGTCTCTCTTCCCAGCTTCCTGTTCTCTCGATTCTCCTCTCTGTTAGTCCCGCCTATACTTCCTGCCTGGCCACTGCCAATCAGTGATTTATTCATTGACCAATCAGCAACACATTTGACATACAGACCATCCCACAACAGATATGTGCCACCACTGCCCATTGAGCTGCTTTGTTTTATAAACCAAACTTTGGCTGCCCTGATGTTCTTCTCACAATCAAAGTGATAGCACCAGTCAAAAAATGGACTGAGACCTCTGCAAAATTTATTTTGTCATTATATGTCTGTCTCTACAGCTAAAGAGAGTTTTTCCCAATGTACTACAACAAAAGTCCCAGAAAGTTCCTTGACTATGCATCTGCTTTCTTATTTGTATTAATCAATTAACTGGTTTCGTTTAGGAAATTTCACAATATTCATGGGAATAGGAAATACTTTAATAATTTCTTCAAGTTTAGAACACAGACAAACAAAGTGGATTATTAACCATATTTATATTTATGATGACAGAATGAAAGTTCCTGAAATGAAATAAAAACTTTATTTGGAAATGTGTTTAAGGTAAGTAAAACCAATATTCATTATTTCTTCTATTAATAATAACTTTCATTCATCATGCTTCAAACAAAATATGAGAACAACAAAATGGGTTTATAATTTTGATAAAATTTGCACATTTAAAACAATTCTACATTTTTCTAATTTGAAGAGGAGGTTAAGACAATATTGTTATTTACTCATAAATATTTCAAAAATTACTATGGTATCAAAAGCTGCAATTTTACTCAGTAAGTTATTGCAATGCAAACAATTTCTTCTTATAGAGAATTTACTATTTTAACAAACAAAACAACATAATTATGTCCTGAAATAAAAGAGTAGTAACAGGAAGTAGTGAACTTTTATGAAGACAATAGGCTGTCACAAAATGTTGGTTCAAACATGACACATGTGAAAGCTTTTACTACAATTCTAAAGATTTATAGCTTTAAACATGTATCCTGTTAGCAGTCCATTAGAACAGGTAACTTTGGTACTTTCTGCAGAAAATATTAATAATAAAACATTTTTATCTTTATATGTGTGGAACAAAGATGAAGATGCAAGTATAACATAAAGAGGGTAAATGTGTAAAAATTAACTCTTACTAAGTGAATTCTTTATTTCTTGAAAGAAACAGGATTTAATTTGACTATAAAAATAAAGAGAACTTTAAGAGACTTTAAACATTCTATAATCACAGTATTCTACACAAATCCCAGCTTATGTTTCATAAATGATGAATAAGTTTGAAGTGAATACTTTCACATATGAATGAATTAGTGCACAATGATATCAAATAATGATTGTGTTTGGTGGAAAAGAAAACCTGACGACCTGAAATAGGAAATCACCAGGATATACTTAAGAGAAGACTGAAAACTCAGACAACTGAAATTTATTTTTCATTGACCATAGATGTGATTCAATTGTATAAAACTGAATACAACCTTTATATTGCTGTATCAAGATATTTACATTATCTTTCTATGAGTTCCATACTCAGTTCTATGCTTCCATTCTACTCCACACTTAAATCACCCTCCCCATTATTTCCCCAGAAGGAAGAGGGAGCGAGTAGTTCTGGAAGATGAGAGCAAAACAATGTCTACTGGAGTTAACACTGCACTCATGTACTCACATTATCTGTGGTTGCCTGCACAAAATCAAGCCAATCCACATTACAGCATGGAGTGGGAAGGAGTTTATGAGCCCCACCCTTAACTAAGGAGGTATTGAGAGTTGATGGCTTCTGGGAAAGGGAAAGTCAGTTTTCTTTAAGGGTGTAACCCTTTTAGATTGACCACATACTAGTGGATGGTCAGTCATCTGGGAGTGTACAGACAACAAAAATTTGACTGTATATGTGTTTTTAATAAAAACACAAAGATGAGTAATTAGATATATGGTAGTGGATTTGGGAGGAGTTCAAGGAGAGGGGATGAAAGTGATCAAACTCCCTTATATGAAATTCTGAAAAATTAATTAAAATGTGTTTTAGAAAGACAGTGATATTAATTTGTAAAATTTTTGGTAACAAATTCTATTTCCTGAATTCATTGCTCTTGGGCTTCTCTCAAAAAAAAAAAGTGAACATTTTTTTTAACTCCAAAAAAAGAATGAGAAACACTTATCCTTTAAATACTCCCTTAGGTTACTAATAATGGAGAAACGATGTAATTGTGCCTACACTGAGCAAATTGCTAGCTAAAATGGAATTTTATAGCAGGCCAATCAAAGACTTCATCCAATTTTCTTGCCTCAGTATGAAGAGAAACTCCACCAAACATTTGATTGCCTCCCTGTAACTTAAGACACAGACTTGCTTTTCTTTTTTTAGTTCATTGCAGACTATTTACTCTTGTGTTCTTGATCTACTCAACCCCTATTACAAAAGCCCTATGTAAGTTTGACACTTTGTACTATTGAGACACTTATTTCCCAAGAGTGGCTCTAGTGATTGAAACCTGCACATTAGCAAACTGCTAACTAAAAACAAATTGTTATCTTTTCATTATGAGCATCCTTGCCTGGGCCCTTCAATTCCATGGATAATTTGTCCTTCCCAGTTTTTTTCTGATTCTCAAGGCTTTCTAAGTGCTCATTCATGTGTAAACTTGCCAAACTAATTTAATGAACTGCATCATAGTTCAGAAATCCTGATTAATTCTAGCCAACATCACAGCACAGCATGCATAGGAAAAAATTTCCTTAATTTATAGTTTACAAAGTAAAGACTAGAGAACTGTTGAGCATAAAGCAGACATCAGCTTTCCATGACACCCTTATTCAGTTATTTTCTACCCCTCTTTCTTTTCCTAGGAAGCATTTAATATAATCACAATTAATAATATTTGAAATTTAAAATAAATTTAATTATATTTTTGTTTCAGTGGTACACATCTCCATATTGATTCAAGATTTATAAAAATAACATTTTTTTCCATATGATTTTAAAGAAATCATTTTAGTTCCTTGGTGAATCTTGCTTTTGACATGAAATTTTCACTTGTTTGCATATCTGTCTATACATTTATTTTCTTTGAACAGAATGTTGAAAGTGATGTATTGTTACTCAAAAAATAATTATCAGGTTTATTTATAATTTTATACAGCTGAACTATTGTAATTTATACACTGAAACATGTTGATTGTAATATCTCTATTTAAATTAAACATTGACACACAAATGAAGTAGGCAAACTGCCCAAACTTGATTTTTGTATACAAATTTTCTATTCACAAGCATAAACGTAGGTACTAGTTGACTCCATGGGGGAAAATTAACATGAAGAAGAAAAGAAAAAAATAAGAAAACGTTTCCCATCATAGTAAAATCTACTGGATTATGCTAACAAGACATCTTTTGACATCACGATTATGCACTTGTTTTGTATTCTGCAAAGGTTTGTAGTCACAAAACACACACCCTTATGGCTTCTCTTATTCCTGAATAGCACCAATAGTTTATCCCTGGAAGGAACAGATCTGTTTTGGAGCCCTGAGTAATTTCTTGCACTGGGTGTTAGAAGAGGAGTTTATGAATCAGAAGTTCAATAGACTTCTGATAAAGCCTAATTTCATTGACTGCCACTGCACCAGGACTGCCGTCTGAATTTTTTCCACTCTTCTATTAGAGAGTGTTATCTTTGGCAGGACTGTTTTGTTTCTGGTTTTTCTTCTTGGAGACAGGGTCTTGTTTTGTTACCCAGGCCATCCTTGAATTTGCTATGTATCCCAATATGGCACCAACCAACTGATGCCCTTTATTCTGCCTTCTAAGAGATGAAATTACAGGAATAATCTACCAGGCATTGAAACCCTTTTCTATAGCCAGATTTGTCCTGGGTGCTTTCCCAGATATCAGTTTTCAGGAAGCGTTTTGAACAAGCACTGTTTCTTCCTGATGGAATTGAGGGAGGCATCACTAATATGAGAGACTGGGCAAGGATACACTGGGAACTCCATCAGAAGTCATTTAAAATGCTACTTCTATTTTGCAATTTTAAGACCAAATTCACTGATGATTATATAAAAAAAACCTTTGTGGGTTTTCATGGGAGGCTGACTGAATTTAGTAAGCTAAAACCATAAAAAAGATGCATCTTTGACTTAATAACATAGGAAAGATTGCATATTTCCTTTCATTGTTTTTCCTGTACTATACCTTACCAGAAAGCAGAAATCTTTTCAGCCTCTTATGCTGTACTGTTTATTTGGAGCAAAGGACTTACTAAGTTGAGAATAAACAATTAAAGTAAATGTAACCCTGTGGTTTGCCTTAAAGTTTAGTAAAATTTAAAAAATACAAAGTCTTCCAGATCAGATATGGTAAGTTGTTATTTAGAATAAATTGTATAGGGGTGTTGTATACAAAGATGAGCAAATTGCATAAAGAAGGTAATTGATAATTATGTGTGTCTTTCTGAATACAGTTCTGAAGCAAAAATGAAAGTAGCTATCTAGGCCTTAAAATTCTGTATTTTGTTTATTAAATTCACTACAAGGAAAGATTTATGTCTATGATTTCCTCAATATAGTCCATTTAATTTTTATTTACTTTTGTGTTTTGACATTTAAAAACTCTTCTATTAATATCATTTCAAGAATTATGTGCTGAGATTTTTGAAAGAGAATGATGAAAAAGATCTCTGCAAACGCCTTCCTTGACAAAACAACAAAGTAACTGCTGAGCTTCCTTTAAAGGATTATTTGCATTATCTAGACAAGTGTTCTAAGGGCATACAGAAATTGGAGAAATATTCAAAGAAACCTTCTAAATATCTTTAAGAACCACAACAATTTATTTTGCTGTAACTATGCCTCTATCTATCCATTACCCTGTAGTCATGTGCAGCCAACAATAGTGTAGTCTCTTTTCAGCCAGTCCCTAGTCCCAGCTACAGTGATATCATAAGAGCAAGAAGCCCAAGGCCTTTGCAAAATTCCCCAAATGTATGTGGTGTAAGCCCTATTCTACAAAAATGTTAGAGATAATTGGTCTTATCTCTCCAGCCCACAATAACAGGTCTCACATAATTATAGACAAGTCAAAACTCCTGAATAATGCTGGTCTCATAAAATTATTAGGAAGAATTCTTTTTTTCTAGGTTTTGAAATAGCACAGGAATTACTATTACTGTGGTTGTTTTGGTGGATTTCAGAGAGAATGTAAAAAATTCTAGAACTTAAAGGCACATGTGCTTTTTCTTCTGATTCAATACTATTATTCGCCATTGATTGTTTAGATTTTTTTATCCCTTGGTTATATTAAGTATGTCCACAGTGTATTCATTTCACTAAATTTGGTGCTAAATAGTGGTTCCTTATAGCCTTAAGGGATTCCTTTTATTTATGTGGTGTCATTGACAATATCTCCCTTTTTTACCTGATTTTGTCTTTTGAAATGTTTTAGTGTGTTCATGTAGGTTTCCCTTTGACCTATATCTCTTTTGATGTTTATGATTTTATTCCTAATATTTATTTTTAGCTTTTTGTACTTGTTTTACTTTCATGAGAAGCAATAATAAGTTATTTAAGCTTTATGCCTTTTTATATTGTCATTTTGGGTATAAATTTACTCTTAACATTTCCTCTTGAATGCTATGAATTTTTCCAAGTTGTACCTCCATTTTCATTTATTTCACAAATGTTTTATGACATTACATAAAACTTAAAGGTTTCTGCAGCTCAGAGTAAGCAATCAATACAATGAAACTCACAATACATCTGAAAAGGGGCTAATATCCAACAGTGGTATAGCATTTGCCTATCATGTGTAAGGACTTAATTTTCCTTATTACACTACAAATAAATAAGATACAATTAAAAAGGGTAAATTGGCTGCAAAAGAGATTGAACATCAGTTGACACACAAGTATGGATAGGGACCCCGTGACTAGATGAAGAGTTTCAGGGTATTAAAAATTGCTGAGAGAGGGAGTCTTAGGCTTCCTCAGAGATAAGATACTAAATGATTATCAAATCCCAAGGGGTCAACCCTATCATAATATACACACAAGCAATACTAAACAGACTTAACATGTTGCACTTATATATTTATTCATATATATGCATACATGTATATATACATAGATATATAGTGTGTGTGAATGTGTTTACCAATAATAAAGTATAAGAAGCCATGAATTTGAGAAGCATTAGCAGTTAGGGAGTATGGCAGGGCTTGAAGAGATCAGAGGTCAGAGGGAAATGTTGTAATTATGTTTTAAATAAAAATATTAATCAATGAAAACAAAAGTTTTACAGGTGACAACAAAATTTATGAAAAAAAATGTTCAGCATCACTAATTTTTAGAAAATTCAAACCACTTCACAAAATTACTATTTTATGCCTAGTATCAAAAACAAGAAAAGCTGTTATCAAAATGTCAATTCTAATTGTACAAAAGTTAATTGAGATGTATAGACTTTGGTTCTTGATAATATTGCTATGTGTACTTTTCATTTGTTAGTTCTTTATAATGAAGTTTTTTTTATAATTTTTTTTATTAAGAGATTTTCTATTCATTTCACATACCAACCACAAATTACCCTGTCAGACCTCCTCCCACCCCCAGGCTCCCCCCACCAACCTACCCCCCATGCCCACCTCCTCCAAGGCAAGGTCTCCCGTGGGGAGTCATCAGAGCCTGGTATATTCAGTTGAGGCAGGTCCAAGCCCCTCCTTCCTTCACCAAGGCTGTGCAAAATGCCCCACCAAAGGCACTAGGTTCCAAAAAGCCAGCTCATGCACTAGGGACAGGTCCTGATCCCACTGCCTAGGTTCCCCCTAAACAGTTCAAGCCAAACAGCTGTCTCGCCTATCCAGAGAGCCTAGTACAGTACCATGGGGGCTCCTCAGCTATTGGTCGACAGTTCATGTGCTTCCACTAGTTTGGCTAGTTGTCTCTGTACTTTTTCCAGTCATGGTCTCAATATTCCTTGCTCAGAGAATCCCTTCTCTCCCCCATTGACTGGACTCCTGGAGCTCTGCCTGGGACCCGGCTGTGGATCTCTGCATCTTTCTCTATCAGTCATGGGATGAGGGCTCCATGATGACAGTCAGGGTATTCAGCCATCTGATCACCAGAGTATTCCAGCTCAGGCACCCTGTCGACCATTTCCAGTAGTTAATGGTGGAGTCATCCCTGTGGATTCCTGGGAAACATTCCCCCGCATCCCCGTAAGCACTCTGTTTCTCTCTATTCCCATGGTGTCTTCATTAATCATGTTATCTCTTTCCTTGTTCTCCCACTTGCCTTATCTAATGAAGTTTTTGAATTATAAATAAAAATACTGTATAATTCATTATTCCATGACTAGTCTACATTGTAAAAGAAGTGAATCTATGGTATCAGAGATTTCTGGTCATGCTCATTATACTATTATTTACAATCTAGAGTAAGTTGAAATAATATAAATATTTGAAAATTGATTAATAGGTAAAGAAAATATAGTATGCATAGAAAATGGAATATTATTTTAATATAAAAAATTTGGTAATTAATAACAAGATGACATAAATAAATATATTTATGTTGTGAAGTGAACCAAATTTAGAAATATTAGTTGTGAATGAGCACAGGCAAATGTGGACATTAAAAGCTTAACTCTAATAGAAATTGGGAGTAGAACAGTAGGTACCAGAGACTAAGGAGAGAATACAACAATATTCAAGCACAGAAGACAAGGAAACTCTTGGTATAAAGCATTCTTTCTTTTAATATTATGAATTCAATTCCAGATAGGTATGATATGATCTCACCTCCTCTGTGAGATAGTGTTTCAGATATTCTCTCTAAAGAAAGAGAATAGATGTAAAGGTTGAAGTGATATTTGGCAAATGGAAGAAACTGAAGAACTACATGCCCAAAATATGGTCCCATATAGTGCAGGCATTTATGGAGAACATCTGAAGGAAGATAATAGCTTTCTGGTATAACAGCATGACAGAGCATCCAGAACTTTAATGAAAAGATTCAGGAAAAGTGAGACCCAAGGAAATCACTCCTGTGATCAGAGTCAATTATCACTGTTGAGAAAGCTGTGCATTAGAACTAGACTGTACCCACTGACAAGCAATCAGAGAAAGATGTGGCTTCAATTGAAATTGTTCCCCCAAGGATCAACAGACTTGAGAAACAAATGGAGAAAGCTGTATTGTCACAGGACCTTTCGACTATCTAAGACATAGCACTGAATAAAAAGCTCTCTTGACTGAGGGAAGAATCCTAGCATCCCATACTAAAGAGCAATACCATAACCACCTGTGCCCAAGAAACAGTGCACTCAGAAACTTCAGTGGTGAAAATGCTAAATTGATACACACTGAATGAATATGGAACAAAAATGTAATTCTGAAATGTTATATCAACTTTCAGAACACACACAACCCTAAAGGTAAAAGTCAAAGATTCTAACAAGCAAAGAAGTCCTATGGGTGATCTGAAAAAGTATCAAAAGAAGACAGTTTTAATATGAAACATTCTGGTTAAGTAATAAAAATGGAAATATATCTCTACTGGCATATAATCTTGTTGTATTAACTGAGTAAATCAACTAACAGCAAAAATCTATAAAATTGACAATAATTTTATTTTTCTGTTTCTCTGATTATCTCGTTTTCTTAACTGACTAAAAAGTAGATGATTTAATCATATAACAATTTCAAGTAGAGAAGATCATATAAAATTTTAATATTTAAACAAATCATATGAAATGATAAAACATGAGACTAATACAGAGAAGGAAATCAAAAGAAGATTTCTAGGGATTCAAAATCACAACTTGTTAGCAAAGTTGTAAAAATAAGCTATTATACATATGTCCAAAAACCAGAAACAATGCTGAGAAAATGAAGATACATAAGATGTCAATGTTTCATTAAATATTTGAGTTGTTGAAAGAAATAATAAATAAACTTCAAGGTAAATCCTGAGAGATCATGTAATCTGGAGAACAGACAAAGTAAGGGGTTGGGTAGGAGTAGAAAGAACCAATAGTGTTCTGTCATAAGAATCTGTTGTAAGCACATGAATATATGTGTCACTGATGTACTGCCAGAGAAGAGAGGGGAAAAAGAGAAAACAAAGGAATGTAAACAATGGCTGAATGATTTTCCAATTTGATGATAAACATCAGATTAGGCATTTCAGAGGCCACAGAACTCCAAGTACTGGATAAATCAAAATATTCTTATCTAGACATTTTATAACAAAAGTATTACCAAAGAAGAAGTGGTGAAATGAACCAGGGAGAATTATTTGTCTATAAGATATATATATCTATATACACATATCCATTGACATCTCATGAGAAACAGCAAAAGCCAAGGTAATTAAAACAGCACATTCAGTATACAGGATGTAAAATGATTCAACAAACAGCTTGAACTATCAACAAAGACTATTATAACAAAATAAAAATAAAACATGACATGTTCACAAGCATGAATAAAATCATTCCCCATAGACCTGCTTCATATAAAATAGTAAGGGAAGTTCACTAGGATAAAAACGATGATTATTAACGGGTAATCTGAAACCACTAAAAGGCCTTGGTTAAAAAGATTCCATAATTATAGCAAAACTATAAGTGCATTGACTCCTTTTCACAGAACAATAAGTATATAATTTTAGTATGTTATTAGAAATATAACTTTTATGAGAATGAACATATAGTGAAAAATATCTGATCAAAGGTATATTTTACTGAGTATATAGCAAAAAACATAGCATATATATCCAGGATGATGTAAAACACAACTTTCCATATTTTACTGTTTCCTTCAATGATTTGTTGTAACTTCTAATGAGTGAAAGTTTGGAAAATAATAAATAACAGTAGAAAAACTAATTTGTATTTCTACATATGTAGAAATCAACGTAAAGTCTCTAAACATTTTTTTTCAAAAATAACCACTGTAATGTTTCCTAGACAAGCAAATAAATATAAAATTTTTATTTTTATATTTTGTGTTGAGAAATCAGAAATTAATTTTGTAAGCAATTACTCATTGAATCTGGTGGGTTTTGAACTTCCAGATTGGACCAATCATAGATTGAAAACTGTGCAGTGTCATGTCTCTATGAGCATGTACAAATTATCCCTTTCCAATTTTCCATAAGTAGGAAAGTATAGAAAGTTATAATACAGGGTTTATTAATATACACATGCAATTTAAAAATCATAAAAACATTCAAGTAAGAAAAAAATATCAGGGTTTTTCAGGAAGTGAGCAGAGTGTTAATTGATTACTATACTGACTTTATCTTATGGATGATGAAAATGTTTTCAAAATGATTGTGATAATTTTTATACAATTTTGAGTTTTAAAATACATGCATTTTTTTACTTTAAATGTCTATGTTGTTGAATAAATTGCACCTAAAATATTAATGTGCACATTGTCTGAATAACAGGTATAAATACATTTATAAAACTATTTTTCTTTCCTGCTCTAGCACATGAAATAACGTAACAAGTACTAC
Organism: Peromyscus californicus insignis; assembly: GCF_007827085.1. Lineage (NCBI taxonomy): Eukaryota > Metazoa > Chordata > Mammalia > Rodentia > Cricetidae > Peromyscus > Peromyscus californicus. The sequence continues at coordinate 72,107,746 of NW_026294391.1, read as the reverse complement.
AAATACTAAGCTCTTGATTATTTCTAAGTCCCATGCTTCTGAGAAATATATCAATATTTAAGATTTCTATACCTGAGAACAATTAAACAGTCAAAGGTTAGAAAAAATACAATGTCATAATCCTTAATTGAAATTAATTTCAGTTTGAAGCAATCAGGATTGAACACAATGCTTCCTATGTACTTGGTAAAAATGGACTTTATCTCCAGCCTAGAAGGGAAGGGTTTTCTTACTAACTTTGGGGCCCACAGAGGTTTCCTAGTGAGATCTGAACTTGCTTTACACAGCAGGGCTACATTAGGGATAACTTGACCACATGCATGGTCAATAGGTGTCTGTAATGATCTGCACTTGGCTGTGCTGGGGGGAGGACTTTTGCTTCATCCCTTGGGATTCCTTTAAAAACCCTTTGGCAGAGACAGTCAGGGCCCAATGGATTAGGATCTAGGCCCTCCTGAGGCTATTCCACGTTTCTCTCTCTCTCTCTCTCTCTCTCTCTCTCTCTCTCTCTCTCTCTCTCTATCTATCTATCTATCTATCTAGATTTATTGTACCATCAAATAGATAGATAGATAGATATATCTATAGATAGATAGATAGATATAAAATTTTTCTATCTAATATTTCCTGCTGCTCCTGCTCAAGAGTACCCTGGGGAAAAGTAGGGATGGGATGCCCCCCCCAACACTAAGATGATTTAGTTAAAGTAAGTCTTTGGATGGCTAGGCACAATTTTTGAAGACATGTCCCTTTAGAAAACATGGCTAATTTTGTGTTGTTGTTATTTATGCACCAGAAATTTGTCATTTAGACCACCTTGTCTTTGGGTCACTTACTCAGTAATAATGATTATGGTTATCACTTACTTGAGAAATTATAATAGTGTTCAGAATCACACCCTTGGGGAAAATTTCATTCTTAATTTATAGTAATATCCCAATGGTCCCTTGTCTCAATTGTTCCATTCAAAATCAAATTGGTATATCTTATGAAGACAGTAAATCAAGTAGTGAATCTGTATCCACATCCTTGTTTTACTGCTGTATCTCTTTGAAACTGTTAATTTGATTATGGTGTACCTGTTGCCAATGGCAGATCCAACAGCTGCTAAGTAAGAGGATGCATTATAACATGAATAAAACAGATGGTACAATAAATCTTCATGAAGTTTTGTTCAGGAGAGTGATTATTTCAATTTTTAAATTAAAACATGAAATGATTAAGTAATCATTAATATCTCTCTCAGAAATATTGTTCTGGTTAGAATACCAAATGTTCTTTGTAAGGTATGTGTTTGAACATTTAGCTTTATCTAGTAGCATTTTGAGGTTTTAGAAAATTTGAGATGTAGAATCTGTGGTGATTTGAAAGAAAATCTCCCACAAAGCTTCATAGGGAGTGGGATTATTAGGAGGTGTGGTTTTGTTGGAAGAAGTGTGTCACTGAGGGTGTGCTTTGAGGTTTCAGATGCTCAAGCCAGGCAGTGTCTCATTCTCTTACTGCTGCCTGACAATCCAGATACAGAACTCTCAGCAACTTGTCCAGCACCATGTCTTGTCTGCACATCACTGTGTTTCCTGCCATTCTGATAATGAACTATACCTCTGAAACTGTAAGCCAGCCCAAATTAAATGTTTTCCTTCATAAGAGTTGACATGGTCATGGTGTCTCTTCACAGCAATATAAACTATAACTAAGACAGGCCTAACTGATGGAAGGAAGTAACAGAAGCAGGACATAAAACTTAAATGACTAACTGCTGTTTCAGGAGCATGTCACTGCTAATGGAGCCATTCATGCCATATTACACCATGATGCACTCTGTTCCCTAATAACATGAGTCTAATTAAACCTGCCTTCTCTTTATTTTGTCAGTTACCCATTTTGTCACAGTATTTAGAAAAATGGCTATCACAAATATAAATTCCTGAATTAGGTGTTTTAAGCAAATATGATGTCCTTTGGTTCTGAGCAAAACAGAAAATGTAGCATGGTGTCTTAGATATGAAATATATTATGAAATACAACCAACATCCAGTTTGAATATGTAGATGTAATTCTAAACAGTCTTATTAAATAAGAAACATGGAACCAAATAAAGAGTTAAAAGCCCAAGAGGTCAGAGCACTAGCGAATAGCCTTTAGCTTGCCAGTCGTTGCTGTCCTTCCCCTGAGAGAGAGACCTTCTCCTGTGTGACCTGTCTTTTTATTACCTTTCTGTTCTGCCTTCTTATTGGTTCTAAACCCAACCACATGACTTCCTCATCACTGCCTGTCTATACAGACCTCCAGGTCTCTGTGGTTGGCACTGGCATTAAAGGCATGTGTCTCCACGCTGGCTGTGTCCTTGAACACACAAAGACTTTGCCTGCCATGTGATTGGATTAAGGGCGGGTGCTACCACTGCCAGACTTCTGCTAAATGGCTTGCTATTAGCTCTGAACCCCAGTCAACTTTATTTATTAATATACAAATAAAATCACATTTCAGCACAAATAAAATATCACCATATAAATATGCATATTGCAACTGCATTGCTAAGGCTAATCTTTATTTCCTTAACTTATATTGTGATTGTAGTAAAATCTTTACATCTCATTTGTATTAATTCTTTGAGAAATTTGTATAACATAGTTTGATTAAATTTACCTACCTCCCTCAACTCCTCAAAGATACATCCTCCTTTCACTACCAACCTCACTTCATATTCTCTTTAAAAACAAACACATCAACAAACCAAGAGAAAACAAAAAGAAACATCAAGTCCATTTTGTTTTTTGAATTTATACTTGGACAAATGGCATTCCAAGGTCATGTTCAAACTATTTGGGTTCATACTCTTAAACAAAAGTGACTCTCACTCTCTCCCAGAAGCTATCAATTGCCAAGAGTTCTCAACTGACTTTTTGGAGCCCATTATCTATGGTGGGATACCTTGCCATCCTTGATGCAGGAAGAGGGGCTTGCACCTACCTCAACTGAATATACCAGGTTCTGCTGACTCCACATGGGAGGCTTTACCTTGTCAAATGAGAGGTGGTTTGGAGGTGGAAGACTGAGGGGCAGGAGGAGGGAAGAGAGGGTGATCTGTGCTTGGTGTGTAAAATGAAAATAAATAAATAAAATGTTTAAAAAAAAAAGAGTTCTCAACCAGGGCCAACTACTGGAAGTAGATGGGTAGGGAAAGGAGAATCTAGAAAATAAGTTTTATTTTGCTTATTGAACTGTTAATAATGAAGGAGCTTTACAAAATGGTATGATCACAGCTAAAACTCAGCTGCTAATTAATCAACATTGACTTAAAATAGTTGATAAACACACATATGCATTTGGTAGAACAAAATTTCTTGAACAACCTCAATAAGAAAACATCTAAATATTTTTTGATGACTATTTCCATACAACAACTAACCATGATTCTTGAGTGAAATGAAATGCTAAATTATTGTGATTAAATTTTCTCTATCACACTATACAATACTGATACAATTTATACACACATCTAAAGTGAAATCAGAGATCAATGAAATCTATTTGAAAACAACACATTTTTGTTAAAGAACTTATGTTTGAAATCTACAATGTTTCAAGAGCTAGGGATGTAGCTACATAATAAAACACTTACCTTTCATGTAAATGACCATGTATTTTAGCTCCAACACCAAAAAGGAAAAAGTGTTAAAAGTATTATACAAAATATTCAGACTGAGAGTAGTGTTAGCGCATGCCCTTAATCCCAACACTCTGGAGGCTGATACAGATGGATCTCTGAGTTCAAGCCCAGCCTGTTCTGTAAAGCAAATTCCAGGACAGCCAGGGGCACATAGAGAAACCCTGTCTCAGAAAACCAAATAATTAAGTAAATAAATAAATAAATAAACGAACAAATGAATGAATGAATAAATAAATAATTCAGACTGAACAATAATAAAACAAATATCATGTAGTTGAATGTGTTCATGTTCCCGCCCAGCTCCTATAGTCCTGCAGCTGCTCAGACCCAAATTAACACACAGAGGCTTATATCAGTTATGAACTGTATGGCCTAATGACTCAGGCGTTTCACTAGCTAGCTCCTAAATCTTAAATTAACCCATTTCTATAAATCTATACTTTTCCATGTAGCTTGTGGCTTACTGGTGTCTTTACATCTTGCTTCTCCTGGTGCCAGCTAGCAGTGTCTCCTCTGCTCTTTTTTTCTCCTTCCTCTCTTTCTAGCTAGAATGTTCTGCCTAACATTATTTTGCCTCACCATTGGCCAAACAGCTTTATTTATCAACCAATCACAGCAACACAAATTCACAGCATACAGAATGATATCACCCATCAATATAAAAATATTATAATATCTAAACATATATTTCACCCAAAATGGCACATAAAAAGCAAATAAACATAAAAATACTATCCATTATTTTTGTCTTCATGAAATTATAAATTTAAAGAAATGAAATAATATTGAACAACTTTTTGCATGTCTACATTATTACTGACAACAATAAATACAGGAGAAGATATGGGACAATAAGTACTTCCCCCACTCATTGCTAATAGGAATACAAATGACATCAGTACTTGTAAAAAAGCTTGGTAATCTCTTATAAAATTACATGATCACAGTTGCCTTTGTTCCAACAATGTTACACTTCAGTATTTTGAGTGGATTTTATGATATTTACAACAAAAATCTATGCATGGCACATTTATAGAATATTTATATCTAATAATATTTTAGTAAGTGTTGGTGAATGAGAATTGAAAAGATTTTTAAAAAATAAAACATCATCCATCCACACAAATGCCAATAGTCAATACTAAAAATTAGTTAGCTACCAAACTATAAAAAAAAAATGTATAAGAACCTGAAATAGTCATTTCTGAGTTAAAAAAGTCAATATAATAAAGTTTAGTAATATTTCAATTCTGTGGGACTATAGAAAAGTAACATGATAGAAAAAATAAAACTAGATGCCCTTCAACTGAAGAATGGATAAATAAATGTGGTACATATACACAATAGAATACTACTCAGCAGAGAAAAACAATGACATCATGAGGTTTGCAGGCAAATGAATGGATCTAGAAGAAATCATCCTGAGTGAGGTAGCCCAGACTCAGAAAGACAAACATGGTATGTACTCACTCTTAGGAGGATACTAGATGTGAAACAAGGATGACTGGACTGCTACTCACAACTCCAGGGAGGCTACCTGGAAAACAGGTCCCCAAGAAAGACACAGGGATTGCCCAATGACAGAGAAATGGATGAGATCTACATGAACAACATGGACGTGAGTGGGGGTAATGAAGGGCAAGGGTTGAGGGAAAGAGAGCTTAGGGGAGTGGGAGATCCCAGCTGGATCAAGAACAGAGAGGGAGAACAAGGAATAAGAGACCATGATAAATGAAGACCACATGAGAATAGGAAGAAGCAAAGTGCTAGAGAGGCCCACAGAAATCCACAAAGATACCCCCACAATAGACTACTGGCAATGGTCAAGAGACAGCCCGAACTGACCTACTCTGGTGATAGGAGGGCCAAACACCCTAATTGTCATGCTAGAAACCCCATTCAATGACTGAGGGAACTGAATGCAGAGATCCATGGCCAGGCCCCAGGTGGAGCTCCAGGAGTCCAATTGGCGAGAAAGAGGAGGGTTTGTATGAGTGAGAATTGTTGAGACCAAGGTTGGATAAAGCACAGGGACAAATAGCCAAACGAATGGAAACACATGAACTATGAACCAAAAGCTGAGGAGTCCCCAACTGGATCAGGCCCTCTGGATAAGTGAGACAGTTGATCAGCTTGATCTGTTTGGGAGGCATTCAGGCAATGGGACCAGGTCCTGTGCTCAGTGCATGAGTTGGCTGTTTGAAACCTGGGGCTTATACAGGGTTGCTTGGCTCAGCCTGGAAGGAGGGGACTGGACCTGCCTGGACTGAATCTACCAGGTTGTACTCAATCCTCAGGGGAGTCTTTGCCCTGGAGGAGATGGGAATGGGGGGTGGGCTAGGGGGAAGGTGAGGGGGGCGGGAGGGGGGAGAACAAGGGAATCCGTGACTGATATGTAAAATTAAATTAAATTATAAAAGAAAAAAAGAAAAAAATTTTAAAAAATAAATAGTAGTTCTCAAGATTGGGTAAAGGAGAGGGCTGAAAGAGTAAAGATCATAAAACAAAGGAACTTATATATTTATTTTTCATGATGTGAAATAAGTACATATAAATTATCATACATTTTCCTAAACCCATGGAATCTTAAAACATGAAACTCATCATGCACCTATTTGAAAAAAAGTGTTTAGGTATTTGACAGATCTTGTAAAGCAAACAAAGTACAGCATCATGATTTTTATGACAATGGACAAAGCACTGACATAATTAGAATAAGTTTTGAAATGAGTGGTGTTAGTAAGAGGGACATAACTTCACACAAATATTGTGTTCTAGTAGGAACAATTGTTTGTAACAGATATAAATTTTCACTGTTCTATACTTGCACACTGAAATTACACATTGAAAAAAAAAAACTATGTTACATTGGAATCCATTTCCTCACAGCTTGAGTGGAACTTTTTATGTAAGTGAGGGAAGAAATCAGTTATAATCTATATAATTTTTTAAATCATTATGAACTCATGTTTATATTAATATAGATATGGGTTATTAAATATAAAAACAGCTATTCATATATACATATATCAATGCTAACATACAAATATATAGTTTGTTCTGTCAGCTGACAGAACCAAGTAAAATGATGATTAAGTAACACTAAATTGGATAAATGTCTAGACTATGATTTGTAACGCCATCCTCAAACATAAGACAAAAAATCTCCCCTAAGAAGAAAAGGATACTAGAACTAGGGAGAAACATTCCTAGTACAGAAACAAAAGAACAAATTAAGACAGACAGACAGATACACATACACACACACACACACACACACACACACACACACACACAGCACAAGCCCAAAGTTACACAAATATTGATAAGTATGTATCAATACTCAGAAACCAGCTTAAAGAGTTCTCATTTTCCAAACCTAAAAGACCTTAAGCATAAATATGCATTCTATTTAAAGCTTAAAATATATATCGGTAAACCTACAGTAATAAAAAGAATGACTGCATAAAATGATAAATTGCAGAGATTTGCAAGTCTCCAAATGCAAGAATTTAAAATAATTAAATGTACAATCACTGTCCTAGAAGAGAGATGCTTAATATCCATCATGTGGGCTACACATCCTGGCTTCTTTCAGTGAGAAAGGACAATATTTTCAGCAGATAAATTTGAAAAATATTACCTTGGTCAGGCACTCAAAAACAACATCAACATTGGGAATGTAGCTCAGCAACAGGGCACTTGACAAAAACATGCAAGGCTGTGGAGTCAATCTCCATTACCACATAAAAAAAATATAGTCATAAAGTATATTCATGGCAAGTGCCCTGTTACATGATGAAAATTGTGTACATGCTACTATGTATCTGTGGCCTTCCTCTCAATAACTCATACATCATGGTTTATTGTGAGAAAATCATTAAACATTTAACAAAGCATTTTACCAGTAAGCCTCAGAAACATTCAAGTCCTTAAAAATAAAGTTCTAAACACTTGCCACAAACAAGTGGAACCTAAATAGAAATGACTACTAAAAGTAATGTATTTTCATCAATAGAATTCCAGAGCACAAAAATGGTACTAAACAAAAACTGAGGAAATTCAAATAACTTGGACCATTATTCATAAATATTAGTGAAGTTCATAAATTCTATTTCTAACCAATTCATATTAGTCCTCATTATCACATAAATGTAGATGTAACCAACCGTCTTATTAAATAAGAAACACAGAGCTGATTCAGAGAAGAAAGCCAAGAGGTCAGAGCTAAAAGCCTCACCCTTCCTGCTTCAGTGATCCACTTCAGTAAAGAGAGCTCTCCGAAAGGGATCTACTTCCTGTGTGTATGTCTTTATATAGTCTAGCTGTCCTGCCTTCTCATTGGTTGTAAACCAAAACACGTGACTGCCTCGTCACTGCCTGTATGTACAGCCCTCCAGGTCCTCTGTGGTATTGAGATTAAAGGTGTGCGCCACCGCCACCATGCACTTGCTATGGCTCTAATAGCTCTGACCCCCAGGCAACTTTATTTATTAACATACAATTAAAATCACATTTCAGTACAAGTAAAATACCACCACATAAATTTGTGAAAATGACTTTAACTTAATACACAAATAAAACGCCTTGACATTCATGTCTCTCATGAAGTACATCATACCTAAAATAAACACACTGTTAATTTCTAAATTATGTGGAATTATTTTTCATAATGAAACAAATAATTTGGCCTAATAGTTTCCATATTATTCTGTTGTAAAAAATAAATCTCAAGTGTGTTCTATTAGCAAATGAATACATAAAGATTAATGTGGAGAGTATTTTTTGATGTTGCTTGTTTAGTACATGTTCTCTTCAGTTTGTACTCACAGCACTTCCAAAAAATTTATATTTCATGAAGTCTTCAAGGTACTTTGGTTTAGAGCTATGTTCAAAAGTAATGGTTATCATATTAGTTCTCTGAGATCAGATTATGTCAGAACATATACAACTTTAGTACCTAGAAAAGTTCCTTCAGGTACCCAAAATTGTGGAAAGAAAATTAATGCTGAAAATGATCACCTACAATTTTAATTGATTTGGGCAAAAAAGGCTTTGGCTTTTAGGTTACTTTTTATTGAATATATAGAATTATGTGTCTGTTTGTGTGTGTGTGTGTGTGTGTGTGTGTGTGTGTGTGTGTATTTAGGCTACATCCACATCCATATCCATTTGTTTAAATTATACTTTATAATACAAATTCTATAAATATATTATGTGAAATTAGGCATTCAAAGAGTCAATACAAGCACAAATGCATCAACTTATTCCACACATAATGGTCCTTATTTTGCTCTTGCAAAAACACTTCAACTTTCAAGGAAAATAATTAATGGGGCCAGTGTATCTTCATATTCTTTTGCCTTTGCAGAAAAGATTTAATTAAAAAATGTCATACTATTATCTATTAATGAGATCATGTGCAAGATAAAAATGAGAAAAAAAGACTTACTAGAGCAAAAGAGAAAAACCTAAGATTTCATTGTGACAGAAAATGATACTAAAGTTTATGAAATGTTCATTCAGCTCATATGAGGATTATGGTAACTGGATGCCTCTTTCAATATAGTTGAAAGTAAAAACCAATTGAAACACACTCTTAGAAATAAAAGAAAAAGCTCGTTCATCAATTAAATTATGCTTACTTTCTTGCCAAGGTGAAAAAACAATTACCAATTGAAAAAGTACAAAAATACAAAATATTACATTGAAGCAAATATGAGGAAACCTGAGGCCTAATGAGTCAAGATTTCTGTCCAACCGATATCTCTTACGTTTTTGTGCTTGACCATATTGAATCCCCTTTAAGGTATTTAAAAATATTACTATTTCACATCTCTGAACAACTTTTTAACTACATCATAATAATTACTAAACCCTAGCACTAAACATTTATTCCATTTTGTCTTTCTCTTCATTCTTTGTTTGTTATGCAAGATTTTACAGTTATTAGCTTCTAGCATAGTGAGCAGTGCTGAAAGCAGGTTTTGTGTTTATATCTTACAGTGCCTATGAACCCAGGTATTTGCAAAGGCTAAGCAAGTGATCTATCATTTAGCTTCATCTCCAGCCCTGTTATTTGACTGTCATTAATTTCTATTTACTCCAGCATATGTTATAAAAGATGAATTTTATGTAGGGATTGAGTACTTTATTGGAGCTCAATATTTAGTCTCAGGATCTATATTCTAGCAATCAACAGCAATCCTTTATCATGTTTTTTTATTGATGTCTCTTAGAATCTTCAAAAGAAGAAATGGTATCAGAACTAAATTAAAAGTAAAAACTTGATTTTTAAAAACTAGTCAATTTAATGGTCAGGACCATGAATAAACGTGACCTAAATAAATGGCCTGCCTATCAATCACTTATCCTGAATTTACATTCTGTAGATAGTGGTTTTATACAGAGAATACAAAGTACTTAATGAATCAGTTTTGATTATGAATGAATATGGTTTTAGACAAAAACTTGTACCACTTACTTTTCTTGTGGTAAGTTTCAAAGACTAAGAGCTATTTTGTAAGCCATTCATGATAATCACATTTTTTTTTGTATTTGCTTAATAATAATGGCTTATTATGTATATTTTATTAGCAACACTTCACTGTCCTATTAGTTATGAGAGAAAATCAAAGAAATACAGTGAAATCCAAAATAATATAGCCTACATTCTATTTGAATCTTTTTGCCTCTCCATACCTTTTATTCTTAATAATTGTAATTAGTATGGAAAGAAATATAATTCATTGTGACATCCACATATAGTCTCCTTATTCTTATTCATCTGGAAAGTGTTCTTTCCTGACCTCCTATCCTGTACTCTCTCCTGTTATTGGTTCCAAGAATTTTTAAGTGAGTCATAACTATAGCATTCTTGAAAAAACTGCAAATAAAAACCTTTTAAACTTCTAGTTACAACTGTTTCTATTAACCCATGCTACCTTATCCCAGGTGTAATAATTAATATAAAATATCAAAATAAAAACTGTATTTAAGAATTAATTTTAGTTATTAAGTTACTATAAGGATTATGGTACAGCTAGTAGAAATTTCCTTCTCAATTATCCTTATTAAAAATTTCATCAACTGCAAATTGTTGATTATTGCACTATGATATTTTCATACTGTAAAAATATAATGTGCACACATTTGAAAATGTGATACAGTTTTGTAAGACTTGGTTAGAAAATAATACATCTGATACCTAGGATTGATTTGCCTGTCCCAAGACATATTTTCCAGTACATGAAATGATGTTTTAGTGAAGGTCATTTATTGATGCTCCTGGAATTTGTAGCTTGAGACATTAGACATTTTCTTTCTAAAGCAGAGTATGAAGATTTGGCTCATTTTCTGTACATCCTACAATGTACATATGCACATTTCATAGTTGTCTTTGAATCCAGTTGTTTTTTATATATGCACCAAAAACTATAGTTATCTTCTTACAATACAAATTTTGAAGGGAGAATTTAGACACCTGTTCATTTGTATATATCACTTTATTTTTTACTAGAGTTAAAAATTACCTTTATGATTCTAAAAAAATTGTTTCAGTAGTTTTAATTATTTAGTATGCTTCATTAACATGTAATTAACAACTAAATTTGTTCATGCCAGATATATGTGTTATGTATGAGTATGCAAAGTGAAGGAATCAAGCTAATTAATATATTCATTACTTTATGTTTTTCATACTTAAAAGTTATACCTGCAAATTTTAAGTATGAATTAACTAGAATCATCGTGCAATACAACTGACTTCTAGAAAATATGTAATTGAAATGTTATACTAGTTTTACAACATCTTCTCATTTACCCTACCTTCTAACCTTAGCCTCCAGAAACAGCCATTTTCCTCTGCTTTTATGACTTTGCTTTGGGTTTCAAATATACACAAATATTTTATGAAGTATATGTCTGTCTATGTGGCACTACTTCCTTTTGTGATATTTCCTATGTGTATCTCTATGTGAATGGCGGAATCATCATCATTTACAAGCACTATTCCATTGTATGGACCCTACATTTTATTTTTCCTTTAGATAGCAAACCAGTAGATCTTGCTTTAATTATAAAAATTAACTCATATGTACAAATCCATAGATATCATGATTATTTTTCTAGGCATGCACCTGTATGTTAATCAAGTCCCCTTTCCCTACTGTCATTTTCTTAACCTTGTACCTTGCTCTTTCCTTTAGCATGTCTCTTTCTCTTCATTTATATACTACTATTAGACATTCAGACCAAATTTTCTGTCTCTCTCTCCCTCCTCCTCTTCCGCCTTTCCTTCCTTCCTTTTTTTTCATCCTTTCTTTCTTTGGTTTTCATACATAACAGAAAATAAGTAATCCTTATCTTTCTGAGTATGACATGATGATTCTGATAAATCCATTTAAATGGAAATGAAACAGTTACATTATTGATCTGCTAATAAAATATATTGTGTATATATATATATATATATATATATATATATATATATATATAGTGTATTTTTATTCACTCATCTTTGGATGGGCAATTACTCTGAATCCTTAATTTGGCTATTGTAAATAGTGACACACACACACACACACACACACAAACACACACACACAAACAAACAAACCCAGATGCTCCAGCTTTCTTCATTCCCTTCTAGTAAACACCCAGGCATGCAATAAATGAATTATATGGTAATTCTACATTTAGTTTGTTGAGTCATCTCTGAACTATACTCTTTCCATCCTTACTAACAGTAAAGAAGTTTTCTTTTTCTGTACATACTTATAATCACTTTCAGGGATAGTCATTCTAATGGAAGTGAGATAATCACTATGTAGTTTTTATTTCCAGTTTACTGATTACTAAATATAGTGGTTTTTTATTAGAATATTTAAGGCCTTTTGCATATCTTCTATTTAAAAAATCTTTTGTGATTATTTACCAGGTTATTGATTGAATTCTTATTTTTTTTGCAGATAAGTACTTTTGTTCTTGCTTGATAATTGTTTTGTTATGTGTAATTTTACTATGTTAAAGTTAAAACCTTCCTTTTTGAAAAAAAGAAAGGGGAAAGTACTTGGGGTGTCTTTCTTTATGCTGTGAATATGTTGCTCTGATTGATTAATAAATAAAATGCTGATTGGGCAGTAGCCAGGCAGGAAGTATAGTATAGGCAGGATAAGCAGAGAGGAAAATTCTGGGAGTGGAAGGCTGAGTCAGGAGATGCTGCCAGCTGCTACCACCATAAGTAAGATGTAAAGATACTGGTAAGCCACAAGCCACATGGCAAGGTATAGATTTATAGAAATGGGTTAATTTAAGATATAACAGCTAGCTAGAAAGAAGCCTGAGTCATTAGGCCATACAGTTTAATTAATATAAGCCTCTGTGTGTTTACTTGGGTCCAAGCGATTGCAGGACTGGTGGGTGAGAGAGACTTGTCATGACCACAGGACATGTGGGACACAGGAAAACTTCAGCTACACTCTTCTCCTCCCTCTCTTTATATACAGTATATAAATGATCAATCAGATAAATATTTTCTTCAATTTTGTATATTTACACTCTATTGATTTTATTTTCTATTCTTGTGGGGGAAAAGTTATGTTTGAATAAATTATACTAGTCAATTCTTTCTCTTAATTTCTGAATAATTCCTTTTCAGGAAATTAATTTCTCCATCAAGATCTTGAATTGCATCTACCTATGGATTTTTGCAGTAGTTTAAAGCTTGAGGTCATGCATGTGGAGTATTGATTCATTCAGAGTTACCTTGATATTTATGAACAGTGAAAGAAAATGATCTATTTCACCCTTTGTGTCTAGATATTCATATATATGAGCATAATTGTTGAATAATTTCCAATAGATTGTTACTGGAAATGTTTGAGGTGGTCATCTAGAGTCATCAGATGGGAACTGGAGTCCCATATTGGAGTCCTTTGTCTTCTTAATGAAGGATTCTAAGGATATACTCAAAATGAAGGTTGAAGATGTTTTTATTACATTTCAAAAGAAAAACCTCAGGGCAGGCAAGCTCTATACATGGGCAGCTGCTCAGAAGAAGAGATGAGGATGAAGATCAGAAAAAAAACATTTTGCTTGTAAGTAGCCATGGGTCAGAAAAGCAGCCACATGGTAGGGAGAGAGCTTTAGAAAAATAGTGAAAAATCTCAAAGTTCCAGAGTATACTTATTCTCTGGCCAACATCCAAGAAAAAGAACAGAAAAAGTTACAGCTTTTAGAAAGGCAAGCAGACGAAACAGAATTTTATTACTTCTCCATAGTGACTGCAGTAAGATGTGTCTATCTGTGGAGGAAGACTGCATTTATCTCATGAAAGGGATAATTCCCCACTGTAGTGGGTAGCTATTCCAGCTTTGACCTTGAAGCACTGCCCCTAGGTGGCAGCAAGTAACTGCCACACCTGCCTATGAGATGCTTGCTCTCTTGGCTCCTCGTGATCCTGGATGCTAGATTGCAGACCAAGTCAGAGTTCTCCAGAGAACCACGTTGGACTACACCTCATCTCTCCCAGATCCTGTAATGACCCTTTATTGGTTTTAAGTTACACCTGAAATAAATCTCTTTTAATTACCAGATAAACTACATTGAATTGCCTTGTTAATTGCTGCTATACCAAACCCTAGGTCTTTAGCATTGCTTAAAGTGAATTTTCTTTCCTGAGGCATGGTCTTGGTGATCGCTATACGGAACTGGCATGTTAAGTCACTGCCTCTTTTCTCCTTTGTAACCCTAGAAAAAGAAGCATCACAACTGTCTCTCCTAACTCTATAGGATATACATAAAATGTGAAAAGATGATGTTATTAGGGTTTATTAGGCCTATTAAGAGAAAGGTAATTAATCCTTAAAAAAATAGAATATTAGTTATAGCTCTGGCCTTTGGTAGAGACATTACAATCCTTAATAGTTAACCCAACTAAGCCTGTCAATAACCTGTCCTACACATCAGGAAAGCTGATTCACCTAAAAATATGCTAAGGAAATAAAGAGATAATTATGAAATAATGTACTTAAACCTCCAGAAGCCCTTTCTCCATGCAGGTACTTATAGTGTGTAATAGTTTGAGTAAAAATGGCCCCCATAGATTCATATATTTGATTGCTTACTCATAAGAGAATAGCACTACTTAGAAGGGTTAGGAGGTGAGGCCTTGCTGGGATAGGTATGGCCTTTCTGGAGGAAGTTTGTAACTAGGGGTAGGGGCTTTGAGGTTTCAGAAGCCCAAGCAAGGCCCAGTGACTTTCTTTCTTTCTGCTCCCTATGGATCCAGATGTAGAACTCTCAGCTACTTTCTCCACCATGTTGACTTTCTTGCATGCAGTCATGCTCTTCACCATGACCATAATGGACTAAACCTCTGAAACTGTAAGCAAGTTCCAATTAAATTCTCTTTTTTAAAAGCATTTCCATGGTCATTGTCTTAGTTAGGCTTTACTATTGCTATGAAGAGACACCATGACCACAGCAACTTCTATAAAGAAAACACTTAATTGAGGATTACTCGTTACAGATTCAGAGGTTCAGTCCATTATGATCATGAAGTAGAGCATGGCAGCATGCAGACAGATGTGGTGCTGGAGCTGAGAGTGTTACATCTTGCAGGCAACAGGAAGTTGACTGGCTGTCACACTGAAGGAAGCTTGAGAAAAAGAAACTTCAAAGCTGGTCCCCACAATGACATACTTCCTCCAACAAGGCTATACCTCCTAATAGTGCTACTCCTTTTGGGGACTATTTTCTTTCAAACCACAACAGTCATGGTGCCTCTTCATATCAACAAAATGTTGACTAAGTCAGAAGTAGTACCAGAGAGTGGGTTATTGTTGTGATAGGCATGACTGTGATTCTTGGTGATAGAATGTGAATTTGGACTTTGGATTAGGAAAGCAACTGAACTCTTTAAGTGGGGGTTAATGGGCCATATGAATAGGAATGTGGAAGACAGTGGTACTGAGAGCAATGTAGATCATGACAGCCTAGAATTTTCACAGGAGAAAAATATTATTACATGCCCTAGAGACTATTCTTGTGATATTTTGGCAAAGAAAGTGGTTGCTTTCTGCCCTTGCCCCCCCCCAAGAAAAAACCTGCCTGAGACTAAATTGGAAAATTTTGGATTAATGGCATTTGCAGAGATTTCAAGACAGACTAGTATTGACTGTTTCACGTACTTTTTAGTGGTCACTTTTATGTACATCTATAATGGAAGGGAGCAATTTTGGCAAGTAAAAATACAAAAAGTACAGGGGAGAAAAGGAACACAGGAAGTATAATTTCGATAAGTTCAGTACTCAAGGATATAAAAAGTTTTTTTAGAAAACTTGATCATAAGTAGAATAAAGGAAGTGGTAACATCAGGGCAAGACTCACCCAACTAAACTTCCAACTTACAAAAAGAGATTAAAGAAAAGGTTAAACTTATTTCTCCATGTGTTCCCTCCTTTAGATCTATCTCTTTACACAGCCCATGAATTCTTCTGCTTCTCTTTCTCTCCCATTTTTCTACCATGTATTTGCTCATTGTGATGATACCTACCAGCCTGGCTCTGCAAGGTGCCTGGCAGGCATGTGAATGCCTTCAGCCAGCCCAGACTGTGAGGGGGTGGTCCCAATGACCCAGACAGACCAGATCAGCTATCACCCAGACCCACGTCCTGGGTCTTGGATTGGCATACCCTAATATCTACCCCATCTATGGCCTGCTGGAACACATGAAGGGACTGGTCATGCAGAATGATAACCTCAGAATCTCCATGATTTGTGGCAACAGCAGGATATTCAAGAGGAGTTTTACTCAGGGTCCAGTGATGATGGTATACACCTTGAACCAGACCACTGACTCAGTACAATGAACATTTGCAAGTGAGGCTGATTGGGAAAAAATGGTAGAATGTCTGACACAGCAGATCCCAATGCCACTAGCACAAATGAAGAGGTATTGGAGAGATGGGAAAGATAGAGGAGTGAGGTGGTTTGTTTTGTTGTTGTTGTTGTTTGTTTTGGTTTTTAATTGATTATTGGGGGGTCTCTTTTGCAGACAATGCAGTGGTGAGAGATGGATATGGGGGGACAGGGAGATAAGTGGTATTGTGCTACATGAAATTACCAAAGAATCAATAAAAAATTATTTTTTAAAAAAGGGGAAAAAAAGGAAAGTTTAAGCAGTGAAGGAAAACAACAACAGGAAATTGATGCAAATGTAATTGAATGAGGGGACCAAAACCCCAGCAAACAAAAGAATTTAGCAGCTTTGGCCATATGGTTCTGGTTTAGAGTCAAGGATACAACAAAGGAGTTGTAGTGTCTCCCTCCATAGCAAAGGAAAGCCACAGAGGTCAAGTATGTGTCAGGGATGTCAATTCATGGAATCCCAGAGAGGCTATTGTGTGAAGCTTTGAAGAATGAATCCTAGATTGTGGTGGAGAACTCAAGATGTTGGATATGCCAGAGTAGTGGGATACCTGCCATAGGGACCTGTAGCTGAAGTGTGGAACCAGCACAAGAGAAAGAAGTATGTTGCAGTCAACAAAGCTTAAAAGAGTAGGCGATCTGAAGAGCACTTTGACATCAGACATTGAGATGCAGAATTTGGAGTTTACCCTGCTGGTTTTAGGTCTTGCTTTGGTCCAATATTTCCTCACAATGCTTCCTTTCCTCCTTTTTAGACTGACAATGTATATTCTGTGCCATTGCATGTTGGAAGTCTGTGATCGGTTTTTTTATTTTTATTTTTTATAGTTGTTATAGTTAAGAGATTGCCATGAATCTCAGAAGGGGCATTGAACTTAAATTTTTAAACAGTGTTGAGACTGTGATATACTATGGTGACTTTGCAAATTGAACTGAATGCATTTCTGCATTAGTATATGGCTATAAACATTTGGGGACCAGGGTTGTTTGAATAAGAATGGCTCACATATTTAAATGCTTCGTCATCAGTGAGTAACACTATTTAGAAGGATTAGGAGGTATGGCCTGACAGGGACTAAGAAATTCTTTTACTGCCTGCTTATCCTGCTTGGATTTCTGAATTTGAACTCCAAAATTATAATATTTCATTTTTCCTCTGTGGGGACCAGCCCCCACATTTATTTACCCCACGGACTCTAGAGGAATGAGGGATAGGAGACTCAGTTAGAGAGGGGAGAGAAAACACAGGGTAGACTCAGGTGATCCTGGATCCTTATCTACCAGCCTCAAACTTTATTTCTAAGGTCTATTTATAACAATGCCAAGAGGTGGAGCCAAAGACTTCCCCCTTGCTAGATACAATCAAGTGTACACCCTTACATACACCTGGTACCCAGGCCTGTGGTCCAGTCAACCTCTTATGCAGTCCTGCTGGATACAGCCACTAGGAAACCTAGTGGGCTACAACAGGTCCCTCTTCTTTATATTTTAAAAGAAAAAACTCTTGATGCAACCACATCAAACTTAAAGACAAATAGGTTAACATAATTTTAACATTAATATTGCTATATATAGTTAAAATTACATCTTAAAGCAAACTCTTAATCCTGCAAACATATTCTCAAACTAAATTCCTATAAACCTACTCTCAACCTACAAACCTACTCTCAACTCTCAACCTTCATTCCTACAAACTTATTCTCAAAAACAATTTCCTAATAGAATTATACAAAATATAACATTAATTTACTCAAGTAACATGAAAATATTTTTTAAATATACTGAGGAATATTAACTCTCCCTTTTCTTTATATTTTAAATTAAATTTCAAGCCTAGTTAGAAAACCTAAATTTCTTTATAAGCAGTTCCATTTTTACATAAACAGTTCCATCATCACTGTTGATGGAGTCTGTATGCATAAGTAAATTCAAACTGTCCCATTGTAATGAAATCATTACTGTCCATTTCATTACTTAAGTCCAAAAGTTTTAAAAGAGTTCTGGTGCTATTCCAAAAAGTTCCTCTGAGCATTCCTAGTCAGGGCCTGGCTTGTCAGCTGCCCTTAAGTCTGTGTATAGCTGTCAGAGTCATGACTCTGAAGCAAACAGTTCCAAATGCGAGAAGTCCCACAAACAAAACTTTTCAGTTCAAGCAAGTCTCTCTGAAACCTCTGCTCCCGGCCACCACTGTGCTTTGCAGTCTATAGCCTTCTCTAACCGGACGTTCCCAGACCAGGCTAGAGAGCTTCACCTCATAGCCATACTGGATCAAGATTCTTTCAGCTGCCATGAGATGAAGCTGTGGCCTTCCCACAGCAAACCCGGCTTTGGGAGGAAAACCCAATTACCTACATCACTGACGGTCCAAGTGCTCAGCAAACTGGGTCCCGGAATTGTCTGAACACTGTCCTGTTGTACGTTGTCCTGTAGTATGACGAATGTAGCCTCATGGTAACTCCATGAATGCAACCACATCTTGCTGCTGGGAGCTCGGGCTGCGGTCCGTCTCAGCAGTTCCCGCAGAGCCTCAGGCTGGTTGTTCAGCCTGGAGTACAGTTCTCACCTCACAGCCACAGCTTCCTGCTCTCCAGTGCATCTCAGCTGCTTGTCCAGCACTGACACCATTCTGCTCTCGGCCTCCAGAAGCATTCTGGACTCTGCCGTCTCTGCTGTTCACTGCTGCTCTGCTTGCTGTTCACTTTTCCTGCGGCATGGCATCACGGCAGGGCTTTCCAAAGTGCTGCTTGCCTTTAGTCTCTCTCATGGCTTAGCTTGTTCATTTTTCACAGTGAAAAAAGCTTGTAGACCCTCATGCATCTGCCTCCTGCACAGCATTGATGCCTTGAGGGTCTCACCTCTGGCTGCTGGCACTTGCACTGGCTCTTGGCATCTGCTGCTTGAGAACCTATGATGTTTTATGGGTCTCAGCCTGGCTGCTATTTTTTGAAGCTGGCAGTCTCTGGAGCTACTTCTTGTTGTTACTGGTGGTTTCTGGAACTGCCAAGTCCCCTATGGATATTATTTTCCCAGGTTGGGAAAACCTACTCTTTATATCCTTAGATTTGCTTATCCTTATGTTAAATTTTCTTCCTAATATTCCTATATTATACTTCTATTTCCTACCTAATTCTAAATTTCTTACTGCACTGTTACTGCATTCTACCTTCCTTAATTTTTATAGATAGGAGAGAGACAGAGAGTGAGACAGAGAGCGAGACAGAGACAGAGAGACAGAGAGAGAGAAAGAGAGAGAGAGAGAGAGAGAGAGAGAGAGAGAGAGAGAGAGAGAGAGAGAGAGAGAGAAAGAAAACATATAGACAGAAATCTAATGCTACAGCCTTGTGGCATTTCATTGCCTACCATATACACCCAAGAATAAAATACTGTTGCCTTCATTTTTCAATTCCTTATTGACATGCCTACACTCATAATGCCCCCTTAAACCTTTTGCCAAGTTCTAGGGTTTTTTTTTTCTTTTTTATCTTTTTCTTTTTCTCTGTTCAGGTGTCATCTGTGGGGGACCAATTCCCACATTTATTTACCCCACAGACTCTTGAGGAATTAGGGATGAGAGACTTAGTTAAAATTAGAGAGGGGAGAGAAAACACAGGATAGACTCAGGTGATCCTGGATCCTTATCCATCATCCCCAAACTTTATTACAAAGGTCTATTTATAACAATGCCAAGGGGTAAAGAAAAAGACCTCCCCCTTGCTAGATACAATCAAGTATAGACCCTTACATACACCTGGTACCCAGGCCCGTGGTCCAATCACCCTCTTATGCAGTCCTGCTGGGTACAGCCACTAGGAAACCTAGTGGGCTCCAACATTCCTGTTTATATCTCTTTTTAGATACTATGTGAAAGACTAAGAAAGCATTCTTTGACATATTGAGCTTTCTCTATACTTTGCAGGATATGCCCCCACACACACATCCTCACTTTTATATCTACTTGCTGATCTACTTTGCTAAACCTCAGTTCTTTATTGAACCTAACTCAAAAGATATGGCTATCTCTATTCCTCTTACCCATCCTTCTCCTCCCACAAACTGCTATTGATAGTTTTCCTGACCTGTTGTTTACCTATCACACACCAATAAAGATGTCCTCAATCTTCATTCTGAATCAGTTTTAAATTCTTTGATTAATAAGATAAAGAACCTAGAAAAAGGATTCCCGATTTCCTGGTATAAAGTGAAAACTTGTCAAATTCTAAAAATGTATAAAGAAAAACATACTTCCCTTTTCTAAAGGTACTGTTGGTGGAGATTGAGAGATTGCTCAGTGGTTAAGTGCACTGACTGTTATAGTTGACCGGGGCTTCACTGTGAGCATCCAAATAGTGGCTCACAAATGTCTCCAATTACAATTAGAGGAAATCCAATTACCTCTTCTCACTTCTCTAGGCTCTATAAGTACATGGTCCACAGACATACATTCAGACAAAACATTCATTAAAATTTTGTAAAATATTTAAAAGAATAAATGAACAAATAAAGTATTTTCTGTGGAAATCATAATCTAGTTTTCCAAAGTTATAGATACTGCTTTGTAGTGAACAACTGCTAAAGGATTTCAGTATTTAATCTCTTGGCTCTTATGCTTCCACTTCCAAACAGCATCCATTTCATTTCTGCCTGTTCACTTCCTCCTAGATCAATCATTCTGTTTATTTTCAAGCATGATGAAAAGGCAGTAAAGCACTCTTGTTGAGTAACACTGGGAATTCATAATAGTTATCTAATTGTTTTTTACTTTATAAATGCTTCTAAAGTCATATGATGGTTAAACTTTAGGCTTCTTGTTGACTCTTCTGTGATATAATCAGTATGCTTGTTTATCCTACCGTCTCCCTGACACTTACTTTTCTTATTATAACATTTCCTAAAATTTGTGGCAGTTAAGATGGCCACTCATTTGTCTGTTTCATTTTTATTTTGTCTCTACCATATTTTTCTATAACTTTATGTCTGTATTGATTTATTTATTTTGCATGTGCATATATAATGAGAGAGAGAGTTCTCATGTATACCATGGCAGGTGTTTGAGAACTTTTGCATGTGACAGATGAGGACAATATCAGGTGTCTTTGATCCTTGCATGCCTTCCAATGTGTTTTGTAAAGGGTCTCTTGTTCACTGCAGTATACAAGCCAGGTTAGCTGGGTTGAAAGCTTCTGTTAATTCTACTGTCTCTGCTTTCTACCTCCTGGTAAGGACATGCTACAATTACAGTCACCTGCCCTTTAGCATCCAGCTTTTACACAATGCTGGGTATCTGTAAGAGATTGCTTTAAACATGCCTTGATTTTACTAAAATGCCAAGGAGTGTGCATACGGATCATTATCATAGGTGTCTTCCAAATCCACCATTATTAGCTGAAAGTCATACCAAACTATCTTCATTTTCTCATACCATGCTCTTTGTTAAAGCACAAGCATGGAACTTGCTAAATGACAAGCAACTAGAGAATAAAAAATACATTTCCTTTTTCAAAATATCAGGGCTATGTTTGAAGAACTTAATGCAAACTCAGTGTGAAAAAAAAAGGATTTATTTATTTTCTTATTAGGTACAAGAAAAGTGATAGAAAATAGGAGATTAAAACATTCCAATTGTCTGTGTATAATCATTTCAAATAATATCTTCAATAATTATTTTTATTTTCAATAAATTATCTAAGAGAAATGTCTTCCTTTCTTCTTTCTTTCCTTTCCTTCCTTCCTTCCTTCCTTCCTTCCTTCCTTCCTTCCTTCCTTCCTTCTCTCTCTCTCTCTCTCTCTCTCTCTCTCTCTCTCTCTCTCTCTCTCTCTCTCTCTCTTTTCATTTTGTTTTACTTTTCAAGACAGGGTTTCTCTGTGTAACAGTCCTGGATGTCCTGGAACTCATTTTGTATACCAGTCTGGCCTTGTACTCACAAAGATACACCTGCCTCTGCCTTCCAAGTACTGGAATTAAGGGCATGTGCCACCACAACCTGGCTGAGAAATTTCTTTTTTTTTTAATTTTTTTCTTTTTTTTTTTTTTTTTTTTTTTTTTTTTTTGGTTTTTCAAGACAGGGTTTCTCTGTGTAGCTTCGCGCCTTTCCTGGAGAGATCTGATTAAAGGCATGTGCCACCACCACCCGGTGAGAAATTTCTTATACCACCAAAATTTTCTTCAAAAGGCAACAACTATTCATTCATCTAAGTCAGATGCCATAAACTTATGTTGATTAAAATTCAAATACACGATTCAGCTTTCATTGTCATTATGCTCATATATTACCTCAGTATCTCTGCAAATCATTCTATGTTTACAAATATAGATCTCCAAGGTTTGATCACAGCAAAATTTAATTTTTCCTTGGAATTTAGAGTATTAAATTCTGTCACACATCAGTCTTAGCAGATAGATCTTCAGAATCATGTTGCATTACTGTTACTATTACTTCTCTCATGCAGTATTACTAGACTGTAATGTAGCTGGAGAGTTTCTATGATATAGATATATAGGATATAGATATGATAGGATAAATAGTAACAACTTGTTTAAAAATATTTTGCATTGCTATGGATTTTAGTTTATTGATACAAATTTAGAGTTAATTTTGTTATACTGTATATCTATTTCTACTCTCGTTTGAGTTATTATGTTTATGCAACTCATTTAGATTTTAATGTATAATTAAAAAAATACAGATTAATAATTAGTCTTCTATGATAGTCAAAATTATAGTCATGTTAAGTTTTCTAGGTGTACATAGATATAATTCAATTAGGTAGATAATCTTCAAACACTTCAAAGAACTACAGAATATGGTTTTAAAAATTTAGACCTTCTGGACAGTGAGACATGTCTGCTCCTGGCAGCACTGATTTACTTCAGAGAAGAGGATGGACGTTGAAGACACTCCATAGGGAGTTTATCTTCTTGGCAAAAATAGCCATTTGAGCAAGAAACTGTTCTTGCCTGAACTGCTTGATCAACTGGACACGCAAGACCCATAGAAAGGCGACCACTGAACTTTGCTTGGCAAAATTGTCCTTCAGGTTCCTGCTTTGCAGAGGAAACTGCCAGACATTCTGCAGGACACAGAGAGAAGTGACTGAGAGACTCTAGGCCTGTGGGCTGAAGACAGATGCCCCAACGTTACATACAGAGGAACTTTGGATGACTGTCCAGGATGTCAGGTGTCTCTGTCTACTCTCACAAGACTTCTGAAACTTGCTTGTGTCCTTCTCCCATTTCTCAGGTAATATTATATCCTTCTGGGGCCTTTGATGTAGTTGAAGACTAGATAGTTATAATTTTCCTCAGTTATGATAAAAGATAAGTTAGATATGAAACCTTAGACTCACAAATATAGGATAGATAGAATATTTTCTTTAATTTTGCCAAATACAAATAGACTAGATATTATAACTGTAATTCTTGCTTGATAACTGTTTTGTTATATGTAATTTTACTATGTGAAAGTTAAAACCTTCCTTTTTGGAAAAAAAAGAAAAGGGAAAGTGCTGTGGGATGTTCTCTATGCTGTGAATGTGTTGTTCTGATTGGTTAATAAATAAAGTGCTGATTGGCCAGTAGCCAGGCAGTAAGTATAGGTGAGACAAAGAGAGAGGAGAAGTCTGGGAACAGGAGGGCTGAGGGAGGAGATGCTAAGAGCCATGAACATGAGGAGCAACATGTTAAGATACCGGTAAGCCATGAGCCATGTGGCAACTTATAGATTAATAGAAATGGGTTAATTTAAGATATAAGAACCAGATAGCAAGAAGCCTGCCATGGCCATACAGTTTATAAGTAATATAAGTCTCTGTGTGTTTACTTGTGTCTAAGTGGCCAACCAGAGGGCCACAGGAGCTGAACACAACCAGGAAAACTTTAACTACACTATAATTTATGCAAATAATAAAGTATAATAATTCTGATAAACATAAATGAAAGATATATTGATGATTCAATAGCATAACAAAACTAGCATTGTTTAGGATATAACTTTTCCTGATTACATTTGAATCTAGTCCAATAGCTTAAGTAAGATAATTTAAAATATAAAGAAGAAAATCATAGAAATATAAAGTTGTCTAAAAATGGAGGAGAATCTAGGGACCCTATCAAAGCAACACCAATGGTTACATATATTTCCTGTCTTAATAGAAGCACAAGGACTATTCATTTAATATGGCATGGAGTACATTATCTATTGCAAAATGTAGAACTTTCAAACATGTCACTACTTGGGACTTTGAAGATTCTTCACTAATATTCAGAAGCTATCAGAAGAAATTTGAATATAACTAGCTATAAATTGTTTTTCAATGTCACTATAACTAGAACTGAAAGCCAGAAAATATTTAGGAAGATAGGATACTATTTTCAGTTTATAATCAAATCTAGGATTTCTATATAGCATCCTACTGACAGAAAACAGTAAAGTATGATTATTATTGATTACTGGTATTACCAAGTCTATGTGGGAAGCATGGAAAATTTTCTTGCTCTTACTTGCTATCCTGAGTAGATTCATGACTTTTTATTTTGGATATCTGATCCACAGTAACGTCAGGGTTTTGAAAAGTGTATTTTTTGTGAAGATAACAAACAAAGGATTTTTTATCTAAAACTTGAAAATTGTCTTTTTGGAACACAAACAACATGTTGTTTAAAAATTGCAATAATCTCCTGGACATATAAATGTCTATTAAATCTGTCAATTTTGTTTATACTAAGGTGGTATAAGTTTTACTTTCTAATGTTAGTAAAATAATATCAGATATGCTTAAAGGTGGCAAATGAGCATAGTAATACAATGGGAAAAAATAGAGTTTTATATAATAGTCAAAACCAAACAGAGAATATGAGTATTATTTATATATTTTCTCCTTGTCTCAAAAAATAACAGAATCCTTAATGCTATTCCAGGTAGAATGCAAACTATTTTTCTTGGGTATGACATTTACCCACAATGTTTAATGGGTACCATACCAAAGTCTGAGATGAAAGAGAAGGTGATGGGTTATAAAGATGCTGTTCAAAGGATATCTTATTACATTTGAATATGTGGAGTCAATTCAAGAGATCTATTTGTTCACTGTGATTACAGTCAATGAAGTTGTATTGTAATTTTGAAAAAATAAAAAATATGATTGAGGTAATACATTTATTAAATAGCTACTTGTAGCCATTCTACAATGTGTACGTGTTTCTAAGCATCATTTTTCACACAATTATAACACTTTATTTGTCAAGTTTAGCAATTTCTAGCAATAGATTTTGGTGTCCTTGGACTACAGTACTTGGATTCAAATAATATCTCTTCCATTAACTCAAATAAATCTCTGCTAAATTTATTCTCTTCATTTGTGAAAATACTTAGTATCCAGTAGTCATGATGTTATTAAGATAATTATCTTGATTGATGTTTAAATACCAATATACAATACATATGAAGTTCTATATAAGTCATTGTGTTTTTCATTGTAATATACTTTAAACTTTCATATGATACAGACTTAGAGAATGTTCCTATAATTACTTTTTTAAAATGATGTTCTGATTGTATGTTTTCTGCTCATCAGAGCAACAGGACCCCAAGAAAGACACAGGGATCACCCAATGACAGAGAAATGGAATGAGATCTACATGAACAGCCTGGACATGAGTGGGGGTAATGAAAGGCGAGGGTCGAGGGAAAGAGAGCTTGGGGGAGCGGGAGATCCCAGCTGGATCAACAACAGAGAGGGAGAATAAGGAATAGGAGACCATGGTAAATGAAGACCACATGAGAATAGGAAGAATCAAAGTGCTAGAGAGGCCCACAGAAATCCACAAAGATACCCACACAACAGACTGCCGGCAATGGTCGAGAGACAGCCCGAACTGACCTACTCTGGTGATGGGATGGCCAAACACCCTAATTGTTGTGCTAGAAACCTCATCCAACTACTGAGGGATCTGGATGCAGAGATCCATGACTAGGCCCTGGGTGGATCTCTGGGAGTCCAATTAGCGAGAATGAGGAGGGTTTATATGAGCGAGAATTGTTGAGACCAAGGTTGGATAAAGCACAGGGACAAATAGCCAAATGAATGGAAACACATGAACTATGAACCAATGGCTGAGGGGCCCCCACTGGATCAGGCCCTCCAAATGGGTGAGACAGTTGATTGGCTTGATCTGTTTGGGAGGCATCCAGGCAGTGGGACCAGATCTTGTGCTCATTGCATGAGTTGGCTGTTTGAAACCTGGGGCCTATGCAGGATTGTTTGGCTCGGCCTGGGAGGAGGGGACTAGACCTACCTGGACTGAGTCTACCAGGTTGACCTCAGTCTGTGGGGAAGGCTTTGCCCTGGAGGAGATGGGAATGGGGGGGGGGGGGGGGTTGGGGGGAAGGTGAGGGGGGCGGGAGGGGGGAGAACAAGGGAATCCATGGCTGATATGTAGAACTGAATTGTATTGCAAAATAAATTAAAATTAAAAAAAAAAGGAAAGGACATTCTGTGCTTGTTAAAGAATCACAAACAGGGCTAAAATCACATCTCAGAAGTAGAGCATTTACCTGTCATTCATGAGGTTCAGTTTGATTCCCAGCACTGCGGACACACAAAAAAGTACAAGTAAGGCAATTTTACCAATTTGTTAAAATGTGACTTTTCTAAAGATATAGACTGAGTTGACTACCGAAGTTTGACATACTAAACAACTCAGATATAATTGAACTAGAAGAAAGTAATTATTTTAAAACTGGAAAAAATTATGTACCTCTGTGCTACCATATGCAGATAGTGTATGCTACACACACACATACACACACACACACAAAAAAAAAAAAACATTGGAGACAATTCTAAAAATATATATACTTATAACACCAAGCAAAAAGTGATGGTTATATCTCCTTATGTTTGTCATGTATTAGCACTGATATATATTCCAAATGCCAAAATGAGCATGAAGAAATTTTGAGGTATGTTTTAAGACAAACACTTTTGACAAGCATAATTAGTTATTATCAAAATTCACAATATGAATCCTTTCTCCTCTAAACAAATAATGTGTAGGCATCTTACTGTTTAGCACATAGTAAACAGAGAAGACAATATTAATAGGCACGACTACAAAGTGATATTATTTTTAATTCAGTGATGCAGAAATCTCCAATTCATTAGTAAGATTCACAGTATAAAATTCTTCCATTATCTTATATAAATTGCGTCAGGATATAATATGTATACTTTCATGTTTTAAAAATGAAGTGTATATTTATGAATGAAAGAAAAGAAATGTGTGCTTTCATCTCTTTTGATGAATTCCTTAGTTTGCATTCCCTATGAATGGTAAAGGACAAAGGATCTATTAACATATAAAATAATTGCTAATGTGCCAAAAATTTATGTCATATGAAACATCTTATTTTACTGGTGCATTTTTATGTTACACAAATCATATTGATTTGCACCTAGATAAATAAAAATAAATAAATCTTAGTTATTCAGTATGAGACAAAGTTTTGCCTTGAAAAATTCATCCACATTTATTTAAATTGTCCAGGAAAATTAATAATTTTATAAACCACAGTTATCATAAATTATTAGAGATTTATAATTAACTTCATATAAATGGAAATTAGTGTATAATATATGAGCATTGTGTATTAATCAACGAATACCTAACAAAGTATTCACCAAGGACTTCTAGCATAATGAAAGACAGCCACAAATAAATCTAATTAAGCAGAACATCAAAATTTCTATAGATGATTGACTGAAGAAGTTGGAGTTTAATTATTATAATTTTAGTTTCTCCATGCAAAACTTCAAACTATTATTTCAACATTTATCTGGTACATCAAATATTCATACAGGCTTAATTTAGTGTCATATTTTATTATTTAATGTTTTATTAGTTCTTTTCCAGTATAATATTTTTAAAGCAATCTTACAGTTACTGTGAGTCACTTAATGAGAATGAGCAAATAGGAAGCAAGCATGTCTTTCATGAATAGAAAAATTAATTCTTTTATAATCATATTCTTAATCCACATCTTTCCCATTGTACACACACAGAAGGCAAATATAATTGGTACTAGCAATAGGAAAACCAAAAATAAATAAAACTTCATGCTTTTATGTTTATTTGTCAGTCTCACATCCATTTCTTCTGCTCCTTTTCTTCATTTACTTGCCACTTTGATTTTGAATGGTCACAAGTGGTCTACTATAATTAAATGTTATGAAAACCAAATGTACCAAAAAGCCAGAAAACTTGTTTCTTAGATAAATTTTTGTGTGTATATTTGTGTGTTCTATGTCTATGTAAGTGTTAATGTATATGCCCATGCTATGTGTATGCAGGACAGAAATATACATGGCATACCTTCTTCCAATGCTTTCTTACCTTATTTCCCTGAAGAGGATCTAGCACTGAAATTGATGTTCACTGATTAGAACCAAGGATCCTCCTGTCTCCACTACTACAGTGCTGAGATTACAGGTATGGTCCACCACAATCACATTTTGTTCTATATTTTTTAAAGGAGATATCAGCAGGGATCTTGACTCAGTTCCTCATGTGTGTGAAACAAGCAGTCTACCGACTGAGGCATTTTCTTAGTGCTCTGGAATAAAAATATTCTTTGTGATAAAAAGTTACTGGTATTACATCATGAAAGAAATATGTCCATGACAAATGAATCAATCTTCAAACAACTAACCAACCTAGAATATCTTGAATTATGCTGAAGCTTGATTGGAACATAACTCTCTATCTGAATAATATTTCACTGTATATGTTTACCTTTTGACATATCATCTCACACATTATTTTAATTTTGCTTCAACCTCCAGAAAAATATTGGATGCGTTCTTTAAAACTTTGGCACTTTTCCCCTCTGTTCATCATCTTTTCTGTACTGACATATGTACTTTAGAAAAAAGTGGAAAATTTATGATTAGAGTATATAAGAAAGTGCAGCCATTTTGCTTGAAAATCGGTGTCATTAAAATATTTGTTATGAGCACATATAGGAAAAAAAAGGTGAGGACAACAACATAAAACTGATTTATTCTTTCCTGTCACTATATCTTTTCTGGGCTTGGATTAAATGATAGCAATCTTAAAAAGTTCTTATAAAATAAATGTATAAATAGCAGTTCAATATGTGGAAAATATTTCAATTTCTGTGGAATTCAGAGCATAAAGACCTTGATTTATCCACACAATAACTTCTTCACAAAAATAAGATGCTTAAAGCAACAGTTAATAAGTCATTCTGTGGATACCACCATATAAATACACTGTGATTCTTGCACCTGATTTGGAACTTTTATTATTGATAGATTTTACTCTTTGGTCAGAACTATTTTTTATACCCATATAGAAATGCAACAAAATACATGTCATTATGGACAGACAGGACATGAAACAAAGGACTACTGATTCTTGCCAAAACAAGTGTGGTTATGGCTTTATCAAAAGGCATCTTCTGAGGCCAGGACAATATGGCACCATCCCTGAAGTGGCCTTCGCAATTCGGAAAAGAAAGTGCCCTTTTCTTCGAAGGCAGCTGAACAGGCAGTGGGCTGATGGCTTCTGATGTGCTATGGAACAGCAGCTGAAACAGTTATTCTTAAAGAGTAACTAAGCTCACGCCTCTCAATAGTAGACTGGCATTTGATAGAGGGATGTGGAGAAGAACGGGATGCTGAGATGAAGCCATCTATACACAGTCAAGAAGAATGGACAGCTGAATTAAAAAACCATCAACAATTTCCAGAATTTAAAATCCTGAATCATGACATGACACTAGTGGAATTCAGGTGTTTCTGGTACATGGACTGCTCTCACCCAATGTGAGGTTGAACTGTTGACCTTGTGTACATCCTACTTCACAAATGAGTCTGTCAGATATGCTAAGCCTATAGGCTGAAGATGATGCCCCAGCACTGCGGAGAAACCTCAGGTGACTGTCCAGGCAGCTGACTGTTTCTGTCAACTCACAAATTTTTTGGCAGTTGCTTGCATGTACTTCCTGTTTTTATTTTTGTTAGCTAATATTATTTCCTTCGTGGGTCTCTGAGGGAGTTGAAGATTAGTTAGTTATAGTTGAAGGTTAGTTAGTTATAGTTGAAGATTAATTAGGATAGAAAGTGAATTAGATACATTTTGGACTTAACAAAATAGGATAGATAATGAAATTATTATCTCTGAATTTGTCAAATACAAATGGACTAGACATTGTTTAGACATTTATTACTTGTATATGTTGTATTTAGTTATTGTACTTTTGTATATAGTTTTTCTTTTGTTAGTTATAACCTTTTTCTTTTTTTTCCTTTTTATTAAAATAGAAAAGGGGAAATGTGGTGGTATTTTACTTGTACTGAAATGTGATTTTAATTGTATGTTAATAAATAAATAAATATTAAAAAAAAATACATGTCATTAAAATTGTCATTCATACCAGGTATTGGTGGCACACCCCTTTAATCCCAGCATTAAGGAGGCAGAGGCAGGTAGTTCCCTATGAGTTTGAGGCCAGCCTGGTCTACCGAGCAAATTCCAGGACTGCCAGTACTGGTACTCAGAGAAACCCTGTCTCAAAAACAAAAACCAAAAAACAAACAAACAAAAAAAGGCATTCACTTCATTGTTGCTCAACATCATTAGATGAATCCCAACCCCAAGAAGCAGTGCATGATTGTTGATAAAAACTTTTTAAGGGAGAGTATAGAGATATCTTGATCATATAATTTCTTAGCATTATACGTATAGATACTATATAGAATGTAAAATATTTTTAGATATAAATGGTATATCCTAGGACTAGTTTATTTATGAGATGATATGGTATTTATTAAAATGTTTTCCATTTAAACTTATAAGACTTCATCTAAAAACATTTTTGGTTGATTTTGCTACATTTGTTCCTGTTATTGCAATAGATTGGTCCCAAATATTAATAGTACAAGTATCAAAACTTCCTTCATCATGAATCCCTGAGTGAAACAAAGACCATTTCAACCCTTATGAAATATGCAATGTGTGCAAGAAGCAAAATCCTATTGACTGGAAGTGGTTTTTTTTTTACTATTTCATAAAGTTTTATACTGACAAATATTCTCACTACCACATTTCATTCTTATTTTGATCTTTCTCAGGCATGTCTGAATTGCTAAGAGATATATTATCAAGGATTCAACCCAGAAATATGGCATGATACTTCTCTTTTCATCCTAGAAATAATTCCAAGGTCCACCAAAACTACACAATATTTGAAATGCACATGTTTTCTTCTTGGTATGAATGAGAATGAGATAAAAGTAAGCATCAGTGATATCTCTCAAATTCTTTCTTCTCATTTGCTTTGTGAATTAGAAAACTTCCTGAGTACTTTCTGTTGTAAATTGTGTTTTATGTAACTTCCTTTCTGCTGTGTATATGATAAAATATCTTTGAAATATTAATACAAAAATTTTGCTAACTATCCACTTTATTATGGATGGCTGAGTAGTGAAAAAAGAACATAGGAATATGTTTCAGTATATTTATCCAAGTTAAATTAGTTGCATAAATAACATAATTTGTATTGTAACTATTAGGGCGTTAACATAGTATTGAAATTCATGAAGCATACTTCTTGAGCCAATTTTAATTGAATTTTGTTATTTTCAACATATGTCCTAATTTGATTATCAAGTAGTTACTTGGTTACTAAACATATATCTTGTTATTTTAATTCTTTGAAATTTGAGGCGATCTAGGACATGATAAATGAAAACAATTATTGTAGCCTCCATTTTATAGCAATCACACTGTTCTCTCTATAATTTTCTATCACATTTAAATTTTCATTGTACCTATGAGGTAATTATCCTAATGTTACAGTTGATTAACTAAGCAGTAGAGAATCAAATGAACTGTTTAATGTCATATTGTTCAGGGTCATGTAGTTAGTGAGCTGGGATTTTAGAACTATCTTCAGCTGTTTCCAATTATTTCAGTGTCCAGGTACATATAGGTAATGATAACTTTATTTAAATACATTAGATCTCAATACACAGACTTTCCATGTGGCAACGATCTTTTGTCAACATATTTTTTTTTTTTTTTGGTTTTTCGAGACAGGGTTTCTCTGTGTAGCTTTGCGCCTTTCCTGGAACTCACTTGGTAGTCCAGGCTGGCCTCGAACTCACAGAGATCCGCCTGGCTCTGCCTCCCGAGTGCTGGGATTAAAGGTGTGCGCCACCACCGCCCGGCTTTTGTCAACATATTTTAAAAGAATACATATCACACTTGTGTGCATTAAATTCAACATATTTTTACTAACATTCCCTTTCATTAAATATGCTCATTAAAGATTTTTTTACCTCAGTCAATAAGATACAAGTCTCTTCTTCTATGTTTATTCTAATTTAAAAAGTTCTTTTTATAAAATATTTTCTGATCACAGTTTCTATTAATTCAACCCTTCCAGATCCTACCCTTCTTCCGACCCCTCTGAACTCCACAAACCCTTTCTCTCTCTTTTTGTTCAATATCAAATAGGAAAACAAATATAAAGCACATACTCAGAACAATAACAAAACCACAAATCTGGAAAACATAACATACAAGTATATGACCAGTAAAACAAATAATGGCCAAAGAAAGAAATATGACACAAAACTTTAAAGCATCTTTGAGTTCATTTTATGTTGACCATGTATTAATGAGAATAGGGTCTACATTGTTCAAATACCCACTGAGACACCATTGAATAAAACTAAGTTTTCTTTTGCAAGCTGATGTCAACTGCAGATGGCTTCTTGCTTATTGATGGAACCCTGTGTCTACTTCCCCTTCACAACACTGGGATCCCATCTGGGTTAAACCTATGCAATCTAAGTGTTCCAAATTATTTCACTATCTGCACATTGTCCAGTTGTGGATCTTTGTGTAAGTTCCCATCTACTATCAGAATAAGCTTCTCTGGTGATAGCTGAGCAAGGGACTGATCTAAGGGTATTGCAGAGTCTCATTAGGAGTCATTTTATTATTGTGAAGGCTGTTCATTTATCAGAACAATGGTATTTGGTTTACTTTATGCAGATGACCTATCTAGTCTCATGTTCTTGACCAACTGACCAATGTCAGGCGTGTTTTTTTTTTTCCCCACGAATGAAACTTAAATCGAATCAGAGAGTTGATCATTACTCTCACAACTTTTGTGCCACTTTTTGCACCAGCATATCTTGCAGTGGGTCACCATGGTAGATAACAGGTTTGTAGTTGGTTCCTTTTCCTCTGATGGCATGCTGGGTAACCTTCAATACCATAAACAATAGTGAAGCCTCTAGTTAGGCACCAGCATGTCTTCTCCATGTTCAATGAGATAGTGCTGTCTTCAGCATGAGGGCCTTACCAATGGTATGTGAAGTGCAATCACAAACTTTGTTAATAGCCTGAGATGTTAGAGATTTTCCATGGGACACCTTTGGTCAATGACTCAACTAGATATAACCCATTCCTGTTACTATAGGTTTCACTTGGTAGGGAACGATACCTAGTTTAAGCATTGTCTCACTTGCTATTTAGTGAGTCCATTTATATTTCTTCCATATATGTACATATTTCAGGAAGACTTTGAAGTAGTATATTTCCATATAGATCCTCAAACATCCATCAGTATTACTTTTTCCTTCCTTTACTCACTCTCTCACCTCTCCCACCCATCCCATTCCCAATTTATTCCTCTCACTCAAGTCTCCCCTGTCTCTTCATAATTACATATTATAATTCCACTTCCTTGTTGAATCAAAAAGAAGCTATAGCTCATAGGTAGAACATCTGCCTTGCTTGTAAGACTTTGAGTTCAATACCTATGACAAAATTAAAGTTATAATACAGAATGAAATTTATTCAATTTGTTTTGAGAAAGAGGTAAAGAAAAGGAAAATATTAAATCTCAGTCCCAGTGATATCTCAACAGGTAAATGCACTTGACACACAAGCCTGACAATCTTAGTTTGTTTGCTAGAATCCATGGTAGAAAAAACAGACTGACTACCGAAAGTTGGCTTTGATCTCTACATGTACAGCATGTTACATGCATGCCCATATTCACCCACCCACCCACTCTCCACACACAATAAAAACCAAAATAAATTAATTTTTAAATTGAAAACAAAATATTTCCAATATGAATTATTTTCTGAAAACTTATTTTATGTCACCTTCTGAAAATTTCTAGAAATAAATTTATTTGTAGTATATCTTTCCACTTTTTCCCAATTGTCCAGGTAAAATTGCTACTTCATTAGAGTAATTAGCAAATGTAAAAGGTTTACTTTGCACACTTAAACCTGCAATCTTCTATATTTATTAAAAATAGAAGCATATTTTGATGCTGTTATGCATATTATTCTATGCAAGCATATTAATTGTGCAGTGTAGTGGGTTACATTCTACTTTCTTGATGACACATTTATTATTCCATAACATATTGTCCAGTCTCCATTTGTTTTCTCTTCTTCAATTTACTTTTATTTCATCACATAAATTATGATTCTGAACTGTGTCAATAATTTTGTATTTGTGAAATCTTGCTTTATGATCCAAGTATAGTTTACTTTAGAGAATGATAAATGAATATTGTTAATGGAATGTTAAAAAGAAACCAAGGAAAGTGGGAGAAAAATAAAAAAGAAGGCTGAGGAGATGACTTAGTATATAAAGCACTTGCCCTGCTAGTGTTGGGACCAGAGTTCAAACCCCTAGGACCTATATATAGCTAAATGTGGTGGTGGCACATGTTTCTAACCATAGTGTTTCTATAGGGCAATGGAAGACTGTGACATGTCAAATAGACTACCCTGGAATATGCAGCATTATTTAAAGACTGTTTCAAGCACAGTGTGAAATGGATCCTGACAGGTAAGATTGTCCTCTGACCTCTGTAAGTGTGCAATACTACACACACAAACATATACACATAACCACACAAAAACATTTTTAAAGAGAGAAGACAGAAAATGAATGAGATATAAGTGTGGGGAAAAGAGGGAGGAATATAATAAAAAGACCACTCCATTAACTAAAAACAAAGAAAGTAAAGGAAAAGAAATTATTTCCTTCTATAGAAATCAGACACTTTTTTCTGTGCCCTCTGCTTCTGGAATTTGGCAAGTATGTGGGATGAACTAGAACTCGTTTCTGCTCTGATAATTGCCTTTTGGGTGTAAAAGAGCAATTATCAGGGCTGTCTATAGGCTCAGTGGGCAAAGCTACTTTCCAAAGTCTGAAAACCTTGGTTACCAAATAAATCTTACTGTTGTGAATATTTCCTTGCCATAGGAATTCTCTTGTTTCATCCCAGGTGGCGAGACAGGGCAAAATTAACCCTCATAACTCCAGAGTAGTATGACCAACTCAATTAATTGGATCTGAGCCCCTGCATATGGACATAGCAAAGTAATAGTGAATATCCTCTGAATGTCTCTGCTCTTCTGGCAGTGGAAAACGTAATGAAGCCAAGAAAACAGCATACACTTGGAGACCAAGGGAACCGATGCTTATTAGACAAAGGATTATTATTATTATTATAATTATTATTATTATTATTTTAAATATGAATGCTATTTTCTTTTTCGTGATTTAACGCATGCACCTAATGCATTGTAGTTATCCTCACCTAAATCCTCTCCTATGTGCCGTTCACCCCATTAATACTTTCCTTTTAAAGTCCCTTTAGCACATTCATGTCTTTATGTTTATTTTGTGACCCATTGAGTATAACCATAGAAATCTTATGACAAAGGTTTTGGGACAGTTGACTGGAGCCTGATGGGCTCACCTGTGGTTATATAGCTGCAGACAATGAGTGTTTCTCTCCCAGAATATACAAGAAGTCAATACCTCAATTGGATGAGGCTCAATTTTAAGCAATACACTTCTTTTACTTTTATTTGAATAGGTATAATTTTTTATTTGATTAGAAGATAAGTTTCTGTATGGCTTCTTTACTTATATTGGTGTACATGATAGGAAACAAAACTGTGTTACAGAGAAAAGAATCACTCCATTTCTGAGGAGAGAGAAGCCAGCTGTATGGGAAGTACTGCAAGAAATGGGACGGCCAAGAATGAGGTAAATGCTAGGAGAATATCTATGATGACTCTGTGTGTGTGTGTGTGTGTGTGTGTGTGTGTGTGTGTGTGTGTGTGTGTGCACATGCTTGGGTGTGATGCTGAGAATAGAACTTGGGGCCTTATGCATGTAGGCAAGTATTCTACCACTGAAACAAACCAAGTCCAATCATGAATGTTCTTGTTTTTCAATAGAGTCTTAAAATTAAATTTATTGGTTGTATGGGGGTGGCACAAGCCACAAAAAAAGTGGATAGGTCAGAAGACAACCAGGGGCAGTTGGTTTGTTTCTTCTACCATGCTTGTTGTAGGCATTAAATTCAGGATGTCCAGCTAATCAGGCTCTTTTTACTCACTGAACCATCTTGCCATCCATAGTCATGAAGTTTTTGTCCTCCATTCATAGATGTGATCTGTTAATCATTTTTTACATCAAACAAATTTTCATTCCTGGTTATACTCACTGCATACTCACACCAACCATCTTCTGCCTGCCAAATTGGTCACAACGAATGATTTTTTTTCTGCTAAATTCCAGTTGATAATAATTGAAGGACAAAGATTTTCATCTTTGTCCAATTTTAATAGAGTAGTTTTCAGAATTTTATCATTTCTCCTAGATTTTTTAACTCGATAGAATGGCGTATTAAAGTAATCCATACAATTATTTTTATTTCTGGGCTATTTTTGTAATATAGCACTTTCAGATTATACTTTTATTGATTTAAGTATTACTTCTTCTTTGTCATGATTCCTGGAACTAAAGTTCTATGGATTTTATCATTTGAAAAAAAGAAACGTTGCTTTCAATTTTCTTAGATTTCTCTTTTATATTTTAGTCTCTGTGTTATTTCTACTCTAATTTTTGTTATTTCTTTAGTTTGTAACAGTTTGAGTTTGGTCGATTGTAGGATTCTAAATTAAATTAAGACAAAATTACTATTTCCAAAATTTATAGAAATTCTGAAGGTAACTCACCTTTCCTACCTCTGTTTCACTCTCCAAATTCTGACAAAAAAAATATATTTGAAATATTCATTGAAGATACTCTATTCTTAAAAATCAGGAAAAAAATCTCTAATTTAATCCGTAGTCTATGAAATCTAATGGTACTATTTCTAGAAGTTATATCAAATATAAAATAAAGCAAGTATTTATTTGTTTATTATATTTCAAAAAAGTAGAAATAGAAATGTAACTGAAAGGTTCTAGTATTTTGAGCTAGAGAGATGGATCCATGCATTAAGAGCAGTCACTATTCTTGCAGCAAATCCAGATTCATTTCCCAGCACCACCATCTCTAAATCCAGGAGATCTGAAGCCTTATTCTGGCTTTCTGAGTCAGGTACATGATACCCAAACATACATGCAGTCAACAGCTATATACATATAAAATAAAAATGCATATTTAATTAAAGGCTCTAGTTTCTAAATAGAATATGGTAAACTCACATTTGAATTTTAAAGGAAAATATGAATTTATGCTTTTTTATGTTCTGTTGTACTTAATATCATTTAATGAAATCCTTAGACCTAATGGCAATGCAATGTGAAATTTCACCTATTTCATCAAGCACAAAGTTTTGAGTTGAAATTAGTTTTATTGTATTTTCTTGAGACAGGGTTTTACAGTATAGACCTTGTTATTCTCAAATTCACCATCCTATAGCCTCAGCTTATCAAATGCTGGTAATAAAGGTGTTTATTATCACACTTAGTTGAGAATGTGGTCTTTTAAATTTTGTGGCTTTACTAAAGAAACCAGGGATCATTAGAGAAATGTTATGTCTTGGGCAGGGAAAGTATGAGATGTGCCTGGAATATATTTTGATTCTAAAATAAATTGAAGCCATCAAAGACTATTCTATCATGTTAAAGTAAAATAACTGTCTATGCAAAGAGAACTATTATTAATAAATATAGGATAATATGGGAATTTAAAAGTGTAGAAATTGTGTGTATTGACGACATATTTGGAAATGTGATTGCTTTAATCAGCTCAAGAGGAAAGAAATGTAATCTATGGAACAAAACTCCAAGTTATCCAAAAAAATCTCTAGCACTTATCTGTAACTAATGAGAAACAGTACATATTTAGAATAGCATGTATCTAATAATAAGTACACTGATAGGAAGTACTTAATATGTACTTGATCTGATCATGGAATTGATTAGGTAAGTCACAGGGAAATAAGCACATAACTTTTTGTAATATAAAAATATAATTTGAGAATGGTAGTCATTAAATAAATTTGTGGTACTTGGCCATTATTTGCAAAACTATAAAGCTTACTAATTCCTCATTTTTACCTCAATATAACTTTTAGAAAGGTAAAGAGAAATGAAAGTCACTGAGGATAAATGATCTCTTTTGTATATTCTTAGTCTTTTATGTAGATGTAACAGTCTTATTAAATAAGAAATACAGAGCCAAATACAGAGTTAAAAGCCCAAGAGGTCAGAGCAGTAGCTGAGAGCTGAGACTTAAAACTGCCTTCTTACTCTTCCTGCTGCTGCTGTCCTTCCCCTCAGCAAGAGACCTACTTCCTTTTTATCTGTCTTTTTATTGACTTTCTGTTCTGCCTTCTCATTGGTTGTAAACCCAACCACATGACCTCCTCATCACTGCCTGTCTAGACAGACCTCCAGGTCTTCTATGGTTGGTATTGAGATTAAAGGCGTGTGTCTCCATGCTGGCTGTATCATTGAACACACAGAGATCTGTCTGTCATGTGATGTGGATTAAAGGTGTGTGCCACCATCACCTGGCTTCTGCTATGCCTTGCTATTAGCTCTGACCCCCAGGCAACTTTATTTATTAACATACAAATAAAATCACATTTCAGTACAAATAAAAATCACCATACTTATAGACAAAATAATTTAAAAATGTGATCAGAAGGAAACAAAAATTTTATTAGCATTCTAGAACAAAAACACCTAGGCAATCACTAAGTCATGGTATGGTATCTGCCAGGAGAAAATGGGGGGAAGAATATTATACTATTTGAGTTGGTTACACAATAGGAAAACAGACAGGACCGGAACTCTGTGAGTAGCTGCCTGAAGAAGGGGTGGCACATCCCTAAACCTAATGCGAAAAGCTTCCTGCAGTAGATAACCATTAATAGAGAGACACAAAGCTTCCTAAAATGTAGAGAATAAAAAACGTTAGAATACTGAACCCACAATGGGACGGCTATGTCACATACCCTCCTCCCAGGCCTCAGGTATAATTGCACCAAGAGGGCAAAGAAAGATTAGAGTTAGGACTTTTAAATGAGTATGATGGAATGAATACAGTATGTCTTACTTTGCTTTCTACTGCTGTGATAAAGACCATTGCCAAAATCAACTTAAGAGTAAAGGGTTTATTTAGAGTACATGTCCTGATCACACACCATTATTGAGGGGAACCAAAGCAGGAACTCAAGCAAAGCAGGAACTTGGAAGCAGGAACCAAAGGAGAGACCGTGGGGGAATGATGTTCACTGTTTTCTTGGCCTGTTCAACTTGCTTTGTTATACTGCCCAGGGCCACCTACCCAGGAGGAACACCATACTTAGTGGCTGGGCCCTCCCACATTAATCCTTAATCAAGAAAATACCTCCAAAAAACATGCTTATGAGTCAATCTGATGGGGACATCTTCTAAGTTAAAGTTACCTCTTCCAAGATGACTTTCACTTTTGTTAAGTTGACAGAAGAAAAAAAAAACTAAGCCAGATGCACGGTTCTCAGGGCACAGCAGGATAGCTCCATGTATGGACTCATAGTAGTTGTGAGAGTATGTACAAGGTCTGTACAATCTCATTCCAGGTCAGATTCCTGTATGGTGGGAAAGGAGGGCACAAAGTCACACTCTTAGTTAAGGACCTATTGGCAATTAGTAGCTTCTGGGAGAAGAAGAGTCAGTTTTCTTTAAGATAGCAAAAATTCTACTTTATTTTTTTAAGAGTACACAAAATTGCATAGATGGTGAAAAGGTGGTGGATCTGGAGGGAGTTGAGGAATGGTGTTAAAACAAATGGTATGAAATTCTCAACTCATTTTTTTCAATGAGAAACAAAGAACTCTAAAATTCTCTGTGGTGATATTTTATTTGTGCTGAAATGTGATATTTTATTTGTATGTTAATAAATAAAGTTTACCTGGAGATCAGAGGTAATAGCCAGCCATAAACAGAAGTCAGGTGGTGGTGACACATGCCCTTATTCCGATCACATGGCAGGCAGAGTCTCTGTGTGGTCAAGGACACAGCCAACTGTGGTGACACAAGCCTTTAATCCCAGTACCAACCATGGAGACCTGGAGGTCTGTATAGACAGGCAGTGATGAGGAAGTCATGTGGCTGGGTTAAGAGCTGATAAGAAGGCAGAGCAACAAGGCAATAAAGATGCAGGTTAGACAGGCAGAGGGTCTCTTGGGAAGCTACAGTGAGGTGGTGAGCTAAGGTTAGTTGGCTCTCTATGGCTTGCAACCCTGTGTTTGGCTCTGTGTTTCTTATTTAATAAGACTATTTAGAAATTTGTCTACAATACTCTCTTGATCTTATTTTAGTTTTGACAATACATAAAATATAAAAACAATATTTAAGAAACTACAGGCAAATTGTTTTTAAAAGTCAATCATACCAACCATACCAACCAAAAAACTAAAATCACAGGTTGTGATTTTTAGATCATAGACCCTCTAGCCTCCAGAAAGAAGGCCTATCATGAGCTCCTGCAGCTAACAGGCCTCTGGTGTGAAGGTTGGAGGACACAGGTCTCAATAGGGAAGGGAAAGCCCAGTTTCTCCCCTTGTATCGGCAAGATAAAATTTGTGGTCCTATCCATTACTTGCCTCTGCTATACTAGGAGTCATATAAGTAAGGCCAGATTATATTGAATACTATGGAATTTCCTTCCACTCCCGGGAAATCTAAATAAAACAAAACAGAACAAAAATCTAGTTTTGATCAGAGCATCATAACGCTTTTGTTTTAGGACTCCATGGTTGCTAACTCTCCTCCTCTCCTAACTTAAGTTTTCTCTCCTAATAAAGTTCATATCCAGGCTTTTAAAAGGAAGGCCCTGTCTGTCACTTTAGGATCCCATCATGCTCTCTCTGGTATAATACTCTATCTCTCCTAATTGATTTCTCATTTCAAGCCTTTCCTGAGCATGGTTGCAAGGCTTTCTATCTTAATAAAGCTTGTTCTGAAGGGTAATTTTGTGTCAGCTTCTTTCCTGAATAAACCTATGCGATCTGACTTGCATCATTGTCATAAACATTAAAATACGGGGCGGTGGTGGCGCACGCCTTTAATCCCAGCACTTGGGAGGCAGAGCCAGGCGGATCTCTGTGAGTTCGAGGCCAGCCTGGGCTACCAAGTGAGTCCCAAGAAAGGCGCAGAGCTACACAGAGAAACCCTGCCTCGAAAAACCAAAAAAAAAAAAAAAAAAAAAAACATTAAAATACGATGCATGCATTTATCAGATATTTAAAGTGGCCCTTAGAGTAAGAGACAGTACAAAAACCAAATAGCAATTGGAACCTTAACATGATTGAAATAATAGAAATTATTTACTTTTTATAATCATGTCCTCAGAGCAATAATGGTACACAATGAGTCATCTACTAAAAAACTGACAATAAAATAAGATATTGATGAGGGGTAAGGCCCATCATCTCAAAGTTGGAATTAGGAATCCAAACTAACCACCTAAAACAGC
The DNA here is from genome assembly GCF_007827085.1 of Peromyscus californicus insignis. Taxonomy (NCBI): domain Eukaryota; kingdom Metazoa; phylum Chordata; class Mammalia; order Rodentia; family Cricetidae; genus Peromyscus; species Peromyscus californicus. The sequence continues at coordinate 72,065,312 of NW_026294391.1, read as the reverse complement.
ATCTTGGCATAAGGATCATTTTGAAGTATTGTTTTAAGAAAATATAGGCAAAAGAAATCACTCTTTTTGAGAGATATTAGAATTATAAATAAAACTTTATTTGTAAAAGTTTCTTCCATTCTTCTTCAGGAAGAAATGAATGACTAGATCAGTCTCTTCATCATTAGAAAAGGGAATCTGTGGTTGATATGTAAAATTAAATTAATTATAAAATAAAAATATATAAAATAGAAAAAGCATTCACTCAAAATTGTGTAACAGACATTATTTTCTTTTTATGATATTTTTCATGACTATGCAGTCTTTTTTTTGTTTTGTTTTGTTTTGTTTTGTTTTTGTTTTTTGAGACAGGGTTTCTCTGTGTAGTTTTGCGCCTTTTCCTGGATCTCGCTCTGTAGACCAGGCTGGCCTCGAACTCACAAAAATCCACCTGCCTCTGCCTCCTGAGTGCTGGGATTAAAGACATGCACCACCACTGCCCGGCATGACTATGCAGTCTTAACTGAGCCTTTATACACTTTTTTTTTTCAAAAGTGTATATACTGAAGTCAGAAATATAAGAGAATTTTTTTGTTTTATCTTTCTAAAAGTTTCTTGACTTTTTTTATCTTTAAAGTCACCTTTTTGACATATACTATACAAACTTTTCTGAGTCACCTTGCATGAATACATGAGCTATGATAATAAAATTGCCTGGATTGTTTTGTTATTAGTCTGCATTTTAATAATGGAAATTGATCGAAGAAAGAATTATGGAGGGAAGAGAAAATACTTATTTTCTTCCTCTGACATTTAAATAGAAAAATTGAATCATAAAAAAAGTCAAGTATACATCTAAAAATAGATTCAGTCACAATATGGAATTTAAGTAAATGTATATGAAATTCCTCTTATGAAACTTTGAATAAAGCTTAGGCATATGTATATATTTTCTACAATATAAATGAAAGATCAATCAGGCTAAATCAGTGAAGAAAGAAGTATGAGTGCCAATTCTGTGGAAGTGTGGGACCCTCAGAAATAATCCTGTACTTGGGAGGAAAAGCTCTGTTGTAGATGTGTTAAAATTCATCATAATTTAACCTGAGAGTCTGTGGTTTGCTTTCTTTCTTTAAAATTTCAATTTATTTATTTGGCTGGTGTGTGTGGGGAGCATGCCTTTACCTGTGGAGGTCCAAGCAAACTTGTGGTAGTCACATTGTGGAAGAAAACTCAGGTGTCAGCAATGTAAGTCTAAATGTATTTCCTTGCTCTCCCAAATAGGATATCCTGATTCATTGCAACTGTTGCTTTCCAAGTTTCTCACTCTCTAACTCCCACCCAGTGAGGACTGCTATTCTCTACTCTTCTGAAGGGTCTAGACATAGATCAATCAAGTAAGTTTGTTTAGAGTAGAAATATGTTCACTTTGTTATTTTATGGTGGGTTATGGCAGTGGTTGTACCAAAAACATGCTGCTATAGCAGCAGTATATCTAGCTGTCAGTTTCTGGAAAAATAATGCAGAATTTCCGGGTATTTACGCATTGCCTCATCATTTAATAAATACTGATTCATATGCCTCCAATTACAAGAGACTCTAGCACAGGCAGGGATAACTTAAAAGACAGAAAACAACTGGAGAGGCCTGGAAGAGGCTAAAAAGAATTGTGCTATTTGAAAAGGGCATTTTAATATGTTGAGTGCCCTGCAGATTATGCAATATGCTTTTGTGATTTCCAGCTTTTGTGAACTGTCACCCATAGTAGGGTGGTCTTTGGTGATACAGCTGCCTATGAGTCATATCTGTTCTTTGAGTAAATTCTTAGGCATACTCTTGTAAGTAATCATAATAATACTCATTGGATCACAAAAGTGGATTTCAGGGGCATCCTTACTTTGGTCTGTTGTCATCCCCTATGTGAGGTGAGTATTATAAATATGTCATTGATTTTGCATAGTACATATCATCACATTAGCTGCATTATAGAATCAGATAGTCAAATTTAGCATTTCAAATGTGTAAACATAAGTTATTACATCCTTTATCATCTAACCTCCACCTATGTTCCATCACACACACACACACACACACACACACACACACACACACACACACACACACACACACACGAGAGAGAGAGATAAATATGTAATAAAATCTTAAACCTCTACATTAAGAAACTGAAAAAAGATACTGACAAAGTGAATTTCTTTAAAATTACAGTATTCTCAGCAAAAAGGATGACATAAACAAATCAAACTATATATAAATGAATGAAACTCCAATAATCTCATTGAAATAGCTCCTATTACCTACAATAATTATAAAAACTTCAAACCAAACAGCTTAATTTTTCATTGTGATTTAATAAAAGAAAAGAAACAAACTAAATTTTTGAAGGAGATGAAAGACTTAAAATTTAAGTGCAAGTAATTAATGAAAGTAAAAAGTGCCAACATTTTCTAGCCTCTGTATCTAGTGGCTGTTCTGTTCTTTGACCCCAGATAAGTTTATTAGGGTGCACAATATTTTGGGGAAAACAATACCACCACATTTTTGCATATAGATATAGAAATAATAAATAAAGCTTAAAACTTATTCATCAAAAATATAATCCAAGGAAAAGGTGGCAAACCTTCAGCTGCAGTAACAGAAGTGCATGCTTTCATTGTCAGCAGGATAACTCACTAAAATCAGTACTGATATTACAGATATCCAAACGACAGTCACGATATGAAATAAACACCTTTGTCTCAACAGATTAAATGGCATAAAGGTAACGGCCAAATCCAAGGAAAGAAACAGCAGGAAACTGAAATGAACTCAGGAAGAAATAGGCAATTTTAGTGAGCTTATGAGAAGAAATTGAACTACTAATTTAGGAAGCACCAATAAAGAAATGCACTAACATACCAGGAGAACTAGTCAACAGTTTTAGTGATGTTGCAAAGCAGAATGTTAGGCTATAAAAATTCAGTTCACTCATATACACAACAGAGAACAATCCAACAATTAAAATTAAGTAAACACTGCTCTTTCTAAAAGTAGCAAAAAGCAAAATGTGTGAAGGAAGAAGTTTCACTCTAGAAATTCAAGATTTGTACATTTAAGCCTACTAATCATCACCAAAATTTTTTTGTGTAGCAGGAATCTTAGAAGGTCTTATTAATAAAATCAAACCTGAGGCCAGTTATCGGGGTGAATGCTGGAAGATCAGAGAAGCAGAACAAGCCACAGCTCCCTCACCTCGCCAGTTCCTCTGCTGATCCTGTTTCCTCAGACTGAATCCCTCTGAGTCCTCATCCAGAATGAATCTCAGCTGAACTGCTGCTTGAAAGCCTGAAAGCTTAACCAGCCAAATGCCTCTAGTTCCTGGTCTTCACACCTTATATACCTTTCTGCTATCTGCCATCACTCCCTGGGATTAAAGGCTCACTTCTTGGGATTAAAGGCCTGTGCCACCATGCCTGGCTGTTTCCAATGTGGATTTGAATTCACAGAGATCCAGAGGGATTTCTGCCTCTGGAACACTAGGATTAAAGGTGTGAGTGCCACCATTTTCTAGCCTCTGTATCTAGTGGCTGTTCTGTTCTTTGACCCCAGATAAGTTTATTAGGGTGCACAATATTTTGGGGAACACAATACCATCACATTTTTGAATATTTAAACTAACAAAGACCAAACTAAAGCATATGAAGACAAAATTAAATACAGTCAAATCCTCTATTGGATCTAGGGGATTTCATTCAAAACCTATCAAAATCCCAGACAGGGGCTGGGGAGATGACTCAGTGATTAAGAGTACTGCTTGTTCTTCCAGAGGTCCTGAATTCAATTCCCAGCAATCACACAGTAGCTCATCACCATCCATAATGAGATCTGTTGCCCTCTTCTGGCCTGCAGGCATACATGCAGACAGAACACTGTAATAAATAAATAAATCTTTTTTAAAAAAAATCCCAGATAGTTGAATTTTGAGAGAAATTGACCAATTAGTACTAAAATCTATATACAAAGGACTTAAAATAGCAAGATTAATCCTGAAAAGGTGAAAGCATCAGATTTTCCTGGTTTCTAATCTATTATGAAGCTAAATTCATGCAAATAATTTGATGCTATCATATAGATGCATGTGTGAATGAAATGAATGGAAGTTGGAATCACAAACCTCACTTTTAACGTTTCTTATATTTGCCAGATCATTGATATAATTCTTTTTCTATGTATTTATTTTACTGAAGTTTTTTTGTTTGTTTCAAGAGTCAAACCCAATGCCTTGTGTTTGCTCAGCCCATGATCTAATGTTGTGTTATACTATTATTTATTTATTTTGAGATACCATCTCATAATATATTCCAGACTTTATTACTAAAAGTCATCAAGTTTTTGTTTGTTTGTTTTATCACATTAGGGATAATTATACATAACAGGCCAAAAATAATTTATATATATATATACCTTATTGTGCACTAGGAATGATTATATAGATAAGTGTAAATGAAAAATTGTATAACTTCTAAGACAAAGGACCAAAGTTTGTCTTTATGGTTTAAGTTATGTAAAAGATTTCTTAGAAAAGCAGTCATAGGAACATGAAAAAGAAAGAAAAAATAAATAGGTAACTTCAAGCTAATCAAAATTAAAACCTTTTAAGATATAAATGTGTCACAATAGTGAAATTCAATAGCAAAAAATGTGAGGAAAATTAAAATTATGTATAATATGAGACTTGTACTTACAATCTATAGAATGTCCTCATCTGTGAAGAGTAGATACAGAACATAATGAATGCATCATGTACATGTGACAAACATATGTATGTATCAGGTATTCTAGGTTCATGATAACAACTAAACTTTTGTTTCTAGAGTCCCTGTTAGACCAAACTGGTAAATACAAAAGTGACCGAAACAGTCTACAAAATGAATTTATAATTTAGCACTATTTTTGGTCCCCATTTACTATCTAGGAAATTAGAGAAAGAATAATTTCTTAAAATTTGGAATTTGCCTTTGTTTGGTCATTTGTTTACAGAGAATACTACTGAAAATCAATCTACTTGAGTCATAAGTTTCTTAAATTTACAAAAGTAACAGAATATTAATGTTGGCAATAAAATTAATAATAATCATGTTAACACAGGTAGTAAAAAACACTTTCAAGGTACTCTCTATGTTCCAGACACTATTCTGACCTGAGGTAAGACTAATAAGGAATAGATTTACATGAAATCATATGATCCTCTGAATGAAGCAAAAAGATCTACCCAAAGATTGTTCAGATACAAGTTTCTTTTCTATTTAAGGTATTTATAAAAGAAAAATGTTTTATTCCTGAGATAGAAATTTGCTTGTTTGACATCTGGTAATATATTGTATATTCAACTATGCAAGAAAGTATAATATACATTTATAGAATTTATAACATTGTCATGGTGAAATCTCACACTTTAGCAAAACAGAGCATAGTAATAAAAGTTGGAAATCTCATATAAAATAGTAAAATAAATTGTCTGGAGTCTTCATTAAAATCACATTATGTCATGATAGTTTTTATCAATTATAAAATAATATTTATTTATCATATTTTTATTTGTCAGGTATTCTTATTGGTCTATGGAATGCTTATAAATTTATTAGATTACTACAAAATATGTGTGCCTTATATAGAATCAGTCATTAAATGTCTCCCAACTAATAAAAGCCCAGAGCCAGATGGTTTTAGTCTATAATTCTTCCAAACTTTCAAAGAAGAGCTAATACAGTAACAGAACGAACATTGCCAAATTCGTTTTATGAGGCCACAGTTACCCTGATGACCAAAGCACACAAAAACTCAACAAAGAAACAGAATTACAGACCAATTTTTCTCATGAATATTGATGTAAAACTACTCAACAAAATACTTGCAAACCAAATCCAAGAACGCACTAAATAGATCATCCACTGTAGCAGGAATCTTGGAGAGTCTTATTAATAAATCAAACCTGAGGCCAGTTATTGGGGTGAACGCTGGAAGATCAGAGAGACAGAACAGGCCACAGCCACCTCACCTCGCCAATTCCTCAGCTGATCCTGTTTCCTCAGACTGGAAGCTTCTGAGTCCTCATCCAGAATGAATCTCAGCTGAACTGTGCTGCTCAAAGCCTAAAAGCTTAACCAGCCAAATGCTTAACCAGCCAAATGCTTCTAGTTTCTGGTCCTTACGCCTTATATATCTTTCTGCTTTCTACCATCACTCCCTGGGATTAAAGGCTTGCTTTCTGGGATTAAAGGCATGAGTCACCATGCTTGGCTGTATCCTTGAACACATGGATTTCTGCCTCTGGAATGCTAGGATTAAAGGGGTGAGTGCCACCATTTTCTAGCCTTTGTATTTAGTGGCTGTTCTGTCTCTGACCCCAGATAAGTTTATTAAGGTACACAATATTTTTGGGGAACACAATACCACCACAATCCACTGTAATCAATTGGGCTACATCCCAAAGATGCAGACAGGGAGGGTTCAACATATAAAAAACTGTCAGTGTAATCCACCATATAAACAAACTGAAAGAAGAAAAGCCTTTGACAAAATCCAACACCCCTTCAAGATAAAAGTCTTGATGAGATCAGGCATACAGGGAACATACAAAGCATAATAAAGGCAATATACAGCAGATATAATACATACACACACATATATACATATACATGTATATTTAAGCATAAAGCAGACTTTGCCATGACATAGACTTTAGACAACATAAGATGTCAGACATATATAAGTCCATGAAATGTAATATATTATACTTGAAGCTTTTTGTTTCAAAATAATGAAATTGAATTCAATCTAGTTAAAATATATTTAGTTTGTTTACAGTGAAGTATACAAGTTCAAGACACATTTCAAATAGAAATATTAATATACTAGGTCCCACAAAAGCAAAGCAATATGATTATAGTAAGAACACTTTACAAAAATGTTACCATAATTACCTCCTAACCTTAAACCCAATAACAGAGTTATAAACTATGTATTAGAAAATTCTATATCTAAAAGATAGTTGTATTACTTTGTTATAGGTGTACTGAGTGATAGATTTAACCAAGTTCTGTGGTAATATATTTATTGAATAAAAAACTAGAAACAACCCTCCAATTTTAAATTGAAATTAGAAATCTTATTTAAAGTATTCATCTTCTAGATGAATATCAAAAGAATTAAAACTTATATTTATCATAATAAAATCAACAATAATACAATGATCATTGTCTTTTAAACTTTTCTTCTTTTGACTTACAGTTTGATTTATGATTAATGAATTCTCAATGTGTTCCAAGAAGAAAAACTAAATCAAATATCCTTTCCATTCTGAAGTAGGAGTGTATGTGAATAAGAACAATAAAATGTTGGAAAACATAACTGTGCACCTCATTCTCACCACTTCATCTCTTCTACTGGAAGGAAATGGCATTGTGTATGATTTTATTTACAATATTAAATTTGTCTTTGGCAACATGGTAGAAACTCAAGTTTCCTGAACTTAGAGAAGCCCAAATATATTTAGGGAGCCTTAAATGATATATTTGGTCCTTTTTGATAATTTTGTTTTCTTTGTGTTGGGCTTATTTTTTATTCCAAGTCCATTGAGAGGGTGTTCAACTCATTTTTAACGATATATAGAAGTAAATTGCTGACAAGTTTAGAGTTTCTTCTAAGACCAACTAACTCACAACAACAACAAAATGATTTTTGTTCCTTCAAGTATGAACTAAAATGGTGTAAAGGAAGAAAATAATAAATTGAAAATATGGGGTGGGAAATTTGCATCTAATGATAAATGCTTAATTTAGGTAGAAATACAGTTCACAGAAGTTCAACATCACTTTACAACCTAAATCTACTAACACTCAACAAATATAAAAGTTAAAGTGATAGTATAGTTTTGGGCTTGTGTGTGTGTGTGTGTGTGTGTGTGTGTGTATGTGTGTGTGTGTGTGTGTGTGTGTGTGTGTGTGTGTGTGTGTGTGTGTGTGTTTAGTTTTGCAGCAATCTTCTCAAATAGCTCAATTTCAGTATTTTTCAAACTACACTGTATCCTTTCATTTACTGCTTCTGATGGTTAATCTTGTCAGTTTAACTGGATTTAGAATCAACTAGGTAATAAACTTCTGGGCATCTCTCAAGTGTTTTTTCCAGCGATGTTAAACTATGGAGAAAAGCCTCACCCTGATATGAGCTGCACCATTACCTGGATAGGGATCCTGGGCTCACTGAAAGGAGAAAGCAGACAGTAAAGCAATCATTTCTTCCTGCTTTCCGGTTAGAGATTCGCTGTGGTCAGCTACTTCACCTGTATATCTAGAACTATCTCATCACTGCACCTTTTCAACCTTGCTGGACTGTATGTTCAAACTGTAAGCCTCCCAAAAATCCATCCTTCTTTAAGTTTGTGTTTTCAAGTAGTTATTTGCAGCAAGGAGAAAACTGATTCACTGATCTTCATCATTTCATTTTCTTCATCTCTCCTTTATGGTTCTTCTGCTTTTCTTTAGTTTCTTACAGCAAGCATTTAAAATTATATCTGTCATTCAATTAACTTACCATTCTTACCTATTTTATACTCACTGAATAAATCTATGAATTTATTCCTGCTCTAGCTACTTTAACTGATGTTAATGAGAAACACATCCATACATAGGTAAGCATAAGTCTCAAACGGACTCTTAATGCTCCCAGGCAACAATCTGTGTATTATTTCCTAATCAGTTAGCTCTCATATTATCTTAAGATACTGCCACAAGTGTCAATTTATTCTCTTTCAAACACTGACAGATGATAAGCTGGTTTCATAATTTACTGAGAATACAGAAACAAAAGACAGCTTCCACAGACTCCACCTTGATCTATTTATCTATCAAATAATGTATCCATTTATTTCATTCACTATAATGTTTGAACCATGCATAACTTCCTTTTTTTTAGTACAGATAGTGTTCCCTCTTCTTCAACAGTGCCATCAATCCTTTAATTCTCCCTACTTTTGTCCCAGGTTAATTCTGTGTGAGTATATGTATGTGCACATGCATGTATTGGGGCATGAATGCAAGTGAAGTATGTTTTGTGTTACTATGTTCTTAAGTGTGTATGTGTGTCAGGTACAAGGATACAAGTATTTTTATTGTGCATGAATATCAGAAGAAAACTTCAGGTGTCATTGCTCAAGAGTCGAGCTCCTTGAAATTTGAGACAATATCTTTTGCTAGCTTGGGTTAGATGACTATCAAACTCAAGGGATCCTCAACTCCTCCTCATCACCCAGTGCTATGATTACAAGGGTTTGCTACCACACAAAACTTTTTTATATGGTCTCTAGGAATCAAATCCATGTCCTGCTGGTTTGGCAGCAAGCACTTTATGAACTGAGTCATCTCCCCAGTCAATCCCATCGTTTAAAACTCATCCTTGTCATGATTATTGTTTTGTTTCATTCTGTCCTATATGATCAAATAGTGTTTGTTGTGCTGACACTTTTCTTAGTTACTTTTTCTTTTGCTGTGATAAAATATCCCGACAAAAGCAACTTAAAAAGGACTTATTTTGGTTCTTAGTTAAAAGGTTCAGTTCACTATGGCAGCTATGTCATGGTTCTAGTAGCAGAGTTGCATCTGTAGTAGGAAAAAGACTGGGTTTCTGTGTTCAGATAGCTTCTCATTTGCATTGGTTCTAAGACAGCAGTTGTACTTGATAGTTGTTGGATGTTTTCATTTGTTTGCTTGTTTGTTTTTTGTTTTGTTTTGGTCAACTTGACACAAAATAGAGTTATCTGGGAAGAGGAACCTTAATTTCATGCTGTTTTATCACAACAATAGGTAGGAAATTAAGACACAGGTCCTGAGAATGATGACAAAAATATTAAAGTAGGTCTTCCTGTCTCAGTCAATCTAATCAAGATGCTCTCTCACACTCACCTCCGTGACCTGACCTAATCTAACTAATCCTTCTCAGGTGTGCCAAGAAACATGCCTGATACTCAGATTGTTCTAGATCCCATCAAATTGAAAATAAACATTTACAAATGACACTAATATATATTTGTTGCCAAAACTACATTTGTCCAACTCAAATCTCCCCCATGATTGGCCCACTACCCACTAGATAAAAAGATGCTAAATTTAAGATCTCCAAAATTTAATTTCTTACTTTTGTCCAGAAGTATTGTATAACTACACAAATCCCCATCTCAACTGATGTAAACTTTCCATTAAGGGGCTCAATCCAAAAAGATTTGTGTGTTTCTGGTTCTAAAATTTAATTTTTTTTTTATTTTCCGCCTCCTCCTCCTTCCCTAAAATTTAATTTTTGTTTTGTTTTTCGAGACAGGGATTCTCAGTGTAGTTTTGCTGCCTTTCCTGGATCTCTCTGTGTAGACCAGGCTGGCCTGAAACTCACCGAGCTCCACCTGGCTCTGCTTCCCGAGTCCTGGGATTAAAGGTATGCGCCACCACTGCCCGGCTAAATTTTAACATCTATCTATCTATCTATCTATCTATCTATCTATCTATCTATCTATCATCTATCTATCTATCTATCTATCTATCTATCTATCTATCTATCATCTATCTATCTATCTATCTATCTACCATCTATCATCTATCTATCTATCTATTTATCATCTATCTATCTACCTATTTATTTATTTTTAGATGTATGGGTGTTCTGTCTGCATGTATGTCTGTGCACCAAGTGCATACAGTGTCTGAAGAGGCCAGAAGAGGGCATTATATCTCCTGGAACTGGAGTTACAGAAGGCTGTGAGCCACGATGTGGGTGCTGGGAATAAAACCTAAATTCTCAGGAAGAGCTACTACTGTTCTTAACTGCTGATTCATCTCTCTGACCCCATCTCCTAATCTTTTATCTGACTCTGTGTATCAATGTCTAATTAGAACTCTGGCTATACCTCCAAATTGTATAAAGATTTTTGTTATTGAGTCGCTATGAATGAATCCAAAATGTGATTCCACTTATTAAGGAATGGTATAATTGGAAAATGGAAAAAAAGCACTACACAGTGCACTAGGACCTTCTCTATGCAAGCATAATTTGAAAGACCTTAAAGTGGTAACATTTTTTTGTTTTTATTTTCACTATGGAGATTAAATGTGTATGAAAGACTATTTTCAGTATAGCAGAAGAAAATATCTAGAAAAGTATTTGGAAAATATGAATTTTGGGCTTTAATTTAATAACAATTTCCAGAGTCACCATTTATTTTCTTCTTTTTACTTTTTTCTATACATTATTTTCATATGCAGGATTCTTTGCAATGATACAGTAAGCATTGCAAAATAAAATTTTCAGCGATATTATCTGCTATCATTTCCCAAGTATTGTAATAAGATAAACAGTTGTATCCATGAAGATATGTGTCTTCAGAATTTGTTAATTTGATAAAGTACTATGGAAATACACTTTATCCTAGCATTTCCATACCTCATAGATGGCTTTTCATATATCTTGACTAAATTGTTTTTGTTGTGGAACATGGGAGAGGGAGGGACAATTCATTTATTTTGTATGAGTTTATCTGAACTGGTACACAGAAAATGGGTTACCATGTGATAATTTATATATGTATACATTTATTAATATTTAAAATTGCTCAAATATATTTATTTTCCACAAACATGTATCATTTTTATGATGAAAACATTAAAAATGTTCTCTTATACCTATTAAGAATACATAGTACATTATCATTATTTATAATCAGCTAACTACAATAGTGAATCAGGATTTTTTATTGCTATAAAATTTAAGCTTAATATCTCTTGATTAGCGTTTCATGATCTGCCTGTCCTTTGCTCTCTAGAGCTTCTAAATAACCAGTATTCTGTACTTAACTTTCTTTAATACTGATATTTTCCTCTTCCACATGAGTCAGATTACCCAGTACTTAAGCTTCTCTGTCTAACTTTCTCATCAGCGTGATTTTCCAGTTCTATTTATCTTGCTGTGACTGGCATGATTTCATTCTTTATTTTTTTTAATATTTATTTATTTATTCATTTATTTATTGTGTGTGCTCATGCACACATATATGTAATACAGATAAGTGTGAGGATCAGAGAGAAATTTGCAAAAGACAGTTCTCTCTTTCCACCATATTGTTTCAGGGATCAATACGTGGTCATCAAGATTAGCAGTAACCACCTTTACCCACAATTTCACCTGCCCAGAGCCTTTATTTTCTAATGGTATCCTAATGGGCATAAATTATGCAATAGCCTCTATTTAAGTATTTTAAATTTTCATACATTTGAATAGATACTGCTTTAAAAAGAATGTAAAAATAGCTTACACTTGCATAAAATTATCTTAAGCATTACTAATCATCAAGTAATAAAACATAAAAAACGATCAAATATCACTGGACTTGAAATACCAAAAGATAATGAGTGCTAGCAAGGATGTGTAGAAAAAAACTATTAATCAGTGTTTTCTAAAGGAACACAATAGATAGAATACATTGTTAAGAGTATTTTTTGACAAGCATACATAATATGATACAGGTTGTCTAACAATGTTTGTCTTTCAAGAGAAAGGCTGAAAATCTGGTAGTTGATCTGTCTATGAGGTTGCATATCTCTGCGTAGTCCCAATCTGATGGTAGAGTACTGGAGGATTTCTAGAAAGCTGCTGATCTTCAGTTTATGTTGGAATAATGAAGAACTTATTTTGAATACCAGCTTGCAGTATTAGAGTGAATGAACTTGCCAGTGAGAGTAAGGGAAAACAGGTAAAAAGCCCAGATTTAGGGTAGATCTTCCTTCTTTAAAAACCCTGATAAGAAAATCCCTTACAGGAAGCCAAGCAGCTTAGTTTTAGTTGACTGTAGATGTTTTATCAAGCTGACAATCAAGATTCTAACACATTCTAACACACAGGTGGTGGGAATGTAAATTAATACAACCATATTGACAACAGTTTGGAGGATCCTAAGCAATTAAAAATGGAACTATATTTAATGTGTCAATCACTGACCTTGGTACATATTCAAATGAAACAACATCAATATTGTAAGAAGCATTCAATATGAGTGTTTTCTATCATATACTATAAAATTGTACTTATTTCAGGAATTCAAGTATTTTATTGTCCTCATTTTGTAAGACATTTATGCAAACATTTTAATTTCACCTACACCCAGCTAAACTATTGTTTACACGAAAGCCATACTACATTGTTGAATTAATTTCATTTATTGTGACTGGATTCTTTTAAAACTGGTGAACTGCAAAATACTGTGATGTAGAAACACATCCAATGGGGAAAAGACACAGTCACCACCTGCATCAGAATAAAAACCCAGTGCTATTCCTTTCTGTCTAGGCTTGTTCTTCCACTTGGGTGAGCAATGCAACCTCTTGATCAAGAGGAATGTTTTGCCTTATGAAGACACTTCAATTGAAGTGGTTTCTCTTTCTTTGTGACCCAGAACTTATTTCTAAAAATATGATGAAAAGACATCTCTTCTCCTATGTTTCTTGCAACACTATTCACTAGAGCTTACAATTGGAAATTTTGATATTTAATATATGCTTCTTAACAATAGCTACAGCAAAAATCTGAATGAACTATTTTAATATACTTTGTAAATTTTAAGGATAAACCAATAATAATTTATGAACATCCTGAATATTGTTTTAAATCTTTTTCAGATTCAAAACACAGAAATAACATTTTCATTTTTTAAAGAGTTTGAAATTCTCATGATTCTGTAATACGCAGTGGAAGTTTATATCTTTAAAAAATGATGTACATTAAGGTATTTCAGGGGAAATTTGAAACATTCCCTATTTATTAAACAGTTCCATATAATACAATATTGAGAGAGATTTGAAGAGAAAAAAGTTGATTATTCAGTAGCCACTATGTAAAGACATTTGGAAATATCAAACTGGTTAATCAAATGTTAAATTCGTGTTATATATAGTCTATAAGTGAGTTTGGAGGTAACTTGTTCCACTTTAGAGGATTTCTGATGTTAATAAATTTGTCTATTTCTCAACTGCCTTATGGTTCCTTGATGTTTGTGTCCAGGTTTTTTTTGAAATAATTTGACACAAAACACCATTTTAGTAGCACAAGATAGAGTTTAAAAAATTCCAAGATCTGTTGTTGTCTACTTTTATGATAATTATACACTCTGAAAAAGTAAAACTAAATTAAAATGTAAAATTACATCATTTTGTTTGTCCCAGTATCTTTTTTCTCAAGCAACTCTAGGCAGATTGTATAAAATTAATTTGACTCACACAAATGAAATTCACAAACTGTCAATTCAATTTTCTCGTATATCAGAAACTGACATAAAATGTCCCTTTCAAACTGCCGTCACAACTTCATGTAGAATGTCAGTAACTCAATAACAAAGTGTTCTAGTTTGATTCTCTGTAGCTGTGATAAAACAGTAACCCAAACAACTTGAGATAGGGTCACAGTAGATCATTGAAGGAAGGCAGGGGAGAAGCTCAAGTCAGGAACTGAAGCAGAATCAAAGGAGGAATGCAGTTTACTGTATTGCTTCCTCTTTCTTGCTCAGATCCCTTTCTTATACCACCCAAGATACCCTGCCAAGAAGTAGCATCACCCACAGTGGACTGGCCTCTCCCATGGCAATTGCCCTCACAGACTTGTACTTCAGGCCCCTCTGATGGAGGCTATTCCTTACTTAAGGTTTTCTCTTCTTAGATAACTTTAGTTTGTCTGAAGTTGATAGAAAATAACCAGCACAGTGACCTCATTTTAACATTACACACAAATATATCACTAGTAAAACATACTATTTTCTTTCTTATATGTCTCAAAGATTTCATATAAATATAGTAGTATAAACATAGCATAACATCAAAATTGCCATATTCTTTATGAATTTCAGCACTTCAGCATTCCAAATTCTCTTCAAAACCTAAAGTGTTTTAACAGTGGAGAGCCTGTAAAATAAAATTAAATTAAAAAATCCAAAACTTCAGCTATTGGTTCATAGTTCATGTGTTTCCACTAGTTTGGCTATTTGTCCCTGTGCTTTTTCAAATCATGGTCTCAACATCTCTCGCTCATACAATCCCTCCTCTCTCTCACCAACTGGACTCCTGGAGTTCCACCTGGGGCCTGGCCCGTGGAACTCTGCATCTGCTTCCATCAGTCATTGGATGAGAGTTCTATCACAACAGTTAGGGTGTTCTGTAGCTTGAGTTTTCCTGCCTGGCCCACAGTCAGGACAAATCTCTCTCACCTGCCAGTCCCTCACCTGCCAGTCCCACAGACGCTCAGACCCGACCAAGTAAACACAGAGACTTATATTGGTTACAAACTGTATGGCCGTGGCAGGCTTCTTGCTAACTGTTCTTACAGCTTAAATTAATCCATTTCCATTAATCTATACCTTGCCACATGGCTCGTGGCTTACTGGCATCTTCACATGCTGTTTCTCATCATGGCGGCTGGCAGTGTCTCTCTGACTCAGCCTTCCACTTCCCAGCTTTATTCTCCTCCTTGTCCCGCCTACACTTCCTGCCTAGCCAATGGCCAATCAGTGTTTTATTTATTGACTAATCAGCAACACATTTGCCATATAGAACATCCCACAGCAGTGTTTGGCCATCCAATCACCAGAGTAGGTCATAAGTCAAACAGTCGATTAGCTTGAACTGTTTTGGAGGCCCCCAGGCAGTGGGACCAAGACCTGTCCTTAGTGCATAAGCTGAATGTTTGGAGACTGGGGCTTATGCTACGACACTTTGCTCAGCCTGGGTGAAGGGAGGAGGGGACTGGACCTGCCTGGACTGAATCTACCAGGCTGAGCTGAATCTCCAGGGGAGTCCTTGCCCTGGAGAAGGTGAGAATGGGGGGCAGATTTTGGGGGAGGGCAAGGAGGACGGGAGGAGGGAGGAGAGGGGAATCCGTGGCTGATATGTAAAATTAAATTAATTATAAAATTAAAAAAATATCCAAAACTTGTATATCTATCATTCTATTAAGGAAGAACTAGGGAATAGTAAAAGGGAGATCAAAGCAAGCCAAATTCTATCTTCAAGTAGCTCAGTGTCTGTTTTCTGATGTCTGGGACTCAACCATGACCTCCTATGTGCCAAAGGATTTGGATATCTCCATCATCCTGGCTTTGCCATCCGCAGTATGAGCAACTTATCCCTTAGGCTGATTCTGGCTCCATTCCATATCTGCTGTTATCCTTGGTGGATATTCCATATCCTGGCATCCCAAATATGTTGGAGATTTCCACTTCCACTGAGGCTGTACCTTCACCAATGGTTTCTCCTGGCCTCCTGTAATTAAAACACAAGTATCTCTCCATGAACCCTTCAGTCCTGGGGTTTCAACTGCAACTGAGATTGCATCAGTGACCTCTCCTCACCTCTTCGTGCACACTAACCATGCCAAAATGCCAAGCCTCAGCTTTACTACATGACCCTTTCATCATGGATTTTGTACTGCCACTGAGGTTGTATTTTTATCAATGGCCTCTCCTGGCAAATTGTAACTTCTCTCCATGACCTCCATGCCACCTGCCAGTCCCACATGAGAGACTCTTATACTATACTGTGTACTTGAGATACAGCATTGGACCTTTTAAAGACAGCTACTGAGGACCTTGAAGAAACTCTTTCCAGAAGATGTCACCTCCATGATCCTGTGTTCGTATTAATCATAGCTAGTGTTTCAGTCCTAGCTAACCAGTAAACCAGTAAACAGAGGTTTCATTTAAGGGGCGTAGGTATCTTCTTAAGCACACCTTGTTTTCAGGACTAGCTGATCTGTAAGTGTTACAGCTCTGAAGGGAAAGGTATCCTGGAAGTTGGAAGCCAAGGATTACTTGTAAGTGTTACAGCTCTATTCTGGTGGGAGAACTTTTATCCAGTAAAGTGTCTCAGTCTTTGCTCTGGGAAAGGTTTCCCTACTGCAAGTGTATAAATACTGCTCCAGCAGGGGAAGATTTCCCCAGCATGGTTGTCACAACTCTATTCCAGAGAAATGTTATAGCTCTGCTCAGTATCCTCAGTGTTCACACTTTGCTCCAGCAAGGGAAAGTTTCCCCAGACAAAGGGTTATAGTTCTGCTCTGCTCCTGCTTCTCTCCACACTGGTGAGAGCCATTACAGTTCTGCTCTGCTAAGAGAGTTTCCTGACATAAATGTAGCAGTTCTGCTCTACTCACACACACAAAAAAAGTACATCTTTGTTCTGCTCTGGCAAAAGAAAGTCCTTACCTCAAACCTCACTTAAGAGATTTATTAGGGGAGGAACCAAGAGAGTAGCTGCCTCTGCCAGGGTGAAAAAGGGCAGCCCCAAATGAACTGGTACAGGGCTTTTATAGGATTTCTTAAGGACAGGACTTTCCAAGGTGGAGATTTTCAGGGTGTAGATTGGTAGGATTTCAATTCCTGAGCTTGGGAAAAGCTCAGAGTTTGGTTGAATTTCATCCTCAGGGATTGGTTGGTTTTGTGCTCTGGGATTGATTGGTTTTCATGCTCCTGGATTGGTTGGTTTTCAATTCCTGAATAGGTTCAGGGACAGGGTGTGTTTCTTTGTCTCTGTCTCAGGTCCAGGGTTTTCTTTTATTGGTTCTTTTTACCCTACATGATCAAAACCCATACCTTCTTAATTCTTTAAGAAGTATCACATGAATACTTCTTAAAGAATCTTTGAGGTACTCTCAAACTTGTTTCTGAAACTCATAAGCCAGTCCTTGACACTCTGCATTTCTCTCAGCATTGTTATCTTCCACATTTCCACATTAATTGATAAGCCCTCAATGGCTTTTCCAGCCCAAAGTTTCCAAATACTTCTACAGTCACAGCAAAAAGCAGCATTGGTTATCTCAGCAGTATCCTACTCTATGGTACCAACTCTGTTCTATTTTATTTTTCTATTGCTATGATAAGACTCTGACCAAAGTCAACTTAGGGAGAGAAAAGTTTATTTCATCTTATATTTAATGCAGCCCATCATGAAAAGAAGCAAAGGCAGGATTTCACGGCAGGAACTATGAGGCAGGAAATGAAGCAGAATCCATGGATGACTGGGGCTTATGGTCCCCATGGTTCACTCAGATTTTTTTCTTATATAAGCTAGCACCACCCTCCCAGGAGTGCCTCCATTCACAGTGGTCTGCACACTCCCACATCAACCATTAATCAATAAATTGCCCCACAGGCAAGCCCACAGGCCGACATGAAGGAGGCTATATTTCAATTGAGTTTCCCATTTCTCAGGTAACTCTAATTTGTGTCAAGCACAAAGAACACGTCAAGAAGAAAGTTGGACACAAAGACAAATGTTCTTCCTGGTAGAGATTTAGAGCTTACTAAGACAGCTATTTCTTGATGTATCTCTATATCTGGATTGGAGAACACACTATGGTAGTTGGGTTTGTTAACTGATAATATTTGTTGCTTGAGTTTGCCCAGGACTCTGTAATTATAGGCCTTGGCCCAAAATTGTTCAGAAAACTGAAAACAAAATGTTTGAAAAATAAGTTAGCAAGTAAGTATAAGATCAAAGAATATTGTTTCTAAGTAATGTAGAAGGTTTGTGGTATATTATGCTTTAAATATTTAAAGGTTTAAGCATCTTGTAAAGTGCTTTCATGTACACTATTATATGTGAAAAGAGGGAGTTTCTCATATCTTATCATAATACAAATTTAATACTAAAGGTTTTAATGAAATGAAATTTTATCAACTCATAATTATATTTCATATAAATATGTATTAAATTGATTTGATACATTGACATTATATTACAATAACTTAAATGGGAAGAGGAAAGCCTGCACAATATTAAAATTATTTAAAATACAATTTCATAGAAGGTAGTGGTGGTGCATGTCTTTAATCCCAGCATTTGAGAGATAGGCAGATCTCTCATGAGTTCAAGGCCAGTTTGGTCTACAAAGTAAGTTCTAGGACAGTCAGGGCTACACAGAGAAACCCTGTCTCAAAAAAGAAAAGAAGAAAAAAACATTTTTAGCTCCAAGGTTCTCACTTTCTAACAGAATAGAGGATTGTAAGTTGAAATAAATAACTTATTGGACTCTACAAAAAGATACCATGTAGAAGGATATAATCAAGGATTTTTTATTTACTTTTACTTTATTTTTTTAATTTCATTTTAAATTTTTCATATGTATATACTGCATTTACATTATTTTCTCCCTCCTTCACCTCTCTCCAATAACCCCCAAACAGGAAAGATCACAGAAGAAGGTATGGAAAAGATTGTAAGAGACAAAAGAACAGGATATCTGTTTAAAAAAAAAAAAACCTGTCTTCTATATATGACAAGGAAGTGACACCCATGAAATCTCAACTGCATAGTTGCCTGGGCAATCTTAGCACCAATTTACATCCAGATGTGGTGATATGTTGTGTATCAAATAAAGCTTTCCTGAAGATCAGAGGACAGGATAAGCCACTATATTAAACAGAAGTCAGGCAGTGGTGGCACACACTTTTAATTCTAGCACTCGGAGAAAGAGGTCTTTCTGGATCTCTGTGAGTTCAAGGCCATACTGGGCTACTTGAGACTGACTCTGACTAGGAAAGAACAGAGCCGGGCAGTGGTGGCACACACCCTTAATCCTAGTAATTAAGAGTCACACGCCTTTAATCCCAGCACTAGGAAAGTTGAGACAGGAAATGATACATGTGGGCAAAGAAAGGTATATAAGGCCTGAGGAGACAAGAAATAGTCTTTCAGCTGAGGAAAGCTTTTCAGACTGAGGAGTCCAAGAGGTTAAGAGGTGGCTTTCTTTGTCTCTCTGATCTTTCAGCATTCACACAGATATCTGGTACTGGTATAAAACAACCATTTAGCAATTCATGTTACAGAGATGGAAGAAATCTCACAGGGTCTCACCATCAGTTGGAGAGCTACAAGAAATTAACAACTGATGACAGAGGAAGAATAAGTCTTTCCCAGCCATGAACTCCCTGATGGTTTATCCAATATTAAATAATCAGTCCTAGAAATTTATACATGCAGGCAACATTTATTGGACTCAGTAGGTTACATATATGTATTTATTCATTTACATATATGTATATAACAATAATAATGAAATAAAAAATAACTTTGAAATACTTAAAGTCCAAATTTTTCCATATTTTTCCCTTTTCTCTATATGAGACTCAGTGACATTCATCAACTGTAGGAAGATTGCAGATAGATCTAGGCATAAAAATATACTAAACATAAATAAGAAATCATTTATCATCAATGATTCTTATTTTTTGTTAGCCTTAAGTTCTTAAGGCAGATTTTTTTAAAAGTAAGTAGTAGAATAAATATTCTTAAAGCCAATAAACGTAGTTTGGATTCACAATGCCAAGTTATTGAAAACAAGAAGTCCATTCTGGAATTATGAAAGTATTACCTTGATTAACATATAATTAAATTAAATTTATTTTGAATTTCCAAATATAAAGATATTCTTTTAAGATAACATTAGATTTATTTACTCTGTAGCTTACATTTACATCTGTCTACATTGTTTAGTGAAATCTGTGTATAGTGTCATTTTTCTAGTATATTTACTTAATTTTAGCAGCAATCTTATAATATAAACTGTTAAGTGTTCATTGTTTCTATCCAATATTATAATTAACACTTCAGTAGTCTGTTTTTAAATATTTGTTAAAAATCTCCAGTGAAAATTTTATTCTTATATTAAAGTAATTAATTGATTAAAACTTTCTGTATCCACTTTACTAACCATTTCATTAAAGTTAATTCATTTTAGTCAATTTTAGCAATTGATATTTTCTAGAAAAAAAATCATCTTTTATTTACAATTTTTCACCTTTTTTCCATAGAGCTGTTTCTATCAAATTCTGAAAAAAAAATTGAAGAAGTTTTATGCTCTTAAATTATCCAGGAATCCTTTTTTATTCATATTGCTGAGAATTTTTCCTCAATTGCATCCTATCATAAAGCCCAGATTTCTATAATACTTGTGGAGATGGTGCAGTCAACTTTACAGATGTTGTTTGAGACAGTGTAGCTCCATAAGCCCCTTCCCCTTCCTCTTGGTTTCTGGGATGGAAACTTCAGACAGAGGTGGTCATTGTGTTGGGGGCTAACTTGGGCCATGAACTCCCCAGCAAGCATAGGTCCCCATCTTCTTATACTGTTCCTATTGAGAAGGGTCATCCAGACCTTCTTTCTGCTTGGAGGTCATTTGAAACTTGAGGTCCAACACACTGTTGCCACAGCCAAATTCATAGTCTTACCAGTACGTGATCCAAGTGATCATTGAGGCCAATGCTATCCCCAGTATGAAAGATGAAAGAGTAGACCTCGCTGTTAAAGTTTCAGGAGACAAACTGGTTCACAGAATAACCCAGGATGTCATTTGGGAGATCCCTGCAATTCTAGCTACACCACCTACTCAATTTATTTGTATTTGCCATCTCTCTGTAGGTGGCAGGTACAATTTACAGCCAACGTATTGAAGGTAGATATGTAGAAAGCCATACCAGTAAGCTTTCTGTTCAGCCCTAGGATGACTTTGCCTTATAATCTTGCTATCACTAGTGGATGGAGGTACAATGTTCTATGCAGTTCCATGACTATCACATCTCAGTTTACTAGAGGGGCCATCCACAGTCTTCCTGTTGACAGTGATGGAACAGACAGTGGTTGTGATTTGGTCTTGACGCTAAGATTGTCATGGCTAGAGGGACTAAGAAGTGGGTAGTGCAGGACACACTTTTGATAATCTTAAATGAGTTATCATACTTCTTGTGGTTCATTCCCATTACTCACATGGATGCAACATAAGAAGGGGCAGAGATGATACCTCTTTTGGTTTCACCCTTGAAGTGATCTCTGACTATCTCCATCATAGTAAAGATACCAGAAGACTCCACAACACACTTGGTACCAGCATCACCCAATTTGATATTGACAGGATATTGCTCCTGTAAGGAGATGATCTTACTACTGATGAAAGTTTTCCTGGTTGAGGCCCTGTCTGTGTATTGGATCATGTCATAGTTGGAATCATACTGGCACATGTATAGCATGTAGTTGAGGTAAATAAAGGTGTTGCTGATTCCAAACTTAAGCATTTTGCTAGAATTGAAGGTAGATCTGCAGACAAAGCACCAATATATATAAAAATGTGTTTACTCTGGACTTCACCTCTATGTCTTAGGGAGGACGTTGCCACTGCGTGAGAAGATGTGACTGTCAGGGAGCAGAAGAGAGCTTCACATAATAGTTTTGGGTATTTTGGGTTTTTGTTGTTGTTGGTTTTTTTTTTTTGAGACAGTTTCTCTGTGTAGCTTTGGAGCCTGTCCTGGAACTCACTCTTTAGCCTAAGCTGGCCTTGAACTCACAGAGATCTGCTTGCCTCTGCCTCCTGAGTGCTAGGATTAAAGGCATGTACCATCACTGCCCGGCTCAAATAATAGTTTGAAAAAGAGAATTATTTTTGTAAACACATCCACCCCACTATTTTTCTTTCTTTTCTATTTCATTAATATGTTATATTGTGTTAATATGTTCTTTTCTATTGGTTTATTAAAGCATGCATTTCTCTAATTTCTTAATACACAACAGTTCTGTTTTTACTTTCTCAATGACCATTTTAGAGTTATTGATTGTCTTCTGAGATTTATCCAATTTGTATCCCATACATACAGCTATTAAATACTCTACAAATTTATTCTATATGTTCTTAAAATCTGCATATTAATTTCTTTAATTCACTTGCATTTGTTGTACGTACTGAAAAATTGAGTAGAGATAATTTGTTTTAAGTGCATCATGTAATTCAAACATTTCTCCTCCCCACACGATCTGCTTTTCTCCTCTTTAACATTCTGCTAGTCTCCTATCTTACCCTATTCTCCTTTCTGCTTTCATGTCATATTGATATGGTTTCATGTACCTACATAAACTATTTGATATATAAATGAGAGAAAATGTGATGTTACTTCTAATTGTAGCTTATTTCATATGATAATCTCAAATTTCATTCATTTCTAGCCAATGACATAATTCCACTTTTTAAACAACTAAATAAATACTTTTATACATGTATAATTCATGCTCTTTTTCCTTTCTTCCATTGATAGACATTTAGTTTGGTTCCATATTTTGGGTATTGTATGAAAGTTTCTCAAAAATACAAAAATAGGACTGCAGTATAACCCGAATAGATTATTCATTATCATATATGCCCAAATTATTTGAAGTAAGTACATAGCAGAGGCTTTATACATCTTTGGTTATTACAACACTATTGACAATATCCGAGATGTGACCAACTCAGTGTCCATCGTCAGAAGAAAGAAAAAGAAAAATGTGGGACATATATACAAAAGCACTTTATTCAGCTTCCCAGTTAATTTATATTATTATATTATATTTATTATATTGTCTATATATTATATGTGTATAAGGACATTGTGTTATTTATAGAGACTAAGACAAGAATGAAAATAACCAATTTGTCTAGCACATTTCCTGGAATAAAAATGAATTTGACTACAAAAATATGATGATGGACCTCACGTGGCCTCCAAGGACTAAGAAGTGTTGGACCATCCTTCTCAACAATAATACCAGAGAAAGAGAGGGACTATTGGCCGCTGCAGAATCTCTATCCCAACTCAGTTCCCAACACAATCAGCATCTTGTTTTCATTGAAAACCTTCATTGTTTTCATACCAGACATGTAGAAGAAATTGGAAGTGTCTTAGAAAGACATGTCTCCAATACCATTAATGACCAAGCAGCTGATTAGGTAAGAAGCTCTGGTGTATCAGCCAAAGTATAAAGATATTTTAAAAATAAGGTCACAGTTTCTTGAAGTGCATCTAAAAATCCTCAGTTTGTACTAAAGTTACATGTGCTTTAGTTACTTCTTTGGGAGCATATGTACACATGCTGCACATACATACATACATACACATACAAATAAAAGAAAATAAGTAAAAAAGTGAAAGATAACTAAAGTAAAATGTGTAAATTCTAGGATTAAAAAAAAATCATGACTATACACCCAAGAAATCCCACATACTTCTAGGATAAAACCACACCATGACATATAAAAGATGTGTTCATCACCAATTCCAACTTTTAAAAAAGGATTTATAATATACAAGGAAGGTTAAGGAAAACCGAATAATGACTTCTGACTTCCTATTAGCAAAAGCATTATACATGCATTTGTACACACACATACAGAGAGAGAGAGAGAGAGAGAGAGAGAGAGAGAGAGAGAGAGAGAGAGAGAGAAGAAGGGAGGAAAGAGAGAGACAAAATTTAGAATGTGTTAAACTTATAGAATTGTTAGAGTAAGATACCCATTGTGTTAAAGAAAAAAGTTGAATGAGTATGAGGAATCCTATTTGTAACAAAATTATATTTCAATAATAATAAAGTTAAAATAGATATTTTAACATTTGAGTGGCTACATTAATCTACATAGAACTTTATGACAGAAGACTCACTTCCAAAAATTAATACAGTTCTTCACATTGAAATCAAATGTAAGTATCATGTAAGCAAGCAATGAGCACAAATAGAGATTATACAATTATAGGGTAGTGTGAATGCTTATTTTATTCTTTTTTTGTCTTAATTTATATTGAAACTATTACATATAGATATATAATATAGTTGATAAGCACACTGCAATGAGGTAGGCACACTTTTTTAAAGAAAGGATACCCAAAACCACAAGGGAAAAAAAGAAGAATATCTAGTAGTAAAAAATAATTTTAATACAAAAATTTCCATAACGATGACCTAAATATAGCCTTCCCACCCAGACTCAAGTTAAAATCTAAATTCTAGTGCAACTACTCAAAGAAGAAGAACCCTAAGACATAATTCCACTACATAGACCCCCACACTCTTAAAAGAGATATAACTGTCTCCCCACAAAATTTAGACCTTTTGCCATTTTCCCTTCTTCCCTGCACGAGAATACCATTTGTTCAAACCAAATGATCTAGGCACAGGGAAACATGATAGAAACAATATACATCCTTAGTAATATATACCCTTACTAGATAAAGTAATTAAGGACTGCTACTGTCATTTTGTGTATCAGAGAGGGCAAAGAAAAAAATGTATTCAAATTCAGTTGATGTCTATATTGCCATCACTCCATCACTGACCACTTATTTCATGGAATCAGATTGCCACTTCACTGAAGCACATAGAGATAACCACCTACTCATCTTTTGATCCCAAAGAGGGGTACTTCTGATGCTGTTCTACCAAAGTAAATGATAGCCATCCATCTTAGAACCATAATACGCTAACCATGTTAGGTTCTGTTAGTCAATCAACAGCTATTCAAAGGATCCTAAGGTTTGTGAGACTCAAACTTCTCAGGGAGTTCAAAAGTTAATGCTAAAAATTTCAGAATAAAATTCAAATATTTTGTGCTGAAAAGTGCGATTGGGAAACTGCAAAGAGTTGTTCACAATCATTTACCTACTCCCATTAAATTATTTTTCAAACACCAACAAATATATTATAGACATTTCAGATATCAATATTACTCTAAGTCTCTCAGTCTAAATGACAATTTCAGTTACTATTTCACGGAAGGCTGGTAATAAATTATTAAATGCAATTTCTGTTATATAAAGTCCCTGAAACTTTACCTAAGAGGCATATACTAGCCTCATGCCTCAGACTGCCTTACAAATCACCATACCAGCTTCTGAGCTATACCTGTCCACTTGGGGACAATTTTATTGGCCCTCCTTTAGCATGTCTAATTATCCTTGCTAGAAGGATTTATTTATATATCTCATCTCCTACTATTCTTGAGAGATGAAAAAGAAAATAGTACCTAGCTACATACAATATATCACCCCCAAATTCGTACATGCAAAAGAAATATAATTACTTTACATAATGTCTGCTCAACCATATCAGTTTCTATCTTAAGCTTTTCACACTTTGCATACTTTCATTGCTACATGTTTTCCATCTAATGATAGTTCATTTTAATGGATTAATTTTTGAAGATTCTCCTGGGATTGTGTTTGTCAGTATTGTACAATCTTAATTCCATTAAACTTTTAGGCACAGATAGCATATCTCTTGAGAATAAAGTTATATTTAGCAATTCAGTTTTCATCCAAGTTTTTCCCTAGGCCTGTGAAACTATTAATTTCTGTCTTTTGCCACACTGATTTGCAGATCTAGTTGGGAATGGATATTTTATTGTGAAAGCACGTGGAGCACCCATGTAAAGAAAGAATCTCAAACATTTCTTTTCCACATGGTCTTTAAACAGTTTGCTCACTCACATGGATCCTGCTTCTGTTCTTCTAAATGAAGAGCTGATGATTAAAGTCAGAGCTTCACACAATCTAGGCAAGTGTTCTGTCAATCACAGTTTAATACTAGCTCTCAGTCCAGTTTTATTCTTTTCTAGATCTTTTTATCATGAGCAATCTACCTGAGTGTTTCTTCAGGTGATTCTATATCAAGTTTCCCATGGAAATTTTTCTAAATGTCTCCCAAATAAAGAGTACAGTAATATAAAAATGATTATGTCTCAGTATTTTTCCAGTGTGTAAGATTGGTTTCATATCAGTAAACTTATTAGTTGTATATCTTATCAATTTTTTAAATCCCACAATAATCTCAATAGACACAGAGTCAAAGAAATCACAAAATCCAAAATATATTCATGGGGAAACAACTAAGAATACAAAGAAATTTCCATAACTTGAAAAAGGGTTTCTATGTAAACACTGCAACTACCAATACACATCTGTGAAAAATAAGACAAGCTCATCCATTATAATTTATCCATTCAGTATTGAATAGGAGAGTCAATGAGGACAGAGTAGGCTAGTGAAATGCAAATGAAAATTGAACAACATTCAGCTTTGTAAAGAAAAAAAATCATCTTTTTTTAAAGGACGAGATATCTTTGTACAGGAATATACAAAGAAATAGCCTAAGCCGAGCAAATGAGAAGACAACAATAGTAAAGCTCAGAAAAAAACATGTAGCATGATGAAAGACAGTAAAAAAAAAAAAGATTTTTTTCCCCAATGAGAAATTCCAAACTGTAATCAAGAAAACAATTTCATTGTAAGTTGTTGTAAAATCAAAGCAATAAATGCTTCCAAAATTAACAAAAGAAATACAGAATTAGACAACTACAAAACATTATTAAAAGACATTTTGAATGTTCTCTAATAAAATAAACCAACCAATGTATATAAACACCAAATGTCATTTATTGGAATTCATATAACTACATGTTTCTTAATAGCCAATGAAATTATAAATAAATTATCCAAGTGCTGATTAGGAATAGAAAAGGTAAATAATAATAATACTGACAATTAATAACTTATAATAAGAATAGATCAACTTCCCAAATCACACTATTAAGTAAAATAATTCACACAGTAAATGTACTATAAAATATATATATATATATATATATATATATATATATATGAGTATAGTAAATTTTACATAAATACTAAGATGGGAATGTAAAAACAATTGTTTAGTAAAATAGAGAAAAACCATTTTACCCTCATTATAAAAATTATTCATATGAAATTAAAATCAAATCCATAAAACCTGAAATAAAAAATAAAGTAGCATCTTTAATCCAGTCCACTTGAATTCAAGTTTCACCAAAGTTGTCATCAGGACTCTCAACTTGTCTCTATTCATCAAGTGAATGTTTAATTTGTTCTGTGACAGCATTAAAGCTAAATCATTTCATCCACATAAAACAACGAACCATCCTACTACTATTTTTTCTTCTAAGCAAGGACTTATGTAAGGATCAATCAGCTTCAGGGAAATGAAGAACTACAGTAAGAATGACCACTCTTGTGCAGATCAAAGGAAATTAATTATCTTAAAAATAGATTATTTTATATAAATTTTACAGTAATATCCATTAATATACTTTAGCTATGAATTGAGTATGAACTACACCCAAATCTGGGAACTGAATCAAGCAATTTTGTGTTAAAATTGTTTTATTCTATTTAAATTGAAGTAAAATAAGTATCTCCTAGGTGTATAACAAACATTCAGAAACAAACTTTGTGAATGGAAACATCTACTGATTCATCCATTCAACCATCATTCATTTATCTGTCTATCTATCTATCTATCTATCTATCTATCTATCTATCTATCTCTTTATCTACCTATCTATCTAAAAGATTTTAAGGGTTTCTAGCTCATACTTCTTCCCAACATATGTTTATAATGTAAAATAGTCATCCAAGAATAAAAATATCCCTAATTGGCTAGCTTCATTCCTGGAAGATGCTATATATACTACCAGAGGAATAAGTAAGCATCAGTATTACCCAGATGTGAACCCTGTGAGCTAAAATAATGACTGACCTAGCAAAACATACCCATTTGGACCAATAGTGGCCCTAAATATCAATTGAGTAATCAAACACTTTTTAGTTGGATTTAAGTTTCACTCAATAAAATGAAATCCATATTCGGTACCAACACTGAGGCCAAAAACCTGTGGCTAAATTCATAGGGTGTAGGGGAGAACCTACTAATATTATTCTGCTAAATGGACGTATATTAAACTAACACCTAATGACTTACTCTTATATCCATAGATAAATGCATCTCAATCCTTTTCAGAGAGACTTCTATTTATAGTAGATGGTAATTGACCCAGAGACACACAGCTAGTCAAGGTGCAAATAACACAAAATAGCAAAAGGCTCATCCTTAAATGGCACATCTACATCATATGACCTTCTCCAAAGCCTCAAGCATCATTATGAAAGAGAGGGTGGAATATTCGTAAGAGCCAGAGGCAATGGCTGACTACAACAAAACAGTATCTTCTGGACAGAATATGGATGTACATATATAAATTCAGACAGATTGTGACAGCAAGTACAAGATATGTGCAAGCTCAAGACATACCTTATCCCAACATGGAGAGAGAAGGTGTAGACAAAGTACCACCCCTAGCTGACTGGGAGAGTTAAGAGTGTATCCTCTGGTAAGTCAAATGCATTCCAATGGAAGGCCATGGTTCCAAGAATACATGGACAGAACAGTTGGACTTGATGGATGTGCAAAATATGTGATCAAAACATATTGTACAAAATCCTCAAATCATTAATATATTTTAAAGAGTGAAAAATTTAAAGACAAATTATATACTTATTTCTAAACGTTGGGAGATTTTATTTTTAGTATTTTCTGCCATTAAGATTTATTCCTCCAACTTGTGTTAACTAATACTTTATCAAATGTTCTCATGTATTTAAAGATTTCTTTGTTTCAGGCCATAAAGCATTTGGCTTTTGTGCAGAAGTGAATTTTTCTTTCTCAGAAATGAACAAACTCAAAATGTAAAAGATATTTTTGTTGGTACATCTGTTGTACATGGAGATTAGCAAAATGAAATTTTAAGAAACATAAAAATATTCAAAGTAGATTTTCTTTTGGTAAGGTTTCATTTGAAATATTTAAAATGTGGGTATTAATTATAACATTTTAATCTAGTGAGTTAAATTATTTTTAAATTATTTGCTCCTTTTTTGTGTGTATGCGTGCTTATTCATGTGAGTGTGGAAGTCAGAGGGCAGCAACACGCAGAAGTTGATTTCTTCTTACCACCATTGGGTTCTGGGGATTGAACTCATGTCTTCAGACTTGGTGACAAGTACTTTTACCTGATAAGTAGTCTTATCCATCTTCTATATTGACTTTTCAGACAGAAATCAGGAAGTAGTAAATTAAAACTGCATTTTAGAATGGACATTGGCTTCTAAAAGACTTTCTCAAGGATACATAATGCCATTAGAAAACTAAGTAAAAGCACATTTTGCAAATGTGCTTTCGAATATGAAACCAATGTCTGATTGACTTATTTGGCTTCCAAATCACAATTTTATTTTTTGTGTGATTATTAAATTTATTATGATGACAGTTTATTGTGTTTTATCTGAATAACATTTTGAAATATCACATTCATAAGAAAATATTGTGAGTGGGACCTCATGGTGCAGGCCTGTAATCCCAGAATTTAGAGTGTTGGCACAGAAGAACTGTTAATTTTAACACAATCTGGGATTTCTGTGTGCAAAACAATAAATCAACATTTTTTAAAGAAGAGAAGTAGAATGATCTATTGTGAGAAATTTATGTATTTTTTAAAATAGGGTTATAATTTATATACAATTTATGAATTTTACTATACTATAAGTACATCCCATTGAGATATAAGTTTTGAATGCTTACTTGTTCAAATATGATAAGATGTTGGGATGGTTAGAATGAGAAATGTACCATATAGTCTCAGGCATTTGAGCACTTGCTCCCTTGTTGAGGATGTTGTTTGGGGAGGTTTTGAAGGTGCTGCAGCCTTACTGGGAGAAATATGTCATTAGGTGCAGACTTTGGGATTGAAAGTCTCTTCACCATTCCCAACTCACTCTCTCTGCTCCATGTTTTGCTTTAAAATGTGAGGACTCAGCTTCCTGATCCAGCCATCTGCCACTTGGTGCCCTGCCTACACTCTGCCATCATGAAAGCAAAGCTGAAAGAAACCCTTTCTACCTTGAGTTGCTTTTGGTCATGGTGTTTCACCACACCAATAGAAATGCCAAGTACTATTGTAATTGGTTCTAGGAGTGTGGTATGGCTATGACCCACCTGACCATGTTGTTTTGAAAAGGACTGTGAAAGTGTTTAAAACTAGTCTGGAAACACCACTGAGTGTTTGAAGTTGAGTGGGTTTCTCTGTGGGATCTTGGAAAATTGGCATGTTAAGAGAGGTATGGACAGTGGAGATATGACTTCAGAGGTTTCATAGGAAAGCAAAGATTCCACAAGGATGTTCATGTGGTATTTTAATCAAGAATATGTGATTTTGGAGACTATTTCCTAAATATAACAGTAATAGCACATACACTGAGATTGTCAATTAATAAATGGGACCTTCCAAAACTGAAAAGCTTTTGTAAGGCAAAGGATACTGTAGCTAGAGTTTTTCTGCCTGGCCCACAGTCAGGACAAATCTCTCTCACCCGCCAGTCCCAAGGCCGCTCAGATCCAACTAAGTAAACACACAGAGACTTATGTTGCTTACAAACTGTATGGCCATGGCAGGCTTCTTGCTAACTATTTTTATATCTTAAATTAACCCATCTCTATTAATCTATAAGTTACCATGTGGCTTGTGGCTTACCGGTATCTTAACATAGTCTCATGGCAGCAGCTGGTAGCCTCTCCTCTGTCCCAGCCTTCCTGTTCCCAGCATTCTCCTCTCTGCTCGTCCTGCCTATACTTCCTGCCTGACTACTGGCCAATCAGTGTTTTATGTATCAATCAGTCATCCACAGCAATTTCCCTTTCTTTTTTAAAAGGAAGGTTTTAACTTTCACATAGTAAAATTACATATAACAAAACAATTATCAAGCAAGAATTACAGTTACAATATTAAAGAAGATATCCTATCTATCTTATATTTGTGAGTCTAAGGTTTTATATCTAACTTATCTTTTATCATTACTGAGGAAATTATAACTCTAGTCTTCAACTACATCAAAGACCTCAGAAGAATATAATATTACCTGAGAAGTGAGAGAAGGACACAAGCAAGTTTTGAGAGTCTTGTAAGAGTAGACAGAGACAGCTGGCAGCCTGGACAGTCACCCAATATTCTTTTGTAAAGTTGGGGCATCTGTCTTTAGCCCACAGGCCTAGAGTCTCTCAGTTACTTTTCTCTGTGTCCTGTAGAATGTCTGGCAGTTTCCTCTGTGAAACAGGAACCTGAAGGACCATTTTGCCAAGCAAAGTTCAATGGTCACCTTCCTATGGGTCCTGCATGTCCAGTCGATCAAGCAGTTCAGGCAAGAACAGTTTCTTGCCCAAGTGGCTATTTTTGCCAACGTGAAGGTAAACTTGATATGGAGTGTCTTTGATGCCCATCCTCCTCTCTGAAGTAAATTGGTGCTGCCAGGAGCAGACATGTCTCATTGTCCAGAAAGTCTAAATTTGTAAAAGAATTTAAATGCCATATTCTCTAGGTCATTGAAGTGTTTGAAGATTACCTATCTATCTGAAATATATCTATGTATAATTAGAAAACTTACTAACATGTTACAAGTTTGACTATCATAGAAGACTAATTATTAATCTGTATTTCTTAATTATCCATTACAATCTAAATGAGATACATAAACATAATACCTCAAACAAGAGTAGAAATATATAAACAGTATAACAAAATGAACTTTAAATTTATATCAATAGACTAAAATCCATAGTAAATAAAATATTTTTAAACAAGTTGTTGCTCTTTAAAAGTATGTTTAACAATTTACCCTTTTATCCTATCATATCTATATCCTATATATCTATATCATATCCCCTTTTCTTCTTTAGAAAGAGATCACATTTATAATCAACCTAATTTAAATACAAATATCAGATTTTCTCTGTCCCACACCAGAGGGCTCTTTTGATATGGGACACAAAAATCTCTCAACCTTTTCTTTTAGCAATATGTTTGGGTTTAGAGAAGGAGTGAGCCAATTCCATCTCTAAAGCCAGCTTGGTATATTTGGGAATTTGGGCGTAGCTTCTCTTACTACTTCCTGCTGGAGGGGGGCGCTGTATCTTATGGGGACATAAAAAAAATTAGTATTATGGAGTAGTCCATGAGGGTGTATCGTCTGAGCCAGTTGCCTTGAAACCGTTCCAGATGTTGGATCATCTGGGCCATGGTGTCATCAGAGACCTTTCAGGGGGTCTTGGCTGGTCAAACCCGATGTATCTTAATCTGGAATAAATCCATAGCCTCTGGCTTTCTGTGGAAACAGAAGCAGAGTCTCCTTTTCAAAGCAACATATCCTTAGATCCAAATTTTGAAGTCAAGGCATCTTTAAAATATACATGTTGTCTTAACTCAACAGCTTTTACAATCAAACGTCTTTCTGCAGTTAAGAATATTGAAGACAACATAATTCAGATTCTCTGTGTGATATCTATCTTTGTGTGACTTCTGTTTTATATTAATTTTACTGTCTCTTTAAAGACTTCATTTTTTTAAACTACATATTTTTTATATAACTGTATATATCACTTTTTTTTCTCTTTCAAGCCTACGTATATTTTACACACATTGTAAACTAGTCCATCTGAATCTGTCTTATTGTGAACCTATTGCTTTAAACTGCAGCATTTGTAAGACTAAAATGGCAGCTGTGGCTGGTGGCTCGTGGCTCTGCCCACCTCAGCTTCCAATATGGAGGTGGTACCTTTACTGCCAGCTCTGAGAGTCATCAAGTCTCAGAAATAGTCGGTTTATGCTTCTATCAAAACAGCATGTATCCCAGAAACCTCTTTTTTTTTAAAAAACTAGCAAAAACTATATCTAACACACAGCATAGTGCGCAGCTTGGAGTCACCTCAGTGTAACATAGCTTAGGTCAAGACCGCACGCACACACGCCACAAACCCGCCATAGAGTAGCTCAAGCCCCCATGTTGCAGTGTCTAGTTGCCCTTATGAGACATGAAGCAGGAACCTGGTTTGGGCTCCATTTATAATTGCTTATTAAATATTTTCAGGTTTAAGGTGGAAACTCGAGCTGTTGGGCACCATTTGTAGCTTGAGTTTTCCTGTCTGGCCCACAGTCAGGACAAATCTCTCTCACCTGCCAGTCCCACAGCCGCTCAGACCCAACCAAGTAAACACACAGAGACTTATATTGGTTACAAACTATAAGACCATGGCAGGCTTCTTGCTAACTGTTCTTATATCTTAAATTAACCCATTTCTATTAATCTATAAGTTGCCACGTGATGCGTGGCTTACCTGTATCTTAACATCTTCTCATGGTGGCAGCTGGCAGCCTCTCCTCTGCCCCAACCTGCCTGTTCCCAGCATACTCCTCTCTGCTTGTCCCACCTATACTTCCTGCCTGGCTACTGGCCAATCAGTGTTTTATTTATCAATCAATCATCCACAGTAGGATACAGTCAATAAGACAAAATGCCAGCCTGTAGGACTGGGAAAATATCTTCAACAACCCCACATCTGACAGAGAGCTGATTTCCAAAATATATAAAAACTCAAGAAACTAGACTTCAAAATACCAAATAATCCATTTAAAGATGGGTTACAGATCTAAACTGAGAATTCTCAGCAGAAGAATCTCAAATGGCTGAAAGATATTTAAGGAACTGCTCAACATCCTTAGTCATCAGGGAAACCCAAATCAAAATGACTCTGAGAAACCATCTTACACCTATCAGAATGGCTGCAATCAAAAATACTGGTGACAGCTTATGTTGGAGATGTGGAATAAGGGGAACACTCCTGCACTGCTGGTGGGAGTGCTAACTTGTAAGTCACTCTGTAAATCAGTATGGCATTTTCTCAGAAAATTTGGAATCCATCTACCTCAAGACTCAGCAACACCACTCTTGGGGATACACAAAAGCTCAATCATACCACAAGAACATTTGCTCAACTATGTTCATAGCAGCATAATTCATAATAGCCAGAACCTGGAAACACCCTAGATGCTCCTCAACTGAAGAATGGATAAAGAAAATGTGGTACACTTACACAGTGTAGTATTATTATGAAATTTACAGGCAAATTGATGGCACTAGTAAAAAATCATCCTGAGTGAGGAAATCTAGACCCAGAAAGACAAACATGGTATGAACTCACTGATAAATGATAGTAGATGTAAAGTACTGGGTAACTAGGCTACAATCCACAGCCATAGAGAAACTAGGTAATAAGGAGGACCCTAAGAGGAACACATGAATCAGCCTGGGAAGGGGAAATAGATAAAACCTCCTGGGTAAACTGGATGTAAGGGGAAGGGATAGAGGGGAGAGAATGAGTGGTGATTGAGTTGGGGGAGGGATAGAGAAGAAGAGCAACAAAAGTGATATCTTGATAGAGGGTTCCATTATGGGGTTATGGAGAAACCTAGACCAGGGGAAATGCCAAGAATCCACAAGGATGACCCCAGCTAAGATTCCTAGCAATAGTGGAGAGGGTGCCTGAATTGGCCTTCCCCTGTAATCAGAGTGGCGACTATCCTAACTGTCATCATAGATCCTTCATCCAGTAACTGATAGAAGCAGATGCAGAGATCCACAGCCAAGCATTTGGCTGAGCTCCAGGAGTCCTGTTGAAGAGAGGAAGGAAGGATTATAGAAACTGGGTTGTTGATCATGATGGGGAAACCCACAGAGATAGCTGACTCAAGCTCATGGAAGCTGATGGACTCTAGACTGAAAGCAAGGGAGACTGCTTGGGACCAACCTAGGCCCTCTGCATGTGGGTGATAGTTGTGTATCTTGGTCTATTTGTGGGGCCCCTAGCAGTGGGATGAGAATCTGTCTCTAATGTATGACATGGTTTTTTGGAACCTATACCCTATGGTGGGATGCCTCACTCAGCCTTGATGCAAAGGGAAGGAGCTTAGTCCTGCCTCAACTTGATATGTCATGCTTTGTTGACTCCCATGGGAGGCCTTATCTTTTCTGAGGAGTGGATTGGGAGGGGGTAGAAAGGAGGTGGGGGAGGTAAAGGGAGGAGAGGAGTGAGGGGAAATTGTGGTTGGTATGTAAAATCAATTTAAAAAATGAATTATAAAAAAGAATATGTAGTTTCTGTCCAGCTGTGTCTAAATAATCTGCTGTGGTTAACAGGAGACCAGCATCACTGAATGAAACTTTAGCCTTAGTGGAACAATAGATGCTGGTTACCTGGCTTTGAGCAACCCACTGTGATCAAGATAAGACCAGTGTCATTAAGATGAAATCTTCTGGACAACACAGAGAAGCTGTTATCCAAAGTGGGCCAATGCTACATCTCATGCTAGCAGATGGAGTCAGTAATATGCAAGACTTTCCCATGTGCTATTAGCTTTAGTGGCATAAGAGTTACAAGATTCAAGGAGTAATGGAGAGAACAGACGAGGCTTGGCATTTTAAATACTAGAAGATATTTATGAATGTGCAAACTCAATAGCAATAAAAGTCGAGTGTTGAAGTGTTAAGAGATTGAAGCTAAGACTTGACACCACTCGGCAAGGTAGAAGTACCTAAAGAAAGGCCAGGAAGCTGTTTGCAAAGGTTTCATTGGAGACTCCAAGATACTGTAGTTGTTAACATCATTGGAAGACCACAAAGGTCACCATCAACAGCATACTGAAGGTAGAAAAAGCCAAAGAGTGAGAGAAGTATGTTGCAGGTAGCAAATATGGAGGGACAGAGCCATCTAAATCCCTTCGACATCAGACTTACAGCTACAATATTTAGAGTTTTCACGTTTAGTTTCCAGTCTTGCTTTGGCCCAATGTTTTCTCACTATGATATTGTTCTTCTACTTTTTCAATGGAAGCATATATTCTGTACCATTATATTCTGCAAATGTATTATTTGTTCTTGTTTTTTTTTCAGAATTAAAATTACAGGTTTGTCTTAGAATCTCAGAAGATGCTTTGAACTTTTAAACAGTGTGGTAGCTGTAAAAGACTATAGGTATTTTTGAAATTGGACTAAATCTGTTTTGCTTTATGATATGGCCATGAGCCAATGGATGCCAGGAAGCAGAATGTGGAAGTTTGAATGAGCAATATCCCAAATGGTTTCAGACATTTTATTACTTGGTACTGAGTTGGTGGTTCTACTTGTGTAAATGAAAATGTTGGAAAAATATGTAGCTATACAATATTATTAGCATTGCATCGGACTGACAAATATTTAAGGGATTTTTATGAAAATGTCCTAGTTTGTTTTCTGTTGCTGTGATACAGACCATAAGCCAGTGAAACTTGGAAAGAAAAGCATTTATTTGGCTTCTGTGCCCTGATCACAACTAATCACTGAGGGAAGTTAGAGCTGGAACTCTAGGCAGGAGCATAGCAGGAAGAATAAAAACAGTGGATGTTTAGCAATGCTGCTTACTAGTTTGCTCAGCCTGTTTTCTTAAACCATCAATCACCGTTTTCCCAGAAGTGTCACCCTAGTAGACTTGGCCCTCTCACATCAGTTATCAGTTGAGAAACTGTCCCACAGACTTGCATGAGGTGATATAATGGAGGTATTTTCTCAGTTGAGTTCCCTTCTTCCCAAATGACTCCAGCTAGTGTTGAGTTGACAAAATTTCCAACCAACACAGTAAACTTCAAAAAAAGCCATTAAATTCATAAATTGAAAGACAGTACCAGGATAGAAGATTGAATGAATTGTATAAACTATCCAGTAATGAAGAATGTACTTCAAATTTTGTTTAAAGATGGATTAACTTAAAACTTACTGAAGGGGATGGAGTGATTAGTCAGTGGTTTAACAGTACACACTGCTCTTGCCAAGAAATAAAGTTGGAATTCAAGTACCCAAGTAGCATGACTCAAAACTACTTGTCTCTCGAACTCCTGTAGATTAATGCCTCCAGATTCTGCAGGTATCTGCACTCAGATGCAAGTACCCACAGGCACGCACACACACACACACACACACACACACACACACACACACACACACATCTGCAAATAATAAAAATAGTAGAAATAATCCATTTTTTAATAAGGAAAAACTCAATGGAAGGCTGGAAAGATGGCTCAGCAATTAAAAGCCCTAACTGGTCATTGAGAGAACCTGGGTTCAATTCCCAGTACCAACATGGTAGCTCACAGCATTTATAACTCTAGTCCCAGGAGATACAATTCCCTCTTCTAATATATATAGTCACCAAGCACACATGTGGTACACAGACATATATTGTGCAAAACACCAATAAACATTAAATGAACATAGAATTTAAAAAAGTCTTAGCCTAAAAATTAATGTAAATAATTGACATAGATAAGTATAAAATCAGGCTTCAAAACAACTAGATATTTACTCCCTACATAATTCATTTTGTTTCTCTTATTTCATGTGATTGAAATTCATTTACAAGTTTTTTTAATGAAAATAAAGTTTTTTATACAATATATTCTGATCATTTTTTCTCCAACTCCTCCCAAATACTTTCTACCTTCCCACTTACTTTTCTTAATTAAAGAATATAAAATTATTATCCCAATTTTTTACTACTTTTTTTCTGGAGTAAATTTCCAGAATAAAGTTGGAAAATAAATGGAAACAGAATCAATCAATTCACCTGGAGCTGGAGTTACAGGTGGTTGTAGCCACATCATGTGGGTGCTTGGAACCAAACTTGGATCTTCTGAAAGAGCAGTTAATGATAATATCCATTGAGACATCTCTCCATCCCATAATATTTTTAATGTAGAAAATATTTCATTCAAATAATTGATCATGTTTGCAAACTATCCTATAATACATGCGGTTTAAAAACAGTACAAACTGAGGTCCTTGGGTGATTTCTTTGTTAGTCTTTACAAATAGTGTTATTCTACCTGGAAAAAAATCTCAAAAATTGGTAAAAATTGCTTATTTAAAAATGCAAATAAAGCCGGGCGGTGGTGGCGCACGCCTTTAATCCCAGCACTTGGGAGGCAGAGCCAGGTGGATCTCTGTGAGTTCGAGGCCAGCCTGGTCTCCAAAGCGAGTTCCAGGAAAGGCGCAAAGCTACACAGAGAAACCCTGTCTCGAAAAAAAACAAAAAAAAAAAAAAAATGCAAATAAAAATATGGTCACATATGTAGGAAGAGAGATTTTTTTTAATTAACTTAATGAACACTATTCCTAAATATTAGTTTTATTTAATATAATAGCATTTATCTTGAGTCAGTTTGGCCTTTCATCTGGTGAAACATGTATTTTAGCAGATTGAAGGGAGTGAGAGACATATTAATTAATTTTCTGTTAGGCATTAGTTAAGTATATGAACAAATATCATCATACTTACAAAAGAGGAAGTATAATACAAAATTGGCCTGATATTTATTGATGTTCCTGAATTAAAACATTAGGGAAATTTTGGATTCAGTAACCAGCAGAACACATAAGATTCTATTGTAAGGGTTAAACGAGTCTTCTAAAACCATGTATATTTATTTTTGTTTTGTTTAGTTTTGTTTTATTTTATTTTCATCATGTATATATTCACTTGATCTAAGACCATTCCTTGACAGGATATTTCTCTTCCAATGAACTGGTTTTACTCCATTGTAAATGTCAATTATCATGTCTGTATTGGTCTATTTCAGACTTCTTTATTTTGTTCTTTTATTCTATTGCTTTATCACTCTAACAATACTAGAGCTTGATTATTGTACATATTCAATGTGGCTTAGCAAGTAGCACAATGGCTAGGAAATATTGTTATGCCTTTGCAAAATTGTTGCAGTGTCTATGCCTTTGCATTTAAACTTTAGAATAAGTATATATCTAAAAAAACCTTGCATAGATTTTGATAGAAACATTATAAAACTTATAGGTACAGTTATAGAAAGTAGGCACCCTTTGTAGGTTGCAGAATCTTAAAATACATGAAAACTGTTGCACATGTCTTCATTTGTTTAGGTATTCCACAGTTTATCAGAATTTTATAACTTTTAGACTGATAATATTTTACATATGTTTTAGGTTTTTCCCTAACTACTCAATTTCTTTAGAAAGTTTTAACTTTGCATTCTCACAGGTTGATTCTTAATAAATGGAAATGAGGTTGTTTGTTTTCCTTGTTCATTTGTATTCTAAGAACTTGTTGAAAAATTATTAGTTCTGCAAGAGTCTGGAAATTGTTTTGGAATTTCTTTTTAGAAACTTATGTCACCTGCAAATGGGGAAAGATTTGTTTATTACTTTACAGTCTGCATGACTCATTTGTCTTTCTTAAGGCTTTGCTACAACATACAGTAGTATTTTATATAAGAATAATGAGAGCTTCTCTTCTGGCCTTGTCCCTAGTCATCTAGGGGAAATATGTAGTGTATTTTTGTATTAAATATTATAATATTTGTAATAATTTTTTTCTAGATGAGCTACAATTCTCAATTTCAGCCTTTTTTCATTTTCTGTGTCAATATGAAGAAATGTATTTCTATCCATACCTTTCTGAGAACTGTGTCATGATTAGGCCTTGAATTTTATGATTTTTTTTTATTCAATGACATGATGATATGAATTTTCTTCCTTAAATCCACTAGTTGCTATAGAAAATACTGACCCCTTACTAGATTTTTCATGAAAGGTAATTAATTCATTGATTCAAGGATGAAATTAAGAACTCAGATGCTTTTCACTGTTCTTCAGTTTTTAACATGAATATAGCTATCAAAGTTCATTATTTTCAAAGAATTTAAACAAGAGAGGGGATACAAGGTTTCTTCTGTAGATGACTATCTCTTTGAATTTATTGAACAGTCAATTCATACATGTGCTCTAGTATTGATAAAAGAACTGGATTGGCAATTTTAATGTTAGTTTTAGTATGGCCATGCTTCGATGGGACCCACTTATTTTGCCAAATAGGTCTGGATGATACTGTAATATTGTATTGATTTTAAATGAGATAAATGTGTAAATCAATAGAAGTTTAATGCCACAGACTAACATGTGGATTGTATTTTTCTAAACAGAAATCCAAAATAGAGAAAAGAAGAAATGAGGAGAGAGGTTATTGAAATCGACTCTCCTAATGAAAAAAGAATTATTTGATTAAACTGAAATTAAACTACAAGTAGAAGATTAATATTTATATGAGTCTTCAGCCTTTAACCTACACTTAGATTTGCCAGCTTTCAGAATGGTGTATTGATGAGACAATGCCTAAGACACTGTCACTTAAATCTTTCCTTTCTCTTCCTTTTTTGATTTTGGGGAGGCTGAGTTCCTGAATTATGGTAAGTCTTTGTTAGTAGAGACAGCATATGAATTCCAATCTGAGATGAACACTGCATTGCCTGAAGAGATTGTGATGATCAACCCTGAAGTAGTAGCCTTGTGATTCTCCTGATGAAACATCAAATTTCTCCCTATAGTATTGCTACTTTCAATAAAAGGAAAAAGTATGATCCAAACATAATTGTGTTATGCTCCAAAAGAACTCCAAGTTTCCACCTTCTACCAAGCTTAACATATTTGAGATAATTATATGTTGATCATAAAGTTGAATCTGTTAATTGTTTAGAATAGTCCACTTAGATCCTGAATTTAATGTGATAGTTCAGTTTTTTCCTTCCAGGCTTTTGCTCTGAGCCTTCCTCCTTAATAGACTGCATCTTGTAAGTTTCTTCCCCAAGATGCTTTTTGCCACAGCATTTTATTGCAACAACAGAAAGAAAAATAGAACAATCATATTTCTTACTATAAATCAATAAATTGTAATTATTTAGCTAGATGATCAGCTGATTTTAGAGACATAACTTGAATACTGATAAAACAGAAATGTGTAGATAAAGATCTTAGTATAGGAGAAATTATTATTTTCTCTTAGGAATTTTCAAAAATGGTGATTCAGGGTAAAAATATGATAATCAAATGGACATATGGATCAAGTTTTTTTTAGGCTATGACTGCTCAGGACAAAGACCAGCATGGCTCTGGCCAGAACAACCCATACTCCCACTCACTACAGCCCAATATATTGCAAAGCCCCCCCCATTACCTGAATGGCACCAAAACCAAGTTCCAGGTGGCACCAGCCCCCCTCCTGAATGACCACCAAGCACTTTAACCAGGACCGTATACGGAAGAAAGCCAACTCTTGCAGACACATCAGCATTCCCCTTGCCTGGGACTATAAGAACCATCCATCTTGGGTCCTACAGGCAACTTCTCTGGCCCTGTGCCCTGAGACCTGTGAACCTCTCCAGAGAGCTGAACAAATAAACCTGAGTTGTTTGCTGCCAATTCAGTTTGATCTGGTCACTTCATGTGGCACCCCCGTCTCTCAAATTTAATGAGTATCTGTCTATGAATTCTAGAGCCAAATATATTATCACCCAATGGTCTTAACAGTTGACACAATAGATGTTATATGACTCCAAAATATAGACTTCTGCTGTGGATATTGCTCTGTATAAATAAAATGCTGATTGGC
The DNA here is from genome assembly GCF_007827085.1 of Peromyscus californicus insignis. Lineage (NCBI taxonomy): Eukaryota > Metazoa > Chordata > Mammalia > Rodentia > Cricetidae > Peromyscus > Peromyscus californicus. Next base: position 72,023,265 of record NW_026294391.1, on the reverse strand, counting down.
CAGTAGCCAGGCAAGAAGTATAGGCGGGAGAAGCAGAGAGGAGAATTCTGAGAACAGAATGGCTGAGTCAGGAGACATTGTCAGCCACCACTGCCATGAGTACCAACATGTAAGATACTGGTAAGCCACAAGCCATGTGGAAATGTATAGATTTATAGAAATGGGTTAATTTAAGATGGAAGAACTAGATAATAAGAAGCCTGCCATGGCCATACAGTTTGTAAGCAATATAAGTCTCTGTGTGTGTTTACTCAGTTGGGTCTGAGCAGCTGCAGGACTGGCGGGTGAGAGAGATTTGTCCTGACCGTGAGCCAGGCAGGACTGGAGAAAACTCCAGCTACAAACTTCTGCTCACCAATGATAACCTGGCAATAGTCATTTCTGAATGTCAAATCTACTAACAATACAGAAATTAAAACTTATTTTTCTAGTAGGGTTACTACTGATGATATGAAACACCATAACCAAAATCAACCTGGGGAGGAGAAGGTTTGTTTGTCTTAAAGATTTTCATCACTCTTCATCAGAAGTCAGGACAGGAACTCAAACAGTGCATGAACCTGGAGGCAGGAGCTGAAGCAGAAGCCATGGAGGAGTGCTGCTTACTGGCTTGTTCCCCAAGGCTTGCTCAACTTGCATTCTTATAGAACCCAGGAATGGTACAATATACAATGGGCTGGCCCCTCCCACATCAATCATTAATTAAGTAAATGCAATGCCCTTCAGACTTGTCTAAAGCCTAATCTTATGGAAACCTTTTCTCAACTAAGGCTCCTTCCCATCCAAAGAAGCTAGCTTGTGCCAATTTGACAAAAAAAAAAAAAAAAAAAAAAAAGCCAGCAAACTGATCCTTTATATGGTATCATTCTCTAGTGCAATCAGCCAACTGACTTGTGGTAAAATCTTACATTGGAGCACCCCACTCATGGAAATGCAGATGCTCTATTCCTATTGAAATAGACACAATGAATTATTTTCTGTCCCTTCTTAAAATGCTGCTGCTAAGTCTTTGTAGTCATTTACAAAAGCCTTATCTACCAACAGTAGAATTCACATTCATGGCTTCTAATTAAGGAACTCACATCAATCCCAGCAAAAAATATATAGCATTGACTCATGCCCTTGAAACCTACTGATATTGCCATATTTTCTACCATCTTGAAAAAATGGGCTGGGGGTAGTGTAGCCTTGTAAAGACACAGTTGTTAAAGAACATCAGCTAAGACAATACACCTTGTAGAACAAGGGAGTTGTACTTACAGTGTTATTTAAATTCTGAGTCATCCTGCAGTACATGGTGCCATTTTTCCAAAATTCTGGATTTATATAGACTGCTTTGGAAAAGTTTGCTATCTGTTTCTGTGAAATTATATTCTGATTTAAAGGATTACTAGCTAAGTGAGGCCATTTCCATCCATAAGAACTATAATGAGTCTACAAAGCTAGAAGTCAATACTATCAATACTTTTAACCAGCTAATTGGGCTTCTCATAGTTTGTGCTGGCTGAGATGACTGACATCCACATGGGCACACACACACACTTTTCTGAAATTAAAACAGGATAATATTGTTTCCCCCCTTTCTTTCTTTTCTCCACCACTGCTCATGTGCCCTCTTGCTTTCTCTCAAACTAATGGCCTCTACTTTTTACTTTTACATATATATTCCTAAGTATATAGCTATATATAAATACAATCTGCTGGATATATAAAATATTATTTCTATGTATATGATTTTGGTGTTGACCACTTGGTGCTGGATCAATTTGAAGGACCTTCCCTGAGGAAGAATTTTTGCCAAGCTCAGCATTCTTTAGCTGCCTTTAGTTCTTTGTCTAGGGTTCAATGAGTCCCCATGACATTTTTCCCTTTCATGTTAGCATGTCTGCTGGTGTCATATTTATTTGGTTCTTCTTACCCTCCATCAAAGAAACAGCTCTCTGCAACAGGCAGAGATGACTGATCTAAATTATCAATAATAAATTGGACTCCTACTTGACAATGGCAGCAAGGAATAACAGGAACCTGGAACATAGGAGATTACTCAAGGCATTTATTAGCATTACTAGTTCATTGAACTAATACTAATGCAGATACACAAATCAACCCCTACAAAGCCACTAATTATTCAATTACTTCTGAATGAAATTTTCATCAACCTAGCATGTAAAAACTCATGATCAACTGAATTGGTTCTTGAAGGAGAAAGTGATCAAAATATGTAGTAGAAGAAATATATATATATCCTGAGTAGTTACAAAAATATGGTCTATAGTTGTGAATATTTCTTCTTCCTTCTTTCATTACAGATTTACATGTGTATAGACTCACATGTGGTAAACATTCTTTATTTCTCCCTTTCATTTCTTTCTTCTGTGATATAAGATATATTATATTTTACTAATTAGTCTTGATTGTCAATGGATTAATGAACAGTGATTTATCAATGGACTCAAAAAGTGAATAGACTGTTGGGAAGTGATAGAACTGTGGAAAGTTGGACCTGGTTGGAGGAAGTCCCTTACGAGGAAACAATGTCTTTCAGTACTACATCTGGCACTGGACGCTTTCTGCTATTTCTCTGCTCTGCTTTCTGTTTGCCAGGGCCGTGATTTGAGCTGCTCTTGAAATGCCCTGTCTGCCATTAGATGAAAAAGCCTCTCTATTACATGTTCCCCAAGGTATTCACCGTAAGTGTAGAGAATCAAGCATCCATGAATAGAACACTGTGAAATTATCATCCAAATAAATTTTTTCCTTCAAGTATATTCAGGCATTACTATGTCAGAGCAACAATAAAAATGACAAAAAGAAGTACACACAACCTTGTATCACAGCCCTTAAATTTCAGGGTATCAAGAAGAAAATTTAAATATAAAAGGAATACATAACACTTGCTGAGAAATATGTGCTAATTATTTTTTAAATTCCTGGAACAAAAAGCCTTACAGAACTAATTTAAAGGAGTAATTGTTTATTTTGACTCAAAATTTTTAGGTGTTTTATCCATCATGACAGGGAAGGTATGGCAGACCAAAACAGTTCAAACATGTTAGACCAGGAATGAGAGAAAAGATCAAAATAGGTAGTAATCAATATTAGATACATCCCCCAGGAGCTACAGAGATGACTCAAAAGTTAAAAGCACTTGTTGCTCTTGCAGAGGATCCAGGTTCAGTTCCATGCACCCATATGGTGGCTCACAACCATCCATGACTCTATTCCATGAGATCTGATGTCCTTGTCTGACCTCCACAGGTACCAGGCATACACATGGCATACATTCATGCATGCAAGCAAAACACTCATACACATAAAATAAAATATATCATTTAAAATGCTACAACCCCCCTCAAGAGACATACCCTTAGTAACCTACTTCTTGGATTTTATCTCTTGTTATATAGTATCTACAAAAAATATCATCTTATTTTGAATTCATTTAAAAAATGAACTTACTGATTAGATCAGAGCCCTGTTGACTGTTTCTCAAAATTTAATTATAAATAAATCAAAATTGTGCTTCATTTGCCACTTACAGATACCTTAATCCAATGAAGCTCATAATTAAAATTGTCACAGAAAGTTAGTATAATTTGAGCTCTATGCATGTTAGACAGGAATATAATCTTATTAGTGTTGTTTATTTTGACATGAACTAAAGTATAAGAATGCACATTGTATGTCTAATTGACAATGAGTAGGCTTATTGTGGTTAAGTTTATCTGTCCTCTTGGCTAAGTACCAGTTTGTGTGAGTAAACTTTTGTGGATATTGTTATAAAGATATTTTACACATGAGGTGAACACTTGGACAAGTGTACTGAATAATGCAGTTTCACCATCAAATACAAAAATGGTGCATATTTTTTACTAAAGACTCATGATATTGTAAAAGTAAACTAGCCTGATGAAATTTCACCAACCACAAACAATTTTCCATTAGAAAACTAACAACATTTAAGAATTAAGTGATCACTTAATACTTGAGCAAAATGCAAAAAAATTATATTTATTGTCAAAGTAAACAGTGGAAGAATATATATTTGGTGACAACAAATAGCTTCTGCTATAATCACATTATGAAGGTATGCAATCATGATGATGGAACTGTTTATACTAATCCCAAATCTTATGAAATAAATTCAAACATTCACCAATGAAAATAAGCCAAGAGATAAGACGTCATTTCTTATTTCAATTATTTGTTTCTGTATTGGAAACTACACTTCAGTGTTATTTTTGTGCTCATGAAGATAGAAAGGCAGTAAAACAAGGAGGCTGAATATTCTATGAGCCATGGCATATTTATACCATAACTACTGATTATCTAGTTACTTTCTTGTTTCCATGATAAAAAGAAATAATGAAGAAAATGTTGATTTTGGCTTACAATTCCTGGAGGATATGGTTCATCATGGTGGGAAGGCGTGGTAAAATTGGAAGAAGACATGCCACAGAAGCAGGAAGCTGCTACTTCACCTTTCATCAAGAAGCAGAGACTGAACAGGAAGGAAGTCCAGGCTATAAAGTCTCAAAGCACACCCTATTGATTCACTTCCTCCTGAAATACCAGCCTCCTAAAGGTTCCATAAACTTCCCAAACAATGGTACCAGCTGGGGATCAAGTGTACAAACACATGAGCCTATAGGGGAAATAATATATTTAAATCACAGCACTAATGTATTTTTACTGACAAATATGTATTGACAAATCTTCAATGAGCACTTATCATGGGCAGAGTCTGTGGTTGTAGCTACTAGGAAAAGCAATAGTAAAACCTCAACTTCTCACTGAAGTTAGAGTCTAGTACACAGAATAATTATTCTAAGTTTTAATATGTTAAATTCTTTCCTTTCATTATAAGTCTTGAAGTATCTTTTATCTACTTTTACCTACATCATGGAGATATAATTCACAAACTATGCAATTTACACATTTAAAATATACAATGTAAAGATTTCTAATATATTCTATGATACATCCAGCCTTTACCACTGTTAACTTTAGGACTTCTCATCATCCCTCCAAGACATATAAAATATTTTCCTGTTAAGCCATTCAGTTCTGTCATATGTTATTTCTTGTATTATATTATGCTATTTTATATGTAGGCAGTCAATATCACCATATTTTTTTAGGTAGCATGTTTCATTTATCATTAGGAAAGGCCCCTCTTCATCACAATGAAATATTCAGTGCATTGCACTCAAGTTTTGGGCCTTTGCTGTGACTTATTTTCACACACCACTGACCCCTGAAATGCTCCTGGAGTCTCAACTTGTTGTATCAGATATGGGTGTTCAATTCAGTCTCAGCTACACTGTTCATTTTCCCATGCTTATTTGGCCCTGTTCTTGGCAGTTCTAAGTTTCAGGATTGTCCAAAGCTCAGTCTAGGACACCTGGGAGAATAAAGAGGAAAAAATAAGGGGGGGACTCACCAAGTTCATGCTTTTGAGGCTCTGTGGTTCCTAGCCATTCCACCTTTGTCTTCAAATACTTTTGGATGTTTATTGGATTTTTAAAATTGTTAAAAGTAAATGTGTGTCATTATGAAGGAAAGAACATAAAGAAAAAACACAAGTGTAGGCTATGGTGTCTTAAAACTGGAGTTCTTTACCCATTACAAATATGTATTATTCCTATATGCTTATAAGTACTTTACTGTGTATAACAGAGGGCATATATATCAGAGTAATTTATTTCCTCTTTGTGCTTTAGAATCACAGGTTATCATAGTTCAGATAATTCAGGAACTAGAACCCATACTCTTAGATTTATATTCAGCAAGTTTACTGGGGTATGTTCTCATGGGTAATACCGTCAAGAGTGAAGGAAGAAGGAGTTGGCAGTGGCAGTGTTTCAACAGCAATATAACAGTGTCAGAGGCTTTTGATCTTAAAGAGAGTTTCTAAAGCAGATTTTTATTTCCTAGCTGATCTTACTGAGTATACGTGTGGGAAGCTTGTACTGTGTAATGTCCATTTACTAGGAGCTATTACAAAGATATAACCATAGGGGTCTCAGCTGTGAGCCATTGTCAAGAAACACACCTGACGGCAAAGTATCTGAGTGTCTAGATGCCAAAGAGGAATCTTTCATATATATGTGAATACCCACTACACCTTGAGAATTAAAAAAAAAAAAAAACAAGAAAAAAATATTGGAGCTCCATACTTTAATATAGTGTATTTACTTTTGAAAAATCTTCAAAAGTAGTTCTAGGTGGACACTTCAGTGTATAACTGGTTGCCACATAAGCATGACACCAAAAATGTTATCTATTTCAATGCCGGGTGTGCATGGTTGCCTTCCTGTAATCTTAATATTCTGGAGACAAACAAGGGATCTCAATAACAGACAGACTACCTGGACTAGCCAAATTAGGCACCTCTGCATTCAGGGTGTGAAGCTGTCTCACTGTATAAGGTGCAGAACAATTCTTCAAAATATCTGACAGATCCTTTGGCATCCACATACACAGTCATACGCATAAACATGTATGTGTACATACATGTGCACTCGCACACATGCAGACATTTATATATACATACACATGCAAAACAACAAAACAGCCAGGCAGTGGTGGTGCACGCCTTTAATCCCAGCACTCAGGAGGCAGAGGCAGAGGCAGAGGCAGGCAGATCTCTGTGAGTTTGAGGCCCACCTGGTCTACAAAGTGAGTTCCAGGAAAGGCGCAAAGTTACACAGAGAAACCCTGTCTTGGAAAAAAAAAAAAAAAAGCTAAACAAAGCCATCAAGAGTATTTTGGGATACACAATTGTAGATAAAGGGTATATATATTGCCAGATTATAAACATGATTCTCTAGATAAATATGTTGAGGAAATAGAAAGAAATGTGAAACCCAGAACTGAGTAAATGTAATGTGTGAATTTTTTTTTATCTTAAAGATTTTACTGAGTAAAGCAAAGTTACTAATCTCACTGTAATCAGAAAAGAGAACAAGTCTGAAAAGGCTAAGAAAAAAACATAGCCTCAAAACACACCTCTCCCCAGACCTATTACCTCATACCAAGCCCCAATTTCCATAATTTTACTATAACTCTAGTTTATTTAAATGTTAAATATATCATTGGATGAAAACATTAATTAAGACATTTACCTCCTGATCTAAATTCTGGAACTGCCTTCACAGACACATTAAAATGTCTGTTTTAGCATTTCTCAATCATAACAAAATGACAAGATTAACTATTAAACACTGTGAAATGAAAAAAAATGGTCTGTAATGTGTCTCAGTGAATAAAAATGCTTGCTGCAAGGCATGGAGATGTCTTTAATCCCTGAGTCACATGGTTGAGGGAGGAAAAACAGTCCCACAAGTTGCTCTCTGACCTCCACATGTGCTATAGCATGTGCATACCAACACATTTACAGAAGTAATAACAATAAATACAACGTAAGGGAAAGTTAAAACCTTTAAAAAATAATATAAACTAATATAGAGAACTGTTTGAACATTTTATTACAATTATTTATATATGTATGTGTGTAAGTTTGTCTCTGTGTATGGGGGGGTGGTTTTTCCGCTTGTTCATAACCTCTGATGTATGTGTGGAAGTCAGAGAACTTTTGGGAGTTGGTTTACTCCATCGACTAAGTACATTCTAGGAACTGAACTCAGGACTTTAGGCTTTGTGTCAAGCATTTTTACCTCTGAGCCATCTCACCAGCCCCCAAATAGATAAATTTTATTAAGTGTTCAAACCTTTTTCAGACAACTACACTGCAGCTCTTATGCCTAAGGCTCAGGTAACACTGAGAAAAATGAGGTGGAAGGGTGGGTAGATCCAGAAGACCAGGAATCGTGCTGTGAGGTAGTTTCTTCTAGCAATGATAGGGAAGCTGTGCCCATGAAATCTCAACAACATGCTTGCATAAACAAGAACTGTAAAATGCAACACCACTTGAAATTGACATTGACAGGGCATCTACATAATTTATTTTTGTGACAGTTATTGATTGTTGATTCCATTTATAAAATAAATATAGACATTTAGATTATCTAATTCCTTGTTTGAAGTTTGAAATTTAAATTTGAATTAGAAATTTATTGTGATCTTCAAAGAATAAGCTTTTAATTTGTTGAGTTTCAAGTTTAATTTTCTGCTTAATTTTATAATTTACTTTTTGTGCTTTTATTGGGGTAGTGAGTCTTGTCCTTCTCTAGTTTCCTATATTGCAAGTTAAAATTATTGAAATCTTTCTTCCTATCTCATACATGAATTTTATACTCTATGTTTTCCCCTAAAAATTACTTTAACCTAATTTCATAGGCTTTGAGGGTTTTGAAAAGATATAAATAATTTATTTCTATTGCAATTTTTGAAAGTTTTATTAGTGCTTAATAATGTGGTCTTGTTGCTTTGGAGTTGATTTAGTTTTTTACAAATACTCACTAAATAAGTATGAGAACTTGAGTACAAATCCCCAGAAGTTGGAAGAGTAGAATTCGTTGTGTGAAGTGACATTTTGTAATACCATTAGCCCTAAAGGGAGATACAGAGTAAGGAGAATCCTGAGAAACTCGTGGGCCACCTGGTCTTAAATATGGCATGGAAAAAATAACAAAGAAATCCTATCTCAAGAAGCAAACAAAAAAATCAAGAAGAAAGGATGGCACAAACACTGGAAGCTTATGTATGTGCAAGTGTGTTCACACACACAGTCACATACATCAGAATGTGGTCAATTATTGGAAGGATTTTTGCTGACTGGTAGAGGTTACAGCCTCCCGTGGCCTGGCAGCTTATCTCAATAGCTCTACAACAAAGGACTCCCTTCCTCCACAGCAGAACTTCCTACCTCTACCTGACCTTATCTGGAGAATTTCCCTGGGCCTGGAAGAATAATCTTATCTGAATGCTGTCTTTAAACCAGATGCCTGATTCATCTTTAACTTGACGCTAGGCAGATTCCTGCTTAAGAAGACTTGTGCTAGGAATTCTGCTATAGGAACCTACTGCCACATACACAGCCTCAAGACAAAAGCAAGCCACTTAATGAAAATTAGGGTTTGTCTCCAGACTCCCCAATCCTATGTATTCCTTATACTCTGGAATTAAGTTGAGCTGTTTCACCAAAAGCAGTCTCCCAGAGAACTGTCTCCATTTGTACCCATGGACCAAGTACAAAGCTCTCTGTCCAGCTTCTGCCCCTTTGCCCTCTATGACTGATGGCCAACAGGCCAAGAAGGAATAGAGAACCACCAAAGTCTCTTTTACTGAATATCCATGGTACTTAAAGAGAATGTACAGTTTTATAGTTCTCCAGAGCAATATTGACATATATACTCCCTACCTACCATACACACACAATTACGGACTGACTAGTGCATTTTTTAATGAGCTAGCAGGTCTGAACATTGAAGACATGGTAAGCAGACTGCAAATACTGAAACTTATGTTGTAATCTTGACTTAAAAGACAGTATGAAGGCAAAAATCTTCCTTAGTGAATTTCAGTCTTTTATCATAAGTCCCTGAAGTGATTAAATGAGTGATACACATTATGGAGGGTCACATGCTAGTCAATAAAAACAAAGTGCACAGCAACTGGTAACCCCACTTTGAGTTGTTGGCCAGTGGAGTCAGAACTTGAGGGTAAGAGTTTACCTGTTTCTGACATGAAAGCTTCACCCTTATTGGCCTAGCTTCCACACTGCTGAAAGGTGATACATATGTTAGCAGAGTTCAGAAAAAGAACCAGCACTCTTACCTATCTGTGAATACTGCAAGCTACAATAATGACTTGCATGAAGAATGTCACCTGTGTAATAGTCACATGAATATCATAGAAGTAAACAACCACTTTCAAATTGAACTCAAGCCTGCTCCACGTGCTGAAGCCCATAACTTACCACATTATTGGGGCCAGATATCTATGCAGCACAAACTTGTTTCAATAGACTTATAAAATAAAGGAGAAAGATATAAAATTAGATATGGAGGTGGATTCGGATATAGGGTGAGTTTAGGAAGAATGGTGAAAATGAACAAAATACATTTATTATTTTTTAAATTAATAAAAATATTAGGTAAAAAAGAAAAATGCATTAAAATAATAAAGAAACCATAAATACCATGATGATATACATCAAGATAATCCGATTATGTAAAACGAATTGCTAAACAGTCTTATAAATGAAATAACTAGAGCCAGGTATTGGGGTGAACACTGAAAGATCAGAGAAACAGAACAAGCTACAGCTAACCTCACCTTGCCAATTCCTCAGCTGAAATTGTGTCCTCAAACTGGAAGTCTCTGTGTCATCATCTGAATGGATCTCAGCTGAACTGCTGCTAAAAGCCTAAAAGCTTAACAAACTCAGTTCCTGATACTCATGCTTTATATACTTTTCTGCTTCCTGCCACAGCTTCCTGGGATTAAAGGTGTGTGTAGCTAGAGTTTTCCTGCCTGGCCCACAGTCAGGACAAATCTCTCTCACCTGCCAGTCCCACAGCCGCTCAGACCCAACCAAGTAAACACAGAGACTTATATTGGTTACAAACTGTATGGCCGTGGCAGGCTTCTTGCTAACTGTTCTTACAGCTTAAATTAACCCATTTCCATTAATCTATACCTTGTCACGTGGCTCGTGGCTTACCGGCATCTTCACATGCTATTTGTCATCGTGGCGGCTGGCAGTGTCTCTGACTCAGCCTTCCACTTCCCAGCTTTATTCTCCTCCTGTGTCTTTCCCAAGGAAGACATGAGATCTTAAGTGCTGGGATTAAAGGTGTGTGTCACCATGCCTGGTTGTTTCCAGTGTGGCTTTGAACTCACAGAGATCCGGATGGATATCTGCCTCTAGAAGTCTAGGATTAAAGGTGTGTGTGCCACCATTTTCTGGCCTCTATGTCTAACTAGTGACTGTTTGGTTCTCTGACTCCAAATAAGTTTTTTAGGGTGCACAATATACTGGGGAACACAATATGACCACACAATTTTTTTTTTTTTTTTTTACAGAAAATCATTATTATAAAAGCAATTTCTCCCTCTGTCTTAGTTAGGGTTTCTAGTGCTGTGAAGAGACACAATGACCATGGGAACTCTTATAAAGGAAAATATAAACTGAGATAGCAGTTTATAGTTTCCAGAATTTAGTCCATTAGCATCATGGCAGAGAGCATGGAGCCCGGGATTATGGAGATGTGAAGGCAGATACAGTGCTGGAGAATTTTACATCTTGTTTCAAAGACAAAAGGAAGTGAATTGAGACAGTGGGTGTGGCTTGAGCATATATGAGTGTGGTGATATTTTATTTGTGCTGAAATGTGGTGATATTTTATTTGTACATTAATAAATAAAGCTTTCCTGGAGATCAGGGGGAAAAGGCCACCCATTTTAAGTAAACAAGAAGTCAGGCAGCACACGCCCTTAATCCCTTTGCAGGCAGATCTCTGTGTGTTCAAGACCACACTAGGGGACAGAGCCAAGCGTGGTGACACATGCCTTTAATTCCAGTACTAAGCAGAGAGACCTGGAGGTCTGTACAGACAGACAGAAATTGACAGAGCTGTGTAGGAAGAGGAAGTGAGGTAACTGGGCTAAGAGAGCCAATGAGAGGACAGAAAAGAAGGCACATAAAGGCTGGGTAGACAGGAATTGCGCCATTTGGAAGCTGCAGAGTTGGTGAGGTAAGGTTGGCTGGTGGCTTTCCATATTTCCCTGATCTCTAAGGCTTTCACCCCTATATTTGGCTCTGTGTTTTTTATTTAATAAGACCATTTAGAAATAACTAATTCTTGCTTGATATATGTAATTTTACTAGCTTAAAATTAAAACCTTCCTTTTGTTTAGAAAGAAAAGGGGAAGTGATGGAGAATATCTTTCTGTATGCTGTGAAAATATATTACTCTGATTGGTTGATAAATAAAGCTATTTGGCCTATGGCAAAGTAGCTTAGAGGCAGGTGGAAAACCCAAACAGATAGAGAGGAAGGAGAAAGACAGAACAGAGGAGACGATGCCAGCCACCACCACGAGAACAAAGATGTAAAGATACTGGTAAGCCACAAGCTACATGGCAAATTATAGATTTATAGAAATTGGTTAATTTAAGATATAACAGCTAGCTAGCAAGAAGCCTGCCATGACCATAGTTTAAAAATAATATGAGCCTCTGTGTGTTTATTTGAGCCTGAGCAGCTGCGGGACCGCAGGGCTGTGGGAGCTGGGTGGGACCTACAAAATGTCCAGATACATCCATGACCTCAAAGCCCACCCCCACAGTGACATATGTGCTCCAACAAGGTCACACCCACTCCTACAAAGTCATACCTTCTAATTGTTCCACTCCCTTTGAGGCTCCTTTTCTTTCAAGCCACAACAACTCCTACAATCTTAACTTCCCCTCTGACATACAGCTCCCCAACCTCCAAAGACACCAGGGGAATATAACCCACTGAATCAACTAAGCAGGGCTCACATGGGTTTGCAGAAACTCAAGCTGCAAGCATGAGACCTGCATGGATCTGTACCAGGTCCTCTGTGTATATGTTATGGCTGTAAACTTGGTGTTTTTGTGAGAATCCTAACCGTGGGAACAGATGTATCTCTGACTCTTTGGTCTGCTCTTGGAATTTTTTTGATTCTATTGGATTGCCTTGTCCAGGCTCAATATAAGGGCTTTTGCCTTGTATTATTCTATCTTTAGTCATCTCTTGGAGGCCTGCTCTTTTCTGAAAAGGAAATGGAAGGAGAGTAGATCTGAGGGAGAGGGGAGGTAGAGGGAAGCTGGGAGAAGTATAGGAAGGTGAAACTGTGGTCAAGATGTGTTGTATGAGAAAAGAATCTATTTTCAATAAAAATAAAACAAAAAATCAGTTAACAAAGGAGACAAAAATATATCACATATTCAATGCAGTTGTATAGTTGAATGTTTAATTTTAAAAGTATTTATAAAATAATAAAGAAAGTCTACTGATGTAAAAACACTAAAAATGATCTTGATAATATTTAGACTGATACCTTGAAAAGAGCTGCATGAGATCACATATAAATTAAATAGCATAGATGATGTCTTTGGACAATTTTAGATATTTATTTATTTGTGGTGCTATTTAAATTGACATACTGATAATCATAATTTTTTATCTGCTTACTTTACCTATATTTCTTTGAAAAAGAATTGTTGCTATTCTCAACCATAATATTAGAATCCTTTCTCCTTTTAACGGTATAATTGCTCCAAATTTTGCTTTGATCAATTATTTTTAATTGCTTTTAATTTCATCATATATTTGCCATTTCAATACTTGAGTTTTAAAACTTGCTTTGCTTAATATGAACATAGATATTTAAATTTTCTTTAGATTGAGTTTCCGTAGTATTACCTCATCCTTTACCTTTTAACACATATGGTTCATTTGGGGGATTTGCTGAGCAACAGAGAGATTCTATTTTTTTTTCTTCTCAGAAAATCTCTACCTTTTAATTGTATTTAAATCTAGATTGTTTAGAAAAATAATCATGTGATAATTGGTATAATTGAACTACTATTTATCCTTTCATGTATTCTGTTTTTTTTCTTTCAAATGTTTCCTGATTATAATTAAATCCTCTTTGTGATAGTATTTTATTTAATGTCTTAGCATATAGGCTCATCCTACACTAAAAATGGTGCTAGAATCATAACATGTAGTAACATATAATGAATGTTTGAATATATTAATGTATATTATGTATTTGAAATAATTGAATTCAATGTTCAATTAATACTATATAACATATATATATATATGGCTAATTTTAGGAGAAGAATCCTAAACTTTCTTTCCTGTCTCTGTGATATTACACCTCTATCTGTTTGTTTATTCATTCTAAAATTCATGCTATCATAACTCATCATTTCTACTATTATACATTAAAGAATGGCTATCTGTCCAAAGAAGGAACAACAAAAACAAAATATTTTGTACGTTCTCTCCTCCCTTTGTCTAGATATGTTTCTGATGTATCCATTTCTTCTATTTGGACTACTGGATTTAATGCCTTTTGCAGGGCAGATATACTGTTAATTACGTCTTTGTTTTTCTGAAATTCTCAATTCCTTTTTGACTGTAAAAGATTCATGTTATTGAATATGGAAATTTAGTTTTCTGTAGTTATTTTTTTACCCATAATACTCAATATTTTATTCTACTTTCTTTTCCCTTATATATTTTCTAATGAAAAGTCATTGAAATTTTTATCCATATTCCTTTGTAAAAACAGCCCCTACTTTACCCCCTAGATCTTGCAAGACCTTTTCTTGTTTCTGTACTTTTGGGTACACTGTGATATGCCTGGGAGTTCAGCTTCATTGTTTTTCTTAAGTTTACTATGCTTCTTGAGGCTGTAATTTGTCATCATTAATTGGAACTTGTCAGACATTCTTATTTCACAGTTTCCTGTTCTTTTCTTTCTTCTCACCTTTTGCAATTCTAATTATGAATGGGATACAGATTTTGAACTTAATCTCACTTTTTCTGACATATTTTTTTCTATTTGTTTATTACTTTTTCTCTTCACACTCTAGTTTTGGAAAATTTTCTTGACTTGCTACTAAGGTTATTCATACTTTTATGTCAGGGAAATTTTAGGTGTTATAATATTATCATTATCATTTCTGGTATTACCTTGTAGTTTTTATATTAGTGTTTCTCTCAGTCACTGTTAATGTTGTCTTTTTTTGTCCACTGAGGTAACCTTAACATATTTGGTAGTTATTCTATATTCTCTTTGTTATAAATCCAGTATCATTCTTAAATATGAATCTAGTCATGGTGTTTATTTTCAATCTTAAGATTGTGCTTTTTTGTCCATTGAACTATTTTATTATAGGTATTTTTTTAAGACAAGCATTTCTTTTTCAAAAGACAGGAATTCTAGTAGGCTAAAGGAAATTTGGTAAATAGGTTTTTTTTTTTTACTTGAATACTGTGTATCATTTTTGGTATTTGTACTTCTGTTATGAGTTCAATGTGGTCTTCAAATTTCATGTGTTGAAGTCTTAAGCCTGAGGCAAGAAAGTTGAGGTTTAGGATATTTCAGAGGTTTGTACTCAGGATTTTTCTTTTGTTATAAATGTATTAAATCATTATTGGGTTACCGTATTACTTTTCTATTGCTGTGAAGAGACCATGACCAAAAAAACTTATTAAAAAAAGCACTTCATTGAAGGATTGCATACAGTTTCAGAAAGTAAGTTTATGACCATCATGGAGGGAAACATGGCAGCAGGCAGACAGGCGGGCATGATACTGTAGCAGTAGCCAAGAATTTACACCTTATCCTCAATTTGAAGGCAGAGAAAATAGTTCCAACAACCCAGGGACCAAGCATCTAAATCTGTGAGGCAATGGGTGCCATTCTCATCCAAACCACCACAGTTACTAAGCTCAGTCTCACAGGAGTAAGTTTCTGTTAAATAAAGATTGGTATGTGAGTCACTTGATGGTGTGATAAAAATTTCCACCCAGTGTGAGTGGGTATGACCCAATCAGGTAGAAGTCCATTTGCACAAAAAGAGAATAGAAATGTAATTTTCTCACTTCACTGAATTTCAGCCTTCTTTCCCTACCTTAAGAAACAGGAATGCTGGGCTTTCCCAACTCTACATTTGATGATTTATCTGAATGCCTTCCTGTGATCTTATACCTTTCACCTAGAATTGAGACTATTTCTATTTGGCTTCCTAGACCTGAGGCATTTGGATTTATATTGAACCATATGTAAAGTACATTAAGGGCCCAAGCTTACAGAAAGTCTTTTTGGGGGAAACATAAAGATAGAGACCAATTGTGATATGTGCTTGTATAAATACAAAGATAGATAAATAGATAGATAGATATGTGTATGTATGCTGAGTTTATTTACATGTTCCAGCTCCATAAACTGAGAAGCATATATACAAATTTTATATATATATATATATATATATATATATATATATATATATATATATGAATGTCACATTCCTTTTGTATACCTTGAGAATCAAAGCTAATATTCATGCCTTCCATCTGAACGTATCTTGCTGGCCATATCGCCATTTCTTGCTATATATTGTGTTATGTCATGTTTCAACAAGAATACTGTAGCTGAAGTTAGGCAGGACATTCTAAAGAGAGAGAGAGGCAGGAAGAAGACAGAGCAGAGGAGATGCTGCTAGCAGCCACCAGAAGAAGCAAGATGTGAAGGTACTGGTAAGCCATGAGCCATGTGCCAAAGTATAGATTTATAGAAATGGGTTAATTTAAGATATAAGAACTAGATAACAATAAGCCTGCCATGGCCATAGTTTAAAAATAATATTATCCTGTGTGTGTTTATTTGGGTCTGAGCGGCTCTGGGACCTGCAGGTGAGAGATATTTGTCCTGACTGGGCCAGGCAGGACACTGAAAACTTTCAGGTACAGAATACTGTTACCAGATGATTATCTTCAATCTTAGACCTCATTTACAGAAATGTAAGATGAATGTGTTATGATACAGCTTATAGGCCTTGGTGGGTGGAGCCAATGTGCCCCACAGAGGTTGAGGCACGCAGACATGGGAGCAGGCTGCAGCATGGAAGATTGGAAAGTCACTCATACTCCAGATACAACATCCACATGGAAAGAGTTTATTGGAGAGAGAAGGGGGGAGGAGAGAAGAGAAGAGAAGAGAAGAGAAGAGAAGAGAAGAGAGAAGAGAGAAGAGAGAAGAGAGGAGAAGAGGGAGAGAGGAAAAAAGAGAAATGGAGGGAAAGAGGGAAGCAGAGATATGCACACTCATGGCAGGGAAGGGAGGAAGGGGGAAGAGAGAGAAGAAGGGAGGGGTTTTTTCTTAAAAGAGGATTTATGTCAGGAGGCAGGGCAGGTCCCCAAGGGGCAGGCCAGAATGTATGCTAACAAAATCTTACTCTATCTGTGTAAAAATGTTGTAGGTAGCATAAAACTTAGTAATGCAGAAGATTAATACCAATACATGAACAATTTTACAGCAACATATGCCTGAAAATGTAGAAGGATGTGTCCTAGTTTTGAAGTGAATTATGAATGAAACTTGTATTTTTATGAATGTGATCAGTACATATAGGTCAGCTAAGGTAAATATTAAGGGGAAAAATAAATTTTAGGAAAAGCTCGTTTTCTTACAAAATAATGAAATGATTAAGGAGAGAATTTTGATTAAGATATTGATGATGAAACAATTTATGATGAAACCTCTGTTAAAAATGTGAAACAAGATATTGGAAACTATAATAAAAGGACATACTTGTTACAAATTGGCAAATAACTTGGCTGAAATGCATTCTACTTCTTTTTTTGGGGGGGGGATTAAACCACAAGCAGTTTTAATGGTCTGGTTTTCTCCCTCGTTCCTCCCACTGTTAGTATTATGACTACAAGAATAAAGGATTCCTGAGAGCCTGTCTTCTCCTCTCCCTGGACCCCATTTGACAGGACTCATCCCCACCAACCCCCACCCCTAGATTTCTGGGGGAAAAGACCAATGGAAGGCACTGCAGGGATGGGGCGGGACGTTAGTGCCGATGAGTGTTAAGAGGGGGGGATACTAGGGCAGAACCTGGCACAGAGGAAATCTAGCAGAGGGGTAGAAGCTAGACCCTGTCCATCCTTCAGTCTCCGCTGTGCCTGTGTCTAGCAGGCTTCCCAAGGTCCTGCCCCCCACACCAGGAGGTCTGCAGCAGGAATATTAGTGTTGGATTCAGAAAGAAGAAAGGAGAGCCCACTTAAGTAGGACCCAGGGACCAAACTCAAGAGAGAGGGGGGTGCAAGTTACTAGAATTCTCAAAAGCTTTCCCCTCGGGCAGAAAGAGAAGAATCAAACAAAATAAATGTTATACTTCCCAGCTCAGGGAGGTGACAGCAGCAGTGAAACCCAAGTTCCAGGGAAGAGGACTAGCCAGTGCTAAGCCTGGGACCTAGCTGTCCCCACAGCCTCCCTGCGGGGCCCTGATGAATGCCATACCATGCCTAAGGAAATGGGTCTTGAGATTCAGAGGGCTATCACAGCTCTTGCCACAGACCTTACAAGTCAGAGGGCCTCCAGAAGCAGGCAAAGGTGAATCTCCACCCTCTGGGTCAGAGCGAAATGGAGGAGCCTCTTCCTCCCCATCCCCCATCCCCAGGGCACTGGCTTCACCCCCAGCCCGTCTCTTCTTGTGACTAATGAACCGGTGAAGAGCCGGGGAAGCAAAGCACAAGCCACAGTGGAGGCACTGCTGCCTGCCTCCATCCACCCTCAGCCCCAGCACAATGCTCTGTTCGGCTGAGCCACTGCTCCTGTAGCGCAGAGGCCCGTGGCCTCCTGACCCAGGGCCACCTCTCAGGGACTTGGCTGGCGGTGTTGTACTGTCAGGCTCCTCACTGCATGAGTCAGAAGACTGGCGGCATTTCTGTCCTGGACCCTGGGCTCTGCCACCAGAGCCTCGCACCAGGGTGCCTCCTCTGCCAGAAGGGAACTGGTCCCAAGGGGCAAGCCATGCCGGACATGCTTCTCCAGGATCAGGCGGCTACTGAAGGTGCGCTTTCCCTCTGTGCAATACCTGCATGGGTAAACTCTCTTGATTCCCTCATGGTTGACCCTGACATGGCTCCTCAGGCTTGGGGCAGAGCAGAAGGAGCGCTCACACAGGCGACAGGGGAACTTTTTCACTGACTTGCCATGCTCCTTCTTCATGTGGGTCACATACTCATCCCGCTCAGGAAACCACGAATGACAAAGGCCACAGGTCTAGCCCCCAGGCCCCCCACCCCCACCTTTGATGCCTTTGCTTCCCAGGTCCCCTCAGGGTCCTTTGGTTGGGCAGGGAGGCTCAGGGGAGCTGGGCAGCTCCTCTTTGGAGGATGAGGAGGATTCCTCAGTAGCAGGGGCTGCCTCTGCACAAGACACAGCTAGCTCCTCAGTCTTGGGGGTCAGAAGGACACCTCCAGCCCCTTTCCCAACTGCCTCCTCCCCCAAGCGTCCAGACTGGTGAGTGTTCTTGAGATGTTCCAGCATGGTCCTTTTCTGGGCAAAAAGCAGAGGACAAGATGGACACTTAAAGACGCTGACACGCTGGGACAGCAGGTGCTGGTCGCAGTGTGAGGAGAGAAGCGGTTTGTGAGTGAAGACGGTGTCACACATGGCACACTTATAGATCAGCCTGTATCCCACACGGCGCGAGAAGTGCAGACAGGCCTCTCGAAGGTGGGTCTGGAAATTGGCTTGTAGAAAGTTGCCCCCACACTCAGGACAGACGGGGGGGGGGGGGGGGGCGGTTCTTATGTGTGCGCGCTGGCGGGCACTGAAGCTGCAACGATTGGGGAGCATCATGGGGCAGGATGGGCACAGGTTGCTGGCAGACCCAAGCGCAGGAGGGCCCAGCTGCTGGAAGTGGGCTGCCATGCCGGCCTTGTCCAGGCACTGCTCCTTGCACTCCAGACAGCGGAAGCACGTGTAAACAGAGGCGGGGGCGGGGGGAGGGTTCTGTCGGGAGTGGCAGCACAGGGGCTTCAGTGGCAACTGTAATAAGAGTAGAGGAGGTGACAGCCCCCTCCCCCTTGCCCAAAACAGGCAAGGCCAGAGGTCCAGGAACAGGTGGGACAGCCACAGGCAGCAGGGGAGTGATGTTCGGCTGCCCCACCATCTGGTCAAGGGCTACAGGCCTCATGACCAAATGCGAGCACTGCATGACAAGCCCCTTGTCCTTGTGCTCACGGGCATGCAGGAGTAGGCTACACTTGTTGAAGAAGACCAGGCGACGGGCACAGTGGTTACAGGTGACCTCTATACGCATGCTTCTACGATCAGAGTGCCGTGCCAGGCTCTTCTCCAGGGAGAAGGCATCCCCACACTCAAGGCAACGGTAGCCTGTTGGAGGCAGGGCCAGGCCAGCCTCAGCTGGTGGACTCAGGTTCGGTCTATAAGCAGGCAGCAGATTCTTGCTGTTGAGGATCTTGTTGAAGGCTTCTACCAGGCTGGACTGGGTCCGAGAGATCACTGAGTCACCTGCTGTGCCTGGTGCAGTAACAGGCTTAGAAGGCTGGACCATCACCACTGAGGCACCATCTACCTTCTGTCCCCCAAGGCCTAACCCTGTCCGCACCTCAGCCTTGGGCAGAGTTTGGGGTATCAGACCTAACACACTCTTAGCCATAGTTTTAGGGCTGGTGGCACTCCCCCCTGGTAGAACCACAGCTTTGCGGGCAACACTAGCTGCCATTAACATGGCAGTACTAGCATTCTGGATGGTAGCCACAGGCAACACTGTACCTTTCAGCCTTGTACCATCACCCAATTGGACACTCACCACCTTTGGACCCTCAGGGGTTGGAGTTACAGGAGACAGTTTCAGGAAGCTAGCCACAGCCAGGAAGGCTCCCTCAGCCAAAGGGGCAGGGGGATCAGGTTCTGAGGGAACCCGGGTGACAGTTCTTGTGATATTCCCACAGGACGTTTTAATAGTCTTGATCCGCACCTTGAAGGGCCTAGAAGAGCTGGAGGAGGTAGGGGAATCATTGCTGTCCTCGTCTGCCGCCTCAGCTCCACTAGAGGGGCTCTGGGGACTTCTTGGGGGAGACTTGTCCACTGTTGCCTCATCTTCTTCCTTCAGAGGTTTACAGCTGGATGCCTTTTCAGGGGAAGCAGGAGGGCTCTGGTGTCCTGGAGACTGCTTGAAGGACATTCCAGCCACCTGGGGAGGTGAGGCACTGGCAGGGACACCTGCTGCCTCAGGGCTGGAACCTGAGCTTCTCTGAGTTTGGCCCTGGGAATGGAGGGGGCTGCAGCTTTCCTGTTTCAAGGCCCCTTCTGGCAGGGGAGAACTAGGAGGCAGCAGGGTTGAGCCATTTTCTGGAGCCAGCTCAAAAGGAGTGGAGAAAGGAGGTGAGGTCATGTCACCATCTCGAGGTGAGGAAGGTTCAGGAGGTAGGGGATCTGGGTGCTCCCCGGGTTCAGACCCAAAATGAGCAAACAGGTCCAAGGGTGTTTTGCCTTCTATAGTTTTTTTCTTTCCAGGCATCTCCATTGGCAGGAGCTGGAGAATGGGGGGTTTCTGAGAGGGATGGCTCAGGACCCCCAAATCCATTTTGTATCAAACAAGATCCCACAGGTCCTTCCTTAGTTACACCCCCAGCCTTGGTCTCTTCTCCTGAATCCCCAGTCAGGGTCTCAGACTGCTCTGACACACTGTGTTCTTGACAATAACACTGACTGTGGAAGTATCCGGCAGTTGTGGAAGGCCATGTTCAGAGGCCTCGGCTGGACTCTCAGGGTCATCCTTAATAGTTACTGTTGCTGTCCTGTCTTCAGAATCACCTCCGACACTGGGTTCTGGCTTCCCTTAGCCTCCTGGTCCCTCGTTTTCTTCTGGCCCAGAGTGAATGGCTTCATTTGCATCAATGTCAGGGATGTCAAAAGCAGCAAGGAGGTCATCAAAATCAGGGGTCTTCATGTCCCCCATAGCGACAGGTCCCAGACCTCTTTCCAGCCTTCAGACTGTAACTGGAGATAGTCCCAGCAGGTGGCGGCTGGCATTGCATGGACAAGGTGGGGGTGGGGGACAAGGGTACCAACTAGAGAAGAAAGGGGAGTCCTTCTTGCACTTAATTTTTTTACCCCCTCACTTAATTCTGCACAGGGTTTGACAAAGCCCTTAGTTCTTCCCAGATGAATCACTAGGTCCCTCTTCAATTTGGCTCCCTCAAGTCGGGAGACTTGGGCTACCTTCCCACTCAAGCTCCCAGCAGAGTGGGTCGGTGGAGTACAAACCAATGCGGACTAAGAAAACACCTGCGAACTGCTCTCCCAACCACCTCCCTCTGGCGTGCAAGTGACTTGGAGGTCATCTGATAGCCACCTGGAGCAGAGAGTGGGCCAAACAGAGAGGCTTAGGGCCAATGAAGATCCTCCACTCAGTCGCCAGGCCTCGGGAGCTGCCATCTCCCGACCCTCTTTTCTCTCTGTCCCCCAAAAGCAAAAAGAAGGGGCTTAACAGGAAGAGAGTGAACACACCCGGGTCGGGTGGGGGCTCCACTGCCCTTTGCCCAAGGCCTGCTGTGCAAAGTCAAGCCAAGGGGCCAGGGCCCAGCCAGGGGCGATTAGGTTGCGGCCAAGCTGGGCAGCGGGCGACATTAAGTCCCTGCCATCCGCCAGATACTGGCGCGGGAAGCAAGCCCGGGGTTTCGGGTAGGGGACGAGAAGTACATTAAAAAACTGGAGGGTAAACTGAGGCGAGTGGTGCTTCTTTCACTTTCACCGGCTAAGAACTCACAGCAGGGCCTTGGTCAGGCCCGGCCCTTTAGGATTCGCGGCGCTGCACCTCGGGGGCAGTGGGGAGTGGCACGAGGGGAGTGGAGACACATGAGGGGGCGGTCCCTGCGTGACTCTAAGCTCCGCAGCCGGGTCAGCTCCCACTCGAACCCGGTCCCCTTCCCCTCCGCGCACCGCGCAGCCTGCCCCGGCTCCGACCCCCACAGGCTCTCTGGAGACCCGAGTGATTGCAAGGCGCGTGGCGGGCTCGAAGCGCCAGCTGGAGTCCTGCCGGGGCCGGACGCTGACCCGCACCCGGTCGGGATGCAGGCTCCGCTCTGACTGGGCCCAATTCCCCCGCCCCCACCACCCGGCACGGACTCATCATTAAACTAAGAACTAAAGTTTTTTTTAAAGATTTGCAGCCATGTCTTATAAACATTAAAACTATATATTTTGTGAGTAAGTTAAAACAAACTTATCACCCACAGAAATCTCAAATAGCTAAGAAACATTTAAAGAAATGTTCAACATCCTTAGACATCAGGGAAATGCAAATCATAATGACTTTGAGATTCCACCTTACACCTGTCAGAATGGCTAAGATCAAAAACACAGGTGGCATCTTATGCTGGAGAGAATGTGGAACAAACAGAACACTCCTCCATTGCTGGTAGGACTGCAAACTTGTACAGCCACTTTGGAAATCAATACGGCAGTTCCTCAGAAAACTGGCAATTGATCTACTTCAAGAACCAGCTATACCACTTTTGGGCATAAACCCAAAGGGCACTCCACCATACCACAAGGACACATGCACAACTATGTTCATGTCAGTTTTATTCATAGTGGCCAGAAACTGGAAACAACCTAGATATCCCTTAACCAAACAATGGATAAAGAAAATGTATATTTACACATTGTGGTACTAGTCAGCTGTTAAAAACAATGACATCATGAAATTTGCAGGCAAATGAATTGAACTAGAAAAGAGCATCCTGAGTGACCTAACTCAGATTCAGAAAGACAAACATGGTCGATATTCACTCATCAGTGAATATTAGCTGTAAGTAAAGGATAACCATGCTACAACCCACCAACCCAGATAATCTAAATAACAATAAAGGCTCGGGGGGGGGGGTGCATGAATCTTAATGTGAAGGAGAAATAAAATGGAAATTGGCAGTGAATGGGGGGAGGAACCTACAATTTGGAATGTGGATGGGAATAGGAGGTGGATCAGTTGAGGGAATGATGGAGGGAGAGAGTACTGGGAGAGATAACTGGAAACTGCAGGCATCTCTGCCATGAGCTAGACATCTACAACCATAAAAAACTCCCAGGAAACTATGAGGGTGACCCCTAGTTAAGACTCATTGAAGGCCGGGCGGTGGTGGCGCACGCCTTTAATCCCAGCACTCGGGAGGCAGAGGCAGGTGGATCTTTGTGAGTTCGAGGCCAGCCTGGGCTACAGAGTTAGTTCCAGGAAAGGCACAAAGCTACACAGAGAAATCCTGTCTCGAAAAACCAAAAAAAAAAAAAAAAAAAAAAAAAGACTCATTGAAATAGGGGATATGGAGACTGAATCAGTCATCTCCTATAACCTAGCAAGACTTCCAGTGGAGGAACAGGGACACCAACCTAGCCACAAACATGTTGATACACAATTTGTTCTGTCTACAAGATGTGCTGGGGTAAACATGCCACTGAAATTGTGGGAGTGACCAACAAATGACTGCCACAACTGGAGACCAATACACTGAGAAGGAGCTCCCTTGTGTGCCAGGTTCCAGAGATGGGATACCTCAGAGACCTAGGATAGAATCAAAGAAGAATGGCAAAGAAAAAAATCAATGAAATGATTCCTAATGATACTCTGCTGTACCCATAGACTGGTGCCTAGCCCAACTGTCATCAGAGAGGCTTCACTCGGCAACTGGCAGAAAAAGATTCAGAGACCCACAGTCAAACATTAGGCTGAATGCCAGGAATCTTGTGGAAGACGGGGAGGAAGGATTATAGGGCTCAATATTGTCAAGGGCATCACACAAAAAAAATCCACAAAACTGACTAACCTGGGCTCATGGGGGCTCACAGAAACTAAACCAACAACTAGGGAGCCTGCAAGGGACTGGCCTAGGCTCGCTCTCTCTCTCTCTCTCTCTCTCTCTCTCTCTCTCTCTCTCTCTCTCTCTCTCTCAACTCCTAATAGTGAGAGCATGTTCCTGATTCTGTTGCCTGCTTTGGGGACCCATCCCTCATACTGGATTTCCTTATCCAGCCCTAATAGAAAAGGAGGTGTCTAGTCTCAGTGTAACTTGATACACTATGGCTGGCTGATACCCATGGGATGCCTGCCTATATCTGAAGAGAACCAGTGGAGGAGGAGGAGATGAAGGTAGGGGAAGAAGAGGTGGAGGGAGGAACTAGGAAGAGGGCAGGGAAGGGAAACTTTGGTTGGGGTGCAAAAACAAACAAACAAACAAATAAATAAATAGCAAACACAAGAGTGCTGTTTTGGAGTAATTAAATCATAGAAGTTCTGTCATCATGAGTGGGTTAAAATTATTATTCCAGTGGTTAAAAGACAAGTGTAGCACTCTTATACTTGTCTCTGTTCTCTCTTGCCCATGGTATTTCTTCCACACACTCTTATTCTCCATTTCTACCTTCCTCTTCACCTTCCTTCTGACATAGCATAAAGGCACTCACCAGATGCACCTCTACCTTCATAGAGCAGTTGAAACATGAGACAGATTACATACCGATCTGTAGTATGAACTTATTGTATTATTATAGCACAAAATGTTTTATGTCTACAAAGCAAAGTTGCTACTCTCTGATTCTATTGCTTTTTTCTCCACAGTATGTTTTGCTTTCCTAAGTACTGGGTTTCAGAGAAAACCTGCTCTTAGCAGCTCTTCAGGTTTTTATGCACTGTTATTATATGGGTGCATTTAGTTATTGTGGTAAGTCACAGCAAAATTTAGAGTTCTATAACCTCTTGATTGAACTTTAGTTCTTTAGTGGATCTATTGTCCCAGAAATATGCTATCAAAAGGGTTTCTCCAACAATGTAGCTTTTTCTTCTTCCTGTACCTGACTTTCTTTTCTAGCTGAAGTAATCTCAATTTGATTCATTGAACCTTTTCGACTCTTGGCTACAATTGGAAATGGACTGAATTTGGATCAAAACTCCTACTTCAGCTGAGATAAGTCCTTAAAGATGTATTTTCCTATGGGGACTAAACATTTTCTGGGTAGAAGGCTCTATTCTCCTTAAAAATAATTAAACTTCTGTTCTTCCCATTGCTAGCCAAAGGCATAAGGGAATATTTCTCATATATTATCCTTGTTCATAGGCTAGGACTCTGCTATATAAATAATGTATTAGTGTGGGGGTGGTATTAGCCAGTTTTCTGTCACTATGACAAAATGCTTGGGAAACTCAGCAATATTCAACTTTAAATTGAGAACTGTTTATTTTGGCTTACAATTTGAAGGTTTCACTCTATAGTTAATTGGTTTAATTGCTGTTAGGCCTGTCATGAGACAGTCCATTATGACAGGAGTACAGGACAGAAAACTATCACATATGTGAGCATATAAGAATTACCTGGCTGGCCCCTTGGGAATCTTGCCAGTACACAGGCAGTACTTTGGCCTGCTCAGGGTCCTGACAATGCCATATGCTCATTGCTATGTGGTCCCTGTGCACATGTGCTGACTCCCTTAAAAAGCAGGGCCCTGCCTACCTTCTCTCTCTCTTCTCAAGAGGATGTATCTGCACCTCCTCTCTTCCACTTTCCCCATCTATTCTTCTCTCCTCTCTTCTCTTATCTCTAGAGGCGCATTTTGCATGCCTTCTTCCCTTCCCTTAGTAAAATCCTCTACTTGAGTGCTTTCATCATGATGTGCATGACTTTCCACAGTGCCACTTGGCTCCAACCCACCAAAGCCACCACCTGCCATTTTTAAATTATCATAATTTACCTCTAAGTGGTCAGGAAATTAAAAAGAGATAAAGAAACAAGGTCAAAATATCCACATTGTAGACATTCCCTTTAAGTCATAAAAACAACTCATTAGTTCTACTTGTGGTGAATAGAATGTGAAATGTCATTTGAACACTTTTTCCCCAGTTGGTGCCATGTTTGGGGGAAGTTTAGCCGCGTGGCCTTGCTGGAGGCAGTATATCACTGGAGACATGTTTTGAGAGTAGATAGCTTCACCCTACTTCCAGTTCCCTCACTTTGATTTTTGCCTTCCTTAAAAGATGTGATCTCTCAGCTTCCTAATCCTGACATCAGGTCTGCATTTGTTGACATGTTCCCTCTGTATAATGAACTTTTATTCCTCTGGAACAGTAAGCCCATATATAAAGTTTTTTATATGTGTGCCTTCATTGTGGTTGGTTGAATAAGAATAGCCCCCATAGGCTCATATAATTGAATGTATATTCATCAAAGAGTGGCACTATCTGAGAATTAGGAATTAGGAGGTGTGTCCTTGTTAAAGCAGGTATGTTCTTGTTGAAGGTAGTGGGTCACTGAGGGTGGGCTTTGAAATTTCAAAAGCCTACATCAAGCTCAATCTCTTTGCCTCTATACCTGATATAGTGCATTCCACTACACCTACAGTGCCTGCCTGACTGCTGTAATAGTACCAACTATGATGACAATGCACTAAACTTCTAAAACTGTAATCACGCCTCCAGTTAAATGCTTTTGTGGTGGTATTGGGTTCCCCAAAATATTGTGTACCCTAATAAACTTATCTGGGGTCAGAGAACAGAATAGCCACTAGATATAGAGGCCAGAAAATGGTGGTGTGTAGATGTAACCGTCTTATTAAATAAGAAACACAGAGCCAAAGCCAAAGAGTTAAAAGCCCAAAAGGTCAGAGCAGTAGCTGAGAGCTGAGACTTAAAATCACCTTTCTTACCCTTCACTGCTGCTATCGTCCTTCCCCTCAGAAAGAGACCTACTTCCTCTGTATCTGTCTTTTTACTGACTTTCTATTCTGCCTTCTCATTGGTTGTAAACCCAACCACATGACCTCCTCATCACTGCCTGTCTATACAGACCTCCAGGTCTTCTATTGTTGGTATTGAGATTAAAGGTGTGTGTCTCCATGCTGGCTGTATCCTTGAACACACAGAGATCTGTCTGTCATGTGATCTAGATTAAAGGTGTGTGCCACTACCACCTGGCTTCTGCTATGCCTTGCTATTAGCTCTGACCCCCAGGCAACTTTATTTATTAACATACAAATAAAATCACATTTCAGTACCAATAAAATATCACCATATTGGTGCACACACCTTTAATCCTATCACTTGGGAGGCAGGGATCCATCCGATCTCTGTGAGTTTAAAACCACACTGGAAACAGCCAGGCATGGTGACTCATGCCTTTAATCCCAAGAAGTGAGCCTTTAATCCCAGGAAGTGAGGGCAGTAAGCAGAAAGGTATATAAGGCGTGAAAACCAGGAACTAGGCTGGTTAAGCTTTTAGGCTTTCGAGCAGCAGTCAGCTGGGATCGATTTGGACAAGGACACAGGAGCTTCCAGTCTGAGGAAACAGGATCAGCTGAGGAACTGGCAAGGTGAGGTAGCTGTGGCTTGTTCTGCTTTTCTGATCTTCTAGCATTCACCCCAATACCTTGCTCTAGGTTTGATTTTATTAATAAGATCTTTTAAGATTTGTGCTACATGCTTTCTTTGATAAGAGTTGCCTTGTTCATGGTGTTTCTTCACAGCAATAGTACAGTGACTAAGATAGTCATGGTATTTTACCACAGCAATAGAAATAAAACTAAAATAGAAGCTGGTACCAAGAGTGGGGTATTGCTGTATAAACTTGACTATGCTGATTTTTGGAGGAGTGGCAGAGGCTTCAGAAGTTTGGGATAGAAAAGTGGTTGAATACTGTAAGCACAATGCAATAGGCCTTCCTAATATGATTCTAGAAGACAGTGGTGTGGAAAGCAAAGCAGATTTTAGAGGCCTGACTCAATAGGTCTCAGAGGAAAACAATGACTTTAACAAGCACCTGCCTAGAGGCCATTCCTGTGATATTTTGGAAAGAATATGCCTCTGCCCTCATCTTAATGTATTCTCTGAGGCTATATTTAAAGCAATGAGCAAAATTCTTTGGTGGGGGAAACTTCAAGAAAACATAATATTGAATCTGTGGCATATTTGTAATGGGTGTTTATGCAAGTTTATAATGAAAAAGACCAAGTGTATCTGATATACAAAATGCAGTTTAGAGAGAAAAAGAACACTATTAAGTTTACTTTTACATCCACCAAGGTATTTTCTGGAAGAGAGGCTAAATTGTTAAGGAGATTACTGCCATTAAGGAGAGTCCTGCTTTGCATTGGAATAAAAGAAGAGAGATCCTCAGGGGCAGACCACGCCCTGTTAAACTTCCACTACTAAAAGGAAAAGATTTACAAGGAGAAAGAGATTCATTCCAAGCTGGAATTGCCAATGCCTTCCATGTGGTACTTGTTAGAGGCATGAAGGGGTCCTAGATTGTTTCCCCATCTTTCAGATAGACACTGAGGCCAGTGTAAGGATTCTGTCCTTAATTATGTCATCAGCCTGCAACGGCGTCCCAGCCTAAAAAGCGGGTGGGCCCTCTGTACGTCCCTCTCTTTCCTTTCTGCTCCTTCCATCCATCTGGACCTCCTTCTTCTCTTCTCTCTCTCTCTCTCTCTCTACCTCTCCCCCCCCCCCAATAAAGCTCTAAAAAGGTAACTATGGCTTGTGACTCCAGCACTCTCCTCCGCTGGCATGGCTGCTGCGGGTAGCAGCCAGCCACAAGCAGCACGCAGTTTAACCAACAGCCAGGCTTCCATGGCAAGGGGATCCTTTCATGAAGGCCTGGAAAGGCCATTGTGTAAACCTGTAAAGTGAAGCCTGGATTCTTGTTGAGACCACAAGGTGTTGGAAATGACATAGTGATGAGGCTTTTACCAAGAACTGCATCCAGGGGTGAATGCAGCCCAAGAGAGAGATGATGCAGGCAGCAAAGACAAAAAGGCAACACTACTTAATGCCTTTGACAACTGACATGGAGCTCCATGACTCAGTATTTGTTCTGCTGGGTTCTTTCTACAGTTGTTTACATCCAATATATTTTTAACTATACCCAAATTCCTCTATTTGTGAATAATAATGTAGATTCTATACCATGATATGTTATAAGCATGTTATATACATTTATTTTATGGGTGATTACAGTTAAGTGATTTTCTTGAGTCTCAAAAGACATTTTGAATTTTTAAAAAATATTGAAACTCTGAAAGATTATAGTGATTAGGTGGAAGCCCCACCTCTCTCTCCCCAGACCCTGCCCCTAATAATGCCTGCCAAGAGTCAACCCCTCCTTGGGGCTGCTCAAGACCATGTCTACAGGTTACTTAAGACCTGGTCACCATACCTGCCATGTGCTCTCCTGATTCCTCCCCTGACTTTCCAAAAGCCAACCAGGAGTTGCTTTGCTCTGTTCATTAAACCTAGATTTATCAATTTGGCTTCGTTAGCTTATTACATCAATGGCAGAGGATACCCAATAACCAGGGATCCAAAACTTATCTTATAAGAACATTTAAAATTGAATTAAATATATTTTTCATTATGGTATGTCTATGAGCCTATAGATCCTATAGGGATCATGGAGTGGAATATGGTAGTTTGAATAAGAAATATGCCCATAGTCTCAGACATCTCCACACTTGGAAGCCATTTGGTGGTGTTCTTTGGGGAAGTTTAGGATGTGTGACCCTTCTGTGGATATAAGTCCCTCATTTGTGGTGGGCTGTGAGAGTATTTAGATTTACCCTACTTCGAACTCACTTTTCCCACTTCTGCTTGTGGTAAAATTGTGATCTCTCAGCTTCCTGCTCCTGACTTCATGGCTACAATTCACTCCTCTGTTTCTCAGCTATGATGGACTCTTATCCCTCTGTTACCACAAGTCCAAATAAACTCTTTTCTGTAAGTTGCTTTCCTCATAATGTTTTATCACAGCAACTGAAAAGCAAATAATGTACCATGTAATAATGTAAACTACAAAAGTGTCAAGTTTCAGCTAAGGCCATAAAATGTAAGCTTTTGGGGACATGGAAGAAGCAAACTATAGCAGTGTTCTAGTGAAGTGTTCCTTAAGATTTTCTAATTTTCTGCTGTATGTATAAAACATCTAAATGACTTCATCAATTATAGTTTCAGAAATTTCTGTTCCTATCGAGCAGATCATAAATATACTACTAGTATCATCTGTTTCTGAAAATGTCTGACTGACAGTTTTTTGATTTTCAGTTTCTTCAACTTAATTTTAACTGAATGAAATGATCTCTCTAAACATTTTATGTTAGAGATAAAATTAAAAGTCTCTCAGGATCTCATTTACTCTTTCTTCTAAAATATTCATATTACATGGAATCAAGCATATTTGAATCATTCCTATATAGAACAATACTTTTATATGTAACTCTTTAAATAAGCTAGAAAGATAAATTCTGAATTTCCTAAGATTTCATTTTAAGATCAAAAAGAAAGCATAAACAAGAATTTACTATTAGGGTAGGAAAACAGCTTATTCCCCCCCAAATTAAATGGAATTAGGTAAGGTAGAAAGTATTTTTAGAAAAATCTTTAAGCCAGAATGGTCAAAGACACCAAGAGAGCATAGCCTAAGGAATCAACTAAGCAGATCTCATGGGGACTCGCAGAGACTGAAGTGGCAATCATGAGCCCTGCATGGATCATGCTAGGTCCTCTTTGTATGTTATGTTTGTTGGTTTGGTGTTTTGGGGGGATTCCTGACAGTGGGAATGTCTGTGATCTTTTGCCTGTTTGGGGGACCATTTTCTTCCTACCGTGTTGCCTTGTTCAGCCTTGATGTGAGGGTTTGTGCCTGGCCTTGTTGTATCTTGTTGTATAGTATTTGGTTGATGTCCCTGATAGGCCTGCACTTTCATGGAGTACAAAGGAGTAGGCAGGAGTCGGGTAGGGCTTTGGGGAGAGGGGAGGTGGGGAGATGATAGGGGTAGCTGTGGTTGGGATATATTATATGAGAGAAGAATAAATAAAAAAAATAACCTCTAGAATCTGTTAAAAATGGATTTGAATTTGATATAACCAAGTTGTCATTTTATGAATATATGAAAGTAATTTAAACAAGACACTTCATGATATTTTCATGAGAAGTGAAGAAATTATTATAATAAACAAAATAAGGCAGACTCAAAATGTCAAATGTGTTTCTCTTGTATGTGGATCCTAGAATTTAACTTTATATATAGGGATTGTACACATAGTTCTTGAAACTGTAAATGGGACTCATGGGAGAAGGAAAATGTAAGAATGTATTTGATTTGAAAGCAGACATGGAACTATTGGGAAGAGGAAAGAGACCAATGAGAGTTTTCTGGAAGGCTGAGGACTGAAATTGGAAAGGAGCAGCACAAAGTAAAAAATATTTATGAAAATGCCACAATAAACTGCATTAATATGTTAATTTTTAAAATTGCAATATCAATGTAAGTTTTGGCAAACATTATTTCAAGACAATATAGTATTGACTTTGAGGCATGATTAACTTCACTGTTGTTTTCCAGATTAGTAGTAAAAGAGAGAAGTAAGTGATAAGAAAGCAAAAACAAATGGAAAATGTTAAATTTAGTATGCAGAAAACTACAAATTTTAAATCTTTGGTGTAGACAAAATTCTAAACAGTCTTAGTTAATAAAAAACACAGAGCCAAATACAGAGGTAATAGCCAGAGATCAGAGAGCCATGACTACCTTATCTTACCACCTTGCCACTGTCACTTCCCCAGAGAGACCTTCTTCCTGGCTGACTTATGGGGTTTTTTTTTGCCTTTCTGTTCTGCTTTCTCATTGGCTCTAAGCTCAGCCACATGACTTCCTAATCACTGCCTGTCTATACAGACCTCCAGGTCTCTATGGTTGGTACTGGGATTAAAGGCTCGTGTCACCACACTTTGGCTATGTCCTTGACCATGCAGAGACTCTGCCTGCCATGTGATCAGATTAAGGAAGGGTGCTACCACAGCCAGACTTCTGCTTAATGGTTATTTGACCTCTGATCTCCAGGCAACTCTATTTATTAACATACAAATAAAATATCACATTTCATCACAAATAAAATATCATCACACTTTGGAGAAAGAGAATACAAAGCAATCACCCATGGTTACTAAAGAAATTACCATGATGCTGTGGGATGGTCTGTATGTCAAATGTGTTGCTGATTGGTCAATGAATAAATCACTGATTGGCAGTGGCCAGGCAGGAAGTATAGGCGGGACTAACAGAGAGGAAAATTGAGAGAACAAGAAGCTGAGTCGGGGAGACACTGCCAGCCGCCATCAGGATAAGGAAGATGTAAAGTACTGGTAAGCCACAAGCCACGTGGCAAGGTATAGATTAATAGAAATGGATTAATTTAAGCTGGAAGAACAGTTAGCAAGAAGCCTGCCACGGCCATACAGTTTGTAACCAATATAAGTCTCTGTGTTTACTTGATCGGGTTTGAGCGGCTTGGGACTGGCGGGTGAGAGAGATTTGTCCTGACTGTGGGCCAGGCAGGAAAACTCTAGCAACAAATGGCGTCCAACGTGGTGGCAAGAGTTTCCACCTAAAAACTGAGAAAAAAGATTCTAAAACGGAGCTAAAAACAGTTCCTAATTGTTTCTCTCAAATGAGCGGCAGCTGCCGGTTTGAGCTACTGGCGGGTTCCTAGCGCGCTCGACCTGCAGTATGGCGGGAATGAGGCCTCTGCAAGTGGCACATTAAGCTACATTGTGGATTTAGCCTTTGCTAGTACAAAACAAAAGAGGTTTCTGGGCTACATGCTGCTTGGATAAAAGCATAGACCCACGATAGCTCCCAGAGCTGGCGGAAAACTACAGTACCGCCGCCATGTTGGGAAGCTGAGGTGGGCGGAGCCAGCAGCCACAGCTGCTGCAGCTTAAAGCAACAGATTCACAATAAGATTCAGATGTAATAGTTTAAAATGTGTGTAAAATATACGTAGGCTTGAAAGAGACAAAAAAGGTGATATATACAGTATAGAAACAAATACATGGTTTTAAAAAATAAAGTCTTTAAAGAGACAGTAAAATTAATATAAAAAATAAGCCACGTAGAGATGACTATTACACACAGAGTCTGGATTGTGTTGTCTTTGGGATTCTTAACTACAGAGAGATATTTGATTATAAAGGAAGCTGAGTTAAACCAGTATGTATATTTTAAAGATACTTTGACTTCAAAATTTGGATGTAAGGATATGTTGCTTTGGAAAAGAGTCTCTTTTGTTTCCACAGAAAGCAAGAGGCTATGGATTTGTTCCAGATTAAGACACATCAGGATTGACCAGCCAAGACCACCTGAAAGGTCTCCGATGACACCATGGCCCAGATGATCCAACATCCAGAACCGTTTCAAGGCAACTGGCTCAGATGATACAGCCTCACGGACTACTCCATGATCCTAAAATTTTCTTTGTTTCCCCAGATGATACAGCGCCCCCCTCCAGCAGGAAGTAGTAAGAGAAGCTACGCCCAAATTCCCAAATATACCAAGTTGACTTTGGAGATGTGTAAAGGTTAAAACCTTCCTTTTTAAGAAAAGAAAAGGGGAGGTGCTGTGGGATGGTCTGTATGTCAAATGTGTTGCTGATTGGTCAATGAATAAATCACTGATTGGCAGTGGCCAGGCAGGAAGTATAGGCGGGACTAACAGAGAGGAAAATTGAGAGAACAAGAAGCTGAGTCGGGGAGACACTGCCAGCTGCCATCAGGATAAGGAAGATGTAAAGTACTGGTAAGCCACAAGCCACGTGGCAAGGTATAGATTAATAGAAATGGATTAATTTAAGCTGGAAGAACAGTTAGCAAGAAGCCTGCCACGGCCATACAGTTTGTAACCAATATAAGTCTCTGTGTTTACTTGATCGGGTTTGAGCGGCTTGGGACTGGCGGGTGAGAGAGATTTGTCCTGACTGTGGGCCAGGCAGGAAAACTCTAGCAACACCATGATTATGGAGCAAACTCACACTGCATTGGGAAATACTACCATGTGAGCAACACATCATTTAGCGGAATTTCAGAATTTTTTTTATTTAAATTTATTCTTTCATTTTACATACCAACCCCTGTTCCCCTCACTCCCTTTCTCCCATTTCCCCCTCCCCTCCCTCATCCCACCTTCATCTCCTCTTCATAAGGGATAAGGCCTCCCTTGGATAGTCAACACAGGCTGGCTTACCAAGTTGGGGCCAGACCAAGCCCTTCCCCTCTGCATCATGGCTGAGTAAGGCATTGTACCATAGAGAATGGGCTCTAAATAGCCAGTTCATGTACCCTGGATAAATCTTGGTCCCATTGCCAGAGAACCCACAAACACATCAAACCACGCAACTGTCACTCACATTTAGAGGGCCTAGTGCCATCCCATGCAGGCTCCCCAGCTGTCAGTCCAGAGTCTGTAAGCTCCCACTAGCTTGGGTCAGCTATCTTTGTGTTTTTTCCCATCATGATCCTGAACACACACACACACACACACACACACACACACACACACACACACACTGCTCTTTTAATCCCTCTTCCCTCCCTTCAACTGAATTCTAGGAACTTGGCCAAGTGCTTGGCTGTGGGTCTCTGCATCTGCTTCCTTCAGTCACTAGATGTAGGTTCTATGATGACAATTAGGGCAGACACCAATCTGAGTGCAAGGGAAGGCTAGTTCAAGCACCCTCTCCACCATTGCTGAGTCTTAACTGGAGATCTCCTTGTGAGTTCCTGGGGATTTCCCTAGCTCCAGATTTCTCCCTAACCCCCTTAATGGTTCACTGTCAAGATATCTCTTCCATTGCTCTCCCTACCCATCTCTCCCCCGACTGGGCCATCTCAAATCCTCATATTCCCACTGCCCATCCCTCCCCTCTACTCCCACCTCTTAGGAGTGTTCCTCTTAGGAGCCTCTTCTTTACCTAGACGCTCAGATTTTTAAGACTATGGTGTTTTAGTTAGGGTTTCTTTGCTGCAAATAAACAAACTATGACCAAAAAACAATTTGGGGAGGGAAAGGGTTTAATCGGCTTACACTTCAGCATTTCTTTTCATCACTGAAGGAAGTCAGGACAGGTACTCAAACAGGTCATGATCCCGGAGTCCAGAACTGATGCAAAGACCATGGAGGGGGGCTGCTTACTGGCTTGCTTTCCCTGGCCCACTCAGCCCACCTTCGAATAGAACCCAGGACCACCTGTCCATGGATGG
The DNA here is from genome assembly GCF_007827085.1 of Peromyscus californicus insignis. Taxonomy (NCBI): domain Eukaryota; kingdom Metazoa; phylum Chordata; class Mammalia; order Rodentia; family Cricetidae; genus Peromyscus; species Peromyscus californicus. The sequence goes on along the minus strand of NW_026294391.1, from coordinate 71,987,693 downwards.
CACCATTCAACATGGACTGGGCCCTTCCTCAATGGTCACTAAATGAGAAAATGTCTTACAGCTGAATCTCATGGAGGCATTTCCTCAACTGAGGCTCCTTCTTCTCTGATGACTCTAGCTTGTGTCAAGTTGACACAAAAAACCAGCCAGTACATATGGATTAATCTGAAAGAATAATTGAGAATGCTGCTAAATGAGTTGCCTACTCAAAAACAACTTCCTAGGTGAATGCATTCCCATTTTTTTTCATGACAGTTTAACAAAATTGCTGTATCTATAGTAGAAAGGGTTCAGACTACAGTCTATATCTTCACCTGGCAACAGAATGTAGCATCACCATCAACATGGTTCTAATTTTTCAGGAGTGAACAATGTAAGGAATTATGCAGTCATTGGAGTTTTCACCCAGCTTGCAGAAAACTGCTGAGTTCAGGCAATGCATGGCACGCACGGTCAGATGCCTTGTAAGGAAGCTATGCAAAGCTTTTCAAGAGGCTGGAAATGTCAAGCCTAAGTTGTGATAGAGTTCTCAGAATGTTGGAGATGCCAGCATTGTAGTTTGTCTGCCAAGTAAGGCTAGAGACAGCAGAAATGGAAGGGCAGCCAGGTCTGCTGGAGGCTTTTGAAATCCAAATGTCACTACAAGCTCCAGACACCATACGTGGAGTTGCTGGTTTTAGGTCTTGCTCTGACCTAACACTTCAAACAATGGTCCATTCCTCCCCTTCAAAATGAGAATAATACCAAGAACCATTCCTTATGTATCTTATATATTTACTTCTTTGCTGTTTAATATGGGTTTATATTAGAATTTGACTTTGAGTCTTCTTTAGAAGAGACTTTATAAAGATTTATAAAGAAGAGACTTTGTAAAGATTATGGGGAAGATTGAAATTAGACAGAATACATTTTGCATTATCAAGTGTCCATGTTACCATGGAGGCCAAGAGTAAAATGTTATGATTTAAAGTCACGTGGCAACTGTACAGTATGTAGAGAGTGAGAGATTTTAGAACACTCAGTTCTACATGGGGTATTTTCACCAAATATCTCCCTTCAGGACTCAGGGAACTCTGCAGAAGAGGTGGTGGAAAGATTTTGAGAACCAGAAGAGATGGAGGACACCAAGGAAGGAAGGCCTTTTAAACACAGCAGGACTAACACACTTATAAATGTACCGAGGCTGTAACAACATGCATAGGACCTGCTCAGATTCAAGTCAGACAGAAATAAAAGGGGAAATGGGCATAAGCTGAGACTTCTAATCAATCAGCTATCTCCAATCAACAACTTCATATGAAGGAAAAATCAATTTTCTCTAATGGAGTCTCACAGGGTATATTAACCAAATTTAAGAATAGGCCTCATGCACAGAAAATTAACTCAGTGGTGTTTTTGTTGATTTTTTTGGTCTCATATTGATTTATTTGGGCTTTTTTTTAACCTTGCTGGTATTTTTGCTTATATAATATGGTTTCCAATTTTTTTTTTTTTTGGCACCAGTATAGGTCTATGTGTTTTCTTGTGCTCTTTCACTGTTTTCTGATTTGTTTGTTTGTTGTTTGGATTTTTTAATTCTGGTTTGTGTGCTTCTTATTGGCTGTTTAGTTTCTAAACTGGAGAGAAAAAGAAGGCTTGGAATTTGATGGGAGGGGAGGGGAAGACAATCTAGAAGGAGATGGGAGATTGGAAAGAATGATCAGAATATATTATATGAATTTTCAATAAAAGTAAAAAAGGCACATGGTTAACTTGACAAGTATTAAAACTGTATTGGATAATTTCAATTGTCAATTTATTGTATGATAATATTGAATATTAATAATGTACACAGTTTGGGTGAATATGTGAAATTATTCCTTGTGAGGTTTAATCCTGGAGTGAAGACCCATTAGTGGCACCATCCCATAAGTTAAATAAAAGGGATTGCAGGAGAAAGCCATCTGAGTTCTGGCACTCATTTATCTGCTTTTTAATCTGATAATGTAAGGAGTCTCAGCAATATTATCCCATAACAATCACCTAGGTCATGTCTCCCTCAATGTAGAATATTGTACCACCAAACTGTTGGGCACAAAACTTACTTCACATAAACTACTTCCTGTCAAGTATTTGGTCCCAACAAGAAGACAAGTAACCTAGAACAAGAAGGAAGTGAAAAGGCAGAAAAGATGATAGAAAACACAGGAGAACTTTACAATATAAAGCAAATAAAAATGCCTATTATATTCAGATTACAGAATATCCCCCTTCTTACACACTGTTTGACATCAACAACATTCTTCTAGAATCATGAGAAGCAGACACTAACATAGAAACAAGAAGTTTAGAGAACATGAAGAAGGAAAAAGGCAAAGAAATATAATTAGTGAAATGAAGATGAAATTACTTATTCACATTCACTTATGATGTTTGCATTCGTTGTTTTTCTGTTGCTGTATTAAAATATTATAACCAAAAGCAATTCATAGATGAGTTTATTTTGGCTAATGGTTCCAAAAGGATAAGAGTCTGTCATGGTGGTTGAGACATGGCACACAGCAGCTTTCATGGGAGCAGGAGGCAGAAGGTGAGTGATCAACTACAAACATGAAAACGCAGAGAGAGAATAAAGTAGAAGAGAGTCTGAAGCTAGAAAATCTCAAAGCCCACCCCTAGTGGCCTACTTCCTCCAACAAAGCTCCAATACCTAAAAGTTTCACAATGTCCCCAGACAGAACCACTAACTGAGGAACAATAACTCAAACACATGTGTTTGTAGTAGGCATTTCTCACTCAAACCACCATAGTAGTGAAGCTTAAATAAATAAATAATAAGAGTTAGTGCCTCAAAAGTAGAAATTTAAACACTTTTACCTATGGTAGGGAAAACTGGGATTATATAGATTACCCCAATTAATAAATTATTCAAGCAAGAAGTTTTCTTTTATATTTAAAGTATCGCAAACTCCTAGTCCATAGCCAGTGAAAATTTATTTCAGAAGTGAAGGAGATGTGGTGGTCTGAAACAATAAATTGAGACCTTCCATCCCAAAAATATTTAGAACAACCTGTTACATAGGTAGAAGAAAATAGTACAAGTAGAAGCAAGAATTGTTAATGGAGGCGTAAGTGAAGCCAAATAAAATCTTTTCTTTTACTTACTCCTAAAGTAAGTAAAAGATAAATATTAAGTAGTAACTATAGCAATTTATTCATTATATGTATGATGGAATATATATTAATGAAGTGAATGTCAGCAATGTCACAGAGTAAAAGAAAAATTATGAGTGCTATCGTTACTGCCAATATTGTGCCCTAAGAAACCACTAGTATTTTATGCATGAACAATTTAGAGAAAAAGAAAACATAATTTGTAAAATGCAATTGCAATTAGAAAACAAGAAATATAAATACAAAATACAAATATCAAAAGAAAAGTTGAAAAATTTTTAAGTCCTTAAAACCTTTTTCTAATTTCTCAACTTTATTTTTTTTCAATTTTTAGAAATGTCTCTCACTTTAAGATTTCTAAGTTTCCCTAGTTAATACTACAGACATTTCCATGCCAAACTTTTCAACACTCAATTCAGACTATTTTCTTTAATAATAGTTTATGGCTTGTAGTTATACCTACATTATGATGGTTTTCAAATTTTAAAAATTTCTAAGATTTTGAAATTTTGAAAAGCATCTATCCACTTGAGATCTCCATCCGTTACATAGCATCTATATAAAACATGAGGATTCGTACATCCTGGAACTTGATGATTTTCTAAAGAATTTCTTGAGCCTGGAATCAAGACGCTATGTTTATGTATGTTGATAATGATTTATGTCTTTTGAATATACATGTCCATATCTTTTATATTAGTTTTTTATTTCTGATTCCTCATTTTGTTAATAATTGAGGTAGATAATTTCACATTAATAGATTGATTTTTATATGTACACAAATTACCTTAACTAACACTAAGAATTTTAAATGGTGGAGCTAAAGTGCGGTGATATTTTATTTGTGCTGATATTTTATTTGTATGTTAATAAATAAAGCTTGGTTGGAGATCAGAGGTCATAGTCAGCCATAAACAGAAGTCAGGTGGTGGTAGCACATGCCTTTAATCCCAGTACCAACCACAAAGACCTGGAGGTCTATATAGACAGGCAGTGCCAATGAAGTCATGTGGTTGGGTTTAGAGCCAATGAGAAGGCAGAAAAGGAAAGCAATAAAGGTGCAGGTTAGACAGGAAGAGGTTCTTTTGGGAAGCTATGGCAAGCTGGTAAGCTCAGGTTAGTTGGCGGCTATTGCTTTAATCTCTATGGCTTATATCTCTGTATTTGGCTCTGTGTTTCTTATTTAATAAGACTGTTTAGAAATTCATCTACACTAAAGAGATAATTCAACCTTTTAAAATGAGTACACTTACTGACCACAGCTCAGTTCCCAGTTCCCCTATCAGGTGGCTCACTTCAAACTGTATTGCCCATTCCAGCATATTTGTCCTCCTCTTCTGCCTTTCAAGAGCACCTGCATTCAAGTGAACATATATGCATCAACCACACATGCACACATAAGTAAAAATAAGATACTTATTTTGAAAACTTAAAAATATGAAATGCTCAGGTTAAATAATAATGTAAAATGGAAAAGACAAAACTTGTTATATATTTCTTCCATTTATATAATAAATTTAAGAAGTAATAGACACCACTTATTAAATGACCTTTATAGGACCAATGAGATGGCTCAGCAGATAAAGAAACAACCTGCCAGGCCTAATGATCTGAGTTTGATCCCTGGGACCCAAATTTTGTAAGTAGACAACTCATATGAGGAAAACTACCTAATGTTTAATTCCTAGAAAATCTAAAGAAATAACAGAATGTGTCTTAGTTATTATTCTATTGTTGTGAAAACACACCACCACCAAGGAAACTCTAATCAAAGAAAGCTTTTAACTGTGGTCCTGTTTGTTGTTTTAGATGGTTAGTCAATGGTCAGCATGGTTGGAAACAGACAGGCACAGTGCTGGAGCAATAGCTCAGAGCTTTATATCCTGATGTGCTGGCAGCAGATAGAGAGAAAACACTCTAGATGCAGCCTGGTTTAGGCTTTTGAAACCTCAAAGCCCATCCCAGTGACACACCTCTTTCAACAAGAAAACACTTACTTCAACAAGGACTCATCGCCTAATCCTTCCCAAACATTTTGTCAATTGGGGACTAAGCATACAAATAAGTGAACCTATAAGGGCTATTCTGATTTGAATGATCTCATTGTACTCCCTGGCTCACACAGGCTTACAGAATACAAAATGCATTTAGTCAAACATCAGAAATCCCCATAGTCTTCATTCTTAACACTGTTTGAAGTCCAAAGTCCAATGTCTCTTTCAAGACTCAAGGAAATCTCTTAACTCTAACCCCCTGTAAATTCAAAATAAAAAATCAGATCAAATGTTTCTAAACTACAATGACACAGAATATACTTTCTAAAGGGGAGAAAAGGATATAATGAAGAAATATTATGCCAACACAACACTGAAAACCAGCAGGGCAAACTCTAAATTCTGCATTTCCATGATTTATGTCAAAACTTTCTTTAGCCCTCTCACTCTTTTCAAACTTTTTAAGTGCAACACACTTCTCTCTCTTGGGCTTTTCCCACACTGCCTGTAGTCCTCATTGGCAAGTTTCCCATGACTGTGAAATTTCCAACATCTGTGGGTCTCCAGTGCATCCAGGCTTCATTATCAGAGTTTCAAACAATGGCCACTACGGGCCTCCATGGAGAGAGAGAGAGAGAGAGAGAGAGAGAGAGAGAGAGAGAGAGAGAGAGAGAGAGAGAGATTGTGCATGGCACAATCTTTTAAAATGTCAAAATCTGCTCCAGTGATATACCTCCTCCAATAAGGGCACACCTCTCAATCCTTCTTAAATTTTCCACTAACTGGGGACCAGGTATTGGAAGAGCATATTGAGGCCATTCCCATGCAAACCACCACAGTTTCTCAGAGTTGTTGAAAATGCTAAATGTGATAGATTTAAATTTAGACTATTATTGCCTGCATAAAAGCACTTTGCTGTTTTCCTATATCTTATTTTGTTTTTTATGTGTTTAGAAGCATTTTTCATGGTACACATGTGGAAATGAGAGGACAATGTGTGAGAATTAGTTCTCTAATTCGACTATGTGGATCTCTGGACTGAATTTCAAAGGGATCGAAATCAGGTCATCATGTTTGGTAGCACATTCCTTTACCTGCTGAGCCATCATTCAGTCCTCACCTAAATTCTTGAGATTTTTGTCTTTCATATAGCTATTTATGGGAAATACTGTGACTGGTAAATAATTTGTAGATGTAATTCTAAATGGTCTTATTAACTAAGAAACACAGAGTCAAATAAAGAGTTAAAAGCCCAAAGATCGAGCAGTAGCCAAGAGCTAAGACCACCTTATCTTATCACTCACTGCCATCCTTCCCCTGAGAGAGAGACCTTCTTCCTGTGTCCTGTCTTTTTATTGCCTTTCTGTTCTGCCTTCTCATTGGTTCTAAACCCAACCACATGACTTCCTTGTCACTGCCTGTCTATACAGACCTCTGGGTCTCTATGGTTCGGGGTCACTGCTTGGCTGTGTCCTTGAACACACAGAGATTCTGCCTGCCATGTGATCGGATTAAGGGCATGTGCCACCACTGCCAGACTTCTGCTAAATGGCTTGCTCTTAGCTCTGATCCCCAGGCAACTTTATTTATTAACATACAAATAAGATCACATTTCAGCACAAATAAGATATCACCATATTTGTTAGCCTCCAATAAAAAAAATCTAGATTGTTTACAGGAAATCCTTTTTAACATAAACCTCCTATTAATGTGGATGCACTTAAATAATATTCTATTTCCAGTTGGTTATAAATGTAAATCTTAATGAAAACCAAATATGTTTATAAAAACCACACTATTGATGTACAATTGAATAATTAGTACATACTCTAATTTGAACATTTGAGAAGAATGAACTATGAAGAACTTTATAAGATTGCTAAGTTATAAATCCTGTCCATGTGCTTTTGCTAGCTAAATTTGAGATGAAGAACGAATTACTTAATCTGCCTATTCTTCAAATTTCTCCTAGAACACAGGGTATAAGATAAGGAAATTGATTGAAGCTATGACATTAGACTATAGTTACAGAAATCTCAGAAATGATTCCTTATGCCATGCAGATGAGAATTGCTGGTTTTTTGCCTTTAAATTACTTGATATAAAAGGCATTACTATTAGTATGGCAAGGTCCCAACATAATTAGAACATTCCATTTAATTTTAAATTTTCCATTTTGAAAACAATAAGTTATGAGCAACAATTCTCCCATCACCTCTCCAAAAATTATGGGGTTGATTTAGCTGAATAATGGATTAAATTAGCAGCCACTCTAATGATTGTTTAGGATAAAACAGAAAAATCTCCAATCCAGTAAGGAAAGCTTTGAGATTATATTGCATATGTAAATTTTATGTATCACTTATATTTATTTGTATCTTTTAACTTCTATGCCTATAAAGTGACTTATTAAGTGGTTAAATTAAATTTGAATGTGATTTATGTGATTGCAAAATTTCCTCAGAGAACTTTTCAATTTACTATCCAGTTAACTTCCCGCTTTGATTCAAATATATTTTGGTAAAATAATAAACTTGATTTTATGTAATCAATACTTACAAAGGATATATTTGCTGCAAATTGCTTAGAAACCCCTAAAGTGTAAGCTTTGATCTCCTGCCATTTCACAACATGCACTTTCCCATCCTGTAGGCAAGCTTTCCTTGTTCTGGGTGGCAAAAAGTGATGTGCAATGAGCATGTGAGTGGCTGGGAGGATGATCACATGCAAATAATACTTATCTCCTGTTGTGCATGGTGGGAAACTTATACTTTTGTAATTATATCCTGTTGGTAAAAATAGATGATCTTTAATCCTCTATATATTAAATTTCCTAATCTTTCTGATTGTAATTGAGAGATGAAAAATCAAGCTTCGGGAATAAAAAGCAGATCACAAAAGGATAATAATTTGTGTGTGTTTTTCAACCATGATTTTTCAATTACTCCTCTCAGCTGGGACAAAAAGCCGTCAAATTGGCTGAGTTCTGATCCAAAAATTAATCCTGTCAAAAACATTGCTTATTTTCATTAAAGCCTTAAATTGGTTGCTCTGTCACTGAGTAATAAAAAGAAAACTTATATTTCATAAAAAGTTCTTTTGCTGTCACAGAAAAACCATTTTAAAAAATATCACAAAACACAGAATTTGAAACTTTTACTGTTTCAGTTAAATTATTATTATCCCCAAGTAATTGTGTGTGTGTGTGTGTGTGTGTGTGTGTGTGTGTGTGTGTGTGTGTGTGTAAGTTACATGCCTATACACCCCTCAGTACAGAGGCCAGAGGAGGATATCATGTGTCCTTATCTATTGTTCTCAACCTTGAGATAAGTTCTTTTGCTGAGCCTGGACACAGTGTTTGGCTATGTTGGCTGTTCAGAAATCTCCAATGATACTCCTGTCTGCTTTCCCTAACAAGATGTGTGGTTTTAAGTACACATGGAACACAGGAATATGCCCTGCAATTTTATATGGGTGGTGGGACTCTGAATATAGATCTTCATGTTCACATACCAAGTGTTCTTAGAGAGCCATCTCCACAGGCCCCAAGCAATATATTTTTTGTTTTTTGTTTTTATTTTATATTCATCATATTATCTTAATATAAGATTGATCATTTAAGCACATCTTTTTGAACTCAGTTCCTATGAGAATATGTTGGATATTGGCATAGAAGTCACTGTCACTTAAGGTATCTTGTGTAATTTGTAAGTGGCAACTTTTTTTTTAAATATTCTCATGGAAAGGAAAACTCCTCCTTCAAAAATCATTCACATACCCCTCTTTTGGATTTCATAAGACTGTAGCACATGAATTATCATTTTTGTACTTAAGAAGCCTTTCCAAATTTTAATACAATCCACACAGTTTCTTTCTTGTCTTTTTCTCACAACAGCATCCTCAATATCTTCACTTACAGGTTCAGCACCCTTGCTTAACTGTGGTTGCCAGAATGAAATATTCAAATAGTTACCATGTGCTTTAAGAGTCACTTCTTGTCACTTCATTTTGACAGATGACAACACTGGAAATATGATGGTGGTAGTGTTAATCTTTTTTAAAAGGTCAAGGAAGTATAAGAATATCCTTGTCTATGGTGTAGATGGCAAAATATTGCTATGACTCCAAAAATTTTCAAACAGCCTTAAGGAATAAATGCAGCCACTATTAAATTCCCAGCCTAAGTTTTAACTTGACAATATAATCCTAATTTTAATATGGGTATTCTTTGGGCTAATAATCAAAGCAATCTTTTAAAATTGACAATTTCTGATTCCAAAACAAAATATGATATAGTAAAAGCAATGTAGTGGGTGAATAAAGATAGATGTACTGATCAATAAAAATGATTTGAAAGTACATGAATACTTTCTTCCAGTTTGTCTAAATTTTGACTAAGTTGGTAACACAATTTGTTGGTAGAAGCAGTCGTTTTCTCAGCAAATGATATTGAATAGTCATGTACCAAACGTAGGAAATTAACTAATTTTATATCTTACACAAAATTAGTAAATGTGTATAATTTATTTAAATATATAACAAAGCAATAACTTTTTTTTCAAAGTTGAAACAAGGCCTAGGGGAAAATACATAGGTTTTTATTTCAGGCAAAAAGATGAATATCCATGTTATATTAAATTTATATACAGTGAATAATCCAAAATTGAAATAAGAAAATAGATTTTATAATAAGTTAAACATTTCCAATCAATATTATGAAACAGGAGACACACCATTTAAATTTTCCCAAGAAAAAAACATAATTTTCAGTTATCAAGGGATAAAGTGACTTCATGTAGACTTTGGATTCAGCTAGGTGTTTGTGATACTTTTGTGTAATACAAGATTAAACATAGTCGTTTTACGAAAGCAGACTCACATCAATGTAGCAATATACATGAACCTTGGCACGGAAATGATTATGCCTCCTGGTGGTTTGGTAACAATCATAATTGTCGAGAGGCATATTAAGAAATCTTGCATACTAGTGATTTAGTAGACAGGCCAATGGATGCCAGTCTTACATGTGAGCCTTAATAACCACTTAGTTCTGCTTCAGTCATTCTCAGTTATCTGGAATAAGTGCTCATGCATAAAAGTTCAAAGAGAGGAGTACTTCTATTAGTTCTTTTGACAGTCTCACTGACTTAATCAGACAGCATATCCCCAAATGGCCATGATTCTCAAATTTAAACCTCTAAGCCTTTACCTGAAAGCAAGTCTGACTATACAGGAAGCCTTCACTCTTCATGCTACTGGGACATGCTTGTCAATCTCCATGCCACAGATAATTCTGTAAAAACCCCGAATTTCAGTTTTAGCTCCTCTCAGGTGCTGACTAAGAGCAGCTTTGGCAAGAAAGGGACATGTTGGTAGGGAGATCTGTCCAAACCTCCACAGTCAGACAATGTGAACTAGTTCACCCAGAAAATTTTAAAACAGTCCTGACAAGTGGCTCTAGTTCTGCTTGAATGAGGTATAAGAGCATCCCTTATCTTATCAGTGACTTGAAGGAAGCATATCATTCAATATCACAGTCTGAGATGCCTGAAATAGTTACTCATATCAAAGTGAGCTATATGAAACAATGTCTTGGTGACAATCTAGCCTAGTCAAGAAACCAGACAATATTATTGTCCAGTGACATCTGCTGTATAATTACAGACCACATGTAGTCTTCCAGAAGGAATAGGACCTGACTCTAATCTCATCTGAATGATACCCCATGAGCAAATTTAGCAGCCTGGAAGTGAATGATGAATTCCTTAATCTGGGGGAGAGTGGAGAGTCTTCAAATAAAGGAAGATATATTTCTCCTTCATATACATAAATACTTGTGAAACATTCCTAGATAACAATGAATTTTGCAGCATGATTTCACCAAGTGGCAACCATAAAGCTTCAGTGCCTGACTATAAAGATGTAGATATCTACAAATTGCCTTTGAAATACAATTAAAAGTTATGGAAGTTCAATAAGATTATGTGCTAATATTTGAATATTGAATGTTCTACAAATATCTTTATGTTGCTGGTTTGCTACCTTGGAGATGATATTATAGACAGTTAAAACTTCAGGATGGTGGCTCGCTAGGTAGAAATTCGATAATGTGGGCTGAACCATTGAAGTTGTTATTGGAACTCTAACCATTTCCTTTCTCTCTTAGTGTCATGTTGTTCTTCCTCACCACAGGTTCAGAACACTGTGAACAACTGACAATGGATTAAAATGTTAAAAACGTGATTAAAAACAACACTTTGCCTTTGTAGGTTGCACATCCCAGGTATTTGGTCCACAAACAGAAATCTTGCTGACATCAAAGCTTGTATGCAAGGGGTCTGAAACCATGACTCAGCAGTTGAGTACTTGCTCCTCTTGCAGAGGATCTGCATTCGATTTCCAGTGTTCACATGGTGACTCACAAGCATCCATAACTCCAATTCCAAGGTATATCATGCTCTCTTCTTACCTTGGTGGGCACCAGAAATGTACTTGGCAAATATACATACATGCTGGCAAAAGCAAACATAAAATAAAAATACAGAAAAAAAAAATGAGAGCAAGAAATGGGTCACTGTTGTGACTATACCTGAGCATGGACATCAGAAGATTTTGTACTTGCTTTACAGGAAGAGTATAGCAATATGTGGAGAAGTAGTCTGGAAAAAGTTTGCAGTGCTTTTTTTGGTGGAGCTTTAATTTGTGGTTATAGTGGATACTGAAAAGACAAGGCTTGTTGATAGCAATGAAGAAGACAAAGGTTTGCTGCAAAAGAATTGGATAGAAATAAGGAGTACACTGGTATTTGGGCTGGCACCATTTTTATTGATTCTGACAAAGAATATGTCTGTATTTTGTCTGTGTCCTTAGACTCTGTTGGAGGCTGAGTTTAAAGGTCACAGAATAATTAATCTAGGGGAAAAATTTCAAGGAAGTACAACATCAATGTGGTGGCAAGGGAATTATTGTTTTTGAAATCATTTCTCTGTGTTCAACCATCAAGACACTAGGACCTACTATGGTTTATAAAACAGAATTTTAAACACTTCTTTTGTAAAGCTTCTGTGTTTATTTATTTAGTTTTTAATATTACTAGTTTTAGATTTACCTGGGACCCATTACCAATTTTTTTCTTCCCTATTTGCCTATTTTTGGATGGTACTATTCATCTTATTCCTTTCCTGTATTACGTTTAGGAAATACATGCCGTGTTTAATTTCTCAGGCTCCCCCCATGTGATAGGTAAATGGGCTTTAGAACGAGTCACACTTGGTGTTTCACTCATACATGACAGAGATGGTGGAGTTTTTTTGATGTCAAAATAAAGTTGATACTGTAATTAAAAATTAGACCTGGGTTATTGGGATGAATTTGTTTATCTTACATGTGAAAAGGACATAAATTTTGGGTCACCGTAAGCTGGATACTCTAACATTGAGGAATATGTTCTTTAACATTATTCATTTTGGAAAGAAAAGCCAAAGATAATGAAATTGAGAAGGTGGATCTTGAGTATATGGGAAGGACATCAGGAATCCCCCCTCAAGAAAAGATCAGTTTCCTTAAAATGATGTTCAAGAGCACAACTATATCATTTCAGTCATGGCAAACTGAATACTCAAGAAGACATCATGATATAGCACAGAACAGCCCTCACCAGATACCAAATCTGATAATATTTTTATGGTCAGTACTGTTTTGGAGCACTCTTAACTCCAGAAACATGAGCAATAACTTTCTGTTGGTAATTAATTAAGCTGTCTGTGATGTGTGATTAAAGCAGCAAGAAAAGACTAAAAGCACTCAAACCAACATATACTGAAAAAAGTCCATCATCGTCATACCTGCCTTATAAGAAAGCTTAAAGAAGACGGAAATGAAAATAAATAACTGTCATACTATGTAAACATGAAGGTAAACTATTTCACTAAAGCATGTATAGTGAAATTCAGAATACTTTCAATATACAGAATTCAGTGAGGATATAATTGCGACACATACACAATTTCTACCACAATAATAAAGGTTTAAAGACAAAGTTATTAAAATAGCTATAGCTGTAATACTTTTTATAGAGATATACAACTGTGACAACAAAATGATAAAACACGTGTGGAGGTATTAAAGTAGAGATTTTTTTTCAATTTTTTCACATAAGTTTTATCATGCCTCTTCATTTTGCTATATATTGTGAACCCACAGTTTCACACTCATACTCATGCTAAAAAATGTCAGACTTTCTTCTAAGATCAGCAACAATATGAGCATGTACACTATTGCCACTTATATTCAATATGGAACTGGAAGTACTAGGTCAATAGTAACCTTTGTATTTTCTCAGCCACATCTTAAGAAGTCTTTACTTGAGCCATATTTTAAATGCATAATCAATAGGAAAAGCTAATGAGAAGAAACTTAGATCTGAGGGATTTTTTGTTGTTGTTATGTCTATGACCACAGCTGAGTAAAATATCTACAAATTATTTGGCATCCATTGGGAGACTAAGAAGAGGTCCTAGGTTTGTGATTAGAAACAGAGAAAATTAATGTATTTAAGTAATGTTTTACTGTTTGATTCAATAATAATAATAATAATAATAATAATAATAATAATTAAGAAGAAGAAGAAGGCTGACTATGAAGCACAGAGGGCAATGTGTGATGTGCCACCAAGTTCCAAAATTACCCTCAATAACCATATAGGAAGTTATTTGATACAATACATTGGTATCCACATGCCCTGTGAAACTGAATCATACATCCTTGCAAATAGTGAAAGCATGCGTGCATTTATTTTGCTTGGCATTGTGACATAATATTACCATCTGCAATGTTAATGTTTGAGAACTGCACAAAACATTAAAAATGAAAAAAAGAAAAAAGATCTTAAGTAAGTTTAGATTTTGTACTTGGTCAAATATGTAAGCATCCTCTATCACAGGCATCTTACAGGTAGTAATTTGTATATTTCTGCTTCAGCACAAATAATTAGATAAACAAGATGAAAGTTCCAAATTGTAAAAATAATTCATCATTTGTCTCCATTTTTTATGCAGCATGATTTTATAAACAGAAAAAGTTCTGTAAAAAAATCTAAATTAAAATTAATTCACTCATTAAAAAAATTATAGCATAGGAATAAAACATGTAAAATTCAGTTGTGTTTTGACATTCCCAAACCTAATCAGGTATATAATCCCATTTATGATAGAATCACAAAAATACTTAGAAACAGACCCAAATGCATTAAAAATAAAACATTGATGAAATGAATAAAAGAAAACAAATATAAATGCAAATATATCCCATGTTAACGCAGTGAGTAATTAATATTTTATATACCCATAATACCCAAATCAATCTACATATATATTATCTTTTTTTAAATTATAGTGATTTTTTTATAGGCATAAAGTAAAACACTAAAACTCGTGGGAAAACACAAAATCTCTCAATATTAAAAGCAGCTTGAGCCAAAAGATCAGAGCCTTAGATGTAACTGCATAGTATCTTAAAATCTACAATGTAGCTATAGCAATAAAAATAGCATGAACAAGCAAAAAAAATGGACATATTGACCAACAGAAAAGTACATAGTTAGAAGTAAAGAGGTAGATTAAAGGTCAATTGATCTTCACAAAAAGTGTCAATAATGCACAATGGGGCCTGGAGAGATGGCCTGTAGTGAATACCACTTGCTGTTCTTGCAGATCATACAGGTTGGGTCCCCAGTATCAACATGGTAGCTCACAGCTTCCTGGAATTCTATTTGAAGAGGACCTGAAGCTGCTTCTGGCCTCAAGGGCACCTGCGCACATGTGATTCATATACCCTTATGCAGGCATTTGCACACATGTGATGCATATACATACATTCAGATAAACACTCATATACATAAAATAACAATAAATTAACCTTTACAAGTAACAAAATGGAAAAACATAAGATAGGACACAAAATTGATCATTAATCTCATTCAATGTGTAAAAATCAGGTCAAGGTCAATGATTTCACTGTGATATATAAAACTATAAAACCCAAAAAAAGTATAAATGTAATACATTAAAAAAATTTCAAAAAACAACAAAAAAACACAAAAATGGCCATTAGATGTACAAGCCCAAAATATTCTACACCACTCATTATGAGAGAAATGCAAATTTAAACCACAGTGATTTATTACCTTACACCTGTTAAGACCATTGACTGTTTTTTTTCTTTTTTTATTAAGATTTTTTTTCATTCATTTTACACACCAATCAAAGATCCTTCTCTTCCATCCTCCCACCCCCCCAGTCTTCTCCTCTCACCCCACCCCCAACTCACCCCATAAGAAGGCAAGGCCTCCCATGGGGAGGCACATCCAGTAGAGGCAAGTCCAAGGCCTTCCCCCTGCCTAAAGGCTGCATGAGGTGTCCCATCATAGGTAGTGGGCTCCAAAAAGCCTGCTCATGCATCAGGGATGGATTCTGATCCTACTGCCAGGGGGCCCCCCAATCAGATCAGGCTACACAATTGTCTCACCATGCAGAGGGCCTAGTCCAGTCCCATACAGGCTCCACAGCCATTGATCCAACTTTCATGAGTTCCCACTAGTTGGGTTTGGTTGTCTTTGCAGGTTTCCCCATCATGATCCTGATGCAATTGCTCATAGATTCCCTCTTCTCTCTCTTTGACTGGACTCCTGGAAATCTGCCTGGTGTTTGGCTATGGATCTCTGCATCTACCTCCATCATTCATTGGAGAAAAGTACTGTGATAACAGTTAGGGTATTCACCGATCTGATCACTGGGGCAAACCAATTTAGTTTAGGCACCCTCTCCACTATTTCTAGTAGTCCAAGCTGGGGTCATCCTTGGGGATTCCTGGCAACTTCCCTAGCACCGGGTTTCTCTCTATTCCCATGATATCTTCCTCTATCATGGTATCTCTTTCATTGTTTTCCCACTCCATCCCTGTTCCAGCTCAACCATCCCATTCCCTCAAGTTCTCTTCCCCTATCCCCTACCGTCCATTGCCCATCCCCCACTCCCAGTTTATTCATGGAGATCTCATCTATTTCCCCTTCCCAGGGCGATCCATGCATCCCTCTTTGGGTCTTCCTTGTTAGCTAGCTTCTCTGGAGTTGTGGGTTGTTGTCTGGTTATCCTTTGTTTTACACATAGTATCCTCTTATGAGTGGGGACATACCATGTTTGTCCTTCTGAGTCTGGGTTACCTCACTCAGGATGATATTTTCTAGTTCCATCCATTTGCCTGCAAATTTCATGATGTCATTGTTTTTCTCTGCTGAGTAGTATTCCGTTGTGTATATGTACCACATTTTCTTTATCCATTCTTCAGTTGAGGGGCATCTAAGTTGTTTCCAGGTTCTGGCTTTTACGAATAATGCTGCTCTGAACATAGTTGAGCATGTGTCTCTGTGGTATGATTGAGCATTCCTTGGGTATATGCCCAAGAGTGGTATAGCTGCATCTTGAGGAAGAGTGATTCCCAATTTTCTGAGAAACCGCCATACTGATTTCCAAAGTAGCTGTACAAGTTTGCACTCCCACCAACAGTGGAGGAGTGTTCCCTTTGCTCCACATCTTCTCCAACATAAGCTGTCTTCAGTGTTTTTGATCTTAGCCATTCTGACAGGTGTAAGATGGTATCTCAGAATCGTTTTGATTTGCATTTCCCTGATGACTAAGGACCAGATGGTTTCAATGCAGAATTCTACCAGATTTTCAAAGGAGAGTTAATACTTGATTGTTATATGACAGGAACTAGAATTGCCTAAGTGACATCATCTGAACATACCAATGAGGGATTATCTAGAGTCAGTCAGCCTCTCGTCATTTCTGTGATAGATAATCTAAATTTGGTTGGGATATCCCACTTGATTGTGGAATCATTCTATGGGAAGAGTCTTGAACTAAATACAAAAGAATGAGCTGAATGCTAGTGTTTATTATTCTTTGCTTCCTGACTATAGATGACTTGTGACCATCTGCCTTTTGCCCTTACAGCCATGTCTTCTCCACCATGACAGATGGTTAATCTTTAAACTTTGATCCAAAATAAGACCATCCTTAAGTTTCTTCTGTTGAATATTTTGTAAGGACACTGAGACAAGTAATCATTACATATATTCATTATCATAACAAGGCCAGTATGAATGTGGAGAAAAGGAACCCTCTGTATGTTATTGGTATAGTCAATGTCAAAAACATTGTATAGCTCTCGAAAAATGTGAAAAATTGAAACTATTATGCTGGGCATGATGGTATATTCCTGCAATGTCATCACTTGTGAGATGTAAGGAGAATCTGGAGTTCAGGTTCATCCTCTTGTGTCCAATAAATCAAAAAGCTACTACTATATGATACAGCAATTTCACTTTGGCACACATACGTGAAGGAAATGGACTCAGTCACCCAGAGACACCTGTACTCTCATATTCAAAGCTACATTACTGAAATTAAGAAAGTTACAAAATTAGCTTAAATATATGTCAGCATTTGAATGGGTGAAAATTTCTTGTATAGAGAAAAAAAGAAAAAGAAGAAAATGTGGTCATTCCTGCAAGACAGGTGAACCTGAATGGTAATATATTAGGTCAAGTAAAAAAGACACCAAAATTTGAGAAATACATGATCTCTTCTGTGAATTCAATAAAGCAGAACTTTGAGGAAAAAAAAAACCAGAAGAGGCCTGGGGTATTGTTCATTGTGAGGGCACTTGCCAGGATTGTGGGAGGCCAGAATCCCCAGAGAATGTGCCACCACCACCACCACCACCAAGCACATCAAAATGGTGGTTACCAGAGACTGGGTATTGTTCAAGCTAAGACTTTGGTAATTATAGTATAACAAATTCCATTTAGACCAGAAGAACAAGCATGTCAGCCTTTCACTGGGTAGCCAAATGTGATATTTTCATTTAAGAGAATGATATTTACCAATAAAATGGAGCAAATTATTGATATATTCTTCATGACAGAAGGATGTTGAAAGTATCTGTGGTGGTATTGTATTCCCCAAAATATTGTGTACCCTAATAAACTTATCTGGAGTCAGAGAACAGAAAAGCCACTAGATACTTAGGATAGGCAGTGGTAGCACACGCCTTTAATCCTAGCATTCCAGAGGCAGAAATCCATCTGTTCAAGGATACAGTCAAGCATGGTGACTCATGCCTTTAATCCCAGAAAGCAAGCCTTTAATCCCAGGGAGTGATGGTAGACAGCAAAAAGGTATATAAGGTGTGAGGACCAGAAACTAGAAGCATTTGGCTGGTTAAGCATTTGGCTGGTTAAGCTTCCAGGCTTTTGAGTAGCAGTTCAGCTGAGATTAATTTGGATGAGGACTCAGAAACTTCCAGTCTGAGGAAAAAAGTTCAGCTGAGAAGTTGGCCACGTAAGGTTAGCTGTGGCTTGTTCTGTCTCTCTGATCTTCCAGAGTTCACCCCAATAACTGGCCTCAGGTTTGATTTTATTAATAAGACCTTTTAAGATTTCTGCTATATCAGGTAAATGAAAGGAACCAGATATGAAAAATCGTATTACAAGATTACGTTTACATGAAATGTCTAGAAAAGGCAGAGTCTCAGAAACAAATGGATTTGATTGCTCATGTTCAGGGCAAGAATAGATATTTACTGTAAGTAGATACAAGAAATTCTATCTACTGGAAAAACACTAAAATAATAATATAATGACCATTTTAAGACTCAATAAAACTATTCATACAATTAAAGTGGCACTTTTAAACTCATGAACTCACAACTTGGGCAATACAGTGAAAAAGTAAACCTATATCTCATACAATGATTGCATGTTTATCCAATTTTTACCCATGTCAAACTGAAGAGGTATTTTGCTTGCTGAAGCACAGCCAAATTAACTTTTAAAGAAAAGTTAGTAATTATAATTGAGAGAATACTCATCACGGTGTCGTATAATGAATAAATATGCTTTAAAGCAGATGTATTTCATTTAGCAATGCAATTAGATATAACACCACAAACATTTTTCAATACTTAGAGCATATATTTAGTGTGTGATAGAAACTACTCTACAGCACACAAATGGTTAAGGAATGAGATGTAAAGTCACATCATAGGATAAAATTTCTAACTTATGTACTATCCTATAATTGCAATTTCATAAGATGAAAAATAGTTTTCATTGGATAAGATCTAGTCTCACTTGGTATGTCCTTGACAAGCACTCATACTTTGAAGCACTTATCCAGCTACTCTAAAGAAGTGAATCTGAGTATATTGAACTTTGTACCCACTATGCTGCAAGTAGGCATGCTTGTCATTTTCTACTGATAGTATTAATAGGTGGCATATGACTACATGTTCAGAGCAATGCTATTTTAATAATCAGTACATCCCAGAGTGCTCAGCTGGTTAATTAAAGTAAAAAATTTGCTGAAATCACCAAGTGACATTTAATTAGAACACTAATTGATATTACATTTTCTCCGCTTATCTTATGTTAACAAATTCCCAACACGTTCATTTCAAGAAATAAAAGAAAAGATGAAACTTATGACATTAATAATAATACTTTTAGTTTTCTTATCCTTCCTTCATCTATTGGCCTAATTACCATAGGTCTTTTAAAGCAAATACTGCCTTGAGTTTATGATAGTCCTATTTAATTAAATTAAATTAAGTGGGACTATAATTAATTCTTCTTAATTTGTATAATTCAACTAAGAAAACAATGTGATTTACTTTCAAAATTTTACTTTATGGGAATTACATAATATGTGATGTGGTGTGTGTATGCTTCCAAACTTAGCATTGTGTCTCTAGTTTCACTCTTCTCACCTTGTATGTTTTCCTGTAGGACAAGCTTACTCCATAGCTGCTTACTCCATAGCTGAAACTTAAATTTGTCTTCTGGGGACCTTCATCCTGTGATAATTAAGAGAGAACACAATTATTAAGGAAATATGTATGCCTTCTTTAGTCTACTAACACATGACATATCATGGATTATGTTTATGGATATGCTTATAATACTTATATGGTTATGTGCATAAATATATGTCTATATTTCAGAAAACTGTAGGTAACAAACAGACAAATTGGACAATGTTGGCTACCAACATTGAAGAAATACTAGTTTTAGGAAGCATGAAATATAGTAGTAAACCTCAAATATTACACATCTAGAAAAGATGGAAGAATGCTTAAGGGAAGGCAGGAAAATAATTTATGTCTGTAACAATATCCAGATAAATAAGGTAAATATTCTTGATGAAAGGGAGCAAGAATAAGTTTACATGTTGCATACATGTGTAAAGTGTGAACATGAGCTTTTATGACGAACAAGGCATTCAAACAAGGAAAAAAGTACTGAAAGGTTCCTATAGAAAAAGTAAATGCTAAAATTGCATTTCAAATATATACTATTTAATATTGATTAGTTATATGTATAGACTTTCAGTATATGCTCTTCTAATATATCAATTCCTTTTATTTATTTATTTTTTTATTCTGACCACAGTTTCCTCTCTCTCCTCTCCTCCCAATCCCTCTGTGCACCACCCACTCACCCACACTCTCCACCTCCATTTCTATTCAGAAAAGGGCAGGCCTCCAATGAATATCAACAGAACATGACAGGTCAAGTTGCTGTGAGACTAAGCACCTTGTCTCATATTAAGGCTAGACAAGGAAACCCAGTATGAGAAATAGGGTCCCAAAAGCCAGAAAAAGAGTCAGAGACAGTCCTTTCTCTCATTGTAAGGAGTCCCATAAGAGCACCAAGCTACACATAACTGTAACATATATGGAGAGTCCCATGCAGGCTCCCTGATTGGCAATTCATTCGTTCCTCCCTGTCTTCCACAGGATTCCCCTAGTGCTGTCTAACATTTGGGTGTGGGTCTGCATCTGTTTCCATCAGTGACTGGATGAAGCCTCTCTGATGACAATTGGGGTAGTTACCAATCTATGAGTATAGCAAAGTACTGTTAGTCATCATTACATTGACTTTTTTTTTTGTCAGTCGTGTTTGGTTCTATCCTAAGTTTTCGTGCTGTCCATTCTCTGTATCCCGGGGCTCCAGAAATGTCAAGGGTGAACTCACTCTAGTGGCATGGGTCTCAAGCTGGACCAGTCATTGATTGGCTGCTCCCACAATTGCTACACCACATTTACCCCAGTGTATCTTGTAGACAGCACAAATTGTATGTCAAAGGATACGTGCCTGGGTTGGCCTCTCAATCCCTTCACTGGAATACTTGTCTGGTTATAGGAGATGCCCAGTTCAGGCTACATATCCCCTATTGCTATTTGTTTTATATGGTGTCATCCTTGTATATTCCAGAGGGTTTACCTTGTGTTAGTTTCTACCTCATTCCCAAATCCCCCCTCCCTTCCAATCATCTCTTTCAGTAATCTCTCTCTTCATCCCCCCGCACCTGAAATTTCATGTTCCCATACCTACCCACCCCCAGTCCACACATGAAATCTATCTTATTTCCCCTTTCCAGAGAGATCTAACTATCTACCTTGTTATCCACCACCTGAGCTCTCCTTGTTACTTAGCTTCTCTGGGTCTGTGTATTTTGGCATGTTAATCCTTTACTTTACAGCTAAGAAGTAATATCCACTTATAAGAGAGTTCATACTATCTTTGTATTTCTGGGTCTGAGTTACCTTACTCAGGATGATTTGTTCTAGTTCCATCCATTTGCTTGCAAATTTCATGATGTCATTATTTTTAACAGCTGAGTAATGCTCCATTGTGTAAATATACCACATTTTCTTTATCCATTATTTGGTTGAGTGATATCTAGGTTGTCTCCAGTTTCTGGTTATGACAAATAAAGCTGCTATAAACATAGTTGAGCAAGTGTCCTTTTGTTATGATGGTATATGATGAGTATATGCCCAAGAGTGGTATAGCTGGGTCTTAAGGTAGATTGATTCCCAGTTTTCTGAGAAACTAAATTATTAATTTACAAAGTGTCTATGCATGTTTGCACTTCCACTAGCAATTAAGGGGTGTTCCCCTTGATTCTCATCTTCTCCAGTATGAGCTGTCACCTGTGTTTTTTATCTTAGCCATTCTGACAGGTGTAAAATGAAATCTCAAAGTTGTTATGATTTGCATTTCTCTGATGTCTAAGAATGTTGAACATTTCCTTAAATGTTTCTAGGATATTTAAGATTTTTCTGTTGAGAATTCTCTGTTTAGATCTGTACCCTATTTTTAATTGGAATATTTAGTTTGTTAGTGTCTAGTTTCTTGAGTTCTTTATATACTTTGGATATTAGCCCTCTGTCCAATGTGAAGTTGGTGAAAAACTTTTCCCATTCTTGTGGGCTGCCTTTTTGTCATGTTGACAGTGAGTTTTGCCTTATAGAGGCCTTTCATTTTCATGGTTCCATTTGTTAATTGTTGATCTTAGTGATTGCTCAATTGGTGTTCTGATCAAGAACTTGTCTGCTGTGTTAGTGCTTTCCATGCTCCTTCCCACTTTCTTGTCTCCTAGGTTCTCTGTATCTGGATTTATGTTGAGGTCTTTGATCCACTTGGACTTGAGCTATGTGCAGTGTCATAGATATGAATCCATTTGTATTCTTCTACATGTCAACATTAAGTTAGACGAGTACCATTTGTTGAAGATGCTTTCTTTTAATCATTATATAATATTGGCTTCTTTATCAAAAATCAGGTGTTCATAGGTGTGTGGATTTACATCTGTGCCTTTGATTGGATTCTGTTGATCCACCTGTCTCTTTTTATGCCAATACCATGCTGCTTTTATTACTATAGCTCTGTAGGAAAGCTTGAAATTAAGAATGGTTATACCTCTGGGAGTTCTTTTATTGTACAGAATTTTGTTCTTTTATTACACAAGATTGTTTTAGCTACCCTGGATTTGTTTGTTTTTCCATATAAAGTTTAGTACTGTTCTTTCAAAGTCCGTAAAGAATTGTGTTGGAATTTTAATAGGGAATGTACTGAATCTGTAGGTTGCTTTTAGTATAATGGTCTGTTTTTACTATGTTAATTCTACTGATCCATGAACATGGGAGATTTGTTTCATCTTCTGATATCTTCCCCTGTTTCTTTCTTCAAAGATGTGAAGTTCTTGTCATACTGGTCTTTCACTTGTTTGGTTAGTGTTAAACTAAGATATTTTATATTATTTGTGGCTATTGTAAAGGGTGTTGTTTCTCTGATTTCTTTCTCAGCCCATTTATTGTTTGTATGTATGAGGGTAATGATATTTTGAATTAATTTAATCATTTGTATATAAGAGGGCTACTATTATTTTTAGCTAATCACGTATACAGTCACTTCACTGAAGGTGTTTATCAGCTGTAGGAGTTCCCTGGTAGAATTTCTGGGGTAACTTATGTATATTATCATATCATCTGAAAAATAAAGATACTTTGACTTCTTCCTTTCCAATATGTAGCCCCTTGGTCTCCTTTAGTTAATGTGTTAATGCTCTACCTAGATCTTTAACTACTATATTGAATAGATATGGACAGAGTAGACAGCATTTTCTTGTTCTGGAATTGAGTGCAATTGCTTTAAGTTTCTCTTCATTTAATTTGATGTTGTCTGTTGGCCTGCTGTAACTTAACTTTATTATGTTTAGGTATGTCTCTTGTATTCCTGAACTATCCAGGACTTTTTTCATGAAAGCATGTTGGATGTTGCAAAAGGCTTTTTCAATATCTAGTGCAACATTCCTGCATCTCTAGGATAAATCCTACTTGATCATGGTGGATGATCTCTTTGATACATTCTTAGATTTGGTTTTCCAGTATTATATTGAGTATTTTTGCATCAATGTTCATGAGGAATATTGGTCTGTATTTCTTATTGTTTGTTGAGTCTTTGTGTGGTTTGGGTATCAAGGTGACTTCAGTCTCCTAAAATGAATTTGACAATGTTCCTTCTGTTTCTATTTTGTGGAATAATTTAAGAAGTATTGTCATTAGTTCTTCTTTGACAGCCTGGTAGAATTCTGAACCAAAACGCTCTGACTCTGGGCTTTTTTAGGTTTGTAGAATTTTAATGACTTTCTATTTCCTTAGAGGTTATAAGAATATTTAAATTGTTTACCTGGTCTTCATTTAACTTTGGTAAATGGTATCTATCAAGAAATTTGTCCATTTCTTTTAGGTTTTCCAATTTTGTGGAATACAGGTTTTTAAAGTATGATCTAAAGATTTTTTTGATTTCCTTGGTGTCTGTTGTTGTGTCTCATTTTTGTTTCCGATTTTGTTAATTTGTATATTCTTTCTCTGCCTTTAAGTTAATTTGGATAAGGATTTATATATCTTGTTGATTTTTCTCAAAGAAACAACTCCTTGTTTCATTGATTCTTTGTATTGTTCTCTTTGTTTCTATTTTATTGATTTAAGTCATGTGTTTGATTATTTAATGCCTTCCATTCATCTTGGGTGTGTGTAGCACAAATTGTTAGAAGGTCTTATTAATAAAATTAAACCTGGAGCCAGGTATTGGGGTGAATGCTGAAAGATCAGAGAAACAGAACCAGCCACAGCTAACTTCACCTCACCAATTTCTCAGCTGTTCTGGTTGGATCTCAGCTGAACTGCTGCTCAAAAGCCTAAAAGCTTAACAGACTCTAGTTCCTGGTCCTTATGCCTTATACACCTTTCTGCTTCCTGCCATTACTTCATGGGCTTAAAGGCATGTGTCACCAATCATGGCTGTTTCCAGTGTGGCTTTAAACTCACAGAGATCCAGATCTCTGCCTTTGGAATGCTGGGATTAAAAGTGTGTGTGCCACCATTTTCTGGCCTCTATGTCTATCTAGTGGCTGTTCTGTTCTCTGACCCCAGATAAGTTTATTAAGGTGCACAATATATTGGGGGAACACAATATCAATACAGCTGTGTTTTCTTCTTTTTGTTCTAGAGTGTTGAGGTGTGCTGTTAGGTTGATAATAGGAGATCTCTCTAGTGTCTTTATGAAGGCACTTAGTGCTAGAGCTTACCTCTTAGCACTGATTTTACTGTGTCCCATAAGTTTTGGTATGTTGTACATTCATTTTCATTGAATTCTAGGAAGTTTTTAAAATTTTTATTTCTTTCTTCCTTGACACTATTGTCATTCAGTAGAGAGTTGTTAAGTTTCGTGAGTTTGCATGCTTTTTGTTGTTTATGCTGTTGTTGAGATCCAACTTTAAACTATGGTGGCCTGATAGGATGCAAGGGGTTATTTCAATAATTTTGTATATGTTGAGACTTGCTTTGTGACATTTTTGGAGAAGGTTCCATGAGGTTCTGAAAATAAAGTGCATTTTTCTGTGTTTGAGTGAAATGGTTTGTAGTTATGTGTTAAGATTCCTTTGTTTCATTACATTCATTAGCTCCAGTATTTCTGTTTAGTTTTTGTCTGGGTGATCTGTTCATTGGTGATAGTAAAGTATTAAAGACTCCTGCTATCCATGTGTGAGGATAAATATGAGATTTATTCTTTAGTATTGTTTCCTTTATAAACATGGGTGCCCTTTCATTTGGGGCATGGATGTTGAGAATTGAATTGTCATCTTGGTGTGTTTTTTTTCTTTGATGAGTATGGAGTTTTCTTCCCCATCTGTTTTGATTAATTTTGGTTTAAAGTCTATTTTGTTATATATTAAAATAGCCACTTCAGCTTGCTTGTGGGGGCCATTTGCTTGAAAAATCTCTTTCCAACCCATTAGTCTGAGGTAATCTCTATCTTTGATGTTGAAGTATGTTTCTTGTATGAAACAGAAGGATGGATATTGTATTAGCATCCATTCTGTTAGTCTGTGTTTTTTATTGAGGAATTTAGTCCATTTGTACTGAGAGATATCAATGAACTCTGATTGTTAACTCCTGTTATTTTGTTGCAGTTGGTTTTTTGTTTGTTTGTTTGGTTGGTTGGTTGGGTTTGTGTGTGTGTGTGTGTGTGTGTGTGTGTGTGTGTGTGTGTGTTCCTTCTTTGGGTTATACTGGTGTGAGATTATTTATTGTCTGTGTTTTCATGAGTGTAGTTAAACTTCTGTGATGGAGTTTTCCTTCTATTACCTTCTATACAGCTGGTTTTGTGGATAGACATGGTTTAAATTTGAGTTTATCATGGAATATTTTATTTTCTCTATCTATGGTGACTGAAAATTTTGATGAGTATAGTAGTCTGGGCCGGTACCTGTGATCCTGTAGAGTATGCAGTACACCTGTCCAGACCGTTCTGGCTACTAGTGTCTCCATTGAGAAGTTGGGTGTGATTCTAAAGGGTCTGTCTTTACATGTTATTTAGCTTTTATCTCTTACAGATTTTTATATTCTTTCTTTGTTCTGTGTATTTAGTATTTTGATTATTTATATTATGGTAATGGATTTTTCTTTTCTTGTCCATCTGAGTTGATGCTCTGTAAGTCTCCTGTACCTTTATAGGCCTGTCCTTCTTTAGGTTAGCAAAATTTTCTTTTATGATTTTGTTAAAAAATATTTTCTCTGCCTTTGAGCTGGGAATCTTCTCCTTCTTCTATTCCTATTATTGTTAAGTTTGGTGTTTTCATAGTGTCTCAGATTTTCCAGATAATTTGTATCAGGATTTTTTTTTTTAGATTTAACATTTTCTTTGACTCATGTATGTATTTCTTCTATCATGTCTTCAACGCCTGAGATTCTCTCTTCTATGTCTTGTATTCTGTTGGTGATACTTGTGACAATAGTTTCTCTTCACTTACATAGATTCCCCATTTTCAGAATTCCCTCAGTTTGTACTTTTCTTATTGCTTCTATTTCCATTTTCAGATATTGAGCAGTTTTATTTCCTTCAAATATTTGGGTTTTTTTTTCTTGGATTTCTTGACATTCTTTAGGGGGTTTATTGATTCCCTCCACTTTTTTATTGTTTTTCCTCGGTTTCTTTATGGGATTTATTCATTTCCTCCCTAAGGACCTCTATCATCTTCATAAAATTGGTTTTAAGATAATTTTCTTGTGCTACTGCTGTGTTGGATTATTCAGGACTTGCTTATAGTGTGATAGCTGGGTTCTGATATTGCCCTGCGTGTCCTTGATTGTGTTCTTGCATGTATGTTTAAGCATCAGGATTTGGAGTGATTATAGATCAAGTTGCTGATTTCTGGATTTTTCTTTATTGGATGAATGTTTTCTTTCTTGGTTTCTACTTCCTCATGTGTTTTGGCAGTAGTAGCCTGTGGTTGAGTAGAGGGTCTGTGCCCAAATTCATGCTAGACTTCTGATAGTCTGGATGGCCCCTGAACAAGGAGTGGTTTGCAGTCCATATTTGGGGCTGAAATTCTGGCTATGTGCATGATCTGTGATCCAGCTGGGGGTTCTCTATGTTTCAGGATGCTGTCCTGACTTCTGGTGGGGTAGAACGATTCTGCCTAGTTTTCAGGGAGCTGGTTTAGTCTCTGAGTTTCAGGATGCTGGCCTGGCCTTTGCTGGAGTAGGAGGCTTCATCCTGAGGTTGGACTGGTTTTCAAGGAGCTGGCCTCTAGTATATCAGTTCTAAATTACAAATGATTGAAACAGACCTGAGGGTTAATATGATGAACATTACATGTGAAATTTTCTTAACAGTCCATACTAAAAATTAAATAATCTAAGAATAAATTTATAAAAATTATAATTCCTGTGTATACTAAAATGGAATTGGCTAACAGTCAGTATTTACTACAGGTTTAAGAAAATATACTTCTCAGTGAAACAGGAATAGGACAAAATGTCTAGACATGATAAGATATAGTTACCTGAACCCTAAAGCCAGATTTCCAGAATTATATTAACTAGGTAAACAATAAAGGTAATGTTGTTAGTCAATAGCAAGTCAAGGATGATGTGAAAATTCAACACTAATAATTGCTTAGCATTAATCCACAGATGTCAAACAATGCAATTTGATAAGAAATCAGAGATAAATAGAAGGTATCTAAGTAATTTTCAAATTTTAAAACTGTAAGACCATTAATGTCTTTTCTCCTTCAGAAAGCTTCATAGTACCTTTTAACACTACAAAAGCCAGCCAGCAGGGAGAAAATTTCACAATCAATTTGAGATTGAATTCTCTATGTCCTGCAGCCAAAGATTGTAGTTTCTTCTGCAAAAGGGTCTTACTATGCAGTTATAACCAAGGGCCATAACAGTAGCATGTGTTGTTTTGGAGATCTCTGCTGTCTCCCTGGCCAGTAACTCACAGGTATGTATTCCATGCCTTGCAGTGCAATTTTTAGTTCTCATTACTTTTGGTAGACATATTGTATACCCATTCAGGCTAGCTCTATTTGAATTCATTTTTAGAGATGATTTTTGAAATTAACTTACTAATTGGACAGTATCCATAAAGTTTTTTCATTCTTCTTTAGTTAAGTCCACTCACTATCTACTCCCCCTACTCCACTACCCCATTGCCATTACACTTCAATATTCCCCCTTCTTACAACATGACTCGTTCATGAACTTCTCCTGTGGATTAATCTTTTGCTGTGGGATGTGCTGTATGCTGTAAATATATGTTGCTATGATTGATTGATAAATAAAACGCTGATTGGCCAGTAGCCAGGCAGGAAGGATAGTGTAGGCGGGATAAGGCAGAGGAGAATGCTGGGAGGTGGAAGGCTGAGGCTGGGAGACGCTGTCAGCTGCCACGAGGAGAAGCATGATGTAAGATACCGGTAAGCCACAAGCCATGTTGCAAGGTATAGATTTATAGAATGGGTTAATTTAAAATATAAGAACAGATAACAAGCAGCCTGCCACGACCATACAGTTTATACGTAATATAAGTCTCTGTGTGTTTACTTGGGGGACGCAAGTGGGAGAGATTTGTCATGACCTTGGGCCAGGCAGGACCAGAAAAACTTCAGCTAGAGTCTTTCCTCCACTTCTTGATTTTCTCATACTCCTATGCCCTTCCTTGTTTAAACTTTTCTATTTCCAGTATTTCATCTCATTACTGGCATTTATTTCTATTGTCTTGAAACGTGAATTACATGGTAGAGTACATGGAATATTGGTAATGTGCTTGCCATACAAGGATGGGGATGTAAGTTTGGTTCCCCAAAATAAAATAGCTAAGCACAGAAGTGTGTTTTCTCAATCTCACAAATTCTTGATACCATACTGAAATTTCTGACAAAGATCGGTTCCACAAATACACATGAATACAATAAAAATCAGGAATATGAGAGTCTACTCTTATGATCTCTAGTGATATGTATTTGTATATCATGTGTATTTGAATTTTATCATGTTTAAATTTAAATTACAAGCATGGGAATGTCAACAGGCAGTTGAAAATGCATACCAAGATTTCCTAAGAGTAGTCATGGTTTGAGAAATGAATTTATTTCTGAACAAGTTCATATTAAATGTCAATATGACACAGCCTAGAAATAAATTAATAGAGAGTCTCAATAGCTAATTATTTTAATTAGTTTGTTTGTGTGCATGAGAGATTGTCTTAATTGATTATTGATGGAAGTGGCACCATCCCTAGGCAGGTAGCTATGGGCTTTATATGGAAGTTAGTGAGTGAAACACAGAACAAGCCAGCAAGCAACTTTCTTCATGATTCTTTCATCCAGGTTCTTGCCTGGAGTTCCTGTCCTGACTTTGCACAATGATGGATTGGATCCTGGAAATGTAAGCTAAGTAAAACTATGTCTTCACTAACTTGCTTTTGAGGGTGGTGTTTCTCACAGCAATAGAAAGCAAACTACAGTAACTTCCAGTGCAATCAACAGCCAGTATTTCTAACTTGTTTAAATTACTCTAGTTCATACTAGAGGAAGGAAGATAAGAGTAACAGCAGAAAAATAAAAGGTATAACTTTTTCTAAAAATAAAAGGAGTACATAAAGAGTCAAAAAAAAATAAAATTAGTTCAAGATATGATGAGAAACAGAAGAACTATGGAAGACAAAGAAGAAATTTTTAGAAAGTGAGTAATTATCTAAAAACTATGTTTCGTACATAGACAAGGTTTCAGAAGTTTTTGAGATATTCCACTTGATTTCAGAGGCAACAATTTTAATATTGACTATAAAAAACTGAGCTCATAATCTAATGGATGAATATTACATGCAAAAGTTAAGTAACCAGGGATAGAGAGGTGGCTCAGCAGCTAAGAGCATTTGGTGCTCTGGGTTTGTTTCTTAGTACTCACATGGTGCCATAGAAATTACTGCAACTCCAGTTCCAGAGAATCTGATACTCTTTTCTGACCTTCTAAGGCACTGCATGCACCTGGTACACAGGTATAGATGTAAGGAAAACATGCATCCATTTAAAATAAACAAGTATTAGAAAAGATAACCATGTATAACTTAGTTTATAATGTGTGAATGAGGAAGAAAGAAGATAAATAAAAGTATACCTTTGGTGATGAAAAACAATGACAGGAACAATGTTCACAATCTGCTTCTGGAGCTGGAGCAGTTGCATATTTGTTGGTATACAGGATAAAAAAAAGAATGAAGAATTTGGAAATGAAATATGGAACAAACACAAGTCAAGAATTTGGGTCCCAAAAGATAGGAAATTAGGCACACACACACACTCACACATGCACGCACATGCACACATGCATACATGTGTGCACACACACACACACACACAAAGTGCACGTGCACAGGATGAAAACTCCTCAAAGTTACTTCTGTTAAGAACCAGCTCTTTTTCATAAAATATAAAAGGAAGATGAAAGTAGCTGCGAGGTTCTAAGAAGAGAATATAGGAAACTGTGGGAGACTTTGGGAAGGGACTTGATACTCCTATCTTTGTTTTTGAAACGGAAAAATATCTAAAAACTCCCTCTTGTGAAAAATCTCCGAAGAGTGCTGCCAGCAAGCACATTTAATGATGCAATGCCTGATCTCGAGACAAAGAAAGCTTACTCACGCTTGGAACCAGGGAAACTCAATTAATTTATAACACTGTTTATTTCTCACCACCCCCTGACCAGATCCATCTCTAGTTGGCTTCACAGATGCTGCGTAAATACCATCTGTAGAAGATAAGGATTTATTGAAATAACTGACGTCTTTTCAATTATGTCACTGACTGACTCATAGAACCAAAATTATAAGACACAATTTGAGCAAAGAGTCAACTAGCTGCTAACAGCCAATAAGTTTTGGTGTAAAAGTAAAAAGAAATCAAATGAGGAAGCTCACTTCAGGCCTAGAAACTTTGGTGAGGAGATTCAGTGCACAAAATTAATGTTGTGAATGTCAGGGGATACTTTGCATTGTGCCTGGCACATTGTCTAAAACGAGTGTTTTGCATTTTTGAACTCTTGAGAATCTTCTGTGTCAGGCATGGTGGCATGGTGGTGTGTGTCTGTATGTCCAGTACTTGAGAGGTAGCCACCTGAATTTTGGCCTATACAGTGAATTTGCACCTATCCTGGACTGCACAGTAAGACTCTGTCTTAAAAAAAAAATCAATATAAACAATAAAACTGACACAGGCACACACTGACACACAAAAACA
Source organism: Peromyscus californicus insignis (assembly GCF_007827085.1). Classification (NCBI taxonomy): domain Eukaryota; kingdom Metazoa; phylum Chordata; class Mammalia; order Rodentia; family Cricetidae; genus Peromyscus; species Peromyscus californicus. The sequence continues at coordinate 71,956,051 of NW_026294391.1, read as the reverse complement.
CACCACACACAGATTTGGGGAAGCAAAGAGTATATTCAATACAAATATCATGCGTTATAAGTTAAAATAAGTCACTAAAAGTCAATGCAAAAATAAACTTGGTCTAGAGAGATGGCTCAGGGGCTAAGAGCACTTGCTTCCCTTGAAGAGGGCTCAGGTTTGGTTCTCAGCATCCATATGGTGGCTCACAATATGTCTGCATCTCCAGTTTTAAAATATCCAATGCACACTTCTAGCAAGCACATAACACATATGCATACATGCAAGAAAAATCACATACACATAAAATAAAAATACATATATATTTTTAAAAAATAAAATGTAAGCTTGTTCTCACTGGTATAACAACATATGTATTTCAAACTTCATATCTAAAAGGCGTTGTCAGAGAACCATCACAAACTGGATGACAACTAAATATTCACTTAATTTTTACTAGATTTGATATATATGTGTGTATGATCTTTTTGTACACTGAAGATTTGTCACTCAGATTGGTTTAATAAAATATGGAACAGCAAAGAGCTAGGCAGGATTTTTGGAGTAGACAGGATTCTGGAAAGAAAAAGGGCAGAGATACCAGCAAGGTGTAGAGGAAGCAGTCGAACAGCATGGGCAGTACAGAGTAAAGGTAATAAAGCCACAAGGCAGAAAGTAATTTAACAGAAATGGGTTAATTTAAGTTACAAGAGCTAGTTAGAAACAAATTGAAGCTATTGGCTGAACTTTCATAATTAATAAGAAGTCTCCATATCATGATTTGGGAGCTGTCAGGAGGGACAGAAAAATCTGCCTACATATGTATACACATTTATGGAACATAATACAATAATTGAATGCTTGTGTAGAATAGGTAAACCCATATCCTAGAATACTGATCATTTTTCAAGTAGGGGAAACTTTAGGATTTTCTAGTTACTTTTGAAATTATTGGGATTATAGTTACCATGGTATGGTAAAGAAAACAAAAACTAATTCTTTCTCCCTAGTAAGAGCACAGCTGTATAGATTATCTATATGCAAATGAATACAACTAAGCCCTTGTTAACACAAAATAAACAATAGAAATAAATTTAAGACTTGAAACTATTAGAAAACAATAAGAAATATACTAGAAGATATTGGTATGTACAATGAAAGTTTATTTTAATATAATTTGAAAGTGTAAAAAAATGGCAATCTTTAAAAAGAGAATAAAAGCCAAGCAGAAACAAATGTAAGCTATCAACAAGTATCTTCGATGTTTTAAGTTGAAGCTTCATTAGAGGACTTGCAAGGAGTGTAAGGGTCAGTGGTATTATCCGAGGCACTCTCAATTCTTTCACCTTATTGTTTTATTATATCTGCATGGATATTACTCATAAATTAACGAGGAAAATTGATTAACATTAATGTATAAAAAGTAGTCAACTGAAAAGACAGAGCAAGCACAAAGAGTATAAATGAGCAAATATGTGCACATGTGGAGATCAGTTGTTTCATTCTCAAATGTGGGTCCTGAAAATCAAAGTCATGCGTCAGGCATGATGGGATCATCTTTCTTGCTGAGATACCTTCCTGGCTCTTAAGCTTCTTTTATCAGGATATATTATCACAGCAACAGAAAAAATAGCAAAGACAGACATAATATAATCTCCATATAATACACACACACACACACACAACACACACACACACACACACACACACACACACACACTTTTCTTTTAAGAAATAAAAATGCTTTGCAATCTTTGTCATTAGGTACACCAAAGTTGACAGTTGTTCTAACAAACTACAAGCACACAAACTAATAATCTTAGTGGAGAGAAGGCAAGGCCAGCTTTTCGTACAATGAGACTGAAAGCAACATTGAAGGAGGCAGAAAAGAGTTGCCCACCTTTCTTGCTTTCGCAAACTCTAAAATGCTCAACATGGATAAAAGTACTTTTCACACATGGAAGTTCATGAGAATAAGCACAGGCTTGAAACTCAGGATCATGTCTGCCAGTGAGAAATCTAGTATGGGACAAAGGCATATAATGCCTTGTGATTGTTTGAATAAAAATAGCCCCCATAGGCTCAAGTATTTAAATGCTTAGTCACCAGGGAGTAAGAATCTTTGAAAGGGTTAGAAAGATTGGGAGGTGTGGTTGTGATGGAGGAAGTAGAACACTGGGAGTGTGCCTTTAGGTTTCAAAAGCTCATTCCAGGCCCAGTCTCTCTTTTTTTCCCTCCTGCCTATGCATTAAGATATAGCTCTCAGCTACTGCTCCTGTGCCTGCCTGCCTCTGTGCTTCTCACCATGATGATAATAGGCTAAACCTCTGAAACTGTAAGAAAGCCCCCAATTAAATGCTTTCTTTTATATGATTTGCCTTGGGTCATGCTATCTTTTCACAGTGATAGAACAGTGACTATGATAGAAGTTAATATCAAGGACTAAGGTATTGTGACAGGCATGAACATGCTGTTTGTTGGAAGAATATGGAAGTCTTTGCGACTTTAGATTAGAAAAGTGGTTAAATGCTTTAAGAGATATTTCTTGGGATATTCTAGTAGGAGTGATGCAAATTACAAGGGCTCAGCCCAAGAGGTTTCAGTGGGAAAGAATATTAGTAAGTGGGCTAGAGACCATTCTTGTGATATTTTGATACAGAATGTGGCTGATTTTTTCCCATGTCCTAGAAATCTATCTGAGGCTACAGTGAGCTGTGGGTTAATTGCTGTGGGATAATGCTTTTGTACACTGGTTTAACAGAACACTGATTGGCCAGTAGCAAGGCAGGAAGTATAGGCAGGATAAGCAGACAAGGAGAATTCCGGGAAGAGGAAGGCTGAGTCAGGAGATATCAGCCTGCAGTCCAGGGAGCAGCATGGAATGGCACACAGGTAAAGTCACAGAACACATGACAACATATAGATTAACAGAAATGGACTGAGTTTAAATGACAGAGCTACCAGTGGTAGGCCTGAGCTAATGGTCAAGCAGTAAATAATATTAAGCCTCTGTGTGATTATTTTATAAGCAGGCTTAGGACTGCAGGGCCCAAGCAGGATTGGAGAAACTTCTAGTTACGGATAGTGATACTGGCATAGGAGATGTCAACCCAGCCTAGTATTAACTGTGTCATGTCATTATTAGTACTCACTCCTATGCAGATCTATAATGAAAAGGACCAAACTGGACAAAGTGAAATAAAAAATGTACAGGTTGAGCAGGAAAGGAGCACCAGGAAAGGTGATGTTGAAGCCTGGGTTCTTATGAGGAGGAGAGAGGGATAAGAAAATATTAGATAGAAAGAGAGACCTAGTTTATGAGAAGAAAGACAGAAACACAGGATAGCTTCAGGACGGCCTGGATCACTACCCAACAGCTTCTTCCATTTATTCAAAAGGGGCTTTTTATAACAATGCCAAGAGGTGGGGCAGAAGACCTCCCCCTTGCTAGATCAAAGCACACCACACAGCTAAGTGTAGATACTTCCAAACACCTGGTAACTATGCCTGTGTTCAAATCATCCCCTTACGCACCCCTGCTGGGTAAAGAAAGCTGAGATTATCTGACCTGAAGAAATTTGGTCTCCCATAGGAGCCAAGTCCTTTGCTCAAGGAGATAATAAAAAGTTTAAATAAATGCCTGATTTTAAATGGAATAAAAGGAGAGATGACTCAGGACAAGATTCACTGAGCTAAACTTCAAGCTTGTAGAAGGGAATTTCCAGAGTAGACTACTAGCAGTAGTGGAGAGGGTGCCTGAACTGTTTACCCCAGGAATCAAATTGGTGAATACCCTAACTGTCATCACAGAGCCTTTCTTCAGTAACTGATGGAAGCAAATGCAGAGATCCACAGCAAAACATCAGGCTGAGCTCCAGGAGTCCAGTCAAGGAGAGAGAAGAGGGATTTCTATGAGCAAGGGCATCAAGATCATGATGGGGAAACATACAGAGACAACCTAACCAAACTAATGGGAACTCATGAAATTTAAATCAACAGCTGTGGAGCCTGCATGGGACTGGACTAGGCCCTCTGCATAGTGGGACAGTTGTGTAGCTTGATCTGCTTAAGGGCCCCCCTGGCAGTAGGATCAGAATCTATCCCTGGTGCATGATCAGGCTTTTTGGAGTCCATTATCTATGATGAGACACCTTGCACAGCCATGAGGCAGGGGTAGGGGCTTGGACCTGCCTCTACTAAATGTACCTCCCCATGGGAGGCCTTACTTTCTTGTAGCAGGTAATGGGAGGTATATTAGGAGGGGATAGTGGAGGGGCAGGAAAAGAGAAGAGGGGGATCTTTGATTGGTATGTAAAAATGAATAAATTTCTTAAAAAAAAAAACCTTTAAACAATGAAGGAAACCATCAAAAAGAGAAATCTTGTAAAAATGTATTTGAATGAAGGGGCCAAGTTCCAGCCCCAGCAAGCAGCAGAACTTAGTAGTTTTGGCCATATGGTTTTGGATTTAGAGTCAAGAATACAAGAAATGGGTTGTGGAATCTTTCTCTGTGGCTAAGGAAAGCTGTTTAGGCCAGGCATATGTTAAGGGGGTACCTCTGTGTGGACTCAGAGACGCCCTTGCTTGAAGCGGTGAAGGTAAAGCCTGGATTACATTGAAGAACTCACGATGCCTGAATCATGGAATACCTGCCAAGAAGAGCTGCAGCCCAGGTGTGTAACCAGCCTAAGAGGGAGAAGTGTGTCACAGTAAATAAAGCAGAAATGAGTTGGAATTCTGAGGAGAGCTTTAACATCAGACACGGAGTTCAAAAGCTTGGAATTGGCCCTGATGGATTTAATTCTTGCTTTGGTTTAGTATTTCCTTGCTTTGCTTGTTCTTCCCTTTTGGAGTGGTGATGTATATTCTGTGAAACTGTATGTTAGAAATATATGATTTGTTCTCTGATTTTGATATTACGGGGGCTTACAATCACAAGAGTGCTTAGAGTTACAAAAGAGACCTTGCATGTTTAAACCGTGTTGTGAATGACAGAGTATGGAGAATTTTGAAGTTAGACTGAATGTATTTTTGCATTATGATATAGCTAGAAGCCTATAGGGGCCAGGGAGTAAAATGTGATGGTTTGAATAAGGAGGATGCCCTTAGACTCATGTATTTGAATGCTTAGTCACCAGGGAGTAGAATTCTTTGAAGTAATTAGGATTAAGAGGTGTGGTATTGTTGGAGGAAGTGTATCACTGGGGTGAATTTTGACCTATGCCAAGTCAAGTCTCTCTTTTTTCCTGCTGACTACACCAAGATAAGCTCTCAGCAACTATTCTAGCACCTTTCTGCCACTATGTCCTCCACCATGATGATAATGGGCTAAATTTCTGAAACTGAAAGCAATGCCCTGATTAAATGCTTTCTCCTAAGATAGTTGCCTTGGGCTGGGCGGTGGTGGTGCATGCCCTTAATCCCAGCACTCGGGAGGCAGAGGCAGGTGTATCTTTGTGAGTTTGAGGCCAGCCTGGTCTGCACAATGATTGAGGCCAGCCTGATCTACACAATGAGTTCCAGCACAGGTGCCAAAGCTACACAGAGAAACCCTGTCTTTGAAAAGCTAAAAAGAAAGAAAGAAAGAAAGAAAGAGAGAGAGAGAGAGAGAGAGAGAGAGAGAGAGAAAGAAAAAGAGAAAGAAAGAAAGAAAGAAAGAAAGAAAAAGAAAGAAAGAAAGAAAGAAAGAAAGAAAGAAAGAAAGAAAGAAAGAAAGAAAGAAAGAAAGAAAGAAAGAGAAAGAAAGAAAGAGAGAGAGAAAGTTCCCTTGGTCATGTGTCTCACAACTGTAAAGTAGTGGCTAAGACGTCCTTTATTGTGTTTTGAAAGAGAATGTACCTCATAGGCTCACATATTTGAATACATGATCCCTAATTGGTGGTGATTTGGGGGAACTTATGGATCCTTTAAGAGGTGTAACATTGCTGGAGGAAGTATGTCACTAGGGAGTATGTTTCAGTTTTCACAGCCTTGCTCCAATTTCAGCTTTCTCTCCGCTTCTTGGATGTGGATAAAATGTAAACAGTCTTGACCTGCTTGCCAGATCAGCTTCATGTTCCTGATACTATGCCTTCTGCATTATGGTAGATTGTATATACTCTGGGACAACAAGCCAAAACATCGTCTTGTCCATAGCATGCTCCTTGTCAGAGTGTTTTTATCACAGGAAGAGAAAAGTGTTTGATATTTCCTTGTTGTAAGGCTGAATTTTCAGGCTCAGAATGTGTTCTGTCAGATGGCAAAGACTGCCTTCACCAACCCTGTTTCAATCTTCAGCAGCACAACAGGTGTCAACAAACTTTGGAGTACACTATTAAAGGCATCATCAGAACTTGTTTCACAATCATACCCTGCCTCCAAATTGAAACTGGTTGTGCTATATAATCCAGCAACCTCACTTCTGTAAATAAATCAAAAAAGTATAATCAGTATGTCTAAGAGATAGCTGCAATCCCATCTCAATTGATGTCCCATTTACATTAGTCAACTTAAGTATCTGGCAAATGATTCCTGGATAGAAAAATGGTGGTAAACATATACAGTGGACTACTATGTCCTCAAGACATAGATACAAAATGTATAATACTTTACATATATCCATCTAACAGCATTATTCAAAACAGTCTTACAGACAAGAAAGGTGGCTAAGTGGGTAAAGCGCTTACTAGACAAGCATAAGGCCTTGAGTTGGGATCACCAACATCACATAGAACCCCAGAACTTAAGCACATGCTGCAACCCAAGCACATGAACATAGAGACAGGCAGATACAGGAATCTTACTCCCAAGTCACTCAAGCTGAAATGATGAACTCCAGGTTCAGTAAGAGACCCTGGTTCAAAAAAGGAGAGGAATAGAGAATCATAAATGTTGTTTGCCTCTGATTTCTACATGTGTACACATGATCCAGTGCACTGGCACAATGATATGCATGCTGTGGGATGGTCTGTATGTCAAATGTGTTGCTCTGATTGTTCAATAAATAAAACACTGATTGGCCAGTAGCCAGGCAAGAAGTATAGGCGGGACTAACAGAGAGGAAAATTGAGAGAACAGGAAGGTGGAGGGAGACACTGCCAGCCGCCGCTATGACAAGCATCATGTGAAGATGCCCATAAGACACGAGCCACATGGCAAGGTATAGATTTATAGAAATGGATTAATTTAAGATATAAGAACAGTTAGCAAGAAGTCTGCCATGGCCATACAGTTTGTAAGCAATATAAGTCTTTGTGTTTACTCGGTTGGGTCTGAGCGGCTGTGGGACTGACTGGTGACAGAGATTTGTCCTGACTGTGGGCCAGGCAGGAAAACTCTAGCTACATATGCACATGCAAAAATAGGTGTTATAAAATTAAAATTAAAATCTTCCTAAAATAGACACAATACTCAATAATGCTCAATTGTGATTGCCAGGGAACAATGAAGCATGAAGATGGACATAATTTAAAAAGATATAAAATTATTTAAATGAATTGGGACTCTAAAAATAGTGTGGAATAAAAGTCAAGCATCTTAACTAAACTTAAGGCCTATAATAGTATGTATAGTCATAACCAATAAACAACTTTAAATATCTACCAAATCTAGAAAAAGTAGAATGGGTAATGATGCAGTCCATTGTAGAGTTTGTATTACATGTTCTATATGTGGCATATATGCAAGCAAACTACAGTTGTATGTGTTGACAGAGATGCATCTCACAAAAACTAACAAAAGAGTAAGAAAAAAGGGAATCATGTAAATGTATTTATAAGCCATTCAAAAAGTATCACAATTTGTGATCAAATATATTTCAAAATTCTAAAGAAAGGCAACTCAGTCAGTAAGACATACTTTGGGGATAGGTAACAGGTTTGAAATAAATATATTTCTCTTGATTCCATATTCACAAATATATCTTATAAAAGCATATTTTAAATGTTAGATAAAATTGTATTATATTTTCTATGCATGTGCTGTGTTCCTTAGAAACTTCAGAAAAGGGGATAAGATGGAAGAAATGAAGTTATGTGTTAGAGTAGCTCTTTTTCTTGTGGATTGATTTTTTCCAATTTTTATTATATTTATTTATTTATCTGTTTATTTTGGTGTGTCAGAGAGTGCCTGCCACACTGTCAAAAAACAAGCTGTGCAGTTAATTCTCTCATTCCACCTTGTGGGTCCCAGGGATCAAACTCAGGCTTGGTGCCAAGTGGATTTGCCTCCGGAGCCATCTCCTATGCCCAAAAGTGGAAGTCAATAAAGACTAATATACATAATATAGTAAGAACTTTGTACATAAAAATAAGAAAATTGGCCAGGCGGTGGTGGCGCATGCCTTTAATCCCAGCACTCGGGAGGCAGAGCCAGGTGGATCTCTGTGAGTTCGAGGCCAGCCTGGGCTACCAAGCGAGTCCCAGGAAAGGCGCAAAGCTACACAGAGAAACCCTGTCTCGAAAAATGAAAAAAAAAAAAAAGAAAATTTCAAACAACCAAATTAAAATTAGGCATATAGACATTTCATTGAAAAGACAATCTTGTAAGATTGCAAAATACAAAGATAATTATTTCATCATTAATCAGGAAATTAACATTACAAGAAGACTAAAATATTACTTAGCCATGTGTGGCCAGGGAGTTCTGAAAATGTAAACAATTCTGAAATTTTCCTTGGTAATTTGTAGTACCAAAGAAGGCACCCTTAAATAATTCCATTTCAAATGGAACATGTACATTCCAATTCCATCATGTTCTTAAGGTTTACAGAAAATGAAACCTTTCAGTGTATATTTCTTGCAAATATTGACCCAAAACAAGTTTGCTTCTTCTTTCATCAAACTAGAATTCAACAGAATATAGGCAGCCAAATCTCCTAAGAGGAATATTATTATGATATGTTACAGTGTACAAGCTATTGGGGAATCAAACCAGAAAATGATTTAAGCATGCATAGTTTAATAGTAACAAAAGTGAGAAGAGATACAAGTGATGTCTGTGGGGAAATTACTCAGTAATAAGAAGCACAACATATTTGAGTTTAACATTCTGCTGGGAAAAAGGAAGTCAAAATAGTTTTATCACATGGATCCATATAGTTTGTAAATTTATATTCTTATTTTTAAATGATACAAAAAACCATTAAAGATGTATGTATTAATAGGGTAGCATGATGTTATCCTGTGTATATTAAACAATGCTTAAATCAGGTTAAATATGTTTATATCTTACAATCCTTCTTTCATCCTGGGGAAAACTTTCAAAACATTTCTTCTGGATTCTAGAAATGTACAAAACAGTGTAGTCTATACGCAGCCATTGTGCAGTGGTATCCAGTAATATTCTGCTTCTTACTACTGAAACTTAATTACCTTTACCAACGTCTACCAGTCTTCCCACTACCATTATCGCCACAGTGTCTGGCCATTACCATTCTACTCCAACTTCTATAAGGTCTACTTATTTAGATGCCTGGCTTAGTTCACTAAGTATAGTGGTCTTATGGTCTATCCATGTTGCAAATGACATGATTTGATTCACTTATTAGTAGTCCCATGGTCTATCTATGTTGCAAATTACATATATGATTCATTTATTGTATCTAGACAGTATTCTATTCTGTACATGTTCCACATTTACCATATCATTTTAGTATATTATGGACATCTAGCCTGCAATAAAAAAGAGAAGGCAGATATTCCTTCTTCATACTAACTTAATTTCTTTTGACTGTATAACAAGGAGTAGGAATTTGGAATTTCATGATAGTATTTGTAATTTTCGAGGAAACTTTACTATGGGAATTTGATGTGATGTGAGAAATTTTGATACTAGCATATTGTGATGGTTTTAATGAAAATATCCTACATAGGCCCATGTATTTGATAACTTGGTCCCCAGTTGGGGGTACTGTAACAGGAGGTTTGGGAAGTGTGGCTTTGTTAGAGGAAGTGTGATTCTAGGGGCCAGCTTTGAATATTTATAGTCTTACCCAACATCCAATTTCTGGTTTTGCATGCAGTTGAAAATATAAGCACACACCTTTCTGCTTAGGCTGCCATGATTGCCACTTGCTGCCATGCTTCCATTCCACGATGAGCTCTTATCGTTCTCTAGCCATAAGCCAAAAGTCTTCCATAAGTTTCTTTGGGCAATGTTCTTTATAACAGCAACAAAAACCAAACTACTACACATTTGTAATAGCATGAGTTCATATATCATTTATATTTCTTTGTGTTTCTCTGATATTTAGCATTGCTATGTGCATACTCTTTTGTGAATTTTTCTTCAAGAAAGGCTTACTTGAATCTATTCCATTTTAAATCAGAATTTTTGCTGCTTTTTGGAATTCTTTATATTGCACATTAATAATCTTTCCCCTTCTGCAGGATTTTTTGTTTTCCCCCAGCATTGATTCTTCCATTTACCATTGAGAAGTGTTTCAATTATTATCATCACATGTGATTAGCTTTCATTATCTATGCTCTTGGAATAGGCTGTCTTTGGCCACTAAAATGAGAACTATTTTTCCTATGTCTCCTTCCACTAGCTTTCTATTTCCAGGATTCACATTTATGATTTTAATCAAGTTTGAGCCGGTATTTTTAATTGGTCAGAGATAAATCCATGACTAGTATACAGTTGATAGAGCACAACAACTAGTAGTTATAGTTACATAGCACAGTAAGGGAGTTTGTGAGTGGCAGGATGAGATGGACATGTGGTGTTTACATTTGTCGAGGTAGGCTTTATTGATTACATGATACTTAAACAGCATTTTATCAAGTTTCAAAAATAAACCAAATTAATATTTCAATGAATATCTCAATTCATTTGAAATATAACACAAATGTATATTTTGCTGAATAAGAGGTGAAATTACAGTGGTTAATGTGTTGTTGACAATGCAATTTACAGTCCTGCTTTGGTAAGCAATATTGGCATGTATCATCATTCTGAAAAACATGATTACTCTTGTCCTGAAAGATTATACTTTCAGAAAGAGTTGCATGCATTTATTAATAATAGAAAATACTAATTATATCACACCAAAATAGATAAACTAATAACTTTCAGAATCGTAGAATGAAAAGATAAAAAACGATGGATAGTGAGCTACTGAAATGTATTTTAATTTTAATTTCAAAACATTACATAAGTATAGATACTATTTGTAAAAATAGTATTTATATCATCCTAGTTAGGAAACTATGTATACAATAAAATCAAAATGTAATATTATTAGAATGTTAAATTAAAACTAAGACCTTCAATCTGTATTTAATAAATTATTTTTAAAACTTCATTAATCCACCTCTTATATTTACATAGCATGCACAATTCAATATTAATTATTTCTATTGAATTAATTTTATTGAAGATGATTAGACTTTTTATCACATACATGTTGATAATTGAAGTAATGGATAGATGAAATAACCAGTAGAAGTGTAATGCTGTAAAAGGTATCTCTTTACATATCAATTACACTTTCAATTTTTAAATTCAGTGACTAAAATGCTAGAAAATAAAGTAAATCCTCAGAGAAAAAGAAATAGTACAAATATAGGAAATATTAAATTTTTAAATATTTTTGAATTATTGCATTAAAATCTCTTTCCTATTCTGACAAGTGTAAGATGGAATTGTAAAGCAGTTTTTATTTGCATTTCCATAATTGCTAAGGATGTTGAACATTTCTTTAAGTGGCTCTCTGTAGTGAATTCTCTGTTTTGATCTCTGCCCCATTTTTATTTATTTTTCTTTTTTATTTACTTTTTCTTTTTTTCTTTCTTTTTTTTTTTTTTTGCTTTTTTGAGACAGGGTTTCTCTGTGTACTTTTGGTACCTGTCCTGGATCTCGCTCTGTAGACCAGGCTAGCTGCAAACTCACAGAGATTCTGCCTCCCAAGTACTGGGATTAAAGGTGTGCACCACTGCTGACCGGCCTCTGCCCCATTTTTAATTGGATTATTTGATTTGTTAATGTCTAGTTTCTTGAGTTCTTCATATATTTGGGGTATTAGCTCTCTGTCAGATGTGGAGTTGGTGAAAATCTTTTCCCACTCTGAAGGCTGCTGTTTTGTCCTATCAATGATATCCTTTTCCTTATAGAAGCTTTTCTGTTTCATGAGGTTCAATTTATTGATTGTTGTTCTTAGTGCCCATGTTATCAGGGAATGATCTCCTGTGACAATGAATTCAAGGTTATTTCCTAATTTTTCTTTTATTAGGTTCAGTGTATCTGGATTTATATTGAGGTCTTTCCACTTGGACTTGAGTTTTCTGCAGATTGATAGATATGGATCACTTTGCATTCTTCTACTTGCTGACATCCAGTTAAACCAGCACCATTTGTTGAAAATGCTTTTGATTACTAATAATACTCTGCAATACTATAGATTTGTGCCTAAGCCAATTTTCATTAGAGGGGCATCATCCAGAAACAGATGGGACCAGATACAGTGACCCACAGCCAAACACTAGGTGGAGCCAGGAGAACCCCTGCAGAAGAGAGGGCGGAAGGATTGTAGGAGCCAAAGGGGTCAAGGACACCATGGGAACATGACCCACAGAATCAAATAAACAGGGATCATAGGGGATCACAGAAACTGAAGCAACTAACACAGACCCTGTATGGGTCTAAGCTAGCCCTCTGCAGATTATCTTATGGTTATATAGCTTGGTGGTCCTTGTGACACCCACCCATGGAAGTGGGGGTTATCTCTGAGTCTTTTTCCTTCACTTGGGAAACTTTTCCTTCTACTTTTTTGCCACATCCAGCCGTGGTATGAGGGTTTGTGCACAGTTTTATTGTACCTTATTGTGCTATGTTTAGTGGATATCCCTAGGATGCCTTTGTGTGTGTGTGTGTGTGTGTGTGTGTGTGTGTGTGTGTGTGTGTGTGTGTGTTTTGGTAAGGGAGAAAGAGAGGATGCATTGATCTGTGGGAGAGGAGAGGTGTGGTAGGGACTGGAGAGAGTGGAGGGAGGGGAATCTACAGTCAAGATGTAATATTTGAGAGAAAACTATTTTTTTTAAAGATGAGATATTTGTGTTTTGCAAAACAAACAGGCATTAGAAATGGGGACCTGGCTTTTTTCTGTCTTTAAAACTAATGCACTGGAGAAGAAATATCTTAAGAGAGATCTTACAATAAAGTGTTTTAGCTAGGAATAAGACTTTATTTTGGTATCTCTGAACCACAAGAATTCCTTACTTCCTATGAATATGTGAACAATAATGCAGGGTATCAGGTTGGGCCCAGGAAACTGGTTAGGTATTGAAGTCAGATTCACAGACACAATTCTGCTTTGATGAAAAGTGTGAGCTAAACCATACTACAGAGATTAAAAAAAAAAAAGGATATCGGCATCACATCAAAGAAACCAAAAGCTATAGCTCCAAATAGGATGAAAGGAGAGAGACTAGTTGAGTGCAAATATGTAGGGTGGTTACTTTGACACACAGCATCACTTAAAAGCTCAGGCCTTGCCTTACTGGCACAAATTGATTTCATCTGATGGCTTCATACAATCTTGAAAGACTGGAGAAATTTGTTGGCAATTCACTGATGCTTTCGGACTTTCTATATCAAACCTACAGAAGTAGATCTCTTGTAGAATGAGGGCAAACTCTGGAAGTGAGCCCTTGGGAATCTGCTAATATATACAATAAATGCTTTAGGTCTTTTCAATTATAACCTTGTTGGGTATTCAGTTGATGTTTTCAGTCATTTTAGGTGCTATCTTGGTCAGTGTTCTATTGTTGTGAAAAGATACCATGTCCCTGGCAACTCTTGAAAAAGAAAGCATTTAATTGGGCCTTGCTTATAGTTTCAGAATTTTAGTCCATTATCCTTATGGCAGAGAGCATAATAGCACATAGACAGACATGGTAGCTAATAGTTCTACATCCATATGCACAGATAACAGGAAGAACGAATCAGCCACTGGTCCTGGCTTAGGCTTTTGAAACCTCAAAGCCCTTCTGTAGTGACACACCTCCTCCATAAGGACATACACCCTAATCCTTTCAAATAGTACCTCTCTGGTCACCAAGCAATCAAATCTATGAACCTATGGGGAGCATTCTGTTTCAAACCACCACCTTTCACCCTCTAGCTACTTGGGCCTGTAACCACATCATAATACAAAATGCATTTAGTCCACATTCAGAAGTCCCTATAGAGTATTACTTTCTTAATACTGTTTAAAAGTCCAAGTTCAAAGTCTCTTATGAGACTTAAGAAATCTCTTAAGTGTAACACCCTGAAAAAACAAAGTCAAAAAGCAGATCCCATAATTCCAAAATGAAGTGGCACAGAATATTCATTAACACTCCAAAAAGGGGAAAAAGAGATCATAGTGAGGAAATATTAGAGCAAAGTATAGCAGAAAACCAGCAGGGCAAATTCCAATCTCTGCATTTCTATACCTGATGTCAAAGGGCTCTCTAGATCTCCAACTCCTTTCAGGTTTGTTGACTGCAACAAACTTCTCTCTCCTAGGCTGGTTCTACATTTGGACTGCAGCTTTCCTTGGCTGGTATCTCTTGAACCTGCCATTTCCAATATTTTGGCATTTCCAAAGAAATCCAGCTGTCACTTTCACAGCTTTATTCAATGACACCCCTTACATATGCCTGGCCTCAGCAGCTTCCCTTGACTGAGGACATAATTTCCACAACCCCTTTCCTATATCTTTGACTATAAAGCCAGAACCCTGTGCCAAAGCAGCCAAGTTCTGGTGCTTTCTGGGGAAGGAGCTTTGTTCCCTAATTCAATCACATTTTCATCAACTTACTGATTTTGATGCTTTCTTTCACAGCTTAAGCTTTTCTTTAATTCCTTTTCATAAATTTGAAGCTTAGTTGTGTGGAGTCTTGCCTTGAGGTCATGACACCCTTTATTCCATTTAACATCAGGCTTTTCTTTGTTTTTTCTTCCTGAATAGTTCTTGAGGACTTATCTCTATTCTGCTTCTTACTGCTCTTTTTCTCCTCAAATTATACATTTTGTAGTGTTACTTGCTCACTTTGCTCCTTTTAGTTATAGATCTTCATAAGAACTACCAATAATAACCACATGAAACAGTCAATACTAGGCTGTTTGGAAATGTCCTCTGCCAAATCCATTCATCCAAAACTCTTCAATAGCCTCAGGCAGATTTTGTTTTGTTGTTGTTGATTTGTTTTGTTTTGGAAAAAGAAAGAAAGAAGTCACATTCTTTGCCAAAATATCACAAGAATGGTCTTTAGGGTACTTACTAATATTCTTCCCTTCTGAAACTTTTTTTTCTGAGACAGTGTTTCTCTGTGTAACTTTATGCCTTTCCTGGAACTCACTCTGTATCCTAGGCTGGCCTCAAACTCACAGAGATCCACCTGGCTCTGCCTACTGAGTGCTGGGATTAAAGGTGTTTGCCACCACTGCCCGGCACCCCTCTGAAACTTCTTGAGCTGTATTTTCACAGTTCAAATTACCCTCAGTACTGTCTTCCATATTACCACTATTATGGCCCATTAAGCACGGCTTATAATATACAACTGTTTTCCTAATCCAAAGTCCCAAGATCCACATTCTTCCCATAAGCAACTTGGTCAGGTCTTTCACAGTAATATCCCACTCCCTGGTACCAAGTTCAGTCTTGGTCAGTGTTCCATTGCTGTGAAGAGATGCCATGACTATGGCAACTTGTATAGAAAAAATCATTTAACTGTGGCTTGCTTACAGTTTCAGAGGTTTAGTCCATTATCCTTATGTCATGGAGCATGTTAGCACAGAGCATACATGGTGGCAGAAAGTTCTAAATCCAGATCTTCACACAGCAGGAAGAGAGAGCCAGCCACTGAGCCTGCCTTGGGCTTTTGAAAACCCCCTCTCCCCAGTGACATAATTCCTCCAACAATGTCACATCTCCTACTCTCTTCAAGTAGTGCTACTCTCTGGAGACCAAGCAATCAAATATATGAGCTTATGAGGCTATTCTCTTTCAAACAATCACTGGTATATTTAATTATGTGGTGTACATCCTAATTAATTTTAAAATAATTTATTACTATTTTATGTATGTTAAAGTTTTTCTGATTATGTGTTTGAATTCTATATCCATATCTGGTGCCTATATAGGCAAAAAGAAAGCATTGATCCCAAGGACCTGGAGGTACAGATGATTGTGGACTTCTATGTGTGTGTTTGAAACCAAATCAGTGTCTCTTATAAATACAGAAAATGGTAACTTCTAAGCCATATTTCCAGCCACATGAACTGATGTTTTTTATTTATTCTATCAGCTTCTTCAACTCTGAGCAGTAGCAAGTGTTATAGACACAAGAGAAGACTGTACACAAAGAATACTCACCATAAAAAACTGAGACATAAGTATAACAGATGTACAAGTCATAATTAAAAAAAAAGACTTGAAAATTCAGGTAACACCACTCAGTCAAATATTAATACTTCCTCAATACACTAGCCCAAAGACAGTGAAATGGTGGAAATACCAGACTGAAATTCTCAATGTTTACTTTTGAAAATAATCAAGGACTGCAAAAGGGAGGCATAAGAAATGAAGATAAATTATGAAGTCATCAGAAACATATCTGAGAAACAGATCAAGAAAAACTAATACTCTAAAACAAACCAGAAGCTAATTTGGAAAGTTTAAAAAATTCACAATTGTAAAATGTCATAGTTGAATGTAACACTAGTATGTTAGATCTAGCATAAGAAATAATATAAAGAACTGAAGCTAAGGCTGAGGAATTATTAGATGCAAGAAAATAAAAACTAAGCATTCATAACCCCCCAATTTCAAGAATTTATGAATATGATCATCAAATCAAATATTTAGATCCATAGATATAGACAATGGAGCTCAGTTATAAATTAAAGATAAGGATAAGCAGTTCACTAAAATAAAGTCAAAATTATTTCTATCGTTTATCTGTCTGTCTGTTTGATTTTAAAATCTAAGGAAATACATGGAGATTCCTTTATAAAATACTTTTTCTTTATTTTTGAGAATTTCATGTGCTTACTCAAGGTAATATGATAACATCTACCTCTTCTATTTCTTTCTCCACCACCATTTAATCTCAATATACTTCCATCCAAATTCACATCTTTCAACATTCTATTTATAACTCACTAAGTCAAGTTAGTGCTGTTCATACATGCATATGTACTTAGTTATTCACTTGAGCATGGGAAAACTACTAGTGAACATATCCTGAATATTAATTTTTCCATCTTCAGCAACTATCAACTATAAACCCTTTCCTCCCCAACTTGCTTTTTGGTCATGGTGTTTTATCACAGAAGTAGAAACCCTAACGAAGACAGACTTTAAGTATTGGGAATATCTATCTACATCTGTATGATTGTAACATTTACTATCTATCTATCTATCTATCTATCTATCTATCTATCTATCTATCTATCTATTTATCTATCTGTCTATCTATCATCTATCATCTTTATCAAATATGTAATTTCTTAAAGCATATACTACATGTGAAAAAGAACACATAGAAAGATAAAATAATTGTAGCTGTTACTATCCATAGCCCATAGCAGATCAGTACAATTATACTGCACCATATAACACATAGCACTGAAATTTACAAAATCATTCAGAAATATTTTTAAATTTTATAATTTAAAATATCAGAAAATAATTGAATTGATAAATGGACACATATTATCTGTCAAAATTAAACCAAGAGACTATAGAAAATTATATACATCCTTTAGGGGCAGTGATATTGAAACATTACTTGAGTATCTAAACAAAGAAAAGCACAGTTGGATATATTTTAATTTTGAATTTTATTTTTTAATTTGTGTATATATGTATGTTCCTGAATACAAGTATGTTTGTCATATGTGTTCAGGAGTCCAGTGATGTTAGAAGAGGAATTGACTCCCCTGAAACTGGAGTTAAAGAGTATCCTAAGCCAATATTTCTGGCCTTGGAACAAAACCCAGGTCCTTTGTAAGAGCAGTAAGTACTTTTAAGCACTGAGCCATCTCCACAGCCCCTATATATACTGCAGAATTTTGTTTTACACTTTGAGAAAATGTAGCAGCAATGATCCTCAAACTATTCCAAAATTAGAAAGGGAAGGACACCTCCAAAATTATTTATAAGGAAAATTATTATATATTGTAATAAATTTCTACTGCTGTGATAAAACACCATAACCAAAAGCAACTTGGAGAGCAAATGGTTTAGTTCATCTTACATCTTATAGTTCATCAACCAGAGAAGTCAGGGCAGTAGCTACAATGGGAACCTAGAAACTGTAACTGAAGCAGAGGCCATGGAGGAAGATTGCTAAATTGCTTGCTTTTAATGGCTTGCTCAGCCTAATTTCTTATATTATTCAGATCCACCTGGCCAGAGGTAGCACTGCCTGCAGTGAGCTGGGCTTTCCCATATAAATTGTCAATCAAGAAAATTAACCACAGGCATGTTTGTTGGGGCTTTTTTTTTTTTCAATGAGATTCCCTTCTCCAAACTGACTCTAGCTTGTGTCAAGTTGACATAAAACTAACCAGCACATATGTTTTCTCTCATATGTAGAATCCCAGGGAAGATTAAAAATAAAAGGAAATAAAAGTAAAAGAAGTACTATTAGTTATGTGGAAAGGACCAATGGGGAAGAGAGAAGAAGTAAAATAAAAAAGAGAAACCGGCGGCATGACTGTGATCAAAAGATGTCACAGCATGTATTAAAATGTCAAAATGAAACCTCTTACCATGTGCAACTCAAAATATAAAAAAATATATATGCATAATCATGTTTTAATGTATTTAATAGTAAATATACAAATAAAATCACTAAAAGAGAGAATCCTGTTTTATATATATTATGTTGAATATTAAGACAAGCTATAATATATAAAACATTCTTATTTTTCTTTTGTTTTACATATATTTTTATTTATGTGTCTATGTGTATATGAAAATATATTACATGAGTATAGGTCTATGAGGCCAGAAATATCAGATCCACTTGGAGATGTAGTTATAGGTGGTTGTGAGCTACAAGATATGGGTTCTGAGAACAAATCTAGACTCCTGGGTGTGGGGACCTGCCCCACCAGGAACTTAGGTCACCTGTGAAGAGGTGGCCTGGAATCAAGGAAAGGCAAGTGCACCCTGGTCACCCACCGTTCCCCAGCCTCCCTCTTACCTGGAGACAATCAGACACAGCAGGGAGTCAAGTCAAGCAAGAACTCCTTTATTGTTAGGCAGTAAGCCTCTTTTATACCAGAAAACCTCAGAACCTTAGGAGCGGGTGAAGGAACCAAACAATCATTTTAAAGGTCACCCTATTTACAAGTTGTTTATGCCCTGACATCATCTCCTGTTTTTGGTATCTTATCTTAGCATAAATAACTTGAGCTAACTTCCTTTCTCACTATTTGTCTTTAATCTCCATACAAACAACCCAAGCTAACTTTCTCTTAGACATCCTTTGTATCTATTCTCTGCACAAACAGCTTAAACTAACTTCCTCTGGTACCATTTGTATCCACTCTCTGCACAAACAGCTTAAAGCTTAAGCTCTATTTATGTAAATTTCTCTTGGCACCCTCTTTGTGCCCATGTATGCCCCACACCTGGGAAGAGCAGCAAGTACTCTTAACTGCTAAGCCTTCTCTCTAGTTCCCACAAATATATTCTTGGTTAAAACAAAAGACAGGTTTTAATGTGCTTGTAGATTTCTCCAATACTTTTTTCAAATTAACTCCATCATGGAAAAGTAATACCACAGACATTCATGTGAGATCCCTTTGCTCCAAATAAAAATTATGTGGATTTAATTAATATTTAAGGTATGAAATTTTTGTTGTTGTTTGTTTTGGCTTGTTTGTAAATGAGAATTCCTGGAAAGGAGCTGTGTCTGCAAAGAATGATTGGCTGATTATAATTGCACTGGTGTGGTGATGTTGGAATGTTGCAGCTCCAGAGCCTAGTTACCTTATCCTAGACAATCTTTAGCCTATAGAACAGCCATATCTCAGCCACCTCCGTGTCAGAACTAACATTCTATGATTAATAGGTTAAAAAAAGGAATGTCTGAAATGTATTAAATTAGCAGACCACCATCTTCTACCCATGCAAAAGCTAAGAATGTAATCAGATATCACCATAGGCTTAGAGAAAAGTTCCCCAATTTAGCTGTTACTGCCTCTCTGGTGTATGCACCAGTGTATTTTAAAGTTGCCTTGACATAATTTTCTTTTTTCTGTAAATAAATAAAACTTCTCAAAACTATTTTCAAGTTGGAACAATATTATGTTGTGTAACATAAATCCGTGTTTTTGCACCATGGTCACTCATAATGGCTCCAGAATAAACAATCTTTTAATTCTTTTAAGATGAGAGCTTTGCTTTTTTCATCAGCATATTTTAAACCAATCCATCAATAAAGTAATATGACTTTCTCTTGAAATCATTGGTGACTCATATAACTTGTATATTTAACAGTTATTTTCATATGCCTTAGGCAATGCTTAATTCTATTTAACAATCTTCCAAAGAGTGGTTTGACTTGGTCTTAAACATGCATCAGTCTGGTGGTGCTCAGAAAACACTGCCTCCAAATAGAGCTACTATGAAGTGACTTGCTCACATTGTTATTTGAGAAGGCTCCTGTAGCATACCTGGTGGGAGAGTGGTGCTCAGAAACATGGGGAGTAATATGTCAACAGGACTGACCAGGTTTCTCTAAGTTACTCCTATTATATTTCACCCTGTCAAGTCACATTTGTCAGGTGCCTACTCATTTCCTTAGATTCCACATCAACATAAATATCTTTTATTATTTCATATTGCATGAAACCTTGTGTCAGTACTGTTTCAGTTCATTTGTTTTGTGCTTCTCTTGTTTCATAATTACCAGGAAAATCTACAATTAACATTGTACTTATTGGCATATTGTCACATGTTCAATGCTGCCTAGCACAATACAGACAGAGTAAAAAAAGACACAGCTGATGATTTCTGAACACATCACAGATATCTTTATGAAGACTACAAGATCTAATCTTGATTAATATAACTATTAGACTACATCTGTTGGATTATAAGGCACTCTTTAGATGTAGGAGAAATTGCTTAAAATTGGCAGTCTCAAAGTATGGTCCACTTAGTCATGAAATATTCGTAAAAGCTCATTGCATTTACCTCTTAATAAAGTCTAAATGTGGATCAGATTGCAGACCTTGAGTGCCAGCAGCACATTCCCACTACAGAAAAAAAAAGAAAGAAAAGAAAAGAAAAAAGTGTCCAGTGAACTTTGAAAATGTCAGCCAGAAGGGCTTTCAAATGCATAATTTACTATTTTGTTGGCTACTTATAAATGGATAATAATAAACTTCTAGCTGAATGCAAGCTCATAAAAGCTAGATCAAAAAAGGAGAGCACCATAGGATGATAAATGAAGGACTTTATGGTTCTAATTTTCTTCTAAGTAATTACAGTGAGAGCAAAGTGTGATATAGCTACAGTGTTGAAATGTGAATGGAAATTTTGACATTCTGCTTGGGCAGATCATGGCTTTATAGAGAAAGTCTTTGAAAATATGATGTCCTGTATTTCTTCAACAATACAGGTTTACCAATATTAAAATTGATGCTTAGGTTGGATACAATTCCGTAGATAACAGAGCTTCATAGCAAAGATCATTGGTATTTGTGTCCTTTTCTTTTTTATTATTTTACTTTTGTTTGAAATAGGGATTATATAGCACAGGCAGGCCATGAACTAGCTATGTTAAAGAGGTTGCCCTTGAAATCCTAATAATCCTCTCTCTACTGGTCAGGTGCTGGGATTACAAGCATGCACCATAATACATCTTTTGTTAATTATTGAGATATTCCTAAATACTAAATAATTATCTACTAGCAGTCATAAACCTAGATATTTTCTTTTTCTCCTTTGTTGGAAATATTCATGACAATTACTCAAATATTTTAAAGAGATAAATATATTTATATACACACATAAATGTGTACATATTTATGATGATTTAGACACTAATTCAAGATAACACATGTAGCATGAGTCTTAAAAGGTCTTATTAATAAAATCAAACCCAGAGCCAGGTATTGGGTTAAAGCTGGAAGATCAGAGAAGCAGAAAAAGCCACAGCTTCCTCACCTCACCAATTCCTCAGGTGATCCTATTTCCTCAGACTGGAAGCCTCTGAGTCCTCATCCAAATGAATCTCAGCCAAACTGTTGCTCAAAAGCCTAAAAGCTTAACCAGCTCTAGTTCCTGGTTTTCATGCCTTATATACCTTTCTGCTTTCTGCCATCACTTCCTGGGATTAAAGGCATGAGTCACCATATATAGGCAGGATAGGCAGACAAGGAGAATTCTGGGAAGAGAAAGGCTGAGTCAGGGAGTTGCCAGCCAGACACAGATGAAGCAAGATGACAAGACAGAACTGAGAAAGGGTACCAAGCCACATGGCTAAACATAGATAAGAATTATAGGTTAATTTAAATATAAGAGCTAGTCAGTAATAAGGCTGAGCTAATGGCCAAACAGTTTGTAATTAATATAAGCCTCTGTGTGTTTATTGAGGTCTGAGTAGCTGCAGACCTAACTGAACACAGGAAAACTTACCACTATAAGGAATTAAGTTTTTCTACTCTAGATGTATATAACAAACTATGGTCCTATAACCTCTTTGAGATCTGATGCATATGACATTTATAATGTTTAAGGTTTCTTCAGTGAACCATGACCATGTCTAACAGTGACCTTTGAAGTCTCCAAAAAGGAGAATTGGGACACACAGTGATTCTGCCTGGACTATGGTAATGCCACTAAGCAGACAAACACCACCTAAAGATTGATGTTGGATTACAAATGCTCAGTACAATTTCAAGGTGGCTACCTGAGATGGTCCAAATTCACAACTACTCTAGCCAGGACTTGAGACAAGTCCTGTACTTTCCCAGTACACAGAGACTGAATAACCAATGATACAGTTTGCTCTCCCAGGACT
Organism: Peromyscus californicus insignis; assembly: GCF_007827085.1. NCBI lineage: Eukaryota > Metazoa > Chordata > Mammalia > Rodentia > Cricetidae > Peromyscus > Peromyscus californicus. The sequence continues at coordinate 71,933,063 of NW_026294391.1, read as the reverse complement.
TGACAATTATTCTCAATTTTTCAGGGTCCCCTAAAGATGCCATCAGCCCCAGACAGCAGGAGTAATGTTAAAAATATGACACCCATATTCCCAAGAGGTGGGGTGGGCAGCTTTGGTTGTTCAGTGAGTTATGCATATTTGTCATTGTTTAGGGTGGTTGTTACAAGTTGTTTTTGTAATGGTTAGGAAAAAAGCTGAACAAAAGAGATTAGACTAAGGGATCTTGTTCTTAAAAGAAAATGGGGGGATGTAGGAACAGGATAAAAAAGGCAGATTATTGAATCTACTTTTATTTATTTATTTAAATATTTTAAATATGTTGTTTATTGTATGTTGAAGAGAATTTGCAATTATTTTTGTTATACTTTATATATGTTATAGAAATGACAGAATAAAAGGTAGGTTATTGAATCTACTTTTAAAACAAAAAGGCAGCTACTACTTTTAAATATTTCACATTGATATGGACTTTTGTATATTGATACAAATTTAAATTTATTTTTGTTAGAACATATTGTACATGCATTTCTACTCTTGCTCAAGATATTGTACCTATGAACCCCATTTAGCAATATAATGTAAATTTCCAGTCCTTGGAAGTTATTCCTATAAACTATTTAGGATAATAAAGAAACTCAGGTTAGTAGTTAGTCACATATTACAATTAAACTTGTAATCATGTTAGGTATGTTCTCAAGGTCAAACAGAGATATGTTTTATGTAGTCAGGTTGCTTCAAAACTTCAGAGATCTGCAGAATATGGCATTTAAGATGTTTTAATAACATGAGTATTTTTTTATGACAATGAGGCATATCTGCTCTTAGCAGCAGCAATCAACTTCAGAGGAGATGATGGACATTGAAGAAACTCTATATGGAGTTTGCTTTCTTTATTTCAAAAGTTAGCTACTGAGCAAAAAACTACCGTTGCTTCAACTACTGAGAGTATGTTGTTCAAACTGAACAAGCAGGACATGGAAGAAAGTGACTGCTGAATCTTGCCAAGACAAGGCAGTACAGTCCTGCTTCACAGATAAGTCTGTCAGATATTCTAGACCTGCAGGCCAAAGATGGTTGTCTCAACATTGCAGAGGAATCTTGGGTGACTGTCCAGGCAGCCAACTGTTTCTATCATTTCTTAATTTTCAAGATGTTTGCTCTGCATTTCCTGTTTCCTTAGGCAATATTATATCTTTAATAGGTCTCTGATGGAGCTGAAGTCTAGACAGTTATAATTTTCCTTGTTACCGGACTCAAAAAAGAAAGTCACTAAAGAGGTGTAAGTGTGTAAGGTTGAGAGACATCATAGAAAGATAGTTTTGGGTTGCTAATGCAAGTTAAGATAGAAAGTAAATTAGGTACAACATGTTGGAATCACCAGGATAGTATAGATAATGGAGTACTTTCTCTGTATTTGTCTAATGCTAATGGACTAGTCATTGTTAATGTAATTATTACCTGTATATATTTGTATATAGTTATTGTACTTATTGTATATAATTTTTCTATGTTTGTTAAAACCTTTGCTTTCTGTTTAGACAAAAAGGGGGAAAAACTATGTGATATTTTGTTTGTGTTCTGACAAATAAACTTGCCTAGAGATGAGAGGGCAGAGCTAGCCGCTGGTTAACTATAGAAGCCAAGTGGAGGTAGCTCATACCTTTAATCTCAGTAATTAGGAGGCAGAGACAGGAAGTTATAAGGCAGGGCAGAGACAGGATCTCAGAGGACACAGAGAGGTAAGAAGTCAATGGTGGCTGCTCCTCTGCTTCTCTGATCTTTCAGGTTATTACCCCAATATCTGACTTGTTGTTTTATTGATAAGACTAATTAGGTTCATGCTTCAGTTCTATCCTAGGTCTCTAGTCCATTCAGCTTCTGGCTCCTGGCACTCCAGAAAGTCTCAAGTATGGGTTCATTCTCTTGATGTGGGTCTGAGGCCACATCAGTCATTGATTGGACACTCCCACAATCTCTGTACCACCTTTACTCCACCCTACACACCGAGAAAGAGTGGTCAAGGACATCACAAGGGTACTCACAGTAACAACTAATCTGGGTGCAAAGGAGCTCAAAAAGTCTGGACTGACAGCCATGAAGCCTGAATGAGACCAATCTAGGCTCTCTAGACATGTGTAACAGTTGTATAGCTTGGTCTACTTGTGCGACTCCTAGAAGTGGGAGCAGTGGCTGTCCCTAATACTTTGGCTGGCTTTGGGGAACCTCTTCCTCATATTGTCTTGCCCAGCCCCAATACAAGGGGAAGAATTTAGTCCCACTTCAACTTGATATGTCATGCTTTGTTGATACCCGTGGGAGGTCTGCCCCATTCTGAACAGAAAGAGAGAAGGAGTAGATTGGAGGGTCAGAGAGGAAGTAGGGAGAAGGGAATGGGAGGAGAAGAGGGAGGAGAAAATGTGGTTGAGATGTAAAATGAATGAATAAATTTAATTAATAAAAATAAAAAGTTAGCAGCCCCAGGCAATGGTGGAACACACCTTTAATCTCAGCACTAAAGAGGCAGAAACAGGTGGATCTCTGTGAGTTTGAGGCCAGACTGGTCTACAGTGGGAGTTCCAGGAGAGCCAAGGCTACACAAAGACTCAAAACTTCAAAAGAAAAAAAGTTGGACAGACCATGATAGGCAGACCATTAGGGAATGGGGCATAGATAACTAGTAAATAGTAAAGATGGCCAAACTCTAAGATGGCTTCTTCCTCACCCTCATGATCTGAGACAGAGGCCTGATGACTTAAAACAAAGGCCACCGAGGACTTCAGCTAGTAATGCCCTTCTGCAGACAGATAAAGTCAACAAGATGAAGGCCAGATTTGGACATGTTTGTTCCAAAGTTGTGGGTCTATCAGCTTTCTGTTTTTAATTTAACTTCTTTATTGATTCTTTGAGAGTTCCACATCATGCATCCCAGTTCTACTCACCTGCTGATCCCCCCACATCCTCCCCTCACTCCTGCATTGCCCCCTCCTGTAGATGTATCCAACCTTCCCATCAAACAATAAACACAGAACCAATGCAAAGAAGAAAGCCAAGAGGTCAGAGCCAAGAGCCAAAACCTTACCCTTCCTCCTGCAGTGGTCCTACCTCTCCGAACCAGAGCTACCCCTGTGTTAAAGTCTTTATATAGAGTTCCTGTCCTGCCTTCTCATTGGTTGTAAACCCAACCACATGACCGCCTCCTCACAGCCTGTCTGTATAGGCCTCCAGGTTTTCCATGATTGGTATTAAGATTAAAGGCATGTGTATCCAATAATGGCTGTATCCCTGAACACACAGAGACTTACCCAGCTCTGCCTACTAAGTGCTGGAATTACAAGCGTACGCTACCACTGCCCTGCTTTCCTATGGCTTGCTAATAGCTCTGACCCCCGGGCAACTTTATTTATTAACATACAAATAACATTTTAATACAAATAAAATATCACCATATTTCCCCTTTTCTATTTTAATAAAAAGGAAAAAAAAGAAAAAGCTTATAACTAATATAAGAAAAACTATATACAAAAGGACAATAACTATATACAATATATACAAGTAATAAATACCTAAACAATGTCTAGTCCATTTGTATTTGACAAATTCAGAGAAAATAATTTCATTATCTATCCTATTTTGGTAAGTCCAAAATGTATCCTAATTAATCTTCAACTATAACTAACTAACCTTCAACTATAACTAACTAATCTTCAACTCCCTCAGAGACCCAAGAAGGAAATAATATTAGCTAACAAAAATAAAAACAGGAAGTGCACATAAGCAACCTCCAAAAAATTTGTGAGTTGACAGAAACAGACAGCTGTCTGGACAGTCACTTGAGGTTTCTCCGAAGTGCTGGGGCATCATCTTCAGCCTATAGGCCCAGCATATCCGACAGACTCATTTGTGAAGCAGGATGTACACAAGGTCAACAGTTCAACCTCACATTGAGTGAGAGTAGTCCATGTACCAGAAACACCTGAATTCCACCAGTGTCATGTCATGATTCAGGATTTCAAATTCTGGAAATTGCTGATGGTTTTCCAACTCAGCTGTCCATTCTTCCTGGCTGTGTATATATGGCTTCATCTCAGCATCCCATTCTTCTCCATATCCCTCCATCAAATGCCAGTCTACTATTGAGAGGCGTGAGCTTAGTTACTCTTCAAGAATAACTGTTTCAGCTGCTGTTCCATTGCACATCAGAGGCCATCGGCCCACTGCCTGTTCAGCTGCCTTCGAAGAAAAGGGCACTGTACCTTTTTCGAATTGCGAAGGCCACTTCAGGGATGGTGCCATATTGTCCTGGCCTCTGAAGATGCCTTTTGATAAAGCCATAACCACACTTGTTTTGGCAAGAATCAGTAATCCTTTGTTTTATGTCCTGTTTGTCCATTTTGTCCTGTTGATTCGAGGATACTTTGTTGTCCAGTAGCTAACTTTTGCCACAATGAAAGTTAACTCCATATGCAGTTTCTTCAATGCCCATATTTTCTCTGAAGTAGATTGGTACTGCCAGGAGCCGACATGTCTCATAGTCATAACAAAAAAGAAAAATTTTCTAAGTTATTAAAACATTTTAAATGCCATATTCTGTAGATCTCTGAAGGGTTTGAAGATAACCTGTCTATCTAAAATATATCTACTCAATCTTGAAAACATACCTAATATAACTACAAGTTCTATTATAATATCTAACTACTAACTTTCATTTCTTTATATCCTAATAGTTGGTAATAACATTCAAGGATCAGAAAATTGCATTACATTGTTAGATGAACGGTACAATTAGAAAAATATATATAACATTTTCTAACAATATCAATTTCAATATATATAATTTGTATACAATATAAAACAATCCAATCCAATGTAAAGTATTTACATTTTTCTTTTCTTTCTTTTTTTTTTTTTTAATAAGAACCTTAAATCTAATCTCCTTTGCTTAGCCTTTTTCCTAACCCTTGACAACAATTTGTAACCAACCCCCCTAATCAATGAAAATTATCCCAGACCCAAAACCCATTAAAAGACCAAAAAAACCAACCGCCCCACACCACCTCTTTGGGAATGTGGGCGTCGTATTCTTGAAATTGCTTCCTGCTGGGTATGGGCGAAGGTATCTTTATCCTGAAAGAAAAATTTTAGGTTAATTGTCAAATTCTAGGAAAGGTAAATATATCCTTCGTTATCCAGTCTGTGTATAATGCCAAAATTCAGGGTTTATCTCAAATCCTTATTCAAGTAGTCTTTGAGACTGGATCATCTCAGCTAGCTCTTCTGAAAATTGCTCTGAGCACTTTGTAGTTCAAAGCTGATCTGTAGATGATGTTTGTCAGCTTAGTGATGTTATTATTGTCCACGTGGAATTGTTGTTGTTGTGGGGCCCCATCTTCTTCCTGGAGACTTCAGTTGATGTTAGGTCTAACCGTGATTTCCTGCAAAAAACTGATAAGAGACTCGAACACAAAGACTATATATGCGACTTTTTAGAATTAGTTAGTACTCTATATGACCATTTATATCTTAACAAAGTTTAAAATGTATATATATCTATATATATTGATCTTGTAAATTTTGATATAAAATTCATACTTTAAGAAAAGTTTAAAGAATCAGAATAGAATCAAAGAGTTGAGATTCGTAATAGAATAGTCCCTTAATTAATTTGGCTTTTCTCCTGTCCCATAGCAGAAGATGGCTCTTTTCCTCTGGCATGATACAGGGAGTTTGCATTTTCCTTTTAACAACATGCTTGAGTTTAAAGAAGGAGAGAGCCATTCTCCAACTCCAAAGTCAGCTTTAAATTTTAATTGAACTGGGACTATTAGAAGTTAAATAGTGTTAAATCTTTAAAGAAAAGCAGAAACAAACATTTAGGAAGACATAAAATTTTTTTAGATAACATACCCATACGCCATTTCACTCTGTTTCTTAGGATAGATGATTTGTTCCTTTTCTTCAGTTGTCTCATTTGTCCAGTGTTCTTCAAATTCATTAACCTTCATTCTCCTAAAAGACAAAAACAAAAACCTTTCCCCAAGGTTTTTTGGGGATGTTCCTTTTTGACAAGTTATCTGATTAAATGAAAAGGCATGTGTTACTGGTGTAAGTTAGTTTAAATTGGATGTTTACGATAGTTGATGAACTATCACCTCCTCTAATTAAGAGGTCTCTCTTGTTCAAATCGAACCTTTATCAATTTTGATGGTACCCACAGCTTATCTTCTCCTGTAGAAATAAAAGCAAAACCTCGTCCCCAACGTAACACATACCCTGGTTTCCATTCTGAGGTCAGCACATCCTTAAAGTATATAGGTTGATTTAATTCTGTAGTTTTTTCTATTATCCAATGTCTCTCTGCAGCTGTTGTTCCTTTCTCATTGGCATTGAGAAAATTCAAAGTTAATAGAGCATTATGTAGTCTATTTCTGGGGGTTTTTGTTACTCCTTTTTGTTTATTTAGCATATCCTTTAGAGTTCTGTTTGATCTTTCTATAACTGCTTGACCTGTAGGATTATGTGGTATACCTGTAACATGGTTTATATTATAATAAGCAAAAAACTGTTTCATTTTAACAGAGACATATGATGGAGCATTATCAGTTTTGATTTGTGCAGGTATACCCATAATGGCCATAACTTCTAGCAAATGAGTGATTACAGAATCAGCTTTTTCAGAACTCAAAGCAGTTGCCCATTGAAATCCTGAATAAGTATCGATAGTGTGGTGTACATATTTCAGTTTTCCAAATTCTGCAAAGTGAAACACGTCCATCTGCCAGATTTCATTCCTCTGAGTACCCTTTGGGTTACATCCTGCTGGTAATGGTGTTTGATTGTAGAAGGAACAAGTAGGACATTTCTTTACTATTTCTTTGGCTTGTTGCCAGGTTATGGAAAAATCCTTTTTTAAACCTTTACTATTTACATGATGTTTTTTATGAAATTCTGAGGCCTCCAGCACATTTCCTATCAATAATTTATCAATCTCATCATTGCCTTGTGCTAGAGGGCCTGGCAGACCAGTATGGGATCGGATGTGAGTTATATATAAAGGATGACTCCGTTTTCTGATTGTATCTTGTAATTGAATAAATAATGAAGTTAATTCTGAAGCATCGTGGATAAATTCTGCAGTCTCAATATGTAATACTACTCTTTCAGCATACTGAGAGTCAGTTACTATATTGAGAGGTTCTGAAAAATCCATTAATACCAACAGAATAGCATACAATTCTGATTTTTGAACTGAATTATAAGGACTTTGAACCACTTTACTTAAATTTTCTGATTTGTAACCTGCCTTTCCTTGTTTGTTGGCATCGGTATAAAATGTACGAACTCCAGATATGGGTTTTTTTCCTCACAATACGAGGCAAGATCCAATCAGCTCTCTTTATAAGATCAACTCTATTGCTTTTGGGATATTTGCTGTTAATTTCTCCCAAAAAATTACTACAAGCTTTTTGCCAAGCTTCATTTTCTATCCATAATTTTTCAATGTCCTCCTTAGTTAAAGGTACGACAATTTCTGCTGGGTCTATTCCTGCTAATTGACGAAGTCTCAATTTTCCTTTCCAAATCAAGTCAGAGATTTTTTCCACATAAGTTTTTAATTTTTTATTTGGTTTATTTGGTAAAAATATCCATTCCAATATAATATCTTCCCTTTGCATTAATATTCCTGTTGGGGAATGCCTAGAAGGTAAAATAACCAAAATGCAATCCAGCTTTGGATCAATACGATCTACGTGCCCTTCATGTACTTTCTTTTCTACCAAGGCCAATTCTTTCTCAGGTTCAGGTGATAATTCTCTTGGACTATTTAAGTCCTTATCACCTTCTAAGGTTTTAAACAAATTATTCAGTTCATCATTTTTTACCCCAACAATAGTTCTTAGATGAGAAATGTCTCCAAATAATCTTTGAAAGTCATTAAGAGTCTGTAGTCGATCTCTCCTAATTTGCACTTTTTGAGGTCTAATTTTTTGAAGTTCTATTTTATATCCTAAATAATTAATAGAATCTCCTCTTTGTACCTTTTCTAAAGCAATTTGTAATCCCCAGCAAGGCAAAATTTTCTTTACTTTTTCAAACATTCTTTCTAAAGTATCTGCATTTGAATCAGCTAATAAAATGTCATCCATATAATGATAAATTATAGATTTAGGAAATTTTTTACGTACCAGTTCTAATGGCTGTTTTACAAAATATTGGCACAAAGTTGGGCTATTCAACATTCCCTGTGGGAGAACCCTCCATTGAAATCTTTTAACCGGTTGAGAATTATTATAAGTAGGCACTGTGAAAGCAAATCTTTCTCTGTCTTTTTCTTGTAAGGGTATTGAAAAGAAACAGTCTTTTAAATCAATAACTATGAGAGGCCAGCCTTTTGGTAACAGAATAGGTAAAGGAATTCCAGATTGTAAAGAGCCCATTGGCTGAATTACTTTGTTAATTGCTCTAAGGTCTGTTACCATTCTCCATTTACCAGATTTTTTTTTTTTTTTTGGTTTTTCGAGACAGGGTTTCTCTGTGTAGCTTTGCGCCTTTCCTGGAACTCACTTGGTAGTCCAGGCTGGCCTCGAACTCACAAAGATCCGCCTGGCTCTGCCTCCCGAGTGCTGGGATTAAAGGCGTGCGCCACCAACGCCCGGCTGATTTTTTTTTTTTTTATAACAAATACAGGAGAATTCCAAGGGCTGGTTGATTCTTCAATATGATGAGCATTTAACTGTTCTTCCACCAGCTCTTGTAAAGCCTGGAGTTTCTCTGTTGTTAAAGGCCATTGCTGAACCCATACAGGCTTGTCTGTTGACCATTTTAAAGGTAGAGCTGTTAATGTTTTTGGAAGATTATCAGTTGTTGTGCCCTGTTCTTGTATGACATGGATGGCTGGTGAGCACTCATTAGAATAATATCTTTTAATATTTGTCTCGGAAACATGTACTAATTTATGATTTGTTTCTGAGATTGGAGGGATATTAATCTGAGTATTCCACTGTTGTAACAAGTCTCAACCCCACAGGTTCATAGCTATGTTAGCCATATATGGTTTTAATTTTCCTTTCTGCCCTTCTGGACCTATACATTCAAGCTATCTTACACTTTGTTTCACTCTAGATAATGTCCCAATTCCTAAGAGTTGAATGTTTACCTCCTGAAGAGGCCAAGTTGGATGCCAAAATTCTGGTGCAATTATGGTAATGTCAGCACCTGTGTCTACCAGACCAGACAACAAAACACCATTTATTTTTATTGTTAGTTTTGGTCTTTGTTCATTAATAGAAGTTTGCCAAAAAATTTTCTTTATGTTTTTTCCTGTATTTCCTATTTTCTCTGTTTCATCATCTCGACTAACATGATTTATTCCAATAGACATTTGGTTATTTAGTTGCTTTGAGTAGGGGTTTCCTCTACAACTGCAGGAAAGGTTTGAACTGGATTTACTGTGGGGACCTGCCTGAGGCCCCTCTGGGAGTTTCCCGAAGCTCGAGGCAGAGGGTTACCCTGTCTGTCCCTTGTTGATCTACATTCGTTGGTCCAGTGTTTTCCCTTACCACACCTTCTGCATACTCCAGAAGGAAGGGGCATTCTGTTGCCAGTGTTCCTTGAATAAACATTATTTCTAGGAATGACCTGTTTACAATCCCTTTTCAAATGTCCTTGCTTTCCACATCCAAAACATCTAACATTGCTCAAACCTTTTGAAATTGCTTTTCCTACCCACATATCATCATGGTCATAAGCCTCTACATTAACTGTATCTCTAATCCAATCTTCCAAAGGTGCAGATCTTGCCTTTAACGGCCTAATTATTCTTTTGCACGCTGCATTTGCATTCTCAAAGGCTAAAGATTCAATTATTATCTGACTAGCCTCTGAATTCGGGACCATTTTTTGTACTGCTGAAGTCAATCTTTGTAAGAAGTCTGTGAAAGATTCTTTGGGGCCCTGTATAACCTTTGTAAATGACTCAGTTTTTTTTCCTGGTTCTTCAACTCTGTCCCATGCATTCAAAGCTGCCGTTTTACATAGAACTAGGGTTTGGACATCATATGAACATTGTGTTTGTACTGAAGCATATTGGCCTTCGCCAATAAGCTGATCCTGGCAGACTTGTATTCCGCTATCCCTCCATTGTCTTTCTATATTTTTAGCCTCATTACTGAACCACATTTTCCACTGGAGATTTTGTCCGGGTTCAAGAACAGCCTGTGCCAATTTCCGCCAGTCCTTTGGTATAATCCTATTACAAGTTGACCAGGTGTTTAACATTTGCTTTACATATGGGGAGTGCATGCCATAAGATGCTATTGCCTCCTTAAATCTTCGTAAGTCTAACATTTCAACTGGAACCCAAGTATTTTGTCCATTCTCTTCATCAGGTAGCTGCTGTACGGCTACTGGATAAATTAAGGGTGATTATGTGAAAACTGGCTTTCTTTCTGTAACCTTACGATCCAATTTTGAAACAACTTCACTATTTATTTCTTCTGTCTGAATTTGAATTTCTCTATAATTCATTTTTACCGGTTTAACAAGTTTTTCTAAGACTGTTATCCTGGCACTTAAGTTGACGATCTTTTTAAATAGTAAAATGAGGATAAGAAAAGTAATAAACTGAATAATTCGATCAATATTAATCTTTTCATATAGTTGTTCCATTGTCAGAGTGCCTAAAATTTCAAACAAAGCCCAATTTTCTTCCAATGTACACATAAAGCCCATTTTTTTTTTAATGTAGAAAAAAATTCTCTTTTAAATAGATATGTTAATTGACTTACCAAGTCTGGGTAGAACAGTAGAATCCCAGGGAATTTCACAGCCACCTGGTGTGAGAAAAGCCAGCGAGAGAGAGAGAGAGAGAGAGAGAGAGAGAGAGAGAGAGAGAGAGAGAAAGTGTAGCCGCTTGAGCCGAGTCAAGCCTTGGCTTTACAGGCAGGGGCCCTGTTCAGCGGGGCAGGTCTGAGTTGTTTGTAGCAGTTCCAGCTGCGGGTCAGTCAGACCTGGGCCCAAGCTAGGCAGCCGGGCCGCCCAGGCTGGAAACCGGACCTGCCGCCAAGCCAAGCCAATCGGTTTTTAATGAATTCTTGTCACGTTGGGCGCCAAATGTAGATGTATCCAACCTTCCCATCAAACAATAAACACAGAACCAATGCAAAGAAGAAAGCCAAGAGGTCAGAGCCAAGAGCCAAAACCTTACCCTTCCTCCTGCAGTGGTCCTACCTCTCCGAACCAGAGCTACCCCTGTGTTAAAGTCTTTATATAGAGTTCCTGTCCTGCCTTCTCATTGGTTGTAAACCCAACCACATGACCGCCTCCTCACAGCCTGTCTGTATAGGCCTCCAGGTTTTCCATGATTGGTATTAAGATTAAAGGCATGTGTATCCAATAATGGCTGTATCCCTGAACACACAGAGACTTACCCAGCTCTGCCTACTAAGTGCTGGAATTACAAGCGTACGCTACCACTGCCCTGCTTTCCTATGGCTTGCTAATAGCTCTGACCCCCGGGCAACTTTATTTATTAACATACAAATAACATTTTAATACAAATAAAATATCCACCAAAGAAAACAAAACATAGTATATCAGCTTTGCTTTTTATGTTGACACTGACCAACATGAATTTATGGGAGGCAGACCCTCAAAAAACCTTAACTCCAGCCCTCAAGGAGAGACCAGACTTCAGCTTCCTAAGTCTCTCTGCTTTGTAGAGGGTCTTTCTCTCTGCATGTATTGGTGTGTGTGGGGGTGTGTGTGGAGGTGTGTGTGGGTGTGTGTGTGGATGTTTGTGTGTGTGTTGTAGTATATTATTTTAAGATGTTTTACTTTTGTTTATGTTGTAGGACATTTGTTTTAATGATGCAAAGATATGTGTGCATTCTTTTCTGTTGCATGTGTTTAACTCTGTGAAGGTGTGTTACTCTGCCCATCTAAAACACCTGACAGTTAAATAAAGAGCTGAATGGACAATAGTGAGGCAGGAAAAAGGATAGGAGGAGCTGGCAGAGTAAGAGTGAAAGAAAGATATACAGAAGTACGGAAAGGAAAAAGCCCAGATACAAAAGGTAGATGGGATAATTTAAAGTTAAGAAAAGCTGGCAAGAAACAAGCTAAGCTTAAGGCCAGACATTTATAATAAAGAATAAACCTTCACATGTATATTTATTTGTTAACTGGATGGCAGGCCCCCAAAAGAATAGAGAGCCAAAAGAGTAAAGAGACAAAAACAACCAAAAATTTTTTGATGTACCAATATGCGGTCCTTGGATTTCCATTTAAGGCCTGAGAAAGCTGGGAGAAAAAGAGGATCCAGCTCCTTTAAGAGTTTCTGCCTGCTGATGAGCCCTAGAGCAGCCAGTATGGTAGGTAGGAACAAAAATCTAAGTAAAAAACCCCTGCCATAGGGCACTGGCATTCCATAGCTCAGTGTTGAATATGGTTCCAGGTCAAAAAACCTCCTACTAGGCTGCAAGTTTTAGGCTTGGCTTTCACGAACCTAGAAGAGGGCAGAGACAGCCAAAAGAGTCATGCAAAGGATCCAAGTGTAGGTTAGCACTCTAAAGTTTGCTCATGTGGTCAAAAAAGGCTAAAAGATATTCAGTAGAAGGGGTCCAGATGGAAAAACCTCTAAACAGGCCCCAGTGTGTTTTACAATGTGTGTAGGCTTAAAGAAAGAAAAGGGGTATGGACAGTCATAGAAAGAAATGGTTTAAAAATAATAAAGTCTTTAAAGAGAGAAGTAAAATAATAAAAAGGAATAAGAATACACAGGGAGTCTGAATTCTATATAGTATTGTGCTGATTTTGAATTTTTTGAATGCTAAAAAGAAACAACAACTGCTAGAAAACATGGGATTGTGAACTGGAATGCTAAATTGAACCAACCTAGATACTTTAGGAATCCCTTAATTTAAAAAAAAATATAAAAAAAATCTTACTTTGAAGAAGCAGGTTTTCTTTTGTTCTCACAGGAGACAACAGGCTATAGATTCCTTCAGAAATGAATGACATTGATCAGGTTTGATCAAGGGAGACCTCCTGAACTTTGACAGGTGATTCTATCAAGAAAGGTTATAGCTGGTCTTCTCAAGACGAGGCATTATCTCAAATTGTATCTCTGGGACCCTAAAGATACTTCATCCACAGATAGCAGGAAGCAGTTTGGAGAATACAGTGTCCACATTCCCAAGAGGTGTATGAGAGGTTTTTTTGGTTATTTGGTGGGTTATAGATATTTATATTAATTTAGGGGAATATATGCATATAGGATAAAAAACAACTATTAATCTCAGATATGTTCCATTATCATGGATTTTGGTATATTGATACAAATTTAAAGATAATTTTGTTATGCTGTGTATATACATATAGATGTTTCTACTCTTGTTTGGGGTATTGTGCTTATGTTGTTCATTTAAAAATGCACTGTGTAAATAAGAAATGAGGTTAATAGTTAATCTATAATAATCAAACCTATGGTCACATTTGGTATGTTTTCAAGGTTAAATAGATATATTTAAATAGATAAGTAGTCTTCAAACACTTCAAAGACTTATAGATATTTAAAATGTTTTGTTAACTTAAGGTTTGTCATGACAATGAGACACATATGCTTGTGGTAGCACCAATTTATTTCATAAAAGAGTGATGGGCATCAAAATAACTCCATAGGAGTTTGGGTTCATTGTGTCAAGGTTAGCCACTGGGACAAGAAACTACTCTTACCTTTAACTGCTGACAATGTGATGTGCAGACTGCACATGCAGGATGCACAGGAAAATGACTGTTGAACTTTGCTAAAAACAAGGCAGGACATTCCTTCAAAATTCCTGCCTCCCAGAAGATTTTTCCAGATATTCTGCAAATCACAGAAGATAGTGACTGATAAACTTTGCCAAAGCAAGACAGGACAATTGTTCAAATTTCCTGCTTCACTGAAAAGTTTGCCAGATTTTCTAGGCCTGTAGGCTGCAGATAGATGCCTCAACATTGTAGAGGAACTTTGGATGACTGCCCAGGCAGCCAAATATCTCTGTTGTTAGATAATATTACATCCTTCTGGGTCTTTGATGAAGTTGTAGAATATATAGTTACAGTTGCAGTTTTCTTTAGTTATGATAGAAGTAAATTAGGTATAAAACTTTGGATTCAGTAAGATAGGATAAACAATTCATTATTTTCTCTGAATATTCTAACTACAAATGGACAGAATATTGTAAATTAAATTCTTATTGATAATTGTTTTATTGTGTATATTTTTACTATGTTAAAGTTAAAATGTTTCTTTTAATTTGGACAAAAAGGGAGAGATGTTGTAGAATATTATTTTAAGATGTGTTACTTTTGTTTATACTGTGGAACATTTGATGCAAAGATGTGTGTGCATTCTCTTTTGTTGCATTTGTTTAACTCTCTGATGCTATGTTATTTTGCCTGTCAAAAACATCTGATGGTCTAATAGCAAACAGAATGGCCAATAGCAGTGCAAGAGAAAGGATAGTCAGGGCTGACAGACAGAGAAAATAAATACATGAAGTTATCTGGGAAGAAAAGAAGAAAGAGCAAGAGAACAAGGAGAGGAAGATTCTAGGGGTCAGCCACACAGCCACACAGTCACACAGCCAGCCACAGAGTAAGAGTGAAAGAAAGATAAACAGAAGTTAAGAAAAGTTGAAAAGAAATAAGCCAAGCTAAGGCCAGGCATTTATTATTAAGAGTTAGCCTTTGCATATGTATTTATTTGGTAGATGGGTAACGGGCCCCCCCAAAAGAATAGAGAGCTAAAAGGGTAAAGAGACCAAACACAACCAACAACATATGTATGTTTCCTCACCTCTAATAAAAGCCTTTTTCATTGACTGATTACATCTTCTGTAAGATTTTTCCTGCTTTTACCTGTTGTGCTTCAGATTTTATCTGCTTTTAAATATCTAAATTGCCAGAGAAAAGGAACACACTAAATACCACAGAACAAAAAAAAAATTTCAAGAAGAGTACAGTTTCAAAGTTATTTTCCTTTGTATAACAAGTTCAAGACTAACCTTACCTCCCTGTGATTCTGTCACAAAACAGGCAAGCGACAAACCAAACAGTTTTCTTTGAGGTTGTAGGTGCTGATAGGCTGCCCATGCTCCAGTTTATGGCCCTGTACCCATGCCTATACTGGCAGAACTGAGTGGACTCATGAATTTGAGGAGAGAGAGAAAGAGAGAAAGAGAGAGAGAAAGAAAGAGAGAGAGAGAGAGAGAGAGAGAGAGAGAGAGAGAGAGAGAGACAGAGAGAGAGAGAGAGACAGAGAGAGAGAGAGGGAGAGGGAGAGGGAGAGGGAGAGGGAGAGGGAGAGGGAGAGGGAGAGGGAGAGGGAGGGAGGGAGAGAAAGGGAGGGAGGGAGGGAGAGAGAAAGAGAGAGAGAGAGAGAGAGAGAGAGAGAGAGAGAGAGAGAGAGAGAGAACATGAAGTAGAAAAGTAAAAAGGCAAAGTGTATAGGCAAAAAGTTATAAGGGTAGAGGTGTGCTGAGGAATGTCATTCTGTATGCTGTGAATGTGTGTTGCTCTGATTGGTTGATAAATAAAACGCTGATTGGCCAGTAGCCTGGCTGGAAGTTTTAGCAGGATAAGCTGACAAGGAGAATTCTGTGAAGAGGAAGGCTGAGTCAGGAGTCACCATCCAGACACAGAGGAAGCAAGATGTAAAGGCAGAACTGAGAAAAGATACCAAGCCATGTGGCTAAACATAAATAAGAATTATAGGTTAATTTAAGTGTAAGAGCTAGTCAGTAATAAGCTTGAGCTAATGGCCATAGAGTTTGTAAATAATATAAGCCTCTATGTGTTTACTTGGGTCTGAGTGGCTGTAGGATTTGCCAGTGAGAGAGATTTGTCCTGACTGCTAGCCAGGTGGGACATGGGAAAACTTTCAGCTATAACCAACTGATTGCAATTATTGCTGCCAGTTGTAATGTTTACTGATCTGGTTGTCTTAATCCATGCAGGTGATTTTAGCTGCAGGAAGTTCATGAGAGCAAAGACCATGTCATGTCCCAACTACAGCAATTCACAACAATCTTCTCTATCTACTTCTCATACTCTTTCTGCTCCTCTTCTTCCATTTCAATCAAGCCTTTGTAAGCAAACTTTTAAAAAAAGTCATATTTAGTGTTGAGAATTAAATAGACATTTACTCTCAGTACTTGGATGAGTTATGATTCTCAGTATTAACTGCTGATCACATCAAAGACAAGCCTCTCTGGACAAAATTTAGGGCAGCACGAATGTACAATTTTGTTGTCTATATGGGCAACCAGGTTTTTTTAGGACTGGGAATGCATTGCTCCAGGCTTTTTAGGCTTTTCTTGTTCCAGTTGACAAATCAGCTATTATGACAAAGGATTTTCCTATATATATGCCTTGTGTTTTTCTCCTGTGGCTTTCAATACTATTTGTATGGTTAGTGTTTTAACTATGATATTCCAGAGACCTTAGAATATGGTACCTGTTTGGGGCTTGTAACAGAAAGTGTTGATGTATTTTCTCAAAAGCCTTTCCTGCATCTGTTGAATTTACTGATTTATTTATATTGATTGATCCCTGCATGTGGGATAAAGCTTACTAGATCATAATGAATGACCCTTTTGATGTGATGCAGAATTCAGTTGGCAAATATCTTGTTAAAAAGTATAGCATCAAAGAAGATATGACAGTATACATAATTGACCCTAAAAGTTCCTCCGGGGAACTCCTACAGCTGACAACACTTTCAGCAAAGTTGCTGAATACAATGTTACCCCCCCAAAATGGTAGCCCTCCTATATCTAAATGAAAAATTGAGTGAGAACAAAATCAGGGAAATAATATCCTTCACAATAACCTCAAATAATATAAAATATCTTGAGGTAACTCTAACAAAGCAAGTGAAATACTAGTATGATTAAAAACTTCAAGTCTTTGAAGTAAGAAATTGAGAAACATATCATAAGATGGAAAAAAGCTCTCATCTCATGGATTGGTAGGATTATCATAGTAAAAATGGCCATACTATAAGAATCAAGCTACAGATTCATCATAATCCCCATCAGAATTTCAACACAATTTTTACAGACCTTGAAAGAACCATTCTCTACTTCATATTTGTCAGAACATGGTAAAAGAATTATACATGTTGAACAATGTCTTGGGGAACTGAAAGATGCTCCAGGAAAAAAGGTAGAAGGCCTTTTACTTCAGGTGCATTTTGTTCCCTGAATTGTTCTTATACATGATTCATGCTTCCTGTGTTAAGTATTTACATTCAATTTATGACATGTTTTTTTCTGGTTGGATGCTAGAATATAGCTAAAGAACCCAGTCTGATCAATGTACTCTGAACCTGGATATAGTATTGTGCCGTTCTTCTGTCACCTTTCAGATATAATGTATAGTACATGTCAGGCAACTGTGTTTCAATTGCTCTGTCCTGAGAATGTTCTGGGAAAGGGCTCCTCTGTCAATATTTAGTATGTGCTTACAGACGTTTATTTACATCTTTTTCTGATCATGTAGTTCTATTCATTTTTTTTCTGAACTCAAACAACATTTCTTGGATCATTGCTCTCTTTGTTACATTTGTGTATAAAAGTATACTGAAACTGAAATAAAATTGTCTACAGCATTAGACTATAGTCCTCCCCATCCTTTTAGGTCCTCAGGTCCCAGGTCCAGCAGACAAGATCTGCACAGATTGGCTCTAAAATCAACAACATGGAAAAACAAAATACCCATTATAGCTAAAACAATCCTGAAAAATAAAGGAAATGCTGAAGGTCTCATCATCTCTGATTTCAAGTTGTACCATATGAAAACAGGTACATTAATCAATGGAATCAAATTGAAGACCCAGACATAAATCCACAAACATGTGGATACATGATCTTTGACAGTGAAGGCAGAAATACCCAATGGGAAAAAGTGTCATCCTCAACAAATGGTGCTGGTCTAACTGGATGTCTTCATGTTGAAAAATGCAAATATAGACATATTTATCACCCCCCACAAAAAAGAAGTCCAAGTACATTAAACACCTCAACATAAAACCAGACACACTGAACCTGATAGAAAAAAAAGCAGGGAAAATTCTTGAATGCATTGACACAGGAGACAATGTTCTGAATAGAACACTGATAGTTCATACACTAATATCAACAATTATAAAAAGGTTGAAACAGAAAGGATTCTGTAAGGCAAAGAAACCATCAATTGGACAAAGTGTCAGCCTACAGAATGGGAAACATTTTTACCAACTTCACATCCAAATATATAAATAGCTCAAGAAACCACATATCAAAAGACAAATTCCAATTAAAAATGGGTTGCATAGCTAAACAAAGAATTCTCAATAGAGAACACTCAAGTGGCTGAACCACTTAAATGTTCAACATTTTTAGCGATCAGGGAGATGCAAATCAAAAACTAATTTGAGGTTATATTTTACATCTATCAAAATGATTAAGCTCAATAAAACAAGTGAAAGTTCTTGCTGAGGAGGATATGGATCAAGGGGAAGACTCCACTACTGCTGGTGGGAGTGTAAATTTGTACTAGCACTATTGAAGTCAATGTAACAATTCCTCAGAAAATAAGGAGTAAATCTTCCTCAAGATCTAGCTATACCTCTCTTGGACATATATACAAAGGATGTTCCATCCTACCACAAGGACATTTGCTCAACTATGTTCATTATGGCTTTATTCATAGTAGACAGACTATAGAAACAACCTAGATGCCCCTCAACCAATGAATAAATAAACAAAATGTGGTACATGTACACAATGGAGTATTACTGGCTATGAAGAAAAATAACATCATGAAATTCGTAGACAAATAGAGACAACCAGAAATAAAAAAAAACCATGAAAAACATGCTGAGTGAGGTAATCCAGTCTCCGAAAGAGAAATACAGTATATATTCACTTAAAAGAGGATATTAGCTGTTAAGAAAATAATAATCAAGCTACAATTTACATACCCAGAGATACTAGGTGAAGAGGGGCCTATGGGGAGGTAACACATGGCTCTCCCTGGGAAAGAGAAAAAGAATAGATTTTGTAGATAGATTGTGGGCAGGTGAGGGTGTTAGTGGGTGAGCGGAGGGATGGAGGGAAAGAATGTGAGGAGAGAGATGGGATTAGGGGGTATTTGGAGGGAAGCATAGAAATCTAGTATAGTGGAAACTATGAGAATGACCCTAGAAAGGACTCAATGACCCTAGAAAGGACTTGTAGTAATCGTGGGTAAAGAGTCTGAACTGGCCATCTTTTGTGTCCAGGTAAGTCTTTGAGTGGCATGCTGGGTTGCATTACATCAAGTTGTTGATGAAGGGGGTCCCTTGGAGAGCCCTAAACAACCGAAGCTGATGCTAAGACAGAGGGTTTCTTTCTGAAAACTGAGGACAACATCTACACAGCTAATAGAACATAGAAAGGTCAAACTGGTGCCTGCATGGAGCCTTCACCCATATGTTCTAATCTCTTTGATATGAGAAAGTACTCTGTAGGCTACGAAAAGAGAATTGTATTCAAAAATGCAGCTGCAAAAGCCTTGACCTACTAACTGTCCTGCCTTCAGGATATGCAGATACAATGGTGGCTCAGAACTTAAGGGAGTGGAAAACCCAATGCCTGCTTTAACGTGAGGCTTACCCTATGAGGCGCCCATGCCCTATACTGCCTGTATGACCAGGAACCTGAGACGGGATAACCTAGAGACCTAGGGTAGAACCAAATGGGACTGGCAAAAAAAATCAATGAAATGATTGATAATAATATTCTGCTATAGTCATAGACAGATGTCTTGCCAGTCAGCCTCACAAAGGTTTCCTCGGATAACAAATGGGAGTGGATGCAGAAACCAAGAGACTGATAGTATATAGACAGACAGTCCAAGTTAGTGGTTTCCATCAAGTCCCTCCTCTCAGAGCTCAGGGAATCCTGCAGAAGAGGAAGAGGAAAGATTGTAGGAGTCGAGGGTGGGGTAGAGGACACCAGGAGAACATGGCCCACGGAGTCAAATAAGCAGGGCTCATCTTGGCTCACAGAGACTGAAGTGGCATGCATGAGATCTGCCTGGGTCTGCACCAGGTCCTCTGCATATTTGTTATGGCTATTAGCTTGGTGTTTTTGTGGGACTCTTTTTTATTTAATTTATTTCACTTTATTTCATGTGCATTGGTGTGAAGGTGTCAGGTCCCCTGGAACTAGAGTTACAGACAGTTGTGAGCTGTCATATGGTTGTTGGGAATTGAACCCAGGTCCTCTGGAAGAGCATCCAGTGCTCTTAACTGCTGAAACATCTCTTCAGCTCCCTTTTGTGGCACTCTTAAGAGTGGGAGCAAGTGTATTTCTGATTCTTTTGCCTGTTCTTGGAACTCTTTCATACTATTGGGTTACCTTGTCCAGCCTCAATATGAGGGCTTTTGCCTCATCCCACTGTATTCTGGTTTGTTGTGTTTGGTTGTCTCTTGGAGCCCAGCTCTTTTCTGAAGGGAAATGGAGCAGGAGCAACCAGGAAGAGAGGGGAGGTGGTGGGAACCCCAGAGAAGTAGAGGTAGGGAAACTGTGATCAGAATGTATTGTATGAGAAAAAAAAAATTTTCAATAAAAAAAAAAATCACACATGGCCACAAACACATAAACTGGAAAAAATAATAATTGATGCTTCAAACTGCATCAGGAAAATTAGTTTGAAATTTTCTGTTTTGGTGGTATTTATCAGCTTTTGGTATCAGGGTAAAACTAGTTTTATAAAAAGAGAATAGTAGTATTCCTTTCTCTTCTATCTTATGAAATAGTTTGAGAAACATTAGTGTTAGGATTTATTTTTGTTTTTGTTACTGTTTTGGTAAATTTTTAAGTGAATCTATGTGGGCTTGGTATTTAGTTGGAAGATCTTAAAATACTGTTTTAATCTTACTGCTTGATATTGGTATGCTATTAGTTTGTTTAAATTATATATTCTATGTTTAGTTTTGGTAACTCATATGGAGCTAAAAATTCAATCATATCTTCTAGATTTTTCAATTTAGGAGAATATATACCTTTAAGATAAGACCTGAAAATATTTGGATTTCATTGATATCTGCTTTGATGGCTTTCTTTTCATCTCTTATTTTATTAATTTGTGTTTTTCCTCTCTTGCTTTTAGTTAGTTTAGCCAATGGTATGTTCATCTTGTTTTTTTTTTGTTGTTGTTGTTGTTTTGTTTTGTTTTTTATGAATCAACTCTTTATTTCACGGATGTTTTTGTATTCTTTTTTTCCACCTCCTGACATGGAGCTTAGCTTTTTCATCTTCTTCCAGAATGTTAAGGAATATTATTAAGTTACTTATTGTATATCTTCCTCATTTCTTAATGTAGTTACTTAAAGCTACAAATTTCCCTCTTGAGAATGCTTTCATTGTATCTCATAGGTTGTGGCAGATTGTGTTTTCATTTTCATTCAATTCTCAGAATGTTCTTGTTTCTCTCTTGATATCTTCAATGACTCATTCATTGTTCAATGGTGTATTGTTTAATCTTAGTGAGGCTGTGTCTGATCCACGGTTGCTCTTGCTGTTTCTTTATAGAAGATTTCTATTGAAATCAGATAGCATAAAAGGAATTATTTCAATTTTATTATATGTGCTAAGAGTTGCTTTATGCCTTAAAATATGATCTATTTTAGAGTAAGTTCCATAGACTGCTGGGGAAAATTTTGTATTCTTCAGTGTTTGGAAAAGCTATTCTGTAAATGTCTTTTAAGTCTACCTCATCTATGATTTCATTCAATTCAGATATTTCTTGCCCCAGCCAGCAGGGCTTCAACGGGTTCTTGACCACCCTAAGGATGGAATGATAGGGACAGGAGACACAAAGGAAATACACCAAGTCAATATTCTGATCAAGGTGCAACTTTATTTTTCTCCAGGAGGTTTTATATAGTTCCTGCAGGGTGGGGGGGAGCAAGAAGCTGTTATCTGCATAGGGTGGGGCAAGCTAACAGGGTGTTTGTATAGGATGTTTACAGGGTGAAAGGGTCAAGGGCTCTGACTCAATGTCCTGTTGCTAGGCAACCTGACTGTAAGATGATCTAGTTCCCTGTCTTATCAGGGGTCTGTATTTTTCCACTAATTAGAGATTCTGTCCTTGTCCCTGACACACACTCTCTCTCTCTCCTTTTTTTTTTTTTTTTTTTTTTTTTGGTCTGTATTACTGATCTATTTATGAGAATAGAGTATTGAATTCAAGGACTACAAAAAAAGTACTGGAGTTAATCCATCAATTTACTTCTTGTAGTGCTTGTTTTATGAAATTGTTTGCAATTGTGGTCAAAGAATATATGTTTAGAATGATAATGTAATCTTGATTGATTTTTTTTTTTTTTTTTGGTTTTTTCGAGACAGGGTTTCTCTGTGTAGCTTTGCGCCTTTCCTGGGACTCACTTGGTAGCCCAGGCTGGCCTCGAACTCACAGAGATCCGCCTGGCTCTGCCTCCCAAGTGCTGGGATTAAAGGTGTGTGCCACCACCGCCTGGCTGATTATTTTCTTAATCAGTGTAAAGTTATAATCTTGATCTTTTTTTCAAGTTTTGTTGTGAATTCAGATGTTAGGACAACTATACCTGCTTCTATACTATATCTATTTGCTTAGAATACCTTTATTTATCCTTCTCCATTAAAGTAGTGTCTGTATTTTGGGGGGAGGTGCATTTCTGGAATCTCATTGATGTTTAATCCAATCTACTAGTGGGTGGGTTTTCATTGAGTGAGACCATTTATATCTAAAGTTATTATTGAAAGCTGTACATTAATTACTGCCATTTTGTTGGATTTGTAGTTCTTATTGTTCGTTTTCTATTCTCTCTTGTTTATTATTATTCTATCATGATTTGTTCTTTCTTGTTGTCTACCTTGTGGATGAATTTTTTTCTTAATTTTATAGGATTCCTTCAACTATCTTTTATGAATTTTACTTTTTGGCTTGAAATTCCTTTAGTCTATTTTACTATGGAAAGTACTTACATTTCGTCCAATTATGACAGATAGGTTTAATAGGTATAATATTACTCAGTGGCAGTTACTATGTTTCAGATCATGAAATACATCATTCAAAGTCTGTCTACATTTTAGTTTCATTTGAATAATTTGATGTTATTCTAATGGGCCTCCCTTTATATGTGATTTGATGTTTCATTCTTGCTGGCCATGGCACTCAACCATCTATCAAGACTGACTGACCCTTTTTCAATTGCTGATTACAAGGAACCCTTCTTTATTTCAACCTTTAAAGACATCATTCAAATATTTACTATTTCTGCTAGGTCCAATCCTAGGGTTCAAGGATGAAAAATGGCTTACTTTTTCTTTTCAGAGTAGCCTGTGCTGTTCCCATCCTATTCCAATGGCTGACAATGGCCAGGCATGGGTCCCATGCTCAGATGGCATCCATTTTCAAGGGTAGTTGATTCAGCAAGTGAGTTGTTACAAATTGGATGCATGAATTAAGTAATGTTAACAGCACTGAAATTTTTTAATAGGAGAAAATTCAATAATATATGTTATTCAATATCATTAACATTAAGATAAAAGATTATATCTCTATTATAACATCTTTTAATCTAAACAAAGCTTTCATTCTAAAATCTTAAACTCTTTGAAATTGCATTTCAAGTATTAAGAAAAAATGACAGTATGGTAACTTGGAGACGTTTTTCATTTCTTTGATATTAAGATATAAAATTGGATCTTCCTGTCAATTCAACATATCCAACGTCAACCAATGAAACTGAAAACAGAAACATTTCAACCTTTATGAACATGTATAGATATATTTTCTTGTCATTGATTCATGAACAGTATACTATCATAACTATTCACCATAGAGTATTTATACAATGTTAAGTGTTGTGGGTAATCTAACCAGTTAAGTACAATGAAAGATATTCTTTGCTTATATGTAAATACTATACCATATTAAATAAGGTGTTTGAACATCAGTGAAATTTAGTATGCATGAGTTTTGTTGTTGTTGTTGTTTATTTTTTATTTTGAGAACAATCCCCCTCAAATATCAAATGTCACACCATTTTATTCACTAGAAAAATATAGAAACTATTTAAGATTATAAATTACAATATAATATGAATGTATTTGTAGATAATAGTGACATAAAGATTATTCATTTTATTCTAAATTCTATACCGTCTATAAAGGTTCATATTGCTCAGGCAGAATCAATATGGAAATAATTTATTCATGTATCTTATACACAACAAAAATGTAAGAGTGACATGGTCTATAAAACAAAGAAAAAAACGGCAAGTATTTAAATATGACATTCCACATACCCTTACAATATCAGTCTGTCTGTTCTTTAACAATTCCTGAGACTTTGGGTAACTTTTTACTGTGACTTTATTAGAGTATTACTATTTTTTAAGAAGGGCACCCATTTGTTTTCAAAGCATGTATTTTTAAAAGTTTTTTTCTGTACCTAAGTGTAATTCTAATACTCTCTAAAGACATTTTTCCCCCCTGGAGGAATGTATCTTCTACTACACAGTAAAAGTTCACAGGGAAAATAGAGTTTAGTTTACAGAATGTCAAGGCTAATATTTCAGGGAAATGACATGTGTTTTTGAAGAATGTCAGCAAGTACATTCAGAAATAGCCTTTGCTGCTATAGAAGTAATGCTTTTTTTTCAAGTTGGTCATCTATTTTGGCTTCTTGGTAGGAGAAAGGAGAAACAACAAATTTCTAATGAAGAGTGCTTAAATACAAAGGCAGTTTAGAGGGCTAGATTATTTTAAGAGTATTACCTTCATCTTTTCCTTTAATTTATACAGTGCTCACTAGTAATAAGTATATACAGGCATTCTTAGCACTTAAGGTAGATTTAATACAGAAAACAGTCTGCTCTCTTCTCAAAGGTCAGTTGGATTGACTGGGACATTCAAAGGACACATATTAAAGTTGCCTCAGGCTACTCAAAAACTATGAATATTTAGTATCTGTGTACTTTTGTACTGTTTTATACATTCAGAGAACTGAGAACAGCACTTAATAAAATTCTCCTGAAATAATCGTGTAAAAGATTATCAACAATTTTTTAAGAGATAACCTAGGTACTACAATTAAGTTACCATTAAAGTTTTCTTGAATTTTGTCTACAAGCAAGTTAAATGTAACCAGTAATTTGGACATTTTGTGATTTTTCTCTTTTCACTAATTGAAAGATTTTACAAAGAACTTGCTATAACTTGAAGGGAATACTTTGTTCTTGGATATTCTTAAAGAATACTTGATATGTTTGAAGCATATTACTAAAATTACTTATTTTATTTATTTGTGTGCATGTCTATATGTCTGTGTCTGTCTGTGTGTGGGCTCCTGAGTGGTGCTTCAGAGCACAGTTTATGGGAGTTTGTGCTCTCCTTCCATCATATGGGTTCCAGGGATAGAACTCAGGTTCTCAGGCTTGGTACCAAGTGCCTTTACCCACTGAGTAATATTTATGATGCTAGTTTATATCTTTTAATGATATAGTATTGAACAGAAAATAAAGTACAAAAAGGCTGTGATACTGAAAATTTTTGTGGGTTACAGTCAATGTGGCCAACTCAATAACTATATTCACTTGTTTTCTTTTTCTCAAATATTTTACAGTTTTCACCATTTGGCTGTGTCATCCATTTCACACATTCTACTATGTGCATCTGACCATATCAATATCAGAAATATGAAGTGATATTTTCAGATTGATGAATTATTTAATTATGCAGATGTGGTTTATATTGAAGTATCCTTACTTTGAAAACATATTTATGGTAGCACAACAAATCATTTCATAATGTATAGGTTCAGTATCAAAGATTTCTTTGTTTTTCTATCTGAAACTGCACCACTCCATTATTGCACACCCATTAATGAAAATGCAGTGATTAGATGCTGTTAGGGAACTTTCAACCCATAACAATTTCCAACAATTTTTATGTTTTAAAAGCTGCAATCCCTGGCTTCTTCTCTCTTGTCTTCCATTTATTATTTAGTTGTCTTTAAACGTGACATGGATCTTGGCAATTACCTAATTCAGGGATGGAATTAACTAATATGACTCTAGTCTAGTAAAAGCTCTCGTAGCCAGTAGAAGGAAAAAAATGACTGCATAATTATATTACATGAAACCAACAGAGCATATTCAGCAATGTTGTGCTTGATCATATGAATTACAGCTAATATTTATGTCATATTTATCATGCCATGCATTGTTTTAAATAATTGAACATAAGTTAGTTCACTGAAACTTCATTAGTAAACCCAATAAACATGACTATTTTTCATTTTATAGAGGAAAAGTACTAAAATGAAAATGAGGGTAAAAAGAAAGTAGGTACCCTGTACAAGGTCAAACAGCCACATAATAGCAAAACTAATACATAAATCCAAACAGGATGGGTAACAAGTTCAAAGTTAGTGACTAAGTTCTGAAAATGACAAGCAGAAGAGACATAAGTCATATATTTGACATAGATCATAAAGCAAACCAAAGAGAAAGAGAGAGAGTACATTAGTATAACCCATTTTAAATGTTGAACTCTATACCCTGTCCCTCTTCAATGTTGCTACAGCAAGAGTGTCACTAAACAAACTTTAATAAAATTTTGATTAGGGGTTTCTAGAATCTAGACAGACTACGGGAAGAGACTGTATACACCATTTCTCCTTAATGCTACAACTCTTCCACTAAGTTTTCAAAACTAAACATTTTCAGCAATTTAGCTCTTTCTAGGAGCATTTACAAAATCCATGTTTTTGAAGCTATCTATTAAATTACAGGCATTTATAGTTTTAGAGTTTGTTTATTGGATTTCTATTTTGGCAAAGGAATGTTAAGAATTTTCAATAATGTAACCCCTCTACTTACCCTCCTTTAGTCTCATTCTGTAGATAACACCTTTGATCAATCATTATGTTTCTATTGCCCATTTCTATTGCTATAGCTATATATTTAACTATAGCTACATTTCTATTTAGATGTAGATATTATTTCTAATAAATAAGTCATTGATATGACTGCTCCATAAAAAGGAAAGTGCAATTCTTTACTTTATGGTTCAGTAGCTTGGCTCTAAAAATTAGAGGACTAACAAAAAGTAGGATACCAGAAGAAAAGCATAAGAATTTTTATTGATTGTATTTTCATATAATCAAGGTTTTCCAAAGAAGAATTGAAAACCTAAAACAGACATAAGCACATACATCCTACTTTAACAAAGATAATAAATTGTAGAGAAGTGACTCAGTGAAAGTACAGGAGATTTTGGCTTCTGATGGTCATTAAAATGTATGAAGAAAAGCAAATGCAGAATGGACCCATCATGATGCCTGTCTTTAGTGATACGTTTCTTTTCTCCTCCTGGTGGGAGAAAACCCCAGGACAACTTCATGAGGTGAATATATGCCTTGCCTTTATTTTTGTTGGTTTTTTTTGTGTGTTTGTGTGTGTTTTTCCTTAGCTGAGTTAAAGTCAAAATAATATTTATGCTAATAAAACATATTTTGGAGTCTTAATGTATGAACTACTTCAATCCTATTGTTACTGAAATATTTATCTTCTTGTCATTTCCTTGTATCTGTGATGATATTTTTCATATTCCACTGTATGATTTCAGTACAGTTTCCATAAACTAGTTGTAGTGAGTCTCTATTGATTTTGATGAAAATATAGACTGAGTCCTTTAAAATTGTTGCAATTTGTCTTTTTTCTATGCAAGGTGCTCTTTTGTCTCACTAAGGATAGAGTTTTTATTTAACTTTTATTTATTTTATTTTATTTACTATGTTAATCCTGCTTATTTTATTTTATTTAACTTTTGCCTTTTCGCCATTCATCTCAAATACACTTTTTAAAAATTGCTTCATTTTCTTACTTAACTTATTTAATTTTGGTGTGGTGTGACTTTGAAAATGCCTTTTTTGGTTTAAAATATGATAAAGTTGTGGAGGTCCTTTGAGTCACAGCTCTTGTTATGTTTGAATATTGATTTGTGCTATTATAATTTTTAGGCATTTAATTTATTATTAGTCTCTTTCCCCCTTTATCTTTTGCTTGTTTTATCCTTTCATCTTGGTGCAAGGTTTTTGAAAAGCTTTTTGATAAATGACTCTCAAGAAATCAAGTATTTGCTTATATCATTTTTTAGTACTTCCATAACAAAATATAAGCCAAGTGCCTTAAAAAAACATATATTTGGAACAGAAAGGCATTGCACATGCAGTTAATAAAGTTGATGCCATATTGGATTATGGTTGACCTTCAATTGAATATGACTTATGTTCTGTAAGAAAAGAGAATGCCAAATGAAGGCAAATGACAAGAAACAATACTTCACATGATCAAAGCATATATTGAATATATCATCACATAAACAGAGGTAACAGCTGATATTGAAAGATGCAAGAAAATATTATCTATTTCAGCATTCCTAGGGGGCATGCTTGTGCCAAGAGTTTGACTGTGGCAGCCCATCTTCCAAAACCAAGAGATAATGTATGGGGTCAACTCCTATGCACCAAGCAGAATGTCACCTTCCCTTGTATGATTCTCTACCTTAGTGGAGGTCTTGCTCTTTCCACTGTGTCACCATTGGGCTTTATGCTCTTTATGTCTGATACCATGATGGACTCTCATCCAGGACTATGTCAGATTAGCTTCAGGTACCTAACATGTCATTCTTTCCTTTTATAAGGTCAACAGTTTATGTCAGTATTTATTTTGGTTTTGTTTTTATTATATTTTGTGTATGTGTATATGTCCTCATGTGCATGGCATGACACATGAGTGTGGACATCTGTAGATGTAACCGACCATCTTATTAAATAAGAAACACAGAACCAATGCAAAGAAGAAAGCCAAGAGGTCAGAGCTAAGAGCTAAAACCTTATCCTTCCTCCTGTGGTGGTTCTACCTATGGTGATATTTTATTTGTATTAAAATGCTATTTGTATGTTAATAAATAAAGTTGCCCGGGGGTCAGAGCTATTAGCAAGCCATAGGAAAGGCAGGCAGTGGTGGCACATGCCTTTAATCCCAGCATTTGGTAGACAGAGCTAGGTAAGTCTCTGTGTGTTCAGGGATACAGCCAGCATTGGATACACACGCCTTTAATCTCAATACCAGCCATAGAAGACCTGGAGGTCTATACAGACAGGCAGTGACGAGGTGGTCATGTGGTTGGGTTTACAACCAATGAGAAGGCAGAACAGAAAGTCTTTATAAAGACTTTAACAGAGGAAGTAACTCCCATGGCAGCTGGCAGTGTCTCCCTCGCCCAGCTTCCTGTTCTCTCAGTTCTCCTCTCTGTTAGTCCCGCCTATACTTCCTACCTGGCCACTGACCAATCAGTGATTTATTTATTGACCAATCAGCAACACATTTGACATACAGACCATCCCACAGCAACCATTAGTGAATGAAGATGTGTGGGTCATTCTATTGTATAAATATAAATTATATGCCAACAATATTCTTTTAAAATCTCACATTGGATAAAATAATGTGGCAAAAAGAGGTAGGGTAAAATAAGTAAAAGTTGTCAGCCTTACAAAATTCTATGAGACAGATCAATTGTACTCTCTGACTGAAAACTTGTATCATCCTTCAAAATAATGGAATAATAAATTGAAGAATAACTCAGAGATAAGTAAAGCTTTCATTAGGACCTGTGTACACTGCCTTGAAAGTAGAGGTATATCCTCTCCATTTCTAAAGAATGAGGCTACCTGGTGAGTTTCAGAGGGCCATATGTGAGAGACCCCCACCCCAGTTCCCCCTAAGTCCCAGAGAGTTGAGGAATGGAACACCTTAAAATAGCCAGAACCGAGTCAGTTCCCCATTCCCAGACAGGGTGAAGTCAGAAGTTTTAAAAGTACAAAATCAGACTGTCTAGTGGTGACTAACCACGAGACACCCCCCTCCCCCGAGATAACATGACCAGATTTTGGAGATGGGCTGTAAACTCCTGACAGAGCAAAAAATAAGATAAAGTCCAAGCTTAGGAAAACTGGACCAATCAAGGATGGACCCGTACCAACCCCCTCCTCTCTGAAGAATTTTTTTGATTTTTGCCTTCAAAAGCTAACCTCCCCAAGAAAGAGGAACTCTCCTCCATGCCTCAATTAGCCGGGCGCTGCAGATGAGGGCTCCCTGCTAGCTTGTATTGCACCAAGAAGTAAACCTTGCTATTGCATTCTGGATATCTTTGGTCTCCAGTGGTCTCTTTGGGGGTCCTAATCTGGACAGAACAATATGAAGGATGAGAGCTCAAGACTGATAACCAGATCCCAGTCAAGAGCATCACCACCTTATTAGCTCTAGAAAATATAGCAATCACCTTAATTTTATAAGTTGTGAATTTTCTCTACCAGATTTTTTTTAATTTCTTTATAGTCCTGTCTCCCTGTTTACTATTTAGACTTATAAAGAATTTCCTTTTCATGTGTATTTTTGAGTGAATCATTTTGTAAAACTTTTCACACTTATTTTACATATCACTACACATACATACAAACACACATATAAGCATCCACTGTTACTGTTATTTTCTAAGTTCAAGTAGAACATCATCTTTTGTGCATCTATTTATTGTCCTACACATCTATGTATTTCATCTACCTTCTTTAAAAATACACTGGGGGCTATCTCAGTGAGTAGTGGAACCTGTTGTGCAGGCAAGTGTAATGACTTCCATTCAATCCCCAGAATCTACTTAAAGATAGAAGGAAAGAACAGAATACACAATGGTATGCACTGCTTCACATGTGCATGTGATCATATGTACACATTATGCATTCACACATATATTAATAAGATTAAAAGTGATTTTTTTGGTCAAGCATGGTGGTATATGACTTTAATACTAGCATGCTTGAAGCAGAAGCTAGTGGGTCTCTGTAAATTCTAGGCCAGCCAGGCCTAGGTAATAAGACCAGATCATACTTCAACAATAATTTTAATGTAAAACACAATCATATATTATAATTTTTCCCCAACAATCTTTTATATGAACTTTCAGCTGGTATGTATTTATGGGCATCATTTGCATGTCTAGAGCCACAGAAGTTAGAAGGGGACATTCAGTCCCTGGGAGATAGAAGATGTGAACCACCATGTGGGTAATGAGAGGAGGGAAAGGATTGGATTGAGTTATCAAATTAAGTCTATTTAGCTAATAAAGCCATACTTAAAATTAGCCTTATTGATAAGTGAGAAAATTTATACAACTATCTTTCAATGAAAATATTGCTTGGTATTTATTGATATACCATGCTTGGAGACATGTGAAAGCTTTAACTGTTGACATAAACCTTAATTTAGAAGTCAATGAATTTAGTTTTGCTGGAACCATAAGTCGTATGTTTTCTATTTTCATATTGCTCTGCTCAGGCAGTGCCCATTTCACATATGCATTATATAATATTACTTGGTATTGATTTTAAAATTCAGAGAGTCATGTTTCCTAGCACTGGATCTTTAACATTATTATGACTAGAAAACATTTTAATCACCACTTCCAAGAACATTACCCCTCAACTGAGATCAATATCTACACATAGAATGAAGCTATTACATTCACTATTTTCAGCCTTTATCTGGCTTACTGTCAAGTAGCTTCAGTTGTCAAAGGAGACTAGGTAATCCCAGTGCATTATTATTTATTTACTTAGTAAATAGCAGAACATCAGAAATTCATAAATGTAGAAGTAAAAAATCTTTTCATATCAAAACATTTAGATAGCCACTATCTGCCTGATACAAACTAGTATATACAGCATTTTATGCTTCCTTTTTTAATATACATTTATATTTCAATAAATTATACATATATGTATATATCAAACAGATAAATGTTTTTAGAATTCAAATGTCTTTATGAGTACATAATAGCAATTCAATATGTGTATAAAATATGTATTAACAAAATAAGTGTAAAACTATATTTTCAATTACTAATAATTTTTATGTATGAATAATTTTGTGCTTTTTATTTCTAGACATCATTCACAAGTTGTTTTGCTCAACAGTTCCCCTGTACTGCTAAGAACAGATTGAAGTAAGTTCTCCAGTTGAAGTGTAGCTTTGGTGTCCCTTAGTGAACTCATTTTCATCAGCCCTTTCTTTACCTTTCCTGGATTCCAGAGACACCATGTTTCTGTAAGGGTAACATATTTGTTTCCATAAATGAAATCTGGCATAGAAAACATCATGTCAATAGTAAAGGTGCAAAAAAATGACTTTTCCGTAACCTGGCAACAAGCCAAGGAAATTGTAAGGAAATGTCCTACTTGTTCCTTTTACAATCAGACGCTATTACCAGCAGGATGTAACCCAAAGGGTACTCAGAGGAATGAAATCTGGCAGATGGATGTGTTTCACTTTACAGAATTTGGAAAATTGAAATATGTACACCACACCACTGATACTTATTCTGGATTTCAATAAGCAACTGCTCTGAGTTCTGAAAAAACTGATTCAGTAATCATGCATTTGATAGAAGTTATGGCCATCATGGGTATACCTGCACTAATT
Organism: Peromyscus californicus insignis; assembly: GCF_007827085.1. NCBI lineage: Eukaryota > Metazoa > Chordata > Mammalia > Rodentia > Cricetidae > Peromyscus > Peromyscus californicus. Next base: position 71,900,461 of record NW_026294391.1, on the reverse strand, counting down.
AAAACTGACAATGCTCCAGCATATGTCTCTGGTAAAATGAAACTTTTTTTTTGCTTATTACAATATAAAGCATATTACAGGAATACCACATAAACTTATAGGTCAAGCAGTCATACAAAGATCAAATGGAACTCTAAAGGAAATGCTAAATAAGCAGAAAGGGGTAACAAAAACCTCCAGAGACAGAATACATAATTGTAGATGTAACCATGTCTTATTAAATAAGAAACACAGAACCAATGCAAAGAAGAAAGCTAAGAGCTAAAACCTTACCCTTCCTACTGCGGTGGTCCTACCTCTCCGAAAGAGAGCTGCTTCCTGTGTTAAAGTCTTTATATAGACTTTCTGTTTTGCCTTCTCATTGGTTGTAAACCCAACCACATGATCGCCTCATCACTGCCTGTCTGTATAGACCTCCAAGTCTTCTATGGTTGGTATTGAGATTAAAGGCGTGTGTATCCAATGTTGGCTGTATCCTTGAACACACAGAGACTTACCTAGCTCTGCCTACCAAGTGCTGGGATTGCAAGTGTACACCACCACCGCCTGGCTTTCCTATGGCTTGCTAATAGCTCTGACCCCTGGGCAACTTTATTTATTAACATACAAATAATATTATAGTACAAAATAAAATATCACCATACATAATGCTCTGCTAACTTTGAATTTTCTCAATGCTAATGAGAAAGGAACAACAGCTTCAGAGAGACATCGGATAACAGAAAAAAAAACTACAGAATTAAATCAGCCTATATACTTTAAGAATGTGCTGGCATCAGAATGGAAACCAGGATATGTGTTATGTTGGGGATGAGGTTTTGCTTTTGTTTCTACAGGGGAAGAAAAGCTATGGATACCATCAAAATTGATAAAGTTTCTATTTGATCAAAAGAGATCTCTTCATTAGAAGAGGTGATAATTCATCAACCAGCATGACCATCCAATTTAAACTAACTAATACCACTAACAAATGCTTTTCATTTAATCAGACATAATTTGCCAAAAGGGAACTATGGTGAAGCTCCCCAAAGTTAGGCTTGGGGAAGGTTTTATTTTTGTCTTTCAGGAGAATGAAGGCTAAGGAATCTGAAGAACACTGGACAAATGAGACATCTGAAGAAAAAGGACAAAACTTCTAGAAAAACATATCCCAAGAAAAAGAGTAAATTGGCCTATTGGTATATCATCTATAAAATTTCATAAGTCTTCCTAAATGTTTCTGCTCTTCTCTACAAACACGTAACACAAATGGTCTTTTTGTAGTCCTAGTTCAATTAAAAATTAAAGCTGGCTTTGCAGTTAGAGAATGGCTCTGTTCTTCTCTAAACCCAAGCATGTTTGTTAAATGGAAAATGCAAAATCTCTGTATCATGTCAGAAGAAAGAGTCATCTGATATGGGACAGAAGAAAATAAAAATTAAGGGACTACTCTATTGCCACTAATCTCAATTCTTTGGTTCTATTTTGATTCTTTAAACTTTTCTTAAGGTATGAATTTTATATCAAAATTTATAGGATTATATATATATATTTAATTTTTTGTTGTGATATTAATGGTCATATAGAGTACTAACTAATTCTAGGGAAAAAAAGCTTCATTTAGCTGCCTATACATGTTTTTGTGTTGGAGTCTTTATCAGTTTTCTGCAGGGAATCAAGACCAGGCCTAACAGTGAATTTGAAGTCTCCAGAAAGATGATGGGGCCCCACAACAATGATTGCACATGGACAGTAATAATACCACTAAGCTGACAAATAATAATACAACTAAGCTGAACTTTCCAAGGCAAGATGGTCCTTCAGGTTCCTGCTTTGCAGAAGACACTACCAGACAGTCTACAGGACATAGAGAGAAGCAAGTGAAAGACTCTAGGTCTATAGGCTAAAGAATGGATGCCCCAAGATTGCAGAAGAACTTTGGGTAACTATCCAGGCAGCCAGCTGTCTCTGTCATTCTAGATTTTTTGGAAGTTTCTTACAATGCTTTTCCTGTTTACTTAGATAATATAATATCCTTCTGGAGTTTTGATGTAGTTAAAGACTAGATAGTTATAATTATGGTTTTCCTTAATTATGATAAAAAACAAGGAAATATGATACCTTAGATTCACAAATAGAGGATAGGATATATTCTTTAATTTTGCCAAATACAAATAGACTAGATATTATAACTATAATTCTTGCTTGATAAATGTTTTGTTATATGTAATTTTACTATATTGAAGTTATAACCTTCCTTGAATAGAAAGAAAAGGAAAAATGATGGTTGATGTCATTCTGTATGTTGTGAAAATGTGTGCTCTGATTGGTTGATAAATAAAGATGTTTGACCAATGGGGAGGCAGAATAAGGTTAGGCAGGACATTCTAACTAGAGAAAGAGGAATGAGAAAGATAGAGCAGAGGAGATGCTGCTAGCTGCCACCAGGAGAAGCAAGATGTAAAGTACCAGTAAGCCATAAGCCATGTGGCAAAGTATAGATTTATAGAAAGGGGTTAATTTAAGATGTAAGAGCTAACTAGCGAGAAGCCTGCAATGGTCATAGCTTAAAAATAATGGAAGCCTGTGTATGTTTACTTGGGTATGAGCAGCTGCTGGACTGGCAGGTAAGAGAGATTTGCCCTTACTGTGGACCAGGGGCGACAAAGAAAAACTTTCAGCTACAGTAAATGTCTTTCTGCTTCTGGCTTGTTCATTTAATGTAATGATCTCCACTTCTACTCATGGGGCTACAGATGACAGGATATAATTCTTTCCATAGCTGAATAGTATTCCACTGGGAAAACATACCATGTTTTCTTTATCTTATCAAGCACTGAAGGACATATAGGATAATTTCATATTTTCACTCTTATGAACAGTGCTACAGTAGACAACAGGAGAGTGCAAGAGCATTTTCTAGTTTTTCAAGAAACCACCATATTGTTTTCCATAAGGACTATGCTCATTTACATTCCTATCAAAAGAGTTTCCTTTCTTCTGAATATTCACCAACATTCCTCATTTGTTTCTGCTTTGGTTTCAGTTTTGTTTTGGAGACAAACACTTACTTTGTAGCATAAGCCAGACTCAAATTCATGATCCTGCTGCATCCTGTTCTGAGTACTGGGGTTATAGCCTTGTGCTACTACTGCACCTGGGATTTTTCTTTCTTCTTGTGATAATTTGTGTAGGTAGGCATCCCCCCATGGACTCATGTGTGCTTGTCCCATAAGAAGTGGCAATAATAGGAGGTTTGGAAGAAGTGTGTCTCTGTAGAGGTGGGCTTTGAGGTCTACTATGCTCAACCTACACCCAGTTTGGGACCCAATGTTTTTTTCCTGCCTGTAGATTAAGATGTAGAACTCTCAGCTACTTCTCCAGCACCTTGTGTACCTGTATGCTGCCATGCTTCTAGTCAGGACAACAATGCACTGAAACTCTGAAACTGTAAGTAAGCCCCAGTTAAATGATTTCCTCTATAAGAGTTGCTGTGGCCATGGTGTCTCTTTACAGCAATAAAACCCTAAGACATTTGTGGATGGCATTCCTTCAACAATTAGTTTTGGGGTACTTTATACATGCCCCAGTATCAGTGTATTTTCATGTCATGTTTACAAATACTTTTCACATTGTTTTTACAGTGTCCCATTTACAAATATTTTTTTTACATTGTTTTCATCCTTGGTTGCTTCTTTGATATGCAGAAGCTTCTTAGTTTGACACAATCCCATTTATCTACCTTTTACTTTTGTTACCTATACTTTTGAAGTTCTACATAAAATATTGTTGTCTATATTAATGCCTTCAAGTGTTTCCAATTTTGGTTCTTGCCTGAAATCCCAGCATAATAGATGTTAAATCAAGATTGTCATGAATTTGAGACCAGTCTTTACTATACAGTGATTTCCAGGCCATCTTGGTCTAGAGAGCAAGATGCTGTCTCACCTTCCTGCTCCCACAAATAATCCTTCCAGTTCCATTTCATTGATCTTTTAATTTTTTTTATACTTTCAGTTATATATATTAATGCTTTAATTTTGGGTTTGACTGAATCATATTTTTCTAAAACCTTTAGGATTTATTTTATCTCTTGATGCCACTAGAACTTCTGATAACACCATCCACAGTTTTGAGGAAACGGATAGGATGTTCAGGGGCCTTGGAACAAGAACTAATAACTAATTTTGTAGTAGCCATAATTCTCAAAGCATAAGATATGCAGGAGCTGTTTCATAATGTAACCAGCCTGGTAAGAATGAAGATAATCTAAAGAAACAGTGTGTCCCCATTCCTGAGGACAATATCTATACAACGCATTGACCATGGAGATGATAGGCTGGTGTATACATGGATCTTCCAACTCTACATTGTAGTCTCTTTGGTATGGGAAAGTATTTTACAGGCTACCAGAATATAAATGTGGATGTCAACCCAGCCATAAAACCTTTGACCTACCTGCAAAATACACTAAGGCAATGGGGGCACAGAGCTTGTGGGAGTAGCCAACATCTGATTTAACTTAAGGCCTACACCACTGGAAGAAATACATACCCAACAATGCTTGGGCAACCAGGAACCAGAGACTAGTGGCCCAAAGACCTAGGGTAAATTCAAACATGACTGGTCAAAATAAATGAGTAAATAAATTCCTAATGATATTCCTCTATACTCAGAGATCAGTGCCTTATCTAGTCATCATCCAAAAGGCTTTCTCTGGCAGCAGATGGGAACATACATAGAGACCCTCAGCCAAACATTATGTGGAGAGAGTCTACATAGGAGGTCTCCATCAAATCCCTCCCTTCAGTACTCAGGGAATCCTGCTGAAGAGGAGGTAGAAAGACAGTGATAGTCAAAGGAGACAGAGGACACCACAAGAACACAGCCTTCTGAATCATCTAAGTAAGACACATATGAGCTCACAGAGACTGAAGTAGCAAACATAGGACCAATATGAGTCTGCACCAGGCCCTTTGCACATATATTACAGCTTTAAGCTTAGTATTTTTTATAGCACTCCTGCCTATGAGAACAAGTGGATCTCTGACTCTTTTGCCTGTTCTTTGGACTCTTTTCCTCATGTTGTGTTACCATGTACAACTTTGATATGAAAGTTTTTGCTTCATCTTAAATTTTATTTTGTAATATTCAGTTGTTATAGCTTAGAAGCCTGTTATTTTGTAAGGAGGGACAAAAAGTGATTAGATCTGGAGAGGATGGCAAGTAGTGAGGAACTAAGAGGAGGAGAGAGAGGGGAAACTGTAAATAAGGTATATTATGAGGAAATAATCTATTTTCAATTAAAATACAGAGGCGTGTGTGTTCCTCATCCTGTTTGTCAAACTATTGGAACAAGGGAGTTAAGGTAGATAGCATTCCCTCAAGAATCTCATGCTGAGAGAAGAGAAAGCCTAAACTCTGGGGCCAGGGAGAGGGGAAATCTTTCTTCCAGGAAAAAAAAATAAACTTGTTAGATCACCTTATCAAACAGAGAAGTATTGTTCAAATTGTCAGTGAGGACATGCAATGACAGAGTCTTCTTAGAGACACTTAAGTCAAGCCCTATAATTAAACCTTACCTCATTTCAGGAACCCAAATGTGGACATGGAGGTATTACTGGATTTCTCTGCCTCTCTGCCCAGTGTTGGTATATTAAAACATAAACTATTTACTGAATTTCACTATTAATTTGGATGTTTTAATCAGATTAAAGAGAAGAGTTGATGCTGTGGGATGTTGTTGTGTATGCTGTGAATATGTGTTGCTCTGATTGGTTGATAAATTAAACACTGATTGGCCAGTATGCAGACAGAAAGTATAGGTGAGGCAAGCAGACAAGGTAAATTATGGGAAAAGGAAGGGCTGAATCAGGAGTTACCAGCCAGATACAAGGAAGCAAGATGACAAAGCAGAACTTAAAAAAGGTACCAAGACATGTGGCTAAACATAGATAAGAATTATGGGTTAATATAAGTGTAAGAGCTATATGGTGGTATTTTATTTGTACTGAAATGTGATTTTAATTGTATGTTAATAAATAAAGTTGCCCAGGGGTCAGAGCTATTCGCGTCATAGCAAGAGCATGGCATTGGTGGCTCACGCCTTTAATCCCAGCACTTGGTAGACAGAGCTAGGTAGATCTCTGTGTGTTCAAGGATACAGCCAACATTGGAGACACACGCCTTTAATCTCAATACCAACCATAGAAAACCTGGAGGTCTGTACAGACAGGCAGTGACGAGGCAGTCACGTGGTTGGGTTTACAACCATTGAAAAGGCAGAACAGAAAGACTATTTAAAGACATACACACAGGAAGTAGGCCCCTTTTGGAGAGCTCTCTTGGCTGAAGCAGGAAGGGTAAGGCTCTTAGTTCTGACCACTTGGCTTTCTTCTCTGAATCGGCTCTGTGTTTCTTATTTAATAAGACTGTTGTTTACATCTACAGAGCTAGTCAGTAATAAGCCTTAGCTAACGGCCAAACAGTTACAATTAATATAAGCCTCTGTGTGCTTACTTGGGGGATGTGAGTGGAAGAGATTTATCTTTGACTGCCTGCTGGCTGGGACACAGGACAACTTCCAGCTGTAAGGTGGCACAACTTGGCTTCTTGAACTACAGGATATATTCTTAAATCCAGCAACCACAAACAGGAACTGTACCTTTAAAACACAATAGAGTGAGGGTTTCTCCTAACTGATGCACTAGGAATTGCTGGTATCTGTATAACTTGACAAGATGTCCTGTGCTGTAATGGACTTGGGTAGGGGTTAGGGCAGGGGGCTTATATCCCTCTTAGCTAGGGTATGGCTTTCTCCTAACTGATGCACCAGATATTGCTAGCATCAGAATAACTAGACATATTTACTAGAGGTTTTAGAAAACATAGTAGATTCCCCCCCAATCCTGTGCTGTAATGGAGTTGAAGCAGGAGTGAGGGTAGGGAACTACATTGCTGTTATTTGCTTCTGTGGAACTATGAGTTCCATATGATTGTAGATAGTTGCTAGTTCCTGAAGTTTTGTTTTTGTTTTCTTTAAAGGCCAGATGATGGATTCTAAATACATGACATTAAAATTCCATCCACTGAAAAGTCATAGGACTCTTAACACTTAAGATGAGAAGGCAATAAAAGTGTAAAATAGTTCAAATAACAGTAAACAATAAAATGTTGCATCATTTAAGCTTATCTATTTCAATATAATTAATTATACACAGAAATATTTCAGAATACCAGTACTTGCTGGTAGGAATTAGAATCCCTAATATATATCTGAGTTGCAGCAAACATGAGCAAATTTTAGAAGGTGAACAAGAAATAGAAGTCCAGGTGGTATTGACTACAGCATGTTATGAATAATAATATTAGGAAGAATTGCCATTCACTTGCATTTGATATTCATTTGCCTACTTCTCACCAGCAACATATTAATCATATATTATTTTTACATTTCACATAGAGCAAGGAGTTTTGCACAATTTATATAATTGTACATGAATTATCACTTAATAACATATTGGAAAATTACAAACTGAATTATCTAAAATGGTAAGAACTTCTGTTATTTTCCACCACTAACATATTTATTCTAAATAAATCCCTGACTTATTGACTTTCAAGTAGTGAAGCAGATAAGAAAGGCTCAAATTTTAGAAAGTGTCCATCATTCTCAACCATCTTATCAAGTTAAGGCAAAATGCACAGCAAATTGTTGATAAGAAACTCTGCTAACTTGTAATCAAAATGTCAATGAGTAATTTTTTTTCTCTTTGGATTTACTCGTTGTGTTATGTTTAATAAGTAATGACTGCCATTAATGGACAGACTTAAATATGGATGGTGTTTAGTACAACAGAGCAACAGGGTTATTAAAGTGCCACTGAATAGAGCAGGCATAAACAGTAAACAATGAAGTAGGTTAACGAGAACTAAAACACTGCCAGTTACATTATGGATCATTTCCTTTGTTATCATAATATTTATGATTACTGTCACATATATAGTTTCTCATGGACCAATAAAAATAGAAAAATAGTTTTATAAACTAGACATATAGGTTTAATGTTATACAGCAGAGTAACAAAAGAGTTGTGCTATAGATACTTTATCATTATTTTGAGAAATACAAAGTTAATACAAAGAATGTAATGGTAGAATATTATGGGCATATATACAGGTTTCATTATATATGTTCAATCTCTTATTTTAAAAGCTGATTGATTATAGACATTTCAACACAACTATAAAGAACATAAAATGATTTGATGATGACAATGAAATATATTCAAATATTTCACTATTCTAGAAAAATCTGTCCAAAGGTTTCAAAATAGATTTTGCTGTGTGAATTTTGTGTATTCAAATTGTGAGTATAATATCCTTCAAGATTTTAAAGTAGCTATACCCTTCCTGAAATAATTATCTGAAGCTGCTTTTCATATCTGTCATTATGATTTCACTTCTAAGCCTCTCTCTTTGGTCATTGCTTAAAAACATCACATGTATATTTTTACAAAAAATGCCTTATCATAATCAAAATTGTGGGGAAAATACTTCAATGTTAAAATTCATCTGTAATAAAATATAAATAGGATGAGTTGCTGTATAGTCATAACTATGTTTGTCGAGAATATAAAAAGACTTGAAATGCATTAAGAAAAGTGTTGACAGGCTGGAAGTAAAATGAAAACAAAACCTGCACATACAGCATCATACATATATAAACATTCATTACTCAAAGTAATTTCATTATAATTAAGAACAAGTCAAGTTTGTCCACTTTCTCCATACATATTAATATAGTACTTGAAATCTTCATTACAGCAATGAGAAAACAGATCATGGGGTTACAAATTGGCAAGGAAAAAGTCCAAGCACCTTTCTTTGCAGATGATATGATAGTATACATAAGTGAACCTAAATTTCCACTGGAAAATGCCTACAGCAAAGTAACAAAATACAAAATTAACACACAAAATCAGTACCTTTCCTTATATAAAAGACAAAGAATTGAGAAAGATATTAGGGAAATAGCACATTTCACAATAGACTGAAGTATCATGTCATACCTTGAGGTAACTCTAGGCAAATAAATGACAGAGTTGTATGGTAAAAATTTTAAGACAGAATACAGAAAATGTGGTGTAGATATAAACAGATAATTATCTAAAGAGGAAACTCAAGTGCCTGGAAAACAAATAAATGTTCAACATCCTTAGTCATCAGGGAAATGCAAATCAAAACTACTTGGAGATTTAATCTTATGACCAATCAGAATGACCAAGATAAATAAGACAAATAAAGGATCATACTAGTAAAGATCAGGATATTGAGTAAGAGGGATATTTATGTGTTGCTAGTGGGACTACAACTTGTACCCTTACTATGGAAATCAGTATGGTAGTTCCTCAGGAAGATGGGGATTAATTTACCTCATGATCCACCTATAACACTTTTTGGCATATGCCAAACAGACATTTCATCCTATCAAAGAGATATTTACTTAACCATGTACATTGCTGCTCTATTCATAATAGCCAGAAACTGTAAACAACTGAGATGTCCCTCAAGAGAAGAATGGGTAAATAAAATATGGGACATTTATACAACGGATTATTACTCAGCCACAAAATGAAAGACATTTTCAGACAAATGGATAGAACTAGTTAAAATCACCCAGAGTAAGGTATCCAGATCCAGAAAGATAAATATGGTATGCATTTGCTTATATGTGGATATTAGCTCTTAAATCAATCATAGACAAGCTCCAATTCACAGGACCACACAGGTTAGGTAGAGAGTAAGGGGCTTGGGTGTAAGAGCTCAGCTATATCTTCTTAAGGAAAGGGAGATAGAATAGATAGAAATGGGTGGATAGGGAGTTGTAATGGAATGGTCAAATGGGGAGAGGTAGAGTGAGGGGTTTGTGGGAAGAAATATGGTGAGAGAGCTAAAACTAAGGGACATTTGAGGTGTTGTATTTATACCTAATACAGAAGCTTCCTAAAATATACACATATATGAAGGCAATCTAAATAAAATCACCAGATAATGAGGGAGACAAAGCCCCAACTGGCCATCATTTGTCACCAAATGAAGCATCCAGCATGAGGATTAGGTTAAATCACATGAAGTTGTTGGCCAAAGTGGTTCCATGGGAATCCTCAAACAATGCAAGCTATTGCAAAGACTATAGGTTATTCTCCACAAACCAATAGCAAGGCCCAAATTACTGGAGGCAACATATGCACAACTCTACATACTACTGAAGGAGAAATGTTACCACCAACATAGCCATTCAACCCTTTGATCTACAATGGTGCCCTCTCTGGAAGATGTGCTAGTGCAATGGTGGCAAAAAGCTTGTGGAATTAATTAATAAATACATGATTTGACTTAAGACACACTTAGGTAAGCAAGAACCTAAGACTAGATACCTCAGGGACCAAGGGTAATACCAATTCTTACTGCTCCAAAAATTAAAATGAAATAAATTAGCAATAAAATGACAAATGACATTCATAGTTCAGTGCCTTGTTCAGGTGAAGAGAAACTAGAAGGAGCAGAGAGAGGAGAAACTATCATCAGGATATATTATATGAGAAATAATCGATTTTTCAATAAAAGGAAAAAAAGGTATAGTAGTGTGCTGTGGAATGGTCTGTATGTCAAATGTGTTGCTAATTGGTCAATAAATAAAACACTGATTGGCCATTGGCTAGGCAGGAAGTGTAGGCGGGACAAGGAGGAGAATAAAGCTGGGAAGTGGAAGGCTGAGTCAGAGAGACACTGCCAGCCGCTATGATGAGAAACAGCATGTGAAGATGCCGGTAAGCCACGAGCCATGTGGCAAGGTATAGATTAATAGAAATGGGTTAATTTAAGCTGTAAGAACAGTTAGCAAGAAGCCTGCCACCGCCATACAGTTTGTAACCAATATAAGTCTCTGTGTTTACTTGGTTGGGTCTGAGCGGCTGTGGGACTGGCAGGTGAGAGAGATTTGTCCTGACTGTGGGCCAGGCAGGAAAACTCTAGCTACAGTGGTGCATTTGGATTCTAATTAACATCATCACTAATCAAATTTGATCTACTTGAGATACATTGTCATCACTATTAGGTTTACATTTTGTTTTTGAATGAAAATTGTCATACTTTCAAAAATTAAGAGAGGAAAAAAGTATTTGGAAAGAGAGATATAATTATACATCCTGAAAAATATCAAAAGAGTAGCCAATTATATGAAGAACTGCATATATATATATATATATATATATATATATATAAATTTGACAGCTCAGATGAAACAAACTAGTTCTCAAAAAGAGATTGACAAAATGTTTTTTTTTTTAATTTACAAAATAGAACTTCTAGACCTAGCTACTTTTATTAGAGAACACTACCAAATGACTAAGGAAAATCAAGACTTCTGCAACCTGTTCTATAAAATAAGAGGACAGAATTTTTCTAATGTATTTATGAAATAATTTTAATCAATAATATAACCAAAGAAAGATATTTATAAAGCACAAAGTATAGAACAATATTTTTCTTTCATATAAGAATAAAAGTCAATTTGAAAATAATAAACAAAAGAGGAAAGAATTGCAGATTATTATTATTATTATTATTATTATTCATTATCCACCCTGATCAAGTAGATTTTATCCAAGTATATCATGTAAATATAAAATTCGAAAAAAGAATTAGTCAATAGGCTGAACATGAAAAATCACTGTATATTAGCCAATGAAGCACAGCCATGGATAAAGTTCAATGCTCATTTATAGTTTATCAAACTTTTAAAACAGCAGTAGAAGGAAAGACCTACAACTTGCTAAAGTTCATATATAATTCACAGAGAGCTCACATTGCTGTTATCCATGAAAGAGAGAATAAAATCAGAAATAAGAAAAGGATGACCACACTCACCAATATTCTTCATGTACAAGAAGTTTTGGTCAGTGCAATTAAACAACGAGTTAATATGGAAGTTATAAATTACAAAGCAAGAAATAAACTTTCCCCTATTCACTAATGCTATTATGGACATCATATAAATATCAACATGTTCACATAGCATCCCCTAGAACTAATAAATTAGTTCAACCAGGTATCAATATACTAGGTTAAAAAACAGAACACATATGAATATAGGAACAAAATGCAGCATAATTTATAGCCTCTTAAAGTTAGTATGGAACAATTATCAATAATTATGCCAAATCATGTATAAAATTTTTACAGTATTTCTATATATTATTAGTAAATAGTTTGTAAATAAACATCAGTGAAGACACAAATACCAACCATGTGTCTATGAGTTGGAAGACTGCATTATTAAAATGACAGTTCTACATAAATTGATACATAGATTCAATAGAATTTCATTAATTTTTCATCATAATATATTTATAAAAGTTGTCAAAGTCTATCTTAAATTCTTATAGAAAATAGAATATCCAAAGGGGCCTTTTTAGGACAAGAAAATAATTGAAGGCTGTTGGTAACCTGTGACTTATAAAGCCTCAATAAGTTTGATACTTTGTTACTGATTAAACCATGAAACATAAAATAAATCCAGAAAAAGACCTTTAAAATATAATAAATTATTTTCAGTGTAGTCATAAGAACAATTAGACACACTTTAAAAAGACTTTTAAATAAGTGGTGTACTGTGGTATGTTCTCTATGCTGTGAATGTGTTGTTCTGATTGGTTAATAAATAAATTGCTGATTGGCCAGTAGCCAGGCAGGAAGTATAGGCAGGACAAAGAATGAGGAGAAGCTACCAGCAGCTGCCATGAGAAGATGTAAAGTACTGGTAAGCCACAAGCCACATGGCAAGGTATAGATTTATAGAAATGGGTTAATTTAAGATGTAGGATCTAGATAGCAGGAAGCCTGCCACGGCCATACAGTTTATAAGTAATATAAGTCTCTGTGTTTACTTTGGTCCTAATGGCCAGCCGCAGAGCTGCAGGAGCTGAACAAAACCAGGAAAACGTTAGCTACAGTGGTGTTTAAACTGCCCATGACCATGGTAACTCTTACAAGTAAAAACATTTAATTGAGGATAGCTTACAGTTTTGGGAGTTTAGTACATTATCATCATGCCAGGGTTCATGGTAGCATGTAGGCAGACACGGTGCTGAAGAAGCAAAAATTCTACATGTGGATCAGAAGGCAGCAGGAAGATACTGCCACCCTGGGCCAGACTGAGCATCTGAGACTTTAAAGCTTGCCCCCAGGGACATAATTCCTCCAACAAGGTCACACCTGCTCCAACAAAACCATACCTCCTAATAGTGGCACTCCCTATGATCCTATGGGGGCCATTTACTTTTACTGGATTAAAAAATCAGGATCAATTATATATTACCTATAAGAGATTCATGTCTGCTTTAAGGATATAAATATATTGAAAATAATAGGAGTACCAAAAAAAAAAAAAAACCAGAAGATTTAGCTATCAGAAGAAAAGAAAAAAATGTTTCGAAATGTTAATTCGAAACTTGCAATACAAGTTTAAAAAGTTGTTATATTAGGATAAAAGAGATATAATTTATACATATTAAGCATTTACCATAAGAGGACCTATACATGTCAACCATATACTAGGAGATCTGAATGGGGAAACATATATTAAGATAATCATCGAAGAGTGCATAATATCTCATGTTAAAAATAAGTTTGATCATCAAGAAAGAAAATTCAGTAAGAAAATATTGGCAATCTACACTTATTGAATATTATTTTAAGGTGTGTGTGGGAAAAACTCAGAGGCAAAAGATAGATGGGATAATTTAAATTTAAGAAAAGCGAGCAGGAAACTAAGCCAAGCTAAGGTTAGGCATTCATTAGTAATAATAAACCTCCGTGTATCAATTTATTTGGGAGCTGGGTGGCAGGCCCCCCAAGGAGTAAAAAACAAACAACAGCACACACTACTGAAAAATTTTCATAAGAGACATGTACATCATATTCTACTCAAGAACAACTAAGTATAAAGTATATCTTATTCTCAAACATATATAGGATACTCTCATCTGTGAGGTCATAAAAGCAATCTTTACAAAACTAAAAATATACATCAAATGTCTTTTTCTAATATGATGAATGTAGAAACCAGTAATAGAAGGCAAACTGGAAACTCTACAATTATGGTGATATTTTATTTGTACTGAAATGTGGTTTTATTTGTATGTTAATAAATAAAAGTGCCTGGGGGTCAGAACTAATAGCAAGCCATAGTGGAAGTCTGGGAGTGGTAGCACACACCCTTAATCTCATCACATGGCAGGCAGAGTCTGTGTGTTCAAGGACATAGCCACCTTGGAGACACACGCCTTTAATCTCAATACCAACCATAGAGACCTGGAGGTCTGTATAGACAGGCAGTGATGAGGAGGTCATGTGGTTGGGTTTACAACCAATGAGAAGGCAGAACAGAAAGTCAATAAAAAGACAGACACACAGAAAGTAGGTCTCTTTCTCAGGGGAAGGATGGCAGTGGCAGCAGGGGGTAAGAAGGCGGTCTTGGTCTCAGCTCTTAGCTCTCTGACCTCTGGGGCTTTTAACTCTGCATTTGGCTCTGTGTTTCTTATTTAATAAAACCGTTCAGAATTACATCTACGTACAATTCTGGAAATTTAAAAACAGTGTTATTGATGTTGTGGGGGTCTGTTCATTCTTACATTCTTGAAGTAAGTATTTCAGTCAAGGAATATAGAGGGCTTGAGCAGAATTTTATTTAACAACTATAAGCAAAGAAATATTCAAAGGAGAAGTTAGAGATAACTGCCCTAAAGGAGAGGTTAACATATTCTTTTTCTACATTGTAGATTTAAGGAAAAGCATTAAGAACTGTCATTGGGTGTATGTTAGAGAATCTAGGTTTTTCAGACAGCACCTAGAGATTGCTGTAGGGAAGCACAGACTCTATCCCTACTTCCACCAGCAGGAGTAGTTTGGGAAAGCAAGTACAGGTCTCTTGCTGTTTAGGTCTGGGACAACTTAAGTCACCCCAGCACATTAATCAGTCCTCTTTCCATATGCAACACCTCTTTGACTCCCAAGATATAGCTCAAAAAGTGTGCAGTATTCTGCTTCCCTCTGTAACCTTTAAGAGAAGAAATTTTATTAATCGATGCTGTTTAGAAGCCATTCTTACCATTTAGTATGTTTCAATTGGATGCATTAGAGGCAAAGAATACAAGTGAAGGGCCCACAGCATCTTACATATGTTAATGGGAGGAGGGGTTTGTGGGAACCATCTACAACCTACTGAGACTAACTTAGATTTCCTAGAGCCTTGTCCTTCCTCTCTTATCTCATATGCATATGCATGCCTTTTGTTGCTGATCCCTGGAGTTTCCAACCTTGCTCTTTTATCTCTATTGTTCTTAAACTTTAAACTTTCAGATAAAAAAACAAACTAAAATGTAAAACTATTTTGAAACAAATGAAAATGGAAACAATTCATACCAAAATATATAAGATGCATAAAAACAGTACTAAGAGGGAAGTTTGTAGAAAAAAATATTTTGCCAAAATTTTGTATAAAGTGAAATATACCACACAGACTATGTATGGAAAAGAGGGGTGTCTTATTCACTCACAGTTGTAGGATTTGAATTACAAACAGTATACCACTGACTTTTGCTTTAGAGTAGGCACAATGGATAACAGTAGATGGTAGGTATATTGGTTACTTTTGTATTGATGTGATAAAAGATAATGGCCAAGGCAACTTATAGAAGTGTTTGTTTTTGCTTATACTTCTAGAATTCATGATGGCTAAGAAGCGTAGAAACAAGTAGTAGGCATGGTGGCTAAAACTGTATGCTGAGAATTCACACCATGTACTGCAAGCAAGAAGAAAAGAAAGTAAGTTATATTTAGGTGAGGCTTTTAGTCTCAAGTTTCACCCTGAGTAATAGCCTTCTTTCATCATGGGTGGACCTCCTAAATTTCTTCAAACAGTGGGAATGAAATATTCAAGTGCCCTAGGCTATGGGTGACATTTCTTGTTTAAATCACCACAGGAGGGTAGGTATAGGTAAAGGAAGGGTCTCATGTTGGACTTAAATGCCAAAAGAAAAATGAAATTTCCAAAAATTATTTCCAAGGATATGGTTACAACATCTGAAATAACTCTAATTGATCATCACATCTTAAAGTTCTATATTAACTCTCAATGATCTATCAAGAATTTAGTCACACTGAACCATTAGGAAACAGATAGTCTATACACAATCTGTACAAAACTGTGCAAAAATTAGAAGGACTTTACAAAACCTGTTGAATTAAATAAAAAGAGTACTAAATGGAAGTTTATGATTTTTAGCATTTTTGCACTTTTAGCAAAAGGAAAAAATGTCAATAGTGTCTACTTTAAAAATCTGGGTAAATTAAAAAACTAAATGCATTTTTCTAATAGACAGAAAGAAATAATGAATTTGGAAAATAAATGAAATGGAGAGTAAACAAAGAATATAAAACTCAGAGTTGATTCTTTAAATATAGCACAGAAACCTTTAGCTTCATTAATAAGGAAAGTAAGTGTCAAATTAATGAAACTAGAAATAAAAGTAGAACAATTGCAAAAGATGCCACCAAAATAAAAAGAATCACAAGGTCTTATTACATGAAATTGTACACAAACAAACTGAATAACCTAAATGTAGATAAATTCATAGAAAAGTGCAACCCACCAAGATTGACCTGGCAGAAAGAGAAAGCTTGAATAGGAACATAACTGTGAGATTGAAGCAGTAATTAAAACATTTCCTACAGGACCAGATGGTGTTACATGAATTCAATCAAACATTAAAATTAGTGATATCATTAATCTTTAAAAAAAACAAGTAGAATGGATACTTCTAAATTCATTTTATGAAGTCAGGAGCACCCTGACAGCAAAACCACACAAAGACACTCAAGAAATGAAAACCATGGGCCAACACATCTCAAGAACACAGATGGACAAAAATATTGAACAAAACTGTGAATTTTATTGAATAAATCACTGTGCTGGTTAGTTCTTACCAAGTTGATACTAAGTATATTTACCTGGAGGAACTGAGCAATTGACTCCATCAAACTAGCTTGCAGTCAGATCTATGAGACACCTTGTTAATTGAAAGTAATACAACATTGTGTAGGCAACTCTAGGTGACGCCATACTTAGGCTGTTGGGTCTGGTCTATATAAAAAGATAGCTGAGCAGATCATTGAGACCAGTGATCCTTCTGTCTCTAACCCCTCAGCAAAGGAGTTCCAAGTGCATGGATGACCACGCCAAGCTTTTTAACAAAGGTGTCTGGGAATCAAGGTCAGTCCTTCATGCTTATACAGCAATTCATGGTCTCTGCTTTAGTTTTTGCTCCAGTTCCTTTCATTAGTTTTCCTCTGTGATAGAGTGTAATCTGTAAAATGTAATAATACATTTTCTCTCCACATTTTTTGTCATAGTGTTTGTCACAGTAACAGAAAGTGAACTAGAACGTTCATCAGAAAGATGATACATCATGATAAAATAAAATATAACCCTGCAGGGTAACAATATATGAATATCAACAACGTGAAACAACACATAAACAGACTAAAATTTAAAATAAATTATCACAAATACATGCTATTGAAAACATTTAAGAAACTCTTAACAACTCTGGTATATGAGAATTTGTCAACATAATAAAAGGAATTTATTAATAGTTATCAGCTGACATCAGTGGGTGAAACTGAACTAGTACAAAATCTGGATGTTTACTGGCTTGCTTGGCTACCTTTTCTACACAGACCTGGACCACTTACTCATAGTGGGCTGGGCCCTCCACATCAAGAAAATAGCTCACAGACTTCCCTACAGGCTAATCTGATAAAAGCATTTTTTTTTTCAAATAATGGACCCTCTTCCCAGAAGATTCTAGCATGTGTCAAGTTGACAAAAATCTAATCATCACGAATCAGTGAGAAAGTGTTTTCTTACTCTTCAACTTTTACGAAGAGTTTGAGAGTTGATGTCAGATATAATGCTCAGATCTTAAATGCACATCATAAAAGTGAAATCTATGGCTTTGTATTTATATATCATAGCTTGCAGTACTTGTCTCAGGTTTTCACTTTTTCTGAAAGGTACATTCTCATTTTATATCTTTTTTTCTTTTTTTTTTTTCTTGGAAGACATTCATTTTCTTCTTTCATACCCAAACTTGTATTTAGGACAGCAAAGTATTCTGGCAACGTTGAAAACTCAGTTTATTTACAAATAAATTCTGAGCTACAAAGACTTTACTGAAAACAATTCGGCCATCCGTGTTTTGCAGTACTTATTGCACAAATGAGTGGTTTTCTATAAAAGATTTATAGAGGAAAAAGCAGTGGGTTTCTCTTTGTTGTGTACTGAGGGAGGAAATGAAATTGCTCAATTTCAAGACTGAAAGAGTTTGTTTGTGATGTTCTAGAGTGTTTCACCTTAGACCCTGGCAGCACAGGTCCATCAAGGCTCCCAAGAAGTATATGTTATCATTTAAGTTTTTGTTTACAGCTTGAAAACAGTGTTGACCTGCTTACTTTTCAATACCAAGGTAAAATGTCATGTGTTGTCTGACAAACAATGTCTGTCAGAGACATGGATATTTTTCTCATTGAACTTCATTTTCTCCTCTGTAGTTCTAACCTTCTGAAAATCAATCTTTTAATAAAGAAGAAAATGTCTACTGTTGATTTTTATAGACCAAAAGGTCAGGATTACAGTTACTGATATAAAAACTGGAATTAATTTTTTTTAAATCAAGAAAAAAATGTTCCCCCAGGAAACTGGAGTTAATACAGTAGCTTTCTTGTTTTCTCTAATAATGACAGGAATACCTTTGCCCTCAAATCAGTTTTAATTACTGCTCTAGGTTACAAACTTTCCTCACATTGAAAAATTCTGTCAGTTTTTGTGTTGACTTCTATGAAGGAAATAATCATTCTTTTCATTGTTTGATGAACAGGAACTACAATATAATGAATTTAGAAAATTAGACAAATATCTAATTTAAGAAACATACGTTAGACTAGCAAATACATATTTAGTTAGCATTTATTAATATAAACTAGCTGTATAGCTGTAATTTTGCTATAAACTTATTTTGCCAAGTAGTTTATCTGTGGCTTATGAAAGTTAAAATATCATGTAACATTTCCTTATTTAATATGGGATGGATGCTGCTTTGTTAGTGCTTGCTTTAAGTAACATTCAAACTAATAGCAGACTGATACAAATCTGAATTAATCAGGGCTATCTAGGAGGGAAGGATATCCTTTCTGTATGTTGAAGGAGCTTTAGCAAATGCTTAAACAAACAAGTTCTCAAAGTAAATATTAGCTGTGCATAAATGTTACTAAAATAAGAGTAGTTGAGTAAACACATCTGTTAAACTTATCACTTAGAGTTAAATAGACACAAAAGACATTGTTTGATAGAATTGGAATGCCTTGCTAAAGTTCAAATTGCTATTTTGAACACAGACAAAGCATTGTTTCAAGGGATTGCTTAAACATATGTCACAGACAAGAGATTGATTACGAGGGACCTAACCTCAGGAATGCTGGAGGGAATTCACATTTTTATGTCAGATAATAGCTAAAATAAACAAGTTAGGAAAAGAATGTCCCACACTATTTTCTTTCTGTTTTATTTTCTTCATAGAAATTGGGACTAGAAATATAAATATAATAGACATGAAAATTCCTCTTGCAAAATCATAAATTAGTGTTTAAAATATAATTAATTATTCAAAGGGTATTTTCATCTTTATCTGTACATAAAAATATAGTCTGTAGGAATATTTGTACTCAAATAAAACACAAAATATGTACATTGATAAAAATTTTAAAGGACCTGCACTTTTATTCTTGATATTAAGTTATAGCATAGGTATTTTTGTTTCTAAAAGAAGGTTCCATGATTATAAAAAAATAAAACTAATGACATGAACTCAACTTGACTTAAAATATCAATAAGTATTGCAATTTAATTTCATTAGAAGTATGAAAAAGATGGAACATTTACTCTGTTTATTGTGAAGTATCCATGCTTCAATATGTAAGATTAAAGATTAAATACAATTAAATGCCATTTCTACGTGCAGCATCCTTTACATTAGTTCTGTGCTGTACAATAAAATGCCACCTTTTGTCACTAGTGTGTAAATATGTTACTTTCATATCCATGCTAGATGAAACGTTTTTGCAAAAGTAATGCTTGATGAAATTGAAAATTGTCATGCAATGAAGGTTTTCACAGCAAGAACAAAACTCAAACTGAACGCCACTAAATTTGATGGTGAATCAGCTTCACATCCTCCTTATCTCTTATCCCTTATTCCAGGGGTTC
Source organism: Peromyscus californicus insignis (assembly GCF_007827085.1). Taxonomy (NCBI): domain Eukaryota; kingdom Metazoa; phylum Chordata; class Mammalia; order Rodentia; family Cricetidae; genus Peromyscus; species Peromyscus californicus. The sequence goes on along the minus strand of NW_026294391.1, from coordinate 71,880,096 downwards.
ACATTCAAAAATAAAATATGCCTTGCCAGTGTACAAAGAGTTGTGCATTAGCTTGTTCACTTAGTAACAGTCAACAGTGGATAAATGAAACCAATCTTACACCTAGAAATTTTCCAACAAAAGGAAGGGAATCACTTGGAATGATACTTGGAAATGAATTCCCTATTTCTATTCAAATTAAATAAATAGATATAAGTTAAACACATTGTTCTAAATGATCATGAATAAAATTATTAGTGTGCAAATCAGAATACACTATTAAAATTCAACTATGAAAATAGGGACTATAATATAAAGTAAAATAATACAAAATATATACTATATGGAAAAGCTATTCACTATTTGGTCACTAAAAGCCTTGCTCAGAGTAGCAACTAAGATATTGTTGTGTAAATGGCAGCTAAACATGTATGACCAGTTGTGGCTAGAGTTTTCCTGCCTGGCCCATGGTCAGGGCAAATCTCTCTCACCTGCTAGTCCCACAGCCGCTCAGACCCAACCAAGTAAACACAGAGACTTATATTGGTTACAAACTGTATGGCGGTGGCAGGCTTCTTGCTAACTGTTCTTACAGCTTAAATTAATCCATTTCCATTAATCTATACCTTGCCACATGGCTCGTGGCTTACTGGCATCTTCACATGCTGTTTCTCATCATAGCGGCTGGCAGTGTCTCTCTGACTCAGCCTTCCACTTCCCAGCTTTATTCTCCTCCTTGTCCCGCCTATACTTCCTGCCTAGCCAATGGCCAATCAGTGTTTTATTTATTGACCAATCAGCAACACATTTGACATACAGAACATCCCACAGCACTTCCCCCTTTTTTTTCCAAAAAGGAAGGTTTTAACCTTAACAAAGTAAAATTACATATAATTTGGGAATTTGGGCGTAGCTTCTCTTACTACTTCCTGCTGGAGGGGGGCGCTGTATCTTCTGGGGACACAAAGAAAATTTTAGGATTATGGAATAGTCCGTGAGGCTGTATCATCTGAGCCAGTTGCCTTGAAACAATTCTGGACGTTGAATCATCTGGGCCATGGTGTCATCAGAGACCTTTCAGGGGGTCTTGGCTGGTCAAACCTGATGTATCTTAATCTGGAACAAATCCATAGCCTCTGGCTTTCTGTGGGAACAAAAGCAGAGTCTCCTTTCCAAAGCAACATATCCTTATATCCAAATTTTGAAGTCAAGGTACCTTTAAAATATACATTTTGGCATAACTCAACATCTTTTACAATCAAATGTTTTTCTGCAGTTAAAAATCCCAAAGACAACACAATCCAGATTCTCTGTGTAATATTCATCTTCACGTGGCTTATTTTTTATATTAATTTTACTGTCTCTTTAAAGACTTTACTTTTTAAAACTATGTATTTGTTTATATAACTGTATATATCACCTTTTTTGTCTCTTTCAAGCCTACGTATATTTTACATACATTGTAAACTATTACATCTGAATCTGTTTTATTGTGAATCTATTGCTTTAAACTGCAGCAGCTGTGGCTGCTGGCTCCACCCACCTCAGCTTCCCAACATGGTGGTGTTACATTTACCACCAGCTCTGGGAGCCATTGTGGGTCCATGCCTTTATCCAAGCAGCATGCAGCCCAGAAACCTCCCCTTTTGCTCTGCACCAGCAAAGGCTAAATCCACCATGCAGCTCAAAGTGCCACTTGCAAAGGCCCCACTCCCACCATACAGCAGGTCCAGCGCACACGCAACCCACAAGTAGCTCAAACCGGCAGCTGCCGCTCATTTGAGAGAGACAATTAGGAACTGTTTTTAGTTCCGTTTTAGAATCTTTTTTTCTCAGTTTTTAGGTGGAAACTCTTGCCACCACGTTGGACGCCAAAGAGTGACTAGTAGAAAGGATATTAAGATTTTATGTAGTATATGTAGACATCTAGAGATATAGAGATAATGAACAAGACATATTAACACAAAAGCAGGCATTTAGAACTATACAGGATATTTTAGAAAGATAAAAAAATTCAAGTGTTTGTGCTCTATTTTTGTAGCTATAAGCCCTCCAATATACTGAAAATTTAAGAAGCTGAGAGTGTTTGAAAGTTATTACACGATATGTACTAAGATAAAACTATAAAACTTGCTTTGTATTATATATATATATATATACATATACATATACATTCAAAACAGTCCTACCATGCTATGATGTCTATGAATCACAACAACAGCATGGCGTGTTAAACCTAAAATTGTAATAGTGGCATATATATTTTGCCAGTACTAACAGCTCTCTAATAGTACTTCAGCCCTACTTAATAAGTAGGAATTAGTTTCTCTTACAGGAAAATAGTCAACTTCTCATGGGTAGTATAGATGTGCATCTTGGGGGTAACCTACAACCTCCTTTTTACTAAGCAAGTATAATCACTACCTACATTCTAAATATTTATACTAATATGCAAAGATACATGTAGTACTGACCCTTCATCAGGGAATCTTGTCTTTGCAACAGATGGAGACCATTACAGAAAACTACCATGGGTTGAAATGCAGAGTTGTAGAGCCTAGTACCAACTGATACATCTATAATGCAACTCTTGCACCTATGGCTTAGGGACAATTATATAAGAGGGCTTGGGACAACTGCAATACCTAGAGGAACAAAGAGTGTGTTGTGAGGTTATTGTGTCTTCCTGAAACATCACAGAAGCTACTTACATGTCTCACCCACATGGCTGCCTAAACATGAACTGAATAAGCTCAACACTGATATGCTTATATGGAAACAGATAGCTCACAAGGTCTTAATCCTAGACAAAGAACAACTGTAATATATCAAATCTACATAAGTCTTATAAGGAGTTAAATAACCAATTTTCATACAATGTATGTATGCTGATAGGCAGATGCACAAAATTAGTAATCAAAATTGGATAGCTTTAAATATAATGTCATGACACACCAGGAAGTGATTCAAAAGTTTTCTCACTGAATTTTCATCTAAAAACTATCAACACACTTTGCCATAATTTTAGCATCTGTTAGTTAGCATATTAGATCAATTATCTGTCTTTGAAGAACATGATGAGATTGAAATGCAAAGCTCTTTTCCAAGTGCTTCAAAACAACTATTCATCCATTAAAATGAAGGAAGAGAAGTGTATGAGTCACAGTTTTTGCTATAATTTTGTCAAATTCATTTGAAATTATGTATAAATCCTTGGAGAAATATAATGTGCTACTATTAAACATTTCACATTTTACCCAGTAACAAGAATAAAACCTTTAAGGGATAAAAAGAAAACATTGAGAAATACTTATTGTATAAGTATAAATATATTTGAATGCTTGGTTAACAGTAAGAATGGTGTAGGAAACATTAGGAGGTTTAGCTTTATAGGAGGAGGCATGTCACTGGGCCTGGCCTTTGAACTTCCAAAGCCCATGACATTCCAGTTTGCTCGCTCTCTCTCTTTCTCTTTCTCTTTCTGTCTCTGTCTCTGTCTCTGTCTCTCTCTCGCTCTCTCTTCATCCTTCCCTGTCTCTCTTTCTCTCTCTATTTCTCTGCCTCATGATTGTTGTCTCAAAATGTAAACTCTTAGGTACTACTACAACTCCATGCCTGCTTGCCTGCAGCCATGCCCCCTGACATGATGGTCATGGACTCACTCTCTGAAACTGTAAGCAAGTCCTCAATTAAATACTTCCTTTTATGAAGTTGCAGTGACCATGGTGTTTTGTTACAGCAATAGAAAATTATGTAAGACAATTGTATTATTTTAATAACTACATTTATATCCGGCAAAAGAGGTAATGAGTTTTTTCAGAAATAATGTCATAAATTGAAAATATACAAGCAAATAACTGTTTGTTTGAAATATATTTGTTCATTTATTTCAGAAATAAGTGAATATGCTATTATTAACCAAATAACTTTTATTTGCAATTATAATATAGGCAGGAAAAAGAAGCAAAAGGTGACTTATGTGTCCAAATATTGCCAAAATTTCAGGGAAGAGGAAATATATGACTCAAAATAATTCTAAAGGTAAGATATAGTTACCTACTAATAAACAAAACCACAAGAAATAATTATTATTATACTCAAACATGATGCAGTCTGCCAATATTTGCCTTTATTTATTAAATGCCATCATGAAAAAAAAAAAAAAACTCCAGGACTTATCTTCAATAGCATGAAATGAAAGAATGAGACAGTGTTAGAAAGCTATTTGTAAATAAAACTAAATTATGAAATGAAAGGATCTCTAATATATATATAATTATATATAATATATATATATAATATAAATTTTGGCTCCCTAAATTAATCATTACAATTATATTTTCTTTTTTATTTATTCTTCTTTCATATCTTTCATCCTGAACGTGTTTTCCCCTCCTTACTCCCGTTCAATCGTCCACACACATCCCCTCACCCCCAGATTCACTCCTCCTCTCCCTTCAGAAAAGGGCAGGCCTCCCAGGGATATCAATCAGACACGGCATATCAATTTGTAATAAAACTAGGCACATTTCCTCATATTAAGGCTAGATGAGGTAACCCAGTAGATGGGAAAGGTTCCCAAAATCAGACAAAATAATCAGAGAAAGCCCCCACTCCAACTGTTAGAAGTCCCACAGGAACACTAGGCTATGTAACCATAATATGCAGAGAAGGTAGGTCAGACACGTATAGGCTCCATGATTGTCAGTTGAGTCTCTTTGAGCACCTACAAGCCCTGCTTATTAATTCTGTGAGTCGTTTTGTTTTGTTGTCTTGATCTCTCTGTCTCCTACAATCCTTCCTCACCCTCTTCTTCAAGATTCCCTGAGCTCTTCCTAATGTTTAACCCTGGGTTTCTACATCTGCTCCCATGATGCTCTGATGATGATTATGTGAGGCTCTGGTCTATGAGTATAGTAGACTATCATTAGGAATCATTTCATTGACTTTTCTTTTGATCATTTTTGCTTTTATCTTGGGTCTCTTGGCTATCCAAATTTGGTCCCTGGCCCTCTGGGCAGTGTCTGGCACAGGGTCCCTCTCCTGGCATAGGCCTCAGTTTGGACAAGTCATTGGTTGGCCTGCAGTCATTAGTTGTGCCACCTTTACCACAGCACATCTTGCATGCAGAACTAAGTGTAGGTCTCACGTGTTGTGGCAGGGTTGTTCTCCAAATCTCTCCACTGGAAGCCTTACCTAGTTACAGAAGACAGCCAGTTCAGGATCTATATCCTCCATTACTAGGAGTCTTCACTAGGGTCACCCTCATGAATTCCTGGGAGTTTCCATTGCACTAAGGTTTCTACCTTGCCTCCCAAATATCCCCCAATTCCAGTCATCTCTCCCAGTACTCTCCTCCTTCCCCTCCCAATACCCGGTCCTTCCTGTTCTCATCCCCACCTGCTCCCAGCATATTCGTGAAATTTATTCTACTTCCACTTCCCAGAGAGACCCATGTGTCCCCCACTTAGGTACTCCTTGTTACTTAGCCTCTCTGTGTCTGTGGATTGTAGAATGGTTCTCCTTTATTTTACATCTGATAGAAACTTATTAGTGAGTACATACCATGCCTGTCTTTCTGAGTCCGAGTTACCTCATTCAGGATTTTTTTTCTAGTTCCATCTGATTGCCTACAACTTTCATGATGTTATGTTTTTAAAGCTGTATAATACTCCATTGTGTAAATATCCCACATTCTCTATATTATTTCTTCAGTTGAGGGGCATTTAGATTGTTTACAGGTTCTGTATATTGTGAATAAAACTGCTATGAACATAGTTGAGCAGGTGACCTTGTGGAAGAATGGCTTTTGTGTATATGCCCATGAGTGGTAGATCAAATCTCAATTTTCTGAGGAATTGCCATATTGATTTCCATAGTGGCTGTAGAGGTTTGCAATCTCACCAGCAATGGAGGTGTGTGTTCCCCTTGCTCTATATCTGTGCCAGCATGAGCTGCCACTTGTGTTTTTGATATTAGCTATTCTGAGAGTTGTAAGATGGAATCTCAAAGTAGTTTTGATTTGTATTTCCCTAATGGATAAAGATTTTGACCATTTCTTTAAGTGGTTCTCAGCCATTTGAGATTTCTCTATTGCCAATTCTCTCTTTAGATTAGTGCCCCATTTTAACTGGATTATTTGTTGATGTATAGTTTCTTGAGTTCTTCTTATATTTTGAAAATTAGCCCGCTGTTAGAGGGGAGTTGATAAAATATTTTCCCCATTCTGTAGGCTGCCATTTTTTTTCCTATTGATGATGTCCTTTGACTTATATATAAGCTTTTCAGTTTCTTGAGGTCTCATCTCATTTATTACTTGTTGATATTAGTGCCTGTGCTAATAGTGTTTTGTTCAGGAAGTTGTTTCCTGTGCTATTGTACTTAAGGATATTCCCAACTTACTCTTCTACCAAGTTCAGTATCTGATTTTATTTTCAGGTCTTTGATGCACTTGGACTTGAGTTTTTGCAGTGTGATATATATGGATCAATTTGCATTCTTCTACTTGCTGACATCCAGCTATGCCAGCACCATTTGTTGGAGATGCTTTCTTTTTTCCTTTGTATATCTCCGGCTTCTTTGTCAAAAATCAAGTGTCCATAGATATGTAGATTAATTTCCGTGTCTTGAATTCTATTACATTGATCAACCTATCTGTTTTTATGCCAATATTATGCTATTTTTATTAGTATAACTCTGTAATACAACTTGAAATTGTGGACGGTGATACCTCTGGAAGTTCTTTTCTTTTACAGGGTTGTTTTAGCTATCTTGTTTTTTTGTTTGTTTGTTTTGTTTTGTTTTCCATTTCAAGTTGAATATTGTTTTGTCAAGGTCTGTAAAGAATTGTGTTAGAATTTTGATGGGGATTGTATTGAATCTGTAGATTGCTTTTGGTAAGTTAATTCTACTAATCTCTAAGCATAGGAGATCTTTCCATATTCTGATATATTCTCCAATTTCTTTCTTCAAAGACTTGAAGTTCTTGTCATACTGGTCTTTCACTTGTTTTGTTAGAGTAACACCAAGATATTATATATTATTTGTGGCTATTGTGAAGGGTGTTGTCTCCCTGATTTCTTTCTCAGTCCTTTTGTCATTTATAAATAGGAGGGATACTGATTATTTTTAGTTAATATTGTATCTAGCCTCTTCACTGAAGGTGTTTATCAGTGTAGGAGTTCCCTGGTAGAATTCTGGGGATCACTTATGTATACTATCACATCATCTGTGAATAGTGATTCTTTGACTTCTTTCTTTCCAATTTTTATCCCCTTGACACCCTTTAGTTGTCTTATTGCTTTAGCTAGAACTTGTAGAACTATAATAATAAATGTGGAGAGCATAGACAGCCTTGTCTTATTTCTGATTTTCATAAAATTGTTTTGTATTTCTCTTTATTTATTTTGATGTTGGCTGATGTAAATTGCCTTTATTATGTTTAGGTATTTTCCTTGTATCCCTGATCTCTCTAAGACTTTTATCATGATGGGGTGTTGGATTTTGTCAAAGGCATTTTCAGCATCTAATGAGATGGTTATTTGTTTTGTTTTGTTTTGTTTTGTTTGCTGTTATTTTTCCTTGCAGATTGTTTATATGGTGGATTGCATAGACTTATTTTTATATGTTGAACCATCCCTGCATCTATGGAATAAAGCCTACTTGATCATGGTGGATGATCTTTTTGATGTGTTCTTGGATTTGGTTTGTGAATATTTTGTTGAGCATATTTGTATCAATGTTTATGAAGGAAATTGGTATTTAATATTCTTACTTTGTTGAGTCTTTTTCTGGTTTGGGTATCAGTGTGATAGAGGCAACATAAAATAAATTTAACAATGTTCCTTCTGTTTCTATGTCACAGAATAATTTTAGGAGTATTGGTATTAGGTATTCTTTTAAAGCCTGTAAGAATTCTATGCTAAAACCATCTGGCCCTAGGCTTCTTTTGGTTGAGAGACTTTTAATGACTGCTTCTATTTTCTTAGGGGTTATTATTTTTTTTTTTTTTTTGGTTTTTCGAGACAGGGTTTCTCTGTGTAGATTTGTGCCTTTCCTGAAACTCACTTGGTAGCCCAGGCTGGCCTCGAACTCACAGAGATCCGCCTGGCTCTGCCTCCCGAGTGCTGGGATTAAAGGCGTGCGCCACCACCGCCCGGCCTTAGGGGTTATTTATATTGTTTATCTTATTTTGATTTATCTTTGGTAAGTGTTATCTATCAAGACAATTGTCCATTTCTTTCCAATTTTCCAATTTTGTGGAGTACAGTTTTTTGATGTATGACCCAAAGGTTCTTTGGATTTCCTTGGCATATTTTGTTTTGTTCCCCTTTTTGTTTGTGATTTTGTTAATTTGGATATTCTGTCTTTGACTTTTAGTTAGTTTGTATGAGTGTTTATCTATCTTGTTTATTTTCTCAAAGAATCAATCGTTTACTTCATTGATTTTTTTTTATCATTCTCTAGGACTCTGGTCTAGTCAAGGGTTCTCTGGAGTTCTGGGTGCCAGTGTGGCCTCTTTGTATCTGGGTGCTAGAGTGGCCTCTGGTCAAGCAGATATCTTCTGCTGGAGGTGGGCAGGATCTGATATATATATATATATATATATATATATATATATACACATAATTTCTATACATTACCATTCAAATGTGCTTTAAAGTCTTATATATTTTCTCTAATTAATTTCCAATTAGTTTATCATTCACATTCTTGCTTATAGAATTATAATAACAGTCACTTAATCTGTGGCTATCAACAAGCTAATTCTAATGTATATAAAGAAAAACAAGGGACTCAGAGTAATCAACAAAATTTTGAATGAGGAAAAAATTACTAAATAACTTATAATATACATTAGCACTTACTAGATAGTTACATTAATCAAGACCATGCTAAAGTTATGCTTGTGAGAAAGGCCTGTAATCTCAACTACTTGGGAGGCTATAACAGGAAGATTGCCATTTCAGTATATGTCTGGGCTAGAGAGGGTAGCCTGGGTAAATTAGCAAGACTATGTTCCAAAATAAAAAGAAATAAATAAAAAGAGTGCAGTGAATACAGTTTGGTGGTAGAAAAACACTTGCCTAGCGTGTATTATGCCCTGCATTTAATATCCAGAATGAAAAAAAATGAAAAACGACATCTTATATTAGTAAAAGGATATACAGAAGAGCAAGAAAGAAGGATAAAGTAATGCAACACAAACATAAAGACAAGCTGCAAAACAAGCTCTCACTTCAAAGGGAATAGAACGTAGTTTCTTCTTGAGCCAAATAGGAGCTGCTATGTCTTTGGATTTTATCAGCTTTAAAGTTACATTTTTGTTTGAATAGCAGGGTCTTTTTTGGTTTGTTCTTGAATTGGGTGTGATAATATGGGTGGCATTTATTGTAGTCCCATGCAGATGTATTTGGGGAACTTGACATTACTTTTTGTGTTTGTACCTTCCTTAAAATAATTTTAGAAATAGACTTGCAAAGAATCTCGAACCACTTTGGAAATCAATATGGCGCTTTCTTAGAAAATTGGGAATCAATCTCCCCCAAGATCCAGCTATACCACTCTTGGGCATATACCCAAGAAATGCTCAACCACACCATAAGAGCACTTGTTCAGTTATGTTCATATTAGCATTGTTTGTAATAGCCAGAACATGGAAACAACCCAGATGCCCTTCAACTGAAGAATGGATAAACAAAATGTGGTACATATACACAATGGAATACTACTCAGCAGAGAAAAACAATGGCATCATGAGGTTTGCAGACAAATGGATGGATCTAGAAAAAATCATCCTGAGTGAGGTAACCCAGACTCAGAAAGACAAACATGGTATGTACTCACTCATAGCAGGATACTAGACATGAAACAAGGATGACTTGTCTGCTACTCACATCACCAGGGAGGCTACCTGGAAAACAGGACCCCAAGAAAGACACAGGGATCACCCAATGACAGAGAAATGGAATGAGATCTACATGAACAGCCTGGACATGAGTGGGGGTAATGAAAGGCGAGGGTTGAGGGAAAGAGAGCTTGGGGGAGCGGGAGATCCCAGCTGGATCAACAACAGAGAGGGAGAACAAGGAATAGGAGACCATGGTAAATAAAGACCACATGAGAATAGGAAGAAGCAAAGTGCTTGAGAGGCCCACAGAAATCCACAAAGATACCCACACAACAGACTGCTGGCAGTGGTCGAGAGACAGCCCGAACTGACCTACTCTGGTGATGGGATGGCCAAACACCCTAATTGTTGTGCTAGAAACCTCATCCAACTACTGAGGGATCTGGATGCAGAGATCCATGACTAGGCCCCGGGTGGATCTCTGGGAGTCTAATTAGCGAGAATGAGGAGGGTTTATATGAGCGAGAATTGTTGAGACCAAGGTTGGATAAAGCACAGGGACAAACAGCCAAATGAATGGAAACACATGAACTATGAACCAATGGCTGAGGGGTCCCCACTGGATCAGGCCCTCTGAATGGGTGAGACAGTTGATTGGCTTGATCTGTTTGGGAGGCATCCAGGCAGTGGGACCAGATCTTGTGCTCATTGCATGAGTTGGCTGTTTGAAACCTGGGGCCTATGCAGGATTGTTTGGCTTGGCCTGGGAGGAGGGGACTAGACCTACCTGGACTGAGTCTACCAGGTTGACCTCAGTCTGTGGGGAAGGCTTTGCCCTGGAGGAGATGGGAATGGGGGGGGGGTTGGGGGGAAGGTGAGGGGGACGGGAGGGGGGAGAACAAGGGAATCCGTGGCTGATATGTAGAACTGAATTGTATTGCAAAATAAATTAATAAAAAAAAAAGACAACTTAATTAGAGTTTAGGAACAGAACAATAGGACAGGCTAGTTGTAAATTTCAGCAGCTTCCAGGAAGAAAGGAATTTAGAGTAAGAGAGATGTGCCTTTCTGAGTACCTCTCTAAGTAATGAAGGTCAGTAATCAGCTGCAAGTACAGGAAGCAGAGATTTAAAGAAAGACTAAGAAAGCTCAAATTGCCATATAAAACATTCATAGACTTTAGTTCAGTATCTGAAAAAGAAAATAAATAAATAAAAAGAAGGAAAAGAAAAAGTTATGTTTTTCCAAGTTAGAAAAGCAGGTAGGCTACAGTAGAGAGGCTCTTACAAGCAGCTGCACCAAAAGAGGGTTTGTATATTATATCATTAATGAGATAATTATTCCTCCCATCCTCTTAGTCTGTCTTCAGCTCAGTTAGCTTCCCTGTGGTGTAGAACCATAGGTAGGTGATTGACAAACCCAGATGGATTAACTCTTAAGGAAGAAAAAAAGAGTATGTAATATTCTAGCCTTTGGTTCAGATCAGAATTTCATGTCTCCACCTAGGGACAGAGGTGGTCTATTCCTTTGATCAGGAATAAACAGTCTTCCCTTAATGGGCCTCAAAAGAGACCTGATACCTCAACCTTTTCTTTCTTTACTTTAAATTTTATGTACTGGCAAATATCATGTAATCTACACAGTGTTATTAAGGAAAGGGGAGGTAAAGCACAGGGCAAATTATGCGGGAAAATTTCATGCTAAGGCAATTAGTGCCTGTATAGCTACTTGTCAAAGAGACTTCAGAAAATCCTCAAAAAGTTCTCCCTGATGAATAAAAGCAGATTTTTTTCTCCCCAAAGAAAGTACTGCCACTGCATTTTTAGAAAATTAATAAAATATTTTTCTTCAAATAAAAAATATTTTTCTTCAAAATTTAATGTTCGAAAATGGGAAAATATACAAATAATTGAAATTTTAGTGAATAAATCACAAATGATCTGACATTGTAAATCTGGTGGTAAAGTGTTATTTAGTCACAAATTACTACTGGATGTGTAATTAACCTAGACTGAAGGGTTTTTCATTTTCTTTATCTGAGCAATGAAAATTGTAGATTTCATTTTAGCATACTAATTGATCTTATAAACAGGCTAAAGCAGCTACTGTAAACAGAGCCTCTATAGAAGCCCTGGTGGGAGAGGAGGTAGTATAAGTAGGTATGTGTGCCCTTGCTTTGACTATCACCATTAGCTTGTTGATCTTGTTCCCTTGCAACATTAATATATTTAGTTGGAATGTAGGAATCTGAAAAATTGAAGCTGACCTTCAAGGAAAGGACAAAAAATATGTCTCTTCTTCATTTACCATAAGAGTAAAGATCTTCTCTATCAGACATGAACCAGTGAGAATTCTACACTCCACAAAACAAGTCTTTTCTTTTTTAAAATGAGGGAATTTAGAGTTCCATTTTCTGCTATACAAATCTGAAACAACAACAAATATTTCTCACTGAACATCCTGGTACTCAGCTTTTCCCCAAGAATCAAGTTAGACTGCCATTTATATTGACCTGTTTGGCCTTATCTTCCTCTTTCTACCCAGTGCAAAATGTCTACAGGAGGGAAAGAGGGACTTCAATTCTTTAAATCCCTTCTCTCAGAAACTTAGCTAAACTACAAATGAATGCATTTCCCCTTCCTAAATCCCATTTCCTAATCTTTCTGGAGTATGGAGATTCTGCAGTGGCAACTTTGTAAACTACATTGCTGAGTAACACCATGCCATGACTATAAAATTGTTTCTGACCTTATTTTTCTTTTCTTTTAGCAAATAGTATAATGTAGTGCTGTGGGATGTTCTGTATGGCAAATGTGTTGCTCTGATTGGTTGGTAAATAAAACACTGACTGGCCAGTAGTCAGGCAGGAGGAAGTATAGGCGGGACAAGGAGGAGAATAAAGCTGGGAAGTGGAAGGCTGAGTCAGAGAGACACTGCCAGCTGCCATGATGACAAACAGCATGTGAAGATGCCGGTAAGCCACGAGCCATGTGGCAAGGTATAGATTAATGGAAATGGATTAATTTAAGCTGTAAGAACAGTTAGCAAGAAGCCTGCCATGGCCATACAGTTTGTAACCAATATAAGTCTCTGTGTTTACTTGGTTGGGTCTGAGCAGCTATGGGACTGGCAGGTGAGAGAGATTTGTCCCGACTGTGGGCCAGGCAGGAAAACTCTAGCTACAATGTAGTATTTCCCTTCCATTACTAAGAAAATCAAAATAACTTTATTAGCACTAGAAAATTATCAGCATGCAATCAAGTACTAATCTGTTTTAAGTTGTATTTCCAAGGATCAATGGGTATCAGTATACTTTATATGACAGAAGCCCAGATGAAATTATGTTTTATGCTAAAATAAAATGAAAATCACTGACATCTTGGGATACAGAAAGAATTAAATATTTAATGACACAATGTGTATACTTTTATAGTAATCCTGATGAAAGTAATTTACTTCTGATGTATACTAGCAGTCATGTAATTTTCTTTTGTGTGCCTTTTATTTATCTGCATAGATAAGATCATCTTCAAGGATCAAGTTAACAAATGTCATGACAATTTCTCTTAATTAGATTTAAGGTGTCGTAAAATGTTGTTCATATAATTTCATCATTAACTTCTACATATTCAGGGAGAAAATCAGCAATGATTTTCTATTCAAGCACCATAAAAAGTACAGAAGCTCACAAAGCAATTATTAAATGATAAAATCAAGCATATTATCTTTTATTATCAGAGATCAAGCACCAGGTATGTTCCTTTAATACCACTGAGAGCATGCTTGCGTGGTCAAGATAAGAGTCCTTCAGAAAGGGTCTTGGAATGCCGATCACTTCTTTGATAATTTATCCTGTTTGTAAACCAATTTATATTGTTCCTGGAATGTCTCTAACCTATTGTTCTCAAGCACAGGCTAATAAATTAATGGGATGTCATCTGATATATTGTAATATGGTGATGGTCTACATTTAATAATTTCTCCTCAATTTGGTTTTAGAAAACATTTAAGAACAAATGTTGAGTCTTGAATTTTTATATTACTTCCTAGTGATAGTCAGTGTAGCTACTATTAAATACTATCATCATCTCTAGAATAGAAAAAAACAATGTGATTTGTATGTTATATATGATAAAATATATTCAGAGTTCAAGACACTTATTCACAAATGCTTCTGAGATAAATATACATTTTATAATGGATTTTTTTCCATTTTTCTCACCATATGTGCAGTTAGAAAACCATACACAAAACTTCTTAAGGCAGAGCATATTTGGGTTGTGTTTCAGCAGTCCCAAAATGAGAACTAGAATTTTAAGCAGCATAAGGTAAATTTTGTACATAGATTTATATTTCATAGTTGATGCAGGCAGTGACACAGCCAGTGTAGTTTTAAATAGCTCCTAGGATGATTTTTAAAATATTCCACATAAACTAAATGCAAAGATGAAAAACAATATGTATAACATTGCCCTCCAAAGAGCCTTTGCTTCCAATGCACTTAAAACTTACAGATGAGTATAGTGCTAGTCTCTGCTACATGATCAACTCCATCTAGCAACCAATATTCACTATTCTATAACTCTGGTCCCTGTGATGGTAAATCTAGCACAAGAAATTACTCTCAGCAGGAATACCACTGACTGAAAAGAACAAGACCATATCTTGCCACAACTCAGATATGACAAAATCACATTTGGGGATACTACAAAGTCAGTATGTGAGATAAGTTGAATTAAATCATTTGTGTTTCATCCCTCACTTGCTATTTGTTAGGCACATAATCACTTGTTTATTTGTTGGCCAGTGCCTAGTTATATTTTTCTCTTGGCACATATAGTAGGAATTCAATAAATAGTGTTGATTTAAAGTCAGTTCCTACTCCTTGTCTTATACTGTGGTGTACTCTGTTCTGATCCACAGCTTTTATCCCTCTTGACTCTGATATAGTACTCCTGTCATATGCTTTTTATTTTCTAGAATTGTACTATTTGACAGTCTAGTTTTCTCTGTTCCAATAGCACTGCATTATTCCAATTCTAAGTACTTTCTTACACACGTAATTTACTGATCATTCCTATTTCATCTGTCTCCTGGCTTTGTGGATTTCACCTAGGACTTAATTAGGAATGTTTCTTAGTTCCCCTGCAAAGGATTTGTAGGCTATTTTAGATGTCTTTACACATTCTTTCATTTGCTGACAATGAAATGTAACAAGGAAAGCAGAATGTCCATTTCCAGAGAACTACAGTGAGCCTCATGTCTACTATACTATCAGACACCAAGTTTCTATTAACTCACTCATCTTCTTAGTAACATTTATTAAACTACTTCTTACCAATCATGCTAATGAGTACTTTCATAAACATATGAAACAATTGCTAGACCTCTACTCATTCCCCTGCTAGCATAATCTTAAAGAGACATGTGTGGCAACAAACAAGTGCAGGGTGGTAAATTCTCTAGAAGGGCTTTTAAAAAGGAATATGAATACATAAACTGGCACCCTTTGAGGAAGTGAAGGGAAAAAGACATCTTAAAGTAAAGAGAATTTGGTCATGCTAAATTCTCAGAATTAGTCCATAATATACAGGAGCTGAATAACTTTTTCACATGAAGGGAAATTGCTTATGCAAAAATATGGAATTAAACATTATAACTATTTCAGAAAGTGGGGAAATGTTGATAACTGGATCATGAAATACAAGGAGGATAATATTTGAAGATGGGGCAAATAAATCATTAGGTTTTGGTATTTGGGGGACCATATACAAAATAAGAGAAATGTGGACTTTAGTTTACAGATTACTAATAGGCAAGAAAATGGTTTTGTTTCTTGTTTTGGAAGAAGTAAGACTTTGAAGCTAATTGCTGAGTAGAATTTGAATGGATAAAATCATTTTCCCATGATTTATCAATTTTTCCAGAGAGGAAATTATAAATAAATCCTGCTTTCTAAAACTTGATCTATATACATTTTAACTGTTTAAAGGAAAATCATGGTAGAGCTGGAGAGATAGTGTATCAGTTATGAGTGCTTACAGCTTTGAAGATATTTGAGTGAGTCCCTTCACCATATCAAGTGACTCACAACCATCTGTAGCTCCAGTTCAATGGGACTCAATGTCCTCTTTTGGACTCTGTAGGCACTTGTTTTCACACAGTGCACACAAATTCATACAGGTCCACATACACACAGATAGATAGACAGACAGGTAGGTAGGTAGATAGATAGATAGATAGATAGATAGATAGATAGATAGATAGATAGATAGATAATACATATGTACATACATACATACATACATACATGCATATATAGGTAGGTCTCAAAATAATAATAGTAATGAAGCAACAATTAGAAATTTTGACTAGAAATATTATCAATCAATAATATGATAGGAGAAAAATAAGGAAAGATGGAAAAGTTGTCAAAATGATTATTAGTGGTCAAAGGTTCTATGTCTGACAACAACCCATCATAGTCCACAGGAGCATTTCTAGCTTGAATTTGGATAATTTGCTAAGGAAGACCTTATCAATTCCTTTGCTAGATTATATTTAAAACATTTAAAGACTAGTATTTTATATCTTTCTCCCTTTTTGCCAAACCACCACCATCAAATATAATCACTTTTTCAACTTTAACACAAATGTATAAAATGCAGCCAGTCTTGATGATACATGAATTCCTTTATCTGGTGAGGTTAAGGCAAAAGGATTGGCTGACTCTGTAGTTCGGATAGTTGGTCAGTAGGTGTTAGCCCTCTGTCTGCATCTTGAGAAAGTACTTTTGTTTTATTTTTTAAGTATTTTTATAGATATTTTTATTTTATAATTAATTTAATTTTACATGTCAGCCATGAATTCCCCTGTCCTCCCTTCTCCCACCCCCCACCCTTGCCCCCTAATCCACCCTCCATTCCCACCTCCTCCAAGGCAAGGTCTTCCCTGGGGAGTCAGCCCAGCCTGGTAGATTCAGTCTAGGCAGGACCAGTCCCTTCCTCCCTGCACCAAGACTGAGCAAAGTGTCTCAGCATAGGCCCTAGGTTCCAAAAAGCCAGCTCATGCACCAAGGACAGGTCCCAGTCCCACTGCCTGGGGGCCTCCTAAACAGTTCAAGCTCATCAACTGTCTCTCTTATCCAGAGGGTCTTGTCCAGTTTCATGGGGGCTCCTCAGCTGTTGGTTCACAGTTCATGTGTTTCTACTAGTTTGGCTATTTATCCCTATGTTTTATCCAATCATGGTCTCGATATTTCTTGCTAATACAATCCCTCCTCTCTCT
Organism: Peromyscus californicus insignis; assembly: GCF_007827085.1. NCBI lineage: Eukaryota > Metazoa > Chordata > Mammalia > Rodentia > Cricetidae > Peromyscus > Peromyscus californicus. The sequence continues at coordinate 71,862,980 of NW_026294391.1, read as the reverse complement.
CGCTGTTTGGACTCCTGGAGCTCCACCTGGGGTTTGGCGGTGGACCTCTGCATCTTCTTCCACCAGTCACTGAATGAGAGTTCTATCATGACAGTTAGGGTGTTCAGTCATCTGATCACCAGAGTAGTTCAGCTTAGGCACTCTCTGGAATATTGCCACTAGTCTATAGTGGAAGTATCTTTGTGGATTTCTGGGGACCTCTCTAGCACTCTGCTTCACATCTGACAGAGGGCTGATATCTAGAATATATAAATAACTCAAGAAATTAGACATCAAAATACCCAACAGTACAATTAAAAAAAAATGGGCTATAGAGCTAAACAGAGAATTCTCAACAGAAGAAGCTCAAATGGCTGAAAGACATTTAAGGAATTGCTCAACATCCCTAATCATCAGGGAAATGCAAATCAAAATGACTCTGAGATACCCTCTTACACCCATCAGCATGGCTAAAATCAAAAACACTGAGGACAGCTTATGCTGGAGAGGATGTGGAGCAAGGGGAACACTCCTACATTGTTGTGGGAATGCAAACTTGTACCATCATTTTAGAAATCAATATGGCACTTTCTTAGAAAATTGGGAATCAACCTCCCTCAAGTATTTTTTTTAATTTTTTATAATTTAATTTTTTAATTCATTTTACAAACCAACCACAGATACCCCTCTCATCCCTCCTCCCACTCCCCCTCACCTAACCCTCCCATCCCTCATCCCCTCCTCTAAAAGTGTAAGTTCTCCCATGGTGGGACAGTTAAGCCTGGTACATTCAGTTGAGGCAGGACCAATGCCTCCCCACTGCATCAAGGATGAGAAAAGTGTCTGACCATAGGTAATGGGATTCAGAAAACCAGCTCATGCCCTGGGGAGAGATCCTGATCCCACTGCAGGGGCCTCTCAAACAGACTCAGCTACACAACTGTTTCCTGTATGCAGAGGGTCCAGTCCAGTCGCATGCAGGTTCCACAGCTGTTGTTCTAAAGTTTGTGAGTTCCTATGAGCTTGGTTCAGTTATCTCTGTAGATTTCTCCATCAGGTTCTTGAACCCTGCCCCTTGCTCATATAATTCCTCTTCCCTCTCTTCAACTTAACTCCTGGAGCTCAGCCTGGTGCATGGTTGTGATCTCTGTATCTGTTTCCATCATTTACTAGATGAAGGCTCTATGATAAAAGTCAGGGTATTCACCAATCTGATTACCAAGGTAGGCCAGTTCAGGCACACTTTGCACTATTGCTACTAGTCTAATCTGGGGTCATCCTTGTGGAGTCCTGGAAATTTCCTTAGCACCAGGTTTCTCCCTTGCCCTATAATGTCTCCCTCTAGCAAGATATCTCATTTATTGCTCTTCCACTATGTCCCTCCCCCAGCTTGACCATCCCATTTCCTCATGTTCTCATGCCACATCCGCTTTCCTCTATTGCCCCTCCATCCCCACTTTACTCATGGGAATCTCTTCTGTTTCCCCTTCCCAAGGTGATCCATATATCCCTCTTAGGTTCCTCCTTGTTTCCTAGCTTCTCTGGAGCTGTGGGCTGTAGTCTGATTATCCTTTGCTTTACAACTAGTATCCACTTATGAGTGAGTACATACCATGTTTGTCTTTCTGAATCTGAGTTACCTCACTCAGGATGATATTTTCTAGTTCTATCCATTTGCCTGCAAATTTCATGATTTCATTTTTTTTACAGCTGAGTAATACTCCATTGTGTATATGTACCACATTTTCTTTATCCATTCTTCAGTTGAGGGGCATCTAGGTTGCTTACAGGTTCTGGCTATTACGAATAATGCTGCTATGAACATAGTTGAGCAAGTGTCCTTGTGGTATGCTAGAACATCCCTTTGGTGTATGTCCAAGAGTGGTGTCATTGGATCTTGAGGTAGATTGGTTCCCAATTTTCTGAGAAACCACCATACTGATTTCCAAAGTGGCTGTACAAGTTTTCACTCCCATCAACAGAAGAGGAGTGTTCCTCTTGTTCCACATCCTCTCCACATAAGCTGTTATCAGTGGTTTTGATCTTAGCCATTCTGACAGGTGTAAGATGGTATCTCAGAGTCACTTAACCTGACAAAGCATAAAGTAGGAAGCAGCCTAGAATACATTGGCACAAGAGACCACTTCATAAATATAACAACAGTAGCACAGACACTGAGAGCAACAATTAATAAATGGGACCTCCTGTAAATGAGAAGCTTCTGTAAGGCAAAGGACACAGTAATTAAGATAAAACAACAACCTACAGAATGGGAAAATATCTTCACCAAGCCCACATCTGCCAGAGGGCTGATCTCCAAAATATATAAAGAACTCAATAAACTATATAGCAAAATACCAAACAATCCAATTAAAAAGTGGGCTACAAGATGTAAACAGAGAATTTTCAATAGAAGAATCCCAAATGACCGAAAGACATTTAAGGAATTGATCAACATCTTAGTCACCAGAGAAATGCAAATCAAAATGACTCTGAGTATTTTTTTTAATTAAGAAATTTTCTATTTATTTTACATACCAACCACAGATCCCCTTCCCTCCCTCCTCCCACCCGCAGTTTTCCCCCGCATCACAAGCACCATTCCCACCTCCTCCAAGGCAGGGCCTCCCTTGGTAGAGCCTGATACACTCAGATGAGGCAGGCCCAAGCTCCTCCTCTTGCACCAAGGCTCTGTAAGGAGTCCCAACATAGGTAGTGGACTACAAAAAACCAGTTCATGTCCTAGGGATGAATCCTGATTCCCCCGCCAGGGAGCCCCTTAAGCAGATCAAGCTACATAACTGTCCTGACTATGCAGAAGGCCTAGTCCAATCCCATGGAGGCTCCACAGCTATTGGTCCATAGTTCATGAATTCCCACTAGTTTGGTTTGATTGTCTCTGTATGTTTCCTCATCATGATCTTGATGCCCCTTGCTAATAGAATCCCTCTTCTCTCTCTTCAACTGGATTCCTGGAGCCCAGCCTGGTGCTTGGCTGTGGATCTCTGCATCTGCTTCTATCATTTACTGGAGAAAGGCTCTATGATGACAGTTAGGGTATTCACTAATCTGATTACCGGGGTAGGCTACTTCAGGCACCCTCTCAGCAATAGCTAGTAGTCTAAGGTAAGGTCATCCTTGTGGATTTCTGAGAACTTCCCTAGCACCCAGTTTCTCCCCATCCCCATGGTGTCTCTCTCTATCATGGTATTTCTTTCATTGCTCTTCCATTCTGTCCTTGTTCCAGCTCAACCATCTGTATCAAAAACACTGATAACAGATTTTGTTGGAGAGAATGTGGAGCAAGGAAAACACTCCTCCACTGTTGGTGGGAGTGCAAACTTGTACAGCTACTTTGGAAATAAGTATGGAAGTCTCAGAAAATTGGAAGTCAATCTACCTCAGGACCCAGCCATACCACTCTTGGGCATACCCAAGGAATGCTCAATCATACCACAAGAACACATGTTCAACTATGTTCATAGCAGCATTGTTGGTAATATCCAGAACCTGGAAACAACCTAGATGTCCTTCAACTGAAGAAGGGATAAAGAAAATGTGGTACAATACACAATGGAATACTACTCAGCAGTAAAATACAATGACATCATGAAATTTGCAGGCAAGTGGATGGAACTAGAAAATATCATCCTGAAGGGGTAACCCAGACTCAGGACAAACATGATATGTCCTCACTCATAAGTGGATACTTGATGAAAGCCAAAATATAACCAGACTACAACCCACAGCTCCAGAGAGGCTAACTAAGAAGGAGAACCCCAAGAGTGATGCATAGATCTCCCTGGGAATGGAAAATGGATGAGATCTCCATGAATAGACTGGAGGTGAGGGGGACAATGGAGGGTAGTGGATGGGTGATGAGAACATAAGCATAAGGAGGAAGTACCTTTTATTCCTTACTTTCAGAGTTTATCTACAAAATCTCTCTAGAACATTCATACATATTTTACTCCCAAGGAATCTTACTACTTTGCCAGCTAATGTTGCTGTCAAAATCACCCTCTTCTCTTCATTCGTTATGCTGACTAGCTACTGTAATAGTCACCTAAATATTCCCAACCTCAGGGGATATTTTCTTCAGGACAAAAACCCCATTCTTTGGATTACTTTTCCATTTTCTGATAGCTGCATACAGAGAAAATATATGACAGTAGGTGACTGAAGACATTTGGTATAGATAAATATAATTTTCAATAGTATTTGTGCTTAAAACTACATATATTTAAAGCATATATATGATCTGTATAGAGTATATGAATCTTCTCATTAAAATATTAATAAACCAAATTTGAATTTCAAGGAAGATAAGAAAACTGGAAGGCTTCATTGTATGAGTGCCTTCAGGAATAATTTAAAAATTACACATGAAAAAATTCCAAGCTAGAATGGGTTACATAAATCAATAAAGATTTGTTTTAAAGGAGAAGACAAGTTGGTATACAGGGAAATTTAATATGATGTGAGTCATTTCCTTAACTTAGGCCTATTCATCAATCTCTAATTTGTGGGAAGATAATTTTATGCTGTATTATAAATTTGTTTTTGTGTAATTAATGATGAAGAAACTACTGTGATGATTTAGTTCATTATTCATTATAGTCATCAAAACTAAGCATTTTTGTAGTATTTTCACTAACATGCTATGGCAGATTAGGTATTGCTTAGTGCAAGCTGAGTCTGTTTCTATAGAATTATATTATATACACTTGAGAAATACTATAATGCAAATCATTAGATTAATGATGAGACTATGATTCATATTTTGTACAGGAAAATAATAAAAGTGTCATCAATTTAATTCCAAGTGGATGTGTTCATAATATATAACTGTGCCAGAATGAAATGTGTAAATTAGATCACTTAAGTTTCAAGGGTCCTCAAGTAATTTAGTGTAAGAGTTTCACACTGTGTCAACTGAAATTTAACAAAAATTTGTTGAAACACTAGAAGCAAGGTTTCCATCAATCCACAGTGAAATTAGAAATACTAATATATGTTGAAGCTTAAATGAAATTGAAAATATTCTTATCTTTTCTAAAAATCCTTCTGGTCATACAGAAGGGACATAACTTAGATGTATAGTTACATTCATATTTTTCTTATCAAATATTTATTAAAGTTGTTCACAAGGTATAACATTTTTAAAAGAGAAGATAATTTTATTTTGGAATATCAAAAGTTTTCCATGGTTTTTATTGCAATTTATTTATTTATTGTGTGTGCGTGCGTGCGTGCACGCGTGTGTGTGTTTGTGTCTGTGTGTGTGTGTGTGTTTGTGTGTGTGTGTGTGTGTGTGTGTGTGTGTGTGTGTGAGAGAGAGAGAGAGAGAGAGAGAGAGAGAGAGAGAGAGAGAGAGAGAACAGCTGTGTAGATACCTTTCAAGTGGTACATGGTGCTATTTTATTTGTATTAAAATGTTATTTGTATGTTAATAAATAAAGTTGCCTGGGGGTCAGAGCTATTAGCAAGCCATAGGGAAGCCGAGCGGTGGTGATGTACACTTTTAATCCCAGCACTTGGTAGGCAGAGCTAGGTAAGTCTCTGTGTGTTCAGGGATACTGCCAGTATTGGATACACACGCCTTTAATCTCAATACCAACCATAGAAGACCTGGAGGTCTATACAGACAGGCAGTGAAGAGGCGGTCATGTGGTTGGGTTTACAACCAATGAGAAAGCAGAACAGAAAGTCTATATAAAGACTTTAACACAGGAAGTAGCTCTCTTTCTGAGAGGTAAGACCACCGCAGGAGGAAGGGTAAGGTTTTAGCTCTTAGCTCTGACCTCTTGGCTTTCTTCTTTGCATTGGTTCTGTGTTTCTTATTTAATAAGACGGTTGGTTACATCTACAGGTACACTTGCAGAGGCCAAAGGACAACTTGAAAGTGTCAGTTCTTTCAATACAACATGATGTGAGTACCAGAGATCTAATCCAGATAAATAGGCTTTGTAGCAAGTGCTGCACTTGTATTTCTGGTGCCAGTGGAGGCCAGAAAAGGGTCTAGGATCCCCTGCAACTGGAGTTTTATATAGCTGTGAGCCACTACACATATCCTGGTAACCAAACACAAATTCTCTGGAAATGCAGCCAGTACTCTTTAACTGTTGAGGCATTCTCCAGCTCCACACTTGCTGCTCATGTGGAGGACCCAGATTCAGTTCCTAGCATTCATATAGCTGCTCACAACTGTTTATAACTCGAGTTCTAGGGGCTCTATAATTCTCTTCTGTCTGTGGCTATCAGGCACACAAGTGGTGCACAAATATACATGTAGCAAATACTTATATGTACTTTATATTTTTAATAAAATAAAAATAAATAAATGTCAAAAATGAAAAGGAACTGGTTGACTAGTAGAAAAAATAAGAACAGAATGTACTGAGGCCATTATCATAAATAGCCTTTCTTGTAAAAATCTATTTCAAGATGTCTTTCATCTTATCAATATCTTAAATCCTTTCTATATCAGGAAGTATTGAATTTAGTAATGAATTAAGCAATTAACCTAATAACAATTATAAATTGTTCATTGAAATTAAATGGTTAACATTTTTTAAATAGAGAAAGAAAATGCCAAAATGACTACTGTATTTTTCAAAAGGCAACCTTCTTAAATAATAACTCTGACTCCTCTATCAATATATCATCCTATCAGACTATAATTGTACATGTTTCCTGACATATAAACATAAGTAAACAGAAACAGCATAGCTGTGTAGAAAATTTTCAAGCCAACACTTAAGAGCATGTGGGATGCAATGTTACACAAATACTGTTTTTCACATTCTAAGACATACAGTGTTGTAGTACTAACTCACTATTTTTGAGAAGTATGTTAGTTTCATCACAAATCTCCATGAATTTAGTAACTGATATTAATATCTGTGGTGGTATTGTGTTCTCCGAAATATTGTGCACTCTAATAATCTGGGGTCAGAGAACAGAACAAACACTATATTAAACTTAGAGGTTAGGCAGTGGTAGCACATGCCTTTAATCCTCGCATTCCAGAGGCAGAGATCTGCCTGGATCTCTGTGAGTTCAAGGCCACACTGGAAACAGCCAAGCATGGTGACTCATGCCTTTAATCCCAGGAAGTAATGGCAGGAGGCAGAAAGGTATTTAAGGCATGAGGACGAAGAACTATAGCCTGGTTAAGCTTTTAGGCTTTGGAGCAGAACAATTCAGCTGAGAGGCATCAAGTCTGAGGAAATAGGATCGGCTGAGGAATTGGCAACGTGAGGTGGTTGTGGCTTGTTCTGCTTCTCTGATCTTCCAGCATTTACCCCAATACCTGGCTTCAGGTTTGTTTTTGTTAATAAGACCCTTTAAGTTTTGTGCTACAAATATCCATTTATAATTTTTATATCACAAATCTAATAAAATATGTGTCACGTCTATACTCAAGTTTGGTTTTTTTTTTTTTTTTTGGTTTTTCAAGACAGGGTTTCTCTGTGTAGCTTTGCGCCTCTCCTGGAACTCACTTGGTAGCCCAGGCTGGCCTCGAACTCACAGAGATCCACCTGGCTCTGCCTCCCGAGTGCTGGGATTAAAGGCATGCACCACCACCGCCCGGCTATACTCAAGGTTTAAAAAAATCACAAGATCATTGATCAAGGTGCTGCCTAGGATATGTCCTCAATGTGTTAGTTCTAGAATGAAAGACAACTCCAACTTCATTCTATGTGTCAGTAAAATTCAGTTTTATATTGTAGTAGAATCAATCTGCAAAGCAGAGGACCTAATTTACCAACATGACACTTCTGATATATCTTCATATTGGCCCCTCCAATGTAAAACCAGAAATAGTGTGTTCCACTTAACTCATGGTTCATACCTTTTGGCTATTTTTTCCTTCAGTCATCAACAGGGCAAGGGGCTATTCTTTTAGAATCTCACATGATTACATTGGGTCCATCCAGATGACCATGGAAGCATTCTATTTAAGATCAATTTATGCCATATTATATAATATATTATTTTGCAATCAAAACATTGATAAATCTCTACTCTTAGGTTCTGAGAATTGAGGTGAGATATCTTTGGGATATTATTTTAGAAATTCTGTTTTATGATAGCACATAGAAACTATATGTGACATTTTTGCAAAAGGTATTTTTGTCACGAAGACAACTATTTATATCTGAAGAAAAGTACATGTAAAATATAAAGAAATGTCCTGGTGAAAGCCAACTTCAAATGCACGAAGATCCCATTGTTTAGATACAGGATTCTATTCCCCCATCCTAAAGCTACCAGGTTGTTTTCTATAGGTATTCAATATAGTAAGGACCTTTGGACATTTGTTTATAGGGACTACATTTTAGTCAATGAACAAAAGTGGCAGAATGACCAGCAAAAACTAAATTTTATTCCAAATAATTTTTTTTCAAATAAAATCCACTTTATCATGCATAGTATTAATGGAAAGCTTAACAAGGAAAATAGTCATTCCTAAGAAAAATTCTGTGCTGGATGAATGTGGATACAGACACATGCATGTATTTCACATATATATCTAAGTTCCTATGTGTGAACAGAGGAATCTTACTTAGATGATGGTTCTTAATGTACTGAAAGTTGCCTTCTACCTTCACAATCTGTAATCAATCTTAGGAGAAATAGCATTTTAATAAAAATGTAATTTTTCAAATTAAGAATTGCTTGCTGGTTTCTTTCTGTCATAATAGCATGTAATTAAAAAAAATAAATCTGACTAACTCTACAAGAAGACAAGTTTAAATAGGGGAATGGCCTGTGAAAGAGAGGTCTCTAGTTCAAGAAATCAGATAACTCAGGCTCGGGTAATTAGAGGACTAGAAAAGTACAAAGGGAAAGGAGAATTAAATGTTTCCGTTTTGTCCTGAGGTTGTCTGTTGCAAGGGTAAGTAGTGAGTGTTGGACTAAAGAGTATCAGGTTGATAGTAAAATATCTTTTGTGGCCAGCTATAATTGGGTTGCTAGGGTAGGGAGAACAAGAATCTAGAGAAACAAGGTAATTTTGTTCTGAAAACCAAATGACTGTAGTTTGATGAATTTTCACTGTTCACCCAAAATGGAGGAACTCAGCAAAATGGCAGGTCCAGAGCTACCTGCAACAATTATAGCACTATAGCAATGAAGCATCCAAGCAAGACTTCATACAAACTTCTTATTTATTCTTATTATTCTACAACACTTCTTATTTATTCTTATTATTCTACAACACTTATATGCACAGAAACCATCACACACAGTATATTAAAATGATTCATGTTTGTCTATCCTCTGGTAGCTTGAGTATTGAGAGTTTTAGTGTATGTGTTTAAATTGTCTCTTCCTTTTTCTCAGACTCTTGTACAAATATCGCCACGTGAAAGCACCCCACTCTTTTTTTATTGATAATAATGCCATTCTTAATCTTAGTCACCTTTTCTGTCTTTTACTATCTACATTTACCTGACACAACATTATGTTTTTGGTTATTTTCTGATCTATCTATTAACAATGTAAGCTCCATGAAGCAAGGGAAATCCTGTCTTGATTTCAGTATATTCAAAGGTAGAACAGTGCTGTGCCCAGATTAGACACTTAATATTACATTCAATTTCTTAACATTTACAAAGATAATAATCCTGTGGATTATATGTTATATGAGCTCATACATAGGTATCTTATTTTTCATAAATTAAGATTTAACTATCATTCTTTCAATCAGTCCAACCTTGGAAAAATGATGTAATTATCCAATTGAGTATAGAAAATAATCAGTGATTTCATATAAATTAATGAGTTTAAGTAAGCATGAACATAAGCATAAAGTAATATTGTTTTTCTAATTATTTGTTCTGCTGACAGGGCCTAGGTATTCCAGATTAGTTGAAATATGTTTTCGTCCAAACCATATAAGCATTATTCAAGTTATTCCTTATAAAATTATACTATACTTTAACTATAAAAATAAGCTATTTTTATAACCAATGAAATCATTCTACTCATAAAATTAGGGCATGCCTACATTCACAAGAAATGAAAGGGGAATATTTTGTGGTAAATGCAATTATTTTGAAGAAAACTGCACCTTCAATGGCACTGTCTAAACATCAAAGCAAGGAAAAGTAACCTACAAAACAATATGCCATCCATGGCAGCATGGTTTTGATGAAAAGGTTGATTCACTGTTTTTTTTGTGCTTTTCAAAAGATGTGTGACAAAACTACTATTACAGCCAAATAAATTGAATTACTGCTGAAATAATGTTATTTCACTCTTTATTTGGGCGACAAAATATGACAGTACACTTGAAGTCTCCAAATCCCTGGGCTATGACACTAATGACTGTGTTAGCTGTCCATTAATGTTCGTATGTATATTAATGAATCAGTCTTCAGAGCTACAGAAAACCATACAGGGTATGTGAAGTAAAAATGAGGGATATTGTTAAACACGTAAGTTTCATATAAAATGCTTAATGTGTTTTTCATCTTGAAAGAAAATGTTTCATTGTAATTAGCACTAATATCTTAACATTAATAGATTATATTTTTGATATTTAGACTTTTCTTTTGGCCATGAGTGTGCTTTAAATATCACCTTGATATATGATAATACAGGATAAAACTACAAATAACCAATTTATGATGAAATATAAATTATGAGACCTTGAAGATAAATGAATTACAACACATCTGCACAATCTGACAAGACGTCCTTTGTTTTCGCACTTTCTACTCAGGCTGTCATTTATGATTAAGAGTGAACATAAAATACCACAGCAGAAGGCAAAAATTAAACTGATCTTGACAGCCAAAATTATTCCACTGAGACAACTGGGGAGAAAAAAGACTTAATTACATTTTTAGGCTAGGCATGTGAACCAAATTCATCGGGATAGCCTAAACAGGAGAACTATGCCCATTAGGAAGCAAAGATTAATTCTTTTGCAACCACAGTGCAATACTATAAACTGGGAAGGTTAAGCTATCTATCTCCAGCTTAGAAGCATTTCCTAGTTTATTATGGAATACATTAAAACAGCCTTTCTGTCACTGGCAACCACAGTTATAATAGCCTTCAAAATTACTCATCAGAGGCATAAAATGTTTAAACTTAATGTAGAGGGAACACTTCAGTGATTCCTAAGGTACTCAATTATAAAAATATCTTTTTAGTTCATATGGATTTATTAAACGTGATATATTTTAAATGATGATACTATGAACAGTAGCATTTTACTTATGCTCCCTAATTAGATATTGTGATTAAGTGTTATTTAGTACAAGATATATGTGAACATTTCACTGTCAAAATATCTCTACATTGTAGTATTCTTTAGTGTTTCATAGAACGTTCATGGCAAATAAAGTATATGTAAACTATTAAAGAAGAAATTGCATACAGTATTTTTAAATAATTCTCCTTGGAATAGACACTCAATGGAGAATTGGCTAGACCACAGTGGCCTGTGCCCACATCTATGGGAGATGATTTTGATTTCACTGAGCTGTGAAGACCGACCCACTGTGCAAGGCACCATTTCCAAACCAGGAAATACCGAACTGCGTGAGTGGAGAAAGCAAGCTGAGCATTAGCATGGAGGCATTTGTTTTCTTTCTGCTCTTCAAGTTCCTGGCACACTGATTTCTTCAAAATAATGGGCTATAATCTGGAATTGCGAGTTAAAATAATCACTTTATTCTCTAAATTGCTATCTTCAGGGCTTTTGTCAGAGCAACAGAAATGAAACTACGACAGATAAGTATCATATTTTCATCCATTAATTAACATTAGGACCCATGGAAGAACAATGTAGCTTACACACACTGAGTCATACATTGTGGGGGCCCAGAGAGACTCCCTAGTAAGGCCCTACTCAATGTCAGAAATTCTGAGCTTGCTCTACACAGCAGGGCTGCATGATGGGATGATTTGGACAAGGGTGTGGTTACCAGGTACTTTGAAGGGTCTACACTTGTTGGTACTTTATACCTCAACCTTGAAAAGGGGAGTTCTTTTGTACCTCCACTTGCTGATGTATAAAAAGCCCATCATGAATAAAATTGAGGTGGCTGGATATTGACCCAGGGCCCACCCAAAGCTGTCCTGTCTTTCTCTTGGTCTAGGTTTCTATTTCTATCTAACACTTCTTCATTCCTCACTCCTTCCCCTCAAGAACCCTTCAACAGGTCAGAGCTGGCCTCCTACAATACATATCTATTAATTTTTATTCTAGAAAACTATATAACATCTTTAAGAGTGGCATTTATGACACATAAAATTTTCAATTATTTTATCATTTAAAGAAGTCCTTTCTTCCATAGAATAATTTAAATATCCTTATAGAGTCAAAGATCAGATTTTAAGCTATAATTTATAGCTACTTTGTTGTGACAATATTATTTTAATTTATTAAAAGTGTTTTATTTAGAATACACTGCTTTATATGAAGATCAAGATAACTAAACAATGCACTTAAATTAGTCTCATTTTGTATAACGGTTTCTTAAGTATGTGGAGATTTATCCTCCTCAAAATGTTTTATAAAATATTTTGTCAAAAAAATTGTCTTTCTTTGTATGAGGAATAGGTTTGCAGCAAAAGTCAGCAAGGGGAGGAGATTAGTCCCACTTAAACTTGATATGCCATGCTTTGTTGATACCCATGGGAGGTCTGCCCCTTTCTGAATAGAAACAGGGGAAGGGTGGATTGGGGGAGGAGGGCACAGAGGGGAGATAGGAGGAGGGAATACGAAGAGAGGAGGGAGGGGAAACTGCAGTCACAATGTAAAATAAATGAATAAATGTAATTAATAAAAATTGTCTCCAATTCATGGATTTATGAAGAATTGCTACTATTAATTAACAGGAGAATTAATATTACTTCCATAAACTCCCAAGTGTGGTTGTATTAACTGTCTTTATACTGCTGTGCTTTGATGGGAGAAGGGATGGCTTCCCTGTTCTGATTATGGCACACAATTTAGTAATACTTGTATGTGCATCTTTAAGGAAAGAACACTTCAATAATTTTGTTTCTAATATTTCCTTAGTACAATTCCTTTACTGTCATTTTCTAGTTAATGTCAGTACATATGTTCCAAACTTAGCATTCAAGTCATTAGATAGGCTTGGTGAAATTTCCTTTTCCATCAAAAAGCAAACAATAATATGTTTCAAATAACACAGGTAATTTCTTGGTAAAATTATAGAATAGAGTCAACTTCTGTGTGAACTGGAGGAGAGAGTCAGAATGAGAATAAAAAAAGACTTTATCTAAATAATGAAATAAAGGAAAGCCTTTGGAAATCCATGAAGGGAATTAAATTAAAGTGAAAAAGAGAAGGCACAAAGAAATTAAATGAAACTGAATAATAGAAGACACAAAGAAGTAAACAGAACACCATCTTAGTCATGTGGTCCCCTAGGTGGATCACAGTTGGAGGGATGGGACCCCTACCCTCAGGAAAAGCCCACAGCCCTCTCAGGCCACAAATTTAATTGTAGGTTTTAGTAAGATAGTAATTCTTCTTGTGGACAAGTCATCAGTGGAGAGAAGCCATATTTTGGCATGTCATGGGACTTGGAACACCACCTTGATACAGTATGTATTGCCTCAACCCTCTACAAAGATCTACAGGCAACTAAGGAATGCTCAGAGTGGGAAAAATAGTCTTTCCCAAGAAAGATCACACAAATTAATTATTTAATACCAAACAGTCAGCCTTGGAAACATATATACAAATAACATACAGACTGACAAGGTTATATTTAGGAATACATATGTCTCTCTCTCTCTCTCTCATATATATATATGTATATATATATATGCATATAATAACAATTAATGAAAAAGAGGTTATGATTTGAAAGAGAGCAAGGGGAGTATATGGGAGAATTTGGAGGAAGGAAAAAGGATAGGGAAGTGATGTAACTATATTAAAATTTAATAAATAATTAAGTAAAAGTATATTTAAGGATGAAAAACTGAACTACCCTGGGGGCATGATATCATAAAATATACTTAGGCTGAGGATCCTCATTGGTTTGTTTCATACCCTGGAAGAGATAATACCCAAAAACACATGTAGAGAGTATGAAGGATTGAACCTCTTATATAAAAAGATGATAGCTGCAGAAAAAAAGGCTGGCTTAGTATTTAAGAGCATAGGAGTCATATCTCTGTTTTTCTTGGGTAGCAAAAAGTCTAATTGACTGATAATTAACCTTGAGTTTGATAGCACTGAACATGAGGTTAGGGGGTGGATAAAATTTTAGAATCACCAATGTGTCATTCACTGTTACAAATCTTGAGAATGCAGAAGATGCAGAACTATCCATGATACATCCAGTAGTGTCTTCTAGTAGAGTGATTAATACTCAAATCTTGAAAGTCAAAAGACAGTTTCTCCTGTATTGATCTCAGTGCAGTGGCTGCTCTCCATACTCCCAGTGCATTTTGAACACACCCCATTCACTCATTTGTAATATTAACCACTCTAGTGGAGTTCTGGGGGAGTGAGAAAATCTGACTAGCTCTCAATGTGTTAAGTCAAATGTGGTCTGTGTGTAAAAGAATAAAACTGTCAATGTGAAGGTCCAGCAGACATTAAGAGCCTATCTCCTACAGACTGAGCAATAGCATAAACTAAAGAACGGACATGAGTACACAAGTTCAATAACATTCCTGCCATGATTGCACTTTTTCTCAATGCCAATTTTCTTTTCGCTTATTATTTATGATTTCCCACACTTAACCTAAATAATCATAATTTTATAGAATGTTCTACATTAGTTTTATAAAACTACACATGGAGAATGAAGTAAGCACTAGTGAATAATCAGTAGGCCACTGAGGAAATCAGAGAGGACCTTTAAAAATTCTTAGAATGAAATGAATATGAAAGCACAACTTTCCAGAGCCTTTGGAATACAGCTACAAAAGCTCTAAGAGGAAAGTATATACTTAGAAATATTTATATTAAAACATCAGAAGATTCTTCAATAAATATTTTAGCAACACTATGCAACTTCTTAGAAAACAAGACCATCAAAACCCAAAAGATTTAGCTAGCAAAATGTAGTAAATACCAGGGCAGAATTAATGAAATAGAGACCAAATGTTTGATACATAAAATTCACTTGGTCCATTTCAAAAATAAATAAAATAAACAAACTCTTAGCCAAACTAATAAATATAAATCCCAAATAAAAATATATGAAGTTAAAAGTGGTAGGTTACTACAGATTCCAATGAAATATGGATAAATAACACAGAGTTTTGAAAGTGTAAATGCATTAAATCTGGAAATTCTAGAAGAAATACATACACTCCAAGGCATATAACCTATCAAAATTAAATCAGAAAGATAAGAATAGTTTAAACAGATACATAGCAATCAGCAATATTGATGCAATAGTAAAATCTCCCAACAAAGCACAGCTCAGGACTAGACAGATTCAATGTCAAATTCCTGCAAGTCATTAAAAAACAACAACACAAATGATACTCAAACTGTTCCATAAAATTTAAATTGAGGAAGATAACCAATCTTGTTCTATAAAGACAGCATCTCCCTGGTGTCAAAACTAGATAAGGACACAGTAAAGAAAGACAAATAAGAACTAGATTTCTTGATGAAAACAGATGGAAAAGTTCTCCATTATTATAACAAATTTCCCTGATACCTACTTCTGTTCTCATGTCTTTCCCTAGCCTATTTATTTACTCCACCCTTACCCTCTACTTAGCTTCCTCATCATTCCACCATTATCACTCCTAGACCTTAAACTTCTCTTTTGTAATTAAAATGTAATCACATAATTTCCCTCTATTTGTTTTTTTCCTCCAACTCCTCCCATGCCCTCTCAAATTCTTGGCCTCCATTAATTGCTATTGTTACATACATGTATATAAACACATAAATATAAAAATATAACCTGCAGAGTTTGTTCACTGTTGCTTGAATATGCACTATTTCAGATGACCAGTTTGGCTCCTCACTGTGGGAAGACTACTTATCCTGTTTGCAGAATTCCTTAATGTCCTGCTGCTCCTTGGCCTAGTGGTATGACTCTGAGATTTCTTCTTTCCACATCAGCATGTATGTGGATGTTGCCCTTGATAAGTCTTATTTAGGCAGGAATATGGAGGTATCATGGGTGAAGCTTCCATGACATTTCCATGATACACAATTTCACTGAAAATTTCCTGGTATGGTAGCTCTAAAAATCTTTCTATCACTTCTTTCCTGATGTTACCTGAGCTATATTATAGGTATATTAATTGAAGCTGTGCATAGAAGTCAGTTGTTCTCTGCATTTTGACTACTTTGGCTTTATGTATTTGTCGCTATCTACTGCAAAAAGATGCTATTTGATAATGAACAAGAGATATGCTTATCTTTGTGCATATTAATCATCTTTAGAATAGAATTAGGAACCATACGGGTTTAAGAAAACGACAGGAGTAGGTTTTCCTCTAAGATCCATAAGCCCACTAGTTCAGGATAGTTTTCAGTTTCTCCTTCTTGTTAAGTGGGCCTTAAGTGCTGTTAGACAACTATTGGTTGCCACCAAGATATAAGTGCCACTATTGCACTTTTAGGGTTATCTTGCCATGCTGGTTATTATTGTACTCCAACGGCATCATAGATGGGTAGGATTACTGATTGCTTCCACCCATTTAAGCTTTCACAGTGTCTTCCAGTACTATGAAAGCTCGTCCTCAGAGAGGAGGCTTTGAGGTCATATCTAACTTGGATCCTGTGAGCCCTGTTTCCACAGTACATGGTCTCTTCAGTAATAAGGATTTACATTTAACCTGTGGAAACAACCATGGGGGAACAGCCTGTATTGCATTGGGAGTATTTTGGACTCCCTGACCAACAACTCAAAAGGCAGTTTCTCATGCATGTTCCTGATGATTTGTTAGATAGACTGTGGCTCTTGTGGGGGGAGCATTGACAGTACAAGTGGCTTAATTTTATTTAAAGTATAAATGTTTTATATTAAATTTGGAGTAAATAAAAATATGGTTCCGTTTTGGTTTTTTCAATCATCCTTAGTGTTATGACTGTGGATGAAATGTGACCATCTGTATTAATCTTCTACTCTGCCACCAGAACATCCCTGCCATGAGGAACTCTAGCCTCAAAATGGGATCCAAAATAGGACCTTTCTTCTCTTAGTTATTCTTATCAGGGCATTATGTCACAGCAACAAGAAACAAACCCTCAGGGTTTATTATCAGAGGCTTGCATTTCAGGGTTGTGAGTCTGATTCTTGACTGAAGAATGTTTTGGAAATGTTTTTCCATAAGCTATAATTTGACATTAATCTTTAATCTTTGTCATCTCAAAGGCATAGTCTCATGATTACTTAGTGCCCCTCATCACTATCTGTCTCATTATATATATATATATATATGATCAAAAATATTTATAAAGTATAAAGAACTATTAAATATGTGCTTATCAATGAGAAAAGAATTCCTTATTGAATAAAATACACAAGAAAAACTACCAAACAGAGAGAAGAATATGCAGGACCAGTTACACCTTGAATGCTTTACAACAATTAGATGTGACAATTCCACTAAATGATGGACAGATGCTCTTACATTTCAGAATCTTGTGAAGCAACAAGAATGGGTGAATCAGCAAACAGAAGCTAGTGAAAGGCAAAAAAAAACCCTTCAAGCCAAACTCAAACCTCTCACAGCTATTAGTTCTTCATTATCTTCTTCCAAATCTGAACCCAAAAAAATGCAGTCAATGGACCAGAAAATGAGCCTCTTTTTTGATCAAATTTACTTCAACTGTTGACTTTGGCAGAGCATTGGGAACAGAAGGAAAATTTAAGCATGGATTAGGACATCTCAAAAAGAAGAGTCAAAGATCCAGGTAGAACTTGAATGACTGAATAGAGTCATAAATATTCAAATATGGGAGTTCAAATGAATCAACAATGAAAATAATTCACAGAAGAAAGATTATCCAATGTTAAATGAATGATAATAATTACTTTATCCACTTTGGAGAGGTAGCTTTAGTGAAATATAGAAAACTTCTGACCTGCATAAGCAAAAATAGGCTGCTGTAAAGATCCAACAGCTTAATAAAAGCTGGAGAGATGAGGAAAAAGTAAATGACTACAAACCTGCTGCAGAATATATAGAATAAAGAGCATGATGACCCCAGAGTAAAGTCTAGAGGTATTTTTCCTGAATACAAATATATTTTACATAGTATTAGAATAGTGTAAAGTAAAAGATTTGGATTTTTACCTGAAACAATACAAATTAGTGTCAGAGAAAGAAATTGAATCTATAATGATGTAGATCATAAATAACAAAAGATATTTCAATGAGATCAAGCCTCCTGATACACATTATGAACTTAAACTAGGATATATCTTTCTAGTTGGTAGAACAGCATTTTTGTAGAAGTCAAAAGTCATTGATTTTGACATGTACAAGATTATAAATGATGATAACTATGGTAAAAAAAATTGATTTAACTTCCCAAGAGATGGGCACAGAGAGTTTGTTACCTCCTGGGTGTTCTGTAAT
Source organism: Peromyscus californicus insignis (assembly GCF_007827085.1). Lineage (NCBI taxonomy): Eukaryota > Metazoa > Chordata > Mammalia > Rodentia > Cricetidae > Peromyscus > Peromyscus californicus. The sequence goes on along the minus strand of NW_026294391.1, from coordinate 71,844,434 downwards.
TGTAAAGGAAACACCAGTGATCTCCAACAAGGTTGACATGTGTTCAGTTGGAATTATCTTTCAGTGTCTCTGTGGTAGAAAACCATTTTGACATAATCAAAGTCAGCAACTCATTTTTTAAAGAAAAATTCAGTATTAAAAACAAGGTCTATTTCTCTGTAAATTCAGTTATAAGCAAGGAATCCAAAACATTTATCAAAATACTGTTTGGAATACCAGAAAGATCAATTTTATATGTAGCAATTAAATCTCCCAAACATGATAAGGTCAAATTCTTCAGGAATCATCCATATGGATAGAATAACATAATATTCTCCTAGACTTTCTTCTTGAAGCATAATTACTGAATTTTTTCCAAACTTTGAAAGAAATCATAGAACAATTCATTCCAAGTCCTAAAAGTCTATGGCAGACAATCTACATTAAAATACTTACCAAAACAATCCGCCATATCTGAAGAAGAAAGAAAAACTTTCATTAAATATAACTGGCCTCAATTCTCCAATCAAAAGATACAGGTTGACTGGTCTGATCAAGAAACAAAATCCATGTATGATTTGTCTACATGAAGCAGATTTTAACTTTTAAGTTAGGCACTGTCCTAGAGTAAAAAGGTGAACAAAAGCACTCAAATCAATGGGGACCAAAAAGAAAGCAGGCACCACATTCCTATTATCTGACAAGATTGATTCAAAAAGAAACTCATCAGAATAGACAAAGAGGGACAGTTCATTTTTATTAAGGAAAGAGCTAACAAAAAGACATTAATATCTTAAACATATATGCACCAAATTCTGAGATACCCAATTTCATAGTAATCATAATAATAAACTACTACTAGATTTAAGGACACAGAATAACAGCAATCCCTTTATAATGGGTGATTTCAATATGTCACTTTTTCAATAGACAGATCATCTGGACAAAAATAAACAGAAATATCAGAGTTAATTGACAACATACATCAATTGGATTTAACAGATATGTACAGAATAATCCAACAAAGAAGTAAAAAAATATATTTTACTCAGTAGCACACAGTAGCTTTTATACAATAGACCACACACCAGGGCATAACACAACACTTTACAGTTGTATGATATAATAAGAATAACTCCTGTGTCCTATCTGACCACAGGGCAATAAAACTTAAAATTAATATCATACATATGCCTTACAGAATCATAAACTAAAGGAGATTAAACAACTCATTACTGAATGATGAAATGGGTCAAAAAATAAATCAAGAGAGAAATAAATTTTTTCCTTAAATAAATGAAAATGCAATACAACAAAATCTCTATGATACATTGAACACCATCCTATGAAAGAAATGTATAACTCTAAGTGCCTACATTATAAAATCAGAGAGAGCACAATTAAATAAATTGATGTTGCAACTCAATTTGGAAAACAAATCAAGCCCCTACCCTGTAAAATGTTGGAAATAATAAAATCAGAGCCGTAATCAATGAAATGGAAATAAAGAACACAATATAATAAATCTAAGAGTTGGTTGTTTGAGAAGATTTAAAAAAAAATTAACAAACCCTTTGCCCAACTAACCAAATGAAAGAAGGGACCTAAATTAACAGAATTATAAATGATCAGGAAAACATTATAATAGACACCAATGAAATTCAGAATATTAAAGTAGAATGCTTTAAAAACCTGAATTCCATTAAGCCAAAAAACCTAAAACAAATGGAAGATTTTCTAGATTAATCTCAACCACTATAATCAAAGCAGGAAGAGATCAACAACATGAGTAGACACCTAACAACTGAATAGGTTGCAATAATAAGAAAACGCCTTCCACCTAATAAAAAGTCCAGGGTTGGAGGGATTCATAGCAGAGTTCTACCAGACTTTCAAAATAGATCTTTACCTAATGCTTCCTAAACTATTTTTTAAAAATAGAAACATTAGGAATGCTCCAAAACTCCTTCTACAAAACCGTATTTACTCTAACACCAAAAACAATCAAAATTATTTCAATTAAATAATTGCAAACAGAATATACAAATGCATCAGAAAATTATACATCAGGGTCAAGTTGTCTTTATGCTTGAAATGCAGGGAAAGTTTAAACACATGCAAGTCAATAAATGTAATAAACCACAGAAGTAGACTTAAAGACAAAAAAAAACCCACATGATCGTATCAGTTAATGTAGAAAAAGCCTTTAATAAAATCATGATTTCATGATAAAAGTCCTAAAGAATGTAATGCTTGAAAGAACAAAACTTAACACATTAAAAATCTATGGATAGGAAACGCACAGCCAACATCATCCTAAGTGCAGGAAATCCTGTAGCAATTCAACTGAAGTCAGGAACTAGATAGATATATCCAATACCTTTCAAAATTTTGCTTAAAGCTCTACCTGAGAGAGAAAAATTAAAATGATACTAATAGGGAAAGAAGAAGTCAAAATATCCCTATTTATAGACAATAAGATACTATACATCAGTGATTCAAAAAATATATCAAAATACTTCTAGAAATGATAAATAAATTCAGCAATGTGAGAAGATACAGAATCAACTTTCACATATCAATATATTTGCTATGTACCAATAACAAACATATAAAGAAAGATCTTGGCAATATTCCCATTCACAATAGCCTCAAAGAAAATAAAACATCTAGGAATTAATGTAAATTTACATTAAAAACATAAATGATCTTTATAAAGAGACAGAAAAAAATAGGAAATGGAATATCTCATCATCATAGATTTGTCAAATTAATATTATATGATCATTCTACTAAAAGCCATTTGCAGATTTAGTCCAATATCAGTCAAAATCCTCATTTCTTTCTTCACAGAAATAGAGAAAAAGCTATCCTATAATTAATATGAACCCACAGTTGCCCCTGGATACGCATTATAATCTTGAAAAACATCATAATCCTGGAAGTATTTTTATTCCAGATCTTAAGATGTATCACACAGATGTAGCAATGAAAGTACTATGATACTGGCACAAACCAGATCAATGGAGTAAAATTGAATATCCAAATATGATACATGTAACTTTTACCATCTAATGTTTGACAAAGATTCTAAAAACTGACGCTGGAGAAAAGAAAACATCTTCAACAAGTGGTGCTTGGAAAACTGGATGTCAACATGTAGAAGAATAAAATCATACCCATACTCAGTACCTTCCCCCCTCCAAAAAAAAAGCTCCAAATGTATCAAAAACATAAACATGAAAACCCAAACCCTGAAACTTCTAGAAGAAAGTATAGATCATTCCTTATATGATATAGATGAAGGAAAAGACATTTTAAATAGGATTCCTTTTGCCCAAGAATTAAGGCCAACAACTAACAAGTGAGATTTTATAACTAAAAAACTTCAGCACATCTAAAACAATAGTCAGCTTGGTGAAGAGAAAACCTAGAAAATTAGAGAGAATCTTTGCTAGCTATACATCAAATAAAATATTAATATCCACAATATTTAAAGAACTCAAAGAGCAAAGAATCAAACAAACAAACAAATGACCCTTTTGAAAAATGGGCCTGAAAAGAGAATTCTCAAATGAAGAAAAAAATATATATGTACAAAAATTCTTGTGGTGGCATACACCTTTAATCCTAGCACTCAGGAGGCAGAGGCAAGAAGATTTCTGAGTTGAAGGACAGCCTGGTCTACACAGTGAGTTCCAGGACAGCTATGGTTACACAGAGAAATCCTGTTTTGAAAAAACCAATACAAATAAACAAAGAAACAAACAAGTAAATAAATAAATTCCTCAAATATTCAGTGTTACTAGAATTAGGGAAATGACAATCAAAACAGCTTTATGATATCATGTTACCTCAATCAAATGACAAAGATCAACAAAACAACCAAAAACAAATGCTGAATGGGATGTGGGGAAAGGGAACCCTCATTCATTGTTAGTGGTTTGCTAAAGTGTTTTAGATACTGCAGAAATTGGCATGGAGAATTCTCAAAAATCTAAAAAGAAATCTACCATATGACCCAAGTATATCATTTCTTGGCATATGCCCAAAGGACTTGGCATCCTCCTCCACAGATACTTGCTCAATCATGTTCATTGCTGCTCTATTCACAATAAGTAGGACATGAAAACAACCTTAATGACCTTCACCTTATGAATGGATAATGAAAACGTAATAATGCATGCTTTGGAATATTATCCAGCTCTAAAGAGAAATAAAATCATGAACTTTTCAGAAAGACAAATGTTGTATGTTTTATTTCATCACAATCTCTTGGTTCCAAACCTTCATATGTGAGTACATATCCTGGAGTAACTGCAAAATCAAGAAAGTAATAGGGGTCCAGTGCTGCGGTAGGAGTTACAGGAACATTAGTGAGAGGAATAGTAGCTTATAAGTGATCTTATCAGGTTAATAGGAAACAGTGGAAGCCCTTTAAGGAGGTGGAAGATAAATATAGAAGAATGAGAGAAGAGGGTAAAATAATAGTAAGGATGTCTGGAAAGGTTATAAGGAATCACATTATTAACTATTTACTTTTTAAAAACCTACAATACAGATATATACTTTAAATTACATTTTCTTATTTGAGCTAAAAATTCGCCCTCCAAAATTCAAAACCATCTAAATAAAACCCAACAATAGGAATGAGATGCTCTCTTTTGAGTTTCCGGTCAAGTTTGTCCAAGAGACTCTTAATATGCAACCTATTGATTTTGCATTTGGTTAGCCCCAAGAGGTGGAAGGTACATCCCTATTGATGAACTTCAGTCATAGGGCCCATGAGCTGAAACTGACCTGAAAATTTCTACTCTCAGGACTGGCTTTATGGTACTAGAAGATACCATGTTATTTTCCAAAGGAGGGATTTAACCTACCATCCTACCTAGAAATGACACTGATGAATCAAAATAACCAGCATGGTTAATCCTAAGGGTAAACTAGTGGCCTATAAACCTTGATGATTACCAGCAGCTCTCTAATTGTACTTAAGTCCTACTCAACAGAGGAAAATCATGCCTGGTCTGGAAAGCTAACCAACTACTCAGGGCTATTGAAGTCAGAGATTCTGGAGGGTAACATATAGCTGACACCTTACTAAACCAGCATAATACCTAAATCAGTTGTATATATTTGTCCTTAACCTAAGGATAAGTATAGTTTTCACACATCATCAAGAAAACTACTCATTTCAACAAACAGGGACCATCACAGAAATTCACAACCAATTAAAACAGAACTGTGGAGTGCAGTTTCAAGCAATAGATGGACAATACAACTACATTACAGAAGAGATTGTAGAATGATTATAAGAGCCAGAATATTGGGGAGTTTTCTGTGAGATTGCATATCCTAGTAATGTCAGAAACTACACTCATAAAGACCAGCATGACTGCCTAAACATGAGTTGAACAAGTATACCAACTGACATGCTAAACTGTTCAGGTGAAACCCCATGAGGCTTCAACCCTATAAAACAAACTACAGGGAACTGAGCAGATAAAAATCTTGAAGGAACCATTCTCATTATTCCCTTTTTGCCATGGGGCTGCCAGCTGACATCCACTGTTTGGCATGCTGGTAGCCTTACCAATTCAAAAGACATGTCTGTCTCTGTTTCTCTTCTCTAGCTCCCTCCTTTAGGCAGATGCTGAGATTTATAGCTTGCCTGCCCAGTTGTTTATCACTCAGACAATAAGGAAATTGTCTTCAGGCCTGCTTTTTGAAAAGTAATTTAATAAATTAAAAAAGTCACTTTTCTTAAGCTTGCAATTGCATTAATTTTTGGTTTAGAAAGGGCTTGATGCTGCTAAAGACTGCTGTAGTCACCTCGGCCCTAATCCAAAAGAGAAATGCGATCTTTACCATCCTCTACTCCCATACTGGGAGGTGTAACAGCTATGGAGATTGTTGTGAACTCTTAATAACGAGTTATTTTTTTATATATTAAGAAAGGGGGACCTGTGGGCGCCCATTTTCAGGTTCCTCATGGCTTTACCCAGCAGGTCCGCATACAGACAATGATTAGGACCACGGGCCTGAGGGCAGGTGTCTGAGATGGTCTGCATTTGGCTGTGCTGGGGGGAGGGGTCTTTTGCTCCACCCCTTGGCATCTCTATAAATACCCTGGGGCAAAGACAGTCAGAGCCAGCTGGAATAGGTTCCAGGCCCTCTCGAGGCTATCCTGTATTTTCTATCTGTTTATCTCCACAATCTAAATCCTTCTATCTAATATTTCCTGCTGCTCACACTCAAGAAAACTCTGGGGAGCTGTGGGGGTGGTGGGTAAATGCCCTGCAGCACACAACACTAACAGCCCCCACACTTCCATGATTTGAAGATGAGATGGCAATCTAATATAAGAAAAGGAGAGTGACTATAAACCTCTGCCTTGTGGATAAGACATAGGAGATCAACATAGGAAATCAGAAGGCATCTACTCATGCTTAGTAAGTATTTTACACTTATTCTTCCATGTGACCACCCCCCACACACACACACAAAAGGATGCAGTTTGTGATACAGTAATACTTCCAAAGAACCAGGTGACCATAAACATTGTAAGGAACATGCCTCCCACTTATAGCTCTGTAGGAAACCAAGGCTTAGAGACGACACATACACTACCAGCTCGAAGTAGCTGGAATTTGAGTTCAACTCCCTTTCCTATAGTATACCTCTGCTTTCTCTATCCAGGTGCTGAGGACCTACTATGGGAAAAGCACCACTTGGGATGAACACACACACACAGACACACAATTTAAAAGTATGAACTAGGCCGGGCGGTGGTGGCGCACGCCTTTAATCCCAGCACTCGGGAGGCAGAGCCAGGCGGATCTCTGTGAGTTCGAGGCCAGCCTGGACTACCAAGTGAGTTCCAGGAAAGGCGCAAAATTACACAGAGAAACCCTGTCTCGAAAAACGAAAAAAAAAAAAAAAAGTATGAACTAGATGTTGTCTGTATGCTCCAAGCATTTTTATTTAATAAAGGAATTGGATCCAGTCAAATAGTCGTAATACAAAAAAAAAAAAGTCACTTTTCAAATTATAACTACACTAAGAAGCCCAAAAGAGGACAGCCCTAATTTTCCTGATAAAATCATGATCATTATAAATACAGCCTTCTACCATGTTATATATAATGCTACTTTTGTGATTTTCAAAGTGAGATTGGGGTGATTAAGAATCAGTTGCTATAAGAAGGACAACAGTATTTTAAAAAAATCCGATTTGGAAAGATGGCTATGCCATGAAGATGGCTATGCATTTACTGTTTTTGTAGAGGACACTGTTGTTCCCAGTACCCACATGGTAGCTCACTAACACTGGAATCTCCAGTTCTTTGGGATCTCCCACTCTCCTCTGGCCTCCACAGATATCGGGCACTTATTGGGTGAACATACATACACAGTTAAAACACTCCTACTCATGAAAATAATTAAATATAATTTTTCAAGAAGTTTTCAATCTCAGGGGCTGAGAGATGTCTTAATGGTTAAGAGCACTTACTGACCAATTAACTAAGTCCAGAGTTTCAGAAGAGCCTGGCATCTTGATGGTTGGGGCTTACTGGCTTTTAATGTAGCCAAGGAAATGAAAGCACCAGGTTCAGGGAAAAACTGCCTCAAAGGAACAGCCAGAGAATAATAGATGATGACAAAAAACCTAAGAGGATGACAAAAATATGCACCTGGCTTAGTGCTTGCTAAATTAAAGACTATATGGTGTGAGAACAAAGAACAGCAACATACAGTCTCTTCTTGTACTATCATCTAAGATGTGGCTCAAATAAATCAAACTGGATAAGCTATGAAGCTGATAATATTTCTAAGAAGCTAAAAGCAAGATTTGTTAAAGGTGAGCTATGATGCAGAAAATCTGCTAGTAGAAAATTGCAAGTTGATTGTAGATATAAACCTGGTTGCTAGCTCACCTTCAAATGGCAATGGTCAAAAATTGAATACTGCATGAAAAAAAAAAGGAAGAAAGAAAAAAGCAAAAGGAGAATAAGCAAGTGAAAAAGAAATTTCCAGAATTTATAAATGCTTTTGTTGATTCAATTATACACAATGAGACAGCATCCTTTAAAAGCTGTGGCTTGATCAAATGTGAAAAGTTACTCTGGTTGCATTCAAATGTACAAATTCAACTTTTATTATTGCTACTGAGAAAACTATGATAGTTGAACACTGTCCTTGCTGTATTCATATAGTAAAAACTTATTTCACATATGATATTTTGAAGAAAAATATGTATGTAACCAATAGCAGTCACATCAATTAATAAACAGCACACAGTAAGTATAACAATAGAATGTAATCCTGTAAGACAGGGAAATAAGACTAAAATTACCTAGATTCTTCTGGACTTCACTTTAATCATTTTTATAATCAGTACAAATTTCAAGAAAGTTGTTTTGAACATATATAATATGCCCTCCTTAAAGTCCTTATAGACAAACTCAATTAAAACATGGATTGCTACCTATTCATTAATTTTAATTATCCAAAATAACACAACCAATATTGTTTTAAACTAAAGAATTAGAAATCACATTTCCAGTATCTGTATCTGTGACTATCAGATGAAAAGCAATACTGTCAAATTTATTTATTTTTAAAATGTGTCCTTGATATATTGAATGTAGCTCCAGTTGTGTAGCTTGGTCTACTTGTGGGACTCCTACCAGTGCTAACAGGGGCTGTACCAAGTGCTTTGGCTTTGGCTGTCTTTCATGAACCCATTCCTCATACTGGCTTTTCTTGCCCAGGCTTAAAACAAGGGGAGGTGCTACTGCCACTTGATGTACTGTGTTTTGTTGCTATCCATGGGATGCCTTCCCCTTTTGGTACAGAAACAGAGGAGGAGAGGATAAAGAGGCAGATTGGAGGTGGAGGAAGAGGATAGGAAGAGAAGAGGGAGCGGAAACTGGAGTTGGGATATAAAATAAATAAATAAAATTTAATTAATTAAAAAAAGAAAATGTAATTCAGAAGAATCATACATTTAAATATACAATACTGATTTCTCATTCAACTTCCAGATTACTTCTTTTTTTCTTATTCTTTCCCCAACAGTTCTTGTTTGTTTTGCCCTGCTAGTCTTGGGACTGGTCTCGCCCTAGTGTGGGGTCAGCTTTCAGGAATCAAGGGATCTTTAAAATAGACTGACTCCCCTAATCCCATTAGCTATCAAATTTCCATAGCTCCTCAGCTAGTGGTAGGATTTCAAGCTCACCTCCCCCGGTCCCCATGCCAGGATTTTGTCTGGCTGGATCTAGCACAAGGTTTTGTGCATGCAGTCACAATAACTTTGATTTGATGTGGGAAACTGCCCTGTTTTCTTGTACTTATTCCACAGCTCTGTTTCTTTTATTCTTTCTGGCCTCTTGTTCATGAAGATACCTGAGCCTTGAGGTTGTGATATTAATGTCTCATTTAGGGCTAAACACTCCATAATCTTTTTGTTTTGTGCATGCTGACCAGTTGTGAGGGTGGGGGGTATCTGTGTTAATTGCCATCTACTTTAAGGGGAAACTTTTCTAATAAGTGTGAGAAGATGATCTGATTCATATGTATAACAACAAGTCATTAGGAATCATTTTAATATTATGTCCATTTAGCAGAATAATTGTATTGTTTCCCCACAGAGCCCATGACCTATCTGTCCATACTTTAGTAAGAGAGCTACTGAGCAGAAAATTGAAAAAGAAAACAAAATAGAATGGTAACTTATACTTTGAGTCTTATTGGCATTCTATAATAAGGTAAGAGTTTCAGTCATTGAAATGGAAACTCAACAGCTAAAATTTACTTGATGGCATCTTTGCACTGACTCACTCATCTAACCTGAGATGTGTGAATTAACCCATTGACTACTTTACCCATTGGTCATTTATTAGTCTTGAATATGTTGTTGACGCAATAATAATATTAGGCTTTTTATCATAGATTTTTATTATGTCATGTTATTCATTTTTGGTATTAATCTCCATGTCTAGATATAGAAATTAAGCAGTGTATGTATGCATAGGACAAAACATTTTATACATACATTTGGGTACTCCCTGTTCTTTCAGTCAGCCACTGAGGAACTTGAAGCCTATTATTCACTTATAAAGAGAATGATGCTGTGAAAGAAAGAAATCTGCCTCTAGAAATTTAGGCTTTTGTGATAGTAGTCCTAGATTATTAATATGTAGATAATACTTATTGATAATCAAGATGATTACTTTTTTATGCGATCTAATTGCTAAGCACTCAAAGGGAATAAAAATGTGTAGTCCTATATATCTAGCTAAATTTTCTATCAGATTTGCACAGGAAAATTAGAGATAGATGTCATTTGTATTCATCATTGTATAATTGATCTGAATGTACATTTAATCCTTTGCTATGTCTGTGTTCATTAATGTTGTTACTTGTTGCTGTCTTTTCCTCTCCCATCAAAGATAATCTGAACCACATACTATTATTATTGTCTCTATACATTTAAAAAGTTCAGTGCTTCCTCATCAACATTCTATTCACTTTTTTGGTCTAATTTAGGAAAATAAACATTTGTAATATAGAAATTCTTAAAGAAAAAGGACCAATTTTGTGGAAGGATGCAACTAAACTAAATACCAGTTTAGAAGGACTTCCTTACAATTATGCAAACTAAAATTGAAATATATAACTTAATTTGAACAGATGTTAAGCAAAAAATGTTGCATGCCCACTAAATTAAAAGTTAAAATCAAATTATATTTGTTAATATGTATTCCTGCGTCTTTTTGTATCCTGAAGTATACTTTCCTCTTTCATATAGTAAGTTAGTACATAATTACCTCTTCTCCTGAGTCTGTCATTTTCTACTCATGATCACTGGGGAAATACCAGAAGGGAATGAAAAAGACTCAGCATGCCTTCTAGTTTAGAATTTGCAGTACAACACAAATCCTATACTCAGTCAAAGCCCCCAACTCAATCTTGTCTAGATTAGTAGAGAAACTAGTACACATAAATCATAATGCACATAAGCTAAACTTTGCTTCAAATCTCCCTTGTAATTATTCCTTCAGATAATTTTCTTTGATTGTTGTCAATATATAAAATGAGCCCAAGAATTAGAAAAGAGTATAATAGTTGTTTGGAGATTTATATAGACCTTACTTTTGATTCACTTTGTGATCAAATAAGACTAACTTATTATGAAAGTATGTCATTTACTTTTATATATTTAAATTCAAGTCAACATATGTCAAACGATTATTCATCAGTTGGTACACCTTCACTATATTTTAAAAAATCCTAAATTTTAATTTCAGCATTGCTATGAGAATTTTCATCCTGGGGAGGACTAGGCACCTTCCACCACATCCTCATAAGGTCCCAATGATGGTTAGGGGCCAGTGTTAGGGTTCAGCCACAAACTGTAGAAGGGTCCCTTAAAGGGGGGAGTGGGGAACTGGGAAATAATAGGAAGAAATATAGACATAGACAGAGAGAAAGAGACAAAGGATACCTTCAGGAGGGTTCTGGGTCAATACCCAGCAGCCTTGAGTTTATTTCTGATGGGCTTTTTATACACTACAAGGGGAGAGGACAAAAAACCTCCCCATTTCAAGATCAAAGCACAACATACAACCATGCGTGGACCCTTCAAAACACCTGGTAACCATGCCCCACAGCAAAGCATCTTGTGATTAGGCCTTGAAGTATAAGACACCTTTGCATCCTATTATGCAGGCTGGGAGAGCAACATAAACTCTGACTCCATGACCTTGAGTCAAACCACAAGTTGGAATCTTTGTGGGCTCCCACAAATGACTAACCAAAATAAGATTTCACCAGTGTTCATCCTTGGGTACCAGTGAATTTGTTAGGATTACTTACAGTGCATAAATGAGGGGTTGTGAGCAGCCATACTGGAAGGTCTGCAACCAGCACGATGACTTCTTGTTTGACTAAATGGGAGCCCCTCTCACATCCTTCCAAGGCTATATACCTCTAGCACCTCCAAAAGACAGATGCAATTAGAACAGAATTTCAAACATCTGTTTGGAAGGAGTAGCTAGGTAATCCCGTGAGGGTCCTAAGCCCTCCCAACACCTGCTTCGATGAGGAAACATCAACAGTCATTAAACCCAGCAGTGGTGATGTTTTGCAAATGGATGCAACTAAACTCATGAAGATGGTGGCAGTTTGGCTCAGAGGAGAGTCCTATAAAGCAAACATTTGTATTTAATGTCAATAAATATCATTATAAAAAGAAAGATTATTCATAGTCCCCATTTTTCCAGATAAATAACAAATATTGGTGGGAATTTGAAAAGAAATACTTTGTAGAACTGAAATCCTTCCCCTCTTAGTGAAAAGCTGAGGTGAAGAAACACCTATGTGTTAGTCCAAAATGTAGGAAACTGAATCACTCCAACTAAGGAATACATATGATTTGAAAGCATGAACATAACATATCTGACAAATTTCTACTAGTTACTGTTGTAGATTATTTAACTAGACAAAGATGATTTACATTTGTTTATGCTGCATTTGTTTAACTATGTAAAGTTGTGTTGCTTTGCCTGCTTAAGGCACCTGATTGGTCTAATAAAAAGCTGAGCAGCCAATAGATAGGCAGAAGAGGGATAGGAGGGGCTGGCAGGCAAAGAGAATCAGTAGGAGGAGGAACCTAGACTCAAGAGAAGAGAGGAGAGAGAGAGAGAACGAGGGAGAAAGAGAGAGAGATGCCAGGGTCTAGCCAGCCAGGCAGCCACCAGTCAGCAAGACATGGAGTAGGACACACAGAATGAAAGAAGAAAGGTAAAAGGCCTGGGGAAAAATGGAGAGGACAAGAAACAGGTTAATTTAAGTTATAAGAGCTAGTGGGACAAGCATAAGGACAAGCCTTCATAACTAATAAGAACTCTCCGTATCATGATTTGGGAGCTGGTTAGTGGCTTAAAAGAGAGGCTGCTACAAGTAACAACTAGAATATTTGTACCAGTTGCAGACAACCTAAAGCACAAATTACTAATTTAATTTCCATAGATATATTCTTTAAAAAGATTTAAAATTTAAGTCATTGTCAGAAATACTTTAAGTAATAAGAGTGCTACACATTTCCAGAATATTTAGTCTCACTGTTACTGGGAAGATACAAATCACCTTTCTAAATAAAGCATATCCAAAAGAAAAAAAAACCTTCTGAAAAGAAGGAACAGCAATAAATTTTCAAAATGCATTTCAAGAGACTAGATTTGCAGCCAAATACCATACCTGGGGTCCCATTAAAAAATCTGGACCTATAAGCTTGGTTAAGCATGAATTTTCAAGGATTACTTTTACTAAAGTTTTCTACTGGCTTTAAATCAAGGTAACAGGATGCTCCGAGTCATTAAACCAAAACATCCTGGACACACATTACATTCTTAGGAAATGACATTGCCAAATCCAAAAAATTACAGTAGAAGCAGATCTGTGGCATCCTTCATTGCAACTGAAAATAGGCCCGAGTAGCAATAGTAAAACAAGCATCCTGAATGATTTACTGAGTTACATCAAAATGATTTTACTCAAATGGATTCAGTAAAATTTATGAATACATTTTTATATGTAGTGAAAAATATTTTATGTTAGTAGAACATATGGCATATTAAAGAAGGGGGAACTTGGAGCTAAAGTTTTAAGGGGGATAGAACTGAGGGGTCAGGAAAAGGAAGAAGTAATGTATATGATAAGCAAACTAAACATGTATGAAAAAGCTCTATTGATACCTATACCTTACAACATCATTTCCAGATATACATGTATTTAAAAAAAATAATTGGATGGAGGTACTCTTCATAGGTATACAATTCTGACACAAGAAAAGATATGAGTTATTAAATGAAAATCATATGTGCAGACATAGAATAGCTACCTATGAGTTATTGGTCATGGAGGTCCTAGAGACCCTCAAAACATCACAGTGTCATTCTCTCAGTCACCTACTATAGCTAAAAGAAGACACCACTCACTTTGTATGTGGGACATAGTAACTTCAATCTTGAACTGGTTAGGAAACTTTCTTACTGTAGGCTAGCTTTTATGGTGTAATGTAATTGGCTATGGGACAAAAGGCTTCAGTGGTCTTATCCAGAAGTGGATCCTAAAACACTTACTTGTCAGCCAAATTGTGCCTACTGGAACAACAGATACATAATTGTTATAGGATGGTAGCATACAACTCTTGGATTGGATTTGAGGCTATCTCCACAGTAGGGCATTTACTCTTGGAACTGTAAAATTGATCAAAAGTCCATGGCTTTGGAGGTCCTAGGCCTTGATGAAGAACATCCTATAATATTTTGCTAAACAATTAGGCTGTCAAACTGTCTTCTAAATATTTATGATTATACCCATAGATCTGTACTGCTTATAAACTTTGGTTAGAGAAATTTAATTTTTTCAGTGGACTGTGAAAACTGAAGAGGCTCCTAACTGTTCAACATGCTGACTGTGAGTGTTCATCCCTAAATGAAATATTTAAATGAAACACTTAGATCATCCTGCCCACAAGATTCAGGAAAATTCCGTGAGAAAGAGGCAGAAATAATGTAACAACTAGGTGATGGCTCTTGTGCTTATGAACTCACAACCTCTGTGCTTACCTGAATGTGCTGTTTGGTTTTGTTAATTGGTCACAAACCTATACATATCTGAGAAGAGGGAATTTTAATTGAGAAAATGCCTCCATAAGATTTGCCTTTAGGCAACTCTGTAGGATTGAGTCTTGATTAGTAATTGATGTAGAAGGGCTCAAATCATAGTAGGTGGTATGTCTTTCTTTACTCTGTGAAAATATGCTGTTCTGATTGGTTGATAAATAAAGCTGTTTGGCCTATGGCAAGGCAATTTAGAAGTAGGCAGAAAATCCAAACAGAGAGGGAGAAGAAAGACAGACCAGAAAGAGATGACAACCGCCACTGAAGGAACAATATTCCAGAAGATCAGTAAGCCATGGACACATCGCAATTTATATATTAATAGAAATGAGTTAATTTAAGATATAAGAGCTAGCTAGCAAGAAGCTTGAGCCATCAGCTGTGGTCATGCAATTTGTAGTTGATATAAGCTTTTGTGTGTTGACTTGAGTCTGAGTGGTTGCAGGACCAGGGGGACACAGGAATTTTATAAGTGACTGTGGGACCTTGAAGTTTGGTGAGCCCAGGAAAACTTTCAACTACATCTATACAGAAGACTGAGAAAGCTCTGAGGAACAAGCCAGTAAGCAGCATCCCTCCATGGTTTATGATTCACTTCTTGCCTCTAGGTTTCTGCCATGGTTGAATTTATTTCCTGATTTCCTCAGTGATGGACTGTGGCTTGGAAATATAAGATGAAATAAAACCTCTCATGGTCTAGTTGGTTTTGGTCATGGTATTGTACCAAAGGAATAGAAATACTAAAGCATTGCCCTTGTTCAAACCAGTCACAATTCCAGCATGGATTGAAGAGTGGCTCATAAGGCTCTGTTTCTAAGATGAAGTGCTATTGGTGGTTGATGGCTGTTGGAGAAGTGAAAGACATTTTTTAATTTGGTGTATGATCACTAATATGGTCCCATATCTATGTACCTATTTGCAACACTAATTGGGCTCAGTGAGATTTGAAAGAACAAAAAAGAAGAGGACATGAAGTTAAAAGGGGAACATATTGGGAGTGGTCTGAGGAGAATTGTCTTGGAAGTGGGATATAGATATGGTTAAAATATGTAAACATGTATTAAATTCTCAAAGAAGAAATAAAATACTATACAATATTTTTAAAAGATATTCTGACAGCACGTGGGAGACAAGCAGGCAGTTCTCTGTAAGCTGGAGGCCAGCCTGGTCTACAGAAAAAGTTGCAGGACAGTCACATCTACACAAAGAAACCCTGTCTCAAAAAAATAAACAAACAAAAAATGATATCCTGAGTACGTGATATAGTTTTGAGATATTATTAATGAATATGATAATTCAGAAAAAAGATGGATTTAGGGGCACAGGTGATGGGCAGATACACCAACTATAACTCCCTGTGATACATAATACTTCCCTATGTCAGAATTATCCTGATAGAAGTTGTCAATGTACTTTTCATTAATAAAGCTTAATGAGTCTTCTATGCAGTATGTTCATTATCAGTTTGCATACTTTTTACAGCAAAAAAAATTGCATAAAATTCTGTCATACTAAGATGAGGTAGGACCAAGTCCCTCCCTGCTGTTTCAAGGGTGAACAAGGAAGGTATCCCACCCTAGAGAATGTATTCCCAAAAGCCATTTCATGCACCCAGGATAAGTCCTGGTCCCACTGCCAGGTGTTCCCCAAACAGATCTAGCCTCATAACTGTCACCCACATTCAGAGGGCCTAGTTGGGTCCCATGCATGTTCCCCAGCTGAAAGACCAGGAATTGGGTGAGGTAATGGGGTGGGAGAAGGAAGGGGATTGGTGTGTAAAATGAAAAAAGAATCTTTTTAAAAAATAAATAAATTTCAAAAACAAAACACATACCAGAGTAAAAAAAATTATATAAAATTTTCTGTACCACAAAGTATAACAAATGTTTAGATTCCTAAGTACTTTATGCACTGTTTTTTTTAAAGAACAATAAAGGATTCAAGCCTGGTGGTAAATATTTATAATCATTGTAATTAGGCAGAGGCGTTAGTATCATGAGTTCAATGTCATCCTCAGCCACATAGCAAGTTTGAGGCCAACCTGGCCTATATTGAAACTTTTCTCAAAATAATAATAAAATGAATAAATAAAGAAAATACAAAAACAAATATGTAGTTTGTAAATCACATTAAGAACCCAATTGCCTACAGATTTAATAACCATAGCATAATGGATAATATAGCTTAATAATACAAATGTGCATTTGGAGAGATAGTTCAGTGGTTAAGAACATTTGTGGTTCTTACCAAAGACCCTGGTTTGGTTCCTAGCACCCATGTGGTAGCCCACGACCATTAATAAATCTAACTCCAAGAAATCTGACAGCCTCTTCTGACCTCTGGGAGCAGGCATGTGCTTAGTACACATACATACATTCATTCAGGCAAAACACTCAGGCAAATTAAATTAAATTAAATTAAAAATAATGAATATAAACATGGTATTTGAAATATCCAAGTGTACAGTGAACTTATTGTTAGGATTTGGGTCGCTCTTATAAGCAACCTGGTTTTCTAATGTATTTTGGTTTTATAAACCTTGCTAGAAATGACTTCAGATGAAGATGCATTATACTGAGGAAAAGTATGTACTGCCAAAAATCTTGATAGGTTGATTAGGAACTAAAATGTCAGTTACTTCCCAACTTTCTCAAATAAAATATTATCTCCAGAATTGATGAGTCATTTCCTCCTAAATTTTAAAATGGTATCTTATAATCTCTATGTTTGTTGCTTAAAAGCCTAAAAAGGCCTGAGTCACTTTACAGTCTATTACTTTAAGAAAACTCTCTTTGTGTCATTTTTTTATACAGTCAACAGTTTTTTGCACCAATCTACTTCAGAGAAGATATAGGCATTCAAGAAACTGCATATAGAATTAACTTCCACTGTGGCAAAGTTAGCCACTAGGCAACAAAGCACCCTGCATTGACTGCTGCTCTCCAAAATGTACCAACAGGACACAAAACAAAGGACTACTGATCCTTGCCAAAACAAGTGTGGTTGCGGCTTTAGCAACAGGTGTCCTCTGAGGCCAGGACAATATGACACCATCACTGAAGTGGCCTTTGCAATCTGGAATAGGAACAGTGCCCCTTTCTTTGAAAGCAGTTGAACAGTCAATGGATCAATGGCTTTTGGTGTCCAGTGGAACAGTAACTGAAACAGTTATTCTTGAAAGAGTAACTAGGCTTATGGAAGCTAACCTCTCAATGGTAGACTAGCATTTAATAAAGGAGATGAAGCCACCCACAAGCCAAGAAGAGTGGGATGTGGAGAAGAATGGGATGCCGAGATGAAGCCACTCACAAGCTGAGACAAATGGATAGCTGAATTCCAAAAACACCAGCAATTTCCAGAATTTAAAATCCTGAACCATGACAGGACACTGGTGGAATTCAGGTTTCTCTGGTACATGGAATACTCACACCAAATGTGAGACCAAGCAGTGGGCCTTGTGTATATCCTACTTCAAAAATGAGTCTGTCAGATATGCTAAGCCTATAGGCTAAAGATGATGCCCCAGTGTTGTGGAGAAACTTTGGATGACTGTCCAGGCAGCCAGTTGTCTCTATCATTCTACATTTTTGGAAATTACTTACAATGCTCTTCCTGTTTACTTAGGTAATATTATATCCTTCTGAGGTCTTTGATGTAGTTGAAGACTAGATAGTTATAATTATGGTTTTCCTTAATTATGATAAAAGATAAGTTAGATATGAAACCTTAGACTCACAAAAATAGAATAAATAGAATATTTTCTTTGAATTTGTCAAATATAAATAGACTAGATATTATAACTCTAATTCTTGCTTGAAAACTGTTCTTATACATAATTTTACTATGTTAAAGTTAAAACTTTCCTTTTTAATTAAACAGAAAAGGGGAAATGCTGTGGGATAATGCTTTTGTATACTGGTTTAATAAAACACTGATTGGCCAGTAGCCAAGCAGGAAGTATAAGCAGGATAAGCAAACAAGGAGAATTCTGGGAAGAGGAAGGCTGAATCAGGAGATGCTAGTCCACCATCCAGGGAACAGCATGTAATGGCACACAGATAAATCTACAGAACATGTAGCAACATATAGATTAACAGAAATGAGCTAAGTTTAAATGTAAGAGCTAGTCAGTGGTAGGCCTGAGCTAATAGCCGAGCAGTTTTAATTAATATAAACTTCTGAGTGATTATTTTATATGTGGCTGTGGGGTCTGTGGAGCTGGGCAGGACCAAAGAAAACTTCAGCGACAAATCTCTATATATGTTTGTTGCTTAAAAATCTAAAAAGGCCTGAGTCACTTTATAGTCTATTACTTTAAGAAAACTCTGTTTGTGTCATTTTTTATATACTCAACAGTTGTTTGCATGAATTATTTCCCAATAGTATGACATTTTAAAATAATTAAATGACAGTAAAAATCCTCTAAACTCAATTATCAAGTATTCTTGAACCAATGAGCTTATGCATAGTTGTTTGCAAGAAAAATTGTGAACTTTATTTTTAGGTTTTCTTTGTTTTTTTTAGTATTACACCCATATAAATGTATAGTCAGTTTATACTACAGTCTTCCCTGTATCACTTCAGGCACATGTATTTTTAATGCCTTGCAGAATTTCTGAAAAAGACCTATGCATAATTGATGAAAATTTCATCCTCATACTACTGACATAGCAAGAAACTTATGAAAGACCTCTTTGGATTCATATTACAGTTATAGATTCATCCTGTTCTGGAAAACAATTTACCAAAAAGAAAATGCCCGTTGTTTTACTTAATCTCATCTTTTTGTACTTAGTAGTGGTATAAGAATTATAAGACAGGTTACAAAATGAAAATATCAATGAATGAATCTTAGCAAGTAAGTCATATATTGTCACACAATTTATATAATTTTTAGAGCTTTGATTTATCTGTGTACATTCAGTCATAGCTATATCACCTACTGCTCATGTGTATGAGTCTGTGTGTGTATGTGTGTGTGTGAAACTGTTTGATATTAAGTGTGTAGCTTGTTGAACCAAATATTTTAACTAGTGTTATTTACAGAAACATGGATGAGGGATTATTTATTGGATTATAGGCAACTTCCAAGTGGCTTCATTGTTGAAGAAAATCTTTCTTCTATCCAGCAAAGGTCAACTGCCTATATCCTCAAGAAAATATGGGGAGTCTTGAGCCTTTTTCTATTTATATGATGGAACATAAACAGGAACAACATTGTGTAGGCCTTGTGTAACCACAGCAGCTACAAATTTAAGAGGACAACAGCCATGCCATGGACAGAGTACACTATTCTAAAACAAATTTTTCTAACCTGTACATTATATATATATATATATATATATATATATATATATATATATATATATATATATATATATATATATATATATATATATATTAATTGTCTATTTTCTGAGATGCATGAGATCAGAAATGCTCTTTCTTGCATACTGAAATATTTACAGATGCACATTGTGATGTTTCAGAGGTGGAACTTCATTTGTCTTTACTGTATGTATCATGTAAATATCATAAAGGTAAGTTTATGAAAGAACTTTATAGAATCCATACAACCACAGGAGGTCAGGTGTGGAATTTTCAACATATGTTTCACAATAGTCCTCATATTTATAGATGATTTATAGATGGTTCCAAATTCTGAAACTTTCGATTAGATACCAGATTTACATTGCAGATACAGATTTCTCTTTTTAGTGTGTAATTATTCATATACATTCCTTGGGCTCTTTATATCACAAAATTAACCTTGGTTTCATGCTAAATTGTGAAAGCAGTAAAGAGATTATCACATAAATTTTATGAGTTTGCTAATACTAGATGAATAACAATGAAAACAAAAAACCAGAAGTTTCAGAAAGGGTCGAAACTATTGAGAGATTAATCCATTTAGGGCTGAAAATGTGGCTCAGTCCTTGAAGTGTTTACCATGTCTCAAAAGTTAATATGGAAAGCAAAAGAGGAAGATGCCTCAACCTCTACACATATACGCATGTGCATGCTTACTTGTATACACATGATGTGCACAAACACATACTTACATGCATATACCACATGTACTACACATATATAGTAACACAAAAATAAAAGTAAACAAGCAAAACAGAAGTAAATGTATTAATGCTTTGATTAGTACAAAGCCCTCACCTCTAAATCATAAATTCCTTCATCAACTTTAAACCAAGTAACATTAGACATCTCTAGTTCCTTCTCAGTGGTCATCTTTTCACAAGTGCTTCAACCAATCCATCAAATTAACTCTTGGTACCTCTTTTTAATTGTGTGAGTCTCAATATTAAATATAGAATCCATGTTCAATGGATCCATTTCAATAGAACACCTGCTTTTATATTTCTTCCACCATTAAATTATACCCTTTAAATCCATTGCTATGCATATTCTCCAGGCTTCTGTTCGAATGAATTAGTAAATTCATTAAGTTCTTCAGTGGTGTAGCAGAACTTATCCTGGACGACACTTTCTATTCACTTTTCTTAGCCTTGAATCTTATTATAGGTAGTTTCTGAGGGACATCAGTGATACAGATAAGACAGGATGACTTCTCTTATGAAAAAACAGAGAGGACAACACTGATGGGGCGGGGGTGGGTAAAGATGCATCTTTTCCCAGGGGTGAGGAGGTTATTTCTTCCAGTAAAGTGGACTCTTTGGAATCTGAGGTTTCAGGGTTTTTCACCTACTTAGGGTACACTCAAATCATCCATCCCAAAATCATATTCTTTTCCAATCTGTGCCCTTTTGTTAACTTCTGACAGTATATAAGGCTGTCAATTGAATTTACAATGTAACTCAGCTAACCATATAATGAGGGCTTGGGATTGTATGCAACTTGAGATCTACGGCTGCAAGGGCAAAAATTTTCTTCCAGTCTACACTTAGAAATTGTTAGGTAGTTTACGTATATCTGAAGCCAGCCAATTTTATTACTCAGTTAATTTTTTTCTTTTGTAATTTTGTTCAAAGTTGCTTATACTGCACCGTCTGTACTTTTAGTGTTCTGGGATATCTGAGGAGTCTTATTGACCATGGGTTTCATCAAGCTAAAGAACCAGTACTAGATACCAGTAATCTACTAGAGAAGCACATCCTTACAACTCTTTCTCTAGACCCATCTCCTGGTATCACACATAACCAAGGATATATATATATATATACATATATATATATATATATATATATATATATATGTATATATATATATATATATAATTACCTTTAAAATAATAACAATGAAAACTTGCTATCAGTGAAGGAGTCAGCAATAACAGCCTCTATTTCACCTTTAGTTGTAATTGTAGAGGCAGTGACAGATAATTCCTGAGGTTCATTAGCAGCATTGTCTGGGTAGCAAGAGGGATAGCCAAGTGAGCAAAAGGCAAGAATAATTTTCCTTCTGAAATACACTCCCCCTTTTTTATGCTGGGCTGCTACCAGAAGGTACCATCTAGAATTTGAGTAGGTCCTTCCATGTCAATTAAGGCAGTCAGGACAATTCTCTAAGTGAGATTCCCTACTCAGGTGGTTATAATTTGTAGCAAGTTGACACTAAAACCAACCATAATACCTCATGATTTAATAACCTCTGGAAACACCTTCACAGACTCATCTACAGATGTGTTTTCTTAATTACCTAGATATTTCTTAATGCAATCAATTCAGCAATCACTATAATCAGCACATGTATGAGAATATCATAATGAAAGTCACCTTTTACAAAATTAACATATTCTTTATAAATATTTAAAATAGGGTATAGTGTCATTTTATAAGAATAAGATTATTTATTATTTTAAAGGGTAGCATCAAAGGATTTTAACAGCATGTATTGATAAGTCATTTGAAATATTATTTTGTTTCTTTTGAAAAACAACATATACAACTCAGATGACTATTTTCAAGATTTTTGAGTCACAATATTTTAAGCATATATATGTATATACATATACATATATAAAGAGCTAAATTAATTATGTATATTAGTTTATGACACATTACCATTAGAGATAACATTGGTGACATAAGCTTAATTAAAACTTACAAGCAAAAGGGGAGAGACATTAGGAGAGAATTTCTTGTCAGGCTCAACATATATTCTGCTTCTCCTGCATTTTACTTACTGCAGGGAGAGGGGCTTTAGAGTTTTTGCTACATATGTAGTGGCATCAGCAATCTGCTAGCTTCTTTTATGTTTTATAGCAAGTGTTCCAAGAAATAATTGGTTTGGCATATGTGCAGGCAGCAGGTTCTTTCCACAGATAATTCTGTTTGGCCACTATCTAGTGCACTTGGGAGACTCTGACCTTTCCTAAAAGTCTTGGGCCTAGCCGGGACTGATTATTTTTTATTTGGTAAGAACCTTGACAAGAGAAAGGGGGTATTTCAGGGAAGTGGCAGATGATACGGATGCCTCATGGTTTTCCTTAGGGATACCACACTTTCCTTCACATGACATGTATGAACACTCTAACATTGTAGCATAGCTCCAAACACAGATGTTGTTTGGACCCCTCCTTCTTTTTTCACACTAGTTCCTGCCATTTTCAGTCTTTTCATTTTCTTTATAAGTACCCGAGTTCCTAATACCCTAAGGGGCCGTGACTCCTGAATGACACACTGTGGATTAGAGTCCTTCCTACTTCTCATTCTGTCTATTCTATAGCTAGAAAAGAACTTTTATGTACAATGATTTTATATTTGGTAATTCAGTTTTCATATTAGCCACAAAATACTATTTTACTTAAGATGCCTCTATAAAACTACTATTTTCAATATTTTTTCATGAATATTCATTATAATGTGTCTTTTTTTCCCAGATGAAATATGGTTTGTGGACTGTCCTGGGGACTTATTACTATTATACAACATTGTTTCTGTGACAAAATGCATTCTAAATTGCAAACATATAAATGAACATTTGGAATTTAGTTTGTTGATGAGCTGGGGTCTCTGTTTATTCAATACAGTTAATATTGGTGTATTCTATTTTCTGAGCTCTTTTCTATTATTAATGTTTCATCTGTGTATCAGTAAGATGAGAGATTTAACTACAACAAAGGTCATAAACTACCTTCCTACAGTACATTCTCCTGGGTGATAAATATGATGACATACACATCAATCTTCTATACTATTATGATTATTCATATACTTAGGGACCCAGTGTTGATTTCATGCAATCACCAGGAACTTTATTTTAAACAGTAATGTTAACTTTCCTGTCATTTTGGTGTTTGGGGAATCAGTGAGTCACAGTGCTCCTGGGGGGCTTCCAATTCAAGCCATATTTCAAACAATGATTAATTAAGCCTCACAGCACCTTGAGACCTAGCATCTAAATTATATGTTAGGAACTTAAAGTGAAAGCAAGAAAAAATTGAGTAACTTTTTAGACCATAATGAGAGGATTATCACACTTATCCAAACAATCTTAACTAAATCCTCCTTTAAATGTTATACTGGCATCCTGTGCCAAATGCCCAAAGTTATTGTATCAAACATATGCAACAACTTGGGAGCCACTGCAATGAATTTTACAAGATTCTATGGCATTAACAGTCAAAACCTTGAGAACTGTGATCCTTCCTTTTCTACCTTTGTCAGGGGGCTACCCCTTCTGGTTTGCTATATTTCTATCTTTAAGGAACTGTACATTGGGAAATGAAATAAGTTAATGATAGAAAGCTAGCATGGGCAGAGTGTGCACATGCAGAACTTTGTGAATATCTGGATCAATTTAACTAGCAGCTGAGACATGACCAGATGTTAGCCACTTTAAAATGACAACATCTGTGGATTTTCTGCCTCTGGACAAACATCCTTTTCAGTAAGAGAAATTACCACACATTGAGGATTTTCTGAGGGAATAGATACATGAGGAAAGAAGATACATTTCTACACAAAACTATGAAATGAGCCTCTTACTCTCATGAATATACTAAACTACAGATGTTATAGCTAAACAAGGGAATTTATTGTTTTCTCTATTAAGAATTTGACAACTAGCCGGGCGGTGGTGGCGCATGCCTTTAATCCCAGCACTCGGGAGGCAGAGCCAGGCGGATCTCTGTGAGTTCGAGGCCAGCCTTGGCTACCAAGTGAGTTCCAGGAAAGGCGCAAAGCTACACAGTGAAACCCTGTCTCGAAAAACCAAAAAAAAAGAATTTGACAACTAAGATTGCTAAATTATATTTTCTTTAAAGTGTTCAAATAATTTGGTTTCGAATATTATCATAGATACTGATGACTACATTTATCATAGACTTGTCAAAAAAACCAAATGGAACATTCAGAAGAGGTTATTGAAAGAAATGTTTATGGGTGTGAGGAGTATTGAGAGAAAGAAGTATGTCATGATAAAGTACCCTAGGTATGTCAAAAACAGAAAATTCTTACCATCCATAAGACCAAAAGCTGAAAGTCAGAGTATAGGGAGCTCAGTGTATAAGAACATCGACTACTCTTCCAGGGGACCAGCACTTATTGGTGACTAATAACCATTTGGAATTCCAGTACTAGGGGATCTGAACCCCTCTTATGTCCTCCTGTGAGCACTAGTCACCCACTCACATGGAACACAGATAAACATGCAGGCAAGATATCCATACACATAAATATTTTTGAAATGCAGAGTACAGTTAGGAAGACTCTGTGGCATGTAATGCTAATGCTATAACAGAATTTTCCATAGTTATCTGTGGGATTAAACAGAGGAATGCAGCCAGGGAACACATATGACTGAAAAGAATTGAGCCAACTGAATGAACTGTATTATTTACCCCTTTCTCCTGTATAGTAACCAAAAGCCTAAGAGAAAATACCCTAAGCTCACTCTAGTCAATTAAAACTATAACTTCTTCCTTCAGAAGAAATCAGAGAAAAGAAAAGAGTATCTGTTGGAACAGTAAGCTGTGAATTTTTAGCCTAGTCTATCCCTTTTGCTCTTTAGTATTCATTCATCCTTATCTGGATGAAAAGACATTATTAACACAAGGGCTATCAAAAGCCCAATTTCATTCATTTTCTCTCTTAAAATTTGCAGCATTGTACCCCTTTAGTAGGAAAAAATGTAGATAATTATGAGATCACATAGCCATTATCATTTCTGCTTTGCCTGATCATCAGGTCTAAGACAAAGACACAGCTTCTCTTTTCTGTGAACCATTCTGTATCAACTTATCTCCTGCATAAATCTCACTAACAAAGTTTCTACTGGGTGAAACACTCATACCTCTTATTTCCGTATCTTTAGACTTTTTGGTCCTTATTATCCTATGAATTTTTGTTGTTGAATATCTTCAGATTTTGTAGTCCTGGTCACCTTTTGGGTTTTCGTTGTTTTCTTTCTCCTTGCTGTTTGTTGTTAAATGGTCTCAGATATCCTAGGCTGGCCTCAAATTCAAGTTGTAATTGAGGATTAACATAGCCTATTGATCATCTGAAGCTCTAGGATTGTAGATGTGTGCTACCACATCAGGTTCTATTTGTTGTTGATTTCTGTCTACCACAGTTATTATAGCAAGAATATGTGATGAAAATCCACTAAATTTCTTGTGTTCTGAATAATTTGGTTTGCTTTTGTGATGTAACAAACCTGGTTTTCCATGAATAGGCACAATGAACAATTCTGGCTGATAATACACTGTCTTCTCTACTTATAGATTCATCACTATCATTATAACCAATCTGCATTTTCAGCTCCATCTAATAGAAACACATCAATTTTCCTAACATCATGATATTATTACACATCAGGGTCTTTTAATGCATCAACTCAAAGGTGTCAGCATTGAGAAACACAATCTTCTAGTAAGTTCTTAGGTTTTTAAAAACACAGTTACACTCATACTTTTATCACTTGAATCTAAAAAATTAAATATTTAGGATGTGAGAGAGAAGGTATCATATGTGCCAGACACTTCAAGGTATGAAAATCACACTGTATGACAATATCTTAATACCATACAAGGTTTTTTTTTCTTTCTGTTTGGGGGGGGAAGGGCAGAGAAGGGGGCAGAGTCTGGTCTCAGGGGATAAGAACGAAGGAAGAGTAAGCACCATACAAGGTTTTTAAGATTTAAAATTATAACTGATACTTAAGCAAAATCTTTCAATATTTTATCATAATTTGTGTGAGGTAATTGGATGAGAAAATACAACCATTAATATATGTTTGCTTTTGCTCATTAGCATATTTCTTTCTCTGAAAAATAAGTCCCTTGTTTATAGATAGTGTATGAGGTACAGCAATAGGCAAATCATTTGGGCATGTAAAGCAAACAATACTAATTGCTGGTCAAACTACATCTGGATTTTAGGTATATTCTCACGACTACAAATTATTTCCTTCTCTGTATTAGAAAGCACTAAATATATAATCATTCTGTCACAAGATGACTGGCACTTTCTGGCAGTAGACTCAGGAAGATAACCCATTTAGTAGAGATAATAGCAAAATTAGTCTTGATCAGAGGAAACCCATGTTGATGAAAATATTCAGCCTTTGTATTTTCCACCTTGATTACTTTCTCAAAGATACCATTGAGTAACATTGTAGTGAAGAAAGATTCTGTTAATCACAGAATGACATTTTGTTTCTCACATAGCCATCCATTCCCATGCTCTCTGCCCACAAATCATCACAAATTCATACTCAAATTTTATCTTTTTCTATGTACTGTGGATGTAAGTGAGACAATTGAAGTCCTGAACACTAGTGAAATTCCCCTTCTCCAGCTTCCAGGAATCTCCATGACAGCGTCTAATGACCATCCCATTGTCAGTGATACCAGCATATCATGGCAGTCTAAGTATAAAACATGCTTACCATTTTAATTCTTTCACTGAATAGTCATAAGAATCTCTCCTTGTAACCTTACATATACAGTAAAATAAAAGGAAGAGCTATCAAGGAAGTCTGAACTGCCTGGATCAGTTATTTACTTTTGCATTCTGGCCTGCTGAGGCTTTGTTTTATGTATACCATTTCATTTAAAAGTAGAAAGCTGCTACACACATCCAATTTTATGGATCAGATAACAGAAAGTTCATAAATAGTAATGTAGGATTGCATAGTCCCTTGAGAACTTCCAAATCAGGTACACAAACTTTTTCAGTGACTATTAAGGCAGGAACTGATTTTCAAATGGATAGTAGCTACTAGCAAAAAGAATATATTGTCTTAACTCAAAGCTCTAGGGATTTAAGTTGTTCAACCCCCCTTCTCTTGATAGTTTTCACATATACCATGTATCTTTGCTATCTACTATACAAGTTCCCATTATTAGTTTCAGCCATCTATAAATGCACACTCAGCTATATATTCTCTAAAACTTTCATGTTTACTCTCTTGCACATTCGATTTTGCACACCTGAATTGACTACTTCAGAAAAGTTTGATCACACTAGTAACAGAAGAGCTTTCTTGTCTTCTGTGCTGTCATTATTTGCAAACAATTAGATAGAAATATTGTATCAAGAGTGACTGGAAAGCATTTTGCGAATTTGTAAAATACAAGAAAAGAAAAAATCTATAATATAATACAACTTTTGTAAATTAAAACTACATTCATGTGAAATTGATATTCATTGTGCAAGCACACAGAGGAAGCTTACAAAATTGAATCATTAGAATGGTCACTATGGAAGGAGGATTAGACATGGAAAACAATGTCAAAAGAAAATGAAAATGAATGGATGGATGAAAGAATGAAGAAATAAATAAACCATAAGATAAACTCCTATACCAATTGGAAAATATTCTTTTAGCTTGGATGTACTAGTTTGGTTTCTAGTGCTGTGATAAAGGCCACAATCAACAGGAACTTGGGAAGGAAATATAATAGTCCATTTTTTAGGGAATCCAGGGCAGAAACTGAAGGAACATCAAGGAGACAAGCACTGAGCAGGTATCATGGAAGAAAAGCATTGTTTACTTCTTTGCTCTCCTTGGCCTGCTCAGTGTGCTTTCTTATATACCCCACAAAGAGCTTCCCAGGGATGCCAATACCCAAAGCTGGTTAGGCCTTTCCTCATCAACCATCAATTAAGGAAATGCCCCCATAGGCTTGCATATAGGCCAACCTGATGTAGTCATCTCTTTAATTTGCATTTCCTCTTCCCACATAACTCTTAACTTTGTCAACTTGCTACAATAACCAGAAACAATGTGGAGTCATTCAGTTCATAGAGGATTTGCCTACCATGAATGAGGTCCTGGGTTCTATCCTAAATATAAAATAAACTGGGTGCAGGGGCAATTGCCTCTATTCCTAGCACTGTTTCAATATTGACAGGAAGTACACAAATTCAAGAGTAGCTTTCTCTATCCAACAAATTTAGGCAATTCTGGGTTATAGGGAACTTTGTAACAAAAAAGATAATTACAATTAAAAGACAAATAGAAAGTGAAAAATAAGCATTTTAAACTAAATTCAACAATTAATTCAAGCCTCTGAATCTATGGTGAGATTCTGCTTTTCAAAAATTTCAGTGCCATTGCTGTACACTAAAATGGAGGAAAATGAAAAGAATTACCTTAAGAAAAAAAAAAAGTAGGCCGGGCGGTGGTGGCGCACGCCTTTAATCCCAGCACTCGGGAGGCAGAGGCAGGCGGATCTCTGTGAGTTCGAGGCCAGCCTGGGCTACCAAGTGAGTTCCAGGAAAGGCGCAAAACTACACAGAGAAACCCTGTCTCGAAAAACCAAAAAAAAAAAAAAGAATGTTGAACTACATGTATCAAATTTACTAAACTTCTAGTCCCATGAAAATATTCTGTAAGCAAGCATGAAGCTCTGGGTTCTATTCTCAGAATTATAAAAATCTTATGTATAAAAGATACTCAAAAAATGGTGCTACTTTTTCTGCTGTATTTTTATGAACTCCTTTTGGTAAACAATAATGTCATTGCCAAATGTCATCAACAATTATATAACAATTAGGAATGTTTAATTGCAGCTTTATTAATTTCTGTACATTCACATTAGCTCACTTTTATAATGCCTATTTCCAGTGCTTAAATGAGCATTGTTAATTCAAACTTATTTCAAATAATCAGTCAAACAAGTTTTACACAGAGTAACATTTTCATTGCCAACCTTCACTTGACTTCTTCTAAGAATTCTCACAAGATGATAATGAAGCTTGTAGAATAACTTTGGACAGCATTTGCATGAATGCTAAAGTATACACAATATGAATAAAAATAATGCTTCAAAGTCCTGTGGTTCTTTTCATTACTTAAAGTGATTTTATGGCAAAACTACCTAATGTTATTTCTGATTTATCCATATTGATTAAAAATAGCGTTTTCATAAAGTGACCTTTCATGACTAATTTACCAAGCAATCAAGGTTCAACACTTTATATGCTTGCAAGAAAAATTGTTTTTATTCACGAACTGTTTGAACTTGGTAAAAATAAGATTCTCAAGGTGACAGGCTGAATAAGTTCCATTTTGATTGTTAAGTGGTATTTGGATTTATAATCAAGCATCTCAATTCAATTTTATAGTAAGTAGAAATTAAGAATACTTTTAGGACAATATAAATTTCTCTCTGGAGATAGTATATCTTGATGTTTCCACGACATTTATATCTCCTTGCAATATAGGCTCATTCAGAAATCCTTCTGATTTATCATAAATAAAATACAACTTGATAAGGAAACAGTCTAACTTATTTATTATAACTATGGCCTTTGGCTATATATCTTAGTAGTATTACTTGGTAGGAGTTTTTCAATAACTGGTATTTGGTTTTCTCATCAGTGCACATTGTTTAGAATTCCGATGGCTCCTGATGAATTAGGCACTTCCTATCACTTGGTCAATACTCAATAAGTAATACCTATTAACCAGGACATTACCAGTTTTAAAACTTTACCCTACAACTACCTGAGCCTATAAAGCGACAGAGGCTCTGATTCTTACTTTAGATAATCTGCATGCTTGTCTATAAAATAAAGGCAAGTAATATTGTAGAATTATTCCTTTCTGCATCAACTTTCCTTTTTTCTGACCATACAATACTTATTTTATTATAAAATTCCTATAATACAAATATATTAATTGCAAAAAAGAAGTTACCTCCAAATATCAAAAGGAGCACATGATAATTTGTTGTAAGCAATTTAGGTAACTTAAATAGTTTCAGAATTCATTTTTTAAATTTCTTTTATTACATAGTACTGAAGCTTAAATATTATATTTTGAAAGTCACCTTTGCAAAAATTCATTCATAAAATGTAAGTTGATGTAAAACATCAAAAATAGTATTTCTTCTTCTATATTCTTTCTCCTGTTTATAAAACAACATATCTGGAGATGATGCAGCCATCTTACAGCCCTTTGTTGTGCAGTAATATTGTCTGAAATGAAATGCTTTCATCCTGAAGTGAGGCTCATTATGACGCAGGAAGTTGCTGAAACTTTCAAGACTCACAAGATCCCTCTGTCCCCAATGCTATATAAGCAGTAAGGACTGCTGGAGAGACAAGAGATTCACCAACTTGTCAAACTGTCTACAAGTTCTTCAGAGACATCCAAAGGAGTAGCTTCTATGAGTAGTCACCCATGCTAAGTAGGCATTTTCTGAGATTAAAACTTCCTTTGTTTCATCCATGCTCCTGTAACCAACCCCTCACTCACACTCTTGTGAGTAACCCCAGATAATTCATTGGTTTACCAAGTAGGACTTTGGTAGAATAATGACTATAGTCTGTTTCTTATGAGCAGATATTTTTTCATGTCTTCAAAGGAAAAGTCATACAATATTATCTGAATGAATACAAATACTAGGGATGACAGAGTAAGAATGAGAAACCCCTTTGTCCTTGGTTGAAAAGGGTAAGTTATTTTATCTAGTTGTACTCAATACCTCTAGATCTCTTGTTACAACAGTAATAAAAAGTCGTACTTAGTTGGGTATGATGGTGCACATCTTTAATCCCAGCACATATGAGGTAGATGTCTAGGAGTTCAAGGCCTACCTTACAAAGTAAGATCCTGACTCAAAAATAAAATTAAAATTAAACCTCATATTTATTTAAATCCCCATTTGTCTGTCATTTTCTTCTAACAGCCAACTGATATAAAAACAACAAAATCCAATGTGAACAGTTGATGTTAATTTTTTACTTTTTTTGTTACATTTATTTAGCATGTACCTGCATAGCGTGTATGTGCATGGAGGTCAGAAAACAACTTTCAAGAGTCAGTTTTCTTTTCTCATCATCTGGGTATTGAGGATCAAACTCAAGCGTTTACCCAGAGAATCAATTCACCAGCTTATTACTAAAGGCATTTGAAATATAGCTTGTTGTTTTGAACTATGGGCAATATGTTAAGTAAAATTGAAGTAAGCAACAAAGTTCTTGTTTCTATTTTTATTATTAAGAAATTTTCTATTCATTTTACACACCAATCACAGATCCCCTATCCTCCCTCCTCCCACCCCCCAGCCTTTCCCCCCAACCGACCCCACTCCATTCCTACCTTGTCCAAGGCAAGGTCTCCCATGAGGAGTCAGCAGAGCCTGGTACATTCAGTTGAGGCAGGTCCAAGCCCCTCCCCTCTGCACCAAGTCTATGCCAGGTGTCCCACCATAGTCACTGGGCTCCAAAAAGCCCACTCATGTACCAGGGATGGACTCTGATCCCATTGTCTGGGGACCCCCTAAACAGTTCAAGCTAAACAACTGCCTTGCCTATCCAGA
Organism: Peromyscus californicus insignis; assembly: GCF_007827085.1. Classification (NCBI taxonomy): domain Eukaryota; kingdom Metazoa; phylum Chordata; class Mammalia; order Rodentia; family Cricetidae; genus Peromyscus; species Peromyscus californicus. The sequence continues at coordinate 71,812,017 of NW_026294391.1, read as the reverse complement.
GGGCCTAGTCCATGGGGTCTCCACAGCTATTGGTCTACAGGCCATCTCCAGAAGTCCAATGGACAAGAGACAGGAGGGATTCCATGAGCAAGTACCATCGAGATCACTGTGGGAAAATGTACAGAGATGCTAGTCAAACCTGTGGAAACTCATGAACTGTGGAGCAACAAAGTTCTTTACTGAATTTAATATAAAAGATAGATAAATATATTCAATTGCCGTCAAATTATGTTGTATTTCAGTAGAGATTGATTTCTCATCTACTGAGGAAAAAATTCTTTCATAATGTTTCAAAATATGAAAAAATGAACAGAAATAATTTTCTGTGCTCCTGCCTTTGTTAGTCTCCTTTTACCTGTTCTTTTCCCTCCTTCTGAGGCAATACACACAAAGTGCCTGCAATTTAATAAACAATTGGCAGTCTTTAATGGATTATCATTTAATATGATAGAACTTGCATTGGTTTTCATTAAAAATGTGCTCCACAAGCTCAGATATGAGAAGACTTGGAACTAGTTGGGGAACTAGTTGGGATATAGACTTGATAGAAGAAATATGCCACTGGGGGCAGGCTTTAAAGGATTTACACCTTCACTTCATTTTTAATTCCTTCTCCACTTCCTTTTTGCTGTTGAATTTGATGTTAAACCTGCTTCTTCATCCTGCTACCATGCTTTCCTTTACAATTACAGACATCTAATCCTCTGGAAGTGTAAGCCATAATAAAATCTTGCTTAAGTTGCTTTTGGTTAAGGTGATTTATTATAGCAACAGAAAAGTAACTAAAACAGAACTCAAAGAATTTAGCATTAGAATTTTATAAAGATCAATAATGACAAACTTTTTCATTAAGTTGAAGCTAAAAGCAATCATATACTGTAATATACATTTAATCAACAAAATATTTACCTATTAAATATATCCTATCATTTTCAGACTGACTGACACCTTCCAAATTGTTCTTAAACACTAACTATAAATGATCTCTTATAAGAAAATTCACATTAAGCTATATCAAAGAACAGCTTATAATGTACAGTCTAAATGTCCAATGAAACAGGAACAGTTGTCCTCATGCGTGTGTATGTCTACTATATAAATAGACACATTTACTACTCAAGTTATTAACCCAATGTAATTAAAAAGCAAAAAGAATAAATGACATGTTTTTGAAAATATAAGAAGAGAAGAGAAAATAACATATAAAATGTTATTTGACATCTTGTCCATGATTTAAGTTGAATCCTGTCTGTGATTCAACATAGGGGCAACTTTGACAGCCATTCACGGAGAGATAACAGAACTAACTTTTGGTAAATATATATGCTGTGGATATTGCTCTGTGTAAATAAAATGCTGATTGGCCAGTAGCCAGGCAGGAAGTATAGGCGGGACAAGCAGAGAGGAGAATTCTGGGAAGTGGAAGGCTGAGGCAGAGAGATGCTGCCAGCCACCACCATGAGAAGATGTTAAGATACTGGTAAGCCACTAGCCACGTGGCAATTTATAGATTAATAGATATGGGTTAATTTAAGATATAAGAACTAGACAACAAGAAGCCTGCCACGGCCATACAGTTTGTAAGCAATATAAGTCTCTGTGTGTTTACTTGGTTGGGTCTGAGCAGCTGCGGGACTGGTGAGTAAGAGAGGTTTGTCCTGACTGTGGGCCAGGCAAGAAAACTCTAGCTACAAATGGCGCCCAGCGGGTTGGCAAGAGTTTCCACCTAAAACCTGAGAAAAAAGATTCTAAAACGGAGCTAAAAACAGCTTCTTAATTGTCTCTCTCAAGTTGGTGGGTTTCTGCCATGCTCGTTTGACCAGCAGTATGGTGGGAATGAGGCATCCACAAGCAGCACATTATGCTGTGTGGTGGATTTAGCCTTTGCTAGTACAAAAAAAAAAAAAAAAAAGCGGTTTCTGGGCTACATGCTGCTTTGATAGAATTGTTTCTGATAGTTGATAGTACACATGGCTTCAGACCCAGAGCTGGCAGTAAACTGTACCATCGCCATGTTGGGAAGCTGAGGTGGGTGGAGCCAGTAACCACAGAGGCAATTTCAGTGTTAGAAATACTGCAGTTTAAAACAATAGATTCACAATAAGACAGATTCAGATGGAGCAAGACTTTAAATTCTTTACAATGTGTGTAAAAATGTACGTAGGCTTGGAAGAGAGAGAAAAGAAATATATACAGTTTATAAATAAAAAAATAAATTATAGTATAGATAATGATAGGATAAAAGGATAGATTGTTGAACCTACTTTTAAAGAGCAACAACTTGTTTAAAATGTTTTACATTGTTATGAATTTTAGTTTATTGATACAAGTTTAAACTTAATTTTGTTATGTGTAATTTTACTATGTGAAAGTTAAAACCTTCCTTTTTAAAAAAAAAAGAAAAGGGGAAGTGCTGTGGATATTGCTCTGTATAAATAAAATGCTGATTGGCCAGCAACCAGGCAGGAAGTATAGGTGGAATAAGCAGAGTATATAAATTATAGTTTAAAAATATGTGTGTATGTTCATGTCCGTGTGTGTGTGTGTGTGTGTGTGTGTGTGTGTGTGTATGAGAGATATAGAGAGAGAGACTTAGAGAGAGAGAGAGAGAGAGAGACTTAGAGAGAGAGAGAGAGAGAGAGAGAGAGAGAGAGAGAGAGAGAGAGAGAGAGAGAGAGAGAGAGAGAGAGAGATGAAAGTAGAGGTGAAACATTCTATGGGGATAAAGAAATCTAATGGGGGTAGGGATGGGTGAGAAAGAGAAGGTAGCAGGTACATGCTGTATGCTCAAAATACATTACATATTCAAATGAAAATACTGCCTGTCATGTAACATATTATAATAAAATAAATAAAAAGATAATGCTTTAAATTGTAAAAATCAATCATAAAACTCCAAATAATAAATTTATAAGCAAAAAACTAAATTTTATCTTTTACATAAATAAAATACCATTGAAATTCATTGTTTGTTTGGTTGGTTTTTCGAGACAGGGTTTCTCTGTGTAGCTTTGTGCCTTTCCTGGATCTCTCTCTGTAGACAAGGCTGGCCTCGAACTCACCAAGATCCTCCTGCCTCTGCCTCCCAAGTGCTGGGATTAAAGGAGTGCGCCACCATCACCTAGCCAAAAGCATTTGGATTGACACTAGTGGCTTTAGAAATGAGAACAAAGCTGCTTGTCTCAAATTTGCTGGCTTCAGTCGGGTGGAGGACTCATGCCTTTAATCCCAGCATTTGGGAGACAGAGGCAGGCAGATCTCTATGAGTTTGAGGCCAGTCTGGTCTACAGAGCTAGTTCCAGGACAGCCAAAGCTGTTGCACAGTGAAACCCTGCCTTGAAAAACAAACAAACAAAAATAACCAATAATGAAAGGAACCTTTAGAAATGGTTGATACATCTGTAAATTATTTATCAAGAGCTTATAATTTTAACTCCTACAATTGGACAGCAAGAAACGAACAACTTAATTTAAAAATGGACCAAACACATTGTTCAAAGTATGGTTTTCATCAAGTTCAGTTCCTAAAGTTACATAATCTTCTCAAGCTAAGATGTACTAGAGGCCAAAGAGGTTGTTTGAAACCCTGAATGTATAGTTTTAAACGGTTGTGGACATACTGATATGTGTGCAGGCACTGAAGTTGGGCCTTCTGGGAGAGGAGAAATCACTCTTAACCTCTGAGCTATCTTTCCATCCCACCCTGCCTCCACACTATCATTAAATGCTTGGTAAATATCATTAATATGTGACCTACCATGATTGTATTTTTTTTCTTAATATCCATTGGGTGTCAGTATATATTTTAAATATAATTTTTAGGATAGGTATAACATACCTTATGACAAGTTGAAATTCAAAATCTGGAAAATGTTAGATTATTAATATGTACGTGCTAAATTCAAAAATATTCATGAACTTGGAGATACAGATTTTCATAATAAAAGTTTACTCTAATTTAAATTTTTCTGCAATATTAAAGTAATTCATTGTTTAAATGTCTATATATTTGTATAAATTTATAAAAATTTAGTTCTGTTAACAACTAAATGAAAATTAAAGAATTAATAATATGTCAAATTATTTGTGATTTGTAAAACAAGTCATAAGCTAAACTACAATATGATAAAATTAAAGCCCTAATATTAATTCCTATAGATATTTTTTGCTTCAGTATACTTAAAAAGAGAGAGAAGAGAGAAACACAGAGAAATACAAAGCAGAAAATTCAATAAATAAAATACCAAGCTTTACCTATGTAATTATTTTGATAGTTAAATAAGTGAAATATTTAGTACTCATTTCCTAACGGAAGTTGGTGTTAAGAAGATTGTCAGTATATAGTCATTATTGCTGGTTGATACTATACAGAAAACTCCTGAGTATAAGAAAACATATAGACTTTAAAACAGTCCAATTCACCTCATTCTATTTCCCACTGACAAAAATTAGGTTTTGATGCACTCTCACTTATTTTTGCTTCCATTACCCATTCTTTTGTTGCGGATGTCCAATAAGTCACTGCTAAGAATAATGAAAAACGAAAAAAAAAAAACTATTTACCATACTCTTTCTTTTGAGAGTTTTATAGTTTCTGGTCACCATTTATGTGTTTATTTGAAATTGAGATGATTGTCTGTAAGGTACAAATAAACATAAAACTTCACTATTTCATATATGGATGTCCATTTTGACCAAGGTTGTTTGTTGGAGGAACAATTCTTTTCTCATCATATAATAATTGCAGTTTTATTCAATAGTATTTGATCAAATATGTTGGTGTATATTTTTAGGTTTTCTATTCTGTTGTTCTATTCTTAGTCTATATGTATGCTTTATGTTATGTCAACAAACTACTGTTCTGATTACTATAGTTTTTGTGATGTGTTTTGAAACCACCAATTTTTTCTCAATAACTCATAGCAGGTTTAAGAGAAAAAAAACTAAAAAAAAAAAAAATTACATAAAATGTAAGAAAAAATCAAACTGAGTTAGCAGTCTTTCAATTCCAGTACTTTGGAACTTCTTTTAATAAACAAGAACAACTTAAATTTATACTGTCATAGTAATTGGAATAATATGCTTTTATTTTAAAATATTATACTCACATTATTTTCACTCCTATTTCATGTTAAATAAAAGTGTAAATACCATATTTATTCATTTGCTCATTTATCTAGTTATCTATCTTTCTATTTATTCATTTATTTGTTTATTTGTTTGTTTGTTTACTTATTTATTGCACATCCTGCCTGCAGTTTCCCCCTCCCATTCCCTCTCCACACTGCCCCATCTGTTCCCATCTCCCAATCCACTCTTCCTCCATTTCTGTTCATGGATATCAACAAAGTTTAGCATATCAAGTTGCAGTAAGACAAAGTACCTCCCTATATATTAATGCTATCCAAGACAACTCAGAATGAGGAGTAGGGTCCCCCAAACCAGTAAAAGAGTCAGGAGACATCTTCTGCTCACTTGTTAGGAGTGCCACAAGAGGACCAAGCTACACAACTGTAACATAAATGTAGAGTGCTTAGAGTAGTCCCATGCAGACTCCCTGGTTCGTGGTTCAGCCTCTGTGAGCCCCTATGAGCCCAGGTTAGTTGATTCTGTGGGGTTTTTTTGTGGTGTTCTTGAGCCCTCTGGCTTCTATAATCCTTCCTCCCCCTGTTCTGTAAAGCCTCCCCGAGCTCTGCCTAATATTTGGCTGTGGATCTGCTTCTGTTTTCATCACTGGCTGAATGAAACCACTCTGATCACATTTGGGCTAGGTACCAATCTATGAGTACAGCAGAATATTGTTAGACATCATTACAGTGATTTTTTTCCCCTCCAGTCGTGTTTGGTTCTATGCTAGGTCTAATTTTACACTTCTGTGAATACATCTGGATAGAAGGAGCAATAAGGACCAATTTGAGAAGTTACACCAAATAACTTCTATGCCAATAACAAAAATGTAATATGAAAAATGTATCACAGTGTATCTTGAATCTGGAGGTCTTCAAATCTAATGCAGCATTAATTCTGACATTTTTTTTTCTGGGAAACATATATTTAATCATCTTAAGCCATCAAATCATAAACTTAGTCCCTCATTAACATTTAACTTTATTTCTTAAATTGAAATCATCCAACCCACAAATGTATTAAATAATTAATTCATATAGCATTATAGCCTTTAATCTATTTTTCAGAAAGGAGATAAATCAGTAGCATTAACATCAAACATCCAAAACACTTGGAATATGAAGGAAAACATCTACCTTGGGGATGGTAGGGGCTTAGCCATTCTTCATCAGGGCCATCAGAGATAAGGACATAATTTCTTGTTGTTTTCTTATTGGATTTGCTTTCTGCTTTCAGGCAATTAAAAACTGTTTAGCAGAAACACTGTAGGGAAAGTAAAATACATTTCTGGTCCTCAAAGGAAATAGGAAATTTAGAAGGGGATAAAATGGGCTTTGTTGATCCAAATGCAATTTAGGGTATGTTTTCGTAAAATGTTGTTAAACAGAATAATAATTATTTCTGGCTTGTTATCAACAGTTAACTCCTGAGTGCTACCAAGACTGTTTTGTCATTTAGTTCTGCCATAGGAGTCCATCACTTTCCTAATTATGCAAGCAGAGCTCAAATGTATGTTGCAGATCAAACCTTCTCACTTGGAAATACCATATTTACACATCATTTCTCTTTGTACAAAAAATTCCTAGGGTGTGCATAAATTTAGCTTTTAAATTAAACCTATTCATTTTCTTGAATAACAAGTAGGGTATTTTCAATATATATTGAAATACTTGAAATATTTGTGTAGGAAAGACAAAATTTAATTAAGAAAAATGAAATTATCTCATTAGAAAAAAAAAGTTAGACAAAGTCTTGACCTCATCAACTAAATAAATAAGAGATGCAAAAGAAAAAAATAAGAATGGAAACATATTTTCCTTTTCACAAAATGTTTTTTGAATTAGGCTATGCTATCACTAAAGAAATTATGCTGAGTAAAAATTTGCAATATTGTTAATTGTTGGAGAAGACAAAAATTCTTAAAAAATAGAACTCTAATTTCTTAAAATATTTCTTATTATAGAATTCAGTTTGCTATGTATAGATCAGTATATGTACAGATAGATTGGTTGATAACATGACTAGCTGAGCTATATCTCTGCTGCATTTGATCTCTCAATCTAAAAAATGTTTAATTCCAATAGCATTAAGCAGTATAATATACAGAATAAACCTGGCCAAAGGACTTCAAGACTTATATTTTAGTAACTGGAGACAATTGGGAAAGAAATTTGAGATGATCTAGGAAAACTGAATTAATTCTCAAATTCATAGCTGTAATTCTTAATAATTTAATGACAAGCTGTACATATTAGTTTACAAATTCAATAAAATATTTCCTCAAATCAAACAAAACTAACTTTCTTGAAGAAATTATCATGATATCCATAAAATTCCTGTGGAAATACAAAGAACCTAAAATATACAAAACAATCTTGATAAACAAAAGCGTTGTTAGAAGACCCCTAATCAAGCCAGGTGGTGGTGGCGCACGCCTTTAATCCCATCACTCGGGAGGCAGAGCCAGGCGGATCTCTGTGAGTTCGAGGCCAGCCTGGACTACCAAGTGAGTCCCAGGAAAGGGGAAAGGCGCAAAGCTACACAGAGAAACCCTGTCTCGAAAAAGCAAAAAAAAAAAAAAAAAGAAAAGAAAGAAGACCCCTAATCTCAAAACTTACTATAAACTTAAATAACTATGAATGTGTTTTTACTGTAAAGGTACATATATAGCACAATGACCCACACTTGTAATTCTGACATTTGGTGTTCTGGGGCAAAGCATTTGAATATATATGTGCTGTGGGATAGTCTGTATGTCAAATGTGTTGCTGATTGGTCAATAAACAAAACACTGATTGGCCAGTGGCCAGGCAGGAAGTATAGATGGGACTAACAGAGAGGAGAATTCTGGGAAATGGAAGGCTGAGTCAGGGAGACACTGCCAGTCGCCACCATGACAAGCAGCATGTGAAGATGCCAGTAAGCCACGAGCCACGTGGCAAGGTATAGATTTATAGAAATGGATTAATTTAAGATAAAAAACATAGATAGCAAGAAGCTTGCCAGGGCCATATAGTTTGTAACCAGTATAAGTCTCTGTGTTTACTTGGTTGGGTCTGAGCGGCTGTGGGACTGGCGGGTGAGAGAGATTTGTCCTGACTGTGGGCCAGGCAGGAAAACTCTATGAATCCAGCCTTGGCTACACAAGACACTAATTGCTTAGCAGCATATTTGTGTGTGTCTGAGTCTGTGTGTGTGTATGTGTGTGTGTGTGTGTGTGTGTGTGTGTGTGTGTGTGTGTGTGTGTGTGTTGTAGATAAGAAAAGGCAAAAAAAAATGTGTGAAAAGGTAAAATTAGATCTAGGAAGAATTAGAGTGAAGATGAAGGCAGGAGATGAATATAATCAAAATACTTTGTATGAAATTCTCAATGAATTATTAAAATATTACATATTAAAATCAAACAATAAAAATAGATGTTCAGATCACTTGAATAAAACTATCATTGCAGAGTTGGATGTTGGTATTTCCAGCTAATAGATTTTTACTATGTAATCAGATTGATTTAATGAGTAACAGAATATTCTTTTCAAAAAGTATTTATGACTAAGTCCTACTGGTGCAGTTCTATATTCCTAGCTACTGAAAAAGAATATCAAGAGTTTGAAAACCTGTCTCAAAATATGAATAAGTAAATAAACTTACAAATAAATAAAGAAAGAGAGAGAGAAAGAAAGAAAGAAGGAAGGAAGGAAGAAAAAAAGAAGAAAGAAAGAAAGAAAGAAAGAAAGAAAGAAAGAAAGAAAGAAAGAAAGAAAGAAAGAAAGAAAGAAAGAAAGAAAGAAAGAAAGAAAGAAAGAAAGAAAGAAAGAAAAAGAAAGAAAAGATCTGTTTTATAGATCACTGACTGAACATTTGCCTAAAATATACAAGGCCATGGCTTCAATCTTTAAAACTTAAAGAAGAAGAGGGCAGTAGATAAGAGTAGTAAATAAATACAACATGGACTAGAATGAAACCATACCAACCTCATATCAGGGACTATGACTTAGGTCCTTATTTGAAGTAGAGCTTTTAGAAAATGGGTATTATTATTCTTTAACTGTTTGGTGGGATTTACAAAGCATCCACCAGCAATGGTAAATGTCTACTTTGGAAGGTTGTTAATTATTGATAGGAATTCCCATTTTAGATAAAGGCCCTTTACCATTTTTAGGTTGTTTCTCTTTTAATCATTTTCAGCATTTTGTATATTTGACAAAAATTGCCTAAATTATCAAACTTGGGTGACAAAATTATTTATAATATCCCTCTAGTACATTTCAAATCTTATAGATTTCTATGGAGATTAAAAGAAATGACAACTTTTAAATTTGTTACTTGTTATTTGCCTCTTTCAAAATCTGAATTCAGTGTGTGTGTATGTGTGCGTGTGTGTGTGTGTATTTGCATGTTTGTGTACATGTATCTGATGGCAGTTATCATAGCACGCATGCATATGGAGTCAGAAGTCAGCTCTGTAGCATTAGTTCTTTCTAGTCTTCATCTTCCAGGCTTGAACTTAGGTTTTCAGGTGTGGACTTAGTGGTCTGCAGAAGTTTATTTGCTTGTTTGTTTGTTTTTCTACTTAGTCAACTCTCCTATACAAATCGCCAGATTTTAACTTCATTGGTGGCTTTCCTGTTTTTGTTTCTTTGTTTGCTTTAAAATAGCTTCTTACTATGTAGCCCTGAGTAGCCTGGAACATATCGTAATCCACAGATACCTGCCACTCTGCCTTCTAAGTGCTGGGATTGAGGGCATGCACCTCCACACCCAGTTTGACATTTTTTCCATCATATTCCTGTTTCTAATTTGATTTCTGTCTGTTCTAGTTTATATTATGTCTCCTTTTCCTTTTTCAATTATCCATGGTCTGAGCTTCATTTACTAATTTTATGAACAAAGGGACTACTTGGCTCCTAGTTTGAGGGTCCAGTCAATGGAAGGAAGGTTATGCCAGCAGTAGCTGAAGGTAGCTGATCACATTGTATCTACTTTCAGGAAATGGAAAGAGAAATGCTGTTGCTCAGCTTAATTTCACCTTTTCATTTATTCCAGGATCTCAGCCTGTGAATGGTACCACCCATAGTGAGGATGTGTCCTCCCACTTTAGTTCAAGATGTATCCAGAGGTTTGTCTTATAGGCAGTTTTAGATCCTGTCATGCTGACAACATTAAAGGAACAGTCCAAATTAATCTTTTATTTGCTTAAATATGTTTTAGACCATATTTTAAAATACTGTCTTTTAAAATAACTTTTTCAATATTTCTTACAAGCCTACCAGCAACAATTTCTCCCAAAGTTTATTTAGTTTTGAAATACTTTCTTTTTCTTTAATTTATGAAGGATAATTTTACTGGATGAACAATTCTAGTTTGTTACTTCTGAAGTTTCAATATAGTAATATTTCCCTTTCTCAAACTCTGCAATGATGGAAACACTAACCTCACTGAATATAGCTATTCCACTCCCAGTTGAAATAAGTTTCCCACATATATCCAGTATTAAAGCATCCAAATGTATAGTGAATCCAGCCTCCCCACACAAGAATATCAGCCTATACACCATCTTCTTGTATTAACCATGCATTCCCTGAAAGGATGGAAATTGTCTCCTCTCAGAAAACTGCCATGTGAGAAAAATGGGATCCTCAGTACCTATTCTTTCTGCCACTCTTTGCTCTTAGAAAAATATCTAGACTTAAATTCCAGAAGGCACTTAAAGTGTACAAACAGAAAAAAAAGTCAGGAAATAAATCGCCTACACGCCTTAAGAACTGCTTCAATTTTCTAGTTTATATTAAGTATAAATCCGAGGCGTGAAGGAACAATAGATTTTTTTAAATATTATATAATGGTGACAGAAAATAAAACTGAAGCAGGCAGAGTTTATTGATAATGGTCAATTAATCTGAAATTTGACATTTATAATTGCACCTCAGGGAGTCAGAAATTGTACTAAATCTTTGATTTTTTTCTCAAAACATGAATCGACAGAAGACTAACTAGCAAAAAGTTTGATGTATCCAGTATTCTTCAATTTAATGTAATCAAAATATCTCACAAGCTTTTTAAAACTGGACTGGTATAATGAATTTAGCACTTAAAATCTCACATTGGGAACCACAGACATATGCTTTACCAATTCTATGAGCAATACATTTATAGGGAAACCCAGCACCATATAAGAGTTCCAGGATTCTTTTCTCTATATGCTATACCTTACAGTGGAAACCATATCACTCAACTGAAAAAAAAAAGTAAACATAATTAGGAAAAATTGGACCCAGGGTGTCAGCACACAAGCATAGCATTCAGCTACTAAAGTCAAAGTGAAATAGGCTGTTATAGCTAAATGATAGTCAATAACAATCCAAACAACCTTACCCCAAAAAATTATCATATTTGCTAGTTAACCATGGTGCTTTCGAAGTGGAGCACATTGGATGCTAACTAACTTCTTTCTGGATCTATATAAGTGGGAGATTTTTCAAGTCAAAGTGAAAGTTTAAAATAAACAATAAAAGAGCATGTCATATCCCCTTAATTACTTATCTGACTTGAGCCAGATTACAGACCTAGAATCTGTACAGGAACAGGAACCTGAGTTCCCTCAAGGGCAGGCCCTACAACACTGCTGAATGATTATGTTGCTAAATAGTCTGTTGTTATTGCTCAAGGGTAACTGTACATTCTACCATTTACCAAGCTGTGGATGAATAGATAAAAATATGATAATCTAACTTTCAGGGACTACTGGCACTAGTTGTGAATGAGTGTTAATTCTGGAAAACCCAAAGTATCTCTGTGACCCTTCTGTGAGAGGAAGGCCTTACAAAGGTCAAATGATATATGAAGTTTTAAGTCAGGTCTGTCTCAAAGTGAATCCGGTATGTGTCTGCAGCTGTTCTGTGGATTTCCATTTCCAGAAGACTTAAAATAGACATACTTGTTTCTCTGACCTGTGAATTGTGAGCTGTTAAAGTGAATAAAGCCATTAGAACTGAGTCTGTCTAGGAAACATAAATCTAAAGCAATACTGCATTTGGTGGAGGAGGACTAACAGCAATTAGTGACACCATAAAGATGCAGAAGACATAGAGGTGGTCATTCCTACTACATCCTCATATAATTCTCCTACTTTGTCTATGCAGAAAGCTTATAGCCCTTCGGGAATGACAATGAGTTACTGGGAACATTAACAAGTGGTGACTTGAACTGCAGCTGCAGCATCAGTTGTGGCTTTATTTACTGAGCAAATTAGCACGTAATCTGCTACATGATGTGAAAGTTATTGATTTGGTAAATGCCTTTTTCTCCATGCTTATACATTAGGTCCATTAGAAGCAATTTTCTCACAACAGACAAGCAATTCACCTTCATTGTCCTACTATAGGGATATGGCATTTCTCTAGTCCTATGCCATAGGACCTTGATAATGTCCCTCCTCTATATTAGATAGGTCTGTTGAATTGATAACATAATGTTAATAGCACTTAGTGAACAATAAGCAGGAGTTACTCTTAACTTATTGATATGTCATTTGAAAAGTCAAAGGATACAAAATAATTATGGCTAAAATCCAAGTCCTTCCGTGATTTTTTGAGAGTTATGAGGACAAATGATGTAAAAGATGTTTTACATCTATTGAGAGCTGAAGGATAATTGTGTTTTTTCACTTAAAAGAAATATACATGGTATCAAAATTCACAGAAGCAGAAAGAAAGGTGATGTATCCCATTGACTGGGGATTGGAGAAAGTAATAAGTTTTTCATTTTAGTCATGCAAAACGAAAAGTTATAGATTGGCTGTAAGCAGTATACATGTATATAATAATATTGAATTGAGCCCTTAAAATGTTTATTAGTCTGTAGATTTCAAGTTAAATGCTGTGTTCTTGCCACAGAGAAAAACAGTGGCAATAAGGAAACATCTCATCTTGGTTGTGTAATGAATCTATGCTTACTGCAAATACAAAATGTGTACAGATTATAAATAATTAGGCTTCAATAATACAAAGAAATAAAAACAAAGTAAGATGAAATGCATTTTTAAAAATCTAGAAAAAAAAGATGACCCCCGGGAGCCAAGAGGAATTTAGGATGCCAAATACTTATTACTAGAAAAGAACCTCCTCGCATCATATTAAAAACAACGTAGGATAAAGAATGGAGCAAATTAAAATCTACAACAGAGAGCCAAATCAATTCCTTTAGAATAACAGCAAATTTCTCAACAGAAACTCTGAAACTCAAAAAAAAAAAACATAGAAGGATGTACTTCAAGCTCTAAAAGACAATTAACTATAGGCCCAGATTACAACATCCACCAAAGCTATCATTTATAATTGAAACAGAACAGAAAATCGTCCACGCTAGCCGCAGACTTAAGGAATTAATAACTCCAAGCCAGTATTATAATACATATATTTAATGAAGCATACTCTTTGGAAAGAACCATAAACTCAACAATGAGGTCAAAGGAAAGAATAAACTGCACTCTAAGTTTATCCAAGCAAATAAGAATTAGGATAGTATCAAACATACAAAACCAAAAGAAAATAGTAAAAAACTAATACAAATATTTTTTTTTTTTTTTTTTTTTTTTTTTTTTTTTTTTTTTTGGTTTTTCGAGACAGGGTTTCTCTGTGTAGCTTTGCGCCTTTCCTGGAACTCGCTTTGGAGACCAGGCTGGCCTCGAACTCACAGAGATCCGCCTGGCTCTGCCTCCCGAGTGCTGGGATTAAAGGCGTGCGCCACCACCGCCCGGCTCTAATACAAATATTTTGATAATGTCTGTTAAAGTTAATGAACTCAATTTTGCAGTCAAAGGATTCAGAATCATGGATTTGGAAAACAAAAAAGAGTTTCTCCTGTAGTTGTGGTTCCTGGGTCTTATTCTGTAGACCATGCTGACCTTGAACTCACAGAGATCCACCTGGCTCTGCCTCCAGAGTGCTGGGATTAAAGGCATGCTGCACCACCACTGCCCAGCCCAACTGATTCTTCTAAGAATGCACCTCACTGCCAAAGACGAATGCAGCCTTGGAGCAAAGGTTGTGAAAAGGTGTTGCAAACAAATGGATATGGCTATACTAAGATTTGGTAAAGTTAGATTCAAGCTTAAATTGAGTCAGAAAAGATAAAGGACATAAACTTTCATGCACTGAGCATTAGCAGAGCTAACTTTAAGAACAAGAACTAGTGGCAGTGGGTAACATGAATATCACACTCTCATCATTATATAGGCTGTCTAGACAAAATATAAATTAGGAAGTCTTAGATTTAAATGTAATTATAATATATTTCAAATGAACTTAGCAGATGTATCTAGAGTATGCCAAATAAAGACTTCAGTAACCATGTTCTCACCAGCTTATGGGGGATAGAACTTATTTTAGAACACAATGCATATCTAATTTTAATCACATTGGAAATAAATTATAAGTGAATAATGAAGAAATTACAGAAGATATGAGTTCGTGGAGAAAAAATAACATACTATTGAAGAATATGACTGAAAAAGCAGGAGGAAAACTGAAAAGTGTGTAGAATGAAATGAGAATAAAAATATAACACACTAGAACATATTGGATGCAATAAAAATGTTTCTATGAGAGACCAAGCCTTAGCCAATCTAACCAAGAGAAAAAGAAAAGAGACCAAACTATAAATGAAAAAGGAAACATTACAACATATACAAAAAGATTCAAAGAATCAAATGCTGGATGGGTAAGGAAAATTTGGTACATTTACACATTGGAGTTTTATTAAGCCATTAAAAATAAAGAAATTATGTTCTTTGCATGAAAATGTGTATGATACATTTATACTAAATGTGCACATATCACATCTAAGTGTATATTTATAGGTGTGTGTGTATGTGTCTCTGCGTGTTTGTGTGTGTGTGTGTGAGTGAGTGTGCATGTATGTATACACTACCAGAGAAAATGGACACGTTTTGTGTAAGGCAGGAAAGCTCAGAAAGGGACAGAATAAGGGATGAATATGATCAACATACATGGTGTATTTGTATAAAATGCTCTTTTACATTATATTACCATGTGCAATGAGCATGTGACCCAGAAAATCAAGAGTATGTGCTTATTATATGTAGATGTGCAGGCTAGCAAAATGGCGCAGTAGAGGATCATCAAGGCTGAAGACAGCAGTTCCATCTCCAAGATCCACAAGGTGGAAGCAGTAGAGTGAACCTTGTAAATTGTCCTCTGGCTTCTAAAAGCATGCTGCAGCACGTGCACATTCACATACACAAATACAAATGTCATAAAAATTTTACATGTCACAAAAATACATTCAAATTTTAGTAAATACTTTACAAATGAAGGTATCATTTGATTATGTGGTCATAAATGGTATCTAAAGTTAATTTATCATACCATTCATTGTGAACTGGAATTTGTCTAGGTCAGAAAAGTACTGCTTTTAGTTATTTGGGATTTTTCTCCACAGTCTAATGGTAGAATCATGTCATTTCTCTATTTTTGTTTTGAAACTTAAGTACTACATTCTATAGTTGCTGTGACATTTTACATTCTTATCAACATTATACAAAAGTTCTGTCTGCTGCATGGGTTCACCAAGACTTTTCTCTCATCTTTTTTGATAATAGTGATACCAGCATGTTTGAGGTAATACCTCATTGTAGTCATGAATATCATTTCTTTGAAGATCAGTGATGCTGAACTTCTTTTCATATACCTTTAGTTATTTGTGTGCTTTCATTGGAATAGTATCTATTAGGTTCTTTGGCCATCTTTAAAATGTATTATGTTTGTTGTTATTTTATCACCCCTCCCTCATAAGTTATATTCGCTGGACATTAGCGATGAAACTGATAGTCTACAAATATTTTTGTCATTCTGTAAGACTTTTTCATTTTGATATTTATTTTACTTATTTGTTTTGAATTTGATTTGCTCCCCTTTGTATTTTTTTCTATTACCTATGTTTTGGGTTTCACATCTAAAAAAGCATTATCAAGACAATAGCATTAATCTATCACTTAATTTTCTTTTGGAGCTTTCACATTTTAACAATCTACATTGAAGTTTTTCATTGGTTTTTCTTAATGTATGTGCATGGTGTAAAAACATGGTCTCCCTTTTTTTTCAAGTGACTATAGCACAAATTGTTTAAGTGATTAGAAAGATAAACATGGCATGTACTCACTCATAAGTGGATATTACTTGTAAAATCAAGGATAACTATGCTACAGTTCACAGACCCAGAGAGAATATGTATCAAGGAGGGTTCATGGGAGAATGCCTGGATCTTCCCCATGGGAATAGGAAATAAAAGGTATTTGATGAATGGACTGGGGACAGGTGGGGATGGGAACATCAGCGATCAGACTAGGGGGACAGGATGGAGGAAGAAAGTACTGAAAGAGAATACTGGAAAGGGAGGCCTTGTCTGAGTCAAATAAAACCCCGGTGCAAGGGAATCTTCCAGGAATCTACAAGGATGACCCCAGCTAAGACACCTAGCAATAGCAGCTACATAGCCTGAACTGGCCATCTCCTGTAAGATTAGTTATTGTCATCAGAGAGGCTTCATCCAGCCACTGATGGAAACAGATGCAGACCCACAGCCCATTAGGCCACGTTCAGGGGCAGAAACGATTATAGTAGCCAGGAGGTTCAAGGACACCACAAGAAAACCCACAGAATCAACTAGCCTGAGGACATAGGGGCTCATAGAGGATTAACCGACAACCAGAGAGCCTGCATGGGGCTGACATAGGCACTCTGCATGTAGGCTACAGTTGTATAACTTGGTCCTCTTGTGAGACTACTAACCGTGGGAGCAGGGGCTGTCTCTGACTCTATTACCTGTTTGCAGGACCCTACTCCTCATACTGGGTTGCTTTGTGCAGTCTTAATAGTAAAGGAGGTGCCTAGTCTTGCTACAATTTTTTGTGACATGTTTTGTTGAAACTTATGGGAGACCTGCCCTTTCCCAAACAGAAGCGGAAGATGAGGAGTTAGATTGGGGCGTGGAAACAGAGAGGAGTTGGGGGAGAGACTAGGAGAGGAGGGAGGGGAAACTATGGCCGGCCATGATGTAAAATAATTAATTAATTAATTAGACCTATTTTGAAACAGAGATTACAAGGTTTCCATTATGTATTATGAAATAATTTGAAACCAGCATAGCTGACATTTGCCAGCTATTCCTAACTTTCTCAACATTTTCAAAGTTATGTTCTGTAGTTTGTTTCTATTAGCAATCTCTCAAACTATGCAATAAAGTTATTGAAACCAAAACTGGAAAAAGCCAGTCCTAATGGTCTGTGACAGTATTTTTCAGAACCTGTGAGGCTGAAATGAGTATTATGTGCTTGAGGCAAGCCTGAAATACACAGGAGACTTGAAGCTAGCCTCGACTAAGTAACAAAAGACTATCTTGAAAGGCGACCACAACAGTTTGGATGTTGGTATAGGTAATGATGCTAGAAAGGGAAACACAGGAAAGGAAAATGAATTGCTGAGGAAGGGAGGAATGGCAATAAAACACATATGATGTGAAAGTAGAAAAAAGCTAGCAGAAGTGGAAGAGACAAGGAAGTGTTGAGGGACTAGAGGAGAAGAGTAGAAGAGGAAGATAAACACTACCACATTATGTTGGAAAACAGCATAAAGACACCCATATAGAGAGAATATATAAAGTATATATTTTATATATTAACATATATAATACAATATATTTTACATATTAACCAAAATACAAAGTAATTATCTCTGTAGAATATATTTTGTATTTTAGAATATTAGTACTAGAAAATATTTTGATTGGTTGTACTCCAAAAAAATATTTTTAGTTAATATCATTGGAAACAATATTGAATTTTCTAAACTTATTCTACCCTTTAAGAAGCATCATTTAAATCTGCAGCATTGTAAACTATCATAGCCATTCCACGTGATTGCAACCATTATTTATCTAGATATAGACCATTAAAGTTCCATTCATTTTGGGGGGAATGAAATTCTCAAAAAAAAAAAAAATGAAAATACGGTACTAAAGTAGGAAAAGAGTATCTCTGAAAGAAAGTATGTTTTTGAAATATCAGAATATCTTTAAAGAGTTTACTTATATATATGAAGATACAGAAAACAACTTGCCTTTTTGTCACATGATTTTTTCTGCAAATATCAAAGAACAAGGAATGCAAATTGTATTTGTTTTATTTTATAATTAGCAGAAATATTTAATCTCTGATTTTTACTTAAAATGGTAATAAGTGATAACACATTTTTCTTTGCTTGTAATTGAAATTGCTTGATAAACATTATCTGTCTCTATCATAAATTCTAGTGTCATACATATGCTTCTTTGCATGTGTTCCAGAATTTATCACTCAAGAGTTAATTTTTGTAGTGCTGTTTGATACCACTAGTGCATCTTGCCTGTGTATTAAGTTCACAGAAGCAAGAAGTGTATGCCTGTTTGCCAATATATTCTCAACTGGATCTGAACCAAAAGTCGGAAAAAGCAATGGTGAATATATTCTAGAAGTGTTTGTCCCTCATTAATGTATACAAAACTAAGTATTACAGTGCAATTCATAGTTCATTTAAATAAATACATCATACATTTTGTATGAGTTTAAAATAATAAGTTAGAGAACATCTCACCCATATGTAAAACAGTTGCATGCATAACAGATATTTTAATGATTAAGTAGTGTTTCTGACCTGATACGTGGTTGACTGAAAAGCTTCAAAATTAACTTTACATGCTATTCTGAATATTTTTACTCTTATGCTGTCAATTATCTTTGTCTTCTGTAAACATTAGATATCACAGCTTTCCAACTGAATTCATTTACATGTCATTTTTAAGTTCACAGTACACCTATATATGACAATTGATGGATGAAACACACAGAAATTTATAGTTATTTTGTGTTTGTTCTCAAAGCAAAACTAGAATAGTAAGTGGCATGTGATTCTTTGATAAATTAAATACAAATGATATATAATCCAAAACAAGTATTTACCTTCTCAACTATCTCTCAGCATATGTTGGAAGGGAGACACCTGGAGATGCTTATGTATTGCTTAGGTAAATCATCATATATACAAATGATTATATGTGAGCAGAATTTTTTACAAAAGAAAAATGGTATGTTAATGAACTTACATAAAAACAAGCATAATGTTGTCCCTGAAATGATGGATTATCACCTGGAATTGTCAATCAAATAAATCTTTCTCCTCTTGGTTTCTTTTGTCACAGAAATTTATTACAGTAACAGGAAAATAAACTAAGACAACTGATTCAAGAATGCATAAAACAAATTTCAAAGTTAGCATTTTCCAAGATGGTATATAAAAACAAATTTCAGGACTTTAGTAGAGTGCTTGTCTAGCATGTGTGAAGCCTTCAGTTCAATCCATTCCATGGAGTTTACAAATAAAAAAAATGAAAGATTGTTACATTAGTACAACAAAGGTGAATTAAAAAAAAAGAAAGAATACAAGCAGGAAACAAATAAAAAATGATGGTCCTCTTTTCATAATGAATCTTAGAATTTATCATGGAGCTATAAGTGACCCAAATGCCTAAACACCCATAAAGAATAAAAGAATACACATGCTTGCTTCAACATAGGAAATATATAACATTAAGATTAATGAAATCATCATACCTTACGAGTCTTCTCATTGTGCTGTTTATTGTTGTTTGCTTGCTTGTTTGTTTGTCTTTAAAACAGCAACTAGAGTCTGTACCAAGCTTTCTCATTGGGACTGCCAGCCCATAAATAACAACACAAGGACTTATTTTTAATTATGAAAGCTTGGCCTTAGCTTAGGCTTTTTTCTAACTAGCTCTTATAACTTAATTTATTTCTGTTAATCTGCATTCTATCATGTAGCTCAGTTACCTTTATTCTGTATCATATGTCTGTCCTCTTCAGTGTCTTCCTTACATATTCCACATGCCTAGATTCCTCCTTCTCTTCCTCTCTCTCCCTGGAAATCCTGCATACCTCTCCGGACTAGTTATTGGGCATTCAGCCCTTTATTAAATCAATCACAGTGACACATCTTCACACAGTGTAAACAAATATTCCATTACAAGAGTTATCTGGGAAGAGGAAACCTCAATTGAAGTACTGTCTCCATGATATTGGCCTGTGGGGCATTTTTTTTCTATTAATGGTTGATGTGGGTGGTACCTGTCCACTGTTCCATGTACCACTCATGGACAGATGATACTGGCCTATAATCAAACAAGCTGAGCAAGTCAGAGGAAGAAAGCTAGTAAGCAGCCCTCCTCCATCATCTATGCTTCAGTTACTGCCTCCAGGTTGCTGCCTTGAGATCATGACTTGGCATCTTTCTATGATGGGTTCTAAACTACAACCTAAAATAAACCCTTACCTCTCCGAGTTAGTTTTGGACATGGTGTTTATCTTAACAAACAGAAATAAAATTAGAACACTCTAGTACTTTCTCTCACTAGTCAGTATTCACCTAACAAAGCCTGAAATTCAGCGCCCTGATTTGTTTCATTCAGCTCATTGATACACATACTGGGGATCTGAATTGGACAGTGTATCACATGGTGCTTAAAATGAGTCTAGAAATGGATGAATGGATCAAACTTAGTGAGCCTGATATGGTTCGATCTGAAACTTAACTTTTGAAATTTTCTCTATGGTGAACATCACTGATCTCAACCACATCAGTCATTGATAAAGGAAATGCCCCACAGGCCAATTTTATGGAGGCAATACTTCAATCAAAATTTTCTCTTCCCAAGTGACTCTAGTTGTTGTCATGTTGAAAAACAAAAACAAATGCTACTCAACTACTACCGAGAGGAAGGTAAGGCAGCCAAAGTTGCTGGATGAGGCAATAACTATGGAGCACAAGTGCAGTCTCAACAGATTAGTGAGGCACGGGAAAACTGGAGCAATACATACATAAATTGTTTCTTACACAAGATTGTTTTCAGTACATTATAAATCTTTTAATGCATCTTCCCTTTTCTATCTTTAATAAATTATATATATATATATATATATATATATATATATTTCTTTATAACCATCAGTCTAGTTGCCAAGATTTTTTCTATTTCTTTTATAGTCTGAATGTTTTCTGAAACATTTCTTCTCTACCACTAAGTTTTATGATAAATTTCTGATCATCTCTAGCTGTTCCTAATTTGAATAGCCTGTTTATAATGTTGCCAGTCCTCAATTTTTTATAATGAAATCTAACTTTTCATTTCTTTCTATCATTTTATCAACTCATTTTGATCTTTTCCCAGAGTTAATATTCTCTTTAATCCTCCTGATATTATAAATATTTATAGGAATACTTCATGTTCTGTATCTTCAGATGAATTTTCTTACACAAAAGATACTTCAAATTTCCCGATAACCTTTCTCTCTGTCTCTCACTCTTTCTTTTATGCTCCACTTTATCTCTCACTTATTATTATTATACTCTTTCTTAATTTTATTAATGCTTCATTTTTTAAAATAAACTTTTTAGTTTTCTGATTATTATATAATTACATCATCTTCCCCTTCCCTTTCATCCCTTCAAACCCTCTCATATGCTCTTTCAATTTCCTGTCCTCTTTTTTTAATTGTTGTCCTATTTGTGTGTGTGTGTGTGTGTGTGTGTGTGTGTGTGTGTGTGTGTGTGTGTGTTTGTAGTGTGGTGAACTATGGATTTGGAAGTGGAAACAAAATAAAGCCTTTCTTCCCTAAATTACTTTTGATCATGGTGTCTTATTATAACAATAGTAACTCAAACTAAGATACCTACCATCTTCAATTGCATATATCACATTTTGTTATAGTGTTATCCAATTTGCAATTTTCCTATAAAATGTAGGGTTTTTTTCAGTGACCACATTCAAACACAAAAATACAATTATAGTCTGTGACTTAGTAATTTGGACTTATAGAAGTCAATGTATATTACTATACCTGAATTGTTTTATTTGCTGTATAATGTGCACTATACATGTCTGTATTACAATTTCTTGATTCTTTGTACTTTGTTAGTGATTTGATAGTTTCCTCCTTTTACTTTTGGCTCCTCTTTTTATAGAACATTTTGTACAAATACTACCTGTAGCATAAAAACAAGATTGAAATTATTAAAGAATGTGCGCATTTAACTTTACCAAGTTAAATGTTAATATTTTAAAAATATTTTCCCACTTTAAACTCTAAAAGTTTTTTTTTTAATCCATGTGTTGGGGCTGGAGAGACAGCTCAACAGTTAAGACCTCATACTGCTCTTGAAGAGGATCTGAGTTAGGTTCTCAGCACCTATGCTGGGTGGCTCACAACAACATCTATATGGGATCTACTACACTCTTTAGGCCTCTGCCAGAAACTGGACTCATATGTACATATACCCACATAGCAGTACACTTGCACATGTAAGAGAAATTAAAATAAACTGGGTGGTGCATGCCTTTAATCCCAGCACTCAGGAGGCTGAGGCAGGTGAATCTCTGTGAGTTCGAAGCCAGCCTGGTCTGCAGAGGGAGTTCCAGGACAGTCCAAAGTGACACAGAGAAACCCTGTCTTGAAAAACCAAAATAAATAAATAAATAAATAAATAAATAAATAGATAGATAAATAAATAAATATGTCATGGACCTAGGAGAAATCCAAAGGAATGTAGCAATAAAATGACTTTTAATGACATTCTGCTATACTCATAGATCAGTGTCTTGCCCAGCCATCATCAGAAAAGCTTTCTCCTGCAGTAGATGGAAACAAACACAGAGAGCTACAACTGGACAATATGCAGAGAGTGAGAGAGCTTGGAACACTCAGTCCTAAATGAGATGTCTCCATCAAATCTCTCCTCTCGGGACTCAGGGAACACTGTGGAGGCCGAGACACAAAGAGTGTAAGAGCCTGAGAAGATGGGTGACAACAAAGAAACCAGGCCTTCTAAACAGAGCAAGACCAGTGCACATATGAATTCACAGATTCTGTGGCAGCACGTAAAGGATCTATAAAGGTCTCAGTAAGACTTGACCCAACCTTGACAGGGGCAGTGGACACAAACCCACATCCTTAACTCAGAAGCTGTCTCCAAATGGTAACTGCTCACCAGTGAAAAATTAGTTTTCTACAACTGTCTCACTGAGTATACAAAGATGGGCAATACAAACTGAATTCAATGACATTTTTGGAGGGATGTGGGAAGCATCTTGGAGGAATTGGGAGAGGGGATAAAACATGATTAAAATATATAGTATGAAAAAAATTATATAAAAAGAAAATTATTTCATGTAAAATACCAACAAAATATAGTGTAAACAAATTTAACAAGTGAAGGGCAAGATTTATAAAGTAAAAATTAGTTTTAAAAAATCTTATTTATCTGCTTAGTAGTACTCCTACAAAATTTCAAATTTTTTTGTTTGGTGTGGAAAAAGTTTTTAAAAAACATGGTAAAAAATTATATAGAAATATAAGGAAGAATGTATAATTAAAATAGTATTGGGAAAGACCTCTTGATTTGAAACTTTTTGAAAATATATTTTTTAATTTATTTTTTATTTTATTTTACAATACAATTCAGTTCTACATATCAGCCATGGATTCTCTTGTTCTCCCCCCTTTCGCCCCCTCCCCTTCCCCCCAGCCCACCCCCATTCCCACCTCCTCCAGGGCAAAGCCTCCCCTGAGGACTGAGATCAACCTGGTAGACTCAGTCCAGGCAGGTCCTCCCAGGCCGAGCCAAGCATCCCTCCATAAGCCCCAGGTTTCAAACAGCCAACTCATGCAATGAGCACAGGACCCGGTCCCATTGCCTGGATGCCTCCCAAACAGATCAAGCCAATCAACTGTCTCACCCGTTCAGAGATCCAGTGGGGACCCCTCAGCCATTGGTTCATAGTTCATGTGTTTCCATTCGTTTGGCTATTTGTCCCTGTGCTTTATCCAACCTTGGTCTCAACAATTCTCGCTCATACAAACCCTCCTCTTTCTCGCTAATTGGACTCCTGGAGCTCCACCCAGGGCCTAGCTGTGGATCTCTGCATCCAGATCCCGCAGTCATTGGATGGGGTTTCTAGCACGACAATTAGGATGTTTGGACATCCCATCATCAGAGTAGGTCAGTTTGGGCTGTCTCTCGACCATTGCCAGCAGTCTATTGTGGGGGTATCTTTGTGGATTTCTGTGGGCCTCTCTAGCACTTTGCTTCTTCCTATCTTCATGTGGTCTTCATTTACCATGGTCTCCTATTACTTGTTCTCCCTCTCTGTTGTTGATCCAGCTGGGATCTCCCGCTCCCCCAAGCTCTCTTTCCCTCGACCCTTGCCCTTCAGAAAATATGTTTTTTAAACTTTATGTGTATACTGTTTTGCCTGCATGTATGTCTATGTGCCACATGAATGCCTGGTTGCCATAGAGGCCAGAAGATGTTAGAAGCCCAGGAACTATAATTTCAGACAGTTGTAAGCCTTCATGAGGGTCATGGGACTTGAACCTGGGTCTTCAGAAAGAGTACCCGGTGGCCTTAACTCCTGAGACATATGTCCAGCCCTTAATTTGAAATTTATTAAAAAGCCCTAATAGTTGAAATTACATAGTAATGGTAGGAATGATACATAATTCAGTAATTGTTAATGATTTCTGATTGATTTTAGCTATTTTAGGCTTCTATGAAATCAGTCTTTGTCTTCTCACAATGGATATATTTAATAGCTCACTATAATATCTTGTAGGCCACATCTGTGTTTCTAGACTTGAGATTTATTAACATGTAGTAACCCAGGAATGGGAATGTATACATTGTACCCTATCTACCTCCTTTGCTTATAGTGAGTCATTATATGGCATTAGCTGATTCCCCAAAATCCACTCTTTTAGTATTGCCTATATCCATAACCAGATTTTGGAGCCATTTCTATAGCATGACACAATAGATTTATTTCTTTACCATATTCTGACCTGTTATTTATCACTTAAATATTTTAGAAATAATTTCATTTTTAAAAATAATTTTAATTTATATATAAATTCTCATTGATAATATTATAATCTGTTCCATTCTAAAACCTAGTCAATATTCAAAATTTATTATATTAGCAAGTCAATTTAATGTTGCACAATTGCCATTTGTGTAAAAATAGAAATAATTCACTACTATATTATAATGGAATTATAATGGAACAATATTTCAAACATTGTTGTTTATGAAATGTTTTTCCATTACACCATTACATGAACTTACTTAGTTTCCTGGCTAGTGTTTTGTCAACTTGACACAAATCTCAACGTATCTGGGAAGAAGACTCTTAATTGAAAAAAATTCCACCAGAAGGTTGTTCTGTAGGCAAATCTGAAAGACACATTCTTAATGAATGATTGATGTGGGACGCCCACCCTACTGTGGGAGGTGCTACCCTTGAGCAGTGAATGAAAAAAAATGAAATAAAAAAGAAAAAAGAAGGAACATGCTCCTAGGTATGGTGGAGGTGAAAATTTACTATTGATATGTTGGAGAGCATAGCCAGGGGCAGAGATCCCTGGGAAAATCCAGAGTGTACATGACCCTGAGGTGGGCCATGTCGGGAGAGCAGGAGAAAAAGGGAGAGGGGAAAGAAGATAACCAGGTTCAGCAGCAAGGAGGCCCAATGGTATTAAGAGAGCTGGCAATGAAAATTGTTAGATTTTATATAGGGAAAAGCAACCCAGCCATATGGCTAGACTATTTATGGTAGGGGGTGGGATATACCCGCTAGAAGGGCCCTGCAATAGGTATGGACTGAGGGACTGCAGGGAGAACCTGGAAGCCAGGTCTACTTTGATATGTTAAAGAGCTACCTCAGTCATTTGTTCCAAGTTTGAAATCTAACAAGGCAGGTGGTCCTGGATTGTGTTTAAAAAAAAAGGGGGGGGGAATATAAACATATCACATTTCCTTTATCTATTTTTTAATTTAAGGGCATTTAGGTTGTTTCCACTTTCTGGCTATTATGAATAAAGCTGACATGAACATAGCTGAGCAAGTGTCCTTGTGATAGGATGGAGTATTCTTTGAGTTTATGCCCAGAGTGGTATAGCTGGGTCTTGAGGTATGTTGATTCCCAGATTTCAGAGGAACCACCTTATTGATTTCAAAGAGGCTGTACAACTTTGCATTCCCATCAGCAGTGGAGAAAATGTTCTCTTTTCTCCACATCCCCTCCAGGAAGAACTGTCCCTTGTGTTATTGAGCTTAACCATTTTGACAGGTGTAAGACTGAATCTCAAAGTGGGTTTGCTTACAGAGATCTGGGAGCCTGTAGGGGTCTGACCTAGGTCCTCTGCATACATGTTATATCTGAGTAGCTTGGTATTCTTGTGGGATTATTAGCTTTGGGAGAAGGGGCTGTCTCTGAATCTTTTGTCCACTTATGGAACCCTTTTCCTCCTACTAGGTTGCCTCATCCATCCTTGATGTGATAGCATGTTCCTGGTCCTCTTGTAGCTTGCTATGCCTTGTTTGGTTGATGTCCTAGGAAGGCCTGATCATGTCTGAGGGGAATCTGTGGAAGACTGGACCTTGGAGAGATGAGAAGGTTGGGGGAAGAGACTGGGATAGGGAAGGGAGGGGAAACTGCAGATCAGATGTAATACATGAGAGAAGAATTAAAAAAAAAACTGGAAAAAAAAGAACAGAATGAATAAGCTTTGGGTAGTAAGCCAGCAAGCTGCACTCCATGGCCTTTCCATCAGTTCCTGCCTGCAGCTTCTTACCTTGAGTTCTTATCCTGATCTCCCTAAATGATGGAGTGTAATGTGAAAACTGTGAGATGAAATAAACCCTTTTCTCTCCAAGTTGCTTTTGGTTGTGGTGATTCATCACAGCAATAGGAACCCCAAAGAAGACAATGCAGAGCTGAGTGAAACAGAAAGAGAAAATAATTTGTTTCTTTATGCATCTACATATACTTATTGGGCACTACATTGTTTTCTGTTGCTGCTTCAGTGAGTTATTGCAAATTTGTTGTTTAAAATAACACAAAATTATTATCATGAAATTCATAAGGTTGCAAGTTTGATATAATTTTCACTAAGTCAAAATTAGAATACTGACAGACATTCATTTTTTCTGGAGGCTCCTCTATTTTAATTTTTTCAACTTTAAGAAGCAGTCTCTAATCAGTGGTCCTTCCTCCACCTTCAAGTTTCTTCTCTCTGTCTCATATGCACTTCCATTGTATAGTTGGAAGTTTTCCTATGTCCTGCCCAGTCCTGCAACCTCTCAGACCCAAGTAAACACACAGAGGATTATATTATTTTCAAACTATAGCCATGGCAGGCTTCTTGCTAGCTAGCTCTTATATCTTAAATTAACCCATTTCTATAAATCTATACCTTGCCACATGACTTGTGGCTTACTGGTACTTTACATCTTGCTTCTCCTGGTGGCAGCTAGCAGAGTCTACTTCACTATCCTTTCTCCTCCCATTATTTCTCTTTGATTTTCCCATCTGACTCCATCCTGCCCTGCCATAGGCCAATGCAACTTCATTTATCAATCAATCAGAGCAACACATATTCACAGCATACAGAAAGACATCCCACAGCACTTCTGCTTTTTTATCTAATCATAAAAGAAGGATTTAACTTCAACATAGTAAAATTATATACAACAAAACAATTATCAAGCAAGAATCATAGTTACAATGTCCAGTCTCCTTATATTTGTCAATTTCAAAGAAAATATTGTATTTATCCTATATTTGTGAGTCCAAGGTTTCATATATAATTTATCTTTTATCATGACTAAGGAAAACTATAACTATCTAGTCTTCTTCAACTATGTCAAAAACTCCAGAAGGATATAATATTGTCTAAGTAAATAAGAAGTACATTGTAAGCAACTCCAAAAATTTAGAATGACAGAGACAGCTGGCTACCTGGACAGTTACCCAAAGTTTCTCTGCAACATTTGGGCATCCTTCTATAGCCCATAGGCCTAGAGTCTCTCAGTCACTTATCTCTGTGTCCTATAGAATGTCTGGCAGTTTCTTCGGCAAAGCAGGAAGCTGAAGGATCATCTCACCTTGAAAAGTTCAGTGGTCACCTTCCTATGGGCCCTGCATGTCTAGTTTATATAACATATTGTCAATCAGTCGATGCAAGGGCATATTTTTTTTTTTGCCCAGTGGCTAACTTTTGCCACAAACAAAGCAAACTCTATAATGAGTTTATTCTATGTCCATCATTCTCCTTGAAGTATTTGGTGCTTCCAGGAGCAGATGTGTCTAATTTTCCAGAAAAGTCTAAGTTTTTAAAACATTTTAAATGTCATAATCTGTAGGTCTTTGAAGTGTTTGAAGATTACCTACCTAACTGAGATTTATCTTTGTATACCTAACAATACTTAACTAACATAACTATAAATTTGATTATCCTAGATGACTATTAATCTATATTTCTTAACTATACATTACAATTTCAAATGAGCTGTACAAACATAATGCCTTAAACAAGAGTAGAAATATACATACAGTACAACAAAATTAACTTTAAATTTGTATCAATAAACTAAAACCTATAGCAGTTTAATACAAGTTACTCAGCCTGGCAGTGGTGGCGAATGCCTTTAATCCCAACACTCAGGAGGTAGAGGCACGCGGATCTCTGTGAGTTCAGTTCGAGGTCAGCCTGGACTGCACAGTGAGTTCCAGGAAAGGCACAAAGCTACACAGAGAAACCCTGTCTCAAAAAAAAAAAACAAACAAAACAAACAAACAAAAAACAAATTGCTCTTTAAGAGTAGATTCAATAATCTATCCTTTCATCCTGTCATATCTATATCCCCCTTGCAATGTGTTTGACTTTCTAAAAGACACTTGTAATTACATTAGCTCCTCCTACCCAGTCCAGAATAATTCTCCTAACTCAGGATCTAGAAATTAATAACATCTTCAAAGTCTCTTTTACTAAGTAAATTAAGTCAAACATTCAAATATTAGAATATGGAAATTTTGGAGGGCTCTTATTTTCCTTAATAAATTAAGTTCCAAATGGTTAAAAAATATGCACAGATATCTTCACCCAAAATACAACAGAATGTTTGTGTTTGGATTGAAATACAGAAAAAAACAGGAATTTTTAGAAAAAGAAAGTTTGACAATCAGTATATGTTTCGCATTGACATTTTGATTTTTAAAGTGAAATTTGTTCAAGGATAAAATTATCTTCCAGAGGAGACATTTTTTAGCCTGGCCCTCCCTCTTTACAATGCTCTCTCCTCTGTCCTTTACTCATTCTACCTTCCTTCCTTTCTCCTCTACTCTTGCCTTCCTTCCTCATTTTCTTCATTCAGTACATTTTAAACAGTATGGACTCTTATTTTCTATGATGAAAATTAGTGTGATCTACATATTTTAATTTTTCTCAGTTTTATGATATGAATACCACATGTTCACGTTAGAGAAGTTCTGTACCATTTATCTACACCATCATTCAATATGTTTTTATTTTAAACAATCAACAAAATTATTCAGATCAAATAACATGTACCATAAAAATGCTAATCTAAAGCAATATGGTCACAAAATAAGTATGTAAATGGCTACTAATTCTGAGATATTTTGGTAATTAAGAAATACAGTTTAGGACAAATTATTCTTTGTTACTGAATAAAACTAAAGGACAATAGCAATACATATATTGATAAGTTAAAAGGCTTTATTTTTTTGCAATTAATAATTTTAAGAATTGAGTAGATATTTTTTCTAGTAATAGTGTGCTCTGTCCAGAATGACTTACTTGGTCCTGGAAACAGAATTGGGAAAATGAGGGAATTAAGAAAATACACACAGACACACAGACAGACAGACAGACACACACACACACACACACACACACACACACACACACACACACACACACACCTACAGAAAAGCTGAGATGAAGTGGGCATGCTTGCTCTGATAGAGCAGCACCAACCATGCAACAATCTAGAACATCTGCACATTTATCATGTATAAACAGGGAAGAAGATTTAGCTAGTATCAGTAGATGTCTTTAAACAATTAGTCTCCAGATGTAAACCATCTTAGAGGAGGAAGCTTCAGTCCATGCTTTCTACCTACACTTCCAACACTCACACATGGACTCGAAGAAGGCTTTGCCAATTCCTGTGGGTCTGAGGTATTGGTCTTTGTCAGTAACACACATCCAGACTTCTTTTGCTTCCTACACATTCACTCCAGGTTTCTTCCTTTCCCACAGATCTGAAAGATCTCCCTGAATCCTAGTAATTGGCAGAAATGTGGCAACATTATTACTCTTTTATACTAAACAAATTTTGGAGTTTGTATCTTCTAAAATATTTTTTTTTTTTTCGAGACAGGGTTTCTCTGTGAAAATATTTTTACTTTACTACTTTCAACATCCAATGAGGCGGGTAAGGCCGAAAGCACTGGGCCATGCCTTAAGCAAACAAAGTGCTCTGACATGCTCAGTAGTATTCTGAGCCAGAGGAGCCTGAAACCTGACGCCCAAGATGACAAATGCTGATGTAAGACCCAGAGCCATCCGGGAAATACCACAGCAGCTGGAAGCAGAGCCCACCAAAAAGTACACACATAAATATCTCAGTCCTTTGTTTAATAAACGAGATTGCCTACAATCTCCCAGAGCCTGTGTCCTTTGGTTCTGCATCTATTCACCCCCTGGGTCAGAGACAGTGAGATCCCAGCTGCAGAGCCAGCAACAATCCAAGACATGGATCTTTAATGTAAATCACCTTGTTCCATATAAACAGAAAAGAAGCATAAATGTTTATTAACACATAACATTTATTATACTGAAGGCAGAGCAATGCATTTATTGTCAAGATTCATTCAGTAGGGCCCTATAAAGAGGGTTGTGACTACATCGGATAATAAAAAACTGATAATACCAACAGAATGCCTCCATAATTTTTAATATTAAAATCTATGTGCAATAATTTAGGCTTCCATTCTCAAGACAGTTATGAACAACCAAAACATCTTATTTCCTGTTAGTATCCTTACAGTACCCTAACATGAAAACCTCTAGCACAGGTGTTCATATAATTATGATATATCCTGAAGATTTTTTTGTATTTAATTGTGCCTAAATTCATGCTTCCATCTGTTTGGCAGTTTGGAGCAAATCACTTGGCTTTATATCAGGAAAACATGGGACAAAACTGGCTTATTTTAAACCAATTAGAAATTTTATTGACTTTTTATTCTTTCTAAGTTCATGTTCCTTTTGTCTCTCTATTTATAACAGATTATAGATCAACATAGTGGGTTCTGTCAAAACAATATATCATTCAAGGTTTTGAGTATCTTAATAAAATGAGAAGCCTGAGTTAACAACATAGGGGTGACACAATTCCTATAAATTCTGAAACTTTTTCTGTCGTGTACAAGTGGCTTACCCTGAACAAGGTGCATTTTTCATAAAACATCTGAGCAACAATGATTGTATCATTATGCAGACATAGACACCGACCTAGATTGTACAGCCTAATATATGTCTGTATAGTTTATTCCATTGTTCTTAGGCTAAAAACCTGTTAACCTGTTACTATACTATATACTATGGACAAAAATAACAACATGGGAAATGCTTGTATAGATTGACATACAAAATATACAAAAATAGTACAAAATACTTTTAGAATGGTACATTTGTACATTGCATTTAACATGAATTGTGCTTGTAATACTGGAAGTTGATGTGGGTTAGACAATGATTGAGTGCTGAGTAAATATGAAGCCCTAAGCCAAAATTTTTCATTGGTGTAGATCTTATAAACATAGTAGAGTTCAATTTAGAGAAAAAAATACTTTCTCCAGTTGTAAACCAACCTTCATTATTGTTCATTTTACTTTATACAATTTCTAAACAATGTTTTGACTCTTTGGTAATGATACTTAGATTGAAATACAAATATATCATAAAGCTATATAGTGTTTTTCTTGATATCCTTGTCCTAATATTCTCTCTACTTTTTTATTTTTAATTTTTAATGTGTATGCGTACAAAAACAAGAAAAATGTATCTATTTTATTTTCCATAAACAGTAATTATGAATATTGTTGTGTTTTAACTCAAGATATTTTCATGCTGGAAGATCATTGTAGGGTAAGAGAAATGACAGGTTCCTAGAGAAGATGCTGACTTGAGATTGTCCTTCAGATGAGCTTTATTAAGAGAAATAGCATCATTGCTGTAGGCAACCATGATCAGGCCTGCAACTGGCTGAGCACTGGGAAAGATACATACATACATACATACACACACACACACACACACACACACACACACACACACACACACACACATATATATCCTAGAGCTAAAGTTACAGGCAGTAGTCAGCTGACCATTCCTAACTCTTCGGTCATCCTCTAATCCCCAAATTAGAATTTCTTTGTGATCTTCTTCTGTTACTGCTATAGTTTAATTTCCTCTTGACTCATACTTAGCAATGTGATCCTTTTCATTTCCAACAATTCATCATTATTCAGTTCTTCAGGGATCACTCTTAGTAGCTCCTTGTTGTGAATCTCAATCATTGTTCTGGTTAAACTTGCATTCTCTCTCAACTACACACTTACTGGGTATATTTTTTACAACTCCATTCCTATTTTTAAAAAAAGGTTTGTTTTTATGTGTAGAAGTATTTAATTCTGATCCATCTCCTTGTTTTAATTTCTTCATTCTTGACAAATATTAAAGTCATGAATAAACCTGTTACTGATATTGATATGACATGTATTAATATCAGGAATTCTATCATCTCCGATATAATGTTATCTATATATAACATTATAATTTTTCCACAATAGGATCATGAGATAATAGAATATTTTTAGACTTATCTAAAAAGAGTACTGTATCAGCTTTGAGTTCACATTATTTTTTAAAGTTTGTAGTATAAGGAAGTACACACTGCACCTATGATTGAAAGACAGCTATAATGAGCCCAATAGACGAGTGGGTAAAAAAATAAAAAGATGATACAACATAGTAGATATTGGTTAAAATATTGGCTACCCACTACAAGTAGAAATCATACTTACTTTTCAAAAGGAAGCAATTATGCATGTGGCTAAACTTTCAAAATATAATGTGCACTGAAGTAACCAAGGCACAGAATGATAAATAAAGGTATTACAAAAAAGATTGTTCTTGAAGTTAGGGTAAGTTTTTCTGTAAAAAAAAAAATCATAGTCTTATTTGTAACTTATTCATAAATTGAATGTTATTAAGAAACCTTCCAAATTCCTGGCCTTTTGGAGCCTTTAGTCCTATAAAAAGAGACAAAACAATCTTTTATTTCTCTCCCCATCTCTTTCTCTCTCTCTTATCTTTGTCTCTCTCTCTTTTTTTCTCTCTCTCTCTTGTGTGTGTCTGTGGCTCTCTCTCTCTCTCTCTCTCTCTCTCTCTCTCTCTCTCTCTCTCTCTCTCTCTCTCTCTCTCTCTCGTTTTAATACAGGCTTTCTTCTAGCCCAAGCTGGTCTTGAACTCCCTATGTAGAGAAGGATAACCTTGAACTTATATTCCTTTCTCCTCTTCTTGAGGGTCTATATTACAGCCATGTGCAACAACACTTCCCATTTTATACACATTAGGATGAAATCCAGGGCTTCATGCAAGGTTGCAAATACTCTACTAACTAAACTACTTTGCCCAGCTCCCAGTCTTTATACAATTATGTAAATTAGGCATAAAATGAAGAGATTTATTTTTCTCAAATAAATATTTTTCTATAATAATTTATTTTCTCTAATAAAGCATTATCTGTGATAAAGTGAAATAAGTCTACATTTCTAACCTAGTTGTACATCTTTCATTTTATTTGAAAAAACCGGCCTCAGTACATAAAAATCTAAAATTTGTAAATACATCTCTATTTTTCAGGCCCTATAAACTCTTGTTTTCTTTAAAAAAATGTATTTTGTGTTTATGTGCATTTACATGTGTGTGCCACTGTTTGTGGAGGTATTTTCAGGACTTAGATTTTTGGTCATCCACCTTGTAGGTCCTGGGTATCAAACTAAGTTGTCAGGCTTGGCAGCAGGTACGTTTTCCAACTGATGTATTTCACTAGCCCACTGTGAAATTTAAAATCTGCCACCTGGCAAGTAACTATTTTGTTTTCTTTCAAAAATATAATTTCCAAATTTTTTATGAATTTATAGTATCACAATATCTTCCAATAACTAGAAATATAACCTATTTGAAAAGGAAAAGCATCAGTATTGTACTACACTTTGCCAAATCTGCTTCAACTACTCTACATAAATTCAAAATTAATGCGCAGAAAAAATGATTTATGAAATTTAACTAAAGTACTTATAGAGATATGATCTTATCAAAGGAACAGTTTAATAATAATACATCATAAAACAACACAATGAATGAGCATTTGTGATTTTTATTATTGCTTGTTAAATAAGATATATTATGTTAACTATTTTTGCTCAGCAGTCAATATTTTCAGCTTCATTTCTATCATGCAATTATTTTTATTTTTGTTTTATTATTGTATCCCAGTTGAATGAAATGTATAAGATCATTCCATTGCAGAAGGCAGATAACATAAAAAAAAAACACAGTTAATTCTAAGGAATAGACAGAAAACTTCAGAACTTACTAGAAAGAAACAGAACAATGAAAAGGTGGAAATTTGCATCAAGGTTTTAGATGCAGTTTGCATAAACTATTCATATTATAAACATTGTGAAATAAACTTTAATTAATTTTTTAAAAATCAAAATATATTTTTGAAATACTAATTCAGGGATAGAGAGATGGCTTATCAGTAGAAAGCATTTGCCACCAATCCTAACAACCTGAGTTGGACACTCTGAACTGACATGGAGATGAGAGAACTGATTCGTTCAAGATGACCTCAGACCACTACATTTGCATCACAGCACACCTGTGTGTGCACACACATACAATAAGTAAATACTTGTAAAAAAAAATAACCAATGTTCTTTTAAAATGCTAATTCAGTATCCCGGGCATAGTAAGAAACATACAGAATACAAGATAATAGAAGTTTCATATTAGACAAGCAATCAATAGTTTTTAAGTGAGGAGACTTCTCTTAACTACTTCAAGCTAAGGAGTCTCCAATTTTCAATGCAGAGGGACAGAATGGAAAACCATTGTCAAAAACATTCTAGCTAACACTAATAGCTTGTTGTATAAATTATCCCTAAGAAAAGTCTCCATAAGGGGTTGGAGTATAATTCAGAAAAAAACTGCTTTTCTGAGGTGTTTGCCTCCATAACAATATGGCAAAAATTAAAAAAAAAAACTGTATCTAAGATTGTAGATAATTTGCTGTTTTTATCCTACAGGATAAATTTATAATCCCTTAACTGCATTGTCTTGATATATGCAATATTGATGAGTAGTTTCCTTAATATGGCAGGTGACAGTCCCAAACCCTAAGTGACTAGAGGGGTAGAGTGGATTACATTCACAGAACAGAGTCTTCTTAGGTTTACAATGGATTGTTATGGAATTGCACTGACTACCACAATGTTGAATAGAAATTTGGCCACAAATGGGAACTTTGTCTTAAGATCAAAGCCTTGCTAGGCCAGTTCAGCATGTTTATTGCCTTTCCAATAGTACAACATTTAAGACACATTGTCTTACCCTGCAAAAACTTACCATATATATATTTGATGCCCGTTTTAGATACTGGACTTCAGGTTTTGTGAGGAATTTGAGTTTTAACAAGAACATCCGTCAGTGCTGTGGCAAATATACTGTAATCACGGCATAGATTCTTGGACTTATGAAAGAAATACCTCCACTCAGAAACACTTGGCACTCATTCTTCTACTAAGGGCTGATGAGAGTAATGAGAATGGCCTTTGGTTTCTCTTGGCATCTTTAGAGAACATTGTTAAGCTATAACTGGCAGGCATATGACGACTCAGGTAACATCATAACAAATGTTCTCTGATAAAGGTCTAATTTTCTTTAATGCACAGTGAACTATGATAATTTATGTTCATGAGATGTTGAAATACTTCAGATTACGTGATCATACTTTTATCTTTTCTAAATTCTAATTTGCTTTGCTATCCCTAGCTGCAGCTGAAATAATTAGAAAATTAGCCTGCCATGAATAATTGACCTCTACCTGATTTCATAATTTTATAGACTTGATGCTTGAAAATGGAAAGCCTGTAAAAAATCCATGCTTTAAATAGTGGTTTTAAATGAAATATTTCATCAGAAGCATATGAATTTTAGAGAGAATTATGAAACTGTATTCAAATGTAAGTATATGTTATAATAATTACATATTTATGTATACCTGAGTACTTGCTGCTTCCCTTATGTACCAAATAATGTTTTTATATGAGAACATGCTTTATGTATTATTTATCCCTTGTAATGATTAATCCTTCTTAAATAAGCAGCTTAATTTTGAACAATATCGGTTATGAAATAGTATCATGAATTATAAACTACAGCTGTTTAAAATCTTATAAAATTACTCTTTCTCTTGGACAATGTGTTGCTTCATAATAGGTTGAAAGACAAACAAGTAATAAGCAATTATGTGCATGCTATTTGTACAAATTCTTACAAGTAAGTGTATGTTTAAATTGGGTTCAGGCTGTTGATGAGTTTGGACTCTTGTTATTTTGTTGATGTATGAAAAAAAGTTGTTAAATATAAGACTATTAAATCCCTATCAATTCTTTGTTTCACTTATTTACTTCAAAAAGCAATTTTATCTGTACTTATTAGAAACACAAGTGCAAACACACAATTGTTGCTATCTGTTCTGTTAGGATGATGTTATAGAACTGTTAATGACAAATATATAAAAATCCACTCTAACATTCTTTGTATAGAAAGGCCAAACATTTTTGTTATGAATAAGAAATTCTGCCAATAGTGAGTGATTAATTCTGGAAGATATTCATTAATTATGAGATACTTCATGCAACATGCAACCTTTAAGTAAATTATGAATGTACATATATTGGTCTTTTCTTGGTGAACAGCTAAGGGTATTTTTCTTCTTGAATTATTTTAATATAGAAATATACAACATTAAAACCTTATGTAAAGTGGGTATAATCCAAATGAAAGAAGGAAGCATTAATTTAAAAGCTATGTGAACAACAACAGTAATGAAACTTTTATGAGAAGTTTAACGTTAAGAATGTGAAAGGCACAAAGCTGAGAACAACCAAAATAAGAAAAATTAAGAATTAACCCCCAGGCATTGTGGTGCCTGCCTTTAACCCCAGCACTCAGGAAGGAAAGGCAAGCAAATCTCTTAGTTCTGGGATTCCCTGGTCTATCTACATAGAGAGATCATAGCCAGCAAGCCCTACTTAGAAAAAGAAAAGAAATGAAGGAAGGAAGAGGAAAGAAAAAAGAAAGAAAGAAAAAAGGAAGAAAGGAAGAAAAAAAGGAAGGAAGGAAAGAAAGAGAGACAGAAGCAGATACAGAGAGAGAAAGAGAGAGGGGGGACGGAAGAAGGAAGGAAGATATGAAAAGAAAGAAAAAGAGGAGAAATTAAGAACAACTTGAATCTACCTCTGTCATGCATTCCCTTCACAAAACAACACAGAGAGAAATCACCATGGATTTTCAAGGAGAGAAAGTGTGAGTAGAACACAGATGAAATGTTCCTGACATTTCAGGGCACTGTGTCCATGAGTTCTTTCTATCTTAACTCACAAATCTTACTGAAGAAAATGGCATGTAAGAGCACACGAAGACCTAGTGATATAGCCTGAATATATCTCTCAAAATTAATCACTTGTAATCTATGATGATTAATCCTGAAAAGATTAAATTACTAGAAAGGTGGAAAATACTTGGTTCTTTTATTCATTTTATTTTCATTTTTTGTACTGCAAGAAAATTTCATTAACAATAATAATAATAATAGTAATAATAAAACTATATAAGACCATATTTTACTTTTCTATAGCTGTAATAAGATACCCTGAGCAAGCCAACTGACAGAGTGAATCTACATGAACTTGCAAGTCTACTATGACCCAGAAACATGGTAACTAGTATCAGGAATAACAGCACTAACAGGAAGTTCCATAGAGCTACATTTTAAAATGCAAGCAGGAAGCAGAGCATGAACAAGAAGTGGGGAAAGACTATTAACTTTCCCTGGTGAGGTATTTCCTCAAGCAAAACTCTACTTCCCCAAAGTTCCATAATCTACTAAAACAGTGCCATCAACTGGGGACCAAGTGATCAAATACTGGCACCTATGGGGGCATGGTGTATTTCTCATTCAAACCACCTGTAAAGATGATATTTTCTTAAAAAGCTTGTGTTCAAGTAGGATTATTATTATTTTGGTTTTGAAATCTCAAGATTGAGAGATGCTACAAAATAAGTTAAGGCTAACTTCTGGATATCTCTGTGAGAAAAAATAAGCATGTGTGTTACACCTTCCTATATGTTCCAGCCTCCAGATGGAATGAAAATTTGTAGTAGGAAAGCTTGTTTGATCACTACTATTGGAATAAATGCATTTCTCATGATTTTGTCACCTGTGGACATCAAGCACCAGATTCTTCATTAGTTTTGAATGGAGAACTGCAACTAGAACTATCCAAAGTGCTTCTAGGCATTCATCCTAAGTGCATTATTGGTCTCTATTGTTAGGGAGTGTAATACAATCTAACAAGTCCATTCTTATTTTTATTCTTTTGGTTCTTCTATGCAGAATCTCAATATAAAATAAAAATGTAGCAGTAAGTGAAATCATTCTTGTAAAGTAATGAGGTAGGTTAGAGGCCTTTGCTGTTGGTTTATAGGACTTTGGGAATTTGTTCATAATCAGGCTAGTGTTCCACCCAGAGCACATAAAATGTGACTTGTATATTTTCTCAAAAAGACCAGAATGCTGATATAAATGCAGACACCAAAAATCAGACTTAATTAAATTTCTGATAAAATTAAGGACTCTATTGGAAATTAGACTTAAGACAACTTATTTTACCCCATCAAACAATTTGTTTATTGTCCATATTCTCAGAATCATGTATGGGTGGATTCAAAGACAATAAGCTAGTTTACCAGACAGAAAGTTTCAAGAAAAGACAACATTCAGGAAAGGACAAGGCAACTCCCAACAACTTTCAGTGAGATTTGGAGTGATAATTGATAGCAATAAGCACAGCAGAAAAAGAGTTTGAAAACTTAAAACTGAGTAAGAAATGAGTATAAATATATGACAAAGGAGATGAGATCAGCATCATTAGAAAAGAGGCAAAGGAATTCATTAGAACAATAGGAAAGATACTTTGAAAGCATCTTAGGATCAGGAAAACCCCATCCATTATAGAGGCAGAGCTGTCAGTGTGAAAATGTAAGTGAGTTAGGAAGAGTTTCGAGAGCACTCTTTAACACAGTACCCAGCTGTCCAGCTCTACCTCAGATACCACTTCCTGAAAAATCATTTCAGCAGAAAAAGCACTTGAAGGCACTGCTATTGGTTCAAATAGACCCAAGAACAATGCAGCTATGGAATTATCTCCATAATGTTGATTTTGAAAGAAAGAACAAGGTAGAAATTTTGAAATGAAGATACCAGTGTGATTTTAGGGAAAATTTACAAGACCTGGAAGAATATTTCAGTGTTGGAGGTCTCACAAGCAATTCTAAACAGAGTGATGCATAGTTAATATGCAGGCATAAAGCCAAACCTTCAGTGTAACCTGCAGGAATTATAGATGACAGACACTTCAAACGTCACATAACTTAAGTTGGTGGCAGCAAGCAGAGCCAGCCAAAGACAGTGATCATGGACTGCAAACTAGTAAGACCATAGGAACTAGGCTTCTCATGATTTGGTGAATCAACTTAACTACAGTATCAGGAAAATGTTGGTCATAGAATCATAAGATTTAGTGGCAGCTCTACTGGTTTTTGACCTTCCTTTGGTCTATTCTTTCCTTGATCTTCTGCTATTCACTAATCTACATCTAAATATTTATCCTGTGCTACTGTGTCTTGTAGTGATACATGTTAAGGGGATTTGTTATAACTCAGCTAAGCATTTGTCTTGGGTCTCAAACTTTTGAGCACTGCTAAAGCAGCGCAGCTTTTGGAGATTCTTTTAGATGGACTGAGTGTTGTAGTGATATCGTGTTCCCCAAAATATTGTGCACCCTAATAAACTTATCTGGGATCAGAGAACAGAACAGCCACTAGATATAGAGGCCAAAAAATGGTGGCACACACACCTTTAATCCTAGCATTCCTAAGGCAGAGATCCATCCAGATCTCTGTGAGTTCAAAGCCACACTGGAAACAGCCAGGCATGGTGACACACGCCTTTAATTCCAGGAAGTGATTGCAGAAAGCAGAAAGGTATATAAGGCATGAAAACCAGAAACTAGAAGCTTTTGGCCTGGTTAAGCTTTTAGGCTTTTAGCAGCAATTCAGCTGAGATTCATTCTGAATGAGGACTCAAAGTCTGAGGAAACAGGATCAGCCGAGGAATTGGCAAGGTGAGGTGGCTCTGGCTTGTTATGTTTCTCTGGTCTTTCAGTGTTCACCCCAATACCTGGCTCTGGGTTTGTTTTTATTAATAAGACCCTTTAAGATTCATGCTACAGAGTGTATTTTGCATTGTGAGATGAGTGCCAGGTGAGTTTGCTATAGTTTTTAGCTCTGGGATCTTAATCCCAGCACTCGGGAGGCAGAGCCAGGCGGATCTCTGTGAGTTCGAGGCCAGCCTGGACTACCAAGTGAGTTCCAGGAAAGGCGCAAAGCTACACAGAGAAACCCTGTCTCGAAAAACCAAAAAAAAAAAAAAAAAAAAAAAAAATTCATTCTCCAGTTTCTTACTATTAGGAGAAGAAAGAAACTTAAGATTCCTCCCACTAATTGAAACTGTTTTCTCAAAAGATCTATATAATGTGGCTCTTTCTCTTCTGCCCCTTTCTATCTCAAGATCCAAGAAATTAGTTGCTGTTTCTAAGATACACTTGCTATAATGTACTCTCTTGATACAGTCCCAACCTCAGTGGAGGCAATATATCAAAAAAAATGAATCCTCTGAAACTGTGCCAAAATTGATTTTTCTTCTTTTAATGTTTATTGCATAATATATTTAGCTGTAGTATTGGAAGGCTGATAAACAAACAGCAAAGCAATTTTTGGTAGATATGCCATTATTCACAAATTATGTCTTTAATAAGAAGTCTAGGATTAAAGTTTTATAATCAGCCACCGAAAGGAAAAGAAGAAATCAATTATTAAAATAGTATAACTTAATAACAAAATATGTGTAAAACAAACTGCATAATTAAAGAGTTGATAAGGGACAATAAAAGTTATTTTTTCCTATGAAAGACTACAATTGACCAACATGTATAAAATGATCACCAACATTAAGTATAAACAGAGTGCTAATAACAGATATTACCTCAATATCAAGGTATCTGTTATTTTAAAATTCATTGTTTTAGCAAGGAGGTGGAGAAATTAGAATGCTACTACACTTTTGGTGGAAATATAAAGTAACACTGTTGATATTGAAAATAGAAATTTGGTTCTTTGAAAAAAAGAGAAATTACCATATGATCTAATTAGTTACAAGAATTGAAGTTATACTCCATGACATATCTGTAGTCTATTATTCATAGTAACATTATTAACAATAGCCATGTATTTATATAGTCTCTGTGGTTTATTAAGGAATGGTAAATGCAATTATGACATAGAATGCATTAGGATTTGACTCAGCATTTAAAAATAAGTAAATTATTTTCTTCTTTTTTGACAACATGGATGAACCTAGATTAGACTCCCACATAGAACGTATTTTTACTTATATGAGTGTGCTGCCTAGTTTTCTGTCCACATGACATGGGCTACAGTCATTTTGGAAGAGGGAACCTCAACTGAGAAAATGACCTTATCAGACTGGCATGTGGGCAAGCTCCTGACTACTGAGAGATGACACCGCTCACTATGTGCAATGCCACCCTTTGGCTGGTGGTCCTGGGTTCTATAAGAAAGAAAACTGAGCAAGCAATGAGGAGCAAGCCAGTAAGCAGCAATCCTCCATCACCATTGCCTCAGTTTCTCCTGCCCGATTTCTACCTAGAGTTCCTACCTGAATTCCTTAAATTAGGGTCTACAAATTGTCAGATTAAATAAACTCTTTTCTCCCCAAATTTCTATGGCCATGGTGTTTTATCACAGAAATAGAAACACTTATACAATGAAGAAGAAAATTATTAAAGATCTACAATGATGGTTGAGTATAGAGACAATGGGAAATTGTTATCTAATGGCTATGTTGCTTATTATACAAGATGAATAACTTCCATAGCTCTCAAATAATACTTATATTAGGCAAGTGTATACCATGCATAATGATTTTTTAAGAGAATGTTTACCTTGTGATCTGATCACATATGTGAGTAAGCAAGTATTTACATGCATAAAAAAGAGGTCATGAGAAAAGTTTTAGAAATAAGAATGTTTAT
The DNA here is from genome assembly GCF_007827085.1 of Peromyscus californicus insignis. Lineage (NCBI taxonomy): Eukaryota > Metazoa > Chordata > Mammalia > Rodentia > Cricetidae > Peromyscus > Peromyscus californicus. The sequence goes on along the minus strand of NW_026294391.1, from coordinate 71,769,372 downwards.
TAGATTAATTTATGGTGATAAATTTAATGATATAACCTCATAGCCAATTACATAAAGTTATATGTAAATATCAGTCATGTGCAGTTGTGGTATATCAAGTATACCTCAATTTATCTATTAAAAGCTACTACTCTCAGTGATCTTATGAAAAAAAAACTCTTGCTTTGCCAAAGTAACAACTTTGTAAAGACTCTCAAAAAATAAAAGTTTTCTCTTCTTTTTTTAATTCTTTTGGTTATGAATAAAATTCATTGATGGAACAACTGCCAATATATCATGGGTTCAATCTCTAAGACTTTTAAGTAGCTAGTTAGATGTTAGCTGGGGACATTTTGACTCAATCCCTCCCTCATAAACAATAGTTCATTGAATAAGGACTAAAATTGTTGGATTATAATTACTGGTCTTAAGAATGGTGTCTGAAAAAAAAAAAGAATGGTGTCTGATTCATATCTCTGCATACATGTATGTATATATGTATGTAAGGATGGATAGATGGATGGATTTATTTTACTGTATGAGTGTTTGTCTGCATGTTACTTTTTGTGTACCATGTGTGTCCCTAATGCCCAAAGAAGACAGAATTTGGTGTCAGATTCTTTGGAAGTGGTGTTACAGATGGTCATTTGTCACTATGTGGGTGCTGAGAATTGAAAGTTGGCCCTTTTGTAAAACAATAAATGTTGTCAACAATATTATTGTTAATTATAGTTAACAATAATGTTGTTAATCACTGAGCAACTCTCCAGCTACTCCAGAGAGTTTTGAAATGTAAAGATTACCTCATTTGGGCATGTTGTCATTTTCTGTAATACTAACATTTAGAAGGTATAAGCGTAAAACTTAGGAGCTTAAGGGCAGCCTCCACTGCACAGAGAATTTGAGGCTAGCATAGACTACAGGAGACCTTATCTAAAAGCAAGCAAGGAATGATAGGAGGAAGGAAGGAGAGGGGATGTAGGGTTGGAGAGAAATAGACGACTTGAAAGGAAAGAAAAAGGATAGTAGAAAACCTGATACCATGATCCCTTTGATAGTGTCCACTCTCAAAATGTCCCCTATCTAGTCCCTTGTGTGCTGTTCTCTACTGCGTAAGAAATTCTGCTCATCGTCTATACTACAGTTTTAGGTGTCTCATTAAAAGAGATCACAAATTCCAGAGAGCTGAGGGAAGTCCAAAGTAAGATATTTCAGTTACATTAAAATGCACACACATACAAACACACACACACACACACACACACACACACACACACACACACACACACCCTAGGGAATCTAATTACTACTTTTAAGTCAGCTAGTGCTGTGTAGCAAGACCTATTCTCATAAATACTCACAAATAATATTGACTTTTACCTGTTTTTTTCTTTTTTATTCACTCACAATTTTTCAAGGTTACTATATCATGCAAGAGCCTATAATTTAATGTGGAGTTTGTTTTCAGCATTTTGAAAAAGCAGAAACAATCACATAATGCAGTACATCTCCGGAACTTGTAATCTTATCTGCCATGACAGTCAGATGACAACTTAAAGAAGCAAATAAAGTTGTGGGGTTTTCTAACACATACTAAGTTATACATGTGCATAAATATATGTATATATATTTATTACATCAATAACATAATTAAAATAATAATAAAGAATATGCAAAAGAAAGGAAAGCAGGAAGAAAGAGAAAGGAGGGGGAAAAGACAAAACAAAAAAGAGTCTAGGATTCAGGCAGGGTAGAATTTTTGAACACTGACTAAATATAGACAGTTGCCCGATGACTCATATGGTTGGTTCACTTACTCAGAATAAATGAAATAAATAAACAACACCAACAATAGCAAAAACAAACAAAACAGAAAAACATCTTTAACAAGATTTGAATCTAGACTATGCTCAATCATCTCTTGTTGGTGATGAAAAACAGAAATACAAATAAGTTTGTATGGAGCCAACATTGTCCCTTTGGCAATGAATCAGGTATATGTGATTAGCTGTGGTGATATTGTGTCTCCCAAAATATTATGCACCCTAATAAACTTATCTGGGATCAGAGAACAGAACAGCCACTAGATAGACATAGAGGCCAGAAAATGGCGACACACATGCCTTTAATCATAGCATTCTGAAGGCAGAGATCCATCCAGATCTCTGTGAGTTCAAAGCCACACTGGAAACAGCCAGGAAGTGATGGCAGGAAGCAGAAAGGTATATAAGGCATGAGGACCAGGAACTAGAGCCTCTTTAGGCTTTCAGGCTTTTAGCAACAGTTCAGCTGAGATCCATTCGGATGAGGACACAGAGGCTTCCAGTTTGAGGAAATGAGATCAGGTGAGGAATTGGCAAGGTGGGGTTAGCTGTGGCTTGTGTTCTGTGTCTCTGATCTTCCAGAATTCACCCAATACCTGGCTCTGAGTTTGTTTTCATTAATAAGACCTTTTAAGATTCGTGCTACAATTAGCAATTTTAGAGTCTTTTCAACACATTTCCCTTATGATAATTATTTTAGAATTTCAGCAAATATCTCTAACTTCATATTTCTAATCTTTACCACGCTATTTTATTAGCATAATCTTGTAAAACATGTGATCTCATCCTTCCAAGAACTGGGAAGACCACATATAACTTTGTTTTTTTGCCAACCATAACAATAGTTTCTCTAAACATAAGACATTTTAACCAGTCATGATTGTACATATGAGTAGGATATACTGAAGTGGTAGATGTAGGAGGATCATCAGTTCAAGTACAGCCTTGGCTACACTTTTCTAGCATAGGGACATGCTACAGTGTGTAAAACATTTGCTATGTCATTGTGAGGACATAAATTTGCATAACTCAAACCCATGTAATACCTGATACAACAACATGTACCAAAAATCAAAGTACTCCTTTGATGAGGTGTGAGACAGAGATAGACAAGTGACAAAGATCTCTCAGTTACACTAAAACACACACACACACACACACACACACACACACACACACACACACACACACAGATACACACACCTTAAAATAGGAAATTATCAAGAATTCAGTTTTCCAATTTTAGAGAAATATCAGGCGGAACTATGCATACATAAGGATTTATTTTGCAATTACTCTATGGTATGGGCATTTTATAAAAACTGATCATTAAACTGATATTTTATTACCTATTGAAATAACTTAAAGAGAAATTTACTTAATAAATTCAAATTAAATAAAATGTTCAATGTAGCTGTTACAGGTAAGAAATCTAGCAGAGTCATATGAAAATACATTGTTTTGTATATGGAAACATCAACAGGAAAGTGGTAGTAACCAGGTCCAGTGACATTAGTAAAAAATTATTTTATCAGAATTTCCTCCTCACTTTTCAAGTGTAGAATTAGCTTCTTTTCTACAAAATTAGTGTTAAACATTATTGCAGTAATTAAGCTGTCAGGTGCTTGGGAATTTTAATAACATTGTTATGCACATATTCAACAAAACACTTTTCACAGTTCCTTTTAAACTCTGCTTTGTGGCAAATATCATCACAGAATATATTTCTCAGTCAGAACAGAGTTAAAATGGTTAAGATTTTAAAAATACGTATCACTAGTAATAATCAATTCAATTTTTTTTCTATCTTCAAAATTCTGTGGTCTCTGAACCTAGTTCGTGGGTGGCTCAGATTGATCATTGTTCATGAGGACAAAAGAGTGCTTATTTTTTGAGAAACAAATGATTACATATTGAGGAATATACAAAATTTGGTTGAAAGTTATTTATCTTATAAAACTGTTATTTTAAAATATACTATTTTCAAAATTTTTTTAAAGCATTGGATATATTTCATTTACTATAGATCTAAATATCTCATTTCAATTAATGGCAAAGGAGAAACAAGTGTAACACTAAAGGAAATAAATGGAAGTCAGTTGTGGTGGTGGTTATATAGAGATATAAAAGAGCATATTATGAAATAATATAGTATAGATATAAATAAAAGTGGAGAAGTTTGGAAATACTATATCATTTTATTTCTCTGTCTTCATTCCTTGTGGATTCCACAGACCACTGCAGGACCCAGCCCTCATCTCTCACCCAACCGTCTGTGTCAACTGCCAATTCCCTCAGGTTCCCTCTACCTGGTATCTGGCTACCCATACTGGCTGGGAAATTGGGTAGACCATCTTCATTTCCTTTTTTTTCCTTTTTGTCATCCATTTTCAACTCTGCAATTTTATCCTGCAGGGGCCTGTCTTTGCTCTCTGCCTCCATTTTCAAGGAACTTCACAGATCCTTGAGCAGACCTAGATTTCATCCCTCCTGTGAAACCTCTCAGTACACCCCCTGACATTCTAGCTCATCTCTATCCTTCCCATCAGACCCCAATACCTAGAAATACATTCTAACATAGACCCCCCACCACTGATCATACTTGTCAAGGACTCAGAAACACTCCCTACCAGGCAACCCACAGCCACCTAAGATCCCATACTTCTAAGATCTGGAGAGGGTAACAGAAGTCAAGGAACAATACACATATCCGAATAAGAAAAGATCAAACATCAGCACTTAGAATTACAAACATCTAAAACCCTGATACCTAGACAGTAGCAAAACAAAAACAAAGAAACCAAAAAGCACAATAACATCCAGTAAAATATTTCTCCACCAGAACCAGAAACACTACTAAAACAGGTCACAAGAAATGCAATATAACTGGAGTGTAAGACAAGGACCTCAAAATAGCTGTAATTATTATGTTCAAGGACCTTAAGAGGAAATGAATAAATCCATTAATGAAGTCTATGAAAACACAAGCAAACAGTGGGATGAAATGAAGATAACAGTTCAAGACATGGAAGTGGAAATAGTATCAATAAATAAAACCCAAACTGAGGTATACTGGAAATGAAAAATTTAGGAATTCAAACAAAAAGCCTCACCGAATGAATATGAGAGATGGAAGAAAGAATCTCTGGCATAAAGACAATATAGAAGAAATAGATATCTCAGTCAAAGAAAATATTAAATCTAAAGGATCCTGACACAAAATATCTAGGAAATTTGCTATACTATGAAAAGATCAAATCTAAGAATAATGGGAATAGAGGAAGGAGAAGAAATCCAGATCAAAGGTCCAGAAAGTATTTTCAACAAAATAATAGAAGAAAATTTTCTTAACCCAAGGAAGGGGATACCTCTAAATTAGAAGAAGCATACAGAACACCAAATAGATTCGACCAGAAAAGAAACTCCCTACAACAACCTAATGATCAAAACGCTGAATTGTCAGGACAAAGAAAGAATAATAAAAGTTTTAAAGGAAAGAGACTGAGTAACATATCAAGGTAAACCCACTAGAATATCACCTGACTTTTCAGTGGAGTCTCTAAAATCCAGAAAGTCCTGGGTGGCTGTTCTACAAACTCTAAGAGACCACAGATGCCAGACCAGACTACTAAACCCAGCAATCCTTTTTCTGAGGAAGAGAAAGAAAACCATTTCACAATAAACCCAAACTTAGTATCTTTCAACAAACCCAGCTCAACATAAGGCACTAGTGGAAAACTCCAGCCTGAAGAGATTAACCACACCCAAGAAAACACAAGGAAGAATTAATCAAAGAGCAGCAAATAAAAACAGGAGAAAAATCCACACCATAAAAATAAAACAACAGGAATAACCCAAAACTGCTGTGGGATGGTCTGTATGTCAAATGTGTTGCTGATTGGTCAATGAATAAATCACTGATTGGCAGTGGCCAGGCAGGAAGTATAGGCGGGACTAACAGAGAGGAGAATTGAGAGAACAGGAAGCTGGGTGAGAGAGACACTGCCAGACGCCATCAGGACAAGGAAGATGTAAGGTACCGGTAAGCCACAAGCCACATGGCAAGGTATAGATTAATAGAAATGGATTAATTTAAGCTGTAAGAACAGTTAACAAGAAGCCTGCCACGGCCATACAGTTTGTAATCAATATAAGTCTCTGTGTTTACTTGATCGGGTTTGAGCGGCTTGGGACTGGCGGGTGAGAGAGATTTGTCCTGACTGTGGGTCAGGCAGGAAAACTCTAGCTACACAAAACTGTTCATTCATAACTCTCAACATCAATGATCTTAATTGCCCTAATAAAATACATAGACTAGAAGATTGGAATTGTAAACAGGGTCTATTGTTCTGCTGCATCTACGAAACATGACTCACCATCAAGGAAAGACACCACCTCAGTGTAAAGGGATAGAAAAGGATATTTTAGGGAAGGAAACCAACAAGCAAGCTTGTGTAGCCAATTTTATATCTGACAAAATAAACTTCAGACCAAAATTAATCTAAGAGATAGTGAAGAACAATAGACACTCATTAAAGGTAAAATCCACCAAGAAGATATTGCATTTCAAAATATCTATGCATCATACACAAGGACACCTAAGTTCATAAAAGAAACATTATTACAGCTAAAACCACTTACTGACTCTCACTTAGTGATAGTGAGTAGATTCAATACTCCACTCTTTCCAATAGTCAAGTCATCTGAACAAAAACTAAACAAAGAAACAATGAAGCTAAATGTCATAAACCAAATTGACCTAAGAGATATTTACAGAATATTTCACCTAAACACAAATGAATATACCTTCCTCTCAGCACTCCAAGGATCTTTACCAAAAATTAGCCGTATATCTGGACACAAAGCAAGTCTAAACAGATACCAGAAAATTGAAATAACACCCTGTATCCTATTTGACCACCACAGATGCAACAACAGAAAGCTTACAAACTTGTGGAAACCAAACAACTCACTATGTAATGAAAAGTGGGTCAACACAAAAAAGTAGAAAGAAGTTAAAAATGTTTCAGAATTGAATGAAAATAAAAAAGCAATATTTTCACATGTATGGGATACAATATATGCAGTTCTAAGAGGAAAGTTTATAGCATTAAGTGCCTACATAAAATAATTGAAGATCAATAAAACTTTAGATGAATTGCTAAAAGACAGAGATAGAGGATAAAAATTAATTAAATTAGAGATGAAAAGGGGGACATAGCAACAGAAAATGAGGAAATCCAGATAATCCTAGGGATATACTTTAAAAATATATACTACATCTAATGGGAAAACCATGAGAAAGTGGATACATTTCTTGATATGTACCACTTTCCAAGGTTGAATAAAGATAAGATAAGCTATTTTAATAGACTTATGACTTGAAATGAATTAGAAACAGTAATTAAAATCTCCCATTAGGAAAAAATAAAAGCCCAGAGCTATATGGTTTAAGCATAGAACTCTGCCAAAATTTCAAAGAATTAACACAAATGCATATCAATTTATTACACGAAGTAGAAATAGAAGTAACATTGTTCAATTCCTTTATGAGGCTAAAATTACCTTGATAACCTAAACCACATAAAGACTCAACAAAGAAAAAGAATTACAGACAAATTTCCCTTATGAACTTATATGCAAAAATTCTCAATGAAATACTCATAGAACAAAAACAAAAACATATCAAAAATGCTATCCACAATGGACAAATAGGCCAGAGATACAGTATGGTTCCACATATGTAAATAAATAACGTAATCCATCACACAAACAGACTAAAAAGAAAAGCCACATGATCATTTTATTAGATATAGCAAAGTCCTATGACAAAATCTAACAAAAATCCTGTAGAGACCATAGATACATGGGACATATCTTAACATAATGAATGTAATTTATGGGAAGTCCAGAAAACCATCCAGGTCATTTTTCTGAGCCAAGGAGAAAGAGAAAAGTGTAATAATACTGAAATGTTATTGAGGGTCAACAGTAATACAAATAACACAAAAATAATATTACTTCATTGCAATTTCTTATGAAGAACACCAGCATTCACACACACATGAAACACACACACACACACACACACACACACACACACACACACACACACACACACACATTATTCCTTAGAAAATTAACTGTAAGAAAGATGTTCACTAGAAAGTAAGGAGGTTATTAGGAAATGACACTTGAAACAACTCCTATGAAAGAAATTGAACCAAAGTAGGATGAGAAAGAGAATAAAGATGGAATTGTTGTATTTACTCTGTAACAAGGTGTTCTGAGTGGAGTGAGCCTTCATGACTATCCTGCATTAAGGTAGGAGATTAGCTTTTATTTTCCTTAGCCCACTATCTATGGTGGGATACCTTGAAAAGCCTTGTGACAGGGGCAGGGGCTTGGACCTGCCTCTACTAAATGTATCAGGCTCAGCTGACTCCACGTCGGAGGCCTTACCTTCTTGTAGGAGGGAATGGGGAGTGGGTTGAGGGGGAGGAGGTTGGAGGGACTGGCGGAGGGAAGAAGGGGATCTGTGATTGTTATGTAAAATGAATAAAAATGTTCTTAATAAAAAATTTTTTAAAAACTAAACATTATATGAAATTCTGACCCCACTCTCAAAGTGAGTATGACCTTTGGTAAAGTACTCTTCTTTCCATGAAACTGTTTTCAGTATAAATACAGAGGACTGCCCACAGGCAGCATACCTAGCATATTTAAAACAATTCCTTGGGCCGGGCGGTGGTGGCGCACGCCTTTAATCCCAGCACTCGGGAGGCAGAGCCAGGCGGATCTCTGTGAGTTCGAGGCCAGCCTGGGCTACCAAGTGAGTTCCAGGAAAAGGCGCAAAGCTACACAGAGAAACCCTGTCTCGAAAAACCAAAAAAAAAAAAAAAAAAAAAAAAAAAAAAAAAAAAAAAAAAAAAAAAAAAAAAAAAAACCAACAATTCCTTTATTTAAACAGTAATGTCTAAATTATATATGCTCAAAACTAACACACCAATTTTCTGGCAAGAGTAGGTTTTGAAATGGATTAGAGTACTGGAGAGATGGCTCTTTTGGTAAAGTTCTTCCCAAGCAAACCTGAATACCTGAGCTGAGATCCCCAGAAAATTACATACAAGCCATGCATGGTGCCACAGTGCATCCCTGTTAACACAGCCCTGGGGTGTGTGTGGAGCCAGACTGGCCCAAGGCTTTGTCAGAGGTCCTCTTGAAAGGACTCTATGTCTTTGTCCAGGAGCTGACTTGACAAGCCAGTGATGTAAAGGAGTCCAGATTGCAGTCTCTGAGTACCCAAGTCTTCCCTCTGCCTTGTGATCATCAGTCCTAATGCAGCTGTGTCTGAGGTAGCCTGTGTTTGCTTTGCCAGCATTGTCTGACTTAGCTCTCTGCTGACTTTGGCTGTCTTATCCCTTGCAAGTAGTGTATAAAATGTTTTATTTACTAACAAATTTGCATGACAGAAGACATAGCTTGTGCAAGACCTCCCAACTACAGCTTTTATTTTCTCTATCTTCTATCTTCTCTTTCTTTCTCGTCTCCTGGCACCTCCCCCTCAGGACTCTTACTGTTCTTCTTACTGAAGAACAATTTGCTGGTCCATCTCAGGGGAAAGAGGGAGAGTACATGCTAACCATCTAATGTAACAAAATCATTGAATTCCAGCTTCCATAAAAGACCCTGTCCCCAAAAAAGTAAGGTGGAAGGAATGAAAAAAGTGCTATACATTAATATCTGGCATTCACACACTGCATGTATATTAGTGCACCATGACTGTGCAGTACCCACAGAAGATAGACAAAGGTGTTCTATCCCTGGAGCTTGAGTTAAAGATGGTTGTTAACCACCATGTGGGTGCTGGGACTGAATGAGTCCTCTGCATGTGCAGCCAGTACTCTTAACTGCAGGCCAAATGCTCATGCACATAAAATTAAAATAAACCATTTTTAAAAAGAAGAGAATGAAGGGCCTTATAAGATCTATCAAATGGGAATGCAGGGTATTTTAATAACCCATAGGACTCAATGTCATGCATGCTTTTTTTTCAATTTTTGAAGTTATTGAGAAAAAAAATCATCTGATCTTAATTTGTTATCAAAAGCTTTCAAGAAAGACACATGGTGCTCCTTAGCAGAGAAAACACAAATGGAAGTCTCAAATGCAATGTAAACAAAGCAGTTCTTAAAATTAAAGGGAAAAAAAGGTTTTAATGCACATGCAAAGAAATCCCCACTTTCACCCTTCTGCTTTAATCTTTAGACTTAAGATTCACTTTGTTAAATGACTTGGAAAATCATGAAGAGAAGCCTCCTCTCCCCTTTCTTCAGCTATTGAACTGAATGAAGAGATTTTATTTCCCTGGTGTGCTTTCATGCTATCTTTTATAGCCAAATGCTGCAAGGAAGTTCCAGTAGAGAAGACATGCAAATATTTCATGCTATTATTTCATCTCTCTCAACTGAAGTCTGCATAATTCCACCTATCAAAAATTTCCAATATTCTCTTCATTAAAATGGTTACCTGTATTTTAATTGTTACTAGTTTAAAGAAATATGTATCTGTGATGTTGATTAAAACAGTAGATAGAAAGTGTCGACAGTTTTCGAATGAGACCACAAAAGTGATCAGTTTTGACTCTCGTTCTTGGCTTGCAATGTCAATCAAAAATGCTCTTGCTTCTGTTGACAGATCTGTCCTTGCCAGAAGCCAGAGATGTTAGGAAAGAGTTCTGGTTCCTGCTTTGCATTCTTATCGTTCTTCCCCTAAAAGAGTACTCTTGCCTTAGAAATTTTATGTGACAACCTTACTGAAAATAAGATGAACTTAACAACTCAGTCTTTCCAGGCCCCCATCCAGGCAAGAATTATTAATCCCAAAATAAGGAGTCGAGATAGTAACCTACAGTCTTAGTTTTCTATTGCTGTGAAGCGGCACCATGGCCACAGCAATTCTTATAGAAGAAAAGCATTTGATTGGAGCTTACATCCAGTATCAAAGCTTTAGTCCAGTTGTCATCATGGCAGGAAGCATGGCGACGTTCAAGCACATATGATGCTGGAGTTGTAGCTGAGAGCTCTACATTTAGATCTGCAGGCAGCAGGAAGAGAGAAAGAGAGTAGGGCTGGCTTGATCTTTTGAAACCTCAAAGGCCACCCCTCAGTAACACATTTCCTCTGACAAAGCCACACCTTCCAATCCCTCTTGAATTATGCCACTGCTTCATGACCAAGCATTCAAACATATGAGCATATGGAGGTCATTCTTACTCAAATCAACACACCTGCCTCCTGAAATAAAGCTCACAAGAGATTAGGAACCTTGTTAAGCTCAAGAACCCTGGCTTCTTTTCATTTCAATACATATGCAATTTTCTTGACCTAGTTAATATACATTTTATATGTATATTGAAAGGTCACAGAGTAACCCATAAATGTCTAGGATTGTGTGCAAATTAACAAAAATGGATATGTTAAGAAAAAATACTAAAAAAGAAAGTACCTCTGAGGTATCTAATTTGTAGGTCAGGAGGTCTGTTTATTTATTTATTTATTTATTTATTTATTTATTTATTTATTTATTTTGCTGTGATAGACACATGATCAAAAGGAACTTGAGGAGGAAAGGGTTTTCTTCTTTTACAGCTTACAGATGATGAAGGGAAGTTTCCAAGTCCATACCCACTTGATTTCATTGTGTTCTGATTCATGTATATGGTGTCTTCAGCAATAGAGTCTTATTGTTAAGTTCTGTATGATAACTAAGAACATTGGGAATAGCCTGTAATAATTGGGGATTTGGATGACTGTAGCTGGAGGTTTTCTCTCCAGCTCCCACCAAGCCCCAGCAGTTCCGTAGCCCACTTATAAAATAAACACACAGACTCTTATATTATTTAAACTGTTTGGCCTAATGGCTCAGACTTCTAGCTATCTAGTTCTTACATCTTAAATTAACCCATTTCTATAAATCTATACCTTGCCACATGGCTCGTGGCTTACCAGTATCTTACATGTTGGTACTCATGGTGGTGCCTGGCAGTGTCTCCTGACTCAGCCTTCCTGTTCCCAGAATTCTCTTCTCTGCTTGTCCCACCTATACTTCCTGCCTGGCTACTAGCCAATTAGCATTTTATTTATACAGAGCGATATCCACAGTAGATGAACTCATTGGACAATATCCCCAAAAGAGTTAACCCTGTTCCTGGTTTTGGACTTTTTCTTTTTAGTCTTGAAGATTATCTTATTAGCCCAACATAACCTGGAATTCTCACTCTTTCTTTAACTGCTACTGAGTGTTTAAATTAAAGACCTTGACTATCCCAGGCTTTGATTGTATTTGGTGTGTGTTTCAATCAGGATTTTTTTTTTTTTTTTTTTTTTTTTGGTTTTTTAAGACAGGGTTTCTCTGTGTAGCTTTGCGCCTTTCCTGGAACTCACTTGGTAGCCCAGGCTGGCCTCGAACTCACAGAGATCCGCCTGGCTCTGCCTCCCGAGTGCTGGGATTAAAGGCGTGTGCCACCACTGCCCGGCCAATCAGGATTTCTATTGCTGCACTAGAATACTATGACCAAAATCAAATTAGTAAGGAAATGGCTTATTTCATCTTACAGTTTTGTAGTGTGTTATCCAGGAAAGTTAAAGCATGGACTAAAGGCAGGAACTGATGCAGAGGTCATGGAAGAGTGGTGTTTGTTGGCTTATTCCTCTGGCTTACTCAGCCTGCTTTCTTATAACATCCAGGACTAACTGCTCAGGAGTGGCACTGTTTCCTCTGAGCTGGCCCCACTCATATTAATCATTAATCAAGAAAATGTACTACACACTTGCTTACAGGCAAAAATTATGGTATTTTTCTCAGTTGAGTGTCCCTCTTCTTAAATGACTCTGGCTTGTGTCAAGTTGCATAAGTGTAGCCAGAACAGAGTATTAAAAAGAAATAAAAGACTTAGAATCATGGACACATTTTTCTTCTTTATAGAGTTTTCTGCCTCATTATATATTAGTGTAACTCAAGAGATCTTTCACAAAAATTTCAATTGTATACACATATTTTTTCATTCATTTTTAAAATTTATTCTCCCTCTTTGTGTCTCTTTCTGTGTGATACACTCCACTTAATTTGGGTTGTCACATGGCTATCTTTCAGTGTCTGTACCACTGAAGAAAATGACACCCACCAGTCCCATCAGCCATTAATTGGCAATAGTTCCTCAGGGATGAGCTCATAATGAAATGTTGAAGGGCTTAATCTGGTACAAGTCTTGTTCAGATCACCATAGCTGCTATGAGTTTGTATGTGCAGCAGCCATGTCAAGCTCAAAAGACACTTTTTGGGGGAGTAATATGTTGTAACCTAGCTCTTACATTCTTTCCACCTCCTTCTCCACAATGTCCCTAAGCCTTGGAAGGGATGTTACAGGGGTGATATGGGTGCTACTTTGTGAGCTGAACATTCTACCATCACTTGGTTTTGGCACTAAAATCAGTGAAGAATCTTTGTATTAACTTTACCCAACAGCTATAAAGAGCTTATCTGATGAGGCTGTGGGTAGCATTAATCTATGAGAATAAACATGAATTTTTAAAACACTGTTTAACAAAATGCCAATTTAGCACCAGACAGTGGTGGCACACTCCTTTAATCCCAGCACTCAGGAGGGAGAGCCAGGTGGATCTCTGTGAGGTTGAGGCCAGGCTGGTCTACAGAGCGAGATCCAGGACAGTCACCAAAACTACACAGAGAAACCCTGTCTCAAAAAAAAAGTAAATTTAGCACAATAGTAGAGTCCTCTTTGGGTCCTACGTCCTCAGTGGCTCTTGATGTGGTCATAGTACCAAACATGTGCTCCCTCTTGTGCAATGGGACTCAAATCCAGTTAGAAGGTAGTTTATTATTTCCCTCATAATCATGCCACTGTTGTACCAGTGAGCATGTGGCCTAAAATTCAGTATTGAAACTTGAAGGATTCACAATTGCATAAGGATAAATATATTAATTTAAAATTTGTGTATGATATGAAAGATATAAGATTGAAACCCCTTGATTGAATATGTGCAAATTTCAAATATAAATCAGTATAAAATATAGTTTATCGTGTAGATATGTAAAAGTATATGTTTATAATTATATGCAAATGTAATATAATTATAAACATATACTTTTACATATCTACATGTTCTCAGTGGCTCTTGATGTGGTCACAGTACCAAACATGTGCTCCCTCTTGTGCAATGGGACTCAAATTCAGTTAGAAGGTAGTTTATTATTTCCCTCATAATCATGCCACTGTTGTACCAGTGAGCATGTGGCCTAAAATTCAGTATTGAAACTTGAAGGATTCACAATTGCATAAGGATAAATATATTAATTTAAAATTTGTGTATGATATGAAAGATATAAGATTGAAACCCCTTGATTGAATATGTGCAAATTTCAAATATAAATTAGTATAAAATATAGTTTATCGTGTAGATATGTAAAAGTATATGTTTATAATTATATGCAAATGTAATTTATTTAAAGTCTTTATGTACTACCATGGAATGAACTTTTGATTGTTGTCAAAGTTGGTTAGCATCGTGGAATTTCCTATTAATGTGGAATAAGGATAAAATAATAAATATTTTCATACTAGTCTTTAGCACTGAGATATAGCTTATTTTCTATATTTTATTCTTGTAAAATAGCTTTATAAAAATAATTTTACCCCAATACTGACTTTGTTTTTATTGATAAAGTGCAATATAAATATAAAGAGAGATATGAATGTCACTTACCCGCTCAACTAACAATAATTCTCTACCATGTTTAAAATTAATGATCATTTTCTCTCCCTTGCTGCTTCAGATCTCAGTGTTTTTAAAAGCATGGCATTTTTGCTTTATCAAATTGTTGAAATAAGACTATTAACCCATGTCTCATGCTACATACTACTCTAGACTAGAAGTTTTAATTACATTTAAACTAAATGTCACTTTACTTAAAAGTCATTTAAAGTAACAAAAAGGGCAAAATGGAAATAGATACAAAACTCATGTTGCAAATGACTAGTATCTGGGATAAAATAAAAGAACTGTTAAAATTCAATAAGCAATAAGCTGATGCAGGTAAGCAAACAGAAAAATAGGGGGGAAACTCTATCTTTCTGAAAATGAAAAGGAAAAACTATTAAAAACAAGAGAGTCAAATTTCAGAACTCAAAAATTGACAGTTCACAGTAAGTGGAGGAATTAAATAAATACCATCTTTTTACATATAAAGACAGACTATAAGAAGAAAATGCTCCTTTACTAGTAATTACTGAAATTGCCTCATTGAAGTTGGAAGGGAATAAGTAGTAATTATAACTAAGTTAAAAAAAATGAATGGGGACTCAAAATGGCCTGCTAATAAGAGCTGCATTCTTTTTAATAATTTTGTTTCATTAGGAGTGTTAGTAAACAATTCTGATAATGCTGTACGTGTATGATGAAATTTTAAAATAAGAAAATGAGTAGTAGATTGAAGTGTGGTCTCTTACTATTGTAGTGTGAGCTTAAATCAAATGAAAAACTGCACAGAATAATTAATATATCCATCAAGAGGATATTATAGTTCAAAATGCCTACATACTGAAAACAGATACAAACAATTTCATGAAACAAATAATGCTAAACATAAAGACACAGATTAACTACAACATAACATACATAATCATCCTCCAAAAGAATAAACACTGGAGTTAAACAACGTAATAAACCAGAGTGGTAACAGATATCCCACGCAAACCACACAGAATGAATATGTATCCTTTTCAGCATCCTGTTTTTCTCTAAATGGAACTTATAAGAATACACAGAAAGCAAGTTTCAAAGGAAACACAAAGTATACAATTTCTTAAATTGTATATGACCACAATGGAATAAAGGTAGGAATCAAAAGAAAAAAAATGATACTCATTGAAATTAGACAACAAAACTATAATAGTACTGAATAATAAAATAATCACTGAAGAAAAAAATTATTCCTAGAGTAGAAAAGAGGGAAACTCAATTGAGAAAATGCCTCCATAACATCCAGCTGTAGGGTGTTTTCTTAATTAGTGATCAACGAGGGAGGGCCCAGCCCATTTATGGTGGTATTGTCTGTCAGCTGGTGGTCCTGGGTTTTATAAGAAAGCAGGCTGAGCTAGCCATCAAGCTAGTAAACAGATCCTCTCCATGGCCTCTGTGTCAGCTCTATTCTTGCCTGGATTGCTTGACAAAATGTTGTATTGACTGGACATGCAGGACCCATAGGAAGGTGACCACTGAACTTTGCAAGACAAGATGGTCCTTCAGGTTCCTGCTTCGCAGAGGAGACTGCCAGATATTCTACAGGACACAGGAAAAAGTGAGTAAGAAACTAGATCCATGGGCTGATAATGGATGCCCAACATTGCAGAGGACCTTGTATTTTGGAATTTTAAACAGTGTTGAGACTGAAAAACTATTCACTGGACCTTTCTAAGTTAGACTGAATGCATTTTGCTTTATCATATAGCCCTATTGGTGCTATGGAGTGGAATCTGGTGGTTTGAATTAGAATGGCCCCCATAGGCTCATATATTTGAATGCTTGGTCACAAGGGAGTGGAACTATTTGAGAAGCATTAGGAGGTGAGACCTCTTTGGAGTAGGTGTGGCCTTGTTGCAAGAAGTGTGTCACTTTGGGAGTAATTTGATATCTCAAAAGAACAACCCACTCTCAGTGTCTATCTCTCTGTCTGATGTCTTTGGATCAGGATGTAAAGTCCTCAGTACTTCTCCAGCACCATGCCTACCTGCTAACCACTGTACTCACTGCCACAAAAATAACGGAATGATCCTCTGAAGCTGTAAGCAAGCCTCGGTTAATCGTTTTCTTCTATAAGCTGTCTTGGACATGATGTCTATTATACAACAATAGAAAAATAACTAAAACAAATAGTATTCTACAAAAGACACAGGAGGTATTGTCCAAAGTTGATTATAATGAATCAGTCTATCCACAGTGACTTTCAAAATTTCTAATTGATAAGCAATTTTCTAACAATATTATGTCATCTGTCCACAGATGGATGAGAATGAACATTTCTATAAACACAGTAATATAATTAAGAGAAAAATTTTCCTTCATCTGTTATTCTTGTGGTGTTATTCCTTTTCCACTCTTCTATCTTTTTATGAGTAACAATTTCCTCTGTCATTGAATATGCTAGTCAAAACCCTGTAAGGCTTTTGTGTATTCAAAAATCCAAATCTCACAACAACTAATAGAAGAGAGAATTTATTTCTGAGACAAATATGAGTGACCATAGTCCAAGAACACAGATTCTTGTTACTTCAAATTCCATGTATTAATGTAGTAATTGTCTCATGAAATTTTACAATAACAGAGCAAAGAAAACCTTAAACCATAATGCTTTTCAAATACATTATTGGAAACATTAAATGTTATTTACAACAAACTGTGGAACTATCTGCTAAATGTCTCATATCATCTGATGGTATTCATAATCATTTTGTTGGTGAAAGCTAGTGGTCTATTAATGCTTCAAAAAGTCTCACTTATTGAACTCTCCTCTAGTTTAAGAAAGATAAGTGATAGCATGTGCTTTATTCAGTAGGGGGATGTGCATGTCTGGTGCTCCCAGAAGCCAGAAGAAGCATTGGATCTCTTAGAACTGGAATTACAAGTGCTTGTGAACCTGATTTGGCTACTGGGAACTGGATCTGGGTATTCTAGAAGAGCAACAGTGCCCTTAATTAGTGATCAATCATGTCACCCGTATTTCTACTGACCCCCATTCAAGTTTTCATCTAATAATACTTTCTCTTCCTTGCTAAAAAGTTTGGTTTTATATTCTATTCCAGCTTAAAATGAAAGAAAGACACAAAGTTCTGGCTCATCTTAACTTCCTAAAAACAAAGAAACCATCTCATGCTGGGTAATAATTCAATTCAGGAAAGGAATTTCTACAGATATTGCAGCCACTTTTCTTTACTAAGAAGAATATTTTGGGGGTTGGAGAGATGTCTAAATGTTTAGGAGCACTGTTTAGTCATTCAGAGGACCCTGGTTTGACTCCCAGCACCCTCATGGCAGTTTACAACCATCTGTAAATCCATTTTAGGGGAGATTCAATACCTTCTTTTTCCCTCTATGTATACTAGGCATGAATGTAATATATATATATATATATATATAATTTACATATAATAATAATAATAAATACAAAGGCAAGCAAGGAATTAGGCTCACTGTGTTACATTAGAAAGAAATATGAGTTATAAATGAATGATAGCATTTAAAGCATGGAATAAGGGTCACTGTGAATGAGAAAGGAAAATGCATGCAGCACATATGATACAGCCAAATTGTCCAAGATAAGAGGAACCACAGAGCTGATTAATATGTAACTCTAATTTAAAATGCCGTAATCCTGGATGTTGTGGAATGGGAGTGGGCTCATTCATGGTGGTGAAAGCAAAAATGAGCACATAACTTCCCTGTAAAATTATCTGTCCAGGGACTAAAAGGACAAGATGCTCTAACATTCACTATATAAATATTCATAAAACTTCTTTAAAATCACTAGGGAGAACACTATAGATCATTCTTTGCTTTAAAGCAGTACATTTCAATCCCTTTTTAGACTGTTTACTGTTCTTTGACTGGTTTTGTTTTTTAAAAAAATAAGCTATCAACATCTCTTAATTTCTTTCTTCAAGAAGACATGAACTGAATGACAATTATTATGGAAGGATAGAGATTTTAGTGGCAGGTCAGAGGTTATATCTTCTACCAGTTACACTTATATGTTATGACTTATTAATAATACATATATAAATAATGTTAGAAACAAAAAGAATAAATAATCTTGGTGTCTCACAAAAGAGCACAAGAACAAAAACAAAGACAATTGTTTTAGCAAAATGGTGTGCCAGATCCCAAACTGTACTATCAGGCAACTTTACCAAGATGGTTTCCTCTTTTATCCCTCATGTAAATTGTTGCTGGCTCTGCAGTGGGGTCCCGCTGTCTCTGATCCTGGGGGCAGGGGGTGGTCAGGTGCAGAATCAATGGCACAAATTCTGGGAGGTATGCAAGCAATCTTGTTTATTTAAAAAAAGGGCTGAGGTATTTTTGTGTGTATTTTTGGTGGGCTCTGCTTCCAGTTGCTGTGGTGTTTTCTGGTTGGCTCTGGGCTGCATGTGATCATCTTTTGAGTCTGGAGCTCATGGGTCAGGTTTCCCCTGGTGTCCTACTTGGTGGTCTCAGTTATACCTGAGGATCAATGAGGAGCAGAAGGTGGAGAGGTATCCTCTAAATCTCCCCGGGGTTAAACAGTACATTGTAGTTCATCATCCTTAAGGATGGATTTCCTGGGTATTTTCTTGAAGGGGAATGCGTCTGACTAAGTTGTGTTCTCTTCCCCATCTGAGATGTGTTCCTCGTATGATGGGGAGGTGAGGGAAAGTGAGGAGGATTTTTGTTGCTTACAATGGTCATTAAAGGACTGGATGACTTCTTCTGTTTAGCCTGATTTTGTACAAGCTATGATTACCAAAAGTATTGGGACAAAGGCTGCATGGGGTGTTTTCCTTTCCTGCACTTCTCATTTTCAAGTTAAACAGAGAACTTGCAGTCATACTGATGGACTCCAGATGTTTTCAGGTGATATCTAGGGTGCAATAGCAGAAGCCTCATTCCAAAACTTTTCCAGATGGGAAGTTTTAACTCTTATTTCCCTGGTCTGAAGTAAGGCTTTAAGAGCTCTGAGCTGGGGGTCTTTGGCAGCAGAAGGAATGTTTCCCATAGCGAGAGAGACAGAAATCAAAGACAAACAAGCTAAAAGAGTCAGTAATCTGTTGAGCAAATGTTCCCAACCCCCTTGGGAGGTGCCAGGGGATTCATAGCCTCTGTAAAAACAAAAGCCTGGCTGTGAGTTTCAGAGCTGGGCAGGTTAATAGTTAACAGCATGTGCAAAAAAAAAAAAATAGGGAAAGGAATGAAAAGATAGGGAAAGAAAAAGATCCCAATACTCACCGCTTAGGGTAGGAAAACAGAAAACTGAGAAGAGGGGTCTCTTCACTGAAAAACAGCTGAAGGGGGCATGTCACAACACTGAGTCATTATAGGAATCAGGACAGCAAGCGGGCCAGTAAAAAATGAAAGAAAAACAACCCACATTGGGGGCCAAAATGCTGCTGGCTCTGTAGCTAGGATCCCGCTGTCTCTGATCCTGGGGGCAGGAGGGGGGCAGATGAAGAACCAGTGACGCAGGCTCTCGGAAACATGCAAGCAATCCCATTTATTAAACAAAGGGCTGAGGTATTTCTGTGGGTGCTTTTGGGTGGGCTCTGCTTCCGTTAGCCGTGGCGTTCCTTGACTGGTTGGCATGTCATCATCTTTTGAGTCTGGAGCTTATGGGTCAGGTTTGCTCAGGCCAGAGTGCTCTCTGCACATGTCACAGCTCTTTGTTTGCTTAAGGTGTGGCCCAGTGCTTTTGGCCTTACCCGCCTCAATGTAAATGGTTATTGAGTTTCATCCCATTGGGTGGAGATAGAGTTAACAATCTGATGTAATTTCCTAATTGGGGGAAAGGCGAAACAGAAGTTCAGAAAATATGAGTCCTTGCTAGCTTACTCTCTTTGATATGAAACAAGCAAACAAAACAACCGAAGAAAAACTTAAGTACCTTTGACAGAAAAAGATTTTGTTTCTCACAAATATCCTATATGCTTGCAAAAGCAGTTATTTGTTATGCAAGAAGCTTGAATTTTTATATTAAAATCAACCTATATTTAAAATGAATAAGATAATCAATTTTTATTCCAATTTTGTAATTCCAAGGGAGACAATTATTTACTCAAGAAAGACAAATGATTTAGCTTGTTCAGTTTTGTGGATAATACCTAATTTTATCAATTTCAATTTCATGAAAACTTTATTTTACAAAAAGAATTTACTCTAGGAACAGATGACTAAAGACATCAACGATCCGGCTATATTTTTAAAATACAAATGAAACTACTTCTCTTGGACTTCCAGGATTGCTTTATTACTGTAACAAAATCATAATGGGCAGAACATCTTCTTCCTGGGGAAGGGTTTGTTTTTGAACAGCCTATGCATGCAAAAAGATTTGTATTTTCCTCTAGTTCTCACCCTAGTTTGGCTGAATGTGTAGTAGGAGATGCTGAATGAAGCAGACTGCATTTGATCTATAAGGGTTACGCTGAACTCACAAGGTTGTCATGACTGTCTCACTGATGAAGCAAGATCAGTAAAACCATTTTTAAAATGTATAATGAGGAAATCTTATCTGGCATCAAACACCTATTGATTCAGAGACAGAATTTCTCATTTGCTGCAAGTAACATGAGCCACACATCACAGCTGCTTTCTGTGATAAGTAAGGAAGAAATTATAAAACCATAAAGATAAATAATGATGTGGCTACAAAATAGTTATTTTATGATTTTTGGGTCAACTTCTTCAAAGAAATGCCTGATCCAGTAATTATGAAATCATGAAATGCTTTCTATTTTGAGAAATACATTATTACTTTTCTTCATTATTCTATCTCAACACAGGTAATGAAGCTACCTAAGTGAACTTAACCTTAAACAATCAATTTTCTTACTTTCTCTGAAAACTTTGAGTTGTAAGATGATAAAAAGGGAAAAGTAATACTTACTGATTGTCCACGAAGTGCCATCAAGTATATGCATTCCTCATCATTTCAGGAAGTGGTCATTTACACACTGAAGTTATAATTTTTCCTTTGGTTTAAAGAAATAGTAGCACATCTTGCTCCAATCTCTTTTGTAAAAGATTGGATTTTGTTACCTAAAAAAAATGTTTGTGTGTGTGTGTGTGTGTGTGTGCATGTGTGTGTGTGTGTGGTGTGCACATGACTGCAGGTGTCTGCTAAGGTCATAGATATCACCCCTGAGCTGAAGTTCCAGACAGTTGTAAGCTTCTGAATGTGGAGCCTGGGATCCTTATTTGGATTCTCCACAAGTTGAGTATGCACTCTTAACAGCTAGGCCTTCTCTCCAACCCCCACTTTTCTTTTCTCTTCTTTTTTTGTTTTCAGACAGGATCTCAATGTGTAGACATGACTCACCACAAAGTTATGGAGATCCACTGAGTGCTAGGATTAAAAATAATCAATAATCACATGTGTTAGGCAATATGTCAAACACTTTCAATCACAGCACTTGGGAAACAAGTGCCAGGTGGATCCCTTTAAATTGGAAGCCAGTTTTGTTTACATAGCAAATTCCACAATAGCCACAGCTACATAGTGAGACATTGTCTCCAAAAAGTAATAAATTAATTAAAAGGCTTAGCATATAGAAAAAAGAAAGAAGACACAAATATAAATTAATTGGCTATGAGCTTAGTCAGTGATCTACTCTCTCATTCAACTATCTGACTTTACAATCTATTACCCTTGAAGAAAAAGAGTTCAGTGTTTCAGTATAGCATGACTTGTCTATGTAGATTCATATGTGGATGGTATCATTGCAGAGTAGCAGTCACAAATGATCAGATCTCCACAGCTTCATTACTCAAATCTTTAGGCTACCTCAAGGCTAAAATAAATGTATCATTTTTTTTCTGTCTTCTTTCTCTTTTTCTTTTCATTTTCAGTTTAAATATATGACACATTTACTCCTATGAGTTCAACTCTCAACTATAGAGAGAAACCAGTTAATGTGAATTATTTTTCAAAGAAGACTTTTAACAATTTTTCTTCATATTTTATGAATTAGTTCTGTAGTCAATTTGTATTTAACACTTTAAAAATTTATTTATTATGATTATGGTGTATATGCATATGGGTGCATGTGTGCCATAGCAATGCATGTAGAAGTCAGAAGACAACTCTGAAGTCATTTCTCTCCTTCCAACTTTATGTGGATTCCACATACTGAACTCACCCAGACTTGTACATCAAGCTTACTACCTACTGGGACACCCAGCGCCAGCCACACATTTAGCATTTTCCATACTTATTTTTCTCTTTAAAATTTATTTATTATAATTATTAATTGAATCCACTCTTTGATGTTAACTCCTAAAGGCAAGTCTTACGTTTTATTCATCAATATATCTTCCAGAGTCTCTCTATTTCAAGATGTGAAGGCTACAAATCCAGTTATTGTTCAGTCCACAGGCTTGGATATCTCTGTAGTTCCATTTTGGTGCTGGAGTTCTAGAGGATTCCTAGAGGACTGCTTGTCTTTAGTCTACATTTGGTCTCTAATATCCTTGGAAGAAGTTGATTCTGTTATTGATGAAGGAATGGCCCAGAAAAAGAATAGATGAACTTACCAGTGAAAGTGAGAGCAAGCAGGAAAAAAGCAAAAGTTTCCTTTATCCATGTCCTTTATGTGGGTTGCTACCAGAAAATGTTGCAAAAAATTAGAGTGGCTTTTCTGACTTCAAATGACCCAGTCAAAAATTCTGTTCCAGGCACGCCCAGCAACTTGGGTTTTAGTTGATGTCATATATGGCCAAGTTTACAATAAAATTAGGTAGGTAGGTAGGTAGGTAGGTAGATAGACAGATGTGTAGATTGGTAGTTAGATTACACACACACACACATACACACACACACACACACATGATAAGATATGGAG
The DNA here is from genome assembly GCF_007827085.1 of Peromyscus californicus insignis. Taxonomy (NCBI): domain Eukaryota; kingdom Metazoa; phylum Chordata; class Mammalia; order Rodentia; family Cricetidae; genus Peromyscus; species Peromyscus californicus. The sequence goes on along the minus strand of NW_026294391.1, from coordinate 71,745,906 downwards.
AAGAAATCATTAGATGAAAAAAAGGGGAAGTTTAATATGTTTTCAATCTGTTGACTTAAAGTTAGATCCTAATGAAGAACTTGGATTCATTGTCCTATTTATTTTACTAACAATGGAAATTAGATTGGTATGGCCTGTGAAAACCACTAAAGAGTAAGTCCGGGGAAAATGATTTAAGATAAAGTTTAGAAGCAGACTGGGAGAATATCAATGGGACCAGGGTCCATTTTGGTTTTAATTTAATAATAAATGTAAGCCAACAAAGATATTCATGTCCACATTTTTCAAAAATTTCCTTGGACAGGAAGTACATATTATAGTAGTTTGAATGTAATTGGCCCCAATGCTAGGAGATATGGCTTTGTTGGAGTAGGTATGTCCTCATTGGAGGAAGTGTGTCACTTTGTGATGGGTTTTGAGGTTCATATATGCTCAAGACACATCCAGTATCCCAGATCACTTCGTGGTGGGTAAAGATGTAGGAATCTCAGCTCTTTCTCCGGTACCATGTCTGGCTATAGGCATCTGTGTCCCACCATGATGATAATGGACTGAACCTTTGAACTGTGAACCATACATTTAAATGCTTTTCTTTATAAGGATTGCCTTGGTTATGGTGTCTCTTCACAGCAATAAAAACCCTAACTAAGCACATATTGCAAAGACTTCTGCCTAGAGACTACCATGTGACAGATGAAGAGGTCAGAATATGCTACTGTAGCATAATGATAATCTTGAGCATGAGACTTTCAAATTTCTGAAAATTCTTTTTTAATATATTTTTAATTAAGAAATTTTTTATACATTTTGCATACCAACCACAAATCCCCCTCTGTTCCCTCCTCCCACCCCCAGCCTTCTCTTCCAACCCACCCCACTCCCTTCTCTGAAAAGGTACGGCCTCCCATGGGGAGTCAGCAGAGCCTGGTACATTCAGTTGAGGCAGGTCCAAGCCTCTCCCCCTGCATCAAGGCTGTGTGAGGTATCTCACTGTAGGTAGTCAGCTCTAAAAATCCAGCTCATGATCCAGAGATGGATCCTAATCCTGCTGCCAGGGAGCCCCTTAAGCAGATCAAACTATACAACTGTATCACCTATGCAGAGGTCCTACTCTAGTCCCATGGAGGCTCCACAGCTGTTGGTCTAAAGTTCATGAATTCCCACTAATTTGGATTGGTTGTCTCTGTGGGTTTCCCCATCATGATCTTGATGCCACTTGCTCATGGAATCCCTCTCCTCTCCCTTTGACTGGACTCCTGGAGCTCAGCCTGGTGTTTGGCTGTGGATCTCTACATCTGCTTCCATCAGTTACTGGATGAAGGCTCTATGATGACAGGGTATTCACCAATCTGATTACTGGAGTAAGCCAGTTCAGGTTCCCTCTCCAATATTGCTAGTAGTCTAAGCTGAGGTCATCCTTGTGGATGCCTGGGAACTTCCTTAGTACCCGGTCCTTCCCTATCCCTATGATGTCTCCCTCTATCATGGTACCTCTTTCATTGCTCTCCCACTCCATCCTTGTTCCAGCTCGACCATCCAGTTCCCTTATTACCTACCTAAAAGCAGAGGTTTTAACAAGAATGCAAATGAGCTCAATTACATAAATATCCTTCCCTTAGCAGCTAGGGAAGATCGACTCATCACCTTAAATGAAAATTCCCCATATCACACCTAAATAGATTTGTCGCAAAACTATCATATTTCCTATCTATTCTCTTAAAGGTCCATTTGTCTTTCCTAACAGTCATTTGCTTTCCCATAAGTGCCCTTTGCTTATCCCCCTTCCCCTATTAAGATGTCATTGGGTTTCCTGTAAGTGCTCTTCTTCCCCATCCACTTCCTCTATGAAGATGGTATAAAAGCCTGAGATTCTAAATGCATCTTTGTGTCACATTTTTTCTATGAACTTTCATACCTTGTAAGTGGCTAAATCTTTCTTTTCTCATGCCTATTCATCTTTTGTAAGTTAATTTGCAGTTCCCAAAGGATAAACCTGAGAGAAGAGAATAAAAGCTTTTTACTCCCCATCATATGATTAGTAAGCATGGGCATATCATGACCAGATTTATATTTTGTTTTTTTTTCTATAAATGTCTCTCACTTCTATATGGAGAAAGACTTATAGGAAGGGAAAAACAGCAAAGAAAACAGAATAGGGTATTGTTGAGAGAGATAATAAGGTCATAGATGATAATAATGGACATAATTTGTAGTATGTATTTTGGATACAAAATTGATAGGACTTGCTGCTGGATTCTTTATTGGAAATAAGTGGAAGATGAAATCAAAGATGCTCCCTTGCTATTTTAATATATGTTTCCTTGCAACATACTGATATATCAGCAGTATATTGAAACAACATAATTTGGGATGAGAAAAACAAGAGGATATATTAGTGGAAATCAAAGAACTGTTCAGTGTGTCCTCCACATAGTGTTAAAGAAGCATCATCCTCAATGTATTCATTGCACAGTTTGATATTGATTACATTGCATCTTATAGATAATGGTGGTGCCATGTAAAAGTTTCAGAATACTTGAATATATAATTTTCTGACAACTAGAAGCAATTTATCTTTAGAAACATGATTTATTTTTCCTGATATACATTAGAATATAAAATTTTTGTTCTAGGCCTATTACCAGGAGATTTTTCAATTTAAAATGACAAATAGGTATATAAATATCAAAATATCCACTCACCAATCATTAGCATATACAAAGCATTTAAAGCCCGGGGAACAGATGAGATTACAAAGAGAGAAAATATAGAGGTGACATATTTCTCACTTTTCATGTTCTTAACTTTATCTAATTATAGATTAATAAAATAACAGGCAAAGAAGAAAACCTATAGGACATCTCCATCTCACTGGAAAATATGAGTCATCACTACGGTATCCTTGAGATTTTATTGTATATTGTCCACGGACATCTTAGCAAAGCAGCTTGTAACTGTGCCTAGTAGCATATTTCATTACTGAACTATTGGAATTTTTTAAGTTCTCATATAGTCTGTATTACCAAAAGCATATATAGCCCAGAATATCAGATGCAATCACACAAGATTTGATCATGTTGTTCTTAGAATTAAAATCCCTCATTTTGCTCAAGCTGCCTGAAGTAATGTCTACTTAATCTTACTATCAGTCAATTGTAAGTAAATTTGTTGCAATTCTGTGGGTTTGGTCCCCAGTTTTGGCACCAAAATGTGAGTTTTGCAACTCCGGGGAAAGATATCCTGACTACTTGGAGAGTCAGGCAATACCTTGAGCTGCTTAGGACAGCTCTAACAGCTGGAGCTGCAAAGAGAAAGCTCAGCCCTGGAAGGGAAGTTTTTCTGACTGCTCAGGAGAGTCATGCCTGGAACTGCTTCAGCAGGGAAGGGTATCCTGACTATTTGGGAAAGTCAGGCCTGGAGCTGCCAAGGCAGCTCTGTAGGGAAGGGTATGCTGACTGTTTGGGAGAGTCAGGCTATACCTGGTGTGATGGGGTATAGTCTCCCCACAGGCTAGAGCAATCCTGCTCCTTTCCTGGAAAGCTGCTACAGTTGAGCTTTGCTCAGCCTCCACTTAAGGGGGCTTCCTAGCAGAGCTCTGTTTCTCCCGCCAAGAAATTGCAGAAATGCAGCAATCTCCTCTGGCTCCAGAGAAAAGTGTTACTTTTTTCAGCTTTTTCGGCTCTCCCTTGCTCTATCCACTGAAGGATATCTCAGCAAGAATCTTTTGTTCAGCTCTTCCTTGCTCTGTCCACTGAGGGATGTCTCAGCAAGGATCTTCTGTTCAGCTCCTCCTTGCTCTGTTCACTGAGGGATGTCTTAGCAAGGATCTTCTCTATGCCAGTGAATGAAGATCTTCACACCCAAAACTCTTTTGAGAAAGAGATTTATTTGGGATGGAGGAGTCCAGGAGAGTAGCTGCCTCTACCAGCATTGAAAGAACAGCCCACAACTGACCAGGCAGGGTGGTTTATATAGGACATCTTGGGAGCAGAGTCAACCAGTGATTGGTTAATTTTTTTTTGCCCATGGATTGGCCAGTTTTGGGGGCTAGGGACAGTGATGGCCCTGATTTCAGAGCCAAACTGTGTTTCTTTCACTGGTCTCTCTTGGCTTTTTGACACTGCCTCTAAGGCCAGGGCATATTTCTTTCACTGACTCTGATTCTAGGGAGCAAGAGTGATATTTTGGCACTAGTTTCAGAGTAAGGGCATGTTTCCTTGGTTCTGGGTGTGGGATAAAGTGTTCATTTCTCTGGCACAGGTCCCAACCCCAGGCTGTGTTTCTTTCCATAGTCCTGGGCCCCAGGGCCCAGTCCTGCTCTGTGACTGGTTGGTTTCTCCAGTCAGTTGGCCAGGAGCAGAGATTGCTCAGATCTGAGCCAAACTGTGTTTCTGTCACTGGCCTTAAATAGCTTTTTGACACTAATTCTAAGGCCAGGGCACATTTCTTTCACTGACTCTGGTTCAAGGGACCAAGAGTGTTTCTTTGATACTAGTTTCAGAGTCAGGGCATATTTCTTTGGTTCATTTCTCTGACTCAGGTCCCAAACCCAGGCTGTATTTCTTTCCATGGTCCTGGGCCCCAGGGCCAGGGTTCTACCATCCTACTCTGTGATTGGTTGGTTTCACAAGTCAGTTGGCCAGAGGCAGAGATGACTCTGATTTGAACCAAACTGTATTTCTTTCACTGGCCTTACTTAGCTTTTTGACACTAATTCTAATGCCAGGCACATTTCTTTCACTGACTCTGATTCTAGGGACCAAGAGTGTTTCTTTGGTACTGGTTTTCAGAGTCAGGGCAGGTTTCCTTGGTTCTGGGTTTGGGGATAAATTGTTCATTTCTCTGGCTCAGGTCCCAATACCAGGCTGTGTTTCTTTCCATGGTCCTGCGCCCCAGGGCCAGGGTTCTACTGTCCTGCTCTGTGATTGGTTGGTTTTACAAGTCAGTTGGCCAGGATCAGAGATGGCTTTGATTTGAGCCAAACTGTGTTTCTTTCACTGGCCTTATCTGAGCCATCTTCCCCTAGTTCTGGGCTCCAGGGCCAAGGCTGGTTTCTTTAGCCAACCCCTTTTCCCTACATCAATAACTTAGACTACTTCAGAAAGACATTTGTTTCTTGTGTACTACGAAGTTATAAACACATACAACTAATATTAATACTTTTTTATTAAAATTTTGTTCATAAAAGTGATTCTTTGATTTTTCGCAATGTGTTTCTGATCTATGCCTTATAATGAACCATACTAGTCAGCTATAAAACACTTTGTGAAGAGGTAGGCATTTTCACTTTATTGTATAACTGTCTTTTGCTTCCAAGAGAATAGAGGTGCTTTAAAAGTAACTAGGGAAATTTCTCCCTAGGAGATCGGATTGAAGAATGGATGCACTTTATATACCTAAAATATCTCAGGTTTTCATAGCTTAACTCAATACCTTCTGCTGTTCAGAAGCCAAAAATATGAAAGGAATTGACTCAAGTAGGATACCTCCCCAAACCAGTCTAGACTATGTCTGCAAAAAGCTTATTGTGGCATTACCACACACTGTTGCATGACTAATAACATTGGAACACTGCAATAGAGCAGTGACCGTATAAAGCAATCTACCTTCGTGAGTTCTAAACATACAAGAAGATACAGAATGGATAACAACAACAGCAACAACAACAACAACAACAATAATAATAATAATAACTAAAATCATTTTTCCTTGGCATTGAAAATATTTAATTCACAGGCTAAAGACATGGCTCATCAGTTAAGAGCATCTATTGTTCTTGCAGAAGCTGTAGGTTTGGTTGCCAGCATTCACAGGGCAGCTCACAACCATTTCTAAGTCTTGAGTCAATTGACCTAAGGCCACTACTAACTTCTGCCATGCAGTAGGCACACATGTGGTGCTCATACACATATTCAAGTACACACATATATGCACAAAAATAGAAATAAACATTAAAAGAATTTAATCCTCACAGCTATCTTTGGGTTATTTTTCAGTTTCATAGTCAAAAGAAGGAAAAAGACAATAGTTGTTCACATGCAATGGATGGATATTTCTCTTAATAAAAATATTTCAATGCTTTTCTCTTGAATGCAACAATCAACTTAGTCAACTACAGCACCTTACATCCATTTCTTTCTTTCTTTTTTATTAACTCCTATATGTCTGCAAGTTTCTTTTTTCCTTATGCTTAATTTCACTATAAAATTTCTGACCTTTTAAAATTCCTGGTACAAAGTGGGTTTTGTTTTTGTTTGTCTGTTTGTTTTTTGTAAATTATTTATTTTTTAACATTGTAATTGCTGTCTCTCTCTTCCACTAATGAAAACTTCCAATTAATTGTCTAATTGTGGTAAAAATAAATGTGATGGTAAACAAGTATCAGAATATCAGTGGATTTTTGTAGATTGGACACAACGTAAGTTTAGTTGTGATCAAATTACATAGAAGACTAATTATGAATCTGTATTTCTTAATTATCCACTACAATTTTAAACCAGTTGTACAAACATAATACTTTAAACAAGAGTAGAAATATAAATACAGTATAACAAAATTAACTTTAAATTTTTAATAAACTAAAATCCATAGCAATGTAAAACATTTTAAACAAGTTGTTGCTCTTTAAAAGTAGGTTCATTAATCTACCCTTTCATCCTATGATATCTATACTATCCCTTTTTCTTCTTTAGAAAGAGATTGCATTTATAATCAACCTGCTTTAAATAAAAATAAAACTTCATAAACAATATTTTGGGAATTTGGGTGTTGCTTCTCATAGTACTTCCTACTGGATGAGAGCTCTGGCAATGTAATGGGGATCCTGAGAAAATTAAGAATTATGGTGAAGTCCTGACTAGAGTAGACTGTGAGGCTGTATTTTCTGAGCTAGTAGCCTTGAAGTTGATTTTGGATGTTGGATGATCTGAGCTATGGTGTCATCATAGGCCTTTCATGGAGTCTTGGCTGGTCAAACCATATTAGCCTGGAAACAATCCATAGGTTCTCATCTTCTATGGAAACAAAAGCAGAACCTCTTTTCCAAAGTAACATATCCTTAGACATAAATTTTGAAATCAAGATACCTTTAAAATATAAATATTGATTTAACTCAGCAGCTTTTATAATCAAATATCTTTCTGCAGTTAAAAATCCCAAAGACAATATAATCCAGACTTCTGTGTACTATCCATCTTTAAGTGCCTTATTTTTATATTACCTTTACTGTCTCTTTAAAGACTTTATTTTTTAAAGTATTTCTTTATATAACTGTCTATATTCATTTTCTTCTCTCTCCCAAGCCTATGTACATTTCTACACACACTGTAAACCATTTAAAGTCTTATTTCATCTGAATCTGCCTTATTGTGAAACTATTCCTTTAAACTGCAGTATTAATAGGACTGAAATGGCAGCTATGGCTGCTGGCTCTGCCCACCTCAGCTTCCCAACATGGTGGAACTAAATTTACAAGCCAGCTCTGGGAACCATGATCACTGCTGACTCTGGGAAACAGTGGGTCTATGATTCCATCTAACAGCATGTAGCCAAGAAATCTTTTTTTTTTTAGTAGCAAAAGTTATATCCACCATGCACCATGTTGCATGGCTTATAGAAACCTCTGTGTAACTCAGCAGGAATCTGCCAGATTGCAGCTCCAGCTCACATGCTGCAAACCCACCATAGAGTAGCTCAAGCCTGCATGTTGCAGCGTCTTGCCACCCACATGAGACATGAAGCAGGAACCTGTTTTTGGCTCCCTTTAGAATTGCTTATTAAGTATTCTCAGGTTTCAGGTGGAAACTTGAGCTGTTGAGTACCATTTGTAGCTGAAAGTTTTTGTGTTTCCTGCCTGGCCTATAATCAGGACAAATCTCTCACCTACAGTCCTGCAGCCTTTTAGAAAGTAATCACATAGAGGCTTAATATTAATTATAACTGCTTAGCCATTAGCTCAGGCTTTCTACTAACTAGCTCTTACACTTAAACTCAGCCCATTTTTGTTAATGTATATGTTACCATGTTTTTTGTGGCTTTACCCGTGTGCCATTACATGTTGCTCCCTGGACGGTGGGCTGGCGTCTCCTGACTCAGCCTTCCTCTTCCCACAATTCTCCTCTCTGCTTATCTTGCCTATACTTCCTGCTTTGGCACTGGCCAATTGGTGTTTTATTAAACCAGTTTACAAAAGCATTATCCCACAGCAAGTTTCTTAATCTGGGTATAATATCTAAGATACATTTGAGCTTAGGATGTTTCTGTTTTCCTATTTTTTAGTTAAGTGTAAAAACTTAAACTTACTAAAATAATAAATCCATTTTCAGTATTCATTTCAAGTCATTTTTCCTACTAATTAATCCTATTTTCTGAACTCCATTCAGTATGAGAAAACCTACAATACATATTTTTGAAAGCAAGTATTAATTTGTCAATATAAAAGCTTAGTCCTGAACCTAAACACAAAAATATAGTACCTTTAAAAAATCTTATATAACTCTCTATTTGACTCTGGAAACTGAATATTTTAAATCCGTGACCAGCAAATTGTCTTTGCTTTAGCTCTTCTTGATACAAAAATGGAGTTCTATTGCACATTGTATGTGAAACGCCAGCATTTGGTGCCTACTACAATTTCTTGGGGATGAAAGATTGTGCTGTAAATAGACTGCCTAGAAAAACTGTGGTACTCTGAGTGTGAGAGCTTGTAAAAACCATGTAATAACTAAGCATTCACCAGTCTACTGAATTATTGCATTCACAATAGCCACTTTCTCATTTTTTTCTCTTTGTTTCATTATCTGCTAAATGACAGTTGATATAGTCTGCTTAAATCAATCAATTTGAAAACTTTTTGAGTCACTGAATGCTCATAGTATGTAACTTCAAGTATCTCAATTGGATATGAAATTTATTTTTTTCTTCTAATGATTGAAAAATTATTTCTTCTTTTAGTGAGTATTTATAGTGTCTTTCTCATATAATATATATTGAACTCAGCAAGAGAGGATGAAATAAATAAGATAAAGTATATGACACATTTGGAAGAACTTCATGTTAGAAAAATAGATGAATATATATTACAAATCAATAGATGTGTGGCTTGGCATGCAGTAATGTATAAGATAATATAATTGCTAATGTGGTCTGATTGTATTTTTCATCTGCTTATTTATTTATTTATTATTTGATTCAATTAATTCAGTGAGTGTATGTTTATATATGTGTATGTGTGCATGTAGATACATGCATGTTATGGAACATGTACATCACAGGACAACTTGTTGCTGTTTGTTTTTTACTTCCATTATATGGGTTTCATGGGGATCAAGCTCAAATGTTCAAGCTTGGAAACAAGTACTTTAACCTGCTTAGCCTGAAGTTGTCCTTTTAAGTAATGTCATTGTTATTAAAATTTAAAAAGTTGGGCCCATACAATTTTTAGAAAGCTAGAAATAAAGGGGCATAAGAAGAAATAATTATAAATGTCATGAGATATGGAAAGTAGATAGGAGGCAAAGGAATGAGGACCCTTGAGTGAAAAAAGCATGAAGAAGTGAGCTCTGATCCTAATATTAATTAGTCCCAATCTCTAACTTGGAATATATGACAGGAGACCAGTAAATTGTCTATCTGGTGTTTTAAACAATATGGGACTTGTCTACTTGGAAATGGAAAAGAAACCAGGCCACATTTCAAAGATAGAAAGAATTGCTGTGCTCAATAATTTAGTATAAGAGACAATTCAATGAATTTCAAATGAGCATTCCACTGAGACCATGAGAAAGATAGAACCAATGACTATATGGAGAAAATGGAAAAGAGCTTAGACTAGGAGGAAAGATGCAGAGCTACATATCATATCATTTACTATGCTGATTTCAACATAATAATTTTCAAGAATCTAATGAGACACCAGTTTCTTTTCCTATAAAGTAGTTGTAGATAACATCCAAGAAAACATTCATGTGCCATACGATGCCATATGAAAATTCTAAGTCAATTGATTTTTAAATTCATGATAAATATGGACATCCATAGTAATTTGAACATTACACAGTTTTAAGTTCCCACTTTTAAAATAGAAGGAGATATTTCTTTGAAGTGGAATCTATGTTTTTATTATATGTCTTTGGTGACAGTATCAGAATGAAGTACATTAACATACACACAAACTCATATGCATGCACATACTCACATATGTGCAGAAGCATGCATTTATGCATGAATTTTAACAGTGTGATACATTGTGTTTCTTCCCTAACTACCCACTATGGAAAACAATCTAGGTTTACATCAAGCATTAAACTTGAGAAGAAAATTAAATCACAGATTCCAGTGGCCATTTTAGAAAATGATGGATATTTTTAGGTAGCAAGTAAAATATTAGCTGGATTTAATGCCATTACAGATGGATTCATCCTTCATAATCATCAGCTTATAAAATCAGCAACTGAAACTGATTACTAGCACAAAGAACAGCAGCGTGTGTGTGTGTGTGTGTGTGTGTGTGTGTGTGTGTGTGTGTGTGTGTGTGTGTGTGTGTATTGGTGGAAGTATTAAGACAACTCCATGTAGTTAAAGGGAAGGTTTATTTTGTGGGGTAACTTACAAGTAAAGGGATAGGTTACAGGGTCTGGGAAAGGTGTAGTGCAGTCCAGTGGTGTTCTCTGGAGAATTCTGCTTGGTCTACCTCTAGCATCTAGGATACAGGAACCAAGAGAGCTGGCACATCCGGATCTCAGGTCTTAAGGGCTCATGTCTCAGCCCTGCCTCATAGGCAAGAAAGTTACCAGAAGCCTCAGTGGGGGTAGTGCTTCCAGGTCAAAGCTGGAACAGCTACCCACTAGGTATGTATGTGTGTGAGAGTGTGTGTGTGTGTGTGTGTGTGTGTGAGAGAGAGAGAGAGAGAGAGAGAGAGAGAGAGAGAGAGAGAGAGTGTGTGTGTGTGTGTGTGTGTGTGTGTGTGTGTGTGTGTGTGTGTGTGTATGTGTGTGTAATGAAGAACAACTGGCCATCAATTTGATAGGGAGTAAGGGAGGGGGACATGGAAGGGATTAGAAGGAAGAAAGGACACTAACTTCTAAATAATTTGTGGCAAAAAAAGGGGAATGATATCTGAGTCAAATCTCTGGCACTGGGTAGAGAATTGACATTTTGGAAGCACTTCACTTTACCCGTAATAAGTCCCATCAGCATTCTACACTAATATGTCTCATTTGAATTCTTTCCACTGAGATCATATAGATCATGTATCTAGAGAGATTTCATAGAAAGAACTCATTGACAACTTGTGGTATTTCTACACATTTGTAATGAGGTTTTCTTCATCCTCACTGTGAGAAGTCACAGTGTCTGCTTCTGCATTTGGATACCATTGAATGCTAGTCTTCCTACTTATAACATCTGTTTACGTTCTTCTGGACCTGGTCAGAGTTTCTTCCCAACTTTCTTGTTTTCAGAATTTCTACCTCAGGTCTTTTGCTTTTTCTTCACTTATAATTCTGCTATATCCATGCTAATCTAACTTATATGCCTTTTTCGAAAGGAGGTGTAATATTTTCTGTTTGTCCCTACTACCATGTGAAAAGGGTCAGTATTGTATATCAGAATAAGACAGTAATTATAGACCTCAAAATAGTAGTTAATGGCTGATACATTGTGGCCCAAATAAACAGCTCTTCTGTTGCTATTATTGTTCTTTGAGACAGGGCTTCACTATGAAGTACTGACAGTCTTTACTGGATAGACTAAGTTGACTTAGAACTCATAGAGATACACCTGCATTTGCCTCTGTCTCTGCCTCCACCTCTGCTTTTGCCTCCACCTTGCCAGTGCTGAGATTAAAGGCTTGTGCCACCGTAGTCACCACATCAGGAACAGCTCTTTCTTTTTTATTTCTTTCCTTATCTCTCCAGATATTTATAAAGATTGATATTTCAAACATGACAGAGGCAATTTCAATTTCACCTTTAATACACATACACACACACACACACACACACACACAGAGAGAGAGAGAGAGAGAGAGAGAGAGAGAGAGAGAGAGAGAGAGTCAGATAGGCAGAGAAACAAATAGAGACACTGAGACACTCAGAGAGAGAGAGAGAGAGAGAGAGAGAGAGAGAGAGAGAGAGAGAGAGAGAGAGAGAGAGAGAGAAAACAATGGGAGGTGGTTAGGAAAATTATGGTACATTTAGTTTCCTGGAAACAGGGAGCACATAGACAGTACTGATCAAAGCATGCCATACTCAATTCCTAAGCTACACTTGTAGAAGTTGCCTCTCTTACCTTTGACCAAATAACATGGCTGCCACTTGGCAAGACCACACCAGAATCAGGCAGACCATGCTACACCTGATTCTCAGGCTCATGAGAAAATGTGGATTATCCTAAGCACTCTCTGATGTTTTTGATGTAGCTGAAAATGATAATGAAGTTGAATGGTTGTCTTCTCTGTGAGCTCGTTCTTTGTATTCTTTTCATTCCTGATGAATAACTGTCCTTCAAGTCTGGATAGAAAAGTTAAATCTTTTAATATTTTAGAAAATCTAGGTAATAGAATAAAATGAAGTTGTTCTCCAATAATCTTACAGCTCAATGTCTTCTGAATGTTGCTTAAAAGCCCATTACTACTTGAAAGAATCAAAGTCAGTTTCTTGAAACTCAAATGTGGTATTGGTATTATGAACTCAGTTGCTACAGGATAGCATGATTTTACACTATCATATTTATTCCCAGGATTCTTTTATTTTATTTATTTACTTTTAATTGAGAAAGCCACACAAAATAAGAACCCAAGTCAGTGTACTTTTCTAAAAAAAAAAAAAAAAAAAAAAAAGAGGAAAAAAGAGTCTGATTAGTAGAGAATGACAACAAATTTACTTGATCACAGTTGTACATGACACAGTAGCCTTCCACTTGATGACCAAAAGATTATCCGTTTTTTATGATTAAATTTAATAAAGCATGGACAGTCCCTTAGAAATGTGATAGGATAAAGGGTATAATCTAATAACAATAGATTGATAAAGGGAACCTAGAAAGCTCTATATGTTCAGAATCTTTTTGGCCTCTCAGTACATCATTCCTTCTGTAAATACTACCAGCAAGAATAAGAGAATAGGACCACTACTACAATTTGAACCAAATTTGAAGCAAGCTTGATTTTTATAGTTGTATAAACAAGAACTAGACAGCAACTGCCTCCTATGTCGGATTCGAGAGAGCAGCCTTGAATCAACCTCTTGGGACCCTTTTAAGGAGTAAAATCAGGTGTAGTTGCAAAGCAGGTAGATAGAAGAGATGGGCATCTGTATTTCCTTAAAATCAATAAGGAAATACAGAAAAAAAATCTCAAAAATCATCATGTGGTTACCATGTGATTAGGGAGGGTTCAGGAAGGAGGAAGGTCAGGAAGTGTCAGGGAGGGTAAGGGAATTCTCAAAACAAGTTAAGATCATGGGTTGGGGAATGTCATGTTCCAGGAAAGAGAGAGCAACTCAGCTCTTACAGTAAATAGAAACTTATTTTTAACAATACAGGACAATGGCTCCTGTCTTCAAAATGGAGTCAGGCAGGTTTTTCATTTCTTTCTCAGCATGGGTTTATACTTCTGAAGTGTGGTCCTTTAATCTACAATCAAAGAATTTCTTCATGGTCAGCTCTTACACTGAAAGAGGAAGGTTTGGCTAATGCGTTTTGGTTTTATGGCTGGATTTTGGGAAAAGAGGCTATGGCATCTATGAAAACATGGAGAATTCTACTTCCTGTGGCTTGCTTCAGTGGAGAATGAGAGTGTGAGCTAGGAAAGCAGAAGGAAGTCTGAGGAATCTGCCTCAGAAGCTGTCTTCAGGACCTTTACTTTGGGATATTACTTTCTGAGATCAATCAACAACCTAAATTAAATTAAAAGGAAAATAAAACTAAAAAAAAAAATCACAAAGTTTTTCAATTTTCAGCTTCCTTGTTTCAAGATGCTTGAGTTTCTACCATGGTAAGTATTATTCAACATGTGTGAATCTAGCTACTTAAATGAAAAGAATAAAGAGCATTAAATATACACTCACTAAAATAAAAATATTACACTGTGATGTATATGCTTTCTTCACAACATATCCATTTAAATGCAGATGACCCAAGAAAATAGAAAAAAAGTCTTCCCTTAGATGGGTCATATATATATATGGTAATGATGAAGTGACTAAGACATATTGTAATTTGTGCCTCCTTGGGTCAAGATGTTGGTTTCAAATATTTTGTCTTTAATCCTTCATTTGCATTAGAATTAGTAGTTTCAAAGGATTTTTATCTAACTTAGAGTTTAATAGAATGAAACTAAACAGCAGCTAATAGTTGTGGGAGAAATGTCTGATAGAATGCAACTACACATCCTATTTTGTCCCCTAAATATATACAAGGTAACCAAATTGCAAGATGTGGGCCACTATAAAGTTTGACCTTATAAAAGCATAATGAAGATCAGTCACTGTGAATAGTCTTTAATATAATGTTAAATGCAGTGGTGTCTGAAGGACAAAGTACCTATGCTTCTAATCTCCTTTAAGTACTCATTAATTTTTCTAAATAAATAAATGAAGATATATAGTTTATGCTATAGTTTATTCTTTCTGGAAAAGTTCCCACAAGTAACAACTGTCTTTTTAAAAAAGTGAGTATTTATATCAATTGAGAACTGTCTCTCTATATAAAGCCATACACTTCTCACTTAAACAAATTAAGAATCCAATCATAATGTTAATGAATAACTGTTGTTACTAAGGTCTGTGTCATTGAAAAATAATAGAATAAGCCAGGTGATGGTGGCTCATGCCTTTAATCCCAGCACTCGGGAGGCAGAGCCAGGCAGATCTCTGTGAGTTCCAGGCCAGCCTGGTCTACAGAGCAAGATCTAGGAAAGGCACAAAGCTACATAGAGAAACTCTGTCTTGAAAAACAAAACAAAACAAAAAATAATAATAGAATATATATGTCTACTAAGAAGATCAGAATTATCTTTTAAGCATGTTTCCTTAGGGGAAAAAATTCAATAAATGGTAATCAGGTAATCATCTTGACTATCTTTTTGACATTTATTTAAGTTTACCTTTCATTGATATTAAAGACTGTAACATTGAGCTATATCCAATCTGTATTATTAGTCAAATGAACCTATATGGAAGTCAGCCTTTTTCCTTCAGTAGGAAACCTTCCTGTCTCTTTACTTCTACTACTTTAAGATTGTTAAGTCTCAAACCCTGGGACAAATGGCTGAGGAGTCTATGTAACATATCAAAGTAGATCTGGCTGCCAGGATCTCCCAGCATCCCTCAGTCACTATTTCAGGTTTCAGCTTGAATACATTGCCCCCTACCCTAAAATTCTCCATCGCAGGTGCTGGGCTGCCCTTTCCCTCATTTTCTCATGCATACTTCTCAAACTGAGTGTGATTATTTTCTCATTCTGATGATCTTGTTTCATATGCCCCCTTATGTTTTCTACTGTGTCTTGATAGACAAACTTTCACTTCACTTTTACATAGAATCATACACACACACACACACACACACACACACACACACACACACACTCAAATAACAAATAGCTATCACCATTACAATATTGTTATTCCATTGATATGTAGAACACACAGTATGAAACATAACATAAGGTTTAACCACACTACATAGAACAAATGTCTAAAGTGTTGTATGTAAGGGAAAATGTCACATACTGCCATGTTCTATACATACTTATAACTTAATAATAAAATGGAAGGTCAAAGCACATTGATAGGAAACAGAAAAATGTTTTCCTCACCTCATGACACCATTGATGAAATCACCTAAAGTGAAAAATAAAGCCTCACTTTGTAGCTCACATTGGACTGAAACTCAATGTAGCTAGGTCCCCTTATCATATATGGATCCTTCCTTCTCTGATTCTCAGTTACTAAGGATAAAGGTATGAATCACTGTACCCCGCTTTAAATTTCTTAAACTTTTCAATAACAGACATATCTCCATTTTCTTAGTGGATGGGGTTTGGGTATTATTTTAATAACATTTTTCCATTATCTCAGCATATAGTTAAATATATTTCTCCTTCATATTTTCATTTTCACAGCCACTATAATCATTTGCTAGGATTATGAACTACAATTTTTACTTCTTTAGTTTTCATCCTGAAGAGATTCTTCTCTTCTTCCAATTAATGGAGAACCAAAAATTTGAAGAAACTAGCTTTAGATGTAAAGACTGAATCTCAAGCCTTGAAAAGTAGAATTGATTATTTTCTGCTAGAAAACTGCATAAGACTGGGTTTAAGGGAAAAGAAGTACTACTGGTGCAGATAGGGTGAAGGATAGTAACAGATGGAATGAATGGTGTGTAATTAGAATAGTAAAAGGACAGGCCTGGTTCTTAGTCTCAATAAGCAGAGAAGAAATGAATTTAAATATGTGCTATTTTTGAGGATAGAGTTTACCTGACTGATGCTGAAAATTTGAAAATTCATATGCACTTTGGGAACTAAGAGGAAGTGTTGGAACCCACAACTGACTCAGTTTCCCAGTTTAATTCTGAAGTCTATTCCAAGTCAATAGCATTCAGGCTTGCTTGCTCCAAGGCTGTGAGAAAGTTTTGATTAGCCCACAGGAAGGAACACACTATCTAGCTAGATGCAGGCTGCTGATGCCAGCCAGAGGTACATCGAGACAGAAAATGAAACTGCCTGCTCCTTGACTCAAGGCAGGACAGATAGTGGTTGAATGCCTGTGCTGTGCGTTGTTCTACCTCTGTCCTTCAAAACTGTATATCAGCTGGCTGTGAAATAAACTCGGGGCTGCCCGGCATTGACTGGCAGACCTCTCAACTCTTTTCTGTCTTCTTCATTGTCTCTTCAATCTGCACACCTCTACCCAGCTACCCAGCTGACTGTCGGCAGGCCCGACAAGGAAGGAAGCCAGTCACTGTGTTAGAGGCTAAGTGCATAGATCACCAACCCATGAGCAAGGTAAATCAAACTGAACCTCTGGTTAATCCATGAGCAATAGTTGTAGTAACTCTACCACTACAGTCAGATTTATTTACATTATTTAAACTGATTCTTAGCCAAGTTTTATAAACTACATTCCTTTATCATCTGTTTCTTAAACTGACACTAGTTAAATAGCCCAATTCAAATACAAACAATTCAGCATGATGTTTACTTTTTGGAAGTGTGGAAAGAGTAGAGTTATATATACAATACCATCAGTAAAAATGTTTAATGAATAATGAAAATGTATTAAGAAAGTTCTTGGGGGTGGAGAGATGTCTAAGAAATTAAGGACACTTGATGCTCTTGCAGAGAACCTTGGGATGCCAGAACCCACTTCTGGAAGCTAACAGGTTCTTATAACTTCAGTTCCAGGTAACTCAACACTCTCTTCAGGCTTCTAAGGGTAACTGACATGCACATGTTATACATACAACATGCTTTGTTTAGTCACTTTTTTTGTTGCTGTGGTAAAACATCATGGCCACAGACAACTTAGGAAAGAAAAAGGTTATTCTGCCCTTATATAGCACCAGGGGAACAAGAAACCATGATGGTGGAATAGAGGCATGACAACAAGCAGGAGGCATGGTGGCAGAAACAAGAATCTGAGTGTTCACATTTTGAACCATAAGCATGAAGTATATAGAAAGAACTGGAAGTTCTGTGGCATATTTAAACCCTCAAAGCCTGCCTCCAGTGACATTCTTCCTCCAACAATACAGAATTTCCTAAACTCCTCTGTGCCCCCTAAATTACCACCAATTGAGGACCAGGTGTCCTAACAGCTGATGTTCTCATTTGTAGGGAGCAAATGTAATCCTACCTGACTGCAAATTCCTTATAGGCACAAAGTCATTTCCAGGAGGTCATTCCTCATATGTGAAAGTGGGATTGGCTGCTGAAGTAGCATGTTTATGTAACATTTGACCTTTAGCAGGAAAGCAGTATGTTCCAAAGGCTCTATCCAAAGGTTTCTTACTCTCAAAGCCTGTCTGACATGGAATCCCCTGTTGGGATCCCCTACTAAGATTATCTGTCCCCTCGAGTATTTCAATATATATAATAAATACACTGAGTTTCTGAGCTTCTGTTGGTGTTTACCCAAGCCGACTATCCAGTTAATTCCAGTTGTATGATACTTGTGTCTGTCTTTCTTAATCTCATTTACTCCTAGTCAGATTTCCAGGAACCAGCCATGTGGGCCAAGGCACTCAAAATACATCATGGATAAAACACTCATACACATAAAACAAAGATTAAAAAGAGGGATTATTTCATAGTTCAATCAAATACTATGTGCCACTTCTAATTACTGTCAATTCAGGTAAACTTTAGTATAAAACAGGCAAATTTAGTATCTACATTGTTTTGTATCCTGAAATATATATGGCAAGTACTTTGGGAGTAATGCAGTATTGCAAAAGAAATTTCAATAGCAACATATTTTGTTGCCAAGGATATCATATACAGAATCTTAGTGCATTAGAATTATTCAACTGAAAATCAGCCGACACACAGGTTTTTCTTTAATTTGCTTTTATTTTAGGAGAAATTATTATTTTTATTCATATTCAAATATATTATCACTTCAACAGCTGGCTTTTTAAATTGAATACTGGCCACAATAGAAATGAATAGCTTATTTAAGAAATAGCAACATTTTGTTAAAGATTTATAAAAATCACATTGAAAGATAAGATAGAAATAGTGATAGATTCAAAAGGATGCCACTTATGGTGAATAAAGCAAATGATTATTTATGATAATGTTTTGAGTTTATTAACTTTTTCTAAAAAAAAAACCACACAATTCAATTTTCTTGTTTGCTTCTCTGTTGATGTGTTAAAGAACTTACCAAAAGCAACTTGAGAGAAGAAAGGGTTTATCTTGCTTATGGTTTACAGTCCATCATTGTGCGAAGCCAGGGTAAGAACTCAAGGCAGAACTTGGAGACAAGAACTGCAGCAGAAACCAAGGAGGAATGCTACTTACTGGCATGCTGCCAGACTCAGTTCAGCTATCTTTGTTTCTTTTTCTTTTGTTTTAGTTTTGGCATTTTTGTTTTGTTTTGTTTTTAACTTCAGTTGAAATAACAAAAGATACTGGTGTCTAAGAAAATAGTGTGCAAGTACATCACATTCCTATCAATTTGTTCACAGTAACAAGGAATAACTTGTTATTCAAAAAGCCTCTAATGCTCATTTATTTCTGATTTTCACACTAATTCCCTATAGGATAATTAATAGTGGAGATTTTTGTGAGCTTTGCTGTTGTTCTTACTATACATTTTAAACTTAGACTTTTGTCTGTACTGATAGAACAACAAACTATTCTTTTACTAAAATCAAAAACAAAAGATTTGAAATATTTTATTATAAAGGAATTCTTTATGTTTGAGGAAATAGGTTTAAACTTATTGAATATTGCCTCATGGATGCATGTTTGAGAATACAATGTAATACTTTATACACATGCAATTTTTATTTCTCAGTTAAAGATGACATGCAATAAGTTGACACTGTGCAAACATGTAAAATAATTTTAAACATAGTAAAAGAATTATAGCAGTTAAAACAATATAAATATATTCATGTTTATATCATTCATAATGTATATTTAGTTTTTTCATTTTAAAATTTTTTATCATTACTTATGCCTTTTTAAGAAAATTCGTTTTGTGCACTTCTTTTATCATATTTACCACTACTTCACAACTTTTCCCAGATCACCTGCCTTCCCTACCCACCCAAGACTGTGTACTTTAAAAATAAACCTTCAAGACAGATATCCTTGTATATGTGTAGTGTGGTCTTCTACCGGAACTTGGTTGCCTTACCAGCGGCTAGCCTTTAAAAGAAAACTGACTCTTCCTTTCTGAGAAACTAAGAATTGCTAATTGATCCATAGCTATGAGTGGGATTATGTGCTCAACTCTCACTCCATTCTGCAATTTGGTCTGGCTTGAGCTCTCACTGTTTTTGTGCATGCTGTCAAAATCACTGTTGAGTTTATATGTGCGGCTGCCATGCCATGTTCAGAAGATATTTATTAACAGTCATTCACCACCTTTAGCTCTTTTATTTTTTTGGCCATCTCTTCCACAATGAGCTTGGGGAATAATCAAAGCTATCCATTTTCTGTTTAATGGTGAGCATTTTGCAATCCCCTATTATCTGTAACCTAGGCAGTTGTAGGTCACCATGTTAATCATAATCTAAGACAAATAGAAGCTTCTCAGACAAGAGTTGAGAGTTGAGAGTTGCATTAATTGGTGGGTATTTGTTATTAGGTGTTAGTTTAACACTATAAACATTTAAAAAGTGGTAATAGTAGATTCTCCCCCTAAGGCCTATGAGCTGTGTATCCATAGGTTCCTGAACCAATAATGGAGACTAGTGTAAGTTTCATCTTGTGTAGTAGGACTTAAATCTACTGGAAAGGGTTTGGTTACTCCCATCATGATTGTGCCCCTGTTGAACCAGTGAGCATATCTTACCAGACCAGTAATTGATTTAGCTCTCAGGATTCACAGTTAGGTGTAAGGTGCTGATTACTTTTCTCCTGAAATACTTTAAATAACACCTTCTTGCACTATGAATGCTAGAGGGTATGAGTGAAGCTTCCAGGTCAATACCATTATGATTTCTATATTTGATCAGAATAAAGTTTGTGGTTGTATTCAGCAATAGAGTCTTAACAAGTTCTGGAGCATAACCAAGAGAGTCTGTGTGCACTCAATGTCCAACAACTTCAATAGAAATAACCTACTATTGGCACAGAGGTTTTTATTTGTTAGTTTCTGCTAAATAGGGTCACTCTACAATATGTATACATGTATTGTATATGCAGATATTGAAGCTTTGACAGCAGTAGGATTCCATACATCACAGCATTATTTGACTATCCCCAAACTCTGTTTTCTGCCTTATCCTCTGCTCACCCACCCCAGTTTAACCTACCCTATTAAATTATTTCCTTTTTGCTCTTTATACTATTGTGCTATGTCTCACCTCGCTTGAACATCCCTCCAGGTGTCTCCTTAGTAATTTTCTGACTTCTGTAAGTATTTCAATTGGAACACACATGTCTGAAGATTCAAAGCTAACATCAAAAAAAATGAGAAAAAAAACATGTCATCTTGATCTTTCTGGGTACATCACTCAAAATGATTGTTTCTCACTCTATCCCATTACCTGAAATTTTCATTTTTCTCTATAGCTGAATAATATTCCTTTATACAAATGTGCCATATTTTCATTATACCCTCACAAGTTTATGAAAATCTAGACTGTTTCAATTTATGGTGTATTATGAATAGAGAAGTGGCAAATGAGCGTGAGATTTGTATAAAATTGGAGGAGTCCTTTAGGTGTCTACCCAAGAGTCACATAGCTGAATCATGTGGCAGATGCATTATTTAGCCTTTTGAGGAACTTCCACACTGACTTCTACATTGGCTACACCAATTTGCATTCTCACCATCAGTGAAGAACAGTTCTCCATTCCCCTCATCCATGCCATCATTTACCATCATTTGAGACATTCTGACTGGAGTAAAATGAAATCTCACAGTACTTTAATTTACATTTCCCTGATTGATAATGATGTTAAAAAAATTTTAAAGTGTTTTCCAGTTGTTTTTATTTCATCTTTTGAGAATTCTCTGTTTAGCTGTATGCCAGACTATTAAAATTGGGGATTTTTTGGTTGATATTTAATTTTTTAGTTCTTCTAGACACTTAAACTGTCAGATGTATCTTTCTTATACTATAGGCTACAACTTTTCTCAAGCAATTCTGTCCTTTGCTGTACATGAAGTTCTTAGATTCATGGAGTTCCATTCATTAATTGGTCATGCTGATTCTATAGGGGTGCTATTCAGTAAGTCTTTTCCTGTGCCATTGTGTTTAAGTATATACCTAGCTTTCTCCTCTATCAAATTGAGGATATCAGGTGTTGTATTGAAGTCTTTGGTTTACTTGGAATTGAGTTTTATGCCAGGTGAGTAGTGATGATTGAGCTTCATTCTTCTACATATAGCTGTCCAGTTAGATCAGTACCAGTTGTTGAAGATGCTGTCTTTTCTCTACTGTGTATTCTTGGCTTCTTTATGAATAATCAAGTGCCTATAGGAGTGAGTACTGGTTTATATGTGGGTCCTCAATTTTACCCAGTTGACCAATAAGTGTTTTTACACCATGTACATCATGTTTTCATTAGAATAGATTTGTAGCATAACTTGAAACCTGGTATGTTGGTACCTCTAGCCATGTTTATTATTTAAGATTGTTTTAACTTCCTTGGGTCTTCAGTATTTCCTCATGAAATTTAAGACTTTTTTTTTATTTCTATGAAGAATTACATGGGAATTTCAATGGCGATTTCCCTGAATCTATAGGTTTCTTTTGGCAGGATGTCCACTAATCCTACCAACCTATGAGCATGGGAGGTCTTCCCCTTTTCTTGGTACCTTCTCAATTTTTTTTTCAGTGTCATAAACTTTTTTCAGCTCATATCTCTCATACTTACATTTATTCCAAGACATTTTAGATGCTCTTATGAGTATCACTGTTTCCTTGATTTCGTTTTCAGTATGTTTGTTGCCTATATCTATGTATGCTATTAATGGTTTTTGGTTTGTTTTTGTTGTGTGTTTGGTGGTGGTGGTGTTGCTGGTGGTTGTGCGGTGTGTGTGAGTGTGTGTGTGTGTGTTAATTTTGTATCATGCTACTTTGCTGAATGTATTTATCAGCTGTGGCAATTTTGTGGTAAAGTATTTATGATATATATATATATAGATATATATATAGATAGATATATATATATATATAACCTGCAGATAAAATAATAATTTCTTATTTGTATCACCTTTACTACCTTCACTAATTGTATTGCTCTTGTTAACGCTTTAAGTACTATGTTGAACTTAGTGGATTCTTTGAGTTTTCTCCATTTAGATTGCTGTTAGCTTTGGCATTGTTGTAACTTACTTTCATTATGTTGAGATATGCACCTTGTGCCCCTAGTTTCTTTTTTTTTTTTTTTTTTTTTTGGTTTTTCGAGACAGGGTTTCTCTGTGTAGCTTTGCGCCTTTCCTGGGACTCACTTGGTAGCCCAGGCTGGCCTCGAACTCACAGAGATCCGCCTGGCTCTGCCTCCCGAGTGCTGGGATTAAAGGCGTGCGCCACCACCGCCCGGCGTGCCCCTAGTTTCTTCAGGACTCTAATCATGAAGGGGTGTTGGGTTTTGTCAATAACTTTTTTTTGTCTTTGATGAGATGTATATGCAGCTTCTGTCCTTTATAGTCTATTTATGTGGTAGATTATATTTCTTAATTTGTATGTGTTAAGCCACCACTTCATGGCTGGGATGAAGCTGACTTAATTATGGTGTTTAATATTTTTTGTTATGTTCTTGGATTCAGAATGCAGGTAATTTATTAAGAATTTTTGCATCTTTATTCATCAGCTATAGTTGCCTATAATTTTCTTCATTGTTGTTGTTGGATCATTTTCCAGTACCAGAGTAGTAGTAGCTTTATAAAATGCATTCGGGGATGGTCTTACATTTTCTATTCTGTGGAAAAGTTTGAGGAACATTCATGTTTGTCCTTCTGTGAAGCTCTGCCATAATTCTACACTGAATCCTTCTGGCCCTGGTTATATTTAGTTGGGAAAAAAATTAATTATTGTTTCTGTTTTGTTCAGTGTTATGTGACTATCTAAATTACTGCATCAGTTTGAATTAAATATGGTAGGTGATAATATATATTATACACTTTTTAGAATTTCCAGTTTTGTAGAATACATTTTTTTATATAAGTTCATATGATTCTCTGATTTTATTCAAGTCCAGGGTAATTTTCTCCTTTTTCTTACATAATTTGGATTGTTTCTGTCTTTTCATTATTTTAGCTGAAATTTTCTCAGTTTTTTTTAGTCTTTTCAAAGTACCAGCTCTTTGTTTCATTGATTTTTCATAGTTATTATTTCTATTTCATTAATTTTGGCCCCAACTTTGATTATGTCTTCTTGCTTCTTTAACTTTTGACCCACCTATGCAGATCTTGTGTGTTGGGCCTGGAATCTGAGAACCTGAAAGAATGGGGCAGACTACAGTCTAATGCTGTAGACAACCTTACTTCAGTTTCAGTGTACTTTTATACATGAATATGACAAAAAATAATGATGCAAAGATGGTTGAGTTCACAAAAATATGTAAATAAATGTCTGTAAGCACATACTAAATATTAAGAGAGCAGAACTTTCCCAGGAGAAATCAATTTAACCACAATTGCCTGGCATGTACTAAAGACTATATCTGGGAAGGCATGAGAGCAAGGCAGAAGGGCATATCCAGGTTCAGGGTACATTGACCAGATAGGGTTCTGTAGCTATGGTCTGACATCCAACAAAAATAAAATTGTATTAAAATTTGAATATAAATGTTTTACACAAGAGGCATGAAATCACATCTAAGAATAATCCAGGGGAAAAATGCACTTGAGGTTTTTAAAAATCCCACTACCTTTTTTCCTGGAACATTTCTCACAGTTCCCAAAGGCATTGTTCAACATGCATCATTCCTTTGATCATGTACAGACACTACTTAAAGTTTTGAACTTGTATCTCTAAAGCCTTTAGGTGCATCATTAAGTTATTAATTGAGATGTATGCAATTTTGTGATTAATGTACTAATTAATGCCATAAATTTTCCTTCTGTAAATGCTTTTATAATATCACTTAGATTTTAGTGTGCTGTATTTATATTTTTGTTTCTTGGAATTTTAAATTTTCTTTCTTTTCTTTCTGCAACCAATTTTGGTTCAGTGGTGTATTGTTTAGCTTTCATGAATTTGTATATTTTTTCTTCCCTTCCTTTTTTCATTCTTTCTTTGCTGACATCTAGGTTTAATGCATGGAAGTCAGGTAGACTACACAATGTGATTTTACCTTCTTGTATTTACTGATACTTACTATGTATCCAAAGATGTGGTCTATTTTGTAGAAAGACCTGTATGCTCTTAAAAATGCATTTTCCTTATTGCTTGTTTGAAATGTTCTCTAACTTTTAAGACCATTTTACTTATGATGTCATTTAACTCTAGAGTTTCCTTATTTGGGATTTTTTGCTTATTTGTTTTCTTTTGCTTTTAGATGATGTGTTTATTGGTGCCATCTAGGTGTTGGCATCATTCACTATCACAGTCTTGGTGTTGATCTGTGGTTTAAAGTCTAGTAGTGGTTTTTTTGTTTGTTTGTTTGCTTGCTTTTTTTTTTTTTTTTTTTGTGTGTGTGTGTGTGTGTGTGTGTGTGTGTGTGTGTGTGTGTTCATTTGTTTTGAGGTTTGGTTCTCCTGTGTTTGGTGCATTATAGGTTTATGATTATACTACCATGCCAAAACTTTCCTTTAATGACAACAAAGTGTTCATCCTTACATGAGAAGTTTGGTTTTAAGTTGATTTTGTTGGATATTATAATAGATACACCTGCTTGGTTTTTACTTCCAGTTACTTAGAACATTCTCTCTCACCCTTTCACCTCAAGGCAGTGCTTATTATTGATTGTTAGGTGTGTTTCCTGGAAGAAGGAAAAAGATGGATCCAGTTTTCTGATCCAACTTGTTAGTCTGTTTCCTTATTGAGGATTTGAGAGTATTAATATTAATATCTAACATTGAACAATCCTTATTAATTCCTGAGATTTTGTTGCTTTTGTGGTATTCTATTAGACTACTTTTGAGTCTGTATTTTGGAATTATTTCTTTGTTCCTTATTCCTTCATGGACATATTTAAATTTGTCCTAAGATCTAAGTAGTATTATTCTCAATATATCTTCTATAGAGCTCTCTTAGTGACCAGAAGTTCCTTAAATAGGCTGTATCATGGAAAAATTTTTCCTTTATTATTTAATCAAGACTAATAGTTTTGCTGGATATATGAGTCTGAGCTGGCATCTCTGGTCTTCCATAACTTGGGAAACATGTATCTAATTCTTTCTGACTTTCATGATCTCTTTTGAAAAATTGTGTGATTCTGATGGGCCTGCCTTTGTGTGTGAATTGATATTTTGCTCTTGCTTCTTTCCATGTACTTTGTCATGTACACTTAGTGTTTTCAATAACATGACATGGAAATTTCTTTTCTAATCTTATCTATTTGGTGTTTGATATGCATCTTTTTCTTGATAGATATCTCTTTCTTTAGGTTTGAAAAGTTCCCTTCCATGATTTTGTTGAGAACATTTTCTATGCCCCTAACCTGTATCTTTTTCTCCTGCTTGGTCTTTTTTAGCACATTCCAGAGTTTCTGTACAATCAGGACTTTTTTTTTTTTTTTTTTTTTTTTTTGCTTTTGGTTTTGGATTTGACATTTTCTTCAAGACCTGAAAGTGTCACTTCATCCAGTCTACCAGTGAGGCTTTGCTCTGAAAAAAATTTGTTTGAATTCGTGGATTTTTCATTTCAAGTTGTATTTCCTCTTGGATTTTTCCCAGAGATTCTATCTCTTTACTAAATTCTGTTTTAATATCTTTTTCATATTTTTATTTCATACCTAATTATTTTCATTACTTCGTTCAAATATTTATTTTTGTTTTCAGAGTATTTTATAGTATTTATTCATACTATCTTTGAGTTTTTATCATGTTTATTGTTATTATTAATTTGAAATCAACATATAACTCAAATAAGTCACTTTTACGGAGCAACATTACTATTGGTGTACTAATTTTTTTGTGAAAAATTATTGTTTTGGTTATTTGTGTTTCTGTATTGTTGATGGGAAATAGACATCTGTAGTTAAGTCCTTGGTAATATTTCTGGTCATGGGAATCCTGTTTCTCTTTTGGTGAATGGGTATTTGAAGTTCTGATTCTTGTTATACCAGGGTGGGTAGTGTTGATCAGCTGTATGAGCTGTAGGCTTCAATATGGGCCTTCAGTTCTTATGTCAAAATGAGGTTCCAGGACCATTCTCACTCAGCTTGAACTAAATGAGGTTTCTAAGCTCAGGAGCAGATTTTCATAATTAGACTTCAGGAATCTATCAAAAGTGTTCATAGCTTCTCTTTAGGTAACAGATAGTGGTGGCATGGGAGAAAAGAGTCTGGGTTTTCCTACATAAAGAAGAAAACCAGGAAGGAGAGGGCTGAAAAAATCAGTGTTTGTGTGACTCAGGTTATATATAGCCTTTAGGCTGGAAAATGACTGAAGTCATGTTAGGTTTGTGGGGATTTTTTGTTTTTTGTTTTATGTTTTTCTCATTCTCTTTAGTTCATACTCAGTGAAGAGGATTTTGGTTTCTTCCATTCCAATGACATTTGCTTTACTTCCTTCACTAAAGTAATATTTGTTAGATTTCTCTGCTGCAAACTTATTTTGCCTTTTGTCATAAACATTTTTAAGAATATCTGTATAATATGAAAATATCTTCTTTGTGTACATTTCCCAACTATTTTTAATATTTTAATTGGTTAAGATAATATGAGAATAAGAAGAAGCAGAGTGCTAGAGAGGTCCACAGAAATCCACAAGGATACCTCCACAATAGACTACTGGCAATGGTCGAGAGAAAGCCCGAAATGACCTACTCTGGTGATAGGATGGCCAAACACCCTAATTGTCGTGCTAGAAACCTCATCTAATGACTGAGGGAACCGGATGCAGAGATCCAAGGCCAGGCCCCAGGTGGAGCTCCGGGAGTCCAATTGGCGAGAAAGAGGAGGGTTTATATGAGAGAGAATTGTTGAGACCAAGGTTGGATAAAGCACAGGGACAAATAGCCAAACGAATGGAAACACATGAACTATGAACCAATGGCTGAGGGGTCCCCAACTGGATCAGGCCCTCTGAATGGGTGAGACAGTTGATTGGCTTGATCTCTTTGGGAGGCATCCAGGCAGTGGGACCAGGACCTGTCCTTAGTGCATGAGTTGGCTGTTTCAAACCTGGGGCTTATGCGGGTACACTTGGCTCAGCCTGGGAGGAGGGGACTGGACCTGCCTGGACTGAGTCTACCAGGTTGATCTCAATCCTTAGGGGAGTCTTTGCCATGGAGGAGATGGGAATGGGGGGTGGGCTGGGGGGAGGTGGGGGGGGGCGTGGGAGGGGGGAGGACAAGGGAATCTGTGGCTGACATGTAAAATTAAATTAAATTATAAAATAAAAAACAGAAAAAAAGTATCTGTTTTAACTAGAAAAAGGCAATTTTTGTTTTCAATATTCTGTTTGCATTTTCAGTCATCAACCAGCTTTTACTGATGAGATTTTCTTATGTAACTAATTTATTCATTTAGGTATTTGAGCAATGAAAGGCCTGTGAATTATTAAGGTTTGGGTGAGATAGAATTCCTTAGTACATATTAGAATGCTCAAATTGCAACTGCTTTAACCCAGCAGACTGTCTCCCATATCCTTTTGACATGTTGCAATTATTCTTGTGAATACTTCCCTGCCTGCCTTCTTACACATCCAGGATCTAAAATCTGCTTTCTTTCCCTCTGGCTCAATCTTGAACGCAGCCAAATTCCTCGGGAACCTTTTAATTTTCACTTACTGGACAATGATGTTTCGATCCTCAATTCGTTTTGTTCTTGTCATCCTTCTTTCACCTGTATTAACATGCACACACCTAAGTTTCTATCTTACTCCATCTCTTTCTGTATTGAAAAGACTAGAACTCACACCAGTTAAACCACTGGCCTTAAATTTTATGTAAAACTATAGTGTTCACTTTAATATTATGTTATTTTTAATTTGCAATTTTCTAATAGTACAAAATATAGTTTATCATTCAAAATAACTGTGATGAATGCCTTCATTTTCCTTCCCCTGTCCTCCTCTAACATCACTGAGTATCATGCATACCTCCCTCTTTGCCTTATTAAAACTAAGTTAGGCCGTTAAAATCCTCTTACCACTATGGATCTACTCCAATGTAGTATGGCATAACTCCAGGAGGTTTCCCCTCTTGGCACTCAAAGTGCAAAAATGTCAGCCTTGCTTATCCCCAAATGTTGGCTCTTACACTGGCTCATTCAGGAAAAAGTTCTGTTCTACTCCTATTCTTGGCATTTCTCTGCCAGAACCATTGAGTCTATCTAAAATTCTTTGTTGAATGAGTTTCCCTGCTTGGAACTCTTTGTATTCACCCTGTAATCTTCTTCTGTAATGGTTCTTATAATTTTCCTCTGATACTGTGTCTTTATAAAGTAATATATTTAGTGTATTCAAAATTAATCTGTTTTGCACACACACACAAATATATGTATATATATATATGTATATATATATACATATATATATATATAAGCTCACAAACAAGACTGATTATGACTTTCTGAATTTAAGAATATAATGCTTTAGTAATCCCACCAACCTGATTGAGTTGATATGTCTGGAGTCACAGACTTACTGGTGGTTTTAAGGGAAGATCCTTATTATGATGACTAGTCTAACAATTTAAGAAGAACATGCTTGGACACAATATTCTATTTCTCTTATATCCCTAAATCTTTGTGAGATGAAGAGTTACTAGTGTTATACACCAAAATGCACTTACTATTAAATAAATAAGCAATAAATTCAGTACAGAAAAAAGGAACAAACATTTGTTACTGTAGAATCTCATTTACCAGATAGATAAAAAAAAAATCAAATTGCAATTTCTTGAGAAAGCTAACAATATTTCAACATATTCCCTAGTAAAATTAAACACTATTTCCTTATCCTTCTCCTCAATTTATATCAACAATAATAGCAACAGGTTCCAAATAACATTGCTATAGTTAGTAGCATGAAGTAGCTTAAGGAAGATGTATTTTAAAAAAATACCTTGATCTCTTGATACTTCCTGCATGTGATTTTTATGAATTATGAGACTAGATATTTGTATTCCATCTCTACACTATGATGGAAATAAATATATTTACCTCCTGTCAGTTAATCTCTGCAGAATGGTACATTGATTTTGAACTAAAAATATGACAGTTAGATTTCAAGTTATCTCACTTCTGCGGGTCTTGGTTTCATCTAAAAAAATGCAACAAGCCAACATTCCTTCTTCCATAGCATTATTATGAAATTCAATGTCATATTTCATATAAAGTGCTGGGAATTGGAGCACAATTCCTTGTGCCTGTAACTTGAGCATGATGTATATTGCTAGGCTCTTGAAATAGAAAATAAGGCAGAATCATTCTGACTTGACTCTCACAGAGAATTGCTACACACTGCTGTAGAAAATGAATTCCCACTTGGTTCACTATCAACATATGAAAAGGTCCAAGAGAAATAAGTAGGAGAAAAGGAACATGCAGTAGCAAAGAGGGGATGAAGGATCATCCAGAGACACTCTAGACTTCTCTAAGTTGTTTTGTCTTTTCATTGTCAACAGTAAATGTGGTGTGTGTGTGTGTGTGTGTATGTGTTTGTGTGTGTGCATTCAAAGATATATATGTATGCACATGTATATATATATATAATATATATATATTATATATATATATATATATATTTCAATATTAAAGGTCCTCCACAGACTTATGAATGGGAACATATGTTATTATGCTTTATACTGGTGGTGCTGTTAGAAAAGGTTATAGGATCTTTAGAAGGTGGAGTATTAGATTATTGCTGGAGGAAGTTTGACACTCAGGGCAACTTTTAGTCTTTACAATTTGGTCCCACTTTTATGTCTTTCTCTTTGCTTTGCACAGGTAGGTAAAATGTGATCATAGCTTCCTAACTGACATGGCAGTCACACATTCTTGCTATGATGCCTTCCCTTCCATTATGGACTGTACTCTCTTTGGGACTTTAAGCCAAATAAACACTTTCTCCTAGTAGTTGCTTTTGTCAGGTTATTCTATCACAGAAACAGAAAACTAAGAAATATCCTGTGTCACTAGAAGGATCTGTCACAGATGATACTGAAACATGATAATAAATATTGGATAAAAATCTCAATATGCATATGGAGAAAATTAGCATTTTGTACAACTAGAAACAAACTGTGGTGTAAACTCGGCTGCTTAAACCTGGATACTCTTTGTTGTTGTTGTTGTTTTTTGAGACAGGGTTTCTCTGGGTAGCTTTGCTCCTTTCCTGGAACTCGCTCTGTAGCCAAGGCTGGCCTTGAACTCACAGAGATCCACCTGGCTCTGCCTCCCAAGTGCTGGGATTAAAGGCATGTGCCACCACCACCCGGCTAAACCTGGATACTCTTAGCACAGGTTAAGAAGAAGGCTGTCCCGAGACTTCATGTGGCTTACAATGGAGGCTATAAATTCATTGAAGATTCTTGAGTACTCATAAGGACAAACTCTTTCCCATTAACTCAGAAATTATACAGCAATAAAACTAAAAAAAGTCTGTGTGCAGACATATATATCATATTAACCTGATTGAGCTATGTACAAAGGGGAAGGTTTTCTGAAGTGAATAGACTTAATATTATTTGCATTTGCCTTTCAAAGCATGCTAAATATATGAGAATATATTTACTGCTTCCCCCCATGACTAGTGTGACTAGACAAAAAAAAAATGGATTTGTCCTTCAGAAGTCTAAAAGTAAACAATTTCTCAAAAGAGAGTGATACTGTTTTATAGGATTGATTTTGTAAACACTCTACCAGAATGTAGTAAAAAAAATAGTTCCTGGCTTCTAGAGATATTTTAGTGATAGG
Source organism: Peromyscus californicus insignis (assembly GCF_007827085.1). NCBI lineage: Eukaryota > Metazoa > Chordata > Mammalia > Rodentia > Cricetidae > Peromyscus > Peromyscus californicus. The sequence goes on along the minus strand of NW_026294391.1, from coordinate 71,714,184 downwards.
TCAAGTGCAAGAGAATTGTTAACCATTATGTATTGAAGTCAATTCTCATATATACTACTGAAATTTAAAGCTTGTTTGTGATGATTAGAAATTATGTGTCAGTCTACAAACAAGTTACTTTAATTTCACAGGAAATAATATATTTAAAAGATGAATATTTTTGTGTAGTAACTGGAAAAATCTAAGTATATATTTTTAGGACTATATGTAAATATGAGTAAAGAGATGAATTTCTAATTTTTTTAAATAAAAGCTTTACTACTGCAAATTATATGGTGGTTTATTTTTCATATTTATATTGTTTTTAGCTTTTTTATTTTTTATAATTTTAATTTTTATTGAAAATACAATTTTTATACAATATATTCTGATCACAGTTTCCCCAGTCCAACTCCTCCCAGATCCTCTCTGCTTGCCCCCTCCCACACATCTATACGCTTTCTCTGATCAGAACAAAAAAGTAGCAAAATAACAAACAAGTAGAACAGGATAAAACAAAGAAATAAGGTGAAAAAGGGACAAAGAACAAATCCAAGAAACACATTCAGACACAGAGACACACACACTCACACACAGGGAAATCCCATAAAAACACAAAATTGGAAATCAGAATATATAAGCAAAAGACCTGTAAGCTAATGAACAAAAACAACAACAACAACAACAACAAAAAAGAAAACAACAAAAAAAAAGAGAAAGCATTTTGAGGCAAAAAAAGAAAAATAGCATTGAGTTTATTTTTTGTTGGCCATCTATGTCTGGGCTTGGAACATGACCTTATTTGTGGTTGGTATATCCAGTAAGACTACTGAAGAAAAGTAGTTTTTCCTTTACTGGTGATTTTCAAAAGAACATAACTTCTGGGTTAATCGTAGGGGCTGGTGTTTACTTTCCCTCTCAGCACTGGGACCTAGCCTAGCTTTAACCTTTGCAAATCCTATGCATGCTGCCACAGTCTCCGTGAGATCATTTCTACATCACCACTATTGTTTCTAGAAGGCTTTGTTTCCTTTGTGTCATCCATCCACAGTGGCTCTTACAATCTTTCTGTCTCCTTTTCTGCAAAGTCTCCTGATCTGCCAGGGGAAGGATTTGATGGAGTCATCTTTTTTATGATGGAATGTTCCAAGGTATCTCACTTATTGTACCTTGTCCAGTTGTAGTTCTATGCATTTGCTCCTATCTACTACAGGTTGAAACTTCTTTAATAATAGAACAAGACACTGATCTATGAGTATAGCAGAATGTCATTAGGAGCCAGTTTACTGCTATGTTCCTTTTGAAGAACAGTAATATTTCTGCTAGGTCTATGGCCTGTCTACTTTCAGGTTCTTGGCCACCCAAGCAATGTTGTTCATGGGTTCTATCTCCTGTATTGGACCTTAAATCCAATCAAATAGTGGTTCGCTAGCCCCACAACTTTTGTGCTACTATTCCACCAGCATATTATGCAGGCAGGTTACTAATGCAGATCAAAGGGTTTATAGCTAAGTTGGTGTTTACCTTTTTCCGCCGATAGCTTGAAAAATACCTTCCAGTACCATGAACAGTATTCAGGGCAGGTGAAGGTTCTAGGTATGCATTGTAAGGTTTTGGTCCTTATTTACGTCCTTTAATTACGTCATCAGCCTTCGCCGGCTTCCCAGCCTAAAAAGTGGTTGGGCCCTCTGTGGGCTCTCTCTGTCCCCTCTCCTTTGCGCTCCTTCCCCCGTCAGTTCCCCTCTCTCCCTCTCCCCCCCTTGTCTCTCTCTCTTTCTCTCTCTCTCTCTCTCTCTCTCTCTCTTTCTCTCTCTTTCTGTCTTTCTCTGTCTCTACCCCCCCAATAAAGCTCTAAAAAGGTAACCATGGCTATGATTCTTTTAATCAGCATGCTCCTCCATGGGCATGGCCGCCGCAGGCGGTGACCAGCCACAAGGGGCAGCTCGGCGGCATAACCAACATTGGTGCCGTTCAGACTCGGATACACCACCAAACACCGAGGACATGCTGACTGCTGCTGCTTGCCGCCTCTTCCCCCATCCAGCGAGACCGCGAGACCGCGAGCGTCCCTCGCCGCCTCCGCTGGACCCCCACACCGCCACCACCATGATTCTTCACCACAGTAAGTCCGCTGTTCTCGCGTGCAGCTGTAGTCTGAGCTATATTATTTGCGACGGACACCCCGGGGGTGTCCTCGAGCTTGCACCAGCAACGGCACATTTTCATTTCTGACGAGAAAGTAAATGATGTCTTGGTCTACCGGGTGGATCAACTGTGGTGCAGCTGCAGCCCTTCACATCCCTTGACGAAGAGGATGGTGAATTTGAGCTGATTCATGGATCTCTCTCCACTCTTTGGGGACGCCCAAGATTGTAGTCTGATCCCGGTTTGTTATTTTAATTTTTTATTTTTTCTCTCGGCTACAGCCATGCGACAAAAGGGCGGATATATTGGTGGATAGGGGCGGGGGCGGGCACCGGTAAACCTGGCCTCATAACAGCGTAAATCTGGCCGCATAACAGAGTCGCGGGAACTTCTGCCAGAGAACGGGCAAATAAGAGTTACTTTATCTCCAAGCTTTCTGCTAAAGTTCTGAAACCCTGCTCCTTCCCCACTTCTGCGTCTCCACGTGCAACCTTTTCTGTCTGACTTCCGCTGGAGGTGGGCGGGCTCAAGTGGGCGGGCTTGGGCGGCTTCTAGGACTCTCCCTAACTCACCTTAACTCCACCCACTCATTCTCAAACTGCCTTGAGAAGCACAGATGAGTCTGGAAGCGGCTAAGATCCATACAAATAAGTTTACAGTAGTCAGGATGGCTCTTAAGCCAAAAAACAGCTTATAGCCTCAGACAAGTCTTCCGGAAAGGATCGGTTTATAGTCTGCCTACTGGCAGATCTTCCAAAAGCTGTCCTTAAGCCATCAATCAGCAGGAAAAAAAATTCAGGACATAGAGTAAAATTCGTCTCTTGTTCCCCAGACCTCCCCGACTAAAACTTAAGCATCTGGAGAGCAAGGCTCCTGACCCCATAGGCAAAAGAGTCATCTGTGGCATTTAAGGTGTGCCAGGGAAAAGATAAAAGTCCAAAAACAAAATTGCCAAGTGCTGGCACTCGCTGACTCCCAAAAGCTGTTGGGTCCCTGTTTTAGGTGAGGAAAAGGCCACGGGCTAGCGAATGCCCTGCCAGGCCATCGACAGCCTTGTTAAAAGTGCCGCCTAGAAAGACAGAGTCAGCTGACTGCCCCCAGGCACCAAGATGCGTAGGTACATCAAGCTAAGACCTTCAGCAGACCTAGGCTTGGCTACAGACATGGCAGGGAACCCAGAACGCAGCAGGGAAGTGATCCGATTCTTTCCTTCTGGACACCAGAGCCACTGACTCAGTCCTGGGAGTTTTGGGATGCCACCTCTCCTTTATTGTCGGGTACAGAGGACAGCCTTACCACCTCACCAGATTTAATTGCACTTTCAGAGTTACTTAATGAAAAAAGATTTCCACCTAAAATAAGAGATCATTGCTTCACTCCAGATCCACTGCCTGTGTTTCTCATGTGCATACAGACAGGGCCCTGATCTTTGCCTTGTCCCTAATTCCCCCCCAAAAAAAAAAATTTCTCATGTACCACAAGCTTTTCTCTTTCCAGTTTCCTGTTCTAACTCACTGTTCAGCTATTGGTACAGGACCACCACAGAACCAGAGTTCAGAGATCATCAAATAAGAAACTGTAACAGCTAAAAGGTATTTACACCCCCAGACCCAAAAGCATCTGGGCACTACAAAGACTTTAATGTAAACATCTATTACTATGAGATGCTTTTAACAATTGAAAACTGTCTCCTAGATGCTGAACCAGTAAAGGAAACAGGTACTTTAAAATAATCTGTCTCTAATAAAATTTAACATGTTTCAAAATCCATAGGGACAGGCCGGATCTACCTCAGATAAATGTCAACATAAAATAATAATGATTCTTTTATCTCTCTAAGTTTTTTCTGTGTCACCAGGATCTTGTCAAACAGAAAGTTCCCAGCCACAGCCAAGAGGGAGACATGTCTCCAGAGCAAATGGATGACAGCATCCCACAATGCCTGTCTAGCTCGGAAGACTCCCCTTCTCCATTCCCCCAAGAGCCAACCGACGTCCAAAAGTCAGCTGGAAGCAGTTTTTGAGAGGAATGACGCCCCTAGTCCCATCTACCTGCTTTTTTTTTTTTATAATAAGGGAAAGTCTGGGATATAAGGTTTTGGTCCTTATTTATGTCCTTTAATTACGTCATCAGCCTTCGCTGGCTTCCCAGCCTAAAAAGTGGTTGGGCCCTCTGTGGGCTCTCCCTGTCCCCTCTCCTTTGTGCTCCTTCCCCCGTCAGTTCCCCTCTCTCCCTCTCCCCCAACTTGTGTCTCTCTCTCTCTCTCTCTCTCTCTCTCTCTCTCTCTCTCTCTCTCTTTCTGTCTTTCTCTGTCTCTACCCCCCCAATAAAGCTCTAAAAAGGTAACCATGGCTATGATTCTTTTAATCAGCACGCTCCTCCGCAGGCATGGCCGCCGTGGGCAGTGACCAGCCACGAGGGGCAGCTCGGCGGCATAACCAACATTGCATCAGCTCAACTTTACCATGTTCAATGATTATGTAGATGCTGTCTTCAGCAATAAGGCCTTACCATCAGTTTGTGGAGAGCAATCAATAAAGTCAGAACATTTATCTCTTTCTTTTCATCCCTCCAAATCATCCGATACACCATTTATCTATCTTTCAAATTCATAGCCTTTTTCCATTAAGTATGCCATATGCACACATGTGTATACACATATTGCAATATATAACCTGCTCATTCCATATAATGTTACTTATATGTATTTTCTCAGGGCTGACCACTTAGTATTGGAGGACTAATTGGTGTGCTATTCCCTGGCGAAGAATTTTCCTCCTACTGTCAGCATTCCTTAGTTGCTTGGAGTTCTTTGTGTATAGTATATTTTGAAATGAAGCTACAAGTATTAGATCTATTTAATGCAGAAAAACTTTTTGGTCATAATTCAATTATAGTTCTACAGAGGCCAGAAGTAAATTTTCCTAAGAATTAATCAAAAAGAATGTCACTCCATGAGAAATAATTGTCTTAAAAAATCTATGCAGATAAAGATTTTATTAATCTACAAAAAATAAACTAAAATTTAGAAAGTGGATGAAAAGGAACTTCCTGTGAACACAAAACATTTGTTATTATTAAATTCATAAATAATACAACAAAACTACCAGGGAAGTTGTGATAGCCAAATATTGTTGTTTTTTTTTCCTTATATAGTGTATTTCTTTCTTGAGTTCTATGTCATTAGTATGCATCAAAATTCCAGTAGTTAGGGTTTCTGATTTAAGATAGATTTTTAGCTCAAGAGATTGCAGTTTATAATTTTGCTTGTTGATGTTGAAACTGCTAGCCTCATCTAGGGACACTAGCTTCCAAATTAAAAAAAAAAAGTAAATGATTCATATCAGAATCCTTCCCAAAGCTGAGAAACTCTCTGGCCCTCACACCTATGAGATGATCATACAGAAGTTCTATGTCACGGAATTTTGGCTTCCAACTGTATTCTTATTATTCTGGCCATCACATGAAGTCTCAGTGCTTTACTTTGATTGCTTTTTGTAATCTAGTCTTCAAGCTTCCTATAAGTGGCACATAAAATCAATGTTTCTTTCTCTCATCATCTTATTTCCCTATAGAGAGCAATAAAGCACACTGAACACCATGCAAACTAAAAACTTGATCCATCTATGGTCTCCATGGAGACTTTAATTTAAGAAGGGTTTCTGTAATCATATGAAAACAAAATGTACGTGGATCAGTGTCTGCACTGATGCACTCAGGCCTCTTTGTCTTTGGCCACATTAATTAAAACCAATTTATTGCTTATTTATTTTGCAAATAATAAACCATACAACTATGGGTGCTGTGATTGTAAAATTAAGATATTTTCCATGGAGAAGGCCAGAGATTTTTTTTTTAATAATTATCATATTGGGATGATTAGAGAGTACCAGTGCAGTAAAACCCTATAATGAATTACTTTCCTATATACTATGGATTGTGGATCTTGATATGTGCCATATGTACAGAGGTTTAACTTATCTTTTTCATACCTATATGGAGAGATTTCTACAAAGAATAAAGTAAAGCAGTCATAAGCCTTTTTGATAGATGAAGACTCTTTAAATCATTTTTAAAGACTTTGTTAGGCTTTCCATTTAAGCTCATTTTAAAACACAGCTCTGAAAATGAAAGAATTGATGACGTCCAAGGAAGCAGTTTGCAAAGAGAACCTAGTTTCTGGGTAATTCCAACCACTGCAAAAATGTGCCACATATTTCAATTTCAAGAAGCAATTAGAAGAAAAGTTAACAATTTATGAAGTGAATTAGACAAGAAATATTTAGTGGTTTAGAACAGTAAGGACTGACACCTTTAAAATTAGGTGTGCACAGCCATAAATAATCTGTGCTCCAACCATTAAAGTTACAGTAATTTAATATTTTGTTTCCTATCTTTACACATTCTTTTTTATGTGTCTATTCCTCCACCAAAACACACACATACACACACACATACACACACACACACACACACACACACACACACACACACACACACACAGAAAGAGAGAGGAGTGGGTTAGTTATAATGTTCAACATATAAACTAAGGTAATCCACTGAATTTCCTGTGAGAATTTAAGTTAGTCTAATAACCAAATAAAGTGTAATCAATTCTACATATAAAACCATCTTTGGAATAAATTGTAGTACATAGTAACTAAGAATTCAAGTTTTACATATGTTTAATCTTTAAAGTTATGAAATAACATATAAAAGGTAGAGGAATCAAGGCCTTGTTAATATCTAGTAAGTAAAAGTATCTGAGTTCTCTACTTGTGCCTGGGTATGAGGCAGGGTGTAGACAAATTTCTAAGTGGTTTTATTAAATAAAAAGCACAGAGCCAAATATAGGGGTGAAAGCCTTAGATTGGGGAAATGGGGAAAGCCATCAGCCAACCTTACCTCACCAACTCTGCGGCTTCCAAATACGAGTTACTTCCTGTCTACCCGTGCCTTTATTGCCTTGCTGTTCTGCCCTCTCATTGGCTATCTTAGCCCAGCTACCTCACTTCCTCTTCCTACACAGCTCTGTCAATTTCTGTCTGTCTATACAGACCTCCAAGTCTCTATGGATGGTACTGGGATTAAAGGTGTATGTCACCTTGCATGAATCTGTTCCCTAGTGTGGCCTAGAATACACAGAGATCCTGCCTGGAAGGGATTAAGGGCATGTGCTGCATGACTTTTGTGTTTATTAAAATGGCTGTCCTTTCCTCACTGATCTCCAGGCAAGCTTTATTTATTAACATAGAAATAAAATATCACCACATTTCAGCACAAATAAAATATCACCACAGTGGGGAGTGGAGACATGACATTCTTAACACTTCAAAATTGTAACATGAATTTTAAAATGTCTTATTAATAAAAAACCCAAGCCAGATATTGGGGTAAATTCTGAAAGATCACAGAGACAGAACAAGCTACAGCCAACCTTACCTCGACAACTCCTCAGCTGATCCTGTTTCCTACAACTGGAAGCCTCTAGTTCTCATCAGAATGGATCTCAGCTGAACTGCTCAAAAGTCTAAAAGCTTAAAAGCCTAAAAGCCTCTAGTTCCTGGTCTTCATGCCTTATATACTTTTCTGCTTCCTGCCATCACTTCTTGGGATTAAAGGCGTATGTCTTTCCCAAGCAAGACATGAGATCTCAAGTGCAGGAATTAAAGGTATGTGTCACCATGCCTGGCTCTTTCCAGTGTGGACTTGAACTCACAGAGATCTGCATGGATCTCTGCCTCCCAAGTGATAGGATTAAAGGTATGTGTGCCACCATTTTCTGGCCTCTATGTCTATCTAGTAGCTATTCTGTTCTCTGACCCCAGATAAATTTATTAGGGTACACAATATATTGGGGGATACAATATCACCACACAAAATATTACATGCAATTGTAATTGTAATCCTCCCTTAAGAGTTGCCATATTCACCCACAGGAAACCTAGTTTACTTGAAAACATGCTAAGGAAAAGAGAGGAATAATTATCCCCTTTACCTGTTAGTATATATATACTCCCGAGAAGACCCTCCCTTGATGCAATTGTCTGCAGATATTCACTGATAACCATGCCTATTTTCTATGTTCTATCTCAAAATAAGTGTAACTTTTTCTTCTTTTTTAAGATTTATTTTTACCTTTAGGTGTATGAGTATTTGCACGGATGTATGGATGTTCACCATATGCATTGCTTGCAATGGCCAGAAGAAAGTATCAGATTACCCTGGAATTGGAGTTACAGATAATTTGAGTGGTTGGTTATGTGAGTGCTAGGAACTAAGATCAAGTCTTTTGAAAAAGCAGCAAGTGCCTTAAGCAGTGAACTATCTCTCCATACCCTGGCTCCTACATCTCTGCTTTCTTCTTTCTATCAATTCTTTAAATATCAACCATAGTACTGAGTATACTTAGCTCAACTGTGGCGAGCCACAAGGAAATGAAATAGAAGTACAGCTGTATGTTATAAGCAATACCTTGACAAGACCAAGGGTCAGTCGAATGGAAAGCCAATCAGCAAGGACTACTGGTGTTATGCAGCTTAATATTCAATTGTGCCTTGCTATGAATTCCGTGTGCTCATAATTCTCCTAAAATATGTATGTGTGTATGAATCTCCGTTTCAAAGCACCTGGATAGTCATGTAGACAGAACCTTCTGCCTCTGAGCTCCAGGCCCCCTCTTTAGCATTTGTTTTGGGTATCCGCCATTTGCAAATACCCTCCTTGAGCTACTTCCTAAGATAGAGTCAACCCTAAATAAAGCCTTAAAAGACAAGCAAGGAACAGATAGCTACCAGGCCATCTGTTAGACCCCTGAAAACTCCCTGAACTAAGATAAAATGTCCTTTCTCAGACTACATGTCTCATAGGCCAAATGCCTGCCTGCTAGATGAACAAGATTTGTTTCTTGTGCAAATCAAGGCCTCCTCTCTCTATCTCACTGCCCCAGAGAATGCCTTAAACCAAAAAGGACTTTCCTCTTACCAGGCATTTCAAGCTGTGATGCAGATTGACTAGCTATCAGTACTCTTCCCCCGCCCTGTCAGGAAAATGGCAGCAGAGGAAAAAAGTGACAGTTTTAATTTTTAGTGACCTACTGACTTTCCCTACCCTATCACCTGTAAGTTTCTAGTTGAACACATTTATGATAGACTCATAATGCCTTCACCTAACCACAGTAAGGATATATTTCTAGCACACAAATTCCTTTTCTGATTTATTTCAACTACTAACTGACTCTACTCCTATCTCTCCCCTTTTGGGTTGCAAATAAAATTGCCAGGGAGCCTCAAGTGGGGACCCCTACAATCTTGTGCTGTATACAAAACATAAGGTGTTACTGTTGGAGAAAGGATAGAGACAAACCCTGGGAGAAGGGGCTAAGAATTGAGGGAACTAAGGATGGAGGGAACTAAGAATGGAGGGAACTAAGGATTGAGGGAACTAAGGATTGAGGGAACTAAGGATTGAAGGGAATTAAGAGAATTGGAACTAAGGAAACTAAGATAATTGGAACTAGGGAAACTAAGGGAATTTAGAGAAATCAGGAATTGAGGGAATTAAGAAATGAAGAGATCTGAGAGAGTTGAACTAGTGATTGAATGATGATGACTGACGAATAAACGAATTGAACGAAAGAGCTCTGAGCAACTGGATTCATTCCCGCGCCAATGGTAGCATCTCTCCTGGGACCCTGGAATTGTATAAATTTAAGGCTGGACCCTTAAATATTATACAAAACTCAACATTCTATATGTTCTCACTCTTTCCACTAAAGCCTTTCCCTCCATCTTCCCACCATGCAGCTGCTTGCTAGACTCCCATTGTTAGGCCTATCTGTGTTTTGTTTTGTTTTGTTGACCCTGACTTAAATGATTAAATGACACGGTTATCTCTATTCTGTTCTCCATCTTCATCTTTCTAACAGCTTTTCACATTTCCAGCTTGCATACTGTGTTGCTCTTCTCTAATAGTGTGGTTCAAGATCTTCCATCTGGGTCTATTTTTAAACTGCTTTTATCAGTGAGAATAAGAATTACACAAAAATGGAAACTCAATTTCCAAGGAGCATCCTTTTTGTCAAAAGAAGAAAATAAAAGTTTATTAGTCTGGCAATGAATTAGTCTAGCTCTGCATAACATTTGGTCATTCACTTATTAAAGCATAACCAATTTCATATTATTAACTTCATTTCACTGAATGTAGAATCAATAGATGTGAGATCATACATTTGTATACAGTATTTGCTCAATACAGATAAAATAAGCTTAAATTAACTCAAAGGATTAGAAAACAAGACAAGTTAAATAATTAAGAAGTGCTGAGTAATGATTATATGGTTTTGTTTTGTTTTTTTTTTTTACTATTTGTTTCAGTCTAAGTTAAAAGTAATTTGTTTTAATGTAAAATCTGAGCATATTCTGAGAAGAAAAAGTTACTTTATAGGGATGTAGGTATTACCTACTCTTTCTGGAAAATAGTAATTTAAATAAATCATTTGAAGAAATTATTGCCAATTCTAAAAAATAACTTCAATTATCCATTTGTCCCCTTAGTACTTTTTTAAAAAAAAGTTTTACTAAGTCCAGGTAGGTCCAGTCCCCTCCTCCCAGGCTGAGCCAAGAGATCCTGCATTTCTGCATAGGCCCCAGATTTCAAACAGCCAACTCATGCAATGAGCACAGGACCCGGTCCCACTGCCTGGATGTCTCCCAAACAGATCAAGCCAATCAACTGTGGCACCCATTCAGAGGGCCCGTGGGGGGGGGGGGGGGCTTTGCCCTGGAGGAGGTGGGAATGGGGGGTGGGCTGGGGGGAAGGTGAGGGGGACCAGAGGGGGGAGAACAAGGGAATCCGTGGCTGATATGTAGAACTGAATTGTGTTGCCAGGCGGTGGTGGCACACGCCTTTAATCCCAGCACTCGGGAGGCAGAGCCAGAGACACAGAGAAACCCTGTCTCGAAAAACCAAAAAAAAAAAAAAAAGCAAAAAATAAAAAATAAAATAAAAAAAAGTTTTACAATGATAAGTGAGACATATCAATAGATAAAGAAACAAACACATTTTAATTTGTTGAGACAGAACTATTGTGCTGGGTGGTGGCTGCGCACACCTTTAATCCCAAAACTCAGAAGGCAGACGCAAGCAGATCTCGGTGAATTTGAGACCAACCTGGTCTACAAAGAATGTTCCAGGATACCCAGAGCTGTTACACAGAGAAACTCTGTCTCGAAAGAGAGAGAGAGACAGAGACAAAGACAGAGAGACAGAAAGACAGAGCTATTTAGCTACAGCTTTAAGCTTCACACATAACTGGACTTAACAATTTACTGCTTGGCACCATAAAGGTAGGTTAAGGAGGGGTAGAAGATGGAACTGAACTAGTGGAGTTTCTGTCTGGTAACCTATGCAACTGTCAACAAATGATGGTATTGATTCTAATACTGGCAATATTCAAATTAGACCATAGATATTGTATCTAAGTACATTCTTAGAGTATGACATGATAATTATTTTATCTACTTAGAAAAAAGGACTTGAGCAAAAAAAATGTTAATATAGACTAAATTGATACTCTCTTTTAAGAAGTCAGGTTTTAACATTATCATTTAATTTACTAAGTTACTGAGAAATAAGTTTAAGAGTTCAATATTTCTGAAATATGAGGTTGCTTCAATTTCAAGTACTATAAGTATACCTCAGACCTTAGCTGAGTCATAAAAGTTGTCATATTTTCATATGCACATGGTTCCTGAGTAATGGAATGGGTCAATTTATATATGTATATTCTATAATACAAAGAATTGGCACATTCTCTTAGGCCCACTTAAGAGCAGGTAACATATAAAAATTCAACTTTCAGAAATTATTGAAATAATTCATATTCATGCACAAATATCCATCGGCATATGCAGTGCCTTGTCTCTTAGTAAAAATTTTAGTTGTTTTTTACTAACCTTCAGTAATTAAACAAATTGTATGAGATACTAATATAAAACAGTCTCCTGATTATACAACATTCAATAGTTTTCATGCAGAGAAACGTTCAGGTTCTTTATAATGTCACTTGAATTTCTTCTTTCTGTCTGTTTTTTTAAACTAGAAAGAGACAACTCCAGCCTTAAGATTACCTCCAAATTGAATAACCACTTGCTTTTTCTGTGAGGAATAATTTACCATATGTATCATTCCTTTAAATACCATGTAAAGAATATCAAAAATATATGATTTAACATATATTGATGAATTTAATTTTATAATATACATAAGAAACAATAAAGCTTAAGGTCTTTAACATTGAGAACAGACAGTGAAATAGTTACTTCCTTGTCTAAGTGGACATCAAATCAAATCGTTTCTTTTTTGGAAAGTTAGAAAGCCAATTTTTTTGTATGATAAATAAGCCTAGAAATCAATAGTTAAGAAGTAAAGAAAATTTTAATCCTTAATGTTTATTTTTAAAGAGTAGCAAAATTTGTACAATGAATCTTTCTTAATCTAAACACTGTATTCAGATTATGCATCCATGAAATATGGTTTGGAGATTTTTCTATGAACCTTATAAATCTACTTTTTAAAATTTTGCCCAGAAAGCATTTTCCAACAAGTTTGAAACTGAATGTATGTCAACAGTATAGTCTCTTTTATATTGTAATATTTCATTTAATCAGATGCAATAGTGATACAGTTGGCTTAGATGTATTTTGGTCTGTAAGTAGGATGAATTAAGCAGCTCCTTCAGTCTCTGAGAGTTTTGTATTTCTAATATATACCTGTATATGTATACAATTTCATTTCCTTTCCCCTAAACCATTCAGATAGGTCAGATGGCTTAATTCAGCTCAGATATGTAACCAAATCTCGATTCATTTCAGTACCCTGTGGTATTCTATGTGAGAAGTGGCTGTTGTAGTCACTGTTCTGTTGCTGTGAGGAGACACTATCACCATAGCAACTCTTATAAAGGAAAACATTAAGCTGAGGGCTTGCTTGTAGTTTCCCAGGCTTAGTCCATTATGATCATGGCAGGGAGCATGGTGCATGCATGGCAAGCATGGTGAGTGCTAGAGACTTGTGAGCTACATCCTGATCTGCAGAGAGAGGGAGAGGGGGAGGGGGAGGGGGAGGGGGAGGGGGAGAGGGAGAGGGAAAGGGAGACAGAGAGAGGGAGAGGGAGAGGGAGAGGGAGAGAGGGAGAGGGAGAGGGAGAGAGGGAGAGGGAGAGGGAGAGGAGAGAGAGAGAGAGAGAGAGAGAGAGAGAGAGAGAGAGAGAGAGAGCTCCCACCTGGCTTAGGCTTTTGAAACCTCAAAGCCCAACCCAGTGACACACTTCCTCCAACAGGGTCAATCCTAATCCTTCTGTCAAATAGAGCCATTCCCTGATGGTTATACATTCAAATGAGCCTATGAGAGCAATTCTTATTTAAACCACCACGGTGGCATATGTGGGGGTAGTAATTCTATGCCTAGGTTGGAAGACTGGAAGACAAGAGAATTACACTTTAGCAAAAGAGGAGAAAAGCCACAGGAGAATGGATAGAGATTCTTGATTACTCTCCTAACAAGTTTGATTGGCTCTTAGTTTTCACAGTCTAAGGCATCACCATAATTAAATTTTTGAGAAATATAATCATTTCACAACTATCTTGCCAAGTTATATAAGGTATTTAGCAATTCTTACCAGTGTTATATGACATTATTCCCAGGGATATGTGAACAAAGATCTACTCACCCCAAATAGGGAACTGATCACAAGCCAAGATAAGGATACTTCCAACTTGGACTTGGAACCAATGAGTTTTATTGGGGTTACAGTAACATGGATCAAGGGTTACTTACAGGGTCAGAATTGACTTAAAGACAGCTGTATCACCAAGGCCTACTTTAACATGGGTGATGGCTTGAGAGCTGGAAAATAGTAAACATACAGCACATTGCCAAACCTTAAGCAGGTTGGAGAGCATTCTTTCCAATCAATTTGTTTAGTCTGAGTCTTCTTCTAGGCAGTTTGGCAGATCTCAGAGTATCTCTCAGCAGTCCTGACAGCTTATTATTCTTGGGAAGAGTGGGGCCTAGTAAACCTGTTCAGTTTCAAGTCCTTTCTGAGGTTATTGAGTTGCTTACTTCCTGAGCTTATGGAATTCCCTGCATGATTGAATGCTTCATCTCCTCTTAGATCATCCTATTGTTTCACCTCCCATTTTACCATCCTGTGTCTTGTCAGAACACTCATGTTCTGCTCTGAGATGGAAGGTTTTAATTTCAGTGAAAATCGTCATACAACAGCAAGACAGTACCAGTGAATTACACAAGCCATGGAAACTTAGCTAATAATAATTATGTACTCAGTGTAAAAAAAATTGAAACCAGACTTCTAGAGCAATTAAAATAACGTATTTCTTCAATCTACTCAAAGATGAACAGCACGAAGGGAGTAGATATCACAGCTTGAATGATAAACTTTGTAATTTAAACATAAACTAACTATACAGTGATTTCAATGAAAATAATATAATGTTGAAAACTACATATGCCTCATTTTAATGGTTATATGTTTGTCTTGGCTGATATTGTAAACCAGAATAACCAAATGTGAGACAAAAAATTGCACCACAAACAAAAGCAGAAGACTACATCAAAATAGTTTAGAGTGTTGATATAAAGTGGCAAGAAATATAAGCCTTTTCCAAAATGAATTAGATGGGTAAACTTTTCTGGTTTACATCCAAGATCGATAATTAAATGTATGTAATATTCAGAGGAAAATTATTATGTAATTTCATATCTTCTGTTTAGAAATTCAGTAGAGTCAAAGTATCATATTCTGTCTTGATTGTAGGCTTCAAAATTGTCCAAGGTGTTAATATTCTCTGTGTATTACCTTGGAGGATATCAGCTAGGTTTAAAATGTAATTGGAATAAGCAAACATTCCATTTGCCAGTTTTATTTTGCTTTTTCAGCCTGAAATACAAGATAGAGCTGTCTATATTGATCAGATTTTTCTGACTTAATGTCCAATTATTACTTCATGTTTGCTGAGTCTCACTGAACTACATGGAATATGTTTCATAACAATGATTTATCACAGCACTCTGGATCATTAAAAATAAGTTCTGATGCATTTCTCTTCAACAAATGGTATTTATAAAACTGAACATTTTATTTGACATCTGTTAGTAAAAAGTTCTGTTTCCCATTTGTGTTATGTCCATTTGTGTAGAAAATGTGATATTTTAATCTAACATTAAAAGAACCAACATTTATGAGAAAATAAACTCAGGTAGGTATTTCTCTCTCAGGAAAATATTTTGTTTGTTATCTTATTTTTTGAGACAGTGTGTACAGCCCAAAGTGCCCCTGATTGTCCTATGCAACCAAGTATAACACTGAACTTTTGATCCTCCTACCTCTTAAATGCTGGGATTATAGACATGTATACACTGTTATGGCTGGTATTTGTGGTACTGGCTAGGCAAGTACTCTACCAAGAAAAATATATCTGGAGACTTATTTCTGGTTATGAAGAAGAATCAGCATTTGGCCTTCTGCAGGGATAGTCAAGTCTTCAGGCAGACTGCCATACATTTAATGAGAGTTTGCTACAACTTTTTACTGGATGGCTCAGCGTCTGGAGAATTAATGGCTTTATAGGTCAAAGCCAGGAAACTGCTTCTGGTATATTCACCATCAATGGTCCTACCATCATATATAACTATATGAATATCTTGCATTTTGTTATACTACTCAGATTTTTAAATGATTTTAGGTTGTCTGTGCATAACACTTAGAAATTGATTATTTTTACTTGTAGTGTATGTATATGCATGTGACTGAGATGTGGGATAAACCATGCATGCAAAGGTATGTATGTATGAGGAGAACAGAGTAAAATTTTTGTGGAATTGAACCTCTTCTTCCATATATCTATTAGTTAGTGGAAATAAAATCAAGTTAACAGGCTTTAGTGGCATGAGCCTTTCTGGCTGAGACACTTTGTTGGTCATTTCTTTATTTTTAGTTCAGTGAGTCAAATTAATCATAAGTCATATCTAGGCAAAAATAAACTCACTTGTTTGATCATTTTGTTCACAGTAAAACTTCCTCTATCTAATGTATTTGTGTTAGAATGAAGGGTACACTGGAGTTAGATACTCAACTTCTATTTTTTAACTTTATCTCAATGAAATAAACTAAATAAAATAAAGTTCTCCATTATAGAGAAGTATTATAGAAACTATAAAATAAAAATAAAAAACTCCTTTTAAAATACTACAAAAAATTTACAGGCCACAATACTGTCTCTGAGCATCTGAAATAATAGACATCAATACTTGGGAAATTCTTATACATTATTGCTTCAACATGGCACAAGCATTTCTCACATACCGACAACAAAAATGATCTATCTCTCTCTACAAGATGTTTGTTTCACTGATAAATAAGTAAGCACCTGTAGAAACTACCATTTAATATTTCTGAACTTAAAACATGTAACTTGCTACAGAAATTTTAGCTTCAAAAACTTTTCACTATGGAAGGAATAATAAAGTGAAGTGCTGCCCAAAAAATTAAAAGTAGGAAATAATCATAAAAAATTTTAATTGATGAAATATTTCTAATTACATAAAGCTATTTATAAGCAATGCAATTTGTCTGTAAAAGAAATCATGATAAATATTTAATAAAATCGAGCTATAGGTTAGCAATTCCTCTTTAGAATTCCTGTTAATCAAAAACACCACAAAGGATTGAAAAAATAAAAATAGAAAACATATTTGAAATTCATAATCTAGTAAATGATTGATATTAAATTTCACAATGAATTCCTGAAATCAATACTTGAAACTGACATAAAATGTAGAATAGCAAAATTGTGACATTTCATAGTATAATATCCCAAAATAAGAAGCAAACACATGAAAAGATAATGGACTTCATCAGGTAAATCAGAATGGATTCTCAATGACATATTATTGAATAATTATGAGAATGGTAAAAGTAAAAAAGATAGCAAGTATTGATGAAGATGTGAAATTACTGAACCTCTCATCCGAGATTGGCTTGAGCTGTAAGATTGTAAATCCATTGAAATAATTTGTAGATCTTAGTAAAATTGAATAAACATACATCCATTGATTCAAAAATAACTCTCCTCTGCCGGGTGGTGGTGGCACACGCCTTTAATCCTAACACCCGGGAGGCAGAGGAAGGCGGATCTCTATGAGTTAGAGGCCATCCTGGTCTCCAAAGCAAGTTCCAGGAAAGGCGAGAAGCTACACAGAAAAACCCTGTCTCAAAAAAACAACAAAAAAAGAATAACACTCCTCAGCTTAACATAATGGATATGTACATATATGTATATGTTATAATATATATGTATATTAATATTTATATACAAGAATTCTTATGTCAGTACTCCTTACAATTGATGAAGGTGAAAATATGTGCAAACTAAAATGTTCAACATTATAAATGATAGCATAGCCACACACTAGGCTATAATGTAATAATAAAAATTAATTAGTTAGTTACTTGCAATAACATGTACAAATCCAACCTAGATGAATTTTGTAAAACAAGGGTACCTGGGGCTGGAGAAATGGCTCGACAGTTAAAAGCACTGGCTGTTCTTCCAGAGGTCCTGAGTTCAATTCCCAGCAATCATATGGTAGCTTACAACCACCCATAACTAGATCTGGAGCCCTCTTCTGATCTGCAGGCATACAGGCAGGCAGTACACTGTATGTGTAATAAATAAATTAAAACAAAACAAAACAAAAAGAGTACCTAATGGATATCTATGTAATTAAACTTTGAATTTTGAAAAAACATTGCTTTGAATAAAATAAAATCTTTCTTCCTTTGTGTGGGTATACAATGATTGAGTGGGAGTCTGTGGAAAACTTCCCTGAAATATGTCTTGACAAGAAAGTTTCTTTTACTTTTTAAAAATTTTTGGAACCACAGGCTTATTTCTGTGGATTTTTTGAATATGTGTTATAGTTCAATAAAAAAAAATTGTAAGAACTGAAAATTTTCACGAGAAAAATAACAGGGAACAAAGGACAATCTGTAAAGATACGATAAGGATAAAATTGTCATAGCAAACCCAGACATTCATATACATTTTCTATAAATCTCATTTTTGATTGGGTTATAGATGTTATCAGACTTTTAATTAAAAGCCTAAAATTGAAATTGAAGTTATACAACAAAGGGATATAACACTCTTTCCTGAATATAAAACCTCAGTGTTAAGTTTGGGTTCCCTCTTGAGCAGTTATTGGTGAAAGATGTCCCAGAGACCTACCTCAAACAGTACAAACTATTGCCATTGTTCTCGGTTGTCCACCAGAACTTGAAGGACCCTATTGCTGAAGACACCACACCCTTTGATTAGTAGGAATTGAAGAAATACAATTCTTACTGGCCAGAAGTCTTCCTCCATTCTGGCTAGCTTTCATAGTGCAAGAATTTCTCCACAGGTTACAGGGGGCAAAGTCCGAGGAATTCATTTACATTCTAACCAAGTTGTGATACATGAGCGACACAGAATGACAAGTTATTTTCATAAGTGCAATAAGGGCACAAATATTATGGAAATAATAAACTACTTCCTGATTGGACTGTTAGGCTAGCTCCACACAATGAAATGCATACCTGTTTCTGTATATCTGTATAAGAACAAATAGAGGAGTTCATAGGTCCCACAGGTTAATACACTGGTATTACTTTGCTATATGGACATAGTACCAAATCCATAACTCTTAAATCCATAACTATCTCTACCTATAAATTAGTGCAATTCTTAGACCTCATCAGGGAAGTTTCTTTGTACAGTAAATACAGTAAATGGCAGTTACCCAGGAGCTAACAACTAGTCAAAGTGTAGAACATAAGGGTAAGTATAATGTTCCCAAGTGGGACACCTTTATCAACACCTCCAAAGGGTCAGGGATCATCTCAGAAGAGAGGAAATATTTATTGTAATGGCCAGAGGATTGATAGGATCAGGGTTAAACAGCATTTTCTACACATGATAGGACTACTATACTCATTAACTCATAACAGCTGGGATTACCTGCATAAGATATATACAAGATAACACAGCATTTCAGAAGGGAAAAAATAAAGGCCTGAAGAGTGCCCATCCCTGAGAAACTATTGACAGTTGATGGCTTCTAGGGACTGAGGAAAAGTTCACTTTAAGGATGTAGACCCTGATAAGTTGATCATGCACTAGTGTATGGCCCCACATTCTTGAGTATTTATGTAGAATAAGTTGTACTTGTGTGTTATTAAAAAAAACCAGAAAAATAGAATTAAAAACAAAGAGGACATGGGTTTAGGATAGGGATAGGAAACTATGAATTGGATCTGAGCAGGGTTACCAAGAGAAGTGGGTGGTGAATGTGTTCAAAACACATTGTATGCATCAATAAATTTCTCAAAGCATCAATAAAATATATTTTACTGTAGTGGGTAGCCATTCCAGCTTTGATCTGGAAGTTCCAAACCCCATTGAGACTTTGGCAACTGTCACGCCTACAAGGCGGGGCCAAGGGAGGCACCTGGAGACCTGAGATCTGGATGGGCGGGGCACTCACCAGGGTTCGTGAGGTCCCTGAAATATCTTTGTGTATACCTCCATTGGTTTTCCAGGTTCTGGAATTTTTTCCCAAGCATTTAGAGCTGCTGTACGGCATAGGGATATTGTATGCTCATCATAAGTGGCTTGTACATTCCTGTCAGTGAAACATCCCTTACCAAGTATTTGATCTTGGGAGATCACAAAACCTCTGATTTCACCTTGTTGTTCTAAATTTTTTGCCTCTTCTCTCAACCAGCTTTTCCACTGTAGCTGCTGGCTATATTCTAGAACAGCTGAAATTAACTGATGCCAGTCATCTGGGATGATTCTATGTGAGGTAGACCATGAGTTTAACATCTGTCTTACGTATGTGGAGTGTATCCCATAGGTAACTACTGCTTCCTTTATATTTTTAAAGTCCCTTGTTGAAATTGGTTGTAATGTATATGTATTATATGGCTCAGGGTGTGTGTCATCTCCTGGCTTCTCATGGATGATAACAGGATAAGCCATTGTGTAAGAGCCATTTGGAGATGTTACAACCTCTATGGTCTTGCCCTTCTGCTTATTAGGTCCCTTGTCATGTTTATTGAGAGTTTCTTCTAAGGCTTGCAAATGAGCACCTAGGGTCTGTTCTAGGGAGTGAACTTCCTCTCTGGCAAGGGACTCCAGATTTCTCATGGAATCATAGAAGTTTTTTTTTTTTTTTTTTTTTGGTTTTTTTGAGACAGGGTTTCTCTGTGTAGCTTTGCGCCTTTTCCTGGAACTCACTTGGTAGCCCAGGCTGGCCTCGAACTCACAGAGATCCACCTGCCTCTGCCTCCCGAGTGCTGGGATTAAAGGTGTGCACCACCACCACCACCACCACCACCACCACCACCACCACCCGGCTTTCATAGAAGTTTTTATGTTCCTCAGAAACACATGATTCCATGGACCTTATCTTATCAATTAATGATAATCTTTCTTCCTTATATAGTGTCTGGAGAGTTAGTGTTCTGTCCATTAAATATTCACATTTATTATCAATAAGATCAATTTTTGGTACAAGCCTGTTTTGTAAATCCTGATCAGCAGATTCCAGTGAAAGAATCTTTTTCTGTACGCTTTCATTGCTATCTCTTAAAGCAGATTCCAGAGAAAGAATCTTTTTCTATAAGCCTTCATTGCTATCTTTGAAAGCCTGTAAATCCTGGCTAGCAGATTCCAGAGAGAGAATCTTTTTCTGTAAACCTTCATTGCTATATTGCTATTTTTTAAATCCTATATCAGTCCCAATGATGACTCATCTTTGTTCTTTTTATTAAACCAGTGTTTGAACACTGTGTGAATTATTACGATGAATGCCAAAATGGTACAGGCCAGATATGACTTAGGAAGGTCGTATATTTCCAGGAAGATGTCATTCATCATACAGGCAAAAACGTTTTCAAATTCTTGTGAGGTAATGTTGTCAGCCATATTACAAGAATTACTCAAAATTTGTTTGTCAATTTTTTTTTTTTTGGTTTTTCCGAGACAGGGTTTCTCTGTGTAGCTTTGCGCCTTTCCTGGAACTCACTTGGTAGCCCAGGCTGGCCTTGAACTCACAGAGATCCGCCTGGCTCTGCCTCCCGAGTGCTGGGATTAAAGGCGTGCGCCACCACCGCTTTTAAGGTGTAAAATTATCAGGTACACTTACCTTTCATGGTTTTTGGAGGGTGTAGTAGCATTTTTGAGCCAGCAGGTGGCGATGGTACAGCTCCAAAGCAGGGCCTCCTAGTGATCTTGGCTGACTGCAGCTCGCTGGAGTCAAGATGGCGGGAGCCGGACCCGGCGCCAGCACTCAGGAAGCCGGGGAGTGCCTCTTTCGCTGGTCTCGGGGCTAAGCTAGGGAGCTGAGACCAGACTAGCTGCTCCCTCTTTAGGGAATGGAACCCTTTAGGCGTTCCCTGGTTATATGGAACTTTGCAGGCGGGTTTAGGTACCCGCTAGCCGGGGAGGAGGCTGAGGGTGGGAGCCACCCAGGCCTTTGGAATTTGCCCCACGTGAGCGCCAGATATTGGTGAAATTATTATGGCCACTCCACGTAGTTAAAAGGAGATTTATTTAATGGCGTAACTTACAAGTTAAGGGATAGGTAGGTCGCGGAGTCTGGGGAAGGTGTATCGCAGTCCAGCGGTGTTCTCTGGAGCTCTGCTTGGTCCACCTTCACCGTCCAAGGTCCCGGAAACGAATGCGTGCGCCGCCCATCCAGATCTCGGGTCTCCAGGCGCCTCCCTTGGCCCCGCCTTGTAGACGTGACAGTTGCGGAAGTCTCAGTGGGGTTTGGAACTTCCAGATCAAAGCTGGAATGGCTACCCACTACGTTTTACTTTTTAAAAAATTAAAAATACAGTGTCCTTGAAATTCAAGTTATGTATCTTTTGTTTTTTTTGTTTTTTTATGTGTTTTTGGTTTTTGACATAGGGTTTCTCTGTGTAACAGCCCTGGTTGTCTTGGAACTTACTCTATAGGCCAGGCTTCACCTCAAATTCACAGATATCTGCTTGCCTCCTCCTCCCAGGTGCTGGGATTAAAGGCATGCACCACCACCACCCAGATATTTAGGCATCTTTTACTAAGTAGGTGTTACATAGAAATGCTCTTATAAACCCAGTGTTCTATGTTTCAGGCCAGCTGAACCGAAGTCTATCAGAATACTATTTAGAAATGTGGCTTACATTTCTTCATACTTCTATTTCATGCTCTTAATATATGTGAATTTTTTCTAAGACCCAGGTGTTCTGATACATGGTTATGTTACAGGCAGGCTAGTAATCTTATGAATTACATCTGATAACCATATATAAAGCATCTGTTGGTAAAGTTTTATGGGAATGCAAAGATTACTATGTTCTGTAAAGATGCATTCTTCTAAGAATTATTTCTTTGAAACCGTAGAAGGGTCATGTTTGTACAAACATTTCATATTGAAAATAGTTTGCCGAGACCAAGATAGATTATTGTATTACCTTTGTTACATAAAAACTATTATCTGGCTTTGAAAAAGAGTTTATCATTAAGCAGTGGGGAGCAGGTGGACTTAAGATTTCCAGACAAGACAAAGTAACATCCCAGTGTATAATTGTATTCTATTTGATATATAATTGGTGGTTTTATATCTCCTTTTACTTTATTTTGACAACTGAGAAGTTTAATGAGAGAATATTATTGATGAACTCCATTGACCAGCCTTTCTTCACCCTTAAGACTGTGGACTTGAAATTAATTGGTGTGTAGTACCTGTTTTTATTTCATACATTTAAACTTATTTTTTTTCTTTAACTGACAGGAAAATCACTTAAATGAATAGTATAAACCATAATCATTTCAGAGGCAAGTAAATTAATTGGATTTGAAGGATGAGTGATATTATCATTGTGTATCAAAATAAGGATAAATTTGATGAATGCCAAGATGTGATACAAACAAATATATACTTGGATATTACCTCTCATTAGTTCAGCACAATTATTTATGATTTTATTAGAAGTGCAAGTCTGTGTGTATTTGTTCCCACATAAATAATATGACAAAGGTCTCTTCAATGGAACAAATTTGTTTGGATTTCAAAAAAGTATATTCAATATTATACTGGTATACATTTCACTCTTAGCTAGTATGCAAAGGGTTATGTTATCCAATTCTAACATTTATGAGATATACTGTGGTAAAAATTCTTAAACTAATCACTGTTATTGTGGTGGTTTGAGTGCAAATTGCTTCCATAGACTCCTATGTTTGAATACTTGGTCCCCAGTTGGTGGAACTATTTGAAAAACATTAGGAGTTGTTGCTGTGGGATGGTCTGTATGTCAAATGTGTTGTTTATTGGTCAATAAATAAATCACTGATTGGCCAGTGGCTAGGCAGGAAGTATAGGTGGGACAAGGAGGAGAATAAAGCTGGGAAGTGGAAGACTGAGTCAGAGACACTGCCAGCCGCCATGATGAGAAACAGCATGTGAAGATGCCACTAAACCATGAGCCACATGGCAAGGTATAGATTTATGGAAATGGATTAATTTAAGATATAAGAACAGTTAGCAAGAAGCCTGCCACGGCCATACAGTTTGTAACCAATATAAGTCTCTGTGTTTACTTGGTTGGGTCTGAGCGGCTGTGGGACTGGCGGGTGATAGAGATTTGTCCTGACTGTGGGCCAGACAGGAAAACTCTAGCTACAAGTTGTGGCTTTATTGGAGGAGGTGTGCCATTTGGGGTGGACTTATGAGTTTCAAAAGTCTGGTGACATTCCTAGTGTGCTCTCTTTTTCTCTGTCTCCCACTTGTGGATAAAGGTGTGAGCTCTCCGCTACTGTTGCAGTGCCTATTTCAAACTATGATGATTATTGACGTTAATACTCTGAAACGTTAAACCTCAATTAAACTCCTTTTTTCTATATGTTTTCTTTCTCTTGATGGCTTATTACACTAATATGAAAGTAACTAAGATGCTTCTGTTTATTTTCAGGATCACAGCAACTCAAGGATATTAGAAGTCCACAATAATAAATAGCCATCAACACCTACCATGACTCTGTAGCAACTATAGGAGCCCCAGATCCTTTACTTGCATACTACTGGTAACAGAAAACTTGTTATTGCTTTCCCAGGAATCTCAATTATTTTTAGATAGCTATAATTTTTAGAGTGATCTTTCTCGTGTTGTAGAAGAAACAGCTAGACAACCACCATTTTTTCTTTTCTTATCCATCATAGCTGCAACAGCTGTGTAAGGAAAATGAGAGAGAAATCCTGATGAGAATATTTGAAGTTAATTATTTTGCTTTTCATGGGCTCACGATTATAACTCATGTAAGATGAAGAACTTCCAAGAGACTGCTAAGAACTTCCAAGAGACTGCTTAGAACCTCGACTAAGGGTTAAAGTTGACTAGGCTGTCATCCTCATGTTCATGTAGTCAATGCTTTGCTTCTCTCCAAGAGGTCATGGAGGGTACACACAGTTAAAACCTTCTCTGTAACTAAATGTATGTCTTGATATAGATGACAAAGACAAAGCAAGAACCTTCTTCCACTCTTGTAATTTGATGCATGTTTTCAATACTGTTCTGTAGCTGGTGGCACTATTTGGGGAAAGGACAGAGAAGTCATATGGCAGTGGGGTCTAGTTAATAGAATTAGGTCATTAGCAGCTTGCCTTTGAAGATTACAGCCTGATTACTGGTTCACCTTCCTCTTTACTTCATGGTTCACAGTGATAGAAGAGTAGCTAATACATTCAGCAGTGCATCCCAGACACTAGATGATCACACAGTGGTGTAACAGTGGAGTAAGAACAAGGACAGAGAAGCCAAGACACTCTGCTCAAAATTCAAGGAGAAAATATTGGGTATAATTACATATGGGCCGATGAACAAAGCCATAAGTGTATATCCCACTGCTCCATTAGATTTCACATATAAATTGCCTTAATTAGGGTTTCTATTGCCATAATAAAACACTATGACCAAAAACAACTTGGAGAAGAAAGGGTG
The DNA here is from genome assembly GCF_007827085.1 of Peromyscus californicus insignis. Classification (NCBI taxonomy): domain Eukaryota; kingdom Metazoa; phylum Chordata; class Mammalia; order Rodentia; family Cricetidae; genus Peromyscus; species Peromyscus californicus. The sequence goes on along the minus strand of NW_026294391.1, from coordinate 71,688,950 downwards.
TGTTTCAGCTTACACACAAGTCATACTCCATCACTGAAGAACTTCTGACCAACAAGTCAATGTAGGAACCTGAAAAAAAAACTTATGTAGAAACAATGGAAAAATGTTGCTCTCTAGCGTGTTTCTCATGGCGTGCTCAGCCCGATTTCTTATGCAAACCAGCATCACAGGTCCAGGGGTGGCACCACCCCCAGTAAGAAACACATACCCAAATCAATCATCAATCAAGAAAATGAACTATAGACTTGTCTACAGAAAAATCTTATTTGTGTCAACTTGATATAATATTAACCAAAACAATTGACTTATTATCAACTTGTCACATACTTTAATATTAATAAAATGCTAGATATGTTTAAAAATATTATATAATTTAATCCTCTGATTCCTACAGTCACTAAAAATATAGTCTGATATTTCATTCATTCCTAGAAGTAAATTCTAAGAGTAGAATAACTGAAATTAAATCTTATTTGGTATTTCCAGATTATTCAATCATATCAATAATTTTCTAATTACTTAATATCTTTTATTATAATAATATTCTTCTGTTCAATATTGAACAAAACAATGTTGCTGAGGTGTTAATAATATTTACAAAAGAATAAATATGTTATTCAGATATTGTCAAATAAACATTAAGGCACTAGTCTGAGAACAATACTGCTAATAAGCAAATTTTTTATTAAGATAAAATAACAAATTAAATACTGGTCATTTTAGAATAACAAGATTTCAGAGCAGCTTCCCCCAGTCCACAACCAAAACTAATCAAATTAGATAGGAATGGAAACTACATACTCATCGAGAAAAAAAATCCACCATATAGCATTTCAATGCTTTACATCTTTTATAAATTTTTAATTATTTTTTTATATTTTTTTCTCAGCTGTCTCTCTCTTCATTTTCTTACTCTATCTCCCAAACCACTGACTGATCATTCCCACTCCCATCCCCACCTGACTCAGTACATTTGCAAAATTTATTCCATTTCCCCTTCTCAGAGGGGTCCATGTGCCCTCATTAGAGCTCTCCTCTTAACCTCTTTGGGTCTTTAGTTCAGAGCTTGATTATCATTTATATAACAGCTAATATCCACTATTAAGTCAGTACATAAAATGTTTGTCTTTCTGGGTATGGGTTATTTCACTCAGGATGAATGATCTTTTCTAGTTTCATCCATTTGCCTTAGCATTTCATGATGTCATTTTTTTAAACTGCTGACTAATATAATACTCCATTGTATAAATGTGTAAATGTACCACAGTTTCATTGTTTTCAGTTTCTGGCTATTATGAATAAAGTTACAATGAACATAGTTCGTAGTTAACCAACTGTTTTTGGCGTATAATGAAGGGCACTTTGGGTATATGCCAAAGAGTGGTACATCTGAGTGTTGATGTAGGTAAATTCCAATTTTCTGAGGAACCTCCCTATTGCTTTCCATAATAGTTGTAGAAGTGTGTACTCCCAACAGCAATGGAGGAGTATTCTCCTTGCTTGAATCCTTGCCAGAGTGAGCTGTCACTTGTGGCATTGATCTTAAACATTCTGAGAGTTGTAAGACAGAATCTCAAGGTAATTTTGATTTGCATTTCCCTGATGGTTAAGAATGTTGAACATTTCTTTAAGTGTTTCCAAAGCATTTAAGGTTTCTCTATTGATAAATCCCTGATTATTTCTGTACCGCATTTCTTAATTGAATTTTTCATATCTAATTTTTTGAGTTCTTAATATATTTTGGATATTAGTTTTCTATCAGCTGTGGAATTGGTAAAAAAAAAAAAACAACAACTTTTTCCATTCTGTAGGCTGCCAATTTTTCTGATTGAGAGTGTCCTTTGACTTACAGAATCCTTTCAATTTCATGAGGTCCCATTTATTAATTGTTGATCTCAGTGCCTGCACTATTAGTGTTCTGTTCAGGAAGTTATCTGTGCCGATGTGTTCAAGGCTGCTCCATACTTTCTCTCCTATCAAGTTCAGTTTGCCTGGTTTTATGTTGAGGTCTTTGATACACTTGGATTTGAGTTTTGTGGAGAAACTTTAAGTGAGATGTAGACACTTAAAAGTGGATATTAGCTTTAAAGTATATGATAATCAAGCTGTGAACAATAGACCCAGAGAGATTAGGTAAAGAGGAAGGCTCTAGCGGAGCTGCATGGACCCTCATGGGAAAGGGATATAGAATACATTTTGCAGTTTGATGGTGGATATCTGGGAATGGGAGTGGGAGGGAGCAGGTGAGAGGGTTGAAGGAGTGTGTTCTAGGAGGGACAGGTAGATTCAGAGTCATTTGCAGAACAGTGTGGAAACCTAGTACAGTAGAAACTTCCTGGAATCTGTAAAGATAACCCTAATGAGGATTCCTAGTAATGGAGGATACAGTCTAAACTGGCCATCTTTTGTAGCTAGCCAAGGCTTCTAGTGGTAAGACTGGGTTTCATTCAGATGACTTCCTAGCTGAAGCTAGGGCAGAAGGTTGCTACCTGAAAACTAACAGCAGGGGCCCCATTACAGGAGACAGCATACATACATGTCATTGAACATAGAAAGGTCGAGCTGATATCTGCATTCAGCCTTCATCCCTATTCTAATCTCTTTGGTGTGAGAAGATACTCTGCAAGCTAAGGAAAGAAAAACCTGGACACCAACCCAGCCATAACACCCTTGACCTACAATCTGGCCTGCCTTCAATATGTTCTAGGGCAATGGTGGTAAAGAACTTGTGGGAATGGCTAACCAATATTTGGTTTACATTGAAGCCCATGCCATGAGAGGGAACCCATGCCATAAATTGCCTTCATCACCAGAAAAAAAGACTGGATATCCAAGAGACCTAGGGTAGAGCCATGCATGACAGGTTAAAAATTAATGATGATGATGCTGCTGCTGCTGCTGATGATGATAATGATGATGATGATGATGATGATGAAAATAAATAAATGAAATGATTCCTAATGATATTCCACTACACTCAGAGATCAGTGCCTTGTCCAATTGTCATCAGAGAAGTTTCTTGGACAACAGATGGGAGTGTGTGCAGAGACCCATAGTCAGACATTATGCTGAGAGAGAGTCTAAACTGAAGATCTGCATTGGTTCCCCTCCCACATTACAGACTGGGGAAACCCATGGAAGAGTGGTAGGAAAGATTATAGGAATCAGATGGTAGGGAGGACACTAGAAGAACCTGGCCCACTGAATCAACTAATCAGGGCTCATATAGACTCACAGAGACTGAAGCAGCAAGCACTGGGCCTGCACAGGTCTGCACCAGTTCTGTAACGGTAATGCCCGCGTTACTGTCACCCGTTCACCATGTCCGAGCGAGGGGCTGCGGATTAAAAAATAGAGACAAGAGACAGCCAGCAAGTCATTCACCATGGCTGAATGCCTAATGCCAGCCAAATGCCTTTTATTGAAAAAGGGAGGAAATCTTAAATACAGGCTTACAGCACAATGGCGGATCCCTGGAGGGCAGAAGTTCGCTACATTTTTGCATCTAAGCTGTTTACACCAAATGCAGGATACAGGAACAAAGAACCTCCGGTAGAACGTTAGGTGAGAAGGAAACCGGCAGGGAATCTGAATAGGGAGGACATCTGGTCAAGGTCGGCAAGCAAGGCGGCAGCCACTCACAGTGGGGGGCCAGGGCCCACAAAGGTCAAGATCTCTTTCTAGTTTAATTCCTCATATAAATTGTGTATCAGTTTAATATTCATAAACTGTGAGATATGTTCATAATTTTGCTTCCTATTAGTGAATAATGATAAACTTTGGGTAGTAAAGCACATTTTATATTTGATTTTATTCTTTTTTCCCAAATTCTTTATTCCAATTTAAAGGTTCATATTTTTTCATTTTACATACCAACCACAGATCGCCCTCCTGCTCCCCCCACCTTTGCCCCCACCCTTCATCCCCTACTCCAACAGGGTAAGTTCTCCCATGGGGGGACAGCTAAGCCTGGTACATTCAGTTGAGGCAGGACCAAGCCCCTCCCTGCTTGATCAGGGGTGAGCAAGCTGTCCAACCATAGGTAATGGGATCCAGAGAGCTGGCTCATGCACCAGGGATAGATCCTGATCACACTGCCAGGGGCCCCTCAAACAGACCCAGCTACACAACTGTCTCCTGTATGCATTCTATAATAAGGTGATTAATATAAAATGTAGGTACTCCAGGCCTAGGGAACCTGACATCCAATTTGGCCTCCACAGTCCCTTGCACACATATGGCACACCCTCACACAGACACAGACAAAATCACAGATGCAGACACTGAAATAGACATAGACACAAAGTAAAATAAAAATGAATCTTAAAAAATAATTAGATCTGGCATAACTAGTTAGAGTTCAAAGTACAGGACATTACAAAACATCCACAATACTAAAGTTTGGAAAAATAAGACAAGAATATTATGAAGAAAGAAAGATGAGGATGGGCTAGTGAAGTTGTTAGTTTTTCGGCTGCGTTGTATGCTTACCCTGCAAGGAAATACCACGAAACATGACAGAATCCGCTAACAAGAGTTTTAGTAAAGGGACAGAGAGTGAACAGGCCTGCGGGAAACACGTGTGTGGAGAAGAAGAAGGAACCGGGAACATGGCACCTGATTTTAAAGGCTGGGCGTGGACAGATCAGCGTCACTACTACACGCAAGAGCGTAGATCACATGGCCACATTGCGCGCTTACGTGGCTAGTGGGACGTCATGGATCTTGGTCACGCGAGATGCCCTGACCCGGAAATGGCTATCTGGACCTGGACCTAGCTAGGCGGAAGTGTCCGCCAGGCATATGCAGACACGCCTGACCGTGGGGGCTTGTTGTAAATCTTTCATCCCTGACTCTTTTTTAAAAAAGAAAAAAATTGTGGTTGACTGGGTATGGGGGTGATGTTTCTCTCAAAGACTGCTTCCAGCTGAATAGTGGGCGTTGGTTGGCTCTTGGGGGCAGGGGGATGAGAGGGTATCTTGTGAAGTCCTGGAATGATGGTAGGCAGGTCCTGGAATGAAGTTCTGCCGTCCCCTCGTTCTGCGGCTGTCCATCTGTGCTGTGGCTGGGAACCTTCCATGCTGTGGCTAGGAACCTTCTGTTTGACAAGATACTGTTGACATAGAAAAGGCTTAGAGAGAAAGAATCATTATTATTTTATTTTGGAGTTGGCATTTGTCTGAGGTAGATCTGGCCTTAGTACTCTGCTTAATCTCTGAGACAAGCCTTATTAGAGGTAGTTTATTTAAGGCACCTGTTTCCCTTATTAGGTTAGCATTTAGGAAACGCAGGTGATCAGGTGCTGAGTATTGAACAATGATAGATTATTGCATTACGTTATTCCTTACCGCCTGGATATTTTTGATGGTCCTTTTTGCCTCCAGCTCTGTGTGGCCCTGGTTGGGAAATGAAGGGGTGATACCTTATTCCTCTGGAATTGGTGACAAGGCAGTGGATCCTGGTGTCCTCTGGAGCTTGAGAGTGAGAGGCCCTGTTTGTTTCACTGTATATGAAGAGAGATTTTTCTGGGATGGAGGTGAGATAAAAGGTTTTAGATGAGACAGGTGGACCCAGTGAGGAAAGCCTTCGAGTTTAGCGGCTGTAGGAGTCACAAGAATTACCTTGAAGGGTCCCTGCCACTTAGGGGAAAGGGGTGAAGGGCGCTGGCCTGGAGGGAAGAGAAGAACCTGATCCCCAATGTGTATTGGAGGTGGACAATTATTGTCACACGGCTGAGGTAATGAACAGTCTGCATAGCTCCATAGAATAGACCTTAGGTGACATAAAAGAGGAGTTATCAGGCTATCTGGAATAGTTGGAGGTTTGGATAAAAGACCTGGTGTTAGAACTGGCCTTCCATACATTAGATCAAACGGAGAAATTGAAAGAGGCTTTTTAGGAAGAGCCCTGAGCCTGAGAAGAGCTAGAGGCAATAATCTTACCCAGTCGAGATGAAGTTCCTGTGACATCTTAGTAAGAATAGTTTTTAAAGACCGGTTGGTACGCTCCACCTTTCCTGAGGATTGAGGACGGTATGGGATATGGAAATTCCAGGGAATATTTAACGCCTTAGCTAGTGTCTGAGAAATCTGAGAAGTGAATTCTGGGCCATTGTCAGACTGGAGAGAAGCAGGGACTCCAAACCGAGGAATAATTTCTCGGAGAAGGAGGTCTGCAACTGTCTGAGCCCGCTTATTAGAAACCGAATATGCCTCCACTGAATTTGAAAATGAGTCTACCATCACGAGGAGATATTTAACTTTCCTGACGGTGGGCATATGGATAAAATCGAGCTGCCAGTCACTCCCTGGAAGGGAACCTCTAGCCTGGTGGGTGGGAAAAGGCTGACTCCTGTACTTGGTATTGGGATCTGTTTTTTGGCAGATCTCACAAGAAGCAGTAATAGTTCTTAAGAACTGTAAATCCTCAGAGGTGGGCTGCAGGTGAGCTTTTACGAACTGAGACAGAGTAAGATTATTAGGATGAAAGAGCTGGTGTAGATAGGACAGAATTTGTCTAGTGTCTGGAGTTTCCTGTGAGGGTGTAGGCTGTACTGTATGGATTCCCTGTGGTGGGTGAGGTGAGACTCGGCCCTGGAGGGCCACTGTCCTGGCTGCCTGGTCAGCCCGGTTGTTTCCCCTAGAGATGACAGAGCTATTGGTCTGATGAGACAGGCAGTGGACAATTCCTATAGCCCTGGGGAGGTGGGAAGCCTCCAGCATGGCCATTATTTGGCCTGAGTTAGATATGGATCTCCCTTTTGTTGTGAGAAGGCCAGCTCCCTCCAAATAGCAGCGTGGGACAGGAGAATATGAAAAGCATATTTGGAGTCTGTGTAAACATTTAAAGATTGTCCCTGTGCCAATTGGAAGGCACGGGTGAGAGCTATCAGCTCAGCCTGTTGGTTGGTGGTGTGTGTGGGTAATGCCTGTGCCTCTACTATCTCAGTATCTGACACTATGGCATAACCCGCTTTATGGGTCCCTTCATATAAGAAGGAGCTGCCATCTGTGTACCAGGTATAAGTAGCATGAGGCAATGTGCCCTCCTGTATGTGTGAAGGGTGAGGTAGCAGCTCTTCTAAAGTTTCAGTGCAGGAATGAGAAGGAGAATAGTCAGCATTAGGTTGAGGAAGGAGGCTTGAAATATTGAGAGGTGGACAGGTCCGGAAAGTAAGCATCACATCCTCTAGTAATGCCACCTGGAGAGAAAGAACTCGGGAAGGAGGTAAAGTTTGTAAGCCTTTATAAGTTAAAAGATGGGACAGATTATGGTGAGAGAAAACAGTAATAGATGACCCAAAACTTAGCTTCTTTGATTCCCGAATAAGGAGCTCTGCAGCTGCTAAGGCACGGATGCAAGGTGCCCAGCCCTGACTGGTAAGGTCTAGCTTCTTTAACAGATAGGCTACAGGTGCAAAGGAGGGTCCCAGCTGATGCCCTAGAGTTCCCAGGGCAAATCCCTCCTTCTCTGCTACATAGAGGGAGAAGGGACGGGTTAAGTCTGGGAGATGGAGCGCTGGAGCCTGAAGAAGAGCCTGCTGGAGCCTTTGGAAAGGTTTAGTGACAGGATGAAGGAGGGGCTCGTGTGGTGAGTCCTGAGCTGCCTCGTATAAGGGGCGAGCAAGGAGAGAAAAAGATGAAACCCAGGACCGTACAAAGCCCGCTATTCCTAGGAAAGACAGAATCTCCTGTTTAGTAGAAGGGACTGTGAGGGACTGGATTAGACGCTTCCTGTCTACAGTAATAGCCTTGTGAGTTGGAGTAATGGATAGACCTAAATAGGTGACCTGGGGAGTTGACAGCTGAACTTTAGAAGGAGATACCCTGTAACCCCGGCTGGATAAGAAATTTAGGAGAGCAGAGGTGTTAGTTTGGCTAACCTGTAAGGATGGGCTACAGAGTAAAATATCATCTACATACTGTATTAGTTTAGAGCCAGGGAGAGACAGAGAAAGCAGGTCAGAGGCCAGAGCCTGACCAAATAGGTGTGGACTGTCTCTGAATCCCTGTGGCAGAACAGTCCAGGTCAGCTGTGTGGACCGGTGGGTGTCAGGGTCAGTCCAGGTAAAAGCAAAGATATTTTGAGACTGAGGACTGAGAGGAATAGAAAAGAAGGCGTCTTTGAGATCTAGAACTGAGAAGTGAGAGGTTCCTGAAGGGATAGTGGACAGGAGAGTATAAGGGTTAGGCACTACAGGATGGAGAGGGACCACTGCAGAGTTAATGAGCCGGAGGTCTTGAACCAGGCGGTAGGTTCCGTTAGACTTTTTAACTGCAAGAATGGGAGTGTTAAAAGGTGAAGAGGTTAGGCGAAGCAGCTTTTTCCTGAGAAGGTCAGAAATGATAGGCTTAAGTCCTCTCAGGCTCTGGAGTGAGAGAGGATACTGAGCTTGGGTGATATACCTTGTAGGATCTTGTAGCTGGATAATAACAGGCTGATGGTGTCTAGCAATAGAAGGGTTCTGGGTATCCCAGACTTTTGGGTCTACCTGAGAAGCTGGTAGGGGAAAAGAATTGTTAGAGTCAGAAGAGTGAGTGGCTAGGAGGAGAAGTAAAGGAGCTGCTGGCGCATCTGGGATGGAGCAAATGTGTGGAGCGAAAGAAATGGACGCTCCTACCTTAGCTAGAAGATCCCTCCCCATTAAAGGTACAGGGCAGCTTGGCACCACTAAGAATGTGTGTGTGAGAGGGATGCCTCTGAAAATGCAATTGAGTGGTGGTGTCTGATGAGGTAGATAAGGCTGTCCTCCAACCCCGACAATAGGGAGATGAGCAGGAGAGGTGGGCCCCCAAAACTCTCTCAGGACAGAGTAGGTAGCGCCGGTGTCCAAAAGGAACGAGATGGGGCGCCCATTGACCTTTATAATTACCCTAGGTTCCCTGTGTGAGATGGGAGTGGCCGGGGTGGAAACCGGGCAGCGTCAGTCCTCGCTGTAAGCCAAGCCTACAAAGTCAGCTTAAGGGTGGTCTTCATCTGGCATTCCTACGTCACTTGGGACGTTAGGACAGTCAGCTGACCAGTGACCCTTTTGGTAACAGTTTGGACAAGGCTTTGTCGGTGCCCTTCGTGGGCCAGCGGTGCAAGCCCGGGCCCAATGGCCTTCTCTCCCACACTTGAAACAGGGACCAGACGGCTTTCGGGGAGCTGGTCGGACAGTGCTTGCCAGCATCTGGAAGTTCCTTTTATGGGCTTTTTCATCTCTACCATGGTACACCTTAAATGCTATCGCCAGCATATCTGCATGTAGAGTTAGAGGGCTGTTCTCCAAACGTTTAAGTTTATCCCTAATGTCAGGGAAGCTCTGTGAGACAAAGTGGGTCATTAGCAGCTGCCTGCCCTCAGGGCTTTCTTGGTCTAAGCTAGTGAACTGAAGTAGAGCCTTGGTGAGCCGCTCTAGGAAATGAGACGGATTTTCGTCTTTATCTTGAATAACCATTTTTAGTTTCAAATAGTTTACTGGTTTTAGGGCAGCCTTACAGAGACCTGTCAGGAGACAGGTAATAAACCTATCTCTGGCTAGACAGCCACCCTGGGTGTTATAATCCCAGTGTGGCTCTCGGTCAGGAAACGCCTCAGATGAATTTCGTCTGCGTGAATCCTAGCCTGCTCCCAAACCCGCCTGCGCTCCTCAGGAAGTAAGTTATTAGAAAGTATCATGAATATATCATGAAAGGTGAGACTATAAGATTGAGTTATATATTGAAACTGTTTAATAAAGACAGCAGAATTAGAAGTATAAGAACCCAGCTTACTTTCTATCTGAGAGAGTTCTGCTAGAGAGAATGGAACATGAACTTTAATCAGTCCATCCACACCAGCCACCTCTCGCAAAGGGAGAACAGTGGAAGGTTTTGGATGGCTGGAATCTGGCAATTTAGCAGCCTGAGAACGGGTGGTAGGAGGAGTGAAGTTTGGAGCTAGGGCAGGGCCTTTGGAACCAGCCGCTGCCGAGGAAGGAGCAGCTTTAGAAGAAGAAGAATCCGGAAGGGGAGCGGAAGGAACAGTTGTTCTAGGAGTTGGAGCTGGAGGTCGAATAGGTGGAGGTTCGTTAGCAGGATCTAGAGTCAGAGATTCCGGAGTCAGAGAATCCTCCGGTTCAGGCATAGCCAGGAGCATATGAGCAGGAGAGAAGGAATCCAGAAGAGACGGTTTAGCACTGAGAAAGAAAAATGCTATAACGTAGGGCAACTCTTTCCATCTGCCTGAGTGCTGACAGTAATTAGATAACTCCCGTAAAATATCGGGATCTAAGGAGCCGCTCGGCAGCCATTTTTTGTTGTTTTCTAAAGAATACTTTGGCCATTTTTTAGAACATAGACGAGTTAGCTTAGGAATCTTTATGTAAGGCATTAAACTGAGAGGTTTTAAAGCTTCAACAAGACAGCCTAATGGAGAGGAAGGACTAACAGGGTTGGAAGCCTTGTTTCCCATGTCTGCAGCAGAGAGGCAGAAAAAATAAAAAAGAAAAAAACAAACGTGATCCGGAGCCAAGGCCCCAGGCATCCCCAAGGCCAAGGACGGATACCGGGCACAAGCTGTTCCTTGGCTCATCAGCCACAGAAACAGGGACCCCTGCCATGTGAGGAAAGGATTCCCCGGGAACCTGGACAGCGTCTGCCGCTTCGTCAAGTCGGATGAACGTGTCGGCCCCACGTGGCCCCCAGGACGCACCCAACGGCGGTGGTCCCAACGCGAGAAATATCTCAGGCTGCAGACGTGGGAGAGGGCTAGAAATCTGAGGCCTGCGATAGGGGCTGACCGTAGCCAATGAAGACCGTGGTCGGGGTTCCCCCGGTCTCAAGAATACTGGTGAGGCGCCGGACGATCAACGGTCGGTCTCACAGATTCAGGAAACCGTTTACACTGCCCGAAAAATGGGGGGACTCACCAGTCGGAGAAAGGGGTGTTGCATGGAATTTTTGCGGTCAGGCGAAATGGAGAGCGGTCTGTCGCGTACGGAGCAGAGTGTTGCAGTCCCCGGCTTACGGGTTTCCAGGCGCCAGGCGCCAGGCGCCGGGCACCCAGAAGCACATGCTTGGCACAGCACCAAAAATGTTAGTTTTTCGGCTGCGTTGTGTGCTTACCCTGCAAGGAAATGCCACGAAACACGACAGAATCCGCTAACAAGAGTTTTATTAAAGGGACAGAGAGTGAACAGCCCTGCGGGAAACACGTGTGTGGAGAAGAAGAAGGAACCGGGAACATGGCGCCTGATTTTAAAGGCTGGGCGTGGACAGATCAGCGTCACTACTACACGCAAGCGCGTAGATCACATGGCCACATTGCGCGCTTATGTGGCTAGTGGGACGTCATGGATCTTGGTCACGCGAGATGCCCTGACCTGGAAATGGCTATCTGGACCTGGACCTAGCTAGGCGAAAGTGTCCGCCAGGCATATGCAGACACGCCTGACCGTGGGGGCTTGTTGTAAATCTTTCAGAAGTCACCTACTCTTACTGTATCTGTGCATACCTGATCTTTTCTGCCCATTGTTACTTTTATGAACATATTGGAAATATCAATGTTTGATGACTATGTACTGACATTTCATCTTAAAGATTTTTTCCTCTACTAGTATGTAGTGATTTCATCTCTTCTAATTTTCATTGGAAATATATTTTAAGAATAGAGACAGCATCTTGTTTTTTTGATTCCATTTGCTTGATAAGTTAACTTTTATACAGTAAGGCTCAGTTTGTAAACTCTCTGCCAGTGATGTGTTCTAAGATACACAATGATATAAATGCAAATGTATATACATTTATGTGTGTGTGATATTAACATAGAAAAAGAGGATTAATAGAAAGAAAAAAGTCTTAAGGAAAGAGATGGAACTAGAAAGAGTATTGGAATCTATGGCAAACAAGCAGATAAAGAGACTATAAGAAGGGAAGACAGGAGCCAATAATACAGGGAAAGGAAAATAATGAAAGCCAGTTGATGGAAGCCAAATAGTAACAAAGCATAATACAATGAAACTTCTTACATTGTGTGCTAATTTTAAAATTAAGAAAAGAAATAAATAAAGGAATGAGGGAAGGGAGAAAGAAAGAAGTGGTATATTACTTTTATTAACTATGCCTTTTTTTCAGCATAATTTAACATTTTTACCTAATTCTTACATATTTGATAGCTAATTGTGTTCTTCTTTCATGACAATAGAAGAAATTTGAAATGTATCTTAGCTTTTATCATATAAAGATAATTTTCAATCATTATCAGTTAAAAAGACAAAAATGAAATATAACACACTTGTAGAAGAAAAGAATTCTAGATCACACATTAAATGATAGAAATATGAAAACTGACTGGAACTGAAGCACACTGACACAGGTAAAATGAGCACATTGAACTTTTTCTGAGTTCTTTGAGTCAACCACCTTAAAAACCTTGCAACTTCCTGAGAAGCGGAAGCTACATTTGTTATTCACAAAGAACATGTTCTACTGTATTTGAATGTATACCACAGCATGGTTTCAGGATGTAATATGATTGCCAAAGAAACTCAATGCAAGACCTGAAGCTTAGACCCACTGACAATTGTGATAGTATAAAGCCAGGTGATTGTGCAACCACTTTGTGACTGGTCACTTAAGCAATCATACCTAGATCACATGATATCTTAACAACATTTGGGGAGCTTTTTGTTTGGGGAAATTGTCTCTCTCCTGTGTATCTTGTCCAGTACACTTCTATTTGATTCTTCAGCAAGTTTTATGGTGAAAACATGTTCATAAAGAGAGCACTTTTTTTTTTCCATTCTGTGAACCACTCTAAGGAAATATCAAGCCTTAGGATTAGGTTGTAGGAACACTCAAATTTTCAGTCAATATGGCATAATACAATGTAGCATTAATTTTAAAGGTCTTATTAATAAAATCAAACCTGGAGTCAGGTATTGGGGTGAACACTGGAAGATCAGACAAGCAGAACAAACCACAGCTTCCTCACCTCGCCAGTTCCTCAGCTGATCCTGTTTCCTCACACTGGAAGCCTCTGAGTCTTCATCCAAATGGATCTCAGCTGAACTGCTGCTAAAAGTCTAAAAGCTTAACCAGGCTTCCTGGTTTTCATGCCTTATACCTTTCTGCTTTCTGCCATCACTCCCTGGGATTAAAGGCTCACTTTGTGGAATTAAAGGCGTGAGTCACCATGCCTGGCTGTTTCCAGTGTGGCTTTAAACTCACAGACATCCAGATGGATCTCTGCCTCCCAAGTGATAGGATTAAAGACATGTGTGCCAACATTTTCTGTCCTCTATATCTAGTGGCTGTTCTGTTCTCTGACACCAGATAAGTTTATTAGGGTGCACAATATTTTGGGGAACACAATACCACCACAATACAAGAAGGTTACTACAACTTAAAACTGCCATCTGAACTGACAGGAGACCTTGTGGGGATGAACCATAGAACATCTAGAAATTTAGTCAAATTGAATCCTTGAACACTTGCCTTCAGAAAATTGGCAAACTCTTAAATTCTGTTTGCTGCTAGTGGTGTGGATTTTGTGTGAACACAAATTCAGGCAATCACTACTATATTACAATTGTCACCTGGGGAAGATCAATTGTGAATCTCCTTTAGTTTTTTGTTGTGGAATATTAGTTGAAGAAGTGTTACATTTGTTTATGCTGTGGAACATTAGTTTAATGATGCGAAGATGTGCTGCATTTCTTTATGTTGCATTTGTTTAATTCTGTGAAACTGTGTTACTTTGCCTGCCTAAAACACCTGATGGTCTAATAAAGAGCTGAACAGCCAATAGCAAGGCAGGAGAAAGGATAGGCATAACTGGCAGGCAGAGAGAATAAATAGAAGGATAAAAAGAGAAAAGGAAGGAGTGAGAAAAAGAGGAGAGAAGCATGCCAGAGGCCAGCCACCCAGTCACAAAGCCAGCTGCGGAGTATGAAGTATAGAAACACATAAAACAGAGAAAGTTACAAGCCCAGAGGCAAAAGGTAGATGGGATAATTTACATTAAGAAAAGTTGGTTAGAAACAAGCCAAGCTAAGGCCAGGCATTCATATGAAAGAGTAAGTCTCTCTGTGATTATTTGGGAGCTGGGTGACAGGCCACCCAAAGAACAAAGAGTTAAAAAGAAAAAAAATCTACATTTTTATATGGGAAAAAAATGAAAAAATGTATTATAATTCATAAAATTCAAAGAAGAGTAAAAATATAAAAATGTCCATAGTGATAATGAGTAGGTCAGAGAAAATAATTATTTATTTTCTATGGCAAATTTTCCTAGAGACCCATATGTTTCTTAAATTTCTTTTAAAACACTTCTACATGTTTGAAGCTATTTTCTCTTACTCTTCTCTAAAATACTCCAACCACCCTTTTGGAGAAAACAATGAATATTTATATCTCTATTCTGTAGACACTCAGTGAATTATATATTTTCTACCTTGTTACCTCATCCTACATAAGCTAAAAAGGTATTTCTGCTTTATTTATTTCTTGATCTGCTGTGTACTAAGGGAATTCTACAAGATCTAGTAATTCTGACTTTACTAAAAAAATAAGACACTGGTCCTCAACTAAAGAACAGCCAAAAAATCATTGCTGCCTTTCAATCCTGCTCAACTTTTATTTTCAACTGGAAATTAAAAGTGCACAACATTTATGTTTTTTCACGGACACTTAACAGCAGAGTGGAACTCTTCCCTTCTTCATGGGTTTTTTTTTGTTTCAAGTAATATTATCTTTCTTGATGCAAATTGATAGCATTATCAATTTTTTGCCAAATTCAAGATTTAAACAAAAGAATCTATGGCAATGTATCATAGTCAGGGCTTCTGTGATTGTAATTTCAAAAAAAAAAAAATGACCAAAAGCAACGTGGGAAGGAAAGGGTTTATTTTATCTTTTAGCTGTAGTCTAGTATAAAGGGAAAGCAGGGCAGGAACTCAAACAGTGCAGGAACTCAAGGCAGAAACTGAAACAAAGATGGTGGAGAAATACTACTTACTGGATTATTCCTCATGATCTCTTCAGCCAGCTTTCTTACAGTACCCTGGGCCATCTGCCAAGCAGGGGTACCACACACCATGAGCTGAGCCTGCTCACATCAAATATAAATCTTGAGAAATGTTCTACAGGCTTGCTCACAGACAAATCTTGTGGGGGCATTTTCCCAATTGAGGTTCCCTGTAGCTCTAGCTTATGTCAAGTTGACATAAAACTAAGCAGCAGAATTGATGCTTTGTCTTTGGATAATCTAAAAAGCACACAGATCTTAAAAACAAATTAATTTTATTTTTTAATTGTATGTGTTCTCTCTCTCTCTCTCTCTCTCTCTCTCTCTCTCTCTCTCTCTCTCTCTCTGTGTGTGTGTGTGTGTGTGTGTGTGTGTGTGAGAGAGAGAGAGAGAGAGAGAGAGAGAGAGAGAGAGAGAGAGAGAATGAGAGAGCAGCAGGAGATGGGGGGCCAGAGGAGAAAGGTTTCCCTTGGTGGCCAAAAGAGACTACTGAAAACTCTGGAGGTGCAGTTACCAATGAGCTGCCTTACATGAGTGGCTGAAACCATTCTTGGTTCCTTTGTAAGGCAGTACACAATTGTAACCACAGAGTCATCCCTCTATCAACCTTATATTAATTTTATCTATATGAAATTACTGGTTTTTGCAGGTCAAATGGATATTTCAGCTGTTTCATATGGTTCCACTTTCCACCATATCTTATTTAGCACTATGATTGACATATGGCTTTGTTTTTGACATATCTTTCTGGGAAAATAACCTATTGTATGAGGAGTAGAAATGTAAATTCCAAAGTGTCATGAGAGGAGACTGTTCAAGGGTAATAAAGATTTGTAGTATCCCTCAAACTTTGGCATGTAAATGTAGGTTGCCTAGTACATTTTTGTCAATTTTCTTTGTGACTGTATATTATATGCCATGCATTTAAAAAGATAAGTGTTATTCTTGAAAACAATGTCTCATTTGTAATTGACCCCAACTTCTGCTGCAACTAGAACACTGATCTTTTATTTATGTAATACTAAACTTTCAGTCAAGATTTTATTTGAAGAAGAATATCCTCTTGTAAAAGTATTTCAAATAAAAAAGAAACAGAACTAATACTTGAGAAGAATCTATCTTGACTCTGTGTTCTTGTAAGGCCAGAAGGGTTAAGTTTATTTCTTTATTTTTTTCTTTTGTCTTTCCTTTTCTTTTTTGGGGGAATGGGGTTGAGACAGGGTTCTTCTGTGTAGCCCTGGCTCTCCTAAAACTCACTCTGTAGATCATGTTGGCCTCAAACTCAGAGATTAGCCTGCCTCTGCCTCCTAAGTGATGGGACTAAAGGTGTGGTAAATTTATTCAACTAATTAATTGAAGGAAGAATGATAAAATTTATTTTCTAAGATTCTTAGTTAATAGGTCTTACCAGTATCCATGAGTGAGAAGAATGTTACAATAAACAAATATTATTTCCTGATTTAAGACATTGATTGTACATAGAAAAAAACAGTATAGTCACTGCCTGAATTCACTTCTACTGTATATATTTTTCAGTGTCACCATCCAGGCTGATTTTATTGTTCCACGTCAAACCAATCATATATTCAACATTTATTCTCGTAACAAAAACTCTGTGCTGTGGAATATTACTTTAACTATATAAAGGCATGTTACATTTGTTTGTGCTGCATTTGTCTAACTATGTAAAGATGTGTTTCATTTGTTTTACCTTGCCTGCCTAAGGCACCTGGTTAGTCTAATAAAAAGCTGAACAGCAAATAGCTAGACAGTATAAGGGTAGGTGGGGCTGGTAGGATAGGCCCATGGGGTTGAGGAATTTAGCTCAAACTGGTTGCCAAGGCATGCACATAATGTACTTCCTTATGAGCCAACCTGGACCCTGCCTGAGGGTCTAGCAACAGGTTCTGTCAGAGATCCTGATCATGCCAGCCAATGAGGGACAATCACACAATGCAACTAGATTGGGACACAGCTTGGGTGCTGGGAGGAGGGTATAAAAGGCTTTCCCTGTTATTGATTAAATGAGTTTGCTGTTTGCCTTCAACTGACTCCCAATGTCTGTGCCATTAGTGCTGTGCCTTCTCACCCCCTCCCCTGAGGGAGACATTAGGATCCAGCAACAGGCAGGGAATAAGTAGGAGAAAGAATCTAGGCTCCAGAGGAGAGAAGATAATGAGGGAGAAAAAAATGGGAGAAACCTAAGGCCAGTCAGCCAGGCAACCAGGCAACCACCAGCCAGCCAGATACAGAGGAAAGCAGAAAAGTAGAACATACAGAATGAAGGAAAGGTAAAAAATCCCTGAGGCAAAATGTAGATGAAGATAAACATGTTTAATTATTTTATAAGAGTTAGTGGGATAAGCATAAGTTAAGGCAGAACATTCATAACTAATGTTGAGTTGTCATGGCATGATTTGAGAGCTTGGTGGCTAAAAAGAAAGCATGTTTTAATTCTGCCCTTTCACTGACCCATGATTGATTCATTACAGGTTGTGCATGGCTTTTCTACATACTAGATTCCCTTGTTGATGGTTATGAGACAGCTTGGTTTCATACCAAATTATAGAGTAAATACAGGTTCATAAGATATGTCACTTATATTTTTTGCATCAGTAAGTATGAAGAATAAGTTTTTCTTTCTTCCTTTACTGTGGTAATGAAAACCAGTGCAGGAAGCTGGGGGTAAACTGAGCAAGCATATATGAAATTTTTGTTTATATCCCACATTCTAATATCTTATCAGCAAATTAAGTTTACTTGCATTAGGACATTATCAGTGTACCGGAGAAGTATTTTTTAACAACCAGTGGTAAAATTTTGGAAATTGTCTGTCAAATTACATGAATATATAATCTCATTACATAGAAATGAAAGCTTAGGACCAGTGATCCATATTATAATGAATCTCCTTTTTCCTTTAGAACCCTATCATCTTTCTTTGCTTCAGTTATATGTTGCCTAAAATCTTACTTATTAAAAATGTGAACCAACACTAATAACTACATACTGAATTAAAGTCCATATGTAGGTGAAAATCTAATAATTGATACATATTATACAAATCATTTTAATAGAGAAAATATAATAAAATAATTATTGGCCATGTATTAGAAAAAGTGGAGAAGTAAAATGGAAACAGATATCAGAGAAATATCTACTATAGGGAGAAGCTGTTCCTCTCAGTCTCAGGGAACAGTATAGTTGGGAATTGTTAAAAAACCTAGAGGGTTTGCAAAGTTCCAAAATGGTAAGATGTGATGGTCAAGAATGAATTGATCCTCAGTTGATTGTAGAGTATTTCTCACAGATCTCAATAATCCTGATCAGTAAGTAAACATGAAAATGCTTGAAATTTCTTTTCACTTCGTGTTTACTCGCCTTCTTTTTGCTTTCTTTTATCTCCTTGCTTAGCTGTCCTCCCCCTCTCTTCTTTTTCACACATATAATACACATGCACACACACACACACACACACACACACACACACACACACACACACACATTGACAGTGGCCATAAATGAGCCATTTGATGAAAAAAATTGTAGCCTATAGAAGTCCATCCAGGGCAGGATACCCAAAATAAAACAAATGGGCTAGAAACTAAACGACAATAATTCATTTATGATTTCATATGATTTTAAAATGTAATCATTTGATTTATAATCTAAAAATATCACGAGTTGTTTTCAGAAGTTTTGCATAACAAGAAATATAAAGATTAAGATATTGCTTTCAATAGAAATTAGTTCTAAAGATTGAAAAGACATCTCCTTTCTTGTTGTTCTTGTAAAACTAGAAATTGAATCCACAGCACTGGGCACATTAGCCAGTACTATGAGTACTATGTCTCATTTCCTAGTTCTTTGTGAAAGTCTCCTTAGGTAGGTTAGACTGATGTTCTCTTGCCTCAACATCTTGTGTGCAAGGAATAAAAACGAATGACAGCAATCTCAGAATATCTTCTTGTGACAGGTAAATATTAAAATTTTGTAAAAAGATATTTTTTACTTTCTCTCAAGGATTTCTTGAATAAACTGAATTGACTAGGAAGGCCTGCTAGGATTACTTACCAGACCTTTGAACTGGGGTGGATACCACGAAAGCTAAAAGTTGCTGTGTGCAATGCTGTGCTCCGGTTATACTAAATACAAAAAGATATTTCTTTTTAACACAGAGGCCTTATCTGTATTTTCCAGAATGACCTTGGACACCTATTTGTCAAAGAAATTATGTAGATAGTAAAATTATTGTTTTGATCAGAATGTAATAAATGTGGTCCATTTTGGTAAATAAAATGCTCTAAATTTGAAACAACAATAAGAAATATGAATCTTTCTATTCCATTTGGCTCTAGATAT
This sequence comes from Peromyscus californicus insignis, assembly GCF_007827085.1. Lineage (NCBI taxonomy): Eukaryota > Metazoa > Chordata > Mammalia > Rodentia > Cricetidae > Peromyscus > Peromyscus californicus. The sequence continues at coordinate 71,669,600 of NW_026294391.1, read as the reverse complement.
TGGTATGACAAAGAGTTTCAAAAGACTGAAGACAGAACAGGTACATCTCGTCTATATTTTGGAGATGACATTCTCTGGTAATTTATGACTATACTCCAGCAGCTATGAAACAGATGCTAATCAGTGAATTCAATAAAACATCAAGCAGATCTCCAGAAAAGGCAGTAAATACCTAAATTACATTTAACAGCCATACAATTTGAGAGATTTAGGTATCTAAAGCTGTCATATTCCTCTGCAAAAGAAGGGAGACAGAGCTGTGGCCGTGCTGTAAGTTCTTGACAGGTTTTATAGATAATTGAAATAGCCTATTCTGTCTTTCTGTGAAATATGTCTTTCTCTTCAACTAAGCTCAGAATTCAAATGATTCAGAGAAGTCTATTAAAAAACGAAATAAATGTTCTATCTGTTTGGTGTGTGCGCTTTCAAGTGAGGGTGTGTGTTTGTGTGTATACCCTTTCTTTGACCTAATGCTAACTATTACAGATTCCTGGAAGAAAACAGGATGAAAATATCTGAAATATGTTCTGATAAATGTAAATGAAAAGAACATTTTAGAGCCCACAAGTAGAAATGTCACATGGAGTTAAATATACTGACAGATGTAAAGGATTGTTTCTGAGTTAGATTCTGAATGGTTTGGATATCATCTTGTTATTCAGATTGATAGCTCATGATCAGTGACTCAGTGGTTCTTAATTAAACCGAGGACATTTTAACAAGTCTCTTGTAATGTTGCCAAAGGTAGTCACAAAAATTATTCATACTAACTATGGCATATCAATTTCAAATCATTTTGAATTGATTGCCTAAGAAAAAAACAGAACGTTCCTCATTTCTTTGAATTTTATGGACCACATTTTTGTCTTTTAATAATTCATGGACTGCTATCTCTGACTAATTCCATTTATTCTTTCTTCCTTTGACATGATGAATACACTTCTTCTAATCCTGCAGTCACAATCATAATTATATTAAACACAATTTCCTGGGAATAATTATAATGTCTTTGCAGTGCTTCTCAAATTTTAATGAGCATACACAGCACCTGGGGCTATTGATAAAATACAGATTTTTGAGTCATGAGTTTGGTCTTTGACCTGAGATTTTGTATTTCAAATGAGATCCACATTGTGTTAATACTGCTGGCTAGGGAACCAATGTTTGCATTGACAGCCTGATGCTACACTCTGCCTTTTGATTTTTTAATGTCTTTTAGGCTCTAGCATACAGATTCTCTTAAAATTTACTGCTGTTCTTTCTTTTATGCAGTTTCTCTATTATATATACAGATTCACGATCTGTTGTCATAATTAAGTTGTTTTCTGTTACTGCATAGTAACACCTTCCCTAGACCTCAGCAATATTCATGTGGACAGGGCTAGAAGAAGTGCAGTAAACCAGATTTCACTGGATCTTTTCCTCACCTATCCACAAAAGACTAAAGTAAACAAATTGCTGAACAAATGATTATGCAGTCTGCCAAATTTTGACTGTGTATATGAGAAGACACATTTTTGTTCTTGATGGTGATCTGATATGCTGGTCATTATGACGAGCTGAATCAGAAACATTAGTCAAATAGCCATCTTGTACTATCCCACTGACAGTGTAGAAAAACACTTGTTATTTTCCTTTTGTGTGCACAGTGGTTGAGCACCACTTTGGTAGAATGAAAAACAGGGAAAATTAAGGAGAAACAGACAGAGAAGGGAATCCCTCACCTAAGTCACCTGAGACCGAGTTTACATTATTTACAGGATAAATGTCAAACATTTGACGGGAGTTGAAGACATCCAAACTACAGTGCAGGCTGTATACATAAAGAGAATGATACTTTTTCTGAGAGAAATCTCTAACAAGAGTGCTAAAATAGAAAATGAACCACGCTAAAAGCCATAACATCTGCAACCTTTGAGCTCTTCAACCTTTGCAGCAACTTTCTTTTTTTAATAATCCTACATACTGCACCACATGAATCACCTTACAATTTGACTTATAAGGGGAAACAGTTTAAAGTGAGAAAAATAAACAAATCAATTCAGATGTATACATATATAAACATATATATATATATATATATATATATATATATATTTATATTTATATGTTGGTTTTTCGAGACAGGGTTTCTCCGTGTAGTTTTAGTACCTGTCCTGGATCTCGCTCTGTAGACCAGGCTGGCCTTGAACTCACAGAGATCCACCTGGTTCTGCCTCCCAAGTTCTGGGATTAAAGGCGTGCACCACCACCGCCCGGCTCAGATTAAAATATTTTAAGGTTTATTTTTATATGCAAATTCCATGATAATATCCACAGTGTGAAGAAGTGGACATCTTATTACATGCAGCTGGAGTTACAGGCAACCTTGTGAATAGCCTGTCTATCATGGCTTCTGGGAACTGAACTCAAGTGTTCTGGAAGCAAATGCTCTAACCATCAAGCCATCTTTCTAACCTCTTAAGCTTAGCATTGAAATTTTGCTTAATCTTTAAATTTGACAATGAATTACATCTTTGAATGATGTAACTTTAAAAGCCAAAAAAATTATATGTATATTGGCAAGATGTTGAAGCATGGCTGTCTCCTAAGAAGCTGAGATGATTTGGGAGGGAGAGGAGGGAAGTACTTTGGGGAGGGAATAAGAGGAGAGTTGGGAGGGAAAACTGTGGTCAGGATATAAAATAAATGAATGAATTTAATTAATAATAAAAACAATTTAAAAAAGAAGCTGAAACCCATTTCCTTGGGTGTACAATTAAATCAATCAACCCAAACTGGGCTTCATACTGTTTCATCTTGCCATTCCTTGCTATGGTGTAATTCAAGATTCCTGTAGCTATAACAAATATATATATAGTAAATGTTAATGTACACAAAATGGCCAAGAAGAGAATTGGAAGCATATGGACCACTGAAGTGATCTTTTGCATGTACAATAGCTCCATTCTCAGTAGTAATCAATTCCAATTTAAAGGTGCCTTTAATCCACTTTCTTTGCTTTCCTTCTTTCTTCCTTCCTCCTTCCTTCCTTCCTTCCTTTCTTTTTTGGAAGGTACATTTCTTTTCTTTGTAAATCTACCAAGGAAGAGAATGGAAATAAATACCTCCCATCACTACCTAAGGCTCCCGTGTAACCCATACTCCTATACCTATGCCTCATCTTTCCTTGTTTTCTAAAAATATTCAGGATGTCTCAATTGAAAATTACTAGCATTTTCTTGATCAAGGAAAGATGTGATGTGCATTAATTCAGAGGTAAGGTGTTATTTGGAAATAGAGTTGCAAAAATGATGTAAGAAATTTGTTGCCAGAAACCATGTGATATATTGTTGTGTAGAATATAGTAAACTTTACCTTTCTACTTCGGAATAGGCTGCAACAAAGCAAAATCTGAGACTGGATCTCATACAAAGTACAGATATGTATTTCCATAATTTCTGGAATTTTAAAAATCCAATGTCAGTGCTAGGCACCTGGCAGTAGATAGACCATTGCCTCATAAGAAGGCAGAAGTCATCAAAAGGCAGACAGAAATGAGTGTTTAAGCATTAAAGATAAGAGGGAGTTACCCTTATCCTACTGTTGTGAACCCATTATCAGTATAATGGTGGTGTTAGTCCATTATTTCAGGTGGAGCCACAATGGCCTAATCACTCCATTATATCTTTACAGAGGTAATTAAATATCAGAGTTGGATTGGGAGGAAAATCATTATGTCCATATTATTCTGTTCATGACTTAATAAAACTATCATACTTTTCCCAAAGAACAACAATAATAATGATAATATTAGCAGCAACACACTGGTTCTCTTCAAATAACACCTGAAATCTTAACTAATTTTAGAACCACTTCAAAGTCAAATAATTCTCATCTAAACATAATATGGGTAAGACTTATTCAATGCATATTTTATCCTGAGACCAAATTACTTTTTAGCCATCAGCCTTATAAAATTAAGCAAGTAGTAAATATCTCAAATACAATAGTAGGATGAGTTTGGAACAACATACTCCTCTCAAATAAAATATTTCATTGTTTCTGATATAATTTATATTGATAACAAAGTTTTCCTCTTTTATTCCTTTCAGATTCACTATGGCAATAACTTTATTGTTAAAAATCTTCTCTTTTGTATGGTGATATTTTATTTGTATTAAAATATTATTTGTATGTTAATAAATAAAGTTGCCCAGGGGTCAGAGCTATTAGCAAGCCATAGGAAAGCAGGGCAGTGGTAGCGTACGCTTGTAATTCCAGCACTTGGTAGGCAGAGCTGGGTAAGTCTCTGTGTGTTCAGGGATACAGCCATTATTGGATACACATGCTTTTAATCTTAATACCAATCATGGAAAACCTGGAGGCCTATACAGACAGGCTGTGAGGAAGCGGTCATGTGGTTGGGTTTACAACCAATGAGAAGGCAGGACAGGAACTCTATATAAAGACTTTAACACAGGGGTAGCTCTGGTTCAGAGAGGTAGGACCACTGCAGGAGGAAGGGTAAGGTTTTGGCTCTTGGCTCTGACCTCTTGGCTTTCTTCTTTGCATTGGTTCTGTGTTTCTTATTTAATAAGAAGTTTGGTTACATCTACATTTGGCGCCCAACGTAACAAGAATTCATTAAAAACTGCTTGGCTTGGCTTGGCAACAGGTCTGGTTTCCAGCCTGGGCAACCCACCTGCCTAGCTCAGGCCCAGGCCTGACTGACCCGCAGCTGGAGCTACTTGCAACTGCTACAAACAACTCAGACCTGCCCTGCTGAACAGGGCCCCTGCCTGTAAAGCCAAGGCTTGACTCGGCTCAAGCGGCTACACTTTCTCTCTCTCTCTCTCTCTCTCTCTCTCTCTCTCTCTCTCTCTCTCTCTCTCTCTAGCTGGATTCACACCTCGAACACCAGGTGGCTGTGAAATTCCCTGGGATTCTACTGTTCTACCCAGACTTGGTAAGTCAATTAACATATCTATTTAAAAGAGAATTTTTTTCTACATTAAAAAAAATGGGCTTTATGTGTACATTGGAAGAAAATTGGGCTTTGTTTGAAATTTTAGGCACTCTGACAATGGAACAACTATATGAAAAGATTAATATTGATCGAATTATTCAGTTTATTACTTTTCTTATCCTCATTTTACTATTTAAAAAGATCGTCAACTTAAGTGCCAGGATAACAGTCTTAGAAAAACTTGTTAAACCGGTAAAAATGAATTATAGAGAAATTCAAATTCAGACAGAAGAAATAAATAGTGAAGTTGTTTCAAAATTGGATCGTAAGGTTACAGAAAGAAAGCCAGTTTTCACACAATCACCCTTAATTTATCCAGTAGCCGTACAGCAGCTACCTGATGAAGAGAATGAACAAAATACATGGGTTCCTGTTGAAATGTTAGACTTACGAAGATTTAAGGAGGCAATAGCATCTTATGGCATGCACTCCCCATATGTAAAGCAAATGTTAAACACCTGGTCAACTTGTAATAGGATTCTACCAAAGGACTGGCGGGAATTGGCACAGGCTGTTCTTGAACCCGGACAAAATCTCCAGTGGAAAATGTGGTTCAGTAATGAGGATAAAAATATAGAAAGACAATGGAGGGATAGCGGAATACAAGTCTGCCAGGATCAGCTTATTGGCGAAGGCCAATATGCTTCAGTACAAACACAATGTTCATATGATGTCCAAACCCTACTTCCATGTAAAACGGCAGCTTTGAATGCATGGGACAGAGTTGAAGAACCAGGAAAAAAAACTGAGTCATTTACAAAAGTTATACAGGGCCCCAAAGAATCTTTCACAGATTTCTTACAAAGATTGACTTCAGCAGTACAAAAAATGGTCCCGAATTCAGAGGCTAGTCAGATAATAATTGAATCTTTAGCCTTTGAGAATGCAAATGCAGTGTGCAAAAGAATAATTAGGCTGTTAAAGGCAAGATCTGCACCTTTGGAAGATTGGATTAGAGATACAGTTAATGTAGAGGCTTATGACCATGATGATATGTGGGTAGGAAAAGCAATTTCAAAAGGTTTGAGCAATGTTAGATGTTTTGGATGTGGAAAGCAAGGACATTTGAAAAGGGATTGTAAACAGGTCATTCCTAGAAATAATGTTTCTTCAAGAAACACTGGCAACAGAATGCCCCTTCCTTCTGGAGTATGCAGAAGGTGTGGTAAGGGAAAACACTGGACCAACGAATGTAGATCAACAAGAGACAGACAGGGTAACCCTCTGCCTCGAGCTTCGGGAAACTCCCAGAGGGGCCTCAGGCAGGCCCCCACAGTAAATCCAGTTCAAACCTTTCCTGCAGTTGTAGAGGAAACCCCTACTCAAAGCAACTAAATAACCAAATGTCTATTGGAATAAATCATGTTAGTCGAGATGATGAAACAGAGAAAATAGGAAATACAGGAAAAAACATAAAGAAAATTTTTTGGCAAACTTCTATTAATGAACAAAGACCAAAACTAACAATAAAAATAAATGGTGTTTTGTTGTCTGGTCTGGTAGACACAGGTGCTGACATTACCATAATTGCACCAGAATTTTGGCATCCAACTTGGCCTCTTCAGGAGGTAAACATTCAACTCTTAGGAATTGGGACATTATCTAGAGTGAAACAAAGTGTAAGATGGCTTGAATGTATAGGTCCAGAAGGACAGAAAGGAAAATTAAAACCATATATGGCTAACATAGCTATGAACCTGTGGGGTCGAGACTCGTTACAACAATGGAATACTCAGATTAATATCCCTCCAATCTCAGAAACAATTCATAAATTAGTACATGTTTCTGAGAGAAATATTAAAAAATATTATTCTAATGAGTGCTCACCAGCCATCCATGTCATACAAGAACAGGGCACAACAACTGATAATCTTCCAAAAACATTAACAGCTCTACCTTTAAAATGGTCAACAGACAAGCCTGTATGGGTTCAGCAATGGCCTTTAACAACAGAGAAACTCCAGGCTTTACAAGAGCTGGTGGAAGAACAGTTAAATGCTCATCATATTGAAGAATCAACCAGCCCTTGGAATTCTCCTGTATTTGTTATAAAAAAAAAATCTGGTAAATGGAGAATGGTAACAGACCTTAGAGCAATAAACAAAGTAATTCAGCCAATGGGTTCTTTACAATCTGGAATTCCTTTACCTACTCTGTTACCAAAAGGCTGGCCTCTCATAGTTATTGATTTAAAAGACTGTTTCTTTTCAATACCCTTACAAGAAAAAGACAGAGAAAGATTTGCTTTCACAGTGCCTACTTATAATAATTCTCAACCGGTTAAAAGATTTCAATGGAGGGTTCTCCCACAGGGAATGTTGAATAGCCCAACTTTGTGCCAATATTTTGTAAAACAGCCATTAGAAGTGGTATGTAAAAAATTTCCTAAATCTATAATTTATCATTATATGGATGACATTTTATTAGCTGATTCAAATGCAGATACTTTAGAAAGAATGTTTGAAAAAGTAAAGAAAATTTTGCCTTGCTGGGGATTACAAATTGCTTTAGAAAAGGTACAAAGAGGAGATTCTATTAATTATTTAGGATATAAAATAGAACTTCAAAAAATTAGACCTCAAAAAGTACAAATTAGGAGAGATCGACTACAGACTCTTAATGACTTTCAAAGATTATTTGGAGACATTTCTCATCTAAGAACTATTGCTGGGGTAAAAAATGATGAACTGAATAATTTGTTTAAAACCTTAGAAGGTGATAAGGACTTAAATAGTCCAAGAGAATTATCACCTGAAGCTGAGAAAGAATTGGCCTTGGTAGAAAAGAAAGTACATGAAGGGCACGTAGATCGTATTAATCCAAAGCTGGATTGCATTTTGGTTATTTTACCTTCTAGGCATTCCCCAACAGGAATATTAATGCAAAGGGAAGATATTATATTGGAATGGATATTTTTACCAAATAAACCAAATAAAAAATTAAAAACTTATGTGGAAAAAATCTCTGACTTGATTTGGAAAGGAAAATTGAGACTTCGTCAATTAGCAGGAATAGACCCAGCAGAAATTGTCGTACCTTTAACTAAGGAGGACATTGAAAAATTATGGATAGAAAATGAAGCTTGGCAAAAAGCTTGTAGTAATTTTTTGGGAGAAATTAACAGCAAATATCCCAAAAGCAATAGAATTGATCTTATAAAGAGATCTGATTGGATCTTGCCTCTAATTGTGAGGAAAAAACCCATATCTGGAGTTTGTACATTATGTACAGATGCCAACAAACAAGGAAAGGCAGGTTACAAATCAGAAAATTTAAGTAAAGTGGTTCAAAGTCCTTATAATTCAGTTCAAAAATCAGAATTGTATGCTATTCTGTTGGTATTAATGGATTTTTCAGAACCTCTCAATATAGTAACTGACTCTCAGTATGCTGAAAGAGTAGTATTACATATTGAGACTGCAGAATTTATCCACGATGCTTCAGAATTAACTTCATTATTTATTCAATTACAAGATACAATCAGAAAAAGGAGTCATCCTTTATATATAACTCACATCTGATCCCATACTGGTCTGCCAGGCCCTCTAGCACAAGGCAATGATGAGATTGATAAATTATTGATAGGAAATGTGCTGGAGGCCTCAGAATTTCATAAAAAACATCATGTAAATAGTAAAGGTTTAAAAAAGGATTTTTCTATAACCTGGCAACAAGCCAAAGAAATAGTAAAGAAATGTCCTACTTGTTCCTTCTACAATCAAACACCATTACCAGCAGGATGTAACCCAAAGGGTACTCAGAAGAATGAAATCTGGCAGATGGACGTGTTTCACTTTGCAGAATTTTGAAAACTGAAATATGTACACCACACTATCGATACTTATTCAGGATTTCAATGGGCAACTGCTTTGAGTTCTGAAAAAGCTGATTCTGTAATCACTCATTTGCTAGAAGTTATGGCCATTATGGGTATACCTGCACAAATCAAAACTGATAATGCTCCATCATATGTCTCTGTTAAAATGAAACAGTTTTTTGCTTATTATAATATAAACCATGTTGCAGGTATACCACATAATCCTACAGGTCAAGCAGTTATAGAAAGATCAAACAGAACTCTAAAGGATATGCTAAATAAACAAAAAGGAGTAACAAAAACCCCCAGAAATAGACTACATAATGCTCTATTAACTTTGAATTTTCTCAATGCCAATGAGAAAGGAACAACAGCTGCAGAGAGACATTGGATAATAGAAAAAACTACAGAATTAAATCAGCCTATATACTTTAAGGATGTGCTGACCTCAGAATGGAAACCAGGGTATGTGTTACATTGGGGACGAGGTTTTGCTTTTATTTCTACAGGAGAAGATAAGCTGTGGGTACCATCAAAATTGATAAAGGTTCGATTTGAACAAGAGAGACCTCTTAATTAGAGGAGGTGATAGTTCATCAACTATCGTAAACATCCAATTTAAACTAACTTACACCAGTAACACATGCCTTTTCATTTAATCAGATAACTTGTCAAAAAGGAACATCCCCCAAAAAACCTTGGGGAAAGGTTTTTGTTTTTGTCTTTTAGGAGAGTGAAGGTTAACGAATTTGAAGAACACTTTACAAATGAGACAACTGAAGAAAAGGAACAAATCATCTATCCTAAGAAACAGAGTGAAATGGCGTATGGGTATGTTATCTAAAAAAATTTTATGTCTTCCTAAATGTTTGTTTCTGCTTTTCTTTAAAGATTTAACACTATTTAACTTCTAATAGTCCCAGTTCAATTAAAATTTAAAGCTGACTTTGGAGTTGGAGAATGGCTCTCTCCTTCTTTAAACTCAAGCATGTTGTTAAAAGGAAAATGCAAACTCCCTGTATCATGCCAGAGGAAAAGAGCCATCTTCTGCTATGGGACAGGAGAAAAGCCAAATTAATTAAGGGACTATTCTATTACGAATCTCAACTCTTTGATTCTATTCTGATTCTTTAAACTTTTCTTAAAGTATGAATTTTATATCAAAATTTACAAGATCAATATATATAGATATATATACATTTTAAACTTTGTTAAGATATAAATGGTCATATAGAGTACTAACTAATTCTAAAAAGTCACATATATAGTCTTTGTGTTCGAGTCTCTTATCAGTTTTTTGCAGGAAATCACGGTTAGGCCTAACATCAACTGAAGTCTCCAGGAAGAAGATGGGGCCCCACAACAACAACAATTCCACGTGGACAATAATAACATCACTAAGCTGACAAACATCATCTACAGATCAGCTTTGAACTACAAAGTGCTCAGAGCAATTTTGAGAAGAGCTAGCTGAGATGATCCAGTCTCAAAGACTACTTGAATAAGGATTTGAGATAAACCCTGAATTTTGGCATTATACACAGACTGGATAACGAAGGATATATTTACCTTTCCTAGAATTTGACAATTAACCTAAAATTTTTCTTTCAGGATAAAGATACCTTCACCCATACCCAGCAGGAAGCAATTTCAAGAATACGACGCCCACATTCCCAAAGAGGTGGTGTGGGGCAGTTGGTTTTTTTGGTCTTTTAATGGGTTTTGGGTCTGGGATAATTTTCATTGATTAGGGGGGTTGGTTATAAGTTGTTGTCAAGGGTTAGGAAAAAGGCTAAGCAAAGGAGATTAGATTTAAGGTTCTTATTAAAAAAAAAAAGAAAGAAAGAAAAGAAAAATGTAAATACTTTACATTGGATTGGATTGTTTTATATTGTATACAGATTATATATATTGAAATTGATATTGTTAGAAAATGTTATATATATTTTTCTAATTGTACCGTTCATCTAACAATGTAATGCAATTTTCTGATCCTTGAATGTTATTACCAACTATTAGGATATAAAGAAATGAAAGTTAGTAGTTAGATATTATAATAGAACTTGTAGTTATATTAGGTATGTTTTCAAGATTGAGTAGATATATTTTAGATAGACAGGTTATCTTCAAACCCTTCAGAGATCTACAGAATATGGCATTTAAAATGTTTTAATAACTTAGAAAATTTTTCTTTTTTGTTATGACTATGAGACATGTCGGCTCCTGGCAGTACCAATCTACTTCAGAGAAAATATGGGCATTGAAGAAACTGCATATGGAGTTAACTTTCATTGTGGCAAAAGTTAGCCACTGGACAACAAAGTATCCTCGAATCAACAGGACAAAATGGACAGACAGGACATAAAACAAAGGATTACTGATTCTTGCCAAAACAAGTGTGGTTATGGCTTTATCAAAAGGCATCTTCAGAGGCCAGGACAATATGGCACCATCCCTGAAGTGGCCTTCGCAATTCGAAAAAGGTACAGTGCCCTTTTCTTCGAAGGCAGCTGAACAGGCAGTGGGCCGATGGCCTCTGATGTGCAATGGAACAGCAGCTGAAACAGTTATTCTTGAAGAGTAACTAAGCTCACGCCTCTCAATAGTAGACTGGCATTTGATGGAGGGATATGGAGAAGAATGGGATGCTGAGATGAAGCCATATATACACAGCCAAGAAGAATGGACAGCTGAATTAAAAAACCATCAACAATTTCCAGAATTTAAAATCCTGAATCATGACATGACACTAGTGGAATTCAGGTGTTTCTGGTATATGGACTACTCTCACTCAATGTGAGGTTGAACTGTTGACCTTGTGTACATCCTACTTCACAAATGAGTCTGTCAGATATGCTAAGCCTATAGGCTGAAGATGATGCCCCAGCACTTCGGAGAAACCTCAGGTGACTGTCCAGACAGCTGTCTGTTTCTGTCAACTCACAAATTTTTTGGAAGTTGCTTATGTGCACTTCCTGTTTTTATTTTTGTTAGCTAATATTATTTCCTTCTTGGGTCTCTGAGGGAGTTGAAGTTTAGTTAGTTATAGTTGAAGATTAATTAGGATACATTTTGGACTTACCAAAATAGGATAGATAATGAAATTATTTTCTCTGAATTTGTCAAATACAAATGGACTAGACATTGTTTAGGTATTTATTACTTGTATATATTGTATATAGTTATTGTACTTTTGTATATAGTTTTTCTTATATTAGTTATAAGCTTTTTCCTTTTTTTTCCTTTTTATTAAAATAGAAAAGGGGAAATATGGTGATATTTTATTTGTATTAAAATGTTATTTGTATGTTAATAAATAAAGTTGCCCAGGGGTCAGAGCTATTAGCAAGCCATAGGAAAGCAGGGCAGTGGTAGCGTACGCTTGTAATTCCAGCACTTGGTAGGCAGAGCTGGGTAAGTCTCTGTGTGTTCAGGGATACAGCCATTATTGGATACACATGCTTTTAATCTTAATACCAATCATGGAAAACCTGGAGGCCTATACAGACAGGCTGTGAGGAAGCGGTCATGTGGTTGGGTTTACAACCAATGAGAAGGCAGGACAGGAACTCTATATAAAGACTTTAACACAGGGGTAGCTCTGGTTCGGAGAGGTAGGACCACCGCAGGAGGAAGGGTAAGGTTTTAGCTCTTAGCTCTGACCTCTTGGCTTTCTTCTTTGCATTGGTTCTGTGTTTATTATTTAATAAGAAGGTTGGATACACTATAATAGCTTAACTAGTTTAATCATAAATATCAGTGGTTGACATTTTAGAATAATTTCCCTGCAGTAATGAAGTCTCTATCATACCAAGAAAGATAATAGGAATGTTGAACAAAATACACACAACCTTATTTAGATGCATATGCTAGAAAAACATTTAGGTTCATTCATTGCTGAGGTGCTCATTTCAATAAAATTGCCTGGAAATTCCCAATATATTGTATGAAAATCATTTAAGGACACAAGCACCACCTGCACCAATTGGAGGAAGAGTTGAATGACTGCTGTCCCATCTGAACAACCCTACTCTCTAAGCCCCAGGCCCAAGGGAACATCCCAGGCCCATCTCCTTCCCATCTCAGTCCTAGCAGCCAGTTAGCAGGTAAGAATCCTACAGGCAGGCCACTCCATCAACCCTGCCACATATTGGACTCTGCAACCTACAACTCCTACTCTGCCCCACAAACTCATGGAACCCACTATCTTCTGCCACCCAATGAACCCCTGTGGCTTCAGTGGCATCCAGGGACACAGGCACTACCTGCACTGATTGGATATAGAGTCCCAGGCAATTGGTTAGCAGTGACGATCAGAGACACAGACACCACATGCACTGATTGGAGGAAGAGGTGGGTAGATGGCAATGTAAGAATATATTCAACAACATAAAGAGCAATATGGCACCATCAGAGCCTAGTGGTTCTGCAATAGTAAGACCTGAACATCACAGTGCAGATAAAGCAAAAGAAAATGACATTAAAAATAATTTTATGAAGATGCCGGAGGCCCTAAAGGAGGAAATGAAAAATTCCCTTAAAGAAATCAAAAAGACAAAATATTAGAAGAAATCAATAAATCCCTTAAAGAAAGCCAAGAAAAAAATAATCAAACAGGTGAAGGAAACAGTGCAAGATATGAAAATTAAAATAGAGCCAATAAAGAAAACAAAAACTGAGGGAATTCTGGAAATGGAAAATCTGAGTAAAAGAACAGGAACTACAGATGCAAGCATAATCAACAGAATGCAAGGGATGGAAGAGAGAATCTCAGGTGTTGAAGACACAACAGAGGAAATACATTCATTGGTCAAAGAAAATGTTGAATCCAACAAAGTCTTAACATGAAACAACCAGGAAATCTGGGACACTATGAAAAGACTAAACTGAAGAATAATAAGGATAGAAGAAGGAGAAGAACATCAGCTCAAAGACACAAAAATATATTGAACAAAAGTCACAGAAGAAAACCTTCCGTACCTAAAGAAGGACATGCCTATGAAGATACAAGAAGCTCACAGAACACAAAATAGACTGGACCAAAAAAAGTCCCCTAAAAACATGATAATCAAAACACTAAACATAAAGAATGAAAAAAGACTACTAAGAGCTGCAAAAGAAAAAGGCCAAATAACGTATAAAGGCAGACCCATCAGAATAACGTCCAACTTCTCAATGGAAACTCTGAAAGATAGAAGATAATGGACAAACATTATGCGGAAACTGAGACCATGGAAGCCAGCCTAGAATACTATACCCAGCAAAACTTTCAATCAGCATAGATGAAGAAAACAAGATATTCCATGAAAAAAAAAAACAGATTTAAACAATACCTATCCACAAATTCAGCTCTACAGAAAGTACTAGAAGGAAAACTCCAACCCAAGACAGTTAGCCACACCTACAAAAACATAGGTAATAGATAACTTCACAACAGCAAACACATACACACACACACACACACACACACACACACACACACACACACACACACATACACACACTACCATCGCCACCAACAAAACTGGGGGAAAAAAAAACAAAAAAAAAAAACAGAAACAATGAAAGAGATACCATGATAGAGGGAGACATCATGGGGATAGGGAGAAACCTGGTGCTAGGAAAGTTCCCAGGAATCCATAAGGATGACTCCAGCTTAGACTACTAGCAATAGTGGAGAGGGTGTCTGAACTGGCTTACCCCAGTAATCAGAATGGTGAATACCTTAACTGTCATTATAGAGCCTTTTTCCGGTAACGGTTGGAAGCACATGCAGAGATTCACAGCCAAACACCAGGCCTAGCTCCAGGAGTCCAGTCAAAGAGAGAGACGAGTGATTCTGTGAGCAAGGAGCATCAGATCATGATGGGGAAACCTACAAAGACAAGCAAACCAAACAAATGGGAACTCATGAAATTTAGATGAACAGCTATAGAGCTTGCATGAGACTGGACTAGGCCCTCTGCATAGTGAAGACAGTTGTATAGCATGATCTGCTTAGGGGGCCCCCTGGCAGTAGAATCAGAATCCATCTCTGGTGCATGAGCAGGCCTTTTGGAGCCCATTTCTATGATGGGACACCTCACACAGCCTTGAGGCAGGGGGAGGGGGTTGGACCTGCCTCTAATAAATATACCTCCCCATGGGAGGCCTTACCTTCTTGTAGGAGGGAATGGGGGTGTGTTGGAAGGGAGGGCTGAAGTGGCAGGAGGAGGGAAGAGCGGGATCTTTGGTATGTAAAATGAATTAAAAATTTTATTAATAAAAAATAGAATAAAAATTAAAAAGATGTGAGTAGCAGTCCAGTCATCCTTGTTCCACATCTAGTATCCTCCTATGAGTGAGTACATACCATGTTTGTCTTTCTGAGTATGGGTTACCTCACTCAGGATGATTTTTTTCTAGATCCATCCATTTGCCTACAAACCTCATGATGTCATTGTTTTTCTCTGCTGAGTAGTATTCCATTGTGTATATGTACCACATTTTGTTTATCCATTCTTCAGTTGAAGGGCATCTAGGTTGTTTCCATGTTCTGGCTATTACAAACAATGCTGATATGAACATAGCTGAACAAGTGCTCTTGTGGTATGATTGAGCATTCTTTGGGTATATGCCCAAGAGTGGTATAGCTGGATCTTGGGGAGATGGATTCCCAATTTTCTAAGAAAGCGCCATATTGATTTCCAAAGTGGTTGTACAAGCTTGCATTCCCACCAGCAGTGGAGGAGAGTTCCCCTAGCTCCACATCCTCTCCAGCATAAGGTGTCTTCAGTGTTTTTGATCTTAGCCATTCTGACAGGCGTAAGGTGGTATCTCAGAGTTGTTGTGATTTGCATTTCCCTGATGATTAGGGATGTTGAGCAATTCCTTAAATGTCTTTCAGCCATTTGAGTTTCCTCTGTTGAGAATTCTCTGTTTAGTTCTATAGCCCATTTCTTAATTGGACTGTTGGGCATTTTGATGTCTAATTTCTTGAGTTCCTTATAAAGTCTGGATATCAGTCCTCTGTCAGATGTGGGATTGGTGAAGACCTTTTCCCATTCTGTAGGCTGAGTTGGCTGTTTGAAACCTGGGGCCTATGCAGGGTCGCTTGGCTTGGCCTGGGAGGAGGGGACTGGACCTGCCTGGACTGAGTCTATCAGGTTGATCTCAGTCCTTGGGGGAGGCTTTGCCCTGGAGGAGGTGGGAATGGGGGGTGGGCTGGAGGAAGGTGGGGGGGGGGGAGGGGGGAGAACAAGGGAATCCATGGCTGATATGTAGAACTGAATTGTATTGCAAAATAAATAAAAAAAATTATAATGAAAAATCTCACAACATTTCTAACTCCTGGATCTCTTTCTAAAAATCTTCCAAACTTTATGAAACAAGGTAGAATTTGAACAGTTACAGGATATTGAATGTTTTACAGCACAATTTAGTAAATATTACTATTTGAATTTTTAGTGGTATACTGTATTTATTTCTAGCTTTATTAAGGAATGTTTGCCTGATAAATATATGTAAATTAGAGGCACAATGAGGTGATTTTAGGATTATATTGTAAATGATTTCAATTGTGTTACTATTGTTAGGGCAGTGAATAGGTGAGAACTGTACTTACCATTGTTAGCTGTGATTTCCTTAAAAATGATTAAGCAAAGCCAGAATACCAACAGTTCACAATCCAAGTATTTTGTATATGTTTGAAAAATCACTGATTAAAAGCTCTTTGAAAATAAAAAAATTAAAAAAGAAAGGAAGAAAAATAAATAAAATCAGAAATGAAAAGGGGGACATAACAACTGAGTTATCTAGAGACACTGAGTAAATCTAGAGAACCATGAGGTTGTTGGGCAATATTATTTTAAGGTGTATTACTTTTTTTTATCTTGCATTTGCTTAATTCTGTGAAGCTGTGTTACCATGCCTGTCTAAAACATCTGATGGTCTAATAAAGATCTGATGGCCAATAGCAAGGCAGGAGAAAGGATAGGCAGGGCTGGTAGGCAGCAGGAACATATAGAAGGAGAAATCTGGGAAAGAGGAGATAAAATGGAGCCAGAGAAGGAAGAGGACTCCAAAGGCCAGCCACCCAGCTACACATCAAGTCACAGGGTAAGAGTAAAATTTAGAAAAGTACGAGAATACGAAAGCTGAGAGGCAAAAGGTAGACAGGATAATTTAAGTTAAGTAAAACTGGCTAGAAACTAAGCCAAACTAATAAGGCCAGGCATTTATAATTAAGTATAAGCCTCTGTGTGTGATTTAATTGGGAGCTGGGTGGAAGACCCCCCCAAAAGAGCAAAACCAAATAACAACATCAGGTTGTATTTCAAAAGCAGTACTCCACAAAATTGGAAAATCTAAAAGAAATGGACAATTTTCTAAATAGGTACCACATACCCAAATTAAGTCAACACCAGACAAATAATTTAAATAGACCTATAACTCCTATAGAAACAGAATCAGTCATTAAAAGTTTCCCAACCAAAAAAGCCAAGGGGCCAGATGGTTTCACTGCAGAATTCTACCAGAATTTCAAAGAAGAGCTAATACCAATATTCCTCAAATTGTTCCACACATTACAAACAGAAGGAACATTGCCAAACTCTTTTTGTGAGGCTACAGTTACTCTGATACCACCAAAACACAAAGACACAATAAAGAGAGTTATAAACCAATCTCCTTCATCAACATTGATGCAAAAATAATAAAATACTGGCAAACCAAATCCAAGAACACATCAAAAAGTCATCCACCATGATCAAGTAGGCTTCATCCTAGAGATGCAGGGATAGTTCAACATGTGAAAAACTGTCCATGTAATCCACCATATAAACAAACTGAAAGAAAAAAAAAACATGATCATCTCATTAGATGCTGAAAAAACCTTCAACAAAATCTAACATCCCTTCATGATAAACATCTTCAAGAGATCAGGGATACAAGGAACATACCTAAACATGATAAAGGAAATATACAGCAAGCCAACATCAAACTAAATGGAGAGAAACTCAAAGTAATTCCACTAAAATCAGGAACAAGAGAAGGATGTCCACTCTCTCCATATTTACTCAATATAGTACTTGAAGTTCTCTCTAGAGCAATAAGACAACAAAAAGAAATCAAGTGCATATAAATCATAAAGGAAAGAGTCAAACTTTCACTATTTGCAGATGATATGATAATAGACACAAATGACCCCAAAAATTCTACCAGTAACACTTTCAGTAATGTGGCAGGATATAAGATTAACTAAAAAAATATCAGTAACCCTTTTATATACAATAGGTAGAGAAAGAAATCAGAGAAACTGCGTTCTTTACAATATCCACAAATAATATAAAATGTCTTGGTATAATTCTAACCAAACAACTGAAAGACCTGTATGAGAAGAATTTTAAGTCTTTGAAGAAAGAAATTGAAGAAGATATCAGAAAATGGAAAGATCTCCCATGCTCTTGAATAGGTAGGATTAACATAGTAAAAATGACAATCTTACCAAAAGCAATCTACCGATTCAATGCAATGCCCATCAATATCCAAACACAATTCTTCTCAAACCTGGAAAGAACAATTCTCAACTTCATATGGAAAAACACACCTGTGAATACCTGATTTTTGACAAAGAAGCCAAAATTTTACAATGGAAAAAAGAAAGCATCTTCAACAAATGGTGCTGGCATAACTGGATATCAACATGTAGAATAATGCAAATAGATCCATACCTATCACCACACACAAAACTCAAGTCCAAATGGATCAAAGACTTCAACATAAATCTAGTTACACTGATCCTAATAGAAGAGAAAGTGGGAAGTATGTGGTGGTATTGTGTTCCCCAAAATATTGTGTACTTTAATAAACTTATCTGGGGTCAGAGAACAGAAAAGCCACAAGATACTTAGGCTAGAAAATGTTAGCACATGCCTTTAATCCTAGCATTCCAGAGACAGAAATCCCTCTGGATCTCTGTGAGTTCAAGGCTGCATTGGAAACAGCCAGGCATGGTGACTCACGCTTTTAATCCCAGAAAGCAGCCTTTAATCCCAGGGAGTGCTGGTAGAAAGCAAAAAGGTTTATAAGGCGTGAGGACCAGAAACTAGAAGCATTTGGCTGCTTAAGCATTTGGCCTGGTTAAGCATTTTTCCTGATTAAGCATTCAGGCTTCTAACAGCAGTTCAGCTGAGAGCCATTGGGATGAGGACACAGAAGCTTCCAGTCTGAGGAAACAGGACCAGCTGAGGAATTGGCAAGGTGAGATAACTGTAGCTTGTTCTGTCTCTCTGACCATCCAGCATTTCACCCCAACAACTGGCCCCGGGTTTGATTTTATTAATAAGACTCTCTAAGATTCATGCTACAGAAGTAGCCTTGAAGACATTGGCACAGGAGACGACTTCCTAAATATAACACCAGTAGCACAGACACTGAGAGCAACAATTAATAAATGGGACCTCCTGAAACTGAGAAGCTTCTGTAAGGCAAAAGACCTGTCAATAAGACAAAAAGGTAGCCTACAGAATAGGAAAAGATCTTTACCAACCCCACATCTGACAGAGGACTGATCTCCAAAATATCTAAAGAACTCAAGAAACTAGACATCAAAATATCAAACAATCCAATTAAAAAATGGGCTACAGAGCTCAACAAAGAATTCTCAACAGAAGAATCTCTAATGGCTGAAAGACATTTAAGGAAATGTTCAACATCCTTAGCCATCAGGGAAATGCACATCAAAACGACTCTGAGATACCATCTTATGTCTGTCAGAATGGCTAAGATGAAAAACACAGATGAAAGCTTATGTTGGAGAGGATGTGGAGAAAGGGGAACACTCCTCCAAGGATGGTAAGAATGCAATCTTGTACACCCACTCTGGAAATCAGTATAGTGGTATCTCAAAAAATTAGGAATCAACCTACCTTAAAACCCAGCAATACCACTCCTGGGCATATACCCAAAAGATGCTCAACTACAGCACAAGGACATTTTCTCAGCTATGTTCATCACAGCATTATCTCTAATAGCCAGAACCTGGAAACAACCTAGATGCCCTTCAACTGAAGAATGGATAAAGAAAATGTGGTACATTTACACAGTTGAGTATTACACAGTGGTTAAAAAAAATGTCATCATGAAGTTTGTAGGCAAATGGACGGAATTAGAAAAAATCATCCTGAGTGAGGTAACCCAGGAAGACACACATGGTATGTACTCACACATAAGTGAATATTAGATACAAAGCAAAGGATAACCAGGTTACAATCCACAACCCTAGAGAAGCTAGGTAAAGAGGAGGTCACTAAGAGGGACACACATGGATAGCCCCAGGAAGGGGAAAGGGTTAAGATCTCCTGGGTAAACTGGGAGGAGCGAGTAGAGGGGAGGGAATGGGAGGTGGGAACACAAGGACTTGAGATGGATGAGTTAGGGGAGAGATGAGAAGGGAGAGCACTGAAAGAGATATCTTGACAGAGTGTACCATTAAGGGGAAGCGGAGAAATCTGAAGCTAGGAAAAACCCCAGGAACTCTCAAGATTGTCCCCAGCTAAGATTCATAGTGGTGGAGAGGGTGCTTGAACTAGCTTTCCCCCTGCACTCGGATTGGTGTCTACCCTAATTGTTATCACAGAACCTATATCCAGTGACTGATGGAAAGCAGATGCATAGACCCACAGCCAAGCACTTGGCCAAGATCCTGGAGTTCAGTTGAAGAGACAGAGGAAGGATTATAAGAGCAAGGGGGAAAAACCACAGCGATAGCTGACCCAAACTAATGGGAGCTCACGGACTCTGGATTGATAGCTGGGGAGCCTGCATGGGACCCAACTAGGCTCTCTGAATGTGGGTGAAAGTTGCATCACTTCATGTGTTTGTGGGTCCCCTGGCAATGGGACCAGGACTTATCCTGGGTACAAAAACTGGTTTTTTAATGCCCATTCCCTATGATGCAATGTCTTACTCAGCCTTGATGCAAGGAGGAGGTGCTAGATCTGGCCCCAACTTGATGTGCCAGCCTCTGTTGATTACCCAAGAGAGGACTTACCCTCTGTGAGGAGGGGATAGTGGTGAGATCAGGGTAGGTGTGGGGAAGTGGGAGAAGAGGTGGGAGGTGGAACAAGGGTTGGTATGTAAAAGGAAAGAAAAAAAAATTAAATAAAATACTGCTAGGTATTTGAATGTAGACAATTTCATAATTCTTATAAGATTAAAATTTACCTAGCACTAAAGTGTCAATAATGACAGTACAAAGTTAATAGGATTATTATAAGTATCAAATATAATATAGAAAAGCTGGAAGAGCAAATCTTTGTTGTATATAATTGACTGATGTTACTATAAGACACATCAGGGATTTTAATATGTCAAAATATAGATAAAAGGATGAAAAACTAAGACACAATATTGTAAAAATAGAGAGGAAAAAGACATAAAGGAAAATATTTTTGCAATATGCAGTAAAACGCAGCTAAATATGCACAAAATAATTCAGTAGCAAAGGTAATGGTATCATTTGGAATAAGGACACCAATTAAAAGTCCATTATGGAGCCGGGCAGTGGTGGCGCATGCCTTTAATCCCAGCACTCGGGAGGCAGAGCCAGGCGGATCTCTGTGAGTTTGAGGCCAGCCTGGGCTACCAAGTGAGTTCCAGGAAAGGCGCAAAGCTACACAGAGAAACCCTGTCTCAAAAAACCAAAAAAAAAAAAAAAAAAGTCCATTATGGATAGTTTCAAAAGCAGTAAAAAACTAATTAAAACTCAAACAATGTTTATTCAACATGTAACAGCAATTTCAAAAAATGTTCATGGTAAAGTAGTTGGTCCCAGTGCCAAACAGTCAGAATTCTCATACTTTCTGATTTTTTTTAATATAAAAACTCCTTTTGTTATTTTAATTATACATATATGTGGGAATGTGTTTATGCGTATGCATAGTGGTGGCCAGAGGCATTGGATCCCTAAGAGCTGTAGTTACAGATTGTTATGAGTTATCCAATATGGGTGCTCGCCATAAAACTCCAGTCCTCTGCAAGAACAGTGTGCATAGAGCCATCCCTTCAGCCACAAACTTTCTGATTCTTAAATCTTATTACAAAAGTTATACTAATCAAATCATTTCAATTGTAGTATAAAGATGAACTAGAGACCTGTAGAATAGAAGAGAGATCACAGAGATCTGCCATTTATTATTAAATGATTTTCAATTTGAAAACCAACCTATTAAAGGGCAAATTGGTGTTGGGTGATAAGATAACCATATGAAAAAAGCTAAAAAAGGACATTTATAAAAAATAACTCAAAATTAATCAAAGATATAAGTATGAGAAATAAAAAGTATGTAACTGTTAAATGAAGATATTAATAAAAAGCTTTATGAGTTTGAATTTGGAAGTTATACTTAACAACAAAGGAAAACAAGGGCTGTGCTTGAAGGGAAGTGATTTTCATTGCCTCTGTTCAGCTTTGGAACTTAACATGATTGCTGTAACCTGAAATATTCAGGAAGCTTTCCAGTAATGGCCCAGAAGCACTTCAAAAAAAGAGGATTTTGTGGAGCCCACCACAATACTGGTGCCTCCTTCAGGCTATCAGGACTCTCTGTGGACCCTGAAGTATTTTCATTCTCTGGATCCAGGGACTCATCAGGAACTCCTAATGATAATAATTGACTAACAGAACCGTTTGGTCCTAAGTACAGCCCCCACTAGTCAGATCCAGGTCAGAACCCTCCAACTGATCCAGAACCACATAGACAAGGAAAGAACCCTGATTAGAGTGCACCATCTTTAGAAGAATGAAGAATGGGCCAGGAACTCACAAGACAGAATGGGGTGGGTATGAGGAGGATGGAAATCTTTCTTTCCATTCCATTTCATTTGCTTCTTGGTACTAGTGCCAGTTGGAAGATGAAGTGACTATACTTTTGATGATGCCTGAAGTTCTTTATGATGAAATTCTTTTCCACATACTGGGGACTGAAGTCAAATAATCAGATATTGAGCTGAAGAAGGCCTATGGGCAGATAGAAGTAATGGCTCATCTCCATAAAATCATCAAACCTGCATTGAGGACCCTTCAAGTTTTTTGAGCAGTCCTGAAGTGTGCAAGAAACATGAATAGAAAAAAAAAAATGACAGAATGTGACGATCCACTCTGTGAATGTGTTTCTGTGAATGTTTCAAGATGAACTGAAGAAGGCAATGATACATAGCTTAGGCCAAAGGAAATATGGAGGGTTTAAAATGGACCAGGAGCAAACACATGTCACATTCTGCATACAATGTAATGGCTACAACACTCTGAGAAATGAAACTTTTAAACATAGTCAATCATATTGGTCCTCACGTTGCACTGAACATTGAGCAATGTCTGTGATATCACAGATTTGGCAAGTAATGAATATAAAAAATATCTCCCCAGATATCCAGAGTTCTGAAGCACATTTCATTTATTTCTTAGTTACTAGACACCAGGGTTCAGGAAAGAGACACCCTAGATACATTGGCGCCTCACCGCCCGTGGTTTCTTTAGCTGGGTCTTTCAACATCCTTCAAGGCAGATGCTCAATAGGAACTTCTTTGCAGCCTTGTTCCTTGAGCATAGGGATCTGTGTCCTCCAAGCTCCCAGGAGAGTACCCAAGGGAGAAGCCAAACAGTAGTGTTGAAGAAAGGGAGGACACTATTCCAATGTTGACAGATACCTCTTTTTCTCTTCCTCATATCTAATGCCAAGAAAGGCTAAAGAGCTATGTACAACTTGTAATGAAGGTTGGTTTATTTTTAAATATATTTGTAAAAGAAGTTTTAAATTACTTTTAGTACTAGTAGAAAGCACCTAAACTACTTTCTCTCCTACCCAGCACCCAGAAACTGAATCTTGTCCTTGACAATACAAAAGAAATAGAGTGGTTAGATCAAAGAACCCAGAGGCTAGAAGTAGGCCACACAATGTATTCCTGAGGTGTAGAAATGGTATTTCCCTAAGGTCTGGCTGCCTTTTTCCTATCATTTGCTCTTAGAGCATAGTGTGCATACCCTACCCTTTTATTTTGATAGGACATAAGGGTGGTTGCACATTACTCCTTTCACCTTCTCTCATTTTCCTCCAGCCCTTACCTGCTCACTTTCTCCCCTACTGTAGTGGGTAGCCATTCCAGCTTTGATCTGGAAGTTCCAACCCCCATTGAGACTTCAGCAACTGTCACGCCTACAAGGCAGGGCCAAGGGAGGCACCTGGAGACCCAAGATCTGGATCGGTGAGATCTCTTGGTTCGGAAACCCTGGATGGTGGAGGTGGGCCAAGCAGAGTTCCAGAGAACACTGCTGGACTGCGATACACCTTCCCCAGACCCTGTGACCTACCTATCCCTTAATTTGTAAGTTACGCCATTAAATAAATCTCCTTTTAACTACATGGAGTGGCCTTAATAATTTCACCAATATTCTGGCGCCCAACGTGGGGCGCCATTTGTAGCTTGAGAGTTTTCTCTCCAACTCCTGCCAAGCCCCAGCAGTCCAACAGTCCACTTATAAAATAATCACTCAGACACTTATATTACTTATAAACTGTATGGCTGTGGCAGGCTTCTTGCTAACTATTCTTATATCTTAAATTAACCCATTTCTACTAATCTATAAGTTGCCACATGGCTTGTGGCTTACCGTTATCTTTACATGTTGCTTGTCATGGCAGTGACTGGCAGTGTCTCTCTGCCTTAGCCTTCCACTTCCCAGAATTCTCTTCTCTGCTTCTCCTGCCTATGCTTCCTGCCTGGCCACTGGCCAATCAGTGTTTTATTTATTAACCAATCAGAGCAACACATTTAACATATAGAACATCCCACAGCACATGGGATGGCCTTAACTACGTGGAGTGACCTTAATAATTTCACCAATACCCTACAATTCTCTTTCTCATACTCAAGATGTTTTGTTTTGTGTCTAACAGTTTAAGTAGAGCCATCTGTGTGACCATGGGTTCACAATATTATTTGAGCTTGGTAGGCTCACCACCAGTGAGTACAAAATTTCCACAATGTCTCCTTTCTTCCAGAGTTTCTTGATTATCAATAGATCAGCATTAAGGGTTAGGGCCAAGTGAGCCCCTGCCTCATCCATTCCTGATTATAGGTGTGTCATTTGTGTATAACTCCAGTGCCTGTAGGCATTGTTGCTGTGAGTTCATAATGGCTAGGTCTTGCTTTTGTTTAGAAATTGGCATTTCACAGTCATTATTCCTATCTCTAAGCTCTTACATTCCTTCTATCTCATCTTCTACACTGTTCTCTGAGCCTTAAGGGAAGTGATATAAAATTCTTGGTCAGGACTAAATCCTCAACCATCCTTTACTGTTACCATCTTGTATAGCCAAGACTCTCTCTCTCTCTCTCTCTCTCTCTCTCTCTCTCTCTCTCTCTCTCTCTCTTCACTTCAAAGACAACCTTCTTTGATTACAGCTAAGAGTAGGCTAACCTGTCTGTGTAAGCATATACATTTGAAGACAATTATATCTTATCAGTTCAGCTAGGCAGCTTTCTTAGGCTCCATCTAAGGTTGTGGGTTATTTTTGACCAGGTTTGCAGCACTTGGCATGGGCTCACTCTCATGGAACGATTTGCCTTCAAAGTCTTTATGATTTTGTTTTGTTTTGTTTTTAAACTTGGATTACCAGATAATAGGTTTCCATGTAGTTTGTTTTCATACCCCATTAATTTTAATTCTCCATCCTTCCCTTGTCTCCTCATCTCTGGTAATATTCCCACTCTCTCCTCTCATTTTAACAGTGTCATACTATTCCCCATTGCTTAAACCATGCCCCCTCTAAACCCTTTCTTGTGTTCTGGCTTCCAAAGGTATTGCAAATTAGACACAAAAAGCTAAAAAAATTCAGGCTAGAATCTGCATATGAGAATTTGTTGTGTTTTTCTTTCTAGACCTGGTCTAACTCACTCAGTGTCATTTTCTCCAATTTTATACATCTACCTACAAACTTGCTTTTTTTTCCTTATAGGTGAATAAACTGTCATTGTGTATATGCCATTTTTGTTATTCATTTATCAAGTGATTGACATCTGGAATAATTCCATGTTTTAGCTTTGATAAATAGAGCTGCAATGAATATGGAAGTGCAAGTGTCTCTGGAGTAGGACATATATTCCCTTGAGTGTATGCCCAGGTGTATGCACTACTCTTTAAACTGATCATACCTAATTTCATTTCACATTTCAAGGGGCTCTTTTACTTTATGCTGATAAATTGACTAAAAAATAGAAAAGCATGCAGCCTCTAACTTGGGAGGTACAGAGTTGAAACTGGAAACTAGATTTTTCCATCTAACTTTCCTGTAATGAGATAAATCACCTAAATTTTGGATTGTTATAAGAACATTCAAAATTATTTTTTTTAAAGAGGAGACTCATGTTATCTGCCATTTAGGAGGAGAAAGGCTACATGATTCCCAGAAAATCTATAGTGGTCCAAAGGTTTATTTTTATAATTTGTTAATATTCATATGTAGATACCTATTTAAAGCCAAGGGATTGGTTATCTTTCTATAAATGTATCTTTCAATAAACTAAAGAAAATAATAACTACAGGGAATACACCATAATTGAAATTTAAAAAAAATTACAAAGCTCTTTACCTCAAAAGACATATGCAACTGAATGAAAAGGAGACAATATTCGCAAATTATGTGCTAAAAATTAATATACATGATGTCTATGATTCAACAACAAAAAACACTCACAAAAGAGCAAAGAAACTGAATAGACATTGCCCCAAAGAAAGCCTGCAAATGTTCAATAAATACATGGAAAGATACTCAATCTCTAGAGAGATTCAAATTCAAATTAAAATGCAAGTCCTTCTCACATCAATTATCAAACTATCTCCATGAAAATGCATGATTTCTTGTTCTATTCAGATACTCTGTCTTCAATACACAGGAGTGGAATGTTTTGTTTCATTCATAAAGTATATGTGCATTTCTAAGAGATTTGAGAAAGAATACCTTAATGATTTGTATATAACCTAGATTTACCTAAAACTTGCACTTTGTTTTGAAATGATTATCTTTGAATCTCTGGGGATTATTTATCTTTTTCAAATTTATTTTTAAATTATTTGATGTAGCTGGAGAATTTCTCTAGAGCTCCCACCAAGTCCCACCAGTCCCAGAGCCCACTTATAAAATAAACACACAGCCTCTTACATTATTAAAACTGTTTGGCCATTAGCTCAGGCCTATCATTGTCTAGCTCTTACTCTTATATTTAGCCCATTTCTATTAATCTATATTTTGCCACGTGGCTCATGGCTTATCAGTACCTTACATCTTTCTTGTCCTGGCAGCGGTTCCAGGCAATCTATCCTTTCCCTTCCTGTTTCCTCAATTCTCCTCTCTGTTAGTCCTGCCTATACTTCCTGTCTGGCTATTGGCCAATCAGTGTTTATTTATACAGAGTGATATCCACAGCAATTTGACAATTTCATACATGTATGTAATGTACTCTTTTCACATTCACTTCCTATTTCTCTATTTTATCCCCTTGTACTCCTACTGATACCATTCTTCTTCCCAACAAGTCTCCCCTCTTTTTTCAAATTTATTTTCTAATTTTTTATAGCCCACTGAGTTCAATTACGGTTACTTGACTGAACATGAGTGGTGGTTATGATTTTTCTTAATTGTACTACCTTTCTTAGAGGAGGAGATGACTCCAGAAGAGTTATAGCAGTGCCAAATCACAATAGTGCAATTCCCTGCTTCTTTCCTAGCTATCTGCACTATATGTGCTATAGAATATTCTATGTACACTGGAGCTCATTAATTTAAAAGAATGTGTTCTATTTGACCCTTCATATATTTCTCTGGCATTCTTCTTTTTCTTTTATAAAGTATGGCAGTTCATTAATGCAAGCAATTTGAGTGCTTTCCTTATAGTTTCTCTCTACATGGAAGACATCTCTCTAGCTAGCTGTCATCCCCGTTATCAGAAAAGATAAAGGTAAATTAACAATATCTACTTTTAATCAACTTCATTCCCTTAACAAAACAATCTGCTAATAAGTTTCTGTCTATAAAATGTTAGGGTAAATTTTATTGGAGGATTTTTGTAGCCATTTGTATTAGTCATCCATGGATATAGAGGTCATCTTTGAGTACTCAGAAAAGTACACAACAGGTATTCAGAAATTTTTGTGTAGTCATTGTGAAGAAGAGTTCATTTAACCCCTGGATATGCAAGCATGGACATGTATTTGTGAAATAAATAAACATTATTACATGAACTGTGTTTGGTTAAAAAAAACTACTCTGCTCTACACTGGAATGAAAAGAGCTATTTAGAAATGTAGAATTTGATTCAGAATTAGTGAATTAAAAGCTTTAATATAATACAGATCACCATATAATTCATATGCACATTAAATCTTGAGGAATGCATAGTTAAGATAGTAACATGTGGATTTTGTTGTGACAAGTAAAAAACTAATATTTTAATGTATATATTTTATACCAATAAAAATATATATGAAAGAAAGTAACTCTCACTGAGGCTAAACCAAGAAATATTGGGTAGACAATAACACACAGGAGCTATAAATATTTATGGTCAGTTGAATAAAGATATAATAACAATTTTCTTTTCAAAGTAGAGCTTCATAAAATTTGATGAATTTGTCTCAAACATTTCAATTTATATATGCTGTTAAGCCCAGTTCATGCTATAAAACATTCATCTTTTTTTTTTTTCTTTTTTTGAATGGTGCACTGAAAGACGATAAAATGTGGTTATTTAGTAGGTCAGTAGTAGTTATAAATTCTCTTCTATGGTGTAATTCACGAGCAAGAAGAATAATTTTCTAAGGCAATTGGAGAATTAGAGAAAGTGACTTGTAAAATAAAATTCAGACAGCCTCTTCCTATTCAGATATACACAAAGATATAGAGTAATCCAATCTTCTGTGCCTCAGAAATCACATTTGAACAGTACAGCATTCCTTGGGAATTTGTTTAAAATGTTAATTATAGATGTATAACTCAGATTTCACAACCTGTGTGGGGGAAAGTACTTTGTATTTTAACAAATTTCCATTTTGATTTTTTAATGTGTCTGTATATCATGCATACTTATGTGTATGTATTTGCAAGGAGTCTAAGTGGGGATTAGGGGAAAGGGAACATCAGAGTCCACAGTCAAGAAGTCTAAATCTCTTTAAAAAATAAAATATTTGAGGTATGCTATTTTATTTATTTATTTATTGTTTGTTTGTTTTTGTTGTTTTTGTTTTGTTTTTGAGACAGGGTTTCTCTGTGTAGCTTTGGTGCTTGTCCTGGATCTTGCTCTGTAGACCAGGCTGGCCTCAAACTCACAGAGATCCTCCTGGCTCTGCCTCCAGAGTGCTGGGATTAAAGGCATGCACCACCTCCGCCCCGGCAAGGCATGCCATTTTAGATACTGTTCAATCGTGGAGTTAGGGAGATAGCCCAGTTGATAAAATTGTTGCCTTCCAGGCACAAAGATCTGTTTGATCCCAGAACCCACCTCAAAACAAACAAACAAACACACACACACAAACAAACATTCCCCTAAATGATGACAAATATCCATAACCAACAGAATAACTATAAACTACCCACCCCACCTCTTGGAAATTGGGTGTTGTGTTCTCTAGACTGCTCTCTGTTCTCTGGGGATGAAGACAACTTTAGAAAACCTGAGAAAAATGAAATCATGGTTAAGTCCTAAGAAAACTAGCTATAACTTTTGTTGACCAGTCTCTGTGAAGCTGGAAAGGGCAAAGCTTATTTGCCGTCCTGGCTATGGTAATCTGTAAGGCTGGACCATCTCAGCAAGTGGCAATTGAAGCAGTTCTGGATGTAAAACTCTGAGGAAACTAACAGAGGCTTT
Source organism: Peromyscus californicus insignis (assembly GCF_007827085.1). NCBI lineage: Eukaryota > Metazoa > Chordata > Mammalia > Rodentia > Cricetidae > Peromyscus > Peromyscus californicus. The sequence goes on along the minus strand of NW_026294391.1, from coordinate 71,639,874 downwards.
CTGAGAGGCTGGATCACCTGGACCACCCATTTTCATTGGTGTCTGGTCCCCTTGCTTTAGAAACACACAAACTTTCTAAGCTGACATATACATCTGCATTAACACAAATATAGACTGTGCATTATACACAAGCCAGCCAAAGATGATGTATGGTTTTATATTTGAGCAGGTAAAATATATGTCACTTGTCTTACAGTTTTTCTAAGTTTATTTTTTTATGTCTGTATCCAGGATTTTCAGAGTCTTCCCCAATCAAACCTTGTCCCTATTAACATAGAAGGAATCCACAGCCTTTCATTTCCTGTAGAAGAAAAAGCACAACATCTTCCCCAAAGCAATACATTTTCTGACTTCTATTTTAAAGTTAAGGCATTCCTAAAGTATCTAGGCTGGTTTAATTCAGCAGTCCCTGTTACAATCCCATGTCTCCCATCTGCTATTATTCACTCATCCGCATTCCAAAAATTCAAAGACAACCATACAGGATGCAGACTCTCTGTATTTCCCATTTCTCTACATGGCTTATTCTTTTTTATTATTTATAAACAATTTAACTTTTTCCATGACCGTCTATACCAATTTTCTTTTCTTTCTTAAGTCAATGCACATTTTTAACCACACTGTAACCTGTTTTAGAGGTTTTTTTTTTTTTTTCCATCTGAATCTGTCTTTTCTGCATATGTCTAGCCTTTTCTGTCTACATGAGCAAAACACCTGAAACTGCTAAGCTACTGCTGGGTCCTCCACCATGGCTTTGATGGCTTGCTCTGTCCCCTGTTGGGGTCACTGAGAGCCAAGCCTTAAGCTCATGGGCCTGGTCCTGAGGTGTATTTGACTGGAGCTTCATTCAACCCAGGTCTGGGATGTCAGTACTGGGGCTACAGCAGGTGGTTTTACTTATCTTGTCATTTCTACTTAGCTTACCAGTTAAGCAGAGCCTCTTAAAGAAGCCATATCCCTTTTTTTCCCAGCTACCTCAGGCCCTTTATAGAAATTTGGGCCCCATGTTCGAATGTGAAATGTACCAGGCTTTTTCTTTTGAGTCACCAACCAGCTCCCAAATCATGACCCAGAAGCTTATTATTAGTTATGAATGCTCAGCCTACCTTAGGCTCATTCTGACTAGCTCTTTTAACTTACATTAACCTTTTTCTCTTTATCTACCTTTTGCCTCAGGGCTTTTTATCTTTCATTCTTTCTGTATATCTTACTTTTCTGCTGTCTCCATGTATGGCTGGGGGCTGTCTCAGCTTTTTATTAGATCAATCAGGTGCCTTAGGCAGGCAAAGTGAAACAAATGCAACACATCTTTATATAATTAAACATACATAACACAAACAAATGTAACACACCTTTACACAGTTAAAGAAATATCCTGCAGCATAAGCAAATGTAACACATCATTGCCAAGTTAAAATAATATTCCACTTAAAGAAATGATGTATTAATATAATCTCAAAAATAAAATAAATTTGACTTTTACAAGAAGGCCCTGTTCTCACTATAACAAAATATTTTGACTTGTACACTGTAGTACTCTAATTACTCCAAGCAAAACTGTTATCTTTCTCTTAAGAGGCTCGACAATTTTCTCTGGCAAGTTATTTTACTTCATGATCAGTTTATCTACAGTTTCCAAAATTCTTCAGCTCTATCCATGTCATCACTCACTTGCACATTATGTATTATGTATTATTGCATCATTTAAGCAGCCCAAAGATGGCAATAATTCATTATTTTAGTCAATTCCACTTTTTTTTCTCAACATCACAAGCTGTTGGTTTCAGTCATAGCCATGATCCTTATGGTGCTGAAAGGGACATACATCCATGTTTGGTTCTCATTCAAGGTCACTTAAAGTTTTTCCATGATTGATAGACTCACTTTTCATATTTTTGGTTTTCTCATTATCTGTGTAGCTAATAGTTTAACAACTTCTATTGAAAGGGAAAAATCATTAGCTATCTTGAGAGATGTTTCCTCTCCCCGACTCCAAAGATATTTGCTGACCAGCAGTTTGAGAAGTGATCAGAAGTTGAACTTAAGGTTGGGACAATAAATCTATGTATCATGGACTTGGCAAAATAAGATATGGGGAGTAATTGACTCAATTGACCAGAAGTTGACCCTAGAGGAGAGTTGGACTGGAACAATAAATCTGAATGTTCAACAAAGGCAGGACATAGGGAGTAAACAAATTTATATCTCTGTAGATACCCTGAATCCTGTTAGCTATCAATAACCTCATGCTTATAGTTCAGCCAGTAACTTCGAAGAACTGCCTCACCCCTAGCCCCCTTGTCCAATCCCAAGCTGCATGTAAACTTTTCCTATATAAACCCCTTAAAGTGAGTGCTGGGGCCTTTCTTCTCCACATGTTGTGTCTGGTGCTGGAAGGTGGACCAAGCTTGCTTGTTTTGTTAATGAAAACCTCTGTGTGCTTGCATCGGATAATGGCTCTGTGGTGGTCTTGCTTGGGGGTCTTGCGACTTGGGCACAACACTATCACTTTTTTTTTTTGCCCTCCAACATAAGGCCTAGTGCGATTTGATATAATTGGTGAAAATAGCCACCAGTGATTTTCTGCCTTGATACTCATTAATCATATCTAACTTTGTTTTTGCAAAAGTCACTCAATGTAGCCTCTTATTGGTGATATTAGCAGCATAGTATGCTTAGAAATAATTGTGAACAGGATAAGATGAAACCATGAAAGAGAAAAATTATGCAATCAAGAAGTGCAGTACACATATGATAGATAAGGCTTCTGATGGCATACACAGAATACGGTTTAGCAATAAATTTTATTATAAGAAGTATTGTGTGGTGGGTCACAAGAATATATTATAGAGATTCAGCTATGTATTAAAGCTGTACTTTGATCGGCCAAAGATCTGTCAAAAGGCAAGTCATTTATTATGATATTTGGTGCTATCCAGCTTTTAATATTTCAGCTGTCTTCTGCTACATAATTCTTGCATGCCCAAATATTTCCAGACCACTTGGCTAACAGTTCAGCTACCCAGATCTGGGGAACTTCTAGGCAACTAACTCCCCTGCTGAGCCTAGGAGACAAGCTGGCTGGAGACATATAGCTTTATTTCTTGTGCAAATGATGCCTTGAGGCCTAGTGGCTCTCCAGAACAATTGACTGAGAACAAAAGAGGTTTTTACATATCAAGGTGGAAGGCAGAGCAACATTCCTGAGGAGGCAGAAAACTGCATAGCCAGGGAAAGAAAGGACAGGCATTTTTTTCTGTAGAGCTGACAGAACAGCATGACCAGGGAGAAGAGAAGAAAGAACACAGAGGTAATATAGATGGTAAGGCAGAACTCTTTAGCCATGAGTAGAGAGTTGTAGAGATGGAGAATGAAGAAACAGAGGACAAGATGAGGCTGGAAGCATAAGAGTGTAGTTGTTAGCAGGACTACGAGAGGGAACCAGACGGAATTGAAACTGTGTAGACAGGATTTTATCCCAGAGAAATAAATTAGACAGACAAAGAGCTTGGTGTATCTAGATTTATTCTTCTCCTGAATGCCTGATGGAGCTGTAACTGAATAGATGGAATATTGTCTTAGCAGAATAAAGCTAACAGACATAAGAGCATAGTGTACGGAGACTTTTTCCCTCAGATATCCCATGCGGGACGTATCGAAATCCCTGGAACCTGAGTAATCCATAGTATTGTATGAAGATAAAATGTAAAATATAGTAACTATATTAGAAAGAAACATCAACAATTCTTATCATTGTAAAATATTATTACTAAATATAATTATATGTCTGTACTTCAAAATACTCAATTGATCCACCAGGACCAAAAGAGGCAACTATCTTAGGTTTAAAAATCTACCAGTTTATTTTCAAGGAATTCATATATTTCCTTGTAAAAGAAATACCAATAGACATCCTTGCAATTTTCTATTTTTTCCCAGTTATTACTGCTGAATTTTCAGAGACTGCTCCACCAGCCATGTTGCCTCTTCTGAGCTAATGAGTCTACAAAGATCAGAGTTTGTGAGGATATATCTATCTTTACCTAGTAATCACTACCAAATAACCTCTTTTACTTCTGAACTTCTTGACATGGCTCTTATTTGAGCACAATCTAAGTCATTATTTCGAATTTTCTATATGAGAAGAGACCAGAATAAGATGAAATCAAAGACTACTAGACACACACACACAAAGAAAAAAAAGCATAATTCCTAGAATAAATTGAGTTAATTGGATACATGACTAAATATTTTTTAAAATATTAATATTACTTTGTGTTCTCTGAATTCTACAACTCCATGATATACTGGAAATATGGACGCAATGAAATAGTATTAAGAGTTGGGAATTTGAGGAGGCAATTAAAGTATAATAGCTGACTGCCTAAATTGTATCAGTGCTCTTACATATGTTATGCCCAGATTGGGACCCCAAAGACAAACCACCACAGACCTTAGGTTCAGAATGCAATTAGCATGGTTTATTTCTGTTTACAAGCCGCGGACAGGGAAGCTCGATCCAAAGCACTCACTCTAGTTGTGAGGCCAGGAGGAACTTGCTTTTTCTTTGTGTGGCTGGCTTTTTAAAGGTAAAATCCACAAGCCCTTCAGGGGGGTTGGGGGAGTTTTGCACGGGTGCAACTCGGATTGGTTTATCTTTATCTCTGTTCTCTTTTAATTGGGTGAGGGTATGTAACCTTTGAATTTACTGGTTGTTGGTTACAATTTATTACTTTGGGGGCAGTCCAGCACAAGTCCCAGGCTTTGTCCTTGAGCCACCATGGGGGCTGGCTGGTCAAGCACGTACTGCACATAACTCTAAGTTGGTGAGGGGCCCCAGAAAGTAAACATCTGGCTAAACTTTGAGCAGTCTTTTGTTCATGGCCCTCCCAGAAATTGCTTGCTCAAGTCTCAGGAAACTGAAATTGAGGCCTGATCTCTGAGAGAAGACTGAGCAGCCTGTTATGGCATCTGCTTGGTCCTTTCACATAAATCTTATGGGAGCTTCTTTTCTCTCTTCCATCTTTCAAGATTTTCCATCTTGGAAAAAGAAAAGACATACTCAACAGACACCTAAAATATACATGTACATTAACTTTGGATTTCTGGAATATAAATATTAAATTTTTCTCATTCATCCTCCATTTAAGACATTTTCATGTCAACCTTGGTTGACTGACATACTTAGTTTCTATTCTACACTAGTAACTATTAACCATTAGTTTTAGGGCCCAAGGATTATTATTTCTCAGAAGCCATGTTTTGTAGAACTTGCTGAGTAGGATAATATGAACCGGATAATCATAAATGATCCCAAAGGAAAATGGAGATTCTACCAGCCATATCTCTTATACCAGCTAAGTCCAGCTCAATAATCTACCAACAAATAGTATATATACATAAATATGCATAAATATATATTAAGGTCAGTTTGTTCCCTAATATTATGAATTATGACATACAAAACTACAATCTTGCCAGGTGGAAATGTTGCACTCTTTTAATACCAGCACTTGGGAGGCAGAGACAGGGAGGTTAAAGACCAACTAGGTCTACAGAGTGAGTTTCATACAGCCAGGGCTACACAGAGAAACTCTGTCTTGAAAAAAAAAACAAGGAACAAACAAACAAACAAACAATAACTTCAAGCTCAGATTAAATTTTGAACACTCTTAGTTTTTTTTAAAATTACTAACCTTTTTAGCACAATGGGACAGTATGAAGTACATATTACTATGAAAAGTTCTCTACTATCATCTTAGATCTGAAAAGGCTGGGGCCCAATAAATTAATTGATGACAGGGAAATATGAAAAATGGCATGGCTTAGTTCTATATTTACAAAGATACATGAAAGACTACTCAATGATCAGATACTTGCTAAACAGTCAGAGACAAAATTTCAGATGTCAAATTTAAACAAAGGGTGGTAGATTTATAGCTTCAATATGGGAAGGGGGAGCTATGGAAGGTTCCCTTGAGACATTTGGTATGCCTTCATTTGGTGGTCTATTTTATTTTAAAATACTTTATGCTAATTCACTCAAAATAAAAGCATCACTCAACTAGTTTAAGGAAGCAACACAAACAAAAGTTATATATATATATATATATATATATATATATATATATATATATATATATATATCAATGAACTTCTGTACAGCCAGAATGGCCATCCTGAAACAATAGAACTATGATTAGTGTCTTACACTTTCACTATCAATTACATTTTTATTCCCTTTTCCATCACAAGAAGAGAAAAGGCTATGATGAATTTAAAGTAGAAAAACATATTTATATCCTCTTTCATGACTCATAAGTTCTTTAGTCTGACTTTGTGACAGCTGAATTCACTCTTCAGCATAATGTTTTCCTTTTAAATTAATTCTTAAATAAATTATAAGAAGCAATTATGTTCCCACAAATGTAAGTGGAAATAGTATATGTAACATTAACAAAAATATCTATTATAGAGTTTGAAGTAAAATTGTGAGTTCTAATTTCTCCTAATACAAAAGGGTGAAAGCAAAATCTTTCTCCATAATTAAAAAGGATTCCAGAAACTTTATGCTGAAGAGTCTAAACCCAAGTACCTCTTCCTACTAAAATATGTAGAAGAATCTTTTCCTTAGGTAGCCAGTAGCTTGTTAATAAAGAAAAAGTAAGTCAATTTCCTCCCATAACAGCTGCTCCCTACTTTGCCATTTCAAACTTAGTAAATCACTTTCTGCCTCAATGGTCCTAACAAAAAGCTGGAATTGTATCCTGTTAGCACAATGCAAACTGTACTATAGCCAGCCTGACATTTCTGCTAAATGTATCACTAGTCTATGCTGAAAAGACCATCACATTGTTATTTGGTGCAGTTTAATTTCTGTTCTCATATTTTGGAAATATATCACCCAAATGAAAAAGATAATCATATTTTGCTCATATTTTATATCTTCTCTCTTTCTTTCTTCCTTTTTCTCTCTCTACAAATAGAAAACAAAATACTCAAATGAGTTTAATATGATCATTGTCCCCATATGGAAACCATTCACCTTTATGCTATAGTTACAGAAAACAGACTCTTTTTGTAGCTTTCATAGCTCTGCTTTTCTCCTGACATTAATTCAACAGGTTCTGGTAGGTCAATACTTGTTTTTCTAATTCTTCATGGGGATGATACATTTAATTTTTTTCTATGTACATACAATGTGTCTTAAACATAACCAGGCCCTATTTTTTATCTTCCCCAGCTCCCTCCAATGCATTTCCCACCTAAACATTTAATCATGTCCTTTCTTTCTTTCTTTCTTTCTTTCTTTCTTTCTTTCTTTCTTTCTTTCTTTCTTTCTTTCTTTCTTTCTTTCTTTCTTTCTTTCTTTCTTTCTCTTCTTTCTTTCTTTCTTTCTTTCTTTTTCTTTCTTCCTTCCTTCCTTCTTTCCTTCCTTTCTTTCTTTCTCTCTCTCTTTCTTTCCTCTCTCTCCCTCTCTCCCTCCCTCCCTCCCTCACCCCCTCTCCTGCCTCTGCCCTCTCTGTTTTTGTCTCTATCTTTGTTTCTTTTCTTATAGCTCACTGATTGCAATTAGTCCTGCTCATATGCACACAGGAAGTGGCCAACCACTGTGATATGTGCAAGCTACCACTGGGCACATCCTCAGTGAAAAATGATTCTTACTCCCTAGCAGTCATTAACTGCCAATAGCTCCTCAGCTCCTTTGGAACCCATCACCAACCCGCACTGGAAATTTAATTGGCTTGATTGTGTACAGACAACAACAGGTACTGTGAGTTCATGTGTATAGTACTCATGTCACACCCAGAAGATAGTACACAATGTTCTTTTCTATCCTCCATACCATACATTCTTTCTGCCATATCTTCTGTGACCTTTCTTGAGATTTGTTGCTAGAGAATTTAATGGAGGTGTCACATCTACAGCTGAATAGTCACACTCACTCTCAACAATTTGAATCTCTGAAAAGGAACATTGAAAATCTATGAGTATAAACATAAGTATGTAGAGGACATTTTGGCATGATGACCACTTAGCAAAAGAGCAATATCAGAGATTCTTGACTAGAGTCTATGACTTCCCCAGTCATGGAATTTGACCATGTTTACCACACCAGACACAATGAAAGACTTTGGCCACAAGTCCAAGCAACTGGTTAGTTACTCCATATCAGTCATGCCAGTATTACACTAGTAGGTACATTTTGCATGCAAGCAACTATGGTAGCACATATAGTCCTGTAGAAGAACGGTCTTGTTAAATAAGAAACACAGAACCAATGCAGAGATGAAAGCCCAAGAGGTCAGAGCTAGGAGCCTTACCTTCACTGCTGCAGCTGTCCTCTTCAGCCAAGAGAACTACTTCCTATGTGTTTGTCTTTATATAGACTTTCTGTTCTGCCTTCTCATTGGTTGTAAACCCAACCACATGACCTCCTCATCACTGCCTGTCTGTATCAACCTCCAGGTCTTCTATGGTTGGTATTGAGATTAAAGGCATGTGTCTCCATACTGGCTGTATCCTTGAACACACAGAGATCTGCCTAGCTCTGCCTCCCAAGAGCTGGGATTAAAGGTGTGCAACCACCACAGCCCAGCTTCTGCTATGGCTTGCTATTAGCTCTGACCCCCAGGCACCTTTATTTATTAACATACAAATAAAATCACATTTCAGTACAAATAAAATATCACCATATAGTCCAGAGATGGGTAAGGCACATACCTACACACACACACACACACACACACACACACACACACACACACACACACATACACACAGTCAGTTTGAGATTGATTTCCCTAGGTCCTGTATACAAAGTGTATGATACCTTCATCAATAGGTTTTTACCATTTGTTATGGTTGACAAGCAAAGGCAAAAACAATAGTTTGTATTATTTTGGGTGACTCAGTGGCATCCTTGATCAATCTATAAGAGGTAAACCATAACTGGGACTGATATTTTCCCTTAATAACTTGTGTCTTCTAGGAGAAGGATTGTCAACCCATACACAATATCTGTTCATACTCTTTTAAAAATAGTTTTTAAATTTCTTTATTAAGTAGTGAGTTTTCTTAGGTCTTCATACACCTTTAGTTTTGATTACCTATACTACCTTCTCTGTTCTTCCATACCTCTGTCTCTATCTCTAATTCAAACATTAACTCTAAGGAGTACCTCTTGTTCTTCCATAACACATATGTCCTGTAATTTCTTATGCTTTTCCACATAACTTTTTCATAGATTCTTCATCTTGGTTAAAAGTTCCTCTGCCCTCATGTTTGCACATCCCCCCACTCCACTCACTACATGGGCTTTATGCAACTTATATTCTCCCTCTCTACTTTCATTTTACCTGTATTCTACTATCTCTTTTCCTGAAGACCTCCCCTGGGATGATTTCAAAACTCTCAGCTTGAAGCAAATTGTGTTCTTCAAAAGTTCACATCTTGAAATTTTAACTGCCAACATAATTATATTTGGAGATAGGGCTTTTAAGAAGTAATTTAGGTTAAATGAATCCATAAGGCAAGGTCTCTAATCTGATAGATTTGCTGCCTTATAATGAAAGAAAAAGAAATAAAAAGCTTATAGATACTGAAGAAAAGCCATGTGAGTTAACAGCAAAAATTTAAATGCTTGAAAGCCCAGAAAAAATTTACTGTAGAACCTTACAATGCTGTACTATTGGCTTTAAAATTCTAGTTCCCAAAACAAAGAGGAAACAAATATTTGTTTTTTCAGCCCACTTTTCTACAGTATTTGGTAATGGCAGGTTGATCTAACTAATGCAACTTCATTTTGTTCTATATTAAGAGATATTCTGGAATCAGGAAAAGGAAAAATTTAAATATGATCATATTTTGTGCCAGAAAATTCCTGGCTGCATCATTCCCTCATTTCCTTCTCACTAACAAAGTATAGCTTTTACACTATTAGAAAATAATATGTAATATCAAAGTAGACCTATTTTGTTTTTTAAATAATTTTCTTCTAGTCATCTGTCTTCCTAGGAATATACAATACTGTTCCCTCTAGTCTTGTGATTCACTTTTCTGTCTTCAATGTCTTTAGATGAAAAAATTATTGTCATATTTCATTAATATTTGCCATTCATCATGAAAGTTATTATTATCCATCTCCAGAGCTTGACTAGAGGAGAAAGTTATTGAAGGTTTCTACATGAGTGGCATTTTTTTAAAGGGTCTAAGATTTATGACATATCAGAGAAGTATAAAGCATGCTGTTATTCATTAAATAATATTTTTTTAAAAGGTGGTTTTCAATAGTATTTCTAAATCATACTTAAAGAACAGGAAATTTTAGACACTTATACACCCCTTCAAACACAATGAAAACAGAATTTGTGACAATTACTAAATTAATTTAATACAATAACCCAAAAAGCATAGTGAAAATTTATTTTAGTAAATGTCCTATAATGTACAGAGAACAGAGATGAACAAAGCAGATAAATTTTAGATTACAAAAGGAAATTACCAGGAACTAAAAATTTGAAAATCTATTAGTTACAGTTTTGGGAAAATAGATTACACATCAATGTGTTTAGTAGGTAATACAATGAATACAAATATTAAGCAAATAGGTAGATGACTTTGTCTTTGATAGTCAAATTTAGTATACCATTGGTAATTATTCCATTTATAGCTCACAGATTGTTTAAAATTGTTTTCCATATATTTTAAATATAAAATGTGTATTTTAATATCAAGACATACATGCAGTGGCAATCACATATACATACAAAAGAGTAAAAATCATATGAACACAGAAATTAGGCAGAGATTCATGCAGTGAATTATAAAATTGTAACTGTATATTCAGGCATAAGTGCCTTTATGTGTTTATCATCAATTTTGCAACCTTGTAAATGTGGCAGATTAAAAACTCAAAGTTTCACCAAATGTCAGAATCAATGCAACAGGTTCTTTATTTCTCCCAAAATATTACTGCAAGCTCTTTGCCAAGGTTCACTTTCTGCTCATAATTTTTCAATGTCCTCTTTAGTTAAAGGTACGACAATTTCTGCTGGGTCTATTCTTGCTAATTGACGAAGTCTCAATTTTCCTTTTAAAATCAACTCAGAGATTTTTTCCATATAAGTTTTTATTTTTTTCTCTGTTTATTTGGTAGAAATATCCATTCCAATATAATATCTTCCCTCTATATTAAAATTTCTACAGGAGAATGCTTAGAGGGTAAAATAACCCAAATGTAATCAAGCTTTGAATCCCAATGATCCACATGTGCATCCTGTATTTTCTTTTCTACCAAAGCCAATTCTCTGTCCACTTCAGCTGATAATTTTCTTAGACTATTTAAGTTCTTGTCACCCTCTCAAGTCTTGAACAAATTACTCAGTTCATCATTTTTTACCCCAGTAGTGATCAATAGATTGGAAATGTCTCCTAATAATCTTTGAAAGTCATTAAGAGTCCATAATTGATCTCTCCTGTCTTAAGGGATAATTCTATTACAAGTTGTCCACGAGTTTAACATCTGCTTCAAAAAAGATGAGTGGATGCCATATAAGACTATTGATTCTTTGTATCTCCTCAAATCTAACATTTGCACAGGAGTCCAATCAGCTTGTATACAGCCTTGAAGATATCATGTGACAGTTCTTGTAAGGTTATTGGATAGATTAATGTTGGCTCTTTGAAAGCCTTAGGCTGTTTCTCTGTCACATTATAATGCAATGCTGAGATTGTTTCTCCTTTAAAATCTTCTGTCTGGATCTGAATGTATTTATGATCTGTTTCAACAGGTTTTTCTAAAACTTTTATCTTGGCACTCATATTAACTAACCTTTTTAATGATAAAACAAAAATGATCAAATAATATTTATAATTGACATTACATAAATCCCACTACAATTAATTATCCTCTCATTTAATTGTTCCATTTTCAGGTTGTCTAATGTACTATCAAACAAAGACCAAACTCTCTCCATTGTAGAAATGTTTCCCATTTTTTAATGGGGAAAAAAACCCTCTCTTTTAACTAACTAATTTCTCCCTTTAAGAAGTCCCAATTGACTCACCAAATCTGTTGACAATGACAATTCAGATGATGGTGTGGAAGCAGCCTGAGGATGGGGCCCACCCAGAGAAAGCCAAAACCCACCAGGAGAGGAAAGACTCAAAAGATCCAGCCATCTGTCCAGGGGAAGTGTTGCAAAAGTGGCTAACTCCTGCAGTTTTTGGAGCCCAGAAACCTATGGAAATTGCTGCAGAGAGACTGCAATAAAAATTTAGCCAGTGGGTTAGGGAGTCTAGCCCAGGCAGGGTGGAGATTCCAGGTGCGTGTAGCTCAGACCTGAGCCAGGGACCGCAAGGCCACAGGCAAGCAGCATTTTCATGAATTCGTGCCCCACAAGTTGGATGCCAGATGTTCGAATTCTAAAAGGTCTTTTTATGGTGGTATTTTATTTGTACTGAAATGTGATTTTAATTGTATGTTAATAAATAAAGTTGCCCGGGGGTCAGAGCTATTAGAGCCATAGCAAGAGTGTAGCGGTGGTGGCACACGCCTTTAATCTCAGCACTTGGTAGACAGAGCTAGGTAGATCTCTGTGTGTTCAAGGATACAGCCAGCATTGGAAACACACACCTTTAATCTCAATACCAACCATAGAAGACCTGGAAGTCTCTACAGACAGGCAATGACGAGGCAGTCATGTGTTTGGGTTTACAACCAATGAGAAGGCAGAACAGCTAGACTATATAAAGACATACACACAGGAAGTAGGTTCCTTTTGGAGAGCTCTCTTGGCTGAAGAGGATCCCTGAAGCAGGAATGGTAAGGCTTTTAGCTCTGACCTCTTGGCTTTCTTCTCTGAATCGGCTCTGTGTTTCTTATTTAAAAAGACAGTTGGTTACATCTATATCTTTTAATAAAAAACCTGGTACCAGATGTTAGGGTTAATGCTGAAAGGTCAGAGAGACAAAGTAACCAGCCACAGCCACCACCTCTTGCCTCACCAACTCCTCAGCCTGAAAAAGCCTCTGGTTCTTGTCTCCTCATGCCTTATATACCTTTCTCTGCCTACCAATCACTTCCTGGGATTAAAGGCTTATATGCTTCCCAAGCAAAGGCTTGAGATCTCAAGTGCTTGGATTAAAGGTATGTGACTCCCAAGTACTGGGATTAAAGGGTTGTGCTACCGCTGCCTGTCTTTGTTTCTCTCCTAGACTGAATCAATCTCATATAGTCCAGGGTGGCTTTCAATTCACAGAGATCCAGACAGATCTCTGCTTCCTGAGTTCTAGGATTAAATGTGTGTGCCACCACTGCCTGGCCTCTATGTTTAATCTAGTGGCTTGTGCTGTCCTCTGATCTTCAGGCAAAGTTTATTAAGGCACACAATATATCACCACAATCCCTTGAGAATTTGAGGATCCAAAGTTCTCAGCTTCAATAGGGTCACCCCCATAACTCTATGCCAAGTTACAGGATCCCATACTTTAGCAATTAAGGCCCTTACTTTAACCATACACACCCTCTGATATTGGGAATCGAATTTTCTTTGTAATTCATCCAATTTTATTATGACAGTTTCAGTATGATTTTCTACAACTTGAGCTCTGAGGCTGCTCGAGAGAAGATTCTCTTTCACAGCACACCTAGAAACCTTTAGACTATCTGTGCTCATCTGGATCTGGTCGGTTTTTGTTTTCACTGAGTTCACTGCTATACTTCATCACAATCTTTGATGCTAGAATTTAGATAATTTTTTCATGGAAGTGGAAGCCTGAGGCAGAGAGACGCTACCAGCCACCACCATGAGAAGATGTTAAGATACTGGTAAGCCATGAGCCACGTGGCAACTTATAGATGAATAGAAATGGGTTGATTTAACATATAAGAATAGTTAGCAAGAAGCCTGCCACAGCCATACAGTTTATAAGTAATATAAGTCTCTGTGTGTTTACTTGGTTGGGTCTAAGCAGCTTCGGGACTGGCAAGTGAGAGAGATTTGTCCTGGCCGTGGAGAAAACTTCAGCTACATCAATATATGCTGGAATTCTGAATTAGACTCTAATGCCAATGAATGAATGGACATGCCAGTGAGAGTAAGAACAGGCAGAAAAAGCATGAAAACTTCCTTCTTTCATGTCCTATATATATACTGTTAGCTGAAGGCCCAGATTAAAGGTGAATTTTCCTACATAAAAAGATCTGGATTAATGGTGTATCTTTCAGCCTCAAAAGATTCAATTAAGAAAATATCCATCACCAGTGTACCCATTTACTTGTGTTTTAGTTAATTCCAGATGTACACAACTTGACAACTAAGAATAGCCATCATAGAAGGCATTATAGAAAGCAGCAGGAAGGACATCAGTATAAGGAAGCTGAGAACTCACAACTTGAAACAAAAGCACCACGAGAGAGCAAACTAGAAATAAGAAGGACATTTTACTCTCAAAATCTACCTCCAGTGATGCACTTCCTCTATGAAGGCTATATCATCTAAATATCACCAAACAGTATCACAGCATCACCAACTAGGGACTGTGTATTCAGATACCCAAGATTATGAGAAAAAATTTTCATTCAAATTACCAAGGTATGCATTTGTGCATGTGAAACACATCAAGAAGTGTACATTAAATATATACAAATATATACAAATAAATTTATCTCAATAAAATGTTTATTAAAATGGATGAAATAGCTAAAAGATTACATATGATGACTACATTAAAAGTTAGGCAGTTTACATGTCATTGGGAAATTTCAAACAATATACAATTATAGACTTGTAATAATGAGTAATGTTAGGAAAAAAAGAGTCAGCGTGATGTTTTGAGTGAGAATGGCCCTCACAGGATCATATATTTAAATATTTTGTCCTCTGTTATTGGAACTATTTGGAGAAAGGATAAGAGGTATAGCCTTGTTGAAGGAGGTATGCCACTGGAGGTGGGCTATAAGGTTTCAAATGTCCATAGTGTTATACTATCTACCACATGTTTGTAGATGAAATGTAAAAACTTAGCTACTGTTTCATTACTGTGCCTACCTGTCTGCTGCCATGCACCGCATCATAATGGTCATTGACTTTATCCCTTGCAAACTGTATGCAAGCTCCCATTAAATCTTTTCTTTTATAAGTTTCTTTGACTGTGGTGTCTCTTCATTGCAATAGAAAAGTAATTAAGACACTCAGTAAGTTAGAACTGGTTCCAAGGAAGCAAGAGACTGAAAAAAGAGAGGTGGAAAGATCTAGAATTCCATAAAGTGTACACTCAATTGGAAATCTACCTGGTTTGCTTTAAGATAATATCAAAGGTCTGACATGTTGTAAATATCAGATTCTAATAGTAATGTTCCATATACCAACCTAAGGATTTTGCCTATTTAAATTCTGTTGAAAAAATAAGGAGAAAAGATGATTAGGCTTTCTGAGATAAATCTTGCCTGTTATGTCCCAATATAACTTCAGTTATATTAATCAGAGTTTGTGGTGGTATTGTGTTCCCCAAAATATTGTGTACCCTAATAAACTTATCTGGGGTCAGAGAACAGAAAAGTCACTAGATACTTAGGATAGGCAGTGGTAGCACATGCCTTTAATCCTAGCATTCCAGAGGCAAAAATCCATCTGTTCAAGGATACAATCAAGCATATAAGGCGTGGAGACTAGAAACTAGAAGCATTTGGCTGGTTAAGCTTTTAGGTTTTGAACAGCACAGTTCAGCTGAGAGCCGTTGGAATACGAGGACACAGAGGCTTCCAGTCTGAGGAAACAAGATCAGCTGAGAAGTTGGCCAGGTGAGGTTAGCTGTGGCTTGTTCTGTCTCTTTGATCCTCCAGCATTCATCACAATAACTGGCCTCAGGTTTGATTTTATTAATAAGTACCTTGTAAGATTCCTGCTACAAGAATTCATGCAACAAATGCTTTTGAAAGGAAAAAATAAAAAGTACATCAAATACTAGAAAAAATGACGATCAACAGAAATGCCTGTTTGTTGCTTAGAAGATGAAAAACAATACAGCTACTTTAGGATACAGTATTAGTGCTTATTGCAAAGAAACAAAACATAGCTCGATAATGTAACATTCATCCTCCTAGTTAGTTGAATGAATGAAAAAGTTGTACTACACAAATCTACAGATTCATAATTACAACAGTTTAGTTCAAAGTTGCAAAAACTGTCAATAACTAAGATGACTTCCAAAATAATATTGTTGGCAAGTAAGATAGCTCAGAGAGTAAATGAAGATACCAACAATCTTGGTGACCTGAGTTCAGTTCTCAGTATTCACAGGGTGGAAGAACAAATCAGACTACAAAACTGACCTTTATTGTCTACATGCTATGGTACATACACACACACAAAGAATTTTTAAAGTAACAAAATTATTCTTTGTGATAACTTATTTGTGAGAACATGATATATTATTGTCCCACATCATGCAAATATATGAAATTGTTAACCTTAATGGAAACTAGTGAGTTTAAAAATAGTGTAACTATATCATTTATAGATAGTGCTGGTGAAAGCGTGTGCTAATAGCGACATAAACAGCATGAATATTTTTAGAATGTGCTCTAATATTGCAAGCAAGTATTTTTATAGCATTACTAACAAAATTGTATTCCCTAAATGTATATAATATTTACCTCCCCAGAAAATTGTCTGTGTATAATTTAAAATTTGGCAAGCCCTTCACTCTTTTCCTTTGGTATACAGTGGAATGACAAATCAACATATTGATTACCTCACAGAATTTTGGGGGTGGGAACACTTAAAATATTCTCTAAGCAATTTTTGCATCTGCAGTCACCATGTTGTGCAATGATTCCTCAGAATTCATTCCTCCTGACAATTTGAAATTTTGAATTGGTATTTTCTTCTTTGACTAACATCTTCCTAACCACCATGCTATCTATTATCTCATTCTATTTCTGTGTACTTGACTTGTGTATTTCACTTTACATAATGGTATTTGCCTTTCAGTTATGCTACTAATGTTGTACAACTTATGTACACTAAGAAAATGATAACAGGGAGGTGATGAGTGAATATGTGGTGTACAAATAAGTGGTGTTGATGAATCTATGATTCCCTAAAATTAAGTCTTCTAAGTATATATTTTAAAAAAAAGAAGTAGTGATAGAGGTTCTAATTCTCTGTAGGCAGCAAGGTGTGCTGGCTAAGTTTTATGTCAACTTGATAGAAGCTAGTATAATTTGGGAAGAGGTAACCTCAATTCAAAAAATGCCAACAAATGAGGCATTTTCTTCTCTCTCTCTCTCTCTCTCTCTCTGGGTTTCTGTATCTGTCTTTCTGTCTCTCTCTTCTTTCTTCTTTCCTTTCTTTCTTTGCTTCTTTGTTTTTTATTTTTGAAAAGGCCTGTTGTTATGTCATGCTGAATGTCCTAGAACCCACTATGGAGACCATTTTGGCCCCCAACTTACAAAAATTTGCCTGAATTTGCCTCACAAGTGGTAGGATTAAAGGCAACAGGGCTGGTCAAGCATTTTCTTGACTTATGATTGATATAGGAAGACTCAACTCACTGTGTATCATGCCACCCTGAGCTAGTGGTCCTAGATGCTATCCAAAAGCAAGGTTAACAAGTCATTATTAAATAAATCAGTAACCAGCTTCCATTTATGGCCTGCACAACAGTACATGCCTCTAGGTTCTTGCCTTGAGTTGTGACACTGACTTCCTGGATAACTGACTACAGGCTATAAGATGAAAAGACCCTTTTTTCCTCAAGTTGCTTTTAGTCAATCTGTTTATCACAGCAATGCAAAACTACTAAGACATACAGAAAAGGCCCCATGGTGAAAACTGTGAGCTGTTTAAATATGTTTCTGTAAACAATGGCTGCTGAATTGAAAAAGAGGATTATTGTTAAAATAGCCAAATCATAAATATGAGAATCAAAAAGTTTGCAACTGAGTATGAGTAGCAAGGGATCCTGATAAGAGAAAAATAGGCTCTGAGAAACAAGGCCAGTATTGGTAGGCTGGCTGGCTAGCTACTGTGAGATACTTCTTGGGGAACATATGTTAGGCACCATTGTTTTTTTACGTATTCTTGCTTGTAAGACAGCTAACAGACTAAATTGCAAGGAAATATATATTCTATGAAGTTGAAATCCTTTACCTATGTCAGGAAACTCACTGCAGACCATCCGATAGGTAAGGAGTTGATTTAATATAACTACAGCTACTTTTTGGTACATTCAAGAATAGAGACCTTTTTCTAGTTAATAGCACTTAAAACATCTGGAGGTTCAAAGAATAGCTATATCAGATAAGTGACTAACAGCTAGTAGATAGGCAAGGTCGGTTCTAACAAAGCTGTAACCTGGGATAAATCAGCTTCTCTCCATTGAGCTCAATACCTAAAGAAGAGCTCTACTATGAACAATCAACACATAATTTTCCTGTCATTCCTGTCATAAATACCTAGGGTTTTATCTCCTTAGTCCACAATATTATCCTTCAACACTGGATGTTTAGAACACTAATTGCTGGAAATGACACAATCCAACAGAAATGCTCATTTGTTGTACTTTGAAGTTGAAAACTAGTGCAGCTCTTTAGAAAAGGAGGTGTTTGTGTCTTTTGTTGTTCGTTGGTTGTTTTTGTTGGTTTATTTGCTTCTTTTTGAGCAAGAGACTTTGCACTCCCTTCAAACTTTGTTTATAATATACCAATTAACTAGATAGTGAGAAAGGAGTGACTTGATTAGGGCAATACCTTCAAGTAATTTAAAGTAATCACACGCTTTAGTATTCTGTGTACTTCATCTTAGAGTGGTACTAATAAACCTATAACAAGAATACACAAATGTGTGTCTCTGTGTGTATATATACAAAATTAAAATCTGGAAAAAAATGATCACTAGAGAAGAAGGTTAACTCATGATTTCCACAACTCCCTGAGTTATACAGGTAGTTAATGGTTGTACAGGGAGGAAGGGACTATTTCTTCAGTTGTGTATCCACTAGTAAATAGTCCATTCTCCTGTAGGGTTACAAAATAAAATAACATAGACATGACTGCAGAAGGAGAAAGGAATCAGTAGGAATGTGAGGAGTATGAGAGAGCAATTGGAAGTGAATATGATAAAAATACATTATATACAGGCATGAAAATGTCATAATTAAACCTACTTTACATATAAATAATGTATGGTAAAGATAACTACATGAACTTAAAAGAGCAAGGTTAAAGTTTGAGGCTTACACACAATCAAATATTTTTTAAATTATGTCTTTCTTCAAGCAGTTATGCAAATACAAGAAAGTTCAATAATTTGGCATTAATAAAGTTATATTGATTAAAAAATATTAACTGCAGGGAAAATGTCATTATAGTAATTGCTATAAGGTACTAGTATAAATAACATATTATATATTATGTTATATGTGTTATAGATGATATATGTGTAAGCATGTGATATTTTCACAGCCATGCAAAGTACCTCTTATAAGAAATAAGAAAGATAAAGTTATGACATCTTAGAATAGCTGCTATGGTCATATCAACTGTATGAACCTAATTAGCATGGGATCTGAAAATTAACAGAACAGGATAAAACACAATAATGTAGCAGTTCATCACAACCAGAAGCAAAGGGAAACATTATGGCACACTGCAGGTGTTATACTTATTTGAAAAATCACTCAGATTCAGAGAGATTAAGGTACTGTGTGCTCTATGTTAAGTACAAAGATAGATGTTGGAGAAACAAAAAGACACAAATTGCTAAAGTTCTTAATGTCTTTCTTCTCTTATAGTTCTTAACTAGAAGTGTAACAAGATTACTAACATCATAAAAGTCAGGTTTTCTTCTTTGATTTTCTGGTTCTGATATAAAATACTCTGACCAGAAGTAACCTGGAGAGGCAAAGTTTATTTCATTTTTTTATTTTCAGGTCAAAATTTATTATTGAGGGATGTTAGGGCAGGAACTCAATGAAGGATCTTGAAGCAGATATCACTGAGAAATGCTTCTAACTAGGATGTTCCCAGGCTCAAGTTCAGTTTATAAAAATTTATGCAGCTCAGGCACAAATGCCCAGAGATGTTACTTCTCATAATTAATGGGCTTGGTCCTCCCACATTAATTATCAGTTAAGAAAACACTACACAGACATGCTCACAGCAAATTTAGTGGAGGCAGTTCTTCAATGGAGGTTATTTCTACCCAGGCATGTCAAGTTGGAAACCAAGAAAGACAATTTTGCCCCTTTTTTAGTTCACTATTTTCTGTTATACAGACTTCCTTTGAACTCTCCATTTATTGGATATTCTTTAAAAAACTTCTACACATCATCTGATACCAGAATATTTTTTTAATTCAAAGAGATTTTCTGTATCTATAGAAAGAGAATATACAAAAGTACCACAAAGAGCATTCAGTGGTTAGTATTCATAATGAGAGATGTTTAAGACATGGCTTAGGAAAATGCAAGAAAAAAAAGGATTTTATTTTCATTCATGATTCATCGTTTTGCCTTTTTCCATATGAAAATATTTTGTTATGGGAACACAGTGAGCACATGTAACACCAAGCACACATAAAACTCTTCTGTAAGACAGGTTTGAAGTACTTGGCTACACTTATATGAGAGAATGACATAGAAGCTTCAAACTTTTGTGACTCTAATTAGATATATTAGAGTAATATAAAATAAGATTCTTTTGTAAATAGCACTGTATTGGACCTACAAAAATCAGAAGTATCTGAAAATTACTTCATATGAATATCTATGTGAGAGAGTTAATTATTGGTATTTAGAGTAAAAAGAAAATACATTCTTAATAAGTAAAACAGCATACTAATTTCCAAGAAGGTAAATGACAACTAATTCATAAATTTAAAATGGAGATTGTAGTAAAATCTGAGAAAGTAATGAGTTATATACTCAATATAGTACTATTGAATGATAAGCTATCAGTTTATTGGAAAGGACTAATTTATTTCATAATTGCATTAGAACTCAAAATTGAAAATTGTCTTCAGCTTTCTGTCAATGTCGCAAATATTTAAACTAAACAACTGAAAAGGAAGAAATTTTTCATTTGGATCCTAATGTCAGATGTTGTTAGTTCAGGGCTTTGTCCTCCCAGTTTTGGGCCTTTAGCAAGACAAAAAAACATGGTGAGCAATGTGTAGTAGAGGTAAGCTGTTAATCTCATGGAAATTGCTTATTAGTGGTAGGGGGAGGAGAGAGAGGAAGAGGGAGAGAGAAAGAGAGGAATGAAGGACACACTGCCAATCAATCACCTAACTTCTGTTCATGAAAAACAAATCAAATACAAAAATTAATAATACTGAAAGTTCAGGAACAAATTAAGAAACTTTGAAACATCAAATTTCCACATTTAAAAAAAAATGAAATAGCTACATTCTCTTACACAACAGCCCAAAATTAATTCACAATGGATTAAACGGCCTAACTATGTGACATAAATATGCAAGCCTCTAAAATCCTTGTAAAAAATAGCAGAGAGGGGTTTGGGCAAGACTCAGTAGGTAAAATGCTTGTTGTACAACCATGAAGACCTAAGCTCAGTTCCTCGACACCTACGAAAAAAAAAAAAAACTAGGTGCAGTAGCTTTTGTCTATAACTCCAGACAAGAAAAGCCCAGATAGGACAGGAGGCCGGCCAGTCTAGCCAAAACTGTAGTGAGCTCTGGATTCAGTGAGAGAGATTCTGTTTCAAAACAAACAAGGCGAAGAACATTTGACCATGTACCACATACACAGACATGTGCAAGCATATGCATATGGCATATACACAAACACAAAGAAAAAAAGATAAAGAAAAATGTAGAGAAGTCACTTTGATATTAGTCTTGGCAACAATATTTTGAATATGTCAACAAAATGCTCATGCAACAAAAGCAAATGGAAGTGCATAAAGTTTCGAGCACAAAACATCAAAATGTAAAGGTATCTTGAAGGTTTAAGGTTTAAGATATAATGCTTATAAAACTCCAGTAACATACTACTCTTTAAAAATTTACATTTTGAAAAAAGACTTTTAAGTGATTTCTCCCAAGAAGAAATGGTAAAACAAACAAAAACACCAATAGAACTATGAAAAATGGGCTTGTTATTAGTAATCAACAGGAAACTTGTATTCAAAACTAAATGAGATCACAATTTCCATGAGTTAGTATGGCTAGTTACAAAAAGAAAAGAGAGACGTGCTGAGGATATCAAGAAGAAGAACCCTATTGAGAAAATTTAGATTGTTGTAGTCATTCTGGAAAACATCACGGAGGTTTAATACATACTTAGAAGTATCATCTGAAGCCACAAACCCTCTTCTAGTTACATACTCAAAGGAACCTTAATCATCAGCTTTAAATAATGCATATTGTAAGTGCTGGAGATAGGACACAGCAGTTAAGAGCACTAGCTGTTCTTTCACAGGACCCAAGTTCTGTTCCAACTTTTTTGTAGCATCCAAATTTGGAGGCTCAAACACACCTACAACTTCATATTCATAACATCAGACACCCTTTCCTGGAATCCACAGGCACCTGCACTCACAAGTGCACAGATACACAGACAGACACACAGATAAAGGCACACACTCACAATTAAAAATAATATTAATAAAGTAAATATTTAAGGAACACTTACTCTTGCAAAATAATTACAGCATTGTTCACCATACCCTGAACACAGATGTAACCAAAATTTCCACTCATGGACAGAAGATAAAATTTTGAGATTATATACATACATATATAAATATATAATACTCAAAATGAATTACACTTAAGAATAAGAAAATGAGGACTAAAGACATGGATCAGAAATTAAGAGTTCTGGCAACTCACAACTGAAGCTTCAGTTTCAGGGGATCTACTGAGATCTTTGGCCTCCATGGGCATCAGACATACAAGTTGTGCACAAATGTACATGTAGGCATATATATACATATATACATATATACACATAAAATAATTTTAATAAAAAAATAAAAGGAATTTTCATATATAGAACTTAAAACAAGTCCAAAATAAAGCAAAATCAAATACAAAGGGACAGTAAATAGAATCACATTTGCCATGGATGGTGTGAAATAGAAGGAATTGGAGAGCTAAAGCTAAGTCACACTGGAAAAGTATTGTGTAAGACATAAAAGATGTTTAGGATGAATGCATTTAGAGATCTGATGTTCAGCACGAGGACTAAGACTAATAGTTGTCTTAATCAGGGTATTGGTGAAATTATTAAGGCCACTCCACGTAGTTAAAAGGGATGTTTATTTTGTGGGGTAACTTACAAGTGAAGGGATAGGCTGCAGGGTCTGGGAAAGGTGTAGCGCAGTCCAGCGGTGTTCTCTGGAGAACTCTGCTTGGTCTACCTTCAGTGTCCTGGGTCCAGGAACCAAGAGAGCCGGCCCATCCGGATCTCAGGTCTTCAGGGTCCTCTCTTGGCCCTGCCTCGTAGGCGTGACAGTTACCGAAGCCTCAGTGGGGGTTGTAACTTCCAGATCAAAGCTGGAATGGCTACCCACTACATCTCCCTCTTTTGTCTAAATAAGAATGTTCTAATCTAATACAAGACTGTATACAAAGTAATGGTCATCAAATATTGTCCAGGAGTAATGAGGGATAATAATCTAGATAAGATGGAACTACAATCAATGCAAACAATATCAAGCAAGAAACACATACTAAAATCTAGAGAAGTCTAGAGTGTAGGTAAATGCATGTTACAAAGATCATTTCAAAAGGTGTCCTATCCTAAAGAACCTGAATCTAATACTTAATATGTTCTATCTAAGATTATATATATATATATATATATATATATATATATATATATATATATATATATATATATATATATATATAAAGTTGTAAGTATAACTGTTAGTCTTTAATCCCATCAAAGACCTGAGAAGGAATATAATGGTACCTGAGAAATGGAAGATGGATGCAAGCAACTTTCGGGAATCTTGTAAGAGTAGACAGAGACAGCTGTCAGCATGGACAGTCATCTAATGTTTCTCAGCATTGTTGGTGCTTTCAAATTGGCTACAGGCCTAGAGTATCTGACAGACCATTTTTAGAAGCAGGAATTCTGAAAGACCATCTTACCCTGTCTTGGCAGAGTTCAGAAGTCACTTTTCCTTGTGTCCCGTTTGTCCAGAAAGATAGCATTCTACTGTCAGCAGTTGAGGCAAGGGCAGTTCTTTGCCCAATAGGCCATTTTGTGCAAGAAGACAAACTTCCAAATGGAAATGTCTTAGAAGCCCAACATTCTCTCAGGTTCAAATTGGTGCTGCCAGGAGCAATTGTGTCTCACATCAACAGAATTCTAAGTTATTTAAATGCCATATTCTCTACGTCCATGAAGTATTTGAAGACTACCTGTCCATCTGACCTATATTATCTGTGAATCTGGACAACCTAACTAACATAACTATAGAGATTATAAGCATAGGTGACTATAAATCTATGAATCTTATCTACCTAAATAACCTAAGGACTAAGGCTTCCCGTAAACAAGGTAAACAGTTTATAAGCAAAAGTATGGTAAAGAATGATGGCTTCAAAATTGTGACAATACACAAGATATTTATAACAGAGGTAGGAATATATAGTGCAATATGCAATATGACAATAATCTTAAATATATATCAATATACAGAATATCCTAAACAGTAGAACATACATACAGTATATAAATTTATATATATACAGATATAAATTTACATTTGTATCAATATACAAATATTTCAAATAAGAGTAGAAATATATCTACATTATAACAAATACAGTTCTGTATTTGTATCAATATACAAATTATCTTAAACAGGAATATAAAAATAGTTAACATTTGTACCAACGTATAAGAATCCATAACAGTGCACATTACAGTGCAAATTATCTAAGGCTGTTATTTTACTGAATTTGTTTACTAGTATATACAATAATCGACCATAATATCTTATACCTATCCATTCCATTTCTTCTTTTCCCTTTTTTTTGAGTAACTTTTATTGCTGTGAAGAGACACTATGACCATGGCAAACTCTTATAAAGGGAAATATTTAATTTGGTCTGGCTTAGAGTGAAGAGGTTTAGTCCATTGTCACCATGGCAGAAAGCATGGAGGGAAGCAAGGTAGCACCCAGGCAGATATGGTTCTGGAGAGGTAGCTAAGATTTTTACATCCATTATGGCAGAAAGAAGGAAGAGAGTGAGACACTGGGACTAGCATAAGCATCTGAGAAAGTCTATCCCAGTGACACACTTCCTTCAACAAAGCTATAATGACTTCAACAAGGCCACATCTCCTAATAGTACCACTCTCTATGGGACTATGAGAACCATTTCCATCAAATTACCACAATAGGATTTTTGATAAATAGGCAGTTGGGTATTTTTAAAATAAATTGCATAATTATATATGTCACATACATTAACTTTCTTGTCTCAAAATCATGATGTTGAATGTCTAAACTTCATGGTGGATCCCTTAAATCTATATGATTCTTCAATATGATAAAATATATTTTAAAAGATTTAATCATATATAGGTGAATATAAATATATATTTTAGTTTAAATATAGAATTCCTTTAAGAATTACATCTTGAGTATTGAAAAATAATTACAATCTCTTATCCACAGATTACAAGTGTTAGACATGGGATTTCCAGACTTGTAGAGTATGAAAATCATCTACAATTAAAAGCAATAAGAACACTTGTAAAAAATCTGCGAAAACCAAGTTTCTTCAAAATTCTGAGAACAAGCCAACAAATGAACAATGTGAGAAATGCCTTTCAAGAAAGACAGCTGAATCTCTGAAGAAAGAAGTACTCTGGTATTTTCACTCACCCTAGCCTCAGCCTCTTTTTCTGTACCTTTATTGTAGCTTTGAAAATGAGCAGCCTTGCTTCTATAGTTTTAGTAAGAATCAGAGCATCATCAGTCAGTGTAAAGGGCAGAAGAGGCTTGGAAATCATCAACGAGCATCATCGTAAAAAAATTGTCACTATTTGATATGTTTGACAGCTCCTTGGAAAAGTCTCTTCTACTGGGACCATAGTTATTTAACTTAACTCAGAACTCACTCAGTTTAAAAAGAACTTTCTCTAAGACATTTGTTGTGTGTGTGTACACACACACACACACACACACACACACACACACACACACACGAGCACAAACAAACACACATGTGTGCCCACACACACCAAAAAGCAAACAAAAAAATCACCCATACAAAAATAATATCCATTATTTAAATTCTTATCTGTCTTAAATGGTGATACCAATTGACAATGATAAAAGCATAATATTTAAAAGCAAGATCATTAATGAAATGTTCATAATAAAGATCTGAGGTGTGAATTGCTAGGCTGTGCATATGCCCAGGAACCTTGGGAAAGGGCTTTTATTTCTCAATTTAGGATTACCTTAAGGCTCACTGCAACCATGAAGTGATTGATGGCAGAGCTTTAAACTATCTGAGCATTGAAGGTACGCATTAAGATATCGATAGAGACCTTTGGCAAAAAAGTGAAAGAGGCATCATTTTATGACATCCCTGAAGATCCACTCCATCACTAGTGTAACACTAGCAACCTTAAAGCAATTTTTAAATAAATATATACTTTATGGAAATAAACTTGTGGAGCCACAATGTGACCAAGTGGCAAGAACTGCATGAGGAGTACAGTATGATTTCTCTGTTCACCATATATGATTTTATAGAATATTCAACTTTCAATGGAAACTTTATCAAAAGTAAAATGGGGAATTGTACCTCACAAGCAATTAAGTAAAGCAGCTAATAAGAAATGCCTTTAGAAAACCTACCTATATATAACTAGTCAAACACTTTTTAGTATTTAAATATGTTTAAAGCATTAAAGGAAATCCATGTCCAAAACAAAGACACAGATCCACAATAATAAAAAATATTAGACATGGAGAAATATAAATCAAAATCACAATGAGATACAACTTCAAAATCAAGTGGACATTACCATGATTGGTATCAATTTTCTATCTGACTGAATCTATAATCAGCTGATTGATGTGCCTCTGGTCATGACAGTCTTTCTGGTATCAATTGAGGTGTGAAGATTCAGCTTATATTAGTGACATCCTTTCCTTGGTGGGATATTCTGGACTGTACTGATGAAGAAAGGGAGCCGAACACCAGTATATGGATGAATTTCTTAATGGTCTTATTAAATAAAAAAACACATAGCCAAATATAGGGGCGAAAGCCTTAGAGAGATCAGGGAAATAGGGAAAGCCACCAGCCATCCTTACCTCACCAACTCTGCAGCTTCCAAATGCGAGCTACTTCCTGTCTTATCCACGCCTTTGTTGCCTTGCTGTTCTGTCCTCTCATTGGCTATCATAGCCCAGCTACCTCACTTCCTTGTCACTGTCTGTCTGTACAGACACCCAGGTCTCTATGGTTGGTACTGGGATTAAAGGTGTGTGTCACCACACTTGGCTCTGTTCCCTAGTATGGCCTTGAACACACAAAGGCCCTGACCAATAAGTGATTGGATTAAGGGATTGTGCTGCCTGACTTATTGTTTACTTAAAATGGCTGATCTTTCCCCTGATCTCCAGGCAAGCTCTATTAAAGCACAAATGAAATATTACCACATTTCAGCACAAATAAAATATCACCACAAGTATACATTCTTCCTTCTCTGCTACTTGATTACGGGTGTGATGTGATCAGCTGCTTCACACTCCAAATGCTTTGACTTCCCTGCTACGATTGTGCCCTAGATCTGTGAGCCAGAATAACTCCTTTCTTCCTTAAATTGTATTTATTAGCGTGTTTTATTACATCAGCAACATAGAAACTAAGATAGATGCCTCTTATAGATGCCTTAGATAAGGTTAACAAATGGTGAGCCAGGTGTGGAGGCTCTCTTACAATCTCAGCATTTGCAAGGCTGGGGCAGAGTGTGACTGCAAGTTCTAGGCCAGCCTAGAATACTTTAAGTTCAATGTCAGTCTGTGCTAAACAGTGAGACCCTGTCCCAGATAACAAAATAAAGTGTCAATGAGTATATGCAAACATTGAAAACATCACACACTACTAATGAGAATTTGTTAAAAAGAAAAACTTGAAGTAAGTTAAATTTAGCGGAGTTTTTTGTTCAAATTTATGAACCAGTAGAATTTCTTAGAGTTTTAACCAAAAACACAGATAGGAGATAAATCCAGCCATGAAAATGAAGTCACATACAGAAACAACTTGCCTGGCTATGGCTCAGCATTTACCTCACACAGTCATGGACTGATTAGTTAGCAACCTGTAAATGATTGAAACTGTAATGCTGTGGTTGAAACTTAGCTACAGGTTACAAGAAGATACTGTACTTTGGCTATAATTGATACATAAGAACTCAAAGAAAAAGACTCATGCAAATTATTTTAATTGAATAAATATACAACACGGAAGACATTTTGAAAATAATCTGACATTTTCTTTTAAGCATGAATATAAAGTTTCCATTTGATTGAACAATTCCATTTCTAACCATTTACCAAAAAAGTCCCACTTTAAAACACACAAAGAGTTGTAAATCAATATTTCTGGCAGCATTTTTCTTAACAACAAAAATGTTTACAAACCTCAGTGATTTATCAATGAACAGATAAATGGATATATAAAATATGGTACAGCAATCCAAGATAATAATATTCAAAGAAAAGAGGTGAAGTACTAGCATAGTACATTATTAATGACACTTGAAGGCCACAAATTGAATATTGTATCATTTTTGTCTTCACAGAAACTAAAGATACAGGTGATTACTTACCAATCTTGAGTGAAAGGATAAATCAAAAGTGACCATGATTGGATCAAGGCTTTCTTCCGGGGTGAAGGAAACGACCTACAATTTGATAATGATGATTACTGATTTTTATGGTGATACTGAAAGCTAAACATGGTTTGATTATGCTGAAACCATGAATTTTGCAGTAAGTGAACTGTCTTTTTGAAAATCTTTTTGAAAAGTGATAAGATGGATTAAAAAGATTTTAAATGCTTGCTTCAATTTGATAAATTCTCCTACTTTCAAATGTATTGAACTTTCCCCAGCCAGTGTCATGCCAATCGCACAGAGTTGGTGAAAATAACTTGTGAGAAACAAAGCCAAGTGAACCACAAAATATGCTTCCAGAAATTATTTTGGTCAAAACAATTTCATATTTTAATGCATCTAAACTGCACAATACTTTCTGTAAACAAAACAAAAACACTGGGGAGATATCCCAGTGGGTAAGAGGCTTTGCTATTCCTGCAGGAGGACCTGATTTTGGATATACAGCACTTACATAAAATCAGACTGGATGAAAATCTTTGCAAACTTCAGGTCAGAGATAGGTGGATGTTAGAGATTTAACTGGCCAGCCAATATACCTGAAACATTAAGCTTTAGGTTCACTAAGAGAGACCCTGTCTCAAAGGAACAAGGCAGAATTATAGAGAAGGATGCCCAAAGTGTGCAGAAGCAAAGCTCACAGTAAACAAAGTAACAAACAGTTTGAAAAGGCAAATTAGGGTGTTCATAAACTTTAATTTGTTTCAGAGTGTTTTACACCCTGCATCTATCATATAACATTTTTCAGTTCTGAAAGGAGTAAAATAAGCAAGAATATCTATACTAAATATACAACTTCAGGGTTATTCCATTACTTTTAGTACATTGAATGGTGTATCCAATGTGATTGAAGTTGGCAAACACTTGGAAGTAATTACAATGCAAAATTACTGGGAAAGTTCAGGAATAACCAGTTTATTTTCTTGTAGTTTCTTGTGTAGTCTAGGAAATTTAGTGTTTTATCAGCTCTAATTACATTTCTTAATCATGCTTTTCACAACTTATATCATTTTTGAGAAAAGGAATTGATCTTTCTGAGACTTAATTTACCAAACTTTAGAGATGAATAAACCATAATTCCACCACAGGAACCATTGTTGATTAAACAGCCATTACTTCTTAGTTCTTTACTGCATTTCTTTTATAAATAAATCTATATGTGCATTAAATTACTAATCAGTAAAGCATAAAGTAAACTTAATTATGAGTAATTCATTCCAAAGGGCTTATTCAGGACAGTAGGTAGGGGCTCCTGGTTCCAGCAGATAATACTCTATTACACGATGACTTGTCAGGTTATAGGAAAGAGGATAAGCAGGGGTACATTTGTGAAAATGTTATGGGTCCTTCAAGTTTTTGTTTTGTTTTATTTTTAGTAAGCCAATGAAATATTAAGCCTACACGAATGAACTGTGTCATATAATTTCTCAAGAACCTAAGGGATCAATTTATTATATATTATATATAAATATTAAATATTATCCATATATATATTAAAGCAGAGACAGACCATTTAAGTAAGCAAATGTAAATTTAAGAAACCCAATCTGACTAAAATGTGTTAGCCTCTAAGTGAAGAATAAGTGTTACTTCTTTTGAAGTTCTTGATCAGTGAGGTCCCATAGAGCCTCAAACATTACAGGCTATTGCCATCACTCCTGGTTCCACTCCAGAGCTTGATGGTAAGACCTTATTGCTTCAGATACCATATACATGAGTCATAGAACATAGAGAAATCAAGATGGTACTGTCCTGGAAGCTTCATCCCTACTGCCTAATTATCATAGTGTTGAAAGGTGATATGCATGATACCAAAAGAGAAAAACAATCATTGATCCTACCAAGCTGTGAACTCTGAGAGATGTAACAATGACTGGCATGGCAAGGCATGCCCCTTGTACAATAATGGCACAAATATCACAGGAGTAAATAACCACTTTCTTACTGAATTTAATGCATGTAACACCAGATGAAACCCATATGTGGCACCATTATCAGTCCAAGAATCTGTGGCTAGATAGGTCATGGATTTTAGGGGAAAACCTATTATTATTTTTCCAAAAGGGCATAATATTAAAGCAATTCCTAACAACTTATCACTATACCTATAGGCGAAGGTAACTCTCAAACCTCATTAGAGAAATATCTATTTGCAGTACATGATGATTAACACAGAGACCCACAACTCTCCAAGGTGCAGAGAATAAGAGATTGAAGAATGTCTCCTCAAAAGGGTCAGAGATCATTTCCATAGAAGGGTCGAAAGAGTGTCAGAGATTGTGGGTAACCACAGGGAAAATTATATTCTGGTCACAAAAGAACAGCTCTGCCCAGCTATGCAACCACTTACAGTGATTGTGACATCTTTTACAAGACCTCTGCAAGCCTAAATCAGACCAAACACAGCGTAGAGAAGGGAGTTGGGCAGGAAGTTCTTTCCCTAGATGAGGAGCTATAGGCATTTCTTAGCTTCTGTGAAAGGAAGGTCAGTTAAAAGGATAGTCCCTAATAAATTGACGATGTTCTAGTGCAAAGCCACACATACATGGATATTTGGGCAGCATACTGACCTTGATACAAAAGAATTGAAGGACTAAGTAGGTCAGTAAGGAAGGGGAATAAATCTGGGAAGAATTGGGGAAGGTAGGCGGAATATGATCAAAATATGTTGTACAAAATTCTCAAAGAACTAATAAAATAGAAACAATTAAAAATAGATGTTATCACATTAGCAGTTACTATCATGTGTTCTGAACAGGAAGGATATATTTTATTTTTCAAACCTATACACATTTCTAACATTTACCTTAAAATTGTGAATTTTCTATGATTTTCCTATTAAAGCTTCAATATGAAATTTTTGAGACCAAATATTAGAATTATCACTTTGACTTTATTCAAATAGAGTAACTTAGGGTCTTGTTTTACTTCTAATGTTTGTATACTTTTAGGATTATTACTTATTCTTTATTTTTTATTAATAAAACACAGATAGTAAACATCTTCCCTAGATAGTTTTTAGGCTTATGTGAAATATATGTAGAAATCATCTGGGAAAGTGTTTATTGATTAACTAATAATTTAAGTGATCAACATTACTGTTATTAGACATTCATTATTCTTTCATATTCAAAAGTTTCTTTTTACTACATAACAAATTAAGTCTCAAAACTTTTAAGTTTTGAAACCGGCTCGTTATCATAGTTGATGTATTAATGGGACTGCTTATGTTGTTCCAGTGATCTAAGGTATTTGAGGTAGGGAATTACATTTAATAGTTCTTTCCTCCCTCCTCTTTCTTCATTCTTTAGGTTTTGACTGTATATATTGTCATCTATTTGTCAATATTTGCAAAATTTATAAACATAGTTTTGTATATAAAGTTATTACCTCATTGACAGTCTATATTGGAAATATTTACTTTGACTTTTTCTGAGATGTCACCCAGGTGCATGTTTAATTTTTTTCATCATCTATCAATCTATCTATCTATCTATCTATCTATCTATCTGTCTGTCTGTCTGTCTGTCTGTCTGCTGTCTGTCTAGTGCTAACGTGTGAATGTGGAAGTCAGAGGATAACTTTCAAAAGTTGGTTCTCTCTTTCTAGCTGGGACTGATCTCAGGGTGTCAGATTTGGCAGCAGGTGTCTTTACCTTTTAAACCTCTCATCAGCCCTAGATGAATGCTTATAATTTGTAACTGGAGCTGCTATGAAGCTATTGCTTTTTATGACGTTGCCACAAATGAAACTTTCCATGGAGACTATTTCATCTTCTCTTGTTTTATTTCATTTTACTTTTCATGGTAGCTTGATACTGATTATAAGTTGCTAGTTTAACAACTCAAGGTTGTTTTGAAAGAATGTTTGCTTTCTTGCCGAAAGCTTACTTTGATGTCTGCCCAAAGTGCTTGCCATCTGGGTGTTTGACAATTAACTTCTCAATGAGAAATACTTTAGAGCTGAGTTCGAGGCCACCCTGGTCAAAACAGTAAGTTCCAGAACAGCCAGGGATGTTACACAAAGAAATACTGTCTCAAAAAAAGCAAATAAAAGTAAAAATAATTACTTTATAAATATTTTGCTTTAGAAAAAAGTCCATAGTGCCACAAATCACACAGGTGAACACGCCAGACTTGCCATTCAGGTATGGGTGGAATTGCCCATATTTTCAGTAATTGGGAGATTTGAATAATTTTAATGTCAGAACTGGAGCAGATTCTCATGTCCTTGCCTCAGCTTTCATAGCTTTCAAACATTCCAAATGACTCTTTGCTTTCTGGGTTGTGAAAGATGCTCTGTCATATAGGAAGGATGTGTGATACCATAAATAGTTCTTATAAACAGACTATGCTATCCAGAAGAAAGCTATCCATCCTAATTATGGACCTGACAAGCACTTGTAAGAAGCTAAAGGAGAGACAGCTGCTTTAGGTGACATCTCATCTCTCTCCAAATGTGTTCCTATCTCCTCTAATACAAAGCTCTCTCCAGGCATCATACTCCAAGAAACTTACCAAGACTGAAATAATAACTGATGATGAGGCATTGTGTAAAGTTACACACCTAAAATGTCAGGATGGGCTAAATTTTCTGGTGTACTATCACTCCTCAACACACACACACACACACACACACACACACACACACACACACACACACACACACACACAGAGAGAGAGAGAGAGAGAGAGAGAGAGAGAGAGAGAGAGAGAGAGAGAGAGATTGATTATTGGCTCTCCAAGAAGAAGGAAGAACTCCCCTAATTTTTTTGTGATTCCAAATCCAAATGTACAGCAAGGCATGGTGGATAATAAACTATGAAAAAGTGACATAATGAAAGAAATCATTTTACCTAGTTTTCTGAGAATACCACCTGCCAGCAGACATCCTTAAAGTCCTGTTCAAGAGTCTAAGGAAAAGAAAGTAAAAAAAAATGAAAAAAGAAGTGATTCTTCTCTGCCCCCCCCTCCAAAAAAAAGAATTTCAAATGGCCTGGAAAGATTGATTCAGCAAGAGCACTCACAATGCAAGCATATGGATCTGAGTTCCAGTTCCTATCATCCATTTAAAATAATAAAATCCAAGTCAGGCTGTACAAGTGCAAAATTTTACAGACTAGAGAAAGTAGGATTGACGGCATTTGGCTGCCAGCCTGGGTCTGGGTTCAGTGACATCCTATAGCTGATTGAGTTAAGGTGGAAAAGGACACCTGACACTCTCCTGTAGGCTTTGGTTGCACTGCGGCTGTGCGGAGATCTCCACGGTACATATACCACACACACCATGTTATAATCATACATGATCAATTCTGTTATAAAGAGACGTGAGTAGTAACCGTTGTAATCTGTTATCTTAAATTTGCTAGGAGAAATTTGATCTGCAACAAAACAAAACAAAACAAAACTAAATGAGCCGGTGAATATGTAAATTACTGTATCATAGCAATCATTTCATAATGTGTTTGCAGTGTAATGTCACCCTGTACTATTTCCATGAAAACAGTTTTTGTCACATAAATCTCAGTAATTCTGGGGAGGAAGTAAACACAAACAAAACAAAAGTAGCCACAGGTGCTTAAAGCAACTGTCTTATTTGCTGTGATCAATGCATCCCACCTTTTGCTTACGTTATTTAAAAAAATCATTGATGTTTCATGCTGGAATTAAGGCAGTTTAAGTGGTATCAAATAAAAGGCAAGTATGTGTCTGAAACAACGTAGCCTACAATTGTCATAACCCTACTCATAAATGCTCAGATTTGGGAACAAGGTAAGAACATTTGGTGAGGCAATAGGGTACCATTCCTTTAATGAAAAACAAAAGTTCTCTACAAGAGTCTTAGAAAAAAAAATGTGTTCCTCTAGACTAAAATTAAATATATGGGTAGTATAAAATGTTCTATATACATACAAATATATCAGCTTTCCCCCTCTAATGTTCTTAATGAAGTAGTAATTATTTTAAAGAAAATAGATAATAATTACTTAATGTTTTAAAAGTAATTTACCTTTTATGAAACCTTTATATTTTTCAATTTCTTATTCATGCTTTTAATATTGCTTTAATTTTATTATAATAGCACAATATGAAATCTGTCTGAATGTATTTTGTAGACTATTGTAAATTTGCATACAAACAAATGACTTCCGTTATGACATTGTCATATGATATGTCGTCACTCTTTATTCTAAGTAGTCTCTCTCCTACCTCGTCCTTCTCCATCTCTTCCCCTCCCCAAACTTGCTGCTCTGCTTTCTCTTCCTTAAGTAGTTTCTTTTTCTCCTGTCACTGCATTGCACGAGTACTCCATTACTCTTATGTTTCCGACTCCTCACTCCTTTATGGTCTCTTTCTCCCACCTACAACACTATTTCTACTTTAATAAGTATAGGCACACACACACATATGTATGTATATATGAATTGAAAAGTAGAGTCAATGGTATGAGAGAACATTCTGTAACTCTTTCTGAATCCAGCTTATTTTTCTTCAACACAATTGTCTAGAGGTACATTCATTTTCCAGCAAGTATTGCGTTTTTCCATTGAGAATTGATAAATGGATGGGGCTAGAAATAATCATTATGAGTGAGATAATCTTTTTTTTTTTTTTTGGTTTTTCGAGACAGGTTTCTCTGTGTAGCTTTGTGCCTTTCCTGGATCTCGTTCTGTAGACCAGGCTGACCTCGAACTCACCAAGATCCGCCTGCCTCTGCCTCCCGAGTGCTTGGATTAAATGTGTGTGCCACCTGTCCTGGAACTTGCTTTGTAGACTAGGCTGGCCTTGAACTCACTTAGATCCACCTGGCTCTGCCTCCCGAGTGCTGGGATTAAAGGCGTGCACCACCACCACCCAGCTGAGTGAGATAATCTTTTTTTTTTTTTTCCAGAGCTGAGGACCGAACCCAGGGCCTTGCGCTTGCTAGGCAAGCACTCTACCACTGAGCTAAATCCCCAACCCCGAGATAATCTTAACACAGACAAATGTCACAAATTTTCTCTCATTTTTTTGATGCTAGCTTTCAATCTCTATATATGTATGTTGTATTTTAAATAACTACAGATGTCAGAAGCTTAGTAAAGGACCATGGGAAAAGAGGCATTCAAGGGAGTATAGATTGAATACAGTGGTATAAAAGGTTAAAGGAGAACAAGGGAAGGGTTAAATGGAAGGTAGGTGTGGGAGCACAAGTTGTATGATGTAATACAGGTTAAAGGCATTTTGAAAAAAAAATCATATGGAAACATACTACTGTAGAAGCCTCCTAAAATGCGTACACATGCATATATAAAGAGGGTTAATGATGCTACCCTATGAAAGGGACAATATTGCAACTAGAAAGTTCATGATAGAAAATATATGTGTCTTATTATGCCAGTCCAGTGCTAGTTTTGTTACTATGGCTCTGTAATATAATTTGACATCAGTTATTGTGATATCTTCAGTATTACTCATTCTGCTTAGGATGGTTTGGACTATTTTGTGTCATTTGTGCTGTCATATGAATTTAGTGATTTGTTTTCTAGTTCAGTGAAGAATGCAATTGAGATTTTGATGGGGATCGTATTAAATATGTGTATAACTTTTGATAACATGGTCAATTTTACAGTATTGGTTCTACCAGTCTATGAGTATAGATGATCGATCTTCCTTCTTCCAGTGTTTTCTTCAATTTACTAACTTATTCATATTCTTAAAGTTTTCATTGGACAAGCTTTTTACCTGCTTAATTGGTTTATTCATGAAGAGTTTATTATATTTTTGAAGCAATTGCAAACTGATTGTTTTCCAGCCTTTTTTCTTGACAAGCTCATTATTGGTATGTGGAAAAGCCACAGATTTCTCTATGTTGATATCCATCCTGCTACTCTTCTTTAAGTGTTTATCAGATCTAACAGTTTTCTGGCAAACTCGTAAAGACTTTCAGTGTAGATCACATCATATGAAAAAAAAAAAAGAATACTTTGATTTGTTTCCTACTTATATCCTTTTGTTTTCTTTCTTTTGTCTTAGTGGTGACCTACTGAAGCATTTGGGTACCATATTGAACAAGTGTGATGGAGTTGACATCCTTGGTTCATGCTCAACTTGAATTTATAGAATTACATTTACATTCTCTCTCTCTCTCTCTCTCTCTCTCTCTCTCTCTCTCTCTCTCTCTCTCTCTCTCTCTCTCTCTATCTCTCTCTCTCTCTCTTCCTCCCTCCCTCCCTCCCTCTCCCCTCTGTGTGTGTATGTATGCATGTGTGTGTTGAGGGCTTGTATATGTGTCACAGTGCCTGTTTAAAGGTCAAAAGACAACGTGCAGAAGTTAATTCTTTCCTTCTACCATGTGTGTTCTAGGGAACTGAGCTCAGGTTGACAGGTTTGGGGACAAATACATTTACCAACTGAGTAATCTTGCAAGATCCCATTCCTAATTTTAGGGAAAATGTTACAGATTTTCCACATTGAGGTTCGTTGAGGACAGCCTTTACTATAATAAAATATTTTTATTCTATTCCTAGTTTCTTTGGGGCTTTTGTGAGGAAGAGATGTTGGTCTTTGTCAGTCTTTCTTTTTTTTGTGTTTTTTTGAGATGATCATGTCTTTTCTGTGTTTACCTTTATTGTGTGTTGTATTATATTCCTATAATTTTGTGTGTGGAACAAAATTCACAGCACACACATACAGTTCATACTAAACCAAACAAAAATAAATGAATAAAATTAAATAGGGTTCAATCATTATTTCTTGAATCAGAGATAGCAGGCCTCACAAACAATGGAAACTGTCTGTCTAGTGTAAACAAAAGGCAATTGACAAAATAAAATAGGGTTGATACATCATTCCTGGAAGCAGACAGTAATCTTTACAAACAATAGAATTTGTTTTCTCCGTGTGAAAAAGAAGGACTATCCTTTTCATTCCAGTCTCAATTATCATGTGTGAAAATGCAGCTTCCTGGCTTGCACTGTATCTCTCTCTTCTGTGCAGCATCTATTTGGTATCCTCGATATGACTTAAGCAGACCCGGCTGTGGCCCAGGCCACCACAGTGAGTTGTACAAATAATAATCCTTAAGGATGACCATGTGATATT
Source organism: Peromyscus californicus insignis (assembly GCF_007827085.1). Taxonomy (NCBI): domain Eukaryota; kingdom Metazoa; phylum Chordata; class Mammalia; order Rodentia; family Cricetidae; genus Peromyscus; species Peromyscus californicus. The sequence goes on along the minus strand of NW_026294391.1, from coordinate 71,601,880 downwards.
CATTCTTCAGTATCACAAATTTCAGAAAGTATAGAAATGTGATTTTTTTTACATCTAGATTTCCAAGGATGTCTCAGAAATGCGTTTGGTTCATGCCAAGACCTGTTGCAGGGGAAGAGCTAAGAAATTCTACTAAACAATGCTGACTGGAGTTATGAGAGAAGGCTACTTTCAAGGTTACAGAAACAGACTCACCAGTAAGCCCATTCTAAGTTACCTGGCAAAACTTCAACCAACTGACTCCAACTTGTGAGAGCAATGGTATGTATTATATTCAAAAAAGCCATGGAGATCAGGTCTCATAGAAGCTATTGAGAATTTAGGCCTCACTTCAGAATTTTTGAAATTAGGAGGTAGAGGGGTTGTATTACCTTCAAGCTTCTGATTTAACACAGTTCAGTACCTTTGGTTGTAGACTTGGGACCTTTATCCCTTCCTTCATTGTCTCCTGCTTTTGGAATCAAATGTCTCTCCTATGCCTGGCCTGCCATTTGACTTAGAAGCACATAATTTGTTTGATTTCATAGGTTCTCAGTTCAATGAGAGATCATACCTTGACTCCTACCCTTGTCATGTATAAAAGGGACTGTGCTTCTGTTTTAAAGCATAAGTTAGACTGAGCTGAATCTTTTAGAGCTTGGGGCAGTTTTGTAGAATTAATGTATTTTATATGAGAGTGAGTTGAATGTTGTGAGTCTAGTGGTAGATTGCTCTGATTTGAAAAAGTATCCTCTAGAACTCAAGGATTAAGGCCCCTACAAAAGAGGGTTCACATAGAATTTGCCCTCCGCATTCTTTGGGAACTAAGTATTCACCATAAAAATTAACTTATTGTAAATTGTAATCTTAATATTGGACCTCTCAGTTCCTGTACCTGTGAGAAAATACTTGTTCTCTTCTTCACAAATTACTTAATCTCCACTATTCTGTTAGGTGAACACAAATGGACTGACAATGACAAATCTGGGCATTTTTGCTCAGTTAAAATTGAGCTCGTTGTTATTTCTAGAAGATAGATCTGCTTTGATCATATTTGATATTTAAATGAATGTCAAATTTTGTATTCAGACTTCTAAGCAAGGGCATTTGAGATATTATTTCTGTATTCATTATATATTCATTTGATTCATGACCATGACCACTGATGTATTCTCCATTAATATACGTTTTCTTCCAGAAACACTTGTAAGCTTGACATTTTAACATCTGTGCCTGTTGTTATGACAATTCCAGCAAGACATATTTTACATGCAAGGAGAAAAAGAAATTGTCAATCAAACCACTGAATTTATTTATAAAAAAATGTGTAATAGCTTCGAGGAAAATTCATATTTTTTTCAATGGTCAACATCCATTGAAAACTTTAGGGCTTCTGTATTGGATCAGATTTCCCCCCAAGTTCCTCTTTATAAAAAGTACAACACAAATGAGAAGGGACTCTTCTATCTTGGGATCATGGAATAGTAATTGTAGAGCTTCTTCAGAGATGTTTTATTTTTATTCAGTCGTTAAATTCTCATTTTCGCACTTGAAAGATTTCAACGGATTGTGGTGGGAGATAATTCATGTAAATGACATAATGAAGTTTGTAGTATACTATAAATTCACAATAAGTATAAGGACTTAGATGATCCAAATTAAGACAATGACAACACAGTAACAATGATGATGATTATGATTGTAACTATAACTGCATCACTGATAACCAAAGTCTAAGAGTCTTAAATTCCCCTGCTGTGCTTTTAAGTGCTAATCACAGAACAGAGTTGATATAGTAGATTCATTCACTTTCCCAGACATTGGTCGCATGGATGCTGTGTCATCTCTCAACTAATGAATATGCCTCTACATTTGGTATAGGTGTCCCCTCATGCTGGCCCCATAGCCTCACTGCTGATGCTCACTGGCTGCATTGATTTTGTTTTGGTCCATTTTGTGATTACATTTTTGTTTGTTTTATTTCTCATCAAATAATGCAGAATATCAGATACTTTAAAACAATAGGAGTGTATCCTGGTAAGGACAAAGTAAAGATGAAAGTTTCCATTGATACATTGAAGTAATTTTAGCATTAGGGAACAGTTGAGGATACAACATGCTAAATATTAATATTAGAGAGTTTCTTTTATGTTTTGGTTTTTGTGTAATACAATAATAGAGAATAAATAAAAGCAATATACTCTATCAGACAGGAGTACAAGTCTGGCTTTTGTAGTTCTTGGCGAATTGATTCTCCAGATCATTGTTGGGGAGGCTCAGTCAGACATTTGTTTTAAACACTGAGTTAACATATAGTTACATATTTGGTGTTGAACATTGTTAGTTCTCAATACCTGACCCCTAAAAATCTTTTAACCAGCTTTCTATCACTTCTTCTTATCCAAATCTCAGCAGTGTGATTAATTTAAGCCTTTAGATTTCTGTTTAGCATATAATTCAATGAAGAAATTAAATACTATATGAACATTGCTAGAGCTTTAAAATCTTCCCATATTAATAAGCCATCTACCTATAATCTATTTTTAGAGAAAATTGGTGCTTTGAGTAACCTCTCAGACATCTTAACTAGATATTCCATTATTCTTTCGTTTTAGTCTTCTACATAATAAGTGTGGGTAGGCTATCAGTTTAAAGAAATATTTCTTTGTTCTCAATGTCTAATCTAAGTACTACTTATGTCATCAACTTTGAGATATAATTTCAACTCTGTTCAGAAAGTTGAAACAGCTCAGATTATTTCATTTGTATGTTGCTCTTTCTTGTGGTAATCCTTATCAATCAAGATAACTTTCCTTCAATTAACTGTTTCAGTGATGAGTCCCAGGGGCTCATCGGTTTGTGAAGACAACAGTTGGTAATATCATGAGGATAGATAAAGATATGTTTTATGAACTTCTTGTTATACAGCACTTGGCATGGGGTCCAGCACATAAGAATGGACTTAGAAACATTATTAGTTGATTAACTACTTTCTCAGCATGTGCTTTCCTTCCAAATTCATTGGTAGATCTCTTTTGGCTCCAGTTTAATAGATCTGGAGACTGTGGCCTGGAAAACTGACAAACAATATTAGTGGAAAGAACAAGCAAGAGAATTACAGCAAAATTGTTCTCACGGTTCCCTACATAATGAATTAAAGGAAATATAACAACGTTCATTCTATTTTAATAATTATTTTTATTTTTAAGTATTTTATTGAAAAATGTTTGACATTTTTATATTTACTTTTTAAAAAATTGATCCTTCTGTCAAACAATACATCCTGATGCAGCCTCCCCTCCCTCCACTCCTCCCAAACAACCTTCCCCCCAGATCCACTGCTCCTTTTTTCACTTCAGAAAAGAGTAAGCCTCCCAGGGATGTCAACAGAACAAGGCATAATAAGATGTAAAAGACTAGGTATAAACCTTCATATCAAGGCTTGGCAAGGCAAGCTAGTAGGAGAAAAAGGTTCCCATGAGCAGGTGAAAGAGACAGACACCACTCTTACTCCAATCATTAGAACTTCAACGAAAACCCAAAGTTAACCACATCATGTATGCAGAGGATCTACTGCAGACTCATGCAGGCTCCCTGATTGCCCCATCAGTCTCTGTGAGCCCCTATGAGCTCTGCTTAGTTGATTCTCTGGGTTGTGTTATCCTGGTGTCCTTGAATTGTCAGGATCCTACAATCTTTTCTTCCCTTCTTCTGTGGGGTTCCCCAAGCTCTGCCTATTGTTTGGCTGTGGCTGTCTACATCTGTTCCCATCAGCTGCTGGGGAAAACCTCTCTAAAGATGATTGGGCTAGGCACCAATGAGTGCAGCAGAATATCATTAGGAATCATTTCATTGGCCTTTTTGTTGTCGTTGTCAGTCCTGTTTGGTTCAACCCTAGGGCTCTGAGCCATCCAGCCTCCCCATGCTGGCTATCTAAACAGTGTCCAGTCTGGGCTTCCTCTTGTGGCATTGCCCTCAACTTAGACCAGTCATTGGTTGGCTACTCCCATAAGCTCTGAGCAACCATTACCCCAATGTATCTTGCAGGCAGGACAGGTTGAGGGTCCTAGGTTTTGTAGCTTTCTTGGTGTTCCAGTCTCACCACTGGGTGCCTAGCTTGGTTAGCAAAGATGGCTGATTCAGGCTTCAAAGGACAACCTACAGAATGGAAAAAGATTGATTTTCACCAAATCCACATCCAATAAATGGATAATATTCAAAATATATAAAGAACTCAAGTAACTAGACATCAACAAACAAAATAACACACTTCAAAAATGGAGTGCAGATCTAAACAACTCTCAACAGAGGAAACTCAAATGGTTGAGAAGCACTTAAACAAATGTTCAACATCCTTAGCCATCAAGAAAATGCAAATCAAAACTATTTTGTACATCTTATACCTGTGAGAATGGCTAAGATCAATAACACAAATGACAGCTCATGCTGGTTATAAAATGTTATATATTTTGATCATTTTTTTCCTCTTTCAGTTACTGCCAGATGCTCTCAAACTTGCCTACCCACTTAAATTCATGCATTCTCTCTCTTTAAATAAACAAACAAAAACAAGAAACACACAAAAACTCCACAAAAAATGAAAAACAAAACATTTAAAAGACCAATAAAATAAGAAAATACCAAAACAAAGTGAAATGAAAAAAAAATTCCCCATAAATACCAGAGTTCATTTTGTGTTTGCCTGGGAATGGGTCCTGCCATGAATTATGGTTAATATACCCAGTGTGAAATCCATCAGAGAAAAACAGGATTTTCCTTTATCAGTGGGTATCAATTGTAGATAGATTCTTGGTGAGGCCCTTGTCCACTTCCCAATATTGTGGAAGGCCCACTCCCACATTTTCCCCACAGTACTCTTGAGGAGGGAGGAGTGAGAAATATTTAGATTGAAGGATAGAGGGGAGAAAAACACAAAAACAGGACAGCCTCAGGAGGGTCTGAATCAATATCCACCAGCCTCTTCTGTCTCTTCAAAAGGCTATTTACAGGAATGACAAGGGGTGGAGCAAAAGACCTACCCTGAGCACAGCCAAGTGCAGACCCTTCAGATCACCTGGTAACCAAACTGGTGGTCAAGCAATCCTCTAATGCAACCTTACTGGGTAAAGCAAGCTCAGATCTCATTAGGAAACCTCTGTGGGCCTCCACACAGTATCATTTCCCATTTCCCTCTGATAACTCCCATGTACCATTACTTGCTTTCTTTCTCCAATTCATGGCTTCTTTTCCATTGATTGTTGATATATATTGTATATTATATATTATATACATATATATACATATATTCCTAAATATATAAGTACAACCCATTCAATCCCTCTAATGTTACATATATATATATATATATATATATATATATATATATATATATAATCTCAGTTTTGATCACTTAATATTGGATAACCAGTTGGGTGACTTTTCCTTGGGGAAGAATATTTCTTACTTTTAACATTCCTCAGTTGACTTTAGTTCTCTGTCTGTGGTTGGGGGACTGTAAAATTTTCCTCTTTTATGTTACCATGTCTATTGGTGTTATCCTAGTTCAGGTCTTGAATAGGTAGCCATGTTGTTGAAATAACATGGGTGTACGTTCCCTGAAACTTCTAGCAGATGTAATCTCATATTATACTTTTTGTTCCTTTGACTATTACAATATTTCTGCTCCATCTTCTTCTACGACTATGACACCTAAATCTTAGGTACAAAAGTTGTGTTGTAGACATGACTTTGTGACTTTGTGCTACATGGTCACTTATCATGGAGAGGACCTAGTTATAGCTCCAGAAAGTAGAAGAACTTGACAGAGTCAGCCACAGGGTTCTGGTTTTATTAAGAAAGATGCAGTAAGGGTCTTGTGGAAGCTACCTTCACAGTTAAGGGAAGCTACTGAGGGCAGACATGTGTCTGGGGAATCCTAACATGGAGGCCAGGAAGGCCAGTGTATGAAGGTGTGAAGGAAAAGCCTGGATTGCATTGGATCCCCCAAGATTGGAGAGGCCACAGTCATGGGATACTTGCCAAGGAGTGCTGATAACGGGAAATGTAACCTGCCCAAAAGAGAGAGAAGTGTGTTGCAATCAACAAAGCTGAAGGAAATTGGAGATCTGAATAGCAGATTGATATCATATATGGAGATGCAGAATTTGGGGTTTGCCTACTGAGTTTCAGTCTTGCTTTGGGCCAGTATTTCCTCACTATGTTTCTTTTCCTCTCTTTTGGAAAGATAATATATACCCTGTGCCATTGGATGTTAGAAGTATATAATTTGCTTTTTAATTTTATAGGTGTTACAGTTAAGAGATTGCTTTGTATCTCAGAAGAGAATTGAATTTTTGAATAGGGTTGAGACTATGAAAGAGTATGATGACTTTTGAAATTGGACTGAATGGAGGAGGTATATTGCTGGGAGTAGGCTTTGAGGTTTCAAAAACCTATACCAGGCCCAGTCAGTCTGTCTGTCTGTCTGTCTGTCTCTGTCACTCTCTGTCTCCCTCTGTCTCTCCCTCTCTATTTTTACCTCCCTTCCTCCACTTCCCCCCCCAACCCCCTCAAGCCTCCTCTCCCTCTTCCTGCTGCCCTTGGGTCAGGGCAGCACTCAGCTACTTCTCTAGCATTATGCCTTCCTGTGTGTGGCCATGCTTCCTGCTATAATGATACTGGCTTAACCCTCTGAAAATGTGAGCAAGTCTCCAACTAAATGCTTCCTTTTATAAGGGTTACTTTGGTCCTGGTGTCTCTTCACAATAGTAGAACAGTTACTAAGACACCCTTCACCCATATTTTCTTTCTTCCCCCTCCAAATCATCTTCTCTTCTCTCTATTTGTTTCTCTTATCCTTCCCCCAGTGCTTTCCTGCCATGATCTCTTTTTACTTTTCTTTTTTTCAGTGGTTATTTTAGTGCAAACCCAAATTCTATACATCTCAGTGGGTTGTTATACATTTAGAATTGCCATGCAGAATCAATGGACCTTTACCGAGGATTTTACATTTTCACTATCAATTTCATTTTTATTCACTATCTACCATAAGAAAAGAAAAAAACATTATGAAGGAGTTGAAACAACAACAAAAAATTTTAGATTATTTTTGTGACTCATGTCATTTTGTCTGCATTCCTTCCATCCTAGTTGCCTGATACAATTCTATCTTTGTCTCCTTTCTAAATTTTATAACATACCCAAACTTGTACCTGAAATTTTTTTGTTCTTCTCTTTGAGAACAACAAATCACATTCTACAAGTAACCAAATGAATTATGATAAAATCATGATTGCACATCAAGGGATGAATTTTCAACCACTATTGATGACTATCCTATATGCAACATAGTGGAAAAGAATAGCAGTATGAGGATTTAAATGTGTCTAATACAAGCATATTTGATATTGAGAATGAATTAAAGAAACTTTCGAAGAGCAACTAAAAGTTTCCCAATAGTGTACACTCATTAAAGATGAGTGTTTTAGCTAGAAAGAACTATTAGATCAAATGGCTGAAATACAAGAAGTAAATACAAATACATACAAACACAAATAAATACTGCTTGCATGACATAATAATCAGTGTGCACATCAAGATCAAATGAAAAAGCAATTGGATTGGACCATTATAGACATTTAAGAAGAGAGTTAACAGAATTCAAGCATTCTAAATATAAGAAAATGGAATATTTTTATTTACTTTATACCTAAGTTAATGATTACAATAGGCAGAGAAATAAAAATGCCTACAGAAGTTGATATCCTAATTCTCAGATCATGTGGATTTATTATCATAACTAATAAAAATATACAGACAAGAAGTAAGAGAATGAAATTAATTATACACAAACACAAACATATTTGTAGAAAAGAGGGAATCCACTGAAGTGAGAGTGATAGGCTACATGATGGAGCTACAAGCCACTGATGATTTTTGCCAGGGCTTTAAAATTAAAGAATTTACTAGGCTCAATTTGGAACTGCTTAGGATGAGTGACATTTTGTTTCCTTTCAATTTTCTTTCTTAAAAAGTAGGTTGTCTAAAGTTGTTCCTGGAAAAGTGTACCATAATTATATTTTAATAATGGATGAACTGAATCTCTGTAAGTTCAAGGCCAGCATGGTCCACAGTGTGAGTTCCAAAAAAGTCTCCAAAGCTACACAGAGAAACCTTGTCTCAAAAAACACAACAAAACTAAAATGCATAAATTCTGTTTTTGGTTTCTCACTCTACAAATAAAAAATTATGTCTTAGCATATGTCATACTCAAAATTTTAACAATCCTGAGGTCAAAGGATTTAAATAATCTATTCGGACTGCCTTAGTTTATTTATTTACACATTCTCTCTCTCTCTCTCTCTCTCTCTCTCTCTCTCTCTCTCTCTCTCTCTCTCTCTCTCCCCCTCCCTCCCTCTCTCTCTCACACACACACACATTGCTTCTACTAACTGAGTACTATATAAACAACATAAATATATTAGTCTCATGGTTCGAGAGGGTGATAAATCGAATATGAAGATGTGCGTGTGTAGAGAATTCCTGTGTTCTACATTATCCCTCATAGAGTGTGGAAACAAGCAGGCATGAGATAGAAAGAAGAAAGCTTGGCAGCATTAACTGGATATAGCTCTCATGATGGAATCATCACTTCATAAACACAAGCTTCAAAATGATCTTTCTAAGAGTCATTTAAATCACTGGCTTCCTGAAACACGTGTCACATTCATTTTATTTCAGGAGTTACAGATAGTAAAATATTTCAACATCAACTTCAAAGTCCAATATCTTAAACTAAGTAATATCTGAGTAATACTTTAGTACAACTCATTCTGAGGCATATTCCCTAAGCTGTAACACATGAATTGAAATATAATGTCTACTTTTAATGTGATGGTGGCAGAGGCGTAGGAGAGACAGTCCCATTCCAAAAAGGACATTTAGAAAGGAGAAAGCTGGACAGATTTCAAGAATATCCAAAAATCAACTGGGAAACAAAATTAAACAATAATATTATGATAAAATGATGCCTTTTGGTTCCATATTATACATACTGCAAAATACTGGTGCGAAATGTAGGATTGTGTGGGCTCCAGTATGCCTAATCCTATTGTTTTGTGTACTCAGAAGTTCTCACATCTTGGAGTCTTTTGGCTAAGGGTCTTCTTAGCTAGAGTTGCATAGTGATAGATCCAGAGTTTGGGACAACCAAGGATGATCTTGCTCCTAGATTTCAGTATGGAGTGGATGTCTCAGAAGAACCAATCTGGCAATGAAGGCCTGGAGGATTCCTGGAAAATGGCTGGGTTTTGGTCTACATCAAAAACAGTTGAATATAAATCAATGAAGGAATGTCACAACAACAGCATAGACAGACCTGCCAGTAAGAGTGAGTGCAAGCAATTTACAGCAAGTCAACAGCCAACATCAAATTAAATGGAGAGAAACTCAAAGCAATTCCACTAAAATCAGGAACAAGGCAAGGCTGTCCGCTCTCCCCATACTTATTCAATATAGTACTTGAAGTTCTAGCCAGAGCAATAAGACAACATAAGGAGATTAAGGGGATACAAATTGGAAAGGAAGAAGTCAAGCTTTCCCTATTTGCAGATGACATGATAGTATACTTGAGCGACCCCAAAGATTCCACCAAGGAACTGATACAGCTTATAAACACCTTCAGCAACATAGCAGGATACAAGATCAACTCAAAAAAATCAGTAGCCCTCCTATATACAATGGACAAAGAAGCAGAGAAGGAAATCAGAGATACATCACCCTTTACTATAGCCACAAATGACATAAAATACCTTGGGGTAACACTAACCAAGCAAGTGAAGGACCTATATGACAAGAACTTTAAGTCCCTGAAAAAAGAAATTGAAGAAGATGTCAGAAAATGGAAGATCTCCCATGCTCATGGATAGGCAGGACTAACATAGTAAAAATGGCAATCTTACCAAAATCAATCTACAGAGTCAATGCAATCCCCATCAAAATACCAACACAATTCTTCACAGACCTGGAAAGAATAATACTAAACTTCATATGGAAAAACAAAAAACCCAGGATAGCCAAAAGAATCCTGTACAATGACACAACCTCTGGAGGCATCATGATCCCTGACTTCACGCTCTACTATAGAGCTACAGTAATAAAAACAGCTTGGTACTGGCATAAAAACTGACATGTGGACCAATGGAATCGAATTGAAGACCCTGACATTAATCCGCACACCTATGAACATATAATTTTTGACAAAGAAGCCAAATGTGGACAATGGAAAAAAGAAAGCATCTTCAACAAATGGTGCTGGCAAAACTGGATATCAACATGTAGAAGGCTGCAAATAGATCCATATCTATCACCGTGCACAAAACTTAAGTCCAAGTGGATCAAGGACCTCAACATAAATCCACCTACCCTGAACCTGCTAGAAGAGAAAGTAGGAAGTAGTCTTGAACGCATTGGCATAGGAGACCACTTCCTAAATAGAACACCAGTAGCACAGACACTGAGAGAAACAATCAATCAATGGGACCTATTGAAACTGAGAAGCCTTTGTAGAGCAAAGGATACGGTCAACAAGGCAAAGCGACAGCCTACAGAATGGGAAAAGATCTTCACCAACCCCATATCTGACAGAGGACTGATATCCAGAATATATAAGGAACTCAAGAAATTAGACATCAAAATGCCCAACAGTCCAATTAAGAAATGGGCTATAGAACTAAACAGAGAATTCTCAACAGAGGAAACTCAAATGGCTGAAAGACATTTAAGGAATTGCTCAACATCCCTAATCATCAGGGAAATGCAAATCAAAACAACTCTGAAATACCACCTTACGCCTGTCAGAATGGCTAAGATCAAAAACACTGAAGACAGCTTATGCTGGAGAGGATGTGGAGCTAGGGGAACTCTCCTCCACTGCTGGTGGGAATGCAAGCTTGTACAACCACTTTGGAAATCAATATGGCACTTTCTTAGAAAATTGGGAATCCATCTCCCCCAAGATCCAGCTATACCACTCTTGGGCATATACCCAAGGAATGCTCAACCACACCATAAGAGCACTTGTTCAGCTATGTTCATATCAGCATTGTTTATAATAGCCAGAACATGGAAACAACCTAGATGCCTTTCAACTGAAGAATGGATAAACAAAATGTGGTACATATACACAATGGAATACTACTCAGCAGAGAAAAACAATGACATCATGAGGTTTGCAGATAAATGGATGGATCTAGAAAAAATCATCCTGAGTGAGATAACCCAGACTCAGAAAGACAAACATGTTATGTACTCACTCATAGCAGGATACTAGATGTGGAACAAGGATGACTGGATTGCTACTCACATCACCAGGGAGGCTACCTGGAAAACAGGACCCCAAGAAAGACACGGGGATCACCCAATGACAGAGAAATGGAATGAGATCTACATGAACAGCCTGGACATGAGTGGGGGTAGTGAGGGGCGAGGGTCAAGGGAAAGAGAGCTTGGGGGAGCAGGAGATCCCAGCTGGATCAACAACAGAGATGTTACAAGGAATAGGAGACCATGGTAAATGAAGACCACATGAGAATAGGAAGAAGCAAAGTGCTAAAGAGGCCCACAGAAATCCACAAAGATACCCCCACAATAGACTGCTGGCAATGGTCGAGAGACAGCCCAAACTGACCTACTCTGGTGATGGGATGGCCAAACACCCTAACTGTTGTGCTAGAAACCTCATCTAACTACTGAAGGATCTGGATGCAGAGATCCATGACTAGGCCCTGGGTGGATCTCTGGGAGTCCAATTAGCAAGAATGAGGAGGGTTTATATGAGCGAGAATTGTTGAGACCAAGGTTGGATAAAGCATAGGGACAAATAGCCAAACGAACGGAAACACATGATCTATGAACCAATGGCTGAGGGGTCACCAACTGGATCAGGCCCTCTGAATGGGTGAGACAGTTGATTGGCCTGATCTGTTTGGGAGGCATCCAGGCAGTGAGACCGGGTACTGTGCTCATTGCATGAGTTGGCTGTTTGAAACCTGGGGCCTATGCAGGATCGCTTGGCTTGGCCTGGGAGGAGGGGACTGGACCTATCTAGACTGAGTCTACAAGGTTGATCTCAGTCTGTGGGGAAGGCTTTGCCCTGGAGGAGATGGGAATGGGGGGCGGGCTGGGGGGAAGGTGAGGGGGGGCGGGAGGGGGGAGAACAAGGGGATCCATGGCTGATATGTAGAACTGAATTGTATTGCAAAATAAAAAAAAAAGAAAAAAAATACCAACTAAACTGTGCACTTATCATCATTCTGGACGGAAAGAATTGCATGGTAGACCTTAGGTCTTCAAGCATGTAAGACAAGTGCTTTCCTGAATGGGCCATTTCCCCAGTATATACTTAGTTTTTGTTTTGTTTTGTCTTTTTTTTTTCTCCATGTAGATCAGGTTGACCTTGAACTAACAAAGATCTGTCTCCCTCTATTTCACAAATATTGGAACTACACCCATGCATTAACATGTCTGACCCAAAACTTTGTTTTTGAATCAGTGATGCAAAGATGGAAACGTGAAAGATGGTGTTAAGTGTGGCTGACAGAGCTGAGGGAAGCCAGCATATTTTCTTTAGAGAATATAGTAGAGGAATGTTCAGGAAATGATATTTAAGGTAGGACATTTTTGATGAGGAGAAATTACCTACATATAAAAATTTGGAGAAGAAAAATTCCAGAAAGGGCTATAAAGTGATAAAGAAATGGGGATGACACAAGGGAAGCAGGATGTTGGCCAAGTGTGGCTGATATAGAAAATGAGAAGATGATAGGCAGAGGAAGGATTTTTGGCAGCTCTCTTTCTAATGGTTACACAATGATCCATCTTACACTGTCTGGAGGAAAGCCGAGTTTGTTTCCTGCTAAAGAAACTAATGCCTCAAGTCTTTGCATTTGCAGTTTCTATCAACACTAAATAAATATGGAGATGCATACAAAAAAAACAAAAAAACAAAACAAAACAAAAAAACAAAACAAAAAAAAAGAGTGAGTGCAAGCAGGAACAAGGCAGAGTTTCTTTGTGCTATGTCTTTTTATGGGTGCTGCTACCAACAGGTGTGGCCCAGATTTAAGTTGTGTTTTTCTGCTTACAATAATCTCAAGAAAAGCCCTTACAGGAGTCTCCAGCAGCTTTTGGCTGTTTCAGTTGATTCCAGATGCAGTCAAGTTGGCAACTAAGATTAGCCATCATGAAGATCTACTCCAAATTCCCGTTTCTGTAGCTTAATGACATTAAAATATCATTTATTCACACCTAGAATCCATTTGTTTATGACATGGAAGTATAGCCACCAAACTGTGCTGTGAGGATTAAATCAACTGAAAATGATTAATAACTTTGACATACAGAAGGCACTCAGGACATGTCTAATGAGCTACAATCCAGCTCATTAAATGCATGATTAATAAACATGTACTGATTTTTCATTTTTAATGGAAAGTGAAAATCAAACATATAATCATTCTGAAGTTAAAGTTCTACGTGTGGTTTCTACACCATCCATATTAATTGCAGCTTCAGGATTGTTGCTTAGGGTGTGGAGCTTACTCATTTGCTTTTGTTTCTGTTTTGCTTTGATATTTTGAAAAGGATCATATAGGCTGGCCTTGACTTGACTATGAAACTCACATTGGCCTCAAACTCATTTTCTTCCTGCTTCATCCTTCGAAGCACTATAGTGAGAAATATATACCATCATGTATGAATCTCAGAGAAATTTTAGTCAGAAATTTAAAATAGTACAATTCATGCTATCAGTGTCTGCATGTTCCAGTATTTCCAGAAATTAAACTCAAGATCTTAACCCATAAATGTTGACCATCTGAGAACTACTGAATTCTAGCTCTCACTCCAATCCTCTGCAAAAAAAAGATGACTAGACTCTAGCACAGCTCCTATCAACATTAAGTCATGTACCCAGGATGATCCAAACCTGCCGTTACAGAAATATTTTATATATCATTGAACTACAGTGAATGTACTTTGTTGCATACTTGAAAATTGCCTAAGGTTGATTTTAATTGCTCTCTTGCAAATAACTGATAGATATGCTAGAACACTGTTGCTGGAGAATTTCTCTCTAGCTCCCGCTGCCAAGTCCCGCCAGTCCCAGAGCCCACTTATAAAATAAACACACAACCTCTTACATTATTTAAACTGCTTGGTCATTAGCTCAGGCCTATCATTGTTGAGCTCTTACTCTTATATTTAGCCCATTTCTATTAATCTTTACCTTGCCACGTGGCTCGTGGCTTACCGGTACTTTATGTCTTCGTTGTCCTGGCGGCGGCTCCAGGCAGTCTCTCCTCTGTCTTCCTGTTCCCTCTTTTCTCCTTTCTGTTAGCCCGCCTATACTTTCTGCCTGGCCACTGGCCAATCAGTGTTTATTTATACAGAGCGATATCCACAGCAAAACACAATGTTAATGATAACTACTTTGATTCAATAATTCCACAATGTATAAATGAAACATATTGTCGATCCCCCCCCACACACACACATATACACACACATAAAGAGACTGTTCCTTACTCCAATAGACTTCATTTAAAAATCAGCTTTTCTCTGCATTTCTAAGATGGAAGATGACTCTGCCCCAGAGTAAACACCTGAAAGGCACCATCTTTCTGGTACTACCCATAAAGCACAGGCTGTAGCAGGGTCCTTGCTGTTGTTCCCTTTGGGGGCGGGGGCCAAGTAGGTGCAGAGTCAAACCACACAGACTCTGGGAGAATGTCGAAACAACAAGCTCAGTTTATTCAGGAAGAGGCAAGCCTTATATACCCTCCACCCCACCCTGGGGGGAGGTCTGATGAATATGCATCAGCTGGTGTGACATGGCTATCTCTCATTGGTCCGGGGCATCTCCAGATCATGTTTCAGCTGCTGTTGCTAAGACCATCAGGCAGACTCAGGCTGGCTCTCAGTATCTTTTTTACTTGTTTGGGCCGTCTGGCTCTCAAGCCCGTTAGGGATGAGTCATCCCACAACAGGCTACACCATGGCTTATTCCTGGAAATGGAAAGGTTGCCATCTTTTAAATTATTGGGGTGAATTGAGATTGTAAGGTCACAAAGGCATATTGAAATCTAATCAGAGAACCAGTATCAAGAAATCATTGAATAAATCAGACCAATTAAAGACTGTAGTTCTCTGACCTGTAACTCATTAAAAGGTGGGCATGTAGCATTGCAATAGATATGCACCCCAGCCCACATCTCAATACTGGATGTGTGTGTGTGTGTGTGTGTGTGTGTGTGTGTGTGTGTGTGTGTGTGTGTGATGGACAGACAAGCAAAAAACCTCTCAAATATTCCTAGAACTTCAACTTTGTTAGTTCATTATTGCTGACTTCAACTGATGTTTTCCTATCTTCATGCTCAGCTGGTGTTGCCTTGCCATCCATCCATTCACCTGTTTTCTTTGTCTGGACCCAGTCCTGCCCATTAGCCTCTGCAGTGGGTCTGAACTTTACAGCTCCACTCATACCTGTCACCCAGAGTGGTATGAATAAAATTAGACGATTGTAGCAGTTGATTTGGGCACCTTGTCTTATCAATACGAATCAAATTTACCTTTTTTGTCAACCCACTTCTGAAGCCTCTAGAATAGTAGTTCTGATCTTGTGGGTCGGGACCGCTTTGGCAGGTTGAATGTCCCTTTCATAGCAGTCACCTAAGATCATTGGAAAACACAGATATTTACATTAGGATTCATAGCAGTAGTAAAATTACAGTCATGAAGCAGCAACAAACACAATTTTAAAGAGGAGTCACCACAACATAAGGATCTGTATTAAAGGGCTGCAGCATTAGGAAGGTTGAGAACCACAGCTCTAGAGCTCTTCTGGGATCTCTTTAACTCTTTCTAGTCATTCTATTATCTATGTATAAACATGTATATAGAGATAACATTACTGAATGATATGGGTTCAGAGAATATGTAAATATGACAGGATTAAAAGAATTTGTATGTGATTTCTCCAGGGTTACTAAGGAAAGCTGAAATGCCTTGTAAATAGTGGCCATTGAAACAGCCTAACATTGTGAATTTAGTGTTATTCATTAATTCCTGATGTGGAAAGACACAGAAGTTTTCATCTATGTATCTAACACAACACCCAGGAGAGGCACATTTTCAGAATTGCAAGGTCTTGAATTCAGACTGTAAGAATTATTTTGTATTTTCCTATTAACAATACACACACACAAACACACACAAATTGTTATGTCTTAAATATATTCTGCAAAACAACTTAGAGATTTGGTGTTTAGAAACAGTTCAATTGATAATTCTCCTTTAAAAAAACAGTCTTATTAAAGAGTAGACATACCTTCATGGTGCATCAAAGTGTTTTATATTAAAAATAACTTATAGAAAAATGTATTAGACCCAAACATACTATCTTTTCACATATTTTATTTTATTTATTTATTTTTTTATATTTTGGTTGGAAGCTGGTAGTGATGGCTGGAATTCCAGGTGATGATCTTCTCACTCATCATCTTTTGCTATATAATGTTATCAGCTCCATCAGCATCAACCTACACTCCGCTCTCATTGTTTCACATTTCTTTACTATGTTGCTAGGACTACATGACCAAGGTTACTCTGAAGGTCACTACAGAAATTCAGTGCTTCCTGATGACCTACAAGAACTCACTCACTTCAAGATTGGTTATAGAGTTAAATGTGAGATTTGCATGCATTATAAGCCATGAATTGATTTTTACGCAGGGGTAACGTGCTCTAAAACCCTTGCTTTCATTCTTTCCGTCTCAAACAGTCAACTATTTCTTTTGATGTCTACATTCCTGCCAGGATTGGATGAATAATAATCCACTAAGTAATTTTGAATAATAGTTTACCTGTGCTGAAAGGAAAAAGAGACAAAGAGCAAAAATTTCTATTCAGAAAATAAAAGCAAAACACAGAAACACATATTTTCATACCCTTGACACTAGAAATAGAGTTCTTTTCCCAAAGTGAATAAAAAAAAAAGGTTACTCTGGAGCCAAATATGAGTGACCACGGCCCAGGAACAGATTCAAGTTGCCTTAAATTCTATGTTCCAATGTGTTATCAGCTTCATGAAGTTTCTATAGAAAAAGGACAAAGAAAATTATAAATTGACACTTCAAAAACACTAGTAGAAAAATCAGGTAAGTGGGTTACAGTTAATTTGGAGAATTTCTTATATAGAGCTTAGATACTATCTATTGATATTTCCAAACAATATCATCTGTCCAGCACCACCCATATTTCTAGAAATAGGAAACACACCACTGTGTCATGATATATTGTGTACCCTAATAAAATCTGCCTGAAGATCAAAGAACAGAACAAGCCACTAGATTAAACAAAGAGGCCAGACAGTGGGGGCACACATGTTTAACCCTAGCACTTGGGAGGCAGAGATCCGTCTGGATCACTGTGAGTTCAAAGCCACCCTGGACTGCATGAGTCTAGAAGAGAAATAGAGCCAGACAGTGGTGGTACACACCTTTAATCCCAGCACTTGTGATCACATGTCTTTGCTTGGGAAACACACAAGCCTTTAATCCCAGCACTAGGAAAGAAGCGATATCACTAGGTGGAGATCAGTATATAAGGTGTGAGGAGACAGGAACTAAAGCCTTATTTGATTAGAAGCTCTTTTGACTGAGGCTTTTTCAGGCTGAGAAGTCCTAGAGGTAAGATGTGGCTTGTTCCTTTGTCTCTCTGATCTTTCAGCACTTACCGCAATACCTGACTCTGGTTTTTTTTTTTTTTATTATTATAAGACTGTTTAGAATTCATGTTACATCACTGTGTACATTTCCCAGGGTAAATGGAGACTCGAGAGGCACATGACCATATTAAAATCACATCAGAGAAATCATGCCCCAGAATTGTACACACCTGATCAAGGAAAGTGTATATAACTCCCTCACTTAAAAAGAATCAGACACCTATCAGTAAAATACCTTTCATCTAACATCCATTATGTGGGTCAAGGACCAATAATTAGAAGGGGGTTCAGCTTTGTTTGGTCTGTATTATTGATATAGTTTGCTCAACTGTCATTTTCCTGTACTCTTGTTTCAATCTGGATTTACCATTCAGCATCCAGCCTTTCCTTTTTAGGACCTGATCTTGCCCTTTTGCCTCACAGCTGGACTTCTGTGCATCTCTTATCTTAACCCTGACTCCACAGTTATTTGACGCCACACCTGCAGCCTCTTTCCTGTACCTTTTGGATTCCTTATCTTATCAACACAGATCTATTTACATTTCAATAACCCCACTTCTGAAGCATCTTGAATTCTGTTGTCTCCTCTTTGTCCCTTTACATTCATTTCTGTAATCTACATGAATTTATATGGAAAGATACATTTACTATGTGATATGTAATGTGAAAGTTAATATTAATAATTAAGATAGCAATCATTGACTCGGCCAGCTTACTAGGGAAATCAAGATTATCAGACTGGACTGTTGCCTTTGAAACTGCCATATCTTTTGAATTTACTGTTATTCTGACACTATGGAAAGAACAAGTGTGCTCCTCTTTGTTTTTGGTATTGCACACACAGTGAAGTTCTAATTAGGTCATCTGTCTTGTGGACACTCCAATGGTGGAGGTAGCTTCTTTCCAGGAACTTTTGTTCACATTAGATATACATAAATATCTATATCCATATAGATATAAAACTAAAAGGTTGAGAAAACCATAAAAAGTATGGCTGCAAAAAAGCTTAAAGTGACCATAGATACTCAAATAAGTCATTTCTAGAAACATGTTTGCATGACATCAGAACACCCTTTCAGTTACATAAGCTACAAGAATAAAATAAATTTATTTCTAAGTCATAAGTGAATTTTTTTTCAGGGATCAAGGAAACCAAAAGAATGCTTTCCATTCTCACACAAACCACAACAGATTCCCAGATACACCTGCTTCTCTTTGTCTCATAATGTCTCCACAAATGGGCCTCAAGCGCACAAATAAAGCACAAAGAATGTGAATTTCTATGTCAAACAAATGGCAGAAGAATCCCAAATTTTAATTCAAAGGGAACCCCAGATGGCTCACAAGATGGCGCAAGTTTGCTAAAACCCACGAATCTACATGGAAACAAAAGAACAAAGCCAGCTGTACACTACTGGAAAGTTTTCACCAAGGAAACAAAGTTTGGGTGGATGGATTCTAATCTCTCTCTCTCTCTCTCTCTCTCTCTCCTCTCTCTCTCTCTCTCTCTCTCTCTCTCTCTCTCTCTCTCTCTCTCTCTCTCTCTCTCTCTCTCTCTCATATATATATGGAAAAAGATCACTGGCATTTGCCAAAGGGAATGAAGGGAAGAAGGCCCAAACCAAACTAGGTTCCAAAGGTCAGGGACTATCTCCATCCACTCTTCCCATTCACACAGGGTTACTGAGCTCAAGCACAGATTCTGGGAGTTGTGAAGTAAGTTCCCAGTTAACTTGTGTTGAACTTCTTACAAAGGCTGATTAGAATTTCCATGATTGTAGAGAGATTGGAATGTATTTAATAGTTGAGGAGAGACTGGAATGTTGCAAGTTCAGAGCCTAAATAAAAATTGTCTTGGTCTATCTTGGATTCTTGAATGACCATTGTCATCTTCGGTATGCGAATTAATGCTATTGTAACCATTACATAAAATCCTTTGGTATGTGCTTTAGTTTGGTTTCTATTATTGTGATAAACACTATGGCCAATAGTAAATTGGTAAGGAAAGGGATTATTTCAGTTTACAATTCTCAGGGCAGGAACATAAGGCAGGAACCAAAGCAGAAAAAAGAGAAGTATTGTTGCTTACTGACTTGCTCAACCTTTTTTTTTAAATATCACCAACAATTTACTTTCCCAAGAGTGACACTGCTCCCAGTGGGCTGAGCCCTTCCACATCAATCATCTATTAAGAAAACACCCCAGAGACTTTCCTACAGGCTTTCTGATGGAGACATTTTTCAATTGAGTGTCTTCTTCCCGAAGGAAAACTAACTAATCAGGACAAAACGTAACAACAGATCCCTACCTTCAACCACCCAAAAACTTAGAACATGGTCATATAGTACAAAAGGGTTAAACCAGATATTTTCCCCACTTGTTTCCATCAATGTATTTCAAAGTACCTTAATTTCTTTTTTTTTAAAATTTATTGAAGGAAGGGCTTGTGATATGGTCCTCTTTTCATATCATGTTGTTTATGGGGAGTGAGCTGAGGTCATTGCGTTTGGTGGTACATACCGTTAATTGTTGAGCCATCTTACCAGCTGCTAGTGTCTTGATTAATGCTTTTTGTTATTGCTATTTTTCTGTTAAAATAAAAAAAGAATAAATAAGTTAAAAAAAAACCTCATAAAACTATTATTACTTTGAAACATGAAGTTTGGAGTCCCCTGAGTCTGTGTTCCCCAGCCATGGTCACTCATGTTTGGATCCAGAATAAATTCCTACCACCACCCCGAGATGAAAGCTGTGTTTCTAGAAATGAGAGAGTGCTGCACCTAAATGATAGTGCCAAATGCTGCCCATTTATGAACACTAAACTCAGTAATCAGAACCTTCAACCATATGAGCTGACTATGAGTTCAAATGCTAGTTAGCTTGTAGTAAGGAAAAAATGAGTACTTATATATAAATGTATAAGAATATATACTTATATGCATATATGTGGAAAATCAATTTATTTACAGTTTGAGTGAATAATAGGACAGAGAAATTATCAATCTATTGCTTCCTTGTATTTCAGTGAGGTAACTATTAGGAAAAATTAGACAAATGTCATAATGTACATATAGATAGTTTTGGCTGTGGGCTCCAGTTGCTGGAATTAGTAAATAAGTTGTTCCCTGTGTCTGATGATCAGGGTTTTGGGGCATGGGTTATTTTCACTATGACATTTTCTGTAGAGAAATGGAGCTGAAAAATATTTCTTGTTTTTTCAAAAAAGGTCTTAATTCTTATTACCTCGTTACAATTTGAAGTTGAGAATACTTTTTAAATATATTCTTATTTTTATTTTAAAAATAGGATAGTTAACTTCTATAATTCTTTGTTACAAAAAGGGAATAAGGGCCATACAATTAATTTTTAAAGGTTTTAGTGCTATCAGTAGGTAATAGAACTATGTGATTTTCTGTTAAATTTCTTTAAGGTGAATGTCTTCATTTGTTTCTGAGTGAGGGAGAACTGGTATTGATTTGAGAGATCATGTGTTTGGTTTATTCCTTGCTCATTCACACATATTCTATGATCTTTACTTATGTTTTGGTTAGATCATACATTTTGAGGGACACTGTGTTGGACGAAGAACTCTGAAATATTTTTCTGACCTAGAGGTAATGAATCCAAATTCAAGGTGATTTTCACCCCTAGGGCATTGAAAAAAGGTCCAAGCATCATGACTTCATTTTGACCATTACTGCAAAGACACTGCTTCCAAATAAAGCTACCTATTAATGCACTGGAGGACAGATTTCTACATATTTATCCTGTATATTGACAAGTGGACTACATCTCAACCTAAAATACTTTCAAATATACTAACTCACAATTCAATAAAAATGAAAACAAGAATGCTCATTTTTATTTTTCCCAATGCTTTTAAAGATCATGTGATTCAAAACACTGAAAGTTAAAAAAAAAAAACCAATATTTTGATCTTTTTATGTGACTCTGTGTATCTCTTGTTCTTTTTATTTCTTTACATGGGTGTGTGCTTGTGCATGTGTTTTTGTATGTATCTGTGTATGTACATCTCTCTATTCTATAAATCACTGTATTGCATGTGTATCTCTCTCATGAGTTTCTCTCTCTCTCTCTCTCTCTCTCTCTCTCTCTCTCTCTCTCGTGTGTGTGTGTGTGTGTGTGTGTGTGTGTGTGTGTGTGTGTGTGTGTGTGTGTGTGTGAGTACTTTATAAGAGGGAGTCAGAAATAGAATAGTCTAGGCCTAATTTCTAAGAGGATTCAATAAGTTCATTGTATTGCTGCTGATAATAAGGCCACTCCTGGGTGCTGCCTTAGCTTCTTGAATCATAAATCTCCTGTGTTACAGAATGGGTGATACAGCTTTGAATTTTTCTCTACTCCTTTGACGGCACTTATCCATGACATGGGGCAAATTCTCTTGATATTGTCATTTAACCCACTATTTTTATTTTATTATTGTTTTTTCTGTTGTATGGATTTAAAACAATAGAACAAATAGTTCCAATAGACTCTTGTAAAACAGTAAGGAAGTACATTGAACCTTTCAATGCCACTTATAGATTTTTTTCTGAATAATATCTGGCTTTTATTGGTTACAAGAGTGAATGTTATTTTCAAAAGCTCTGTTCTTCTGAAGAGATATTAGTAGAACAGACAGTTCATTATTCCAACAGTGCTATTAAATACAGCAGGTGGCATTGTTACTGAAAATAAAACAAGTACAAAAATAGCATAGAGCATCACAGCCACAGATTTATTTCTTACAATTGATTTGTAGAAATAAAGTTAAATTTACTTGATTATACTATATAGCTGTCATTAGAGCCTTCTGTTCAAAGAATGAATAAATGCCTGCATTAATGGCTGAAATTATTTGGAAATATTTTAATAAAAACTGGTTTCCCAAAATTTGGAGATGACATATGTACACATGTATGTATTATTTTAGGCTTGGAAGAAATATGCCACTTTAAGTGTGAGTTCTATCCTTATAGACTTCTATGTATACTGAAATTTAGCTTTGATAATCTATTTACACATGCAAGTTATGATTTAAAATGTCAAGAACCCTATCCATGATGAAAATTACTTATTTATATAAATTTTTAAACAGTTTTCATGGTGATATATCCATAGTGTCCTTTGAAACCAAAAGTTTGCTACTCATTGGTAGGTTTTCTTTAGAGATTTTACGCATTAATCTACAGAATTAGGTTGTAACTCACTGCAGTTTTTTTAACTGTAATTGATGATTTCTTGATATAATCCATTTTATAACTATATATGGCTGTATATCCATTTATAAGCACATAAATGTGTGTGTTTAAATATATGTATTCAGTGTACTTACAAACATCTTCACACACATTTATACATATGCATATATAAATTTTTGTGTACTAACTTTAAGAAGTATGCAATGCAAATAGCTCTTAGACCTACTAGGTGGGAGAGAAAAATAAAAATTAATATTAACAATCGATAAAAGCAAGAGGTCTATGACAGTGGAAAAACAAATAACAGTAGTATCCCAGAATTTAAAGCGTCTAGTAGGTCTCTGCCTTCAGAATATTTGGGTTGATGTTAACCCATCAGAACTGGATTGCATTTTCACTTGGAAAAAGCTACAAGATCAAATTCTTTTTTTTTTTTTTGAAGATTTATTTATTTATTATATACAGTGTTCTGCCTGCGTGTTTTGCTTGAAGACCAGAAGAGGGCACCAGATCTCACCACGGATGGTTGTGAGCCACCATGTGGTAGCTGGGAATTGAACTCAGAACCTTTGGAAGAACAGCCAGTGCTCTTAACCTCTGAGTCATCTCTCCAGCCCAAGATCAAATTCTTAATCTGAGTTTTGAGTGGTAAGGGTTATTTGTTCATTTTTGTGCCATGTATCATGTTAGTTACCATAAATAAATTATTTTCTTGACTCCTGTAATCATTCTTGTGAAGTACCATCTACCTTTATATTCACAGAAAATAATTCCCAGTTTTAGGGAGATTAAATAATATGTCTGCATACTTAATAAGTGTTGGGAGAAAACAAGATTCAAATGTAGATATTACTACATATTATTTGAGATCAAAGTTTAAACACTTTAACAGAAACTGAAATATTTACAAATTAGAACAAGATGGAAGTTTTATATACATAATACACTGTAAAGAGACACCATGGTTGTTCATTTTTTACACTGCTATTACTACCTTCCTGCTCTGCTATCTTGGAATTAGCTCAGGTGTCATGGTTTATGATTTCTGCTTTAGCTTCATCCTTCTTGTCTGTACTCTACCCTGTGGAACAGAGTAAGAGGTGATAGGAAAATCCATTTCTCTTTAAGAATACTGCTTAGAAATTGTACTCTTCAACTTTCTAAGTCACATCAGGCTACACCTGTCAAAAGAACAGGTGCAGGCCCCACCAGTCGGACAAACAGGTGTTGGCCACATCATTCAGAAGAATGGAGAGCTCCTACTGCACCAAAGGCAAAATGAAGCACCAGAAGGCCAGCTCTCAGCTTGGACAGAGACTCCCTACTAGATCAGAGGTCATGCCACCTGCCAGAAATCCAGGCCACAAAGACTAGAAGACCAGAGAAGAAACAGAAACCAAGGAACAAAACACCCATCCAGAAAAGACAAACTCAGAAATCAGGACCTAGACCTATAATCATCCCAAACTCAGATGCCTAAATGTCAGTGTAAGAATGAAATTGACAACAGAAAGGGGAATATGGCACCACCAGAGCCCAGCTATCCTATGACAGCAAGACATGAATATTCCAACACAGCTAAATCACAAGAAAACAACCTTAAATTCAACTTTATGAAGATGATAGAAGTCCTTAAAGAGGAAATGAAAAACTCTCTTAAAGAAATCGAGGAAATGACAAACAAAATATTGGAGGAAATCAATAAATCTCTTAAAGGATACAAAGAAAGCCAAGGAAAACAAAAAACAAAAAAACAACAAGAAACAGGTGAAGGAAATTATTCAAGAGGTTAAATGAGCCTTGAATGCATTGGCATAGTAAACAACTTCCTGAACAGAACACCAAAAGTACAGGCATTAAGATCAACAATTAGTAAATGAAACTGAAAAGCTTCTGTAAGGCAAAGGACACTCTCAATAGGATAAAAAAGCAGACCACAGAATAGGAAAAGATTTTCACCAACTCCACATCTGACAGAAGGTGAACTCCAAAATATATAAAGAACTCAAGAAATCAGACATCCACAAAATAAGCAATCCAGCTGGACAGTGGTGGCACACGCCTTTAATCCCAGCACTCAGAAGGCAGAGCCAGGTGGATCTGAGTGAGTTCCAGGAAAGGCACAAAGCTACACAGAGAAACCCTGTCTCAAAAAAACAAACAAAAAACCCCAAATAAATAAATAAATAAACAATCCAATTAAAAAATGGGGTACAGATATGAGCAGAGAATTCTCAACAAAGGAAACTCAAATGGCCGAGAAACACTTAAAAAAAAAATGTTCAGCATCCTTAACCATTAGGGAAATACAAATCCCAACAACTTTGAGATTTCATCTTACACCTGTCAGAATGGCTAAGATAAAAAACACAAGTAACAGCTCATGCTGGTGACAATGTGGAGGAAAGGGAACACTCTTCCGCTGCTAGTGGGAGTGCAAGCTTGTACAGCCACTTTTGAAATCAATATGGTGTTTCTCAGAAAACTGGAAATCAATATATGCTAAAACCCAGCTATACCACTCTTGGTCATACACCCAAAGGACGCTTCATCTTACCTCAAGGACACTTGCTCAACTATGATCATATCAGCTTTATTTATAATAGCCAGAAACTGGAAATAGCTGAGATGTCCCTCACCTGAAAAATGGATTATGAAATGGAGTGTTGATCAGCTGTTTAAAACAGGGACATCTTAAGCCAGGTGGTGGTGGCACAGGCCTTTAATCCCAGTACTTGGGAGGCAGAGCCAGGTAGATCTCTGTGAGTTCCAGGCCAGTCTGGTCTACAAAGCGATTTCCAAGAAAGGTGCAAAGCTACACAAAGAAACCCTGTCTCAAAAAACCAAACCAAACCAAACAAAACAAAAAACAGGGACATCTTAAAATTTCCAGGCAAATGGATGGAACTTGAAAAAAAATCATCCTAAATTTGGTAGCCAATACCCAGAAAGACAAGCATGGTATGTACTTACTTATAAGTAGATATTAACTGTAAAGTAAAAGATAATTATGCTATGGTCAACAGACCCAGAGAAGTTAAGTAAAAAGGAGGGCTTAAGCAAGGAAGCAATGATCTCTCTGGGAAAGGGAAATAGAATAGTTTTTGTGGGTGAACTGGGAGCTGTGGTGATATATTATTTGTTCACCCCATTAAAGCTTATCTAAAGATCAGAGGAAAAAGCCAGCCAGTATATTAAACATACAAGTCAGGCAATGGTAGCACACACCTTTAATCCTAGCATTCAGAAGGCAGAGATCCATCCAGAGCTCTGTGAGTTCAAGGCCATACTAGGAGCAGAGCTAGGCATGGTGGCACATGCCTTAAATTCTAACATTAGTTAACCATAAAGGTCTTGAGGTCTGTACAGATAGACAGGAAGTTACAGAGCTAGGCAGGAAGAGGAAGTGATGTAGCTGCGCAGAGAGAGGATGTGAGATTGCAGGGACAGAAAGGCATATAGGCATGGATATACAGGAAGTAGGTCTCTCTGGAGGTTGAGGAGTTGGTGAGGTAAGGTTGGCTGAGGCTTGTCCTATTCCTCTGATCTCTCAGTTTTAACCCTAATATCTGGCTCAGGGTTTTTTATTAATAAGATTGTTTAGCAATTTGTCTTACATCTGGTGGCCCAACGTTTGTGGCAAAAATTCACTAAAAAGCCACTTGTGGCCGGGCGGTGGTGGCGCACGCCTTTAATCCCAGCACTCGGGAGGCAGAGCCAGGCGAATCTCTGTGAGTTCGAGGCCAGCCTGGTCTTCAAAGTGAGTTCCAGGAAAGGCGCAAAGCTACACAGAGAAACCCCGTCTTGAAAAATCAAAACAACAACAACAACAACAACAACAACAACAAAAAACAAAAGCCGCTTGTGGCCTTGCAGGAGGCCTGGCTCAGACCAGAGCTGCACATGGCTGCAGTCCCCACCCCACATGGGTCGGAGTCTCTGGATTTTTCTCTCCTGGTGGGTGGTGGGCTCTCTCTGGATCCCCATCTCAGACTGCCACCACACTAGGTAGCTGCCTTGAAACTCCCTTGGACTTCTACTGTTTTACCTAGTCAGCAGATTGGGTGAGTCTATTAAGATACCTTAAAGGGAGAAATTAGTTAAAAGAGAATTTTTTTCCCACATTAAAAAATGGGAAACACTTTTACAATGGAGGGAAATTGGTCTCTGTTTGATAACACATTAGGCAGTCTGAAAATAGAACAATTAAATGAGAGGATAATTAATGTTGATGGGATTTACATAACATCAACTACGAGTATTATTTGTTTGATCATTTTTATTTTAGCACTAAAAAGGTTGGTCAATTTGATTGCCAAGATAAAAGCTTTAGAAAAACCTGTTAAAATGAATTATAGAGAAATTCAGACCCAGACAGGCGAATTTAAAGGTAAAATTATCTCAGGATTGAATTATATGGTTACAGAGAAATAAGGTCAGGTTACCAGATAGCAGACATTAATCTACCTGGTAACCTTACAGGAACTGCCAAATGCTCAAGGCTGTGTACAACCTAACTAGACTCCAGCGGGTTTAAGGAGATATAAAGAAGCTATAGTGTCATATGGCATGCAGTCTCCATTTGTAAAGCAGATGATAAACTCATGGTCAACGTGTAATAGAATTATCCCTCAGTACTGGAAAGATCTAATTAATTAATAAGACCATTTAGCGATTCATCTTACAGGGAGCAGTTATGGTTGGGAACAGGAAGGATCAAGTGGGAGAGAGTCAATTCTGGGAGATACAACTGGAATTGGGAGGTATTTTGGGAGCAAGGTGGAAACTTGGTGCAAAGGAAAATCCATGAATTCAATGAAAGTAAACCTAACAAAGACTCCTAGTAATAGGAGACAGGGAGCCTGAACTGGCCATCTACTGTAAAGCCAAGTAAGGCCTCAAGTGGAGGGATTTGGACACCAATTTAGCCACAAGACCTTTGACCTACAGTTTATCCTGCTAGGAGAGTGCTCTGGGTCCAGAGCCTAGCAGAATCCTCATCAAAGAGACCAGAGTCCCTGATGGGAGCAGATGTAGAGTCCCACAACCAAATACCAGCAGGGCTCTTAGAGTCCTGTGGAGGAGGAGGAGAAAAGATCAGAGGAACTAGAGGAGTCAGAGAGACCACAAGAAAAGGGCCCACAGAATCATTTGACTGGAACTCATGGAGGTTTGCAGAGATCAGGAAGTTTGTAGGGGTCTGACCTAGGTTCATGCATATATTTTATGGCTTGGTAGCTTGGTGTTCTTGTGGGATTCATAACAGTGGGAAGAGGGATGGTCATTGGCTCTTTTGCCTACTTATGGGACAATTTTCCTCCTACTGGGTTGACTTGTCCAGTCTTAATTTCATAGTATGTGCCTGATCTTATAATAGCATATCATGCAGTGTTTGGTTGATGTTCCTAGGAGGCCTGTTCTTTTATGAGTGGAGACTGAGGGAGGGTGGATCTGGGGGTGAGGGGTGGTGGGTGGAGAGACTTGAGGGAGGGGAGGGTGGGAAACTGCAGTGAGGATGTATATGAGGGAAGAATAAAAAAAAAGTTTCAGCCACAATCCACAATGATCTTATATAAGATTTAGTATTTTTTTAATAAATTAAATTATCAATGTCATTAACGGTACCAAATAAATTACTAGATTGTCAATTATTACTTATATTTTAATGTGAATATTAAACATGCAAGTAAATATTTCTATATGAAAGGTATCAACATATAAGCTTGTAAGCAGGGATAAAATATTACAAAACTAAAAAACTACTACTGGCAAAATGTTTGAAGATCAGTATTGATTTTTACTTATGAGGCAGAGTCATTAAAATAAAGTGATTTTAACTAATTAATTTATTTTTTCAAGGCAGGGTTTCTCTGTGTAGACTTGGCTGTTCTTTACCTCACTATGTAGACCAGGCTGGTCTCACACTCTCAGAGATTCATCTGCCTCTACCTCCCAAATCCTGGGATTAAAGGTGTGCACCACCCCTGCCTTGTGATTTTTATTTTTTAATAAAGTAAATCTTTATTATAATGTATGTCTTCATGAGATGCACCAATATTTAATAATTCTTATATTTATAAATGAATATTGCTGATTTCTAGATTGAGACAAAGGTAAACAAATTGTATTTTTAATTTATAATTGCATATACAGAAGTACTAAAAAATCATTCATATAAAGAAGTAGATATTTTGTTGTTTTTGTTTGCTTGTTTTTAGCTTGTTTGTTTTTTGTTTTGTTGTTTGAGATGGGGTTTCTCTGTGTGTAGTTCTGAGTGTCCTGGAACTCACTCTGTAGACCAGGCTGGCCTCTATTCATAGAGATCTTCCTGCCTTTGCCTCACGAGTGCTAGGATTGAGATTTTGTTACAGCAACACCACTCATATTATTGTGGGAAATATATGGTAAAAAATCTTATGGTGATTTGTCTTTAAACCATTTGTTGGGCCTGGAGGGATGGTGTCATTTAAGAGTGTTTATTGCTTTTGCAAAGGACTCAAGTTAAGTTCTCAACACCCATGTCCTGAGGCTCACAGTGACCTGAAACTCAAACTCCAGGGGATCTGATTCTCTTGTCTGGCCACTGTAGGCACCTATACACATGTAGCACGTTGTCTTAGTTACTGTTTTAGTGCTGTGAACACACACCATTGCCATTATCATTATCATTATGAGAGGAAGCAGACAAGCATGGTACTGGAGCAGCAGCTGAGAGCTTTACATCCTGGTCCACAGGCAACAGAAAGAAAGAGAGCGAGAGACACTGGGCCTAATGTGGGCATTTAAACCTCAAGCTCAGCCCCAGTGACACACTTTTTGCAACAAAGTCACACCTACTACTACAAGGCCATGCCTCATAAACCTTCCCAATCAGTTCATTTAGTTGAAGTGAGGGAAGAGGGAGTATATGAGAAAGGAGGGTCAAGATCATGACTGGGGAACCCACAGAGACAGCTGATCTGAGCTAGTGGGAGCTCATGGACTCTGGACTCAGAGCTAGGGACCCTGCATGGGACTGACCTAGGCCCTCTGCATGTGGGTGACACTTGTGTAGCTTCATCTGTTTGTGGCACTCCTAGCAGTGAGATTAGGACCTGTCCCTGGAGCTTGAGCTGGCTTTTGGGAACCTATTTCCATGCATGTATGTCTCACCTAGCCTTGATGCAGTGGGAGGAGCTTGGTCCTGCCTCAACTTGATATGCTATGCTTTGTTGACTCCTATGGGAGGCCTTCTCCTTTATGAACTGAGGAGGAGTGAATTGGGGGTGTAAAAAGGGGGTGGGGGAAGAGAACAGGAGGAGAGGAGGGAGAGAAAACTGTTGGTTGGTATGTAAAATAAATGAAAAATTTTAATTTAAAAAGATGCAAATATATGAGTCCATGGAGGCTATTCTCATTCAAACCACCACACATATACACACAGAGATAGAAAAAAAAATAAATTTAAAAATATGTTAAGCTCAACATTGAAAATAAATTTTATAATAGTGAAAGAGGAGACTGACAGATTCAAAGGACAAGTAATAGTAACAAAACAGTTTCTGATGGGTGTACTAGCACAGACCTGTAAGCCCAGTACTTGGGACACTGTGAAAATTTTTAGTATAAAACTGTTGGCTCCAAGAATCACTGAAGTAGGAATAAACAGCATAGTCTATTTATAAGGACTAGTTCTAGATGACTACAAAGTGAGTCAGGGTATAAATGGTCACTCTTCAGGCTCTACAATAGTCCATTTGGTGTTAATTGAAAAAAGGCAGAAATTTAGCTGCTAAGCAATGTGTAAATAAAGCACAAGTAAGATTCAATAATAAATAAATTAATAAAAGAACAGTAATAAGTAGAACATCAAGAAACATGCAATCACAAAAGGATCAAATGATTAGGCTGATTTAACAGACAATTATTGATAAAGATATCATTAGTCTAAACTGTGAACGTTAAAGGGGATACAGTGATGGAGAGCCAAAAAGGTCATTTAATGAACTATTTCCCATGTATTTATAAAGACCTTGATTAAAAAATGACTTATTTTTATAAACTGAATTTCTTATACATTATTGGTGAGCTTGCAACCAGTTTAGCAGTTTTCCAAATATTAGAAACTGATCTACTAATAATACCCTCAAAAGGTTGAAATGAGGATTTATTGGGTATTTTACAAATATTTTCAGGTAAATATTATTTGAAATAAGCAGCTAGATATAGTGAATAATCACAATACACACACACTCTAAAATGTTTTAAGAGAAAATTTTATATTAGCATTTAAATTCTAGATTTTGAAATATTACTTAGTATACAAATTTTGATTTGATAAAAGGTGATGCTTCATTATATTTATATTAGGTGTGGTGAGTTTCAATATATGTCCATAATACTGGCATGATTTTATTAGTTCCCAAAGAATGTTTCCTTCAAAGAGAAAGGTAGAGGAGCTAAGATTCATATCTTACCAATCTTAGTGGAAAAAGTGTGATTGACGACACAATTCCCATCTGCTGTGTCAATCTGCCAACTGTGACACAAATAACACCAGCTATTTAGAGGAACTAAGAAGCCCAGTGATTGAGGACAAGCACAACATACTTCATCAGCCCATCTCCCCATGGCAAAATGAGAGATGTGTTAAAGCAAGATGAAACCGAAAACAAACAGTGTAACACCATATGGATGTGAAACTCACACTGGCATGTTACTAATTTGTATACTTTTGAAGCTAAAATGCAAACAATCCTTGATATGTAATTGAGCATTTAGAAGCTAAGTGTAGGATTTAATAAATTAACTTGGTAAGCAATTGTGGGAGAATTGAAAATGACTTTTAAGTAAAATAAGATTTTGTGTAAAAATAAATTAATTTGAGCCAAAACATGCTTCTAATACCTCCGTAACTCTATGTATAGTGAAACTTTCATTAAAAGTAAATGAAAACAAAAAATAATTAAATAAACAAGTGGAAAACTTGAAGTCAAGGACTCACAAAACCAAACAACAACATAAAGATATAAAGAATCTAAGGAAGTTTTGCAATATAGCTCCAGAAGTACGTATTCCTTTCTTAGTATACATTTAATATCAGTGTATTTACTGATTTACCAGCTATACTTTTAATGCATGAAAATTGCTATATTTTCTATATAAACTACTCTCATAAAATATTCAAATGTTACAGACCTGGCTGCAAGCTGATAATCTTTTT
Organism: Peromyscus californicus insignis; assembly: GCF_007827085.1. Classification (NCBI taxonomy): domain Eukaryota; kingdom Metazoa; phylum Chordata; class Mammalia; order Rodentia; family Cricetidae; genus Peromyscus; species Peromyscus californicus. The sequence continues at coordinate 71,569,716 of NW_026294391.1, read as the reverse complement.
TGAAGTCATCGTATCCTATGATCTCTGCTCTAATGAATGGATTAATACCTTGATTATTTATTACATTCTATAATATTGAGATTAGATAGCAGTAAAATATTTGAAGTAGAGCCTACTCTGAGGAAATAAGTAACAGGGTCTCTGCTTTGCAAGGACAGAACTTGTCCTCTTTCCCCTTCTTCCTTTCTCTGGCTCCTGACAGTTATTAGGTGAGCAGCTCTTCTCCACCCTGCCTTTCCTGTATAATACTTTTCCCCAACATAAGCAAGAAATAATGGAACATCACGCAATGTACTTGAAAGCTTGAAGCTAAACCAAAATAAAAATTTTAAAAATTACCCTTTTAAATTGTTTCAGTTATTTATCAAATGTATGAAAAATGTACCACATGGAGTTTCATACTAAAAATGAAAGACTCTGTTAGAAGATGGTAAGTTTCATTTGAATTGTTGAGTTGATTATAGCAGTTTACTTCTGAATATGTTCCAGTCTCTTTTTGTATCTTCCTTTGGTACTTCATTGTTACATTTTCCTTTCCTTTCTTACTTTTCTTATTTAAACATATTCCATTTCTGGTAGTCCAATATCTTCTCATAGCGTCATTTTTATTGTTTTTCATTTATTTATGTTTGTTGATAATAAGTGTTTAAATTATTTTAGGAACATTGAATGTCTTAGTTACTTTTTGTATTGCTGTCATAAAACACCAAGACAAGGGCGTCATATAGAAGGAAGATTTTAATTCGGGGGTTATGGTTCTAGGGGATTAGGGTCCATGACAGTCAAGTGGAGATAGCTGGTAGCACGTAGCTGGACCAACAGCTGAAAGTTCACATCTTGATCTTCTTTTGCTAGGTATTCATATCTTAAGTCAATTTTTGAATGGGTTTTTGTTGTCTCTGAGTCTTTGTCTTATTTTGAGTCCTTAATATATTTTGGATACAAATCCCATGTCATATGTACTACCAGACTCTTTTGTGTAATTTATAGCATTCATTAACTTATGTATGTTGAACTATACCTGGATCTCTTGAATAAACTAAACCATAGTGAATTATCTTCTTTATGTGTTCTTGAATTCAGTTTGAAATTATTCTGTTGACGATTTTGTGTCTATATTTACTGGGTAGATTGGTCTGTAATTTCTTTTTATCTTATTTTCAGTTTCATCTTTATTTGTCATTGATATGAGTCTAAAACTAACTTCATCTAAAGAGGTTGATAATGTTCTTTCATATTCTGTTTTGTGAAATAATTTGAGAAACACTGGTATTAATTCTTTGACGATCTGGTAGAATTAATCAGAGAATCCATCTTGGTTTGAACATTTTTAATTTTGGTGAATTTTAGTTAATACTTCATTGTGGTGATATTGTGTTCCCCAATCTATTGTGCACCCTAGTAAACTTATCTGCGGTCAGAGAACAGAACAGCCACTAGATATAGAAGCCAGAAAATAGTGGCACACACATACCTTTAATCCTAGCATTCTGGAGGCAAATATACATCTGGATCTCTATGAGTTCAAAGCCACACTAGAAATAGCCAGGCATGGTGACACACATCTTTAATCCCAGGAAGTGATGGCAGGAAGCAGAAAGGTATATAAAGCGTGAAAACCAGGAACTAGAGCTGGTTAAGCTGTTAGGCTTTTAGCAGTAGTTCATCTGAGAGTCATTCTGGATGAGGATTCAGAGGCTTCCACTTTGAGGAAACAGGATCAGCTGAGAAGTTGGGGAGGTAAGGTTAGCTGTGGCCTGTTCTGACTCCCTTATCTTTCAGCATTCACCCCAATACCTGGCTCCAGATTTGTTTTTATTAATAAGACCTTTTACGGTTCATGTTACACTTCATTGTGACTTAAATTGTTTATTTCAATTTTTGTAAATCATGTACATCTGACAGTTCATCCATTTCTTTCAGCTGTTTCTAATTCATGAACTTATGTTTTCAACATAAGACCTAATATATTTTTTTAAACTCCATTCCTATCTATGAATTGACTCCATTTTCATCTCTGGTTTAATTAATTTGGATCTTCTCTATCTTTGTGTTGTTTAGTTTAACTAAGGCTTTGTCTACCTTGCTTATCTTTTCAAAGAACCAACTATTTGTATCTTTTACTCTTTGTATTTTTTTGTTTGTTTCCATTTGATTTACTTCTACCAAATCTTAATGAATTATTTCCACCTACGGAGTTGGGCTTTGGCTTGTTCTTTCTGAAGAGTTTTGAGCTATGTCATTAAGATGTTCACCTCAAATTTCTCTGATTTCTTAATTCAGGCACTTAGAGCTGTAAATAGTAATAATAATTAAGAGCTCTCTTAATAATACTTGAATTGGATTCTATAGGTTTTTGTATATTGCATTTTATTTTTATTTGTGTTTTTGATTGAAAAATGTTTCATACACAATATTCTGAATATGCTTTCCTCCCCCCAACTCCTATTTCATTCCAGTTCTGTGTTATTTATTCTCCATGAGTTTGTATATGCTCTAAGGTGTCTCTCCATGTTCATGTATAGCCATATTTCATTGTGACCAGATAGAATATGAGGGATAATTTCAATGTCCTATATCATTCTGTGTCCTAATATATGATCTCCTTGAGAAAGTTCCATGGTAGGCTGAGAATACTCTCTAATATGCACTATTTGGGTGGAATAATTTGTACATATCTATTAAGTCAATTTATTTTATGATGTTATTTAATTCAGAAGGTTCTCTGCTTACCTTTTATTGAGTTGGCATGTCGTTTGGTTAGAGTGGGGCTTTGAAGTTACCTAATTCTCTTGTGCTAACGTTCACATATGCCTGCACATCTAGGAGTATTTGTTTTATGGAATTGGGTACAGTGTTCAGAAAACATATATTCAGATTTTTTATGTTCTCTTAATGTATTGTTTTCTCAATTGATATAAACTTACCCTTCTTTAAAAAAGCTTTTCTCATTAATTGTAGTGTGAAGTCTGCTGTCGGATATTACAATGGCAGCATTTGCTTATTTCCTAGATCCATTTTGTTAGAATAGTTTTGTCCATTCTTTCATCCTAAAATAGCATCTGATTTATTTATTTATTTATTCATTTGTTATGTCATAAAGTGTAGTTCTTAGAGCCAACAAAGAGAGGATTTGTGCTTTTTGAGTCAACACTTTCTTTTTAAATTGAGACCATAAATATTCAGGATTGTTATTGAAAGGTGTGCTCTAATTACTGGAATTTGTTTTTTTGTATTGTTTAGCTTTTTTTTTTTTAAGTTTCTTCTTCTACTGCAGTGTTTCTCGTCCTGTGGATGTCGACTTCTTTGGGAGTTGAACAACCCTTTCATAAGGTTCACCTAAAACCATTGGAAAACACAAATATTTACATCACAATTCATAAAAGTGGCAAAATTATAGTTATGAAGTAGCAACAAAAATATTTTAATGGTTGTGGGTTACCATAATATGAGAAACTGTATTAAAGTGTTGCAGCACTAGGGAGGTTAAGACCTACTGCCTTATTGCTTAACTATTATTGTAGTATGGTTTATTCTTTCCTTTGCCTTATGAGTAGATTTATTTTTCTCTTCAGCCTAAAGAATTCTTTCAAATGTCTTTTTAAGAACTGGAATAGTAGCCATAATTCCTTTAGTCCGTTTTTATCACGAAAAGCTTTCATTTTTCCCTTCAATTCTGACAGATAGCTTTGCTGGGTAAGTAGTCTGGGTTGGCAATTGCTGTCTTTCAGAACTTGAAATGCCTTATTCCAAGCCCTTCTGACTTCTGAGGTTTCAGTTGAATAAACTGATGTTATTTTCATGTGCCTGTCTTAATAAATGATTTGATGTTCTCTTCTTACTGCTTTAAATATAGTCTCTTTGTGCTGTGTTTTTGTTTGTTTTGTTTTGTTTTGAGTCAGGGTTTCTCTGTGTAGTTTTGATGCCTGTACTGGATCTCGCTCTGTAGACCAGGCTGGCCTCAAACTCACAGAGATCTGTCTGGCTCTGCTTCCGGAGTGCTGGGATTAAAGGTGTGCACCACCACCACCCAGCTGGTGTTTTGCTTATAATATAATTACAGTAGGATCTTTGCTTGTCTTCTCTGGTGTCATTAATACCTCCAGTAGCTATATTGGTATTTCTTTTCTTAACTGTGGAAATTTTTTGTTATAATTGTTTGAAAATATTTATGTCCTTGGAAAAAGATTCTTTTGCTTCTTTGTTTATATAAGCTATAGGGTTCATCTTTTTAGAGAGTCCTGTATACCTTTTGGATTCTCACTAGCACTTCCTTTTTTTAATTTTTGTCTTTGGTGGACTATTTTAGTTCCTTCACTTTGTCCTCCTTATCAGATGGTATCATATTCTAGATTCATCTTATTGCTGAGACCTTCATATTTTTTATTTGATTTATCATGCTGTTTATTTCCAGCATTTTCTTTAATAATTTTATCTCTTTTTTGAAATTTGCTTTCTTATTCTACAGTGCCTTCCTTATTTCCTTCATCTGTTTGTGTTCTTGAACATACCTACATTCCTTACTGTCTTACAGAACTTTTTAGTTCATTTTGCATCATTCTCTATTTTTTATTAATTCTTTGAAAATTTTATACAATGTAGTTTGGTCATATTCACCTTCTTTCTCAACTCTTCCCAGACCAAGTACCTTTCCTTACCCAGCCCCCTTTCTATCCTCATTTTTTTTTAAAAACCCCACCAAACACATTTTTGTTGGCCACATATTCTTGGGTATGTGGCCTTATGTTGGAGTTTGCTTAACCTACCAGAGGCCATACTCTTAAAGAAAACTAACCCTCCCTATTCCAGCAACTATCATTTCTAAGCTGCTCATCAGGGGATGGGACTTTGTACCCACTGCCTCTCTCCATAATGTGCTTTTATCTGGCTTGAGCTTTCACTGCTCTTGTGCATGATGTCCAAATCTGTGAGTTCTTACGTACAATGTCTGGCTGTTTCTGAAAAGTACTGCTTCCTTATAATCATCTACTGTAACACAAATCTTGAAAAGGTCTTATTAAAAAAAAAAAAAAACAGAGCCAGATATTGGCGATAAAGCTGAAAGATCAGAGAAACAGAACAAGCCAGCCACATTCTTACCTCTATGAAATCCTCAGCCTCAAGAGCATGATTTCCTGTTTCCTCATGCCTTATATACCTTTTTGTGTCCTGCCATATTACTTCATGGGATTAAAGGCACGTATTCCTCCCAAGCAAAGACATGAGATGTCAAATGTTGGAATTAAAAGTGTGTGCCACCACACTTGGCTCTGTTCCTAGTGTGGCCTTGAACTCACAGAGATCCAGATGGATCTCTGCCTCCTGAGTGATAGGATTAAGGGTGTGTGCCACCAATGATCACCACAATCTACTATCTATTATAACCTTTGCACTCTTTCCTCCCCATAAAAAATGATCCCTGTGCTGTTGGAGGTGAGGGTGCAATATATGTATTCCATTTATGTCTGAAGTCTCTTATTCTCTACACCTTGGCTATTTGTAGATCCAGGTGTCAGCCACTATTGCTGCAAAGAAGCATCTTTGAAGAGACTTGGAAAGTGCACTAGTATATGGATATACTGTAAGACGTTAGGAGTCAGTTTAATGTTCTGTCCACTTAGAGTTTTTCTAAGATTTATAATCTGAGTAGCTACAGGTTCTTGGCCATGCTAGTTGTGTAAAGTATGGTTTTAAACCATAGGAGTTGGCCTCAAATCTAATAAAAGGGTGATTGGTTACTTCAATGACATTAATGCTACCATTGCACCAATAGAAATAGCTTGCTGCTCATCATTATTGTAGCTCACAGAGTTCAAAGTTGGGCAACATTGATGATTACTTTTCTTCTCTCGTAGAATGCATAGCACCTCACAGGACTGTGACATCTAGCCAACATGGATGAAACTTTCATGTTGGTATCAGCTTGCTATATCCATTGTATGATTCAAACATGTATTGTCCTTAGCAATTTGGGTCTAATAATCAAATTATAGAGAGTAAACAAGAACTGTGTGCAGGAATAGTGAATGTGAGTCATTAAGTCTCTGCTGCCTCCATGTTCTCTGGGGTTTGACTTGTGGGACAAGGGCAGCAATACATCTTTCCTGATAGTTCTCTAGCACCCCTGCACTCTGATGAAGCCTTTTATGGTCCTGTAGGTCTGTTGTATGTGAGATACAACACTTCCTTTGACATTTCTACTGCTCTCTTCTGAAGAGCTTTATTTAGAAGGCAATATACTCTCAGATTTTAAGAATAGTTTTACCAATTAGAAAAGTATTAGTTTACAGTTTCTCTCAGAGCTGAATTTCTTCATTGCACTTCTAGCCATAAAGGTTAATGAGAATTCAATTGAAAATCTTTCTTTTGTTAACACTAAAATATTGGGAACTAGTACAAACTTCTTTTCAAAGAACATTCTACTTTATGTGTGCTCATGAAAAATCTCTAAGTATTCTTATTATCATTTTAAAGGGATTTCCTTGTATAACAGAAGCTAATGGTGAAAAATCAAATTACCAAGAACATAAAAATGGGAGCAGCCAATTCACTAACCCTTTAAACTATAAACCTATATTAAGGAATTCCATCTATGACAAGCTAGGCTTTGTCTGAGTGTTGTAGAATATTATTTTAAGGTGTGTTACATTTGTTTAGGCTCTGGGACAGTTGTTTAATGATGCAAAGATGTGTTGCATTCTTTTATGTTGCATTTGTTTAACTCTGTGAAGCTGTGTTACTTTGCCTGTCTACATCTGATGGTCTAATAAAGAGCTGAACAGGCAGTAGTGAGGCAGGAGAAAGGATAGGTGGGGCAGGCAGAGATAATAAATAGAAGGAGAAATCTGGGAGAAAAAAGAAGAAAGGGCAAGAGAACAAGGAGAGGAGGATGCTAGGGGCCAGCCACCCAGCCACATAGCCAGCCAAGGAGTAAGAGTGAAGGTAAGATACACAGAAGTAAGAAAAGCCCAGAGGCAAAAGTTAGATGGGATAATTTAAAGTTTAAAAAAGCTGGCAAGAAACAAGCCAAGCTAAGGCTGGGCATTTATAATTAAGAATATGCCTCTGTGTGAGATTTATTTAGAAGCTGGTTAATGGACCCACCAAAAGAGAAAAGAGTCAAAATAATAAAAAGAGCACAAACAATGAACAACATCAGAGTCTACTGGCCATGTCAGAATGAAAGACTAATGTGTTTTTGGATATTTTCTGAATATATACCTTTTCTGGACATGAATATGAAAATTATAAAGTTCCCTGTACTCATAACTCATTTTGAATGTCCTTACTTTCAAAAAATATTTGCCAATATTTTCAAACCTTCCACGATCTATTGAATTCTTCTCACACATTTTTATTTTTCTAGGTTTCTTCGAATTTGTAGTGACCTTCCCTATCTATCTATCTATCTATCTATCTATCTATCTATCTATCTATCTATCATCTATCTATCTTCTGTCTGTCTATCTCGTGTGTGTGTGTGTGTGTGTGTGTGTGTGTGTGTGTGTGTGTGTGTGTACATATTCTTGTGCTTGCATATGTGTTTGCATAGAGGGAGCCAATGTCAGGATTTTTACACTATTAATTCCACACTTTTTTGAGACTTTTATCTTTCATTGAACTCAAAGCTTTCTAATTTGACTAGACTAGCAGACCATTGATTTCCTAAAATCCTCCTGTCAGTATCTCTTCCTCTTGGGTTACAGATATTTGCTGACTCACCTAGCTTTTGCATGGGTGCTTGCATAACAAGCACTTTAATGAGTAACTTGTCTGCCCCAGGTCTTTTTACATCTTTCATAAATAATGGCCACACTTATTTCACAAGCTTAACAAGTTATGCCAGACAGAGATGTACCAATAACTCCTTCGGGAACCCAATAGATAAATTAGATTTCACAAAAGGACAAGCATGTAGTGAGTTGTACCTTGGTGTAAGGACATGGGAACCAATATGCACCAATTTAAGACCAAAACTCTTGACACACTAGGAACTGAAGGAAGATGTAAAAAATGTCACAATGATTTTCTACTATTTTTGATGACATCTCTTTCATGATTGCATATTTTTCTAGGTGCTCTAAATATTGTATGATTTTTCAGAGCTCCTAATAATTTGATTAAGGTATATTATGACTTGTAATTTTGTTGTTGTTTTATTTTGTTTGATTTGGTTTCCTTGAGGCAGTGCGTGGTTCTATTGTTACACAATTTTCCTAATAGTATTCTTTCAAATGCTGCTTTTGAATTAAAAAAAATCACAAGATCACAAATTATATAAAGTACAAAACATTTAAGAATTGATTACATTTCTAAATATTCTCAGTTTGTAGAACAGGTGTTGTCTAAGATAATACCAGACTTCCTTGTACAGAGGTATACAGTACATGTGTAGCATCCACACACATTATATATATGCACTTATGGAAATACTGTTATTAAGGTTGATCTTGTTGCATTTATCTTTAAAGACACTTCTTGCTTTTTAGAAGATAAAATTAAATAATTTTTATGTAAGAAAAATAAATTATGATTTGGATATGAGAGAAGTTTCATGCTAGGGTTTTAATAAAATACCTTATTCAGTAGAAACTAAATTACCAAATACCTTCAGTGTTGGTAAAGAACAAAAATATCAGTAACTCCAGGTTGGGGTTAATTTTTGTCTAGTCACAGTTGTAGAAAATCATGTCAAATAAGCTTTACATTAGAGAGCTACTTTGCCAACTACTAGGAAATCCTCAATAAATACTCAATAAATAAAATACTCAATCATGGTATTTTAATTATACTTTTTAATCAAGAAGGAGGACTTAGTCTGTACAGGGGAATAAAATGTTGAAAGCTGTGTTAAGAAAAGCAGTCTTGCTATAGTTTTCATAAGCAACTGGATGAATATTTCATCGAGGCATCTAGGTTTAGAATGATTGTAATTCTAGGTGCTGATGTCTGTTCTTACCTTCATTGGAGATGTAAGACACATCTCCTTAATTTCTGTTTCCCGATTAGGTTTTTAGGAGAGTGTGATGGCTGTTTTTTGTCTGGTAGGAATTTCTTCTGAATTCCTGATAGCTGTTACCAGTGGGTATTCCAGGTAAAATGTGTCTTGTCTTTGCTTGCTTTGTTTCTCTGTCAGGCTTGGCTAGTGTGTTCCCAGAGAAAGTCTGCTGGAGTTGGGGGCTGAGATAAAAGAATGATTGGGGAGGAAGGTTGGAGTAACAGTTAGTTCTTCATGGTCCACTGGAGATAGGGGCAGAGAGGAAGGGGAAGTTGCAGCAGTTGGTCTGCTACAGAGGTTAGGGTAAAACTGCGGGATTGAATTTGGAACAGAGAAGGGATCTGTGAATATCCTGTTAAGCTACGTGCTTCACTGGCTGGAGTGGCTGTATGTTACTTGAGAATGACTACTGAAGTTGGCGACTGGTATAAAGTGATGAGTTGGAAGGGGCATGGCAGAGGGTAGATGAAGGGGAAGATATGTGTGTCCCACTGGAGATGGGAGCAAGGGCAGAGGCAAGGCTGCTGCAGAGCTGGGTGTGCAAAAGTGTGATTGGTTTTAGAGAGGAAGGAGAAGCAAAAACGTACAGTTTTCCTCTCTGTTTCTCTAGCCTTCTTTCCATGGAATACCTGCTGATGTTGGAGGCTGAGACAATGGTATGAGTCTGGGGAAGGAAGGTTGTAGAAAAATGTCTGAGTGATCCATTGGACATGTGGATCAGAGAGGTAATGGATACTGCAGTAGGTGGTCTGCTGCAGAACAAGGGTTGGGGATTTTCAGACTGGGGGACTGGATTTGGAGGAGCAGAGGGAAAGGAGAAATTCTGCAGTTACCCTCCCTGCTTCTCTGATCCAAGTAGTCTGTGGCTTCCCAGGGAATGCTTGATGGAGCTGGGGCCTGGGATAAAGTAATGAGTGGTGGGGGAGAATATTTTAGGGGAAGATCTGTATTATCCACTGGAGATGGATCAGAGGGAAAAGAGGCTGAAGCAGTTGGTCTCCTACAGAGCTGGGGATGAGACTAGGGGATTGCATTTGGAGGAGTGGAGGGGGAAGTAAAGATCTGCAGTTAGTCTACCTGCTAGCCTGGTCCAAGTGCAGTAAATATTTTATAGTGGTCAAAAGTATGTATATTAAAATACATTTTTTACTGTTCCCTGAATTCTTAGGACAGCATGTCAATGTCAGTTGGAGAGTTTATTAATGATTATGCTCAAAACATATTAAGACAGAACAAGATATTTTTAAGTCTCTGGGGCATGATTGTAAGGTGAACATGAATATCCTCAGGAGATATGTCTTTTTAAATATGAGTAAGTTTTGATTGCTAGTCACTCCCAAAAGAATTAGAAGTGCTATTCTTTCTAAACCATTTCAGTTCATGGAAATACAATAAAACAAAACTCTTCTACAACATAAAAGTCATCACTTATTGCTTATTATATAGAATCTTAATGCCAAGCATATAAGCCTGCCTGTGAAACAAGCAAGTCTTGAAAAACATATACCAGGCCAGCCAAAATTAGATGTCTTGACAGTTTACCATTGATCTTTAGAGTCAGTAATTAATACAAAACTACTTCAAACAGCATTTCCTTGGCTTTAACTTGTTATTCCAAAGAGTCCTTGGTGTGTGCTTATCTAAAGAATGAGCCACATTTAATCCTTCCAAACTTATAATCTAAACTGTTGGCAGAACATTAAAAAAGATGATTTTTGGAGTATTTTACTTGGCTTTTGAATACTTGGGTTTTTTTTTTAATGTTTGCAATAACTTAAAAACTTCAAAATGATTTTTCATGACATTGCTTTGCAAGGTACTAGGATTTGTTGTGTCAACATGGACAATTGTAATCACACCCAAACTCTGAGAATGCCATGTGAATATAAACCATTTTTTACAGTTTTTTAGGAATGTTAATCTTGTAACTGCCCTGCAATTCTTGAAATATTCTGTTTTATTATACTTTATCATCTATTTAGCAGTGTATCAAAGTATCCAAAACCTAGGAGCTACAACTCTCACTGAATACAAGAATTCAGAAGTCAAATAAAAATCCCTTATAAAATGGTATTATTTCGCATCATCTTATGGGTTGAAAAATCAGTTCTTCTTCATACCATGTTTCCATGTGGGACAGTGATGAGGCTGGGCATTGAAACTGGAAACACTTTGGCACTCATGAATTAGATCTATAAGCCAATGGCATTGGTTCTTCTTCATGTGAGCTTTCTATATACTTATTATGGCCTTCTCACAGCATTGTATGTTTTTTTTTTTCAGGATTTTTTTCAGACATAATGATGGAAGCTCAGAAATTTTGAAACTTCATCTTAGGCTTAAATAAAATTAATAGATAAACATATATATCGCTTAAAACAAGCAAAAGGGTTATTCTAAGTTCAAGGGAAAAGAGAAAAGAATTTGCCCTTGATAAGAAAGTGCCCAGGTTAAATCAATCAAACAAACAAACAAACAAAAGTAAACAAACAGGAAACATTGTTCTAGGCATCTTAGGGGGAAAACTTAAGCAATTCCATTTAGGATAGCAGAACTTGATGCAAATAAATCAATTGCAAATTAATTTAGTAATATATTTTGAACAATTTCCCAGGCAACATTTAGAAAGCTAGTTAGATTACAAAAAGGTAAGACAATATAAAATCAATAAATATATTGCATACAAGTAGTATTTACTTAATGTGTTTGTTACTAAATTGTAATAGTAGACAAGATTCTCATGGATAAAATGTGTGTGTGTGTGTGTGTGTGTGTGTGTGTGTGTGTGTGTGTGTGTGTGTGTATGTGTGTATGCACACACACACGGGCACAGAAAGAGACAGAGTTAAGAGAGAGATGGAGAGACAGAGAGACAGCAAAAGAGAGTTTAAGGTTTAACAAGAACCATTGTAGAGCTAGATCATGGGAAGAACTGGAAACAGGGTGATGTTACAGCTCTAGTTTGAAGACAGTCTAATGGAAAGTTTCTTCTTGAAGAAGGTAATTTCTTTTCATCTAAGGTTTCAACTTACTGGATTAAGTTTACTCATGTTATAGAATCTGGCCGAATTTAATTATCACCTACTGAATTAAATACATATTTTAAGTACTTTCATAGAAATATCTAGAAGAGTCTGACCAAATTTCTGAATCACCATAGTCTAGCTAATTGTTTAACGTATAGTATATACTTAATGATATTGAATAAATCAACAAACATAAATTACTTATACATTTATAAGTAAGGATAGCCTTTAAAAACATTTTCATGATATCTTAAAAAACAGGTGATTTGACAAAATTTTTGAAGGAAAAGTCTTTAAGTGCTATAGCAGTCAATAATAGGAGAAATGGATATTTAATTATAAACCACTTATATTTTATAATAAAATGATATAACCTAGAATTTTCAATTACTAATAGCACCATTATCACAAACAGTAAGCATCCATCACATTCTGTGAGCTCTCTCTCTCTATCTCTCTGCCACACACAAACACACACAAGTTAGGAAATCATAAAGAGCCACTTTTCTCTCCTCAATCATAGATGACAAAAGGAACTACTTATGTTTATTCTATTTTTCTTTAAAATATATTTATTTTAATTTATGTGGATGGGTATTTTGTGTGTATGTGCATTTGTGCACCACATTTATATCTGGTATCCCAGAAGACCGAAGAGAATTTTGGATCTCCTAGAACTGGAATTATAGATGAGACTGTAATACAACTAAAATATATTTTGGCTTATTTGTCATAAACTTGGTCCATTTATAAACATTCTCATACATTTCTTCTTTTATGTCTCCTCTCCTCTTCCTCCTCCTCCTTCTTCTATTAGTAACTTATCAACAGTATCCATGTAGCAACCATTTGAAGGTAAGGAAAGGAAATAAAAAAAAGAGAGATGGATGACATGGAAATTTGAGCAAATGTACTTTTATGCCTTGGGCCATGGTTGTACCAAGTCCTTTTTTCATTTCCATATTATTATAAATTGAAGCTGTGCTCCTTTCACTCATAAAATAATAGGTTCAGGAGAACCAAGGTTATGATGATCAGTTCTGGACCTCTATTTATTTGATTTATCATGGCTAGGCATTCTACATCTATTGGAGACTAATAATCTTCCAAATGGTGTTAATCAATAAAATTTTCTGATCTTCAGATAACATGGCCTTCCTTTAAAACTAAGAGGTGTAGGTAATAATTTTCCTTATCTAAACAGACATAAATTTCCAAAAGCATCTTTGTTCACCATGACACATCTAGATCTGCTAGATAACATATTTGGAACACCTGCGCTGCTTACATTGCAGCCTGAATCTGCTTCACAGATAGTCTTTTTCTGTAAAATAATTGCATTATCTCTGTAATTATTCTTAAGATATACATTTCAAATAACTAATGTGATCATCTGTTGTAGTCTCTCCTCATATCAGTATATTATCCCTTTCCAATTAGTGAAAATTGTAACCAGCTTTGGACGAATTAACTCAGTGACTGCACTGTACTTACAATGATTCATTTTATAGTTATTTCTATTTCAGATACTAGTAACACATGACCTATGGCTTTGTGATCTGTTTAATAAGAAAATTCCATTAGAAAGGACACTCACAGTCATTGGCAGAACTCAGTGCTTATGCCAGTGACTTATATGGCCTGAAGAACTTTATCACTGTCTGTGCCTTTGAGAGAGTGCCCATTCCTGATCTCATTGGTGAATGATCTATCACAGACAAAACTTCATGTCTACTTCCTGAATCCAATTGTTGTAGTGTATTCCACCAGTCAAATTTCTTAGGGGCGTTGTCTGAGATAGTTAATCAAAATCTATGTCAGAATATTTATAGATTTGGCACTCAATGGAAAAAAATACTAGAAACAGATCAACAAAAGGGAGTTTGGGGATCTGATGGAACCACAAACAGGTAAGTGGCATATGAAGTTCTATCTATGAAGGGATCTATGAAGTTCTGATTGCCCATAGATGCTGTTCCAAGATAAGTATGGGAGAATCAGTGTTTTATAACTACCCACTGATCACTTGATTCAGGCTTTATTGGAAAGCAAATGAAGCTCTTAGAGTTTTCTCTAAACCAAGAATTCCTGGAGAAGGTTGGCAGTTAGGATTGCTGATAGCATCTGGCAAGATAGTAACTGACAATCCATCACAGAATCCATAATATTTCATTATATTGTTTCTACTACTTTTCTGTGCACGTAAAATGTATAGAATGTTAAGGAATTTAAATAAAAAGTATTTCTTTATTAGTAAATGCATTTCTTTTTCTTTCAAAAACTTTGCAGATTTTCCATAATGACCCTATTATGTTTAGAGTAGACGTGTAATATATCACTGAGCATTGTTATTAAAGAAAAGAGTGAGGATTCATATGGGATAGGAGGTAGGAAGGATCTTGAAGAAGTTAGGGAGGGTAAACTATTATCAAAATATACTGGGTAAAACATCTATTTTCAATAAAAGAAAAATCAAATCAAGAAAATGAAAAAAGTAGGATTGCTTTACACATATTAGAGCTAAGAAATGATGCTTCTTATTATACATGTTTCCTGCTTCATATGTTCAAGTTCAATATTTATTTATATCAGTTTAAAAATTTATATCAAAGTTCTAAAACTATATGAAAAATTTGATATATTGCTGTATTATAGGGAAAAATTCATCATTTTAATGGTCTCTTGGGAGTAGGAACCTCAGGATGAACTCCTTATAAAACAAGGTATTTAATTAGAATAAAAATAATTTTCATTGTTATTTTTTGAGCATCTTGCAATCACGTTTCTCCAATGCAGATCATACATGTCTATGTTAAAAGGAAGATAGAATATTTTCACTAATATTTTCTAATTCATGGATTTTATCATATGCTAAGTATATCATAGTGGCTTTGAAAAATCCCTAACACGCTGGCATTCTTGATATCACTGTGGTTGTGTCAATTTTTTCTGTCTTTTGAACTACTTGTTTTTCCAAAGGGAACTTAGACAGCACTAAAATGTATGCTTGATCTTCACCTCATGAATGCCTTCAGCAGCTTGGCAGATTTAAAGATACTCTATCAAGTTCTCCAGTTGTTCTCCCTACATGTTTAGTTCAAAGCATCTGGGACTAAATTGTTTCCTTTCAGCTCATTATGATACCTCAAGCACTTAAACAAATACAGACAATATTATCCACTCTAATCTTCTATACCAGATTTTTCTGCAGGCTGTTTGCAGTCATCATAGGAGAAACATTTAGTGTTTCCTGCTGAGCAATTAAGAAGAAAGAGAAAGAGTAGAGAATTTGTTACTACATTAAAACACATAGGCAGACAGCTATGCAACGAGATAATAGCTGTATGAAAACAAGGCTTGTTTATCAAAAACCTGTTATAACTCAATAAATTCCATTTTCTTCAACTGAGTAAAACTACATGATTTTGAGCTCAGGCTTTTTCTTTTCCATTTTTTCATTCAATACCAAAGTTTGCATTATAGATTCTTAGATTTTTATGGTGGTTATGAAAATCAATTTTATAGAATAAATCACCCAATTTTACATAGGCTATAATATTGATATAAAATGTAATTAAAATATTTTGAAAGTATCACTATTATGACAACCTAGTTAGTTTGACAGTATTTTCTTACTTTCACTCCATACTACTAATAGACTTTATAACAACCTTCTTATACTCAATTGTAAAATGAACCACAACAGGAAATGCTTGCTTCAAGATCTCTTATAAGTAATTATAAGAATGCAGTGACTATGAAAGGTTTATGATATGATGTATGAAGTTAACTGCAAAGTGTATTTTCATGCTGACTGCTTACTATTTATTCCCTGTCTGTTCTCAGTCACTGTTACTGAGTTTTGCCCATAGGACTCCCTCTTGCTTATTCCTTCCCAAAACTTCCCTCTCATTGTCCCTGTCCTTCCAATATTCATAATCCTCCACCATTCTAGGCAAGTACTCTCCCACTGAATTACACAGCCAGCCTATGTTTGTTGAAATAGGGTTAAGGTATACAACTCATACTAAATTTGGATATATAAAAGATTTTCTAAATATCTGACTAGATTAGATAAAAATAGAGACAAACTGAAGAGGAAATAATCACTGGTAAAGAAAAAGGCTGGCGTTGAAATGTTATATATATTGGTCATAAGAATTTGTGAAAAAATATTTCGTGTTTACAGTTGCATAAGTTTGGAGTATCAGAAAAGGGGAGAAAAGTAATCCCCTCTAATTCTCTACTTATTGAGAACTTTTCTAGAAAAATGTGATCTCCTTTATTCATGAGAAGGAAGACATGTAAAAGCTTTACTGATGACTTGTAAGATTTATTCAGTGAATACCTTTGGTTCTAAAACCTATGAAAAATAGAAGTAGCCTTTTAACAATTAAAGAGACAAAAAGAAAAGCCACATTCCTAAATACAAAATCTAAAATCAGCCGGGCGGTGGTGGCGCACGGCCGGGCGGTGGTGGCGCACGCCTTTAATCCCAGCACTCGGGAGGCAGAGCCAGGCGGATC
The DNA here is from genome assembly GCF_007827085.1 of Peromyscus californicus insignis. Classification (NCBI taxonomy): domain Eukaryota; kingdom Metazoa; phylum Chordata; class Mammalia; order Rodentia; family Cricetidae; genus Peromyscus; species Peromyscus californicus. Next base: position 71,553,166 of record NW_026294391.1, on the reverse strand, counting down.
TCTGTGAGTTCGAGGCCAGCCTGGGCTACCAAGTGAGTTCCAGGAGAGGCACAAAGCTACACAGAGAAACCCTGTCTCGAAAAACCAAAAAAAAAAAAAAAAATCTAAAATCAAGATAAAGGTCTTGGCCTGGGTGGTGATTTTGCACACCTTTAATCCTAGCACTTAGGAGGCAGAGGCAGGCAGATCTCTGTGAGTTCAGGGTCATCCTGGTCTACAGAGAGAGTTCCAGGACAGCCAGGGCTGTTGCACAGAGAAACTCTTTCTCCAACAAACAAACAAAAATGATAAAGATCTTGAACCAATATTAACTTATTGATAATTATAATTCAATTCTGTTTGCATAGTCTTTATGCAAATTATATACATATAACAGTCTTTATCCCCATGGATGTAATTCTTAGTAAAGAGAAATTTTAATATGCATGCAATAGAATGACACGGAATGAGTAGGCCTGTGAAGGCAAACAGCAGTATTCTTTGCCTTTAAAGACATTTTATGCTTTTTAGGACTTTGGAATTTGTTACAATCCTGAGCTTATTTTGAAATAAAATGAGAATTTCTTTGATTTTTCTTTTTAAAATGTAAATGGAACTATTTCACATTCTGCCAAGATGAAATGGCTTAATTACCCCTTGATTTTTGGCCATTCAATTTAAAGAAAAAAAAAAGAACTAGAAACAACATAGAGAAGAAGCACATGAGCAGACCTCTTTGGAAGGTGAAGAAAACCCATGTGCATATTAAGGACCTCAGGACTTGAGGCATGATTTCTCAGTATTTCTTTACTGCCAACAATGTGTGAAACAGGGCACTGCAAGGCCCTCCAACGTAGTACAAACTTCAGTTGCAAACAAGAAAAGCTGTGATAAAATGTGTACCCTGTTATATGACATAGAACAAAGTAGCCTTTTTTTCCTTTCTTTTTTAATTTTATTCTTAACTCCAGTTGCACAGGATCTACCACATTCTGCTGATCTCTGTGGGAAACAGGAACGAATGTGGTGCACATACCTGCAGGCAAAACATCCACACACGTATAAAATAAACAAATCTAGAAGAATGAAGAAACAGGGATGGATAGGGGACTATGTGAAAATTAAATTAGTTCATAAGAGGGAAGTGTTGGGCCACTGGGAGATCTTCATAAGGACTTCCTAACTTAATTATTTCTTTTTTATTAAGAAAAATTTTAATTAATTTTACATACCAATCACAGATTTCACTCTTCCCTCCTCCCACCCCACATCCTTCCCTCCCAACTCACCCCCCAACCCCTCCTACAAGAAGGTAAGGCCTCCCATGAGGAATCATCAGAGCCTGGTACACTCAGTAGAGGCAGGTCCAAACCCCTCCCCTTGCCTCAAGGTTGTTCGAGGTGTCCCACCATAGGTAGTAGGCTCTGAAATGCCAGATCATGCACCAGAGATGGATTCTGATCCTACTGCCAGGGGGCACATTAAGGAGATCAAGTTACACAACTGTCTTGCTTATGCAGAGAGCCTAGTCCAGTCCCATGGAGCTGTTGGTCTAAATTTCATGAGTTCCCTCTAGTTTAGTTTGGTTGTCTCTATAGGTTTCCCCATCATATTCTTGATGCCCCTTGCTCATAGAATCTTTTTTCTCTCTCTTTGACTGGACTCCTGGAACTCAACCTGGTTTTTGGCTGTGAATTTCTGCATCTGTTTCAATCAGTTACTGGAGAAAGGCTCTATGATGACAGTTAGGGTATTCACCAATCTGATTGTAAGCTAGTTCAGGCACCCTCTCCACTATTGCTGGTAGTCTAAGCTGGGGTCATTCTTGTGAATTCCTGGGAGCTTCCCTAGTACCTCCTTTCTCCCTATCCCCAAGATATCTCCCTCTATCATTGTATCTCTTTCCTTGCTCTCCCACTCCATCCCTGTTCCAGGCCAACCATCTCATTACCTCATTTTCTCATCACTCATCCCCTACCCTCCATTGCTACCCCCCCTGTCTCCAGTTTATTCATGGAAATCTCTTCTATTTCCCCTTCCCAGAGCAATCCATGCATCCTTCTTTGGGCCTTCTTGTTAGCTGGCTTCTCTGGAGATGTGGGTTGCAGTCTGTTTACCCTTTGCTTTACATCTAGTATCCACTTATAAGTGAGTACAAACCATGTTTGTCCTGAGTCTGGGTTACCTCATTCGGGATGATATTTTATAGTTCCGTCCAGTTGCCTACAAATTTCATGATGTCATTGTTTTTTACTGCTGAGTAGTACTCCATTGTGTATATGTACCATATTTTCTCAATCCATTCTTCAGTTGAGGGGCAACTAGGTTGTTTCCAGGTTCTGGCTATTATGAATAATGCTGCTATGAACATAGTTGAGCATGTGTCCTTGTCATATGATTGAGCATTCCTTGGGTATATGCCCAAGAGTGGTATACCTGAGTCTTGAGGAGGATTGAGTCCCAATTATCTGAGAAACCATCATACTGATTTCCAAAGTGGCTGTAAAAGTTTTTGCTCCCACCAACAGTGGAGAAGTGTTCTCCTTGCTCCATAGTCTCCCCAATATAAGCTGTTATCAGGAACAAAGTAGTCTAACATAAAAACACTTTCTCCTTTAGTTTTCATTTTTAACAATATATGCGTTACTGCATGAATCAACAAATAATATTCTAATGTCAACAGTCAATATTGTTAACAGGTAAAGTAAGGAGTGTTAATATCACAAAATTATGTATCACAGCAAAGAAATTTCTACAAAGTCAACACATAATAATTACTTGGTCAACCTACCACAAGTACATAAAAACCCTAAATTCATCGTTAAAAACAGAACCTAAAATTATATAAAGCAAAAAGAAGAAAGAAAAGTAAATAATTTGGACTATATTAAAATGAAAATTCCGTGTCAAAGTACACATCAATAGTATGAAAAAACAAAATGTGGAATGGCAGGAAGTTACTATCAGATATGTATAAAAGACTTAATAGAAAGAACACACAAACTACTAAAATGGGCAAATAAAATACAAAGGGAGCAAGCATGCATATAAAAAGTGTTCAAAATCACTAATTATGAAAGTACAAATGAAAATCACAATTATAAAACACCTTATACTCATAAGTGTGCCTATTGTCAAAAATTAAAAAAGGATCTGGTAAGATGGCTCAGCGGGTAACAATGTTTGTCTCTAAAAATGAAGAGTGAGTTTCATCCCTGAAAGTCATATAAAGGTGGATAGAAAGAACTGGGCCCTACAAGTTGTCCTCTGAACTCCAACCACATGCACACTGTGGCATGAATATCATACCCTCTCCCATATTCACCTGTATGTCTAACAACCCATCCCCTACAAAATTCTTTTTATTCATTTAATTCTCTTAATGAAAAAGAATTTAAAGTTAAAAAGGAAAGACATATGAAGCTAGGAGACTAATTGTTGCTGAAAATGTAGAAAAATTTTAACACATGCATACTCTTGATGATAATAAAAATGCTACAATTACTATAGGAAGGATGATGGCTCATTGGAAAATTAAAAATACCATAATATATCATTCTTACTTCTTATTACTTATTATTTGGTACTTATTAAAGTACCAAAGTACTTTAAAAACATCATGTGTGCTTTAAAATGTACAAAAACTGTATTTAAAAAGATAGCTTAAACAATAGTTACAATAGTAACACTGTGCATTCAACAATCATGTACAGAATATTTGAATACTTGGCAATTTATCTCAGTGAGCTGATGACATTTATTCACAATAAAACAATATACAGTGATCACATTGCTTGTAGAAGTTCCGATACAGTCCATTTCTAGGGAAGAGGCCATCTGATTTTCATTGATTTAAATGGTTAAGCAAACTGTTGTATATATGTATTACAGAATACTTTTCAATAATAAAAATCAGCAAACTATTAATTCATAGAACATCCTAGGTGAGTATCCAAAGAATTATCTTCTTAAAAACAGCCAGTCCTAAAAGGGTCCATACCGGCTGGTTCCACTTAGATATTATCTTCTTACTGAAAAAATTATAGAAACTAGGCAGTGTGTAGATATAAAATGGTAATAAAGGAATACTTGAATCATTTTTGCTGGAAAACTGTTCAGTTTCATAACTACATTAAGGTTAAAATTTTGATTATAATATTGTATTATAGTTTTGCAAGATGAAAACTGGGAAAAAGAATCTTAGGAATGAGTACATGAGCTCTCTTTATTTGCTAAAACTTTATGTGCAATTATAGATAACCAATAAATATATTTTAATTTTTTTTATTCTTTTGTATTTTAGATCATACATCCTAGTCCCATTAATCTCTCTGTCCCTTTGTATCTAACCTCTGCCCTTGCAACCAACCCCTCCCTAAAATAAAAATCTTGTTATAAAAGCTATATTGTGGCTCAGTGAGTCACACGGAATACAATTTAGTCCGTACATCTTTACTTGCAAGTGTTTGTTGCAATGAGATTTTGGTCTGGCTTCATGCCTCTGGCTTCTGCTAGACTATCCACACTGAACCCTCACTGGGACTCCTCTTTGATATCCTGTTCTTGCCCTGAGTCCTGGAGATGCTGCAGCTTTGTATCTGTAGGACCACTCTCTTCACATGCTCTAGCAGTTCATAGATGGCATGGATGTTGTGATGGGCCAACTTATAGTCCTAATTATGGGCCTGGGTTGTAGCTAGTTTAGTTAGCCCACCAACTCTCCTTCATCCTTACCACCAGGGCTAGCTCTCCAGCATTGCCCTGGCTAGCTCATGCAATGCAGCAGGCAGCAAGGGAAGGGCCACTTCTCCTGCTCTCATATTCTCAAGAACTGGCTTACATGCACTCACACCACCAGGGCCATCTCTACTGTGTTGCCCAGGTGAGGTTTGGGGCCCAATCTCTGAAGTGCTGAAGTTGGTGTAGGACAGAGCCAGCTCTCCCACTCTCATGACCCAGGGGCCAGCTCTCTCACCAGGGGGAGAAGGGGGAGCATCTTTCCCTTGCCCATACCACCACATGGTAGATGAGTGAGATGGGATGCTGTGAAATAAATCCTCTTGTATACTGTAAAGATTTGTCACTTGAATTGTTTTAATAAAATGCTGATTGGCCAGTAGCCAGGTAGGAAGTATATGTGGGGTGACCAAACTAAGGGTGATGGGAAGGAGAATAGCAGAGTTGAGAATCACCAGCCAGATGGCAGAGGAAACAGATGAACATACCATGCTAATAAAGGTACTACCAAATGAGAGAGCATAAATAAGGAATATAGATTAATTTAAGTATAAAATTAGCTAGTAATAAGACTGGCAGTAAAGATAGGAAACATTTGCTTATATATGGTACTGTGGAATAATGCTTTTTTACACTGGTTTAATAAAATGCTGATTGGCCAGTAGCAAGGCAGAAAGTATAGGAGGGATAAACAGACAAGGAGAATTCTGGGAAGAGGAAGGCTGAGTTAGGAGATGCCAGCCTGCCATCCAGAGAGCAGCATGTAATGGCACACGGGTAAAGCCACAAAAAACATGGTAACATATACATTAACAAAAATGGGCTGAGTTTAAGTGTAAGAGCTAGTCAGTAGTAAGCCTGAGCTAATGGCTGAGCAGTTTTAATTAATATAAGCATCTATATGTTTACTTGGGTCTGAATAGCTGTGGACTAGACAGACAACAGGAAAACTTCAACTACAATATGGCATCCACCATCTTGTGTGGATCCACATAAGACCTGAGAAAACTTAAGGTTCTAAATACACATGAACAGATTCAAGCACAGCTTCTTGGTAACCATCTTTTCTCCAGAAGGGTCTGTTTGCTGGAAGAAAACAGAAGCATGGCTCCATTAAGAGAGGATTCCCTAACATTGTTAGCAGTAAAAACTGTGTGGCTCTTTTAAGAGTGCCTGCTGCCAAACATTTAAATGGAGTTTGTGAGCAGTGGGTGGCACACTACTTGGTGGCAGCATGGACCCAAAAACTTCACAGAGTTAGGATGATAAACATGATTCCTAGAACTGGTGGTAAACATACCTCTACCATAAGACTAGCCTCTCAAGGAACCAAGGAATGGGACAGAGTCAGCCACCACTTAGTACTAGCCATGGACATTGTTAATTTATATAATGGAGTTTTTTATCTGAATCTGTCAAATGTTAATGGACTAGACATTGTGAATGTAATTCTTGACAGCATATATTATATATACTTATTGTATATACTTTATCTTATATTAGTTATAAGCTTCTTTTATTATTTAGAAAAAAAAGGAAAATGTGGTTGATATATTGTACACCCAATAAACTTATCTGGGGGTCAGAGAACAGAGCAGCCATAATATTAAACATAGAGGTTAGGCAGTGGTAGCACATGCCTTGAATCCTAGCATTCCAGAGGCAGAGATCCATCTGGATCTCTGTGAGTTCAAAGCCACACTGGAAACAACCAGGCATGGTAACAAGAACCTTTCCTAATCCCAGGAAGTGATGGCAAGAAGCAGAAAGGTATATAAGTCGTGAAGACCAGTAACTAGAGCTGATTAAGCATTTAGGCTCTTGAGCAGCAGTTCCGCTGAGCCATTCGGATGAGCACTCAGAGGCTTCCAGTCTGAGGAAACAGGATCAGCTGAGGAACTCGTGAGGTGAGGAAGCTGTGGCTTGTTCTTCTTCTCTGATTTTCCAGCATTCACCTCAATACCTAGCTTCAGGTTTGTTTTTATTTTGTTTTTTTTTTTTTTTTGTTGTTGTTTTTTGGTTTTTCGAGACAGGGTTTCTCTGTGTAGCTTTGCGCCTTTCCTGGAACTCGCTTTGGAGACCAGGCTGGCCTCGAACTTACAGAGATCCGCCTGGCTCTGTCTCCCGAGTGCTGGGATTAAAGGCGTGCGCCACCACCGCCCGGCTCAGGTTTGTTTTTATTAATAAGACCTTTTTAGATTCGTGTTACAACATCATGTTAATAGCAAAAGTTAAAAAAAAGTTTTTTCCATTACTTGACAACAAGCCAAGGAAATTATAAGGAAATGTCCTATTTGTTCTTTATATAACCAAAATCCACTACCTGCAGGAAGTAACCCAAAGGGTACTCAAAGGAATGAAATCTGGCAGATGGATGTGTTCTATTTTGTAGAATTTGGAAAAGTAATATATGTACACCATACCATTGATACCCATTCAGAAATTAAATGGATAACTGCTTTGAGTTATGAAAAGGCTGATTGAGTAATCATACATTTGCTACAAGTTATGGCCATCATGGATATACCTGTACAAATTAAGACAGATAATACTCCAGCATATGTCTCTAGTAAAATGAAACAGCTTTTTGCTTATTACAATATAAAGCATATTACAGGTATACCACACAATCCTACAGGGCAAGCAGTTATAGAAAGATCAAATTGAACTGTAAAGGATATGCCAAATAAACAGAAGGGGGTAATAAAGACCCCCAGAAATAGATTGCATATTGTTTTATTAACTTTGAGATTTCTAAAGGCTAATGAGAAAGGAACAACAGCTGTGGAGAGACAGTGGACGATAGAAAAACTATGGAATGAAATCAGCCTGCCTGTATACGTTAAAGATGTATTGACCCCAGAATAGAATGGAAACCAGGATATTTGTTACACAGGGAAAGGGATTTTGTTTCCATAGGAGAAGAAAATTTATGAATACCAACAAAACTGATAACAGTTTGATTTGAACAAGAGAGACCTCTTGATTAGAAAAGATGATAGTTTATCTAACAGCATAACCATTCCATCTAAACGAACTTATTTGACTAACAAGTGCTTCTCATTTGATAAGATATAACTTGCCCAAAAGGGAAGCTCTCCAAAGTTAGGGTTGGGGCAGGGTTTTGTGTTGGTGTTTCAAGAGAATGATGGCATCCAGCTAAGGAATCTGAAGACCACTGGATAAATGTGATATCTGAAGAAAAAGGACAAATCACCAGAAAACTTGTCCCAAGAAAAAGCGTAAATTGGCCTATTGGTATATCACATGTCCAAAAGAATAAAACTTTATGAATCTTCTCAAATGTTTGTTTCTGCTGTTTCTACAGACATATAATGCAAATGGTCATTTTGTAGACCCAGTACATTTAAAAATTAAAGCTGGCTTTGGAGTTGGAATGCAGGTTTCTCCTTCTCTAAACCTAAGCATGCCTGCTAAAGTAAAACTCAAAATCTCTGTGTCATGTCAGAAGAGCCACCTGACATGGGACTGAAGAAAAACCAATATTAAGGGACTATTTTATTGCCACTAATCTCATAATACTTTGATTTTATTTTCAATTTTTGACAGCTTTTCTTGGGGTGTAAAAATTATCTCAAAATTTATAAGATATATATATATATATGTATATATATATTAACTTCTTGTCTTGATATTAATGGTCGTTAGAGTACTAATTAATTATAGAAAAAGGTTTCATCTAGTTTGCTGTACATGGATTCAGGTTTGAGTTTCTATCGGGTAACTAGGAATTAAATTTTTGTACTCTGGATGTGCATAACAAATATTGACCCTTTAACCTCTTTGAAATTTGCTGCATATGACATTCAAAATGTTTAAGTTTTGTCCAGTGAACTACAACCATGCCTAACAGAGACCTTTGAAATCTCCAAAAGAAGGGTGGGGCTCCACAACAATGATTCCACATGGATTTAGATAATGTTACTAAGCTGACAAACACCACCTAAAGATCAGCTTTGGACCACAAACTGCTCAGGAAAATTTCAAGATGGCTAGCCGAGATGACCCAGCCTCACAGATTACTCTAGCCAGGACTTTAGAGAAACCCTACACTTTCCTATTATGCAGAGACTAGACAAAAAAATGATACAGCTCCCTTTCCCAGGACTTGACAATTAACTCTTTTCTGGATCCCCTAAAGATGCCATTGCCTTTAGACAGCAGGAAGTAATTTTAAGAACATGATACCCATATTCCCAAGAGGTGGGGTGAGTAGTTTTTGGTCTTTCATTGGGTTATAGATATCTGTCATTGTTTAGGGAGGGTTGGTTACAAGTTTTTGTTGGTAATAGTCAGGAAAAAAGCTAAACAAAGGAGATTAGATTCAGGGTTCTTGTTTAGAAAAGAAAAAAGGGGACTATAGCTATGATAAGATAAAAGGGTAGATTATTGAATTTACTCTGAAAAGGAAAAAGGGGAGATATAGAAATAGGATGAAAAGATAGATCATTGAATCTACTTTTAAACCAAAAAAGCAACTAATATTCTTAAATATTTTACATTGACATGGATTTTTGTATATTGATACAAATGAGCTTAATTTTGTTAGAACATTCTGTACATACATTTCTACTCTTATTCAAGGTATTGTACCTATACAACTCATTTAACAATGTAATACAAATTGTTAGTCTTGAATGTTATTATTATAAACTATTTAGGACAATAAAGAAATGCAGGTTAGTAATTAGTCACCTATTACAAAAGAACTTGCAGTCATATTAGGTATGTTTTAAAGGTCAAACAGAGATATATTTTAGATAGACAGGTCATCTTCAAATACTTCAGAGATCTACAGAATATGTCATTTAAGATGTTTTAATAACATAGGTTCTTTTTTTTATGTCAGTGAGACATGTCTGCTCCTGGCAGCACCAATCTACTTCTGTGGTGATATTGTGTCCCCCAATATATTGTGCACCTTATTAAACTTATCTGGGGTCAGAGAACAGAACAGCCACAATATTAAACATAGAGGTTAGGCAATGGTAGCACACACACCTTTAATCCTAGCATTCCAGAGGTAAAGATCCATCTGGATCTCTGTGAGTTCAAAGCAACACTGGAAACAGCCAGGCACGGTGATACATGCCTTTAATCCCAGGAACTTTAATAAGGCATGAGGACCAGGAACTAGAGCCTGGTTAAGCTTTTAGGCTTTTAGCAGCAGTTCAGCTGAGATCCATTTGGATGAGGACACAGAGGTTTCCAGTCTGAGGAAAGAGGGTCAGCTGAGGAATTGGCAAGGTGGCTGGTTCTGTCTCTCTGATCTTTCAGTGTTCACCCCATACCTGGCTCTAAGTTTGTTTTTATTAATAAGATCTTTTAAGATTCATGCTACATACTTCAAAGAAGATGATGGGCATTGAAGAAACTCCATATGGAGTTTACTTTCTGTGTGGCAGAAGTTAGCCACTGGGCAAGATATGCCCTTGCCTTGATTGTTGACAGTATGCTGTCCAAATGGGACAAGCAATACACAAAAGAAAGGACTGCCAAAAGTTGCCAAAACAAGGTAGGACAGCCATTTACTGATAAGGCAGGGTGGAGAGAGGTGCTCATTCTCTTTTTGGCTGAGGATTTCATAGAGGTAAGAACTAGTGGTTGGCTGTTCTGCCTCTCTGCTCTCTCAGCATTTACCCCTAAACCTGACTCGGGGTTTTTATTATTAAGACCAATTAGAATTTAAGTGGTAAGAATAGGCTGGTCAGCCATTCAGTGTTCTATGAAAAAGGTTGTCCAGGATGAACCCATTGTGATTATTAGACAGGTGGATAGGCTTATCAGGAACCCAGAGCCAGGCAGACAGCAGGAGCTAATAGCTAGCAATGAGCTGGAGCCACCTGGGAGATGGTGATAAATTGGAACAGTTCACTGAGCAGTGTGTTGTTGTAGACTGCTATGTCCAGCCGCTCCAGAGTAATGAGTCTTGGGCATCTTGGCATTAGGCCTCATTGTCCTCCAGCTCCACAAGTCTGTGGATCAGGAACTCCAGGGACTGGTGGGGGTTGGGGGGTGACCTCTCTCCCTCAAATAGTGCTCCACCAGGCCCATAGAAAAGGTCACCTTAGCTCTGCAGTATGAAAGTGATGAGATGACAACCCTTGATGGCTGCTTTGTTTGTTCCTGAGCATGATGGCCTCAGAGTGCAATCCCATAGGCTACCTTAGCTCACCTAGTTGTTCCCAGCTGACCTGCTGGCTTCCAACCACCAAAGTCTCCCTCTCTGCTGGGCTGTGTATCCTAGTGACACCTCACTGGTGGCAGCCCACTCGAGGCACCCAATGATGACATGGGGTATTACTCAGGGCCAGCCCTCTCTAGGGGTGCTGTCATCACCTTTCAAAATTATACAACGACCTTTCTGGATATTCAGTGTCAGCCATTTTGTGTAGATTCATAGTTCTCTGTGATCTACTGTCAGCCACGTCTAAATTGATTCATATCTGATTTCGACATCAGCACCATGTTGTCTGGTCCATAAGGACTTCTATTCCTTATACACGCTCAAGGAATATTTTAGTTTGAGAGACAGGAAGAATATTCTAATGTGTTTGATCTCTTTGAAGGCTCATTAAGCAAAGAATTCCTGCCCTTTTCCCCCTTTTCGTTTCCTTTCCCTTCCCTTCCCTTCCCTTCACTTCCTTTCCTTTCCTTCCCTTTTCCCTTTTATTGATTATTTTCTTATACAGTATATCCAGATTAGTTTTCCCCTCCCTCTACTCCTCCCAGTTTTCCCCCACCTCTTCTCTGATCCAGATCCACAACTTTTCTGTCTCTCATTACAAAATAACAGGCTTCTAGAAGATAACAAGTAAGCATGCAAATAATATATAAGATAAAACAGAAACCACCACATCAAAGGTAGACAAGGCAAGCCAACAGAAGAAGAAGAGCCTCAAGAGAAGGCACAAGAATCAGAGATATACTAGTTCATACACTCGGGAGTCTCATAGAAATATTTAACTGAAAGCTATCATATATATATAGAGAGAGGACCTGGTACAAAGTGAGCCCTGTGCTTGCTGCTAAAGTCTGTATCAGTTCATGTGAGCTTTTCTCAGTTTACTTAGAGGGCCTTGTTCTTCTGGAATCCTCTAGTCCCTCTTGCTCTTACACTCTTTCTGCCTCCTTTTCTTTGGTGTTCCCTAAGCTTTGAGGAGGGGGATGGTTGATGGAGACATCTCCTTTACGGCTGAGTGGTCCAAGGTCTTCTTCCTCTCTCTCAGTAATGTCTGACTGTTGGTCTCTGAAATTGTTACCATCTGCTGCAGGAGAAAGCTTCTATGATGATGGCTGAATTAGGCACTGATCTATAAGTGTAGAAGAATATCTTTAGTAGTTATTTTATCACTACTTTTCAAAAGAAGAACAATAGTATTAGTTTTCACCCCAAGTTTATGGGCTATCTAGTCTCTTGGTCATTGGTCATCCAAGCAATTCCAGTCTCTGGTTATTGATTGTTCAAACAGTGCCAGGTATGGGTTCTGTGGTGGTTTGGATGAAAATGGCTAGCACAGACTCATAAGGAGTGTCACTATTAGGAGGTTTAGCCTTGTTGGAGTAGGTATGGCCTTGTTGGAGTAAGTGTGACACTGGAGGTGGACTTTGAAGTTTCAAATGCTCAAGCTAGGTACAGTGGCTCTCTCTTACAGCTGCCTGGTGATCTGGATGTAGAACTCTAGCCACCTCACCAGCAACATGCCTACCTGCATGCCTCCATGCTTCCTGCCATGACAATAATGGACTAAACCTCTAAACTATAAGACAGCCCCCATTAGTATTTTCCTTTCTAAGAGTTGCTGGTCATGCCTCTTACCAGCAATAAAACCTTAACTAAGACAAAAATTAGTACCAGAGACTGGGGTATGGCTATGATAGGTTTGACCAAGCTTTTATTTGGAGGAATGTGGACTTTGGGACTTTGGATAAGAAAGCAATTGAGTGCTTTAATCAGGGAATAATGGACCATATTAGTAGAAGCATGGAAGACAGTGTTGCTGAGGGTTATTTGAACTGTGCCGGCCTACCTCAAGAGGTTTCAGAGGAGTGGAACATTAGTATGTGGCCTAGAGACTGATGCTGTGATATCTTGGCAAAGAATGTGGCTGCTTTCTGTCTTTATCCAAAAAAAATTGCCTGAGGTTAAATTGAAGAGCTACAGATTAACATAATCTCTAGTCAGAAGATATTTCCAGACAACCTATTTTGACTGTGTTGCTTGGTTATTAGTAGCCAGCATTGTGCAGATCTATAACGAAAATGAGCAAGCAGAACAAGAAAAATACAAAATGTAGAGTTTGAGGAGAAAGGGGGTGCTAGGAAGTGTAAACAGACTAAAGAAAAAGGCTATTGCTAAGTTGAATGAAAGGAGTGATTACTTCAGAGTAAGACACCACCCAGGTAAGCTGCTACTTGTAAAGAGGACTTCTAAGAAAGGTGAAAAGGAACTAAAGAAAAACTTAGGACCTACTGTACTATTGTACACCTTTAATCTCAGCACTGGGAAGACAGAGGTTGGCAGATCTCTGAGTTCAAGGGCAACCTGTTCTACAGAGTGAGTTACAGGACAGCCAAACTCAGGCAGTGAAAGAAATGATGGAAAACAGAAAACTGGAGAAAATATATTTGAACAAGGGGACCATGTTTCATCCCCAGCAAGCAGCAGAACTTGGCAACTTATCCAATGTAATTCTGGTATTAGAGTTAAGGATAGAAGAAAGAAGTTATGGAATCTCCCTCTGTAACTAAGGAAAACCCCTGAGGCCAGGCATATGCAGGGGTATCCCTGCAAGGAGGACTAGAGAGGCCACTGCATCAAGCTGTGAAGCTGAAACCTGAGTTGCCTTGGAGACTCCAAAATGTTGGAGATGCCAAAGTCATGGGATACCTTCCTGCCAAGGAGAGCTGCTAACAGGGAGTGAAACAGTCCAAGAGAAGTAATTATGCTGCACTCAACAAAGTTGAAAGGAGATGCAGAGTTTGGAGTTTGCTCAACTGGTTTCCAATCTTATTTTATCCAGTATTTCCTTACTATGTTCATTTTTCTCTCTTTTGGGATGATAATGCATATTCAGTGTAACCATATGTTGGAAATATGATCTTCTCTTTCATTTTGATTTTACTGGGATTTACAGTTAAGAGATTGCCATGAGTCTCAGAAAATAATTTGAAATTAGGACTTTTAAACAGTGTTGAGCCTGTGATAGACTATGTATTGAGACTTTTGAAGTTGGAATGAATAAAGTTTTGTATTCTGATACAGTTATAAACCTATGAGGTCCAGGGAGTAGAATGTGGTGTTTTGAATGAAAATGTTCCCCATATGCTCATAGGGAGTGGCACTCTTAGCAGGAACAGCCTTGTTAGAGGAAGTTTTCACTGGGGCTGGCCTTTGAGGTTTCAAATGCTCAAGCAAGTCTCTGTGCCTCTCTGATCCTGCTGCCTGCTGATCCAGATGTAGCAATCTCAGCTACTTCTCCAGCATTATGTCTGTCTGAGTGCAGTCATGTTTCCCATCATGAAGATAATACACTTAACCTCTGAACTGTAAGATAGCCCTAATTCATGCTTTCCTTTAAAAGAGTTGCTATGTGGGAGGCAGTGGTGGCACACGCCTTTAATCCCAGCACCTAGGAGGCAGAGTCAGGCAGATCTCTTGTGAGTTTGAGGCCAGTGTGGTCTAAAAAATTAGTTCCAGGACAGCCAAGATTGTTACATAGAGAAACCATGTCTCAAAAAACAAAACATAAACAAAAATAAAAACAACAAAACAAAGACAGAAAGGAGTTGCTGTGGTTATGGTGTTTCTTCACAGTAACAAAACCCTAACTAAGATGGGTTCCATTCCATGGATTTGTCCCTAAATAAAATCAGTCATTGTTTGGTTGCACCCACAAACTTTGTGCCACCATTGCCTTAGCATAATTTGTACACAGGACAATTGTAGCTGAAAGTTTTCCTGTGTCCCACCCAGTCCACAGCTGCTCAGACACAAGTAAACACACAGCAGCCTAGCTTCCCTCACTCAGCCTTCCTCTTCCCAGCATTCTCCTTGTCTGCTTATACTGCCTATACTTCCTGCATGGCTACTGGCCAATCAGTGCTTTATTTATCAACCAATAAGAGCAACACATTCACAGCATATAGAACATCCCAGAGCAGATAATATTGTAGATCAAAGGTATTGTGTGTGGGTTGCTGTTTATGTTTCTCTTTTGGTAATCTGCAGAATGTTTTCCTATATCAAAGACACTAGAACTTGAAGTGAAGGTTCTATGTAGGTACCACTTCAACCTCTTCATGTTTAATGTGTTATGTGAATGTTGTCTTCAACAATGGGGCCCTGATGTCCATTTGCAGTGTGCAAACTATTGTCTTGGCAACAGCCTGGGCTGTTTGGGAATTTCCATGTGGTCCCACTTATCTAACAATTCAATTGGTTATAAACCAGTCCTGATACTGGAAACTTCACTTGGTGACAAGAGATAGCCAGTTGGGACTCTATCTCCATCATTATTTGGAGACATCATTATGATTACTTTCATATATTTTAGGAACTTTCTACTGCAGCAAGTTTCTATATCACCCCTCATATGCTCTTCAATACTAGCTGTCTCTCCCTACATACCTTCCCTAAACCCCATCTCCCTACCCCCTCCCCACCTGAAACTCCTGTTCCTGTCTACCTTTCCACAGCCCACCCATAAAATAAATCTATTCTATTTACCCTCCCATTGAAATCTATATATTTCCCCTCATTCTTTCCTCTATACCTAACCTCTCTGAGTTTATGGATAGTAGCTTGTTTATCATTTATTTAATGGCTAATATCTACATATAAGCAAAAACATGCCATATTTATATTTCTGGGTATGCGTAACCTCATCCAACATTATTTTTTCTAGTTCCTTCCATTTGCCTTCACATTTCATGCCATTTTTAAAAGAGTTGTTTGATACTGCACTATGTAAATGTACCACATTTTCTTTATCCATTCTTCTGTTGTTGGACATCTTGGTTGTTTTCAATTTCTGGCTATTATGAATAGAGAAGCAATGAACATGATTCAGTCAATTTCCTTGTGGTAGGATGAAAGATGCTTTAGATAAATGTCCAAGAGTATTATTGATGGTTCTTGAGGTAGATTGATTCACAACTTTTTGAGAAACTGACATACTGATTTCCATAGTGGATATACAAGTTTGCATTCCCACCAGGAATGAATTACTTTTCTGCTTGCTACACATCCTCACCAACATGAGGTGTCACTTGTCTATCTTTGTCATTTTGACAGGTGTAAGATAGAACCTCAAAGAAGTTTTCATTTGCATTTCCCTGGTGGATGAAGATGTTGATCATTTCTCTAAGTATTTTTGCAGCCATTTGAGTTTCACTACTGAGAATTCTCTGTTTAGGTCTATAGCCCATTTTGAAATTGGATTATTTGTTTTCTTGATATCAAGTTTCTTATGTTCTTTATATATTTTGTGTATTAGTCCCCTGTTAGATATGGAGTTAATAAAAATATTTTCCCATTCTGAAGTTTACCACTTTTTCTAAATGATGGTATCCGTTGCCTTACACAAAAATTTTGGTTCCACGCAGTCCCATTCATTAGTTGTTATTCTCAGTACCTGTGCTAACAATATTATCTTCAGAAAGTATTCTCCTATTCCAGTGAGCTCAAGGCTATTACCCACTTTCTTTTTTTTTTTATCATGTTCAGTGTATTTTGTTTTATGCTGAGGTCTTAGATCTACTAGTTCAGTTTTATGTAGCGTGATTAGTATAGATCTATGTGCATTCTTCTACATGCAGACATCCAGCAGATGTTTTTGTTAAAGCAAGTCTTTACATTTGGAAATAAAGAGAGCCAAAGAAGTGAGGGAAATTTGGAGAGAGGGAAAGAGAAAACATGAATGAGAATAGTACAGGATTCTAGAGTCTAAAGTGTGGAGATTGAATCTAGTGCAAAGCAGTTTGGGGATGATAAGATAGAAGTAAATATAATTGTTTCTTAAGTGCAACTAGGATAGTAGAGTATTTTATAGATGTGTATAAGTTGGTAATATTTGTTGTAGAAAATTGGTTGTCTTTTCACAAGTTTTCTCACAAAGAAATAACAGGCAATTTCATGAACTGAAACTAGAAATAGAAAAGAGATAGAAGTCTTAGGATAGGAAAAAAGATAATGAAGTGGTTATTTCAGATAGTGAGGAAGTAAATTGACTACACAGGATTAGTAAGTTTACAGTAAGGGCTAGGACTCAGTGTGACTATTACATGGATACTTGCTAGATAGAGCAGGTTTGTAGGGTGGTGTTTTTTTTTTCAAGTTTTGTTCAGTACTTGGGTATAAGTATGGAATTAAGTAGTAATAAGATTATATTTTTATATATGTTATTAATACTTCAGTTAATAAAGTTAATACTGCTGACTTTAAGACATTTTAGGATAGAAAGTGTTATGATATGCTAAGAGTCACAAAGATTCACTATAATTAGTTGTGGGACACTGTTGTACAAAGACGAATATAAAATCATAATAGTACAATTAGTGGAATACAGCTCCCAGAAAGGCTAGACAATAATGAGAGGAAAACCTAAAAGGGACAGATTCAGCTGGAAAGAAAAGTTATAAGCCAAAGAATAGGAGGTTTGAACTTGAATTTTTAGAAGTGGTACAATTATTGATAAAAAGGCATTATGAAGAACAGAACATATGAGATTGCACACAAAGTTAAGCATTGTTGAAGAATTATGCCCATCACAAGTCACACCTGTTGGGATTCCTGGCCACTCCTCCATTTACATAACTGCACATGCGCAGTTCAGTAGCCAAGTAATGGGCCTTATGTCCTACATAATCTGTGCACTGCATGATCGTGTAATTTGCGTGCAGTGTGATCATGCAATCTGTGCGTGCATGGCGTAGCTCCATTAGCCCATATGTGCATTGCAGGGGAATCCTCAAAAAGCCGGTCACAGACTTCTCCTCTCTCTTCTGCTCTCTCCTCCTCCCCCGTCTGTAGCTAGAGTTTTCCTGCCTGGCCCAGAGTCAGGACAAATCTCTGTCATCCGCCAGTCCCACAGCAGCTCAGACCCAACCAAGTAAACACAGAGACTTATATTGCTTACAAACTGTATGGCTGTGGCAGGTTTCTTGCTAACTGTTCTTATATCTTAAACTAATCCATTTCTATAAATCTATACCTTGCCACGTGGCTCATGGCTTGCCGACATCTTCACATGCTGTTTTTCATCATGGCAGCTGGCAGTGTCTCTGATTCAGCCTTCCACTTCCCAGAATTCTTCTCCTCCTTGTCCCGCCTATACTTCCTCCTGCCTGACTACTGGCCAATCAGTGTTTTATTTACTAACCAATCAGAGCAACACATTTGCCATACAAAACATCCCACTGCACCCATCTCTCCCTCCTTCTCATATATCTTTCCAACAGGCCTGACCACGTTCTGTCCTCTCTGCTATCTCCTCCTAATAAAATTCTGATAGTGAGTTTTGCTGTGCCTCGTGGCTTTTCTCACATGGTAACAGTGCAGCTTAATGAATAACATTGTGCTGCTGTACCAATGCATTAAAACCAACAACATCTTTCTGTGGGGGAAAATACATATTTACAAAATAGATTGAGAACTTTAGTAAACCATCATTATGATTTTCTCTGCATATCAAAACTTAGTTATTTATGTTCTCTCTCTATTTCTCTCTTCAGACAAATCTTAATATGCAGCCTTAAGTTTGGAGTCCTACCTCTGTGCCTCCCTGAGTACAGTGATTATATACCATCATGTCCAATATATATCATTTTCCTTTATGCAAATTAAATTTAAATAGTGTTATTTTTTGAAAGGTTCTCACGATGTAGCCAAAGCTGGTTTCCAACTCTTGATCATCTTGTTTCATTCTCCTGAGTGCTAGGATTGTAAGCACATGCCATAATGCTAGACTATAATACATTTTTCTATCCACTCAGGTAATATGATGTTAACATTCCTACAATTTAAATCAACTTCTTATCTTCTCAAATAATAACTAGTGTTTCTAAACATTTGCTGTGTCAAAGGTGTAGTGCCAAGTGTTGGCTAATTTGTTAATCCCAAATCCTGTGTATTGGGAAGTCTATGGTGATTATGGCAGGAAGCATGGCAACCACAGTGCTGGAGAAGGATCTGAGAGTTCTATACCTGGGCTGGCAGGCAGCAGGCTGAGAACTGACTTGAGCTTCTGAGAGCTCAAATCTACCTCGCAGGGACACACTTCCTTCAACAAAGCAACACCTTCTCCAGCAAGGCCACACTTCTGGATTTGCCTACTGTACAAAGAAAGATCTTAAGATTTAAACGCAGGTCAAAGGATTCCAAATCTCGTATTTTAACTACTATCTGTGGTATTTTGAAAGACAATGGCCCTTATAGGCTCATAGGGAGTGTACTGTTAAGAGGTATGGCCATGCTTCCTACCATAATGGTAATTGACTAAATCTCTGAACTGTTGCCAGCCCCCATTTAAATGTTTTCCATTATAAGAGTTGCTGTGGTCATGGTGTCTCTCCATAGCAACAGAAACCCTAACCAAGACAGAAGTTTTTCCATGGACTGAAGTACTACTGTGATAGGCCCAATCATGATTTTGTTTGGAGGAGTGTGAAATTTGGGGGGCATTGAATTAGAAAAACAGATGAACATTTTAAGTGGAGCTTAATGGGCCATCCTAATAGGAACAGAGAAGACAGTGGTGCTGAGGATGATTTGAACTGTGGGAGCCTGGCTTAAGTAGTTTCAAAATAAAATAAAAGAAGTTTCAGAGGAGAAGAATACTATTAGTATGTGACCTAGAGATGGCTCTTGTGATATTTTGGCAAAGGATATGGCTGATTTTTGCCCTTGTGCAAAAAGTTTGCCTAAGGCTAAATTGAAGAGTTTGCATTGGCAGAGAAAACTTTAACACAACCTAGTACCAATTCTACTAGTGGTTATTAGTGATAACTATAATGAGGATTTATAATGAAAAGGAGCAAGCTAAGCAATGTAAAATACAAAATGTGAAATTTGAGGAGAAAAGCAGCACCAGGAAGTGAAATGTAGCTAAGTTCTGTGTTCAAGCAGATAAACAGATTAAGAAATGGAATAAAGGGAATGATGACCTCAGGGAAAGAGCTCTCTGAAGTTTCCAATTTGTGAAAGGAATTAAAGAAAAGCTTAGGCAGAGCACAGGTGGCAAATACTTTCATCCCAGCACTTGGGAGGCAGATGCAGGTAGATCTCTGATTTTGAGGCCAACTTGGTTTTCAAATCGAGTTTCAGGACAACCAAACTTGGACAGTGAAGGAAGTCATTGAAAACAGATATCTATTGAAGATGTAACTGAATGGTGGGGCCATGTTTCAGCCCCAGCAATGAGAAGAATGTGGCGGCTTCAATCATCTGGTTCTGGCTTTAGAGTCAAGGATAGAAGAAAGGGGTTATGGAATCTCCATCTGTGACTAAGGGAAGCTGACAAGGCCAAGCATGTGTCATGGGTGTCCTTGCATAGAGGCCTAGAGAAGCCACTGTGTGAAGCTATGCAGGTGAAGCCTCGATTGCCTTGGAGATCCCAAAATCTTGGAGATCCCAAAATCTTGGAGATGCCAGGGTCATCGGATACCTGCTGAGAAAAGCTGCTAACAGGGAATAGAACCAGGCAAAGAGAGAAAAATGTGTTGCCATCAACAAAGCTGAAAGGAGTTGGAGATCTGAACAGCATTTTGACATCAAACATGGAGATACAGAATTTGGAGTTTACCTACTATATTTCAGTCTTCTTTGGTCCAGTAATTCCTCACTATGCTCCCTTTCCTCCACTTTGGAAAGGTAAACTTTACCCTATACCATTGTATGCTGGAAGTATGTAATTTCCTTTTTGATTTTATAGGGATTACATTTAAGTAAATTGTGTCTCAGAAGAGAGTTTGGACTTTGAACTTTTAAACATTGTTGAGACTGTGATAGACTATGAGGACTTTTGTAGTCAGACTAAATGTTTTTTTCCATTATGAAATGGCTACAAGGCTACGGGGACCAGGGAGTGGAGTGGACCCCATAGGGCCATAGGGAGTGGCACTATTAGGAGGTATGGCCTTTTTAAAGTAGGTATATCCTTCTTCCAGGAGGTGTGTCACTGAACACAGGATATGAGGTCTCAGAAATTCAAGCCAGGCCAATGGTTCATTTTCTCTTCCTGCTGCCTGCTGATCCAGATGTAGAACTCTCAGCTCTTCTCCAGCACCATGTCTATAAGCCAGCCCTAATTAAATGTTTTCCTTTATATGAATTACTATAGTCATGATGTCTTTTCACAGCAATAGAAACCCTAAGACACTATTATTTTTATGTGTCCCAATTTGCTTTCTGTTGTTTTGATAAGTATAATGACTCGAAGCAACTTAGGGAAGAAATGGTTTATTTCATCTTACAACTTCTAAGTCACAATCTATCAACAAGCCCAGTCAGAATGGAAATTAAAGTAGAAACTTGGAGGTAGAGACTGAACCAAAGGCAATGGTGCGGTGCTGCTTACTGGTTTGATCTCCATGGCTTGCTCAGATTACTTGCTTATTCAACCTAGGACAACCTGCCTCAGGGGTGGAATTACTCACAGTGGTATGAGAACTCCCACATCAATCATTAATTAAGAAAATGACCCACAAACATACCCACAGTACAGTCTGATATGTCACTTTCTCAATTGAGACTTTTTCTTCCTAAGTGACTGATTTGTTATCAAGTTGACAGAAAACTACTCCATACTGTCTCAAATGACAGATTTCATCAGTTCCATGAGTAAATGTGCTGGTCTGGTGTAAGTGATTAAGTTTTGTTTATCTACCTTTATGTGTTTTATCAATTTATTTATTTATTAACTAAAAATTGCAGTTTTGTTATCTCAAGAAAGAGATTATATTCTCGTCATTTTATCCTCAAAATAGCAAATTAATCAGGGCAAAATTTTATCTGTTGAACTTCAATTCCACATTACTTAAGATTTGATATTAACTAGTCCTGCCTGCCAGTCAGAGCAAACAGGATGGAAAGGGATTACGTGGCACCCTACTTTACTGACTCAATTATAAGAATATAAGTACTGTCACCATGATTCATACTATGACACTAACATGTTATTTGAATAGACTGTACTTCATTATTATCTACCAAACCATTAAAATGTAGACATTGTAAGAAGTTCCATCTCTTCCTTAACACTATCCCACTCAACAGTATGCAATGATAACACTAGTACCATTGACTAACAAATAGTATTATATCAGGCAGTATGAGGAGAACTTCATACATCTTATTTCATTTTCACAAACTTATTTCATAGAAAAGGACATTAAATTGAGTTTAAATTACTTTCCCAAGTCACACAGCTATTAATGTTGATTTGCTGATCATAAAGCTATTATCCAGTCAATTTTATTAGCTAGGATTTACAGGTAGTAAGTTATAAAATGTCAGGTGGCATAATATAAGAGAATAAACTAATAAGCTAGATGACAGAATCCAGGTTCAATATTTTCAAAGCTTGCCTAAGAGTAGATCATACTAATCAAAATGAAATTCAAATGACAGGAATTAAGAATAAATATAAAGTTAAAGAATGGAGGCTGTCACGTTATTAATGTGAATGAACATTTGGTACCCTATGAATGGTAGCCCTGACACTGGTCATTGAACAACAGACACAGACTTGCTTGCTGCAATATATAAACACAGTGGGTAGATGTAATAGGTTTGCCTACAGGCTAAAGCAAGGAAGCAAACAAGCAGCAAAAATTGTTTCTAAAATAAATAAACTCTCTGAGAGAAAATTCATTTTATAGATCTTAAAATCTGAAGAAAAAGCAAATATTGATCTACACACATAGATATTATCCTCTACAATAAACTTAAAAGAACAAGAAGCAAATAAAATGAAAAGCAACTGCAACTACGCCCAGAAGTGAAATATTGCAAGCATTCTGCCCAAGAGTAAATAATTCTTACTTTAAGAATTATGCAATTTTCCTTCTGCTTTCCTGTTCTTGCTTTAGGTATCCAGTTAAATACTATGCCCTTCAAATCTAAGCCACTGACAAAGACCTGTTGAAGAAAATTCACAGAACCCAGGGCCACACTGTATTTATAAAAGGTCCTTGTTGCTGATGCTAAGAAAGATTTGGTTTTAGCTGTTTCAGAACATTCAGTCTATGGTCACTTGGCTTTATGTGCTTGAGCATGACATCATAGTGGCATGAGCATGTAGAAGAGAAAGCTCTTCATTTTACCTAATAACAAGTATTATTCAGGAAAAGGAAGGTAGCAGGGGCCAGGGATCCCTAATTACATACTTCCTCCAGCTAGGCCATAGCTTCCTACACAGAATCTTTCAAAAGAACAGCAGCGCCTGGGGTCCTAGGCTTTAATACATGACAGGACATTTGCTATTCAAAACACACTACACAAAATCTCATATTACCTTATATGTCTATGTGTATAATTGTAAAAAAGGAAAAAATAACAATTGAAAAAAATAGTCTTCATAAAATAGAAATGCATAATCTCAGCTATCTTTTTAGGTTTCCATGTATAGAGATAATTTTGAAAAAAGTAAATGTGTGTGTGTGCATTCATTGTTTTGAGAGAGGATATCTAACCATAGCTAGCCTAGAACTCACTATGTAGTCCAGGCTAAATACAGCTCACAGAAGTTCACCTGTCAATGCCTCTAGAGTGCTGGTATTAAAAGTATGTATGTTTGAAGTCTAAGTAAATATTCTGGATGATAAATTGAAAAAAATTTCAGAAGGTTAAGACATTAGAGAAAAGAATTTAAATGTATGGAAAATTAAACTAAGTACAGAAATACAAACTTTGCATTCCTTTTGACTCTTACAGAAGATAATAATGTGAATAAAACCTGTTATCCAAAGCAATTTATATCATATTTCAAAAAAAGAAGATTGGTGTGGAATCTCCTACCTCATACAAATGTTAAATGATTAAGAAATGCAATATTAATTATCATGACTTGATTGTTATTCTTCACATATATATTAAATTACACTATTTCTCTTAAATACCTACAAATATTATATGGAAATTAAACTTTTAAAAATAAGTAATAAAATAAAATGTATAGGTAAATACCATTATTAATGGCTAAAGGTGAAAATAAATTCAACTGATAAATCTTACCTCAAACTTAGAAGAAAGACCCTGAGTTTGATCCCTAGGACCACCAAAAACAAAAGTACATGTAAACACAAGAAACCTTACTGTATAAGGCTCTGGATCATATGCACTAGGAAGTTCATGATAATACAAATGAAGTGCTATTGGCCAAACTTGAACTTGAATTTGATTAAGGCCTATAATGGCTTTAGTAGTTTATATGTATCTGGGTGTGAAGCAACATATTAATGACATTAAGCAGATACAATTTCTGAAACCTACAAATGTTGGCTTCATCATCAAAGAAGATTCAAAGATAAAGTAAAATAAAGAGAAAATTCACTTTAGAGATGCATCACCCAATTAGAATGTGTGTAAATATTGGGTCATAGTTCAAATAAAGCATCCATATAAAAGAAAATAAGTATCTCTCTTATTGCTTCCCCACTCCATCCCTGTTCCAGCTTTACCATCCCATTTTCTTATGTTCTTATCTCCCATGACCTACTTTGCATTGCCCACCCCTCACTTCCAGTTCACTCATGGAGATTTCATCTATTTCTCCTTCCCAAGGTGATACCATGATGGATGGAGATATCATGTGGATAGAGAGAAACCTGGTGCTAGGGAAGTTGCCAGGTATCCCCAAGGATGACCACAGCTTGGACTACTAGAAATAGTGGAGAGGGTACCTGAACTGAACTGACTTGCCACAGTGATTAGATTGGTCAATACCCTAGCTATCATCATAGAGCTTTTCTCCAATGACTGATGGAGGTAGATGCAGATATCCACAGCCAAACACCAGGCAGAGCTCCAGGAGTCCAGTAGGAGAGAGAGAGGAGGGATTCTATGAGCAAGTGCATCAGGATCATGATGGAGAAACCTGCAGAGATGACCAAACCAAACTAGTGGGAACTTATGAAAGTTGGATCAATGGCCATGGAGCCTGCATGGGACTGGACTAGGCCCTCTGCATGGTGAGACAACTATGCAGTTTGATCTGCTTGGGGGGCCCCTGGCGGTAAAATCAAAATCTGTCTCAGGTGCATGAGTGAGCTTTTTGAACTCCACTACCTATAATGGGACACCTTGTGCAACCTTGAGGCAGGGGGAAGTGCTTGGACTTGCCTCTACTGGATGTGCCTCCCCATGGGAGGCCTTGCCTTCTTGTGGGGGGCAAGTGGGAGGTGGGTTGGGGAGGGCTGGGGAGCAGGAGGAGGGAAAAGGTGTGTAAAATGAATGAAAAAAGATTTCTTAATTAAAAATAGAAAATAAGTGAGACAAGTAGATAAATCTAAAATGGTTGTGGGTTGGACTGTATTTTCTAAAATGTTATTAAAATCCTGCGAATATGGCCTAATTTAGAACCATCTTTTAAGATGAATAAAGGAAGATGAGGCTACCTTAGAGTGTTGTAGAATACAGTAGAATCCTATGGAAACTGGACTGGAAGCTTCTTCACTATTGGCTAGCCTCAAAATATTGCATGCAGGCAGCTGGGAAAAAGGTGAGCGGTGATCTTTCCCAGATTTGGACTCGAATGTTACAGCCTACAGAGAATCATGGAGTTGACCTGGTCTAGCTGTCTTGAGAGGAATGCGTCATGGATATCTGAGGTTTAAATCCACAGCTTCTGGAGTATTAAATGCCTTTTAGTTCCTGAGAAACTGAGGCACTACCTCAGACTGTGAAGCGTTCATGTCACCTGTGTTTCTTGGTGTTCCTTAGAAGTTAGTAAGTATATAGAAGTTAGTCAGAATAATTAGTCTTAGACATTAAACTTGTGTATCCTGTCTAGCTTAAAATTGTTATTATATTATTATATCATGGCAACCAACACTGTATTCTGTTTTGATAGGTGTATTTAAAAGTCTGATTGCTTGGAAAAGAAATTGTCTCAGCCTCAGTCTTCCTGAGACCCTTCCAACTCAGCCTGCTTTTAATTTCCACAGACCATATCAGAAGCCCCTTGTGTGATAAGTAAGGGCTGGTGCTTACAAATACCAATTTGCCTGGGAAGAGGTAGTAACTGACGAAATAGTGGCCTAATTGTTGTGGCGGGGGGACTGATTTCCTGTAATATCTGAGTCCCACTATGCAGGAAGGAGTTCATGTTTTGTACTGTGGAATTGGTCACAGGCCCATCACTGATGTGGTCATAGGCACTATACATGAATCAACTACTTTTGTTTTGCTAAATGAACCATTTGTTAAACTCTTTCTTAAATACTTATGTTTAAAACCATAGATAAGTTCTGCTCCTAGTCTTGATCAAAGAAGCTTCTCTTTGCAGTGAACAGTGGCTAATGTAGAGACTTGGTATCATGTCAAGATACCAAAAACTAGTGACTTGAATGCTCATCCATAAAGAAGACGCTCACATAATTCCCTCTAAGGTTTTGGAAATGTAGAGCAAGAGGGGACAAAGAAAATATATAAGTCAGGTAATTGGAATGAGTACTGTGAAATCCTGGCATAGCGGAATGGCATGGTCATGGCACTCATGACCTCACAGCATCTGAGGTTCTTGCATAGGGCCTGTACAAGATTGAGCCAGGAAGGGTTGGTTCAGTGCTTAAGTGCACTTGTTGTTCTTGCTAGGACCTGAGTTGACTACTAGTACCCACACCATGGTTCACTACTGTTTGTAACTCCAGGTCTAGGAGATCCAATTCCCTTTTCTGAAGTCTGTGGGCACCAGGAATACATGTGGTAAACATACACACATGCCTGCAAAATGTTCATGGTTATAATAAATGTTTTATTAAATTGAAAAAAGCAAAATAAGACTGAAACAGTTAGCATACAGTCATAGATTGGAAAGGTGCTCACTGGACCCTTCTCCATCCTATCCCATTCCAACCCATGGATGTTAATTACAGTTATCCTGATTAGGTTTTTATTTCTTTGTTTTGTCAATTTGTCACAAAGCTTGAGTTATATGAGAAGGAACTACAATTGAGAAAATATCTCCACAAAATTGGTCTGAAGGCAAGTCTGTGGTACATTTCATTAATCAGTAATTGATGTGGGAGGGCCCAGACTACTGTGGGTGGTGCCATTCTTGAGTAGCTGGTCCTGGGATATGTAAGAAAGCAGGCAGAGAAAGCTATAAAGAGCAACCCCATGAGTAGCATTTCTCTGTGGACTCTGCTTGAGTTCTTGAGTCCGGGTTCCTGCCTTGAGATCCTGCTATGACTTTCTGGAGTAGTAGAGTGTGACCTGACAGTTGTAAGAAGAAATAAAGTCTTCCCTTCACAAGCTGATTTTGGTTATGATGCTTTGTTACTGCAATAGAAATCCTGACTAAGGCAACAGTCAAGGACAGCTGGTGGAGTGGAAAAACTGTCTTCAGTGAGATAGCAATTGACGAATTACTCAGGCTTCAGTAGATAGCTTCATACCCATTCCTACATGTGTGGTTGTGGTTCAACCCAGTGGGTCACAAAGCAAAAGAAAGAACAAGACAAAAAGAAAAGATGGATGGGATCTTGATGAGAAGGAAGGATTTGAGTTTAGAATAAGTGACAGTTGAATGCTCAACCCTAAACAGAACATTTACAACATTCCCTCTAAGGCTCAGGGAACATTGTTGAAGAGATGGGAGAGAATGTAAGGGAAGAATGAAAGATGGGGCAGAAATGAATTATGAAATGCTGTCTTATGGGCATAACACAGCCAGTGTAATCATGATCTTATGGCAGCAACAATGGGCTTTCACAAGGCGGAGGCTGTCAACAATCCACTAAAGACTGTGCAGGGCTCACTGAGCTCTACCCCTCCCTGCTGAACTCTTGACTACTGATGGATTCTGGAGAAATAACAACTATTGTCTTCAAGTGAGTACCTACTGATCTGTCTTCCATTGAATACTCACAGATGAGCCCACCAGGTGCCAACAGATTGATCCAAACCCATGATCAAACAGATGGTTCTGGTTAAGCTCAGGGGAGGCACAAAACCAACCCAAAAACATTTGGGAAGGTGACTTGTTGGAGGGAGAGGAAACATACTAAGAGTAGGAGGGCGATAAGAGTATGAGAGCAGAAAGAATGTGTTATATCCATTATGAAACTGTGAAAGAACAAATTTAATGAAGGTTTGTTTTTACAAAACAATCCTGGAAATAGTAATATTATGGTGCTAATATAATTTACATGTATACATGTGTTTTATGTCATTGCTTTTCTGTTTGTTTTTCCAAATTAAAAATAAAAGGAAAGATACAAATCAAAATTTACTATTGTTTATTATGGGGATATGAGCTGGCAGAAAGATGGGGGTTAGTGTCTATTTATTGTGGGCTGGGGTTTGAAGTCAGTGCCATGCACATGCTATCCAAGTGCTCTACCACTCAGCTTTACTCCATGCCTTCCTACTATTTATTTGCCTCCTCTCTAACCCTTGTTCTTATAACAAGCTTTATTAAAGAAATAGTAAAAGCATGCAGAGGAGTTTATCATAGTCTTATCCTGAAAAAGGATATCAAATACATTTGTGTTTAAAGGACAATACTCAATGTTTCTCATTGTGCCAATTATTTGTGTTGTTTCCAGAAAATTAAAATTTAGTTTGTCTTCTGCATTTCTCATTTCAGTTTTCTTCTTCTAGCCTTATCCTTGCTCCGTTTGGTTGATATGTGAATATGTATCATTTCATTTGTCACCACCTTCTTAGGCAAATATTCTTACTTTCAAAGGTACAGTTATTTGAGGGAGGTCATTTGGGTATTTGTGTCACCAAACCAGATGTTGGGCAATACCATAAAGTAAGGATTTTAAAAAAGAAATAGGCAAATAATTTTCATGATTACTCCTTGGTTTTCACTGTTGGCATTATCTTTTTCTCAATCTCTAAAACATTTTCAGTGGTCACCCAGTTATGTCATTTTCTGAACGTGAGGACAGTTTTCTCCAGAGAAAATGATAGTCTGAGAGGGAGAGTTAGCAGCAAGCGGGAGAGAAGGACTTATTCAATTGCTTTCCCAGGGTGCTTTGCAACTATAACAGAGTTCTATAACACAATTCTTTCAATGATATAAAGATGTACAAAATTTTGGTTTGGTAGTTGGTCGCATGATAAAACATTCTTTCTTATGTGGGTGGTTGCAACATTCACCGGTTTTCAGAACTTGAATTGGCAGAGTTCTAGTACAAGTTTCACAAGTGGCCTGGCAGGTTCACAGGTGGCAGCAGTGAGGTAAGTAGCGCTATAAAATAAAGAGGGTTTGAGTCTGACCCCCTAACCTTCCAATTGTCCTTTTAAGTATACTCAGAGGCTCGGTTAGCTTAACTGACATCTTCAGTATCTTATTCTGCTGTCAAACCACTGAAAAAGATTTTTCATTGTAATTCCAAATTCTGTTTTATTTTATATTACCTGAGACCAAAGTAATATTATGAGAAATTTAAGAAATTATATTACATACACTAAGAATCTAATTTAATGAGGTAATTATGTCAGATACTTTACTTCCACTAGCAGTAACCTATTATTGTACTACAAGGCACTTCGATGGTACCATGAAAGACTGATGCATATTTCAAAACAATTATGTATCATTGTCATATGAACTCTAGTGTAAGAATGTTATTTCATTTGTCTCCTACTTTTGTAAGTGTGTTATTGAGATTACCAATTCATTTGGAGCAGCATTTCACAAAGTATTGGGTATCATCTACTGCAAGATAGAAAAATCAATGTAAGTAGACTCTCAAGTTGACTAGAAATAAAGTCTATACAGAGACAGGTAAGAGCTCATTGTCACAGATCTAGTTCATTTGTCTCACACTTCTAAAGAGCTTAAGTTTCAGAGAATGCAAAGATCAGGTAGTTCAGAAATCCCATAGAATGACAAAGGCAAAGGTTTACTGGTTGTGTTTATAGAGGAGGGAATTTGAAAGCCTACTCGTTTATGAATTGCCTAAGAATAATAGAATGTACTCAGGAAAACATCATTACTCTAGCTCTTATATGGGACACAATACTTTCTACTTTTGAGGTTCTGGACATAGGTGAAATGACTTATTGTCCATAGTGTTTCTTGTTTGTCACTCTGATTTTCTCTCTGAAGTTCAAGAAAGACATCTGAATATTCTGTTTGTACTTTTATTTCCCAAGGAGTTGATCTGTAAATTGTTTGTAAAGATCTCCTTTTCTCAAAGATTATTTCTTATAAAAGTAATGGTAATACAGTCCGATAAAAAAGAAAGCATGCTGGCATATGAACTAGTGTCATTTTGCTTGTACAATGATTTTGAAAAAAAATAGCAAAATAAACTGCCATAATGAACACCTATTTCTAAAATTCTAGGAATAACAAGAAGCATTTTGAAATTAAATTGTGAAAACCTAAAATAGTAGAACTGACTAAATTACATTTTTAATGGGCAATAAAATCACCTCTATAAAGAACTGATGTATAGCAAAACAGAACATGGATCAATTCACAAGATGACAGCTAGAAACTACTTGGGTCTTCTTTGTACATGCAAAACCAATCTCAGGGCTTTTTAATCAACCTACAAACAATAAGACCCTTGTCTGCCTGCCCGCAAGCATATTCCAACCAAGTTGTTCTCTATGAATTTTTATATTCTATGAATGAATTATGAATAAAATTTCCAAATGTCACCAAGCAGATTATCATTATGTATCAACATCCTCAAGCTACTTTTTGGCAATAAATGTCAGAAGATTTTTTTATGAGTTTTAAAACTTATTTGCAATTTGTAATGAGGTTTTTGAAAGAACCATTATTTTATGAGTGAGAACAACTGTCAAATAAATGTATTTGTAATGTCAGGAGTTTCATTACCACATGTCTGCAGGGTAAAGTTTAGGTGCTAAACTGCTTCTTGGTTTATGGCCCTCTGATAGATTTAAAATATGGGGTAGAGCCCTTGCAACATTCATTAGCTTTTCTCTACCTTTTTAAATTAATAATTTAACTTACTTTCCTTATTATCTCATTGTCACTCATCTACTCCATTAAGGAATCATTACACATTGGCATTTATAATTTTACAGGCAAGGGAAATAGAAGTATTAACCAATAGCATTGCATTACCCAACAATAGCTGTGCATTTCAAGCTGAGCCAGGAGCAATGTGGATTTTATGTCATTAGAAATCTTTTCATCTCTTTTTAATTTAAAACAGAAGAAAAGATTTTAATTCTTCCTCAGAACAATTCATATCCTGTGGATTTTTCCCATTAGGCAATAAAGCTATAATATTAAGATTGAATATATAAATAATTCTCATAATCCAAAGGAAAGAAATAGAGCTACCTCAGAACATTTCATTATGAATAGGGTTTTGTCATAGTATTAAAAAGTATATTAATGGTAATGAAAGTCTTAGAAACTATTCTTTAAATTCTCAACTCTGTATTTTGTATAAATCAGACTAGTTCAATATTTGTGGTAAGTGGCATATATTATTCCATTGGAAAAAATGGTAAATATAAGATCAGGATTCCCCTCACAAACTGTTGTTGAAAAGAATAAGATTGTTTTATATTTACCTAAAATTATGCATAATAACATTAGTCTGTGTGTGTCTTAAAGGGAGTTAAGCATATTGGACTGAAAATGTTCCCCGAAAGAACCATAGAGTAACAAAAACTCCAATGCTAGGCACAAGAAAACTCTTTTTCAGTGGTTGATCAGCTTAGTCTAATGAAGAGTGGTCAGCTTTGATTCCACATACACAGAAACAAAAACATAAACAACAGATTTAGCATTTTCTTTAAATATATATATATATGATATACATATATGTGTATAACTATCATACTCATACTTATATATGTGTATATATAATAACATATACACTTAATCATACATATAAACATATGTTTATATATAATTATAGTAACCAAAGAAAAGAGGCTATCAGCTTGAGAGTTGGAAAGGGATGGAATAAGGGAGGGTAGCTTGGAGGGGCTGGAGGGAGGAAAAGGAAAAGGACAAATGATTCAATTCTATTTCAAATAAAATATACTAAAATAAAGTAAGCCATTACCATCTTAAATATTAATTGTAAATTTAATCATCCATGAGTGTACATACCAAAATAACATCATAGCACTTCCACATTAAGTGGGGTAATAATATGTTTTCAAGTTTATTCTAGTATCTAAGCTATCTTCTGACACCAAATTAAAGACTAATAGTCCCTCATTTTCTTCCAGAGTACTTAATTACACTTTTTAGTATGAATATGATGGTGTTATTTAGTTTTATAGAGCACTTGGGTGTAGTTGTAATTTCTCCACTCACACATGGGCTTAAAAAAATAGTATATTGAAACATATAAAAATGTAAAGCATTTCTGAATGAAGACTTATGGGTGAAGACTTTACCTGAATTTTAATGTAAATGAGACTGGATTTTAGACTAGGAATAATAAATGTTAAGAGAAAAATATGAAAGGTGCTTTGTATACTGCTGACTCTTGAAAGAGATTTATGGCAAATCAATTTTTCTACTCAATTTTGAAAAATAATAAACAAAATATTTAAAATTATTCTGTGCATGTGTATAAATACACCACATACCAATCTAAGTTATACTGAGAAATTACAGTATAAATATTAGAAAAGGAGAGAAATAGAAGAGTTGCATAGAGATTATTTGTAGTTTTATAAAAGTAACTAAAATTTTTAAATACTCAAGAATATCTCATAAATGAAATCAATATCTTAGATCTATTTATTACAAATTATGATTGTTGAGTTGAAATGTTTCTGTACATTAATTTCTTCCCTTTTTGCCATCTTAATTTTCCCTTACATTGAGATGACTATTTGTGGTGTTACCCCAAAGCTGAGGTACAATGGGTAAGACTTGGAGAGAAGACTGTCAGTCTTGTCCCTAATTAACTATAGAAACCTGAATCAGACCTTCCTCACCTGAGGGTTTTGTGAAATCCTTTTGCAGAGTCTGTGGTTCCCAATTCTGAGAAAGATGGATAGCAGATTCAGCAACCAGGCAGCATTCATTATCTGCTTTTCCGAATGAAGCACCTTGAGGACTCTGCGAATTTTGGAGACAGAGAAAGCAAATCAGCTGTCTAAGATACATGTTCAAACTTTTACAAACTCAAAATGTAGGAGCATGTTTTTGATTAAAATATTGCCTCCATCTAAAAGCATGCAATTTGGAAAATATGGCATAAGGGACACTTTATGTTTTTGTATCTACAGCAAAATATCTTTAAAAAGAGTGCCCTAAATTTGTACCATCAATTTATATCACATCTGTTATTTTAAGTACTTTTTACCCCTAATATAGGTTAAAAATGCCAAGAAATAATTGTATCCTTATGGTAAATTTATCAATGAAAAACATAAATCTTAAATGCCATTTACAACTGCAACTGTAAAATCTCTTATAAGTCCACCAAAATTCTATATTTTGAGCATATTCAATACATTTGACTTTTTCAATTCAATAGCCTTGACTGTTGAGCTACCATTAGCTGTCTGTATGCTATGGTATAGAAAGAACAACTTGATTGCTTTTCTATTAGAACAAGAATATAATTGAGGGGAGAGAAGGAAATGCAAAAGGCTTTTTTTCCCCTCTGGTGACTATTGTAGCAGAGGGGGAGAGATTCAAAGATACTCAATTATAGACATAGCCAGATTTTCCTCATGTGGACAAAATCCCAAAATCCTATCAAAACAAAACAGACACACAAAACATATATCTGTTTGAAGTTATATAAATGTTGCAAAAGAAATGCTATCAATTAATAAAAGATTATAGAAATTATTGCTGATAAACAAATCTTATATGCAGGGACAAGGTTTTCTTTTACCTGGCAACTTATTTTAAAAGTTTAACTTTCAAATACATATGTGTGTATATATCACAGATATACAATACATTTAATAGTAAAAGTCAGAGGAAGTAAGTACAAAGAAAGCTGCAATGGAGTAAGAGAACGGTACCAGATGATAATTTAAATGTTTAGAGAAACGGCAACAATCCAATCAATCTGACCAAAATAATAAAAATACATCAATGTATATACTTCCTCTCTTTTCTTCTTTTGGCTTCCTTAAACACAGAAACTTTCATAAATTACTAAATATAGAAATATTGTATCAGGTCTACATAACATATAGATGTGATATGTAAAAAAACACATGAATGCTTCTTTTATGTGGCCTGAGGTGACCTGTAAAATTGGCTCACTATTCTCCTTTCCCAGAAAACACTAGAAAATTGTGCAAGTCAAGATGTTTAAATATTCTTGTTTACATTAAGGACACCCATGAAGCCATAACATGTATGTATATCTCCAAAGCCAGCACATATCTGTAAGGTGTCATGTGTACCATTTGGTGGTATAATGGTGGAATCATTAAATGTGCCCAGGCCAAACAATGGGGCTGAATACAGAAAAGTTCTATAGCACAAAAAAGTGTTAAATTTTTGCTTTGTTTTTAAGTTCATGCTTAAAAACACAAAAAGTGCTGTTGAATTCAAGTGTTTATATAGAGTCTCCAGCCACAGGTGAACAAAGCACCCAGGGTTCATTGCACACTTATTGAAATCCTGTGTGGATTAAACCCATACATGAGCTCCCCTACAGCCCTGGGATGATCCTGCCTGCAAACAAGATAACTGTTCCTAAACTTAAAGTGGAGATAACACAGAGGAGAAATACATTAAAAATGAAGCTGGAGAAAGGAAAAACTTCTGGCATGGCAATAAATAAGCAAATAAGAAATAAACCATGAAATAAAATAAAGGCAAAGTTAGGTTTTCACAAAAGCAAATTTTATATATATTTGGAGCTAATATTTGATTGTACTCCTTCATTGAAATTAGGAAAAATTGGAAATAGACTGAAATCAGTATTTATATGAAAAGCTTGCAAGTAACCACTCAAAAAAATAATGAAAAGGATAAAACACTGTTAAAACAATTATAATGTTAGAAAAATAATTACTTAAGTTACAAAGATATATAGTAATTATTAAGAGGATACATGCAATTCATACATATCAAACAAATTTGGAAATGTCATAGATACATCCACTTATCTATAACAACATTAAAAGTGATGACTAAAAGATTATACACTGAAGATACAAAGCTATTAATGATTTGAAAATAAGAGAATGAAAAAAGCTAATAAAAAACAAATCAACTTAAGTGTCTCTACTAATAAACTGATTAGGCTTGACCATTACACAAAATATCTATAAATATGACAGACTTTATAATAGTAAAATTAATAATAATAATGTGTCTATTTATAGTATGTAATTATTATTAACATATATACACATATGAATGAATTACAAAATATAGCACAAACTTAAGGCACCTAATCAGTAGAGAGTTTGACAGTAACAGTTTCAGACTTCAACACTCCATTCTCAATAATCAGTAGAAAATTAGCCGAAGTTTAGGAAAAAAAGAAATGCTAGTAGATTTACATAACATTACATTTAAAAAGAATACACATTAATCTCAAATATCTGTGAAACATTCTCCAGGTTAGATTTTATGTTGACCATAAAATAATTATTAATAATTTTTGAAAAATCAGAAGAGAAAATAAGTCCAAAACAATTTCACTGTTACACTGACTAAAAACAAAACAAAAATACTAAAATTAAACTTTAAATTTTTTGATGAATAAATGTTGTTATATAAAAATCCTCAAAAACATCAGAAACTCAGACAGCAACATATAAAAATGATTAAAGTTTGTAATCAACTAAAATTTACACCAGATGCAAAATTAATTTGCTTTATTAAAACAATAAATGTAAAGTACCACATCAAAAAAATACAGGAATAAGAAACTTTTACTCTCTCAGTAGATGTGAAATAAATACCATGATCATCTAACACCTTTTATGCTTAAAACATTTACCATTGCTTCAATAAAAGGATACTTTTTGAAAACTACCTATGGAAAATTCATAGCTGCTATCATAATTGATGGTAAAAGATTAAATGCTTTCTTATTAGTATGTCATAAAATATCTAGGATGTCACCTACCTCCACTCTGACCAAACTAGAAGAGGTCTACTTTAAAAATATAGAAGAAGAGGGGTTCATGCACGGCAAACCTGTAGAGGTTTAAGTATAACTTTTAGAAGTTGGTTCTTTTTTTAGACTTTGTGGATACCCAAAATTGAAATTAGAAAAATTCTTATTGTGAGTGGAATAAAATTCTATATATGGGAATTTCTTGCATGTAGAAAATAACATAAAAAATTCAATATCATCTACCTATTCTGGAGTTGTAGGGAGGAGATGTTACATGGGTGGAGGAGCAGGTTATCAGAACAACTGTGGTGAGTCCATGGATTCAAGAAAACCTCTAGGCATTGTAAGAGGAAGTAACTGTCAAAAAAGAAACAGAAGGAAAGAAAGGAAGAAAGAAAAACACTGGAAATGAACTGCTTTGATTCTCTTTGTAACACCTAGGTATTGATAAAGTCCTCACCAAGTTAAAAGTTCATACGGAAAAAGTGGAAATTCAACACGGACAAACAAAAATTGATATATAATTCTGTATCTTTTTAGAAAAATCACCCATTGTTTTCCTTCCTTTGACTAATATCAGATAACTGAGTCTCACAATTAATTTGATTAAATAGTGGTTGATCCTAGGCTGTAGGATCCTGGCCAACCTCTTTCAACCTTCTCTACAATAATGTTCTATTTTCTTTCATCTCAGCCATCATTTTCCCTACATCATACAAGAAAATATTAATTTGAAGGTGTTAGGAATCAAATCTAATTCTCAGTAAGAAGAAGTGCTTTTATACACTGAGCCAGCTCACTAGTCCTGCAAAGGAGAAAATCTTAAAGGCATCTATAAGACAAATTACATTGTATACAGAATAATAACGTTAGTGATGATTTTTTTATCAAAACTGAACAAATA
This sequence comes from Peromyscus californicus insignis, assembly GCF_007827085.1. Classification (NCBI taxonomy): domain Eukaryota; kingdom Metazoa; phylum Chordata; class Mammalia; order Rodentia; family Cricetidae; genus Peromyscus; species Peromyscus californicus. The sequence continues at coordinate 71,516,289 of NW_026294391.1, read as the reverse complement.
AGAAGTGAGAACAGTAATATCTTTAAAGAACATAAAAATCCAAACTAGAAGTTTATGCTAGTGACAATATTTCAAAAACAAAAATGGACTAAGGAATTTTTAGATGTACAGCTATTGAAAGAGTTTGTCTGTAGCAGATCTACACTGAGAGACAAAGATGCTTTAGGAATCCTACAAGTAGAAACCAAGTGGCACCATATTGAAACATAGAATTATACAAGGTAGTGAAGACCATTAGAAATACCAATTGGATGGATAAGAAGAAGACATTTTCTGTATTACTTATTTTTTTTAATATAAAATATAGTGCTTAAATAAAACAAATGACTACACAATAGAGTACACATTACATGTGTGGAAACTATATGGCATATTAGCATAGAGACAAAATTTGGTACATTTATAATTTAGATTTGTTATATTACATGGAAAGTGAATTTTGAAGATAAACTGTGGTAAATTAAATATATACTAAAACTATTAACCACAGATTAACTATGAAAATCAAGAGTTGCACTTCCTCTGCTTCCTTGCCAAGAAAGCAGACCCCTGTGTCACCAGTGAAAACTGGAGACATAAGCCCACCCTGCACTGATTGGGAACAGATAAGGCCCCATCTCTGGACTGAGTAGACCAGGTCCCTAGCCCCTAGGCCTGGGAGCACATCCTGTGCCCCTCCCCCAAGCCATTAGAGCCCCAGGGACCAGCCAGCTGCCCCTTCCCCTAGTCTCCTCACCAAGAAAACAGCCCCCTGTGACACCAGTGAAATCTGAAGACATAAGACCACCCTGCACTGATTGGGAACATGTAAGGCACCATCTCTGGACTGAGCAGAGGAGATTGGTAGCCCCTAGGCCCCGGGGGCACATCCTGTGCCCTCCCCCAAGCCACTGGAGCCCCAGAGACTGGCCAGCTGCCCCTTCTCCTGCAACCTCGCCAAGAAAACAGCCCCCTGTGACACCAATGAAAACCGGAGACATAAGCTTACCCTGTACTGATTGGGAACAGTAAACAGGTCCCAAACGGCACAGATTGGGAATAGCTGCTCTGTGAAACGAGCCCTCTGGTGCCCATTGGACTAAGATCTGTTCCCTGAGACACAGAATCCATCAGCACAGATAGAACCCAAGAGCCCAGATTAGAACAAGGGTATCAATCTGACCAAAAGAGGCTCCCTCAGACACAGACAATACTTGTACTGAGTAGAAGAAGAGATGGGTAGACGCCAATGCAAAAATATAGTCAACAACATGAAGATCAATATCGCACCAACAGAACATAGTGGTGCTATGTCAGCAAGACCTGAACATCCCAAAGCAGAAGAAGCAGAAGAAATAGACCTTAAAAATGACCTTAAGAAGATGATAGAGGCCTTTAAAAAGGAAATAAAAACTACCCTTAAAGAATTCAAAGGAAAGACAAACAAAAAATTGGAAGAAATCAATAAATCCCCTAAAGAAAGTCAAGAAGAAGCAATTAAACGGGTGAATGAAAAAGTCCAAGATCTGAAAACTGAAATCGAGATAATAAAGGAGACACAAACAGAGGGAAGGCTGGAAATGGAAAATCTGAGTAAACGGACAGGAACTACAGATGCAAGCATAACCAGCAGAATGCAAGAGATGGGCGAGAGAATCTCTGGCACTGAAGATACAATAGAGGAAATAGATTCATCAGTCAAAGAAAACACTAAAGCCAAAAAAGTCATAACACAAAATGTCCAGGAAATTTGGGACACCATAAAAAGAGCAAACCTAAAACTAATAGGGATAGAAGAAGGAGAAGAATACCAACTCAAAGGCACAGAAAATATATTCAAAAAAATCATAGAAGAAAACTTTCCCAAATTAAAGAAGGAAATGCCAATGAAAGTACAAGAAGCTTACAAACACCAAATAGACTGGATCCAAAAGAAACCCCTTGACACATAATAACCAAACCATTAAACATACAGAATAAAGAAAATATATTAAGAACTGCAAAGAAAAGAGGCCAAGTAACATATAAAGGCAGACCCATCAGAATAACACCTGATGTCTCACTGGAGACTCTGAAAGCCAGAAGGTCTTGAACAGACGTTATGAAGACACTAAGAGACCATGGATGCCAACCCAGACTATTATACCCAGCAAAACTCTCAATCATCATAGATGGAATAAACAATATATTCTATGATAAAACCAGATTTAAATAATACATATCCACAAATCCAGCCCTACAGAAAGCACTAGAAGGAAAAAAAAATCCAACCTAAGGAAGTTAGATACAACCATGAAAATACAGGGAATAGATAATCTCACACCAACAAATACCAAAGAAGAAAAACACACAACACTGCCAACAAAAAATAACAGGAATTAACAATCACTGGTCATTAATAGCCATTAATATCAATGGTCTCAATTCACCTATAAAAAGACACAGGCTGACAGAATGGATATGAAAACAGGATCCATCTTTCTGCTGCATACAAGAAACACACCTCAACTTTAAAGACAGACATTACCTCACAGTAAAAGGCTGGGAAAAGACTATCAAATCCAATGGACTTAAGAAGCAAGCTGGTGTAACTATCCTAATATCTAATAAAATAGACTTCAAACTAAAATCAATCAAAAGAGATCAGGAAGGACATTACACACTTATCACAGAGAAAATCCACCAAGACAAAGTCTCAATTCTGAACATTTATGCCCCAAATACAAGGGTACCCACATTTGTAAAAGAAACATTACTAAAGCTTAAATCACACATCAAACCCCACACACTAGTAGTGGGAGATTTCACCACCCCACTCTCACCACTAGATAGATCTGCCAGACTAAAACTTAAGAGAGAAATAAGGGACCAAGCAGAAGTTATGACTCAAATGGACTTAATAGAGATATACAGAACATTCCTCAGTAACACAAAAGAATATACCTTTTTCTCAGCACCCCATGGGACCATCTCTAAAATTGACGACATGCTCGGTCACAGAGCAAATCGCAACAGATACAAAAAAAAAATGGAATAATCTCCTGTATTTTATCCAACCACCATGGCTTAAAGTTACTTTTCAACAACAACAAAATTTACAGAAAGCCTACAATCTCATGGAAACTGAACAATGCCCAAATAAATCACCAATGGGTCAAAGAAGAAATAAAGGAAGAAATTAAAGATTTCTTAGAATTCAATGAAAATGAAAGCACAACATACTGAAACTTATGGGACACTATGAAAGCAGTGCTAAGAGGAAAATACATAGCACTAAATACCCACATAAAGAAGATGGATAAATCTCACACTAGTGACTTAACTGCATACATGAAAGATCTAGAACAAAAAGAAGCAAACTCACCCAGTAGAAACAGATGCCAGGAAATAATCAAATTGAGGTCTGAAATCAATAAAATAGAAACAAAGAGAACAACACAAAGAATCAATGAAACAAAGAGTTGGTTCTTTGAAATAATCAACAAGATAGACAATCCCTTATCCAAATCAACCAAAAGGCAGAGAGAAAGCATCCAAATCAACAAAATCAGAAATGAAAAGGGAGACATAACAACAGACAATGAGGAAATCCAGAGAATCATCAGGTCATAATTCGAAAACCTGTACTCCACAAAATTGGAAAATCTGAAAGACATGGACAATTTTCTGGATAGGTAACACATACTAAAGTTAAATCAAGACCAGATAAACTATTTAAATAGGCCAATAAACCCTAACAAAATAGAAACAGTCATTAAAAGTCTCCCAACCAAAAAAAGTCCAGGACCAGATGGTTTCAACACAGAACTGTAACAGAATTTCAAAGGAGAGTTAATACCAATACTCTTTAAATTGTTCCACTCAATAGAAACAGAAGGAAATTTACCAAACTCTTTTTATGAGGCTATAGTTACCCTGATACCCAAACCACACCAAGATGCAACAAAGAAAGAGAATTACAGACCAATCTCCCTCATGAACATTGATGCAAAAATACTCAATAAAACATTGGCAAACCGAATCCAAAAACACATCAAGAAAATTATCCACCATAATCAAGTAGGCTTCATTCCAGGGATTCAAGGATGGTTCAACTTATGAAAATCTGTTACTGTAATACACCCTGTAAACAAAGTGAAAGAAAAAAACCCATATGATCATCTCATTAGATGCTGAAAAATCCTTTGACAAAATCCAACACTCCTTCATGATAAAGGTCCTAGAGAGATCAGGAATACAGGGAACATACCAAACCATAATAAAGGAATTTTACAGCAAGCCAACAGCCAACATGAAATTAAAATGAGAGAAACTCAAAGTGATTCCACTAAAATCAGGAACAAGACAAGGCTGTCCACTCTCCCCATATTTATTCAATATAGTACTTGAAGTTCTACCTAGAGCAATCAGACAATAAAAGGAGAACAAATGGATAGAAATTGGAAAGGAAGAATTCAAACTTACACTATTTGCAGACAATATGGTAGTGTACATAAGTGACCCCAAAAATTCTACCAGGGAACTCCTACAGCTGATAAACTCCTTCAGTAAAGTAGCAGGATACAAGATTAACTAAAAAAATCAGTAGCCCTCCTATATATAAATGATAAAAGGACTGAGAAAGAAATCAGAGAAACATCACCATTTACAATAGCCACAAATAATGTAAAATACCTTGGGGTAACTCTAACTAAGCAAGTGAAGGACCTGTATGATAAGAACTTTAAGTCAATGAAGAAAAAAATGAAGAATATATCAGAAAATGGAAAGATCTCCCATGATCGTGGATAGGTAAGATTAGCATAGTAAAAATGGCAATCTTACCAACATCAATCTACAGATTCAATGCAATCCCCATCACAATCCCAACACAATTCTTCAGACCTGAAAAGAACAATACTCAACTTCATATGGAAAAACAAAAAACCCAGGATAACTAAAAGAATCTTGTACAATAAAGCAACCTGTGGAGGCATCACAATCCCTGACTTCAAGCTCTACTATAGAGCTACAGTAATAAAAACAGCTTGGTACTGGCATAAAAAGCAACATGTCAATCAATGGAATCGAATTGAAGTCCCTGACATTAATCTGCAAACCTATGAACACCTAAATTTTGACAAAGAAGCCTAAAGTATAAAATGGAAAAGAAGAAAGCATTTTCAACAAATAGTGCTGGCATAACTGTATGTCAACATGTAGAAGACTGCAAATAGATCCGTATCTGTCATCACACACAAAACTTAAGTCCAAGTGGATCAAAGACCTCAACATAAATCCATATATTCTGAACCTGATAGAAGAGAAAATAGGAAGTAGTCTTGAATGGCACTGGGGATCACTTTCTAAATATAACACCAGTAGCACAGACGCTGAGAGCAACAATTAATAAATAGGACCTCTTAAAAGTGAGAAGCTTTTGTAGGGCAAAGGACACTGTCAATGAGACAAAATGACAGCCTACAGAATGGGAAAACCCTACATCTGACAGAGGGCTGATCTCCAGAATATATAAATAACTCAAGAAACTAGACATCAAAATACCTAACAGTCCAGTTGAAAAATGGGCTATAGAGCTAAACAGAGAATTTTCAACAGAAGAATCTCCAATGGCTGAAAGACACTTAAGGAATTGCTGAACATCCTTAGTCATCAGGACAATGCAAATCAAAACAACTCTGAGATACCACCTTATACCTGTGAGAATGACTAAGAAAAAAAACACTGAAGACAGTTTATGTTGGAGAGGATGTGGAGCAAGAGGAACACTCCTCCACTGTGGTGGGAATGCAAACTTGTACAGCCACTTTGGAAATCAGTATGGCAGTTTCTCAAAAACTTTGGAATCAATCTTCCTCAAGACCCTGGATACTAGATATAAATAAAGGATCGCCAGACTGCAATGCACAGCTCCAGTGAGGCTAGCTAGTAAGGAGGACCCTAGGATGGATGCATGGATTGCCCAGTGATGGGGAAATGAATTAGATGTGCATGAGCAAACTAGGGGTGAGGGAGGGTAATGGAGAGCAAGGGACAGGGGATGAGAGCTTAGGGGAGTGGGAGGTTCGAGTTGGAACAGGAACAGAGTGGGAGAACCAGGAATGAGATAGCATGATAAATGAAGACACCATGGGAATAGGGAGAAGCAGAGGGCCAGGGAGCTTCCCAGGAATCCACAAGGATGACTCCACCATAGACTACTGGCAATAGTAGAGAGGGTGCCTGAGCTGGACTACTCTGGTGATCAGATGGCTCAATACCCTGTCATCATAGAACCCTCATCCAGTGACTGATGGAAGCAGATGCAGAGATCCACAGCAAGGTCCCAGGCAGAGCTCCAGCAGTCCAATTCATGAGAGACAGGAGGGATTCTATGAGCAAGGGATATTTAGACCATGACTTGAAAAAGCACAGAGACAACTAGCCAAACTAGTGGAAATGTATGAACTGTAGACCAATGGCTGAGGAGCCCCCATGGTACTGGACTAGGCCCTCTGGATGAGCGAGACAGTTGTTTAGCTTGAACTGTATAGGGGTCCACCAGGCAGTGGGATTGGGACCTGTCCCTAGTACATGAGCCGGCATTTTGGAGCCCAGTGCCTATGGTGAGACACTTTGCACTGCCTTGGTATAGGGAGGATGGGCTTGGACCTGCCTCAACTGAGTATACCAGGCTATGCTGACACCCCATGAAAGACCTTGCCTTGGAGGAGGTGGGAATGGTGGGTAGGTTGTGGGGGAAGCTGGGGAACCTGGAGGAGTGAGGGTAGTAGAATCTGTGGTTGATATGTAAAATGAATAGAAAATCTCTTAATTAGAAAAAAGAATATAAGAGTTATATTAAATATGCAAAATGGAGGTAAAATAAAAATTTGAAAATGTTCTACTTAAAGGAAACCAGAAAAAGAAAAAAAATGATTAAATGGAAAAGTTTGACTAGATAATGAGAAATCAAAAAGAATGATGATAACCTTTAACATCATAAATTCTGAGGATGCTGTATTCCAAACACTTTGGTATTCAAAATGGGAAAATATTGCAAAGGGTATTTCTTTATAGAGATACATAACATTTCTTCCACAGGAACCAGCTACAGAGGAATCAAGCCAAAACCTGCGCCATGCTATTAGGACCTGTGTGTTCCAAATATGTGAGTCAAACAAAATTTTTTTTTAGTATAAAGTTTTAAAGAAGCTCATGTAATTCTTAGTTGACAAAATGGAGCCCATGAGTTTGAAGAACATCAAACCAAGGAGAAAATTTGGATTTCTAGCTATATGTCATCCAAAATATAAGGCAGGACATGTTAAGCCTGACTCATTCAGTTTGATTAAATCAATTCTTATGCCTTGTTTAGGAAGGGTAAACTAATTGGAATTATACTTTCAGGAAAAATGTTTTGTCTTCAACAAAAAATAAAACATAACAGTATTTATGTGGAAGCCCTATGATGACAGGGACAATAGATGTTTAAGTTCTTATTTATCCTTAGTATCTAACATGAAACATAGTAATTTATGAAACACTCCATATAGTAATTTATTGCTGTTTTTATTTTTTCTTTGGAAACTTCATAGGTTTATACAATGGTGACCCTATCCATCCACGATTCTCTCCAGTTGCCCCCAAGACTCCCCATCAAATCCTTCTCCAAACTTCATAAAAGCTTTTTATCTGTATAAAATTGAGGAAAAAATACATAATATAGGGCAAGGTAAATGGTAATGAATTGCAAACCCTTGGAAAAGACATCAGAATTAGCAGAACATGGTGGCACAGACCAGTTGATCTCAACACCAGGGAGTGGATGCAGGTGTATGGATGAGTTTCTGGCCTATGTGGGCTATGTGGTGAATATGAGGCTAATATGAGCTACATAAGGAGATCCAGAAAAAATGGAAAGAAAGAAGGAAAAATGAGAGAAGAAAGAAAAATCATGAAAAGTGTTAATACATCCAAGGAATGAAAGGTTAGCTTCTATGATGGGGTAGGATTTTGGGGGTTACCAGATGTTTTAAAGTCACTTACACTCCTGTAAGTAACCACCTGTGATGCTCTGTAAGTGAGCCCAATATACAAATTGGTTCACCAGGAAAAAGAAAAGAAAGTAAGAGAAGAGAGAGGAAAGAAGTGAGGGATAAAAGACAAAGGGGCAAAGTGTGAACATAGTTGAAATTTTGGCTGATGTCTGAATCTGGAAAGTATGAGATAATTAGAGGCTTTGCACAAAAAGGAATAAGACCAGGATATAGTTAAATTTGAAAAAGGCAACTTCGTTGTCTTTTTGTATATGTCTGAATTACTCAGATAAAGAGAATCAGTGGAAGAAAAAAGAAGACAGAGACAGACAAACACAAAGAAAGCCATTTATTTTAAGGCAACTGTTCACATGATTATGGGGGACTGAAGTCTGACATTCTAAGGGCAGAATGGAAGCTGCAGAATTCTGGTAACAGTCTTTGGCTTGAGTCTGAAGTGCTCTCACAAAAGTCTTCTGTGTTGAAGGCTTGTTTCTCAGTTGTTGGACCCAATTAATGAAAGATGACTGGATCAATAAAGCTTTGGCCTAGTTAGTGGCTGGATTAATCCACTGAAGGATTCATAAACCCATTGGCATGATTAGAAGGTGATGGGATTTTTGGAGGTGTGACCTAGCTGGAGGAAATAGGTCACTGGGCTTATGCTTGTGTCTGCTTTCTGCCTTCTGTCCTCCATGAGGGGGAGTCCTTTGACCTACCGCATGCTCCCACTATTTATATCCTGCTTCCCTGTCATCCATGAATCTCAGTTTCCACAGACTGAAACCATAAACCAAACAAGATGTCCTCTGTATAAGTAGATTTCTCTCAGGTGTTTGTTGTAGCAACAGAAAAAAACATAACTAACACAATTGACATTACTGTGTTGACTCTAAATTTAACAGAGCAGCAAATGCAAATACTTCAGGGTCTGTATGTTGCCAGTTATGGGGAGAATTTCTTCTTGCATGAAAAATTTTAATTAATGCCCTAAAGCCTTCAAGTCCTTGGGTAAGTCACTCTCATTTACTCAAAGTCCACTGATTTAAATGTTAATACTTTCTAGCAAACACTTTCACAGGAACCTTTATATTGTTTGACTAAATAGCTGGCAATCACAACCTAAACATACTGATGCAAACTGGCAAACATTATTTTGTGTCCAGTTCTACTTATGTGTCTCCTTTTTACCAAAGACCCAACATAGTGTTTGCTTCTCACTATTTTACACTAAAATGTGAAAATAACCTTTATAGTACATGCGTTGTTTAAGACCATATATCCATTTTTTTTTCTGAATAAAATTTCAACTATTTTCACACTTTGCCCCTCTGTCTTTTCTTCCCCCATTTCCTTTCTCTCTTCTCTTATTTTGTTTTTTTTTTTTTTTTTTTTTTTTTTTTGGAAAAATTCAATTCAGTTTTTATTAATGCCGAATGTGCTAAAATTTTCCACTTTTGTTTGCTTAAAGAACATATATGTCTTGGCACACAAAAACCCTCTTGTGTTCATATAATTGTTTAAAAAAAAAAAGAAAGAAAAAGTTAACCACCACCTTCAAATCCCAAGGGCACCGAGCAATCATCTCTCCAGCGTGGTCTATATTTTCAGACATGACGTGTGTTACTGATTGTGGAAGAAAATGCACTGCGTAATTTCTGTGGTTGTCTAAAACTGACAAAGCAGCTGTGAAGAAAGAGACGTACTGGTCACTCTTTCTCCGGATTTTCCTCTATCTAGCCCCGAGGAATTCTTTTTCTGAGCACACGTAACACAAAACAAGAGAGGAGGCTGTTCTGAATGGAGCACATTCTGTCTTAAGCAGGTTCTAAAGTGGTCTAAACGCGAAGCTTTAGAAGCCGATGCTATCTACTCCACGGAGGCCTGACAGTAAGTTATGCAATACATCGATGATTTTTTTTTTTTTTTTGAAACAGTGAATTTAATGATTGATGTCATGTATACAGTATCCAGCTTTCCATCAAAACATGACTTCATTGTAGAACATGTGGCCCATGCTCCCATAACTTAGTTTTCAAAGGTTTGTGTTCTAGGCTTTTAGGAGGACACCACATTTTTTTTTCCCCTTTTCTATTTTAATAAAAAGGAAAAAAAAGAAAAAGGTTATAACTAACAAAAGAAAAACTATATACAAAAGTACAATGACTATATACAATATATACAAGTAATAAATGTCTAAACAATGTCTAGTCCATTTGTATTTGACAAATTCAGAGAAAATAATTTCATTATCTATCCTATTTTGTTAAGTCCAAAATGTATCTAATTCACTTTCTATCCTAATTAATCTTCAACTATAACTAACTAACCTTCAACTATAACTAACTAATCTTCAACTCCCTCAGAGACCCAAGAAGGAAATAATATTAGCTAACAAAAATAAAAACAGAAAGTGCATGCAAGCAACTTCCAAAAAATTTGTGAGTTGACAGAAACAGCCAGCTGCCTGGACAGTCACCTGAGGTTTCTCCACAGTGTTGGGGCATCATCTTCAGCCTATAGGCTTAGCATATCTGACAGACTCATTTGTGAAGTAGGATGTACACAAGGTCGACAGTTCAACCTCACATTGGGTGAGAGCAGTCCATGTACCAGAAACACCTGAATTCCACTAGTGTCATGTCATGATTCAGGATTTTAAATTCTGGAAATTGTTGTTGATTTTTTAATTCAGCTGTCCATTCTTGGCTGTGTATATATGGCTTCATCTTAACATCCCGTTCTTCTCCACATCCCTCTGTCAAATGCCAGTTTACTATTGCGAGGCGTGAGCTTAGTTACTCTTCAAGAATAACTGTTTCAGCTGCTGTTCCATTGCACATCAGAAGCCATCGGCCCACTGCCTATTCAGCTGCCTTCGAAGAAAAGGGCACTGTACCTTTTCCAAATTGCGAAGGCCACTTCAGGGATGGTGCCATATTGTCCTGGCCTCAGAAGATGCCTTTTGATAAAGCCATAACCACACTCGTTTTGGCAAGAATCAGTAGTCCTTTGTTTCATGTCCTGTCTGTCCATTTTGTCAGCAGTTGATTCAAGGATACTCTGTTGTCCAGTGGCTAACTTTTGCCACAATGAAAGTTAACTCCATATGCAGTTTCTTCAATGCCCATATTTTCTCTGAAGTAGATTGGTACTGCCAGGAGCCGACATGTCTCATAATCATAACAAAAAAGAAAAATTTTCTAAGTTATTAAAACATTTTAAATGCCATATTCTGTAGATCTCCGAAGGGTTTGAAGATGACCTGTCTAAAATATATCTGCTCAATTTTTAAAACATATCTAATATGACTACAACTTCTATTGTAATGTCTAACTACTAACTTTCATTTTTTTTTTTTTTTTTTATTAATTTATTTTGCAATACAATTCAGTTCTACATATCAGCCACGGATTCCCTTGTTCTCCCCCCTCCCATCCCCCTCACCTTCCCCTCAACACCCCCCCCCCCCATTCCTATCTCCTCCAGGGCAAAGCCTTCCCCACAGACTGAGGTCAACCTGGTAGACTCAGTCCAGGTAGGTCTAGTCCCCTCCTCCCAGGCCGAGCCAAACAATCCTGCATAGGCCCCAGGTTTCAAACAGCCAACTCATGCAATGAGCACAAGATCTGGTCCCACTGCCTGGGTGCCTCCCAAACAGATCAAGCCAATCAACTGTCTCATCCATTCAGAGGGCCTGATCCAGTGGGAACCCCTCAGCCATTGGTTCATAGTTCATGTGTTTCCATTCATTTGGCTATTTGTCCCTGTGCTTTATCCAACCTTGGTCTCAACAATTCTCGCTCATATAAACCCTCCTCATTCTCGCTAATTGGACTCCCAGAGATCCACCCGGGGCCTAGTCATGGATCTCTGCATCCAGATCCCTCAGTAGTTGGATGGGGTTTCTAGCACAACAATTAGGGTGTTTGGCCATCCCATCACCAGAGTAGGTCAGTTCAGGCTGTCTCTCGACCTCTGCCAGCAGTCTGTTGTGTGTGTATCTTTGTGGATTTCTGTGGGCCTCTCTAGCACTTTGCTTCTTCCTATTCTCATGTGGTCTTTATTTACCATGGTCTCCTATTCCTTGTTCTCCCTCTCTGTTGTTGATCCAGCTGGGATCTCCCGCTCCCCCAAGCTCTCTTTCCCTCAACCCTCGCCTTTCATTACCCCCATTCATGTCCAGGCTGTTCATGTAGATCTCATTCCATTTCTCTGTCATTGGGTGATCCCTGTGTCTTTCTTGGGGTCCTGTTTTCCAGGTAGCCTCCCTGGTGATGTGAGTAGCAGACAAGTCATCCTTGTTTCATGTCTAGTATCCTGCTATGAGTGAGTACATACCATGTTTGTCTTTCTGAGTCTGGGTTACCTCACTCAGGATGATTTTTTCTAGATCCATCCATTTGTCTGCAAACCTCATGATGCCATTGTTTTTCTCTGCTGAGTAGTATTCCATTGTGTATATGTACCACATTTTGTTTATCCATTCTTCAGTTGAAGGGCATCTGGGTTGTTTCCATGTTCTGGCTATTACAAACAATGCTGATATGAACATAACTGAACAAGTGCTCTTATGGTGTGGTTGAGCATTTCTTGGGTATATGCCCAAGAGTGGTATAGCTGGATCTTGGGGGAGATTGATTCCCAATTTTCTAAGAAAGCGCCATATTGATTTCCAAAGTGGTTGTACAAGCTTGCATTCCCACCAGCAGTGGAGGAGAGTTCCCCTAGCTCCACATCCTCTCCAGCATAAGGTGTCTTCAGTGTTTTTGATCTTAGCCATTCTGACAGGCGTAAGGTGGTATCTCAGAGTTGTTTTGATTTGCATTTCCCTGATGATTAGGGATGTTGAGCAGTTCCTTAAATGTCTTTCGGCCATTTGAGTTTCCTCTGTTGAGAATTCTCTGTTTAGTTCTATAGCCCATTTCTTAATTGGACTGTTGGGCATTTTGATGTCTAATTTCTTGAGTTCCCTATATATTCTGGATATCAGTCCTCTGTCAGATGTGGGGTTGGTGAAGATCTTTTCCCATTCTGTAGGCTGTCGCTTTGCCTTGTTGACCGTATCCTTTGCTCTACAAAAGCTTCTCAGTTTCAAGAGGTCCCATTGATTGATTGTTTGTCTCAGAGTCTGTGCTACTGGTGTTCTATTTAGGAAGTAGTCTCCTATGCCAATGCGTTCAAGACTACTTCCTACTTTCTCTTCTAGCAGGTTCAGAGTAGCTGGATTTATGTTGAGGTCCTTGATCCACTTGGACTTAAGTTTTGTGCACGGTGATAGATATGGATCTATTTGCAGCCTTCTACATGTTGATATCCAGTTTTGCCAGCACCATTTGTTGAAGATGCTTTCTTTTTTCCATTGTGCGCTTTTGGCTTCTTTGTCAAAAATTGTATGTTCATAGGTGTGCGGATTAATGTCAGGGTCTTCAATTCGATTCCATTGGTCCACATGTCGGTTTTTATGCCAGTACCAAGCTGTTTTTATTACTGTAGCTCTATAGTAGAGCTTGAAGTCAGGGATCGTGATGCCTCCAGAAGTTGTGTTATTGTACAGGATTCCTTTGGCTATCCTGGGTTTTTTGTTTTTCCATATGAAGTTGAGTATTATTTTTTCCAGGTCTGTGAAGAATTGTGTTGGTATTTTGATGGGGATTGCATTGAATCTGTAGATTGCTTTTGGTAGGATTGCCATTTTTACTATGTTAGTCCTGCCTATCCATGAGCATGGGAGATCTTTCCATTTTCTGACATCTTCTTCAATTTCTTTTTTCAGGGACTTAAAGTTCTTGTCATATAGGTCCTTCACTTGCTTGGTTAGTGTTACCCCAAGGTATTTTATGTCGTTTGTGGCTATAGTAAAGGGTGATGTATCTCTGATTTCCTTCTCCGCTTCTTTGTCCATTGTATATAGGAGGGCTACTGATTTTTTTGAGTTGATCTTGTATCCTGCTATGTTGCTGAAGGTGTTTATAAGCTGTATCAGTTCCTTGGTGGAATCTTTGGGGTCGCTCAAGTATACTATCATGTCATCTGCAAATAGGGAAAGCTTGACTTCTTCCTTTCCAATTTGTATCCCCTTAATCTCCTTATGTTGTCTTATTGCTCTGGCTAGAACTTCAAGTACTATATTGAATAAGTATGGGGAGAGTGGACAGCCTTGCCTCGTTCCTGATTTTAGTGGAATTGCTTTGAGTTTCTCTCCATTTAATTTGATGTTGGCTGTTGGCTTGCTGTAAATTGTCTTTATTATGTTTAGGTATGTTCCCTGTATTCCTGATCGCTCCAATACCTTTATCATGAAGGGGTGTTGGATTTTGTCAAATGCCTTTTCTGCATCCAGTGAGATGATCATATGGTTTTTTTCTTTGAGTTTGTTTATATGGTGTATTACATTGACGGACTTTCGTATGTTGAACCACCCTTGCATCCCTGGAATGAATCCTACTTGATCATGGTGGATAATTGCTTTGATGTGTTCTTGGAGTCTGTTTGCCAGTATTTTATTGAGTATTTTTGCATCAATGTTCATGAGGGAGATCGGTCTGTAGTTCTCTTTCTTTGTTGTATCCTTGTTTGGTTTAGGAATTAGGGTAATTGTAGCCTCGTAGAAGGAGTTTGGTAATGTTCCTTCTGTTTCTATTGTGTGGAACAATTTAGAGAGTATTGGTATTAACTCTTCTTTGAAGATCTGGTAGAATTCTGCGCTGAAACCATCTGGTCCTGGGCTTTTTTTGGTTGGGAGACTTTTAATGACTGTTTCTATTTCGTTAGGGGTTATTGGACTATTTAAATAGTTTATCTGGTCTTGATTTAACTTAGGTAGGTGGCACCTATCCAGAAAGTTATCCATTTCTTTTAGGTTTTCCAGTTTTGTCGAATAGAGGTTTTTGAAGTATGACCTGATGATTCTCTGGATTTCCTCAATGTCTGTTGTTATGTCCCCCTTTTCATTTCTGATTTTGTTGATTTGGATGCTCTCTCTCTGTCTTTTGGTTAGTTTGGATAAGGGCTTGTCTATCTTGTTGATTTTCTCAAAGAACCAACTCTTTGTTTCATTAATTTTTTGTATTGTTCTCTTTGTTTCTATTTTATTGATTTCAGCTCTCACTTTGATAATTTCCTGGCGTCTATTTTTCCTGGGAGACTGTGCTTCTTCTTGTTCTAGAGCTTTCAGGTATGCTGTTAAGTCTCTAGTGTGAGATTTCTCCAACTTATTTATGTGGGCATTTAGTGCTATGAATTTCCCTCTTAGTACTGCTTTCATAGTGTCCCATAAATTTGGATATGTGGTGTCTTCATTTTCATTGATCTCTAGGAAGTCTTTAATTTCTTTCTTTATTTCTTCCTTAACCCATTGGTGATTCAGTTGGGTATTATTCAGTTTCCATGAGATTGCAGGTTTTCTGTAGTTTTTGTTGTTGTTGAAATCCAACTTTAGACCATGGTGGTCTGATAGAACACAGGAGGTTATTCCAATTGTTTTGTATCTGTTTAGATTTGTTTTGTGGCCAAGTATGTGGTCAATTTTAGAGAAGGTTCCATGGGGTGCTGAGAAGAAGGTATATTCTTTTTTGTTAGGATGGAATGTTCTGTATATATCGATTAAGTCCATTTGAGTCATGACATCAGTTAAGTCCTTTATTTCTCTGTTAAGTTTCAATTTGGGAGATCTGTCCAGTGGTGAAAGTGGGGTGTTGAGGTCTCCCACTATTAACGTGTGGGGTTTTATATGTGATTTAAGCTTTAGTAATGTTTCTTTTACATATGTGGGTGCCCTTGTGTTTGGGGCATAAATATTCAGAATTGAGACTTCATCTTGGTGGATCTTTCCTGTGATGAGTATGTAATGCCCTTCTTGATCTCTTTTGATTGATTTTAGTTTGAAGTCTATTTTGCTGGATATCAGGATGGCTACACCCGCTTGTTTCTTAAGACCGTTTGATTGGAAAGTCTTTTCCCAGCCTTTTATTTTTAGGTAGTGTCTATCTTCGAATTTGAGATGTGTTTCTTGTATGCAGCAGAAAGATGGGTCCTGCTTTCGTATCCATTCTGTAAGCCTATGTCTTTTTATAGGTGAATTAAGTCCATTGATATTGAGGGAAATTAATGACCAGTGATTGTTCATTCCTGTTATTTTTTGGTGGTGATGTGTGGGTACTTCTATACGTTGGGGTTTACTGCTGTGGCTTTATCTGTTGCCTGTGTTTTCGAGGGTGTATCTGACTTCCTTAGGTTGGAATTTTCCTTCTAGTGCTTTCTGTAGGGCTGGGTTTGTGGATAAGTATTGTTTAAATCTGGCTTTGTCATGGAATGTCTTGTTTACTCCATCTATGGTGATTGAAAGTTTTGCTGGG
This sequence comes from Peromyscus californicus insignis, assembly GCF_007827085.1. Taxonomy (NCBI): domain Eukaryota; kingdom Metazoa; phylum Chordata; class Mammalia; order Rodentia; family Cricetidae; genus Peromyscus; species Peromyscus californicus. The sequence continues at coordinate 71,499,935 of NW_026294391.1, read as the reverse complement.
TATATTAGTCTAGGTTGACATCCATGGTCTCTTAGTGTCTGCATTACATCTGTCCAGGTTCTTCTGGCTTTCAAAGTCTCCATTGAGAAATCGGGTGTTATTCTGATGGGTTTGCCTTTATATGTCACTTGGCCTTTTTCCTTTGCTGCTCTTAATATTCTTTCTTTATTCTGTACGTTTAGTTGTTTAACTATTATGTGGCGAGGGGACTTTTTTTGGGGGTCTAGTCTGTTTGGTGTTCTATAAGCTTCTTGTATCTTCATAGGCATTTCCTTCTTTAAGTTGGGAAAGTTTTCTTCTATGATCTTGTTGAATATATTTTCTGTGCCCTTGAGTTGGTATTCTTCTCCTTCTTCGACCCCTATTATTCTTAGGTTTGGTCTTTTCATGGTGTCCCAAATTTCTTGGACATTTTGGTTCATGACTTTGTTGGCTTTAGTGTTTTCTTTGACTGATGAATGTATTTCTTCTACTGTATCTTCAACGCTAGAGATCCTCTCTTCCATCTCTTGCATTCTGTTGATTATACTTGCATCTGAAGTTCCCAATCGTTTTCTCAGATTTTCTATTTCCAGCATTCCCTCTGTTTGTGTCTTCTTCATTTTTTCTATTTCCCTTTTCAGGTCTTGGACTGTTTCCTTCATTTGTTTCATTGATTTTTCTTGATTTTCTCTCAGTATTTTATTGTTTTCTTCCAGGACTTTATTGATTTCTTCTAATTTGTTTGCCCTTTCCTCTAGTTGTTTACAGCGTTCTTCACATTTTTTTGTCTTTTCCTCTACGCAAGCCTCTAGCTTCTTCATGATGTCATTCATAAGGCTGTTTTCTTCTGCTTCTTCCAATTTCTGATGTTCAGGTCTAGGTGTTGGAGGAGGGCTAGGGCCTGGTGATGCTGTATTGCTATTCATTTTGTTGTATATGTTTCTGCCTTGACGTCTGCCCATCTCCTTGTGGTTCGTTCTTGGCCTTATCCGCACACTTGGTTCAGACAGACCAGTGTTCCAAAAGGGAAGTCAGTGTTCCAAAAGGGACGTCCGGAGCAAGATGGGAGCTGGGGGCCAGCCTCTAAGTCTCAGGAAGAGGCTTGGGGCTCAGGCGGATGGGCGTGGGGGCAGGGCGTGGAGACTGCAGGGCCTGCCAGGGGTCTTGGAGAAGGGGATCCTTCCCGGTGGGGCTAGCAGGGAACCTGCCCGGTGGCCAGAACCTGGGGCCGAGTTGGGCAGGTCTTTCCTGGAGTGGCTGGTGCCCAGGGATGGGGCCTGGGGCAAGGACGGGCACTCACCAGTGTTGTAAAAGGGAAGTACGGAGCAAGATGGGAGCTGGGGGCCGGCCTCTAAGTCTCAGGAAGAGGCTTGGGGCTCAGGCGGATGGGCGTGGGGGCAGGGCGTGGAGACTGCAGGGTCTGCCAGGGGTCTTGGAGAAGGGGATCCTTCCCGGTGGGGCTAGCAGGGAACCTGCCCGGTGGCCAGAACCTGGGGCCGAGTTGGGCAGGTCTTCCCTGGAGTGGCTGGTGCCCAGGGATGGGGTCTGGGGCAAGGAAGGGTACTCACCAGTATTCCAAAAGGGACGTCCGGAGCAAGATGGGAGCTGGGGGCCGGCCTCTGAGTCTCAGGAAGAGGCTTCTTATTTTGTTTTTTTCTTCCTGGTGAACCAATTTGTATATTGGGCTTACTTACGGAGCATCACAAGTGGTCACTTATAGGAGTGTGAGTGACTTTAAAACACCTGGCTTCAAATGAATAGTGCAATGTAATTAGATTGCTAATGCCATTAAATTATTAGTTTATTTTTAATTGTTTCTTTATTTTTGATGTTACAAATATAAAAGTTCAGCCTTCCCTTTCCTCCCTCCAAATTCTCCAATATAACCCCCTTTAAAAATTGTTTCCTCTTTTTTTCATTAATTGTTGTGGTTGTTGTTGTTGTGGTGGTGGTGATGGTGGTGGTGGTGATGGTGGTGGAGGTGGTGGTGGTGGTGGTTGTGGTGGTGGTGGTGGTGGTGTGTGTGTGTATGTGTGTGTGTGTGTGTGTGTGTGTGTGTGTGTGTGTGTGTGTGTGTATTCCTAAACACATAAATAAAATCTACTTTGTATGTATAATGTTACTTGTATGTATCTTTCCTGGGCTATTAGACATTGGATAAACAATTGTTTCCTCTTTTTTTCATTAATTGTTGTGGTTGTTGTTGTTGTGGTGGTGGTGATGGTGGTGGAGGTGGTGGTGGTGGTGGTTGTGGTGGTGGTGGTGGTGTTGGTGGTGGTGGTGGTGGTGGTGGTCCCCCCTCTGGGGGACTATTTCTCGCACACTCTTGCTCTCTGCATTCCTTAATTGCCTGTAGTTCTAGGTTGAAGCCTAACGGTCTTTTACCTGTCTACTTTGACATATCCATTGTTATTGGTGAAATTATTAAGGCCACTCCACGTAGTTAAAAGGAGATTTATTTAATGGCGTAACTTACAAATTAAGGGATAGGTAGGTCGCAGGGTCTGGGGAAGGTGTATCGCAGTCCAGCAGTGTTCTCTGGAGCTCTGCTTGGCCCACCTCCACCATCCAGGGTCCCGGCCCAGAGAGAGCGCTAGCCCATCCAGATCTCGGGTCTCCAGGCGCCTCCCCTGGCCCCGCCTTGTAGGTGTGACAGTTGCCGAAGTCTCAATGGGGGTTGGAACTTCCAGATCAAAGCTGGAATGGCTACCCACTACAATTGTTGTTTTTGTTCAGCTCAGTTTGGGGCATTCATGATGGTGAGAGTTTATGGTACAGCCTCTGATATTACTTGATGATACAGTCTCACAGCATATCCCCTTCTCCTTCTGCAATCATCCCATACCCTCTTCTGCAATGATCCATTTTGTAGATGTATCCATTGTGACTGGGTTCCAAAACTCTGCATTTTCTTTGGTTGTGGTTTTTGTAGCAAGTATTATCTGTTGAAAAGAAAAATTTCCTTGATGAGGAGTAAAGGTTACACTTATCTGTGGGTATAAGGATTACTATTTAGAATGTAGTTATGGATTATGCTGGTTTAGTCAAGTGTTACAAGTGTTAGCATTGTCAGCCTAGATGAGAATTTTTAAACTATATATGCATATTGATACAGGGACTTATGTGTATTATACTTCTAGGTTAATTTAGACAAATCACGAACAGTGTGATTCCTTATGCTTTTTTCAGACATCTTTACTACTATTTTACCTTCTTCTTCTTCTTCTTCTTCTTCTTCTTCTTCTTCTTCTTCTTCTTCTTCTTCTTCTTCTTCTTCTGTTTTTATTAGCTTTAAGGGATTCCAGGTTTGGCTCAAAATGGCTTTAAAGATAAAATCATCTGTTCTTTTATAATACAGAAAATCCCAAGTTCAGAGGTAGAGCAAGATCACAAACTGTAGTGAATTAAATTTTCAGTACCAGATCTGTGAAGCCATGCTCATTTTAATTAAAACTCTGCAATTTACTTGTTAGTTCCACTTTGAGAAAGCTAACAGGTAATTTTGATTCAATACATTTTGTGAACCAGTGATACTTTTCATATTACACAAGGACATGTACTTAATCTATAATATAAGGATCAGAAATTCAAGATCATCCTCAATTCAAGGTCATCTTCATCAATATGTGTCTGTGTGTGTCTGTGTGTGTGTGTGTGTGTGTGTGTGTATGTGAGAGAGAGAGAGAGACAGAGAGACAGAGAGACAGAGAGAGCCAGAGAAACAGAGACAGAGAAGCAACTGACCTAATTTGATCTAATTGTATAATCAGATTTCCATGAGACATATGAATGAATTTGACACAGACGTGAAAAGCTAATTAGAAATTTAAAAGATAATGAATCCTAGGATTACAATGAATATGATGCTAACAGCATTTTTACCTAGTTGAAAAGAGTCTACATTTGTATATGATTGTGGTGGTTTGAATGATAATGGCCCCCATAGGCTCAGACGAATAAATGTCTGATACCAGTTGGTGGACAATGTAGAAAGGACCGAAAAGTGTGAACTTTTTAAAGGAGGTGTGTCACTGTGGGTGAATTTTGAGGTTTCAAAGCTCATACCAGGCCCAGTCTTGCTATAACTCTGCCTCCTGTCTTCTGATCAAGATGTAAGCTCTTAGCTACTGCCGTAGCTACATGCCTGCCGACTATCATGTTCCCTGACATCATGGTCATGGATTAGCCCTCTAAAACTGTAAGCAAGCCCTTAACTAAATGCCTTCCCTTGTAAGTTTCCTTGATAGTGGTGTTTCTTCACAGCAATAGAACAGTAACTAATATAATGATAGTTGACAATGATTAAGAAGAAACACATTTATTAGATTAATTGAGAAGTTAAGGAATGCAAGCCAATCTTAACAACCAAATATGTTACTATAAAGTTTCAAAATCATGTTTTGCAATTGAAAACTTTTATTTACCCACAGTTGTGCTATGGTTCCAATTAGTTTTCCATTCATTTCACAGTACACATACTCATTCAAACTAAGTTAAGAAAATGTAAACAATGTCATAATAAGCAAAACCAGAAGATACAACTGAGTTGTTCAAAGTCAGGAGCTGAGAAATGGAAAAGATGACAGCTTTTAGTGTTTTCTATTGGCTGTGTTTATTTTTACGTATCTGATGATTTGGTATTCTTTTGCCATTTAAATTTTTGTCTTGACTACTATGTTTTGAAAATTTCTGTTTGAATATACCTTTGTTATGCCATGACACCACCAATTGCTCTTATTTTCTGTGAGTTTTGTGTTCAAATATTGTAATAGTTAATGTTACAAACAACTTGAGTGGATGAAAAGATACCCAGAACGTTTGTTAAACATCATTTGTGTATAGGTTTCTGAGGGTAGTTCCATAGCAGACTGGTCTATTGCTTGGACTGAGAATGAACATTCTGTACTCAATGTGCATTCGAGTCTTCAAAGAGGAAAAGGGCAGAAGAAGTCAGAATCATATTCATAGTCTCTCTGTTTGTCTTTCCCTCTCTCTGTTCTCTTCTTATCCTTTCACTCACAACTTTTTTACTAATAGCTATTAAAACTGGGAGACCCTAATCTCCTAAGTTTCAAAACCAGAATTCAAGTTTCTCTGGCCTTGGTTTCCAAACTGCAAGAAATATACCAGCACACCAGTTTCTCAACAAATTGGCTGTAAACTATGTTGATTCTGAGTTCTTTTAATTTAGACTGGGGCATGCTATGAATTTCTCTTCTTCCCCCTCCAATCATAGGCCTTCTCTTTCTATATAAGGATAAGAATTACCCTAAGAAGTTCTTATATGTCTACCTACTTAAATGTATTCTATTAGTTTTGTCTCTTTATAGATTCTTAATTAATAAAAATTCTACTCTAAACCAATTAATTTCTCTGTTTAAACTCTTATAATATAATCTACTCGGTTACTGGTTAGATTTTAATTCAACCTTAAGTGACACATTCTTCCCAGATCTACGTAGTCATTTTTGTAGGTAAAAGCTTTCTAGTGATATTAGTGCTACTCTTCTGATGAGCCCTGGGTTGTGTATATACTAAAATCTTCCTAGGACATGGATAAATGTTAGTATCATTTAAGTGACACTAAGTTTCCAATGAATTACTTTATGATTCATTCTAGTTAATCTTCAATTGTCATTGACCCAGGCTTCATTACCCTTCTTTTTCTTTTCTTTTTTTTTTTTTTGTTTTTTGTTTTTTGGTTTTTCGAGACAGGGTTTCTCTGTGTAGCTTTGCGCCTTTCCTGGAACTCACTTTGTAGTCCAGGCTGGCCTCGAACTCACAGAGATCCGCCTGGCTCTGCCTCCCGAGTGCTGGGATTAAAGGCGTGCGCCACCACCGCCCGGCCCCTTCTTTTTCTACCTGAACTTTCTTTAAAATGCTTAATGAGCTATAGGTATTTATGTAAAAAGATTGCCCTTTCTCTCTTTAAAATAGCCTTGTTTAAATAGCCATAAATCATCAGTAATATTTGATGGTCATCTAATTGTTATTTTTTTCAAATTTTACTTATGTCAATTAAATTTGTAAAACATAGTCAATGCAAATATATATAATATATAAATATAATATATATATATATATATATATAGTCTCTAATATATATGTATAATTTATTCTGGCCTTGTTGCCCATCTTAGTCTTCCAGCAGGTATAGTTGATGCTGGATTATGACTGCAAATGGGTCCACTAGAGGAAGTAAGATTACATAAAACCAATGCAAACAGATGCTTGTATATTTAAGTATACAGGGATTTAGAAGGGTCCAGTAATGATGAATGCTGCTAAACTTTATAGATGTCTCAATCCTGAGATGGAAATTGTAAATTGAAGCAATGAAGATGTCCTAACACTGTTGTTGGAGACATAGGGTGACTCAGTTCTTTTGTTAGAATTTTTCTTTCTTTTTATAGACTGGTGAAACACAACTACAATTGGGCACCTATCAGAGACTGGTGGATACATTTCCTAGCTCCTTTGTTTTATTTCTTAATTACCAGAAGGTATCACATTTATTAAGATTAGTTTGGGAAGTTGACACCTCATGTCTCATCTCCTTTCAGCAAGAGCTGCAATAATAGAGTTCTCTAAAGAATGCTCTGTGTAATCAGAATGCAACAATGTGTGAAACAAATTATTCTTTCTTCACATGTTAAAATGAATAGTGATAATAAAGACATTTCTGTAATAAGAGAAGTTTTATTCTGTTACCTTCCTCTGGAATATGTGCTGGTACAGTGTCTATAATTGAAGGAGAAACACTGAGTCTGAAATTTCAATGAAAAATACCTTTTATCTAATAACTGCTTTACCACATCTTGAAATCCTACTTACCAAAGACCTAAACCAGTTGCACCTAAATATAAGGAGACCAATTGATATTTTTCTTTCTTTCATGTTTTACATTCCTCATTAAAACAAAATTCTTTAGAGTTATGAATGTTCTGGTTGCCTCCTTAGCTCCTTAAGAAAATACATTATTCTGTGAAAAAATATCATTTATCACCAATACATCTTACCTATGTAAAACTGGAGATTTACATAACCGTATTTCATATGCACTCTTCTTTCAATGTAGTTGTGTACAAGGACTGAAAATTGCATCTTATTTATGTCTGATTTTTAACTTATTCTTACTCCCCTCATCATATGGTACATTTCTTACCTATGAAGAGTAGAATAATAATCTTTTCATAAATTTATTATATTAGAAATGATATTTACCAATATGTATATGCAAATTCTGTTCCATATAAGAGGATGCAACATAAAAATCATTAAATATCAATGACTTCTTTTAACTATAATGAAAATATAAGGATGGGGAGGGAAACAAGTACTCACTGACTTTCATATCATTAAATTTAGACTTTCCCCATAGTAAGAGTAACAGAAAATGAGATTCATTTATTAGGTCAATCAGTGAGTATAGAAACTAAAAACTCTCCAGTGGAAAAGATATTTTCTTTCTGTTACCTTTGTTTTTTTTTTCCTCACTCCTCTCATGCATGCAAAGCATAATGGGGCTATTATACTCAACCTCATATATAAAATAATTGATGCTGACATTTCACTTCTTTCACTCACTTTGAAAGTGTATTTGGTTTCCTTAGTTTTTAACTTTTCCAATATGATGTGGTATGATGTCTAGCCTGAGTAGTGAATTTTATTGCATTTGAGATCAAGTAAGAGACATTCCTCTGGGTAGGTATGGTCAAGTATTTCTTACAAAGATTAACTGATTGGATAAAGACCCTTGAGCAAAGAGGGCAGCATCTTCCAGTGGCAGCCCAGACATGAACAGGAGTTAGGAGAAAACTGCTGCTTTTCATATGCCTCTTTACTCCTTCTTAGTGCGTATATCTGTGTTATTGCTGTAATTAGAACTGCTGGGACATCCAACCTCATGGACCAAGAAGCTACTGAGTTCTCAAACTCTTTAGCATGCAGATAGCTGACTATTAAAAAATCCTATCCCAAGTAATGCAAGACAATTCATTTAATCATTTTTTGTACTATTTCTAAAGGTACCATTCCTCTTGAAAGAACAAATACACAAGATGAAACAATGACTTTGGGAAAACATGTAATATGTATGATTTGCCTGAAGTTAGAAGTAGAATATACTTCTGACACTTACATAGCATTAGCAATATTATATTAATTCATTTTACTTTCCTAAATTCAAATACAGTTAGGATATGCTGTTTTCTTTGTTCAACTGACCACCCTTTTCCTCCATAAAAGTTACTATACTATGTTTTTGCAATTATAAAATTCATTACTTGTTTCTGTTTGAACAAGTCCTTTAAATCATAAATACTTTTGTTTTTTGCTTGTTTGTTTGTTTTCTCTATCTGCACACATACATGTACTATAATTGATGAGATTCTTTTTTCCATTTGCATTTGATTGGACTTCCTAAAAGAAATTTCTGAGACATTATAAAACTAGTTTACTGTAGGATTGCTAGTGCTTAAGTGTGTTAATATGAATGTCCTTACCAAAAGTCTCTTTAAAAAGCCAGAGTTCTAGGACAGGCACCAAAATTACACAGAGAAACCCTGCCTCGAAAAAAAAACAAAACAAAACAAATAGCCATTTTTTTTAATCTCCACAGGTTTTTTTTTTAATGAAAAGAAGCTCAGAATTAGGGAGAAGTGTTTCAGATATTTGACTCAGACAGACAGACAGACAGACAGAAAAAAAAGAAACAAAGAGACACAGAAATTGTATGTGTATGTGTATGTGTATTGTGGTACATACTTATGAAATGCAAACTACTTTAACTGACAAGTTCCAGGCTAATAAGAGTACCTATCACATAAACAAGGTGGAAGACTTCTGAGGATAACAACTCAGATTGACCTCATGTCTTTACATGCACTCACGTGGATAACCCAAAGAGAGAGAGAGAGAGAGAGAGAGAGAGAGAGAGAGAGAGAGAGAGAGAGAGAGAGAGAAGAAGAAGAAGAAGAAGAAGAAGAAGAAGAAGAAGAAGAAGAAGAAGAAGAAGAAGAAGAAGAAGAAGAAGAGACAAAAAGATTATTTCATAGAGTTCAGAATGAAGTCAAAAAATGAGAACATGACTAGGAGAATTTAAGAATGAAGAAATTAGAAAGACAGAGGAATAGCAGAAATAGGCAGAATTTCAAAAAAGTACTTAGAGATTTAATTTATATAGAGTGAGAGAATGCTGCATTTTAATTGATGAATATGCCAATATAAATGCACACTTAATTTTGTTTTACATTTAAGCCAATACATGGATAAAAATATCTACATTCACTGGGCGGTGGTGGCGTATGCCTTTAATCCCAGCACTCGGGAGGCAGAGTCAGGCGGATCTCTGTGAGTTCGAGGCCAGCCTGGGCTACTAAGTGAGTCCCAGGAAAGGTCCAAAGCTACACAGAGAAACCCTGTCTCGAAAAACAAAAACAAACAAAACAAAACAAAACAAAACAAATATACATTCAGTACTTATCTCAATTGAAGTTGTTGTCAGTAAGTTCCTATAGACACTTGAACATGACATGCATTACATGGTATTACAATTGCTCTTTGTTACCATCCAGAACTCGAGAGTAAGTCTTGATTTTTGAAGACTCCACATGCTGGAGAGCATGGCAAAATCAGACCTAGAAGCTTCATTTTCACTGGATAGCTTTCATAGTCATGAATGTTACTATGCAGACTACTGGATGAGAAAACTAATCATCAGTCATACCCTGCTCTGAACCCTGTGAGCTACAATAAAGACTGGTGTCGTAAGACATGCCCACTTGTGCAATAGGGACATGAATGTCATGGGATTAACAAACCACTTTTTAATTGTATTTAAGGCATTCTCTAAAAATATGAAACCCATTCTCTGCATCATCATTGGGGTAAGAACCTGTCGTTAGATAGGTCTTAGTTTCTAGGGGACTACTTATTATTATTTTGCTAAGCAAACATAGAACTTAACTCCAAATGACTTATAATTTCACACATAGAGAATTCATCTCTTAGCCTTCATGTGAAAAGCTTCTATGTGCAGTATATGGTAATTTAACACAGTGACCCACAACTTCCAAGGTCTAGAGAATAAGAGAATGCACAATACTCACTCCTAAAGGGAACTTATATAAGATATATCTCCATCCTAAGTCTCAGAGATCATTGTGGAAGAAGAGGAGACAATGTAAGAGCCAGAGGTGGTAGATAACTATAAGAAAACACTGTCTTCTGGACACACCTTTTCAATGACCCATATGAACTCATTTCAGTGTGACAAGATGTACAACATCTGTGCTAACAGACCAAATCTTAGAATGGAGAGGAAATCTGTACACAAAATTTCACCCCTAGCTTTGGAGCTATCAGTAACTTTCAGCTGCTGGGACTGGGACCAATATAGTTTAGATGAGCCTAATTTTTAGTCACCTTTTTGCAGTTGTTCTTTCTGTTTAATTTTAAATACATTTTTTAATTAAATCAGAGTTATATCACTTTGTTGCTTCCCTTTCTTCTCTCCAATACCTCCTATGTACCCTTATTGCAACCCCTTCTGTTCTCCACTCCTTACTCCTAGGGATATTATTGCTTCCCTCCCTTGGCAGTTTACATAGTATTTTCTTCTCTCTCTGGCCTGAACAAATTATTGACTTTGGTCACATCAATGCTAATGGAAGGAATCCATGGAGTCTATTTAATGAGCAAAGGAATTTATTTGGGGGTTAACGCACTACTATGGGAGATTTATCATAGGGTCTGGGAAGGCTGAGCTATGTCCCACAATGATTTGCCTGGTCCAAGATCTCAGCATCTGATACCACGAGGAGGTGAATAGAGGGCCGTGTATGTGCATCCCAGGTCTTAAGGGTCCCCAGTGGCCATGCTCCAGGGGCAGGTACTTCAAGGTCATAGGTGGAAGAACTACTCAATACATATTCCCTTTTTGTCTAAATAAGGAAGTTCTAACCTAACACAAAACTATATAAAATAAGAATGATTATTAAGTGTTGTCCAGGAGAAATTGGAACTACAACCAACAAGAACAACATCAAACAAGAGACACATACTAAAATCCAGAGATGTCCAGAACATAGGTAAATGGCATGTTACAGAAATTATTTCATGAGCTGTCTTATCCTGAAGAAATGGAATCTAGTACTTAATATGTTCTAGGTAAGATACAAGAAGATAGCAACTGTAACTATTAGTCTTCAACCCCATCAAAGACCTCAGAAGGAACATAATAATACCTGAGAAAACAGGATCATGGCATAATTTCTTCACAGCCTTCTTGATCTGCTCCTTCTTGGCTTTGACATCCACAATTAACACAACTATGCTTCATAATTGACTCAGTAGTCAGTGGGAACATAGCTATGACTTGGTGATTAAGCTTGTTGTCTTGTAAGGTTCCTTGGGCTGCATTCAGAATTGCATGACCATGAGTAGAAGTAAACTGGACAACAAAGCATCTTCTTTGGCTGTAGTCACCTTTTAGCTGGACTTTATTGGCTTTCAAAGCCTTTACTTTGGCTAGGGGAGGTAGAATTTTCCTTTTGTGTTTCTGGTTACATCTTGGAGAAAAACTGCATATATTTTTTATTGATGCTGAAGAGTATTTTCAATGATAAGAAACCAAAGTTCTCTAAGATGAAATTATGAAGCATCAAATATATGACAATAAATGCATCTTTTATAACCAAAATAAATTTAATATAATTATATAAGAATTCCTTACATATATAACTATTAATTTGATAAAAATTAACAATAGCTACAAATATAAATAAAAATAGGAATATGAAGTCCTAACCTAAACTCTCTATAATTACTTGACATTTCTGTGCTATACTAATATATGTGTTCTATTTGATATATTTAGAACATGGTAGCCTATAAATATATAATAAATTTCTCCGCATATCTTTATTGTCACATGAATTGCTAAACAGTCTTATTAATAGAAAACCCAGAGCCAGATATTAGAATGAATGCTGAAAGATCAGAAAATCATAGCAAGCCAGCCACAAGTTCTTACCTCTACGAAATCTTCAGTCTAAAGACAGTGAGTTCCTGTTACCTTACACCTTCTATACCTTTTTGTATCTTGTCATATTACTTCCTGGGATTAAAGGCATGTGTCACCACGGCCTGCTTCTGTTTCTCTTATGTAGTCTAGTGTGGCCTTGAACTCACTGAGATCCAGAAAGATCTCTGCCTCCCGAGTGATAGGATTAAAGGTGTTTGCCACCACTTCCTGACCTCTATGTCTAATTTAGTCGCTGGCTCTGTCCTCTGACACCAGGCATGCTTTATTGGGGTACACAATAGATCGCCACAGATGGGTTTGTTTCATTTTAAATAATTAACAGTTGAGGTGCTTCATGCAGTGCTCATTCGCATTGTGTTGCCTAACTTCACCGACAGGCGAGGTCCACATGCTGAATGTTTCAAGTGAAGATTACAATGAGTTTGCATAAGGCCACTTAAGTGAGCACTGCCCCAAATACCTTGGATTCTTCATGCATTTGATTTTGAATTAATTAATGTTGCTGCATATTTATAATCCTTTTCCTATTGCCAAATCTTTCACAAGCCCAGCATTCATTTATTTGCCCACCATATGGGGATTATATCTCACAGTGTAAGAAGCTAGAAACTAGAGATACAAATTATGAATTCCTAAAGTACAGATTAATGGTAAAAAAATAATTGGAAAAGAGAAAAGAAAGCAAGAAAAGCGAAAGTCAAAAATCCTCTCACTTAGAATGACATTATATAGTAATAATGTACCATCTTGGTAAAGAAAAAATAATGCAGTTCTAAAAATATGCCCACACCTTTATCCTCCCTGTCCTCTAGTTCACCTGTCAAATTCATTTTTGCTTGGTACTTTTATTTATATCTTTTTCATTGTTCTGTCTATGAACATGGGTTGTGCATAGAAAAATAATATCCTGTAAAATCAAAATGAAAAATCAGATCACCCACTTCTAACATATAATGGCCCTGAATATACATAACCATTCCAAAAGAGAGGAGAGGGAGTGTAGTGAGGAAATCCTGGACAAAAGCAATACCAAAAACAAACAGAGCAAATTCTGAATTCTGCATGTCCAAGTCTGATGTCAAAGCACTCTTCAAATCAACAATTCCTTTGTTTGTTGAATTCAACATAGTTCTCTCCCTTGGTCTGGTTTCACATCCTGTGTTAAGCTTTTCTTGGCATGTATGGCTCCAGCATCTTCAACACCTTGCATGGTCTCTGAGAATATCCATTCCTTACCTTCACATCTTCACACAATGGATTCTGTAGGCTTCCATGCAGCAAGACCCCTGACACACATCTGACCTCAGCAGCTTTCCATGGCCACAAAGGGAGAGTCCATAACCCTTTCTTGTATATTCCTTGACAAAGCCAGAACTATGCATTAGAAACTGCCAAATTTTGCTTGCAGGAGCTGGAACTTGGCACACTTGTGTGGTGGTATTGTGTTCACCAAAATATTGTACACCCTAATAAACTTATCTGGGGTCAGAGAACAGGACAGCCACAATATTAAACATAGAGGATAGGCAGTGGTAGCACACACCTTTAATCCCAGCATTCCAGAGGCAGAAATCCCTCAGGATCTCTGTGAGTTCAAGGTCACATTGGAAACAGCCAGGCATGGTGACACACGCCTTTAATCCCAAGAAGTGAGCCTTTAATCCCAGGGAGTGATGGCAAAAACAGAAAGATATATAAGGCATGGAGACCAGAAACTAGAAGCATTTGGCTGGTTAAGCATTTAGCTGGTTAAGCTTCAGGCTTTCGAGCAGCAGTTCAGCTGAGAGCCATTGGGATGAGGACACAGAAACTTCTAGTCTGAGGAAACAGGACCAGCTGAGGAACTGTCGAGGTGAGGAAGCTGTGGCTTGTTCTGCTTCTCTGATCTTCCAGCATTCACCTCAATAACTGGCCTCAGGTTTGATTTTATTAATAAGACCTTCTAAGTTTCCTGCTACACACTTGTTCTATTACATTTAATTTACAGCAGATTTCTGTTGTTGGTATTTCCTTTTACAGCTTATGCTTTTTAAAAATTCTTTTCACAAGTTGAAAGCTTAGCTACTGGGTAGGGTCTTGCCTTGAGGTCACAACTCCCTTTATTCTATTTAATATTAGGTGTTAGGCATTTTTTTTTCCTTTTATCTCCTTGAGCACTGCACTTAGCTCCATTACAACTCCTGGCTCTCTTCTACTCAAAGTATATTTTGCATTTTTTTCTTACTCCATTTGTTTCTTTATATTGTAAATCTGACATAGCCAGTATTCGGCTGTATGGCTATTTCCTCGGCAAAAGCCATTAAACCAAAATGCTTAAATTTAGATGTAGGAAGATTTTTTTAGGACAAGGACAAAAAGCAGCCACATTCTTTCCCAAATACCATAAGAATGGTCTTTAGGCAACTTACTAATGCTTTTTTTTCCCTGTGAAACTTCTTGAACTTGGGTCCCACAGTTCAAATTGTCCATAGCACTATCTTCCACATTCCTACTAGGATGTCCAACTGCTTTTCTAGTCCAAAGTCCCCAAAACTTCTGCATTTCTCAAAAAAAAAAAAAAAACCTGCATTGCAGGCCTATCACAGCCATACCCTAACCCTGGCACCAACTTCTGTCTTGGTCATTGTTCTATTGCTCTGAAGAGAAACCATGACCAAGGCAACTCTTTTGAAAGAAAACATTTAATTGCTGTCTTGTTTATGGTTTCAGAGGTTTAGTCCATTGTAATTATGGCAGGGAGTATAATGCCATGCAGGCAGGTGCTAGAGCAGTAACTAAGAGCTACATGCTGATCTGTAGACAGAAAAATAGAGACTGGGTCTTGCATGGCCTTTTTTTTTATTTTACAATACAATTCAGTTCTACATATCAGCCACGGATTCCCTTGTTCTCCACCCTCCCGCCTCCCTCACCTTCCCCGCAGCTCACCCCCCATTCCCACCTCCTCCAGGGCAAAGCCTCCCCTGAGAACTGAGATCAACCTGGTAGACTCAGTCCAGGCAGGTCCAGTCCCCTCCTTCCAGGCTGAGCCAAGCGACCCTGTATAAGCCCCAGGTTTCAAACAGCCAACTCATGCAATGAGCACAGGACCCAGTCCCTGGATGCCTCCCAAACAGATCAAGCCAATCAACTGTCTCACCCATTCAGAGGGCCTGATCCAGTTGGGGGCCCCTCAGCCATTGGTTCATGGTTCATGTGTTTCCATTCGTTTGGCTATTTGTCCCTGTGCTTTATCCAACCTTGGTCTCAACAATTCTCGCTCATATAAACCCTCCTCTTTCTCGCTAATTGGACTCCCGGAGCTCCACCCGGGGCCTAGCCATGGATCTCTGCATCCGGATCCCTCAGTCATTGGATGGGGTTTCTAGCACGACAGTTAGGGTGTTTGGCCATCCCATCACCAGAGTAGGTCAGTTTGGGCTGTCTCTCAACCATTGCCAGCAGTCTATTGTGGGGGTATCTTTGTGGATTTCTGTGGGCCTCTCTAGCACTTTGCTTCTTCCTATTCTCATGTGGTCTTCATTTACCATGGTCTCCTATTCCTTGTTCTCCCTCTCTGTTCTTGATCCAGCTGAGATCTCCCCCTCCCCCAAGCTCTCTTTCCCTCGACTCTCGCCCTTCATTTCCCTCACTCATGTCCAGGCTGTTCATGTAGATCTCATCCATTTCTCCGTCATTGGGTGATCCCCGTGTCTTTCTTGGGGTCTTGTTTTCCAGGTAGCCTCCCTGGAGTTGTGAGTAGCAGTCTAGTCATCTTTGTTTTACATCTAGTATCCTCCTATGAGTGAGTACATACCATGTTTGTCTTTCTGAGACTGGGTTACCTCACTCAGGATGATTTTTTCTAGATCTATCCATTTGCCTGCAAACCTCATGATGTCATTATTTTTCTCTGCTGCGTAGTATTCCATTGTGTATATGTACCACATTTTATTTACCCATTCTTCAGTTGAAGGGCATCTAGGTTGTTTCCAGGTTCTGGCTATTATAAGCAATGCTGATATGAGCATAGCTGAGCAAGTGCTCTTGTGGTATGATTGAGCATTCCTTGGGTATATGCACAAGAGTGGTATAGCTGGATCTTGGGGGAAATTGATTTCCAATTTTCTAAGAAAGCGCCATATTGATTTCCAAAGTGGTTGTACAAGCTTACATTCCCACCAGCAGTGGAGTAGAGTTCCCCTAGCTCCACATTCTCTCTAGCATAAGATATCTTCAGTGTTTTTGATCTTAGCCATTCTAACAGGCATAAGGTGGTATCTCAGAGTTGTTTTGATTTGCATTTCCCTGATAATTAGGGATGTTGAGCAATTCCTTAAATGTCTTTCAGCCTGCATGGGCTTTTGAATCCTCAAAGACAACCACCATTGATTCACTTCTTCCAACAAGGCCACATCTCCTGATCCTTCTAATTATTTCCAAAACTTCAACTCCCTGGTGAATAAGCATTTAAATATATGAGCGTGTGGGGCTATTATTGTTCAAGACACCACAGTAGGTGAATCTAGTTTGTGTCCACTTGGCAAAAACTAACCAGCATGTGAGCATGGGGCAGCGATGTTCTGACTCACTGACTTTTAAGAAAAATTAAGTAAAGAACTGAAAAATAAATAGTAAAAGAATTTGTCCAAGATTCCTATGTTTTCAAGTGGAACAGGAATACTACTTGGACAAGATCTTTTCCCTACTTTATTATGAGATTAAGGTTACTCCTATTTGCAAATATCCTAAACCCAGTAATAACTTCTGTCTCAGTCACTGTTCTATTGCTGTGAAGAGACACTGTGACCAAGGCAACTTTTATGAAATAAAGCATTTAACTGGGGCTTGCTGACAGTTTCAAGTTAGTCCATTATCATCATAGTGTGTGGGCGTGGTATAACAGTAGGCATGGTGCTCTAGAAATAGTTGAATTATGATTCATAGTGAAAATAAATGACCTTTAGTGGAGAGACACAAGATCATGAAGCAAACAAACTCCTATTCTCATCATTTTTTATAACCCATGACTTATTCCTTTGGGAAAATTACTTAATTTGTACTTCAATTTCCATACCAGAATATTATAGTTCTTGACTTGTTGATTTCAATGTCTTCTATTTCTCTTCAGCAAAATGAGAACTTGCCAGGCATGGTGGCACACACTTTTCAGGAGGCAGAAGCAGTTGTATCTCTGGGAGCTTGAGGCTAGTCTGATCTACATATTGGGTTCCAGGCTACCATATATTCTCTCAAAAAGCATAAACAAACAAACAATAAGAAAAATGAGAATTTTTGACAGATCTAGATTTTAACTCTGACTCTGCTTTATTAAAAAATTTATTTATTTGACTTTGTTTTCTGTGCTTTGCTGTTCTTTCTTGTTTTAGAATTTTCTTTTGTGTTGAAATATATGTTGGTAGCAGCCACATAAATGGCACTTCTCTACTATAGTTTAAATCCAAAATGAAGATTGAAACTCTTAGGAACTGCAGATATATTTCAAGCTAATATATCTAGGAACCTAAGTCAAAGAAGCCTTTTTCAATTGAGCTAATAAAAGAAAGGAATTGACTCTAGTGAACAGCTCATTGAAGTCTTGATAGAAATTAATTGAGTGCCAGACTTCTCTGCACACCCAGAGTAGCATCATCAATATGGTGCCACTGCACACAATGACAGGCACTGTAGGGCATCTTTAAGTACAATCTGGGGGCTATGTGAATGTTTCTATTGGAATGATTTTTTTTCCTGTCTTCAGAAACACTAACCTCCTATGTGGATTTTATCTAAGTGTTAAAGTCCTTTATTTGGGAGAGCTTTGCTGAGTACTTGTGCTAATTTTGATGTTTTCCCTCTAAACCCATAGAGCATCCATGAAGTTAAAGATCAAAATAACTCCATTTACTATAGCATACTCACTAGGAGATAATTAATATATGTCAGTGAATAAAAATTAGATGTACAAATGGAGATAATCATTTTAAGAAGATTAATCAATCTCAGAAACAAAACTATCTTAATTTTTCTCTAATTTGTCGTTTCTAGAATGTATATAGCCACACACAAAATCATGTATACATAAGTTAAGTGAAAATAGAGTTAAAATGAATTTAGAGGGTTTTGATATGATTGTGAACTTAAAACATAAGGAAATATTTGGATTGGTTATCATTTTGAAACTACAACATAATCTATTTTCAGATTTGTTGTTATCGTTTTTCATCTGAAAATTATGGCACAGAAAACAACCCTGCTCACTCTAAAGGGAAGCATGTAGTTAAGAAAGTAGAGCATGGGTCCAAGGTTTATTTCTTCTGCTGAGGCATGCAAAATTGAGGATGATACAAGGTTTTCAAATTACTTAATCTTCCTTAGCTTTAGTTAACTCATCTATAAATGGGTAATATGGGTAAGACATTCTTTCCTACTTACAGTCTCAGGCATTGTGATGCAAAATCAGTTAGAAAAGTAATCAAATGTAATGAAAATATAAACTTTACTCAGAAATCATATAATTATTGAAATAATGACTATGACTCACATGTTAACCTTATATAAATATGACACAAGAAACAGAACTCTCATGTCAAAGGAGATAATTGTTTGTTCTAAAGTCAAACATGAGTGATCACAGCTTAGGAATACAAATTTGTGTTACTCCAAATTTCAAGTTCCAATTTAGTAACAGTAATAGCAACAGAACCAAGAAAATCATAAAGCAAGATACTTTCTAAATTCAGTGATGGAAACATCAATTAGCAAATTTACAGGAAAGTAGAGAAATCCCACATATGCTGACAATATTCTTAGTCTTTTGGTTGGTGGAAGCTAGTTATCTGTTAAATTAACACATTTCAAAGGTTTTCACCTAATGGTCAGAAGAATGTTAGGTCAGACACAGATATTGGCAAGAAATGGCCATTAAGGGACCTAAAGATAGCACAAGGAAAATTATAACCATATTTGGGAGCAGTGACAACCTTCCTCTCCAAAATCACTAAAATTCTATTCATTTATTCAGCTTTGCAGAAGGTTCAACTTAAAGAGTCATTCTTTCCAGGAAATTTAACTCACATGAGTATACCATGTTTTTGTTCACATGAATATAACATGTTTGTATAATTTCAATGTTAAACAAAAGTAATTACTAGATATTATATGAAGAAAAATCCCTTACAACTATGGAAAGAATGCATATATATGATGGACAAAATTGGTGAGTAAACAGATTGTAACTATGCCTGTGACTTTATTGAAATTCAGAAAAGGTCAGTGAAATCAATTTGTTAATAGTGATATATCACTGGAAGTTTCTTCAATCTTGCCTGGCACTGCACTCAGGATGAATCTCTACTACCTGTTTCCCACAACTGCTTGGCCCCAAGTAAACACACAGAGGCTTTTATTACTTACAAACTGTATGGCCTATGGGTCAGGCTTCTTGCTAGCTAGCTCTTATAACTTAACTCAACCCATGTCTATTAATCTATATGTTGCCATGTGGGCATAGTGTTACTGGTCTGCTGGCATCTTGTTTCTCCTTGGGTAGCATGCTGGTGTCTCCTCTTACTATCCTTTCTTCTCCGGTCTCTTTACTTTGAATGTTCTACTTAACCTTATTCTGCCTTGCCATTGAACAAACAGCTTTATTTATCAACCAATCATAGCAACACATATTTACAGTATACAGAAAGATATCCCACAGCACATCCCCTTTTCTGTCTAATCAAAAAGGAAAGTTTTAACTTTAACATAGTAAAATTACCTATAATAGAACAGTTATCAAGCAAGAATTACAGTTACAATATCTACTCTATTTTTATTTGGCAAAATCAAAGAAAATATTCTATCATCTATCCTATATTTGTGAGTCTAACATTTCATATCTAATTTATTTTTTATCATAACCAAGGAAAATTATAATTATAACTAACTAGTCTTCAACTACATCAAAGACCCCAGATGGATACAATATTACCTAAGAAAACAGGAAGTGCATTGCAAGCAACTTCCATGATTCTAGAAATGACAGAGACATCTGGCTGCCTGGACAGTCATCTAAAATTCCTCTGTAATGTTGGGTCATCTATCTCCAGCCTATAGGCCTAGAGTCTCTGGCATAGCTTTCAGTGAAGCAGAAAATTTGAAGGATTGTCTTGCCTATTGGCGAAGTTCATCAGTTGTTGCTGCCTGTGTCCTGAAGAATGTCTGGCAGTCTCCTCTATGAGGCAGGAATCTGAAGGACCATCTCACCCTGTTTAGGCAAAGATTAGTGGTCACCTTTTCAATTGATCCTGCATGTCCAGTCTATATAACACATTGTCAAGCAATCCAGGCCATAGCAGTTTCTTGCCAGTTTTACCAAGAAGAAGATAAATTCCATATAGAGTGTTTTCAATGCCCATCTTCTTCTTTGAAGTAAATCTGTGCTGCCTGGAGCAGACATGTCTCACTGTCCAGAAATGTCTAAGTTTTTAAAACATTTTGAATGTCATATTCTGTAAGTCTTTGAAGATTACCTACCTAATTGAAATATATCTATGTATACCTAGAAAACTTAACTAACATGACTACAAGTTAGTTTATTATAGATGACTAATTATTAATCTGTATTTCTTAATTATACATTACAATTTTAAATGAGTTGCATAAACATAATACCTTAAACAAGAGTAGAAACATATGCAGTATTAATTTTAAATTTGTATCAATAAACTAAAATTGATAGCAATGTAAAACACTTTAAACAAGTTGTTGCTCTTTAAAAATGATTCAATAATCTACTCTTTCATCCTATCATATCTATAATATCCCCTTTTCTTGTTGAAAAGGAGATTGTATTTATAATCAACTCCTTTTAAAAAATAAACATTTATAAACAATATTTTGGGAATTTGGGCATAGCTACTTCCTGCTGGTTGGAGGCGCTGGCAGTCTTAGAGGGATACTGAGAAAATTAAAAATTATAGTTAAATTGGCTGTAGTATTCTGTGAGGCTCTATTGACCTTTCAGGGGGTCTTAGTCAATCAAATCATATTAGCCTGGAAGCAATCCACAGGTTTTCATCTTCTGTGGAAAAAAAAGCAGAATTTCTTTTCCAAAGCAATACATCCTTAGACATGAAATTTGGAGTCAAGATACCTTTAAAATATACATATTGGTTTAACTGAGTAGCCTTTACAATCAAATGTCTCTCCTCTGTTAAAAATCCCAAAGACAATAATATGCAATATCCAGATTCTTTGTATAATTTTCATTTTTATGTGGTTTAACTTTTATATTACTTTTTTTTTTTTTTTGGTTTTTCAAGACAGGGTTTCTCTGTGTAGCTTTGTGCCTTTCCTGGAACTCACTTGGTAGACCAGGCTGGCCTCGAACTCACAGAGATCCACCTGCCTCTGCCTCCCGAGTGCTGGGATTAAAGGCGTGCGCCACCACCGCCCATCTTATATTACTTTTATTGTCTCTTTAAAGACTATTTTTAAAGCTGTATAACTGCATGTACTCTTTTTCCTCTCTCTTCCAAGCCTATATACATTTTTACACACACTGTAAACCTTTTAGAGTTTTATCCCATCTGAATCTGTCTTATTATGAATCCATAATTCTCCTCTGACCAAGAGAGATTTTAAACTGTTAAGCTATAAGGTGACTTGACTTTGGCTGTTGACTCTGCCCCACTCAGCTTCCAAACATGGCGGAGGTACGTTTACCTCTGGCATCCATGTTCACTGCTGAGTTTGGAAATCAGTGTGTCCATGTCTCTATCCAGCAGCGTGTGGCCCAGAAACTTTTTTTTTTGTACTAGAAAAGGCTAAATCCACCATGCAGTGTGCTGCATGTCTTGGAAACACCTCTATGTACTGCTGCAGGAATCTGCCAAGCTGTAGCTCAAGCCTGCATGTCTGGACATCTCTGTATCATGACTTATCTGAGAGATACAACTAGTAAGCCACTCTTGACTCCATCTTAGAACCCTTTTAAAAGCTTTCTCAGGTTTTGGGTGGGAATTCTTGCTACCATGTTGAGCACCAGATAAAGTGATAAATCAATGGGATATAGAATCTTAGGTAGATAAAAAGGGGAAATATAGTGGTATTTGCTCTGCCCATGGCCTTGGACTATAGGGCCCAAAGGACGTGGTGTTTCCTGCCGTTGTATGTGACCTCTCCCTGTTTCTGCCTGCAAGGTGAATTTGCTTCCAATCAGATCACAGGACGACTTCAGCTGTCTACTCTGTTCTGTATTCTTGAGCGTATTTCCTCAATTTACTTTAATAAATTTCCTTAATACTTCTTAAACAGACTCCCATGGATTTATTGCTTTATCAATATATGGTAAGAATTTTCATACACAGAAATCTATCACAGAGGCTCACAGTGTAATGGAAGTGATGGCAACATCAGAAAGAGAAAGAAAATGGGACCATGAGTTCTATTAGATCGTCTCCTAGCTCTATCATGCTAGTCTTTAAAATCCCGATTTTTTAAATTTGTATTTCCACCAGTATGAAGGCCATTTGAATATCTCCCAACACCTGAACTGATAATGAGAAATCAGATAGTTTTTAATTGCTCATTGGACTGACTTTAAAATTAACAAAACCAACAAGGATCAGCATATAGTCATTTTGATCTTTAAGATAGGAAAATAAATCAAAAGCATCCAATTTTCTCTCAAGAACTTACATATGTATTCTTGAGTTACTTAGAATTGTTTATTGATAGCATATATTCATCTCAATAAATGATGATTGTAGTACATTCAACATAGTGAACTTAATGTTTCAGACAACAGACAACAAACTTTACATTCTAGCTAATCTAATGTAATGATAGGGTGTAACTCCATTGTGAACTTTGCTCACACAAGGGCAAAGAGTACCACCAAATCAACAAAATTCTAAGGTAATTGTTCTTTCAGCTTCTGAAAGCTAAAACAATATAAATGTAAGTCACAGTGTTCAATACTTTTGTTTCTTCATAGATTTAAATTAACAAATAAGGAACTGGAGAGCTCTGCAGTTAAGAACTCTTGCTGTTCTTGCAGAAGAACTGAATTTTGTTTCCAGCACCAACATGGCAACTCACAGCCATTTTAACCCCAGTTCTTGAGGATCTGGTGTTTGCTTCTAGCACCCATAGCCACTAGGCACAAACATGGTATACACGCATATATACATGAAACAAAACATTCACAGACATAAAATAAAAATACTAAATTCTTCAAAAAATAAAAATATGACTTTTCTGATTTTACCCATGAAATTGCATAGTGTACAATGTTTTGAAAAAACTGTAAACATTTTCTCATGTTACAAATTTGCCTAAAGGTAATATTGAGATTTAAGTTAATTTTATATTTAGCCACTCAAATCCAGGATGAATTTTCCTTCTTTCAATTATTTTAGCCTTCACTCCAGATTCTAGGTGAGTTTTCCTTTAATGAAAGCTTGCCTTGTTTTATTTTTCCTTTTAACAATATTACAGACCAAATTTTAAATCTTGTCACATACCATTTAGAGATTCTCAATTGTTAACATACCATTTATGAAAAATAACTGAATAAAATAGTTCACTAAAAAGGTGTTTTTGTGAATTTCATATAGACATGTCAAGTAAAATCACCAACTATGAGGAGCTTACATACCATTACAGTTTTAAAAACTTGCATTAAAATGACATCAAACTTAAGGCTGGGAAGGGTCAGGAAAGTTTTTAGAATTTAAGTTCTGTTTTAGCTATTGTCTCAACTATGACCATAATCACAAAAAGTACAGGGAAAGGTATTTCAGGAATAAAGAAAGTTAGTTGTAAACATTCTGAGGAACAATTATGCATAGTAACCTTGAAAAAGAGAAATAATCTCTATGTGACTCTAGTATAAGAGCTAAAAAAAATAGTTGGGCAGTGGTGGCACACACCTTTAATCCCAGCACTCAGGAGGCAGAGGCAGGAGGATCTCTGTGAGTTTAAGGCCAGCCTGAATTACAGAGTGAGTTCCAGGCAAGGTTCCAAAGCTACACAGAGAAAGCCTGTCTCAAAAAACAAAAACACAAACAAACAAACAAACAAACAAAAAATTGAGGGTGAAAAGCTCACAAAGCTAGTGAAGTTGACAAAGGCAAGAATCATGAAATGTTTTGTCTGTCACATTGTGGGATTTTCCCTTCACTCCCATATCAGAATTGAATGACTAGCATAATTTTAAAGAACTCAGAGAATTTGCATTAGTTGATTTTGAGTGTTCCTCAAAGTAAAATGAATTAAAGGCTTGTCTTCTCAAGGACTACTATGAGGAGAATGTAAAACCTTCAAGAGGTGAAAGCTAGTGCAAGGTCTTTGAGTCTTTGGAATTGTGTCTTTTAAAAATTTATCAATATGTTAGTCCTTTCTTCTTTCACTTTTTCATTCTCAGTTTTGAGATACATAGTTTTGTTTTTCTATATTCTCTGTCATTGTGTGGAGAGATTGTCCCAAAACAATAGACCAACTTTTCATAGACTGAAGTATATAAGATTGGGAGCCAAAATAAATCATTTCTCTTTAGAAGTTGATTATAACTTATTTGTTACAGTAACAGCTAAATAACACAGGATATTAACATCCAAAAATTGGTTGTTTTCCATAGCTATATACTTGAAGATGTGGAAGAGTCAATGAAATTATTCTATAGTAGGATTTAGTGAAAGTTTAGAGAACCATGATAGAGAAAGCCAACAATGTTGTAATTGCAGCTTAGTAGGTGATTCTGATGAGTGTTCAAAATATCAGAACGCTAATGGAATAGAATCAGCAAAGGTGTTATGCTTAAGGTTTCAGATGGAAATGGTAACAATATTAGGAAATGCACAACTGAAATAGGTGAGTTAGGATCCTTGAGTATAACAGAGGTTTTTACACCTCAAGTGGATCTAAAAATAGGAGACTCTTAAGGTGCAGGACAATCAATGGCCACCAATACCATAGTGGGCCTGGGGATTTCAGGTTCTTTGTGAATGGAAGGAGTGAATCTTATAGACAACAGAAAGGTGAACTTCAGAAAAGAATTTTACTTTACTATAGGTGAGAGCTTAAGAGAAAGGATGTAAGCACAGCTCCCATATAGCAGGACCAGTCCCAAGGATGAATTGCCACTGATGGTACCATTCTATGGGTAAATATGGTTTTACTGGATTGAGTCACTGGGGTGGGGTAAGATGAGCCCAACTGTCCAATCCATGATGAGACCATGCCTTCCCATTGCAGGGTCTGCACTAGAGTTTCAGCACATTTTCAAGTAGCAAGAAAGGATGCATAGAGGAAAGTAGAGTGTGTACCTCTACAAAATTCAAAAGCTAAAACATATTAAAAGATCAAAGTATTCAGTTACACACAAGGCTTTTTGAAGGTATTCAGTGATGACTCAGATTTTCTCAATCAAAGTAAAGTACCTCTAGAAATCCTAAGATCCTGCATTCATCTGAGCAGAAGCTAAAAATAATGAGGAATTATCTGAAAAAGACAGACCACTGGAGTGGAACCCAGTGTTATTTGATATGGGCCCACAAGTTTCTGCAGTGAATTTATAAAAACTAAGTGTCAAGATAACCAGAAACAAGAAATAAGCGAGGAGATGGTTTAAAAAGAAAAGAAGATTTGAACACAGTGAAGGAGGAAGCACTAAGGGAAGAACAGCACCCCAGAGAAAGAGGGGCGGGGATTTAGGAGTGAGAGCAGGTATTTGACATCAGAAAGCAATATGTACATTTTCCTTGTCATTTTCTCAATTGTGTAGGTTTACAACATTTACCTTATATTTGATACAATAAATAAAAGATGAGTAGACATTTTAAAGTCATATCAAACAGAAAGAATATGAACAACAACAGCAACAAAAAGCTGTGAGGGTGAATATTTTACTGGCAGGGAGAAGATTCATAAAGCCACTCAGATACAAAAGCATGTTCCATTTCATCAAAAAGGAGGGCTGACTCAAAGGATAAAATCAAGAGCTCAGAGAAAATAATGAACACACCAGTGACTTCAAGACCCCAGGGAGTTAAATAAAGGGACCAAGAGAATAGTGCCCAGACCATGGATTAGAGCTGAAAAACATCCAAAATTTTCTTGTTTCCAAAGTTTTTGGGCCTGTGATTTCTCACCTTCTATTTCCTCCCTGCTTGAACTCTATAATCTGCTATAACCATTTGCTAGTACTTATTCGGGCATTGTGTGTTGAAAGTAAGGGGGAAAATACCTTGCCTCTTTCATTTTGTATCTTCTTAAATGGCGGTTTTAGTTCCAGGTACCTTGTTTCTACCTTCACACATAAATTAAGTGGTGAAATTTTGAAATTTGAAACAAAGCACCTTAAGGGAGGCTTTATCTTAAATTTATTTAGATAAATATACTTATACTTGGAAGGTGGGATTTTGAAACTAAATGAAATGATTTTTTTTTTTACTCTCAAATTGAGAGGATCTAGGGTTAACCTAGGAAACAAACCTCAGGCTATGTCTCTAGGGGATAGAAGTCCCCTTTTAACTGTAGGGAGCACTATTCAATGGGATGGAGACCTAGATTGAAGAAAAAGGAGAAAGCAAACTCAGTACCAGCATGCATAGCTCTCTCTGTTAAGGATACCTTGTGCCCAGCTGCTTCAAGTTCCTGCCACCATGATTTCTCCCCCAGGACAGACTGTACTCTCAAATGTGTACCAAATTACATCTATCTTTCCTTAAGCTGCTTTTGTGGACTATTTTGTTGCAGAAATGAGACAAGTTACTAATAAGTAGAAAGTGTAATGAGATCAAAATACAAGGAATTTAGGAGACAGTAAATTTACCTTTGAATGAAGAATAGCAATACATCAAAAGAAACAGATCTCTGCCAACTGATATTACCTTGCTTTTATGTTACATGGAAAAATGAGTTTGTAGATATAATTAAATTGTTAATCAACTAACCTTAAAAAAAGAGAGGGAGATGATATGAATGGACCTACAAAAATTCATATCAGAAATGTATTTTCTCGACAATTGCAAGTAGATGGATTATTTGGGAATATGGAAGCAACCTGAGAAATATTCGTTTGGGTTGTAATAGATCATTTCTTTTATCAGACAAACACTATTAAGCCCACTATAATCTACTTAAACAAACAAATGAAATTGACCTTTTTAAATTCTGGATTTGTAGCTATTAATATCTCTAATCATTCTATTTACAGAAAACCATGAAAAAAATGCTATCTGGTTTCTTATTTATTTCATTTTCTACAACTCATTTCAATCATTTTTTCCCTCCACTAGACTTTCTAAGAACTCCAAATGTTTTGATATTAAATTCAATAACCACACTTGGTCTTCATCTTACCTGACTTAGTAATGATGTTTAACATAGATTCTAATCACTGCTTTAGGTTTATCACTGCTTTAGTTACTGTTCTGTTGCTGTGATAAAATGCTCTGAAAAAAAAGAAGCTTAAAGAAGTTTTTTATGTTAGCTCACAGTTCAAAACACAGTCCACCATGATAGAAAATCAAGGCAGCAGGGGATTAAAACAGCTCCTTATGTGGCATGCATAATCAGAAAGTAGAGAACAAAGGATGCATGCTGCTATTCTACGTACATCATAGTCCAAGATCTGAGCCAAGGTATGGTACATTAACAGTGGGTAAGTATTCCCACCTCAACTAATGTAATCAAGGTAATCCTCCCACCCTTAGGAATGCCTGGATGCTTAATCCCCCTAAAACACTATGAGATGTTTTGAAAAACACATATCTTATTTTTGTCCCACAAAAGAAGTTGAGCAAAGTTCAGATATTAATCTATCAACATTTATGACGATTTGACAGTTGTTCTTGGGAGAGTAACATTAAATTCTTAGAATTCTCTGTTTTTTTTTTTTCTGTGTAAGAACAGATTGCAATTTAGTGTCCAGAGACAATGCTAAAAATAAAGTAAAAATACATTGCTGCTGACCTTTTGAAATTGGGCTGATATGTACAAAGATGATAAATGACAAGGGGATGTGGGCAAGGTAACAAATAACTTTGGATGTTTTTGGTATATAGGCTTTTATTTTTCTTTCTTATTTTTTAATCACTGCTAAGTACTTTTGTTATTGCAACCAGTACTATGGAAGGAAATTCCTCGTGGTTCATATTCCATATCTATTTTGGTAGCCTCACAAAATAGTCAAAATGTCCTATTTCAGAAACTGGAATATTGTTAAAAAATATAAATTAAGCTAGGTGTGGTGGTTCACACCTAAAATCCCAGCACTGAAAGCTGAGGCAGAAGAATTAAGTTTGGGCTCACCTCAAATAATCCATATATTCAAAATAATTTCATTACTATGCTCAAAAGCTTTAAATGGTTTCTTATCTTTCTCAGAAAATAAGTCAAGCAGTTTTTATAACACATAATATCATACATGATTTATATTTCATAGTTCTCACTACCATTTACCAGATACAATTTAAGATATTCATCAGTTCAAATCCTGTACTTTGAATCTTTATGTAAATCTTGTTACCCAAAAACTATGCTTTCTTCAGTCCTACTCTTATATTTCATATTTTGCTGTTTCACATATATTTGAGTAACAATTGTTATGTCATTTTTCATATCACTTTTGGTATAAGATGTGGCTGCTCTTATATACCAACTAATCACAGTTGTGCACATTTAAGAAAGGTTTCATGGACCAGTTATTAAGGACTTATTATTTTCAAATGAGGGTGCTGGTATTCAATAGACATCTTTGAATAACATAGAAAAACAAGGGTATCAAACAAAATATAATATTCAGACAAAATTTTATTATGGATGAACTCACTTAAGCTCAGAGAACACCACACAAGAAGGAGACAGAAAGATTGTAAGAGCTAGGGGACAAAGTCAGGAAATGTGCCACGATATAATGTTTTCTACCATATGACAGGGAACTGTACCCATGAAATCTCAAAAAGATTGCCACCTAAACACCTTTTGTACAATGACAACACCAATTAACATATCAATACAGATGTGAGAAATCTCACAAGACCCCATCCCTAGAGGGAGAACTACAGGAAATAAATGGTTGCTAAGAAAAGGAGAATAAGTCTTCTCCAGGGTCAGACATCATGATAGGTTATCTAATCTCAAGATCTCAGCCCCAAACACATATAATCAACACTAAATGAATTCAGCAAGTTATATTTATAAGTGTGTATGTGTGTGTGTGTGTGTAAAAATAATCATTAAAGAAAAGAGGCCCAAATTTTTGGACATTTAA
This sequence comes from Peromyscus californicus insignis, assembly GCF_007827085.1. Lineage (NCBI taxonomy): Eukaryota > Metazoa > Chordata > Mammalia > Rodentia > Cricetidae > Peromyscus > Peromyscus californicus. The sequence goes on along the minus strand of NW_026294391.1, from coordinate 71,470,656 downwards.
AAACAGAAAAAAAAAAAAAGAAATGCAAAAGTGAATCACAAAAAAACTTGCTATTAGCTCCATGGTCATTATCTTATTGAGAGTATGTCTAAAATGTTAATAAATCATGTTTAGAAGAAAATAAACCAATAATTTTAAATCAGAGTTGAAATATAGAAGAGTAATGACTAGTATATATAATTTCATTGGTGTTTTGCTGTCTAAGCCAAGCAGGATTAAAATGTATGACAGCAGGGAATGATTGTTTACATTGGTGCTGAAGGAAGAAGCCTGCTGTATGCTATCACATTTTGACTGTGACGAGTAAATTGTTATGGACCATGATGTGACCCATAGTATACTTAGATCTTTGCTACAACAAACCACACTGCATAGGATTCTTAATATACTATCCATTTTCCTTCAAAAGGTGATTTCCACAAAATCAACCTCATGCTACATCTCTGACCAGTGATCATTTGCGCTATAGAAAGTAATCACACTTTGTTGCTGAGGCTTTCATTTCTATCAAAAGATTTTATACAGAAACCAAAGTGGTAAATAATTTAGCAGTTGGATAAACTAAAGAGGATTTTTCAGCAAAAACATTGCTTTGCTTCATCCTTTGATGTAAAAGAGAACAGGGGGAAGATGAGAATTTAGTCAGTGGAACTTTCTCAGTAAATCTGTCTATAGTCAGTCACATAAAAATATTTTTTGAAATCCTCTAAACTTTGCAGTCAGAGAAAAAAATGAAAGGAGAAAAATAGAAAGCAGCAAAAAATGAGATTAACTTTCCCAAGGAAAGTACCCTAGAGGAAAAAGAATTCAATTTTTCGCAAACATATCCAGCACAAAAGACGAAAACAAACATACCTTAGTTTATAATATTCCTTCCTCCTAGGGTGGTTTAACACTCTGTATGCTTTATATCTATTTGACCTAAGAAGGAAACATGTTAGAAATATAGTGCATATTGGAGTTGATATCCCATAATACTTTTCATTTATCAGTGGTAGGGACAGTACAGTAATGAAGCAACTGTAAACGACAGTGAGTGCTTGCTGATTTTTAGAAAGTTACCTTAATTTTGAAATTTAGTAGAAAACTAAACTGGAAATGTCCATTGCCAATTGTGGTGTTTGTTCGCTTTGCATTTTCTCAGCCAGAATACCAAGGAAAGGAGAATACCTCTTAAATTTAAATGTTTTCTGAGCCTTAGGTGCAGTGGTATGTTATAGATGTATCCATTAAGATTGGACTCCACAACTCTGCATTTTGACAGGCTGTGATTTTCTGTGGTGATCTCCATCTGTTTCAAAGAGAAGTTTCCTTGATGAAAGTCAAGGGAAATAACAACAAAATAAATTCACATTAAATAAACATTGAAAAAAGAAGTGACTTATATATTACTTATAGGTAAACTTAAATATTTTCAAATCAAAAGAATACATGTAATAAAATGTAAAGAGTAGCCATTGAATTAATAGCTGTATTGAATAATATAAAATCTAGAATATTAAACAATACACTATTTAGAACAAATTTCTTTAAGAAAAAACGTGGTCGAATGTTCTTTGTTGATAAGTAGGAATTAAGAAATGAAGCACAGATATCTTCTTTAGTCATCACATATCTGAAACAGTGAATGAAAATGAGAAATGTTATTATCTACAAAAGAATAACAATGTGTAAAGTAAAAGGAATTGTAGCAGAATCTATATGTAATATAAAATTACCAGTGTTGGGTGTTTATGTAAAATAACAAGAATCAGCAAACATTTGCATAAAGGGACAGACAATAAATGTTTTCATCTCTCGGTGTCAAAAGACAGCTCATACATCTATCCTCATTTCTGCCTCAACTCAGGGAGTCATTGAAAATATAGAGACACATGATTGTGACTGTGGCCAATTAAATTTTGTGGCCACAAAATTTTGAATTTCACACACTTTTTTTCTGTTTCTTAATATTCCTCCCTTTATATCTCCTTTTCATCATCTTCTTTTTTGTGTTTTAAAATATCATTCTTAAATCACAAACAGATATAAAAAATAACATGAAAGCCCTTTAAACTACCTCATCTTAATTTTCTCATCTACTACAAGAAATAATTATAATTCTGTATGAAAACAACTAGGATCAATGAAATGAGACACTGTACCAATTGCCCCATCAACATATTGAAGTTAAATGTTATGCCTGCATAGATTCACACAAAAAAACATACTACCCAAACTTTCTGCCACACTGCCCCACTGTTTGACTATACTTTGTACTCTGTTTCAAATTGTTTGTACTCCCATGAATATATATCTTTTCTCTATATATAACTAACACTGTGTTGAGGCTTTAAATGCAGCAGATCATCAGAAGATGTTGAATCAAAAGATTTGGCTTAAGAGGAAATCATTTTCTCCTTCAATACTCAATATCAAATAGTATGCTCCAATAAGCTCTGCCTTCTGTATCTGCAGAACACATTAGGCACAAAGTCAACGAATAATAAGGCTATACTTTTATTTTAATTTTTATTTAACCCTCAATTTCAGAGCTCTCTTGGAGACTTGTGGTAAAGAGGGATAATTGTAAGTCAAGATTTAGGCTACTAGAGAGAAAAAAATGATCAATACTTCAATTTGAGTTTTAATACTTGGCATTTAGCTTCAGAATAAATGCAGCTATTATTACTAAAGTGCTTGATCAAGCATATTTGTATTTGTAATAATTTCACATTTTCTTTTTATTCCTTGGCTACAATGAAACACATAATTAAATTTCCAGATTGAGATTTAGTTTTCTACAATTCTAATATACAAACTTCAAGTACAAAGATTATTCATGTTTTATCTACCCAATTTTGAAGGCTCTGAACACTGTTTTATATACTTGTTCCAAAGTTCCTAAATGAACAAATTAATTTTTCAAATATATTTCAAAGACATGAGATACCTGAGTACTGTGTGCATTGGTTTAAGGTAACTTGAGCTCATGTAGAATTTAATTTCCTTTTTATCTATAACAGTATCCTTTTTATTAGAAGTTTATTAGAATTAGAAGTTGACAAGAACAAAGGATTTTTTTTCTCATAACCTTGTCATCTTAGTAGTGGAAAATCAAAGCTGGTTTCAGGCTAATTTTTGTCACATGTACAGTACAAAGTCACAAGTACAAAGACTCTACAAACACAAGATAAATAAATCACATTTGTACCATTTTACTTTATCTGGCACCTCCTTATATAAAATTATCAACATTTTTCTAGTTGGATCATTTAAACTCTGTTATTGAAAAGAGTCCCAAGAAATATAATCAGTAAAAGACATATGATGGATGATAGAGATAGACAGCTAGCTAGCTAGATATATATTTGTTGATAGATTTCTAGATGGATAGATGGTAGATTTGTAGGTAGATGATAAGTAGATGAGATGGTTTATTAGCAGAATTGGCATATGTGCTTAAAGAGACTATAATTTCCCTTGGTAGGCCATCTGCTAGCTGGACATCGAAGGATGCTCAAAAAATGATTCAATCTATGCCTGAAATCCACGGAACGAACAAAGTTAATAGTATTGTTCTCTGAGGCTTAAATACCAGGAACTCCAAGAAGATTATTGACATAAATTGTCAAACCCTAAGGCCTATGACCTGGATCTTTTTTTTTTTTGTCAATAGCTGATGAAGTTTATCAAAGCTGCAAAAGATAGCCAATTTCTTTCCTCTGTCCTTTTAAATATTCCTTCATCTAAATAGATGGTTATTCTCTATATTGGTAGAAAGTGGCTCTTACCCACTCAAATACTGTCTCTTGGAAACAGTATGCTAGTTAAACTTCTTATTGTTGTGACAAAATTTTTGACAGAAGAATCCTAAGGAAGAGGAGATTAACTTTAACTTATAGTCTTAAAAGTTGAGCAAAGCATTGTGGCTGGAGCCTCTCTAGCTGTTGGAGTGGGATCATCAGTCAGCTGCTCCACAAGTGTTGCTAGATCAGGAAATGGGGAAAGAATAAAAAGTAAAGTGGGGTTAGAATTTTCAAGCTCCACTCCAAGTGACTATCCTCTGCCAGAGAGACCAGCCAATCTTTCTAAAGTTTCTAAGCTCTTAAATTAGTGTCCATAACTGGGCCCACTTGTTCAGAACACATTCAAAGCATAACAAAAGTAATACTTTAGAGCCAGAAACTTGGCTTAATGAATAAAAATGGTTACTGCAAAGCCTGAAGACATAAATAAGTTCAATACACAGAACCCACAATACTGGGAAGAGAAAAGGAACTTCTGAGATTTTCCACTCACATTTCCAATGTGTGCTGTGCTGTGCACTCACACATACTTCTCCCATAGTAACTAATTAGCTAGCTAACTAACTAACTAACTGAATGAATTAATGAATAAATAAATAAATAAATGTAATAAAGTATATCTGGCCAACTATTATTCCTATTAACAGCTATATGTAGCCATCATAGTCAATAAGCCTCCTCAGAAGTTGGCATCTAAATAAAGGGCCACTTAGAAATCAAATGCACAAGAATAATTTTAATGGTACAGATTACTAAATGGATAAATTTTGATATCCCAAGAGTGGAAATGTAATAAATACCTTAAAATTATTTCTTTGGTCACATTTCCTCTGTTTGTCTTTTGCAATACTTAGTTCTTAGACAACCCAGTTTCATTTAGGTATAAACTGATAGCATTTGTTTTTAACTAACTCTTACATTTCTTAACATTTTGCTCTAGGGTTTCACCAAATGCTACTATGTGGGATGCCTGGAGAAGCCTATTGAGCACTTCCTAGTGAATGAGATACACAGATAAGTACTCTTAATTCACTGTCCTCTCCTTAATTCACTGTCCTCTTTCTTCTATGTTAATTCTCTGGAATCATTGTTAACAATAATCAAACATGCTAGAAATTCTTAAATTATTAGTCTTTGCTTTGTATACATGGGAAGCCAATATAAGATGGTGATGATCACTTTAAATGCACACACACACACACACACACACACACACACACACATATATATATATCTCAACTCTCTCTATGTCTTCAATATAATGAATATTAGCAATTTAAACTCATTTATAGCCTCTAACATGCTAATTTAGAACCACTTATATTGCTTTGAAATAACAAATAAATCAATTATATTAAATAGCTTACTATAAAGCTGTGTTTAAGTGCATAGTGAGCACATCTTGAATGTGAAATTTTGAATAGGAAAATTGGGCTTCTCAAGACTATTGTTTAAAAATCAGTGTGCAGAATCTCCACACACTGTGAATGTTGACATGAATAAAAATAAATTATACATAGATAGCATATATTTGATTTGCTTTAATTCTTCACAGTGCATGTTCAAAACTATTTGGAGAGCTAATCCTAAATTTACTTATGGCTTGTTGATGGTGTTTTCAATTTCCTTTTTTAAAACAAACTGAAACAACTGGGACATTGCTTTGTTGTTATACCTATATGACAAAACCAATTCATCAACTCTGGTTACTCTACCTTGGATGACATCCCTTCAAACTAAATGAAATCAATCATTAATGCAATTGTGAGAAAGCATTAAATATGATAAATATAGAAGACACAACATATATTAGACATATATACATATATTTATTATTATTCTCCCTAATTAATTCTAGTACATTCCTCTGACTGCTTATATCAAAATTATCTGCAAACAGATAATTAATTAGATAAATAGATGTAGATGATAAATGAATATATAAGATACACAGATGTAGATAGAGTTTTCCTGCCTGGTCCACAGTCAGGACAAATCTCTCTCACCCGCCCACAGTCAGGACAAATCTCTCTCACCCGCCAGTCCCAAGCCACTCAAACCCAATCAAGTAAACACAGAGACTTATATTGGTTACAAACTGTATGGCCGTGGCAGGCTTCTTGCTAACTGTTCTTACAGCTTAAATTAATCCATTTCTATTAATCTATGCCTTGCCACGTGGCTTGTGGCTTACCAGTACTTTACATCTTCCTTGTCCTGATGGTGGCTGGCAGTGTCTCTCTGACTCAGCCTTCTACTTCCCAGCTCTATTCTCCTCCTTGTCCCGCCTATACTTCCTGCCTGGCCACGGGCCAATCAGTGATTTATTTATTGACCAATCAGCAACACATTTGACATACAGACCATCCCACAGCACACAGATGCATAGATACATGTTACAAGGATAGATAGGTTGTGCAGACTTTTTGTAAACTTAACACAAGTTAGCGTCATCTGGGAAGAGGAAACTTCAGTTGAGATAATACCTCCTACATGTTGGCCTGTGGGGTATGTTCTTGGTTCATGATTGATGTGGGAGTGTCTGACATATGAAGGGCAGTGCCATCCCTGGGAAGGTGGTTCTGAGCTGTATAAAAAAGCAAACTGAACAAGATATTGAGAGCAAGCCATTATACAATGTTTTTATTGGTCTTGTTTCTGTTCCTGCCCTGAATTCCTTTCAGGATTATGTGTAATTAGGATATGTAAGCCAAAAAAATCCACTGCTACCCAAGTTGCTTTTGCTCATGATATTTCATTGTAATAATAGAAAGAAACTTGAATACATATTACAAATAGATAAATATTCTAGGTCTATATACCTGCAACTTTGAGTGAGACTCTCAGAATGTGTAAGCATGAAAAAAAGAATGTGGGAGCTCGAGAGATTGCTGAGTAGTTAGGATTATGTACTATTCTACAGATGACAGTAACTCATTTCTATCCACTCATGTCAGGCTTCTTATAACTGCCAGTTACTCCAGTTCCTAGGGATCAGATATCCTCTTCTTGTCTTCTTGGATCCTGCATTCACATACAGAAACCCACACACTGACAGATGCATATGTGCATAATTTAAAATGAAAAAATCTGAAAACAACATTGTGTTTTTTTTAACACATTCCCACATCATGTGCACCCTAAATTTAAAAAGGATAATAAAACCTTGCACTCCCTTGAGAAGGCCCCATTCATTCTGGTCATTCTGCTGCTACCTACCATGGATTATAACCTCTTCCTGGCACTTCCCCCTCCTTTTTTCATAACACAGACATCTCCCCACCAGAGACACTCCTGGTCAACAACTTGGCATGGAGTCACAGGTAAGCTATTTGTACATTCCTTCACATCTTCCTTCCATTGTAGTTACTACTATGCTTGCCAAGGACCTTTGACATCCTTGCGGCTCCTCTCCATCTGTAATAAATTCTCAATATGCACCACAGGAGTGACTTTCTAGCTACTCTTTATATCCAGGAGACCCAGATGACTCTCTTTCTCAGGACTCACCACAGCCCTGGGAAATGTCTGATAGGGACCCTGCCATTGACTTATATGACCTTAAGATGGAGGACCAGTCTGTGCTGCCAGGGGAAATGTGTTTCATGCTCCTTGACAAAGCCTTTGAATGTATTAGACTATAGCCAACAAGCAGAAAATCTGGGGAAAAGATTGTAGTCCTAAGTATCAGACTAACAGATTAAATTTATATCCCAATCTTTTTTTATGAACTTACCCATTCCTGAACATTGTAAACACCCCTACTGAGAGAAGAAAGGTGGCCTGAAAAAAAAAATGAGAAACTCAATGAACAAACTAACTCCAGATGTTCAAATCCCAACAAAGACATAAAAACAACATCAAAAAACCCGCAAATTACATAACAATGGTCTCTGTTGAAAATGAAATAGAAGAATGCTCATAGAATTTAGAAGAATGATTATAACCATGGTCAAGTAACTCAAAGATGACAAAGAGAAAGATTGAATGAAATAAAGAAGTCAATTGAAGACATGAAAATAGAGTTTGAAATTTTAAGACAACCCAAACTGAAATAATGCTGGAAATTGACACTTTAATAAGTCAATTAAAACTTCAGTGAAAAGCCTTACCAACAGAATGGATCATTTTAAAAACAGTGAGTCAGATATGCAAGACAAAGAAGAGGAATTGGATCACTAGGTAAAGATTAATGAAAACATTAAAAAAATACATATGGTATATGGGAAAGTTTGATGGTACCATGAGAAGAAATACGTTCTGAATTACCAGTGGAAAAGGAGAATACCATAATGAAGATATAAAGAATATCTTTGGGAAATTCATAAAGGAAACTTCCCCAAACCTAAAGAAAGTGATGCCTATCCATATACAAAAGGCTAGGGTTACGGAATGATATTGTCTGAAATAATTCACTTATTCAACCTTTTTCCTGGTTCATAGAAAAGAGTCTTGGGCCGGGCGGTGGTGATGCACACCTTTAATTCCAGCACTCAGGACGCAGAGGCAGGCGGATCTTTGTGAGTTTGAGGCCAGCCTGGTCTACAGAGCGAGATCCAGGAAAGGCGTAAAGCTACACAGAGAAACCCTATCTCGAAAAACCAAAAAAAAAAGAAAAAGAGTCTTGAAGGTGTGAGGCATGAATAAATTTAGATTTGAGACAAACAGAAGAAAATTCTAAACCATGAATGAATTCACATAGAAAACCAGAGGAAACATGAGATCAAACAATATGCTCAATCATATACATTGTAAGAGCATAGGAACCAAATGCCTGAGAAACATAAATGGGAATCACAATGAGAGAAATGAGAATAAAGAAAAATTTGTTTGACTAAAGTTGTTAGGTATTACTAATAAACACCCCATACTTGTTCAAAATGTAAACTTTGCATCAAGTAGCCCTATATTTTGTTTTCATTTGGAATATAGAAAAGTGCTCTAGCTACTTACAATGTGACAGATAGTTTTGTGTATGTGTGATCCAAACATGTCAGTATCGGATTCAAATGTAAAGATTGGAAAGGGGAAATATTTCCCTTGTTATATGTGTCAGAACTATCTATTAAATTCAGGACCACATAAAATCATTCAAGTTAACTTTTGCAAATGATAAAGGTTACAGTTTTACATTAGATTAGATTGTGCTTAAAAGGTAGTTCACTTAAGCGGTAGTTAGAATTAAAGTTTGTATACTATTATAATATGTTCTCTTTAACAGGTTCAGAAAAGCTTCTTATTTCTCTCCAGGAAAATTATCAAACTTACTTAAAGATGATCTGAGAATTCCAGACTGTATATTTTAAGGATGAAATGTAATATAGCTCCAAAGCTACACAGAGAAACTCTGTCTCAAAAAACAAAAACAAAAAAAGGGTGGAAATTAAGGTAACCTTAAATGTAGGTAGAATTTGTGTAGGAGAAAAATTAAAAGATGATTCATACAATAGCACAAAAGAAAAATAAAAGTTGTAAATGAATGAAAACTTGTAGAACAGTGCTGAAAATAGTAATGATATAAAGTGTGACTGTTGCTTAGTAAAGGGATTTTCTTTTGTTTCTGACATTTGACAGAATCCTAATCATTGGTATTATAATGTCTTAGAGTAACTCAATTTCAGCGAATATGAATTTCATAGAGGGTATTGGAAAAAAAAGATAGAAAAAGAGGCAGTCTAAAAGTCATGTTGCTGCTCAGTTGGAAAGGTCACATTCAGAAGGAAATTATTAAAGGAGTATTGTAGCTAAAGTTTTTCTGTGTCCTGTTTGTTCTGCAGCAGCTCAGACTCAAGTAAACACACATAGGCTTATATTAATTAAAACTGCTTGGCCATTAGCTCAGGCTAACTATTGACTGACTAGCTCTTACACTTAAACTCAGCCCATTTCTGTTAATCTATATGTTACCACATATTCAGTGGCTTTACCTATGTGCCATTACATGCTGCTCCCTGGATGGCCGGCTGGTGTCTCCTGACTCAGCCTTCCTCTTCCCAGAATTCTCCTTGTCTGCTTATCCCACTTATACTTCCTGCTTGGCTACTGGCCAATCAGCATTTTATTTATCAACCAATCAGAGCAACACTTATTCACAACATACAAATCATCCCACAGCAGCATATTATAGTGCCAAAATGTCATGGCATTATTAGAATTAGTAATTAAGTTTGGACCACATGAACAAGATATTCCAGATTATTACCAATTTCCCAGTTTTGAAATTCTTGTATTATTATTCTGAAGGAGAATTAATTTTTCCTATGGAGTAAATCCTGATTATTCCTCAATTTCAAATGTTCCTCCCCTCTTTCTTTAGTTATCAAAAGTTTTGCACAAAGTTTTAAATTATCCTGCTGTTTTTAACAAACCTACATTTAATTCTCATCATAGTGAGAGCTCTCTGAATTGTTCATGAAAAATCCCATCAAACTCAGCGATGATTTCTCAATATTAATTTAATCAGCTATAACAATGATAGAGCAAAGCATCTCTCTACTGCTTCTCCATTTTTTAGACTCTTCTTATTTGGTTGCCTTTAAAGGGTTGACATCAATGTATATTTTTAAATTTATTTTCTCACTAATTTCTTTTTTTAATTTTATTTTATAATTTAATTTAATTTTACATATCAGCCACGGATTCCCTTGTTCTCCCCCCTCCTTCCCTCCCCTACCTTCCACCAAGCTCAACCCCCATTCCCATCTCCTCCAGGGCAAAGTCTCCCCTGAGGATTTTGAGTTCAACCTGGTAGATTCAGTCCAGGCAGGTCCAGTCCCCTCCTCCCAGGCTGAGCCAAGTGTCCCTGTATAAGCCCCAGGTTTCAAACAGCCAACTCATGCACTGAATACAGGACCCAGTCCCACTGCCTGGATGCCTCTCAAACAGTTCAAGCTAATCAACTGTCTCACTTATCCAGAGGGCCTGATCCAGTGGGGACCCCTCAGCCATTGGTTCATAGTTCATGTGTTTCCATTCATTTGGCTATTTGTCCCTGTGCTTTATCCAACCTTGGTCTCAACAATTCTCGCTCATATAAACCCTCCTCATTCTTGCTAATTGGACTCCCAGAGATCCACCCAGGGCCTAGCCATGGATCTCTGCATCCAGATCCCTCAGTAGTTGGATGGGGTTTCTAGCAGGACAGTTAGGGTGTTTGGCCATCCCATCACCAGAGTAGGTCAGTTTGGGCTGTCTCTCGACCATTGCCAGTAGTCTATTGTGGGAGTATCTTTGTGGATTTCTGTGGGCCTCTCTAGCACTTTGCTTCTTCCTATTCTCATGTGGTCTTCCTTTATCATGGTCTTTTATTCCTTGTTCTCCCTCTCTGTTCTTGAACCAGCTGGGATCTCCCCCTCCCCAAAGTTCTCTTTCCCTCGACCCTTGCCTTCATTACACCCACTCACATCCAGGTTGTTCATGTAGATCTCATCCATTTCTCTGTCATTGGGCCATCGCTGTGTCTTTCTTGGTGTCCTGTTTTCTAGGTAGCCTCCCTGGAGTTGTGAGTAGCAGTCTAGTCATCTTCGTTTTACATCTAGTATCCTCCTATGAGTGAGTACATACCATGTTTGTTTTTCTGAGACTGGGTTACCTCACTCAGGATGATTTTTTTCTAGATTCATCCATTTGTCTGCAAATCTCATGATGTCATTGTTTTTCCCTGCTGAGTAGTATTCCATTGTGTATATGTACCACATTTTATTTATCCATTCTTCAGTTGAAGGGCATCTAAGTTGTTTCCAGGTTCTGGCCATTACAAACAATGCTGATATGAATTTCATCACAACATCAAAAATTGTCAGTGCAAACACTTTTTTATGTCTCCACTTTTCCATTTAAGCTATTTCTCAAAATATCGACCTTAAAATGTAACAGATGTTTTACAGATCCACTGCTTGTAATCCCTTTAATTTCAGATGTGTCCTTCTGACCATCTTTCTAATTAAGTCTGATCACATTTTTTGACTGATTGTAGCATTTAAACCCATAAAGATGATACTGAAATTTTAAAACTCATTATCATTACAAGGTTCATCTTTCATCAGTATTTATGGGCTTGTTAGCACTTTGCTTGAAATTTCTGTATTTAACTGCCACAAAACAATAACAAACTCACAAACTAACTTTTATTGTTTTTTTTTTCCATTTGACTTGTTGCTTCTGCTTAATGTAGCCAAGATCATCTTGAAGTTTCTATCTTCCTTCTATTACAGGGAGTAAAGACTTTAGTGATTAAGGGGACTCCTGAGGCAGCTGCAGGTGACATGCACAGACCTGACACTATGTACACTCTATATGTCAACCTGACCCTAAGTGGGAAATCCTCCTGCCTTTGCATCATATGGCTTTGATTATAATAATATATCATGATGTCTGCTTTCCATAGGAGAAAACACTGAGTCTCAAGAGAGGAAAGAGAAATATCTGCCAATCACCTATTAAGAAACACTGTCTGGTTACAAATGCAAAACAGATGCCGTTTTACATAACCTTCTCAAATATGCATTTGATTTAGTGGAATTTCACTTATTTTTGCATTAAAATTTAGATTGCTGTTTTTGATAAAACAAAGTCAAACTTATTTTATTTATAAATGATTCTCAAAATTGTTAGAAAGTTATTTCACAATAATTTATCCAGCTTTTGAACAAGTGCTAAAATATAGACACTGTTTATTGGTATAATGACTGATACTACAGTTTGGCATGCAATCCAATTATGAATGCATATTACAGCCTATTAAGAGCTTGATGCTTGAGTTCACTTTCTAATTAATTAAAACCTTGTAAATGTGATATAAATTATACTGAACAATAAAGTTTCTAATACTTATAAACAGCACTCTTAGAACCAATTACTCTCATATAGGGAGAAGGAGATCATTCATTTTTACCATTTTAAAGTGAGAAAATAGAACTTCAGTCTTTCTGGAATTTATTAAAATCAGAAATCTAGTCAGTGGTAAAGATTTTAGTTCAGGCTTGTACAGTGCTGATTGTAGTCTGTGTTGACTATACTATGCCATTATGATACAGGAAGTATGAAATTAGCCTCAGTAGCTATATTTTACAAATTTTAACTTTAATTTAAACTAAATTTTTCTACTGCACAGAAATTATCTCAGAAATGTATCAGTGCTTTCACACATATACTCTTCTATCTTTTCATTATTGTAGAATTTATTCATGTGTTTTTTCATGTTATAGGCATAAGAAACTAAGATGTGAGAGGTTTTGATCATTATATATATATATATATATATGTGTGTGTGTGTATGTATATATATATGTGTGTGTGTATATATACCATATGTCTAAGTATTTAAATATTTAATAATCAAGTTCACTGTATAATAAATATATTCCTTATGATAAAATATATTCTCCTAGCGATCTAGGAGGACAAAAACAATCTAGGAGGACAGATTTCCTTAATGTTTTATACCTAAATGTCATGATTCCAAGGCCTCCATCAATAACCTTCTCCCCCCGATTATACCTTAAGAAATCTAGCATGCATATCTGTGGACATACCATCTTAAATGTCTTGTGTCTATCCATAACTCTACCCTGCCTTTGGCTATGTCTGTGATAAACATTATATGTAAAGATTGTTATCAAACTGAAAGAGATGCAGATGTCACATCCTAGCTAATTGGACCAGCAAAAATTTCATACATTCTTGGAATATAAATTCAGAAACTTTTAGAAAAATAATATCCAATGTGTAAGTTTTAAAGAAAGAAACAATTTCTCTCTATTCTCTTGGGATCTGGTAAGTATATAAAAAAAATTGATAGACACCATGCAGACTACTAAGAGAAAAAATAGAAATTTATTTATTTATTTTTTTTTACATTGGGCATCACAGAAAAAAATCTGTAAGTTCTAGGATTTCATTCATTGTGGTCAAAGTGGAAACAGGAAAAGAGATGTAGGTAATTTATGTGAGAATAAATTACTTTTGGTAAGGCTGAGTAGGCTTTTAGAATAATAGATTATAGTTTGTAATAGTTTTTTGGATATGATACATATTCAGGAGAAAGATAAAGATTTTCCTATATGTTAATCCCTCATGTGTCCTCAGTACAAGCTAATTTGCAATCTATAGTGTTATATTTGGAAGTGTCATTTTCTGAATTCTGTTACAATGAATAAATAATATTTTAGAAAGAAGATTGAAAAAAGAGACATCCCTGGTTGTTTTCTTTTCACTTTGTGATCTTCCCTATCAAAGTGACATGGCCTTAAAAAATCCAGAGTGAAGCTCTGCAGAGTATGGGGGGGTAATTAGGGATTGAGTTATACTATCCCAAAATATGACTACAAAAAACCACCTTATGCTATCCAAAATATATGCCTTTAGTATATTGATTACTTCCAAGTTCAGAAACTGTAGACACAGAAATAGCATTGAAAAACATTTATTGTAGGAAACAAGTGAAGGCTGGATTGAATGTGAGCTTATTTACATGTGGATGGCCATATGAAGGACACCTGCCAAAGACAAATGGGAATAGCAATGCCTTCCCTGGGTGAGTCTCAAAAGGATGTTGAAGACTTCCTCTGATGCAAGTACAAATGTTGATAGTGTTTGCAGAAAATGTCCACCTTAGCTCTATGTTCCCTTGGAAGTTTATGGCCTGAAGACTGCTCCTCTACAAAATTCTCATACTGAGATTAGCCAAACTTGCCTCCTTGTTCAGCTATATATTAGAATCCTGCTACCTTGTTTGTCTGTAATTAATTAACATCCAATTCCTTGTTCAGTTGTATTTAATGACTCTGCTTCCCTGTTCTAACATTATATAATAAACGCACTAAACTTTTTCCATAAGAGAGCCCAGACCACCTAATCCCAGCTTTTCTGTGTCCAAATATCTATCTTTCTTTAGTCTCTTGCCATTCCAGTTAGGTCAATCCCTGAAGCTGTGCAGAGCACAGAAGTTTATAGAGGGAATTTTCTTTAATAATGGTATCTATATCAGGAATAGAATGACACTAGACAATTATTATCACCTAAGACTTTCAACCACAGAGTAAGGTAAACATTATTCACCATGTACTCCTCTCTGTCCCATCATTCTTCAGTACATATGTAAGAATTTATGTTTCCACCACCACCCTGAAGCCTCACACATCTGTTCATTCCTGTAGTTGATGATGATATAGAGCAGTGGTTCCCAGCCTTCCTAATGCTGTGCCCATTTAATACATGTTCCTCATGTGTGGCGACCCCCAACCACAATATTATTTTTGTTCTTACTTCATAACTGTAATTTTGCTATTGTTATGTATCATAATGTGGATATCTGTATTTCCCAATGGTCTTAGATGATCTTTGTGAAAGGGTCATTCAACACCCAAAAGGTTTGTGACCTACAGTTTGAGAACTGCTGATAAAGAAACTTTCATCTTATTGTTCTTCTTTCAGTCATCTTGCATTTTTCGGCTTTTATTTGTACACACACAATCTTTTTTTTATTTCTTCTGTTAATTTGTTTTATGTCAATTTAATACCTTGTGGAGCCAAAGAACTTAGAATACTAAAGGGAAGTCGTTCTCCCAGCCCTAAGCTCAGAAGCTGTTTGCTTCTTTATCTTCCAAGAGAGATAGCTAGTAACTTGGATCCTACAAAAGTTCTGATCCAGTAAATGTTGACTCAGTGTTTCCTTTGGCGTTTTATAAGAAATATTTATTCTCTTTTCAGCATTTATAAATTACAACATGTAAAAATGTCTTTTTATACCCTGGATGTATGAGACTCTTATTTATCAGGGTGAGTGAAAATGCCATTCACTCACCCCCAGTATGAATGTGCAAAATTATAAATGAACCTTCCAAAAAGCTCAATCTTAAAACTATTGTTTTACAATACACGGTATGGGCTTTGAAAGCCAAGGCTAAATTAAAATGTAGTTCAGCAATTATCTCTTTTTGTAAAATTGCTCATGTTATTAACATTTTAAAATTCAACTTCTTTTATCACACAACACTTATCACAAAAAGATTTTCAACTAGTCAGGGAAACAAAAAGTTTGTCAAGGGTTTCTTTAAGTTAGCATGCACCCAATTTCAGAGGATTTGAATCAGTACAAGTTGGAAAGCATGCTGACTAGAAGACATCTGAGAAAGCCTCTAGAAAGAAAAACAAGTTTCACAAACTGAAATGACAAAAGCTTAGCCTCTAGTGAGTTGATTTCAGCAAGAAACCTGTATGCAAATCTCTTTAACAGTAACTGGATGATTGTATTTATTTATGCAGCTGGTATGGTTCAAAAGGATTTGGAATGCATGTATTCTGTAATAGATGCAAGTGCCTATTTAATGACAAGAGAAAGCATACATAAATTCAAAATGGTGACCTCAGGCATTTATTTTGTCATGAAAGATACTGGCAAAATGAAGAATAAGCCATTAATTCATACTTCCAAGAACTAGTAGACAATGGCTTTCATTTCATCATTTATTTTTGGTGAATATATTTATAGTTTATAGAGTAGAGCTAGATGGCAGGGTGGGGTTGATAAAAATGTATGAGATGTATGACAAAAAAAGGCAAGAATAGCAATGAAAGGAGTAAAAATTGAACAACTGTTAATTTTAAAATTAAAATCAAGACACACAGAGAGCTGGGCTTCATGTGTATATGATATAATTTGAGGAGGATATTCTGTGATTGTGATGTCTAATGTTACAATTTAAGTTTAAATTACTGTGCTTAAAAATCTATAAAACAAAAACGCCTTTAACCTGTAAGTCCCAGTTGCTTGAAGATGTATACTTCCTGGAATGCTGGGGCCTATTGTTCATATAAGATATAAAAGCTGCATGTTTTCACTTCTGTAAAAAAGCTTTGTTGCCCCCTATCACACAAGATGTGTGCTTGATCATATATAGGCAGAAAACATGTCAAGATATATGCTTGCCTTTGATTGTATGATGGCAGGAACTATACAGCCTTGTGACTTTTGCCTTTATAACCCCCTGAATAATGGAATTCAGTGTCACACTCTGAGCATGAGTCTCGGCTGTAGATCTGGTCAGTATCCATGGTCCTGGCAGATATTTAATAAAGCCTCTTATTTGTTAAAATTTTTTCATGGTCAGATTGGTGAATCTCTGAGTGAACTTAGACATGATCTTTTGCCAACCAAAACTTTGAATTATTAAGAGATTGCCAGTCATTTAGATTGGCAAATTCTTCTTTGAAATTCTAAATCTCTGAATAATATTGAACAGTAAGTTACCTAAATTTATAACTCTTTTGAAGATTAAGTGAGATAATGGATAGTAAATAAATTGCATTTTGGTAAATATTAGCTCTCCTACCCCTTAGTAAATAACATTAACTTTAATTTTTCTTTGACCTGGATTTAAATACAGTTATATGTTATAGATGCATATACGGAAGTTGTATATTATAAATAGCCTTTACAATTGTATATGGTAAGTCTAATTATCAAGCAACATAGAAATCAATGTATTTAAATATATTTCTGTGGTTTTGGAGGGTAATATGATGAAGAGTAAGCCTCCACAAGGTAAGACTTGCCTGGTTAGGTATGAGGCAAGATATACAGCAGGAAAAACCCTGGGGATATAAGAAAGGGGACAGAAGATCCTCACCCAAGTTGAAGCCTTTGCCAGGCATGGAGCCAGAATTCTAGAATAACTAACAACTGCTTAAAACTTTTCTCCATTCCCAGGTTAAGTCTGAATCTTAGGGGAATCTCATCAGAAAACCCATTAACTGGAGAAGGTCATGTCCTAAACCCTTTGTGTAACCATAGTGATTTCCTATCAAATTATAATTCCATCCAAGGCATCTCAGCAGTCACTTCATATATCTCCCTTACCAACAGATGGCAAGAAATGGAAAACAAAAATGACTTATGAACAGATTTTGAGATGCAATTTGAGGGTCACCAAAATAGTATTTATGGCAAATGCTAAGATAATTAATTGCTTTATCTGGCTGTGGAGAAGCCACTACCTATACTTGGGTCTGTTTTCCTTTCCCCTGCTCTCCCTTGGAAAACACATACCCCTACTTGATTATGGCTTACTTTCCACTGTGTGCCTGTCTTTCTCTTAACCCTCATACTTAAGCATGCATTAAAATATCTTTAGGCAAATTTTCAACTCTGCTTCTTCACTGTACTTGCTACTCTTAAAATTTATTTTTAGCACTGAAGCCAGGAATCCCAGTGTGACCAAAGTTGAGGACCCCAAAAGTCTAGAGTATATCATCAGGCTACTTATTGACAATTTGAGCTGTGTGTGTCCCTATTTTCTTATCACTGACAGACTATCACCACTGGAAAAAATCTAAGTAACTATAGAATAGTAGTATCTTGAAGAATAAAGAAACAAAAAAGTGAATGTAAGGGATGATGAAAGAAAGGTTAAGTAAAAGCACTGTAACTATGGACAAAATACTAGTAAGCAATCACATTCTCTTAGGTTCTTCAACCTGTCTTTTATACAACTTTACTATTCTAGGAAGTTTTAGCATATAATAGGCTAGAGCTTTCCTTTCCCTTCTTTTCTTATTTATTTATTTATTTAAGTCTTTTTTTCCAAAGAAAGAAAATTTGAAGTCATTTTCAGAATGTCTATTTCTCTTACCTACTATCTTTACAGTGTCATGGGGACCTTAAAAATCAAAATTTCTGCAGGAGATACCAAAGTGGGGGGCAGAAGAAGCTGAAGGTCTGGCCTCATTGGAAGAAGTGTCTTCCAAGAAAAGGTTAACATCACATTCTGATAATTTATCTCACACCTAAATCTATGTATGTTTATTTCCTGCATTGGGTTTATTTTTTTTTCCTATGAGTCGCAAGAAGGCTACCAGTAAAGTGGAGAAAAACTGAGGATTTTTCTCTCTTCATTGTATTTTTCCAATTCTTATGTCCTGTTCAGTGGTTGATGATGATGTTTTGTGAAGCAGTAAGCAATAGCTTCAGATTCTAGTAAAGTCTTTAACAAATGTAGTTTTGTTACTGGACTTGGAGTTATAGCCTCTGATCCAACAAGCTAGGTTTGGCAACCATCCTTGACAAAATAATTAAAAGAGCAAAATTAATAGTGAGAAACTGGAAAAAAGACATTTATTAAATGTGGCCAAATAGGAAAGAAAAATAAGAAATATAGTGAATGCCCAAGTCCATCTTCAGGGTCCCAAAGAGTGGTTTAAGTTTAAATAGGAGAATATTCATATCTAAGTACTCATAGTCAAGTATGTGGTGATGGCCACCATTGACCCACCCTAGTTTCTTCTGTAAGGTGTTCTAGAATGTTGTAAATCTGTATCTGGGAAGAAAATTTCTGCTCTGGGTGGCTGAGGCTTTAGGCTTTCTCTTCTCCCAGCATGAGATTTCTGGTGGAATGCCAGTTTCTTAGGCTTCATTGTTTAAGTTATCTAATAGCCAAAATAATCTATGTCTCTTGAAAATATCTTCATCACTGCCAGGCCCAGTATAATATTTGTTTTTCTGACTCCCCATAGAGTTGAAATTAAAAGCAATATGCTTTTAACACTGTACACAAATAGACTATTTGACTATATCAATTGACATATATTTCCTGCTCACCAAATTAATATGTTTGTTGTTTTTCAAGACCCTATGAATTAAAAGGACTTCCAGCTAAGACAAGATGAGGCTCTCTTTTTATCCTTCTCTCTGCTGAGTACAACTATAAGCCATAAACAATATCAGAACTGTAACAGAACAGACAAAGATATTAGAGGAGAAATTAAAAAAAACAAATGTATAAAGAAGGAGCTATGCCTTATCAGAAAGCAACAGTCTTTTCCTATCTGAGCACTAATATGGAAAATAAAGCAAGCCCTGCCAAACTGACTCCTCCTCCTTCTGTCTCTCTCCCTAATTCACTTGCCAAACTAATCCTTCTCACCTCGTGCTTGAAGCTACAGAAGTCATCTTCCCATTGCCTATTTTATGTTAATAGGGACACTGGACATTGCTGGGACTGAAAAAACACTTCAAAGAAAACATAGAGCGAGTCTCTGCTCTTCAAGTAACTCAACAGAAGAACAAGTCGCTTCTTCAAACACAGGAACCTTCAACCCATCGTGCCTTACAAACATTTTAAAGATGGGGAACACTTTCCTGTGAGACATAAAGTCCTTGTCCCATTTTCCCAAGCCTGGGCATGCATAAAAGGATCTTCTTCACCATTTTTTGTCTCTCAGTTAATTTCCATAAAGGCCACTGGTACTAAGGCACTCAGGCCCTAGGAACAGAAAGATCCCTGTCAATGCAAAACATAAATCTCTCATCAAAGTGGGTAGGGTATACTTTATTTTGTAACCAAATATGAATGGCGATGACCGGGGAAAATAGAGTTAAGTTACCCCAAATTCCATGTTTGAAAATCATAACAATTTGAGGAAGCTTTTTACAGTAACAAAACAAAGAATGTCTTAAGTCGAGACACTTTTTAAATATATCCGTGAAAACATTAAGTAGATCTGTTACTGAAGAGCAGAAGTCACATCTTTAGACCTCAGATGCTATCTGATGGCTTTCTTAACTCTTTGGCTGCTGGAAACTAGGATATGTTACATTAACACATTTCAAAAGCTTTTACCTAGTAGTTACTAGAATATTTGATTAGAAACTGTGGCGGGAAAAGAATGGATAATAAGGGGGCTAAAGAGAGGCCAAGGTCGATTTTAACTAGGCTCGGGACCTCTAACCTTTCTACTCATTTAAGTTCTAATCAGCCTTGCAGAAGTTTCCGTTGAAAGAGTATTTCTTTTCACTCATACCACTGAAAAGCTCTCAGGAATTCAGTAAAATTCAGGAAGATTAACTGGATGGGATCTAAATACTGGAAGACTACTAGAATAAGCCTTCCTATGTGTAAGTGAGGCTGCAGTGAAACCACTGAACTAGTCTACTCAACAGATAGAAAAGTTTATTGGAACAAACTGCCAGTCTGCCTCTGAGAATAGAGGACAGCACCTTGGAGGGAAAGCAGGCAAATTTTCCAAGATGGTCAAAAGGTCTGAGGGTCTTTGAGATGATACAGGCTGTTTGAATTAACTAGGAACTAAATGACCTTGCCTGAGACAGTTGACCCAAGTGAAGTAATGTTTTTTCCTAACAGAAGCCCACTTCACCAGGTTTCTGAGGCATGGTGAGTTTAGGTTTTTGTTTACCCACTAGCAATTTTTCTGTTTATCCAGTCAGAGTCAGTCTGAAACTGAGCCCAGACTGTCATTTATGACATTGCCAGCAGAAGTGCCATTTTTGGACCAAACATTAGGCCCCTACTGTATATATTCAGCAAAGAATGTCATGTATACTAGCACTTTCTGACATCAAACAAGAGAGGATCACTCTGATGAACTGATTACTCCTCAAATTAAACAGGAATCTCACCAAGAGCATCACCACTGTCCTTTTACCACTGTTCTAATGGTTTAAACGAGAATATCCCCATAGGATCATATATTTGAATTAGTCCCTAGTTAGGACTATTTTGAGGAAGGATTAGGCAGTGTCGCCTTGTTGGCGAAGGTGTGTTACTGGGGGTGGGCTTTGTTATTTCAATAGCCCACGCCATTGCCAGTTAGCTCATTCTCTGCCTTCTGTCTGTCAATGAGATATACACTATTAGCTACTGCTTCCATGCCGTGACTGCCTGCCTGTCGCCATTTCCTCAATATGATTGTCTTGGACTAATCCTCTGAAATTGTAAGCAAGCCTCAAATTATTTTTTCCTATAAACTGTCTATGTCATAGTGTTTCTTCACAGCAACCTAAAACAATCATCATTGTCACCATCACTGTGTCTAACACAACACCATTCCCATGCGAAGAGATAATGAGGAAGAAATAGACATATCTGGTGGTTTGAATGAGAATGGCCTTCATAGGCTCATTTATTTGAAAGCTTAGTAACCAGGGTATGAAACTGTTTTTTGTTTGTTTGTTTTTATTTTTTCAAGACAGCGTTTCTATGTGTAACTTTGGAGCCTATCCTGGAACTTGCTCTGTGGACCAACCAGCCTAGATTCATAGAAATTTGCTTGCCTTTTGCCTCCATAGTGCTGGGATTAAGGGTGTGCACCACCACCGCCTGACTGGGTGTGGAACTGTTTATGAAGAATTAGGAGGTCTGGTCTTTTTGGACTAGGTGAGGCCTTGTTGGAGGAGGTGTGTTACTGGGAGAGGGCTTTGAGGTTTCAAAAGTCTCTATCAGGCCAAGTCTTTATGTGTCTCTCTGCCTGTCTCTCTGTCTCTTGCTCCCCCTTCTTTCACTTCCTGCTGCCTATAGATCAGGATGTAAAGCTCTCAGCTATGACTTCAGCATCAAGCTTGCCTGCTAGCGCATTCCTACCATGATGATAATGCATTGATTCTCTGAAACTGTAAGCAAGCCCCCAATTAAGTGTTTTCTCTTTTAAGTTGCTTTGATCACGGTGTCTCTTCACAGCAACAGAATAATTAAGATAACACATAATACTAGCAAAGAAGATCCTCCCTTCCTTCAAAAGCCACCTTTAAAAGCAGTTTGTGTTCAATAGAGAAAATCCCCAAACATGTTCCAAGTGTACTAAAAACTTTTCTACAATGTGAGATGGAAACTCCTCTCACAAACCTACATGTGCCA
Organism: Peromyscus californicus insignis; assembly: GCF_007827085.1. Taxonomy (NCBI): domain Eukaryota; kingdom Metazoa; phylum Chordata; class Mammalia; order Rodentia; family Cricetidae; genus Peromyscus; species Peromyscus californicus. The sequence goes on along the minus strand of NW_026294391.1, from coordinate 71,448,221 downwards.
CTTTTTTCTTCTACCCAGTGAATGATTGGACATGACAGGCAGCATCAGATGAGGCGAATGTGAAACTCAGCAGATACCAAACAATGTAAGTAGATCAAATAACATCAGAAAATCTCACAAAATAATTTTTTAATGGAACAAAAAACACCCACACAATTGACGAGGCAATCTGTATTATTTACTTTTCTATTACTTTAATAAAACAATGTGATCAAAGTGAAATTAAGGGAGAAAGAATATTCTTGCATATGGATCCAGAGGGCTAAGAGTATAACACGGCAGGAGTGGCATGAGGCACAGTAGCAGAAGCAGAAAGCTGAGAGATCACATATTTAATTGCAAACATGAAATAAAGAGTGAATTGTAAGCAGGGCAGGAGTAGAAATTCTCAAAGTCTGCCCATAGGCACAGATTTCCTGCAGTAAGATTCTACCCGACAAAAATTCTGCAACCTACCTCAAAGAGCACCAGCAACTGGGACCAAGTATTCAAATAAATGAGCATGCCAGGGTCTTTTCTCATTCAAACCTCCATGCAATCTGATTGGAAAACTGGTAAAAGCCAGAAACAATTAATTCATAAAAGAGGATGCACATAGAATAAATAAGCATGGGAAAAGGTGTTCAGCTTTGAAAGCCATCAGGGAAATAAAAATGAAGACCACAATGAAATATCCCTATACAATTATCAGAATAGGTTAAATGGAATATTTTAACAACACTGTAGAAAAGTTAAGCTGTGGAAAATCAGGATAATCTACACATTTTTTTAATGACAGTGTAAAAATTATAGCCACTCTAGAAAAGAGCTTGAAAATTTATTATAAAACTAAACATGTAACAGCCATACAATACAGCAATGACACTCCTGGGCATTTGTCCTAGAGAAATAAATACTTATCTTTACAAAACACACACACACACACACACACACACACACACACACACACACACACACACCCCTGCATATGAATACTATAGCAGCTTATTTATAATGACTAAAATATCTTGTTAGGAACTATTTTTTAAAAAGCTAAACAATCTGTTATACCCATCATACATAGAATACTACTCTCAAAACAGAGCTGCCACTTCATCCATTGGGAAACTTATCATTCTCCAGAGTATGAAATGGAATGAAGAGTCCCACAATCAATGTTATATACTGATTCCGTCTCTATAATGTTATTGACAGGAAAAACTTTTAGAAATGGAGAAGAAGATGGTATTTTCTAGGAATTAGGGACAGACAAAAAGGAACTGGATATGGCTATAAAGGATGGCAATAGAGATCTTGGTGTGAATGGAAATATCTTGTATCTTAATTGTGTGGTGCTAGTATTTCTGTGCAAAATTTCTGGTTTAGGGTTCAAGCTGGACACTTAGGTGGATTATCTTTAAGCATGCAAGGTTTACTAGAAGACTAATTAAGCTGCTTACTCTCTGACACTCCTTTTAATCTCAACATTCTGAAGGTAGAGAGAAGTGGATCTCTATAAGTTCCAACCCCATCTGGTCTACATAGTGAGGCACTGTCTCCAAGAAAACTTAATAAGACTTATTAACACCATAGTCAGACAACAGTGTGTTATTTCTTAAAGGTGCATAGGAATGTCAGGTCTGGTCTTAATGGTTCAAACCTATGACCATGAGGTAAAATTAAGAGGCTCTTAAGATGCTGGTCAGCCTGAGTTATAGTGAGACCTTGTACCTAAAGCAAAGATGATCAAAAAATTGTGTATTGAATTTATGTTTTTCTACAAAAAGAATTTTATTTTGGTTCTTGTTGATACAGGGTTTCATGTTGTACTTAGATCACAGTAGGTGGCCTAAGCTGGTCTTTAACCCATAATAGTCTTCTTTCCTCAGTCTTCTGAGTGCCAAGGGAAGAAATGTGAGTCTCCATGTCCAGGTAACAAAATAAAATGTTTAATTTTAAATGTGTTATATATATATATATATATATATATATATATATATATATATATATATATATTTGACTGAATAAAATATCAAACCTTCTTTGGCCAAGCAATAACATGAAAGTTTAATTAATAAAAATGATTTTATTATATTTTTGGTTGTGAGCCCAGCCCGCTCTTTTTTATTTTTATTCTTCTCTCATATATTACATTCAGACTGCAGTTTCTCCTCTCTTCTCTCCTCCAAGCCCCCAGCATCATCTCTCCTCTTCCACACATCCACTCTTCCTCCATTTCCCTTCAGAAAAGGGCAAGACTCCCAGGGATATCAACCAAATATGGTGTATCAAGTTGCAATAAAACTAGGCATAACCCCTCATATTGAGGCTGGATGAGGCAACCCAGTAGGAGGAAAAGGGTCCTAAAAGCAGGCACAAGAAGAGACAGCCCTCCTTCCCACTGTTAAGAGTCCTAAAAGAAGACTAAATTACACAACCATAACATACATACAGAGCGCCTAGGTAAGAGCCAGGCAGCCTCCCCATTTGTGGGTTCGGTTTCTGTGAGCTCATAAGAAGAGAGGCCTGTGTGGTGTGACACCTTGCACAGCCTTGGTGCAGTGGGAAGTGGCTTGGACCTGCCTAGGCTCAGTGTGCTGAGCTCTGCTGACTCCCCATGGGGGAGACCTCGATTTGGGGGATGTGGGGATGTGGGGTGACTTGGGAAAGAGGGCTGGGGGGTGGGAGGAGGGAGGAGGGGGTGTCTGTGGATAGCATGTGGAGTGAGTAGAAAATTTCTTAATAAAGAAAAATGAAAAAAAAAGGGAGGCCTGCTCTTTTCTGAAGGGAAATGGAGGAGTGGGGGAGGAGCTAAGGGAGGGGAAGACCATCAAGACGTACTGAAAACAAAACAAAAAAAGAAAGAAAGAAATGTTTAACCATTCACTGGTATTGACTAAGGCATAGTAATGTTGACGGCTAACTACTGTAATGGTTTTCCTAGAAAAACAAAATACCAAAATGAGTAGCATTGGTTTGGGGAACGTAAAACAGATCAAGGAGGTACCTGTTTACCATGCTTCAGATACATCCTCCACAGCAGTACCTTTGTAATAGGCTTTTTGATTAGGTTGGTAGTAACTTTGTACTGAGCTATATTATAATAAACTAGCTTTCATTAACCTTTTGAGAATGTCCTGTTTCTTCTAAGTTATATATTGATTGCAACAACATTCAATTCATTTCCTGCAAAACACTTAACAAGTTGTGGTATAATTGCCATAGGTTTGAGGCCTGCTTAAGTTATAGAGAATCAGGCCAGCCAGGGCTACAGTGTGAGTGACACCTTGTTTTAAACAAACAAGCAAACAAACAAACAAACAATTACCGAAATCTTAAGGAGATTTAGCCTTTTACGTTAAAAGCTGGAACATCAGACGGGCGATGATGGCGCACACCTTTGACCCCAGCACTCGGGAGGAAAAGCCAGACAGTTCTCTATGAGTTTGAGGCCAGCCTGGTCTATAAAGCAAGATACAAGACAGGCACCAAAACTACACGTAGAAATCCTGTCTGGAAAAAACATAAGTTACAACATCAAATTTAAAGTATCTTTTCTCTGAAGCTTCACAGTTCCCTAATAAAATCAGTCTCTGGTATGACTAGAAGATAATTTACATTATCCTTTTAATTTATTCCCCTAAATATTTATGACTGAGGCAATGCTCATTTCTTGTCCCTTACAGTTTACTACACTCTCACCTATAGATTTACAAGTTTCCTGCCTACCTCTCAAGAACCTGCTTACCTTTCAGAGAATCACTCTTGGACTCCTTCTTTTCTGAGCTTTCACGTCTATGGCATATAGACTTTCTGTTTTATTTGTTCTCACATCTTGAAGGCAAAGAAATAGGATTCTAAAAGAACGTGATTAACTTTCATCTTTGAATCTCTAGTACACAGCATAGTGCCTAGCACAATATAGATGTCTGGAAAGAGAAAACGAACAGGTTAAATGACATTATTTACATGTAGATAATTGGATGACTGTATGGATAGAAGTCAAATTAATGCAATTCAAATTGGAGTTTATACATACATTTTTTGTCACTGCCAAAGAAATGTCATCTGAATTGTGTTTGCTATCACAAATAATACATCAAATATTCATTAAAAATATATTTCAAAAAGTTAAAATGCATTTTGAAAGATATTGAAAATTCCATGAAAGTAAAAACTTTATGAATTTTGATCTATCAAATGTACTGTAAGATCTCTTTCTAATTGTATATGAACAAACACTGTACTATATAGGTCACTCTTAATAATATTCATAGATTAATGAGTAATGGCTATTTTAAAAATTTAAAATTTTGTACATCAAATTCAACTCAAGCAGAAGTAGTCAGAAGCATTAAATTAGGAATGAACTGATATTAATAATTTCTGTCTGTTCCTATAAATTTGTTGAACGTATTTTTTTACTTAGACACTGAAGAGGATTTTTGTTTTGGAACAAGAATTATTTAAGTTTCTTGAAAAACCAATAGAAATGTTTCATATGAGAAACTCTTCTGTATTTTTCACATGAGAAAACACTTCTGTATTTTCTATGAAAGTAATATCAAAGTAAAGTGGCCTAGTAAATTGAAAATGTATTGATATTTAAACTTTAAATAAAAGTGGGTGCTTCCTTCCCATACAAAAAGTTGAATAAAAGGAAATGTTCATAACTTACTCATCAGCATTTGAGTCTTCTTTCATGATCTGTTCAGTGATGAAGTAATTGGCAGCTTATTCTGCACAGACATTTGTGTTCTCCTCAGTAAACAGGGGGTAATTTGAACTGCACTGTACTGAAAAATGAAAATGATAAAATGTCATGTTCTGATTATGAGTAGGCTAATATTAGCCTAAAGATACAAAACAAAAAATACTGGCATGAAAACTCACAGCTTGTCTTGATCAGAAATCTGCAAAACGGATTTCTTGGTCATACATTCAATGTATTTGTGAAGAAAAGTTTTAGACTACTTATGAGGTTCAGTCATTCTTATGCCTTAAGATGACCATGACAAAGATTAATTTTTAAAATGATTTATAGACTTTAATTTCTAAACCGTACCTCAAAGAAAAGTAACTAATTAGAGGCATTAATAATTCATTTAAAATATTTCCATATTAAGTTAATAGAGAAAAAGCAGCATCTTTAACAGTAGCTAATCATGGTATTGATATATCTCTTCCTTATTTATACAATCTTCTTACTTCACATAAATTTAAATGTATTAATTTATCATTTTTTCATTTATGAAGTATGTTATATGTGCTGAAAATTATTTCTGACACTGAGATAACCAAAGTGATTAGTACTGAGGCTTACCCTAAGGAAAATCATGAGGGAGTATAAAAGACATAAACAGGCACAAAAATAGCATTTATTTGCTTAAAGAAAATAAAATCTTGATATTTGTATACATTAATAATTGTTAAAGCTGATATATGCACAAATTTTTCTTAGGAGTTTGTATTCTAGAGTCCACTTATGAAATTTTTAAAAGATGCACTATGAAATAAAGCATTCTAACTAGGAGTACAGGGAATGATGACTATAATGTTTATTGAATAAGCTTCTATTTGTGAGTCTGACCACTTAGAGCAATTCCTCTTGTTTCTTTAACATTAATATACTCAGTAATTTTAACTTAAGCAAGTGACAATATTTTATCAGAGATCAAGTAAAAATTAAGTATAGAGATTTTTGAAAATTTTCTATGTGGGCTTTTTTATGCTGGTAACCAATGGCATTGTTTCCTTAGGTGCAGAACAAAAAAATTCCATACACACAGACATACATACAATTGATGTTTAAAGCATTGCTTTCCATTTTCTCATATTTTTTCCTCCAAGCAAGAGAAAATGATCTCTTGCTGCTTATTTGTTATAAATGCCAGCTGGAGTTCTTCCATACTCAATCAAAGGTAGTGGACCTAAACTCTTCTTGGCCAGGTGACTATGAACTATTTTACATCTAGCACTATGGCTGGCAATTTAGTCTCCAGACACAGTTTCTTCAGGCGCCAATGTGTTTAGGATTATGTATGGACAGTGATCTAGCATAAAGTGTCTCTGCCTGAAATTTGTAAGAGCCAAGAATATGTTTTCATGACTTCATAGCAGTTTTTCCCTATGTAGGAAAAGGGGAGGAGGTAGTGAAAATGGAAGGTTGGCAAGTGATTCAAAACAATCTTTTTTTCTTCTTTTTCTTTTATTATTAAGAAATTTTCTATTCATTTTACATACCAACCACAGATTAAAAAACTATTAATAGCCAGATTTTCTCCAAATATGCAAGTGTGAAATAATACCACAACATAAAACCAAAATAAGTATTAGAGAGAAATTGGCTTAATTGAATTTTCTCAGTCTATTTTTAAAGTTATTGGTGCCCATATTTTAGTTTTGAACAAATTTTAAGACTGAATTTACCAGTTTTTCATAAAATGAACTGAGTTTGTTTGAGGGAAAGAGTTTTAATTTTATAGTTATTGATTTTGAAACATTAAAATACATGATTGATCACTCAATCAACATTATAGCTATTTATTCTGTCTTACTAAAGCTCCAGAAACATTTCTTCAAGCATTTATATTATGCAAATTTTTTTTTTTTTTGGTTTTTCGAGACAGGGTTTCTCTGTGTAGCTTTGCGCCTTTCCTGGATCTCGCGCTGTAGACCAGGCTGGCCTCAAACTCACAGAGATCTGCCTGCCTCTGCCTCCCGAGTGCTGGGATTAAAGGCGTGCGCCACCACCGCCCGGCAATTTTTACATTTAACTACAAATATACTGTAAGTATGTCATGTCTATTATACATACAAAATAGTAGACTAATTCTTCAATATCTAATACTATAGATACAATATTTTCAATAAAATTTGTTTAGTATAGTTGGAGCTCATATTTTAAAAATCAAGTTATGTCACATTGTTCATTGAGTTTCCAGAAATAATATTTTCTCTTAATTTATGTACTCTATATTAAAATAACCTAATTCCCAGAAATAATATTTTCTCTTAATTCATGTACTCTATAGCAAAGTAACTTATTATTTTATAAGATAATATTTGTCAAACAGGGAATCTGCTATTGTTTCTGTTATTTGTTTGTTTTTGAGATAAAGTCTCATTATTTAACCCAAGCTGACCTCAAATTCATGAAGATACAATTCCTTCTGCCTCCCTAGTAATGAGATTAAAGGTGTGTGTGACCACTCCTGGCCTGCAACTAGTATTTAACTCTGCCTGTGGTCATAATACATTTTTAAAAATTAGGCAACTTAATATAAAATAATTTTAATTTTAGAACTCTCAGGAATGAGAAATTCTTGAAACAAAATCTCTTCTTTAAAGATGAATTTGAAGTCAAGAAAAGCTTACATATTCTCCAATTGTTGTGTACATAATTAATAGCAGAGTAAAGAATAGAAACTATGTTTATTTAATTCTCATTTATCAATTTATGTTCTTTTCTCTCATTGCCTTCCTATAAGGAGAATTTAAAAAATAAATAAGAGTGTTTAACTGTTAGAAATTTTTTTGTATGTGTTGCTTTTCTGGGCTGTTAAATATGTTGATAACTACAATAAACAATTTTATTTTTCTTAGCTTTTCTGTATTTAGGCTTTCAAAATTTTCAAATTAAAAATTTTTCAATAGTAATCACCAAAACTACATTATGTATCTTAATTATTCTCCACTTGCAATTTTTTGTTGTTGTTGTTTTTCGAGACCAGGTTTTAATATGTAGCTTTGTGCCTTTCCTGGAACTCACGCTGTAGTCCAGGATGGCCTCAAACTCATGGAGATCCACCTGCCTCTGCCTCCCAAGTGCTGGGATTAAAGGCATGTGCCACCACTGCCTGGCTCTCCACTTGCAATTTTATAAACGTTGAGCACTTATGTCAATGTTTATGTATTTGTACAAGTATGCAAGGTTATGCAAAGCCTGTGATATAAAAATCCGAAGATGAGTCAGTCAAAATTTTACCACCCAGGAACATCCTTAGAGTTTAACTATGAGACGCACATATAAAACAATAGGGAATAGCTACTAAAATAACCATCATGCACAATAGATAAAAAGAAAAAAAACAGTTGAAAATAGGGGAAAGGCATTTTACGCATACAATGAAGTGGTCAGAACAATTTCAGTCCTCACTTTTGACCTTACTATCTCACTGAGCACAAAGAATGAATTACTAGAATGAATTTTCATGTTCAACCTTTTTCAAATAATGTATTCTATATACTTTTCCTTGATCTTGAGGAAAAGGACAAGTTTCATTCAAATTCTGAGAACAGCAGATAGTAGATAGTTCTTTAACTGAAGGTGACATGAAAATATTTAAGGCATATTTAACAGGATTATCACTCAGTTGATATCTGAATGAGTGTAGTTTATTTTCTTACGATTTCTTTGAGGTAGGGTCACACTGTGTTGTGGGAGTCTCTACAAAAATAAGGGCCAGGAGAGTAAAGATCTATGTGAGGCAAGAATGAAATCTGGTTGAACACAACTAGTCATTGTTGGTTTAAACTTCTAGAGTCTGGCACTGGGTAGTTACTGCAGACATATAAGTGCAGTACAATTTAGAAAAGTTTCCCATTGTAATACAGTCCCCTGTGCACAGGAGGCATCATTACGTTGAAACACTTCTCAGTATACATGCTACTTCTTTTATGAAGATGGGTACTAGAGATAGGCTACACGTATTATTTTAAGGGGTTAGTGAATGATCTGCTGTATTCTGGGTTATACAGATAGCATAGAGGTCATTTGGACGATTAACCACTTCTGGTCCTGGCTATGGGAGCTTGGGGGAGCCCTGGGGCCATACAGATAACACAAAGGTCACATATACTATTAAATATCTCCAGTTCTGATTGTGAGAGTTTTGGGACTCTCCTTGCCATACAAATAATGGGAAGGTCACCTAGACTATTAGCCACCTCTGGTCCTGTTTGTGGAAGCTTGATATAGTGTTGCCCTACAGATAGCACAAATCACCAGGCTATTACCCACCTCCATTCCCAGCCTACTAGGGGGAAAAACAGGTTATACATCTTTCTTGTTGAAGAGATAATCCTATATGTTTAACATTCCAGATTTCCCTAGTGTTTTCCGTGAGTGCACTGACCTTTTTACTCCCAACCTTATATAGATGAAGATGACCTTAAATTTATGGTCCTTTGGTTTTGCCTCCCAAGTGAGGACACTGTAGGCATGTACCACTAAAGTCAGTTTATTTTAAAATATTTTCAAAATGTTTTTATTTACTACCTCAAAATTGATTGCATAATCTATGATTCTGTTAATACAGAGAAAAACTCAAATATAGAGTTACCCTATTTCTTCCTAGACTGAGGAAATAATGTAGCAATAAGAAAATTAAACAGATGTATGAAAGCTAGTGAAACTTTTAAATGTTTGTTATCATATTACTTGTCTTTATTTCACCACAGAGTTCTGCTTATCCTTTATGTAATACTGATGATTGGAATCAATGGAAGTAGTCCTGTTTTTTTCACTGTAAATCTATAGTTTTGCTATGGAATGTCTTTCTGTATGCTGTGAATATGTGTTGATTCTATTGGTTAATAAATAAAGCTGTTTTGACCTATGGCAAGAAAGCTTACAGCCAGGCAGAAAATTAAAAAGAAATATAGAGAGAAGAAGGGCAGAGTTGGGTGAGATGCAATCCACCCACTGAAGAAGGAAGATGTGAAAATTCAGGTAAGCCACAAAGCCACGTGGCAAGACATAGATTAGTAGGAATGGGTTGAATTGAGTTAAAAGAGCTAGCTAATATAAGCCATAGTCACAGGCCATACAATTTGTAACTAATGTTAACCTCTGTGTAATTATTTTTTTTATTAAGGAAGTTTTTACTGATTTTACATACCAACTACAGATCCCCCTCTCTTCCCTCCTCCCACCCCTCAAGTCTTTCTCCCAACCCAGCCCCCATTTCCTCCCCCAACAAGGTATGGCCTCCCACTATGTAATTATTTTATAAGCGCATGTGGGACCACAGGTGGAACAGATTTGTCACTGGACAAGATGGGACCAAGAAACTTGAGCCTAGAGAAATTTGTATTTCTTGCAAATGAATTAAGTATGTAAAAGTGGTCATATGTGGATGATTCCAATTTGAGAGATATTCAACAAATTAAAATCTGAAAAGAAGATTTGTAATAGCTCTTTTTTGTATTTTTATATGATGTATGTAGTCTTTTTAATTAAGTTTTAAAAAATATTGAGTTGGTAGATGCACTTTTATGAATAAACATAAAAATGATGTTTTACTGATACTTTCGTCTTAGATATTTTTTCTTTCTTGTCACATGATCTCATTATATAACTCAAGGCCAGTAGGAAGCTCCAGTGTCACACTTCTGTATGCTTGAGCTATAGGCATTTATTACTGGAGAAACTTACCACTTTTTTTCTTTGTTTCTTCATTGTTGGATAAGTTCTAAAGAGACTTTTTGGTCTTTGTAAATATTACATATAGATATAAGGTGGCTTGATATTTTTTAAAGATTTATTTGTGTTTTATATGTATGGATATTTTGCGTGCATGTATGTGTGTGCTCTGCAATTATGCCTGGTACCTAAAACAGTCAAAAGAGAGCCATTTCAGAGCTAAGAAAAAAAATCTGCATTTCAAAGTCTTAGGAACAAAAACTCAAGTCAGAAAACAAAATTACAGCTGAGACTTGGTTATGGGTGCTGTGGAGCACTGTCCCATCCTTTTCTAACCTGCCTCAACACTGTTCACTACCACAGAGGAATAAGTGGTTCAGGAAGCCACACTGGAGCCTTTGTTTTTTAGTTTTTATGTTTTTACATTAAAATTTCATACATATATGTACATATACATAATATATGTATATATGTTTATATTATTTTCCCTGCCTCCTCTCCTTTCTATAGCCATTCCCATGTTCCCCCAACCTGCTGCCTTTCAAACCCATGACCTCATTTCTTCAATTATAATTGTTTTAGATAGATCGATCGATCGATAGATAGATAGATAGATAGATAGATAGATAGATAGATAGATAGATAGATATGCTTGGACAATATAACTAGGTAAGTTTATTTGAATCTATGTTTCTGGGTGTTTATCAAAGTTGTTATTTTACATTTGAAAGGCACAGATTTTGCATAACTTTTGAGGTAGTGTATCAGCACTGACTAAATGTCATAATTATTAGGTGTGTTTTTATACACTACAATATGATGAATATTGATTTTTAGAGAGATTCTCTGCTTTGAGGCTATATTCATATTTTTTTTCTATATGATATTGTTTTATTTCAGTTGGAGAGACACTCCAGTGTTAACATCATGAGGCAGGCAAATTTATCTTATTCAATAGAAGTTCAGACTTTTGTTCTATTCAGACTTTAAACTGAACAAGGCTCATCAACTTTAGGAAGAACAATCTACTTTATTAGTATACTGAATTAAATGTTAATTTGTATTGACTAATTAATTTTGTTTTAATTGAAATACAATTATATCACTTTCTCCTCTTCCTTTTCCTCCCTCTAGCCCTTTCCAGACACCTTCCTTCAAGCCCTTCCCATGCCCACCCCCACAATTAAATTGATAGCCTCTTTTTCAGATTATTGCTCTATACTTTTTTTGTGTGTATGCTTTGCTCACTTTGTTGCTGAAATATGCATAGTTTCAAGGCTATCCACTATGCACTGGACAACCAATAAGGGGTTCATCCCTGGGAGAGATTAATTCTAATTCTTGAAGCAGATATTCCACTCATGGAACATACATAATTATATTTGACAAAATATCTGAGTACCACATCAACCAGTGATGTTTACATACAAAATAAATCATCCCAAAGCCAGTTGGTAACCTTTTCATTTCATGTATTTTCTTACATAAAAAATATAATTAAAAGTAGTACACTACTTTATTTCTTCCTTATGTGAATTAAAAAGGTAATAATAAATAAATATAATTTACAAATTTCCATGTAAGAATTCTCAACAAATATTAGGTAAATTGTTTTTAATAGCCAATACAGAAATTGGTTAGATAAATATAAATGTTTAGTCTAATATAATAAAAGGTATGAATCTGATATTTCTGCATTTAACTAACTTCTAAACATGTTAAATGTAGAAAACTAAAACATATCCTGACCCCTCACAGTTTTTATTAGAGTAACTTCATTCATTTTCTTTGTATTGCTGTAAAAAAGACCATAACCAAAACAACTCAAAGAAAGAATTTATTTGTCTTACATGTTCCTAATCACAGCCAGTCTTAGAGAGAATTCAGGGTAGAAGCAGAATCAGGAAACTAGAGGCAAATATAGACGTTGTATGCAGCTTACTGGCTTGTTTCCCATGGCGTGCTCAGCTTCCTTCTTGTCCAGGTGTGACACTTCCCATCAAGCACTAATCAGGAAAATGTCCCATAGATTTGCCTACAGGCAGTGTTGTGGTTGAATTTCCCTCTTATTATATGGCTGTAGCTTATGTTAAAAAAAACAACTAACCAGCAGAGTAACATAATGCTGATTAAGTTATTGACAAATGTACTTTGTCAACACAAAAACACTATTTAGTAGTATTTCAATACTTTGTTAAGTTAAAAGTGATAAAATTCTAGAGGGATGACTTTCTGTTTTTCTTTATTTTATAATTTAATTTTACCTATCAGCCATGGATTCCCCTGTCCTCCCCACTCCCACCCTCCCACCTTCTCCCAAGCCCACCCCCCATTCCCATCTCCTCCAGGGCAAAGACTCCCTTGGGGATTCAGCTCAACCTGGTAGATTGAGTCCAGGCAGGTCCAGTCCCCTCCTGCCTTCACCCAGGCTGAGCCAAGTGTCCCTGCATAGGCCCCAGGTTCCAAACAGCCAGCTCATGCACTAAGGACAGGTTCCGGTCCCACTGCCTGGGGGCCTCCTAAAGAGATCAAGCTAATCAACTGTCTCACTTATCCAGAGGGCCTGATCCAGTTGGGGGCTCCTCAGCTATTGGTTCATAATTCATGTGTTTCCATTAATTTGGCTATTTGTCCCTGTGCTTTTTCCAATCTTGGTCTCAAGTATTCTCGCTCATACAAACCCTCCTCTTTCTTGCCAATTGGACTCCTAGAGCTCCACCTGGAGCCTGGCCATGGATCTCTGCATCCGGTTCCCTCAGTCATTGAATGAGGTTTCTAGCACGACAATTAGGGTGTTTGGCCATCATATCATCAGAGTAGGTCAGTTCGGGCTGTATCTCGACCATTGCCAGCAGTCTATTGTGGAGGTAACTTTGTGGATTTCTGTGAACCTCTCTAGCACTTTGCTTCTTCCTATTCTCATGTGGTCTTCCTTTATCATGGTCTCTTATTCCTTGTTCTCCCTCTCTGTTCTTGATCCAGCTGGGATCTCCCTCTCCCCTAAGCTCTCTTTCCCTCGACCCTTGCCCCTTATTACCCCCACTCGCATCCAGGTTGTTCATGTAGATATCATCCATTTCTCTGTTATTGGGCGATCCCTATGTCTTTCTCGGGGTCCTGTTTTCTAGGTAGCCTCCCTGGAGTTGTGAGTAGCAGTCTAGTCATCTTTGTTTTACATCTAGTATCCTCCAATGAGTGAGTACATGCCATGTTTGTCTTTCTGAGTCTGGGTTACCTCACTCAGGATGATTTTTTCTAGATCCATCCATTTGCCTGCAAACCTCATAGGGTTTCTGTTTTTCTACACAATAAACATATTAAGTTACTATGAAAAAAATGTCTAAACAAAGACTAAGCTATTTGAAATTTCAAATAAGTGAGAGGTGAGGGTACTCTCAGGTTTTCTTGAACTAAGCAATAAAAAGTGATTTATATTGGATAACCACCAATTGGTTTTCTCTTTCCTGGGGGAAGACTATTTCTCCAGCTCTCAGCATTCCTTTGTTGCCTGTAGATATACTATAATCTCAAAAAATGAATCAAAGGTTATTTGTAATTAATCAGTAAGCTTTTATTATAAATAATTTCTGAGTTGTTAAAAAGCAATAATTCTCCCAGCTGTGTCAAGCCTGGGGCTTAAGAACCACATGCCTCCAAGATAGCTATGAAGAAGACCCAATACATCTGGCAGATAATGACATCATATTGCAATGTCAAAAAGTTGGAATCTCCTACTATATTAATTTAAATACATTCCCCTCAATAGTCTTTCAAATTTGCTTAGCAAAAGTCTATTTCATAGCCAGTGTAAAAGTAAAAATCCAGCCTAGCCAAGAATTCTTTATAATTTTTTCATCAGTAAAGTACATTAGCAAGAATTTAATGTATAAAAGGACTAATGATTACTGAATATAGGGTTTGAATGAAATGAATTGTTTCTTCACTCGGGAAAATCTGAGTCTATCATCCAGAATGTGAATTTCTGACAGGTTTGCTTCTTTCTGTTATTTTTCATCTTTCATTTTAAAATGTCTACTTTCTTTTTAATATTTTATTATTGATTATGGCATTTTCATGCTACCTTGCATAGATGTCATCTCAGGAAGCATAAACACTGAATGAATTAGAAAAAGAAGAAGGCCTCATTCTGTCTAAACTACATCAAATCAAAGGCTTTCAAACCTAATTTGCTACTAGATTTATGTCAAAATTCTACCTGATCCCAAGTACTTTGGAGGTTGAAGGGAAAAACTATATTCTACTTTGAAACTGTTTTCTGACTTATCTTATATATAAACTGATATCCTCACTTTTGTAAAGAAAAGATGGAAAGTGGTGAATATGTATTTGCTTAAAGTTGACTTCCCTACTTCTCATTCAGGAAAAAAAGTTTCGAATGAGATAAAAAATTCGTAACATTCAACATGAAAACCATTGTAGAATATTACTTTAACTATGTAAAGCTGTGTTACATTTGTTTATGTTGCAGATTATTACTATGTTTATGTAAAGGTGTGTGGCATTTGTTTAACTAGGCAAAGATGTATTACATTTGTTTATGCTGCATTTGTTTAATGATGTAAAGATTTGTTGCTTTGCCTGTCTAAGGCACCCTGATTGGTCTGATAAAAAGCTAAATGGCCCATAGCCACACAGTATAGGGATAGTCAGGGCTGGCAGAAAAGAGAATAAGTAAGAGGAGGAATGTAGGAATGAGGAGAGTAGAACTCATGGAGGAGAGAAAGAGGGAGATGCCAGGGGCCAGGCAGCTGCCATCCAGTCCAACACAGGTAGGACATACAGAATGAAAAAAAGGTAAAACAAAACAAAAAAAAAAGCTCCAAGGCAAAGCATAGATGAATAGAAACAGGTTAAATTAAGTTATAAGAGTTAGTGAGACAAGCATAAGATAAGGCTGAGCATTCATAATTGATAATAAATCACCATGTCTTCATTTGGGACCTAGTTGGTGATCCAAAGAATGCCTGCTACAGAAAACCCAATTGCATTTTCTTTTGTTTTATTTCTTGTTTGCTATCATATGTTATGAAGAAGCAGTAGCATAGGGAAAGGGGAGGTGGGAAATCAAACCAATCAGGAACAGGAAGTTACCTACTGTGAGTAGAGTACAGGACTTTGGTTGGTAAGAGCTACTGTCATGAAAAAAACCCATTAGACTTTCAACTCTCCTGAATAATACCTAACAATCCTTTGCACTGTTCAACAGAGACAATTATGAAAAACAGCAACAGCTGAGGTATAGCAAAATAGCTAAGCTTGCCTCCTGGAACAATATTGTTTCCAGGTACACAATTTTTGTGAGCAAGTGTTTTAAAAAACACTTATACTATTTGATATTTAGTAGTAATCTTTGATTATTAAGTATAATAGCATTTACTGAAAAAATTAAAATATCATAAAATTTCTGGCATTAGACCTATAAAAACTTCCCATACCATTATAATGTTGTTGAAAAACAAAGACATAAAAATTGAATTTTCTGAGTTCCCTTGCCATTCTATCTCCCATCCCAGTACTCATTTTGCTGTGTTGCTATGTTGCTAATCTAAATAATCAGATTTTTTTCTTTTATTTCATATATATTACATTCTAAGTCCCTCACATAGTTAGGTAGGTAGATACTAGTAAAACTAGAGAATATCTGAGCTGGACCTCTTCCTTATAATTAAGAGCTTATACACCCAAATGTTCCAACTGACAGATTCTAAGTACTGCTCAGTGGGATGGGATGAGACAAGATTTTATCTATCTGAATGGTTCTTATATAAGAAGCATGATATCCTAAACTATTCATAGGCCTTTAGTAATAATTATCTAAACATATTTCAAGGAGTACTAAACCTTATGAGATTTCTGTATAGCAGGAGATTTCTGATAAAGGACAAAGGCATAGCATTGTTTCATTTTATACAAATCATTCCAGATGGACCTATCAATCCCTTGGACAGGAAAGTATCTCTCATGAAAGCTGTCTGTTTTAGGGACAGAAGAACTAGTATAAATTCTTCCTAAAATGTAAATCAACACCATGAGCTCTTTGATTTGGTCCACTATAACCCCTTGAGAATGTGAGCTACACAGTTGCTTTTGTATATGCTCATCTCTTTGGAGTGTGCTTTATAATGCTTCATTTTGACATCGTCTACTCTTATGCCTTAGGAGCATTCAACTTTACAGTAAACTCTACCTGTTTTCTACAATATGGTGTGTGCTTCCTTTTTTGAAATATGATACATGAAATATAATATTTTTATTGTTTTTGTTTCCTTATTACACAATGTATTTTTCTCTTAATATTAGTGGCCTTTTACTTCTTCATAACAAATTCTGTTGGGGTTCACATATCTTACTGGTTGATTTTAAAAGATTCCTTACATAGCAAAGTTCCTTTTTTAAAAAAAAATGAAATTTAAAACATTCTACCATTTTATTTCCTCTTATTTTTTTGGTCTTTGTCTTTTAGATTTTTGCCACCTCTATGGAGTGTATAATGTATGTGGTAGCTTCAAAGACAAATGTCCCCCCAATAGAATCTAGTGTTTGAATAATAGGTCCCTAGTTGGTGTTACTGTTTGCAGTGATTTAAGGTTGTGACACCTTATGGGAGGGAATACATCACAAGGGATGAAGTTTGAGGTCAGATAGTTTTGCCGCATTTCCAGTTTTCACTCTCTGCTTTGTTTTTGCATTTGAAGATGTGAGTTTCCAATTCCTTGTTCTTGCAGCCATGCTTGCCACTTGCTGCCAAACTTACCTGCCTTGATGGACTCTTATGGATTACAGTTGAGTTGGTCATAGCGTTTTATCACACAAAAGAAAAATAATGAATACAATGCACATATTTTTGTGACTTACTCAGTAATGATCACAAGTATTAGAACCTGAGGGGAATCCAGAAAGAGATCCTGATGCCAAAAGTAACAATAAATATGCATAACTTTTTTTTTGGAACAACTCTAAAATTTGAAATCTATAAGATATTGGGGATAACAATATATCATCTTAAAATATATCTTTCTCATCCATAAATACCTACTTGGTCCTGGTCATGCTTTTTATATATACAAAAGTAACCATTTCGAGCCAGATGTCTAAGGCTTTTTTTAAAAAAAGTAAAGGCAGTGACAATGGTGGTAGAGATGTTCACCAGGGTAATAAGTCTCTTTTTGCCAACATTAGCAAGCCTGGTACACAGAACTTGCTTAAAATGATCAACAGGCTCTTTGCACAAATATCTTGTGTCTTCATCCCATCTTCCATAAATTTTTTTCATGTAAAGTATATCAGTCAGAGATGGAAGAGCTTGACAGAGGAGTCCTAAAATTATATAAACATCCTAGGTAGCCAAAATAACGTAAAATTACAGCTACTATCTTCATGTTCAGTGAATTCAACTACACATCTGGTCCTTGTTTACGCCATCTATGTCAAAGGAAACTGAGAGGATCATTAAAAAAAAGCAAACAGATAAGTGGTCTTTTAATATCAGTAAGAATAGAGTAAGAAGACTACCTTTAAGATAATCTATAGGATAATCACTGATCTGAGTACAGGAGAAGGCTAGTTCAAGCACCCTCTCCACCATTGCTATGAGTCTACCCTAACTGTCATCAGAGAACCTACATCCAGCAACTGATGGAAGCAGATGCAGGGATCCACAGCCAAGCAGTTGACCAAGCTCCTGGAGTTCAGTTGAAGAGAGAGAGGAGGGAGTATAAGAGCAATGGGGGACAAGATCATGATGGGGAAAACCACACAGACAGCTGACCCAAGCTAGTGGGAGCCCAGGGACTCTGGACTGACAGCTGAGGAGCCTGCATTGGACCACACTAGGTCCCTTGAATGAGAGTGACAGATGTGTGGCTTGATCTGTCTGTGCATCCCCTGGGAATGTGGCCAGAACTCATGCCAAATACATGAACTGGCTTTTGTAGAGCCCATTCCCTATCATGCCATGCCTTACTCAGCCTTGATGCAGCGGGGAGGGGTTTGTGCTTGCCCCAGTGGTATGCTAGCTTATGTTGAATACCCAAGGGAGGCCTTACCATTTATGAGGAGGAGGTGGGGTGGGATGGGGGGAGGTAAGGGGAGAGTAGGAGAAGAGGAGGAAGGGGGAACAGTGGGCAGTATGTAAAATGGAAAGAAAACTTTGAATAAACATGTAAACCTTAAAAAAAGATACTCTATAGGAAAGCAATATTCCTAAGATTCTTGTGCTTTCCCATTTAAGTGAGGCTCAGAATATGGCCAGTATATATCCACATGATTACATAGGCTTGAGGACAGTGGACATTGGAAATACTTTTGAGAAATTCATAGAGTAGACCTGGCCAGACAAGATGAACCATGAACAGTTCAGGAATTTCCTTCCTGGGTTAAACTGGAGCATTTGAACATTGAGGTTATCTTTCAGAATCTGACTATGGCCAACTTCTTTGAATGTTCCAGGGAAGACTTTTTTGAACTACCATTAACAAAGATCTACTACTGTCCAAGGACATGTACAAGAGGACAGCAGGGACACTTTGATGGCCACAGTCACCATCAGGATGTTGAAGACTATTATGTTTACCACTTGTCACACATGCACAATGATCTTTCTTTCTGTCCTTCATCCAAAATGATAGAACAAATGAGATTCTGTTTTGCAGTTGACTTTCCTCTACATTAGAAAATGGCTCTTGAGCTCTAAGCCAAGTGTCACTACTAGTGTGGTTACTATTCAGAATTGAAGAGTCTGATCTCAGAAGATCCCACCATAAATAAATAAATAAATAATAAAAAAGAAAAACAACAAAATAGTTTGATAACACCAGAGTCTAAAACAAATATTTTGTAACATTTTCTTTAAAAGCAGCATGTTATTTATGCTATTATTGAGTGTTTGAACTAGCTTTGGAATAACCATGATGTATACCAATAACTTTAATTCTGAAAATAGCTGTAGATTATCAGATATCCTTCATATGACATTAGGCAGCTTCTTATCCTGAAGCTTTGGAAGAAGTTAATGACTGTGAAATTATCAACATATGTGGCCATGAGTAGACTCATATTTGTAGCTGGAAAGACATTTTCCAAAAAATGTTGTTTCTGTCAATACCAGAGCTCATATTTTCTAACTGGCTTCAACTCTAGTTTTTTCTTATAGAAGATTATAATTGTAGTATAACTGAGATGTTTAGGGATGTAATTGTAATATTACTGAAGCATGAATAGAGAAGAACATTTTGCAGTATGAAACTGTTTAAATGGCAAGAGCAATCAAAAGAAATCACAGTGATCCAAAACAGGTCCTTTCAGAGAACATGAAAAGATTATTTTATTTTAAGAATATGTTGCTTGATTTTTTCTCAAAATCTGTTTAAGAATGCAGGCCTGAAATGTCAACATTGTTTTTTGCTTAATTGTTCATTAAATGCATGGAAATTTTAGTGTGTCTGTGCTTGTTTGAAACTTACAAGGATGTTAGCTTTGATCTATTATTTTTATCATTGTAAACTTTGGTAGTACAATGTTTCCACATTTGAAACGTTATGCACAAGCTGGATTATAGCTTTTTAAAGAAAATGACTTTGGAAATATAACAGCAGGTTCCTGGATAAAGCATAGCCATTAGAAAACCTATTTTTAGAAAGAAAGGAGAAGAACATTATATTATTCTCTGGCATACAATTCCATAATTGTATTTTACTTGTGTATCTGGGGCATGTTATATAATGATATTGCTTTTTTATTTGGAATTTCACTGTTTAAAGTTTACAAGCACCAGCATTTAGTTCGACAATACTCACTTTGTGTTGACAAAAACTCTCAACACTTTTAAAACACTGGAAATAAAATGAGTGGTTAAGTATTTACAAAGCTTGCCTGCATTCAAATGTGGAGGCTTAAAATTACTTGTCCTAATACAGTTCATCAGTATTGACTAAAGGAGATAGAAGTTGTTGTGAAGCAGATAAGTGTTGCTGTAGCAGTTGTCTCAAAATGTCCCATTCTAACCTATGAATGACTTAATGACATTAGCACTATAGTGGATTAGTTTGGGAGTTTTGTTATAAAATTGTTTCTTCCTCCCTTTTTTCTCTTTCCCTATATCATGCATGCCCAATTGCTCCCAGAACCGATTCTTGCCTATAAACTCTTTCTCCATGCATTGTCATTCACGAAATAGTACCATATCAAGAGTCCTCCCCCAAGTTAATGCCATGTTGATATTGGACTGCTCAGTTTCTATAATTCTGAGAAATACATTTCTTTTCTTGTTTAATCACCCAGTGTGTTTGTTAGATTTTGTCAACTTGACACAACAGGCATTACTTGGAAAGAGGGATCCTTAGCTGAAGAATTACCCAGTGGATATGTCTGTAAGCATTTCCTTAATGGATAGTTGATATGGAAAGGCACAGTCTGCTGTGAGTGGTGCCAAACCTAAGCAAGTGGGCCTGAGCTGTATATGAAAAATAACTGAGTAAGCTAAGGGAAGCAAGCCAGTGATCAACGTTCTTCTGTGGTCTCTTTTTCAGTTCGTGCCTCCAGATACCTTCTTAGATGCAGCACGGATTGTTAGGAGGTCTTATTAATAAAAACAAGCCTAGAGCCAGGTATTGGAGTGAATGCTGGAAGATCAGAGAAGCAGAACAAGCCACAGCCACCTCACCTTGCCAGTTCCTCAGATGATCCTGTTTCCTCAAACTGGAAGCTTCTGAGTCCTCATCCAAATGGATCTCAGCTGAACGGTGCTGCTCAAAGCCTAAAAGCTTAACCAGGCTTGTTCCTTGTCCTCACACCTTAAATACCTTTCTGCCTCCTGCCATTACTTCCTGGGATTAAAGGCGTGAGTCGCTATGCTTGGCTATTTCTAGTGTGGCCTTGAACTCACAGAGATCCAAGTGGATCTCTGTCTCTGGAATGCTAGGATTAAAGGTATGTGTGCTACCACTGCCTAACCTCTATGTTTAATATTGTGGCTGTTCTGTTCTCTGACCCCAGGTAAGTTTATTAGAGTGCAAAATATTTTGGGGAACACAATACCACAATATTTAATTTCCTGTCTTCACTTCCCACAATAATGGAATGTAACTTGGAAGGTGAAATAAACCCTTTCCTCCCCATGCTGATTTTGGTCATGGTATTTATCACAGCAACAGAAAGTGAACTAGAGCATCTAGTGCTATTCCATTATTTTGTAAGAGAGTGGACATAGTTATAATTTCTTAAATTGAAATTTTTCAGTAGTTAGGCAACATATTCAGTAAGAGTTGATATATTTGTAGCCTATAATTAGAACATTAAGGCATTTGGGAGACACTTTAGCCAATTTCCAGAACAAGAATTTGAATATGTATATATTAATCACATGGAACAATGCTTCACATAAAGCTGTTCTTTAGCATTGTGCTTATATCAAGCTGAATTCAGTCTAGATATTCTGCTTTAAAGACTTTCTTTATATTATATATAAAGAAATTTTATATATAATTCTTGACCTAACAAGATGTCTCAGCGGGCAAAGTCACGTGCCATAAAGCTTGACAACCTGAGTTCAATCCCTGAGATCCACATGGTGGAAAAAGAGATCAAACTCTCACATGTTGTCCTGACTTTCACATTCATTCCATTTCACAAGCTTGCATGCATGAGTGCACACATACACAAAAAATAAATAAATATTGAAATCTAAATATCTTTTCACAATTTCATGCATATACATGTGTAGAAATGTAAGTATACAGTGAATTTTGATCATATCCCCAAATTTTATCTTTCATCTCTTTCCTCCTGTGCTTAAACCCTTTCTTCTTCTAATATGTCCCTCTCCTATTTCCATGTCTTTTTTGATTGGTTTCTGTTCTCCACTTTATTTTATTAGGGGTACTTGCATGAGCATCATGTTTTGAGCATTATTTACTTGAGCAAGGGCTCATCTCCCCCAGAAAACATTAACTGCCTGTAGCTCTTCATGGAGTGATAGAACTTAATAATTCCCTTCTCACCCAAAAGGAACATTGTTGAGCCTCATCCTGTGCAGGTCTTATATAGGTGAACAACCACTGCTGTGAGTTCATGGATAACATAACCATATAGTATCAAGAATATATTATTTCACTGCAGTCCTTCTAGGCTTTTATACTCTTTCTGCCCTATCTTCTGTGAAGTTCCTTGAGCACTGGAGGGGATGATATGTTGCCTTTATGTTGAGGAATCAGCAGTCATTTTCTAGGCACTTTTACCAGTTATCACTATCTACATTAACCAGTGTTCTCAGGAAATATTTCTCTGACTAAGGTTCAAAGCAGCACAAATCTATGGGTTTAAACACAAACTTATTAAGTAGGACACCATGTCCATTTACCAAAATAGCATAATGGACTTTCCACTATGGCCTATGATTTCACCAACTATGGGTTATTAACCAGATTTACAATACCAGGCATGAATTTCTTACATGGAACAGGCTTCAAAATACACTTGGTAGGCAGTTGGTTGCCAACATATCAGTAATGCCACTATTGCATGAATGGACATATCTTGGCTGTCATGTGGGTATTACAGCTTACATGGATAACATCTTTCTCCCCTAAGAACCTGCATGTAGCCTTTCAAGGCTATAAAATGCAGCCAAGAAAAATTAAGTTTCTACCTCCCAGCTTAATTTGTCTAATCCTTGAATAAATGTTGTGGGTTGTTCAAGACAAGCTTATCATCTACTTCTGCTAGGGCAATATCCAGTGTTCTTTTGGAGTACTCTGGACTTCCCTGACCAATGTTATAGGGTGGTATCTTTCAATGCATATTTTAAATTGCCTAGGGTTTCAGAGTGCATATTTTCCACCCATACTGGATATAGCCCTTCAAATGCTTTTTAATTACAGCTTTTATTTGGCTTTGTGGGTTTCCATATAGCTTTATGAAAAATCTATACAATGATTTTCCTAGTGGTTAAACCAACTTATACCCCCACCAACAGAGAACAAGTATTCCTCTTTCCTCACATCCTTACCAGCATTTGGTTTCACTGAAATTCTTGATGACAGCCATTCTTACTGGAATGGGAGAGAATCTCAAAGATAGTTTTAATTTGAAACAGTCTGATCATTAAGGATGTTTGTAGCCAAATTTCTAAATGGTATTATTAAATAAAAACACAGAGCCAGAAATTTGGGTTAAAGCCTTAGAGAGATGAAGGAAATATGGAAAGCCATGAATTAACCTCACCTCACCAACTCTGCAGCTTCCAAAGAGTGCAACTTCTTGTATACCCAGGCTTATATGCCTTGCTTTTCTGCCCTCTCATTGGCTCTTAGCCCAGCTACCTCACTTCCTCTTCCTACACAGCTCTGTCACTGTCTGTCTGTTTGTAAAGACCTCCAGGTCTCTATGGTTGGTACTGGGATTAAAGGCATGTGTTACCATGCTTGGCTCTGTTCCCTAGTGTGGCCTCGAACACACAGAGATACTGCTTGCTAAGGGATTAAGCGTGTGTGTTGTCTGACTTCTTTGCTTATTTAAAATGGCTGGCCTTTTCCCCCTGATCTCCAGGCAAGCCTTGTTTATTAACACACAAATAAAATATCACCACATTTCAACACAAATAAAGTATCACCACAGATGCTGAACATTGAGCAGTTTTTGAAATATTATTATGTGTTTGTAGTTCCTCTTTTCTAAAACTTTCTGCATAGTTCCTTAGCTCCTTTCTTTCTAAATATGGTTGTTTGATTTCTTGATCTCTTTTTAGACTTCACATTCTTTTTTTTTTAGCAATAATAAAAGCTCCCTCTATAGAGATATCTCTTTCATTGCTCTCCCACTCCATCCCTCTCCCAACTCAACCATCGCATTCCCTCATGTTCTCCTCCCCTTACTGCTCCCACTACTCCCTGTTTACCCAGAAGATCTTATCTCTTTCCCATTCCCAGAGCAATCCATGCATCCCTCTTAGGGTCCTCCTTGTTATCCATCTTCTCTAGAGCTGTGGATTGTGGTCTGGTTATCCTTTGCTTTACATCTACTTACTTTATTAATATAAATTAATAATTAATATTAATCCTCTATATGCTGACTCTTCAATAACTTAACAGTTTCCTTTATTGTACATAAGAGTTTATTGGATAAGGTCCACTTGTCAATTATTGGGGGTTTCTCTTAATAAATTTTAGTTAGTCCTGGCCATGAAATCCTTAATTACGTGTCTATCAAAAAGCATTTTTCCTAATTTTTCATCAGCAGTTTCAAAAGAATATTTTGTCTTTTTTTCTTATGTAGGTCAATTTTATTTTCTCCTCATCTTATTTCTTTAGTTAAGATTTCAAGCAATATACTGAATCAAACTGGGGAGAATATATATTCATATCTTGTTCCTTTTCTTAATATAAAAGCTTTGAGTTTTTCTTCATTTGGCATGAATTTGGATGTAGGTTTGCCATAAATTGTTTTTTATTATGTTGAGATATGTACCTACCATTTGTCCAAGTCAAGGATTTTGTCATGAGAGGTTGTTGAATTTTTATCAAATTTTCTATTGAAAGAATAATAATGTAATTTCTTACTTGGGTCCATTTATGGAATGAATCACATTTATTTATTTACAGTGACATATTTGCATTTATGAATTGAGACCAAGTTGATCATGCTGATTGGTACTTTTGATGTGCTTTCAGTTTGAAAGTGTTTTACTTAGAATAATTTTTTTCTATGATCATAATTAAAATTGGTCAGTAGTTTTTTATTATTTTGATTTTATCTGATTTTTAATCAATATAATACAAGTTATATAAAAAAGCCTTTAAAGCATTCCTATCCTTTTTATTTTGTGTGTTAATATGAGAAAAATGGGTATTAGCTTTGCTTTAAAAGCCTGGGAGAATTCCTCAGTGAAACCATATGGGCATGGGCAGTTTTTGGTTGAGAGATTTTTTTATTATTACTGCTTCAATGCCATTGCTTTTTATAGGCCTTTAAACATTTTTTGTCTCATCTTGCTTTAAATTTGGTAGGTCATATTCACGTAGAAAATCATATATTTCTCTCAAAATTTCCAATATATAAGTTTTTAAGGTACACTCTCATAATTTTATGAATGATGTTGATATTTCTAACAATGTGTACATTTTCCTGTCTAATTTTAATAATTTAGGACTTCTGTGTTTGTTTTTTGATTAGTTTGACAATGATGTGTTGCTTTTTACTTATGTTTCTTACGAACTGCTTCATAGATCTTTGTACTGTTTCATTTTTATTTCATTAGTTTCAGTCCTGGCCTTAAGTATTTTTTAAAATCTGCTGTGTTGGGGTTTGGTTTCTTCTTGTTTGTCTAAGACCCTAATGCACATCATTATTTATTTGATTGATTTTTTAATGTATATACTCACAGCTCAAACTTGTCTTAGTATAGTTTTTGTTACATTAAGATATGTACCTTCTATTCCTACTCTTCATGTACTTTGTCATGAGTGGATGTTAAATTTTATCAAAGGTTTTTCTGCTTTCATTGCATTCCACAGGTTCTGGAATATTGTGCCTTTATTCTTATTTAAGCTAGGGAATGACATTCTTACTTATGCATCTTTTTTTCCACTTTGATTGAGAGTTTATATAGGATGTGCCTCACTTTGAATTCCATCTTTGGGGTATATTTTGCTTATTAGAGATTATACATTCAAGATGTATTTAGCAGCATAGAAGCAATTAAATATTTATAATGTAAGACAGACAGATATTAAGGATTGACATTAGATATCTTAATCTACTCATGGATTTGTTTAAATGATTATAGTATTTTGGCAAACTGTGTCTAAAATCATTTCTTCAGGAAGCACAATATGTAGAAGTTTATACTTGGCCAAAATATACCCTTTTTATGATAATGTGAAATATTCTATACGGTTTTCATTACTATAATTTTACATAGATAAAACTCAGATCATTAAATGACTAATGAAACTTATGGATTCAACTCTATTCTCAAGCATTTTTCAGATTTCATCTTAAGTCAGTCATAATGACTAAGATCAATAAAACAAGTGACAGCAAGCCGGGCGGTGGTGGCGCACGCCTTTAATCCCAGCACTCGGGAGGCAGAGCCAGGTGGATTTCTGTGAGTTCAAGGCCAGCCTGGTCTCCAAAGCGAGTACCAGGAAAGGCGCAAAGCTACACAGAGAAACCCTGTCTCGAAAAACCAAAAAAAAAAAAAAAAAAAAAAAAAAAAAAAAAAAACAAGTGACAGCTCATGCTGGAGAGGATGTGGAGTAGAGAGTACACTCATTCATTTCTAGTGAGAGTGTAAACTTGCATAACCACTATGGAAATTGTTGTGGTGGTTTTTCACAAAGCTAGGAATCAATATACCTCAATATCCAGCTTTAATACTCTTGAGAAGTACCCAGAGCACATTTTATCCTACTACAGGGACATTTCCTTGAGCATGTTCATTGCAGTCATCACTCTATTCATAATAGCCAGAAATCAGAAACAACTAAAAATGTCTGTCAATAGGTGAATGGATAAAGAAAATGTGGTACATTTACACAATGGAATATTATCAATAAAAATTTTAAATTCCCATGAAATGGATGGAGCTAGAAAAAAATCACCTTGGGTGAATTAACCCAGACTCAGAAAGACAAATGTTGTATGTATTCATTTGTATGTAGAAGTTAGCTGTTAAGTTTTTGATATGCAAGCTACAATCTGTATAACCACAGAGGTTAGATATAGAGGAAGGAACTGGTAGGAGGGTTGTATTTCCCTGGGAAGGAGAAATAGAGTAGATAGTTATGGGAGGATGGTGGGGAAACCAGGATGGAAAGAAGAAAGAGAGAGGAGGAGAAAAAAGGGAGGCAAGGGAGAGATTACTACTAGGGATAGCTAATACTAAGAGCAATTTGAAGTGTCACATATAAACATAATACAATAGAGGCTACTTAAAATATATACATATTTGAAGGTTATTTTAATGAAATTGCCAAATAACCAGAGACAGACTCCAACTCAGGCATCTCTTGTCACCAAATGAAGCTTCTAGTACTGGGAATGGATTACATCTAATTGGGTTATTGACCAAGGTGCTTCATGGGAACCCTGAAACAGCCCAGGCTGCCAGTGCTGCTCTCCACAAAATGATGGTTAATGCACTATTGCTAAAGACAGTGCCTGTAAAACTCATTGAACATGGAAAAGTCAATACGGTGCCTACTTCAACCTACACAGCTATGGTTTAGTTTTCATGATAGTAGAAAATACTCTGCATGCTATCAAAGGAGAAACCTAAACACCAATGCAGATACAAATTCTTTGATCTACAACGGTAACATTCCTGCATGATACATTGGTACAACAGCAGTACAAACCTTGTGGGAGTAATCAACCAATATTTGATAGAATTTAAGGCCTACTCTTTGAGATGGAACCCATATCTGGCACTGCCTGGGTAGCCAAGAGTCTAAGATTAAATAAGCCAGAGATCTAGGGGAAAGTTAAATACTACTGTTCTTCTAAAGTAAGAGAACATTAAAATGACTACTGATGCCACTCTTCTGTATACTTTGACTGGGGTTCCTTGTTCAAACTGAAGGACACAGGAACAAATATAGAGACCTACAACAAGACAGAAAGCAGAAAATGAGCAACCTTTGAACACTCATTCCTAAATGGGATGTCTTCATCAAATCAATTTCCCTAGGTCTCAGAGAAGCCAATGGAAGAGGAGGTTCTAAGAGTGTAAGAGCCAGAGGGGATAGAAGATTGCAATGAAACAAGATCTTCTAAACACAACAGAACAAATGCACATTTGAACTCATAGAGACTGTGTCATCATGCACAGGGCCTATAGGGGTTTATACCAGATGGGGTCCCTGTGCTGTGAAGAAACTCCCATCCCTAACCCAGAAGCTATCTCCAACTGATAAGTAGTTGTGAATGAAAAATTAGTTTTCTTCAAGGGAGCCTCACTCTGGCAACAAACCACTTCTAAGGGAAAGCCTCATTCCTAACAGTAGAAGGCCTATAGAAAAAGAACTTAATGACATCTTGGGGGTTCATTGTTTCATAATGTTAAGTCAGGGCATTATATTTTTAACCTTTCAGGTCCTTTGCATATAGATTATAGCTTCTGATATTCTGTATTTTTTGCTTTTATTTTTTATTTTGGATTCCTGTGTGCACAAGCATGTGTCTGTGTCTGTGTTTCTTGTGCTTTTACTTTGGTTATTTTTTGTCTGTTTGTGTGATTTGTTCTGTTCCTCTTTGTTTGTTTTTGTTTTGTCTTATTTTACATTATTTTATTATTAGTCATTAGATGGCTGTTTTTTTTCTAAGGAGAGACAGAAAGGGTGAGGATCCAGATAGGAAGGGAAGAAGGCAGGAACTCTGAGGAGTTGGAAGAAGGGAGAATGTATTCAGAAATAATTGCATGAAAAAAATCCACTTTCAATAAAAGAAAGAAATCTGAAAAAAAAGTTTATAATCTTTGACTTCCCAGTACATAAAATTTCATAAAATAATATAAATTACCTTCTGTTAATCTACTTTGTCTTAGTTCAGGTTATCATTGCTCTGAAGAGATAACCATAACCAAGGTAACTTACAGAAGAACCATTTAATTTGGGATTTAATTACAGTAATATAGGGTTAGTCATGATCATCATAGCTGGAAACAGACAGGCATGCCACTGGAACAGCATCTGAGAGCTTTATATCCTGATCCACAGGCAGTAGAGAAAGAGAGACTCTGGACTTGGTATAGGCTTTTGAAATCTCAAATCCTACCCCTACAACACACCTCATCCAACAAGGATGGACATATTCCAACAAAGCCACACCTCCTAATCCTTCTCACACAGTTCATCAACTGAGGACTAAGCCAGCAAATAGATGAACCTATAGGGAACTTTCTCATTCAACCCATCACATATTATTTGTATAAAACATCATTTGCATATATTTAAATGTAGGTATTGTATGTTTAAAACCCTATTAAGGAAATAATTTTTATTGTCAATACAATACTTGTATCACATCCATGTACTGTTATTGCTAGGTATATATTCAAATCAGATTGCAGAACAAATTGAAACATCTATTTGTATAGCTTAATAATGATTGTGTACATAGTTAGGAGATTCATTAACATCTGTATATATTTTAATTAAAACGTTATAATGTAAACTATATATCAAAGATTAATTTCTTATTGTGCATGATTAATTTCTTTTATATATACCTATATTCAAATATCAACAATTATAAAATTATATTTCTACAATTCCAGTTCATATGTTTGCAAGGTTCACTATACTAGTCTAACACATCAGACATTTTTAATAAATAGATATAAAGAAAAGTTTCTGTTAATATAAATTACCAAATCCATATAAGGAATAATAGAAAACATTAACAAATAAAAAATCTCAGAAGAAATAATGAAAGATATTTAATAAATACCTTGTTATGAGTACCAGTACATATTGTTATATATAAATTATCTATCTGCATTGAAAAATAAAACTTTTCCAATTCATTAACTATAACTGGAATACCTTCATAAAACCAATTTGTAATTATATAAACAGACTATCGATATATGTTATATCAAGTTTTACACAGATTTCACAAAACAAAACTTAGAAAGTCATTTAATCAATAATTTTATGCTGGAAAACAAAAGCATTCTCCCAAGAATTTAGACATGATTTTTTTTTGGAAATTTTTGTGTTAAAATATCAGATCAACATTAAAAATACATAAAAATATTTTCTTGCAAAGTAGACATTTCATAATTTGCATGGCTTCCCAATATATCAGTCAGTTTTGTATATCATAACAAAATACCTCAGATAACTTAAAGGGATGAAAGTTTCCCCTGATTCATTGCTCTGGTGCTTTCTGTCCATAATCTCTTATCCTCATTACTTTGGAACTATGATGAGGATAAATATCATGATAGCAAGCAAAGGTATGTTGGAACAAAGCTGCTCAAATGATAACATCCCAGAAGTCAAGAAAGAGAGAGGAATGGGACAGGATGCTTTTGACTTGGCCCCTATAAGGTCATGACTCTATGTCCTTTATCTGCTCTGCCTCACCTTTTCATTGTTTTTCTACTCTGGTGCCACAGGCTTTAGACCAAACTTTACATGCATGGCCTTTAATGGAAAATTAAGATGCAAATTATAACAATATGGCCTCGGAATCCAAAAGGCCTTTGTCTACCTCTGTTGTATTTAGAGTTGCTATTGCTTTGATGGAACATCAAGACCAAAAGCAAAATGGTAGGAGGGGGAATATTTGTTTATCCTATATATCCTGAGTCACTGCTCACTGAGGGAAGCCAAGGCAGAAACTCAAACTGGGTGGTAACGTGGAGGAAGTAGCTAATGCAAAGGCCATGGTGAAAGGCTGCTTGTTCTTCATGGATTTTTCAGTCTGATTTCTTGTAGCTTCCAGGACCACCAGCCCAGAGGTGGCCCCAACTACAATGGGCTGGACCCTCCCAAATCAATCACTAATGAAGAAACTACCTTAGTGGTCTGCCTACAGCTCAATCTTATGGGGTAATTTTTCAATTAAAGTTCTTTTCTCTTAGAGGACAGACTCTAGCTTATGTGAAGTTGCATTAAAACTAGCCAGCACAACCTCATAATAAAAATGCATTTAATGTATCACTACAGTTCTCAAAAGACTTAATTTTTCCAGTATTACCAAAAAGTCTAAGCCTCAACCCTCTTCCATGCCTCATGGCAAACTATGAAGCCATGACAAAAACAATACAAAAGGAAGTTGCAAAATTTTACTATATGAAGAAACATGGTAAACATTCACCTTGTTAAATAAGAATAAGAAAAGAAGACACGAATTAAGATTAAAATCCATCAAGGAAATTATTATTTATTCCTATGTGTAGCATTCATCCCAAACAATGGTAGGCTACAGATTCAATGTGCTTGATCATCCATGTTCCTATGGCCTTACCATCTATAGCTCACATAGCCTCTCTCTTGCCTTGTTCTAGACACTGTCTTACCACTTTGCTGGGAAGGTATTCTACATCCTCAGCTTCTCTACCTGTGTGGGGTTGCCAGTGCAACTTCCATTTTGTTCTCACGGGTTAATACATCACCATCTCAGGACTCCACATAGACACTGAGACACTGTCACACACTGCCTAATCTCCCAAGTTTTTCTTTGAAATCTTGTTGAAAAGCTCCTTGACTGAAAAGCTTTTCCATCCTACATGCCTGCAAAACTAACATCCTTTGAACAATGTCAAAATCTGTCACTGACTGAGCATTAGTCATGTCGCTATTGTAGTGTTGTCTGAATGGGTGGATAAACAGAGAAAATTGAATCTGAGAGGAATGATGCACAAGAAGCTGTTAGGATGGCCATGGTCTTTTTTCTCAAACAAATGTCTTTGATATTGTGCCAGATGGGATCTTCTTCATTATTATGATGCTTTCAAGTCATCTTTTGTATTATAGTGATGCAAAGTACATGGCTTCTATTTTGTTGTGGTAATCCTTCTATCAATCATAGTCTACTTATCCACAACTTTAAATACACTGTTCTGGCCAAACAATAAGTATTTCAAGGCTTTGTACTATGCCTTGTTTGCCAGTTTCTCATATTAAACCTACTAAAGTCAGCCAGTAATACCTATCTCATGGCCTCAATTCTGTGCTGCTTTCAATTAACTCTATTAGATAAATTAGTCCATAATCTTTAAATTGAAATAATTCAAGATATGGTAAAATGTGATTTTTTATTTTCTTTTGTCTTGATGTAACATGAGTAGCCTCTACTCTAAACCTCAATGGAATTATCCTTGTCTCTTGAAGTTTGTAAATACAGTTTCTACATTCTAAAGTATATTTTATTCTTTGAATCTCCTATCAATATTGTCTATTAAACTCTGATGATGGTATTCTTTTGTAACATATGATATAAAAGTAATTGCAGTGGGAATAGGAAGCCAGAGGTTCATTTTTGAGAAGCTCATTCATGTGGAGAAATTTCAGTACAGAATTCCAGTTAATCATGTCGACTTCACCATTTGGGTTCTCCTGCTTATTTGTAATCATGTAATTTGATGATGTTACCTTTCTGCTCTCATTTGTTCTTACCTGTAAGTTTTACCCAGGAGAAACTTTATTCTGCCTGGCACTGTACCAAAAACTCAAACTGGCTCGACTAGAAATTTTATTATTTTTAGAATGTGCATGGGGTGATTCTATCTCAGGGTCTTTACACTTCCTGTCTCTTCAGCACTATAAGGTTTCCCTTCAGATAATCATTTGAGTCAATCTCATATTTATAGGTAGTAGTAAAATCCTACAGTTCTGTTGCTACCCAACTCAGAAAAATTTCAAAATGTACAGTTGGAGGAGAAAAGGAGCACCAGGAAGTGTAAGCAGAGAAAAAAAAAAAGCCTGATGAAAAATAGAGTTAAAGAAGCATTGACATCAAAGCAAGACCAGCCCAACTAAGCATCCACCCTGTGAAAAGGAAATTTTTAAAATTGAAAAATAATTAAAGGAAAGCTTAGGGCCAGGCATGCTGGTGCATACCCATAATCCAAGCACTCTGAAGGCAGAGGCTGGCAGATCTCTGGGTTCAAAAACAGCCTGGTATACAAAGCAAGTTCCAGAACAGCCAAGCTTAGGCAGTGAAAGACAGAAAGCTGGGGAAAGTTGTGATTGAATAAGGGGGGCATGATACAGCCACAGCAAGCAGCAGAACTTGGCAGCTTCTGCCACATAGTTCTGGCTTTAGAGTTAAGGATAGATGAAATAGGTTATGGAATTTGTCTCCACATCTAAGGAAAGCCACTGAGACCAGGGATGTGTGAGGGGTGTCCCTGAATGGAGGCCTAGAAAGGTCATTGCATGAAGCTATGAAGTTGAAGCCTGGATTGCCTTGGCTAACCAAAGATGTTAGAGATACCAGAGCTGTGGGATACCTGCCAAGGAGAGCTGCTAATAGTAAATGGCACGAGCCCAAGAGAAAGAAGAGTATTGCAGTCAACAAAGCTGAACTGAGTTGGAGATCTGAAGAGAGTTTTGACATCAGAGTTGGAGATGCAGAGTTTGGAGTTTGCCCAGGTGAGTTTTGGTATTACTTTGGTCCGGTAATCCTCACTATGCTCCCCTTTCTCCTTTTTGTAATTGTAATGTGTATTCTGTGCTATTGCATGTTGGAAGTATGTGATCTGCCTTTTAATTTTGATTTTATGCAAGGTTATAGTTAAGAGAGTGCCATGATTCCCAGAAGAGACTTTGGACTTTGGACTTTTAAATGGTGTTGAACAGTTATAGACTATGGGGACTTTTGATGTTTGATTAAATGAATTTTGCATTATGATATGGTTACAAGGCTATTGTGGCCAGGGAGTGGGATGTGGTGGTTTGAATGAAATGGCTCATATAGGCCCATAGGGAGTGGCAATTTTAGGAGGAGTAGCTTTATTGGAGTAGGTGTGGCCTTGTCGAGGAAGTATATCACTGGGTGGTGGGCTTGAAAGTCTTAGACGTGTAAGCCAGGCCTAGTATTTCACTGTCTCTCCATGCTATCTGCAGATCCACATGTAGAAATCTCAGCTACCTTTCCAGCAGCATGTCTGCCTGCATGACACCATGCTTCCCACCATGTCCGGGCTGAGAATCTGTCTCTCTGCAAGAGCAAGTACTCTTTACTGATAAGCCATCCCTCTACCTACACACACACCCCAGCCAAGCTTATTGCCTTAAACCGTAGAACTTCAACCCCATACAGTTGTCACATAACTGAATGTGGGAGCTGGGAAAATCTTTGTAACACTAAATGTTCTTTTAGTGTGCAATGACCAAAAACTAACTCAAACTTTAATGTATAACAAATCTAAGGTGTTTATGGCATTGTTCATTCATGTTGTCTTTGAGGAATTCATTGCCATCCAGAACTGGGATCTGAACACATAATATATTGACTTTAGGTTACACATGTGTTGTACTACATCCCACCAAACAATATTGCCTCCAGTGTCTTGGCTTGAATTAAGTGTATTATTTATTAAGAATTACAATGTATTTTATTATATATACAATGTGTTTGGTATGTATATTTTTTAAAAAAAAACATAAAAGTTTAATTACGGAAAACAAGGCTT
Organism: Peromyscus californicus insignis; assembly: GCF_007827085.1. Lineage (NCBI taxonomy): Eukaryota > Metazoa > Chordata > Mammalia > Rodentia > Cricetidae > Peromyscus > Peromyscus californicus. Next base: position 71,413,653 of record NW_026294391.1, on the reverse strand, counting down.
TTAATATTTTCCTGCTGCCATTATTCATCATATATGTATCAAATAAACATATCTTTGGGTTACATTATAGTGTCATATTTGACTTTTAAAACTGTTGATGTTGAGTTCATAAAAAATAAAATGTTAATTGAGGTTTGGTTTGAAATTGAGACAAAATTTCCAACAATTGCAGGAATTTCCCTAAATATACTTCTATCATTTGTACTAAAAATTTAACTAAAGCAATGCTTGCATAATTGGTGATTACAAAGTCAAAATACTGATCAAATCTGAAAAATGCTGAAGATGCTCAAAGATCTGTAGTATCAAATATGCAACCAATATATACATATATAAATGTATATATACATATATATGAGTATACATATATAGGTATGTATGTATGAGGAGTTACTTAAACAGTTCTCTGGTGAAAAAGGGTCAGTATCATCAAAAGTTGAAGGTCTTGATCTTAGAGTTGTCTTAGACATACACAGGAGATCAAAGTCCTCATTTTCTGACTTGGTGCATTATGGGGAAGATGAGATGAGAGCAAAGTTTTGTTAGAAGTCTTGATATTGTTGAATCAACCATAGAAACTTCTTTCCTTGTTCACTTTTCAGGGCTGTGAGAAAAAGCTATTATAGAAATTATTTTTGTAGAGGAAATCCTAAAAATGAAAGTATCAAGGAGAAAGCTTAGGTTTATGTTATAAATTTATACTTCACTTCATATTATAGGAAAGGCACATCACATTTTTGTTCATGTCTTAAATATATGTTTAGTGAGAGATCAGAGGGCTGCAGAAATGAAGTTAGCAGAAAACATATTACTGCTAAAATGTGTTAGTCACAGTTTCATTATTGTAATGAAATAACTGACATAATAAATTTAAAAAGAGCAAAGGCTTATTTTACTCCATGGATTTTTGTGTTTCATTCCGTAATTCTTTAGCTATAATGTTATTGAGCCTGTGTTAAGGAAGTATATGATGTTGGGAATGAACCATTCAACTAATGGTAGGCATACAAGAGAGGAAGAAGGGAGGCCTTAGATCCAACTACTCTCTTTTGCAGTACTTCCATTGTAACTGGAAGAATTCCCACTACATTGACTTTCTTGAAGTTTTTACTATTTCCCAATAACACTATGGGTAGGCGACTCTACTCTTTTTTTCCTTTTTATTATTACATTCATTTAGTGTGTGTGTGTGTGTGTGTGTGTGTGTGTGTGTGTGTGTGTGTGTGCGCGTGCACATGCATGTCGTTGTGTATGTACATGCAGATGTTAGAACCAACTGTTGGGACTTGGTTCTCTCCTTCCACTATGTGGATTTCAGGGATATAACTCAGTTCCTGTGGCTTGGTGTTAAACACTTTCACCTGCTGAGCCATTTCATAAGCCCAGAGATCCAACTTTGGAGATAGTAAATACGAGTCACAGCCAGAGAGGTGGAGATATGCAAAACTGTTGGGGTCAAAGATAGAAAGCTCAGTAAGAAGAACTATAAGATTCTGGGTAAATTGATAGGATTGACTATGAGCTATACAAACAGTAAAATACAGTTTTACATTTCATCAAAATACCCTATTACAGGATGATTTACTGCACTCACATGATGGATAACTATTGTCTGTAACTCAAGTTCTAGACGATCAGATGCTCTCTTCTGGCCTCCATGGACACTGAACACACATGATATATATATATATACTGGAAAAACACCCATCCACATAAATTTAAAAATAAACTTTATGCCAAATAAAATAAAATAAAATTCTCAGATCATTGTTAAATTATCAGGCAAGAAACAAGATCCAGTTTGTATAAACAAGAGTGTCCAAGGATACTATTTCTTTCATTTGAAACATTTGATATTATCATTTTGAATATTTCTTAGTCTAAAATTGTAACTATGCAACAACAACATGATTTTAATTTCCATTTCTTCCTATCATTGATGATGTTGAATGTTTGTTCATCTATTTCTTTGTTAATGTTACTTGGGTATTTGATTCACCATTACACTAGCATTTTCTTTTAGTTTTCTTCTAGAAAGTGCTTCTTTTTCTTGATAAGTACCATAAGCAAAAGTTAAGTCAAGGTAAGATAAGCAATTTAAATAGACCTATAAATAATAATGAAATAGAAGCAGTCATTAAAAGTCTCCCCCCACTATGGCCCACAACAAAAGCCAAGGAGCAGAATGTTTTAGATCAGAATTATTCCATATTTTCAAAGAGAGGTTAATGTTGATACTCATCAAATTATTTCACAAAATTGAAACAGAAAAAATATTGCCCAATTCATGTATGAGACCACAGTAACACTGACCCCATAAAACATGAAGGCCCACCAAAGACTGAGAATTACAGACCAATTATAGATGCAAAAATACTCAATTAAATATTTGAAAACTGACTCCAAATACACATCAAAAATATCATCCACCATGATCACTTAGGCTTAATTGCAGAGATTCAGGGATATAAGAAAAATCAATAAATATAGTCTACTATATAAACAAACTGAAAGAAATAAAAACATATGACCATCTCAGTAGATTCCAAAAAAGACTTTGACAAAATCCAACACACCTTTATGATAAAAGTCTTGGAGACATTAGGGATAACAATGTGCATATCTAAACATAATAAAGGCAATTTACTACAAGCCTATAGCCAACATCAAATTAAATGGAGAGAAACTCAAAGCAACTCACTAAACTCAGTAACAGAAAACACTGTCCACTCTCTCATTATTTGTTCAATATAGTACTTGAAGTTTTAGGTAGAGCAATAAGACAATTGAAGGAGATCAAGGTGATAGAAAATTAGAACTGAAGAAGTCATAGTATCATTATTTACAGATGATATGATAGTGTATATAAGCGAACACAAAAATTGCTACTAATGAACTCCTACAGGTGATAAACACCTGGATGAACACAAGATTAACTAAAAACTCAATAGCCCTTCTATATACAAATGACAATTGGACTGAGAAAGAAATCAGGGAAACTGTTCTATCTTAGAGGTTTTATTGCTATAAAGAAATATGACAATGACCATGTCTCCTCTTAGAAGGAAACAGATTAATTGGCTGGCTTACAATTCAGAGGTTTAGTCCACTAGCTTCATGGTGGGAAGCATGGTGTCATGCAGGCAGACATGCTGCTGGAAAGGTAGCTGAGATTTCTACATGTGGATCTGCAGATAGCATGGAGAGACAGTGAAATACTAGGCCTGGCTTACACGTCTAAGACTTTCAAGCCCACCACCCAGTGATATACTTCCTCGACAAGGCCACACCTACTCCAATAAAGCTACTCCTCCTAAAATTGCCACTCCCTATGGGCCTATATGAGCCATTTCATTCAAACCACCACATCCCACTCCCTGGCCACCATAGCCTTGTAACCATATCATAATGCAAAATTCATTTAATCAAACATCAAAAGTCCCCATAGTCTATAACTGTTCAACACCATTTAAAAGTCCAAAGTCCAAAGTCTCTTCTGGGAATCATGGCACTCTCTTAACTATAACCTTGCATAAAATCAAAATTAAAAGGCAGATCACATACTTCCAACATGCAATAGCACAGAATACACATTACAATTACAAAAAGGAGAAAGGGGAGCATAGTGAGGATTACCGGACCAAAGTAATACCAAAACTCACCTGGGCAAACTCCAAACTCTGCATCTCCAACTCTGATGTCAAAACTCTCTTCAGATCTCCAACTCAGTTCAGCTTTGTTGACTGCAATACTCTTCTTTCTCTTGGGCTCATGCCATTTACTATTAGCAGCTCTCCTTGGCAGGTATCCCACAGCTCTGGTATCTCTAACATCTTTGGTTAGCCAAGGCAATCCAGGCTTCAACTTCATAGCTTCATGCAATGACCTTTCTAGGCCTCCATTCAGGGACACCCCTCACACATCCCTGGTCTCAGTGGCTTTCCTTAGATGTGGAGACAAATTCCATAACCTATTTCATCTATCCTTAACTCTAAAGCCAGAACTATGTGGCAGAAGCTGCCAAGTTCTGCTGCTTGCTGTGGCTGTATCATGCCCCCCTTATTCAATCACATCTTTCCCCAGCTTTCTGTCTTTCACTGCCTAAGCTTGGCTGTTCTGGAACTTGCTTTGTATACCAGGCTGTTTTTGAACCCAGAGATCTGCCAGCCTCTGCCTTCAGAGTGCTTGGATTATGGGTATGCACCAGCATGCCTGGCCCTAAGCTTTTCTTTAATTATTTTTCAATTTCCTTTTCACAGGGTGGATGCTTAGTTGGGCTGGTCTTGCTTTGATGTCAATGCTTCTTTAACTCTATTTTTCATCAGGCTTTTTTTTCTCTGCTTACACTTCCTGGTGCTCCTTTTCTCCTCCAACTGTACATTTTTGTATTTTCCATGCTCAGCTTGCTCCCTTGAATTATAGATCTGCATAAGACTCACCACTAATTGCCATACAACACAGTCAATAATTTTGGGTTGTTTGTAAGTGTCCTCTGCCGAAATTGTTAACTCATGAATCTTTGATTTAGTTTCAGACAAGGCAAAAAAGAGCCACAATTCTTCACCAAAATATCATAAAAATGGTCTGTAGGCCACATATTATAATTCTTCTCTCATGAAACCTCTTGCACCAGGCACCCATAGTTCAAATCTCCCACATGACCACTCTTTTACATGCCTTTACTTGTATGGCCCTTTAAGGCCCACATAAATTATTCCATCGCTTTTCTACTCCCAAGTCCCAAAGTATTCCATATTCCTCTGATCAAAAACAACTTCTAGCCAATCTCAATGTTACCCCAGATCCTGGTACTAACTTCTTTCGTAGTTAGAGTTTCTATTGCTATGAAGAGACACTGTGGCCAGAGCAACTCTTATAAAGGAAAATATTTATTTGAGGATGGCTTACAGTTCAAAGGCTTATCCAATTATCATCATGGTGGGAAGCGTGGTGGCATGCAGGCAGACATGGTGCTGGAGAGGTAGCTGAGAATATCTACATGTGAATCTGTAGGCCAGAAGAAGAGTCAGTGAGATACTGGGCATGGCTTGAACATCTGGAACCTCAAAGCCCACTCCTAAGTAACACTTACTCCAACAAGGCCAAACTTATTACAGCAAGGCCACAATTCCTAATAATGCCACTCTCTATGGGTCACTGTGGTCCACATTCATTCAGACCACCACAAATACCCTTTGTAATAACAACAAATACTATAACATATCTTGAGGTAACCCTCACCAAGCAAGTAAAAGACTTGTATCACAAAAATTTCAAGTCTTTGATGAAAGAAATTAAAGAAGATAATCAGAAGATAGAAAACTCTCCCATGCTCATGGATCAGTAGGATTAACAGTAAAAATAGTCATCTTACCAAAAACAATCTAAAGATTCAACACAATCCCCATCAAAATTCTAACACAGTTATTTACAGAACTTGATAGAACAATACTCAACAACATATGGAAAAAACAGGTGTTGCAGAATATTAATTTGAGAAGTGTTACATTTTTTGGTGTTTGAACATTTGTTTAATGATACAAAGATGTGCTGCATTCTTTTATGTTGCATTTGTTTAAGTCTGTGAAGGTGTGTTACTTTGCTTGTCTAAAACACCTGATGGTCTAATAAAGAGCTGAATGGCAAGAGGAAGGATAGATGGAGCTGGAAGACAGTGAGAATAAATAGATGGAATAAAGAGCAAGAGATCAAAGAGCAAAAAACGAAGGGCTAGCCACCCTGCCACAGTCAGTTACAGAGTAAGATTGAAAAAAACCCAGAGGCAAAATGTTTATGGGATAATTTAAAGTTAAGAAAGCTAGCAAGAAACATGCCAAGCTAAGGCTGGGCATTCATAAGTAAGAAAAAGCGTCTGTATATTTATTTGGGAGTTGGTTGGCAGACCCCTCCCCCCAAAGAGTAATTAGTTAAAACAAACACACACACTCAGGATAGCTAAAACAATCCTGAACAATAGAAGTATTCTGGAGGTATCACCATCTTTTATTTTAGTCTGTACTACAGAACTTTTATAACAAAAATTGCATAGCACTGGCATAAAAACAAACATGTCAATCAATGGAATTGAATCAAAGACCTGGGTATAAATCCACACACCTATGGACACTTGATTTTTGACAGAGAAGCCAGAAAAACACAATAGAAAATAGAAAGTATCTTCAACAGATGCATTGGTTTAACTGTCTGCATATAGAAGAATGTAAATGTCCATATGTATCACCCTGCATAAACTTAAGTCCAAGTGAATCAAACGCTTCAAGATATAACCAAACACACTGAACCTGATAGAAGAGAAAGTAGGGAACAGCTTTGAATGTATTGGTACCAAAGACAACTTCCTAAACAGAACACCAACAGCACAGACATTAAGATGGACAATTATAAATAGGATGTTATGTAACTGAAAAGGTTTTATAAGGCAAAGGACATAGTCAATAGGAAAAAACTGATATCCTACAGAATGGAAAAATATTTTCATTAGTTCCATATTTGATAGAGGGCTTTTTTTTTATTTTTACAAAATACATAAAGAACTCAAGAAATGAGACAAAAACAAAACGAATAATCCAATTAAAATGTGGGGTACAGACCTAATCAGAGAATTCTGAATAAAGGAATCTCAAATAGATGAGAAACTCTTAAGGAAAATTTCAACATCCTTATCTCTCAGGGAAAAGCAAAGTAAAACTACTTTGAGATTCCATCTTACACCTGTCAGAATGGCTTAGATCAATAACATGGTTGATAATCAAGCTAAAATCCCCAAACCCAGAAAGGCTAAGCCACAAGCAGGGCACTAGCTGGGAAGCATGAATCTCTGTGGGAGGGGAAATAGAATAGATATTCCAGGAGGATTTTGGGCTGGTGGGGATGGGAACGGGAGTGATCAGATGAGAGCAGGAAGGACAGAGAAATGGAGTACAGGGAGAGACAGCTGTGATTAGGATACATTTGTGGGTCGATCTGGAAATCTAGTGCCATGTAAACTTCCTGGAATGTATGAAGGTAATCCTAGTGAGGATTCCTAATAGTGGAAGATATGGAGCCTGAACTGGCCATCTTCTGTAACCAGGCAAGGCTTCCAGTAGTGGGTCTGGGACACAAACCCAGCCACAAAAATCTTTGACATGTAACCTGCTTTGCCTGCAAGATGTGCTTGGGCAATTGTGGCTCAAAATTTGTGGGATTGACCAACCAATGCCTGATAAAAGATGAGACCCCATGCGAGCAAAGGAAACTTCTGCTGACACTGCCTGGATGGCCAAGAAGTGGAGGCTGGATAGTCCAGCGACCTAGGGTAGATCAAAATAAGATTGGGAAAAAAGCCAATGAAATGATTTCTAATGACATTCTGCTATACTCAGATTTGAGCATAGTCCATCATTATTAGAGAGGCTTCTTTAGGCAACTGAAGCAGATGCAGAGACCCATAACCAAACATTAGGCAGAGCTTGGAGAACATTGTGCATAGAGGGCAAAAAGGCATTGTGCAACCAGATAAGCATGGGAGAAGCCAGGAATGTTAAACACACAGCTTAACTCTTCGATAGAATGAGGTGCATATCTGCTCTTCTTGAATACCAGGAATGATGTAGTTTTACAACTTGGTGATTCATTGCTGGCTGATGAGACAGGCTCTGCCCATATCTCTCAGAATTTTTATTTTTACTTATTCTAGACACTTTCCTCTGGAATCTCGAGCATTGCTTTTAGGTCATAAAACCCATTCTAATGAGTAATGCTATTGGTACTTTACAACAGCCAATGTGTTATCTTAGTGGCTGGCCAATCCTGACTCCCACAGGCATTGTATTTACCTCAAGTCATTCTCTATAGACCCTTATCTTGAACATTGTATCTAAGTCAACAGGAACTCATCTTACAGATGAGGCCATATGTGCTTTCCAAATATCTTCAATGTAAACATGGCCTAAGCTTTGTTATACTCAAGGGGCTAAGTTAATTGTTATTTGAATACTATTTTTTTCCCAAAATTGTGGGCTTGAATATGGTTAAAGTAAAATGATCTGGACCAGTCTTTAAAAGTCCTGTTCCAGCGCTGGTTACAATAAAATCAAGCCAAGCAGAGATTCATTCCTATCTCACCCTGGTCACCTTTTCCCTGCCTGTTGTGAAGGAAGCCTGTGGAAGAGGGGCATAACAGACTGTAGGAGCCAGAGGGGTCAAGGACACCAGGAGAATATGGCCCACAGAATCAAGTAAGCAAGGTTCATAAGGGCTTACAGAGAATGAAGCAGCAATCAAGGAGCCTGCATAGGTTTGCTCTAGGTCCTCTGCATATATTATGGTTGTATAGCTTGCTTTGTGGGACTTCTAACAGTGGGAGTGAGGGTGTCTCTGACTCTTTTGCCTGCTACTTGGACACCTTTACTCCTACTGGATGGCCTTTTCCAGCCTTGATATGAACATTTGTGCCTAGTCTTATTGCATCTTGTTATGCCATGTTCGGTTGACGTCCTTGGGTGTCCTGCTCTTTTCTGAAGGGAAAGGTTGGCAGTGGCTCTGGGGGAGGAGACAGGTCAGGAACTAGGAGGAATTGAGGGGGGAGAACTGTGGTGGGCATGTAGTGTGTGAGAGAGAAAAAAATGAATCTATGTTTAATAAAACAAACAAATAAAAAATAAAATAAGTAAATATGAACATTTCTTCTAGAAAGCTCTGTTTTTAGTGACATTCCATCAGTATATTTTTTTCTGCTATTACTTTGAGTGATTATTTGCATATTTTGTTTCTTAAACAATTTATATTAGAATATAAATAGGTTTGTTTCTTAAAAAATAATTAATTAGCTTGCTTTGGTCTTGCTGTGTTTCAACTAATATCCTCAGCAAAATATTAAGCAAATGTTCTATCATCAAGCTGAAGGAAAACACCCTGTAAAAGTTCTACAGGAAACTCCTTAGGCCGTGTATTGCATTAATGATTAAATCAATCACAAGTATACATGATTGTACTTTACTTGTTTAAGTTACTCTCTGGACTTGGGAAAAATTATTTTCTTAAGTATACAGCTTTTCAGAAAGTGAAAGCAAGCAAAATTTGGGAATTGCCAATAAAAAAGAATTTATTATTGATAATTTAAGTAATGTTTTAGAAGAATAATGAATGCAAATAACTCAGTTTTGTTTTGCTAGAAAGCAGATTGTAAACTCTATAATTACAAGTATCTTTTAAGATAAATGAAAAAATTCTCTCATAAATAGTACGTGCAACTAGTAAAAGAAAGAGTATGACAGGTACCACAAACCCATATATACTGGAATTATAAAAAACAAATTCAATGTTTGTGAAAATCTATTTCTATAAACATTCTAAATCATTACTACTCCTTTTTATTTTTTATTTTATAATTTAATTTAATTTTACATATCAGCCACAGATTCCCTTGTCCTCCCCCCTCCCGCAACCCCCCACCCCGCCTTCCCCCCAGCCCACCCTTCATTCCCATCTCCTCCAGGGCAAAGACTCCCCTGAGGATTGAGTCATCAAAAAGTAGTTACTTAAACAGAACAATCAGTATAGAATAGGCAAAAAGGTAATTTTGATCAATGTCATATTTTATTCTTCAAATATACTCCATCATATTATTGACTAGGGCCTGAATTCATTATGATGCTATTGAACATTTGGAGATTAATTGTCGTGTTCATCATTAAATAAATTTTCTTTGTGTAGTTCAATTGTATAGTATAACTGTCTTATTTATAATGCATTTGACCATTGCCCTGTAATGATGGACTACAATACATAAAATTGAATATGATTATTCTTCTATTGTGTACCACACCTATTTGAACACTCTCAACATCAAGTTACATAAAGATTTTCAGTATAATAATGCTTTTCTCTTCTCCCACCCCCCAAAAAATAATATACACGTTAACCTATAGATAGTTTATCTTTCAGGGGCAAAGAGAGATTTATTGATATGCTTAAGCATCTTGCAAAAAAGATATTTTCAGGGTTAATTAAGTGGAACCAGTGTAATCTGAAGTTTTTTTTTTTTTTTTTAATAAAGTAGAAGGGAAGGGTCATAGTCACAGATGGAAATGTGACAAAAGCAACAGCTTGGTTTTGCAACAAAACAAAAATTACAGGTTGAGTCTTGTGATATAAAGGATATCTTCTTTTACTTCTATAAATGTGTCTTACACTCTGGATTTCCAAAATTGACAGATAATATTTGGTTTTGTTATTAAAAGTTAGTATTTTAGAGTAATAATTGGACATATATATATTTCTATATTTTGTTTATTTTAGGTTATAGAACATAGTATTTTGTCTCCCTGGCAGACATTAACTAAAATCTACATTTTCTGCTTTAGAAGAGCTTTTTGCTGATTCCAAAGATATTTAGTCTGTAGATGGTCATAGTCTAGAAAGTGCTAGCCTTAGTCAAGTGACTGAACATTCACTGAGAACTATTCAAATCGGTTTCACCTGTGAGACATTACTACAAAACATGCATATTATATAATATATGAAAAAAAACTAGAAGCATGCCTATGACTCAAAATAATGAATTCAATTAATAATAATATAATTTTAATGTCTGAAAGTCCAGGCCATTCTACCTCTCTGAAGTTGGTTAGTGAGGAGTATTTACATTTGTCTATTCATTATCCATTTTGTTGTACATAAAAGTTTGTTTTATTGTTCTTTTTATTTAGCATATAATAATTGCATATACTTTTGAAGAACAATGTAAAATTTCAACACATATGCAATGTATCTTACATTGATAAACAAGGTAACTATCATTTCCATCTGTTGAACATTTTTATGTTTGCAGTCAAGGAAAGTTGTTCACAACAGACTGGGGAGCTTGAAGCAGGGATACATGCAGATTCATTTTTATTGAAGCGCTACTCAGAACAGAGAAATGATAGAATTTAGCTAGGTATCCACTAATAGAGAATTGATAAAGACTATATATATATATATATATATATATATATATATATATATATATATATATACAATATCAATTTTATTTGCCATTTGCAGAAATTATTTTATATAATTATATTGAGTTTTCAAATTTATATATAATTAGATATTATATAATATATTACACATATATATATATGTCCGTGTGATTGTGTGTTTTATTTGTCATTGGCCAAAAAATGTATGTCACTGGATAACATTGAGTTAAATGAATTTAAAAATGAAAAACTTAGAAGGTATATATTGGAAGTATTTTCTCATGGTCACACAGATGGCCCTGTTAAACTTAGTTGGTCATACCTTCCCCCTCCAATGTCATGAATATGAGAAAGGCACCTACAGAGAAGAGGAGTGGATAGAGAGTATTTGGAGGAAGATAAGAGAGAATGAGAGATGAGAATAGTATACAAACACACACACACACATAACAAATTCAGTTAATAAAAAGGCAGGATGTAGACAGGAAATTATTTTAGAAGAAGAAGAAAAACAGAAAGATATGAAGAGAGGGTGACTGCAGATGAACATGATCAAGGTCATCATACACATACATGTAGGAAAAAATGTTATGATGAAATTCACCTATTGTATAACTTGTATACACCAATAGGAAAAAGAAGTAAATGGGACAAAGTATTTTTGGTGTCAACATCACACCTTAGGAAAGAATTAAAAAATTGAAGATTATTCACATTAAAATATTGGAAAGTTTCGAGGCCAGCCTGGTCTCCAAAGCGAGTTCCAGGAAAGGCGCAAAGCTACACAGAGAAACCCTGTCTCGAAAAACCAAAAAAAATAAAAAATAAAAAATAAAATAAAATAAAATATTGGAAAGAACAACATGGATGAAGTTATAATTTATTATCCTTACAATAACCTTTAAATATCAAATTTCCTAATGCTTCTTATATTGTAAGTATATTTTCATTTTATGTCTTTTTTATTATATAAACAAAATTTTATTATATAAACAAAATAAGTGATTGTAAAGAACTTTTCTTCCAAGAGGAATTGATTTTTTTGTTTGTTTTGTTGTTGTTGTTGTTGTTTTTTTTTGAGACAGGGTTTCTCTGTGCAGCTTTGGAGCCTTTCCTGGAACTCACTCTGTAGTCCAGGCTGGACTTAAACTCACAGAGATCTGCCTGCCTCTGCCTCCTAAGTGCTGGAATTAAAGAAAGATGTGTGCCACCACCACCCAGCTTGGAATAGATTTTTAAGCCTTCCTTTTCTTAACATTGGTAATGGGCAACTGATGAAAACATTACAAATGCATAGAAAGATACCACCATTAATTTACAGAATGAGAATGAAATTAACAGAAGAGAGACACACTGACAACTGAATGAGAGGAATAAAATGATATGTGTGGAATTTTTTTACATTTTTATTTTATTTTATTTTTCAGATAATATAATTATATAATTTCTCTACTTCTTTTCCTCCCTCCCAATCATTTACCTCTTTCCACTCTCTTTCAAATTCATGGCCTCCTTTTTTCCTATAATTTTTATGACATGCATATATATATATATATATATATATATATATATATATATATATATATATATATATATACACATACACATATATGTTCCTAAATAAGTGTTCAGTCTCTATATTATTACTTGTATGTATGTTTTCAGGTCTGACCATTTACTACTGGATAATCAGTGCCCTTCCCTGGGAAAAACCTCCAACTCTCAATATTCCTTATCTGTCTCTAGTTCTTTCTGTAGGGCTAAAGTTTCATGGGTTTTCCCTGGGTCACATTAGCATGTCTACTCTTGTTCAACTCATGTTTAGGCATTTGTCTTTTTGAGAATTTATAGTAGTAGCTTCTGACATTACTAAATCATGGTTTTATTTGTACACTGGAATTAGGTACCAAATCTTTTTTTTCTGCATTGAATTTACTTCTAAAAGAGTTACCTGATCCTTGGGTAGAGGGGATGTGATGTAGATGTTGCATTTAGGGACGAGCATTCCATACTCTCTTATTCTACACCAGGATCACTTGGGGATTCCTCTATTAATATCCATCTACTATAAAGAAAAAGAAGCTTCTCTGATGATAGTTAAAAGATACACTGATGTATGGTATAATGATAAGTCATTAGGAGTTGGTTGAATACTATGTCTCTTCAGTAGAGTAATAGCAGATTCTCTCCTAAGGTTTATAACCTGTCTAGCTACAGGTTCTTGGCCCTAATAACTGCATGGAGTATTAAAAGAGAATCAGGGCCAGAGTATAACTTAGTGGTACAGCATTTTTCCAACTGTAAAATGTTCTCTCAGAGAGAAAGAATAAAACCACCATTACACATCATATAAAATCCATAAATGTAATGAAAATGTAAAAGAAATATTCAAAGAGAAAAGTTCTAAAATAAAACAGTAGTATTTATATGATAATGATATAAAAGTTTATTTTAAATATATCCTACATTTACTGTCTATAAATATTTTTTTGGTTTTGTTAGTTGGTGTATTAGCTAGTTGTGTTGTTGTTGCTATGAACAAATTCCTGACAGAGAAGAAGGATTTGTTATAGATAATTGTTTAAAGAAGAATAGGCTACAATGGTGGCTTAGACCTAGTAGAATTCATAGCAGCATAACCTTAAAATTGAGATTTTTCAAATCCAGGAAATGCAGGAATCCGAGAGAAAATAGTGCTGGTATTACTATCTTTCTTTTATACTCATTCAGGTACACAAGCCGATAGGATGAAACCATCCATATTTAGGGTAGGTCTTCCCTACTCAGGCAAACACCTCTGGAAACAATCTCACATTATATCCAAAGGGTGTCTCCTAGGTAATTCCAAATCCACTTCAGTTGACAATAACAATTACACATCACCATTGGATTTCCATCATTGCAATAGAAACCTGAGGCAAACCACTTAAAAGCAGGAACATTTTTATATTGGCTACTGGATTCACTGATTTCAGTCCGTAGTCATGTCTTACTGTTGGCTTTGGCCTGTGATAAAGGCAGTATATTATTGATAGGGACATGTGGTAGATGATCAGGTTGTGTTTGGAGGTGGATAAAGAAAGGGAGAGGGAGCAAGAGAGGAGAACAGGGAGTACAAGACAGCAGAGGCAGTGTCATCAGTGTTCCAATATCTCCTTCAAAGGCATTTGTCCAATGACCTAACTTCTGTCTTTTGCATCCTGCTGTCTACAGATTCCATCCTTCCAGTAATGCCACATCCTGTGACCAAGCATGTGAGACATGGGTCTTCAAAATCTAAAAGAAAGCATTTCTTATTTCAAAGTTCATTATAATAATGAATAAGACTTTTTTAAAAGGATACCAATGCATTAATAAGACCACAGAAGACTATATGGAAAATATATAATGCATATGACCAAGAAGCAAACTGAATGAGCAATAAATAAAGAGCTACTACAAATCAGAGAAAAATAAGGAGGCAAACATAATAATAATAGTAATAATAATAATAATAACAATAATAATTTCAAGATAAATTAACAAACACACCCATGAAAAGGAGCTTAAACTCTCTCTCTCTCCTTCTCTTTCTCTGTCCTCCCCCTTCTCCTTCCTCTCTTCCTCCCTCCCTCTCTCTCAAGTTCTCACTCATTAGTTCAAACTGGAATGAAATCATTATGTAATCAAGGCTAATGCTGGATTTATAATTCTACTTCCTAAGCCTCCTGAGTGGCGTGGGCCAACATACCCAGCTAGAACTTGACCTCTTTATCAGAAAAACACAAATTGAAGCCAAGGAGACAAATTCACAAAGAAAGTTAAAACAAAAGAGATTTCAGTACTCTCTGTTGGCAAAGACTGAAAACTGGGAAGCTTTCAAAAATTTCTAGCAAGTTCATAAATTAATTGAGCCCCTTTGTGAAAGCTAATCTGGAAGTTGTCATAGATTTTGTCAACTTGGCACAAACTTATACACATGGGAAGAGAGAATTTCAATTAAAGAATTGGGTACATTAGACTGGCAGGTGAGCATATGTGGGGGGCATTTTATTGACAGCTAATTGATAAACAATGGCCCATCTCACTGTGGGTATAGTACCACCCATTGGCAGACATGTCTAGACTGTAGTAAAAAAAAAAAAAAGTAGCAACAAGAGCTTGGGAGAAAGCCATTAAGCAGCATTCTCCTGTGGTATCTGTATTCAAGTTCCTGCTTCAGTTTCCCCTGATGATGAACTGTAGCCTATAAGTCAAATGAATCCTTTCCTGCCCCCAAATTACTTTGGGTCAGTGTTTTATCCCAAGAAAATAACAAACTCAAACAGAAATATCGAGAAAATTTAGTTATAAACATCCTAGGATTGTCAAGACCATTATCACTGTTTTCAATTACTGTACAGCAAAGTATATTTATG
This sequence comes from Peromyscus californicus insignis, assembly GCF_007827085.1. Classification (NCBI taxonomy): domain Eukaryota; kingdom Metazoa; phylum Chordata; class Mammalia; order Rodentia; family Cricetidae; genus Peromyscus; species Peromyscus californicus. The sequence continues at coordinate 71,398,286 of NW_026294391.1, read as the reverse complement.
CTCATTTTCAAGTATATATGTAAGCAGTACCACCTTTCACTATCACAGTATACTACCTGTCAAAATATACCAAATTTCATAACTTAGATAAGAGCAGTATGGCATTTCAATGATAGTTTGGGTAGCAATTTCTATTGCTCTTTATGATCGCCAAATCTCACACCTAGTCATAATTTTAATAATACAGCATGCACATGAGCATGCATTATAATGGCTATAGTGTTTTGTATGTAATAGCCCCCATGGAATACCATAAAATTTTGTAGTAGGTAAATTATTTACTCTATAGCATTATCAGATTTTACAAATAGAGTAAAATAAATTGAATTCACACAAGGCATATTGTTTAATGCATATGAAGGTAAAATAATAAACATGAAATTATGGTTTTAGAATCAAGCAAGTGAACAATGACACTTTGAATAAAGTATGGAGAGCAATTATGGAACACAAGTACTACTTTATTAAAGTTTGCTTTTAATTTTTATTTATTTGTATGCGTCCGTATGTGATACAATGTGCACAAAGAGATCAGAAGAGGGTATCAAATCCCCTTGATCTATACTCACAAGCAATGTATAGGTTCACTGAGCCATCTCCCCAGACCCTACTTTTCTTGATATAAGTACATGTTCATTTTGTTTTCGTTTAGCTAGATATAATTTAGTACAATTTTGAGTTTATCTAAAAAGTAAAAATCTGTAGGCCAGGTGGTGGTGGCACAAGACTTTAATCCCAGCATTCTGGAGGCAGAGCCAGGCAGATCTCTGAGTTTGAGGCTAGCCTGGTCTACAGCATGAGATCAGGGACAGGCACCAAAACTACACGTAAATACCATCTCAAAAAACAACAACAACAAAACAATCTTTAAACATTGAAGAAAATGAAACTGCTAGAGTTATCACAAAGTTTTGACAGTTTTCTCCTTAAAATTCATGTTAAATTTAGATGACATAATGCCAACATCATGGATGGGCTGTCTTGGGGATGAATTTGCTTTCTGCTGATCTCTCTCTCTCTCTCTCTCTCTCTCTCTCTCTCTCTCTCTCTCTCTCTCTCTTGCTCTTTATATATATATATATATATATATATATATATATATATATATATATATATATATATATATATATTTCTCTTTTTCATATTTGATGCTTTGGGCCAAGTCATGATGTATTAAATGAGGGCTCTACCAGATGACACTGGATCTTTCATGCCTACAGAATTGTGAGAAAATGAACTTCAGTTCTTTATAAATAACCAAGGTTAAGGTACTCAATTAAAACAAATAAACAAACAAAAAACTTCCACTAGCAAGATGGCTTAGTGTGCAATGTTGTTGCTGATCATATTAATTCCCAGTTGACATATGATGGAAAAATAAAACCAACTCCTACAAGCCAGGCAGTGGTAGCACACACCTTTAATCCCAGCACTCGAGAAGCAGAGCCAGGTAGATCTTTGTGAGTTTGAGGCCAGCCTGGTCTACACAGCAAGATCCAGGAAAGGTACAAAGCTACACAGAGAAACCCTGTCTCAAAAAACAACAACAACAACAACAACAAAAATCCCAACTCCTACGTCTACATGTGCACATACAAAAATATACATAGTTACAAATATACACAATAAATAAATGTAATAAAAAGATTTAAAGAATCAACTATTGCAATTATATTAGACTTTGTAATACAGCAAAATCATTTTATCTTAACAACTTTTTAAATTTTAGAGAAATATTTCCCCTGTATCTTAATAATAATAAAAAATATACTTTCCTTGGTTTTTACTTGCTAAGATTTTATACTTTTATAGATAATGACAACTTTACTCTTTTATTATAATTTTCCTTTATTGAAAATACATTTTTATACCAATATATTTTGATTACAGTTTCCCTTCCCACAACTCCTCCCTATTTCCCCTCCCATCCAAATGCACAGCTTTTCTGTCTCTCCTTAGAAAATAAACAGGCACCTGTGGGAAGCACCCCCCTTCCCCAAGACCCCCCAGCAGACCCTGCAATCTACATGCCTTGCCCCCATACCCATCTGCCCAAGACCCCAGCCATTTCCTGAGGTTAGGAAACCACCCCCCAGCTCTTATCGGGCCTAGATAGAGAGAGAGCTCTCACTGGACAAAGAGCTGTCATTGGACCAAGAGTAACCTCAGGAGACAGGGAATCTGCCAGCCCTCATTAGACCAAGAGTGGCTTTCTGAGAAATAGAATGTGTCACCTCTCATTAGACCAAGAGAGACTTCCTGAAACACAGAATCTGTCAGCTCTGACTGGACCAAGAGCCTTAATAAAACCAGGAGCAGATCAGTGAGTCACAGAATCAACCAGCTTGGGTTGACCCAAGAGAAGCTCCCTGAGACACAGAATCTGCCTGCTCCAATTAGTCCAAGAGATAAGATAGGACCCAGATGGGCCCCCCCTGAGACACAGACACAGCAAGCACAGAGTGGACCAACAGCAACTCACTCAGACACATAAACCTCTTATGTCCATTAGAGGAGGAGATGGGCAGACATCAAGGCAAAAGTACAAACAACAACATAAAGAGCAATACAGCATCACCAGAAACTAGCCCTCCTCCAACAGCAAGACCTGAACATAACAAGGTAGAAGAAGCAGAAGAAAGAGACCTTAAGAATAGCATCATGAAGATGCTAGAGGCCTTTCAAGAAAAAATGAAAAATGAAATTGAGAAAAAGACAAACAAAAAATTAGAAGAAATCTATAAAGAAACAGAGGAAAAGATGAATGAAAAATGGGAAGAAATAAATCCCTTAAAGAAAACCATGAAAAAGCAATTAAACAGGTGAGGGAAACAGTTCAAGACTTGAAAAGGGAAATAGAAACAATGAAGAAGACACAAACAGAGGGAATGCTGGAAATAGAAAATCTGAGTAAATGAACAGGAAAACAAATGCAAGCACAACCAACACAAGAGATGGAAGAGAGAATCTCTATTATAGAGGATACAATAAAGGAAAAAGATTCATCAGTCAAAGAAAATACCAAAGCCAAAAAAGTCATAACACGAAATGTCCAAGAATTCTGGGACACCATGAAAAGACCAAAACTATGAATAATAGGGATAGAAAAGGAGAAGAATACCAACTCAAAGGTGCAGAAAATATATTCCACAAGATCATAGAAAAAAAACTTTCCCAAATTAAAAAAGGAGATACCTATGAAGATACAAGAAGCCTATAGAGCACCAAACAGACTAGACCCCCCAAAAAAGTACCCTCGCCACATAATAATTAAACAACTCAACCTAAAGAATAAAGAAAAAATATTAAAAGCAGCAAAGAAAAAGGCCAAGTGACTTATAGGCAAACCCATCAGAATAACACTCGATATCTCAATGGAGACTTTGAAAGCCAGAAGGACCTGGACAGATGTAATTCAGACACAAAGAGACCATGGATGCCAGCCTAGACTAATATACCCAGCAAAACTTCCAATCACCATAGACAAAGTAAACAAGACATCCCAAGACAAAACCAGATTTAAACAATACCTATCCACAAATCCAGCCCTACAGAAAGCACTAGAAGGAAAAATCCACCCTAAGGAAGTCAGATACACCCATGAAAACACAGGTAATAGATAATTCCACAGCAGTAAATCCCAAAGAAGAGAAGTACATAGACAGTACCACCAAAAGATAACAGGAACTAATAATCACTGGTCATTAATATTCCTTAATATCAATGGACTTAATTTACCTATAAAAAGACACAGGCTAACAGAATGGATACAAAAGCAGGACCCATCTTTCTGCTGCACACAAGAAACACACCTCAATTTCAAAGATAGATACACCTCAGAATAAAAGGCTGGGAAAAGTCCTTCCAATTAAACGGTCTTAAGAAGCAAGCTGGTGTAGCTATCCTAATATCCAGCAAAATAGACTTCAAACTAAAATCAATCAAAAAAGATCAAGAAGGACATTACATACTCATCACAGGAAAGATCCACCAAGATGAAGTCTCAATTCTGAACATTTATGCCCCAAACACAAGGGCACCCTCATAAAAGAAACATTACTAAAGCTTAAACCACACATAAAAACCCACACACTAATAGTGGGAGACTTCAACACCCTACTCTCACCACTGGACAGATCTGCCAAATTGAAACTTAACAGAGAAATAAGGGACTTAACCGGTGTTATGACTCAAATGGACTGAATATCTACAGAACATTTCATCCTAACAAAAAAGAATATACCTTCTTCTCAGCAATCCATGGAACCATCTCTAAAATCGACCACATACTCAGCCACAAAGCAAAACTTAACAGATACAAAAAACAAATTGGAATAACCTCCTGTGTTCTATCAGACCACCAAGGTTTAAAGTTAGATTTCAACAACAATAAAAATTACAAAAAGCCTACAATCTCATGGAAAAAGAATAATACCCAACTGAATCACAAATGGGTTAAGGAAGAAATAAAGAAAGAAATTAAAGACTTCCTAGAGATCAATGAAAATGAAGACCCCACATATCCAAACCTATGGGACACTATGAAAGCAGTACTAAGAGGGAAATTCATAGCACTAAATGCCCAAATAAAGAAGCTGGAGAAATCTCACATTAGTGACTTAACAGCACACCTGAAAGCTCTCGAACAAGAAGAAGCAGCGTCACCCAGGAGGAATAGATGCCAGGAAATACTCAAACTGAGAGCTGAAATCAATAAAATAGAAGCAAAGAGAACAATACAAAGAATCAATGAAACAAAGAGTTGGTTTTTAAGAAAATCAACAAGATAGACAAGCCCTTATCCAAACTAAACAAAAGGCAGAAAGAGAGCATCAAAATTAGCAAAATCAGAAATGAAAAGGGAGACATAACAACGAACAGTGAGGAAATCCAGAGAATCATCAGGTCATACTTCAAAAACCTCAACTCCACAAAACTGGAAAATCTAAAAGAAATGGATAATTTTCTGGATAGGTAACACATACCTAAGTTAAATCAAAACCAGATAAATTATTTAAATAGACCAATAACCCCAAAGGAAGTAGAAACAGTCATTAAAAGTCTCCCAACCAAAAAAAGCCCAGGACCAGATGGTTTCAATGCAGAATTATACCAGATCTTCAAAGAAGAGTTAATACCAATACTCTTTAAATTGTTCCACTCAATAGAAACAGAAGGAACATTACCAAACTCCTTCTATGAGGCTACAATTACCCTGATTTTCCAAGCCAAATAAAGATGCAACAAAGAAAGAGAACTACAGACCAGTCTCCCTCACGAACATTGATGCAAAAATACTCAATAAAATATTGGCAAACAGATTCCAAGAACACATCAAAACAATTATCCACCATGATCAAGTAGGCTTCATCCCAGAGATGCAAGGGTGGTTCAACATACGAAAGACCGTCAATGTAATACACCACATAAACAAACTGAAAGAAAAAAAAACCACATGATCATCTCACTAGATGTTGAAAAGGCCTTTGACAAAATCCAACACCCCTTCATCAGTAATACAGGGAACATACCTAAACATAATAAAGGCAATTTACAGCAAGACAACAGCCAACATCAAAGTAAATGGAGAAAAACACAAAGCGATTCCACTAAAATCAGGAATGAGGTAAGGCTGTCTGCTCTCCCCATACTTATTCAATATAGTACTTGAAGTTCTAGCCAGAGCAATAAGACAACAAAAGGAGATCAAAGGAATACAAACTGGAAAGGAAGAAGTCAAGCTTTCACTATTTGCAAATGACATGATAGTGTACATAAGTTACCCCAAAAATTTGACCAAGGAACTCATACAGCTTATAAACACCTTAAGTAATGTAGCAGGATGCAAGATTAACTAAAAAAATCAGTAGTCCTCCTATATACAAATGACAAACGGGTTGAGAAAGAAATCAGAGAAACATCACCTTTTACGATAGCCACAAATGATATACAATATATTTGGGTAACTCCAACTAAGCAAGTGAAGGACCTGCATGACAAGAACTTTAAGTCCCTGAAGAAAAGAAAGTGAAGATGTCAGAAAACGGAAAGTTCTCCCATGCTAGTGGATAGGTAGGATTAACATAGTAAAAATGGCAATCTTACCAAAATCAATCTACAGATTCAATACAATCCCCATCAAAATCCCAAAACAATTCTCCACAGACCTGGAAAGAATAGTACTCAACTTCATATGGAAAAACAAAAAACCCAGGATAGCCAAAAGAATCCTGTACAATAAAATAACCTCTGGAGGCATCAAGATCCCTGACCTCAAGCTCTACTGTAGAGCTACAGTAATAAAAACAGCTTGGTACTGGCATAAAAACCGACATGTGGACCAATGGAACTGAACTGAAGACCCTGAAATTGATCTGCACACCTATGAACATACAATTTTTGACAAAGAAGCTAAAACTGTACAATGGAAAAAAGAAAGCATGTTCAACAAATGGTGCCGGCATAACTGGATGTCAACATGTAGAAGACTGCAAATAGATCCATATTTGTCACCATGCACAAAACTTAAGTCCAAGTGGATCAAAGACCTCAACATAAATCCAGTTATTCTGAACCTGATAGAAGAGAAAGTAGGAAGTAGTCTTGAATGCATTTTCACTGGAGATCACTTCCTAAATATAACACCAGTAGCACAGACACTGAGAGAAACATTTAATAAATGGGACCTCTTGAAACTGAGAAGCTTTTGTAGGGCAAAGGACACGTCAATAAGACAAAGCGACAGCCTACAGAATGGGAAAAGATCTTCACCAACCCCATATCTGACAGAGAGCTGATATCCAAAATATATAAAGAACTCAAGAAATTAGACATCAAAATACCCAACAGTCCAATTAAAAAAATGGGCTATAGAGCTAAACAGATTTGTCAACAGAAGAAGCTCAAATGGCTGAAAGACATTTAAGGAATTGCTCAACATCCTTAATCATCAGGGAAATGCAAATAAAATGACTCCGAGATACCATCCTATACTCGTCAGAATGGCTAAGATCAAAAACACTAAAGACATCTTATGTTAGAGAGGATATGGAGCAAGAAGAACACTCCTACACTGTTGGTGGGAATGCAAACATGTACAACCACTTTGGAAATCAATATGGCGCTTTCTTAGAAAATTGGGAATCAACCTCCCTCAAGACCCAGCTATACCACTCTTTTTTCTTTTTCTTTCATTGTTGTAAATTTTTATTAAAGATCATTCAAAAATGAAAAGTATTAAAATTTTAATTATCCATAACCCTAACAAGTAAAAAAAATACAATTAAATCAATTTTCTTTATTCTTCAGACTCAAAACTTTGATGAGGTACTGTTTTATGGAACATGTATAAAATCATTCTAGTTTTTTTCAACTAAATTTTAATCTATGCTTATTTTTCTATATAAAATATTATGAATATTTGGCTGTCACTTTTCATGATGATTAACAATTAGTCTGGTTTTGGAGGGCTTTGTTACTTCTTTTTTTTTTTTTTTTATTAATTTATTTTGCAATACAATTCAGTTCTACATATCAGCCACGGATTCCCTTGTTCTCCCCCCTCCCGTCCCCCTCAACTTCCCCCCAACCCCCCCCCCCCATTCCCATCTCCTCCAGGGCAAAGCCTTCCCCACAGACTGAGGTCAACCTGGTAGACTCAGTCCAGGTAGGTCTAGTCCCCTCCTCCCAGGCCGAGCCAAACAATCCTGCATAGGCCCCAGGTTTCAAACAGCCAACTCATGCAATGAGCACAAGATCTGGTCCCACTGCCTGGATGCCTCCCAAACAGATCAAGCCAATCAACTGTCTCATCCATTCAGAGGGCCTGATCCAGTGGGGACCCCTCAGCCATTGGTTCATAGTTCATGTGTTTCCATTCATTTGGCTATTTGTCCCTGTGCTTTATCCAACCTTGGTCTCAACAATTCTCGCTCATATAAACCCTCCTCATTCTCACTAATTGGACTCCCAGAGATCCACCCGGGGCCTAGTCATGGATCTCTGCATCCAGATCCCTCAGTAGTTGGATGAGGTTTCTAGCACAACAATTAGGGTGTTTGGCCATCCCATCACCAGAGTAGGTCAGTTCGGGCTGTCTCTCGACCACTGCCAGCAGTCTGTTGTGTGGGTATCTTTGTGGATTTCTGTGGGCCTCTCTAGCACTTTGCTTCTTCCTATTCTCATGTGGTCTTTATTTACCATGGTCTCCTATTCCTTGTTCTCCCTCTCTGTTGTTGATCCAGCTGGGATCTCCCGCTCCCGCAAGCTCTCTTTCCCTCAACCCTCGCCTTTCATTACCGCCACTCATGTCCAGGCTGTTCATGTAGATCTCATTCCATTTCTCTGTCATTGGGTGATCCCTGTGTCTTTCTTGGGGTCCTGTTTTCCAGGTAGCCTCCCTGGTGATGTGAGTAGCAGACAAGTCATCCTTGTTTCATGTCTAATATCTTGCTATGAGTGAGTACATACCATGTTTGTCTTTCTGAGTCTGGGTTACCTCACTCAGGATGATTTTTTCTAGATCCATCCATTTGTCTGTAAACCTCATGATGCCATTGTTTTTCTCTGCTGAGTAGTATTCCATTGTGTATATGTACCACATTTTGTTTATCCATTCTTCAGTTGAAGGGCATCTGGGTTGTTTCCATGTTCTGGCTATTACAAACAATGCTGATATGAACATAACTGAACAAGTGCTCTTATGGTGTGGTTGAGCATTTCTTGGGTATATGCCCAAGAGTGGTATAGCTGGATCTTGGGGGAGATTGATTCCCAATTTTCTAAGAAAGCGCCATATTGATTTCCAAAGTGGTTATACAAGCTTGCATTCCCACCAGCAGTGGAGGAGAGTTCCCCTAGCTCCACATCCTCTCCAGCATAAGGTGTCTTCAGTGTTTTTGATCTTAGCCATTCTGACAGGCGTAAGGTGGTATCTCAGAGTTGTTTTGATTTGCATTTCCCTGATGATTAGGGATGTTGAGCAGTTCCTTAAATGTCTTTCGGCCATTTGAGTTTCCTCTGTTGAGAATTCTCTGTTTAGCTCTATAGCCCATTTCTTAATTGGACTGTTGGGCATTTTGATGTCTAATTTCTTGAATTCCTTATATATTCTGGATATCAGTCCTCTGTCAGATGTGGGGTTGGTGAAGATCTTTTCCAATTCTGTAGGCTGTCGCTTTGCCTTGTTGACCGTATCTTTTGCTCTACAAAAGCTTCTCAGTTTCAAGAGGTCCCATTGATTGATTGTTTCTCTCAGAGTCTGTGCTACTGGTGTTCTATTTAGGAAGTAGTCTCCTATGCCAATGCGTTCAAGACTACTTCCTACTTTCTCTTCTAGCAGGTTCAGAGTAGCTGGATTTATGTTGAGGTCCTTGATCCACTTGGACTTAAGTTTTGTGCACGGTGATAGATATGGATCTATTTGCAGCCTTCTACATGTTGATATCCAGTTTTGCCAGCACCATTTGTTGAAGATGCTTTCTTTTTTCCATTGTGCACTTTTGGCTTCTTTGTCAAAAATTATATGTTCATAGGTGTGTGGATTAATGTCAGGGTCTTCAATTCGATTCCATTGGTCCACATGTCGGTTTTTATGCCAGTACCAAGCTGTTTTTATTACTGTAGCTCTATAGTAGAGCTTGAAGTCAGGGATCGTGATGCCTCCAGAAGTTGTGTTATTGTACAGGATTCCTTTGGCTATCCTGGGTTTTTTGTTTTTCCATATGAAGTTGAGTATTATTTTTTCCAGGTCTGTGAAGAATTGTGTTGGTATTTTGATGGGGATTGCATTGAATCTGTAGATTGCTTTTGGTAGGATTGCCATTTTTACTATGTTAGTCCTGCCTATCCATGAGCATGGGAGATCTTTCCATTTTCTGACATCTTCTTCAATTTCTTTTTTCAGGGACTTAAAGTTCTTGTCATATAGGTCCTTCACTTGCTTGGTTAGTGTTACCCCAAGGTATTTTATGTCATTTGTGGCTATAGTAAAGGGTGATGTATCTCTGATTTCCTTCTCCGCTTCTTTGTCCATTGTATATAGGAGGGCTACTGATTTTTTTGAGTTGATCTTGTATCCTGCTATGTTGCTGAAGGTGTTTATAAGCTGTATCAGTTCCTTGGTGGAATCTTTGGGGTCGCTCAAGTATACTATCATGTCATCTGCAAATAGGGAAAGCTTGACTTCTTCCTTTCCAATTTGTATCCCCTTAATCTCCTTATGTTGTCTTATTGCTCTGGCTAGAACTTCAAGTACTATATTGAATAAGTATGGGGAGAGTGGACAGCCTTGCCTCGTTCCTGATTTTAGTGGAATTGCTTTGAGTTTCTCTCCATTTAATTTGATGTTGGCTGTTGGCTTGCTGTAAATTGCCTTTATTATGTTTAGGTATGTTCCCTGTATTCCTGATCGCTCCAATACCTTTATCATGAAGGGGTGTTGGATTTTGTCAAATGCCTTTTCTGCATCCAGTGAGATGATCATATGGTTTTTTTCTTTGAGTTTGTTTATATGGTGTATTACATTGACGGACTTTCATATGTTGAACCACCCTTGCATCCCTGGAATGAATCCTACTTGATCATGGTGGATAATTGTTTTGATGTGTTCTTGGAGTCTGTTTGCCAGTATTTTATTGAGTATTTTTGCATCAATGTTCATGAGGGAGATCGGTCTGTAGTTCTCTTTCTTTGTTGTATCCTTGTTTGGTTTAGGAATTAGGGTAATTGTAGCCTCGTAGAAGGAGTTTGGTAATGTTCCTTCTGTTTCTATTGTGTGGAACAATTTAGAGAGTATTGGTATTAACTCTTCTTTGAAGATCTGGTAGAATTCTGCGCTGAAACCATATGGTCCTGGGCTTTTTTTGGTTGGGAGACTTTTAATGACTGTTTCTATTTCATTAGGGGTTATTGGACTATTTAAATAGTTTATCTGGTCTTGATTTAACTTAGGTATGTGGTACCTATCCAGAAAGTTATCCATTTCTTTTAGGTTTTCCAGTTTTGTCGAATAGAGGTTTTTGAAGTATGACCTGATAATTCTCTGGATTTCCTCAATGTCTGTTGTTATGTCCCCCTTTTCATTTCTGATTTTGTTGATTTGGATGCTCTCTCTCTGTCTTTTGGTTAGTTTGGATAAGGGCTTGTCTATCTTGTTGATTTTCTCAAAGAACCAACTCTTTGTTTCATTAATTTTTTGTATTGTTCTCTTTGTTTCTATTTTATTGATTTCAGCTCTCACTTTGATAATTTCCTGGCGTCTATTTTTCCTGGGAGACTGTGCTTCTTCTTGTTCTAGAGCTTTCAGGTATGCTGTTAAGTCTCTAGTGTGAGATTTCTCCAACTTATTTATGTGGGCATTTAGTGCTATGAATTTCCCTCTTAGTACTGCTTTCATAGTGTCCCATAAATTTGGATATGTGGTGTCTTCATTTTCATTGATCTCTAGGAAGTCTTTAATTTCTTTCTTTATTTCTTCCTTAACCCATTGGTGATTCAGTTGGGTATTATTCAGTTTCCATGAGATTGCAGGTTTTCTGTAGTTTTTGTTGTTGTTGAAATCCAACTTTAGACCATGGTGGTCTGATAGAACACAGGAGGTTATTCCAATTGTTTTGTATCTGTTTAGATTTGTTTTGTGGCCAAGTATGTGGTCAATTTTAGAGAAGGTTCCATGGGGTGCTGAGAAGAAGGTATATTATTTTTTGTTAGGATGGAATGTTCTGTAGATATCAATTAAGTCCATTTGAGTCATGACATCAGTTAAGTCCTTTATTTCTCTGTTAAGTTTCAATTTGGGAGATCTGTCCAGTGGTGAAAGTGGGGTGTTGAGGTCTCCCACTATTAATGTGTGGGGTTTTATATGTGATTTAAGCTATAGTAATGTTTCTTTTACATATGTGGGTGCCCTTGTGTTTGGGGCATAAATATTCAGAATTGAGACTTCATCTTGGTGGATCTTTCCTGTGATGAGTATGTAATGCCCTTCTTGATCTCTTTTGATTGATTTTAGTTTGAAGTCTATTTTGCTGGATATCAGGATGGCTACACCCGCTTGTTTCTTAAGACCGTTTGATTGGAAAGTCTTTTCCCAGCCTTTTATTTTTAGGTAGTGTCTATCTTTGAATTTGAGATGTGTTTCTTGTATGCAGCAGAAAGATGGGTCCTGCTTTCGTATCCATTCTGTAAGCCTATGTCTTTTTATAGGTGAATTAAGTCCATTGATATTGAGGGAAATTAATGACCAGTGATTGTTCATTCCTGTTATTTTTTGGTGGTGATGTGTGGGTACTTCTATACGTTGGGGTTTACTGCTGTGGCTTTATCTGTTGCCTGTGTTTTCGAGGGTGTATCTGACTTCCTTAGGTTGGAATTTTCCTTCTAGTGCTTTCTGTAGGGCTGGGTTTGTGGATAAGTATTGTTTAAATCTGGCTTTGTCATGGAATGTCTTGTTCACTCCATCTATGGTGATTGAAAGTTTTGCTGGGTATATTAGTCTAGGTTGACATCCATGGTCTCTTAATGTCTGCATTACATCTGTCCAGGTTCTTCTGGCTTTCAAAGTCTCCATTGAGAAATCGGGTGTTATTCTGATGGGTTTGCCTTTATATGTCACTTGGCCTTTTTCCTTTGCTGCTCTTAATATTCTTTCTTTATTCTGTACGTTTAGTTGTTTAACTATTATGTGGCGAGGGGACTTTTTTTGGGGGTCTAGTCTGTTTGGTGTTCTATAAGCTTCTTGTATCTTCATAGGCATTTCCTTCTTTAAGTTGGGAAAGTTTTCTTCTATGATCTTGTTGAATATATTTTCTGTGCCCTTGAGTTGGTATTCTTCTCCTTCTTCGACCCCTATTATTCTTAGGTTTGGTCTTTTCATGGTGTCCCAAATTTCTTGGACATTTTGGTTCATGACTTTGTTGGCTTTAGTGTTTTCTTTGACTGATGAATGTATTTCTTCTACTGTATCTTCAACGCTAGAGATCCTCTCTTCCATCTCTTGCATTCTGTTGATTATACTTGCATCTGAAGTTCCCAATCGTTTTCTCAGATTTTCTATTTCCAGAATTCCCTCTGTTTGTGTCTTCTTCATTTTTTCTATTTCCCTTTTCAGGTCTTGGACTGTTTCCTTCATTTGTTTCATTGATTTTTCTTGATTTTCTCTCAGTATTTTATTGTTTTCTTCCAGGACTTTATTGATTTCTTCTAATTTGTTTGCCCTTTCCTCTAGTTGTTTACAGCGTTCTTCACATTTTTTTTGTCTTTTCCTCTACGCAAGCCTCTAGCTTCTTCATGATGTCATTCATAAGGCTGTTTTCTTCTGCTTCTTCCAATTTCTGATGTTCAGGTCTAGGTGTTGGAGGAGGGCTAGGGCCAGGTGATGCTGTATTGCTATTCATTTTGTTGTATATATTTCTGCCTTGACGTCTGCCCATCTCCTTGTGGTTCGTTCTTGGCCTTATCCGCACACTTGGTTCAGACAGACCAGTGTTCCAAAAGGGAAGTCCGTGTTCCAAAAGGGAAGTCCGGAGCAAGATGGGAGCTGGGGGCCGGCCTCTGAGTCTCAGGAAGAGGCTTGGGGCTCAGGCGGATGGGCGTGGGGGCAGGGCGTGGAGACTGCAGGGTCTGCCAGGGGTCTTGGAGAAGGGGATCCTTCCCGGTGGGGCTAGCAGGGAGCCTGCCGGTGGCCAGAACCTGGGGCCGAGTTGGGCAAGTCTTCCCTGGAGTGGCTGGTGCCCAGGGATGGGGTCTGGGGCGAGGACGGGCACTCACCAGTGTTGTAAAAGGGAAGTCCGGAGCAAGATGGGAGCTGGGGGCCGGCCTCTAAGTCTCAGGAAGAGGCTTGGGGCTCAGGTGGATGGGCGTGGGGGCAGGGCGTGGAGACTGCAGGGTCTGCCAGGGGTCTTGGAGAAGGGGATCCTTCCCGGTGGGGCTAGCAGGGAACCTGCCTGGTGGCCAGAACCTGGGGCCGAGTTGGGCAGGTCTTCCCTGGAGTGGCTGGTGCCCAGGGATGGGGTCTGGGGCAAGGAATTGTACTCACGAGTGTTCCAAAAGGGACGTCCGGAGCAAGATGGGAGCTGGGGGCCGGCCTCTAAGTCTCAGGAAGAGGCTTGGGGCTCAGGCCGATGGGCGTGGGGGCAGGGCGTGGAGACTGCAGGGTCTGCCAGGGGTCTTGGAGAAGGGGATCCTTCCCCGTGCGGCTAGCAGGGAACCTGCCAGTATTCCAAAAGGGAAGTCCGGAGCAAGATGGGAGCTGGGGGCCGGCCTCTGAGTCTCAGGAAGAGGCTTGGGGCTCAGGCGGATGGGCGTGGGGGCAGGGCGTGGAGACTGCAGGGTCTGCCAGGGGTCTTGGAGAAGGGGATCCTTCCCGGTGCAGCTAGCAGGGTACCTGCCTGGTGGCCAGAACCTGGGGCCAAGTTGGGCAGGTCTTCCCTGGAGTGGCTGGTGCCCAGGGATGGGGTCTGGGGCAAGGAAGGGTACTCACCAGTATTCCAAAAGGGAAGTCCGGAGCAAGATGGGAGCTGGGGGCCGGCCTCTGAGTCTCAGGAAGAGGCTTGGGGCTCAGGCGGATGGGCGTGGGGGCAGGGCGTGGAGACTGCAGGGTCTGCCAGGGGTCTTGGAGAAGGGGATCCTTCCCGGTGGGGCTAGCAGGGAGCCTGCCCGGTGGCCAGAACCTGGGGCCGAGTTGGGCAGGTCTTCCCTGGAGTGGCTGGTGCCCAGGGATGGGGTCTGGGGCCACCACTCTTTAGCATATACCCAAGGAATGCTCAATCATACCACAAGGACACATGCTCATATGTTCATAGCAGCATTATTTGTAAAAGCCAGAACCTGGAAACAACCTAGATTCTTTACCTGAAGAATGAATAAATAAAATGTGGTATATATACACAATAGAGTACTATCAGCAGAGAAAAACAATGACATCATGAGGTTTGCAGGCAAATGGATGGAACTAAAAAATATCCTGAGTGAGGTAACCCAGACTTAGAAAGACAAACATGGTATGTACTCACTCATAAGTGGATACTAGATGTAAAGGATAACCAGACTGCAACTCACAACACCAGGGAGGCTAACTAGTAAAGAGGACCCTAAGAAAGACACAGGGATTGCCCAGCAACAGAGAAACAGATGATATCTACATGAGCAAACTGGAGGTGAAGCGGGTTAATGGAGGGTAAGTGTCAGAGGAAAGAGAGCTTAGGGGAGCGGGAGGTCCCAGCTGGATCAGGAACAACGTGGGAGAACAAGGAAAGAGACACTATGATAAATGAAAACCCCATGGGAATAGGAAGAAGCAGAGTGCTAGAGAGGTACCCAGAAATTCACAAAGATACCTCCACAATAGACTACTGGCAATGGTCGAGAGAAAGCCTGAGCTGACCTACTCTGGTGATAGGATGGGCAAACACCCTAACTGTCATGATAGAACTCTCATCCAGTGACTGGTAGAAGCAGATGCAGAGATCCACAGCCAAACCCCAGGTGGAGCTCCAGGAGTCCAGTCAGTGAGAGAGAGGAGGGATTATATAAGCAAAACATATCGAGATCATGATTGGAAAAGCACATGGACAAATAGCGAAACTAGTGGAAACACATGAACTGTGAACTAATTGCTGAGGGGCCTCCATGGAACTGGACCATGACCTCTGGATAAGTGAGACAGTTGATGAGCTTGAACTGTTTAGGAGGCCCCCACACAGTGGAACCGGGACCTGTCCTTGGTGCATGAGCTGGATTTTTGGAGCCTGGGGCCTATGCTGAGTCACTTTGCTCAGCCTTGGTGCAGGGAGGAGGGGACTGGACCTGTCTCAACTCAATCTACCAGGCTGGGCTGACTCCCCAGGGGAGACCTTGCAATGGAGGAGGTGGGAATGGAGGGTAGATTGGGGGGAGACTGGGGGGTGGGAGGAGGGAGGACGGGAATCCGTGGCTGATATGTAAAATTAAATTAATTATAAAATACAAGATTTAAAAAATAAATAAAATAAAATAAAATAAAACTCTATCTATATAAAGAAAAATAAAAAGAAATTTGTCTACACTGATGTCCCTTTTATTAGGTAACATTTCACCCTCCTGGGGTCTTTGATGGAGTTGAAGACTAGGTAGTTATAATTATAGTTTTTCTTATTTATGATGAAAAGGTAAACTAGATGTAAAACTTTAGACTCACCAAGATAAGATAGATAATAGAGTATTTTCTCTAATTTTGCCAAATACAAATGGGCTGGATGTTGTAACTGTAATTCTTACTTGATAGCTGTTTTTGTTGTATATAATTTTACTATGTTAAAGTTAAAACCTTTCTTCTTTATTTAGACAAAAAGAGAGCGGGAGGAAATGTGGAATATTCCTTTACACTGTGTGAATGGATATCACTGTGGTTGCAAGGCTTATGGGACCACAGACACTGAAAACTGGTTGTTTCTGTCTGTAATTTTTCTCCTGTGCCACTATGTTTCTTCCCTTAAAATAGCTATGGGTATTTTCTCCACTGCCTTTGTGTTTTTTGCACATATATGTATTCTATGTACTGGGCATACATATATCTGTGGATGGTCAGGAAGATGATTTCTTCTTAAGCTATATAACTCTGATGAATAGAAATAATATTAGGATATTTTTCATTGCTCAGGCTGACAAAGAAAAATAATAGTATTCTCAGCTACAAGGACTGCTTTTTACACATTTAGCTAATGTATGTCCTCAGAGCAAATTCAAAGCAGAATAGTTGTCCCTGCATATGAATTACACAGGAAAAAATTCCCAAGTGTCTTGTTTGTTGGACCAAGATCAGGCACAGAGCAACTTTAGTAGACAAATAACTACCTGCACAAATACAGCAATTGACTCTCTGCATGAACTCCTAACCACTGAAGGTCCAGTCAACTGTTTATTGTTTAAGTCTTGAGTTTCAATGTCACTCTCCATCAGGGAAATACTGGGCATTGGGCACTACATGCCTAGTGCCCTCACTTTACAGGGAGTCTGGATGACAGCCAAGTGCTGCCACAGTTACTCACTTACTGAGGGGTCAGCATGACATCCCTAACTTGAGAGAAACTGTGATTTCTTGTGTGTTATCAGAACGACTCTCATCCTCAAAATGTAACCGATAAATTTGTCCAGAGTTTTTTTTTTTTTTCTGAGAGAGAGATGTATAGAAGAGAGAAGTGTAGCTGTGTAGAAGCAAGATGTATAGCTGTGTAGAAGAGAGATATGGCTGTGTAAAGAGATGTAGCTATATGGAGGCAGATATTCAGAAACAGATTTTTCAAGATGAAGTAATAGACAAAGTTACCATGAGAGCATATGTGTTTCCTTCCTTACCCCTCTGATAGAAAAAGTTTAGTCTTCACCTACAATCATGGATTTTTCATCAATTCCCTGTGCTGCTGGAGGCTGGTCCTCTAGGCAGCAATAGTCCTGATACGTAGTCTTGTGTTTTTTGAATAACTTTTCCAATCCTTGGTTTCTTTTATGCTCTTTGGTTATTAGAAGTATGTGGTTGCTCTGGGTTTTCTTGTAGGGGATGATTCTGAGATTCAGTGAGATGGTGCCACTGGGGGTACTGGGTAGCATGTATTTCTAGGTATTGTGAGCTGACATTATGGAATGAAGATAGTTTATAAGGGGTGCTGAGAAGGTACAGGGGAGTGGGGAAAGCTGGTCGTGCTGCTAGGATCTGCATAGACCCTTGGAAATTGGTACAGAGAGAAAGGTGAGGCCATATCAAGTGATCTGCTACAAAGCTGGGGATAAGACTATGAGATTGGAATAGAAGGATAGAAGGGAGAGTGTTGCTGGTTGTTTTTTCTCTTTTTGGGGCCCACCATCCAGCTCCCAAATAAATCAAACAGGCAGAATCTTATTTTTAATTATAAATTCCCGGCCTTAGATTGGCTTGTTTTTTGCCAGCTTTTCTTAACTTTAAATTATCCCATCTACCTTTTGCCTCTGAGATTTTTGCTTTTTTATATTTCTGTATACTTTTTCTTTCCTTCTTACTCCATGTCTGGCTGTGTAGCTGGGTGGCTAGTTGGCCAGCCCCTGAAGTCCTCTTCTTGTTCTCTTGCGCCTTCTTTTACTCCTAGAATTCTTCAATTCATTCTCTCTGCCTGCCAGCCCCACCTATCCTTTCTCCTGCCTCACTTTTGGCCATTCATCTCTTGATAAGACTATCAGATATTTTAGACAGGCAAAGTAACACAGCTTCACAGTTAAACAAACACAACAACATAAAAGAATGCAACACATCTTTGCATCACTAAAGAAATGTTCCAGAGCATAAACAAATGTAACACATCTTAGAATAAAATAACATTCTAAAGGAGAGTGAATATTGCCTACCTGATTTCCTGGCCAGTGTGGTCAGAGGTTTCCCAGGGAGTGCCTGGGGGAGTTAGAAGCAGAGACAAAGGGACTGGATTTTCAAGGAAGGCTGGTTTTCTCACAGTACTAAACTCAATGCTTCCAGGGAATGCCTTCAGTGTTGATGGGTGAAACAAAGGTATGAGGTGAAGGGAATTTTTAAAAGAAATCTGTGTGATCTGCTGGGACTGGGGACAGAGAGGAAGGGGAGGCTGCAGCAGATGGTCTGATACAAAGATGGAGATAGACAATTTACTTTTTAAAAATCATTTTGCAGCCCTTTTAAGGCTCTATTACTATGCATGAGTTCTATTGTTTTATTTCTATCCTTTGTTTCTTAATCCCTCAGACTATTTTGTTCTTTTAAATGTTATAAATAGCCTTTTCCTTTAAAGAACTCTTACCTTGAAGTTCATCACTATCTTTTCATTTACCAGTTTTAAAAATATTCTTCAGACTTTCTAACTTGTAAGTGGACTCCAGCAACAGCTCCACCCCACACCATGGGGCTGGGGTGAGCAGGACTCAACCAAATGCAGCCTGGGCCTTCTAGCTTCAGCTACTGAGAGGACTCCAGCAATACCTATGCATCAACCAGGAGCCACTGGTGCCAGGCTATTATGAACTCTTTGTGATAAGGAACCATGGTCCTACCCAGTGCCATGACAGACTAAGTGGGACAAGGAGACCCACACATGGGTCTGGGATGGTCCATCTGGGGCTTTGAGGGAAAAACACTGGCCCACCTAGCACCTTACAGTGCTAAGCAGATGGTAACTACTTTGGTGAACAAATATGTGGTGTTTTACGGGAGAGAAAGAGAGAATTGTTATATCCTGTGGACAGAAGCACATCTGAGGAGGATAAATAGGTAAGGAGCAGGTTGAGGTCAGTGGCTTAGTTGCCACCCAGGGACATGGTGATGTCTGGGCCTGGGCTGCTGCTGGGGCCCATGTCTGTTTTCATGGCTCTGATGGAGCCATGGTCTGTGGTGATGTCCATGGCTCCTGAAACCACCAAAGAATTGGCCCCACCCCTCACTGGCTGCAACAGTAGGGAGAACTGGTCCTGCCCCTCACTGGCTGAAACACTCAGGAAATAGGGTCCTACCCCTCACCTGGACAGCACAATAGAGCTGACCCTGTTTACAGAGCCATGGGTGAGCTGGCACTAAGGGCATGAGAAAGAAGGAACAGGTCACACCCCTACCAAATGTCTTGTGGTGGAATGGGTAAGGAAAAGATGCCACCCTCCCCTCACCACTCGCCACCTGCAGCAGATGGGGGATCTGACCAATTCCTCACCATCTGCAGCACTCAGGAGAACAGGTGCTTCATTTCCCCTGGGCAGCACAGTAGAGTTGACATTGTAGACAGTGGTGCAGGTCAGCAAGCCCTGAGGGCATCAGAGGGCCATAGCAAGTACTGCCTCCCTCATCTGCAGTATGGTGTTGGGAGCTAGGGAAAGACTCCCCCACTTGCCCCTACAGCCCCCAGCTGGTGAGGGAGCTGATCCTCCCCTTTACCAGCTGCAACATTCAGGAAAATGGGCCTCGCACCTCATCTGAGCAACACAGCAGAGTTGACCCTGTTGGCAGAGGTGTGAGTGAGCCAGCCCTGAAGTTGTGAGCATGGGAGAGCTGTCCCCACTATGTGTCTGTTATGTGATGGCATAGGTGGGGGAGAGATGTCGCTCCTTACTCCTTTCTTGCTGCTTGCCATAGAAGGAGCTGATCCTCACCCTTACCAGCTGTAACACCCAGGAAAATGGGCTCTGCTCCTCATTGGACAGCAAAATAAAGCTGATCCTGTTGGTGGAGGCACCAGTGAGCTGGCTCTGAGGATATGTGTGGTGATATATTGTGTACCCTGATAAACTTCTCTGAGGATCAAAGGACAGAGCCAGCCCCTAGATTAGACATAGAGGCCAGGCAGTGGTCACACACACCTTTAATCCCAGAAAGTAATATGGCAGGATACAGAAAGGTATATAAGGAGTGAGGAAACAGAACTCGCTCTCTTTAGACTGAGGATTTCATAGAGGTAAGCCAGTGGCTAAAGCAGTTCAGCTGAGATCCATTCAGGTGACGACCCAGAGGCTTTCAGTCTGAGGAAAGAAGATCAGCTGAGGAGTTGGCAAGGTGAAGTTGGCTGTAGGTTGATCCCCTTATTTGATCTTTCAGCTTTCACCCCAATGTCTGGCTCAAGTTTTTTTTTTTTAATTATAAGACCTTTTAAGATTTGTGTTACAGGTATGAGATTGGGATAGCTGGACACATCTCCCTCATCTGTCATGTGATGGTGAGGGCAAGGGACAGATGTGCTATCTCTCTTGTTTCTGCCACCTGTGGTGGGAGAGGGAGCTGGTCCCCCCACTTACCAGCTACAGCTCTTAGGAAAGTGGGCCCTTGCACCTTGCTGGGGCAGCCCAGCAGAGCTGACCCTATTGACAGGGGTGTGGTTGATTTGGCCATAAGAACATGAGCGTAGAAGATGTGGCCCCACCCCTCATCTGCCATATGGCAGTGTGGGCAGAGGAGAGATGCCTCTCTCCCCCCTGGGCAGGTGAAAAAGCTGACTCTGAGGTCATAGTGTGGGAGAGCTGTCCCTACCCCTCACCAGCAGCAGCACTCGGGCGAGTGGGCCCTGTACCTTAACTGGGCAACACAGTATAGTTGGCTGTGATGGTGTAGGTGTAACCCTGAAGGTGTGAAAGTAGGAGAACTGGCCCATGTTAGGGGTTAAATAGCCAGGGCAATGCTGGAGAGCTCACTCTTGCAGTGAGGATGGGAGATCTGGCAGACTGACCATCCCTGCAATTACCCAAGCCCAGAACCTGGGTTACAAGTTGGCCCACCCCAACATCCACCCCATCTGTGATCTGCAGGAACGTGTGAGGGAGCTGGTTTGGAAGACGCAATGACACAGGATCTCCATGACACTGGGCAACAACAGGATATCCAACAGGAGTCCCAGTGAGGGACCAGCATTGATAGTGTAGCAGAAACCAGAGGCCTTGAACCAGACCAATGACTCTTGCAATGAACACTTGCTAGCAAAGATATATGGATAAAAGAGTTTACTGTGTGACTCTCTGTGTCACAGTACAGTTTTCATGATGAGATTTTTTTCCTTTTTCCCTTAAATTTTAATTTGTTTTTTGGGGGATATTGCAAGGGCAGAGGGTGGATACAAACAGATGGAGAAATGAAAGGGTCAAGATGCATGATGAGAAAGACACAAAGAATAAATAAAAAGAAAGTTGAAAAAATAGTCTTCATTTTTATGTTCAATTTCTCACTGTTAAGAATCTATTCTTTCAATATTTTTCAAACACATGTAATAAGTTATTAAGTTAAAATTTCAAATCTTGAAGAAATATAGGAAACATTTTCTTTACTAACTAACCATCTGGCATCTAATTTTGACTGTATTATCTTTAAGAATGATCTCTAAGACAATAAAAACTATCCTGACATTTGTTAAAATGCTAAGGTTGATTTTCTTCTCCAGATATTGCAAAATGAGAGAGATGCTGAGACCAACTGTGAATACAACAAGAGACGAGAGTTTCCAGAGAAGTAACAGAGTAAAGGGGTCAATGGTTGAACAGTTACTAAGGGGAAAAAAATCAAAGGCAACAGGATTCATTTTAACTTAACAGGATTGCTTCTGACAAAAAGTCAAGGAGTGAGGTAAAAGATATCAAGTGTGACAGATAAAGACAGACTAAAGAGAGAATTTATGTTACTAGTCCTGGTACATTGGTGTCATATAGAAATTTACTCTTATTTTTATCTTGACGTTATCTCTTTCTGGTTTTATCTTCTCACACTTCAATGATTATTACATTTTTTCTTCTCATACTTTTACATTTTGAGATGTTCCATTGATTTTATTTAGTTGTTTAATGTTCATTTATAATGCAACAGGAAATGAATGAATGCTATATGGTGGTCCATTTTCTTCACATTTTTTGAGGAAGCAAAACATGTGTTTGTTTTTCCTTACTCAAGCATATGCAAGGAATCCTTGGAAATTAGAGTAGAAAAAAGATGGATATATTAACAACTGCGAAATAAACAGAAGTTTATTAATTCATCTCAAACAATGAGTGCTGAGCAATTCAAATGATTGGGTGGAATTTTCTTTTGAGAAAAAATTTTAGTACTGGGAAAAATACAGTGTGTCAGTAAGTGATAAGATTTAGGATGGACTTTGAATCTCTAGGGACATAAAATGTAGCAAATGTATGGGGGGGTGTAAAATTGTTTGCACACTGACCTCAAACATGATGATTCTCTTGCTTCAGCCTTCTAAGTATGGGGACAGATAGTGTATCTGTTGTATTTTTTATGTTGGTCCTTAGAGTAGTGGTTTTACTTATATTTTGTTCCTATGATATGGCTTTCTTACCTTTGTAACCTACTACAATTATCTATATTTTGAATCTTCTACTACCTCAGACATTTCAAAGCTTTATCTTCTCACACTTCCATGATTTCTATATTTTTCTTCTCACACTTTGACATTTTGAGATGTTCCTTTGATTTTATCTAGTTAGTTGTTTAATGTTCATTGATAATGTAACAGAAAACGAATGGATGGTATGTGGTAGCCCAATTTTTGTTATTAATTAATTAATGTAAATACCTGAGCCTGGCCTTCTGTAAAAAAGGAGGTATTTTGGTTTATAATTCTGGTTGCACTAGCACCTTCACAATGGCACTCTGGGCTGATTCACAACATGGCAGAGACAAGGGAAAGAAAGTAGCTATATATAGCAGGAGTCAATTCCATGAATCATTTTACTTTATAGCAATCTGTTCTCTTGCTATGTTCCCGTGACTACTACAACAATCCTTTGTTTTTAATGTTCCTCCATCTCTTATCATTGCCATGCTCCCAATCAAGTTTGCAACATGTGACACTGAAGAATACACTCAAGTGGTTGCTAAACCACCTTACTGTTTATAAGTAGGTAAGGCTTCATTACCTTCACTTTAAGAATATTTTAATTATTTTATGTGTGTAAGTCTCTGCCTGCAAGTATGTATGTGTACCACATGCATGCCCGGTGCCCATGGAAGTCAGCAGGCAATGCTCTTCTGGCCTCTACAGGCACTAGCATATGTGTGGTACATGAATATACATGCAGGCTAAACACCTCTACACACAAAAAAAATGATTAGAAAATATCATCCTGAGTGAGGTAACCCAGACTCAGAAGGACAAACATGGTATGAACTCACTCATAAGTGGATACTAGATATAAAGCAAAGGATAACCAGACTGCAACCCACAGCTCCAGGGAGGCTAGCTAGCAGGGAGGACCCTAGGAAGGACTCATGGATCACCCAGAGAAGGAGAAACAGATGAGATCTATATGAGCAAACTGGGGGTGAGGGGGGGTAATGGAGGGCAAGAGATGGGGGATGAGAACATAGGGAAATGGGAGGTTTGAGCTGGAACAGGGACAGAGTGGGAGAGCAAGGGAAGAGATACCATGGTAAATGAAGACCCCATGGGAATAGGGAGAAACAATGCTAGGGAGGTTCCCAGGAATCCACAAGGATGACCCCACCATAGACTACTGGCAATAGTTGAGAGGGTGCTGGAACTGTCCTACTCCAGTGATCAGATGTCTGAATACCCTAACTGTCATCATAGAGCCCTCATCCAGTGACTGATGGAAGCAGATGCAGAGTTCCACGGCCAGGTACCAGGCCGAGCTCTAGGAGTCCATTTGAAGAGAGGAAAGAGGGATTCTATGAGCAAGGGACATCCAGATCATGATGGGAAAATGTACAGAGATGACCAGCCAAAATAGTGGAAATGCATGAACTGTGGACCAATAGCTGAGGAACTCCTATGGTACTATACTTGGCCCTCTGGATAGGTGATATAATTGTTTAGCTTGAACTGTTTAGGGGGCCCCCAGACAGTGGAATCAGGACCTGTCCCTGGTGCATGAGCCAGCTTTTTGGATCCCAGTTGGACACTGTGCAGCCTTAGAGCAGGGAGAAGGGACTTGGACCTGCTTCAACTGAATGTACCAGGCTCTGCTGACTCCCCATGTGAGACCTTGTCTTGGAGGAGGTGGGAATGAAGGGTGGGTTGAGGGGAAAGGCTGGAGGGCAGGAGGAGGGAGGACAGGGTAATCTGTGGTTAGTATGTAAAATGAATAGAAAATCTCTTAAAAATAATAACATTAAAATGATAAAATAAAATATAATAAAACTAAATACATATTTTAAAAGAAAATACACAATGGCCTACAAGAATATAAAAAACTATGAAAGTCACCAGTTATGGAGGTTGTACAAAACTTTAACGAAATACCACATTACTTTCATTAGAATGAGTACAATAAGAGAAAAAGAAAGATAACAAATATTGATGAGGATGTAGACACCAGGGAACCTTTGCACACTGTTGTTGGGAATAAAAATTATTACAGACATTGTGGAGAATAATATGGAGGTTTATAAAATAATACAACTAATATGTGATCCAGGATTGTCACTACTGCTGGGTTTAGCAATAATTAAAAATGAAATTTAATAATTCTTTCACATTTGCCTAAGTCTATATTTATGGCAGCACTATTCTATTCAGTATAGAAGCATACAACCAAGTGAAGTGCTCATCAGTTGAAAACAAAGGAAAAAAATTTAGTACATATTCCCAATGGAAAATTATTCAACTGTATAAAAGGAAGAAATTCTGTTATTTAAAATTATAGTGACGCAACTGTAGAATGGTACGTTAAATAAACCAGGTACCAAAAGACAAGTACCACATAGAGGCTCTCACATGTGGAACCTAAAAATGCTCAAAAACTTTATAGATGTTTAGTACCTCATCCTGGTCACATGCCATGGAGAATAAAGTAAAACACTAAAGGTTTAACTAGGAAGCATTAACTTTAAGGGGTTGAAGAGATGATTCAACAGTTAAGAACACTTGTTGTTCTTGAGTACTGAGGTTCATCTCCCATAACTCATATGGTGGTTAACAACAATCTATAACTCCAGTTACAGGGGATCCGATGTACCTTTTGACCTATGCAGGCTTCTGTATGCATGTGGTGCACATGCATCAATTCAGGCAAACACATTATATAAAATAAAATTTTTAAAAAAGGATTAGCTGTAGTTAGGTGAATAATTCCTAGTGTTTGTTACATGATAAGTTTGGCATAGATAATAATGTACTAACTATATTTTATTTTATTTTATAATTTAATTTAATTTTACATATCAGCCATGGATTCCCCTGTCCTCCCTCCTCTCACCCCCCCACCCTCCCCCCAGCCCACTCCCTATTCCCATCTCATCCAGGGCAAGGACTCCCCTGGGGATTCAACTTAACCTGGTAGATTCAGTCCAGGCAGGTCCAGTCCCCTCCTGCCTTCACGCAGGCTGAGCCAAGTGTCCCTGAATAGACCCCAGGTTCCAAACAGCCAGCTCATGCACTAAGGACAGGTTCCGGTCCCACTGCCTGGGGGCCTCCCAAACAGTTCAGGCTAATCAACTGTCTCACTTATTCAGAGGGCCTGATCCAGTTGGGGGCTCCTCAGCCATTGGTTCATAGTTTATGTGTTTCCATTCGTTTGGCTATTTGTCCCTGTGCTTTATTCAACCTTGATCTCAATAATTCTCTCTCATATAAACCCTCCTCTTTCTTGCTATTTGGACTCCTGGAGCTCCACCTGGGGCCTGGCCATGAATCTCTGCATCTGCTTCCATCAGTCATTGGGTGAGAGTTCTACCACGACAGTTAGGGTGTTTGGCCATCCTATCACCAGTGTAGGTCAGTTAGGGCTTCCTCTCGACCATTGCCAGTAGTCTATTGTGGAGGTATCTTTGTGGGTTTCTGGGGACCTCTCTAGCACTTTTCTTCTTCCTATTCCCATGGGGTCTTCATTTATCGTGGTCTCTTTTTCCTTGTTCTCCCACTCTGTTCTTGATCAAGCTGGGATCTCCCGCTCCCCTAAGCTCTTTTTCCCTCGACCCTTGCTCTTCATTACCCCCCTCATGTCCAGATATTTTTAAAGCTGGAAAAATATTGCCATTTGCCACCATAAGGAAAGGAAGTGATATGTGAAGTGATATGTTTACAGTGATTTGTACATTCAGTTTCATCATTGCCACCTGAGAGGGCTAAGGCAGAAATGGACACAGAAGCCACTTAGAATTTTGACATGCATATACCATGATCTAGTTCGACAAATTATTATATAATATATAATAATATATATTATATAATTATATAATTCCATAGACTACATTGAACAACAGAATGCTTTTTATTTCAAACACATTCTGAAGACCAGTCCAATTTTTAGCAACACTTAAGAGCATTTGTGCATATTATAATTTTATCAAGAAACTGCATTACTATGCTACTGTATTCCAAACAAACTTTAAACAGTTCTAATGAGCTAGTGGGTGTAGCTAGAGTTTTCCTGCCTGGCCCACAGTCAGGACAAATCTCTGACACCCGCCAGTCCCACAGCCATTCAGACTCAACCAAATAAACACAGAGATTTATATTGGTTACAAACTGTATGGCTGTGGCAGGCTTCTTGCTAACTGTTCTTACAGCTTAAATTAATCCATTTCTATTAATCTATACCTTGCCACGTGGCTTGTGGCTTACCGGTACTTTACATCTTCCTTGTCCTGATGGCGGCTGGCAGTGTCTCTCTCACCCACCTTCCTGTTCTCTAAATTCTCCTCTCTGTTAGTCCCACCTATACTTCCTGCCTGGCCACTGACCAATCAGTGATTTATTCATTGACCAATCAGCAACACATTTGACATACAGACCATCCCACAGCACTTCCCCTTTTCTTTTCTTAAAAAGGAAGGTTTTCACCTTTACACATCTCCAAAGTCAGTTTGGTATATTTGGGAATTTGGGCGTAGCTTCTCTTACTACTTCCTGCTGGAGGGGGGCGCTGTATCTTATGGGGACACAAAGAATATTTTAGGGTTATGGAGTAGTCAATGAGGGTGTATCGTCTGAGCCAGTTGCCTTGAAACAGTTCTGGATGTTGGATCATCTGGGCCATGGTGTCATCGGAGACCTTTCAGGTGGTCTTGGCTGGTCAAACCTGATGTATCTTAATCTGGAACAAATCCATAGCCTCTTGCTTTCTGTGGAAACAAAAACAGAGCCTCCTTTCTAAAGCAACATATCCTTACATCCAAATTTTGAAGTCAAGGTACCTTTAAAATATACATTTTGGCATAACTCAACAGCTTTTGTAATCAAATGTTTTTCTTTAGTTACAAATATCAAAGAGAACATAATCCAGATTCTCTGTGTGGTAGCCATCTTTACGTGGCTTATTTTTTTATATTAGCTTGAGCCTATTGCTTTGAACTGCAGCCTTCTAAGCCTGAAATGGCGCTGGCGCTGCTGGCTCCATCCACTTCAGCTTCCCAACATGGCGGTGATACGTTTTCCGCCAGCTCTGGGAGCCATCAACTCTCAGAAATAATGGGTCTATGCTTCTATCAAAGCATCAAAGCAGCACATAGCCCAGAAACCTCTTTTTTTTTTTTTTGTTTTGTTTTGTTTTGTACTAGCAAAGGCTAAATCCACCACACAACTTAATGTGCCACTTGCAGAGGCCTCATTCCCGCCATACTGCAGGTCGAGCATGCATGCACGCTAGGAACCTGCCAGTAGCTCAAACCGGCAGCTGCCGCTCATTTGAGAGAGACAAGTAGGAAGCTGTTTTTAGCTCCATTTTAGAATCTTTTTTCTCAGTTTTTAGGTGGAAACTCTTGCCACCACGTTGGACGCCATTTGTTACTGGAGTTTTCCTGCCTGGCCCACAGTCAGGACAAATCTCTCTCACCTGCCAGTCCCACAGCTGCTCAAATCCGACCAAGTAAACACAGAGACTTATATTGGTTACGAACTGTATGGCCGTGGCAGGCTTCTTGCTAACTGTTCTTACAGCCTAAATTAATCCATTTCCATTAATCGATACCTTGCCACATGGCTTGTGGCTTACCGGTACTTTACATCTTCCTTGTCCTGATGGCGGCTGGCAGTGTCTCTGACTCAGCCTTCCACTTCCCAGCTCTATCCTCCTCCTTGTCCTGCCTATACTTCCTGCCTGGCCACTGACCAATCAGTGATTTGTTCATTGACCAATCAGCAACACATTTGACATACAGACCATCCCACAGCATGTGGGTATTGATATTACAGAGAGTTTTACAGACTCTGTGTGTGTGTGTGCGTGTGTGTGTGTGTGTGTGTGTGTGTGTGTGTGTAAATGACTTCAAAATCTTAACAGCATAGTATCAGTCATTAAATATAATACAGGCTTGTTCTTAGATTTACAGGTTTTATATTATTACATTCAATATGATCACAACAAAGGAAATGGTTTAAATGTAGCATAATTAAGAGGCAAGGATTAATACTAGGTAAGTATTATTTATTAATATAGAATGAACATTTGTTAGGATACCTGACATAAGTCATTTGGTTAAGAATCTGTGCTATTTGCTATTATCAATATAAATAATACAAATCATTCTTTGAAATCAGAGGTTAACAAGGTTCTATAAATACATTATTTTCTTTGGAGTATGAACTTGATAGAGATAGAACAGTTTCTGGAGGAAATTGCTTGCACTTTAAGAAGAATGAGAATTAACGGAGTTTCTAACGATCAGCTCTGTCCATAGAGCTCTGGCATAGAAGACAGGAAGTTAGATAAGTAAAGCTCAGTCTTCATTTTTCATTAAGGTGTTCATTGAATCTTAGGAAACAATGGCTAAAAGCTTTACATCTACAATAATGTGACAGGCAGAATGAAGAAGCTATTTATATCTTCTCAACAATAGCAAAATAGAAATAGAAGAGCTGTACTACAGAGTTGGTTTAAAGGAATGTGGGCCTCTTATTAGAAAAACATACTGTAGAATAACAAATATTATTTTATTGTGAGTGTGATGACTAATCTTTTTGGGTCAACTTGACTGTATTGGGCTGTTGCTGCAGTCAGTATTATATCCAATGTCTTCAGAATTCCAATACAGACTGAAAGCCAGTGGCTCTGCAGGAATTTTCCAGGACTCTCCAACTACAATGAGACTGCTGAGATATTCAGCCTCATGGACTGAATAACCTGGAGATTCTCAGCTCCTATGCTGTGAGAAAGTTATTGTTAGAATACCTAGACCACATCCTG
Organism: Peromyscus californicus insignis; assembly: GCF_007827085.1. Taxonomy (NCBI): domain Eukaryota; kingdom Metazoa; phylum Chordata; class Mammalia; order Rodentia; family Cricetidae; genus Peromyscus; species Peromyscus californicus. The sequence goes on along the minus strand of NW_026294391.1, from coordinate 71,368,691 downwards.
TAAGCCAGTCTAATAAATAGACCTCATATATGGGTTTGTTAGATACACATACACACATATGTCTACATTCTCATTCCAAGTTCTATTCCTTTAGAGAAACCTGACTAATACAAGTCAGTATCACCCTTTTTTCTATGGTTATCCCAAAATTTTATATAAGGGGAATTCTGAGCTTTAAATAGAGATATCTTCTGCTTTTGATTTTTTGTTTCTATGTTCTCACATCTTCTGCTTTGTGCTTTATGTTTAGTCCCATTTAAAAACCATTTCACGCCGGGCGGTGGTGGCGCACGCCTTTAATCCCAACACTCGGGAGGCAGAGCCAGGCGGATCTCTGTGAGTTCGAGGCCAGCCTGGGCTACCAAGTGAGTTCCAGGACAGGCGCAAAGCTACACAGAGAAACCCTGTCTCGAAAAACCAAAAAAAAAAAAAAAAAAAAAAAAAAAAAACCATTTCACATAATAACATTAATACATTTTTGATATATCTAGTTTATAAATGTAGCCTGGTCTTAAATGTAAGCATGTGTGTTTAAAATAACAATAAAACAGAAATACTTTTGTATTATTTATATTGTGAAACAATAAATATCTACGTGTTAATTCAATAAAATTATTCTATGAGAAATCTGTGAATGATGGTATGTTGGTTACATTTATGTCTACTTGACCCAAGTTGAGTTATCTGAATAGAAGGAAATTCAATTGAGAAAATGCTTCCATAAGATCTGGCAGTAGAGTATTTCCTTAGTTAGTGATTGATGTGGGAGGGATCATCCAAATTTGGATGGGGCCATTCCTAGGCTAGTGTTTCTGGGTTCTATAAAACAGCAGCCTGAGCAAGCCATAGAGTGCAAACTAGTAAACAGCACTGCTTTAAAGCCTGTACATCAGCTTTTGTCTTCAGGATCTTACCAAGTTTGAATTTCTGCCCTAACCCCCTTCAATAATGTTTAGTGATATGGAAGTGTAAGTCAAATAAACCCTTTCTGCCTCAAGTTGCTTTGCTCCTGATGGTTCATCATAGCAGAAGTAATGCAAACAAAACAGATGTCTGAACCAATAGTTTATATTTTTATTCCAGAAAAAAGTATTTTTAATGGGAAATATGTGAACTGTTTGGAAAAGAGATTTAGCTCCCAGGTTTTTCTTTTGTTTATTTTTTTCTGTATTTTATTGTATATCTGACTCATCTGGAAAATATCAAATATGCTTTTGGAAATTCCTTTTTTTAATCCATAGTAGTCAGAAATACAAAGATTCAGTTGAATATTTTAAAGTGTAGAACAATTGGGTATTTTGCAACATAGGTGTTCACGTACTCAGAATGATGGTCACACCTCAATATAAATTGAAGTAAGTGTAAAATATAATGACAATAAACAAAATTCTGTTTGAGAACCTTTTAGGCAGCCTTCAAGAAACAATAAGTCTTTCAGACTGCAGCACCAAGAATCTGAATTTTGTCAAGGAAATCTCAGAGAAATTTGATGGTAGTTATTGAGGTGCTTCTGGAACTGAGAGAAATTTGGAACTCAAAGCTGAGTCAATAAAGCAGGATACTATGGCTCCATGGCAACTGAAGTTAAGGAAGCCATTATAATTTTTGTTCAAATTCCTTGACTGTAATATGTCCAAAACACCTACATTGAACTGACATGTAGAGTAAGGAAAAGTCGTCAGTAGGAAACAACATGTCTTCATTGCTATCACCTAAGTAAGTAGAAAGGAAGGAAGGATGAAATAAATAAAGGAAGGAAGGAAGGGAAGAAGGGAGGAAGGGAGAAATGAAGGAAGGAAGAAAAAAGAACAGAAGGAAAGAAGATAGGCAGGTAGGCAGGCAAAACCACATGAAGAAATTTGTTATACTGGATGTTTGCTGTGTGTCCATGAGGATTTTGTCTTCACATTTCTTTGGCAAAGAAAATCCAGTCATGACATTGGATAGTAACTGGTTCATAACATTCATTTTGACAAAGTTTATTTCTACACTGTGTAATGCAAGGTTAGATTTTATTTCTTACCTATATAAGACATTGACAGCCAAGGACATTAATTTTGCATTTTCAGTAGTAAATAAGACTGAATAAAGTTATCACAATAAATATCAATAGCCAAAACCTAGGGATTGACTTAAGGTTCTGCTATTTTGTATAGGACTTGACAGTTTATAAGGAAAATATTTCACATGAAAACAAAATGAATAACTGATATTAAAAGTTCAGTAAAATTAAAATATATACTTAAAAATTATCCAAGTTTCTCTCCAGACTCCAAACAAATAAAAGGTGAACTGTATACCTCAAAGTAATCCATTTATAGTGAATGCCATCCCTTAAGACTTGACTATGGGTTTTAAGATCTGTCAGTTAAATACGAATACTGATTTGTGATATGCTCTGTTTTCTGCAGAATAGGAGCTGGAGGGCTGCAATACAGAGATAAAATTAAAGCACAAGTTTCCCTTTGGATTCCCCCATGTTTCTTGCTGCTTTTTAAAGACCAGTTGAAGAAAACTTGAGAGAAATGCCATTCAACAGAATTCAGTAACTTTTCAAGGACTGATTTAAACACCTATAACAAAAGAATTTCATTCTGTAATTCATTGAATTGGATTATCATTACTCATGAAATAGGTTTTAAGACTAATATATCAGTATAGAAGTTATAAAAATATTTTGAAATTTAGGCCAACTTCCAATTTTAATTAAATTTGCCTTTCCCATAATTTCACGTGTATGAAATCATATCCTTTCATGTGTGCTTTTTAGAGATCTGAATACTTTTAATCAATTCATTCTTTGTATTCTGTTGTTTATTCATTTCAACATATAGCTATACTGCACTAGTTTGCGTTATCACCAGCAGTGGGACTTCATACCACCTCTTTCCTCACATCCTCTCCAGTGTCTGTTGTCATTTATTTACTTGATAATTGCTCACACTGAGAAAAGATGCAACATAGTTTCAATTGCATTTCACAAGTGACAAAGGAAATTAAACACTGTGTTTTCTTATACTTGTTGGTCATTAGTACATTTTCTCTTGAGAAATGTTTATTCATTTCTTTTACTAATTCACTGATTAAATAATTTCAATTTGGGGGTGTTTAATTTGTTTGGTCGTTTATAGATTATAGATATTAATTTTCCATCAGTTGTATGTCTATAAAAGATTGCCTCCCATTCTATAGGCTGTCTATTCACTCAGTGCAGAAGCTTTTTAATTTTATGCAACCTCATTTGTCAAGTCTTGCTGTTATATCTTGTCCCAATGGAATGCTGTCAAGGAAATCTTTTTAGCAGTTATTGGTGAATATCAGAGATGAGAGAAACAGAATAATATAGTGGATGTCATTCCCCATCAGCTCCTTAGAATATCCTCCAATTACTTTAATGTGTATACAAAACAGTTCTTTGAATTTCATAAGTACTCAAAGCTTTCTTGGCTTTTTTTTATATAGTCTGAATAAAACAATGCCTCGTGTTTATTTAGTCTTCCATGGTACTAGGAAATAATGTGTATGAAGAAATATATTTTCAGGAAGAAATGAATATAATAAACAAAGAGTGCAATAAAAAATAAATAATCTAGGTGCAGAGTATGCCTCAGTAAAAACATGATGATTTATTGGTGAAACTTTTTTGAAATGGATGTCTAATCTGATTAAATGCAAAATAATTTCAAAAATTAGAAAGAAAATTATGTATCAAAAGCGGATCTCTGTGAGTTCGAGGCCAGCCTGGACTACCAAGTGAGTTCCAGGAAAGGCGCAAAGCTACACAGAGAAACCCTGTCTCGAAAAACCAAAAAAAAAAAAAAAAAAAAAAAAAAAAAAAAAAAAAAAATTGTATTTGTTTTAATTTGCAAGTAGTTTGTAAGTCTTTACGTGTCATTTATATACCACATCTAACTGTAGCTATGTGTTTTGGAAAAAAAAAGTCTATTAAACAAATTCTACTCGGTAATGGAACTGCCAATAAAGACAAAAAAATTAAAAATATAAAGACACTTTTAATGGCTTCATGATAACCACAGATCTTATTTTTAAAAACTTCATATTAAGCCCCAGGTTTCAAACCTGGGAGGAGGGGATTGGACTTGCCTGGACTGAGTCTACCAGGTTGATCTCAATCCTCGGGGGAGTCTTTGCCCTGGAGGTGATGGGAATGGGGGGTGGGCTGGGGAGAAGGGGAGGGGGCTGGAGGGGGGAGAACAAGGGAATCCGTGGTTGATATGTAGAATTAAATTATATTGTAAAATAAAATAAAAAATAAAAAACTTCATATTAATTAAATCAAGGTATTCAACAAAATATAAATATAAACTATATCAGCTAAACATTGAAGATACTGACTTTTAAGATGAAAATATATTACTTCCAAATTGTTTACCTTCATACATGCTCATTTTCAAATATATATTATTATAGAAATGAATTGAGTCAAAATTAAATGATAGATGCTGATAGTAAGTACAGAAGAAAAACAAGACTTTAGGGATTAAAGGAAAATGGATAAGAGGAAATTATTGTACATAATGGTAATGAGAAAAACCTTGTCATTGTGGAAGAAGAATATAGATTTTCAACAAGTAGTGAAGTTAATGGCTGTTTATTACTAGAGGAGGACCAAATAGTTCTCTTTTGGAGGTCTTACAAAATATTCATGTATGTGTGTGTGTGTGTGTGTGTGTGTGTGTGTGTGTGTGTGTGTGTGTGTGTGTATTCAGAGTTTAAGCCTTGGTAATAAAACATTAATTTTATAATTTTTTGTATTCACCTACACAATATTAAATCTAGGCTCCATATGTGAGAACAATCAGGTAGTATTCATTATTCTGAGTCTCAATTTTTTTGTTGTTTTGAGTCAGGGTTTCTCTGTGTAGCCCTTGGTGTTCTGAAATTTGTTCTGTAGACCAGGCTGGCCTTGAACTCAAGAAATTCGCCTGATTTTACCTCCCAAGTGCTGGAGATAAAGGTATGCACCACAATCACACAGCTACATTTGCTAACATAATGATTTTCATTTGAATACATAGGTATGTAAGGATTCAAAACTACTTAATAAAGTAGTTTTTAAAGGCTGGAGCTCTTGCTAATCATTGCATGTAGAATGGTAAGATGACCTAAAGTTACTCCCAAAGATCATTGACTTTAAGCTCTTTGACATATAAAATTTAAAAATTGTAGTTAAGAAAAGAAAATTTTGCAAGATTTTAAAGCTTGAATTAAGGCATTGCATTTTTCCAATCAGAAACATAAATTAAATGAAAGAAAATAAATTTCAAGCTTACGAAAATATAAGAAGGAATTCTGTGTGCTTAGAAAATTTAAAGTTCATCTCAAGAAGCATTACAGAGAAGTGCTAGTTCAGTCTGGAATGATGGTAGAAGAACAGAAAACAAAACAAACAAACAAAAAAAAACCAACCAAACAACAACAACAAAAAACAGATCCACCCCTAAGTAGTAGAGTCATATTTTAAAAGGTCAGCAGAATGGTTCATTAATCAGAACGATATTGAATTAAATTTTATTTAAAATGCCTCAGAGAAGGATATAGTACTATGATTTTGTATCTGATTCATTCTATGTAGAGTGTGGTCATTTTAAAGACATGTGTTTTGTCATATTGACAGAATTTCATACAATTGTTAAGGTTGATCGAAATTAGGTAACTTATCTATATGTGAGTAACATATTTAAACAAGTTTCATTCTATCTCAATGAAAAGATTTGAATTGTGATATAAAAGCTTCATAACCTGGAAATTGTGAGTAGGAGTGTAGGGCCGTGGTCTCCTCCCATAGAGTAAAGCCATTGCCTGCTTGCTGACCTTGACCAGATGTCCTCCCTATGCTAATTCCCTGGCGGTATCCACCCTCCTGAATGCTTTAGGGAAGTTCCTTGTTTGTATATCCTACATATTGGTTGTTAACAGCTTAGATGCAAGATTGTAAACATCAATAGCGAACTTCTGCCCTCTGAGGTTCTCCCATTGTGCTGTAAGCCCGTATTTAAGGTTTTCTCCCTCTTTCAATAAATGGCATTCGGCATTCTGCTGAGGCGAATGACCTGCTGTGTTTTGTCTCTGTTTTTGGATCCACAGGCCCTCACTCAGACATGCTGAACCGGTGGTGGTAGCGCGGGCGTTATTGCTACATAGGAGTAAAATGTAAGGTTATAGATGGACTGTAAATGAACATGGACCTGCTAATATAGCTGGATTTCTCTGTCCTGCAGTCAGAATGTGTGATGTCTTCAGCAATAGGGTCTTACAATGCATACATATTATTTCGACAAGTAAGACCAATAGCAGTACATTGTATAATTTTGGAGTCTTCTAAGTTCTCTCTGATCAACCACTCTTAGGTGTCCCACACCTGGACGTAGGATTTTTATTTAATATTCTATGGCTCTGGAAGCAACTTTATCTATCCATGCAGTACACCATACACAATAATCTTAGTCATCATTTTAAGAAAGTAGTAGGTCCCTGTAAGGCTTTCTTCTATATCCTTAGTATAAATTAATCTTCCCCAAACAAGTTTTTCTGCTATCCTCCCACCCAATGCTACTTAAACTGTTCCACTAAAAACATTTATTCACTTCTACTTTCATATATGTGTTCCACAATATTCCTTTCCTCAAAGATCCTTCCTTTTTTCATAATGGTCACTTTATAAAGGTTGCAGGTCTCTGCAGTTACCCCAGATAAAGCATACAATTCTGAAACATTTAAGCTCTGATCTGCATATGAGCAAAAATATGAAGATTTTGTCTTTCTGAGCCTGAGTTACCTAACTCAGTATGTTTCTACTTCCAACTTCCATCCATTACCTGAAAATTTCATGATTTATTTTTTCTTTCAATTTAGTAAAATTTCCATTGTACATATGCACAATGGGGTGATATTTTGTTTATGCTCTAACAAATAATGCTTGCCTGGATATCAGAATGCAGAGCAAGTCACTAGTTAACAATAGAGACCAGGCACTGAGCACACACCTTTAATACCAGCTCTTGGAAGAAGGAAGCAGGAAGATCAGGAGTTCAAGGCCACCCATGGCTACAGAGACTGATCAAGTCTAAAAAAGAAACAGAGCCAAGCAGTGGGTGGAGGATCACACCCTTTGTCCTAGAGCTAGGTAGGTAGAGACAAGAAGTGATATGGCTGGGCAGAGAGAGGAATATAAGGTGAGAGGAGGCAGGAGCTCACCCCTTCTCAGGCTGAGGAGTTGGGGAAGTAAGAGGTGGCTGTGGCTTGCTCCTTTGGCTCTCTGATCTTTCAGCATTTACCCTGCTGTCTGGCCCCAGGGTTTTATAATAAAGACCAATTAGAATTTACACTACAGCACTACACTGTCATTATTCATCCATCAGTTGATAGATATCTAGGTTAATTCCTTGTAGATGTATCCAACCTTCTTATTAAATAAGAAACACAGAACCAATGCAAAGAAGAAAGCCAAGAGGTCAGAGCTAAGAGCTAAAACCTTACCCTTCCTCCTGCGGTGGTCCTACCTCTCCAAACCAGAGCTACCCCTGTGTTAAAGTCTTTATATAGAGTTCCTGTCCTGCCTTCTCATTGGTTGTAAACCCAACCACATGACCGCCTCCTCATGGCCTGTCTGTATAGGCCTCCAGGTTTTCCATGATTGGTATTAAGATTAAAGGCATGTGTATCCAATAATGGCTGTATCCCTGAACACACAGAGACTTACCCAGCTCTGCCTACCAAGTGCTGGAATTACAAGCATATGCCACCACTGCCCTGCTTTCCTATGGCTTGCTAATAGCTCTGACCCCCGGGCAACTTTATTTATTAACATACAAATAACATTTTAATATAAATAAAATATCACCATATTTCCCCTTTTCTATTTTAATAAAAAGGAAAAAAAAGAAAAAGCTTATAACTAATATAAGAAAAACTATATACAAAAGTACAATAACTATATACAATATATACAATTAATAAATACCTAAACAATGTCTAGTCCATTTGTATTTGACAAATTCAGAGAAAATAATTTCATTATCTATCCTATTTTGGTAAGTCCAAAATGTATCCTAATTAATCTTCATCTATAACTAACTAACCTTCAACTATAACTAATCTTCAGCTATAACTAACTAATCTTCAACTCCGTCAGAGACCCAAGAAGGAAATAATATTAGCTAACAAAAATAAAAACAGGAAGTGCATGCAAGCAACTTCTAAAAAATTTGTGAGTTGACAGAAACAGCCAGCTGTCTGGACAGTCACCTGAGGTTTCTCCGCAGTGCTGGGGTATCATCTTGAGCCTATAGGTTTAGCATATCTGACAGACTCATTTGTGAAGTAGGATGTACACAAGGTCAACAGTTCAACCTCACATTGGGTGAGAGCAGTCCATGTACCAGAAACACCTGAATTCCACTAGTGTCATGTCATGATTCAGGATTTTAAATTCTGGAAATTGTTGATGGTTTTTTAATTCAGCTGTCCATTCTTCTTGGCTGTGTATATATGGCTTCATCTCAGCATCCCATTCTTCTCCACATCCCTCTATCAAATGCCAGTCTACTATTGAGAGGCGTGAGCTTAGTTACTCTTCAAGAATAACTGTTTCAGCTGCTGTTCCATTGCACATCAGAAGCCATCGGCCCACTGCCTGTTCAGCTGCCTTCGAAGAAAAGGGCACTGTACCTTTTCCAAATTTCGAAGGCCACTTCAGGGATGGTGCCATATTGTCTTGGCCTCTGAAGATGCCTTTTGATAAAGCCATAACCACACTTGTTTTGGCAAGAATCAGTAGTCCTTTGTTTTATGTCCTGTCTGTCCATTTTGTCCTGTTGATTCGAGGATACTTTGTTGTCCAGTGGCTAACTTTTGCCACAATGAAAGTTAACTCCATATGCAGTTTCTTCAATGCCCATATTTTCTCTGAAGTAGATTGGTACTGCCAGGAGCCGACATGTCTCATAGTCATAACAAAAAAAGAAAAATTTTCTAAGTTATTAAAACATTTTAAATGCCATATTCTGTAGATCTCTGAAGGGTTTGAAGATAACCTGTCTATCTAAAATATATCTACTCAATCTTGAAAGCATACCTAATATAACTACAAGTTCTATTATAATGTCTAACTACTAACTTTCATTTCTTTATATCCTAATAGTTGGTAATAACATTCAAGGATCAGAAAATTGCATTACATTGTTAGATGAACGGTACAATTAGAAATATACATATAACATTTTCTAACAATATCAATTTCAATATATATAATTTGCATACAATATAAAACAATCCAATTCAATGTAAAGTATTTACAATTCCTTTTCCCAGCTATTGTGTATTAAGCAGCAATATACATGGAAAAGAAAGTATCTCTGTAGTAGGTGTTAGTTTTTCGGCTGCGCTGTGTTCTTACCCTGCACGGAAATGTCACGAAACACGACAGAATCTGCTAACAAGAGTTTTATTAAAGGTAAAGGGACAGAGAGTGAACAGGTCTTCGGGAAGCACGTGTGTGGAGAAGAAGAAGGAAGAAGAAGAAGAAGGAACCGGGAACATGGTGCCGGATTTTAAAGGTTGGGTGTGGACAGATGTCACTACTACACGCAAGCGCATAGATCACATGGCCACGTTGTGCGCCTATGTAGCCAATGGAACGTCACGGATCTTGGTCATGTGAGAAGCCCTGACCCGGAAATTGCTATCCTGACCTGGAACTGGCTAGGCGGAAGTGTCCATCGGCATATGCGAACACGACCGACCATGGGGTCGTGTTGTAAACCTTTCATCCCTGACTCTTTCTTTTTAAAAAAGAAAAAAATTGTGGTTGACTGGGTATGGGGGTGACGTTTCTCTCAAAGACTGCTTCCAGCTGAATAGTGGGCATTGGTTGGCTCTGGGGGGGGGTGGATGAGAGGGTATCTTGTGAAGTCCTGGGATGATGGTGGGCAGGTCCTGGAATGATGTTCTGCCGTTACCCTCATTCTGCAGCTGACCATCGGTGCTGTGGCTGGGAACCTTCTGTGCTGTGGCTAGGAACCTTGTGTTTGACAAGATACTGTTGACATAGAAAAAGCTTAGAGAGAAAGAATCATTAGTATTTTATTTTGGAGTTGGCATTTGTCTGAGGTAGATCTGGCCTGCCCAGATAGAGACATGTGATATTTACCTGAGGTAGATCTGGTCTTAGTACTCTGCTTAATTTTTATCTGAGACAAGCCTTATTAGAGGTAGTTTATTTAAGGCACCTGTTTCCCTTATTAGGTTAGCATTTAGGAAACGCAGGTGATCAGTTGCTGAGTATCAAACAATGATAGATTATTGTATTACATTATTCCTTACTGCCTGGATATTTTTGATGGTCCTTTGTGCCTCCAGCTCTGTGTGGCCCTGGTTGGGAGATGAAGGGGTGATACCTTATTCCTCTGGAATTGGTGACAAGGCAGTGGATAGTTTGAGAGTGAGAGGTTCCCGAAGGGATAGTGGATAGGAGAGTATAAGGGTTAGGCACTACAGGATGGAGAGGGACCACTGCAGAGTTAATGAGCTGGAGGTCTTGAACCAGGCGGTAGGTTCCATTAGACTTTTTAACTCCAAGTATGGGGGTGTTAAAAGGTGAAGAGGTTAGGCAGAGCAGCTTTTTCCTGAGAAGGTCAGAAATGATAGGCTTAAGTCTTCTTAGTCTCTGGAGTGAGAGAGGATACTGAGCTTGGGTGATATACTTTGCAGGATCTTGTAGCTGGATAATAACAGGCTGATGGTGTCTAGCAATAGAAGGGTTCTGGGTATCCCAGACTTTTGGGTCTACCTGAGCGACGGGTAGGGGAAAAGAAGTGTTAGAGTCAGAAGAGTGAGTGGCTAGGAGGAGAAGTAAAGGAGCTGCTGGTGCGTCTGGGATGAGGCGAATGTGTGGAGTGAAAGAAATGGATGCTCCTACCTTAGCTAGAAGATCCCTCCCCATTAAAGGTTCAGGGCAGCTTGGCACCATTAAGAATGTGTGTGTGAGAGGGATGCCTCTGAAAATGCAATTGAGTGGTGGTGTCTGATGAGGTAGATAAGGCTGTTCCCCAATCCCGACGATAGGGAGATGAGCAGGAGAGGTGGGCCCCCCAAACTCTCTCAGGACAGAGTAGGTAGCTCTGGTGTCCAAAAGGAACAAGATGGGGTGTCCATTGACCTTTATAATTACCCTAGATTCCCTGTGTGAGATGGGAGTGGCCGGGGCGGAAACCGGGCAACATCAGTCCTTGCTGTAAGCCAAGCCTACAAAGTCAGCTGGAGGGTGGTCTTCATCTGGCGTTCCTATGTCACTTGGGACATTAGGACAGTCAGCTTACCAGTGACCCTTTTGGTAACACTTTGGACAAGGCTTTGTCAGTGCCCTTCATGGACAGGTGGTGCAAGCCTGGGCCCAATGGCCTTCTCTCCCACACTTGAAGCAGGGACCAGACGGCTTTTGGGGAGCCAGTGGGACAGTGCTTGCCAGCATCTGGCAGCTCCTTTTATGGGCTTTTTCATCTCTCCCATGGTACACCTTAAATGCTATCGCCAGCATATCTGCCTGTGGAGTTAGAGGGCCGTTCTCCAAACGTTTAAGTTTATCCCTAATGTCAGGAAAGCTCTGTGAGACAAACTGGGTCATTAGCAGCTGCCTGCCCTCAGGGCTCTCCGAGTCTAAGCTAGTGAACTGAAGTAGAGCTTTGGTGAGCCACTTTAAGAAATGAGACAGATTTTCGTCCTTATCTTGAATAACCATTTTTAGTTTTTCATAGTTTACTGGTTTTAGGGCAGTCTTACGGAGACCTGTCAGGAGACAGGTAATAAACCTATCTCTGGCTAGACAGCCACCCTGGGTGTTATAATCCCAGTGTGGCTCTTGGTCAGGAACCGCCTCAGCTCCTGGAGGGTGTGAAAGGTTAGTTTGAGGAATTTCGTCTGCATGAGTCCTAGCCTGTTCCCAAACCTGCCTGTGCTCCTCAGGAAGTAAGTTATTAGAAAGTGTCATGAATATATCATGAAAGCTGAGACTATAAGATTGAGTTATATATTAAAACTGTTTAATAAAGGCAGCAGAATTAGAAGTATAAGAACCCAGCTTACTTTCTATCTGAGAGAGTTCTGCTAGAGAGAGTGGAACATGAACTTTAATCAGTCTATCCACACCAGCCACCTCTCGCAAAGGGAGAACAGTGGAAGGGTTTGGATGGCTGGAATCAGGCAATTTAGCAGTCCGAGAGCGGGTGGTAGGAGGAGTGAAATTTGGAGCTAGGGCAGGGCCTTTGAAAATGGCTGCTGCCGAGGAAGGAGCAGCTTTAGAAGAAGAAGAAGAATACAGAAGGGGAGAGGAAGGACCGGTTGTTCTAGGAGTTGGAGCTGGAGGTCGAATAGGTGAAGGTTCGTTAGCAGGGTCTAAAGTTAGAGATTCTGGAGTCAGAGAATCCTCCAGTTTAGGCATAGCTAAGAGCATATGAGCAGGAGAGAAGGAATCCAGAAGAGACGGTTTAGCACTGAGAAAGAAAGATGCTATCACATAGGGCAACTCTTTCCATTTGCCTGAATGCTGACAGAAATTAGATAACTCCCGTAAAATATCGGAATCTAAGGAGCCGCTCGGCGGCCATTTGTGTTGTTTTCTAAAGCATACTTTGGCCATTTTTTAGAACATAGACGAGTTAGCTTAGGAATCTTTATGTAAGGCATTAAACTGAGAGGTTTTAAAGCTTCAACAAGACAGCCTAATGGAGAGGAAAGACTAACAGGGTTGGAAGTCTTGTTTCCCATGTCTGCAGCGGAGAGGCAGAAAAATAAAAAAAGAAAAAAAAACAAACGTGATCCAGAGCCAAGGCCCCAGGCATCCCCAAGGCCAAGGACGGATACCGGGCAGAAGCTGCTCCTTGGCTCGTCAGCCACAGAAGCGAGGGCCCCTGCCACATGAGGAAAGGATTCCCTGGGAATCTGGACAGCATCTGCCGCTTTGTCAAGTCGGATGAACATGTCGGCCCCACGTGGCCCCCAGGATGCACCCAATGGCAGTGGTCCCAACGCGAGAAATATCTCAGGCTGCAGACGTGAGAGAGGACTAGAAATCTCAGGCCTGTGATAGGGGCCGACCGTAGCCAATGAAGACCGTGACTGGGAGTTCCCCGGTCTCAAGAATACTTGTGAGGCGCCGGTTGTTCTCATAGATTCAGGAAACCATTTACGCTGGCCGAAAAATGGGAGGACTCACCAATCGGAGAAAGTGGTGTTGCATGGAATTTTTGCAGTCAGGCGAATGGAGAGTGGTCTATCGCGTACAGAGCAGAGTTTTGCAGTCCTGGGTTTTGGCACCAAATGTTAGTTTTTCGGCTGCACTGTGTTCTTATCCTGCAGGGAAATGTCACGAAACATGACAGAATCTGCTAACAAGAGTTTTATTAAAGGTAAAGGGACAGAGAGTGAACAGGCCTGTGGGACGCACATGTGTGGAGAAGAAGAAGGAAGAAGAAGAAGAAGGAACTGGGAACATGGCGCCAGATTTTAAAGGTTGGGCTTGGACAGATCAACATCACTACTACACACAAGCGCATAGATCACATGGCCACGTTGTGTGCCTATGTAGCCAATGGAACGTCACGGATCTTGGTCACGTGAGATGCCCTGACCCGGAAATGGCTATCCTGACCTGGAACCGGCTAGGCGGAAGTGTCTGTTGGGCATATGCGAACACGCCTGACCATGGGAGTGTGTTGTAAACCTTTCAGTAGGATATAGCTCTTTGTGTAGATTAAAAATGTAACAGCTGGGTCATATAGTAGCTCTATTTCCAGTTTTGATGGGAACTTCCATACTGATTTTCATAGGGCCTACATCACTTTACACTCCTACCTACAAAATATAAGGGTTCCCTTTCCCCACAATTTCATTGAATCTAATGTCATTTGACTTTGTTTTTTATAGTAGCCATTCTGACAGGGGTGAGATGAACATTTTCTTTTAAAAAAAGTTTTTATTAGCTAGTAACATTTCATGTCTGCTTGCCTCTGTTTCGTGTCTGCAGAAGTTTCTATTCCATTCCAATATCTACTTTTATGATTGGGTTATTTGATTTCTTATTGTTTAGATTCTTGAAGTTGGTACGCATTTTAGATTATCAACACCACACCAACTATATAACTGACAGAGGTTATCTCCTATGAGTGAAAAGGCAACTCACAGAATGAGCTTCCACTGACTCTTGTTATCATTTAATGAGTGAGTGGCATCCTAATTATGAAGTCTTTTCCTAAATTTCCTGTTATAACTTTAGAGTTTTTGGTTTCACATTAAGACCTTTGATCCATTGGAGTTGATTTTTGTATAGCTCAGAGATAATATCTGGTTTCATTCTTCTACATGTAAATATTTAGTTTTATCAGCACCATTGCTTGAAGAAGCTTTCTTTTCTTCAGTACATATTTTTGTAATCTTTGTCAAGAAATCAGGTGGGTGTAGCTGTGTTGGTTTATGTTTGAATCTTTTATTGTGTTCCATCAATCTACATATTGTGTGCCACTACCATGTTACATCTATTACTATGGCTTTGTGCTATAAATTGAAAATTTAGATAATAATACCTTCAGTATTATTGCTAGTGATCAGCATTATTTTCATTTTTTGGGGTCTTTTGTACTATCCCATGGATTTTGAGATTGTTAATTTTTCTATTTCTGTGAAGAACAGTGTTGAAATTTTGATAGGGTCTTTAATCATAGTAAGAAGAAAAAGTAATGAATACAATCCTGTATTAACTGATCCTTATTTCCCAAGATTATGGTACTGAGAGGGTCTCAGGATGCCAAGACAGCATGACAGAGCAAGTCCTTCAAATGACTGTGGTTGCCAGACCATGCACCCAACAACAAATGGAAATTCTCCAGCTTTTTATTCCACTGCAGCTGTTGCCCCAGGTATGGCCTCCCCGACCCCAAAACCAGTTATTTAGAGAGTTCATTGCTTTTCTAGTAGCTATTTTTCAGCATTCCCCAGAATATTCCCTGTATTCTCTGTTCAACCATACCTGAATGTCGTGTTTAAAATTAATAAATAACCAGACTCATTACAGAAATTCATGCATGTTGTGTTTTTATTCAATACACTGCCCCGTTAAACTTCCCTGTATCTTTGCTTCCTTCTTGCTGGTTCTTTTTTTCTACACTGGTATCCCTTTTAGACTTTTATATCACACATAGTGCATTTCCCTCTTTCTGTTTTCTTTTTTATTCTCTCCCACATTTTGAATCCCTTAAGATTTCCTCTTCTTCTTTCTTGGTCCTCTTTATTGTTTCATAACCCACACATTCTGAAGCACATACACACACACACACACATATTCACTCATTAAAATCTAAGTTCTATGTATGAGAGAAATGTGGTATCTTTCATTCATAATCTGAATTATTTTGGTTAATAATAATTTCCAAGTTTTGCAAGTTTCCTCACTTCATTTATTTTCTGTATGAGTGAATAAAATTCCATTTCATATACATACCATATTTTCTTTTTCTAGTCATCTAGAATGGTTACATTACTTATCCTTTGTGACTAGTTCATTAAGAAATGTGAAAGTGCATGGATACACATTTTATGTTCAACAAGAGTTCTTAGGTTAAATGACAAAGAGAGATATAGCTGGATTATATGGCAATTTTTTTCTAGGTTATAGAGATCTTCGATAATGACTTCCATAGTAGCTTCACACATGAAGATTTCTACTGTCATTGAAAAAAAGCCACTCTTCCTCATCAACATTTCTCAAATATTTTTATTGAAGTTCGCACTTTGATTGTGATAAGATGAAATCTCAAAGTACATTAAATCTGAATTTCAATTATGGCTTTGTAGTGTAATACTTTTTAAAATTTGCTGACTATTTGTATTTCTTTTATTATTGCTATTATTTCTTTTACTTTTCGAGATTATGATGTAATTACACCATCTTCCATTTCCTCCACCCACCCCTCCATATATCTTTCCACGATGACTTTCAAATTCATGGCCTACTTTTACATCAACTGTTGTTCATACATATATATATAGTGTAAATAAATGTACATATCCCTAAATATATGAGTATAACCTGTTCAGTATGTATAATGTTCCTTATATGTATGTTTTCAGGGCTTTCCATTTAGTATTGGATAAGCAATTTTTGTGCTCTTCCCTGTGGAAGGTTATTTCTACAGCTCTTAGGATTCCTTAGTTGCCTGTAGTTCTTCATGTACTATTGAGGTCTCCTGGACTTCCCCCAGTCACATTAGCATGTCTATTTTTGTCTTTGTTTGGCTCGTATTTTGAAAACTGTCTATCCAGTCCTTTAGACTATTTATTAGAATGTATGGTTTTATTGATTTTTGTTTTTGTAATTCTTTCTACAGTCTAAATCTTAAAACTGAATATTGCTGGCAATGAATTATGCTTCTTTTACAGGTTACCTCTTCACTATGTTGATAATTTCTGATGATGTATAGAGGTTTATTTATTTATTTATTTCATAAAATTCTATTTGTCAATTGGGTTAAGTTCATGTGCTATTGGATTTCTTTTCAGAAAGTCCATGCCATTGTTCATTTCTTGAATTTTTTTCTACATAATTCTACTAGCAGTTTCAAATTTTCAAGTCTTATATTAATGTAATTTTTTCCATCTTGAATTGATTTTTTTGAGCAAGGTAAGGGATAAGAATATAAATTCATATTTCTACATGTGGATATCTATTTTTTACAGTACCATTTATTTCAGAAGCTGTATTTTTTCCATCATAGGTTTTGAAACCTTTGTTAAAATTTAGGTGCTTATATCTTTGAAAGCTTATGTCTAATTCTTTGTTGTTGTTTGTTTTTCATGACAAGGTCACTCTTTGTAGCTCTGCCTGGCCTTGTATTCACTCTGTTGACCATGCTGTCCTGGAACTCACAGAGCTCCTCCTGCCTCTGCCTCCCGAGTTTTGGGATTAAAGGCCAGGGCCACCACAGCTTGGATGAGTCTGTATGTCTACTTTCATTCTAGTAGGATGCCATTTAATTTACTTTGATTCTATAGCAAAGTATGATGTTAGAAATTTTGATTCCTTAAGCATTGTTACCCATAATTAGGATTGCTTTGAATATTTAGTGTCTTTTGTGTTTTAACAAGAACTTTTCAATTATTTTCTTTTTAATTTTGTGTAAAACATCTGTAGACATTTTGTGAGAATTTGAATCTGTAGACTAGTTTTAGTAACAAAGTACTTTCTCACAGTATTATGTCTGCCAATTCATGAGCACAGAAGGTGTTCCCACCTTCCAATGTCTTTTACCATTTCTTTCCTCAATGACTTAAAGTTCTCATTTTTGAATTCTTTTTACCTCCTTGGTTAGTTTTGTTCTGAGACTTCTTTTAACCCAGCATGAATGGAATGTTTTTGCTAATGTATTTCTTAGCAAGTTCATTTCATGTACAGAAGAAACTTCTGGTTTTTTTTTTTGTGTGTGTGCTGACTTAATATCTCCCTAATTTTTGAAGTGTGTTTATTAGATATAACAGTTTTCTGCTTGAATCTCTAAGGTCTTTTCAGTATATGTTATTTGGAAGTAGCTTTACTTTGACTTCTTCTATTTCTATTCATGTCCCTTTAAGTTTTGTGTTGGGTAATATATTGAGCAAGAGTGAAGAGCATGGTCATCCTAGTCTCATTTCTGATCATAAGAGAATTACCTTCAGTTTTGTCCTTTTAATATAATGTTGGCTATAGGTTTATTTCATATAGCCCTAATTGAAATGGGATATGATTCTTATATTCCTTGTTTCTTCTGGACTTTTAACATGAAGTAATGGTGAACTTATTCAAAGGCTTTTTGCTGCATGTATTGAGATGCTCATGTGTTTATTTATCATCAGCTCATTTAAATGATTTGTTACATTTATTGATTTTCATATGTTGAACAATCCTTACATTCCTGGAATAAAACTTACTCATACATGATCCATAGTTATTTTAATGTATTATTGAATTAGATTTGCAAGTATTTTGCTGAAAATGTTTCCATTTATGTTCATTGGGGAAATTCATCTGTAATTGTCTATTTAGATTTTATTGTTTCCTGGTTTTGATATTAAGGTAATACTAGCTTTGTAGAATGATTCAGGCAATTTTTTTCCCCTTTCCGTTTTGTGGGATATTTTGAGAAGTATTTGAGGGAGAACTTACTTAAATGTTTGGTAGAATTCAGCAGTGAATTTGTTTTATCTTGTGGTTTTGTTGTTGTTTTGTTTGTTTGCTTGGTTGGTTGGTTTTGTTTTGTTTGATGGGGAGACATTTATTGTTTCAATCTCATTGCTTATTACATATCTAGTTAAATTGTTTTAATTTTATTAATTTAATTTTGGTAAATCATATGTGCCTAAGAAGCTCTCCTTTACTTTCTAGTAGTCTTTTTTAATATGCGTTTTCAAAACATTCCCTACTGATTCACTAGATTTCATTTTAGTCATTTAGTCTGTTATATCACGACCTTTTCAGTTCTATCATTTTAACTTTAGTCTTATCTCTTTCTTTTGTTTAGATTGGCCAGGCATTGAGAAAATCTCTGTATCTTATAAGGGAGTCATTTCTTTGACTAATTATTTTTTATTGCTTTTCATTTATTTTACTTATATTTTAGTTTATGCTTCACTAATTCTGCCCTAATAGTTATCATTTCATGCCATGTATTGCATTTTTGTTTTGTTTTGTTCTGTTTTCTATGACCTCAAAGTATATTATTAGTTTGTTTATTTGAAATTTTCCAAATTTAAATTTGAAAAAATTGAATTAAGGTTAAAAATATAAATTTAAAATTTTAAGCACCTATAAATATAAAGTTTCTACTTAAGACTGCATCAGCTATGACAGAAAGTTATGTGTAAAGCTGAGTGGTGGTGGCGCACACCTTTAATCCTAGCACTTGGGAGGCAGAGGCAGGCAGATCTCTGTGAGTTTGAGGCCAGCCTGGTCTTACATAGTTTCTGTGGCTACTTTTCTTATTTATTGTTCATTTTATCCCAGTATAATCTGACACAAGAGATATGATCAGTTTGAGTTCTAGTATTTATTAAGACTTACTTCATGGCTTATAATGTAAATAATTTTAGAAAATGTTCTGTGGATGCTGAGGAAACTGTTTATTTGATATCTATTTAGTAGAGTAATCTGAACATATTCAACCCTCTTTCCCCTATCTTACGCCCTTTCCCTATTTCACTGTTGTCTCCTTTGAATTTTCATACCCTTTTTGTTAACCTATATGTCAAATACAAGAGAGAAAACAAGGGGCGATTGCATTTAAAATATCAAAAGCTTTTCCCTTAAATTTAAACTAATTAAGTCACAAATTACATTTTACATAATATTTGAAAGGACAATTTTCAGTTTTTCATAAATATAATTTGTTTGTTTTTTCTTTTTTTTAGATAGAATCTCTTTATATAAACCTGGATGGCCTGGAACTCACTATCTAGACCAGGCAGGCCTCAAACTCAGAGTTCTGTCTGCCCCTGCATGCAAAATGCTAGTATTAAAGGGGTGTATCTCCATGCCTGGTTTAATTTTTAATTTTCCATTGTCAATTTTAACCATTTCTATATTGTATTTGCTCATTCAAAAATAAAGAAGTTTAGGCTGTATTTTATTGGGAGTGGAATTTATGCAGGTTACAACCAACAGTTCAAATTAATATTCATGTTTTGTACTGCCAGTGTTTATCCATTTTTCAACTTTATGGTACAAATGATAGTTTCCAGTAATGTGAAAGATAAAACACCCCTTCATGTTCAGTCTGTTTTCCATGACACTGAGATAATATTACAACATACACATCAAAGTTGAAGTTTTCTAAAAGAAAAATATATATCAAAATGAACATTAAGGATTTCCTATGGTAAGAATACTAAATAAGAAGGAAATGGTTAAATTAGAATTTAAAGATTAAAAAATAAAAGAAAGACAGTTACAGGGAATTAGATTTTTTGTGAAACCAGTCACTGGGTCTCCCCCAGAGGCTGATAGTCAACTCTGTGGGAGTCCCAGAAGGGGGTCTAAAACTCATTAAAGTCAACTAACATTTTATCTGGGATGTTAATTTCTTCCTAGAAGCAGGCTAATCACAGGAGACCAAAAATTCTGTCCCAGATCATGATCAGGGCAATTTTCTTTCTGTGTTCCAACTCTGCTTAAGATAATAATTAAAGATTTGCCTTAGCAAAGAATGATCGAGCTCACTGTTTTTGTTCTAAGATTATTACTTTAATTACTAGCTTAGTCAATCTTACTTTACATTTCTTGCACATTGTAAAAATTTCAACATTGGCTTAATTCCTATAATGAATATATAATTATGATCACTTGTAGTATTGGTATGTGTGAAAATTTTATTCATTTTAATAAGTCTAATACATTAGGAAATTTTTTTCTGAGTTAATTTCTGTGGTGATACAGTGATAGCTAATACATATTGCCTTTGAATATGTGCCTTTTTTATTGTGGTACTGTTTGAGTATTTTAGCTATATATGTGAAGCCAAATCCATATAAATCTCTTTCTTCTAATCAAATAATGAAGGTACATAAGTGTTAAAGAACTTCTCATGTCTGTAGCATAGACTTAAGTTCCATCTAGAACTTTCTTCAAAAATAAGTTCTAAGATAATTTTCATGGTTCAAGACATGTTTGTGCATTATGTTTCTATGGTCTCACCTTCTTGGAGCCACAGACAAAGACAGAAATAGCACTTCTCTTGGTTTGAAATAAAATATCTGTAACTATCTATATTTTTCCATTTTTTAATGTTTTAGTTTAGAAATGTACATATGTGGATGGACAATATGTGCAAAGGATATAGTTACCTGTGGAGACAGAAAAGGTCATCAGATCCTTTGTAGCTGGAGAATGGGGCAGTGGTGCACTGCTTATGTGAGTGCCTGGAACTGAACTGTAGTCCTCTGGAGTAAGGGCAAAGTACTCTGAATTGCTGAACCATTTCTCTAGCTCCACATTTTTGTTTGTGTGTTTGTTTGGTTTTGTTGTTGTTGTTTTTGAAAAACTAGCCCTATCTTTCAGAAACTGATGACTTTTTCTACTTATGAAGTTTAGATAATAACTACAGTAGCTATTCAGTTAACTTTCTAAAGAGAATTTGTAACAGTATCTTGAAATACCATGTATAGTATATTTTTCTTAATAGTGAGTTCCTTTTTTATCATTTAATTAATAAAATTCAACACTAAATGTAAATTTCTGGCAAAGACATGGTAACAACATTTTTTTTATTACTTTAGACAGGCAAATATTGAATAAATGAAATTAGGTTTAATGCCACAAAAAGTAAAGGAACTAATAAAAGCAAACTCTATGTTGTATATTAACCTGATTACTGCTGTTGTACTGTGTTTGTCAGATAATATATAATTTCTCTAAAGATTTCAAGGCTGTCTATAAATGTGATTTTTGTAGAGAAACAAAATGAACTGTTTTTCTTTTTCCATACTAGTTTCAGTGGCTGGGGAATTCATGAAAGAAAATTAATAAAAGATAAAGGAATAAATGAGATCCAAGGAGAAGGTAAGAATTTGAATCAATGTATTAGCTTAAGTGAGACAAAGGAAGGGGAGCTTTGGGATCCTGAGTGGAGAAGGGAAGCTTTCTAAATATGAGGGAAGGCCAATATGCAGTAAGAGATATAGTGTTATGAATATTACTCTCTCATGAGATGAGTTGTCTCCTGGAGTAGCAATCTTCCTGGTAAAGGCTAGTTTTACAAATGGATAAATTATGGTCCTGTGTTTAGATGAGTAGAAATAAAACAGGTCTCCTTCTGTGTTTCCTGTCTAGGTACACCTAGGTTTACAAAATGTGAAATGGAAAACATTCTCAAAAAAAATATTTCAATCTTACAAAATGAAGAGCTTACCTAATCCAGTATATTGTAGAGTGGTACATGTTTGTCCTCATGATTTTATAGCTGACTAGAAACTGTGGCTCACTGCCAGCATCAAATCATTATTGTGAAGCTAATTATATATTCAAAGTAAAGTGGCAAAGAAATGCTATGTATGGCTGCAGTCATGTCACTGGAAGAAAAACTGCCCAAATATTGAACATCCTCATAAGACTCCTGGCCATCAGTTTGACAAGACAGTACACATGTTGCCCTGAGAATCAAAAGCTGTACTGATCAGTACTGTAGATGTTGTTCCTGGAATGAGGAAACCCTCAACTTCAGTTGGATTTTGATTCAACAATCATTATCAATGACACAGTGTTTTGGATACTTAAAGTTCTAAATAGGACCATATATTTTCCCTTGATAATGAAGCCTCTTCACTGTCTTCATTATCTTTAATTCACATTCCAAACAATTTTCCCCAAATTGTACAACATTTTAGGGATCAATGGGACTCCCATGGCAAAACATTTAACTTTCCCTTATGCTGTCTATGGAATAATTTACTACTTTTTGAATAATATAATCCTCTTCCTTCCTTGGAAAAAGACCTATTGGATAAAATGGGGCCCCAAGTTTTCTTAAACTTTCTGTATAAATACACAATACTGGCCATAATCACATTTCCTAAGGGACAAACAATGATTCAGTCTTTATTTTCTACATATTAACCCACAATTATGTGTGACTATCATAGCAGTTGGACAATTCCAGACACCAGTTAGAATTAGATTAAAGACCATTAAGATTCTCTAAAACATAAAGAATATTTTCTCCAACCTAAAGCTGTAGTAGGAATCAACCTGTAATGAGCAAATTCCTCCATTATTGGCTTTTAATTCCCTTCCAGTCACCTCTAATACCCTAGTGTTGGCTGTTAAAATGTATAATGGAGACTATAAATGTATAATACTATAAATGAAGCTGTTCTAGTTTGTGTTCTGTTGCTGTCGTAAAATACCATGGCCAGAGGAATAGTTTCTTTGGGTTATAGGTTACAGTCCATTACTATGGAAAGACAAAGCAGGAATTCAAAGAAAGACATTAAAGTAGAAACCACAGAGAAAACGTTATTTACTTGGCTTTGATACGTCTGGCTTGCTCAGTCCAGGCCACCTCCCTAGGCCTGACACCACCCTCAGTTGTCTGGGGCTTCCTATATCAATTAGAAATTAAGAAAATGACCCATAGACACACCCACAGGACAACATGCTTGGGGAAATCCATCATTTGTTCCCTCTTCTTAGGTGAGTCTACCTTTGTGTCAGATCATTAGAGTAAGGTAATTATGACAGAAGTAATTATTCCTATATACCCAGTAGTCCCTAACACCTATGCATTCTCTCTCTTTCTTTCCCTCATGACTACTGTCTCTTAACGGCTACTGCTCTTAACTGCTACTACTCAGTGCCTCGCTGCCTACAGACATGCATTCTGCCATGATGGTCATGTACTCAACCTATGAAAGTACATGAAAGTCTCCAATTAAATACTTTCTTTTATAAGTTGTCTTGGTCATGGTATTTTTTCATACCCATAGAAAAAGAGAAAGAAGTTGATACTAGGGAGTGGCATGTTGCTGTGATAAGTCTGACCATGCAACATTTTGGACAAACATGGGAGACTTTGGACTTTGGACTTGAAAAGTTGTTGAACACTGTAAGCAAATTAATTAGGCATCTTGGTAGGATCTTGGAATGCACTACTAAGAACAATGTGGACCAAGGAGACCAAGCTCAAGAGATTTCAGAAAGGAACTATTAATATTCTGATCCACCCCTAGAAATCCCACCCTGTGGCAACACCCTGCATCCTGACGTAAAAGCCTCATTCTAACGAAAAATTCCTCCCCTTCCTCTCTTCCACTTTTCCTCTCATGAGGTGCACACCCTCACCTCTCTCTCTCTCTCTCTCTCTCTCTCTCTCTCTCTCTCTCTCTCTCTCTCCATCTCTCTATTATAATAAACTCTCCACATGGATGCAGCGTCTGGGTTGTGAATTACTGGCCGCCATGCCCACATGGCATGTGTCTGTGCAGCCCTCTGCTGCATCTTCCCAGCATGTTGCCCTGCATGCATGAGATACCTTTGAGGTCCCTGATCCACCCCACCCCACTCCGCACTCCCACCCTGCCACCACACAAATAATTCATTGCCAGAGGATATTGCTGTGTGGTTATTAGTTATTACTCTTATGTAGATCTACAATAAAAAGAGTGGTGCATAAAGAAATACACAATGTGTAGTTTAAGGAAAAATGAGCACTGGGGAATTTAATTGGGAAATTTTGGTACCAAGCCTTGTTCTCAAAAAGATGAGAAGTGTAATAAAAGGCCAGTTCAAAGTGCAATGATGGGAGTGGTATCCTCAGGACAAGATCCCACCTAAGTAAGCTTCTAACTTATAAAAAAGTAAATGGCTAAAAAAAAATCTTCTGCAAATAAAAATTTATTCAACAAATGAGAGCATCAACAAATCAAAACTTATGCAAATGTAATTCAAGGAAGGGTTCAGGTTCCATTGCAAACAGACAGCAGAACTTGGAAACATTGGCAATGTAGTTTTTGCTTTAGAGTCATGAAGTGTAATTCAGTAAAGAGGTTGTGAAATCTCCAACTGCAGTTAAGAAAAATTGAGGATCCATGCATCGCTCTTAGGATCCTCCTTGTTACCTAGAGAAGTAGATGACATTTCTATGGAAAACTGGGGGTGGGGATGGGGGCAATAGAGGGGGGAAGGGATGGGGGATGAGAACAGGAGGGACAGAGTGGGAGAGCAATGAAAGAGACATCTTGATAGAGGGAGAATTATGGGGTTAGGGAGAAACCTGGTGCTAGGAAAATTCCCACGAATCTACAAGGATGACCTCAGCTTTGACTACTAGCAATAGTGGAGAGGGTGCCTGAACTGACGTTCTCCTGTAATCAGATTGGTGAATACCCTACCCTAACTGTCATCATAGAGCCTTCATCAAGTAATTGATGGAAGCAGATACAGAGATCTACAGCCAAGCACCAGGCTGAGCTATGAGAGTGCAGTTGAAGAGAAGGAAGGAAAATTATATGAGCAAGGGCATCAAGATCATGATGGGGAAATCTACACAGACAACTGAACCAAGTTGGTAGGAACTCACGAACTTTAGACCAATAGCTGTGGAACCTACAAGGGACAAGATGAGGCCCTCTGCATATGGGAGACAGTTGTGTAGCTTGGACTGAGAGGCACTTGGCAGTGGGATCAGGATCTATCCCTGGTACATGAGCTGGCTTTCTCAAGCCCATTACCTATGGTGGGACGCACTGCTCAGCCTTGATGCAGCGGGGAGGCGCTTGGTCCTGCCTCAACTGAATGTATCAGGTTTTGCTGACTCTTGTTACCATTTTGGAGGAAGGGATGGAGGGTGGGTTGGGGGGGGGGGGAAACTGTTGGGGTGTGGAAGGAGAGATAAGAGGGGGATTTGCAGTTGACATGTAGAATGAGTGGAAAACTTTCTAAAAAAAATAGTTACTGAGGTTAGGCTCATTGCAGGGAGTCACTGCATGGAGGTGCTGTGAAGCCAGAGCATGAAACTGTGAAGGTGAAGTCTGGAATATGTAGGAGATCCCAAGATGTTGGTAATTCCAGATTATTGGGCTCTGTGTCAAGAAAGGCTACATACTGTGAACAGAACTAGTACTAGAGAGAGATAGATGTTACAGTCAGCAAAGCTGTATGGCAAGAGCAATATAATCCCTTTGACATCACACAAAGAGCTACAGAATTTGGAATTTTCCCTGCTAGCTTTTGGTTTTGTTTCGACCTGATTTTTCCTCAGTATACCTCCATTCCTTCCTTCTGGAACAGTAATGTGTATTTTGGGCCATTATATGCTGGAAGTACGTGATTTGTTTTTTCTTATTTTTATAGGTAGTTGTTATTAAGAGAATGCCTTGCATCCCGGAGGAAAGATTCTGAACTTTAGACTGAAAGACTACACGGACTTTTGAACTTAGATTAAATATGTTTCCATCATTATGTTGTCACAATTATATGAAGCCCAGAAGGTAAGTAGTATGTGGTGGTTGCAATGACAATACCTCCCATAGACACATGTCTTTGAATATTTTGGCTCCAGTTGGTAGAACTGTTTGAAAAGGATTCAAAAGTGATAATTTGTTGGAGGAAGTGTGTCATTAAGAGTAGGCTTTGAGGTTTCAAAACATTCATTCACTTCTCAGTGTTCTCTCTGATTCCTGTTTGTGGATGGAGATGTGAGCTCTCAGCTGCCTTCTGCCTGCCACATCTGCTCTGCCATCATAAACTCCAAACTTGTAAAACCATAAGTTCCAAATAAACTCTTTCTTTCAAAAGTTGCCTTGGTCATGGTATTTTAGCACAGCAATAGAAAAGTAACTAATATGGTGTTTATCAACAGATGAGTAGATAATGAATGTATAGTGCATATATATAAAGGGATTTTATTTATTTGTTAAAAATGACATTATTAAAATTATAGGTAAAGGGATAAAGCTGGAAAAATTATGCTTAATGCTCTAGCTATGGTTTAGAGAGAGATATAGGACATATTATCACAGGTATGAACCTCAGCTTTGGATCTTTTGATTTCTGTGCTTACCTTGGAGTACCTATAAAAGCCAAGAAGTATAAAAGTTGTCATTCTTACAGAGAGAGAATTACTAAGGGAGGGAAATAGTAGAATGTAAGTGGTATGAATGAGGAAAAGAGAGTAACACAGCATGAAGATTTAAGTGGTAACTGATTGGACGGGATGGCAGAAGAAGTTATTAGGGGGTTATCTAACACCGAGGTTATTTGACAAACACACATGGAAACCTCCTGTTTTATAAGTTTTCTTTAAAATACATTTTATGAAAGATTAATTCAAGTTATCCTACATGGCAATGACGCCTGAAAAAAAAAAGTGTCCTTTGCTAATGACAGAACCAATTCCTTCATGAACTCGCAGAAGTTATGTTTTTCTTCACAAGATGTGCACAAGATCAGCCAGTTAATATTCTAGCACAGAGGTTGGGCAGGGCACAGAAGTACCCACTCCTACCTGAGTAACTAATGGTAACTGATGGCTACTGAGAGATGCATACTCAATTTTATGCACATTTGTGGTCCCTTCTGCGATGCCTATGCTCCAGTCGAAAGTCACATACCCATGTACATGTGTGTAGCCTGAGCTGACCTGTTCTGGTGATCGGATGACCAAATACCCTGGCTGTCATGATAGAACTCTTATCCAGTGTCTGATGGAAGCAGATGCAGAGATCCATGGCTGAGCCCCAGGTGGAGCTCTGGGAGCCCAATTGGTGAGAGAGAGGAGGAATTGTATGAGCGAGAGATATTGAGACCATGATTGGAAAAAGCACAGGGACAAATAACCAAACTAGCGGAAACGTGTGAACTGTCAACCAATGGCTGAGGAGCCCCCATGGAACTGGACCAAGCCCTCTGGATAAGTGGGACAGCTGATTAGTTTGAACTGTTTGGGAGGCCCCCAGGCAGTAGAGCCAGGGCCTGTCCTTGGTGCATGGGCTGGCTTTTTGGAGCCTGGGGCCTATGCTGGGACACTTTGCTCAGCCTTGGTGTAGGGAGGAGGGGATTGGTCCTGCCTCAGCTGAGTCTAACAGGCTGGGTTGACTCCTCAGGGGAGACCTTGCCTTGGAGGAGGTGGGAATGGGGGGTGGATTGGGGGGAAGGACTGAGGGTTGGGAGGAGGGAGGACCGGGGAATCCGTGGCTGATATGTGAAATCAAGTTAATTATAAAATAAAAATATATAAAAAAATTAAATCTTTTAAAAAGAAGTCATAATGCTGAGGAGGGGATCATGTTGGAGAAATACAGGACTTTTATGTCAGTGTGCACATGATAAAAATATTTTATATACATTATGCATTATCAAAGAATAAATAAAAGTAGCATATATAAAATAATCATATAATCTATAAATAATATATGCCATTCTATTAATTTACATTTTTAATACTTAACAGTAAGCTTTGAGGTAGAAAAATTTTCAACTTTTAAGAGATTTAAATTTTATTTTATTATTTTATTTATGATATTTTTATGTCATGTTTAAGGATCCGTTGCCTAATGGAAATCCTGAAATAGTGTTATTCATTTGTTATTTGAACAATTTTTTAAAGTTTTAGCTATAATATTTACATCATTGCTCATTGCACTGGACCACCTATTACTTCTAGGCTGATTAAGCATTATTGCCACCAATTAATTTAACTTAAATGTTTTGGTTTATCTCTTAATTAGTAATATCTACTTCTTTTGAATGTGTGTATATTTATTAGTAGCTCATATCCTATATTATGCTAATCATACACTAAATTTTTCTTATTTATTTATTTATTTATTTATTTATTTATTTATTTTAGCTTCAACTTTAAAGACTGAATTTATTTGGAGAACAACAAAAAACCCTCAACCCAAAGGATGCAATTTTACATCTCAAGACATCTCCCAAGTAATGTCTATAAATTACAAATCATTTTCATAGAAGACATTTTTGTACAAATCTTACATGTATTCAGGAGCCAGACATAAGTCAACCCATGTTTTTATTTTAACAGAGGAGCAAAGTAGGAGAGTGGGACAGAACAGCTTTCCTCTGGATGCAACAGTCTGGAAGAGAAATAGACATAAAGAGGGCAAATTACCTTTTCATTGTCTACAAGCAATGGTTTTTATTTTATTTTTTTTAAAAAAACAACCCATTCAACCATGGGTTTCTCTCTAAAAGCCCACTTTCTAGCTACTAGACAATCAAGTCCACTGGATAAGTGACTTGCTATGCCCACTGCTGCAGCACACCAAACCAGTGCTCCTGCACAGCAGGCCTACGACTTGCACATTAAGACCAAGTTCTCCATATAAAGTTAAGTATTGTTCTTTCCAAGTCTGTGAAGAATTGCATTTGGATTTTGATGGGGATTGCATTGATTCTGTAGATTGCTTTTGGTAAGACTGCCATTTTTACTATGTTGATTCTACCTATCCATGAGCATGGGAGATCTTTCCATTTTTTGATACTCTTCAATTTCTTTCTTCAGAGATTTAAAGTTCTTATCACACAGGTCTTTCACTTGCTTAGTTAGAGTTACCCCAAGGTATTTTATGTTATTTGTGGCTATTGTAAAGGGTGATGTTCCTCTGATTTCTTATTCAGCCCAGTTATCATTTGTAATATAGGAGGGTTACTGATTTTTTTGAGTTAATCTTGTATTCTGCCACATTACTGAAGGAGTTTATCAGCTGTAGGGGTTTCCTGGTAGAATTTTTGGGGTCACTTATGTATACTACCATATTGTCAGCAAACAATAAAAGTTTGACTTCTTCCTTTTCAATTTGTATCCCCTTGATCTCCTTTTGTTGTCTTACTTCTCTAGCTAGAACTTCAAGTACTATGTTGAATAGGTATGGGGAGACTGGACAGCCTTGTCTTGTTCCTGATTTTAGCGGAATCACTTTGAGTTTCTCTCCATTTAATTTGATGTTGGCTGTCAGCTTGCTGTAAATTGCTTTTATTATGTTTAGGTATGTTCTTTATATTCCTGATCTCTATAAGACCTTTATCATAAAGGGGTGTTGGATTTTGTCAAAGGCTTTTTCAGCATCCAATGAGGTGATCATGTGGTTTTCTTTCTTTCAGTTTGTTTATATGGTGTAGTACATTGTCAGATTTTCGTATGTTGAATCATCCTTGCATCCCTGAGATGAAACCTACTTGGTCATGGTGGATAATTTTTTTGATGTGTTACTGGATTTGGTTAGACAGTATTTATATTTATTTTTGCATAAGTCTTCATGAGGGAGATTGGTCTGTAATTCTCTTTCTTTGTTGCATCTTTGTGTGGTTTGGGTATCAGGGTAACTGTAGCCTCATAAAAAGAGTTTGGTAATGCTCCTTCTGTTTCTATTGTGTAGAACAATTTGAAGAGTATTTGAAAATCTGGTAGAATTCTACGCTGAAACCATCTGGTCCTGGGCTTTCTTCGGTTGGGAGACTTTTAATGACCGTTTGTTTCTATTTCCTTAAGGGTTATTGGTCTATTTAAATAGTTTATCTGGTCTTGATTTAACTTTGGTATGTGGTACCCATCCAGAAAATCATCCATTTCGTTTAGATTTTCCAGTTTTGTAGAATACAGGTTTTTGAAGTATGACCTGATAATTCTCTGGATTTCCTCATTGTCTGCTGTTATGTCTCCCTTTTTATTTCTGATTTTGTTAATTTGGATGCACTCTCTCTGTTTTTTGGCTAATTTAGATAAGGGCTTGTCTATCTTGTTGATTTTCTCAAAGAACCAACTCTTTGTTTCATTGATTATTTGTATTGTTCTCTTTGTTTCTATTTTATTGATTTCAGCCCTCAATTTGATTATTTCCTGGCGTCTGTTTCTCCTGGGTGAGTTTGCTTCTTTTTGTTCTAGAGCTTTCAGTTGTACTGTTAAGTCACTAGTGTGAGATTTCTCCAACTTCTTTATGTGGGCATTTAGAGCTATGAATTTTCCTCTTAGCATTGCTTTCATGGTGTCGCATAAGTTTGGGTATGTTGTACATTCTTATTCATTGAATTCTAGGAAATCTTTAATTTCTTTCTTTATTTCTTCCTTGATCCATTGGTGATTCAATTGGGCATTATTCAGTTTCAATGAGATTGTAGGCTTTCTGTAATTTTTATTGTTGTTGAAATCTAACTTTAAGCCATGGTGGTCTGTTAAGATACAGGAGGTTATTTCAAAATATTTTTTTGGATCTGTTGAGATTTGCTTTGTGACCAAGCATGTGGTCAAGCTACTGTGCAAGAGAAGCCAGGACCTTATTCAATAGTTCTTTGCATTATCCTTTATTCTTGAGGGAAGTCAAGAGAAACTAACCATCCTCTAAGCAGAAAACCACAGTCTAGGTCACATTACAAACCCAAGCACTAGCATGAGTTTCCAGTGAAAGAAAAGGATAGAAACACCCCAATCCAGGCTGAAGACGTTTAACTCAACTCTCCCCATTTTCTTACTCCTATTGACCACCCAAGTCCCTCAACTGAAATACTCTGACCTCCAAGGGGGCGAAAGCATCAGGAGGAAACAGTGGCAGGAATCAATGATACCAGAGAACCTCAGTCCACAGCTTCTGGTGACCAAGATAAAATGCCTGTGAGAGCAGGGACTGCTTTTGGAAGGCTGACAGTGTCATCAAGAACATGAGATGACCAGAGCGACAAGGTTTTGAAAGAATGTGGAGATATTTGAACCTTAGAAAGGACAGATTTTAGAAGATGAATTTCCCATGCCCGCTAAGTGCTTCCTCATCCAGGAAACGATCCTTCTATTCATGTGTTTATAGGAGGTCATGCCATTTCCCTTGCTACCTGGTATAACTGATCACTCTCTCAAAGCTTTTCAAACCACAACTGAGTTTCCCATTCATTTTGGTCCCCAAGCAGTAATACTTATTAGTGGCCTGTAGACTCACTCCCAATTATCCCTTTGGGGGGTAAAAAACAAAAAACAATTTTCCCTAGGCTGGCCCCAGTTAAGTCAGAATTAAAGTAGAAGGACTAGCAGCCTCCTGGAGACTAAAAGAACTTGAGAGATTAAATCTATTTTTCCAAGGATGGGAAATTTATTCAGATGATATTTGGGAATTCATAGGTACCACCACATTATAAGAATTAAAAGGTAGACATCTCACTCTCCCTTGTATCTTTCTCTACTGCCTCACTGTCACTACATTTCTGCTGAATGGAGCCCCAGGCACTAGTCACACAGGTAGCCTCTTGGTATCATCAGAACACATCACAACTTCCCCTTTCAAAAGCGGTAGCCACATCTCTGGCTGCAATGGTGATTTTCCCGTTACTTCAAAACTTTAAAAGGCTGCAGCAGCATGCAAAACACTTTCATTTCATTAAAGAAAAAGTTAAGAAAGGTCTTCAGAAGATGGTGAGTTTCATTTTTTTCTTGTCTGGATAGAGGTTTGATTTGCTCTTGAATGTTCCTGGGTAGAGACTAAAAGAAAGCACAGCATGTGAAGGTCTACTCAAGTGTGGTCATCTCCCTCATTCTCATCTTCACCATCCATGCAGAACTGAACTTAGAGGCTGAATTCTCCTCAGATTTCTTTGGCTCAGGTGCAGGTCTGGAGTCTTGATCTTTTTTGTCATCTTTCCTATCTAACTCCTTCCAGTGGTCTTTGTTTCCTCCTTCTCCAGGACCACAACTGGAGTTCCCAGTTAGGCCTTTTGGGACACTCATCACATCTATTTTATTTTCATCTTTCCTTGATGGTCCATCCTCAGAGGGCTGAGTTGGAGCCACCTTCCCTCCACCACTTGTAGGGGACTGCTGCTCTGTGTCTGAGCTCTGAGATCGAGCAGGAGGGTTAGAGCCGTGCTTCACTCACGCATTCTCATTTGGTGGAGGGGCTGGCATTACCTTTAGAGGCTGATCAGGTTTAGGAGGTTTGGCCATTGGAGAGTGACAGTCTTCTTCTTTATTGAAGGTTTCATTTTCCAGAGACTTCTCACTCTCTCTTCTTCGTGGATTTCTGCCAGATGTGACTGAGGCCCCAGTTTGCGATGACTCACTTCTTGTCCTCGACCATTCTCTTTCCTGAGTTTCTTCACTTCGCCAACTTGCATGTCTCTCCCGTGGCCGGCGGTTTAGTTTCGGCTCATCTAGCTGCCACTGCAACTTCTCCTGATCCTTCTGTAGCCGTTCCTCTACTTCCCATTATCTAGCAGCCACTCGACTGGACAGGGAGGTGCTAGCAGAGATATCATCTTCCTTAGGAGTACTCCGAGACTTTAGATTCAGTTTGGGTCTTTGAGGGGGACCTCTGTGATCATGCCTATAATCGTCCCTAGAGTAATCATCCCTGGAGCTCCATGATTGATCGTCTCTTCTGTCATAACGGTATTCATAGTGGTCCCCACCTCCTCTGTAGTCATCATCCCTAAGGTACCCACTACCAAATGCTCTTCTGCCACTGCCTATCCTGGAGTCATAGCCTCGGTCATAGTCTCTGCTGCCTGGGTTATCATATCGATCCCAGAACCCATAAAGGTTCATATCTCAGTGTAGGCTGTCCCGGTATCCTTTCCGGTATCGGTCTGAATCGTAAGGATCTCTATACATCTCTATACGTGTCTCCAAAGCTATCATCACTTCTTCTAGGCGGGTAGTCATCAAAGATGTCTGGTGGCAGGACGGGCTCTCCAGTCTGTCCGTTTTGTCAGAATCCCAATGTCTATCTCGACCAAAAGAACGATCATCCCGGTCTTTATCCTGTGCTTGATCAGCAACATCCACTCGAATTCTCCTGTTACCTAGAGACTCTTCATTGAGACTCAGAGCACTGAGCAGGGAATCCAAGTCCTCAAATTCCACATAGCCAAAGCCTTTTAACCTGTCTAGATTGCTGGGTTCACGTGGTAAGCATACAGCGCTGATATTTAGTCCTCTAAAGAATTCCTTAATGGAGTCTTCTGTCACATCATAGGGCAGGTTCCCTAGAAAAGCAGGGTAGAGTGGCGATTTGAGAAGACAGGCTCCGGTCAATATTGGGTTCCAGATCAGCCCCTGGAGCAGTGGGAAAGATGGTTCGGTCAATTGGAGGTGCCCTGTACACATGGTCATCGTTGATGTGCCAGGTTGTTGACCCATCTTCTTCCAGATCGTCTGTTTCATCGGCCCAGCTGACTGGTTTAAGGACATAGGTGCTTCCTCCAACAGTACCCCCATCTCCAGCTAGAAAGTCTGTTAGGGAGATGGTCTTCCCCTTCTTATTTTTTTTTTGCTGAGGCCGCCATGTTGGGAGAGGGAGCCAAAACTAAGCATTATTGCCACCAATAAATTTAATTTAACTTAAATGTTTTGGTTTATCTCTTAACTATTAGTAATAGCTATTTCTTACGTATGCGTGTATATTTATTAGTAGCTCATATCCTATATTATGCTAGCCATACACTAAATTTTTATTTTTATTTTTATTTTATTTTTTTTTAATTTATTTTAATTTATTTTGCAATACAATTCAGTTCTACATATCAGCCACGGATTCCCTTGTTCTCCCCTCTCCCGTCACCCTCACATTCCCCCCAACCCACCCCCCCCCCCCATTCCCATCTCCTCCAGGGCAAAGCCTTCCCCACAGACTGAGGTCAGCCTGGTAGACTCAGTCCAGGTAGGTCTAGTCCCCTCCTCCCAGGCCGAGCCAAACAATCCTGCATAGGCCCCAGGTTTCAAACAGCCAACTCATGCAATGAGCACAAGATCTGGTCCCACTGCCTGGATGCCTCCCAAACAGATCAAGCCAATCAACTGTCTCACCCATTCGGAGGGCCTGATCCAGTGGGGACCCCTCAGCCATTGGTTCATAGTTCATGTGTTTCCATTCATTTGGCTATTTGTCCCTGTGCTTTATTCAACCTTGGTCTCAACAATTCTCGCTCATATAAACCCTCCTCATTCTCGCTAATTGGACTCCCAGAGATCCACCCAGGGCCTTGTCATGGATCTCTGCATCCAGATCCCTCAGTAGTTGGATGAGGTTTCTAGCACATCAATTAAGGTGTTTGGCCATCCCATCACCAGAGTAGGTCAGTTCGGGCTGTCTCTTGACCATTGCCGGCAGTCTGTTGTGGGGGTATCTTTGTGGATTTCCGTGGGCCTCTCTAGCACTTTGCTTCTTCCTATTCTCATGTGGTCTTCATTTACCATGGTCTCCTATTCCTTGTTCTCCCTCTCTGTTGTTGATCCAGCTGGGATCTCCCGCTCCCCCAAGCTCTCTTTCACTCGACCCTCGCCTTTCATTACTCCCACTCATGTCCAGGCTGTTCATGTAGATCTCATTCCATTTCTCTGTCATTGGGTGATCCCTGTGTCTTTCTTGGGGTCCTGTTTTCCAGGTAGCCTCCCTGGTGATGTGAGTAGCAGACAAGTCATCCTTGTTTCATGTCTAGTATCCTGCTATGAGTGAGTACATACCATGTTTGTCTTTCTGAGTCTGGGTTACCTCACTCAGGATGATTTTTTTCTAGATCCATCCATTTGTCTGCAAACCTCATGATGCCATTGTTTTTCTCTGCTGAGTAGTATTCCATTGTGTATATGTACCACATTTTGTTTATCCATTCTTCAGTTGAAGGGCATCTGGGTTGTTTCCATGTTCTGTCTATTACAAACAATGCTGATATGAACATAGCTGAACAAGTGCTCTTATGGTGTGGTTGAGCATTTCTTGGGTATATGCCCAAGAGTGGTATAGCTGGATCTTGGGGGAGATTGATTCCCAATTTTCTAAGAAAGCACCATATTGATTTCCAAAATGGTTGTACAAGCTTGCATTCCCACCAGCAGTGGAGGAGAGTTCCCCTAGCTCCACATCCTCTCCAGCATAAGGTGTCTTCAGTGTTTTTGATCTTAGCCATTCTGACAGGCGTAAGGTGGTATTTCAGAGTTGTTTTGATTTGCATTTCCCTGATGATTAGGGATGTTGAGCAGTTCCTTAAATGTCTTTCGGCCATTTGAGTTTCCTCTGTTGAGAATTCTCTGTTTAGTTCTATAGCCCATTTCTTAATTGGACTGTTGGGCATTTTGATGTCTAATTTCTTGAGTTCCTTATATATTCTGGATATCAGGCCTCTGTCAGATGTGGGGTTGGTGAAGATCCTTTCCTATTCTGTAGGCTGTCGTTTTGCCTTGTTGACCGTATCCTTTGCTCTACAAAAGCTTCTCAGTTTCAAGAGGTCCCATTGATTGATTGTTTCTCTCAGAGTCTGTGCTACTGGTGTTCTATTTAGGAAGTAGTCTCCTATGCCAATGCGTTCAAGACTACTTCCTACTTTCTCTTCTAGCAGGTTCAGAGTAGCTGGATTTATGTTGAGGTCCTTGATCCACTTGGACTTAAGTTTTGTGCATGGTGATAGATATGGATCTATTTGCAGCCTTCTACATGATGATATCCAGTTATGCCAGCACCAATTTGTTGAAGATGCTTTCTTTTTTCCATTGTGCACTTTTGGCTTCTTTGTCAAAAATTATATGTTCATAGGTGTGCGGATTAATGTCAGGGTCTTCAATTCGATTCCATTGGTCCACATGTCGGTTTTTATGCCAGTACCAAGCTGTTTTTATTACTGTAGCTCTATAGTAGAGCTTAAAGTCAGGGATCGTGATGCCTCCAGAAGTTGTGTTATTGTACAGGATTCCTTTGGCTATCCTGGGTTTTTTGTTTTTCCATATGAAGTTGAGTATTATTCTTTCCAGGTCTGTGAAGAATTGTGTTGGTATTTTGATGGGGATTGCATTGAATCTGTAGATTGCTTTTGGTAAGATTGCCATTTTTACTATGTTAGTCCTGCCTATCCATGAGCATGGGAGATCTTTCCATTTTCTGACATCTTCTTCAATTTCTTTTTTCAGGGACTTAAAGTTCTTGTCATATAGGTCCTTCACTTGCTTGGTTAGTGTTACCCCAAGGTATTTTATGTCATTTGTGGCTATAGTAAAGGGTGATGTATCTCTGATTTCCTTCTCAGCTTCTTTGTCCATTGTATATAGGAGGGCTACTGATTTTTTTGAGTTGATCTTGTATCCTGCTATGTTGCTGAAGGTGTTTATAAGCTGAATCAGTTCCTTGGTGGAATCTTTGGGGTCGCTCAAGTATACTATCATGTCATCTGCAAATAGGGAAAGCTTGACTTCTTCCTTTCCAATTTGTATCCCCTTAATCTCCTTATGTTGTCTTATTGCTCTGGCTAGAACTTCAAGTACTATATTGCATAAGTATGGGGAGAGCGGACAGCCTTGCCTCGTTCCTGATTTTAGTGGAATTGCTTTGAGTTTCTCTCCATTTAATTTGATGTTGGCTGTTGGCTTGCTGTAAATTGCCTTTATTATGTTTAGGTATGTTCCCTGTATTCCTGATCGCTCCAATACCTTTATCATGAAGGGGTGTTGGATTTTGTCAAATGCCTTTTCTGCATCCAGTGAGATGATCATATGGTTTTTTTCTTTGAGTTTGTTTATATGGTGTATTACATTGATGGACTTTCATATGTTGAACCACCCTTGCATCCCTGGAATGAATCCTACTTGATCATGGTGGATAATTGTTTTGATGTGTTCTTGAAGTCTGTTTGCCAGTATTTTATTGAGTATTTTTCATCAATGTTCATGAGGGAGATCGGTCTGTAGTTCTCTTCCTTTGTTGTATCCTTGTTTGGTTTAGGAATTAGGGTAATTGTAGCCTCATAGAAGGAGTTTGGTAATGTTCCTTCTGTTTCTATTGTGTGGAACAATTTAGAGAGTATTGGTATTAACTCTTCTTTGAAGATCTGGTAGAATTCTGCGCTGAAACCATCTGGTCCTGGGCTTTTTTTGGTTGGGAGACTTTTAATGACTGTTTCTATTTCATTAGGGGTTATTGGACTATTTAAATAGTTTATCTGGTCTTGATTTAACTTAGGTATGTGGTACCTATCCAGAAAGTTATCCATTTCTTTTAGGTTTTCCAGTTTTGTCGAATAGAGGTTTTTGAAATATGACTTGATGATTCTCTGGATTTCCTCAATGTCTGTTGTTATGTCCCCCTTTTCATTTCTGATTTTGTTGATTTGGATGCTCTCTCTCTGTCTTTTGGTTAGTTTGGATAAGGGCTTGTCTATCTTGTTGATTTTCTCAAAGAACCAACTCTTTGTTTCATTAATTTGTTTGTATTGTTTTCTTTGTTTCTATTTTATTGATTTCAGCTCTCACTTTGATAATTTCCTGGCGTCTATTTTTCCTGGGAGACTGTGCTTCTTCTTGTTCTAGAGCTTTCAGGTATGCTGTTAAGTCTCTAGTGTGAGATTTCTCCAACTTATTTATGTGGGCATTTATTGCTATGAATTTCCCTCTTAGTACTGCTTTCATAGTGTCCCATAAATTTGGATATGTGGTGTCTTCATTTTCATTGATCTCTAGGAAGTCTTTAATTTCTTTCTTTATTTCTTCCTTAACCCATTGGTGATTCAGTTGGGTATTATTCAGTTTCCATGAGATTGCAGGTTTTCTGTAGTTTTTGTTGTTGTTAAAATCCAACTTTAGACCATGGTGGTCTGATAGAACACAGGAGGTTATTCCAATTGTTTTGTATCTGTTGAGATTTGTTTTGTGGCCAAGTATGTGGTCAATTTTAGAGAAGGTTCCATGGGGTGCTGAGAAGAAGGTATATTATTTTTTGTTAGGATGGAATGTTCTGTAGATATCGATTAAGTCCATTTGAGTCATGACATCAGTTAAGTCCTTTATTTCTCTGTTAAGTTTCAATTTGGGAGATCTGTCCAGTGGTGAAAGTGGGGTGTTGAGGTCTCCCACTATTAATGTGTGGGGTTTTATATGTGATTTAAGCTTTAGTAATGTTTCTTTTACATATGTGGGTGCCCCTTGTGTTTGGGGCATAAATATTCAGAATTGAGACTTCATCTTGGTGGATCTTTCCTGTGATGAGTATGTAATGCCCTTCTTGATCTCTTTTGATTGATTTTAGTTTGAAGTCTATTTTGCTAGATATCAGGATGGCTACACCCGCTTGTTTCTTAAGACCATTTGATTGGAAAGTCTTTTCCCAGCCTTTTATTTTTAGGTAGTGTCTATCTTTGAATTTGAGATGTGTTTCTTGTATGCAGCAGAAAGATGGGTCCTGCTTTCGTATCCATTCTGTAAGCCTATGTCTTTTTATAGGTGAATTAAGTCCATTGATATTGAGGGAAATTAATGACCAGTGATTGCTCATTCCTGTTATTTTTTTTGGTGGTGATGTGTGGGTACTTCTATACGTTGGGGTTTACTGCTGTGGCTTTATCTGTTGCCTGTGTTTTCGAGGGTGTATCTGACTTCCTTAGGTTGGAATTTTCCTTCTAGTGCTTTCTGTAGGGCTGGGTTTGTGGATAAGTATTGTTTAAATCTGGCTTTGTCATGGAATGTCTTGTTCACTCCATCTATGGTGATTGAAAGTTTTGCTGGGTATATTAGTCTAGGCTGACATCCATGGCCTCTTAGTGTCTGCATTACATCTGTCCAGGTTCTTCTGGCTTTCAAAGTCTCCATTGAGAAATCGGGTGTTATTCTGATGGGTTTGCCTTTATATGTCACTTGGCCTTTTTCCTTTGCTGCTCTTAATATTCTTTCTTTATTCTGTACGTTTAGTTGTTTAACTATTATGTGGCGAGGGGACTTTTTTTGGGGGTCTAG
This sequence comes from Peromyscus californicus insignis, assembly GCF_007827085.1. NCBI lineage: Eukaryota > Metazoa > Chordata > Mammalia > Rodentia > Cricetidae > Peromyscus > Peromyscus californicus. Next base: position 71,329,452 of record NW_026294391.1, on the reverse strand, counting down.
TCTGTTTGGTGTTCTATAAGCTTCTTGTATCTTCATAGGCATTTCCTTCTTTAAGTTGGGAAAGTTTTCTTCTATGATCTTGCTGAATATATTTTCTGTGCCCTTGAGTTGGTATTCTTCTCCTTCTTCGACCCCTATTATTCTTAGGTTTGGTCTTTTCATGGTGTCCCAAATTTCTTGGACATTTTGGTTCATGACTTTGTTGGCTTTAGTGTTTTCTTTGACTGATGAATGTATTTCTTCTACTGTATCTTCAACGCTAGAGATCCTCTCTTCCATCTCTTGCATTCTGTTGATTATACTTGCATCTGAAGTTCCCAATCGTTTTCTCAGATTTTCTATTTCCAGCATTCCCTCTGTTTGTGTCTTCTTCATTTTTTCTATTTCCCTTTTCAGGTCTTGGACTGTTTCCTTCATTTGTTTCATTGATTTTTCTTGATTTTCTCTCAGTATTTTATTGTTTTCTTCCAGGACTTTATTGATTTCTTCTAATTTGTTTGCCCTTTCCTCTAGTTGTTTACAGCGTTCTTCACATTTTTTTGTCTTTTCCTCTACACAAGCCTCTAGCTTCTTCATGATGTCATTCATAAGGCTGTTTTCTTCTGCTTCTTCCAATTTCTGATGTTCAGGTCTAGGTGTTGGAGGAGGGCTAGGGCCTGGTGATGCTGTATTGCTATTCATTTTGTTGTATATGTTTCTGCCTTGACGTCTGCCCATCTCCTTGTGGTTCGTTCTTGGCCTCATCCGCACACTTGGTTCAGACAGACCAGTGTTCCAAAAGGGAAGTCTGGAGCAAGATGGGAGCTGGGGGCCGGCCTCTAAGTCTCAGGAAGAGGCTTGGGGCTCAGGCGGATGGGTGTGGGGGCAGGGCGTGGAGACTGCAGGGCCTGCCAGGGGTCTTGGAGAAGGGGATCCTTCCCGGTGCAGCTAGCAGGGTACCTGCCTGGTGGCCAGAACCTGGGGCCGAGTTGGGCAGGTCTTCCCTGGAGTGGCTGGTGCCCAGGGATGGGGTCTGGGGCAACCTATTTTTATTTTTTATTTATTTTTTTCATGTACTAAATTTTTAATCCAAAATATATGTCACACAAATTTTTTGGCCTGTAAAAGTGGTTTTGATTATTAGATGAAACTTGCAACTACATGTGAATTTTAGTACTAATGCCTTTCATTTCAAGAGCAGTATATAGAATATTAGTACTCAAATATTAATAATGTTCCATGCCATAAAAATGATGCAGTTCATATACTAAATATTTAATTCCTTTGAAAAGTACATTTTGTAGTTTTAAATGGACAAATGTTGCAGTTCCTTAGTAATGTACATTTCTAGAAATTTTTATTTTTTGTATGATGTAAATGTTTTCTTTAATTTTCAGATTTTTATTACTGATATATAGACAATTGATAAAATCTTGAGAACTCATCTAACAATCTGGAATATTGTTAAATATAATAATTATTAGCTAAATTTACTAGTTTGACTAGATGAATTTTTAATATGAGATCACATATCTAGATATTATGCATTTATTTCTTTTTAATATATGTAAATTTGTTGCATCTCTTCTTGATTTGCTTGGTGTTTTCATTGTTTGTTTTTACTATTCCAGTCTTGGGTGTTGACTTTAGAACTTTGTACATGCAATAAAGTCCCTCTGCCAATGATTCACATGATCAGTGATGGATATTTTTAAAACAGTGTCTCAATTTGTAGTTAATGTTGCCTTAAACTTCACAATAATACAGACTGGCCTCCACTTGTAATCCTTGTGCTTTCACCTCCCATGTTCTAGAAGTAAAGATATGTTTTCCCTTTGCCCATGACAAGCCACTTGCTATTTCTCTACCTTGAATGCTTGCCCTTGAAAGGAACTCTAGTCCAGTACTGAAAGGTAATATTGTTGCCTTATTCCCACTATTAAAAGCCATACAAAGATTGTTCACAATTTGAAAGAACAGTCATTTTTTTTCACAGATATTCCTTATGGTATTAAGGGTATTTTCTTCCTATTTCTCAGTTTACTCATATTATTTTTTTAATGAAAGGCTAGTGGACTGTATCTTTTTTTTCTGATCATTCTGAACTATTGATTCTTTTACATTACTTTATTGCTATATTGTGTATATTTGTTAGTTTTCTGTTGCTATGATAAAACTCCCTAACTAAAAGCAATTTATGAAAAAAGTTTATTTTGGCTTATGGTTCTAGAGGCTAAAACTCCATCGCGACAAGCAAAGAAACATGGCAACAAAAGGCAGTCATTGCAGCAACATCATGAAGCCGAAAGATCATATTTTGAAGCATAAACACAATCAGAGACAGAAAATGAAGTGGTGCAAGATTATAAGCACTCAACATCCTTTCCCAGTGAGGGACTTCCTCCAGAATGGATGCACCTCTCCATAATCTCCCCAAACAGTGTTACTAACTAGGGACAGAGTATTCAAAGATATGAGGCTACTGGGAACATTTTTTATTCAGACTATCACAATGTGCTACATGTTTTTGCCACTTATATTTTTTGCCATCTTCACATTCCTGGGGAAAATCTCAGTATGTTATAATATAATATAGTATTGTCCATATATTGCTCTCTTTCATTAGCCTTCTTTTCTTTGAGCTAATTTTTAACACTGACATCCCATTTTTCATTATTGATTCTAGTGCTTTGAATCTTCTTTCCTTTTTACTGATTAATCAAGCTAATGCTTTTTAAAAAATTAAAATTTTTTTCACTGAACTGACCAAACTTTTGGTTTTATTTATCTCTCATTATTTTTGTTTGTTTGGTTGATTGGTTTGGTTCGGGATTTGGTTTGCTTTATAACTACTCCAATATTTATTATTTCCTTCCTTGTGTTTGCTTTGGATTTTGTTTTTTTCTTTCCTGGTTATTAAGGTGGAAGCCTAGATTATTGAATGGTGATAATTCTCTCCTTGAATACTAATGTTTATACTTATAAGTTTCTACTGAAGTACTGCTTTAGTATAAGTTTTCTCAGGTTGTCTTTTCACTTTTTTTCTCATCAAAGCCATTTCCGACTTTCCATTGTTATTTTCTTTATGCTCAAAACGATCTACAAAAGATACAGTACACATTTGTTCAAAGATTTGGAAAGAGAACAATCACATCTTCCAGAGTAACTACAAAGAGCTTGAATGTAGAACATGTTCTGTATTTATCTTCCTTGACACAATAGTGTAGCTGGAGAATTTCTCTCCAGCTCTCACCAATCCTCGGCAGTCCTGCAGCCCACTTATTAAATAAACACACAGGCTTATATTATTCAAACTGTTTGGCCTAATGATTCAGGCTTCTTGATATCTAGTTCCTATATCTTAAATTAACCCATATCTATTAGTCTATAAGTTGCTATGTGGCTTCTGGCTTACAGGTACCTTACATCTCGCTTTTCATGGCGGCGGCTGACAGAGTCTCCCTGCCTCAGCCTTCCACCTCCTAGAATTCTTCTCTTCCTTGTCCCACCTACCCTATCCTTCCTCCCTGACTACTGGCCAATCAACGTTTTATTTATCAATCAATCATAGCAACATATATTTAGAGCATACAGGATATCCCACAGCACAACAGTTTTTCCCAAGAGCAATTTTACCTAGAAGATCTAATTGTTAAGTATCTGATTTCACATACATAAAATTTTTGTTGTTGTTGCTGTTGTACAGAAATAGTATTCACTAGTGTGGTCCATCATCTCTGGACATCCTCCCATCATGATCTCGACGTCCCTCGCCTGCAGTATCTCTATTCTCTCTCATCATTTGGATTCCCAGAACCCAGCCTGGTGCCTGGCTGTGGATCTCTGTATCTGCCTCCATCTGTCACTGGACAAAGGCTCTATGATGACAGCTAGGTTATTTGCTAGTGGAAACCCATGAACTGTGGACTGGTGGCTGTGGAGCCCCCATGGGATTGGACTAGGCCCTCTGGACACGGAAGACAGTTGTTTGGCTTGAACTGTTTGGGGGGCACCCAGGCAGGGGGATCAGGATCTGTTCCTGGTGCATGGGTAGGCTTCTGGGAATTCAGTGCTTGTGGTGTGACACCTTGCACAGCCTTGGTGCAATGGGAAGGGGCTTGGACCTGCCTAGGCTCAGTGTGCTGGGCTCTGCTGACTCCCCATGGGAGACCTCGATTTGGGGGATGTGGGAATGTAGGGTGGCTTGGGAAAGAGGGCTGGGGGGTAGGAGGAAGGAGGAGTGGGGGTCTGTGGATAGCATGAGGAGTGAGTAGAAATTTTCTTAATAAAGAAAAATAAAAATAAAAAAAGAAATAATATTCAATGTGCTATTAGAAGAAGCATGTGCTGGTGACTGAGGAAGAGCTAAAGCCTCATTTACCTAACAGGAAAATATGAAATAGAATTTTGTTGGGGTGGAGGTGAAAAGGAACCTCTAAGACTGTAAATGTGATGCTACCTTTCCTATCCTGAATACTCATTAGCCATTCCAAAATATTACACATTTTCCTATATTCAGATATTCACATCTTGGAGTTGAAAAGTAGTTCTTGTTTTCTGAAGACAATTATTTCTGATGTTCACTTCTCATTTTATCCCCATGACAGGCAGACAAATTGTGTCAGATGACATAGCTTTTTTGTTTTTCCATGTATATAGCATGTGTGTAGAGACATCATACCTATGCAGAAAGTTGTAAAAGTTAGTAATTCAAAATGAACATCAGTAGAAGGAAAATAACTATGAGATATAATTACAAGCAAGAAAATTAAGGGAATGCAAGTTGCCCATAAACCTATGACTATCCAAATTGAATTTTAAGGAAGAAATGAAAAATAAAAGTCAAACAAGATGCTGTGTTTCCTTATTAAAATTCCCTTTCACTTGGATTCGATCAAGTCTCAAGACCAAAACAAGCAAATCATCCTTATTCTAAATATTGAGATGACTCTGTATTATTGGCACTAGAGAATCTGCATCTCTATATATGGGTTGACATAAACCTTTCTATTAACCTCCAAATAGCAAAAAAAAATAGAGCAATTACTGTAAAATCAAACAAAAAGTGCTACTATGTCCCTACCACAAGGATTAAAGGCCTATTTAATATCAATTTACATAATGAAGGAAGAGCATGAGAACAAAGAAGGGTTGCTGCATCATTTATTTTAGTTTGTGCATGCACAAAAAATCAGCTTGGCTTATATTTCAGTAACACAACTAGATAACTGAAAATCTACTTAGCTTTATTTCATTCTCTCACTTCTGTATTGACTATTGCTAAAATTTCTTCCCTTAGCTAATGAAGTTGTACACATCTATTAAAATTGAAGTTTGAGTTTTATTAAAAGAAAGAAGATTTATTTATTCATTTACCTCCTCCAAAATAGGCCTTTGAGATTCAAAAGAACATGACAACGAACTTGGACATTGTATTTATAACATAGTGATAGAGAAATATAATACTATTTGTGTCCTCTTAAGACATTTGCAAAGAAGTAGTTCACTAGACTAGAAGGGTGGAAGAAAAAAAAAGATTTTAGAGAATTTGGGGAAGTGGAGGAAACTAGACTTTAAAAGTTTAGAGCTAAGAATCATGGAAGTAACTCTATTCTCTAGAACTTTGAAGCAGTCTATTCAATGCAGGGTGTCATGGCAAACAAAAAGCCTTAATCCATTTCTGCATATATACACACCAAATGAAAAGCAACTTTACCCAGAAGATCTATGTGGCAACAATAGTTAATGTATGTATTAGATCTCACAAAGCCAAAGCAACCTGTGGGATGACTCAACCCTAACGGTCTTGAGAGCCAGACGGCCCAAACAAGTAAAAAAGATACTTTCTGAGAGCCAGCCTGGGTCTGCCTGATGGTCTTAGCAACAGCAGCTGAAACATGATCTGGAGATGACCTGGACCAATGAGAGACAGCTATGTCACACCAACAGATGCATATTCATCAGACTTCGCCCCATGGAGGGGTGGAGGGTATATAAGGCTTGCCTCTTCCTGAATAAATTGAGCTTGTTGTTCCCATATTCTCCCAGAGTCTGTGTGGTTTGACTCTGTGCCTACTTGGTTCCTGCCCCCAAAGGGAACAACAGCAAAGGACCCTGCTACAGGAACCCTTTATTTTCTCCCTTGGTTCTATGTTTTTAATGATTTTTTTTTGCTCTATGCTATGTGTTTTTTCACTTAATAGTGATTTTGAGGTAGATGCTCCCAATGTGGAAGATCATCTCTGAGTCTGGCACTTAATATTGTGCTCCAATCATATGTAGGGATTCTGTAAACACTCTTGGTTTAGAGTCATTTCTGAATTACATTCAAACTAAATATATGTAACTCTTCTGATTAATGACCCCAAGTGATATTAAATTCAACATAACACAGTAGGAAATGATAGACACTTAATATGAAGACAAAAATAAAACTAAGTCCCAATATTGACACTTCTTTATAGGACTAAAGTGTTGACTGTATCTATGTTTACATGTATTTTTAATCAGGGCCACATAATTTTGTAAAATTTGTCTGCTTTGATTAAATAGTATTAATTTTAGCCAGGGGGTGGTGGCACATGCCTTTAATCCCAGCACTTGGGAGGCAGAGACAGGTGGATCTCTGTGAGTTCAAGGCCAGCCTGGGCTACAGAGCGAGTTCCAGGACAGGCTCCAAAGCCACACAAGAAAACCCTGTCATGAAAAAACAAAAAAAAAATGAATAAATGAATGAATGAATGAATGAATGAATAAATAAATAAATAAATAAATAAATAAATAAATAGAGTGCTGATTATATCTATATTTACATGTATTTTTAATCAGGGCCATACCATTTTGTAAAGTTTGTGTGCTTTTGTTAAATAGTATTAATTTTCCCAAACCACAGGAATTAATAGTCCCACGACAAAATTACCTTATTTTCTAAGATTCCTACTACTACCATACTGCCGAGAAGACATATCTATTGTTCATCTGACAATCTTAAAACTCCCCACTCATTGCTCACTGTTTACTCTTAGCAGATACCAATCTCTGACCAGAAAATGGAAGTTTTTAAATAGTCACCTTACATCTACTTTTCCATCATACCTATTTCTTATTTATAAATTAGCATTGATCTCTCTGCTTTTCCAATCTAGAGACCTCATCCCACAGCTTTTATTCTTGAATTAAATCTTTTCTATTGCTGACATAACTTATTTTCTTGTCTGTCTTTCTCTTTGGTTGACCTTTCATCTACATCTGCATCTGATCTCTCTCCTAATCTCTTTATAGATGAGAGACAGAGAGAGAGAAAAAAAATTTATATAAAATATGTGATGTACATGGATAGATAGAGATACTGATTTATATATAGAGAAACACATGTAGATGTAGATATATAATTTATATCTATATCTGTGTCCTATCAAGAATTGTAGCTTAAATTATTATGGCTTAGACAGCAGTATATAATCTAAATTTCACTACATTTGAATTATTTTTTTAAAAACTCAATTGGACATGCATTTATACTCATAAAAATTAAAAGTTTATAATCATATTTTACTTTTCCTATGTAATTAATGTAGATATTTTCATCTCCAAAATGTTTGGAAACCATGAAATTAGAAGTTCTTAATTAATAAATTATTGAAAAATATTAGTATGAATCACATTTATTTGTCTTTGAAATGGTCATAAATTGGATTAACTAAAATGTATTATACATTTATAAATTCCTATGCCATTTTTATGTTTATGTGTAGGTCTAGAAGATTGGTGATTATTTATAGAATGATATACCATCAAAAAATGATTAATTCACATGTAAAATTATAAATAGTATGAGGCTGTGCCAGTACATTGTTGATGTTTAGAGCCAGTTGTTTTTAAAAGTTAGGATGTGTTTTGATAAGACTATAACAAGCTATTATTATTGCTATCAGGGATTAAAAATACTAAAAATGTAGTTAAAACAGAGTAAAGAATATCAAATATTGACATTCAGTACACACATTTCTATAGCTGATAATGGAAGAAAACATGGAGCCTATTAGCTTTAAAAGTTTTTCAGATATGTAATTACATGCACATGCTTGATTAGGTCAAATGATAACCCAAGTTCCTCACCAGCTTTGAATATTTCATTGTATAGGAAACTGGACTAAATTCAAGAAGTACTTCAAATATCCTTAATTTATATCTTCAGTAGAACAGATTTTGTTCAGGAATTTTGTCCTGGTCAGTATTAAAAAAATAATGTGAAGTGCAATAATGGCTTCATGGGTTTGTGAGGCTTGTTTGAAAGGAAAGATATACATGTTATTTGGTTTTTCAGTTAAGAGTAATGATATAAAAATAGTAAACACATGTCTGGAAACCAGAATGTCTCACACAAATGAAGAATTCGCCTGCTGCTTGATTATTCTTATAGGGAGATTAAAATATGTGTTTTAAATATATAACTGATTATCATTTTACTAAAACTTAAATATAGATTTGTTAAATAGTAACTCAGTTTTTAATGTTATTTTGTTAAACAATAATCCACTTCCAGATTTCTGAAAAATGTAAAAATAACACAGTATGACATGTTTTCATTTGCCACAGTGTCTTCTTTGAAAATCTGCCATACCAGAGTGTCATATCAACAAAAATGTTAAATAAAACAAAATGAACTTTTTACCAAATGGAGTGAAACAGACACAGAGATATTTAGCATTCCAGGAGTTGGTCTGTAGCAGATGCTTTACAAAATTAACTATTTGGACACATTTCAAAATTCTTCAAAATACTGTAAACTTTCCACTAAATCTGAGGTTATGGCATTAAGATGCCAAACTTTCATCAATAAAGTTACTTTAGTACAAACATTAAGACCCCATTTTGTTTATCACAGAACAGGGGATATTAGCAGATTTTTAATTAGCATTCTCAGCTCAAATTCAGTATTAGTTAGTGATTTCTTTTATACATGACAGTCTCTAGGCTTTTCAGAGAGCACAAAGAAGGCAATACATATTACTCTTTAAATTTGAAATTTAAATTCTCATCACATGGCGTTTGATATGACAGTCTATCCTACAGCAGATTCATGAAGAAAGTAACTCCAAATGACCCATTTGCTTGTGCCAGTTCCCCCCAATGTATTTTATAGCACATGTAGTAATTATAGTCTCAAATGAGAATGCTCTCATGAAAAATATATAATACATACACCTAGTTCATGGTGAAGAAATGATTAAGGACTCATTATAGATATATAATTTGATTATGAAAGAAAGCTAAAGTAGTTGTCCTGGTTGTTTTGCTATTTTTGCTTGTTTGTCTGTTTTGTCTTTGTCAATGTGATACAAACTTACACATGTGGCAAGAGAGAATCTGAATTGAGAAAATGCCTCCATCAGATGGGCCAGTAGGTGTGGTGATATATTGTGTACCCTAATAAACTTGCCTGAGGATCAGAGGACAGAGCTAGCCACTAGAGTAGACATAGAAGTCAGGCAGTGGTGGCACACACCTTTAATCCCTATACTGGGAAGCACACATGCCTTTAATCCAGGAAGTGATGTCTGGGCAGAGAAAGGTAAATAAGGCTTGAGGAAACAGGAATTCACTCTCTTTAGTGTAGCTTGAATTTTCCTGCCTGGCCCACAGTCAGGGCAAATCTCTCTCACCCGCCAGTCCCACAGCCACTCAGACCTGACCAAGTAAACACAGAGACTTATATTGCTTACAAACTGTATGGCCGTGGCAGGCTTCTTGCTAACTGTTCTTACAGCTTAAATTAATCCATTTCTATAAATCTATACCTTGCCACATGGCTTGTGGCTTACAGGCATCTTCACATGCTGTTTCTCATCATGGCGGCTGGCAGTGTCTCTCTGACTCAGCCTTGTACTTCCCAGCTTTATTCTCCGCCTTGTCCCGCCTACACTTCCTGCCTAGCCAATGGCCAATCAGTGTTTTATTTATTGACTAATCAGCAACACATTTGCCACACAGAACATCCCACAGCACTTTAGGCTGAAGATTTCCTAGGTGAGAACTAGTGGCTGGCTATTCTGCTTCTCTGATATCTGGCACTTGGTTTTTTATTATAAGACCATCTAAGATTTGAACAAGTAGACAAGTATGTAAGGCATTATCTTGATATGAATGATGTTGAAGAACCTTGTCCACTGTGCGCAGTACCATCCCAGGGCAGTTGGCCTTGCATTCTGTAAGAAAGCCAGCTAAGCAAGGCAAGAGGATGAAGCCAGTAAGCAACTATCTTCAATGGCCTCTGCTAAGGCTCCTCCCACTGGGTTCCTACCCTAAGTTCCAGCCTTGATATTGCTCAATGGTGGCACAAGATCTGAGGGTTGTAAGCTGAAATAAACCCTTTCATATTTAAGTTCTTTTCAGTCATTGTGTTTGATCATATCTATAGAAGTCTTAACTAAGACACTGATTTAACACTCTGAGTTTTTTGTTGCATAAGAGAATTGTCACTTCACAAATTCTGGCAGCTCATTTTGTCTTCATGATTTTTCATACCTGAAATCCTTTTTTTCTCTATATTAACAAAGCAAGGAACATATCTACATTGCTACCATTGTGTGTATGGGGGTAGTGGAGGTGTGAGTATATGTGGGGTGTAAGGGCATGCCCCTGCACATTTGTGAATGCCAGAGGAAGACATTGAATGTCTTACTCTATTATTCATATCTATATTCCTTTGAGACAGGATCTCTCACTAAAATAAGCTGGGCTAAGGGCCAGGCAATCTCAGCAATTCTCTCGTCTTTACCTCCAATAGTCCTACAATTATAGGTACTTGCCTGATCATGTTCAGCTTTTTACATGGATGCTAAGATCTAAAGTCAGATCCTTGTGCTTGTGTAGCAAGAGCCTCTCTCTTGGCCTTCCTATCATATTTTTAAGACCATTGCAAATATATGGCCAATTTACTTTTTTTAATTTTGTTTTTCTTCAATTTAGTAATCCTAGGCACCATCACCAGAAGATGTTCATGAAGACATTTCAAGTTAAGTAAAGAGATAAATACTTAAGAAGCATTAGAGCAGAGGACAGAATCATCTGTGAATTGCTTAATCAGCTCCTACATAAACAAGCATTAATTACACAGTGGTAAATATTTAAATTTGGTCAAGTGCTCAGCTAAAGTTCAATAGAGATTACAATCCCATTAGTCTACTACTGTGTCAGGGACCAAACATGTAGTGGGTAGCCATTCCAGCTTTGATCTGGAAGTTCCAACCCCCATTGAGACTTTGGCAACTGTCATGACTACAAGGCGGGGCCAAGGGAGGCACCTGGAGACCTGAGATCTGGATGGGCGGTGCTCAGTGCCGGGACCCTGGATGGTGGAGGTGGGCCAAGCAGAGCTCCAGAGAACACCGCTGGACTGCGATACACCTTCCCCAGACCCCGCGACCTACCTATCCCCTAATTTGTAAGTTACGCCATTAAATAAATCTCCTTTTAACTACGTGGAGTGGCCTTAATAATTTCACCAATAAACATGAACCATTGAAAAGTACTAGCTAGGCCAGAGAATAAGCCCCTGCCCTAAACCAGATGCCCCCAAAGATAAAGAACAGGTCAGGTAGGTCAGGTAGCATAGCAACAGAACAATGGGCCCTGACCAGAGACCTTACCACCTAGCAGCCTCACGACTTTCACGTCCTCCTTCACTTGCACGTCTCCCTTCAACTGTATGTCTTGCACGTCGTGCACCCCTTCCTGTCCCCTCCCTCTCCCATGCTATATAAGTCTTGCTGAGGAGAATAAAATTTGTAGCTTGATCAGAACCCTGTCTTCCTTTTGTGTCTCCCGTCCCTTACATTCTCTCCCGCAGGTGGGTCACCCCTGTTGACACCCCACTAGCCGGGGCACTAATGAACACAAAAAAGGTGTTTTACATCAATAAAAGACTTAAAATTGGAAAAAAAAAATTGTGTGATTAACTCATGTTAGATAAAAATTTTAAATACCAGATGTGGTAACATACACCTATAATCCCAGTACTCAGGATGCAAAGACAAGTGGATCTCTTTGAGTTTAAGGACAGCCTGTCTATATAGTGAGTACAAAGACAGGGTGAATGACAGTCTCAAATAAACAAATGAAGAAAAAATCTGTATGTGAAATGTGGAAAATAGCCATTTTTCTTTAGTTCTTTTAGTCAATAATTCCTTTCCTGATTATTAAGGTTAGTGTTAGTGAAAACTAAGTAGAGTTATAGATAAGGCAATCCTCACTGATCCCCAAGCCATTTAAAATTGAACTGCAATAAAATTCTTAAATAATAGTTTGTTTATGGTGATATTTTATTTTTGATGGAATGTGATATTTTATTTATAGGTTAATAAATAAAATTGCCTGGAGATCAGAGGTCAAATACCCATTAAACAGAAGTCCAGTGGTGGTAGCACACACCCTTAATCTGATCACATGGCTGGCAAAGTCTCTGTGTGGTCAAGAACACAGCCAAGCATAGTGACAGGAAGCCTTTAATCCCAGTACCAACCATAGAGACCTGGAGGTCTGTATAGACAGGTAGTGATGAGGAAGTCATGTGTCTGGGCTTAGAGCCAATGAGAAGGCAGAACAGAAAAGCAATGAAAACACAAGTCACAGAGGAAGAAGGTCTCTCTGGGGAAGCGATGGTGGTGAGGTGGTAAGATAAGGTAATTGTGGCTCTCTGATCTCTTTGGCTATTACCTCTGTATTTGGCTCTGTGTTTATTAATTACTAAGACTATTTAGAATTTCATCTACATTTGGTGCCCACGTGGCAAGAATTCATTGAAAAACTGTTGGTGGCCTCACTGGCCAGGGGTTACAGGTCTCAGGCCCGGCTGGAACTATAAGTGATCTGGTTGCACACTGCCAGAGCTGCACTCAACCATAACTACAAGCGGTTACACACAGCTAGAGCTATTTGCAGCCAGCTCACCAATTCAAGCGGCTGAGGCTTAAAGGGGCCAGTGCTACAAACACATGGCTGGATTTTAGCTTTTAGCTTTTCTCTCTTCTCCTGCTAGATAGTAGTCTCTCTCTCTCTCTCTCTCTCTCTCTCTCTCTCTCTCTCTCTCTCTCTCTCTCTCTCTTTGTATTCCCATCTTGGATGCTAGGTAGCTGTTTCGAAATTCCCTCAAACTTCTACTGTTCTATGCAGACATGGTAAGTCAATTAAGGTATCAGATATCTTAAAGGGAGAAAATACTTAAATGAGAAAAGTTTTTCCCACATTAAAAAATGGGAAATATCTTTACAATTGAAGGAAATAGGTGTTTGCTTGATAAAACATTAGGCAGTCTGAAAATGGAACAATTACATGAGAGGATTAATGTTGATGGGATGTATATTACATCAATTATGCATATTATTTGTTTACTTATCCTTATTTTAAAATTTAAAAAGATAGTCAATTTAAGTTCCAGGAAAAAAGCTTTTGAAAAACCTATTAAAATTAATTATAGAGAAATTCAGACTCAGATAGAAGAATTTAAGAGTGAAAGTATTTTAGAATTGGATAATAAGGTTACAGAAAGATAGCCTGTTTTCAAACAATCAAACTTAATTTATCCTGTAACCATACAACAACTACCTGATCAAGGGCATGTACAAACTAATTGGACTCCAGTTGAAATGTTAGATTTAAGAAGGTTTATGGAGGCTATAGTCTCTTATGGCATTCATTCTCCATTTGTAAAGGAAATGTTAAACTCATGGTCAACCTGTAATAGGATTATTGCTCAAGACTGGAAAGAATTAGTAACTGCTGTCCTGGAACCTGGAGCACAGCTGCAGTGACGCATATGGTACAGAGATGAGGCTAAGACCATAGAAAGTCAATGGAAAGCTAGAGGTGTGGAAATCTCCCAGGATCAGCTTCTTGGAGAAGTCCAATATGCTGAAATACAAAGACAATGTTTATATAATAACCAAATCTTAACACTATGCCACATGGCAGCCATGAATGCCTGGGACAGAATTGAGGAAGCAGGAAAGAAAATTTAGTCATTCACAAAAGTTATACAGGGCCCAAAAAAATCCTTCACAGATTACTTACAAAGGCTGTCTTCAGCAGTAAATAGAATAGTCCCAAATTCAGAATCTAAACAGATAATAATTGAATCTTTGGCTTTTGAGAACGTGAATGTAGCTTGCAAAAGAATAATCAGGCCATTAAAGGCAAGATCTGCACACTTGGAGGACTGGATCAGGGGCACAGTTGGTGCTGAATCTCATGACCATGATGATATGTGGACAGGAGAAGCAATTTCAAAAGGTTTGAGGAATGTCAGATGTTTTGGATGTAGAGAGCAAGGTCATTTGAAAAAGAACTGTAAACAGGGAATACCTAGAAACAATTATTTCTTCAAGGAGCAATGGAAACAGAATGCCCCTCCCTTTTGGAGTATGCGGAAGGTGTGGTAAAGGTAAACAATGGACCAACTAACATAGATCAACAAGGGACAGAAAAGGTAATCCTTTGATTCTGTCTTTGAGAAACTTCCAGAGGGACCTCAGGCAGGCCCCCACAGGAAATCCAGGGCAGACCTTTCCTGCCATCATAGAAGAAACCCCTCCTCAGAGTAATTAAATAACCAAATGCCTATTGGAACAAATCATGCTGCTCGGGTTGATAGATCAGCTGAGACAGAGAGAATAGAAAATTCAGGAAAAGTCATAAAGCAATTTTTTTGGCAAACTTCTATAAATGGAAAAAGACCAAAATTAACAATAAGAATAAATAATGTTTTGTTGTCTGGTTTAGTAGACACAGGTGCTAATGTGACCATAATTGCACCAGAATTTTGGTATCCAACTTGGCCTCTTCAGGAGGTAAACGTTCAACTGTTAGGAACTGGAACATTATCTCAAGTGAAACAGAGTGCAAGATGGCTCGATGTGTAGGTCCAGAAGGACAGAAAGGAAAATTAAAACCATATGTGGCTAACATAGCTATGAATTTATGGGGATGAGATCTGTTACAACAATGGAATACTCAGATTAACATCCCTCCAACCTCAGAAACAAATCATAAACTAGTATATGTTTCTGAGAGAAATATTAGAAGATATTATTCTAATTAGTGGTCACCAGTCATCCAGATTGTACAAGAACAAGGCACAACAACTGATGATCTTCCAAAGACACAAACAGCTCTACCTTTAAAATGGTTAACAGACAAGCCTGTATGGGTTCAGCAATGGTTTTAACATCAGAGAAACTGCAGGCTTTAAAAGAGCTGGTAAGAGAGCAATTAAATGCTCAACATATTGAAGAATCAACCAGCCCTTGGAATCCTCCTGTATTTGTTATTAAAAAGAAATCTGGTAAATGGAGAATGGTAACAGACCTTGGATCAATTAACAAAGTAATTCAGCCAATGGGCTCTCTACAGTCCCGAATTCCTTTGCCTACTCTGTTACCGAAAGGATGGCCTCTCATAGTTATTGATCTAAAAGACTGTTTCTTTTCAATACCCTTATAAGAAAAATAGAGACAAAGATTTGCCTTCAGGGTGCCTAATTTTAATAATTCTCAACCAGTTAAGCGATGTCAATGGAGGGTTCTCTTACAGGGAATGTTGAATAGCCCAACCCTGTGCCAATATTTTGTACAACAGCCATTGGAAGTGATAAGTAAAAAATTTCCTAAATCTATAATTTATCAGTATATGGATGATATTTTAAAAACTGACTCAAATGCAGATACTTTAGAAAGAATGTTTGAAGTAAAGAAAAATTTGCCTTGTTGGGAATTACAAATTACTCCTGAAAAGATACAAAGAGGAAATTCTATTAATTATTTAGGAGATAAAATAGGTCTACAAAAAAATTAGACCTCAAAAGGTTCAAATTAGGAGAGATTAATAATGGACTCTTAATGACTTTCAAAGACTATTCAGAGACATTTCCCATCTATGAACTATTGCGGGGGTAAAGTTGATGAAAGGAATAATTGTTAAAAACCTTAGAAGGTGTCAAGGACTTAAATAGTCCAAGATAATTATCATCTGATGCTGAGAAAGAATGGGCCTTGGTAGAAAAGAAAGTACAGGAAGGACATGTAGATCATGTTGATCCAAAGCTGGATTGCATTTTGATTATTTTATCCTTTGGGCATTCTCCTACAGGAATTTTAATGCAGAGCAAAGATATTATATTGGAATGAATATTTTTACCAAATAAAAAGAGTAAAAAACTAAAAATTTATGTGGAAAAGATCTCTGACTTGATTTTAAAATGAAAATTGAGACTTCATCAATTAGCAGGAATAGACCCAGCAGAAATTGTCATAACTTTAACTAAGGAGGACATTGAAAAATTATGGGCGGATAGTGAAACTTGGCAAAGAGCTTGAAGTAATTTTTTGAGAGAGATTAAGAGCAAATATCCCCAAAGTGATAGAATTGAACTTACAAAGAGAGCTTATTGGATTTTGCCTTGCATTGTAAGGGAAACACCCATATCTGGAGTTTGTACATTTTATACAGTTGCAACAAACAAGGAAAGGCAGGTTACAAATCAGAAAGTTTAAGTAAAGTGGTTCAAAGTCCTTATAATTCAGTTCAAAAATCAGAATTGTATGCTATTCTATTGGTATTAATGGATTTTTCAGAACCTCTCAACATAGTTACTGACTCTCAGTATGCTGAAAGAGTGGTATTACATATTGAGACTGCAGAATTTATCCCTGATGCTTCAGAATTAACTTCACTATTTATTCAGTTACAAGATATAATCAGTAATAGGAAGCATCCAAGGATTCTTTGTCCCAAGAAAAAGAGTAAATTGGCCTATTGGTATATCATCTATAAAATTTCATAAAGTCTTCTTAAATGTTTGTTTCTGCTCTTCTCTAAAGACATTTAACACTATTGGTCTTCTTGTAGTCCTAGTTCAAGTAAAAATTAATGCTGGCTTTGGAGTTGGAGGATGACTCTCTCCTTCTTTAAACCCAAGTATGTTACTAAAGAGAAACTGCAAACTCCCTGTATCATGCCAGAAGAAAGAGCCATCTTCTGATATGGAACAGGAGAAAAAAAACTAAGGAACTATTCTGTTGCTACTAATCTCAATTCTTTGTTTCTATTCTGATTCTTTAAAGCTATACGTATATTTCTAATCTTGTTCAAGCTATTGTACTTATACCGTTCATTTAACAATGTAATGCAATTTGCTGATCCTTTAATGTTATTATTACCTACTATTAGGATATAAAGAAATGAAAGTTAGTAGTTAGACATTACAACCGAACTTGTAGTCATATTAGGTATGTTTTCAAGGTCAAGCAGATATGTTTTAGATAGACAGGTCATTTTCAAACCTTTCAGAGATCTATAGAATATCTTATATAAAATGTTTTAATAACTTAGAAATTCTTTCTGTTTGTATGACTATGAGACATGTTGGTTCCTGGCAGCACCAATTTACTTCAGAGGAGATATAGGCATTGAAGAAACTGCATATGGAGTTAACTTTCACTGTGGCAAAAGTTAGCCACTGAACAACAAAGTGTCCTTGAATCAACTGCTGACAAACAGGACAAAATGGACAGAGAGGACATGAAACAAAGGACTACCGATTCTTGCCAAGACAAGTGTGGTTGTGGCTTCAGCAACAGGCGTCCTCTGAGGCCAGGACAATATGACACCATCACTTACGTGGCCTTTGCAATCTGGAAAAGGTACAGTGCCCCTTTCTTTGAAAGCAGATGAATAGGCAGTGGACCAATGGCTTCTGATATGCAGTGGAACAGCAGCTGAAACAGTTATTCTTTAAAGAGTAACTGGGCTGATGGAGTCTAACTTCTCAATGGTAGACTGACATTTAATAAAAGAGATGAAGCCATCCACAAGCCAAGAAGAATGGCATGTAGAGAAGAACGGGATCCTGAGATGAAGCCACCCACAAGCCAAGAAAAATAGACAAGTTGAATTTGAAAAACATCAACAATTTCCAGAATTTAAAATCCTGAATCATGACAGGACACTAGTGGAATTCAGGTGTTTCTGGTACATGGACTACTCTCATTGAATGTAAGATCAAACTGTAGGCCTTGTATACATCTTACTTCACAAATGAGTCTGTCAGATACGCCAAGCCTATAGGCTGAAAATGATGCCCCAATATTGCAGAGAAACCTCGGGTGACTGTCCAGGCAGCTGGCTATTTCTGTCAACTCACAATTTTTTGGAAGCCCCTTGTGTGTGCTTCCTGGTTTTTTTTGTTTGTTTGTTTGTTTGTTTGTTTTTTTTTTTGGTAATATTATTTCCTTCTTGGGTCTCTGAGGGAGTTGAAGATTATATAGTTATGGTTATAGTTAGTTGAAAATTAGATGGTTATAATTATAGTGAGTTGAAGATTAGATAGTTATAGTTATAGTTTTCCTTGTTAAGAATTTCAGAAAAGAAACTCACTAAAGAGGTGTAAACTGTATAAATTTTAAAAGAAATATAAGATAGTTCTCTGTTAGTAATACAAGTTAGGACAAAATGAATTGGGTACATTTTGGACTTACCAAAATAGGATAGATAATGGAATATTTTCTTTGAATTTTTCAAATACAAGTAGAATAGACATTTTTTAGGTATTTATTACTTGTATATATTGTATATAGATATTGTACTTATTGTATAAAGTTTTTCTTATATTAGTTATAGCTTTTTTTCCTTTTATTAGACTAAAAGGGGAAATGTGATGTTGTTTTATTTGTGATGAAATGTGACATTTTATTTGTATGTTAATAAATAAAATTACCTGGAGATCAGAGGTCACATAAACATTAAGCAGAAGTCCAGTGGTGGTAGCACACACCCTTAATCTGATCACATTGTCAGGCAGAGTCTCTGTGTGGTCAAGGACACAGCCAAGCATAGTGATAGGAAGCCTTTAATCCCAGTACCAACCATAGAGACCTGGAGGTCTGTATAGATAGGCAGTGATGAGGAAGTTATGTGTCTGGGCTTAGAGCCAATGAGAAGTCAGAACAGAAAGGCAATAAAAACACAAGTCACAGAGGAAGAAGGTCTCTCTGGGGAAGTGATGGCAGTGAGGTGGTAAGATAAGGTAATTGTGGCTCTCTGATCTCTTTGGCTATTAAATCTGTATTTGGCTCTGTGTTTATTAATTACTAAGACTGTTTAGAATTTCATTTACATTTGTTGATTGTTTTGAAAGAAATGCACAAAAATACATGGGTTGTGTGACTTTTGCAGTCACTCATTTTTGCCAACCACACAAGACTGCCTGTAAGGTTCATACCCTGAACCAAATTTTTCAAAAGTAATATACACGGTGTCCACCCAATAGCATATCTACCATAGTACATTTTCTTACAAATGAGAAATATTCACATCTACAGACATACTACCCTGATGCTGCCTGATCTACTCTAATCTTGTAAAGTATACCATGCTATTCTTGGTTAGTACTTAGATGGGAAAAGTGTTCACAATACACTCTTAGGAATAACTACTCATCCTTAGGTTAGCTTAATCATTTTTCTCCTGCACTATTGTCTCCTATAATTCATCTGCTGCTGTCCATGGCTGTCAGGATTTGTGGAGTTAAACATTCAACTCAAATATCTGCTAAAGCCCAAGATTTTAGTATATTAGGAGGAAGCCAACAAATCCATAATTCATCATGTGGCCTGTTATCATCCTGTCTTATTCTCACCTTTAGGAAACCTTGGCAAGCTTATTGCAAGAGCAACTAGTGTTGCCATCACATGAGAACTCCCTTTTTCACAGTTATGTCAGGTTTAGTAGGATTCATAGGCACCTCCTTGTCACCCACAGCCTTGGTGACTGTTATTTAGGCTTTAAAGTCTTCCTAAGTCTCACAACATAGCATTTGACCCCTGTCAAACTTTTTCCTAGGAGGAGTCCCAGCCTTAAGTAAATTTGTAGACTCAAGTTTCTTGGTCCTGCCTTGTCCTGCCTGGGCAGCAGCTGATTTTATAAAAATAATCACTCAGAGGCTTAATATTAATTACATACTGTTTGGTCTATAGCTTAGGCTTATTGTTTGCTAGCTGTTATATCTTAAATTAACCCATTTCTATTGATTTATGTATTACCATATGTCTCATGTCTCATGACTTTACCTGTGTTCTATTATATCTTGCTCCACTGGTGACTTGCAGTGTCTCCCCAACTCCACTTTTCTTCTCTCTATATCTCTCTTGAATTTCCCACCTGGCTGTATGCTGAGTTGCCATAGGCCAAATGACTTCTTTATTAACAAATAGTAGCAAAACATATTTACAGTGTACAGAAAGATCATTCCACAGCATAAATCTTTCCAAATTAGCTTTTGAATGACCTAGACCTAGACTGTAAGTAAGCAGTTACTTACAGTAACATGGAAGAGTCAAAGGTATCTGCATCATGAAAAGCTGCACTGCAGAGAGAATTATTTATACAAAAACTGCTTCACTGAAGTTTCACCCTCAGTCAACCTTTTATAATCTATATAGTCTAGAAACTCTGAAGACCACATCCATAAGCATTAGAAACAACTCCATTACAATTACCATAGAGCTAGCTCTTCATATATTGTCTTGCTTATTTTGTTGCAATGATTTGGGATCAAGATACATTGTAGTTTACCACAGCAATGTCTGGTCTGTGAGGGGATAATCTTTTTATGGCCAGAGCAAATAGCTATACCACAATATACATAAATTTCTTTATAATAAAGTAGCAGTGATTATTTATTGAGAAGTTACTGAAATGTCAACTTTAACAGTACTTTGTTGTATTTTCTCATATAACTCTTTGTTCTGATCATATTTTGCAAATGGACCAATTCCAAAATACAATTTTCATTTCTATATTGTCTTCTTACACTTTGGATCACGTATTAGTTAAGATTCTCTAAAACAACAGAACTTACCTTAATGAATCTCTCTATATACAGAAAGGGGATTTATTAGAATGACTTAGAGCATATGGTCCAACTGATCCAACAATGGCTGCTTATGAATGGAAAGTTCAAGAATCCAGTAATTTTTCAATCCACAAGACTGGATGTCTCAGTTGGTCTTCAGTATATCCCAGAATCCTGAAGAAGAAGGATTTAATATCAGTGAAGGGATCGATTTGCTAGTGAGTATTAGAACATGTAGGTAAAGAGAGAGGTTCTTTATTACATGTCCTTTATATAGGCTGCCAATAGAAGATTGTGGTACAGATTAAAGATTTATCTTCTCACTCCAAAAGATCACAATTAGAAGTGCATCTTCCCACCTCAAATGATTTAATTAACAAAAAAAAAAAAATCTCTCACAGCTGTGCCCAGTAATTTGGGTTTTTGTTAATTCCAGATGTGGTCAAGGTGACAGCTAAGAATAGCCATCACAGGTCTACAGTCTACTAGGAAACCAGTCACTAAAAGTATTAAAGAAGGTACTGTCAGACAGTGAATGAATATTCCAGAGAAGGAATTGTTTATTCAGTACCCAGAACGAGTGCAGCAGGCTGTATAGTAATGAAAACAGCACCTTGAACACAGAGCAGTGGTATGGCAAAGACTTAATTTGAGAGTTAGAGGGTTAGAGTGTTTCTTGACATGTAATTCAAACCATGCAAAAAAGGAGAGCAGATATGCCCAGTATACAGTTCTGGGCATTAACTACTTAGCAATTTCTCATATACAAATAGCATCCAAGCAAATA
Organism: Peromyscus californicus insignis; assembly: GCF_007827085.1. Taxonomy (NCBI): domain Eukaryota; kingdom Metazoa; phylum Chordata; class Mammalia; order Rodentia; family Cricetidae; genus Peromyscus; species Peromyscus californicus. Next base: position 71,307,781 of record NW_026294391.1, on the reverse strand, counting down.
TGGATGATTAAAATAAGGCCAGTTCTTGTCAATCTATTAGGTTGAAAAGTGATTAAATGCATTAGTTTCAGGTTAGAAAATTCTGATGTTAGCAGTGTGGGACTTTCAGGTGATGTTGATGTCTTTTTAATGTATTAATAATGAACTCAGGATCACCAATAATGTGTCAGTGTCACATTAAAGAAAAGAAATTGATAAAGCAATGCCTCTTGGTATAATTTAATCAGGAATGAGTCCAGATTTGAATTTTCTACTTCTTGCAACCTGTGTCTTCCATCATCCTTTTCTATCTTTTGTATGAGTATGAATCTGTGCCAGCTTGAATGCCGTCTTATTAATCTGTCCCTAAGGGCTTTGTTCTATCTTTTGTTGAACAGCACAGAAAATATCACCTGAGATAACTGGGGATATTTTATAGAAATCTTTAACCAAGTTTTGTAAGACATTTAGCCCCTGATATCTAATGACTCCAAATGATCCAGGTATCAAAAAATATTACAAACATCTTTGTTTATCAAACAATATCTATATGTTGCCTTCAACATTTATGGTGGCTATTATTTTATGGGGCAACTTTTACCCTACTTTTTTGTCATATAATACATAATATCCACATAAATATGTATTATTCATGGTTCAGGACATGTAAGAGTACATAATTTGAGATTATAGCTATGCTTTAGCTTAAGTTGTAAACACTGATTACATGGAACATCCAAGGCAAATAATGCTGGTTATTGTATTGTTCTATTAAAGGTAGCTTAAACAATCAGGCTGACTATGCAGTAGGATATCAATTTTAAGTCTCAAGTGACCTCAAGTTATATTATTAAGTTTTACTATATGGTCTAGCAAATGTCCCAGTTTCTTTGATTATAGGAGATATTTTCATAATAGTGCATTACAAGAAATAATTCTAAAAATTCCATAATGGGTACAAGCTTCATTTTCACTTCATGTTAATGGCCTTCATTTCACATAGTCAATATTCCATTTCCTTAAATCTCATGTAGAGCTGAATGTGGTAACACATACTTTTCATCCCAGCACTTGGGAGGGAGAGACAGGCAGACTTCTGTGAAATCAAGTCCATGCTGATCTATATATTGAGTTCTAGGACAGACAGTGCTGTATAGAGAGATCATCTCAAAAAAAGAATAACTCAATGAGAATATTACTACTTCAGATTGAAATACACATGACTTTTGAAAGCTGGGCCAAAAGGCATTATTCCAACTCCCAGACTTTCTTTGAGAACTTCTTGGAATCTTTGTGTTCTATAGAGGAAGTTCAGCCACACTTAACACATTGAATAAGCCACATGGAAAGATCACATAGATTAAAATTAGAAATATGCTGAGAGTCCTAGCTTATCTGTATCTTATACTATATCTATTTAGTTAATTTCAAGATAGATGTTTGCCATGTAAGAGAATAAAGTTCTGAGGTGACACCAGTCCAGATAACATCAAAATGCAAACTATAGAGAGACTCTATATAAACTGCTTCTGAATCTGTGACCCCCAAATATATAGAAGAAAATAACTATTGCTTTAATCAACTAAATTTGGAAATGATGTGTTATAGGACAATAATAACTGATACTCTTTCCAACAACACTAGGAGATTGGATAGTGTCTTCTGCTGTTTTCCATGACTTTTGCTAAATATATAAGAAAATCAGTTCTTAAGGTGAAAAATAAAATTTATTTTGGCTCTGAGATTTCAGTTTATGTATTCTTGGTCCCATTACCTCTGGTTCTCTAGTGAGCCAGTAAATCATGGCCCAAACATGTAGTGAAGGAATATGCTACTTAGCTTGAGACTGTAGTTCTGATAACCCCATTGAAGAGAATTCTCTCAGTAACCTTAATTCTTCTAAGAAGGTATCACTTCTTAAAAATGTTGTGGAGAGGCTCATTAAGATGCAGAAAGTTCTAATAGAAGGCTCATTTATACTCAGGAAAAAACAACTCAGAAGTCTCAGGAAGTCCCTGAAATTTACCAGATGCATAATTCCTCCCTCTCCCAATTCATTTAAACAGTAAGGACTATTAAGAAGGATTAGACCAATCTTCCTGGATGAGACTAAGAACTGATGACATACCTGGAAGAGATTTTCTGGAACAGCTTTCATGAGTCATACCCATTGTTTGGGTGGGCTATTGGGGATGAAGGTGCCTGTAAATGCAATTCTAAATGGTCTTAGTAAACAGGAAACACAGAGCCAAATGCAGAGTTAAAGCCTAAGAGATCAGAGCAAGAGCCATGACTCCATTTAGCTTACTACTCGCTACCCCTGAGAGAGAGATCTTCTCCTGTGTGACCTGTAATTATATTGCCTTTTGGTTCTGCCTTCTCATTCGTTCTAACCCCAACCACATGACTTCTCTGTTACTGCCTGTCTATACAGACCTCCAGGTCTCTATGGTTGGTACTGGGATTAAAAGTTCAGGTCACCTTGCTTGGCTGTGTCCCTGACTATACAGAGACTCTACCTGTCATGTGATCAGATTAAGGGCAAGCACTACCACTGCTGGACTTCTGCTTAATGGCTATGACTTCTGATCTCCAGGCAACTTTATTAACATACAAATAAAATCACATTTCAGCACAAATAAAATATCACCATAGGTGTCTTTAAGTTATCCGTACTCCTTTAAGTATCATGTCTCCCATACTCCTATGAATAAGTTCAGTAACCTTGTTTGTTTAGCAAATTAGATTTCAGTGAAACCATTTCTTTAGTCTTTCATCAGTTCCCTATCTAGGATGTGTAGATGTTCATTCATGTCACCTCAGGTATAGTATAACTCAACAGAAAGTACCTTAGGTAACAAAAGTGTCAGAGGTTTGTAACTAACTTGTGAACACATGGGTCTTTGGTAAACATTTTTCCAAACTATAGCAAAAAAGAACTTTTTTATTAATTATACAAATGAAGCCACACAGAAGTATTAACTGAAGTTCTGAGAAAAATATTCATCTATATCTTCTGTTCTATAAGTCTAGATCCCTGATTAGAACTTCAACAATAGTAAAGAGATTAAAATGTTGCAGTTTTAGAACCTCTTACAAACATCATTGTACTATTTGACCTACTGAATATTCACTGCCAACCTCAGTGTGTATTCTAACATTAGGTAAATCTGTTGAACTGTATGAACAAACTCCTACTTTTTACCAAATCAAAAGCTAAGAATGCGCCGGGCAGTGGTGGCGCACACCTTTAATCCCAGCACTTGGGAGACAGAGCCAAGAGGATCTCTGTGAGTTCGAGGCCAGCCTGGGCTACAGAATGTGTTCCAGGAAAGGGAAACAGTGTCTCGAAAAATCAAAAGAAAAAAAAAAAAGCTAAGAATGCAATTCGATAGCCTCAAAGACCTTTAGTGGAGACTTCTCTGCTTTGCTGTCATCTGCTTACCTAATGTTTATACCAAAGTATTTAAAAATCATTTTGATTTGTAATTTTGTTCTCTTTTGATAAAAACTTCAGGTACCATGTTCAAATGTGGTATATGGGGCAACCTGATTCTGTTTTTAGGCTATTGTCAATCACATTTGGCTCTTATTTCTGTTAAGAGACAAACATATTTATAAACCAGAGGACTAAGACGAATCAATTATTTGATCAAATTCATTCCTGGCCCTCATTGTATTCTAGGTGTCTGTGACTCCACATAAGTCTTTGTAGAAGAGTACACTATCATCTTTTTTAGGAAATCTTACTCGATTCTTTCTTTTTCTGAAATTTATTACTTATATTCAATGCTACTGCCTATACTTGTATGCATAGTGATGGCATACAAAATACTTAAAACAACAGCATTCTGTGGTTCATTTGTCATCTATTGATGGCTTCAGTTTTCTCATCATTCCTATGGATCGTGAATTCAGGAGTGGCTTGGCAGAGTAGTCCTGGCTTGGAGTCTCCCATGTAGAAGAAGATCAATGTTGATTAAAATCAAATATCTGACAAATGTTGTGCTTTGTGCTAAAGGACTCAGTTCTAAAATTATTCAATCATGTGGCTGACAAACTGGAACTATCTCTGTCAGATGCCCCCAGTTCCTCTATAAATTAGTGGCTTCTTGTTGCTGTGGTAAAACACCAAAACCAGGAACTCATAAAAGAAAGAGTTTATTTTCCTTTAAATTCAGATAGATAGAATTAATATTGGCAGGACAGACACAGCAGGCAGGAATGGTCCCTGGACCAGGATGCAGAGAAATCACATCTTGAACTATATGCACAAAGCAGAGAGAGATGAAACTTTGAGTCGATTAGAGTCTTCTAATCTCGAAGTTTGGATCCAGTGTTGTACTTCCTTTGGTGAGCCTATACCTCCTAGACCTCCTCAAACAGTGCCAGCAACTGGGTCCCAACTACTCAATTGCCAGAACCTGTTGGGTACATTTCTTATTGAAACCACTATACTTTACATGAGGCCATCACAACCATACTGCTGAATTGTGCTTAAGCAGGTAGTCTAGCATGCTTTAGAGTAATTTGTGTAAGTCAAATAAAAATCCTCAGTGCTGTAAAATACCTAGTCTGGACTTCATATACTATCATTTGTAAGCCACTAAAGCCTTTAATTAGGGAACAAAGGAGCTGATGGATTAGAAGGGTTGGAGATTGTGTTCATAGATAGTAAGCGAACTATACCCCTGCTGTTTTCAATTGTGTCATTCAGGGTACCTTTGATGTCACATGTAGATGACCAGATCCTGTACTGTACTTGATTCAGTAAAGTGAGAAAGTGTTTTTTTTTTTTTTTGTATTTATGTGGGAGAGTTCTGTTAGACACTGTCACCTGTATGCCAGATGAGCAAAAGATGTGAGAAATGGGTGAATGGGTTGTTATAGAGTGAAACCATAGCAGTATGAAAAAAGGCTAAAGAATGGATTCTGAAACCTTGTGACAAAGGCTGATCATCAAATGTTGTGTAGGTGAGAGAGGAATTTTAAAAGACTTCCCAACATCGGGCACGCATCTCACATCTGCATTTCCCAGAGCTAGAGCTAAAGATAACAGCTTTGGCCATAGTTTTAATTTTAATCCTTTAAAAAGGTGAAAATATCCAGGACAGGCACAAAAACTACACAGAGAAATCCTGTCTTAAAAAACAAACAACAACAACGAAAAAGTGAAAACATCTACTATGCAAATAAGGCTTGCAAAAAATGAGGCGGATTTTTTCACGACAGGGTTTCTCCGTGTAGCTTGGCGCCTTTCGGGGAACTCCCTCTGTAGCCCAGGCTGGCCTCGAACTCACAGAGATCCACCTCCCTCTGCCTCCTAAGTGCTGAGATGAAAGGCATGTGCCACCACCGCCTAACTTGATATTTTTTTCTTTTTACTTATTTTTTCATGATTATTTTGTCTTCTCTACTATTATTTGTGGTTGGACAATGTTCACTGATATTTTCCAGTGCATCCTTGTTATAGTGATGAAGATGTACCCCCAAACATTAAAGAAAACTTCAAAGAGAAGTTTTAATGGAGAAAAAGCTACTATATTGCCTCTTTGAGGAATGTTATCACTTAATTTCTCTGGAGTTCTATCCCTAGCACCAAGAGAGATGAGGGGAGAGGGGTAAAATATTGATGTATTTTTGCGGGGATTCATTCCAGGAAGAGGGTAACATGTAAAGGAAGACAGCAAGGTGAAGGGAGGAAACTTCAGATAAAGATATACTTGGAGTTTCAGAGATAGTACTGGACATGTGAGTATTTGAAACATAGCTTTGCATCTTGCTCATGAGGCCTTGTGGAAAAAAGACCACCGTTTCCCCATTTGGAAGGGAGTTAACAAAAATAATTGAAGAAAAGGGACTGTAGAAGACGACGAAGAAGAAGAAGAAGGACGAGAAGGGGAAGGTGAATGGGAAGGGGAAGGGGAAGAGGAAGAGAAAGAGGAAGAAGATATAGAAAACTACTGCATTCCAGCATGGTTTCAGATTTGCATGAGAATGATAATTATCCCTTCTGATTTCAGAAGTAAATAAGTGCCACATTTTGGGGTGTGGTTCACTTGTTGGTTGGCTTTTTGTATGTATCCTAGAAACCACAAGTTTCCTATAATTGCTTGAGTCTGCCTGAAGCAGTGCTGCCTGCTGTGGTTTTTAACTTTGAAACTGAAAGCCTGCACGCTTTGGCTCTCAGTAGGCAGAGCTAGTATGTTGCAACTATTAAAAGACACCCCTCTGTGGGTTCCTGAACTGTAGAACTGAATCACTCCTCTTGGTTGAACTAGCAGGCTTCTGTGCAGATGCCTGCAGGAGAGGCTATTCTCTTATGAAACCACTGCTCATCTAGACAGTGTAATTCCTGTCTAGCAACTGTTAACAAAGCTGAAAGGTCAGAGAGGACCAAATTGCCAGGGAGAAGCTACATCCTCCTCCACATCTCTTATGTGAGTAAATTAAATAAGACTTTCTATGTACCCTCAAGGGTATTTCACTACTTTTGGGCTCTTCTATATTGGAACTACTTGCAATATAAAATGTGTGTCATTTCTGAAAGAAATTAGTAAACAAATATGTGATAATGTCTCTCTACCCAAGTAATAATTCCCACTACACATAATAATGGTAAGGGAGATTAATTAATAAATACTACAGTGTCAAGTTAATGCTAATCTTCCCTCTGGATATATATTAGATTTCTCTCTCTCTCTCTCTCTCTCTCTCTCTCTCTCTCTCTCTCTCTCTCTCTCTCTCTCTCTCTCTCTCTCTCTCTCTCTCACACACACACACACACACACACAATCTCTTAAAAATAATAAAAATTCAGAATTGAGATCCAGTCTTTCCCTTGGGCCTGATGTGCCTTTATTTTATATGTGTTATCACTGTGCCAGTCTGGGTGGATAGATAGCTTCATACCCAGGCACATTAAAATATTCTGTGAAAAATATGTTATTTCTCTTCTATTTAATGTTATCATAAATATGAAAATAGAGGATAACTGGAAAATATCATAGGGGTAGAATAAAATACAATGGAATACACATTTTCCAACAATAGAAACTTATATTAACCTTTCTTGTTTTTTTAACAGTGAAGGTATGTTTTTTATGTGATCTGTGAGATAAAGCACATCTTGAGAGAGAGTACTTTTCTCTCACCTTGTTGATGGGCATATGCAGTAGCTGGAATGAGAAGGTCTCCCACAAACTCAGATATTTGAAAACTCGCATTCAAACTGGAAACACTATTTGGGAATATTTTGGAGGTACAGACTTGTTGGAGGAAGGACTTCATTGGGGATATGTTACATGGAGCCTATGGAAAGATGACCATTCAGACACTATTTATAGCCTATCGAAAGTCTTTATTCCAGTCACCTAGGCAAACATCCAGTTATTTGAGGACCCAAGTGTACCACCATGTGCCCATAGAACAGGGCATTTGAAGCCTAAAACCACATCTTGGCATCTTGCTAGGGAGCTGCAAGGGAGCGGGGTGGGGAGCTTCAGGCAAGCAAGCAATTTAAAAGAAGCTATGATAAGTAGTTAGCTAGGGCATCTTAACCTCAGTTTCCTAGAGTAGAGTCAAGGAGATCGAATGCTAGTTAAACCTAAAATGGCTTAGCAAGAACACAAGATGGAGGAGCCTCTGCACTGGCTTGTCCTGTAACAGACAAGCTTCTGGTGTTTATTGCCTGGCCTCATTTTCTGTCCATTTTTGCTTCTTCCTGTTTGCTGCTGAGCATGTGAGCCCCCAGTTCCCTGTTCACAGCCACTATAACTGTTTCTTGCTGCCATACTTCACCACCGTGAAGGAATCTTCTCCCTCTAGAACCATAAGGCAAAACAAACTTCTTCCATAACTCACATTTGACCATAGGACTTTATTACAATAGAAACATAAGAGTATAAAACTAGCATAGTTCTTAAATAAATTTATAAATAATAAAAAGTATTACTGTTTGTGTCATGCTGCATTTTGACTCTGGAATTTGTGTTTGACTCTGTATTTTGACTCAAGCTGTATTTTGTCTCTCAAAAGGCCCAGGTGAGAGAACAACCCTGTGACCACCTTCTTTCAAGATCTACCCTCATCCAAGCTGAAACAGCCCTCCTTTCTTACAATTAAAATCTTCAATTTTCTGAAGTGCACCTGCACCTGCAAATTCTAATCCTTTCCTTCCTAGTTTAACCATTAACATTATCTCAGCTAACCAATAAGACATTCCTCTATTTATGAATAATCCCTGGCCCCATAAATAACCCTCATGATCCCTAATAAAAACCCTATCATGTAAGGGAAGTTTTCTCTTCACCATCCCTTTACAAGAGGCTACTAATTTGTCTTTTCTCCTTATACTGCTATTATTCTTGTCCTTCTGATTGAAGCTATTTGGAAATATGGAAACTTTGAGAGGTGGGTCCTAGTGAGAGGTCTCTGAGTTACTAGAAGAATGCCTTTGGTGATAGGAAAAACTTAGCCTTTTTGTTCTCTCTCTTTCTCTCTCTCTCTCTCTCTCTCTCTCTCTCTCTCTCTCTCTCTCTCTCTCTCTCTCTCTCTCTCTCTGCCACTATGTTTCTCTCTGTCATTCTGTCTTTTTGTGTCTCTGTGTCTCTCTGTGTATGTGTCTCTCTCTCCCTTCCTCATTTATTCTCTTAGTGGCCTTGAGGTATCACATGCTCTGATCATGATTATGGGCCCAAATCAATGTGGCAAAACAGCAGTATGATAAAAACAATGAAACTGGAATACAAAATAAAATATTTTCATTATGAAATTTAAATATAAATTTAATTTATTTTGAATTATAGCATAACAATAGCAACAGTATGGAAAAGTTACTGTCTATGGCACCAATGATACTTAGGCTACAGAACTCTTAGCTACCTAAGGATCTTCCAAATCTTACCTTTCTTACCAACCCTGGGCAAACAAAATTCACAATTACAGTAGGTATATATACATTCAGAAATTTTGGCTGTTTTCCCTTAAAAGTTTCTTTAAGGTAATATAGAGATGGGTCAGCAGCTAACCCATGTACTACTATTCCAGAAGACCTGAGTTCAGTTCTAATCACTTTTGCTAGAAAGTTGACAACTGTCTATAACTCCAGTTCCAGGGAGTGTGATGCATCTGGCCTCTTCTAACACCCACATATACATGCGCAAACCTACATAAAGACACCCACATATACATGTAATTAAAAAAATATATAAGATTTCTTTTAATTTAGTTTTGTTTTAATTTATCCTTTGATAATTTCATATACTAAATTTTGATTATATTCATTCCCCTCTCCTAACTTCCCCAGATCCTCTCCCACCTCCCTACCTAACCAACTTTATTCTTTTTCTTTTTCTCTCTCCCTTTAAAACAAACACACTTGGAGTATAGTTTGTGTTGGCCAGCTCCTCTTGGACATATGACATGCCCTTGTTTGTGTTGGCCAGCTCCTCTTGGACATATGACATGCCCTTGAGTGTCATAGAAATACCAAGTGCCATTCAATTGGTGACAACTGACTTTCCTTGACCTACAATCAAATCTCAATAGCTCTTTGACTATGGCTATGGATGGAATACCATATGTACCATCTCTTCTCCATGGTGGGATTTGCCTGGCTTGAAACTGTGGGTTTTTGCATGTTGTTAGTCTCTGTGAGTTCATATGCATATCTGCTCTATTGTGTCTGACAAGATGTTTTCTTGAAGTCATCCACCACCCCGTCTCTTATAGTTTTTCTTTCTTATCTTTTGCCTTGAAATCTAAGCCTTGATGCAAAGAGTAAGATACAGATATTCCATATAGTTTTGAGCATCCCAAATACTCTTACTCTCTGCACATTGACGATTTGTAACTTTCTTTGTTAATTTTGATATAGTGAAAGAAGTAGCTTATCTTATGAGGACTGAGCAATGCACTGATCTATGAGTCATTGCATTTCTATGTTCATTTAGCAGAATAACAGTAGTAGGTTTTCTCCTGGGGTATGTGATCTACCTCTCCATTGGATCTTGGTCTCATTGACAGAAACATGCATGCGTTCTGTATCATTCATGGAGCAGGTCTTAAATCCAATAAAGAAATCAGTTGTGTACTCCCATAACATTAGTGTCACTATAACACCAGTGGGAATATCTGTCTAGGCAGGTCATTATTGTAGCTTGCATGGTTCATAACTGTGTGAGATTGATGATTAATTTTCTCCTTGGTTGCATGTACAGCATCTTCCAGCAGTATGAACACTAGCCAGTAGAAATAAAGCTATCAATTGAGTACCAAGTAGACTTATCTGTGTTCTTTGTTATAGATATGTAGTATATTCAGCAATAGAGTCTTACTTTCAAGTTGTCAAAGTAGCCAATAGTACCAGAATAGTATTTGGCAGGGCAATATGAGACACTACTGGACAACAACTCAAAAAGTGGTAACCCACTCCTGGTACTGGAGAGAGGGGCTTAATTTGATAGTGCAGAGTATCTAGTTGGGTTATTATACTTCTATTATAGGGTAACATCATTGAAACACTTCTTATATATGTTTATATTTTAAGAAGCTTCAATAGTAGTAGGTTACTATGTCTTTTCACAAGGGTTTTAGTTTATTTATCCCTTTTAATATTCCCTCCACTATCCTGACATTCCATCCTCTACCCACGTTAATCTGTTCTTACCATTTTTCCTTTTATCCTTTTATGACATTATATTCTATTTCTCCTTCCTTGTAAGATTCTCTTCTCCCCCCAGTCCCTTAATATTATCCTAACTTCTATGGATATTGTAAATGAAACATGTATGTGTCTGTGTTTATAAAGCTTAGAAAACTATCATCTAAGTCTTATTACTTTTCCAAATTTCAGTCTAGCCCTTTAAAAGTAAAATTCTTTAAAATGTGAACATCATTTAGTTGGTAATGGTGTATATATCTGTGTTCCTAGCAGTTGGGAGACTGAGTCAGGCAAATAATGAGGTTGAACCAATTTGAGCTACAAAGTGAGTTCTAGGCCATCCTGCATCACTACATATATACATATGTATATGCATACATGTATTACATAAAATTACTGTAATATAACCACCCAGGAAAATCTTTTTCCTCAGAAAGTCCCTTAGGCTCCAGGAAGTAATGTATAAATCCTTTGTTTTTTCCATAGTCCCTTCTCAACTGATGTAAAAAATCACTCACAAAGAAAAAGCAAAATGCTTGCTAAGACAAAACAGGAGTAGGTAACTTAAATAAATACTTGTCTTAAGTTTTTATCTTTATTTGGACATAAACTGGACTAGAGACATTGGTATCCCTCTGTAGCTGCAAGTCAACCTGATGGCTCTTCCAAACACCAGCCATTTGGAGAAGGAGACACTGTTTCTCTTTACTGACTCCTAACAAGGGTTCTACAACTCTGAGCTACAAAGGATCTTCCAAAGCTTTTTTCACTTTCTTATTAATCCCTTAGCTGCTTCCCATGTGTTTCTAGGTACTTGAAATTCTAAATGACTACAGAAATAACCACTTCTCACAAAATACAAGAGGCAGTTCTGCTGTGGGATGGTCTGTATGTCAAATGTGTTGCTGATTGGTCAATAAATAAATCACTGATTGGCCTGTGGCCAGGCAGGAAGTATAGGCGGGACAAGGAGGAGAATAGAGCTGGGAAGGAAGGCTGAGTCAGAGAGACACTGCCAGTCGCCATGATGACAAGCCGCATGTGAAGATGCCGGTAAGCCACGAGCCATGTGGCAAGGTATAGATTAATGGAAATGGATTAATTTAAGCTGTAAGAACAGTTAGCAAGAAGCCTGCCACGGCCATACAGTTTGTAACCAATATAAGTCTCTGTGTTTACTTGGTTGGGTCTGACGGCTGTGGGACTGGCAGGTGAGAGAGATTTGTCCTGACTGTGGGCCAGGCAGGAAAACTTAAGCTACACAGTTCTTTTTACCTGTTTTTCTGCATAAGAAATCTATAGATCTCAGGTATTTTAAAAACAGGTGACAATAGTGAATCCATTTTATGGCCCATGATCCATCTGTGCTGAGTTGTGTACCACATGAGCTTGCTGAAATGCCACAAGAAAGTTACTGATTATGAGAGATTACAGTGAAGATAGTTTTAAAAAGCCATTCTTAGGACAACTGTGTGTTCTTTGTTACAACACTGAACATTAGAAGTAAAACCTTCCTCCACTTATATTGACAAGTAATTGATTTGATCTAGCTAGATTTTCTCTTTTTACCTCTACAATAATCCTCTAAATCCTTCCCTAATGGGACACATTCTGGTCTCTAGTAAACTATGTGCTCTGCAATTGATTTGAAAATTAAAGAGCTCAGATAAATGTCATCTTGTTTAAAAGATTGCCTGAGCCTTTTTGAAATAATTGGGGAACTGATGATTTAGTATGTTGAGCAAGGAAGATGGCTGAAATGCAGTGCCCTTGGACAAATCGTCTCAATTGCATACCTCATCTCAGTGAAAAATTTACTAACCAGTAATCTATCTGGGATCAGAATGAAGTATCTATCTACTTGAGCTGTTTGCTATTATAATATATGACCTATCATCCAATAGCCATAAATAGACATGTGCCCTCTGCTTTTCTTTAATATTAAAAAAAGATTTAATGAAAAAAATAAGTTCATTTTATTCATTTCTTAAAGTGGATATCAGGGTAGGGAAAATAAAAGGGATTTTTGGGAATCAAATCCTTCTGTGGCACTGTTCACGTTATCAAAAATACCTTGTAACATTCTCACTTTGAGCATTTCTTGTTGATAACACTAACAGAAGACCAAAGGCACTGGTGGCCTTTATGTTGTGCCTGTGGAAGTGGGGACTCCTAGCAGGCCCAGGTAAGGACAAAGGATTTTTGACATACTGGCCTGAACTCAGTTCTGTCTTTTCCCTTTCTTGGCTTTGGTTCTCTGTAGCACGAATCTTAAAAGGTCTTTTTTGGGGGGTGGGGTGGGGGTGAACGCTGAAAGATCAGAAAGACAGAACAGGCCACAGCTAGCGTCACCTTGCCAACATCTCAGCCGATCCTGTTTCCTCAAACTGGAAGCCTCTGAGTCCTCATCCAAATGGATCTCAGCTGAACTGCTGCTAAAAGCCTAAAAGCTTAACCAGGCTCTAGTTCCTGGTCCTCACGGCTTATATACCTTTTTGCTTCCTGCCATCACTTCCTGGGATTAAAGGCATGTCTGGCTGTTTCCAGTATGGCTTTGAACTCACAGAGATCCAGATGGATCTCTGCCTCCAGAATGCTAGAATTAAAGGTGTGTGTGTGCCACCATTTTCTGGCCTCTATGTCTGTCTAGTCGCTGTTCTGTCCTCTGACCCCAGATAAGTTTATTAGGATGCACAATATATTGGGAAACACAATATCACCACATTTCACATTTTTTGTCTAAAATTTAAAAAAGCTTATAACTAATACAAGAAAAACTATATCCAATAAGTATGTACAATATATACAGTCAAGAATTATATTAACAATACCTAGTCCATTAACATTTGACAGATTCAGACAGAAAACTTCATTATATACATTAATAATTTCCAGTCCATTAACATTTGACAAATTCAGACAAAAAATTTATTACTTATCATATTTAAAACAAATAGTTTCTTTTTAAAAGTAGATTTAATAACTGACCTTTTTATCTTATCATATGCATGTTCTCTCTTTTTTCTTTTCTGAGTAGATTAAAAAATCTATCCTTTTATCCTATTATTTCTATATCTTTTTTTCAGAGTAGATTCAATAGTCTACCTCTTATCTATATCCTCTTTTTTCTTTTTTAAAACAAGAACCCTGAATCTAATCTCCTTTGTTTAGCTTTTTTTTTTGACCATTAACAATTAACAACTTGTAACCAACCATCGTAAACAATGACAATATCCATAACTCATTAAATGACCAAAAACTATCTACCTTTTGGGAATGTGGGTGTCATTTTTTTAAAATTACTTCCTGTTTCTGAGGGCAAAGACATCTTTAGGGGATTGTGAAAAGAAAATTTTGGGGTTAATTGTCAAGTCCTGTATCATTTGTCACGTTTCTGCATATTGGGGAAGTTCAGGTCTTGTCTTAAGTCCTTGTTCAAATAATCTGTCAGGCTGGATGATCTCAGCTAGCCATCTTGAAGTTGTCCTGAGTAGTTTGTAGTTCAAAGCTGATCTTTGGGTGGTGCTAAACCAGCTTAATGGCTTTATCATAGTCCATGTGGAATCATCTTTGTGGGGTCCCGTCATCATTTTGAAGATTTCAAAGTTGCTGTTAGGCATGGTCATGGTTCCCTGTAGATTTTTTTGGGGGGGCCGAGGGTGAACACTGAAATATCAGAGACTGAACAGGCCACATCTAACATCACCTTGCCAACTTCTCAGCCTATCCTTTTTTCTCAAACTAGAAGTCTCTGAGTCCTCATCGGAATGATTCTCAGCTGAATTGCTGCTAAAAGTCTAAAAACTTAAGCAGGCCTATGTAGTGGGTAGCTATTCCAGTCTTGATCTGGAAGTTCCAACCCCCATTGAGGCTTTGGTAACTGTCACGCTTACAAGGCTGGGTCAAGAGAGGACTCTGAAGACCCAAGATCCAGATACGCCGGCTCTCTTAGTTCCTGGACCCTGGATGCTGGAGGTAGACTGAGCAGAGTTCTCCAGAGAACACTGCCGGACTGCACCACGCTTTTCCCAGACTCTGTAAACTATCCATTCACTTGTAAGTTACCCCACAAAATAAACCTCCCTTTTAACTACGTGGAGTGGCCTTAATAATTTTACCAATAGGCCTAGTTCCTGGTCCTCATGCCTTATATACCTTTCTGCTTCTTGTCATCACTTCCTGGGATTAAAGGCATGTGTCACCATGTCTAACTGTTTCCAGTGTGGCTTTGAACTCACAGAGATCCAGATGGATCTCTGCCTCCAGAATGCTAGGATTAAAGGTGTGTGTGCCACAATTTTCTGACATCTGTGTCTGTTTAGTGACTGTTCTGTCCTCTGACCCCAGATAAGGATATTAGGATGCACAATATATTGGGGAACACAATATCACCACAGTCCTCATTTTAGTCTGCAGATTGCATGGCTTGATCATACAGATGGTGGCCTGGAATTAGACATTATACCAAGGAGCATTCTTCAAGGTGCCTCTGTGGCTTCTGGTGTCTGTGCTCCCACCAGATCTCAAATTCCTATTTGAAGTTGGCCTCAAACTCCATCTTCAAGTTTCTGAGCACCCTGCATTATGTGTGCTCAATATGGGTTTGACAGGTGTTCTCACACAGCCACTCTGAAGTCCTTGCTACTGGGATACAGGGCCCCCAGATCCCTTGTTTGCACTTGCTCCCCAGGTTTCCCGTCTTCACTTTGTCTGTTTTGACCACCATGGAGGGGATTTGCAGGAGGATGAGACAAACTTAGGAGAAAGAAGCCTCAATGCTGCATATCTCTAGTTCCCACACTGCTTCACTCCCTCCCGCACCAGCCACTGGTTTTATGCTCTTCGTGCTCTGATTGTAAGAGCAAATAAACCTTCTCTCTCTCTCTCTCTCTCTCTCTCTCTCTCTCTCTCTCTCTCTCTCTCTCTCTCTCTCTGTGTGTGTGTGTGTGTGTGCGTGTGTGTAATATACTGCACATAACAATATGCCTAGGGATAGCAAAAACATTCAAATAGTCAGAAAAAATATTGTTTGGAGTGTTTTCCTGAAACAGAACTTATTCCACTAGAAAAGAGATCCTGTATGAACTTTACCCTGGACTTTACAACAAGTGTATCATGATCCCACCACAGTCTGCAAGGCATTCAATATTCAGCTTCACCTCTCTGACCCAAGTTATATAAGTAAACAGATTAATTTATAGTTTCCTTTTTATAAGCTAAAGTGAAATCCATGAGAATTATTGATATAGCAAATTATTCCTAGGTACATGCTTCAGGTTAGTTAGACAAAGTTAATAAAAAATATTTAAGGAAGAATCCACTGGGCTTTGTGGTTAAATGGGACTTGTTCAACTGAGTAGACCCAAAATCCTTGGAGTGCATGACTAAGACAGTAAAACATATTTGACCTCATAAAACCTTCAGAGGCCTTATCTCACTGCTGGCAATTGCTGGGTAAGTGTTGTTTAAGAGAAAATCGAACCGAGTTCTTCCTAATCCCTGTTGGTCAGATTAAAAGGAAATGACCAGTGGAGTGGCATGGTGTGGAAAATTTGCCAGAAGCCAAAACCACAAAGAAACACATGAGGTGGAGTTGTGAAGTACAGAGAAAATATTTTTGTATATTTGTATAGACTTTGAGAATTATAAAATAAAATTTGCTAAAAACATAGATTGCAAAAGAATCAAACTTGAGAAGGTAATTTTCAGCTGCATAGATAAGAAGTCCAGAGAGATTTGCCTAACTCTAAAGGTATATATATGTATATATGCTTTTGTATCAAGGTATAATAAAGCTAAGAATCTTGTATATAAAGCTAAACCTCAAATGTCACTGACATGAAGAAGTGGGATGCATTTATGTTTTTTCATTGTTTTGTTTTTTAAGTCTAGGGTGAGAATCCATGTGTTAAGAATTTGGATATGTCCCCCAAAAGTATGGTTTAAAGGTATGCCTGAAAGTCCGTGGTATGATTTGGAAATGATTAAACCTTTAGGCTCAGAAGCATAGTGGAAAGAAGGTGCATCATTGGGCTATGCCCTTGAAAGTGGTACTCAGACATAGGTTATCCTCTCTTCCTCACTCATTTCCTTGACACTGTTAAGTTGAGCAGCTTCCCTTGTTGTAAATTGCCACCTGATGCACTAATGCTTAAATGAAAGAAGACAACCAATCCTGGACTGCATCTTCTAAACCATGAGCCCCAAATCCCACTTTCAAAGCTGATTTAGCTCAGATACTTCTTATAGTAACAGAAAACTGCCTACCACACCAGGAATTCTTCTATTTAGTTTCCAGTGGAAAAAAATAACTGTTTTTCTTACTTTTTAGCAGAGAGATTGAAATTCTTCTTTTACTTCTCAAAATAGAAACTGAAAAAAAAAATCTGCCTTTTCACAAACATTTATTTTCGGATAGCCTGGTCACTTACATAGATTATTTCATCTGTCTTTTCTTTTCCTAAAAATGTATCATCGTTTTTATTTGTGTGAGTATGATGTGCATGTATGTGTGATGGTGGTGATTGTGGTTGTGGTGGTAGTTGTGTTGTTGTTGGTGGTGTTTTGTGTGTGTGTGTGTGTGTGTGTGTGTGTGTGTGTGTGTGTGTGTGTGTGTGTAAACGTTTGCGTTCATTTGCTGATGTGTGCACATGTGGAAGCCTGAGGTCGGCGCTGGATGTCCTCCTATATCTCTGTCCACCTTAAATTTTTTTGATACAGGGTCTCTCACTGGACCTGGAATTCACTATTTTAGAGGTACTGGCTGACTACTGAGACCCGAGGATCTGTTTGTTTGCCAAATTCCACTCCCAGTACTAGAGTTACAGATTCATACAACCTGCTTGTTTTTTACATGGGTGGTGGGGATCTTGTATAACAAGCACTTTACCTAATTAAACATTTCCCTAGCATCTGTTTTCCTCTTTGTGTGGTGTATAGGTTTCTGTGTCTGTGTATGTATAGGTATACATGTATGTGTGTAAACTCATCAATTAATCAACATCAACTGGACAAAAAGCTCCAAGCATACTTGTCTCTATCTACTCATTCCTAGATTCACATACGTGAGCCAGCATACTTGTCTGTGTATGTGGCTGCTAGAGATCCCAACCTGTCTTTTTGCTTCTGCAGCCAGGAATCCATCTTCCCAGTCCGTAGCTACCCCTGCGCACATTGTAAGAAGAGAAACATATGGAAAGATCAAAGATATTATTATTATGTAGGCATTAATAACTAATCTATACATGATACAGAACTCTGTACATACTCAGGAAAATTAATAAAAATAAATATTAAAAATTTAATAGTGCAACAGATTTCATAAGCCATTTTTAACATTGTGTCTAGAAATATACTTTATAAAGGGGATGGAACAATGTGGTGATATTTTATTTGTGCTTTAATAAATAAAGTTTGCCTGGAGATCAGAGGAAATAGCAAGCCATTTTAAGTAAACAAAGTAGTCTGGCAGTGGTAGCATATGCCCTTAATCCTATCACTTAGCAGGCAAGATCTCTGTGTGTTCAAGGCCACACTAGGGAACAGAGCCAAGCATGGTGACGCACGCCTTCAATCCCAGTACCAACCATAGAGACCTGGAGGTCTGTACAGACAAACAGAAAGTGACAGACCTGTGGAGGAAGAGGAAGTGAGGTAGCTGGGCTAAGAGCCAATGAGAGGGCAGAAGAACAAGGCAATAAAGGTGTGGGTACACAGGAAGTAACTCGTATTTGGAAGCTGCTGATTTGGTGAGGTAAGGTTAGCTGTGGCTTTCCCTATTTCTCTGATCTAAGGCTTTCACACCTATATTTGGCTCCATGGTTTTTATTTAATAAGACCATTTAGAAATTCATCTACAGAACATTATTTCAATTAAGGTTTCTGGGCACCTCTCTTCATAGGCACACCAAGGTGTCTATCCAGTTATGTACCAATCTACTGGCATAAACTGGGGCAAGGTAACAGAGTACTTGAATTTAGCATAGTAAAATGCAAGATTATTTGAAGAAATACACAAAACAGTAAGGTACCTGGATCCCATGATGCCTTACTACTAAAAGAAGCCAAATACTGAGAGAGGTGCTCCCAACTTGGGAAAATATCAAAGAAGTCCATTTGCTAGACTTTAAATGCACTAGCGAGCCTTCCCATGGTGAAAGCCAGTGCTAAGAAATGTTCTATGACCCCTTCCATCAAGCCATACTTAAGACTGTACTTCTAGAACTTCCATATGACAGGTGGTGAAGATTCTGTCTCTACTGCATCACTCTCCAACCTCAGGCATTATAGAGTAGTGACTGTTCTTTGTCAACCTGACAGAATTTGCAATCACCTGAGAGAAGAACTTGTGATCATGCTTGTGAGGTGTTATCTTGGTTTTATTAATTGCATTGTTTATTGTTGGTTGAGGTTCTTGACTGTATAAGTTGAAGAAAGGGAAGCATATTCATGCATTCATTACTCTTGATTCCTGATTGTGGATGGAAAGTAATTAGCTGCTTTCTGCTTCTGCTGCCTGGACTTCTCTGCTGTGATAGACTATACCTTTGAACTGTGAATCTGAATAAACTTCTCTCCTTTAAATTGGTTTTGTCAGAGTGTTTTAATACAGCAACAAAACAAAGAAAAATACTAAGATAATATAAAGATACAAAAGCTTTTTATGGTTGTTTGTCCCCCAGGCCAAAATTTAAAGCACCATATGTAGACTAGAGCTCACAGAGTATCTATGTATGATAAGCATCAGGATATTGGTAGGCTTGGGGGAGGGACCTGAGTATTGAATGTACACTTCCACACATAGTGTGAAGACACTGCTGTCCCTTTGGCTATGAGACTCAGGTGTGACTCAGCTTAGTCGCAGTCCTGCTACCCAAGGGTACACCTCCAAATTTCACCTCCTAACCATGGGTACAGCAATTTCTAAGCTAGTGTTTACAGCCAGGGCTCTAGATCTGTCCTTATGATGACATAGACTTATGCTTGAATGAAACAGCTTACGTTCCTGCTTTCTATACCACTGACCTTGGTAAATGACATTGTGGCTGTAAGAGTCAGGCAGAAACCAACTTATACTGAACCAAAAGGCTTTTAAAACCAATACACAAACTAGAATAGTATAGTATGGTCAAAGACACATTGATTGAGTATAAGACAGAGAAATAAGAATAAGACTGACCAGAAACTTATCAGTAGGACAGAGAACACTAGCACTGAGAAAATGCTATTGTCCCACATTCCAATGTCATCACATAGATACCTTTGGAACAACTTAACCTTCTGAGAATACATGTGTTTCTAATCTACAAAGCATCTATCAAGCTAACATGATTTGTGACTTGTGGCAGTTGTCTTGGTTCTAATTAAACTCAGATCCCATGGTACTGTGTGTCTTGGTCTCACCTAGTGTTGAACTGGTCTTAGTAGACTATGTATTCAGTCTATAGCACAGTTTGGGAGCTTTCATAGCCACTTTTATGAAATAGGAAACTAGGGATGACCACTCATGAAGAACCTACACAAAGGTGGGCAGTGTCTTTTATTATGTGACCACAGCCAGTTAAAGACACATGAGGCATCTAGTTTTACCTTAGCCCTTGGAATACTTTGGGTAAGACTCTTTTTAATTCTTTAATGTCTCTCTTAATTCTTTCTTAGGAATATGTGAGCAATTATTTGGGTAAGCAATGGGCTTGTAATATACTTCCGTATTGAAAAAAAAAAACCTAAAACAAACAAAGAAACAAAAAAAAAACAAATCAACAGCAGATTTCTGAAAAATTTGGACTCAGGAACCATCCGATGTGAAAACAGAGAAAGTGACTATAGGCTTGGAGAAAATAAGAATACTGCTTAAAATTTATGAAAAGACAGGCACCAAAAAAGGCCACGTTTTAAAGACAAGAATAAACACCTGAATGTTCGATGCATACATGTTATAAGCTCAAGAAAATCATTAACTGAAGAAACTATGCCAATCAAAATAAGTTCCTAGACACTGGTTAGTAATTAGTAGGGGAATATATTCAGGTAGAGAATATAAAATAGATGAAGTACCTATAGCAATTCAATATCTTGAAGAAAACACAAAAATGTTTAAACATTCTAATTGAGAAACTTAAGATATCAAGATAAACAAATTCTGTACAAATTCTTGAGCTAAAAATATCCTCAGTAAAATTAAAAATGAGATTAAAAGGAATCAATAATGTGATAGATCACAGAGAATAATTACTGAGGTCAAAGACAAGCTTTTTGAAAATTGTGGCTTTGGCCATGGTACATGCCACAGACAGCATTTGGAGAAGTCAAGAGAAAAAAAAATGGAAGTTACAAAGAAAGCTTACAGTAACTTTAGAGCAGTATAATGAGCAAATTTTGGTAATACTGAGGAATGACAGCACCTATGGTTTAGAAAGTTTATCAAAAGAAAAACAAAACAAACAAACAAACAAAAAGAAACAGAAAAGTTCCACAACCTACAAAAGGCTACAAATATCCAGATATAAATAGCAAAGAGAAAGCAAACCCACATGGTGGGAAGGAGGTGGCAACTTCTGAAGCATGCTGAATATGCATGGGAGGGGGAATCAGTGAATATTCCCAGATTTTCACAGCACATTGGGACAAATTACCCAGCTGACCCTCCAGTCACATTTCCCTCCTGGCAAGGCCCTCTGCTGCTGCTTAACCTGCCCTGGTACTTTGCATATAGCCTCTGCTTTACATGTAGCCCAGTTGTTAGAAAGCTGCTTCAAGCAGTAAGCAATAAATACTGCAATTTAGTGAACTCTCCAGCTTTATGTGGAAGAATAATGACACAGATCTTTCCAGTGATTTGGATAATGCACATAATAAACACAGGAAACAAATGAATTGATTGTGGAAATCAGGAAACTAGGTACTGGAGAGATTGTTCAGTGGTTAAAAAACATTTCTCTTGCAGAAGACTGAAGTTTGGGTTGTTATACACATGCCTGGTGATTTACAACAACCTATAATTCAATGGGATCCCAATCCATGGGACCTGATGCCCCTTTCTAGTCTCCATGGTACACATAACCTCAAGCTCCATAAAAAACATACACACATAATAAAAATAAAATATTCAAAAGAAATCAGGATACTGAATAAAATGACAGAGCATTAAATGAACAACAGTGTTCAGAACTCCTGCAGGATAGAGACATCTTACTCTTAACTCTTAAAGAAAAAGAGAAAAAAGAGCACTTAAAGTCTTTATTTGAAATTTTAATACTTGTGGGTAAATAAAACATATCTCCGGATGGACCCAAGGATGGTGGGATCCTAGCTCTCTTCACTCCTCATAATTATAGAGTACTGCTGGAGTGTCTGTTAAACTATGGTAAAGAAGTCTTGAGGAGAAAGAGTTTTGAGACCAGAGTGGGAATCTGAAGAACACTGGGCAAATGAGAAATGTGAAGAAAAAGGACAAATCATCTAGAAAAAATACCCTGAGAAAAAGAGTAAAATGGACTATTGGTATATCATCTATAAAATTTCATAAGTCTTCCTAAATGTTTGTTTCTGCTCTTCTCTAAAGACATTTAACACTATTGGTCTTCTTATAGTCCCAGTTCAAGTAAAAATTAAAGCTGGCTTTGGAGTTGGAGAATGGCTCTCCTTCTTTAAACCCAAGCATGTTGTTAAAAGGAAAATGCAAACTCCCTGTATCATGCCAGAAGAAAGAGCCATCTTCTGATATGGGACAGGAGAAAAACCAAATTAATTAAGGAACTATTTATTCTATTACTACTAATCTCAATTATTTGATTCTATTCTGATTCTTTAAATTTTTCTTAAAGTATGAATTTTATATCAAAATTTATAAGATTAATATATATGTATATATATACATTTTAAGCTTTGTTAAGATATTAATGGTCATATAGAATACTAATTCTAGAAAAAAAAAGGCTTCAGTTAGCTGCCTATACATGTCTTTGTGTTTGAGTCTTTATCAGTTTTCTGCAGGAAATCATGGCCAGGCCTAACATCAAATTTGAAGTCTCCAGGAAGAAGATGGGGCCCCACAACAACAACAATTCCACGTGGACAATAATAATACCACTAAGCTGACAAACATCATCTACAGATCAGCTTTGGACTACAAACTGCTCAGAGCAATTTTGAGATAGCTAGCTGAGATGATCCAGTTTCAAAGACTACTTGAATAAGGACTTGAGATAAGCCTTGAACTTTGGCATTATGCTCAGACTGGACAACAAAGGATATAGCTACCTTTCCTAGAATTTGACAATTAACCCAAAATTTTTCTTTTCAGAATAAAGATAGCTTAACCCATATCCAGCAGGAAGCAATTTTAAGAATATGATGCCCACATTCCCAAAGAGGTGGTGTGGGGCGGGTGGTTTTTTTTATCTTTTAATGGGTTTGGGGTCTGGGATAATCTTCATTGTTTAGGAAGGTTGGTTACAAATTGTTGTTAAGGGTTAGGAAAAGGGCTAATCAAAGGAGATTAGATTTAAGGTTCTTGTTTTTTTTTTTTTAAAAAAGAATATAGAAATGATAGAATAGAGGGTAGATTATTGAATCTACTCTGAAAAATAAAGAGAAGATATAGATATGAAATAGATAAAAAGATAGATTCTTGAGTCTACTTTTAAAAGACTTTTACTAGTTTTAAACACTTTACGTTGGATTGGATTTTTGTGTATTGTATACAAATTATATATATATTGAGATTGATATTGTTAGAAAATGATATACACATATTTCTAATCTTCTTCAAGACATTGTACTTATACTGTTCATTTAACAATGTAATGCAATTTGCTGATCCTTTAGTGTTATTATTACCAACTATTAGGATATAAAGAAATGAAAGTTAGTAGTTAGAC
This sequence comes from Peromyscus californicus insignis, assembly GCF_007827085.1. Classification (NCBI taxonomy): domain Eukaryota; kingdom Metazoa; phylum Chordata; class Mammalia; order Rodentia; family Cricetidae; genus Peromyscus; species Peromyscus californicus. The sequence continues at coordinate 71,284,258 of NW_026294391.1, read as the reverse complement.
ATTACAATCGAACTTGTAGTCATATTAGGCATGTTTTCAAGATCGAGCAGATATATTTTAGATAGACAGGTCATCTTCAAACCCTTCAGAGATCTACAGAATATGGCATTTAAAATGTTTTAATAACTTAGAAAATTTTTCTTTTTTGTTATGGCTATGAGACATGCTGGCTCCTGGCAGTACCAATCTAATTCAGAGAAAATATGGGCATTGAAGAAACTACATATGGAGCTAACTTTCATTGTGGCAAAATTTAGCCACTGGACAACAAAGTATTCTCAAATCGACTGCTGACACACAGGACAAAATGGACAGAGCAGACATGAAACAAAGGACTACCGATTCTTGCCAAGACAATTGTGGCTGTGGCTTTAGCAACAGGCATCCTCTGAGGCCAGGACAAAATGGCACCATCCCTGAAGTGGCCTTTGCAATCTGGAAAAAGTACAGTGCCTCTTTATTTGAAGGCAGCTGAACAGGCAGTGAGTGGACCAATGGCTTCTGATGTTCAGTGGAACAGCAGCTGAAACAGTTATTCTTGAAAGAGTAAGTAAGCTGACAGAGTCTAACCTCCCAATGGTAGACTGACATTTAATAGAGTGATGCAGAGAAGAACAGGATCCCGAGATGAAGCCACACACACACAGCCAAGAAGAATGGACAGCTGAATTAGAAAAACATCAACAATTTCCAGAATTTAAAATCCTGAATCATGACAGGACACTAGTGGAATTCAGGTGTTTCTGGTACAGGGACTACTCTCACCAAATGTGAGGTTGAACTGTTGGCCTAGTGTACACCCTACTTCACAAATGAGTCTGTCAGATATATTAAGCCTATAGGCTGAAGATGATGCCCCAACACTTTGGAGAAACCTCAGATGACTGTCCAGGTTGCTGGCTGTTTCTGTCAACTCACATTTTTTTGGAAGCCCCTTGTGTGCACTTCCTGTTTTTACTTTTTTAGGTAATATTATTTCCTTCTTTGGTCTCTGAGGGAGTTGAAGATTAGTTATAGTTATAGTTGAAGATTAGATAGTTATAGTTAGTTAAAGTTTAGATATTATAGTTTTCCTTGTTAAGAATTTCAGAAAAGAAACTCACTAAAGAGTAAGTGTATTAATTTGAAAGACATTATAAGATATTTCTGTTAGTAATATAAGTTAGAATAGAAAGTGAATCAGGTACATTTTGGACTTACTAAAATAGGATAGATAATGGAATTATTTTCTCTGAATATGTCAAATACAAATGGACTAGACATTGTTTAGGTATTTATTGTTTGTATATATTGTATATAGTTATTGTACTTTTTGTATATAGTTTTTCTTATATTAGTTATAGCGTTTTTCCTTTTTTCTTTTTATTAAAATAGAAAGGGGGAAATATGGTGATATTTTATTTGTGCTTAAATGTGATTTTATTTGTATGTTAATAAATAAAGTTGCCTGGGGGTCAGAGCTAATAGCAAGTCATAGCAGAAGCCGGGCAGTGGTGGCACACGCCATTAATCCAATCACATGGCAGGTAAAGTCTGTGTGTTCAAAGACATAGCCAGCTTGAAGACACATGTCTTTAATCTCAATACCAACCATAGAGTCCTGGAAGTCTCTATAGACAGGCAATGATGAGAAGGTCATGTGGTTGGGTTTACAACCAATGAAAAGGCAGAACAGAAAGTTAATAAAAAGACAGACACACAGGAATTAGGTCTCTTTCTCAGGGGAAGGACAGTGGCAGTAGCAGCAGGTGATAAGAAGGCGGTTTTAGTCTCAGCTCTTAGCTAGTGCTCTGACCTCTTGGGCTTTTAACTCTGCTTTTGGCTCTGTGTTTCTTATTTAATAAGACCATTACATCTGTACATAATGTTGTATTCTAGAACAAAAGGAAACAGGAAATAAATGTTAGAGATCTATGACAACAGTGTTCTGGGAGAAACAAATTCTCAGGGAAGTGAGATACTCAACCTTGTATTTTTTGGTACTAGTGGATTTTCTCCTGAAATTAAAGATATTGCACAAAGAATTGTCCAGTGCTGTCCCCAAACTCTGTAAATACATTCTTGCTTGTGTATCTACACTTGTGGTTGACAAAATTGGTCTCCATTAAGAACAACTGAGAACGGTTACCTGTTTTCGTCATTCACCCATGCTGCTTTTATAACTAGACAATGTCATTTCTAAGTTTGTTCGGTAGTTTTTTGTCAGAATAGTGAAGAATGGAGTAAAGAACTAAAAGAAAATTGTCGTTCTCAGTGGGCAGGCAGGGATGATGATTTTGATATTTTAGTGGACCTTCTATGAGTGCTTCTTTTATGCTTAAATGAGAAAAATAGTGGTGGCATAACCGTACAGTGGGGGGAGGATGTGTATTCTGTAGTGCCATAATATATACTTTTATCTCATTGATTCCATTGTTGATTTTCAAAATGCCTGCTGTTTCACAGGGGCCTTTGGGAATCTCTAGGATCAAATTTATAATATCTTCTTTGCAACCAAGTGATTTCTTATAGCATTCCATACACTCAACAAAGCAATAGAAAATATTGAAGTTTATTTTGATCTTTAGATTGAAGAAACCATAAACTTACCACAAAATTTCATATTTAAATGTACTTGCTGGGAGAAAGTTTATAAGGCTCAATGAGGTAATGTAAAAGCTCAACTAAATTCTGAACATTCCTGGAAAAAAGCCTAAGTGTTCTGACAGTAGAGCACATTATTCAGGAACTTAAAGATGTATTTCCAGGACAGCTCCTCAAAGCTCTTACACATTTTTTTCTGGTGCTTCAGTCATAGACCATCTCAAATCCAACATGTTGGAGGAAAACCATGCTGACATGTATAAAAGTGACTTACCCAATTCTTGCACATGCTCAACTGAGCTGCACTGTCAGAGAATCATGCAGAGTACATGTTCAACATGTCTACTTCGTAGTCAAGCCAGAATCTTCTTGTCCATACAAGAAACTGACTTATCTGCTTCCATCATTTTTTTTTTGTTTTTTTTTGTTTTTTTTTTTTTTTGTTTTTCGAGACAGGGTTTCTCTGTGCAGCTTTGCGCCTTTCCTGGAACTCACTCGGTAGTCCAGGCTGGCCTCGAACTCACAGAGATCCGCCTGGCTCTGCCTCCCGAGTGCTGGGATTAAAGGCGTGCGCCACCACTGCCCGGCTGCTTCCATCATTTTTATTCCCAGTGATTATGTCTATCTCACCTTGATTTACAGAAAAACCTACAAAATTAATGTTTGGAGACTTGACTGGAAATAATACAGAAAATATTGCTTTTATTTGTGGTGTTGTGAATCAATTTCCTATAATGAATTTCAATCTAAATAAATAACAAATTGAATTTAAAATTCCAAAATCTATTTAAATGTATTTTGTAATCAAGGCTGCACACATGACAGTTAAAAAGGTAATTTTCCAGGCTACAAGGGAAAATAAACACATGATAAATAGTAGTATCCTATTCTGCCTGATAGAAGACATTTCAATACAAACATTGCAGGCAGAAAGTTGACTGTTACATCATAGTAGTTAAACAAAGCAAACAAACAACACACACACACATACACACACACACACACACACACACACACACACACACACACACACACACACACACAAACACACTGTTAGTCAAGAATACTGTACCCAATAAAATTATGCTTCACAAATGGAGGATGGATAGAGACTTTTCCCAGATAACTAAGAACTATGTCTCCACAGGATCCATTCTGAAAGATAAGACAAAGGACATTTCCCAAACTAAAACAAAGAGATATTGTTATGAACAACTATATGCCAACTAATTTGATGAATCTGGAAGAAAGGAGTTTAAATGAATGAACTGTAAAGACAATGTAAATCCATACAGACCATCAAGCAATGATACTGTATCATTAATAAAAAGCAAACTACCAAAGAAACTTCAGAACTAGACCACATCACTGATGAATTCTTCCAGAACTTCACACAGCTACTAGCAGTTCTCCTTAAATTATTCCCCGCAAAAATAGAAGAGAAAGTGTTTTTCTAAACACATTCTAATAGGTTACCCTTGCATTTGTGGTAATATTTTATTTGTGCTGAAATGTGATATTTCATTTGTATGTTAATAAATAAAGTTTGCCTGGAGATCAGAGGTCATAGTCAGCCATAAACAGAAGTCAGGCAGTGGTAGCACACACCTTTAATCCAATTACATAGCAGGTAGAGTCTCTGTGTATTCAATGACACAGGCAAATGTGGTGATACATGCCTTTAATCCCAGTACCAAACATAGAGACCTGGAGGTCTGTATAGAAAGGCAGGGATGAGGAAGGGATGTGGCTGGGCTTAGAGCCAATGAGAAGGCAGAACAAGAAGGCAATAAAGGCATAGGTTAGACAGGAAGAAGCTCTCTTGGGAAGCTACAGTGACATGGTGAGCTAAGGTTAGTTGGCGGCTATTGCTCTGATCTCTACGATTTGTACCCCTGTATTAGGCTCTGTGTTTCTTATTTAATAAGACTGTTTAGAAATTCATCTACATACATTATTATCAAAATCAAAACTAACCCATACACACACACACACATACAGAGAGAGAGAGAGAGAGAGAGAGAGAGAGAGAGAGAGAGAGAGAGAGAGAGAGAGAAGATAGGAACAGTATAGTTCGGTGTTTTTGATCAACATAGATACCAAAAAGACTCAACAAAATAGAAAACTAAATATAATAACATGAAACCATATTCACCATGATAGATGAACTGCTTCTACATATGCAGTTCAATAAATATGATAGAGAACACTAGCAGAAAAATGAACAAACATCATGTGGCCATCCTATTTGAAAGAGAAGTGGCATTTAATACAATTTAATATCCTTTTATGATAAAAAAATAATAACAAATTAGATATCAAAAGAATGTTTCCAACATGTTAAACATTATTTATTATGATGTACCAAGTAATATTATATTAAATGGAGGAAAGCTCAAAGCTCTATGACCTAGAAGAGGAAAATGATAATTACTTTTAACATTGGTATTCAACACAGTGCTGAAAGTCCTCTTCAGAGCAATTGAAAAAGAGAAATAAATAAATAACATCTAAACTGGAAAACAAAATGTCAAATGTCACTGTTTGTAGATGTCATAACATTTATAGAAAACTCACCAAATTCTGCCCTCCCCAATCCTTTTTAGAACTAATGGAAGAGACCAGCAAAGTTGTAAGATACAAAGTTCACATGTAGGGGACAAAAAGATGCTTTGTGAGGATAGGTGCTGGTTGCCAAGCCAGACAACCTGAGTTCTTACCTGAGACTCACATAGTTTAAAGTGAGAACTGAGTTCAGCAAGTTTCACTCTGACCTCCACTTGTATGCTGTGGCACATATATGCACATACATACACACACACACACACAAATAAATATAATAGAAAAAATTGTTCCTACATGTAAAAATCACCAGTATTGGTATATGTCAAGAGTATATTGTGTCAAAAAGAAATTTTAAAATCCAACCCATTTATAGTAGCTACCAAAAACAAAGATAATTAAATCTAAGAGATAAATAATCTCTATAATGAAATAAAGAAAAAAAATGTAGAAAAGCAGAAAAAGATCTTATTTTCAACTACTGAAAGAATCAATGTTTTCAAAATGTACAAAACTCAAAAGCAACTGTTAGATCCAATGGAATCCTTATCAACAAACCAGTGACATTTTTGACTCACCTAGAAAGAAAACTTCTTTGAGATGTACATTTTATATTTATGTGTGAGCTCATACATGCTCATACAACATATGTCAAAGTAACAGAGGAGATCAAAAAATAGCCTTAGATGCCAGAGAGCTGGAGTTATAGGTACTTGTGAGCCACCTGAAATGAGTGGCATGAACGGAACTTGTGTCTTCTGTAAGAATTGTATACATTCTTAAATGCTAAGCTATCTTTCCAGTGCTACTCCACTCCCACTCTCACAGAAACAGACTTTCAAAATATATAGAAGCACAATGAAACCAGAATACTGAAAAATATTCTGAAAACCCAGAGCAAGGCTGACTTCAAAATATTTGTCGAAGCTATGTCACTTAAAGCAGTATTATGTCATAACAAAGAGAAACATACAAATCAATGTAATAGAATAGAAAGGGGTATGTATGTTCATCACTTGTATTGTTGTTGAGGTAAAATAAACAATAAAAGGAACTTAAGAAAGGACTGACTTAGATTATAGTTCCAGAGGATATGATCAATCATAGCAAGGAAGTCAAGGCAGTAATAGCGGGAGGTGGCTGGTCACTTTGCCTCTACAGTCAGGAAGTACTGAGTGATCAATGTTCATGCTCAGCTCCGTTTTTAAAAAAATTCAGAATGGAAACCAAGACACTGAATTCTGCTACCCACATTTAGAGTATGTCTTCCCATCTCAACTAACTCAATTTGGAAAATCCCTCATACTTGTGCCCAGAGACTCATAAGGTGATTCTAAATCCTATCATATTTTCAATCAAGATTAACCATTACAGGTAAAATTATGTATACAACTAACAAATCTATATTCATCAGTAACCATATGGAAATGGAACTCAAAACCACAATGATTTATCACTATTAAGAATTTCTGAGAATAAATATAAATAGTGCTGGTGGAGACATGAAGATAAGGTAATATTTGTACAACACTGATGAGACTGTAAGTTAAACAACACTATGGGAAACAGTATGGGGGTTCCTTAAAAATTAAAACAAGAATTCTCATAAGTCTCAGACATCCTACTGTTTTCATGCATATCCAAAATGAATTGAATAAGCATGGGAAACATACACCTGGGTTCCTGAGCTCTTTGTAGCCCTACTTACAATTCCCAAGAAAGAGAAACAACCTAAGTGATCATTTCTTTTGTAAGTAAAAGAATAATGATACATATACACAATGAAATATTATTTAGCAAAAAGAAAAAATAAAAATTTGACATTTCCCATGGTTGGGACTGCATCGAATGATTCAATCTTGTATATGTCAAGAGTATGCCATATGTATCATAAGTATCACATGATCTCATTCATGTGTAATCTTTAAATTTTAATATAAAAATTGTGGTGATAATGGTGGTTTTAGAAGTAGTAGCAATATGAAGGAGGTTTGTAAGTGTTCAACAACTGTACTGTTATAATTAGAAACAAGAAACTATGGGTTATTGCTACAAATTGTGGTAACTAAACATAGCAAGTATGTATTGTGTGTATTTAAAAAGCTAAATGAATGATTTTGATAAGTTTTTACTGTAGAAATGATATACCTTTGGTAGAATATTTAACCTAATTAAAATATACATGTGTGTTTATCAAACATTATATAGCACTTTACTAATATGCACAACTTTTAAACATTATGAAATAGTTAGTGAGGTCACAGGGTAATGTTGGAAAGCAATTGTGTTTCTGTTGTTAAAGTTTTTATGAAAAAGAAGCACTCTCCTATAATAGATCATCTCATTCACTGCATATGTGATAACGCTTTATTGTTGCTAAAGAATTCAACATAGTTTCTAGAGTGGTGTAAGTGTAACTTGCTTTGGAAGCATTTGACAGTTAATGAATGAAGGAAGAAGCTTTATCATGACTTCCTTTGTATACCTCAAATCCTGTCTTCAAAGAAGAGAAAGGAGCTCAATTGTCAATTGCTTAAGCATCATAGGGAATAATGACTTTTATCACAAGAGGTGAGTGGTTTCCTTGATATCACATCGAATGAGACTGTCATAAAGTAGCATGTCTCTCTATTGTTCCTCTAAAATTCTATTTTTCTCAACATTTATTACTTTTCCTATATGAGCCTTTTGTCTCTTTTTCTCCCATTAAGATAGTATACAGATTTCTAAATCTTTTCATTCTTTTATGTGTTTACTTTTTTCTTTCAGGAGCTTATCCAGGTCAATTTTAAAATTCATACATTTGCATATCTTTTCTTTTATTAGTCTATACATTGTTGGTTTTATACATACATACATACACACACACATACACACATATATACATGAACACAGGAATAAGCACTCTGTATTTTCATGTATACTTAATAATAATAAACTTTAATATATGAAATAAGCACAATATGAAACTACCAACAATATATATAATAGTCACAGTATAATAAAAGTTAAGAAATATGTTATTTTTTCTTGCAATAGTATATTTTCATGGTTTGGCATATACAAATTGCCAAAATTACTAATCTTGTGCTTTGAGGACCTTATTAGGCAAAATAATGCTCACTCGGCATGACAACAATTTATCCAATAAAAAATGTGGTCATTCAGTAATTAGTATATAGTGTACATACTCTAGAGAAAAGGGTGACTCACATCCTGTGCGTGAGATTTTCTTGACCTGCTTTAAGAAAGATAAAGAGAGGAGAGATTGACCTTCCTTCTTACACATAATGTTTTCTAAAATGCAGAGGTGCCATATCTTGAACTGCATTACTAAATTTATGCAGGCCACTTTACAAGGCCACTTATATTTTCTTAAGAACATTGTAGATGTCTTTCCCCAGAGCAAGGCATGAAGAAGCTAAAATGCCCTTATGGTTTTCCTTTAGGAGCCTCAGGTTCTGTATGCTGTCATATTAATAATTTATTGGCCACATACATACCAACACAGCTTTAATATAGGTAAAGACTAAACAAGGTTAGAAATATTAGACTGCATTATTACCAGAATTACATTTCTGTCTCTGTCTCTGTCTCTGTCTCTGTCTCTGTCTCTGTCTCTGTCTCTCTCTCTCTCTCTCTCTCTCTATCTATATATATATATATATATATATATATATATACACCATATTATAATTACTAGGGTCCTTTTAGAGCTTATTAATATATGTGGAAATGGTGCAGGATGAGAAAATATGAATTCTACATCTTTCATATAGTCTTGAAAGATCCGTATTATCTTTATGCTATGGCTATTGGATTGTGACAAGATCTGCAGGCAAGACAGTTGAAACACAGATTCTGGGAGTAATTTAGGTTCTAGTTGTAAGTTCCCCTGAAACAAACTGAAGAAAGACAGATTAATTGAAGATACAAATTTATAGTCATGAATAGAGTAATCACAAAATGCAATTATGCACTAGTTCAACATGATTCAGAAGATTATATATCCTTTTCTATAAAGGAGGAGGAGAATTGAAATATACATAGTCTCAAGGGATCTTAAATTTTTCCATGGAATATTAATGGAACTAATACACATTTTTTTATAAGTGAGCTTCAAAAACTAGTAAAAGTCCTTAATGTTGTGACTAGTCATCTTCATTATGAAATAGTTAGTGAGGTCACAGGGTAATGTTGGAAAGCAATTGTGTTTCTTTTTCTTTGCCCTAAAATGTAGATATTCTAAATTTTAGGTAGACAGGGAAAAAAAAGAAAGACAGAAAGAAAGGAAGGAAGAAAGAAAAATAAACTTTCTCATGTTTTTTTGGGGAAAATAAGACAAGACTGTAGATGTCCTGGTTCTTAGTAATCTTTTAACAACGCTAATCATGTCAAAACATCAGTCTTTTGTGTGTCATTTTGGGGGGGATATATAAGAGGTAGGGATGGGATACAAACTAAAAGCTACACATTGACTAAAACTGATGGCAAAATATCAACTGTATACACACACATACACACACACACACACACACACACACACACACACACATACACACACAGTATTTTGGTACCATGGGGAAGTCAATGAAAAATAAAATTAATCAAATAGTTAATTAAAAGTAATCCTTATTACTACTGAGTAAGAAAGAATGAAAAGAAGGAAAAATGAATACTTGACACATGTATGATATTTTAATCTTTTCCTTGTTACCAAGTTTACTAGCACATTTTAGCAAGTAATTTTTCCTAATTCTTCAACAACATATGCTCAGTTTGTGTCCCCACAGGAGTACAAGTTGTTTTGACTTCTATCTTAAACACATCTTTTCTTATAATTTTCATATTTCTGAAGGTGATGCTATACATATAACATACTATCAAGTAATTATAAATTTTTCTTGACTGTTTTAACTCCTCTATGTTCCATAAAGTTAATATTTTAACTCTTTGATCATATTTCAAGCCTGCATTTAAAAAGTATACAGAGGTCCATAAGATGCACTCATTTTAAATAAATGGTAAATTTAATAATTATAGGATATAGAGAATTCAGGAACATATTTATCATATGGTTATGTGAGAGGAAGAAACACTCCCTAAAATTTGATTACATACTTACATAATTATTTAAGGGGACTTAAAAAAATAAGACCTTCTGGAAATTTGAACTTTACAACCAAAGGTTTCCATACCATATTCTCAATAGGCCTTTTCTTCTCATTACATCCTTTTGAAAATTATTGTTTAAATAATGGTCTAGAAAGTATTTAAGAATGTAATAGTTTTCACATTAAATATTCATTGTTTTTCTTGAAGAGTTGAGGCACATCTTGATTTGACATGTGTGTACTTCTATTTGGTTATATATTGTTGAAACAGAACTCTGACTGCCTTTGAAACTGATTCAAATACAAACCTTTAAATTCAGTTCCTTGACTTGATGGACTAGTAAACTGTCAATGGCTCACAAAATATAAAAGGATACATTTTCAAAACGCAAATATAAAATAGTTGCATCTATGTTTTTTCTTTTCCACATTCTATGTTTACAAATTTTCTTTATTTTTTCACTTTCTGTCAAAGTTCTAAAGATTGTTTCAAATACATGTTTACCAGATTGTCTCAGCTTGAGTTAGAAACATCTCTTTCCTTGAGCTGCAAGTCATTTGTACCATGTTTTTGTGCTTTTTGACTGAATAAACATTCACTATTTGTATATGCTTTATATGTGCAATATATACAGTCTGTGCATTGCTTTTGATATGCTACACTCCAGGTTGCCAATTATGAAGGTTATAGAAGAATCCTTCTTCATTAATTTTTAAGCAGTTAGTTTTCAAATAGACATGCTTCTGTTTGTTTCAGGAGAATAAGCACAAAACATAGCTTGTATATGAACCATTTAAGTCCTCAGAATATGTGTCTAATAATCCCTTTCCAAAATTTTCCCATTGCATTTAATTCCCATTCATGTCAGTTACCATTGCTTCTGGTATAATGCATACAGGAAGTCCAATACTATCTTTTGTTATTTTATGTCAAATAGGCATTGACAAAGAAACAGTCTCATAATGGCTTTCTAATGTTCATGCCACATTTTTAGGAAAAGTAGGTTCTTAACTCAAAGGAAAAAGGCAAAGCAATACTAATAGCAGCACAAATATTTTCTTTTCATGGGACTGAAATTTCTAAAATTTTCACAGATTGTCATACTGTATAGGCCTAAGAATAGTTATATGTGCCCTTCCTCCCATAAGACTGACCAGTAGCAAGAAAGAGCTATAAACCCAGTTTTATAACACTTCAGAAAAGTAACGTGTCTCAACTTATTGGCATGTGCCATCTGTCAGTACTTATGAAGCCATAGACACTGAAGGACTATAGCAATCTCTTAAAATTATTAACTACAACCCAACACTTATTAAACTTTTTTATAAAAATAAAATGTTACTATTTTTAAATTTTGTAAAATTAAAGGCAAAATAAAATACAGAATGATTATAAAGTATTAAATGGAAAACTTCATATTAAACAGAGTTAATCCTAGAGATGAAGGTAAGTCACTATTGCTGAGGATACCAAGCACTTTGGAGAAGGTATTTAGAGGAATGGAACTAGATCTGATTTGAAAGCCTGTTTGTGGAGGACTTGCTGTCACAGTACCTGAAGGTGTTTTGTAAGTTGCCAAGGAAGGGTAGAAATCACTTATGAACCACAACAATAAGCAGCTTGGTCATTTTATGCCCCTACATAAGTACAATTTTGCACTTTGTATCTTGGCGGTAACCAGCAGCAGTATAATTGGAATTAAGACTCACTAAACAGGAGGGAAATAATGCTTGGTACTGTAAACCTACCCTGGAAACTGCCTAGAGAAGTTATGGCTCATACAGAGGAACGTACTACAGACAGTTACCTAAAGTAGTATAATACCTAGCTGCTTTCCAAATACTTATCTTTATATGCACTGTGTCACTGTCTCAGTCAGGGTTCTCTAAAGGAAAAAACCCTAATAGAATGTGTATACATACGTATACACATATTTATTATAGTGTTTTGTAGGCAGTAGTCCTAGTAGTTCATCAAAAATAAAGTCCAACTATCTTTTGCATCATGATGGAAATAACAAGGACTGGGCTTATCCTCCCTCAAATAACTAAAGAAACCAGATGAAATGTATGAAATGATGATTTCAGACATGGAACAAGATTTAGGACTGTGATTTCTGCCTGAAAGAAAACAAAGTGAGCCTTCTAGCTGCCCCAGTTTCAGCTAAAAGAGCATTTCCAGGCTACCCAGAGAAGAATGGAAGCCAGAAGTCTTTCTGAGTTGATAATTCATGAAGTGGAGTGCTGGAGGTAAGCTACTTGCATAGAGAACTCTGGAGATCTGTAGCAGATTTTTTAGTCTTCTACTGAGTGTTAGCTATACCGTGCATATAGAGAAATCACCCAGGATGCAGCAAAGAACTTTGGGGAAAGAACATCAAAACAACCTTGCTCTCACAAAAGGTTGCACATGGTTTGAGTTCCTAATAGTAAGAGTAGAAAGGACACCTACACACATGGCATGAAATAGATGTCTCAAAAGGACATTGCTTGCCTAAGTGTTCCATGTGGAGAGTGGATGAAGTCCTATGAAAAGACAAAGAATCTGATAGTTTTTCAGTTCGTGATACAGGATGTCTCAGCAGTCCCATTCTGGTGCTAGAATCTCAGGTAAATCCTAGTGAGCTGCTGAGCATCACTGAACATTGAATTGTGAAGAAGTACTTTTTAATCCAAGTGAAGAAATGCCTCAGCAACAGGATAGATGAACTTGCCAAGGAGAGTGAGGTCAAGCAAGCAAAAAGCAAAATCTTCCCTCTTCCATGTCCTTTTCTGTCGGCTGCCACCAGAACATGTGTCTCAAATGAAGGGTGGGTCCCACATCAAATAATGCAATCAAGAAAATCTTCCTCAGGCTTGACATCTGTTTGCATTTAAGTTGATCATGAATGTATGCAGGTTGACAACAAAATTTAGCTAAGACCTAAAGATACCTCAACAATATAACTGCCTAAAGAAGACAATAGTGACAACACCAATAGATATACTAGAAAAAGAGCTATAGGTAATTAAAAACTCCTGAAAGAAGGAGTATTAGTTTTCTCCAGGGATGAGACTCATCTTTGATTATCCAATGGCAAGTTGTCAGCCCTGATAACATACTTGTGCAAGCAGCACTAAACAGACTCAGCAATAGTGTTTATACATTTATGTATAATACACACACACACACACACACACACACACACACACACACAAAGCAAAAGAGTCCAGGAAATTTGGGTGGTGCTTAAGGAAAGAGAAGGAGAAAATAATAATAATGTATTTAAGCTTAATTAACTTTATTCACACTCTGAACACTTTTTAGTTTCTTTAAATCTTTATTTTTACATCTTATACAAATCCATTATGACTTGTATATGACCTAAACATGTCGCTGCCCTCTGCCTATTTTTTAATTGCAAATAAATAAAATAGAGTCAAAATACATTTTAAATACAATCAGAAAAACTATAAAATGAAATTAAAAATGTTTCCTGGCTCATTGAAAATTTGCATATGATCCATTAATGTAAAGTCTCTTTAGCACATTCAAAACTTTTATCATTTCAAAATCACACCTGAGTAAGAAAATTTAATCAAAATTGCAGTTCCCTATTTTGGAACCTAATATGATCAGTTTGACACTTCCTTTATCAGTTATAAATATTTTAATAAGAAACATTACTTTGCTTACTGTTTAATCTACTTTGATTTGAAACTCATCCTGTAGAAGATGCATATCTAAATTATTTTTGTGTTTTCCTTTAATAATATTGAATAAGAAAACAAGTATTATAAGTATTATAAATGTGTGCTGATGGATACAGAAGATTTTTTTCAAGAAATTTCAGCAAACCTGGAATATTAACTTTTAAGCTTTATATGTAACAAAGAAAACATATCCATATATTGAAAATTTTCTTCATAATTCCTTCAGCATCCAGTTCTAGAAATTTCTATTATCAATGTTTTAATAAAGCTTAAAGTATCTTTGAATTAAAGGTGATAAAGATTCATTAGTAGTCATCTTCAAAACTACATTTTCTGATAACATTTAACAAGGATTCCTGTGTACCAGATAATTGCTTAATTACAAAATATTGCATTTTAATCTGCATAGGCTTTTAAAATATATTTTCATTTTCCTTTACTGCAGTAATTATAATTTTTCATGAGTACAGTTGGCATTGCAATACGTGAATTCAATGGGTCACTGAGCAGGTTGGGAAGACAGGATATCTATCTCCTGAGAAAAATTTCATGCATAATTACCTATTTTTTATCCTTTGTTTTGGGGTGATCATATGTCAGGTGTCTCTCTTTTTCCAAAGGCTACTTAACTTTGGCTTGTGCCAAAGCCAGAGCAATCACTGAAATGTAGAACTTGTTTTCCATGGTGGATGAAGAAATATTGCCTGACCTTCTAAGTAAAGATCCTTATCCTGTTAAATATGACAGATCGTGAACTCCACCTGTGTTTCCCACCTGTCTGTCCAGTGTCTGCTTAAAATACTATAGAAATAGAAAATAAATTTTCTGTGTGATTTTTTTGTCAGGCACATACAGATTTCTGAAAACTAGACAGTTCTCTTTATTATTCCAGAGTTTTTAAATGAAGTTTTACCTTATCTGACTGCATTGGTATTATTGCATATTTTATTGTTTCAGACTTCCAACTTCTTTTGCCCTTTGATTTTAATTGAAATCAAAATCATGTTCTTGTCATTCCTTTCTTGGAAACAGTTTAATGATTAAATGTGTCAAATATATCAAATAAATAATTCTGTCAATTAGCGTCTTGGAATATTTGCTTTCTTATCTTGCAAAAGCAGTAAAGGCATGTTCAGAAACCTTTACATCAACATGCTATCAAATTGCTAGTGATTACTTCTCAAATCATCACATGAGAGAACGATCTTGAAGTTATCACATTTATGTTATGTACTGCACATCTTTTCACTGTATAGCCAAGCAGATTATTTGTTAGGGTTGGAAGTTAGTTTATATTCAGGGGCCAGACCTTTAACTAGGACACATTCCTGCCATTCCAACTATGCCATCATAACAAACTCTCAATAGAAACAAATTCCAAATCTTATTCCTTGTCAATATGATTCCTCTGAGACTGTACAGGCCATTATTATTTGTGTTTTTCACCAAAGTAACTGAAAAATATTTTTTTTATCACTATCATTTTCTAATGACAAATTATTTTTTAAATATAAATTTTATTACAAAGAAAACTTGCATGTAAAATGTGTGTAATATACCCAAGTTAGTTTATACAGACCAAAAGTTTATACATTTCAATAAATTTCTACATGGTTAGAATTAAATTACAGATCTATCCAAGTGTGCCTATTTTAGTAATACCTGGGTATTAGTCATGTTTGAAATAAACTGCTTTGTTATATTTTCTTTAGTTACTCTTCTATATAGTTTTCTATTTTCTGAATATTAAGAACTATTGTTCAATATTCATTAAGAACAAATTTTAATAATATAGCAAAATGTGTTTTACCAATATTAATTTCCATATTATAATAAGCTCTGCTCTTAATATATAAATGTTAATTGTTCCTGACAATTTATACAATACTTTTTCTTTAAAAGAATTGTTTTTGATTTTACAATTATATTTCTTTTTTGTTTGTATACAAATGATACCCATATTTTGATGCTTTTTAGTGCATGCTAATCTACTATATATTTAGATGCTAAAGACTATAGTACTATAGGTATCAATTATGATTAAAACACTTTGTTCAATAAATGAAAGTGCACTCTTTGAAGAAAGATTAAACAAAACAACACAACATTGCTATTTATTTTCCCCTTGGGCTAATTGAATTACAACATTTAATGCTGAGAAATAGGATCATGACTCCAAAACAAACATGTCCCAGAAACTGTCCTCAACAGGAAACTGAGGTTTTATTTTGTCTAAATTGCAAATGGCTGAACAAGTTGAAAAAAATCAACATTAATTAATACATTCTGATTGTATATTAACCAGCAGCAAGGATTCTTACATTTTTTTATTTAAGAAATATATTTTTCACTACTACTGAAAGTTATAATCTTATTTTTGAAAAATATTTATTATGATTTTATGTGAAAGACGGGTGTGTGGGGGCGTGTATACTTCATGGTGAGTGTGTGGATATCAGAGTGCAACTTTGTAGAATTGACTCTCTCTTTCCACTTTTATGTGATTTCCAGGTTTCCAAGGATCAAAATCAGAATGCCAGGCTCATGCAGCAAACACTTAACTGCTGAGTCATCTCAGTGGCTTGTGCATTTTAAATTCTTGCTATCACTGCATTTACGTATTCTATTTTTTCTCAATTCATATAGAACTACTTTATATAAATGTCAAGGTGGTATTTAGATGCTCAAATGGAAGTGAAAAATAATCGTTTTTATTATTTGCAACTATTATTAAAAAGTAATATCTGCAGACTCAGTAATGTTCTTTTTAACAATTAGTAGATAGAGTTCAGCTAGGAGAAAATAGATTCCAAAATAGGTTAATAAAGATTTTTTTTACTACTTTATATGAAGATCACATTCAGAGGAAATGTGAAGTAGTGAGAAGAAACATTAAGATTGTCATTAATATGTTAGATGCTCTAAGTTAAGGTTCAAATGTGACTAAATAATACTAACCTTTTCGATTGTGTTGAGATGATAAAAAATATCGGAAAAATGCATTTATTTACATGTTAAAATGTAAGGACAATTATCGCTAGGCTACATGGTAAAGTCGAACCTTCTCATCCTTTTTCTATCAATTCCTAAGAAAATAAAAAAAAACATAAAAGGGAAAAAATTCACCTGCTGTAACATTACTAAGCAGTAACACAACCCAGTATAAAATACTTCACAAACTAAGAAGCAAAAAAATAAGTAAACATTCTTGACTGATAGTGGATGAATGAAGCACAGTTGCACTCTAAACTTTAACTTTGACCTAGAAAGACACACATGTAAGGGCATAATATATTAATTATTTTTGGTAAAGCACATAACATATGGTGTTAATGCTGAGCACACTGGATCTTAAAGTGAGGCTATCTATACCCCAGGTTTCTGTCTGGGCTTGTTTCACATGATATCAGTCAACTTGAGAGACTAAGGTCAACCACATGGGCACTCACTGAATGAATAATAGATATATATTATACTCTCAATTAAAGCTTTGTATACTAAAATTTAGGTGTGTTTTTCTTATTGGCCATATTCTGTGTATATTGTCATACATCAATGTCAGGTGATTAAAAACTTCTGAGAATAATTAAAATTTCATATTTGGAATCTTCTCCAGTTCATTCTAATAGAACTCTTCCTATAGATGATTGTGACTATGTCATTTCCCTATGATAAATCATGCCATAAACATAATAGCTTTTCCTAAGTTCTCTTATCTCTTCTAATGAATTACCAAACCCAAGTATGGTCTAGGTGACCCTGGGACTTCATTCAAGAGACATAACATGAAAGTGTTTGTGAGAACATTTTTATTAAGCTGTGCAACTTGACCAATTTGGAACAGTTGTGAGAAAACTTTGGACTTGAGAGAGTGACCAACATACTGAACAGTGTCTTTCAGGAATAGTAACCATGAGATAAAATGGGATTATGAACCCTCCGTTTCTAAAGAGTCATGGAGTAGTGAACACTGTTGAATACCAGCTAGAGTTCACTTTATTTTATTTTTTAGAGACAAGAACACAAATTTTAACACACCACTAAGGCACACAGAAAACAGGATAGTTAATGAGAAAGCTATCTAACAAAGTGCTCCACTTCACAAACTCCTGGGGAAAGCACCTGGAAAACCATCAAGAGCACAAAAAAACAGATTGAAAGCTAGTCTGGGCTACATTGTATAAACAACATCTCCCCTGCACACAGACCACCAAAACAAATAAATTTGAAAAAGTTACACTCATAGGTTGGTTATGCTGCTGGAAAATAATGAAAAGGGCTTGAAGCTTGTCCATTGATTTTGTCTGTTTTGTTGACTGATGCAGAATGAAGTTGGAACAGTTACCATATAATCAAACTATGAAATGGACCACTGTTCCACAAATCAGGACATTCACTCACTACAACCAATCTTACAAAACGACTCATTGACAAGGGCTGAGCACGAGATTACAGTAAGAAGCTCTACTAAAGTTCCTATAGGTGACAATTTTCAAGGAGACTGAAAAGTATAATTAATTGGGGAATGGGAATGTTGGATGTATTAAAAAGTGTAATGTAAAAAAAGTAAAATATACAAAGACTTTGCTATTGTTATTTGTAAGATATAAAAGGAGAATAAGATGAAATGTTAAAGTTTCTCTTATGTGTTTTACTTGAAGTTTAAAAATCATAAATTGATATTGAGCTTTGACAAGTACTTTTTACTGTATCTTTTAGAATGAACATATATTGACTGACTGAAATGTTCATTATGACCAAACTACGTTTCCTGATGATAAATCTAAGTCTTACTATATGATCTCTTTAATGTGTTATTGAATTTTGTTTATTAGTATTTTGTTAAAGAATATTTTTAAGTAAACATTAGCCTGGAATTTTATGTTATCATGATATATTTATCTGAGGTCAGTATCAGGCTTTGGCCTCAAAAAGTAAATTTTTAAGTATTCTGTTTCTCCAAATTTGGGAAAAATAAGAAGAACTGACATGAGTTATTATGAATAATTGAAGAACTCAACTATGATGCTATCCAGTTCTTTTCTGTTTGGGGACATTTTAATACACTATTTTTTATCCCATTCATCAATAACCATACTATGCATGAAAATGTGCTTCTTCCTGCATTTCCTCCAATCTCAAACATGACAGCACTCTTGGTTCCTGTGCTTTGGAAAGAGAAGATTTCATACTTGGGCATATGTAGATAAAAAAATGTAAGCAAAGTAAAAAGCAAGTAGTCCCTTTAGAGCAAAGGGTGGACCAACACCAACAGCAAAAGAAAAGTGTTGCCTCAGTATCAGGATTTGTGAATCTTGCTCCACTGATTCTCCTCCTATTGCCTATTCTCTGGGGTGATGTGTGTACCATCTTTACTCCAATTTAGTCTGTTAAACTAGGTAACTTTAGAAGTAAATGTATGTGCAAACATATAAATACTCCTAAATTTGAGAGTTTTAGTAGAGGAAATTCCAAAGATATATGTGAAAGCTATCTTGGAAGGGGCTAAATAAAAGCCTGCAAGATCATGATGCAACTGACTTTGCTGTCTTCCCCAGACCACTAATTACTCTTATTGGATCAGTTTGGTAATTTCATATCCAGTTACAAAACATCTGATTACCTTCTTTGATGTTCCTAACCTCACTGTTTTAAATGAACATACATTTTAACCTAACATATCTTAATCCTTCCCAAACAGTTCTACTAACTGGGTAGCAAGCATTCAGATATGTGAGCTATGGGGACCTTTGTCATTCAGTTAATGACAATCCACTCCCTAGACCTCAAAAGTTTGTAGACACACCATAATGAAAAATTCATTTAGTCTAACTTTCAAAGCCCCCATAATCTTTTAGAGTCTGAACATTAGTTAAAAGTCCTAAATCTCTTCTGAGATGAAGGCATTATCTTAACTGTAACCTCCTGTAAAGCCAAAAAGCAAATTATATATTTCAAACAATGACACACAACATATATTACTTTCCCAAAATGTTGCAACATAGACATAGTAAGTAAATAGTGAATTAAATAAGATTGAAACTCAGCAAAGAAAACTTCTAATCTTGCAATTCTGTCTCATGTCCAAGGACTTAGATGGGTCTGCTCTTCCAGAATTATTGACTTCAACACACTTCTCTCTCTGAGGCTGGTTCTTGTCCCTGTATGCAACATTCCCTGGCAGATATCCCAAGGCTCTGGTTTCTCCAACATCTTGGGGTCTCCAACACAGCTCAGGCCTCATTTTCACACCTTCATGCTTACACTTCCTCCATGTAGAGAATCATCTATCACACACCTGACCTTTGCAGTTTCTCATAACAACAGGGGAAGATTCTACAAACCCTTTTCTCCTGTATCCTTTATGATTCTAAAGTCAAAACCACATGGCTGAAGCTCTCAAGTTGGCTGCCTCCTTGGGATAGAGCCTAGCATTCTCCTTGAATTATATTTCCATAAGCTTTGATTTTTGTTCTATTTTAGGATCAAAAAATCCATCAGGCGTTTTTCTTCCAAAAGTTGTAAAATTCACTGGGTAAGGGCTTGCCCTGAGGACACTACTCCCTTATAAACATTCTATGTAAGGCTTCTCCTTATCTCTTTCAGCACAAACTTGGCTCCAACATTAAATTTCCTGGTGCTATCTTTCTCCTCAAACTACATTTTGTATTTCTTTTTGTCATTTTTGTTCTTTTTTACTATAGAGCTGGATAAGAATGACTAATAATAACCGAGAAGAAGCATCATTATTAGGCTGTCTTGACATCTCCTCTGCCAATGAAATTAAACTAAAACTTGTACATTTAGTTTCACTTAGATATTCAGAACAAGGACAAAAACCATCCAAATTCTTTGCCCAAATACAGCAAGAATGATCTCCAGCCCAGTGACTAACATTTTCTCCCCCTCTGAAACCCTTTGAGCTAGGCCTTTGTAGTACATATTGATTTCAGTACTAGTGTCTATCAAGCTTTTATTAGGATGACCTGTTAATCACTGCTTACAGCAGTTTACCACTTCCCTAATTCAAAGTCACAATGTCTTCCACATTCCTCAAAAAAAATAAGCATGATCAGACCTGCCACTGGAATACCCCATTTATTGGTACCAACTTCTGTCTTAGTTATTTTTCTATTATCATTACAAAACACTATAACCAAGACAACTTATAGATGAAGGGGGTTATTGGGAGCTTATACCTTCAGAGGGTGTGTCCATTACCATTATGACATCGAGTATGGCAAAAGGTAGGCAGATATGGTGCTGGAGCAGTAGCTGAGAGCTTGCATGTTGATATATATATGATAACTGTACAAATGCTGAAATATCAAAGCCCAACCCCAGTGACCTTCCTACTGTAACAAAGTCACACCTCCTAATCCTTTCTAAACATCTTCACCATCTGGACACCAAGAATTCCAATATACAGCAATTCTCTTTCAAAATATCACATGGTATAACATTGACATTGTTGTTAAGATAATAAAATTAATACTGATCACCAAAATACCTTAAAGACTTGAAGTACAAAATGTGGAAATCTCAGTACTCAGAAGACAGAGTCAGGAAGTTCCACAAGTACCTTGGAGTTTGTGTCTATGAGGCAATATCCAGGACAGTTTTCAAGAGGTAGAAAAATATTGTATCAAAAAATACTGAAAGTTTAATTAAAATCTCTTTTGATGTAGTGCTGATGAAAAATCACTATGTTGAAGAAGAAATGGATTTTTTTTAGACTGGCAGCTCTTACTTTTTTGTACCATATAATTTTATCATAGGAAACACAATGTAGAGTACGCATAAGAAATAAGTCAGTAGAGGACAATGAAAGAATAGACTCAGTTCAACCTCAGAACAGTAAGGGAAAAGCTTTATTGGCCTGATAGATTGTCATTCTCAAAAACTGCAGGTCAATGACCAAAGGTACAGGAGAACACCCTGCTTAGGTTCTGAATACAGTTTTTGTACTCAAGACAGGAAAGGCAGAACTTAGATTCAAGACACCCAGAAACTACTTTTCTGAATAAGTTGGTTTTGGAAAATCTAGAGTAATAGATAAGGCAGGTTTTCTATTTTTGTGATTCCCATGCTCTCAGGAGTGTTATGAGAATTGTCTGCTTTCTAAAATTCTATGGGTGTAAGGTTTCTTGAGGATTTAAGCCCATTTTATGGCCTTTGTTTTGGGATGGGTGATTTCCTTCAATATGGAGGACAGGTCATTAAATTAACAAAGAATATATGTAAATGTGTGCAGCAATTTTCTAAATATAATTATGCCTACCTTAAGTCTATCCCTACCACTCACTGAAGTTCTCCAATGTTAGTGATGTTCATTCTTGATGCCATTTGTTTTTTGTTTATTTTACATAAATACTATATCAAAGGAAGTTGTGAAGACAAACATGGTCAATATTCTATAACATAGCTGTGAGAAACAGCCAGTGAATACTGTATAGTTAAATGGTTCTGACAGCACAGAGATTTGACACTTTGACCCCAGGCCTCTGCTCAGTGGATCTATACTATATCTAATCGGAAAATTTTTGTTTTGAGCAGAGGTCAACCACTTTGGAACCAAGAGTGGAACTACATATACCTGAGAGTCTTAGCCTGTGGCTGGCCATACTAGAATGCCCAATGATAGACACAGAGTTTAGTTTTTGTTTTATACAGTATCAATTTATATGGAGACAGATACCAGCCATCTGGATATTTATCCTGAGTTTTCATTCTTTAATGAAACCCTAGTAAATACACTGGTTATTAAATTTCACATGAACTTCCCTAGTTGACACACCTATGCCTTGTCACATTTAACTGCCAGCAAGGTATACATACTGAATAACTAAAAATGCCCAATCTGTAAATCTCTCAACTATGTCTTATTAATTTCATCCTTGGGTTGTCTTTGATTTTCAACCTTTCACTATAATAACAAGAAGAAAATCATGAATTTATAGATGTTTGTAAATCCTTCCAGGAAATAATCATCCCTGAATGTGATTCTAGAGGGAGGTTCCTAAATTTGGAAGCAGTAAGTAGTGATGAGACCTTATGGAGAACTGTGTCTTTAGACTTACAATTTTAAAATCATAGTTTTAGGGTACGATATTTTTAATGATTTATTAACTTTTTATATTTTATGTGTATGTGTATCTCTGTGTGCATCTGAGTGTGTATATATATATATATATATATATGGCATCAGATAGCCTGGAACTCGAGTAATAGGTGATTGTGAATCTCTTGATATGGGTGTTAGGAATAGAACTTAGGTCTTTTGCAAAAGCAGCAAGTGCTTATATCCTCTGAACTTTCTCTATAGCCCCTTGACATACAATTTTTAATAACTCTAATTGGTGCACATATATTTTCCTTTTCTTATTAAGGCATAATTAAAATAGAACTGTCTCTTGATTCAAGTGCAGAAATGGAAGCTAAAACTTAGAATAATATTTATAATCCAAGGCTTCTTCTAAATAATTATAATTGGGTTGAAAATAGTAAGTCAACTCTGGTATAGAAATATTTTTCACCTGAGTCAAAAAAACAGGGCAAATGTACCGCATATCTTATCATAAATTTTATGCACTTTATCTGCTGGTTTTAGTTCACTCCATCTTCATTTCTTCAGATTATAATCATTCTGATAAAAGATAAAATATTTAGTTGTGTAAGTGTGGGTTAGAAGCAAAACACAGGCATTGAATGTAGAAAAGGAAGTGAGTCACAAATCTCTCAAAAAAAAGAAAGAAAAGAAAAGAACATTTAGAAACAACTTTCTAAGAATGAAAAATAATAAAACTACACAGAAAATAAATTATGAAGACTTCAAGAAAGCATGACTCCCATTCAATAGGGAAAAATGGTGTTTTCAAGAAATGATGCTGATACAAATAGTGTTTCTGTGACATGCAAAAGATCACACTTGGACCTATAATATAAGGTATACAAAGTTTAATTCTAGGTAAAACAATAACCTAAATATAAAGGCCCATATGACAGAAATCATAGAAGAAAATAATAAGGAAAGTTTTTTTCTAATATTGGATTTGGTGATGGATACCAACAAAATATGAAATTAAATTCAAGAGCAACAAAAGAAAAAACAAAAATAAGTGGATTCTTGTAATAAGGATATGCCAAAATACATTAACAATAAAATGAAAGGAATGGTACAGAACAGGAAATACTTGTAAATCACTTATTGATAAGCATGTAGTACTAACAGCATAGCAAATACCATTTATAAAAATCAACAGCAAAGAGAGAATTCAATTTTAAAAATTAGTCAAAGAGTACAGTGATCACACCTAACCTGGTCTCAGGTAGGTGATTTCCACTCTGCTTCCTCTCCATCTCGATCTCTCCAGGATTCTCCTCAGCTCTGTAGCAGACTACTTACAGGTGCTGCTCTTCAATCTCTACCTTCATTCCTTGGGGACTCTGCCAAACTTCACTTTGTACCCATCTTTTCTCCCTCCCCCAATCCCTTCACATCAGCTCTTATACCTAGAAATACTTTTAACCCTCTATCCCCAGTGGCCACACCTGGCAAGGACTGAAGTAGGTGATTCATACTATCATTCCTGTCCTTCTTTTTAAACTTTCCAGTCCCCCTCAGCCTGATAACAGTCTTCTTACAGGTGTCCTTCCCATCTTAACTCCATTCATTGGAGTTCCAATTCTTAGTTTGGACCCAAGGTCTCCCTAGATACTCTCTCCAGACAATGTATTGCCTTACTGCAACATGTTTGCAGGATCCTGTTTTCCCACCACACAACTCCCTGGGCATCCCACATCTGGTTGTGAACAGGATCCCCTTAGCTCTTTTCTGAAACCACTAGTTTTCTATTCTCTTAGCCTACCATTATTCCTCTCAGCCACCTACCAACTTACCAAAGCATCCCCTACTAGAAAACCCATAGACATCATATTTACTAATATCCAGTTAACACAAAAGTAACCAAGAAATGGAACACCCACCCACCAAACACAAAATTAGAAATTAACATTTAAATTCAACCCAATTCCAAGCCAGATGCTTATACACTGGTATCAAAAACAAAATCAATAACAGCCAGGATGCTATGCTTCCACCAGAATTTAATAACTTGACTATAGCAGACACTGAGACATGTCATATAACTGAAGCATAAGAAAAAGAATTCAAAGTAACAATTATAAATATGTTCAAAGACCCAGATAAATCGCTTAATGAAATCTGTGAATACACAAAGAAATATTGGAATGAAGTCATGAAAGCAGTTCAAGACATGAAAGTAGAAATGGAATCAGTAATGAAAACCTAAACACACATAAAACTGGAAATGAAAAAATTTAAAAAGTCAAACAAAAACCCCCACAGGTAAACCTCAGCAAATTGTACAAGACATGGAAGAGGAAGTCTCACGGGTTGAATATAAGGTGTTGATGCCTCAGTCAAAGAAAATGTTAAATCTAAAAAACCCTGATAAAAAATTCCAGAAAACCTGAAATACTATGAAAAAACAAAATCTATAACCTGATTCAATTTGCCAAACATGAAAAATAACAAATATGACATGGAGCTTAAAGAAATTGGATACCTCATGCTTTTTTGGCAGGAATGCCCATTGATAAAACCACTGTAAATAATACTTCAGAATTTATGTATTTCCACATGATCTTGTTATTCCACATTTAAGCATTTGAAAACAGGTATTCAAACAAATACTTAGAAACAAAGGGTCGTATAAATTCTAGTCATGCATGTAGTATACAAATACACATGATATTATTTGTCTATAAAAATTGAATATTAGTAAATGCTGCATTGTGAGTAAACCTCCTTAGGCATTAATCTTTTAAGAAAGAAGCTAGATACATTAGGTCACATACTGTATAATTTTATTTAGATGAATAAAATAGTTTAAAGGCTAAGAAGCAGGTTAATTAAGAAGTCTAGAGAGAGGAAGAAACATTGAGAATTGGATGGATACAGAACTTATTTCACAGTGAGATATGTTTTAGATTTTGTTATAACTGTTGATTTCAGAATATTTTGAATATACCAAATGCCGATGGCTTATAATGTTAATTTTATGTTACAGGGATATTTTAAATATCATTACACTTATTTATTTATGTGTATGTGCATTTAATGAAATTTAACACTGCTGAAGAAAAATTAAAACTTAAAACAAAACTGAGGATGGTGGCTCAAGGAAATAATCCCGGAAATTGGGAGGCTGAGAGAAACTGGGTACGTAAAAGGTAGTGCCGTTGGATGAAGAGTTTATGGTCATACTTGCCTGCATTCCACTTCATTGCCACTTCAAGGTCAGCCTTGGGCAAATCGATAACTGCTCTCACAACAAACAGAAAATTATAAACTCTATCCTCCTTGAATAAAAATTTCAATAACCATTTTAAGACTACATGAATTATTTTTAAAAATAAATATGGTTATCTCTGTTGAGAATGCAGTATTTGAGGATTCCACTAAAGATATTCATGAATATCTGAAATATTATAAAATGTATTGAGATGCAATTAAAATTCAATAAAATATGTCTTGCATACTTCATTTTCTTTTAAGAAATTGTAGTTGGCCGGGCGGTGGTGGCGCACGCCTTTAATCCCAGCACTCGGGAGGCAGAGCCAGGCGGATCTCTGTGAGTTCGAGGCCAGCCTGGGCTACCAAGTGAGTTCCAGGAGAGGCGCAAAGCTACACAGAGAAACCCTGTCTCGAAAAACCAAAAAAAAAAAAAAAAAAAAAAGAAATTGTAGTTGTTTTACTTATAATGTCTTAGCAACTTTGATAATAAATTAATGAGTAGATTTTGCCTTGTAAAATTAAACTAAGTTTAAATTAAGGCAATGATTGACTGAACATCACAGAATGCTTTAGGACAGAGACTATTGAGCCAAAAACTATTGAGCCATCCTTTTTTAGCTGCCTTTTCATTTTGTATCATTTTCCTACTATATGTTATTTTTCTCAATGCTGTGACAAAATGCTCAGCCAGAAGCAGTGTGAGGGAGTAATGTTTTATTTTTGGCTTATACTTTAGGGGATGTAGTCCATCATGCAATAGAAGGTAGTGATATTAGTGAAAGTTGTCTGGTCTCATTGCATCCATAGTCAGGACACAGACAATAAGAAGTACTACACTACAAAATCTCAAATCTTTGCAAGTAACTCACTTTCTACAGTCTTGCTCTACCTACTAAAGTTTCCTCAAATTTCTCAAACAGTCTCATGTGCTAGGAATCTAGTGTTCAGTAACATGATATTGGAGGGGGGCCTATTTCTTATTCAAGCTACAATGATCATTCCATAACCCTGATAGCAACATGGTTATCTCACAGTACAAAATGAATTAATTCAGATTTTTATTGTCTCAGTCTTTAAAGTCTAAACATTGTTATAAAGTTCAAAGACTCTTCTGAAACTCAGAGCAATCTCCAAACTGCTAGGTCTTGTAAAATCTCGAAACATGCTAAATAATTCAAACACACAAAGAAAGAGTGGACCAAGGCAAGACAAAAATCTGGGGAATAAACCAAAGTCCTACAGCTCCATGTCTTGTACCTGGGGCTTAAAACGGAACAATCCTTCCTTTTATGCTTCCTGTGGCAAGCATAGCCTTGGGCTGAATTAGCTATTTTTCTGTTTCTGTAATTAATTACTGTGACCAAAAGAAACTTAAGAAAGAGATTTGTTTACTTTGGCTTATGTTTCCAAACAGATAAAAGTTCCTGATGGTGGAGTAGAGGAATGGTAACAAGTGGAAAGCATCGGAGCAGGAATGGGAAGCTGAGAGCTTGCGTATTTAAAGCAAGCACAAGTCAGAGAGAACAAACTGGAGATTTTGTTCTCAAAGCCTGTTCCTTGTGACATACTTCAGCAAGACTACACCTCTTAAACTCCCCCCCCCAAAGAGTGCTACCAACTGGATGCGAAATATTCAGATGTCTGAGACATTAAGGGACATTTCTCATCCACCCATGGTAGAATGAGAATAGTTCCCACTGCCACAGACCTTAAATCTCTGGAACTGTGCGACCAAAGTAAATGCTTTATTTTATAAGTGACCTCAGTCAAGAAGCCTTATCACAGAACTAGAAAAGTATCTAAGACAAGTGGCCTACTCTACGATATGCCTGTAGTTTTCACAGTGGACATTTCTTGATGGAGGCCTCACCAATGTCCTGGAATCTCCATTGAAACTTAGGTTTCTGCTTTCATGCTTCATTCAGTGTCTTCCCAGGGCCTCTTTGTATAGACTCTGACTACCACACAGTCCTTGTCTCTTTGACTCTTTGCAACTGTGGTGAAAACCTCCATGACATCCTCAATCTTGAACCACGTTGCTTGCAAAATCACTATCGTCTGAACGACAATGTCAAGTTCTGTTTCCAAGAAAGAGCATGGCCCCTTTGAATCTTAGCAATAACAACATTTGTGTGGTTATACTGGGAAAATAATTTCTCAGGCAGTTGATTTTGAGCATGGGATCTCTTCAGTGGCATTCCTAGTTCAAGCTCTGTCCTTTCAAATTAATGTGAGCCTATAATAGAGAAAAACCTTTGCTTGGTATTAGCATATAAGCACATTTGATTATCTGAGCACTTATTGTAAAGTAGATATGGGTAGTTAATGATTGTAGCAGGCTTTTTGTTTTTCAATAATGCTCAAATCAACCCATGGCTCTCTGCATGCTAGATAAATGTTCTATTATTGTTGAGCTATATAGTAGCCCTAGTGTGGTAGTTTGAATGTAATTGACCCCCATATGCTCATAGAGAGTGGCACTATTAGGAGGTAAGGCCTTTTTGGAGGAACTATGCCACTGTGGGGGTGGGTTTTGAGGTCTCATATATGTTCTAAGCCACATCAAGTGCTTTAGTCCACTTCCTGTTACCCTGTGATGAAGATGGAGCAGACAATATGTCTGTTTACATGCCACCATACTCCCAGTTGCCATGCTTCCCACCATTATGATAATGGAATGAACCTCTGAAACTGTAAGCCACCACTTCAACAAAATCTTTGCCGTGTAAGGAGTGGCATGGTCATGGTGTCTCTTAACAGCAATAGAAACCCAAACTAAGATAACTTGACAAAGGCTTTTAATAAATACTATTAAATGAATTTTTTAAATAATTCTAAAACCAATTCCAAAATCTAAATTCAATACAAACAAACAAACAAAAAAACAAAACAAACAAACCCCAGGAGCTCAAGTGACACCAGTATATGTGTGTGGTGTTTTGAAGGAAAATGGCCTCCATGGTCTCATTATATTTTCATCCTTTGTCCCCAGCTGATAAATGGTCTGGAAGGATTAGGAGGTTTGTCCTTGTTGGAGTAGGTGTGTCCTTGTTGAAGGAGGTGTGCTGCTGGGTGGTGTGTTTTGTGGATTCAATAGCCTACACCAGGCCCTGAGGTTTCAATAGCCTACACTACACCAGGCCCAGTCTCTGTCTTTCTCTGCCAGTTATTTGCATATTGGGCTGTAAAGGTCTCAGCTACTGCTCCAGTGCTGTGCTGCCGTGTTTCCCACCATGATAATAATAGACTAACCCTCTGAAACTGTAAGAAAGTCCTCAATTAAATGCTTTCCTTAGTAAGAACTGCCTTGGTCATGGTGTCTCTTCATGGCAATAGAACAGTGACTAAGAAAATGTACAATAAACAAGAACTTAAAATTCAGAAAAATGAAAGCTTTCACCTCTAAATAAGTGAGGTAAATAAATGTCTGAACAGAAACTTCACCCTGTTAAACACACAGATGACAAATAGGTTGATTAATGGATGCTCGATTTCATTAAGGTTTAAGGATTAGAAATTTTAAATTCATGTTGCAATAGTAGAATGATACCGTGGTTATGAAAATAACTACTAATGACAAATGTTGGCAATGTAGAGTAACTGGACCAGCTATACACACCTCCAGGGAATATAAATATTGGAATACATTTTGATAGCAAGGCCCTGAGCCCCTCAGATGTGAGAAAGGTACAATAATAATCTCAGTTTGTGTTTTATATGTGGTTTTTTTTCTCACCACCCACTCAATACACAAATTGAGGCATTTTAAAGAAAAACTGTCCCTTAACAATAAGTATCACTACAATAATAAAAGGAAGTGATTGTAAAGGTTATCTGTAGTAAAATTTAGATTTGGTGGTAAGAGAAAGACTCACTGACAATTCTGAATATATAACTTACATAGTTAAATTCAAATACAAGAAAATATAGTCCCATTATTTATCTCTTTCTGGTTAAGCAAATTTTAAGGCCCTAGACAGAACCACTTGATGTGGTTAAAGAACACAAAAAGTGCTATTATAAGCAGCTTGGTAGTATATGAGATTGGTAAATTCCTGGCCAGATTTTATGATGGACTTTAGCCAAGAAAGGGCTTTTATTCTCTCTCATTTCCCTAAGGGCAATTCAAGGTCTTCAAAAGTTTGAAAATAATAAATTTAAATAAGAGCTCTCTCGTTTTCTTTGTTTCTGACTCCCTGCTCACTCAGTCCTTACCATGTCTTAATTATTAACATCATTTAAGATTGAAAAGTTAAGAATTTTACTTGGAATTACATATCTATATTAAAATTGTGTCATAAAACAACAATGCATTTTACAAATATGTAGAATTACAAGAACTATACTTTAAAGCACTAGATTTGAAAATAAAACTATTATCTAAAAGCTGAAACAATTGTCCAAATTATTCCCCAAACTGGCAAAGAGATAGATATATGATTTTAGTTAATGATGGTTTGTGATTTGTAAGGAAGAAAAGATTTTTGAAAAATAGATAAATGATAAACAACAAAACGTTTCAATGTGTTCTTCCCCACCCATTGAAGCCCCAGCTGCAGGCCAGCAGGCAGGTAGGCCTGACTATCACCGGCCTCCACCAGACCCTGTAACCTACATGCCCCACTCCACCACCTAAATCCACCCATCCCCTGAGACTGTAGTTGTTCCCAGAGACACAGACTCAGGCAGCTCTGATTGGACCAAGAGGTGAATATTTGTTTTCCTAGTGGACCACCGGAGCCTCTAGGCTTTAGGCCTAGGGGCACAACCGGTGCCCGCATACCCCCACCCATTGCAGCCCCAGTTGCAGGCCAGTAGGCAGGACTCCTGCAGGCAGGCCTTACTACCACCAACCCCTATCAGACCCTGTAACCAACAAGCCCTACTCCACTGCCCAAACTCAGCCAGCCTCTGAGCCCGCAACTGTTCCCTGAGACACAGACTCTGTCAGCTCCAATTGGACCAAGAGATCTGAATGGATCAAGAGTGCCAATTGGACCGAGAGTGGCTCCCTTAGACAGAGACACAGGTTTAGGTGGGGGTAGGGGGAATGGGAGGAGAGACAAGAGAGGATATATGATTGGTATATAAAATTAATTTTAAAATTAAAATAATAATAATCAAATAAAATGAAAAATAAAAGAACTCAAAAATAGGATGAAAAGAAAAATTATAACAAGTTGAATAAATAACATACAGATACCAATAAAAATAAAAATATTTTTTATTTTATATTTATGGATGTTTTGTCTGCATGTATGTTTGCATACTATGCACATTCAGTGCCCACAGATGCCAGAAGTGGACATCAAATCCCCTGAGACTGATGTTACAGAGAGTTATGGGCCAATATTTAGTGCTGAGAGTTGAATCTGGGTCCCATGCAAGGACAGAGTTTAAGAGCCACTGAGCCATATCTCCAGCCACATAAATCATTTTATAAAGTCATTGAATGAAATTGTGAAAGAGGATCTCATATTACCTTTGGAGTCATAATGACACAAATGTGGAGAGAAAACTGTGGTGATACATTGTGTATCAAATAAAGCTTTTCTGAGGATTAGAGAATGGAGCCATCCACTAGGTTAAACATAGAGGTCAGGCAGTGGTGACACACACCTTTAATCCCAGCACTCAGGAGGCAGAGATCTGTCTGGATCTCTGTGAATTCAAAGCCATCCTGGACTATATGAGATTGATTCAGTCTAGGAGAGAAACAGAGCCAGGCAATGGTAGCACAAACCTTTAATCTCAGTTCTCGGGAGTCGCAGGCCTTCATTCCCAGCACTTGAGATCTTATGTCTTTGCTACCAGTATTTGGGAAGCACACACACCATTAATCCCAGCACTAGGAAGGAAGTGATATTGGTGGGAGGAAAAAGGTATATAAGGCATGAGGAGACAGGGAAAGAGAGCCTTTTTCAGCTGAGGACTCAGAGGCTTGTAGTCTGAGTATTTGTGGAGATAGAATCTCACCTCTGTTTTGGCCTGAGGATTCGGTAGTGGTGAGAAGTTTCTCTAGTGTCTTGTTCTTTTGTTTCTTTGATCTTTCAGCATTTAGCTCTGAGTTTTTTATTACAAGATCATTTTAGAACGCAGGCAACTGAAAACCATTTTTTACTGTCAGATATTTCGTAGAACTTTCATTGGGCCTAATATTAACACTAAGAAATTGATAAGATAGTATGGTATTCTAAGCAAGGCACAGTTTATTTGTTAAAGAGTATATTTTTAGGTCTTTCTCACTCTTAGAACTGCCATTGCATGCAATGAGAATTAAAGTATGTAGAATCCTGTTGCAAAGATTAGAACATACCTTTGTTTTCATTCTCTATGGGCAGACTGTTAAACTATTTGATTCTATTCATCTCATACTGTGAGGAGTTATATTGTAACCTTCCCCACTTTGTAAATAATAACTTGACACATAATTTGGTAGGAACGATTCAAATTTTCAGATATCAGCTAAAGATAAGATATTTGTTTCAGCTTTTGCTCTTCCCACCATGAACATGTAAGTTATAGTGACAAAAGCTGCTTATGACTTAACTGTCAGCAGTACAAATACTGTGATAGCTAATGTGACCAAAAGTAGACAAAAAAGACTAAAGTCCCCAAATAGAGAAACGTTTTTTTTTTTGTATTCATGAAAGCTGTATCCTTCTGTTTTTCAATTGCAAAATGATATTGTTAACAAAACAAACTATTTTTTTTTGATTTTTCGAGACAGGGTTTCTCCATGTATCTTTGGTTCCTGTCCTGGATCTCGCTCTGTAGATCAGGCTGGCCTTGAACTCACGGAGAGCCACCTGGCTCTGCCTCCCAAGTGCTGGGATTAAAGGCATGAACCACTGCCGCCTGGCAACATTTTTTATATAAGTTCCAACACAGGCAACCAAAGATGACAAGGGTACCATATGAATGTACAACTAGTTTTCACTCTGCCACCTGCATAGTGTGTCAGTCAAGGTTATTTACTACTGAAAATA
The DNA here is from genome assembly GCF_007827085.1 of Peromyscus californicus insignis. Lineage (NCBI taxonomy): Eukaryota > Metazoa > Chordata > Mammalia > Rodentia > Cricetidae > Peromyscus > Peromyscus californicus. Next base: position 71,250,998 of record NW_026294391.1, on the reverse strand, counting down.
CCACACAGAAGGGACTAACTAAAGGTACACTCAAGTTTGTTTATTTTACAGAAGGATGGATAGGAAGAAGAACAGAGAGAGGAGAAAGAAGAGGAAGAATACAGAATTTTAAAACAACTTTTACACATCCTTAATTTATTTTTATGTTTCCTAAAAAGGTCAGTTGTGTCTGGGGGCTAAGTTCTTTATCATCAAGAAAAAGGTGCTCATACCTACTTAGTCATCATCAGACCCTTTGTATCTTCTCCCTCAACTTTATTCTCAGTGTTTTCTACAGCTGTTTTCTGTGCTTTCATTACTTTGTTTTTTTTTTCAACTTTTGATACTTCTTTTTTTTGCCACATCAGGGTCACCTTTAACTCAGAACAGGGAGAACATCCCTTTAGTATCTAATAACCTTCTTTCTATAAGAGCATTCATCTCATTCAACCTTATTAGTCACATTACTGCCAGGTTCTTTGCAATACAAACAATGGATAGGACAGGGTGTTCTGCTTTGATTTTCAGATGATAATGTTAGCAAAGCAAGGAAAGGAGCTTCTGAATCCTTGAACTTCTCTCTATTTCCAATTTAGCACAGATATATATTTTCTTTTACAAGAGGTTTTAGATATTTTGCCATGTTTCAAAGCTTTCCTATATCTATACTGAATGTAAACTGCATCTCTGAATGCTTTATAAAGAATTTGAGAAGTAACTGGATGCCTTTAGGTTCTTCTTGGCAATCTCCTGTAAAGTTTTCATGAAGATGTCAAACGCTAACCTTTTGCCTCTAACTTCAGATCACCTTCACCCATGCAAATGTACTTTTCTCCAGTGGGACAGAGTCACCCAGTTCCCATCCAGGTTTTACTTGCTCAGAGTTCTCTCTATGGCTCTAGAAGTACTGCAATGCTTGTGAGAGACAGTCTTAAAAAATCACATAGGCAACAATAGAGATGATTGAGTAAGGGGTACCATGAATGGAAAAAACTAGGTCAATGATGAATCATAGACTATGACTTTTATCAATATTAGTTGAATTTTTATATTATACAAAATCTTTATAAAATACAGCTTTTATAAGCCCCATGCTGTACAATGATTAGAATATAAATCACACCCTTGTGCTTTATAAGCACATCAAAACAACTAAATAACTGTTTCCAAAACTTATAAAAAATCACAGAAACAATTTTATTAAGTATCTCAAAACTAGGCAAAACAAAACAAACAAGCAAAACCAAAAAGAAAAAACTAGATACAAACCTAGTGACTTATATGAAAGACTTCTATAATGAAAATTTCAAAAATGATGAAGAAAAAAGTAAAGGAAGACACTGGAAGAAGAAAAGATCCCATCATCATGGATAAGAAGAATTAATACTGTTCAAATCATTGTCCTAACTTCATCTGTGTCACTGTGTTAAAAGAATCTGACCCAAAGAAACTTAGTGGAGAAAGGGATTTATTTCTTTTCATAAGTTACAGTTTAACATTGAGAGAAATCAAAGCAAAAATTCAAGAAGGAACTTGAAGCAGATACCATGAAGGAATACTGTTTAAAGGCTTGCTATAGGCTCATGCTTAGATAGATTTTATATATAGCTCATGACCACCTGCTCATGGCACTGTGATGTCCACAATAATATAGACACCTTTTTGTCAATTAACAATCAAGACAGTTCCCATAGGCCAGTTCATTCAGGGTAGTCCCACATTTGAGACTCCCTTATCAAATGACTCTAGGTTGTTTCAAATTAACAGTTAAAGCTAACTAGGATATTGTCCATCCTACCAAGAGGTATATATAGATTCAGTGCAATCACAATCAACAGTCTAATGTCATTATTCCAAGAAATTGAAAATACAATCTTAAATTTCATATGGACACTCTAATAACCAAAGTAGTCCCAAGTAAAAAGAATATTGCTAGAGGCATTACCAGTTCTGATTTCAAGTTGAACTACAGAGCTATAGTAATAAAAAACTGTGTGATACTAGCATTAGAATAGACATGTTGATCAATGGAATAGAATCAGATACCAGTATATAAATTCCCATAATTACGCAACCTGATTTTTGAAAAATATCACAAATTTACATTGGAGAAAAGGCAACCACTTGAAGAAAGGGTGGTAGGGAAATGGAATACATACATGTAGAATAATAAAACTAGAGTCTTCTCTTTCAACCTGCACAAAAATCAACTGTAAATGGATGAAAGATTTTAACATTAAGTCCTGAGATTCTGAAATGTCTAGAGGAAAGAGAAGGAAGTACATGCTATAATATAGCAAAGCAAGAGATATCCGAACAGTATTTCATTTGCTAAGGATATAAGGCCAATAATTGACAAATCAAACCTCATGAAATTTAAAAGCTTTTGTACAGCAAAGGAAACTGTCAGTTGAGTTAAAAGGCAATTTAAAGACTAAGAGAGACTTTTTGCCAGCAGTATACATGACAGAGGATTAGTATCTAGAAACTACCAATACTTAAGAAGCTAAATATCAAGAAAACAAATACTCCAAATTAAAAGAAAAAATAGGCTCAGGAACTGAGGAGAAAATTCTCAAAGGAAAACTTACAGATGGTTAAGAAACATTTCTTAAAATGTTTAACGTCACTAGCCTTCACACAGATGAAAGCTAAAACTACTTTGAGTTTCTATCATCCCAATTAGAATTGCTATCATCATGAAACAAATGCTGGTAAGGCTTCAGGGAAAAATAAACCCGTTTTTGTAGTCTTAGCAGGAGTGCAAATTAGTGAAGCTACTATTGAACTCAGTGTAGAGGCTCCTCCAAAGACTATAAATAGAGTGTCATGTAGCTAATACACAGATTCTCAACTAGTAAAAGTACAGATAATAAGTGACTCTGGAGTGTTTTTCCCCCAAATGGGACATCAAAAATATACTCTATCAGCTCAAAGCTCAACATACATTGTAGAAGAGAGGATGGAAAGATTGGAGGAGCTGGAAGACTTTATGAAAAAGTGTCTTATGGACATGACAAGGCTGTTGAACTCAGGAACGCATAGCAGCTGTGGTTGTTTGCACAAGATCTGTAGAGCATAAAATTGGTCAACATTCCATCATAGATAGGGGAGGGAGTTCAGGAGGCTCCACCCCTTACTGAGGAGCTATTGGCAGTTGATGGCTAATTGGAAAGAGACAGTCATTTCTCCAGGAGTGGTCCTTGGTAGGTTGACCATGCTCCAGTACATAGCCATACAGGCATTCACGAATGGGCATCACTAATTAGATTAAGTATGTTATAAAATTAATAACAAGAAAACCAGGAGGACATGAAGAAGTTGGGAGGAGAACATGGGTCGAGAATCTGAGTGATGTGTGAATATGATCAAAATATGTATTAGACACTCATGAAATTCTCAAATACTAAATTAAAAATATTGCATTCAAATTGTACATGGCAAAGAAAGTAATTAGACTTATTGAATGTACCTTTCATTACATTTAAAACCAGTGAAATATATTGCCATTCAAAAATCATATTTTAACACTCAGTCTGTCATTCATCACTATTTTATATCTTTTTTCATTTAGCTATATTGATTAGGGTTATATAAATTGAGACAAAAGTGTTCATCATTCAAGAATTTATGTTATCTTATTTATGAGTATATGTGTGAAGATTTAAAAACTGTACTGCTATGTGATGTCTTTCTGTATGCTGTGAATATGTGTGGCTTCCATTGGATAATAAATAAAGCTGCTTTTGCCTATGGCAAGAAAGCTTACAGCCAGCTGGGAAATCCAAGCAGAGATCTAGAGAGAAGGACGAAGTCAAGAGAGATGTCAAACCACGTTCCAAGGAGCAATATGTTATGAGACTTAGGTAATGCCATGGAACATGTGGTGATACATAGATTAATAGAAATGGGTTGACTTAAGTTATAAGAGCTAGCTAACAAGAAGCCTGAACCATAGGCCATATAGTTTGCAAATAATATTAAGCCTCTGAGTGATTAGTTTATAAGTGGCTGCAGAACTGCAGGGCCAGGTGGGACTAGAGAAACACAGGACCATGGGGCCAGGTGGGACTGGAGAAACTTACAACTATACTTTATAGATAATTTCACAGGAACTTTATAATGTTTTCCCTCAAATTTTCTGAACTCTTTTTAATTTTTAAAATTATTTTTAATTTATCATCATCAGCATCATCTGTGTGCATGTTTATGTGTGAAGGTCATGAATGTGGCAGAGCAGGTGTGTGGCGAGCAGAGGACAAGTTTTTAGAAGTGAATGATCTCCTTTAACTTTTTTGAGGCAGGGTCTTTTCTAGGTATATTTGCCATACTGTGTATTGTCCTGTTTTTTCTCCCATCTTGCTACAAGAGTTGTGTGATTATAGATGTAAAATACACAATCAAATTTTTATGTGAGTTTCAGGGATTCAACTCAGCTCACCAGGCTGTTTATCAAGTGCATTTACCTACTGTGCCATCTCACTGGCTAATAATGAACCAATATATTTTTTAAACAAATAGTTTTTAAGATCAAGAGATTAATTAATCCATCCATATAATTCCAAAATATTCACTGATGATACCTATGTGTAATCTTTTATGTTGCTAAGTGTAATGTACTATATGACAAAAAATAGGTTTTACTGAAAATTAAAACATGTATTATTCACAAATACTTTAAATTATAGTGTACAGGAAGTTCTTCAAAGTAACATTGCAATGTGAAATTTTATCTTTTGTCAAATGGAAAATATGGTAAGGAAGATAAAAGATCTGAACATAATTCTAGAATTTACAGCATCATAATACAGAATCAGAAAACAGGAACATGAGACAGAAGATAAAAAATTTGTCATAATAATGATAGAAAACGACCCTTTCCAGTGGACAATCTTTCAGAGTGAAAGAGATCATTGTAGATTAGTATGAAATAGATTGTATGAAAATATATTTAACAGAATTATCTCCTCTTGAAGTAATCTATTTTATGATAAGTTAATAAACTGTGGTCAACTGTTAGAGTATAAAGTGATTGTATATGTCATTCTCTAAGAAAGTCTTATTCAGTTCCTTGGGTGTTATGTGGTGTCCTCAATAAAGCCACTGAACATTTCAAGCAACTTTAGTATTAAAATCTCATCATATTAATATGAGATCCCTTAGGATCCTTACAGCAGGTATAAAGAGCTTAACTCTCTCTGTTATTCTTTAATCTGCAATGAAAATCTATTTCTACTTACATTTCCTGGAGCAGAACCTGTCATGTAGCTTCTTCTTACTACAAAGTAAGTCTGAATGGAGAATGAGCAAAAAGAATATTTGAAATGCATTACGCTTTCTACTCTCTGGAGGAACATGTTTTTATATTATCTTCTACTTTTTCAAATCAGTTGAAACTTTTCTTAATTAAAAATATATATGGAGTCAAGGAACACTGTTATTGTAGCTTTTTATTAGAGTTCCTGCTTAGAAAGTACAAAGCAATGAGTTTCTTTAGCTTTCCCTAAACTAGGTGTGGTATCACAGGACTGAAAACATAACACTGAGGAAGAAGATTAGGAGTTCAAGGTCATCCTTAGTAGCACAGTGTTATATGTTGCATATATATATATATATATATATATATATATATATATATATATATATATATATGCCAGCTAGTGTCATATTAAACAATTTTGGAAATCAAAGTATATATAGATTATTTTTGTGAGTTTTCTTTAATTCTGATGTTTCTATTTCAAAGCATCTCCATATTGTCATCTTGTAGAGACTACCGACTAATTATTAAATGAATGCACTGGGACTTACAAAATGTGTAAATGTTAGAACACTTAACTTTCTATCATGGAAGATGAATTCCCAAAACACCTGATCTGGATGATTTTATTTTAATTGTTTTGGAAGATGATTCTTGCACATTTTTCTTTTGGGGATTCGTTTGAATTTATATTGGTTATTTGTATTATAGCATTCCTAAGTATGTTTCACTATTTTTGTTGCTTTTATTTGTGTATTAATTGTTTTACTTTCCACTCAACATTCAATTGAGTACCTTTTACATAAGAGCTGCAGACTCTTTCTATTTAGCTATTTTTGAGGTACAAGTGACATGTAAAGAATTGCATATGTAATGCATTAGTTGATGAATTTGGACCTATTCAAATGCTTGAGAGCTCTGAAATAAATCACCTGAAAATTCATTGTACCTTGGAAAGATAAGGACAAACCAAACCCGAACTAGTAAATGGAAGAAATAATTAAAATTTGGGAAGAAATGAACAAAATAGGAACAAACAAAAATATCAATGAAATGAAGATATGATTCATCATAAAAATAAACAAGATTAATAAATATCTAGCAAAATTAACAAAATGAATGAGAAAAACCCAAATAAAAAGATTAGAGATGAACAGGGAGATATAAAAAAGATACCAATGAAATCCAGAGAATCATAAGGATATATTTAAATTTTAAAATCATAAGGAAATTTTATAATATATATTTCAGAAATTGGAAAACTTAAAAGAAATTGATAAATTTCTAAGTGTGTATAATCTACCAACATTAAGCCAAGAAGAGATAAAAAAGTCTAAACAGATACATTTCAAGGATCAAGATTAAAGCATCAATTAAAATATGTCAACCCCAAGTGATTCACTGCAGAATTTTATGAGACCTTTAAAGAGGAAATAAAAATGATGGTTCTCAAATTATTCCACAAATAGAAAAATAAAGCATGTTTCCAAATTCTTTTTATGAAATCATAATTAAATGCACAATAAAAGACAATTTTAGGCTATTCTCCCAGATGAACACAGATGTGAAAAATATTGATAATGCCAGGTGGTGGTGGTGCACGCCTTTAATCCCAGCACTCGGGAGGCAGAGCCAGGCGGATCTCTGTGAGTTCGAGGCCAGCCTGGGCTACCAAGTGAGTTCCAGAAAAGGCGCAAAGCTACACAGAGAAACCCTGTCTCGAAAAACCAATAAAAAAAAAAAAAAAAAAGAAAAAGAAAAGAAAAATATTGATAAGATACTTACAAATTTAAGAACATATGCAAAAGAGCATCCTAAATGATTATGTCAGCTTTCTTCCATACATATAGGGATAATTCAATGCATGCAAATTAAAAAATATAATCTCCTATATAAATGGACTATGGGCTTGATTATCTTCATATAGTTAACTATGGTGATATTTGGTTCCCCAAAGTATTGTGCACCCTAATAAAGTCATCTGGCTTCAGAAAACAGAACAGCCACTAGATATAGAAGCCAGAAAATGGTGGCACACACACCTTTAATCCTAGCATTCTAGAGGCAGAGATCCCTCTGGATCTCTGTGAGTTCAAAGCCATACTGGAAACAGCCAGACATGGTGACACATGCCTTTAATCCCAAGAAGTGATGTCAGGAAGCAAATAGGTATATAAGGCATGAGGACCAGGAACTAGAGCCTGGTTAAGCTTTTAGGCTTTTAGCAGCAGTTCAGCTGAGATCCATTTTGGATGAAGACTCAGAGGCTTCCAGTTTGAGGAAACAAGATCAGCTGAGGTATTGGCAAGGTGAGGAACCTGTGGCTTGTTCTGCTTCTCTGGTCTTCCAGCATTCTCTCCAATAACTGGCCTTGGTTTTGTTTTTATTAATAAGACTCTTTAAGATTCATGCTACAAGTAACACAATCTGGAGAAAAAAGAATACTACTAGAAGCATTATAACACACAATTTTAAATTATAATACAGAATGACAGTTGCACAAAAACAGATCTATAGACAGTAGAATACACACTAGCCCACAAAACTACAGCCATCTGATTTTTTTCAAAATATAATAATGCATACTGGAGAAAATACATCCTCTATAAGAATTAAAATTTGTGGAATAGTCACAGATAAGAACTTTCAGCATAGAATGCTGGTAACTAAGAAAAGATATCCAAGAATTGGCAAATGGGACTTCAAACTTTTTTTCTGTACAACACAAGTAACTGTCTATTAAATGAAAAGTAGCCTTGGAATGAAAGAAAATATTTATCAACTGTATATTATGGTAGAAGATTAATATCCAAAATGTAAAAATACCTAAAAAAAAAACCCTAAACATCAAGAAAACCAAGAACTCAATAAAAGTAGAGTTCTTAAAACAAGAACTATTAGTGGAAAATAAACATTTAAAAGTAGTTAAATACTCATAGCTGTTAGAAATATTCAAATTAAAATACCCCAGTACAGATAGCTGTTTTTAAAAATAAAAATGAAATGGCAACAAATGCTGGCAAGGTTTACAAGAAGTGAAAGACTCACACTTTGCTGTTGGTAATATATACATATGCACCTACTATGGAAATCAGTGAAGAGATTCCTCAAAATGCAAGACACAGATCTGCCATTTGACCAAAGTTTACAGCTCCTGGGAATTTACTCTGAAGATTCTTTTTCTTACTACAGAGATACGAATTCATTCATGTTCATTGTTGCTAGAAATGTAATGAGCCCAGATATCTATCAACATATAAATGGATAATGAAAATACGGTACATATTCACCATGGAATTCCAATCAGCTGTGAAACAAAATGACATTTGCAGGTGAAACGATGTTACTAAGAAAAAAATGTACTAAATGAAGTAACCCTGATCTAGAGATGGTATTTATTTCCTTGCTCTCCCACTCTGTTCCCATTCCAGCTTGAACCTCCCACTCCCCTAAGCTCTCATCCCCCATCCCTTACCCTCCATTACCCTCCCCCCACCCTCAGTTTGCTCATGTAGATCATAGACTACTGGCAATGGTCGAGAAGGTGCCTGAGCTGACCTACTCTGGTGATGAGATGACTGAATACCATAACTGTCATCATAGAACCCTCATCCAGTGACTGGTGGAAGCAGATGCGGAGACGCACGGCCAGATCCCAGGTGGAGCTCCAGGAGTCCAATTGATGAGAGAGAGGAGGGATTCTATGAGGAAGAGATACTGAGACCATGATTGGAAAAAGTACAGAGACAACTAGCCAAACTAGTGGAAACACATGAACTGTGGACCAATAGCTGAGGAGCCCCCATGGTACTGGACTAGGCCCTCTGAAAAACTGAGACAGTTGTTTAGCTTGAACTGTTTAGGGGGCCCCCAGGCAGTGGGGGTCGAGACCTGCCCTTAGTGCATGATCTGGGTTGTTGGAGCCTAGTGCCTGTGGTGAGACACTTTGTGCAGCCTTGGTGCAGGAAGGAGGGGCTTGGATCTGCCTCAACTGAATATATGAGGCTCTGCTGACTCCCCATGGGAGACCTTGCCCTCTATAACCCTGAGAAAACAAAAACCAGTTGAGAGAGGGGGCATCATTTTTTTATTTCTTTCTGCTGTTTAGAGGGCAATGGTATCTCTGTGGGATCCTGTAAAAATGCTAAAACCGTGGTTAAGTCTCATTAGGACTATCTGTAGCATTTGTAGCCAGTCTCAGAGTAATGGGTAAGACTTATCTGAACTTCTGGCTAGAGTTGTAAGATGGTGGACCACCTCAGCTAGCCACCTTGGAACTTTCCTGAACAGTTTGTAGTCCAATGTTGATCTTTGAGTAATGTATTGGCTCAATGGCATCATTATGAACCAGGTAGAACCGTTGTGGGGCCCCATTTTCCTTCAGGAGACTTCAGAGATCGGTGTTAAGAAAATTTATTGTTCAGTGTTGAAAACCTAAACATTACTAATGTCAAAATGGAAAGCTTAAATTTTAGGATAGCACTATATCTAAAAAAACTTTTACAAAGAGTCAAGAATAAGTACAGGGAGAAATAGAATTTTGACACCTAGATTTTTGGTTTTCTCATATTCCACCCCAAGTGGCTCTTCTGATGTGAGACAAAAATTTTTAATTTTTTTTCTTTTAGCAACGTGCTTGGATTTAGAGAAGGAGAGATCCATGGTCCAACTCCAAAGCCAGCTTTGATTATAATTGATTCAAGACTACAACTTTTCTAGAAGTAAGGAGATCTGGATGTTTAGGTAGTAAGATTTTGCCCCTCTTCTTTAAAGGTCTTGATGTCCAAGGTCTTTTGATTTCTTGAAGATGGGTATTTATATTTTTCTGTAAAGACAACAACAGAACCCTGCCATGACCCTTGTTTGGTGAGTTTTCCTTACAACTTGTAGAATTGTTCCACTGGTGGATGAGCTATGATTTCTCCTCATCAACGGTTTTCTCCTGTTAGAATCAAATTTTTTAATTAACTTTTATGCTATCCATAGCATTTCTTCTCCTTTGGGAAAAAAAAAAAAACCTTTCCCCAATACAACATATATCCTGGTTTCCATTCTAAGGTCAATATATCTTCAAAGTACACTGGCTGATTTAATTCATTTTTTTTATACTGTCCAATGTCTCTCTGCAGCTGTTGTTCCTTTTTGATTAGCATTAGGAAAATTCAAGGTTAATAAGGTTAATAAGGCATTATGTAATCTGTCCTTGGGGGTTTTAATTCCCCCATTCTGTTATTAATCATTTTTTTAAAAAGTGAGATTAGATCTCTCTACAACTGCTTGTCCTGTAGGATTGTGTGGTATACCTGAAATGTGCTTTATATTACAATATGAAAAAAAAACTGTTTCATTTTACTGGAGACATATGCTGGAGCATTGTCAGTCTTAATTTGTACAGGTATACCCATTATGGCCATGACTTCTAGTAGGTGTGTAATTATAGAATCAGCATTTTGAGAACTCAAAACATTTGCCCATTAAAATTCTAAAAACGTATCTATTATATGGTGTACATATTTTAATTTTCCAAACTCTGCCAAATGAAACACACCCATCCGCTAAATTTCATTTCTGTGTATACCTTTAGGATTATTTCCTACTAGTGATGGAGCTTGGTTATTAAGGAACAAGTCGGACATTTATTTACAATTTTCTTGGCATCTTGACTAGTGATGGAGAAATTCTTTTTTTAAAGCTTTGCTATTGACATTGTGTTTATTTTATTTAAATTTTGAGGCCTCCAGCTCTCTTCTTATTAATAATCAATCAATTTCATCATTACCTTTTGCTAGAGGATCTGGCAGACCCATACGGTATCTGATGTGTGTTATTTATATAGGATGGTACTTATTCCTGATAATACCCTGTAATTGTATAAATAGCAAAGTTAATTCTGTTTTATCAGGAATAAATTCAGCAGTTTCCATATGTAAAATAGTTCTTTATGCATATTGAGTGTCAGTAACTATATTGAGTAGTTTCATAAAGTCCAGTGTACCATAAGAATGGTATACAATTCTGACATTTGTACAGAATTTTAAGGGCTTTGAACAATTTTACTTAAGTTCCCTGATTTATATCCTGCCTTTCCTGATTTATTTGCATCAGTATAGAATATAGGGGCTCCAGAAATTTGTGTTCTCCCTAATGTGAAGAAGGACTCAGCTGTTTCTTTGTATGAATTTAATTCTCTCACTTTTGGGATAATAGTTGTTAATCTCTCCCAAAAAATTATTGCAAGTTCGTTGCCAATATTCATTATCTTTCTATAGAGAGGAAATTTCCTGATTAGTTAGAGGTACTACAGTTTCCATGCGGTCTATTCCTGTCAGTTGATGATGTCTTAATTTTCCTTTTTGTTGTATTTTTAAAATGGCAGAAAGGAGACACACCATACAAAAGGCCCAGATAGGAGGTTTATTGAGGAGAGGGGAGAGAAGGGGGCAAAGACCAGTGCCGGGGGGTGAGAGTGAAGGAAGAGAAAGGAAAAGAGACAGGAGGTGTACAAAGCCCACCTTTTATAAGGGTAGCAAATACACACAACAGGTGCTCTTACTGGCTGCAGCTGTCAGGACCCTAAAGGCAGGCCAGTACAGGTGCCTAAATGCTAACACTTTTAAAATCAAATCAGAAACCTTTTCCACATATATCTTTAATTTATTCCTCTATTTATGTGGTAGAAACATCCATTCCAACATAGTATCTTCCCTCTGCATCAAAATCCCTGTCGGGGATTGCCTAGAGGGTAACACAAACAGAAAGCAGTTAAGCTCTGGATTCACATGATCCACATGTGCACTCTGTAATTTCTCTTCCAACAAAGACAATTCTCTCTCAGCTTCAGCTGATAATTCTCTTGGATAATTTAAGTCCTTGTCCCCATCCAGGGCATTAAACAAATTACTCAGTTCATCAGCACTTATCCCAATAGTGGGAAATAAATTTGAAATGTCTCCTAACAATCTTTGAAAGTCATTAAGAGTTCACAATCCATCTCTCCTGATTTGTACCTTTCAGAATCTAGTATTTTGTAGATCTATTTTATATCCTAAGATTCTATTATATCAATAGAATCTTCTCTTTGTATTATTTCAGGAACAATTTGTAAACCCCAGAGAGGTAAAACTTTCTTTACTTCAAACATTTTTTCTAATGTGTCTACCCTTGAATCAGCTAATAAGATATGGTCCATACAATGGTAAAATATATACTGTGGAAACTGTATATGCCAGCCTAGTCTACAATGCAAGTCCCAGAACATCCAGAGCTGTTACACAGAGAAAACTTGTCAAAATTTTTTTTATTTTAAATTACTACTTTTCTTTCTGAATTCAAACTAAGCCTGGTTACACTGTTGTTTTTTAAATTTTTATGTTGTACCAAATTATAAATTTAAAAATGAAGTTTTAAAATTAAAAGACAAGGGACACAGCCAGTCCCTGGAAACCCCTATCCAACTCTGCTCCAGTTGCCAGTCAGCAGGGAAAACTTCTGCAGGCAGGCTCTCCCACCAAAACCCCTCATTGGACCTTGCAATCTACAAGACCCAGACCCTACCCCAATCCTCATCTGCCTGTGACCCAAGTAACTTCCTGAGGCACAGAATCTGCCAGCTATCATTGGACCAAGAGGGGCTTCCTGAGAAACAGAATCCATCAGCTCTGACAGAACCAAGAGCCCTGATAAGACTGTGGCTCCCTGAGCCACAGAATCAGCTAGCTTGGATTGGACCAAGAGCAGCTCCCTGATATACAGAATCTTCCAGCTCCAATTAGATGGAGAGCTAAGATTGGACCCAAATGGACTCCCTGAGACACAGACACAGCAAACACAGATTCGATCAATAGCAGCTCACTCAGACACAGGCACCTCTCACACCTATTGGAAGAAGAGATGGATAGATGCCAGGGAAAAATATATACAACAACATAAAGAGCAATATGGCTTCACCCAAACCTACCCCTTCTACAACAGCAAGACCTGAACATCACAATGCAGAAGAAGCCGAAGAAAGTGACCTTAAAAACAACTTCATGAAGATGCTAGAGGCCTTTAAAGAGGAAATGAAAAATTCCCTTAAAGAAATCGAGGAAAAGACAAACAAAATTTGGAAGAAATTAATAAAGAAATTGATGAAAAGACAAAAACTTGAAAGAAATCAATAAATCCCTTAAAGAAAGGCAAGAAAACCAGGAAAAAACAATTAAACATGTGAAGAATACAGTTCAAGACCTGAAAAGTGAAATAGAAACAATAAAGAAGACACAAACAGAGAGAATGCTGGAATAGAAAATCTCAGTAAATGAACAGGAAACACAGATGTAAGCATAACCAACAGAACACAAGAGATGGAAGAGAGAATCTGTGGTGTAGAGGATACAATAGAGGAAATAGATTCGTCAAAGAAAACACCAAAGCCAAAAAAGTCATAACAAAATGTCCAGGAAACATGGGACACCATGAAAAGGCCAAACCTAATAATAATAATAGGGATAGAAGAAGGTGAAGAATACCAACTCAAAGGCACAGAAAATATATTCAATAAAATCATAGAAGAAACCTTTCCAACTTAAAAAGAAAATACCTATGAAGATATGAGAAGCTTATAGAATATCAAATAGACTAGACCCCCCAAAAAGTCCCCTCACCACATAATAATTGAGCAACTAAACATAAAGAATAAAGAAAGAATATTAAGAGCAGCAAAGGAAAAAGGCCAAGTGACTTATAAAGGCAGACCCATCAAAATAATACCTGACTTCTCAACAGAGACTTTGAAAGTCAGAAGGTCCTGGACAGATGTAGTGCAGACACTAAGAGACCATGGATGCCAGGCTAGACTAATATACCCAGCAAAACTTTCAGTCACCATAGATGGAGTGAACAAGACTTTAGGGCTTTACAACTTTAGACATACATCACAAAATTAATTTTGTTAACCTGAGTATACCTTTTTAACCTTAGGAATTTATCATACAAAAATCCATTTTAATCCAAAATATCTTGGAGACTTATCATTGTCTCTTTAGTCTAAAAGAAAGATATAATAATAAACAGAAGGCTTAGTAAGACTGAGTTTTAAAAGCATTGTCTTAGTTGGTTTATACCATGGGGTCATATTAAGATGGTGATGAAACTACATTGCATGTATTTTTTTAACCTTAGTAAAAATGACTACCATGTACATGGTCTTTTTATCCTGATGAAGCATCAGCTAAAAAGAAGACAAAGCATGTGACTGCTATTAAAAATAAATATCTATTTTATATGCAATGTTGTAGCAGACCTAATTTTTTAAACAAAAGCAGAATCATATATATATATATATATATATATATATGCTATAGTAAATTACAGTTACTTTTGTGTAGATTTAACTATGAGCCTTTTGTTACAAGTTTTATGCTAAATTTTTGTTACAGACTTTACAGATTGTTTAATCATAGCCAATGAATTTGTATATCTGTAGATAAAGAGTATATAGAACAGAGAAATACTTCTATCTTCTTAATATTGTCTTCTTTCAGGATACCCATTTCGGTTGAGGAAGTGCAAATCTGGGGTCCAAAGCTGTCCAATATGACTATAACACTCTGATTCTTCTTAGTCTATCCAATAAACTATCATTCAAATTTAAATAAATAGGAAAGTGATTTGAAATATTTAATAGCTTAGAAACATCTAAATAAAGCTTTTTAGTCATAGCAAGCTTAGACTTTTGTGTTATATCACCTGAAATGGGTACAGTCTTCAAGGAACATGTGGAATTTGTATATAGAATACATGTTTCTTGTCATCTTAAAAAGTCATCTATATAGGCACCAAAACCAATATCTTTTAAATTTAAAAATACTAAATCTATAGGATTTTTTGAAGTAATTTTAGAAAATATTCATGGGATATCTTTAAAAATATTAAAAGGGGAAATTTGGGATAATTATCTATAGAATTCAAGTAACATGATAATGTCATCATCATCTGTAAATTATTTTCAGTGTGAAACAAATAAGCAACCTGCATTTTATCTAGTGGCACAATAATTTCTATAGGCTCTTTATCAGTAAGGAATTATTTTGAGTTACTGCTTTTGCAACTGTATTATTTAATAAGTTAATAGCCTGTTCTGTTTTAGGTGTTACATTTGTTGTAAAATTTAACTAAGAGCTTTCAGAAAGCAACTTAAAGAACAATGACAAATCTCTAGTAGTGATAAACAGATAAGAGCATTCCTAATGATATGAGCCTAAAATTTTATATTTTGCTCTTACATGAAAATTGAGCATTTATTTAAGCATTAATTGGATGATCAGGGGAAGATAACATCCTCCATATAATACATGGCTGATACCTCTAGAAATTTAAACATTAACTTAGTGCCTTATGGCCTGATTGCAATTCTCTCAATAAGTTGGGCTTGTCTTAATTTTTTTTCTCCCATGAAGAGACAGGCCATTGATAATAGGCTATTCCCACTATGAAAGCAAATAAATAAATAAATAAATAAATAAATAAATAAATAAATAAATAAATAAATAAATAAATAAATAAGCAAATAAATAAATAAATAAATGAATAAATAAATAAATAAATAAAAATAAAAAAAATAAGTCCTGTGGCAGCCAAGCTATCTCATGTTGCATTGTTGGAGTTCCAAGGATCATTCTTTGGAACTCCCTCTGCTCCACAAGACCCTGGAAGCCCTAAAAGCCACAGGCTGGAGAGCTTTGAGTTCCAACCAGATCTCTCATGAGGGTAAGAGCCAATATGGCTCTCTGACCACTGGGAAGCCTTAGGCTGAAGTGTCCTTTGTCCCACACTGCCAAGACCTGCCATGATGTGTGGCAGAAAAATATTTTTCTCTCTTTCCATTTTTATTGCTTTTTCTTCTCTTGAGTAGTTCCAAACAATACATTACTGTACTCCAGATTGTAAAATAATTAACGTGGACTTTTTCTCCCTTTTCATGGACTATGTATATAACGTTGTAGATGTTGATCTGAATATTTTGTTCCTTTAGATCTTAACAAATATCTCAAAATTGTACAAAATAGTTTGTCTCAAAGGACTGAGAAGAACCCATGGTAATTTTCACTCTCTCACTTACAGTCGTGACCCTTTGGCTTAGAGGACTGAGTTTCCTATAATGCTTATTTCTATTTAAAGAAAACTTTTCTTATCTTTTCCAAGGGTCCTGTGTCCCATATTGCAGCTCCAGCTGTGGTGATTCCCCAGAAGGCTTTACAGCAGACAGGGGAAAAAAATACACAATGAAACTCAGCTCAGTTCAATTTTACTGTAACTGGTGCTGGACCAGGACTTAAAAAAAAGTATTCAGATAGAAATGAACTCAGCCCCAAGTACACAACAGTTTAAGACATATTTACATTGAGATTCCTTACAAAGTACATCTGGCTTTCTTCACAAAAATGGGTACTGTTGACTCAGAGATAGGCCCCAAGATTTAGGGTCTAGAAAATTTGGTTGAGGTAAACAAAATGCCTCTGGTTGTCAGGATTGGCCTGGCCCTAAGATAACACAGAAGTAACTTAGGCTGTTGTAAAGTACAAATGACAAAACTCATAAGAGTGGGTTTTGTGGTCTAAAAGCTCAAGATTAGGAGGAAAGGTCTGGGATAAGTAAAACCATAAATTCTGGGAGACCTGGCAGAGCCTGTCTCATCAGACAGCAAAGGATCTCCAGGTTGTAAAAGGACATCATTCCTGGCATTCCAGGAAGAGCAGCTAAGCACCTCATTCCATTGAGAGGTAAGCTGTGTCTTTAACTTTCCTGGCTTCTCCAGTGCTTTAATGTGTGCACAAGTCTTTTTGCCCTCTATAAAAAAGGAGCCTGCACATGCATAGAAGCATTTTCCACATTTTTGCTAAACACTTTTGAACCACAGCTTATGTTTTCTGGATGTGCCTGCCCCTTCCTGTTGGGTCCATCATGGCAGGTAGCCTGGTTCTTTAAGACTTGCCTCACTTGATCAGAGAGCCATGCAAAAAGCCAGGTGTAGACCAGGAAAACCTCTGAATAGGTACAGCAAGCTTGAAAATGTGCTTATGTGTAGAAGAAAGTAAAATTGGTAGAGGCAGTCATAGAAAAAATAAATAGTTTAAATATAATAAAATGAAGTATTTAAAGAAACAGTAAATAATATAAAAAGAACAAACCACATAGGGATGGTAAATATAACAGGGAGTTTGGATCCTGTATAATTTTTTTTATTAATTTAGAATTTTTAAAATGTTAATGAATAAAAAACAACAGCTACTGAGAGACATTGGATTGTGGAAAACACTGCTGAATTAGGCCATTCTATATATTTTAAGGATGTCTTAACTTCAGAATGGAAGTCAGGAAATGTGTTGAGGGGGGGATGTTATGTCTTTGTTTTCCCAGGAAATGAAAAGTTATGGATTCCTTCAAAGTTTAAAAAAAATAGATCAGACTTGATTGGGGATACCGTCTGAAAATCTTGGCTGCAGAAATAAAGGAGGAAACTAAGAAACACTACAAGAAAAGTGATGTATATGTTTATCCCTCTACATGGGATCACCTCTGAGACTGGAAGAAACATAAGTTTTGTTGAATACAGAGTCCTCATGACTTTTTATTACATGTCATCCTTTAATATGATGTGGATGAAGATTTATATTGCAATTTGGTTATGTAGTCCAAATGGACTTATATAGTTGACTGAAAGTTAGTAGTTAGACATTATAATAGAACTTGTAGTCATGTTAGGTATGTTTTCAAGATTGAGCAGATATATTTTAGATAGACAGGTCATCTTCAAACCCTTCAGAGATCTGCAGAACATGGCATTTAAAATGTTTTAATAATTTAGAAAATTTTTTTTTGTTATGACTGTGAGACATGTCAGCTCCTGGCAGTACTAATCTACTTCAGAGAAAATATGGGCATTGAAAAAACTGCATATGGAGTTAACTTTCATTGTGGCAAAAGTTAGCCACTGGACAACAAAGTGTCCTCGAATCAACTGCTGACAAAATGGACAGACAGGACATGAAACAAAGGACTACTGATTCTTGCCAAAACAAGTGTGGTTATGGCTTTATCAAAAGGCATCTTCTGAGGCCAGGAGAATATGGCACCATCCCTAAAGTGGCCTTTGCAATCCAGAAAAGGTACAGTGCCCTTTTCTTCGAAGGCAGCTGAACAGGCAGTGGGCCGATGGCTTCTGATGTGCAATGGAACAACAGCTGAAACAGTTATTCTTGAAGAGTAATTAAGCTCACGCCTCTCAATAGTAGAATGGCATTTAATAGAGGGATGTGGAGAAGAACGGGATGCTGAGATGAAGCCACATACACACATAGACAAGAAGAATGGACAGCTGAATTCAAAAAACCATCAACAATTTCCAGAATTTAAAATCCTGAATCATGACATGACACTAGTGGAATTCAGGTGTTTCTGGTACATGGACTGCTCTCACCCAATGTGAGGTTGAACTGTTGACCTTGTGTACATCCTACTTCACAAATGAGTCTGTCAGATTTGCTAAGCCTATAGGCTGAAGATGATTCCCCAACACTGTGGAGAAACCTCAGATGACTGTCCAGGCAGCTGGCTGTTTCTGTCAACTCACAATTTCTTGGACATTGCTTGCATGTACCTCCTGTTTTTATTTTTGTTAGCTAATATTATTTCCTTCTTGGGTCTCTGACGGAGTTGAAGATTAGTTAGTTATAGTTGGAGATTAATTAGGATAGAAAGTGAATTAGATACATTTTGGACTTACCAAAATAGGATAGATAATGGAATTATTTTCTCGGAATTTGTCAAATACAAATGGACTAGATATTGTCTAGGTATTTATTACTTATATATATTGTATATAATTATTGTACTTTTATATATAGTTTTTCTTATGTTAGTTATAACCTTTCCTTTTTTCTTTTTATTAAAATAGAAAAGGGGAAATACGGTGATATTTTATTTTGTACTAAAATGTTATTTGTATGTTAATAAATAAAGTTGCCTGGGGGTCAGAGCTATTAGCAAGCCATAGGAAAGCCAGGTGGTGGTGGTCCATGCCTTTAATCCCAGCACTTGATAGGCAGAGCTAAGTAGATCTCTGTGTGTTCAGGGATACAGCCAGCATTGGAGACACACACCTTTAATCTCAATACCAACCATAGAAGACCTGGAGTTCTGTACAGACAGGCAGTGACGGGGTGGTCATGTGGTTGGGTTTACAACCAATGAGAAGGCAGAACCAAAAGTCTTTATAAAGACTTTAACACAGGAAGTAACTTGTTTTTGGAGAGGAAGGACCACCGCAGGAGGAAGGGTAAGGTTTTAGCTCCTAGCTCTGACCTCTTAGCTTTCTTCTTTGCATTGGTTCTGTGTTTCTTATTTAATAAAACGCTTGGTTACATGTACAGTTGACAGATGCCTTTTACTTGCTCAAACATAGAACAGAAAAATCATCTTTATCTGACTTGTACACACTGCACATTCTATACTTGTGTTAATGCAGATATGTATGTTGCCTTTAAAAGTTCCTGTGTTTTCAGGCAAAAAAGGACAAGATACCAATGCAGAAAAAACAAGTAGCCAAGGTGATCCAACCTCTCAGAATACCTCCGTTACAGTTCTCTCAATAATCTGCATCCAGAACAACTTCAAACCTGCTAGCTAAGTTTTTCCAGCCTCATAGACTACTCTAGCCAGGACATCAGTTAAGCCTTACACTTTCCCATCATACAGACTCTGGACAACCAATGATATAGCTAGCTCTCCCAGGAATTGATCATCATCCCAAATTTTTCAGGCTCCCCTAATAAATATATCATCACCCATAGAGAACAGGAAGTAATTTTAAGAACATGATGTCCACATTCTCAAGAGGTAGGGAAGGTGGTTTTGGTTGTTGGTGGATTATGGATGTTCGTCATTGTTTATGGGTTGATCTAGGGGTGTTGTGTGTCAACTTGACACAAGTTAGAGTCATCAGAGGAAGGAGCTGCAGCTGAGGAAATGTCTCTTTGAAAACTAGCTGTAAGAAATTTTCTCATTTAGTGATCAATTTGGGAGGACCCAGCTAATAGTGGGTGCTGCTATTCCTGGGCTGCTGATCCTGGGTTACAACAGAAGGTGGGCTGAGCAAGCCATGGGAAGCAAGCTCATAGGCATTAATGCCTCTGCATCAGCTCCTTCTTCTAGGTTCCAGCCATGCTTGAGTTCCTGTCCTGACTTCCTTCAATAATGAACAGCAATGTTGAAGTGTAAACCAAATAAACCCTTTCCTCCTCAACTTTCCATTTACTCATGCAGCAATAGAAACACTAACTTAGACTGGGGGTTAGTTGCAAGTTATTATGGGTTATAGTCGGGGAGGAAGCTAAATAAAGGAGGATAGATTAAGGAATTTCTTACCTTCTTTCTTTATATTTCCTCTATCCTTCTTTCTCTTCTGTCTAGTGATGAAAAAAATGAGTATGGGGCATAAAATGAAAGCAAAAGAGGATATAGAAAAGATAGGATAAAAGGGTGGATTATTGAATCTACTTTTAAATTAAAAAGCAACTACTAGTTTCAAATATTTTACATTGGTATGGATTTTTGTACAGTGATACAAATTTAAGGTTATTTTTGTTATATCATGCTGTATATATGTTTCTACTCTTGCTTAGGATATTGGACCTATGCAGCTCATTTAAAAATGTAATATAAAGTTCTAGTTCCTGAAATTTTTTATTACAAACTATTTAGGAAAATTAAGAAATGCATGTTAGTAGTTAGTCACCTATAACAATCAAACTTGTACTTATGTTAGGTATGTTTTCAAGGTCAGAGATATAATTTTAGATAAATAGGTGGTCTTCAAATATTTCAGAGATCTACAGAATACTTTTAGCATTTTAGCATTTTAATAGCATAAGACTTTTCATGACATTGAGATACTTCTGCTCCTGGCAGCAACAACCTACTTCAAAAAAGGATGATGGGCACCAAACAACCTCCATATGGTATGGTGATATTTTATTTGTGCTGAAATGTGATTTTATTTGTATGTTAATAAATAAAGTTGCCTGGGGATCAGAGCTAAAAGCAAGCCATTTAGCAGAAGTCCGGCAGTGGTGGCACACACCCTTAATTCGATCACATGGCAGGCAGAGTCTCTTCGTAGTCAAGGACACAGCCAAGTGGTGACCCTAACCTTTAATCCCAGTATGAACCATAGAGACCTGGAGGTCTGTATAGACAGGCAGTGATGAGGAAATCATGTGGTTGGGTTTAGAGCCAATAAGGAGGCAGAAGAGAAAGGTAATAAAAAGACAGGTCACACAGGAGAAGTCTCTCAGGGGAAGGATGGCAGTGAGTGGCAAGCTAAAGGCTATTCGCTAGTGCTCTGATCTCTTGGGCTTTTAACTCTGCATTTGGCTCTGTTTATTTAATAAGACTGTTTAGAATTTCATCTACAATATGGAGTTTGCTTTAGAAGGGGCAAAACTAGCCACTGGCAAAAAAAACACTCTTGCCTTGACTGTTGACGTATGCTGTTCAAATTGGGCATCAGGACACAAAAGAAGGAGACTGCTAAACTTTGCCATGACAAGGTATGCCAGTTCTCTAAAATTTCTGCTTTGCAGAAAAGTCTGTCAGTTATATAAGCCTGTAAGGCAAAGACAGATGTTCCAATGTTACAGAGAAACCTTGGGTGAATGTCCAGACAGACAGCTCTCTGTCATTTCTACAGTTTTGAAAGCTGTTGCCTCTATGCTTCTCATTTTCTCAGGTAATATTTTATCTTTCTCAGGTGGGCTTGAAGACTAGATAGCTATAGTTTTACCATTTTGTTTGTTACTAAATTAAAAAAATAAACTCACAAAAGATATGCAAAGTTTTTAAAGGTTAAGAGACAGAAAAGCTTAAGTTGTTTATCTAAAATACATTTTAAGGTCTAAAAGGATATTTTAAGGCTGGTAATACAAGTTATGACAACAAGTGTTTTAGGTATAATACTTTGAACTTACCAATATAGGATAGATAATAGAATACTTTCTCAGAATTTGCAGAATACAAATGGACTGGAGATTGTACATGTAATTCTTACCTGATAATTTTTCTTCTTATATATAGTTTTACTGTGTTAGAGTTAAAACCTTTCTTTTTTATTTAGATAAAAAGGGGAAAATGTTGAGGAATAATCTTTTTGCATACTGAGAAGATGTGTCTCTGCCAAGGAACCTTCTGATGAGTTTAATAAAGAGCTGAACAGTCAATAGGTTGGCAGGAGAACATAGGCAGGACTTCTGTGTAGAGATAGGAAATTGGGGGAAGATTCTGAGAGGTAGAGATTCATAGATATGGAGCAAGTAAGATGCATGGTACTGAGCAGAAGTAACAAGCCATGTGGAAGAGTGTAGATTAATATTAATGTGTTAATTTAAGTTTTAAGTGCTAGTTGGGAACAAGCCTAAGCTAAGGCCAAGTTGTTGTTCTCATTAAGAAATCTCTGTGTCATTATTTGGTGGCTGGCAGTCCAAAGAAAGTCTGACTAGTCTCTATCAAAAAAAAATAAACATAAACAGCAAACTGGTGACAGACCCTCTGAATGATAATGGTGTCCTGCCTGCAAGATGTACTAGTGCAATGGTGGCACAAAACTTGTGGGAGTAACCAACTAGTATCTGATTTATTTAAGATGGAACCCATACATGACACCTATTAGTTAACTAAGAACCTCAGATAAGAAAGCCATGGGACCTAGAGTAAAACAAAATACTCTGTTCTATTAAAAGAATATAGCAATAAAATGACTCCTAATGACATTCTGCTACACTCATAGACCAGTATCTTGCTCAGCCATCATCAGAGAAGCTTCCTCCTGAAGTAGATGGAAGCAAATAAAGATATATTTACCCAGACAATTTACAGAGTGAGAGACTTTGGAACACTCAGCCCTCAACTGGATGTTGCCAACAAATTCCAGCCCTCAGGTCTCAAGGAACCCTGTGAAAGAGGAGGCAGAAAGAATATGAGAGCCAGAGGGTATGAAGGACACCAAAGAAACAAGGCTTTCTAAACACAATAGAACCAATGCACATATGAACTCAATGAGACTGAGACATCATGAAAAGGGCCTACATGGGTCTGTAACAGATGGGGTCCTATAGCTGAAAGGAGAAATGGACACATGCCTCCACACATAAACCAGAAGCAATCACTTATTGATAACCACTTGCAAATAAAAATTTAGTTTGCTCCAAGGGAATTTCATTGTGCACCCTAATAAACTCATCTGGGGTCATAGAACAGAACAGCCATTAGATAGACATAGAAGCCAGAAAATGGTGGCACACACACACACCTTTAATCCTATCACTTGGGAGGCAGAGATCCAGATGGTTTTCAATTTGAGGAAACAGGGTCAGCTGAGAAGTTGGCGAGATGAGGTTAGCTGTGGCTTGTTCTGTTTCTCTGATCTTTCAGAATTCACACCAATATATGGCTCCCAGGTTTTTTACTAATAAGACCATTTAGTAATCTGTCTACACTGGGGAAAAAAATAATTTTTTTTTCTTTTTTTTTTTATTAATTTATTTTGCAATACAATTCAGTTCTACATATCAGCCACGGATTCCCTTGTTCTCCCCCCTCCCGTCCCCCTCACCTACCCCCCAACCCCCCCCCCCCATTCCCATCTCCTCCAGGGCAAAGCCTTCCCACAGACTGAGGTCAAACTGGTAGACTCAGTCCAGGTAGGTCTAGTCCCCTCCTCCCAGGCCGAGCCAAACAATCCTGCATAGGCCCCAGGTTTCAAACAGCCAACTCATGCAATGAGCACAAGATCTGGTCCCACTGCCTGGGTGCCTCCCAAACAGATCAAGCCAATCAACTGTCTCATCCGTTCAGAGGGCCTGATCCAGTGGGGACCCCTCAGCCATTGGTTCATAGTTCATGTGTTTCCATTCATTTGGCTATTTGTCCCTGTGCTTTATCCAACCTTGGTCTCAACAATTCTCGCTCATATAAACCCTCCTCATTCTCGCTAATTGGACTCCCAGAGATCCACCCGGGGCCTAGTCATGGATCTCTGCATCCAGATTCCTCAGTAGTTGGATGAGGTTTCTAGCACAACAATTAGGGTGTTTGGCCATCCCATCACCAGAGTAGGTCAGTTCGGGCTGTCTCTCGACCACTGCCGCAGTCTGTTGTGTGGGTATCTTTGTGGATTTCTGTGGGCCTCTCTAGCACTTTGCTTCTTCCTATTCTCATGTGGTCTTTATTTACCATGGTCTCCTGTTCCTTATTCTCCCTCTCTGTTGTTGATCCAGCTGGGATCTCCCGCTCCCCCAAGCTCTCTTTCCCTCAACCCTCGCCTTTCATTACCCCCACTCATGTCCAGGCTGTTCATGTAGATCTCATTCCAGAAAAAAATAATTTTTGTGTAGGCTCTATGACTAGCTTTGAACAGTGAACGAAAACAAACTCAAGGGCAATTTTTAGAAATTCTTTGTGTCATGATGTCATATCACGGCGTTTCCTTTTAAAAAAAATCTTATTATTGTTTATTTTTATATCGTTTTGTATTTTTTCTTCTCTCCTTTAACCCTAAAAATTCTTGGCTTCCAGTTTAGTCTTCTTATGGGATTCTTGAATGTGCCAATAAGTAGGTCTCTTTTTCCAGTGCCTTCTCTTGGTTATTGGGCTCTTTTCCTTCTGTTTTATTTGTTGTGTTATTTGAGGGTTTTTTTGCCCTATTGTGTTATTTGTAATTTTATTTTATATTGTCTCTTAGAAGCCTATTTATTTTCTAATGAGAGAAAGAAAGAAGATTTATCCAGATGAGAGTTTGGAGAAACTAAGAGGAGGAGAGGGAAGGCAAACTGTAATCAGGATATATTAAGTGAGGGGAAAAACACTTATTTTTGATGAAGGTAAAAAAAAAAACCCAGAAAAGTAATTAAAATCAATAGCTCTAAACCCATGTTTTCACATATGGTCCTACTTAAGATCAGGTGATCAAAAACAAACAATGGAATGAATGTTAGACAATGACCTGAAGGGAAAACTGGGGATGACAGCAGCAGAAGGGAAATTGATGGTGAAGAATGAGAACAAACAGAATTTACTCTGTAAATATATGAAATTGCCAAAGAAACGGTTTAAGCAACCAAAAATGACAAAAATTACTTAAAGTTTATTTAGAGTTAGTATCTAATACCTTTGAAATATAGATAACTGAGGGGGAACCCTGCAGGTATCAATGCAGGCAGTGATCTGTGAAGAGATGAGAATAAAAACTCTCTTCAGATTCACTTTGTCAACCTGAATCAGATTTTGGGGAGCCCAATGTCAGGTGGTTCATTGTCAGCATATTTAAAACACAGCAAAATTTGAAAAAAAATGTTTCATGTCACATTCACTCCTATTGACCATAGAGTTCAGGAGTACATATACCCAAATACATAAGCTCTTCCTATATATTCTTATCCCATTTCACTTAATCCCTTTCTTTTCCAGCCAATGTCCTCATTTTAACATTGAACACCTTGACAAAATTGGGAAATTCAACTTGCTATTTTGCCATTAAATTTCAGTGGCCTTGTGATGAACCAGCCTGCCTCCATTTTAGGCTTAAAAGCCATCTTATAGTAAACACAAATTAACTTATTACTGTTTATGATTAAACCCCTGTTTCTCAAGGATTGGGTTATGCCATACCTCTAACTTTAGCTGCAAATGATTCTGAACTGCCTGTTCCAGAAAATAGCAAACACATCTGTTTCAAAACGTTATTTATACCCATTTTGAAACCCTACTTTTTTTTCAAAAGGTTAATATGATCACCCATGACTACCTTTTTATGACTACCCGTTGTTATGACTACCTTGTTACACCCACCTATCAACCATGTCTTTGATTCAGGAAGTTGTTATGACAAACTTGTTATGCTTACATTATGATCTGCAACCCTGCTTATTTTGCTTATTAAATCCCCCATTTTGAAAATCCCTACCTCTGAACCATAAAAGCCTTGTCTTCCTCACATTGAAATGCTAACCTTTAGAACCCTGATTTAGGAGGAGGCAGTCCATGTACATGAATAAAAAAGCTTGCTTTTATTCATTTCTTGCATTAAATAATTTGGCCATGATGATTTGGGTCAGTGGTCTTTCTCCTCCCATCTTTGGGATTAACACTTTGTCTTTTCTGTACAGGATATAAGGTTTCAGCAAATACATGGAATTTGTATTTGAATTGGGACCTATAAACCATAGCTTTATTTTTTGGCTTCAGAATGCTGTTCTGTAATGTTTGGAGCAACGAGTCAACTTCATTTTTATTCATTAGCCTTACCAAAATATTGGAACATCATCTGTGAGGCATCACCCATGCCCTTGTTTTCTAAAGGTTCTGATCCCTGACCCCTGGGAACTTGTCCTTGGATGAAGATTAATGAAGGCTGTGGACTCAACAGACAGAAAGATCAACCAACATGTTTATTAGAAAGAAAAAATTCCAAAGCAGAAGGAGGTCCAAGAGAGGGCACTATCCAAATGGCAAGAATTGTGTAGTTTTCAATAGTTACAGAACTAGTTGAATAAGAGGCGAAAGGTGATTTGTCTTCCCCTGATAAACAGGATGACTGATTTATTCATGTTATAGAGCTCTCTTATAAAGTAAAATATGTATCTAAAGGTCATCAGACAGAAAGACTTTGATCTTTAGAATATGCACAAGCAAAGGAGTTTTGATCCATGAAGTATCTGCAAATGATGTAATAGAAGTTTCTCCTGGTGATCAGGATCTTGTTGGGGCCCATCCCTTACTTCCTAGTTCCCTTTTTCTTCTGCCTCAGTTTTTTGTAAATTGTTGATGAGAAGTAACAAATGAAGACGATCTTGCAAAAGTAAAAAATAGATGGTCTTGCTTGCATGATCATGGAATTGATTTGTTTTCCTCTGTGGTTTTATTGGAATGAGCACTAATAGTCACAGACCAAACTATCACTGTAGCCCACCAGAATGTCAAATTGGAATTGGTGTATTTTCTAACTGTCAGAATATCTTGATTGGCTTTCAGACCTGTAAACCAAGTCCTATCATGGGAAACTCTAAATGAAAGAGAATAGGATAGCTTGCAATAAGTAAGCTAAAGTAAAACAAAAGTAATGTTGTATTCCTGGACGGATGTCATTACATTACTGCTGCTATCAAGGGACATAAATTACAGCAGAAGTGCATCAGTGGATCCATGGTCAAGGGTTTCACTGGCTTTCCTTAAGCGACTGGTGAGTAACAAGATCCTTGTGCACAGTAACAAATTTAACAGACTTAA
The DNA here is from genome assembly GCF_007827085.1 of Peromyscus californicus insignis. Taxonomy (NCBI): domain Eukaryota; kingdom Metazoa; phylum Chordata; class Mammalia; order Rodentia; family Cricetidae; genus Peromyscus; species Peromyscus californicus. Next base: position 71,223,442 of record NW_026294391.1, on the reverse strand, counting down.
AGTAGGGCAATTCATTTCTATTTCTGCAGAACCTGGCTCCAGACTGAACAAAAGGCAAGAAACAAAAATAAGAAATATTTTTATAGTCTTAAGCACAGGTCTCTAACTGCTTTTCTCCTTTGCTTGGCTACTGGGGGAAACAATCATCTTGCCTCTAGTCCAGTACACTTCCTGGGATATCTTTATTCCTTTACAAGGTAAATTCTCTTGTTGTTGTGTTGATTTCAATTTATTTAGGGTTTGTATAAGTAAAACCTTACAGGTCAGCCAGACATGATTGCTCCAGACTCCTATTTTAGATGTCTTTCACATGTCACACACTCAGCTACTTACAAGTTTTCATTCTAAATTAAGCTGAAAGAAATCTGGATAAGTAGATCTTCAGTGGTACAGAAGGTTGAGGTCCAAACTTCCTGTTTCACATATTCTTTGGTGAGTTTAAATTAGTTCAAGGTGCTATAAATTAATGGCCATTGTTAATCAGCTGAGAGAAACTCACATTCCAGAACAAGGTGCTCCCCACTCCCTGCCCTGTCTTCAGTGACACAGTGCCAGCAGCCCCTTCATTAACAGCTAATGTGACACATTTCCACTGTCTCTACAATTGTATATTTTCCCTGTGTTGACATTCAGACACGCCCCCTTGGGGTCCCGCCCAGCATCCTGACATTGTTTTATGTTACAGTAAAGCCCTCCCCTTTCTCTTCTTCCCCCCTCCCTCTCTTTCTCTCTCTCCCCTTCTCCCTCCTTCCCTTCCCTTCTCCCTTTCCCCTTTAATAATAAAACTTTCCCTGTGGATGCCCTGTCTGCATGGTGTGAGTAGTGAGTAACTTTCCACCTCACCACGCTGCCACCCACTGCGTCTGCATAGCATGTCTCCCTCACCTGCCAAGGTCACCTAGTACCTTTTTACAACACATGTTCCATATTCCCTACACAGTCCATACAGTTATGTCCTAGTTTCTCTTTTTTTCTGTCCCCACTAATAGGCTTCCTTTTGCATCCCCTATCACACCCCACAATATATCCTCTTGCATGAGGTCTGCTGAGCGGTGTGATTTTTGTGGCATTTTTTGGTCCTTCCATCACCAGGATACCCTTCTGCTGCAAAAACCTTACAACCATAATATTTTATTTCTTCCAACTTTTACCAATCTGACCTAAGTCTCAAACTTCTCAAGCAAATTGTTTAATAGAGTTGTATAATGTTATGCTATTTTTTGTTGCTTTGCTATTTTTGTTGGTGTTGTTTTAAGATAAAGTTCAACTATGTAGCCCAGGCTGCCTCAGGGTTATGATCCTCTTGCCTCAGGCCACTGAGTGTTGGTATTATGAGTTCATACTAGCATACCTGGTCCATAAGAATGGTCTTTTGAAATAGCCTGAGGTGGCAGTGCCTTGCATGGTCCAGGCAAAGCTTGCCAGAAGGCTGTATATGCTCTGAAGCAATGTCAAGGCCAGTATTCATTGCTTTAAGGAATAAAAGGAGAAAATGAGAGCAGTACTATTAGCATTCATTAGGGATTAGTGACACATGTTTGCTTCCTATTTTCCCAGTTTAATGCTTTACTGTCAGGCAGGTTTTAGCATCATTAGAAGCATAACAATGAGTCAATTGAACTGGAACTGAACACCACCACTGACCGCTGTGGGCTCCTCAGGTCACTAAATTAATATGCAAAGAAGGGAGTTACTGTGACTCCTGTATAATTAATCATGAATACTAAAGGGGAATTAGACTACTACAAGGTAAGGAAGAATTTGTCTGTAATAGGGGAGATGCTTGAGCTTATCATTGACTGCTACTACAACCTGTCCTTAAGGTTATGAGAAAATCGCAATACTACGGTCCAGACAGTATTACACACACTTCAGTCCCTTCAAGAATGAAGGTTTTAATCATCCTTTCCATAAAAAACAATGAGCATCTTAGGTGTTTGATGAAGACAGAAGGAAATATACAGAAGACGCCAAAGAAAACAATTGTAAGTGCCAACTAGTTGCAGATGACAATCTATACAACTATGGCCTTTAAGAAATTCAAGGTGAAAGTGTTTTGGACCTTTTCACTACATGTATTCTGCCGCTCACTCTGCTGTTCTGTTTCTTTCTGTTTTTACCTACTATTTTGCTTTCTTTACTTCAAAATAGCTTTTATTCTGACACTCCTTCTTATAAAATAGTGCTCATTTCAGCTACATCTAGTTTAGAGTCAAGAAATACAGCATTGGCCACAAAGTTAAGAAGTGATTGTTTATTCTGGAGCCAAATATTAGTGATCATCCCTACCCACCAAAATGTGTTTACCCCAATCACTGTGTTCCAAGTGTTAGGTCACAGGTCCAACTGCCTCTTTCTCTCCCAGAATCCAGGCCATGCTTCTCTGCAGTCTGTCTCTTAGGACAAATAGCTGGCAGGTGCCTGCCTCTGTGCCCTTGGCACATAAGATAGTCTAGGCTAAATCATGTGATGTGGAATTTTTTAAGACCATCTGAAAACCTGTAAGACTCAGAAATCTGCTTTGCTAGGGATTAGAACACTCTTCCCTTTAGGGATCCATCATGCTATTCACAGAGGCTGTCTCTCAGGGCCCTATTTTCTGATAAAGCTCTTCTTGGGTCAGTTCCTTTCTATGAACCTGATGCTCTGTTTCTTGTTTGTTTGTTTGAATCTTTGTTTGTTTGTTGTTTTGTTTTGTTTTATTTCATGTTACAACATGACTGTTGTACCATTTTCAAGAAATTTTCATTGTAACAGAAGAACAACAACAGCAACAAAAAACAGCACTAAACCAAGACACTTCAAATGCACTGTTGGAAATATCAGATAGGTAGGTTGCAGCAAAGTGCAAATCTGTATTATGGGCCTCAGATGTAACCCGGCATATTTTTTCATTGGTCAGGCTTTGATTTCTTGTTAATCAACTACTTTATTTTGTTCTTGTCCTATAGGATATGGGACACAAGAGACTACTATATTTTTGATGTTACTTTTGCTTTTCATGTTATGTAATTAAACTTAGTGTATCTACTTAGGTAGATTATCGTTTTTCTGGAAAAATTAGTTTAACACAGGAATCAAGATCTTATACATGTACTTTCTGGGTTTTACAGGTAATATTTGATGGCTAACTGTAATCCATGTAAAGTTTTTTTTGTTTGGTTTTTTGAGACAGGGTTTCTCTGTGTAGTTTTGGTGCCTGTCCTGGATCTCACTCTGTAGCCCAGGTTGGCCTTGAACTCACAGAGATCCGCCTGGCTCTGCCTCCCAAGTGCTGAGATTAAAGGCGTGTGCCACCACCGCCCGGCACAAAGTATTTTTTGTTGTTATTTATTTGTCATTAAATTTAGTTTTCATGCAGGAAATCCAGCTAGAAACATGAAATACACAACTATCACTTCCAAATTTCCATTTTTCTTGTTTTATAGTGTTTTAATTTTTTATTGTATGTGTATATATGTTTGTATGTATGTGGGTGAGTGTATGCATATGTCCAGATATTAACATAAAGTGTTTTCTTCAATCACTGCTTAATAAGATTTGGCTAGACATTAATTACACAGGCCATGTTCTCTTGAAGTACCCTTTTGATTTTTCTACCCTCTTAGTTGCTGCAAAGGAAGTGGCAAGTACACTTCTGAGAATCTGCCTGTAAACCTGCAACTCTTTCTTCCCCAAAGAAAGTTTACTAAGTATCCCAAATGATCAGAAGCCACATCTCATTTGATAAACACACAAAAACTAAGGCCAAACTTTTGCCCCGTCCCTGGCCACCTTGTTGGTCTGAATATTCTTTAGAATCCCCACCATGCTACTAATGTAACAATACTTTTAATGAACTAAAAAAAGACAATCCACCTCAGTGTCCCTCTTGGAAGCCTAAATCCAAAATCTTATACTCTCTACTCTGGTTTTGGAGACAAGGTCTCTCACTGAACTCAGCATTAGTTGACTTTATTAGACTAGGTCTTCACCATGCCTGCAGGAACCTCCTGTCTCTGCTTGCCCCTTAATGGGCTTACAGACACCTGCCATCACACCTGGCTTTTTATGTGAGTGATGGGCATCCAAATTCAGGTCCTTATGCTTAATCAGCAAAAATTTTACTCACAGGGGAATACTTAGGACCTGCCTTTGTAGTTTTGATTTGTAGAATCATCTGTGTCTGTCTCTCATGCTGCTTTCCCATTATTTATCATTTTCTGTTTATCATCCACTTTTGATTTTCAAATTTATAACCACTCTTTAAGTGTTATAATGTGTATGTGACACAATTATCTTAAAATTATTTAATATATGTGTCTCTGAAATGTGACTATCTTACTAACCTTTTAAATTGTATCAATGCTTCCTGCTTTACATGCCATTGCTAATCAGCAGGTAAATAGACATTTTATTTTAAATCCCTCCATTTGGCCAAAATAATATTGTTTCCTAAGCCTTATTTAGATTTTGTTAACTCAATATTAAATGTCACTTAATGACATTTTGAGGACCCTTTCTTTCTAGAGAGCTATATCCACACTATCTCTCAATGTACATCATGTCTTTTTATAGATCTGATGAAGCAGTTTTTGGGTTTTCTCCATATCATGTAATACTAGTCGACTTCATCAGTTCTGAACAGCTACAAATACATAGAGAAAAAATGCTAATGTATTATGTAAGAAACAGATTCATTTCTTTGTCACAAGGTAATACCTTGGCACTAGGTAGAAAAGATTTAGATGATAGCTGCACATTCTCTAGGTTCTTCTTTTCTTTCTAGCATCGTTCTCCTATATCATAACCTCCTTACCATGGTCTGTGTTGATATTGTGTTCCCCAAAATATTGTGCACCCTAGTAAACTTATCTGGGGTCAGAGAACAGAAGAGCCACTAGATATAGAGGCCAGAAAATGGTGGCACACACACACCTTTAATCCTAGCATTGTGAAGGCAGAGATCTGTCTGGATCTCTGTGAGTTCAAAGCCACACTGGAAACAGCCAGGCATGGTGACACACGCCTTTAATCCCAGGAAGTGATGGCAGAAAGTAGAAAGGTATAAAAGGCATGAGGACCAGAAACTAGAAGCTTTTGGCCTGGTTAAGCTTTTAGGCTTTTAGCAGCAGTTCAGCTGACATCCATTGGGATGAGGACACAGAGGCTTCCAGTATGAGGAAACACGATCAGCTGAGAAATTGGCAAGATGAGGTGGCTGTGGCTTATTCTGTTTCTCTGATCACTCAGCGTTCACCCCAATACCTGGCTCTGGGTTTGTTTTTATTAATAAGACCTTCTAACAATTCATGCTACAATGGTCTGTGCTCAAGATGTGGTCACAGCAAAGGTGTACTGCCTGGTGCTAAATAGAAAAAAAATAAAAGAATATCTTACTAGTCAGGGAAAGTGACCTAGTGTAAACATTCTTCCAGAAAGCTCTGCATAGGTCTCTTGTTCATATCTAATTCATCAGTCCTCACTCAGAAATAACACTTTAGAAGGCTGCCAGATACAGCTTTTCTCCTAAGATCATTTGTTAACATGAAATAAAAAGTGACAAGTGGCCGTTAGTTTAAGAAGGATATAAAGGATACTGTGTAGGCCAGTGTTTTCAAACAAATGTATAAATAACACTACTTTAGCAAGGATATTCACATAATCCATGGAGAATGTTTTGCTGAAGCTTTGTGGCTTTTTGATACTCAAGAGCCTATTGTCAACCTGTCATTGTTTTAATAATAGGTTTTGCTTATTTTGAAGGCCACCATATTTATAGTGTTTTCAAATGTGATTGTAGATTTTTATCACTTATCAGAGTCTGATGAAAAAAATTTCTTGTCCCTTGAAATTTCAATTTATGTCTCTCATCAATTTTGGCGAAATTTTGGCCCTAATCTTTTCTAGTGTTTCTTCTTGTCTTCAAAGTATTTTTAAGGAAACTTGAACTTTTAAGTCTGTCATAATATCATAAGTTTTATCTTATTTTGTTTTTTAGATCTACCATGCTTATATCTCTTTTTGTTGCTTCTCAGCTAATTCTTCAAATCCACTTTCAGTTTTCTAGTTACCATTTTGTTGTTTGTAATGTATTATTTACCCCCATCAATTGATTTACTTTCTGTTCCTATCATCTTTGATTTCAAAAGAAAAACTGTTATTATTTAGAAGCATTGTAAAAGCTACACTTTCAAATATGCCTTGGTTTAGATTATTTTTCCATTTAATTATTTTCAATATTTATTTCTTAGTGTCTGTCAAATTGTGTAATATACAGATTTATTTGCAGAGTTTTGTTTGAGACAGGGTTTCTTTGTGTAGCCCTAGGTGTCCCAGCACTTGCTCTGTAGACCAGGCTAGCCTTGAACTTAGATATCCACCTGCCTCTGCCTTCCCAGTGCTGGAATTAAAGGTGTGTACCACCATTACCCAGCTTTATTTGAAGATTTTTAAACTTGGATTTTTTGAATCGGTTCTTGCTGTTAATTTTGGACTTATATATTTTCCATAAATCCTCTTAGAGGCAAGAATCTTGCATTGAGTGTTAAAAGGGAGATTTTTTTCATTTTATGAGATTACAATATAAGTATATCATCCCCTTTCCCTTTCTACCTGCCAAACCTTCCCATGGACCTGCCCTTCCTTGCTTTCTTTCAAATTCATCTCCTCTTTTTCTGTAATTGGTGACATCTATTTAATCTATCACATATATATATATATATATATATACACATGCATATATGTGTATATGTATATAACTATGCACATTTGTATATATAAATACACAATAGATACAGAGATATACATATCAACCATTATATGTCTATTGTTTACATAATCAGACAATTATATATATAATTAGATAATCACACCACACAGTAGACCTCAAGTGAGAGATTTACTGGGGGCTTCCTCTCAGCAGGGATGGGAGAGAGTGAGCAGGCTTTGATGGCATGGGCTTTATAAGGGATATGGAACATGTGCCTATGGAAAATATGTGACCTTGGCGGACAGTGGAAACATGTCACATTGACTGCTTATGATGACAGGACCACTGACACTGTGTCACTGAAAGTAGAGTGGGGAATTGGCGAGCACCTGGTTCTGAAATGGGGGTAATTCTTAGTTTATAACATATATTACAAGTGTATATATTCCCAAATACATGAATACCACCTATTCAGTCTGTATTATGTTACATGCATGTATGTTTTCAGGACTAATTATTCAGCAATGTATAACTAATTGGTTTGCTCTTCCCTGGGGGAGACTATTTTCCCCACTTTCAGCACTGCTTGGTAGCCTGTACTTATTTGTGTATGGCTGAGGCCTCATGGGATTTTTCCTTTCCACTTTAACTTTTTCCATTGGTATCCTCCTTGTTCAGCTCCCATTTGGGCAGTCATGTGGGTAAGACTTTATGGATGTAGCTTCTGATAATTCTAGGATACCCAATATCATAGGAAACTCCTTGTTTGTCTGGTTATAGTACCAAACCCCTTTCTACAATGAACCTTGAACCTCAAGCACAGAAGTAGTATTTGTATATATGTCAGTTAGGGCTGGGCTCTACAACTCCAGATTTTGAACAGTTGTGGTTACTGTAATGATATTCATCTGTTGCAAAGAGAAGTTTTCTGAATAAAGAGTGAAAACTGTATTTATCTATGGGCAAATGAACAAATACTTAGAATTTAGTTATGAATCATGCTAGTTTAGTGAAGTGGTGATTATAAGTTTTCCACCAAGATCCAGGACTTCACTAGCCCTAGATAATTAACTACATTTTCAGTACCAGGCAAGATTTCCCACTTACTGAGCAGGCAGGCCTTAAGCCTAACTAGAATGCTATCAGTTCCCATCAAAGTGCCATTACAGCACTATGAAGGATATTGTGCCATGCTGATTGTTGTTGTGGTTCACAGGCATCATATGTAGGTAGCATGATTAGTTCCTTTCCTCTTTTTGAAGCTTGCATGGTGCATTCTTGTACCACGGATGCTAGTCTGCATGGCAGAAGCCTTTGTGTCAGATCTGCCTCAGGGACTTTGGGTCATATGTCTGAAGTACATGACATCTCCAGCAATAGGGACTTAACTTCTGTTTCTGGAATGTGGGCAACCAAGGACAATGATAATAGCCTATAGAATTGTGGGAGTCTCTTGAGTAACCTTGACCAAAAATTCAGGAGGGTTTCTCATGTTCAGTGTCAGGTGTATGACCTTTGGAGGACACATTGTCATCCCATATTGGAAAGTTTAATTTAAACTATATATGTATATTTGTATGCCAATTTATGTGTATTACAGGTACTTTTAGGTAGATAGCTGCCAATATGATTCTTATGATTCCTTTTATAATTTTATTTGAAAGAATCTTGTGTTAACTGGTAGAAAGGAGTTTTGCTGAGCCTAACAATAACTTCAATTTATTATGTAACTTGACCTACCAATTTTAGATCACTGTGATATTGATGGTTCCTCAACAATATCATAATCTAAAAAATCTAAATTTCATACTCATGTTTTCCAATGCGGTATTATATATAGAAATTTCCAGGGGAGATATTTTTCTTACAATAACAATATGAGGCAGGATAAACATCTTTCTGTGTATATGTGGATAGATTTTTTTTTCAGTGCACTGTTCTAATGTAAGAACAATGTTTATGAAAAATTTTAAAGGGTTCAACGGGCCATGATAATCATATACCAGTCTACAACCTTATATTTTCTCCTTGCAAGGGCATTAAAATAAAAAAAAGCCATTTAATGATATTGCAAATCTCTATGGTTCCTAAAGTGTCACTTTAAATGATAAAAAAATCTAATTAAAATTTTCTGCCTTTGTCTAGGAAGTTCCTCTTCATTGTTATACACATTTTCCTGAAATTCATTTCTCTCCCTGTCTCTTTTTACTTTCTGGCCTGGGTTTTTCCCATTAAGTTGGTATTTGCATAAATGTACTACTCTTTATTTTACATTGTTTTAGAATTTCTGTTTTAGGAGTCAAAAGGAGGTATTCTAGTCAATCTAGCATATTATGTAGTAAGTACCAAAAATTTCTACTTTAGAAAAATATACAGTCTTTATTTTTTTACTAGAGAAAAATGTATCTGATGTATATCATTATTTTGTTTCTGTATGGCATCAGTGATTTTATTGTACATATCTATATCAAAAAGTAAAGGTAGAAACATGTATTAAAAAATTAACCAAGTAGTCTATGAAGAATCAGCAAAGAAAAACAAATCTCTAAGCAACCATGGTATAATTAGACCAGTTTTGCTCATATTACTCACAAGTAAAAAACACTTTATGTACTTAAGATATAAAGACCACATTGTTTTACCTTGCATTTGTATCTTACTTTCTCTGGGTATGAAAGATGGGTAAATAAATATAGACTCTGGCTGACATGACTGATGACCTCAGTTCATTTTCTAGAAATCACATATTAAATGGAGAGTTTCAGTTCCCAAAAGCTGTTCTCTTAACTTCTATACATGTGACATGAAAAAATCTCTCTCTTTCTCTGTAAATAAATAAATAAGGGCAAAAATACTTTCTCAGTTTTGTAAACACTAGCTATTCTCTTGACTGCTTTAGTGTTCTAACACAAGCATACATATATGTATTTTAATTCATGTTGTCTGTAATGAAGGTAATTATTCACAAGATTTTGTTATTTTTAACGTTTATACTTCTCTCAGACAGTTTCCTGTAGTGGGTAGCCATTCCAACCTTGATCTGGAAGTTCCAACCCCCAATGAGGCTTCGGTAACTGTCACGCCTATAAGGCGGGCCAAGAGAGGACTCTGAAGACCCGAGATCGGGATGTGCCATCTCTCTTGGTTCCCGGACCCTGGACGCTGGAGGTAGATCGAGCAGAGTTCTCCAGAGAACACCGCCGGAATGCGCTGCCTCTTTCCCAGACCCTGCAACCTACCTTTCCCTTCATTTGTAAGTTACGCCACTAAATAAACCTCCCTTTTAACTACGTGGAGTGGCCTTAATAATTTCACCAATGGTTTCTCCTCCTTCCCCTCCTCTCAGCCACTCTTCACCTTCTTTCTCCCTAGATCCACTCCTCCTCTGTTTTTCTTAAGAAAAGAGCAGGTATCCCAGGGTATGAACTGAACAAGGCAAAATAAATCACAATAAAACTAGGCACAAAACCTTATATCAAGGCTGGACAAGAAAAAACAGTAGGAGGAAAAAGATCTCAAGTGCAGGCAAAAATGTCAGAGACACCACCCACACTCCCATTGTCAGGAGTCCTACAAGAATATCAAACTACACAGACTTAAGATATAATATAGAGAGGACCTAGCTCAGACCCATACAGGCAGCAACGTTTGTTGCTTCAGTTTCTGTGAGTCCCTGTGAGGCCTGCTTAGTTGATTCTGTGAGCTGTGTTCTTGTGGTTATTCACAAGATTTAATAGCACACAACTGCAGTTTTCAGAAACTAAACTTTACTAATTGTATAATTATTTTCCTATTATTTTCAATCTTATTCCACAGGTGGTTATTTTGTTTTTTAGAATTCACCATAGTGTAGGAGATCACTTTCTGAGAAATTCTCAAGAACTATCTAGAGAATGTAAAGCAAAATGACTTCATTTGTTTTTCTTGGAGAGGTGCTAACTAAAAATAAAATGTGATTGCAAGTCACTCATGAATATTAATTTCAAATTATACATAAATACTCTATATCATTTATCTCACTAATTTTTGCTTTACACAAAGGTTTGCACTTATCACAGCCTATAGTGCTGCTGTCTTTATCTTTGCCAGTTCTCTTGCATATGATTTATAATTTAGTCCAAAAATTGAAAAACTAATAGCAATCTTGTTTCAAGTGATAACTTTCATTTATTTTTCATGGTTAATTTGAGCATCCTTCATTCTCTTAGTGTACAAATAGTCAAACTGAATTCAAGAACTTCAGCACCATGATTTCAAATGAGAATTTGATTGAAGGCTTCTTCATAGAGAATATAAAGGGACTAGACTAAAGTTATGTAACAAGCAACATAGATGCTATGTTTAAATGAATGCTCTCAGTCTCATTTTAAAACTGACTAGGTTAAATTCATACAAAAGGAATTTTATACTTAGCTGTCATGTGAAAAATGGAAAAATCTGACATAATTACCATATGCTAAAAAAATCTACAGTAATGATATTAATTTGAATTTTGTTGATTTACAATGAATCTTTAAAAAATTATGACTTTGCCTTCATGACAAAAAAACCATATGAGTTTAATATATGTAATTAGAACAAATACTTATGTTGGCAAGAGATTTTGTTTGCTTTCTGGATCCCAACATCAGAAAAGAATATAATCATCCAAAAATCTGACCTGATAAATTAAGACAGATATTAAGAAAATAATATCTAAGAAGTTTCTTGATATGTAAGTATAAAATACAAGTTGAATTTTGATTAAGAAATTTAAACCTAATAGTCTCTTAAATAAAGATCTGTAAATTCAGTAAAAGAATACATTTTGAGCCTGAGATTATAGGTATCCAAAGGGTTTAGAACACTGACAGTATAAAATAATCTCTTCCAGAATTTTAAAGAGTCAATCTTACCTCTCTGTAGTAATAAGATATAGGAATAAGAGACAGCTTGATAACTATAGAAGCTACTATTCTGAGAAGCTATTATGAGATCTAGGAAAATCTCTACACTACCTATGTATCATAGTTCTGAGTATTAACTTTAACAATTATTTTATGAATATTATGAATAAACAGTGAGTTAATAACAGGACTTTGTTCATACTCGTTAAAAAACCTACCACATAATTTTATATTGGCTATTTTGATGAACCATGAGTTAAAAATTCTAATGTTCTTCTTAACAAGCATAATGAGGAAATCACTTTTACACATTTCACTGTTCTGTATGGAGAAATGTCTTGATTTTATTAGCATTTTTGTAAAAGAAGATGTGAGATATCATATAAAGTACATTTTTTTTAAGGCAACCACGATCAGAACTTTTTCCACGCATTCTCTTTGTTCTGAGTTTCAAGATCTTTTTTTTTAATTTTTTTTTTTTCGAGACAAGGTTTCTCTGTGTAGCTTTGCGCCTTCTCTGGATCTCGCTCTGTAGACCAGGCTGGCCTCGAACTCACAAAGATCCACCTGCCTCTGCCTCCCAAGTGCTGGGATTAAAGGCGTGCGTCACCACCACCCAGCAAGTTTCAAGATCTTGATCTTAAAGCATTGGTTTCTTTAGTGGTAGTTATTTTAAAAGAAGCACTTATTTTCCAATTCAGACTGTTGTCCTTTTCTAATCATATTGAAAACTTGATAGTGCCATAGGAAACACTCTAATTTTAGGCAAGGGATGCTTTTCACTTGTGAGGATTCTGACATTCAGTTGTTCTTTAAAGTAACAAAATTAAAGTATTTTTATTCTTTTAGTAAAGTCATTAAATAGGAATATCAAAGCAGACAATTTTAAGTGTGTATTTATGTGCACATGTGTATATTTTACACTCTAAGCACATGCCTCCTACCAGAGAATTTACCTTTAGGACTTATGCTTTGAATGTCATTCTCTTTCCCAACTAGTACAGAGGTGTCTACTATGCCATTTCTATATTCTAATTTGTGTCACAAATGACAAGAATACCTAAAGATTCTCACATATCTATTTCTATTTTCATATTGTCTCAGGGACTCAAAATTCCATCACTTAACCAACTTTAAACTATCAATAGTTTAAAAACATGTTTAAAATTGCAATGCAATTATAATAGCTGTGCTTTTACATATCAAATTATTCTTGACATAATTAATCTTTATAACAGGCTTGAAAAGGTTTGACAAACAGACTAAGAATTACATACCTAGGTTGTTATAGTAACTATCTTGGCAATCTCCTTTACTATTATAACTTACTGGATAAGTATAAAATAAACTTACTTTATTAAGCATTTAAATTATTTTATTTTATATAGCATAATTCTAGAAAACTTTCTATATTTTTTTGAAATTGGATAAGGAAGTTTTCTTTTAAATATTTTTGAAATATATAGGATCCTGAATCTAAGTCATACTTCAGTTAAACATGGTGAGAAGCTCAATTTCTTTAAGTTAAATTAGATTAAATTATCAATTTATTAATTGATGTTTGTCCTTAAATGTACTAGTGCCCCTTGGAAAAATTATTCACTTCTTTATTTGGACATATATCACTCACATATTCATATATTCTTTATAGTTACAGATGCTATATTTTTTTCATCCATTGTTCATGATCAGAATTTTTCCTTGGACAAAGTGAGGCGAACTTCTTTGGTACAAAGCTAGAGTGAAGCACTTATAAAGATGCCAATGAATTCAGCTGTATTCACAGTTAGATGGGAATGTCACTGTAAGTTAAATTATGCTACCTATTTAATAATTGAATGTATCTTGACATGTAGATATTAATGTATGTATCCTCACTACCTTCATCATTCTTTCACAAATAGAAAAAAGCAAAACAAAAAAAGTAGTTCCTAGTCCATAGCTTAAATTTATGTAGGCCATTTTTCTACTCTAGCTACTGACCAATATGAAATGTGTTTTGTTTCATGTTGCAGCTTTAAGTTATTTCTGGTTCCTCAGATAGCAGTTTCCAACCCTTCAGTATGGTATGAAGATCATCCAAATTAGTTTAAATTGTAGTTTAAATTAAAACTAGAATATGGCCAATTAAATTTCTTGATTGCTTGCTATGTGCCAACACAGATGTTAGTATAATTTATTCGACTATTTATTCTACCTAATTTATTCTCATTATACAATTTAAAGATATGTATTATTATTTCCACAAATGTACAGATTTGGCAACTTTAAATAATCTGCCCAGTAATATATTATCATTAAATGTAAGATCCTGTGCTTCAATTACCAGTACTCAATGCATATGCATTTAAATATGTGATTCTATATTGTGTCATAGAAGGTTTTGCTAGAAGATAATGAAGATTGATGCATGTTATATAACATTACACATTAATTTGCCAGAGATTTCTTGATTTAGCATTTTTCCTTTTCCTCACTTATGTCATTCTCATAAATACTGCTTATAGATGAACAAACTATTTTGACTGTGTGATTTGTTGCTCAGTATAGTAGTAGTGTTTTAAACATCAGCATAACTATACGGTAAAATACGATTAAACATCACAGACCAAGCTGGCAATGAAGCTTTTAAGAAATACAACTATTCCCTATGAGGACTCATAGCTCAGTTCAATATTGTTTAAAAATCTATACATGCTGCCTGCATCATTATATATTTCTGTGTTTAAATCCTGTAAGTTCCTAGCTTTCATAGTGTTCAAAAGTATTATTTTATGATCTAATCTACATGAGGTATAAATGCTTTAAATTTTATTTATAGGTGTAAATTTTTATAAATTTAATAGCAACAAAACCTCCACACAGCACCTTTGAGTCTCCTGAGGCATGAACACATTAACATTTAATGCCTGAACAACTAAATTCACCTATATAGAAAGCTTGAATTATATTAAGGAACAGTATAAAGCCTATTAAAGTGAGATGACTTGTGGAGGTCATAGTAATGGAAATGTAAAACTTTAATGCTAAGACTGTACTTTGATTACCAAACTTTATTAATGAGACAAATTGAATGATTCTGTTATTCTTTATGTTTCCAAGAAGTAGCTTGTATTCATCATTGAGCTGTGATTCAGAATCTCTTATATTGTTACTTCAGGTGTGAGAATGTATTTAGAAATATAATGCAACTTAATCAAGTGCAAATAACTATCAGAAAATCAGTATCTAGGTCTTCTCATATTTAAATATATAACCTGTATAATTTAGTTTTGTAAATTGTAAGTTGTCTGGGTGAGAATGACTGCTAGACCTTAACTTTATAAATAGTTGACTAGGACAGATTCTTTTTCTTGTGGATAATAAAAATGCCAAGAATGTTACATTTACTTTCATAATGAGCTATTTAATAGAATACAAACAAGATTCTTCTGGTTTTTATCCTGAAATAAGTACTTTTTAATGGCAGAAACTTTGCTAGTTAGCAATTTGTATAGCCCTGCACCCTTCGAGGTTAATAGGATAGTAAGCTGATTCATCTTTTTTAAAAAATAATTAAATTCTATCATTATGGATCATTTAATTTAGAAAATAGGAACAAGGAGAGCCATCTAATGTCGCAATAAGTCACTAGAAAATTATTACATTTGCCTCATATGGCTTGTGCATAGAAAAAAGGCAGATAAGAATACTACTTAAAATTCCACCTGCTACACATACATGCTGGTGATTTTATGCATCCAATGAAAATAAGTTAATTTAAGCATTCTTTCTATCTCTAATTTTTTGGAAAACCTGACTACTCACATCTTGTGAACAAACTCATAGTTTAAGAATAAAATTTAGCAATAATTAGCTGTGAAAAAAAAAACCCATTTCTGAGATCAGTGCAAAGTGGACACTAACACAGTCTATTTGAAGAGGTGCTTTTACTGTTTTCTTTAAATACACAGTGCATAGTACATTTAAGTAATGAAATCAAAATAATTATTTTATTATGGGCCAAATGAATAAATAAAAAAGCTACATCTTCTAAAATATAACTTTCAAACCAGTAACAGAGTTTACACAGCTTTGAAATAAAAGGGGAAAGATATCCCCTGACAAATCTGCTCTAAACATCTTCCTTATTGCAATCATTCCTATTTCTGTAGCTTTATCTTTTAAAATCACTCTCATAATTATAATTGAATCCCATAGTTGTGGAGCAATTATAATTTCATAGTTCTAAAAATATTTTTACACGCAGTTTATCTTCTTGTTCTTACAGGGCTCCTTGTAAGGCTGTCTGGGATGATTCTTCTGCCTTTTGCAGATAAGGAAGTAAGCTAATTGATATGAAGTGAATTAAAGAGAGCCTAAGCTCATACTTGGTAGAAACAAGAAGTGAAGGGTTTTTGACTCTGTCAACAATGTTCCTTATAACATTGGAAAATGTTTATGTAGGTTTCAGATTCATCACCAATAAAATAAAGATTTACCCAAGGTGAATTAGATGGAACCTTAAACTTCTCAAATCACACAATTCTATGATTTTCCCCCTCTTAATCTAATATTGTTTTTACTATAACTTATATTTTGCATGGATATTTTGGGGTGCATATTTCTAAATTTTTTTAAACATTAAAGGAGTTTATTTATAACAGTCACTGTTACCAAATAGTTGGGAAGAACAGTTTCATTTACCATCAGAATAATGAAACAGTGTAAAATTTGTGTAGGGTAAGAGAAAAATATACATATAAATAGCAATTTTATTTCATTCAGCTCAAGATTTGTGTTTATCACAATGTATAGAATACTTGCAGAATAATAAAACAATTTTTATATGTAGTTCTAAAACATACTACAGAGAAATTCTTTATATATGCTGACATTTTTCCTAAATGACATTTTGTGTATCTGTGGAATACCATTATCTGGATATTGATACTGACATTAAGAACCAGTCATATTCATATTTCTCTAATTTTACTAGCACTCACTTCTATAGCTATGTATAATAAGTACTATCATCTGTTATCATACAAATTTTATATATTTTTATTTTACATGAATGAGTGTTTCTCCTGCATGTATGCACACCATATGCCTGCATGGTGTATGCAGAGGCCAGAAGAGCATATCAAATTCCCTAGAATTACAGTTATAGACCATTTTTATCCACCACGTAGCTGCCTCTGCATGAATAACAACTCCTCAACTGCTGAGCCATCTCTCCCATAAGTTATTATCTATGCAGGTATACATTGCTGCAACCAAAATCAAATATTAACTTGTATTTTTCTTTTTAAATATACCTTTGTCAGATTTAGCTACTGTATTAACACTTATAGAATGAGTTGGGAAATCTTTCACTTTCTAGAAAACATTTTTTTAAATGGTATAATACTGTGGGATGGTCTGTATGTCAAATGTGTTGCTGATTGGTCAATGAATAAATCACTGATTGGCAGTGGCCAGGCAGGAAGTATAGGCGGGACTAACAGAGAGAAAAATTAAGAGAACAGGAAACTGGAAGAGGAGACACTGCCAGCCGCCATCAGGACAAGGAAGATGTAAAGTACCGGTAAGCCACAAGCCATGTGGCAAGGTATAGATTAATAAAAATGGATTAATTTAAGCTGTAAGAACAGTTAGCAAGAAGCCTGCCACGGCCATACAGTTTGTAACCAATATAAGTCTCTGTGTTTACTTGATCGGGTTTGAACGGCTTGGGACTGGCGGGTGAGAGAGATTTGTCCTGACTGTGGGCCAGGCAGGAAAACTCCAGCTACAAATGGCGCCCAACGTGGGGCAAGAGTTTCCACCTAAAACCTGAGAAAAAAGATTCTAAAATGGAGCTAAAAACAGCTTCCTAATTGTCTCTCTCAAATGAGCGGCAGCTGCCGGTTTGAGCTACTGGCGGGTTCCTGGCGTGCGCGCTCGACCTGCAGTATGGCGGGAATGAGGCCTCTGCAAGTGGCACATTAAGCTACATTGTGGATTTAGCCTTTGCTAGTACAAAACAAAAAAAAAGAGGTTTCTGGGCTACATGCTGCTTGGATAAAAGCATAGACCCACGATAGCTCCCAGAGCTGGTGGTAAGCATACTGCCGCCATGTTGGGAAACTGAGGTGGGCGGAGCCAGCAGCCACAGATGCTGCAGCTTAAAGCAACAGATTCACAATAAGACAGATTCAAATGTAATAGTTTAAAATGTGTGTAAAATATACGTAGGCTTAAAAGAGACAAAAAAAGGTGATATATACAATATAAAAACAAATACATGGTTTTAAAAAATAAAGTCTTTAAAGAGACAGTAAAATTAATATAAAAAATAAGCCACGTAGAGATGACTATTACACAGAGAGTCTGGATTGTGTTGTCTTTGGGATTCTTAACTACAGAGAGATGTTTGATTGTAAAGGAAGCTGAGTTAAACCAGTACGTATATTTTAAAGATACTTTGACTTCAAAATTTGGATGTAAGGATATGTTGCTTTGGAAAAGAGTCTCTTTTGTTTCCACAGAAAGCAAGAGGCTATGGATTTGTTCCAGAGTAAGATACATCAGGTTTGACCAGCCAAGACCCCCTGAAAGGTCTCCGATGACACCATGGCCCAGATGATCCAACATCCAAAACCGTTTCAAGGCAACTGGCTCAGACGATACACCCTCATGGACTACTCCATAATCCTAAAATATTCTTTGTGTCCCCATAAGATACAGCGCCCCCCTCCAGCAGGAAGTAGTAAGAGAAGCTACGCCCAAATTCCCAAATATACCAAGCTGACTTTGGAGATGTGTAAAGGTTAAAACCTTCCTTTTTAAGAAAAGAAAAGGGGAAGTACTGTGGGATGGTCTGTATGTCAAATGTGTTGCTGATTGGTCAATGAATAAATCACTGATTGGCAGTGGCCAGGCAGGAAGTATAGGCGGGACTAACAGAGAGAAAAATTAAGAGAACAGGAAACTGGAAGAGGAGACACTGCCAGCCGCCATCAGGACAAGGAAGATGTAAAGTACCGGTAAGCCACAAGCCATGTGGCAAGGTATAGATTAATAAAAATGGATTAATTTAAGCTGTAAGAACAGTTAGCAAGAAGCCTGCCACGGCCATACAGTTTGTAACCAATATAAGTCTCTGTGTTTACTTGATCGGGTTTGAACGGCTTGGGACTGGCGGGTGAGAGAGATTTGTCCTGACTGTGGGCCAGGCAGGAAAACTCCAGCTACAGTATAAATTCAAATAAATTTGCTAGGATAGATCTCAAAAATAATCTGGGCCTTAAAATTATGTTTTGGAGAGACTTTAAAATATAAATTCAATTTATTTTATGATTATGTGGCTACTTTGATGATTTACTTCCGTGTACATAATTTATGGTAGTTTATAACTAAAGAATTAGGACATTTAAGTTACCAAATATAATAGCTAAACATAAAGTTGATTATAATACTGTTTTATTACCACTATAGTGTCCATAGGCTTTGTTCTACTTTATCCTAGATATTCTTGATTTTTATATTTTCTTGTCTTCATTTGTATTTTGTGTTTGATGTTTGTTCATTTGTTTGCTTTGAGACAGGGTTTGCTATTACAGCCTAGACTTTCCTCACAGTCATGGTCAAACTACTTTAATCTCCAAAATCCTGGAATTAGAACTATGAGCCACCATGTCTGGCTTTTAGGAGTTTATGTGTAGCGCTTTTAAAAAACTACTTATTTCATATCATGGATTTTATCTAATTTTCTTTTTAAAATCTTGCTTATTTTTCTCTTCATTGGTTCTTGCACTTAATTTGTTGTAGATGGAGTTTGATCTTCTGAGAAAGAAGATAAGACCAGTATCTGAAAACATTCTTCATTTGCAGTGTAATGACTTCATGCTATGAAGTCCCATGTTAGCATTTGCAATGTAATGATTTCAGGCTTTAAAGTTCCTTTGTAGCATAGCCTCATTCTAAATATTTGATTTTTTTTCTTCAATTGCTTTATTTTTTATTTTATTTTTATGTCTTTAAGTCTTGTTTTTGACATGATTGATATGTTTGGGGTGAATCGTTTCCCTTGAATATTTAGTTATTTCACGTTTACTGTATATAGTGACTACATACTGTTTTTGGTCCTCTGTCACAGACTTAGCTTTATTCCATTATGTCCAGAGGACATAGAGAGTATGATATGTAGGCAGAAGTTTTCCTGTGTCCCTCAGCTGCTCGGTCCTAAGTAAACACACAGAGGCTTGTATTAATTAGCAAGAAAGAGGAGGGTTTATATGAGCAAGAATTGTTGAGATCAAGGTTGGATGAAGCACAGGGACAAATAGCCAAACGAATGGAAACACATGAACTATGAACCAATGGCTGAAGGGCCCCCAATTGGATCAGGCCCTCTGAATGGGTGAGATAGTCAATTGGCTTGATCTGTTTGGGAGGCATCCAGGCAGTGGGACCAGGTCCTGTGCTCATTGCATGAGTTGACTGTTTGAAACCTGGGGCTTATACAGGGTCGCTTGGCTCAGCTTGGGAGGAGGGGACTGGACCTGCCTAGACTGAGTCTACCAGGTTGATCTCAGTCCTTGGGGGAGGCTTTGCCCTGGAGTAGGTGGGAATAGGGGATAGGCTGGGGGGGGAAGGGGAGGGGGGGGGGGGAGGGGGGAGAACAAGGGAATCTGTGGCTGATATGTAGAACTGAATTGTATTATAAAATAAAATTAAATTAAATTAAAAAACTGTTTGGTCTATGTCTCAGGCTTCATGCTAGCTAGCTCTTTCATCTTAAATTAACCCATTTCTATTAATATATGTTTTGCCATGTGGCCGTGGCTTTGCTGGTCTCCTTGGGAGGCAAGCTGGCATCTCCTCTAGCTCCACCTTCCTTCTGCCTGTATTGTTGCTTGGATTTCCTGCCTGGCTCTTTAATGTCAATATCTGAAATTTTTTTAAGACAGTCTACATAAGGTATGCCCAGGTTAATGAATGCCCTCTGTGCGTTTAAAAAGTATTATTCTCTTTTTGATGAGTAGAATGTTTTATATTTAAATTAGACATTGCTGCTTGATGTTATGATTCAACTGTTGTTCTTTTGCTATGTTTTAGCCCAGTATAATTGTTGCTGACAGAGTTTGTTTAAAGCGCTATCACTTGGGAGGCAGAGATTTGTAACTGAAGTTTTCCTGTGTCCCACCTGGCTTATGGTCAGGACAAATCTCACTCAGCCACCAGTCCTGCAGCTGCTTAGACCCAAGTAAACTCACAGAGGCTTGTATTAATTAAAACTACTCGGCCATTAGCTCAAGCTAACTATTGACTAGCTGTTACACTTATATTAACCCATAATTCTTATTTATGTTTAGCCATGTGGCTTAGTAACTTTTTTCAGTTTTGCCTTCACATCTTGCTTCCTCTATGTCTGGCTGGTGACTCCTGACTCAGCCTTCCTGTTCCCAGAATTCTCCTCTCTGCATCTTCCGCTTATACTATACTTCCTGGCTGGCTTCTGGCCAGTCAGAGTTTTATTTATCAACCAAATCAGAGCAACACATTCACAGCATACAGAGTGATATCCACATCACTTCCTTTTCTTTTTTTTTCAAAAAAGAAGGTTTTAATTTAACATAGTAAAATTACATATAACAAAACACTTATCAAATCAAGAATTATAGTTATAATATCTAGTCTATTTGTATTTGGCAAAATTAAAGATATCCTATTTATCCTATATTTGTGAGTCTAAGGTTTCATATGTAACTTATCTTTTATCATAACTAAGGAAATTATAACTATCTAGTCTTCAACTATATCAAAGAACTTAGAAGGATATAATATCACCTAAGCAAACAGGAAATGCACTGTAAACAACTTCTAAAAATCTAGAATGACAGAGTCACTATTTCTCTGATCTCTTTGGCTTTTACCCCTGTATTTGGCTCTGTGTTTCTTATTTAATAAGACTGTTTTGAAATTCATCTACAGAGATCCATCTGTGAGTTCAAGGCAACACTGGGGACAGATTCAGGCATGGAGACACATGCCTTTAATTTCAACACTAGTTAACCATAAACATCTGGAGGTCTGTACAGACAGACAGGAAGTTATAGAGCTGGACAGGAAGAGGAAATGATGTAGCTGGGCAGAGAGAGGAAATGAGATGGCAGAACAGAAAGGTATATAGGTATGAGTATATGGGAAGTAGGTCTCTTTGGAGACTGAGTTGTCAGTGAGGTGAAGTTGTCTGTGGCCTGTCCTATTTCTCTGATCTCTCAGTTTTTCACCCCAATATCTGACTCTGGGTTTTTATTCGTAAGACCATTTAGCAATTCATCTTACACCCTACTAAATTTGTGTCTCCTTCTCCTTCCAGATGATCAATTTTTGCTTTCTACTTTCTCAAGAACTTTTGTGTGCTATTTATATACTTAATATCTTATGTTTACCTGGACTAATGCATTTATTCATTTTTTTTTTTTTTTTTTTTGGTTTTTCGAGACAGGGTTTCTCTGTGTAGCTTTGCGCCTTTCCTGGAACTCGCTTTGGAGACCAGGCTGGCCTCGAACTCACAGAGATCCGCCTGGCTCTGCCTCCCGAGTGCTGGGATTAAAGGCGTGCGCCACCACCGCCCGGCATTATTCATGTTTTTTTTTTATCTCCAGCAATTTTCTTTGCTCTTAAATATCCATTGCTATCAGTTGATTGTATTTTCTCATCCTACTTTTGATTGTTTGGTGTCTTAGTGTGAGTGATGATTTATACTTTTATTATAATGCTTTTACTGTTATGTTAGAAAACTGTAGGTCATATCTGAACAATAATGAAAGATTCATTTATTTTATTTTATGGGTTTGTGTGTTTGTATTATATATGTTCATCACATGAATGCTTGATGACTACAGAGGCCCACTGAGGGTGTTGGATCTCCTAAAACTGGAATTACAGATGATTGTGAGCCTTATTGTAGATAGTGGGAACAAAACTAGAGTCCTCTGTAAATAGCACCAAGTGTTCTTATCTTTCTAGCACCATATTTAGACCTGTAATGTAGTAGGTGGACTCCTTCCTTGTCTTAGCCTTTCTTTTTGTGCTATGACTCCAAATCATTTTGATTTCTCAAAGAGTTTGTTTTTTCATGTGTTCTGCTAGGTTTTCCTGTTAACTTGGGACTCCCACTGTCTCATTTATTGTTGCCTAGAATTATGTACCCTTCTCTACACACCTGATCTCTAGGTATCTCTTAGATGAGGAAGGTAATATCACAAAAAATATTGCCCAAGTTGGTCATGTGCTCTACTTGTATTCTTTACATGGCTCTTCAAGCCACTCTGTCTCTGTGTGGAAAAGACACATATCTCACATCCATGAGCTTTGAATAAGCTTCCAAGGTTACTTCAATTAGAAATACATTCATTTTGTACTTTCTATCACCTCAGCTTTGTGTCTCTGTGCAGATGAAGATCATTCATGTTGGTGACAACAAGGAGGCTCTCCAGTCCTTGTAGTGATTGGGACCTTTTAGTCTGAGCTCCTCTGCTGAACTATCCATATCCAGACAGGAAATGAGACTCAATCACCATAAGAATTCAAGTGGCCATTCACAGGATTTTTTAAATGTTTTTTTTTGCTTGTTTTTGTTTTGTTTTGTTTTCTGTTCAGTCTCCATGTTTAAGTAAACATATGAGTTAAGTAGGAAGTCTTGACTCACAGGAACAAAAAGCTTTTCCCTAACTGGGTTTTTTGTTTTGGTGAGGTTCTCTTTGCTAATTCAACCATCCTTACTGTCTCAGTGACTCTAAGTCAGGGATCAGAACTTCAGGCTCTTGTAGAAAGCAAAAACACCTGCCTTGGATACCTACTTTTGTCTATACTCCTGTATGGGTTGTACTTGAAATGTCCCTCAAAGGCCAAATGCTTTGTTAATAGACTGTCACTTGGCAGATAGTGAATCCTCTAGGAGGTGGAACCTAATTATAGAAAACAAATCAAGTCCCTACTCTTGAAGGACACAATGGTATCCTGGCAACAATTTCTCTGTACTTTCATTGTTTTCTGACCAGAAATGTAGAGTCCTCTGCCTTATGTTCTTGTCACTATGATGTTTTACTTCATGAGTCCCACAATCAATAGAAGCATCTGACTGTGGACCAGAAGCTTGATATCAGGAGACAAAATCAAGTTTTCCTCCCTTTAAGAAGTTTCAGCAACTTACCATGGGTAAGGTAGGAAGGTGGAGCTTACTAATATGGAAGGAAAATAATACAAGGAAGTGGGAACATTACTATAATTATATCTGATCATGTGGTTCAAAAGGCTTTAGAATTAGCTTGGAGGGTCAATTTGAATAATCTTGGAGAAACCAGCTAGAAAAACTTTAAAATCCTGTAATTTAAAATTAATTGAAAATTCTGGTATGAGTTCTGAAGACCAGAATGCTGATGGAAAAGGAGATTCTATTGGGAAACTGACTAGAAGCAATTCATATAAAACATTGGTAAACAAATTGACTCTGATTTTTTCATCTCTTTAGATTTTACAAATGAGTGTAAGTGTTTGTGTCTCTATGTGGGAGGGTTTGTATCAGGGACTGGCTGATATGACATACAACATGTAAAACATATAAAGACTTCATGCTGTGTATTTAGGGGTAAAAATCCAGAGACCACTCAGCATGTCCAAAGTTAAAATTGTGTGTTATAGATATGATAGGATAAAAGGGTAGATTATTGAATCTACTTATAAAGAGCAAGAACTTGTTTGAAATGTTTTACATTGCTATGGATTTTGGTTTATTGAAACAAATTTACAGTTAATTTTGTTATACTGTATTATATTTCTACTATTGTTTAAGATATTATGTTTGTACAGCTCATTTGAAATTTTAATGTATAATTAAGAAATACAGATTAATAATTAGTCATCTATGATAATCAAACTTATAGTTATGTTAGTTTTCTAGATATACATAGATATGCTTCAATTAGGTAGGTAATCTTCAAACACTTCAAAGACCCACAGAATATGGCATTTAAAATGTTTTAAAAATTTAGACTTTCCTGGATAATGAGACATGTCTGCTCCTGGCAGTGCCAATTTACCTCAAAGAGGAAGATGGGCATTGAAGAAACACTCCATATGGAATTTATCTTCTTCTTGGCAGAACTGGCCATTTGGGCAAGAAAGTGTTCATGTTTGACTGCTTGGCAAAATGTTATATAGAATGGTTATGCAGGACTCATGGAAAAATGACCCCTAAAGTTTGTCAAAACAAGTCAAGATGGTCCTTCAAATTACTGCTTCACAGAGGAGACTGCCAGACATTCTGCAGGACACAAGCAGAATCAACTGAGAAACTCTATGTCTATAGACTGAAGATGGATACCCCAACATTGCAGAGGAACTTTGGGCAACTGTCCAGTAAGCCAGATGTCTCTGTCATTCTAGATTTTTGGAAGTTGCTTACAATGCACTTCCTGTTTATGTAGGTAATATTACATCCTTCTGGGATCTTTGATGTAGTTGAAGACCAGATAGTTATAATTATAGCTTTCCTTAGTCATGATAAAAGTTGAATTAGATGTGAAACTTTAGACTCACAAATATAGGATAGATGACAGAATGTTTTATTTAATTTTGCCAAATACAAATAGACTAGATACTGCAACTGTAATTCAGCTGAGAAAAGATTGAGAAACCTTTACCCTGTCACACTGCAGAATAGCTATTACTGTGTGCTTTCAGCCAGACATAGAATGATAATCAGAAGCAAAAAGCAGAGTAGAAATGCATTAAATTTGGATATACTTAAATAGTAGTGCATGCAATTTGTGACCTTTAGAACATACTAGAAAGGGGACAACCTGCAGAGATGTAGAGTTAAATTCATGGTATTGAGACTAATTTCATAACCAATGAAATCATACGTTGTAATAAAGAAAATTTTATTACAAGAATACATGATTTTTTTCAGTTTAAGAAAATAAACCAGAGAAACATAATTATGCATGACAGCAAAACTTTCAGAAACAAAAGAAAACATTTTCTGAACTGGACTTCATCAAAATGAAAAGTTGGGTGCATTAAGAAATAATTTCAAGAAATTGAAAAGTCAAATTATGAGTCAGATGAAAACATCCTCAGGACATATATTTAATAGGGTTGTATTTTCCAATTTATAGAGAGCACTTCTAAAACTGAACAGCCAGCAAGCAAACAATTTAACTAAAAATGAGCAAAGAACTATAGAAATCTCAAATAAAGTTATTTAAATGACTGTGTTTGTACATTTTTCTCCAAATGTGACAAATATCTTAGAAAGTCATTTCAGTAGAGAACAGGTTTGTTTTAGATCACAATTTAAGAAGATTAGTTCCATGACTGCATAGTTGTTCTACTGTTCTGGAGCTTTTCTGAGGTGGAACATTGTGATAGAAAGGATGGTAGAGGAAGGTTTCCTACCAGAAAGCAAAGAATATAAGGAAGAGACCATGGTGAAATACAGCTCCAGGGATCTGTTCATACTCCCTTGCCCAGTTCCTAATCAAGGCCCATCTCCCAAATTATCTCCATTAACTGAAGAGCAAAACATCAATATATTGCATGAAGATATTCCATATTCATGTCATAGTAAGTAAAACACATATGAAAAGGTTATTAAGATTAGTGACATCATTAATTTCTAAAACAGGAATCAATGAGAGATTCATTTTCATATCCACCAGAGTATTAAAGAAAATAAGAACAGAAAGTATCAAGTGTTAAATGTGGAGGAAAACAAATCTTTGTCTATTTTTTCTGGGAATGCAAAATGTATGGATTCCATGCAAAAACATGTCAGTACTCCTTATTTTTAAATTTTTTCTTTTTTTTTGTTGCTGTTTTTTTTCTGTCTCTTTTTTTCAAGATAGGGTTTCTACATATAGTCCTAGCTGTCCTGGATCTCACTTTGTAGACAAGGCTGGCCTTAAATTCACAGAGATCCACCTGTTTCTGTCTTCCAAGTGCTGGGATTAATGGCCTGCACCACAATCACCCAGCTCAACACTACTCTTAAGTGCCAATATTGAATTATCATATGGTCTGACTATTCTGCCTCTAAGTTTATACATCCAAAAGAGTTGAAAACAGGATCTCAATGTGATACTTAAGTGACAACACTGAATGTAACATTGTTTAGAATATGTGAAAATAGTGTGTGTCCATAAACTAGTCACTAGTTATCCAGACTGTGAAGTATTTTTCAGTCATAAAAAGTAAGTATAAAATAAGTGATGTGTGCTACAAAGGGAATGAATTTTGAAAATGCTGTTAACTAACATAACTTGTATACAAAAAGATACATATTATATGATTTCAATACCTGCAACTGGTAAATTCTTAGAGATGGAAAATATGATAGAGATCACTAGAGCCTGGGATAGGGAGAAAGATACCTACTGTTTTATTCTTACAGTGATGGAAAAATTGAGAAATAGAAAGCTCCTGATGGTTACATAACAGGAATATCATAAAAAACTACATATTTGAAAATTCAAATTTCAAATTTTGTTTTGTGTACATTGTAGAACAATGTGTATTCTATAATAAATATGTTTGGAAAGGCACTTTGGTAGTGATATTGTATGTGTCGATCCACATGTCCTTCCTGTACTTTTTTTCTACCAAGGTCAGTTCTCTCTCAGCTTCAGGTGATAATTCTCTTGGACTATTTAAGTCCTTGTCACCTTCTAAGGTTTTGAACAAATTACTCAGTTCATCATTTTTTACCCCAGGAATAGTTCATAGATGGGAAATGTCTCCAAATAGTCTTTGAAAGTCAGTAAGAGTCTGTAATCTATCTCTCCTAATTTGTACCTTTTGGGGTCTAATTTTTTATAGACCTATTTTATATCCTAAATAATTAATAGGACACTTTGATGCAAACCCCCAGTTTACAGATAGTGTAGACCAGTTTCTATTTCAATAAACCACTGGAAAGACACAGACAACTCACAGAAATTTGTTGTAGACATGTTTTCAATTTATTAAATATAAAGGATGTAAATTGTAATCAGCTAAGAGAGAATCATACAGATCAGAGTCTGGGAAATACAAAAAAACTCAAAGCTTCCAATAATTATTGTTTCTCCATGGAGCCAGTACAGCATTACTTACCCAGCAGGAGAATATGAAAATACACCTGGAATATTGCCAGAGTTGGTAGTGGGTCTCCATCATAGGAATGCTTGATCATCTTTGGTGTCATCTGCATCCAGATCCTTCAGAATATTTTAGCTGATATCAGGCAAAAAAGAAGAAGAAGAAGAAGAAGAAGAAGAAGAAGAAGAAGAAGAAGAAGAAGAAGAAGAAGAAGAAGAAGAAGAATTATAAATCATATTTTTAATACTTGTCTTCTCCAAACATTTCTAAGCAAACAAAGGAAGTTTGTATTAAGTACTGCATTTGCATTGTTTTAAAGTTACCTTCTATAATATAAGAACAAAGGCCAGACTGTGCACTTAGGGCAAGGTTAAGTTAAGCATGTTGCAAATCTTTATAGTAGCCTAATGTTCCTGCATGATTTTTCCCTCTACTACTTTTCTAATTGATCATGATTTCCCCTTGTTTATAGCAGCTAACCTGTTATTCTCTGAGCATGCTGAGCATGTGGTTTCAGCAGGGCTATTGCTTCTGTTGCTTGGTGCCTATAGTCTATATTAATCTGCCCCTGGAGAGCTGCATACCCTTATTTTCTTCATATCTGTGATCAAGTATTTTTTGATCAATTAATTTTTTTCCTGACCAATTATGTGAAGTGCCAAATTAGCACTCTATTTTTGTTACCAACTTACTAAAGTTTATTAAATTTGAAATATATTCATTGCAGTAATTATGTGCTGTTTTTTTATCTACTACTGTAATTTTAAGTGCTTGAGTAATAGCATTTGTTTTATTTTTTCATATTTTTGTTTATTTGCTTCTTTCTTTGGGGGAGCAGAGAGGTTGATTTACTTTTTTTTTTTTGACAAGACTCAAGTAAGAAGTGTGGAACACATTAGATTCTGATATTGTCTAAATTTTATGTATTTCCCAAATTAACTAAGCCTGGTATTGCTGGACTGTGGTTGTGTTACTTGGGGGAAGAAAGTTGATAACAAGGTCTTCTGCTGTCTAAGCTACATAGCTTGCTTTAAATATTGGATTACAGAACAAAAGATAAATTATGATAAAAGGGCTAATGGTAGAACATTTCCTGTCATGCATGAAGTGCTAGACATAATCCATATACCTCCAAATAAGAAGATCTCCAAAGGACTGTATACTAATTGTGTTTTCATCCATTGGGCCATTATTAAGAAATTGCCTAGAATTTAAGAGCTGTAGCATTTATGAACATCTTCAGGTACTGAGAAGATGCCCCTTAGTAAGGAATTGTGTGCATCTCAATCCTTCCCTATTTTTCAACATTACTATGACATGAGTGACTTTGTACAACATATATCCTAAATGTGATATGCATAGGACTAAAAGCATAGTGTGAAATGACCCTACAGTAGAATCTCCTAATATATACAACAAAGCAAATCTCTGCTCTTTATAAATTGATTATCTCTAGTGTTTTCTAACACTAGTAAATTGGCATAGATTCTTAAGAATATTCATTCAATGAATGAATATGAAAATGAAAAATGAGGCTGGCAAGATTTCTCAGTGGGAAAGGACAGTTGCTACCAAGACTGATGATCTGAGTTTTATCCACAAGATACACATAAGAGACAACTATTTCAGTTTATTCACAGACTTCTACATAAATGTCCACAGACAGACTGAAACACACACACACACACACACACACACACACACACACACACACACACACACCAGAAAAAAACAAACAAAAATAGAATTATGACAATTACTTTTTGGAGTGATTAGTAAGGTGATAGGAGAACCAAAATTCTACACTCTCATGCAGTAAGTGTTGTAAGCAACTCAAGAAATAGGAGTAAGTGCTACTGATAAGTAGACAATATGAGAATTGATATATGAAATTTTGGATTTGCCAAATTTGGGGAGCAATGGCAAGAGTGACAAAAGGAATAATAGAAAAGAATACTAGTGAGACAAGCAGCCAATGTTAAAGATAAACAGTTTCATGTTTGAATGTGAGAATTGAATCCTGAGGCTGGAATTATAGCATAACAGTAGAATATGTTGTCTTTTCTATGGGTGATGAAGAGTACAATTTAATGATTAAGTCACAATCTAATGGTTTATGTCAGTGGAAGATGATTATATTGAATTATGTTGTCCATGACAGATAAAGTAATAAACAGGAAAATATATACATATAATTTGGACAAAGTAAGCAACAACAAACACTGCTAGATGGCCTTGGTGGCATGTGGCTGTGAAGTTAGCAAGGGAGATGAAAGGAGGAGCATCAGTAGTTCAAGGTAAACCTCAGCTACATAGTAATTTCAAGGCCAACATGGGCTACATGGCATCCCGTCTCAAAAAAAAAAACCTACATGAAAACTCAACTAAACTACTAAATTAAGATAACTTGATTACTTTTTAACAATTGTAATAAAAATAATAACAGTAAAAATAGAAAGCAAAATAACATAAAAAAGTGCCAACATAGCAAGACTGTTTATCTTCAGCTATCTTTAAATTTTAATTATTTTCTTGGAATTTTGGAATTTGGATTTTAGAATTTAAGTTCCCACCATTCATTGTATAGAATAGCAATTTTCTCTGAAATTAAAACCTTCCATCTTATAGGGAAGCTCATTTAGACACATATCTTAGTTAATGTTCTATTGTTGTAGAGAGACCTCATGACCAAGGAAAACTCTTTTTTTTATAAATATTTTTATTTAACAATTAATTTAACTTTACATATCAGCTATGGATTCCCCTGTCCTCCCTTCTCCCACCCCCCAGCTTTCTCCCCCAATCCACCCCCCATTCCCACCTCCTCCAACGCAAGGTCTCCCCTGGGGAGTCAGCCCAGCCTGGTACATTCAGTTGAGGCAGGACCAGTCCCCTCCTCCCTGCACCAAGGCTGAGCCAAGTTTCTCAGCATAGGCCCTAGGTTCCAAAAAGCCAGCTCAAGCACCAAGGACAGGTCCCGGTCCCACTGCCTGAGTGCCTCCTAAACAGTTCAAGCTAATCAACTGTCTCACTTATCCAGAGGGCCTGGTCCAGTTCAATGGGGGCTCCTCAGCTATTGGTTCACAGTTCATGTGTTTCTGCTAGTTTGGCTATTTGTCCCTGTGCTTATTCCAATCATGGTCTCAATATCTCTTGCTCATATAATCCCTCCTCTCTCTCACCGATTGGACTCCTGGAGCTCCACCTGGAGTTTGGCCATGGATCTCGGAAACTCTTATAAGAGAAAGCATTTAATTGAGACTTGGTGTGAAGCATGGTGACACACAGTCAGTTAAGGTGCTGGAGCAGTAGCTAAGAGTTCTATATCCAGATATGCAGGAAGCAGGAAGAGACAGAAACTGGGCCAGGCTTGGACTTTTGAAACATCAAAGCCCACCCCTGTGTGACATACCTCTTCCAACAAGGCAAGTTCCAAAGCAACCAAGCTTGGACAGTGAAGGAAACAATGGAAAACAGAAAGCTGGTGAAGACAGAACAAGAGGGCCATGTTTCAACCCCAGCAGGCACCAGAATTTGGCAGCTTCAGCCAAGTGGTTCTGGCTTTAGAGGCAATGATACAAGAAATGGGTTATGGAATCTCCCTCAACTACTAAGGAAAGCTAATCAGACCAGTCATGTGGCAGGTGTGTCCCAGCATGGCCCAGAAAGGCCATTCAGTGTAGCTGTGAAGGTGAAGCTTGGATAGCCTTGGAGACTGCAAAATGTTGGAGATACCAGAGTCATGGGATACCTAGTGAGAAAAGCTCCTAATAGGGAGTGAAACTAGCCCAACACAAAGAAGTGTGTTGCAGTCAACAAAGCTGAAAGGAGTTAGAAATCTGAAGATTGCTTTGATATCAGATATGGAGATGCAGAGCTTGGAGTTTGACCAGCTGTTTCTTGGTATTGCTTTGATCCAGTACTTCCTTTCTAGGCTCCCTTTCCTCCATTTTGGAATGGTAAAATTGAGGACTCTCAGATCTTTCTCCTCCACCATGTCTGCCTGTATAAGCCATGTCCCACCCTGTTGATAATGGACTAAACCTCTGAAACTGTAGTCCAGTCCCATTTAATGTTTCCCTTTATAAGAGTTGCTGTGGTCATGGTGTCTCTTCATTGCAATAGAAACTCTAACTTAAGACAGTAATTAAGACAGAAGTTGGTACCAGGATGTTGCTATGATAGACTTGATCATGTTGTTTTGAGGAGGATTGTGTGAGGATGTTGGAACTCTGGCCTAGAAAAGCCATTGGTACCAAGAGCTCAGGAAGCTGTTTTTTTAGGAGCTTGGAAGACAAGAATATTGAGAACAGTGAAGATGACCGAAGCCTGGCTTATGAAATTTCAAAGGGAAGGAAAGCCTCTACTGGGCCTTTTCAGTGAAGAATATGATGTCTGGTCAGCTGTAGCTCAAGAATCAGCTGTGAATTAGAAGAGACTAGAATCATTGAGGTGAGGTCTTATGGGAGTATTCCCTTAGGTTCAGCACAGAAAATCTGTGGTTCAGAAGTGACCAAGGTTGTACCTAGTGCTGGCACCTAAACGTGGTTCTTTGAGTCACTCAGGTGGTACTGTTTTTGAAGGCATGAAGGGGCCAGGGAGAGCAGCTGAGGCATGACACTGTGTGGCAGAGCTGAAGTCTTTGAAGAGAGCCAGGAGAGGCTATTTTTTCAGCAAGGAATCCCAGCAGTTTGGAGATTCCAGTGCCACCAAAAATAACAGCAGCAGTGGAGAGGAGCCAGGCAGAGCTTACAAGACAAGCTGTTTGTGCTGCAGAAAAAAGAGCTGAAGAACTGACTCAAGCCACTTTGCTGGAGCCCAGAGGATTGTAAGTGGATCCCAGATAACTGGCCATTGACTTATTTACACTGTTGAAAGTAAGACTTGCTTTGTGCTGATTGTGACTGTGCCCTGATTCTTCCCCCTTGAAGTGAGAAAGTATTTAATTGGTTTTGTTATTCTATAAGAGCCCATAGTTGATAAACTTTGAATTTTAAAAGACTTTGGATTTCAAAAAAGACTTTGGATTTTTATAGAGCCTGAACTTTCAAAGTATTTGAATTCGTAAAGACTGGGGGACTGTTTTCTACTGTGATATTAATATCAACATGCCACCATAGGGACAGATGAGAAAGGAAAGGTCCTAATGAAAGTGATGTATTTTTGTGTCGAGTTGACAAGGGGAGAGTTGTACTGGCTAGTTTTATATCAACCTGACACAAACTAGAGTCATCAGAGAGAAGGGATCTGTGACTGAGAAAATGTCTCAGTCAATATAGGGTTATAGTCAACCCTGAGGGGCATTTTCTTAACTAGTGATTCATGGGAGAGGGCCCCACCCAATATAGGCAGTGCCACAACTGAGCTGGTGGTCCTAGGTTCTGTAAGAGAGCAAACTGAGTAAGCATATGGGCAAAGCAGTAAGTAGTACCCCTCCATTGTCTCTTCATCAGCCCCTGCCTCCAAGTTCATGCCCTGTTTGAGTTACTTCCCTCATTACTTTTTATGATGAACTGTTATTTGGAACTGTTGAGTGAAATAAACCCCTTTCCTCCAAATCTGTTTTTAGTCATGGTGTTTTATCACAGCAATGATAAACCTAACTAGGACTGGTAGCATCCTTAGTTTTGTCTATTGTTGGTTTCCTATCTTGGGTGAGCAGATATTTATTCAAGTCTTCCCAGAAATAGTGCCATACAACAATAGGAATGCTAGAAATTCCTCATTATTTCTGAAATGTACAAATAAAAAGTGCATAGTAAAGTTTTACTATATATCTTGGATTGTGGAATTTTGACACAGTATACCATATGTCTATTCACTAGTTAAAAACATAGTCCCTGAATCTTGAAGAATATCTCTAGTAGATGATTCACATTATCATTAACTTTCACTTGAAGAATTAATATTGTCTGTGGTAACAAGTTTTGAAGAAGTCAAAACTTGAAAGCTACCATCTGCTTTTCTCATTCTAACTCTGTGTGTGTTCTTTAGTTGCCGAATTTACTTTGCACTCTTTGAACTTATGCTTTGGGGAAGTCCTTATACTGGATATAGCAGGAAAAAGACAAATTTTATTATGATCACAATAAAAGGCCAACAGTTCAATCCCCATAATAAGAATAAAGGATGATCCCTAAATGTGAATTTTAAAAGACAAATTAAAACAAAACTAAAGTGAATTTTACTTCAGTGAAAAAAATACTTGATAAAGAAATTACAAGATTTCAGTAAATGGTAAGCAAAGATAAAATTTTAAATACAAGTAATATTAAATACAAAGTAATATTTAAGAAAAAAAAGTTTTAGAGTATAATCTGGAATAGTCAACATAGCGGCCATCATTAGTTGCATTGGTAGATTCTTGATAGAGCATCAAAGCCAAATTCTTTTCAAGGTGGCTTATCAGACATCTCTTTACCCTTGTACTATAAAACTTCTCTTATCCTATAGACATTTTGCTGCTGCTGTTACAAAGCCTACAAGGAAAATTCTAAAAAAGATGCTAAGGAAAAAACATCAGATGAACAACCAGATGATAGAGAAAAAAATGAAGTCATGTACTTACGTGGAAAATGAACTTAAAGATGATATCTATTTAAAATGCTTATACCCAAGGCAGATTTATGAGGTGGAGAAATCTATTCACTTACTTAAATTTCAAGTTCTGGACTCACCAGTCCAAAGCAAGGTGTTTATCTTGATTTAACGTTAGACATGGCATAGCAGAAAAAAAAATGTGGAGCCATTTGCGAGTGTTATTAATTTACCATAACCCTTTGTTTCAGAAGTCAACCAAGTTACTATATTTACAAGGAATGCATCAGAGATTATATAGCAGAAGAGATTGAAGATGTTTTTTGCAGGAGGTGCTGATCTGCTTACAAAGATCTTAGATGATGGGGTTGGTGTGGACTTTAGGTAGCTGTTCCAGCAATAATGCCTGACCCTAACCCATTAAGGAGGAATCTGGACAAAAAAAAATTTCCAAAGGCTACTTCAAATTCCACTGGTCAAGACATAACACAAATGTTTGAATTATTTAAAACTGAACAAGAAATTATGGAATATGAAGAAAGTCAGAACTTTCTCAACACCAAAATAGCAACATTGTATATGTCAAGTGACCAATTAACTGTCAATCTTCAAGCAATTACAAGCAAAGTCTGTAGGCACAGACTATTGAAACTGGGTTCATTTGTGGTTTGAGCTTCCTTTATAGTTTAATCAGTGAATATTTGCTGCTGAATACTGACTCATTACTACCCACAGAAGTAAAAAAAATACAAAGCTGCCTAAACATGCTGTGTTGATTAATTATTGGGGACAGGGAGTGGATCAAGAAACAACAGAGAAATTTATAAAACTGTTCTTCATTGATTTCTGGATCATTATATTTACAAGTAAATTTCGACATTATTTTTTTTACAGTTTCAAACAAATAAACAAAAAAGCTTTAAGTGGTCAACACAATGGTTATTATTATTTTCCTAAATGATGCAATGTACTATGCTAAAATAGCAATGATATTAACACACACTATGATCAAACCTCCATTTCTGTGGCATATTTTAGCAGGAAATTTACAAATCTATATTTTTACTCATTTTTAGAACATGGGTTTCCCCTAAAAGATAGGAGTTGCACTTAAATGTCAAATTCCACAGTTTGATAATGTAAAGCCATTCCTTTCCTTATGGTTCTAAAGAGAACCTGGCTTCTCTATTCTCTTTGTTATATGTTCTATCTTAAACTAAATTACCCTCCTTAAAAGATAATAAAAGTCAAGAGTTTTCTTTTATTCAGAGAATTGCTCTAGATCATCTCAGGAGGATTTTGCTCAGGGAATTGCTCTTAAGGCTATTAATCCTGAAAGTTGACTGGGGAAAGACCAAATCTGTAGAGAGCCATGCACGGCCGTGCTTCAAAGATGGCGCCGGTGTCCGGCTTCTGCCTTCCCGATGGCAGGTGCTCCTTATTTGCTAAGGCTAGGATCTGACTTGCTTCCGCTCACCTGGACCTAATCTGGCTTGCTTGCGTATGTCTGACCCTATCGGCATTGTCCACATGGCACTACGGGGTTGATTGCCCAGTGGCTCTAAAGGGCATGGGCTGGCTTTCCCCAGGAAGAAGATCGGAGGAGATAGGAGATCAGAGTGAGAGAGAGAGAGAGAGAGAGAGAGAGAGAGAGAGAGAGAGAGAGAGAGAGAGAGAGAGAGAGAAGAAGATGGCTTTCCCTGGGGTCAGAAGATTGTTCAAGGTTCCTAAATAAACTGCTTGGAGAAGAGCCTGGTGTCGTGTCTTCCTTGCTGGGCGAGGTGGACGCGACACAAATCCATGATTGTCTGATTAAAGCAAACTTTATTTAATACTGGGCAGGAAGATGGACATTGGCCTGGTCCATACCTGGGATTGCCAGTGAATGGCTCTCAATTAGGTTAATCAGCTATTTATAAAGGCAAAACCCACAAGGCTGTGATATTTCCTGCCTTCATCCAATCAGGATCAAGAATACATCTTTCCATATTTCTTGCCTATGTATATTCTGCCTACATGTTATCAAGCACATCCTGTGCAGTTAGGGAAACCAACCTTGTTTACTGAAGTGAAAATAGGTAACTTACTATCTTACAGGAACAGCCCCCAGCATTCCAGGAAGTTATCTGCCTGTCCTTCGGCAAGTGGGTCTTTACAGGTTAGCTTTAACCCTCATAAGACAACTCTTTTAAGAGGCTCTTCTGGTCTTGTTCCCCAATGTCTCTCATGGCTTCTATTTTCTTCTCTTCCACTTGCTCTTACTTTTAATGAGGAAGAGCTCCCTCCCACATTTTAAAGACAAGCTTCTCCTTCCTTTTAAGAGCCTATCTTGTTTAGATCTCCATATATTCTACTGTTTCTCTCTAAGCCTCTTTCTTCTGCACTGAGATCTGAAGGGAATTTTGGTCCAACTTTCTTTCTGTGTAGGGGGGAATATAGGAGGCATTTGCCTGTCATGTTGTGCTTGTGTGGATACATATCATAAGACAAATTACAAAGTAGGTTTTCTCCTTTGACCATGTGGGTATCTAATATAAAACTTATGTTATCAGATTTGGCAATAGATGTCCTTATCTGCTGAGCCATCTCAGCTCTATCCGCATTTCTTTGATATATTTCCATTACTGGGGAAACAGGATTTGCCTGCCCCTATTGACACACCTCCTCCAAGATCATAGCCCTTAATCCTTCCCAAATAGTTGAAACTGTAGACCAAACGTTCAAATATATTAAACTGTGGTGGTCATTCTCATTCAAACCACTACGCTGAGAGAAAATGCCATAACAAAAGAAACAATTTGGTTTTTGGTTTTCTTCTGTTTTGGTTTGGTTTCATTACTTTGGCTTATGATTCCAGAGGGATAAGATTCCATCATGGTGTGGTGGCATAACAAAGAGTAGCAGGAGTGGCAGCAGGAGTGCTGAGAGAGAAAACTGGAATTGGGGTGAGGCTATGCACCCTTAACCGAAGCTCAAGGGACATACTTCCACCAGCAAAGCTGGACCAGCTCACAGAAAGTTGCCAACAAACTGGTAATCAGATATCCAAATATCTGAGCCTCTGTGGAGAGCATTCTCATTAAAACTGCCATGCATGTCTTTTGCAATGGAGGTTGTCATTTAGTGACATAGTAGAATGTGCAGGCTTAGAACTTCAGAAAAGTGTGAGAAGCCTAAGTTCATCACAGAATATATGTGTAGGCTTTTTTTTTTCACTGTTTAAAAGAAAAAGAGATATGAAAGAATGAAAAATAAAACTTAGGGCTCAGAAAAGCAGGCAGACTGCATGGCAGGCCCCTTTAAGTGCTACCTGATGGGGTTCCATGCTGTGGTTACTGCAAGCAGCTGCACTGAGAAGGGCCTTCTGGAAAGAGAAAGCATATTGTCTCATTAAGGGAATAATTACTCCTCCCTTCTCCTTACTATGTCTTCTGGTGAATCAGATTTCCTGGGGATGAGGGAACTCCAAGCCAGGTGATAGAAAATTCTAGCTGGATCAACTCTTAAAAGCATGAAATGACAGTATGCAATGTTTTTGGTAGTTTGTAATGTCAGGTCTGTGCTCAAGGGGAGAAGAAGTGCTCACTTTCTATGCTTTGAACCAAGAAGAAGTAGTTTTACCTTAATGAGCCTCAACAAACCCCAGATAATCTCCTCCTTTTTATATGGTAAATAAAATTCTCAGGTGTGTCAAAGTTGATATTTACTTTTCTATTCTTACCTGGAAGGTCAAAAGTGGGATTCAAAGTCTCTATAGCCTCTAAGGATAATATAACAAAAAATCAGGGAAACAGAAGTTAAAACAATGATATATGAAAGAAAACACATTGTTGTTTTTATAATTGTTAATATCAGACATTGAAAAGAAACAGGTAGATAGAATTAAAATATGCATTTAAAAACTCTACATAGAATTCACAAATTATGCTGTAATTTCAAAAAATCAATGGAAATTTTATGAGTTGTATTTTAACCTGTATTTTAGTACAAAAACATTGCTATCAAAATCAGGAAAAATACAATTGAAATAATAAAAAATGTAACCACTATCTCTTCTTGCTTTTGGATGTGAGCACACTGTAGGAAGAACATAAATGAACATGTTTGTGCTTCCACATGTCAGAATTTATTGAATAGCAATAAATACACAAAATAAAAAAAAATCAATGACGACAGTTGGTTGCGATGATATACCTAATTTAGTTTCCTGGTTGAGATTAATGAAAGAATTTCTTTCTTTCTTTCTTTCTTTCTTTCTTTCTTTCTTTCTTTCTTTCTTTCTTTCTTTTTTTTTTAAGGCAGATTCTTTAAGTACTGGCTGTCTTGGAAATCACTGTAGAGCTCAGGCTGGCCTTGAACTCACAGAGATCAACCTGCCATTTCCTCCTGAGTGCTAGCATTAAAGGCGAGCACCATCACAACTTGAAAATGTATGTTCTTTTTTTTTGTCCAATTTTAATTATTTATATTAACTTTCACATCTCAGCACTGTAAATATACCTACATGTATATATAAATTACAGAATGAATATAAGATAAAGAGGCTTTGGAAGAGTTCAAGAGGGCTTAAATGCAGGCTGGAAAAGAGTCTGCATTAATAAGAAAATGGACCAAACCTGTGCTTGGAGATAGTTTCCACTGGAACCACTGGAATTTGAATTGAGACTGATGCTGCAGAAAACAGCTGCTAGGTGGAACCCTGAACCAAGTCATGGAGAGGAAATGGCAGTTCAAGTCCATCTCCAGATGGGAGAAGATTTGCACAGGAAGGCTCAGCACTGGGACAAGCTTAGCCAAAGCTCCAGGAACAATCAGGAAATCCTTGGTCTTTGAGGAATATACTAGGTTTCAGATGATAGGTTGTTGTGGGACCATGTCACCTCAGTGGTAGGAGTCTATCTCTTTATGAGCTTCAGGTGAGGAAGGCACAACTTTATTCAGTCAGATATTGTTATATAACAGTTTCTTTGAGACTGAAACAATCCAGCCTGCAG
The DNA here is from genome assembly GCF_007827085.1 of Peromyscus californicus insignis. NCBI lineage: Eukaryota > Metazoa > Chordata > Mammalia > Rodentia > Cricetidae > Peromyscus > Peromyscus californicus. The sequence goes on along the minus strand of NW_026294391.1, from coordinate 71,184,221 downwards.
GGAAGCTCCTTAAGAAGAAAAGTAAACAACTCAAAATAGCTCCAGGAAGTCCCTGAAACTGACCAGATTCTTTAGACTCTTATGTGCTGGGGGGTAAGTAATAAAATGTGCAAAGAAAACTCAGATAAGTTTGAGACCAGACTAGCTACTTGGAAGAAACACAAACCAGCCAAGAAGCCAGGCAGAGATCTAGACTAACGAGTCCATTGGATAGGATATTCTCCAACCAGTTGAGCTGCCGAAGGGCAGTACAGAGAGCTCCAGGTTTCCAGCTTTGTGAATTGTCAACCACACTGGGGTGGGCTTCAGTGATACAGCTGTCTTTGAGTTATTTCTGCCCATCTAAGAAACCACTCACACATACTCCCTCACACATACTCCTGTAAGTAACACCAATAAAACTTACTGGCTTACCAAGTTGGACTTTCATGTTATCTGTACTTTGGTTTATTGCGGACTCCCTGGCTGAAGTAAGAAGATGTGTGTGTTTTGTCTTCCTAGGAAAAGTTTTGTCACACAACACATGTCCCCTACATTCTTGGCCCTGTTTTTTTCTGATGAGATTATAATACAATCATGTGTCTCTGCATTATCAATTCACTCAATGGTGAATTCACTCAATGGTGGGTCCCTTTCTGTTCACAAGAGTAAAGTATTTATCAGCCAGTGCTGAATGTGTGGTACTTGACAGATGGTGCACTTTTTTGGTCCATTCAGGTGCTGTAGTCATCCATCACCCTCAAAATGGAATCAAATTTTTCTTGTACGTTGAAATTTCCTAGGGTAATGCGTAGCCTGAAATACCCACTGTTTTGTACAATATGGAGTAACTTAGATTAGAGCTCACAGCATGACTCAGCACTCTTCCTTAAATACACACACACACACACAAACACACACACACAAACACACACACACAAACACAAACACACACACACAAACACACACACACATACATGGAGAGAGAGAGATCAGCTTAAACAAGAGACATTTATTTCCCTAAATTTATAAAAACTATGTCTAAGATTGTTATTTGACTATTCATAAGGATTATCTTTCTGTGTTTAGATTTGTTTCTATTTGCTCACATAGCAGAGAAAAGTTCAATTTTATTTTTCCTTTTCTTGTAAGGGAGCTAATTCCATCACTGTATGGTTGAAGGACTCTACTTTTTCTACTTCTTCTGAACCTAATTAACTTCCAAAAGGCTCATTTCTTTTTTTCTTTTCTTTTTTTATTTTATTTTATTTTATTTTACAATGTAATTTAATTCTACATATCAACCACGGATTCCCTTGTTCTCCCCCCTCACGCCCCCCTCCCCTTCCCCCCAGCCAACCCCCCATTCCCATCTCCTCCAGGGCAAAGCCTCCCCTGAGGACTGAGATCAACCTGGTAGACTCAGTCCAGGCAGGTCCAGTCCCCTCCTCCCAGGCTGAGCCAAGTGACCCTGCATAAGCCCCAGGATTCAAACAGCCAATTTATGCACTGAGCACAGGACCCACTGCCTGGATGCCTCCCAAACAGATCAAGCCAATCAACTGTCTCACCTACTCAGAGGGCCTGATCCAGTTGGGGACTCCTCAGCTATTGGTTCATAGTTCATGTGTTTCCATTCGTTTGGCTATTTGTCCCTGTGCTTTATCCAACCTTGGTCTCAACAATTCTCGCTCATATAAATCCTGCTCTTTCTCACCAATTGGACTCCCGGAGCTCCACCGGGGGCCTAGCCATGAATCTCTGCATCCAGTTCCCTCAGTCATTGGATGGGGTTTCTAGCATGATAATTAGGGTGTTTGGCCATCCTATCACCAGAGTAGGTCAGTTCGGGCTGTATCTCGACCATTGCCAGCAGTCTATTGTAGGGGCATCTTTGTGGATTTCTGTGGGCCTCTCTAGCACTTTGCTTCTTCCTAGTCTCATGTGGTCTTCATTTACCATGGTCTCCTATTCCTTGTTCTCCCTCTCTGTTGTTGATCCAGCTGGGATCTCCCGCTCCCCCAAGCTCTCTTTCCCTCGACCCTCATCCTTCATTACCCCCACTCATGTCCAGGCTGTTCATGTAGATCTCATCCATTTCTCCATCAATGGGCGATCCCCGTGTCTTTCTTGAGGTCCTGTTTTCCAGGTAGCCTCCCTGGTGTTGTGAGTAGCAGTCCAATAATCCTTGTTCCACATCTAGTATCCTCCTAGGCTCATTTCTTAATATCACAAGATGACAAATTTAAAATATGAAACAATCATTTTGCTAACAATTATTAGCAGCTAGTTTCAATAGCTGCTAATTCAAAGGTAAAACATATTTGAAATGAAATACTAAAATTTACTTCTGTTTTAAAACAAATTTAAGATATAGGTAGGATGACAATATTTAAAAAAGTTCTGTTACAGTTGCTTATAGACAGAAATGGAAAAATATTTTTTAAAAGGCATGGAACACAGAAATAACAGAAGTAATAGTTAAGGACATTATTATTACTATAATATTATCCATTTCAGTAAGCATAAATGGCTATATATTCCAGTAAAAAGATAATGATTGAAATTAAATAGCAGAAAGATATACTAAGTACTCACTAAAAAAATAAAACTACTATAATGACACTAACATAAAATAAGGAGAATAATAGAAACAACATGCCAGTAGGAAGATGTACTAGTAAAAATATATTAAAAATTCTGCTTCAAAATATATGAAACAAAACTTTAATATTAATAAATCCACAATTGTATTCAGAAATTTTAGTTTTTTTTCCTCTAAGCAAATCTCAAAAGTCAGAAACTATTTAGAATATATAATGAAAGCACAGTAAAATTAAATAGAAGCCATATAAGCAAAACCAGAAGTTATCCAATGTTTGTCAAATTTGTTACACATTTTCAAATAACCCTTTATCAAAACATATAACTGTAATTAAATGACTTGAATAAAATGAGTATAGAAAAATTGTATGTTAATAATTTTCATGCAAACAATTAGAAAACTTCTAAATCAAACATCATTAAAATAATGTGACATAAAAAGTTAAAATCCCTTAAGTATTTATTTATGAATGAAATATATATTTAGCATATAGATAATCAATATAATTTTCTATAAGTAGAAAAAAATAGGACTGTACCAATATATAAAAGAAGAAAAAAAACCAACAAAACTCATCTAGCCTTTATGATATTAGAAAATCAACAGATTGATAGCATAATGAACTGTTACGAAAAAGGCCTGCATTTTTGCCAGATCCTACAGCCTAAATGTCTCTCTGTTTTTCTTTCTGGGATGGAGAGTTAAGAAGTAGTATATGCTATAACTTGAGAGCTCTTAATTTATGGTACCTGACTCCTCCATGGTCCTTGTCATGTATACTATGCTGAACTAAATCCTGTGATATGAAATTTCCTGTCACCCATAAAATGTTACAAATAGACCTTACCTTTATTCTTGGAATGGATGTAAAATTCCTCAGGGAGATTGTTTCTAGGGATTTGGTTTGGAGATGAAAATCCTCTTGCATTTCCTTGCTGTCCCTTTGAGGACAGCTATCTCTCACATTCTTCTTCCCTCTTTCTTATTCTCACTCATAATGAAGCACCTTCCTAAACTGTAAAGGGAAGCCTCATCATTCCAATAAACCTCATTGAAGGTAATCATGTGAGAGTTCCCTTTTCAGATGGACACTTGCTATTCTACTACTGAAATTTAGCAAAAATATTTTGAGCTATTTTCCTATTAGTTTCATAAGGAACAATACATGTACCATTTACCACTTGTTGGATTGGTAGCAATAACAAGTACACTAGATTAAGTAAAATAAATATGTCATGAGAATTAAAAAAAACTAATCATTATTCACAGATTCAAGGATTACATATATCTACATTACACTAAAGAAATGTACACACAAATTGATAGGACTAAGAAACATAATTGATAAAATTACTAGATTCATGTCAGTACATAAATATGAATTCTGCATTTATGTGATAAAAATAAAATTAAAAGAGTGCACTATAATGTTTTTAATAGCTTAGGAAACCAGTTTTAGAAAGAAGTATAACTAAAGAAGCAAAATAGTTCTAGACAGAGAACTACTAAATATAACATGTACACACTTGTACAGCCACTCTGGAAATCAGTATGGTGGTTTCTCAGAAAATTGGGAATAAGTCTTCCTCAAGACCCAGTTATACCACTCTTGGCATATACCCAAGGAATGCTAAATCTTATAACGGGGACACATGCTCAACTATGTTCATATCAGCATTATTCGTAATAGCAAGAACCTGGAAACAACCTAGATGCCCCTCAACTGAAGAATGGATAAAGAAAATATGGCACATATACACAATGGAGTACTACTCAGCAGTAAAAACCAATGATACCATGAAATTTGCAGGCAAATGGATGGATCTAGAAAATATCATCTTGAGTGAGGTAACCAAGACTCAGAAGGACAAACATAGTATGTACTCACTCATAAGTGGATACTAAATGGGAGAGAAGGGATGACCAGACTGCAACCCACAACTCCAGAGAGGCTAGCTAACAGGAAAAGACCCTAGGAGGGACGCATGGATGATCCTGTGAAGGAGAAGTGGATGAGATCTACATGAGTGAACTGGGTGTGGGGGGGTGGCAGAGGGCGAGGAGTGGGGGAAGAGAACATAGGGAAATGGGAGGGTCAAGCTGAAACAGGGACAGAGTGGGAGGGCAGGGAAGAAGAAACCATGATAGATGAGGACATCATGGGAGTGGGAAGAGGCAGGGTGCTGGAGAGGCTCTCAGGAATCCACAAGGTTGACCCCACCTTGGTCTGCTGGCAGTGGTCCAGAGGGTACCTGGACTGGTCTACTCTGGTGACCAGCCTAGCAAATAACCTAGCTGTCATCATAGAGCCTTTGTCTAGTGACAGATGGAGGCAGATACAGAGATCCACAGCCAGGCACTAGACTGATCTCCGGGAATCCAATTGATGAGAGAGAGGAGAGATACTGCAGGCGAGGGACATCGAGATCATGATGTGAGGATGTGCAGATATGACTGGCCACACTAGTGGAAGCCCATGAACTGTGGACTGGTGGCTGTGGAGCCCCCATGGGACTGGATTAGGCCCTCTGGATACAGAAGATGGTTGTTTGGCTCAAACTGTTTGGGGGGCACCAATGCAGGGGGATCGGGATCTGTCCCTGGTCTATGGGTAGTCTTCTGGAATCCAGTGCCTGTGGTGTGACACCTTGCATAGTCTTGGTGCAGTGGGAAGGGCCTTGGACCTGCCTAGGCTCAGTGTGCTGGGCTCTGCTGACTCCCCATGGGAGACCTCAATTTGGGGGATGTGGGGTTGCAGGGTGACTTGGGAAAGAGGGCTGGGGGGTGGGAGGAGGAAGGAGGGGGGGTTTGTGGATAGTGTGTGGAGTGAGTAGAAAATTTCTTAATAAAGAAAAATGAAAAAAATTCATATAACTAGTACTTCAGGTACTTCATTTAATAAGATATATAAAAATTTATATATTATATATATTATATATATGGTGTAAATACAAAGAGATATATATTAGACTTTGGGTTTATGCTGACTATAGTTTTATACATCTTCTTAAAATGATGTAGAAAATCAATTATTTACATAAGCCTAAGACAATTTATCCAATAAATCGCTTACTTTTATTTCAGAATTTTTAATTTATTAACCATCCCTTTATCCAGCAAAGACATTCTCTTCAATATGTATTATATTTATGTGGTCACTCTGCAAATTTCTTAGTCATTCCTTATATTGAGTGACTACTAAAATGATTCATTTTTGTTGAAGTCTTTAATCTATCTATCTATCTATCTATCTATCATTCAATAGCATTTTTTCATAATTCTGCTTATTACTTCATTGAAAGTTTTTTGTAAATTGGTATAGTTTTTAGTTATTAAAATTTGCAAAGGACTCATATTTATTGTGGCAAACACTTACCAAATATCATTTCAAATAACAGGGATTGATTGTATTCATGGATAAATATTATTAAATTTAATAGCTAGTATTAGTTTGTTTCACTCTTTTAGTTTACCAAAAATATGCATATTTTAAATATTTATGTGTGATCCAATGATTTTAAGAGCATAAAATATCTTCTCAGATAATGAAATATTGAACAACCCAAGAAAAACTTTTATATGGGAGTAAAAAATATAATCTCTTCTAATTAATTAATTCTTAAAGTTGCTACAAACATACATGGGAAATATAAATATAAATACAAATTTTAGTTAACTTGAAGCTTTTAAGAATTTAGGTAAAGATAGAAATTAACTTCACTGAGACGTTATAATGAAATGTGAATGCAGTTCTCACACTTGGCTTAATGATGGACAATCAATATTTTAAACACTTCAACCAGAATATCTAATAATATATGCATATAGTTTTAACATGAAGAAAACTCATTAGGAAATGCTATTATCACCTTTAAATTACAAAAATCATTGTTGTTAACACACTGCTAACAATGTACTTCCAGATAGAAGTGTGAAATTTAAAAATTTCCTTGATTAGAAAAGCAAATTTAAGTGCTCTCATTTTAAAACAACAGTCTGATTCCTACACTTAATATAGTGGACTTCAAATTTTAACCCATGGAAAGAAATATGGAATAAGGGTCTGAATTTCACCTGACCTGGGAGATCACAAGTAAGCTTGCCACAGTTTAGTAGAAGACAATAGAATTTCAAGTCAAGAAAAAAGAACATCTTACATATAGCAATTGTTACAGCTGTGAATGAGATTTTCTGAAAAGAAACTGTGTCTGCAAATACTGGTTGACTGATTAAAATTGCAGTAATGTGGAGAGGTTGGAATGTTACACATCCAGAGGCTAATTTCCTTATTTGGGGCTAGCTGTTGTCCCGCAAATAGTCATGCCTTCCAAATTCTGTATCTGAACCAACATACTGTTACTAATAGCTAAAATCCCTTTGAAATCTATTAACTTAGCAGACCACTAGCTTCCACCAAACCCAAAGCTAACAATGTCAACAAATAGCATCTGAGGCCAGTAGAAGACAGTCCTCCATCTTGCTGTAACCACCTCTCTGATGTACCCACCAATGTATTTTAAACTTGATTTATGGCTTTCTTTGTTCTGTAAAACTGTGAAACTGCAAAAAGCTGCTTCCACTTTAGAACATTGAATTTGGTATAACCATAATCTGTGGTCTCAGACCATAGTTACTCAAAAGGGCTCCAGAATATACTATTTCTTACTGTCTTTAAATGAGAGCTGTGGGTTTTGCATTAGGAGATTTGGTATTTCACCTCAGGGGTTCCTGTTGATACTGGAAAGGTAAATAGCAGCTTTGCCATTCGTTAGGATTTAATTAGCATGTGAAAAGGTAGAGATTATCTGGCCTTTGTTGAGGTCCATAAAGGCAAGTATATTTCTCCCTGGTCAAAAGAATATAACCTAACTCTATCTGATATCCCAAGATTCCCAAAACATTACATACAATGCTCTCCCCCTATAAGATTTAATCCAGCTGTCTCTGTTAATCACGAGGACAAGAGATTACCTTTCAGGAAGGCTGCTTTGCCAAAAGAAATATTAAAGAAATGGAAGAGCAACTATTACTTATATAATGGGAGGAAGGAGACCAACATGGCACTGGAACAGTAGCTGGGAGCTTTACTTTGTGATTTGCAGGAAGCTGGCAGAGAAAGAAAGAGAGAGAGAGAGAGAGAGAGAGAGAGAGAGAGAGAGAGAGAGAGAGAGAGAGAGAGAGAGAGAGAGAGAGACTAGACCTAGTGTGGGCTTTTGAAACCTGAAAGCTCACATCCCCCCTCCCAAAGTGACAGTCTTCCTCTAATAAGTCTACACCTATTCCGAAAAGGCCTTACCTGCTAATCCTTTCCAAACAGTGTCACTCCTCCTAATAAACCATTCAAATATCTAAGCCTATGGATGCCATTCTCATTCAACCCACGACAATTCTCCAGACATATATTTTCAGTCAACCTTTGACTTCAAGTGTTTCTACAATATAAAGATTCAAAGTGAACTAAGAGTGACCAGTTTTCCAGAGAATATTGTGTTGGTACACAAAGAACCACCCACATTCTAGTACCAGGTGTTTCCCAGCCTGCCTTCAGCAATTCAGTGCCAGCAGCCATATCATCACCAGCCACCAAATGCAATACATTTCCACTGTTTCTGTGAGTTGTATACCCTTTATGAAGCCCATGCCTTCACAGCCTGCCCCCTTCTTTTCTATCCTCTTTCAAAGGCAGCCTTTGTACACCCCCATCCCCAAATAAGTTTCTTGCATACTGTTTGTTGCATTCTTTAGCCCTCTAATCAACAAAAAACCCTAATGTTGTGGAATAATCATTCTGTACACTGTGAATAAGTATCACTAGGTTTGATTTAATAAAATGGTGAATGGCCAATAGCTAGGCTGGATTTTGGGGCCAGAGAGAATTCTGGGAAGAAGAAGTTAGAGTTACCAGGCAGACCAAGAGAGAGCAAGTCATGCAGGATGACAGGTAAATGCCATGAGTCATGTAGGAACACATAGATGAATGGAAATGGGTTGGTTTAAATTATAAGAGCTAGTGGGACAAGTGTAAGCTAATAGCCAAGCTTTCATAATTAATAATAAGTCTCCATGTCATGATTTGAAGCTGGCTAGTGGGATAGAAAAATCCACCTAATTACTTGATAATTGTTTTTGTTGTATATAGTCTTACTATGTTAAAATTAAAACCTTTTTTGTTTAGACAAAAAGAGGGGAATGATGTGGAATAATCTTTTTGTATACTGTGCATATGTGTCAACTCTGATTGGATTAATAAAAAGCTGAACAACCAGTAGTTAGGCAGGATTTTCAGAGCAAAGAGAACACTGGGAAGAAGGCAGAGATGCCTTGAAACATAGAGCGACCATTATGAGCACTACAGAGATGAGGTAATAAAGCCACAAGGCAGAATTAATAGAAATGGGTTGATTTAAGTTGTAAGAGCTAGTTACAAATGAGCCTGAGCTATCAGCCAAACTTTTATAATTAATAATAAGTCTTTGTGTCATTGCTGGGGATCCAGAAGTACTGAAGAAAATGTCCAACTATAAATGGCTCCCAACATGGGGCACATATTACCACACAAGAAGGTCCCCAAAACACACAAAAATGAAGCCAAACACAGCTTCCTAATCTCTAGCTACAGTTTTTCTGCCTGGCCCACAGTTAGGACAAATCTCTCTCACCTGCCAGTCCCACAGCCACTCAGATCCAACCAAGTACACACACAGAGACTTATATTGCTTACAAACTGTATGGCATGGCAGGCTTTTTGTTAACTGTTTTTATATCTTAAATCAACCCATTTTTATTACTCTATAAGTTGTCACATGGCTTGTGGCTTACCAGTATCTTTTACATGTTTTTTGTCATGGCGGCAGGTGGCAGTGTCTCTCTGCCTCAGCCTTCCACTTTCCAGCATTCTCCTCTCTGCTTGTCCTGCCTATATTTCCTGCCTGGCTACTGGCCAATCAGTGTTTTATTTATTAACCAATCAGAGCAACACATTTAACATATGGAACATCCCACAGCACTAATCCTACAGTCTATCATGTGGACCATGGTGCAGAGACATGTTTTTGGCTCCTGCTGTAGGCTTAAGCCATCAGTACACCATGAGATAAGCTGCATGGTCAGTTAAGACTTTGCTCATGGAGACAGAAAGGTTATATATATATATATATATATATATATATATATATATATATATATATATATATATATGCAGTAAAGCAGGTTCAGACAGAAAAAAACTCTAAACAGGTTACAATGTGTTTAAAACTGTGCAGAGGCTTAAGGGGAAAAAAGGTATAGACAGCCATAAAAATAAATAATAAATAAATAGTTTTAAAATAATAAAGTCTTTAAAGAAAGGGCGACAAAAATAAACCACATAGAGATGGGAAATAGACAGGGAGTCTGAATCTAAAATGTTATTGTGGCCAGGTGGCTGTGGCACATGTCTTTAATCGCAGCACTAGGGAGGCAGAGCCAGGCAGATCTCTGTGAGTTCAAAGCCAGCCTCATCTACAGAGCAAGATCCTGGACAGGCACCAAAACTACACAGAGAAACCATGTCTTGAAAAACCAAAAAAAAGCATGTTATTGTGTTATCTTTAATTTTTTGGATTATTGATGAACAAATGATAGCTGCTGAGAGATATTGGATTATAGAAACTGCTAAATTAATCCAACCTATATATTTTAAAAAATGTCTTAACTTCAAAATAAAAGTCAAAAATTATGTTCCATTGGAGAAGAGGTTATGCTTTTGTTTCCATAAGAAATTGAAGACTAAATTCATTCAAGGTTAAAGAGGATCAAGTTTGATCAAGGGAGATCCCCAGAAAATCCTGCCTGTAGACATAAAGAAATAAACTTAAAAAAACCTGCAAGACAGGTGATGTATATTTTACCTGCTCAAACATAAAACAACAAAAACATCTTTAACTGACTTTTGCACACTGTACATTCCATACTTGCGTTAATGCGTGTGTGTGTGTGTGTGTGTGTGTGTGTGTGTGTGTTACCTTTTGAATTAATGTGTTTTCAGAGCAAGGGGACCAGATACCAAATAAAAGAGTTGGCCTTGTTGATCCAGCCTCTCAAAGTGCCTCTGTTATAGTTTCCTTAGAGTTCTACATCCATAACAGTTTCAAGGCTGCTGATGGAAATAGTCAATCTTACGGACTATTCTAGCCAGGACATGACCATTATCCTAATTTTCTCAGGGTCCCACAAAGATGCCAGTGCCCCCAGACAACAGAAAGCAGTTGAGAAAATACAATGCCCACATTCCCAAGAGATAGAGTAGCAGTTTTTTGTCATTAAGTAGGTTATGGATATTTGTCATTTGTTAGGGGGGTTGGTTACAAATTGTTATGGGTCATGATCAGAAGGGAAACTAAATAAAGGAGATTAAATTCAAGGTTCTCTTTCTGAAGAGAAAAAGTGAGGATATAGGATAAAAATACTAATATAAAATGTGCATTTTTGAGTCTACTTTTAAACAATAAGTTTTAAATATTTCATATTGGTATGGATTTTTGTATATTGATACAAATTTAAGGATATTTTTGTTAGAACACACTATAAATATGATTCTACTCTTGTTTAAGGTATTGTACCTACACAGCTCATTTACCAATGCATTGTAAATTTCTAGTCTTTGAAAGTTATTATTACAAACTAGTTAGGATAATAAAGAAATACAGGTTAGTTGTTAGTCACCTATAACAATCAAACCTGTAGTCATGTTAGATACATTTTCAAGATCAAACAGATGTATTTTAGATAGATAGATGTTTTTTAAACACTTCAAAGACCTATAGAATATGGCATTTAAATATTTTATTAACATTTTAAATAGGGCTTTTCATGACAATGAGACATATCTGTTCCTCGGAGCATCAATTTACTTAAAAAAAATTGATGGGCTTTGAAGAAACTCCATATGGAGTTTGCTTTCAATATGACTAAACTCACCATTTGGGCAAGAAATTGCTCTTGACTGCTAACAGTGTGCTCTATGCTCTACAAACTGGACAAGCAGGACACAAGGAAAAAGACTCTCAAACTTTGCCAGGATAAGGTGGAACAGTCCTTCAAAATTTCTGCTTCATTGAAAAGTTGGCCTAATATTCTACAAGACACACAGGAAAGTGATTACTGAACTTTCCCAAGACCAGGAGAGATAGGCCTTAAAAATTCTTGCTTCACAAAAAACTCTGTCAGATATTCTAGGCCTTTAGGCCAAAAATGGATACCCCAATGTTGCAGAGAAACCTTGGGCATTCAATATCTGGAAAGCCAGATATCTTTCATTTCTATAGGTATAGAAGTAGCTTGCTCTGCACTTACTCTTTACTCAGGTCATATTAAATCCTTTGAGGGTTTTTGGTGGAGTTGAAGGTTAGGTAGTTATAGTTACAGTTTACCTTAGTTATGATTAAAGGTAAATTAGGTACAAAGTTTGGACTCATCAAGATAAAATAAATAATGAAGTATTTTCTCCAAATATGGCAAATACAAATGGACTAGACATTATAAATATAACTCTTACTTGATAATTGTTTTTAATGTATATAGTTTTACTATGTTAGAGTTAAAACCTATCTTTTTTATTTAAACAAAAAGGAGGAAATGTGGAATAACCTTTTTGTACATGATTTGTCACTCATATTGGTTTAATAAAAAGCTAAATGGCCAACAGCTAGGCAGAATTTTTGAGGGAGAAAGAATGCTGGGAAGAAGAAGGCAAAGTTGCCAGCCAGACCAAGAGGGAGCAAGGTAAGCAGGAAGACAGGTAAAGGCCACAAGTCACATGGCAACACATAGATGAATAGAAATGGGTTAATTTAATTTATAAGAGCTAGTGGGACAAGCCTAAGCTATCGACTGAGCTTTCATAATTAATACTAAGTCTCCATGTCATGATTTGGGATCTGGTTTGAGGGAGAGAAAAATGTACCTACACACTAACACTGGTGTTGTGACTCAGTAGGATATCCCAGTGCTCTGCTCCCTTTCCAGCGGTCTGAGCTGCACTAGAACCCAATCCCATATGTCCAGTCTACCCACATCAGATCCACCTTCTGGATTACCTATTGCTTGTCCCTCCTTTGATTACCAGCAACTGGTGAGTGATGCCTTTTTGTTTGCTTAAATACTTCCCTGAGTATCTGTTACTATCAGAGTTAGAGGTACCCACCCTGCTCTGAAATCTTTCCCTTGAGTGAGGCTTTATTTTTGAGGTTGTTTTTTTGCCATTTGGCTTCACTCAAAAGTCCCAGTAAGAGGCATTGAGTCTCCATGGGCTGCTAGCCCCAGTCCTTGTTGAGTGCAGTGATAATTCACTGAGCGGCTTCTGTCTTCCTCATTCAGTCCCCACTGAGTCCTGGAGATACTCTGGAATACAGAAATATGACCTTCCTCTCTTCCTCACCCATAGAAATTGCATCGATACCTCCCCCTCCCAACCTTGGGATGACTTTTAGAAAACCTCCAGCTTATTCATTTTTCACCTGATCTGAAGGGGCCCAAATTTATTAAGTTTGCAATAAAATCTGGCTTCAATATCCCTTCAATGATCAATCCAAATGTAGCCAATTAATGGCAAACTAGATCCCAATATTATTCTAGACCTGTACAAATACTACAAGTGACCAAGGGGAATAGAAAGAGTCCTCATTACTGGCATCTCTTTTCTCTGCCCAAAGTCCTGTTTGTTTTTGTCTGGTCTACCACACACATTGTGTAAACATACTGTCTTTACGTTACCATTGATGGATCTCTAAGTTTGCTATAAAGTGGGAGCTGGAAGCAGGACCTAGCATAGGGAGGGAAAGCAAAGGGGTAGACCAGCACAGGGTGCACATACCCATCACTGGATGGTGTGTCTCTCTGCTTCCCCCTGTATCATCTGCTCCAAACCGAGCCACTGATCTGACTCTCCGAAGGTATGTAACAATTATTTGTTTCTGTTGGCTTCCATCACCCAAAAAACTTGATTCCAAATTCGATAGTCTGAATCTTTAGCTGCTGGTTTCCTCAGTGTGCTTTCTGACCATTCATCTCTTGTCTCTCTGGGCTCTGGCCACTATGTTCTTCAGGGAGGATCTGCTCATTATTCTGGCTCCTGCAGCCTGCTATGCCTCTGGCCTCTTACATCCTCATGGACATCCCTCTTTTCTCCTTCCATGTGCTCTATATCTCTCTTTGTGTCTTCCTGGGCCGGAAATTTCCTTGCCTCTCCCTAGGAGCTTCCTGTTAAGTCCTACAACTTCTGCTCATTATGCTCCCCTCCTAGAAACTATAGACATTCTCTCCAGTGGAATTTTGCTTTGCAGCACTCTCACTCTTCTGCCAGGGACTCAGCTTTACTTACTACAGCTTGGCCTCATTAAAGATCAATGGCCAAAAATTCGTACGTGTGATTTCCAAATTCTCAGAAATCATAACAACTGTTACTGCACAGACGAATGATCCCCAAATATCTTATTTCTAAATTTGCTCCACTTTACATTTTCTCTACTTTCCACTCTTAAAAGTCTTTATCTCTATGATTTCTCTGTGCTCTGCCCTCAAAATAAAAAATCTTTAAGACTATGCTGTAAACTTTATGACAAGATTTGTAAGTTCACTGGGTATGGTTTAAAATCTATAAAATTTGTCACAAAAGTTGGCTTTAAACTTACAACTAAGGCTTATAATTAAAAATCTGTACAAAGGAAATCTTAATTTGATGTAATATATATGATTCAACTGTGGTTTAGAATGTGTGTGTAACTTGGAATCAACTCTCATTAAAAAAATAGATCTACTATGAAAATATATGTTTTGAAAGAACAACCAGGTGGTTGTCCTTTGTCTTGGCTGAGGACCTCATCAAGATGCAAGCAACCATATAATTTTTGACAAAGAAGCCAAAAGTGGACAATGGAAAAAAGAAAGCATCTTCAACAAATGGTGCTGGCAAAACTGGATATCAACATGTAGAAGGCTGCAAATCCATATCTATCACCGTGCACAAAACTTAAGTCCAAGTGGATCAAGGACCTCAACATAAATCCAGCTACTCTGAACCTGCTAGAAGAGAAAGTAGGAAGTAGTCTTGAACGCATTGGCATAGGAGATCACTTCCTAAATATAACACCAGTAGCACAGACACTGAGAGAAACAATCAATCAATGGGACCTCTTGAAACTGAGAAGCTTTTGTAGAGCAAAGGATACGGTCAACAAGGCAAAGCGACAGCCTACAGAATAGGAAAGGATCTTCACCAACCCCACATCTGACAGAGGACTGATATCCAGAATATATAAGGAACTCAAGAAATTAGACATCAAAATGCCCAACAGTCCAATTAAGAAATGGGCTAGCCGGGCGGTGGTGGCGCACGCCTTTAATCCCAGCACTCGGGAGGCAGAGCCAGGTGGATCTCTGTGAGTTTGAGGCCAGCCTGGACTACCAAGTGAGTCCCAGGAAAGGCGCAAAGCTACACAGAGAAACCCTGTCTCGAAAAACCAAAAAAAAAAAAAAAAAAAGAAAAAAAAGAAATGGGCTATAAAACTAAACAGAGAATTCTCAACAGAGAAAACTCAAATGGCTGAAAGACATTTAAGGAATTGCTCAACATCCCTAATCATCAGGGAAATGCAAATCAAAACAACTCTGAGATACCACCTTACGCCTGTCAGAATGGCTAAGATCAAAAACACTGAAGACACCTTATGCTGGAGAGGATGTGGAGCTAGGGGAACTCTCCTCCACTGCTGGTGGGAATGCAAGCTTTAGAAATCAATATGGCACTTTCTTAGAAAATTGGGAATCTATCTCCTCCAAGATCCAGCTATACCACTCTTGGGCATATACCCAATGAATGCTCAACCACACCACAAGAGCACTTGTTCAGCTATGTTCATATCAGCATTGTTTGTAATAGCCAGAACATGGAAACAACCTAGATGCCCTTCAACTGAAGAATGGATAAACAAAATGTAGTACATATACACAATGGAATACTACTCAGCAGAGAAAAACAATGACAGCTTGAGGTTTGCAGACAAATGGATGGATCTAGAAAAAATCATCCTGAGTGAGGTAACCCAGACTCAAAAAGACAAACATGGTATGTACTCACTCATAGGAGGATACTAGATGTGGAACAAGGATGACTGGACTGCTACTCACATCACCAGGGAGGCTACCTGGAAAACAGGACCCCAAGAAAGACACGGGGATCACCCAATGACAGAGAAATGGAAGAGATCTACATGAACAGCCTGAACATGAGTGGGGGTAATGAAGGACGAGGGTCGAGGGAAAGAGAGCTTGGGGGAGCGGGAGATCCCAGCTGGATCAACAACAGAGAGGGAGAACAAGGAATAGGAGACCATGGTAAATGAAGACCACATGAGAATAGGAAGAAGCAAAGTGCTAGAGAGGCCCACAGAAATCCACAAAGATACCCCCACAACAGACTGCTGGCAATGGTCAAGATACAGCCCAAACTGACCTACTCTGGTGATGGGATGGCCAAACACCCTAATTGTCATGCTAGAAACCACATCCAACTACTGAGGTATCTGGATGCAGAGATCCATGGCTAGCCCTGGGGTGGATCTCTGGGAGTCCAATTAGCGAGAATGAGGAGGGCTTATATGAGTGAGAATTGTTGAGACCAAGGTTGGATAAAGCACAGGGACAAATATCCAAACAAATGGAAACACATGAACTATGTACCAATGGCTGAGGGGTCACCAACTGGATCAGGCCCTCTGAATGGGTGAGACAGTTGATTGGCTTGATCTGTTTGGGAGGCATCCAGGCAGTGGGACCAGGTCCTGTGCTCATTGCATGAGTTGGCTGTTTGAAACCTGGAGCCTATGCAGGATCGCTTGGCTTGGCCTGGGAGGAGGGGACTGGACCTGCCTGGACTGAGTCTACCAGGTTGATCTCAGTCCTCGGGGGAGGCTTTGCCCTGGAGGAGGTGGGAATGGGGGGTGGGCTGAGGGGGAGGTGAGGGGGGTCATAGGGGGGAGAACAAGGGAATCCGTGGCTGATATGTAGAACTGAATTGTATTGCAAAATAAAAATAAAAATTAAAAAATAAATAAATAAAATAAAATATTGCTACCTAGAAAAAAAAAAGATGCCAGCAGCCATATGGCTGGCAGCCATCTTTATTATGGTTAAGGAGTACATGCCATGTGACTTAACCATCATCCTGAGATTACCACATGACACAGAACAACAATTATAAAAATTCTTATTCCTAATGAGCTCTGTCTTTATCATTGTATCTCGCACTAAGAAAGCAACAAGTCTCCAAAATATTTTAGAGTTTTACAACTCTAAAATTTTTGTATGATGATAAAAATGTAAGGTTATATTTGCTACTGTATACAATATATGTGATATAACTCTGGATTAGAATATATTGTGTGTGTATGATGATAAAATTTTAATATTATAAAGGTATTCTCAGACTAACAAAAGCTGATTTAAGGTGTGTGTTCATTTATATCTTTGCTAACTGTTCAAAACACGCTGCTAAAAAATTTAGATCAGTAACCACATACGTTTAAGAAATAAGGTATATTTGATAAATAAAATTTATAAATCCCCAAGGTCTACTCAGCTTCCCAATCTAGCTCCTTTGTCTTTGCTCATCTTGTTAACCTTTAACTATTTGGATAAACTAAGTCATTAAAAATTATGATATTCTATCATGACACACTATAAAATATCAGTACATTCCCAGTCTATCCAAGGAATAAAGTTTATGGCATTTATGCATTGTTTTGATGCTAAGGATCTTCAACTCAAAATTTTAAGGCTCAAACTTAACAAATATAAATCCATAAAATCCTAATCTTACAAAAGCTACTAACTTATTGTAAACTGTCAAAAACAATTGAGACATGCAAACTAATAGTTACCTTGTAAATGATGAAATTTTTTTAATGTGTTCAGAACTATACTTGTAGCCATGCTAGGTATTCATGTAATTAACTATAGGAATAATATTTATCAAGCCTCCTGCATATGTTTTCAAAGCTAAGCTTAAAACAAGTAACTAGAAACAAGCAATGCTTGTTTAGTTTAGATATACTTAAGAGATAATGGCCCTAAAATTTTTCAGAGATCTGCTGAATATGACATTTAAAATGTTTGATGGAAAAAGCTTGCTATGACATACAGAGACCCTCAGCTCCTACATATAACCACAAGGTATCCAAATAAGATGATGGGGCACAAAAGAACTCCACCAGGACCTAGCATTAAATGTGCCAAAGCTTGCCACTGGGAGAAAACTGCCCTTCTCCCTAGCCAGCAGGACCCTGTCCAAACTGTGGACAAGTAGGGCACTGCATGGCCCTGATTTTCCTAGAAAAGGTAGGCTGATCACCCAAGGTCTTGCTCCACTAGAAAGTCTATTGGATTCTCTGGCAGTTGAAGACTGACACTGCCCTAGGACATCTGCTCACAGCAAAATCAAGATTACCACAGAGGAACCAAGGATGGTGATTGTTGAGGTAGCTGGTGAGTTTGTCACTTTTAATACATTCAGAAGATACATAGTGTAGCTGGAGAGCTTCTCTCTGGGTCCGACAAGCTCCTGCAGTCTTGCAGTAAAATAAATTATCCCACTTATAAAATAAACACACAGACGCTTATATTATTTAAACTGTTTGGCCTAATGTCTCAGGCTTCTAGCTAGTTGTTCTTATATCTTAAATTAACCTATTTCTATTAATCTATAAATTGCCATGTGGCTTGTGTCTTACTGGTATCTTAACATGTTGCTTCTCATCATGGCGGCTGGCAGTGTCTCTCTGCCTTAGCCTTCCACTTCCCAGAATTCTCCTCTCTCCTTGTCCCGCCTATACTTCCTGCCTGATTACTGGCCAGTCAGTGTTTTATTTATTAACCAATCAGAGCAACACATTAAACATACGGAATATCCCACAGCAACATAGTCTGCACTTCCTGCTTACTCTGGTGAAATTTGTCTTTCTCAGATTTCTGATGACATTGGTGACTAGACTAGTGATAGCTTCATCAGTTTAACAACTGCAACCAAGGCTGCCTTCTCAGTTCTGTTCTTAGTTTTCAGTTCTGACACCAATTTGTAAAAATTTGTTCTCAGGCCTCACTTTCTTAGAGCTACTATTAGGCCTAGACACAGTTTACCTTGCTACCAGACTCTAAAAAGAGATAAACTCATGTCTTAATTAGGGTTTCTATTGCTGTGAAGAGACACTATGTCCACAGAAACTCTTATAAGGAAAATACTTAATTTGGGGGAGAGGCCTCACTTACAGTTTTAGAGGTTCAGTCCATTATCATCACGATGGGGAGTATGATGGTGTGCAGGCAGACATGATGTCTCAGAAGTAGCTGAGTTTCTTACTTTTTTGCAGAAAACAGGAAGTTGATTGAGACACTAGGCAGTACCCTGAGCATAGGAAACCTAAAAGCCCACCCCTACAGTGACACACTTCCTCCAACAAAGCCATGTCCACTCTAGTAAAGCCACACCTCTGTGGTGATATTGTGTTCCCTAATATATTGTGCACCCTAATAAACTTATCTGGGATCAGAGAGGAGAACAGCCACTAGACAGACATAGAGGCCAGAAAATGGAGGCACTCACACCTTTAATCCTAGCATTCCAGAGGCAGAAATCCATCCAGATCTCTGTGAGTTCAGAGGCACACTGGAAATAGCCAGTCATGGTGTCACATGCCTTTAATCCCAGGAAGTGATGGCAGGAAGCAGAAAAGTATATAAGGTGTGAAGACCAGGAACTAAAAGGCTGGTTAAGCTTTGAGGCTTTTGAGCAGCAGTTCAGCTGAGATCCATTTGGATGAGGACACAGAGGCTTCCAGTTTGAGGAAACAAGATCAGCTGAGGAATTGGAGAGGAGAGGTTAGCTGTGGCTGGTTCTGTTTCTCTGATCTTTCAGTGTTCACCCCAATACCTGGCTCCAGGTTTGTTTTTATTAATAAGACCTTTTTAAGATTCATCCTACACACCTCCTAATAGTGCCACTCCCTATGAGATTCTGGAGGCCAATTACATCCAAACTACCACAATGTACAACACATATTTCAATGTAACAGTTTACTATTACTTTATTTAAAGGAACTTGCTTTATAATGATTGCTCTCTGCCACCAACCACCTGTGTCTCATGGTAAATGATGTCTCGTGGTAAATGATTGGATAAAAAAAGTATAATGTTTATGTAAGGTCTGAAGATATGAAAGCTTAAGTAAGTTGTAAGGGTCTAAAAAGGTGTTTTAAAATACAGCAATCAGGTGACTTAATAGACTTTTGGTAGATTTACACATAACAGAAAAATTATTTGAGCAATACACATCAGTCCTTTATAGCTGGAGACACTTGGATGATGCTGTAAGTTTTAATTTTTAATGATCCTACAAAGATTCATGTATTAAATTTTGCTCCTTGTTGTGACATTATTTGGAAAGAGTGAAAAACCTGAAAGGTGATTCTTCCCCTTAGGTATTTGTAATATGTCTTTGAAGAAATGTGTAGAATGTTAGTCCAATCCACTTTGTTTCTTTTGGTTTCTGGTCACTATGTACTCACTAGTATTCGCATTTAAATGCTCAGCAGAGTTGTAAAGCAAAAAGCCTGCACTATTTGGACAAGGACATCAAAATCTGTACCAAAATAAATAGCCTTTCTTGCTTATCTCAAGTGTTCTGTAATAGCTATCTAAACTTTGAAAATGCAAATAGTTACTCATATTTAATGATAATTTCAAACATTGGCACTTAACTGAAGAAAGCATGAATGCCTATCGAATAGAGAGTGAATAAGTAAATATAGGTTCATAAGTAGAGTGTGTTTACTGTTCTTGTGTTGCTACTACATAATGTTTGAGTCTCAGTGTACATATACATATGTATATATATATATATATACATATATATATATATAAATGTATCAGTGTAAATATATATGTGTGTGTGTCTGTGTGTGTGTGTGTCTGTGTGTATTAATTCCCAACAGTTCTAGAGGCACAGAAATCCAACATTAATGTGCAAGCATCTTTGATGCTTGGTAAGTATCCTTTCTTTGCTAGAAAGATAGTACTTTGAAAGTTGTATACTGTGTAGGCTAGAGAAGTTCTTCCTTATATGAAAAAATAGTATACGAAGTTGAATCTAATATTCAGAGTGCTTTTCATCGTGTCATAATGTATTAATGAAATCTCTACTCTCATAAACAAAAAATTCACAATCACCAACTACTCACTTCTCAATACTGACTGATCTGGTATTAAGTTTAGGTATAAGTTTCAGCAGAACCAAAATCATTCAAATCATAGCAAAATTATATGTACAATTAATTCAGAATCAACAAGTTATACTCAACAACATGGATATATTTTAAGAACATAATGTAATGTTGAATCCTAGTTTATCACAATTCCTATGTCATATACTAAAAGTCTCCACACACCTGAATATTTCAATGAGAATAAGAGGTATTAACATCAAACAATTTGGGGATGGATATTGGAAAAGAATTTCAGTGGAAATGTGAGCTTAAAAAATTGATAAAATATTGTGTTCCTACCTTGATTAATTTTGACAATGGGCCCTACCTGAATTTGTACAAGAAAAATGAAAATGTTATTGCATAGGGACACCAATCACAAATATCAGTTTCATAATACTCATACGTTCTTAAAAGCATACTCAAACATTAACAAATCATTTGGACTGGTAGTTGAAGTATCCTTATTTCTGTGATACCAGTTAACATTTTTACTTAAATATGTATGTCATTCATTCACCTAACTATTGGTATCTCTGTGTATTTATATATCTGACTATTTTCTGTAGTAGATATACTGACCATTTTCTATTTCATTTTTTTATTTGAATAATTGAATATAACATACATTCTCTTGTACTGGCAGACCTTGATGTATGTATTCCTCAAGGCAACAACTATGGCAGAAAATGTAGATAACAATGCAAGAGGATAAATTTTAGTTACACATGGAACACCAAATAATGCTGTTAATGGCTACAGAAAGTGGACCCTTTTACCCATTTTACTATTTCTATTCCAACCAAGGTCATAGTAACAAGTATACCAAGATAGCAACTTGAGAATTCTTTTTTTTGGAATTTTCTTAAAGATTGATTTATGCATATATTTAATGAAGATGGGTTCTTTGTTTGCATGTACATCTGTGCACAAGAAGAGAACATTGGATCCAATAATGGATGATTATATATCAGAATGTGTGTGATAGGAATTGAACTTAGGACTTCTGGAAGAACAGCTGGTGCTCTTAATCACTGAGCCAACTTTCCAACACCCTGAGAATTCTTAAATTTGTGTTATATCTATAAAAATCTTTAGTTTTACTTTGCTTGCCTCTCAATTACTAAATCTTAAAACATTGTTTCTTGAAATTCTGGTTCTTATCTTTTTTTAGATTTTTTAATTTTTTTTAACTTTTTAAGCAATGTATTCTGAACATATTCTTTCCCCTCTCTCAAGTCCTTCCTGATCTTCCCCACCTCCTGACCCAAGTTCCTTTTTGTCTCTCTCTCAAAACTACAACAAAAACCCATCAAAACAAAGCTCCCCAAAGCAACAAACAAACAAACAAACAAAAAAAAACCCCACCTGTCTTAGGGTTACTATTGCTGTGATGAAACACCATGACCAAAACAACTTGGGAGAAAAGAGATTATTGGCAGTACATTTCCTTATTACTTTTCATCACTGAAGGAAGTCTGGGCAGGAACACAGAGCAGGAACCTGATAATGCAGAGTCGATGAGGAATAGTGCTACCTGGCTTGCTCCCTGTGGCACCATGGCTTTCTCAGCTTGATTTCTTATAGAACCCAAGACCACCAGCTCAGAGACTGCCCCACCCACAACGGGACTGGTCCTCCTGCATCAATCACTAATTAAGAAAATATCCTAGAGGCTTGCCTTACACCTCAATCTTATGGAAGCATTTTCTTAATTGAGGTTCTCTCCACTCAGATGATCTTATCTTCTATCAAGTTGACATTAAACTATCCAGCACACTGCCAAATTATAACAAGAACAACAAAACAAGCACACAAAGAAGGATGAAGTCCACTTTATACTGGTCAACTACTACTGAGCATGAGGCTTTCTTTGGACTACAGTTGATATACCCAGTGTTATTCCATTGGGAAAAAAACTGATTTTCTATCTTCTATCAGGTATCAATTTGAAATAACTTCTTGGTTGGGATTAAACTGTATTCCTTACTTCCCTTCTCTTTACTGGCATTTTGTTTGGCCTGAAGTTGTATATGTATTATGAATATTATCACTGTCTCTCTGAGTTAATGTGTGGCTCAGACTTGTTTCTGAAAGACACTGTTTCCTTGGAGTTATCCACCAGCTTTTGTTCTTAAAATATTTCTGTCCCTTCTTCCATGTAGATCCCTGAGCTTTGAGAGGAGGGGTTTGATAAAGACATCCTATTTTGGGAAGAGTATTCCAAGGTCTCTCACTCTATGCACATTGTCCATGTGTGGACATCTGTGTTAATTACCATGTAACGGAGGAAGAAGCTTCTCTGATGGTGTTTGAGTTGTGCAATGATCTATAAACAGAGCAATATGTCATTACGAGTCATTTTATTTCTATGTTTATTTAGCAGAATAATAGTAGCAGGTTTTCCCCCTCGTTTTCATTATTTTATGAGAATCTTATTTTTTTTATTTTTTTGTTTTTATTTTATGTGCATTAGTGTTTTACCTGCACATATGTCTGTGTAAGGGTGTTGGATCCCCTGGAACTGGAATTAGAGACAGTTGTGAGCTGCCTTGTGGGGCTGGGAATTGAACCTGGGTCCTCTGGAAAAGAAGCCAGTTCTCTTAACTGCTAAGTCCTCTCTCCAGCCCCTTAATTTAATTTTTAAAATTATACAGTACTCTGAAAAGTGTGATGGACTCTTGAATAGTCCTACTCTGTCCCACCCAGGACATGAAATCATCTTTGCCTAGTATAAACACATTTTATATACTATATATCAATTAGTAGCTATCTCAAGTTAGATTGACTTTTACTATATTATAATGTAAAAAGATGTTTCTCATCCCTACCATTTATTCCCAAATACCCACAGTCACTTCCCAAATTACCACACAGAGGCTTATATTAATTATACATCTTAGCCAATAGATCAGGCTTGTTACTAACTAGCTCTTACAACTTAACCCATTTCTATTATTCTATGTGTTGCCTCGAGGCTTGTGGCTTTTATCTCTATCCTGTTTTGTGTGTCCAATTTATTTTCTGTCTAGCTGGTGGCTCCTCTCACTCTGCCCCTCTCCTTCCTAGCATTCTCAGTTTTGCTGTCCCACCTAACCTTATCCTGTTCAGCTATTGGGCAGTCATCTTTTTTATTAAACCAATCACAGCAACAAATCTTCACAGTGTACATAGGGATTATTTCACATCATTAAAATTTGATAAATATTCTATTTTATTATTAGTTACAATAAATTCTCTGTGCTTAATAAACTAACTTTATTATAAGTACACGTATATAGGAAAATTATATGTATACATGTATGATATATATATATATGTATATATACACACACATATATAATATGTGTGGTTTCATACTATTCATGATTTTAGGCATCAACTGGGGTTCTTGGAATGTGGCTTTTGTGGATAGATAAGGATTACTGTATTAGGCAAATCTTAACCCAAAAGTGTCAGTGAAGCTTCATTAATTTCATATAAGGTAAGTTTTTTTCTTTTGAGCTGAGGGTTTTTCTTTTCTTTTCTTTTTTTTTTTTTTTTTTTGACAAGCTCAGATTACTCTCAAACTGACTATGCAGCCAATCCTGCCTTTATTTAAATTCTCATGTGCTGGGAGTGAGCCCACAGCTTCATGCAAACTAGGAAAACACTCTACAAATTGAGCTTCGGCTTCAGCTGTTACCATGGAAAATAAATTATATAATAAAAAATGGTATCTGATATGGTTTGGATATCTCCACCAAAGCTCATGTTGAAATTTAAGTTCTGCTATAAAATAAGAAGCTGGAAATTTAATACAGGTTTAAACTTGGTATAACTACAGTATTTGAAAGTGGACACTTTCAGAAGTAACTAAGGTTAAGTGAGCCAATGTGTGGGAGTCTCTAACTCAATGGATCTTTAGTTTTATAAGAAGAGGAGGAAAAGCCTGAGCTGGATGTTCAATTGCTATCCCCCATGTGATGTTATACATTGCCACCAGGCTCTGTAGAGAGTCTCCTACCATGAAGAAGGACCTCACCACATCTGGCTGCCCATTCTCTAACTTTGTTGGTCTCAAAACCATAATGCAAACAAATATCTTTTTTTGGGTTGTGAATTTGAGAGGGAGTAAGTAAAGGAAGACATGAAAAGGGTTGGACACTTGAAAAGGGTTGGGGGATGATATGAATATATTTTAATTAAAACAAAAAATTAAGAAAAATATCTGTTTTTTTCATCTGTTCAGAGAGCTATGTTTTACTTAAGTTGTGTAAGTGAGATTCCTATTCATCTTTCCCTTCACTGTTTGATTTATGACAGACATTTTTGTAGTGGGTAGCCATTCCAGCTTTGGTCTGGAAGTTCCAACCCCCCATTGAGGCTTTGGTAGCTATCACACCTACAAGGCAGGGCCAAGGGAGGGCCCTGAAGAACCAAGATGAGAATGTGTTACGTGCTCTTCCTGCTTGGACCCTGGACATGAGAGTAGACCGCTGCATCTTTCCCAGAACCCACCACCTACCTATCCCTTCATTTGTAAGTTATGCCATTAAATAAATCTCACTTTTAACTACGTATAGTGGCCTTAATAATTTCACCAATATCTGGTGCTCATGTGGGGCAAATTCCAAAGGCCTGGGTGGCTCCCGCCCTCAGCTTCCTCCCTAGCTGGTGGGCGCTTGAAGCTGCAAGTTATCACCTGCAGAATTCCGAAAAACCTACATGGCTCCATTCCTAACAAGGAACTAATCCGATCTCAGTTCCGAGGCAAGTTTATCCCCAGACCAGCCAAATCACTGTGAGTGGGGCTTCCTGAGTGCTGGCTCCCCACCCTAGCCCGAGGCTTCCACAGTTTCACCTAGTTAAAATAGGTTGGGCACTGTCCCCTGTCCTCGGAGACCTGCTAGCAGACCTATTGTCTGTAGAGGCAGAGAGGGGCTTAGAGTGGCCTGGAAGTTTCCACGCCCTGAAGCTCCAGGGGGTCACCGGAAAAACTGCTGGCTGCCTGTGTTCACTCTGCTGCCAGCCAAGGCATTCAACAGGACCTGCTTTAGCGCTATACCAACACCTCCTTCTGGGTGAAAAGTCCTACTACACCCCCAGAACTGCAGAAAGGTAAGATAGGCAAAGTAGTGTCTTATTTCAAGTAAAAGTACTTGATAATTTTATACCTTAAAATTGACTAACAAGCCGGGCGGTGGTGGCGCACGCCTTTAATCCCAGCACTCAGGAAGCAGAGCCAGGCGGATCTCTGTGAGTTCGAGGCCAGACTGGGCTACCAAGTGAGTCCCAGGAAAGGCGCAAAGCTACACAGAGAAACCCTGTCTCGAAAAACCAAAAAAAAAAAAAAATTGACTAACAAATTTTGAGTAATTCTTGTAATATGGCCGACAACATTACCTCACAAGAATTTAAAAACTTTTTTGTTGATATTGGTGAAATTATTAAGGCCACTCCATGTAGTTAAAAGCGAGATTTATTTAATGGCGTAACTTACAAATGAAGGGATAGGTAGGTGGCGGGTTCTGGGAAAAACCGCAGCGCAGTCCAGTGATGTTTTCTGGCGAACTCGCCTCAGTCTACCTCTCATGTCCAGGGTCCAAGTAGGAAGAGAGCACAACACATTCTCATCTCCAGTCTTCAGGGCCCTCCTTTGGCCCTGCCTTGTAGGTGTGATAGTTACTGAATCCTCAATGGGGGTTGGAACTTCCAGACCAAAGCTGGAATGGCTACCCACTACACATTTTTCTATAGGCTAATCCATAATCTAAAGAGATTTTAGCCTTTCCTCCTGAAAGCACAGCCAGAATTTTCTTTCGTCAGCTTGATACGGTATAAATTGCTATCCTAATAGTGAAATGTTTCATTAAAGCTTGCCCAGTGATTGGGCAAAATCAAAACATTATAAGCCACAGTCATCCTAGGGTCTCCCCTGCTAGGTAGCCTCCCTGAATCTCTGGGTACAGTCTGAAAAGAAACAGAAGGAAAATTACCAAACTCTTTGTTTTGTTTTGTTTTCAAGACAGGGTTTCTCCATGTAGATTTGGTGCCTCTCCTGGATCTCACTCTGTAGACCATGCTGGCCTCGAACTCACAGAGATCCACCTGGCTCAGCCTCCTTCCTGAGTGCTGGGATTAAAGGCATGCGACAGTGCCGCCCAACTACCAAACTCTTTTTATGAGGCTACAGTTACCCTGATACCCAAACCACACAAAGATACAATAAAGAAAGAGAATTGCAGACCAATCTCCCTCATGAACATTGATGCAAAAATACTCAATAAAATATTGGCAAACTGAATCCAAAAACACTTCAAAAATTTTCCACCATGACCAAGTAGGCTTCACACCAGGGATGCAAGGATGGCTCAACATACAAAAATCTGTCAATGTAATACACCATATAAACAAACTGAAAGAAAAAAAAAGATCATCTCAAAAGGCAATTTACAGCAAGCCAACAGCCAACATCAAATTAAATGGAGATACACACAAAGGGATTCCTCTAAAATCAGGAACAAGACAAGACTGTCCACGCTCCCCATATTTATTCAATATAGTACTTGAAGTTCTAGCTAGAGCAATAAGACAACAAAAGGAGATCAAGGGGATACAAATTGGAAAGGAAGAAGTCAAACTTTCACTATTTGCAGATGATATGATAGTATACATAAGTGACCCCAAAAATTCTACCAGGGAACTCCTACAGCTGAGAATATTATTTTTAAATACAGTGTCTTTAAAGGTAGTATTTTTTTCAAGACAGAGTTTCTTTGTGTAGCTATGGCTGTCCTGGAACTCACTCTGTAGACTAGACTGGCCTCAAACTTATAGAGATCTGTCTGTCTCTGCCTTTTGAGTGCTGGGATTAAAGACACAAACCATCACTCCCAGATGAGAAATATTTCTTATTTCCCATCATTTAAGGTAAACTAATTGCACCTCTATCAGAATTAGAAAGAAAGGTGATGTGATCGATAGAGAAATAAAAGCATTGTGGACTGCATGGTTTGGGAAATGAACTGAAAAGAATTTATAGTATACCTTAGGCTATTTATCTTCAAAGTATGAAATAGTTTTATATATTAATGTTACAATGATGACAATTGTTATAATAATAGCTAATTATATCTATTGTAACAAATAATGTGAATATCAACCCCAGTGATAAGTATGGTGCTCCTTCCCAATTTCAAGTGGTAGGACTGAAGCATAAACGTATTAAAAAATGCTTACATCCACCTGTCATAGAGCTAATATTACAAACTGGGAAAACAACCTATAAAGCACATTCATTTTTAAACATATGAAGAACATAGTACTCACTTTTTTAATAAGAAATGTAATCTGAGTTTTGTTTCAGCTGGTTTGAGATGCAAATATAATTAAAGGATAATAGATAACTAATAGCAATGTATATAATATTACATCTCTTCAGTATTTAACACCTATTCATTCCAATGGAAACACTAAACTTTTTGGTGTACATTATAAATTTTAATCAAATGTGATTATAAAATATATATTATCTCCCATTGATGACATATATTATTATTCTGATCTCATAATCTTCATGATAATAACACATTTTGTTTAAAAATTGTTCAGTTATACACTCTATGTCATCACAAGACCAACTAGCAACATAAAACTCTTCAGGAAAGCCACAGATCGTTGCCACTGAAAGCATGGCTTTAGTAGTCATATTAACCTACATGAAACTAAGCTTTGACAGGATCTTAGGAAAGTTATTTAGTTTTTACATGCTTTACTTCCTTATCTGGAAAATTTCAAGCCCACTAGTACATGCTCCAAAAGGTTTCCTTGAAAATTAAAAGCACAAACCTTGAATTTAATTGACACCGTTGCCACAGTCAAACACTACAACATTAGGTGTTTTCAATATCACTGAAGAACAAACTATGTGACTTTGGGCAAAGCAATATCACAGGATTTCAGACTCCTTGCAGGTAAAATAAGGGGAATGTCAGTACCTAACCTGTAGGGTATTTGATGAAATTAAATGAAATGTAAAACACAAATGCCAAGCATTATATGGCCTGCAATAAATGTCAGCTACTGTTTAGAACACTTCAAGATGAATAAAGATAAAAAACTATGGGAGTTACTGTACAGCAAAATAAGAGGCAATAAAGTCAGCCTCTTTTTGCTCTGTTTCTGTAGAGCAATATTGTATTGTAATAGGCAGTGAGGACGGATTACAAAGCAGACTATAAAAATTGCTTGATTTCACATGAATCAATTAATCATGCAATTCAATAATCTGTATACATGAAAGTCCACAATGTAGGCAAATTACCAGGAAGTTTTCATTTTGACAGCATGAAATTTAGGCACACATGAATATAGAATCTTTTATTCTGCTCTGTAGGAAAATTTGGCTTTTAAAACTAAGAAAATACCTGAATTATGGTAGAAGAGCTGGAAGTTCAGAGAAATGAGCAGACCCAAGACATACTTAGAAGGCAAAAATGTTCTGGCTGTATGTTGGGGGTGGTGTTGATGTAGAATCTTGTTATTAATTGCTCCAAGATTCCCATTGGTGTGTGTGTGTGTGTGTGTGTGTGTGTGTGTGTGTGTGTGTGTGTGTGTGATATAGGTGCTGTTCCTTGACACAGCATAATAAAGCAATCTTGAACATTTTTAAATTTAAGAAACTTTTATTGAGAAGTAAGTTACTCTTTCCCCCACTCTTTCACTGCTTAAGTAAATAATTTTATGAATGTGCAGAAACTATGTTATTCAATTGCATTCTAGAAACAACTGCTTCCCTTTATTTTTTTTCCTTGGGGTATTGATGTTCTAACTTTAAGAGTTTTACTATATAGATGAATGGAATGAAACTCTTTTACAAATCAGTTATCCATATGGAATACAAACATAGGCAATTTAAAGACATAATTTTATTTGTTAACAAAAAATCAACAATGGAGCAAGCTAATATTTATTGATTTACTAAATAAAACACTGTATGAATGTACTTATTACATCTATTCTCATAACACCAAAAGCAGACTGGATTCATCTCCATAATTTATACATGAGAAAATAGAGGTTTGTTAAGGTTGTGGGGACTATGCTAAGGTCATACAAATAGAAGAAGCAGTAACATTTCAATTTAGATGGCCCATGCAAAACACATTCTCTTAATTACTATGAAATATGTGCTAATATTTGGACATGATTAAAAAACAATCAGAATTCTTTGGGGATTAAAGAAAGAAATTAATTTCTCCAAGTAGAGACTGTTAATTGTGTTCTCTCTCCTCTAATATGTTAGGTAAGATTCATAGTTCTTTTGAACACTACTTACAGTGAAAATACTCCTAGAGCATCTTAGAATTGTCTGTTGATTCATTTTTATTATTTAACCCTTAATGTATCTATGCTTGAGAACTCACATCATATACCTGATCAGACAATACTATGATATTTTCCATTACCCCCCAAAACATGAATGAAGTGGCTGCCATCATTGTGTGTACTTTAGTTTCTTTCATAATTAAAAGACATAAAACAACTGTATTTATTTTATTTGATGGTCAGTATCATCATCAATGAATATTGTAGCATGAAGTTAAATGCAAAATACTTATATTTCTACTAAGATATAGTTTGAGAAAAATATTGTAAAATTTTTGAAATACAATCTGTTTATCTCAAATGTGAAGGTTAAAATGTGTTTTTTTAAGAAAAAAAATTAATAATGTGTGATGGTTTGAATGAGAAATGTTCTCCACATGATCAGGCACTTTGAAAAATATAGCCTTGCTGGTGGAAGTATATTACTTGGGATAGACTTTGAAAGTTTTTACATGAATACTATATTTATATTCTTCTTATGCATCCTTCTCCCCATTCAACTCCTCCTCTGTCTGATTCACTCCGTTTCAAATTTACATGACATGAGCTCTCTTTCTTTAATTATTGTTTATAGCACACATATATATTCAAATGTATGTGCATGTGCAAATATCAGCTACTGAGTCTATTTAGCGTTTCTATTATGTATATCTAAAAAAAATGATTGCTATTTAATCAAGAACTACATAATAGCAATGCCAGTTGGCATGCCAACATGCATGGAAGAAATTTCACAAGGCTCCATTCCTAGATAAAATGTTCCAGGCAATTTATGGCTGCTGAGTGAAGGGTAATCAGTCTTCTCTAGGAACAAAGGCCCTGATGAGCTACTCAGTCCCAAATAGTCAACTGTCACAGATTTTTTTTTGCTATAACTAGAAGAATGAATGATATAGATAGTGCAGTCCATGAAGCATTCTAATTCATTTACAAGGAATTTGATATCTACATCAGGTCACCAAAATTACCAAAACTACCTCAAATTCTGATAAACTTAGGTGAAAATCTAACAGATGAAGAAGCAGAGGAAATAATTAGAGAAGCAGATATTACAAATATTAACGAAGAAACACAAGTCAACTATGTAGAAATCCCAGAGATAATGACAGAAAAAATAGTATTTCCCCCAACATTCTTATTTTCACCTTCATGTTCTCTATTTTCTCCTACCCACTTGTCATTAAGATTTTTCTACCCTATCTCCACAGTGCCTTTTCCTCATATCTTGTTTCTACACACTCCAATTAAACCCATCACTGCAAAGATTCAAAACTAGGATCTACATAATAGAAACAACATGTGGCATTTGTCTTTCTGGGTCAATGTTGCCTCACTTATTATATCACTTCCTTCCTTTCTTCTGAGACAGGGCTTCTGCCTATACATGGTATTTGCATTTCTGGACTAGATTGAAAGTCAGAAACTTCTAGAAATCTTATCTCCGCCTACCTAGAGCTGGAGCTAGATGTGTGCTCAAGATGCCTGGCTTTTTACATGGCTGAAAAAATTAGCACATAGTTTCTTGAGAAAGAACCTCCTAAGCTGATCATAAAATGCATAAATTACATCCAGTGAAACTATATAGGAATCTGAAAGTAAAATTAGTGTAAGCATTTAAAATTTCACAAAACTATTTGTTGTCACCAAATTTTCCATGACCCCACCTTTTTCCTCAGCATCTTTGTAGATCAATTTCAGCCATTTGTCAATTTGGCACTCTAAAACAGGTTATAAAAATCTACTTTCATACTGGCCTCTTTCATGCACATCACTGTTGCTGGAGAGCTTCTCTCCAGGTCCCACAACCACGCAGTCCCACAACCCACATATAAAATAATCACTCAGATGCTTATATTACTTATAAACTGTATGGCTATGGCAGGCTTCTTGCTAACTGTTCTTATATCTTAAATTAACCCATTTCTATAAATCTATACCTTGCCACATGGCTCGTGGCTTACCGGCATCTTTACATGCTGCTTGTCCTGGCGGTGGCTGGCAGTGTCTCCCCCTCCTTCTTCCTGTTCCCCTTATTCTTCTCTCTCCTTGTCCTGCCTATACTTCCTGCCTGGTCACTGGCCAATCAGTGTTTTATTTATATAGAGTGATATCCACAGCACACCACTTTTAGCTATCAATGACAATCTTGAAAGCCATATGTTGTACAAGGTACTACTACAAGATGTCAGAACATCTCTCAGGCAGATATTCACTGACCTAGAGAGAATGTGTAATATGAAGAAAAACATATACCATAGTGATTTCAAGGTTAATTTACTATTTTATGCTATTTATAAATAACTTCCTATAAAAGAAATAAGAAAAAAAATAGTTCTAGGCCCTGCACTCAGTAGCTTACCAACACTTTTAGAATGGAAGAAAAGAAAACAGTCACATTTCTGATGGAAGTATAAATTGATATTTTAATTTTGAAAAACTTTATGAGACTATCTGGAAAAACCGGTTATGTTTCTGAAGCCAAACTTAACAATTCTATGTAATTCTAGGTATGTAGTCAGGAATGAATACACAAATTTAATAATGTTCAAGTCCAAGAATATTTACAGAAGAATTTTTCCTATTACCTAAACTTGGAATGCAATGTGAATGTCAATATGGAGTATAATATTCAAAGTAATATTTTAAGATATCAGAATCAATGGATAAAAACTTAAAGTAATAACCTGAAAAATTTGGCAGTAATATTTATGCAAAGAAATATGGAATATACATGAAATTTTTTATCTGTAACCATGAAAAACTGTGACTTCCCTGGGATAAATTTTAAATCATATAAAGCTATCATTTTAGTATTTCATCTCAGGAAAATTGTAAATAAAATAATTATGAGAAAGACCACAATTGTGTTTTTTTTTTTCTAGAACTGGGTAGACAGACTTATCTACCTTTAGGAATATTGATGATGTTTTTTGAGCTACACAGTGATCACATTGGTATTCAATTTATAGCTCTTTTTTGTACTACATACACATTTTTTCCCCGTAGTCTCTTTGACCTAATGAACTAGAATCAGAGGAACATAAATACACAGGAAAAGTGTGCTCCATGACAAGTTGGCTTTTTTTTCAAGAAGTCATTGCAAAAAGAAATGGCAGGAAGGCACAGAGGTAGGTATCTAAACAGGACCAATAAAGGAAAGGAGAGTGTCCAGGAACCTTAGAAAATTATCAAGCCAGTGTGTATTTAGCAGACTTCCAAAATTAGGCCTACCCTGTCAGGATTTTATAAAGAAAACTACTTTTCTTTTCCCCACAGCTTAGTCTTTTGTCTTTCCTAGATGTTCAATTCTTTGTTCATGCAAGGGAACAAACCCTTTGACTCCCTAGGTGACTGACAGTTTCCCCATTACACTACAGTGTGGTTCAAAGTTTATAAAATACAGACTTATGTGCTAGGGACATGGCTTAATGGGTAAAAGTGCTTTCCACATAAGCCTGAGAACCTGAGTTTGATCCCTGGAGAGCACATAAAAAAGCCAGATGCAGAGACATACATATGAAATCTCAGCCTTCCTACTGCAAGATGGAAGAAAGAGTTGAGAGAGTATTGGGGGACAGCTAGCCTGAAGTACATTGCTCAGTGACAGAAACAAGAAAGATCACGTCTCAATGATGAGGAATATGCAAACAAGCTCCCAACATTTATCCTTTGATCTACATGATGTGCCATGGATTTTATATGAACACACACTACACATAAAGTTAAAAATACATGCAGTACAATACAACCATTAATATGGAAGAGTGATTTAATTCTACACTGTTTTAGGCAAATCAAATCGTATTACAGAATTGACTTAGTTAGAAAAACAAAGATTTCTGCTCCAAAAATCACAGAATAAGGCACAGTTATTGTTTCATTCAGAATTATTTCCATTTACATGTATGACAACATTTTTACAGTATTGTTTTATACTCCTTGATAGCTTCCACTGTTACAATATCTTTCACTTTCAGCTAGAATATGTTGTGAAAAACATCCCACAAGCAAAATTTAATAATCATTCTGTGCAAAGTCACAATTGCTATTTTTATGTTTTTTGTGTAATTTTAGCATAAGTAAGGACTTCCCTAACATATTTCTGTTCAATTTAGCTTTCCTTGTTCTTCCAAACCCAATATATTTTTCAAGTGAGACATCTAAGCTGTCAGACACAGCATAAAAGACAGGAAAGAAGGATTATATCAAAGAGCCACTAATGCTCCATCTTTTGTTAAATATTACAAAGTTATAGACTTCATGAAAACGTTGCAGAAGTTAAAGATTTTGCTTTTTTGGTTCATGTTTATTTGGATGCTGCTTCAATATCAAAGTAATTTGCTTACCCAACTTCAGTTACAATAATACATTTTCTGAAGAAGACAACTAAATTTAACAAATTTAAGTTTGTAGGTGGCCTTAGTGGCATGATCACAAAGTTATAAAGAGAAAATGATTTTGAGATTAAAGATAAAACATAGAGCGTGGATACGATTTGTTGTGACACTACTCCTAATAGAACAGAGAATAAAGAAAATGTTATCAGAATATGTTTCTGAGCTACATCAATTTAGAGACAGTATTTTGTTTTTAGTTTTTATTTTATTTCTCTCTGGAGTTGATATAGCAGGGTATATAATAGTATAAAAACTCTCTGTCAAACCACATCTAGGCCAAAAGCCAGCTTTTAAATATTACATTTGAAATGGTGTCACCTGTCCTGGGATATCACCCCTGGAGCAGATTACTCAGGCAAGATATTGGCAATATTAGCTTCAGGGGAAGGTTGTGCTGCTGTGACATTCTCGCCCTGCCCAGAAACTTGGTGATATTTCATTTCCAACTTAAAACTGTGCTGCCACTACACACAGACCAGATCATTGCTATCATAATGTCAATATTTGCTAACCAATTACACATAGTTCTAAAAGGCTTTATATTTATATATTTACTGATTTGATCCTCATAAAATGTGGTAGTATAGGTGTAATTTGTATTCCTCTCTTACAGACAGAGCAACCAAATCACATTAAGGATAAATTATGTGCTCAAGGTTATGTTTATGTTGCATGACTATTAATTAGACAAGTTAGGACACAGATACAAAACATCTAGTTTGATAACATGCATTTAATTGTATCACTTTGCTGGATTCCTTGTGATGTGGTATAAATTTACTATTTCATCTTGGGAAAAATTAAGTGGAATGCATAAACAGAAAAAGTACATTAAGTTCCTATTTTAGGATTAACTATATGACAATGATGAAAGGAGAGCACATAAACTCGCATTTATCATTGTCTGCAATACATGAGAATTCTTCCTAAGTATTTTATTTATGAATTTCATTTGTCTATGTGGGGAATACAATATAGGTACAGGAATAAATTTCTTAGAAAACAGATTAATGGTATAATAGAGGGAAAGCATTAAGATACATAATTTAAACCACAATAATCTCAAAAATTCATCTTTTATTTATTTGAGAAAAATATTTGGAAAATATTTTTCTTTTCCTTGAATCTTTATGCAGAAATAAACCTATAACAGTAATTTAGTCCCACTTATACTTAAAAATAAAATTGATTGCTAACTGTAGTCTTTACTCTATCACATCTTAAAGGTCCTAATGTTCCTGAGCCATTTAGAAAGGACTTTTAGTAAGAAGCAAAATGTTGCTTTACAATTTTCTGAGTGTTTTTTGTCCAGAACTACTCACATAAATTTATCTGTGTCTTTTTGAAGATACTCATCATGTTCATCTGCCCTTTCCAACATTATTAAACACACTAAAGATTCTGTACTATAACTGGATTCCATGCAAGATTGACATAACAAAGAGCTGTAACTTAGCACTTCAGATTTTATCAATTCCAATAACTTCCAGGGAAGCACCAATATTTTAATTCTTTCAGTAATCAGTTTTTTTTCCCATTATGACACCAAAGCCATAAACATCATATAAAATTTTCAGATTTTTGTTTTTAATTGGAATATACTTGGACTACCAATGAGTTGATGAGTGATATTCAGCTACTGAATCTTGCTCATAAATTTTAATTTCTTATTATCTTAGCTTTTTGGTTTCTCAAGACACTTCTGTTAGTTTGTGATCAGTTGAGGATGCTGCTAAAACTTGTGAACTATGCTGTTTCTTCAGAAAGAGAAAGGAAAAGAAAAAGAAGAAACTAAAAGGAAGGATTAAGGAAAATATGGAAAAAGGGGAAAGGAATAGAGGAAAGGAATGAGAAAGTAAATCAAGTAGACTGAACCAAATATCCTCTAACTTGAACTTCAACCCAACACATAACATTCATCTAACCTGTGCTCATGTAGAAATATAAAAGAACAAGCCATATTGTAATCACTATCAATATGTGCAGTCATGTATCTTTTTACAAAACAACTATTTACTTTTTTCCATGTGCATGGGTGTTTTGCCCAGGTGTATGTCTGTACATCATGTGCATGCCTGGTGCCTGCAGAGGCCAGAAGAAGGCTCTGGGTCCCATAAAACTAGGGTTACTAATAGTTGTGACCTACTATGTAGATGCTAGGAATAAAACCCCAATCCTCTGGAAAAGAAGCCGGTGCTCTTATCCTCTGAGCCATCTCTCTAGCCCCTATAGTCATATATCTTATACATTCCCTGCTCTGTAACTACAGTAGAAAACTTATTTCTAAACTTTGATATTATTATGTACAGTTAGGATACTTTACTGGAGATATATAACAATTTTAACACTCTCAGAGCTTTCATTATTACCTCCTACTGATTCCCAATCACTTTAGACAACCAGTATTTGGATTTTGTATTATTTGCTCTTTTCTTTTACTTAATGTAGTAAACAAAATATCCTATGCAGTCCCCAATATCAGGTTTGTAATATTCAACATTGATACCTTAGAGACATTTCCATTTCCTTTTATTGTTGACTGTATGGTGGTATTTTATTTGTACTGAAATGTGATTTTAATTGTATGTTAATAAATAAAGTTTCCTGGGGGTCAGAGCTATTAACAAGCCATAGGAAAGCTGGGTGGTGGTGGCACACACCTTTAATCCCAGCACTTGGTAAGCAGAGCTATGTAGATCTCTGTGTGTTCAAGGATACAGCCAGCATTGGAGACACATGCCTTTAATCTCAATACCAAGCATAGAAGACCTGGAGGTCTATACAGAAAGGCAGTGATGAGGCAGTCATGTGGTTGGTTTTACAACCAATGAGAAGGCAGAACAGAAAGTCTATATAAGGACAAACAGACAGGAAGTAGGTCTCTTTCAGAGAGGTCTCTTGGCTGAAGAGGATAGCTGCAGCAGGCGGGTAAGGCTCTTAGCTCTGATCTCTTGGCTTTTGTCTTTGCATTGGCTCTGTGTTTCTTATTTAATAAGATGGTTGGTTACATCTACATGACTGTATTCAACAGTATAAATATGCAGCAACTTGTTTACCTGTTTTTTTAATCATTGGATTGATTCCATTTTGGAGTTATGTTTAAAAAGCCATTTTATTATGAGCCTTTATATGCATACATTTCCTTTACTGTTAGGTAATATTAACAAAGTTAATGTATGGATCATGTGGTGGACATGAGCTCAACTTTTAATAAATAGCCAAAATTATTTTAGAACAATTATACCATTTGCCATTATCACTAGCAATTCATGGGAAATTTCATTTCTTTGCAACTATATCAGGATTTTGAAGGTTCAGAGTTTAAACTGTAGCTATATTAAGTTGTTTACATTTTCGCAGTGCTTTCAAGTTCCTCCAATATTTAAAGTTTTCATTCTCCACTGCCATGCTAAGGTTATTGCTCATTTATATATTTTCATGCATAAACACCTTTCAATCTTATTTTTTTACTCTATTATGAATTGGATTGTTGGCCGTCCAATTGTTGAGAGGTCAAAACTCTTAATATATTCCAGATACAGTCTTATAAGCACTTATATTAAAACCAACACGCATATATTCACACACACAAGCATAGGTAATACTTTCCGTTATGTGGGCATTGGTTTTAATGACATTTGTCTTTTGAAGAATGAAAAGGTTAACTATGAAACCCAAATTTAGTCGTTTTATTTTCCTTTTCTGGTGTATGATTTCTACTTGATATTATCTTCAAAACCATGACCTGTACTAGAAAATATCAAGTGTTGAAAATAATGTGGGACACTCCATTTTTCTT
This sequence comes from Peromyscus californicus insignis, assembly GCF_007827085.1. Lineage (NCBI taxonomy): Eukaryota > Metazoa > Chordata > Mammalia > Rodentia > Cricetidae > Peromyscus > Peromyscus californicus. The sequence continues at coordinate 71,145,782 of NW_026294391.1, read as the reverse complement.
GATGATGGTAGAATAACTATTTTCGTTTACTCTTAAAAGATTTATAGCTGTAATAAAAAAAGTTATGAAAAAATTAGATGACTGAAACCAGTTTGGAAGTTGTAGAGCATAGAAAAATTCTTGAAACATGATACAGTGAAGTGAATCTCAGACACTGTCAATTCTTTAACAATATGACACTGAATTCTGTGTTGCATGTGTCTGAACCATACACTATTTCTCTCTGTCACATCTAGTGCTGGTATACTGTTTTTCTCCACAAAATGCTCATATACAAAATTTCTCTTAGATATATTCTTTTACATAAAACCTTTAAAGAGCAAAAATAATTCTATTTTCTGTCTAAGATTGAACACAATACTTCTAAAATAAGTAAAGTGAATGAGATTCCTATGAGGGAGAAGGAAATAGAAGAATCTATAAAAAGAGAGAAGAAGTAAAAGAAATAATAACACAAGTAAAGGGTAAGCACAAAGTAAGACTAGGACAATGAAAGGGGTGTATTTTAAAATAAATATCCCTTGCAAGATGATTTAAGGCAGCTTCTTTGATATTAATGGGTTTTTAGCTTTTGTTCCAATAATTGATTTTAAAGTTGAAAAAATAACCAAATCCTAAGAATTTTGGTGTAAAAATAATATATGATTTCATGAGCTCTTCCACCTACCCATGCTAGGATTTTGGCTTGTCTGGTCTGATGCAAATGTACTTGATAGGCTATTAGCAATTGTTGGCCTCCAAAAAAAGGAAGAATCACTTCCCTTCAGGGATGTGGCTCCCCATAGGATAAAACTGCTCCAGGAGATTTTCCTATGTTCCTGCATACCTATACTCAGTATTAAGAGGATTCAATAATTTCTTTAAAAGGCCAAATGATGTCAAGAGAAAAATAGGGGTAGAGGCACAAAGGAGTCAGAGTAGACAATGGAACTGGTTATAGTTTGATAAAAATTGATTGTAAGCATGTATGAAATTCCTACATTTTAAAATTTTACTTACAAATAAATACTATGATGTTCATGTTTCAGAAAAATGTTTGCATGTGTTCCTGGAATCTATATGAAAAATTTAATGAGAATCAGAAAGAGAAGGAAAAACAGGGGTTGTAATGTACATTTAAGATTTTTTTTAATTTATCTTTTTTGTTATTAAGAAATTTTCTATTCATTTTACATACCAATCATGAAGAGGGATTCTATGAGCAAGGAGCATCAAGATCATGATGGGGGAAACATACAGAGACAATCAAACCAAACTAGTGGGAACTCATGAACAGTGGAAAAACAGCTGGGGAGCCTCCATGGCGCTGGAATAGGTCCTCTGCATAGGCAAGACAGTTGTGTAGCTTGATCTGCTTAAGGAGCCCCCTGACAGTGGGATCAGGATCCATCCCTGGTACATGAGCGGGCTTTTTGGAGCCTACTGCCTGTGGTGGGACACTTCACACAGCCATGATACAAAGGGAAGGGCTTGGATCTGCCTCAACTGAGTGTATCAGGCTCTGCTGACTCCTCATGGGAGACCTTACCTTGTATTTAAGAATTTTTACAGGAGGAGTCCGGTTCAAAATAAGAAAATCCAAATAGTTTAACAATGTAAGCCAATATATTTGTGTTCAGATCCATTAAACTATTTGATCAGCCAAGCAAATCCCTCCCTGTGACCCTAAGCTCCCACTGAAACTTATAGGAATAAGTAAAGATTCAGTAAAGCAGTCATGAAGATCAATTATCGGCAAATGGAACATCATGAAAGTAAAATGTTACTGTACAGCAAAGATCACCATCAATTAAGTGAAGAGGCAACCTGTGGGCCCTGGCCCCCCACTGTGAGTGGCTGCTGCCTTGCTTGCCAACCTTGACCAGATGTCCTCCCTATTCAGATTCCCTGCCAGTTTCCCTCCTCACCTAACTATCAACTGGAGGTTCTTTGTTCCTGTATCCTGCATTTGGTGGTAAACAGCTTAGATGCAAGAATGTAGTGAACTTCTGCCCTCCAGGGATCCGCCATTGTGCTATAAGCCTGTATTTAAGGTTTCCTCCCTCTTTCAATAAAAGGCATTCAGCTGGCACTCGGCATTCAGCTGTGGCAAATGACTCACTGTCTCTTGTCCCTTATTTTTTAATCCACAGCCCCTTGCTCGGACATGGTGAAATGGGTATCTGTAACATGGGCGTTATCACAACAAATGGAGGTCCCTACAGAGATCTGAGAAAGAAGGAACATGCTGATGGACACTCTTGGAAGGCTGGCCAGCATTTTAAAGAAAAAAAGAAAAAGGTAAGAGTGAATTGTCATGGGTGCAAATAGGGCACCACTGTGGTTAGATAGGGCAAGACAGCTAAAGATTTTAAATAAAAAAGGAAATCTTCCTAATAGAGAAGAGGGAAGGAAAGGAAAATTTCCCATTAGAAAAGTGAGAAAAAATTTTAATCAAGGAAAAAAGGATTTTCCCGGTAAAAAGGGGAAAAAAATTTGAAACTAGGCCTAAAGATTGGGGCCCTGTAGAGGAAGGATGAACAAAAGAGAGAGAAGCCTCTTCCCAGTGGTAATGGAGGAAGAAAAGACTTTTTCCAATTGTAGAATTTTCAGGTTAGCTGAAACTCTGAGCTCTTTCTCCCTGCCAGTGCAGAGTGGTAGCATCTGAATTTCAAAGAGGTCGGCAGGTAGGCCCATCATTGCTGCTGGCTGAACAGCCAGTGAACCCAGAGGTTAGAAGTTTTGCTGTCTGTTTGCTAATTTTGGTTCAAATGTTTTTTATTTTTTTTCCCTCAGAGTGGGAATAATTCAATATTTAGGATCCCTTCGTGGGAAATGTTTTTCTGTTTTTCCCTTATGGTGGGAATAACTCATTGTTAGGTAGTCCCCCTTCATGGGAGTAGGAAGTTTAAACATGAGTTTGTGTGTTGTGGGGTGTGCACCCAGTGGCGGCAGCGGACAAAGGCATCCAGGCAGACAGGTAGGAGCCAGTGGGAGGCGGAGCTGGGCGGGCACCGGCACTAGAGCCTGAGCACTGGGCTGAGCCAAAGCTAAGCTGCAGCCTCAGCTCACTCCAAGTAAGCAGAGGCCTGGGAAGGGACTAGTGCTAAAAGTTTAAACAAGTTTAAACAGGAATGCGTGTGTGTGTGTGTGTGGGGGGGGGGGGGGGGGCACAGGTCCAGCATGGCTGTGGTCAAAGGCGTGTGCTGCAGCAGCAGTGTGCGAGATAGCCCGGAGCAGCGGGTGGGCAGGTACGCACAGGCAGGAGGCGGAGCCGCAGGCCAAGGGAACAGACCAAGCCAGCAGAGTCCAGGAGAGGGACTAGCACCTAAAGTTTAAACGGGCCCAACTTCTGGTGAAAAATAGTTTTGGTCAGGACATAGAATGCTAAGTCAATACTATGTGAATAAAGGATGTTTTGTTCTTTTGATTGTCTTAATAAATGTTTGGATGAATATTTGATTCTCATGTTAGATAAACTAAAGGAACAGGATTCATAATTTTGAACTATATATTAGGTATGCTCTTGTCTGTTGATCATTACTGAAAATTTGGCTCTGCTCTTTAAGTTGCTTTCTAGAAATTCTTGGTTTAATCCTATAGAAATATAATACCTGAAATAGATTGGGTTGTTAGCTTATTACATAATGTTGCTAAGATAAACCCATAAAAAAATTAATTATAATCTCTTACTGATAAAGAGGCTACAAAATTATTTTTCCAGTAAATAAAATACAGGTAAATTGTTTGGTCCACATTGTTAATAATTGGTTATTTGCATTAACGTGTTATTTGAAATCTATAAAAAAAGGATTCTCTTTTTAAGATTTTATAAAAATACTCTAGAAGAGTATTACCTAAAATTACCTCTTCAAATCCTATAGAGATTGTATTTAATGCTTTTATAATTGGCATATGTAAAAAGGTCCATCAAAATAGAAGCTGGTGACAGAATTGCTTGATTATTATTGTTTTCATATTTTAAATGCAAAATGGTGCCTATATGTAAAACTGGAGGCTTTAGAGGTTTAAAAAAAAAGAGGTGTTTTGACAAACAGTAATCAATAATAAGCAGCCTAAATTAAAAACAAAATTATATGGGACTGAGATTGGAAGATTACTGGATTCTGGTGCTCACAAGAATCCTGAGATCCCAATTGGCCCCTTAAAATTTCCACCTCTAACCTACAAGGTATCGGCACAGCTCAGACACCATTACAGAGCAGGCTACTTTTAAATTGGAAGGATGAGGAAGGTCATGCAGAAACTTTTCAACCCTTTGTGCTACCTGACATTCCAGTGAACTTGTGGGGACGAGATGTGTTAGATGGTATGGGATCAGTGCTTACTACACAGCCTGTACAACAGATGCTGAAGAGTCAGGGCTACTGCCCGGGCAGAGGATTGGGAAAATGTTACAAGGAGACCCACTCCCTGTGGCAGACAAAAGCTGTGTTACTAGAGGTCCTGGGGATACTAGAGGACTAGGGTCTTTTCCATAGGGGTCACTGCACAGCAGCCTTCGATTATACAGCCAATAAAATCACTTGGAAAAGTGATGACCCTGTATGGGTGAAACAGTGGCCCCTTAATAAAAAAAAAGTTGGAGGCTGCAAATGCATTAGTTAAGGAACAGTTAGATGCTGGACATATCATTCCTTCCACTTCACCTTGGAACTTAACTATATTTGTTACTAAAAAGAAGTCAGGAAAATGGAGGCTATTACAGGATCTTAGAGCTGTAAATAAAACCATGCTTCTCATGGGAGCAACACAGCCTGGCTTGCCTGCCCCTGTGGCAATTCCTAAACATTGGCATTTAATTGTGGTTGACTTGAGGGATTGTTTCTTCACCATTCCTTTGCATCCTGAGGACAGTCCTTGATTTGCTTTTAGTGTTCCTTCAGAAAATCTTAAGGAACCTTATCAGAGATATCAGTGGGTGGTATTGCCTCAAGGAATGGCCAGTGGCCCTACTATATGTCAAATTTATGTGTCTTTGGCCCTAGCTCCAGTTCGAAAAGCTTTTCCAGATGTTTATATGATTCACTACATGGATGATATATTAATGGCTGCTAAAGATAAAAAAACTTGTTTTTGATGCCTTTTCTAATTTTTAAGAGGTTCTTAGCCTGGCTAATTTACAGATAGCCCCAGAAAAGGTACAGGTATCTTTTCCCTATCATTATTTAGGTCATCGTACCTTAAAAACATATATTGCTAAAGTAAAAATGGGGGAGCTAGGGGCTCATCTCTCCTCTCCACATTCTATTCTTTCCCTTGTTTTATATATTTTAAATTTTTTATCGGTGGATTCTGCTAGAGTATCCGCTATAGATAAGCACTGGAGGGCTCCTGTTGCAAATCATCCTCTGGTGTGATGGAAGGATCTTTCTACTGGCACTTGGAGGGGACCCGATCTGGTGTTGGTGTGGGCCCAGGAATCTGTTTGTGTCTTTCCGCAGGACAATGAAGTTCCTCTTTGGGTTCCTGAATGCTGTATGTGCCCTGTGGCTGCTGCTGAATCCCAACATGGCAGAGACCTATTGGGCCTTCATGAAAAACTCTCCCCTTCTGATGCCAATGGGGATTGAGAGCCCAATACGGCCAGCCTTGGCAAACATTAATGTAAGCCTAGGAACTGTAGCCATGTTGTTGGGTTCTTCAGAAGGTAATGTATGGTAACTTTTTTCAACAATGTTGAGAATGTGTCACCCAGACACCTTGGAGATTAAGGGTAACTCTGAAGGTCAATGACCTTCATTTGTTAACAGTAGCATGCCAGCTAAGCCTTTTCACATTTCGCAACCCTCTTCAAGATGGTGTAGTACCTACTTTTCAGGAATGGCTCTATGCAACATTTATTGGCCTCCTGAAATTCATCTAGCCTTTTTGAAGATAGCTTATAATTTGTGAGCCTGAATGTAGCCATTAATGAGACCATTAGTTCTGCTCCTTGTTTGCTGTTTTTGTTTTTGTTTTATTTATGGTTCTTAGTTGTTCTTTTGCAGAGCTGCCAGCCTAAGTAGTGCTGGGATCAAGAAAAATGGGCCTTGGTGGTTCGTGTTCCTGGAGCTGCGTCCATGCCAGTGGACCGTGGCAGTTAGACACAGATGATGCTCACACGCTCCAGAAGAGAATCTGACATCGATGTTGCCGTTGTTGCTGTTATAGCGGTGGTGGCCACTGCTGCTACTATTTCTGGGATGGCTATTTCATAATTGGGTACTACAGCTAGCACAATGGAGACCCCGGCAGCAAAAGTAGCTACCACAGTTAGTTAATCTTTTATTTTATTGGGCATGATAAATTTAATTCTACAATTATACATTTAAATTGGCTTTGAAAGTTGTAAAAATTATTAAAACTCAAGTTCCATTTGCTTATGGGATACCACCTTACAAGGACTCCAATTTGCAGTAAAGGCTCATTTAAGAAAGGAATGGCTCAATTGCCTTTAGCCTCCTGGCTATGGGTGGGTTAGGACTTCTGTTGGTCTTTTCTGTGTCGCACAGATTGCAAGCCCAGAGCCACTTTGAGATCTTTGGCAGCAGTTACTCTACAGCTCACGTCGTTGAGTCTGTATGATAATGAGTATTCAGAGATGGGTAATGCTTGGGGGCTGGTCATCAACTTAAGACAGAGCACTTGTGTGGCCTGGGCAGGTGTCTCCATGATGGGTAAAGTGACCTGCTGACATCCCACGCAACCTAAGTCAGAAGCTCATTTTTTAGTAAATAGAGGGGACCTGTGGGCCCTGGCCCCCCACTGTGAGTGGCTGCCGCCTTGCTTGCCAACCTTGACCAGATGTCCTCCCTATTCAGATTCCCTGCCAGTTTCCTTCTCACCTAACTATCAACTGGAGGTTCTTTGTTCCTGTATCCTGCATTTGGTGTAAACAGCTTAGATGCAAGAATGTAGCGAACTTCTGCCCTCTGGGGATCGCCATTGTGCTATAAGCCTGTGTTTAAGGTTTCCTCCCTCATTCAATAAAAGGCATTTGGCATTCAGCTGTGGCAAATGACTCACTGTCTCTTGTCCCTTATTTTTTAATCCACAACCCCTCGCTCGGACATGGTGAACGGGCATCGGTACCGCGGGTGTTAACGCAACAGCAACCCACAGAACAGGGGAAATGTTTGCCAGCCATACATATGATAGAGAATTTCTGTCCAGAATATACAGAGTTCAAAATGTTAAACACAAATAAATCAACCTAATTTAAAAGGGGTGAGGGAGCTATGGATCTGAGCGGAGAAATCATCTGAATTGGCTTACCCCAATAATCAGATGAGTGAATACCCTGTCATCATAGAGCCTCCATCCAGTAAGTGATGGAAGCAGATGCAGAGATCCACAGCCAAGCACCAGGCCAAGCTCCAGGAGTCCAGTCGAAGAGAGAGAAGAGGGATTCTATGAGTAAGGAGCATCAAGATCATGATGGGGAAACCTACAGAGCCAACAAAACAAAGCTGGTGGTAACACATGAACTTTAGACCAATAGTTGTGGAGCCTCCATGGGACTGAATTAGGCCCCCTGCATAAGTAAGACAGTTGTGTAGCTTTATCTGCTTAAGGGCCCCCCTGGCAGTAGGACCAGGATCCATCCCTGGTACATGAGCTGGTTTTTTGAATCCCACTACCTATGGTGGGACACCTTGCACAGCCTTGATGCAAAGGAAGGGGCTTGGACCTGTCTCAGCTGAATGTACCAGACTCTCCTGATTCCCCAGGGAAGTCTTACCGTTTTGAAGAAGGGAATGGGGGTTGGGTTGGGGGAAGGCTGTGGGTTGCAGAAGGAGGAAAGAGAGGGAAATCTGTGTTTGGTATGTAAAATGAATAAAAACATTTCTTAATTAAAAAAAGAAAATATTCTTCCCCATGCATAACCATGGAAAGGTGAAGTGTGTCCCTGCATTATCACTCCATTTTCTCTTGCTCTATTTAATATACTGAATAAATGTATAAATGTTTTTAAATATTGAAAAAAGAAAATCTGCTATTTTATAAGCTTCCTAGCACACACACACAAAAAAAAAAATCAAGAAATTAATGTGAAATTGTCCTAAATGTGGTGAAAATGCCTCTATAAGTTAAGTTACCATTGGCTGTCAAATAGAAATTTCCCTGCCAGGTATGGGTTATCTCCTTTAATGCTCCTGGTCAAGATGGTCTCATAGACACCCAAAACAATAATGGCTATTGCCACTTCTACTGGCCTACCTACCAGAAACTGGTGGTAAGAACTCAGTGCTGAAGGCAACATATACTTGTGTCATACAAAAATGGAAATGTTGGCACATACCTTTAATACCAGCACTATATATATATATATATATATATATATATATATATATATATATATATATATATGTATATATATATATATATACACGTGTGTGTGTGTGTGTGTGTGTGTGTGTGTGTGTGTGTGTGTGTGTGTGTGTAGGAATGATCTGTGGTCTATTCATTGTACCCAGGAAGGAGTGAATAGATAGAATAGATAGAAATTTGTTCATATATCTCCAGGAAAAATTCACAAAACACACTGCCAGCTATCAAATCCATCAGAAGGAATCTGGATACTTTCTGACAGGAGAAAAGTTAATCTAGTGGCTTTAGTTTTTTTTTTCCCCAGAAAGGCATTTATCTCACAAAAGAGATAATGATCAATCACATCTGTAGAAAATGAAATCCATTTCAAAATGCATAGTGTTAGAAGGTAGAAACTCCATAAAACAATAAAAATTAACTAATTTACATTTACAATAATGGAAATAATTTTTTATTTTATTTTACAATATAATTTAATTCTACATATCAGCCACAGATTCCCTTGTTCTCCCCCCTCCCCTTCCCCCGAGCCTACTCCCATTCCCATCTCCTCCAGGGCGAAGACTCCCCTGAGGATTGAGATCAACCTGGTAGGCTCAGTCCAGGCAGGTCCAGTCCCCTCCTCCCAGGCTGAGCCAAGCATCCCTGCATAAGCCCAAGGTTTCAAACAGCCAACTCATACACTGAGCACAGGACCTGGTCCCACTGCCTGGATGCCTCCTAAACAGATCAAGCCAATATTTTTCACACATTGAAGTAGTGACAGCTTTTGTTGACAAGAATGTGCAGTTAGGAGAACATTCCTCCTTTGCTGGTGGGAGTGCAAACGTGCAGCCACTATGGAAATAGTGTGACAGTTTCTCAGGAAGATGGGGGGTATAGATCTACCTCAAGGTCCAGCTCTACCACTCTTGGGCATATATCCAAAGGACAATTCTTTCTACCACAGAGACATTTGCTCAACCATGTTCCTCTCTGCTCTATTCACAGTAGCTAGAAATTGGAGCCAACTTAGATGTTCTTAAACAGAAAAATAAAGAAATGGAGTATTACTCAGCTATTAAAAAAACTGAAATTCGCAAGTAAATGCATGGCACACACACACACACACACACACACACACACACACACACACACACACAAAAAAAAAAAAAAAAAATCATTCTGAGTGAGGTATCCCAGACCCAGAAAAAGAAATGTGGTTATTTTTGCTTATATGTGGATATTAGCTGTTAAGTCAATGATAACCAACTACAATCCACAAAACCACAGAGGTTAGATATAAAGGACTGGGTGAATGGATAGATCTCCTTAGGAGAGGAAAAGAGAATCATTAAGGGCTGGATGATGGGGTTAGAACAGGAAGATCAAGTGGGAGGAGGAGGGGAGACAAAAATGAGGGAGGGAATATGGATAGAGACTCCTAAAATTAATTCCTATTTGAGGGATAGTATGGAAATCTAATAGAGTAGAAGCTTCCTAAATATCTACATATTTGAGGGTAATCTAAATGAAATCATTAACCAATGAAGGAGACAAATCCCCAAGTGGGCATCTCTTGTCATTAAGTTAAGCTCCAATACCAGGAATGTGTTAAATCTAATTGAGTTGTTGGCCAAAGGGGTCCCATTGGAATCTCCAAACAATCCAGGCTGTTGACAAGGCTATGTGTTGCTCTCCAAAAACTGAAATCAAGGCCCCATTGCTGAAGAACACACCTACACAATTAATTGAACATGGAGTAGTTGAGGTGGGCCTTAGACAGGGCCACCACTCCTGTGTTTTAATGACTTTGTACAGGAAGGTATTCTTCAGGCTACCAAAAGAGAAACATACCCAACAAACCAGCCACAAAACCTCTGATTGATAATTGTATCCTGGCTCCAAGATATGCTAGGGCAGTGGTACAAAGCTGTGGGAGTAAACCAATATCTGATTTTGCTAAAGGTCTACTCTACAAGATGGAACCAATACCCCAAACTGCTTAGATGAGCAAGAACCCGAGAATAGATAGCCCAGAGACATAGTAGAAAACTAAACACTGCAGATCTGAAGAAAAAGTAGCAATAAAATGACTTGCAATAATATTGTGCTGTAATCATAGATTAGTGCCTTGCTCAGCCATCATCAGAGAAGCTTCCTCCTGCAGCACAAGGGAACAAATGAGATCCACAGGGAGGCAATGTGCAGAGAGTGAGAGACCTTGGTACACTCTGTCCTAAATGCATCTACATCAAATCTTTCTTGTCAGGGCTCAGTGAACTCTGCAGAAGAGGAAGGAGAAAGATTATAAGATCCAGAGGGGATAGAAGACATCAAGAAAACAAGGCCCTCTAAATCAACATTATCAAAGCTCACATGAACTCACAGAGATTGAGGCAGCATGCACAGGGCCTACTTTGGTCTGCATAAGATCCTCTGCATATATATTATGGCTTCCAGTTTAATGTTTTTAATGGGATTCCAGAGTAAGCAAATGAGTGGACCTCTGCTTTTTGTACTTTTTCTTAGGCTCTTTTCCTTTTGTTTGTTTGTTTTGTCTAATTTCAATGTGTTAGTTTTTATCATATTATATTATATTATATTATATTATATTATATTAATTTATAATCCCTTAGAAACCTGTTTTTTAATTAGAGACAGAAGAATAGTGGGTCAGGATTGCTAGGGATGTGGGGAAGAACTGGGAGGAGTAGAGGGAGGGAAAACTATTATCAGGATATATTATGTGAACAAAAAACTATTTTCAGTATAAAGAAAAAATATGTTTCTTTCATTCAAGTGGGACACATAGAAATAAGACCATAGATTCATAGGCATGTTTTCTGTGATGAGGAGAAAACCAGTAATGTGATTTTCTATGATGGAATAACACACATGTAGTAAGCTTTAATTGACTTCTCACATCCTTTACTTGATCTCTGAACTGGCCCTCTGGACCTTTATACCTTGGCCAACAATCAACCAGCACCATCATCTTTATATTCCAGTTACCACCCACTGGTCTTAATCTACAATAGGGGTGGGTGTTGGTCAGTTCATTCCAAATTAACCTTCTCCCTAACACTACCTATTGGGAAAAAGTTACTAGAGTTCAGTGGGAATACTTTTGTTGGCATATTTTTGATCCATTTTTATTATGGGTGACCTAGTGTTGGCTTTGAATAAAAAAATTACCTTACATCAAGAAATCACAGAGGACAGGAACATATCACTGTCACTGATACTTAAGATGTGTGGGAATGCCTGTCTGTTCTGGCTCTGGGGTATTTCCACATTTGTGGGAAGGATATAACAACATCTAGGGCACAGCAGGTTCTCCTTGTTTATGTTCATGTCAGGCTCCTCATCACTTAGATGTTGTTCTCCACTCTTATCTGATTCTTCAGTGACCAATGACAATGGGTCCACAAACTATCTGGATTCCTTCAATTGTGCTTACACTTCAAATGGCCCCGATGGTCAAGGTGATACATTAGGCTTACAAAAACGTGAAGTATTTATAATGAATCTCAATTTATATGCTGAGGAAAACAAAGGTTAGGGTATTGGGTTCAACTTCTTCACTGCTCAAATAGATTTCTGTTTGTTAAATTTTTCTGCAATGACATTGACTATTGCACAGAAGATGACATCTAATATGTGAGAAATATGTCAAACAGCTGAGTGGCATAGCACAAAATAGCACTGACATGGTTATAATGCTCCATATCAAGACTGTGCCTTGTTATTTTGTCTTTCATCCAATTGTAGCAGACAAAGTAGTCATCATTTTTAGAAAGGCATGGTGATTACCACTGATTCATATTACAGAGAAGAAAGTTGTTGCACAGGCTCCTACTTGCTCTACCAACAAGCTTGTTAACATTGCTGGGGTTCATGTTGCGGTCATTCTAGAACTTACATTTGTAGGATTACATATACTTGGCGCCTTAATTTATTTATTGGAATAATGGTAAACATAAGCTCCCACATTGGAGAAAAGCTTAATATTCACCAGATGTTCATAAAGACTTTTCACTTATATTTTACCTACAAGGTCAACAAGTTTGAATTCTTTTTTCTTGATACCATTTCACTCAACTGCAAAGCATCTGGTTCTTTTCATTGTTTTCTTTTCAACTTCAATACATTTCTTCATTTCTTTGTTTCCTTTATATGTTTGTTTCAGTTGCTAATTCTCATCTCACATCACAGCTTTTCATCTCCACCTTTTAGACATTTTTCTTCCAAGCTTTCAAAGCATCCTTTTGACCGCTCTTGACCTTAAGTCAGTTGAACTATTCTAATCCATAAAGCATTCCTGGTTGTTCTGTAGATTATGCCAGGGCTTTGCTTTGTGGTCTACTTGCCACTTGGGTGCTAAGGCTCCCTTAGATAGTATTTTAACTAATAATTGACAGTGTCTGAGAAACTCAATCCATATCCAAGAACCAAGAAACAATAATGTTGAGTATGACCAGTAGCATCATTTACAAATGTTTATGATAGTGTATGTATAAGAATGTTCTTGACATGTTTATACATACATGGTATATAGATTTAAAAAGAGACATGGAAGTAGAAAGAAAGCTACTTGGAAGAAGAAGGGATGAGCTGAACTGGGAAGAAGAAACAAGAGAGGGTGATGCAAAATTTATATGATCAAAATACTTTAGAATGTATTGAGGTATCATTATGAAACCGTTATTTTGAACATTATATATACATTAATTTTGAAAAACAAAAATAAAAAATATTTTTCATTTGCAGCACTCCCTAAATGGTATTAGCCAAAATATAGACAAGCAGTATCATTGATACATCAAAATTAATTTATTCTTATATAAAATAATTTTATCCAATGATATGAATCAAAGCAACTATATAAAAATGTAAGGATATATATGCCAGCCTTAGTCTAAAGGGAAAAGAAAAAAATTCATGCACTGTATGTTTCCATTCATGTAAAATTCAAAATCTGACCAATTTATGCAATTAAAAATACAGATAATGGTTCATGTGAGACAAAAAGTAAAGAATTTAAGGGATTCTGAATTTGAACGTAGTTGTTATCTAAAAGTTTATTGTTTCAATATTTACATGATTGAGTTATTTAATTGCATCCTCTTTTCTGACATTCTTTTTCTATTTTTTTTTAACATGTAGAGTTGTTTGGCCTGAATGAATGTCTCTGCACCATGTTGTGGTGCTAAGAATCAAACTAAGGTCCTCTATGAGAGTAGGCAGTAGCCATAACTGCTGGGCCATCTCTCCAATCCCTTCCTTTTATTACATCTTTTAAAAATCTGCAGTGTTTACACATATTATTTATGTATTATTTTGGTATTCTTCTTATACTCCAAAAACAAGTTTTATCTTCAAAGTAATAATAAAAAGATAAGTGTGAAATACAGAACATTTAGCATAAATAGTTTTTAAATTTTTGATAAACCCTTCATCAACAAAAAACAAATCTGTAACACTAACAAGATATGGTGAATATATATTAGGCACAATTTTGTATCAATTCATTTTAATATTTAGATCAATTCTTTGTCAAAGGAGCTTAACAAATAATTTACTAAAAATAAATGTCTCAATTACTATATAAATTGCATATATAATTTAACATTTAATCATAAAATAAATTCTAGAACCAGTTAATTGCAGTTATATTTTTTCAATTCATCTGCCTAAAAAATAGTGTCAACATGAACTACTGTTACAGAGAATAAAATTTAAACAACCTCTGTGAATTTATTTTATAAGATAAATAAACTTGATATAAAAATATTTCATGAGCATTACATAAAAAATTTTTTTTGGTCTACTGTTCCAACTTAGTGGAATCATATTCATACATTGCAGGCTCAGAGAAGCAAGAAAAAGCCAAACCTCAAATCAGTATACAAAAACATAAAGACTGGGGCATAAATTAATGTAATAGACATGAAAGAATAAATACAAATAAAACAAGGAAACATAATTGATTCATTGAAAATATAAAGATCAACAAATCGTTACATAAACTAACCACAAAGTAGGAGGACATAAATTGGCAAAATTAAAAATGAAAGACATTACAACAGACATCAGTGAAGCTCAAAAGATCATCAAGGATTTGTGAGAAAACCTATATACTAATTAAATAGAAAACTGAAAATAAATAGGTAATTTTAGACATACATGGCCTACCAAAATTAAACCAAGTCTATATGAACAATTTAAACATATATAGCAAGCAAGTAGACTGCAGGAGCAATAAGAATAAACAAACCAACAAAATCAAGACTCCCAATTTATAAACCCAGATACACATACAGAACTAGCACCATTGCTCTTTTACTTATAAAATGTGATGGAAATAAATGGTCCTACAGTTATTAGAAAGTCAAAATTTACTAACAACAAGACCAGATGGAAGGGAGGACGGAAGGAAGGAAGGGAGGGAGGGAGGGAGGGAGGGAGGGAGGAAGGAAGGAAGGAAGGAAGCTGATCTTCCTAATAAATCTGGAAACAATGAAATTGGAGGAGGGACCATACTACATGAATTCAATACATACCACAAACCTGAGTCAACTAAATAATGTGATAGCTGGCATAAGCAGACTCATAGGCTAGTGAAACAGAACAGACAATCTAGAAATTCATAGGCAACTTAAATTTTAGAAATGAGCCAAGAAATCACAATGAGGAGAGGATAGTACATTCGATAACTTTTGTCATTGCTGTGCCCAAAAAATGAAAACAAGAAATTAATGAAGCCATAGTCTACTGTGACTCAAAGTCTGAGCATATAATTCATTATAATCAGTAAGTAGTTGTGAAAAATGAAAGTTTGTCTGTGGTAACAGGAGCGTGGGGCACAACCTGAAAGAGAGATGAGATCTGGTATTCAGCTGACTTGCTTCTTGCTTCCCCTTTTATTTATTTTTTAATTTCAGATCATAGGATGGTGCCAACTCTATTCAGAATGGATCTTCCATTTTCAGTTAAATAACTCTGAAAACATTCTTATAGCTATTCCCAGATAAATTCACATATTCACCACCATAGCTAATAACTTCTGAAATATAAAATTAAACTCAAAATGGGTAAGTTACTTCACTTAATATAGTATTTTTTCTCTCTCATTGATTTTACTGAAGATTTAATAATTTCATTTTTTTCTTATGGTTGAATAAAATTCCAAAGTGTATGTATACTATAACTTCATTATCATTTATTTGTTGATAGATATGTTGACTTATTTCTTCCTCTGTTTATTATGAAAAGAATTACAATAATCACATGTATGCGATGATCTCTTTAATAGGATGTAGTATTTTGGAGAAATATCTCTCAGAGTGTTATATCTGGGTCATATTGTAGTAGTTACGCACTTATACATGAGAGTATAAGTATAAAATTCCAGTGATGACACCCTTATGGATGTTTTATTTCATGATATGCCATAAATGGAGTTGTATCCCTAGACGGTTATACTGGTGCTTAAAAATTTACATAGGATCTCTTAAAACATTTCATTATGAATTTATGGTGATACTGGTATAAATCAATGTATTGCTGTACAAGTTATTAAAATGTTTAGACCATGTAATCGCATGAAGTTTATAAATTTGAAATATATTGATAGTAAATGACTATTTCACAGTTGGCTATATTTGCAACATAATAATCTGTCATTATTTTAATTAATTAACTTATTTATTTATTTGTGTGTGTGTATGGGAACATATTTTATAGAACATGTGGCAATCAGAGATGAATTTTGTGGAGTTGGTTCTCTACTTCCACCTCTGTGTAAATTCTTGAAATCTAAATCAGTTACCAGGCTTGCGCAGCAGATGCCTTTACCCACTTAGCCATTATAATCATCTTAGTTATTGTTATTTTAATCTAGTAGTATTCCTAGATGAAATAAGTCTTAGATTCAGTAAATCCTGATACTTATTGAAAAATGTTTACCATAAAACAATATACTATATTACCTTGGCTCCAGCCTTGTTATATTCTGTTAACTTGTTTCATTATTTTAAAAGATTCTCTTGCACTGGATTGAACCTCATTATTTTTGTTCATCAAGGCCCTAGAAGAGATGATATACAGGTAGATGATAGATGGCAGATGAATATAGAGACAATAGATAGACAGACAGACATACAGATAGGCTACAGTTAGAAATGATATGCTACATAAATTTGTATGTTTGTCCAACAAGAAAATTTCTCAACTTATTTTTCAGGATGCATTCTCATAATTCAGTGATACATAACCAAAAGACAAGAAAAATAACTGAGTAGTTAACAATAGGACATTGATCTGGGCAATGATTTTTATTTTATGTGACAGAAAAAATAGAGACAACAGAAACAAACAATAAACAAATACAACCATATTAAACTAATTTTTTTGGCAAAGGAACCAAAAACATTATGAAAAGACATCTAAATAATGAAATTAAACATTTTCTCATTTTCTAACCATATATTTAATAAAGGTTACTATCTATATTCTCAGTTTTCCATCACTTCAATAAAATATCAAATGTAATAAACTTATGAGGAAGAATAACTTATTTTGGATGATGGTTTCATAGTTTAAGTCCATGTCACTTTGTCACATTTCTTTGAGCCTACTGCAAGGCCAAGCATCATAGTGGGGAGTGCATGGTAGAGCAAGGCTAATCACACCATGATAGCCAAAAGGTAAAACAGACAGAGAAATAAATATTGACCAAAGCAGCAAAACCTTCTAGGCTGTGCCCTCAGTGGTCTACTTCTTTCTATTAGGCCCCACCTCCTACAAAATCCATCATCTTCCAATTAAATCATCAGTTGGAAAACAAGTTATATAAGCTTTTGGGATTTATTTATGATCTATATACCATAGCATGTCTTCCCTGTGTAACAAAGGCACAAGTCCATCACACAATACAAATTGAATTCAGTTCATTTCAAAGATTTCCAAGCATGTTAGCAATATTGCTCAGAGTTCCATGACTAAAAGTGTTCTCCAAGTTGTTTAATCATACATTTTTTTCTTAATGTCAACAAAAACAGGTATGAATTTACAAAGTATGGTGGCACAGGGCTAACTTTCTCATTTAAAAAACAGAAGATGGGAAGTAAACAGCAAGGAAACTTGGAAAAAATGAAGATTGAAGACTAGCAGGGCAGAAATTCAAATTACTCTATGTTAATCATCAAGGCTATGGTGTGAGTTCTAAAGTGCTTGTGAACTCCCCATGTATGATCAGCAGACACACAAGGCCATTCTTTGGCTGTCTCTGCTCACTTCTTGCTACTTCTTTTGGCTTAGAAATCATTTTTATCATTACCAAATTCTTGAGGTCACCCATAAATCTTCAGCCTAACTCTCACAACCTCATATATTTATACTTTCAGTGGATGCTTACAGAGACTTAGAATTTGCCATTTTCAAGATGACCTCTAGCCTTTCCTTTTAAATATCACTGGAAGTCTTTATGTCTGTATAATTCCTGCATTCTGTATGTTTAGAAACCCAACACTACATTGGTGATTTCACATCCTTGGACCATGACTGCAATGGTTTTTTCAATGACTGTTTGGATGTATTTCAGGAAGAGAATCCCAATGAAATAACTCCATAGATAGTTTTTAGGAAGTCAAGTAATTTAAGGCCTTCCCCTCAGACAAGATTATGCTTTCAAACAACTTTATGATTCAATATCCTTGAGTCTATGGCAGATGCCATCCATCTAGTTCCAAAAATGCCCTGAAATCATATTTGTTATTGTCCTGATGAATACTACTGGACTTCATTTTAACTGCTCCAATCACAACCTTCTTAGTTTCTATTTTAAATGTATTCTCTTTTCTGGAAAACTGTCAAATTTTTGTCTCCCTCTCCATCCTGTTTCTTGTTATTAATACGGTATATTGGACTAAAAACTAAAAAGAGCATACTGTGCTTTATTGATATTTCCTAGATAAAGTATTCTATCACTTTTCTTCTGAGCTTTCCACAGATCTTAAAGAATGGGAGCAATGAAGACAAATCCCTTGTCATAGTGTAACACACATTTCTACTAATAGTCTAAATACATCTAAAACCTCATGAGCACAGCCTTCTATGTCTATACTTATCCCAACACTTACCATCTGCTCTCCAATAAAAATCACTGTCTGCTATAATTTCAGGACTCCAGGATTATGCTTTCCTGCACCTCAGTCTTATCCAAATCCTTCCAATAAATCAACTAGAAATGCTTCTGAACCACATTATCAGTTGTAGTCACAGGTATGACTCCTATTTTGGTATCAGTTTTCTTAGCTTTCTATTTCTGGGGCTGCCTCAGTCATTGTTCTATTGCTGCAAAGAGACACCATGACCAGGGCAACTTTTATAGAAGAAAGCATTTCATTGGGGTTTGCTTATAGTTTCAGAGATTTAGTCCATTATCATCATGGCATGGGTCATGGTAGCAGATATGGTGTTGGAGAAATAGCTGAAAGTTCTTCAACCTGATCCAAAGGCAGCAGGCATAGAGAGCTACAATGTCTGGCATGGACTTTTGAAACCTTGGAGCACACCCTCACTGACACACTTCCTCCGAAAAGACCACATATACTTCCTAATCCTTCTAATCTTTTCAAAGAGTTCTACTCCCTGAAGACTATGTATTCAAATATGTGAGTCTATGGATGCCATTCTTATTTAAACAACCACAGGGACATTTTAAATAAAAAAAAACCATATTGTTCAAAGAATATAAGTGGCTCAAACAGCTTAACACTGAGTAAACAATCCCCATTCAATTAAAAATATTAAATGAGCCCAATCAAAAATTTCATCAGAAATAATATGCAAATGAGCACATAAGATATGGAAAATATTCAAAGCAAATAGAAAGAAAATGCAAATTAAAACATGGTGAAATGACTTCTCACTTCAGTTAGAATGGCTGTTATTAAAATAGACCTAAGGCAAAACATAAGAAACAATAGTGTAAATTTGCATTCTTGACTATTTTTGATAGTGCTATATATAGTAGCAAAGCTATGAAAAGAAACAGAGAATTTCCTCAAAAATTAGGTACAAAAGGGCTACATCATTGAGCAATCCTACTACTGTGCATCCAGAGGAAATAAATTTAATATGTCGGACAAATATCTTTGCCCCTATGATTATTATTGTATCCTTATCCACAATACTAAAGATATGGTGTTTACCTAAGTGTACATCAATGGATGACTCGCTAAAGAAATTGTGATTCATTTACAAAATGAAGTGTTAATTCATAAAAATGACGAATTTCTATTATTTGAAGTTTTAAAACTGGAGCCTTTTATTTTTATCTGTCTCCTTAGACAAGAATTAACAATTAACATTTACGTAAATATATGTTTAATCTACATAAATGCTGGATAACAGCCACAGTGCACTACGTTTGAAGCAGAGGCAAAATATACAGCCTGATTTAGCAATCTTTAAATGGATTTTTATGTTCCCATGGGGACTGTTAGTAAAACATTCCATTGCACAATTTAATAGACTTGACCAGATAACTTCAGGATATTATGATTAGAATACTTAAACTATTGTAGGCATATTATTATTCAACAATGTATTTAAAATGCTTTAAATTGTGTTTACAAATGATGTCAGAAATAATTAATGAAAATATCTCAACATATATCAATGAGTTCATTAAAAGAATTACTCTGAAGAATAACATTGTAAAGTAACTATATCAATTCATCATGTGTTCTTCAAAATGTTCATAATAATTCACTTCTTCACTGAATTTTATTTCTCTAATATACTTGGCAACTAGAATACCAAGAATACATCAGCTAATTTCTCTTATTAATGAGATCTGAAACTCACTTTAGTAGACAATATTTCGTGATTCTTTAATTAAAAGAAGTAAGACTTTCATGGCACAGTCACTGACCAGATGCTAAAACATTATATTCAAATTATAGCCAGGGATGTATGAATTTAGCTCATTGTCATTTTGACCTCTTTAAGGATATTTCATTCTTTTTTAAATTAGATATTATAATGCTCACAGAATAAGAAAAAGAAAAACTGCTTTGTGAACAGCCTAAGGATGCAATGCAGTAACATATTAGGGGATGAAGGCCTACTTGAATCTTCAATAATGATTCTTACTGTCACTAGCCAGTCATGAATGTATAGTGTGTGTGTGTGTGTGTGTGTGTGTGTGTGTGTGTGTGTGTGTGTGTATGTGTGTGTGTGTGTGTATGTGTATGTGTGTGTTTAGCAATGAACAATTGACAGCCATTTACTCTCATCACGTGACCAATTAGGAGTCTGTGCATTGACTACTGTTCACCGCATATACATCCTTCTCTGACAAAGGCTAAGAGCACTGCCAGTCAATAGATATAAAGACCAATCTTTCGGTAGTATTTTGGCATCGTGTCCATGTAAGAAAAAAAAAGATAAAAAGTGGGGGTGGTAGATTTTCCCTCATGGAATATGACATCCCTAGCCATAGATTTTAGAATTTTATTCAGTTTTGCTGTACAAAGCACAAATCCCTCCCATCAATTGGGCCTAAAATCAAAGCAGAAAGAAGTTATCCCTTTAACCATCATGCTACAATAGTTCCAGGGAACACATTTGTCTAGTAAGCTGGCTTTGCAGCTCATACAATTCACTGCTTGGTAAGACTGTTGATTATTTATTCCTTTCAACAGCCTGCATACTATTTTCTGGCATTATGAAAGCTGGGCAGCTAGGAAGAAGTTTTCAGGTTAGTTCTAGTTTGATTTTTCTATGTTCTACATTCAAATGCATTGTATCTTCATCAATTAGGTCTCATTATTTATTTCTTGAGAGTTACTGAAAAAAACAAAAGGCAAGAATCTTTACAGTTTATGGGGCCTAGAGGGCATACCTAACAGCTCCTAAGGAGCATCTCACATCTGGCTATGAGATTTTTATTTAATAATTATTTCTTATGTGAGCAGCAATATCTACTCAAGTATGGGGTTCCAGTATTCACACATTTAAAATGTGGTCATTGATCTTGAACAAATGACTCAATTCCTCTATCTGTCTTCAAATCCTGACATTCTGTCCTTTACTGAGGAGGCTTCCCATGATTTTATTTGAGTTTTCATGTTGTTTCTATAATTATTTGTTTGGTTTTTCATCCATATATCCATATTTCCATTCTATTCTCTTCATCCAATAATATTTTTATACCTTTTATTGACTTCCTTAGAAGTTTAGTTGTTTATTTTTCTCTTTTGTAACTCAGTTAGTTAATTCATATCTTCATTGAACTGTTGAACATATTTTTGATCATTATTTTGATTTTGATTTCTTTGTTTAGAATTTCCTTTAAGCCATTCTTATCAGGAGTAGCTATGAATCTAAAATTTTTTGGAGAAGACATGTTATCAAGTTTTTAAGTTATTTGCGGTTTTTCATGGAGAACTGTCCAGCAATGATTAAATTGCTGGTATAAGCTTTTTCTGTTTTTTTTTTAATTGATTCTTTGGGAATTCCACATCACGCACCCCAGTCCCACTCATCTCCCAATCCCTCCATATCCACTGCTCAACCTTGCAGTACCCGACAAAGAAAACTAAAAAAGAAATAATAAAAATAAGGATTTAAAAAGAAAATAAAAATAAATACAATAAAAATATAAGAATATCAGTATAATTAAAAAACAAATAATCCAAAAAAAAGCATTTCACTCCTCCATCTTAGCTGCTTCTCTATCACCCCTTCAATCAGCTTAGTGGCATTGGGAGATTCAGTGTATCATGCAGTATACCCTTTTGTTCAAACAGCTTTACTTGCAAATGTTCATCACTTAATATGTTGTTGGTCAGGATCAAGGTCTCTGGCTTCTGTTATACCATCAATACTGGACCCTCATGGAAACTCCTTTGCTAGGGATGTCATTCTGTATACTGTGAATATGTGTGTTGCTCTGATTGGTTGATGAATAAAATGCTGATTGGTTAGTAGCCAACTAGGAATTATAGGTGAGATAAGCAGACAAGGAGAATTCTGGGAAGATGAAGGCTGAGTCAGGAGTCACCAGCCAGACACAGAGGATGCAAGCTGAATAGGCAGAACTGAGAAAAGTTACCAAGTCACATGGCTAAATATAGACAAGAATTATGGGTTAATTTAAGTATAAGAGCTAGTCAGTAATAAGCGTGAGCTAATGGCCATACAGTTCGTAATTAATATAAGCCTCTGTGTATTTATTTGGGTCTGAGTGACTGTGGACCAGGCATGACAAAGGAAAACTTCCAACTATACCCCTTGGCTATCCTGTTGTTGCTGTATCATAGACAACATGTGCTATATGGTTCCAAAGACCAGTCCCTTAACACACTCCAGCAAGTCATATGTGGGGTCTATGTTGTGGTGTGCAATCTCAAAGCCTTGGATCTGTACATGGGCAGCTGCTGAGTTGGTCAGTCTGGGCAGCTGGGACCACTCCCCTTAGCTGAGGGTTGGGGTTGGGGCCAGCTATCTCAGACCCATGGTGCAGGGTGAGGTCAAATGGAGAAGAATTTCATCACAAAGGTGTAGAAAATATTATCAATGAAAAAAAAAATCCCAAATAGAAAGAGCTGCTCATTTTAATACAAGAGGCACACAGAAAACCAACTAAACAGAAAGAGAGAAGAATATTTTCATTATCACTTGACAGTTAAAAACTAAAATATACAAAACAAAGAGTATTGTAAGCTACAAGAGGGACAGTCCAAGTCACATATAGAGATGGCTTCACAAAATAACAGCTGATTTTTCAAAGGAAACATCAAAGAGAAAAGTTGTTTGGAACATGGCCTTCATATTGTGAAAGATTTTAACCACCAACCCTGAAAAAACTGCCTGTCATAATTAGAGGAAAAAGGAAAAAAATGATGATACAATCCAGCTTAAAAAATTTTTTGTCACTAAACCAGCTCTACAGTGAATATTGAAATGCTGAAGTCTGAAGTGAAAAATAAACACATGAGTTTAAAATAAAAAACTAAATTAATTTCTATTATTTACAATTTTATGAACAAGAACACCTTGTTAAATCAACACTCATATGTGAAAAAGAAAAGTAATAAAGAGTTTTGTGAAAGTTTCCAGGGAATTGAGATGTATATTAAAGAGGATAGCGGAACTGTTTATACAGACTTTCTTTTAGAAGGAAGACGTTCAATAAATCTATTGTTTAACATGCTGACAACTTTTTGTTTGTGTGTTTGTTTTTTAGATAAGGTCTCACTATTAACCTTGGCTTACCTAAATGTATATAGGCCAGGCTGGCTTTGAATTAATAAAGATCTCTTGTCTGTTCCTGAGGGCTGGGGTGAATACATTTTATAGTATATTGGATTGTTTAAACATTTTGAGAAACTGGATGTAATGTTAAAACAAAAATGATAATGGTGAAGTAATATACATGCTAATTATTGATATTCACTTATTCCACAATATTAGCATTTTATTTTATAATTCTTATTTGATTCTTCCTTATGCTATCTTTCCATTAAAGAACTCAAAATAAATAGTCATTTTATTGTAGTTTATGTATATAGGTATTTTGCCTGCATGTATATCTGTGCAATACATGTGTTCCTGGTGCCCTTGCAGGTCAGTAGAGGACCTCTGATCCTGTGGTACTGGAGTTACTGAGATTTGTGAGTCACCATGTGAATGCTGGGAATCAATCCTTTGGAAGAAAAGTCTCTGCTCTTAAAAGCTGAGCTGCAGCCCCAAATTCTTTAATACATACTTAATTTTTTCCACATATAAATCAATATATGGACCATAGTCATTTTTAATTCTATATTTGATACTATCTATATTGTATATTTTTATTTATTTGAAACTTAAAGACTTTCTTAATTATGATTTTTTTATGTATGTTTCAAATATCATTAGTTTCAGTAATGTATGCTGAGCTTTAACAATAAAAATTGAAATTATTTTTGGTAAGGTATTATTATGATTAAAATATTATTGCCAAGGTAATGATATAATTTACTCATAATGAATACCAGAGATATTTATTTTCAAAGTAAAAGCAGACATGTGTCACATTTTTCTTGAATATTATTATACCTCCTTTTTTGGAGATTTGATGGATCTTTGAGAGCAATTTACCTAGATTTTGTTTTTTCTTTCTTTGATTAGTTTGGTATATCATAATCTTCAAGTTTATATGGTGACAATTTGTGTTTAAGGAAAAGACAGTGGTGTAAGAGTGTTTAATTCTTTTTTACACTTCCATTAATGTTATGCCTTTGCCTAGAGTATCCTTCAATAATACATCATATTTAGGCTGTTGTTGGTTATTGAAAGTAATTCATTTTTTTTTTATTTCTAGGGCTTCAGAAATGGTCCAGTGAAGCTTAATAGAAAGTAGATTATTTTGCTAACCAAATGTGGTGAAAGTTATTTTTTACTGTGTTATTTATCACTTTCCTCAAATTCAAGGAGACAGAAGAATGGTTTAATCATCAAAATCAGGTTATTGATAAGTTAGAAAAATAATATCAATTGGATATAAAATATGTTCAACAATTTTATGTGTATAAGTTTGAGGTTTTATAAAATACAAACACACATGCATATATACATTATTTAAGTTTAAATCTCAAATTGAGAAAAACAGATTAAAAGTATTTAAACATCATTTGGAAGGAGGTATAATTCTACTCTAGTAAATACACTGCTCTAATTCTGTATGTTTGCTAATGTCTCCAACTGCTGGACATCTGCATATCAATTTATGGAGTGCAAGGAGATGTCTTGTTTTCAAATAAACATTAATTTCCTGATATTGTAGTGAAATTTATAAAATGACTAAGAATGAAATGTTGATTTAGAGAGAACATTATATAATTTCTAGTATTACTTGGTTATGATGCAGCAAACTGATATCATTTATATATTAGATAAGAAATTGTGAATTAGTGCTTTATACTAGAAAAATCACTTAAATTGTGGCTGGAATATGAATACTTTAAATGGGGTACCAAAATCATTAAACCAAGTCTCATTGGATTACATAAAAAAGAATTGACTTGCTAATGAAAATAATGATTTCTCAAAATTATCATAATGGGCTATTCAATTTCTTCAGTGAAAAAGATTTAGCAGAAGATAAAAGACTTAATGTGAACCTAAGATGTTTTTTTTTCTTCCTTACCAAGCAAGTTGCTTTGAAGTACTTATTTTGTAAGTACATATGTTATCTCTATGATTTTAGGTACATCACATAATTTCTCAGAGCCCTTGTCTTTATTTGTAAAATAAAGTAAATGATACTATCCCTCTAGGTTTGTTGAATGAATTAAATGAGACATTTAATATTAAATATGCTGTAAACTATAAATCAATAAAAACTATATTCAAATGAAATAATTTGACTAATTGAAAAAATCCTCAATTCTTTGGTTTTTATGTATCTTAGAAACAAATTACATACATAAAATAATTTAACTTAAGTGATTCCTGTGGTAGTTTGATTGTAATTGATCTTCATAAGCTCTTAGAGAGTGGCATTATTAGGAGGTTTGGCTTTGGTGAAGTAGGTGTGGTCTTGATGGAGGAAGTGTGTCTCTTGCAGGGGCTGGCTTTGAGGTCTCAAGAGTCATTCAGTGTGACAGTCAGGTCATGTCCTGTTGCCTTCTGATCAAGATGTAGTCAGCACCATGACTGCCTACATGTTGCCATGCTTCACTCTATGATGATAATGTATTGAACTTCTGAAAATGTAAGTGAACCACCCCAATTGAATGTTTTCTTTCACAAGAGTTGCCATGAGCCGGGCGGTGGTGGCATAGGCCTTTAATCTCAGCACTCGGGAGACAGAGGCAGGTGGATCTCTGTGAGTTCGAGGCCAGCCTGGGCTACAGAGTGAGTTCAAGGAAAGGCACAAAGCTACACAGAGAAACCCTGTCTCGAAAAACAAACAAACAAAAAAAGAAAAAAAAAGAGTTGCCATGGTTACTATATCTCTTCACAGCAATAGAAACCCTAGCTAAGACAATTCCTTTCTATTTGTGAATAGCTTTTTAATGAACATTTATTTACCTAGTTTCACACATATACACACGTACACATATACATGCACACACATACATATATCATAGAAATTGTTTGTATTTAAATAAAGGTCCAATAAATTGATTTTCTACTGTGACTTCCTACTTTAGCAAGACTTTACTTTTTTCTGAAACTAAATAATAATGCATGCATTATATATGCACAATGTGTCCTGCAGAATAAGGCTTTCTCTATAATGAATTTGCAGTGTTAGTATGCATGGGACCTAATTGCCCATTTTTTCACTCATTTCATCAAGCTGCTGGGAATTCCTGGAGGATATCTTACAACTATGTGGGTTGGTACCTCTATAATTATCTCCAAACTCAGCTAATTATCCCCCTGCTCCATTTCCCACAGTGACTATTATATCCACCTCCCTCAACTTCATAAGGTAAACCTTTCAATCATCACATACCAGGCTTCCTACCTTCATAGAAAATAGAAGCAATCAAGGAATTCCTCTGATTTCCTTTCCCCTTATCTTCAATATTATTTTCATCTACTTCCAAAATTAACTGTTTCCTTTCAGTTTCTCCCAATTAACTTGCTGGTTTCCCATACAGTTTATTCTTCCAGCAGTTATTGGAAAATATATACAGCATTTTACTCTTTTTGGTTTTGTAGCCATTTCTTTTGTTGATTGAAATGAACACTTGCATACACATATGGTAAACATGAAAGCCATCTTCAATTTTAGCACATAGAAAGCACCACCCTTAAAAATTGATGATTTCCTCTTCCATTACTTATGGTAAAGGGATGTGTTTTCATATTAAAAATTATATTTACAAGTGTCTTGCTCTTTTGGTTAACATCTTCACTGGAGCAATTTCCTGTTGTATAGTCGTCTACACTAGAATAATGCACTTTTTGCTTTCCATCAAATGATGTTTGCAGAGAATAATTTCTCCTGTATTTCCCATTATTTATTCTTTTAAAAACTATTTTGCCTAGCATCCTTCCCAGTAAAACTGTGGACTTCCAGGAGTGCTAATAGTTTTTCTTTGACTTTCCATAGGACATGAGAGACTTTCACCCACCACTTTGTTCACTCTCTCTCTGTGCCTCTCTCTCTGTGTGTCTCTCTCTCTGTGTCTCTGTCTCTGTCTCTGTCTCTCTCTCTCTCAACTTCCTGCTGCCTTCTGATCAAAACATAGCCAGCACCATGTCTGCCTGCATTTTTCCATGCTCCCCAACATGATGATAAACAAATTAATTTTTTAAATTAATTAATTAATTAAAAAAAGAAATTGTGAACAAGTGGGTCTTTTAAGTTGAATAAAGGAGATGACAGGATCTAATGGAACACTAATACCTCTCTCTCTTCCTCTCTCTTTTTTGTTTTTTGGTTATTGAGACACAGTTTCTCTGTGTAACTGCCTTGACTGTACTGGAACTCACTCTGTAGACCAGACTGGCCTTGAACTCATAGAGATCCACCTGTCTCTATCTCCCAAGTGCTGGGATAAAAGGCACATGCACCATCACCCAGCAGTCCTGTTATCTTTAAACAATTTCTTGCACTTTCAAACTTATTTTTCTTCTTCTTAGACCAATGTTTCCTCAGCATCAAAATAGAACCCATCATAAAAAGATTGCTAGTGCAAATCTAGGTCCTACTTAAATTACTGCTACAAATCTTCCTTTAACAAATGAGCATTAATTGTTTATTTCTACACTGAATGGAGCTAATGTAAGATGTTCAGCCTTGTATTAGAATGTCCATACTTGTGTTTATTTAGATCCTCTCATTCTATGAATTCTTGAACATATTTTTCTTTCTCAATTTAAAATGCTACTTTTTCACAATTTCTTTTGATTAATAAATTTATTTATTCATTTATTTGTCCCCCCCTCTTCTCCTCATAGTCCCTCTACCATATGCTCCCCTGTGGTGGTCTTTTGTGTATGCTCTAACAAATAAAGGTTGCCTGAAGATCAGAGAGCATAGCAAGCCATTAGTTAGCCATAGAGGCCAGGCGGTGGTGGCACACACCTTTAATCCCAGCACTTGGGATCTCATGCCTTTGCTCCCAGTGCTTGAGAGGCACACATGCCTTTAATAACAGCACCAGGGATGTTGAGAAAAGAAGTGATATGGTTTTGCAGAGAAAAGTAATTTAAGGTGGGAAGAGATAGGAGCTCAGTCCTTTAGGCTGAGGAACTGGTAAGGTGAGAGGTGACTATGGCTTTTTCTTTTGTCTCTCCAATCTTTCAGCATTTACCATGATATCCAGCTCTGGATTTTTATTAAGACCAATTAGGATTCCTGCTACATCTGGTATCCAACTTTTGGGGCACAAATTCACAAAAAAGCAGCTTGCCCGTGGCTTCTCAGTCATGGGCACAGGCAGGAGCTACACACAACCAGAGTCACTATCCTGATGGTTAAGGTTGTCCTTTCTTTTCACTAAGCCTCTTAGTGGGTCTGGGATTTTTTAGTTGCAGCCTATCTGCAGAAAACTCCTCAAGATTTGGGCTCAAAACACCAAAGGAGTAGGCCGCTTTTACATGTTCCCCCATGCAGAAGGCTGACTCTTTGGATTTTCCACTCCTGGTAGGTTGTGCACTCTCCTAGGACCCCCTCCTCCAGCTGCTATCATACTAGGTAGCTGCCTTGTGGAATCTGCTTCAGCTTCTATTGTTCTATGCCGAAGCAGTCAACCTCACATCTGAATCGTCATCATCGGCAGATTTAGTGAGAAAATTGGGAGTTCTTGAAGGGAGAAATTAGTTAAAAGATAGTTTTTTCCCACACTAAAAAATGAGAAACATTATAATGATGGAGAGAGAGTTCTCTGTGTGATTACATGAGACACGGTTTGAAAATGGAGCAATTAGATGAGAGGATAATTAATTCAGATGGGATTTATGTAATGTCAATTATAAATATTATGTGTTTGATCATTTAAAAGGTGGGTTAATATGATTGCCAAGATAAAAGATTTAAAAAAAAACTTGTTAAAACATATAGAGATATTCAGATCCAGACAGAGGAATTTAAAGGAGAACCAATCTCAGCATTGTGTTATAAGGTTACAGAGAAACAGCCTAAGACTTTCAAACAGCCAACCTTAATTTATCCTGTAACCCAACAGGAACTACCAAATGATACATATCCCCCAGACTGTGTAAGAGCTGAATGGACTCCTATGCAAATGTTAGATTTGAGGAGATTCAAGGAAGTGATAAGCTCATATGGTATGCATTCACCTTTTGTAAAGCATACAGTAAACTTGTGGTCAACTTCTGATAGATTTATCCCTCAAGACTGGAGAGACTTGGTTACAGCAGTGTTGGATGTTGGTACTCAATTACAGTAGAAGATCTGGTGGAAAGATGAGGCTAAGATCATTGAACAGTGAAGTAGGGCTAGAGGTATCAAAATCTCCAAAGACCAACTTCTTGGAGAGGAAGATTATACTAACATAGAAAGGCAATCTCTATATGATAACCATGTCCTAGCTTTACGCTGCATTGCAGCCTTTAATGCTTGGGACAGAATTGAAGAAGTATGAAAGAAAATTCAATCATTTACTAAAGTTATACAGGACCCAAAAGAAACCTTCACTAATTTCTCATGAAGATTGACTTCAGCAGTAAATAGAATGAAACCAAATTCAGAAGTTAAACAAATAATTTAATCTCTGACTTTTGAAGATTCTAGTGCACAATGCAATAGGGTAATTAAGCCATTAAAGGTAATTTCAGTACCCTTAGAGGAATGAATCTGAGATACGATCAATATTGAATCTCATAACCATGATGATGCTTGGATAGGAGAGGTGATTTCCAGAGGTTTGAAGAAGAATAGAAATTTCAAGTGTTTCAATTGCATCAAACAAGGTCAACTAAGAAAGGAATTGTAAACAGGGCATTCCTAGAAACAATGTTTTTTCTAAGAATAATCCTAACAGAATGTCCCTCCCTTCTGGAATATGGAGAAGGTATGACAAAGGCAGATATTGGACTAATGAATGTAGACCAACAAGGGACAGACAAGGTAACCCTTTTAGATCAGGAATCATCTTGAGGGTGCTCTCACAGGTCCCCATGTCAAATTTGATTCAGTTGTTTCCTGTCACAGTGTGGGAAAGTCTTTCCCAGAGCAACTAAATGACATAATGCGATCTCTGAGGGCTCCAAAAAGATGATGTGTTCCCATAACAATGGTTTCACATGGACTATGATAATGCCACTAAGCTGACAAACACCACCCCAAGATTGGGTTTGGACTACAAACTGCTTAGGACAATTTCAAGGTGGCTAGCTGAGATGATTCAGCCTCACAGACTATTTTAGCCAGGACTTGAGACAAGTCTTGCACTTTCACATTATGCAGAGACTAGAGAACAAATAATACAGCTACCTTGCCCAGGACTTGACAATTAACTGAAATTTTTCTTTTCAGGTTCCCCTAAAGATGTGGTCATCCCCAAACAACAGGAAGTAAACTTAAGAACACAATGTCCGCATTGCAAAGCGGTATGGTGTGTGGTTTTTGGTCTTTCAGGGGTTTATAGTTATTTGTCATTGTTTAGGGGGGGTTGTTTACAAGTTGTTATTGGTAATGGTCAGGAAAAAAGCTGAACAAAGGAGACTAGACTCAACATTCTTGTTTTGAAAAGAAAAAGAGGATATAGTTATAATAGGATTAAAGGGTATATTATTGAATATACTTTTAAAAAGCAACTACTTGTTTTAAATATTTTACATTGATATGCATCTTTGTATATTGATAAAAAGTTGAGATTATTTTGTTAGAACATACTGTACATACATTTCTAATCTTGTTCAAGGTATTGTACCTATACAGCTCATTTTAAAATAAAATGCTAATTTATAGTCCTTGAAAGTTACTACAAATTAATTGGGATATAAAGAAATGAAGGTTAGTAGTTAGTCATTACAATCAAACTTGTAGTCATGTTAGGTATGTGTTCAAGTCATGTTAGGTATATATTTCAAACAGAGATATATTTTAGATAGGCAGGTTGTCTTCAAATTCTTCAGAGATCTACAGAGTATGGCATTCATGATGTTTTAATAATATAGTTTCTTTTTTATGACAATGAGAAATGTCTGCTCCTGCCAGTACCAATCTACTTCAAAGAAGATGACGGGCATCCAAGAAACTCCATAAGGAGTTTACTTTCTTTATGACAGAAGTTATCCACTGGGCAAGAAGATAGCCTTGCCTCAACTGCTGGCAGTATGCTGTCCAAATGGCACAGGTAGGACACAAAAGAAAGGACTGCTGAACTTTGCCAAGACAAGGTAGGAAAGCCCTTCAGAAAGTCCTGCTTCATAGAACAGTGTGTCAGATATGCTAGGCAGGTAGACCAAAGATGGATGCCCCAAATTACAGAGGAAGCTTGGTTGACTCTCCAGGCAGCTAGCTGTTTCTGTCATGTCTCACAATTTTTTGAAATCACTTGCTTGCTCTTCCTGCTTACTCAGTTAATATTATTTCCTTCTTGGGTCTCTGGACTTTAAGACTAGATAGTTATAGTAACAAATTCAGAATAGAAACTCACTAAAGTGGCATAAATTTTGAGAGTCATCAACAGATAGTTTTCAGTTGATAATATAAGTTAGGATAGAAAGTGAATTAGGTACAACACTTAGATTCACCAAAATAGGATAAATAATGGAATGTTTTATCTGAATTTTTCAAGTGTCAATGGACTAAATTGATGCAATCATTGTCTGTATATATTGTATATAGCTATTGTACTTATTGTATATCATTTTTCTTATATTAATAGCTTTTTTAATTTTAGATAAAAAGCAGAAATGTGGTGATATTTTGTGTATACTCTAACAAATAGCTTGTGTGAAGATCAGAGGGCAAAGCCAGCCACTAGTTAGCCATAGAGGCCAGGCAGTGGTGGCACAAAACTTTAATCCTAAAACTTGGGATCTCATGCCTTTGCTCCCAGTACTTCGGAAGCAGACACACCTTAAATACCAACACTAGGGAGGTTGAGACAGGAAGTGATATGGCTGGGTAGAGAAAAGGAATATAAGGTTGAAGGAGATAGGAGCTCAGTCCTTTAGGCTGAGGAGTTGGTGAGGTGAGAAGTGTCTGTGGCTAGTTCTTTTGTCTCTTTGATTTTTCAGCATTTACCCTCATATAAGTCCAATTAGGATTTGTACTATACCCCTTCTGTTCTACTCCTCCTCCATTTGTGTTTAGGAAAGGGCATGTACCTCATGAGCATTAACAAAACATGGAATATCAAGTTTCAGTAAGACCAAATATCTCCCCATGTTTTAAGACTGGGCAAGGAGACCTAGTATGTGGAGTAGGATCCCAAAAGCCTGTAAAAGAGTAATTGCAGCTCCTGTTCCCACTGGTAGGAATCTCACAAGAGGACCAAGCTATACAACTGTATTACATATGCAAAGAGCCTAGGTCAATCCCATGCAGGCTCTCTGGTTGTTGGTTTAGTTTCTGTGAGCGCCTATGAGCCCAGGTTGGTTAACCATGTGCATTTTCTCATGATATCCTTGATCCCTCTGGCTACAATCCTTTCTACCAATTTTCTTCAGGATTCCCCTAACTATGCCTTATGTTTGGTTGTGAGTCTGCATCTATTTCCAGCAGTTGCTGGATGCTGCCTTTTTGGTGGCAATTTGGGCTAGGCACCAGTCTGGTCATAGGAGATAGCCAGTTCAGGTGATGTATACAGTATTGCTAAGAGTCTTAGCTGGGACAATCCTTATAGATTCCTGGAAGATTTCCTTATGCTATGTTTCTCCCTGACCCCACAATTCTCCACTTCCATTATACTCTTTTAATACTCTTCCCCTCTATCCCCCTCCCAACCCGATCCCTCATGTTCTCATCCCCACCCACCCTCAGTTTACTAATGAAATCTCTTCTATTTCCCTTTCTCAGGGAGATCTGAGTGTTCCCCCCCCCCCCCCCCCCCGTCATGAATCTTCTTTGTTACCTTGTCTCTCTGGGTCTATTTATTATACCCTAGTTATCCTTTATTTTACTGCTAATATCCTTTTGAGTGAGTACATACCATGCTTGTCTTTCACAGTCTAGGATACCTTTCTTGGGAAGATTTTTTTCTAATTCCATCCATTTACTTTTAAATTTCCTGGTGTCCTTGTTTTTAACAGATGTGTAATACCCCATTGTGTAAATGTACCATCATTTTTTTTTTATCCATTCCTGCATTGTGGAACACCTAGGTTGTTTCCAGATTCTGACTATTACAAATTTAGCTTCTATAAACATAGTTCAGCAAGTTTCTTGTGGTATGATTGATCATCCTTTGCCCAAGAGTGGTATAGCTGGGTATTGTGGTAGATGGAGTCCCAGTTTTCTGAGAAACTGTGACAGGGATGGTTGAATGGCTAAGAGTGTTGACTGCTCTTCTAGAAGGCCTGGGTTCAATTTATAATTTCTTTTTAAGGACTTTGGGTGGATTTTTCTTTTGGCTGCCAGTTAACAAAAAAAAATGACACAGACATTATTTATGAAAGCTTGGCTGTGTGTCTAACTGGCTCCTCTGACATAAATTGACCCATACCTTTTAAGCAACATTCTTTTACATAGCTCAGTTACCTTTATTTTGTGATGCTGATGCTGCTTCCTCTCTGTCTGTCTGATGACTCTGCATTTCTTCTTCCTAGAGCTCTCTCTGTCCCCAGAAATCCCACCTAACCTCTTTTCCTTCTCAGCTATTGGCTATTTGGCTCTATACTAAGCCATTTAGAAGGTACGTTGGCAAAGATGTATCTTCACAGTGTACAAAAAGCATTTTTTAACAATATTTTCCTTTTTGTCTAAATAAAAAGGAAAGGTTTTAACTCTAACATAATAAAATTATAAATAATAAAAATAATTATCACATAAGAGTTACATTTACAGTTTCCAGTCCATTTGTATTTGGCATATTTCATGAAAATATTGTATTATTTATTCAGTCTTGATGAGTCCAAATCTATGTACCTAATTTTTCTTCTATCATAATTAAGGAAAAGTATAACTATAATTATCTAGTGTTTAACTGCATCAAGACCCCAGAAGGATATAATACTACCTTAGTAAGTGGGAAGTTCAGTGCAAGCCACTTCCAAAACTAAAAGTAAGGACAGAAACAGCTGACAGCCTGGATGGTCACCCAATTTTCCTCTGCAACATTGGGGCATCCATATATACTAATCCTGATATTTTTTCCTTCAAAAAGAGATCTTTAAATCTAACTCCTTTGTTTAGCTTTTTTCTTGACTATTTACATGACCATTAACAACTTGTAATCAACCCCCCTCAATGATGACAAACATCTATAACTCATCGAATGACTAAAAGCCATTCATCACAACACTTGGGAATGTGGGCTTAATGTTCTCAAGACTGCTTCCTGTGGTGTTGGCGCACTGGCATCCTTAGGGGACCCTAGCAAAGTTGGAATAATAGTCAAGTCTTGGAAGAGTTAGCTGTATTATTTGTTGTCCAGTCTCTGTGCAATAGGAAAGTGCAGTGCTTATCTGAAATCCTGGCTGGAGTAATCACTGAGGCCGGAACATCTCAGCCAGTAATCTTGAAGTTGTTCTGGGGGAATAATTCTGAGGAAACTGCAACAAAGGCAGTCGGAGAGGCTGGATTAACTGGGCCAGCCATTTTCATTGATATCTGGTCTCCTTAATCTGAAAACACATAAACATTCAAAGGTAACATACATATCTGCATTAACAAATGTATGTAATGTATGGTGTGCAAAAGTCAGCTATAGATGAGTTTTTGTTTTATGTTTGAGTAAGTAAAAGGCATCTGTCAACTTTATATGTCCATTTGAACTGTATAGTCAAACTAATAGAAATCTCTATCCATGCTATATGAAAGGATGGCATATAATAATGTCATGAGGATAATGTAGGCAACAAGATTTATCATGTCTTATCTCATCTCGCAGCTGTTCCCATGTCAAGGGATCAGCTTACACATCACCTATTCTGTAGTCTTTTTTGGCTTCCTCTCCCAGGTCTGTAGCCAAGACACTCAGGAGGTCTTCCTTGGTCAAATCAGATTATTATTAATCTGGAAGGAATCCACAACCTTTTGTTTTTCTCTGGAAACAAAAGCATAACCTCTCCCCCGATGCAAGAGATTGTCTACTTCCATTTTGAAGTCAAGACATTTTTAAAGTATATAAGTTGGTTTAATTTAGTAAATTACATAATCCAATGTCTCTCAGCAGCTATTGTTTTTTGTAAGTTAGCATTTAAAAAAATCAAAGTTAACAAGACACCATATGGGATCCATACTCTCAGGGTATTTTCCATCCTTATATGGTTTAATTCTTTATCATTTTACTCTCTAAGATTTTATTATTTTTAAAATATTTTTTCTATGTCTGTCTATACCCATTTTTCCTTTAAACCTATACACATTGTTAAACATTCTGTAACATGTCTAGAGGTTTTTTTTTTCCATCTGAACTCGCTTTATTGCATATATGTATCCTTTTCTGTCTACATGAACAAAACCTTAAACCTGACATATGGTTTTGCTCATGGTACACTAGTGGCTTGAACATACAGGAACCTGCATTTTGCCTCAGTTTTGTATGTTTAGAATTTTTTAAAAGTTTTCTCAGGTCTTATGTTGATATGCCTGGTGGACATTGGGCATCATTTGTAGCAAGTCTTATTTGTCCTTCATGCCACCTCCCAAATAATCATATGGAGACTTCTTATTAATTATAAAAACTTGTACAATAGCTTAGGCTTATTTTTAACTAGATCTTATAACAAATTAACCCATATCTTTAAATCTACATTCTTTTATAGGGCTCAGTTACCTTTACTGTGTAATGGCCATGATGCTTCCTTTCTGTCTGTCTGGCAACTCCACCTTCCTTCTTCCCAGAGCTCTCTCTGTCCCCAGAAGTTTGGCCTAACCTCTCTTCCTGCCTAGTTACTGGCCATTCAGCTTTTTATTAAACTAATCAAAAGAAGCTTTGCTGAAGACACATCTTCACAGAGTACAAAAAGATTACTCTACAACAAAGGACAGCAAAACACTGCGAAATGACTTTAAAACAAACTTTATGAAGTTGATAGAGGTTCTTAAAGAGGAAACGAAAAAAAATCCTTAAATAAATTAAGAAAAACAAACAAACAAACAAATGGAATAAATCAATAAATCTCTTAACAAATGCCAAGACAGAAAAGAAAGAACAAACAAACATGTGAAGGAAACAGTTCAAGAACTTAAAATGGAAATAGAAACAATAAAGAAAACACAGACTGAGGGAATCCTGGAAATGGAAAATCTGGGTAAGTGAACAGGAACTACAGATGCAAACATCACCAACAGAATACAAGAGATGGAAGAGATAATCTCAGGCATATAAGATACTATAGAAGAAACATTCATCAGTCAAAAAAATGTTGTATCTAAAAAATTCCTAACAATATACATCCAAGACATCTGGAACATTATGAAAAGACCAAATGTAAGAATAATAGTAATAGAAGACAGAGAAGAATCCTAGGTCAAAGGCCCAGAAAATATATTCAACAAAATCATAGAAGAAAAATTTCCCAACCAAAAGAAGGATGTACCTATAAAGGCACAAGAAGCTTTTAAGAACCTCAAAGAGATTGGGCAAGAAAAAAAAAAAACAGTGCCATTGCCATATAATAATCAAAACACTAAATATACAGAATAAAGAAAGAATATTAAAAACTGCAAATAAATAAGACCTAGTAACATATAAAGGCAGACATATTAGAATCACACCCAACTTCTCATCAGAGACTCTAAATGCCAGAAAGGCCCTATCTTAATTAGGGTTTCTATTGCTGTGAGAGACACCAGGACCATGGAAACTCTTATAAAGGAAAACATTAATTGAACTAACAGCTTACAGTTCAGAGATTTTGTCCATTATCATCATGGCAGGAAGTATGAAGGCTGGGAGTAGGGTTGCCTGTAGGCAGTCATGGTGCTGGAGAACTCTACATCTTGATCCAAAGGCAATAGGAAGGGAACTGAGACACTGGGTATGGCTTGAGTATATAAGAGACCTCAAAGCCCACCTCCACAGGGACACACTGCCACTACTTTTGGGGGCCATTTCATTCCAAATTACCACATTCCACTCCCTGGCCCCCAAAGGCTTGTAGTCATATCATAATGCAAACAATGCATTCAGTCCAACTTCAAAAGTTTCCATAGTATTTCACAGTTCCAACAATGTTTAAAAGTTCAAAGTTCAAAGTCTCTTCTGAGATTCTTGCAATCTCTTAACTGTAGCCTGTGGTTGAAATATTGTGCACCCCAATAAACTTATATAGGGGTCAGAGAACAGAACAGCCACTATATCGGTCATTTGAGTTACAGATATTGTAATTGTTTACGATGGTTGGTTAAAGTTGTTAATTGAAAATGGTCGAAAGATTCCCAGAGAGGACTGCCCCAAGTCCCATGCCTGGGCACCAGCCATTCCGGGAAAGAACTGCCCAACTTGGCCCCAGGTTCTGGCCATCAGGCAGGATGCCCCCCACCCCCACCAGGAAGGTTTCCCTTCTCTAAGACCCCTGGCAGGCCCTGCAATCTCCATGCCCTGCCCCCACGCCCATCCGCCAAAGACCCCAGCCACTTCCTGACACTTACAGACCATCCCCCAGCTCCCATCCTGCCCAGACCTCCCATCTGGACAAGAGAGACCCCAGCCACTTCCTGAGACTTAGAGACCAGCCCCCACTCTCATCCGGCCCCGGAGCTCCCATCTGGACAAGAGAGCTTCCATTTGGACCAGAGAGAGGCCTCCTGAATCTGTCAGCTCTGTCTGGACCAAGAGCGCTGATAAGACCAAGAATGAATCCACAAGGAGATGGGCAGACGTCAAGGCAGAAGTACACACAGCAAAATGAAGAGCAATACAGCATTACCAGAACCTAGCCCTCCTCCAACAGCTAGAACTGAACATCACAAAATGGAAGAAGCAGAAGAAAGTAACCTTGTGAATAACATCATGAAAAGGCTAGAGCCTTATATAGAAGAAATCAACAATGAAATTGAGGAAAAGGCAAACAAAAATGGGAAGAATGCAATAAAAAACTAGAGGAAAGGTCAAATAAAGCAGAAGAAAACAATAAAGCCCTGAAAGAAAATCATGAAAAAGCAATGAAACAGATGAAGGAAACAGTCCAAGACCTGAAAAGGGAAATAGAAAAAATGAAGAAGACACAAACAGAGGGAATGCTGGAAATAGAAAATCTGAGTAAACGAACGGGAACTTCAGATGCAAGCATAACCAACAGAATGCAAGAGATGCCTGGAATGAAGCCTACTTGATCATGGTGGATAATTGTTTTGATGTGTTCTTGGAGTCTGTTTGCCAGGATTTTATTGAGTATTTGTGCATCAATGTTCATGAGGGAGATCGGACTGTAGCTCTCTTTCTTTGTTGTATCCTTGTTTGGTTTAGGAATCAGGGTAATTGTAGCCTCATAGAAGGAGTTTGGTAATGTTCCTTCTGTTTCTATTGTGTGGAACAATTTAGAGAGGATTGGTACTAACTCTTCTTTGAAGATCTGGTAGAATTCTGTGCTGAAACCATCTGGTCCTGGGCTTTTATTGGTTGGGAGACTTTTAATGACTGTTTCTATTTCCTTAGGGGTTATTGGACTATTTAAATAGTTTATCTGGTCTTGATTTAACTTAGGAATGTGGTATGTGGTATCTATCCAGAAAGTTATCCATTTCTTTTAGGTTTGATGGAAGAGAGAATCTCTGGCATTGAAGATACAGTAGGAGAAATAGATTCATCAATCAAAGAAAACACTAAAGCCAAAAAAGTCATGACCCAAAATGTCCAAGAAATTTGAGACACCATGAAAAGACCAAACCTATGAATAATAGGGATAGAAGAAGGAGAAGAATACCAACTCAAAGGCACAGAAAATATATTCAACAAGATCATAGAAGAAAAATTTGCCAACTTAAAGAAGGAAATGCCTATGAAGATACAAGAAGCCTATTGAATACCAAACAGACTAGACCCCCCAAAAAGTCCCCTCGTCACATAATAATTAAACAATGAAATATACAGAATAAAGAAAGAATATTAAAAGCAGCAAAGGAAAAAAGCCAAGTGACTTATATAGGCAAACCCATCAGAATAACACCCGATTTCTCAATGGGGACTCTGAAAGCCAGAAGGAAATGGACAGATGTAATGCAGACACTAAGAGACCACAGATGCCAGCCTAAACTAATATACCCAGCAAAACTTTCAATCATCATAGACAGAGTGAACAAGACATTCCAAGACAAAGCCAGATTTAAACAATACTTATTCACAAACCCAGCCCTACAGAAAGCACTAGAAGGAAAATTCCAATCTAAGGAAGTCAGATACACCCCCAAAACACAGGCAATAGATAATGCCATAGTGGTAAAACCTAAAGAAAAGAAGTACATACACACTACCACGAAAAAATAACAGGAATGAACAATCACTGGTCATTAATATCCCTTAATATCAATGGACTTAATTCACCTATAAAAAGACACAGCCTTACATAATGGATACAAAAGCAGGACCCATCTTTCTGCTGCATACAAGAAACACACTTCAAATTCAAATGTAGACACTACCTAAGAATAAAAGGTTGGGAAAAGACTTTCCAATCAAATGGTCTTAAGAAGCAAGCTGGTGTAGCCCTCCTAATACCCAGCAAAATAGCCTTCAAACTAAAATCAATCAAGAGAGATCAAGAAGGGCATTACATACTCATCACAGGAAAGATCCACCAAGATGAAGTTTCAACATTACTAAAGCTTAAACCACACATAAAACCCCACACATTAATAGTGGGAGACTTCAACACCCTACTTTCACCACTGGACAGATCTGCCAAATCGAACCTTAACAGAGATATAAAGGACTTAACTGATGTTATGACTCAAATGGACTTAATCAATATCTACAGAACATTCCATCCTAACAAAAAAGAATATACCTTCTTCTCAGCACCCCATGGAACTTTCTCTAAAGTCAACCACATACTTGACCACAAACAAATCTCAATAGATACAAAACAATTGGAAAAACCTCCTGTGTTCTATCAGATCACCATGGTTTAAAGTTAGATTTCAACAACAACAAAAACTACAGAAAACCTATACTCTCATGGAAACTAAATAATGCTCAACTGAATCACCAGTGGGTTAAGGAAGAAATAAGAAAGAAATTAAAGACTTCCTAGAGATCAACAAAAATGAAGACACCACATACCCAAACTTATGGGACACTATGAAAGCAGTGCTAAGAGGGAAATTCATAGCACTAAATGCTCACATAAAGAAGTTGGAGAAATCTCACACTATGACTTAATAGCACACCTGAAAACTCTAGAACAAGAACAAGCAAAGTCTCCCAGGAAAAATAGACACCAGGAAATTATCAAATTGAGAGTTGAAATCAATAAAATAGAAACAAAGAGAACAATACAAAAAATTAATGAAACAAAGAGTTGGTTCTTTGAGAAAATCAACAAGATAGACAAGCCCTTATCCAAAATAACCAAAAGACAGAGAGAGAGCATCCAAATTAACAAAATCAGAAATGAAAAGGGGGACATAACAACAGACAGTGAGGAAATCCAGAGAAGTCATACTTCAAAAATCTCTACTCCACAAAACTGGAAAATCTAAAAGAATTGGATAATTTTCTGGATAGGTACCGCATACCTAAGTTAAATCAAGACCAGATAAACTATTTAAATAGTCCAATAACCCCTAAGGAAATAGAAACAGTCATTAAAAGTCTCCCAACCAAAAAAAAGCCCAGGAACAGATGGTTTCAGTGCAGAATTCTACCAGATCTTCAAAGAAGAGTTAATACCAATACTCTCTAACTTGTTCCA
Organism: Peromyscus californicus insignis; assembly: GCF_007827085.1. Classification (NCBI taxonomy): domain Eukaryota; kingdom Metazoa; phylum Chordata; class Mammalia; order Rodentia; family Cricetidae; genus Peromyscus; species Peromyscus californicus. The sequence goes on along the minus strand of NW_026294391.1, from coordinate 71,104,481 downwards.
CACAATAGAAACAGAAGGAACATTACCAAACCCCTTCTATGAGGCTACAATTACCCTGATTCTTAAACCAAACAAGGATACAACAAAGAAAGACAACTACAGACCGATCTCCCTCATGAACATTGATGCAAAAATACTCAATAAAATACTGGCAAACAGACTCCATGAACACATCAAAACAATTATCCACCATGATCAAGTAGGATTCATCCCAGGGATGCAAGGGTGGTTCAACATACGAAAGTCTATCAATGTAATACACAATATAAACAAACTCAAAGAAAAAAACCACATGATCATCTCACTGGATGCAGAAAAGACATTTGACAAAATCCAACACCCCTGCATGATAAAGGTCTTGGAGCGATCAGGAATACAGGGAACCTACCTAAACATAATAAAGGCAATTTACAGCAAGTCAACAGACAACATCAAATTAAAGGGAGAGAAACTCAAAGCGATTCCACTAAAATCAGGAATGAGGCAAGGCTGTCTGCTCTCCCCAAACTTATTCAGTACAGTACTTGAAGTTCTAGCCAGAGCAATAAGACAACATAAGGAGATTAAGGGGATACAAATGGGAAAGGAAGAAGTCAAGTTTTCCCTATTTGCAGATGACATGATAGTATACTTAAGTGACCCCAAAGATTCAACCAAGGAACTGATACAGCTTATAAACATCTTCAGCAACATAGCAGGATAGAAGATCAACTCAAAAAAATCAGTAGCCCTCCCATATACAATTGAAAAACAGGCTGAGAAGGAAATCAGAGATACATCACCCTTTACAATAGCCACAAATGATATAAAATACCTTGGGGTAACACTAACCACACAAGTGAAGGACCTATATGACAAGAACTTTAAATCCCTGAAATAAGAAATTGAAGAAGATGTCAGAAAATCGAACGATCTCCCATGCTCATGGATAGGCAGGACTAACATAGTAAAAATGGCAATCTTACCAAAAGTAATCTACAGATTCAATGCAATCCCCATCAAAATCCCAACATAATTCTTCACAGACCTGGAAAGAATAATACTCAACTTCATATGGAAAAACAAAAAACCCAGGATAGCTAAAAGAATCCTGTACAATGACACAACCTCTGGAGGCATCACGATCCCTGACTTCAAGCTCTACTATAGAGCTACAGTAATAAAAACAGCTTGGTACTGGCATAAAAACCAGCATGTGGACCAATGGAATCAAATTGAAGACCCTGATATTAATCCGCACACCTATGAACATATAATTTTTGACAAAGAAGCCAAAACTGTACAATGGAAAAAAGAAAGCATCTTCAACAAATGGTGCTGACACAACTGGATATCAACATGTAGAAGGCTGCAAATAGATCCATATCTGTCAACATGCACAAACCTTAAGTACAAGTGGATCAAAGACCTCAACATAAATCCAGGTACTCTGAACTTGATAGAAGAGAAAGTAGGAAGTAGTCTTGAACACATTGGCATAGGGGATCACTTCCTAAATATAACACCAGTAGCACAGACACTGAGAGAAACAACCAATCAATGGGACCTCTTAAAACTGAGAACCTTTTGTAGAGCAAAGGATACGGTCAACAAGGCAAAGTGACAGCCTACAGAATGAGAAATATCTTCACCATCCCCACATCTGACAGAGGACTGATATCCAGAATATATAAAGAACTCAAGAAATTAGACATCAAAATGCCCAACAGTCCAATTAAGAAATGGGCTATAGAACTAAACAGAGAATTCTCAACAGAGGAAGCTCAAATTGCTGAAAGACATCTAAGGAATTGCTCAACATCACTAGTCATCAGGGAAATGCAAATCAGAACGTCTCTGAGATACCACCTTACACCTGTCAGAATGGCTAAGATCAAAAACACTGAAGACAGCTTATGCTAGAGAGCTAGGGGAACTCTCCTCCACTGCTGGTGGGAATGCAAGCTTGTACAACCACTTTGGAAATCAATATGGTGCTTTCTTAGAAAACTGGGAATCAATCTCCCCCAAGACCCAGCTATACCACTCTTGGGCATATACCCAAGGAATGCTCAATCATACCACATGGGCACTTGCTCAGATATGTTCATATCAGCACTGTTTGTCATAGCCAGAACCTGGAAACAACCTAGATGCTCTTCAACTGAAGAATGGATAAATAAAATATGGTACATATACACAATGGAATACTACTCAGGAGAGAAATCAATGACATCATGAGGTTTGCAGGCAAATGGATGGATCTAGAAAAAATCATCCTGAGTGAGGAAACCCAGACTCAAAAAGACAAACATGGTATGTACTCACTCATAGGAGGATGCTAGATGTGGAACAAGGATGACTGGACTGCTACTCACATCACCAGGGAGGCTACCTAGAAAACAGGACCCCAAGAAAGACACAGGGATCACCCAGTGACAGAGAAATGGATGAGATCTACATGAACAACCTGGATGTGAGTGGGGGTAATGAAGGGCGAGGGTGGAGGGAAAGAGAGCTTAGGGGAGCGGGAGATCCCTGCTGGATCAAGAACAGAGAGGGAGAACAAGGAATAAGAGATCATGATAAATGAAGACCACATGGGAAAAGGAAAAAACAAAGTGCTAGAGAGGGCCACAGAAATCCATAACCATACCTCCAGCATAGACTACTGGCAATGGTCGAGAGAAAGCCCAAACTGACTTACGCTGGTGATAGGATGGCCAAACACCCTAATTGTCGTGCTAGAAACCTCATCTAATAACCTAGGGAACTGGATGCAGAGATCCATGGCCAGGCCCCAGGTGGAGCTCCAGGAGTCCAATTGGCAAGAAAGAGGAGGGTTTGTATGAGCAAGAATTGTTGAGACCAAGATTGGAAAAAGCACAGGGACAAATAACGAAACAAATAGAAACACATGAACTATCAACCAGTTGCTGAGGAGCCCCCAACTGGATCAGGCCCTCTGGATAAGTGAGACAGTTGATTAGCTTGATCTGTTTGGGAGGCATCCAGGCACTGGGACCGAGACCTGTCCTCAGTGCATGAGCTGGCTCTTTGGAACCTCGGGCTTATACAGGGACACTTGGCTCAGCCTGGGAGGAGGGGACTAGACCTGCCTGGACTGAATCTACCAGGTTGAACTCAATCCTTGGGGGAGTCTTCGCCCTTGAGGAGATGGGAATGTGGGGTGCGCATGGGGGAAGGTGGGGAAAGGGGGGCTGGAGGGGGGAGAACAAGGGAATCCGTGGCTGATATGTAAAATTAAATTAAATTATAAATTTTAAAAGGAGAAAAAAAAGAAAATGGTCAAAAATAAGAAAAAGGAAAAAGAAGATATAGATAAGAGGTAGATTATTGAATCTACTCTGAAAAAAAGATAGAAATAATAGAATAATAGGGTAGATTATTGAATATACTCTGAAAAGAAAAAATGGGAATATATAGAAATAATAAGATAATAGGTAGATTTTTAAAAAAGATATAAAAGTAAAAGGATAAAACAATAGATTTTTGAATCTACTCAGAAAAGGAAAAAGAGAATGTGGATATGATAAGTTAAAAGGTAGATTATTGAATCTACTTTTTTAAAAGAAACTACTTGTTTTAATTAGGATAAGAAATGAATTTTTTTTGTCCGAATTTTTCAAATTTTAATATACTGGACATTGTTATTCTAAATAATGGAGTTTTTTGTCTGAATATGTCAAATGTGAATGGACTAGATATTGTTAATGTGATTCTTGCCTGTATGTATTGTATATACTTATTGTATATACTTTTTCTTATATTTTTATAACTTTTTTATCTTAAACAAAAAAGGTGAAATATATCTATATCTATATCTATATCTATATCTATCTATCTATCTATCTATCTATCTATCTATCTATCTATCTATCTATCTATATATCATGCACCCCAGTAAACTTATCTGGCAGTCAGAGAACAGAGCAGTCACTATGTTAAACATAGGTTTAGGCAGTGGTAGCACACACCTTTAATTCTAGCATTCAGGAGGCAGAGATCCATCTGGATATCTGTGAGTTCAAAGCCACACTAGAATCAGCCAGGTATAGTAACACATGCCTTTAATCCCAGGAAGTGATGGCAGGAAGTAGAAAGGTATATAAGGCATGAGGATCAGGAACTAGAGCCATTTTAAGCTTTAGCTTTTGAGCAGCAGTTCAGCTGAGATCCACTCGGATGAGGAAACAGAGGTTTCCAGTCTGAGGAAACAGGATCATCTGAGGAATTTGGTGATGTGAGATTGGCTGGCTTGTTCTGTTTCTCTGATCTGTCAGCGTTCACCCCAATACCTGGCTCCGGATTTGTTTATATTAAGAAGACCTTTTAAGAGTCATGCTACAGTAGCCCCCTATAAAAATAAGAAAAAATCACATACTTCCAACATATAATGGCACAGGATATAGATTGCCATTTCAAAACATAAGGAAGGGAGCATAATGATGAAATACTAGACAAAGAAAGACCAAAAACCAGCTGGGTAAACTCCAAATTCTACTTTTGAATTTTGAATTGCTAGATGAGGTTTTACTAGAAATTTTAAATCTAAACTATTTGAATAATGAAGAGAATGGAATTTTCTGAATTGGCTATTAAGCTAAGCAAAGAAGCATTTATTTATGAGTTTTGGTACAAGCTAGGAAAAGCAAATATAATGTATATATAAAACCAATTATGTTATAATGGATTATACTTCCACAACTGCATATATTTCTACACAATCAGGTGATGCATGGGTTTGTAAATGTGTTTTATTCATAAAGGAAGTGCTACAAATTACATAAATAAAAACAAGATACTCAATATGTAATAGCCTTTAGTGATGTCTAGATTAGCCTGCTATATGTTTGGAAACAAAGTGAACTACTAACAAACATTTTACCTTCTACATTGACTTTCAAAGTTCAAGATTATCCATTCTCCTCTTCTGTTTCATGCATCACAGATTTCCCAGATGGTTTACTCTTATTAAAACACCTGTCTATGCCTCTGAATCACATTTTAGCTAATGATTTTGACTTTAGGCTGCACTGTCTCTTTTTGTCTCTATTAAATGTCTGTGCCTCCATTATTTGTTAAGAATGTTCTTAGATTAAGTTCCCAGATTTTTGCCCAGGATGGTGTGACAAAAGGAATGTGTCACTGAAAATGTCCCTAGTGAGAGAAAGAGAAAGGAGCATTAACTACTTAGAGGTATGGTTTGAATCTAAAACAGTTAAGACTGTAAAATTTCAAGGAAGCCCTATAAGTTGGAAGGCACTTCAGAGATGACACAAAGTGTGCTCAGGGACCATGTTCTCTATCCCCTAATCACTGAGTAATTGGAGATATGTCGTCTCTGGGAAGAGATATTAACCCTGTGAGTGGCAGCACACCTTTATTGAAGGAAACTGACAGTGAGACACTCTGTTATGTGTGATCAGCCATCAGCAATCCTGTGTTTAGGCAATGAAGGTCGCAGTCTAAGCTTAGACACTGACTAAAGAACCACATTTTAATTTTCTTTTTTTTTTTTTGGTTTTTCGAGACAGGGTTTCTCTGTGTAGCTTTGCGCCTTTCCTGGGACTCGCTTGGTAGCCCAGGCTGGCCTCGAACTCACAGAGATCCGCCTGGCTCTGCCTCCCAAGTGCTGGGATTAAAGGCGTGCGCCACCACCGCCCGGCTACAAGTTTTTTTTTTTTTTTTTTTTTTGTTTTGTTTTTTTGGTTTAATTTTCTTAATATCACCAGATTTAACAGAGAACAATACAAATCAAATACATATTCTTAGTTGTATATTTCATATATATATATAAAAACATAGTTAAGTTACATATTATTTATAGATTGTATGTGATGTGAACATATCTTAGTGAATTTTTATGGGAAAATGTAAATCTATAGTGAATATTAGGTAACTTGTATAATTCAAGAAAACAACTACCTATATGGATTACAGTGAAAGTATTCATTTGTTATTACCCCACACAAATTTTGGATATAGTTATCTTTTCAAAAGAAATGTTAAAATGTTTGTATAGCTGTACCTTATAAGTATCACTTCATATTTTCAAGCACTACATATTATTTTATTTGTACAATATCTTTAAGCAGTATGATTACTGAAAAATTAAAAATAAAACATCATGAATAATGAACAAATATTTTTCTGAAAAAGTAACATAGAGCAATGATTACTAAACAGTTGAAAAATATCATAAAATGATATTGAAAGATTTGGGGTAACTTATGTACCAATCTATAACCTTTAATTTTCTTTTATGTTTATTAAAATGTAGCCTAGTTACCCTCAGTTAAACAATATAAATCCATAATTTTTTTTTCTGGAGCTCTCCAATTTGGCTAATCTAGCTGGGCAACAAGTTCCCCAGATCCTCCTGTGGCCTCACACTATTCAAGCTTTGCAATAAAAATCATGTAAAAGTATTATTAGTTATATTCTTATTTCTGGTGAACTAGTGAATTTCTAGTTGTGTAGTTTTTATTCTTTGTAATCATAATCCAGAAATGTACTCTACTTTGGGCTCCATATTTATTATATCAATTCATATTTAACAATATTATACACATTGATGTTAAAACATTTTCCCACTTGTTCACAAACTTTGTCAAGTATTTACTTTGTCTTGAAATTGGCAAATTTTCCCACTGTTTTGTTGAAACAAATGACTTGTTGGAGACCCTGGACTCTGTTCCCCTGGATTCTGTTCCCAGGGACCCTTCCTTACACCAGTGGATCCCCAGCTCCTTGCCATGTGTGCTGCTGGGCCCTGCCTCCAATCTCAAAAGACTCCAGCCACTCGGACAGGTAATACCATTCATAGCTGGCACGAGCCACACCAATTTGCTCAGATTTCAGCTGCTCAGGTGCAGGCCAAGCTAACACACAGAAAGAAGGACAACTCCCAGCTTGAACAGAGATTCCCAAATAGACCAGAGGTCATGCCAGCTGCCAGAAAGCCATGGCAGAAAGTCCAGAAAATCAAAGAGGAAATAGAAATCAAGGAATAAAGTACTCATTAAACAAAGAGAAACTCAGAAATCAGAGACTACAACTAATCATCCCAAACCCAGACGCCTAAAGACCAGTGTAAGAGCACAATCAACAACAGCCAGGGCAATATGGCAGAGCCCATCAATACCAAGACCTGGATATTCCAAGCCATCCAAAGCACAAGAAAATGACCTTAAAACCAACTTTATGACTATGACAGAGGTCCTTAAAGAGGAAATGAAAAAATTCCCTTAAAGAAATTGAGGAAAAGACAATCAAAAAATTAGAGGAAATCAACAAATCCCTTAAACAATGCCAATAAAAAATAAACAGAAGAAGGAAACTATGCATGACATGAAAATCAAAATAGAAGCAAGAAAAATACTAGCCAAAGTCCCCCCAAAAAAATTCTAAGAAAACACCAGAAGATAGGTTTTTGTTGTTTTTCCTTTTGACATTATTTTGATTTTATGACTGCCAAATTGTTATATATGTGAGTATTTATGCATACATGTAATACATGTAATTGAAAAAGTTAAAGTTTCATCAAACTGCATTTTCACATTCAAGTACAAAAATGTTTTTGCAAGGCTGAAAAAAGTGTGCAGATGTAACACATATTATAAATACAGGTTTCTGCAAAAACTGTGTAATGATTTCAATGTACAGATTTAATTAGCTATTTCAAAATGTTTATATTTAAGACCATCACTATAGACTACAAATTTATTTTAGTGTATTTAAAAATTTCATACTTAAACATGGAATACAATTGAAATTTTTGTTACTGAATATACATAATACTAACTTCCATATATAAATCCATAATTTGTATACTTTCCTCTCCCAGGCAGATAGGACAATTCAAAAATCACAAAGCAGAAACACTTAGACACTATCAACTGTTTCATTTATACTAACTCACATGAATTGTTTATTTCTATTTTTGTTAAACTAATCATATCAGACACAATCTGGATCAATTAGGAGTAATAAAATCAAATTTTGGTAATTCATTTTTAATGTGATTTTAAGAAACTCATGGAATTTTTCCTTCATTCAAGTGATTTTTAATATATACTAAATAAAATCAAATGGGATCATTCACATACATATGAATGAATCTGATTGATTTTTGAACATTTGTTTTAAGTGTATATAAAATATAATTTAAAAAGGAGTCTAGCCAAGAAGCATATTTCCTATAACAATTGAACAAAATAAATCAAGCTCATAGAAAATGTGATCACCAAATAAACTTTTTTTTTTGTTTTTTGTTTTTTTGAGACAGGGTTTCTCTGTAGCTTTGTAGCCTGTCCTGGATTAGCTCTGTAGACCAGGCTGGCCTTGAACTCACAGAGATTCATCTGCCTCTGCCTCCCGAGTGCTGGGATTACAGGTGTGTGCCACCACCGCCTGGCGAAATAAACTTTTAAAACAAAATAAAGTTTGAAATTCTAATAAATTTTGAAAACATTAAAAAGAAAAAAGTTGCCAAGTTCAGTATTCTATATGCTTATTTCTTCTGTAAATGTATGTTATTCTGTGCTTAGTATATTAATTGTTCTGGTTTATATTTATTGTAATCTATGTAGATGTTAGTATGTAGCTAGAGTTTTCCTGCCTGGCCCACAGTCAGGACAAATGTCTATCACCTGCCAGTCCCACAGCCCCTCAGACCAGACCAAGTAAACACAGAGACTTATATTGGTTACAAACTGTATGGCCGTGGCAGGCTTCTTGCTAACTGTTCTTACAGCTTAAATTAATCCATTTCCATTAATCTATACCTTGCCACATGGCTCGTGGCTTACTGGCATCTTCACATGCTGTTTGTCATCATGGCGGCTGGTAGTGTCTCTCTGACTCAGCCTCCCACTTCCCAGCTTTATTCTCCTCCTTGTCCTGCCTACACTTCCTGCCTAGCCAATGGACAATCAGTGTTTTATTTATTGACCAATCAGCAACACATTTGACATACAGACCATCCCACAGCATTAGTAACTCTACAAAGTGAACATTAGTTTGTGCTCACATTTTTAAAATTCCAGGAAATGATTCTCAAAATTATTTACTCAACTATGAAGTGGTAAAGTATAATATAGAATATAAATACACAAATATAATAGTATATCAGATAATGTGCTGTATATTTATAAGTTCTTTTTTTAGCCCTATGTGAATATATTTCCATATAGATTGTATATTAGATGTAATATGTATTTAGAACCAAATAGTTATAATTTAATCCTTATAAGTTTAGATAAAAGGAAAGAAAAGACACAGATATTGAGCTATAAGTAGAAAGATAAGAGAATCTGTAAACATTTGGAATGTTACAAGTATAAAATTTGGATGCTGGTTGTGGCCTTCAGTGAAGGAGATAATCAAGACCAGAAATAGTTCATAGTTTTGTGTTGTATAAGTTTAGTACTTAATAGTTTTCACTTATATCACAAGCCATTTCACTTCAATTAGAAGGTCATACGTTATGTATTACTTATCTATTGGACTGTCACTAATGTATAGATATGTTGTATTTGCAATAATGTGTTTCTCATGGCATTTATTCATATCTAGCTACAAAAACTGCAGTAACATTTTCAATGTCATTATTATGATTTTATTGAATTTTGAAGGGAACCAAATATTTCATTGAGCAGAATCTCTAGAAGTCCCTGGTATGACTTTGTCTATTTCTCTGTTGCTATCTCCACCAGGATATTGTTTAATTTGTGGCCAGTAGCAATACTTCTATCAGCAGAAATAGATGTCAAGGGAGTTGCAAACATCATCTTGGTTCACTTGCTGACTCAGTGTAAATAAACAGCTTCATATTCCAATGATAAATATGAAGGTTAATTCTCTTCTCCGAAATGTTTACTGTAGCACATAGCTTGTATTCAGTTTTGCAGTGTAATGGAACCATACTAAATTTACAGATCACAAGATATTGTTTCAGATGAATATTAACATTACTAAATTTTAGAGCTGAAAATTTAAAAAAGAGAGTGATAATCCTACTTTAATTTCCAGAAAAGTTACAGAAATGATGTTTAAAATCTTGAAAGTTGTCGAAAGTACACCCACAAATGGGACAAAGATATTTCCAATTGTTCTTGTACGTTATGATTACTAGTTTCAGTTTGTGACTAGGTCTCCAAATACTTTTAAAATATTTTCTATGGACAATGTTCTGGGTTGGGAACTGTGGCAGGTAGAATCTTGGCCTCACAGGAGGGTGGTTTCCATTGTTGTTTTGATAGGACTTACTAGTTTTTCTTTGAGTCAATCTTTCAATAAGTGGGTGGTAGTAGTACACTCTCAAAGGCCTTCCAAAGACAATATTCCTTTCAATGTTGTTGAGAATATTTGGGTCAGAAAGAATGGCGACATATTTATGGTTTAACCAAGTGTTATGTAGACAACGTTCAGGTGGAGAGAAATTTCTCCTGCACAATAGGTAAATAATCATCCTATTTATCTCATCAAAATGAATTAATGGGACCCGCTGTTGCAGGGAATGAGAATGTACTATTTTGTCACATGTGGAATTAGGAAAATAATCACTTATTTTCATCTCCATCCTTCCTGGGTAGAACATTGTTTTATCAGATAAGGGCTTGTTTTCATGAATTTGTGGTTGTGGGATAGAGAGATAGATAATGCTAAACAATCTTAACCTAGGAAATATCAGCTTTCTTGGAATAGGTATCTGTAGTAGAGGAACGTCTTCTGTTAATTCTTCATTTGGTGGATCATTTTGAGTCTTCTCTGCTTCAGACTGGCTATTTTCTGTTGCTTGGGGACACATATCTTCTTGGGAGATTGATGAATTTAGCTCCCTGCTTGATTCATTGGTTTCCACCTGAGAAATTATGTTGGTATCAGCAAGTAGAAGTTCTTTCTCTGTCTTGCAGGCATTTGGTTGTTCAATTTCAGCATTTTTGAGAGCATTTTCAGCTGTATCATTTCCTTGGTCAGGAGAAGACATGCTAGATACTACTGAGAGAGAGGGAGATAAAGCTTTATTAAATAGAGGAATGTTTCACTTCCTAATAAGACAGCATTTTAGTCTTTCAGAAAGCATGTAGATGTGTCATTTCTGTGCTTCTTCATAACTCTAAACATATTAGAGACCTCACTCCCGACAAAAATTGACTGTCTCTCTGCCCAACAGCAGCAATAAACTTTCTTGGTATCAAAAGGTATTACAAGTTGGTAGAGAAGAAAAACTATCAACACTCCTACTCTGTTGTCAACCAGAGGAGCCAAAGTAACAACCAGTGTGACAAAATATACCTATTGATACATTGGCGGTATGATTGCTATGGAGTTAATCAGCAACTTTCTGATTGGAACTCTTACTCAGTATTATTTTGCTAATCAGATTTAGCAAAAAGTTACTTTCTAAAGGCTTTATATTTTTATTTTATACCCATAGATTACTGCAGCTCTCATCCTTAATTAGGAAATTTTCTTATTCCCTTACACAGTGGTTAACAGAGAATCATTAGTAGTCAGAGTATAAAGGGTAAGTAACTATAGTCTACTCATCCCCAAGTGAGAAATCTCTATCAGCTTCTCCAGATCAGGTTCAGTGACCTTCCTGGAAGAGGTGGTGGAAAAATGGCAAGAGCCAGAGTTTGGGGAGGAATTCTTTGGAAAAGTGGCCTCTGTCCATTATACTCATGAGCTCACAGCAGCTCCAGCTAGCTGTATAAAATGTTCACAAGATCAGTAAGCCAATCAAAATTCATCTAGAAGCCTTCACCCCAGCCCAGAAGTTTTGATTTGTTTTTGATAAAAAACAGTGATGGGGAAAAGAAAAATATAAATACTCTGATATCAATTATGTATAAATTTAGGGAATTAGCATGGCTTGCATTTCTTCTCATGTCTACCTTTCATGAACTACTCTAGAAGTTATGGATAGGCAAGCTGTACTTTATGAACCATTGTCTAATAAAGGAGACCTGAGGAAACTTTATATCTTGAATTCACCTCTACTAATAAATTTCTTTCCTCTAACTATTCAACAGGCATTTTGTGTATTAATAGACTTGAGTTTGTATTGCATGCTCATCTTTTCCTTCAACTTAAGACTTAATTTAATGTTTATGAATGTTTGATATTAAGGAAAGAATGAATGTTTTTTTCCTATCAAAAGGATTTCACATTATTTTGCAGTAAATGAGTGTAATTATATTTAATTTCATAGTCTTCACTACATAGTGCTATTTTAAGACCATAAACAAACTATCTATTAATTTTCTGCAATATTTAAGCAATTTACAAATTTATTTCTGTTCAATATAATAGTTTGTTATGATTTTACTTCTTTCATGCTAATTTCTTTCTTCCTTATTTATTTATTATTGTGTAATAGTGCATGATGGATATGAATGAATTTGAACAGCAAGCACCTTTACCTACTGAGCTTATTTTGCCACTCAGCATCTTAATTGCATTATGTCTTTTCTAGTTCCTACTCAGGCATTCTACCTGAAGAGTTCACTCCTAATTCTCTAAACTACTTTTTAAAAAATCTATTCTCCAGAGTTTTCTTTTTTTTCCATTTCCACAGGCATATGTATGGTACCCTGATAAAACTTTTTGAGTTTTTGTCCTTTCACATATAGAATTTAAAGAAAAATCTCTACCAAAATACATTTACATACACAATTGCAATTATAATTAAGATAAAGTAATAAATAGAACCTATGTTTTAGGAAAACTTTGAAATAATTAAACTTACTAGTTTGATGGCAATAAGACTGGAAGCTTTTTAATAAGGATGAGATTCAGCAACTGGGTGAGAAGTGCAGCTTTGTGGTTATCTATAGATCTTGTTGGATAGATCCTTAAATCAAATAAAAAATATTTTCAGAAAATCGAAGAAAAGTGAAATTCTACACCTTCCTTCCATAAGATAATGCATGAGCTGATTTGTTTTGGGGTAGGACCTTGTTCTTATATTCAAGGGTAACTTTTAGAAACATTGCTCCATTTTAACTTCTGAAGTGGTATTTATATAAGAATATACATGTTAATTGTTTATATATTGAGAATTATGTCACAAATATTTATACTACTATATGACAGTAAGATAATTATCAAGAGAAGATATGTTATATAAAAAGACTGTCTTACGTAAAGAAGTCACATCAAATATCATGTACTTAGAGGATAATGATGTTAATAAAAACAGATATCTTGGGCCCCAATAATTCTTATTCCACCTCAGCCATTCCTCCCAGGATATCTCCATTCCTTTTTTGACTCCCTGCCAACTGCAGGCTGAAGACCCACTCTCTTCTAGAAATCCCATAATCACCAAACTTGGCAGGGACCCAGGCAAGCTACATGTACTCTACTTCATCATCGAAGACTTCCTAGGATACTACTATACCCACCACTACTGCCTCCCTTATCCCATCTTTCCAGCCTACAATCATACTCTTTGGATTCACTATGACATGTAGTATGAAAACAGGGTCCCCATAATTCTCCATTTACCAACCTACTCAGCCATTTAAGCTAGTTCGTCTCCCATCTTTTGGAATTTTTCCTTTACCCTAGACCCTCTTCCAGGAATCCCGTAAGTACCATACTTGGCAGGTACCCCGGTAAGCTACCTGTGCTAAAAGAAAGATCTTCCAGACAAAAATTAAACAGAGAAATCCTAGAGTTAAATAACATTATAAAACAAATGGACTTAACAGATATATGCAGAACATTCTATACAAATCCTAAAGTACATAATTTCTTTTTAGCAGCCCCCTAGAACTTTCTTCATAATTGATGATATATTAGTTCAAATACAAATTAACAAATATAGGACACTTTAAATAGCACCTGGCATTCTGCCTTATCATCATGAATTAAAGCAAAACATCAATAATAATAGAAACATTAGGGAGTACATAAAATCAGGAAAGCTAAATAAATCAGCACTGAATGAAAACTAGGTCAACAAAAAAATTAAGATGAAAATTTAAAACCATTTTAAAAATAGAATAAAAATCAAAACACAACGTTCTAAAATGTGTAGGTCACAATGACGGTAGTTCTAAGAGGAAAGTTCATAGCATGAACTGTCCACATCAAAAACAAGTAGATATCACTTAATAATAACTTAATGATATAATTAAATGCTTTAAAATAGGAATAAATAATACCTCCAAAGACTAACTCTCAGGTTTAAAATTATTGATGTAGACATATAAAGAATAAGTGAAAAGAAGAGTTGGTTGTAGACAAATTTCTAAATGGTCTTAATAAATAAAAAACATGGAGCAAGGAATTTGGGTTAAAGCCTGAGAAAAAGAACAGAGGAATAGGACAAACCACAGGCTAACCTCACCTCACCAACTCTGCAGCTTCCAAAGAGAGCATTTTCCTATAAACTCACATTTATATGCCTTTTCTATTCTGTTCTCTCATTGACTCTCTTATGATAGCTACATCATTTCCTCTTCCTACACAGCTCTGTCACTTTCTGTCTGTCTGTACAGACCTCCAGACCTCTATGGTTGCTATTGGGATTAAAGGCGTGTGTCACCACACTTGGCTCTGTTCTCTAGTGTGGCCTTGAACACACAGGGATCCTGCCTGTCAAGTGATAGGATTAAGGGCATGTGCTACCACTCCCTGACTTCTTTGTTTACTTATAATGGCTGGCCTTTTTCCTCTGATCTACAGGCAAGCTTTATTTATTAAAGCTCAAATAAAATATCACCACATTTCAGCACAAATAAAATATCACCACATTTCCCCTTTTTTGTCTAATAAAAAAATTATAACTAATATAAGAAAAACTGTATACAATAAGTACGATAACTATATGCAATATATAGAAGTAATAAGTGCATCAAAATGTCTAGTGCATTTGCATTTGACAAATTCAGAGAAAATATTCCATTATCTATCCTATTTTGGTTAGTCCAAAATGTACCTAATTCATTTTCTATTCTAACTTATATTACCAACAGAAACCTATCTTATGATGTCTTTCTAACTTATACACTTAACACCTCTTAGTGAGTTTCTCTTCTGAAGTTCTTAACAAGAAAAACTATAAATCTAACTATCTAATCTTCAACTCCCTCAGAGACCAGAAAAGGAAATATTATCTAGTAAAACAGGAAGTGCAAACAAGTGACTTCCAAAAAAATGAGATATGACAGAAACAGCCAGCTTCCTGGACAGTCACCTGAGGTTTCTCTGAACATTGGGGCATCATCTTCAGCCTACAGGCCTACAGGATTAGCATGTCTGAAAGACTCATTTGTGAAACAGGATGTACACAAGGCCTACAGCTCAACCTCACATTCAGTCAGTGTGAATATTCCATGTTCCAGATAAACTTGAATTTCACCAGTGTTCTGTCATGATTCAGGATTTTAAATTCTAGAAAGTGCTGATGTTCTTGAAATTCAGCTTTCCATTATTCTCGGCTTGTGGGTGGCTTCATCTCCCTTATTAAATGCCAGTCTACCATTGTGAGGTTAGACTTTGTCTGCCTAGTTACTCCTTCAAGAATAGCTGTTTCAGCTGCTGTTTCACTGCACACCAGAAGCCATCAGTCCATTGCCTGTTCAGCTGCCTTCGAAGAAAGGGACACTGTACCTTTTCCAGATTGCAAAACCACTTCAGTGATGGTGCCATGGCCTGGCCTCAGGTTGCCAAAGCTTCAACCACATTTGTCTTGGCAAGGATCGGTAGTCCTCTGTTTTGTGCCCTGTTTGTCCATTTTGGATAGCATTCTGTCAGTAGTCAATGCAAGGGCACTTTCTTGCCCAGTGGCTAACTTTTGCCACAGTGAAAGTTAACTCCATGTGGAGGTTCTTCAATGCCCTTAACTTCTCTGAAGTAGATTGGTGCTGCCAGGAGAAGACATGTTTCATAGTCATAAAAATAGAAAAAAAAATCTATGTTATTTAAACATTTTAAAGGCCATATTCTGTAGATCTCTGAAGGGTTTGAAGATGACCTGTTTAAAATATATCACTGCTTGACCTTGAAAATGTACCTAATGTGACTACAAGTTCAATTTTAATGACTAACTACTAACTTTCATTTATTTGTATCTTAACAGTTGGTAATAATAACATTAAAGGTTAGCAAATTGCATTATGTTGTTAAATGAACAGTATAGGTACAATATCCTGAACAAGATTAGAATTATAATACAGTATTTTCTAATAAAATCAATCTCAAATTTGTATCAATATACATAATTTGTATACAATATACAAAAATCTAATCCAATGTAAAATATTTTAAACTAGTAGTTGCCTTTTAAAAGTAGATTCAATAATCTACCTTTTTACCGATATCATGTATATATCCTCTCTTTTTTTCTTTTCAAGTAGATTTAATAATCTACCTTTCATTCTATCATTTCTATATTTTTTTCAGAGTAGAGAAATAATCTACCACTTATCTATATCCTTTTTTCTTTTCTTTTTTTTCAAACAAGAACCTTAAATCTAATCTCCTTTGTTTAGCCTCTTTCCTGACCATTAACAATAACAATTTGTAACCTGCCATCCTAAACAATGACAGTTATCCAAAACCCAAAACCCACAGAAAGACCAAAAACCACCCACCCCACCCTACCTCTTGGGAATGTGGGCATTGTGTTCTTAAAATTGCCTCCTACATTTATGGGCAAAGGCATCTTTAGGGGATCCTGAAAAGAAAATTTTTGGGTTAATTTTCAAGTCCTAGGAGAGGTTGCTGAATCATTTGTTGACCGGTCTCTGAATAATGCAAAAGAACAGGGATTATCTCAAGTCCTTGCTCAAATAGTCTGTGAGGCTGGATCACATCAGCTAGCCATCTCAAAATTGTCCTCAGCAGTTTGTATTCCAAAGGTGGTTTTTGAGTGATATGTATCAGCTTAGTGGTATTATTATTTTCCTTGTGGAATCGTCCTTGTAGGGCCCCACCATCTTTCTGGAGACTTCAAATTCGCTGATAGGCCTGGTCTGATTCCCTGCAGAAAACTGATACAGACTCCAACACAAAAACATGTATAGACAGCTAAATGAAGCCCTTTATTTCTAGAATTGGTTAGTACTCTCTTAGACCATTAATATCATAACCAAAGCTATATATATATATATATATATATATATATATATATATATAATCTTATAAATTTTCATATTAAATTCATACCTTAATGCTGTGGGATGTTCTGTATGGCAAATGTGTTGCTCTGATTGGTTAATAAATAAAACAATGATTGGCCAGTAGCCAGGCAGGAAGTATAAGGGGGGACTAACAGAGAGGAGAATTGAGGGAACAGGAAGGCAGAGAGAGAGGCACTGCCAGCCACCGCCATGACAAATGAGATGTAAGGTACCAGTAAGCCACGAGCCATGTGGCCACTTATAGATTAATAGAAATGAGTTAATTTAAGATAAAAAAGTAGATAACAAGAAGCCTGCCATGGCCATACAGTTTGTAAGTAGTATAAGCGTCTGAGTGATTATTTTATACTTGGGTTGTAAGACTGTGGAGGCTTGGTGGGACATGGAGAGAAGCTCTCCAGCTACACCTTAAGAAAAGTTTACAGAATCAAAATGAAACCAAAGAATTGAGATTAGTGGCAATGGAATAGTCCCTTAATTTTGGTTTTCTTCTGTCCCATATCAAATGTCTCTTTCTTCTGACATGATACAGAGATTTTGCACTTTCCTTTTAACAAACATGCTTGGTTTAGAGAAGGAGAGAGCCATTCTCCAACTCCAAAGCCAATTTTAGTTTTTAATTGAACTGGGACTACATAAAGACCATTTGTTTTAAGTGTCTGTAGAGAAGAGCAGAAACAAACACTTCGGAAGACTTATGAACTTTTATATGTGATATACCAATAGGCCAATTTACTTTTTTACTTGGGACATTTTTTTTTTCTGAACAATGTGTCCTTTTTCTTCAGATGTCTCATTTGTCCAGTGTTCTTCAGATTCCTTAGCTTTCCTTCTCCTGAAAGACAAATACAAAATCCCTTCCCCAAGCCTAACTTTTGGAGGTTCCCTTTTGGCGAGTTATATCTGATTAAAAGAAAAGCATTTGTTAATGATATAAGTTAGTTTAAATTGGATAGTCATGCTGGTCAATGAACTATCACCTCTTCTAAGTAAGAAATCTCTCTTGTTCAAATTGAACCTTTATCAATTTTGATGGTATCCATAACTTTTTTCTCCTGTGGAAACAAAAACAAAGCTTCATCCCCAATGTAACACATATCCTGGTTTCCATTCTGAGGTCAGCACATCCTTAAAGTTTATAAGCTGATTTAATTCTGTAGTTTTTTTTCTATTATCCAATGTCTTTCCACAGCTCTTGTTACTTTCTCATTAGCATTGAGAAAATTCAAAGTTAATGAAGCATTATGTAATCTATTTCTGGTTTTTTTTGTTACTGCTTTCTGTTTATTTATCATATCCTTTAGAGATCAATTTGATCTTTCTATGACTGCTTGGCCTGCAGGATTATGTGTTATATCTGTAGTATGTTTTATATTGTAAAAAAGCAAAAAAAACTGTTCCATTTTATTAGAAACATATGCTGGAGCATTGTCAGTTTTAATTTGTGCAGGTATACCCGTGATGGCCATAACTTCTAGCAAATGTGTGATTACAGAATCAGCCTTTTCAGAACTCAGAGCAGTCGCCAATTGAAATCCTAAGTAAGTACCAATGGTGTGGTGTACATATTTCAGTTTTCCAAATTCTGAAAAGTGAAACACATCCTTCTACCAGATTTCATTCCTCTGAGTACCCTTTAGGTTACATCCTGCTGGTAGTAGAGTCTGATTGTGAAAAGAACAAGTAGGACATTTCCTTGGCTTTGTGCTAGGATATGGAAAAATCCATTTTTAAAACTTTACTATTAACATGATGTTTTTATGTAATTTTGAGGCCTCTAGCACACTTGCAATCAATAATTTATAGTCTTATCATTATCTTGTGCTAGAGGGCCTGGACTCATATTGTATCAGATGTGAGTTATGTATAAAAGATGCTTCCTATTTCTGATTATAACTTGTAACTGAATAAATAACAAAGTTAATTCTGACTCATCAGAGATAAATTCTGCAGTCTTAATATGTAATACCACCCTTTCAGCATACTGAGAGTCAGTAACTATGTTGAAGGGTTCAGAAAAATCCATTAATACCAACAGAATAGCATACAATTCTGATTTATGAACTGAATTATAAGAACTTTGAACTACTTTACTTAAATTTTCTGATTTGTAACCTGCCTTTCCTTGTTTGATTGCATCTGTATAAAATGTATGGGCTCCAGATATGGGTGTTTCCTTAACAATTCAAGGCAGAATCCAATGAGTTCTCTTTATAAGGTGAATTCTATCAGTTTTGGGATATTTGGTATTAATGTCTCCAAAAGAATTACTGCAAGCTCTTTGCCAAGGTTCACTTTCTACCCATAACTTGTCAACTTCATCCTTAGTTAAAGGTACTACAATTTCTTCTGGGTCTATTCCTGCTAATTGACAAAGTCTCAATTTTCCTTTTAGAATCAAGTCAGAGATCTTTTCCATAATTATTTTTCACTCGGTTTATTTGGTAGAAATATCCATTCCAATATAATATCTTACCTCTGTACTAAAATTCCTGTAGGAGAATGCTTAGAGGGTAAAATAACCAAAATGTAATCAAACTTTGCATCTACATAATAAACATGTCCTTCCTGTACTTTCTTCTCCAACAAGGCCAATTCTCTCTCAGCTTCAGCTGATAATTCTCTTGGACTATTTAAGTCCTTGTCACCTTCTAAGGTTTTGAACAAATTACTCAGTTCATCATTTTTCCCCAACAACAGTTCGTAGATGAGAAATGTCTCTAAATAATCTTTTAAAATCATTAAGTGTCTGTAATTGATCTCTCCTAATTAGCACCTTTTGGGGTCTAATTTTTTGTAGCTCTATTTTATATCCTAAATAATTAATAGAATCTCCTCTTTGTATCTTCCAGGAGCAATTTGTAATTCCAAACAAGGCAAAACTTTCTCTACTTCTTCAAACATTCTTTCTAAAGTATCTGCATTTGAATCAGCTAGTAAAATATCATACAAGTAATGATAAATTATAGATTTAGGAAATTGTTTGCATATTACTTCCAATGACTGTTGTACAAAATATTGGCACAGGGTTAGGCTATATAACATTCCCTGTGGGAGAACCCTCTATTGATGTCTTTTGACCGGCTGACAATTACTCTAAGTAGGCATCATGAAGGCAAATCTTTCTCTATCTTTTTTTTGTAAGGGTATTGAAAAGAAATAGTCTTCTAAATCGATAACTATAAGAGGCCATCCTTTAGGTAACAATGTAGGCAAAGGAATTACAAATTTTAGAGAGCCAATTGGCTGAATTACCTTGTTGATTGCTCTTAGGTCTGTTACCATTCTCCATTTACCAGATTTCTTTTCAATAGCAAATACAGGAGAATTCCAAGGGCTGGTTGATTCTTCAATATGCTGTACATATAACTGTTCTTGTACGAGCTCTTCCAAAGTCTGAAGTTTCTCTTTTACTAAATGCCATTGCTGAACCCATACCAGTTGGTCTGTTAACCATTTTAAAGGTAGGTCTGTTGGTGTCTTTGAAAGATCAGCAGTTGTTGTGCCCTGTTCTTGTACAATCTGGATGGCTGGTGACCACTCTTTATAATACCTCCTAATATTTCTCTCAGAAATATGTGTTAGTTTATGGTTTGTTTCTGAGTTTGGAGGAATGTTGATCCGAGTATTTCATTGTAATAGATCATGGCCCCATAAATTCAGAGCTATATTAACTACATATAGCTTTAATTTTTCTCTCTGTCCTTCTGGCCTTATACATTTGAGCCATCTTGTGCTCAGTTTCACTTGAGATAATGTTCCAAGCCCTAGCAGCTGAACATTTACCTCCTGAAGAGGCCAATTTGGATGCCAAAATTCTTGTGCAATTATTGTAAAATCCACACCAATGTCTACCAAACCTTCCAAGAGAACATCATTTATTTGTATTTTTAATTTTGGTCTTTATTCTTTTAGAGAAGTTTGCCAAAAAAATTTGCTTTATGATTTGTAGCTGGAGAATTTCTCTCTAGCTCCCACCAAGTCCTGCCAGTCCCGGAGCCCACTTATAAAATAAATACACAGACTCTTACATTATTTAAACTACTTGGCCATTAGCTCAGGCCTATCATTGTCTAGCTCTTACTCTTATATTTAGCCCATTTCTATTAATCTATACTTTGCCACGTGGCTCATGGCTTATCGGTACCTTACAACTTCCTTGTCCTGGTGGTGGCTCCAGGCAATCTCTCCCTTCCCTTCCTGTTTCCTCAATTTTCCTGTCTGTTAGTCTCGCCTATACTTCCTGTCTGGCTATTGGCCAATCAGTGTTTATTTATACAGAGCGATATCCACAGCAATGATTTCTCCTGAATTCCCTGTTCTCTCTGCTACAGTTCTTCCATTATTCTAAGCAGCCTGATTTATTCCAATAGGCATTTGGTTATTTAATTGCTCTGAGAAGTGGTATCTTCTATCATGGCAGGAAAAGTCTGAATTGATTTTGCCATGGGGTCCTGCGTGAGGCCCCCTGGGAGTTTCCTGACAGCAGAGGCAAAGGATTACATTCTCTGTCCTTTGTTGACTTACATTCATTGATCCAAAATTTACCCTTACCATACCTTCTCCATAAAACAGAAGGGAGGGGCATTCTGTTATCATTTTTTTCTTGAATAACCCTTGTTTCTAGGAATGCCCTGTTTATAGTCCCTTTTCAAATGACCTTGCTTTCTGCAACTAAAACATCTGACATTATTATTTTTCCTCAAAGCTTTTGACATCACCTCTCCTATCCACCTATCATCATAGTCATGAGACTCAATATTAATTGTATCCTTGATCCAATCCTCCAGGGGTGCTGGTCTGCCCTTTAATGGCTTGATTATTCTTTTGCATGCTGCATTCATGTTCTCAAAAGCCAAAGATTCAATTATTATCTGTCTAGCTTCTGAAGACAGCCTTTGTAAGAAAACCTTGTATGACTTTTGTAATGACTCAATTATTTTTCCTGCTTCCTCAATTGTGTCCCATGCATTCATGGCTGCTGTGTGGCATAGAATTAAGATTTGGTTATCATATAAACATTGTCTTTGTATATCAGTGTAATCGCCCTCTCCAAGAAGCTGATCCTGGGAAATTTCCACACCTCTAGTCCTACATTGTTGTTCTATTGTTTTAGCTTCCTCTTTAAACCAAGTTCTTCATTGTAATTGTGATCCAGCCTCTAGGACAGCTGTAATTAATTCTTTCCAGTCCTGAGGGATAACTCTATTATAAGTTGACCATGAGTTTAACATCGGCTTTACAAATAGAGTATGCATGCCATATGCTACTATAGCTTCTTTAAATCTCCTTAAATCTAACTTTTCCACTGGAGTCATTTAGCTTGTACGTGCCCTTGGGCAGGTAGTTCCTGTAAAGTTGCTGGATAGGTTAACTTTGGTTTTTGAGAACAGGCAGTCTCTCTGTAAACATATAATTTAGTCCTGAAATAATTTCACCTTTAAATTTTCTGTCTGGGTCTGAACTTTTCTATAATTGATTGTAACAGGTTTTTCTAAAGTCAATCCTGAATTAGGTTTACTTTTAAATTCTTCTGTCTGGGTCTGAATTTCTCTATGTTTCATTTTAATAGGTTTTTCTCAAGGTTTTATCTTGTCACTTAAATTGACCAACCTTTTTAATGCTAAATAAAAATTATCAGACAAATAATATTCATAATTGATGTTATGTACATCCCATCAACATTAACTATCCCCCCATTTAATTGCTCCATTTTCAGACTGCCTAATGTGTTATCAAACATAGACCAAATTCCTTCTTTGGTAAAATTGTTTCCCATTTTTTTAAGGTGGGAAAATAATTCTCTTTCAACTAGTTTCACCCTTGTAGATGTCTTAATTGACTTACCAAGTCTGTCGACTGCATAGAACAGTAGAAGTCTGAGGGAATTTCAGTGCAGCTACCTAATGTGGTTGCAGTCTGAAATGGGAATCCAGAGTGAGCCCACCTCCACCAGGAGTGAGAAAGCCAAAGTCCCAGCCTGAGCCATGCAACTGAGCCTGAGCCAGGGGCCCTGTAGGCCCACAAGTGTTTTTTTTTGTTGTTGTTGTTGTTGTTGTTTTTTAATGAATTCTTGCCATGTTCATTGGGCACCAATGTAGACAAATTTCTAAATTGTTTTAATTAATAAAAAGCACTGAGCCAGAAATTTGGGTTACAGCCTGAGAGAAATATCAAGCTAACCTCACTTCACTCAAAAGTGATAGAATTCAACTACAGAACAAAAAAGGCATATAAACATGAGTATACAGGAAGAAGCTATCTTTGGAAGCTACAGAGTTGCTGAGGTGAGTTTAGCTCATGGTTTGACCTATTTCTCTGATCTTCCTTCCAGGCTTTCACCCCTATATTTGACTCCATGTTTTTGTCTATTAAGACTGTTTAGAGATTTGTCTGCAGCTTGTTCTTAGAAAAAAATCAAGACTGACAAATCTTTAGTCAAATAAAGCTAAAGATGAAGAGACAAAATCTAAACTAATAAAATTAGATATGAAAGGGGAAACATTACAACAGACACCCAAGTGATTGAATTATAAGAATATAAGAATAAAAATTATAAGAAATATAAAATTTATAGAGTACATATAAGAATATGTAGATTAAAAGTTTGCATTCCAGCAAACTGGAAAGCATAAAAGAAGTGCATTGATTTCTTGATATTTACATAAATTACCTATCAAAGTTAAATCAAGATAAATAATTTAAGCAGATCCACAACACCTAATGAAGTAGAAGCAGTAATTTAAAGTCTCTTAACAACAAGAAGAACAAAACAAAACAAAACGAATAAATGCATGCAAAAAATACCCAAGGCCAGCCTGATAGACTCATCGTGGAACATTAATGAAGAACAAACTGTAATCTTTCTTGATTTACTCTACAAATTAGGAACTTAAGTAAGACTATAAAATTCTTTTCATTATGTAGATCCCAAAACTACACTGACTCAATAAAAAAGAAAGAGAATTATAGATCAATATCCCTTATGAACATAGATGGAAAATTTTTCAGTATAATGCTTGCAAACCAAATTCAAGAATATATCAAAAAGATTATCAATTTCGATCAAATTGTTTTAACCCCAGAACTGCACAAATGGTTCAGCAAATAAATGTCAATAAATGTAATATACAACATAAAGAGATGAGAAGACAGATACCACATGATCACCTAATTAAATAAAAAAAATGCCTGTGATAAAATCCAACATTGTTTTGTGATGAAAGCCATGGGGAGACTATGGATATGAGAGACATAACTTAATAAAGGCAATTTACAGCAAGTACACAGTCAACCTCATTCTAAATGGAGAAAAACTCAAACCCTCTCCATTGAAATCAGAAATAAGACAAGGATGTCTACCCTCTTTATACCTATTCAATATGGTATTTGAAGTCTTAGAGCAATAAGACAGCTGAAGGAGATCAAGGGGATATAAATAGGAAAGGAAGGAGTCAGAGAATTTTTATTTGCAGATGATAAAGATTCCACCTGGAAACTGCTACAGCTGACAAATATTTTCAGTAAAATAGCAGGATACAATATTAACATAAAAAGGAGTGTCCTTCCTATACTTAAATGACAAGCATAACTGAAAAAGAAATCAGGTCAACAATACTTTTCACAATAGCCTCAATGAAAAAAAGAATTCTTATAATAATGCTAACCAAGCAAGTGAAAGACTTACATAGTAAATTCTTTAAGGTATTGAAGAAAGAAACTAAAAAAGGCATAAGAAAACAGACTTCCCATGACATTTATCAGGAGGATTAAATATGAATACACAAAGTGTGATAGGATACACAAACCTAATACAAGTTCAGACAAATGCCAGCAGGGTGAAGGGGAAGTGTGCACAAGGGCATACCCACCCATGAAACCATTTGAAACTGATAGCTTTGGGAGAGGGAAAATCATTTTTTTTCCAAAGGTTTGACTCTGGATATCAAGCATATCCTAGAGTAGGTCTCATACTCAGAAGTAGTTAGCCAACAATTGGACTCTACAATTTTGTGTGTGTGTGTGTGTGTGTGTGTGTGTGTGTGTGTGTGTTGTTTATGTTTATTTTTAAGAAACAAACAACTCGAATTTGGGTGCATGGAGTGGGTAGATCTGGGAGGAGATGGGAAAGGGTAAAGAAGCTAAACTATTTGCAATTCACAGTTTATTGTAGAATTTGTATTTTAAGGGAATATTTTAATAGTAAATATCCTCTTCCTTATCTTATTTTCTTTCTTTTTTATGGATTTATTTATTTATTACTGACACAGTGTTCTGCCTGCATATATGTCTGCAGGTCAGAAGAAGGTACCAGATCTCATTATAGATGCTTGTGAGCCACCATGTGATTGCTGGAAATTGTACTCAAGACTTCTGGAAGAGCATCCAGTGCTCTTAACCACTGAGCCATCCTTCTAGCCCTGTTTATCTTTTTATAATAACTTAGACAATCAATGTTGGCTTAGTTGAAAAATACATTCTGCCATTACTATTCTCCCATTTTGTGTACTGATATTTTTATTTGGTGTTCCCAAATAACTTACTTTTTTTTTACAAATTTTTATTGCATATATATATATATATATATATATATATATATATATAAATTATATATCTTGACATATTTCAGTAAAATAATTTATAGTATAAATTATATATGTATTTCATTTTCAATAAAATGTTAAACTTTTTATGCTTGACAAAGAAAAATGTTGATGTGTTCCATTACTTACAATATAATATGTAACATGGAATTGTAATACATACTTGTAATCTCTGAACTTGGACGGCTGACGCAAGAGGATAAAGATAACTCCAGATTCAAGGCCAGCCTAATCTACATAGTGAATACCAAGCTGGCCAGAGATACAGAGTGAGATCCTTTCTCTCTCTTTTTCTTTCTCTCTATTTCTCTCTCACTCACACATACACATATACACACAAGTATAATATTCAAAATGATTAAATTAAAACTCTTGACTTGATAATTAGTTTGCTAAGATACATTACATATTGCTTTTTCAGGTGATTATTTTTAAAACAGTAATCAAAACATAAAAATTAATATAAATTCTGATTTATATATATATATATATTTTTTTTGGTTTTTCGAGACAGGGTTTCTCTGTGCAGATTTGTGCCTTTCCTGGGACTCGCTTGGTAGCCCAGGCTGGCCTCGAACTCACAGAGATCCACCTGGCTCTGCCTCCCGAGTGCTGGGATTAAAGGTGTGCGCCACCACCACCCGGCCCTGATTTATATTTTTACTCAGAAGTCCTACTTAGTTTTGTAAGACATGTGGAATTTGTAATGTAGTCAAATTTTTATTACTTATAGATAACATTATTAATATTATGAAAGCCCAAAAAAACTTACAAGAAACTGTTTAAAATAATTGAACTCAATAAAATTATGAAATATAAAATCAATGTATAGAAATCTATAGTGTTGCTACATAGTAATAAAAACTGAAAAGAAAAAATATCCTATGTGAGACAGCTTTAAAAATATATAAAATTAAAAATGTTTAAATACAAGCATATAACCCTAGTACTCAGAAGGTAGAACAAGGAAAATCAGGAGTTCATGTCCAGCCGTGGCTAGACAGTAAGCTAGAGGACAATGTGGGCGGGCTAAATAATATCATGTCACTTAATACATGCACACACACACACACACACACACACACACACACTCACCATATATATATATATATATATATATATATATATATATATATATATATGGAAAAATAAGCAAAGAGTTGAAATATTTCTCCAATGAAAACTAGAGACAGTTATAAAAGGCATTAAATGAAACACAAAATAAAGCAGAAAGACCTCCCAGTTTCATAGTTAAGAGAAAAATAGTATTAATAAAATGTCCCCATCACCCAAAGCAATATAATATATACATATTATATATATATATTATTTTCTATGAAAATATCATTATATCCTTTACTGATTTAGAATATGCTATTTGAATATCAAATTAAATTATCAAGAAAATCCTAAGCAGACAAAGCCATTATGAACAAAAGAAACAACACAATAGTTATCCACCTTATTACTTGGCTTCAAAATATACTTAAAAGAAGGACTATCAAAACAACATATACTTGATGCAAATACAAACAGAAAGTGTGGATTATCTTAATTTTCAACTTTATTGGATATGGAATCATCTAACAGTCATACCTTTGGGCAGCTCTGTGAGGGAATTTCCAGGAAGCATTAAATCATGACTGCAGACCCTAACCTAAGTGGGGAGAAATTTTGTCGGTAAAGCCAGCCATAAAGCAGTCCAAGAAAAAAAAAATAGTGCTGTTTGTTAGTTTGCTTTTCTTTGTACTGGTAAGTACAGCAAATGATCCTGCCCCACCCACCAGTTCCTGAATAACCATTCAGAGCCTTAATATTACTCATAAAACTTGACCATTAGCTCAGGCATTTTATTAACTAACTCTTACACTTAAATTAACCTACTATTCTTATCTACGTTTAGCCACTTGGCTTGGTACCTTTTCTTAGTACCACATTCTCATCTTGCTTCCTCTGCATCTGGTATGGTGTCTCCTGACTCTACCCTTCTCCTTTCCAGGATTCTCAGTTTGGCTTTCCTGCCTAACTTCCTGCACAGCTACCGGCCTGCCAACTTTCTATTAACTAATGAGAATAATACATATTCTTAGTATAAAAATGGATTATAGCATAGCAGGTGAGTGTTTATGTCCTACTGTTACTACTCTTTTCATTATCCTCCACTATGGTCAGAATCCAGTTTTTTGGCCTTCCAACATGAACTGAAGACTAATGATTGTCAAGGAACCTTTCAGGCCTTCAAGGACAAATTGGTAGTGATGAGGTATCAAGACTTGTAGACTGAGCAGCTTCTCGGCCTCTCAAGTGTACAGACAGTTGGATATCTAGACCATATTATGAGAGAATCTTGATGAATGGATCATGGAACATGAGTGATTCTAGTGAATTTGAATTTTTCTAGTGGGTTTGGTGGTTTCTGTAGCTGGCTCTACAATTCTACAAAAATTAATGTATAGAACTTCCTTTAAAAATGTTTCCTAGTAGTACTAGGAAATAATCCATAATGTGGACCATATAGAGATAGATCTATGCAATCAATGCATTTGATATTCCTTATTTAGTGTCTATGAGGATCAAGGATATCAGTGAATATAGATATAAAAATCTTAGATGTATCTGGAAAAGAAAGGCATATAAAGATGCTGGCTTATTCCTTCTAGTATCCCTGGATTAAGTAACAAAGGAAAGGACTGAACTCAGAGATGAAATTTTTCATCTCAAGCTTTGGATAAATAAATCAAATACTTATTGTCCTTAGCCAAAGCGAAAATACAAACTTCTGCTCCCACCTTATGATTTGCTGACTTACATAGCATGTTCAAGTCCTGTTTTAATTTAATTTCTGGGCTGTGATAAACGCCCTGACAAAAACCAACCTGGGGGAGAAGGAGTTTTATTTCCACACTCTGGTTCATTCTAGGGAAGTCATTATAGGAACTGCAATAGTTAATCACATTATATCCACAGTAAAGAGAAGAGAAAAATGAATGCATATATGTTCAATTCACTACTTCTGTGTACTCACCTCAATTTCTCCACTTTCACAGTTAGGATCCTCTGCTTAGGAAATGGTGCCACACACAAAAGGCTCCATCTTCCCACACCAATTAGTTAATCTACCACAGATATTTACACAACACAATCCAATGAAGAAAATCCCTCACTGAAACACTTTATTGGTGATTCTAGATTGTTTGCCATTGATAAAGCTAACCATTATATGCCCATCTGCTAAATATGTCTGTAGCTAAAGTGAAGACATGGATATAGCTGGACCCACCAAACTTTCACATTGCAATGTATTAATTTTGTCTGAAGCAGTCTCCTAGATTCAGTGCTAGACATATGACTTCCTAATGTATTCACTACTCTTCTCTTAGACCTTGCCAGACGGAATTATCTGTGCAACTGACAGATGACTATTTCTGAAGGAGATGCTAAGCATGGCATATCTATGTACACTTCAAGGAACACTTTTCAGTATCCAACTTTTCCTGTAGAGTATAACCAGATGCATGTCAGGTCTCAGCAGTTCTCTAGGGATGAGATTCACAGTGGAAACCATGAGGTTATATGCTACACTATTTAGGAAATTCATGAATTTTCTCATTCATGCATGCAGAGATCTCAGGAAAATATGTGCGAATGGATTTTAAGAATGTGGTATAGCTGTGGAAGGAAGATAAAACCAGATCAAGCTAAATATTTTTAAGTAGAACCATTGACTGCATGATAAAAACAGAAAATTAAGGGGTCAGGGAAAGAAAAAACAGAAGCCTTTGGCTTAGAATTTTGCTTTCCTTTCCTGCTGATAAAGTCACAGAGCCAGGAGACTTCAGACACAACTAATAGGGAAAATTGCCTGTAGAAATAGTGTACTTCTTCCTAAAGCTATCTGTGAGTATTTAGAGCTAAAGTAACATGGAACATCAAATTTTAACGCTCCTCTCAGATTCCTAAAGTTATCTGTGCCTATCTTGATGCAAAATGACACTACCTGTAATTTTGCCACTTTTCTCTCCCTCACTAATTTATACTGCACCCTCAATCATTGTCTGCAAAAGAAAACAGATCTTTTAATTTTGTTGTAGACTACACTCTTTGAACAATGATTTTTAAGGCTTCTTAGCAACTTTTGGAAATGTAACTTGAAAACTATCTAAATTCTATATAAATATTGAACACACCAAAGGGAGGCTCTCTTTTGAGAAGCTTATACCCAAATGAGTATATCTCATTTTTCCTAACACTTAACTTTCTTATCTTGTATGCATAAAATCTACATTGCAATCTCATACTAAACTCCATAACTTCCTTATACTGGTTATTCTTAGAATAGTTTTTTGTATCAAAGCCAATATTTCAAGGTATTTCTCTTTTGGGAATGCTAACATCTCATGCTGCAAGGCAACAGTGTAGAGCAATGATTCCGGCACTGCCAACTTTGACATATTGAACAGAGATTCTAGATTTAACATTGCACTTCTTGGAAATAAAAAAGAAAGTGCCATAATTTTATTAGACTTACAGGATGAGCCATAGATAAAATCTTGCCAACTGTGAATGATATGAAGATGGTTTAGTGTTGATTAAGGGATTTATGGCTCAAAGGAATTGAAATACTAGAGTTGGTTCACCATGTTAAACCAATTCACTCAAATGAGGGACCAAGAAGAAACTATTAGAAACCAATTTGTGAGAAGTGCAGAAGTATATTTAAGAGCTCTGTCATCACTCTTTTCTGTGTACCAGACTTTACAGTGAGAGTCACAGCTCCTAAATGGCACCAAAATACCATGGGCCTAATTGGATCCTGGAGTAGCAGAAGCCAAGTGGCAACCCTGAGTTGCCAACGACATGAGAAGCTTACATATTGTAATGAACATAATAGGACAAGAAATGATTCCAATAGTCTGGTTCATGTAGATGATGACAAAGCCCAGTTAACAATGATGTTCCCAGAAGTGAAATAAATGAGAAGCCTTCTAAGTTCTTGCTTGATATTTATAAGTAGAAACATTACAGAGCAAATGAATGAAAGCCTGCTTTGATTCATCCCAACAGAAATTCATGGATTCTCAACCAATTCCCTAACCTATGTAAAGAACCAGAATCTCTTGAATAAACTGGAAACGCTTGAGGAAGAACTTTTCTATAATATTACAAAATTTCCTTGTTATCTTTATCCCCTCTTCCAATATTTCCAGGATAACTCTAAATTGGGAAAAATGAAATAATCAGATGATAATTGGGTCAAGGAAGAAAGAAAAAAATTGAAATCCCATAAAATTAAACAAAAATGAAAACACGAATACAACATAACAAAATCTATGGGACACACTGAAGGCAGTCAACAGAGAAAAGTTTATAGCACTCAATGCCTAAATCAAAAGACAATTAAGAGATCACAACTTACTTACTTAGTGAAACACTTGAAGGCCTTGGAAAAATAAGAACAAATAATAACACTAAACAGACTGGAAGAGATAATCAAAATTAGGGCCAAAATTAATAAAATAGAAATGAAAAGAGAACATAAAAGAGACAACAGAACTTGATTTGAAGTTATTAACAAATGTTTTTCAATTAACCAAAGCAAAGTGAATGAAGACCTAAATTAATAAGATTAGAAATGAAAACGGAGATATTACAATAGACACTGAGGAAATTTAGAGAATCATGAGGGCATATTTAAAATATTTTATGTATTGATTCCTGCTTAAGTGTAGGCCAATCCAGCCAGAAGAACAGGTAGTCTGCCTGTAAAAACTTCCCTACCCCTTTAATTTCCACAGACATGGTCTTCTACCATTGTTCCACTGCCCACCCCCTGTTGCTGTGTCTGTGAACCCAAATTAGACAGATATGCCCTGCTCAAGTACAGGCCATATCAGCCAGAAGAACAGATAGGTAAAATCAATCAGAGACTCTCTGCTAAACCAAAGGGTACTTTGGCCACCAGACCACAAGACAGGACACATGCTCACAGACCTCCTCAACTCCCTTGGTGCCTCCTCTAGTACATACTATATCCAATCTCCCTCCTCTCCTCATTGCTGTGCCCCAGAGCCTGATGGCAGAGACCCCTTCCTCAAACAAAGGCCACCAGAACTCCTGGTAGGATGTTCATTCAAGGACCTCTCCCTCTCCTACTCCTCCATCCCCAATTCCCCCTTCCTCCTTGGAGCCTTGTCCCAGACCCCACTCAGGCAAAGAACTTGCTAGACCAGAGGGTATGACTGCTGTCAGAACTCCAGGTAGGACACCTGCCTGTGAACTTCTTCCACCTCTCTCAGTGACCCCCACACTGCACCAATCCTCACTTTCTTCCTTCTCACCAGGTCCCAGCACCTAATTCAGGTGAAGGCCTCCTCCTTAACAAGAGGCCACAATTCTCAGAAGTCTAGCCTTCAACTTGGGCAGAGAACCCCTGCTCAACCACAGGCAACACAGGCCAGAAGAAGAGAGAGGAAACAAACTGAGAAACAAAACATCCATCCAACAAAGACAAATTCAGAATTAGGTACCTAGACCTATAATCACCCTGACCCCTAATGCCCCAAAACCAGAATAAGAATACAATAAACAACAGCCAGGGCAATATGTCACCATCAGAGCCTAGCTATTCTACTACAGAAAGCCCTGAATATTCCAACATAAATGACACACATGAAAAACACCTTAAAGCTAACTTTACGAAGACAATAGAGATCCTTAAAAGAGAAAACAATAAATCCCATAAGGAAATCATGGAAAAGACAATTTAAAACAAAAGAGGAAATGAATAAATCCCTTAAAGAAAACCAACAAAAAACAGAAGCCACTGAAGGAAATAAATAAAACTGTTCAAGAACTGAAAATGTAAATAGAAGCAATAAAAAAAAGCACAAAGTGAAGGAATTCTAGAAACGGAAAATCTATGTAAGTGAACAGGAACTATAGATGCAAGAATCACCAACAGAATACAAGAGATGGAAGAGAGAATCTCAGGTATTGAAGATACAATAGAAGAGATACAAACAACAGTCAAAGAAAGTGTTTCAATTCTTATCATCTATGCCCCAAACACAAGGTCTGCAACTTCTGTAAAAGAAACATTACAAAAGCTTAATTCACACATGTACCCTCACACATTGATAGTGGAAGACTTCAATACCCTAGTCTCACCAATATATACAGATAATCCAGACAAAAATTACACAGAGAAACACTGGAGCTAACAGACTGTATGAACCAAATGTACCTAACAGATGTGTACAGAACATGTCACTTCTGCACCTCCTAGAGCATTCTCCAAAATTATCCATATATCTTTCACAAAGCAAGTCTAAACAGATAAAATAAAACTGAAATAACCCTGTAGCTGAAGTTTTCCTGTGTCCCACCTGACCTATGGTCAGGACAAATCTTTCTCACCTGCCAGTCCTGTAGCTGCTTGGACCCAAGTAAATACACAGAGGTTTATATTAATTAAAACTGCTTGGCCATTAGCTCAGGCTAACCAGTGACTAGCTCTTACATTTAAATTAATCTGTAATTCTTATTTATGTTTAGACACGTGGCTTGGTATCTTTTCTCAGTTCTTCCTTCACATCTTGCTTCCACTGTGTCTGGCTGGTGACTCTGGTCTCAGCCTTCCTCTTCTCAGAATTCTCCTCTCTGCTTATCCTACCTATACTATACTTTCTGCCTGGCTATTGGCCAATCAGCATTTTATTTATCAACCAAATCAGAGCAACACGCATTCACAGCACACAGAATGACATTCCCATAATTTTCACTCTTCTTTCTATTTAAAAGGAAGATTTTAACTTCAACATAATAAAATTATATATAACAAAACAGTTAGCAAGAAAGAATTAGTTATAATATCTAGTCTATTTATATTTGACAAACTTAAACAAAATATCCTATCTATCTATATTTGTGAATCTAAGGTTTCATATCTATCTTATCTCTTATCATAAACAAAGAAAATTATAACTATCTAGACTTCAACTACATTAAAGACCTCAGAAGGATATAATATTACCTAAGTAAGCAGGAAGTGCATTATAAGCAACTTTCAAAAATCTAGAATGACAGAGACAGCTGGCAGCCTGGACAGTCATCCAAAGTTCCTCTGAAAGTTGGGGCATCTGTCTTCAGCCCATAGGCCTAGAGTCTCTTAGTCACTTTTCTCTGTGTCCGGTAGACTGTCTGGCAGTTTCTTTTGTGAAGCAGGAACTTGAAGGACCATTTTGTCTTGCAAATTTCAGTGGTTACCTTCCTATGGGTCCTGCATGTCCAGTCGATGCAACATTTTGTCAAGCAGTCCAGGCAAGAACAATTTCTTGCCCAAATGGCTATTTTTGTCAAGAAGAAGATAAACTCCATATAGAGTGTTCTTTAATGCCCATCCTCTTCTCTGAAGTAAATCAGTGCCACCAGGAGCAGACATGTCTTGCTGTCCAGAAAGTCTAAATTTTTAAAACATTTTAAATGCCATATTCTGTAGGTTTTTGAAGTGTTTGAAGATTGCCTACCTAATTGACTTACATCTAAGTATACCTAGAAAACTTAACATGACTATATGTTTTACTATTATAGAAGACTATTAATCTGTATTTTTAATTATCCATTATAGCCTAAATGAGTTACATAAACATAATACAGTTTAGTAGAAATATATACATACATATATATATATATATATATATATATATATATATATATATATATATATATATATACAGTATAACAAAATTAAGTTTAAACTTGTATCAATAAACTAAAATCCATAGCAATGTAAACATTTCTAAACAAGTTGTTGCTCTTTAAAAGTAGGTTCATTAATCTACCATTTCATCCTACTATATTTATACTGTTTCTTTTTCTTCTTTAGAAAGAGATTGCATTTATAATCAACCTGCTTTAAATGAAAATATTGGCTTTCCTCTGTCCCACACCAGAGGGCTCTTCTGTTATGGGGCTGAAGAATCTCTCAAGGTTTTCTTTTAGCAAAATGCTTGGTTTAGAGAAGGAGTGAGCCAATTCCATCTCCCAAAGCCAGCTTGGTGTATTTGGGAATTTAGGCATAGATTCTTATACTACTTCCTGCTGGATGAGGGTGCTGCGTTCTTATGAGGATACAAAGAATATTGTAGGATTGTGGTGTAGTTTGTGAGGCTGTATTCTCTTGCCTTGAAACCATTCTGGATGTTGGATGATCTGAGCCATGTTGTCATTGGAGACCTTTCAGGGAGTCTTGGCTGGTCAAACCTGTTGTATCTTAATTTGGAACAAATCCATAGCCTTTTGCTTTCTGTGGAAACAAAAGCAGAGTCTCCTTTCCAAAGCAACATATCCTTAGATCCAAATTTTGAAGTCAAGATACCTTTAAAATATACATATTGATTTAACTGAGCAGCCTTTAGAATCAAATTTATGCAGTTAAAAATATCAAAGACAACACAATACAGATTGTAATTGTAATATCCATCTTTATATGGCTTATTTTTTATATTACTTTTACTTTCTCTTTAAAGACTTCATTTTTTAAAACTATTTCTTTGCATAACTGTCTATATTCATTTTCTTCTTTCTTTCAAGCCTACATACATTTTTACACACATTGTAAACCATTTAAAGTCTTGTTCCATCTGGATCTGCCTTATTGTGTAACTATTGCTTTAAATTGCATTGGCTAGTACTGAAGCAGAACTACTCAGCTTTCCAACATGGTGGAACTGTGTTTACCACCAAGCTTACTGCAGACTCTGGGAAGCAGTGGGTCCATGTATCCATGTAGCAGTGTGTAGCCCAGAAACCTCTTTTTTTTGTCTGTACTAGCAAGGGTTAAATCCACCAGGCAACACACTGTGTAGCTTGGAGACACCTCTGAGTACTGTGGCAGGAATCCACAGCCATTCTGTAGGTCAAGCCCACACATCATGAACCCGCCATAATATAGTTCAAGCCCACATGCTGTAGCGTCTCACTGCCCGCATGAAGAAGGAACCTGTTTTGGGCTTCATTTATAATTGTTTGTTAAATATTTTAGGTTATTTAAATATTGTTTCAAGTGGAAACTCCAGGTGTTGGGTACCATTTGTAGCTGAAGTTTTCCTGTGTCCCACCTGGCCCATGGTCAGGACAAATCTCTCTCACCTGCCAGTCCTGCAGCTGCTTGGACCCAAGTAAACACACAGAGGCTTATATTAATTAAAACTGCTTGGCCATTAGCTCAAGCTAACTATTGACTAGCTGTTATACTTAAATTAGCCCATAATTTTTTATTTATGTTTAGCCATGTGGCTTGGTACCTTTTCTCAGTTCTGCCTTCATGTCTTGCTTCCTCTGTGTATGGCTGGTGACTCCTGACTCAGCCTTCCTGTTCCCAGAATTCTCTTCTCTGCTTATCCCATCTATACTATACTTCCTGCCTGGATATTGACAAATTAGCATTTTATTTATCAACCAAATCACCACAACTCACAATCACAGCATACAGAATGACATTCCCATCATAACCCTATGAATCCTATCAGACCACAATGAATTAAAGTTGAATTTCATCAACCAGAGAAACAACTTTAAGCTTACAAACTTATGGAAACTGAACAACTCTCTGAGGAATGACTACTGGGAAAAGGGAAACAAAAGAAATAAATTAAAGACTTCCTAGAATACAATGAAAATGAACGCACAACATGTCTAAACTTATGGATCACTATGAAAGCACTGCTAAGATGAAAGTTCATAGCACTAAGTGCCTACATAAAGAAATTGGAGAGATACCACACAAGTGATTTAATATCACACCTGAATGTTCTGGAAGGAAAAGAAGCAAACATACCCAAGAGGAATAGAAGGCAAGGAATAATCAAACTCAGGGCTAAAATTAATAAAATTGAAACAAAGAGAACAATACAAAGAATCAATGAAACCAAGAGTTCATTCTTTGAGAAAATCAAGAAGATAGACAAACCCTTATCCAAACTACCTAAAAGATACAGAGAATATCCAAATAAGCAAAATCAGAAACAAAAAAAGGGGACATAAAACCAGACACTGAGGAAATCTAAAGGATCATGAGGTCATACTTTTAAAACCTATACTCCTACCAAATGGAAAAATCTAAAAGAAATGGATAAATTTTCTTCATAGATATCATTTATCAAAGTTAAATCTAGTTAAGATAAACAATTTAAATAGTCTTATAACTTCTGGTGAAATAGAAGCAGTCATTAAAACTCTTCCAATGTAAAAAAAAAACCAGTGCCAGACAGTTATAATGCAGAATTCTATCAGACATTGAAAGAATTAATACCAAAGTATCATAATTTATCCCACAAAATACAAACGGAAGGTACCTTGCCAAATTCATTTGTGACAATAGTCACCCTGATACACAAACCACAGAGAAAATTCACAAAGAAAGAGAATTTCAGACCAATTTCACTTATGAACATAAGGTGTATTTGTACATTCCCATATGAACATATATGCATAAATTCTCAATGAAATACTTGCAAACTGAATCCAAGAACACATCAAAAAAAGTATCTACCCTGACCAGGTAGACTTCATTCCAGAGATGTAAGGATGGTTCAACATATGAAAATTTGTCAATGTAACCCACCATATAAACAAACTAAAAGCAAAAAAACATGGTCATCTTATTAGATGATTAAAAAAAAGACTTTGACATAATCTAACACCTCTTCATAATAAAAGTCCAGGAGAGATTAGGAATACAACGTACCTACCTAACTATAATAAAAGCTATTTACTACAAGTCTATAGCCAACATCAAAATAAATGTAGAGAAATTCAAACCAATTCCACTAAAACCAGTAATAAGACAACACTGTCCATTCTCTCCATATCTATTCAATATAGTACTTGAAATTCTAATAAGACAGCTGAAAGAGATCAAGAGAATAAATATTGGAAAGGAAGAATTTAAAATACCATTATTCATAGACAATATGATAGTAAAAATAAACAACCCCAGAAATTCTACCAGGGAACTCCAACAGTTGATAAACTCCTTGAGCAAAGTGATTGGTTACAAGATTCACTCAAAAAATCAGTAGCCCTCCTAAATAGAAAATGAAAAATGGACTGAGTAAGAAATCATTGAAAAAAAGCAATAGCCACAAATAATATTAAAATACTTCAGGGTAACTCTGTCTGAGGAAGTGAAAGACTTGTATGGCAAAATCTGAAAGACTTTCAAGAAAGAAATTGAAGAAGATATCAGAAGATGGAAATATCTCCCATGCTCATGGATAATTAGGATCAACATAGTAAAAATGACCATTTTACCAAACACAATCTATGATTCAATGCAATTACCATCAAAATTCAAGCATCATTTCTCACAGACCTTGAAAAGACAGTACTCAACTTCACACGGAACATATATATATATATATATGACAACTAAAACAATCCTGTATGATAAAAGAACTTCCTGAGGTATCACCATCCATGATTTCAAGTCACACTACAGAGCAATAGGAATTAAAAACAAATTTTATTAACATAAACATAGACATATTGACTAATGGAATTGAATCAAAGACACAGACATAAATCCACACACATATGGACACCTTAGTTTTGATGAAGAATCCAGAAATACACAATGAAAAAAGAAATTATCTTCAACAAATGGTGCTTGTCTAACTGGAGGCCTGCATGTATAAGAATACAAATAGGTCCATATCTGTAGATGTAACCAACGGTCTTATTAAATAAGAAACACAGAGCCAATTCAGAGAAGAAAGCCAAGAGGTCAGAGCTAAGAGCCTCACCCTTCCTGATTCAGGGATCCTCTTCAGCCAAGAGAGCTCTCCGAAAAAGGACCTACTTCCTGTGTGTCTGACTTTATAGTCTTTCTGTTCTGCCTTCTCATTGGTTGTAAACCCAAACATGTGACTGCCTCGTCACTGCCTGTATGTACCACCCTCCAGGTCCTTAAAGGCGTGCGCCACCGCCGCCACGTACTTGCTATGGCTCTAATAGCTCTGACCCCCAGACAACTTTATTTATTAACATACAATTAAAATCACATTTCAGTACAAGTAAAATACCACCACATTTCCCCTTTTCTAATTTAATAAAAAGGAAAAAAATGGGTTTTCTGTGTTCATTGGAAGAAAATTGGGCTTTGTTTGCAATTTTAGACAGTCTGACAATGGAACAGCTATATGAGAAGATTAATGTTGATCAAATTATGCATTTTATTACTATGCTTATTCTCATTTTACTATTTAAAAAGATAGTCAATTTAAGTGCCAGGGTGACAGCTTTAGAAAAACTTGATACACCTGTAAAAACTCAGACAGAAGAAACTAACAGTGAAGTTGCTTCAAGATTGGATCATAGGGTTACAGAAAGAAAGCCTGTTTTCACACAGTCACCCTTAGTTTGTCCAGTAATCAAATAACTCAAGATAAAACCAGAAACACTGAACCTAAAAGAAGAGAAATTGGGGAATAACTTTGAACTCTTTGGCACAGTAGACAGCTTGTTGAACAGAATACCAATAGCACAGGCACTAAAACCAACAATAAATAAATGAGACCTCATGAACCTGTAAAGCTTCTGTAAGGCAAACAACACTGTCAATAGGACTAAATAGTGGCTTACAGAATGGAAAAATACCTTCACCAACTCCACATCTGACAGAGGGTCAATTTCCAAAATATATAAAGAACTTAAGAAACTAGACATGAACAAACCAAATAATCCAATTTAAATTGGGGTATAGATTAAAAACAAGAATTATCAACACAGGAACCTCAAATGGATGAGAAACACTTAAGGAAAGGTTCAACATCCTTAAGCTTCAAGGGAATGCTAATCAAAGCTACTTTGAGATTCCATCATACACCGGTCAGAATGACTAATATTGAAAACACAAGTGACAGTTCATGCTGGAGAGGATGTGGAGCAAGGGGAACACTCTCCTATTGCTGGTGGAAATAAACTCTTCTATAGCCACTATGAAATTCAATATGATGGTTTCTGGGCTACATGCTGCTTTGATAGAGGCATAGACCCACTGCATCCCAGAGTCAGCAGACAGCATGGCTCCCAGAATTATCCCCACCATATTGAAAAGTTGAGATGGGCAGAGTCATCAGTGAAGGCTGCTGTTTCAGTACTAACCACTGCAGTGTAAAACAATAGGTTCACAATAAGGCAGATTCATATGTAATAAGACTTTAAAAGGTTTACAATGTGTGTAAAAATGTATGTAGGCTTAAAAGAGAGAAGAAAATGAATATAGACAGTCATATAAAGGAATACTTTTTAAAAATGAAGTCTTAAAAATGGACAGACAGGACATGAAACAAAGGACTACTGATTCTTGCCAAAACGAGTGTGGTTATGGCTTTATCAAAAGGCATCTTCTGAGGCCAGGACAATATGGCACCATCCCTGAAGTGGCCTTCGCAATTTGGAAAAGGTACAGTGCCCTTTTCTTCGAAGGCAGCTGAATAGGCAGTGGGCCGATGGCTTCTGATGTGCAATGGAACAGCAGCTGAAACAGTTATTCTTGAAGAGTAACTAAGC
Source organism: Peromyscus californicus insignis (assembly GCF_007827085.1). Lineage (NCBI taxonomy): Eukaryota > Metazoa > Chordata > Mammalia > Rodentia > Cricetidae > Peromyscus > Peromyscus californicus. The sequence goes on along the minus strand of NW_026294391.1, from coordinate 71,064,145 downwards.
TCACGCCTCGCAATAGTAAACTGGCATTTGACAGAGGGATGTGGAGAAGAACGGGATGTTAAGATGAAGCCATATATACACAGCCAAGAATGGACAGCTGAATTAAAAAATCAACAACAATTTCCAGAATTTAAAATCCTGAATCATGACATGACACTAGTGGAATTCAGGTGTTTCTGGTACATGGACTGCTCTCACCCAATGTGAGGTTGAACTGTCGACCTTGTGTACATCCTACTTCACAAATGAGTCTGTCAGATATGCTAAGCCTATAGGCTGAAGATGATGCCCCAACACTGTGGAGAAACCTCAGGTGACTGTCCAGGCAGCTGGCTGTTTCTGTCAACTCACAAATTTTTTGGAAGTTGCTTGCATGCACTTTCTGTTTTTATTTTTGTTAGCTAATATTATTTCCTTCTTGGGTCTCTGAGGGAGTTGAAGATTAGTTAGTTATAGTTGAAGGTTAGTTAGTTATAGTTGAAGATTAATTAGGATAGAAAGTGAATTAGATACATTTTGGACTTAACAAAATAGGATAGATAATGAAATTATTTTCTCTGAATTTGTCAAACACAAATGGACTAGACATTGTTTAGACATTTATTACTTGTATATATTGTATATAGTCATTGTACTTTTGTATATAGTTTTTCTTTTGTTAGTTATAACCTTTTTCTTTTTTTTCCTTTTTATTAAAATAGAAAAGGGGAAAAAAAAAAAAAAAAAAAAGAAACAACACAAATGGGGGGGGGCGTTGGGGGGAAGGTGAGGGGGACGGGAGGGGGGAGAACAAGGGAATCCGTGACCAATATGTAGAACTGAATTGTATTGCAAAATAAATTAAAATAAATTAAAAAAAAAAAAAAAAAAAAAAAAAAAAAAAAAAAAAAAAAAAAAAAAAAAAAAAAAAATGAAGTCTTAGCTAGGTGGTGGTGGCAAATGCCTTTAATCCCAGCACTCAGGAGGCAAAGCCAGGCAGATCTGTGTGAGTTTGAGTCCAGCATGGTCTACAGAGTGAGATCCAGTATAGGCACCAAAACTACACAGAGAAACCTTGTCTCAAAAACCCAAAATAAACAAACAAATAAGTAAATAAAATAAAGTCTTTAAAGAGACAATAAAGGTAATATAAAAAATAAGCCACATAAAGACGGATATCACACAGAGAGTCTGGACTATATTGTCTTTGGTATTTTTAACTGCAGAGAGACATTTGCTTGTAAAAGCTGCTGAGTTAAATCAATATGTATATTTTAAAGGTATCTTGATTTCAAAATCTATGTCTAAGGATACGTTGTTTTGGAAAAGAGGTTCTGCTTTTGTTTCCACAGAAGATGAGAACCTGTGGCTTGCTTCTAGGCTCATATGGATCGTCTGGAGACCTCTCAGGCGATCTTCCTTGATTAAACCATATTTCCCCCATCATTTCACCTTTTTTTGTCTAAACAAAAGGAAGGTTTTAATTTTAACCTATTAAAATTACATATAACAAAACAGTTATCAAGCAAGAATTACAGTTACAGTGGTTTCTCAGAAAAGTGGCAATCAATCTACCTCAAGACCCAGCTCTTTCACTCTTGAGAACATAGCCAAAAATGCTCAATCATACCACGAGGACACTTGCTGAACTATGTTCATAGCAGCTGTATTCTTCAGAGCCAGAAACTGGAAACAACCTAGATGTTACTCAACAGAAAAATGGATAAAGAAATGTGTACATTTATGCTATGGAGTATTACTCAGCTGTTACAAAAAAAAATGACATCCTAAAATTTACAGGCAAATGGATGGAAGTAGAAAAAAATCATCCTAAGTAGGTAACTCAGACCCATAAAGACAAATGTGGTATGTACTCACTTATAAAAGGATATTAGCTATAAAGTAAAGTATAATCATGCTACAATCCACAAACCCAGACAGGCTAAGTAACAAAGAAGGCTTAAGATGGGACGCATGGTTCTCCCTGGGAAGGGTACTTAGAATAGATTTTGTGGGTGGACTGAAAGTGGGTAGGGATGTGAACAGGAAGGATCAAGTGAGCTTGTATTAAGGAGAGAATACTGGGAGGACAAAATGGTGTAATTATATAATTTCAAAAATTAAAGTTTTGGTCATCCTCAGATATTAGAAAAAAATTGTAAATTAAAACTACTTGGCTATTTAATCTTAGCCCAGTTAGAAAGGCAAGCATTAAGAAACCAAAAGAAAACAAAGTTGGCAAGGATGTGAAAAACAAGGAACCCTCAACGTATTTTAGGTGGGGTAAAAATTAGTGCAGTCACTATGGAAATAAGTGTACCAATTTCTTTTTTTTTCTTGGTGTATTGTTTTTACATTTTTTAATTTTATAATTTAATTTAATTTTACATATCAGCCATGGATTCCTTTGTTCTCCCCCCCCCCGCCTTCTCTCCAGCCCACCCCTCATTCCCATCTCCTCCAGGGCAAAGACTCCCCCAAGGATTGAGTTCAATCTGGTAGATTCAGTCCAGGCAGGTCCAGTGCTCTCTTCTCAGGCTGAGCCAGGTGTCCCTGCATAAGCCCCAGGTTCCAAACAGCCAGCTCCTGCACTGAGGACAGGTCCTGGTCCTACTACCTGGATGCTTCCCAAACAACTGTCTCACTTATCCAGAGGGCCTGATCCAGTTGGGGGCTCCTCAGCTATTGGTTCATAGTTCATGTGTTTCCATTTGTTTGGTTATTTGTCCCTGTGCTTTTTCCAAACTTGGTCTCAACAATTCTCGCTCATACAAACCCTCCTCTTTCTCACCAATTGAGATCCTGGAGCTCCACCTGGGGCCTGGCCATGGATCTCTGCATCTGGCTCCCTCAGTCATTGGATGAGGTTTTTAGCACAACAATTAGGGTGTTTGGCCATCCTATCACTAGTGTAGGTCAGTTGGGGGCTTTCTCTCGACCATTGCCAGTAGTCTATTGTAGAGGTATCTTTGTGGATTTCTGTTGACCTCTCTGGCACTTTGCTTCTTCCTATTTTCATGTGGTCTTCATTTATCATGGTCTCTTATTCCTTGTTCTCCCTCTCTGTTCTTGATCCAGCTGGGATCTCCCGCTCCCCTAAGCTCTCTTTCCCTTGACCCTTGCCCTTCATTACCCCCACTCACGTCCAGGTTGTTCATAATTTCATTTCTCTCATCCATTTCTCTGTCACTGGGTGATCCCTGTGTCTTTCTTGGGGTCCTGTTTTCTAGGTAGCCTCCCTGGAGTTGTGAGTAGCAGTCAAGTCATCTTTGTTTTATATCTACTCACTCATAAGTGTACCAATTTCTTGGAAAACTATAAATAGACATACTATCTGAATCAAATTTATCAATTCTGAAACCTTTACTCTAAGGAATCTACTTCTTAGTACAGGTTACATGTTATACATGTTTATAGTTACTCTATTTACATGATGGATACGATAAATAGATAATTAAAATATAATATTGATAACCATTGGATTTTGGTGAGGGAGTCATTTTTCTTTCTTTCTTTCATTTTTTGATTGAATATAGATTCTTCTCTCGTGCAATATATCCTGACCACAGTTTCACCTCCCTCCATTCCTTCCTGCTCCCTCTCCACTTCTCTTCCCAAGATCTATTCCTCCTCCATTTCCATTCAGAAAGGAGCAAGTATCCATGAGAAAATAAGATACAATAAAATAAAACTAAAACCCTCATAGTGAGACAGGACTAGGCAACCTATTACTTCTCTTTAAGAATGTCTCCTTATAGGTCAACTATGTTCTTGTGAATGGCCCCACATCCATAAGTATATGAGTAGCACAAATTAGAATCAATGTATTATTAAAATCTAAAAAGTAAATGTATACAGGTAAAAACCACTATTTTTGAAAAAATGCTAAGAACATTGTTGGAGAAATAATATAGTATTTTCAATAAACGATATTGGGAAAATTGAATGTTCACATGCAAAATAATTAACTAGGTATCCTGTCTCCCATGCTTCAATAATTAAATCAGGAATGGTAAGATGGCTTAATAAGTAAAAATATTTGACAACAAGCCTGACTATTTGACTTCCATTCTCATAGATAATCCATGGTGGAAGGAAAGATTTAACTCCTGCAAGTTGACCTGACTTCTACACATATGCCATTATAAGTGCCATCCCTCTAACACACAGAATAAATAAACCAAAAATGTTAAAAAACACTTAAAAATAAACTCAAAATAAACTAAATACATAAACATAATACTAGAGCCCAAAATTACTTTAAATAAAAAACAGAAAAATATTCATTTTGAAATGGATTTTTGGACAATACTATATAAGTGCACAGGAAATTAAAGCAAGTGGTATTAAAGGTGATTAAAACAAAGTAAAAATTTTATCAGATAAAAAAAAATAAAATGAAGAATCACTGATAACACAGAGAAAATAATTTCAACTTATGCATAAAACAAATGGTAATATCTAAAATTTATCAAAAACAGCCATGGGGCCAAATTTTAGAACCAAAAGCTGAATAAAATACTGAGTACTAAACAGGTAGTTTGGGGAAGAATGAATATCAGCAAAGTACCTGAAAAACTGTTCAAAAGTGATATCCTTAGGGAAGTTCAGACAAATCCTACAAGATAACAGTTCACCTTTCTCCAAAATTGGAATTTAGAGAATATTAAATCTTACAGGTGCTAGATAGGATGATAAAAAAAGAAACACCTCAATAATGTTGTTGGGAATGCAAATTAGGCAAAATTAAAAGTAATGTTCCTCAAAACATAAGAGTATAACTACCTTATCTCCAGCTAGCCAACTGAAAACGAAATCGGGATAACAAAGAGATCAGGATGCCCTATTAATTGTCATACAATTCAAGTGATGGAAAATTTTTGAATGTGTGAAGAAAATGTGAAACATACACATACTGTATTAAGCTATAAAGGAATAATATCCTATTATTCATGACATGAATTAAAGTGAAGGTAATCATGTTAACTGAAATAAGACAGACCAAGATAAGCATGGCACAGTCTCACTTATATATGGAATCTAAAATTATTGGCTTCAGAAATTTTGAATGCAATGGTGATTAACAGAGGCTAGGAAGAATAACAAGGTAAAGAATGCTGAAAAGCTTGTCAATCAATACTGACGTACAGTAAAGTAGGTGAAAGTTTGGTTGTGCTATTGCATATTGAAGTACCAATAAGGTTCTTTGCATTTCTCCCAAATGAAAGGAAAGACTTTGAAAGATTGCTTCATGAATAAGTAATAAATGATGAATGGTTGAGGAGATGCATTCATATTCATTTGAATATGGCACAATTACACAATGTAAACAAATGTTGAAATATAATATTATCCTAATAATTTCAATTTCTGTAAGTTATACAGTGTTTTCAAAAACACTAAAATATACTTAGTTTAAAAACAAAATATTATCATTTTTAACTTTTATAAATTAATTTTTGTTTTTGAGAGAAGTTATCCATTTTTTGTGTTCTAGTTAATCATATTGTGGCTTGAACAAGGCCCATATACTCTAGGATGATATACATTCCTTATACAAAAACTAAAAATATAAAAAAAAATCAAATACCACTTATGACACCTCACCTCAGTTCTCCTTCATTATAGGAGTTACCTCTCTTTTTTCACAAAATCCCCAATATACATTTCTTAGATCCTTCAGCTTAAACAGCCTCAGGTAGCACCTATTTTATAAACAAGTACATATAAGCAAGGCAGTTACTTTGATCACATTCCAGTTCCTTCATTTAAACAAAATTAAATTTGATACTTAAAATTTCAACTTTACTTTATCTTTTTTTCATCATTTAAAATTGTTAATGACAAATTCAAGTATTTACTTCCATTTGAGATATGATCATAGACAAAATTATGAACTTATTTAGTCCCTGATCCAGAGAAATGAGTCTTAGATTAACATTTCTGTCTAAAAAAATGTAGATCAATCTTTTACAACTAATAAGAAAATAATTGCTTATATATTGAAAAATAATGATACCTATATTAAGAAACACTTATTATGTTTCTCAAGTTTCAACTCCCCCTTCCTCTCCATTCTCATTAGTAAGAGTCCTACAAGATGGGCTTCATGACAACTGATTGGTTCTCTGATCTTCTGCCCTTCTACACTGACACTTCTACCTTTTGAAAGTTCTGTTGACTGCATAATGTGCAGTGGAATAGTAGGTAAAACAGTTATTCTTAAAAGAGTAACTAGGTTGATGGAGTCTAACCTCTCAAAGGTAAATTGACATTTAATAAAAGATATGAAGCCACCCACAAGCTGAAAAGAATGGGATGTGGAGAAGAACGGGATGCCGGGATAATGCCACCCACAAGCCAAGAAGAATGGACAGCTGAATTCCAGTAACATCAACACTTTAAAGAATTTAAAATCCCGAATCATGACAGGACACAGTTGGAATTCAGGTTTATCTGATATGTGGACTACTCTCACCGAATGTGAGGTCGAACTGTAGGCCTTGTATACATCCTATTTCACAAATGAGTCTGTCAGATATGCTAAGCCTATAGGCTAAAGGTGATGCCCCAATATTGCAGAGAAACCTCAGGTGACTGTCCAGACAGCTGGCTGTTTCTGTCAACTCAAGTTTTTTTTAGAAGTCGCTTGTTTACACTTCCTGTTTTATTAGATAATATTATTTCTTTCTTGGGTCTCTGAGGGAGTTAAAGATTAGATATTTATGGTTATAGTTAGTTAAAAATTAGATAGTTTTAGTGAGATGAAGATTAGATAGTTATAGTTATAGTTAAAGATTAGGTAGTTACAGTTTTCTTTGTTAAGAATTTCAGAAAAAAAATCTCACTAAAGAGGTATAAAATGTATAAATTTAAAAGACATTATAAGATAGTTCTCTTTAGTAATATAAGTTAAAATTAAAAATGATTCAAGTACATTTTGAATTTACCAAAATAGGATAGATAATAAAGTATTTTCTCTGAGTTTATCAAATACAAATGGACTAGTCATCACTAAGATCTTTATTGCTTGTATATATTGTATATAGTTTTTGTACTTATTATATATAGCTTTCTTATATTAGTTATAACTTTTTTCTTTTTATTAAAATAAAAAGGGGAAATGTGATATTTTTAATTGTGCTGAAATGTAATTTTATTTGTATGTTAATAAGTAAAGTTTGCTTGGAGATCAGAAGTCATAAAAAGCCAGGAACAGAAGTCAGGCGGTGGTAGCCCACGCCCTTAATCCAACTACATTACAGGCAAAGTTGCTGTGTGGTCAAGGACACAGCCAAGCATAGTGACATGAGCCTTTAATCCCAGTACCAACCACAGAGACCTGGAGGTCTATATAGACAGGCAGTGACAAAAAGTTAAGTGGCTGGGCTTAGAGCCAATAGGAAGACAGGACAAAATAGCAATAAAAGTGTAGGTTAGGCAGGAAGAAGCTCTCTTGTGTGGGAAACTACAGTTTGGTGATAAGCTAAAGAGTAGTCAATGGCTCTTTGCTGATTCTCTGATCTCTTCAGCTATTACCCCTGTATTTGGTTCTGTGTTTCTTATTTACTAAGACAGTTTAAAATTTTGTCTACATTTGGCACCCACATGACAAGAATTCATTAAAAAGACACTGGTGGCCTCACAGGCCAGGGATTTACAGGCCCCAGGCCCTGCTGGAGCTATATGCAATCTGGCTGCACACAGTCAGAGTAGCTACAAGCGGTCCAGGCCAGTTGCTCACAGTCAGAGCTGCACTCAATGGTAGCTAAAAGCGGTTACATGTAGCTAGAGCTGCTTGTGGCCAGATCACCAACTCATGTGGTTGGAACTTAAGGGAGCCAGAGCTCAGGCACAAATCAGCTCAAGCCAGAGAACGTGGCTAGACTTTAGCTTTTAGCTTTTTTTCTTCTCATGGTAGGTAGTAGGTGCTTTCTTTCTTTCTTTTTTCTTTCTTTCTTCCTTCCTTTCTTTCTTTCTATCTTTCGTTCTTTTTTTTTCTCTCTCTTTCTCTTTGGATTTCCTTGTTGGACTACAACCATGCTAGGTAGCTGTTTTAAAATTCCCTCGGACTTCTACTGTTCTACACAGACTTGGTAAGTCAATTACGATATCAGATATAAAAAAAAACTAATTTTTTTTCCACATTAAAAAAAATATCTTTACATAATTCAATTAGATACATAATCTTCAAACACTTCAAAAATCTACAAAATATAACATTTAAAATGTTTTAAAAATTTAGACTTTCTAGACAGTGAGACATGTCTGCTCCTGACAATACCAATTTACTTCAGAGAGGAGGATGGGCACTGTATATGGAGTTTATCTTCTTCTTGACAAAAATAGCCATTTGGGCAAGAAACTGTTCTTGCCTGGACTGCTTGATTGACTAGGCATACAGGACCAATTAAAAGGTGACCATTAAACTTTACTTGACAAAATGGTCCTTCAGGTTCCTGCCTCATAGAGAAAACTGCCAGGCATTCTACAGGACACAAAGAGAAGTGACTGAGAGATTCTAGGCCTGTGGACTAAAGACAGATGCCCCAACTTTACAGAAGAACTTTAGATGACTGTCCAGGCTGCCAGCTATCTCTGTCTACTCTCACAAGACTCCCAAAATTTGCTTGCATCCTTCTCCTATTTCTCAGGTAATATATCCTTCTGGGGTCTTTGATGTAGTTGAAGACTAGATAGTTATAATTTCCTTAGTTATGATAAAAGATAAGTTAGATATGAAACCTTAGATTCGCAAATATAGGATAGATAGGATATCTTCTTTAATTTTGTCAAATACAAATAAACTAAATATTATAACTATAATTCTAGGTTGGTAACTGTTTTGTTATATGTAATTTTACTATGTTAAAGTTAAAGCTTTCCTTTAAAAAAAAAGAAAGAAAAGGGGAATGGCTGTGGATAACTGTGTGCTATGAATGTGTGTTGCTCTGATTGGTTAATAAATAAAATGCTGATTGGACAGTAGGCAGGCAGGAAGTATAGGCAGGACAAAGAGAAAAGAGAATTCTTGAAGGCTGAGTCAGGAGATGCTGCTGGCCACTGCCATGAGAAGTAAGATGTAAATATAAAACACAAGCCATGTGACAACTTATAGATTAATAGAAATGGGTTAATTTAAGATATAAAAACTAGGGGATAGAGAGATGGCTCAGAGGTTAACAGCAGTGGCTGCTCTTTCAGAGGACCTGAGTTCAATTCCCAACAACCACATAGTGGCTCACAACCATCTGTAGTTAGATCTGGTGCCCTCTTCTGGCCTGTCTGCATACATGCAGGTAGAACACTTGTATACATGATAAATAATTCTTTTAAAAAGATATAAAAACTAGATAACAAGAAGCCTGAGCCATTAGGTCAAACAGTTTAAATAATATAAGCATCTGTGTGTTTATTTGGGTCTGAATGGCTGCGGGCCCAGGCAGGACTGGAGATAACTCCAGCTACAAAGAAATACTTACTATGTTTCTCAAGTTTCAACTCACCCTTCCTCTCCATTCTCATTAGTAAGTGTCCTACAAGATGGGCTTCATGACAACAGATTGGCTCTCTGATCTTCTGCCCTTTTACATTTACACTTCTACCTTTTGAAAGTTCTGTTGACTGCATCACTATGTTCCCACATGTGAAACCTAGCAACAAAATGGAAGCCTCTGAAGTATCATAATTTAAATTGGTATACTGAAATCTTCTTTAGATGGAGGATAATAGGAAAAGCTGAGAGAGCCAGTGAGCTTATCATTTTAAATGCATACACACACACACACACACACACACACACACACAGAATCTTCAATTTTCCCTAAGATTGGAAAAAATGTAAAGAAAACACTGCACACAAGGTAGTAAAGTTTTAATTCCTTATCAATAACACATTTTAAGTATATACCAATATGATCACATATGTTTTCAACATAGTAACATCAGCCATATCCATATAAATTTAAATTTAACTATGTATACTATTCAAGCATTTAATAGATCTAGAAGGTCTACATGAAAGCAACAGGTAATTATTTTATTAGATCCATATACAAATGCTTTTTATTCCATTATCTTAGCCTTCTTCCTGCTATAGTAGATGGAAATATTTTATTTTCATACTTAACTGATTTTCTTTAAGTATCTTACCCTCTAATAATCAAAATATAGAAAACTCTTTATACTCTTTTCCTAAACTTGACACTCTTATTTTTACCATGTGTCTAGAGTCCTTAAATTCTCATCTGCTGTTATTTCTATGAATAGTAAGAACATTTCTTGATACCATAAAGCCATGAGATGACAGACTGTTAACTCCTAACAATATGTGGATAAAAGTTTTCACTGGTTTGTTTTCATGAACTTTTTAAAACAAGAGCTCTCTTATTGATTATTCAATATAAAGTGGTCACCCCAGAAACCATATGCACACAAAAAATAAAAACAGACTAATCAGGCTGTATTTATATATGCATGTGTGTACATACATACATGTGTGTGTTACAATAATAATCAATGAAAAAGAGGCTATCAATTTGAGAGGGGTTATTCATTGAAGGAACTGGAGGGAGGAAAGAGAAGGAGGAAAGCGATGTTCTATTTTAGGTAAAAATGAATAAAAAAAAGTGTAAGTATCTGCAATATTTAGGAGCCAAAACAGCAGAGCCTCTCACAACAACGACAAGGCCAAACCTTTCAGATTGGCAGAAGCCAGAGGACAACAGGAACCATGCTGAAGTCACATAGCAAAGTTGGTAATTCCTAGAAATTCTATCCTACCTCAAAAATGTAAAACATAAAGTGATTGAGAACTACACTTAATGTTGATTTCTGGCCTCCACATGTGCACATGCATGAGCACACACACATACACATGCACACACAAACACATTTGAAAAACCCATAAACATTATCATTTCCATCTGTTTTCTTTCAGTGAATCCTTTGTATCCTACTTTCCTCCACATTCATTACCACAGTTATTGCTTGGTGCAAACACATTTTCTTAACATAACACAATGATGTTGGCAATATGGTATTTCCTCCTAGTCAGTTGATTGTATTTGTTTGACAACCCAGTAAACAACTTTTAGTCAGCTTTGAAGAATGCCAGAATTCAGTTAAATTAACATTAAAAAATGTGTCCAACTTTCTAGTGGATATTAATCTTTTGGCGATTTTCTGATAAACATGTAATTTTCTTCCCAAATTCCAAATACAAAACATGACTTACTCTCAGTAAAAACACATGAAATCACTGTATTTTTCTTCCTTTTGTTGAAAACAGATTTTTTTCCTCACATAATATACACTGATTACACTTTTCTCTTCCTGTACTCTTCTCAGTTCCTCTTGTCCCCATCTCCCCTTCCATCTGGATCCACTCCTTTTCTGTTTCTCATTAGAAAACAAACAGACTTCTAAAGGATAATAATAAAATAAAATATAATGAGATAAAATAAAAACTAACATCAGAATTGGACAAAACAAACAGAAGGCTCAAGAGAAGGCATAAGAATCAGAGACCCACTAGTTCCCACACTCAGGAATCTCATAAAAGCACTAAACTAAAAGCTATAATAGATACACAAAGGACCTGTCACAGCCCCATGCAGTCCCTGTGCTTGCTGCCTCAGTCTCTGTGAGTTTGTATGTGAAAAATCCTATATTTTACTGATTATTTCCCAATAATATATCTTGATAGTGGTTTATTTCTATCTAAACAGTATGCATCAAAGTTACATTTAGTAAAACATGCCATGTTTGTGGATGACAAGTACAGTGTCTGAGCCTGCTAGAGGACCTAGCAAGCAAAGTAAAATGGTCATATGTTAATTGTACTTATCTTTAATTTTATTTCTTCAAATATTTAATGTTGCACATTATTCCAGCTTCACTATTTTCCATGATAAAACATCTGGACCAAAAGTAACTTAAGGAAGTATAGGACTTACTTGGCTTACACTTCCCAACCACAGCTCACCCTTGAGGGAAGTCAGGATAAGAACTCAAGGTAGAAACATGAAGGCAGGAACTGTGGAGTAATACTGCTCAATGGCTCACTCTCTGGTATGTTCACTAGCTCATACATAGCTTGATTTCTTATTCATACCAGGGCCATCTGCCTAGGGATGGTTTTGTTCGGCATATACTGGGTCCTCCTATATGAAATACCATATTTCCAATCATATGCCCCATTTCAAGGAAGATTACAATGGACTTTAGAGTCTAAGTACATTGAATGTCAAACAAATAATTTATATATTTATGTATATATGATATATAGCAATTAAATTTTACAGAGACAACAATGCAATAGAATATCTTTAGATAAATACTAAGATTATTCAATGATCCACAAATTACTTTCACAAATGTAGAAGCTGATATATGGCTTTATACAGAAGCACCAAAATTTGGCTTCTATGCAATGAAAGTTAATAAGGAGAAAGGGATCAGCCCAGGATTCTGTGGTTTGATGGTTTGATGGTTTGGTGGCCAATTGTAATTCTAAAAGTATTACTGCTTTGAATTCTGAACAGAGCCTGAAAAAGCTTTGAGAGTAGCATTTCTAGAGTTTCAGATAAAAAGCACTTAAAACCCAGCACTATTTTGGGGTCATTGTTTTCACTGGAAATACTTGTTTTTCATATTGCATTGATGTATAAGAATGGAAGCCATAAAAACACAAACTAAAATGGCAAGGAGAAAGCTACAGAGGAGTAAAAATTGAAAGCAGGATTAGAGGGAGGTGGTGCTCAAGCTGTGAGGCCTCTTTTAGAAAGCATCAACAATTTTGTTCTGGTTTTTCCTACATCCCAACTAATGATTCCCAAGTCAAATGTCACATCCCACCTTGCTGCCTATTTCCAACCCGCATTTGGCAATCTCTTCTTATCTCGATGTTACATCAGCAAGTTTTTTTTCTAATAGATAACAACCATTGCAAGTATTTCCTTAGGGAGTCAAAGTAGTATCCTGGAAAATACATTCTAGAGCTATGTACAGTTAAAGCTAACAATACTCTCTGAATTCTGTTACAGTCTTACAGTTCTTGAATTTTGTAAATCTTAAATGAGTTAACCAGATATGTAGAAAATTCGTAAACTGCCTTATTGATCAAAGTGAAAAAGGAACTCTTAGCACATATGTGATAGAGAGTATGTACATGTATGTTATTCTTCCAATATCAAATTCAATAAAATTTCTTATGGAAAATACATTGTTAAAAGCTAGCATTGACATCATTACTTCAATATGGAGGCCTTTCCCTCGATGAGTTTTTATTTTATATTTAGACATTTTTCCTTAAAAATCAGGAATAAATTAGATCAAAAATAATGGAGCAGTTTAAGCTTATATGAGAAATAACAAGTAAAAACAAACTGAAACTAAACATATTTCAAACTGCTAAGACTTACTGAGGCTTATGGTGATTCTGTAGTTAAGGGAAATCTGTTTCTGTCTTTTGAAAAAGTGGAGTAGTTCTTCAGTAAATGAGAAATTCATACATATATGAAGAGAAATTACTCAAAAGAATCTTCTTTGTTTAGTGTTTTTTGAATCATTTACAAATTGACCTATCAAGAAAATTCATTTATTTTGGAGACTGATAAAATTGGCATGTATGAATTTGTAATGAACTCTAAATGAAGCTTCATAAACAGGTTTTTAAAATGGTAGTTTCCAAAGAATACAATGTCATTACTTCTTTCTTTCATATTCATTATTAGGGACTATACATTTATTTTCTATCTTTTCTTTAGAAAATATTTTTTGTGTGTACACATGTGTGTATGGGTACCATAAGAGGCCAGAAGAGAGGATTGTATTCCCTGGAGCTGGACTTGCAGGTATTTGTGAGCTGGCTGACATGGGTATTGGCATCTGAACTCTAGTTCCTAAGAAAGAAGCTTTCTTTATTGCTGAACCATCTCTGCAGCACTGTAGTTGTATTTTAATCTTTGAAGAACCTCCATACTGATTTTTATTATAAGTTTACTTCATTTTCCATCCCTACTTACTGTGTGCAATATTTTGCTCTCTCCACATCGTCACCAGCATACATTAATTTAGTGTGCTTTGACTAAAATCACTCTAACTGAGGCAAAGTGAGATATTAAAATATAGTTTTACTTTGGTTTCCAAGATGTTTTGTGTGTTAGTTACTCTTCTATTGTCATGATAAAACACCATTACCAGGCAACTTATAAAAGGAATAACTTACTTGAACCTGTGGTTCCACAGGGTTAGGAGTCTATTATGTCAGGGAACCATGGCATCAATCAGTGTTTATGGCTTCTGGAGCAGGAAGCTGAGTGCTCACATCTTGCACTGCAAGGACAAAGAAGTTCAGAACTGGAAATTCTGTGAGGATTTTAGTTACAAAGCTAACCCCCAGGGACTACTTTCTCCAGTAAGGCTGCATCATCTACAATTTCCCAAACAGTGTCACCTACTGGAGATCAAATGTTTAAATACGCAAGACTAAGGGGGATATTTTTCATTCAAAACACTGCAATTAGTAACATGTAGATTTTTTCCCACATTTTTTTGGCTTTTTATATGTCCTCTTGAGAAATTGTACAGGTCTAGTGCAAAGTTCAAATATTTGTCTTTTGTTAGTGAGTTAGTGGAATTCATTATCCAATCTAGTTATCAACTTTGGTCAGATGAATATATTACAAATATTTCAAAGTATTTAATATATAACCTTTGCACTTGCTTGGGTGCTATTTTTGCTATGCAGACCCTTATATATTATATATAGTATCACTTAGCTTTTTGTTTGTTTGTTTCAGAGGCCCTGTTTGAATGTCCTATTTTTTCCTCCTATTTCATTTTATTAAGAATAACTTGATAACTTTTAGCTACTGCACTGAAGTCTTCAATCTATTGTAAATCCATCTTTATAGTTTATGAGATATATGAATCTGCCTTCCTTCTGCACTTGGTCATCAAATTCTCCAGCATTATTTATGTATTTATTTATTTATTTATTTATGTATGTATTTAGCAACCTGCCATTTCTCCAATGCATGATCTCACCACTCTTGTTGAAACACAGTTGGCTATATGCATATGCTTACTTTTCAACTTTCTACTCAGTTACACTGCTCTTTCCCTCTACTTTTATGCCAATATGATACTCTTATGATTATTACAGCTTGACAGAATGTTCTGAAGTCAGGAATCTAATACCTTCTTGTTTTGTTCTTTTTCTAAAAATGTCTATGACTATATATGTTTGTTTGTTCGGTGCATATACATTTTATCTATTTGCTTATTTATTTTGATTTGCAGAAATAGAGTCTTACATATTAGCTTCAACTTAACTTTCCCTCACTCTGTATTACACTCTGGTTTTGCACTCGCCATCTTCCTGATTCAGTTACCAAAGTCCTGTAATTATAGCTGTTGTTCATCCCATCTAGTAGAATATAGGTTTTGGATTCCTAGCTCTATGATGTATACTGGTAATATTTTCATATGACTTGGTTGTAGTTTGTAATTCTCTTTAGGTTATATGGACATCTAAACCATATTAATTCTTTTAATACATGACCACATATGCCTTGCCCCTTTTATATGTACCATGTACCCTCCAATTATTTCCACTAATACTTTACAGTTTTCATTGTAGAACTCTTTCACTTCTACAATTAAATGTATTCTGAATCTTGGGGGTTACTGTTTTTTTTTAAATCTATTTTCAATGAGATATCTCTTTAAATTTCCATTTGAAATATTTTAATCTACTCTTAGCATAAAACAAATGCACTGATTTTTTCTCCCACTATGGACTTAAATGTCATGATGCTACTAAAATAATTTAAAAATCTTGGTGATATTTGTGGTATTTTTAATGTTTAGTTACAATTCAGTGGTTCTCAATCCATGGATCATAACCCCTTTGGCAACTCACTATCTCCAAGAATATTTATATTATAAATCATAATAGTAGCAATGAAAATAATTTTATGGTTGAGTGTCACCACAACGTAAGGTCACAAAGGAACAGCACTATTTGAAAAGATTAGGAGGTGTGTCATTGTGGATATGCTTTGGGGTTTCAAAAAGCCCATTTGAAGACCAGAGGCTCTCTCTTTCTAGTGCTTGTAGATCCAGATGTAGAACTCTTAGCTACTTTTCCAATACCATGTCTACCTGCTTGTTGTCATGCTACTCTCCATTATAACAATGGATTAAACCTCAGAAATTTTAAGCAAGGCCCAAATAAATGCTTTCCTTAAGAGTTGCCATGGTCATGGTATCTCTTCACAGCAATAGAACCCTGACTAAGACAGAGGATTATGGTTTAGGAGTTGTTACTGTTGTGTCCATCTCTGGATTTAGTATCAGTGAGGTGCTGCTCTCACAAAAAATGACCTATGTTAACTCCTTCCTCTCTTCATTTTTTGCCATAACTTATGATAATTAGCATTATTTATCTTGTATATGTCTAGTGGCTTTAAGCAGTGAAACCATCTGGTCTCAGACTTATTTTCATGGGAATCTTTTATTTTTGATTAAATGTTGTGAGCTGTTATTGGTTTGTTTTTGTGTTGGTATATATATATATATATATATATATATATATATATATATATATACATATATATATAAATATATATAAAGTTTTTTATATTACTAAATTTGTTGTCACACCATTTTTTATAATATTGCTAATGAACTTCTGTATTTTTGTGTTGTAAATTTATTTGAGCTTCCCATTTCTACTTGTTAGCATTGGTAATGATTTCCAGTATCTTTAAGAAGGACTTGTTCATTGCCAAATCAATATTTTGTGTTGTTCTCATTGGCTCTATTTTATTTGTTTTTGCAGTGGTCTTTATAATTTCTTCATTACTATTAATTTTAGGTTTAGTTTATTCACTTTTAATTTTTTCCTTAAATTTAGTGTGCAAATACATTGCATACTGACCACTCATACCCTCCACCTCATCCCATTTCCCTAGCACCATTGTCCATGCTCTATTCTCTCAATAAACCTATCACATTCATATATATTTATTCTATTTTTTATCTACTGAGGTTAATCAGGGTTGTCTGTGTGTGTATGAGATCTGTTGGAGCCTCAAGTACTCAGCAGTAGAAATACAACTAAAGATAGTAAGTCCTCAGAATCTATCATAGCCAATAGTTCAAAGTTAAAGGATAGGACACCAAGAGCTCTCATCTTTCCATCAGTAATTATTTACAGGGCTAGTATTGTGCAGATCCAATACAGGTAACCACAACTAGTGTTTGCAATTGTATCTCATCTAGAGGATGGCATTTCACAGCTCTTCACCCTGTCTCCCAGTTTTTACATACTTCTTTACTCTCTCTTGCAGTGTTCCTTGAGCCTTAGAGGGCATGGCATAAATCTCTTGTTTATGGCTGAGCACTGAGCTATCACATATTCTCAGTATCTTTAGCAGCCACAAGTCTAAATTCATTACCATTCATTGTAAAGAGAGGATTAACTCATTGAGGTGGAGAGTAGCTTTTTTGTCTGTTCTGGAGTTGGAAGAACTGCTTGTGCATGCTTGTTTTTATTTGCTTTTTGTCCTTCTTTCTTCTTCTTTTTCTTTTTCTTGCAATTTTACTATGAGACCTAAGTTCACCTAAAACCTCAAACTCACTGTCCTGGTTAAGATTGTGTCAACTTGGCAGAGAAGACTTTGGAAAGAGTGAATCTCAATTTAGAACATTTCTCTATCAGATGGCTCCTGTGAGTAAGTGTGTGGGGCATTTTCTCGATTAATGTTTGGTATGGCAAGGCTCATCTCACTGTGAGTGGTGCCACCTCTAGGCAAGTGGTGCTTGGAAGGAAATCAGGCTTATCAAGTCTTGAGTAAACCAGTAAGCAATGAGTAAGCCAGTAAGCAATATTCCTCCACGCCTTCTGTTTTACAGTTTCTGTGTCCAGTTTCTTCCTCTCGCTTCCCTCAGTGATGAAGTATGATCTCAAACTTATATTTTGCAATAAATCTTTTACTAGCCAAACTATATTTTGTTTAGCAATAGAAATCTTAACTAAGACAGAATTTAGCACCCAGAACTACGAATATTGTTGACCATATTTTGGGGAGGATTGTGGAAGGAGTTGGAACTTTGGATTGGAAAAGTTGTTGAGAGTTCTGAGCTTGATGAGCTATTGTGGGAACTTGGAGGATAATGCTTAGAACAATGCAAAAATGGAGGCCTAACTTGTGATGTCTTAGAAAGAAGTAAAGACTTTTATAGTGGCTCTTTGAGTGATATTTGACTTAAGAATCCATGGTTCTGGTCAGCTGGAGTTGAAGAATCAGACATGATTAAAAAGAGACCAGCAGTACTGAAGTGAAATTTTTCCTTACTGAGATAGTTGATGCTGGTTATGTGGAGCTAAGAAAACAGAAATGAGTAAAAAGAGACTAGAACCAGTGTGGATTGTAAATCTGGGAGTATTTACTTGGGATAAGCACATAGAAGTTATAGTCCAGAAGGCAAAGAGGCTACATATCATGTGGACAGCTGTCTTTGACAATCATTGAGTTGGCACTGACTTTGAAGATATGAAGGGGTCATGGAGAACAGCTGATGCTTCACACTGTGGAATTGGGCTGGAATCCCAGAAAAAAAGTCATTTTTACATGGGTAGTCTCAGTTGTAGGAGATGCCCCAGGATTGAAGTAGTCATGGAGAGAAATTGAAGCATGGCTCCATGCAGCAGGATCATAGTCCCTGAAGAGAGCTCAGGACAGGCCCTTGGTGCAGGTGTAGCCCAGTTTCAGTAGAGATTCCAGAATCTTAGAGATTCTAGTACCATGGTATGAACACCAAGAACAGCATTAACAGTGAGGTAAAGCCATCTTGAATTAGGTGACAAGCTGCACATGCTGTGGATGGCAGAAACAGAGAAATTGATCTGACAAGGCCTTTTAGAGTCCTGAGAATCATTAATGTCACAGTCACTGAACTTTTTACACTGTTGAAATTTGGTTTTGATTTGATTTTAATGTGATTGTGTCCTGATTATTCCATACTGGATTAAGAAAGCACATAACTTGCGTTCTATAATAAAGGATACCACAGTTAACAGACTTTGAATAATTCAAAGAGACATTTGATATTTTAAACAGACTGAACTTTAAAGGCTATGGGACATTAAAATTGTTGAACATTTTATATTACCATACTAATATTAATATAAAATCTTAGGGATAAACAAGATAGGGAAGGTTATAGTTTAATGAGAATGTATTGGTGTGTCAAACTGACAAAGGATCAACAGTCCTGGTCAGTTTTTTTTGTCAACTCGGCAGAACTAGACTTATCTGGGAAGAAGAATCTCTTATGAGAAAAATGTCTCCACAAGATTGACTTGTAGGCATATCTGTGAGATTTTTTTCTGATTAATGCTTTATGTGGGAGAGACCAGTCCACTGTGGTGGTGCCATCCCTGGAAAGGTGGTCCAGAGATGTATAGGAAAGCAGGCTGAGCAAGCTCTGGAGAGCAAGTTAGTAAGCAGTGCTAAACCATGGCCTCTGTTTCAGTTCCTGATTTTAGGTTCCTGCCCTGACATACTTTCATGAAGAACTACAACAGTAAGCTGACATTGTAGTCAGAGCTTTTCTGTGTACCCAAAGGGTACTCAGAGGAATGAAATCAGGCAGATGGATTTGTTTCACTTTGCAAAATTTGGAAAACTGAAATATGTACACCATACTATTGATACTTATTCAGGATTTCAATGAGCAACTGCTCTGAGTTCTGAAAAGACTGATTCCGTAATCACACATTTGGTAGACGTTATGGCCATCATTAAAACTGACAATGCTCCAGCATATGTCTCTGGTAATATGAAACATTTTCTTGTTCCTTATAGTTTAAAGCATATTGGAGGTATGCCACATAATCCTACAGGCCAAGCAGTCATAGAAAGAACAAACAGAACTCTAAAGGATATGCTAAATAAAAAGAAAGGGGTAACAAAACCCATTAGAAACAGATTATATAATGCTCTATTAACTTTGAATTTTCTCAGTGCTAATGAGAAAGGAACAGCAGCTGTAGAGAGACATTGGATAATGGAAAAAACTACAGAATTAAATCAGCCTATATACTTTAAAGAAGTGCTAACCTCAGAATGGAAACCAGGATATGTGTTACGTTGGGGATGAGGTTTTGCCTTTGTTTCTACAGGAGAAGAAAAGCTGTGTATACCATCACAATTGATAAAGGTTCTATTTGAACAAGAGAGACCTCTTAATTAGAAGAGGTGATAGTTCATCAACCAGCATGGCCAACCAATTTAAACTAACTTATACCACTAACAAATGCTTTTCATTTAATCAGATATAACTTGCCATAAGGGAACCTCCCCAAAATTAGGCTTGGGGAAGGGTTTTTGTTTTTGTCTTTCAGGAGAATGAAGTCTAAGGACTCTGAAGAACACTGGACAAATCATCTAGAAAAAGGTCCCAAGAAAAGGAGTAAATTGGCCTATCACATATAAAATTTCAAAAGGCTTTCTAAATGTTTGTTTCTGCTCTTCTCTACAGACACTTAACACAAATGGTCTTTTTGTAGTCCCAGTTCAATTAAAAATTAAAGCTGGGTTTGGAGTTGGAGAACGGCTCGCTTCTTCTCTAAACCCAAGCATGTTGTTAAAAGGAAAATGCAAAATCTCTATATCATGTCATCAGAAAGAGCCATCTTCTGATATAGGACAGAAGAAAGCAAAAAAATTAAGGGACTATTCTATTGCCACTAATCTCAATTCTTTGGTTATATTTTGATTTTTTAAACTTTTCTTAAAGTATGAATTTTATATCAAAATTTATAAGATTTTATATATATAGTAATGATATTAATGGTCATATAGAGTACTAATTAATTCTAGACAAAAGGCTTCATTTAGCTGCCTGTACATGTTTTTGTGTTCGAGTCTCTATCAGTTTTCTGCAAGGAATCATAACCAGGCCTAACAGTGAATTTGACGTCTCCAGAAAGATGATGGGGCCCCACAATGATTCCATGTGGACAATAATACCACTAAGCTGACAAACATCACCCAAAGATCAGCTTTGGACTACAAAACTGGTCAGAACAATTTCAAGATGGCTAAATGAGATGATCCAGCCCCGCAAACTACTCGAACAAGGACTTGAGATAAGCCCTGCACTTTGCCATTATGCAGAGACTGGACAACAAATTATATAGCTACCTCTTCCAGAACTTGACAGTTATCCCAAAATTTTTCTTTTCAGGATCCCCTAATGATGCCTTTGCCCATAAACAGCAGGAAGCAATTTTAAGAACACCATGCCCACATTCGAAGAGGTCGGGTGGGGCAGGTGGTTTTTGGTCTTTCAGTGGGTTTCGGGTTTGGGATAGTTGTCATTGTTTAGGAGGGTTGGTTACAAGTTGTTGTTAATGATAAGGAAAAGGGCTAATCAAAGGAGATTAGATTTAAGGTTCTTATTTGAAAAAAGAAAGGAAAGGAAAGGAAAGGAAAGGAAAGGAAAGGAAAGGAAAGGAAAGGAAAGGAAAGGAAAGGAAAGGAAAGGAAAAGTGGATATAGATAAGAGGTAGATTGCTGAATCTACTCTGGAAAAAAAATATAGAAATGAGAGAATAAAGGGTACAATATTGAATCTACTCTGAAAAGAAAAGAGAGGATACAGATATGATATAGATAAAAAGGTAGATTATTGAATCTAGTTTTAAAAGACAACTACTAGTTTCAGATACTTTACATTGGATTGGATTTTTATTGTATACAAATTATATATATTGAGATTGATATTGTTACAAAATGCTGTATGTATATTCCTAATCTTGTTCAGGATATTGTACCTATACAATTCATTAAACAATGTAATGCAATTTGCTAATCCTTGAATCTTACCATTACCAACTATTAGGATATAAAGAAATGAAAGCTAGTTGTTAGATACTACAATCAAACTTGTAGTAGTATTAGGTATGTTTTCAAGGTCAAGCAGAGATATATTTTAGATAGACAGGTCATCTTCAAATCATTCAGAGATCTACAGATTATAGCATTTAAAATGTTTTAATAACTTAGAATTTTATTTTATGACTATGAGACATGTCTGCTCCTAGCAGCACCAATCTACTTCAGAGATATGGACATTGAAGAAATTGCATATGGAGTTAACTTTCATTGTGGCAAAAGTTAGCCACTGGGCAAGTAAGTGCCCTTACATTGAGTGCTGACAATATGCTATCCAAATGGACAAACAGGACACAAAACAAAGGACTACCAATCCTTGCCAAGACAAGTGTAGTTTTATCTTTAGCAACAGGTGTCCTCTGAGGACAGGACAATATGGCATCATTGCTGAAGTGGTTTTGCAATCCAGAAAAGATACAGTGCCCTTTTCTTTGAAGACAGCTGAACAGGGAGTGGTCCAATGGCTTCTGGTGTGCAGTTGAACAGTAGCTGAAAGTTATTCATGAAAGAGTAACTAGGCTGATGGAATCTAACCTCTCAAAGGTAGACTGGAATTGAATGAAGGAGATGAAGCCACCCACAGGCCAAGAAGAATGGGATGAAGAAAAGAATTGGATGCTAAGATGAAACCAACAACAAGTCGAGAAGAAAGGACAGTCAAATTCCCAAAACACCAGCAATTTCCAGAATTTAAAATCCTGAATCTTGACAGGATACTGGTGGAATTCAGGTTTATCTGGTACATGGAATACTTGAACCAAATGTGAAGTTGAACTGTAGGCCTTGTGTACATCCTACTTCACAAATGAGTCTGTCAGATACACTAAGCCTGCAGGCTGAAGATGATGCAGAGGAACCTTGGGTCCAGGCAGCTGGTTGTTTCTTTCAACTCACATTTTTTGGAAGTCACTTGTTTGCACTTCCTGTTTTACTAGGTAATATTATTTTCTTCTTAGGTCTCTGAGGGAGTTGAAGATTAGAAGTTGTAATAACAGTTTTCCTTGTTAAGAAATTGAGAAAAGAAACTCACTAAGGAAGTGTAAATTGTATAGATTTCAAAGACATTATAAGATAGTTTTCTGGGGTAATACAAGATAGGATAGAAAGTGAATTAGGTACATTTTGGACTTCCAAAAAAAGAATAGATAATGGAATATTTTCTCTGAATTTGTCAGTGCAAATAGACTAGATATTATTGATGTATTTATTGCTTATATATATTTTATATAGTTATTGTAATTATTGTATATAGTTTTTATATTAGTTATAATTTTTTATTTTTTATTAGACAAAAAAGGGGAAATATGGTGATATTTTATTTGTATGTTAATAAATAATATTTGCCTAGAGATCAGAGGAAATAGCAAGCCATTTTAAGTAAACACAAAAGTCAGGCAGTGGTAGCACATGCCCTTAATCTGATCACTTGGCAGGCAGGGTCTCTGTGTATTCAAGGCCATAATAGGGAACAGAGCCAAGTGTGGTGACACATGCCTTTAATCCCAGTACCAACCATAGAGACCTGGAGGTCTGTACAGATAGGCAGTGACAAAGAAGTGAGGTAGCTGGGCTAAGATAGCCAATGAGAAGGCAGAACAGCAAGGCAATAAAAGCCTGGGTAGACAGGAAGTCAAGGCATTTGGAAGCTGCAGAGCTGGTGAGGTAAGGTTGGTTGGTGGCTATTCCTATTTCCTTGATATCTAAGGCTCTCACCGCTCTATTTGGCTCTGTGTTTTTATTTAATAAGACTACTTAGAAATTTGTCTACATGACATTAAGTTTTTCCTGCCTCAGTTGCTTATGGTAATGATGTTTCTCAGAAATAGAAAATAAAACAGACACAAACTGATGGTAATTTTTTTAAGTTAAAATAAAACCTTCATGGTCAACAGTTATGGTACTCCAATTTCTTGTCTGTCATCAGGGAAATGAAGAGAAGTCCATAGCTGATTATGAGTAAATATCTATCCCCAATGGCTTACAAGCCTGATAACATCCATCATTTTATTCAATAAGAGAAATACTTGGTATACTAAATTTTTCACCTCAGTGCAGCCATAAAATAAAAAGAAAGAGTGAGGAAGGGTTAAGATTCTCAATAATCCATTCAGGGAATGTCTCCAATGATTTAATATTCCCCAACTCAGAATTCTGTCTCACCTAATAACAACAGAACAAGGACCCAAACCTTCAACACATAGGCATTTGGGGATATTCTAGATCTGCACAATTTCAATGTTTCCACATATCAAAAGTCACCTGTTCATCTCATAATGCAAAATACATTGAGTCCATAGTAAAGAGTCACCAAGTCTTCAGAATAATCAGCTTTGTCCAATAGACTAGGTCCAAAATCTCCTCTGAGTTCCAAAGCAATTTTAGCTGTCATTTCTTATAAATATCACAAGAAAATGTACCAAATTCTAAAACAAAATGACACAGTATTAGGATCCCTACCTCTAAAATGAGGAATCAGAGAAAAAAAAGAGTAATCAAAACAGTGTAAAACTGAAAACCATCAGGGAGAAAGCCAAATCCCACAGCTCCATGTCAAGTTTTACAGTCCTTAGTGGCATAACTCCAAAGGCCATGCTAAGATTTACCTTATGGCCCTTTTGACTGCATCCCTGAAAGCTACTCTTATGGGCTGTCTGTATTTGCTGTCTCCTACTTATTCAGGCAAGAATTCCACATGCTTGGCATATTTAACCTTTTAGGTTCTTCATTACAACAGTTTCTCTCATCTCTCACAGTTCCTGGGTTCGCCCATCAGAGGCTATTCTCAGGAACTATGACACTAATGCATATTGCTTGGCTTCTGAGTTATTCCTTTGAATTCTCAGGGGAATCATTGAGGAATCCATGCGTTTTTCATTCTATATGCCAGCAAAAGTAGCATCAAGCACATGACCCCATGGTCTACAGCTATTTGGAACCGCATCAAGAATGCATGCAGTAACTCTGAGTGCCTTGAGGGAAGAAGGGAAAGTTATTCCCAGGAAGCTAATTCTCTTGATAGTTTGTGGGAGCAATGTGCCCTAGGGTTCTCTTCTCAAACAAATATCTTTTTTTATAAAACTGACATGTTACACCCTTAAGCCTGTCACACATTGGTCTTGAACATTTCTGAGTTGTCTTGAAGGCATTTTTCCTATTGATAAAGTGGGAAAAGTAATTGGCTTTTTCTAAGAGTGTAAATATTTTTTGGAAGTAAATTTTTCTTGGCATTACTTTAAGTCTTTTCTTAAGTAGCATTTTTCTTGTTGTTGAATGAATTATATGCTGTCATGGAATTTTCTCTGCTAGGCAAATTAGTCTGCCATGTTTAGTCTCAGTCTGCCTCAAAACCTCAGAATATGAACATGACACAGTTTATGTTCATGATCTTTAATCCCATTCTCAATGGAAACCTCACATCTGGAGGAAGCATGAGGATCATAATCACATTCTTGCATATTTCTATCATCATTCTGGTCTTTGAGACCCTCACCAGAATAACACATCAAGTAGCAAATGCACAATTCTATGCTTTTTCCTGTCTGCCTTTCCAAGTTCTTCAAACTCTTTTTCCAAACCAATTACCAAGCTTTACAATTTATACTATCAAGTATATTCACGAGAGTGATTCCAATTCTTGGCATCCATTTTCAGTGGTAATTTTCTGCCGCTATACCAAAATACCAGAGAAAATATATTTATAATGAATACAGGTTTGGTTTAAATTACAGTTGAAAGTTTCAGTTCATTGATACTTGCTTTCAGTCTGTTGTGGCACAGTATTTCATGGTAGGAACAAATAGCAGGTGAGGTCTATTAAGTACATAGTGGAAGCAAACAGAGAGGCAGGTTGACGTCTTAAAACACTCTTCAAGAGACTTTGAACACTGCCCTAACTTCTTTCATCTAGGCTCTAACTTGTTAAAGTCTCACTAATAATATCAAGGTTTGGGGGAAAAATTTCAACATGGGAGCCTCTGGGAAATTTTAAGATCCATTCGTTGTCTTCCAACCAGGAAGATAGTCATTATTTTTTTTTTCTTCAGCTCTCACATAGAGCATTAGATTAACTGAGAAAATGTACAATCATTTTACAGTGTCAACAGCTAATAGCCTCATGGCATAAAAAAAAAGACCATGTGTTCAGAACTGTTCTCTTCCTTTGTGTCTTCTAAATCCCCATTGTCCGTTCATGCCAATATTAGTTACTTAAAAAAAAAAAGTCTGAGGATGCTGGGAATTTCTGGGAGGGAAGGAATTAAGATCTTTATGATTTTCTTAGATGTAATTGTTCCTATGTTAGAAACTATCTTAATTTCATTTTTGTTGTTGTTATTGTTGTTGTTGCTGTGATTAAGTACTCTGACAAAAGTAACTTAAAGGAAAAATGATCTATTTTAGCTCACTATTTAAGGTAAGAAAGCATGGCAGCATGAGATTGAAGCAGATGGTCACAATGTGTCCATAGCCAGAAAGCAGACAGTAATGAATATGATCTGGTGTTTAGCTTGCTTTCTGCATTTCAAACAGGTTAACATCTCCTGCTGAGGGAAGAGTCCTGCCCATAGTAAAGATCAATCTTTGCATATAAATTAATACAATAAAAATAATCCCCCCCTAGAAATGACTAGGTGTTTAACTCCCAGGTGATACTAGATTCTATCAAGTTGACAATTACCATCACAAAGTTAACAATTACCTTCAGAAAGTTGAAATTTTCCATCAAAATTAACCACCAAAAAGACAGTATGCATTCTTCAGAGAGACAGATACAAAAATGAGGAGCAAATTGAACAGCCACACATGAAACAATGAAGGGTATTACATGGATTGCTAAAAAGTCTTTAAAAAAAAAAACCCAGACCAGATATTATGGTAAATGCTGAAAGATCAGAGAGACAAAGGGACAAGTCACTGCCACATCTTATCTCTAGGAGTCCTCAGCCTGAAAAGCCTCTAGTTCCTGTCTCCTCATTCCTTATATAGCTTTCTCTGCCCAGCCATCACTTCCTGGGAATAAAGGTATGTGTGCTTCCCAAGCAAAGGCATGAGTTCTCAAGCTCTGGGATTAAAGGCATGTGATTCCCAAGTACTGGGATTAAAGATGTGTGCCACTACTGCCTGACTCTGTTTCTCTCCTAGACTGATTTAATCTCATGTAGTCCAGGGTGTCTTTGAACTCACAGGTATCCAGACAGATCTCTGCTTCCTGAGTGCTAGGATTAAAGGTGTATACCATCATTGCCTGGCTTCTATGTTTAATCTAGTGGCTTGTTCTGTCCTCTGATCTTCAGGCAAGCTTTATTTGATACACACTATATCACCACATTAGTGAGTCCTTTTTACAAAACAAATATAAAAATAGAGTGTTGGAGAGATTACTCCACCTTTATGAATGCATACCACTATTACAGAAGGCTCAAGTTCACTACCTAGTCTACAAGTTAGGTGTCTCACAACCACCTGAATCTCTGGCTCCAGTAGATGTAGTGCTCTCTTCTGGGCTCTGCTGGTACTTGCATATGTGTTCACAAACACACTCTGAAACATAATTTAAAGTAAAATGAAATATTTTAAAGAATAGACAAAAGTTCTAATTTAATTAATGAACTAAAGATGTAAAACTCTGGGGAAAACATTTATAAAAAATAAGGACAATACATTGTATTTGGCTATTATCTTATAAATCTAGAATTGTAGAAAATTCTTCTTCCTTTAATGTGCATTGACTTTCTTTATTCCCCTTTGTCTTTTCTCTTTTCTATAAATTAAGTCACAATATCAGTTTCTTATCTTACCATCCTGGATGTATAGTGTGTGTGTGTGTGTGAGTGTGTGTGTGTGTGTGTGTGTGTGTGTGTGTGTGTGTGTGTGTGTGTATGTGTGTATGTGTGTGAATGGGTGAGTCTATGGTGTGTGAAGAGACTAAATTTGTATCTGAGATAAATGACTGTATTCAAATATATTCTATATCATGATAAATTTATAGTTGGCATTGAACTTTTTATTGTCACACAACTGAAGTCTTGTTTTCTGTGTGAAATTAACAGTCATTCATAGTATCCAAGTGTAAGAATTCATTCAGGGTCACAAAATTGGGAAATCAAAATTACATCAGCAATAAATACAAATTTGTTTACACAATTTTCATTACAGAAATTGATTTGCAGATCTTATCTGTCAACATGTCTTTGCTTTGTGAAACTGATGAGCTTATTGACTTTAGCATCATGATGATTAATTTTTTATTTAGGTAATTTGTTCTTATGGCACTGGGAAGAGGATATTAATTAGGGACTGTTCACTTGTAACTGTCCTATTTTCTCCAGTGAAGGTAGTGACAGGACGTTCTGTGTTCAGCTTTTAAATCTTGGGGTTACTATATGGATGTGACTCTTAGATGAAAGATTTGAAATTGTTAGGCTAGTCACTAAGGAGTTAATATTCTGGGAAAGATGCAATAATGTTGCATACTGTTTAAAGGAGTCTTCAGTGCTATAAACAGTCTTTTTATTTCACAATATTTTTCAAAAAGGAAAAAAAAAACTGAACACTAAGTGAATACAGAGAACTGTACTTTAAACATGGTAGATGCCATTCTGATTCTTGATAGATCAACTCTTTTCTCATTCAAGGGGTTTGTAACAATTTTCTTGTTGTTGTAACTTTTTAGAATACTTTCCTTCTAGTATATTTGCTGTCAACCATTCCTCATGATTCCATTTCATCAGGAACTTGATTTCATCAGGGAAGTCTGTTTATATAAATGTTAAGTTCTCTCTATTCTCTCTCTCTCTCTCTCTCTCTCTCTCTCTCTCTCTCTCTCTCTCTCTCTCTCTCTCTCTGCTTTATGAATACGTGTTCAATGTGATTAGCCACTTCAGTGTTTCATTGTTATGCTTTCCCACTATATTAGTGTATATCCATATCCATTTACACTAAAAGACCAAATAATCCCTTAATTCTCTAAACTGTTTTTATAATGGTATTCAATGGCATTTTGACATAGCAATGAGAAAAGTAATTAACACTTCCTTTTATAGATAACTAGTGTTTAAAGAGATATTTCTATGAGTGCCTATGAGCTAAAACTAAACATTAAATATAAAGAAAACTCTTCCTTTGCTTACTTACTAAGTAATTACCTATTTAGGGACTCCTGAACACTTACCTTCCCATTTATAGTTTAGCCTTAGATTCCACTCCTGTGAAAATTAAGACCTGTGAAAATGCTTGTCCTTTACTGAAAATCTGTCTAGCATAGTTGAAAACATCAAACTGCCTTATATCTTTGAAAAAAATATTTTTTTAACATTTCTTCCCAAGTTACTAGGTGTGTCTGGTCTCTGTCTCAACTATGATCATTTATCTTTTGCATCAGTTGCCTGCCTAATTATTTTTCAATGTTTTTGATAAATACTCTCACATATCTCCTTTTTATTATTTTTAAAATATATTTAATTGTTTAATATTCACAGTAAAGGGGAAAACCTTAAAATACAAAGAAAAATGAAGCAGTTCAGTTAAGCATAGCCTTTTAGCTCCTGCTTGTAGGCACAAAGCTTTCTGCTCTATGTAGTAGAGACTATTTGGTAGGTGTCATACTTTTTCATACATAGTAACTATTGCTCTTACTAAACCTTAAGCTACATGAGTGTTTTGACAATCCAACATATAAGTTCACAATGGAAAAAAATGTATTCTAACTTTCCCTAGAAGTAAACATATTCAGAGTAGGCAAAAATGGTAGTATAACTCTAGGTAGAAAAATTGGTAGATTTGCGATCAAAATCTCACTTAATGCTTCATTCAAAATGTGAAACAATAGACCACAGACTGCAGAGTATAGTGTTTCTTTCATTGTATTTATTTATTTAAAACTGGCATACAAAATACTAAATAACATTATGACATTTTAAAATGCAATGTATTTTAATAGATACTCCAATTCCTTCATCCCCCCACTCTTACTCCTTCTTCCTCTAGTCTCCTTTCCACTTGCATGTCATGTGTGTCCTTTTGTTCTCTACTTCTGTCCTCAGTTTCACTTTTTACCATCTCTTTGTCTCATTTATTTTTTTATGCTCATGACTATAGTGTTTTTAAAGGAACTCTGTGGTGGTATTTTATTTGTGTTCTAATAAGTAAAGCTTACTTGGAGATCAGAGGAAAAAGCCACCCACTATATTAAAAATAGAAGTCAGGCAATGGTAGCACATGCTTTTAATTCTAGCATACAGGAAGCAGAGATTCATCCAGATACTTGTGAGTTCAAGGCCACATTGGGAACAGAGCCAGGTGTAGTGCCACATACCTTTAAATTCCAACACTAGTTAACCATAAAGATCTGGAGGTCTGTACAAACAGACAGAAAGTGATAGAGCTGGGCAGAAAGAGGAAGTGATATAGCTGGGCAGAGAGAGGAAGTGAGATGGCAGGGACAGAAAGGATATAGGTGTGAGTATACAGGAAGTATCTCTCTCTTTGGCTGAGGAATTCTGGTGGTAAGAATGTGGCTGGCTTCTTTCTGCTTCCATGATCTCTCAGTTTTACCCCAGTATCTGGCTCTGTGTTTCTTATTAATAAGACTGTTTAGCAATTTGTCTTACAGAGCTCTTTATCAGACTATATTTCAAAACTATTAGCAAGAACGTATGTTACCAATAAGTCAGTGTATTCCTATAGTATAGCCAGAAGATGCCAGTGAAACAATGGATCTCTTAACATACCTGTACACGTATCACTCTATAAGTTTCCTTCTGTACTTCTGGTGACAGAATACTGAACAAGTCCTGACTCATAATACCCAGAGGTAGTTAAACAAATTCATGTCCAAGAAGTATCTTTTCTATTAATTAGAGCATATTTACCAGTTGGCTAATCTACTAGATTTACACCTTACTACACATTATAACCTTAGATCATCTACAAAGCTAAAGATGTTTCCAAATAATGGACATGATAAACACTAGTATTTTACCAAAAATCCATACTGAAACCTATGTTTGTTTTTGAAAAGTGTCTTCCAGATATAAAGATTAGAACAAAGTACCCTTTCTTCATGTTTCCATGATTTTCTCTGTACTATTACATAGACAAAAGTTGTAAAGAAACTAGCTTCTGAGTCTGGGTTACCTCACTCAGGATGACATTTTCTAGTTTCATCCATTTGCCTGCAAATTTTGTGATATCATTTTTTTTAAGCTAAGTAGTACTCCATTGTGTAAACGTACTACATTTTCTTAATCCATTCTTCAGTTGAGTGGCATCTAGATTGTTTCCAGGTTTTGGCTATTATGAATAATGCTGCTATGGACATAGTTGAGCATGTATCCTTGTGGTATGATTGAGCATTCCTTGGGTATATGCCCAAGAGTAGTATAGCTGGGTCTTGAGGAAGTTTGAGTCCCAATTTTCTGAGAAACAGACATACTAATTTCCAAAGTGGCTGTACAAGTTTGCCCTCCCACCAACAGTAGAGGAGTAGTCCCCTGCTCCACATCCTCCCCAACATAAGCTATCCTCAGTGGTTTTTTTTTTATCTTAATCATTCTGACAGGTGTAAGATGGTATCTCAGAGTCATTTTGATTTGCATTTCCCTGATGACTAAGGATGTTGAGCAATTCTTCAAATGTCTCTGGGCCATCTGAGATTCTTCCATTAAAAATTCTCTGTTTAGCTCTGTAGCCCATTTTCTAATTGGATAGTTAGGCATTTTGATGTCTAGTTTCTTGAGTTCTTTATATATTCTGGAGGTCATCACTCTGTCAGATGTGGTGTTGGTGAAGATTTTTTCCCATTCTGTAGGCTGTCATTTTGTCTTATTGACTGTGTCTTTGACCTACAAAAGCTTCTCAGTTCATTAATTGTTGCTATTAGTGTCCTCACTACTGGTGCTATATTTAGGAAGTAGTCTCCTGTGCCAATGCATTCAAGATAACTTGCACATTCTCTTCTATCAAGTTCAGTGTAACTGGATTTATGTTGAGCTCTTTGATCCACTTGGACTTGAGTTTTGTGCATGGTGACAGATATGGATCTATTTGCAATCTTCTACATGTTGATATCCAGTTATACCAGCCATTTGTTGAAGATGCTTTCTTTTTTCCATTGTACAGTTTTGTTGCTAGAGTTTTCCTGCCTGGCCCACAGTCAGGGCAAATCTCTCTCACCCGCCAGTCCCAAGCCACTCAAACCCGATCAAATAAACACAGAGACTTATATTGGTTACAAACTGTATGGCCGTGGCAGGCTTCTTGCTAACTGTTCTTACAGCTTAGAAATAAATCCATTTCTATTAATCTATACCTTGCCACGTGGCTTGTGGCTTACCGGTACTTTACATCTTCCTTGTCCTGATGACGGCTGGCAGTGTCTCCCTCCCCCAGCTTCCTGTTCTCTCAATTCTCCTCTCTGTTAGTCCCGCCTATACTTCCTGCCTGGTCACTGGCCAATCAGTGATTTATTTATTGACCAATCAGCAACACACTTGACATATAGACCATCCCACAGTACAGTTTTGGCTTCTTTGTCAAAAATCAGGTATTCATACAAGTGCAGATTACTTTCAGGGTCATCAATTCGATTCCATTGGTCGACGTGTCGGTTTTTAAGCCAGTACCAAGCTGTTTTTATTATTATAGATCTATAGTAGAGCTTGAAGTCAGGGATGGTGATACCTCCAGAGGTTGGTTTATTGTACAAGATTCTTTTACCTATCCTGGGTTTTTGGTTTTTCCATATGAAGTTGAATATTATTCTTTCCAAGACTGTGAAGAATTGTGTTGAGATTTTTGTGTGTGTGTGTGTGTTGAGATTTTGATGGGGATGGCACAGAATCTGTAGATTGTTTTGGTAAGATTGTCATTTTTACTATGTTAGTCCTACCTATCCATGAGCATGGGAGATCTTTCCATTTTCTGATATCTTCTTCAATTTCTTTCTTCAGCAAATTAAAGTACTTATCATATAGGTCCTTCACTTGCTTAGTTGAGTTACTCCAAGGTATTTTATATTATTTGTGGCTATTGTAAAGGGTGATGTTTCTCTGATTTCTTTCTCAGCCCTTTTATCATTTGTATATAGAAGGGTTACTGATTTTTTTAGTTAATCTCGTATCCTGCCACCTTACTGAAGGAGTTTATTAGCTGTAGGAGCTCCCTGGTAGAATTTTTGGGGTCACTCATGTATACTATCATGTCATCTGCAAATAGTGAAAGTTTGACTTCTTCCTTTCCAATTTGTATCCCTTTGATCTCCTTTTGTTGTCTTATTGCTCTAGCTAGAACTTCAAGTACTATATTATATAAATACAGGGAGAGTGTACAGCCTTGTCTTGTTCCTGATTTTAGTAAAATCTCTTTGAATTTTTCTCCATTTAATTTGATGTTGGATGTTGGCTTGCTGTAAATTGCCTTTATTATGTTTATACTCACTCATGAGTGGATACTAGATGTAAAGCAAAGGATAACCAGACTGCAACACACATCTCCAGGGAGGCTAGCTAGCAGGATGCATGGATTTCCCAGTAAAAGAGAAATAGATGAGAGCTACATGAGCAAACTGGTTGTGAGCAGGCCAATGTAGGGCAAGGGATGGGGGATGAGAACATAGGGGAATGGGAGGTTTGAGCTGGAACAGGGACAGAGTGTAAAAGCAAGGAAAAAGATACTATGATTAATGAATACATCATAGGAATAGGGAGAAACAGTGTGCTAAAGAAGTTCCCAGGAATCCACAAGGATGATCCCACCTTAGACTACTAAGTCTAAGTCAAGAGGGTGCCTGAACTAGCTTACTCCAGTAATCAGATAGCTGAATACCCTAACTGTCATCATAGAGCCCTCATCCAATAACTGATGGAAACAGATGGAGAGATCCATGGTCAGGCAACAGGCCAAGATCCAGGAGTCCAACTGATGGGAGAGAGGAGCGATTCTATGAGCAAGGGACATCCAGATCATGATGGGAAAATGTATAGAGACGGCCAGCCAAACTAGTGGAAACACATGAACTGTGGACCAATAGTTGAGGAGTCCCCATGGTACTGGACTAGGCCCTCTAGATAGGCTAGACAGTTGTTTACCTTGAATTGTTTAGGGGAACCCCAGGCAGTGGGATTGGGACCTGTCCCTGGTGCATGAGCCAGCTTCTTGGAGCCTAGTGCCTATGGTGGGACACTTTGCACAACTTTGGTGCAGGGTGTAGGAGCTTGGAACTGCCTCAGCTGAGTGTGCCAGGCTCTGCTGACTCTCCCTGGGAGACCTTGCCTTGGAGGAGGTGGGAATGGATGGGGTTGGAGGGATAGCCTGGGGGGCAAGAGGAGGGAGATGAGGGGAATCTGTGATTGGTATGTAACATTAATAGAAAATCTCTTAATAATAACAAAAATACCATCCTTTGTACAATTAAAAAAAAAGAAACTAGCTTCATGAGGGAATTAACAAGAGTTACTCCAAGAAGACAAAAAATGTAAGTATTGGAGCACCACTAGAAGTTATACCATGAGTGACATTTGTCACAGTTAGATCACTTACCTTGAGGACATGGAACAGAGAAGGTTTGGTCCAGATTAGGGGAAGTAGTAAGCTTTCTCAGAGTCAGGTAGTAATTACTTTTAAGAGGGGGACTATTGGAATAATTTACTTAAATAATTTATTATATTAATTATGGTGAAAAATTTTCTGCCTCTGTCATATATAAAGGAACCAGCACACATGTAGAAAGTCTAGATAGAGAGAGGAAGTTTTCTTTCAAAGTATTAAACTATGGAGAACAGGTTTTGAGCAGCTTTTTGTTGTTATAGACCCAAGCCTTTAAACTGCCAAGAGACTGTGTATGGGAATTCACAATTGGTCACATGGACAATATCACTCGTTTTGGAACAAAAACCAGCTACAGATGTCCAGCTATACATTGCACGCCCATCATTGAGGCCCAACTCACATTCAGGTCCCAAAGGACTTTTTTATTTGGTTTTTGTTTTAGTTGACTAGTGTAGATTATTCACCTCAAGATACAGATGTGCATAGTTCCTTGCCCTAAAGCAGTTCCCAGTCTCTCCTGTGCATACTCTCCTTAGGCCATCTAGGAATTCTATTTAGCTTTAGGTCAGTTGCAATTCTTCTTACCTTGACACCCCAGTGTTATAACATAGGCCTTCTCTTCCCTCTTCCTGTAAGTGATTATAAAAAGTCAGTCTATTTTTCTTTGTTCTAGGATTAGTCTGGATACCCCTCAGTGAAATTGGCACACTGACGTAATTTGAAGGCTGCTCATGGAAGAGGCTCATCTGATGCACTTCCCTCATCCTTCTCATGGAGGTACTCTCCTTATCTCTATCATATCATTCTCCCTCTTAATGAAGCCCTTCATATGATAAGATAGTATTTACCTTTGAAAAAAACTGCCACCAGCTTTCCGACATTGTTACTATTTAATGTGCTTACCAGGTATGCTTGAGGCCAGGTGCTTGAGGCCTTCACAGTTTCAGCTACATTTGGATTTCATGAGTTCATTCCTTTTGTTTATATGTGAGATCCACTTTATGATAAGCACCTTGCTGATTTATTTCTTTTCAAAGACAAATAGATAGTAGATATATAGAGTAAGATTCCAGACTTAAATAAGATGCTGAAAGAAGTACAGTGTGAGTCAACAATAAACATTAATATTACATGGGAGAGAAATGAGAATCAGATCAGAATTTGTTAATATAGAAAAATAATCTAGCTATATAATTGTGTTTATATGTCTCAAAACTTGGACAAATCAATAATGCTTCAACTACATTTTTTGAAGAAATTGCATAGCAGTATTACAGTGTCTATCCCATTCTCAGGGAGTTTTTAAAAAATAAATTGGAGATATTCAGTTGTTTCATGTATTATAGGATAATAGAGAAATATAGACATAGTAGGAAATACCTCTTCCTTCCATGCTTCTTACTGTTTCCCCCATTGACTGAAGTAAATCAAGGATATAAATGAACTTTCCTGGAAGGTGGTGATTGTCAAAGATTTGAAAGATTAACAGAAGTTGACACCATTAAGGTAAATTGAAAGTGACTAATATGAGAACAAGACTTTATCTGAGCCAATATGAGACAGATAACTTAAAGAAGAACTGTATTCTAACAACCTGGAATTAGCACTCACACAATGGTATCCTAGGGGTCTGGGTTTTTTTTTATGTATATAAAACATAACACAAAAGGAAGTTACAGAAAACCAGTTGTTATAATGACATTGGTTTGTGGCCAGTTACATATGTTATACATTCCAGGCAACAACAGTGACAAGAAGTGGAATGCTTTTATTGAAGGTGTTATTGTATTTATTGACTCAGCGAGTCTGCAGAAATCTTTTGCCTTGGGTCAGAAAGACATAGTTGACTGTGTAATAAAGATTCATTTTTTTCAGGGCTAATAAAATTTACTCTATTTCAATTTTGAGTCTGTGAAATATCTCAAATCCTTCCTCAAAGCTCAAAAATTCTAGTGATCTAGGGAGAGGGCAACAATGAACAGAGGAACAGTTCAGGACTGCAGTGGGTGTCCTTCATAAGGTAAATTAAAATTTTGCCATCCAAGTGGAAAGTAGGTATTGCCCTAATATATTGGCAATAGTCAGGCATGCCAGGAAAATATTATGTTGGATGTAATGATTATCTAAAGAGTTAAAAATGTAAGAATGGTTGGGAATTGTATGGCAAGGCTAAAGAGACAGATCAGTCATTTGCTCCTATTGGAAAGGATACTAGATTGGCTCCCATCACATACTGGGTACCTCATAATTGCCAGTAACTTCAGCTCTAGCGGATCTAATGCTGTCTTCTGGCTTCTGTAGGCACCTGCACATATGCATGTGCACAAACACATACATATAAACAGAAACAAAGATTAAAAAAGAAGAAATTCATGTGACAAACTATACAGCTCTACCACAGAGTAGGGTATCAGGAATCTGAGTTCATTGTAGAGAAAATAATAAGGTGCTAATAAATGAATTAAGTAGTTAGTTGTATGAGAATGGTAATAGATGGTTGAAGACAGGGAAGAACATGTACCTCAGAGGACAGTCATTGGGATTTGGAGGGTTCTATGCTATCATTCTAGCACAAAGTATTTTTTAACCCATTGTCTTTTTCTGATGCAATATCTTCAGGTTTCTATATTTGTCAGTGGGGTTTTTTGTGAATTTAAGGGTAACTTAAATGCTGTGAAATGATTGTCATCAAGTTACTAAGGTAAAAGGCAAAGATATTATTTTGTGAAATTTTTGATTTTCTAATCTACATATTTTTATGATCTCCTGAAAAACCATAAAAGAGAAGCATGTTGCATATTTATCCAGTGCTATCTGACAACCTCAATCAATTCAATATGATGTCTAGTAACAAAGCTAACAATGAGTATAGACGCCTAGACATCATATACAGATAGACCTTGGAAGTTATTCTAGATAGTTTTATGTTACATGCATAGTTAGAAATTAAATTACTTCCTTGTTGTGTATCCTCTTAGTTTTTTATTTTTATTTTGGTTTTGGATATGGTTTTTCAAGACAGGGTTTCTCTGTATAGCTGTGAAGCCTGTCTTGGAACTCACTCTTTAGACCAGGCTGGCCTTGAACTCATAGAGATCCGCCTTCCTCTGCCTAAGTGCTGGAATTAAAGGCATGGCCACCACTTCCCGGCTCCTCTTGAATTTTTGACAAATCAATATATACGGGTATTTCATGGAATGTACTTTAATAGCTTTGTTCCTGTTTCTATTGTCTTTTGATCGCTTGTTTGTTTCTGTTTTTAATCTCTATTATAGATAGAACTTGAGGTATTTTGAGTTAAGTGTAAATCCTCATTAATTTTGATCCACCTAGGTTCTTAAAACCACAAGAAGCCAGCTCATGCACTAAGGACAGGCCCTGGTCCCACAGCCTATGCTGAGACACTTTGCTCAGCCTTGGTGCAGGGAGGAGGGGCTGGACCTGCCTCAACTGAATCTACCAGGCTGGGCTGACTCCCCTAGAGAGACCTTGCCTTGGAGGAGGTGGGATTGGGGGGTGGATTGGTGGGGAAGGCCGGGGGATAGGAGGAGGGAGGACAAGGGAATCCATGGCTGATATGTAAAATTAAATTAATTATAAAATAAAAATATTTAAAAAAAGAAAGAAAACAAAACAAAACACAAGAAGACATTTGAAGAACATATACATAATTGTAATAATTAGGAGAGATCTTTACAGTGTGCCTCTAAAACTAACCTAATGTGTACAGAAAATAATGCAATGTGTTCTATTTATGATATATCCTTAATTGTATAATGCAAGTCAAATTATCACCAAAGTTTAAAAACTTTGAGGAAGTTTTTGGAAGGCATATTGGAATCCTCTGAATTTTCATCTTCAGAATCTTAATAATAGAGAAGGAATTGAGAAGCCACCATGGCTGTGTTGCAGAAAGAGAAAGATACTTAAGGTGTATCATAAAAAAATTGGTGAGGAAATTACAGATATGTTTTTAGGAGCAGAGGTAAAAACATTAAGGACAATGATAGCTTAAGATAAAACATAACTATTGGAGGAAAATGGATAGTGTTTAAAAGACTGAATTATTTTTAGAAGAGTGGACTGCAATTTCTAGGGAGTTTTACTGAGTTTTGACTCTTTTCTTTTTCATTCATTTTTAAAAGTTAGTTCTTCTAGAGTTTCATATAGTGTGATTTGATCATATTTACCCCTTTCCTCAACTCTTCTTTGATTCAACCTTGCTTCCCTACCCACCTAACTTTGTGTTACTTTTTGATAAACCCATAAAGGCCAATTAATATTGCCCAAAAGTATGGTCTACCACTGGAGAATGATGTACATACCAGAGCTAAAATTTTAGAGAATTTTTTCTCCCTTTCCAAGTAGCTAGTAGATGCTAATAGCTCCATGGCTTGGGAAGGAATATTGTGCCTTTTTCATACTGACATTTGGTCTGGCTATGCCATGCCCCAGTTTTAAACCTAATGTCACAACTGCTGTGAGTTCATATGTATAGGTACACTGCTCTGTCCAGAAGATAATCTTTCCTCTTACTCACTTACCACCTTAGGCTCCTATACTCTTCCTACCCTCAATTCTTCTATGATCCCTGAGTCATGGGGTGATTAAATCAGTGTGTTAATCACTATTACCTGCAAATATAAGCTTCTCTGATGAGGACTGAGAGATGTATTAATCTATGGATGTAATGATAAGTCATTAGAAGTCATTTGAATACTACATTTATGTAGAAGCATAACAGAAAGATGTTCTCCCCTAGAGACCATGACTTGTTTAACCATAAGTTCTTAGTCTGTTATTGGTGCCAGATATGGGCTTCGAGTTGAGGAGTATGGCATACATCCACTCAGAAAATAGTTGGTTAATCCCATGATACTTACGTAACTCTTATACAAGTAAGTATGTCTTCTCAAGTCAATCATTCTTGTAGCTCATAGAATTCATATCTGGGTATGATTGATAATTTCTTTTTATCTCTAGTATGTTACCTACAACCTTCCAACACTATGAAAGCTAACCAGTATAGATAAAGCTTCCAGGTCTTTACCAGCTTGATTTTATTATGTTTCTGTGATTCATTTAGGTGGTGTCTTCAGAATTAGGGTCTTAACATCAAGTTCTGGATTGGAAACCAAGGGCAATTACAAAAGCCTGTAATGTTTGGGGTGGTCTGTAGGTGGCCAATAACTTTTTTATGAGATTACATAGTAGGAAGTTTCTATATGTCTTTTAAAAAGGTCCTCCCTGTTACTTATTCCTCTTTCTAATTTCTTTTCTATCCTATCCTGCTGTGGAACAATCTTTGTACACTGTAAATGTGCATTGCTCTCATGGTTAATTAAAAAAAACTGGCCAATAGCTGGTCAGGAAAAGATCAGGTGAGATAGTCTGACACAGATAGAATTCTGAGAAGAGGAAGGGCAGCCAGACATGGAGGAAGCAAGATAAGAATGCAATACTAAGAAAAGGTACCAAGCCACATGGCTAAACATAGATAAGAATTATGGGTTAATTTCAGTGTAAGAGCTAGTTGGTAATAGGCCTGAGCTACTGGCCAAGCATTTATAAGTAATATTAAGCCTCTGAGTGGTTATTTGGGAATTGGCAAGCAGCAGGAGAGAACCCTCTGGTGACACTACCCTTAACTCCTTCACACAACTTAAACATTTTCTTTTTTCTATCCCATTTTAATCCTTTATACCAGTATATTCTATCTACCCTCCCTTGAACAACTCTTTCCATGAGCCCTTAGTGATTTATTCCCCTATATGTTTATTACAGATGAAATGCACATATCTGAAATTTAGTGCTTACATCTACAGATATAAAAATGAAAAAAAAACCAAAAAAGAAAAAAAATAGCAAAAAAACAACTAAAACATGTTACATTGTCTTTTTGGGGTTTGACTTATCTCATGCAAAATGATTGTTTTCATATTTGTATATTTACTTTTGAGTTTCCTAACTTTATTTTCTTTAATAGTTGAATAATATTCTATTTTGTAAATATATCACATTTTCCTTATACACTCATAAGGTGATGGACATCTAAGCTGTTTCTTTATATTAAAAAAACAGCATTTGATTTGAGAGATAGCACAGCTGTTAAGAGCTCTGGCTGCTCTTGCAGAGGACCTGAGTTTAATTCCCAGCACACATTTGGTACCTCAGAACCATCTGTAACTCTAGCTTCATGAGATCTTTTACCATCTTCTGGCCTCTGCAGGCACTCATATGATGCACAGACATACATGCAGGCAAAATATCTATACACATGAACTAAATTACAATTTTTGAAAAAGAAAAGAAAGGTTTATCTTTGCTTAGAAGGAACCACAGAACATTAAGATGTTGCCACTTTCAAAAAAATATTATCCTGATGCTGTACAGGTAAAGGCCATGACCATCAAGTTTCTAAGTGACACTCCCTGTAGACTGAGAACTATTTTTTAGAAACAAACGATTAGATAGGGAAAAGAGTCAAGCAGGAAAATGTCTCAATCATAGTCTACATCTGGCAGCCAAGGACTAACATGTTCAGTCAGTGAATGAAGAATGAAAACAAACAAGGTTCCAGGAACTGCACTCACCTGACATCCAAACAACTTTTCTCTGTACAATCTTCCTTGAGGATAACTGTTCTTATCTCTTAACCTGAAGTATAAGGGGTGGGGAGGAGATTGGAAAAAGACCCCAGAATTCCCAGGTGATGTAAGATGCAGGGTGCAAATATCTATTAGATTAATTCAATCCAGGAAGATACTTGTGTGAAGAGAAAAAGGCCAAGGACGGAGCCTTTCCAAACAGGGGGAAAAAGAAACAGTACATCTGAGTTCCAAAGAAACAAAAGAGCCTCAGTTAATATAAATGAAGTAATTTACCATCCTAAAACTATGAACAAATATTTAGACACTGAATTAGAAGTTCTGGAACACAGCCATAGATATCTCTTTATAAACTCAGAGAGGACACAAAAAAATTAAATGATTAAACCAGGATAAGAACAACAGTGTTCAAAGATCACATGAAACTATATAAAATTCTTTATGCCACTTGCTGTCAAGTGAAATTCAAGGTAGGTAGGAAGAGAGAGAGAGAGAGAGAGAGAACGAGACATAGAAAAAGGGAGGAGAGAAAAAGAGCAGAGAGGAGAAAGGGAGAATCAACAGGCCGTTCAAATAAGAGTAATTTCAGAATTTTGTAAGCATAACAAAATTACATTGCAATGGAAATGTGTATACATAGATCTATACATATGTGCATAGGGCTTTATGTACTTTATATCTGTCTTTCTATCTGGTGATTAAGGTACAATGGGAAGTAAGAAGACTATGTGATATTAAGAAAATATATCTTACTGTGATTACTGGCTATGTGGTATTAGACTAACAGTCACTAGCATTAACCTAACTTTGTCAATTTCAGGAGAGATATTTTTCCAGACTTTGCTATTACATGATTTAAAAAACACTTATAAAACAAGTAAAATAAGAAAATTGTATCAACAAAATAAAATCACTAATTTTAACAACCCTAAGTTAATATAATTGTCAGTGGCAAAGGATAAGTTTTCTCTTTTAAGTTCAGGACTATCAAAGAGACTTACTTTAGTGTTTTAATTAGAGATATCTTTGGGAATCTTGAGTAGAGAAATTAGACAAGATGAATAACTAATATGTTCAGACTGAAAAGGAAGACATGTAATTTTATCTTCATGTAGATGATACAGTGTATTAAAAAAAGAACAAGAAAAGTTGTGTTCATACACTTACAACACACAAATGATACAGAATATTGATTAATTCATAAATTCAGAAATTAAAGAATTATTTGTACATCTGAATAACAGTAATAAATAGGATTTAAAAGAGTTTAAAATTTTCAAATTCATCAAAAGAATAAAATTCACAGCAACAGTCACAGAAGTTACGTTCTTGCACATTAAAATGCACAAAACGTTATGAAAGAAATTAAATGACAACTAACACAAATAAATTAAAATACTTAGCACATATGCCAGTCATATTCTAGGATGCTAATGCCACCATCTATATAGGCAATATAATCCCTGTAAAATCCCGATAACAATTTATAAAAATAGAAAAATTTGTATGTCTCAGATTTCTGTTGCTATGATAAAACAATGTCCAAAAGTAACTTGAAAAGGATAGGGTTTAGTTGTCTTTTTGTTGTTGTTGCTGTTGTTTGTTTGTTTGGTTTGGTTTGGTTTTTGAGACAGGGTTTCTCTGAGTAGTTTTGGTTCCTGTCCTGGATCTTGCTCAATAGACCAGGCTGGCCTTGAACTCACAGAGATCTGCCTGGCTCTGCCTCCAGAGTGCTGGGATTAAAGCCATGTGTCACCACTGCCTGGCCTTATTTGTTTTTTATATCACAGGTTACAGTCCTTTGAGAGAAACAAAGATAGGAACTTAGAGGCAAGAACTAAAGCAGAAACTACAGAGGAATGCTGACTACTAGCTTGCTCTTATGATTGGCTCAAGCTGCTTTTTCATATCAAGCAGGACTACCTGCCCAGGGGTAGCACAACCCCCAATGTTCTGGTCCCTTCTACAGCAATCATTAAAGGATGTCTTTTCCTCTCAGATGTCTTTAGCTAGTATCAAGTCTACAAAAAACTAGCCAGCACAATATGTTAATGTGCACATAAACTCAAGGAATTCAAAATATGACAACCTTAAAAAAAAAGAATAACAGGCTTAAGTAATTCATAATTCTATGCTTTAGAATTTACTACAAAGCAACAATAATTTTAAAAAAAGTATTATCTTAGCACAAACTCAAGCACATTGACCAATGGAATAGAATAGAAATGTTAGAAGAAAACCTATTTATTTACTGTTACATTGCTATTTTTTTATTTTATGTATATGAGCACTTTGCTCACATGGATGTATGTGCACTGTGTACATGATGGCTGTAGAGGCCAGAAGGTCCTGAATCCTCTGGAACTGGAATATGAGATTGGTAAAGTACCATGTGGGTGCTAGGAATGGAGCCTGGGTGGTCTGAAAGAGGAGCAAGTGCTATGAACCACTGAGCGATCTCTCTAGCCAATGTCAAATAACTTGAAAAGTGTGCCAAGATCATTGAATAGGGGAAAAGGATAATAAATTTTAGAAAATGAGAGTAAAACCATATACTCATATGGAAAAAATCCAGAAACAACTTTATACTATACAGGAAAGAAATAAAAATGGATCAAATTCATAGTAAAGAGCAAATTCTTAACAATTTTAAGATGTGACCATAGCCTAAAAGCTTCATAACATTGAACACAGGATTGAAGAAGTATCATTTAGATATGACACTGGTATCACATTATACAAATAAAAATAGATAAGACTGTATGAAAAATTAAAACTTCTGTGTGCCATATGATAATGCCAACAGACTTAAAATGTCATTC
Organism: Peromyscus californicus insignis; assembly: GCF_007827085.1. NCBI lineage: Eukaryota > Metazoa > Chordata > Mammalia > Rodentia > Cricetidae > Peromyscus > Peromyscus californicus. Next base: position 71,020,219 of record NW_026294391.1, on the reverse strand, counting down.
ATAGAAGAGGAGGAGAATATTTACATGTCTCATACTTGATTAGAGGATATTGCCCAGCATACACAAGGAAATAAAATTTCAAAAAAGAATCACAATATAAAAATGGGTCAATGATTTAAGTAGGAATTATCTCACAGATGATATGCAAATGGCCAATTAGTACATATAAATATGCTCAATGTATCTAACAATTAGTCATTTAAAAATCACAATCAGAAGATCCCATTTTATATACAACAATAACTACTAAAAAATCACTGAAAAAATGTGCTTGTAAAGGATATTGAGAAATTGAAATATTTGTGTTTAGGTGGTAGAAATATAAAATTGTGCAATCATTATGAGTGGGATATTGAGGATAGATGAATAAACAAAATGTCATGTAGTAGTTAAATGGAATATTGTTAAACTATTATTCCAACTATTATTCTATTAAAAATTAAAAGACTTTTGACACATGTTCAAAAAAATGTAAGGATTTCAAAATCACATGTGTTTTGAAATGTTCACACACAAAAAGGTAAGTATTGGAATAAACTCTTGTAATGTACCAAGAATAGTCCTACTTTTAGATACAGAAAATGCAAAGTCGTTGTAAGGTACTGGGAAATAAAAGTGTGAAGTTGTTTAATTAATGTAGAGTTCCAGCTTGGGATCAATAAAATATTTTGGATTTATGTATTAGTGATGATGATTATATATGATGATTATATATTAGCAAGATATATATATATATATATATAGTGATCATAGAAATAAATATAACATATATTAAGTATATTACTATTCTTTTTGTTATTTAAATTTTTTTCGTTTTACATACTAACCACAGTTCTCCTTCCCTCCCCTTCTTTACTTCCCCCTACCTCTCCACTATCCCAACCTTCATCCACTCCTCATAGGAGGTAATGCCTCCCTTGGGGAGTCAACATAGGTCGGCATACCAAGTTGGGGCAGGACCAAGCCCTCACCACTGCATAAAGGCTGAGCAAGGTATCCCACCACAGGGAATGGGCTCTAAAATGCCAATTCATATACCTGAGATAAGTCCTGGTCACACTACCAGGGGCTCCATAAACAGATCAAGCAACATAACTCTCATCCACATTCAGGGGGCCTAGTGCGGTCCCATGCATGTTCCCCAGTTGTCAGTCCAGAGTCCATGAGCTCCCACTAGCTCAGGTCATCTGTCTCTGTGGTTTTCCCCATCATTATCTTGATACCATTTGCTCCTCCCTCGAGTCAACTGATTCCATTGTTACTGGATGTAGGTTCTATAATGAGAAGTAGGGTAGTCACCAATCTGATTCTAGAGACAGTTTCAGACTGTCAAGTCATCAAGCCTTATAGATTGAACAACTACTGAATTTTTGGTCTATTCCTTGTCAGACAACTATTGTTGGATTATGCAGCATCACATCATATATTCACATCAAAACTGGTTTTGGAGTTTGAGTTTGCCTTTCTCATTCTCTAAACCCAAGCATGTCTGTTAAAATTAATTCTGACATTTCTGTCTCATGTCAGAAGAGCCACCTGATATGGGACAGAAGACCAACCAAAATACAGAGGCTATTTTATTCTTAATTAATTATTAATCTCATAATATTTTGGTTTTATTTTGACTGTCTAACACATTTATTAAGGTATAAATGTTATCTCAAAATTTGTAACACTAATATTTTAAACTTTTTGTTATGTTACTAATTGTCATATAGAGTATTAACTAATTCTAGAAAAAGGCTTCATCTAGCTTCCTGTACATGATTTCAGGTTTGAGTCTCTATCAGGTAACTAAGAATTAAGTTTTTGTACTCTAGAAGTACATAACAAATATTGATCCTTTAACCTCTTTGAGATTTGCTGCATCTGATGACAGTTAAAATGGTTAAGTTTTCTGCTGTGATCCATGACCATGCCTAACAGTGACCTTTGAAGTCTCCAAAAGAAGGATAGGGACCCATAATGATGATTCTACCAGGACTATGATAATGCCACTAAGCTGACAAATACCTCTTAAAGATTGGCTTTAGACTATATATGGCTCAAGACAATTATAAGATGACTAGCTGAGATAGTCCAGTCTTACAGACTACTCTAGCCAGGACTTGGGATAAGTCCTGCATTTTCCCATTACACAGAGACTGAACAACAAATGATACAGCTACATCTCCCAGGACTTGATAATTACCCTAATGTTTTTATCAGGGTCCCCTAAAGATGCCATCACCCTCAGACATCAGGAAGTAATTTTAAGAACACAACACCCACATTCCCAAGATGTGGGTCTGGAGATTTTTGGTCATTCAGTGGGTTATGGATATTTGTCATTTATTAGGGTGGTTGGTTACAAGTTGTTATTGGTAATGGTCAAGAAAAAAAGCTGAACAAAGGAGATTAGATTTAGGGTTTCTGTTTTAAAAAAGAAAGGGGGATATAGATATGATAGTATAAAAAGGGAGTTTACTGAATCTTCTTTTAAACCAAAAAAGCAACTACTAGTTTTAAATATTTTACATTGGCTTGGATTTTTGTATATTGATACAAATTTGAGGTTATTTTGTTAGAACATTCTGTACATACATTTCTACTCTTGTTCAAGGTATTGTACCTATACAGCTCATTTAACAATGTAATGCAAATTTCTAGTCCTTGAAAGTTACTATTATAAACTATTTAGAATAATAAAGAAATGCAGTAGTTAGTAATCTATTACAATAAAACTTGTAATCATATTTGGTATGTTTTCTAGGTCAAACAGATATGTATTAGGTAGAGAGGTAGTCTTTAAACACCTCAGAGAGCTATAGAATATGGCATTTAAGATGTTTTAATAACATAGATTTTTTTTAAATGACAGTGAGACATGTTTGCTCCTGGCAGCACCAATCTACTTCAGAGAAGATGATGGGCATCAAAGAAACTTCATATGGAATTTACATTCTTTGTGGAAATAGTTAGCCCCTGGGCAAGGAAGTGTCCTTGCCTCAACTGCAGATAGTGTGCTGTCCAAATTGGACAAACATGACACAAAAGGAAGGACTGCCAAACTTTCCCAAGACAAGGTAGGGCAGGTTTTCAAAATATCCTGCTTCACAGAAAAGTCTGTCCTATATTCTAAGCCTGTAGGTCAAAAATGTTATAGAGGAATATTATAACCCAATGTTATAGAGGATCCTTAGGTGACTGTTCAGGCAGTCAGCTGTTTCTGTCATTTTTCACATTTTTTGGATATCATTTGCTCTGCACTTCCTGTTTACTCAGTTAATATTATTTTCTTCTCAGGTCTCTGAGGGAGGTGAAGACTAGATGGGTATAGTTATACTTTTCTTTGTTAAAAATTCAGAAAAGAAACTAACTAAAGAACTGTAAAGTATATAGGTTTGCATGACATCAAAAGATAGGTTTGGGTTTATAATGCAAGTTAGGATAGAATATTAGGTACAACACTTTGGACTCACCAAGATAGGATAGATATTTTCTCTGAATTTGTCAAATTTTAGCGGACTAGATATTGTTGATATAATTATTGAGTATATATATTTATATACAGTTATTGTACTTATTTTGTATAGTTTTCTATGTTAGATATTACCTTCTCTTTTTATTTTAGACAAAAAAGGGGGAAATGTTGCGATATTTTGTTTGCTTTCCTGAAGCTTAGAGGGTGGAACAACCATATAACCTATGATAGTTAAACATATAGGTCTGGAGGTCTGTACAGACAGGAGACAAGAAGTGATATGGCAGGGCAGAGAGAGGAAATGTTAAGGCAGGGCATAATTTACAGAGCTCTTGGAACTGAGTTCAATGTTAATTGATGAAATTTAGGAATTTCACTGAAAATATTGTAATTCATGTTTCTGGTGATTAAATTGTGGCCAGAGACATGGAATAACCTGTTACAGAATACTTTTTTAAGGCATGTTAAATTTGTTTATGCTGTGGAACATTTGTTTAATGATGCAAAGCTGTGTTATATTCTTTTATGTTGCATTTGTTTAACTCTGTGAAATTGTGTTACTTTGCCATCTACAACACCTGATTGGTCTAATAAAGAGTTAAAAATAAAATATCAAGGCAGGAGAAAGTATAGGTGGGGCTGGCAGGCAGAGAAAAAAGAGAAGGAGTAAAAGAGAAAGATCAAGGAGTGAAAAAAGAAGGGACCAACCACCGAGCTACACAGCCACACATGGAATAAGAAGGAAAGAGAAGATATACAGAAATAGAGAAAAGTAAAAGCCCAGAGGCAAAAGGTATACGGGATAATTTAAGTTAAGAAAAGCCAGCAAGAAACAAGCCAAACTAAGGTCAGGCATTTATAACTAAGAATAAGTCTCCATGTGTAATTTATTTGGGAGATGGGTGGCAGGTCCTCCCAAAACCCAAAAGAGTAAAAGAGAAAAAGACCCCAACAGCAGTAACCTCATCCATACTTACACTAAAAGTAAGACCTAAATATTTCCTAATTAAATATTTGTGTAACTTCATTAAGTATAACTGACACATTCCAAATCAACCAATCCAGTGATTTTCTGACAGGGAGACTTAAAGTGCTTATTCATTTCTTTTAGAATTGTTTTTTTTTTCCTTTCATACACTTAAAGTATATGCTGCTTGTTAGATTAGTCTTTCCAAATATGTTATTATGAAAGAGGTATAACTATATGCAAACACATACATAGCTAGTTAGCCAACTAATTAAATAAGAAATTTAATTAAAATAGGGTGCTTAAATTTTATCCTATGTAAAGTTAACCAAATGTTTCTAATATCTAAAGAGGTAACAAAAAACTCTTAGAAGAAAGTATAGGGTAATCTCTTCATTGTAATGGATTTGATAAGTATTTTTTGTCTGTGGAACAAAAAAACATAGAAAAATTTAAAAAATAATAGTTAAATTGGAATATAATGAATCTTGAAAATATAGTGTATCAAAGGACAATGAAAAGGTTACAAATAGAATTGGAACAAATTCTAAACTAATAAAAATAAAAAATAAAATAGCAAGAGTTCACCAATTTCTTTGTCCATGATAAATAATTTTAATATTAATATAGTTTCCATCTAATCATTTGGTAAAGGTCAATATCATTTTGGAAGAAAATTTGTCTAAAAATATATACAAAGAAAACGGGAAGATCAAATAGTTCTGTCTTCTGTAGTTATTTTATATTGCTACAAATTGTGTTTAATATATATAGATTGCTCAATATATAAGGTAATGTATCATAGCTCATATATACAGAAAAAGTATAGTATATATGTTTGGGAGAATTATCTATGGTTTCAGGCATCCATCAAGGGTCTTAGAATATATTCTCTGCAAGTAAGTGTAAATTGAGCACAGTATCTGTCCCACCAACAACTCCCAAATACCCAGTAGCCACTTCCCAAATTATCACACAGAGGCTTATATTAATTATAATTGTTTGTATGATGGCTCAGGCTTATTATTAACTAGCTCTGACATTTAAATTAACCAATTCTTATTAATCTATTTATTGCTACATGGTCCTTGGCTTACTGGTCCTCCAGCATCCTCTTTCTTGGGCAGCTTCCTCTGACTCTGCCCTCTATTCCCTTCATTAGTTTGGTTGTCCTGCCCATACTTCCTGCCTGTGTATGAGCCAATCAGCATTATTATTAGCAATGAGAATAATACATTTTCATAGTGTACAAAAAAAGCTGTTCCATATTGGGTAAGGGATGAGTATAATTATAGTGATAATGTTGATATTAATGTGTGGTCTTAGGTTTCAAAGGATGAGAAAGAAAAGTTTATGGCTTAAGAGTGATGTGTTCATATGTCAAGTGGACAAGGGGTAGGCAGTGCTGGCTAATTTTATGTCAACTTGACACAAATTAGAGTTATCTGAAATGAAGGAACCTCAATTGAGAAAATACTTCCTTAAGATCAGACAGTAGGACATTTTCTTAATTACTGATTGATTGTGGGTGGTGCCATCCCTTGGCTGGTGGTCCTAGGTTATATAAGAAATCAGATTGAATAAGAAATGTTCTTCTGTGGCTTTTGCATCAACTTTTTGCCTCCAGATTACTACCCTGCTTCAGTTCTTACCATTGCTGCTTTTTATGATGAATTGTTACATGGAACTGTGAGTGAAATAAACCCCTTCCTCCTTAAATTGCTTTTGGTCATGATGCTTTACCACAGCAATAGTAAGCCTAGCTATGACAGTCAAGTAAAGAACAGTTATACCACACTTTCAGTACCAACCTCTATTCTAGTTTGACTTTTGTTATTGTGATGAACATCATAACCAAAAATAACATAGGGGAAGAAAGGGCTTATTTCACATACAGCTCACACTTTATCATCAAAAGGAAGTAAAGGAAGAAACTCAAGACAGAAGCAAGAAGTGGAAGCTACTGAAGAACACTGCATACAGGCTTGCTTCCTCTAGCTTGCTCAGCTACTTTTCATATACAACTAAGGGCCACCTACCAGAGGTGTCACCACTCACAGTGAGCTAGCTCTCCTCCATGAATTAACAAAAAGAAAATGCCTCAATGCTGGGCATAGTAATGCATGCCTTTAATCCTAGCACTTGGGATGCAGAGGTAGGCAGACATCTCTGAGTTCCAGGACAGCCAAAGGTACATAGTGAGAACTTGTCTTGAAAAACAAAAACAAAAACAAAAAAGAAAAGAAAAGAAAATGCCCCACATGCCCACAGGCCAATCTAACTGAGGGTACCTCTTCCCAAGTGCAATCAAGTTGATAACCAAGATCAGCCACCACAGATCCCTCCCTATTAGATATGACCAGAAAAGATCATCTATCCAACATATTTTAGTCAGAATTACATACACTATAAAATACCCTATCAGTTTCTTTTATTTAGCCAAGCTTGAAATTTCATTCAGATTTGGAATGCTTTCTCACTGTAAATTCTGATTCTGTTCTACCATCCACTACAGGATTGTGAGGAGTTGAATAAGCCATGAGTGAGTAAGGAGCAAATGAATTCCTGAATGAATGTGTATTGTTGGCACAGGCATGGCCATCTCAAGGACCAATGTCTCACACCCACAGGAAATTGATTAGCAAAGCCTTCCTCCAGTTCAAGTGTGAACATTGAGAGTGTGTACAAGTATGTGTGTTTATGAACAATTGCTCTCTGTTAGAAAAGCTAGCAACTGCAATTTCCTCCTCCCAAATGTTTTTCGAGACACCTGCTATAGAGACTAGGTAGCCCCTCCTCTGTGTTGTACATAATAAAAGCACTGAGGTTCTGCTTGTAACTGCATAGTTTGTTCAGCTACTTCAGAGTGTGCACAGCACACCTGATCCCACATTTGTTGTATGTGTCTGAATGCTTTTTTTTTTTTTTATCATTCCCTCTTTTCCCCAGTCAGGTCAAGAGGCCAAGTTGTATAGGACATGGTAAGGTATATTATTTTGTATTTAGTCATCATCTTTCTATAAATTATCTAAAATATTTCTCAGTCTTCATTGTTTTCTTGTTCTTAATGAGCTAGTTTAGTACTTTTTTGATATTACAGTAGTTACATTATCTTCCCCTTTCCTTTGCTCCTTACAAATGCTCCCATGAACCACTCCTCAATCTCTTTCAAATTCATATTCTCTCTTTTAATTAATTATTATTATACATAGGTATGTGTATGCATATATATTCTTAAATTCATAAACACACCCTGCTCAGTCTGTAAAATATTACTGGTGGTATGTGTGGTGATTTGAATATGAATGGCCCCCAGAGTCTCATATATTTGAGTGCTTGGTCATTAGGGAAAAGTGCTGCTTGACAGGGATTATGAGGTGTGGCCTTGTTGGAGTAGGCATGACCTTGTTGGAGGAAGTATGTCACTGGGGTAGGGATTTGGGGTTTCAAATGCTCAAGACAGCCCCAGTGTCCCTCTCTGTTCTTGATGCCTGCAGATCTGGATGTGGAACTCTCAACTACTACTCCAACACCATTTCTACCTATGTGCAGCCATGTTTCCCACCATGACAATAATGGACTAAACCTCTGAACTGTAAGCGAGCACTAATGAAATCTTTTCCTTTAAAGAGTTGTAGTATTCATGGTTTCTTTTCACCGACGTAGAACATTGACTAAGACAGTGTTTTCAGGACTGACCATTTAGTATTAGAATGTCGCCGGGTGGTGGTGGCACACGCCTTTAATCCCAGCACTTGGGAGGCAGAGGCAGGTGGATATTTGTGAGTTCAAGGCCAGCCTGGTCTACAGAGTGAGAGCCAGGAAAGGCACAAAGCTACAAAGAGAAACCCTGTCTCAAAAAAACAAAAACAAAAAAAAATAGAATGTCAAGTGTGTGTAGTGTGTACTCTTCCCTGGAGAAGACTATTTCTCCTATTTTCTGCATTTCTTAGTTATATGTAGTTCTTTGTGTATGGTAAAGGTGTTGTTGATTATTTTTACTCTTTTTTTGGGGGGAGGGGCAGGGGCAGGGCTGCCACCCAGATCCCAAATAAATCACACACAGATGTTTATTCTTTAAATGCCCAGCCTTAATTTGGCTTGTTGCTAGCCAGCTATTCTTAACTTAAATCACCCTCTGTCTTTAATCTCTGTGCTTTTACTTTTCTCTATTTTTGTATAACTTTCTTTCTTACTCTGTTGCTGGTTGTATAGCTGGGTAGATGGCTCTTGGTTTCATTTTTAGTTCTTTTTTTGTTCTTTCTTCTCTCCTCTCCCAGGGTTGTCCTTCTATTAACTCTGTCTGCCTGCCAGCCCTACCTGTCTTTTTCTCCTGCCTTGCTATTGGCCATTCAGTTCTTTATTAGACCATCAGGTGTTTTAGACAGGCCAAGTAACACAGCTTCACAGAGTTAAACAAATGAAACATAAACAAAAGTAAAACACCTTAAAATAGTATTTCCCAACATAGAGGTCTTATGGGCTTTTTCCCATCCACTTTGGAATATCTATTGGTTTCATCCTTGTTCAGCTCATGGTTGAGGAGTCATGTTGGTTATACTTTTTGACCAAAACAAAAGAAAGTTAAAACTATATGTTTGCATGTACTACCATGTCATGTTTTGGTATATGCGTTTAATACAAGTTTACATGAGTTTTTTATATATACAGTTTTCTCAACATTTATCATTTTTGCATAATGAAATCTCTCAAATATTTTTGATTTACAGATGTATAGTATATAATTGCTATATATACATACCATACTTGATACATATACCATAGTGCTTTTTTCCTAACTATAAATTTGCTCTCATTGATCAAATTTTATTTTTCTTCTCCCTGCCAGCATTCCTTAGCTTTTAACAGCCACCATTATATCCCTAAATTCTACCAAACATATACAGAGATGCTGTGGGATAGTCTGTATGTCAAGTGTGTTGCTGATTGGTCAATAAATAAATCACTGATTGGCCAGTGGCCAGGCAGGAAGTATAGGCGGGACAAGGAGGAGAATAAAGCTGGGAAGTGGAAGGCTGAGTCAGAGAGACACTGCCAACCTCCACAATGACAAACAGCATGTGAAGATGCCAGTAAACCACGAGCCATGTGGCAAGGTATAGATTAATAGAAATGGATTAATTTAAGCTATAAGAAGAGTTAGCAAGAAGCCTGCCACGGCCATACAGTTTGTAAGCAATATAAGTCTCTGTGTTTACTTGGTTGGGTCTGAGCAGCTGTGGGACTGGCAGGTGAGAGAGATTTGTCCTGACTGTGGGCCAGGCAGGAAAACTTTAGCTACACAGAGAGAACTTACTTTAGATTCCGTATATGAGTAAGATAACATAGTACTTTTCTTTCTGGTTCTTACTCCTTGCATCTAAGTATTCCAATGCCATGTTTATTTGGGGAACCTTTACTGGGAATATTACCAGGAAGCATAATTTGAACATCAGATCTTTCTTTTCTGCAGTCTTGTAATACATGAATAAAATTTTACCTAGAAATTACTGATCTGATGCTTCCATCAATCTGTTGAAGTCTGAAAGGCTATAAAACAAAAAAGGATAAAATAATAATATAAAAAGATAATTTACATTAATGATTTCAGCTATTTCTCAACCTTATATCCTTGATGAATTTATTCCTTCACTAGGTTCTCCATTTACCATGTTTCTATATCCTTCTGAATATTCTACTAATACATTTTACTGTAACTTAAGTGGATAAATTCATGTTTGGTTTTAGGAAAAAAAATGCTGACTGGCATAGTCTAATTTAAATTTGCAATAAAGATATGCATTATGTGATCTTCTGAAAACATGTATTTTTACATTCATTATCTTCATTGAATAGCATGAAAATCTATTGTGATATTCCAAGTTTCTTCTGTTACTTTGGGATAGTAAGGGAAAGATGTTGCCCTTCATGAAACTTTAAATTCATGTAAAATACATGTATCAAAATGTGCATAAGTAGCCTTATACCCAGGAGGCTAGCTCCTAACTCTCAAGCACATATCCTGACCCAGCCTCTCAATTTGCTATGATTACAGGTGTGAGCCACCACTCCTTGCCAAAAGAATTATTGAGTGGATTGAGGGCTGGTGGAGATGGGAAGATGAATGATCAAGTTTGGGGGAGGACATAGTGGGGGAGTACGGGAAAGAGAATACTGGAAATGGGGGTGAGGGTTTGGTGATATTTTAATTGTGCTGAAATGTGATTTTATTTGTATGTTAATAAATAAAGTTTTCCTGGAGATCAGAGGTAATTAGAGCCAGGAATAGAAGTCAGGTGGTGGTAGTCCACACCCTTAATCTGATCCCATGGCAGGCAGAGTCTCTGTGTGGTCAAGGACACAGCCAAGCATGATGACCCTTGAGTCATTAATTCCAGTACCAACCATAGAGACCAGCAGGTCTGTATAGACAGGCAGTGACGAGGAAGTCATGTGGCTGGGCTTAGAACCAAGGAGAAGGCAGAACAGGAAAGCAATAAAACACAAGCCACACAGGAGAAAGTTCTCTTTCTGAGAGGAAGGATGGCAGCGAGTGGTAAGCTAAAGGGAATCATGACTCCTGCTCTGATCTCTTAGGCTTTAACTGTATTTGGCTCTGTGTTTCTTGTTTAATAAGACTGTTTAGAAACTCATCTATGTGAGACCAAAATGAGCCATCTTAGAAATAAGACCAAAATGCTTTTACCCTAAAGCTAAGGCCTAAGATTTCTCCTTTTAGGTACAGTCACGAGTTACTGGAATAGGCCACGAGTTCCTAAAACCAGTCAGTCCAGATTCCAGAAACCAGGAAATGTGAAAGTACAGAGACACAAGGTAGTCACAAGGTAATGACTGCCAGACTATGGAATGTCCTCTCCCTGGTTCCCTAGGTAACTGTTTGACCAAAGAATGTTCCAACCCTGGTTTCCAGGGTAACTGACCATAAAAATGTCTCCACCTGAGAGCAGCCAATGAGAAATGGTGGCGGGTAACCACTCCCTTAGAAGTAAGATTGAGCCATGATTTCTAGGGAGTCCCTAGAAGCGAGCCAATCAGAATTGTACCCGTACTAGCACCCCTAAAAGATGTAACCTTGTGGTTTCTGCCTTTAAAAACTGAGCTTGCAGAGAGGTGGGCACTTCCTCCAGCCTCCACTGCATTGGATCTGCTGGACGAAGTCCCTGCCTAGGCTTGTATTGCTTTTGGATATCCAGAATTAAACCTTGCTTTTGCATTCCGGCATGCTCGTCTTCTGTGGTCTCTCTGGGGGTCGTGATCTGGGCACAACAGTCTACAGGGGTGCATTTTTGGGGTCAGGCAAAATTGTGGTAGAAGGGAGTCTCCTGGGAATCTACAAGGTTGAACTCAGCTAAGACTCTCAACAATGGCAAATAAGTAGCCTTAGCTGGCCATCTCCTGTGACCAAATTGGTACCTAGCCCAATTGTTATCAGAGATGCTTTATGCAGCAACTAATGGAAACAGATGCAGACCCACAGCCAAACATTAGTTGGAGTTCATAGGGGCATTATAGGAGCCAGAGGGGTCGAGGGCACCACAAGAAAACTCACAGAATCAGCTAACCTTGACTCATAAAGACTCACAGAGAATGAACAAGCAACCAGATATACTGCATGGGACTGACCTAGACAATCTGCATATATATATATATATATATATATATATATTGCAATTTCATAGCTTGATCCTCTTGTGGGAATCCCAACAGTGGGAACAGGGGCTGTCTCTGACTCTTTTACTGGCTTTTGGTGCCCTACTCTTCATACTGAGTCACCTTGTCCAGCATTAATACATGGGTAGATGCTTAGTCTTACTGAAACTTTATATTCCATGTTTTTTTGATTCTCATGGGATACTTTCCCTTTCTTAAATAGAAACAGAAGAAGAGTGGATTGGGGGATTAGAACAGAGGGCATTAGGGGGAGGAACTGGGAGGAGAGGAGGGAGAGGAAACTGCAGCTGGGGTGTGTAGCAGGAATCTTAGAGGTTCTTATTAATAAAATCCAAACCTGGAGCCAAGTATTGTGGTGAATGCTGGAAGATCAGAGAAGCAGAACAAGCCAAAGCTTCCTCACATCTCCAGTTCCTCAGCTGATCCTGTTTCCTCAGACTGGAGGCCTCTGAGTACTCATCTGAACTGCTTCTCCAAAGCCTGAAAACTTAACCAGGCCAAAAGTTTAACCAGACTAGTTCCTGGTATTCACGCCTTATATACCTTTCGGCCATCACTTCTTGGGATTAAAGGCTCACTTCCTGGGATTAAAGGCATGAGTCACCATGCCTGGCTGTTTCCAGTGTGACTTTAAATTCACATAGATCCAGGAGGATCTCTGCCTCTGAAATGCTAGGATTAAAGGCATGTGCTACACTGCCTAACCTCTAGGTTTAATATTATGGCTGTTCTCTTCTCTGACCCCAGATAAGTTTATTATGGTGCACAATATTTTGGGGAACACAATATCACCGCAGGGGTGTAAAATAAATAAATACATTTATTTTAAAATTTATACATAAGGATTCCTTCCTATGCCAGATGTAATGGAGAAGAGGAAGTATTTTAACTACATTTTTAAGAGGTATATGACAACATGTATAAGGGAAAGGTCACATTTTATTCTCATATTTGTAATAAGGATGTAATGCAATGGAGAAATCATTTACCATTGCTTAAACTAGGTACTGATCATTTTTATGTATGCATACATATATATATATATATATATATATATATATATATATGACAATAATCTGTAATCATAAAACTTCTAGAATTGGATATTCTGTGTAGCATGAGTATAAGCCAAATTTTCAGAATGCCTATGTTCACATCTTGTCACTGTGAGCACCTTATTACCTCAAGTAGATCATGTTAGAAATGAACCATTGGTGATGGTTTCTAAAGATGATAGATAAAAATAATAAATATAAATATAAAATAAAAGCTTTTGAAACTAAGTAGCCAGTGGCTGGACCATAGCAGACATAAATTCTATTTTTGTGGAATACTTTTTGATTAAAATTATCAAGGATTTCATAACAATCATATTACTTGTATCACATTAATTGCTCTCCTCACAATATAATTTGATGGCACATATCTCCTCCCAATTAACATAGTCATTTCACCCACATTTTCTTTACTTTTCTAATAGTCGATAGCAGATGAGCTTTATAACTAATATATTATTACCTGTGTTGGTTTACTAACCATGAAGTATATTATCTGACCAAGGTTAGATACTCCAGTGTAGGACTAGTTTGAATTTACAGCTATGAAATGACACCAATAATATTCTTACATTTACCTAATCTTTCATAATGGATTCAGGCCATACTTATCATTTACCACAGATGTGATAACCAAACCATCAGCTACATTTCTGCTATCCCTTTAATCTTTCCCCAGAGGTGATAAAAACAGATTAATAATTGACAGTGGTTTCTAGGCTAAGGGTAATGGTTATTTAAAATATGGACAGCATGGCTATATTTTGAAAAGAAAAAAATTTAAATAAGGAAATTGGATCATTTTGTTTTGTGACTTGTAAGTGACAAAAGATATTCAGGATCCTTAAAATATTCAAGCAAAAAAAATTTTTATTGAAATTATCCACAATTTGTCAGTAAAACCAAGATTGCAAAGTAACCAAAAACTCTCATGAAATTTGAAAATACTTAAAATAGCTCAATATTTATTTTTAAAGATTTTTTTTTTTTTTTTTTTTTTTTTTTTTTTTTTTTTTTTTTTTTTGGTTTTTCGAGACAAGGTTTCTCTGTGTAGCTTTGCGCCTTTCCTGGAACTCACTTGGTAGTCCAGGCTGGCCTCGAACTCACAGAGATCCGCCTGGCTCTGCCTCCCGAGTGCTGGGATTAAAGGCGTGCGCCACCACCGCCCGGCTTATTTTTAAAGATTTATTTTTTTTTGTTGTAAATGTATATATGTGAGTGTGTACATGTGTCTGTCTGTGTGTTTGTGTGCCAATGTGTTTATGTTTGTGTGTATGTGGTATGTGCTCCTAGAAACCAGAGGTGTCAAATGTTAGATCACCTGGAGCTGGAGTTTCAGGAAGTTCAACTGAATCTGAGTCCTCAGGGAAAGCACCAGGATTTCTTTCTTTCTTTCTTTTTTTTTTTTTTGTTTTGTTTTGTCTTGTTTTGTTTTTTGAGACAGGGTTTCCCTGTGTAGCTTTGTACCTTTCATGGAACTCACTCTGTACACCAGCCTGGCCTCAAACTCACAGAGATCCGCCTGCCTCTGCCTCCCAAGTGCTGGTATTAAAGGCGTGCACCACCACCGCCCAGCTGCACCAGGATTTCTTAACCATCAGTGTTCTTTTCAGTCCCTAAAGTAATTCAATACTATTAATAAAATAATTATAATAAATTAAAACCAATGAAGATATTCACATATCCTAAAATACATGACATCATTAGAAAAAAGACACTAATTCTTAATTAATTAATTAATGGCCATTCAAAAAAATAAGCCCTGAAAATAAATTAGTGGTTACAAGCTAAATAAAGAAAAGTTTTATCTTCTGTTTTTTCAACATCCATCTGTGGTGTATCTCAAATATGATAAAGTAAATAGGACTAATGAAAATGATGAGGGCTGGAGAAGTGGTTCAACAGTTAAAGTGCTTCCTTCCCTTCTAGAGGTTGCACATTCAGGCCCCAGCACCTATGCAGCTCACAATGACATATAACTCCAGTTCTCAGGGTTCAAGCCTTCCTCTAGCATCTGGGGACACCTGTACACATGTGATATACTCTCTCTCTCTCTCTCTCTCTCTCTCACGCGCGCACGTGTGTGCATGCGCGCACACAAACACACACATCACACACAGACATATATAAAAACAACAAAAACTAGATCTTTTTTAGAGAAAATACAGCATTGAACATTCATTAAAAAATGAAAAATATTCTTTCTGTGTTGGTTAGTTATACAATACTCCCATTCCAGCCCCTCTCACAATCCATTCACCTCTATTATTCTATTTCCCTTTCCTAGGAAGATAAATCTGTTTCACTCCTCAGTTGCTTGCTGTATACCTAAACTCTGTGATTCTATGCATTGTTGCTTGCTTTTCATTGACTTAACTAATATCTGCATGTAAGTGAATATATACTGTATTTGTCTTTCTGTTTCTAGGATACCTGACTCAGGATGATTTTTTTTTCTAGTTCCATCAATGTACCTGTGAATTTTATGATTTCAATTTTTAAACAGATTAGTGTGGTGATATATTGTGTCCCCCAATATGCTGTGCTCTCCAATAAAATTTATCTGAAGATCAGAGGAAAAAGCCAGCCACTATAGTAAACAAAGAAGTCAGGCAATGGTAGCACATGCCTTTAATCCTATCATTTGGGAGGCGGGGATCTGTCTGAATCTCTGTGAGTTCAAGGCCACACTGGGAACAGAGCCAGGCATGGTGGCACATGCCTTAAATTCCAACACTAGTTAACCATAGAGGTTTGGAGGTCTGTACAGACAGACAGGAAGTGACAGAGCTGGACAGGAAGAAGAAGTGATGTAGCTTGACAGAGAGCAAATGAGATAGCAGAACAGAAATATACATACAGGCTTGGGTATACAGGAAGCAGGTCTCTTTGGAGACTGAGATGTCGATGAGGTGAGGTTAGCTTGTAGCTTTTCTTATTCATCTGATCTCTCAGATTTTCACCCCTATATCTAGCTCCAGGTTTTTATTTAATAAGACCATTTAGCAATTTGGTGATATTCTAACAAGTCTGCCTTTGTATGTAATTTGGTCTTTTCCTGTTCAGCTTTTAATATTCTTTTGTTATTCTGTACATTTAGTATTTTGGTTATTATGTGGTGAGGGGACTTTCTTTTTCTGAGCCAGTCTATTTGGTGTTCTGTATGCTTATTGTAACTTGGCAGGCACCTTCTTCATTGGATTAGGGAAATTTTCTTCTTATTGAAAATACTTTCTGTGCCTTTGACCTGGGCTGCTTCTTATTCTTCTATTCCTATAATTTTTACATTTGGTCTTTTTGTAGTGTTCCAGAGTTTATAAAAATATTGTGCCTGGATTTTTTTAATGATTTTAGATTTAACATTTTCTTTAACAAAGATATTAATTTCTTTTACCTTCTTTACAGTACTTGAGTTTCTTTCTTCCATCTCTTGCATTCTATTGGTTATGCTTGCCTCTAAGGTTCCTGTTTGAGTTCCTAATTTTTTCATCTCCAGTTTTCCCTCTATTTAGCTTCCCTTTATTGATTCTATTTCTACTTTAAGTTCTTGAACTATTCTAGTCACTTAATTCCTATATATTCTTATGTTCCTATATATGAAATGCATAGATTTCATTAATGGATTTATTCATATCATCTTTAAAGACCTCTAACACATTCATAATAGGTATTTTGAAGTCTTATTTTATGCTTCAGCTATGCTGAATATCTCAGGACCCCCTGTAGTAGGGTCGCTAGGCTCTAGTGGGGACATATTTTCCTGGTTTTTACAGATTGTTTTACACTGGTATCTAGACATCTGGGTTGTTGATTATTGTAATTCTAAGTGGTGATAACTAATCCTGCCTTTGTTGGTTTTTTTTTTTTTGTTCCTTGGTTTCTATTACACTTTGAGGTTATTAAGAGAATGTGGGGGCTGTGGATTCTCTAGTAAGGAATGTTTCTGAGATCCTTTCAGGTGGGACCACTGAAGTCCTATGTAGAAAGTATCTCTAGGTCTTGGGAGCTGATGTTTAGCAATGAGGATGGGCTAAGAAGGATGGTGACAGTAGAGTCCACAGGAAGGGAGGAAAGCTGTGTATGCCACTAGGATCTATACTGAGCCTTGGGAATGGGTACAGAGAAGAAGGGGATGTTACAGTAGGTGGTTTGCTACAGAGCTGAGGATGAGACTAGAGAACTGAAATTGGAGGTGAGGAGGGAGAATAAAAATGCCCAACCTCATTCTATGGCTCATGTGACCAACAGGTTTCTAGGGAGTGCATCCAGGAGTTGAAGACCGAGACAAAGGGATGTTGTGATGGAGGAAGGCTATAGGAAAGATCTGAGTAATATGCTGGGTATGGGTTTAGAGAGGAAGGGAAGGCCACAGAAGGTGCTCTGCTACAGAGCTGGGGATGGACTGGAGGTTAGAATTGGAGGAGAGAAGGGAATGTGAAGACTGCCACATGATTCTGATGTGGCCCTTTGGTTTACAGGGAGTCCAAAAATTAAATCGTAAAAAAAAGAAAATGAGAAATATCAAGATAAAAATAATCAGATGTAGTATATAAGCAGAATAGAATTACAGACTAGGATGCATGAAATAAAAATGAAATATGTGGTGGTTAATATGGAAAGCTGGTACATGTAGCACAGAAAAAAGTGAAAGCTAGAAATGACACTATATAATAGGTAATTCTAAGAATCTGAATGGAATTGACAAGTGTGTCACTGCAGACTTTTCTGGGCATCAGACTCATTATGAAGACTGTCATTTTACCTAGAATTGTCAGAATAACTAAAACTGAATCAAATATGAATGTGAAAAATTCAGGTCTTCTTGATGTTTCTCTCAGTTTCCATTTACATTAAAATGTAAAAATGACTTTAAAACATTTGACATTGCTAAAAGAGTAAATAGGCTATCATGGAGAGCAGTAGCTGAAACAAACTCTCCCTGTACTTACAGTCTTCAGCTGTCCCCTTAACTAGGACACAACCATGGCAGAGTTTTGGCAGCCTATTTACTTATTCTCTTACTTACTCTTTAATTTATGAGCAACCTTAGTTACCGAAGCATGCTTACTTTGAAATATGTTTTTACCCATTTTCAGATAAAAATCCATAGAAAACAAAGCTATTTTAAGTGTGATAATTTCTCTAGTGCAAGAAAAACTTTGAGGAATGAGAAAAAGTATATCAATATTTAGATTTGTGCTAAATATCATTATTTGATTTATTTGACATGCATTGTTTTTCCCCTCAGGTTTTCATAACAGAAGGGGAGAAGACATAAAAGTTTGTACAACTTTTATCCACTTTGTCCATTCCTCTACTTTGAGGAAGGCATAAAGTATAGTATTGACATTGCATAACTGCTATAATATAGCATTTTGTCCTTGAAGATTAAAAAGTATGTCAGGGATCAAAACATGGAAAATGGAGAATTTCCAGAGAGACATTTCTCCTCATATCATCTAGTCCCTTCAAAATTCTTATCTAACTCCAACAAACAATATTGCTCACATTTCATTAATACAAACTCAGTCATCTTTTCAACTATTTTAAATAGGTGCTGAATTCCTTTACTAAGGAAAAATTAAGGAAATAGGCACTGTACAAGGTAAGCAACATTTTCTCTCATATAACATATCAATGTTATTATTTATCAGAGTTACTAATAATGGATGATTTGACTGATGAATAGTTAAAAACTAAAAATGAACAGTGTATAATTATGGGGTTATAAGGATATTCATGCCTGGCCTTATTAAGAAAATATGCAGAAAAGAATAAGATCAATTATAATTTAAATCAAATGAGAATTTTATCACATAAAATTAATTTCCTTAAATGAACTAAGATTCATTCTTTTTGGAGGTGGCTTGTATCCTACCATATATTTCCCAATGGACGTGGTTCAGACAGTATATTGTGTAGTAGAAGAAACTAATTATTTAGTTAACTCATTAGAAAAGATTAGCTAATTAAAACCACCATCACCCATTGATATCTTGGAAAACTCATTTAATGAGACACTGGGATATTAGGTGGATTGAAACTGTTAATGGCTAACAGAAAAATGTAAGATGGAGAGCACTCCATAGGTACTGATAAGTCTATGAAATTTCTCAGTGAGTGAGGAGAAAAGAAGCCATTATTTAATACCAATTTTCTGCTTGCCAATTCTACAATAACATTGTTAGGTTTATTTCACATGAGGCCAAATAAGACATTGACTATCTCATCACATATGTGAATAGATGAGTGAGTGGGCAAGAAAAACATTTCTAGGTGGGTAGTTTGGGGCTGTTATACAAACTTTAGGTGTTTTGGCAAACATGGTCTTTATAATGACAATGATCACGCTATAAATAACAACATGCTTGATATACTCTATGACACTTT
Source organism: Peromyscus californicus insignis (assembly GCF_007827085.1). Classification (NCBI taxonomy): domain Eukaryota; kingdom Metazoa; phylum Chordata; class Mammalia; order Rodentia; family Cricetidae; genus Peromyscus; species Peromyscus californicus. The sequence goes on along the minus strand of NW_026294391.1, from coordinate 71,000,652 downwards.
CCAAATACAGTGATTAATAAAATCTAATCCTGCTATTCAGAAAACTCACATTTTCATTAGAATATAAGTGACAATATTTTTTGGTCAATTGTGATTCGGAGGAGGTCAGAATGAATTGATTGCTTGAATCTGCATCTATTCAGATAATTATGTGAGTTTTATCCTTAATTCTATTTAGTCTTTATTCAACTGTATATGAGTCCCAGAATCCCCAGAAGATGATCAATTAGCTCATAGAATATGAACTTTGTAATGTGTCATGGAGCTAATTTTGCATGTATCTATAAAACATTTTTATGTCTGTATTCATTAAGAATACTGATTTATAGACCCTCATTTGCTGTTTTCTTACTTGCTTTTGGTACCAGGGTAAACTTGGCCTAATGGAATGTATTTAAAAGTGGTCATTGACATGGAAGCCCCTTTCGCACTTTCCAGAGATGGAATGCTCCCACACCAACCATGTACCAGTACAGTGGTACAGTGTAAATTAGAAGATTTCTTTAAGTCAGACTGTACAAAAATGTGAACAGTTCCATGAAGTCCATAATCATATAATCTAACACAAACAAACTGAAACTGGAAAGACATCTCTTCTACTTCCCAATTTAGTCACAGGTGCCATAATGAATAGCTGTCTTAAGGGGGTCCTAGACTTAAGCTTACTAGGTGGTATAGAGAAGTGTGTTCATTGATATTGTATATATCCAAGAGGCAATGGCTTACCTTCAAATTTTCTGCTGAGTGTGAATAATGTAAGTAAAAGAAAACTATCTGTGCTGGGGTAGGGGTGTGTGGAAGGGGGCCACGATATCTAGTGATCTCTCAGTCTCTTTTTTGGTCTCTACTCTAGTATCTGAACACAACGAACCTACATATATCTGGTTTTATTAACCCTGACAAAGGTTGCGCAGCAACTTTTGAATGGACATGATTTCTGTTTCCCTCTCCAGTGACGATTGCTATTCCCACAATAAAAACATCACTTCTATGAAGGTGTATCTTGGTCCCAGTTGATTTCTGGACCCTTAGTTGTAGCTAGAGTTTTCCTGCCTGGCCCACAGTCAGGACAAATCTCTCTCACCCGCCAGTCCCAAGCCGCTTAAACCCGATCAAATAAACACAGAGACTTATATTGGTTTCAAACTGTATGGCCGTGGCAGGCTTCTTGCTAACTGTTCTTACAGCTTAAATTAATCCATTTCTATTAATCTATACCTTGCCACGTGGCTTGTGGCTTACCGGTACTTTACATCTTCCTTATCCTGATGGCGGCTGGCAGTGTCTCCTCTCCCAGCTTCCTGTTCTCTCAATTTTTCCTCTCTGTTAGTCCCGCCTATACTTCCTGCCTGGCCACTGCCAATCAGTGATTTATTCATTGACCAATCAGCAACACATTTGACATACAGACCATCCCACAGCACCTCCCCTTTTCTTTTCTTAAAAAGGAAGGTTTTAACCTTTACACATCTCCAAAGTCAGCTTGGTATATTTGGGAATTTGGGCGTAGCTTTTCTTACTACTTCCTGCTGGAGGGGGGCGCTGTTTCTTCTGGGGAAACAAAGAAAATTTTAGGATCATGGAGTAGTCCGTGAGGCTGTATCATCTGAGCCAGTTGCCTTGAAACGGTTCTGGATGTTGGATCATCTGAGCCATGGTGTCATTGGAGACCTTTCAGGGGGTCTTGGCTGGTCAAACCTGATGTATCTTAATCTGGAACAAATCCATAGCCTCTGGCTTTCTGTGGAAAGAAAAGCAGAGCCTCCTTTCCAAAGCAACATATCCTTACATCCAAATTTTGAAGTCAAAGTATCTTTAAAATATACGTACTGGTTTAACTCAGCTTCCTTTACAATCAAACATCTCTCTGTAGTTAAGAATCCCAAAGACAACACAATCCAGACTCTCTGTGTAATAGTCATCTCTACGTGGCTTATTTTTTATATTAATTTTAATGTCTCTTTAAAGACTTTATTTTTTAAAACCATGTATTTGTTTCTATACTGTATATATCACCTTTTTTTTTGTCTCTTTTAAGCCTACGTATATTTTACACACATTTTAAACTATTACATCTGAATCTGTCTTATTGTGAATCTATTGCTTTAAGCTGCAGCAGCTGTGGCTGCTGGCTCCGCCCACCTCAGCTTCCCAACATGGCGTGGTACTTTACCGCCAGCTCTGGGAGCCATCGTGGGTCTATGCTTTTATCCAAGCAGCGTGTAGCCCAGAAAACTCTTTTGTTTTGTACTAGCAAAGGCTAAATCCACAATGCAGCTTAATGTGCCACTTGCAGAGGCCTCATTCCCGCCATATGGCAGGTCGAGCGCACACGCTAGGAACCCGCCAGTAGCTCAAACCGGCAGCTGCCGCTCATTTGAGAGAGACAATTAGGAACTGTTTTTAGCTCCGTTTTAGAATCTTTTTTCTCAGTTTTTAGGTGGAAACTCTTGCCACCACGTTGGACGCCATTTGTAGCTAGAGTTTTCCTGCCTGGCCCACAGTCAGGACAAATCTCTCTCACCCGCCAGTCCCAAGCCACTTAAACCCGATCAAATAAACACAGAGACTTATATTGGTTTCAAACTGTATGGCCGTGGCAGGCTTCTTGCTAACTGTTCTTACAGCTTAAATTAATCCATTTCTATTAATCTATACCTTGCCACGTGGCTTGTGGCTTACCGGTACTTTACATCTTCCTTATCCTGATGGCGGCTGGCAGTGTCTCCTCTCCCAGCTTCCTGTTCTCTCAATTTTTCCTCTCTGTTAGTCCCGCCTATACTTCCTGCCTGGCCACTGCCAATCAGTGATTTATTCATTGACCAATCAGCAACACATTTGACATACAGACCATCCCACAGCACTTAGTCTAATTTCTAGGTCCTGGGGTATCTATTTCCTGAACTAGAACAGAGATCAAATGAGTCTTGGAGATATGAAAGCACAAGGTAATCTCTCTACAATCCAATAAGGTCACCTAGGATACACATGTCTGGGCACACCACTGATAATATTTTCGGAGAGGTTTAACTGAGGAGGGAAAACCTATCCTAAATATATGAAGATCTTCTCATAGCATGAGCTCAGGTAAGTGGGAGAATTCCTCTCTCTCTCTAAATCCTGTCTGTATACGCAATATGACTAGCTGTGTTATGGTACTGTTTCCAAGATTCTCTACCGTGGTACATTGTTCACCTCAAAATGCAGGCCAAAATAAATCCTTCTACACATTAGTTTTAGTTAGGTATTTTGTCACCACAGTGTTGCACAAATTCTAAATAGTCTTACTATAAAATCCCTGTGCCAGATATTGGAATAAATGCTGATAGACCAGAGGAATAAAGGAACAAGCCATAGCCACTTCTCATCTCACCAACTCCTCAGCTAATCCTGTCTCCATGAATCCTCAGACTGAATGACTCCGAGTCCTCAGCAGAAAGGTCTCTAGTTCCTGTCTCCTCACAACTTATATGCCTTTCTCTGCCTAGCCATTTCACTTCCTATCTCAGCCTTCCTGGTTCTGGGATTAATGAAGTGTGGGCTTCCCAGATACTGGGGTTAAAGGTGTGTGTGACCACTTCTTGACTCTGTTTCTCTCCTAGACTGGATCAATCTAATGTAACCCAGATGGTCTTGAAATCCCAGAGATCCAGACGGATCTCTGCCTCCCAAGTGCTAGGATTAAAGATGTGTGCCACTACTGCCTGACCTCAATGTTTAATCTAATGGCTGGCTCTTGTCCTCTGATCTTCAGGCAAATATTATTACAGTACAACAAAATATTAGCACACAACAATGAGAAAAGTAAATAGCAAATCCTTCTAATTATTCTTTTCTTTCCCCATGCAGCCTCTGCTAACCAACATTCCACTATCTTTTTGTATGAGAATGAGTTTTAAAAATTAAGCATATGTCATATTATTTGAATACTGAATGTTTCACAGAAGCTCATATATTATAAGCCTCGTCCCCAGATGATGGTGCTATTGGGGATATGGGAAATTCTTCAGGAAGTCAGGACTAATTGGAATAAATGTGTCCTTGGGGGATGTCTTTAAATGTTATCTTACTGTTGGCCCCTTTGTCTTTTTCTCTTGTTGCCATGATCTCAGACACTATCTTCTTCCATATGCTCCCCATCATGGTGTTCTTGCTTACCAAATATACATCAAGTCATACATCCCAATGACAACATACTGAGTTATCTGATGTGGGAGCCAAAATAAATATTTCCTTTGAATTTGATTATCTCAGGTATCTGTCATAGTGATAAAATAATAGTGAGGTCATGAAACATTTGTTTTTCAGTACCTGTTCTATTTTACATCTAATGTCATCCTGTTGTTGAAACTGCTAGAATTTCCTACTTTAAAATTGTATAGCATCCTGGGAGTCTGTGGGTGCATATAATTTGGGATTATCTTCATGTCCAGGCAACATTTTGAAATTGCCTCTCTGGCCTCGATAATAATGTTGGCTCTGAGGTCTGTTTGATACTAGCCATCCAAGTTTTTTTTTTCATATTTAGGTGATATTCCCATGCATAATTTTCTTTACATTTTACATTGGATCTGTGTCTTTCTACTTGTTCAGTGATAACAGTGTACATGTCTTTGAGGTTAAAATGACTATGGCAAAGGTTATTTATTTGATCTGACAACCTTGCTTTCAATTGGTTTGTGTATGCCATTTACATGTGATGTCATTCTTGGCATACATGGATAGAAACTATATTATGATATTTTTTTAGTCTTAGTTGGGCCAGTGAAATGGTTCAGTGGAAAAGGCATTTGCCACCAAGTCTGATGACCTGAGTTTTAGCTCTAGGATCCACATGATGGAAGGAAAGAACCAATCCACAAGGTTGTCCTCTGACCTCCATACTCACACTGTGACCCATGCATGTGCACACACATACACATGCACATACAATGAATGTAAAATAGTTCATTAAAAATAAGGTTATTGTTACATTTACAAAAAAAAAGAAAAAAAAACTTTGCAAAAAAATGTAAAGTATCTATGTTTACTCGTCAATTGATGTACACTTAGGCTGCTTTCTTATATTGGCTGTTATGACTAATACTAAAATTTATGTGAAACTTCAGATATTTCTTTATCATACTTATTACAATTCTTTTGAATATAAACTCAGAAGTATTATCATTGGATAACCTTATAATTCCAATTTTTTGGAGATAGGGTTTCTCTGTGTACCCCTGGTTGTTCTGGAACTCACTCTATAGACCAGGCTGTTCTGGAACTCTCTCTATAGACCAGGCTGTCCTCGAGCTCAGAGATCTGCCTGCTTCTGCCTCCCAAGTTCTGGGATGAAAGGCATGCCCCACAACATCCCAGTTCCACTTTTATTTTTGAGAAATTTCCACACTCATTTGAGAAGTGGCATTATTAACTTATGGTAACACAAACAATGTACAAAGTTTTCATTTTCTATTTCTTACCTACATGTAGTATCACCCATCATTTTGATAATAGCCATTCTAACAATCATGAGGTACCTTCTATCTGTAGTTTTATTTGTCAGTACATTGATGAATATTAATGTTGAATATTTTAATATATATCTTATCCATTCATATTACTTCTCTTATAAAATGTCTGCTCAAGTTTGTGGATGATGTTTAGTCTTAATTTGTTCAATTTTTGTTATTTATTTCCTGTTCATATTTTAGATATTAATGTCTTACCAAATATTTCATTTGCAAATATTTCTTTATTATTCCACTAAATTTATTTTCATCCTATACTGTTAATTATTTCCCATACTTTATAAAAACTTTTTGGTGTGATGCAATCAAGATACGTGTATTGGTTTTGTTGTTTGCTTTAGTAACTGTAGTCATGAGATTATTGCCCAGATCAAGGTTATAAGAAACTCATCCTGTATTCTCTTCTAGTATATTTAAAAGTACAAGTCTTATAATTAGGGCTTCTATTAAGTTTGAGTTGTTCTGCTATTTTCTATGCAGTATGAGATAATGGTACATATCCAGTTTTCTACCACCAATGTTTGAGAAGTTCATTCATTCATCGGTGTGTATACTGAACAAAACATAATTCAAGAATAAAAGCACAATTTTAACAATATTGAAATATTTATTTTAGAATAATTTTAATCAAAGAGGTAAAAAAATGACATAAAAACTATATTCTTTTTATGAAAGAAATTGAGTAAGGTGTGAATAAATGAAACAAAATCTGTAATGATAGGTTGGAAGATTTAATATTATTAGAACATTAATACCACCCAAAGTACTCAGTAGAGCTAATGCAATTGTTCAGATTCAGAAAATTCCCAAAATATCCAAGAAAATAGGGGAATCAAATATTACTGTTATGCTAAAGGAATCATTCAATAAAATCACTCCCAATGTTATTCTGCTAAACTCATAGATCATGCCTTGTTTATCTGTCATTAGAAGGGTTTCCTACTGCAGCAGATGGGGAACAAATACAGAGATCTATAACCAGATAATATGCAGAGAGGGACAGACCTTGGAATACTCAGCCCTAAAAGAAATGTCTCCATCAAATCCCTCTCCTCAGTGCTGAGGGGACTTGGCAGAAGATGACACAAATGTATGTAAGAGCTAGAGGGGTTAGAAGACATAAAGGAATCAGGTCCTTGGTAGACAAACAGGGCTGGAGCACATAGAAACTCAAAGGGCAGCATACATAAGGCAAGCAGGGGTCTGCACCAGATGGAGCTCTAGAGCTGAAAGGAGAAGTGGACATACATCCCCATCTCTAAACCAGAAGCAAATGAAAAACTTCCTTTTCTCCAAGGGTGTCTCACTGGGTAAACAAACCACACTTAAGGGTAAGCCCCATTCCCAGCAGTAGATAGCCAATAGATGAAGAACTCAAAGGTGTCCCTGGAGGTTCTCTTTCTAACATTGTTAAGTCAAGGTTTGGTTTTGGTTTGTTTGTTTGCATGTTTGTTTTTTAACCTTATGGGTTCTCTGTGTAGTATTATGGCTTCTGGTTTAGGGTTTTTATGAGATTCCTCTGTGTGTTTGTGTCTCTATGAGTTCCTTGTACTTTTTCCTTGGACCTTTTTCTTGTTTGGGAGCTTTGTCGTGTTACAATTTGTGTTTTTATGATTTACCTTATTTTATTTTGTTATTATTCTTTAGATCCCTGTTTTTTTGTTTTTTTTTTTTTTTTTTTTTGTTTTTTTTTTTTTTTGGTTTTTATTTTGGTTTTTCGAGACAGGGTCTCTCTGTGTAGCTTTGCGCCTTTCCTGGAACTCACTCTGTAGTCCAGGCTGGCCTCGAACTCACAGAGATCCACCTGCCTCTGCCTCTCAAGTGCTGGGATTAACGGCCTGCGCCACCACCGGTTGGCTCCTGTTTGTTTTCTAACGAGAGACAAAAGTGTGGATCCAGATGAGCAGGATGGTGGAGAAAAACTGGGAGGAGTATGAGGAATATAAACCCTGATCAGAATACATTGTATAAAAAAAAAATTTTCAAGAAAAGAAAACAACAAAATAAACATGTTTCCATTTTAGCCTCCCTAGAGCTGGGATAACAAGCATATTCATTCTATCACGATTGATTTATTGAGAATATTTATAGAGATAATCACCAGAAATTTGGACCCATAAATTTCTTTACTTGTGATGTTTTTGTCTGTTTGGGGTATCAAGTATGATAAAATGAATTACCAGTTACATTTTTAGAAGATTTCAACAATGAAAGGCCTGAACTATTCTTTGAATGCTTGGTAAAATTCAGCAATGAGGTTTACATTAATGAGGTTTTTGTGTTTGTTTGTTTGTTTTGTTTTAATATGTTTGAGTGTTTTGTTGTTCCTTACATACTTGTCTGTGCACCATGTGCCTACATGGCATCTAAAACAAACAAACAAACAAACAACAAAAGAAGAAAAACAGAAGAAGGTACTGGATTCTCTGGAAGTGGAATAACAGTGGTTGGGAGCCATCATATGGGTGCTGGGAATTGACTCCATGTTCTTTGGAAGAGCAGCGAGTTTTCTTAACTGCTTAGCCATACAAACCAAGGAATTATTATTTAATAAATCTATTTATACTTGGTCTGCTTAGGGTTTTAATTTCTTCTTGACTCAATTAAAGCAGGTTGTATTTTTCTCAGTATTTATCTTTTTTTCCCAAGATTGTCCAATTTCTTGATGAGGATTGGACACAATAGTCTAAAATTATAATTTTTTATTTTTTGACATCTGCTATAATTTTGTCATTTAAATTATTAAAATCACTTTTCTAAAAAGTTAATTTACAAAGTGACAGGTTTCTATGTGAAATTTACATATTTCATTTTGTTTGATTTGTTTCTACCAAGTCTTTGCTCATCTGATTCCACAGTTCCTTTCCCAACTGCACCTTTCTTCATTATTAGTGTAAGTATTAATTATTGTGAAAACCCCATATTAGAATTGCTTTGGGGCAGCCCCTAGGTTTGAATATATAGTATTCATATCTTAAATTTTTGAGTAGCCTGTAGAATGAATGAATTATATTTATTATATTATCCATAAACACTAAGGTATTATTTTTTTAAAAAATACCTATATCTTGTTATTTATCACAAGAGTACATGAGCTTGGAGAATATTGGACTAAATGAAACTATCCAAGAGCACAATTAGAAGAGTTACATCTCATATATAGAATATAACTACATTAAAATCAGCAGCATTAGAAAGCAAAGTAGTGGCTTCTAGAGTTTATTAGAGAGTGGAAATAGAAAGGAAATATATTTGAGGGGCAAAATGTGCAACATAGAAGAACGAGTTCTGAGGTTGTATGTTCAACATGAGGACTCAGGTTAGTAAAATTTTACTGTACTGGGGATTTGCAAAATGAGTTTACTTTAGCTATTCTACACACACACACACACACACACACACACACACACACACTCACGCACGCACACACATACACAAACACACAAAGCGACTCCCTGAGATGATGGGAATGATAATGTGTTACAGTAATACTTTAAGTATTTCTATGGATCTCAAAAAAGCATTGGTAAAATTTAACTATGAATAGAATAATCCATGTTTAACATAAGCTATCAAAACTTAAAATGGTATGTACACTTAAATGTATATACCTATATAAAAGAAGTATGTAACCTTGAAAAGTCAGCCATGGAGACAGTGAAAAGACTACTGCTGCCAAGGGCGTCCGAAGTAGAGGATGGGAATCGGCAGAACAGAAAGGATTGTAAAGATAGTAAACCTATCCTATTTAATGCAGTAATTACATATATTATATATACAACATATGTATTATATATGTATGTATATATATATACACACATACAAGTCCAAAAACTTCAATTATAAAGTGATAATAATAGTAGACCCTGGGTAGAGATTAGAGAGGGAAGTAATGGGAATCTTCAACACTTTCTGTATTTTAAGTATTTAGCTTAAATCAATGCCACTAGTTTTGTAAACTGCAGAAGATTCATTGTTAAATAGGTGTCCCATATGTTCTAGTTTTATTTCCTGAAATAAATTAGATTTTTCAAAGGACTCTGGATTATATTTCTCAAGAATGTTATCTATATTCAATAATTTTCAATTAGCATTTGGTGATTTCATAGTTCCTTGAAGTTTTATTGATAAATAATCAGAAAGAGAAGTCATGGAAAGGATGTAGTCATTAATAAGAATATTTCCTAAAGCTTAGTTGACTTTTGTGGCATACACATATAAAATATTGGTCAGAAATGACACAAATATATATTGTGTATTTCCTTAAGAAAAAAGTAAACAATTTAACCTTTCTAACTACAATGAATACATCTTTAGTAAATTGTTCATATATGGCCAGAAGTTATATCATTTTAGTTCACATCTAGGTAGTTGCCTATAGGTAGGTCATTATAAAGGCATGTACATGATGAGAGTAAGAGGTAGGTTGCAATCCATTTATAACCTCAGAGATAAATAAAATGAAAATATTGATTTTTCTCATAAAATTCACTAGAAAGAAATTTGCCAATATCTCTAGGCATAGTAATGTTGGGAGATGTTTTATTGAGCAACAACAAAAAGTAAACATGTTTCTTCGATTAGGAAAAACAAAATCCATGAAGTTATTTTTATTTATCCTACTGTGACTCTTAAAACAACATATAATATAAAAAATGTGCAATGTCTTGCAAATGTGGTTTTTAATTTGAGCATGATTTTAAGGATATAAAGTTCTCCATTTTTCTCATGTTTTGGAATCATATTTTGCTTTTCTTTTCCTTAAACATTTTGCCATTTCTTCTCATCTTAGGCCAATTACCTATATCTGACATTGTTAACATTTGATCATAAATTATCAGTCATAAATATGCACTGTTTAAAGTTAGGGAGATGCTCAATAGGTAGAAGAACTTACTTGAGGACCTGAGTTTGAAGCTCTAGTGCTCACAAAAGCTTCACAGGTAGGACAGCTGTCTGTAAACCCAGTGCTTCTCTGGGAAGAAGGGGAGCAGACACAAAGATTCTCCACAAAGTTGTGGGTCAGCTAACTTAGCATATGTAGTGGAAAAACAAAAATTAAATCCTGTCTCCAATAAGGCAAATGGTGAAAACTGACAGATCAGGTTGTCTGTGAACTCCACTCATGTACCATGGCAGAGACATGTTCCTGTTCACACACAAACAAATATGGGTACACACACATATCACAAATTTATAGACAAATGCATTATCTTCAGTGAGTACAAGTTGTTATTTTGTGGATTATGTACATGGTGATTAGCTACCAGTTACCAAAAATGTATTGGTGTCACATTAAAGAAAGAAATAAAAGCAATTCCACTTGGAATAATTTAACCAAGATCAAATACAGATTTTAATTCTAAACTTCATGCTCTCTGCATCTTCGATTATCTGTCTGTCTGTTACATGAGTCTGAAGAATACTGTCTTGTAAATCAGTTTGCCCCCACGTCTGTCCTTTTGTGTGTGATTGTGCCTCCTGTGTTTTTTATCTCTGTGTGTATGTCTTGTGTCTATCTGTTGTGTGACTATGTATGTCTACCTGTGTCTGTCCCTGTCAAAGGGATTCACTTTGTCTTTATTGAACTGTACAGAAAGTATCACATGGAGAAGGATTGGGAAAGTTTACAGAAATCTTTAACAGAGTTTTACAAGACTTTAAGTCACTGACTCCAAGTGATTGTAACTGATGCACACAACAAACAGTACTACAAGCATCATTATTCATCAACCATTAATCATACATGGATGTTTTCAACCTTTATTGTAGATTTTTAAAGGTAGATTTTGCCCTCAGTGTTTGATGCTTTCAGTAAATGATACACATACATTGTTCTGGGTCAGAGGCATGGAAAAGCACATAGCGTAAGATTGCAGCCATACAGAAGCATAAGTTTTAAAACTTGATTATGTGAGAAATTCAAGGCAGGTAAGGTTGATTATTACAGAATTCTTTTAAAGACAGGCTAAAGAAACAAGCAGAGTACACAGTAGGATAGCAGCCTAAGTCTTAAGTGGTCTCAAGGAATATTATTAACTCTGGCTGAGAGATACAAAGAAAGTTACTGTCTCTTAGACTGTAAGAGAGATTTTCATAATATTGCATCACCACAGTTATTATAAAAGAAAAGTATTGATCGAAGCCAGCCTAGTCTACAGAGTGAGATCCAGGACAGGCACCAAAACTACACAGAGAAACCCTATCTCAAAAAACCAAAGGAAAAAAAAAAAGAAAACTATTACTGAGTTTCTTTCCTAGGTTAGTTTTATAGATTCATAATAAAATACCAATTGCATCTAAGTTGCCATGATCAAGTAAGTATATATTATTTATCTGCTGTTTCTTGATTTAGTAATGGTTAAAACCCCATCTTGTCTTTCCAAATATGCTTATATCACAATTTATCATAGCTACCAAGAAAATGCATATACAAAAAAGTGTTATGACTCATTTTAATAATTTTATTTGAAATATATTAACAAACCTGTATCATTTTAATATATATGTATTTAATTTTAATTGGATTAATCATTTTATACCTTTGTGGTCAATATTTACTTTAAACAAAACCTTGAACATCATTTTTTTCAAACAGTAGTAACTATTGCTATTTTTAATTAAAGGACGTTAAAAATGACAATTTTGTACAATTTGTTTCTTTTTGATAGCTTTGCCAAAAGTATACTTTCTTCACCCTTATATAACATAATTATTACCTGATTGTTGTTTCTATTTGGATCTTCACAAAGAATTTCAGAATCATTAACAGGGCTCATATTTCTGCATCCACAAAGCAAAATTACTGTTACTCAAACTACATTAAATGCTTTCCCTTAGTTTGAAAGACCATAATTATCTCTTTATCTTGATATGCAATACCTTGCATACCATTCTCTATTTCCATTTCATTCATTTTGATAGTTTCAAACAATTCTTTTCTTAGGTACAAACATTACAAAACCCTTGTTGTAAAAATTAAATGTATTCATTTTTCATACTGTGTTACATTCATCATACTCAGTAATAATAACACATTTTGACCAGGGAAATGAAAAATGTATTGGGTTATGCTGGTATCATCCAAAATATATGATGAACAAAAATCACATGTATAATTAATTCACTACATGAGGCACTTCATGCTAAAAGTGATAACAGAAAATTCTAAGGGATTTTGCAAAATGACTTACCATTCATTATAGGACAGATTTATAGTGTAAGAAGTTTCTGAGAATTCTCCCTATGAAACAGCTACCACTTTTAGAAAACAGAGGAATTTGATTTAAATATTTATTCTTTTGACTATTAAGTCATGTATGTGGAATTTGATTTAAATATTTATTCTTTTGACTATTAAGTCTAGTAAAACTAGCATTTTACTATAATATAAACACCTTTATTTAAATTGTATGTTAAAGTGCAATAAATGAGTATTTAAATAATATATTTCTACAGAAAGAAAGAAAATTCTTCAAATGTATAACTTACAGAATTTGGGCTGGAGAGATGGCTCAGTTTGTAGAGGCCCTTGTATGAAGTCCTGAGGACTTCAGTTCAGTCTCCAGATTCTACAGTTTGGCACTAGAGAAAGGATTATCAAGAATTGCTCTCTGATCTCTACCACATAAAAATATATGTTCATGCATGGGCACACACAGACACACACACACACACAAATGCTTAATATAAGAAATAAAACAAAAAAGTTATATAAAATATATAACAAAGTTTTGGGGGGTTTTATTTGTTTGTTTGTTTTTTAATGTATATGGGTATTTTGCCTGAATGTAAATTTATGTATACCATTTGTATGTCTGCTGCCCAAAAAAAGTCTCAAGAAGGTATTGCATACTTTAGAACTGGAGGGTTAGATAATTGATAGCTGTCATGTAGATGCTGAGAATCTAACCCTGGTATTCTAGAAAAGAGCAAGTTCTTTGAATTGTTGAACAATCTCTCCAGTCATGTTTGCCAAATTTTAAATAAAATGCATAGGTGTTGTTTTTAATATAGATCATATAGCCAAAATATTTTAATTTCTAAACATTTAAACACCTCTAAGTTACATTTATTATAGCTAAAGCAAGACCCTAAGAAAGAAAACATATATGTGATTGTCTTGAAATAACTTTTATATTAAGAACATATTCGTCAACATTTCTGAAGAATCTGTGTGCCTATAAAACTCTAAATAATAGAGATGAAGTAAAATATTGGATTGGCACATTCTAAATAACATTGCAAACCATAGAAAGATTCAATATTCCTTAATATTTTAAGTGATACATTAAAAGCAAATCCAAGCAATATATTACAATTAATTTGCACAAGACATACACAATTAACTCACACAAAATGTAGAAGTAACATATATTCACAATTGTTAAGTTCATAAACAGATTTTAAAGGTAAAACATTAATTTAGTGTTATATATGAATTTATAGTAAAAGATATCTGGATTTCAAAAGTGACCTATTATTTTTACTTTAGATACTTAGGGTAAATTACTAAATCTTTATAATTTTAATTTTGCTTACCCCAAAATGGACATATTTGTGTGTCTTTTATAATTCAGTTATATTTCATGTACAAGCTTTGCATATGTTTGATTAAAGTTGGCTTTGGGGCCTAGAGAGATGGATCACGGGTAGAGGATGCAGGTTTCATTCCCAGCAGATACTCATAAGTGCCTGTAACTTCAGCTTTAGGGGAATCACCCATCTAGAGTTTCTGTGCATACCTTCACATATACACATCCACACAAAAACACATACAAGTACACATAATTAAAATAAAATAAAAATATGTGGTTGTACTGTGGAATGTCATTCTGTATGCTGTGAATATGTGTTGCTCTGGTGGGTTGATAAATAAAATGCTGGTTGGCCAGTAGCTAGGCAGGAAGTATAGGTGAGGTAAGCAGACAAGGAGAATTCTGGGAAGAGAAAGACTGAGTCAGGAGTCACCAGTCAGATACAGAGGAAGTAAGATGACAAGGCAGAACTGAAAAAAGATATCAAGCCACATGGCTAAACATAGATTAGATTTATGGGTTAATTTAAGTATAAGAGCTAGTCAGCAATAAGTCTGAGCTAATGGCCAAGCAGTTATAATTAATATAAGCCTCTGTGTGTTTACTTGGGGAACATGAGTGGGAGAGATTTGTACTGGCCGGGAAAACTTCCAACTACAATTGGTGCCTCACCATTGGGCATTGATCCATATAAACCTAAGAAGTCTTAAATATTCTGAATGCACAGAAACAAAGCCATACTAGGCTCCCTGGTCTCAGAGTCTCATGCCAGCAGCAGTGCAGACTCATCTCCCCACAGTTGCCTGTGAGATGGAGCTGGCCGCCAGCCACCCTGAGCTAAGCAGCAAGGCTATGGATTTCCACCACAGTACATAGAGACATCTGCAAGCTGCGTGGTGGATATAGTTTTTGCTAGAAAATTAAAAAAAAAAAAGAAAAGGTTTCTGGCCTATATGCTGCTATAATGGAGGCATAGACCCACTGCTTCCAAGAGTTGGTATACACATGGCTTCCAGAGCTGGTGATAAATGTACCACCACTATGTTGAAAAGCTGAGGTGGGCAGAGTCAACAGCCAAGGCTGCTGCTTCTGTTCTAACTAAGGCTCTGCAGTTTAAAGCAATAGATTCACAATAAAACAGATTCAGATGAAATAAACCTCTAAATGGTTTACAATGTATATAAAAATATATGCAGGCTTGAAAGATAGAGGAAATGGAATATAGACAGTTATATAAAGAAATAAAAGTTTTAAAAAATAAAGTCTTTAAAGAGAAAGCAAAAGTAATACAAAAAATAAGCCACATAAAGATGGAAATCATACAGAGTCTGGATTATATTGTCTTTGGGATTTTTAACTGGAGAGAGATATAAGATTATAAAGGCTGCTAAGCTAAACGAATGTATGCATTTTAAAGGTGTCTTGACTTCAAAATTTGGATCTAAGGATATGTTGCCTTGGAAAGTAGGCTCTGCTTTTGTTTCCACAGGAAGCAAGAGGCTATGAATTTATTCCAGGTTAATATGGATCAGTTTTGATCAAGCTAGACCTCCTGAACCTTAACAGATGGTACCTATCAAAAAAGGTATAGCCAGTCTTCCCAGGACTTGACCATTATCTCGAATTTTCTCAGGATCCCCATAAGACTACCAGCACGCCCTATCAGCAGAAAGTAGCCTAGAACACTACACTCACATTCCCAAAAATTGGATTACGAATGCTCGTCTTTATTTAGGTTGTTGGTTACAAATTGTTATTGGTCATAGTCAATCTCTTTCTAAAAGAAGAAAGAGGGATATGATATAGATATATAGGACATATATATGATAAGATAAAAGGTTAGATTATTGAATCTACTTTTACAAAACAACAACTTGTTTAAAATGTTTTACATTGCTATGATTTTAGTTTATTGAAACAAATTTAAAGTTAATTTTATTATACTGTGTATTTCCACTCTTGTTTAAGGTATTATATTTCTGCAGCTCATTTAAAATCATAACATATTATTAAGAAATACAGATTAATAGTAGTCATCTATGATAATCAAACTTAAAGTCCTGTTAGTTAAATTTTCTAGGTATGCACAGATATATTTCAATTAGGGAATTTTCAAACACTTCAAAGACCTATAGAATATGACATTTAAAATTTTTTAAAAACTTAGGCTTTCCTGGACAAAAGGACATGTCTGTTCCTGGCAGCATCAAAGAGAAAGATGGGCATCAAAGACACTCCACAGGGCGTTTGCCTTCTTCTTGGCAGAACCGGCCATTTGGGCAAGAAACTGCTCTTGCCTGGACTGCTTCACAATATGTTGTGTAAACTGGACATGCAGGACCCATAGGAAGGTGACCACTGAACTTTGCAAGACGAGATGGTCTTCCAGGTTCCTGCTTCACAGAGGAGACTGCCAGACATTGTACAGGACACACAGAGAAGTGACTAAAAAACTCTAGGCCTATAGGCTGAAGAAGGATGCCCCAATATTACAGAGGAATTTTGGGTGACTGTCCAGGCAACTAGCTTTCTCTGTCATTTCCAGAATTTTGGAAGTTGCTTACAATGCATTTCCTGTTTACTTAAGTAATATTATATCCTTCTGGGGTCTTTGATGTAGTTGAAGACTAGATAGTTATAATTTCCCTTGGTTATGATAAAAGATAACTTAAATATGAAACCTTAAACTTAGAAATATAGGATAAATAGAATATTTTCTTTGAATTTTTCAAATACAAATAGACTATATATTATAATTGTAATTCTTGCTTGATAACTATTTTGTTATATGTAGTTTTACTATGTTAAAGTTAAAACCTTCCTTTTTGATTAGATAGAAAAGGGGAGGTGGTATGGGATGTCGTTCTATATGCTGTGAATATGTGTGGCTCTGATTGGTTGATAAATATAATGCTGATTGGTCAGTAGCCAGGCAGGAAGTATAGGTAGGATAAGCAGACAAGGAGAATTCTGGGAAGAAGAAGGCTGAGGAGGAATCACCAGCCAGACACAGAGGAAGAAAGATGTCAAGGCAGAACTGAGAAAAGGTACCAAGCCACGTGGCTAAACATAGATAAGAATTATGGGTTAATTTAAGTGTAAGAGCTAATCAGTAATAAGCCTGAGCTAATGACCATACAGTTCACAATTAATACAAGCCTATGTGTGTTTATTTGTGTCTGAACGGCTGCGGACCAGGTGGGACCAGAGAAAACTTACAGCTACAAGCACTTAGTTATTTAAGTTTCAAATATACAGCTAATTTAATATGAATTTATTGGTAATATTCATATAGAAAGGAACTATACTGTACAATTATTATTCTACTCTAATTAATTTGTTACATGTCTATCAGTTTGTTAATCATTCTTCTCATTCAATAGTGAGATATTTTATGTATTTCATAGTAAGTTACAGACATGTGTATAGTTCTCAAATATCTCATCCCAAATGTTGAACTAGTATTCAATATTATAACACAGAAATGTGAACATATTTTAAAAGTTAGAATGGCAATTAAGAATCTCTGCACTCTCCAAAAACAAGGATGGGGATTTTCAAATATTCATGATCTTTTCCCCAAAGATGTATCAATTGCTCTTAAGAAAATTGGGAGCTGAGATAAAAGATCTGAAAGGAACTATTTCTAAGACACAGATACTTAGATTTTCTCAAACATAAAATCAAAGGAAAAGGAAGACAATTCCAACAGAAATATTGGAATTTAGAATGACTACCAATCAGAGTCCATCTAACCTCCAACAAAGGTTGGAATACCTGAGGTAAACCTCTTGCAGCAAAGTTTAAAAAAAAAAAGGAAGAAAATGTCCACGAAATTCCATGCACTGAAACAGCATGTATATTATGAGCATGATGGTGTAGTATTCTGTAATTACTCAAACAAAATTAGTAGGAAATATGCCAATGCAACAAAAGCATGAGTTCTGTTAAAAAAAAAAAAAAAAAGAGGAAAGCTTGCAAAAAAGTCCTGGTTTTAGATTTCTTATTCTGGTACATTACAGGCTTTGTCATATTCCCTCAGAATGGGAGTAAATCTTTGTGTTAGCTATGCATCTGATAGAGGATTAGTGTCTTGAATATACAAAAATTTAAAACAACCATACCAGAAACCTAAACACCAAGGAAACAAATGATCTGATTAAATAACAGGCTATAGAATTAAACAGAGTTCTCAAAAGAAGAAATATAAGTGACTAGGAAATATCTGGAAAGAGTGTTCAGCATCATTGACCATTAGGGAAATGTAGATTAAATAAATGTAGATTTAATCTCACTTTAGTAAAATTGGTTATCATTGAGATATCAAATAGGAATAAATACTAGTGAGAATATGGGGCAAGATGACTCCTATTTATTCTTTGTTGGAGTAAAATTTGGTGTAGTTCGCATGGAAATTAGTTTGAAGTATTCTCAGAAAGCTAGAAATAGATCTATGATATGATCCTGCTATACCACTCTTAGGCATATAAGCAAAGGAATCTATATCTGACTACCGGGATACTTACTCATCCATGGTTGTTATTGCTGTATTCACAATAGTCAGAAAATGGAAACAGCCTAGATGTCTATCACAGTGAGTAAATAATGATAGTAAGTTTTCAACTATAAAGAAAAATAAAATTTACATTTCAGGTAAATGAATGAAATGGGAAAAAATACAACAAATGAGATAACTGAGGACCAGGAGGATGAATACTGTATGCCTTCTCTCATAAGTGGATGATTGTTCTAAATCTCTAGTTCTATATTTAACTTGAAGTTACTGTAGAATCCAGGAAACTAAAAGGGAAACACTGGAGGAAATGTCCTTAGAGAAGGGGGATAATAAGACATAAGTATAAAGAAAGTACAGAGAGGGAATATTGGAGGTGGAAAGACTTAAGTAGGGAGAAATTCATGAAATTCTCAGTTGAGCAAATAAGAGCCATTAAGGCTAGAAAAGAGACACAAGGACAAATGCAAATAAGAGAAGCCAAAGAATGATACTGTATGTTAAACTCAAATATCCCAATGATTATCCATAATATAAAAAAAAATAATTAGAAGTAATAAATTATCAGAGTGAATCAAATAAAAACAAGATATGGTTAGTTTACTTATAAGAAACACATTTTGCATTGAAGATTTGAAAAATAGAAGAAACAGAAACTATTACCCCATACATTAAGCATAAGAAATCTGATACAGCTATGTTATTATTATTTAACTTAAAGAGAAATAATTACAATATGGATATTTTATAATGATATAGGACAGTAGTTCAAGAAGGCAAAAAATATTTGAGCTATGTTCATTATTTGTTTGGTATATACCCATAAGAGAAGATAGTTATGTCAAATGGTTTCTCTCCTTCAAATTCAATGATGTAACACTATATAGTTTTCCATGTCTGTACTGATCTACTTTTCTAACAGCAGTTCATGTTAACTTGCACCATTAAGAGATGATTTTGCTATCTGCATGTATCTGGCAATACCATGCTATACACATTAAATATGTATATTTATAAAAAATTTACATTCTTAATTTTTAAAATTATCTAATTTGGGCTAAGTTGATAGTGTTTGTACTGCAAGCAAGAGGACCTGAGTTCAATGACCCTGAACTTACATTAAAAATAGTAATAACAGGGGCTAGAAAGATGGCTCAGTGGTTTAGAACACTTTTTGCTCTTGCAGAGGACCCAGGTTCAACTCCCAGTTCCCACATTGTGGCTCAAAACCATGTGTAACTCCAGTTCCAAAGGATCCAATATCCACTTCTGGCCTTCACTGGCACCAGGCATGTGCACATATGTACACGCTTACCAAACACTCATGCATATAAAATAAAATAAATAAATCTAAAAAAAATTAAAAAAATAATAACTGGGCATGGCAGCATGGGCTTATATTTCAAGTGCTGAAGATGTGGCTGGAAGGCAGGTCTGTAAGGCTTTCTGGCCAGTGAGTCTAGCCTAAATTGTGTGCTCCAGGCCAATCAGAGACCCTGCTTCAAAAGACAAGGTAGACTGTGCCTGAAAAATGATACTCAGGTTGTCCTCTGGTCTCTACATGTATGTACACACACATGAATGCAAGCCTACACACACACATGCAACTGTAGTTTCACAAACAGTCACATACACATAGAGACAACATACAATTGTCTAATGCAGTGGTTCTCAAACTTCCTAGTGCCGTGAACCTTTAATAAAGTTTCTCAGGTTGTGGTGACCCCCAACCATAAAATTATTTTATTACTATTTCATAACTGTAATTTTGCTACTGTTATGAATTATAATGTAAATATCTGATATGCAGGATATCTGATATGCTACTCCTGTGAAAGTGTCATTCGATCCTCCCAAAAAGTCATGACCCACTTGTTTAAAACTACTGGTCTAATCCATAAAGCAAAAATAACATAGAGAGCAATATATGCGTAAAAGTTTTATTTAGTGATTATAGCCACCTTTTTAAGATTTAATGTAAATGCACAAACGCTAATAAGCATATGAGAAAATTTATTAATATTGTCAACCATCTAGACATGACATTTGAAAAGTATTATACTTACAAACAGATATATATATATAGATATATATATATATATATCTATATATATATATCTTCCTAAGTTTACTATAATTATTCACTAAGATATGTTACATTCTGGCAATAACTAATTGAAATAAAAAAAAATTATAAACCACACAGTATTTTTCTCAACCACAGCATTGTTAACACAGAAGTTCATAGGAGTAAAGTAGGTAAAAAGTCTTTTAATAATCCATGGGTTAAATGATAAAAAGAAAACAGATGTCATGGTGCATATAAGAGATCACAACACCAGGGGCTAAGAAATGAGGATTGTGAGTTCCATGGAAGCCTGTGGTACATACTGATTCTGGTCTCGAAAATAAAATACAACAAATAGAAAAATAACAAAGCAATAAAAACAAAAAAATATGTAAAATGAGATGTTTTACATGAATACAAGCATACAAATGTATATGAAAAGATGAATAAAATAAGAGCTGAATGCAGCTAACCTCTCTTCTGGAAGAATTCTTGAAGATTTAGAGGCCCCTTTCAAACTTAATATGGAGCAGAGGACTAATAATCTATGCTTTCACATAAAACTCTCTTCAGGCCCTGCAGGAAATTCCCCTGGGTATATCAGACAATTTCTAGACAGTAAACAATCATCTTGGAGCATACCTTCAAATGCCAACTAACCAATCTAAAGCCTAAGCACTTAACCACTTCTTGTAGCATGCTTTTCTCACTTGTGCTTCAGTAATCAAACAACTAGGGAACAGAGTCTGTGCTCTAATGTCCCCCTCATTATTGAAAATGTCCAATTTTAACAGTGTTCAAGCTGACATATCCATCAGTTTTCAGGGAAAGCAAAAATAATGCTTCCTGCTGTATTTTTTTCTCATTCCTGAGCCTGATCCTGCCCGATATTGTACTATGTGAAATAGCATGCTTCTTCAGTTGTGCTCTGAATATAACATTTGTGTTTTATAGAGGCGGAATCAAATTCAGGACCTTGTACGTGGTAGGGAAGTACACTGAGAAATATCTTTAGCTCCAAACTGTCTTTGCTATGACAGTCGTCTCCTGATCTATTAGGCTTGCCATGAACTTTCCTGCAGTATGTTGCTTATGGTCTTGTGCTCTAGCTGACACTGTTGCATTGACCAGGTTTTAACAACCATTCTCAGCTTACACCCCACAGTTGAAAAGCTGAATTCTTTCAGTGTGCTGGTCTTTGCTGAATTATTTATATAGGTTTTGAGATCTGTTCTCAGGAACATTATTTTTTAAATATTTATTAACTAACCTTCTGAAATACTTCTCTGAAGGTTGTGAGATGTGACTTCCATTAAAGCAACATGGAATTGGCTGATAAGCCAAATAAGCAGCACCAACAGAGGTCAGATAAATTGAGTTATCATCCTGTACATTGCAGACTGTCCTGTGAAACAGAAGGAGTAGGATTGTCATAACTGCTCACATGTTGCAGCAATCCTTTCGAGGACATTAATCTCAAGGGTCATTCCTTGTCAACTTGACAGAGGTACCTTTTGTGTGTGTTTGCCATACCCTTGTGTGCTCCTGCCTGCTTATTACTGTCACAACGTAGTCATTGATCCACTGGGACACAAAAGAATCACAGCTCTGGAAAACAGAGTTGCTTACTTAAAATGAAAGGGAGGAGGAAATCTTTATTTACATCCCGCATAAGACCTCTGAAGTGCTTCCGTAACTAATTTTGGAATGTAAAATGCCACGGCAATATGTGAGGCCATTATATCTACACCATGTGTAAGCATGCCAAGAGTCAAACACTCAAAACCTAGAGCA
Organism: Peromyscus californicus insignis; assembly: GCF_007827085.1. Classification (NCBI taxonomy): domain Eukaryota; kingdom Metazoa; phylum Chordata; class Mammalia; order Rodentia; family Cricetidae; genus Peromyscus; species Peromyscus californicus. The sequence continues at coordinate 70,978,230 of NW_026294391.1, read as the reverse complement.
TTGAAAATCTCTAGAACTTATATAATGGGAAAGGGAGACTCCATGCCAAGCGATTGTGAACCCTAGCTGAATTAACTTTAAAAGGAGAAGACAATAGTGTGTGATGCTTGGAAAAGCTTGGGATGTCAAATCTCAATCCAAACTGTCTGTAGAGCTCAGAATCCATTCTACTGACCTGGAGAAAGTAGCTTTGCCTTAATGGGCCTCTATAAAGCCTAGTGAGCTCCATCTTTTCATATGGTAATTGAAATTCCAAGGAGAGACAAAGCTAATGTTTACCTTCCCAAGGTTACCAGGGAAACAGGAGGTGGGGTTCAAAGTCCGTTTAGAGGACTTTAAATCCTATTTTTTTATTGTTTACTTTTCCATATGCTCATTTAGACCATTTTTGAAGTTTTTCTGTTGTATAAATATGAGCACTCAGAAATAAATCCAGGCTTTATGGACACATTATTTTCAACAAAACTGCCAAGGATACCAAGAGTACACAGTAAGGCAGTACTTCAATATAGGTTTAGCAACACTGAAACAAAAGAATCAAACCCCATGATATCTAGAAAGCAAATAAAACATTCTGACTTAGGGTTTGGTTAATTTTAGTGTGTGATGTTTTCTTATTTGCAAGTTTTATATAGAAATGAATGTACATTACAAACATCCATTTAAGAGCTATATATGCCAGGAATCTAAAGCAACTTGAAGAAAACAGGTCAGATAGAAAACCTTTGAAATATTTACCATTTAACATTTTCTTGTTAATGAATTCAGTAACAGCAGCAGCAAAACCAAATGTAGAACAATGGTATTACTAGCAAACTGAATCCTTTCTGCAATGAAACAAAACAAAAATGATGTGGGCTCCAGAGAAGGTTCAGTTCTTAGGAGCACTGGCTGCTCTTCCAGAGTAACTGAGTTCAATTCCCAGCACCCACATGGTGACCCACACCACCAATAAAACCAACCACAAGGGATCTGATGCATTCTTCAGGCCTCAGCATGCTATGAACATGAATATGGCACACAAACATACATGCAAGCACATACAATTAAAAATAAAAAATTTGGCCATCCCATCACCAGAGTAGATCAGTTCGGGCTGTCTCTCGACCATTGCCAGCAGTCTATTGTGGGGGTATCTTTGTGGATTTCTGTGGGCCTCTCTAGCACTTTGCTTCTTCCTGTTCTCATGTGGTCTTCATTTACCATGGTCTCCTATTCCTTGTTCTCCCTCTCTGTTGTTGATCCAGCTGGGATCTCCTGCTCCCCTAAGCTCTCTTTCCCTCGCCCCTAGCCCTTCATAACCCCCACTCATGTCCAGGCTGTTCATGTAGATCTCTTCCATTTCTCTGTCATTGGGTGATCCCCGTGTCTTTCTTGGGGTCCTGTTTTCCAGGTAGCCTCCCTGGTGATGTGAATATCAGTCCAGTCATCCTTGTTCCACATCTAGTATCCTCCTATGAGTGAGTACATACCATGTTTGTCTTTCTGAGTCTGGGTTACCTCACTCAGGATGATTTTTTCTAGATCCATCCATTTGCCTGCAAACCTCATGATATCATTGTTTTTCTCTACTGAGTAGTATTCCATTGTGTATATGTACCACATTTTGTTTATCCATTCTTCAGTTGAAGGGCATCTAGGTTATTTCCATGTTCTGGCTACTACAAACAATGCTGATATGAACATAGCTGAACAAGTGCTACTCTGATGATGGGATGGCCAAACACCCTAATTGTCGTGCTAGAAACCCCATCCAACGACTGAGGGATCTGGATGCAGAGATCCATGGCTAGGCCCCGGGTGGAGCTCTGGGAGTCCAATTAGCGACAAAGAGGAGGGTTTATATGAGCGAGAATTGTTGAGACCAAGGTTGGATAAAGCACAGGGACAAATAGCCAAAGGAATGGAAACACATGAACTATGAACCAATGGCTGAGGGGTCACCAACTGGATCAGGCCCTCTGAATGGGTGAGACAGTTGATTGTCTTGATCTGTTTGGGAGGCATCCAGGCAGTGGGACCGGGTCCTGGGCTCATTGCATGAGTTGGCTGTTTGAAACCTGGGGCCTATGCAGGGTCGCTTGGCTCGGCCTGGGAGGAGGGGACTGGACCTGCCTGGACTGAGTCTACCAGTTTGATCTCAGTCCACAGGGGAGGCTTTGCCCTGGAGGAGATGGGAATGTGGGGTGGGCTGGGGGGAAGGGGAGGGGGCGGGAGCGGGGAGAACAAGGGAATCCGTGGCTGATATGTAGAACTGAATTGTATTACAAAATAAAAAAAAAATAAAAAAATAAAAATTTTAATGATGCAGAATGAAAATTTCACCTGTTTAACAAAAGAACTTATTTGTACAGTGTGTATTTAATAAATTTTTAACATCTAACTAGTGTAAATAAGTTAAACCGATCAGTAATGAGAAAATAACCTTATTTTAAAATGAGCAAGGGAAACAGATATGTGTAAAAATGGGCAAAGGCAGGACCAAATCATCAGTCAGTAAAAAAAATGAGACTTAAAAGCACACTGTGATATCATCTCAGACCTGTCATAATAAATAAACATTATCTAGAAGATGAAAGGTAAAAGTCAGCAAGGATGCAGACAGTGAAAACTTATGTTAACAAATCCAATTATGCAACACAATATGGAGCTTCCACAAATGAAAAAGAATTGAAACAGGGGTATCTTAATTCGTTATCAAACTAATATATCATTATATCGAACTAATGCATCATTAGTTCGAAGCCTGGCAACGATTTCTTCTTGTTACATCAGCGCTCATTTAATCTTATTCATTGTTTCTTTTCCTGTGCAGAGCTTTGAAGTTGGTTATGGTCTCACTTGCTCATGGTTGTGTTTGTTGCTCTGTATTTGATGCCACATCCAAAACATCACAATGAACAATGGTATAACAGTAATTCTGTGATGTTTTTTCCATGTGTGCTATCAGGAGTTCAGTAGTTTAAGGTATTACATTTTACTGTTCAATATATTTTGAGTTAATTGTTGCTATTGTTTATTATATTCCTGGAACCACTTATTGATAATACCATCTTTTCCCCATTATGCGACTTCAGTGACTTTTGTTTGAAAATAAAAACAAAACAAATAAAAAAATTAGCTTTCTCCTTAAAGAGAATAAATGTACAATCTAGAGCCAAATTTGCATAATCATGGTCTAGGAACACAGATTTAGGTTACCCCAAATTCCATATTCCAATGCAGAAGCATTCATTTTGGAGACAGATACTAGTAATTGGTAGTGTTCTTTTAATGATGCAAAATTGCTCCGGTTTTTCTTTATTCTTTTGCATTTGTGGTCTGCATATTAGAAGAAGCTGTCACTTCTTCCACAGTACGTAGAATGCTCTTCAAGAAATGATATACACCCACAGAAGACTGGAGGAAGGTGGATTGTGACACTGGAGTTACTAGCTCAGAGCTTCAGTTTCTATCACACTAGATCTGAAATGCCAATGAGTCTCACCTCACACAGGTAGAGCCTGCAACTTTGACACACATTAAGTCACTGGCATCTAAACTCTTAGAGGTCTTAAGAGGCTGTATGAGTAGTTTCAATCCTCCGCTATGCTGGCAGGTACAGTGGATAGCATTCCACACAAGCAGTGTCAGACAGCATGACCAACACTGATGTTACTCAGTATCATAGTGTCCAGCTACAGACATGTCCAAAGTTTTAGAGGCCAGTTGTATTCTTATGCATGGTGGCAAAGGGAGAGTTTGAAGGTACATGCAGGGATACCCCCATTGGTGCAGATAGGAAACTTGTCTATACACAATTTCAAGGGCCTGCTAAAAGTCACCAATGGGTATAGGCTGCCTTTATGTGCATGGGCCATTGAGGGGAAGAACAACTACAAAGAGTTGCAGGGGTCAGCTGAGGATCTATGCATATTGGTGTTGACAGAAGCTAAGATGCGAAGAAGGATCAATTATTTGTACACAATCAGCTGTGGGAGCTAGAACAGGCAGCATTCAGTGGTCAAGTTGTCAGTGCCAATCTTGTCAGTAGGCACATATTGCAGTAGGGTAATTTTCTTCGGGGTTCCTTGGAGTAATTTTTACGTACATATTTTATAGTTTTGTTCTATCCCTGTGGTGATGGCTTTGAAAATGAGAGGTGAGGTGGTGGTTTAAGCACCTGAAGAATGTGAATTTGGACTCTGGACCACCGTAACTAAGAAGCATCAGGTTTGTTTTAGAAAAGGAAGACTAACCCAGCATGCTATATCAATACTCAGTCTGCCAAGGCTGGTGACTTAGATTTCCAGGATGGAATAGTTGCAGTGGCAGCTTTTATGTGGCTGTAGCTTATAGTAACAAGCTCGGGTAACTCCGAGGAGAAGCATAGTGAGACAGTGAATCAAGTCTGCCAGGGTTGCAGAACTGAGCACTCCAACAAAGATGAGCTTTGCAGTAGCAGTCCTGTAAGTATGAGTGGCTCAAAGGAACAGCAGCTCAAACTGAGGGATGGTTTGTAAAGACTGCCAGAGGGAAAAATATATGGCAGTGAGGAAACTAGGGAGGATCTGAATCAGTTTTCTTGGCAATTGGATTCATCAGTGGTGGAAGCAGCCAAGGTTCCCTATGGACAAAAATCACTGTAGTTTATAATCTCAAATACTGAAAGATGCTCAGAAACAAGAGCTCTAGATAGCAGATCTTTTGCTCTTGAGATTCTCAGAGCGAAGTCTGCTGGAGTTGTGTACCTACCGAGCAGATGACGTGAGTCATGTTTATTGTAGCCATGAGGTTGATGCTAAAAGTACCCTGCAGTTTTATTTATGCTTGTCTCCATATTTCTTAAGTATGTATTTCTCCCAGAGATCTGAGTGTATACAAATGACTACCCCAGATACATAACCACGTGCTCTGGCAAGAGGCTTATCCCAGGGCCTTACATCCTACACAATCCGTGCACTGCTGTGTGATAACATAATTTGCATGCAGTGTGATCACATAATCTATGTGAATGCATGGCATAGCTGTCTAAGCTCATATGCACATGTGCATAGGGAATCTATAAACGCGGGTTCCACTTACTCCTCTCTCTTCCTGCACAATCTTTCCATAGGCGTAAGTAGCCCCTTCTACTTCCTTCCCTTAGTAAACTCAAAGTGAATCTTGTTGTACCTCATGGCTTTTCTTACATGGTACACAGCACCACTTAACGAATAACATTGCACAGTTTAATAAATAACACATTCAACATGTGTCTTTAAAAGTAAAGAAGGAAACATACATACATACAACAGAATACCATAAAAATTGCCTTTCCTCAAACATGAATCATGCGTAACACTTTTATGGTTACTGTAATTTCTTGAATATTTGTGTTCTCTAAAATATATTCACTAAAATGTTAATAATCTCTGGTTTGATAATATTTGAGAGTGAGATATTTAGAATCTAATGGACCATATTTGTAAAACTCCTGTGTATTAGATCACTGCACTTTCGAAAAGGAATCCAGAGACCTTTCTTATCCTCTTACTAACATGTAAGGATACAATAAAGCCTTCTGCCATTCTTAAGAGAGCTCTCGGCCGGGCAGTGGTGGCACACGCCTTTAATCCCAGCACTCAGGAGGCAGAGGCAGGTGGATCTCTTTGAGTTCGAGGCCCGCTTGGTCTACCTACAGAGCAAGATCCAGGAAAGGCACAAAGCAACACTGAGAAACCCTGTCTCAAAAAAAAACCAAAACGAGAGAGAGAGAGAGAGAGAGAGAGAGAGAGAGAGAGAGAGAGAGAGAGAGAGAGCTCTCACTAGAATTTGAGCATGTTGGTACCTTTATATGAGATGGGGAGCCTCCAGTACCCTGAGAAATAAATTTTTACTATTTATAAGACATATTACTTATGGTAGCTGCTAAAATAATTCAAATTAAGATAGTCATAACACACATTATTCTTAAAAACTGAAATAATTTATAAAATGTCAATAGGAACAGGAAGCACTTTTCTATTATAATTATAGCATAAATGAACCAGGTGTTCAAGTCAAAAGACTTAGAATGACTAAATGAGTATTTTCAAGTCTTATAAACACAAGAAACACTGTTGAATATCACAGAAGTGATTATTTGAAGTGAAATAAGCTAGGTGCAGTAAGACAAATAATGAATGACCTTATTTGTGGTATCAATAAAAAAGGAAAAGATAAAATGAAACTTACCAAGGCTGAAAGTAGAATAGTATTGACAGGGTGTTGGTGTTGGTGGTATAAATGGAAGATCAATTATGCACCATGATTATGTTTGGGGAATTTAATGCATAACATTATTAAGTTCATGAAACTATCTTTTATGCCTGAGTCATCCCTCTATCCCTGTTAATAACTTTGAAATTTAGGATAAAAATCAATAATTATCTTTGTTCAGATACTGTGTAAGAAATTTATTAAGATAATACTTAAATATCTTCATATATATGTAAACAATGTATACTGTAATAAAGATTGTCACAATTTTTGTTTGTAACATACACTTTAATAAATTTGACAAGTATTGCTGACATAGTGCATAATAAGTTAGAATCAAATTAAGTCTTTGGCACTTCCAAATTGTCTTAACAAAATCAATCTCATGAATTCACAGTGATAACAGTTAATATGACCCAGTGTGAGATAAAATGGTGCCTTCAGACAATAATATTATCATATAAAGCTTAATAAATAAAATAGAGAATTATTCCCTGTTATGTGAAACACATGCGAATCTGTTTAAGGGGTATTAAGGGTTTATTAAGATATGAAATGGGGAAAAATACACTCACGGATACAGAACCAAGTAAAAAGCTGTCATTGTCCTCTATTCTGCCCTGGAACAAATGGATCTGGCCAAGCTGGTCTCAGATCATCCCAAGAGAATGACCACACACCCTCTCCTCAGATTTTAAGCAGTCATATAACTCACCAAGAGGCCACATCCTAGACTGGTACTCCAAAGATATTGGCAGACCGAATACCCACAACATTTCCCTTTTTTGTCTAAATAAGAAGGTTCTAAACCTAATACAAAATTATATACAATAAAATGATTATCAAGTATTGTCCAGGAGAAAGAAAGAGTAATAGCATAAACAAAAATAGAACTACAAACAACAAGAACCACATCAAACAAAAAACACATATTAAATGTCCAGATCATAGGTAATGGCAAATTACAGAGATTACTCCAATAGCTGCCCTATCCTGAATAGTCTAAATCTAGTACCTGACATGCTCTTAGCTATTATTCAAGAGGAATATAACTGTAACCATCTAGTCTTCAACCCCATCAAAGACCTGAGAAGGAAAATAATATTACCTGAGTGAACAGGAAGTACAAGGAAGCAACTTCTGAAAAATGAAAAAAGTGACAGAGACAGTTGGCTTCCTGGACAGTTACCCAATGTTTCTCTGCAATGTAGGGGCATCCATTTTTGGCTACAGGCCTAGAATATCTGACAGACCATTTTCAAAAGCAAGAAATTTTGAGAGATTGTCCTACTCTGTCTTGGCAAGGTTCATCAATTGCTTTTCCTTGTGTCCTGCTAGTCCAAAAGGACAGCATGCTTACTGTCAGCAGCAGAGATAAAAGCAGTTCTATGGCCAATAGGTCACTGTTGCCAAGAAGAAGACAAATTCCATGTGGAGTGTGTTTGATGCCCAACATCCTCCCAGAAGTAGATCAGTGTTGCCAGGAGCAATCTTGTCTCATGTAAACAATTCTAAGTTACTGAAACATTTAACTCGTCAGTGTCTTGCTAGTTGCTAAGTGTTAGTGGATCAACTCACTCCTATATTTTTTATTCATCTGTTAAACCTTTGAGATTAATGAAATGAGCAAAAATGCTATTTTATGGACTGTAGTAAATGACTTTGCAATCATTATAAACGATGGAGCTCAGTGGAATGCTTCTATTTTCCATCAACTAGGGTATCATTGCTAAGGAATGGAACCAAGACTTAGCAAAATGAGCCAAAATGTATATGTCTTTCTTAGCATTGGATTTCCTGATCAACCAGTTTCCCATCTTTATATTTATTATAAACTACTGAGATGCATTCTAATAGTTGTCCCTTTTAAAATATTTTGCAGATGCTCAAAATATCTATATCGCACAAGTCTCTCCTTATTTAAAGTCTACAATATGACTTTTTCTCAGACATTTCTTTATCCCATTACAGAGAATAACCAAGGCACAGATTTGACTTCTCCAGATACACAAAAGTGAATGCTTATAAAAGATGCTCCATAGAATTCCTGTATACTAGTAGGTGACAAGTTGATCTCTTCAAATAATTAATTTTCAAAATTCAGTTCAACCATGACTATCAAAATAATTCTCTATTTTGTCCTAGGCCTCCATCTTTCTTAATTCAAGTGCTCTTGTCAAACAGAATCCTTTAATATAATTAAAAGAGAAGTTATCATTCCTATTTTCATTATTTAAAGTAGGGCATGTCTCACCTCTCTGTGTTTAAACACTGCATAAGAGATTCTATAACAACATCTATATCTACCTACATACATTTCATTCTCATATGGCACATATACAAGACTAAAATTCTATCAACTTCCCAACTAAGTATGTATGTACACCATCCTATATTGTGTTTGTGTCACTAATTTTAGATTCATCCATTTCAAACTACTTAAAAATAATCATTTTAGACAAATCTGCCTTATTTTTTGGCCAATATGCCATTGAGTATTTTTTTTTTGTATTCCTGACAACACATAGCTTTCACCAACTTATCTTTTTTTTTTTTTTTTTTTTTTTTGGTTTTTCGAGACAGGGTTTCTCTGTGCAGCTTTGCGCCTTTCCTGGGACTCACTTGGTAGCCCAGGCTGGCCTCGAACTCACAGAGATCCGCCTGGCTCTGCCTCCCGAGTGCTGGGATTAAAGGCGTGCGCCACCACCGCCCGGCTCACCAACTTATCTTTACCAAGCAAGCCAGCAGCTGAAGCAAATGAACTATAGTAAAGGAGAGTTGGAAAATCCTACCTATACACTGATGACTAAACTCGGATGTTCTACATAAAAAATAAAAAACAAGAAAAGAAAAGAAATGAAAATCCTGTTATCTTATCAACACGGACACATTTAGGAAATATGATTATTTGAAACCTATTTGCAACAAAACTGTCTTAATTTATCAAGAAAAGATCTTGGGTTACAGAAAACTGATAGGTTCAGTCATGTATAATTGAAATTTTAATTGTCCCAGTTAGGCTCTGAGATGAATACTAACATTCCCTTTGGTATCTGTCCATACTGAAGTCCCTTGAGCATCAGTGCTTCTTTTAAAGCACAGATTATTTGGTATAAGTACACCATAGTGCCACAAAAAATGCTCCACATAAACTTAAGTAGGTATCCATATGTATACCCAAATCTCACATTGCAGGTAATACTAGCCTGGCTAAAGAACCCCTGTTAGAAGTGACCTTACCCCTTACACCGGGAACACAACCTTAATGAATAGTCTGTTTTATTAGACAATATTGAATCATTGTCTAAGAATTTATCCTTTATAGAAAACAGAAAAAAAGTTAAAAAACTTCACTCCTCCACTAGGCATTGCATTGCATAAAGATCTACAAATGCATCAGTAAAACAGAATAAAATATCTGAAAATAGAAACACATGGATTGATTCAAATGTTCTTCCATTAGAGAAAACTCTGTGGAACAGATGTCTCAAATGCTAAATTCTACCATACATGATAAAAATAAAAGCATTTAGTTTTTATGTGATTTGATATTAGGGATTTTATTGTTACCTAGATTTAGCATCTGCTTAGCCCATGATTGGGCATACTTTTTGACCTCTAACAAATGTAAAGTTCTTCAGTACTTTGCAAAAAAAATTAGTAGAATTTCCCCCATCTGAACATTAAGAAATATTTTTCTTTTTTCCCAGAAAGCATTTGCTTCAGAGCAACAAATATTATAATTATTTGCAGGGAGAATCATATAATCCCCATTATCTCCCCACAAACATATACCCCACATCCATATAGTTTACCCACGAATGTATACCCCATATCCATATACAACCCAGTATCAACCCAGAGTTGTACACTTGATATCAGCTTTCTATAAAAATTTCCCAGCCTGTGTTTCAGACTATGACTCCAATAATCATTCATACTGTTTGCATTCAACTGCCAGTCTACCAATAATATTTACATATATCTTTCCTATTATATTTCTAATAAATTGTGTGTGTGTGTGTGTGTGTGTGTGTGTGTGTGTGTATACACATGTGTACATACATATGTTTGGATGCTGCAGGAGGCCAGAAAATAGCATCAGATTCCCTGGAGATGGAGTTTCAGGCAGTTATGAGTTACAAGATGTCAGTGCTAAGAACCAAACTTTCATCCTCCAAAAGAGCAGTGAATGCTCTTGATGCTGAGCCATCTCTTCTGTACTTCTTCCATAAATTTTCAGTTATGTGATTCAACATCTGTCAGTCATACCAACTAGAACTGGAAAATAAATCAAAACTTTATTGTAACAAAAGTGTACATTCTATTATTATTATTGTATGGACGTAAAGAATAAGAAAGATTGCTCCATGTTTACAGAAACTGTCAATGTTTACTTTGGAGGATAGGGTTTAGGATCAACTAAGAGGAAAGTCAGGAAGAAATTATCTGCCATGGTAAAGATACTTTATGCTTTGATAGGTTCACAGTTTACTTAAATGTATGCATTTTTAACTTTTTTGTATCGTATTGCATATTTGTGTGTCTGTGGAGGGACATGTACACATGGGTGCCTGCAGAGACCAGAGGAGGGCATTGGGTCCCTTTAAATTAGAGTTACAGGCATCTGTGAGCTGCTCCATGTGGATGCTCCGCAAGAGCAGTGCTCTTAACTGCTGAGCCATCTCTCCAGCTCCAAGAGCATGCATTTTTAAAAGCCTGAACTATTTGTACACGTGAAATCCATGAATTAAACAGATGGAAAGCCCAATTGTTTCTTTAAAAAGAATAAAAATATATACTTTCTCATTAAGCCTGCAAATTTATTTGAAATTAAAAATCCCTTGACAATCCTGTCAAAACCAATACAAGACTATTCAAAAGGAATAACAATATCTTTATAAATACATGGATTTTACAATTTAAAAAATCTCATAAATCTGTCTCTTCAGATAGTTATTGTTTACACAAAGGCAGGCTTGTTATATCATTTACTTGGGGACCTATGTCAGATGATCTCAGTTTCAAGGCCTACATGAACTACTAAGTGAGTTTTAAGGCCAGTTTGGGCCACTTAGTAGAACCCTGGTTATCCAATAAAAAGTGGTTAGCCTTGAAATCATAAACATACAAGTAACATGAAATGGACTGAAAAAGTTTATACACACACACACACACACACACACACACACACACACACACACACACATTGTATATGTATATGTATACAGTGTGTGTTTGTGCCATATATTTGAGAAATATTAAAAGGGAGGAGTGTGTAGTGACCTTGCAAGGGGTTGAGGAGGAAGGGGAAAGAGGAAGTGAAGTAATTATACTTTAATTTTCAAAACATAAAATAAAACTATGAAACAATAAGAAAAGGTTAAAAAAATTAAAACTAAGAATCCAGGCCAAGATGTCTTTAGTGTTAAACTGGAAAAAATATAGACCATTAGCTGCCCATGATAGTTCATGATTGTAGTTCCAACTATGCAGGAGGATGTGGAATACTAGTTGAAGATGTGTTACATTTTTTTAAGTGGTGGAACTTTTTTTTTAATGATGCAAAGATGTGTTGCATTCTTTTACGTTGCATTTGTTTAACTCTGTGAAACTGTGTTTCTATGCCTGTCTAAAACACCTGATTGGTCTAATAAAGAGTTGAACAGCCAATAGTGAGACAGGAAAGAGGATAGGCAGGGCTGGTAGGTAGAGAGTACAAATAGGAGGAGAAATCTGGGAAGAGAAGATTGAGGGGGGAAAGAAGGAGAAGGAGAGGACATCAGGAGCCAGCCACCCAGCTACACAGCAAGCCATGGAGTAAGAAGCAAAGAAAGGTGTACAGAAATAGAAAAAGTTAAAAGCCCAGAAGCATAAGTAGATAGGACAATTTAAGTTAAGAAAAACTGGCTAGAAACAAGCCAAGCTAAGGTCTGGCATTCATAATGAAGAATAAGTCTCAGTGTGTTTATTTGGGAGCTAAGTGACGGCCCCCACAAAGAGTAAAGAGTAGTAAAAACCAACTACGGGAGAATGAGAAGAGAAAGTAACTTAAGCATATAAATTCAAAACTGTACTAGACAATAAGACTATTTTTTCACCCAAAGAAACGAAGTCATGAAATTACTACATACAATAAAAATAACCTTGTCTTAATTAGGGTTACTACTGCTGTGAAGAGACACCAGGACTATAACTCTTATAAAGGAAAACTTTTCATTGGGACTAGCTTACAGTTCAGAGGTTTTGCCCATTACCATCATGGTGGGTGGCATGCAGCTAGAGATGGTGCTGGAGAAGGAGCTGAGAATTCTACATCTTGATCCTCAGGTAGCAGGAAGTGAACTGTGTCCCACACTTGGCATAGTTTTAGCATATATAAGACCTCAAAATGGGCTTCCACAGTGACACACTTCCTCAAATAAGGCCAAACCTACTCCAACAAGGTCAAACCTCCTAATAGTACCACACCCTGTGGGCCAAGCATTCAAACACATGAGTCTATGGGGAGCATTCAAACCACCACACATCTATTAAGAAGGAAATATGTGACAGCATCAACAAATGCAGTGAAAGCACTTGACAGAACTATCGCATGGCATTACATAAATATCCACAAATACATAAATTGAACAACATGAAAATCTGAAATTGGATTCACATGTATAGAATAAAATGCTCTTCATCAAAGAAAGTCCAAGACCTGAATAGCATGAGGATTGAGTTCTGTCAAACATATCAAGGGTAGACAATATCAAAAATTTTTTTTACTTGTAGAAAAAAAGAATTCTTCCATAAATTTGTCATAACCTATGATAGACACAAACTGAAAGCAAAGCTACAGTCCAATATTTCTGAGGAAAAGTAACATAAAAAACTTCAACCAATTATAGGAATACAAAATCCAAAAGAACATTAAAATATTCTTTATGATAATGAGGGATCGATGCCATGGATATCAACATGTATCAAGGTACATTTAATACACAAATCAGTAAATGTAATATCACTCATCAAGAGAACGAAAGACAAAAGCCATCATCTTGAGAGATACATAAAAGCATTGGATAAAATTTAACATCCTCTCAGTATAAAAATATTCAGCAAATTAGTTATGGAACAAATAGAACAATACAGAAACATGAAGTAACCCAATAGCTAATATTACATTGAATGGACAAGATCTGAAACTTTTCTAAGATCTGAAAGAAGACATGAAAGTTTAGTGTATTTTTGCTTTTATTATTATTATTTTTCTGATAAAATACTTGACAAAGGCAATTTAAGAACTTGCAGTTTGAGGGAAGAGTCCAACATGGCAGGGAAGGCATGACAGCTGCAGCTTGAGAAAGCTGCTCACAGGAATTTGTCAGTTTCCTTTTTCCTTTTCATTCAGTCTAGGTACTCAGTCCCACCGTAGTAACTGTGGGACTGTCCACCTTAATTAAACTCAATCTTGAAAAGTCCTCAGAGATATGCTCAGAGGTTTGTTTCTATGGTGATTATAATCCTATCATGTTGAACACCCAAATTAACCATAACCCTTCCTCTCTTTTTTCTACAGGCTCATGGTCATCTCATAATGCAAAGTGTGTTCAGTCTAGCTTCAAACATCTATAGTCTTTAACAGATTCAGTACTATTCAAACAGAGTAAGTACCAGTCTCTTCAGAGATTTATGTAGCTCTCGATGGTAAGCCTCAGTAATATAAAAAAAAAATCAAGTTATATATTTCCATCATACAGTGGTATAGACTAAACATTCCCTGTCCAAATTGAAAGAAAGGGATCATGGAGAGGAATAAACACACCAAATCAAGGCTGAAACCCAGCAGGGAGAATAGTGAAATCTAAAGCTCCATGTTCTGCAATGGGGACTTTTAGTAGAATCATCTGGACTCCAAAGGCCTTAGGTAGTTTCAACCCTAGAGCTCCCCTCCCTGTGTCCACATGGCATACCTCTTGGGCCAGGTCCATTCCATGCATGCAACTTTCCTCAGTGAAGTCCCATGGTTCTGGTATTTGAACACACTGTGGTCTCCATTGTAACTTAGACTTCACCTTCACAGTGTCATACAGTACTGTAACTTCTCAAAGGCTTATTGCAGGGACTCAAACTCTGCCACATATTGCCTAGCCTCAGTAGTTCTCTGTGGGGAAAGCCTCCTTGACTTACTCTGGCCTACACCTTTCATACCTGCAAAACCATAGGGAAGAAATTGTCAAGTTTTGCTGACAGTTCAAGATGGAGCCTGAAATTCTTAAACCAAAGTTGCATCACCTTCTGTGTGGAGACCCTGGAGAAACTCTTTTTGATTTTAAGAACAGGGACTTGTTTCAGCTGCATTTTCAGTTCAGACTCTCTCTCTTTCAGGTAAATTTGCATTTCTCAAGGATGGAGCCTTAAATGGGTAGGTCATTGCCTTCAGGGCGCCCTTGCTGCTGTTTCAATGCATAATGCTAGGTCTCTCTTCGATGTTTCTAATCTCCTTAACAATTAGAGATGCTTTGTTATCTGTATTTTCCTTGCTCCAAATGTTAAACATGCTCACACACGTTTTCTCTCTAAAGTTCACATTTTCTTTCTCATTATCTTCTCTTTTTTTCTCTCTTTCTCCTTAATGAATGAGATCAGTCGGCTATAGCTCTGAAAATCCAGAATGTTTCCCTACCTTGAAATTGTGCCAGGCAAGTTAGACCATTATTACTCCTGTATTCATCCTCACTCATGTTCTCAGGAAATGGCAGGATGCAGCCATATTTTTTATTAATTAATTAATTAATTTCTTTTTATTTTGACAGAATATTCCACAAATGGCTTCTAGCATAATTTCTGATAGAGTTATTCCCTGGTGAAGCCTCATAAGCTGAGTGTCCATTCGCTTCATTTCTCTTGACATTCTCTTAGGTTGTCTCCACCTTCCAATCTCGTAAAAGCTGAATTGCCTGCTTATTTTCCCTATTTCCAAATACAATCCCATTAAGGGATATGCTTAAAAATGTGAATTTGGGAAATATGAAAAATTGTAGATGAATATTGCAAACACATAAACATTGTGTTTTTGAAGCTATTTTCATATGAAAGTTGATTTAGAAAAATTAAAAATTGAAGAAGTTAATACAGTATAGAAACTTGAGGAACACTAAGATGTTAAGCAAAAGTCAGAATAAGGTAATCCACATATTACACAATAGAAACAGTTTGTAAGTAACTTTATTACTAAACTTAAACTTAGTTGTATGAAATTTATTAAACAATCTCTATTATCAGTTTGGTTCACTCATTTGACATTCAAATCAGAGACTTTTATAGGGATGAACACAGGGACTGAGGAACAGTTCGTTGTGGAACTGAGGTATGAGCGTATTTTCCTATTTCCTCAATAAACAAAATAAAAAATGGGCTATAAATCCCCAAATTATAAGTTGTTCTTATGGCTAAAACAATTTTTGATAGAGAAGGAGAGGGAGAAAAAGAGGGATTAAGAGAGAGAGATATCAGTAGCCTTAAAGTCTCTGTGAGCTGACTCTACTATTCTGTGGAAAATAATATACTGCTTCATAATTACATCCAAATATTTCTTCAGCATATAGCACATTTTTTAACTACAGAAAATAATCCATCAAATTTTATGTATGCACACTCATCTGTTACTGTGATATGTACTTGATAAGAATGTAGGTCATTGCCACTCCTTTATTTCACAAGCTGCCAACAAAATTTATAAGCATGGAGCTGGCATTCAAATAGATTAGGGTTTATATTGGTTCTAATTCACCTGCTAGTTTTAATGGCTGATGTTATATCCCCCATTTAAAATTGCTTCTGGTTAAAAATTATGCAGACTCACACTCTTTAAGGATATAGAGCTTAAAGCCATAATGACAATTTTAAATTGGTACTATTCATTACAAGTTCCTTATATTTACAGTAGTGAATTGTTTGACATACAGCAAAGACAGATAAGACTATCTGATTAAAACCATCCAGACAATGTTGTAGAACTTCCAAATTGAAGTTTATAGGGCATTATTGATCTTCTTTTCCCCTCTGGTAATCTTTAAGAATTTGCTGATACTAAAGATCAAAAGGATATTTTCTATGGGCTTTCAAAAGTAACTAAACTAGAAATAGAGATGTTAGACCATATGCATCATTGATGCCAAGCTTTTCCAACTCAATAGAAGTTCAAGAGATTGTTTTGTTAAAATATCATGTAAGAAATAACTTTATTACCATGAGCCAATAATATTGATTCTTAGGAAATTATTTTCTAAGTTGATTCTCTACACATCAAAGTAGCAAGAAATCCTTACGTCTTTAAATCTCAATAGTTACAGTACCCATCACAAACCATAATATCTGTCGTGTTCATAAAGACTCCCTTTTAAGTCAGAATTTACTTTTCTTCGTTTGATCATGTGTGGTGTAAATACAAAAATAAGTCTCATCCTATACATATTTTTTGAGAAGCAGGGTTATTTGACTTGGTGTTAGAAAGTTATTTCAATACCTATAAGCTAAAAGTGTAATTTAGAACTTAAACTATCTATTAAGATTTCATATTGTGTTGTAGTTTGAAAAGCTTTATGAATGCATGTGTTTTGCAATGTGCTAATATGAAAAAGGGTGTCTGGTATGTGTTTGTTATCTCATTTTTGTTTATTCTCTCATACAATATATCCTGCCCACAGTTGGCCCTCCCTCCACTTCTATTGTCATTTTAACAAAAACAGACACAGATCTGTCTGTAGTAAATGGTAATTTTTTGATGTTGAAAATGATCACTAGTAATGAAAAACAAAATCAGTGAATACAAAAATCAAGAGGACTTTAGTGATTGTCTTAGTCTTGCTATTGCTATCATAAAACACCATGACTAAAACTGACATGGGGAGGGAAAGGTTTATTTTAATTTGCCTTAGAATCTCTAAAAAAAAAAAAACCAGCCATTATTGAAAGAAGCCAGCACAGGAACTCAAAGCAGGAATCTGGAGGCAGAAACTGATGCAGAGCCCATGGAGGAGTTTTGCTTCCCGGTTTGCTCCTTCATGCTTTTCTCATCCTCCTGCCTTATAGCACCCAGGATCACCAGTCCATTGTTCGTACCACCCACAGATATCTAATTAAGAAAATTTAACACGGGTTTGACTAAAAGACGTTCTTATAGAGGCAATTGCTCATTTTAGACTCCCTCTTCCCTAATGACTCTAGTTTGTGTCATGTTGACATAAAAATAGCCAGAACAGTAATGTTTAGTAACAGATTCCATTATTCTTGAAAATTATTGAAAAGTGGATGAAAAATATCTCACTATGCACCATAGTAAACTGACAATTTAAACTAATGTAATATCTTTTCCATTAGGGGAAAAATAAAACATATCATACACTGGCTAAAACTGATAATAAGGTGTGTCTTAGTTAGAATTTCTATTCCTTTGAAGAGACACAATGAACATAGTTACTCTGATAAAGGAAAATATTAAATTAGGATGGCTTGCTTACAGTTCAGAGGTTCCATCCATTATCAACATTGTGGGACATAGTGACGTGGTGCAGGCAGAATTGGTGCTGGAGAAGTGCCTAAGAGTCTTATATCTTGCAGGCAACAGGAAATGGTTTGTGTCACTGGGTAGTATCTTAAGTATATGTGAGACCTTAAAGCTCACATCCACAGTGACACAATTCCTCCAAAAAGACCACACCTACTCCAACAAGGCCATACCTTCTAATAGTGCCACCTCTTTGGGGAGGCATTTTATTTCAAACCAGCACAAGGTGAAATGCTTTTCTGTCTCCCTCAATGATTATGTTTCTCAATGTTTCTCTGTTTCCCTCTACCTCTGTTTCTCTCTATTTCATCTTTCCAGCTTGCTTTGAGCTTACTATGTAACTGAGGATTATGTTAAACTTCTGATCCTCCTACTTCCATCTCTGAAGTGCTGAGATTACAGGCACATAAGAGCATTTTTAGGTTATGTGGTATGGGATCTAGAACCAAGGATTTCATCCATGCTAAGCTACACCTTTATTTTTTTCCTTTTTTTCATGATAAGAAGCAAACATAATTGTGTATGATCTACTATAATTTTGTTTTCTTTTTATTTAGTATTTTTATTTTAGTTATCATTTTTTTTTTTGAGGCAGGGTTTCTCTACTTAGCCCGGGCTGTTCTGGAAGTCACTGTGTAGCTCAAACTGGCCTTGAACTCACAGAGATCTACCTGCCTCTGCCAACTAAGTGCTGAGATTGAAGGTGTGAGCTACCATGCCTGGCCTTCATTTAGTATTTTTAGTTCTCATTCAACTCTACAAAGTCAATACTATATGAGTCCTGCTTTACACATGTGCTCACATGCCTTACTGGACAAATCATTTTCTTTTTCAGATATTTCCCATATTGCTCCAAATACATGCTTCCATTTTCAGAGTTTTTTTTTTCCTTTGTTACTCTTTTTTAGATTTTCATACATGAGTACTATACATACCTCACTTTCACCTTACATTTTTTCACTTCCAAATCCCCTGTGCCACCCCTAAATTCCTCAACTCTTTAACTATTGTTGAATTCTATGTGTATTAAAACAACCTACTGAGTTCATTTAGTGATGCTTATGTATATTTGTGTTTATGGATGACCATTTGAGATTGAATAAACTATGAGGGTGCTAATCCCTGAGGAAGACCGATTCTCCCTCTCTCAACAGCCATTAATTGCCTGTTGTTCTTGTAGTAGTTCTCAACCAGTGGGTCATAAGCCCCTGTGAGTTTTATTTCAGATATCCTGCATATCAGAAATTTATGTAACAATTCATATCAGTAGAAAAATTACAGTTATGAAGTAGCAACAAAGTAATTTTATAGTTTGGGTCACCACAAAATGAGGAACTACATAAAAGGGTCACAGCATTAAGAAAGTTGAGAACCACTGATCTAGGAGGTGGGATCCTGTGATACTTTGTCCATAGATTTTAGCATGTGACCTGATATTATCATTGTACAGGTCTTGTTTAGGTGACAATATTAATAAGAGTTCTTGGGTACAGCCCATTGTCCTATATAGAAGATGTGATCTGACAGCAAATGTCCTGGTCCTCTGGCTCTTGTAATTGTCCAATATGTCCCTGTGTATTTTGTGTAGGGCTTGTGTTGTACATGATCTCCATCTACTGCAAGAGGAAACTTCTTTGATGAGGTGCAAGAGCTACAGTTCTTTATAGGTATAAGGATAAATATTTAGAATGCAGACAGGAATTATACTGGTTTAGGTAATTGGTGGTCTTAAGTTCTCCTCTAGGGAGATGGCTATTGACATTATGCTTGAAATGGTTCTCAATACAGAGATAATAAAAGTTGGATGCAACCAATATTGAATATTCATGATGGTATTCTGAGATGCAAGCAGCAAGATTCAGGAAGATAAGAAATAAAGAAACCCAATACTTTCCTGTGTCTTCATGAGTTTGATGCAAATAAGTGAGCTATAGGGAGATATAGAATCAATAATCAAAATCACTACATCTATCTGGGCAATCCCATAAAATTAGATTTTAGAATGGTAAGAGAAACAAAGAACTTTAAAATACAGTCCTTGGCAGCACAATATGGATAATAGATAGACCCCATCAGTGAGGCCATAAACAAAAAGAAAAGTCAAGCCTCACTGAGCTCCAGAAGTACAGTCTAGGGCATTGCAAATACACAATATGAGACAGAAGATATGTGATTTGCACAGCAAGGGGTCTCTAGAAACAAGGTCTCCTACTATATCCAGGTAATTAGTAGCCCATACATTTTTATATCTCCAGGTTCTTAAAGTCCCTTCTTATACATTCAGTGTGCATCCACTCTAAGAGTTAGTGTGAGTGTAGGATACTATGAATTTGTCCCAAGTTTGTAGGCACATATCTTGTTGGAAGTGAAGTGTGTATTACAAAAAGGAGCTTCTTGTTCTTATATCTGCAAGTAGTGATATGACATCTAAGCAAATGAGCTAGATCAGAACTGTGGTGGAGATTTAGATTAGCATGGCCAATGCTAGTGGATGACTCAGTATTCAGCATGGTTCATTCCAAGCCACCAGAAGAGAGGGTTTGGTTTGATTATTGTGTTGGTTTGAATAGGAATGGCTCATAGACTCATGTGTTTGATTACTTGGCTCATAGGGACTAGCACTATTAGGAGAGGTAGCCTTGTTGGAGGAGGTGTGGCCTTGTCAGAAGTGTCACTGCACAGGCAGGCTTTGAGGTCTTATATGCTCAAGCTACACCTAGTATGACACACAGTGTCCGTTTGCTGCCTGTGGATCAAGATGTAGAATTTTCTGCTCCTTTTCCAGCACCAAGTCTGCCTGCATTCTGCCATGCTTCTCACCATGATGATAATGGAATAAAACTCTGAAACTGCAACCCAGCACCAGTTAAATGTTTTTCTTTATAAGAGTTGCTGTGATCATGGTGTCTATTCACAGCAATAGAAACCCTAACTAAGGCAGTTACTTTTTCTATTCTTCATTTCTGTGGTGATGCATTATTGTGAAAATATCTTTTACATCAAAATGATTGCAACCTCACATCCCAAGTTAATAACTAACTTTTAGGTCACTTAAGACTTAAGTTGATAGCCTACAGTGTACTCAGCCTGTTTATTTAATGCCCTTAAGAGAATAATGTAAGAACCAATCATGCTTGCTTTGAATTTCCCATATAATCTGCTTTATAATTTAAACTGATGCATAACTTGATCTTATTTTATGTACTCTTCATTTCCCTGATTTGGAGAGAAATGCATGTGTTTGTATGTTATGGTAATAATGCTGAAAACAGCAAGTAGATTGCAAGTACTCCTATAAAACAGATATCATCCATAAATGTCAGGTATAGGTTGGTAAATCTCTTTGAAGTACTGTTTGTTATTTGGCTAAGTTAGGTCAGTTGGAGTCAGTAAAATTCCTTTGTAAAATCTTTTTCAAAGATATCTGTAAAATATCATTCCTTCCTTCTCAGTGTGATGCTTTCTGAGCTGCTCAATAGAAACAGGATACAGGCCGTGGTAGTTTTAATGTAATTGGCTCCCATAAGCTCATGGGGAGTAGCACAATTAGCAGGTGTGGGTTTGTTGGAGTAGATATGGCCTTGTTGGAGGAAGTGTGTCACTGTGGGGGTGGACCTTGAGGTCTCATATGTGATCAAGCCACACCCATTCTCAGTTCACTTCCTGTTGCCTTCAGATAGCTATGTAGCCCAAATCATGTCTGCTTGCATACTGCCATGTCCCATCTTGTTGATAATAGACTAAATCTCTGAAACTGTAAGCGAGTCACCCTAATTAAATGTTTATTTTTAATGAGAGTTGCTGTGGCCATGGCACTTCTTCACAGCAATAGATACCTTAACTAAGACACAGGCCCTTTGTTAGAGACACAGGAGCACACATACACACACACACACACACACACACACACACACACACACACACACACACACACACACACAAACATAGGGCCAGATACATGAACAAGGCAATATTCAGGTAGAGGCATATTCAAATTTATACTATGGACAGACAGATGATAGAAGATACAAGAAGAGATTAGTAGAGTGTAAAAATCTGTGCTTGCCCTTGGTAAAATTATTCCAAGAGGAAGTAAGTTAATTTCTTTTCTTTAATGTGACATACCCATTTTGAGTACTCTGGGGTTATTATTAATGGGTTCAAACCAATGCATTTGTCCATTATGTTGAAATAAACAATTCAAATGAAAAAGGATTAAAGTTTTTTATGACTTCACATGTGTCATCCCATGATTTCTTGGCCCAATACTCTTGATAAAAGGCTAATGACAGTAAGTATGTTTAATAGAAAGTTTATTCACCTCCAGGCTAAAAAGAAAAGGGATGGGGAGGATAAAGAGATGGAAAATGGGAGGAAGGGAGGAAGAAAAGATAAAAAGAAAATATGCCTTTCAAGGACTCACTTTCAGTGACCTAATTTATCCAACTAGTTTCTAACTTCTAAAGTTTCCAGGATATCTCAAATAAGTGCTATTATTGTAGGAACAAAATCACTATCACACAAACCTTTCTTTTGGGGAAATACTTCAAACCCAAACCACAAGATTATGTTCTTAAACCCCAAAGGATCATTAACAACTGACAACTAAAATCTGTCTAGTCAATATCCAAGAGTTCCCAAAAACCTTAGCAGTTCCAACAATGTACAATAAGTAAAAGTTTCAAATCTTCTTTGAATTCCAAGGCAACCCAGAATGGATAAAATGGAAAGAAATTCTTTGACAGAATATGTGAAGAATTACCTCTAGTTCAATTCCCTGGTAGAATCATTGTTTCTACCCGAAACCATAGCTTCACTGTCTGTGTTTCTGTCAGCAGCTCAGTCTTCTCAGAGCCAACAATATCAACCATTAAGTTGGGCTTACAGTCTCATATGCTTTCTCTAACTTACTTCTCCACTTTGTCATATTCTTAGAGTACACCAGTCCTAAATGTTTAAGATCCACATGCTCAGGATTACTAACAGCTTATATCCCATTTCTCTGGTAGCAGATTTATTTATTGGTTAACTTTGTCACTGTGACTAAAATATATGACAAAATTCTTAAAGAAATGGACTACATTAAATCCATGGTTTTAGAGAATTGAAAACATAATCACTTGGCTTCATTTTACTGGGCCTCTAATGAGGCAAAATATCAGTGAAGAAGCATGTATGTCAGAGGCTGTCTACCTCATGGCAGACAGACTACTGAGCAGAAGAAGATTCTGGGAGAAGAACAAGAAATGACTTCTGTCTTTTCAATGTCTACTATTTAGTGATCTCAGTTTGATACCTTGGTGAAATGATTTGTGGTATAGAAATTGACAATCATTATGCATTGGGGAATTTTTTATGTAAAATGTTGATTTTCAATTACTTATAAGCATATCACTTGTTTGTACCTGAAGTAGGTAAAGCAGAAATACATAAAAATACGTTGAAAAATGAACATATTGGACCAACTTTTTAGGAGATCAAAGACTTCACTACATGTAATTTTTTAAGTAAATGAAAACTTGGCAAGCTTAAAATATTTCAATAATGCTGATTAACCTAACAGATACATTTAAAATCTTGCAAGAAATCATCAGAAGATATATGATAATTTAAGTATATATTGTTTGCTTATGAAAATCAACCAAGAGCTGAAGCACAAATTAACAATAAGTATCAAAATCTTACCATCATACATCCCTGCATTCTCTTAGCACAATGCAATTAAGTTAGAAATAAGAAAAAATCCATATATATGCAAATAAGAAATAC
Organism: Peromyscus californicus insignis; assembly: GCF_007827085.1. Taxonomy (NCBI): domain Eukaryota; kingdom Metazoa; phylum Chordata; class Mammalia; order Rodentia; family Cricetidae; genus Peromyscus; species Peromyscus californicus. Next base: position 70,954,688 of record NW_026294391.1, on the reverse strand, counting down.
ACTTCTCAGGAGTTTATTGGAGAAGTAAAAATTATGCCATAAATCACCAAATATTTACAACTGAAGGAAAATAGAAATATGACCTAGAAATGGGTCTGATAAAACTTATATTATACTTAATACTACTCAAAAGTTTATATTACAAATTAAGCTGAACATCAATGTGCCTAAAAAGGGAAATAATCAGAACTATTTAGAAAGCAATAAGAAAGATCAACACAGAAACTAATGACATAGCTGAATAACATTGAAAAGAAAAATATTCAAACTATCTATAATATCAAACATCAATTGAGAAGCTTTATCAATCTGGATGCAGAAGAAATAAAGAGTCAAGATAAATTATTTGAAATGAGAATGAAGAAATAAAAGAAGTGCTGCAGAAATTGAAAAGAATATATGATGAATATATTGCCAACATACCTAAAAGTATTTGGATGTGCCTCTGGAGAAATCTCTTTTTTTAAAGGATAAAATGTGGGGCTGGAGAGATGGTTTAATGGTTAGGAGCACTATCTGCTCTTCCAGAGGAACCTAGTTCAATTTCCAGAACCTACAGGGCTGCTCACAACCATTTGTAACTCCGATTTCACAGTGTTTGACACCCTCTTCTGGCCTCCACAGATACTGGTTGCATGTGGTACACAGATATGAAAGCAGAACAGCCATACTCAAAAAATATTTTTGAAAGTAAAAGGTACATTAAAAAACACTGACAAAGCATCAAACATTTTTATTTAACATTTCTTATAATATACTACTAGGCATATGTAGACTGAAGTAATCCTGTGTCCTGCCTGCCCCACAGCAGCTTATAAAATAATCACTCGGAGGCTTAATACTAATTACAAACTGTTTGGTCTATGGCTCAGACTTATTACTAGCTAGCTATTACATCTTAAATTAACCTATTTCTATTAATTTATGTACCACCACATGTCTCCTGGCTTTACCTATGTCCTATTACTTCTTGCTCTGCTTGGCAGCTTGCAGCATCTCCTCTGATTCTGCATTCCTTCTGCCTGTATCTTTGCTTGGATTTCCTGCCTGGCTCTATTCTGCATTGCCATAGGCCATTAACCAATGGTAGCAGCATATATTCACAGAGTATAGAAAGACCATCCCATGGTAGGCATAGAACTTTCAACAACAATTTTAAATATTAAAGGACAACACTAAGTCAGGCAGTGGTGGCACACACCCTTAATTCCAGCACTCCAGAGGCAAAGGCAGGCAGATCCCTGTGAGTTCAAGGCCAGTCTAGTCTACAGAGCAAGTTCTAGGACAGCCAAAGCCACACAGAGAAACCCTGTCTTGAAGGAAAAAAAAGACAGCACATTGAAAATTTTGGGTGAGAAAAACATACATCCTGGCTTATGTAAAGAGGCTAGTATATCTTTATTATGGGAATCAAATAAATGTAGTAGAAAATAGTTTTAATAAGATAAAAATTTAAATCATTGATAAGATTAAATTATGTAATATAAGAGTATAGTGACATGTACTAAAACTTTCAAAAACCGTAATACCTGCTTATGTAACACATTGATATAATATAATTCATTAATTAATCAATTAATATCAAAATAAATGTTTCATACTTTAATGATGTTCAAAAAGGAATGTAAATGTATTTAACTGTGAAAAATATAAAACATGTTGCAATAAGGATAAAAGTATTTTGCTAAATGAATATCACTTGGAATTAACATTATCACAAGTAATGCTATTAATACCATTTCTCTTACACTAGTTGGTTTATCTCCCTTTCCTACATAATATATGATTAAGCCTTGAAATACCACATGAACATCTCCACCCACCAAATTAAATTTCATACATATTTAATTCACTAAATGCAATTTACCCTCCACCTGATTAACCACATAGTTAATTATCAACTCCCCAAAATTAGCAGCTTTTCCATTGCTATGAAGTCTAACTGTATTTCAGTGTTGTCAGGATGCTGGCTCCTTTACATGACTAACATTTTATCGAAAAAAAATACCCTTAGATGAATAAAATTTCTAAGATTAAATGCCATGTCCCCAAGGATTCATTCCATGTGCTTAAGGCAACATTCTACTGTGACAGATGACAATGTATTAAAACCAAGTATTTCAGTTTCAGTAAGTGGTGCCTTTCTTTTGAGCTATTATATCATTTGATTTAACAGGTTTTTATTGCTTGAGTGAGAATTAAATCAGTCATGCAAAACACATATTTTTACTCCGCTTGTGTGACAAAGCTTATATCGTATTTTTTTAAAAGCACAATTTTTCTTTAGATTGGCTAAATTAGAGTTTCTTCTTGCATTCCTTAAAGGAATACATTATGATAATAACACAAAATGTTACAAACCAGTTAGAGAATTGAGACTGTGCCAGGAAAGACATATATCATAATTGTGTAATGTTATATTCTGATTTTTCAAAATTTTACCATGTACCAAGTTTATTTTCAGACTTCAACATTTATTTTAAAAGGCAATTTATTTCAGTTTCAATCATGTGTATTTGTGTGTCTGTTCTGTTTACACACATAAGTGAAGGTGCCTGTGGAGACCAGAAGAAGTTATTAGATCTACTGGATAATTTTAAGCCTCCCAACATGGGTGCTGGGGACAAAATATGCATCTTCTGGAAGAGTTGTACACAGTAAAAAATTTCTCTAGAAACTTAGACCTCAATTATTTTTATTCTAGTTTTTAAGTATTTGAGAGCTTCATATATGTGTACTCTGTTGATAGCATTTGTCTTCCATCTCCTTCCTCCAAATTTTTCCACATCTCCTCTTATTCTTTAATTATTCTTATTACATATATGTGCATATAAATTATAAATACAACCTGCTGAGTTGAGTTAATTTAGTGTTGCTCATGTGTAGTGTGTTTAGGGATGATTGTTTGAAATACGGCAAGTTTTCAGGGAGCATGTACCTGAAGACCGAATCTTCCTCTCTCAGCAACCATTGTCACAGATCTCAGTATGATAAAGACATTTTTGCAATATATCACAGAATTAGAACACTATAGAAAGAATACCACTATTTGATTATTTTCCCATTTCAGGAAGGATTTAAGTCAATTAAAATTATATTTATGTTCTCTTCATCACCAATAAATAAGGAAATGCCAGATTATTAAACTTTAAACTAGGTTCACTCATTACCACATATTGTACTATAAAATATTGTGTAGTGCAATTTGTGTCTAAAAGTTTCCTTTAAAATTTTGAACCTATTTTGAAACAACTCATTCTCCATCCATACCCTAGAGTGTCTTTCATAATAAAGTCTCTAAATCATCATAATAGATCACATTTGCATTTTCTTCCATTTAGAGTCATATGTAAACTGATTTCTGTTTCTTCATGTTTAAGTCTTAAGATTTACGAAATGAAAGACAATTAGGAAAAATCTGTGTCCTCTCTTGGATTCATTGCTACTTTACAAACTTAAACTAATATTTTCACATACACACAGTATAGACTTGCCTATCCACATTACTCATGAAAATCACCTTTAGAATTGGCAGACTTATTCTTATCTTTCAAGGATTGTACATATTGTACCTGGTTCTCTTTATAATATTAAGAAATTAAAAAAATTGAGAGTTAATAGTAATTTTTAACTGTGGCACAATTATAAGATTTCAAATATTAATGACTTACAACATTTCTGTCTCCATCTCGACTTACTTATATTTCATCACACCTAATGAAAGATATAAATATATTTAATTATATGCAATATAACAAATCTGTGGGGACTCATGTTGTTAGAAGGCCTTGTTTTTGATGCATTCAGAAAATCTCCCAGACACATAATATTACCTTTGTAGCATTATTCTGGTGACAACCCACACTCCATTAAAATGCAAATCTTGACTCAGAAAAGGCGAAGGACTCTAGAAAATCAGATAATTACAAGTGTAGCTATTCATAAATGGGCAATAAGATGCTGCAGTCACTAGCAGGCACAGTATATCATAGCATGATACCAATCAGCTATCCATAATTTACACATTGAATCATAAATTGGACTTCTACAAATTTTCAGTCTGATCATGTAACTGTGGTCTATCACACAATCAGCTCTTAAATATCTTATTCTATGGTTGATAATAAAAATAATTGGAAATGGGGCTGGAGAGATAGGTGAGTGCTTAAGGACATTTGTTGCTCTTCAAGAGGCCTGGATGTAGATTCTCAACATACATGTTAGGTGGCTCACAATCTCCTGCCATTCCAACTCCAGCAGGCACTTTCACTCACAAACATATACTCACAGGCAGACACACCAAGACATAAATAATAAAGTAAATCTTTCAAACATGAATTGGAAATAACCAGACATAAACTCAGCTATAGTTAAACACTATTAGATACTGAGGATGTACCCTTGGTACAGCATTTGCCTAACACTTGAAAAGCCTTGGGTTCAAATCCCTAATGCCACAAAATAACAATTAGACAAAAAATAAAAATGAAAAATACAGAAAAAAGAAACACAGTAGATTAGTATTTCATAAGAAAGAACTATTTCCCAACTTTATAGACTGTGCTCCTTAGTCACATACAGTGTGAAGAACAGAAGTCTTTGTTATGTTTTAAAGCAATACAGACAACTAAAAAGGCAAGTGTAAAAGGATTCAGACTTTAACGTTGATACAGCCTTGGCAGGATACAAAAGCATGTATATAATACAGCTGTCTTAGTTTATTATATTATGTTTTGTCATCTTTTATATTGTTTATAATATTAAGAGTATTATTAATCTCAATTGTAGAATAAGAATTGTGCAAAGAAGTATCTTACTCTGGAGTTTTTATTTCTTTTGTCTTACTAGATTATATATCTAGTGGTTCGATTTTACTTTGATAGGGAATATTAAAATACAAAGTTTCAATCACTACTTACTTGCAACTTACTCTAGTAAGTTTTCTGTAGATACTATGATGCAACTAGGCTAAGCAAAGGAAGAATTCATTGAGTTCTACCATAGCCTATTAGAGCTTAGAGCTCAGTTTTAGAGGTGTTGGAAAGTGTCTATAAATATGAAGGATTTGGTTTTGCGACTTGTAGATCTCCATTCACATATGCCCTTAACAGCTGTTGTGGTAAAAAATGAATAAAACTATTAAAATAAAGGTTTTGTATATGCAATAACAGTTTTTTAAAAACAGAGACCAGAGGTCATGAGTTTGAGAGAGGGCAAGGGAGGAGTACATGAGATGTTTTGGAGGGAGAAAAGAGAGAGGGGAAAATAATGTAGTTATATTTTAATTCTAAATATTTGAAAATATTCAAATTTCTGGGACCTTTAGACCCTACTAAAGGTACAATCACAAATAACTAGTCTGAAGTAAAATTGAAGTAAAATATAAACAAAAGAAAATAGCCTGTATAACAAAGAGATAAAAGACGAAACTAAATATAAGCCCTCTCTCACATTGACTACTAAGTATGAAAATATTCATTGAAAGTATTTTGCAGAGAGCTCAGTTCTCACACTTGTATACAACTTCATATTAAAAATGTCTAATTTTGACAATTAGTCTAAAAGGTATCACATTTGAGAGCATTTGCTCTATAATTCCCTGCTTATAGAATGTACCTCATATATAAATATTGATGCAGCTTTTGTAGGTCCCTCATGGTAATACTTTGTGAGGCATACTAGCCACCGCTGATTTCACTTTTTTAGCTCTACTTCCCAAGGTAACAGTTAACCTGTAGCAGCTATCCTTGTAAATATACACATTTTTTTCCTAGACATTTTAGGATGCTCAAATAAAAACGTAAGTCTTTAAGTCTTGTGAGACAAATGTTAATGAGCAGTTTTACTAAGGGCACAATAACATTGGTTTCATGGACTTTCAGGTGGGTATGGATTTATTGATAGAAGCTTGAGTGGTATACAGGACTACTTAAATTCCCAACAACCATGTCACTTACACAAAATATTGACCCTGTTTTCACTTTTTGTATTACCTCTACGAAGTCAAACTGAACATTGATGCAAAAGATATCTGAGAAGAACTTACCTGTCAGATTATTGATGTTCACAGCTTATACCTGAAACCTATCCTAAACTGTTGTCCTTGTGAGGGAAACTTTATCAAATACACTTTAAAAAATAAATGAAATGGTACAATAGAGGGTATTAGCACCAAATTAATGGAAAGTAAAAAATAACAATTGATCTTCTTAGTTCCCTGTAAATCATTCTTCTACCTCCAGCTGGGCTTAAACCACTCTGTGATGTAATTGATTTGAACGTTTTTAAGTGGGTTTGAGTATGAATAGCTGGAGGCTGGAGTGAGAACTCTTATTGTGTTCTGAATCAATACCAGCATTGCATCAATAAACTACGAACACACTAGAATTTTAAAATCCATATTCCAAGCAGAGTCTTTAATACATCTGTTCTTCAAATGATAAAAAATAAAATAGCTCATAATCTTTTTAAGTTTGGGAACTAGCTAAAATCATTCAATACTTTCAAAATAAACACTGATGTCATATTCTTCCCACTTTCTCCTTCCAGAACAAAATAAGACAAAACTTTGTGGTAATTGACATTTAGTATTTCAAAAAACATACACAAATACCCTGTTGTGTATGAAATGTGTTTAATTCAAAATTAGCTTTTATAATTTTAATTTGTTTTCAGTCAACTCAATGACCAAATAAAATTTGTTACAGGGTTGTGAGATGTCTCAGTCTCTGGGAACCACATGGTAGAGGCAAGTACTAGTTCCTTCCAGTTGTCCTCTGTTCTTCACACACACACACATGCTCTCTATAAATAAATAAATGTTAAAAAGTAAAATATGCGCCGGGCGGTGGTGGCGCATGCCTTTAATCCCAGCACTCGGGAGGCAGAGCCAGGTGGATCTCTGTGAGTTCGAGGCCAGCCTGGGCGACCAAGTGAGTTCCAGGAAAGGCGCAAAGCTACACAGAGAAACCCTGTCTCAAAAAACAAAAAACAAAAAACAAAAAAAAGTAAAATATGCAGAACAAGGTGCCACAAGCTTTTAGTCCTACAACTGAAAAAACAAGGGTAGACAAATTTCTGTGAGTTCGAAGACAGCCTATCCCACATGGTGAATTACAGGCCAGCTAAAGCAACATTGTGAGACCATATATCAAAAAATAGAATAAACAATATAAAATAATATACAATTGCACTACATGTCAAAAGAAAACAATAGTATAGTGTCCAGTTAGTTCAATCAATTATTATTACTTTCATTTTTCCTTATTTTTTCATTCAAATAAGAGATGTAGCATAAAAAAAACCACCTCATAATGTCAAAATTACAATAAATGGACAGGATATATGTTATAAACACACTTAAAGCAATGAATTGAACTAATTTTATAAAGTGAATTTAGAGTATTAAAGCTAATTAAATATTGCATAATTTTATATATTTCTTTCAAAATGATATATTTTGATGCATTTTTATTATAAAAATTAATATAAAAAAAGAGAATTAAATCCTGATATTCTCTTCCACAGAGTTTCTATTCATCTTTACCTCATTTTCTACCAAAACATGCACAAACACTTTTTTAGGTAAGGAGTAATCAAATGTATTAAGGAACCAAAAACAAAGCTTTAATGTATGTTTTCATAAAAGTAGACTATTCTTGTAGTTTGAATGTAATTGGCCCCCATAAACTCTTACGAAGTGGCACTGTTAGGGAGTGTAGATTTGTTGGAGTGGCTATGACCTTGGTGGAGGAAGTGATTCACTGTGGGGGCAGACTGAGGTTTCCTATTGTCTCAGTCGACTTGTTGTTACCTGCAAATTGTAGCAATCTCAACTCCAATACCATGTCTGCTTGCATGCCACCATGCTCTACAACATGATGATAATGGACTGACCCTCTAGAACTGTAAGTGAGACCCACTCCCTCAATTAAATATTTTCTAAATAGCAGTTGCTGTGGTCATGGTGTATCTTCACATCAATAAAAATCCTAAATAATACAATTATTAAGAATTATTAGACACTTAAATTTTCCAAGTTTTAATAGAAATAAAAGCATTTGTCATTATTGCTGTGTCATCATAGGGAAAGAAACCAATTAGACCGTAAATAGTTACCAAAACTTTGTAGTAGAAAATATTTATGTAAGAGTATGGCATCTCAAAAAAAAAGAGTATGGCATCTCAAAGAAACTAACAAAAAGAGCTTCTCATTCCAAATTGACTTTTATTGTCATTTAGTTAGTGGGCAACAAATATAGATTGGAAGCATCAGAGATGTGGTTTAGTCCTATATCCACATGTGTTTAAGATACAGTGATATTGCATAGGAAAAAAATAGAAAAAGTCTACAACTTTGCCCCTAATTTCATAGCTAAATATAACTAGAATAAAATATTACAAAACTAATATTAAAATAATTTTGATATATTTACCCCCACACTACTGCCTCCAAATCCTACTGGACACTTCCTAACACACACATATCCCTTACTGATCTTCATGTTCTTTTAAAAATAATTGTTATAACCCACTGAGTCCAATTAGTATTGTTAATATATTCATGGGTGTATGGCTATCCTCAGAATTGTGGTCAACCTATCAGGTATTATACCCTTAAAAGAAAATGACAATCTTTTCCTTATCTACCCTTCAGTTGAGAGACACCTAGATACCTTCCAGTTTCTATATATTATGAAAAAAACCTCTATAAATATAGATAGCAATTGTCCTTGTGGTAGGATGGAGCTTCATTTGGGTATATGCCCAAGAGTGGGATAGCTTGTTCTTGAGGTAGATTGATTCCCAATTTTCTAAGAAACAGCCATATTGATTTCCATAGTGGCTATACAAGCTTGCACTTCTACCAGGAATGGAGGAATATTCCAGTTGCTCCACATCCTCACCAGCTGTCACTTGTATTTCTAATCTTAGCCATTCTGACAGGTGTAAGATGCACTCTCAAAGGAATTTTGATTTGCATTTCCCTGATGGCTAAGGATGTTGAACACTTCCTACTGTTTCTCACCCATTTGAGAGCCCTCTGTTAAGAATTCTGTTTGGATTTATACCCCATTTTTAGTTGATTTATTTGTTTTTTTTGTGTCTAATTTATTGAATTCTTTATATATTTTAAATATTAGCCATCTGTCAAATGTGGAGTTGGTGAAACTATTTTCTCATTCTGTAGGCTTCCATTTTGTCCTATTGATGATGTCCTTTGCCTTACAGAAGCTTTTCAGTTTCATGAGGTTCCATTTATAAATTGTTGATCTTAGTACCTGCACAATTTGCGTTCTGTTCAGGTAGCTGTCTCCTGTACCAATGCATTCAAGGCTATTCCCCACTTTCTCTTCTATCAGTTTCAGTGTGTCTGGTTATATGTTGATGTCTTTGAGCCACTTGGACTTGACTTCTTTTGCAGGGTAATAAATATGGATCTATTTACATTCTTCTACATGCAGACATCCAATTAGAAAAGCACCATTTGTTGAAGATGTTTTCTTTTGTTCACTATATATTTCTGGTTTCTTTATTAAAAAGCATATATCAATAGATGTATGGTTTTTATTACCATAACTCTGCAGTATATCTTGAACTTGGGGATGGTGATACCTCCCAAAGTTCTTTTATTTTATAGGATAGTTTTAGTTATCTGTTTTGTTTTTCCATTTGAAGTTGAGTATCATTCTTCCAAGGTATGCAAAGAATTGTCTTGGAATTTTTATGTCAATTGCAATGAATCTGTGCATTCCTTTTGATAAGATTAAAACTTTTACTATGTTAATCCTACCGATCCATGAGCATTAGTGGTCTTTCTATCCTCTGATATCTTCTTCAATTTCTTTTTTCAAAGACTTTAAGTTATTGTCATATAAGCCTTTCACTTGCTTGGTTAAAATTATCTAAAGTTATTTTATACTATTTGTTGCTCTTGTGAAAGGTTGTTTCCTTGATTTCTTTCTTGGCCCATTTGCATATAGGAGGACTATCAAGTTTTCTGAGTTTATCTTGCATTCAGGCACTTCATCAAAGGATTTTTATCAGCTATAGGAGTTCCCTGGTACTTTCTGGGATCACTTATATATGCTATCATATCATCTGCCAATAACAATACTTCGACTTATTCCTTCTGATTTGTATTCCGTTGATATTGATCTCCTTTAGCTGTCTTATAGCTCCAGTTAGAACTCCAAGAATTATGCATAGATATGGAGAGTAGACAGCCTCGTCTTTTTTCTGATTTTGGTGGAATTTCTCTGAGTTTCTCTGCAGGTATTTGATGTTGGCTACATGCTTGCTGTAAATTGCCTTTATTACATTTAGGTATTACTAAGCTGTTAAAAAATGCCATCATGAAATTTGCATGCAAATGAATGGAACTAGAAAAGATCATCCTGAGTGAGGTAATCAAGACCCAGAAAGGCAAACATGGTATGTACTCACTCCTAAGTGGATATTAGATGTAAAGTAAAGCATAGCCATGCTATAATTCACAGACCCAGAGAGGCTAAGTAACAAGGAGGGCTCAAGGGGGAATGTATGGATGTCCCTGATAAAGAGATTTAGAATAGATTTTGAGGGTGAAATGTTCATGGGTCAAGATGGGAACACAAGGGATTATGTTGGGTGGAGAGATGGAGAGAGGGAGTACTGAGAGAGACAACTGGAATTGGGGAGCATTTCAGGGGCAAGGTAAAAACCTAATGCAATGAAATCTATAAGAGCAACCCCAGTGAAGACTCCTAGTAATGGGGGAAGATGGGCTTGAACTGGCCATCTTCTTAACCAGGAAAGTCTTCCAGTAGAAAGACTAGGACACTAACCTAGCCACAAAACATTTGAAGTATAACTTGGTACAGAACTTCTGAGAGTGGTCAACCAATGACTGGTCCAATATGAGACTCAGTGGAGGGGAACCTACCCCCGACACTGCCTGGAGGGTCAGGAACTAGAATCTGGATAGCCCAGAGACCTCGGATAGAATTAAACACAACTGGTAAAAAAAAATAAAAAATAAAAAATAAAAAAGTCAATGAAATAATTCCTAATGATATTCTGCTGTACTCATACACCAGAGCCTAGAAAAATCATCATCAGAGAAACTTCATCTAACACCTAATATGAGCAGATTCAAAGACCCACAGACTAGAGTGAGCATCGGGGAGCCTATATGACTCTGATCTAGGTCTCTATATATACACTGTCCTTGTGTAGCTTGGTGTTCTTGTTGGACTACTAACAGTGGGAACCAGGGCTGTCTCTGATTCCTTTTCCTATTTTGGGGACCCCTTTCCTCCTACTGAGTTGCTTTGTCCAGCATTGAAATGAGAGTATGTACCTAGTCTTATTATAACTTGTTATACCAGGTTTGATTAATATTCCTGGGAGGCCTGCTATTTTCTGCAGGGAAGCAGAGGAGGAGTGGATCTGGAAGGAAGTGAAATTGGGAGAAGGGTATGAGAGGAGAGGAGGGAGGGAAACTGAGGTCAAAATATAATATATTAGAGAAGAATATATAAATAAATTAATAAAAAAAGAAATTGACACTTCTCTCCCTAGCAGACAACAACTATCAATAGCTTCTCTGTTAGAGGTTGGGGGCTCTTGTATCCCACTACGTTCATGCTAGAACATTGACAAGTTTGATCTTATATAAGTCTTGTACAAGTCTTAAGCAGGCAACCTCAACTGCTATGAGTTCAAGAATATATTTGTCTTTTTATTTCTAGAAGACTTCACTTTAATCCAGTTCTCCAAGACCTCTGGCTCTTACAATCTTTCCCTCTCCTTTCATACAATGTACCTTGACCTTTCAGGAAGAAAGTATCCTATAGATGTCACATTTATGGCTTAGGACTCCATAGACATTTCTCGACAAAGATGCTTCTCTGATACGGACTAAGAGTTGCACTCATCTATGGGTATAGAGATATGTATTTACAAGGCAACTTGATACTATAGTCATAATGTTAATAATGAACAAAATACTGTTAGTAGGATCACCTCTATAACACGACTTTCAGAGCCATGAGCTCTTGCCCAGATTTACAGTGTACCAACCATGAGTTTCCTCCAGTAGAGTGGGCTTTAAATCCACTCAAAGAAGTTGGCACCCCCCATATTATTTATTCCACTTATTGCAACCACAGGCTTATCATTATTGTAGCTCACACAGTTCACAGTTTAGTGAGACTACTGATGACTTTTTTCGTCAGCAACCTACATAGCATCTTCATGTACTAAGAAAGTCAGCTAGCCCAGCAAAAGTTTACAGAGCAATATCAGTTTGATTTCTCCAAGTCCTATGACTAAAGTGTGTGTTGTCTAAAGTGTCTTACCATAAAATTCTGATGTGCAACCAAGAACAATAGTGTCTTAGTTAAGATTTTATTGCTGTGAAGTGATACCATGACCATGGCAACACTTATAAAAGAAAACATTTAATTAGGGCTTGCTTACAATTTCAGAAGTTTAGTCCATTTTGATCTTGGTGGGAAGCATGGCAGCCTGCAAGCAAACATGGTGCTGGAGAAATGGCCTAATTGAACATCTTGATCCACAGGCAGCAGTAAGTTAACTGTCTTGAGCTTCTGAGATCTCAGAGCCAAACCCCTAGTAATATACCTCCTCCAGCAAAGCCTCACTTACTCCAACAAGGCCACACATCCTAATAGTACACTACCTATGGACCTATGGTGGTAATTTCTATTCAAACCACCATATTCTATTCCCTGGTTCCCATAGGCTTGTAGCAATCTCACAATGCAGAAATACATTCAGGCCAACTTCAAAAGTCCCCATAGTCTATAACAATCTCACCACTGTTTAGAAGTCCAAAGCTTAAAGTCTGTTCCAGGATTCATAGCAATCCCTTAATTGCTATGCCTGTAAAATAAAAATGAAAAAGTACTTCACATACTTCTAACATACAGTGACACAGAATACACTTTACCATTCCAAAGGGAAGTAGAATGAGGAAATACTGGACCAAATCAAAATAGAAAACAGCTGGGCAAACTCCAAATTCTACATCTCCCTGTCTGATGTCAAAATGTTCTTCAGATCTCCAATTCACTTTAGCTTTGATGACTGAAACACACTTCTTTATCTGTTAGCACCTCCCCTTGGTAGGTACTCTATGACTCTGGCATCTCCAACATCTTAGGGTCTCCAAGGCAACCCAGGCTTCACCTTCACAACTTCACACAATGGCCTCTATAGGCCTCCATGCATGGACACTGCTGACACATGACTGGTTGGCCTCGGTGGCATTATTTAGTCACAGAGGGACATTCCATAACACATTTTCTTTTATCTTTGACTCTAAATCCAGAAGCATGTGACCAAAGCTGACAAGTTCTGCTGCTTGCTGGGGCTGAAACATGGCCCATTCATTCAATTGCATCTTCACCAGCTTTCTTTTTTCTATGGTTTCCTTCACTGCCTAAATGTGGCTGCCCTGTAACTTGCTCTGTAGACCAGGCTGGCCTTGGATCCAGAGATCCACTGCTGCTGCCTCTGGAGTACTAGGATTAAAAGCATGCACTACCACAACTAGCTCTGAGCTTTTCTTTCATTCCTTTTCATAAATTGGAAGCTTAGCTGGGTGAAATCTTGCCCTGAGGTCACTACTCCCTTTATTTCTTTTAAGATCAGCCTTTTGTTTAATCTGTTTATTTCCTTGAACACAGGACTTAGGTCCATTCCACTTTCTAGTGCCCCTTTTCTCCTTGAATTGTACATTTTGCATTTTTCCATGCTCAGTTCGCTCCTTTTCATTATAGATCTTCATAAATGTGAATGCTAATAACCACATGACAGAGTCAATACTAGGTTCTTTTGAAATTTCCTCTGCCAAATGTCATCTGACAAACACAAATTAGGCAGATTTTTTTTGGACAAGGGCAGAAAACAGCCATATTCTTCATTAAATGTCACAAAATAGTCTCTAGGCCACATAATAACATTCTTCTCTGAAACCTCTTGAGCCAGACTCCCACAGTTCAAATCATCCTCAGCACCACTGTCTTCCATCTTAGTACTAGGATGGCCAACTAATCCCCACTTAAAGCACTCAACTGCTTTTCTAATCCAAAGTTCCAAAGTCCACAGTCCTTGAAACAAAAGCACGGTCAGGCCTATCACAGCAATACACAAGTCCCTGGTACCAACTTCTGTCTTAGGGTTTTATTGCTGTGAAGAGATACCATGACTATAGCAAATCTTACAAAGAGGAATGTTTAACTGGGTCTTCCTTCCAGTTTCAGAATTTTAGTCCATTATTGTCATGGCAGGAAGAATGGTGGTGTGTCAGGCAGACATGGTGATGGACAAGGAGTTGAGAGTACTACATCTTGATCCACAGGCAGCAGGAAGAGAACTTTCTTGAGCTTCTGACACCTCAAAGTCCAACCTTAATGACATACCTTATCTAACAAAGCAACACCTACTCTAACAAGGTCTCCTCTCCTAATAACACCACTCCATATGGGGCTATTGGGCTAATTTTATTCAAACCACTGCAACTAGCAATAACATTTGATTCCTAATTCATTTGCAAACACATGAGGAGAAATAAATGCTACATTAATTTTTAAATTTGTCCCCAAACCTAGAAATCAGATTAGCAAGGTCTACCACTGACCATCTGCTCACAGGTGAACTAAGTTATATGGCTGTATACTTATTGAACTAATGCCATAACTGCTAAAGAAACCATGGTAAAGGATTATATACTTGGCATTTAGTGCAATAAATAGAAAAGATGCATTGAACATGTAGGATAAAAGTATCCTTGTCATCTCTTCTTCTCCAACCCCAACACTGTAGCCAAAAAAGGGATGTCTCTCTGATGGCAAAAAAAAAAAAAAAAAAAAAATAAGGGGAAAATGCTGGTATCAGAAGTGATACTCAGTACTAAATTCATTGAAAATTATGTCTAGCACAGACCTATGACATATGTCATCTGGCCAGTGTGGCAGACTGAGTTTCCATGATAATCTTAGCCAGGTAGCATCAACACTGACTGCCTCTTTCACAGTATAGTGGGGATGGCAACTTTAACTGTTTGGGACATGAATGCTAGACCATTGCTTTTCATTGGAGCTTAGTTCTATGTGTGCTAAACTGAAAGATAACATCTTTTAAAAACCTAAAGATCTTGTGCACTAAATTAGGTTAATATTCAGAGCCTCTGTTCCTACCATCATATGAGAAAGAGACCAAGGTGATAGCAGACTTAAGTTTCACCTTGCTTCATTGTCAGCCTTAGAATGTGACTAGAGCACATATTTTTCCTCAAGAGTGTGCAGATCTCTGTAGCTATGAGACTAAGGAGTGATATAGCTTACGTTCCACTTTGATGGTCTGTATATACTTCCAATACTCTACTGGAGATAAGCTTGTTTCCAGGCCAGTGCTTATAAACAGTATTGAATAAATTTATAGCATAAGACACAGAGCTAAACCCTGATGGGATAGACTCATGGTTTATAATGTAATGCCTCTAGTTTTGATTTGGGACTAAATGCCTTTTTGCGGAAGGGCAGATCTCTGTGGCTCTAAGATTCAAGGTTGACCTGGCTCTCTATGCACATAGATATATAGGAGTCTATTTGCCTTTACAAATCTAAGCAATGGACATTGAGTGAGATTCCCATTCACCTGTATTATGAAACAGTAAGTAGTACACTCAGAACTTTGTCCTTAAATTTAAGAACAGGAAATTGAAACTTTTAACATGGTGATTCTAATGGTTTCCAGATAGAGAATTATCTGAAAAGAGACCTTTGGAAGTAGCTTGGAATCTCTGAAAGAGGTTTGGGTCCAGTGTATTGTACTTCTATTGTAGTCAACATTACTTGGGACTGGTTTTGGGGGTAATGGTACATAAATCTATTTCAGGAAAAAACTATGTATATTGGACTTTTTATAGTGATGTGGTAATTTTGGAGTGTTTAAGTCTCATAATCTGACAGAGTTGGTGGGGCTGGAAGCCAAAAGTCGAGACCAGGAACTGGATTCTGGTCCTTTGTCTGCCCAGATCTTGTCAGAATGGCATGAAGAAAGGCTATTGGTAAGGCATCTTGGCCTATGCTATTTCTGAGAAAAATCAGATGGATAGAAATAATTTTTAGCACTCTTTTATATAATTTTAAATGAAAGTTCAACTCTAAATTACTGACAAACTATGTATGGATAATATAATAGTGCTGAGATATTGATGAAATGTCACTAGGATATTACCATAAATCCTGGATCTGGGCACAGTGCAGTACTAAAACAGTGTGAGTAGATATTCAGAAAAAAAATCATCATACTTAGAATTTCTGGATATTCATGAGGATTATAAAGGCCAGATGTCCCTGATGTGATGTTCAATGTTGCCATCTTTATTGGACAAAGAAATGCCTAGAGCAAAGCAACTTTTCAAAGTACAGGGACTTTAATTGGGGATCAAAGGGGAAGACAATACAGATGGAGTGTGTTTTAGTTACTTTTCTTTTTTTATAATCTTTTTTTATTTTATA
The DNA here is from genome assembly GCF_007827085.1 of Peromyscus californicus insignis. Lineage (NCBI taxonomy): Eukaryota > Metazoa > Chordata > Mammalia > Rodentia > Cricetidae > Peromyscus > Peromyscus californicus. Next base: position 70,938,156 of record NW_026294391.1, on the reverse strand, counting down.
ATTAATTTAATTTTACATATCAGCCAAAGATTCCTCTGTCCTCCCCCCCTCTCACCTCCCAGCCTTTCCCCCCAATCCTCCCTGATTCCCACTTCCTCCAAGGCAAAGTCTCCCCTGGGGATTCAGCTCTGCCTGGTAGATTCAGTTGAGGCAGGTCCGGTTCCCTCCTCCCTACACCAAGGCTGAGCAAAATGTCTCAGCATAGGCCCTAGGTTCCAGATAACTAGCTCATGTACTAAGGACAGGGACCCCAGTCCCACTGCCTGGGGGCCTCATAAATAGTTCAAGCTAATCAACTGTCTCACTTATCCAGAGGGCCTGATCCAGTTCCATGGGGGCTCCTCAGCTATTGGTTCATAGTTCATGTGTTTCCACTAGTTTGGCTATTTGTCCCTGTCCTTTTTCCAATCATGGTCTCAATATCTCTTGCTCATATAATCCTTCCTCTCTCTGGCTGATTGGACTCCTGGAGCTCCACCTAGGGCTTGGCCATGGATCTCTGCATCTGCTTCCATCAGTCATTGGGTGAGAGTTCTACCATGACAGTTAGTGGTTATACAAGTTTGCCTTCCCACCAACAATGTATGAGTGTTTCCCTTGCTCCACATCCTCTCCAGCATATGCTGTCTTCAGTGTTTTTGATCTTAGCCATTCTGAAGGATGTAATATGGTATCTCAAAGTGGTTTTGATTTGCATTCTCCTGATGATTAAGGATGTTGAACAATTCCTTAAATGTTTTTCAGCCATTTGAGCTTCTTCTGTTGAGAATTCTCTGTTTAGCTCTATAGCCCATTTTGTATTTAGACTGTTGGTTATTTTGATTTCTAATTTCTTGAGTTCTTTATATATTCTGGATATCAGCCCTTTGTCAGATGTGGGGTTGGTGAAGATCTTTTCCCTTTCTGTAGGCTGTCATTTTGTCTTGTTGACTGTGTCCTTTGCCCTGCAAAAGCTTGTCGGTTTCAAGAGGTCCCATTTATTAATTATTTCTCTCAGTGTCTGTGCTACTGGTGTTATATTTAGGAAGTGATCTCTGGTGCAAATGCATTCAAGACTACTTCCTGCTTTCCCTTTTATCAAGTTCAGAGTAACTGGATTTATGTTGAGGTCTTTGATCCACTTGGACTTAAGTTTTGTGCACGGTGACAGATATGGATCTATTTGCAGTCTTCTACATGTTGACATCCAATTATGCCAGAACCATTTGTTGCAGATGCTTTCTTTTTTCCATTGTACAGTTTTGGCTTGTTTGTCAAAAATCATATGTTCATAGATGTGCAGATTAATGTCAGGGTCTTCAGTTCGGTTCAATTGGTCCACATGTCGGTTTTTATGCCAGTACCAAGCTGTTTTTATTACTGTAGCTCTATAGTAGAGCTTGAAGTCAGAGATTGTGATGCCTCCAGAGGTTGTTTTATTGTATTGAATCTTTTGGCTATCCTGGGTTTTTTGTTTTTCCATATGAAGTTGAGCATTGTTCTTTTCCGGTCTGTGAAGAATTATGTTGGGATTTTGATGGGGATTGCATTAAATCTGAGGATTTCTTTTGGTAAGATCGCCATTGTTACTATGTTAATTCTACCTATCCATGGGCATGGGAGATCTTCCATTTTCTGACATCTTCTTCAATTTCTTTTTTCAGGGACTTAAAGTTCTTGTCATACAGGTCGTTCGCTTGCTTAGTTAGAGTTACCACAAGGTATTTTATGTCATTTGTGGCTATTGTAAATGGTGATGTATCTCTGATTTCCTTCTCAGCCTGTTTGTCACTTGTATATAGGAGGGCTAATGATTTTTTTTGAGTTAATCTTGTATCCTGTTACATTGCTGAAGGTGTTTATAAGCTTTATGAGTTCCTTGGTCAAATTCTTTTGGTCACTTATATATACTATCATGTCATCTGCAAATAGTGAAAGCTTGACTTCTTCCTTTCCAGTTTCTATCCCCTTGATCTCCTTATGTTGTCTTATTGCTCTGGTTAGAACTTTAAGTACTATATTGAATAAGTATGGGGACAGTGGACAGCCTTGTCTTGTTCCTGATTTTAGTGGAATTGCTTTGAGTTTCTCTCTATTTACTTTGATGCTGGCTGTTGGCTTGCTGTAAATTCCCTTTATTATGTTTCGGTATGTTCCCTTTATTCCTGATCTCTCCAAGACCTTTATCATGAAGGGGTGTTGGATTTTATTAAAGGCCTTTTCAGCATCTAGTGAGATGATCATGTGGTTTTTTTTTTTCAGTTTGTTTATATGGTGTATTACATTGACAGACTTTCGTATGTTGAGCCACCCTTGTATCCCTGGGATGAAGCCTACTTGATCATGGTCGATAATTGTTTTAATGTGTTCTTGGAGTCTGTTTGCTAGTATTTTATTGAATATTTTTGCATCAATGTTCATGAGGAGATTGGTCTGTAGTTCTCTTTCTTTCTTGCATCTTTGTTTGGCTTGGGAATCAGGGTAATTGTAGCCTCATTGAAGGAGTTTGGTAATGTTCCTTATGTTTCTATTGTGTGGAACAATTTGAAGATTATTGGTATTATCTCTTCTTTGAAGATCTGGTAGAATTCTGTGTTGAATCCATCTGGTCCTGGGCCTTTTTTTGGTTGGGAGACTTTTAATTACCATTTCTATTTTCTTAGGGGTTATCGCTCTATTTAAATAGTTTATCTGGTCTTGATTTAACTTTGGTATGGGGTACCTATCCAGAAAATCGTCCATTTCTTTTAGATTTTCCAATTTTGTTGAGTACAGGATTTTGAAGTATGACCTGATGATTCTCTGGATTTCCTCATTGTCTGCTGTTATGTCTCCCTTTTCATTTCTGGGTTTGTTAATTTGGATGCTCTCTCTCTGCTTTTTAGCTAATTTGGATAGGTAATTTAGCTAATTTGAGAAAAATCAACAAGATTTTTCTCAAAGAACCAACTCTTTGTTTCATTGATTCTTTTTGTATTGTTCTCTTTGTTTCTATTTTATTGATTTCAGCCCTCAATTTGATTATTTCCTGGCATCTGTTTCTCCTGGGTGACTTTGCTTCCTCTTGTTCTAGAGCTTGCAGTTGTGCTGTTAAGTCCCTAGTGTGAGATTTCTCCAACTTTTTATGTGGGCATTTAGTGCTATGAATTTTCCTCTTAGTACTGCTTTCATAGTTTCCCATAACTTTGGGTATGTTGTACATTTGTTTTCATTGAGTTCTAGGAAATCTTTAATTTCTTTCTTATTTCTTCCTTGACCCATTGGTGATTCAATTGGGCATTATTCAGTTTCCATGAGATTGTAGGCTTCCTGTAATTTTTTGTTGTTGTTGAAATCTAACTTTAAGCCATGGTGGTCTGATAAGATACAGAAGGTTATTTCAACTTTTTTGTATATGTTGAGATTTGCTTTTTGACCAAGCATGTGGTCAGTTTTGGAGAAGACAAAATGGGGTGCTGAAAAGAAGGTACATTCTTTTTTGTTAGGATGGAATATTCTGTAGATATCTATTAAATCCATCTGAGTTATAATGTCTGTTAGTTCCCTTATTTCTCTGTTGAGTTTCCATATGGCAGACCTATCCACTGGTGAGAGTGGGGTGTTGAAGTCTCCCACTACTAGTGTATGGGGTTTGCTGTGCGATTTAAGCTTTAGTAATGTTTCTTTTACAAATGTAGGTGCCCTTGTAGTTGGGGCACAAATATTCAGACTTGAGACTTCATGTTGTCGGATTTTCACTGTGATAAATATGTAATGTCCTTCCCGATCTTTTTCGATTGATTTTAGTTTGAAGTCTATTTTATTAGATATTAGTGTAGAAACACCAGCTTGCTTCTTAAATCCATTTGTTTGGAAAGTCTTTTCCCAGCCTTTTATTCTGAGGTAGTGTCTGTGAAGTTGAGGTGTGTTTCTTGTATGCAACAAATGGATGGATCTTGTTTTTGTATCCATTCTGTTAGCCTGTGTCTTTTTATAGGTGAATTGAGACCACTGATATTAATGGATATTAATGACCAGTGATTGTTAATCCCTGTTATTTTTTGGTGGTAGTGTTGTGTGTTTCCCTTCTTTGGTATTTGTTGGTGTGGAACTATCTATTGCCTGTGTTTTCATGGATGTATCTAACTTCCTTAGGTTGGATTTGTCCTTCAAGTGCTTTCTGTAGTTTCTGGATTTGTGGGGAAATGTTGTTTAAATCTGGTTTTATCATGGAATATTTTGTTTACTCCGTCTATGTTGATTGAGAGATTTGCTGGGTATATAGTCTGGGTTGGCATCCATGTTTTCTTAGTGTCTGCATAATATCTGTCCAGGACCTTCTGGCTTTTAGATTCTCCATTTAGAAGTCAGGTGTGTTTTAGGGTCTGCCTTTACATGTTACTTGGCCTTTTTCCTTTGCATCTCTTAATATCTTTTCTTTATTCTGCATGTTTAGTGGTTTGATTATTATGTGGTGAGGGTACTTTTTTTGGATCCAGTCTATTTGGTATTCTGTAACCTTCCTGTATCTTTTAGGCATTTCCTTCTTTATGTTGGGAAAGCTTTCTTCTATGATTTTGTTGAATATATTTTCTGTGCTTTTGAGTTGGTATTCTTCCCCTTCTTCTATCCCTATTTTTCTTAGGTTTGGTCTTTTCATGATGTCCCAAATTTCCTGGACATTTTGGGTCATGACTTTGTTGGGTTCAGTTTTCTTTGACTGATGAATCTATTTCCTATACTGTATCTTCAACGCCAGAGATCTGCTCTTCCATATCTTGCATTCTGTTGGTTATGCTTGCATCTGTAGTTCCTGTTTGTTTACTCAGATTTTCTACTTCCAGCATTCCCTCAGTTTGTGTCTTCTTTATTGTCTTGATTTCAGTTTTCAAATCTTGAACTGTTTCCCTCACTTTTTAAATTGCTTTCCCTTGTCTTTCAAGGGATTTACTGATTTCTTCTCATTTTTTTCGTTTGACTTTTCCTCGAATTCTTTAGGGGACTTTTTTTCATTTCCTCTTTAAAGATCTTTATCATCTTCTTAAGGTTGTCTTTAAGGTTGATTTCTTCTGTTTCTTCTGTGTTAGGGTGTTCATGTCTTGCTGATGTAGGTTCTGATAGAGCCATATTGTTTTTATGTTGTTGACTGTATATTTATACTGGCATCTACCCATATCTTTCTCCACTTGTTGCAAGTGGTGTCTGTGTTTGAAGGAGTCTCTCTTGGTTGAATTGATACTCTTGGTCCAGTGAGAGCTCTTAGTCTAATTGGTGGTGATGGACTCTTTGTCTCAGTGAGCAGCTCTTAGTCCAATTGGTGGTTGTGGGCTCTGTCTCAAGGAGTAGCTACAATCTTGGCACATGGGTGGGTCGAGAGGGGTGGGGTTTGTGGGTTACAGGGTCTGGTGGGGGCATGTTGGTAGCCTGACCTGTCTGCTATAGGTCTGCCTGCCCACTGGTCTGAAACTGGCATTGCAATGGGTGGTAGCGTAGTCTAATCAGGTGATGGTGGGCTCTCTACTAAACTGTTAATATAGATAAAATACTCTGTGTGCTTCAAACACAGCATCAAACAAAACAGATTTACATTCTAGTTGTGATAGATCTTAAACAAAGAGTAAACATCTAATGACTTCACTAAGCATATCAAGATAGAAAGTAATAAGTGGAATGAAAAGTAGTAGGGCATGGTTAGAGGGGTTTTGTTTAAGTTAGGGAACACATTTCTGTAGCTTGAGTTTTCCTGCCTGGCCCACGGTCAGGACAAATCTCTGTCACCTGCCAGTCCCACAGCCTCTCAGACCCGACCAAGTAAACACAGAGACTTATATTGGTTACAAACTGTATGGCCGTGGCAGGCTTCTTGCTAACTGTTCTTACAGCTTAAATTAATCCATTTTTATTAATCTATACCTTGCCACATGGCTCATGGCTTACCGGCATCTTCACATGCGGCTTGTCATGGTGGTGGCTGGCAGTGTCTCTTTGACTCAGCCTTCTACTTCCCAGCTCTATTCTCCTCCTTGTCCCGCCTATACTTCCTGCCTGGCCACGGGCCAATCAGTGATTTATTTATTGACCAATCAGCAACACATTTGCCATACAGAACATCCCACAGCACATTTCAATTTTGCATCAATCAGAATAACGGTCCCCATTGCACAGGTCATTTGCAGAGATGAAAACTCTCTAAGAAAACATTAAAGATAGCTGAAAGGCCTTATACTAAAGTTAAAAGGGTCCATGAATGCCTGAATCAGGAGTGGGGGCGTGTAGGTTGAGAAAAATCTTAGTTAGGGTTATTGTTGCTGTGATAAAACATCATTACCCAAAGCAACTTGAGGAGAAAAGGGTTTATTTGGCTTATATTTCCATGACACTGTTCATGCTGAAGAAAGCCAGGACAAGAACACAAACATGGCAGGAACCTGGAGGCAGGAGCAGATACAGAGGTCATGGAGGAGTGCAGCTTACTGGCTTGTTCTCATGGTTTGCTCTTCTTAAAGAGCTCATTGGTGGCTCCACACACAAGGGAATGGGCAGCCCCTCATCAATCACTAATCAAGAAAATTCCCTATGGGCTTGCCTAGAGCCCAGTTTTATGGATGAATTTTCTCAACTGAAGTTACCTCCTCTCTGATGACACTAGACTGTGTCAAGAAGTTGTAAAACTAGCCAGCATAGGAGATGATGTTCCATACTAGGGAAGTATTCTATTAGTACAGTTCATCACTAGACCATATACAGACTTCTTTAAAGCTGTCACATTTTAATCTGATTATGATGAAATGAGGTTGCCGGTTTCTGAATAGGAGTAAGATGATCTTTTACTTTAGTAGGGCTACTTAACTCTGTTAAGACAGAAGAGAACAATTCTAGAAATAGTATTTAAACACATACAAACCCAACCTTGAGTAGAACAAGAGTATTAAGGACTCTAACTTTTGTCTGTCTTTGATTAACTCACTGACTTTAAGCAATTTCTTTTGTCTGTTTTCTGAATATTAATATCTTTATTTTTGAAATGATAGATCATTTAAAACACATAATAGGCTTGTGTCAGGGTTAATGTCTGAAATATTTAAGTTAAACAATTGAGAACTTTGTGAAATACACTCAGTCATTTTAATATCATGAACTTGAGTTTTTGTGAGTGAAAAGTACTGACTTATATGAATTTAAATAATTGAGAAATAAATTGATAGCAGAATTAAGTTCTATTTCTGACTTTTCATTTTGACTTACTATCTTATCCTTGTTAAATAAAGTTATCTGTCTGAGCTGAGCTTCAATATTATCATTTGGTACAGTAGATGATTAGATAAATTAAATTATGAATTAAATTTTCAGCATTTCCTATAAGTCTGAGTTTGTTCTTCTTTGCTGTAAATTAAAGATACTGAAAATTGCTTCATGCTTTGGGTATTCCATTTGATATTTCAAGTTTTGTATTAGGAACCTTTTAAATTTTTCTCTTAACCTTTTTACACTCCCTAATGCATTAAAAAATCTTCATATATTCTTCAGAATATACTGATTCTCAAGTAACTCTGAGAAGGACTACTTCTCAACAATGAAGGACCAGGAACTAAAATAAATATTTCATTCCCCTTAGACCTCAAAATTATCCTTCTGCCATATCTCATCACTTTTCTGTTCTGAAATGTAAGATTTTACTTTATAGTGTCTTTCTCTACTCATTCTATTACCTGCCAAACATTAAATGACTGTCCCATCTATATGATACATGCTATCAATAGATCATTATCTAACTGGATACTTCCATTATTGTTTCTTAAGATTTTCAGACACAATAGAATAACCGATTGACTCGTCCTCTTAAACTCTGCTGAACATTCCTATTTTTAATAAATTAATGATGACATGATCATATTTAGACATTAGATCTTACTTTTCTTCTAAATTTTAGACATGCAAATTATGTTTTTTTTCACAAGATTCCTTAAATCTCAGAATTCTTTACTGATACTAAATATGCATTTTGCCCTCTAAGTTGTCTATTCCTAGCAATCTCAAACTCTGAATACACTATTATAATTTTACTCATTTTGTTAATCAGTGCATAATAGATTAACAAGATCAAGGGAGTAATAACAACCTTAAGAGCCTGGCTAAACTATGACTGTTTCAAAGATAAGCTCACGAGTTTGGGTAATCAGAATTTCCATTAGGTTTTGGAAGTGAAAGGTGACAGTCATGAGGAGAGTTGGCTAGGTATATGAAAGAGAGATTTGCTTGACAGAGTTTGAGTGTTGTAGGTTATCAGTATTTGGTAAAGAATAGTCACTTCCAGCTTTTTTAGCAGCCAGTCCTTTGTTTGTCTTAGCCATTCTCTGGCAGAGCATTTTACAGCCTGTCACTGTTTTTGTTTTGTTTCACTGATGCAGTTAGTATATTTCTATGGTTATATTTTCTAAATTTTTACTATATATGTTCCTCATTTTAGACCTAGGGTGAAGTCTACTTTTAAAAAATAGATTTTCTCCAAGTGAATAAGTCACCAGACATAGATGTTATTAATTGAAATGTCTAGAAAAACAGCAGTGGAATCAAGCAGTTACTTATTTGGGACTAGGCATCTATGGCAACATAGAACAAGGTTACAAGAGAGTAAATAATGTCACACAGTGCTGTTACAATGCTGCCAAATAAAAGAGCAACATTCATACACATAGCTATACCAACAAAAGCACTGAGTGCTATATGAATTAAGATTTTGCAGAACATGGGCATCCATTTTGCAAAATAAGCCCATAGACAGAAATGGAAACTGTCATGTCATAAAACACAGTCAGTGACATCAGGTAACTCACAATTATCTTACAATGATAAGTGTATAATGAATACTCTGGGCTCCTGTAGTGTCTTTATCAATTCACCTTGTATTCTGACAATAGATTAGTATTCTTAAAGCACGTGGGTTACCTGTTTGCATGTCTGTTATCAATGAACTATTGTTATCTTTCCTATTTTATACTCTATGGACTATGAAACTTTGTGTTTATGTTACATATTAATTAAACTTATAATAACTTTCAAAAAGTGAGTTTCTCATTTTGTCTTTTATATTCTACTTACTGCGGTGGTGGCACACGCCTTTAATCCCAGCACTTGGGATGCAGAGGCATGTGGATCTCTGTGAGTTCAAGGCCAGTCTGGTCTACAAAGCGAGTTCCAGGAAAGGCGCAAAGCTACACAGAGAAAACCTGTTCTCAAAAAACCCAAATTTTATATATATATATTCTACTTATAAAAGTATTTATGTACTCTTCTCTTCATACAACAATCTTTTTAAGATAATACTATTACACTGTGAGTGACTTCTGAGAAATGGGGTTCTAAGAAGCACCATGTACTCATGTCCTTAAAAAAATAAAAAAAAAACAGATATAAGTCTGTAGATGTAACAGTCTTATTAAATAAGAAACACAAAGCCAAATGCAGAGTTAAAAGCCCAAGAGGTCAGAGCAGTAGCTAAGAGCTGAGACTAAAACTGCTTTCTTATCACTTTGTGCTGCTGCCATCCTTACCCTCAGAAAGAGACCTTCTTCCTGTGTGTCTGTCTTTTTATTGACTTTCTGTTCTGCCTTCTCATTGGTTATAAACACAACCACATGACCTCCTTGTCACTGACTGTCTATACAGACCTCCAGGTCTCTGTGGTTGGTATTGAGATTAAAGGTGTGTTTCTCCAAGCTGGCTATGTCCTTGAACACACAGACTCTGCCTGCCATGTGATCAGATTAAAGGAGTGTGCCACCACTGCCCAACTTCTGCTATTGCTTGCTATTAGCTCTGACCCCCAGGCAACTTTATTTATTAACATACAAATAAAATCACATTTCAGCACAAATAAAATGTCACCATATAAGTCTGTTCAAGTAGCATTGTATCAGTTCAAGAAATGTACTCACTGACCTACAGTGAAAAGGAGTATTAAAAAAAAACTCAAAATAGTAGTAAATGCTGCAGCATATTTTCTTACTCTTGTGTTACAACTTATGTAGTACAGTTATCAAGACATTAGTCAAAAAGACTACTATATAATTCAACATGTTATTTCAATTTTCTTAAGTTTGTTAAGACTTTTTTTTAATCTAATATGTGCTAAGTTTAAGAGAAAGTTCCAAGGGCTGCTTCAAAGGGTGTATATTGTTTAGTGCTTGGGTAGAATGTTCTGAAGATGTCTGTTAGATCTACTTGATTTATAATACTGTTTCCCTTTAGATTTTCTTGTTTTACATATTTTGGAATGGCCTATCTTTGATGAAAATGGAGTAGTAAAGTAATCTAAAATCACTGTATTGGGGTTAATGTGCCTTAGATGTAGTAGTATGTCGTATGTATGTATTAGTAATCTTTTATGAAGTTAAATGTGTCAATGTTTGATATGAATATATTTATAATTAGTTAGTTTTAATTATTTTTACATTATAATATAGTTACACATCTCTCCTTTCCATTTTCTCCCTCCAAACTCTACCATATATATCCCTATTTGCTCTCTCTCAAATTCATGGCCTCGTTTTTTCATTAATTTTTGTTATACATATATACTTATATGTATATGCATATGTATTCCTAAATATAACCTTCTTAATCTCTAGAAAGTTAATCATATGTGTGCTTACAGAACCGACCATTTGGCACTGGACAAATAATTGATATGCTCTTCCCTAGGGAAGATTATTTCTCCTGATCTCAGAATTCCTTAGCTGCCTGTGGTTCTTTGTATATGGTTGAGATCTTGAGGGCTGTTCCCCACTCCCATTGGCATGACTATTGATGTTGTACTTGTTTAGCTCATTTTGGGGCAGTCTTGTTTGTGAGACTTTATTGGTATAGCTTCTGACATTACTAGGAGACACAGTCTCACATCAAACTCTGATTTTCTGCCTCTTACAGTCTTTCCATTGCCTCTTCTACAATTTTTCCTGAGCCTTATGTGTGGGAGTGTGTAGTAGATGTAACCATTCAGACTAGGCTCTACAACTCTGCATTTAGATGGGTTGTGGTTTTCTGTAGTGGTTCTCTTACAGAGAGAAGTTTTCTTGATGAGGGGGGAAGACAACAACTATCTGTGGGTGTAAGGACAAATATTTAGATTGTTGTTAGAGCTTATGCTGGTTTACTAAAGTAGTAATTGAAGGTTTTCCTCTAATATCCGTGACTTCACTGTCCCTCAGTATTTGGGTGGATTTCCAGTCCCAGGCATGGTTTCCTTCTTATTGAGTGAGTTTTTAGTTTAATTAGAGATCTAATTAATAATTAGAGATCTTAGTACACGTACCAAGGTATGTGTACCATTGCTGCACCATTAGGTTTGTGGTGCCATTTTGGTTGTTTTTGTAGTTCATAGGCATTATAGCTGGATGGGACTGTTGGTTGGAAGTTTACATGGAGCCTTCTTGTACCATGAAAACTAGTACTCAGGGAGGAGGTATTTGGATCAGTATCAGTTTCAAAGGTTTGGAATGTCCTATGCATGCTACTATAAGAGAACAATATTCAACAGTCTTACCAAGCTGTGAAGTCTTACCACTGGCCTGCCACAATACACATATTGATGCAAAAATGACACTGATGTTGTAGGAGTAGTTAATCACTCTCTGATGGAACTCATGCCCAGTATTGTTGACTGGGCCCCAAATCCATTGCTATCTAAGTCAAAGGGGGAACCTAATTTACTAAATGACCACAGTAATAAACTGCATACTGAGTTCTTACCATTGTATCCATAGATGATGGAACCCAAAAACACTTACCAGATAAGCTTCATTTTGCAGTAGGTGGTGATTAATCCAGAGGCCCACAGCTGGTCAACATGGAGAGAATAAGAGACTGTTGTGGTGACCAGTTATAATGGGACATCAATAATGCAACCTCTTCCCTGCAAGGCTTAGAATTCATTGCATAAGAGGAAGCAGAAAGATTGTAAGAACCATAGAGAGTATATAGCTACAACAAAAGAGAATTTTGAGAGGGAGGTATGACAAGGCATTTGCACACATGAACCCATAGCAGCTGTAAGTACATCCTTAAGACCTGCACAATATGAAATCAAGCCACATCCCAGAATGGAAGGGGAAAACCTCATGAAAACACATCCCAAAACAAAGAGCTAGTGACAATTGATGGCTTCTAATAGAACAAGAGTCAGTTTTCCTAAGGGATTTGATTTTGGAGATGCTACACATGCTATAGTAGATATTCCTACACCTGTGCCCATAGTGACAGCACTGAGTGGATGCAGTGGGTTTAAAAACAAATCACATACAATTAGGAGGAAAAAGTCATGGGAGTAACAGAAGAAGAATTGGATGGGTGCCTAAAGGTGTATATGATTAAAGAAACCACATTATACACATGAATGAAATTCTCAAATAATAAAAAATTAAAAATTGGACTACTATAAATTAAGATTTATATTTATAATTCCTTTTCAGACACACTATATAAAATATATACACAATACATACAAAAGGAATATATTATATAATAGATATAGTATAACACACACATACATGTTATTGTATGTATATATTATTATACACACATCATATACATACAAAATAATATACTTAACATATAATATAATACATATATATTAATATAATATAATAGTATACATATAATACATACAAAAAGAAATGAGAAGGGAATCAAAACATATTAAACACACACACACTATAAAAAACTCTAAAATAAAAAGATTGTTGCATAGGATATAATGAAGGAATATAAAAGTAATAAGATATATTTAAGATGCTAGGGGTACATCTGAGGTATAGATTTCTTTCCTAGTTTCACAAAGCTCTAGCTTCAATCCTTAACACTCCCCAAAATAAATAAATAAATAAATAATAAAAATATAATCAAGCTACATACTGTTTATGACACCTGTCATTGATATGGAAACAATATAGTTTACATGAAGCATAGAAATAGATAATCCATGGAAGTAATAATCAAATGAGAGATTATATGGCTATATTACTATGAGTCAGAACACTGATACAAAATCCATATCTTGCTATAGGTGGTAAAAGTAACCATATCTTGCTATGCTATAGGTGATAAAAGTGTTAACACACAGATATGGCTTGTAACACTAGTGCTCAAAATTCCATTTTAAAAATGTTAAATTTAAGAGAGAATTATCTCTTCTATGACAATATTTAGAACAACCATACTGAATTAATAAACAAAAACAATATAAACTGGTTATTGTCCTAGTTAGTGTTACCTTCAATTTGAAACAGCCTAGAATAAACTGGGGAGAGGAAGAGTCACAGTTGAATAACTCTCTTTATCTCATTAGTCTTCAGATATGTCTATGAGGAATCATCTTGATTATCTTTTTTTATTTTCTTTTTTAAATTTTGTAAAAGCACTGTTTATTTTTTGTGATTATAACTTAATTAAAACACTTCTCTGTTCCCCTGCTTCCCTCCAACCTTTCTATATACCCCTTTCTATTCTCCTTCATATTCATCGCCTGTTTTTTTTCCAATAGTTATTAAATAGTTATTCCATGCATATAAACACATATATTCCTAAATACAGCCTGTTCAGTTCATATAATATTATTTGTGTGTACAGACTTAGGGCTGACTGTTTGACACTGACTCACCAATTGTTGTTGCTCATGGATATTTTTGAACATCCTAGTTATGTAGGAAGGCTCAGCCAATTTTGGGTATTACTAGTTCCTCATCAAACCATCCTGTGTTATTTGAAAACGCTTGTTAAGTACGAGTCTGTGAGCAAGCCAAGAGTAAGCCAGCAAATAGCTTCCCTTTCTGGCTTCTGTTTGAAGTTCTTGCCTTGAGTTTCTGCCCTGATTTACCTCAGTTGTGAACTGTGATTTGAAAACATAGATGAAATGAACAATTACTTTTTCCCCTAAGTTGCTTATGGTGAGAATATTTTATCACAGCAAGAGAATTGAACTAGAACAGTAATACAAGCTAATTGCATGTATGCATGTGTGTAAATATAAACATATATATAAACACAGACACACATATATACATATATATATATATGCCTTCAAACAAATCAAAACATATTTTCCTCACATAAAGATAAAATATTTCTGAGAATATACAGTATTATTTACAGTAGGCTACAAGGTATGTTTTCAAAAAAGAGTGAAAGAAAAACTTTTCCATGTGAGATTAGAAAGTACTTGAAGATAAAACAGAAATTGAAAGTGGATAAAAACTAAAAACAATAGAGGGATACATTTATAACATTTATCTATTAGAATAGAATATGGATACCTTTGTATAAACCCATCATTTTTGAGGCTATGGCAAGAATTTTGCTAGCTGAAGGCCAGCATAGTCTACACAGTAAGACTTTGTCTCAGAAGACCTGTATTCACAGCTGACAAGGTGCCTATAAATGAATTTACTATTCAGCATTTAAACATTTTTTTCAGTTGTAATATCATCAATGAAACCAGACAACATTACAACAACTGAAACAAACCAGGAACAAAAAATCAAATATTATAAAATCTCATTTATTTTGCAAGCTACAAAAATCAAATGTAGTGAAGTAGAAAAGAATGATTAGCTACTAAAGACTAGAGAGCTGAAGAAAGAGAGATGTTGGTTAAAGAATACAGATTTTTCAGTTAGACAAGTTAAATCATTGTTGGAGGGTTTTGCGCAGCCTGGGACTATTTCATAAAATGTTGTAATATAGGTTTCAATTGCTCTTCAAAAGTAGACTATAAATATTTTCATCATGAAGAAATAATAAGTGGCTCTTGAGGGGATCAGAGCAAGATGATGAAATAAGACTCTCCAGTAAAATTTTCTCTCCAGAAACATTAATTTGAACAACTGTTCATTTAATAAAATGTGCTCACCATCCACAGAATGTGAGACAAGCTTGACCAGCTATTTATCTCAATGGATTAATATGCAGTATATATAGTACAGAATGATCTCAAAGCACTAAAAATGTTCGATAAGCAAATAAAATATTCAGTATAGTTGTCCATGAAGAAAATATAAATCAAAATTATAATCATTTTACCCTAGATACTATCAGGAAAATAAACACAAGCCAGGCATGGTTGCACATACCTTTAATCCCAGGACTCTAGAGGCAGAGACAGGCAGATCTCTTGAGTTTTTCATCATGAAGAAATGATAAGTGGCTCTTCAGTTCAAGGCCAGCCTGGTTTACAAAGCAAATTCCAAGACAGCCAGAGATATACAGGGAAAACATGTCTTGAAAAATCAAAACCAATCAACCAACCAAACAAACAAACAAAAGACAAGTGCTGAAGATTCAGGGAAAAGAGGAAATCTACACTCTTCAAGATACTAGGTTAGTACAGCCACTGTGGTTTTTAGTTTCAGAAGGTCCTGTTCATCAGTTGTTAGTTTTATTTACTGAGCAACTAAAATTGAGTTTATAAAATCCTTAATTTTGCCTATATGTTGTAGTATATTCCCTATCATGTCTGCTAGCAGTTTCAGAGTTTCATGTTTTATACAGGAGTCTTATTTCCATTTGGCACTTTTGTTCTAGATCTGAAGTTATATAAATATCATTCCTCTACAGTACAGATACTCTTTAACGCATTTGTTGAGATTATCATCTGATGTTCTTCTTTTAGTTGGTTTATATGATTTATTGTATTTACTATTTTTCATGTATTAGAACATCCCTATAATCCCAAGGCCAAATTGATCATGGTAAATGATCTGTTTTTTATTAAGAAAGTTTTTATTCATTTTACATACTAACCACAGATCCCCCTCTTCCCTCCTCCTATCCCTCTAGCATTCCCCCCACCAATCTACCCCTCATTCCCTCATACAAGAAAGTAAGACCTCCCATGGGGAGTCAGCAGACCCTGGTACTTTCAATAGAGGCAGGTCCAAGCCTCTCCCCCTGCATCAAGGCAATACAAGGTGTCCCACCACAGATAGTAGGCTCCAAAAAGCCAGTCCATGTCCCAGGGATGGATCCTGATCCTACTGCCAGGGAGCCCCTGAAGCAGATCAAGCTCCACAGCTGTCTCACTTATGCAGAGGGCCTATTCCAGTCCTGTGGGGGCTCCACAGCTGTTGGTATAAATTTCATGAGTTCCCACTTGTAGCTAGAGTTTTCCTGCCTGGCCCACAGTCAGGACAAATCTCTCTTACCCGCCAGTCCCACAGCCACTCAGACTTGACCAAGTAAACACAGAGAGTTATATTGGTTACAAACTGTATGGCTGTGGCAGGCTTCTTGCTAACTGTTCTTACAGCTTAAATTAATTCATTTCCATAAATCTATACCTTGTTACATAGTTCATGGCTTACCGGCATCTTCACATGCTGTTTCTCATCATGGCAGCTGGCAGTGTCTCCCTCACCCAGCTTCCTGTTCTCTCAATTCTCCTCTCTGTTAGTCCCGCCTATACTTCCTGCCTGGCCACTGGCCAATCAGTGATTTATTTATTGACCAATCAGCAACACATTTGACATACAGACCATCCCACAGCACTTCCCCATTTCTTAAAAAGGAAGGTTTTAACCTTTACACATCTCCAAAGTCAGCTTGGTATATTTGGGAATTTGGGCATAGCTTCTCTTACTACTTCCTGCTGGAGGGGGGCGCTGTATCTTCTGGGGACACAAAGAATATTTTAGGATTATGGAGTAGTCCATGAGGGTGTATCATCTGAGCCAGTTGCCTTGAAACGGTTCTGGATGTTGGATCATCTGGGCCATGGTGTCATTGGAGACCTTTCAGGTTGTCTTGGTTGGTCAAACCTGATGTATCTTAATCTGGAACAAATCCATAGCCTTTGGCTTTCTGTGGGAACAAAAGCAGAATCTCCTTTCCAAAGCAACATATCCTTATATCTAAATTTTGAAGTCAAGGTAACTTTAAAATATACATTTTGGCATAACTCAACAGCTTTTACAATCAAATGCTTTTTTGCAGTTAAAAGTCCCAAAGACAACATAATCCAGATTCTCTGTGTAATATCCATTTTTACGTGGCTTATTTTTTATACTACCTTTACTGTCTCTTTAAAGACTTTATTTTTTAAAACTATGTATTTGTTTTTATAACTCTATATATCACTTTTTTTTGTCTCTTTCAAGCCTACGTATATTTTACACACATTGTAAACTATTACATCTGAATCTGTCTTATTGTGAATCTATTGCCTTAAACTGCAGCAGCTGTGGCTGCTGGCTCTGTCCACCCCAGCTTCCCAACATGGCGGTGTTACGTTTTTCACCAGCTCTGGGAGCTATCGTGGGTCTATTCTTTTAGCCAAACAGTGTGTAGCCCAGAAACCTCTTTTTTTTTTTGTTTTGTACTAGCAAAGTCTAAATCTACCATGCAGCTTAATGTGCCACTTGCAGAGGCCTCATTCCCGCCATACGGCGGCAGGTCGAGCACACACACCAGGAACCCACCAGTAGCTCAAACCATCAGCTGCTGCTCATTTGAGAGAGACAATTAGGAAGCTGTTTTTAGCTCCGTTTTAGAATCTTTTTTCAGTTTTTAGGTGGGAACTCTTGCCCCACGTTGGGCGCCATTTGTAGCTAGAGTTTTCCTGCCTAGCCCACAGTCAGGACAAATCTCTCTCACCTGCCAGTCCCACAGCCGCTCAAACCCGATCAAGTAAACACAGAGACTTATATTGGTTACAAACTGTATGGCCGTGGCAGGCTTCTTGCTAACTGTTCTTACAGCTTAAATTAATCCATTTCTATAAATCTATACCTTGCCACATGGCTTTGTGGCTTACCGGCATCTTCATATTGCTGTTTCTCATCGTGGCGGGCTGGCAGTGTCCCTCTGACTCAGCCTTCCACTTCCCAGCTTTTATTCTCCTCCTTGTCCTGCCTACACTTCCTGCCTAGCCAATGGCCAATCAGTGTTTTATTTATTGACTAATCAGAGCAACACATTTGCCATACAGACCATCCCACAGCACCCACTAGTTTGGTTTGGTTGTTTCTGTATGTTTCCCTACCATGATCTTGGTGCCCCTTGCTCATAGAATCCCTCTTCTCTCTCTTCAATTGAACTCCTGGGATCCTGGCCTGGTGCTTGGCTATGGATCTCTGCATCTGCTTCCATCAGTTACTGGAGAAAGGCTCTATGATGACAGTTAGGGTATTTGCCAATCTGATTACTGGGGTTAGCCAGTTCAGGTACCCTCTTCAACTGTTGCTAGTAGTCTAAGTTGAAGTCATCCTTGGGGGTTCCTGGGGGACTTCCCTATCACCCTGTTTTCTCCTGTATCCCCAAGATGTCTCCCTTTATCATGGTGTCACTTTCATTGCTCTCCCTCTCCATCCCTTTTCCAGGTTCAACCATCCCATTCCCTTATGTTCTCATCCTCCATCCCCTACCTTCCATTTTCCACCCCTCATCCCAGTTTACTCATGGATATCTCATCTATTTCACCTTCCCAAGGCGTTCCATGTATCTCTCTTTGGGTCCTCCCTGTTAGCTAGCTTCTCTGGAGCTGTGGGGTTGTAGTCTGGTTATCTTTTGCTTTACA
Source organism: Peromyscus californicus insignis (assembly GCF_007827085.1). NCBI lineage: Eukaryota > Metazoa > Chordata > Mammalia > Rodentia > Cricetidae > Peromyscus > Peromyscus californicus. The sequence continues at coordinate 70,919,636 of NW_026294391.1, read as the reverse complement.
TCTAGTATCCACTTATGAGTGAGGACGTACTATGTTTGATTGCTCAACACCCTTAGTCATCAGGGAAATGCAAATCAAAATGACTCTGAGATACTATCTTACATCTGTCAGAATGGCTAAGATCAAAAACACTGATAACAGCTTATGTTGGAGAGGATGTAGAGCAAGGGGAACACTCCACTGTTGGTGGGATGGCAAACTTGTACCCCCACTTTAGAAATCAGTATGGCAGTTTTCTCAGAAATTTCAGAATCAGTCTTCCTTGAGAGCCAGCTATATCACTCTTGGGCATATACCCAAGGAATGCTCAATCATACCAAAAGGACATTTTCAACCATGTTCATAGCAGCATTATTCATAATAGCCAGAAACCTGGGAACAACCTAGATGCCCCTCATCCAAAGAATGAATTAAGAAAATGTGGTACATATACACAATGGAGTACTACTCTGGAGTAAAAAACAATGACATCATGAAATTTGCAGGCAAATGCATGGAAGTACAAAATATCATCCTGAGTGAGGTAACCTAGAATCAGAAGGTAAATGATCGTTTTGATGGGTGTAATGTTTGCAAGAATTTTGTTGAGAGTTTTTTCCTCCTATATTAATCACGAATATTGGTCCATAGATCTCTCTCACACATTTTCTCCCTGTGTGTCTCTCTTTTTCTCCCACCACTTCCATTTTGCTATGACTTTACTTGATAATGATATACCTTAGTGTGTCATTCAGCCTTCATCAAAGCAGCCCCTTTTTTCAGTAGATGCTTTTTAAACTGAATAATACTTGTGCACTTAAACTTGGACTCTGTGTGCTTAGATCCTTTCATTGGATGAGGGTAACAACTCTGCCTGCGCTCATACCCTCCATGAGTTTTTTTGCATTGTAGGTTTTCTCAAGTTCCCCCACAGATCAGAATAGTTTCCCATTAAGTTGGAGTATATGTTGGACTTATAACTAACTCCTTTGTTAAATTCCTGTTCACTATGACAATTTCCTGGAGTGGATCAACAATTTCAAATCAGTGATCATCCAATTCGTCCCTATTTATTTCCCACTGAAATTGCAGTTTTACAGACTATAATAATTGTAGGGGTGGTTTTATGCCACATCAAAAATCAGGTTTGTGCTTATTGGCAGCAAAGCTACATCTTTTCACAGCTAGCACTGTTTTAATAAAAATACAACTTTGATCCTCTCATGTAGCTAGAGTTTTCCTGCCTGGCCCCACAGTCACGACAAATCTCTCTCACCTGCCAGTCCCCACAGCCTCTCAGGACCTGACCAAGTAAACACAGAGACTTTTATTGCTTACAAACTGTATGGCTGTGGCAGGCTTCTTGCTAACTGTTCTTACAGCTTAAATTAATCCATTTCCATTAATCTATACCTTGCCACATGGCTTCATGGCTTACCGGCACCTTCACATGCTGTTTCTCATCGTCGCGGCTGGCAGTGTCTCTCTGACTCAGCCTTCCACTTCCCAGCTTTATTCTCCTCCTTGTCCTGCCTACACTTCCTGCCTAGCCAATGGCCAATCAGTGTTTTATTTATTGACTAATTAGCAACACATTTGCCATACAGACCATCCCACAGCACTCTCAGTTTACTCTTAGAAAGCCTCTTGTGTTTATTATTTGCTTTTGGTATGGGATGATTCTTTTAAACTTTGTTTTAGACTTGTTTCCTGATTGTAGAATCTAAGAAATCTTTCAACTTCCTGCATTCATAACAACCACTCATTGTGTACGTTGTCACACACCTTTATTTTTGACTCTTTACACTTGTTATATTTGTTTATTTAGTGTGTATGTATGTTCACTGAGCCATCTTGCTGACCTTGATTTTTTAAATTCTTTAAGTGTTTCACTTTTCTGCATTTTTAAACAGAGATTAAAATATTAGTTATTTTTCAAATCACTCTAATAGCCTGAAAATTTACATATAAACAGCCTCTACATTAAACTACAGCAATAAAGTAAAAAACTCATTCCTTTTATAAGTTTCTGTAATATATTATTTAAATTCTGTAACATTTTACTTGCCCAGCATACTAATTTGTATTTGAAGATAAATTCCTAAGTTTTTCTCATTCTTACCTTGCTGTGAGGTGCTTTCTGTAAGAACAATATAAGCTTAAGTTTTCTTAAGCTAAACGTCCAACTTTAAATGAGTGTCCAAGTTTGATTTCTTATTGCTATGTTAAATACTATGACCAAAAAAAAAAAAAACCCTTGGAGAGAAAAGAATTTATCTGGCATACACATAATGAGTTAAGATGATCATTGAGGGAAGTTAAAGGCAGGTATTCCAAACAAAGACCGTACTGGCGTCCTGTCCATGGCATCCTCAACTTGTTTTTCCTATACAGCCTAGAACCACCAGGTTTAGGTGTGGCACCACCCACAGTGGGATAGACCCTCCCATATAAACCATCAATCAATACAATGTTCCAGAGACATGCCATCAGCCAATTTGATGGAAGCTATTCCTCAACTGAGGTTCTTTGTTCCTGACTTTAAGCCTATATCACCACTGAGGAAAAACTAACCAGTGCAATGTCAGTAGGATAATTGACAGAACCTTATTTATTAGTTTACTCTAAGGGGACTTTTAAAAATTAGCTGATAGTTAAGCAAAGTTTGCAAGTTGTACAGATGGCAACACTCCACTTGGGTTGTTTGCTACAGTCTTTTTTCCCCTTTTTCTTTGTGTAGGGAAAATAGTTATTTTCATACAAAATATACTGAATACAGTTTCCCCTCCCCCAAATACTCTGAGATCTTCCCCACCTTCCCAGCCACCTGAAGCCACACCCTTTCCATCTCTCCTTAGAAAAGTCATCTGAAGAATAATAATAATTATATATGTGTGTGTGTGTGTGTGTGTGTGTGTGTGTGTGTGTGTGTGTGTGTGTGTGTTTTGTTTCACATATATATGAAAACAAACCCGAATAGTTGAAACTCAATTGCAGGCAGTAAAAGTTGATAAGTGAGTATATTTTCTATAATTGCAAAAACATTTCAATGACATTTCAGTGAAGGTGTAATTATCATGCCACATAATTTCATTCAAGAAACTTGAACCTCATAGGCCTTTGTGTACTTTTCCCTTTTATGATATCAACGAGTTAGTACAGTGTAAACAAATTGTTCTGATATTCTAATTGTATTGAATTTTTGAATTATTAGATTTATTTTATAACTTAATATATTAAATGCATATCAGTTCTTTAATGTCTTCTCCTGCAGATAATATTCAGTTTTACTGATTGAAATTGTTAGTGTTATTTTAAAAATTAATTAATTAATATGAAAGTCATATAAGCATAGTGAATCATTTCCTTACTAAAACTATGTAGTATCCTTTTATAATTTTAAATATCATTTTCATTGTCTTTAAACCATGACATCTTGTTATTGTGCTTTTTTATTATATTTTCCTTCTCTAGAGGGTTCAGAAATACTGGTAGAAGACTATTTATAAATTTTCACTTAGATATTGAATAATTCAAAGGAGAGATTTTCCCTCTTTAGTCACTGTACATGTTTAAGGACAAAGTATCAGTGTCAAAGATTGATGCATCATTGAAATGTAGCTCATTTAACTCAGATCAATAATGTTGCATGCTGCAAGAGGTTTCTTACTGCACTGAGTGGTGAATGTATTACTACATCATAAAGCACACTGATAATTTTGGGGGGATTCTTGTTGAATTGTGGTGAGTAAAAACTCAAGTATCTAAGGATTCTGAGTATACAAAACTAGAGATATATGTATCATTGGTTGCTTATCAAAACAGTGACAAGCAACTCAGCCTTAAATGATAGACAGTTGTTGAGAAAACTCATCAAAATTGTTCTTAATGAAATTATGCTTTTTAATCCTAATTTTTAAAAATGAATAATAAAACTCAAATAGTTAATATAACATGAATATATGACTATCATAATAGATCATTTTAATAGACTGGAATTGAATTTTACTGCATGATGAATATGTTTATATACATTCAAGGACTTAAATTATTTAATATTTTGATTGGTATTTATATAATCTATAAAATGTGTTTGATATATGGTGACTATTTTGCTAAGTATATATAAGCATGAGGGGTTGCGCTTAATCTTATTGTAACTTAGTACACTGTGTTTGGTTAATATCCCTGCTTTTTCTTAAGGGAAATGGAGGAGGAATGGATCTGGGGGCAAGGGGAAGTAGGGGCATGCTAGAAGAAGTGGAGAGAGGGGAAACTGTGAAGAGATGCAATACATAAGAGAAGAATACATTTTTAAAAAGAAAGAAAGAATGAACACTGAAATTAAGAGAAGTCAGATTACAGTTGTTGGCAATTTACATGATTTTACATGCAGAAAAAAAATGCACCCCCAAATTTTAGCGTTGATAAAAAATTCAATAACGCCGGGTGGTGGTGGCGCACGCCTTTAATCCCAGCACTCGGGAGGCAGAGCCAGGCGGATCTCCGTGAGTTCGAGGCCAGCCTGGGCTACCAAGTGAGTCCCAGGAGAGGCGCAAAGCTACACAGAGAAACCCTGTCTCGAAAAACCAAAAAAAAAAAAATTCAATAACAATTCAGTATACAAAATAAATATGCAAAATAGTGATACTTTATGTATCAATATTGAAATATTGAAATTTCTGAAAAGAAATCTTATTTGAAATAGTTAAGAAAAATTAGGAATATACTTAGTTAAGAAAATATATGATTTTTAAAAGAAAACTATAAACTACACATAAAAGACATCAGAAGGGATATATAAAATTAACACACTTATTCCATGTTTATGAATTTGAGTAACTAATATTATTAAACTGTTTAGTTTCCAAATTATAGACATATTCAACAGAGCCTTCACCAGAATATCAGAAATATTATAAGCATAGAAAAAAGAAATTTAAAATTCATGTAGAACCACAAAGGACTTTTAATAGTTAAAGTAATTCTAATAAAAATGATAAAGATGGGGACACTATGATATCTGATATTAAGCTTTCTATAAAATTGAAGTATTTGAAGAAAAAACTACACTAGCATGAAAACTGATAGATATGAAAATAGCAAATAGTAATGAGTTCAGAACTTATCATACATATTTTAGATGAAATGATTTGTTTTTATTCCATGTTTCATGAGCCAGGCTCTTTTCATAGTCTAGATTGGACTCAAACTCAAATCAACCTTCCTCAAGCTCATGCATGCTGTCATATTAAGAGCAAACATTGAAGAAAGGACTTTCTCTTCAGTAAATGATGCTAAAGAAACTGTACAAACGTGCCATTGAAATAAACTATATACTTACCATTCATGTTAGAGATATCAATTTAAAATTGGCCACATACCAAAATATAAGACCTGAAACTGTAAAGTTAATAGAATAACCTTCAGAAATTCAGATAGGCAAATATTATTATGAAAAAAAACTCAAAAACCAAAGGAGAGAAAAAAAAGAAAAATTATGAATGAAATGCCATCAAACTAAGAATCTTCCATACACCTAAAGACACAAGAGTGAAGAAAAAGTTTTTTGATACTGGGAGAATATATTTGTCACCTGATCACTCAACAAGGGAGTTATATATGGACCATGCAAGAAGCTTAAATATCTCAACAATATCAATGATTTAAAAAATCTTCAAATGATCTAAACAAACATTTTCAAAATAATACACATGAATGTTGATTGGGTATATGAAAATTTCTCATCACTATTTATTGTGAAAATGAAGGTCAAAATCACATGGCAGACAGAATGGAGGATTCTCAAAAATCTAAACCTAAAAATACTATATCATATATCAATGTTACTACTTAGTATATACATAATACATATATATGTTGTAAATACATATATTTATTTATTATCTGTCTATATATATATTATCTGTCTATATATATATATATATATATACACACACATGTACAGATAATAGATATTGTCTTAAAGTATCTATTGCTATGAAGAGATGCCATGATCATGGCAACTCTGATAAAGGAAAACATTTAATTGGCACAGGTTTAAGTTTCAGAAGATTAGACCATTATTATCATGGTGAGAAGCATGGCAGCATGCAAGTAGACGTAGTGCTGGAGAAGGAACTGTGAGTTCTATGCCTTGATCTGCAAACAGTAGAAGGATACTGTGACACTAGACCTAATTTGAGCATATAAGACCTCAAAGTCCTCCTCCAAAGTGACATACTTCTGCCAACAAGGCCACACCTACTACAACAAAACCATAGAGGGTTGTTGCTTACTGGCTTGTTCTTCACAGCTTATTTAACCTGCATTTTTAGAGAACCCAGGACCATCAGCTCAGGTGTGGCACCACATTCAGTGGACTAGGCCCTCCCACCTCAATCATTAGTTAGGAAAATACTCCACAGTCTTGCCTACAGCCTGATTTTATGGAGGGATTTTCTCAATTGAGATTCCCTTCTCTCAGAAGGCTATAGCTTATGTCAAGTTGACATAAAACTAGCCAACACACAAAGCAAATTTCATTCCCTGTTACTCTGGCTCTTACCATCCTTATGTCCCTTCTTCCCTAATAATTCCTGAGCCTTAGATACCAGTGTTGTTCAGTACATGTATTTTATATATTCTCTTTCGTTTTTGAAAGGTAAGTATCTCATATAAGTATAGAGAATGTAGTGATCATTAGAATCATGCAAGTTACAGATAGTGTAGTAAAAAGAAAAGTTAGATAGAGGGGACCAAGTACAGTTGGTGACAAGGAATTGGTTCCAGTGTTTAATAGCAAATGAAAGAAACTGTCTTCTACAAAAATTATAAAGAATATATATGCTTCAAAATAATTATGAAAATGAAAGTAACCAATACATAGAAATATTAAATATTTGAAGAGATGTAAAATTGGCTAACTTGTTTAGACTATGAAGCATTTCATAGATTTATCTAATTATGACATTGTACCTCAAAAATACATAGAAACACTGTATATCTGTTTTAAAATAGTGTTAAAGGAAATTAGTATGGAGTTATTTCTCCTTAGGTATTATCAAAATTGACAAACATTAGCATTAATTATTCATTAAATATTTAGCAGAATTCAGCCTGAGATCCAGTAATCTTTTTTTTTATCAGATATTCTAAAATGTTGTTTCAGTCTCCTTCTTGTTTTCTTTGGATTTCTTTTTTTTAATTTATTTATTTTTATTTTTATTTTGCAATACAATTCAGTTCTACATATCAGCCACGGATTCCCTTGTTCTCCCCATCCTGTCCCCCTCACCTTCCCCCCAGCCCACCCCCTATTCCCACCTCCTCCAGGGCAAAGCCTCCTCCATGGACTGAGATCAACCTGGTAGACTCAGTCCAGGTAGGTCCAGTCCCCTCCTCCCAGGCCGAGCCAAGCGATCCTGCATAGGCCCCAGGTTTCAAACAGCCAACTCATGCAATGAGCACAGGACCCGGTCCCACTGCCTGGATGCCTCCCAAACAGATCAAGCCAATCAACTGTCTCACCCATTCAGAGGGACTGATCCAGTTGGTGACCCCTCAGCCATTGGTTCATAGTTCATGTGTTTCCATTTGTTTGGCTATTTGTCCCTGTGCTTTATCTTAATCTTTCCTGATTTGGTGTGCTACACTGTGTGTTTCTAAGGATGTATCCACTTTTTCTAAGTTATCAGTTTTGGGAGAATATAATTGCTCCAACTTGTCTTGTGTGATTTTATTTCTTTCTATAATATCTGCTGTCATGTCTTCCCTTTCATTTTTATTTTGAGCTGTGTTTTTGTTAGAAAAATACTTTTAGTTTGTATACTTAGCAACATTCTCTGTAAATATGTTTATTAATAATTCAATATGAAACTTCTGTCTTTTATTTCAAAAGACAAATCATTTCAGTTCTTCTGCATTGGAATAGCTACAGTTACTTCACCTGTCTGCAGAGAATGAGCCATGATTCATGTTTGACTTGTCAAAATAAAAACCAAGTAGGGAGAAATGTCCTGCAATGAGGCACTGCACACTTTCAGTGTAAGAAAGGTTCTGAATCTTCGGTATGCCAGGTACTCTGCTGAAAGCTAACAAGTAGTAAGAGAGAGCACCTATGATCATAATGTAATTGTTCTCTAAGGAAGACACTATGGATTTCTTGAGAGATATTGAAACTGATTTTTCTCTAGTAGCTTTTACCATCTATGAAAGCAACTGCAACATTATTCTTCAGTCATGGTCATTAAAGCTAAAACAGCTTGTGCTTTCTTCCTAGTAATTGCCCAGTAGCTAAAAGTTGTACACAATCCTCTAATTTATTTCAAGCTTTAGTTCATATTTTGTGCAACTTGTATATAATACTGATAGAAGAAGGTATTTCATAGAAAACTATCTTTTGAGTTGCTATGATAGGACATGTAGTTTCTAAAGTCTGGATTTCAATTAGAACTATGTATGACCATTGATAATCACTGAATTGCTGTCACTGACATATTTCCTGAATAAAGTAGAATTTTTGAAAATTTGCTATAAATTAAATGTCCATATGTTAGCATCAAAGAAGCACCCATTGGATGTCCAAAGAGTTGTATGTAATTCTAAAGTCTTATTTTCTATAATTGTACTGAAAAAAAAGTTTGAATTCCCAAATACAATATTTTCCCCTTTGAAGTTGAGAATATCAAGCTGTTCTAAGACCCCATAATGTAAACACATAATACTTAACTTGAGTGTTTTCAGCTCTTGACATAATTTCCCATAATCTAGCCTCATATAGTATAATGATATCAATAATATATAGTACCATATGGACTAATACATAAGGTTAAACTAAGTCAAATTCTACAAATTCAGTATTAGCCAATCTTTGTGGCTGCCTTTAAGGAAAATTCCCAGGATGAAAATGCTTTGAAGATACTGTGTCAAATATTAAAATGGGATACCCTTAACTATACTGGAAAATCTTTTCAGGCTAGACTGATAACTGACAGCCAACATTTTATCACTGACTGGAAAAATAACAAAACATGAATATCCAGTATTATTTCATCAACCCATTAATTCTTATGGGCAGTAATGTCTGAATAAAATTCGGTCTTCAAGAAATACTGTTAGTGCCCCAAAGTGGCAAGCTCCACGGAGAAAACTCAATAATTTCTTATTAAGTACTATAATTATTGCTAAAGGTCATTTAAGAAAAAAAAAAAACCTCAGTTTTGTTTTCATGATTTCTTTTACATATGACATTTGGAGAGCAGCATGACTAAATAACTGCCCTTTTAACTTTAGAATCACAAATTTTATTATGATTTAAATGCCCTTAAATTTAGGCATATTCTTATGGTCTTGTTCTACAGAAAATCTTTATTTAGAAATTTGCTACTTAGAGAACTTTAAAGAGTTTTTGAATGGCCCTAATTTATCATCAAAGTATTTTTGTTGATTAATTTTATTATTTGACAATTCAATACACATATATAATATATTCTGATTTCTTTATTCCTCTACTCCCACTCATATCCTCCTGATCTTACAATTCTCCTTTTTATCCATTGTTAGCAATACCATTCCCAGGTTCATGACTTCCAGCTTTTTGTGAGACATTAAATTTAACGAGAACCATTTGTGTTGCTATTGGATCAGAGTCAGGTGGGGTCATCAGTAGGTAGAAAAATGAAGGCAATGATTTACCTTTTCCTCAGAATCTAGAAGTAGGAAGTAGTTCAATAGTGAGGAGCAAGGGAATCTTAGCCATCCTTCCATCTATTTCAGAGCGATGGTGTTCTCATTCTTAAAAATACTCAAGCTTTTTCATGGTGACTTTGTGGAAAGTATTCAGTTTAAAACACTTCATTCCTGAGCTACACATCTTAATACATACCTTATCCAGAGGTCCCCTTTTCCCCATATAGAATCAAAAAGTTGAGATTCTGTATTTTATTCAAGATCCTTATCAGTATATATGTATGGTCATTTGTTTTGAGATAAACAGGACTATATAGTTCCGAAACATGCAAGCATGTTTGTTGTTTACATTAAATCTAATGATCGTCAGATATTCCTATTTTTTAGTGACTTGACTTTGGCTCTGTCTCCATGTTTATGGCCCCTTCATTCATAAAAATTCTGTCTTTTATGTATTTTTTGAGTTAAAACAAAATGAATATAAAAAAATGCTTGGAAGTCATCATACTGAAACCTTTATGGTCAGCAGTTTTAAGGTTTGAGACCTTCCTACTAGCTCACAGGCTTTGACCCAACAGCTTTTTTTGACATAAAGAACTGTGGACACTATCAGGGATGGACTGAGACAATGTGGGAAAGAAACAAGAGAACAACTCAGATTTCAACAGAAGCAGATTGTCTGTAGAACAATGATGGGCAACACTCATCTATAGGAATGGATGTTGTGCAACGCGGCCCAGGGAGGCTTAACACTTTGTAGGGTCTGAAAGAGGAAGTGCCTATCCGGATGAGGGTCCAATGGAAATTTTATTGGTCTTTGTTCAGCCTCTTCCGTTTCAGATAAGGACCATTTCTACTGGTAGATATCACTGAGAGGGCAGGCTCTCTTTCAGATAGGAGCCATCTGTGCCAGCAGATATCCTTGAGCACAATAAACTTCTGTTGCCATGATTCCTCAGACAGAGATATCTCATTAGCATGGTGTTTCATGGTGTTATGTTGCCATACATTTTATTGCTGTAGATTCTGTTCCTGATGCTAGAAAGTTTGGGGATTCCCAGCAGTTTTGTCATATGTTGCTGGGGAAACCAGCATATCTTCTTGGGGTTCTTAGTCTCATTACCAAAAGAATTTGAGAATATTTTCAAAAGGAAGCTCAAGGAGAATTTTAACCAGACTTTAAAAGGAAAACCGCAAGGTAGGGAAACTCAATCTCATTAGCTACTTGAAGAAGAGGACTAGAAAATCCAAGGCTATTTGAGTTAAACCACCACGGAAGTCAGTAAAATGGCAGAGAAGCATCCACACGATGGGGAAGAGAGTTTTAGAGAGATTGAAGTCTGAAGTGCTAGGAAGACAAGTTTGATAAGAGTTTAAAAAAAGAAGAGGAAGAAGAAAATAAAAAGTTACCTTTTTCTGAGGAATTCTGAAAAACAGGCAGACTTAATGTAGCTTCATGGCTACTGCCCAGTAAGAGACTGTACAGAAGGCAGGAATTCATGGAATCCACTTTCCTGATGCTTCTCCTTAGCCAGCTGATTGGCTTGCCTCATTGGATTAACCAATAAAGGAGGAGGTGGACTGCATTCTGTTGACAAGGAAGCCTTCTGTTAATGGTCCTTCAATGCCTCTGTAACATTCATTCTTCTGATGCGGCAATGCTAAAAATGTTTAGAAAATTGACTGAAATTGGGTAATAAATATAACCCACTTCTTCCACGAAAATCTAGAGCTCTAGTTCCAAAGCTGTTCATCAGAAAAAATTAAAGTAATTGGAGATTCAGTACAGCCTAGAGGCACAATTGCTCATTCAAAAGGGAATAAGAAACCGGAACTCTTTTCTGCCATTCTTAGCTAGAGAACCAAGGAATTTTCTGGAACTGTTGTTTTCAGGGTTCCTGTTTTGAGCTGCCTATCCTGTTTCTATTTTCTGTTCTTATCAATCCCGTGTAACTTTTTCAGTATTACAGAGGAAATTCAATATAGCTGAAAACTATCTAGCAACAATGATCTGAAAAGTTGACTTGTGATATTTTATTTGTGTACCCCAATAAAGCTTATCTGAGAATCAGAGGAAAAATCTAGCCACTATATTAAACATAGTAGTCAGGCAATGGTAGCACACGCCCTTAATCCTAGCATTGGAAGGCAGAGATTCATCCAGATCTCTCTGTGTTCAAGGCCACGCTGGGAACAGAGCAAGGCATGGTGGCACACACCTTTAATTCAAGCAGTAGCTAACCGTGGAGGTCTGGAGGTCTGTACAGATAGACAGGAAGTGATAGAGCTGGGTGTAAAGAGGAAAGTGATATAGCTGGGCAGAGAGAGGAAGTACACAGGGCACAGAAAGGATATAGGCATGATTATATAGGACGTAGCTCTCTCTGAAGGCTGAGGAATAGGTAAAGTGAGGTTGACTGTGGCTTATTTTAATCCTCTGATCTCTCAGTTTTCACCCCAATATCTGGCTCCAGGTTTTTTATTAATAAGACCATTTAGCAATTTGTCTTACATTGACTATGTACTATGTATACATAAGTATTAAGCTACTTATGTATAATTTATTTTTGCATTGAAGTTTTTGGTACTTTTATTTTTCATTTACTGATAAACTTCACTTAAATCCACATATTTCTACAGGAGAGATAGCCAGATACCACAGCTATAGAGAAATATATGGGGAATTTATATACTTTGTAAAAATCATCATTCATATTAACATGAAAAGAATATTTATTACATAAAACCTTGTTTTTCCCATTGAACGTTAGCAGTCAACATTAATGATTTTTTTTGTGATATTACAGTTTTCTTTGGGACAACAGGAGTATTAAAAAATTTGTGAACTCTCATTCCCCATTCATGAGTTTTTAAAGTTTTTTTTCAGAGATTATCTTACTACATTTGTCTTTCTTTCAATCCAAGTGAACTCATCCAAAATAGAAGACTTAAATAAAGGTCATAGAAAATAGACGTTTGTTTAAAGTGCATGAGTAACTGAATTATCTGTCTTTAGACTAAACTATTAGCATGAAAAATGATTATTTATATATTTTTAAACATCTCAAAAATATGTGAGGCTTCTAAATCTCTCAGATTATCTTTTAAGTGAGAATGAAACCAGAAAAATATCTTGGCTGAAAGACTTGTACTGAGTGAGGGATATCCCATTAAAAAAGACCCTCCTACCTAACAACCTGCCTTCTTTCTGTTCCAGCAGGAATGCCTGCTGGGTCCATCCATACTTGCATAATGTCACTTTGGCGTATTTCCTCCTTCACTCTTAGATTCATGGTAATATATTTATTAAAATAATACTTTTAATGTTTATGTTTTATTATTTCATTCAGAATTCTTATTTTCATATGAAGGATAGTAAAATGGGAATTGTAATGGAAGGAATCAGTTTAAAATGAAACAAAATAACAGCATGAAGGTTAATTACTGATTTGTTACAAAGTATTTAATCAGGTAAAGTTAATTACAATTTAGGAATTCTTCTGAGATAGCTTGAGACAGATTAATTGGTATAAACCACTCAGAACTCTTGTAACTACAAAATACCTTATTTATGATTTCTTAATTTTTTTCAAATTTATTTTATTTTATGTGCATGAGTGCCTGTATGCATGTATGTATGTATGAATGAATGAATGAACGTATGTATGTGTATCACATGCATGTCTTGTGCCCATGGAGGTTACAAGCAGACCTCAGATTCCCTGGAACTGGAGTTATGTATAATTGTGAGTCACCATATGGATGCTTTAAACTTAACCTGGGTTCTCTGCTAGAGCAGCTAGTGCTCTTAAATTCTGAGCCATCTCTCCAGCTCCAAAATGATTTCTTACTTTAATTTAGATGATAGTATTTCACATATTATTTCGCAATTCATGTAAAAAGTAGTGAATAAAAAATTAGAAGTTGCTAACTAAACATACCAATGCAAAAGAGATTGAATGTGTCTTTCAGATAAATAATAAATCACTGCAAACTTCAAATTATTAATTATTGCAGCATAAAAATTCCAAACCTAGTATCCACATGACAAAAATTACTGAAAAAAAATCAAAGCCAGCAAGCTCTGCTGTCACTGGAGCCTCAGTTGGGAAATCATTTGAGGGCTCATTCACTAACATTTCTAGTGCCTGGGTGTATTAGAGTATTAGTCATGGTTCTCTAAAGGAACAGTTGAGAAAGAGAGAGAGAAAGAGAGAGGAGAGAGAGAGTGTGTGTGTACATGTCCATGTATATATAAATATGTATATATCATAAGTATATACATATACAAACACACATATATACATATATGGAGGATTTATTAAGCTGATTTACAGATTATTATCTGAGTACTCCATGAATGACTGTCTCCCACTGGAAAGGCTAAGAATCTGATACTTGTTCACTCCATGAGACTGCTGGTTTCAGTAGTCCCAATCTAGTGTTGAAGGTCTGATGGATTCCTGGAGAATCATTTGTCTTCAGTCTATGTTAATATTCTGAAAGAGTTGCTTCTAATAATATCGGAGAAGGAATTCCACATGAACAGGATAGATGAAATTGCCAGAGAGAGTAAGGGCAACATGCAAAAAGCAAGGTTTGCTTTTTCCATGTGATTTTATCTGGGCAGCCACCAGACGTCCCGATTTAGGGTGTATCTTTCTGTTTCAAATAATTTGATTAAGAAAATTCACCACAGAGTGCCTGGCATCTGAGGTTTTAGCTGATTCTGGATGCAGACAATTTTACAACTAAGTTTAACTATCATACTAGGTGTTTTCACAGCACTTTGCCTGAAGGTTGTCAAATTTCTTTCATGTCTATTCAGACCTCTAAAATTGTGTGGACAAGATGGAAGCTTCCATTACTTTTCCTAATTTGGCTGCAGAATTTAAACAACATTAATTCTGCCCATTTCTATTAGGAATGCTCAATACAAATGTATATACAGTTTCAGGGGAAAGGGAAAGAGACAAGATCTGTGCACTCAATGGGAATGTCAAAAACACAGGGGAAAGCCCATGCAAAGTGGAGGACACTGTTTTTATGTTTAGAAAATATAAACTGCTAAATCTATATTCCTGTCTTTACCATTAATAGTCACCACCATCTAGTTCTTATCTGAATAATGTCTGTGCATGTGTCATGTGGTATGTGTCAGTAGATATGCAAGATTTCCCCTGGTTGGTGTTAATTTATTTTTCTCACTGAACACCAAGTCTGAAGTACAGAGCCTTAAATGAGAATGTCCCCCACAGGCTCAGATATATGAAACATTTGGTTCCTAGTTAGAGTCACTGCTTAGGGAGATTACAGAGGGATGGCCTGCTGGGGGGGGGGCATATAACTAACTGAAGGTGGGTCTGAGATTTTCAAATTCTCATGCCACTGCCAGTTTTGCTCTCTCTGTTTTGAACATGCAGATGAAGATGTTGGCTCTCTGCCTTCTGCTCCCGTTGCCTTGCCTGCTGCTTGCTGCTCTGTTGTCCCTGCCATCATGGACATTTAGCCCTCTGGAATCACAGGTCAAAATAAACTCCTTCTCACATAAGTTGTTTTGGTCAAGGTAAAATTTATGTGCAGTTAGTCATGCATCCCAGCCTGCAAGAATGCATGTCAGGAGGAGTGAAAGGGGGACAGAGGAAAACAAATAGGTTTAGATGACATCATGGATGACAGGGCATTAATAAACATATATTTAGAGGCTCCACGAGATTACTGATGAAGGCTTTCACTTTTGCATCATAGAAAAACCAAAGTAAGAAATGAGAGGTTAGCAAAACAGACCACATGAAGGGGCTGTTAGATGGTACCCATTTGAAGCTATTTGAAGTCTCAATAGAAAATATCACCCAACAGTGTCTTAAAGAATTTTAGGCCAAGAGATTTTTAAGTGGTATGAAAAATGTCCTAAAATAGTTGTTCCTAATGTCTGCCATAACAAAATTAATCTGGTAAACTTGTTCAATATTATTTTTGGTACAATTGTAACATTGCACCCATTAGGGTTCTACCTAAACCATTTTATGGTACCAAATTCTGATGATCATAGTACAAATAAAACTATTATTGCAAGGAACATTGAATAAATTGTGTCCTTGTCATAATCACAGGCTCTTTTCAATGTTCTTCCTAGTTTCTTCTTTCTTCCAATTACTGCAAATGGCTTAAAATAATTTTAGCTGTTATTCCATTAATCTCACATTATTCAAGACATTATGTCTACTTTAAATTAATAAATTTATTTGTTGTTACTCTTCATTTCTTGACATATTGGCCATGACATATTAATTCTATTTCTTACAATTTTTGTGAGTTACAACTTGAGAAACAATGAAGCCACAACGAAGCCAACTCTACTACCACACAAAGTGGCTCCTCTAAGCATTTTGGGTAATTATCCAGTGTTGGTGTTTATCTTCTTCTCAAGAAAAGAGTGTCACAGAAATTAAATTTAATATTTTGGTTTCATAAGAGTTAATTATAAAGTAACTTAGAAAATGGACTTGGAGTATTTATTTTGTGATGTGTATTGTATTGTACAAATTCTGTAATATCTAATAAATTATATGACTGTTTTTGCTTTAGATTTCACATTGACAAAATGAGAAAACAATGACAGTATCTAGCTATTGAGGCTGAAAATTAAAGAACTTATTGCTTAGTATAGTGTCTTATATACATAGTATTCTTTCAAAATAATATGCTAGCTAGTAAAAATTAAGAGGTTATAATTACATAATTTAATAATAAATCATGTTGGTATAACCTTTCTCATTATTAAAGTTATGAGCATTTTCCCCTTCCACCTTTGTAATCTGGTGGTATCTTGGTTTTTATTATTCTTACAAACATACAACTTCAATAATTTTTGACTAGTTTAGAGGTACAGCCTAATGGTATTTATTTAAATATTGTGCTGCTATCCAACTCAAGTTGATAACAGAATACTTTCAATATCTTCAAATAAAATCACACCAAATACACTAATGATTTCTTAATAGTCTCCTCAGTCCTCAGAACACACTCATCTGGTTTCTGGTTATTGTTTGTTTGTTTTGTTTTGTTGTTGTTCTGCATATATTTTTGTATACTACACAGTTTATATAAATGAAATCATATGACATATGCTCTTTCATGTGTAGTTACTTTGTTTTCACCCAATATGTAATATTTAAATGTCTATACTATAGTTAATAATTGTGTTTATTGCTTTTTAGTGTTATGATATTTATTCTATGAGTATTATCACAAAGACTTGTTCATCCATGAATTCATAGGCATTTATTTTTTACCACTTTTAATGCTCATTTTGTATAATGTTTTATGAACTTTCATCTGTGGTTATTTTTCTACATATGTTCTTCATTATGCACACACACACACACAGACAAACACAAACACACACACGTGTGTGTGTGATATTTTTTGTAATAGTGTTTTTTAAGAATTTTTTGACATAGTGCCAATTTGTTTTCCAAAATGGATGTACCATTTTGTAATGCCACAAGTAATGTACAAGGATTACAATTCCTCTATAAGTTCACTAGCAAATTTTATTTGTGTTTTTGTTACCTATATATATGCAAAATGCATGTTTGGAGATATGTCTATATCTATGTATATATCTACATATTTTTTAAATAAAGAACTATGTACTTAAATTCTTTTCCTTATTTGTGTAGATTTTTCTTCATTGTAATTCAAAGTATTATTTTCACTTTGACTTATACTGGCTTATAAATACATATGATCCAATTAAGCTACTCTAATTTTGGTATGTATTTATAAACATTCAAAACTTGGATATATATATATATATATATATATATATATATATATATATATATATATATTAAGAAAGCAGGATTTTTTTTTTTTTTTTGGTTTTTCGAGACAGGGTTTCTCTGTGTAGCTTTGCGCCTTTCCTGGAACTCGCTTATGGAGACCAGGCTGGCCTCGAACTCACAGAGATCCGCCTGGCTCTGCCTCCCGAGTGCTGGGATTAAAGGCGTGCGCCACCACCGCCCGGCGAAAGCAGGATTTTAAAACTATTATCCTTTATGTATGTAAAAATAGCTAATTCGAATTCTGAAACTAAAATTTAGATTACTTTTTCTATTTTAAAGAATCCTATTTAATCAAAGGATATAGAATTAACAGAGAAAAACATTTGTGATAGAAAGATAAATCACTGTTAATTTAAAAATTTTAGCTATGATAGATATGCATTTATAGCATTACATATGGAGATAGAAATATAGATGATAAAGTACTTCCTCTTTTTAATGTGACTTATGCTAGTTAAATAAAACAATAAACAGGATATAGAAATTCTAATATGAAATGCTCAAAGAAGGATAATAACAAAAGAATGAGGAAAAATGTCAATGGGATTGGCTATTGCACTAGCTAAATAATGGCTGCATGATGGGGAATGAAGCAAATTCAATTGCTTTGGGTCAAGCCAAGAAGCTAAAACACTGTTTTGTCATCCAAGGCTTTGGTCAGTTGTCACTTTGATCTGGCAAAGATTTAAATCTCTTCATATTAACTTAACATTTCCCTGCAATTTCAGCTATAAATATGACTCTGTGGGAAGTGTCTTGAAGTGTTTGTGTCATCTGGCATTGCCTTTGTGTGTGTGAGGATGTACATGCAGCCTGGCCAACGGATTTCTATAAATCAATGAGGATTAACTTTCATAAGATAGTTGCAAAGTATTTTTTCTTTAAGGCTATGTTTTTTCTCAACAAAACATAAAATGCTTCTGTGACTAAATAATTGAATATGTTGATCACATATGAAGTTGTATTTTTAATATTTTTTAATCTCTTACTAGAATTTTTAGAGAATTGCCACAGTGTGATGATGAGAAAAATCTGAAACAGATTTAGCATGTAATTTGTATAGCATCACTGAGTTTAAGTACCACTGTGATATAGTGTTTTATTAATGTTGTATTTTCTCTATTTCACATCCACCTGCAAGAATATTTATACTTTACTAATACTAAAACAAGCAAAGTACAGTTTTACAATGGTGGCACGAGCTGCGCTTCTGAACTCAGAAATAATCCTAGTTCTTGATAAATTGGAAATTAATTATCATTTAACATTTTTTGGATTTTTTTTAAATAACACAAAAATATTTATTCAGTAAGTTCTAAGTTTTATTAAAAAGGGCAAGAATTTGGCATTTAATCCATGATAGATGTTTTAACACCTTTTTCCAAAATGCAAAATGATGGAAACTCCACTCTAGATAAATGTATTCAAAAATAATATGGCACTGCTCCCTACTAGCATCTTATGATGTAGCACTACTCAGGAGGGCAAACTACCATGCTTTGTGATCCTTAGAAGCCACATGTTGAAGAAGCTAAATTCAAAGCAAATTAAGGTCACCTTTATACTTCTTAAATCCTACCCACAGGGCCACAGGATGAAATACTTATTCCAGGAAAAGCAGGTCAAGAATTTCAGGGTTTGGAGAAGTTTGGAGAAGCTAATTTGTGAGATGGATGCTCTATACCCGAAGAAACTGAGAGGCAAGGGGTTCCTGTCCCTGCAGAGTGAGTGCGCTTTTCATAAAGCAGAATCTCATTATGAGAGAAGTGGACCATCAGTGTACCTCATACCAGTTCTAAAACAGTAGTTGAGAAACTTTGCCCAGGGAGATATATACAGATCACACAAAAATAAAATGGTTTAAAAGCCTTACCAAAAAATGATTTGAAAAAGAGAGAGGGAGATTACTTTAACTAAAGGAAAATCTAAACAGACATTGTCATTTTACATGCCATTTTTTGGAGGTCATGCAGCTGAGCTGTGTATTATTAATGTCCCAATAGCTTTCCCATAGAAGAAATACGTGACTGAACCTGTTTAAGAGATTAAAAAGCTGTTCTTTGTGGAAAAAAATGATGGTTTCACTTTCTTCCAATGTTATATCATAATCTGTAGGTCTACCTATTCTTAGAAATAGAAACTTTACTTTTAGATTTATTTATGTGTATGAGTATTTTGTCTGCATGTATATATGTGTTCCATATGCATGTCCATTTTTTGTATAGGCGAAAGATGACATCAGATGTCCTGGATGTGGAGTTACAGATGGTTTAGAATCACTATATGGGTGCTAGGGATCTGAACCTGGGTTCTCTACAAGGACAACAAGCACTCTTAACCTCTGAGCCATCTCATCAGCCCTGATGTTTTCTAATAGTAATGTTTCTTTAAATGTTTAGAACTCGGGGTTGGAGATTTAGCTCAGTGGTAGAGTGCTTGCCTAGCAAGCACAAGGCCCTGGGGTCGGTCCTCAGCTCTAGGGGAAAAAAAAGATTAAATGTTTAGAACCCATGGCACCTGGATAATTTCAGATAACAGCAACACATGCATCAGCAAAACAGTTTACCATGCAATTATTAACTATAAAGGTGCTTGGTCATCTGATAAGCCTCTTCCAAGATCACTATATAAACTCTGTGCCTGTTACCTCTACTTTTGTGGGAGAGGTTATTAGGAGTTCATATAGTCCAGACTGTATTCAGTTATAATATGTAACCATGGGTGAACTTGATTCCTAATATTCCTGGCACCACCTTCCAAATGATGGGATGACAGTTTTGTGACAAAGGGTTTGTTGTACATGTGATGGTGGTTGAATTCATACATTAACAAAGAAATAATTCCATCCGTGTATGAACCAGAGTTTAGTTCTGGAGTGAACCACTGAAGAACAAAACTCTCAGCAATTTTTAAGTGTCTATATATCCTTCCATATGGGTAGAAACTTTGTGAGCCCTTCCTCCTTACAAACATTAACTGTATAAATCATTGGAAGATAGTGTAGGCTTCCTGGGGACTTTTCCCACCTAATGACACAAAGTTATTAGGCCTAATCTTGTGCAGGTCTCCAGCAGATAATCAACATTACTGACAGTTCAAGGCAGAAGTAGCTATGTCATGTTCTAAGCACAGTGGTTCACAATAGTGAGCACTTTTCAAACTTTTGCCTTCCATGTATGAATGCACATGCTTATTAATATAGTGCCCTCTGAGGAGAATCATCAAAACTTTCATACTTAACAGGGAAAGGTTGACATCAGGAGCATAGCCCAGCCCATCTAAAAGATCAGCCCCACGCAAAAAGCCCTAGATGTGGCATAATGTACACTCTATTGGTAAATTGTCAAGTTCTCTGGACTCATTGTTCTCCACCTTTTAAGACATAATCATGTTTGTCTCAAATGTTCCTCTAAAGTCCCCTATCTGGGGGAGGCACTAGCCCTTCAACTCTGAAAAGTGGAAGAGAATAGCAAAGCAGACTAAACCCAAAACATCGTGCTGGAGAATGCTACTTCTACTGTTACTGTTGTTTATCCCCATATTAGAAAAACAGGAAGTTCAGCTAATGGAAGCTCCACCATGGATAGAAGGCTCAATCAGCAACCTTAGTTGACTGCCTCAGTCAGTTTCTGCTAGATGACAGTTATCCCCTAGTTTGATGGCATTACCTTTCTGTTATTATTGGTTCATACTTGGAAGCCTCATCTGAGGGGGACATTTTGCTTTGCCCAGAGACTCTCTGTTGGTAACTCCAGCTTACTGCCTTCCCTGTCATTTAAGTGGGATGTTTTGCATGCCTGATTTGATGAGGTTTTGCTATCTTTTTACTTTACTACTTATTCTTTTCACTTTGGCTTTTTGTATATTTCAAAGTAGCTTCTATAAGTTAGTTAAAAGACATAAAATTAACTAAATGAAGAAAACTGAAAGTATGAAGTTTTGTTTTGTCAAATAAAAGGTATCTGCAAAGCAATAGAAATAAAAGAGAATTGGTTGTAATGAAATAAAGGATGAAAACTTTGCAAATTTCATGAAAAAAATACTCTAAACATCTTAGATGGCCCATGAATTCAACTTAGGACAAACACAAACAGAAATGCATCTATATGTATAGTAGTAAAATAACTGAAGCATAAAGAAAAATCAACTAACGACACCCATTCTAAAAACTGGAGAAATGGCTCAGCAGTTAAGAGTTTAGTCCCTAGCACCCATATCAGAGAGCTAACAGCTGCCTGTCACCACTGAATGACTTCTTCTGGCCTCCATAGTCACATGCACATACCTACATACATACACATAAATAAAAATAAATTTTAAAATAACAAACTGACAACTCATGAAAAGTTCTTTGATTTTATTTGTTCGCCTCTTTTAGAAAACATTAAATTATAGGTAAGATGAAAATAGCAGACATTTATGTTTAGGAAATATTTAAGTAAAATATATAAAATAATAGCAAATATGTAACATTATAAATTATAGAGCAAAGAATAGTATTTGTGTATATCACTGAAATTAAAAACTTACTGTAAATTATAAGTATATGCTGATAAAGGGACTTAAATTTTAGGGTGATAATCAAGAAAATAATTCAAAGTCTAGTAAAATCATTTAAAATAGATCAATTTAATTAAAATTTAAAAATTAGTGCCTCAAAAGACACTACTAAGAAAAAAGAAAATTAAAATAGTAGAAAATATGAACCATTCACATCTTGATAAGAATATACAAGGAACATAGATCTTAACAATAAGAGAAATAGCCCCACTAAAAATGGACAAATGACTTTATATACTTTTCTGCAAAAAATAGTCATTAGCAACTAAGGTAATCTTTTCTAACATTTAGTATTGTGAGGAAAATAAATTAGTGTCACAATGGCATGTCATTTCACATTTATTATCATAAAAATACTAGAAAATAATACTGGTTGGAAAGGTTAATCTCAATTGAAACTTCATGAGATCTAGGTAATATGGAAAATGATGCTCTCTAGGCATACTTATCTTGATTAGGTTAATTGAGGTGGGATGATCTAACCACTGCTGGTTATACCATTTCCTGAAGTGAGATTCTGGACTCTATAAAAAGGTTTGAAAATAATCTGTACAGGCATTCATTCCACACTCTTGAGTACTATTCAGCTGAGTAAAGGACAGAACAGATGAATCATATATTGAAGTTGATAAACTATTCTCCTGAATTAATGAAATCTGTTGAAAAAGACCACATGTTTTATGGTTGTATTTATATCAAATTTCCATAATAAGTCCACAGGCACTGAAAATAGATCTGTGCTTTTCTAGTTTTGGATGATAACATGTTTGGAGTCAAATGGAAGACTAACTGATTATATTGTACTATGTTTCTTTTGGAATACATAGGAATGTTCTGACATTTGATGTGGTGATGTGTACACAACTATGAATATACTAAAATCTAATTGTATAATTAAAATGATGGAAAACATACCATTGAATGAATTGAATGTGGTTATTACAAACAACCCACATTTATATGTTTATTTGTTTACAAATTATTCCTCCCCCCCTCAAAAAAATCAGGTAGATTAACATGAACTTACCTTAAGCTGCATAGACGGTTCAGTAAAATCACTTACTTCTTTTGCAGAAGATCTGAATTCTATTACCAGCTCCCATGTGACAGCTCGCAACTATTTGTAAATACAGTTTCAGGAGGATCTGACACTTTTTTCTGGCATCTGTAGGCACAACTTGTGTATGCATCACACAGGAGTGCATGCAGGTAAAACACACATATACATACCCATATATTGGTGAAATTATTAAGGCCACTACACGTAGTTAAAAGGGAGGTTTATTTTGCGGGGTAACTCACAAATGAAGGGATAGGCTACAGGGTCTGGGGAAGACATAGCACAGTCCGGCAGTGTTCTCTGGAGAACTCTGTTGGGTCCACCTCCAGCGTCCAGGGTCCGGGAACCAAGAGAGTGCAGCGCATCCGGGATCTCGGGTCTTCAGGGTCCTCTCTTGGCCCTGCCTTGTAGGTGTGATAGTTACTGAAGCCTCAATGGGGGTTGGAACTTCCAGACCAAAGCTGGAATGGCTACCCACTACACCCATACCCATACACTTAAAAATAAAAATGAATTTTAAAAGAATGAGTTTATATTCCTATAGGCTTTAGAGATAACATGACTGTGGTGATATTTTATTTGAATGTTAATAAATAAAGCATGCCTAGAGGTCAAGGGGAAAAAGGCCAGCCATTTTTAAGTAAACATAGAAGTCAGACAGTGGTAGCACACACCCTTAATCCAATCATATGGCAGGCAGGGTCTCTGTGTATTCAAGGACACACTAGGGAACAGCCAATCATGGCAGCACACACCTTTAATCACAGTACCAACCATAGTGACCTGGAGGTCTGTACAGACAGGAAGTGATGTAGCTGGGCTAAGAGTCAATGAGAAGGCAGAACAGCAAGGCAATAAAGGTGTGGGTAGAGAGGAAGTAACCCACCTTTTGATAGCTGCAGAGCTGGAGAGGTAAGGTTGGTGGCTATCACTATTTCCCTGATCTCTAAGGCTTTCAACCCTTTATTTGGCTCTGTGTTTCTTATTTAATAAGACCGCTTAGAAACTTGACTACACCTTCAACTGAAGAATGGATAAACAAAATGTGGTACATATACACAATGGAATACTACTCAGTAGAGAAAAACAATGACAGCATGAGGTTTGCAGGCAAATGGATGGATCTATAAAAAATCATCCTAAGTGAGGTAACCCAGACTCAGAAAGACAAACATGGTATGTACTCACTCATAGGAGGATACTAGATGTGGAACAAGGATGACTGGACTGCTACTCACATCACCAGGGAGGCTACCTGGAAAACAGGACCCCAAGAAAGACACGGGGAACGCCCAATGACGGAGAAGTGGAAGAGATCTACATGAACAGCCTGGACATGAGTGGGGGAAATGAAGGGCGAGGGTTGAGGGAAAGAGAGCTTGGAGGAGTGGGAGATCCCAGCTGGATCAACAACAGAATGAGAACAAGGAATAGGAAACCATGGTAAATGAAGACCACATGAGAATAGGAAGAAGCAAAGTGCTAGAGAGGCCCACAGAAATCCACAAAGATACCCCTACAACAGACTGCCGGCAATGGTTGAGATACAGCCTGAACTGACCTACTCTGGTGATGGGATGGCCAAACACCCTAATTGTCATGCTAGAAACCCCATCCAACTACTGAGGGATCTGGATGCAGAGATCCATGACTAGGCCCCGGGTGGATCTCTGGGAGTTCAATTAGCGAGAATGAGGAGGGTTTATATGAGCGAGAATTGTTGAGACCAAGGTTGGATAAAGCACAGGGACAAATAGCTAAACAAATGGAAACACATGAACTATGAACCAATGGCTGAGGGGTCATCAACTGGATCAGGCCCTCTGAATGGGTGAGACAGTTGATTGGCTTGATCTGTTTGGGAGGCATCCAGGCAGTGGGACCAGGTCCTGTGCTCATTGCATGAGTTGGCTGTTTGAAACCTGGGGCCTATGCAGGATCGCTTGGCTTGGCCTGGGAGGAGGGGACTGGACCTACCTGGACTGAGTCTACCAGGTTGATCTCAGTCCACGGGGGAGGCTTTGCCCTGGAGGAGGTGGGAATAGGGGTTGGCTGGGGGGAAGGTGAGGGAGGCCAGAGGGGAGAGAACAAGGGAATCCGTGGCTGATATGTAGAACTGAATTGTATTGCAAAATAAAAATAAAAATTAAAAAGAAAAAAAAAGAAATTTGGCTACAAATGACATGTTGATTCTTGATTTTAAATTTCAAGACAAAATTCTGTAATCTTGTCCTCCTCTTTGGAATACACTGCTGTAGCTAACTTAGGAAACAAACATATTGGCAAATTTGAAGAGGTACAGAAATAGATTGATGAATTCCCTAATATTTAGGACATATGAAATTAATTATTTTTCATATTGAGCCGTGCTCCCTCATTGATAACTGAAACTTTTCAGATCTTAATTTTGTCACAATATGAAAATTTTCAAGAGTTTATAGTAATTGTTCCCCATGTAAATTATATACTTTAAAGATTTAAAGATACAAAGATGACACTCTTGTTCCAAAACAATAAAGCTGAAACATATATTTAAGTTAAATGACTAATAAAACAGACATGATCATAATACATGTGAATGATGAAGGTTCATTCATTTAAATACCTGTACTTAAAAACCAGAAAGAACAACACACTTTCAAGATTGGGGAAAGTATATGATTTAAACAAAAGGACTTAAAATACAATTGCTATTGTCTAAATACTACAAATTATGAAGCCAATTTATCTTGACAATGAAAATGAATCAATATAGGATTCCTGTTTAATCAGGAGAGTTATAGCTCTTCTAATGTTCTGGCAGAATTGTGTATCAAGAGATATTCCTGCAAAATTGTCTAACATCTGTTTCAGGATGGGATGATTAGGAAATTATAGAATCATTGAGCATTTTAGCCATTATATGTAACAATAGCTTATATTGATTTTTGTTTCATTAAATTCTCTTTTTTAAGCAAGTGTGGTCATAAAGAGAATGGCCTGGTGAAACACAGATTGAGTTAGTAAAGATTTTTCATATAGTCTACACAAGAATCCACAAAATTTAAATGCTTAGAAGACAGTGGCACATTATAATAAAATTATGTTAAAGTGATTTAATTTGGGCTAATTTCAAAGGCACATAAACATCATTTAAAGCATTAGGCTTTAAGAGTCCTGAATATTCTGTTTCTGTGTAAAAGTTTTCAGAAAACTTGACAAGGCTTCTACTAGTACATGTTTTATTTATATAGAGTCTTTCACTTAATATGAGAGATTATATACATGAAGTGATTTGAACATAGAGAAAGTATTTGGATGGGTTTTCATTTCTTTAAAACTGCAGTTTGGTTTGGGACCTGTTGTGATAGAACAGAGGTGTACTTTTATCTGTGTCTGGAGTATAAAACCATTTGGAGGAATCTTTAAAAGCCGAAGAAGCATTCATGAAAAGTGGCTGACAAATGAGAAGCGCAAGCAGTTTCCTACATAAATAGAGTGGCTAGAAAATGTTGTTTTTCACATTCCTCTGTGACGTTTTGTTCATAGCCCCATTACTTTCCAAACAATCATAATATTGTCTGTATCAGAAGACAAATTTTGAGAAAAATTGTGTGCATATTTATTTCAGACTGTGCTGGATAACAGTTGCACTGATTTTAATTACTATAAATATAAAACATTAAGATTTGCTATGTGTACATTTGCACATCTGTGTATATATAGGATATATATCTGATATATATGTATGTATATATTCAAATTTCCATAGTTATATGGCCAAAATTAACACCTTCTTATAACTGGTAAGAGGTATTATCTGACTTTGAGGTTTTATAATTAATTTGAATTAAAGTTTTCTTTCATTACCTATATAGGAGAGACACTAACACTCTCTAAAATATGTAATGACAAGACAATATGATAGTAGTTGATTCTCAATAGATCACAAATTCACCCAACCATATATGGAACTAACATGAACTTATATGTGGAATTCATGCTTACTAAATATACCCAATGTTCCTTCAAATTTTATTTTATTTTCAGCCTATAAATATTTCTTATAATTCAAGCTGCATATTTAATATTCAGTATAAATACAAACTACTTTTTGCAAATTTTGTCATTTTCATTTTTCAGAAAAAGATATTTGGGGCTGGGTATGTAACTCAGTTGAAAGACAACTTCCTAGCATATATAACAGTTGGGTTACATCCCTAGCACCACAGAAAACAGGAGCAGTGGCACATGCCTATAATCCCAACACTCAAGAGACAAACAGGAAAATCAGAAGTTCAAACAGATTTTCAGCCACATAGTGAGTTTCAAGCCAGTCTAGCATACATGAAACATGTCTCAAAGCAATCAATCAATCAATCAAATCAACAAACCAATAGACAAACAAAAACTAAATAAATGTACTAAAACTTATTTTATATTGTGAATAATTATGTCAGAGTATTGATTTGATGATAATTTCTAAATTTTAAAATTACTTGTCAAAAATTGGTCATGCTTAAAACATATAAATGTTTATATACTATACAAATTAGTGTAATCTTTAAATGTTATGTCTATGATCAAATAAACCTTCATAATAATGAAAGGAATCTACATAAATACCCTTTTGTTTATATTCTTGTTATATTTTTATTATGGTTTAAATGAATAGTTTTAAATCTTCAATATTGATTTATGTTATTTTCAATATGACCTAGAAAGAAAACCACAAGCTTAAATGAATTATTTATGATGGAATTTTAAATATGTAGCATTGTAACTTTGTCAACCATCTTTGAGGATTTTTAGAGTAAAGAATAACATGTTCAAAGATGCTAATAAATGGCAAGAAAATACTATCTTGTTCAACAAAAGGAGCATTTTCATTTTTTATTGAAACAATTGTGTTAGCAAAGAATTGGGTTATATCAGCTTAATGGAAAGAAAAGCATATTTATTTATATGAAGTTTCAGTTCATGGCTACTTGGCCTTATTGCTTTGAGCATTTGCTATCTCAGTATATCTTAGTAGAAATATAAGGCAGAGGAGGCATTCAACTCAATGGATTCAAGAAATAAGAAGGAGGAAGGGTCCCAGTTGTGCTTTAGGAGCATCATCCTCAAGACCTAATTTCTTTCTAATAGGTGCTGTGTTCTAAAGCTTCCCCAGTCCCCCAAAAATGTCACAAACTGGGATTCAACACTTTATAACATGGTCTATTGTGTAACATCTAAAACTCTAAATAGCCACAATGTTGTCTTTTCTTCCTTACAGTTGGAGGGAAACAAAGCTAAGCTAATATTTTTATCATTCAATTGACAGAATACTAAAATGCAAATGTGTATTAAAGAGTAAATAGTGATACTTAGATACTGTCCACTTTTAAATTGTTAGTCTTTATTTTATAATAATAAACTTTTAAATCAAAACCTTCATGAATTACCTATCCACATCATAATTTTACTGGTGTTTTGAACTTCTAGATTATTAACTCATTGCATTTTTAATCAAGAGACATTTCATATTTCAAGTTTATAAAGCATTATAGCTTGTGTCATTAGTCAAATATTGTCTCTTGGCTAAAAATCTACCATTGTTCTAATTTGTGATTATTGAGACTGGATTCTATAAGCACAGGAAGTATGGGACAGGAGAGGATAGAGGAGGGGAAGGGATGGAAGGGGAGGGGAGGGGGAACTAATAGTTTCAGACCCTAATTTATACTTTTGGATGATCTCAACATAGATATCTCTATTTGGTTTTGATACCTATAAATAATTATTTGTGGCTTGATCTATGTTCTAAGACCATGGAGGCTCTTTCAATACTAGCTTTTGGACTCTTCATGAACCTGTCTGTTTTAAATTCTGTGTATCCAGATGATCCATCAACCGTATCAGTCCTGCCTCTGATAGTAGAACTGTGCTTTGAGTAACCTGTTTTCTGCTCATATAATTCCCCAAAGTCTGCCAGATTTCCTATATTTTTTTTTAGTCCAGGATTGTGATATTTTTTTCTTAAATAGTTGATTGGATCCATGCTTCATCTTACAATAAGTTTGTCCAGCCACACTCTAGGTCTTCTCCCTTCTATATACTTTCTTATTCTTTGTAATACAAATGTATTGACAATTTTCCAAATTGTTGTTTTCACTCCTTTTTTTAAAAAAGATAATTTTTCCATTTATTTCCTTTCCTAGTTTACTATAAGTTTTAAGGATAATTAGACTGCCTCTTCAATTATCCTGTTATCAAAGTTTTTCTAAATACCCATAGTCACCACCCGATATTATGACAGGACTCATTCAGTTTTCTGTGACTTTATAACAAGGATTGCCTTTCCAACAATGCTCAGTAGTATATTTCTCATTTCTTTCCGAGATTCTGCCAAAAACCTATCTGACAAGCTAACAACTACTTGTTCTCAATAATTTATGAATTATACAAAGCAGTGTATTTTTTTCCAATCCAATCTTCTCATGTTCTTTCTGATACTTCAAGAGAACAGCCTTTATCAACTATATTTACAAAAGGCATGAAGAAAATCTAGGTTTTACTGTCATGAATTTCAAAAGCCATCTCTGTTTATTACCCAATCCAAGAACTACTTCATTACTAGCTATTTGTTACCACAGTACCCCACTTCCAACAACAAATATATTTTTTTTTTTTTTGGTTTTTTCGAGACAGGGTTTCTCTGTGCAGCTTTGCGCCTTTCCTGGAACTCACTTGGTAGCCCAGGTTGGCCTCGAACTCACAGCGATCCTCCTGGCTCTGCCTCCCGAGTGCTGGGATTAAAGGCGTGCGCCACCACCGCCCGGCTTTTTTTTTTTTTTTTTTTTTTTTTTAAAGATTTTCTTTATTTATCATGCATACAGTGAGTGTTCAGCCTGCAGGCCAGAAGAGGGCACCAGATCTCATTATAGATGGTTGTGAGCCACCATGTGGTTGCTGGGAATTGAACTCAGGACCTTTGGAAGAACAGCCAGTGCTCTTAACCTCTGAGCCATCTCTCCAGCCCCCCAACAACAAATATTTTTATTTTTAATACTTCCATAATAAATTGCTACAAACAATGTAGATCAAATATTAGTAGATTAAAAAAAGTCATTCTTTCACATCTGCAGCAGTCAGTAGATGAAATCAAATTGGCTGGAGTGATGGTCACTTCTGAGCATTCTGAAAGATACCTTTTTGCTTTTATTTTAGTTCTTAGCTTCTAGTAGTACCTGGCTGTCATTTGTGTTTTGGTCCTACTGCTGTATAATTTCATTTCTGCCTCCACCATCACTTCAGTTTCTTCCTTATTCTTCTGTTTTTTTTTCTATCTCATAATACTATCTTTGGTGTCTTCTATTAGTAAAAGATAAGTTCGTCTTAGCTTGACTATATCTATAAAGATTCAATTTCGAGATGCAATGAACTTCAATGACCTAGTATCACTTCAAATTTGCCTTTGTTTAGATTTAACTAGAGGGTTGATAGAGGCAAAACTCAAAGATTGCCTGGATAGGGAAGTTCCATTGTGAATGTGGGTAGAACTGTAAATGAGCTAATAATATGGATGGATTAAATTGGAAAAAGGACATAGAGGAAAGGAGTATTACAATCCCCTGTAGTTGGTTGCTTTTTATTCTTTACTCTTTGGGAGGGCCACCATCCAGCTGTCCCCCCAAAATACATGGAGACTTCTTCTTTCTTATGAATGACTGGCCTTAGCTTGGCTTGTTTCTAGCCAGATTTTCTTAACAAATTATCCCATCTACCTTTTGCCTCTAAGCTTTTATCTTTCTCTATTCTATATATCTTTCTTTACTTCTTACTCCACGGCTTGCTATGCAGGTGGTGGTGGTCCCTGGAGTCCTCCTCTTTTCCTTTTCTCTCTCCTCCATCTCTTCCCAGATTTTTCCTCCCATTTATTCTCTCTGCCTGCCAGCCCCGCCTATCCTTTGTCCTGCCTAGCTTTTGACCTTTCAGGTCTTTATTAGACCAATTAGGTGTTTTTGACAAACTAGTACAGCTTTATATATTTAAACAAATGCAACAAAAAGAATGCAACACATCTTTGCATCATTAAGCACATATGTCACAGCATAAAGAAATATAATACATCTTAAAATAATATTCCACAACATTCCTCTTTTAACTTTTCTGCCCAACATGAACTGAAATGACCTGGCATACCTATTCTAAAATAATTCATTAGTCCTTCTCAATCTATGAGCCAAAAAAATCCTTCCTCCTCTAGATTATTTCTATCAAACATTTTTGCACAGTAACAAAAAAGGTTACAGATCCACCTAAAGTTAGGATTTACATGTATCATTTGATGGGACAATATTCTGCATAAAAAATTGTCTTTGTTACTTTTCTATTTCCATGACAAAACACTATGGTCAAGACAACTCATAAAAAAAGGGTTTAATTGGGGGCTTGCTCACAGTTTCAGAGAGGGAGTATATGACCATGACATGAAGCAGAGCTCCAAATCAGCAGTCATGGTGCTGGAGAAGTACTTGAAAGCTTACAACTGTTTCACTAGCATGAGGCTGAGAGGGGTGGAGGGGGGGAACATAGAGAACTGGGAATGGCATGAACTTTTAAAATCTCAAAGCCCTCCTTCAGCATCATAGCTCCTTCAATAAGGCTACAGCTCCTAATCCTTTCCAAAACAGTTCCATAAACTGAGAAAAAAAACCATTAAAATATTTAAGCCTATGGGGGACATTCTTATTCAAAAGATCACAAGGATTTAATTAGAAGAATAGTTGCTATTGAGTAAAAATATTTTTTGTCTAATACTTGAAGTGGGTTTCTTTACATCATTTTGAAACTTTAGTATTCAAATATTGTCTGAACCAGGATATTATATTTATTTCCTTCTGTCTTATGTTTATAGGTGATGCAGATTGTGATACCTATATTTTAGAAACTGAATATAAGAGAAGAGGAAATGAGAGGCTATAGTAGTTTAAGTGAGACTGTTCCCCATAGGCTCAGATATTTGAATACTTGGTTCCAAGTTAGTGGTGCCATTTACGGAGGTTCAGGGGGTGAGGTAATGCCTGAACAAGTATGTCCCTGAGGGAAGACCTTGAGAGTTAAAAAGCCACACTTACTTTCAATTTGCTGTCTCTTCTTCGTGCTTGTGAATGAGGATACAAGCTCTCAGCTTCCTGCTCCTGCAGCCATGCCTTTCTAATGCCATGCTCCTGTTATGATTGACTCTTATCCCTCTGAAACTGTAAGCCCAATAGGCTTCATTTTATAAGTTGCTTTGGCCATGATATTTTTTCATAGCAACAGAGGCAAATGATGTTTTTTTTCAACACCTAGAGTACTTTAAAGTTGTAATCATTGAGTCTGTACATTAAGAAAAACATATTTATAATTAACTAATTTTAGATATTATATGAATTTATACCTGCAAAGAGAAATTTCTTGCTTTTGTTAAAATCAAGAATGATTTTATTAATTTCATTGTTGATCTTATAATATAATTACAGCATTTCTCCCTTTCCTTTCCTCCCTCAACACCCTCCTATATATTCCACCTATGAATATTTCAAATTCATAGCCTTATTTTTTTTCACTAATTGTTATTGCACGCATGTCTATGTGTGTATATACACTTATATATTCCTAAATATAACCTTCTCAGTCCATATACATTTTCAGGGTGACAATTTATATAATTTTTCTTTTCAAACTTATGCAATTCTCCACATACTATGTAGCTTGGAAGCAGATTTTTGAATCATTAAATACTGAATTCCATTTACAAAGAATTTCACCCAAAATATATTTGTTTATCTTTACAAAATGGAGTGACTTAAAGATAATAAGTTTTCTACTCTCATGTGCTCTTCAGATCAAGGAAATCCTTCACCTTCTTTGTTAGTGAGATCAATTATTCATAGCAGAAAACTCATTTATCTTTTTGCTTTCAGTACAGATGTGCCATTTAGATGTATAAACACATTTATTCAAAAGAAAGGTGATAAGAACATACTGTTGCTTTCAAATTATTTTATGATTAAAAAATAACAGAATGACCCTATTGCTAGGAAAATAAAGAGGATTAAATGCAAAGATAATGAGAAATGGAAGATATTTTTAAAGAACTCTTTATAAACAGACTTCAAAGAAAATTTCTGATAAAAAAAATATGGTTACTCTCAGTATGCTTGTAATAATCAGTGGTTCCTTCAAGAAGGGTTAGTAACAGAATTTGTGGTAGACAATTTAGAAGCTTTGATAAATTCATTTTACCTGAAAGGTCTGAGGGTGTCTGAAAATCGGTTTATCACACTCTACTACATTATTTCAATTCAATTTACACAATTCTTTCATAACAGCAACAGTTGTACTTTCTGATTGGACAATATTTTTGTCTTTATCTGAAAAGCATGAGGCTATACAAAATGAGTTGATACTTCTCTGCCTCCCCATGGACATGAAGAATGGATAAACAACAAATTTATTCTTTTCTTGTGTCAGCACTCTACTCATTTATGCCCAATTTCATACTTTGAAAGCCCAATGACTTCTTTTATATAATTCATGGTGAAACTAAAATAAGACAAATATTAAAAAATAAGTATCCCACAATATAAGTCATGCTATGCTATTAATATTCCCCTAGTTCCCCCTTTGTGAATGTTTGTTCCACATTGTGCTCCTGCATGATTCTGCCAGGCTATTATGTAATAGTAAATCATTAGCAGTGGCAGGATTTACACATATCTGAACCTTCCTTGCTTGGCTTAGCTGCACTACCAATTTCAGGCCTGAATTTATATGACAAGAATCTTTGCATGGAAAGTACATATTGAGAGTCTGTGACTATTATCAGTAAGTATTTTATTTTATTTTATTTTTTACTTTGAGTTATATTGCTATAGGCCATTAACTAGACACAATCAAGAATTGTGATTTTCGAAATGAGAGGTGTGTACAAAATTAATAAATTCAATAGACAGTCAGTGTGATCAGGGGAGGCTAGAATAGCTCTGCTTACAAAATGCATTTTATTATGTCCCTAACTTAAAATAATAGTACGGTAATGGTTTGTGACTCAGAACTTCAGCAGAACCCTCACAGAAAATTCATATGTCACAAAAATATATAAGCCTGCCACATATATTATTGTTCACTATCCTAGTATAACCTGGAGACATGAGCTTTGTATTAATAACTATTGGAAGGCAATTTAGCACTGGAGAATTGACTGAATTGACTGCAATTTCCTTTGATCACTAAAACCTTCCCTAAGTTAGTTCTGTCATTTGTCTCCTCAGACTCCAGCCACTGGAGTTTCCATATATGCTCCCTCTACCTATTGAAGTGAATCGTTTGAAGTGGAGAGAATAAGGCGATTGAATTCATGGCAGTAAAAAGAGTGACAATCCAATTCAATAGCTCAAAGGAGGCTCACATTTTATATGTGCTAAATATGCCTCGCCACTCTTATCATGCCACTTCACAGCTCATGCCACTTCACAGTTCCTTTAAAGCTCGCCATGGTTATTTTGAGAGTGAAAACATTCTCTACAAACATTTCTCAAACTGCTTTGGAGCATTTATGAGGATATGGAAACTTTCATTACTACTTTCTTTAAAGCTTTGAAATACTCAGAGGAAGCAAACACTTTGAGGAAAGTTTGCCAGCCTGCTTCTCACTTTTCTTCGGGTGAAGAGAACATATTGTCATTAGAATTTTGTTTATCTCTTCAGTTAAATCAAACTTGTGCCACGATATTATCAAAATAACAAAATAGAAACTTGAGATTTAGGTTAGATAAATGGCTGCTGATTTCTCCGATGTACTTTTCTGTCTAATTGGACAAGACAGGAAGCAAACTGTTTACACTATCTTATTAAGCAATGTGACCTAAAAGTTCCATTGTGAAGACAAGATTTTCTGCTCATAATGAGGATCTTTATCCAGCCAGGAATGCAGATGCTAGTTATGAAAGGAACTGTTCAGGAAGAAATCATTAAAGGGTGATGGGCAGGATCGATACGAATCTTGGCAAGCCAGATATTCAGATTTGAACATCTTGAAACATGATCTGTACTTGAAGGAAGGCTAGCTTTGTGCATGTGAATGCTATTCACAAGATCAGTCCTTCAAACAGTTTTGCCTCATTATTCTTTTGCTCTGGGCTTGAAAAGTATATAGCCATTCCAGCCTCAAAACATATTTGTTGGTATTGCTGCTTGGGATGCTGGTTTGGGTTTTCTTGTTACAGGAAAAGTTAATGAAGATTTTTTTTCCTGCTACTATGGTCAGACTTTAGTTATAAATGGTTATGTATCAGAGTAATGAAGCCTTCCTATACTTCCATATTAGGCAGTAGATTGTGAACCTAAGGGCAAGCAGCAGTGTTTCCTTGAGCAGCAAGGCTGGCAGAAGACAAACAATATCATCTACATACTATTATCACTTTTGGTTATATCCTTAAGCATTTTATATGCTATCACAAGTGTGTGTATGTGTGTGTATGTGTGTGTGTGTGTGTGTGTGTGTGTGTGTGTGTGTGTATGTACGATTGAAAACAGAGGTTGCTAGACCAACCAACAGATAAATTAGATCAAACTACATATTTATAAATATTCATTTATCCATCTTTTTTTCACTATATACCATACATTGCAGTACTCACCATTGATATTATAATAAATGACTTATTTGCTCTAATTCATTTATTCAGCAGATATTAAATTTGCTTACTTGATATTCATGTCAAATCTTGTGACACATCGTATGTTGTAGTGGTAGGGTATAGACAGCAAGAATATAATTATGCCTACAAATTATATAGTTCTATATTTTGTGTGTATAAAATCTTCACTTTGAATATTTGAGATAATTTTTTCCTTTATGGTTTCTTATAGGACTCTTTTGTTGTACATAACAGAATTTCTTTTGGACCAACAACCAGCTCCCTTATAATGACATGGAGAGTTATTATTAGTTGTGAATGCTCAGCCTTATCTTATGCTTGTCCCACTAGCTCTTATAAGTTAATTTAAATTGTTTCTCTTCATCTATATTTTGCCTCAGGCCTTTATACCTTTCTTTCATTCTGTATGTCCTAATCTGTGTCTGGAAGGATGGCAGCTGCCTGGCTGGCCCTGGGTTTCTCCCTCCCTTTCTCTCTCATTCTCTTCTCTCTCTGTGTTTCTGTGTCTCTGTGTCTGTCTGTCTGTCTGTCTGTCTCTCTCTCTCTCTCTCTCTCACACACATACACACACACACACACACACACACACACACACACACACACACACACCTAGATTACTCCTACTTATTCTCTCTGTCTACCAGCCCTGTCTATCCTTCTCTTGCCTACCTATTGGTCTTTTGGCTTTTTATTAGACCAATCAGTTGATTAGGCAGGCAAAGCAACACATCTTTACATCGTAAAACAAATACAGCATAAACAAATGTAACACATTTTTACATCATTAAACAAATGCAACATGAACAAATATAACACATCATTACATAGCTAAAGCAATATTCCACTACAATTAGACATAAGACATTTATCTGGAAGTTTTTAGATAATTTCTGTCAATGGAATGTAAGATATTATTAGGACTATGACTTAGGGTGGCTGTCTTCATTTATGTTTGCTTTGGTTGTTGAGCTTTGGGGATATATTTCTTTAAAGTTTTATGGTATTTGAGATTCCTAGGCAACACATCTTCAAATATACATGCATTTTTCTGTTGCTGCCTTCTTTGCTTTCACTTCCATATGTTAGAACATATGATGTTTATAAACAGCTCATTAAAGTTCTGGTTTTTAGTCACTTTACGCTTCATGCTTCAAATTTAGTTGGTTCAATTGCTATGTTTTCAAGTTCATATTTTTTTCTTCAAGTGTTATAAGCCACCATACCATACCTAGAAAGAATATTTCCCAGTGTTTTTAGCAAGGTATCATGGGCTGTTCTAGAATTCATTGTTATGTAAATCATGCTGTCCTCAAATTTGCAGCATTTCTTTTGCCTCTGCCTCCAATGTCCTATGATGACAGACCTTTGCAAACTCACCTGGCTTCATTCACTGCATTTTTCTACCTCTAGAGCTTTTGACTGGGTATAATTTATAGTTTCCAATTATGAACCGTATTTTAATGTTTATCTTTGTGTTTATGAATATATATGCATTTAAAGGTGCTATTTTTAAAATATTTATTTTTATTTTATGTGCACAAATGTTTGCCTGCATGTATATATGTTTACATACTGCATGCATGCCTGTTGCCTGCACACGAGAGAAGAGAGCATTGAATGCCCTGGAGCTGGAGTTACTGGCTGTTGGTAGTGCTGGGAACTGAACTCCAAGCCTCTGGAAGAACAACAAGAAATCTTAACCATTGAACCATCCCTTTAGCCCATTAGACCATTATAATTGCATATTAAATGATTTTTTTCTGGTAAATTCAACTCTTTTCAAACTTCATTCTATTGTTATTTTCTTTATTGTTAAAAAATATATTGCATGTTAATCTCATATATATATATATATACACATATATATATATGAGATCTGTTTATTTATTGAAGTATAGTTTTAGGTTGTCAGATACTAAATTTTATTATATATTTTTACTATTGCTACTTTGTTCTGAAGTATTAAATAAAAAGTATTTGAGGACTATTTTTAATCTCTGTTACGCCAGGAAATCTTTAGTCCAGGAATACTTTGCCTCCAAAAGCAGACTATGAACTTCCTTTGAGATTTTTAATCAATTCCAACTTATTAAATTATCTCTACAATATGATGAGTTAACATATGATCTTTACTTATAAATATGTTAACTGTTAATTTTTTCCATCCTTGAAGAATTGTGTAATAGTATTCATGCTCAAAATTGTAGCTCAGGATTACAAATATGCGTCTATAGACCCATGCCGCCCTCTCATTCCACACCTCCACTTTACCTGATATTAGCCAAGTTGAATCCAAGATGCCTTAAATATTCTAAGTGATGATCTGCGTTTCCTTATTTCTGAAGGACTGCTAGTATTTAGTATTATTCCTCCTTTTTGTGAGTTTCATGGAAACTGCTTCTTAGCATTAAGGTAGGTCAAGGGTAGGGTTAGCATCATTTGTAATTTCCTTCTCTTCATAATTGCAACCTTTATTTTATTCTCCAATGCTTCAGTATCATAAATTATTTTATTATATTGGGCTTTCTACTTGATTCTTGCAGGAGAATGACTCACATAACAGCTAAATCTTCTGAGCTGAAGAAGAATTTAGTGAAGATAAGACATAGAAAAATTTATATGATTTATTTAATCAACAAGGTGAAGAAAAAACTAAACAATAAGACATTGTTTTAGCAGTAATGTAAAACCAACTTTTTAGCATCCAGAAAAATATGTAAAGTTTGCATCATCATTTAATTTATAGCTATTTTAAAACATGCATTATTAGCTCTAAAATGATACTTTTTCATTAAAAGAAAATCTAAGTCATACAAATGTATAATGTATTCTCAGTTAAGACCTTAGTTAAGTGTGCTGAATTATTATTATGTTTTTTTAAATTTTATTTTATAAATTAATTTATTTAATTAATCAATTTAATTTATTAATTTAAAAATTGCTGGAGAGGATGTGGAGCTAGGGGAATTCTTCTCCACTGCTGTTGGGAATGAAAGCTTGTACAACAACTGTGGAAATCCATATGGCGCTTTCTTAGAAAATTGGGAATCAATCTCCCCCAAGACCCAGCTATATCACTCTGTTGCCTACTTTTTATTTGCCTATTCTCTTTCTTGTAAGTTTGTATTTTCCATCAAATGCCAAAAGTAGGAAAATTTTAATATAAAAGAAAAAATGTCTGCAGATACGTTCTGTTCTACAGGTAATGTACTCCATAAATCTGTAGTTACTTATAACTGTGCTTAGATTAAACACATGCTATTTGTAATGTGAGTGTGCAGATAAAGCAATTGTTAACTACATACTTGTGCTAAGGGTTTAATATATAAAGTCTAGGAAGTTGAGATGTGAAGAGACTGATAACACAGGCTCCCTGGAGCTTGGTTTTTAAAGTATTGCTTTTTATATTTGTATATTTGAATTTATATTTAGTGGTACATTTGATTTCATGATTTGTATGGGTATTGCTTTAAAGCTTAAGTCTAATTCAGCTACCAATTGTCATGAAGATTCTGTACCTATATTAAAGCTCAGCTGCTTTTTTTTTACTTTTTTCTTTTCCTTTTTGTTTCTTTTTTTAACCTTCTGTATATATTCATTCTTGCTTTAGCTTTTGATGTAATTAATCTTCTTCTGGCTCAAAATTATGTTAATTGTAATGAAAGGTACTTATATACTCAATTTTTATGAAAATATAATTTTCTTTTCCCTTTTGTCGACTCATTGTTATTTTAATCATTTTCTTTCTTACCATAATTGTTTAAATTATAGGTGACTTCCCAGTCCATGCATTTTTCTTAACAGAAACGTTTTTCCTAGCTATGCTCAATTAAGCATTATACAAATAGCCTCAATTTTCAAGGTGCTATGCATTTGAGAATACATAAAATGCTTTAATGATTGATATTTTGGTCCTATCACTTTATTCTCATAATTGACTTGCTGTCATCTGTTCTGCTATAGTGACTTCATTGTAAAATGATGACAGTGTGGCTACAAAGGAATCTCTAATTATCAAATAGGGTCTGGGTCCCAGGGATCTGATAAATGGTGGGATACAGAACAAATGGCCTTGTAAGCATTTGTCTTTTGATAGAACTGTAATGACAAAATCAATATGAATATAATGCTTTCTTTATGTATTAAAACAAATACCTGCTTAGAAGATTTTACTGTTTCCTTTAAATGTCCAAATGCTAACAAAATGTATGAAGAGATTTTAAAAAATGTTGAAAATGTTACAATGACATGAATTAGCCATCAAAAGTATGTCATGCATTTAAAAACATGAGTAGTCAGAATAACTATGAATTCCTTTAACTTAAAAAATCAAACTAAACAAGTTTATAAATAATACACAAGCACATATAAGGAAATTAACATTTCATCAAACACATTTAACTTTATCAGAAAAATGTCTTTCTTCCTTTGACCACTTCTGAATTCATGAATTATTAAGTTTTCATTTGAGCTACAGTATTGCATTTAGAATTATTTGTTCAACATTTCTGATACTGGAATGTATATGTATTAAATCTCAAAAATGTTTCATTACAGTTGAGAATTAACTTATATACTTTTAATATCTTCAGATTTGTTTAAGTTGTGTACATTAAACACAAATTAAATGTTTTCAAACTTTTTTATTAACTAAATTTTTTCTTTAACAACTTCATTCACATATATAGTACATTCTGTTTACGCTTCAACAACTTCATTCACATATATAGTACATTCTGCTTACTCTTACTTTCCCGCTCTCTCTTATCAACTTTACACCTCAGTCATCCTTATTCCTCACTCTCAACAGCACAAATCCCCTTCCTACATTCATGTCTGTTTGTCTGGTTTTCTTCTGACCCACTGATTTTGACTAAGACCTTCTGTGTGACCACAAGTTTGGAACCATACACTGAAACCTGGTGCCTTCTGTCCTTCCTCCAGAAGTTTCTGAGAATATTGCAGTGGGGGGCAAGGCTCTATGAACCCCTTCCTGGGGGCTCATGTATTGCTCTTGATAAGCTCCATCAACTGCCACTGCTGTGAGATCATGTGTCAGTTTTTATGCATCTATGGTTCCTATTGGTTGTAACTTTTAATTTTCTTTATATATTCAGTTGAAATTTGTGCAGTGTTCCAATGGAAGCAGATGGTAGAATGTTTCAGATACCATTCCTCCTCTCTAGATTTGGATTATAGTTCAGTATCTAAACATTCAATGTATATGCTCACAGCACTGAGAACAATATCATGCATCTTTTCAAAGACAGAATAGTGACCACAAAGCAGCTGGAAATATGTATATACTTGGAGAGCTCAGGCTGCCTCTTTCTTCACTCTTAGCTTCAGTTTGTTACTCTACTCAGCTTTGGGTTCAGGTCAACTTCTGTGGTATATCTCTATAGTTCTCTGGTTCACTGCACCTCTTGTTCTTAGTAGGTGGCATAAGGTGAAGTTTGGAGATGATTTTGCTGTATTTTCTACATGTCCTGAGTGAGAGGTTTGATGTTAGAGTTTCTTTAAATAGTTGCTCCTTTCTTTCCCAAGTGTAACAGATACCATAGGAAGGCAGTTGGCAATTTACCATCTATTTCACATAGATTGTAATCTTATGTCTAAAGTTCTTTTCTGCTATCATTGATTCTGGAGAGCTTCCCTTATTCTTATAGATTCAGATTCACA
Organism: Peromyscus californicus insignis; assembly: GCF_007827085.1. Lineage (NCBI taxonomy): Eukaryota > Metazoa > Chordata > Mammalia > Rodentia > Cricetidae > Peromyscus > Peromyscus californicus. Next base: position 70,878,144 of record NW_026294391.1, on the reverse strand, counting down.
GAGAGGTAGTGGAGGCTTATCCCTCCCTACCAATTTTGTTGAGTATATCATGCAACAATCTATTTTTCTTTGATAAATCTAATGTTCAAAATTTCCATATAAATTATCTTGGTCATTGTGCCTTATCATAGCAACAGAATAGCAATTAATACACTGCCAAAACAAATAATATGGCTCAATGTCAGTATAATAGTGCCTTCAAGTATTGAATATTATGTAAAGTTCAGTTAGTGAAGGTAATTGCCCTCATTGCTTTCTTCATTTGGGTGCTCATATTGTCTATTCTTAAAAATAGAAAGGATGAATGATAGCTCACAGAGGTGTACTGTGACTTTTTTCTCTGGTTCTAACAATGTCCCATAGTGAATATCCAACATTAATGAAATTATTTACTTCATTCAGTCATCAACAACTAATACATATTTTTAAATAATTCACTTATCTAATAAATACTACTCAGTACCCATTGAAACAGACTCCTTCGATGCTGCTTTCTTGCCTATTCAAAGGAAAAAAATTTCAGCCTTCATTACAATATTCGTAATTTATTCATGGTTAACCTTAGCAGATCTTTTATTGCACACAATCTTTGCAGAAATAATATTAATAGTAGCTATCTTTTCTTAGAACATGATATCACTTTAAATATACAGTCTCTGAAGAAACTGATCTGACATAATTCTACAAATATGACATATTTAGCCATCTTTAGGTCCTGGAGGTAATGTTTTGTCAATTAAAATTTTATGTAGTTTTATTTATTTCATTAAACACAGTAGATATACTTTGATTATGGCTTCTTCCCCCAAAGTCTGTATACTCAGCCCATCTTGAAATCAGAAAGTATTCTATTATTGCTCTCAGAAACTGTTTCATTGTGTAGAATTAAAATAAATCTTCTCTAATACATCTCAAGGACTTCTAGTGCAAGAAATTGATTTTTTCGGCATTACTATACTCAGCATTAGAGTGACAAGTGTTGACTACACACTTGCCCAGAAATAAACATTTTTACAGACCTTAAATCTTTGATTCTATAGTTCAGCTATCTATTACATCATCCACAAGCTTGACACAGATATCAAAGCATCATCATTACAGGATGGGAACAAATATGTGGCTTCTTGGTGGCTTAATCTATCATAAGCATCTTTTATTTTAATGTAATGATCATAAAGAATCCACCTCTTCTAGAGAGTTTGGGTGCTGGATAGACCTTTTAGATTAAATGAGTGAATGGCAATGTGGTTTCAAATATTCTATTGCCATCATAGAGTAAGCAGATGGCAACATTATATGACATCCTTCAGTGGGATGTTGTCACTTTCCCTTCATCTAACCAGGATATTTAGGATAAAGGATAGAATCAAGAAGCCAAAGTTAAGCACAATAATTCAAACTGAAAGCAGATTTTTTTTAACCTCTGGGTGTCTTAGATAACAAAGGGCACCATCAGAGCATTTTTAAAATATATTGTGTCTATTTTCACCGACTTTCCAACTTTAAGTTAGATAAATATAGAAGTCTCTTGCCTCAAAGATTCCCACAATATCTACCAGGATAATATATGTGTCCATATATTTTAATGTCCTAATGAAAGGTTTCAAATGGTTCCTTCTTAACTGTTTTGGAGATGTCAAGATTACTAATGGTAGTCAACAGACATACTCACTTCTGAAAATACCCAATGGAACTTTTACTTCTTTGATAGGTTTCATGTATTCCATTCAGTTAACAGGCATAACTGGGGACTAGAGAGATGGTTTAGTGGTTAAGACCTCACTACTCTTGCATGGAACCAAGGTTTGGATCTCAACACCCACACAGTGGCTTACATCCATTCATAATTCCAGTTCCAAATGTTCCAGTTCCCTCTCCTCCTCATGCACTACACACACACATACATGCAGACAAAACACTCACAAACTAAAAATATAAATAGATATTTTAAAAATATAATGGATCTATCAAATGATTCTGATTATTATTTAACCAAATAAGTGATATTAATCCCATTTCTTGGTTTTATTACTTGTATAGGGATTTGAATTCAAGCTGCATTAGGATATTCATTCCCTATACCAACGCAAAACATACCCTTGTGCTGACTTTGTAGTTTTAAAGTGTGGAAACTTCTAAAGATCTTGCTTTTTATTACCCCACCACATGTTTCTCCCCTTCCTGGACAAATGTTGAACTTCCTAGTAAGATAGTTGCCATCTCTAAAAGCCTTAGCAATTATGAGTCCTAAGTTGATGTTAAGGAATCAGGGTGAATTGTGTTGTCTGATCCAAATGTCAAGTGATACCTTGACATTTTTTTTTTTTGATTTATGGGGCTCTAAGGGTATCTAACTATGGGTTTGTCTTATCTTGCCAGATTTATTCCACAGTGTAGTGAGGAAAGCTCCCTTTCCTGGAGGTTCCTGTATCAACAAGAATAGCAGTACTTCACCTGGTTTAGACCTAATGAATCTTATTACTTAACGAACCCTTAGGATTATCTAGACAAACCAATCACAAGTTACATGAGTATGTTCACTTTTTAGAAACTTGTGATTCACTTTGGATACTCTAGCACCATAACAAATTTTGTGAAATAAATATTTTAAAGGCTTAGGTTTAGTCATATGAGTGTGTGTGTGTGTGTGTGTGTGTGTGTGTGTGTGTGTGTGTGTGTGTACATGTGCATATGCATGCTTGAGTGTTCACATGCATGAGTGTTCCCATATATGTGGGTGCTTACTAGCTTGCTCTCATGGCTTGCCCAGATTGTTTTCTTATATAATCCAGACCACTTGACAAAATACAATATTATTATACTCATGAAAAAATATGTTCTATTTATGTTTCTCAGAGATTATTTCCTCCATTTGTGATTATAGCTGCAACTCGGCTATTATCATTCTTGATATTTTAGTGGGTTTCTACTGTTTACCATTAACTAAATGCTAAATAGTTTATATAAACTATTTTATTTTATATTTTAAAATACACATTTTTTATTTTTGTGTCTCTCTGTGTGTATATGTGCACTTGTGTGTAGGAGCACATGAAGGACAGAAGAGGGCACTGAGCTCCCTGGAGCTGATGTTACAGGCAAATGTCAGCCACACAATACAGGTGATAGGAATTGGAGTCCAATTCTCTGCAAAAGCAGTAACATTCTTAATTACTGAGCCATATCTCAAGCCCCTATACACACTATTTTATTTGTTACTCAATAATCTTCTGAAGTAAGTATGAGGGTTTTTCTAAATTTGTATATTATAAAACTGAAGCCCATAGAAATGAGATAATATATTGCAGTGACAAGATTTTGATGATGGTGATAGCATTTTAAGTTCTGAAATTCATTTAGTGCTTTTCTAAAATTATTCTTAGTTTTATATATGTTCTCAGTCAATTCACCCATTATCCTCTTGAAATAGAAAACTATTACCTCTGTTTTGCTTCTTGATTTTTGTTTCATTGGCTTACTTTTTTAATAGTTAAGGTTATGTGAGTTTAAATAATTAATCCAATGTGACAGAGAAAGAATACCAACTTAGGTTCTCTAGTGCTAAATTATTGACTTTCCACTACTCCAACCATCCTCTGTAAGAAGCTGTAATTAATTGTAGACATGTGAATTACAGCAAAATGCTCAGGAGTTCAGCTGATACAAAAAGACCAGACATTATTTATTGATGAGCACCTGTTTGCCACTTATTAAGGATTTAAAAGTGAATAAGACACAAAACATGGACCGTTATAATATGTCACTTTTTCCATCTTACCCTATAATCCAACCTGGTCAGAAATATCAAAATTATCATAAGAACTACCTTTAAAATAGAGGTATGAACAGAGAAAACTGTCTGTCTGTGGCAGATAGACAGTTTCTTCTGTTTGGCTCTGTGTGGCAATAGACAGTTTCTGCAGTTATGTCAAAACTTTTCTATAAATCTAATGTTATTATGTAATCTACACATTCATTAAAAATAACATGGAAAGGAGTCATTGTTAATCTATTTTCTAAACAAAACACCTGAAATAATGATATAATAGCACTTGGCCTTAAAAGCAACATTCATTACCACTCCTAAATAAAAAGACATATTAAATAAACCAAACAGAATCCAAATATAAAATAATATATACTGTGTTCAGATATTTTATAATACTGCTTAATTAAAATTCAAACATTTTTATATCTGGCCTGGAGAGATGGCTGAGTGGTTTAAATCACTGGTTGCTTTACTAGAGGACCTAGTTTGATATTCACCACCCACATGAGGGCTCACAGCTGTCTGTAACTTGAGTCCTGGGGATCTGACACCCTTTTCTGGCCTCCACAGGCCTTGCCCACACATGGTGCATAGATATGCATGCAGACTAAATATCCATACACATAAAATTAAAAAAAAAAGTATCTAATCATCAGTGTTAGTAATCAGGAAGACATTTCTCTCTTGAATGGAGGCTAGTATCCTGATCAATGTTAGACTTTTTATTAATCAACACATGTAGCATGAATCCTAATTGGTCTTATAATAAAAACCTGGAGCCAGATAGCAAGGCAAATGCTGAACGATCAGAAGAAACAAGCCACAGCCACTTTTCACCTTGTCGACTCCTCAGCTGAAATTTAAGGGAGATCCTATCTCCAGGAATCCTCAGAATGAATGCCCCTGAGTCCTTACCCAAAAGGGTGGAGTTCCTGTATCTTGCCTTACATGCCTTTCTCAGCCCAACCATATCATTTCTTGTCTCATCCTTCCTAGTGCTTGGGTTAATGGTGTGTATGCTTCCCAAATACTGGAAGCAAAGGCATGAGATCCCAAGTGCTGGGATTAAAGGTGTATGCCACCACTGCCTGACTGTTTCTCTTTTAAACTGAATTAATCTTGTGTAGTCCAGGGTGGCTTTGAATTCACAGAGATCCTGAGGGACCTTTGCTCCCTGAGTGCTAGGATTAAAGGTGTGTGCCACCACTGCCTGGCCTCTATGTTTAATCTAGTGGCTGGTTCTATCCTCTGATCTTCAGGCAAATTTTATTTGTTAGAGTACAAAATATCACCACAAACAGGCAACATATATTATTTTGTGCCATTTTCCTTGACATTATGCTTTAGAGATTCATCCATGACTTTGCATGTACCTATTTCTGTCCAGTGTTGTCCAATGTTGTAGATTCATGTTTTTTATTCTATCAATGGTATTATTTATCTTTTATAAAAACAGGGCTTCATATCCTCTGTCATGATGATTGCCTTTGTCTATTTGAATGCTGTAACAAAATATCATATACTAAATGAATTACAAAAAATCGAAATTTATGCCCCATATTTCTAGAGGCTAGAAACTCTAAAATCAAAGCACTTGCAGATCTAGTGTTCAGTGGTAGCCCATTTTCAAGTTTACAAATATCTCTCACTATTTTCACACAGTAGAACCAGTAAAGACACTGTCCATGAGCTTTTATAAGAGCAATAATTCTATCCATTATGGCAAATAATGTTTTCCCCACATATTACTTAATTCAAATACACATTATTTAAAAAACTATAGAAATACATATAATTAGAACAACACACAATTAAAATCTATCCATTATTTTATTTGGCCATTTGGTAAAATACTTTGCTTGCCTAGTATTAAAGACACATACATTTATTTGTATACACATTTTATTTTATAGATCTTAGTGAAAAAGAATAAATTCTGTGGAGTGGTAGATACACTAATTATCATTTAAATGCTTGCTTAAGTTCAAACTAAAAATATTAATGAACAATTTTGGTAAATACAGTCACTATCTCCCATCATTTTGTCTATTCTTTAGTATTAGTGAAAAGTTTTATGAATGAATTAAAAGAAAGTGATCAAGTAATTCTTTACATATAATTTTAAATACAAATATGCATTAATATTTTTGTGACCATTATAAATTTTCAGCTATGACTTTCTGAATTTGGGATATGCAATGGAAATGTGGTGTGCAAAAATGATAATTACCTACAGTAGTTTATATATAAGGAAATACATATTAACTTTACCAAGAAATATTTGGGATAGAAATTATATATTGTGTTAAATGGTCATGACATATGAGTAAATAGTGAAAATGTTTTCTGGTTTGGTGAAGGGAAAGAGGAAACATTCTACTTTTGACCACTGGAAGTTCTTTTCACATGTATTTATGATTCAAAAAATGTATTAAAAATTCTTCTTCCCTTATCCTCTCATACATATAAAAATGTTATAGTTCTGAAAGGACAAGTGGACATAACCCCCCATCCTTAACCTGGAAGCTATCTCTAATGGATTACCTCCTGGAAAATAAACTATGCTTAAAGGTAGGCTTCAATATATACCAGAAAACAAACTCAATGGCAACTTGGAGGTTCCTTGTCTCATAATGACATTTTTTAATATTAATTTTTATTTTATTTGCATATATTTTGTTGTTTTCTCTCTTCTTTCTATAGGTTCTTTGATTATACATAATGGCTTCTTGATTGCAATCAAGTGGATCTCTGCATTTATATCTGTTTCTTTTGCCTTTTCTTGGGCTCTTTTCCTTCTGTTTGTGTTGTTTTATTTTGATACATTATTTTATATTATTATCCCTTAGAAGTCTGTTTTCTAAAGAGAAACAGAAAGTGAGTAGATCTGGATGGTACAGGAGGTGGTGGGGAACTGGCAGGAGTTGAGGGAGGAGAAACTGTAATCAGGATATATTATGTGAGAAAAAAATCTTTCCAATAAAAGGAGGGGTTATAGTTCACAAATGGAGAGTTCTAATGAATGTGAACTTCTTGTTTTCTTATTCCTTTTCTTCCAAGCAGAGCCATAACCAAGTTTACTTTAAAATCTAAAAGATTGTAATTAAAAAGAAATCATATAAAGCTTTATGATTCTTTTACTTTGCAATGCCAAATGAATTTATATTTTCCCTCCAATCTATGTATTCTAACTGGGGAACACATAGGCTGTTTGAAAGAAAAAACTAATTCAGATAGAGAAAAAGAATAAAAGTTGTTTCACCAGGCATGGTGGCACACACCTTTAATCCCAGTGCTCAGCAGGTACAGATTTGTGGATCTCTGTACTTTCAAGGAAAGAAACAAAACAAAAACGTACAAACAAAGAAAGTCCCTTCAAGAAAATCTTTAGATATGTATATAGAAAGGAAAATCTGTGGTAATTCCCCTTCAGGCTTTACTTCTAGATTCTGTCCCAGATCATTTTGCTTTAGCCATATTTAAGCACAGCACAATTTTGAAAAATGTATTTAGGTAACAATTAACTCAGCCCCAAGTGTACAGCAATTTAAAACATGTTTGCATTGAGATTTCTTATAAAGTACATCTGGCTTCTTTCACAAGAATAGGTATTGTTGACTCAGAGATAGTGCCCAAGATTTAGTACTAGGCAGTTTGACTGAGGTAAACATAAGGCCTGTATGTGTTGGGATTGGCCTGACCCTAAAATAACATAGAAGTCATTTAGGCTGTTGTAAAGCACAAGTGACCCCATTCATACGAGATGGTTTTAGAGTGTAAAAGCAATGCTCAAGATTTAGGGTAAAAGTTCTTAAAAAGTAAAAACAATTTCTGGGAGATAAGGCAGAGCCTGTCTCATCAGACAGCAAAGCATCACCAGGTTGTAAAAGGACATCATTCACATCATTCCTAGCATTCCAGAGGAGCAGCTTCACACCTCATTCCACTCATTGAATGGGTAAGCTATGTGTAAAACTTTCCTGGCTTCTCCAGTGCTTATCTGCGTTCACAAGGCTCTTTGTTCTCTACAGAAAACATGGGGTTTAGAATGAGAAAATAACGTAAATTGATCAACTATGACATGAAAGGGCACCAAAAATAAGATTTCTGTACTTTCTGTTTTTTCCGTTGAGGGTTCCGTTTTTGTTTTTGTTTTTGTTTTTTGTTTTTGTTTTTAACAAATGCCTTGCTATGTAGTCAAGGTGGCTTCCAACCCATGACAATCATCTTACTAGACCCTTCAGAGTGCAGAGACTGCAGACATGCTTTACCACACTCAACTCCAAAAAACCAATGTCAGGTGTGGCTGGAGAAAGCATTGGTTCTCAAGCCTTACTATTGCCTTCGCACTAAAATAGTTCTAGCATAGAATATCCTAGAAGAAAAGGAAAATACAAGATCCAGATGAAGCAACCAGAGACATGTTATTTAGTGGAAGAATGAGAAAGTCAAAAAGAGAAAAAAGTTTCAACTATTCACAGGGCTTTATCTTTCTAACAGATTTTGTTGTGATAAAAATAACCTGGGGGGGGGAATAATAACACAAAAACAAAACAAAACAGCAAATATCAAGATGACCAAGCTCCAGTACTATCAAATTTAAAGTCTGAGATTATTAGAAGCCTATTAAATAAAGATTTATTTTTATTTGTAGCTACACAAAAACACGTTTATCTCAAGAATTTAAAATATTGTCAAAAGCTAGTACTAAGTAATCCTGGTTGTTTATGCAAAATTGCAGGCAAAAAATAATGGTATGACCTTATCTCACACAACTTTGGCATAAAAAGTTGCTACTCACCAAATGACTAAATTTTATACTTCATGGGATATTTAGTTAGTCTAGCTACTTTGGGAAAATGCATATGTCAATACAGGAGGTACTTAGGTCAGGCAGAAGGAGACAACATAGCCCTAAATTTTATCATCACCATCATTTTCCACATTAACAAATAGTTAAGTCATTTTTCAAAAATCAACTGGCTATATTTACATAGAGAAACTTAGAAACAGCATAAAATATATAATAATGTTATCAAGTTGAGAAATCATAACACATACAGATTTTGTTTTCCTAAACTCCAGGATAAACATAAGAAACAAATAGAGAAACATGAAGGAAAGACAAGCTGTAATATAGCTCAACTCATTAGGAAGCAGAGAATAACAGGAGCCCAGAAGGAGATATTGAATAGTATCAGTATAAAGAGCCAGGAAACGAAGACACACAATCAGGACAATGAACCAGTGCAAGTTTTCAACTTTCAATTAATCGATAATACCAAATGTTTTCTTTAAATGCCTCTTAGAATAATGTCTGTGGAGAAAATAATTTTTAGTGGTTAATTATATTGATTTTTTTTTAGTCCCACAAAAGGGCATGAACTTTGACAGTATTTTGATTGTGATAATGATTAATTAATGCTGAATTAAATATAGACTGGTCTTGATTTCAAGAAAATTTCTGAACAACACCTGTTTGTGTCCTTGCTGTTTCTTAAGCAACTTGCTTTGCAAATCTTCCTAAGGACCAAGTCTAAAAGATGTGCAGGATATATTGAGATCTGTGAGAAATCAATACTACTCTGGATGTACTTTCTTTTCCCCGTAACAGTTTTTACAAGGTGTTCTTCCAGAAGAGACTTTGTACCAGTTTCATAATGTTTTAAGAATGGTGAAGGAAAGCATTTAATTGGGGTAGCTCTCTTATAGGTTCAGAGGTTCAGTTCATTATCATGCAGAGAGCATGGTAGTGTGCAAGCAGACGTGGTGGAGAAATAGCTGAGAATCCTACATCATGCAGGCAACAGGAAGTCGACTAAGACACTAAGCAGTATCCTGAGCATAGAAAACCTCAAAGCCCACCCCCACAGTGACACATTTCCTCCAACAAGGCCATACCTATTCCAACAAAGCTATACCTCCTCACAGTGCCACTCCTTATGAGATTATGGGAGCCAATTATATTCAAACTACCACAATGCTTAACTTGAACCTTCATCTCTATTGACCAATGTTCCTGGTACTTGAAGGTACTCTGCACACTACCAGAGAAGAAAGATAAATATCAATCCAGCTACAAGCCCTGTAATCTACACTAGTGTAGATTGCCTGCAAGATACATTGGTGCAATAGTGACATAAACATTGTGGGTGTAACCAACCACTATCTGATTGAATTTAATGGTTTTTAATACACGATTATGTATAGAAAATAAAATTTAGGAATTGGTCTTAATGGGAAGAAAAATGAATAAATATTTACCATAATATTGGAAATATTTTATTGTGGCTGTGTAAAATACTAGTACAAATATATTTTCTATTTAGATTAGGACAATGTGAAGAGTCATCAGAGAAACTCACAGAGTATTTTATCATTTGTTCTTTTATAATATTTTTACTTAATATAAATGAAATAAAATACATATTGAAAGGAGGAAAATATCTTCTTACATTTAAATGTTAGACAAATAGAATAGATGTTTCCTTGTACTGGTTTCATTTTCCTACTATGGTAAGAAGAATAATGACAACTCAAGGATATACTCAGCATAGTCCAGAGAACTTCTGAATGGACTGCCCTTTATGGAAAAAATGGTCAATGGGTACATGACTATGATAAGGATAATGAGAAAAGGTAATCAGCCTTGATTATCTGAATGGAGTTAATGCAATTATAGGAATCTTTATAAGAAGGAGGCTAGAGTAATACACAGGTATTTAAACATTTCTATTTTTGGAAGTTCTATTCAGAATCTATGGACTCTTATCCATACTGTAGACTATGTAAAGTTTTATGGAAATAGTGAAAAGATTTAAAGCCCACTCCATACGATGGGACCCATGCCGGACACTGTTTAGGTGATCAAAAACTTAGATTAGATTGACCATAGATCAGGAAAAAACTTAATACTACTGTTCTAAGTGAATACTGCAATAAAACGACTTCTAATAACATCGGGCTACACTCATCCATCCTCAGAGAATCTTTCTCCTACAGTTTGTAGGAAAAACTACAGAGACCCACAGACAGATGATATGTTGAGAGTGAGAGACCCTGGAACACAAAATCCTAAATGGGATGTCTCCATCAAATCTCTCCCCTCAGGGCTCAGGGAACTTTGTGGAAGAGGAAGCAGAAAGCCAGTGGTGATGGAAGACACCAAGAGAATCAGGCCTTTGAGGCACAACATGGCTAATGCACATAAGAACTCACAGAGACTGTGGCAGATGCACAGAGAATGCACAGGTATGAGCCAGATGAGGTCCCAGTGCTGAGAGGAGAAGTGAACACAAGCTATCTCCTGTTGATAACTGTTCACAAAAAGTGGGTTTTTTGTTGTTGATTTTTTTTCAATAGAGTCTCAATAGGTATACAAACCACACTTATAGGCCTATCCCATGCTCAGCAGGAGGTGGCCACCACAAAAGGAACATAATGACATTTTTGGAGGATCTTTATCTCATAATGCTCAATCTGGGCAGTTTTTAAGCTCACCAATCATTTGCTAATATATTAAATTTTGCAATTTTGTTTTTATCTGTTTTTCTCTCTGTATGTGAATGTGTGCTGTGTTTCCTCCTATGTATGTTTCTTCTGTTTTTTCTTGGGCTCTCATTTTTGCTGTTTGTTTGTTTGTTTGTTTGTTTATTTTGCTCTATACTGCTTCATTTGTTTTCATTTTATATTATCATTGTTGTTGTTGTTTAACTGCCTGTTTTCTCATGAGTGAGAAAAAGTAAGGTGTGGATTAGGTGGGTGGAGGAGTAAGGAAGATCTGGGAGGAGTTGGGGGAGAGGAAGCCATAATCAGAATTTTTTGTATGTAAGAAAATGCATTTTCAATTAAAAAAAGTCTATCACATGCAATGATACATTATGAACTGACCAAAGAAGTGCTCTATATCATCTTCTTAGCATAACAATTATTCATTGTTAGAGGCAGTTTGAATAAGAATAGCCCCCATAACCTTATAGAGTTGAATATTTACTTTTGGTCAGCAGGGTAGCACTATTTGAAGGGATTAGGAGTTGTGTCCTTATTGGAGGATGTGTGTCACTGGGCATGGGCTTTGAGGATTCAAAAATCCCAGTCCAGGCCCAGAGTGTCTCTGTTCCTCCTTTCCTGTGAATTCTGATGTGGAACTCTCAGCTGCTACTCCAGTACTATACCTCCCTGTGTGTCACCAGGCTCCCTGCCATCATGAGAATAGACTAAACTTCAGAAACTGTAAACAAGTCCCAATTAAGTGCTTTCTTGTTAATAAGAGTTGCCATGGTCATGGTGTCTCTTTGCAACAATAGAGCAGTGACTAAAGTGCTGTTGGAAATTATTTCTTTAATTAAAATTAATAGCAACAAAATACTTAGATGTGATAGAATTCAACCAAATATAATTATTTAAAAATTTATTTATTTAGCTAAATATTATTATAAATAGCTACAACTTATTGGATTTTAGCTTTCTTCCCATTCTTTGCCTAATAAATATCATTACAGAAACCCTATTACAGTAACTGTATCCTCTGTAACAAGGTTCTTTGTATTTCAAAGTCCTAGTTAAGTATTGTATTATTTCTCTACATTTTTCATCATTCTCCAGGTCTATGTTTCTGGAGACTATGAAGGTGAATCCTAGAGGCAATATTGCATTCATCTGAACTTACTTGCTTCTGATTTAAAGTTTTGACATTACTAAGACATGACAATGAGGTCAGAGGTGTCAGTATAAGCTGAGTACCCTGCTTGCAAAGCTGAGATAAGGAGAAACAAATGAGAGTGTTTCTATGTGTATCACCATAGCAGTTTTCCAGAAATTTTGACCAGGAGCAGAGGCAAACCTTAAGAAAAGATAATTCAGTAGCTCTCTACAAAGATATTGAATGGTTTTGGAAACCATGTATAGAGATGTTTATGTAATAATGTCCTCAAATATAACTATGATTTGTGGGGTAATTAAGAGAGTAATATCTCCATGAGAAAAATCAAACTAAACAAGCCAGAAAGATCATATTTCAAAACATATATTTATATATTGAATATTGGTGTTTACAATTTCATAAAACATATATTACTGGTTATAAAGACAATGAACATACCCAGCACAATAAAAGTGGGTAATTTCAATACCCTACCCTCACCAGGACTGGTCATCACAACAAAATTAAACGGAAAAACATATTTAAATGATATCATAGTTCAAATTGGCCTAGCAGACATCTATAGAGCATTCTGTACAAACATTACAGATTATAATCAACACTCAAAAGAATATTTCTAAACTAGAGCATCTACTAGAACACAAAACAAATATTAACAAATATAGGAAAGTTGACATGTTACATTTAATTGATTTAAAAATTTAAAATTATACTCAGGACACCCTTCACTAGCATCTAGCTGGGTGAGTCCACCTGATCCTCCCCTACATGTACTCTTTTCTAAACCCCAGATCTTGGAAGGTCCCAAATGCAATGCCCTGGCCTAATCTGGTCAATCTTGCTTTCACTGTCTCCAATCTCTTGGCTTCTTCCAAGATCTTCTCTGTGTGTGCACAACCTACAGCCCCATCCCATACCACTACCAACCTCTCTGCCAAGTCAGATCCTGCTTACCCTTTGCTAGGGTCTAACAAGTTGAATTCACCTGATCCTCCCCTCCATACACCCTCCTCAATCCTCAGATGTACCCTCCAACACCAGATTTGGACCAGAAAGCACAACCTGCACATTATACCAGCCCATTGTGTCCATTTGACTTCATTCCACCTAACCCATATCTAACCTTTAGTCTCAGCCCAGCCTGTACATCCTGTGTTCTCCCTCCACCTTCTCTTTCTGTATCAGACAAGGACCCAACAAAAGAAATTCACATTCTGCCTGGTGGTGGTGGCACATGCCTTTAATCCCAGCACTTGGAAGGCAGAGCCAGGCAGATCTCTATGAGTTTGGGGGCAGCCTGGTCTACAGAGTGAGATCCAGGACAGGCACCAAAACTACACATAGAAACCCTGTCTCGGGGGGGAAAAAAAGGAATTCACATTTCTAAATCTCATGGCAAAAATACAACCAATATGAAAGATCAAGGCAGTATCCTACCACACCCCAACAGTTTTATAGAAATGTTCACCCATGACAATTACCTAAATGAACCCCAGGACAAAGAATTTAAAAAAGACATAAACTTCATCAAAGATCTCAAGAAGTTTAAAGAAGACACAAAGAAACAGTCCAATGAACTTAAAAAGAATGAATACCTGAGTGATTCCCAGAAAATACAAACAGAAAGATGATAGAAATGGCAAAGAAAATCCAGTATTTGACAATGAAATTCAATAAACAGAAACATTTAAGAGGACTCAAGCTAAAATGAAGATTGAATAGAAAACTCCTGTAACTAAACTAGAAAACTCAAAGGACAGACTCAGGAGTAAGTAGAATGAAGCAAACAATAAAACAGAAAATCAGGACTCAAAGATAAATTGGAGAGTCTACACCAAATAAGCACAGAACATACAGGAAATGTGGAACAACATAAAAAGACCAAACTTTTGACATATAAGCATAGATAAGTTCTTAGAATACCAAGTTCATTTTACAGGCAAGATCGTCAACATAAACATAGAAAGAAGCATCTCCCATGCAGAGATATAAGAAACATATAGAACACAAAAGATACAAAACCTGAAAGGAAAATCCCCACACCACGTCACAGTTAAAACACTACATACACAGAACAAAGAGAGTGTACTAAAAGCTGCAAGAGACAAAACACAAGTCATATGTAAAGGAAAACCCATCAGAATAACAATTGATTTCTCAATGGAAAGTTTGATAGCCAGAGTAGCTTGAAACAATGCATCTCACATCCTAAAAGAACACAGTGGCCAACCTAGACTTCTGTATCCAGCAAAACTTTCTGTGGTAGTGGATGGGGAAAAAAAAAAAAACTTCTGTGATATAAACAGTCTAAAAAAAGATCTACAGATCAATCTTAAAGGAAATGTAGGAAGCAATATTTCAAGGTGAAGAGAATAATGAGCATAGTTAAGAGATGGTGAAAAGAATAGAAAAAATGTAATTACTGGAAAAAAATAACACTGAGATCATGAACAACAACAAAAACTAACAATACAATGACTGCCATCAACACACACCTTTTAGTACTTATTAATTTTAACAGGCTCAGTTCTCCAATCAAAAGACATAGGCTGGATGAATTGATCACGAACAAAACCCACTAATCTGTCGTCTACAAGAAAAACATCTTAAAGTTAAAAACAACCACTGCCTTAGAGAAAAAGGGTGGACAAAAGTATTCCAATCAAATGGGACTAGGAAGCAAGAAAAGTTTGCTACCCTAATATCTGTAGCGTGAACATTAAAAGGTCTTATTAATAAAATCAAACCTGAAGCCAGATATTGTGGTGAATGCTGGAAGATCAGAGAAGCAGAACAAGCCACAGCTTCCTCACCTTACCAGTTCCTCAGCTGATCCTCTTTCCTCAGACTGGAAGCCTCTGAGTCCTCATTCAGAATGGATCTCAGCTGAACTGCTTCTTGAAAGCCTGAAAGCTCAACTGGCTCTAGTTCCTGGTCCTCACGCCTTATATACCTTTCTGCTTTCTGCCATCACTTCCTGGGATTAAAGGCATGAGTCACCATGCCTGGCTGTTTCCAGTGTGGCTTTAAACTCAAAAAGATCCAGATGGATCTCTGCCTCCCAAGTGATAGGATTAAAGGCATGTATGCCACCATTTTCTGGCCTCTATATCTAGTGGCTGTTCTGTTCTCTGACCCCAGATAAGTTTATTAGGGTGTACAATATTTTGGGGAACACAATATCACCACATTTCCCCTTTTTGTCTAGATGTAACAGTCTTATTAAATAAGAAACACAGAGCCAAATGCAGAGTTAAAAGCCCAAGAGGTCAGAGCAGTAGCTAAGAGCTGAGACTTTAAACCCTTTCTTACCCTTTGCTGCCACTGCCATCCTTCCCCTGAGATTAAGAGTCTCATGCTCTACCGACTGAACTAGCTGGGCTTTTAACTCTGCATTTGGCTCTGTGTTTCTTATTAAGACCATTACATCTACAAATATCTGATAAAGTAGACTTCAAACTAGAACTAATCAGAAGTGATATAAAAGGATACTTCACTCCAATAGCAAACTTGACCAAAAAGACAAAATACTCATAGCAAACTTGACCAAAAAGACAATCCTATCTTAAATTTATACAAAACAAACTTTGGTGCACCAAGTTTCACAGTAAATGTATTATTGAAATTAAAGATGCAGATTAACATCAACCAATTTATAGTAGGTAATTTCAAAACCCTATGTTGTCTAGTAGAAAGGTGATCTGTTATTGGTTATAGTATTAAGGCAACTCCACATAATTAAAAGGGAGGTTTAATTTGTGGCATAACTTACAAATAAAGGGATAGATTACAGGGACCGAGAAAGGTGTAGTGCAATCCAGCGGTGTTCTCTGGAAAACTCTGCTCAGTCTGCCTCCAGCGTCCAGGATCCAGGAACCAAGAGAGCTGGCACATCCGGATCTTGGGTCTTAAGGGATCCTGTTTCGGGCCCACCTTGTAGGTGTGATAGTTACCAAAGCCTCAATGGGAGTAGTACTTCCAGGTCAAAGCTGGAACAGCTACCCATTACAATCTGTATTAGAAATACACACAGAAAAACATCAGAATTAAATAATATCACAGATCAAATGGACCTAATGGGTTGCTACAGAATATCTCACTCAAACACCAAAGAATATACATTATTTTTAGCAGTAGATGGAAGATTCTCTAAAATAGACCACTTCATGAAATAAGAAACAAATCTTAATAAGTTCAGAAAGATTGGAATAATTCCACGCTCTATTATTTCTGACAATAACATAATATAACCTAAACTGAATAGCAAACAGATCTTTAATACCCACACAAACTCATTGAAATTGGGCAACTCATTAGTGAATGATTAATGGGTCAAAGAAGAAATCAATAAGTAGACTAAAGAACTTCTGGAACTAAATGATAACTATGGGATATGTTGATAGTAATCCTAAGAGGGAAATTTATAGCTCTGAGTAACTACACTAAAATATCAGAAAGAACACAAATAAATATTTTAGTGGTATAATTCAAAATTTTAGAAAAACAAGAACAAGCCAAACACAATTTTCTCATCTGGGCTGACAATGCTCCCCACAAGTAGCATAGACTGTGTAACAAAACTTCCTACACCAGGTTTGAGAAGTTTCCTTTGAGGTTTTTATGTATTTATTTTCATGTGTGTATGAGTTTTTTGCCTGTGTATGTTAGTGTACTCTATGTGAGAAGTGCACATGGAGGCCAGAAGAGATCATTGGATTCCCCTAGTTCTAAAGTTACATATGGTTGTGAGCCACAGTGTGGGTGCTGTTAATGGAATCCAGATGCTCTGAAAGATTTGCAAGTGCTCTTAAAGTTTAAGCCATCTCTCCAGCCCTTTGCTTCACTATTTTTATAGAAATGAAATATGTCCTGGATGGGAAACAAAATCTCACTGGTTTTAATTATAGGAAAAAGGCAATAGACTATGTGTAACTTCGTAACTTCCCTTTTCTTTAATATTAATCACTTCATTAAATCTATACTAATAATATACAGCAGCATACAGAAAATGAATTGTTATGTAAAGATAGCCCATTAAAGAATATTCATGTTTCATGTATTTATTTATTATACTTTATATTAACCAAATGCATATGATCCAAAATGGACCTTTATCAACATAAGAATGCATTCAATGCACAAAAATAAATAGTAAGCTATAATAGCTAAATAATAAAGTCCCTAAAAACAACTTGAACCTTAGAACCAGACATATGGAAATATTTCATAATTATCCATATATTCATTGGAAATCAGTCTAACATTTCATTATAAAGCTTCTTGGAGAAATACTAAATAGAAAATAAGAATAGCCATAGTAATGACTAACTGATTTATAGTACTGACCAACATTCATATATTTTTACCCACCTTAGACATATTCAAATTAATTCTGTAATAAACTCTATGAGGTGGGCACCACCATTGTTGTGTGAATGAAAATTTTTAAAAAGTAGCTGTTTCTGGCTGTGAACAACAAAAAAAAAACTCCTGGAAGCAGTCTGTCACTAATGGACTGATTGGAATTTCAGTACTGTGGAGAGATTGGAATTTTACAGGTTCAGAGGCTAATTACTTTATATTGGGCCAGTTTTAGCTCTCCAGAGTAGTCATTCCTTGCCAGACTCTGTATCTCAACTAACATCTCCTGATAATAAATAAAATCCTTTCAGATACTATTAACGTAGAACTAACATTTTGTGGCAATAAATAAAAGCCTGAGAAGCTATTAACTTAGCAGGAAACGAGCTTCTGCCAATCCAAAACCTAAGAATGTCATCAGATAGTGTCTTGGGCCTGTAGAATAGTGTCCCTACATCTCATTCTACCTCTTCTTCTCTGCTGTGCTCACCATGTTGTAAACTTGCCTTGATTTATGATTTTATTTTGTAAAACTATAAAAATTTTATGAAACTGTTTCTGCATTGTAACATTTAATTTTGGGGTCACCCAAATTTTTCTCCCTAGGCTGTGGTAACTCATAATGGCTCCAGTATAAACTATATTTATTCCCTTTAAGATGAAAGATACGGCTTTTATGTTTAAAGCTTTATATTCTTATGGTGAGTAATAAATAAAAATGTTAAGAATTGGCAATGATATACATGAAGTTAATGGAAAAAAATCAGTATTTTTATTAAATCAACCCCACTCCTTAATATAGAACTCTGCTTTTTAATATATTTTTGCATTTTATTTATTTTTGTTGATGTGTGTATATGTATGTCTCAGTGCATGTGTAGACATCAGAGAACAACTTGCAGTCACGTCTCTCTCTCTCAACTTCCACTGTATTGGTGGTAAGTACACTTACCTTCTGGGCCATCTTGTTCCCGATCCATATAAAATTCTATTACTATAATGTAAAGATGATAGTAACAGCTATGTGATACCAGGTGTTTACCTTGTACCAGGTACCATTTAACTATAACACTGTAAGGACAGAAATGTTACTTTTGTTATGGGTGAGGAATGTGAGCCCTTCATAAAGATTCAATTGTATGAACCACACATTAATTTTGCCTATGTATTTGCAACAGAAAAAGTGATCTAAAAATCAGAATTGGTGTTAACAGCAATTGTATTGTAAAGATAGTGTAGTATTTCATTCACATTGGGAACGAAGTAAATGTCTGTAATTCTTATTTCCTTGGTTGATGGCTAAGAAGCAGATTTTATAGCTTCGTATCACTGCTTAACTGAGTACCTTAATGGCTATTTGCATATGTAAAAGATGATCCCAGAGCCAAATAGAAGGTGAAGAGTTGAATTACTCTGGTTAATAACAATGAAGAGAATTGAATTTCTCAAGGGCAGAAAAGAGTAGGAAAAACTGGTAAGGGGATAATTTAGTGATGGGGATAACTGAGCACCCTTTAGATAATTCACATATTCTCTCAGGCATCCTTCTACTGAACTCTTGGGAAACAAGCTCTCAGGGGATATATTTAAAACTAGATTGATTCTGAGAAGAATGAATTTAGCATAGATAAGTTGATGAAGGGAAGATATTTTAGACCACTTTATTCTAGATGCATTTAGTGCTCCAAGTTCAGGTGGAACACAGAGTTTTAGCCAGTTGAGTATTATTTCACATGAAGTGTAGTCACAATTTCATAATTGATATGAAGGCATACATCTCTTATAACTATACACAAGCACCTATACATTATATGCATGCAGATACTGGCTCAAAAAGTAGCTGCATATACCACAGCTCACCAGAATTTTCAGAAGGGAACACTGAGGAAAAGAAGATCAAAAGCTAATTTTTGTGACTTAGACACTGTCATGAGAATGCTGTGTCATAAGCTAGATTTGTGTTTTTCCACAAAATCAAAATTTATTACATAATAATCCAATAAACAATTCAAAGATTTACTGGCAGCAACTTTTACTAAGTATTTCTGCTGTCCTTGATAGGCTGATGAGGCAAAATAAGGTTGTTTTATTACAATCTTAATTACTAATATTAACTCTCAGATTACATAGTATATACTTCACAGTAAAATAGTCTATCAGGATAGACAGACAGATAGATAGATAGATAGATAGATAGATAGATAGATAGATAGATAGATAGGTTTCAAAGTGACTATAAAAGGTTAAAGAGATTGCAGCAGAATTCAAGGAATTTCAAAGAAGTCTAAGTAAAAGAAACTGGGGAGAAAATAGATATGTATAGACAGTTTATGCAGGAATATGATAAGGAATGTGGACGGAGAGTCAGGCCACTTTTAGGGATACAGGCATGAGCAGAGCTGCAGGAAAAAATGTACAGGATCATGGAGGCTACAGATAGGGTGCAAGGATGTGTCCAAATGGACAAATGGACGGATGTTTGTCTTTGCTTTCAAGCATACTTTGGTGGTTATTTCTGACTATCATATTTTCCTCTTTACCACTTCCTACATGCATCTGGCCTCCTAAGACAAAGTTGCCATAATCAGTGTTCTGTTTGTGATTGGCTACATCTTCTAAACAAATTAAAATTCGTGGAAGATGAAGAAATAGCCCTAACCAGGGTGCTGCCAGTGTCTTTGGCTGCAGGTAACAAGTTGGCTGCTACCAGGTAAGCAGTGTCTTGTAGGTCTGGCCTGTAATTAAAATGGTCATGAATTAATAAACTGCAAATTCATATATAGTAATACTTTGCTTTTAATGGATTAATTTACGACTGGCCCATAGAATTTAACAAAGTGAATGTTGAACTTTAGTCATTTGCTGTCTCTTTCTATATCTTGCTTTCCTTGTTATACATATAATAGATAGAACTGAAAGAAGCAAATGGACACAATACATGAATTTAACCAGTTTTCATACCTAGCCCTAACAATAATTTTTACTTATGGTCTTCCTTTCTCTTTATGTTACTTCTCTACAAATATTTCAGTCTTTTATTTCTACCATGCTTTCTTGAAACTCTTACCTAGTCTCATTTATTTATCATCACAGAGATGAAAATGAGCTAAAAATTTACTCAATCTGAGCTACATAATTTTACTGAATAAATTATTAAATTAAAATAGAAAATTCATATAAACCTTTCTGTCAACATTCAACAATTTGATGATGTTAAGCAATCCTTACATTTTGTAGGCTGAGGTCAAAGGTAATGTAATGTACATAAACAGGATCTTTAAATATTTAAAAGTTGTAATTAAAGTTAAGTGGTTAGTAAAATATGTATGATGTCCTTAAGTTTCATTTTAAATTGAAATCTCAGTGATAATCCTATTATGGTGGTTTGCTGGATACATTTTAAGTCACCTTGACACAAGCTAAAGTCATTTGAGAGAAGGGAACACCAATTAAAAAATATCTCCATAAGATCAGGCTATAGGTAAGCTTGTAGGGTATATTTTGAATTAGCTATTGAAAAGGGAGGGCACAGCCCTTTGCGAGTGGAGCTATCACTGGGCTGGTGGTCCTGGATTAGAAAAGAAAGCAGGCTAAGCAAAACAGAGGGAGTAAGCTAATAATCAGCACCCCTCCATGGCCTGTGCATCAGCTACTACCTCCAGGTTCCTGCCCTACTGGAGTTCCTGTCCTCATTGCTTTTGAGGATGAACTGTTATATGGAACTATGAGAGAATAAACCATTTCCTCACCAAGTTGCTTTCCATCATGGGGTTTCACCACAGAAATTAAAACCCTAAACTAAAACGGCTGGGATATTCAAGTTTTCCAGACCAAAATGTATTCTCATGCCCTATAAAACAGGAAAATAAGGCCATGAACCTCAATTTATGTGCCACTTTTCCTTTCCTTCTCATCTGAACTCTTTTTTTTTTTTTTTTTGGTTTTTCGAGACAGGGTTTCTCTGTGTAGTTTTGCGCCTTTTCCTGGAACTCACTTGGTAGCCCAGGCTGGCCTCGAACTCACAGAGATCCGCCTGGCTCTGCCTCCCGAGTGCTGGGATTAAAGGCGTGCGCCACCACCGCCCGGCTCATCTGAACTCTTATATCAGGATAACACTCCCGTAAGTCATATCCGAAAATGAGTATAGCATTTAAATAATTAAAAAGATAGAGTCTTTTTGATCAGAAATAGCTAAAAGAAAAAGAGATGATAAACAAGAAAATTAAAACTATATTTATTCCAACTATACCTCATTAAGTAATTCCTCACTGTTTATAGGTGGGATAATGGAGGACATCAACTAAGGAAATGCATGCTTATGTATATATTTAACATATAACTTTTACATTTTTATAGTAGAAAGAGATATCCACATAAATACAATCAATGGGCCAGATTTTTCTGTGTATGTGGAGAAAAATAAATCTTATAAAGATTTAACTCATGTAGTTATGGATATTGACACATTCCAGGCTCTATAGTAGATTGGAAGTGCTGCCACTCTAGTCTCTAGCTCAATAGACTGAAGAAGGTAGAGGTGTTAATGGATCTATTTGATTCTAAATTGAAAAAAGGGTCTGTGTATCAGCTAAAAACAATGAGAAGATTTGTATTTTATTTGTAGAAGAGACAGACATTTTACTTAGGCCTTCAACTGAAATGACTACAACCTACATTAGAACAGAAATCTATGAATTCACATGCTAATCTCACCCAAAACCATCCGCACAGATACTCAAAGGAAGTTTTGACTAAACACCTGAACACTCTAAACTCAGTCAAATAGATATATGCAATTAACCAGTACTTTTTAATAACTTGTTAATACCATTTTCCCATTTTTTTGCCAAAAATTATTAGCAAAATTGAAAACACTTAAACTTTGACCCTAAGGTTTTTGTTTTAATTAGCCTTCAAAGTGTTTAGCAACTAATTGAAATGCATATTAAATATTTATGATGAGGTCTATTTTTTGGTTTAGCTCAACAATAAACCTAGTAATTCAAATAATGACAAAAATACACTGGATAACACAACTTCTTAAATACTATTTTATTGGTTAAAATATTATGGCAACTCCACATAGTTAAAAGGGAGGTTTATTTTGTGGCATAACTTACAAATAAAGGGATAGGTTACAGGCTCTGGGAAAGGTGTAGTGCAGTCTGGCAGTGTTCTCTGGAGAACTATGCTCGGTCTACCTCCAGCGTCCAGGGTCCAGGAACCAAGAGAGCTCCCCCATCCAGATCCGGGGTCTTCAGGGATCCTCTCTCAGATGCCTTGTAGGTTTGACAGTTACCAAAGCCTCAAAAGGGGTGGTATTTTCAGGTCAAAGCTGGAACGGCTACCCATTACACTATTCAATTAGTTAAACCTGCAATAGATAGCAGAATACAACTGGATTATGAATATCCTTTACAAAGTATATATCCTGATTATGAAAATTTGGTTTCTTCATTTTTGTTTTATTTCTTAATTAGGTGTGTGTGTGGTGTGTGTGTGCGCGTGCACACATGCATGGAGGTAGGTGAACATGAGTGCAGGTGCCTTCTGAAGTCAGAAGAAAGTGTCAAGTGTCAGACAGTCTGAAGTTGGAGTTATAGGAAGTTGTGAGATGCTCTACATGGGTTATGGGAAACTAAATTTGGAACATCTACAAGAGCAGTATGTTCTCCTAACTACTAAGACATCTGTCTAGCCCCATGAAAATGTAAATTTGTGAACATCAACGAAAGAGCTTTCTATTTTGGTTAATTTGCCTTTGGGTCATCATTTCCCACATCATTTAATAAATGAAAGATTTAGAGCATAAATATAAATAAATAAATAACAGATCAAATGGGTATTTAGCTGAATATTTCCTCATTCAGAATGAGTTCATAGAGTGGTTGCATAAGTACATGTAATATATACATACATATAATATATATAGTATGTATATTTGTGTGTACTGATATATTTCCACCTTGATATTAGAAAGATATGAAGATCTTAGTTCTGTCCCCTCCCTGCACAGTGAAAGCTTATAAACCAAGGGTTAAAACTGTAGGTCTCTCATAACTAGTCAGAGAAATGATATCTGATTCATGTCTCTATCCCTGAGGAAAGATGGGACATCATGAACTTCCAGGAATGCATTAATTGATAACTATCTAAATTTGATATCAGAAGGCCTAAATCTTGTAAGATTTCTATCTTACAGGAGTCTTTGTGACAAAGAACAAAGATATACTATGCGCTCCCTCCTTTGAAAAGCAATACAAATGGCCCTGTCATTCAAGTAAACAAACAAAAATGTCCCTCAGCAAAGCTGTCTATCCCAGGAATTTAGAAATATTAAGCCATAATTAAGCCAGAACAATGACATATCTGACCCTTGTCCATGATCATACAGTTTGAAAGTGTTCTTCTCCACAATGGTCCCTTTGGACATTTCCAACTCTTATCACTTGAGCTTGTGCTTTCCTATACTCTGAAATAAACTCTCCCTACTTGCTATGCTACACTATGAATCTCATCTCAATTCTTTCAGCGGCATTTGTAAGTAACAAGGAATCAAAGACAGGCCTAAGAAAGGTCCTTAGATACACCCTACACACACACACACACACACACACACACACACACACACACACACACACACACACACACACACGTAAACACATGGTGCTTATGTTCTAGCACATTCAAAATAAATTATTAAGAAAAAGTAATCTGTTGTATAAAATCTAGTTCAGTGAAAAATATGTTAAATGTGAAACTAATAATGATGAGAATATTTTTTGCTATTAATGGAAGTTAAAGGTATTAAACTTGCTTTTGCAAATGTTTTGTCTATATATGCTTACAACTCTGAAACTCTGCATACTCACATGCATATATACACCATAATATGCATTATGATTCATTACCAAAATATGCTTGCAAATCCTGTATGATGTATGAGTGTGTACTAACCAGAGCAAAATTATGGACCAAAAAATGCAAAGTACATTCAGACTGTGTAAGGTGAATGATGCTGAAAGTCGGGCACTCAACTACCAATTTTTTTCAATGGAAAGTTTTTTTTTACTTTGTTTTCTGTTTTCTCTGTACATATCTATATTATCATTTCACCTTTCTACTCTGTTGTTGTCACTGCATGAGAAGAAATATCCTAAGTATTTTATACCAAATCACAGCTATGGTTTTTAAAGACTCTCTGTCAGGTTTAATATGCTTAGTTTACTATGCCTGAATTTTGCAAATTTTATTTGCTTTAAATAGCAGCTTTTACATCCTTTACATCTCCACTATACCAGCCATGCATCAGGATAAACAACATGGCATAAAAGAGCAGAAGGCACAGTTAAGATAGGCTCATTATGCAAATAGGTTATGGCATGCTTTATATGAAAACAGCTTCCCTAAAGAGACCTAATGGGATGACTGACCTATAAAGCATTTAATTTGTTGTTAGCATTTCATTTAATTGTCTTGTAGCTCCTCTAGGAATAAAACTTTTAATTGTAAAAACTTCTAAATGACACAATGCTTAATTCCTTTTCCTGTAACTAACAGGTTCTCTTACTGTAGAATGCAAAATTTTATACTATCATTTCTTAGATGTTCCTGTGTATGGCTTTTAAATTCTGAAATAATGAAAAGATCTAGAGAAGTTATGTAGATCACTTCTTAACTTCTAAGAGTTTGTTTTAGGAAATGATTGCCTTATTGATATGCACATTATCCTCCTTTTCTATGACTACAAAAGAAAGAAAAAAGCTATCAAAAGGATATTATTCTTCATTTAAAATCATTGTGGATTTTTCACCTTGTAATAGAACATATTTTGTTGTACAGAACTTACAGTTTAATATACAATGGTGAACAAGATGATAAGTATGTCAGGGCTAAAAATGATAACGCTTTTGCTGAATATTAATAAAAGTTGCCTTAATATTGTTATACTTATTTCCACAAATATTTTGTCTACACATATATAAAACTATTTAAATTGCTCTGAAACTATTTTCACAAATAATACAGAACCTCGAAATTATTTGCAACTGGAGTTATATGGATATCTGTTAAAGGTATTAATGTTTAAGTCACATAACAAGAGAGTAATGTCTAAAATTTGGCATGGGAGAAAGTTGATGCAGATGGCTGAGCATTCATAGTCACTTATTTTCAACATTTTGAGTTGTTATGAGCCTACATTAACCACTACCCACTGAAAAAAGAAGATACTCTGACCAATGTTGGGGGTAACATAATCTAAGAATATTAACATCAACATTTGCAAGGCACTTTAACGGTACAGCCATTAGCAAAAGAGCTATAATAGATTAACTCTAGGGCCTCTAATTTCCTCATTCATGTGCTCTTGACTAGGCATACAATACCAAACATGAAATCCCTCCTGTAGTGCAGGTCTCATAACCAGTCAGAGAGTGGCTGATTATTTGAACCTCAAGCCTTTGTCTAAGGTCAAATGTATCACCTCCTCTTATCACAAAGTGACTGGTTGCCCCCATACTTGTCATGCTAACATTGTTCTTGTGGGCACATCTTCCCTGACAGTTGGCCATTGTACCAAAATGAGTCCAGTACTGGGAAAGACTACTGATTTATTTTCTACCCCATTAACCTGCATCTCATCCTCTGACACTGAGTATGTTAGCCAGCAGAGGGATAGTCTTCTGATTACCTAGTATTTGGTTTCTTGATGTCTACATCAAAAATGAATATTTTCTTCAGCAATAGGTTTATGCCATCTCATTACATCATGCAGCAGAACAATAGCAATAACCTGCATTATTATTGTTGCCTCTGAAGCCACTTTGATCAATAACTCATAAGGAGGTTCCTTGTGTCAGATAGTGAAATTTTCATTTGATAATCCGTGTTTTCTGGGAGTTGGAGCATCACTGCTTACCTACGCAGAATATTTCTGTCCAAATTTCTTATACACTTTTTATATTAGCTTACAAAATAAACATCAAGAAGGATAAGGCAGAAAGAATGTAAGAGCCTGCAGGTGAGGAAAAGAATTGTGAAATGCTGACTTCTAGATATCACATAGTTATTACATACATAAACCCACAGTAGTTGTGGTTATCTGCACAAGAGCAAGCTAGTCAAAAATTCTAGCATATATGTGGAAGAGGCTCACAAATTCTCATCCCTAGCAGTATAGCTAGTATCAATGATGGCTGCTGCAGGAGAGTCATTTTCCTTTGAGAATATATCTGTAGTAGTTTGCCTAAGCACCAGTGCATATTCCTACATCCAAACACATTTGTGCAGCACTAACTGGGATCATAGGGTTATTAACTACAAGGAAAAAGGATATGAAGTCTGTAGGGAGTGGGAATTGGGGCACTAAGGGAAATTATTGAGATATAGTAGTGGATAGTTATAATAAAAATATATAAATCTGTGAAGTTTTCAAAGAATAAGTAAAATATATTATTTAAAATAAAACATGGCATGGACTTATGATTTTTCAAAACCTCCCTTGGTGATGTTAATATGTCAACAAGATTAAAAATAATAGAAACAGAAAGTAATTACTAGAATCCAGGTACATTGTTACAGCTTCAAAATTAGATATTAAACAGCAACTAAATATTTGCTTATAATTAAGATCACCTGTTAGGCTGGGTGGTGGTGGCACACACCTTTAATCCCATCACTTGGGAGGCAGAGGCAAGTTGATCTCTGTGAGTTTGAGGCCAGCCTGGTCTACAAAGTGAGTTCCAGGACAAGGCTCTAAAGCTACACAGAGAAACCCTGTCTTGAAAAGTCAAAAAGGAAAAAAAAATCACCTGTTAAGAAAGCCTGCTAACATTAAAGTCCAATGGAAATTTTTTCAGATAAACCACAACTTTGATTTGCATTAGAATATGAATTTAGTAAACTATTTACATATTGTCAACACAAACCATAGCTCTGACCACAAAGAGAGAGGATATGGAAAAATTTATTCTGGAATGAAATATGAATGACCATGCTGAGGAACAGAGATTTGAGTTACTCAAAATTCCATCCTCTAACATGATAATTTCAGTATTTTTAGTAACACAACAAAAACAGTCGTAAGTCAAGACATCTTTTCTGTCTTCAAGTTAGCAGGTTTTCCTTTTTTAAAGATTTGTTTTTTGTTTTGTATGCACATTAGTGTTTTGCCTGAAAATACGTATGGGCAACATGTGTGTGCAGAAGCCTGAAGAGGCCAGAAGAGGGAATACAACCCTCTAGAACTGGAGTTAATGATGATTGTCAGCTTCTTTGTGGGTCTGTTCTCTGAAAGAGCAACATAATGTCCTTAACTGATGAGCCGTCTTTTAGCCTTGCCAACATTTTTTTCAACTGATTCAAATCTATTGTTGAGTACCACTCTCTTGATTTTTTTTCTGATAAGAGAAGTATTTAATGGGTAACAGATATAATTTCTTTCTATATTATTTAATGTTTCTTTTGGAGTACA
This sequence comes from Peromyscus californicus insignis, assembly GCF_007827085.1. Classification (NCBI taxonomy): domain Eukaryota; kingdom Metazoa; phylum Chordata; class Mammalia; order Rodentia; family Cricetidae; genus Peromyscus; species Peromyscus californicus. Next base: position 70,849,878 of record NW_026294391.1, on the reverse strand, counting down.
ACATTAACATATTCACAAAACTCTTATTTCAATAATCATGGTTTCTTTTAGCTCCATGAACATATTTATAATGGATTCCATAAAATATTGTCTGTTAACTATGAAACACCTTTGTAGTCACAAATGGTTTTTCCTGTTTGCTTTCCTCTACTCCTTTATCCTAGATAATACTATCTTATTTACTTGTAACTTAGGACTTTTTATTATTACTAAAAAAGAACATTTTGCAGAGTTTTTCATAACAACTCTAAATATTAGTGCTCCCCACACTCAAGGCCACAATACTATTATTTGCTTCTTATTTAGCCATTTTTAGCTATTCCTACATTCTATTTACTTGCCAGGGTGAGGGAAGGGCAGTCCAGATGCTGAATACAAACTGTTTGTGATCTCACATGAACACCAAAGGCTGTTATGATGTCTTCATCTGAGAAGCTTTACCTATAAAGCCTCTTTTCAAGTATAACTCTTTGAATATGTGAAGACATGCTTAGGGTTTGCCTGTCACGTGACAGGCTTGGATGAGGGCCTATAATATGATGGTTAAAGGGTAACCTAATTAGTCTTAACAATAAAATCCCAGAATCAGATATCGGGGGTGAAAGCAGAAAGATTAGAGAAGCAAAATAACCAGCCACTAGAGAATTCTTACCTCTACAAAATCTCAGACCAAATAGAGGTGGATCCTGTCTCTATGAATCCTCAGACACAATTGGCTCGAGATCCTGCCTCCACCCCACCATATATTCCTGCATCTACCTCCCTAGTGCTAGATTAAAGGAGTGAGCCTCACATGTGCTGGGATCAAAGGCTTGAGCCTCCCATGTCCTGGGATTAAATGTGTGTGTGAGCACTGCCTGGCTTCTATGGTTAACTAGTGGCTAGCTCTGCCCTCTGATCTCCAGGCAAGCTTTGTCAGAACACAAACAAAATATCATACATGATGGCTTTGACTTAATCAGTGGACTAATGGGTTGATGCTTTCAAAATGTGATGCAGTTATTAGGAAGATGTTAAAGACTAGGAGATTTGTAATTGGAAAAAGTGGGTCTTTGAGGGTGTTGCTTTGTAACCATGTACCTTGTTTCTCACTTCTTTTTTCTCTCAGTCCTGTATGTAAAGATGTGAGTTGTTTTGCCTCCTTACATGTTCTATGCCATGATGTTCTGCCTAGCCCATAAACAACAATCACCCGTTCTTCTCCACATCCCTCTATTAAATGTCAGTCTACCATTAAGAGGTTAGACTCTGTCATCCTAGTTACTCTTTCAAGAATATCTATTTCATCTCCTGTTTCACTGCACATCAGAAGCCATCGGTCCACTGCCTGTTCAGCTGCCTTCAAAGAAAAGGGCACTGTACCTTTTCCGGATTGCAAAAGCCACTTCAGAAATGGTGCCATATTGTCCTGGCCTCAGAAGATGCCTTTTGTTAAAGCCACAACCACACTTGTCTTGGCAAGAATCGGTAGTCCTTTGCTTGGTGTCCTGTCTGTCGATTTTGTCCTGATTGTCAGCAGTCAATTCAAGGATACTTTGTTGTCCAGTGGCTAACTTTTGCTGCAATGAAAGTTAACTCCATATGCAGTTTCTTCAATGCCCATATTTTCTCTGAAGTAGATTGGTACTGCCAGGAGCCGACATGTCTCATAGTCATAAAAAAAGAAACAAATTTCTAAGTTATTAAAACATTTTAAATGCCACATTCTGTCGATCTCTGAAGGGTTTGAAGATGGCCTGTCTATCTAAAATACATCTGCTCGATCTTGAAAACATACCTAATATGACTACAAGTTCGATTGTAGTCTCTAACTACTAACTTTCATTTCTTTATATCCTAATAGTTGGTAATTATAACATTCAAGGATCAGCAAATTGCATTACATTGTTAAATGAACAGTATAAGTACAATATCTTGAACAAGATAGAAATATATGTATAGCACTTTCTAACAATATCAATCTCAATATATATAATCTGTATACAATATATAAAAATCCAATCCAAAATAAAGTACTTAAAACCAGTAATTGTCTTTTAAAAGTAGATTCAATAATCTCTCTTTTTATCTATATCATATCTATATCTTCTCTTTATTTTTCCAAGTAGATTCAATAATCTACCCTCTATTCTATCATTTCTATATATCTTTTTTTAAGAAGAATCTTAAATCTAATTTCTTTTGCTTAGACCTTTTCCTAACCCTTAACAACAACTTGTAACCAACCCTCCTAAACAATGAAAATTATCCAGACCCCAAACCCATAAAAAGACCAAAAAACCACCTGCCCCACACCACCTGTTTGGGAATGCGGGCGTCATATTCTTAAAATTGCTTCCTGCTGTATATGGGCGAAGGTTATCTTTATTCTGAAAAGAAAAAAATTGGGTTAATTGTCAAATTCTAGGAAAGGCAGCTATATCTTTTGTTGTTCAGTCAGTGCATAATGCCAAAGTTCTGAGCTTATCTCAAGTCCTTATTCAAGTTGTCTTTGAAACTGGATCATCTCAGCTAGCCACCTCAAAATTGCTCTGAGCAGTTTGTAGTCCAAAGCTGATCTGTAGATGATGTTTGTCAGCTTAGTGGTATTATTATTGTCCATGTGGAATTGTTGTTGTTGTGGGGCCCCATCTTCTTCCTGGAGACTTCAGATTTGATGTTAGGCCTGGCCATGATTTCTTGCAGAAAACTGATAAAGACTCTAACACAAAGACAGGTATAGGCAACTAACTGAAGCCTTTTTTCTAGAATTAGTTAGTACTCTATATGACCATTCATATCTTAACAAAGCTTAAAATATATTCCACAACTCAGCTGACCACTTATTATATCCTCTATATCATCCTGTCCCACAATAGCATAGTGTGTTGCCTCTGATGTTTGTGTATTCCTCCTTGAGGGATAGAATCATGTGTATGACCACAGCCAATGTGTGAATATGTGGGTGTCCCATTTTCATTTTATTTATTTATTTATTTATTTATTTATTTATTTTTTGCTTTTCAAGACAGGGTTTCTCTGTGTAGTTTTGGTACCTGTCCTGGATCTAGCTCTGTAGACCAGGCTGGCCTCAAACTCACAGAGATTCACCTGGCTCTGCCTCCTGAGTGCTGGGATTAGAGGTATGTACCACCACCACCCGGCTATTTTTTTAATTAAAAATATAATTCCCCATTCCCTTTCCTCCATGCAATTCTTTCCAAGTCCCCTCCTTCCAATTTCTCCCATTTGTCTCCCCTTCCTCTTTAAAATTGATAGATTTTAAACTATTATTACATGTATATGACTACAAACTGCTGAGTCTACTTAGTATTGTTCATGTATATTTGATTTAGGAACTGATTATTTTGCATTGGATAATGAATTAGAGGACCCACCCATAGGAAACACTAATTTGTTCTCTCTAAGCAATACTTAGTTATATACATATATGTGTATTATATATAATTTTAGATAAATAAAAAATAATAATTTCTTGAGACTTTTTCAAACATCTATGTATCTATGTTGTTATTTATCATTCTTCTTTACCTTTCCTTCTATATTGAGCTCTCTTCTTTATCACCAATGAAAGCTCATCTCTCTGTTTTTCCCATTTCTTCCTTCATATCACATGGATCTAGCTATAGGATTGGATTGATAGAGAGGGGATGACAGTTTTGATAAAGACTAATTTCCAAAATTATGTTTCTCCATATATTGTCTTAAAAACTTCTATGATAGCTATTCAGATGGAAATATAAGTGATATACCCATGTTTTAATAAAATAGTCACTCTAATTCATGGATTAAGTTTCTCATACATGTAACAGAGATTCTATGGAAAGCATTTTGTACATGTGGCTTATTTTTTATTTATTTGTGTTCACATTCTTTATAAATAATTTTTCTTATGTTTATAGTTCTGTTCCTTTTAATGTACTCTATTCACATTCTATTTTAAGATATAATCAAGAAGGCCTGGAAGATGGCTCAATAGTTAAAGGTGCTTGTTGTCAAACTTGGTAACATGAGTTTGAGTAGAAAGAGAGAATAAAGTATACATAGTAGCTGCTGAATTCCACAGTACTATGGTATGCATATACCCTCTCACACACAAAAGAAGTAAATATAATTTTAAATGGTAGTTTTCAACGACTCAGTGATACAATGTATTTTTAAGTTTGTCATTTCTTAGCAAGTAAAACATAAATTCTGATAATAAAACCACTTCTTTCAATTTTGATATGTTGAGTATGTTTTAGTATGTTTTTTCCTCTACAGCCACAGCATGTTCATCCCATTGAAATGTTGGTGTACTGAATACCATGGCTAGTTAGCTGTGGACAATGATGTGCAAAACAATACAGTAGTATCTAGGTCTGGAGTGATAGTGATATAGCTATTACCACTCTTTAGTAAATGGAAGTAGGAAAAGGTCACAAGACCATCACCTGGGATTCCAGCTATCACTTCTTCCTACCTACCTACCCCAGGAATAAATGATCTTGGGAGATGCTACAGTATATAAAATATAAACATTTAACCAAAAGGCAGATACTATCATTTAGCTTCCATGACTATATGTGACTTTGCAGTGAGGCATCAGTGTGTGAATCACACACTCCTGCAGGGCAATCTCTCCCCTAGTCTCTGTACATAAGCCCTATAAACTCAATAGTTCACCAGATTGGACTTCAGTTGAATTTGTTTTAATTTGTTCTGTTATTTGTGCCTTACATGGAGTGAAAAGCTGTTTTTAAGTAACAGGGAAAAGTCAATGCACCCAAACTGGCACCCAATGTAGGTCACAAAAGAAGGAAAGATGAAGGCTGGAGGAGGTATTTTGTGCCCAGTCTTGAAGTTATCAAGGTATGCAGTTGAGGTGGAACTGCATGATGCTAATGTATTCTTGGGGGCAATATCAACATGACTTCCTACCCCAAATGGTATGTGATTGTGTGCATTCTTGCTATTACAGTAGTTGTAAATGATTGTTATGGGTAGTAAGGCATGTAACTAAAGTTGAGAAATCAGGAGGTGGAGTATCAGTGTGGGGAGCCTTAGTGTAACCATCATTTTCTATGTGATGTGAAATGACATGCCAGCTTTATGAGTGGGGTCCACAATATAAGTATGGGAATACTCTGAAAATAGGTAAGGTATATAGAATGCACCAAAGTCACTAACACAAATGGGAAGGAATTGTCATCAAGTCACCACAGCAGTTGCATGGCTACTGTTATGCATAATACAATTTGCAACTGACATATAGATACCTGACTAGCAGGATTATTTGTGTATCAGAGGAACTGCAAAGGGATAGAAAATGCAACTAGAATCCTCCACTTTATCCTTGTATTTGGTAGGTAAATAGCATAAAAAAGAGGACTAAATGGATGTATTCACATTTCACTTCTTAAGGGAAATGTAATTCGAATTATATCTGTGCTAATGAGCCTGTGTTGAGATCTCCAAACTTGGAATCTGTTTGAAGAGTCAGAGCATTAAGAGACAAAAGAAATTAGAAGTGGTAGAAGATACCCCTTAAGTGTGATCATTAATATAGATGAAGGAAAAATGTTTTAAAATTTTTTTATCTTATTTTATTTTATTGTGTTTGGTCTATATGTATGTCTGTGTGCCATGTGTATGCCTTGTGCCTGCAGAACCCAACATTGAATACCCTAAAACTGGAGTTAGAATTGGTTGTGAGCTACCATGTGGGTATTAAGAATAGAACTGAGGCCCTCAAGAAGAGCACTAAGTGCTCTTAATCACTGAGATATCTCTCCAGCTTCAGGAAAAATCTCTTTGATTCAGGATGTAGGTTGCGTGCATTCATAATGGCTTGATACTAGAAAAAATGTTGCAGGTGATGGATGGAATATTTTGGTGCTGTGTTGTTTCTTGCTAGTATTTTAAATATGCATCCCCTTAGCTGTTGACACCTGTGATCAACTGATACTACTTGGAATGTATGATGTTAGACCAACAGAAATCCTGCCCACCATCCATAAAAAGGTTTTCTTTACTTGGGCAATGTACCAATAATCTCCAAATGGCTTATAAACTTAGAAAGTATCCTGAAAATTTTTAAAAAGGAATAGAGTTTTAAAAATGTATCCTGCGTGGTAAAAAGCACTCACAGAAACCACTTTTGTGAGCATCTAATCATGAAAAACACAGCAAAGAGAAATAGTGAAAACGTCATTTTTTTAAGTTTGACTAAATATTATTATTTATCAAGGTTATTATCAAGCTAGTCAACATATTGACGCAAAAAAATCATGAACTTTAAGGGAAGAATATTAAACAATGTACCTAAAACAGCAAGTACTTCCAGTGGCAGTATAACGTACTAGAAAAGGCTCTTAAATGGTTTACCTATATCAATTCATTTAATTCTTTTTTTATTTTTTTTTATTTTACAATACAATTCAGTTCTACATATCAACCACTGATTCCCTTGTTCTCCCCCCTCCCGCCCCCCTCCCCTTTCCCCCAGCCCACCCCCCATTCCCATCTCCTCCAGGGCAAAGCCTTCCCCACAGACTGAGATCAACCTGGTAGACTCAGTCCAGGTAGGTCCAGTCCCCTCCTCCCAGGCCGAGCCAAGCGACCCTGCACAAGCCCCAAGTTTCAAACAGCCAACTCATGCACTGAGCACAGGACCCAGTCCCACTGCCTGGGTGCCTCCCAAACAGATCAAGCCAATCAACTGAATCACCCATTCATAGGGTCTGATCCAGTTGGGAGCCCCTCAGCCATTGATTCATAGTTCATGTGTTTCCATTCCTTTGGCTATTTGTCCCTGTGCTTTATCTAACCTTGATTTCAACAATTCTCACTCATACAAACCCTCCTCTTTCTCGCTAATTGGACTCCCGGAGCTCCACCCGGGGCCTAACCTTGGATCTCTGCATCCAGATCCCTCAGTCATTGGATGGGGTTTCTAGCATGACAATTAGGGTGTTTGGCCATCCCATCACCAGAGTAGGTCAGTTCGGGCTGTCTCTCGACCATTGCCAGCAGTCTATTGTGGGGGTATCTTTGTGGATTTCTGTGGGCCTCTCTAGTACTTTGCTTCTTCCTATTCTCATGTGGTCTTCATTTACCATGGTCTCCTATTCCTTGTTCTCCCTCTCTGTTGTTGATCCAGCTGGGATCTCCCGCTCCCCCAAGCTCTCTTTCCCTCGACCCTCGCCCTTCATTACCCCCACTGATGTCCAGGCTGTTCATGTAGATCTCATCCATTTCTCCATCATTGGGCAATCCCTGTGTCTTTCTTGGGGTCCTGTTTTCCAGGTAGCCTCCCTGGTGATGTGAGTAACAGTCCAGTCATCCTTGTTCCACATCTAGTATCCTCCTATGAGTGAGTACATACCATGTTTGTCTTTCTGAGTCTGGGTTACCTCACTCAGGATGATTTTTTCTAGATCCATCCATTTGCCTGCAAACCTCATGATGTCATTGGAAAATGTCATATTTTTTACTCCTAAGTACTAAGAGATATTTGCAACTATGATCATACAAAGATATTATTGTTGTATATGAGAGAAAATTTTCTTTTGATAATGCATATTCTTAAGGCAGACACTATAAAGATCACTATAATTAAAAACACATAGTATCAAAATGACAATCCCTGTAACAATACTATTCTTCCTAAAATGATGGAATTTTACAAGTTTTACTTTTGGCTGTTATTTCTCAAAATTGTAAATAAAAATAGCAATACTGAAATCTAGTTGGGGGGACCTTGTTAAGCTTTCCCCATGATATTTTATATACTGAATTCATTCTCTGAGATATTAAAAATGTATAAAATGTATTATAATTACTCTCACCTATGAAAACTGTCATTCCTTCCTAAAAATACCTTTATCAAATCTACATCTTTTTCTTTCTTTCTTTCTTTCTTTCTTTCTTTCTTTCTTTCTTTCTTTCTTTCTTTCTTTCTTTCTTTCTTTCTGTGTCCCACTGACTTTAAGCAAGGCCCTTTTTGTGGACACGTGTTTGGAACCATCCATTAGAGCTTAAAGGGCTCATTAATGTGGGTACACTGCTGGAGACAGTGACTCCTCTTTCTTTAGGTATTTCAGTAGCCAAATAATTTAGTGGGGAGGAATAAGGTAACATTGAGTTCCTCCCCCATCCATAACTGATTATTGATATGGCTAGTCTTATGCAGGTAACCTTACCTGCTACAAGCCCATTATTCCTATGGCTGTACCATGCCCAGAAGATGACAGTTTGAAGCCCTTATTCCAATTTTCTGCATCATACATTCTTTTTTGCCTACTCTTCCACATTGTTCCTATAACCGTATCATGAACAAATTGTACATAGAAGAATAAAACTGGAACCTTATTTCTCACTCTGTATAAAACACAACTCCAAATGATTCAAAGACCTCAACATAATGACTGATAATCTGAAGTTGCTAGAGGAAAAATTAGTGTAAATATTTCAACATATGGAAATATGCAAGACTTTCTGAATAGGTTTTTGATAGTGGAGAAGATAAAATCAGTAACTGATAAATGGAATTTCATGAAGCTAAAATGCTTCTGTATAGTCACTGTCAGTCAAAGAGGCAACCCTCATAGTGGGAGAACATCTGACTACTCAAAAAAGTAAACATCAAGGAAATTGTTGTAGAATATTTGTACACTTTGTGAAAATGTGTTTGCTGTGATGGGTCTGATAAAAAGTTGAACAGCCAATAGCTAGGCAGAAGGTATAGTCAGGATTTCTGGGGAGAGAAAGGAAGAGGAAGAGGAATCGAGGTACCAAGAGGACATGGAGAGGAAACAGGAGGTGAAAGATGGAACAGAGGCAACACCACGTGATAGAATATAGATTAATATAAATAGATTAATTAAAGTTATAAGAGCTAGTTAAGAAAAGGCCTGTTATAGGCTAAGATTTCACAATTAATAAGAAGTCTCCATGTCATTATTTGTGAACTGGTGGCCCAAAGAAAAATCTGACTACATAAAATAACCCCAAAAATCAATGACCCCAGTGAAAATTTGACTATGGAACTGAACAGACAATTCTCAGAGGAAGCAATACAAATTGCCAGGACACACCAACAACAAAGAGAGTGTTTAACATATTTAGGCATCAGGGAAATGCAGATTCTAAAATTTCATCTTTTTCAAGTCTGAATAGCCATGACCAAGAAAACAAATGACAATTAATTCTGGTATAGTTTTGCCGGAAAGTTGGAACTTTTATGAACACTTGGTGGGAGGGTAAATTAGGCTAGACACATTGGAAATCAGCTAGAAGGTTACACAAACATCTAGAAATAGAACAACTATATGACCAAGTTATCCCAGTTGGGCATCTACACAAAACACTCTATATTCTACCACAGATATACTTGCAAATCCATGTTCACTGATGCTCTATTGACAATAGTTTGTATATAAAATCTGTTTAGAAGCCCAGAAACTAAAAATATGGTTTATATATACAATGAAATTCTATTCATCTGTAAAGAAGAATGAAGCTGTAAAATTTGTAACTAAATGGATGAATTTGTAGAAAAATACACTGAATAAAATCATTCATAATACATAAATGTCATATGTACTTTCTTATTTGGGATTCCTAGCATCTAAATTTGTGGACTACCACTAGAAGACAGGGAAACAAAATATGATTTGGGGAGTGCCCCAAGGAAAAGGGGATAGTAGAATGTTGGTAAAATGGAAGTAAAGAGGGGAAATACTGATGTTGATGTTGTGAAAATTCAAGCAGGGAGGGAATTAGGTAGAAAGGGGAGATGAGAGAGACCTAGGGAGAGGTTTAACTATAACAAAGTGTGTATTTAAAAAGTTTTATTTTTAAAAGTGCTACATTTCAAAGAGATATTTGAGCTCCTACATATTAAATCAAAAGTACTTCCATATTATTTATTTCAGTTGATTACTACAACATCCAAAAATATTATTATTTACATGTACAGATTTCATGAGAAGCAAAGAAAAATATTTGTAAAATTTCTAGGGCTGGAGCAATGATTCTGTAAAATATTTGCCATACAAACATAAAGGCCTCAGTTCAATCTATAGCACCCATGTAAAAGCCAGGTATGGTGGCATATATTGGCAATCCCAGTGTAGCTTGAGGGTTTTCTCTCCGGGTCCCGCCAAGCTCAGGCAGTCCGACAACCTGTTTGTAAAATAAACACACAGACGCTTATATTACATATAAACAGTATAACCATGGCAGGCTTCTTGTTATCTACTTCTTCTATCTTAAATTAACCCATTTCTATTAATCTATAAGTTGCCACGGTACCTTACATCTTGCTTGTCATGGCGGCGGCTGGCAGGTCCCTGTGCCTCAGCCTTCCACTTCCCCCAATTCTCTTTTCTTTGTCCCTCCTATACTTCCTGCCTGGCTACTGGCCAATCAGTGTTTTATTTATTACCCAATCAAGCAACACATATAACATACAGAACATCCCACAGCATCCCAGTGCTAGAGACACAGAGACAGAAGGATCACGGTGACTTGTTCATTCCATATAGCCATATCAGTGAGCTCCAGGTTCAGTTATTTATTTATCTAAATGTAAAATAATGTAAGAGGCTGACAAGATTGCTTAGCAGGTAATCCCACTTGCCACTGAGTCTAAAGACTTATGTTTTATCTCATGGGAGGAGGAAAGACCTGACCCTTGCAAATTGTGCCATGACAAGCTCTCACACTTATTCTCTAAATAAATAAATAAATGTAAAAATGAAATAAGAAATTGAAGGTTGAGGAAGACAACCAATGCTGATCTCTAACAGCCAAAATCACACTCACATGTATGCATACCCATTTACACATAGAGACACACATGTGAACATTTACACATAAATACATACATGAAACTTTGACACAAATTTCTGCCTGGAATACAATCTAATCTTTTTGCTCCTTTACTTGTAGTTATATTTAAGTATTCTGAATGATTGTATACCTTGAAAATATTGAATATTTTTTAGTATAATATGCCTAAATTATCTCATAGCCATGACATTATAAAATCTAAAATCTATGTTCATTTTAACATAGAAAAATTATAAACATATTTACTAAAACTAGTTTCTAAATCTTCACCTTATAATTGATTGCAAACAAAAATGACCTGTAGGAAGAGATTCAATGTCACTGGCAAGAAAATATTATACTCACATTTACTATGTATCCTAGAAATTTCCAACTTCTTTCTGTACATATATATGTGTGTTTCTATGACTTTAACTATGATATGAATCCATTTGATGTATATAAATTGATATCACTTATATTTTAAAAATCAATAGCTTTCCTTTTATTTCATATATATATATATATATATATATATATATATATATATATATATATATAAACATGCACTTCCATCAATAAAATCTGAATGATACAGACAGTGGAAACTACCTTTAACAAATAAACTTTATTTCTCATTTTATTTATCATATTAAAAAATATCCACTATCAGAGGTAAATAAACCAGTACAGTTGTTACCCACAAATACATTACAAAATTCTAATTGACTGAGAGTTAAAAATAATAAAGGAAGAAAATCACACTAAGAAATGTAGGAAATATAAAAGGGAAGAAATAGCTAGTATGCAAATATCAAATATTAACATTAATGTACATATGAAGTAGAAGCAAGTATGAACTTACAGTTGGAATTTACAAACATAACATTTTCCTTTTGTTGATGAGAACATATGAAGAAAAGAGAAGTGGCTCCATGATTAAGAGGATGTACTGATCTTAAGAAAGGAGTTTATTTCCACACACCCAAGGCAAGTAGCTCACAACTTCAGGTAACTCCAGCCCCAAGGGGATCCAGTGCCTTTGACCTCTATAGGCACCTACACTCACATGCACATATGCCCTACACACATATCATTAAAAATAACAAATAAAACCTTTTTAAAAACATATATGTAACATAATTTTACCACTTAACCTTTTCTATTTGTGTAGTCCTCTGGTATTATCAAATGCATGTTGAAGAACAAACACGAATAACATTCATCTTCATGTATTTCTTATGATTAAGAGCTAAAAATTTCTACCCATTAAACAATAGTTCCTTATTTCTTATCTTGAATTGATCTTCCAACTTCTGTTTTATTATCTGTCTCTGTAAATTTGACTCTTCTGCATACTACATATAGAAATAATACAGTATTTGACTTTAACTTTTGTGCCTGCTTATTTCACTTAGAACAATATAACAGTTAATTTTGCATCACTATTACTATATTGAGAAAAAGCTAAATGGAAGAAAGATCTGTCTTGGTTCACCATTTCAGTTAATTTCATTTAATTGTGGCAAAGTAGGCATAGTGGAGATCATGGCTGTGGGGGCATCTGTCACAGGTGGCTCATTTCATATGGCCAAGAAGCAGAGAGTGAAGTCAGAATCAGGATTTAAGAGTTAACCTCCAAAGACGCTGGCCTCATGTAGTAAAGACTCCATTGCTTCCTAAAATAGCATCAACAGCTGGGGGAGCACTCAATAAGTGAACCAGCAGGTGACATTTAAGACACACATAACTAATAATTTATTCATAATTTATTATGCATCAAAGTATCAATATATATTAAAGGTGAATTATAATCCTTAGTATGTATGTGCAATTTTATATTCATTCATCAGTTAGTAAAAATGTGGGTCATTTCTCCCTTTTGGCTGTGATGACAATTTTTCTAGATGATGGTTATAGATATGATGATATGAGCTCAATTCTTAGAATCTACATGGCAGAAAGAGAGATGTTATTCCCCCAGGTTATCCTCTGACATCACAGGTGTGTACCATATACATGAAAAAAGCAAAACCACCACAACAAAAAAAAAGATGTAACAGAAAAAAAGAAATTGTGCTTTATTTATTAGTTTATGCAATGTATCACTGGTTTCAATGTTTTTGCATACATAATCAGAAAAGAGACTAATGGATCATCATATAGCAATTATGTTTAAATTCATAAAGAAAGACAGTCTATTTTATAGAGGCTGTCCAATATTTCATTCTCTCCATGTTTCTCTCAATACTTTCTAATCAATAAGCATTATCTCATTGATTTTTTCCCAATGATTAGTGTTGATGCCAATTTTCTTGCATTTATTTCCAGTTTGTTCACTAGGCTAGTCATCTTTCCATCACTATAACACAGTACTTGAGATTATTAATCAGAAAGGGAAAATGGTTCTTTTTGTTTTAGAATTTTGGTGACTCCAGTTTACAGTTGATTGGCACCTTTATTAGTGATTCACTAAGGCAGAGCATCATGAAGTGTGTGTGTGTGTGTGTGCATGTGTGCATGCCAATGTTTCATGGCCAGGAAGCAAAAAAGAGCAGAGTAGTCACGCCTAGGTTTCCTCTACCAACTGTGAAGACATATATGCAAAAATCCAAGTCATTCCTGCTATGTCTTATCTTCTAAAACTTCCACAAATTTCTAACAGTGTCACACTGGGATACCAGTCTTAAGTCTATGAGCTTTTGAAGGAGTTTCATAATCCAAGCTGTTGAATGAACATTCTAGGAAAATGGAGTCTATTCAAATTTTGCTTAATTTCAAATTGAGCTACTTGCTTTGTTATTTTTGGGCATTGGGAACACTTTTTTTTTTCTCTACACCAATTTATTCATGAGAGATCAATTGCAGATATATTCTCTTATAGCTTGCCTTGCCTTTTTTTTTCTCTACTCTCTACAGTGCTAAGCATCAAACCCAAAGCCTTGTGCTTCCTGGACAAAGCTTCTATCACTGACTTCTGTCTCTAGCCTCATCTTTTCACTCTCTTGACAGTGTCCCTCAACACATTTTCCAATTTTGTAAAGAATAATTTCTCCATTTTTTATCATTTTTGAGCATTTGTTTTTATATCCATGTCTCAAATTTTTCTCATATTTTTAAGCATGCATTTAAGCTCTTACAGTGAGGCTTTTGATGCGTTTTCAGTATTTTTCAACATACAATACTATATATACTTATGGGGTACAGTATGCACTTTTTATACATATAATGCTTAATAATCAAAAATACAATTAACATATCTTTATCTCTATTCAATATTTCTCATTTTATTGTGCAGTAACCTTCAAATTTCATTTAATGGATGATAAGATATAAATAAATTATTGTTAGCCTATTTGTGGTTATTTTTCATCTTTTAATTTTATTATATTTTTATTATATGTATGTATGTCTGTTTGTGGGCACACATGACTAGTAACCTGTATGGGGATCAAAGGACATTTTGTGAATTTGGTTCTTTCTTCCCATCTTTATGTAGGTTTTGGAGACAGAACTTGATTTTCTAGGCTTGTACAACAGATACCTTTACCCATGGAGACATCTCATCAAACCCATATTGGGTTAATTTTATTTGGTATAAGGTAAAGCTCCAAATTCATTATTTTCTATATGGATGCTTAGTTTTGCCAAAATATTTTCTTTCAACTTTTTTTTATTTATTCATTTACTGTGTGTGTGTGTGTGTGTGTGTGTGTGTGTGTGTGTGTGTGTGTGTGTGTGTGTGTTTAGGATACATGTGCTGTAGTGAGCATGTGGAGGTCAGAGAACAATGCTGTAAACTCAGTTATTTCCTTTTACCTTTTTATGTAGGTTCAGAGGATTCATTTAAGGTCACCAGTCTCACATAGAAAAATATCTTATTTGTTGAACCATTTTGTTGGCCTCTCAAGTCATTTTTGGCAACATTTTATTATTTTCTTAATTGATCAGTCATTCCAATAAGATGAAAATTACTTAACAACAAATATGAAGTTTTATATATTGGTTCCTTGCTTATTTTATTGGTACCTATGCCAGTGTCACATTTTGTTATTGTTTTTGTTTGTTTTTTTGTTTAGAAATAGAGTCTCACTCTGTAGCCCTGGTTGTCCTAAAACTTGCTATGTAGCTCACATTGGCCTTGAGCTCACAGAAATCTGCTTATAAATGCCTACTGAGTGTTGGGAACAAAGGCATTCACCACCACATCCTGCCTCAGGGTCACATTTTATACTTAGTATAATTCTGCAGTACATTTTTAAATTAGAATGTTTGAAATATCAAATTTTGTCTTCATTTTAAAGATTTCTTTCTTTTTTAAGCTATTCTTTGTCCACTTAAACAGCATTTAAATTTTTAGTTGACTCTATTTCTGCCAAATCATTGCTGGGATGTTGACAGAGGTTGCATTAAATTTGTACATAGCTTTTGGGAGAATGGACATTCTAAAATATCAAATATTCTAAGACATAACAAAAAGATTTCTCTCCATTTATTATATCTTTCTTATTTTATTTCAGTGAATCCTTGTAGTTTTCAATGTACCAGTCTCCTACCTCCACAAATCTATCTCTAAGCATTTTGTTGTTTTAACGACACTATAAATGAAATAATCTGCTAATTTCATTATCAAAGTGTTTATTGTTAGTATAATGAAGCACACTAACTTTTGTGTATTGTTTTATATTTTTTAACTCTGCTGAAATCATCTATTAGTTACAAAAGAAGCAGACTTTCTACACCCCTCAAAATGGCTCATCTATAAAAGAAATAATTTTATTTACTCCTTTCCTGATCAGATGCCTCTGGCTACAGACCTCCATTTCTAGTTCTCTGATACTAGCAAGTTCAGGCTTCTAAATTGAGTATTTGTATATGAGAATATTTTGTTGGAAAATGGGTAGGATAACAATATAATAAAAAATGTTGTGTACAATTTTAAAACTATTTTTAAATTAAATTATGAAGGAATAAACAAAAAATCCCCAAATGAAATAAGCCCATCACTTTTTATAATGCCATTATTTTAAAAGATTAGATTAAATTAATTTTTGTTTTATATGTGATAGTTTCCTATTAAAAGACTACTCTTCCCAGCTTCCCTTGAAAGTGGAAGGGCAGAACTATTGGAGGAAATATACTGCAATAACTTTCTAGGCCTATAAAGGGTCACAGTTATCTTTTTCTGTTGTTGTTGTTGGGTTGGGCATTCTATCACCCTGGGGCATACTTTCATCTGCTCACACAGCATGAGACATATGGCTCAATCATTCAGGTGGGTGAGATTATGCCTCCTCATGGTGGGATCAATGAACATGGTCTTACCTTTGTTTTTTTGGTTTTTTTGAGACAGGGTTTCTCTGTGTAGCTTTGCGCCTTTCCTGGATCTCGCTCTGTAGACCATGCTGGCCTTGAACTCACAAAGATCCACCTGCCTCTGCCTCCCAAGTGCTGGGATTAAAGGCGTGCGCCACCACCGCCCGGCCCGGTCTTACCTTTGTAAAGTCAGTGTCTCTCTTTTTCTGCCTTTTAGTCTCTTTATGATGCCTCAGAAATCTCAAAATGTATATGAGTGTTTTCCCTGCATGTATGCTTGTCTTCTTGCCTTCTTGGTGCCCTCCAAAGCCAGTAAAGGGCACTGTATCCCATAAGAACTGAAGTTGCAGATGGTTATAGACATCATGTGGATGCAGGAAATTGAATTGGAAGAACAGCAAGTACTTTTAACTGCTGAGCCATCTCTCTAGCTCCCAAACATATTATTTTTCAAAATAATAAAAACTCTTGTTAAAATAAGCACATGTTTACATGGTTTAAAAAACATAGCAATGATATTTATTACGTACCTGAACCCCAAATCTCAGATTATGTGAGTGTCTCTGTAAACACCAGGGCCAACAGAGTAATGATCCACATGAAGCAAGAAATAAATCTGGTTCAGTATGACTCAGCAGCCCATGTTGGTTCAAATTTCTAGCATATGACCCTGGGCCATTTATTTTAGGCACATTTAAATACAGTGGTACATTTTTGAAATATAGTTTCCGGGTGACAACTCAATTGTGTGTACACAGTAAAGCATTAGGCATCACTGCATCAAAACATTTTGCAAAGTACATGTAAACTCTTCCATAAAGATGGGTTTAATAGACTGACTATATGTGTTATATTAAGGACCTACGGGAGGATCTGGTATGGTCTCAGTCATACAGATAGTCTGGAAGTCACCAAGCAAACAACCACCTTTGCTTCATTTGTAAAGTACATGTGACATGTTCCATAAGGAAGGGTTCTATTGACTGAGAAACAATGTCCAAGATAAAAGTCTAGAGAGAATGACTGAGATAAACATAAGAATCTGGGGCAGTCGGGTGTTGCCTGACCCTACAGACAATTAATTACATCCATTTCAGTCCTTCTGGGTGGAAAACAGGTTGTACATATCTCCTTTGAAGAGACAGTCTTGCATGTTTACCTCTCCTAGTTTCCCTAGACTTCTTGCTCTCTATAAGATTATACATACTTTTCAAGTATACAGATTTTATCATTTATCCATACTAAAGATGATACAGGAAATTTTGACAAACTTTAAAATACTGAAATAATATACTTCCTCAGTTCAGTATAATAGAAGTTACAGTAAACAACAGAAATTAAGGAAAATCTTTCATAATATTTGGCAGAATGTATAATAACCTGAGGATTAAAATAGTCACAATACTTGCAATATATTTAAAATTAAATAATAAAAATTGTGAGGGCTAGTAATTAATGTCAACTTGATCAGATCTGAAATCACCTAAACACAGCCTCCAGGCTCACCATGAGGGACTATTTAGATTAGATTAACCTCTAGTTAAGCTTCAAAGATTATTTGAGGTTAGGTTAATTGAGATAAGAGTGCCACTCCAAAACAAGGCAGCAGCATTCCATGAGCTGGGGTCCTGGAGTGTAACAAAAGCAGGAAGATAGTGGAGCACAGGTGTATTCTTCCTTTGCTTCCTGTCTGTAACTGATGTGACCAGTTGCCTCAAGCTCTTGCCACCATGACTTCCACATCTTCTCAGGGTATTTTATCACAGCAATAGGACATATAACAAAGACAAAGGTACCTAATATCAAAACTTGGCACTAAATATTAAAACTGTGGTACATGTCACATAATAAGACATGTTTGCTGAAAATAAAATATTTAAGTTTCAACCTCATATACTATGAAAATGATAACACAATGGCAAATGAATGAATAGCAAACAATGATAAAAATATATGTCAAATTAATAAATAGAATTAACTGAGCTCATAACAGACAATGTAGCCATAAAACATACATACAGTGCCGGGCAGTGGGGGCACACTCCTTTAATCCCAGCACTCGGGAGGCAGAGGCAGACAGATCTCTGTGAGTTCGAGGCCAGCCTGGTCTCCAAAGCGAGTTCCCGGAAAGGCGCAAGCTACACAGAGCAACCCTGTCTCAAAAACAAAAACAAAAAAACATACACACAGCAAAGTACTTATAAAACTCTAATGATATTAGAAAATGTTTGTAGCAAATATAAGAATGTAACTTGACAGACTCCAGACCAGATTCCAGATCAAACTACATTGCTTGTAGCAGGCCTTAACCATCACAGAAACTGACAAGCACTTCAATGATAGCTTTTCTATGAATCTCTACCTAACAGACTTTCAGGTGTTTGGACTGTTCACTTGAAGTTCCTAGCTGCCAGGCTAAGAATGCTCTAAGAAGTCTCCTTCCCCACTTCCTGACTACCCTCTTTAAACTCCCTCCCCCACCATGTTCTGGTGCTGGGACCTGAACTCTCTTCAGAGTCCTCTCCATACTATCTATCTGTCTCTTCACACTTTAGAGGGATTTTGTTTAATTAAATCATTTGAAGTGGGAGGACCCACCATAAATCCAGATCTTTTGAAGTGGAAAGATCCTTGTTAAATCTGGGTCACATCTTCTGGAGACAGCCTTTATAAAGGACATGGAAGTCAGAAGCACTTGCTCTTTGCCACCCTGATATTGCTGGTTAGTTCATTTCTTCACTGGTATTAAGACCTACTTCTCCGGGATTCTGGAGTATACTAGAGATCATGTGACATATCTAGCCTCATGAACCAAAGTACTATTGGAGTCTTATACTTTCCTTAGGTAGACAGCCATTGTTGAAGTAGCTGGATCAAGCCTGTAAGCCATTCTAATAAATCCACTTTACATATAGATAGTCATTCTATCAGTTTGTTCTTCTAGAGAACCCTGACTAATACACTGTCCCAAAGCAACATAGGATTCCCATATGTACAGGTACTTTATAATGTTAATAACTTGTTTGTCATAGTCAAAAATAAAACAGAAACACAGCTGCATTAGTAAATCAGACATAGTATGCAGTGGTAAAACTTTTGTAAGGATGACAATTTTACTTGAAAAGATATATATATGCAAATATGAATATAAATTATCACTAGCCAAGCAAATACAATTAAAAGTCAGTATCATTTTTGAATATACATGTAAATTCACAACAATTTGGAGCTGTCTTCAGAAAAAGATTTGGCAGATTGATTGAAACTGTCATGCCTGACTTTGTACCACACAGTGTATGCAATTATTTCTCATTCTGACATTATTCATTTCCTCCAATTCTGACTTGCTACATAGCTTCCAAAGGCTAGATTATCTACTGTTGGCACATTTTATCTACATAACTGATACTTGTCCTGGATTTAAGACTGCCAGTTCCAAAGGAAACTTCATTTCCCCAAATTCTGGTTCATGGTTTTTAGTGGCACTCTTACCCTGGGAGGAAAAGTCATGAAACACAACAGAATCCACTAAAAAAAGGTTTTTTCAGACAAAGAGAAAGGATTAGATGTGATTAGGCCTGCTGAAAGGACACATGTGGAAAAAGGGGGGGGAGGAACATGAGGCCTGCCTTTTCAAGGGCCAACCCACACATGTCCACACAGGCCCACATGGCTACTCCACACATGCACATAGATCACATTATCATGCTGTGCAATTACATGACCATGCAGCGCATGGATTATATAGGACGCGTGACCTGAAAATGACTAGGCATGTGACCATGAGGGTGTGGTTGGAATTCCTATCATTCTAGACTCTTTGTTTTTATAAAAGATGGCAGATGAGTGGGTATAGGGTGTCATTTCTCCCAAAAACTGCTTCCATCTGACTTCATCGCATCAGTTGGCTCTTGGGGGGGGCATAGGGAAGGGAGCTTCTGAAGTAGACAGGTGTCTGGGGATGGTGGGCTGTCATCTGCTGCCCTGGAGTTGTCCATCTTTTCTGGCTCAGAAATCTCTAGCTGACAGGATACTGGTGAGACAGAAAAAAGCTTAGGAAATAAGAATCATTATTATTTTTATTTTCTTTGGAGTGTTTCTAGACCAGAGGAGTTTGGGTTTGGCACTTATCTGAAGTAGTTCTCACCTGTCCAGATGGGTTTAAGCTGGTTTCTAGAGGTTGGGAAAAATTTTAAACATGTTAAGAAGCAGCCATGAGAAAATTAGTGACCATTGTAGTGTTTAGTACTCTGCTTAATTTTTACCTGAGATAAGCTTTGTTAGAGGTAGATTAATTAAGGTACTTGTTTCCTTTATTAGTTTAGCATTCAACAGACATAGGTGATAGATTGCTGAGAGCATTCAACAGTGATAGACTGTTACATTAAAGTCTGTTTTTGCAGAGCCCAGACACTTTTGGGTCTAGGGGTACAAATAACTTTTGATTATTACTGTTTTTTTTCCTTACCACCTGGATATGTTTGATGGTCCTTTTGCCTCTGGCTCTGTGGTGGCCCTATGACAATTAGCTGAGTGGTTAAATAAGAAAGGAAGAGTTTATGGGGTGATACCTCATTCCTCTGGAATTGGTGACAAGGCAGTGGATCCTGATGTCCTCTGGAGCTTGAGAGAACAGGACCCTGTCTGTGTTGCTGTGTATGAAGAGAGATTTTTCTGGGATGGAGGTGAGATAAAAGGTTTCAGATGAGACAGGTGGACCCAGTAAGGAAAGCCATCTAATTTAGCAGCTGTGGGGGTTACAAGAATTACCTTGAAGGGTCCCTGCCATTTAGGGGAAAAGGGTGAAGGGTGCTGGCCTGGAGCAGAAAGAACCTGATCCCCAATGTGGATTGGGGGTGGGCAAGGACTGTCAAATAGCTGAGGTAAGGAATGATCTATGAAGTTCCACAGGATAGACTTTAGATGACATAGCAGGGGAGTTAACAGGCTATCTGGAATGGGTGAAGGGTTGGATAGAAGACTTGGTGTTAGAACTGGCCTTCCATATGTTAGTTCAAATGGAGAAATTGAAAGAGGCATTTTAGGAAGAGTCCTGAGCCCAGTCGATGTGAAGTTCTTGTGACATCTTAGTAAGAGTAGATTTTAAAGACTGGTTGGTGTATTCCACCTTTCCTGAGGACTGAGGATGATATGAGATATGAAAATGCCAAGGAATGTTAAGAGCCTTAGCTAGTATCTGGGAAACTTGGGAGGTGGACTCTGGACCGTTGCCAGACTAAAGGGAGGCAGGAATCCCAAACTGAGGAATAATTTCTCAGAGAAGGAGATCTGCAAATGTTTGAGCCCACTTATAAGAAACAGGGTATGCCTCTACCCAATTTGAAAATGAGTCCACCATCATGAGGAGATATTTAATTTTCCTGACAGTGGGCATATGGGTAAAATCGAGCTGCTAGTCAGTCCCTGGAAGGGAACCTTTAGCCTGGTATGTGGGAAAAGGCTGACTTCTGTACTTGGTATTGGGTCTGTTTTTTTGCCAAGTCTCACAAGAGGTAGTAATAGGTCTTAACAACTGTAAGTCCTTAGAGGTGGGCTACAGGTAGGTTTTTATGAATTGAGACAAAACAAGACTATTAAGGTGAAAAAGCTGGTGTAGATAGGATAGAATTTTCCTAGTGTCAGGAATTCCCTGTGAGGGTGTGGACTGCACTGTATGAATTCCCTGCAGTGGGTGGGGTGAGACTTGGTCCTGAAGGGCTGCTGTCCTGGCTGCCTGGTTAGCCCGGTTATTTTCCCTTAGAGATGATGGAGCTATTGGTCTAATGAGACCATCAGTGGATAATTCCTATTGCCTTGGGGAGGTGGGAAGCCTTTAGCATGGTCATTATTTGGCCTGAGTTAGATATAGATCCCTGTTTTGCTGTGAGGAGGCCACGCTCCCCCCAAGTAGCAGCATCAGACAGGAGGATATGAAAAAAGCATATTTGGACTCCGTGTAAACATTTAGAGATTGCCACTGTGTCAATTGGAAGGCACAGGTGAGAGCCTTCAGCTCAGTCTGTTGATTAGTAGTGTGTGGGGGTAAAGCCTATGCTTATATTACCTCAGTATCTGACACTATGGCATAGCCTGCTTTACGGGTCCCCTCATATAAAAAGGAGCTGCCATCTGCATATCAGGTAAAAGTAGCCTTAGACAATGTGCCCTCCCGTATGTGTGAAGGGTGAGGTAACAGTTCCTCCAAGGTTTCAGTGTAGGAATGAGAAGAATAGTTAGCTTTAGGTTGAGGGAGGAGGCTTGAAATATTAAGGGGTAGACAGGTCTGGAAAGTAAGTGTAGCATCATCTAGTAATGCCACCTGGAGAGAAAGATCCCGAGAGGGAGGTAAAGTTTGCAAGCCTTTATAAGTTAAGAGATGGGACAGGTTATGGTGAGAGAAAACAGTAATAGGTGACCCAAAGTTTAGCTTCCTTGATTCCCAAATAAGGAGCTCAGAGCCTGCTAAAGCATGGATGCAGGGTGCCCATCCCTGACTGGTAAGGTCTAGTTTCTTTCACAGATATGCTACAGGTACAAAGGAGAGTCCTAGCTGATGCCCTAGAGTTCCCAGTCAAATCCTTCCTCTGCTACATAGAGGGAGAAGGTATGGGTTAGGTCTGGGAGGTGAAGTGTTGGGGCCTGGAGAAGAGCCTGTTGGAGCTTTTGGAAAGGTTTAGTAATGGGGTGAAGAAGGGGCTTCTGTGGGGAGCCCTGAGCTGCCTTGTATAAGTGGCGAGCAAGGAGAGAAAAAGATGGAACCCAAGACTGTAGGAAGCTAGCTATTCCTAGGAAAGCCAGAATTTCCTGTTTAGTAGAAGAGACTGGATTAGATTCTTTCTATCTACAGTAATAGCCTTGTCGGTTGGAATAATGGTGAGACCCAAATAGGTGACCTGGGGAGTGGACAGCTGAACTTCAGAAGGGGATACCCTATAACCTCGACTGGATAAGAAATTTAGGAAAGCAGGGGCATTAGTTTGGCTAACTTGTAAGAACAATCTACAGAGTAAAATGTCATCTGCATACTGAATTAGTTTAGAGCCAGGAAAAGACAGAGAAAGCAGGTCAGAGGCCACAGCCTGACCAAATGGTCAGTCCTTGTGGACAGTCCTTGAATCCTTGTGGCAGAACAGTCCAGATCAGCTGTGTGGATAGATGAGTGTCAAGGTCAGTCCAGGTGAAAGAAAAGGTATTTTGAGACTGAGGACTGAGAGGAATAGAAAAGAAGGCATCCCTGAGGTCTAGAACTGAGAAGTGAGAGGTTCCCAAAGGGATAGTGGACAGGAGATTATAAGGATTAGGTACTACAGGATGGAGAGGGACCACTGCAGAATTAATGAGCTGGAGGTCTTCAGGTGGTAGGCTCCATTAGACTTTTTAACTGTAAGTATGGGGGTGTTAAAAGGCAAAGAGGTTGGGTGGAGCAGCTTTTTACTGAAAAGGTCAGAAATGATAGGCTTAAGTTCTCTTAGGGTCTGGAGTGAGAGAAAGTACTGAGCTTGGGTAATATATCTGGTAGGGTCCTATAAATGGATAGTAATAGGCAGATGGTACCTAGCGATAGAAGGGTTCTGGGTATCCCAGACTTTTGGGACTACCTGAGAGACTGGCAAGGGAAAGGAACTGTTAGAGTTAGTAGGATGGGTGGCTAGGAGAAGAAGAAGAGGAGCTGCTGGCAAGTCTAGGGTGAGGCAAATGTGCGGAGGAAATGAAATGGATGCTCCTACTTAGCTATAAAATCCCTTCCCATTAGAGGCACAGGGCAGGTTGGCACCACTAAGAATGTGTGTGTAAGAGGGATGCCTCTGAAAATACAATTAAGTGGTGGGGTCTAGTGAGGTAGAAAAGGCTGTCCCCCAAACCCGACAATAGGGAGACCAGGAGAAGTAGGCCCCCAATACTCTCTAAGGACAGAATAGGTAGCTCCAGTTTCCAGAAGGAAGGAGATGGGGCACTCAGATATTATTATTGCTACCCTGGGTTCCTTGTATGAGATGGCAGTGGCCGGGGCGGGACCCGGGCAGCATCAGTTGTCACTGACAGCCAAGCCTAGGAAGTCAGCCAGAGGGTGGTCCTGATCTGACATTCCTATGCTTCTAGGTGCATTAGGACAGTCAGCTGACCAGTGGCCCTTTTGGCAGCATTTTGGGCAAGGCCTTATTCGTGCCTCCCCCTGCACCCTCTGGGCGGTGGTGCAAGCCCCAGCCCAATGACCATCTTCCGTGCACTTGAAACAGGGACCTGTTGGCTTCCAGGGAGCCATCTGAACAGCATGTGGCAGCATCTGGCAGTTCCTTTTTGGGTTTTTTTCATCTCTCCAATGGTACACCTTAAAGCCATCACTGACACCTCTGCCTGTGGGGTCAGGGGGCCTTTCTCCAAGGGTTTAAGTTTCACCCTTATGTTAGGAAAGCTCTGTGAGACAAAGTGGGGCATAAGGAGCTACCTGCCCTCTGAGCTTTCAGAATCTAGGCTAGTATATTGAAGGAGAGCCTTAGTGAGCCGTTCTAAGAAATGAGATGGATTTTTGTCCTTATCTTGATTTATCATTTTTAGTTTTTCATAGTTTGTTGGTTTTAGCGCAGTCTTATGGAGGCCTGCTAGGAGGCAGGTAATCAACCTATCCCTGGCTAGAGACTTGCCCTGGGTGTTATAATACCAATGTGGGTCCTGATCAGGGACTGCCTCAGCCCCTGGAGCGTATTCAGGGATAGTTTGGTGATCGTCATCTGCATGTGTCCTAGCCTGCTCCCAAACCTGCCTGAGCTCCTCAGGAAGTAGTTTATTATCAAGTATTATATATACAGCATGAAAGGTGAGACTTTAAGATTGGGTAATATATTGAAATTGTTTAATAAAAGAAGCAGAATTAGAGGTATAAGAACCCAGTTTCTTTTCTATCTGAGAGTTCTGCGAGACAGAATGGGACAGGGACCTTAGCCAGTCCATCCACTCAGGCCACCTCTCATAACAGGAATGATTAGCAAGTTTGAATGGCTGGGTTCAGGCCCTTTAGCAGTCCCAGAGTGGGTAGCAGGAGGTGTAAAAGTTGGAGCCAGAGTCGAACCTTTAGAAATGTCTGCTGTCGGCACCAGGCTGAGCTCCGGGAATCCAATTGATGAGAGAGAGGAGAGATACTGCAGGTGAGGGACGTTGAGATCATGATAGGAGGAAATGCAGAGATGATGGACCACATTAGTGGAAACCCATGAACTGTGGACTGGTGGCTGTGGAGCCCCCAAGGGACTGGACTAGGCCCTCTGGATATGGAAGACGGTGTTTGGCTTGAACCGTTTGGGGGACACCCAGGCAGGGGGATCAGGATCTGTCCCTGGTCTATGGGCAGGCTTCAGGGAATCCGGTGCCTGTGGTGTGACACCTTGCACAGCCTTGGTGCAGTGGGAAGGGGCTTGGACCTGCCTAGGCTCAGTGTGCTGGGCTCTGCTGACTCCCATGGGAGACCTCGATTTGGGGGATGTGGGGATGTGGGGTGGCTTGGAAAAGAGGGTAGGGGATGGGAGGAGGGAGGAGGGGGGGTCTGTGGATAGCATGTGGAATGAGTAGAAAATTTCTTAATAAAGAAAAATGAAAAAAAAAAGATGGTCTTTCAAGAAAAAAAAGAAATGCCTGCTGTTGAAGAGGAGGAAGAAGCCAGAGGAGGAGCAGAAGGAACAGGATCCCTGGGAGCAGGAGTGGGAGCTGAAAGTTGGATAGGTGGAGGTTCATTTGCAGGATCTAGAGCTAGAGATTCTGGAGTCAGAGATTCATCCTGTTCAGGCATAGCTAAGAGCATATGGGCAGGAGAGAAGGAATCCAGAAGAGAAGGTTTAGAACTTAAATTGAAAAAAGCTATAATATAAGGCAACTCCTTCCATTTGCCTGTTCACTGGTAGAAGTTACATAATTTTCGTAAAATATTGGGGTCTAAGGAACCACTCGGTGGCCATTTTTTGTTATTTTCTAAGGCATATTTGGGCCATCTCTTAGTACAGAGACAGACAAGCTTAGGAATCTTTAAGCAAGGCATTAAGCTGAAAGGCTTTAAAGCTTCCAGAAGGCATCTTAGGGGAGAGGTGGGACTGATGGGATTGGAAGCCTTATTGCCCATGTCTACAGCAGAGAGACAAAAAACAAAAACTGAAAAAACAAATATGATTCCAAGCCAAGGCCCTAGGATTCCCTAAGGCCAAAGATGGACCTGTACCAGGCACAGGCCACCAGACGCCTTGTCAGACATAAGGTGGGGGCCTAAAGCATGTGAAGGAAATGACTCCCCTCCCTGGGAGTCTGACAGCACTTACCGCTTCATCAAGCCAGAAAAATGTGTCAGCCTTACACAACCTGAAGATGCACCTGAAGATGGGGGTCTGACCGTGAGAATTATATCTCAAACTGCAGACATGGAAGATGGCTAGAAATTTTAGCCTGTGATAGGGACCAACCATAGCCAGTGAAGACCATGGTTGGTGGTAAACCCAGTCTCAGGGACACCAGTGGGGCACCTGACACTAGATGGTCATCCCCATGGATCTAGGAGACTGTTTACTCTGGCTGAAAAATGAGGGACTCATCAATTGAAGTAGCCGGTGGTATGTGCAGGATCTGGCAGACATGCAATTGGACAGTGGACTATCATAGATGGAGCAGACTCCCCCGGTACAGGTTCCCAGGCACAAAGTGCTGAGACTGGCTTTATGTGCACGGCACTAATGATGGTTTTTAGCGGCACTCTTACCCTGTGAGGAAAAGTCCATGAAACATGACAGTATCCACTAACAAGTGTTTTATTCAGACAAGGAGAAAGGGATAAATTTGATCAGGCCTGCTGAAAGGACATGTGTGGGAGAAGGGGGTGGGAGAACATGGGACCTGCCTTTTTAAGGGCCAACCCACACATGCACAAAGGCCCACATGGCTACTCCATGCATGTGCATAGATCACGTGGTCATGCTGTGCGATTACATGACCATGCAGCGCATGGGTTACATAGGACGTATGACCTGGAAATGACTAGGTGGAAATGACTCAGTGTCCCGCTGGGGCATGTATGACCATGGGGGTGTGGTTGGAATTCCTATCAGTGGACAAAAAGCCAGCGTTCTTCAGGACTTTGTGACGCCAGTTCCCCAAAGAAGCCATTTCCCTTATCACTGGTAGAAGAGACAAATAGCTATCTGTGGTACCTACTAGCACATCAAAGTGCACACAGGCCGTCTTGGCTCTCTCAGTATCAAAAGTACACGTTACGTTACATATTTCAGAGTCTATGCTAGGATCCAAGCTCTTCTTCTCAACCTGGCCACCGTAAATGGGCTCACAGGCCTCCCTCCTCACAGCTATTCATTTTTCTTATAACTCTGCTATTTTGGCTATGCTCCCTCTTTCACCCATAGTGTCTTTGTCTTCATCTCTCACTTATGTTCCTCTGTGTCTCCACCTCTTTCTACCCCTTTTCTCTATGTTCTGTTCATGCTTTTTTCCTGGCCCAGTCCAGTCTGCTGGCCATATTCAGTCTACTGCTTTCTCTGCTCTGAACTCTTTCAGATACCTCTGGCTTTTCTTTCTCTCATATCTACAAAAAAATTTCCCCCTTAAACATACTAGGAATTAGTCATGTTGTCAATTTATACAAAGGCTAAGTTCAAATTCTATGAAATATTTTCGACTTTGGTTTTCCTGACCTTACACTATCTCATGTATATATCACTAATTTGACCCTTATCATACAGCTATTGACATTTTTATATGTGCATTACTTATTTAATCAAGTAAATTTTAATTCTTAGTGTGATGGAATGGTACATAAATGATGGGTGATGTTGCAGTGTATGTTATGAATGTGTTGCTCTGATTGATTGATAAATTAAATGCTGATTGGCCAGTAGCCAGGCAGGAAATATAGGTGGGATAAGCAGAGAAGGAGAATTCTGGGAGAGGAAGGCTGAGTCAAGGGATGCCAGCCAGGCGCCCAAGGAGCACCATGTAATGACACACAGGTAAAGCCACAGAACATGTGGCAACATATAGATTAACAGAAATGGGCAGAGTTTAAATGTGAGAGCTAGTCAGTGGCTAGCTGAGGAGTTTTAATTAATATAAGCTTCTGAGTGATTATATTGTAAGCGACTGTGGGCACTGTGGTGCTGGGCAGGACTGGAGAAAACTTCAGTTACCCATAAATTTGTACACTTTACACTTTCTTTCTTTCACTCTCTTTTTTCTTTCTTTCATGCATGTGTGTGTGTGTGTGTGTGTGTGTGTGAGAGAGAGAGAGAGAGAGAGAGAGAGAGAGAGAGAGAGAGAGAGAGAGGACTTGTTTGGAGGTGAGAGTCACCTTGTGGGAGTTTCTTTTTGTGAGGGCTAAAGTTAAGTTTTCAGTTATAATTACTATGCTTAAGAGATCTACAAAATAAAAATGTCTCTAACATGTAAGCTCCACTTGCCCAAGAACAGATAACTTCCTGGGATGATGGGGGCTGTCCTTCATGTAAGGTAACAAGCCATGTGTCTTCACTTCTGTAAACAAATTTGGTTCCCTCCAATGGCACAGGATGTGCTTGATCACATGGAGGTAGGCGGTACATAGGCAAGAAGGACATCAGGATGTATGCTTGTCCCCAATTGGACAAAGGAAGGAAGTATATAGCCTTGTAGGTTTTGCCTTAATAAGCACTGGACTAACATAATTTGTTGTCATTCTCTGGGAGTCCTGTGTATGGACCTGGCCGGTGACCATCATCTTGGCCACTATTTAATGAAGCTTGTTTCAAATTTGGTTCAAAAATTCTGGTAGTGGTTTATTCTCACCTGTTGGGATTAACATTTTCTCCATTCACCATCAGGGATTGAATTCAGGTCACTGGCTTGGCAACTGGTACTTTTACTCAGTGAGCCCAGAATACAGAATTGTTGCCTTCATCTACTTTAACCTGTCTAGAAAATATTTCTTGATATATTAGATCCTTTTTATAATATCAAGAAACATGCTAATAATGGATTAATAAAATTCTAATAGTTAATGTATAAACAACCATTCCATACAAATATGCTGATAACTTTTAGCCATATAATAAATGCTTTAGAAAGTCCATTACCAAAAGAGAGAGGTACTAATATTATTAAAAGGGATAGTATTAAAAGGAAAAAGTCAGTTATCTTTTATTCTGTTCTTACTTTTTCTGTTTGTTTGTCATCCGGTCTCACTATGTAGCCTAAGCTGACCTGGTCATCACAAACCTTCTATGACTGCTTTTCAGTGGGGAGAGGAATATATAATTGTACAATATAAAGTAAATAAATAAATGAATAAATACATAATAAGACAGTATTCAGAAACAGAAGCGCTATAGCTTCAGGAAACTTCCCATTTCACAGTGTAACGTGGGTAGTGAGTGTTTAAAAAAGCAATGCAGAAATAGCTTTATTGTTTACAGCAAGCAATTTCCTTATTGAGCATGGTCTGATCAATTGGAAGCCTCTGATAGGTAAACGCTTTCCATTTTGCAATTGACTGAGACTGAAATTCAACTCTAAATTACAAAAGTTATTCCTTCTTTCTTTTATAGTAGGTTCTCTTTAAGTAATTAAAGGTGGCCGCAAACTTTTGATTATCCTGTCTGCTCCTTGCTACTATGATTGTGGGCTTGAGAAACATTAAGCTAAAGCATACATTGTTACATTTACTGGTTTTTGCTTTGTTTTGTTTTTAATAAACAACTTAGATGAGTTTTCAGGATATTTTTAAAGAATGCATAGTACTTAGCTTCTAGTGAGTAGTACCCAATTTATTTAATTAATAATGTCATTCACATTTCTATCTAAAAACATTTTCTCTGTTGTAATTCCACAGAAAAACAAATTAGCCACTGAGACTTACTACATTCAATTATATGCATACATACATATATACCACATGCATATACATACTTACAATTATTTGTGAGAAATCAGGTAAACACACTATATGTATCTTAGTATTTTCTCTTTTCTCCACAGATCTTTAGTTTAATTTATTTGCCAATACAATATTGTTTTTATTACCATAACTGCAACTGGAGCCTCTATATTAGGTTGAATGAATATAACACTTTATTTTTCAAATAGTATTAGCTATTCTCTGTTATTTGTCTTTTCATATAAATTGATGAAAAAAATGTTTATATTTACATAAAACCCAGTTTGATGAGTTTTGATAGGAACTGTGTTGAATCTACAGAAAAACAATGGGAAGAAATGATGGAATATTGGAATCCTTGATGTGTTATCTTTGTTGAAGTGATTTGAATGTTTTGTTCCTTTGCTTTCATTTGTATTTCTAAAATTGTAGCTGTAGTGAGTTTGCACATAGTTATATTTATGCCTGCATGTTTCATTCTTGGAGAATTATAAATGTTATGTTTTAATTTAGATTTCTGAATGTTCTCTAATGCTAAAAGAAATGTGATTAATTTTATTCACCATATGCCTGTTGCCTTGTCCAACTCCTTTATTAGCTCAAGAAGTATTTCTACAGATTGTTGATTATTTCATTTGTGGAATACCATGCCATTAGAAAAAGAGACTTTTATTTCTTCCTTTACACCGTGCATGCTGTTTTTCTTCTTCTTTTTTGTCATATTATTCTAGGTATAATATCTTACACTATAAGGATGACCACACTTTCTTTGTTCCCTTCCTTTGGGGAAAAGTACTCATTCTTTCAACTTTAACAATCATGCTAAATGTACATTTTTTTCCTTTGACAGATACTCATGTGGAGTTGAAAAATAATTTTCACTGTTGTTTTTGTAAAGACTTATTTAATTGATTAAAGTTTTCTTTGACAATTTTGTACATGCATATAGTGCATTCTATTTGCTCTTTAACTATATGTACTCTTTTTTCCTTCCTCTCTCTCTTGTTATAATCCTTTCTCCCTACAAATTCCTTTCCTATATTCAGGCCTCTCTATTTTATGCCAGGTGTTCTTTATGCTTTGTTTTTCAGGAAGATACCAGAAGGCTGTTTGCCAAAGCACAAGCAATTGTCATTCTTCTTGGTTGCCCATCAGAACTGAGTAATAAGATCCTATTTCTGAAGATATTACACACTTAGTTGTAAGATACAGAGAAATCAAGCTGGAGCTTGTGATGGCTAACATTATGTTAATGGCTTTCTTTTTAAAAGTTTAAACTTTCTGTGCTTAAAAGAAGCATAATGCAAAATTAGACCTCCAACTGTTAAGGGTTAAATTTTTTACTGCTTTTCCTGCATCTGCAAACAAAGGCTGACTTTGTGGGATGGGACTCCCCTGCTTGCACAAGAACAAGATATAACTTTGTGTTCTTTGCCTTTATAAACACCTGATAGAAGAAGGATGCTTGTTCTGCATTAGGGAACCCAAGTCACCTGGTCTAGACCTAGCTTCAGTATCTGAATAAAAGCCTCTTCTTTGCTAAAATATATGGTCAATAAAAGCCTCTCCTTTGTTAAAATATATTAATGTTCAGACTGGTGAATTTCTGAATGATCCCAGACCCCTAATAAGCTGAGCTGGAAAACATTTTCCCTCATGGTAACTTCTACTGTATGGAAGGTGCTATGCCCACTGCAGGGGATTTAAGGCATCAATGGTCTTACCATACCTGTGAACCTGAACCTTATAAACTATAATGTGGCAAGTGTTTGTTATTAATGATTGTTGGATTATACCAGCAGTATAACAGGTCTCCCATAGGTATTAGCAAAACTGCAGTAAGACTAAGCACCTTTCCTTGTGTTAGGGATGGAATATATATATGCTGATTCAGACTCTATGAGTTCCTATGAGCCAGGTTAGTTGTTTATGGTTGTTTTCTTGTTATTTCCTTCAACAGGATTCCTCTAGCTCAGCCTAATGCTTGGATGTGGGTCTCTGCATCTGTTTCCATCAGTTTCTGGATGAAGTCTTTCTGATGACAACTGGGGTAGTCACCAATCTAATCACAGTGGATGGCCAGTTCAGGATACTTATCTGCTATTGCTAAGAGTCTTAGCTGTGGTCATCCTTGTAGATTTCTGTGAGTTTTCCTTGCATCCAGTATCTACCTGACCCTTAAACACCCACATTTCCAGTCATATCTTTCAGTACTCTCCCCCTCCACTCACCTGCCAACCTGATCCCTTAATTCCCCACGCCCAGCTGCCCCCAATCCACCCAGAAGATCTCTTCTATTTCCCCTACCCAGGGTGAGCCATGTTCTTTGATGACTATGAAATGTCCTAATCCATCTCTTTTGATTAATTTTGAAGTCTATTTTGTTAGATATTAGGATACCTACATCAACTTGCTTATTAGGTCCATTTGATTGGAAAATCTTTTTCCATCCCTTTACTCTGAAGTAATGTCTGCCTTGGATATTGAGGTGTGTTTCTTGTATGCAGCAGAAGGATGGATCCTGTTTTCATATCCATTCTTTTAGCCTCCTGCAATTTTGTTGTTATTGTTGTTGATAGTAGTGGTGGTTGTGTGTGTTTATATATGTGTGTGTGTTGAATTATTTTATGTTTCATTTGTTTAACTCTGTGAAACTGTGTTACTTTACCTGTCTAAAACACATGATTGATCTAATAAAGAGCTGAATGGCCAATGACAAGGCAGGAGAAAGGATTGGCAGGGCTGGCGTGCAGAGAGAATACATAGAAAAAAATCTGGGAAGCAGGAGAGATCAAGGAAGGAGAAAAGGAGGGGAGGAAGATGTAGCTAGAGTTTTCTCCAGTCTTGTCTGGCCAATGGTCAGGACAAATCTCTCTCACCCTCCAGTCCCACAGCTGCTCAAGTCCAACTAAGTAAACACACAGAGATTTATATTTTTTATAAACTGTATGGCTGTGGCAGGCTTCTTGTTATGTAGTTTTTTTTACCTTAAATCAACTCATTTTTATTAATCTATAAGTTGCCACGTGGCTCATGGCTTACCAGTATCTTAACATCTTCTCATGGCAGCGGCTGGCAGAATCTCTCTGACTCAGCCTTCCACTTCCCAGAATTCTTCTCTCTCCTTGTCCCCACCTATACTTCCTGTCTGGCTACTGGCCAATCAGTGTTTTATTTATTAACCAATCAGAGCAACACATTTAACATACAGAACATCCCACAGCAGGAAGACACTAGGGGCCAGCCACCCAAGTACCCAGCCTGTCATGGAATAAGAGTATAACTAAGATATACAGAAGTAAGTAAAGGGAAAAGCCCAGAGGCAAAAGGTAGATGGGATGATTTAAGTTAAGAAAAGCTGGCTAGAAACAAGCCAAGCTAAGGCCAGGCATTCATAAAAAATAATAAACCTCTGAGTGTGTGTTTTATTTGGTAGCTGAGTGGTGGGTCTCCCAAAAGAGCTAAAGAGAAAGAGAGTACAAAGAGTAAAACAACCAACTACTTTGGAGTTTTCCTTCTAGAACCTTCTGTAGAGCTATGCTTGTAGATAGATATTGATTAAATTTGACTTTGTCATGAAATATCTTGTTTTCTCCCTCTAAGGTAATTGAAAATTTTGCTAGGTATAATTGTCTGGGTTGACATCCATGATCTCTTAGAGTCTGGAAGAGTTCTGTTCAGGCTATTCTGGCTTTTAGATTTTCTAGTGAGAAATCTAGTGTGATTCTGGGTAGGTCTGCCTTTATATGTTACTTGGCCTTTTTCCTTTCCAGTTTTTAATATTCTTTCTTTATTCTGTATGTTTAGTGTTTTGATTATTATGTTAAGAGGGACTTTTTTTCCTTCTTGTACAGTCTAGTAGGTGCTCCGTAAACTTCTTGTACATTTATAAATGTGTCCTTTAGGTTGGGAAAATTTTCTTCTATAATGTTGTTGAATATATTTTCTGGGCTTTTGAGCATGGATTCTTGTACTTCTTCTATTCTTATTATTCTTAGGTTTGTTCTTTTCATAGTGTCCCAGATTTCCTGGGTGTTTTGTGTTAGGAATTTTTTAGATTTAACATTTTCTTTGAACAATTAATGTATTTCCTCTATCATATCTTCAATGCCTGAAATTCTCTCCTATTTCTTTTTATTCTGTCAGTGATGCTTACATCTGTACTTCTAATCCATTTACCTATATTTTCCATTTCCTAAATACCCTCCCTTTGTCTTTTTCCATTTTTAGGTTTCAAACAGTTTTATTTGTTTCTGTCAACTGTTCATTTTTTTCTTGGTTTTCTTGACATTCTTTAAGAGATTTATTGATTCCTCCAATTCTTTGGTTGTATTCCTCCATTTCTTTTAGGGATTTTTTTTTTGTCATTTTCTTTTTAAGGACCTCTATCATCTTCATGAAGTTATTTTACGGTCATTTTCTTGTGCTTCAGCTACATTGGAATGTTCAGGTCTTGCTGTCATAGGATAGCCAAGTTTTGGTAGGGACATATTGTCCCTTTATGTTATTGCCTA
Source organism: Peromyscus californicus insignis (assembly GCF_007827085.1). Taxonomy (NCBI): domain Eukaryota; kingdom Metazoa; phylum Chordata; class Mammalia; order Rodentia; family Cricetidae; genus Peromyscus; species Peromyscus californicus. The sequence continues at coordinate 70,815,339 of NW_026294391.1, read as the reverse complement.
TGTTCTTATACTGCCATTTAGGCATCTGGATTTAGAGTAATTATAGTTCTAGGTGTTTGTCTTTGTTGGATGGTGTTTGTTCCTTGGTTTTTGTTTCCTCTCTAGTTTTCTTGCCTAAGTGGCTAAGGGTTCTCATGACTGATGCATTTTCAGCTCCAGCAGGGTGTCTGTGCTGGAGTTTTGGGGACTTGATTCTTTTGGTCTGGTCTGGCTTCTGATATAGCCGAAGTCATTGAGTCTCTAGATCTAGGCTGGCCTCCAGTAAAACCTGAGTCTTCTGGGATAACTTGCATCAGTCTGGCTTCTAGTGGAGCTGCCAGGCTGTTCTTTAGACTGGTGTGGACTGTACACGGGCCTCTGGTGTCTGTTCTTCCAACTGTTGTGTGCTGTATCTGGGCCTATGGAGTCTGCTGAAGTTCTGAGGAAGGGCTGCTTGTTCCATGGTTGGGGGCGGTTGTGGCTGGTGTGGTCTGAGCCTCAGTGGTGGAAGTCTACTGGAGTTGGAGAAAGGGCCAAACAGCAGCAGGGCCAGGAACAAGTTAAGATGGCTTTGGCCTGGTGAAGGGTCATGGGGGCACAGAATCTAAGAAGTGGTACAGTTCTGCTGGTAGTCAGGTCACTCACCAGTTTCTGCTTGTGTGGCCTAGGCCTTCTTGGTGGAAGTCTTCTGGGGTTGGAGGGAAGGGCCCAGCCATGAGGCTGAGGTTAGCTGGGACAGTATGGGCTTGGGGAAGGGTAACTAGGGGCAGAGACAAGGTAGGAGTGAAGTTCCACTAGTAGGTAGGTCACTCACCCCCCAACCCCCAACCCCCGCTCCATTCTGGATTATGTGGTCTGTGCCTCAGTGGTAGAAGTGCACTGGTATTGGGGGTGGGGGTCCAGCAGCAGCAGGGCCAGGGAAGAGCTGGCACCCATAATTCTTTTTTGAAGGATGGAACTCCAAGAAAATTCTTCACTTTCATGTTAATGTGTCTTTTTCTATTGTCATAATTCAGGTCTTGTTCATGAAGCCATTTCTAGAAGAAACTACTTCAAAGTAGAATTCCTCGTATTCTGGCTCTTATATCCCCCCCCCCCCCCACACACACAGAGAGAGAGAGAGAGAGAGAGAGAGAGAGAGAGAGAGAGAGAGACTTCCATGATGTCCTATAATCATAGATGCAAAAACTCTAATGTAGATGTATCTCTTGTGGCCAGGATCCCCATGATCCATTGATCTCTGCTTTGCATCAGCTTCCCATTTATTGCACATAAGGCTTCTTTGCTAAGCAGCTATACTTACCTTTGGGTAAGTTTAAGATTTAGAATGTAGTTAGGAACTATGCTGTTCTAGTAAAGTGGTGGTAGTAGATTCTTTTCTAAGATTCGTGACCTCACAAGCCTCAGAAAGTGTGCTAGGTTTTCATTACTAGGCATGATTTCCCTTTTGTTGAGTGGACTTTAAGTCCAATTAGACAACTATTGATTACCACCAACATGTGAGTATCACTTACTTCACCTTTATGGAAGTTTTGCCATGCTTGTCATTGTTATGGTTCTTAGGTGTTACAGTTATATAGGACCACAAATTGCTTTTCTCCTTTGCATCCATTTTCTGAAACAATGTAAGCTAGGCCACAGGAAAGAGGCCTTCAGGTCAGATACAGTTCAAATTTTTCAAGATTTATATCCTAAGTGTGCATTGTCTTCAACCCCAGAGAGGCAACCAAGGGCGACATTGATAGCAAATATTGTTTTGGGAGTTGTTTGGCCTTTACTGACCAATAATATAAAAGGCGGTTTCTCAAGTATGACATGGTTTTTGTTGTTTGTTTGTATCCCCACTGAGTCTATTTATTGCTACTTGTGTATGAATGGGTAGTTGACCATATACTGATACACTGGTGTGTGTTTCACTACTCAGGTCCTGCATCTCTGATTAAAAATGACTCTCTTCCCAGCAGCCATCAATTTTCAATAGCTATTAGTTAAGAGTTGTGCTTCATCAGTATCTCCCCTATCTATACTGGTATTTGACTGGCTTTCTCTTGTGTAGGTCCTGCATATATCATAAGCACTTTGAGTACATGTAAGCAAAGGCACTGTTTTGTCCAGAACATACTGCTTCACTGCAGACATTCACTACTTCTGGCTCTTATGATCTTTCCTCTACTTTTCTGAAATATTCTCTAACTCTTCATTGGTGGGGTCATATATTTTATGATTTCCTATTTTGTGAAAGATAAGAGGTACAAATAGAAAGTGAATTTGAAGAGCTTAAAGTGTATCCATAAGCTCTACTTCAACTATATTCATTTAATACCTTCACTGCTTCCAGAAAGAGAACTTTTTCTATTTCATCACTTTTGGTCCATGGATTTCATATCAGAGGACTTATTCTGCCATGAGAATATTTTAACTGCATTTTCACTAAGCATGTGCATACTTCTATTACTTTTATTTCCTAAATAATGCAGAATAACAAATATTTATATAGCGTTCCTATTGTAAAAGATATAGAGACTTCAACAATTACATAAAATACATTCAAAAGCATGCATTGGTTATGTTTATGTACTATGCCATTTAATAAAGTACCTGAGCATCTGTTGCTTTTAGTACCCACAGGGAGTCTTTTATCTAATCACTCATTGATAACCAATGATATCTGCTCTGTAACTGCACTGTATTTAAAATGAATACACTCAAATTATTAAAGTTTTGAATCATTATAAACAGGCTAATGAATTACTTTCATGAATTAGTAAGGAGCAGCATGGCATAGAGTAGGCATTTCTAAAACCTAACAATATAACATACTTTTTATAGTTCTGACACAGTTACTTGTGGGGTCTTGCCCCACCGGGAACTTAGGTCACCTCTGAAGAGGTGGCCTGGAGCCAAGGAAAGGTAAGTGCGTCCCTGCAGCAGGGAGACAAGTCAAGCAAGAACTCCTTTACTGTTAGGCAGTAAGCCTCTTTCATAGCCGAAAACCTCAGAACCCTAGGAGGGCTAACTTCCTCTCAGCACCATCTTTGTAGCTCATGTCATCCCGTATGCCCCCCAGTTCCTGAGTTGTATTTCCATCATCAATATTTACTTGTATCTGAGCTTTTATTCATATAAAAAACAAGATATTAAAATCTATGTCTTATAAGAATGTCAGAAATATACAGATATATAAGTATTGTGTTTAGATGGAGATTTGAGACAGTGACAAAGGCAACACACATATATAGTATATTTTATCATTTTTAATTGAATGTATAATATATCCTATTGAATAATAATGTTAATGCAAAAGCACAACTCTCATCTCTCTTCTCAAAGGAGGAAGAGGGAGGAGACAGTATATTCTGGAGCCAAAGATGAGTGATCATGGTCCAGAAATATAGATTTAGGTCTCCCCAAATACCATGTCCAAATGAGGTAAAAATGTTATGAACTTTTTATAGTAACAGTTGAAGGAAAGCCATAAGCCAAGACACTTTTCAAATATGTTTCTGGGTATTTAAGATAGATGGGTTACAGCAAAATGGGGAGAATTGTGCTATAGGCCTTAGATGCTTTCTGACAGAATTCTTAGCTCTTTGATTGGTGGAATCTAGGGATTTATTACGTTAATACATTCCAAGGGGTTTAATGTTTGTAACAAGATGTTAAGTATCACATCCTGTTGGTAAGTTGTGATGAGAGTTGGGTAAGTAATGTCTATTTAGGGTGCTAAAGATAGCCCAAGATAAAGTGTAATTAGGTTCTGAATCTGCATCATTTCAAACTGTTCACTATCACTGAAGTTCTAATCAGTTAATCAACCTTTCAGAAGGTTTCAGTTTGAAGATGCAGCTCTTTCTGCGAAAATTCATGCAAAATAGATTTACAAACTGGATTGTCTTCATAATTAAGTTTGAGACTAGAGACAAGATTTCATTAAATTTTCTTAATTATGCCCTATCATTTAAAAATAGTATTATAACTGGAAGAGAATACTGTGATTATGTTTGAAAAAGAAGAAATAAGGTAGTGTTAAGTAAATTATGAAGAACAGTATTGAAGTTGAGAGAGAGAGAGAGAGAGAGAGAGAGAGAGAGAGAGAGATGCCCTGAAATGAACTGTGCTACAATAGAAAGCATTTATTTATTTATTTATTTATTTATTTATTTATTTATTTATTTATTTATTTATTTTCAGAACCAAGGACCAAACACAGGCCCTTACCCTTGCTAGGTAAGTGCTCCATCACTGAACTTCATCCACAACCCTATGGTTGAGCTTAGTTAAAGGAGTTATTAACATGGCATATTGCATGGTTGGGGGCTGAAAAGAGAAAGTTTTCTTTTCCCCCAAAGAAACACCAAATTACCCCTTATAAAGATGTTTGAGGAGCAGGTTGATTTCCATACCACCATTCCACCTAGTTAGTAAATGACCTATTAAGTGGGGGTAGGTGGCTTGAGCTGTATGCTAAGCATCTCAGAGGTGCTGGGTGGGGCTAGAGTTGATTTGAGTTGATTAGAGTTGATTGTGGCTACAATTAAAGCTGCCTGGAACCACTGACCACAGAGGGCTGGGTTTGCTTTCCAGATCTTACTTTTATGCCCTACAGCAGGAATTGTGAAGGTTGAAACTTATTTGCTGCACTCTCTGCTAAGAACCCAAAGGGCCTGAGTTTTCTAACAGACAGAAGATTAAGGGATAATAACGGTCAAGATATTTCAAAAAGGGCCAAATTTATAGGAAAAAAGTCATCCCCCTCTATCTCATTTATGGTGACTGCATTTTCCTCTTGTTTTGAGCAAGTAATGAGCTCTGTTTAGTAGACATTCTGAGAAATGTGATCCTCTGGCACTAACAACCAAATCTGTTTCTGTAGATGCCAAATTGATTTCCTTAATATTGGCATGTCCTTGTTAGAACACAAACCCTCTAGCTGCCTTTCTGTCTCTATCAAAAATCAGGTCATACACTCACTATAGTCTGTCTACTAGAATACAGCAATAGACCGTTGAAAAGATTAAAGCACACAGATCTCAGTGAGGTGGGGATGGCTGAAGGGTTATGAAATTGGGAAGATAAGTTCAGTCCCTCTCTGCCCACCTAGAAGGTACAAGAGAACTTTATGGTCCTATCCAGTTATCTGGCTCCTTGGCAATGTAAAATAAAATCACATGTGTGGAACTTCCCATCATACCCATAAAACTAAGAAAAGATACATATCACTTTTTTTTGGGCTCGTTCTCTTAACATATATTCTCTAAATATATTCCATCCTCCCTTCTTAAGGTCCTCACATATGTCCTGCTCTTTCATCTTAAAAGAATTCTCCCCCACAATCCAAAGTTCATATAATGCTCCCTATGGCCATTACTCTTTCTCAGATATATCCCATTTCCTGTTAATTTTTTATATAGTCACATAATTTTAAGGTAACTTTATAAAAATAGTTACAATACTTTTACATTTGATATAAAGTTTCATCATATGGATCTTTTTTAAAAAAATTTTAAGTTTATTTATATTTTTCCAGTAAATCCTGACTACATTTTCCCTCACTCTACTCTTTCCAATCCCCACCCTCCTCCTCCTCTTCTCTCACTCAGATCCACTCCTCCTCCATTTCCCTTCAGAAAAGAATCATGCCCCCCACATATATGAACTAAACACAGCATAACAAGATACAATAACAAAAGGCACAAACCCACATATCAAGGGTGGGAGAAGAAACCAGTAAAACGAAAATGATCTCAAGAGCAAGTGCAAGAGTCAGAGACTCCCCTACTCCCACTTATAGGGGTCCCACAAAAAACCCTGAACTAAATATCTAGAAAATATATGCAGAGGACCTATGACAGAACCATGCAGGTTCTGTGATTGCTTCTTCAGTGTCTGTGAGTCTCTATGAGCCCTGCTTAGTTGACCCTGTGGTCCATATTTTCCTGGTATCCTCCACCTTTCTGGTTCCTACAATCCTTCCTTTCTCTCATCTGTGGGATTCCCTGAATTACAAGGGGAGGGACAGGGTGAGGATCTCCAATTTGGTCTCTATTTACATCTCATATTTGGTTGTGGATTTTCTTGTTAAATTTTAAAAATCACATTTATTTATTTATTTATTTATTTATTTATTTATTTGTTTGTTTATTTATTTATTTGTGTGTGTGTGTGTGTGTGTGTGTGTGTGTGTGTGTGTGTGTGTGTTTTCCAAAGAATGGAATCTGAGCTCCACCCCTTAGCCCTGAGTGGAAATTTGATGTTCTATGCTCCTTCTTTATGAACTAATTGAAAATGCATGATTTTGATTTCAAGGCATACTGGGCAAGAGAATAATAGTGTATCCATGTGCTTTTTTGCAACTTATAACTCAGCCATGAACCAGTCCAAGTATAGCTCTTAGTATCATTTTTATACACAAAAGAGGGCATATTCCTAGTATAAAAGGGAAGCACACTTTTTAATGATTGCACATTAAGTATGGTCAACAGACATCACACACATTAATAGATCTCTAATTTTTGTGTACTTTGAGGTAAGTGGAAATGAGCCTTATGATGATGTGTTTGAATTCCTAGTAAAAGCAAACAAAACTGACCAAAACCCAGGAGAAAGAAAGACCAACTTTTCCCAAAACTTCTGAACTTTAAACTTTGACTTCTTACACCCCCATTTTTGCCTTAGGGAGAAAACACTTTCTCCTGCCGCTTGGACTTAGCATTTCAGCTGTGCCCAGGACAAAAGCTTCCATAGGAAACTTATTCTTCCCCATAAGCTCAAAGAAGAGCTTTTTTCACTACCCAAAAAGCCCAAAGAAAGTTTTTCCCAGTTTGCGTTTATAGCCCCCAAAGTTAGAAAATTGGAGAGTTTTTCTGTCTAGTTGCCTTATTTTTTTTCTACACGATCTTACACTTCTAAGTTTTTCCTACACTATATTACTACGCTATACCTTATACTTATTTTTCACAGATAGAAATTGAGAGAGGGATAGAAGATAGAAAATTTTGACAGAAGAGAATTGTGCTGCAGCATCGGACATCCTTCCAGTCCACTTTCCTTTTCTCTCGAGGATAAAACCTCTGCCTCTCAATAATTTTATATATATATATATATATATATATATATATATATATATATATATATAAAAATATTTTTTTCCATAACACTGGCATGCCTTTACACTGGCAGGGCTGACCCACACTTTCGCCACAAACTCTGTAATAAAACTATTATTTTCCTTTATCTTTAGTCCCTATTACTTTGTCTTTAGTCCCCCCCTTTTTTCTTTAGTCCCTTTTTTTTCTTTTTTCTTTAGTCCCTGTTTATGGCACCATTCTGTGGGGCATATACCCACCACCCCCACAGTTCCCCAGAGTTTTCTTGAGTGCGAGCAGCAGGAAATATTAGATAGAAGGATTTATTGTGGAGAATCTTGCAGAGATAAACAGATAGAAAATAAAGGATAGCCTCGAGAGGGCCTGGAACCTATTCCAATGGGCCCGACTGTCTCTGTCCCAGGGTTTTTATAGAGACACCAAGGGGTGGAGCAAAAGACCTCCTCCCCCAGCACAGCCAAGTGCAGACCATCTCAGACACCTGCACTCAGGCCCGTGGTTCTAATCATCCTCTATGCGGACCTGCTGGGTAAAGCCACGAGGAACCTGAGAATGGGCTCCCACAATTATTATTATTATTATTATTACTATTATTTTCAAATTAGGATTTCTCTGTCTACACTTAGCTGACCTGGAACTTGCTCTGTAGACCTGGCTGGCCTCAAACTTGGAAATCTGCCTACTTCAGCCTCTCAAATGCAAAGATCAAGGGCATGCACCACCAAATCTGAAACAAAATGCATTATTTTCTAAGTAACAGATGCCACGTAACTTTTCTAATATGTATGCTCTTAAAGGTTTTAAAGTGGTTTTTGTACATTTCTAGAATTATTATGAAATTATAATAAATGCTTGTCAAATCTATCAGGTACACTGAGTGCAACTTTTTTTTTCATTTTAAATAATACATAAGTTAAAACATTAAAATGTCTAAAAGTGGTTGATGACCTAAATAAGTCTTGAAATAAACATAAAATGCAGATGTTTTAATAACATTTTACATTTAAAATAACAGGGTTTATTCCAAGCACTGCAAAATTAATATTTCAAGGTATATAGCCCTGTTCGGAGTGAAAAATTATATTACCTATTTTTTTTAAGTATAACCAGGAAGTTTTTGAAAAACTATGAATAGAACCTATGATCAAAGAGAATATTAAAAATTTCTAAATGTTCATTTCATTTAAAAAAAAGTTTTCATATTTTTTGTATTATTGTGTTCTTTTTTGTTTATTTTGATTTTTTTCTTTTTGAGGAGGGGAGAGAAAAAGAGATTTGCTTAGTAGGAAGGTGAGGTGGATCTAGGAGTTGGGGGAAGGGAAAACATAATAAAAATGTATTTTATGAAAAAGCTTTTAAACTAAGAAATATATTGCCAGGAGGTGGTGGCACACACCTTTAATCCCAGCACTTGGGAGTCAGAGACAGGAAGATCTCTGAGTTCAAGGTCAGAGCCTGGTCTACAGGGTAAATTCCAGAGCAGCCAGGGCTACACAAAGAAACCCTGTGTCAAAAGACAATTTAATAATAATAATAATAATAATAATAATAATAATAATAATAATCTGTTTCTCCTGGACCCAGGGGACTCCAGTTTTGCTTTATATCTGGAATGTGTCAACCATGGGGACAGTTTAAAAACACAAATGTAAATGTTGACCCAATGAAAAAAATAATCAAAATAATTGTAACTATTTATACCTCAAAATAAAATGTTGTTTCTCTTTGTGTTAATTTATATACCTGTCATCAAAATAACTTTTGTCCTTTCTTTAATTTCTAGTTATTAGACAATACAATACAGCTTCAAGTTTCCTCATCTTCTCTAAACCACAAAAAGACCAAAATGTGTGTACACAAATGAACATGACTCATAATGACATTGTACATTAATATTACATAAACTTAACTATTAACTTAGAACTAGAAGGTAATATTTTACCTCTTTAATCTTTGGTGGAATAAATCTTTGGTTACATTTCATTTTTGCTTACATTCTTTTATTTCTTGTAATGAAAAAAGGATGCCAGGGAGAAATTATGCAAGATTTTTTTTTTTTGCTTTTGTTTTAGAAATTATTTTTTCATTCTAATTGTCGTATTCTGAAGAATGTCAAATCATCTGAGGTTCCACAACAGTTTAGTGCAAATTATTTTTCTATAAATTTCTAATTATTTCATTTGTCTTTACCCCTGCCTTATTTATTTGAATGCTTTTGAGTGGAAATATATATCAGTCAATCAAATAACTTCATAAAGAAGAACAAATTTTCTGTGTGACCAGATTTGGCACAGCAGCGACCTAGTAACCATAACAGTTGATGACATAATTTACAATATATTTCTTATGTTAAAAATGTCCACAGAATAAATTATTTGGAATATTTTCTTCCATAAAACTAAAATTGTGTATGTATCCTCACAGAAATCTTGCTTCTTCTATCGTTTTGACAGCATAAAAGCCTATGAGTTCTAAAGCTTGAGGAACTTATTATGGGAGCAAATACAGAATTATCAAGAGGAAATAGAGGCATGATTAAACATGTATATATTAGAAGAGAAGGACTGATACATTCTGAAAATGAAATGTAAGAGCAACCTGTGCAACTGTTGGCTGCCTAGGTTTTGGTTTAGTGATCATGAAGACACCACCAGAAAAATTTATACCGGCAAAAATTGTATTCCTGATTTGCCCTATATACTTTTAACTGTTTTCTAGGACTCTGAAATCTTTTATTGATAATTCTGAAGATAAGTCCCACAGCTACATTAGGGTAACTGTCAAATGATGCAGCTGCATAAACTTACCCACTTTTTACTTTCTAATTCTCATGTGAGAACCTCTAACTGTTGCATGCCAAAATAACCATGAAACCTGAGTGAGCAAGTTTAAAAAACAAATATATTTAGCATGGTCAGAAAAAGAAGACCTTCCCAGATTGTGGAAAGAAGACTGAAAATTATTTGATTCACACAGAGTCACCTCAGGAAAGGTTACAGAATCACTTTTAATTTTACATACTCACTGCCCATTTGTCTTTTCATCTGTGACCACAATAAATTTTTACCAGTGCCTTCAACTTTGAACTACTTTATAAAAGATGTTAACTTCCCTAATTCTTTTAAAAGATTTATTGTTTTTTATTTTATGCATATGAGTGTCTTGTCTGCATTTATGTCTAAGCAGTATATGCATACCTGGTGTCCACCAGGGTCCGAAGATGTTGTTAGATAGCCCTAAACTAGAGTTACAGATAAACTTGGGGGTGCTACAGAATGAACCTTGGTTCTCTGAAAGAGCAGGAAGTATTCTTTACCACTGGGCCACCTTTCCAGCCTCACTTCCTTAATGTTTTAAAGTTACCCAAAGAATTTCTATTTCTCAGAAAAATTAATAAACAAATTTTGTATATATTTCATTATTGTTCCCTTACATGAAAAAGTGTTTCTTGATATTTTTATTAAGATGAGCTAATATATAAAAGGAAAATATCAAATAACTCAAAACTGTTTCAAAAGTATACATAGTGTTTATTTATCATTTGTGAATTTTAAACCTGACAAGGTATGTTTCAATTAGAGTAGACCTGCTAATAGAATTTAATATGACCCTAACTGTTTTTATGTCTTTTTAAATTTTTTTTTTTTTTTTTTTTTAGTTTTTAGAGACAGGGTTTCTCTTTGTAGTTTTGGTGCCTGTCCTGTGCTGTGGGATGTTCTGTATGGCAAATGTGTTGCTCTGATTGGTCAATAAAACACTGATTGGCCATTGGCTAGGCAGAAAGTATAGGCGGGACAAGGAGGAGAATAAAGCTGGGAAGTGGAAGGCTGAGTCAGAGAGACACTGCCAGCCGCCACGATGACAAACAGCATGTGAAGATGCCGGTAAGCCATGAGCCACGTGGCAAGGTATAGATTTATAGAAATGGATTAACTTAAGATAGAAGAACAGTTAGCAAGAAGCCTGCCACAGCCATACAGTTTATAAGCAATATAAGTCTCTGTGTTTGTTTGGTTGGGTCTGAGTGGCTGTGTGACTGGCAGGTGAGAGAGATTTGTCCTGACTGTGGGCTAGGCAGGAAAACACTAGCTACAAATGGTGTCCAACATGGTGGCAAGAGTTTTCACCTAAAAACTGAGAAAAAGATTCTAAAACGGAGCTAAAAACAGTTCCTAATTATCTCTCTCAAATGAGCGGTAGCTGCCGGTTTGAGCTAATTGTGGGTTCCCAGCATATGCCCTGTGGCGGGAATGAGGCCTCTGCAAGTGGCACATTAAACTGCATGGTGGATTTAGACTTTGCTAGTACAAAAAAAAAAAAAGAGGTTTCTGGGTTACACGCTGCTTGGATAAAAGCATAGACCCATGATAGCTCCTAGAGCTGGTGGTGAACTTACCATGGCCATGTTGGGAAGCTGAGGTGGGTGGAGCCAGCAATCACAGTTGCTGCAGTTTAAAGAAATAGATTCACAATAAGACAGATTCCGATGTAATAGTTTACAATGTGTGTAAAATATACGTAGGCTTAAAAGAGATAAAAAGGTGATATATACAGTTATATAAACAAATACATAGTTTTAAAAAATAAAAGTCTTTAAAGAGACAGTAAAATTAATATAAAAAATAAGCCACATGAAGATGAATATCACACAGAGAATCTGGATTGTGTTGTTTTTGGGATTCTTAAGTGCAGAGAGATATTTGAGTGTAAAGGAAGCTGAGTTAAACCAATATGTATATTTTAAAGATACCTTGACTTCAAAATTTGGATGTAAGGATGTGTTGCTTTGGAAAGGAGACTCTGCTTTTGTTTCCTCAGAAAGTCAGAGACTATGGATTTGTTCCAGATTAAGATACATCAGGTTTGACCAGCCAAGACCCCCTGAAAGGTCTCCAATGACACCATGGCCCAGATGACCCAACATCCAGAATGGTTTGAAGGCAACTGGCTCAGACAATACAGCCTCATGGACTACTCCATAATCCTAAAATTTTCTTTGTTTCCCCATAAGATACAGCGCCCCCCTCCAGCAGGAAGTAGTAAGAGAAGCTATGCCCAAATTCCCAAATTATATGTAATTTTACTTTGTTAAGGTTAAAACCTTCCTTTTTTTAAAAAAAATGGGGGGGGGGAAGTGCTGTGGGATGTTCTGTATGGCAAATGTGTTGTTGCTCTGATTGGTCAATAAAACACTGATTGGCCATTGACTAGGCAGGAAGTATAGGCGGGACAAGGAGGAGAATAAAGCTGGGAAGTAGAAGGCTGAGTCAGGGAGACACTGCCAGCCGCTTCCATGACAAGCCGCATGTGAAGATGCCGGTAAGCCACAAGCCATGTGGCAAGGTATAAATTTATAGAAATGGATTAATTTAAGATAGAAGAACAGTTAGCAAGAAGCCTGCCACAGCCATACAGTTTATAAGCAATATAAGTCTCTGTGTTTACTTGGTTGGGTCTGAGCGGCTGTGTGACTGGCGGGTGAGAGAGATTTGTCCTGACTGTGGGCTAGGCAGGAAAACTCTAGCTACAGTCCTGGATCTTTCTCTGTAGACCAGGTTGGATTCAAACTCACAAAGATCCACCTGGCTCTGCCTCCTGAGTGCTGGGATTAAAGTCTTGTACCACCACTGCCTTTTTTAAATTGAAAATAGATTTTTTCATACAATACATTCTGATTACTTCCCCTTTCCCCAACTTCTCACAAATCCTCCCCTCTTCCTCACTCACCCAAATCCACATTCTCTCTATCTCTCTCTCATTAGAATATAAAAAGACATCTAAAAATGACAAATTTAAATGAAATAAAAGCAAAAAAAAGTGGACAAAGCAATCAAACAGAAGAAAAAGACAAACAAAAAGCTCAAAAAACATATAGATGCAGAGAAACACATACTTACACAGAAATCCTACAAAAACACAGTTTGAAAACAAATATGCAAAAAAAAAGAAGTCCCGACAAAGCACCATGAAAAAAAAGAACCTCCAAAATGACATTGAGTTTATTTTACCTTGACTATCTAGTACTGGGCATGGGCATGGCCTTAATCATGATTTGTATACCCAGTGAGATTCCATTGGAGAAAACTAGTTTTTCCTTGGGAAACAATTATCAATTGGAAATAGCTTTTCTGTTAGGGTTAGGGTACATGTACCCACTTCCCATTTCATCACTAGAACCCCATTAGGCCCAGACCTGTGCAGGCCCTGTACATGCTGCCAAGGTCTCTGTGAGTCAAAACTATTCATTGGTCATGCTATATTTACAAGACCTTATTTCTGTGGTGCCCTTCACGCTCTCTGGCTCTTAGATTTTTTCTACCTCCTCTTCCACAGTGTTGCCTGAGCCATAAGTGTGGGATGTGCTATAAACATGCCATTTAGGGTTTGGGGTTCCAAAGTCTCTCATTCTCTGCATAATGTCTAGCTGTATTTTTTTTTTGTATTTGTTCCTGTCTGCTGCAGGAGGAAGTTTCTCTGATGATGGCTGAACAAGACAATGATCTATGAGTATTGCAGAATGTTAATAGGAATCATTTTAATATTATTCTTTTTTAAAGAAAAGTAGTATTTGGTTTTACCCTAAGTCCCTGGGCTATCTATCCTTAGGTTGGTAATCAAGAAGATTAAAGGATGGGTTCCATCTCATGGATTGCCATTATGGATTGACCTTAAATCTAATCAGACTTTGGTTGTTTACAAGTTATGTGACTCTATTGCAGTAGTGCATCTTGAAGCAGGGTACTGTTGTAGATCGACAGTTTTGTGACTGTGTTTGTGTTTCCTCTGATAGCATGCAAAGTACCATCCAGTATCATGGTCAATAGTCAGTATGGGTGAAAGGTCTAGGTAGGCACCAGCTTGATGTCTCTATATTCAATCAGTTGTGTTGATGATATCCTCACCAATAGGGCCTTACAAGCATGGTTGGGGAGAGCAATCAATAACACTGTTAATCTCCTACTTTGTTTTGGGGTTCACATGGGGCATCTTTGGCCAATAAATTAATTAGATATAATCCACTCCCAGAATTGAAGTGTTCATTTGGTGATGAGATATGTCGAATTAGAGCTCAATTTCCCTGTTGTTTGGTCATTCCATTTATACCATCTTTATATATCTATAAATTTTAGAAAGCTACAATTGTGCTAGGGTTCCATACAAGCTCTCACATGATCCTTAGTTCTAGCTGTCCTTCATGGAGTTTACATCCTTACTTCCCTTTTTCCTCCCCTTCCCCACTTTATTATCCTGTTCCAGTTCTCTCCAACCTATTTATTTTAGTTTTTCTTAATAGGGAGATCCATCCCTGTCCTTGTCCTTTACTTTATATCTGTAATTAGGTGGATTATAGTTTGCTTATCAAAAATTAACAGCTAACTTCCACATATGTCTTTTTGGCATGTGAATTAACTAACTCAGGATGATTGTTTTTATGCTCCATCCATTTCCCTGAGAATTTCATTATTCTTTTAATGACCAAGTAATACTCCATTGTGTAAAAGTATCACATTTTCTTTATCCATTGGTGGATATCAGTCTCTTTCTAATTTCTGGCTATAGCAATAAAGCAGCAATGAGCATGGTTGAGCAAATATCTCTGTAGTAGGATGAAGATCCTGTGTTAGTAAGTCCAAGAGTATTATGACTGGATCTTGAAGTAGATTGATTCCTATCTTTCTGATGAACTACACACTTATTTCCATAGTGGCTGTACAAGTTTGTACTCCCACCACCAACAGAAGAATAATTCCCTTGCTCCACATTCTCCCCAGCATGAGCTGTCACTTGTGTTATTGATCTTAGGCATTCTGACAGGTATAAGATGGAATCTCAATGTAGTTTTGATTTGAATTTTCTTTATGACTAAGGTGTTGAACATTTTTTTAAGGACTTCTCAGTCATTTGGATTTCTTATGATTCTCTGCTTAGATCTGTACCCCATTTTTAAATTGGGTTACTTGTTTTCTTAATGTCCAGTTTTTAACTTCTGAAGAAAAATGAGACATAATAGAAGATTGTTTTATTTTCTCATGAGACTTGTATGCTGCCCTTAAATTGTCAAATAAAATTAATTATAATCACACATAAAAAATTTGCAATTTGTCTTTTTGTAAATATAACATTACTACAACTTGTTATCACCGATCTGTGTTTTTAAAATACATACTTGGTAGTGATTGAGTTTACCATGCAAACATTTAAGAAAATTTCATATAGTGAGTAAACTTTTACAAATGGAATTATATTAAAAACAATGATTGTGGGTTGGAGACATGACTCAGCCATTAAGAGTGTTAACCACTCTTGCAGAGGATCTGGCTTCAATTCACAGTACCTATATGTGGTGGCTCATTAACAGTTGATGACTCTACTCTATTTCTGGGTGATCGAACACACTCTGGTCTCTGTGGCTACCTATATGTTGGTGGTGTACATAAATTCATGCACACACACACATAAACATAAAAAGTAATTATAAGTACATCTTAACAAACAACAAGTAGAGATAGTGTGTAACTAGCAAGAATAAAATTAGTAATAATTAATCATGGCAGCTCACTCAGACACAGGCACCTCTTGCACCTATTAGAGGAAGAGATTGGCAGACATCAATGTAAAAATACATACAACAACATAAAGAGCAATATGGCATCACCAGAACCTAGCCCTCAACCAACCATAAGACTTGAACATCACAATGTAGTAGAAGCAGAAGAAAGTGACCTTAAAAATAGCTTCACTAAGATGCTACAGGCCTTTTAAAAAAATGAAAAATTCCCTTAAAGAAATTGAGGGAAAGACAAAAGAATTGGAAGAAATCAATAAATCCCTTAAAGAAAGCCAAGAAAATCATGAAAAAGCAATTAAACATGTGAAGGAAACAGTTCAAGATTGGAAAATTGAAATAGAAACAATGAAGACGACACAAACAGCTGGAAATAGAAAAGCTGAGTAAATGAACAGGAAACACAGGTGCAAGCATAACCAACAGAATACAAGAGATGGAAGACAGAATCTCCAGTGTAGAGGATACAATAAAGGAAATAGATTTGTCAGTCAAAGAAAACACCAAAGCCAAAAAAGTCATAATACAAAATGTCCAGGAAATCTGGGACACCATGAAAAGGCCAAACCTAAGAATAATAGGGATAGAAAAAGGAGAAGAATACCAACTGAAAGGCACAGAAAATATATTCAACAAAATCATGAAAGAAAAATTTCCCAACTAAAAGAAGAAAAAACCTATGAAGATACAAGAAGCTTATAGAACACAAAATAGAATAGACCCCCCCCCAAAAGTCCCCTCACCACATGATAATTAAACTACTAGATATACAGAATAAAGAAAGAATATTAAGAGCAGCTAGGGAAAAAGGCCAAGTGACCTATAAAGGCAGATCCTACAGAATAACACCCTATTTCTCAATGGAGATTTTGAAAGCCAGAAGGTCCTGGACAGATGTAATGTAGACACTAAGAGACCATGGATGCCAGACTAGATTAATATACACCGAAAAACTTTCAATCATCATAGACAGAGTGCACAAGACATTCTAAGACAAAACCATATTTAAACAATACCTATCCACAAATCCAGCCCTACAGAAAGCACTAGAAAGATAATTCCAACCTAAGGAAGTCAGATATACCCACAAAAACACAGGCAATAGATAATCCCATAGCAGTAAATCCCAAAGAAGAGAAACACACACACACTACCACCAAAAGATAACAGGAACTAATAATCACTGGTCATTAATATCCCTTAATATCAATGCACTTAATTCACCTATAAAAAGACACAGGCTAAAAGAATGGATATAAAAGCAGGTCCATCTTTCTGTGCATACAAGAAACATATCTCAACTTCAAAGACAGACACTACCTCAGAGTAAATGGCTGGGAAAATTCTTTCCAATCAAATGGATTTAAGAAGCAAGCTAGTGTAGCTATTCTAATACCTAACAAAACAGACTTCAAACTAAAATCAATCAAGAGAGATTGAGAAGGTCATTACATGCTCATCACAGGAAAGATCCTCCAAGATGAAGTTTCAATTCTGATCATTTATGCCCCAAATATAAGGGCACCCACATATGTAAAAGAAACATTACTAAAACTTAAATCACACATCAAACCACACACATTAATAGTGGGAGACTTCAACATCCCACTCTCACCACTGGGACAGATCTGTCAGACCAAAACTTAACAGAGAAATAGGGACTTAAGTGATGTTATTATTCAAATGGATTTAATTGATATCTTCAGAGCATTATACCTTAACAAAAAAGAATATGCCTTCTTCTCAGCACTCCATGAAACTTTCTTTAAAATTGACCACATACTTGGTCACAAAGCAAATCTCAACAGATAAAAAAAATTAGAATAACCTCCTGTATTCTATAAGACCACCATGCCTTAAAGTTAGATTTCATCAACAAGAATAATTACAGAGAGCCTACAATCTCATGGAAACTGAATAATGCTCAACTGAATCACCAATGGGTCAAGGAAGAAATAAAGAAAGAAATTAAACCCTTCCTAGAGTTCAATGAAAATTAATGTATTGCATACCCAAACTAATGGGACACTATGAAAGCAGTGTTAAGTGGAAAATTCATAGCACTAAATGCTCACATAAAAATGTTGGAGAAATCTCACACTACTGACTTAACAGCACACCTGAAAGCTCTAGAACAGGAAGAAGCAAACTCACCCAGGAGGAATAGATGCCAGGAAATAATCAAATTGAGAGATGAAATCAATAAAATAGAAACAAAGAGAACAACACAAAAAAATCAATGAAACAAAGAGTTGGCTCTTTGAGAAAAATCAACAAGATAGACAACCCCTTATTCAGACTAACTAAAAGGCAGAGTGAGAGCATCCAAATTAACAAAATCAGAAATGAAGAGGGAGATACAACTGACAATGAGAAAATCTAGAGAAACATCAGGTCATACTTCAAAAATCTGTACTCCACAAAATTGGAAAATCTAAAAGAAATGGACAAATATCTGGATAAGTGTCACATACCAAATTTAAATCAAGACCAGATAAACAATTTAAATAGACCAATAACCCCTGGGAAATAGAATCAGTCATTAAAAGTCTCCCAACCAAAAAAAGCCAAGGAACAGATGGTTTCAACGCAGAATTCTACCAGATTTTCAAAGAACAGCAATACTCTTCAAATTGTTCTACACAATAGAAACAGAAGGAATGTTATCAAACTCCTTTTGTGAGACTATAGTTACTCTGTTTCCCAAGCCACACAAAGATGCAACAAAGAAAGAGAATTACAGACCTATCTCCCTCATGAACATCAAAAACATTATCCACCATGGTCAAGTAGGCTTTATCCCAGAGATGCAAGGATGGTAAGGATGGTTCAACATACAAAAGTCTGTCAGTGTAATACACCATATAAACAAACTGAAAGAAAAAAATTATCATTTCATTAGATGATGAAGAGGCCTTAGACACAATCCAACACCCAGTGATGATAAAGGTCTTGGAGTGATCAGGAATACAGGGAACATACCTAAACACAATAAAGGCAATTTACAGAAAGTCAACAGCTAACACCAAATTAAATGGAGAGAAACTCAAAGCAATTCCACTAAAATCAGGAACAAGATAGGGCTGTTTGCTCTCACCATATTTATTCAATATAGTGCTTGAAGTTCTAGCTAGAGTAAAAAGACAGCGAAAGGAGATCAAGGGGATACAAATGGGAAAAGAAGAAGCCAAACTTTCACAATTTGCAGGTGATATGATAGTATACATAAGTGACCCCCAAAATTCTACCATGGAATTCCCTCAGCTGAAAAATATCTTCAGTAATGTGGGAAGATCCAAGATTAACTAATAACAATCAGTAGCCCTCCTATATACAAATTATAAATGGGATGAGAAAGAAATAAGAGAAACATCACCCTTTACAATAGCCACAAATAATAGAAAATAACTTGGCATAACTCTAAGCAAGTGAAAGACCTGTATGACGAGAACTTTAAGTTTCTGAAGAAAGAAATGGAAGATCTCAGAAAATGGAAAGATCTCCCATGCTCGTGGATACGAAGGATTAACATAGTAAAAATGGCAATCTTTCCAAAAGCAATGTACAGATTCGATGCAATCCCCATCAAAATCCCAACACAATTCTTCACAGACCTGGAAAGAACAATACTCAACTTCATTTGGAAAAACAAAGAAACTAAGGACAGCTAAAAGAATCCTGTACAGCAAAACCACCTCTGGAGGTATCACTATTGCTGACATCAAGCACTACTCTAGAGCTATAGTAAGAAAAACAGCTTGGTATATGCATGAAAACCAACATGTGGACAAATGGAATCGAAATGAAGACCCTGATATTAACCCACTCACCTATGAACACCTGATTTTTGACAAAGAAGCCAAAACTCTACAATGGAAAAAAGAAAGCATCTTCAAGAAATGGTGCTTCCCTAACTGCATGTCAACATGTAGAAGATTGAAAATAGATCCATATCTATCGCCATGCAAAAGACTCAAGTCCAAGTGGATCAAAGACCTCAATATAAAACCAGTTACACTGAATCTAATAGAAAAAAATAGGAAATATTCTTGAACACATTGGCACAGGAGACCACTTCCTACACCAGTAGCACAGACACTGAGAACAACAGTTAATAAATGGGACCTCCTGAAACTGAGAAGCTTCTGTAAGGCAAAGGACACAGTAAATAAGACAAAATGACAGCCTACAGAATGGGAAAAGATTTTTCACCAACCTCATATCTGACAGAGGGCTGATCTCCAAAACACACAAAAAAATTCAAGAACTAGACATAACATATCAAACAATCCAATTAAAAAATGGGCTATAGTGGTACACAGAGAATTTTCAAAGGAAGAATTTCAAATGGTCAAAAGACATTTAAGGAATTGCTCAGCATCCTTAATTATCAGGGAGATGTAAATCAAAATGACTCTGAGATACCATCTTATACCTGTCATAATGGCTAAGATCAAAGGAACTGCAGACAGCTTATGTTGGAGAGCATGTGGAGCAAGGGGAACACTCCTCCACTGTTGGTGGGAGTGCAAACTGGTACAGCCACTTTGGAAATCAGTATGGCATTTTTTTCAGAAAATGGGGAATTCATCTACCTCAAGACCCAGCTATACCCAAGGAATGCTCAATCATACCACAGGGACACATGCTCAACTATGTTCATAGCAGCATTATTCAAAGTAGCCAGAACATGGAAACAACCTAGATGTCCCTCAACTGAAGAATGGGTTAAGAATATGGGGTACATATACACAATAGAGTACTACTCAGCAGAAAAAACAATGACATCATGAAACTTGCAGTCAAGTGGATGGAAATAGAAAATATCATCTTGAGTGAGGTAACCCAGACTCAGAAGGACAAATATGGTATGTACCCACTCATAAGTGGATACTAGATATAAAGCAAAGAATAATCATACAACAACCCACAACTCCAGAGAAGCTAATGAACAGGGAAGACCCAAAGAGGGATGCATGGACTGCCATGGGAAGGGGAGATAGATGAGATCACCATGAGTAAACTGGGGATGAGTGGTGGACAATGGAGGGTAGGAGATAGGGGATGAGAGCATAAGGGAATGGGATGGTTGAACTGGAACAGGGAGGAAGGGGGCATGTAATGAAAGAGATACCATGATAGAGAAAGACATCATAGGGATAGAGAAAAACCTGGTACTAGGGAAGTTGCCAGGAATCTCCCAGGATGACCCCAGCCTGGGCTACTAGCAATAGTGGAGAGGGTGCCTGAACTGAACTGGCTTGCCCCAGAGATCAGACCGGTGAATACCCTGTCATCACAGAACTTTTCTGTAATTACTGATGGAAGCAGATACAGAAATCCACAGCCAATCTCTAGACAGAGCTCCAGGAGTCCAGTCAAAGAGAGAGAAGAGGGATTCTGTGAGCAAATGCATCAGAATCATGATGGAGAAAAATGCAGAGATGACCAAACCAAACTAGAGGGAACTTGTGAAAGTTGGATCAATGGCTGTGGAGCCTACATGGGACTAGAATAGGCCCATTGTATGGTGAGACAATTGTGTAGCTTGATCTTCTTGGGAGGCCCCCTGGTGGTAGGATCAGAATCCATCTCTGGTGCATGATTGGGCTTTGTGGAGCCCACTGCCTATGATGGACACCTTGTGCAGCCTTGAGGCAGTAGGAAGGGCTTAGAGTTGCCTCTACTGAACGTGCCTCCACATGGGAGACTTTGCCTTCTTATGGGAGGGAGTGGGAGATGGGTTGGGAGGGGAGGCTGGAGAGGGGTGGGAGGAGAGAAGAGAGGAATCTTTCATTGTTGTGTAAAATGAATGAAAAAAAATTTCTTAATAAAAAATTCAGTAGTTAGTTAAATAAGCTTTCTATAGTTATTTACTATTTACCACACAGTATCTTAAAACAGTGAGGCTGATTTCCTTTATGACATGACTGTGTTCAGTCCTCATGTTCTACCAGGCTTAAGTTGATGTTTCTCAGGGCAAACTCCCCAAGTTCCTCTTCCTAGGACAGTGGTTGTTGTCTCACTTCAGTTGCTTATGTCTTTTTCTTCCTATTGGCCTCTCAGTTCCCAGAGACCAATGTATGTATTCCCAATACTGTATCCACAGCTTGTTGCTCAAAACAGTGCTATTGTTTATCTTCAGAGACCAAAGAGCATAGTTTAGTCTTTGTTTCCTCTTTGTAATCTGTTGTGGGGTATATCATATACTTTATACTTAATCAGAAGAGTAATGGTGTTTTCTCATACTAATAGCCATAGAATGAAAAGACTACATCATAGTCACAGGTACAGCCCACATACAATACAGAGAGAATTACACCTCTTGTATACACCAGTGAGTTGAATCTTGTGGATCCTCTTAGAATGCTGCTTGTCACAGGTTCAAATTAGTGTGGTTTTAATGAATATTTGAATTACTTCTTTCTACATAAATGTATTTAAATAATATTACTATTGTGTAATATTTCTAAATTTTCCAGAATACAACATTTTATATAAATAAATCCCTTTTATACATAAAAATAAATTGTTTTAAACAGTCATTCCTCTAAGATTTGTGAATACAAAACATAACCTCTAACACTGTACTGAACTTTTAATTAATTTCAACTGATAAATTATATTCTGTGGTCTAATCTATGAGTACTTAAAGATGTGAAGACTATGTGCTGTAGAGTCATGAACAAGCAATGTACAGCTATGTTTTCGAACTTCTTAATAACCCTCTATACAAACTCTATTTCATTTTCACAAAGATTGTTTCCTTATCAACAAGAAGAAACAATATCTAAATTTTAAATGTGTTATAAAAAAGAATATGAAAATGAATGTGAAAGCTGTTGATAAAAACAATTGTTTACTATAATATAAACCTTCAGTTATGTAGCACTTGACATTTTAATTCCCCCTGATTGTGGGAGTGACTGTAGAATGCATTAAAGTTATATAAAAATAATTAATTCTCATTTATTCACCTTTACATAATGAGTACAGAGGTACTGACAAGATTTTAGTCTATGTTACTAAGAATGTAAATTCTCTACTTGCTTATTGGATTCTATGACAATGGCAACTATAAAACACCTAAAATAATTTAAAAGAAATTAGCTGGCATATGTATTAGAAGACATTACATCCATTCTTAAAATGATAAACGTAATTAATTTTATCTTGGAAATAGTGAGGTTATATTCTACATCCAAGTCAAATAATTCTTAGCTTTCCTACACATTTTTGCTATTTGCCAAGAGTATTTTATAAAGTAAAACTGTTTCACAGTAGATCACTAAGGAATGTGAACATACCTATAAAATGAATGGTTCTTTGTTCTGAATTATGGAATACTTTTAATAATGTAAAAGAATAAAGATATTATCAATTTAATTTAACTTTTTGTTATCTAGAAATTAAAATCTCATTCTATTTTATCATTATGTACTATTTAATATTCTGATAATCCTTTAGGTCAAATTATTATCACTTATTAAATATCATTTTTAATTTCATTCCTTTTATGCTACAAAAACTTCATTAGACTCAATTTGGGTACTCTTGTAATCTAATTTTAGCGTTTTATGTCAGAGTAAAAATCTTGTCTTTTCAGAAACTAATTAATTTTTCTCTTCTATATCCATGTTTACATATCATATTCAATAAAGTAAAATGATTAATTAGACTCAACTCATAATAGTTTCTCTAGTGATTAGATAAATATTAATCATTTCCCTTGGTTTTCTTTTGAAGGAAGAAGAGTGGAGATGATACAAATGTTCCATTTTATGTTAAAATGTGTCCTATAATTTTAAATATCTGTAGCATTTTATTTACATATGTTATATATGTATTTTACTTACTTCCTAAGAGATTTACTTGTGTCTTCTGTTCATTCTTCATTGAATGTGTCAATTTCACACTTGGAGTTGCAACATACAAGAGAAATTGTGAGATTAAAAAATGTAAAATAATTTTTAGCATCTTTTAAATTCCCTGTCAAAAATCTATATCATGGAATTTTGCTCTAGAAATGTTCAGTTCTTTGTTGGCTGAACATTATGTGGTACCTTTACTCATTGCTCACTTTCTTAAGAGAAAAAGATTATCACAGTGTATGTATTATTATTTTATATTTTAAAATTATTTTAATTGACCATCATAGATATTTTTCAAACCCCTTTCTTCCTTAAAAGTCTTTGTTGCTACCCCTCTATTGCTCTCCACTCATCCCTAGTTTACTCATGAAAATCTCTGTTTCTCCTTCCCAAAGTGATTTCATGTGTCCCTCTCAGAGTCCTCTATGTTTCCTATCTTCTGTGGAGTTGTGGGTTTATAGTCTGATTATCCTTTGCTTTACAACTAGTATCCACTTATGAGTGAGTACATACCATGTTTGTCTTTCTGAGTCTGGATTATCTGACTCAGGATGATATTTTCCAGTTCCATCCATTTGCCTGCAAATTTCATGATGTCATTGTTTTTTTATTGCTGAGTAGTACTCCATTGTGTATATGTGCCATATTTTCTTTATCTATTCTTCAGTTGAGGGGCATCTAGGTTGTTTCCAGGTTCTGGTTATTAAAATAGTGCTTCTATGAACACATTTGAGCAAGTGTCCTTGTGGTATGAGGTGAGAACATGAGGGAACAAGATGGTCGAGCTGGGGGAGGGATGGAGTGGGAGAGGAATGAAAGAGATATGATAGAGGGAGATATTGTGGGATAAGGGAGAAACCTGGTTCTAGGGAAATTCCCAGTTATCCACAAGGATGATCCCAGATTAGACTACTAGAAATAGTGGAGAGGGTCCCTGAACTGGCCTACCCTGGTAATCAGATTGGTAAATACCCTAACTGTCATCATAGCCTTCATCTAGTAACTGATGAAAGCAGATGCAGAGATCCAGAACCAAGCACCAGGCTGAGCTCTGGGAGTTCAGTCAAAGAGTGGGAAGAGGGATGATGTGAGCAAGGGGTGTCAAGATCTCGACGGGGAAATCTTCAGAGACAACTGAGCAACTAAAGTTCATAGGAACTCACTAACTTTAGACCAACAGCAGTTGAACCTGCATGGGGCTGGGCTAGAACCTTTGCATGTGGGATACAGTTGTGTAGCTAAGACTGTTTCATGGGCCCCTGGCAGTGGGATCAGGATCTATCCCTGGTACCTGCGGTGGCTTTCTGGATCCCATTACCTGTGGTCGGCCACCTTGCTCACCCTTGAGGCAGGGAGGAGGGACTTGTTCCTGTCTCAACTGAATGTACCAGGCTTTGTTGACTCCCCATGCAAGGCCTTACCCTTTTGGAGGAGTAGATGGGGAGGTGGGTTGCCATAGAAGATGGGAGCAGGGGAGCAGGAGGAAGAATGAGAGGGGGAGCTGTAGTTGTTATGTAAACTGAATTACAAAAATATTAAAAAAAGAAAAACTGGCTAGAAACTAAGTCAAATTAAGGCCTGAAATTCATAAGTTAAAAAAGTCTTTTTTATCTATATCTATATCTATATCTATATCTATATCTATCTATCTATCTATCTATCTATCTAGTCTTGAAACTTCAAGTGTTTAACCAGGGATATCTGTGAGAATGTGGGTTTATAGCTGCCATAGGAGCATAATGGAGTTATTAATGTTTTTAATCACTGATAGTGGTGATTCAACATATCCAACAATCTATCAATGGTCTAACTCAGTAGGCATTGAGAACGCATTTCTCCCTCACGCATTCATTGTTGGCTATTGAAAGGCCTTTTCTTCTATATGATGTGTAGGCAATTGCAGTTACCTTGAGTTCATGATTGGAACAGCTGTATCATGCCCAGAAAATAGCATTTCACAGACCATCCTATGTTCAGTCTCTTATGAGTCTGACCATTCCTTCTATTTTATTTAACATCTCTTTTTATTTACATGTTACTCTTTCTATTCTGTAAGACAACTGCCTCTTTTCTACAGCGTTCTCAGAATCCTTGAGTGAATGACATAAATGTTATCTTTTTAGCTGAACATTCTACCTTTAACTACTTTCAGCAACTTGAGCAGTTACATATCTCTGTATTCACAACTTTTTGCTACTAAGCTGAGTTTCTCTAATTGAGAATGTGAAAATCCTTTGTCTTTGTGTATAAATGTATATTTAGAAAACTATTTGATACTATGTTAATTTACCTTATAAGCAGTAGTGGATTCTCTCCCTTACAGAGGACCTTAGACATTCTCAGTCTTAGGTTTTGTACCAAATTTACATGCTCGGCATAAGTTTTATTTTGTGGAGAGGATCTAAATCACAATCAGGTAGTAGTTGGTTACCCTTTTGACAGTTGTGACACAATTTATCAAATAGGCACATCTTCTTTGAAGTTAGTATTGTTGCTCATAGAGTTCATGGCCAAGTAAGACTACTGGTGCTTTATTCACCCAGCAGCCTGCATAGCAACATGGACAACTATGAAATGTAAGAACTATGGAGGAAGCTTTCAGCTCAGTTATGTCTTGATTTCTTTATTTCTTGTATTTAAGGTTTGTAGTATCTTCAGTAATAAGATACTATGAACTAGTTTATTCTCAAAATCAAGAGGAATGGCAAGATCCTGTTTTGGTGTCTATAGGATCTCTATAATCAATAGCTCCTACGGAAATATACCAAGTCACATGGCGTGTTAATTTTGTTTAGTGGCACATTATTTATAGGACTGGCATTATGTATTCTTGTGGGGTATCTGACTTCAAAATCCCTTCTTTGTTATTTAGTTGTGTTATCAAGTGATATGTTTCCATTTTGCTTTTTCATACTCTTTTCACTTTGATTAATCCTCATTTTGTGTTGTCCTGTTCCTAACATCCTCCACCTTCCTATTTGAATGTGCCCACCAGAAACATTCCCCTTCTCCACTCACATTTTACCTACATGTTACTGTTCCTCATCACTTAAAGCAACCTCTTCCTCTTCT
The DNA here is from genome assembly GCF_007827085.1 of Peromyscus californicus insignis. Lineage (NCBI taxonomy): Eukaryota > Metazoa > Chordata > Mammalia > Rodentia > Cricetidae > Peromyscus > Peromyscus californicus. Next base: position 70,788,745 of record NW_026294391.1, on the reverse strand, counting down.
CCAACTGTCTACTTTCTAGTTTCCTGGCTTGCAGAGGCACCATATGTTAAATACACAAAATTACAGATTCAGGAGTATGATATGCATGTAAGACAGAACATTCAGTATTTGTCTTTCTAGGTGTGGGTTAACTCACATGGTATAATTTTTTCCCTAGTTTTATCCATTTTTCTATAAATTTTCTTGTGTACTTTGTTATCTTTTTTATATTCTAAAAATTTTAGACAATGTGTTTTGATCACATTCTTTCCCATACATTACTTAACTCCTTATAATACTTCCCACTATCTACCCATCCAACTTCATGTTCTTTACCTCTCTAAAATAAAACAACAGAAAAAAGCTACACAGTTCAATTTGTGTTGGGTAATTACTCCCAAGCATGAGGCCAGCTCTGGATCATGCTAGATCTATCCAGTGTTAATCCATTAAGGAAACTTAATTTTCTTCTCCCTAGAACCTATCAACTACAAATGGATTCTTGGTTCAATGTATCACTTTGTTCTCACTTCAGCTTCTCTTGCTGGGATTGTTTCTTTTTTTCTTGTGAAAATTTTGTGTATCCTGTAACAGATTTGTAAATTCATAGGTGTAGCACTGTTATGTCTAGAAAATACTATTGGCTTGGAACAACATCTTTTGCTCTTATAATCTTTATGTGTGGTGATATTGTATCTGGGTCTCCCAAAAAAGTTTATCTGAGGAAACGCTCACAAAGTGACAGGACGGGCTGCCTGGAGCCATTCAAGGGTCAGGCCTGCACTGTGATTAGTCCTGTCAAGGACAGGGACTGTGGTCCCTGAGGGCATGTTCCGGTGATGCAGTTTTCTGAAAAAAAAATTTGCGCTTTCTTTTTCTATACTTTCCATTTGGGACATCACCAGCACTTCTGGGTTTTGTTTTGGGTTTTTGAGATAGGATCTCTCTGCAGAGCCCTGGCTGTCCTGGAATTGAGTGACTACCAGGTCCTCAGCCCCTGTCCTTGCTATTTAATCCCAGCACTCAGAGTCCAGGGCCAGCCTGATAGACAGAGTGTGTTTCAGGACAGCCAGAGCTACACAGAGAAACTCTGTCTCGAGAAAAATAAATAAATTCTGATTGAAAACAAAAGTTTATTTGAGGATCAGAGGAAAAAGCCAGCCACTATATTAAACACAGAAGTAAGACAATGGTAGCACACACCTTTAATCCTATCACTAGGGAGGCAGGGATCCCTCTGGATCTCTGTGAGTTCAAGGCCACACTGGGAACAGAGTCAGTTGTGGTGTCACATGCCTTAAATTCCAACACTACTTAACCATAAAGGTCTGGAGTTCTCTACAGACAGACAGGAAGTGACAGATCTGGGCAGGAAGAAGAAGTAATGTAGCTGGGCAGAGAGGAAATGAGATGGCAGAACAGAAAGGCATGTGGGTATACAGGAAGTAGGTCTATTTGGCTGAGGATCTCCAAGGGGGTGAGAATGTGGCTGGCTTCTTTCTGCTTTTCTTGTCTCTCAACTTTTCACCCCAATATCTGGCTTCAGTTTTTTTTTTTAATAATAAGACCGTTTGAAAATTTATCCTCCATTTATGTCTACTCATCTGCATAGATTCCTGGGTCTAAGGGGCATAGCTGTGTTACAGATATGCTATTTAGGGATGAATGCTCCAATGTTTCTTACTGTTTTAATGCTTCAATGTTTCTGCATGTTGTCTAATTGTGGGCCTCTAGAGGTGTTAAATATCATCTATTGCAAGACACTTCTCTGATTACTATTCAGTGATGTACTGAACTACAAGTATAGCAATATATTGTTAGAAGTCATTTTAGTGCTGTTTAGATTTAAGAGAATAATTTTAATAGACTTTCCCTGGGGCCCAGGATCTATCTGTTCTTAGGTTCTTAGCCTCATTAACAGTGTTATGGGCTTGATTTCATGGAGCAGCCTTTAAATCCAATCAAATGGTAGGTGGTTAGTCCCATAAAATTTGTTCTACTACTATACCAGTTGGTATATCTAGTAGGCAGGTTAGTATTGTTGCATTCAGAGCTCATAGTTGGGCAAAAATAACAACTTTTCTCCTCTATTATGCACAGAAGCTTCCAGCACTATGAACACTAGTCATTATAAGTGAATCTTCTAGTTGAGCAACAGCTTGATTTTTCCATATTTGATAACATAAATATGTGGTTGTAGCTAGAGTTTTCCTGCCTGGCCCACAGTCAGGACAAATATTTGTCACCCGCCAGTCCCACAGCCGCTCAGACCTGACCAAGTAAACACAGAGACTTATATTGGTTACAAACTGTATGGCCGTGGCAGGCTTCTTGCTAACTGTTCTTACAGCTTAAATTAATCCATTTCTATTAATCTATACCTTGCCACGTGGCTTGTGGCTTACCAGCATCTTCACATGCTGTTTCTCATCATGGCGGCTGGCAGTGTCTCTCTCACCCAGCATCCTGTTCTCTCAATTCTCCTCTCTGTTAGTCCCGCCTATACTTCCTGCCTGGCCACTGACCAATTAGTGATTTATTCATTGACCAATCAGCAACACATTTGACATACAGACCATCCCACAGCACTTCCCCTTTTCTTTTCTTAAAAAGGAAGGTTTTAACCTTTACACATCTCCAAAGTCAGCCTGGTATTTTTGGGAATTTGGGCGTAGCTTCTCTTACTACTTCCTGCTGGAGGGGGGCGCTGTATCTTCTGGGGACACAAAGAATATTTTAGGATTATGGAGCAGTCCATGAGGGTGTATCGTCTGAGCCAGTTGAAACGGTTCTGGATGTTGGATCATCTGGGCCATGGTGTCATTGGAGACCTTTCAGGGGGTCTTGGCTGGTCAAACCTGATGTGTCTTAATCTGGAACAAATCCATAGCCTCTGGCTTTCTGTGGAAACAAAAGCAGAGCCTCCTTTCCAAAGCAACATATCCTTACATCCAAATTTTGAAGTCAAGGTACCTTTAAAATATACATTTTGGCATAACTCAACAGCTTTTGTAATCAAATGTTTTTCTTCAGTTACAAATATCAAAGAGAACATAATCCAGATTCTCTGTGTCGTAGCCATCTTTACGTGGCTTATTTTTTTATATTAGCTTGAGCCTATTGCTTTAAACTGCAGCCTTCTAAGCCTGAAACTGCGCTGGCACTGTGCCTGCTGGTTCCGCCCACTTCAGCTTCCCAACATGGCGGTGGTATGTTTTCTGCCAGCTCTGGGAGCCATCAACTCTCATAAATAGTGGGTCTATGCTTCTATCAAAGCAGCATGTAGCCCAGAAACCTCTTTTTTTGTTGTTTTTTTTTGTTTTGTACTAGCAAAGGCTAAATCCACCACACAGCTTAATATGCCACTTGCAGAGGCCTCATTCCCACCATACTGCAGGTCGAGCATGCACACACGCTGGGAACCCGCCAGTAGCTCAAACCTGCAGCTGCCACTCATTTGAGAGAGACAATTAGGAACTGCTTTAGCTCTGTTTTAGAATCCTTTTTCTCAGTTTTTAGGTGGAAACTCTTGCCAACACGTTGGACGCCATTTGTAGCTTGAGTTTTCCTGACTGGCCCACAGTCAGGACAAATCTCTGACACCCGCCAGTCCTGCAGCCTCTCAGACCCAACCAAGTAAACACAGAGACTTATATTGCTTACAAACTGTATGGCCGTGGCAGGCTTCTTGCTAACTGTTCTTACAGCTTAAATTAATCCATTTCCATTAATCTATACCTTGCCACATGGCTCGTGGCTTACCGGCATCTTCACATGCTGTTTCTCATCATGGCGGCTGGCAGTGTCTCTCTGACTCAGCCTTCTACTTCCCAGCTTTATTCTCCTCCTTGTCCCGCCTATACTTCCTGCCTGGCCACTGGCCAATCAGTGATTTATTTATTGATCAATCAGCAACACATTTGACATACAGAATATCCCACAGCATGTGGTGTCTTAAGAAATAGGGTCTTACCATCAGGTGTTAGAGGGTAACTAATAGCATTGACAATAACTTGTAAAGTTTGAGAGGTATGTCACTGTGACCCTTTTTGCAAATGACTCAAAACAATATAACTCATTCCTGGTGTTTGGGATTTTTTTGCAGCACATATGTTTATTTGGGATAGTATATCCCCAAATTATTTGGTAACTTTGTTTAAATTCAGTTTATGTATGTATTTTAGGAAGTTTCTATAGTAGTAAGTTTCCATATTGTTTTCAAAAGCACATTAGTGTTATCACTCCCCTGTTCTCTCCACTACCCTACTATCCCATCTACCTCCCATTGACTACTTCTAATTCCCTGTTTATGCCTCTATACCACTATGTTCTAGTTCCAATTCCTTAGAAGATTCCTTTCCTTACTTGTCTCTTTTTGATTCCTTACAAGCTATCTAATCTCTATGGATATATTAAATGAAACACATATGTCTAAAGCTTAAAAGTAAACATCCACATATAAGAGAAAACATGCAATGTTCGTTTATCTGGGTCTATGTTGCTTCACTAGGGATGACTGGTTTTAGTTACATATACTTGGAAATCGTAATTTCTGTTTTCTTAACAATGGAGTACTATTCCATTGTATAAATTTATGATATTTTAATATTTAATTCATCAGCTGATGGACATCTATGCTGTTTTCAAATTTGGCAATTATAAATATAGCTGCAGTCAACATGGATAAGCAAGGATCTTTGTCATAAGATATAGAATCTTAGGTGTATACTCAAGAAATATATAGCTAAATATTGAAGTCAATATATTTTCAGTTTTTAAATTTTATTTTTGATATTATTATTAAAACATTTCTTCATTTCCTTCTTTCAAACTTTTTCATATAACGCTCCCCACTCTCACTCAAATTCATGGCCACTTTTTTAGACTATTGTTATTAAATGCATATATATATATGTTCCTAAATATAGCTTGTTCAGTCTGTATAAGGTTATTTTTATATAAGTTTTCAGAGCTAACTGTTCATCATTGGGCAACCAAATAGGGTAGTATTCTCTGATTCCAGGATTCCTCAATTGCCTATAGTTTTTTGTAGTTCTCTATAGATCTGTTTATGAGGCCTCATATGCTTTTTCCAGTCTACTATGGCATGTCCATTGGTGTTGTTCTTGTTCAGTTCACATTTGGGCAGTAATGTTGGCTAGATTTATAGGTATAGCTTCTGACATTACTAGAAAGCACAATATCACAGAAAATTTCCTGTTTATCTGGCTCTTACAGTCTTTCTACTCCCTTTCCTCAATGATCTTTAAGCCACAGATATAAGAGTTGCATTGTAAATGGATCTGGTACTGGTACTTTTGTTGGATAGTCAGTGTCTTTTGGATAGAGCACTATCACCTCTAGTAGAATAATTTCATAATTTGTACATATAGATAGTTATAAATGACTCCCTCTTTATAAAAGCATATTTAGTGTCATTCATCCATCCTCCTTCTATCTCTCTCTATATTGCCTCCCTCACCCCTCCCCAGTTAAAGACCCCTTTCCATTTCTGCTTTTCTTTCTTCATAGTTAATGCCCTACTATTTCTGTATTTCTTCCTGTAGAGTTCCTTCTACTACCTCTTTGGTCTTTTGGCTTTTTATTTTTAACTTTCCTGACACTTCATTTTGGTCCAGTCTATCACTTAGTCTTTAAAGAGAGCTTTTAAATTGATTTACTGTTTTTCATCTCTAGCATTTCAGATTATTTTTTCTTCAGTGTTTCCCTCTCGATCTTGAATTCTTCTTTAATGTTGTATATTGCTTTCCTTATTTTGTTTAGTTATTTGTTTTTGTTTTCAACCAGAGAGCTTCTTCTCTTTTGTTTTTTGAACATATTATCATCATTTTTTTGAGTTCTCTGTCTGAAATTTCTTCCAATTCACTCTTACTCAATGCTATTATTCTAGGATTAATATTTTTTGGAGGAAATACAGTGTCTTGGTTTTTCATGTTTCTTATGTAATCATATTAGGATTCATGCATTTGATTTTATTTTGTTGTATTTTTATAATGGTTATGTTCTTTCAGTTGAAGTATTTGTGATGTTCATGTGTCACTTGGACATGTTATACCTTGTGTACTTCATAAAAATTACTCAGCCTAGGAGACAGGATGCCTCATGTTAACTTTGTATTATGAGTAGGAAATTAACTAAGAGAATAATCATGGCTGATTGATATCACTACATAATTGTTGTACTAGTCAGATATTAACAGTAGCTCTTTTGAGTTCAATAGTTATTGGAGGATAAACAGTCAAAGATAATATGGAATATGGTCATATTTTCATTAATGAGATTATGAGTGGGAAGGAAATTGGGTAGATAAGGATAAGAATTAAGTATTAGTCCAATTTTAAATAAAAATAATAGTTGATATGGGTAAAGCAGCTAACAGGGATGTTGAAATATTATTAGTGTCCACAGATTTTAGATATTCTTAAACTCTGGAAGATTATAATTAAGAAGTGAAACTAAGAGGAGAGACGATGAAAGAATAAATGTAGAAATAAGAAGGAAGTATATAAGACACGTCTAACAAGTACATTAAAGAGTGCGTTATGGAGAAATAGAAACAGGAGTCTTAAAACCTACCTGAACAATGTATAAAGAAAATCAAAGCCAACATAAAACTTATATGCATGTGTGGAAACTAAACAATCTAAAATAAGAAATCAAAGAATAATTATGGAGTAAATTGCTGGACATTGTGAGTTGAAGGATAAAGTTCACATATTCTTGTAGCTCTAAAAGACTACTTTTTATTGTGTGTGGGAGAAACAAACCAGAGCCTTTGGTTTCTCTAGTCTGAATGTTTTGGGTATTCTGATGTATAGGGAATGGGATGTTTTAAATCCTATCCTGGCAGCCCTGTATTGTACGATGGTTTCTTCTAGGCCTGCAGGATGACAGTGTATGAGGATCAGCAATTTTTATCATGCTTCCCTTTCCTTGACAGATTTCACATTTACTTTTTTATAAAACCAATTCATAATACATCTCCATAATTTATTATATATTATTGTCTACTAACTTTAGCAACCACATTGAAATTCTGGACATGAATAGCTATTTTCTCATCCTTGCTCAATAAAAAATGCTTGTATTGCTGCACATCATAGATGGCTCTACTTCAGTGGCTATAATGTGATTTCACTGTAAAGTTTAAGGCTTTTGATATTTTCTGCAGAGAAACAGAGTGTAATATAAATGCAAATAGGAACATTCATTAATACATCTGAAGAATGAAGTTAACGATGATCTTAATATTACTTGAAAGTTTTAGCAAGCAATATGTTTGTGGTTGTTTTGAAATTTAAAATATTTAAAACAAACATTCTTTTTCAGATCCACAGATGTATCATTTATTACATTTTCTTTAAATATATACTGTGACTTTTATTCTAAAAAATGTATAATTGGAATATTATCTTCCAAGTTGTCAAAGTATGATCTTTAAGTGACTTGACTACCATTTTCACACACACGCACACACACATACATGCACATACACACACATATATACACACATGCCCCACACTGTACACATGCACATATGCATACTTCTAATTAAATAGCTCTGTGACCAATCCAAAATACAAAAAACAGTGTTTAGCTGGGGGCTTGCTTGAAGTTTTAGGGTGTAAGTCTGCTGTGGGATGTTCTGTATGTCAAATGTGTTGCTCTGATTGGTTAATAAATAAAACACTGATTGGCCAGTAGCCAGGCAGGAAGTATAGATGGGACAAGGAGAGAGAATTCTGGGAAGTGGAAGGCTGAGGTGGAGAGAAGCTGCTGTGATGAGAAGCAAATGTTAAGATACCGGTAAGCCATGAGCCACATGGCAACTTATAGATTAATATAAATGGGTTAATTTAAGATATAAGAACAGTTAACAAGGAGCCTGAGCCATTAGGCCAAACAGTTTAAATAATATAAGCATCTATGTGCTGTGGGATGGTCTGTATGTCAAATGTGTTGCTGATTGGTCAATAAATAAATCACTGGTTGGCCCGTGGCCAGGCAGGAAGTATAGGCGGGACAAGGAGGAGAATAGAGCTGGGAAGTGAAAGGCTGAGTCAGGGAGACACTGCCAGCCGCCATGATGAGAAACAGCATGTAAAGATGCCGGTAAGCCATGAGCCATGTGGCAAGGTATAGATTAATGGAAATGGATTAATTTAAGCTGTAAGAACAGTTAGCAAGAAGCCTGCCACGGCCATACAGTTTGTAAGCAATATAAGTCTCTGTGTTTACTTGGTTGGGTCTGAGTGGCTGTGGGACTGGCGGGTGTCAGAGATTTGTCCTAACTGTGGGCCAGTCAGGAAAACTCAAGCTACATCTATGTGTTTATTTTATAAGTGGGCTGTCAGATTGCTGGGGCTTGGTGGGACCTGGAGACAAAACTCTCTAGCTACATAAGTCTATGACTGTCACTGCAGTGGGTGAGGCAGCAGGCAGGTAGGCAATTACTGGAGCTGTAGCTGAGAGATTGCATCCTTATCCACAAGCAGGAGGCAGATACAGAGCTAACTGGAAGTAGTGTTGACACTTGAACCTTCCAAGCCCACCCTCAATGATATGCCTCTTCCAGCAAGGCCATACCTCTGAATCCTTCCCAAAACATTCCACCAACCCAGCAGCAAGCATTCACATATGTGAACCTATGGGGATTATTCTCATTCAAACCACCACACACACATAAATGATCACAACATTGATAAGGTATAAACTTTGGGAGATTTTACTCTTTCAACAAAATAAAATGTACTCGTATATACATTTACAATACAGAATTGATGATAAGATGTTATCTTATAGATTTTATTGGCTGTTAATGTTACAGAAGATAGTATTTACTTTGATTTCTATAATTTCATTGAGACATGATGTAAACTCTTTTAAGTAAGAGTTTGTGTTGATGCACTAGAAAACTCAGTACTCTTAACTACCTATCCAGTTCTCATCTTGAACCATGGAGATTGTAGAATACCAATGGAATTTATAAAATGCTATTTTGTATATATGATGAAATTAATTTTTATAGAAATGCATAATGGAAGCAATTCAAAACATGACAAAATCAGAGCACCAACACCCTTAAATTTAAGGTTTTGCATTAAAAAGAAATGAGGGTCAAAAGAAACTTTCAAAGAAAATGAATTTGAACTGGTATATCTATAGTGATGGCTTCAAGGATGTGAACTTACCTCTGAACTGAATGCATCGATTAAACATCTGCAGTCATCAGTGCATGATTTGCAACATAATCAAATGATTTATTAAAATAACTAAATATTTAATTTGTCAAATTTAATCATCAACCAAAGACTTAAACATCAACTATACTTTTAGCCCTGGAAATATTTTCTTCATGGAAGAAACCATGAATCTGTATACCTATTATCACTTGTAGGCAGTAAATTGTGGTAAGGACAAGATGTTTCATAACCAGAGACCTATGATTATCTAAGGAAAAACACTAACAATGATGTGCTATTATTGTCAAAGTCAACAAGTAAAATGCACAGCTTCTGAAATTTTGTTGGTTGGTGTTCATTCTGAAACTGTAGACTAAAAACAGATTTTGTCATGCCTTAGCATCAGATTATCAGTTCATACTTTGGGTTTCCAAATTGTGCATAATTTATGTTGTTGTTTAAAAAAATGTCTCTCAGTTTCTCCTTTTGTTTTCCAAATTGTTTATAAATGATATTGCTGGTTGAGACATCTCACAATGTACTCCAGGCTGGCCATGAACACAGTCCTTTCACCTAAGCTTCCTAAGTGCAGGGATCACAGGCATATACCACCATGCTCAGTTAAATTGCATATAATAGTGGCCATTTGATTATGAGAACTTTTTGTCCCATTTGTCCATTTTATTTTTGAGCTTTGTTTGATCGATAGTTATCTGACAAGTAGAACTGAAAACAATTTAGAAAAAGGTCATCTTTCATAGATTGCAGGTTGGAATGTTCAGATGCCAGGGATACTGTGATCACACACATAAAGAACAAACCACAAAAAAGATGCTGATTAGCAGGACTCAGACATGCTATTTGATAAGTTATACATAGCTAAAGTCCATGAAATGCATAAGCTTATTGAGACAGTATGATTTAATGTATGAGTTCAGAATATTTTTGTTTAATGATGAACATACAGTTAATAAGTATTATGCAAGAAAGATTGATATTGAACAGAACTGAAATACTGGATGTTTCTAGGGAGAAACTTGTAACTACATAATCTGTTATTAATATGAAAAAGAATTTCTATATAGTAGGTGGATAGAAAGAAAGAGAGAATTGTGTTTCTTTCTAGCTCATATACTCTGATCCTTGTCAATTTTTTGCCTGTATCTGTTTTGTACTTCTTATGGGATACTTAAGGAACTTTGTAGTGTTATGCTACATTTTTTTGTTTCCTAGTTTTTCGTTGTTTTATTTTATTTTGTATTTTTTGTATTTATTTATTTGTGTGTGTGTGAAACAATTGTGATCAATTTAAATGTTTTGAGTTGGGTAGGGTGCAATGAATTCAAAGTACATTCCTTATACACTAGAATGGAAGTTTTCTTATGTAACCCTGTATAATAGTAAATAAATAAATACATAAATAAAATAAATTCATGCATGATTACTTGTGTGCAACAAATATTTCTGACTCTACCTCAGTCAGCCCTTCTGGTCAGATATTTACTCTAGATTTGAAAATAATCAGAACAGAACATAATATAGGTTTATATTATATTTCTTGAAGTTTTATCTAAATTCATTCCATGTAATCAGTAGGTAAGCTTTCAGACAATATAGCAATTAGAGTTTTTCTGTAATTTTTGTATTTACAATGATATAAATGCATGTCTCTCTCTATATATTCATATGTATATATTTGTACATATATAGTGTGTCAATATCCATAGGTATAATTATACATATCTTAGATTTTTTATTCAGAATTCAGCTATATAAAAATGAAAAACCTTCATACTATATATAACATCAAAGGGATTATTTTTTGAGAGAGTATTTTTATTCATTCTTCTCATATATTAGAGAAATGAAATGCTTTTTTGTTTAATGTCATGTCTACCAGTTGCAATCTGTGTGTGAATATATATGACATTTATTTTCAGTAGAAAAGTAACTTTAGTTTGGAATTTAATGGGTGATTTCAGATTGATACATACTGAAGACAATTTATTTTTATATTGACACTTGACTAGAAATATCACTGGTTCAACTAGAGAATCTTTTCAATGTAATATTTGACCTTTCTTTTGATGTTGCACTTATTCTGTTATTTTCAACTTCAATTTGAACGAAAGTATTTGGTTCATATCATTTCCTAGGTGAACCAGAGATTTCAGTACACCTAATTTACAATCTTTACTTGAGGCAAAGATTTCTGAAGACATGATTTTGCTTGATTTAATTCCTTTCAGTGTAACATTTCAGTTTGAAGGACAAAACTAAACAAGTGAAACATCTGAAAGTCATTATTTTTTAAACATCATTGTATAAGCTGTGCAGGACTTACACATTTACAAGTGTGATGGCATGCTGCAGTAATCATCTGGGGGAATGAATCAGGACTACTACAAGAGCTCCAGTTTCAAAGTTCTGCTTTTTGTTTATTTTTGATTACTGTCTTAGTTGCTTTTCTGTTGTTTTAAGATGCCCATATTTGGAATGAGTCTTCTCAACTCAGTGAACCTAATAAACATAATTCTTCATGGGTATGTGCAGAGGCTAATTTATTTTAAATAATCCTTGATAAAATCTCATAGGTGAGTACAAACACTGCTGAATTAACAATCACAACTAACCATCATACCTACTATTCTTGAAACTGGACAAATTAAAACATTAATGGCGACTGAAGCAATTAGAGCTGAGACTTCCTAACTGAGTACAATTTAAAAGAATCCAAGGGCAGCCAGCTGGTAAAAGATTATTTTCTTCTTTAGAACTTCGACTGCTGATTTCCTTAGATGAACATGAGAGCATTTTTCATGTTTTATTCTGGTTGTTGTTTTGAGATAGATAGAAGAGAGCTCAAATTTGCTACATGCAGATGCGTAATATATTATGAAACAAATATCTTCTCACATTAAGAAATAAAGAAGAGGCCGGGCAGTGGTGGCGCACGCCTTTAATCCCAGCACTCGGGAGGCAGAGCCAGGCGGATCTCTGTGAGTTCGAGGCCAGCCTGGGCTACCAAGTGAGTTCCAGGAAAGGCGCAAAGCTACACAGAGAAACCCTGTCTCGAAAAACCAAAAAAAAAAAAAAAAAAAAAAAGAAGAGTAATTTGGACTTCATTAGTAAATAAAAATGTAATTTGAAAATTATAATATGAAGACATATTTATTCTTTTACACTATTGATACTGTACAATAGTTTTTTATATCATTTTTATGAATAACGAGAATGGACACCTCTGACAATTTATAATTTAACTTGATTTTAGTCTTGAGCCCTGTAGCATATCCTTACATTTTATTCCATGATATTTCAAAGAGGTACTTATTATATAAATGTTACATTAGTTGGAAATTATTTGAAAACTTCTCAATAAAACTACAACAAAACATATTATTACATGTCTTAGCAACAGCTTCCTCTTAGATTGTTAAGTATATAAGGTTAAAAAAAAAACTTCTGCATGTGTAATGAAATAAGGATGGCAATGTTTAAGTATTTTACATATTTAACTCAGTCAATAAACCCAATGTGCCAATTTGTGTCATAATTATTCTATATTTAGTACAGAGTTTTAGATTAATTTTCAGTACAAAATAACTAATGTTTATGGTAAATAGGTACTTGAGTTACAATTATTAAGTGCTTATCAATTTTGCAATAACTGGAAATTAAAATGTGTTTGTGTGCATGTGTGTGTGTGTGTGTGTGTGCGTGTGCGTGTGCGTGTGCGTGTGCATGTGCGTGTGTGTGTGATGCATTTTGTATATGGATTCCATGTGTTAGCCTGATGAGGACAGAGGTGAATGTTAGCTGTCTTCACCACCTTTCTCTACTCTTTCTCTCTCTTTCTCCTTTATGTTTTGAGACAAGTTTTTCACTGAACCTGTAGATTGCCATTTTATTTAGATTGGCTGGCTGGCAAGCTCTAGGATATATCTGTCTCTATCCCCCAAACTAGGGTCACCGAGGTGCACTATAATGCCTGCCTTTCATGTGGATACTGGGAATACAAATTCAGGTTCTGTTCCAATTTGATTTCTGTTAATTTGATAAAATACTCTGCCCAAAAGCAACTTGGGGAAGAAAGGTTTTACTTGAATTACACTTTCAGGTCACAGTCCATCATAAAGAAGTCAGGGAAGGAACTCAATTAGAATACATGGAAGACACTGCTTTCTGGCTTGCCTTCAAATTTACATTATCCAGCTTTCTTATACAACCCATATGTGTCTTCTAAAGAACAGGACCACCTCCAATGCTCTGGGCCATGTCACATCAATATGCAAAAAGATTCCTCACAGACATGATGACAGGTTGTAATGACATCTTATAACTCTAAGCTACGTCACATATATCTGTTTTTAACTAGGCTTGGTCCTCATGCTTTCAAGGCAAGCATTTTACTCATTGAGATATTTCCTCAGCCCCAAAGAAATATTTATATATTATTAAATAGGCACATAATATGTTTATTAGTTAAATGAAATTTAATGATTCAAGCAGCTTTGAATATTGTTTACTATTGATTGTTGTGACTTTCAAAAGCTAATTCATGGAATCTTGTTTTTGAACTATAATTTCAAGCTAACTTAGAATTTATTTAAGCTTTCTATTTAAAATATTTTAGTTACTCATGATTTTTACATTATGTTCATAGAGTTTCTATGTTGTTCTTATAATAATTTCTCACATTTTCTCTAAAATTATATTGAATATTTGTTTACACTTATGATTTTAAGAATCAACCAAATAAATCCTTGTTTTACATTTGTTCACTATAATCTTAAAAAATCAAATGAAAGTAAGGGAAAAAAACAAACAAACGAAACAAAAATGAGTGGCTTCTGGCTCCAGAAAGAAATGTACTGGAGGGCTGCCAGGGTAAGAAAATACTGCTTACTCCAAAACAGTGAATAAAGAGTTCTTTGGAAATAGTGGTGTGGGTATTTGCAGATTTACAACCTAATTTTTTGTTAACTTTATTAATATCTGCATATAATATGTTTTTTCATATAGTCTCTCTAGTACCAATCCCTTGCCCTCATCTTGCTCAGTTACTTTCTCTTTCAAAATTGTTCCTCTTCTACTTTCATGTCTTAATAAAACCTTTTTATTGTACATCTGAGATGGGAAAATGTGCTCTTTGCCTTTTGAGTATAGTAAATTCTGATTAATTTGATGAACTCTTCTGTACTTTAATGAGTTAAATATTTTCAAATTCTATCTTTCTATTTTGCATACATTTGAAGAGAACTGTATCCTGGTGATCAACATGTTCAACTGCCTGGGTGGGCAGGCATCATGTATAAACAAAAGAGTATGATGTTACAAATCACTTAAAGTTTTGCCAAGAAGAGTCTACCATCATGGTTTAAATGAATATAATTTACCTAATGAATTGCATAGAAATATCCCTGCACAGCTAGAAGAGATTAAGTTCACTTTGTCTCTAAATTAACATTATCATCTCAGTAATTCTTGAAGACATAATTTTTCCCCACTCCTATTTTCTTTAAATTATTTATTTTTATTAAATGAATCTTCACATCTGGATTAGGATTGACAAAATGTGATAAAAATATTTCAGAGTATTTTTATGTCTTAAAATGATTCTGAAACATGCTTGCAGGAAACCTCATACTTTCACTACTAAAATAGCTTTATAAATTTAAGCTGTTAGATTCTTCTCACAGCTGTTTTTTTTGACCATGAAAGATGGAAGTTGTGTATGGCTCTGAATCCAAAACTAAACAAGAATATTGCATTTTTCTTTTCACCACTAAACATTCAAATGACTTGCCTGTTAATATTATCATGCACATATTCTACTTATCTCACTGAAGAATATGATGTCTATTTTATCTCTACTAATATAAAGTTTTCAAGCCAAACTTCTTCTCATTTTTGTGCCTTCAGAATACTTGACAGTTTTGAAAATATCACTGTTATTAAAATACTCTGCTTCTTTAGCTTCTTTCACATTGAGATATGTAGATTTGTTTTCATGCTGTTTTATGGACCACTTTGGAGGGCTAGCCTATATATACATAGGCATATGCACATATACACTCACAAGCATACATGCTAAGACAGAGCCATCCATGCAAAGCAAATGCAAATTTCTGTTGTCCTGGCTTACTGTTCTTTTCAGATACTACTGCCCTTGGTGGTAGAATATGATTATCATGTTCATTTACATTCAGCTCAGAATTTATGTATTTTTGTTTTTGAAGGTTACATGTATTTATTCCTTATATATTTTTATTACATGTAATTTCCTAGGCATCCCAATATACTTACATTTATTCTCTAGTATTACCACAATTCAAAAAAACACTTTAAAGTTTACAACTTATGATTGTGAACAAATTAAATCAGGCTAACTTACCTTTACTATCATATTCCTAAATTTTGAAGGGACCCAATGCTAAGCAACTCAGCAATGGGAACAAAACAGGAAAGTTCCTTCCTTGAAACCAAAATAAACCTAAGTGCCTTGTTTCTTTTACAATTTGTCCTTTTTTTTGTTCAAGGGTTTTCATGTGTTTGAAACAGGTACTATAGAGAACTTGTACTACTTGATTGGAATTTTTGTGAAATTGCTCTTGGTTTATATCTGGAAAATAAATTGAGTCTTGGAACTTTATAGACAAAAGTATAAAAGGTCAATAACTTCAGCATTTGATTCATCCAATGTAGCTTTCCTAAGGCAACAAGTACCACTATTTCAGATTTCTGAAAGGTCAGGTATCATGTAATTCAGAAGGAATGTACAAAAATATGCAGCGTATATATAACATTACTTATAGGAAGTGGCTAATGTTTTATTTGTTCAGTAATATATTTATTAATGAGAAAATATTTTAAGAAAACAATAATTTATGAAATCATTCCTATTATCTGCTTCAAAGTCATATAACTGCCATTGTATTTAAATCATTTGACTAATCTATGAATTAGTCAAAATTTACAAACCTACAAATATTAATTTTGGTCAACTTGATTGAATTAAGCAATGCCAAGCATTGTTGTTGCAACTTTTTCATAATGGAACATGACATTGTTATTTACAATTGTTTCAGGTCACATTCACAAAGATCTTAGGATGCTTGCTGCCCCTGTACCACAGGCTGGAGATGAGGCATAGTTAAAAGAAGTGGGTCATAAGGGCTAGGTCCTGCAAGGCTATATCTTGTCCAGGCATCTTCCTGCATTTTCTTTTTCTCCATTTCTTGTCTTCTGAGAAATGAAGAACAGTCTCTGCCATATGCTGCCACTGTCACAATATACTACTTAAATACATGGGTCTGAGTGACCATAGACTGAACCATCTGTGAACCAAAATTTTTCCTCTTTTAACTAATTCTGTAAGATATTGTGGTTGCAGCAATTAATACTGCTGTAGAACAATCTTGTGCAGTGTAAATATGTGTTGTTCTCATTGTTAATAAAAAGCTGATTGGATGATAGTTAGGCAGAATATTTGGGACAGAGAGAATCCTGGGAAGAAAAAGGGTGGAGTCTAGGGAATCCTGAGCAAATGGAGAGAGAAGCAAGATGAATGTGCAATATTGAAGGAAGGTACCACCACGTGGTAGAGTTTGATAAGAAATATGGCTTATTTTAACATGTAAGAGTTAATGAGTAACAAGTCTGAGCTATCAACTGAGCACTTATAATTAGTAATAAGTCTCTGAGTTGTTATTTGGGAAGTGTCTGGTAGAACAGAGCTGATCAAGGTTCCAATGAAAAACTCAGTCTACATAATACAGTATCACATTAATATATAAATTCTATTTTACATCAGTTAAATTAACTTAAATAAAAGAGCATCCAAGATTTAACAGTTATCTAGCTTAAGTTCATATATGAATAAATGACCTTGGTAGAATTCTTATATATAATGAGTACAGAAGCAAATTAGAGTTTTCCAAACTGCAAAGCTAAAATATCTGATTCAGGTATCAAAGAGCTCTCTTTAGACTTTTTATATTTTATCATGCTAATTTCTGTTAATTATATTATACAGCTGAAATAAATATTTTTTTCTTGAATTATAAAAATGAAAAAATTGTGACATATGAGACTTGATTATTGAAATAATGGCAGAAAAAAAATGTCAGTATACCTTTATTCCTAAGGAAGTGAAGAAGTTCAGTCTACAGGAAAAACAGACATTATGCAATAGGACAAATATTTAGCTAAAACTATGACAAATACTTAGTGATATAGAACAATTATTTCATTACAAGAATCTTTTTGAGACAGGATGTGTCTATATAGCTCTGACTGACCTGAAACACTAAATTTAGATCATGCTGACCATGAACTCATAGATACAGAACTGTCTCTGCCTCTAAATTATTGTGATTAAAGGTGTGTACCATCATGTCTGGCTTCATTTTAAGAATAATTTTTAAAACACAAAAGCAAAATGGATAGCAGTTATCACATCATTTTTATATATTTAAGGGATTCTCAATATATCCTCTGGTGTTACTCCTAAACTTCAAATGTTCCTTTACTTTATTTAGCATTATGAATACCATAAGCTCCTATCAGTTTTTTTCTTCAAATTAATTCTGGTCTAAGTCATACTTTAACCAGCTTCCTTAAATTCCTCCAATTTTTATATTTCACAATGAATTATATCTTCACACATGCATATTTTCTTTTTTCTTTGTGAGCACTTCTATGACCCTTGAAAATTTGTCTTAGTGTATACCATTCACATATTCTGTTGTTCAATTATGAAACAAAAGATGTAGAGTACTTGACCAAGATTGTGACCTTCTAGTCATTCATTATATTTTTAATCTTTAATATTATATTCTACCTTTTCTCTTAAGTGTTAATCTCAACACTCTAATGGACATCTATACTCCACATCCACAACTCCAAAAGCAGGTACTTTTCATGTTATTTATTTATTTTTTAAATATCTGAGAATCTACTTAATTGCTTTGGAGATGGTACTATACAGGACCTGATTGAGAAGAGTACATTATAGAAAGCAATGTAAAAAGGAGACACTAGAACATAAAGGCTTTATGAACTCTTATTATTTCTTGTTTCATTGTGTGCATACTTGAAATAAAGTATGAGTATCTACATGCCTGTATCAGTATTAATTAAAATAACATTTATAAAAGACTCTTTCTGCTCAGTAACCACTAATGAATATTTGCTGCTTGATATCAATTTTAATTAATATCTACCCTATTCTTTACTTTTCCTAAAATGTAAGAATCTTGAAATTAAATCTATCTTTGTAACTTTTGGTGTAAAAATACAAAGATTCCTTGAAAATTAAATTATTTAAAGCTAGATAGATGACTCAGAACTTAAGAACACTCCTTACTCTGCCAGAGGACTAAAGTTTTGTTCCCAGTACTCACATCTTACAACTGCCTGTAATTCAAGGGGATCTAATGCTCTGTTCTCATTACTATACACATGAGCACACACATGACACAGACACAGAAATATACATGTACATCATGCACACAAATAAAAACAAAATTTATTAAAAAGATTATTATTATCATCTGATAAATAAGGAGAATTTTCCCTGATGAATTGAGCTTTGAACTCAAATATGAAGAATAAATAGTTTTATATCTGAGGATAGATATGTGCTAACTTATAGTTAGAAAAGAATTATGTTTCATAATACTTTATATACTACCATTTAGGTCATTTAACATAATTTCTCTATTATGATTTTTAATAATATGCTGTACCATTGTGTTAGGTAGAAAAGTAAGCAATTTGCCTTCATTCTTGAGGAAGAAACAATTAATTAATGTTAGCTATGGCCTCTCTATTAGAGATCAAATACAGGGCCTTATGCATGCCACATAAATGTTCTAATATTTAAATACATTTCTAATGCATAGTTTGATTTCTGTTGCTGTGATAAACCATGACCAAAGCAACATAAAGAGGAAAGGGTTTAGTTCATATTATAGGTTACCAACACAAGTCTAGGGAAGAAGCTAAGGCAATAACTTTAGGCAAGTGCTTTGTAGGCTGAAGTTTCTGTCCCACAGGCTGCTTCTCAAATAATCAACACAGACTTAATATTAATTATAAATCCTTTGCTGATAGCTCATGCTTATTACTAGCTCACTCTTACATTTAAGTTAACCCATATTTTTTTCTACCCTCTGCCATGTGGCTGATGGCCTGCTACCTCATTTTCTATATGTCCTGCTTCCTGGGCATCTGTCTGGCAATCCCTGACTCCACCCTTCCTCATCCCAGCATTATATCTGTCTCAGGCTGTCTCACCCAATCTCTTCCTGCGCAGCTATCAACCAATCAGATTTTTATTAACAATGAGAGCAATACGTATTTACAGTTTACAAAAGGATTATTCCACAGCAGTGCTTGTATCTGAAACCATGGAGGAAAGCTGCTTACTGCCTTGCATCCTGTGGCTTGGTTAGATACCTTTCTTATTTAGTGGGCAAAGATGTGTTTGTTACATTTGTTTATGCTGAAGAATATTACTTTAACTGTGTAAAGGTGTGTTACTTTTGTTTATGCTGCATTTGTTTAAGGATGTAAGGATGTATGTTTAATTATTTAAAGATTGCTGCATCTGTTTCACTTGCCTGCCAAAGGCACCTGATTGGTCTAATAAAATACTGGACAGCCAATAACTAGGCAGGAGAAAAGACAGGGGAAGCTGACAGGCAGAGAGAATAAATAGGAAGAGAAATCTAGGCTTAAGAGACAAAAAAGAATGAGTGGAGAAGAGAATGGTGGACACATCTGTGACAAGAAACCAGGTAAACACCAGACAGACAGACATAGAGAAGCAGTGTAAATAAGATATACAGAAATAATAAAGGAAAAAAGCTCTGAGGCAAAAGATAGATAAAGAGAAACACTTTAATTAAAGTTAAATTAGCTATGCAAAAGCATGCCTAAACTGAGGCCAGGCATTTGGAACAAAGAATAATAAGTCTCTGTGTCAGGATCTGCAAGCTAGTTGGTGGCCCAAAAGAAAAGAACTTGGTACATTCTTATATATCAAGGGTAACCTGCCCAAAGACAGCACCACCCATAGTTGACTGGGCACTCCCACAAAACCAAGAAAAGACCCCACAAACATATACACAAGCCAATCTAATGAGATAGTTCCTTAAACTAGATTTCTTCTCCTCAGGTTTGCTAAGTTGCCAATGAAAGCTAACAATGACACCCAGCGGTTCTTTTATCAAGTCAAGTTTTGACTGTGTACCCTAAGCTGGATTTCAATTCCTTAGGCTGTCCAGTCTAGCCTAGACTTTATAATCCTCATGTTATATTATCCCTCAGGGTACAGGGATTACAGGCATATGCCACCATACCTAGATATATTCACATTTTAGATTTGAATCCTTATAAGAATTACTGGTCTGTTGCTGTAAAACATACTGTATTTTGGATAACTTTATCCATATAGATTCATATATTAGCAAAAAGTTCTTAATTATAAAAGAAAAATTGCATTTTACTATAGCCTATTGAAAATGTATAACCATTGTAATTTTTGATAATGTATTTATCATCAATTAGTCAATAGATTTCTATTTATGTAATATAATTCAAGGAAATTTTCATATAACATATTAAGTAAAGAATTAAAAGCAAAGAAATTGAATTCATTAAGGATACATAATTGATTATTAGTCATTCTGGAACTTATAATAAATAAACATTTTCTACCCAAACTAGGTGGTAAATAATGTATGGAGTAATGTTATATGAACATAGAATAATTATATATCATTTTTCTACCATTATTCTCTGTTCAAAAGCAGCTTCTTCACTTGATGAGAGCTACTGCAACTCACCAAGAGATTAGAGATGTCTTTTAAACCCTCTTATTAAAGAAGAAAGAGTATTATCTGGGATTTATCAGGTTGGCAGGAAAAATCTTCATATTAAAAAATAGCCAATGGCAAAGAATTAAATGTCAGTCCTTTTAATCCTCAAAAAATTCAATATTGATAGTTACTTGTACAATAAGCAGAACTTTAAGTCATTCTGATTCAAGAAATACTTTATTAATATTTCTATAATATTAGAACACTTGGACAACTTTTCAAAATGTAATAGTAAGGCTGAGTGAAATATAGTAAAGCTAGTATATATAAATTTCATTGTTATTTCTATAGAGAATATAATAACAAAAATCAGCAGATGAGAGGATACATATATGGAGAGTTATATTTGCAGTTTGTGCAGGCATGAGCATTTGTCTCTGTGTTTGTGAGAGAGAAAACAGACTATGTTATTACGTGTATTTATTAATATTTTGATATTTCTACTATGTTTGCATGTTTGACTAGTATAAAAACAATGGTAGGGAAGCCTTCTAGTATCTCTTTGTATAGTATTACTAGATCCTTACAAGGTGAACTCTTCTTAAGAGAGAGTTGAAAACATGACAAAACTTAAAGATTGAAGGAAACAGTAATTTTCAAGAAACCAGTGGGAAGGTTCCTTCAATTTACTATGTAATTGGATGACAATATGCCTAGCTCATATGAATAGCAACTGTATTGAAAACTAAAATTAATTTAAATGGGATATTTGAAAACTAAGGTATAAGCTTCATATGCATGGGCAGAAGTAGTAGTCTGTTCTTCATTTGACTCCAGAACCCCAAGTTTTATCCCTATTAGAGCCACTAAGCTAAATCGAAAGCCAAGAAGTAAGAAGTAAAGGAAGGTGTATAGAAAGGTAAAGCCCAGAGGCAAAAAATATACAGGATAATTTAAGGGAAGCTGGCTAGAAATAAGGCCAGCTAAGGCTGGGCATTCATAAATAAGAATAAATTTCCATGTATTTATTTTGGAGCTGAGTGGTGGGACCCCCCAAAAGAGCAAAGAGTTAAAATAAGCCAAATACATGTTGTGTCTTGCAGAGGAAATTTTTCCTGAAATTTGTTTCATAATAGTAAATTGAAATCATCCATTAATGAACAGTGCTCCCTAGGCATGTTTTTAGAGAAATGTTTATAAATTAATATATTTTTGTGTAGTAGCTGTGGTGAAATCCAATGAATACTATCAAGTAGCATTGAAGATATTTTATATTAGCTGGGAGTTAATACTAGTTGCTTATATTTTATTTTTAAGTGGGAGTTAATATTCCACTACATATGCAAAGGTCTTCAAGACCGCATCTATCTTTTCTTTATGTGCAATTACTCTTTCCTTCTTTATTTTCATTCTCTTATTTTTGTGAAATTCTACCTTCTCTTTCAAAGCTTGCTGACTGTTTCCAGGCATCAAGAAAGATGATACTGTGTCATGAGAAGAAAATGAAATAATATCTGGGATATTTTTGTTATTCTAGAAAACATAAAACCATATCCATATTTTTGCTACTAAACATGGTGAGCTGTAAGTAGCCACACAGACACTACTGCATTGAATTTTAAAACTCCCATGATACACATGAAGAAAAAACAGCTTTCTTAGTGAATTGTGCAGGAAAATATTCTTTAATTATCCTTTGGTGGTTTTTTTTTAGCATTTAAAGTGGAATTTGGAGTATAACCTGTTACCTACTGTTTGACAAAGAAATACTTGAAACCATAGCTCCAATCCAAAGGAAAGGCAAAGTATTTTATTGAGGTTTGGTTTTTCTCTTTAATTGTAAGATTTTTAGTCTGTTTGTTTGTTTTACTTCTGTATATTTTTGAAATATTATTGAAATATTTTATTATGTCAAATAATAATTATAAGATATGTATGAAAGTATTTAGATTAAAATAGAAATCATGTGAATTGGTAGAGAGCTTGGTAGTTAAGAGTTCTTGCTGGTTTTCTAGAAGACCTCATTTTTATTTCCAACACACACATTGGAGGGCTCACAACCTCCTGTAACTCCAGCTCTAGGATATCAGATGCCCTCTTCTAGCCTTTGAGCACAACCACACACATGTTGCACATACAAACACACACACATACAAAAATGAAAGTTAAAAATATATCTTTAAAATATTAATCAAACAGAAGTTGAAAATCTACACTATTATTTTAAATATATATATGTATATCATAGACCGTAACTTGGAACATCTTTCTCTCTCTCTCTCTCTCTCTCTCTCTCTCTCTCTCTCTCTCTCTCTCTCTCTCTCTCTGTGTTTCTCTGTCTCTCTGTCTGTGTGTGTGTGTGTGTGTGTGTGTGTGTGTGTGAGTGTGTGTAACAATACTAATTGAGACACATTTCAAAGTATTATCAGTTGATTGAAAAAAATGAAAACTTCAAATTTCCTTTGTGTAAATATTATTAGCATTCAATATGAAGAAATAAGAATTGTATATAAATGTTCTTCCTAGTGAACATTGTTTAACATCACCACAGAGAAATAAACAGCCAGTCATGCCACAAATAAGCCTCTAAAATATAAAATTATGACAGAATATATAATGTTATACATGTTCGCTGGAGCAAATTAAGACAAATACAGTTGAATAGCATAAACTTTATACTGAAGTTCTGTTGACAGCTTGTTGTTAATATTTTGTTATGGTAAAGAATTACAACAGTTGTCCAAATTAACCCTTTGTATAAAGGCTAATTCTTCATGAAACTGTCAATGGTTTCTTCTACTTATTTCTAGCACATAATTATACATATTTTCTAGAACAATTTCAAAAAAGTTTTATGAATTAATCATACTAATTTTATCTAAGGTTTCACATGTTTTAATTGCTTTGTATATAAAGAGACAAAAAGAGAAAAATAAGCATAATTATGACAAAACCTTAAATTTATTTGGCTTAATATATAATTTAAGCTATCTTATATTCTGACTCTAGAATTTCTTTAAATGTTTCAGGTTCGTCTACTTTTCAAACACATTGCTTTGGTTAAACATGGTTTCAAAATCACCACAGCTAAATTTTGACATTTATATTAGATATCTTACTGGATTTTCAAGCAAACACAGTTAAGCCAGCAAAAGAAGAAAAGGGTATTGACATTTTAAAATGACAAAAAATTATTATCCATATTTGTAATTGAGATGATCTCAAAAATAAGAAAACCTAAAAAGTCACATATCCACGTATGTAACTTGTCCATATATGCAATTTGTTATACCTAATACATTGATTCAACAGTGTTGTGAGATATAAAATCAAATGGTAGATATATGTTTATACCCTAAGAATGATCAATTAGCAAAATAAAATAAAATAATTACCTATAAGTTTAACACAAAAGAATTAAACTCATTCAAGGAAATGAAGGACTTATGCACTGGAAGTCCTAAAACATTGCTAAAATAAATCAAACAAGACAAAGGCAAATGTCAAGACACCTTATGTGTCAATTGTAGAGTATGAAATGTCCTCATAATTTCATGTATAAAAGGCTTGCTTTCCAAATGATAGAGCCATTCTTGCTGTTTGTGGGAAACAGAAGGAAGGACTAGTGAGAGGAATCAGATTAGTGGTTAAGAGCACTTGCTGCCCTTATAGAGTAAACAAGTTCAGTTCCCAGCATCCCGATCAGACAGTTCACAACCATCTGTAACTGCAAGTCCATGGAATCTTATGCCCTTTTCTGGTCTCTAAGCATACTACTCTTATTTGAACATACCCACACACAGTCACATATCCATACACATAATTTTAAAACAATAATTAATCTTAAAAAATTGCTAAATATTTGAATATACATCTCCAAAGATATTCAGAAGGCTCACACATGGAAAAACCCTCATAATGGCTATCCATTTAAGAAATGAAAGTTAAGGCAGTAATTAATAACATAGCACATTCTATTATGTTCAGAAGAAATTATTTGTCTCCTTTCCTCCATGACTTCTGACTTTTATGATCATCCCTCACCCTTCACGATGTTCTCTGAGTTGTAGAGGAGAAGTTATGATATAGATGTACCATTTGTGGCTGAGCACTCCACAGTCACTTGTTCTCTGCAACCACTGTCCACAGCAGAAACAAACATCTCTTATGAGATCTGAGATCTGCATTAATTTGTTAATATGTATAGACAAACAAATTTTGAGGGAGTAGTTTCATATTTTTTCAATTGCACAAAATAACTCATAGCAGCTGTTGTTGCCAACAGAAGACTTGCAAAATATTAAGACAAGTAAACATTCTAGAATGAATAGTATTGGTTCACAGGTTCCAATCCCTAGTTGAGGAATTTACAGTTGGTGGCATTAGGAGGAGGTGAGGTTAGTTTTCTTTAATGTTGTTGCCCTTGATAGGTCAGCTATACTCTAGTAGATATCACTAAACTCATGAACATATAGGCAGCACAAACTGGACTAGTTGGGTCATACTCCCCCAACACACACACATACACACACACACACACACACACACACACACACACACACACACACACACACATACTACAAAGATGGGGGTTGGATATCAGTGGAGTAGAAAGACAAATGGAGGGTGAAAATGATCAAGGTATATTTTATTGTATGGATGGAATTCTCAAAGAATTAATTATAGTATGTTTGATAATAAAATCATTCCCCCACACACACATTTGAGAATCACTTTTATCCAAAAAATAGCATGTATAAGTGAGCATTGATATTAACTGAAATTCTTGTGCATTTTAGGGGCAAAGTACAATATGGTAGTGGGGTCGATTGTACATGTAATGACAACCCTTGAATCACAATCATGAGCACAGAGTATAGTGATCAATCTAAGCAAAAGTGTTGTTCTCATCTGTGCAAGCTCAGTCACCACATAATAATTGTCAGTCTCAAAATAAGATTTTGTACTGAACATTCACCTGAAATTCTCCAGATACTTTTGCGAGAAATGTTCAGATTTTTCTCATATGTTCAAACCTCAGAGATATGGCATTCATATAAATATGTGTAGTTTCAGCATGGTAGGAAAAACAGCAAGATCCTTTATAAAAGTATGAGTCAGTAAAAGTATAAGAAAACTATTTAGGATGAATATTGGCTTCTTGATATAGAGCTCTGCTCATTGAATGGAGCAACTTCTCATTTGTATTTAATGATAGCTAGTGTTGTAGCTACAGCATTCTAGAGAATACTACAACATTGAAGTTGGTCATGCTAAGTCAACAGAAAAAAAAGAGTCCCAAGAGAAGGCACAAGCATCAGAGATCCACTCATTTACATTTAGTAGTCCCATAAAAGTATATACAAAAGTGCCTAGTACAGACCTATGTAGGTAGGCCCTGTGCATATTGCTTCAGTCTCTGTGAATTCATATGAGCTTTGCTCAAGTGTTTTAGAGAGCCTTCATCTGTTTTCCTCTGTCCCCTCTGCCTCCCATTCTCCTGCCTCCTCTTCTATGGGGTTTGATGGGGACATATTGTCTAGGGCTGTGTGTTCCAAGGTCTCTCTTTCTGTGTAATGTCTGACTGTGAGTCTCTATATTTGTTCTGATCTGCTGCAGGAGGAAGCCTCTCTGATTTTGGCTGAATAAGGTGCCAATTTATGAATATAACACAATGTCACTAGAAATCATTTTAATGTTGTTACCCTTTTTTAGATCCTTGGTCTCTAAGTTGTCTAGACTGTGGTTCTTGGTCACCCAGTGTCAGGTATCAGACACTGGTTGGATACTCCCACGAAGTTTGTGCTGTCATTGCCCTAGCATTTTTTTTCCAGGGAGGGCAGATGGTAGATCCAAGGTTTTGTGTTTGGGTTGGTTTTTATCTTTTGCTAGCCTGCTGAGTACCTTTCCATATCTTAGACACTAGAACGTGGAGGTGAAGGTTCTACATAAGTACCAGCTTGACTTCTCCAGGGTCAATGAGTTGTGTGGTGTGGCTGTTATATTCAGCAATAGAGCTTTGCTTTCAGTTTGTGCAGAGCTATTTGTTGCCTTGGCTACACACTGGGTTGTTTTGGGATTTCCAGGGGATACTTTTTGCCAATAACTCTGTGGTGATATATTGTGTCCCCTCAACATATTATGCACCCTAATAAAGCTTATCTGAGAATCAGAGGAAAAAGCTAGCTACTATAGTAAACATAGAAGTCAGGCAATGGGCCGGGCAGTGGTGGCGCATGCCTACAATCCCAGCACTTGGGAGGCAGAGGCAGGCAGATCTCTGTGAGTTCGAGGCCAGCCTGGTCTCCAAAGTGAGTTCCAGGAAAGGGGCAAAGCTACACAGAGAAATCCTGTCTGGGAAAAAAAGTCAGACAATGGTAGCACACACCTTTAATCCTATCACTCGGGAGGCAGAGATCCATCCAGACACCTGTGAGTTCAAGTCCACACTGGGAACAGAGCCAGGCATGGTGGCACACTAATCATAGAGGTCTGGAAGTCTGTACAGACAGACAGGAAGTGATGTAGCTGGGTGGAGAGAAGAAGTGAAATGGCAGAACAGAAAGGCATACAAGTGTGGGTATACAAGAAGTAGGTCCTTTTGGAGGCTGAGTAGTCGGTAAGGTGAAGTTGACTGTGACTTGTCCTATTCCACTGATCTTTCAGTTTTCACCCCAATATCTGGCTCTGTTTATTTTTTTATTAATAAAACCATTTAACAATTCATCTTATATAACTCAATTTGTTAAAACACAGTTCCAGCACTGGAACTATGTTTGGTGACAAGAGATAGCCAGAAGGGGTTCTGTCTCCCTCATTATTTGGGGATTTCATTGAGATCACCTACACTAGGTTTTAGGAAGTTTACCTACACTAGGTTTGCATACTTCCCCTGCCCTTCAATTCTGCCTTTCCCCTCATTTCTTCCCTTATTCCCATCTCCCCTTCCCTTGCTAACTGATCCTCCCATTCTTGTCCACATCTCCCAATCCCCAACCCCACCATTGCTCCTTTCCACCAATTCAATCTATGTCAACTGTTATTTTTGTTTTTAAAAATGCTTTTTCCTTTCTTCATAAGGCATATCTATTTTGAGCCCAGACTCAAATGAAAAGGCATGTCCTTTTTTCCTCCTAGAAGCTGCTATGATTTCATCTAATCTATACTATGTTTTTTTGCTTGTTTGTTTTTCTTAAAAGCCAATGTAATTGTCCTCATGCTTCCTTCTGAGATCATTTCTATAATATTTTAATAATGATAATAAGAACCTGAGAAGCGAACCTTAGTTTCCCCAATAACATCACCACTATGCACAACTTAATACTGTACATTTTAAAAACAAGGCTTATAATATTTAATTAAATAAGTAACCAAATATGTTGTAAATCACCTGTGTTGTTTTATATTTGTACAGACTCTTACTTCAATGAGTCAATATAAAGCATTTCCTTGGCCTGAATATACTCCATTGAGATATTCAAATGCTGCATTATCTCTCTAAGCAAAGACATCTTTCTCCAAGGCATCTTCCATAGATGATTCTTTCTACAAACTCACCACAGGTAAGGCTGTTTCATCTTTTCTTTGGGCCACATATAATTTTTAAAATTTTATAAATATATAAAAATATATTGCTTATACCAATATAATTATAAAATTATAGTTTATATGATTTTATAATTTATGATTTTACTACTTCCTTTGTTTATTATTTGGGATCCAAGCTTCTTGTATGCTGGAATACCTTTGTCAATTGTATTCTTAGCATCAATAATACTATCACAAGCAACGCTCAATACATATTTGTGATTATGACCTGTTAGTATTGTTGTGGAATTAGTAATCATAGTAGTGCCTGAAGAGCTACCACCAATTATCACTATACAATAAGACTAGAAGGAAAGATCATTTGTATATTAAATTAAATTCCCAAGAAGGATATAAAAACAAATATATCTAGTATTTACAATAGCACCAATGAGCCCGAAATTGAATGGAATTATCCTTTAAGAGTTAGGACTATATTTACATTTCAGGAAGTAATTTAGTTTCATCAAAGGCAGATGGATATGCCCTATTAAACTAATTCACACATTTAAATTACATCAATTATACTGTTTTTCTTTCGCTTGTGAATTTTTTTATCACAATGTCATTTAACTATTTTAAACATAAATTTTGATGTGATCTCTATTCCTTATAGTTATCATTCTTAAGTGACTGCATACTAAAAAATTCACAAACTAAATAGAAAAATAAAAAGAAAATATCAGTAAGTCCTATGGATTATAAATAGTTATTGTAAACAATTTTATCACAGTATAACAAATATAGAAATTAATAGCAAATCCTTGAATAATGTGCACTAACTAATTTAAAACTCTATATGAAAAAGATTTAAGACAAAAATGGAGCATACATCAAAACAACAGGAAGGACTGTAAAAGATTGTCTACATACTAATGGTAGAGTTATAGGGCAAAAGGTCTGGGTTCAGATTCCCAAGAGATATGAGAAGGAACAGAGAAATAGGACTCAGTAACTTAGAGTGTTTCTGAATCACTTGGATGAGCTTAAGGTTTAAGTAGTGAAAAAGATGAGGCAGGCAGTGGGAGAGCTATGCATGATTAAATAGGCTTCCTTAAAGTGGAGTGTGGTCTGGTTGATCATTACCTCAGTTACAATTCTGTAAATTCTCTTAAAGAAGTTTTTATTACCTTAAGGCAACATAACAAGATATCCTCTTAGAGGGCAATCATCACCCTTCAATCACTAGATTGTGACACATATAATTATGTCCGACAAGAAACATTTTGAGAGGTCATGATTCTGTACTTTGGTTAAAGAACATTGACCTTTGACTTAATGTGCCTTGATAATGTCATATAGGGGTGGAAGGAGGTTATATGCATAAAGAATTGGCAATTCTTCACTTATGTAGTGCATTCCAAACCTTGAACACTATGGCTATAGGTAATAGTAGTAGTTGTTATCATGTTCTTCATCTTCTTCATCTATATTCATTTCTTCCTCTTCTTTCTTCTGCTCTTCCACCTCCTATTCCCTTTCTTCCTTTCACTTCTCATTAGCTTTATCCCTCATCTAACTGAACACAATATTGCCACTTTGCCTGGAATCAGTAAATAGTTCAGCAGCAAAGAATTTTGAAGGCTGGAGTATTGGCGAAATTATTAAGGCCACTCCACATAGTTAAAAGCGAGAATTATTTAGTGGCGTAACTTACAAATGAAGGGATAGGTAGGTTGAGGGTTCTGGGAAAGACGCAGCACAGTCCTTCGGGGTGTTCTCTGGAGAACTCTCCTTGGTCTACCTCTCGCGGCCAGGGTCCAGGAAACAAGAGAAGCTGAGCATCCCTATCTTGGGTCTTCAGGGTCCTCTCTTGGCCCTGCCTTGTAGGTGTGACAGTTACCTAAGCCTCAATGGGGGTTGGAACTTCCAGATCAAAGCTGGAATGGCTACCCATTACACTGGAGGGTGTGCTTCATTTTTTTTTTTTACTCCTATGTATACAGAAGCATGTGTACATAAACACGACAATGTGTGTGTATGTGTGGGGGAGGAGTGAGAGAGAGGAGTGTGTGTGTTTGTGTATGCATTTGTGGACATTTTTGCATGTTTTATTCTGCTTATCTCTAAAGGCTTTTTTTAAAATCTTTAGATGTCCTAAAGAAAATTATAAAACTATGTTATTTTCTTTTGGTAAGATTCTTTAACTTTTGAAAGATATAAGTTCCTTAGTAGACCCTTTTATCTAAAAAGGATGTAAGGACTCTCTTAAAAACTTTTTACAAGTTTTTTTTTTATGAAAATATAATTATGTTATCCCCCTTTGCCTTTCCTTCCTCCAACCCCTTTCATTCCCAACAACCTTGCTGACTTTCAAATTACTGACCTCTTTACCTTTAATTGCTATTGTTATACATGGGAATAAATGCATAAATATATAAATACAACCTATTGAGTCTGTTCAGTGTTGCTTGTCTGTATAAGATTCCAGAGATTACCACTTGGAATTGGGTAGTCAGTCAGAGGGTGCCCACATGGATGCAACTAATTCTACGACTCTCAGCAGTCCTTAGTTCATGTAGTAAGAGTGACATAAAATTATCTAGATATGG
This sequence comes from Peromyscus californicus insignis, assembly GCF_007827085.1. Lineage (NCBI taxonomy): Eukaryota > Metazoa > Chordata > Mammalia > Rodentia > Cricetidae > Peromyscus > Peromyscus californicus. The sequence continues at coordinate 70,757,596 of NW_026294391.1, read as the reverse complement.
GACCCCATGAGATTTTCCTCTTCCAAAGTAGCATTATCTATTGATGTTCTTACTCTTTGGTCTTGCTTAAGCACCCATAATGCCAGGGTATCATGTGTATAGTGTCCCCTCATTTCTAGGATAAACAATCTCACAGTTTAATTCCTTGTCTCTGGGTTTCTTTGTTATTGTTTAAGAAATTTTTTATTCATTTACGTACCAACCACAAGTCCCCTACTCATCCTTCCTCCTGCTCCCTACAGCCTTCTCCCCACCCCCTGACCCATTCCTCATCCCCTCCTCCAAAAAGGTAAGGGCTCCCATAAGGAATCAGCAAAGCCTGGTACATTCAGTTGAGGCAGGACCAAGGCCACCTCCCCCTGCATCAAGACTGAGCAAGATATCCCATAATATGGAATGGGCTCCAGAAAGCCAGCTCATGCACCAGGTGTAGTTCCTGTTCCCACTGCCAGAGGCCCCTCAAACAGACCAAGCTACACAACTGTATACCTTATGCATAGTCTGCCTAGTCTGGTCCCATGCGGGCTCCACAGCTGTCAGTCTAAAGTTCCTGAGTTCCTATGAGCTTGGTTCAGTTGTCTGCAGATTTCCCCATCATAATCTTGACACCCCTTGCTCATATAATCCCTCTTCCTTCTCTTTGACTGAACTCCTGGAGCTTGGCTTGGTGCTTAGCTGTGGATCTCTGGATCTCTGGATCTTATAATTGTTCTACTCCTTCTGTAACATAGGTGCCAGAATTGTATTATAGGTGTACCTGTTGAGGCTGGGATCCTGAAGATCAGTTTTTCCTCTGCATTTTAAGCAAGTATAGTTTTCTGTAACAGTCTCCTTCTTCTGAGAGTTGAATCTTATTTGATAAGGGATGAAATTTACATTTATCTGTGGGTATAAGAATAAGTGTTTAGAATGCAGTTAAGAATATGCTGGTTTAGGAAAGTGGCAGTATTTAGTTTTCTTCTAAAATTCATGACCCCACTAGCTATGAGTAATTGGCTAGGTTTTCCTTACCAGTTATGATTTCTTTGCTATTGAGTAGTCCATAATACCAATTATATAGCTATTGGTTAGTGCCTAGATATTAGCAACACCATTCAACTATCAAGGATATCTTGTCATGCTGGTCATTGTTGTGTCCATAGGCATAACAGCTGGATAGGACTGTGGATTTCTTATCTTCCTTGGCAGTTTGCATAGAACTTTCTTTTTCTATGACAGGTAGACCTCAGGTTGGAAGCATTCAGGTCAGATCTAGCTCAATTCCAATTTTTTAGTTCTGTGTTCGAAGGGCATGATGTCCTCAGCAATAAGAACTTATCTTCAATCATTTAGAGGTAACAATGGGCAACAGCAATAGCCTACATTGTTTTGGGAGTCTCTTGAATTCCACTGACCAAAAACTCCAAAGGGGGATTCTTATGCCTAGTACCGTGATCTATATTAGATAATCTATGACTCTTGAGGAAACCATGTCAATCTAAGTGGCATAAATCCATTTAAAATATATGGACATACATTCATATGTGTCATACATCATTTTTGATAAATAAAAATAATATAATTTCTTATGATTTTTTCAAACATTCTTACTATTAGTTTTCCCATCTTAATTGTTTCTCCTTCAGTTGACCTCTCTTCCTCTTCCCAACTAAAGACCTCCATTTTTCCCATTTTCTTCTTCAGACATGCTACTTTGGAAGGGCATAGTTTCACGGGGCCCTGCCTCTAGATATCTTTACATAACTCTTACTACAGGAAACTAAGGACTACTGAGAGAGGAAGAATAATGGATTCCAGTATTATACTCCATTATTGCTCTTTCCTCCCACATAGTAGTCACTTTTGATTTTCCTGCTTTCTTCATGGAGTAATATGTTACATACCCCCATATTTGTATCTGGAAATCACAGATGAGAAACAAAAAGTGTGATTTTATGTTTCTGTGTTTCTGCATTTGTGTTACCTCACTTGATGTAATATTTTCTAGTTCCATCCATGTACCCACATATTTCATAATTTCATTTTTATTTACAGATGAGTTGCATCCAATTTACATGTGTCACATTTTATTTAACCATTTATAAGTAGAAGAATGTTTAGGTTGTTACACTTTGTAGCAATTGTGAATAGAGCAACAGTGAATGCAGCCAATCCAGTACCTGTGGAATAGAATCTCCAGTCCTTTGAGTCTATACCAAGTTGTGGTATAGCTGCCATCACATGGTAAATTTATTTTTAGGGTTTTTTTGAGAGTTCTCCACACTGATTACCAGAGTTTCTGCAACAGTTTTCAATCCCCCCCCACAACAGTGAAGTTTCCCCCTTTCCCATTTCTTAACCAGCATTTATTGTCAGTTTTTTTTTTGTATTGTAGCCATTCTGACTATGGTAAATTAAATATCAAAGTTGTGTTGGTTTGTATTTCTCTAATTCCCAAATATGATCAATATTCTTTAGAACTATTTCATAGCCACTTTTATTTCTTTTTTTTGACAGCGCCCTAATCAGATATATAGATCAATTTTTTAGTATGGTCATTTGTTTTTTTTTTAATTGTTTGTTCAGTTCTTTATATATCCTGGATATGAATCCTCTCTCAGATCCCACTCTGTGTGTTTACTACTAACTAAACTGATGGTTTTATTAGCTCTGCAAAGGCTTTTTATTTCTTGGAAATACCACTTGCACATGTTGCCCTTAATTACTGAGCAAGTGGAGTTCTATTTTAAAAGTCCTTTCTTACACTTATATCCTGGAGGGTATTGCCTATGTTTTCTTTTAACACTTTCAGTGTTACAGGTTTCACATTGAGATATTTGATCTAGATGAAGTCAGGTTTTTTTTCTGTAAATTGATAGGTACAGGTCTAATTTTATTCTTCTACATGTTGACATCCAGTTTTCCCAGCACCATTTGTTAAGGTTGCTGTCTTTGCCACAGGGTATGTTTCTGGTATCTATCCAATGGCTGTATTTATGTGTATTCATATTTGGGTCTTCTATTTTGTTCCATTGATCTACATGTTTTTTTTTCTGTTTGTTGGTTTGATTTTGTATTTACTAACACCATGCTGTCTTTATTACTGTAATTTTTGTGGGGCAGGGGGTGCATCCTGCTTATATATCCAAAGAAAAATCCATTGTGGCAAGCCAGGGCAGGAAGTCAAGGCAGTAACCTAAAGGCAGAAACTGATGCAGAAACCATGGAGGGACACTACTTACTGGCTTGCTCTTCTTGGCTTCTTAGCCTGATATTTTATACACCCAAGACCACCTACCTACAGATAGTACCACCCACAGTGATCTGGGTCTACCCTCCTCAATCACTAATCAAGAAAATGCCCCACAGACTTGCCTCCAGGCTAGTTTCATGAAGGCATTTTTCTCAATTAAGAGTCACTCTACCTAAATGACTTACGTTAAGTTGACAAAAATGTAACCAGGACAGTTACTAACTAGCATCTCTTCTTTATTCAGTTTTCCTTAGATGTCCACTACTAACCCTTCCTCTTTTTTTCAAGGCAGTGTTCTGCTATTTCGCCCTGGATTTTCTGGAGCTTGGATTAAGCTAGGATGGCCTATAATTGGCAGCAATACTACTGTCTCTGTGCCTTTAATGCTGGGATTACATGTGTGTGCCTCATGTCCTTCTTCTATTCCAGGCTCACATCCAGGATTCCATACTGAATTTCAGTGCTCTGGACTCCTTGTGGCTATGACACTTTCTTAGACTGTCCTTGTTTTTGATGATCTTAATAGACAATCTTACATGATCTGGTGTGTTGTAGAATGTCCCTCATTTGAGTCATGTTAGGCACTTACCTTGTGATTGCATTTCAGGTTGGAGTTCTTCAGAGGATCAGAAAATAAAGGGCCAACTCATCATATCTTCATAGGGCATGTACCACAAACATAACTTTTGACCATCTTGCTCAGTAGTAATGATCAGTTTCTCCAATGTGAAGTTCTTTTCCATACTCTCCTCTCTTGTGGTATGTTCCAGAGAGAGAGCTCTAGCCAGAGCCCTCAAATCAAGAGTAAAAGTGCCTACTCATGTCCTTCAGCATTTCTATGTGTGGTTTGCTCTTTTCTTTGTTTTGTTTTGTTTTGTTTGTTTATTTTGAGGAAGCGTCTTGTTTGTCCAAAGCTTGCACTATGCTTGTAATGCAACTGAGGATAGCTTGATTTTTTTCTTTTTTAATTATACAACATTTTTTCCTTATTTTTTCTTTTACTGAAAACAGATATTTCTTTTCATATAATATATTCGGATTACAGTTTCCCTTTCCTGTACTCCTCCCAGTTCCTCCCTACCTCCCCTAACACATTCTTCCACCTCCTTCCTTTCTCTCATTAGAAAATAAACAGGCTTCTAATGGATAATAACAAAATATAATATAATAAGATAAATCAATGAACATATCAGAATAGGCCAAAACAAAGAGAAGGAAAATAGGCCAAGAAAAGGCACAAGAAACAGACACAGACCCAGAGACATGTTTCCACACTCAGGAATCACACAATAACATAAAACTGAAAGCCTTATTTTATACACAAAAGACCAGTAGGATGAGGAGAGAGATAAGAGTGAGAGAGAGAGTAAAAAATAATAATAAAAAATAAAGAAAGATGAAATATGAAAAAATGAAAAGAGAACAATAAAAGTATTGACACAATACTATGGGACAATGAACCTCCTCCAAAGATTGAACTTAGTCCATTTTCTGTTGACCATCTACTGCTGGGCATGTATCCTACTCTCAAAAGTAGTTAGTTTTCACAATGAGACATTATTGAAGAAAAACTATTTTTTTTTCATTTGCAAATGGTTGTCAATTGGAGATAGCTTCATGTAGCTAGAGTTTTCCTGCCTGGCCCACAGTCAGGACAAATCTCTCTCACCTGCCAGTCCCACAGCCGCTCAAACCCAACCAAGTAAACACAGAGACTTATATTGGTTACAAACTGTATGGCCGTGGCAGGCTTCTTGCTAACTGTTCTTACAGCTTAAATTAATCCATTTCTATAAATCTATACCTTGCCACATGGCTGTGGCTTACCGGCATCTTTACATGTTGTTTCTCATCATGGTGGCTGGCAGTGTCTCTCTGACTCAGCCTTCCACTTCCCAGCTTTATTCTCCTCCTTGTCCCGCCTACAATTCCTGCCTAGCCAATGGCCAATCAGTGTTTTATTTATTGACTAATTAGCAACACATTTGCCATACAGAACATCCCACAACACTTCCCCCTTTTTTTTTTCAAAAAGGAAGGTTTTAACCTTAACAAAGTAAAATTACATATAATTTGGGAATTTGGGCGTAGTTTCTCTTACTACTTCTTGCTGGAGGGGGGCGCTGTATCTTATGGGGACACAGAGAAAATTTAAGGATCATGGAGTAGTCCGTGAGGCTGTATCGTCTGAGCCAGTTGCCTTCAAACCATTCTGGATGTTGGATCATCTGGGCCTTGGTGTCAATGGAGACCTTTCAGGGGGTCTTGGCTGGTCAAACCTGATGTATCTTAATCTGGAACAAATCCATAGCCTCTGGCTTTCTGTGGAAACAAAAGCAGAGTCTCCTTTCCAAAGCAACATATCCTTATATCCAAATTTTGAAGTCAAGGTACCTTTAAAATATACATATTGGTTTAACTCAGCTTCCTTTACAATCAAATATCTCTCTGCAGTTAAGAATCCCAAAGACAACACAATCCAGATTCTCTGTGTAATATTCATCTTTACGTGGCTTATTTTCTATATTAATTTTACTGTCTCTTTAAAGACTTTATTTTTTAAAACTATGTATTTGTTTCTATAACTCTATATATCACCTTTTTTGTCTCTTTCAAGCCTACGTATATTTTACACACATTTTAAACTATTATATCTGAATCTGTCTTATTGTGAATCTATTGCCTTAAACTGCAGCAGCTGTGGCTGCTGGCTCCGCCCACCTCAGCTTCCCATCATGGCTACGTTTACCGCCAGTTCTGGGAGCTATCGTGGGTCTATGCTTTTATCCAAGCAGCGTGTAACCCAGAAACCTCTTTTTTTGTTTTGTACTAGCAAAGGCTAAATCCACCATGCAGCTTAATGTGCCACTTGCAGAGGTCTCATTCCTGACAAACTGCAGGTCGAGCGCGCACACCAGAAACCCACAAGGAGCTCAAACCAGCAGCTGCCGCTCATTTGAGAGACAATTAGGAACTGTTTTTAGCTCCGTTTTCGAATCTTTTTTCTCAGTTTTTAGGTGGAAACTCTTGCCCCACGTTGGGCGCCATTTGTAGCTAGAGTTTTCCTGCCTGGCCCACAGTCAGGACAAATCTCTCTCACCTGCCAGTCCCACAGCCGCTCAAACCCAACCAAGTAAACACAGAGACTTATATTGGTTACAAACTGTATGGCCGTGGCAAGCTTCTTGCTAACTGTTCTTACAGCTTAAATTAATCCATTTCTATAAATCTATACCTTGCCACATGGCTGTGGCTTACCGGCATCTTTACATGTTGTTTCTCATCATGGTGGCTGGCAGTGTCTCTCTGACTCAGCCTTCTACTTCCCAGCTTTATTCTCCTCCTTGTCCCGCCTACAATTCCTGCCTAGCCAATGGCCAATCAGTGTTTTATTTATTGACTAATTAGCAACACATTTGCCATACAGAACATCCCACAGCAGCTTCACTTCAAAGGTGAGCAAAGTATCTGACTACAGGTAATGATATCCAGAAAGCCAGCTCATAAACCAGGAATAGATCCTGATCCCACTGCCAGGGGCTCCTCAAACAGACCCAGCTACACAACTGTCTCCCTTATGCAGCGGGTTTATTCCAGTCCCATGCAGGCTTCACAGCTGTCAGTCTAAAGTTTGTGAGTTCCTATGAGCTTGGTTTAGTTGTCTCTGTAGATTTCCCCATCATGATCTTGACCCCCCTTGCTCATATAATCCCTCTTCCTCTCTCTTCAACTGGACTCCTGGAACTTTGTTTGGTGTTTGGTTGTGGATCTCTGCATCTGCTCCCATCTGTTACTGGATGAAGGCTCTATGATGACAGTTAGGGTATTCACCAATCTGATTATCAGGGTAGGCTAGTTCAGGCACCAGCACCATTACTGCTAGTAGTCTAATCTGGGGTCATCCTTGTGAAATCCTGGGAATTTCCCTATCACTGGTTTCTCCCTTACTCCAAAATGTCTCCCTCTATCAAGATTTCCCTTTTGTTGTTCTCCCATTCCGTCTGTCCCTCAGCTTGACCATCCTCTTCCCTCATGTTTTCATCCACCATCCTCTACCCTCCACCCCCTACTTATCCCCATTTTACTCATGGAGATCTCCTCTGTTTCCCCTTCCCAAGGTGATCCGTAAGTGCCTCTTAGAGTCCTCCTTGTTTCCTAGCTTCTCTGAAGCTGTGGGCTGTAGTCTGATTATCCGTTGCTTCATTTACATCTAGTATCCACTTATAAGTGAGTACATACCATGTTTGTCTTTCTGAGTCAGGGTTGTCTCACTCAGGATGAGATTTTCTAGTTTCATCCATTTGCCTGCAAATTTCATGATGTCTTTGTTTTTTACAGTTGAATAATATTGCATTGTGTATATGTATCACATTTTCTTTATCCATTCTTCAGTTGAGGGGTATCTAGGTCGCTTCCAGGTTCCACATAAAATATGTTTCTGGTCATTGGGAGTTGAAACTTAGGAATGCCGATAGGCAAGTAGTCTTAGGTGGTTCACAAGAGGGAGGAAAGCAGAGTGCTCCACCAGGATCTGCTTATTTAGTTTTCTTGGAATGGTGGTAGACAGTGAAGAGAGATCACCCAAGAGGGTCTGCTATATAGCTGAGTATGAGGCTGGGGGATTGGATATGCATGAACAGAATAAGAGGAAATGATCTACAGTCAGCTGAGTTGCTTCCCTGGCAGGAAAGGCCCATGAGTTAACAGAGGTTGCCTGCTGGAGTTGGGGGCTGGGATAAAGCTGAGAGTGGTGAAGAGAGGTTAGGAGAGGAAAGTCTGTGAGAGCCACAGAAGAGGGCAGGGCTGGGGAAGAAAGGCTGCTTCAGATGTTCTATTTCGGAGCTAGGGATGAGACTGAGGGACTGGATTTGGAGTAGAGGAATGGTCAATGTCTTCAGTTAGCTTACTTGTTTCCCGAGTCTGCTCACCTGCTGTGTTCCCGGGGAATTCCTGCTGGTCCTGGAGGCTGGAATAATGGGATGGGTTGGGGGAAGAAAGGTTGGAGGACAAAATCTTCCTGGCCCATTGGAGATGGATTCAGAGAACAAAGAGAGACTACAATAGACATTTTCTACTAAACTGGGGTTGAAATTGGAGGACTGGATCTGGAGGAACAGGAGAAGTGAAGATTTGAAGTCATAACACCTGCTTCCCTGACATGAGTGGCCTTTGGCTTAGCAGTGATTGCCTGCTGGATTTGGGTTCAAAGATGAAGCAATAAGTGGGAGGAATGGAGTTAGGAGGAGGAGATCACTGGTATCCTCAAGCTTTGTTTCATTTTTTGATGAATTTTGTGTAACATATCCTTCCAAGCTTTACCTGAACCTAGAACACTTTTCCAGTCACAAAAGCACAAGTTCTTGGGTCTACAACAAAAGACATGTGTGTAAGACACATGTAGAAACACATGAGAAGGCCCCAGTGGATGGAATTCCATCACAATGACACTTGCTCAAAATTATTCAAATTATGCACATATACAATTTATACAAATTATGCACAATTACAAATTATGAAAATTATACAAACCATACAAAGTTATGAAAATTTCACAATGCATAGAAATGTCCTACTCTAAGCATTTGTAAGTTATTCTGGTTTCAGCCTGTTCTAGTTGCAGATGAGAATATATATCCAGATAATGATATATAACTTGCAAGGCCCTCCACCCCTTAGGAATAGTCATCTACACCAACATGAGAAACATCAAGGTAGTAAAGGCCATAAAGACAATAATGGAGAACTGATGATACAGAGACAGTCAATTCTAGTGAGTGTGATGTCATCTGTTGACATTATTGCTTCAAATGCCTATGTGATTCCTACAATTTGTTATAAAAGGACCATGAGCAATAGGGATTGTGCTATTTTGTTTTTAGAGATGGACAAACCCATCATAGCCTGAATCATATTAAAAAATGATATATAAAATATATACTATGAGTATGTATATATATATATAAAACCTTTATTCATGATTTTAGAGTGATATTTTGAAATATACAAATTCACAAAATGTTTTTGATTATCCATTCCTACATTGTTGAGTAGTTTGTAGCTATTTCACAGATGTTAGGGTGGCTCTGGCTCCTATTCTGTTTTTCCTTCCTTCCTACCATGACTTGCTGACTGAACAACATCATTTTAATAATCCTGCCTTGTGACTAAGGCATTCTATCACATATGTATATATATATAATTTTGAATATCTTCATATATATATATATTTGAAGATATTCAAAATAAAATTACTTTAGAGAAATAATACATAATATGTAAATATTTCTATATTTATACATATCTATAGATAATGTTATATACATTTTATAATTATATAATAAGTTTTTCCAATAGTGTATAATAAATTTATATATAATGATATATAATGTGTGTTTATGCATAATAATGTGTAAATATTTTTAGAAATTAAATTGTGTTACATGTTTAAAATATATATTGTAAGAATATACCTATAGGAATATAAATATGTACTTTTATATTTATATACTTACTTATATTACATACTTATTTATATTTCTATAGGAACATAAATGTAATTGTACTTATGCATATATGAATATATGTGGTATAAATATATCTATAATAATATAAGCATATATTTATTTATAAGAATAACATATAATAAACATTTATATTCATATATTTTTCACATGATACAGATAAACAATCTATGCTGACTAGTGAATAAATTCAAGAATTTTGGAAAATGGCCAAGGAAAGTGGCATTCCAACAGAGAATATTAAATTCACATTTCATGCAGGTAATACCTCTGCACTATACACCACACAAACATTTATCTGAAACAAAATGGCTCTGGAAAATTGGGAGTTTCAGCTTATTAGATTGCATTTTGTATTTAATCTCTTATTGAAATCCATTAGAGATACAATGCAACCCTAATGAGCTCATTGATATTGTTTATTCTTTTAATTTTCTCTATCTTAACTGTTATTCACACATACCTTCTTTCCTCAAGGATATCCTTTGGATCATTAGAAACATGCCACATACATCTGTTCCAATTTATATCTCACAATTTTTGCTTAGCACTGGTAATATTTCCTTTTTGTACATGTTTTTCTGATATAATATCCTGACAAATGGAACATAAGAAGGAAAGTAAATTTGTTTTTTGCTCACTATTGGTCACACATTCCATCACATGGGGAAACCATGATGCTCTGGTTTGTTTACAGTCAACTTGACACAGGATAGTATCATCTGGGAAGAGGGAGCCTCAATTGAGAAAATGATTTTGTCAGATTGGTATGTGGGCAAGCCTGTGGCACATTTTTTTTTATTGATTTTTGATGGCAGAGGGTTCAGCCCATTGTGAGTGTTGCTACCCCTGGACAGGTTTTCTTGGTACTATAAAAAAGCAGGCTGACCAATTTATGTGGTAGAAGCCAGTATGCAGCATTCTTCCATGGCTTTTGCATTGGCTCCTGACTCCAGGTTCCAGTCTTGTCTTCCCTCAGTGACAAAATGTAAATATAAGATGCAATGAACACTTTCTTCCCCAACTTGATTTTGGTCATAGTCTTCATCACAACAATGGAAGGGAAACTAAGACTTGTGGAGATAGGCTACTCAGTTAGTGGGCCACATTACATTCATAGTCATGTACAATAGGAAAATAGGGAAATGGCTGCAGATGTTCAGCTGTCTTCTCATTTTTCATTCAGTCCAGGACATGGGAATGCAATGATTTCACAATTTTGATGCAATTCATCCTTGTGTGGATCAGATATGTGTATTTTTTTTGCCTATTTAAGGTAACAGTCCACATACAGAGGCTCTCAACTTAATTATGGAACAGAAGAATTTAATCAATTAGTTCACTCTTGCAAGTGTGGATATTCCATGTACAAGATAAACTTGAATACCACCAGTGTCCTGTCATGATTCAGGATTTTAAATTCTAGAAATTGCTGGTGTTTTTGGAGTTCAGCTGCTCATTGTTTTCAGCTTGTGGTTGGCTTTATCTCGGTATGCCATTCTTCTCGGCATGCCATTCTTCTTGGCTTGTGGGTAGCTTTGTCTCCTTTATTAAATGCTAGTCTACCATTGAGAGGTTAGACTCTGTCAGCCTAGTTACTCCTTCAAGAATAACTCTTTCAGTTACTGTTCTACTGCACACCAGAAGCCATTGGTCCAATGCCTGTTCAGCTGCCTTCTAAGAAAGAGACTATACCATTTTCAGATTGCAAAGTCACTTCAGCAATGGTGCCTTATTGGCCTGGCCTCAGAGGACACCTGTTGCCAAAGCTGCAACCACACTTATCTTGGCAAGGATTGGTAGTCCTTTGCTTTGTGTCCTGTTTTTCCATTTTGGATAGCATACTATCAGCAGATGATGCAAGGGCACTTTCTTTCCCAGTGGCTAACTTTTGCCACAGTGAAAGTTAACTCCATATGCAGTCTCTTCAATGTTCATATCTTTTCTGTAGTAGATAGGTGCTGCCAGAAGCAGACATGTCTCTTAGCCATAAAACAAAGGAAAAAATCTATGTTATTAAAACATTTTAAGTGCAATATTCTATAGATCTCTAAATGGTTTGAAGATGACCTGTCTATCCAAAATATATCTCTGCTCAACCTTGAAAACATGCCTAATATGACTACAAGTTTGAGTGTAATAGCTAACTACTAACCTGCATTGCTTTACATCCTAATAGTTGAAAATAATAACTTTCAAGGATTGGCAAATTGCATTACATGGTTAAATGAACTGTATAGGTACAATATCTTAAATAAGATTAGATATATACATACAGCATTTTCTAACAATATCAATCTCAATATATATAATTTATATACAATATATAAAAATCCAATCCAATGTAAAGTATTTAAAACCAGTAGTTATCTTTTAAAAATAGATTCAATAATCTACCTTTTTATCTATATGTCTATATGTTCTCTTTTTACTTTTCAGAGTAGATTCAATAATCTGCCCTTTATTCTATCATTTGTATATCTTTTTTTGAGTAGATTCAATAATCTACCTTTTATCTATATCCTTTTCTTTTTATTTTCAAACAAGAATCTTAAATCTACTCTCCTTTGTTTAGCTTCTTTCTTGACCATTAACAATAACAGCTTGTAAGCAACCATCCTAAACAATGACAGTTATCCCAAACCCAAAACCCACTGAAACACCAAAAACCACCTGCCCCACCTCTTGGGAATATGGGCATCATGTTCTTAAAATTACTTCCTGCTGTTTGTGGGAGAAGGCATCTTTAGGGGATCCTGAAAAGAAAAAAAAATTGGGTTAATTTTCAAATTCCTGGAGAGGTAGCTATATCATTTGTTGTCCAGTCTCTGCATAATGCAAAAGTACAGGGCTTCTCTCAAGTCCTTGTTCAAATAGTATGTGAAGCTGGATCATCTTAGCTAGACATCTCAAAATTGTTCTGAACAGTTTTGTAGTTCAAAGCTGATCTTTGTGTGATGTTTGTCAGCTTAGTGGTATTATTATTATCCATGTGGAATCATTGTTGTGTAGCCCCATCATCTTTCTGAGACTTTGAATTCTCTGTTAGGCCTGGTCATGATTCCCTGCAGAAAAATGATAGAGACTCCAACACAAAAACACACATAGGCAGCTAAATGAAGCCTTTTTTCTAGAATTAATTAGTACTCTATGTGATCATTCATATTATAACGAAAGGTATATACATCTTATAAATTTTGATATAAAATTCATACCTTAAGAAAAGTTTAAAGAATCAAAATAAAACCAAAGAATTGAGATTAGTGACAATAGAATAGTCCCTAACTTTGGTTTTCTTCTGTCCCATATCAGATGGCTCTTTCTTATGACATGATACAGAGATCTTGTATTTTCCTTTTAACAAACATGCTTGGGTTTAGAGAAGGAGAGAGCTATTCTCCAACTCCAAAGCCAACTTTAATTTTTAATTGAACTTGGACTACATAAAGACCATTTGTGTTAAGTGACTGTAGAGAAGAACAGATACAAACATTAGGAAGACTTATACAATTTTATATGTGATATACCAATAGGCCAATTTACTCTTTTTCTTGGAATATTTTTTCTAGATGATTTGTCCTTTTTCTTCAGATGTCTCGTTTGTCCAGTGTTCTTCAGATTCCTTAGCCTTCATTCTCCTGAAAGACAAAAACAAATACCCTTCCCCAAGCTTACCTTTGGGGAGGTTCCCTTTTGGCAAGTTACATCTGATTTAATGAAAAGCATTTGTTAGTGGTATAAGTTAGAACAAATTGGATGGTCATGCTGGTTGATGAACTATCACCTCTTCTAATTAAGAGGACTCTCTTGTTCAAATTGAACCTTTGTAAATTTTGATGGTATCCACAGCTTATCTTCTCCTGTAGAAACAAAAGTAAAACCTTTTCATAGCGTGGCACATATCCTCTTTTCCATTCTGAGGTCAGTACGTCCTTAAAGTATATAGGCTGATTTAATTCAATAGTTTTTTCTATTATCCAATGTCTCTCTGCAGCTGTTGTTCCTTTCTCACTAGCATTGAGAAAATTTAAAGTTAATAGGGCATTATGCAATCTATTTCTGGGGGTTTTTGTTACACTTTTCTATTTATTTAGCATATCCTTTAGAGTTTGATTTGATCTTTCTATGACTGCTTGGCTTGTAGGATTATGTGGTATACCTGTAGTATGCTTTATATTGTAACAAGCAAAAAACTGTTTCATTTTATCAGAGACATATGCTGGGGTACTGTCAGCTTTAATTTGTGTAGTTATACCAATGATGGCCATAACTTCTAGCAAATGCATGATTACAGAATCAGCTTTTTCAGACTCAAAGCAGTTGGCCATTGAAATCCTGAATAAGTATCAATGGTATGGGGTATATATTTCAATTTTCCAAATTCTGCAAAGTGAAATGCATCCATCTGCCAGATTTTGTTCCTCTGAGTACCCTTTGGGTTACATCCTGCTGGTAGTGATGTCTGATTATAAAAAGATCAATTAGGACATTTCCTTAAAATTTCCTTGTCTTGTTGTCAGGTTATGGAAAAACCCTTTTTTAACCTTTACTATTGATGTGATTTTTTTATTGATGTGATGAAATTCTGAAGCCTCCAGCATGTTTCCTGTGAATAGTTTATTGATCTCATCATTACCTTGTGCTAGAGGGCCTGGCAGACCATTATGGGATCGGATGTGAGTTATATATAAAGGATGATTCATATTTCTGATTATATCTTGTAACTGAATAACAAAGTTAATTCTGACTCATCAGGGATAAATTCTGCAGACTCAATATGAAAGACCACCCTTTCAGCATACTGAGAGTCAGTAACTATGTTGAGATATTCAGAAAAATCCATTAATACTAACAGAATAGCATACAATTCCAATTTTTGAACTGAATTATAAGGGTTTTGAACCACTTTATTTAAAATATCTGACTTGTAACCTGCCTTACCTTGTTTGTTTGCATTGGTATAAAATGTATGGGCTCCAGATATGGGTGTTTCCTGAACAATGAGAGGTAGAATCCAATCATCTTTCTTTATAAGTTAAATTCTATCACTTTTGAGATATTTGCTGTTAATTTCTCCCAACAAAATTACTGCAAGCTTTTTGCTAAGGTTCTCTTTCTGCCCATAATTTGTCAATTTCATTCTAAGTTAAATGTACTACAATTTCTACTGCATCTATTCCTGCTAATTGGCAAAGTGTCGATTTTCCTTTTAAAATCAAGTCAGAGAACTTTTCCACAAAAGTTTTTAATTTTTCACTCTGTTTATTTGGTAGAAATATTCATTCCAATATAATATCTTTCCCCTGCATTAAAATTGCTGTAGGAGAATGCTTAGAGGGTAAAATAACCAAAATGCAATCAAGCTTTGGATCCACATGATCCACATGTCCTTCCTGTACTTTCTTTTCCATCAAGGCCAATTCTCTCTCAGCTTCAGCTGATAATTCTCGTGGACTATTTAAGTCCTTGTCATCTTCTAAGGTTTTGAACAAATTACTCAGTTCATCATTTTTTATGCCAACAACTATATCTCCAAATAATCTTTGAAAGGCATGAAGAGTCCATAATCAATCTCTCCTAATTTGTACCTTTGGGATCTAATTTTTTTGTACACCTATTTTGTATCCTAAATAATTAATAGAATCTCATCTTTGTATCTTTTCAGGAGCAATTTGTAATCCCCAGCAAGGCAAAATTTTCTCTACTTCTTTAAACATTCTTTCTAAAGTATCTGCATTTGAATCAGCTAGTAAAGTATCAAAAATGTAATGATAAATTATAGATTTAGGAAATTGTTTATGTATTACTTCCCAATGACTATTGTACAAAATATTGGCGTAGGGTTGGGATATTCAATCATCCCTGTGGGGGAACCCTCCATTGATATCTCATAACAGGCTGAGAATTGTTATAAGTAAGCACTGTGAAGTCCAATCTTTCTCTGCCTTTTCTTGTAAGGGTATTGAAAAGAAGGAGTCTTTTAAATTGATAACTATAAGAGGCCATCCTTTTATGTAACAGAGTAGGCAAAAGAATTTTGGACTGTAGAAAACTCATTGGATGAATTACTTTCTTCATTGCTCTCAGGTCTCTTACCATTCTCCATTTACCAGATTTCTTTTCAATAACAAATACAGGAGAATTCCAAGGGCTGGTTGATGCTTCAATATGCTGAGCATTTAATTGATCATGTACCAGCTCTTTTAAAGTCTGCAGTTTCTCTGTTGTTAAAGGCCATTGCTTAACATACAGGCTTGTCTGTTAACCATATTAAAGGTAGAGCTGTTGGTGACTTTGAAAGATCAGCAGTTGTTATGCTCTGTTTTTGTACAATCTGGATGGCCAGTGACCGACCACTTTTTATAATAATACCTCCTAATATTTCTCTCAGAAACATGTGTTAGTTTATGGTTCGTTTCTGAGGTTGGAGGAATGTTAATCTGAGTATTCCAGTGTTGTAATAGATCACGGCCCAATAAATTCATAGCTATGTTAGCCACATATGGTTTAAATTTTCCTCTTTATCCTTCTGGCCCCATACATTCTAGCCATTTTGAAGTCTGTTTTACTTGAGATAATGTTCCAATCCCTAACAGCTGAACATTTTCAGCTGAAGAGGCCAATTTGGATGTCAAAATTCTGGTGCAAATATTGTAACATCTACACATATGTCTACCAAATCTTCCAGGATAAATCATTTATTCATATTTTTAATTTTGGTCTTTGTTCATTTATTGAAATTTGCCAGCAAATTCTCTTTATGATTTCTCCTCAGTTTCCTGCTCTCTCTGCTACAGCTGTTCTATCACCCCGAGCAGCCTGGTTTATTCCAATAGGAATGTGGTTATTTAATTGCTTTGAGAAGGGGTTTCTTCTAGGATGGCAGAAAAAGTCTGAACTGAATTTGTTGTGGGGGCCTGCATGAGGACCCTCTGGGAGTTTCCTGGTGGCAGAGGCAAAGGATTACCTTGTCTGTCCCTTGTTGATCTATATTCCTTGCTCCAATGTTTACCCTTTCCACACCTTCTGCATAATCCAGAAGGGAGGGGCATTCTGTTGCCATTTTTCCTAGAATAAACATTCCTTCTAGGAATGCCCTATTTACAATCCCTTTTCAAATGACCTTGTTTACTGCAACTAAAACATCTGACACTATTTTTTCTCAAAGCTTTTGAAATTATCTCTCCTATCCACATCTCATGGTCATGAGACTCAATGTTAATTATGTCCCTGATCCAATCCTCCAAGCGTGCTGAAATGGCCTTTTTTAAAATTTTATAATTTAATTTAATTTTACATATCAGCCATGGATTCCCTTGTCCTCCCCCCCTCCTGCCCCCCTTCCCCTTGCCTTCCCCCTAGACCAACCCACATTCCCATCTCCTCCAGGGCAAAGACTCCCCTGGGGATTGAGTTCAACCTGTAGATTCAGTCCAGGCAGGTCCAGTCCCCTCCTCCCAGGCTGAGCCAAGTTTCCCTGTATAAGCCCCAGGTTCCAAACAGCCAGCTCATACACTGAGGACAGGTCTTGGTCCCAGTGCCTAGATGCTTCCCAAACAGATTAACCTAATCAACTGTCTCACTTATCCAGAGGGCCTGATCCACTTGGGGGGCTCATGAGAATAGGAAGAAACAAAGTGCTAGAGAGGTCCCCAGAAATCCACAAAGATACCTCCACAATAGACTACTGGCAATGGTCGAGAGAAAGCCCAAACTGACCTACTCTGGTGATAGGATGGCCAAACACCCTAATTGTCATGATAGAAACCTCATCCAATGACTGAGGGAACTGGATGCAGAGATCCATGGCCAGGCCCCACATGGAGCTCTAGGAGTCTAATTGGTGAGAAAGAGGGGTTTTGTATGAGTGAGAATTGTTGAGACCAAGGCTGGAAAAAGCACAGGAACAAATAGCCAAACAAATGGACACCCATGAACTATGAACCAATAGCTGAGGAGCCCCCAACTGACATGGCCTTTAACAGCCTGATTATTCTTTTGCATGCTGCATTCGCATTCTCAAAAGCCAAAGATTCAATTATCATCTGTCTAGCTTCTGGATTTGATATCATTCTATGTACTGCTGAAGACAGCCTTTGTAAGAAATCCATGAAGGATTCTTTCGGGCCTGTACAACTTTTGTCAATGATTCAATTTTCTTCCCTGCTTCCTCACCTTTGTCCCATGCATTCATGGTTGCCACATGGCATAGAATTAAGGTTTGGTTATCATATAAACATTATCTTTGTATATCAGCATATTTGCTTTCTCCAAGAAGCTAATCCATTTCCACACCTCTAGTCATACATTGTTCTATTGTTTTAGCCTCTTCTTTAAACCACGTATTCCATTGTAATTGTGCCCTGGCCTCTAGGACAGCTGTAATTAATTCTTTCCAGTCCTAAGGGATAATTCTATTACAAGTTGACCACGAGTTTAATATTTGCTTTACAAATGGAGAACGCGTGCCATTGGACTATAGCTTCTTTAAATCTCCTTAAAACTAACATTTCCATTGGAATCTAATTATCTTATACATGCCCTTGAACAGGTAGTTCCTGTAAGATTACCTGATAGAATAAGTTTGATTGTTGAAAACTGGCTGTCTCTCTGTAACCACATAATTCAATCCTGAATAATTATACCTTTAAATTCTTCTGTTTGGGTCTGAATTTCTCTATAATTCATTTTAACAGGTTTTTCTAAAGTCAATCCTGAGTTAGGTTCACCTTTAAATTCTCCTGTCTGGGTCTGAATTTTGCTATGATTCATTTTAACAGTTTTTTTCTAAAGCTTTTATCTTGGCACTTAAATTGACCATACTTTTTAATGATAAAATAAAAATGATCAAACAAATAATCTTCATAATTGATGTTACATACATCCCATCAACATTAATTATTCTCTCATTTAATTGTTCAATTTTCAAACTGCCTAATGTTGTATCAAACAGAGAACAAGTTCCTTCCATGGTAAAAATGTTTCCCATTTTTTTTTAGTGTGGAAAAAATCTCTTTTAACTAATTTCACCCTTTAAGATATCTTAATTGGCCGGGCGGTGGTGGCGCATGCCTTTAATCCCAGCACTCGGGAGGCAGAGCCAAGCGGATCTCTGTGAGTTTGAGGCCAGCCTGGTCTACAGAGCAAGATCCAGGAAAAGGCGCAAAGCTACACAGAGAAACCCTGTCTCGAAAAACCAAAAAAAAAAAAAAAAAAGATATCTTAATTGACTTACCAAGTCTCTGTTCTGTGTAGAACAGAAGTCCAAGGGAATTTCAAAGCAGCTACCTAGTGTGGTAGCAGTCTGAAATGGGAATACAGAGAGAGAGAGAACGAGGAGAGAGAGAGAGAGAGAGAGAGAGAGAGAGAGAGAGAGAGAGAGAGAGAGAGAGAGAACCACTCACCAGCAGGAGAGAGAAAGCCAAAGAGATTCTGGCCATGTGCTCTGACCTGAGTTGTGCAACCGGGCCTGAGCCAGGGGCTCTGTCAGCCCACAAGTGGTTCAGCTGTATCTAGGTCCATCACTGTGCAGCTCTGGCCACTTGCAGCTCCAGTTGCTTGTACTTCCAGCCACATGCAGCATGAAGCTCTGGAGGAACCGGGGCCTGCAAGGCCACAGGCAAATGGCTTTTTTGTGAATTCCTGCCCCACAGTTAGATGCCAAATGTAACACAAATCTTAAAAAGTCTTATTAATAAAAAAAAAAAAACACAGAGCCAGAAATTTGGGTTAAAGCCTTAGAAAAATCAAGGAAATATAGAAAGACACCAGCTAGGCTCACCTCACCAACTCTGTAGCTCCCAAAGAGAGTAACTTCCTGTCTACCCAGGCTTATATGCCTTGCTTTTTTGTCCACTCATTGGCTCTTAGCACAGATACCTCAAGGGTCAGCAGAGTAACAATCGGTGTGAGGCAAGAAGGAAATCCAGTTCAACATGACTAAGTAGGCCGTGTTGTTTCAAACTTCTGAACTCTAGAATCTAAAGTCTGACACCAGGAAGTATATTTATGATTTATTTGAGTACAATACAATTTTGTGAAAAGTTTCCTGTTACAATACAATCCAAACTACACAAAATGGCACAAGTATATCAAAACTCTTATCAAGATACATGTCACTTCTTACATGAAGATGGGTTTTAGAGATAGGCTGGATGTGGTAACTTAAGGGCCTAGTGGAGGACCTGGTGTGGGCTTGGTCATACAGACAGCACAGAGGCCATTTGGACTATTAACCAACCCTGCTTCTGGTTGTGGGAGCCTGGATGAGCCACTGGCCATAGAGATAGTGGAAAGATCACCTAGAATATTGGCCAATTCTATTCTCATCCTTCATGGCAGAAAACAGCATATACATCTCTTCTTTTGAAAAAACAACTCTGCATTTTTAGCATTCCTTGTTTCCCTTGGGCTTATCTGTGAGTGCAAAACCTTTGTGTTCTCATCTACATAGCAGGCATACATGAGGGTACAACAAAATAAAATAGTTAAGTAATGATACTGATGCATGAAGTTAAGTATTTTGTAAACTACAGAATCATGAGCATGTCAGATAAGATCATTTTATCCAGGTAGAAGAAATGATATGTTGAAAAGGGACTTAAAGAATTCCCAGTATGTTTCTGAAAGTGGCAAGATAATTTGAATCTATAATAATTCAAAGAAAATTGGAGTTGAGTGTCAACCAGCCTACAAAAATGAAACTTTAGCATTCATATTTTGATGTTTAAAATTTTATTTTTGTTTGTTGGTTTTTGTTTATTTATTTTTTGTCTTTTACTTCAAAACCAAAGTTCCCCTCCATGCTCTCCTCCCAGTTCCTCCCACATCACCTGCTATTCCCCCATACCATCTACTTCTCCTCCTCCTCTGTTTCCCTTCAGATACAGATGAGCCTCCCATGGATATCAGCCAGCTATGTTTTATCAAGCTGCAGTGAGACTAGGTACCTCCTCTTCTATTAAGACTGGATAATATAATCCAGTAGGAGGAATAGGTCCCCCAAACAAACAGAATAAGAGGTATCCCCTGGTCTCAATGTTAGGAGTCTCAAAAGAACACCAAGTTATACAATTGTAACATATATGCAGAGTGCTTATGTCAGTCCCATGCAGACTCCCTGGTTGTCAGTTCAATCTCTCTGAGGCCTTCTGAGTCCAGGTTAGTTGGCTCTGTATTTTTTTGTGGTGCCCTTGGCTCCACTGGTTCACACAATCCTTTCTCCTCCTTTTCTGCAGGATACCCTGAGCTCCATCTAATGTTTGACTGTGGGTCTGTGCATCTGGTTCCATCATTTTCTGGATGAAGAATCTCTGATGTCAGTTGGGCTAGGCACCAATCTATGAATATAGCAGGATATCATTAAGAATCATTCCATTCACACTTCTTAAATATTTTTGTCAATCATATTTGTTTCTATCTTAAGTCTCTCTAGGGTATCCTGCCTCTGGGTCTTGGCCCCCAGGGGTGAGCTCCCTCTCAGGGTATGGGTCTCCTGCTGGGTCAGTCATTAGTTGGTCACTCCGACAATTTCTGCACCATCTTTATCTTAACACATCTTATAGAGAGGACCATTTGTAGGTCAAAGTGTTTGTGGCTGGATTGGTCCCCCTGGTGCCTCCACTGGAAGTCTGGCCTGGTTACAGGGAGTGTGTGCTTCAGGTTCCACATTTTTTCTTGCTAGAATTGTTAGCTAGGGTAACCCTTAGAGATTCCTGGGAGTTACCATTGCTCTAGGTTTCTCTCTCATCTCAAAGAGGTCCCTAGATTCCAGTTTTCTCTCCAAGTACTCTCTCCCTCCATCCTATCCTGACCTGATCCCTCCTGTTCTCATTCCCACCTTCCTACTATCCCCCTCCCTCCTTGTCCACTGGCAATATCTATTACATTTCCCTTCCCAGTGAGTTTAATTTTTCTTTTTGTTAAAATACTGATAACATGAACCTGGGAAGTAAAATAAACTACACTGTGTAAAGAACCCAATGTTTACTAAAAGTAAAATATTAATAAATTTGAATGTAATTAAAATCTGAGATTGTAAATAAATGTAAAAAAAAGTGTTTATAACCTCACCATTAAGAATGTTCCTTCTCTTCCAAACTATCCTAATAAATGGATACCTAGCAATGCATCTTGATGGCATTGGTGTTGTTTTTTGTGATGTGGAAAAGCTTGTCAATTCTGAGTCCTAGGCTAGTTCCCATCCATACATTCTGATGCACACAGAAAGTTGTTCCACACCTGGCAATTAGTCACACACTGAAAAGACAGTTAATACAAATATTTACAAACAGTGAAATAGCATCACAGGAGAGAGAAAGACTACAATAATGACATATCTCATTTTCAGCAAGATTATTCTTAAGTCAGAAACACACGGGGGATGATGTATATTGAATAACAGGTGACTATAATTTATTATTTTGTGTTTAGGGAAAATGTGCCAACTACACACAGGGTAAATAAATACCAACACAAGTTTCACATAAGGACATGTGAGTATTGCCATTTAGGATTGGCTGCATTGTTTACACTTTCTGTAACTCATCATATCATTATCAGGATCATATTTAGCACATTCCTTGTGTCTCATGTTGCAAGGATTGTCATTGTCCTTAAATGTATTAAAGAGAGCAGGGACCAGGAAGTTGCAAGATACCTATCCTGAATTCCCCAAAATTTACTTTTATTTACTGAAAATCTACTATTTTGGGGTGGCAGAGTTCAGCAGAACTAGGAGTGAGTAAAATCTCCATTATCTGCTTCCCACAACTGCTGTGGGATGTTCTGTATGTCAAATGTGTTGCTGATTAGTCAATAATTAAAACACTGATTGGCCATTGGCTAGGCAGGAAGTGTAGGCGGGACAAGGAGGAGAATAAAGCTGGGAAGTGGAAGGCTGAGTCAGAGAGACACTGCCAGCCGCCAAGATGAGAAACAGCATGTGAAGATGCCGGTAAGCCACGAGCCATGTGGCAAGGTATAGATTTATAAAAATGGATTAATTTAAGCTGAAAGAACAGTTAGCAAGAAGCCTGCCATGGCCATACAGTTTGAAACCAATACAAGTCTCTGTGTTTATTTGGTCGGGTCTGATGGCTGTGGGACTGGCAGGTGAGAGAGATTTGCCCTGACTGTGGGCCAGGCAGGAAAACTCTACCTACACACAACTATGAAGAAAAAAATGCATATATGAGTCTTGCTACATAGTACGAAATTACAAACATACATACAAGTTTTGAGAAAGGCTGTCAAGCAAATATAAGGGACTACATGACTTTTGTATTTTATGTAAGAATTTAAGTGTTTCTCTGACTTGATAATTTAATGATAATTTAATATAAGAATTAATATATTTTGAATCATCATTGAAATATAAGGAATAGTGATGGAAGAGTTGTTTGATGGTGTTATTTTTGAAACGATACAATTAAGAATAAATATCATCCTGTCCCGGACTTCCCTTCTGGACAAGAGGTAAGTGCCTGGGCTCAGCCTAGACCCCATCCCTGGGCACCAGCCACTCTGGGGAAGACCTGTCCAATTTGGCCCCAGGCTTTGGCCACTGGGCAGGTTCCCTTCCTGCCCTACCAGGAAGGCTCCCCTTCTCCAAGACCCCCGGCAGACCCTGCAATCTCTATGCCCTGCCCCCATGCCTATCTGCCCAAGACCCCAGCCACTTTCTGAGACTTAGAGACCGGCCCCCAGCTCCCATCTTGCCCTGGACTTCCCTTCTGGATAAGAGCTCCCATCATGCCCTGGACTTCCTGTCAGGACAAGAGCTCCCATCTTGCCCTGGACTTCCCATCTGGACAAGAGAGCTCCCATCTGGACAAGAGAGAGACTTCCTGAATCTGTCAGCTCTGTCTGGACCAAGTGCACTGATAAGACCAAGAACAAACCACAAGGAGATGGGCAGACGTCAAGGAAGAAGTACATACAACAAAATGAAGAGCAGTACAGCATCACCAGAACCTAGCCCTCCTCCAACATCTAGACCTGAACATCAAAAATTGGAAGAAGCAGAAGAAAACAGCCTTATGAATAACATCATGAAGAAGGTAGAGGCTTGTGTAGAGGAAAAGACAAAAAAATGTGAAGAACGCTGTAAACAACTAGAGGAAAGGACAAATAAAGTAGAAGAAAACAATAAAGCCCTGAAAGAAAATCATGAAAAAGCAATGAAACAGATGAAGGAAAAAGTCCAAGACCTGAAAAGGGAAATAGAAAAAATGAAGAAGACACAAACAGAGGGAATGCTGGAAATAGAAAATCTGAGTAAACGATCAGGAACTTCATATGCAAGTATAACCAACAGAATGGAAGAGATGGAAGAGAGGATCTCTGGTGTTGAAGATACGGTAGAAGAAATAGATTCATCAGTCAAAGAAAACACTAAAGCCAACAAAGTTATGACCCAAAATGTCCAAGAAATTTGGGACACCATGAAAAGACCAAACCTACGAATAACAGGGATAGAAGAAGGAGAAGAATAACAACTCAAAGGCACAGAAAATATACTCAACAAGAACATAGAAGAAAACTTTCCCAACTTAAAGAAGGAAATGCCTATGAAGATACAAGAAGCCTATAGAACACCAAACAGACTAGACTCCCCAAAAAAGTCCCCTTGCCACATAATAATTAAACAACTAAACATACAGAATAAAGAAAGAATATTAAGAGCAGCTAAGGAAAAAGGTCAAGTGACTTATAAAGTCAAACCTGTAGCTGGAGTTTTCCTGCCTGGCCCACAGTCAGGACAAATCTCTCTCACCTGCCAGTCCCACAGCCACTCAGACCCAACCAAGTAAACACAGAGACTTATATTGGTTCCAAAGTGTATGGCCGTGGCAGACTTCTTGCTAACTGTTCTTATAGCTTAAATTAATCCATTTCCATAAATCTATACCTTGCCACATGGCTCATGTCTTACCGGCATCTTCACATACTGCTTGTCCTGGTGGCGGCTGGCAGTGACTCTTTCTGCCTTCCTGTTCTTTCTTTTCTCCTCTCTGTTAGTCCCGCCTATACTCCCTGCCTAGCCTCTGGCCAATCAGTGTTTTATTTATTGACCAATCAGAGCAACACATTTGCCATACAGAACATCCCACAGCACAAACCCTTCAGAATAATACCCAATTTCTCAATGGAGACTTTGAAAGCCAGAAGGACCTGGACAGATGTAATGCAGACACTAAGAGACCATGGATGCCAGCTTAGACTAATATATCCAGCAAAACTTTCAATCATCATAGACAGAGTGAATAAGACATTCCAAGACAAAGCCAGATTTAAACAATACTTATCCACAAAACCAGCCCCACAGAAAGCACTAGAAGAAAAATTCCAACCTAAGGAAGTCAGATACACCCTCGAAAACACAGGCAATAGAGAAAGCCACAGCAGTAAACCCCAAAGAAGAGAAGTACACACACACTACCACCAAAAATAACAGGGATGAACAATCACTGGTCATTAATATCCTTAATATCAATGGACTTAATTCACCTATAAAAACACATAGGCTTACAAAATGGATATGAAAGCAGGACCCATCTTTCTGCTGCATAGAAGAAACACATCTCAAATTCAAAGATAGACACTATCTAACAATAAAAGGCTGGGAAAAGACTTTCCAATCAAACGGTCTTAAGAAACAAGCAGGTGTAGCCATCCTGATATCCAGCAAAATAGACTTCAAACTAAAATCAATCAAAAGAGATCAAGAAGGGCATTACATACTCATCACAGGAAAGATCCACCAAGATGAAGTTTCAATTCTGAACATTTATGTCCCAAACGCAAGGGCACCCACCTGTGTAAAAGAAACATTACTAAAGCTTAAACCACATATAAAACCCCACACATTAATAGTGGGAGGCCTCAGCCGGGCGGTGGTGGTGCACGCCTTTAATCCCAGCACTCGGGAGGCAGAGCCAGGTGGATCTCTGTGAGTTCAAGGCCAGCCTGGTCTCCAAAGCGAGTTCCAGGAAAGGCGCAAAGCTACACAGAGAAACCCTGTCTCGAAAAACCAAAAAAAAAAAAAAAATAGTGGGATACCTCAACACCCCACTTTCACCACTGGACAGATCTCCCAAATCAAAAATTAACAGAGAAATAAAGGACTTAACTGATGTCATGACTCAAATGGACTTAATCAATATCTACAGAACATTCCATTCTAACAGAAAAGAATATACCTTCTTCTCAGCACCCCATGGAACCTTCTCTAAAATCGACCACATACTTGGCCACAAAGCAAATCTCAACATATACAAAACAATTGGAATAACCTCCTGTGTTCTATCAGACCACTATGGTTTAAAGTTAGATTTCAACAACAACAAAAACTACAGAAAACCTACAATCTCATGGAAACTGAATAATGCTCAACTGAATCACCAATGGGTTAAGGAAGAAATAAAGAAAGAAATTAAAGACTTCCTAGAGATCAACAAAAATGAAGACACCACATACCCAAACTTATGGGACGCTATGAAAGCAGTGCTAAGAGGGAAATTCATAGCACTAAATGCCCACACAAAGAAGTTGGAGAAATCTCACCCTAGTGACTTAACAGCACACCTGAAAGCGCTATAACAAGAACAAGCAAAGTCTCCCAGGAAGAATAGACGCCAGGAAATTATCAAAGTGAGAGCTGAAATCAATAAAATAGAAACAAAGAGAACAATACAAAAAATTAATAAAACAAAGAGTTGGTTCTTTGAGAAAGTCAACGAGATAGACAACCCCTTATCCAAACTAACCAAAAGACAGAGAGAGAGCATCCAAATCAACAAAATCAGAAACTAAAATGGGGACATAACAACAGACATTGAGAAAATCCAGAGAATCATCAGGTCATACTTCAAAAATCTCTACTCCACAAAACTGGAAAACCTAAAAGAAATGGATAACTTTCTGGATAGGTACCATATACCTAAGTTAAATCAAGACCAGATAAACTATTTAAATAATCCAATAACCCCTAAGGAAACAGAAACTATCATTAAAAGTCTCCCAACCAAAAAAAAGCCCAGGATCAGATGGTTTCAGCGTAGAATTCTACCAGATCTTCAAAGAAGAGTTAATACCAATACTCTTTAAGTTGTTCCACACAATACAAACAGAAGGAACAATACCAAACTCCTTCTATGAGGCTACAATTACCTTGATTCCTAAACCAAACAAAGATACAACAAAGAAAGAGAACTACAGATCGATCTCCCTCATGAACATTGAAGCAAAAATACTCAATTAAATACTGGCAAATAGACTCCAAGAACACATCAAAACAATTATCCACCATGATCAAGTTGGCTTCATCCCAGGGATGCAAGGGTGGTTCAACATACGAAAGTCCGTCAATGTAATACACCAACCATATAAACAAACTCAAAGAAAAAAAAAACACATGATCATCTCACTAGATGCAGAAAAGACACTGAGAGAAACAATCAATCAATGTGACCTCTTGAAACTGAGAAGCTTTTGTAGAGCAAAGGATATGGTCAACAAGGCAAAACGACAGCCTACAGAATGGGAAAATGTCTTCACCAACCCCACATCTGACAGAGGACTGATATCCAGAATATATAAGGAACTCAAGAAATTAGACATCAACATGCCCAACAGTCCAATTAAGAAATGGGCTATAGAACTAAACAGAATTCTCAACAGAGGAAACTCAAATGGCCGAAAGACATTTAAGGAATTGCTCGACATACCTAATTATCAGGGAAAGGCAAATCAAAACAACTCTGAGATACCACCTTATGCCTGTCAGAATGGCTAAGATCGAAAACACTGAAGGCACCTTATGCTGGAGAGGATGTGGAGCTAGGGGAACTCTCCTCCACTGCTGGTGGGAATGCAAGCTTGTACAACCGATTTGGAAATCAATATGTCGCTTTCTTAGAAAATTGGGAATCAATCTCCCCCAAGACCCAGCTATACCACTCTTGGGCATATACCCAAGGAATGCTCAATCATACCACAAGGGCACTTGCTCAGCTATGTTCATATCAGCATTGTTTTTAATAGCCAGAACCTTGAAACAACCTAGATGCCCTTCAACTGAAGAATGGATAAACAAAATGTGGTACATATACACAATGGAATACTATTCAGGAGGGAAAAACAATGACATCATGAGGTTTGCAGGCAAATGGATGGATCTAGAAAAAGTCATCCTGAGTGAGGTAACCCAGACTCAGAAAGACAAACATGGTATGTACTCACTCATAGGAGGATACTAGATGTGGAACAAGGATGACTGGACTGCTACTCACATCACCAGGGAGGCTACCTGGAAAACAGGACCCCAAGAAAGACACAGGGATCGCCCAATGACAGGGAAATGGATGAGATCTACATGAACAGCCTGGACATGAGTGGGGGTAGTGAAGGGCGAGGGTCGAGGGAAAGAGGATTGGGGGGAGCGGGAGATCCCAGCTGGATCAACAACAGAGAGGGAGAACAAGGAATAGGAGACCATGGTAAATGAAGACCACATGAGAATAGGAAGAAGCAGTGGAGGGTGGACGTGCCTAAATTTGTGAGTCCAGCTCCAGCACAGTGAATCCTGTGTATCATACATAAAACTTCAGATTGAACATTTACCCTGCAGATCTGTGCCTGTGTTTGGAGTACTCTCACCTCCCTGTTTTCCTTCTCTTCACTTACATTGAAAACTCTTGTCTGAAAGGAGCAAATCCTTCAGGAAAAGTGAAGGCAGTGTCCCTTTCCTTTTTGTCAGCACTGCCAGCTCTAATCACTGCATCTAGTTTGGACAACAGAGAATGAAAATCTGTCGTTCATGGGCAACACATGGCTCTGTTCCCTAAAACAGACAATAGGAAATAAGGTCCCAGATTGACATTTTCAAAACAGGCAAGTCAATGCCCTTTCGGACTTTGAAAATCCCAGTCTCTCATTCTGATTTGTTAATTATTTTCATAGCCTGAATCAAATTTGAAGGAAAAAAAACAGATAAAATGGGGTTATTATTGAGAAAACATGGTCATATGTGTATATTCTTGTTTATAAAATGTGTTTCTGCACTTAATTCAGAGAAATCAACATAAACAGATGTACATGATTTCCCACCACATCATGTGCAGTATGTCCCATCACATTAGGACATTCCCTCTTCAGGTCTAATATGAATGACAAACCCACATCTGCATAAACCAGACTGAGAGCAACAGCTGAAAACAGAATCTTCTTGCCATCCCTCGTGCTCAGAAGCCCTGACTAGGACAACTGTTCAGAGGCTGCATTGTTTACACTCCTGTGCTTTGGTTGGCATCTTGGATTCATGTTTCCATGGTGATGTTTACTAAGGAGATTAGTATTATGACATGGCTGCAGTTCAAGTTTTCTGAGGGAGGGACAAAGGTAACTTTTCCTGGAGGGCAACAGCCATTCCAATAGGCTGCCTCTGGCAGGTGGGTGAGTGTCCCTTCAGCACCACCCACCCTGTACACATAAGGGATACACTAATTGGATTTAATGGGTGAGAAAAAAAAATCATGAGTTGAGAGGAAGATGGAAGATATTTTTTGGGGGGGAGCTAAAGGGAGAAGGGTAGGTGGATATGACCATGAAACACTAAATACCTATATAGAACCTTAAAAATATTTTTAATCACCCCTTCCATAAAAAAAGACATTGCTAACTGAGTAGAAATTTGCAAATTCCTCATAGATTCCTCCATTTATGATGATGAGATTATCAAACCGGTTCCTAATTATCTTTTTGATGTTCAATGGTTGTCTTAGTCACTGTTTTATTTCTATGAAGAAACAGCATGAACAAGGTGACTATTATAAGAAAAAGCATTTAATTGGGGTTTTGCTTACAGTTTCAGAAGTTGGGGAGCATGACACAGGTATGATGCTGGAGCAGTAGCTGGGAACTACATCCTAATTCACAGGCAGAGAAAGGGAGAGGGGTGAAGGAAGGAGGGAGGACAGAAAGAGAGAAAGAGAGAGAGAGAGAGAGAGAGAGAGAGAGAGAGAGAGAGAGAGAGAGAGAGAGAGAGAAAGAGAGAGAGAGAAAGGAAAGAAAGAAGAAAGAAAGAAAGAAAGAAAGAAAGAAAGAAAGAAAGAAAGAAAGAAAGAAAGAAAGAAAGAAAGAAAGAAAGAAAAAGAAACACTGGGCCAGGTTTGGGCTTTTGAAAACCTCAAAGCCCATGCCAACTTCTTCCAACAAAACCATAACTATTAACTATAATTCTAGCAAAAAGTTCCAGTCCCTGCTGATTAATGGTCCCCATAGGCTGATTAAGCATCAGCCTATGGGGACCATTCTTACTCAAACCATCACATTGGTATTTGTTGAATTGTTTTCTTTTTCATGTATAATTTGAGATCTCTACTTATGTGGGCACTCAGTTCTACAAATGTGTGTGCTACTTTCTCTTGTTTATTTAATACTTTTTGATGTGTGTTTTTCTTTTTAGTAAACATATGTGCCAGATTCCAATGTGTGTGTTTGCTTACACTTTTCCCAGTCAGCCATGTACTTACCCAATGTTCATTAGAATGTCTTTTATTTTTGAAATAGATTTTCTTCTGTCTTTTTGATATATTTTTTCATACTTCTCAAAAAGCTTATGTAAAATCTTTTAACATGGTTCATGACATTCAAAGGAACAGAAACAACACTAGTGGTTCCATATTTGATTCTCTTTTGTTTTTTAACATCAGCTGTATTGACAGAGAGCAAATCCCCAGAAATCTGAAGAAAAAAGATGACATGGAAATTGTGAGTAATTATTTCACCCTAATCAGTGTCATCCTTTGAGGGCTGAAGTAATTGCAATGTATGAGAAAGTCTCATAATCTGTAGACTTATCAGATTAAACAGTGATTGAGACCTTGCTCATAAAAGTACAAAAGACTCAACACATATGTATTGTAGCAGAAAACAAGAGGATACACCAAACACTATCTGAAAGTTTCATATTCCAAAAAAATGGAACCTTGGAGAAATGCAGATTTCTCAATGTATGTGATTTATGGAATTTAAAGAGAAAAATAAAGTCATCTGAACAGATTTGTTACAAGCATTTCAATTAAACTCACAGTTTTGTCTTAATACAAAGAAAATCCCAGGACCTATGTGGTCACTGCTGAATTCCATTCAACTTTGAAGGAAGATCTACTCCCAACACTTCTCAAAACATTCCACAAAGTGGGAAGGAAGGTTCACTTCCAAACTCAGCCTATGATACTGGTATTATCCTGAAGGCAAAACCAGACACAGACAAAGTCAAACCAGATACAGGCCACTCTCATTGATAAACATAGTAGGAAAAATTCTCAATGAAATACTTGCAAACCAAATTCAATAAAACACATTAAAACCATGCTTCATAATTAAAATAGCTTAATCCCATGGGAGATGGGAGCAAAGCTGTTTCAACACTGACAAGCTGATCAATTTAGCACACACACACACACAGTGTAAATATTATTAACAGAAATAACAGTCATTTTTGTAGGTGTAGAAAACACATTTGACAAAGATCTCAGATGACTTACATGTGTACTGATAATATAAAAACAACTGTTGGGTACCTTTGGCAGTAGATACCTATAGTCTCTACTCAACACAAACCACGCTGAATATAGAAACTCATAGTAGTTGTTTCATGCTAATGGTGCTCATTCTTCTCATTCCCTTTCCTCTGCTGAAGCTCACAGGAGGCCTGTTATTGGAAAGAATGTGAAATGTTGATGGTCCTTGTTATAATATAATATTTTCGAGGAAAGTGACAAACCAATGGTGTGTCATGTGAGCTATGTCTTCTCCCTATATCCTTATTGGATAGAAAGTGCTGAACTTGACATTTGATTATTTACTAGTAAGATGAGTATTAAGTTACAGTGATAGAATTCCTCCTAAACAGTCATAGACTATCTAAGACAAACTCTAGTGACAAACATGAGACATTGCCCTTAAAGTCATTGGTTAGGGGAATCCTACACACTCTTAAGCAATATTGGCTGTTGATAAATCAATATTGCCATTGGTTGTCACCCTGAACTTGAAGGTGAGACTCTTGTTGAAAAACTTTGCATATAACACTTAGAGGCACTGAGCTAGAACTGACCTGGAAGCTTCTTCCTTGAAGACCAGCTCCTATGCTATCTTAAGGTGCTATGTAACTACCCAAGGGAGCAAAACATTCAATAGTATTACCCAGCTGTACAGTCAATGAGTCACCACAATGACCAGAATGGCAAGATGTTTCCAAAGGTATAACAGTGTTACTTATATTTTGGGGGCAACCAACAGCTCTCTAATTGGACTTATGATCCATTCAATAATAATTTTGTAATTAATTATTGTATTTACATAATTCCCTACTGCAACTCCAACTATGCCTCTGTCTCCCCTCTCCCTCTCAAATTCATTATCTCTCCTATTTTAATCATTGTTTCTCTCACATACATACATATATGTGTGTATGTGCATGTGACTAAATGAAAAATGCAACTGACCATAGGATATCCATCCCAACTAATACCTCTATCAGATAATCTCTACATCAATGACTCAGGAAATCCTTCAGAAAAGAGAACAGGAAGATCATAGGAGACAGAGAACCAGGGCATCTGCTTTGAGCTTACATCTTCTACATATCACAGAAAAGCTGTAAACATAAAATCTCAATAACATGGCTGCCTAAACAAGACCTTCATAAAGTCAGCCCTATATAACATGTCAGTGCAGATAGAGAAAATCCCTGTATTGGCTTCAGCACTCACCTGTCACTCATTTTCATTATATTGAACAAGAGACTGACAGCATTTTCAACTACTTTGAACATAAACATTTAGAATGCATTTTGGTGGTCTGTCAATTTTCATAAAGAACATAAGACTCTACCTTAGTTATCATCCAATTACTGTCTGATGAGAGAGGGAGAATTACTCATCATCAGAAATGGGCCCCATAACTGTTTATCCAAGAAAAGGGGGTAAACCTTAAAAATAGAACATGAGCAACACTAAATGGACTCAGCAGCTTATGCTTATGCATTTAATCATATGTGTGTGTGCTGTGGGATGGTCTGTATGTCAAATCTGTTGCTTTGCTTGGTCAATAAATAAAACACTGATTGGTCAGTGGCCAGGCAGGAAGTATAGGCGGGACTAACAGAGAGGAGAATTGAGAGAACAGGAAGCTGGGTGAGGGAGACACTGCCAGCCACCACCATGACAAGCATCATGTGAAGATGCCGGTAAGCCACGAGCCACTTGGCAAGGTATAGATTTATGGGAATGGATTAATTTAAGATATAAGAACAGTTAACAAGAAGCCTGCCACAACCATACAGTTTGTAAGCAATATAAGTCTCTGTGTTTACTTGGTTGGGTCTGAGCAGCTGTGGGACTGGCGGGTGAGAGAGATTTGTCCTGACTGTGGGCCAGGCAGGAAAACTCTAGTTATGTGTGTGTGTGTGTGTGTGTGTGTGTGTGTGTGTGTGTGTGTGTGTGTGTAGATAGATAAATAATAGATGCATGATAGGTGGGTAGGGCAATAGATAGATAGGTAAATAGATAGATAGATAGATAGATAGATAGATAGATAGATAGATAGATAGCTTTAACTGTTAACTTGACACAATCCAGAAATATCTGGAAATAGATGAGAATCAGTGAAGAGTTGTGTACATTGGGTTGGCCTTTAGGCATGTCTTAATCATTATGGGAAGAAACAGTTTACTATGGGCAAAATGTCGAACTCATATCACTCAGCTTTAAATTTGTTAACCTGTGGTGTCCAGTAGAAATATTGTTTTCCTATATACAATCATTTCATTTAGACTCTTTTAAAATGTGGATATGACTGTATTTTAGGGAGCTCAGTTGTCCTAGGTTTTCCTGTGAGATTTTTAACCTGTGAACCTTGTGAGCTATAAAATTGACAGTATTGGCAAAACATTTCCATTGGTGCATGTCCTGGTTAGATTTTGTATTTTGATACAAAGCAGAGTCATCTCTGAAGAGGAAACCTCAACTTAGAAAAAACTCCATCAGATTGACCTAGGAAAAAGTCTGTGAGGCATTTTCTTGACTGATGGTTGATGTGGGAGGCCATTAAGCTTGAAATAT
Source organism: Peromyscus californicus insignis (assembly GCF_007827085.1). Lineage (NCBI taxonomy): Eukaryota > Metazoa > Chordata > Mammalia > Rodentia > Cricetidae > Peromyscus > Peromyscus californicus. Next base: position 70,723,712 of record NW_026294391.1, on the reverse strand, counting down.
GCTTGAAAATATTTCTCTATTGATTCTTTCAGGTAAAATAAAACAATCATATACTCCTCTTAATGTTAAAAAATAAACAGCCTTAATGTGGAAGTAATACTATGAGCATAAAAAGTGACATTATTCACAAATAGTCAAAATTAAAAAGCCTTTGTTGTTCTTATAAATCATATTGTAAATAAAATGATCATGGAAATTCAACACATTGGAAGATCTCTCCACCGTTGAAAAGAAATATTTACAATCAGGAATTAATATTTTCACATAGTATATGAAATAATTTATTTCTCATAAGTTATTATCAAACTTTCCCTCAATAATGATGTCCTGTCCACTTATGTACCTCCCATCATAATTGAATCCCGGGTGTCAAATATGGGAACCATTGATATCAAACTGCATGGTATACATCCCAATCATAATGTGGGAAATAGACTTTCCCTGCCTCTCAAGCAGCTCGTGGAAGATATTTATTCACTATTAAAGATGTGTAAACACCTAATATTTTAACCTAGCTTATATTATTATGGAACAATGCAATGTACATGAACATGTAATATAAAATTATCACATACTCAAAATTATCACTCCCCAGACACAGATAATTAAAAATTATTGGATATATATGAAAAGAAATGTTGTTAGTGTAAAATAATATTTCAATAAGAAAAATACTGGCCGATTTGAATTCTGTATTCTACTATTTCCTTATAAAATTAAATAAAATCCGATGATGACAAAAATTACCAGTTAATTTGTATGTGAGACACTTCTTTTATTAATCTCTTTTGGTTTAGAGAGTTCAATCATTTCCACTAATTTTTGTTCTTTTTGTTAGGTGTCAAACCCAGGACAAATGACTGAGATGCCTATTAACATATCAAAAGGGACACTTGACTGCTAGGTTCTCCCAGCATCCCTCATTCCTGTTACAAGGTCCTCCTAGCTGACGTACCCTGCTACCTACCCTAATCTTCTTTCTTTTTATTTTTTCCCCCTCTTTGGCTTTTTGGCCTCTTGGCTTCCTGGCTGTTGCCCTTTTCTCCCTCCTCTCCTCACATGGCATGCCCACTCTAGACTCTCGCAGATGTCTCTGTCTCTGCCCCTGCCCCTTTCTATGCTCGCCCTCATATCTACAATAAACCTTCTCCACCATACCTAAGAGCAGTCATGTCATCTTTTTAATATCCTTTTTAATTCACTTTTTATTTATCTTTTATTTATTGTCTTAATTGTTTCAGTGGGTGCCATTTTTTACTGGGAAATTTCATTGACTGAAAATAGATATGAACTTTCAGAGAAGTTTTGTTTTAATTTAATTTTCAGTTGTTATTTGTGCCAGATGTCCATATGAGACATGCACATACATAAGCTGTTTTCTGAAAGATGAAGGTAGATTCCTATTCATGCATTCCAAAGGAATTCATATGATTACATACACACACATACATATATACACATATATATGCCTGATTTTATATACATGCTATTAAGTGTGACAAAGATAGCCCAAGATTATTTGGCTATTTTGGACCTGTAATAAACATTCAAACCTACTGAGAATCAGTCACTTTTTATACAATATTTAGTGTAGGTGCTGCATTTTTCTGTGAACTTGAGCTTACAAATGTCAGCCCATCTTTGGCAATTACTGTGTTTTATGTTACACAATTTTGTGTGGAGCAGGTGAATCATGAGATTTCTGCCAGTATCTGTGTCCTCTACCATTGTGGTGAACTTAGACACCCCAGAGATAAGCTAGAAAGACAGAAAAATATTTCTGGTAACATGGACAGAAATCATGTGGGTTTGCTCTGAAGATTAGAACACTGTATATCATGGTCTCCTCATTTAAGAGTAAATCCAACTGGAACTTTTTTGGTGATGGGGAAAGTGTGAATTCTCAAAGCCCACACTCATTGCTTTTTTTTTCCAGAAAAATACACTTCCTATCTCTGGTAAGATTTAAATGTGATATATTTTTGTATTTTTTTTTAATTTATTTTAATTTATTTTGCAATACAATTCAGTTCTACATATCGGTCACGGATTCCCTTGTTCTCCCCCCTCCCGTCCCCCTCACCTTCCCCCCAACGCCCCCCCCCCATTCCCATCTCCTCCAGGGCAAAGCCTTCCCCACAGACTGAGGTCAACCTGGTAGACTCAGTCCAGGTAGGTCTAGTCCCCTCCTCCCAGGCCAAGCCAAACAATCCTGCATAGGCCCCAGGTTTCAAACAGCCAACTCATGCACTGAGCACAAGATCTGGTCCCACTGCCTGGATGCCTCCCAAACAGATCAAGCCAATCAACTGTCTCACCCATTCGGAGGGCCTGATCCAGTGGGGACCCCTCAGCCATTGGTTCATAGTTCATGTGTTTCCATTCATTTGGCTATTTGTCCCTGTGCTTTATCCAACCTTGGTCTCAACAATTCTCGCTCATATAAACCCTCCTCATTCTCGTTAATTGGACTCCCAGAGATCCACCCAGGGCCTAGTCATGGATCTCTGCATCCAGATCCCTCAGTAGTTGGATGAGGTTTCTAGCACAACAATTAGGGTGTTTGGCCATCCCATCACCAGCTCCGGACTTCCCTTTTGGAAAACTGGTGAGTGCCCTTCCTTGCCCCGGACCCCATCCCTGGGCACCAGCCACTCTAGGGAAGACCTGCCCAACTTGGCCCCAGGTTCTGGCCACCGGGCAGGTTCCCTGCTAGCCCCACCGGGAAGGATCCCCTTCTCCAAGACCCCTGGCAGGCCCTGCAGTCTCCACGCCCTGCCCCCACGCCCATCCGCCTGAGCCCCAAGCCTCTTCCTGAGACTTAGAGGCCGGCCCCCAGCTCCCATCTTGCTCCGGACTTCCCTTTTGGAAAACTGGTGAGTACCCTTCATATTTTTGTATTTTTAATTGGCATTTCCCAGGAAGTCCTGACATTGAGCTTCACCAATTCCCAAACAGCGCCACCTACTGTGAACCAAGTGATCAAACATCTGAGCCTTTAGGAAAACACATTATAGTAGCCACATTTCCTACACACTAAAAGGGGAGCTACAAATGCCTTGTATTGGATACAGCACTCAACTGTCACTCATTTTCATTATGGTGAGTATGAGAATGACAGTAGCATTTTTCAACTACTTTGAACTTAAGCATTTAGAATGCATTTTGGTGATCTGTCAATCTACATAAATAGCACAACATTTCTTCTTGGGACCTAAGATTTTCTTATCCGTGGAATTTTCAGTGTGTTTAGAGAACCAGTCTTGAATTACTGCTGTGTAGTCTGCCTCAGCACCAACCAGAGAACATTTAGATGACTTAATAATACTTTTCTATATTGTACCAATGTGTACATCTATACAGGGAAGTTGGTATTGTGCTTTGTGGAATTTGCAAGAAGGTAAGATCCTTGATGTCCTTTTCTTGAAGCCTATTCTTCTTGGTATTGTAAAATCTGCCCTAAAGAGAAGATGCTCCATGTGAGTGTCCAGATTTCTTCAGTTCAGTTACACTTTGCACTGTTGGCAGAACCTTCTTCTTTTTGGTGTTTTCTCTCTTTCTAGATATGAGAAGTATTGATAAGATTTTTTCTATCCTTCTTTCATTTTTCTCTCTCTTTCTGCCCCTTTTTCTTTCTCTCTTTATTTTTGCTATTACTTGTCATGAAAATAATTAAGCCATTGTGCACTGCATGACCATGCTTGAACCTTCTCCACATATCCTGTTTGGTGTGAACTGCTGAGATTGGAATTTCAGTGTTGACAGGTGATATCAGTTTGAAGAGAACTAAACTAAAAATTAACTTATGTTTAACACTATATCAAAAAGGAGTGGTGATAGTGAGTGCTGTGGGATGTTCTGTATGTCAAATGTGTTGCTCTGATTGGTTAATAAATAAAACACTGATTGGCCGGTAGACAGGCAGGAAGTATAGGCGGGACTAACAGAAAAAAGAATTGAGAGAACAGGAAGGCAGAGAGAGGAGACACTGCCAGCCACCGCCATGACAAGGAAGATGTAAGGTACTGGTAAGCCACGAGCCACGTGACAAAGTATAGATTAATAGATATGGGTTAATTTAAGATATAAGAACAGTTAACAAGAAGCCTGAACCATTAGGCCAAACACTTTAAATAATATAAGCGTCTGTGTGTTTATTTTATCAGTGGGATATTGGACTGCCAGGACTTGGTGGGACTCGGAGAGAAAACTCTCTAGCTACAAGTGAGCTTCTTTGTCTCATTGCTGATTTTAATGAAATTGATTCAAGTTTTTTTTCAACTTAGGATAATGTTTACTGTGGGTTTGTCAAAACATACAGCTTTTATTATGATTAGATATGTTCCCTCCAGTCCTATTGTCTCTAATACTTCTATTTTGAAAATATTTTAGATTTTGTCACTGACTTTTCTGTATCTATTGTGATTTTTGTTTTTGCATGCATTCATATGATTTAATATACTTATTGACTTATATATTTTGAACCATCTCTGCATTATGAGATGATAAAGTCAACTTTATCATGTGGAAGATCTTTTTGATATGTGCAAATATTTTACTGAGAGTTTTTCTATCAGTGTTGGTCAGGGATATTGACCTATAGTTTTCTCTCTGTTTTATTGTTGTATTTTCCCTAGGTTTTGGTGTTAGAGTAGTACTTGCTCCATAGAAGATGTTTAAGAATGTTCCTTCTATTTGTATATTTTGAAAAATTTAAGAAGTATAATGTTCTGATTGCTTTTGTCAATTTGACACATGTTAGAGGTATCTGGTAAGATGTCCCTCAATTGAGAAATGTCTCTGTCAGATTGCTTGTAGGCAATTCTGTATTGCATTTATTTTCTTGATTACTAATTGGTGACAAGTCTAGTAGAATTCTGCTATGATTTCATCTGGGCCCAGGTTGTTTTCAGTTGAGAGAAATTTTATTACTATTTCAAATGCCTCATTTGTTATGATTGTGTTTAGATTGTTGATCTCTTCTCAGTTTAACTTTCGTGATTTGGCTGAATCTAAAAGTTCTTCCATTTCTTTATGATTTTACAATTCCTTACAGTATAGATTTATAGTATTATCTGATAGCACTCTGAATTTATTTGCTGTCTGTTGTATTTTACCTTGTTCATTCTTTATTATGTAATTTGAATATTTTCTTCTTTCTTTTTGTTAGTTGGATAAAGGGTTTGTTGATCTTGGTTTTCTTATTTCTATTTCATTAATTCCTGCTTTGATTTTTATTATTTATTGCAATCTACTGGATTTGGTTTTGGATTATTTTTTGTTTGTTCCAAATTTTTCAGTTGCATCATTAACACATTTGTTCTGTTTTTTTATTTTCTTTTTTAAATTATTTTCACATGTATTACATCCCTACCTGAGTTTCCCCTCACTCCTCTCCTCCTAGTCCCCTCATTCCCCATCCAGTGCAGGCTTTCCAGGATATCAACCGAACATGGCATAGCAAGTTGTAATAAGATTAGGTGTCTCCCCTTTGAAGGCCCACAAAGGTTTCCTAGTAAGATCTGAGCTTGCTTTACCCAGCAGGGCTGCACTAGAGGATTGCTTGACAGCCTATATGGTCACCATGTGATTGGAAGGGTCTGCACTAGGCTGTGCTAGGGAGAGGTCTGTTGCTCCACCACTTGGCATTCCTCTAAAAGGTCCTTTAGAAGATATAGGAGGGGCTGGTGGATATTGATCCAGGCCCTCCTGAGGCTATCCTGTGTTTCTATCTGTTTGTCTCCCCTCTATTCTATCTAAATATTTCTCACTCCTCTCTCCTCAAGAGTACCCTGGGGAAAAAGTGGGATTGGACATCCCACAGAGAAATGGTTAGGCCTCCCACACTCCCCTCATATTAAGGCTGGATGAGGCAACCTAGTAGGAGGGAAAACGTCCCCAAAGCAGGCAAAAACATCCAAGATAGGCCATGCTCCCATTGTTAGATAGTTCAAGAATACCAAGCTATACAACCATAACATATATGCAGAGGGCCTAGATCAGACCTATGCAGGCTCCCTGATTGATGGTTCAATCTCTGTGAGCCACTATGAGGCTCGGTTAGTTGATTCTGTGGGTTTTTTTTGTGTTGTTTTGTTTTTGTTGTTGTTGTTGTAGTATCCTTGACCACTCTGGCTCCTACAACCCTTCCTCCTGTCTTCCCTAGGATTCTGCCCCTAATGTTTGACTGTGTGTCTTTGCATCTGTTTCTATTAGTTGTTGGATGGAGCCTCGATGATGACAATTATGCTAGGTTTCTCATTATGAATATAGGAGAATATCATGAGAAATTATTTCATTTACTTTTTTTTTGCTGGGCATTGGCCACTCCCACAATTTCAGTGACACCTTTACCCCAGCACACCTTGCAGGTGGGACAAATTTCAGATTGAAGCTTTTGTGGGTGGATTGGGGGTCCTAATCCCTCCATTGAAGCCTTGCCTGGCAACAGGAGATGACTGTTTCAGGCTCTGTATTATCCATTACTAAGAGTGTTAGCTAAAGTCACTCTCACAGATTCCTGGGAAGTTCAATTGCACTAGGTTTCTGCCTCACACTAGAAATGCCTCCCCCACCAATTCCAGTCATCTCTCCCAGTACTCTATCTCTCCATCCTCTCCCAATGTGATCCCTCCAATTCCTGTTCCCATCTACCCCAGACCACCCTTGATATCTATTCTAATTCCTCTTCCCAGGGAGATTCATACCTCCCCCCTGGAACTCTCCTTGTTATTTACCCTCGTTGGGTCTCTGGTAGCATGATTATCCTTTACTTTAAAGCTAATAGCCACTTGTAAGTGAGAACATACTATGTTTGTCTTTCTGGGTCTAGGTTACCTCGGTCAGGATGATATTTTCTAGTTCCATTGATTTTCCTGCAAATTTCATGATGTTATTATTCTCAACACCTGAGTAATACTTCATTGTATAAATGTACTACATAGTTCAGGCACTAAGATTGACAATTAATAAATAGGACCTCTTGAAATTGAAAAGCTTCTGTAAGGCAAAGGATATTGTTAATAGGACAAAATGGCAGCCTACAGAATGGGAATATATTTTTACCAACTCCATATCTGAAAAAGGAATAATTTCCAATATATACATATATATTGAGTTCATATATATGTTCATATATATATATATATAAATTCAAGAAACTAGATATCAACAAATAATCCAATTAAAAATGGAGTACAGATCTAAACAGAGAATTCTCAACAGTGGCATCTCAAATGGCCAAGAAGTGCTTGAACATTCTTAGCCATCGGGAAAATGCAAATCAAAATGACTCTGAGATTCCACCTTACACCTGGCAGAATGGCTAAGAGAAAAAACACAAGTGACAGCTTATGCTGGAGAAGATGTGGAGCAAGAACATGCCTCCATTGCTGGTGGGGGAGGGGCAAAAGTGTACAGGCATTTTGAAAATTTATGGGAGTTTCTCAGAAAATTGGAAACTGATCTCCCTCAAGACCCAGCTATACCACTCCTGGGCATATACCCAAATGATACTCCATCCATCCACAAGGACACTTGCTCAACTATGTTCATAGCAGCTTTATTCATAATAGTCAGAAACTGTAAAGAACCTAGATGTCCCTCAACTGAAGAATGGATAAAGAAAATGTGTTTCTGATTTTCTAACATAGAAGCTTAGTGCTCTAAAGGACTGTTAGGACTTCTAGGACTGTTTTTAACATGTCCCAGAAATTTTGATCATATTGTGCTTTTTTTTTGCATTTAGTTCCAGGACACATTTTTATGTTTATTGATGTCTTCATCGTTCAATAATGAGTTGTTTAATCTACATGAGTTCCTATACCTACCAAAGATTTGTTTGTTTGCTGTCTGTTTTATATTTTATTGAATTATAGTCAGATAGAAGACAAGGGTTTATTTCAATTTTTCTAGATTTCTAAAGTGTATCTTGTATTCCATGGTGTTTTATATTCTGTAGAAACTTCAATGAGCTGCTGAGTTGAGTATGTATTCTATGTATTTGTGTAGAATATTATGTTGGTGTCTATTACATCCATTTTATGTCTGATGTCATTTCATTCTGATGTTTCTCTGTTTATTTTATGTTCAGAGGAATTATGTTGGAGAAAGTAATGTATTGAAGTCACTCAGTATTATTTGGTTAGTATTTAATCTGTGTTTTCAATTCTGGTAGTATGTGTTTTATGAAATTGGATGTGTCAGAGTTGGTGTGCACATGTTTAGTATTGTACGGTCTTCTTGGTTAATTACCCCCTTGTTCAGAATGAAGAGCCCTTCTTTATTTATTCCAATTAGTTTCAGTTTGAAGTCTATTTTATCATATAATAGGATAGAAATACCTGCTTATTTCCTATTCCTATTTACTTAGAGTTTTTCCCTCTTTCCTTTTGCTTTTCATTTAATCCTATCAATAAAACTGACTTTCTTGTGCACAGCAGGAAGACTGATTTTGTTTGAATCCATTTAGCTACCCTGTCTTTTGATTAGAGAGTTGAAATCACTAATATTTGAAGTTATTTCTGAAAAGTGTACGCTGATTACATTTTTTGAAGTTTGTGTACTTACTCATAATTTTTTGTTTCAGTAATTATAGCTTCATAATTTTTTTTCCTTTTTAGAGTCTCATGGTATGCCCAATCCTTCCTTCAGTTCAAAATATTTCTTCCAATACTCTCATTAGGGTTGGTTTGGGGGATAGGAATTTTTTAACACTGTTTGTGACATGTAAAGTTTTTATTTCTCCTTCAACTCTGGCAGGTAGTTTTGCTCCTTACAATAGTCTAGGTGGGAAGTCAAGGAATTCTAGAGCTTGGGGTGCATTACTCTCAACTCTTCCTCTTTTCAAATTTTCCATTGAGAAATCAGCTAATATTCTGACAGGTTTCCTTTATATGTGGCTTGTATTTGTTTTCTCTTGATGCATTCAGCCATCTCTCTTCAGTGTTTTTATTGTTTTTACTATGATATACCATGAGAAGTTACTTTTCTGATCTTATCTATTTGGTGTTTTCTGTGTTTTTTGTATCTCAATAGGTGTATCTTTCCTTAGTTTGACATTTTTTTCTATGAGTTTGTTGAAGATCTGGTCTATACAATTGATTTGCGAATCTTTCAGTTATGTATTTTTATAATTCATTTGTTGGATATTTCATGGTGTCCCATATTTTCTGTGTGTTCTATTATGACTTTTTTAAAATATTCTTTTCATGTGTGGTATAATTTTTCTACTTTATCTTCAAGTCCTGATAGTTTACCTTCTACTTGATCCATTCTACTTGTAAGGGTTTCTTCTGAGTTTTAATTGTGTTGATGAGTTTTTCATTTCCATATTCATTTCAATTTGAGTTCTCTTTAGTATTTATATCCCTCTATTGAATTCAATTTTCACATTGTACATTTTATTCATCATTTTCATTCAGTTGTACATTTGTGGTTTTTTTTGAGCATCAGTTGTTTATTGATATCCTCTTTAAGTTTATTGAACTGTTTCTTTTTACATTCTTTAAAGGCTTTGGATTTTTTGATGAAGTTTATCATTGTTGTTTTGAATTCTGTGTCTTGGTTCATCTAGGTAGTTTTCATGGGGAAACATTTCTGTAGGACTATTGGATTTGGGGGTGGGTATACTATCCTTTCATATTGTTTGTGTTTTTATTGTGAGACCTGGGTTTATGGACTTTTTTTGTTGTGTGCCTAATTATAAGAGTTTATGCTGCCTCAGGTGAGGCCAACACAAAGGCCTGGTGGTTGGGCATGGTGCTGTAGGAGATGTTTCAAAGACACACCAGCCTGGATTCTCACGCAGATGTATTATCTAGAGTTGGTTATGGTAAAGATGGTATATGGTGTGGGAGGATATCCAGAATGAACTTGTACACAGGAAAATAGGATAGAAAATCAGGAGGCTGAGGAGAGTGTCGGCCCATTTAGATTTGTGGAACTCACCAAACTAAGCTCAGGTAGAGGCTGCGTCACCAGCTCCAGGCCCGGAGTGTCGAGTTTGGTGGTGGGAGCTAATGTAAGGAGTATTGATCAGGTTTGGCTGGTGGTACATTGGATATGGGATCAGTCAAGCCTGGAGGTGGAAATAATGTAGTTGAAACTGATCAGATTGGGTCTGCAGACAGTGGGGAACTTGAGCTAAGTCTGGGGACTAGATGAGTCTAAAGGTAGACAGGTTCAGAGAATTCGCTGGAAATATACTAGGCTGATTGTTGATGGGGATCTGTGCAAAGCCCGGGGCCTAGGTATAATAAGGATGACTGCAGTGGACAGCTAGGGGGAGGAAGAGTAAAGTTGTTTTATCTAAGTCTGTACCACATGTAGTGTTTCTGGGTTCCTTTATAGGAAGCAATGTTAAAGTCACTGGTGAGTTCCAAAGGAAAGGAGATGTCCTAAGAGGAGGGCTGAGGCAAGTTGCAACATCAGGATAAGGGGAACCTAGGGAGACCAGAATGGGGAATGGGAGGCAGGAGCATAGATAACCTACCAGAGTATTTACAACTTGTAGTGACTCTAGGAACTATGGTAGAATGTAGGACTGGGATCTTTTGCAAATTCCAAAGGAATGGAGTTGGAATGAGAGAGTAGTATTGGCAGGACTATGAGAACCATAGGGTGACCAGAATGGAGGCAGTAAAGGAGGGCAAACATAACCTACCTGGGTCCCCGATAACTGTGGTGGCTGTGGGATTCCTGGAAGTGAGCCACTTAAGTTTATTTTTATCACTATTTGTGGACTTCTCTGGTTGCCATTCAAACTTGAGGCTTGTAATGATTAGATTAACCTTGCTTATGCAGGTAAGAACTCAGGCATTGTTTCAGTGCTCTATGGTCTTCTCATTTTGACACCTGACAGCTGATTTTCACCTCAGCTGCCTCTAATTGTAGTCTACCAAACAGTCTAGCTGGAGTTTCAGAACACATTTAACTTCTAAAACTTCCTTTATGTTACTTGTCATATTACTTTATTGAGGAGGAAATGAGTTATTATTAGTTTCTGTGTTCTTACATAATAAATATATGCTAACCTGTCCACCACCTCCTGAAAGCTTTTTTCCTCTAAACTATGTCTTGGTTATTATAGGCCATTACTTGCTTCTAAATTTCAAGGAAATATGCAAAGAGCATCTATGAATAACTTCAGTGTCCTTACAAGGAAGTTTAAGCTTGATTCATAGTGACTTCCATAATGCCCAAACAGATGCCCTTATACTTTCTAACTTTGTTGAGAATTGTGAATGAAAATTCTTGGAAAGAAGCCTTGCTTTTTTACTGAATCTTCTGCAGGGCTGATTAACTGATTTGAACTTCAAAGATTGTAGAAAGTTTATAATTTTTCAGGTCCAGTGCCTAATTAAAATTTGTCTCAGACTATCTTTAGCACTCTTATTATCCATTCCTTTGCCATCTCTGTATCTGATTTAATATCCATATGACTATCAGCAGAAACTTTTTTGAAGTGTATTAACTTAGCAGAGCCTAGTTTTCAGTAACTGAAAAGCTAGAGTGTTATCAGGTAGCACCTCAGGCTTACAGCTAATACTTCCAAGCTTTGCTGTAACTCATCACCTAATGTGCTCACGAATGTATGTGAAAACTGCCTAGATCTGTGTCCTTATTTATTCTATTACAATAGAAATGTCGTCAAAAACTATTACCACTTTGTGGCCTAACATTAAGGGAAGCCTAAGTCCCAGGCCATGGTTATTATTTTTGCCTCCACAATGAACTATCGCTTATCTCCTCTCAGATATCTTCTGTTGTGTTATTTTAACTTCTCTTTAAAAACATCTTTATTTTTATAAAATATTTTTTATTTTTATTCTTGCTAGGAAGTCTAATAATTTTGCATTGGATAAATTTATTTCTAGAGGTTCAACATTAGTTTAAATTGTTTTATCTTATTAATTTATCTTCTTACTGAAAAGGACTGAATATAGAAACTGGCTAGGCAGCTAAGGGAAAGCATGTCTTCTGAGAATATCCTTGATGGAAAATAGGAATACTAGAAGAAAGTTCTGGTTCCTAGTTGCCTTTTACCACTTCTGTTAAATGAGCACTTCTGCTTAGAAGTTATGTGTGAGGGTGTGATACAAACTCCAGCACAAACACTAATTCATTCTGGTGAATAGATTTGACTCTGCATCTCCGTATTTTGATGGTCAAATGGGGTTTATCTAATCCTCAATATCAGACCATCTCCTAAGTGTTTCAGAAACCCCACTTGAGTAGTTATAAAATAGAAAATTAGAAATACCTAAGTATTTCTACAGCATTTGAATTACAGTTAAGAACTGTTGTTGTTAAAAGGCAATGGAAGTCGGGTGGTGGTGGTGCACACCTTTAATCCCAGCACTCAGGAGGCAGAGCCAGGCAGATCTCTGTGAGTTCGAGGCCAGCCTGGGCTACAAAGTGAGTTCCAGGAAAGGCACAAAGCTACACAGAGAAACCCTGTCTCGAAAAACCAAAAAAAAAGGGCAATGGGATAATTTCTTCAATGCTTGCTTTGTGTTTAAGTGAGAATAATATTAATAAGTGGAAGTAAATAAAGTTTCATGTCAATTTCATAGAAGATTCAGTTCAGTGGCTTTAAGGTCCAAGTTCATGTTATTTTTTTAATCCCTAAACTGATAACCTAATGAACATATTTTGTAATTTTCAGATTCCATCATTTATGTCCAAGTCATAAGCGACAAATGACCTTAAAACTTCCTAAGTAGAGGGAGTATGTGTAACTCTTTTATTTTACCCCCAAACAAGATAATTTTGGAAGTGGTAGAGCTTCCTAGATAGGATGACAATTCTTAAGTAACTCATAGGTAGCAGTAGCACTACTCATAGTATTATCATTTAGTTTATAAATCTGGCCTCTGAAAGCCTATGATTATTCATGGCATCCAAAAGGGGACTACTGTATGCTTAATCACATGATGAACTTAATAGATGTTTTTGTGCCAATTAACCACAGCCTTTGATATTGACTTTTGACCAGTCAAGTGTGCCTTCTTGTTCTTACCAGAAAGAACATTAGAAGAAACTCACATCTGTTTAGGAAAGATAGTGTGTGGATTTAACTTTGCCTCCTAATATATATTTGATAACACAGAGTTAAAGTGACATATTGAATAATATCACATCTGAGACTATAAATGTTCAATTTTTCATTATGCTTTCTGTACTTTGAACCAAAAGACATTTTATTATCTGTGTCTTACAAGTAGATAATTTTCTTCTTTAAGTTGATGTGCAGAAGTTATTTATGGCTCTCTCCAGTTATCACATGGAGAAATTATTTTCCTTATCTTCTGTACTATGAGTTTGTTGATCTATAGTAAGTTGGAATGGTAAGCTCATTTACCAATAAAGGGCACTCTAAGTATTCTAATAACACTAAAATTATAGCTGTTACTTGGTCATATAAGTGGTTCATAGAATTGGCCCAAGGGAAGGATGGATTATTATATTACCAGAGCAATCAACTCTGATTTTCATCATTAATCTGATTTAGTGCTATTAAATAAGGTTATGAAGGAATACATTTGAACTAAATATTGAGCATCAGTATGTCTATTGTTCTCATATCTTATGAAGGCCATCAGTAACCAATACATCACTCACAGATTAATAAGGGCACAGGAATCAAGAATATGCATCCCTTAGGAATGGCATCCCATTCACTCTTGCCCTCTTGAGAAAGATATGAATAGTAAGCTCTTCTGTTCATATTTTACATATATTATTTCTTGAGAATTTCACATGTGTGAACTGTATTTACACAATTTCCACACAACTCTCTCTTCCACAATGTCCTCCTAATTTTCTTTTAACTTCACATATATACAATCACCATATGTATGTCTGCTTATGGATAAACACTTGGTATTCGATAAACTATGAGAGGGCACATCCCTGGAGAAAATTTATTCTTTCTCTATTAGCAGCCAATAATTGTCTGTAGCTCTTCATCTAAGCAAGGGCTTTGAGGAAAAATTGACTTGTTGGTAGAACTGGATATCTACTTTAAAAGCAAAGAAACTAGATCCACATTTCTGAGCATACACAGGATCAATTCAAAATTAAACAAATATTTTAGATTAATATTTTAATATTTTAAATAGCTAGAAGAAAACATAGGTTTCAAATATAGATTTTCAAATATAGACATAGGTAAAGGATTTCTGAGAAGGACTCTGATAAGATGGAAAATAATACCAAAATTGACATATCAGATTACATGAATTTAAATGTTTCTAAATATCAAAGGAAAAAATAACCAAAATGAAGAGATAGCTAACAGAATACAAAATAAAAGACCCCAATGACACCATGCACCAAGGCTTGCACTCTCCCAAAGCAATTGGTTATTAAGAAAATACCTAAAAGGATTACTGACAGGCCAATCTTTTGGACTCATTTTCTCAATTGTGGTTGTTCTCTTCTCATATATCTTGTGTCATGTGGACAAGAAGAAAGTACTGTATCAAGAGTTAAAGCTCGGTCAATAGCTAGTCAGTTGGACATTCAGCAGTGTCAAAATGTGGATAAGGAGAGGTTTTTAGACTTGCCTCATGCATACATTCTACAACCAGCTCCACCACTACCACTACCACCATGACCACAACAACAGAATGATGGATTTTATTGTGTGGACATTAGATTAAGAAATTCAATAGTTGGCTGATCTCCACTCAACAAGTCATTCTATACACTTGGTTGTGAAGTCTGTCCTTTATGGTGCATACCTTCTTCCAGGTAATAATATCTCTTTCCATTCTGTGAACTGTCCTATAGATTCATATATGTATTCTGTTTTCTTTTTCAGATTTTTATTTACTAAACTTATTCCTTCTAAGAATATGGACCATTAGGAAAGGCATTTTTAAATAACCCTATAGTTTTTATTCTTTTTTTCTATTTATTCTTCTCTCATATAATACGTCCTTGTCTTGTCCATCCACTCCTTCCAGTTCCTCCCTCCCATCTCCCCTCCAGATCTACTCCTCCTTTGTTTACCTTTAGAAAAGAGCAGACCACTTAGTGATATCAACTGAACAGGTATAACAACATACAATAAAACTAGGAGCAAACCTTCATATCAAGGCTAGATAAGGCAGCCAGCAGGAGGAAAAGGCCCTATGTCTGGGCAAAATAATCAGAGACACCCTACACCTACTACTATGAGTCCCATAACAACACCAAGCTAAACAATCACAGTATTACACAGCAGACCTAGCACAGACCCTCTGAGCACCTATGAGCATTGTGCAATTGATTCTGTGGTCTGTGTTCTCCTGTAGGACTCCGTAATTTTACTTTAGACTACCAAGATGATTGCCTTTATTAATTTTATTTTTTGTCACACTTAAATTAGACTGAGGTGAGATATCAGTGTACAATTTCATGTGAGTCAGTTGTATAAACTGATCCATCTAAAAAACTGAGACAATTTTTCTACTCTATTATTTGTGGATATAGAATACAAAAATGCCAAGGGTATATGAAGATGGAGAGCTTGTAAAGGAAATATAGATAGCAGCCATTTTTAAAGAATATTCTGGTGTCCCATGGTTTTCTTTACCATGGTCCTTCAGATCATTTCTACCATTAAATAGAGAAAATTTGGGAGAACAGTTATGATGAATTATTGATGGATTTGATGATACTTGGCTCAGATAATAAGACCCAATTCTATTATCCATTCCTATTTGGTGATCAGAATGTCATATATCCTTGGCCATAGATTTGTAGCATATTTGGCTAATTTTTCTCCTTGACTATATTACTAGGGAAAATATTTTTTGTCCTTTTGGACACAGTTAATTTTGAATCCTTATTATTAATCTTACTTTGTTTTCTATTATATAAATAATTTTATATATGAAGACAACTTCAAAACACTCATTTATTTTCACAGAAGTTCTTTAAATTTGGTCTGAGAAGGTAGATCAGCCAGGAAAGTGCTTTGACTTTAAATTGTATATTCTGGGTTTGATCCCCAGAACCTATATAAAAGTTGTTTGCTGTGGGATGTCCTGTATGCTGTGAATATATGTTGGTATGACTGATTGATAAATAAAATGCTGATTGGCCAGTAGTCAGGCAGGAAGTATATGTAGGCAGGATATGAGAGAAGAGAATGCTGGGTAGAAGAGGGCTGAGAGAGATGCTGCCAGCCGCCGCCATGGGGAGCAGGATGTAAAGTACCGGTAAGCCATGAGGTACATGACAAGGTATACATTTATAGAAATGGGTTAATTTAAGATATAAGAACAGCCAGCAAGATGCCTGAGCCATTAGGCCAAACAGTTTAAATAATATAAGTGTCTGTGTGTTTAATTGGGTCTGAATGCCTGAAGGAGCCTGGTGGACACAAAAATACTTCAGCAGCAGTTGTTGTGTATCATTTCATGTCTTTGTAATTTCAGCGCTGGGGAGGTGGAGGCACATGGATCACTGAGGCTCACTGGCAAGCCAGTCTAAACTGACTGAGAGATTCTGACCAAAAAAAAAGTCCATCTCAATGAAGATGAGTCATATTCCTTAGGATGGCATTTGAAGTTTTCCTTCATAAATGTACACATATGTGCACAGCCTGATACCCCGGAAACATCAGTGCACACATACACACACATGCATAAAAATAGTATTAAAAATTCAAATACATCAATTTTTTGAAGCAAGAAAAATATTCCAAAATGTATTTCATATTTTCATCAGTGAAGGCTTATAATGAATGCTCTATAGTAACTCTTAATCACTCATATCTCAAGATATCCAAAATTAATGTGATACTATTCTTGTTTTTCTTACAATTTTACTCAGTTTCCAATGATATTTTATACTTTTCTCAATGTTTCTGAGTATTTTAAATTCCAGCATGCCAATCAAAGAAAATAGAAAGTAAAGCTCCTTTAAAATAAGTGCCTATCAGAGCAAACATCACTCTAGATTTATGTCTAAGGAAATCCTTTGCCTAGAATACACATTTGTTATTAGATGATCTTGGATGGTCATGCTTTGCAACAAATCTTCATGAAATCTATAATTGTTGATTAAGTATATCCTAAATCATATGCATAAAATGTTGGACAGATGTGCTGTAGAAATAAAGCAAATATGAGTATCATAATATATTATGTAAACAGACAATAATGTGTTAAAACATCTGCTGTGCAAAAGAAGAACAAAAGATACATAACACAACATGTTGAGTAGGAATTTAATTCAGGAGGAAAGTGCCCAAAATGATTCTTTAGGAAGATATTTTTGCTGCTATTATCATCTTGAGGTCTAATGAGATCTTTCCCTTATTATTGTATTTCATACCACATCCAAAACTCTATCTCACTCAAATTGCAGTCTGTTTTTATTATATGAATTTTTAATTAAGCTATTATACACAGTTTTTTGTAGAAGTTATAAGTATTTTAATACAACACTACAAGTACAGATTATAATCATTTAACTGAAAGGAATACTTTAGGCTGGATATGTCCCTCGGTTGCCAGAGTGCTAGCCTAGCATTCATGAAACCCTACATTTGATCAGAAGCGACACATTAAACTGAGAGGGATTGGCACAGTCCTGTAATCCCAGGTCTTAGGAGGCAGAAGCAGAAGGATCAAAACTGCATAGTTTTTTATCACCTGCATGGTAAATTTAAGGACACCCTGGAGTATATAAGAACCAGTATCCCAAAAACAAATGAACAAACCAACAAACAAATAAATAAATAAAATGGAACAATTTCTCCTCTTGTACATCTGTCTGGATTGTCTGTGTATGTGCATATGCGTGTCTGTGTATCTGTGCATGTGTGTGTGTGTGTGTGTGTGTGTGTGTGTGAACTGAACTGGATATAGGGTAGAGTTGTATGGGAAGAGGAACTTCAGTTGAGAAAATGCCTCCATCTCACTGCTTGTAGGCAAGACTGTAGGGCACATTTTGGATTGATGATTGATGTGTGAAGGCGCAGCTCACTGTGGATGGTGATGCTCTTAGACAAGTGGTCCTGGATTTTATAGGCAATCAGGCTTAACAACTCATTGGTAGCAAGCCAGGAAGCAGCTATCCAGGCTCTTACCCTGAATCCCTGCCTTAACTACCCTTCATGAAGCTGTAAGCTGAAATAAATCCTTTCCATGCCAAGCTGGTTTGGGACATGGTATTTTATCATTACAGGCATGGAAACTTAACTA
The DNA here is from genome assembly GCF_007827085.1 of Peromyscus californicus insignis. Classification (NCBI taxonomy): domain Eukaryota; kingdom Metazoa; phylum Chordata; class Mammalia; order Rodentia; family Cricetidae; genus Peromyscus; species Peromyscus californicus. Next base: position 70,705,509 of record NW_026294391.1, on the reverse strand, counting down.
AGTCAACATCCTAAAATCAATTCTACTATCCCATGTCATTTATCTGTTAAAATCAATCCTAGACATGTACAAGGTGGTCATAAAAACTGTAGATAAAATGTCCCGTAGCAATTAATAATATATTAATTTTGCCTCTAAACATTAGGAATAAGAATGATTTTATTATGTTTTCTCAGGTAGAATATATGGCTCTTCTTTGTATTTAACGTCTGATTTTGTTTGTCTTGTCAACTTCAGTTCTTATTTTAAAGGCATTAAGAGATTACTCTCGAGCCATTTGAGTTACTGTTACCATGGCCTAGAAAAACAGATATAGGTTACCCCTAATTCCAGTTTCCAATGTGGACAGTTTCACGAAGATTTTATAGTTTTGCAGAAGAAAGAAAGACATAAAACAAGGAAAATTTAAAATGAATTCGTGGGCACACCAGAGTAGGAAGAATGAGATGCTAGCTGATGACATTCTTAGCTTTTGCACTAGTGGAAGCTAGTGATTTGCTAATTCAATAGATTCTAAAAGGTTTTCATTTCTTATCACAAACTGTTAGTTCTGATACAGAATGGGCCAAGGAATGAATGGCTGTTACAGAAGGATAAAACTAGCCAAAACTTGGCCTCTGAACCTGAAAAATTCCAGTCTCTCCACGGTACTGAGATTACAATCAGTCCAGTGGTCTCTATAGATATAGACTTCTTCCAGGAGATTTTTATTTACAGCCAGATACAGTGTCATTTCATTCATAGTCTCATGTTCAAATGTTCAGCAAATAAATCTTCCATATTTCTTAAAAATAATTATAAGAACAATCTCCTTATTAATCACTTTGTCAATTGGTAATTCCTGTAACAAAATTGCCATTTGATTATGATATATTTTATTTACTTCCATAGAGCTCTTCTTTGGGGTTTAATAATAAAAGTTGTTAACTGATGGTAAATATTATTCTCATTTTTCTTCCCCATAATATTTATAGCTTTTTTTCAATCAAATGTACTTTTAAGGTTCTCAAACTAAATGAAGAAATTTCTCATTGAAATTGCCTGAGACGAGAGATACATTCTATATCAGTTACCTTATCACAAAGGAACTTAAGCAAGAAGACTTCTGTGAATTGGAGGTAACCTGGACTACATAGTGAGTATTGTGTTTAGTTGTTTTGGTTAACTTGACATAAGCTACTGTTACCTGGAATCTAAATTGAAAAAAAAATGCCTCATACTGAATAGCTATAATGTAGAATATGAAACTAGATCCTTAGTGCTCACCCAGCATAGACTCATTTTCATGTGGATCAAGGGCTTCAACATAACTAACCTGATATCTTGAACCTGGTTGTAGGAAGTAGAGGAAACTCTGAGTTAGTGAAGCCCACAATGAATGTGTATTTTTGACATGCCACATTAATAACCCCAATGAATCAGCTGCATCTGAATGACAAAGCTTTCCCTGAGCGAGTCTCAGAATGATGTCAAAGCCTTCCTCAGGATGTGAATATGACAGATTGATCAGTGCATGCAAATCTAGCAACTTCAGCTTCCCCTGCTCAGATGTTAACAGCCTGAGACTACACACAGTCATGGAAATGTGGTAATTGACTCAACCCACCTGACCCCAGATTTTCTTTAACTATGTCTGCCCTTTCTTCATTGCTTTGCCACTGTTCGTCAAGGTTCTAGGACCAACCTATGTGAGACATGGCCCCTGACAGAGGAAAATGTAAAAATTACACTTATAGGTTGAGAGGACATTTTGGACAAAACCCTGGTAGTGCAGACATTAAATCTAACGATTGACTGATGGTATCACATGAAACAAAAAAACTTTGGAGTAGCAAAGAATATCATTTTTTAGTATGAAGAAACAGCCTACAGAATAGGAAAAAATATTTGTTAGCTACCTCTGTGACACAGAATTACTGTCTAGAAAGTAAAAAACAACTCAGAAACACAAACAACAAGGAAAAAAACATTCAAATGAAAAGTGCATCATGAAATTAAACAGAGTTCTCAAAATATAAAATGCAAATGTCTGAGAAAAAATTTTCTATATATTCTACATCTTTAGCTGTCAGACAAATGCAAATTAAAAACTTTGTCATTTCATTTTATCTCGTTCAGAATGGCTAATATTTTTTAAATGACTACAAATTTTAACATGGCTCTTGGGAAAGGGGAATACTGATTTACTGTTATTGACAGTGTAAACTAGTATAGCCACTATACAAGTGTGGAGTTGTACAAAAAGCTACAAGTGCAGCTATACCATTCTTAGACACAAACACAAAAGACTATATTTATTCCAGAGACATCTGCTATTCCATGGTCATTGCTATTCTATTCACAACATTCAGGAAATTGAAACAGATAGTTGTCCATCAATCAATGAATGGATAATGAAAATATGGTATATTTACACATTGGCAACAGTATTAATCTATTAAGAGACATAAAATTGAGAAATTTTTGAACAAATGATGGAACTGGAAAATATCTTCTTCACTGAGGCTATCCAGGCCATGATAGATAAATAACATATGTTTTCTCTCATTTGTGATGTTAGCTCAAAATCTTCAGAACTTTTTGTTATATTTTTAAAACACATAGAAGTCAGAAAATTAATAATAAGCTATGATGGGAAGATAAAGTGTCCAAGGAGTGACATACAAATAGTGATATACAAAGAGAACAGGAAATAATGGAATAGGAAGTGTTAAATGGAGTGGGAGATGGGAAAGCACAGTATAGGAGGGGATGTAGGGAAGGATAATTAGCACTAAAAATCTGTAAAAGTCATTTGTAAACCTACTATTTCAGTTGCTTTATAGAATATAAACATGTAAAATAGATTTTAAGTGAAGTTACCCCCTATTGGGGCAATAATACCCCTAATAGATACCATAGGCTGACAAATACAAATTCCAGTGACTGAATTGCTTTTTCTCAATTGGAGTTGTTGTCAAATGAGGTACTAGAGACTCCCAAAATTACAAGCTATTGTCATTGCTTTTGTAGCTGGAGTTATCTCCAGTCCCGTCTGTGCCTGCAGCCACTCAGGCCCAAATAAACACACAGACGCTTATATTATTTAAACTGTTTGGCCTCATGGCTCAGGCTTCTTGCTATCTAGTTCTTATATCTTAAATTAACCCTTTTCTATTAATCTGTAAGTTGTTACGTGGCTTGTGGCTTACCAGTACTTTACCATGCTTCTCATGGCGGTGGCTGGCAGCATCTCTTGACTCAGCCTTCAACTTCCCAGAATTCTTCTCTCTCTTTGTCCCACCTATACTTCCTGCCTGGCTACCGGCCAATCAGCACTTTATTTATTAACCAATCAGAGCAAAACATTCACAGCATACAGATATCCACAGCAGACAAATACAAATTCTGGTGACTGAATTGCCTTTTCTCAATTGGACTTGTTATCAAATGAGGTACTAAAGACTCCCAAAATTACAAGCTATTGCCATTGCTTTTGGTTGCCCTCTAGAACTTGATAAAACTCTGTTGCTAAAGATACCATATAATTTTTTCACAGAACATAGAGAAATCAATCTGATATTAACCTGGAATGTTCATCTCTGCTGGCTTGAAACTGCCATGGATACTACTGGAAGAGTAAGGGCAATCATTAATCTTACACAACTGTGAGCTACAGTAATGACCATCCTGGCAAGACATGCCCAATGTTACAACTGTCACACTATTGTCATGGGAATAACACACCATTTTCTGAATGGATTTAAGTCCTGCTTCACAAGGCAAAATCCATGCATGGCACCACAACTGGGGCCAAAAATCTGTGCTTAGATAAGGAATAATCACCAGAAAATGATCTCCCTTTGTTACTCTGATAAAAGATCATAGTATTAAATTGACTCCTAATGGCCTATCATAGATTATTCTCATAGAGTAGTGCAGTTCTCAAACAAGAAAGAGATGATACTATTTGCAGTGGGTGGAGATTAACACAGAGACCCTCAACTGGTCAAGGTGCTGAGAATAAGAGTATGTAGAGTTCTCATCCCCAAATTGGACATCCATATCAACCCTTCCTGCCAATTCTTAGGGATTATTGCAGAAATGTGGGTAGAAAGAATGCAAAATAGAGGCATTGCATGACTACAAGGAAACAGTGATTTCTGGACACAATGGTGATTCTGCATATATAAACTTAATGGTTGTGATAGTATGTACAAGACCTGTGTTAAATCCCAAACCATAACAAATATCAGCATGAAGATGGAAGATGGGCATGAAGTTTTGTCTCCATCAGAGTTAAAGCTATTAGTAATTGATAACTGCTGGGGGAAGTGAGAGTTAATTTTCTTTAAGTGTGTGATCCCTGCTAGGTCAACCACCTAAGAGAACATGGGCAGCATTAATTGGACTCAGTGAGCTTAAACAAAATGAGGACACATAGTTGGGTGGGGTGGAAGAGGGGTGGATCAGAGAGAAGTATGAGGACATAGATGAATATGATAAAAATACAATTCATCAAATTCTTAAAGAATCAGTAAAAAGAGACCACAGTTAGATGAACTTATGAATATTTACTCACATATCATGTTAAATAATTATCCCTCATATACAAAATGGGTGTTGATTTATATAAAAATTACATTGTAATATAGCAGAAAATAAGAGTAAAATTTGAAGTATATTTCTGTTATTTACTATTGCATACAATTTAAGATTTAGTTAAATATTAATATTTAAGTTTTATAGATGAAGCATGTTAAACACCAGTACATTCTCAGGAACTTTTTTTGTTTGAAAAAGAATCTTAATATTATAACAAGAAGATATATTTATCCAAGATAGCATTGATTAGCTGTCATTTCATAAAACCAAACAATGAAACATTACTGAGGATTGGCCAGGTGAGACAAAGGGTAAAGTTTCTAGCTGTCAAGACTAGAGACCTGAATTCAATCTACAGATTCCATGGTGGATGTAAAGGAGGGACTCCAAATGTTGTCCTCTGAACTCAACCTACACCCTGAGGTAGGTATACATATGCATGGACATGTGCTCACACATATTCATATACTACTAATTAATATAATTAAAAATACTAAAACACACATGAACTTTATAATCAGAACTAATTCTATGTAGTTTATTCTCTGAGGAATATAAATGAATGTAATTAGTGGTAAACATTGCTACACTCAGGTAAAATGTTTACCATTATATTACGGAATTAAAAGTGTAAAGCCTATAATTCCCATTTATTTTTGCCTATGTTACGTATATAGATCATGTTTATGCAAGAAGAATGATCCTAGAATTATTTTAAAGTATTGATTTTATCTTTTTCTCATCTCACCTAACCTGTATTTCACAATGTGTAGCACTGTCTTAGGTAACAAACTAATGCAAGTATTTGTCTATAGGTATCATCATTCATTTGCTCATTGATGAATTTTAGAATATGAGGCATTTCTCAAGTTGTGTTCTGCCAGTCTTCAAAAATCTTCCATTATCTATGAGCAAATAATAAAATGTTATCTAGTAAATCTGCTCTTGCTGGTGAACCTATTCTTATTGATGATTTTTGCATTATTGAGAGTTTCAAATTACAATGTTAAAATTTTAGTATATTAAAGAGCCATAGAATTGAGTACTTAGAGCTGAGCCTGGCATTACTGGAATGTAATCACAACACTCAGGAAAACTGAGGCAGAATAATTTCAAGTTCAAGACCTGTCTGGTCAGAAGACAGTGTTGAAAATCATTCTGTACAACTTACCTACACCCTGTCTCAAAAGAAAATATGCATAAAGAAACCATGGACATAGTGTAGTGGTCAGGCACTTAGCCTAATATCAAGCACTAGTACTTCAAAATTTAATACAAATAACAATAACAATTGATGGAATAAAGAATAAATAGGAAATTGGATATTAAGCTATCTTTTTTTTTATAGTATGAGTGATATCAGAAAGTCCCCTTACAGAGGACTATGAAACAGCAAAAAGAGGTCTTAAGATGGGTTGGGAAGAAAAGAAAAAAAAGTGGGCAATACAATATAAAAGTACAGGTGACAGAAAAAGAAATAGAACTGAGGCTATTGGAGTAAAGAGAAGACCAGCAGGGGTGGGAATGGATCTCTGCCTTCCCAGTGCTGGGATTACAGTTACATGTTGCCTATGCCTGACTTTAAACAAAAAACAAAAAACAAAAAACAAAAAACAAAAAACAAAAAACAAAAAACAAAAAACAAAAAACAAAAAACAAAAACAAAACATGAGTTCTTGCGGGGCAGCAGGGGTACATGCCTTTAATCGCAGCACTCGGGAGGCAGAGCCAGATAGATCTCTGTGAGTTTGAGGCCAGCCTGGTCTACAGAGAGATTCAGGACAGGCACCAAAACTACACAGAGGAAACCTTGTCTCAAAAAACCAAACCAAAACAAAACAAAACAAAGCAAAAGCAAAACAAACTCAGACCTGCGTGCTTGCATGGCATCTATTTCACTAATTGAACTAACTGATCCATCTCCCCAGCCTACAATTGTACAAATTTTGTAATACCTTCCTAAGACTGGAGGGTATTTCAGTTTTTACATATGCATAACTGAGAACTTAAGAACTCTCTTAAAGAATACTTGATTCTTTGTAAATGTCAGTGTCATTGTTACTGGGTTTTTAAACTTGTCAAAACTCATTAGGTTGTATAACCCGACACTGGGAAAAGGATGAAACAAACAAAGGGAAATTAAATCTTAAACACTTTTACAGATTTTTTTTCCTCCTGAAAGAAAGGAAGAGTTCCCTTAGCAATTCAGTGAACATAATTTAATTTTGTAATACTGTTCACTCAGTCACAGTAAAATGATTTAGGCTTCATGGTGACCCAAAATAAAATCTATCTTGCCTGTATTCAATTTAGATTTGATTATTTATTACTGCTTTGGTTTGAATTGAAAGCCCCCCATCTGTGTGTGTGTGTGTGTGTGTGTGTGTGTCTGTCTGTCTGTCTGTCTTTGTCTCTATGTCTGTCTGTCTCTTTCTGCCTGTCTGTCTGACTGTCTTTCTCTCTCTCTCTGTGTCTCTCTCTCTGTGTCTCTCTCTCTGTGTCTCTGTCTCTGTCTCTGTCTCTCTGTCTCTCTGTCTGTCTGTCTGTCTCTCTCTCTCTCTCTCTCACACACACACACACACACACACACACACACACACACACATACACACACACTTAGTCATATTTTTCCAGATGATGGCACTGTTTTGTAGACTTTGAATCTTTTAAGACATGCATATCAGTAAGCAGAGGGTGGGTCTTTGAGTCAAAGACCAGCTTTGCTTCCAGTCTTGGTATCTGCCTTGTAGTCTGGAATGTCTTCTTACTGCCTGGGAACCACTTTGCCTTGCTTTCCTTGCATGAAAAACCTACCCTACCTTCTGAAACAAGGAAATAAACCTTTATTCCATATATTTGTTTCTGTCAAGTTTTCTGTCACAGCAGCGAGTAAAGTACCTAATAGAAGTCTTATTAGAGTAGTTGTTGAGGTAACTACTTAATCAGTATCAACAAATCACAACTGTTTCTAACTGGAGGCCAAAGTTTATATAAAAATTATGCCATTTTTTCTTTCTCTCTCCTGCTAAGATGATTCATTTCCATGTCCCCAGGAGATTCAAGCCCTTAAATTTCATTTATTAAAAATATTGATCCAATTGGCACATAACCCAAATAATGGTTTGTAAGTAAATAAGGCCAGAAAAGAAAAGCTTCCTACAGGCATTCTCCTTAACTTTGCATGGACTGAATCAGAGGAACCAATGGTATTTCTGAAATGAGGATTTATCTCTTTCAAGGGCTGTATATTGGATTCATCTGTGTCCTTGTGATATTTCCTGGCTATTGATTGCAAAGAAAGAAACCAGAGTCTCCTGTATTCTATTTCAGTGTCCTTCCATTTATTTGTACTGTGCAAAGAGTCCTTGGAGAGAACGTTCAGATTGCAATAAGGAAATTGCATTTTCTGGGTATAGATAAAATGGACCCACTGAAGCACTCCTGTGAACTCTAGTGGTTGTGATAGTCCTTGAATATGATTAGCCAGAGTGCAATGAGATATGTATGGTCCATGGAGGTGACCTACTCAGTTAAAGTAGACAAGATTATGATCTTAAAAGGAAAAAAATATGCTAAGGAGAGTTGAATTCAGCATAGGAATACACTATTCTAGAAATTGCCTTAGCAGTACCAAATATATGAATCAAAAGAAAAAGTTTTAAACAATAACTTGACTTGCTTATATTTCCCTTGGCATAATTTATTTAGAATTTTAGCTTTCTCTGTAGTCTTAACATATGCTATACTATGCCTCAGTTAATTATATGTTCACATTATTTTCAAGAAAATGGTTGAGATTCTTTCTTACACCTGTCACAATTGCTAAGATCAATAACACAAGTGATAGCTAATGGTGGTGAAGATAGGGTGCAAGGAGAACACTCCTCCATTTCCAGTAAGAGTGGAAACTTGTACAGTCACTAAGGAAATCAGTATGGCATTTCCTCAGAAAACTGGGAATCGATCTACCTAAAAACCCAGCTACACCAATTTTAGGCATATACTCAAAGGGTGCTTCATTCTCCCACAAAGACAGTTACTCAACCTTATTCACTGTGCTTTATTCAAAGCAGCCAGAAACTGGAAACATCCGTCAACCAAAGAATGGATATTTCTGTCAACCAAAGAATGGATAAAGAAAATGTGCTACATTTGCAAAATGGATTATTATCCAGCTGTTAAAAAACTGACATCATGAAACTCGCAGACAAATGGATGCAAGTATAAAAAATTCATCCTGAGTGAGATTAACCCAGACCCAGAAGGATAAATATGGTGTGGATTCACTTATAAGAGAATATTAGCCATTAAAAAGAAGATAACCAAGCTATGATTAGTAGACCCAGAGAAGTTACATAAAGAGGAGGGGTCATAGGCTGAATCTCCTTGTGAAAGGGAAATAGAATAGATTTTACAGGTGTACTGGAGCAGGAGGGGATTAGAGAAGGAAGGATAAGGTTGAGAGGAATGGAATGCAGAGAAAGATGGAATTGGGAGGCATTTGGGGGATGAGGTGAAAACCCAATACCGTGGAAACTTCCTGGAATCTACAAAGATGATCCTAATAAGGACTATGACCAATAGGGATATGGAGTCTCAACTTTTCATCACTTGTAGCCAGGTAAGATGTACAGTGGAGGAACTGAGCTGCATTTAATTGAGTTGTTGGTCAATGGGGGAATCCCATGGAAATCCCCAAACAAACCAGGCTGATGCTAAGAGAAAGGATTGCTCTCCACAAACTGACAACAGGGTCCTATTGCTGTGGACAACATCCACACAACTCATTTAACATGGAGAAGTTTAGCTAGTGCCTATGTGGAGCCTTCACCTCTATGTTCTAGTCTCTTTGGTACAGGAGGGTAATCTGCAAGTTACCAAAAGAGAAACATGGTCAAAAAACCAGCCATAGAACCTTTAACCTACAACCTGTCCTGCCTGCCAAAGTATTGTAGCTAGAGTTTTCCTGCCTGGCCCACAGTCAGTACAAATCTCTCTCACCTGCCAGTCCCACAGCCCTCAGACCCAACCAAGTAAACACAGAGACTTATATTGGTTACAAACTGTATGGCCGTGGCAGGCTTCTTGCTAACTGTTCTTACAGCTTAAATTAATCCATTTCCATTAATCTATACCTTGCCACATGGCTCGTGGCTAACTGGCATCTTCACATGCGGCTTGTCATCATGGCGGCTGGCAGTGTCTCTCTGACTCAGCCTTTCACTTCCCAGGTTTTTTTCCTCCTTGTCCCGCCTATACTTCCTGCCTGGCCACTGACCAATCAGTGATTTATTTATTGACCAATCAGCAACACATTTGACATACAGATCATCCCACAGCAAAGTATTATAGGGCAATGGTGACACAGAATTTGTGGTAGTAGCCAACAAATATCTGATTTGCCTTAAGGACCATTCCATGAAAAGGAACCTATACCTGATACTACTTTGGTGACCAAGAACTAGTAGATAGTCCAGAGACTTAGGATAAAACCAAATACTACTGGTCTTAAAAAAGTATAATAAAATGATTCCTAATAATATTGTGCTATATTCAAAGATCAGTGCCTTCTTCCTGAAGCAAATGTGAATTTTCTTTTTTTTTCTTTTTTTTTTTTTTTTTTTTTTTTTTTGGTTTTTCGAGACAGGGTTTCTCTGTGTAGCTTTGCGCCTTTTCCTGGAACTCACTTGGTAGCCCAGGCTGGCCTCGAACTCACAGAGATCCGCCTGGCTCTGCCTCCCGAGTGCTGGGATTAAAGGCGTGCGCCACCACCGCCCGGCGCAAATGTGAATTTATGCAGAGACCCACATCCAGACATTATGAGGAAAGAGTGTAAATTAGAGGTCTCTATCAAATCCTCCTCTCTGAGCTTAGGGATTCTTTGGGAAGAAGAGGTAGAAAGATTAAGAGTCAGAGGTAACAGAAGATACCACGAATATCCTGGTCCTCTGAATCAACTAAGAAAGGCACATTTGAGCTTACAGAGACTGAAGCAGCAGCAAGCACAGGGCCTACATGGGTCTTCACCAGGCCCTCTGCATAGCTATTAACTTAATGTTTTTATGGGGTTCCTGAGTGTGAGAACAAGTGTGTCTCTGACTCTTCTTTCTGCCTGCTCTTGGGACTCTTCTTCCTGTTGGATTGCTGTGTCCAACTTCAATTTGATGATTTTGTTTGATCGTATTTATATTTCATTTAGCCATGTATGGTTGTCATCTTTTAGAAACCTGTTCTTCTGTAGTTAGAGACAGAAAGGGAGTAGATCTCAAGAATAGGATAGGTGGGGAGTACTTGGGAGAAATAGAGGTAGGTGAAACTATAGTCAGGATTTATTATATGAAAAATAATATATTTTCAATATGAATAAAAAAATAAATATTTTGGAGTAATAACTATTTTTGGATAGTTTTTCAGAGAATGAAAACATAAATGAAATGTACTTTTGTGGACTTCTTCATTTTTATTTAATTAAAAGAAGAAATAAAATGAAATATAGAAATAGTATATTATTTCCTTAATATTTGTCATTTACTTGATCACTTACAAATAATCACTAAAATATATTTATATGGAAACAAGTGAACACTATTGACAACTGAAAAACATCTCTGAAATTAAATATCATGTTAGTAGCTAACATTATACGTGTGTAAAACATTGTAAAATTGTGCAATGCTATTTGAAATAGTTAAATTTAAGAATATACTCTTGATACATAGGGTACAGAATAGAAGATAAACGTTATACTTCCCTTTAAATATGCACATCTCTTATCCTGCTTTACTATTGGTCTATAGCGCTGAGTAGGTGAAAGCCATTAACCCCTTACATTCCTTGTCCTTGCATCACTTGGGGATGTTTTTTCCTATCCCAAGCCAAGATATCATTGCACTCATCACATAAGAGATAGTGATTATCATCTCTTATCTCATCTAAGCCCTTGCTATGATAATCAAAAAATGGTCACTAAGAAAAGAGAATAATTTAAATTCTTCACATTCAAGTTATATGTGATTCTGTCCCTACCCCAGAATTTTAAGCCATTAATCAGTTTTGCTCTTGGTTTATTGTCTGCATGACAGTATTTCTGCAAATAAATTCATAGGAGAAGTTCATCAGGTTAGAACAGTCTTAGTTACTAGAATGATAGTGTGTCTCTTTGGTGGGCCGTAGTACCTAAAATATTATAACCTATATGTGAAACTATTTATATTGCATCTATGTAAAACATTGTTTTTTTTAAATTTATGTAGTCATTCCTTTTAAAAGGAAAATATTTCTTTGTAAGTAGAACAGTATTTAAATAAGACTTTTTTTAGTACCCCAAATCAACCACTCATGTACTTTGTTTCACTTAGCCACACTTAACATTAGATCTCTGGGACAAAAGGAAATAATATCTTTCTCATTGAGAGGTCATGAAAATTAATTATATATATATATATATATATATATATATATATATATATATATATATGGCTTTTTAAGCATATTTAAATGCTTTCTTATTTTCAATGAAAATATTTTGGAGGATGCTGAAGATTTCAGAATTGTAAAATCTAAATTTCTATCATGACTAATTTGCCCTTTCTTTGAATTCCTGTTATATTACAATGGGCATATAAGTTCTTGTTCATAACATAAAAATTTAAATAACATTAAATATTATGATATTTTCTTGTTCTTTCCTATGATTGTCTTGAAGATATATTACATGTTTAGATATATAGTTAAAAATATTCATGTAATCATGCCATATTGATATTTTAAATTGCCTTATAATGTAGCTATTTATATTAATCTGTCTAAATATTAACCTTTCTTCCTGTTTTTCAGCTTATATTTCTATCTTACTTGTGTGTGAAATCTTTCTCCAATGTCTTTTCTTGTCTGAAATAGTTTTATATATTTCTTTTAAAGGGTCATTTTAAGTCACTTTAACATTGAAAGAATTGACACATTTCTTTATCTCTAAATATACTTATGTTTTTATTATAGTAAAATATTTTAAAAATAAAAATTTTCATGACATTAAAGCACTGATTGAGGCTAAACATAGTCCCTTTGATGTATGTAGACACTGTACATGTGGGTAGAATAGGCAAACATAAGTCTTTGTTCAAAAATTTACTATAGCACTATATATGTTGACAGAAAACGATAAAGCTTAGGAAAAACACCTCCTAAATAGAGTTTCAATTTTGCTTTGGATTTAGAATAACCCAAGTAGTTAGATTTTCTATAAAAATGTTTATATTCTCTAGATATAATTTTGGAATGATCATAAAACTAACATATATGAGTGTGTGTGAGTTAGAAAGGAAAAAAATAGGAGAGAGAGAGAGCATTTCGGTTTAATTGTGACATGACTCAAAAATGAGTAAGAAATGAATAAGTAAAAGTTTGCAGAGATTTGTGCAAAGCTGATTTTAAAACAAATTAGAACATGTAAGCTTTGTTCTTACACTGGTAATGATTTTACAAATCTTTTAGCTTATTTTATTACTGTTCTGTGTCCAATTTCCAGTGTGAAGTAACCTGCCAATCTTTCTCTATGCTTATTTCAAATTCCTAGAGCATATAGCCAAACTGAAAATAACAACTGTGATTGATTGTATTTTATATATAGATATGATAAACTGACAATGTTTCTTTCTTGTCCATTTTGTTGGGGGTTGTAATTAGGGAACTGTGAATATTCTGAAATTAGTCACTCCATTAAGTAAATTGGATCACATTTGTAGATAACAGCTCTCTCAATATTTGATATGTCCTTACTCATCAACATAAGAATCTTTACAATATGAAAGATTTGTCAACTAAAATACATATTGTTTCTGATCAAGAGCAGGATTTCTTAAAACAATGATGTAGGAATGAAAGTTTCATTACGTTATGACACATTCAAAATTTTCCAACCATTGTAAAGACATTAAATTACTGATATGATTCTTCACAGTGCACTTTTAGCTAGAATGTCAACTGTGTGGGAATTACTTGACATAATGGCTCCATAATACAGATAATATCAATAAATATGCTTTAGAGACCTACAGAAATACCATTTCTTCAGGATTTCTCAGAGCGTTAACATAACCATGTACATTATAGGTTAAAAAAAACATACAATGGACCATGTTCATAATACTTATTTCCAAAAAGGTGATTCTACTTTTACATTAAAAGTTCATAGAACCTTTTGGAAAATTGTTATAACTCATATAATAATAATCCTAATGAATGATATGCTATGTTCGTAATTACTGGCTTCACATGCCTACCTACAATTATTGAAAGTATTTACAAACCTTCATTTTCTTACTATATGGAAGAATTTCACATGAAGTTTTCTGTGATGTAGTTGATGTTTTAAATACAAAGTAGACCATCAAAAACTTCAAATAGATACCATGTCTAATAACATGAATAATGAATAATATCTTTGGAGTACAACTGTGCATATAATTTTGAATGAGATATATGCTTGTCCTTTAGATAAGTGAAATTCATGCATGTAGTATATTTTTTCTTCTTGGTCCAATTTATGGTTTTGTACTTGTGAACCAATATAGTATCAGAAAATATAATCCATTTCTTTCCAAATATAATTGCAAACATTTTGTTTGTTATTTTCAGTTGGGAATATGACACAGTATAATAGTTAAAAAAAGATGAATATTTGGTTGTTGTTATTCTTGTTATAGAGCTGTTATGAACATGAAAAACTTGATTATTGTGTGGGATGATGAGGATTTCACCTTCAACAAAGCCCTGGTCATTAGGGGTGAAAAAAGTTAGAAAATCCCTGGCTCATGAAGAGAAATATATTTAGCCAGAACATGTAGTAGAAGACTTCTACAATGTAGTGGAAGACACCTATAAAAAACAAATATTTTCTTTTCTAAAGATATATTACTTATACATGCATAAATATTTTGCCTGTAAGTATGTATATATGCTACATACAAGCCTGGTGCCCAGGGAATGCAGAAGAGCACATCATAGTGCCCTGAAACTGGAGTTCCCAATGGCTGTGAAGTACTACGTAGGTTCCAGGGAAGTGAATCTTGGTCCTCTGCCAGAACAACACATGTTTTTAACTGCTGAGCCATCTCTCCAATCACAAAACATGTTCTTACCTTTCTTTTAATGTCATATGTGTGGCAGTGTGTTGTTATAAAGCACAATGACTATAGATACTAACAGGTGAATGAATGTCTTCAAAGTGTCTCTGAAAACTTCATTTTAATCCAGATTTTCACAATAATTTGTTAATTGAAATTCTTTGTTTATTTTTCTGTGTATCCTAGCAGAAAAGAATAAGCATCTGTCCTGTGTCAGATGTAGAATTAACTTGGCTAGATAAGCACAATAGTCATGCCAAGCAGCCAGCACCAAGGACAAAGTAGTGTGCAGTGGCCTGGAGATCCTATGGAAACATGTTAGTATTGATTAGGGTCAGTATTAGGAGCTACTGTGGCTATAGCCCATGCTGTTTATCCTGCAGGGAGATGGAGAATGCAGTGCAACAGTGCAGCCCACAGGCTACAGACATAGAGATTGAGACAAGGAGCCTCAGAGTGGTGGTCACCAAGGGCCAGAAGGTTTGTGTCAGCCAGGAGCTCATACAGAACTTGCCCCAAGATGACCTTCCTAGCTACAATATCATCTCGACTCTGGGCAACAGCAGGAGATCTGAGACAATTCTTGGTAGTGGTCCAGTATTTATGGTGCTTCAGAAACCAGAAACCTTGAACCAGACCAAGGATTCATTGCAATGAATATTTGCATGCTAAGTTTTGGGCAAAAACATACTGCATGACACAATGCAGTTTCCAAGGCCATGCCGATGTCCATGGTATATGCTGCTGCCTGAGGCCATGAAATGCCAGTGGGTTGTGCTACCACAGGGGGCCTTGTTGATGTGAGTGGCTTGCACTGCCACCTGAGGCCATGTTAATGTCTATAATCTGTGCTGCTGCAGAGGGCCATGTTTGGGTCCATGGACAATACTGCAGCAGAGGTCTGAGTTGATGGCTGTAGTCTATACTGCCACTGGAGACCATTCTGAGGTCTAGGGCGCATGCTGATGCTGAAAATCATGTAGATGTCCTTGGTTCATGCTGTCACCAGAAACCATATGGAAGTCCATGATCCATGCTCCCACTGACTGTAAATGCAAAGAAGCTGCTTTTGCAGTGGTATCTATGAGTGCAAGCTCACAGCTGACAAAGATGATGTAGATGGCTTCTGTGGCGAAATGTATCCCCCATAAAAAGTAAGAGCCTATATAGAAAATCATGGAAGAGAAGTCTTAAATGTTTCCATAAGGATGCTGAAATGTAGTTATCCACAATTGATGGCAAATGGCTAGGGTGCAGGTGGGGAAGGACTTGGTTGTCTTTAAGGGCATGGCCACTGGGAGTTTGACCATGCTCCAGTAAGTATATGGGCAAAATAAATTGTACTTGTTTTTTTCTTCTTCTTTTTTGTTTGGAGGGGTGTCTCAAGGGTGGGAGGGACAGACCTGGTAGGCCTTGGAAGTGATTGGGGTCCATGATGTGAAATTCCCAAATAATCAATAAAAATATGTTGAAAAACATTAACTTGGCTAAAGGTTTATTGCTTCTCTAGGGGCATGTTTCATACCTGTCTAAAGATGTGGTGGGTAATGTGTATTGGAGGTCACAATTTAAGAAGCTAGTGTCACCTTCTAGAATTATAAAATATGTCAAAACATCTAAAACATAAATAGTATAAATTCTGAATAGTGAAAATGTGTCATAATTCAGTCAAATAATAACAATACCAACCAAAGCATAGAGTAGGACAGAAATAAATGATTTATGAGTATACTAATGAATTAATAAATGTAGTTTGGGGAACCCTTGACTGGGTACCTCATCTCCATACTATTAAAATCAACCATTATTATTTGTATAAAAATTAAGATAAGTGATATTATTGGGAATAATTTCACTTACCATTCAAGCATATATTGACTTAACTTGGTGTTTTTCATTATTATAAAAACTTCTGACTACAGGCCCTTAATGTCTGTATCACTAGTAGCCAGCTAAGGAATTACAAACAAGAATATAGTCAACATCCTGTGCAATTGAACAAATTATTCATGCATTTCGGTACATAAAGAGAAGTAAACCTGTGGGGGGAAATAAGTAAATGCATGACTGTATCATGTTAATGCATACTGTGAAAATAAACACAACATTTACTAAAATCATAAACTGAAGGTAGACAACTATATCTATATCAAATATGAAAGGACAAATCATACCTTAACTTCTTAGAGGCTAATTTTAGTCACAGCTATTAGAAAAATATTTTATTTTCCCTTGGTGTTTAATAGCAATTTATATTGTCATATGTTATTCACTCTGTGTTATATAATAGATACACCCTTTATCCACGACTTTTTAAATATCTTTAGTCATAACTCAGTTTTCTAACATAATTGTGGAGTTGGAACTATTTTCTTTTGACTATGTAAAGTGAGAAAAATATTTTTAATACTTTTAAAATAGTTTCCTCAGCTACTAAAAATTATGATTAACTTTCCTTGGTGAGGGATGACAGCTAAATTTATCTTTGCATATAGTGATAAATATTTAGAATGTAGTCAGAATTTATGCCAGTTGAATAAAGTGGTGGTTGTAGGTTCTCTTCTAAGATCCATGACTTCAGTACGGCTAAGTTTCCAGGACCAGGCATAATTTTCATCTTGTTTAGAAGGATTTAAATCAATTATTGGTTACCACCCATGTATGTGTGCCACTACTGTACCCTTTGGGTTATTGTGCAGTGCTCATTATTTGTTGTGTGGCTCATAGGCATAAGACACTTGATTGTGTCTTTCATATGGAAGCTTTCATGGTGCCTTCTGGTACCATGAAAGGTAGTCCCCAGGAAGAACGACTTTCAGAATAACAGATCCAGCTTGAGGCCTCTGGATCTTGTGTTCAATGTACATAGTGTCTTCAACAATAGAAACTAACCTTCCATCTCTACAAGAAAACCAAGGACAATAGCAGTAACCTATAGAGTTGTGGGAGTTTATTGGACAACTCTGATCAAAAATTTACAATCCCAAAGATGGTTTCTTATGCCTGGCAATGGAATTTTGTTACATAGTCTTTGGCTTTTGGAGGGACCATTGTCAGTCTAGATGGAAACTTTTAATTTAAATTAGATATGTATATTTATATATTAGCCTAGGTGTATTATACATATTTTAGGTATATAGTTAATTGTATGATACTTTATGATTTTTTCAGATATCTTTACTGCTGTTTTATACTCCTCCTTCATTCTCCTTTTATCTTCTTCCCCCTCCCTATCTAGATTCCCGTTCCCCACATGTCCCATTATCCCCATCTGATCACTTTCTAAGGAAATTCTCTTTATAACAAATGGAATCCATTACAGAAAGCCACAATGAATAATAAAGCAGATTGGAGCTCAGTCCCAACTAATAGACCTATAACAGAACTCATGTTCTTAAGGCTTGGAGATCATTGAAGAAGGGGGAGAAAAAAGACTGTAGGACCCAGAGGAACAGAAAGTTTGCTTTATGTCTCCTAGAACTGTGAAAAGTTACACACAAGAAGTCTCACTGACATGACTGCTTAAGCATAATCTGAACAAGGATGACAACAATAAATATATTATTATAGATAGGGGAAAGTTCTTGAGCCCTTAACCCTAAACAATGTATTACAGGCAACTAAGAAATATTGAGTGTAGGAAACAGTCTTCCCCAGGGAAGTGTAACATAATTTGTTGTCTAACACCAAATGATCAGCCAAAAAAAAACACATATACATGTAACATTATTCAGGCAGAGCAGGTTGGATTTATATATGAAAGAGTATACACATATCAAAGAAAAAGAGGCACAAATTTGAAAGAACAATTTGGAGGGAGGAAAAAGAAGGTGGGAATGATGCAATTATATTATAATTACAGAGAATAAAAATATTTTTAAATTATGTGTAAATATGAATATTGTTACAATGATCAAAAGAGAAAGTATGTGAAGAATATAGGAATGTACATTCCTTAGAATAATAAAAATTGATTAATTAAAAATAAAATATAGCTTAGAACACAGATTGTGGAAATGTATAAGAAGTATTAGAATACTGTATTTTCTACTTTCCCTAACTTAACCAGAATGGATTTGAGATTATCTACTATGAAACAATGGTGATATTTTATTTGTATTAAAATGTTATTTGTATGTTAATAAATAAAGTTGCCTGGGGGTCAGAGCTATTAGCAAGCCATAGGAAAGCAGGGCAGTGGTGGCGTACTCTTGTAATCCCAGCACTTGGTGGGCAGAGCTGGGTAAGTCTCTGTGTGTTCAGGGATACAGCCATTATTGGATACACATGCCTTTAATCAATACCAATCATGGAAAACCTGGAGGCCTATACAGACAGGCCGTGAGGAGGCGGTTATGTGGTTGGGTTTACAACCAATGAGAAGGCAGAACAGGAACTCTATATAAAGACTTTAACACAGGGGTAGCTCTGGTTCAGAGAGGTAGGACCACCGCAGGAGGAAGGGTAAGGTTTTAGCTCTTAGCTCTGACCTCTTGGCTTTCTTCTTTGCATTGGTTCTGTGTTTCTTATTTAATAAGAAGGTTGGTTACATCTACAAAACAATGTATAAAAAGATAAAATAAATTATGAGTTAGTGGGTTAAGGAACTGATGGTATAGGATGACCTTATATCCACATTAAATGATTATTGGATGGAGATTTGGGGGATGTGCCTTGTTTGTTTTATTATTTAGCAGTGTATCCTTGGATTTTTCCTCAGTTACCTGATAGAAGAGTGAGAAAGAAAGTAAAAATCAAAAAGTCTCCGAATGTTTAGTCTCAAAATAAGAACTCGTATTCTGCTCTGGCAGTTTTCTCAGAGTAGATAATAATGCTAGTTCCTTAGCAAGGGGTGGTAATAGACTCCGCATCTCATTAGAACAGGTGAAAAGTTACATGACATAGACTGTTGAATCAGAAAAAGGAGGACATCTGCAATAATATTTGCAATCAGTCATTATATATATAATCAAGTTCCTACTTACAATGTGACTGAAAGAAGGATGTTTTGGATGGCCATATTAAAGAAAGATGCTATGGGTAATAAGAAAGACCAATCTCATAAATTAGAAAATTGGAAGCAGCTCTGAAGCATTGGTTATCAAATCATTTAATATGTTGAATGTATTCTGTATCTTAGAACTTAGGTAACTTCACTGTAACTACAACCGTGGATAAGATGCTGTACACGGAAACATGTTACTACAGAAATATAAGCACATGAAGAAAGGTAAGATGGCGGATGCAGATGACTAAGGGAACACTGAGCAAATTGAAACTAATGTATGCCTAAGCATAATAAAGGACCAGCAGTAATTTTTAATCATTGCCTATGATACCTTAATTCCTTGTGATTTATTATTTTACTTAATTTTAACATAATTACACACATATTAAAACTTTTCATTTTTACTACCCCATATGAGGAAAACTAGAATTTAAACACTGATGAAATTCAAACTCTATATGTTTTCAAAGTATTAAAGTGATGGTAATCACTGAAGCAACCCATGGTTTAAATAATGAAAGAATTTTGAAATAATAAAATACAGTAAGTTTTACAGAATTGGTAATGGAACCAAAGAACATGATTGATGGGGGAATGTCTTTCTGTATGCTGCGAATATATGTTGCTTTGATTGGCTGATAAATAAAGCTTTTGGCCTATGGCAAGGCAGCTTACAGGCAGATGGGAAATTTAAAGAGAGACAGAAGGAGGTGGGGAGAGATGTCAGTGAGCTGCCCAAGGAGCAACATGTAATGGGACACAGGTAAGGTCACAGAACATGTGGTGATACATAGATTAATAGTTTTGGCATAATTTAAGATATAAAAGCTAGCTAGCAAAAGGCTTGAGCCATGGCCATGAAGTTATAATTTATATAAGCCTCTGTTTGTTTACTTGGGGGACGTGAGTGGAAGAGATTTGTTCCAACCACCAGCAGGCCGGGGCACAGGAAATCTTCCAGCTACAAATGGCGCCCAATGACTCGAGTTTCCACTTGAAACCTGAAAATACTTAATAAGCAATTCTAAACGGAACCAACAACAGGTTACTGCTTCATGTCTCATGCGGTCAGTGAGATGCCACAGCATTTGGGCTTGAGTACAACATGGCAGATTCCCACTGCAGTACACAAAGGCATCTCCAAGCCGCATAGTACACTGTGTGGTGGATTTAGCTTTTGCTAGTACAAAAATAAATAAATAAAATAAAAAGAAAGAAACAAAAAGTTTTTGGGCTACATGCAACTTTAATTGAGGCATAGACCCACTGCTTCTGAGAGTTGATGGTACACATGGCCCAGAGCTGGAGGTGAATTACCTCCACCCTGTTGGGAAGATGACTTGGGTGGAGCCAGAAGCCAAGGCTTCTGTTTCAGTACTAGCCACTGCAGTTTGAGGCAATAGATTCACAATAAGGCAGATTCAGATAAAATAAGACTTTAAATGATTTACAATGTGTGTAAAAATGTATGTAGGCTTAGAAGAGAGAAGAAAATGAATATAGACAGTTATATGAAGAAATGGGTTTTAAAAATAAAGTCTTTAAAGGGACAGTAAAGTAATTAAAAAATAAGCCATGTAAAGATGAAAATCACACAGAGAGTCTGGATTGTCTTTGGGATTTTTAACTGCAGAGACATTCTATTGTAAAAGCTGCTAAGTTAAATAAATATGAATATTTTAAATATGTCTTGATTTCAAAATTTATGTCTAAGAATACATTGCTTTGGAAAAGAGGTTCTGCTTTTGTTTCCACAGAAGATGAGAACCTGTGGATTGCTTCCAGGCTAATATGGTTTGACCAGCCAAGGTCCCCTAAAAGGTCTCCAGTGACACCATGGCCCAGATGATCCAACATCCAAAATAGCTTCCAAGTAACTGATTGAGACAATGCAGCCTCAAAGACTACTCCAGTCAGAACTTGACCATAATTCCTAACTTTCTCAGTATCCCCATTAGATTGCCAGTGCCCTTATCCAGCAGGAAGTAGTATGAGAAGCTATGCCCAAATTCCCAAAATATTATTTGAGTGTTTATTTTTATTTAAAGCAGGTTGATTATAAATGCAATCTCTTTCTAAAGAAGAAAAGGGGATAATATAGATATGGTAGGATGAAAGGGTAGATTAATGAACCTACTTTTAAAGAGCAACAACTTGTTTAAAAGTGTTTTACATTGCTATGGATTTTAGTTTATTGATACAAATTTAAAGTTAATTTTGTTATACTGTATGTATATTTTTACACTTGTTTAAAGTATCATGTTTGTACAGCTCATTTGAAATTGTAATGTATAATTAAGAAACACAGATTAATAGTTAATCATCTACAATAATAAAACTTGCAGTCATGTTAGTTAAGTTTTCTAAGTATACATAGATATATTTCAGATAGATAGGTAATCTTCAAACATGTCAAAGACCTACAGAATATGGCATTTAAAATGTTTTTAAAATTTAGACTTTCTGAGAAGTGGATAAGATCCACATGAGTGGACTGGGTGCGGGCGTGGCAGAGGGCGAGGAGTGGGGGATAAGAACATAGGGAAATGGGAGGGTCGAGCTGGAACAGGGACAGAGTGGGAGTGCAGGGAGGGAGATACCATGATAGACATGATAGATGAGGACATCATGGGAATAGGAAGAGGCAGAGTGCTAGGGAGGCTCTCAGGAATCCACAAGGATGACCCTACCTTGAACTGCTGGCAGTGGTCCAGAGGGTGCCTGGACTAGTCTACTCTGGTGACCAGTCTAGCGAATAACCTGTCATCATAGAGCCTTTGTCCAGTGACTGATGGAGGCAGATACAGAGATCCATAGCCAGGCACCAGGCTGAGCTCCGGGAAACCAGTTGATGAGAAAGAGGAGGGGTTCTGCAGGCAGGGGACGTTGAGATCATGATGGGAAAATGTGCAGAGATGACTGGCCACACTAGTGGAAGCCTGTGAACTATAGACTAGTGGCTGTGGAGGCCCCATGGGACTGGACTAGGCCCTCTGGATATGGCAGATGGTTGCTTGGCTCAAACTGTTTGGGGCGCACCCAGGCAGGGGCATCGGGATCCATCCCTGGTGCATGGGCAGACTTTTGGTAGCCCAGTGCTGTGGTGTGATGCCTTGTGCAGCCCTGGTGCAGTGGGAAGGGGCTTGGACCTGCCTAGGCTCAGTGTGCCAGGCTCTGCTGACTCACCATGGGAGACCTTGATTTGGGGCATGTGGGGATGTGGGATGGCTTGGGAGAGAGGGCTGGGGGTGGGAGGAAGGAAGAGGTAGGATCTGTGAGTGGTAGGTAGAGTGAGTAGAAAATTTCTTAATAAAGAAAAATGAAAAAAAAAAATATACTTTCCAGACAGTGAGATATGCTCCTGGCAGGTCTGATGTACTTCAGAGAGGAGGATGGGCATTGAAGACACTCCATATAGAGGTGATCTTCTTCTTGGCAAAAATAGCCATTTGGGCAAGAAACTACTCTTGCCTGGACTGCTTGACAAAATGTTTTATTGACTGGAGATGGAGGACCCTTAGGAAGGTGATCACTGAACTTTGCAAGGTGAGATGGTCCTTTAGGTTCGTGCTTCGGAGCTACACATGATAAATATACAAGTGGTGCTCCAGAAGATGTAACAATACATCACAACTTTGGGTGTGGAGAACAACAAAAATTTTCTTCTCATAGGTTTGGTGCCTGGGAAGTCTAAAATGATGTTCTAGCAGATGCCATGTCTTTTGAGGGCTTACTTTTTTATGGATGGAAAATCTACTTATTTTCTTCTTACAAGCTCAAAAGTTGTAAGCTTTTAGGGGTATGTTTTGTAAGGTAAGTAACTAGTCCTGATTATGAAAGGTCAACATTCATGAACTAATTGTCCATCAAGGCCTCTACTTCTAAAATTAAGTGTTATAATTTAAAAACATAAATTTAGGGTAAATGCATGTGTCAGACAGCAGTATGCTCCCTTTGGTACACCAAACAGCATGTGTTTCTCAACTATAAATTGTCTTTCTGCCATTCCAGTAGTGTCCCAGATTTTGACTTGTCCCAGCTTCAACTCTGAAATTTTAAGTCTTATCTTACTAAAAATAGTTAAAGATAATACTGAAGGTATGCCACCTCATGAAGCAAATTATTCCTCATTTTTAAACCTATGAATTTAAACATATCATGTGCTTCCAAAATATAATAGTGGGAAAGAAGCAGACACTTCATTTGTAAAAGGGAGCATGGGGAAAGAATAAATGAGTAGCAGCCCCAAATAAGGGCATAATCCAACAAGTGAAACTGATATTATGCTTCCACTTTCCAGACTCACTGGGGATAAAGGCAGACCCCAGCATTCTAGACACACTAGGGAAATAACATTGGTCCCAGAGAGTTTCACTAATGTCATAGTTGAGAAAGCTTCTGGCCACTATGTTTCCTATGTCAGAGACTTGAGTTGTATTCTAATAGTTCCCCCAGGCTTGATTGAAATGCCAGTGGCTTTATTGGTCCAGGGTTTAAAAGGTCATCTCACACAGCTCTCATAGACATTGCTTTAATGGGCTCCAAAGTGGCATTATGCTTACTAAAGTACTATGTACTCATGATGTAAATGATAGTGCCAATTATTTCTAAATTAACATTTAAGATCATGTTACTATCTTTTTTCATGTCCAATAAAATTTCTATTTGATGATAGAGTAATCTGTTTATCACATAGGCATTTGGCCACACATTTAGACTGCTCATATGAACACATTTTGTGTGTGTGTGTGTGTGTGTGTGTGTGTGTGTGTGTGTGTGTGTGATTTACAATATAAACAGGTGGAGAATTTTTCACATATTTGTATTCTGTTCCTGTTTGAATGACAGTTTATATTTAAATAATTTCTCTTCTCTCATACTTTACTCAGAGCAGCCAAGAGAAACCAAAGCAGACATTTGATACATAAATATTTCCTCATCCATATCCAATTTCATTGCTTATGAGCTCCACCTTCCAGAAAATATTATATCACTGTATCCTCAGCCAAGTAAGAACAGTTTTTTTTTCTATGACTAAATAACACGTTTCTCATTTTCATAAGAGACTGCAACAGGGTGGCTTATCACCATCAGCCTTTAATCATTCTGTTTGACTACCACATAGATGTTCTCTAAGACATTGGAAACTTTGTTCATAGCTCTTAGTTTCTTCTGAAATATCAACAGAACAACCCTTTAAAGTGTATTCATTTTAATGTAGACTTCCTACAATGAGCACCTGAAATCTCTGCTTGCTATTGCATATTACACAGTTCCAACTCTATACTGTCTTTTCCAGTATTATTTACAATAACCACTTTCACTTCATGGTAACTGATTTGTCTTGATTTCTCATAGATGACAGGCTAGAAAGTCAAAGAGTAAAGTATAAGTATATCGACTGCCTAAGCAGGGATAGATTCCTTATACATATCCATTTTTGACTTCTTTTCATAAGAAAAACGAGATAGGCTAGCAATGAAGGATTTTTGTTTTCTAAAAGCCTGGGTCTTATTTAGAGAACTCTACCCTTATGAGCTAAACAACTTGGAAAGACCCAAAGTTTTCAAATTCACTTCTTATGATTGGATATATAGCATACAAACTTTGAAGGTACATAAATATTCAGACTATAACACATGGATTTAAAAAAAAAAATTTAGAACAGCCCCTGCCACATATTAAAATTCAAAGGACAAAGCCTATATGTAGAATTTAAGATACAGAAAATAATGATGGGTGAAACAGACAGAGGATAAATATCAGAAACATACTTGTGTGGTGATATTTTATTTGTACTCTATTAAATAAAACTTACCTGGGGATCAGAGGGCAGAGACAGCCACTAGATTAGATATAGAGGTCAGACAGTAGTGGCACACACCCTTAATTCTATCACTCAAGAGGCAGAGATCTATCTGGATCTCTGTGTGTTCAAGGCCACACTGGGAACAGAGCCCAGCACTTGAGATCTCATGTCTTTGTTTGGGAAGCACACACACCTTTAATCCCAGGAAGTGATGGCAGGAAGCAGAAAGGTATACAAGGCGTGAGGACCAGGAACTAGAGGCTTTTAGCAGCAGTTCAACTGAGACCCTCAGGGGTGAGGACTCAGAGGCTTTCAGTATGAGGATTCGTGGAAACAGGATCTGCCTAGAAGTTGTCAAGGTGAGGTTGGCTGTGACTTGTTCTGCTTCTCAGATCTTTCAGCTTTTAACCCAGTATCTGGCTCCAGGTTTTTTACTAATAAGACTATTTAGCAATTCATCTTAGCGAATCTCAGGTGTCAGCAGCAGATGAAAAATGAAAACTGGTAGTCTAACAGTTAAAATCTTTCAACAAAATGTCTTGAAATTTAGTTAAAAAAATAGAAAGCACAAGGCTGGAAAATGAAAAAGTAGAGAGATGTGACAAGAGAATTGTGGGAATGATATTGACACACTTCTGAACACAATTGATGAGATGCATTGGGACAAAAGAGAGAGCCTAGTATAATCCGTACCATGTTTCACAATGTACAGGCTCACAGTTAACTTTGAGTAAGAAGTGAAAGGAAAAGCTATTGGATATCTTATGGAAAAAGGATAATGAGTTTTTTTCAATATCTTGAGATATTCCCAATCAGCTTCCCCCTTGTTTATGTTCAGGAAAGGGCAGGCTTCCCATAGATATCAACAAAACATGATCTATCAAGTTGCTGTAAGCAAGGACTGTGGAAGGAGGATGGGAGGGAGGAAGAAAGGGAGGGAAAGAGAGAGAGGAGAGAGAGAGAGAGAGGGAGAGAGAGAGAGAGAGAGAGAGAGAGAGAGAGAGAGAGAGAGAGAGAATGCCATATATCATTAAAAATATTTAGAGATAATTATGTCCAAATAACTTTGGACTTTGAAACAAGTTTGCTGTGGATATTGCTCTGTATAAATAAACACTGATTGGCCGGTAGCCAGACAGGAAGTATAGGCAGGATTAACAGAGAGGAGAATTGAGGGAACAGGAAGGCGGAGGAGAGGACTGGCTGGAGCTGCTTCCAGGACAAGCAAGATGTAAGGTACCAGTAAGCCACAAGCCACGTGGCAAAGTATAGATTAATAGAAATGGGCTAAATATAAGAGTAAGAGCTAGACAATAATAGGCCTGAGCTAATGGCCAAGCAGTTTAAATAATTATTGTAAGAGTCTGTGTGTTTATTTTATAAGTGGGCTCCGGGACTGGTGGGACTTGGTGGGAGCTGGAGAGAAATTCTCCAGCCACACAAGTTTGAGACTATTATAGACTATGGGGACTTTTGAAGTTAGGCTGAATGTATTTTTTTTTTTTTTTGCATTATGATATGGTTATAAGCCTTTCGGGGCCAGGGTGTGGAATGTGGTGATATGAAAAAAAATGGCTCCCAAAGGGAGCATCATTATTAGGATGTGTGGCCTTGTTGGAGGAAGTGTGTCACTGTGGGGGCAGGCTTTGAGGTCTCCTTTACTCAAGCTTTCTTCAGTGCAACAATTAGTTGACTTCCTGCTGCCTTCTGATAAAGCTGTAACACTCTCAGCTCCAGCACCACATCTGCCTGTATGCCTCCGTGTTCCCTGTCATGATGATAATGGATTGAACCTCAAACTGTAAGCAAGCTACCCCAATTAAATGTCTTCTTTGTAACAATTGCCATGGTCATGGTGTCTCTTCACAGCAAATAAAACCCTAACCTAGACACTTCCCCTCTCTCTGATTCTCTATCTCTGTGTCTCTGTCTTTTTGTCTCTGTATCTGTCTCTGTCTCTGTCTCTGTCTCCATCTCTCTCTCTCTCTCTCTCTCTCTGAGAAAATAAAAAAAGGATATTTATTCAATATGGCCACATTGGGAAACAGTATAAAGAGATAAACTGAGTAACACCTGTAGCATGAATCTTGAAGATTCTTATTAATAAAAACAAACCTGGAGCCAGGTATTGGGGTTAATACTGGAAATCCAGAGAAGCAGAACAAGCCACAGCTACCTCGCATTGCCAGTTGCTCAGCTGATCCTGTTTCCTCAGACTGGAAGCCCCTGAGTCCTTATCCAGATGGATCTTAGCTGAACTGCTTCTCAAAAGCCTGAATGCTTAACCAGCTTAAAGCTTCTAGTTTCTGGTCATCATGCCTTATACACCTTTCTGCTTTCTGTTACCACTCCGTGGTATTAAAGGCTCACTTTCTGAGATTAAAGGCGTGAGTCACCATGCTTGGTTGTATCCTTGAACACACAGAGATCCAGGTAGATCTCTGCCTCTGGAATGCTAGGATTAAAGGCATGTGCTACCACTGCCTATCCTCTATGTTTAATATTGTGGCTGTTCTGTTCTCAGAACCCAGATAAGTTTATTTGCATGTGTAATATTTCGGGGAACACAATACCACCACAAACACCTCACCCCAATTCCAAAGTCCCTCTCCTGGCTCCTGGCATGAGGGAAGGGTTTAAAATGAAAACAAAAGATTTCATTACCATGAAGGTCAAGATTCACTTTCTAGTCTGGTGACATGCATGTTCCACAGCTGTGGGTCTAAAGTTTGTGAGTTCCTTTGAGCTTGGTTCAGTTGTCTCTGTAGGTTTCCCCATCATGATCTTGATGCCCCTTGCTCATAGAATCCCTCTTTTCCCTCTATGACTAGACTCCTGGAGCTTGGCCTGGTGCATGGCTGTGGACCTCTACATCTGCTTCCATCAGTTACTGGATGAAGGCTCTATGGTGACAGTTAGGATATTCACCAATCTAATTACCAGGGTAGGCCAGTTCAGGCACCCTCATCACTATTGCTAGTAGTCTATTCTGGGGTCCTCCTTATAGATTCCTGGGAATTTCCCTAGCTCCAGGTTTCTCCCCTACACCATAATGTCTATCAAGATATCTCTTTCATTGCTCTCCTTGGTGCATGAGCTGGCTTTCTGGATCCCAATAGCTTTGATCGGACACTTTGCTCATCCTTGATGCATTGGAGAGGGGCTTGGTACTGCTTCAACCAAATGTATTTAGCTGTTCTTCCATGGAAGAATTTACCTTGTTGGAGGAGGGGATGAGACATGGGTTGGGGGGTGTAGGTGCAGGGGAGCAGGAGCAGGGATGAGAGGGGAATCTGTGTTTGGTATGTAAAATGGATAAATAAATTAAAAAAAAAGATACACTGCCTACTACTGTCTCAGCTCCAAGTCTCTTTTAAAAGGTCAACCACTCTTGCAAGGTCATTGAATAAGTTCTTAATTCTTTCTCCAGAATATAGCTCTTACAAGTTGATTTTACTTGAAAATTTGTGGTATGTGTATGTGTGTGTGCACAGGCATGTGTGTATGTAAGCACGTAAATATTGATATGATTGTATCTTTTGGATTTTCATGTAAATCAAAATGATGAGTGGTGACTACATAAATACTACTTTTGAATGAGGATCATTTTACAATGTTTATTTAGTCTATTTTATAAACTTGTCTCTGAATTAAATCTCCCCAAATAAAGGCATATTTCTATAAATTCTACTTAACATCCCTAACTTAGTGCTGTAATTTAGAAAGTATTTAGCTCACTGAAAAACAATTTTACTATAGAAATGATTTTTGGAAAGTTCATAGTTTTCTTAACGTTTGAAAAATGAATTATGATTTTCTAAGTTACAGCAGTTAAACTTAGAAATATGTAATTTCTAGGCTTTGACCTTCCCCAAAGTACTTCTTATAATATTCATTAATTTTTCATATTAATTAACAAGTTCTTATAACATGCAAATAGTTACCCTACAATGACCTCACTCACGTTCAGCACCCTAGGAAGCAAGTTATTAGGTTTTCCAGGTGCGAATACATCAAAAATATTCAAATTACTTTTTACTAGGTGTTTCCAAAGACTACTGTACTGTCACATTTTATAAACCTGATTATTACTACTCTTCCTCAGTAGCTATAAATTAAAATAGTAGAAGAACAATGATTGAACATTAATTTTTACTTTATTGTTCACCTTGGCTTTTTTTTTGACATAGTTGCTTTAAGTTCTTTCAAAATTTGGTCTTTTCTTTCTCATGCATGATTATATTTGAATAGTAGAAAAAATTCTACATTTCACTCTTTAAAGAAATCATTCTACATTATTTTTCTTCTGTCTCTATTAAATGGTATTCAGTAATTTTTTCTATACTCTTTTTAATTTTTTTTTCTTTCACCAGTATAAAATTTCATCAAACTTTAAAAAT
This sequence comes from Peromyscus californicus insignis, assembly GCF_007827085.1. Taxonomy (NCBI): domain Eukaryota; kingdom Metazoa; phylum Chordata; class Mammalia; order Rodentia; family Cricetidae; genus Peromyscus; species Peromyscus californicus. The sequence continues at coordinate 70,675,584 of NW_026294391.1, read as the reverse complement.
CATGCAATATTTGTTCAATATTTGTTCAATGTACAAAACATTGTCATGTTTAATTGAGGGCTTTCTCTAGTAAATGGAAGAAAAGTAAAGCATAATAAATTTATAGGAATTGATCTTTGATATTTCCTAAGTTATTATTTAATTAATATAAAACTGTCTAACTTTTTATTTTCTGATGACATTATTTTCATATTTTTATTAAGTTGTTTAGGGTTCTTAGTCTCACTGATAAAATAATTTAATAATTGACTCAAATGGACACTCTAGAACAATTTTATTATGGTTTCATAATAAAAATATGTGGTGAGTAATTTGTAAATTTCAGTAGCTACCCAAGAAGAAGAATGGAGAAAAGGTGAGAATAAAAGCCATGTCAATTGAGTTCTGTTGGCACAGAGATCAGCTATATGTTAGACATATAGCCACATAGTGGGGAATGGAGCTCTAAAAATGTTCAAGGTGTTAGGGAAAGCATGCTTAGAAAGAACTACAAAGCAGAAAAGCAAAATGTGCAGACTTACAATGCTAACAGTGACTGTGCTGGGGCAATAGGAATTCTGCAAAGAGAAGTGAATCATTCTGTTAAAGGACTAGTTATTCCTCCCATCTTTTGAACTTCCCAAGTCATGGTTCCTTGGTCAGGTTTTTAACCTGACCCACTGGATTGTCTTTTATGGGAGGAAACAAAAGACTTATCTCTAACTAGCAGCAGAGTCCTGTCTTTGCTATAACAGTTTCATGGAGGTACAATAAATAGTTGTGTTTAATGACAGTATAACTTGATCAAATCTTAATGCCTATTTTTTTCTATTTATAATTTTATAGTATGAGAAACAATGGTAAATTAGTCCTTGATGTATTGTGATGTCCAATTGTTGTTGCCAACTTGACTACATTTGGAATCAGCTAAAACTCAAACTAATCACGAAATTTTCTTGATGAGATTATGTGAAATGACAAGACTGGCTGTAAAGCTGGGCAGCTTTCTGGTAGCAGCTATAATAAAAATAACAGGAATCAACAAACAATGCACATTGATAACTCTCAATCTTAATTCCCTAATAAAAAGAAAAGGAGTAACAGAATTGATTCAAGAACAGGATCAATCCATTTGCAGGTTCTAAGAAAAATGCCTTAACATCTAAAGGATAGACATCACCTAAGGGTAAAAGGATAGAAAAATATTTTCCAAGCAAATGGACCTGGGAAACAAGCTTGAATAGCCCTTTAATTATCTGACAAAATAGACTTCAAACCAAAATTTTCCTGCTGTGGGATGTTCTGTATGTCAAATGTGTTGCTAATTAGTCAATAATTAAAACACTGATTGGCCATTGGCTAGGCAGGAAGTGTAGGCGGGACAAGGAGGAGAATAAAGCTGGGAAGTGGAAGGCTGAGTCAGAGAGACACTGCCAGCCGCCACGATGAGAAACAGCATGTGAAGATGCCGGTAAGCCACGAGCCATGTGGCAAGGTATAGATTAATGGAAATGGATTAATTTAAGCTGTAAGAACAGTTAGCAAGAAGCCTGCCACGGCCATACAGTTTGTAACCAGTATAAGTCTCTGTGTTTACTTGGTCGGGTCTGAGTGGCTGTGGGACTGGCAGGTGACAGAGATTTGTCCTGACTGTGGGCCAGGCAGGAAAACTCTAGCTACATTTTCCTATCAGAAGAGATATGGAAAAACACTAACATAATCATCAAAGGAAAAATCTATCAAGAGGACATTTATATTCTTTCTTTTTTTTTTTTTTTTTGAGAAAAGGTTTCTCTGTGTTAAGAGTTCTGGCTGTCCTAGAACTCACTCTGTATACCAGGCTGGCTTTGAACTCAAAGAAATCTGCCTGCCTTTGCATCCCAAGTGCTGGGATTAAAGGCGTGTACCACCACAACTCAGCAGACATTTCAATTCATAAAACAGCAATATTTTAAATACAAGACCACACAAGTTTGCACAATAAACAGGGAGAAATATTTAATTGCCAAAACCCATATAAATTTGTATTAAGCAAATAAGAAGCAGTGATATTTGGTCCTACAGAAGATGTCTTTGCTGAACTGCATGTAAGTTGTAAGAGTGAAAGCAATACTCAAATATTAGCAAATTTGTGATTGAAAATTATCTATTAGTAGATTTATATTTCTATTGCAATTGGTCTTCTTGAAAACAAATGTGAAGGAAAGAAGGAAACAAAAACAGATTTAATTTTAAATTATTGACAATAAATTTATTTGTCAAGGAATTTATAATATAATTATTTTTCAGTAATAAGCACAAGCATCAGTAAAATGAAGTAAAAGATCTCTTCACACTAATCTTCAACAGTTAGGTCAAAGCTTCCCTGATATAAACTACCTAAGATTTGCAGGTAAGAAATAATATAGTTTCTCATTCTATACAAATTCAATATTTAATTAGCAATTTAAATTTCTTCCAGCATGCCTATACACACTTATTTCCATGCATGCTGTTAATTTTTTAATATCTTATTAGAATTTAATTTCAGCCATCACTCTCTTGATTTTCTTAGTTTTTTATTGATTATAATTATTTCTTGATATATCATGATGTTTATTGATGATTTTCCATTTACTAGCACTGATTAAAGCAGGATACCAAAGTGATAACATGCTCTAAAGCTAATAAATGTTCTGGTATGCTAAAAAAAAGGAGAGGACCCTAGCAAATATTTCTTGATTTATATCTTATATAACAAATAATAGAATGGAGATATTCTAGAAATGAAGGCCAAAAACAAAGTGAACATTTTATTGAAGTTAATATTAATTAAACTTTTTGGTTAAATGGATCATATTGCATTGCCTTTGTATTTTCAAAACAAAATTGTGTACAAAAGAAGAAGCTAAATCAATATAAAAAGCTATGTATGTGATTGTATTTTAGGTTTCAATAAGTAGTAGAAAGTTATGTTTTGCATAATCTTCAAAAGCATGAAAGTTACATTTATAGAGGCTTACTTCATGGAGATCAAATCCTTTGCATTGCAAGGTTTTATAACAGTGTCACAACCTTGCCTTGAACATCTGAAGATTTCATTGTAATATATAAGATCCAATCCTATAGGAGAATGTGAGTAATAAAATGTAGGCCTCATAAACTCAAACTATGTACCTGAACTGCATCTTAATATGAACTCTCTACGTTCAGTATCATTAAATCTGACATACCAAATTTTATTCTCTTTAGCCGTGTTGTTAGGATGATTGGCCACAAAATATGAATCTTATGTGGAGATTGCTTCACCTTGATACTGTTCTTTCCTTGCTTCAATTAACTTTAATACTTACCCTGTTTCAATTAACTGTGTAACATCTGTTAGTAAAGTCTTATTATTAATGCAGAACATTTTTGTAAGAAAGTAAAACAGATTCTAAATGTGTAGTATCATGTAGGTGTATTACTTTCACAATGTAAGTGGATGGGAGAACAAGAATTAGAGGATATAATAAACAAGACTAACACTACAAACCATCATTTCCTTTCTCTCCAATATTTATAAACATTTCTTCCTCACTTGTTTGCTATCAGCACTATTAGTATAGAACTGTATTGTACATCCCAAAGCAAAGAGTTCTAATTTAGCTAGCACTGTGAGGTTAATGTAATACTCTATTTATTAGCACATAATAGAGCTATGTGTGGTCATGTGGTGTTATTCTATAAGACTTCTAATGTCACATTTGGAAAATATTTTCCAGTTGAGTAGAAAAATATTAGATATGATCTTTCCTGGGTATCCCATTGCTGCATATTAATATAATATCTGAAACTATAAAATCCATATTGAAGCAGTTAAAGGAAAACAAAGCCACCAAGACACTCCTAAAATGCCTTCTACAGCCATTTACTTTATAAATGTTCTTATCTATGATAAAGGTAAACATATACTGATAATTTACGCAATGAAAGTCAATAATATTATTGTGATCATAACTTACTCCAGCTTTTGTTTCACCAATGGGCAACCACAGGTCAAATATAAGTATTTATTTCTCAGTCCTGAGACTTTAGGTTACTCATTATTTTGTTGATTTTTTCTCATCTTTATTTGAACTCAGCAGAAGACTGGGACATAAATATTTGACATATTTTCCAATTTAGGGACCCAAAGTGAATTAGTATCCATTACTTGACACACTTGATCATATAGGTAACTACTGGACTCTCATGGGAAATGTCAGTTATGAACATATTTTACAAAGTTATGTCATCTGTCCATTGAACAAATAAATTATATTCTTAAACCAAACATTACAGAAACATATCCTCACTGAAGAGGAGAAAAGTTTATAAATGTTCTTATGAATAAAAACAAACCCAGTGCCAGTTATTGGAGTGAATGCTGGAAGATCAGAGAAACAGAACCAGTCACAGTGAACCTCACCTTGCCAATTCCCCAGCTGATCTCATTTCCTCAAACTGGAAGCCTCTGTATCTTCATCCAAATGGATCTCAGCTGAACTGCTGCTCAAAAGCCTAAAAGCTTAACAAGGCTGTAGTTCTTGGCCCTCACGTCTTTTTATACCTTTCTACTTCCTGCCATCATTTCCTGGGATTAAAGGTTTGTGTCACCATGCCTAGCAGTTCCTAGTGTGGCCTTGAACTCACAGAGATCTGGATGGATCTCTGCCTCCAGAAGACTAGGATTAAAGGTGTGTATTACCACTGCCTAAACTCTATGTTTAATATAGTGGCTATTCTGTTCTCTGACGCCCAGATAAGTTTATTGGGGTGCACAATATATCAACCACATTTCCCCTTTTGTGTCTAAAATTTTAAAAAGCTTATAACTAATACAAGAAAAACTATATCCAATAAGTATATACAATATATACAGTCAGGAATTACATTAACAATGTCTAGTCCATTAATGTTTGACAAATTTAAACAAAAAACTCCATTATATATATTAACAATGTCCAGTCCATTAACATTTGAAAAATTCAGACTAAAATTTTTCATTACTTTTCCTATTTAAAACAAATAGTTCCTTTAAAAAAGTAGATTCAATAATCTCCCTTTTATCTTATCATATCTATATTCTCTTTCTTTTTTTTTGAGTAGATCCAAAAATCTACCTTTTATCTTATCATTTCTATATTTCCCCTTTTTCAGAGTAGATTCAATAATCTACCCTTTTCTATATCTTCTTTTTTCATTTTCTTTTAAACAAGAATCCTGCATCTAATCCCCTTTGTTTAGGTTCTTTTTTTTGGAGCATTAACAATTAACAACTTGTAACCAACCAGCATAAATAATGACACTTCGCCATAAGCCATTGAATGACCAAAACCCACCCACCCCATCTCTTGGGAATATGGGTGTCATTTTCTTAAAAATACTTCCTGCTTTCTGGGGGTGAAGACATCTTTAGAGGATTCTGAAAAGAAAATTTTGGGGTTAATTGTCAAGTCCTGGGAAAGGTAGCTGCATCATTTGTTGTCCAATCTCTGCATAATGGGAAAATGTAGGGCTTGTCTCAAGTCCTTGCTCGAGTTGTCTGTGAATCTGAATCATCTCAGCTAGCCATCTCAAAATTGTCCTGAGAAGTTTGTAGTCCAAAGTCAATCTTTCCGTGGTGTTAATCGAATTAATGGCTTTACCATAGCCCATGTGAAATCATTATTGTGGGGTCCCATTATCCTTTTGAAGATTTCAAATTTGCTGTGAGGCATGATCATGGTTCCTTGCAGATTTTTTTTTTTTTTTTTTTTTTGTGTGTGTGTGTGTGTGTGTGTGTGTGTGTGTGTGTGTGTGTGTGTGTGTGTGTGTGTACCTCCTCTATGGTTTGGAGCAATCACAATCTGATAAATGTCTGTCTCTCAGAACCATGAATGTTCTTCCCTAGAAGAGAATATCTTCACAGCAATTTAACCACACCATTTGTCTTGACAAACTTTTCCAAACTGACCTTTGCCAATGCTTTCCTGTAACAGGATGGTCCTGGCAATTCTCTGAACAAGCAGCAGTAAACCCTTCATCCCAGGTAGCAGCATCACCCCAGTCACCAACACAATGAGAAGCAGCCAGCAATTCAGAGCAGCAGCCGCTGCCTCCATGGTCCCACCACTGTTTGTGGCTCAGCCCCGGCCGAAGCTTCTCCTTAGCAAGCCTCCTAGGCCAGTCTCAAACTGGGGGTCCTCCTGCCTCTGCCTCCTTCAGTAAATCCAACCAGTATTCCACCAAAACCGGCAATGAATACCTCTGGTCTGAGCTGCGGCCCACAAGGCCACAGGCAAGTAGATTTTCTCAAATTCATACCAAGAAGGTGGGGAACAAGATGTAGCATGAATCTTGAAAGTTCTTATTAATATAACCAAACCCAGAGCCAGGTATTGGCGTGAACGCTGAATGATCAGAGAAACAGAACAAGCCACAGCGAACCTCACCTTGCCTGAGCCTGTTTCCTCAAACTGGAAGCCTCTGAGTTCTCATCCAAATGGATCTCAGCTGAACTGCTGCTCAAAAGCCTAAAAGCTTAACAAAGCTGTAGTTCTTGGTCCTCACACCTTATATACCTTTCTGTTTCCTGCCATCACTTCCTGGGATTAAAGGTTTATGTCACCATGCCTAGCAGTTCCCAGTGTGGCCTTGAACTCACAGAGATCTGGATGGATCTCTGCCTCCAGAAGGCTAGGAGTAAAGGTGTGTATTACTACTACCTAAACTCTATGTTTAGTATAGTGGCTATTCTGTTCTCTGACGCCCAGATAAGTTTATTGGGGTGCACAATATATCAACCACAAAGCTAAGCTGTAGAGAATTTAGTATTTTACTGAATGCATAAAGGAATATAAAGAAGTGGAGGACTGTTTTCCAACTTGCATCACTACATAGAAATTTGTGTCAGTTACAACTAAACAAATTACAGAAGGTGTAGCAAATATGATGGAGAAAGAATTAATGAATACAGTCATTGTTTAAAAATGAAATCTCTATGGGGCTAACAGATATATCTATTATTAGACGAGTGGATGGATTTGTTAGGAATGCCATCATTGCTGAAGAGATGTATTTGAAAGTTGTTAGAACATAATGTGATGTTTGAATACATAGCTGTTTGTGATGATATATATATATATATATATATATATATATATATATATATATATATATATATATATATTTATTTGTATAGAATGAAAATACAGTGTGAATCATAATGGAACTTAAAGGACTATCAATATTTAATATAATACTAATCAAAGGGGAGCCCTAGAGAAGCAATATATGGAATGCTCTCAGATATTAGAGAAAGGAAGGAAAGGGGAATGCCCTTGAAATCTAGAGCAAAAGCAAAATTCCTAGGAAGTATTAACAACATAAAATAATATACAAAGTTAGGAGAAGAAAAGGAACCAGATGCGCTTGCTAAAAATGTCATTACCAGTTTGACCTAACTCAAAAAGAGAATAATATTTATTTGATAATTTTTAATTTAATTGTTCTTTGATTCCTGAATGCACAGTCCAGCAAATAGTTGAACTTGTATAAGATTTCCTAAAATTGCAGTGGTTCTTACTGATAATTCCAACTAAATTCCTTGCCAACAACTATAATAATTACAGATATATTTATAATAAATTCTTGGTTGAAACACTGAGTGGTGATTATGCTATTGAGTCTCAGTTGAACTGCTGCTTAGTTCCTGCTTCCTCGGGCCATATACACCTTTCTCTGCTCTGCCATATTACTTCCTGGGATTAAAGGCATGTGTGCTTCCCAAGCAAAGGCATGAGATCTCAAGTGCTGGGATTAAAGGTGTGTGCCACCATTGCCTGACCTCTATGTCTAATCTAGTGGCTGTCTCTGTCTTCTGATCCTAAGGCAAGTTTATTAGGGTAAGCAATATATCACCACAAATAGCAGTGTAGAAATCCCTACCTACATGACTGTCTGAGGTCATAGTCTTTGACTTGCATAACCACCAAAAAAAATTTCCAGCAAAGTTAGACACATTTACAGAAACAGACACATGCAGGTAGTAGTTAAAACATTCCTTCCTTAGCAAACAGGATCTATAGTTTGACCATATAGCTGTGTATTCATTTCTTATGGCATTTTCCACAAGTGTTTGCCTTCCCTAGATGAGAGGAAGTGGCTTTAACAAGCTAGCAGAACTTAACACACTTAACTATTTCAGAAGCAACAATTTGACTCTTGTCTATTCCTACACAATCATATACTTTCTAGTCAAGGATTGCTATAAGGCTTTCATAGTACTGAGTACTGATCGATTTTGTATTAGCATGTGTATATATTCTTTCTTCATATGGATTTAAATAAAAGAACAATTAGAGAACTTTGTATTGTTTGAAAATCTACATATTATTCAATCTTTGATGCAATAATATTATATAACTTTCAGATCTGTTAAATAATGATTTATCAGTACACTTCAAATTTAAATATAATTAGCAAAAATGAATATAAAATAAAGGAGTGAAATCAAATTATCACCCTGGAATGTAGATTTTATTACTTCATCTTTTTCTTACTTCATCTACTATTTAAGCATTAGAGAAGGAATGCTGCATGAATCTGAGCAGACTAGGAAGTTATGAAATTGAATTACAATAAAAAATTTGTGCAGGTTAAAATAATAATATTGTTTATGCATTGATCATTATTGAAAATATGTATCACTTTATTTTGCAATGCATACAATATAAGTAAAAATGGTGACACAACAGAAATTGAAATCTTTAGGGAAATGTCAAAAATATGTAATAGAAAAATGTTACTGTGTTTTATTCTCTATTTAAAAACTTAACCTGCTAGACTGCAGATGCCAAGGTCAGATTGTATGAGTTCAGATATTAATTCTATCATTTTTTAAACTGGAAGCTAATAGTTACCTTAGAAAGTTTGCCTAAAGGGTTTTCAACTACCACATACGTATGACTCAAGCACCTACAAAATCAATAGATATTTGTGTAAAATCAAAAATAAAACAAAATAAAATAAACTTTGCCTGAATATTTCTATCTTTTTTTAAAAAAAACTGACTACTACTATTGTGAGTAAAATTTACTTTAAGAAATGAACTACAGCCAATATAAAAAGTATGCCTTTGAGAAGTATTTCATACTTATAAGGAGGAAGGTAGTTAATATTGAACATTTCCATTGTTCAATTTTCCTAATTTTATAAGGGTTTTAAGTAAGTTTCATAATCACTAAGTACTTTTGAAAGGTAGGATTAGTGACCCTTTGGACTTCATGCTTTTAAATGACATGAAAAATTATTTTGTTCAAATAATTTTTGCAAAAGAGAAGGTTCCGTGCTAGTTGTCTTTGAAAGTTTTCATACTATTTCAGAAACAGATTTGCTGGAATGGTTTTGGTGTCACCTAGGCCTGAGAGAGAGCAAAATTGTAGAAATTGCCCAACATCTTCTGTGTGTACTGAGAACTCAGTAGCACTGCCTACAGGAGTCTGCTGAACTAGACTGTTTAATAATTCTACCAAATTCTAATCTGAGCAGCAGATAGTGTTTGCACAAATTTCATGGCTCCAAATGAGTGTTGACTTCCTTCTCCAGCCTCCCTGCCAACAGGTAGCCAAACATGGCAGTGTCCTCAGCACCTCCACTCAACCAGCAGGCACAACCCATGGTTGGAAAAGAGAAATTCTGAATCCACTGTCTTAATTGAACTCAAGAACCTTGAAGAATTTGCAGGAAAGAATGTGCTCCTCCACTACAGAGTGACAGGACAAACACAGGTACACATTCTGAATATTTCTAGCTTACTGCTATGATTTTAAAAGTAATTGTTAGGATACATGATAGAAAAATATGAAATGTAAAATATACACTGATTTGACTTGATTAAAGAAGTAGAGTTGGTTCTTAAATAACCAGTGTATGTGTAGTTTGATGCAATGGGACATAAAACTCGACATAACTTACCACCTCCGTATCAAATGCTAAAGTGTCTCAAATTATATATTAAGTATCATAATGGACCTACCATATCTGCTGGTTGGATAAACTGGTCCTGGGGAGGCACACATAAACACACACACAAAATGCAACTCAGCTGGACACCAACAATGGAAGAAAATACAGTATCAACATAGTCCAATTTGTTGAGACCAAGGAGTTTTTCTTTCTTATGAAGGATTAATTATACGAATGTTGACAATACTCAAAAAGCCACAAACTCCTACTCTACCATAGATGGTGACTTCATGGAAAACTACATTATTGAGTCCTTCTCTCAATTAAGCTTTTGCATCATACTATATATAGTCTCCCAAGACCACTTAAAGTGGGGGGAGAGTAGGAGGTTGTAATAGCTTGAATCCTAAGTAAGAAGCTTTAGACCCTACCCTCTTCCATTCCCTGGGGATGTGTCAATAATTCTACTTTCAATGCTACAGACCTTACCACTACTTTATTTTTCTGCTCTGAATGGTACAAATGTTGTGCCAAGTTGTCTCCACTTGAAGATAACATCATATTACGATAGAGGTTAAAAACACCATATTCCACCATTTTTTTTAAATACTGGTCTTCTATACTGTGAGATCACACTGAAAACATAAATCTGTAGCATTTTTCTTAGTACTAAATTAATTTATATTAGTAGAGGAAAGTAGGCAAAGATAATCCTCCAAAATGGCAATGATATGGGTGATTTGGAAACTACGTTCATTTAAACAGAATGTGTGATTTCAGTAAGTACTATACTAAGAAAAATATAGTAATACTAACTTGGAAAATTATACACTTGAAGAGGGGCATACTGCATAATACTGTGTATCTATTCTTCAGTAGCAGAAACATTGAAGATTATAAATATGGCCACAACTATCTTTCTGTCTATATTTCTTTGACTTTTTGTTGTAGTTCAAATTTTGGGGGTAATCTTACAAAATAATGCCTTTCTTTATGACATGTTTTGCACATGTATATCATTGTACTTTGTTCAAATTTACCATCCCTGATGTACATAACTTCAATTTTCTTCATTTTTTTAAACTTCTGTAATTGTATTAAAGTTTCTTTTGAATCTCATTTCTAATCAGTAGGAGTAAATATATAATCAGGTTTCTTTAAGAAAACACTACACTGTCTTTTTTGAGTAATTGATCAACTAGTATTGTGTTTGAAAATACTCAGTTTCTAATTCAAACTTAGCATCAAAGATATTGTTACTTCTTAATAAATGTTCTTTCTCTCTCTCTCTCTCCCTCTATCTGTCTGTCTCTTACGAAATACAAGGGTTGTTCACAACTTCAGCATTTGGAAGGGGTATATAAAGCAAAAGAACCAAAAAAATCCAGGAAAAATCTTAGCCATTAGTATGGGTACACTCTGTCATTACTGTTCAATAAAATATATCATGGTCTAGTAATTGTGTTGTGGACACTGTACTTAACTTCTTCACAGTATTATATATTGAACAATTAGGAAATAATTTGTTTGGAGGACACAGTTCATCAAATCCAAAAGATCTATGACTGTCAGTGAGAAAGTATTTTAACATTGTCACCAGATCCTGACTATTGAGTTGAATGAAATAACTAACCACAAAATTGAGTAGTAATAGTGCATACAAGTGTATAGCTATATGACAATAATTACTGAAATGCATATATAGTAAAAGCACTGAAACTAAATACTCAGTATCAGAAGCATAGCATGTTTCAGAAACATTTGCTGGTTATTGACCAGGTTCCTTAACAGGATGTTCATTTATTTTAAAATTAATATTTTACCTTGTCCAAATTTTATGAGATTGCTCAATTCAATGCAAATAGTTAGATGAGTTTTGAGAATAATAAATATGGCTTTTCAACAAATATATCAACTGATGAATTGTTTTATGGAAAGTCACAGAAAAGATTATGTCTTCATTCTCAAAAATTAGTGAAAATACCATTGGATTTATGGTTCAACCATGTTTTATTTATGCATCAGTTCTTCTGCCTTGATCCTTAATTTAGATCCATGGGGTCTTTTCATTTTAATCATCTATAAAAATTGAGTAATAATAACACATACCTTATGTACTGCCACTCAAATTATGTGGAATAATAATCATGAATATCAAACACAATATCTATAATTTAGATTATGATCAATATATAATAGGAATTTTATTTCTCAGGTTCTCATTCTTCTTAAAATATATGTTTGTCAGATATCCTAGTCCATAAGACACTAAAAATACTCCTAAGGGTTTTTTCATCCTTGTGAAAATAAATCAGTGAAGGAGAAGTTTAGCATAGAATGAGATTAATTCTATGGGTTTAACATGCTCTAAAATGTACTGGCAGTTTATATCTTCGCAAAGATTTAGAGGCATGAAAATCCTTGTCCATCCTGAAGATCAGTAGCTTCTTATTGAAGCTATGATGATGCTATTCTGCTTGAATCTACCCCAGATATTTACATGTTCTCATTATGATTTCCATGTATTGATACATCCTTAATGACACAGGCAGTATGCTGTAGACTATGAGACAGTTTATGTTAGGAATTACTATAAATAATAATAAATATTGTTACATCAGGTTCTTGTTTAGTGACTTAAATATGAATAAATTTTCCTCCGATCTGGATATAAAGTAAGGCATAATAACATTAAATAAAGGTAGCTAAATACAGACCCTTTGTTCTCAGCCTCAAAAAAATATGTGCTCATATAATTAAATTGGGTTCTTTGCTGCAAATCACTGTAACCTCCCCATGTGACTCAGTGTGTCACACCACAGCTTCCACAAGGAGATTTTCTTTTCTTTTTTTTTCTCTTAAATTTCATTTCATTTTATTTTGGTGGAGATGGTGCAAAGGCAGAGGGTAGATACAGAGACAGGAAGATGAATGTGATCAAAATACATGATGTGAAAGACACAAAGAATAAAAAGAAAGTTTGAAAAAAGATGTGCATATATTGCATTTTATTATCTGCCTGCCTTACTGATACTGATAAGTGTCTGTCACATAATTTTAATTTCAGTTCAAATTTATTTCAGCATCAAAAGTTGTAGGTGAACAATAACTGGTGATCTGTTATTCAGTCCATGCAAAGGAAGTTAATTTTTCATAGTTTTGCCTACTTGTTTCCTCAGTAAGAAACTCACATAACATTTTATACAGATGGATGATTGAAAGAATGAAGTAGTCCAAACCAGCAAATGGACAGCAAAGAAATAAGTAATATTTTTGTTACCCAATCTTGTTTCTTTCACATCGCATCACTAAACTCATGAACCATTTCTAGGATATTTAAAAAAGGTTATTAGAGAATTTCCGCAATCTGTTTGTCACAAACACAGACTATTTTATTTATTCCTAATATATATGCTTGCATTACTTTTCCTTGCCTGACTGATCTACCAAGTGCTTCCAGTATGATCATCTTTGAGAACAATGAGAAAGAATTTAATTCCTTTGTTCTAGCCTCCAAGAAAGCATTAAATCACAACTACTATGTTAGATATTTTATATGCATTTTTTAACAGTTTGAATAATTAAATAGTCTTCAGTTTGGTGAAAACTAATTGTTTAAAAGTGGATTCTCACTTTTAATGAAGGTTTAATTAGAATATGTTGAATTGATCACATCTTTTTCTCTTTTAGTATATTAATTCAGCATATTGCATTTTGATTTTAAGTTGTTGCATCACCAATACAGATTCAATATTGATATATTTTACTGTTTCCTGTGCATAGTTGGACTTGATACTTCTAACTAATTTCTGCAATTCTTGCATTTGTTTGCTGGCATGCTTTCTTTGTTATTGAGAAATATTTGTCTCCTTGTTCTTTTAGCTTGCACAGAATATAACCAATCATCTTAAGAAGGCTTTCATTCTCTTCTCATTTCTAGATGAAGTGCAGAATTTCTGTTAATTGATATATAATTTGTATATATATTTAATGAAATCTTTGCTTCTTCATAACCCTATTTCTATAATTTTCCTTTATTGTTTGTGGGATTATAGTAATGACTTTACCACAGAACTTACTGTCATTCCATATCTGTAAATATTCTCTTACGCTTTCTTTGCAAATTTTAATTCTTCTTTTGATGCATCTTAGAGAATTACTACTAAACCTTGTTTAAGGTTATATTACCAATATTTTTCTGACTTGTGTTCTTTGTACTTGAGTATTTCCATGGTTTTTATCTAGTTTTGTTTCTGTCTTCTCAAATTTTCATTCGGTTCTTCATAATGTTTTCATCTCTCTATGAAATAATTTATTTTACATTGCGTAGCATCCACTGATTTTCAAGATAAGATCTTTGTATATAAATCTAGCTAGGCTCCCAAGTGCTAAACCTGTAGTCAAATGTCAAAAAGACCAACATTATTTCTCTGTACTGTTAGATGCTTTTACACAGTAATGATACTTACTCTAAATGCCTTAACAAATATTTCTAATATCTGGGCTACTTCTGGACCTGAGTATACTTAATCCTCTGCATCTTGTGTATATGCTGGCCTATTTTGGACTTTTCCCATTTCTTCTAATTTGGGTGCTGAAATGAGACATGTTATCTTATCAGCAGTGAAAAAGTAAAGTTAATCCTAGCAATGATTATGCCATTATTTCTACTGGATTTTAGGTCTAATACCTATGCTCACTTTCTTTTACTGTAGCTGAAGTTTAATCTGAAGGCATAACATGTCCTTTGATTTCTATAGTAAAATGATAGTAGGTTCCAGCAATATCAGTTGATAATGACTGGAATATGGAAGTAGGTTTACATATTGAAAGAATTTTCTATATATTATTTAAACATTTTAAGATTAAGAGGTTCCCGGCTATCACCTAGGTAGATCTTAAATGCAATAATATGAATCCGTTTACAGTAAGAAACAAAGGAATATTTGATGCAGATTAGTACAGAAATCAGTGTGAACATACAGTTAGAAATTAGGGTGATATAATTTTAAAAAATCTGTAACATAGCTTCAAAAAGCTAGAAGAAAAAGGCAATGAATATTTCTCCACAGGTTTTACAGGTATGTTCTTGCCATCATGTTGATTTTAGCCTACTGATGATGATCTTAGACTTTAAGAGGAAACAGAAGCTATACACATGGACACACACACACACACACACACACACACACACACACACACACGCATAGACACACACACACGCATAGACACACACACACACGCATAGACACACACATACTATATCATATCTGTATATGAGAGAGAGAGAGAGAAAGAAACAAAGAGAAAGACAGAGAGCTGAGTCTTTCAATTCATTATAATCTGACCTCAAAGTCACTATGTAATATATGGATTCAGCTTGGCAAATTTCTTGCTATTGTTTTGGACTCATCAAATTTCTATTTGCCTATTCACCCTTTCATCCATCTGGATCAGGTGTTCATCATTTCATATGGAAATGATCTTGACCTTGGCTTCCCTTCACCACTTCAGCTCAACTCTAACTGAAAGTTCAGTAGCTCTAATAGATTTTCAGCTTATTCTGTGGCTGTATTACATGAGTTTTCCAATCCCTTCACATACTTTTCATTTCTCTCACTCTTCCCACATTTGGCCTGACAGCTCTCTTTGAAACTCCTTGCCTCTTTAGCCCTTTGTAGATATCCTGTAACTCACATATAGCATACATACATATAATTACATGGTTGATAGATGTGGATATATTTACTATATGACTTTTAATGTGTAATAAATGAACCAGTATTTGCCTTATTCAGACTATCATGGAAAGAGGGACTATCTAGAAAATTGCTGTCAGGGAAACCACTATACCTTGTGAGTTAATGGTTATTCAATCAATTCTGACATAATGAATTTATGTAATTTAGATAGTACACATTTATATAAATGTATTAATCTATGTTTCATATATAGCATACTAATGACAGATACTTTATATGTCTTACACAAGATATTTTAAATCTCAGAGGAGATATTTTGTCACATCTTCCCCCTTATTTTATCTAATACTATTTTTCATATGCAAAAAATATTTTCCAAGAACATAATAGATAAGTTAAAGCTGAATGTGAGGAAGGGGTCAGTCCTCAAAGACCTTCAAGTCTCCTAATTTGTAACTATTTAGCAAGCTAACTTTACTGTAAATTATGATTTGCTTTATTTAAAATCTATTAACTTATGTGTTAATTTATTATAAAAATGCCTTGAAAGCAACACACAACTCAGTCTTTAACAAAGGATCTCAGTATAGTGCCATAGCCATATTGTCATACAAAACGAAAAATCACAACTCCATAATTTGCTGTAGCACCAGAGTACATCAGCCTTTCAATAATACTAGAATCCTAGGTCTACCAGAAGGAGCAAAGTCTTGGAGTCTACAAACAAAATAGGTTTTGACAGTACCCAGGAATCTTTCTTGCCAACTCAAAATTCTTATGATTCCAGTTTTTGGTTTCTGGCTGTTTTACATTAATTTACAGATCATTTCTCATACTGTTTCTTCCCTCTTCTCTCTGTCTTCTTGTTTCATTAACTTGATTAAAATTGAAGGACTTTTTTCCTTTTGAAATAAAGTCACAATTATTAGTTCATATGGGTAGGACTATAACCTCTCACATACCCAAATTTCACACCCATACTTCATGCAAAACATATTCTCGCCATTATGATAGCCCAAGCCCTAACCCATGACAGTATCAACATTAAGTCCAAAACCTCGTGTTATTGATATAAAATCTCATTATTTAAATTACAATGCAAATATTAGAAATATTAATGAGAATCTGGATATAATCTACCCTGAGTCAAAGTTCCTCTCCATATCTGAAACAAGAAAGCTACTAGTGTGTTTTCCAAGGTAATAATGGATGTTCACATTCCAAAAGGGAAACATTAGAATGTGTGATGACATCTTGGCCTGACCGGTTCCCACCAGCATCCCCCTCTCCCTCTTCAGTCCCCAAGGGGCCGGCCTCCAGGCTGTGGTGGCCAACAAAGTCCTTCCTCTGAAAAGGTCCCCCCACCCCTTAAAGGGACTCAAGATGCCTCCAAGAAGTCTGTGTTCCTCTCTGCTGCCTGGTTGAGCTTTCCCACCTCGCAGTCTCAGAGTGGCTAGCAGGGCCCAGTCCCCACTGTCCGGCTCCTGTCATCTCAGTCTGTGCTGGTACAATCTGCCCAAGTTCTAAGACCCTCTGCCCCACCCACCTCACAAGCTTCTTCTGTGTATATTTCATTTTGTTTCTACGGTTATGGGAGCAATTTAAACTCCCAGTTCATTTTCACAAAAGAAAATAAAATTACAGTTGCAAGACAAAAAAAAAAAATGTTAAATCAGTCACTGGCTTCAAGTCACTTTCTTATTCAGCACTACATATTTCAGTGGCTTTCAAGTCCTCAAAAATAGTCTCTTCTGGCTTGATGTCTGTTCAGTCAACTTTTTTCTGGGATGAGGAATTATAATAGGTTCTTTTTTTATTTTTTGGTTTTTCGAGACAGGGTTTCTCTGTGTAGCTTTGTGCCTTTTCCTGGAACTCACTTGGTAGCCCAGGCTGGCCTCGAACTCACAGAGATCCGCCTGGCTCTGCCTCCCGAGTGCTGGGATTAAAGGCGTGCGCCACCACCGCCCGGCTATAATAGGTTCTTATTAGTTCTCTGCATCCTATGGTGCCGATGGGCTCTGTCGCTTTTGTTATCAATAACTATTGCAATTCTATTACCTTAAACATTACAATATCCATATATTGCTTCTCTATAAAGCCTGTAATTAGACACCATTTACTTACTTTTCTAAGAGTTAATTAGAAAAACATATTTTTGAAAGTTGAATCAAATTTATTAAATATCAAGCACTGGGCACTTACATTTTGTATTCTCAATATTAATTTATAGATTTACTTACAGATGAAACTTACATAAAATATATTTATATTAACAAGCCATTAAACTATTCCTATAGTATACATAGTTTATCTGTTGGACCAATTTTATATTTTTTTTTACTGATAATGTTCCAAATGTTTGAAAGTATCCTATACATATATCATTTAATCAACTTTCTTAAAGAATAATCACTGAAACTTTTTTTGTGATTAAACATTAAATTTTAATTTGTTCATTCCCATGACATTGTATTCAAATTTGCATCTAATTATTTTAGCAAAAGTCCAGATACACTGAGGATATGACCTATTGTTTTTGATATAACAATTTATTTTCCACATTTCTTTTACATTAGTCCTATGCCCTTTTGGGGAATCTGATTCTTTCTGATCATATATATGTAAATATACACATGTATTTCTTCATCTGTATTGAATAAAAACTGTCAACCAAATGACGTATTTCCTGTACATCTAAAATGAAACACTCTGTACTGGTATTTGCCCTGCCCATGACCTTGGGCTATATGGCCGGAAAGAGGCAGTGCTTCTTGCCTTTTGTAAGTGATCTCTTACAAGGAGAGGGAGAGGGGTCAAGTGCTTCTTCTTGGCATGATTGGACACTGGACAGCCAGATGCATTCTCTCCAGGACAGAATAGAGATCCCAAATTTATATCTTATTAAATCCCAATTACCCATTCAATAGACTCATGTGGATTGATCTTAACAAACTTCCCCTAGTGCTCATTGCACTCATATAGTACAGAGGTTGTTAGCTCATAAGCTTTGCAGTAAGGTGATAGTAATGGATATATCATACACTTGTCTTCTCTGTGCTCAAAGGGTTCAGCAATAACAATAATGAGATGTTTCTTCAAATAGCTCCCACCTCATTTATGGAAAGTTTTTTTTATAATATGCACATCATTAGTTTTAGTTTTAATTACTGTTTATTAAATTTGTTAAGTTTATCTTGTCATCCAGGCAATAAATTTGGGATGATCAATATCCTTTCAAATGTCTTCTTTCATGGAGAATAGAAAAAAAAATTTGGAAAGCAAATACCTCTTCTTACTATGAATTCTTGAGACCTAAAATTATTTTATCATCCAAGGACATTTTTTTCTCTACTTCAGCCTATGGGAATAATTAATGATATTGTATTTGTTTACAGGCATCTATGTTAGGAGGAAATAGACATTAAAATAAAATGGAATCTGTGGAGCAGAGGGGTGAATGCTGACTTATCACAATGGAACTTAGGTTGTTTCGCATACACTGGATTTCTTGGTTATTGCATTTTGGTTTCCATTTATTTTAAAAGCAAAACATTCCAGGAAATGTGTTTTATTTTCAGATTAAAAAGTTCAAATCATATACATATTTTCATAAGTCTATAGTAATTATATTAATATTAAAGTGGAATAAGTTTATGAATTGAAAGAATTTTATTTATATATGACATACTTCAATATCATACACAGTAGTTCTTTTAAAAGACAGTAATTTCGCCAGGCGGTGGTGGCGCACACCTTTAATCCCAGCACTCGGGAGGCAGAGGCAGGCGGATCTCTGTGAGTTCAAGGCCAGCCTGGGCTACCAAGTGAGTTCCAGGAAAGGCGCAAAGCTACACAGAGAAACCCTGTCTCAAAAAACCAAAGAAAAAAAAAAGTTATTTCAAGTCAGTTTAAAAAGAGATAGATATGTTTTACTAATTCATAATTTCTATTAGTTTCATGACAAAGAAAAAATTAAAAATAAAAACTAATAATCATTTATATTGTTTACACATTTCATTTAGGCATGTTTAATCAAGAATACATATTTATATACTATATATGCTGATAACTGTCTTCTCATCAAATTTTATAGGCTTTTATCTTTCTAAAACATAGCAAATATTTTCACTTGAGCTTTTAGCGATGAAACAAAATGAAACAATTTTTTCTTCGCTAACTAGCTGAAAATACTGAGTCTCAGAGAGGTGAGAAAACTTGCAATGTGTATATGATGCCAGATGTTAGAGCTGTGATTGGCCTCCTAGGCTGCCAGATGACAAATACTTCACATTCTTTGCCTTTGGGATTCTAAACTTCTGTGTTGGTGTGATTATTCTCTTGTTGCTCCTGGTGTCTTTAAGGAAATCTAAGGTTCAGAGATTTTCAGTTTTCTGTCCAAATATCACAATTCTCTTAACTTGCAGAAATGATTAAAGTGCAGATTTTTGAGACCTCTATAGTCACTGTTTTATATTTTCCATGCTGAATGAACTGTTAATAAGAAGTCTTTAACAACTTCCCATCTTGGTCTGACTTCAGCTTGCATAGATTGTGCGCATTCTATCAGCTGTGAATTCATATGTGCAACTGCTCTGCTATGTCTGGAAATATGTTTTCTTGCAATCTTCTATGACCTGAAACTCTTACAAACTTTCAGTAGCCTTTTCCATTAATTACACCCTTTGAGATATAATGGACTGGACCATCATACTGTCCTTCATATTTCCTTTAGTGAATGCATATATCCATGCTCCTTTGAAAAACAAACAAAACAACAAAAAGAAGTTTTTAGTCAAGTATAGATGTGAAAATTAGCCAACTCAGTAGACACTACAAAAAAAGACACTACACTACACTATTTCTGATATGGAGTAAATTCATTTATGTGTTTTCCTAGTATATATGGCCATTAGAATTTTGAGGGTTTAAACCAGTCACATTAGATCTCACTTATAATCACAACATTCAAGAGGCTGAAGCAGGAGAATTACTGAAAGTTCACAGCCAGTAAGGGATACAGAGTAAGATCCTGTCTTGAAAAAACAACCACATCTAATATAAATATATGATTATAGTTTTATTTTGAGGTCCTTGTTTCAGGTATGATTGCTCAAAAATAGAGGTGGTGATTGCTGCCATTTGATCATCTTTCATTTGATGCTGCCATGTTTTTACCAGTTCAAGTCACTTTAAAATTAGTTGTCATTATTATTATTATTATTATTATTATTATTATTATTTATATATACAGATAATATCAATTCCAGCCAAAAGCCTGGAAAGCCTCTCTGTGGTCATGAATGCTAAGGAGAGTCTTTGTTTCCACCTACACCCAAGGCCAAGGCTGAAGAGGCAGTCTCTTATTTTTTTCCTTCTGTTATGGAAGACAGGCATCTCTGACTTGATTTTTCAGCTTTATGATATTACAAAAGCCATACACATTCAGAGGAAGCTATAAATTGAATTTCAGATTTTAATCTCAAGCAGCTACATGCAGTAAAATTCTCTCTAGCAGTATGCAGCAAAAAATGTCAGTGAGGTAGTTCTTGGCTATGCTAAAACAAAACAACAGGGTGTAGCTCCTAATCAAACACAGGATCAGAGGGACAAATGACTCTACAGCTTATTCTATTGTTACTATGTTTTTGATAGTGCATTATATATTTTTCATTCTCCCACTTTATTAAGAAATGTGCTTTGGGTTAAATGCCATTGCCCAGCTGCAGGCTGATTCTTCAACTTACAAAGCCAAGTTTGAGTATATTTAAGCTAGCCTAAGCAAGGCTATAACATTTAATAAAGGTGAATAAATTAAATGTATTTTTAATATGCTGCATTTTTAACTTTAGTTTATTAAGATATTACTCCATTGTAAGTTCAGAAGTATTATTATATTCTTCTATTGTAGCCTGAGGTTCCTAATGGTTCTTGATTATAGATAAAGCATTTCTGTAGCTAGAAGTTTTCCTGTGTTACACCCAGGCGCTGCGGTTGAGATGAATCTGTCCCACTCACATTCAAGTAAACACACAGATACTTATATTAATTAAAACTGCTCAGCAATTAGCTCAGGCTTACTACTGACTAGCTATTACATATAAACTCAGCCCATTTCTGTCCATCTATATGTCGCCACATATTCTGTGGCTTTACCTGTGTGCCATTACATGCTGCTCCCTAGATGGCAGACTAGCCTGAGCTAATGGCCAAGCAGTCTTAATTAATATAAGCCTCTGTGTGTTTACTTGGGTCTAAGTGGCTGCAGGACCGGCAGGTGAGAGAGATTTTTTCTGACCCTGGGCAGGGCTGGACACAAAATCCTTCAGTTACAAATGGTGCCTAATGGCTCAAGTTTCCACCTGAAACCTGAGAATACTTAATAAACAATTCTAAATGGAGCCAAAAACAGGTTCCTACTTCATGTCTCATGTGGGTAGCAAGACACACGCAGCATGCAGGCTTGAGCTACTCTATGGTGGGTTCCTGCAGTGTGGGCTTGACCTGAAGCATGATGGATTTCCACTGTAGTACACACAGATGTCTCCAAGACACACATTATGCTGTGTGGTAGATTTAGCCTTTGCTAATATATAAAAAAAAATGTTTCGGGACTACATGTTAATGGATGGAAGCATAGACACACTACTTCACAGAGTTAGTGATGAGCATGGATCCCACTTTTGTCATGTTGGAAAGGTGAGGCGGATGGAGCCAGCAGCCAAAGTTACCATTTCGACCTGAGTCATGCTGCAGTTTAAAACAAGAGATTCACAATAAAGCAGATTCAGATGGAACCAGACTTTAAATGGTGTACAATGTGTATAAAAATGTACGTAGGCTTGGAAGAGAGAAGAAAATGAATATAGACAGTTATATAAAGAAATAGATTTAAAAAATAAAGTCTTTAAAGAGACAGTAAAGGTAGTATAAAAAATAAGACACATAAAGATGAATATCACACAGAGAGTCTGGATTGTGTTGTCTTTGGGATTTTTAAGTGTAGAAAGACATTTGACTGAAAAGCTGTTTATTTAAGCCAATATATAAATTTTAAAGGTATCTGAACTTCAAAGTTTATGTCTAAAAATATGTTACTTTGGAAAAGAGGTTCTGCTTTTGTTTCCACAGAATATGAGAACCTGTGGATTACTTCCAAGCTAATATGATTTGACAAGCCAAGACCCCCTGAAAGGCCTCCAATGACACCATGGCCTAGATCATCAGACATCCAAAATCAATTTCGAGGCAACTGGCTCAGAGACTACTCCAGTCAGAATTTGACCATAATTCTTAATTTTCTCAGGATCACCACAAGAATACAGCACCCCCTATCAGCAGGAAGTAGCCTAGAACACTATGCCCACATTTCCAAAAATGGATTACGGAAATTTTCTTTGTTTAGAGATTGGTTACAAATTGTTATTGGCTATAGTCAATATCTATCTAAAAGAAAAAGGAAGATAAGATATAGATATGAGAGGATGAAAGGATAGGATATTGAACCTACTTTTAAAGAGCAACTTGTTTAAAATGTTTTACATTGCTATAGATTTTAGTTTATTGATACAAATTTAAAGTTAATTTTGTTATTCTGTATATATACTTCTACTCTTCTTTAAGGTATTATGTTTATGTAACTCATTTAAATTGTAATGGAAAATTAAAAAATACAGATTAATAACTAGTCATCTATGATAATCAAACTTATAATCATGTTAGTTTAGTTTCCTAGGTATACATAGTTATATTTCAGATAGATATTTAATCTTCAGACACTTCAAAGACCTACAGAATATGGCATTTAAAATGTTTTAAAAAGTTAGACTTTTCTGGACTATGAGACACATCTATTCCTGGCAGCACCATTTACTTCAAAGAGAAAGATGGGTATCAAAGACACTCTGTATGAAATTTATCTTCTTCTTGACAAAAATAGACATTTGGCCAAGAAACTATTCTTGCCTGGACTGCTTGACAAAATGTTGTATAGCCTGAACATACAGGACCCATAAGAAGGTAACTACTGAACTTTGCAAGGTGACATGGTCCTTCAGGTTCCTGCTTTGCAAAAGAAATTGCCAGATATTCTACAGTCCACAGAAAGAAGTGACTGAGAGATTCTAGGCCTACCTATAGGCTGAAAATGGATGCCACAATGTTACAAGAAACTTTGGGTGACTGTCCAGGCAGCCCACTGTCTCTGTCATTCTAGAATTTTGGAAGTTGCTTACAATGCATTTCATGTTTACTTAGGTAATATTATATCCTTCTGAGGTCTTTGATATAGTTGAAGACTAGATAGTAATAATTTTCCTTGGTTACAATAAAAGATAAATTAGATATGAAACCTTAGACTCACAAATATAGGATAGATTGAATATTTTCTTTAATTTTGCCAAATAAAAATAGACTAGAAATTGTAACTGTAATTCTTACTTGACAACTGTTCTTTTATATGTAATTTTACTATGTTAAAGTTAAAACCTTTTTTTTGATTAGACAGAAAAGGGGAGGTGCTTTGGATGCCTTTCTGTGTGCTACGAATATGTGTTTTTCTGATTGGTTGATAAACACAATGCTGATTGGCCAGTAGCCAGGCAGGAAGTATAGGTGGAATAAGCAGACAAGGAGAATTGTGGGAAGAAGAAGGCTGAGTCAGGAGACATCAGTCCACCATCCAGGGAGCAGCATGTAATGGCCCACAGAAAGCCATGGAAAATGTGGTGACATACAGATTAACAGAAATGTGCTGAGTTTAACTGTAAGGGCTAGTCAGTAGTTAGCCTGAGCTAATGACCAAACAGTTTTAATTAATATAAGCCTCTGTGTGTTTATTTGGGTCCGAGAACCCACAGGACTGGTTGTTGAGAGAGATTTGTTCTGACTGTGGGTCAGGCTGGACAGAGAAAAACTTCAGTTACACATTTCAGTTCAACAAGAGGAAAATTGATATGTTCAGAAAATAGGTATGCTAATTAGATTGATTCAATAAGTTTACTTCTATAATATAGCATCACTTTTTAAACACCAAATATACATAATTACAATTTGGAAATATCTCATGACTATATGGATAGACAGACAGACAGACAAACAGACAAATTCTTAATGTGGGCAGGCCCTAAACTTTTTTGGCTTCCATATGTATGGCTATAGAATTGACATACACACATACACACCCACCCACCTCCACCCCACCCCACCCACCTCCACACACACACACACACACACACACACACATATATATATATATATATATATATATATATAGATAGATAGATAGATAGAGAGAGAGAGAGAGAGAGAGAGAGAGAGAGAGAGAGAGAGAGAAGGAGGGAGGGACCATTAAGCTTGAGTACATTCCTTCTGTTTCTAGGTACTTTGAGATTTCTTAAAAATTCTTATTTATTCTATGAGTTTATGTGTTTGCCTGAGTTTACATATGTGAACTACATGCATACAATGACAATGGAGATTGGAAAATAACGTAAGATCTTTGGAACTAGGTACTAAGTGGTCAGTTGTGTGATAACTTGCAGGTGCTGGTAACTGAACATGGGTCTTCTGCAAGAGCAGGAAGTCCGCTTAACTGCTAAGCCATCTCCATAGCCTCATTCTTCATGGTTTTTTTTTTTTTATCATGGAAGGATATTGATTGTCTTCTGTGTCTATTGCAATGATCATGTGATTTCTTTTCTTAGGTTGAATGTTCTATTACACTGACTGATTTATATTTGTTAAACCAAACTTGTGCATCCAGGGTAAAACCATTTTTTCACAGTATATGATCTTCTTAAATTATTTATTTGTGTTTATTTATTTACTTATTTGCAAATTTTTTATTTATTTTTAGGTTTTTCAAGACAGGGTTTCTCTGTGTAGTTTTGGTGCTTGTCCTGGATCTCGCTCCATAGACCAGGCTGGCCTCAAACTCACAGAGATCCACCTGGCTCTGCCTCCCAAGTGCTGGGATTAAAGGCATGTGCCATTGCTGACCGGCCTTAATTTAATTTTATATGATTAAATTATAATTACATCTATTCTCTACTCATTCTCTTCCTTACTACCTCTACCATGTCTGCCCACTCCCAAAATTCAGAGCCCTCCTCTTTAACCATTGCTCTTACATATACATATAAATTAATAAAATATAAATACAAACAGCATACTCTCATCAGTGTGTGTGTGTGTGTGTGTGTGTGTGTGTGTGTGTGTGTGTGTGTGTGTGTGTGTGTATGTGTGTATTTAGGGTTGACAACTTTGTACTGGATAATCATTTAGGGGTCTTATCCCTGAGGAAGACTAATTCTCCCTCTCACAGTCATTAATGGTATGTATCTGTTCATCTGTGAGTGGTGCCTTGTGTGATTACCCCCATTCACATTGTCATGTCAACTTGTATTATAATTTAGGCCTTGTATAGGTAACATAATTAAGATTTCATGGGTCTTGCTTCCCTGTCATATCTAGAAGACACAATTTCAAAACAGACTTCTTGGTCCTTTGGTTTTTGCAATCTTTCTGCCCCCTCTTCCATAGAGCTGTTTTCTGTGACTTAAAGGCTGGAATTGTGTTGTAGATACATTCATAGGGGCCAAGCATCCCATTATTAGTTTTTCTCTGCATTTTTATAGCTCAATGTCTTCTGTATGCAAAGAAAGCTTCTCTGTTTCAGGGTAAAAGCTGTACTTCTCTAACTAGGCCAACTCACAGGAGTTGCAATCATGACAGAAACTGTTGGTGGGGAACAGATCTTCATAATACATTATGGAACTTCATTTGCAGGTGTTCTAGTTGATACTTTTACAACTACCTTCATGAGAGAAATTTCTCTCAATATTTCTTTCTTTTTACTGCAATTTCAGTATCAGGATAATGTTGTGTAGCTAGAGTTTTCCTGGTCCTTCCTGGTCCACGGTCAGGACAAATCTCTCTCACCTCCAGACCCACAGCCGCTTAGACCCAACCAAGTAAACACAAAGAGACTTATATTGCTTACAATCTGTATGGCTGCAGTAGGCTTCTTGTTATCTAGTTCTTATATCTTAAATCAACCCATTTCTATTAATCTATAAGTTGCCACGTGGCTCATGACTTACCGGTACCTTACATCTCACTTGTCATGGCAGTGGCTAGCAGCTGCTCTCTGCCTCAGCCTTCCTGTTCCCACAATCCTCTTCTCTCCTTGTCCTGCCTATACTTCCTGCCTGGCTACTTGCCAATCAGTGTTTTATTTATTAACCAATCAGAGCAACACATTTAACATATAGAACATCCCACAGCAATATTGGTTCCATAGAATAAGATTGATAGTGTGATCTCCTTTTCTATTTTCTGTAACAACTTGAAAATTTTTGGATTTTAGCACTTTATTTTGTTTTTGTTTTTGAGACAGGGTTTCTCTGTACAGCTTTGGAGCCTATCCTGGAACTTACTCTGTCGATTAGGTTGGCCTCGAACTCACAGAGATTCTCCTGCCTCTGCCTCCTGAGTACTGGATGGTTTTTAGATCTTTTAATGGCTGTGAGAATTTACATTTCCGTTGGTAAGTTTTGCTTTCATTTTAATTTGATTCTAGGAATTTTTGAATATGCTCCTTGACTTCCTCAATGACCTACTGGTCATTCAAAAATGTAATGTTCAGTTTGTCACTATTTATGTAGTTGATGTAGTATTCCTTTTCATTTACTTCCAGTCATTTCACCGTGATCTGATAAGAAACAAGAAATTATTTTTGGTTATTTTCCATTTGTTAAGCCTTGGTTTTTGGCCTACAATATGCTCTGCTTTAGTCTAACTTATTTGTACTTTTGAGAATAACGAATATCTTATATGTATTGTATGGAATATTCTAGAGATATTTGTTAAGTACATTTGAATTATGGTATAATTTATCAGTTTTCATTTTGGATGTTACATCTTAAGATGATAATGATGTATTGAAGTTACTGATCAATATTGTACCAGGAATTTTATGACTATTTGTTCTTATTGGCATTTGTTTTATGAATTCAGTTCCCAGTATTTGCTAAATATGCTTTTAAAATTATTACAACTTCTTGATGGAACAATTTTCCCTTTTGTAAATATACAATGACCTTCTTTTCATCTTCTGATGACTTCTCAGATGACTTTTAGTGCAGTACATTCTTTTTTTACATAAAGATAATACAGATACAGTGAAAGATTTTTCTATCAACAAATCATATTTTCATCAGTTTTGCCCATGATACTGTTAGTGCATACCTGCTATATAGCAGCACCTTTCATCTATAGCACAGCTTACTCAAGTCTATATGGTTTGTGTAGATAGAAAAAGATGTGCACCTAACTGGATGATACAGAAATTAATTGAATCAAATCTCTATAAGGACCATTTATATCTAATCTTTCTCTGCTGGAAAGTATTATGGGTAGAGCTGTAGCTGGAGAATTTTTCTCCAGCTCCCACCGCCAAGTCCTGCCAGACCCGGAGCCCACTTATAAAATAGACACACAGACTCTTAACATTATTTAAACTTCTTGGCCATTAGCTCAGGCCTATCATTGTCTAGCTCTCACTCTTATATTCAGCCCATTTCTATTAATCTTTACTTTGTCACGTGGCTCATGGCTTACCAGTACTTTACATCTTCCTTGTCTTGGCGGTGGCTCCAGCCAGTCTCCCTTTCCTTCCTCCTTCCTCCATTCTCCTCTCTCCCTTGTCCCGCCTATACTTCCTGCCTGGTCACTGGCCAATTAGTGCTTTATTTATATAAAGCAATATCCACAGCATAGAGGATTGTTTAGTCTATATGATCTTTGCAGAAACTGTATACTACTCTGGGTTTCCTCACCCTGTTTATCAGATGAAAAATAGAAAAGAATAATGAAAAACACAATACTCAAAAATATACCACTCAATAAATGACATAGTCCAAATTAGATACCAATTTGAGTTTTCAAATCACTGTACTAGTTTGCCTTCTGTGTAATCTAGCATTTAATAACAGGCAACTCACCAAAAATACAACTATTTACAAGACCCTGTGCTTTTAGGTAACTTCTCTAGTGTTTTTATCAATTTGTTTTTCTCTTATTTCAACTCATTTTAAAAGAATAAAAAATTGAAAGGTGAATAAATGTTAGTTGTTATAAATCTTATTAAGAAATAGGTAGACTTAATTTAGAAAGCGTAAGTAAGCAGCAAGAAAAAATGTGAGGACCTAGATAAAATAATTAAAATATTAAAATGTATGATAAACCTTATTTTGTTTTTGAATTTGTAGCGCCAGAAAATTAGCAGGCTTCTCTATTTCCTTTTTTCCTAGATGAAATTAAATAAGTACTAAGGGAAACATTGGGCTAACACTTTAGGGAAATAATTTACAAATGGGATTTTACTTCAAAGTTGACTTCTGATTATGTACGCTTGGGTTTTCCTCATTGCAGAGTTGGGAAAACAGCTATGCTGTGTGGGAAAACAACTTGGATCCAATTGGGTAAATTCTCATTTGTTTTTAATTCTCTAAGCCAATTTTGCTTCTCATTTATACCTTGAATCTGAAGATGACCAGATGTCATTTTTACATATTGTCCTCTGAGGATTGTACATGGAAACAGTCACTAAAGACAACAAAGAAGTTTATCCTGTATTCAAACATTGGTTACAGAGCCACAGCAATGGAAGTGATGAGAGCAGGCTCCAGTGTATTTGCTTTCCCTGGCAGCCAGTTTACTACTTAATTTCCTGTCCAGGTCTGACAGTTATAAATATCATTTGAAACAAATGTGCACTCTCTCTAAATGCCTCCAACTACATGCCAAATCAGCTTCAATGTGGAGAGGATCTTGAAGAATGTGTTTACCTTTTATTAAAAAGAGCCAGAGGAAAATTAATTGAAGGATTTAATTGAAAAAAATGCATTTGTTTTAACATTAGTGTAACCATTTCATTGAAAATTGTCTAATTTTGAATCTTAAGATTTGTAGGAATTACTATTTCCAAATAATTGACCCTTTACTTTCAAACAATAGAGTAAATGCAAAATCTTATCCATGATGCCCACCTGATACTGACATATAATTTTCAATGGACAGATATAATGAAGAAATAGAGGACCTATCTTCTAAATTAAATCATAATTTTATTACATTTACATATTTATTGGTTGTGTGTGCATGTATGTATGTGCCACAGACCTACTCATACACTTAAGTTGACCATTATCAGTACAATAACACTAAGGTAATTCTACAGGTACATCCCAGGCTTAAAAGGCTTAGGAAAAATATTCGCTTCCCAGGAATTTTTCTTTCTTCCTTAATAAGCTGCTAGGTTAAATCAGAGGATAACTTGTGGGGCTTGGAGGATTTCTTTCCTTTAACCATGTGGGTTCCAGGGATCAAATACAAGTTATTCTATTATGAAGTTCTTTTATTAACAATTTGCTTTTTATTATTAATTTATTCTTTGATAATTTCATACACATACATACCACTTTCTGGTCACACTCATGCCTCTACAAGCTCTAATCCTTCTTTCATCCCTGTAACATGAATCTTAAAAGTTCTCATAATAATAATAATAAAAAAACAGGCCCAGATATTGGGGTAAAAGCTGAAAGATCAGAGAAGCAGAATAGCCACTAGATTACCTCTACAAAATCCTCAGCCTCAAGAGAGTGAGTTCCTGTTTCCTGATGCCTTATATACATTTCTGTGTCCTGCCATATTACTTCCTGGGATCAAAGGCATGTGTCACCAATGCCTGGTTCTGTGTCTCACATGTAGCCCAATGTGGTATTGAACTCACAGAGATCCAGACTGATCTCTGCCTACCGAGCAATAGGATTAAAGGTGTGTGCCACCATTGCCTGACTTCTGTGTCTAATTTAGTGCCTGGCTCTGTCCTCTGATCCCCAGGTAAGCTTTATTGGGGTACACAGTGTATCACCACATACCCCACCAATTAGTCTGCATTTTTCCCACCAAGTCCCTATCTCACTTTCTTGTCTTAATGTTTAGTTTTATTTTTGTTTTGTGACATACTAGATTTAACAAGGGCTACTTGTGATGGCATAAATGTGACACACTACCCACTATAACAAGGATAATTCACCAGTTGTTATATCACTGAAGAAAATGAGTTTCTCTCCACCAGAAGCCTTCAAATGACAGTAGCTTTCTTGAGTAGAACTCCATGAGCCCCTCCTCCATTGATAACTGAATATACACTGGTTTAGTCTTTACTGGACCCTGTGCAGGCAACCAACACTGCTGTGAAATCATTCTAGAAGTTGCTATGCAGAAAGCTGGAAGAGAAAAAAAAATCATAAACAGTTTTAGCCAGCTTTAGAAATTGCATGCTACAGCACCATTTGACAAGCAAGAGGAGCTTCTTTCTTCAATAGTCATCTGATTGTTATAGGAGTAATCAATTTTTTTTATGGGATCAGAGGCCCAGTCTATTGCACCAATTTCATTCTTGGTAAGTATTGTAGATGTGGCCAAAGTTCTATGACTGGGGAAATCATAGATACTAGGGGTGAGCCTATTGCTATTGTCTTACTAGTTGAGAATTTTTTCAACATACTGCTTACATATTCACACTTATACCCTTGGAGGAGTGCTACTCTAAGCCTCAATCAAAGAAGTTTCTTATTGCAGTAAAAAGCAAGCAGTGGTAAAGGCAGAGACTTATTGCTGGTTAAGGTCCTGAGAATAATTTACCATTTATTATTAGCATTAAATGTGACACGTTATCACCCTCATAAAGATTTAATGTATATTATGAAAGAGGAAGTAAAAAAAAATGTAAGAGCCAAAAATAGGGAGGTGGGCTATGAAGTGCTATTTTGTGGACATGGCATGGCAGGGACACTCATGAACTGATATTTTTAAATGGTCAGTTTTGTGAGAAACTGTAGATGGAGTTTTCCTGCCTGACCCACAATCAGGACAAATCTCTATCACCTGCCAGTCCCACAGCCGCTCAGACTCGACTAAGTAAACACAGAGACTTATATTGGTTACAAACTGTATGGCCATGGCAGGCTTCTTGCTAACTGTTCTTACAGCTTAAACTAATCCATTTCTATAAATCTATACCTTGCCACGTAGCTCGTGGCTTACCAGCATCTTCACATGCTGTTTGTCATCATGGTGGCTGGCAGTGTTTCTCTCTGCCTTCCTGTTCTTTCTTTTCTCCTCTGTGTTAGTCCCGCCTATACTTCCTGCCTAGCCACTGGCCAATCAGTGTTTTATTTATTGACCAATCAGCAACACACTTGACATACACACCATCCCACAGCAAGAATCTGTGGCTCATTATTGGTTGTGGAGCTATACATAATTTTCTTTCCAAAGTTATCTGATGAATAATCAACAACCTCAAATAATTTTGAACATATATAGTAATTTTTTGTGAAATGTAAACCCATCTGCAAAATTTGATCATCTCTGTTGTAGATAATCATTGGCATAGATAAAATAATGTCATATTGTCAATTCCATAGTTATATATCATATACAGAAAATAGAATTTTCTCCCCAATTATGCAGTACGGTGTTTTTCATCTTGATTGTATGCATTAGAAAGTACTACATATGTTCTGTGACAGGCTTTATAAGGCAGTATTTGTAGATTTATAATGAAAGACATTAAACAATAAGGTGGTATAAATAACAGTTTTCACATCATTAGTATTGTAAAGTAACTTGCTGCTTTCATTATTTGGTTAAAGTATGTGTTTCAAGACAGGTACCTTATAGATTCTGACTTAACAGGACTTGTTATATTTTCCAGTTCTTATGATTAGGTGAATCTGGGCAATAATACTTGTGCAATTTTCCCTCCTGTTTGAAACTTTCCCTTTTCAGTGAGGAAGGAGACTCATAGGAGTCATGTAACTCACAATAAACTTATAAGAAAAAAGGGATGCTGATATGAAAATAACTGAGCAAGTGCCCTTGTGGTGTGACTGAGCATTCCTTGGGTATATGCCCAAGAGTGGTATAGCTGGATCTTGGGGGAGATTTATTCCCACTTTTCTAAGAAAGCACCATATTGATTTCCAAAGTGGTTGTACAAGCTTGCATTCCCACCAACAGTGGAGGAGAGTTCCCCTAGCTCCACATCCTCTCCAGCATAAGGTGTCTTCAGTATTTTTGATCTTAGCCATTCTGACAGGTGTAAGGTGGTATCTCAGAGTTGTTTTGATTTGCATTGGCTATTTGAAACCTGGAGCTTATACAGGGACACTTGGCTCAGCCTGGGAGGAGGGGACTGGACCTGCCTGGACTGAATCACCAGGTTGAACTCAATCCTCAGGGGAGTCTTTTCCCTGGAGGAGATGGGAATGGGGGGTGGGCTGGGGGGAGGGGAGTGGGAGGGGGGAGAACAAGGGAATCCATGTTTGATATGTAAAATTAAATTAAAATATAAAAGAAAAATGAAAAAACGGATGCTTTCACAAAAAGATTACATAAGAAAAAAACAATTACTAGTAAAGAGCAGTTTCTTCAGTGGAAAGACATTTAAATGATGCAGGAAAATACAATAATTTGTTTTTCCCAGTTGTCACCACACTAGGATAGATATTTTGGTGTTGCCGTTGTTTATATCACCATTCTTCTGTGGATAAATTCTCATCCATTTTTCTGTGAGTAACCGCAATAAAGTAGTTGGTTTCACAAACTCTCTTTGGGTGGAATCATTTCTTTTGTATGTCATTGTTGCCTAGTAAAATTGTGTTTGTTATGTCTTCAGGAAAAGCCACACAACAGAATGCTAACCAATACAGCTAACAATGAATTTTTTTAAAAAACACTTTCTATTTATTCTTTGCGATTTTCACATCATGCATCCCTTCTATCTCTCCATCCTTTCATATCCACTCTCTTCCTTTGCAATGTCTCCACCAAAATAAAACAAAATTAAGACTAAAAACAGAAAGTAAAAAACAAAAACAAGCAATTAAACAAGAAAAAGTCTCAGCATGGAAGCTGTAGTGTGACACAGTGAGTCATACAGTCCCAAAGTAAATGCTTCTTTACTTGTAAGTGTTCATTGCAATGAGTCATTGGTCTGGTTTGAGGTCTCTGGCATCTGCTACAATATTAATACAGGGCCCTCACTTGGACTTCTCTTGGATATTCTATTGTTATCTTGTGTCATGAAGATCCAGTAGCATTGTATCTGGAGGCCCAGGCCTCATAGATTGATATTTATATTAGCTCTGTCCATACACCTCAAGAAAATGCAAGAATTTATAAAACCATGTCCTCTTCCTTGGTGTTGTGAGATGTCAGCCTGGTCGTCATGAAACAAATTACCAGGCTCCACCCTCTTGACTTACCTGACGACAAGGGCTTGCTTACCATATTTGACTCTTTTAGTGGACTGTCTCTATACTTATTTTTATCAATTTATCTATTGATATTGTTTTAGCTAGTGAGCTGAAGTTTTGAAAGAGGATATCAGCAAACTCCTTACCTTGATATATACTCTTCACACACATACATGATGATGGACTAAACCAGTTTACTAAATAAAATTTGATCATGAGAAATGTTAAAATAGAAAGAATACTAGAAAATCTCCCTGTAAAATAAACAATATGTTGTAAGATCTAAAGAAGTACCTTTTGTGTTTTTGATCATCAGCGATGTTCATAAGTGCAAGGAAAAGATGGCCTAATGTTAACATTTCTTTTCCAAAGAAAGAACAAAATGAAATGAAATGATGAATAAAGAATGAGAAAGAAAGGAAGAAGGAAAAGAGGAAGAATAAAGAGAGAGAATGAAAGAAAGAAAGAGAAAGAGAGAGAAAGCAAGCAAGAAAGAAAGAAAGAAAGAAAGAAAGAAAGAAAGAAAGAAAGAAAGAAAGAAAGAAAAGAAAGGTAGGTCAAAAAATATTTTGCAGTTTTTGGGCAAACATATCATTACTTTAGAATACTAAATGGGAAACTGTAATTTTTGAATGTACATGCAAATTGTCAATAGAAAAATACACAGTTATAAGAGAGCATGTATTTTTGTAATAATTAATTGGGTCAATCCGTGTACCACCCAGGGATATCCAAATGACCTATGTACTTCAGAATGAGAAGACCTGCGTTCTAACTCTGATATCACAAAGGCACCTGCTGTTTTTGCCTGCTGTTGATTTTGTAGTCAATCCAACCATAAACACATTTTTTAGTTGTCAAAAGGTGCATAGCACATATGTTATTGATTCATAGGGTATTAAAAGGTACAAGCTTAATTAAGTACCTTGAAAAACATATTTTCATTATTTACCATACAAGTCTTATTTACTTGCTTATAAAATGTAAAATTTCACTATGCTATTTTCTCCATATATTGGAAAGTTTATACTATTTCACTGAATCACACTTTCTATGTGATATCTTTCAAATATTCAGGCCCTCATTTCAGCATTTTTAATGCTTAGATTTTAATATTTGATAAAACACCCAGAATTTATTTTTATGGTTATTGTAATTGAGTCTGTAATTTACCATGCATGTCTCATAATATTAGAGTTTTTATAGATAAGTTAAAAAAAAACATTGTTATTGGATTTGATGACATATAAACTATGCACAAAGGACTCTTCTTCCCTACAGAATATTATTTTTAGTCCTTTGTTAGCTTTAAGCTTTCAGCATCAATGCCCTAGACCCATGTAAAAAGAAACAATTACATGGGTAAAAAAGAAGTCATAGTTGTTAGCCTGAGCTTTATAGAAGCTGTAGCATCAAAGGGAATATTGATGAAATCAGTGAATAGCAACTTTATTGTCTCTCCAGACACAATAATATTCATTAAGAAAGATGGAAACAAATATACTTCCTTGAATATACACTTTGATGTTTTGGATACAAATATAATTCTTCTTCTTTTAAAATGATTATGCTTTAAATTTATTCTTATCTTGGTTTTTGGAAAATCATGTAAAACCAGATCTACTCTCTTTGAAAACTTTAAAATTTGCACTATAATCTTTATAGTTATTAGCATGATGTATTATTAAATATCAAAGCTTGAGTTCTTTATGTGTTGTATAATTAGAATATATTGTATGGCACTGGTATAAAATTTGTTCCCTGACACACTAGAAAGGAAATAAAACATGATGATTAATGGGTTAGATACTGACTGCATTTGTGTAACTTGATCTTATATCTCAGTTTTGTGACCTATATGACACAGCTTGTCACATGCATGCAATGACAATGACCAAAACCTTTTAACCTTGAAGTCTTATAGTTCTACATGTAAATTGAAAGCTATCAAATTGCCTTTCTAAAGGGGTTATGGCAGTCATGAAAATTAGATGATATTGTGAAGCCATTATAAAATACCAAATTAAACATATAACTCAAAATAAGTTATTAAGTCTGTTTTACAATAAGCATTTCCATACCTGAAAGGGAATATGAAAGGAGTATAGGTCAAAAACAAGTTTAAAATTATATTATATATTTATTATTATTGCAGGAAAATTTATGTCAAATCAGATCAAGTCTCTATTCACCTTTTAAAATATGTACTTCAGTAGATAGTTATTATCATGATGTATCATTAAAAAAAAATTGGAGCTATCATTTTATTAAGCCACCCCTGAGAATGACTGTAACAACTTCTCATGCACAGTAATTGTATTATTTTTATTTATTGATTGATTTTTTTGATTGATTTATTTTTAGTACATCCTGACCACAGTTTCCTCTCCCTCCATTCATCCCCTTCCTGCATCCCCACTCTACCTCTTCTCTCCTCCAATTCTACTCCTCCTTAGTTTCCATTCAAAAAGAGTAGAATTCCCGGGAATATCCACTGAACACAGCATAACAAGATACAATAAGACTAGTCACAGGCAACCCACTAGGACTGAAAAGGTCCCAGGATCAGGTGAAAGAGTTACATATACCCCAATTCCCACTACTAAGGGTCCCATAAAAACACCATGCTCACAACCATAACATACATGCAGAGGACCTATTGCAGATCCATGCAGGCTCTGTGATTGTCACTTGAGTCTTTGTGGGCCCCTCTGGGCTTTATTTAGTTGAAGTCTGCAAGCCGTGTTCTCCTGGTATTCTCCACCCCTCTGGTTCCTATATTTCTTGCTCCCCTTCTACCACAGAATTCCCAGAGCTCCAAAGAAAGGGGTCCAATGGAGATAGTCAATTTAAGCTATCTCTCTGCCTAATGTTTAGCCTTGGGTCTCTGAATCTGCTCCTATCAGCTGCCAGCACTAGCCTCTTTGATGAAGATTGGGATAGGCAAAACCTCGAACTATATATGGATATCATTAGGATTAATTTTGTTGATAATTGTGGTGGTATTGTGTTCCTCAAAATATTGTACACCCTAATAAACTTATCTGGGGTCAGAGACAGAACAGCCACTAGATACAAAGGCTGGAAAATGGTGGCACTCACACCTTTATTCCTAACACTCCAGAGGTAGAAATCCCTATGGATCTCTGTGAGTTCAAGGCCACATTGGAAATGGCCAGGCATGGTGACACACGCCTTTAATCCCAGGGGGTGATGGTGGAAGGCAGAAAGATATATAAGGCATGAGGACCAGGAACTAGAAGCATTTGGCTGGCTAAGAATTTGGCTAGTTAAGCTTTCAGGCTTCTAGCAGCACAGTTCAGCTGAGAGTAATTTGGATATGAGGACATAGAGGCTTCCAGTCTGAGGAAGCAAGATCAGCTGAGAAGTTGGCCAGGTGAGCTTAGCTATGGCTTGTTCCGTCTCTCTGATCTTCCACTGTTCACCCCAATGCCTGGCCCAGGCTAGTTATTATTCATAAGACTCTTTTTAAGATTCCTGCTACAGATATTGATTTTTTTCTATTATAAATCCCTGGGCTATCCAGCCTCTGATTCTTGGTCATTCAGGTGGTGTCAGGTATGAGCTCTCTCTCGTGATGTTGGCATCAAATTAGACCCACCATTAGTTGGCCACATTCATAAGTTCTGTGCCTTATTTGCCCCAGCACATCTTCCAGGCAGGAGAGATTATAAGTTGAAGGCTTTGTGACTGGGATGGTGTCCCAGGCCCACCTCTAGAAGCTTTGCCTGATTACAGAAGATGGGCAGTTCAGTCTCCACATCCTCCATTATTAGGAGTCCTCACTAGGGTAACCCTCAGAATCATGAGAGTTTCTACTGCCCTAGGTTTCCATATCACCCTTCCCCAGTACCCTCTAATTCTAGTCATCTCTTCCAATACTCTCTCCTCTCATCAAAACTGCCAGCCTGACCCCTCCTGTTCTCATCCTCACCCACCCTAGTCTACTACAAAATCTATTTCTGCTCTGCCAGGGAGATTGAGGGGTTCCCCCTTGAACATTCCTTGTTACCTAATTTCTCAGGGTCTGTGGACTGTAGTGCAGTTATCCTTTATTTTATAGCTTAT
The DNA here is from genome assembly GCF_007827085.1 of Peromyscus californicus insignis. NCBI lineage: Eukaryota > Metazoa > Chordata > Mammalia > Rodentia > Cricetidae > Peromyscus > Peromyscus californicus. Next base: position 70,637,537 of record NW_026294391.1, on the reverse strand, counting down.
ATCCACTTATGCGTGAGTACATGTGTACATACCATGTTTGTCTTTCTGGGTTCAAGTTACCTCATTCAGGATGATTTTTTTCTAGTTCTATCTATTTGTCTGCAAATTTCCTGATGTCATTGTTTTTAACAGAATAATACTTCTCCGTTGTGTAAGCGTATCATATTTTCTCTATCTATTCTTTGGTTGAGGGACTCCTAGGCTGTTTCCACGTTCTGGTTATTACAAATTAAAGCTGCTATGAACATAGTAGAGCAAGTGCCCTTGGGTATGACTAATCATCCTTTGGGTAAATACCCAAGAGTGGTATAGCTGGGTCTTGAGGTAGATTGATTCCCAATTTTATGAGAAGTGGCTATATTAATTTCCAGCATGGTTGGAGTGTTCCCCTTCCTCCACATCCTTGTAAGTATGAGCTGTCAATTTGGTCATTGATCTTAGTCATTCTGACAAGTGTAAGATGGAATCTCAAACTAATTTTGATTTCCCTGATGGCTAACCTGCTTCACCAGAGTCCATGTATACTGCTAGAAGTCCAGGTAGGCTACATGACTGCCAAACTCCCCCATAATCTCAATCTTTCCATGTCTGCCCACCCTACCCCCAGTTCCACTCCCTCCTAATTGTTGTATCTCATCTTCCAATTCGAGCATACACTCCCTGCTTTACCAGAAACTATGCTGGCGGCCAGAAGTCCAGCCCCCAACTTGAGTGGAGACCTCATGTTTAATCGCAAGCCACACTGACCAGAAGACCAGAAAGGAAACAGAAGCCAAAGAACAAAATACCTATCCAACAAAGACAAGCTCAGATATCAGCACTGAGACCTATAATCACCCCAAACTCAGATGCCTAGACACCAGTGTAAGCACACAATCAACAATTGCCAGAGCAATATGTCACCAGCAGAACCCAGCTATCCTACTATAGCAAGCCTTGAATATTCCAACTCTGCAGAAGCACAAGGAAAAGGCCTTAAAATCAACTTTATGAAGGTGATAGAGGTCTTTAAATAGGAAGTAAATACATACGTCCCTTAAAGAAATCCAAGAAAATACAAACAAGCAATCGGAGAAAATGAATAAATCCCTGAAAGAGAACCAAGAAAAAGAAAAGAATCAAACAGTTGAAGGAAATGAATAAAACTGTTCAAGACATGAAAGTGGAAATAAAAGCAAAAAGAAAACACAATCTGAGGGAATGCTGGAGATGAAAAATCTAGGTAAATAACCAGGAACTACAGAGGCAAGCATCACCAACAGAATACAAGAAGTGGAAGATATAATAATTACAGCTAATAATTTTTCAAAATTTCAGAGTTGGTAATTTTCATATATTATTTCAATTATCCCATTCAAGTAAATTTATCTTTAAAATCAGGAAGCATATAGACAGGAGAATCTATCATAAAAAGACCCTATATTCAAATTAATATAATAAATATGATGCAAGGAGTTAAAAAATGGAAAACTAGATGTAAACTTTCCTTTTGCCAGTGTGTGTTTCTAAATATGCTGTTTAAAACCTACACAGAGACATAAATGCAGGCAAAACACCAATGAACAAAGAATAAAAATAAATTTTATGTGCATATATTTTTTAAAAAGCATTTGCTGTCAGACCAGGTTCACACAGGAGTTCTCTGTAGTGGAAACTTCCTGCAATCTGTTAGGTTGACCCTAGAGAAAACTAGTAATGGAGGACAAGGAATCTGAATTGGCCATCTTTTCTAACCAAACAAGGCTTCCAGTGGTGGAACTGGATTACATTCAGTTGAATTGTCAGCTGAGGATGTCCATAGAGATCCCTGAAAAACCCAGGCTGATAGATTCTAGGACAGAATGTCCCTCTCTGTAAAGTGATAGCAAGGTCCCCATTGCCAAGGATAACTTCCACACAGTTCATCGAACTTAGAGTGGTTGAACTAATGTGGATTTAGAGCCTTCATGCTGTGGGTATTGCTCTGTATAAATAAATATTGATTAGCCGGTAGGCAGACAGGAAGTATAGGCAGGATCAACAGAGAGGAAAATTAAGGGAACAGGAAGACAGAGGGAGAGATGGCTGGAGCCCCCACCAAGACAAGAAAGATGTAAGGTACCGATAAGCCACGAGCCACGTGGCAAAGTATAGATTAATAGAAATGGGCTAAATATAAGAGTAAGAGCTAGACAATGGTAGGCCTGAGCTAATGGCCAAGCAGTTTAAACAATGTAAGAGTCTGTGTGTTTATCTTATAAGTGGGCTATCGGACTGACGAAACTTGGCGGGAGCTGGAGAGAAATTCTCCAGCTACACCTTCATCCCTATGTTCTAGTTTCTTTGGCATGAGAAGGTACTCTGCAGGCTATGGAAAGAGAAACCTAGACCCTGAATAGGCCACAAAACCCTTGACCTACAATCTATCCTGCATGCAAAATTTGCTGGGGCAATGATGGTGAAGAAATTGTTGGAATGGTCAATCAATATTCTGTTTAACTTGAAGCCCACATCAGGATGTCCATTCCTTACACTGCTTGGATGGCCAGAAACAAGAGATTGGATAGCCCAAAGACTTAGGGTTGAGCCAAACAGGACTCATTTAAGAAAATCAATGTTGGGTAAGGTGACCTGCTGACATCCCACGCAACCTAAATCAGAAGCTCATTTTCTAGTAAAAGGGGAACCTGTAGGGCCCTGAACCCCATTTTTGGGTAACTGTTGCCTTGACCTTGACCTTGATATCCTCCCTATGCTAATTCCCTGCTGGGTTCCACCCTCCTGAATGCTTAAGGGAGGTTCGTTGTCTATGTATCCTGCATAATGGGCGCTAACAGCTTAGATGCTAGATTGTAAAACATTGGTAGCAAATGCCAGTTTACTATTGCGAGGCGTGAGCTTAGTTACTCTTCAAGAATAACTGTTTCAGCTGCTGTTCCATTGCACATCAGAAGCCATCGGCCCACAGAGGGATGTGGAGAAGAACGGGATGCTAAGATGAAGCCATATATACACAGCCAAGAAGAATGGACAGCTGAATTAAAAAATCAACAACAATTTCCAGAATTTAAAATCCTGAATCATGACATGACACTAGTGGAATTCAGGTGTTTCTGGTACATGGACTGCTCTCACCCAATGTGAGGTTGAACTGTCGACCTTGTGTACATCCTACTTCACAAATGAGTCTGTCAGATATGCTAAGCCTATAGGCTGAAGATGATGCCCCAACACTGTGGAGAAACCTCAGGTGACTGTCCAGGCAGCTGACTGTTTCTGTCAACTCACAAATTTTTTGGAAGTTGCTTGCATGCACTTTCTGTTTTTATTTTTGTTAGCTAATATTATTTCCTTCTTGGGTCTCTGAGGGAGTTGAAGATTAGTTAGTTATAGTTGAAGGTTAGTTAGTTATAGTTGAAGATTAATTAGGATAGAAAGTGAATTAGATACATTTTGGACTTAACAAAATAGGATAGATAATGAAATTATTTTCTCTGAATTTGTCAAATACAAATGGACTAGACATTGTTTAGACATTTATTACTTGTATATATTGTATATAGTCATTGTACTTTTGTATATAGTTTTTCTTTTGTTAGTTATAACCTTTTTCTTTTTTTTCCTTTTTATTAAAATAGAAAAGGGGAAAAAAATGGAGCTTTGTTTACACAGAATCTATGAATACCTTCCCATTCATTTTCAATTATCACTGGATTACTTATAATACCAAATAAAATGTAAACAGTAAAAAAAAAAAAAAAAACATTGGTAGCAAACTTCTGCCCCCTGGGGTTCTTCCATTGTGCTGTAAGCCTGTATTTAAGACCTCCTCCCTCCTTCAATAAACAGCATTCGGGATAAAAAAAATCCCTAACTTCCCTTCACCCAAGAGTTATTGCTGCTGTAAGCCCAATGAAAATCCCTCCAAACCCTTTTCTCTCTGCTACATGTACTTTTAAATAAGCAAATTTATATTTTGTGTGAATTAAAAAAAGAAAGAAAATCAATGAAATGATTCCTAATGATATTTTGCTAAACTCACAGATCAGTGTCTTGTCCAGTCAACATCAGATAGGCTTCTTGAACAACAGATGGGAGTGGATGCAAAGATCCACAGTCTGATATTTTTGCTGAGAGAGAATCTAAATTGGAGGTCTCTATCAGATCCCTTTCCTTGGAAATTGGGGAACCCTGTGAAGAGGGGAAGGGAAAACTGTAGGAGTTGAAGTGATGGAGGACACCAACCAGTAGAGCATGGCCAACTGAATCAACTAAGCAGGGCTCACATGGACTAACAAAGACTGAAGGAGCAAACATGGGGGCTTCATGTGTCTGCATCAGGTCGTCTGTGTATGTGTTATGGCTATTAGCTTGATGTTTTTGTGAGACTCCTAACAATGGGAGTGGGTATGTCTTCAACCCTTTGGCCTGTTCTTGATACTCTTTTCCTCCTATTGGATTTCCTTGAACAGCCTTTTTAGGAGGGCTTTTGACTTATCTTATTGTATATTGTTTGTCCTATTTGGCTGTTGTCTCAAGAACAGGCAAAAGAGTTGAAGATACAACACATCCCAACTGCAAGTTCCCCTCCCTCCACTCCTCCCAGCCCCATCACCCAACCCTCTGTTTACTCTTCAGAAAAGAGCAGGCCTCCAAGAGATAACAGCTAAACAGCACAAACAAGATCCAATAAGACAAGTCAAAAGACCTCCTATAAAGGCTGGACAAGGCAACCCAATAGGAGGAAAAGAGTTGTCTTGGGAAGAGGGGAGATGGGTGATGGGGCTAGGAGGAGTGGAGAGAGGGGTACCTGTGGTTGAGATGTGTTGAATGAGAGAATAATTTATTTTCAGTTAAAAAAAAAACCTTGTGAAAAAGAAAACATTCAAAACAAGACACTAATACTTCTACAAATTTTGAATGATGACAGCCATCTTTTAAGGCTAGGTAAATAACAAAATATTTGTTATTACCATAGTTCTTTTTTACATGACAAATACTCAAAGTGGGCTGATATTTGGAACAATAAACAGCAATACAATTCTATAGGAATTTTCTAGGCTCCAAAGGCTTGGGAGTGGTCACTCCCTAGGCATTTTTTCCTTCCTCCTGAATAAACTGATAGGCTGTCTCCCACATTACTTTATAACTAGATGGAACCTACTGATTTAATTGTGCAGAGGAACATAGAAAATAATGATATAAATTAACTCTAGGCATGGTTCACAAATCTCTAATGTCTCCATTTCTTATCAACCAACTGAATTCAGTGCCCTGGAGAAATCTTGGGAGATAAGCATTAAAGATAGCAAGGCCTCTGGAACACTTAAACTATAGGAGCAGAAATCTTGCCTCCTCTGTCTTCTACATCCCTTTTTTTTTCTACTTTTAACCCCTGTGATCTTACCTAAATAACCTTTTTAAGATACAGTTTCTTTGTTTGCAAAATAGAGAATTCATAGGTATATAAGTGTCATAAGCATGTTGTCAGAAACAGAGGTGAATATTGATTTATCTTTTGAGAATGTTAGAATTATTGAATAAAATGAATTCACTGGATTTGATGGTTTTGTTGACTACAATTTGCTTAGTAGTCCTGTTTTCCTTAATAACCACCCAAGCAAAACATGCTTTCTTTCATTCCAGCATTAATTGGTAATATTAACACTTAGATCACACACTATACATCACATCACACAGTGAATATATGTATCTCTCTCTCTCTCTCTCTCTCTCTCTCTCTCTCTCTCTGTGTGTGTGTGTGTGTGTGTGTGTGTGTGTGTGTGTGTGTGTGTGTGTGTGTGTGTGTGTTTGTATTGGAAGGTTAACACAAAGGGCTGAAGAGGCCCTAGTTCAGCTCAAGGAGTTTCCAAAAACCTGAGAGGTAAAAGCTGGTAAGTGTGTAAAGGTAGTGTCTACAGGTATATCATAATGAACTTAGTCAAGAGATTTTGCTGGAAATACTGCTGCTGCCATTGCCTTAGTCTTAGTATATAGAGTTGGACTTGATCTGCAGAAACAAGGTATGGTGGAAGCTATAAGGTCTATGAGCAGGGCCTGGTGGTACACACCTATACTCCCAGCACTCTAGAGGCAGATGAAGGCAGATCTCTATGAATTGAAGGCCAGCCAGGTCTACATAGTAAGTTCAATATTAGCCAAAGCTACTACATAGTGAGACCCTGTCTCAAAAATACCAAAACAACAATAACAAAATAAGGATGAAACAAAGGGCTAGTGCAGGTCCAGGTGAATAAATGGGAGAATCGGTGTCCAGATAGCAATTTCAGTAGCAATGTATAACAGGGGAGACAAAGGTTATTTGAATCTGTTGGAATAGTTGGGAGTCTGCTGCATGTTGATCCCTTGATTTACACACTGTGTAGGCAGATTACATTTTGGTTGGACTGTTTCCACTACAGTGTTAGGTGTCTTCCTTTTTTAGAAGTTCAGGTGAGTGAGTTGTATACATACTCTTTTTCCCAGTCTGGTATGCCGTATAATTCTCAGGCCCATATTTTTGTGTTTGATTTTAATATTCCAATTTAGCTTGATAAATTTATACAGTGGAACAGTTTCTTTTTTGTATTAATTATTTATTTGTTTTTATATCCCAACCACAGTCCATAATTTCTCCTCCCTCATTCTCCTTCCCAGCCACCCCCCATCCACTCCTCCTCCTACGTTTCTCTTCAGAAAAGGGCAAGTCTCCCATAGATATCAGCCAGCCATGATATATCAATTTGCAAAGATACTAGGTACCTCCTGTCTTATTGAGGCAGGATAAGGCAACCCAGTAGGATGAAAGGGTCTCCAAAGCAGGCAACAGTCAGAGATAGCCTCTGCTCTCATTGTTAGGAGTCCCACAAGAAGGTCAAGGTACACAAATGTAACACATATTCAGAAGGCCTAGGTCAGTCCCATGCAGGCTCAGTGGAAACATTTCTACTACTGAAATAAGTCACTTGTCATTCTGTGCTGTGTGGGTGGTGCTGGACACTTGGTGTTCCTTCATATGTCCACCTAAATAGAGAGTTATCCTTCATCCTCAAAATGGAATCAGAGCTGCTTATAAAGTGGAGTCACTTGCGGCTAGGCAAAAACCTGAAAATACATTGTTTTATACAACAAGGTGTAATTAAGGGCAGGGCATGGTAAGAGCTGAATACATTCAACAGATTATCTTTGAGGGAACAAATAAACTTATGTGAAACAAAGGCCTGTGGTTTCTAATAATAATCAATGATAATGTAACAAGAGATTTTGAGGAATAGTCAAGGCTCTGGTATCTCCAGTAGGCTAGACTGGGGCCCTGTTCCAATATACCAGTTAAGAGACTGGTAATGTGTAGAATAGAGAGGGGAGATTAATTCAATGTGGAACAGGTAAAGGGCCTAGTGACCCCCAAGTCCATCTTTGGGATATTGACAAGACCTATTGGTTTAAAAGGAGGAAAAATCAGGAATGAAAGCAAAAAACAAACAAACAAACAAAAAAACAGTACTGACCAAGCTATGGTTTTATGATCCTCTCATCTCCTGCCCTACAACTGGTCCAAAGACATCCTTATTGCTGAGGAGAATAGGCTAGATTTCAGGAGATGATTACTGGCCTCTAGGGTACTATCTTACTTCTATGGATAATAGTTCTCTTCTGAGGGGTGATCATCCCTGTGAGGTCATGCTGTTCTAAGAACTTGAGGTGAATCAACAGAAAAAGTTAAAGACTGTGACCTATCAGTGTGTCTTCTGCCAAAGTAAAGGAGACAGACAGATACAAAATTTAAGTGAAGATGTCAAATTCTGTCCTACTTTTACCTCACTACTGGGTCCAATAAGAAGTTGAGGCTTTTAAGCAACAGCAACTTCTATGTGTATATTTTATTATCACAGTTCTTTTCAATAAAATAATAGACAGGATTTTACCCTAAGCTAAAACTAAAAGATTAAGGAAAGAAAGAGGAAAAATGACTATTCTGTAAAAATATTAATGAATCAATAAATGAAGAACAATAGAATCAATCAGCATAAAACAGAGTCTATGACAGATTTCTGGTTATTCCTCTACACAACAGGAGTTGCCTTCTAATACAGAACCAAAGATAAGAAAAGAGTCAAGGCTTAAGAACACTAAGGGGAGGTGGAAATTAGAATCAGCCCCTCCACTGCCTTTTAATCCCATATCTTGACTTTTTTCTACCAGTAAAAAAAAGTGTGTTTACAATCTTGAGTGACAGAACAAATGTTGCACATAAAAAATGCTATCCCATTCTGTAGATGTAACCAACCATCTTACTAAATAAGAAACACAGAACCAATGCAAAGAAGAAAGCCAAGAGGTCAGAGCTAAGAGCTAAAACCTTACCCTTCCTCCTGCCATGGTCCTACCTCTCCGAAAGGAGAGCTACTTCCTGTGTTAAAGTCTTTATATAGACTTTCTGTTCTGCCTTCTCATTGGTTGTAAACCCAACCACATGACCGCCTTGTCACTGCCTGTCTGTATAGACCTCCAGGTCTTCTATGGTTGGCATTGAGATTAAAGGCGTGTGTATCCAATGCTGGCTGTATCCCTGAACACACAGAGACTTACCCAGCTCTGCCTACCAAGTTCTGGGATTACAAGTGTACGCCACCACCACCCGGCTTTCTTATGGCTTGCTAATAGCTCTAATCCCTGGGCAACTTTATTTATTAGCATACAAAGAACATTTTAGTACAAAATAAAATATCACCATACCATTCCCTTTAGTAGCCTTGTAATTAAGGACACTTGATCTTTAAAAGGTATTTTTTATTGAAAACCAAAGTTTAAAGTTCATATTGACCAAATCAAAGGATGCATGCATGTGTTTATTATATGCAATATTGTTAAAATATGTTTCCTTGCTTCTATTATAATTTTATGTAAGAACAAAATTAGATATGTGGCATATGACATTACAGAAATTCTGCATACCATGTTTTTCAAAGTTAAACTTTCTAATAAATTCTTTCAAATATCTATTATGCTTGAAAATCACTTAAGTTTTTCTCTATTAATTTGTCATGCTTAAAGACAACTTTTGGGACGAAATATGTATGTAGTAGTGACCCAAATCATAGAACAGCACTTCAAAGCTGCTTTTGCTAAAGACAATTGAGTTCTCATTTGGACACACACCAAAGCAAAAAGCATGATGAAAATCTTATCTTTGCCTTCATAGTGTTTAATTCTTCAGCTGAATGCACAGAAATAAGGAATTGTCCTCAACCATTTCTCTTGAGTCACCTTGGATTCTGGAACCCACAGAACCTTACAATATAGACTGTACCCCAGATAAGGACAGCTATCCATGAGGTGAGGTGGCACCATGGATCAGAAGTGATAGTCTCCTGTTTCCTCTTCTGGTCACTTTTCCATCAAATTGACCACAACAAGCCAGGACTGCTTAATTAAACATACCCTTTGCTTTTTCCCCAATTCTACTTCTATTAAAACATATACTTCACATCTGTGCCTCAAAGACAGATATGGAGTCAGTGAACCTCTGTATCTTGTTCTCTTCCCTGTGTGGCTGCTATGAATAAATCTCCTTTTCCTGTTTCCACCATTACTTTTTTTTTTAATTAGCACATTGAAGACAAGTAGCTGAACCTGACTTACTGGGGTGACCAGAGCCAGGCTTCTACACTAAAAACTGATTAAAATCAGAGAAAGACAAACTTTTGAAGGATATATTTTGTTATCATCTGATGAAACAAGCATGAAGTTAAAATAATAATTTCTTAGTCTGTATTCCTGATTAAAGTGTATGTTGCAGAATAGCTCCACCTGCTGGCAGTTGATAGTGTCTTGAATTCATTTTGATTTAAATGTTTCATATTTGCTGTTTTCAAATAACTTCTCTGAAAAATAAATTGGAGTGGAAAATATTTGATGTGTGTATAATTTTTAATAAGTCATGGACGATCTTCTTTTATAACTGGAGTCTTTGTCTTCTGTGTGATATAATTTACTTGGGTATTATGAGGGGGGATGCTATTGCTCTTAAAGTTTAAAGTGAAATATAATCAGTGTCTACAACAGATAAATGCAGTTGAAAGGAAATGTTAGCGTATATGCAGTGTGGGATATTTAAAGATAATGAAAAATCTGTTTAGGAAGACAGCAATAAAGAATCTCAACAATGTATTTTATGTAAGTGGCAATTACAATGCTGGTGTATCATTGATTTAATTCTCTATCATGCCTTTCAAAGCATAAATATACTATCATTATATTATAATTCAGATGGTTAGATTAAGTCCTGCATGGGAGCTATTCTTAATAGCTATTACTAGCAAAGGAAAAGTCAATAGGAAGAAGACTAAAATAGGTTAAGAGCAATTTGGCTAAAAGGTAGAAGATGACTTCAACCCCAAGTCTTTCCCTAGCATTCAGCTGAAGTTTTATATAAGGAAGGGAAAGCAGTTAACTGTTTCATTTCTCTGAATGACGCTGATCGTCATCAGACCATGTAGAGATGCTCCCAGCCACATTCGAACTGTGTAAATGACTTTACACATCTCAAGCAGTGTTTGGCACTGTCTTGTGAGAAAATAGACTCCCTGTCATCTGCGATGTGTGCTTCACAGCCGCATATGTTTGTTCAGAATAACATTTCACGACTCATGGCAGGGAGCGGGTGTCTAATTGTGATCTGGATTGGAATTCACGGGAAGGAAAGCTCTCCATCTTCACTCTATCATAGCAGAATTAGAAAGGAGAGTGAGGAATTTTCTCCAGAATGATTTTGCCACCTTCAGAAGTTGACATCTTGGTACTTTCTCACAGCCTTCTCATCCTCCTTTAGATACATGAATACCCTCTCTACTTAAATGCTGCTTTTTTTTCCTTCCTGCACTGTGGCTGTGCCTGCATACAAAAGGCTTTTCTTGGGGAGATTTAATTGCTAAAAGCTAGGTTCTTAAACAGCATTTTCCCAGATTTGTGAGATGTCTATAAAAGGGTAATTCTTAACATTACAAGGAAACATTTTAAAAGGAAACTTTAGAAATGCAGAAGAGACAGCAGAGTGAGCTGGAACAGATGCATGGCAATCTTAATTTCTTAATGACACCAGACCAGTACAGCCCTGACTCAAGGGAAAAGGCTACTTTGAAGAGTACAAGCACACCCTTCATTCTGACATACTTCTTTGCCATTAACCTAGGAGACTGTAGACCTTATACTCCTGTCTAACTCTGTATGGGAAAAGCACAGATAAAAGGCACAGACTTTCACAGCATGAAGATGATCCCTTGTGTGCTGTGTTGTTGGTTATAGAGTGAATGATAAAGCTTTAACCCTGTACAGATGTAAACCTTTACATTCCCTACTGAAATAACACGTGAATACTCAGAATTTATGAAAGTAGCATACCAAATCAGCTGTTCTGTGTACTTTATGGACTTCAAGATGGTTTGTTTTTCTTTATGAAAGGATAGTGTTTCCGCAGACTTTGAATTTGGAGCACGAACACATTTTTTTTGTTGGTAAAATTGGTGTGTAAATTTAGTTTTCATATTTACTTCTTTCCATTCAAACATATGAATCTTATGATACAGATATAATGAATTAAAGTATCTTTCTGTTCTCATTGTAAGAAAATCATTATCCTTGTTTCAAATAACAAGCAGTTTCTTACCTGCTTCATTATTTCTGAGGTCTTAACTTAGTGTTATAGCTCTGATGATGAGATGTGATTTTCAAGTTGAGAATGTAATGGTTTTTTGTTTGTTTGTTTGACATAGACATATTGAACTCTTTATGATGGTTTTCATGAAAAATAAATATCATTAGCATTATCACTAGCATGAAAATCTGTGAAAATAAATAACTACAAATCAGAATGAAATAAGAGAATTACTTACAAACATTCTAGCAAGACTGTGGAAACAAACATGTTTTCCATAGCTACAATAAAAAAGATGAATAAGAAATTCACAGTTTACAATAATAGACATATCCTGAATTAATATCCAATTAACAGAAGATGACATTTACTTGATTACAGTTATAACAAACTAAAAAAAATTTAAATATACAACTTCATTGTAAATATTTCAGGGCTAAAAGTTTATTTCTCATTTAATTAACTTAGACATGGTTACAAGTACATAAATCAAAATATTCTTTAAGACACTCATGATTTGGTGTTTCTGTTGATATTTTCTGAGGTTTATTGATTTAAGATATTTCATTGCCTACCATTATTTTGTGAAAACACAACTTAATGAAATTTGCCTTCTATTTTTAGGAAATTTTAATATAGAAGTAACGTAGCACACTAAAAATATTATGTTTGATCATATCAAAACATGAACAAAAATTTCCACATAATATAGCTTGCCTGTGGTATAGACATCCACATTTAACTTAGACACAAGCAAATATACAAACAAATCTAATTGGCTACTGAATGTAAGAATACTGGTGTGATGAATCGCTAATGCAAATGTTACATGTCCTGGTGCACAAACTATTTCTGTGAAATAAACACACTACATAGAGAGATGATGAATAGATAGGACTCCTTCCAACAGCATAGAGGATTTTCTTACTTCTCATCCAAACTACACAATTCAACACCTTATTCTTTATTAATCTCAAAAATGATGAAGGCATTATAATTTCTTTGTATCAAAAACTCTCTAGTAATAAGATAAATGATAAAATTTCTTATGTGAACATCCTCAAACTATAATAATGATTACTTAATATAATTAACTCTGATACTAAATGCTATTTTCCTGAAAACCCTTTTAACATTATGATTAAAAATAAATTTTCATTCCTTGTCTATTTTATATGCAAAATAATAGTAGTAAGAGTAATAACAGTAATAAACTTTATAGAAAAAAATAATAAAATCTCAACATAATTATTCTCACTGGTGACATTTATTAAAGATTTGTGTCAGAGAGTCAACATCTGTTTTGTTTTAAAATATAAAAAAACATTAATTACATAAGTACTAACTTCATATCAGATAAATATATGTTAATAAAATGTTTAAGACACATTGTGATTTTATTTTAAATATCAAAATATATAAAAATTGAAGTTTGGGAAACATGGCTCATGAATGAAGCATTTGTTGATCAAGTATGAGAACCAGAGTTCAGATTCCTTAAATTTGTGAAAAAAGGTGGGTGCTGTAGTTCATGCCTAAAAACCCAGTCCTAGAGAGGTGTCAACAGGAGGATCAGAGAGGTTTGCCGGCCAGACAGTCCAGTCAAATCTGTGATCTCCAACTTCAGAAACACTCTGTAAAAAGATAAGGTAGAGAACATGGAAAGAAGACATCTGATATTTACACACACATACATACCACACACACACACACACACACACACACACACACACACACACACAATCTAACAATGAACAATGAAGAATATAAAAAAACACCACCCTTCCCTGAAACTTCATAAATTGGTTGAAAACATTCAACCTACAAGTTACTGTTTCCAATGTCAGTTTAAATAATTGTTTAAGAGGTTAGAATAAGCACTCAGTTGTAGCTTGAGTTTTCCTGCCTGGCCCACAGTCAGGACAAATCTCTGTCACCCGCCAGTCCCACAGCAGCTCAGACCCAACCAAGTAAACACAGAGACTTATATTGGTTACAAACTGTATGGGCGTGGCAGGCTTCTTGCTAACTGTTCTTATAGCTTAAATTAATCCATTTCCTTTAATCTATACCTTGCCACATGGCTCGTGGCTTACCAGCATCTTCACATGCTGTTTCTCATCACGGCAGCTGGCAGTGTCTCTCTGACTCAGCCTTCCATTTCCCAGCTTTATTCTCCTCCTTGTCCCGCCTATACTTCCTGCCTAGCCAATGGCCAATCAGTGTTTTATTTATTGACCAATCAGCAACACATTTGCCATACAGAACATCCCACAGCACTCAGTGGTTAAGAGTATTGGTTAAGAGTATTGGCTGCTCTTTCAGAGGACCAGGGTTTCGTTCCCAACACCTACATGGTGGGTAACAATCATCCATATGTCCAGTTACAAAGTATCTAACACCTTCTTCTGGCCTCTACAGGCACCAGACATCACCTAGTAGGTATACCTACTTGCAAACAAAGCATTCATATACATAAAATAAAAACAAATAAATCTTGAGACAACTGTTCTAATAAAACTTAAAAACCCCAGATACTTAATGATTATTATGTCTTCATGCATGTTTAGTCCCATGATGGAGCGAAAAGGTTTTTAGAAAACGTCATTATCATTCATTCTTACCAAGAATAAATGAACAGAGATGAACTACTTTGAATTTGTAACATCATATGATTCTTTTTGGCTGCCTTTGTTATAAGGTCAAAATTATGAAAATTGTATCATATTTCTTACTAAAATTATTCTAAAGTCAAACTCTCAAGCTGGATTTTGCAGAATATACTTATATTTCTAGCACTTATGTTGTAGAAGTCAGAGGATCACAAGTTGGAGGACAGCCCTGGTGACATAGTATGATACTATGTCAGTAAATACATAAACAAATAAATGAATATTGTCGTTAATTATGTAATAAATTACAGTTAGAATCTGACTTTAAATTATCTCAATGCATATCAGTTAACCAACTTTTGACTTAATATTTGCTAAACAATCTTTTGTTTTACATAACAAAATTTTTGTTTTTAATCATTTCTTTTTAGCTTTTGAGATTAAAATTTGATTACCTCATTTTTCCCTTACCTTTCTTCACTCCAAACCCTTTCATATACCCCTTCTTGCTCTCTTTCAAATTCATACCCTCATTTTAATTATTGTTACTTATGTATATATACATGCACCCGCACACACACATATGCATAAAATACACAGATAATTTTTTTGTTTCAATATTAGACATTCTAGTACGGAGCATGATATCTAGGGACACTAGAATCTAATCAACTAAAAGAAAAATATGTAAAAACTTATTTCAAACTGCTACTTAAAAATCAACAGTGTAATTTAAGAATCAGAAAAACTGGCTAAGCTGATAGTTTATATATCATCCCTACAAACTAGAATGACACTACTATTGTTAATGTCGTTTGTATTGGTATCAGGTAGGGAGTTAACTCATAGTGAGACTAACCAATAGGCTTTCTAAAATATGGCATAAAAATTATGGTGGTCTCTCCACCTCAACAAGCTTAGGGTCTTGAAACAGGGCTTAAATGTAGTAGAGGTGAGTTGACTGGTGGTCACGATATACAAAAAATATTGGCGGTAATCTCCAGATAGGCCAGCTGAGTGTCCCAAAACTAGACAGCAGAAAACAATAGGTGGTTGTGGTCAAATTCTCAGCCTTCTCTTTTTCTGAAGAATGTGTTTTTTCTTCCTTGCTTGTTCTAATTAAACTCTTGACTGCTTATTTTAATATGGCTTGCTGTCTGACTTCTTCACGTTAGGGAGCATAAGAATCGAGATTGTTACTAGGGTTGAGACTAGAGGAAACTGGATTTCTCCTGATAACATTGGCATAATTATATTTGCAGGGCATCTAGGCTTCTTCTGTGACAATGGACATTTCATTAACTGCAGATAAAACTTTCTTCAGATATTAAGAGTTAAAAGTAAAGCATAGAAAATGTTTAGGGTGTAGAATTAATAGCAAATCTTTTCCTGAAAACAGAGCTTAGTACAGCATTTAAAGTAAGAGTTCTAAAGTGAATCTGGAGACACATAGGCCTTAAAAGGAAACATAGACACTGATACATTAAAGTCAGGACACTTTCCCCATCACAACTTTGCATGAGAGATAAACCTAGCCAGTAGATTGTAGGAATTTAACTACACCAGCTTTTTTCCTTCTTTTCTTTTTTAAAAACTATTGTTCATTCATGAATGTATTATTTTCCATGTTCACTCTCTAAGTTTGTTTCCCTGTTATGTTAAGAAGCCGTCATATTTCTTATTAAACTGCACAAGCTATGGAGGTTTCGAAATTGATGTATTTTTTTACTTATTTGAGTATAATTTCTGTACCGTGCATAGTTACCCATGAGACGTTTAAAAAGAAAAGATGCCAAAGAACTAATGTGTTTGCATATTTTAAATTCTCTGCAGTGATTAAAAATAAAACATATGACGTTAAGAATATTGATAGCCAGTTTAAACAATTATAAATAATTTTGCATCATTATCTTTTATATTGAAAATGATTCTTTTGATTTTGGGCATATGGAGCCAAATTGAACAATTTGCTTTGGGAAATCCTCCCAACAGGTTATGCATATAATGTATGTAGCCTCAGGTTTGCTTCTGAGGTAAAATCTACATAATTTGATGTTTTTTTTTTCCTCCTGCAGTATCACTTACTGGTGGTGATGCATCTTAACACAGCTTATCCATTTCACAGGAGGGGGCTACAATATCATGTGGTTAGACATTGATAATAATGTATGATTAAATGATGAAGGAAATTGGTCTTATCCTAAGGGAAATGAGCCTATTCTTTTCAGGATACTGACAGTGTAATTAGAGGCATCAATATTAAAGGCAGGAAGTATTGGTCAGAGATGCAAGCTATTTTAACTCTTACTTCTGTCAATTTTAGATGTTTACTAATAATGCTTAATTGCAAGCTATATTACAACAAATTCTAAATGGCTCCAGTCAAAGTTGTTTGCATGCTGATGTGGGTTTTTACAGAATTCCAACTAATGCAGTACTCATTTTTTGTCTGGGATCTTCAACAAAAGCCACAATCTCTGACAAATTGTTGCTGAATAAAGAAACATAATCCAATGGTTTATAAAGGGAGAGGACACATATACATTTTTAAAACACAATTTGAAAATTAGAACAATAATACAAGCAGTTGGTGTGGCATTTTAAAGTGGGCAATATTTCTTCAGAATGTTGTTTTTCTTTTTTCCTTTCTTTCTCTATGTGGGGGATCAAATACAGGGCCTTGCCTTTACTGAGCAAGTGCTTTAACATGGAGCTAAATCACTAACCCTAAGAATATTGTTTTTAAATTATGTCAAGAACATATATCTTTTTAAAAATATAAATATTAGAGACAAGTCAGTAAAGCTTGCAAATGGAATTAGTACCCCCAGGAAAATTGCAAGACTACAGAATTTTATCTTGTAAAGTGATTTTAAATATTTACAAATGTTTTTATCATTTATTTTGTGTAATATTAGCGAAGTTTGTGTTGTGGTAAATATTTAAACAGATGTTTAAGAAACAGAAAACACTGTTAAGATACAGCATTAGTTTCATTTTGACCTGTATATGAAGAAGTGAATAGGAGTCCCAAATAGCCAAATACTTGATTCTTTTCCTATAAGAAAAATACCCCTGAAACTATTTTGAGAACATTACAGTTATTTTGTAAATAGTAATTTTTCTACTTTTCTTTTGTTTTTTGTTTTGAATAAAATGGCACACATACAACTGTAGAATGTGAAAAACTGTATTATTACAGTGTAAACCTTTGAAAATTCTATAAAGCAGCATGAGACATAGTTCTTAATTTCAGCTATTGATCCAACTGAATACTTGTTTAAAGACTGCCTCTGCAGCTTTATTTGTACACAAGATATAGTTTATCTTTAGAGAGGGGGTGTTTGGGCATTTTGTTTACATGGAGGACATTTTATGTACAAAAGTCCTCATGCTGAGGACAATAAAGTAATTCTGTCCCTGAAATTTATATTGTATTTCTCTAATGCCTTGTGTGTAAACAAACTCATGCATATGTAACAAAAAAGTGGTTAAAAGATGGCATATCATAAATTCTTTGAGGATTAGAAAATAATGTAAATATAAAGTTAACTAACTTAAATTTCTGTCTTTCCTAAGAAGTACATCTGAATAGGCTTCAAGAGGCCAAATGGCATGCATAACAAATTTGAGATTTTTCTGATTGTAATACTTTTAAATTCTGCAGAGGCTTTTAGTGCACACTGAGAAAATTTATAAATAAAAGAGCATTCTTCTCAGAGGAAACATGTATGTCTGTGATATGTATAAGTGAAATTATTCCTAGTTATCAAATTATAATTCTACTAGGTAGTGATGCAACTCCATAAATGAAGCTATCATCATAAAGATAAACAAACCTAAGAAAATGTGTTTACAAAGGCTGCTGATTTACTAGAATAGAAGCATACATGTAAGAATTCTGGAAGTGTTTAAAATAAAAGGTGACATTATTTATTTTATTGATTTCTTTTGGTTTCTTCTCTCTCACTCTTACTCTAAATCTCTTTCTCTCTATTTAACTTCAAGAAATGGAGAACTGATTCATGACCAGGTTCACAAAGTTCAACTTCTAAGTAATATTTCACACAAACCGTGTAATTATAGTCTAGGTGAAAATGAAAGAAAAAACACAATAGTGAAATCTCCAACTGTGTCAGTTTATATATCTTAATCATTGCTGTTGCAAAAATATTATAATAAATAATTTGTAAATCAGTTTTATATAAAGTAAAATGAATGCAAAATTTGGGATGAAGTTAAGTAAGTGAGATTTTGTGAAAGCTCTTCTTATGAAAATCAATATTAATATTTTAAATTTGTTCTTTGACAATTTTGTATATGTATACAACTTATTTTGATCATATTCACTTTCCCATTTCATCACTACAACTCCCTTCAAGTTTCCCTAACATGTTCCTCTCCTGACTTCATAACCTGTTCTCTTTTTTAATATATTTGATAACTCAAATTTCTTCATGTGACTTCCTTTAGAGATTAATGAAAAATCTTAGCAACCACATAGTATTTAAACCTTTACTTTTTAAAATTTATGAGTGTGATATTAAAATCATAAGCATGCAATTATTTCATGAGTTGAATAATGATTAAAATAACATGCTTATATGCATATATAGATATTTCTACATTTAAACATATGAAGTTACTGTATTTTTGCATTTCCTAACACGTATTATTTGAATTTAGTATTAATATCAATCATGGCTCTGATGATGTAGCTGAAAATTTTGAAATTTTTACCCAGAACTATGTCAGTCATAGCCAAAATAGTTCTCTCAAAAGGTCAACAAAGCATCTATATTAAAAAAGAAAAGAAAAAGATACCAAATAATTCAGATGGTTTAATAAAAACTCCATTCTCGTCTTCTAGAAAAATGTCTCACAGATTTCTATTTTTCTCTAATCCTTAACAAAAGTAATATCTAGAAGTGAGATGTGAAAATTGAAAATTAGAAGTCAGTGTCGCCAAGCCAAACTTATTATGATTTTCTATGTGATATTTTGAACTTTACTTGTTCTCTTTTCCCCTCCCCTATTCTCTTTTTTCCTAGATATGTCAATATTTTCATATTTGCAAGATAAGGAAACAGAAGCAGTATAACAAAGAAAAAAATTTACCTGAAGAAATGAAGGAATCAGGTGATAAATTTGATTTAGACTGTTCCTGTAAACTGGTTATTCAGTATCAGGCATTACAATGTGATATTTAAAACTATTAACTTTCAAGACAAAAAAACAATTATTTGATATTAGGATTTGACCAATAGCTGTGGAATTTCACAATCTGTCTTTGTCACCTCTAAAATATATACATTACCAGGAAAAATCATAATGTTGTAAGGATTAAATAAATTAATGCGGGTATTTCACTCATAATTTCATGTGTCCTCACAGGGAAATCATTGCTATGAATGCTTTGTCTTCCACTGCAATTAGATTGTGCCTTGAGATTGAGTTGTGTTACAGTTTCTAAACAATAGGTCTGGATATCTTACTCTTCAGGATTACTTGATGTGATACAATAATGTGTTATACTAAATTACTAACATGATGAAAATGGAATATTGACTTAGTATTTCGTATAGTATTATAAGCTTTTATAAAGCAGTATTGACTTATCTTCAGTGAGGTCAGAATAAGTAAGACATTTGCTTACATCTCTCCAGAAATAGTATCCTTTAACATAATTGAGTCAAATTATCATTGTATGTATATAAATTAGTAGCTAAAGAAGTTCAGGAATTAAGTTCTTCTGGAATATCTGCCATAAAACATTTGGCATAGGGTAGCAGTATACTCCTATAATTCCATCATTTAGTGTTATAGAGGGTTAGTCAGTGGACACATGAGTTTGAGGCTAGATTGGACTATAAAATAAGAGTTTGTGATAAAGGAACAAGGGCCAAAGCTGTAGCTCTGTTCTACAACACTTATCTAGAATGTGCAAGACCTAGGATTTGATCTGAAGCACCATGGGAGCATAACAGAAAAGTGAGGGGAGGGAAGGAGAAAGAAGGTAAGATTGAATACACCTTGGCTTGTACTTGACATGATACATTTAATGTAAGTTTTATAAATAGCATTTATTTATTTTTCAAATCAACCATAAAATGTGATTTAGATAATTCAGTCTGTTTCATAAAGTGAAAACTCAATACAATTAAGATTATAAGAAACAATAACTGTTATGAAAGAATAGCTAGACAACAAATTGCAACCATATCATTTCCCTTAGAAACTAAATATCAGGTTAACTCTCCATCCCTACTATTCAACGGATGTTAATGGCTTGTTGTAGGTGTTTGCAAGCAGTTTTCTTCACTTACAGTAAATAAATATACTTATATATGATGATAATTCTCACTAAATCTTGAAAAAATATGAACATGTTCAAAATAAAAAGAAACTTATAAAAATAAAATATTCTTTTCTCATACATATAAACCAAGAAAAAATAATAAAAATAGGACCAACATTTAGGGAGACTGTATGGGACAAACCTGGGCCATTTGCATGTGTGTGACAGTTGTGTAGCTTGTTCTGTTTGTAAGGCTCCTAGTAGTGAGATTCAGACCTGTCCCTGGTGATTAGCTGGCTTTTGGGAACCTGTTCCTCATTTATGTTCAACTGGATGAGTCCCACTTTGTTCAAGACCATGGAGGACTTCCATTTTCTGAATGGAGACAGAGGAAGAGTGGATCGGGAGGTAGATGGGAGGCAGTGGGAAGGGACAGGAAGAAAGGAGGGAGGGTAAAATGTGGTTTGTATATAAAATAAATGAAAAATTGTTAATTAAATAAAATAAACTTAAAAACAGTAAATTAAATTATTTTTCCTTAAAGTGAAAATCAACATTAAATGGTCTTCTTTTGCATTTTTAAACAAAATTTGTTTTTGTTGATATTCCATCTCTCTCTTCTTGTAACCCCTTGGTCCATCCATTGTACCATTCTATGCTTTGTTAGCCAGGGTTTTCTAGAGAAACAGAACTGATATAATGAATGTGAACATATAAATTTCAAACATACATGTGCAAATATTTATTAGAGTGGCTGGCAGGTTATAGTCTGACTATAACAACAATGTCTGTCTCCTGAGGGGAAGCCCAAAAATTGAATAATTGTTCATTCCATGAGGTTGCATACCTCAGCTGGTCTTCAATATATGTGGTTGTTGGTTTTCTCTTTGGGGGCCTGTCACCCAGCTCCCAAAGAAATACATGGAGACTTATTCTTACTTATGAATATCTGACCTTAGCTTGGCTTGTTTCTAGTGAGCTTTTCTAGCTTAAATTATCCTGTTTCTCTTTAACTATGTTTTGTCTCTGGGCTTTTTACCTTTTTTTATTCTATATATCTTTCTTTCCTTCTTAATCCATGGCTGACTGTGTGGCTGGATAGTTGGCCCAGGCATCCTCCTCTTCTTCTCCTTTTCTCACTCCATGCTCTCTTCAGTATATTTCTTCTCCTATTTATTCCCTCTGCCCATGTGCTCCACCTATATATCTCTCCTTCCGGCTATTGGCCATTCAGATCTTTATTAGAACGATGAGATGTTTTAGGCAAGCAAAGTAACACAGCTTCACAGAGTTAAACAATGCAACATAAAAGAATACAACACATCTTTTTATCACTAAACAAATATTCAACACAGAAATAAGTGTAGTACATCTTAAACTAATATTCCACAATAGTTCCGCATTTTGTCTAAATAAAAATGAAAGGTTTTAACATTAACATACTAAAACTATTAACAATAAAACAGTAATCAACTAACAATTACACTTACAATATTCATTCCACTTGTATTTAGCAAATTTAGAGAAAATACTCCATTATCTATCTTATCTTAATAATTCCAAATTTTCATACTTAATTTACTTTCTATCATAATTAAGGAAAAATTAACTATATACTGTTTAACTCCATCAAAGACGCCAGAAGGATGTAATATTACATAACAATAGAAACATCTCGCTGTATGGAAAGTCATCCAAAGTTCCTCTGCAAGGTGGAAGATGAGGCATCCATCTTCAGGCTACAAGCCTAGACTATCTGAAAGTCTTTTCAGTGAAGAAGGAAATTTGAAGGACTGTCCTGCCTTATATGGTAAACAAATTTCTAAACAGTATTATTAAATTAAAAACACGGAGCCAGATATAGGGGTGAAAATCTGAGAGAGATCAGAGGAATAGGAACAGCCACATGCTAAACTCACCGCACCAACTCCACAGCTTCCAAAAGTGAGATACTTCCTGTATACCCATGCCTGTATGCCTTGCTGTTCTGCCATCTGATTTGCTCTCTCTTCCTGCCCAGTTCTGTCACTTCCTATCTGTCCGTACAGACCTTCAGACCTCTATGGTTAACTAGTGTTGGAATTTTAAGGCATGAGCCACCATGGTTGGCTTTGTTGCCTGTGTGGCCTTGAACTCACATAGATCCAGACAGATCCCTGCCTCCCAAGTGATAGGATTAAAGGTGTTTGCTAACATTGCATGACTTTTGTGTTTAACTTTTAATGACTGGCTTTTTCCTCTGATCTTAACACAAGCTTTATTTATTAGAGCACAAATAAAATATCACCACATTATATCAGCAAAGTTCATCAGTCACATTC
This sequence comes from Peromyscus californicus insignis, assembly GCF_007827085.1. Classification (NCBI taxonomy): domain Eukaryota; kingdom Metazoa; phylum Chordata; class Mammalia; order Rodentia; family Cricetidae; genus Peromyscus; species Peromyscus californicus. The sequence continues at coordinate 70,614,674 of NW_026294391.1, read as the reverse complement.
CTCTGTGTCCTGCAGATTATCTGCCACACTCTTCTGTGAAGCAGGAAACTTGAAGGACTGTCCTGCCTTGTCTTAGCAAAGTCCAACAGTCTTTTTCCAGTGTCCTGCTTGTCCAGTCTGTACAGCACATTGTCAGAGACATTTTTTGCCCAAATAGCTAGCCTTGCCACATTGAAAGCAGATTCCATATGGGGTTTCTTCAATGTCCATAATCCTTTTACAAAGTAAGTTGGTGCTGCCAGGAGCAGATGTGTCTCATTGTCATGAAACATATTAAGTGCATATTGTGTAGGTTTTTGAAGTGTTTGAAAATTGTCTATCTGTCTGAAATATAGCTGTCTAATCTTGAAAACACAACCTAATGTTACTACAAGTTTAATTATCAAACATAAACTACTAACCTCATTTCTTAATTATACATTTTATTTGTAAATGAGATGTATAAGCGCAATACCCTAAAAAAGAGTAGAAACATATATACAGTATAACAAAAATAACTATGTATCAATATACCAAAGTCCATGCCAATGTAAAATACCTGAGATCAATAGTTGTCTTTTTATCCTATATTCCTATATTCCTCTAAATAATAACAAACCTCCACAACCCACCAAATAACTAACAATCACCCACATCATCTCTTGGGAATGTGGACATTATGTTCTCTTGACTGCTTCCTGTTGTCTGTGGGTGAAGACATCTTTAGGGGTCCCAGGGAAAATTGAGAAAAATGGCCAAGTCTGAAAAGATTAGCTATAACATTTATATATATATATATATATATATATATATATATATATATATATATATATATATATATAAAATATATATATATTTTATTACATATACTTTAGCCTTTTTTGACCATGTGCACAAACTTTAAACTGCTAAGTTACAAATAGGTCTTCTAGCAGTTGGCTCAGCCCCTTTCTTGGGTCAGTAAAAGCCAAGCCTTAAGCTAGCAACCTGGTCTGGAGGTGTGTTTGACTGGGAACTGCATTCAACCTTCCTAGCTCTAGGAAGCCTGAACCTGTACTGCCACAGGAGTTGTTTTCACTTAGCTTGCTATTTCTATTTAGCACTGCTGGCTGAATAGCAGAGCCTCTTAAAGGAGATGTGTACTTTTTCTTTTTCTTTTTTTTCTTTTCTTTTTTTCAGCTTTCTCAGGCCCTAGGTGGATATTTAAGCCTGGGGTTGGTATGCCAAAATGTAGGGGTTTTTTTTGTTTGTTTTTGTTTTTGTTTTTGTTGTTGTTGTTGTTTTACTTTGTGGGGGCCCACTACCCAGCTCCCAAATAAATATGTGGAGACTTATACTTACTTATGAATGCCCAGACTTAGCTTGACTTATTTCTAGCCAGCTTTTCTAACCAATTATCTCATTTCTCTTTAATTACATTTTGGCTTGAGGCTTTTTACCTTTCTTTATTCTATATATCTTCTTTTTCTTCTTAGTCTGTGGGTGGCTGAGTGGCTGCCCCCTGGCGTCCTCTACTTTTCTCAGTCCTTGTTCTCTCCCCTAGATTTCTCCTCCTCTTTATTCTCTCTACCTGCCAGCCCCACCTATTTCTCTCTCTTGCCAAGCTATTGGCCATTCAGCTCTTTATTAGACAAATCATGTGTTAAAATCAGAGAAAGTAATAGAGCTTTACAGAGTTAAACAAATACAACATAAGAGAATGCAATACATCTTTGCATCATTAAACAAATATTGAAAAGCATAAAGAAATGTAACACACTTTAAAGTAATATTCCACAGCAAGTATATTCTGAAATCTCAAAGACATAGCTTCTAATGTAGTTGAGGAAATGAACATGTCAACAAGAGTGAGCATAAGTAGGCAAAGAACAAGTGCATCCCACTTCCATGTCCTTTATATAGGCTACTACTAGAAGGTGTGACCCAGATTTAAGGTAGATTTTCCCACCTAAAATAATCTGAATTTAGAGTGGGTTTTCCCACTTCAAACGAATCAATTAAGAAAAATCCCTCACAATGCATCCAACTCTTTAAATTTTAATTAATTCTACATGTACTCAAATTCACAATCAAGAATAGCCATCATATAGCCATCATAGGCTCATAGTAGCCTCATTATTTTTCCTTCTCTATGACAAATAAATCAACTAATTTATGATATGCCACCTCAGTAACAAAAAGGTATCTTATAAATTTCATTATAATTTTGTTATCTAAACATGGAAGTGCTGTGGATATTGCTCTGTATAAATAAACACTGATTGGCCAATAGCTAGACAGGAAGTATAGGTGGGACTAACAGAGAGGATAATTGAGGAAACAGGAAGGGAAGGGAGAGATTGCCTGGAGCCACCAGGACAAGGAAGATGTAAGTTACCAATAAGCCATGAGCCACGTATCAAAGTATAGATTAATAGAAATGGGATAAATATAAGAGTAAGGCCAGGCAGGACTGGAGAAAACTCCAGCTACAAATGGTGTCCAGCAGGTTGGCAAGAGTTTCCACCTAAAACCTGAGAAAAAGATTCCAAAACAGAGCTAAAAACAGCTTCTTCCTAGTTGTCTCTCTCAAGTTAGTGGCAGCCTATGGGTTTGAGCTACTCTATGGTGGGTTCCTGGCATGTAAACTTGACCAGCAGTATGGTGGGAAGGAGCCTTCTCCAAGCCGCACATTACGCTGCTACTGTGTGGTGGATTTAGCCTTTGCTAGTACAAAAAAAAGTTTCTGGGCTACATGCTGCTTTGATAGAAGCATAGAACCACTGTTTCTAAGAGTTGATCACTCCCAGAGCTGGTGGTTAAACATACCACTGCCATGTTGGGAAGCTGAGGTGGGCAGAGCCACCAGCCAAAGCTGTTAATTTAGCCCTAGTAATGCTGCAGTTTAGAACAATAGATTCACAATAAGACAGATTCAGATGGAACAAGACTTTAAATGCTTCACAATGTGTGTAAAAATGCACATAGGTTTGGAAGAAAGAAAAAAAGGAATATATACAGTTATATAAAGAAATAGTTTTTAGAAATAAAGTCTTTAAAGAGACAGTAAAGGTAGTATAAAAATAAGCCATGCAAAGATGGATATTACACAGAGAATTTGGATTGTGTTGTCTTTGGGATTTTTAAGTGCAGAAAATCATTTGATCTTAAAAGCTATTGAGTTAAGCCAATATGTATATTTTAAATGTACCTTGACTTCAAAATTTGGATGTAAGGATATATTTGGAAAGGAGGCTCTGCTTTTGTTTCCACAGAAAGCCAGAGGCTATGGATTTGTTCCAGATTAAGATACATCAGGTTTGACCAGCCAAGACCCCTTGAAAGGTCTCTGATGACACCATGGCCCAGAAGACCCAATATCCAGAATGGTTTCAAAGCAACTGGCTCAGATGATACACCCTCACAGACTACTCCATAATCCTAAAATTTTCTTCGTGTCCCCATAAGATCCAGTGCCCCCTTCCAGCAGGAAGTAATAAGAGAAGCTACACCCAAATTCCCAAATATACCAACCTGGCTTTGGAGATGGAATTGGCTCACTCCTTCTCTAAACCCAAACATATTGCTAAAAAAAAAAAGTTGAGAGATTCTTTTGTCCCATATCAAAAGAGCCCTCTGGTATGGGACAGAAAAACCAATATTTTTATTTAAAATAGGTTGATTATAAATGCAATCTCTTTCTAAAAAGAGAGGGATAGTATAGATATGATAGGATAAAAGGATAGATTAATGAACCTACTTTTAAAGAGCAACAACTTGTTTGAAATGTTTTACATGGCTATGGATTTTAGTTTATTGATATAAGTTTAAACTCAATTTTGTTATACTGTATATATATTTCTACTCTCATTTGAGGTATTATGTTTATGTAACTCATTTAGATTGTATGGATAATTAAGAAATACAGATTAATAATTAGTCTTCTATGATAGTCAAACTTGTAGCATGTTAGTTAAGTTTTCTAGGTATACATAGATATAATTCAATTAGGTAGGTAATCTTCAAACACTTCAAAGACCTACAGAATATGGCATTTAAAATGTTTTAAAACTTCAGACTTTCTGGACAGTGAGACATGTCTGCTCCTGGCAGCACTGATTTACATCAGAGAGGAGGATGGGCATCAAAGATACTCCATATGGAGTTTATCTTCACCTTGGCAAAAATAGCCATTTTGGCAAGAAACTGATCTTGCCTGGACTGCTTGATTGACTGAACATGCAGGACCCATAGGAAGGTAACCACTGAACTTTGCTTGTTGAAATGGTCCTTCAGGTTTCTGCTTCACAGAGGAAACTGCCAGACATTCTACAGGACACAGAGAAAAATGACTGAGAGACACTAGGTCTGTGGGCTGAAAACAGATGCCCCAACTTTACAGAAAAAAACAATAGGTGACTGTCCAGGCTGCCAGCTGTCTCTGTCTACTGTTGCAAGACTCACAAAAGTTGCTTGTGTCCTTCTTCTGTTTCTCAGATAATATTATATCCTTCTGGGGCCTTTGATGTAGTTGAAGACTAGATTGCTATAATTTTCTCAGTTATGATAAAAGATAAGTTAGATATGAAACCTTATACTCACAAATATAGGATAGATAGGATATCTTCTTTAATTTTGCCAAATACAAATAGACTAGATAATATAAATAGACTAGATATTGTAATTGTAATTCTTGCTAGATAACTGTTTTGTTATATGTAATTTTACTATGTGAAAGTTAAAACCTTCCTTTGGAAAAAAAAAGAAAAGGGGAAGTGCTGTGGATACTACTCTGTATAAATAAAATGCTGATTGTCCAGTAGCCAGGCAGGAAGTATAGGCAGAACAATCAGAGAAGAGAATTCTGGGAAGTGGAAGGCTGAGAAGAGAAGACACTGCCAACTGCCACCATGAGAAGCAACATGTTAAGATACCAGTAAGCCACGAGCCACGTGGCAACTTACAGATTAATAGAAATGGGTTAATTTAAGATATAAGAACTAGATAACAAGAAGCCTGCTGTGGCCACACAGTTTGTAAGCAATGTAAGTCTCTTTGTGTTTACTTGGTTGGGTCTAAGTGGCTGCAGGACTGGCATGTGAGAGAGATTTGTCCTGACCGTGGACCAGGCAGGACTGGAGAAAACTCCAGCTACATGGAAGTCTATTGACAATAACTTATTTTTTCCTATTTGATATTGATTATACCAGGTTACAGAGGGGATTTCTTTCACTTATTTTCATTACCTGTCCATGAAGAACCTAAGAGAACTCATGTAGAAATGGTTTTGTTTTGACCTAAAATATAGGGTTACCATGGTAGGCATCCTGATTAGATTTTTGTTTGTTTGTTTGTTTGTTTTTAATTTTATTGTATTATTGTTTTGCTTTCTTTTTATCTCTTTCTTTTTTTTATTAATTCTTCTCTCATCTATTACATCCCAACCATAATTTCCCCTCCTTCCTTTCTTTCTAGTACCTCAAAAACTCACCTCCCTGCCACTCCTCCTCCTTTTCCTTTGAAAACTGCAGGCCTCCCAGGGACATCAACTAAACATGGAATAACAAGTTACAATAAGACCAGGCACAAACTCTTATATCAAGGCTAGATGAGACAACCTAGTGAGAAGAAAGGCATTTCAAAAGCAAGTTAAAATGTTAGAGTCAGAAACAGCCCCTGATTCCACTGTTAGTATTTCCACAAGAACAAGCTACACAACCATAACAGATAAGCAGAAGACCTAGTTCAGACATATATAGGCTCCTTGATTGTCAGTTCAGTCTCTGTGATACCCTATGAGCCCTGCTTAGTTGATTCTATGGGCTGTGTTCTTATGATGTCCTTGACATGTCTGGCTCCTACAATATTTCTTATGGATGTTCCGCAGGACTCCCCAAAAACCCTCTAACATTTGTCTGTGGGCCTCTGCATCTGTTCCAATCAGTTTTGGGATGAAGCCTCTCTGATGACAATTGTGCTAGGCACCCATCTACAAGTATAGCAGAAAATCACGTTTAATTTCATTGACATTTTTGGCCCAGTCTTGTTTGGTTCTATTCTAGTATATCCCCTTGATATTCTTTAGTTATGTTGTTCTAGCTTAAACAACTACTATTACTGAATAGATATAGACAGAGTGTACACCCTTGTCTTGTTCCTGATTTAAGTTGAATTGCTTTGGATTTCTTTCCATTTAATTTGATGTTTGCTCTAGGTTTGTTGCAACTTACCCTTATTATACTTAGTTATGTCTCTTTTATTCATGTCATCTTCAAGAATTTTATCATGAAGGGTTCTTAGGTTTTGTCAAAGTCATTTTCAGAATCTAATGATATGATAATGTGTTTTTTCTTTCAATTTGTTAAATGGTGGATTAAACTGACAGAGTTTCTTAGATTGAACCACCCCTGCATCTCTGGGATAAAGCTTACTTGATCATGGTGGGTGATCTTTTTGAGATGCACTTGGATTCAGTTTGAAAGTATTTTATTAAGTATTTTTGCATCAGTGTTCCTGAGGGAAATTGGTCTGTCATTCTTTGTTGAATCTTTGTATGGTTTGTGTATCAGGTTGACTGTGGCCACATAAAATGAATTTGTCAATGTTCCTTCTGTTTCCATTTTGTGGAATAATTTGAGGAGCATTGGCATTATCTCTACGTTGAAAGTCTGGTAGAATTCTGTTCTAAAACTGTCTTGACCTAGACTTCTTTTTTGCCTGGGAGACTTTTAATGACTGCTTCTATTTCCTTAGGGGTTATTGGTTTATTTAAATTGTTTGTCTGATCTTTATTTAACTTTTGTAATTGGTATCTATGGAGAATATCAACCATTTCTTTTAGATTTTCCATTTTTATTTTATTTTTTTCGAGACAGGGTTTCTCTGTGTAGCTTTGCGCCTTTCCTGGAACTCACTTGGTAGCCCAGGCTGGCCTCGAACTCACAGAGATCTGCCTGGCTCTGCCTCCTGAGTGCTGGGATTAAAGGCGTGCGCCGCCGCCGCCGCCGCCGCCGCCACCACCACCCGGCCCATTTTTATTTTTATTTATTTATTTATTTTTATTTTTTGGTTTTTCGAGACAGGGTTTCTCTATGTAGCTTTGCATCTTTCCTGGAACTTGCTCTGTAGACCAGACTGGCCTAGAACTCACAGAGATCCACCTGCCTCTGCCTCCCAAGTGCTGGGATTAAAGGCGTGTGCCACCACCGCCTGACTAGATTTTCCATTTTTGTGGAGGACAGATTTTTGAAGTAAGACCTAATGATTCCTTGGATTTCCTCAGTGTTTCTTATTATGCACCCCCTTTAATTTCTGATTTTGTTAATGTATATATTTTCTCTCTGTCTTTTAGTTACTTTGGATAAGGGTTTGTCTATCTTATCAATTTTCTGAAAGGATCAACTCTTTGTTTCATTGATTCTTCGTATTGTTTTCTTTGTTTCTATTTATTGATTTCTGTCCTTAGTTTATTTCCTGCTGTCTATTCCTCTTGAATATGTTTGATATTTTTTGTTGTTGTTCTAGAGCTTCCTGGTGTGTTAAGTTGCTAGTATGAGATCTCTCCATTGTGTGTGTGTGTGTGTGTGTGTGTGTGTGTGTGTGTGTGTGTGTGTGTGTGTGTGATTGTGTATGTAAGTGCTTAGTGCTATGAACTTTCCTCTTAGCAATGTATTCATTGTATTCCATAAGTTTGGTTATGTTGTGTATTTATTTTCATTGAATTCCCAAAAGCCTTTAATTGCTTTCTTAATTTCAGTGTTGACTGAGTTTCATTTAGTAGAGATGTGGTCAGTTTCCAGGAATTTTTAGGCATTGTGTTGATTCTGTTGTTGTTGAAATTCAGGTTTAATCCATATGATGTTGAGAGTTATTTAAATTTTCTTGTATCTGTTGAGACTTGCTGTGTGACCAAGAACATGGTCAATTTTGGAGAATGTTTCATGTGCTCCTGAGAAGAATATGTATTATTCTATGTTTTGGTGAAATGTACTGTAGATATCTATCTGGTCCATTTAAGTCATAACATCTGTTAGTTCCAGCATTTCTCTGTTTACTTTTTGTCTGAATGATTGGTCTATTGGTGAGAATGGGGTATTGAAGACTCCCACTATCAGTGTGTGAGAGCCAATGTGTGATTTATTAACGTTTCTTTCACAAAAGTGGATGCCCTTGTGTTTGGGGCATATATGTTAAAATTGAAACATCATCTTAGTGGATATTTTCTTTGACAAGTATGAAGTGTCCTTCCCTGTATTTTTAAATTAATTTTTTGTTTGCGCTCTATTTTGTTAGATATTAAAATAGCTACACCAACTTGATTCTTAGGTACATTTACTTGGAATATGTTTTTCCAAAGTTTTACCTTTAGGTAATAACTATTGTTAATGTTGATGTATGTTTCTTGTGTACAGTAGAAGAGTAGATTCCAATTTTGCAACCATTTTGTAAATTTGTGTCTTTTTATTTGGGAGTCAATTGATAGTGTCTTATTATTATTGAGCCCATTGATATTTAGTGATATCAATGTCCAATGATGATGTTTGTTTGTTGTTGTTGTTGATGGTGGTGGTGGTGGTGGTGTGTGTCTATGTGCGTGCATGTGTGCACGTGTATGCCCCTTCTTTTGGTTTTGCTTTGGTAATATCATTTATTTTCTGTGTTTTTATGGGTGTAGTTAAGTCTCTGGGTTGGATTTTCTTTTTAGTATTTTTAGGGCTGGATTTGTGGATAGATATTGCATAAGTTTGTCTTTTAAATGGTATATCTTGTCTTATCCATCTATGATGCTTAAAAGTTTCGTTGGGTTGGTATCTGTGGTCTCTGAGTTTGCAACACATCTGAATAGGCCATTCTGTGTTTTAGAGTTTTCTTTGAGAAGTCAGGTTTAATTCCATTATGTCTGCCTGTATATGTTACTTGGTCTTTTTTTTTTTATTTTTCAGCTTTTAGTATTCTTTCTTTGTTCTGAATATTTAGTATTTTGTTATGAGCTGAGTGAAATTTCTTTTCTGGTCCAACTTCTTTGATTCTCTGTAAGTTTCTTGTACCTTTATAGGCATCGCCTTCTCTAGGTCAGGAATATCTTCTTTTATGATTTCATTGAAAATATTTCCTAGGTCTTTGAGTTGGACTTCTTCTCCTTCTTCTATGCCTAATATTTTTAGGTTTGGTATTTTCATAGTGTCCCATATTTCATGGACATTTTGTGTCTGGGATATTTTAGCTGTGACATTTTCTTTAATTGATCTATCTATTTCTTTTATTGCATTTTCAGAGCCTGAGAGCCTTTCTTCCACCTCTTGTATTCTGTTGGTGATCCTTGCATCTGTAGTTTCGGTTTGCTTATATAGGGCTTTCATTTACAGAATTTCATTTGCTTGTATTTTCTTTATTGGTTCTATTTCAATTTTTAGGTGTTGAACATTTTGATTTGTTTCCTTTAACTATTTGTTTGTCTGTCTGTGATAGGAGGCCTGCCTGGACTTCTGGAAGCTGGTGTGGCCTCTGGTAGTGCATAGAGTCTCAGCCTGAGTTGGGGTCTGGTAAACAGTGCTATGGAGGGCAAGGAACTGGTAGAAGGGTTTGTAGACACCAATAGAGGACTGGTGGCCTAACTGGACCTCTGGCAGCCTATGAAGCTTCTTATAATGCATGTGGTTTCTGCCTAAGTTCCAAGCTGGAACATGGCAATGAGGAGGGTGTTGGACCTGGTTAGGTTTTTGTGTGTGTGTGTGTGTGTGTGTGTGTGTGTGTGTGTGTGTGTGTGTGTGTGTGCGCGCGCGCGCGTGCGTGCGTGCATGTATACATACACATTTGTCATAAGCCATTTAGGAAGGAGGAACCACACAATTGAGCAAATGGCCCCATCAGACTAGACTAGAGGAAAGTTTGTGGGGCATTCTCTTGAACATTGATCTATTGTGGGTGGTGTCATCACTGGGAAGGTGATCCTGGATTGTGTAAGAAAGCAGGCTGAATAGGCCATGGGAAGCAAATCAATAAGGGTAGTTTGGCCATGATCTCTGCTCCAGTTCTTGAAGTCTTGCCATCAATTCCCTCAGTAAAGAATTGTAATGAGTGAATGCAAGTAAAATGATCTCTTTCCTCCCCAAGTTGCTTTTGACCATAATGTTTTATCGGAGTAATAGAAACAAGACTAGAGCATTGGGTGTCATAAATTCTAAGCCTAATTATTTAAAAATAAAAAGAGTTTCTTGATGTTATTATAATGATCAGCAATTCTTTACAAGTCCTTTCTCTGTGTCCAGAATTTACACCTCCATAACTTTTGTTTAAAAATCAGTTTATTATTTTTTTCCATTTGGGGCAATCAAATCAAGGTTTTGCACATTTGAGGCAAGCAATCTATCTTAAATACATTATCTACCCTTGAAATCATATCTATAAGTATAAGCATTCTTTATTTTAAAGTAAATTGAACATAAGTACATACACACACACATATATAATTAATGAAGCAAGAGAAACATTTTAAGTTGTGTAGCTTTATCTATGTCTAAAAAACTTTTAAATTAGTAAAAAAGTCATACAAATTTGTTTTATTTTAATTCATGCCTTGTAAATGTTTTGCTTGAATCAGAGTAATATTCTACAATTAAAATTAATGTTTAATTTTCAATTATATTGATAAAGGGCTCTTAAGGGCTGCTTACATTGAAAAGAACATTCTAATTTCAAAATGTACTTTTTGCATGGCATCACATATGTAATAATATTAACTTCAAATTCTTGCAGATATAAATTTAGGCTTAATTTTTAAAGGAATTAACCTATTTAGCAAACTATCATATTCATAAAGTAAAATATTTTTTACAACATCGGTATTTGTGCTGTGATTTATTTCATATGAAATTATTTGAATTTCCATAGAAACTGTATATATTCATATTTTAAAAAATAGAAATTCTAATTTTTTCATAGAAAAATGTTCTGTGCTTGTCAAGGATTTTCAAGATACATGTTGAGAGTGGTTCCATATTCTTTAGTGATAAAATATTTGAATCGCCCATAAATTATTGAAAGCAATTATTCACTTAGAGTCACAAGCCTTAGCCAAAAAACATTACTAAGGTAGAAAAACACTTTGATAAAAAGAAACCAACTGTAGCAGGCTTTCTTTCAGGCCACTGATCAGCTCCCAAATCATGACATAGAGACTTATTATTAGTTTTGAATACTCAGCCTTATCTTATGCTTGTCCCACCAGTTTTTATAATTTATATTAACCTGTTTCTATTCATCTATGCTTTGCCTTGGGGCTTTTTACATTTCTTTCATTCTATATGTCCTACTCAATGTCTGGTGGGCTGTCAACTGCTGGTTGGATGACCCAGGGCATCTCCCTCTCTTTCTCTTTTGTTCTTTCCCTTCTTGTTCTCTCCTTCTCTTTGGAGCCATGATTCCTCCTCCTACTTATTCTCCCTGCCTGCCTGCCAGCCCTGACTATCCCTATACTGCCTAGCTATTGGCTATTCACCTTTTTATTAAGAAAATGCAGTGCCTTTGGTACACAAAACAAGAGATCTTTACATTGTTAAACAAATGCAGCATAAACAAATGTACCACAACTTTACATAGTTAAAGTAATATCCTGTAACATAAACAAACATAACACACATTTCCATAGCTAAAGTAATATTCCCAAACAATCAACTTTAAACAATTATGCTAATTTTTGCCTTTGGCTTCACTTTCATTTTTATTTACTTATGAATTCAGAAAATTGCATGTAATTTATGTGGACTGACATTAAAATGAGCAACAGTTTTTCTGCCATTGGAGACACGATGCTACTCTGAAAGATAACTTGGGAACAACCAAAAAATTCCTACCAGTAACTCTGATTTCAAGAAACATTTAGTGGGATGAAGCAATAGCTCAGAGCTTTAACATCCTGATGCCCTTGAAGACAATTGGAGTTACATTCCCAGTGCTCAGGTCCAATGGTTCACATCTACCTAACTCCTGCTCTCCGGGATGCAAGGTGTTTGGCTTTCATGGGCACTTGGACTAAGGTGAGTATACCCACATAAAGACTCATACACATACACATAGTTATAATTGATAAAAATAAATTATAGAAAAGTAAGTTTCCCATCCAAGTACAAAGGATGTGGAGCAAGGGGAACACTCCTACACTGTTGATGGGAATGCAAACTTGTACAACCACTTTGGAAATCAATATGGCACTTTCTTAGAAAATTAGGAATCAATCTCCTTCAAGACCCAGCTATGCAACTCTTGGGCATACACCCAAGGAATGCTCAATCAAGGACACATGCTTAACTATGTTCATAGCAGCATTATTTGCAATAGCCAGATCCTGGAAACAACCTAGATGCCCTTCAACTGAAGAACGGATAAATAAAATGAGGTACATATACACAATGGAGTACTACTCAGCAGAGAAAAACAATGACATCATGAGGTTTGCAGGCAAATGGATGGAACTAGAAAATATCATCCTGAGTGAGGTAACCCAGACTAAGAAACACAAACATGGTATGTACTCACTCATAAATGGATACTAGATATAAAGCAAAGGATAACCAGACTGCAACTCACAACTCCAGGGAGGCTACCTAGTAAAGAGGACCCTAAGAAAGACACAGGGATCACCAAATGATAGAGAAATGAATGAGATCTACATGAGCAAACTGGACATGAGCCGGGGGGGGGGGGGAGTAATGGAGGGCAAGGGTCAGGGGAAAGAGAGCTTAGGGGAGTAGGAGGTCCCAGCTGGATCAGGAACAGACTGGGAGAACAAGGAAAGAGATACCATGATAAATGAAGACTCCACGGGAATAGGAAGAAGCAGAGTGCTAGAGAGGTCCCAAGAAATCCACAAACACCTCCACAATAGACTACTGGCAATGGTCGAGAGAAAGCCTGAACTGACCTACTCTGGTGATCGGATGGCCAACACCCTAACTGTCATGATAGAACTCTCATCCAGTGACTGGTGGAAGCAAATGCAGAGATCCACAGTCAAGCCGCAGGTGGAGCTCCAGGAGTGCAATCATCGAGAGAGAGAAGGGATTATATGAGCAAGAGATACTGAGACCATGATTGCAAAAAGCACAGGGACAAACAGCCAAACTAGTGGAAACACATGAACTGTGAACCAATAGTTGAGGAGCCCCCATGGAACTGGATCAGGCCTTCTGGATAAGTAAGACAGTTGATTAACTTGAACTATTTAGGAGGTCCCCAGGCAGTGGGACCAGGACCTGTCCTTAGTGCATGAGCTGGTTTTTTTGAACCTAGGGCCTATGCTGAGACACATTTCTCAGCCTTGGTGTAGGGAGGAGGGGACTGGACTTGCCTCAACTGAATCTACCAGACTGAGCTGAAATCCCAGGGGAGACCTTGTCTTGGAGGAGGTGGGAATGGGGGGTGGAGTGGGGGTGAAGGCAGGGGGCTGAGAGGAGGGATGACAGGGGAATCTGTGGCTGATATGTAAAATTAAATTAATTATAAAATAAAATTTAAAAAAAAAGAAAAGTAAAGAAACTTTTAGCCAGACAGGTTTCATGAGCCATATTTAATTTTTAACGTCCTTTTGCAGGATGGAATGTTAAATCTACACAAGAAAATCATTCCCACTATAAATAGGATTTATGTATATTAAATGCCATGCATTTGTATCCAAGAGGCCCATTCTCATGATATTTCGTGTCAATTATGTCCTGTAGTAACTGTGTTCCATAAAATGCATTAAAATAAAATGAAAAATTAATTAACAACATATGGGGGAAATATTTAAGATAAGGAATTACAATTAATGGAAAATCAGTTAATGCTACAGTGTGTCAACAGCAGTATGAAGTTTCAGAATTGTAACTATGTAAGCTTACAGTTTCATGTTTAAATCTTTTGCCATGTGTTATCATTATGAAGAAAAGTAATATTTTTGAAGTGGTGAAGCAATGTATCATATGGAGAAGATTGAGATACTGAGTATAATTATTGCTTCAGAAGTCAAATGTAAATAAAATTCCTTGCTCATATAGTTAATATAACAATGATCATACTGTAGTTCACAATATTATTGAAAGTGCATGTGGGCCTAATATAATAAAATAAATACTGACCAGAACCATTTGCTTCTGCTTGTTCTTGCTCTGAATTTCTGAAAAGTGAGTAGGATCCATGATCTAAATCTAGCCTTCCCCAAATGCCTGATTTTATTTAGCAGTTCTTGTGCATCCATGGTAGGAGATGAGGCAGAATCACCCAATAAAGAGATACAAAATTATTTTAAATTCTGATTGCTAGAATGGCTATATAATGTTTTCAAGGTGTATGACATTTCTTCCTCTCTTGGTCATTTTATTATGACATTTTAATTTCCATATTTTTGCCCTCCAAATACAAGACCATATGTCAACATCATTAGATAATATTTTGTAATTCGTGGTTTCATGAAACCTTACCTGATTGCAAAATTGATAAAATATGTTGATTAAAAACAAATACAAGGGATAAATATAAAGTTCCTTTTTTAAAAAAAGGAAATACTGAAGGCAATGATTCTCACAAGGAACTTTGAAACTTTGTCAGCCTACTCATTTAGGTGTTCATTCTTTAGAATCATATTAACATATTAATAATGATTGTGATGTTGTTTTGCCCAATTGGAATTCAACATTTCTTAATGCCATTTAAGATTTATTAAGGTTGTCTTCATTGTCCTTGGCTTTTCTGACAATGCAAATCACACTTTTCAATCCCTGTAGGCATCTTATATTAGCTCCTTAGATTCAGACTTATTCATAATGAGTAAATCAAACAATCCTCTAACATGTTAATAGCTTTAATTTGCTTCTTTTCCTCAAGGTCTAAAGATTTGATAACTGTGATGAGAATATAAAAATAAACATTATAAATTAGCTGCTGTTAGAAATGGTCAAAAGAAAAATTGCTGATGCTAAAACAATGAGTGGTGAATAAAAAATTAATACTTCTGGTTATAGTTAACACTGTGTAAAAAGAATGTTCTATTTTACATGTTTGCCATGGATTATAGTAGGCAAAATAGCATGAGTGTGACATGCACCTGAGTATATAGTTGGGATTATCACAGTACATGTGTGCTCTTCAATACATGTTATTCTCAAAATTAAAAGAATAAATATCCCTTGT
Organism: Peromyscus californicus insignis; assembly: GCF_007827085.1. Taxonomy (NCBI): domain Eukaryota; kingdom Metazoa; phylum Chordata; class Mammalia; order Rodentia; family Cricetidae; genus Peromyscus; species Peromyscus californicus. Next base: position 70,599,551 of record NW_026294391.1, on the reverse strand, counting down.
GAATAAAGACAATAATTATAAACAGAATAAAGTGAGTCACAGTTACATTAATGTAAAATTGTTTTATCATGTAAAGTGTATCTCTTTCTATTGTTAATTTATAATATTCATAAAATTAGACTGAGATAATTTGTTGAGGAAACCATTCCAAGTATTATAAAATAATATTTTTTAACTTGGTCATGAAATTACGCTTTGATTAAATTCCTGATATATTTAAAAGTTGTTCTTTACCCCTGAAGATTCCTTGATTCTGGATTTATAACCTTAAGAGCTAATCTTAATATGGGAAATGAAGGAAACATACATATAATGAATGTTGAATACAAAATGGTGAATATTACCATCCTAAAATCATAAGAGAAGAATAAAAGTATTTTGAAAAATCACTGGAGGATAATAAAAGTATTTTGAAAATCAATTTCAAAATAATAGATTTTCATTATATCATCAACTTTATTCTAACAATTGAATGATATCTCTGATATGAACATTGGAAACACTATTCTAGGTGATTGAAATTTTTAAGTAAGTAAGCAGATATGTTCTTGCCATCATAGAGCTATTGTTCATATAGGAGAAAACAGTGCTTCCACACTAATTCTGTTACAATACCTTCCAGACCTTGTCAACTTTCTTTAAATATCTGTTTCCACTGGCAGAAGAATATCTTTATGAGAACAAATTAAAAAAAACTCTTAGTTGTCTCTGAATCCCTAGTATAGTATTTATAAAAAAAAACATGCTGATGGTTCGATTTTAAAATTTATAATCACCAATTTACTAAACTAGGATTATTTCTAGCAACAATCTATAAGTATTTGTCCTAATACCTAGAGATAAGTGTAGTCTTCACACACATCAAAGAAACATATCCTTGCAGCAGACAAAGATCAATACAGAAGACCACAAGCAATCAATATACAGAACTATGGAGCCCATTTCCACTGGAGACAACCACAAGACATTTCCACAGCTAAGGCTCAGGGAATACTGCAGAAGAGGGGAAGGGATGGTTGTGAGAGCCAGGAGATCAGGGACTTTGCTGTAAGATTGTATCTTCTAGTAACATCTAGTAACATCAGAAGCTATACTCATAAAGTCTCACAAAATGACTCCCCAAATGTAATATAAACAAGGAAGACATAAATGAAAGTGACAAACTGGTTGGAAGAAAGACAGTGAGTCCTAAATCCTACACAAACAACTATAGGCAACTGAATAAAGCTGGGAATGGGAGATTTGGCCCACCATCGGGAAGAGCACAGCTGTTTTTTTTTTTTTTTGTGTGTGTGTGTGTAGTGCCAAGCAGTCAGACTTGAGAACACACACCTAAATAATATTATATTGATTCAACTGGGTATATTTAGGAATACATATATGCATGCAATAACAACTGGTGAAAAAAGAGGCCATGGATTTAAAGGAGAGTGTGAAAGTCTTTATGGGTGGGTTTGGGGGGCAGAAATGGAAGGGAGAAATGTAATTAAAATATGTTCTCAACAATAAAAAATTGTAAGTAAAGTATAACATGGAATGAACATTAGTTGTCATGAAATTAGTCTGCTAAATACTCTTAAAAAACAGAGCCCTCTCTTTCCAGTTGTATGAGTTTACAGTGACAGCACAGTTGTAGGATATTTTTGCTACTTCCTGGGAATAACGAATTGGAATTGGAATAGCATAAAAACAAGTATAAGGAGAGTTCAATTATTTTGTCATTCTTTCTAAGATGTTCTACAAAACAACATTTTCTATTAAAGATGTTCTGCATTGTATTTGGAGCCCTAACTAAATATTCACTACCCAATCACCTGTCACAACTTCGTTCCCTTATTTCTTTTTCTTCACAGCACTGATTAATCATGTGTCATGATGTTCACTTAACTTATATCTCTAACTTTATAGTCAGGTAATTTTGTCTATTGATTAAATCTTTGTTGTCACTTTATAAAGTTTTGCCTGTAAAAGATAAGATACTTTTTAAAGTGTCAATCAAAGATGGATGGAACTATGCATGAGAATATGCTTCTAGGGTCTAACAGTGGTTTTTCATATGGGAATTTATTCTTTGCTTTCTCCAATAGTCTCAATATGTGTTTATTTTTTTTATTTAGTAAGCCAAAAATTTTTAAATTTTAATTACTATGAATAAAAAGAATGTAATAAAAAAGGAGTAATAAGACCTGCATTATACCAAGATTTAGAGGCGGTACTATACATTTTAACTTGTTTTTGTAGAATTGTACCTTATTTACCCATTTATAAATTTAAATCTTAACCATTTAGGACTCCTAAATCTGCAGTATACAGACAGCCTAAGGTGTTGAATTTTATGCATCATTCCAAATTTTCTAACATCTAAGTTGTTGCAGGTTCCTGTGTTTAGATAAAAATGAAGTAAACATGAAGAATTATTTAACAAACTAAAATTTTATAAAAAAATTATTGAATGTATTAATCAACATGTCTTCAACACTTCATGTCTCTAAGTGACCAACACATTTTTTTTTTTTTTTGGTTTTTCGAGACAGGGTTTCTCTGTGTAGCTTTGCGCCTTTCCTGGAACTCACTTGGTAGTCCAGGCTGGCCTCGAACTCACAGAGATCCGCCTGGCTCTGCCTCCCGAGTGCTGGGATTAAAGGCGTGCGCCACCACCGCCCGGCGACCAACACATTTTAATGGTCAATTCAAATGGCCAAGTCTCTAGAAATTTCTGTTTTAAACCCCCCCCCCCCTCTCTCTCTCTCTCTCTGAGTCTGGGTTACCTTACTCAGGATACTCTGGTGATAGGATGGCCAAACAACCTAACTGTCGTGCTAGAAATCTCATCCAATGACTGAGGGAACCATATGCAGAGACCCACGGCCAGGCCCCAGGTGGAGCTCCAGGAGTCCAATTGGCGAGAAAGAGGAGGGTTTGTATGAGTGAGAATTGAGACCAAGATTGGAAAAAGCTCAGGGACAAATAGTCAAATGAATGGAAACACATGAACTATGAACCAATAGCTGAAGAGCCCCCAACTGGATCAGACCCTCTGGATAAGTGAGACAGTTGATTAGCTTGAACTGTTTGGGAAGCACCCAGACAGTGGGACCTGGACCTGTCCTTAGTGCTTGAGCTGGCTGTTTGGAACCTGGGGCTTATGCAGGGACACTTGGCTCAGCCTGGGAGGAGGGGACTGGACCTGCCTGGACTCAATCTACCAGGTTGAGCTGAATCCCCAGGGGAGTCTTTGCCCTGGAGGAGATTGGGATGGGGGGTGGGCTGGGGGAAGGCGGGGGGAGGGGGGCAGTTGGGACAGGGGAATCCGTGGCTGATATGTAAAATTAAATTAAATTATAAAATAAAATATAAAAACTCTCATATTCATATATATATATACATATATATATATATATGTATATATATATATATATATATATATATATATGTAATTCAAGTTTCACAAAGTAGTTTTCTGATTTTTTTTTGGAACAGCATGTCATCTCTTCACATTCAAAACATAACATAAGCTGGGCAGTGGTAGCCCATGCCTTTAATCACAGGACTTGGGAGGCAGAGTCAGGCAGATATCTCAGAGCTCAAGGCCAACCTACCTAGTCTACAGAGCAAGATCCAGGACAGGCACCAAAACTACACAGATAAACCCTGTCTCAAAAACCAAAATAATAATAATAATAATAATAATAATAATAATAATAATAATAATAACATATTGAATTTATAACTACTAGTCACATTCAATTTCCTGTCATCTATAATACAGCTACTTACTATTCTTCACAATGTTCTATGCTTTCTGTGTTCATTTACTCATATATTACCTGTAGTTTTCATTGTAAATTTGAAAATAATGAATTATAACTCCAGATTTTAGATCAAAAAAGGAAAATCTAGAGATGTTTTTTGGTTCATTCCACAATGACCTGCTTGTTATATGACCCACAGTAGGCAAAATAATAAGTGCTAATGATAAGTCAGTGAGAAAATCCACATTTGTAATTTAATCATTTTTTTTTATTTTTTATAATTCTTATGACATGTTAAAGATAGATACAGATATATGTGAGAATAAAGAATAAGGGTCTAGCAATGTTTTCTATGTTCATGTGTGAAAACTCTGTACTAGTTACTTTTTAATGCTGTGACGAAATGTCATTACCAAAAATCTTAAAGAAGAAAAGATTTGTTTGAGCTATAGTTCCAGATGGTTAGAGTTCACAAAGCAGCTGGTGGTTTGGGGGATCACATTTAATCTACACAAAAGAATCAGAGAAAGAGAACAAGAAGTGGGGTGATTCCATAAACCTTCAAGGACCACTCCTAGTAATGTACTTCCTCAGTAAGGCTACTGTTCTAAGGTTCCATAACCACCACAAACAGCATCACCAACGAGAAACAAAATGTTTGAATGTATGAGCATATGGGGGACATTTATCATTCAAACAAGCATAATATGTTTGTACTTTATTTTATCTAGTAGCATTGTATATAACTAATAAAATTTACAGATATTAAAATTTCAAGATATTTTTTATTGTATACATATATATTTTTTTCTTTTATATAAGAGATTTTCTAGTTGTGTTACATATCAGCCACGCATTTCCCTGTCCTCCCTCCTCCCAGCCTCCAGGCTTCCATCCCCAATATACCCCCCATTCCCACCTCCTCCAAGACAAGGTCTCCTCTGGGGAGTCAGCAAAGCCTGGTACATTCAGTTGAGGCAGGTCCAATCCCCTCCTCCCTGCACCAAGGCTGAGAAATGTGTCTCAGCATAGGCCCTAGATTCCATAAAGCTGACTCATGCACTAAGGACAGGTCCAGGTCCCACTGCCTGGGGGCCTCCTAAATAGTTCAAGCTAATCAACTGTCTCACTTATCCAGAGGGCCTGATCCAGTTCCATGGGGGCTCCTCAGCTACTGGTTCACAGTTCATGTGTTTCCACTAGTTTGGCTATTTGTCCCTGTGCTTTTCTAATCATGGTCTCAATATCTCTTGCTCATATAATCCTGCTTCTCTCTCATCGATTGGACTCCTGGAGCTCCACCTGGGTCTTGGCTGTGGATCTCTGCATCTGCTTCCATAATTCACTGGATGAGAGTTCTATCATGACAGTTAGTGTGTTGGCCATCCAATCACCAGAGTAGGTCAGCTCGAGATTTCTCTCAACCATTGCCAGTAGTCTATAGTGAAGTCATCTTTGTGGATTTCTGGGGACCTCTTTAGCATTCTGCTTCTTCCTATTCCCATGGAGTCTTCATTTATCATGGTATCTCTTTCCTTGTTCTCCCACTCTGTTTCTGATCCAGCTAGGACCTCCTACTCCCCTAAGCTCTCTTTCCCCAGACCCTTGCCCTCTATTACCCTCCCTCACCCCCACTTTGCTCATGTAGATCTCATCCATTTCTCTGTCACTGGGCAATCCATGTGTCTCTTTCTAAGGGTCCTCTTTACTAGGTAGCCTCCCTGGAGTTGTGAGTTGTAGTCTGGTTATCCTTTGCTTTATATCTAGTATCCACCTATGAGTGAGTACATACCATGTTTGTCTTTTTAGTCTGGGTTACCTCACTCAGGATGATATTTTCTAGATCCATCCATTTGCCTGCAAACCTCATGTCATTGTTTTTCTCTGCTGAGTAGTACTCCATTGTGCATATGTACCACATTTTATTTATCCATTCTTCAGTTGAAGGGCATCTAGGTTGTTTCCATGTTCTGGCTATTGCAAATAATGCTACTATGAACATAGTTGATCATGTGTCCTTGTGGTATGATTGAGTATTCCTTGGGTATATGCCCAAGAACGGTATAGCTGGGTCTTGAGGGAGATTGCCTCCCAATTTTCTAAGAAAGCACCATATTGACTTCCAAAGTGGCTGTACAAGTCTGCATTCTCACCTACAGTGCAGGAGTGTTCCCCTTTCTCCACATCCTCTCCAACATAATCTGTCTTCAGTGTTTTTGATCTTAGTCATTCTGACAGTGTATGATGGTATCTCAGAGTTATTTTGATTTGCATTTCCCTGATGACTAAGGATGTTGAGCAATTCTTTAAATGTCTTTCTGCCACTTGAGCTTCTTTTTTCTGTTGAGAATCCTCTGTTTAGCTCTATAGCCCATTTTTTAATTGTACTGTTAGGTATTTTGATGTCTAATTTCTTGAGTTCTTTATACATTCAGGATATCAGCCCTCTCAGATGTGGGGTTGGTGAAGATCTTTTTCCATTCTGTAGATTCTCATTTTCTGCTGCATACAAAAAAAAAACACCTCAATTTCAAAGATAGATACTACCTCAGAATAAAAGGCTGGAAAATGTCTTTCCAATCAAATGGTCTTAAGAAGAAAGCTGGTGTAACTATCGTAATATCCAATAAAGTTGACATCAAACTAAAATCAATCAAAAGAGATCAAGAAGAACATTACATACTCATCACAGGAAAGATCCACCAAGATAAAGTTTCAATTCTGAACATTTTTGCCCCAAACACAAGGGTACCCACATATGTAAAAGAAACATTACTAAGTGCTGTGGGATGTTCCGTATGGCAAATGTGTTGCTGATTGGTCAATAAATAAATCACTGATTGGTCAGTGGCTAGGCAGGAAGTATAGGTGGGACAAGGAGGAGAATAAAGCTGGGAAGTGGAAGGCTGAGTGAGAGAGACACTGCCAGCCGCCATGATGAGAAACAGCATGTGAAGATGCTGGTAAGCCACGAGCCATGTGGCAAGGTATAGATTAATGGAAATGGATTAATTTAAGCTGTAAGAACAGTTAGCAAGAAGCCTGCCACGGCCATACAGTTTGTAAGCAATATAAGTCTCTGTGTTTACTTGGTTGGGTCTGAGAGGCTGCGGGACTGGCGGGTGACAGAGATTTGTCCTGACTGTGGGTCAGGCAGGAAAACTCTAGCTACATATTATGACTCAAATGGACTTAGTCAATATGTATAGAACATTCCATCCTAACAAAAAAGAATATACCTCATTCTCAGCACCCCGTGGAACCTTCTCTAAAATCGACCACATACTCAGTCACAAAGCAAATCTCAACAGATACAAAAAAATTGGAATTACCTCCTGTATTCTATCAGACCACCATGGTTTTAAAGTTAGATTTCAACAACAACAAAAATTACAGAAAACCTACAATCTCATGGAAACTGAATAATGCTCCACTGAATCACCAATGGGTCAAAGAAGAAGTAAAGAAAGAAGTTAAAGACTTCCTAGAGATCAATGAAAATGAATATACCACATACCCAAACTTATGGGACACTATGAAAGTAGTGCTAAGAGGAAAATTCATAGCACTAAATGCCCACATAAAGAAGTTGGAGAAATCTCACACTAGTGACTTAACAGCACACCTGAAAGCTACAGAACAAGAAGAAGCAAAGTCACCCAGGAGGAATAGACACCAGAAAATAATCAAATTGAGAGCTGAAATCAATAAAATAGAAACAAAGAGAACAATACAAATAATCAATGAAACAAAGAGTTGGTTCTTTGAGAAAATCAACAAGGTAGACAAGCCCTTATCCAGTCTAACCAAAAGGCAGAGAGAGAGTATCCAAATTAGTAAAATCAGAAATGAAAAGGGAGACATAACAACTGATAATGAGGAAATCCAGAGAATTATCAGTAATCCATAAAACTGTAAAATCTAAGAAAAAAGAAAAAGAAAGAAATGGATAATTTTCTGGATAAGTAGCACATATTTATGTTAAATCAAGACCAGATAAACTATTTAAATAGACCAATAATGCCTAAGGAAATAGAAACAGTCATTAACAGTCTCTCAACAAAAAAAGCTCAGGACCAGATGGTTTCAATGCAGAATTCTATCAGGTCTTCAAAGAAGAGATAATACCAATACTCTTTAAATTGTTCCACACAATAGAAACAGAAGGAATGTTACCATGAGTAACATGAGTATACAATTACTCTGATTCCCAAGCCAAACAAAGATGCAACGAAGAAAGAGAATTACAGACCAATATCCTATAGCACGAATCTTAGAAGGTCTTATTAATAAAACCAAACCTGAAGCCAGGTATTGGGTTAAAACTGGAAGATCAGAGAAACAGAACAACCCACAGTTACCTCACCTTGCCAATTCCTCAGCTGATCCTGTTTCCTCAGACTGGAAAGCTCTATGTCCTCATCCAAATGGATCTCAGCTGAACTGCTGCTAAAAACCTAAAAGCTTAACCAGCTCTAGCTCCTCGTCCTCATGCCTTAAACACTTTTCTGCTTCCTGCTATCACTTCCTGGGATTAAAGGCTCTTGTTACCATGCCTAGCTGTTTCCAGTGTGACTTTGAACTCACTGAGATCCAGATGGCTCTCTGCCTCTGGAATGCTAGGATTAAAGGTGTGTGTGCCATCATTTCCTGGCCTCTATGTCTAGTGGCTGTTCTGTTCTCTGACCCCAGATAAGTTTATTAGGGTGCACAATATTTTGGGGAACACAATATCAACACAATCTCCTCATGAACATTGATGCAAAAATACTCAAACTCCTATAAAAAGAACAGTTTGAGCTTTTTCTGAGTTTTTACAAATCACTACAGATGTCCTGAGGAATTTGTATTTGTGTGAACAAAAGAAGGACATAGTCTGGTCGTCCTTTGCCTTACATCTAGTATCCACTTATGAGTGAGTACACGCCATGTTTGTCCTTCTGAGTCTGGGTTATGTCACTCACAACAATATCATCTAGTTACATCCATTTGCCTGCAAATTTCATGATGTCATTATTTTTTACTCCTAATTAGTATTCCATTGTGTATATGTATTACATTTTCTTTATCCATTCGTTGGTTGAGGGTCATCTAGGTTGTTTCCAGGTTCTGGCTATTATGAATAATACTGTTGTGAACATAGTTGAGCATGTGTCCTAGTGGTATGATTGAGGATTCCTTGGGTATTTGACCAAGAATGATATAGCTGAGTCTTGAGGTAGATTGATTCCCAATTTTCTGAGAAACTGCCATACTGATTTCCAAAGTGGCTGTAAAAGTTTACACTCCCACCAACAGTGGAGGAGTATTCCCCTTATTCTGCATCTTCTCCAACACAAGCTATTATCAGTGTCTTTGATCTTAGTCATTCTGACAGGTATAAGATGGTATCTCAGAGTCATTTTGATTTGCATTTCCCTGATGACTAAAGATGTTGAGCAATTCTTTAAATGTCTTTCAGCTATTTGAGCTTCTTCTGTTGAGAATTCTCTGTTTAGCTCTGATGAGGAGGGGGAAATAGTGGGTAGGGGATAGAGGATGATAACATAAGGGAATGGAATGGTCAGGCTGGAACAGGGACGGAGTGGGAGAACAATGAAAGATATGCCATGATAGAGGCAGACCTCATGGGGATAGTGATAAACCAGGTGCTAGGGAAGTTCCCACAAACCCACAAGAAAGACCCCAGCTTAGACTACTAGCAAGAGTGGAGAGGGTTCCTGAACTGGCTTACCCCATTAATCAGATCAGTGAATACCCTGTCATCCTAGATCCTTCATCCAGTAACTGATAGAAGCAGGTGCAGAGATCCATAGCCAAGTACCAGGCTGAGCTCTAGGAGTCCAGTCGAAGAGAGACAAGAGGGATTCTATGAGCAAGGGGCATCAAGATCATGATGGGGAAACCTGCAGAGAAAACCAAACCAAGCTATTGAGAACTCGAGAACTTTATATCAACAGCTGTGGAGTCTCCATGAGACTAGACTAGGCCCTCTGCATAAATGAGACAGTTGTGTAGCTTGATCTGCTTAAGGGACCCCCTGGCAGTAGGATCACAATCAATCCCTGGTGCATGAGCTGCCTTTTTGAGCCCACTACCTATGATGGGATGGACACCTTGCACAGCCTTGATGCAGGGGTGGGGGTGGCTTGAACCTGCCTCTACTAAATGTAACAGTGTTTGCTGACTCCCCATGGGAGGCCTTACCTTGTCAGAGGTGGGAATTGGAAGTGAGTTGGGGGGAAGGCTGTGGGTTGTGAGCATGGAAGAGAGGGGGTTCTGTGGTTGGTATGTAAAATGAATAAAAAATTGCTTAATTAAAAAGAAGAGAAAAAAACCATAGGTTCCTCATTAACACAGTATGAAACATACAAATCTCATAGTAAAGGTAACAAATGCTGACTTGATTCTTATCAGTCAGAATATTTTCAAGTTGTATTAGGTAAAATTCTTTCTCAAAGTTATGAGTGAGTGGGAAGCATTTTTAGCATCTTTTGTAATAAAGACTAAGATGATAAATAAGGAACAAGTTAGTCAACTTAGCATGTGAAAATTGAGAAAAGAGCATGATAAGTTCAATGAAAATGTTACATATTATCATATACTTGAGGCAATGCCATTTAGAGGAAGAAAGGGAAATAGGACCCAGATGGTGAAGGAACCTAGATAAATTATATGTTATCCACATTTTTAAATGTATGAAGTTTTGACATAGAGGTATGAAACATGTATTTTAATTTCAAAATTAATTTAAAATATAGATATCAGTACAATAAAAGGTACTATAAATAGACAAGAATAAATGCTAAAATTTAAATTGTCCACAAAAAACAAGTATAAATAAAATAAGAGAAATAATATTTATAGAAAACAAATAATAAAATAGCATGCTTAATTACTAACAAGTTACTAATTACCATAGAGTTAGATTGCTTAAATATACCAATTAGAAAAAAAGAGATTGGCATAATATGTTTAAAAATGCTTCCCACTCACTCATAACTGACAGAAAGTACTTTGAGAAAGAGTTTTACCTAATACAACTTGAAAATATTCTGACTGATAAGAATCAAGCCAGCATTTGTGACCTTTACCATGAGATTTGTATGTTTCATACTGTGTTAATGAGGAACCTATGATTTTTTTCTAAAATAGAGAATCAAACATTTTTAACTATGGACAAATTTTCCTATTTATTGAGCAGTTTATAGTAGAGGGAATAATAATAGAAAATAAACATTTGGGGGAGATGCTCAATAAAACTAGAAAATGCCAATCAAATCTACATACCAACGCCTGATCTAGTCAGGATTTCAGTAATTAAGGATGTCTGCTGCTAGGAGGTCTAGCTGGTAAGGCACTGGCTACATAAGCCTCGTGATCTGAATTTGATTTCACACAATGAAAACATCAAACATCTGACCTCCATGCATGTGCTGTAGCACATACAAACCAACACACACACACACACGCACACACACACACACACACACACACACACACACACACACACACACACACACCATCATATATATAGGAATGGTATAAGTAAAACAGAAGTGAGAGAGGCTAAGCAAATGCTAATGAGTGCATGAAGGAAAGGGAACCTTTGTAAACCACTCATGGAAATTTAACTATTACACTACATTATCAGGATTCTAGGGAGGCCAATTACGGGATACTATTTCTCTGGTCTGTATAGAGGCCTAGTATTCAAAGCTACCTCCAAGCCAGGTGGTGGTGGTGCACAACTTTAATCCCAGCACTTGGGAGGCAGAGGCAGGCTGATCTCTGTGAGTTAGAGGCCAGCCTGGTCTACAGATGGAGATCTAGGAAAGGCACAAAGCTACACAGAGAAACCCTGTCTTGAAAACATGAAAAAAAAAAGCTACCCCCAAAACAACAGAGCTAACCCTATTACAGAAATCATTACATGGCTAAGGGGCCATTCTTTAAGATGACAGGCCCTCCTTAAACCATGATAAAGAGAGAGGAAGAATAATTTTCCTTTTAATGAGATAATTTACACCTTCCAAGAATTGCCACTACCACTTCCTATAGTAGTTACTTATAAAGCTAAAGCTGTTTGGCTTCATAACTCAGCTTGCTTTTCTGAATTATTGAGAAAAGTGTAATTTTTCTTCTTTGTATCTCCGTTTTAAGCACATTTTCCTTAATGTTTTGGGCTTATTCTTTCTCCAAAGTTTTTCTTTCCTCTGTGTGTTCCTTTGTCTGTACAAATCTTTGTCTATATAAATCTCCTTTTTTATGCTGTTTACTTTCATACTTTTTACTATTAATCTGACTGTTTAAGTTTGTTTCTCAAGGACAAATAGCCTAACTCAGCTTTTTTGTATACACACTCTGACTCCAAGTTTTGTGGTGAGTAGGGATGTTACTCGAAAATCTAGACACCCAGCTACACTACTTCTAAGTATTCATTCAAAGAACTCCATATCATAACTCCATATCCAAAGAACCAACATATCATAAAGACACTGGAACATCACTTTACTGTAGCTCAACTCACTAATAAATTAAGGAACAAACCAAGATGTCTTAGGAAAATGTTTTATTTATGCAGAATGGACTTTTTTAAAGAATAATAGTTACATCATTTGTGGGAAAATGTATGCCACCAGAGACAATCATAATAAACAAATTAAGTCAGCCGGTCTCAGAAAGACAAATACTGTGTGTTCTCTCATTTGTGGTTCCTACATTTTATACTCATATAAAATCATGTGAATAGAAGTGAAATTGTCTAAAATAACAAGGTAGAGTTGTGTCCCACTACATTCTACTTGCATTTGTTTTATTTCTAAAAGTGTTCTTATTGATCATAAGCAGAAAGACTAATTTTAATATGTACATTTTTTAAAAACTGCATTTGGATGAAAAACGTCAAAACAACAGGCAGATAAGACAACAGAGAAACAAGCAGAAAATACTCTAAAGGTCATAATTGACTGGTATCCTCTGATTTGTCAAATTATTTGTCAAAAGGAAGCAATCTTGATGTCAGTAAATGATAACACACCCATAATATCTTTTAAAGAACAAGGAAATCTGCCCTTCACCAAGACAAATCTATGTGCGGTAGAACATTTAACTCTATCACAGATTTAAGCAGTCTATTATGTTATATAAATGTTTAATTCCCAGAATTCCTCCTGAGAACAATGTTTGTATTTGAATATAACACTTAACAAGGTGAATGTTCCTTAGAAGCATATTTAACAGCTCTTTCATTATTTGAATGTAATTTTGTCAGTGCTGTATTTCTTTGACATGTACAGTGGAAGCAATCATTTTTATTTACAATGTGTTCCAAGTAAAAGACTGTTAAATGACAGACAAAACATCCGAAAGTGAAAGTCATTTTTATTCTTTTTATCATCTCTAACATATAAAATGATATTCACTTATGGTGGAAATTTAGAACAGTAATCATTTCGAAGATAAAAAGCAAAGCCACATCTAGTGCCACTAATTCAGTGTTTTCAGCATTAACTTCTTAAGAAAGTATTTGTTAGGTGATAACTACATAGAAAGCAACACAACATTTCCCTCAGGCAGAAACTGCTGCTGCTTGTCTGAAGTCTGTTATTCCTTTCTTACTTACTAATAGAACCCTACCTTTAGTCTGGTGGCAAGCAATATGCCTAGAGAATTTAACACTCTATGCTGCTTGTCTTGAGGAGCTGTTCTGTGATCCAGTTGTAACCAATCAGATACAGGTAGAAGTCCCTGGAGTCCTTTTGTTCACAAATCAAATACCACTGGCTTTAAAGTTGAAAATTTTTGACATTTATTTTTCTCCGTTCCCCTTTTTCCTGCCTAGTGCAGAGAGACAATTTATGCATAGATAATATATTCTAACTACCAGTATGAAGAATCACACAATGAATGTGTTGGCTTCAAAACAAACCTGGGTCCATACAGCATTCTCAAGCAGCCAAATGAGTTATGAACTATCTTTCTTTGAAATCTCTTGACAGCCAATAAAATCCTTTACTTCTTATGTCATGCAGTGAGATGTTTATGTATAGGCAAAATCATTCTTAACTGGTATTATTTCATTCTTACAGCAAAATAAAAAATTGCTTGCTCAGTAGTGCTTTGCTATCCAGAAACTGCCCTTCTACTTTTAATTAGAAACCTTAGACATTAGAGGAAATACAATTGGCTCCTTTGGTATCTTTTTCTTAACAAGATAGCAGAAGAAAGACAGGCTAGAAAAGCATCATTAAGTGTCAGTTCTTCAGGGGAAAAATGAGACTATAAACTTGTGAACCACAAAGTCATTCCCAAAATTGTCAGTCTTAAGAAACAGAGTCATCAAAGAGCCTTACTATTTCAGTTTCTTCTGGAGCAACAATTACACTGCTTCTCACAGCTCTACTTGTTTGAATTTTATCTATTGCATTCTGTTCATGTATTCACATAGTAACTGCATGAAAACACTAAATGCAATCTGGAACAATCTGCAAAATAAACTGTAATAAAACAGCCACTAACAATGAAAACCAAAACTTGCAAGGTAAATTTGAAATCTTCAAAATAGTTAAAATTATTCAATGGGCCAATTATGCAATTTATTTTTACTTAAAAATTATTTTAGACATTTTGTCTTTTTCATTATAATTCGTAACCCAGATTGACTTAATGAGAAGACACTGTAACAACCATGTTCATACAGAAATGCTAGCAAAAGTGAGACAAGGCTGGAGAAATGTGATTTCATCTGTCATTGTAAAACTGTAGTAATTTGAGATTGTAAGTTGAATGTTATAATGTTTGTATGTGCATGTATACACATACTGTATTTGGCATTTAAAAGTTCATATCAAAAGCCACTATCAATGAAATACCAATGGAAGAAATATGTAAGATAGGCATGCAGAGATGGGAAAACAGCTTCCATCCCTTTCTTAGACATGTGATTGTCTCAGGACACCAATGCACTCACCAACCCAGAATCTCCCTGTTTAAAAGCATTTGTAACCCGTTCTCCCTATCTCCCTCATTTGCCTGACAGTAATGGACTGAAAGTTTCTATTTTTCAGTCACAATCACACCACAAGTTTGATCTTGCTGGTGATTAGTCCCATCCTGAGCCTGTTTCAATATACCACCCTGAGCCAAAAGGTTAGTATAAACTCAGGACTAGACTAAAATACTTATCAGAAAAAGAAAAAAAAACATACCTCTATAGCTCAGAAAATTCTGAGTTGTAAGTGCTGAAGTTCTTGACAGAAATTATAACCTACTCCTATTTTATACCATGTTAAAATTTCCTCTTATAATTGTCTATCAAAATATTACATCAAGTTAAAGTCTGTGCCCTTTCTGGAGGTTATAAAATATAAACTGGGTTCCCTGTCTAAAGAAATGTGACTTGTCATCCCAATTATTTTTCGAGGCAATGTTTCTCTGTGTAGCTTTGGATCCTGTCCAGGAACTCACTTTTTATCCCAGGCTGGCCTTGAACTCACAAAGATCCACCTGCCTCTGCCTCACAAGTGCTGGGATCAAAGGCCTGTGCAACCACTGCTCGACTGCCATCCCAGTTTCTGTGTGCCAGTATCATGACTTTTTGTTACTCTAGCTGAGTAGTGGAACTTGAAGTCAGGAATGGCAATACTCCCAGCAAAAATGTACTTTGTGCTTGTTATTCAGGATTGTTTTGGCTATCTTGTGTATTTTCTGCTTCTGTATACATCTTAAGAAAGTTTTTTCTTTAATTTTTGTGAAAAATTATGTTGTAATTTTTATGGAGATGGCATGGCTCTGTAGATCGTTTTTGGTTGGATGAATATTGTGGTGGATTGTGTAGTAATTTAAACCAGAATGTCCCCCAGAGGCTCATATGTTTGAATACTTGGTCCTCAGTTGCTGAAACTGTTTTGGAAGCATTAGGAGGTATGGCCTTAATGGAGTAAGTGTGACACTGGGGGTAGAATTTGAAGTTTTGAAAACTCCAGACATTTCCAGTATTCCTTCTAACTGCCTTACTGCCTCCTACTTAAAGACACAGATGTGAGTTCTCGATTGTTCCTGACACAATGTATTTCTTTGCACAGTCATCATGGACTCTTAACTCTTTGAAACCATAATAAGCCAAACAAATGCTTTCTTTTAAAAGTTACCTTGCTCAATGTGTTTTATCATCTTGTGACTAAGTAACTAAGACAGATTGTTTTCTTTATTGCAATCTCCATGTGGATACCATTAGCAAGTAGAACAGTTACTTCTTTTTGTGTGTTAATTTTGTACCTTTCACTTTGTTGATAATGTTTAGTTTTCCAGTCTTTAGGGTCTTTTATGTATTGAAAAACGTTTTCAGTAAACAATGATTAATTGACTTATTCTTTTCTTATTTGTATTACCTTTATCTACTGCTCATATCATTGTTCTGTAAAAATGCTTTTGGAAAAATAAGTGTTTAATTTAAATAGAATTTCATCCCTTTCCTTCCCTCTTTTTTCCTCTATTCCCTCCCCAGTTATCTTCCCTTAAAGCCATATTTTATATACCAAATTTCAAGATGATTGTCTCTTTTTCTTTAATTATTTTCATCACACACATACATATAAATGCTATATGGATAAATATTTATAAATACAACCTTCTTTCCCCATTTTGCCATTTTGTTGTTTATGTGCATATTACCTCAAGGTTGACCTTTTTGCATTGAACAATAAATGTGAGGGCTCCTACCTTCAATAATATTGCAGTGATTTGAATAAGAATAGTCTGCATAGGGTCATATATTTTAATCCTTGGTCTCCTGTTTGTGGAACTGTTTAGGAGGCATTAGAAGGTGTGCCCTTTTGCAGGAAGTGTGTCACTGTGTGTGCTCTTTGAAGTTTCAAAAATCCATGCCATTCTGAGTCTCTCTGTCTCTCTGTCTCTGTCTGTCTCTCTCTCTCTCTCTCTCTCTCTCTCTCTCTCTCTCTCTCTCTCTCTCTCTCTGCATTATTCTTATAGATCAGTTGTAGGGGCTCAAGTAGTGCTCCAGTGTCATGCCTGACTGTTTACATGCTCTTCACCATGATAGTGGTGGAATTTTAACCTTCAGGACATGTAAGCCCCAAATAAACTCTTCCTTCTATAAATTCCTTTTGTCATTTTCATAGCATAGCACTAGAAGGACAGAAGTTGGTACCAGCAAGTGGACTATTGTTCTAACAGGCCTGATCATGCTCCTTTGGGGAAGAATGTGGAAGACTTTGGGACTTTGGACTAGAAAAGTTATTGAACTGTAACTGGGGCTTAATAATCCACCCTAGTAGGAGCTTAGAAGACAGTAGAACTGAGAGAAATGTGGGCTATGGAGGCCCAAATCAAGAGGTTTCAGAGAGGAAGGCTATTAGCAATGGTACTAGTGGACATTCTTGCTTTTTGCCCTTGTGTTAAATATTTGCCTGGGGATAAATTGAAATTTTGAATTAATTCCTTTGAAAGAGGAGAATTCAAACCAGCCTAATATTGACTCTGTTGCACAGTTATTATTCATCACTCTTATGCACATCTACAGTGAAAAGTCAAAATGAGACGATGAGAAATATAAAATGTAGCATTTGAGGAGCAAAATTTTATTGAAATTTAATGTTGAATCCCAGAGCCATGGTTTGTGGTGGAAGACCTAAGAAGTAAAATAAAGGGAGTGGTACACTCAGTGTAAGACCCCATTCTGGTAATATCATTATTCATGAAAAGAAATGGCCTATGGAATTATCTGGTCATGAAAACACCAACAATCAATCAAAGAATTACATCCCTAGCAGGTTGCTGAACTTGGCAGTATAGGCCACCTTGTTCTGAATTTAGAGTCACAAATAATACAGGAGGAAAGGGGATATGGAATCTTTCTTCATGGTTAAGGAAAGCTGCTGAGGCAAGGCATGTGTCAGGGGTGTCCGTATATGGCCCTGGGAGGCCATTTCATGAAGTTCTGAAGGTGAAACCTGGATTGTGCTGGAGACCCCAAGATACTGAAGATAACAGAGCCATTGCATGTCTTTTCAGATGGGGTTGAACTAGCCCAAGAGAGAGGAATGTGCTTCAGTCAGTGAAACTGGAAGGGAAGAACCATATAAGTCCTTGATAGACCTATTGGATTTGGAATTTTCCCTGTTGGATTTCAGTCCAGTATTTTTTCTCTATGCCCCTGTTCCTCCGTTTTGGAATGGTAATGTATCTTTTGTGCCATTGTATGTTGGAATTATGTAATTTGCTTTTTGATTTTATAGAGGGTTACAGTTAAGAGATTGCCTTAAGTTTCAGAAGAGACTTTGAACTTTTAAACTATACTAAGACTGTCAAAGTCTAGGAGGACTTTTGAAGTTGGATTAAGTTCATTTTGTTCTGTAGTATGTCCATAAGCCTATGAGAGCCAGGGAGTGGAATGTCATGGTTTAAATAAGAATGACCCCCATGTATTCTTATGTATGAATACTTGGTTCCCAGTTGGTAGAACTGCTCGAGAAGAATTAG
Source organism: Peromyscus californicus insignis (assembly GCF_007827085.1). NCBI lineage: Eukaryota > Metazoa > Chordata > Mammalia > Rodentia > Cricetidae > Peromyscus > Peromyscus californicus. The sequence goes on along the minus strand of NW_026294391.1, from coordinate 70,581,297 downwards.
GAGATTTGGCCTTGTTGGACGAGGTGTGTCACAAGTTGTGGATTATGGAGTTTAAAAAGTCCAAGCTATTCCCAGTTAGATCTCTGTTCCTTTTCCTTGTGAAGCAAGATTTAAGTTCTCAGCCACTGCTCCAGCATCATGCCTGCCTGCCTGCTGCTATGTTCCCTGTCATGATGAGGATCATGGACTCATCCTCTGATACTGTAAGCACTAATAAACTTTTATAAGATGTTTAATCATGGTATCTTATCTCATTATTAAAAATAAGGAAAAATGTACCACAGGTTGGAAAGTTCTTAGACACAGAATGTATTTCTTTTTCAGATAAGGCTGTCAGAAACATAATGAGCAAGTATTCTCAGAGCTTTTTTAAAAAACAGAACAAATTACATTCATGAAAATGAAACCATCACAATCCAGCCATGACCCAAAGACCTTTACTACTAATTCCATCACACTGTTTACATATTAAGGCATAAATTTTGAGAGAAAGAAACCTTTTAAACCAGATAATTAACTAAAGAATTCAAAGCCAGGTCCACATTATAGCTTTTATTGAAAAGCATATTAAAGTCTTCACAGAACTTTGCATTGTACCAACAATCAGTATGTAAGCTATGGAGTGAAAGTGACTATTATACAAAAAAATTGTGTGAAATTTAAAATATTAATATATAATATAACCTTATAAATATAATGAATTTTTGGAAAAAAACACAGCGTGGATATTATGTCTCTGTTGATTGACATACAGCTTGATCTTTTGTCTAATTCATTTCAATTATTCAAGATCAGTTATGTTTGTTTCATTTACTACTACACAACTAAACAGAAAATTAAAGAGTAAAATTATAGACATGTAATAATAATATTACTGTGCTGACTGAGTTTAGCATAGCAATTACTTAGAAGTGATTTACATAAATCAGCTTTCTTAGTTATAATGTCTGCAGAATATTCCCATATTAGTTCTAGATATTGATACAGTGTTTCCATTTTCTTGTTTCTGGATATGTATTTCTGTTTCATTATCAATACCAAACTACTCTTTGCAGTTATGGAAATTCATAAAAGTTAGAATAGGTGATAATATCACCACCATTCTCTCAACTCATTTTGATACATAAAGTTTCTCAAAAATATATTGGATTAAGAACTATGTTTTAAGGCCATGGGTTGATAATTGCCAAACAATGCAGAATATTTGATCATCATTTCTAATATAATGTATTCAATCTAATTGAGACTTAATTAAGAAGTCCACTTAAATGGGACATTTCCCAAGTTACTGAATTAATACTAATTAACAACAATGATCGTTGTTTAATTGGGATGGTAATTCTGCTTAATTGGGATGGCTGCTAGTGATTAAATGGTGCTCAAAAAGGAATATCCCAGCTTGGTTTAAAGGCTAATTATACTTCATTTCCCCTTTAAAGACCTTTCTAAAAGTATTGCTAACTAAGAGCCAGAAAATAATTTTAACTAACCCGTCCACTCCTCCTGATGTAACAGAAAAGATTTGCAGTTCATTAATTGACATCTTCTCAAGCACTGTACAATTGTTCTTTATTAGTTAATCTTGCAAGAGCCCAACTTTAGCAAACTATGCTCTTCAAAATATAGAAAAACTCTTTGTCCCTCTCTAGCTCTCTCTCTCTCTCTCTCCCCCCCCGCCCCCCCCCCCCCCCCCCCCCCCCCCCCCCGTGTGTGTGTGTGTATGTGTGTGTGCGTGTGCGCATGCGCGTGCTCATGCGCATGCGTGCTAGGATCCAGAAGCTAATATGCACAAGAAAAAAAATGAACTTAAAATTTGTAAATTAGTTAGTTGTGATCACATATGCCACCACTTGAGAGACAGAGGTTAGAGAATTGCCACAAATTCAAGGCAGAATGGTATAACACAGAGAGCTCCTGTTAGAAAAAATGAAGAAAGTTTGCCTCAATAAAATTGTCTCAAAGTATTAGGGGAGGTATAGTCAAACATCAATTAAAGATTAAAACAATATATTAATGCTTTATGTGTGGGCATTAAATTATTACAATAATTCCAAAACGAACAGATTATTATGATATAGGAAAGACACACTCAAAATTATATTTTAAAAAATTAGATTGAAAGAAGAGATTAGATTGGAGAACAACATTGACTAAAAGAAGTATAGAAGCTAAATTTGAACAAGAAGAAACAGTATAAAACCAATAATAGAGAAAACACAACAAACAAAAAATACAAAAAGCACTTTTGGCTAGGCATGGTAGTACACTGGGAAAGCAAAGGCAGGTGGATATCTGTGAGCTCAAGTTCACACCATAAAAAAATGAGTTCCAGGCCGCCAGTGAGGTATACATTGTAATACCCTGTCTCAAAAAAAAAAAAGAAAGAAAGAAAGAAAAGAAAAAAAGAAAGAAAGAAAAAGAAAAAAATCCTCACAAAACAAAAAATTTGACTGAAACACAAGGTAGCAAGGATGAGTACAGAAGTTACTATCTGAAAGAACTCTAAAGAGATGCTGAATTTGAGAAAAGCATGTTTGTCTGAGATTTCTACCAGGTCATCTAGAGTCTAATGCTTATCAAATACAAAATATACCACCAGGGCATTCGTTACAATTCTTCACTAGAATCCTTGTGGAATTCTTCCTTCTTTACTTCAGAAGAAAAATAACAAACTGGTATTAGGGGAAGTAAGATCTTACCCTTTATTTAGTATTAACGTAAGGACAGCTGTAGGAATGATCAATAGGCCTCTTCCAGAACACTTGGGCTTGTGTGAGAGCAAACAGGACTGTACTGAAGAAATAGACCTCATTTTAAAACAAAGTTCTTTCTTGTAGAGTACTTTTTCCTAAAGTCAACCAATGTGATTAACAAGCAAGCCATCTCGTCAGCCTCCTAAAATTATTCTTAAATATGAATAAAAGTTGCAGGTTTAATCTGGATTTGATAACAATTGCTGGAGAAAGGGAAATTACAACTTTTATTTCTTTTGTTTACTGAATTTACAGTGCACTACTAAAATCCCATTACCTTGCACAAATGTTATAACCAAATATGGAACATAAAAATTTCAATAGGAGCCTATGGACATTATATTAGGAAAGTATTACACGGTTGATATAGTATAGAATTTAAACCATCCAACTCTAAGCACAAATATATTTGCAGTCCTTTATGAGACTAAAATGTTATTAAAACATCTACAAATCTCAGAGCCATTGTATTAGAGTGTCATGTGGTGAAGTGATTACATGACCTTGGGCAATATCATTTTACTGTAAAACTCCAGCCACCTAATTGTTGTATTACTGTTATTTGAGAGTGTTTTATAGTGGTAAAACACCTTCACTAGAACTCAACAGAGGTTATTTTTTGTGACAGACAAAATGAAATACTGTCAAGATGAGTTATATTGCCAGAAAGAAATTAAACAGAAACAGCTTATATTCAAACAGAAGCATAAGCCTTCCGAGACAAAGAAATTTTCAGTTTTCTAATACAGCACTCCTTGGTAATATCCCCATGTGACTAAGCTGTATTCACCAATTTGAACCTCCCTGAAGGTCTTTTTTAACAGCAAGTAATGTTATACTACCACGGCAAACAGTTATTACAATGAAAACTAAATGAGAGTGCTGGATATAAATATTGGGCACCTCCTAAAATAGTGCAGCTCTATCTCACACTTTACAACAGTCCATTTGTGATTACAAGGTCTCTTAAGAAATTAAAGAACATTCAGATAACAAAGTAACTCTTTGAACTTGAAGTTATACATGAACTTAAAGCTTCAGGCTTTGTGGGTTTCTTTATTCATTATACTGTATTGAGCCAGTGAATGGACATAGAATTTGATCAAACGTAGCTATCTGCCAAGGTTTATATTAATGTGGACAGAAAAAGGTGTTACTCAAAGTGAGATATAAAGGAAACAACAAATATCTTCTTTGGTAATCACAGTATTTTGTTCACTGTGTTCATTTAGAAAAACAACATTAAAATTGTTTTACTCCTTTGATATTGATATTCTTTTTTTTTTTTGTTTTTTTGAGACAGGGTTTCTCTGTGTAGTTTTGCGCCTTTCCTGGAACTCACAGAGATCCACCTGGCTCTGCCTCCAGAGTGCTGGGATTAAAGGCGTGCGCCACTACCGCCAGGCAATATTCTTGTTTTTCAAGAGTTAAATATTACTTGCTCTATAATCAAATAAAAAGAGTCATACATTTTATTACTCATAAATTATTAAAATAAATATCTTAGTTCAATAATAACAATTAGTTTTAAATCATAGAATAATATGTCTTAAATTTGATCAAAAGTCTGGTTCTAGCTGAAAGGAAATAATCAATATGAATACTAGGGAGGAAAAATTAAAATTTACTAAACAAACTATTTCCATATAAATTTCTTCCTTGTTGAATTGTCTTGTGACAAAAGAATTGAAAACATTATTTTCTTTTTTTTTTTTACTGCTTAAAGTATGACCTACAAAAAGCTATGGATAGATACGTAATATACAAAACATTCTTGGTGAAATTTATGGTCTCCTTTGCCCTTATGTTTATATTTGTCATCTTGAAGAACCACTCCCTCTTATTTTTAGGTACAGTTGTTTGTGATATTGGGGGATATTTACAGGCCTATACATTATAGGCCTGTAAATTATGGAGATATTTTATTTGTAGTGAAATGTGTGGACTTACCAAAATAGGATAGATAATGGGCTATTTTCTCTGAGTTTGTCAAATGCAAATGGACTAAACATTGCTTAAGTATTTATTGTTTATATATATTGTATATAGTTATTGTACTTATTGTATACAGTTTTTCTTATATTAGTTATATTTTTTTCCTTTTTTCTTTTTATTAGAATAGAAGGGGGAAATATGGTGATATTCTATTTGTTCTTAAATGTGATTTTATTTGTATGTTAATAAATAAAGTTGCCTGGGGATCAGAGCTAAAAGACAACCATTTAGCAGAAGTCAGGCAGTGGTGGCACATGCCCTTAGTCTGATTACATGGCAGGCAGAGTCTCTGTGTGGTCAAGGATACAGCCAAGAGGTGACATAAACTTTTAATCCCAGTACCAACCATAAAGACCTGGAGATCTGTATAGACAGGCAGTGATGAGGAAATCATGTGGTTGGGTTTAGAGCCAATGAGAAGGCAGAACAGAAAGACAACAAAAAGACAGTCACACAGGAAGAAGGTCTCTCTCTGGGGAAGCGATGGCAGCAAGTGGTAAGCTAATGGCTATTCACTAATGCTCTGATCTCTTGGGCTTTTAACTCTGTATTTGGCTCTGTGTTTCTTATTTAATAAGACTGTTTAGAATTACATCCACAGTAAAGTTTCTGCAGAGAAGTCCTTAGTTTTATGAATGCTCCCATGTATGTCTCAAGTTGCTTTTCTTTGCTGTTTTCAAAATCTCCTTTGCCTTTAACAGTTTATTTTTCTAATAAAATGTCTATACTTGTCTTTTGTATTCCCCCATATTTTTAAATTCAGTTTTTTATTTTAGCAAAGAAAGTAATGGTACTACTTTCTTTCATTTTGGTATTTTCATGCATATTTGTTCTTAGTTTTTCTCTTTCAGCCTTCTCTTGCTCCCCTCCCTTCCTCTAACTTGTCCCTTTCTTCCTTCTTTATACTCCTGCATGTCCATTCATATAGACTACACTCTCCTTTTTCTTTTTCCCACTTCCTCCTTCCTTTAAATTGTCTCTCCCCCCACTCACCAAGGTCCTCTTCTAGTTTCAGGACCTTGATCCCCCTTATAAATATGCAAATTAAGAGTTATCACATATGACAGAAAAAGACTAAGTATCTATGTGAGTCTGGAATATTTTCCTTAAAATAAAGATTTCTTGTTTCATTTATTTTCTTCTGAAAATGCCATATTTTCTTTTTCTTTATGGGAAAATGAAATTTCATAATGTGTATATGCCACATTTTTATCTATTATCTGTTGATGCATATTCAGGCTTGCTTTATTTTTAACCTCTTATGAATAGTGAGCAATAAAAATGTATATGCAATCGTCGCTTTTGTACATCGTAGAGTCTTTTGGATACATATTCAAATGCACTATAGCTAGATCACATGATATTTGTAGAATCTGAGGAACATTCATAGTGATTCAATAGTGGCAACCTTGGCATATATTTTTACTACCAGTAAAAAGAGTTCTTGCCAACATTATTGCTATTTTTTATGTTAACTATACTCACTAGGGTGAGCTAAAATCTCCAAGTGTTTTTTGTTTCTATTATTACTTTTTTGATACTCTTTGATAATTTGCATATAAATGTAATGCATTTAGGTAATAGCCAACTCACTCTCTCTTATTCCAATTTCACCAGGACCTTCTCCATCATTTGAATGTGGTCATTTGTGTTTCCTCTTTGATGATCATTCAGTGCATTATTTTGACCCGAGTTTGGAACATAGATTCAGTTTTGTAGTTCCTTTACATGCATTCCAGATATAAATCTACTGTCCATTGTATTGTCACCAAAGATTTTCTTCTGTTCTGTAGTGTGTCTTAATTCTGCTGACTGCTTCATTTACTATGTGGAAGTTTTTATGATTAGAGTCCTTTTCAAAATGTTGTTGCCTATGCCTGTAGTTAGAGTTTTCCTGCCTGGCCCAGGATCAGGACAAATCTCTGTCACCCACCAGTCCCACAGCTGCTCAGACTCAACAAAGTAAACACAGAGACTTATATTGCTTACAAACTGTATGGCCATGGCAGGCTTCTTGCTAACTGTTCTTATATCTTAAATTAATCCATTTCTATAAATCTATAACTTGCCATGTGGCTCGTGGCTTACCGGCACCTTCACATGCTGCTTGTCATGGTGGCGGCTGGCAGTGTCTCTCTCCTCAGCCTTCCACTTCCCAGAATTCTCCTCTCTCCTTGTCCCGCCTAATTCCTGCCTGGCCACTGGCCAATCAGTGTTTTATTTATACAGAACGATATCCATAGCATATGCCTATATTTTTAAATAGTTCTCTGTGGCCTTCTCTAACCAAAGTTTAAGGTCATAGAATCAACTCTGTTAAGGGTACATTTTATTTCTGCCATAATCGTTATTTCTTGCCACATACTGTATTTGGGATGGGCTTCTCCTTGATTTTATAAAACCTCAAGGTACATTAAGAAGTTAATCATTCCCTGGGCACCAGCCACTCCAGGGAAGACCTGCCCAACTTGGCCCCAGGTTCTGGCCACCGGGCAGGTTCCCTGCTAGCCCCACCGGGAAGGATCCCCTTCTCCAAGACCCCTGGCAGACCCTGCAGTCTCCACGCCCTGCCCCCACGCCCATCCGCCTGAGCCCCAAGCCTCTTCCTGAGACTTAGAGGCCGGCCCCCAGCTCCCATCTTGCTCCGGACGTCCCTTTTGGAACACTCGTGAGTACCCTTCCTTGCCCCAGACCCCATCCCTGGGCACCAGCCACTCCAGGGAAGACCTGCCCAACTCGGCCCCAGGTTCTGGCCACCGGGCAGGTTCCCTGCTAGCCCCACCGGGAAGGATCCCCTTCTCCAAGACCCCTGGCAGACCCTGCAGGCTCCACGCCCTGCCCCCACGCCCATCCGCCTGAGCCCCAAGCCTCTTCCTGAGACTCAGAGGCCGGCCCCCAGCTCCCATCTTGCTCCGGACGTCCCTTTTGGAATACTGACCCCTGGCAGACCCTGCAGTCTCCACGCCCTGCCCCCACGCCCATCCGCCTGAGCCCCAAGCCTCTTCCTGAGACTTAGAGGCCGGCCCCCAGCTCCCATCTTGCTCCGGACTTCCCTTTTGGAACACTGACTTCCCTTTTGGAACACTGGTCTGTCTGAACCAAGTGTGCGGATAAGGCCAAGAACGAAGCACAAGGAGATGGGCAGACATCAAGGCAGAAACATATACAACAAAATGAATAGCAATACAGCATCACCAGGCCCTAGCCCTCCTCCAACACCTAGACCTGAACATCAGAAATTGGAAGAAGCAGAAGAAAACAGCCTTATGAATGACATCATGAAGAAGCTAGAGGCTTGCGTAGAGGAAAAGACAAAAAAATGTGAAGAACGCTGTAAACAACTAGCGGAAAGGGCAAACAAATTAGAAGAAATCAATAAAGTCCTGGAAGAAAACAATAAAATACTGAGAGAAAATCAAGAAAAATCAATGAAACAAATGAAGGAAACAGTCCAAGACCTGAAAAGGGAAATAGAAAAAATGAAGAAGACACAAACAGAGGGAATGCTGGAAATAGAAAATCTGAGAAAACGATTGGGAACTTCAGATGCAAGTATAATCAACAGAATGCAAGAGATGGAAGAGAGGATCTCTAGCGTTGAAGATACAGTAGAAGAAATACATTCATCAGTCAAAGAAAACACTAAAGCCAACAAAGTCATGAACCAAAATGTCCAAGAAATTTGGGACACCATGAAAAGTCCAAACCTAAGAATAATAGGGGTCGAAGAAGGAGAAGAATACCAACTCAAGGGCACAGAAAATATATTCAACAAGATCATAGAAGAAAACTTTCCCAACTTAAAGAAGGAAATGCCTATGAAGATACAAGAAGCTTATAGAACACCAAACAGACTAGACCCCCAAAAAAAGTCCCCTCGCCACATAATAGTTAAACAACTAAACGTACAGAATAAAGAAAGAATATTAAGAGCAGCAAAGGAAAAAGGCCAAGTGACATATAAAGGCAAACCCATCAGAATAACACCCGATTTCTCAATGGAGACTTTGAAAGCCAGAAGAACCTGGACAGATGTAATGCAGACACTAAGAGACCATGGATGTCAACCTAGACTAATATACCCAGCAAAACTTTCAATCACCATAGATGGAGTGAACAAGACATTCCATGACAAAGCCAGATTTAAACAATACTTATCCACAAACCCAGCCCTACAGAAAGCACTAGAAGGAAAATTCCAATCTAAGGAAGTCAGATACACCCTCGAAAACACAGGCAACAGATAAAGCCACAGCAGTAAACCCCAACGTATAGAAGTACCCACACATCACCACCAAAAAATAACAGGAATGAACAATCACTGGTCATTAATTTCCCTCAATATCAATGGACTTAATTCACCTATAAAAAGACATAGGCTTACAGAATGGATACGAAAGCAGGACCCATCTTTCTGCTGCATACAAGAAACACATCTCAAATTCAAAGATAGACACTACCTAAAAATAAAAGGCTGGGAAAAGACTTTCCAATCAAACGGTCTTAAGAAACAAGCGGGTGTAGCCATCCTGATATCCAGCAAAATAGACTTCAAACTAAAATCAATCAAAAGAGATCAAGAAGGGCATTACATACTCATCACAGGAAAGATCCACCAAGATGAAGTCTGAATTCTGAATATTTATGCCCCAAACACAAGGGCACCCACATATGTAAAAGAAACATTACTAAAGCTTAAATCACATATAAAACCCCACACATTAATAGTGGGAGACCTCAACACCCCACTTTCACCACTGGACAGATCTCCCAAATTGAAACTTAACAGAGAAATAAAGGACTTAACTGATGTCATGACTCAAATGGACTTAATCGATATCTACAGAACATTCCATCCTAACAAAAAAGAATATACCTTCTTCTCAGCACCCCATGGAACCTTCTCTAAAATTGACCACATACTTGTCCACAAAACAAATCTAAACAGATACAAAACAATTGGAATAACCTCCTGTGTTCTATCAGACCACCATGGTCTAAAGTTGGATTTCAACAACAACAAAAACTACAGAAAACCTGCAATCTCATGGAAACTGAATAATACCCAACTGAATCACCAATGGGTTAAGGAAGAAATAAAGAAAGAAATTAAAGACTTCCTAGAGATCAATGAAAATGAAGACACCACATATCCAAATTTATGGGACACTATGAAAGCAGTACTAAGAGGGAAATTCATAGCACTAAATGCCCACATAAATAAGTTGGAGAAATCTCACACTAGAGACTTAACAGCATACCTGAAAGCTCTAGAACAAGAAGAAGCACAGTCTCCCAGGAAAAATAGACTCCAGGAAATTATCAAAGTGAGAGCTGAAATCAATAAAATAGAAACAAAGAGAACAATACAAAAAATTAATGAAACAAAGAGTTGGTTCTTTGAGAAAATCAACAAGATAGACAAGCCCTTATCCAAACTAACCAAAAGACAGAGAGAGAGCATCCAAATCAACAAAATCAGAAATGAAAAGGGGGACATAACAACAGACATTGAGGAAATCCAGAGAATCATCAGGTCATACTTCAAAAACCTCTATTCGACAAAACTGGAAAACCTAAAAGAAATGGATAACTTTCTGGATAGGTACCACATACCTAAGTTAAATCAAGACCAGATAAACTATTTAAATAGTCCAATAACCCCTAATGAAATAGAAACAGTCATTAAAAGTCTCCCAACCAAAAAAAGCCCAGGACCAGATGGTTTCAGCGCAGAATTCTACCAGATCTTCAAAGAAGAGTTAATACCAATACTCTCTAAATTGTTCCACACAATAGAAACAGAAGGAACATTACCAAACACCTTCTACGAGGCTACAATTACCCTAATTCCTAAACCAAACAAGGATACAACAAAGAAAGAGAACTACAGACCGATCTCCCTCATGAACATTGATGCAAAAATACTCAATAAAATACTGGCAAACAGACTCCAAGAACACATCAAAACAATTATCCACCATGATCAAGTAGGATTCATTCCAGGGATGCAAGGGTGGTTCAACATACGAAAGTCCGTCAATGTAATACACCATATAAACAAACTCAAAGAAAAAAACCATATGATCATCTCACTGGATGCAGAAAAGGCATTTGACAAAATCCAACACCCCTTCATGATAAAGGTATTGGAGCGATCAGGAATACAGGGAACATACCTAAACATAATAAAGGCAATTTACAGCAAGCCAACAGCCAACATCAAATTAAATGGAGAGAAACTCAAAGCAATTCCACTAAAATCAGGAACGAGGCAAGGCTGTCCACTCTCCCCATACTTATTCAATATAGTACTTGAAGTTCTAGCCAGAGCAATAAGACAACATAAGGAGATTAAGGGGATACAAATTGGAAAGGAAGAAGTCAAGCTTTCCCTATTTGCAGATGACATGATAGTATACTTGAGCGACCCCAAAGATTCCACCAAGGAACTGATACAGCTTATAAACACCTTCAGCAACATAGCAGGATACAAGATCAACTCAAAAAAATCAGTAGCCCTCCTATATACAATGGACAAAGAAGCGGAGAAGGAAATCAGAGATACATCACCCTTTACTATAGCCACAAATGACATAAAATACCTTGGGGTAACACTAACCAAGCAAGTGAAGGACCTATATGACAAGAACTTTAAGTCCCTGAAAAAAGAAATTGAAGAAGATGTCAGAAAATGGAAAGATCTCCCAAGCTCATGGATAGGCAGGACTAACATAGTAAAAATGGCAATCTTACCAAAAGCAATCTACAGATTCAATGCAATCCCCATCAAAATACCAACACAATTCTTCACAGACCTGGAAAAAATAATACTCAACTTCATATGGAATAACAAAAAACCCAGGATAGCCAAAGGAATCCTGTACAATAACACAACTTCTGGAGGCATCACGATCCCTGACTTCAAGCTCTACTATAGAGCTACAGTAATAAAAACAGCTTGGTACTGGCATAAAAACCGACATGTGGACCAATGGAATCGAATTGAAGACCCTGACATTAATCCGCACACCTATGAACATATAATTTTTGACAAAGAAGCCAAAAGTGCACAATGGAAAAAAGAAAGCATCTTCAACAAATGGTGCTGGCAAAACTGGATATCAACATGTAGAAGGCTGCAAATAGATCCATATCTATCACCGTGCACAAAACTTAAGTCCAAGTGGATCAAGGACCTCAACATAAATCCAGCTACTCTGAACCTGCTAGAAGAGAAAGTAGGAAGTAGTCTTGAACGCATTGGCATAGGAGACTACTTCCTAAATAGAACACCAGTAGCACAGACTCTGAGACAAACAATCAATCAATGGGACCTCTTGAAACTGAGAAGCTTTTGTAGAGCAAAGGATACGGTCAACAAGGCAAAGCGACAGCCTACAGAATGGGAAAAGATCTTCACCAACCCCACATCTGACAGAGGACTGATATCCAGAATATATAAGGAATTCAAGAAATTAGACATCAAAATGCCCAACAGTCCAATTAAGAAATGGGCTATAGAACTAAACAGAGAATTCTCAACAGAGGAAACTCAAATGGCCGAAAGACATTTAAGGAACTGCTCAACATCCCTAATCATCAGGGAAATGCAAATCAAAACAACTCTGAGATACCACCTTACGCCTGTCAGAATGGCTAAGATCAAAAACACTGAAGACACCTTATGCTGGAGAGGATGTGGAGCTAGGGGAACTCTCCTCCACTGCTGGTGGGAATGCAAGCTTGTACAACCACTTTGGAAATCAATATGGCGCTTTCTTAGAAAATTGGGAATCAATCTCCCCCAAGATCCAGCTATACCACTCTTGGGCATATACCCAAGAAATGCTCAACCACACCATAAGAGCACTTGTTCAGTTATGTTCATATCAGCATTGTTTGTAATAGCCAGAACATGGAAACAACCCAGATGCCCTTCAACTGAAGAATGGATAAACAAAATGTGGTACATATACACAATGGAATACTACTCAGCAGAGAAAAACAATGGCATCATGAGGTTTGCAGACAAATGGATGGATCTAGAAAAAATCATCCTGAGTGAGGTAACCCAGACTCAGAAAGACAAACATGGTATGTACTCACTCATAGCAGGATACTAGACATGAAACAAGGATGACTTGTCTGCTACTCACATCACCAGGGAGGCTACCTGGAAAACAGGACCCCAAGAAAGACACAGGGATCACCCAATGACAGAGAAATGGAATGAGATCTACATGAACAGCCTGGACATGAGTGGCGGTAATGAAAGGCGAGGGTTGAGGGAAAGAGAGCTTGGGGGAGCGGGAGATCCCAGTTGGATCAACAACAGAGAGGGAGAACAAGGAATAGGAGACCATGGTAAATAAAGACCACATGAGAATAGGAAGAAGCAAAGTGCTAGAGAGGCCCACAGAAATCCACAAAGATACCCACACAACAGACTGCTGGCAGTGGTCGAGAGACAGCCCAAACTGACCTACTCTGGTGATGGGATGGCCAAACACCCTAATTGTTGTGCTAGAAACCTCATCCAACTACTGAGGGATCTGGATGCAGAGATCCATGACTAGGCCCCGGGTGGATCTCTGGGAGTCCAATTAGCGAGAATGAGGAGGGTTTATATGAGCGAGAATTGTTGAGACCAAGGTTGGATAAAGCACAGGGACAAATAGCCAAATGAATGGAAACACATGAACTATGAACCAATGGCTGAGGGGTCCCCACTGGATCAGGCCCTCTGAATGGATGAGACAGTTGATTGGCTTGATCTGTTTGGGAGGCATCCAGGCAGTGGGACCAGATCTTGTGCTCATTGCATGAGTTGGCTGTTTGAAACCTGGGGCCTATGCAGGATTGTTTGGCTCGGCCTGGGAGGAAGGGACTAGACCTACCTGGACTGAGTCTACCAGGTTGACCTCAGTCTGTGGGGAAGGCTTTGCCCTGGAGGAGATGGGAATGGGGGGGGGGGTTGGGGGGAAGGTGAGGGGGACGGGAGGGGGGAGAACAAGGGAATCCGTGGCTGATATGTAGAACTGAATTGTATTGCAAAATAAATTAATATAAAAAAAAAAAAAAGAAGTTAATCATTGCCGGGCGGTGGTGGCGCACGCCTTTAATCCCAGCACTCGGGAGGCAGAGCCAGGCGGATCTCTGTGAGTTCGAGGCCAGCCTGGTCTCCAAAGCGAGTTCCAGGAAAAGGCGCAAAGCTACACAGAGAAACCCTGTCTCGAAAAACCAAAAAAAAAAAAAAAAAAAAAAAAAAAGAAGTTAATCATTTGCAGTTTCTCTAACCTTTTAAAATGTAAACACTTGCAAGCTATAATCTTTTAATTGTGCACTATTTTAGTTGTGTTCCATAGGTTTTGTCAAGTTGTGCTATCATTTTTTAACTGTTTTTTTTTTTTTGCTTTCATTCTAGGAACTTTCTTTAAATTTTATTCAGCTATAAAGAAAATGAAGGTACTTAATTTTAGTAAAATATTGGGACTAAAAAATATTAAATTCAGCAGGATAATTCAGGTTGAGAAAGACAAATATAACAAGTTCTTTCTTATATAGGTTCCTAACTTCTAATTTACATATATATATATATATGTTAATTTATTTGAGAGTACATGAGGCTACAGATAAGGAAACTAGAAAAGGAGTCTAAGAGAGGGGCAGACAGGCTTTAAGGAAATGGGTGAGGAGGTTAATAGAACACATGAAATATTAAAGTTGAAAAATAATGCTATGGATGGAAGTGTACAAGCAGAAGTGGATGTCAGGGAGATGGAACAGAAGTGACACAGGGATAGTGAGGGACAATGAAAATTAAGTATGCATGTAAGTAAAGAAATCCATTATGTGCATAATAATTGATAAAATATATGCAAAATATAGAAAAATTAAATGGAAATAAAACGGAATATAAAATGCAATAAGCTTAGTCAGTATTTCTTCTTGATTAGGATGAATGTGTCTTATTCTTTTCCCTCAATTAGTTTTGTAGCAATATCCATACATAGGAAAGGGTTGCTAGTCTCATCAACTCAAGCATGATGTCAGTATATCCTTCTTGGAGAGAGAGGTTTCCATATAGAGTTCTACTTTCTGCCTATATTTTCCAGTATAAGATGACCTGCATATTCAATATAACTTTGTATCTGTTACTTTAAATGGCGTTTGCATGGAAGACTTTCAGGGAATAATGCTTTGAGTAGGGGATAAAGTCCTCTCTACTTGTGTTTAAGGTTTTAAAACAGATAGCAGATAGCATATTCTTGGCCACTCCCATTGGAGAGACTGTGCTGTGTTCAGTAGCATACTTCTTAGGTTGTCATGTTGTCACTTGTTCAGGGAGTGGCAGAGATGAATCCTTCTTAAGCTATTCACTCTAGGATGTCAGGGAAGTATCTCAGTCTTAACTGTATCACACTTCTGCCTTCATCTTCATGGCCTGGGCTGCTCTAGCTATCTTTCTACCCACAATGTACCCAGCCCCTGGACACATATTCACAACTAATCTAGTCTCTGTTCTTGTGTAAATCTTGTAAGCAAAAAGAGAGAACATCTCAGAGTCAGCTACTTGTGAAACAATTGTTATGTAAGCAGCACCTTGTGGACAGGCAACAACTGGTGGCAGCTTGTATATGCTTCTTTTTGGAAGATGTATCATCTAAGTTTATTGCTTTGTTCTTCAGTTCTTTCACTGAAAGTTATAGTCAATTATTTTCTATCTTTAATCTTCTCTTGAGATGCATAGAGGTGTCTTCTAACCTCTCATCATACCCACAAGTCTTTTCATTCACTTTTTGCAGCTGAATTTGAATATGTCTAGACATACACTATTTTGAGATAAAAAGAAGGATTTGGACACTGTAAATATGAATGCTCATTTTCCTGCCAAGATTTGAACATTTTCAGTGTTTTTCCAAACATGTCTATCTCTTCCATTACTCTATAACTCAAATAAAGTAAAAGCAAATCATTTGATGATATTATACACGTCATTCAACTCTAACTCTCTCTCTCTCTCTCTCTCTCTCTCTCTCTCTCTCTCTCTCTCTCTCTCTCTCTCTCTCTCTCACTCTCTGTAACATACCTGTATGCATTCCTCACATGCCATGCATCTTTTTGTCTTGAATTACAACACGACTCCAGTTTTTGCTCAAGATATCTGCTTCCCTTCTTTTTTGTCTAAAAATATAACAGGCCATGTTGCAAACCTCACCAATATTGGCACAGCTGTTTCAGCTGTCTTTCATTTACTGCTATGATGGACTATAACCCTTGAAACATGAGCCAAAATATTCTTCTCCTCCATAAATTTATTGACCAAATATCTGTCATAGCAATGAAACTATTAATTGGTATAGAAAATTTGTATTAATTATTCAGTTGGTGTTGTAATGAGCCTGACCACAGACTTAAGAACTAGTTTGTGCAGGGATTTGGAAGAGTTTGGAGCTGAAACATAGAGAAGCTTTAGAATATTATAATCAGATTTAAATGGGCATTAGAGTAGGTATTCAGAAAGTTTGAATGATACTAGAAACATTGATAAGTAAAGGTTTAATTTAAGAGCTTTCAGTGAAGAATAAAAAACATCAAGAATTGGAAGAGATGTCATTTTCATATTCTGCTAAAGAATGTGACTCTTTTCTGCTCACATTCTCAAATTTGAGGGAAGCTGAATTTAAAACCATGAGTTAATTTTTTTTTGACAGGGGATATGCCAATAACATAATATTAGTCAGGCTGTGGCATATTTGCTGCTCAGTGTATATAGCCAGATTGAAAGAGAAAGAGAGGAAAATGTTTAAAATTCAGTTTGGTGGGGATAGGGCATGAACAGTTAAAGTTATAGACTACTTCCACACTGTGGAGACAAACTACCTGCATTTGATAAAAAAGATTAGTGATGTTAAGAAGAAACGTGTGCACTTCATTATAGAACAATAGGGTAATGGTAAGGCTGAAGGCTTCAAAGTGTAAAATTGAAAATCCATTGGCACAACATTCATTTGAAAAGACATTGCCTTAAATAAATTTCCTAAATATAGGGGCCCTCTGCAGGTGCTCCTGTTTAGCAACTGGCCTTTGGTGGAAATGCTTTTCTAGATTTATGTGTAAAGACATTGGGCCACTGCAGCTGTGATCTAAGAAGATTGGGTTACATCTCAAGAGAGCAACAGTGCTTTGTCCCATTGTCCATATAGTTAATGTCACAGCAGATCAGTAGGCAAAAGAATTGGCTGCCAAATATCACAACCTGAGTATTTTTCCTCAGTATCCATATAGCAGAA
Organism: Peromyscus californicus insignis; assembly: GCF_007827085.1. NCBI lineage: Eukaryota > Metazoa > Chordata > Mammalia > Rodentia > Cricetidae > Peromyscus > Peromyscus californicus. The sequence goes on along the minus strand of NW_026294391.1, from coordinate 70,564,253 downwards.
GGAGTCAATGCCTACAAGTTGAGTTGGCCTGTGACTTCCTGAATATGGAATTTGCTTGATTACACACACACACACACACACACACACACACACACACACACACACAGGCAATAAAATTAATTTAATGTGAAACTAACTCCATATATATGCCATGTGAGCTAGTAAAGTAATATTTAACTTTTGAAAAAAATTTATATTTTTATTGATCATCTTTCTTTTTATAATCTATAAGAATGCATATGATCTTTACAATACTAGAGATTAAATACATGGCCTTGAGCATGCAAGGCAAACACTCTTGCACTGAGCTAGCCTCACTCATGACATGATATACTGCTTTTAAAATGGGTGAAAATGGGAAGTCTACTTACTTTAAAATAGTAGTATAATCTGTCTTTGTTAGCTAATAAAAATCATCTCATTAGGACTATTCAGAAGTATTTTTCTATGAGTATATAATATATTTAATGATTCAGATACATACATTTACAGTCTGGATAACAGTTCTTCATATGTGGAAACATTACAGAAATATGTTGGATTTTTTAATATAACTTTCCCTTTGGCTTAGCCAGTAAGAAGTCTAGAAATGAGTTGATTGAGAGAGCTGAGAGTCAGTGTGTACACATGTGTGTGTCAGGGATTATTTTTCTATAAGGTTGTTTTAAAATATAAAATGTGATATTTAACATCACATTCTTCTGAAAAATATCAGACTTATTCTGGTAATATTGATATCTTTTGTAGATACGAAAGCATAAATTAAGTACCTCAAATGAAGATTTATATTGTATTTTATATTAACTTAATAGATTAAGTACTTGACATTTTAAAGACATTATATTTATAGGTTAGATAACAGGGCACGGAAACATGAACTAACTAGAGATAAATCCAAGAGAAAAATGTTGCTCAGAGTTTATAATGAATATAAGATAAAACATTGTTCAGTGTTATCATAGAAGTTTTTGAGTGAATCACGGAAATAGAAAGAATAAAACATTTTAGAAGGCAAGAATAATGCAAAATAAAAACAGAAAAATGGTTAACATCAAATTTTTATTATACTTTACACCCCAACACACACACACACACACACACACACACACACACACACACACACACACACACACACAGAATTGAGACAATTGCTACTAGTTATTTATTTTCTACTTAAAACCTCAGGAAACTTTCAACAGCTCAGAAAAATCCTATATTCAGCAGGGTGCTATATACAGCATGTTTTTTCTATAGTAAATTATCTGATGGTTATATAAATTTACTAGTTAAAAGAAACTGAAAGCTTCACTCCAGGGAACAGTACAAAAAAAAGGAGCTTAAAGGTCTTATGACTCAATATCAGTCTTAATCCCATTGTAAATCAGTTCTCTTGTCTCATGTCTTCAATGATTACTTTATTCACTTTAGCAAATAGAAAACCATAGTAACTCCTTACAGAGTTCTACCAGCTTTCTCCAAAATTTATCCAAGATACTGTTTATTTTAATATATTTTACCTAGCTAAATACAAACATGTTATAATGGATCTGTCTCTTTTTCTATCCTACACTTGGAAATGAAACTGATATGCAATAACTTATTGATTTTTCCCTTTATATAACTTTGAAATGTCCTTGACTTTTAAAAGTAATTCTATGTCATCTCATTTTCATGCAGTACAAGGAGTATTGACAATTACAATATTTATTCACGTAATCATTTATCAACATCTGGCCATTTTTAATAGGTTTCACAGTCATTAATGAGAATTAGTAAAAGCCAACTAAATTTGCATATTAATTAATTTGACAGGAAAGCTCCAGTTGCATATAGAGTTAACAGGCATTTACTGAATGTAAATGACAATTACACCATGTTTTGGAAGTGGTTAGTATATAGGAAAAAGTTTGAGTTTAGCATTACATTTATGTATAATAAGAAAAAAAACGCAAAACATTACCTTGTAACAAAATCATTTTTAATATGACATTTCCTAAGGATATGTTATCAATGTTTAATTTTCTTTAATATTTTCAAAAAGTACATGAAATATGTGAAATGTTTAGTACGTTACACAGTTGCTTAATATAAACCAGGCATCGTTTGCTTTCATTTGTTTATATGTAGACTTAAAGATTTTAACAGAACAGGAATCATAGAAAAAAAGATTATTGTGTTGTAAAGTATATATTCATTTATGTGTTCCTGTCTCTGTGTGAGTACATGTGCAGATTTATGATTATGCATGGGTATACATGTGCTGAGGCAAGAAAAACCCATTAGGTCTTCTCCTTACTCTCTGACTATTCCTCTAAGGCAGGGTCTCTCCTTGAACCTTGGTTCTCATTTTTCTCAGCTAGACTGGAAGTCAGAAATCCCCAATGATTCTTCCATCTCTGAATCCCTTTAAGCTGAGGTTATAGGCAAGCAGTAGATGCCTGGCTTCTTTTGGGTTTGGGGAATCTACACTCCAGTTCTTTAAATTGTACAGTCAACACTCTTATCCTATGAGCCATCTTTCAAATCCTATGATAGGTGGTATTAATTGCCAAGTTGTTTGGATTTTGAAATGCCTGGAAGATTATTGAAACACACCTTAGGAATTTCTGATGGTGTTTCTAGTCAGATAATGTATGTCACTAAGATTATGGTTTGGGTGATATATTTTATCCTGGCTCCTTTTCTGTATTCCTACCATCTGTTTTCTATATGCTATAAGGTGAACAGCCTATTCTAGCACTTGATCCTCCTACCATGATGGTTTGTTACTGAAGACCTGGAATCAACATAGCTTAGAACTATTGCTGAAATTTTGAAACCTTATGTAAGAATGATTTATTTTATTGTTATTATTATTATTATTATTATTATTTTACTTTAAGTAGTTTCTGTTACATATTGTGGCTGTATGTTCCAACACAAAAAGAAAGTTAAATTAGTGCACTCAGATTCTTAGCGTATTAGAACTTTATTTGGTTCTATGAACAAGATAATTCCCAATAAAATGTAATCTAACATCTTCCTTGATTCATGCAATTATGTTCATTTATGAAACAAACAGTTACTCTTTATTAGTGTATCTCATGTATGAGAAGCTTAATGTGTCTTAAATTTCTTTTGTAGTGCTAAGATACAGTATTCTTACCCATTGCAACTTGAGGAAAGAAAAGGTTTATTTTGTTACTGTATGTGTCCTTCAGTTTGCTTTTTAATTCTACCTAGGACCACTTGCCCAGGAATGGCACCACCCACTGTAGGCCAACACCTCTCACATTAATCATTAATTAAGAAAGAACTCCACAGGTATGCCCATGGGACAATCTAATGGATGCATTAGATGTATTCCTCAGGTGAGACTTCCTCTTCCAAAATATGTGTCAAATTGACAAAACCAAACTGGCATGGTATGGAAACCTTCACACAAGGTACCATTTAAAAGCATTTAAGTTTACACTTGTGCCATATCTTCTGTTTTCAAATAGATTCTGGAGACTATGAGGAACATATAGATTAATAATATCTACTATATTAAGATAGGTTTAGAGTACCACTCACTGATAATTATAGGAACATTGTAATTGTTTTATCTGAAAATTGCAGCAGTTAAAGCATTTTTATAGTTTCAGAATGTTCTTTGTATCTATGAACACTCTGAATGTTATCTATTTAATCAACATAGACAGTTGGTGCTTTTATGTAAACCTTAAATCAACTTTTACAAACTACATGATGTGGATTGGTTTCTGGTATTGTTAAGAGAATGCATAGACTGTTTCATCATATACCTCACACATTTTACTGTCAACATTTATCTCAGTAATATAGCTTAGATTATTCTGTCCTTCTGTCTCCATATATTACAGCACAACTTTTCTTTGTTGGATATAAAACTGCAGTGCTATTTGAAATGATGTTTAGCTGTATAAGGTAAATATCATGATCAATATAATCTATTGACTCATTGTTCATGTGTCTTCTAAAAAAACTGTATCCAATCAAGATAGATATATAATGAATGGTTTCTGTTTTAATGTAAGTTTCTATTTCTTAATCAGACTGCATATGAAAGATTATGAATATACTCAGTGTTTGAAAGTATTCATAAAAACATCATATGAGATAATATGTCTTTGACACTGTGCAAACTTTTTTGCATTCATTGTCATATTTAACTTTTACAAAGACATCACAATTTTGATAATTTAATCTTCATGTTATCAACACAAGGGAACTCACTGTATAAATAATAAAGTTGTCAAAAGTCATTCTTACACAAGAATTAGAATTCAAATAAAAGTTTCTGGCTCCAAAATCTTAACTCTGTCAGCATATTTTACTGTTTAGAAAAATCTTTATATTTCATCATTACATATGTAAAACAAACATAAGATTAAAACTTTTTTTTCTATTTTATGAACTCAAGTGCAAATATCACATCACCATATACTGGATTTCTTAAATCCAATGATTAAAATTGATTATGCCTTCTGTCCCTTTTTCAAGTCAATACCTATAACTGTAATTAAAGAGGCAATTTCACATAATTTATCTGGTAATCAAGAGAGGTTTATTTCTGGGGTAACTTACAGCCAATAGGGGTTGGTTACAGGATCTGGTAGAGATGAGGTACCATCCAGCAGAGAACTCTGGCTTGATCTCTCATCCAGGTTCCAGCACCATGAGGTATCCAAAAGGGGCCAGCACATAAGCACCTTGACTCTTACAGGGCTCCCTCTCAGCCATGCCCCAGGGGCAGGTCATAGGCACGTGTCTCAGTTACCTGTTGTCACTTTAGGGGCAGTGTTTCGAGGTCAAAGCTGGAACACCTACCCACTACAAATACCTATTTACCCACCTCTACCAAAATGATATTACCAAGGTCTCCATCATTGCTTCCATAGACCTTTGATTTCATGCTTTATCTATAACACTAAAATTATGTTCTTTATACTAGAACATGACAGAAAATCTATAATGCATTCCCTTCTCTGAAATCGTAACCTTCATAGTCATCTACATATTTCATTATAATTTTATAAATTATTTTTAAATATTTATTTTTATTTTTAATTATGGAACAAGATGGTTATTGTTGGCTGTCAACTTGACTACATCTAGAACTAAAACCTAAAAATGGAGGACACACATATGTAGCAGGGTCCTGTGCTGTTGTTCCCTTAGGAGGAGGGGACCAAGTAGGCACAGAGTCAAACCACACAGACTCCAGGAGAATGTTGAAACAAGAAGCTCAGTTTACTCAGGAAGAGGCAAGCCTAATATACCTTCCACCCCCACCCTGGGGGGGAAGTCTGATGAATATGCATCTGCTGATGTGAAATGGCTGCCTCTCATTGGTCCAGGTCATCTCCAGATCATGTTTTAGCTGCTGTTGCTAAGGCCCTTAGGCAGACCCTGGTTGGCTCTCAGTATCTTTTTTACTTGTTTGGGCCCACTGGCCCTCAAGCCTGTTAGGGATGAATTTGCTTAATTTGAAGTAGGAAGATCCACTTTTAGTTAGAAAGACACACTCCTTTAATCCAGATCATGTTGCAAGAGACACATGCCTTTAATATGGAATTTGAGGCTGGAAGAAACATCTTTAATCTGAGCCACACCATCTGTGGGAAGCCAGCATAAGGACACGGAAGAAGGCAGCTGTTACTCTTTGCCTGTTTGCCTCACCTGGCTAGCACGTCCATTCCTTCACTGTCATTACAGCCTACTTCTTCTGAAGATCAGGTAAGACATAATTTTGTGGCTGAGCAATTATGGTATTCTTGGACTTTCCATTCATAGTCAGTCATTGTTGGATTAGCTGAACTACAGACTGTAAGTCATTCTAATAAATCATGTATATATATATGTTTACAGTATATATATTTATATGAAGATATATGTTATTAAATATACATCCATATTAATTATATCATATAAAACATACATTATATATGTAAAACACATTATATGATATATAAATACACACACATATTATGTGTCGACAGACTAGATAGATAGATAGATAGATAGATAGATAGATAGATAGATAGGTAGGTAGGTAGATAGATATTCATTCTACAATTTCTGTTACTCTAGAGAATCCTGAATAGTACATGGACATATGTATGTGTTTGGATATATAAACACACACACACACACACACACACACACACACACACACACACACACACACACATATGTAGACAGACAGATAGATTAAATGGATAGATAGATAGATAGATAGATAGATAGATAGATAGATAGATGGATAGATAGATAGATAGATGGACAGATGGATGGATGGATAGATAGATAGATAGATAGATAGATAGATAGATAGATAGATAGACAGATAGATTCATTCTACAATTTCTGCTACTCTACAGAACCCTGAATAATACATGGATACATGTGTGTGAATGTGTGTCTGTACAACAAAATGGCCATTTTATTTTTTACATCATGTAATTACATCATTTTCTCTTGCCTTTCTTTGCTTCAAATACTCCCATATATACCTCCTTGTTTTCTTCCATACCCATGGCTCCTTTTTCATTGTTATATGTCTAATTATAACCTCCTCATTCTGTATAATGTTTCTCTATGTATGTTTTCATGAATGAATATTTGGTATTGAATGAGTAGTTAGTGTGCTCTTTTCTGGAGAAGACTATTTCTTCCATTTTCAGCATTCCTTATTTGCCTGTACTTCTTTGCGTAGGGTTGAGGCCTCACAGACTTTCTCTCATACACTCTGGTATGTCTATTGGTGTCATCCTTATTCAATTCATGTTTAGGCAATCATTTTGGTAACACATTGTGTTTCCCAGTGCTGTGGAATGTTGTGCTGTATGCTGTGAATGTGTGTTGCTCTGCTTATTTTATAAGCAGCTGAGGGACCGCGCAGCTCGGCGGGACACAGGAAAACTTTCAGCTACATCCCAGTAGTATAAGAAGCTAAACTCTAGCCAGGCAGTGGTGGCGCAAGCCTTTAATCTCAGCACTCAGGAGACAGAACCAGGCGGATCTCTGTGAGTTCGAGGCTACCCTGGTCTACAGAGTGAGATCCAGGACAGGCACCAAAACTACACAGAGAAACCTTGTCTCCAAAAACAACAACAAAAAAGAAGCTAAATTCTTGGTGTTAATTATAAAGATATCAGAGACCTTCAGATAATCCCAACCATTCAAGTATATGGAAAAAAAAAATAACAGCTCACTAAAGAAATAAATATCAAGAAGTAAACAAGTAGCTATCTTCTATGTGCACTCCTTATTAAAAATGGCAAGTTTTCAAAACTACAATGTATGAATTCTTCAAATTCATCAACAAATATTTGCAACTAATTTCACTAAGGCCAATAATATATCAAGATTCCTAACATCAGGACATGTAGGTTCTACTGTGGGAAGAAGTAAATAAGAATTATTTTAGTCACATTACACAAACACACAACAGAATTTTTTTTAAAAAAAATAAGTATCATGTTATTACATTATGTGGCATCTCTGGATAATTCACCTAGGAGCCAATACTTCAAGATATTATGACAAATGGATAACTGATGAGGACTTGAAGATGCAGGGAACTTCAAATAATATATACATATCCATAGTACATCAAGTTATATTGTGAAATACACTGTTGATTGCTAATTATGCTCCTTCATTACATTTCTTCCAGATAGATGAAAATGTTTCTTTGGATACACACACAATGTGACTATGGGTTTTAGGCCATGACAGATATGTGGAGACAATAAGACCTCTTTTAGGGGTCTACTTTTGTCCAACTTCCTATGGTGATCAAGATGAGGTTATAGCCTTGCCCAACAAAATCATTTCCAACAGAGCTGTCTCAATGATGCTCAAATAAGATTAGGTGAAACATTAAACAGATTGTAAATAAACTTTCTTTGAAGCATAATGGAAAACAGGAGAAATTGAATAATAAACTCTATTTCCAAATTAAAAAAAAAGATTTATTTTAATGATCATAATTTTCTTTATTTTTGATATTTCATATAATGTATTTCGACCATATTCATCTTCCTTCTTCAACTACTCCCAGATCCAGCACTCCTCCACATTCTGCCAACTTTGTGTCCTCATTTTCATTTTAAACATATTAAGTTTGATTTGCCCTACCCATGAACTATTGGGTATGTGGTCATCTACTGGCATATGGTCAATGTATCAGGCACTACATACCCAAGCAAACTTAACTTTCCATCTCCCAGTAGATAATAAATACCAATAGGTCCTCAAATGGGAGTGGTACTTTGTACCCATCTCCACATGCCATGGTGAGATTTTGTATGGCTTGAGTTTACAAAAAGTTGTTGTGCATGCAGTCACAACTGCTAAGGGAGTTCATATATGAAACTAACCTTATTTTGGGAAAAAATGTCTCCTTGAAGCCATCCACCAATGTTGGATCATAGAATCTTTGGACTTCTTCCACAATGACCCTTGTGACTGGGAATGAAAGGATGTTATATAGATATCACCACAAGGACAGATCACTCTAGTCTCTTATTCTTTGCCTCTTGGCAAGTTGTGAATCACTGTATTAATAGCAATCTACTATAAAATGATACATCTGTAATGAGGCTTGAGAGAAACATTAATCTATAGGTTTAAAAATAAGTTATTATGAGTCAGTTTAATACTATGTCCATTAAATAAAATAATAATAGTAAGTTCTGAACTATGGTATATATTTGGTCTGGTGTGTTCTTTGTGAAAATAATGGTTCCAGGTATGGGTTTCATCTTATGGAATGAACATTAAATACAATAAGAAAAGATTTAATCACTCTCATATGATTATGCTTACCAGTAAGCAAATCTTGCCAGCTTGATCATTATTGTAGTTCACAGGATTCAAACCTTGGTAAGACTGATGATCACTTTTCTTGTCTGCTAGTGTGAGTAGCACCTTCCAAAACTATGAAAGGTATCCAATATGGATGATATTTCCAGGTCAGTAGCAGCTTGATTTCTACTTGTTTTATGATGCAAATGTGTGGTATCTTCAGTACAAAGATTGTACCACCAAGTTCTCGAAGGTAACAAAAAGCATTGTCACTAGTCTGTAATATTTGGGACTTGTATTCGTTACTTTTATTGCTGTGATAAAACACCATGAACAAGGCAATGCATAGAAAAATGATTTATTTGGACTTATGGCTCAAGATGAATAAGAATACATCATGGCAGAGAATCAGGGAGCAAGAAGCAGCTATGGGGCCAGGAAGAGCTGAGAGCTCACATCTCAAACTGTGAGATGGAAGTAGGGAGAGCATACATGGAGCAGCATTAGTGTTCCATGCCATAAAGCCATCCCCCAGTGATAATCTTCCTCCAGCAAGGTCATACCTCTTAAATCTACCCAAACAGTGCCAGGAACTAGGGACCAAGTGTAGCTAGAGTTTTCCTGCCTGGCCCACAGTCAGGACAAATCTCTCTCACCTGCCAGTCCCACAGCCACTCAGACCCAACCAAGTAAACACAGAGACTTATATTGCTTACAAACTATATGGCTGTGGCAGGCTTCTTGCTAACTGTTCTTACAGCTTAAATTAATCCATTTCTATAAATCTATACCTTGCCATGTGGCTTGTGGCTTACCGGCATCTTCACATGCTGTTTGTCATCGTGGTGGCTGGCAGTGTCTCTCTGACTCAGCCTTCCAATTCCCAGCTTTATTCTCCTCCTTGTCCCGCCTATACTTCCTGCCTGGTCACTGATCAATCAGTGATTTATTTATTGACCAATCAGCAACACACTTGACATACAGACCATCCCACAGCAACCAAGTATTCAGAAATGAACATTTAGGGAATATTTCCATTCAAACCACCACTGGGCTTTACTGGACTCTAATGGCCACCAACTTATAAAGAAGTAACTAATTACTAGTACTAGGGTTTTTGTAACATGAATTGCTAAAATTGTCTTTTGCATCTTTTTTTTTCTTTCTTTTTTTTTTTTTTTGGTTTTTGAGAAAGGGTTTCTCTGTGTAGCTTTGGCACCTTTCCTGGAACTCACTGTGTAGCCCAAGCTGGCCTTGAACTCACAAAGATCCACCTGGCTCTGCCTCCCGAGTGCTAGGATTAAAGGCATGTGCCACCACTGCCCTGCACTAAAATCGTCTTTTAATAATAATAAAAAAAACCCAGGGCCAGATATTGGGGTAAATGCTGAAAGATCACAGACACAAAGTAACAAGCCACTGTCATATCTTGCCTCTAGTACTCCTCAGCCTTAAAAGGCTTCAGTACCTGTCTCCTCATGCCTTATATACCTTTGTTCTCCCAGCCGTCACTTCTTTCCTAGTGCTGGGATGAATGGCATATGTGCTTCCCGAATACTGGGATTAAAGGTGTGAGATCTCAAGTGCTGGGACTAAAGGTGTGCACCACCACTGCCTGACTCTGTTTCTCTCCTAGACTGAACCAATCTCATGCAATCTGGGGTGGCTTTGAACTCAAAGAGATCCAAATGGATCTCTGCCTCAGGCTCCTGTGTGCTAGGATTAAAGGTGTGTGCCACCTCTGCCTGGCCTCTGTGTTTAATCTAGTGGCTTGTTCTGTCCTTTGATCTTCAGGCAAATTTTATTAGAGTACACAATATATCACCACAGGTTGTTATTTGCTACCCTGTATAACACAAATTGCTAATGGTCTTATTAATAAAAAAAAAACAGAGCCAGATATTGGGGTGAAAGCTGAAATATCAGAGAAGCAAATCAAGCCAGCCACAAGTTCTTAACCCTACAAAATTTTCCACCAAAAAAGAGAAACTTCCTGTTAACTCACACCTTATATATATTTTTTTAATTTTTTATTTTTATTTTGCAATACAATTCAGTTCTACATATCAGCCACGGATTCCCTTGTTCTCCCCCCTCAGGGCCCCCTTCACCTTCCCCCCAGCTCACCCCCCATTCCCACCTCCTCCAGGGCAAAGCCTCCCCCATGGACTGAGAACAACCTGGTAGACTCAGTCCAGATAAGTCCAGTCCCCTCCTCCCAGGCCGAGCCAAGCAATCCTGCATAGGACCCAGGTTTCAAACAGCCAACTCATGCAATGAGCACAGGACCCAGTCCCACTGCTTGGGTGCCTCCCAAACAGATCAAGCCAATCAACTGTCTCACCCATTCAGAGGGCCTCATCCAGTTGATGACCCCTCAGCCATTGGTTCATAGTTCATGTGTTTCCATTCGTTTAGCTATTTGTCCCTGTGCTTTATCCAACCTTGGTCTCAACAATTCTCGCTCATATAAACCCTCCTCATTCTCGCTAATTGAACTCCCAGAGATCCACCCAGGGCCTAGCCATGGATCTCTGCATCCAGATCCCTCAGTCATTGGATGGGGTTTCTAGCATGACATTTAAGGAACTGCTCAACATCCCTAATCATCAGGGAAATGCAAGTCAAAACAACTCTGAGATACCACCTTATGCCTGTCAGAATGGCTAAGATCAAAAACACTGAAGACACCTTATGCTGGAGAGGATGTGGAGCTAGGGGAACTCTCCTCCACTGCTGGTGGGAATGCAAGCTTTTACAACCACTTTGGAAATCAATATGGCACTTTCTTAGAAAATTGGGAATCAATCTCCCCCAAGATCCACCTATACCACTCTTGGGCATATACCCAAGGAATGCTCAACCACACCACAAGAGCACTTGTTCAGCTATGTTCATATCAGCACTGTTTGTAATAGCCAGAACATGGAAACAACCTAGATGCCCTTCAACTGAAGAATGGATAAACAAAATGTGGTACATATACACAATGGAATACTACTCAGCAGAGAAAAGGAATGACAGCATGAGGTTTGAAGACAAATGAATGGATCTAGAAAAAAATCATCCTGAGTGAGGTAACCCAGACTCAGAAAGACAAACATGGTATGTACTCACTCATAGGAGGATACTAGATGTGGAACAAGGATGACTGGACTGCTACTCACATCACCAGAAAGGCTACCTGGAAAACAGGACCCCAAGAAAGACACAGGGATCACCCAGTGACAGAGAAATGGAAGAGAGCTACATGAACAGCCTGGACATGAGTGGGGGTAATGAAGGGCGAGGGTCAAGGGAAAGAGAGCTTGGGGGAGCGGGAGATCCCAGCTGGATCAAGAACAGAGAGGGAGAACAAGGAATAGGAGACCATGGTAAATGAAGACCACATGAGAATAGGAAGAAGCAAAGTGCTAGAGAGGCCCACAGAAATCCACAAAGATACCCCCACAACAGACTGCTGTCAATGGTCGAGAGACAGCCCGAACTGACCTACTCTGGTGATGGGATGGCCAAACACCTTATATATCTTACTTCTTCCCTAGTCCTGGGATTAAAGGCATGTGCCACCATGCCTTTTTCTGTTTCCAGTGTGGCCTTGAACTCACAGAGATCTGGATGAATCTCGGCTTCCTGAATGCTAGGATTAAAGATGTGTGATACCACTGCCTGACCTCTATGTTTAATATAGTGGCTGACTTTGTCCTCTGATCCCCAGGCAAGCTTTATTGGGGTACACAATATATCACCATAACCCTGTGCTGTCTATTAGGGGAATAGTATGACTTGTTTCTGCAATATAGAATAACTTTATTCAAACTCATTATATATATATATATATATATATATATATATGTGTGTGTGTGTGTGTGTGTGTGTGTGTGTGTGTGTGTGTGTGTGTGTGTGTGTGTGTGTATAGTTTCTACACTAGTAGGTTTCTGTATTTAGGTGTTAGTTATCCCTCTCTGTATTCTCTTCTCCACACTGCCGTCTCATTTGCCACTTCAATTTAATTTTTCCTGATTCATTTCCACACTTAACCCTTTATAGCAATACACTTTATCTCTCTTCCTTTGAAAGCCCATCCCTCTCACTAAATTTCTGACCTATATGTATATTCCAAATAGACAGATATATCTGAAAATTCTTCCAGAAATAATAAAAAGAGATGAGATTCTTTTCTGTCTATATGTGAATTATCTAGTTCAAAATTATTGTTTCTTGCTCCATCTATTTACTTTTCATAATTTTTATTATTTTTTTCAATTTTATTTTTTCATAATTTATTTTTTCTTAACAGCTGAATAATATTCCATTGTGCAAAAGTATTACAGTTTCAGTGTTCATTCATTAGTGAACAAGTGTCAAGCTTTTTCTATTTTCTGGCTGTTTTGATTAAACAGCAGTGGACATTGTAGTGGGTAGCCATTCCAGCTTTGATCTGGAATTTCCAACCCCCATTGAGACTTCGGCAACTGTCATGCCTACAAGGCATGGCCAAGGGAGGCGCCTGGGGACCCAAGATCTGGATCGGTGGGCGCTCTCCATTCCGGGACCCTGGATAGTGGAGGTGGACCAAGCAGAGCTCCAGAGAACACCGCTGGACTGTGATACACCTTCCCCAGACCCCAGACCTACCTATCCCTTAATTTGTAAGTTACGCCATTAAATAAATCTCCTTTTAACTACGTGGAGTGGCCTTAATAATTTCACCAATATCTGGCGCTCACGTGGGGCAAATTCCAAAGGCCTGGGTGGCTCCCACCCTCAGCCTCCTCCCCGGCTAGCGGGAACCTAAACCCGCCTGCAAAGTTCCATATAACCAGGGAACGCCTACAGGGTTCCATTCCCTAAAAAGGGAGCAGCTAGTCTGGTCTCAGCTCCCTAGCTTAGCCCCGAGACCAGCAAAAGAGGCACTCCCCGGCTTCCTGAGTGAGGGCGCCAGCTCCGGCTCCCGCCATCTTGACTCCAGTGAGCTGCAGTCAGCCAAGATCACCAGCAGGCCCTGCTTTGGAGCTGTACCAACGCCACCTGCTGGCTGAAAAGTGCTACTACACCCTCAAAAACCACGAAAGGTAAGTAAAAGTACCTGATAATTTTACACCTTAAAATTGACTAACAAATTTTGAGTAATTCTTGTAATATGGCTGACAACATTACCTCACAAGAATTTGAAAACCTTTTTGCCTGTATGATGAATGACATCTTCCTGGAAATATATGACCTTCCTAAGGCATATCTGGCCTGTACCATTTTGGCATTCATTGTAATAATCCACACAGTGTTCACACACTGGTTTAAAAACAAGAACAAAGATGAGTCATTATTGAGACTGATACAGGCTTTAAGCGAGAGCAATGAAGGCTTACAGAAAAAGATTCTATCTCTGGAATCTGCTTTAATGGATAGCAATGAGATCTTAGAGAAAAAGATTCTTTCTCTAGAATCTGCTAACCAGGATTTACAGGCTTTCAAAACTAACAATGAAGGCTTACAGAAAAAGATTCTTTCTCTGGAATCTGCTAACCAGGATTTACAGGCTTTCAAAACTAACAATGAAGGCTTACAGAAAAAGATTCTTTCTCTGGAATCTGCTAACCAGGATTTACAGGCTTTCAAAACTAACAATGAAGGCTTACAGAAAAAGATTCTTTCTCTGGAATCTGCTAACCAGGTTTTACAGGCTTTCAAAACTAACAATGAAGGCTTACAGAAAAAGATTCTATCTCTGGAATCTGCTTTAATGGATAGCAATGAGACCTTAGAGAAAAAGATTCTTTCTCTAGAATCTGCTGATCAGGATTTACAAAACAGGCTTGTACCAAAAATTGATCTTATTGATAATAAATGTGAATATTTAATGGACAGAACACTAACTCTCCAGACACTATATAAGGAAGAAATATTATCATTAATTGATAAGATAAGGTCCATGGAATCATGTGTTTCTGAGGAACATAAAAACTTCTATGATTCCATGAGAAATCTGGAGTCCCTTGCCAGAGAGGAGGTTCACTCCATAGAAGAGACCCTAGGCGTTCGTTTGCAGGTCTCAGAAGAAACTCTCAGTAAACATGACAAGGGACCTAATAAGCAGAAGGGCAAGACCATAGAGGTTGTAACATCTCCAAATGGCTCTCACACAATGGCTTATCCTGTTATCATCCATGAGAAGCCAGCGGATGACACACACCCCGAGCCATATAATACATATACATTACAACCAATTTCAACAAGGGACTTTAAAAATATAAAGGAAGCAGTAGTTACATATGGGATACACTCCACATATGTAAAACAATTGTTAAATTCGTGGTCTACCTCACATAGAATCATCCCAGATGACTGGCATCAGTTAATTTCAGCTGTTCTAGAATATAGTCAGCAGCTGCAGTGGAAAAGCTGGTTGAGAGAAGAGGCAAAAAATTTAAAACAGCAAGGTAAACTCAGAGGTTTTGTGGTCTCCCAAGATCAAATACTTGGTGAGGGATGTTTCGCTGACAGGAATGTACAAGCCATTTATGATGAACATACAATATCCCTATGCCATACAGCAGCTCTAAATGCTTGGGAAAAAATTCCAGAACCTGGAAAACCAACTGAGGTATGCACAAAGATATTTCAGGGACCGCATGAACCCTTCACTGATTTTTTACAAAGACTGAACACAGCTATAACAAGAGCTGTATCAGATAAAGAATTAAGAAAAGTATTAACTGAGTCCTTGGCTTCGACAATACTAATGCAGAATGCAGAAGAATACTTACACCATTAAAGATCAGATCAACTCCTTTGGAAGCATGGATTCAGTATACTAATGGTGTTGAGTCTTGTAACTACAGTAATGAGGCTTGGATAGGAGAGAAAAATCCCAGAGGTGAAAGAAGGCCCTGTGTTACCAAATGTTTTAAATGTGGTACACCAGGTCATATAAGTAAAAACTGTACGTGGGGTACTCCTAGGAGTAATACTCCTTTTAGGAATAGCCTAAACAGGAGACCCCAACCACCTCCCGGATTATGTAGAAGGTGTGGCAAAGGCCGACATTGGACCAGTGAGTGCAGATCAAAAATAGATATATGAGGTAACCCTTTACTGGTGGGAAATGCCTCAGGGGGCCTCTTGCAGGCCCCCAAATCAAATGTAGTACGAACATTCCCAGCCACTGTGGAAGAAATTCCTCTCCAAGACAACAGAATAAACCACTGCCTAATGTAAAAACCGATACTGCAATGGATGATAAAACAGCTCTGATGGATGGATCACAGTTTACAAAGAACACTATAAAACAAATATTTTGGCAGACTTCCATAAATGATCAAAGACCAAAGCTTAGAATTCGAATTAATGGCCTGGTTATGGAGGGACTGGTAGACATAGGTGCAGATGTGACTATAATTACACCAAAATCATGACATCCAAATTGGCCTCTTCAAGAGGTAGATGTCCAACTTTTAGGGATTGACACCCTATCTCAGATAAAACAGAGTTCGAGATGGGTTGAATGCATAGGGCCAGAAGGACAGAGAGGAAGGCTGAAGCCATATGTAGCAAATGTAGCAGTAAATCTTTGGGGCCGAGATCTGTTACAACAGTGGAATACCCAGATTAAAATTCCTACACTTTCAGAAAAAGAATACAGACAAATGCATGTTTCTAGGAATAATATCATCACATGCTATAAAAATCAGGCACCAACCATTCAGACTGTTCACAAACAGAGCACAACTGCTGTTGAACTCTCAGAAGTACCAACTGCCTTACCTTTAAAATGGCTAACTAATAAACCTGTCTGGGTTGGACAATGGCCTTTGACAAAAGACAAGCTACAAGCTTTAGAACAGCTGGTTCAAGAGCAGTTAAATGCTCAACACATTGAAGAATCTATCAGCCCTTGGAATTCTCCTGTATTTGTTATTAAAAAAAAAAGTCTGGTAATTGGAGAATGCTGACAGATCTGAGAGCTATTAATAAAGTAATTCAGCCAATGGGCCCCTACAGACTGGGATGCCCTTGCCCTCTCTGCTACCTAAAGAATGGCCTATAATAGTTATTGACTTAAAAGACTGTTTCTTTACCATACCCTTACAAGAAAATGATAGAGAAAAATTTGCCTTCACAGTACCTAATTATAACAATTCTCAGCCAGTCAAGAGATATCAATGGAAGGTCCTCCCACAGGGAATGTTAAACATCCCTACTTTGTGCCAATACTTTATGCAGAAACCATTGGAGATAATTCGTGTAAAGTTTCCACAATCCATAATTTATCACTATATGGATGATATCCTATTAGCTGATCCAAAGTTAGATACATTAGAAAGCATGTTTGAAGAAGTAAAAAAAAGTTTTGCCTCGCTGGGGACTGCAAATTGCTCCTGAAAAAATACAAAGAGGAGATTCTATTAACTACTTAGGATATAAGATAGAGCTACAAAAAATTAGACCCCAAAAGTTACAGCTAAGGAGAGATCGATTGAAGACTCTTAATGATTTTCAAAAGTTATTAGGAAGCATTTCTAACTTACTGGGTATCATGGGAATACCCAAAGATGGACTAAGAAATTTGGCTAATACTCTAGAAGGGGACAAAGAATTAACTAGTCCAAGAGAATTATCAGCCGAAGCTGAGAAGGAATTGGCTCTAGTAGAAAAGACAATTCGAGAAGCACATGTGGATCGTGTGGATCCAGAACTTAAATGCATTCTTGTCATATTCCCCTCCAGACATTCTCCAACAGGTATTTTGATGCAGAGGGAAGATATTATATTGGAATGGATATTCCTACCACGTAAACCAAATAAGAAATTAAAGACTTATATAGAAAAGATCTCTGATTTGATTTAAAAAGGTAAACTAAGACTTTGCCAGTTGACAGGAATGGACCCAGCAGAAATTGTAGTACCTTTAACTAATGAAGAAATTTCATCACTATGGAAAGATAATGAATACTGGCAGAGAGCCTGCAGTAACTTTTTGGGAGAGATTAACAACCACTATCCCAAAAGCAAGAGAATAGAATTCATAAAGATGACCGAATGGGTCCTTCCTCACATTGTACGACAAAAGCCAATTTCTGGAGTCCTCACATTCTATACTGATGCAAATAAATCAGGGAAAGCAGGATATAAATCAGGAGACTTAAGTAAAGTGGTATAAAGTCCATACAGCTCTGTACAAAAGGCAGAACTGTATGCCATTCTTATGGTACTGATGGACTTCACAGAACCCCTCAATATAGTCATTGTCTCTCAATATGCAGAGAGAGTTGTTTTACATATTGAAACTGCTGAATTTATTCCTGATAATACAGAATTAACTTCATTATTCATACAATTGCAGGAAATCATCAGAAAAAGGGAACATCCTCTATATATAACACATATCAGATCCCATACAGGTCTGCCAGGACCTCTAACACAAGGTAATGATGAGATTGATCAGTTACTAATAGGTAATGTGATAGAAGCTTCAGAATTTCATAAGAAATACCATGTAAATAGCAAAGGTTTGAAGAAGGATTTCTCCATCACTTGGCAACAGGCTAAGGATATTGTGAAAAAATGTCCTACTTGTTCCATCTATAACCAACTTCCATTACCTGCAGGGAGAAATCCAAAAAGTATACAAAGAAATGAAATTTGGCAGATGGATGTATTTCATTTTGCAGAATTTGGAAGATTAAAGTATGTACATCATACCATTGACACCTATTCAGGATTTCAATGGGCAACTCCTATGAGTTCTGAAAAGGCTGATTCTGTGATTACACACCTATTAGAAGTTATGGCCATTATGGGAATACCTGTAGAAATTAAGACAGACAATGCCCCAGCATATGTCTCCAATAAAATGAGACAATTTTTTGCTTATTACAATATAAAGCATGTTACAGGTATACCACACAATCCCACAGGCCAAGCAGTCATAGAAAGATCCAATCGAACTTTAAAGGATATGTTAAATAAACAGCAACAGGTAACAATGACTCCTAGAAATAGATTGCATAGTGCTTTATTAACCTTGAATTTTCTCAATGCTAATGAGAAAGGAACAACAGCTGCAGAGAGACATTGGATGACAGACAAAACTCCTGAGCTAAACCAACTGGTTTATTTCAAGGATGTGCTGACCTCAGAATGGAAACCTGGATATGTTCTATGTTGGGGAAGGGGTTTTGCCTTTGTTTCTACAGGAGAAGAAAAGCTATGGATACCAACAAAACTAATAAAAATTTGATTCGAACAGGAAAAACCCCTTGATGGGGTGAAGTAAAAGATCATCCACCAATGTGACATCTCTACAAGTTGTAAGAAATATTTAACAATCAAGGTTGGGGTAGGGTTCTGTTTTTGTCTTTCCAGGATAATGGAAATACCCATCTTCCAAAAATCATAAGGCCTTGGATATCTGGATGTTTACAGCAGAAAGAAAGAATCTATTGGTACCAATCTACTCATGGTAAAATCTCACTGTCTAACATCTATCTCTCTATCAATCTAGAAAAGTTGTGGTTCCACTTCAATTATAAGCCAAGCTGGTTTTGGAGATGGAATTGGCTCACTCCTTCTTTAAACCCAAGCACATTGCTAAAAGAAAAGTTTGAGAGATTCTTCAATCCCATATCAGAAGAGCCCTCTGGTGTGGGACAGAAGGAAACCAATAAAAAAGCACCATTGTCTTCTAGATTCTAATTCTCCCCATGCTTACTCTTGATTTCTCAGAATCCTTTCTTACATGCTATGTCCTCTTTAAATCCAAATCTTCCATTTTGATAACAAATAAGTTTTTCTAATAGCAATCTCAGAAGTCTCCAGAAGGAAGATGAGGCCCCAACAACAACTCTACCCAATCCAGAATGATGCCATGGTAATCATCATCATACTACACTTCTTACCAGAATTTCAGACAATCTTACCCATTACTCTAAGACTTGCTGCAGAACCTACAGTTAGTCTAACTGAGATTTAACTATCTGAGCTTCCTCACAGTACCCAACAGAGGTAATATCACCCCCTAAACAGCAGGAAGCAATTCTAAGAAAATGACGCCCCTTCTCCCTTAGGTTTCATAATTCTCAGGGTTATGGATGATGGTTATAGGGTTGGGGGTGGAAGGAAATATTAAACTCAGTATTCTAAAAAAAAACAGAGGAAAAAAAAGGAAAAGAAGAAATGGAATGGATAGGTATAAGATATTATGGTAGATTATTGTGTATACTAGTAAACAAATTTAGTAAAATAGCAGCCTTAAATAATTTGCACTGTAATTTGCACTGTTATGGATTCTTATATGTTGATACAAATGTAAACTATTTTTATATTCCTGTTTAAGATAATTTGTATATTGATACAAATACAGAACTATATTTGTTATAATGTACATATATTTCTACTCTTATTTGAAATATTTGTATATTGATACAAATGTAAATTTATATCTGTCATACTTTATGTGTGTTCTACTTCTGTTTAGGGTATTCGGTATATTGATATATATTTAAGATTATTGTCATATTGCATATCACACTACATACTCCTACCTCTGTTATAAATATTGATATATATTTAAGATTATTGTCATATTGCATATCACACTATATACTCCTACCTCTGTTATAACATCTTGTGTATTGTCACAATTTTGAAGTCATCATTCTTTACCATACACTTGCTTATAGACTGTTTACCTTGTTTACATGAAGCCTTAGTCCTTAGGTTATTTTGGTAGATAAGACTTATGGATTTATAGTCACCTATGCTGGTCATCTCTATAGTTACGTTAGTTAGGTTATCCAGATTTACAGATACATAGGTCAGATGGACAGGTAATCTTCAAACACTTCATAGACCTAGAGAATATGGCATTTAAATAACTTAGTATTCTGTCAATGTGAGACACAATTGCTCCTGGCTGCACCAATTTGATCCCGAGAGAATGTTGGGCTTCTAAGACATTTCCATTTGGAAGTTTGTCTTCTTGGCACAAAATGGCCTACTGGGCAAAGAACTGCCCTTGCCTCGATGGCTGACAGTACAAATGCAATGCTATCCTTTCTGGACAAGCGGGACACAAGGAAAGCGACCACTGTACTCTGCCAAGACAGGGTTAGATGGTCTTTCAGAATTCCTGCTTCTGAAAATGGTCTGTCAGATACTTTAGGCCTGTAGCCAATTTGAATGCACCAACAATGCTGAGAAACATTAGGTGACTGTTCAGGCTGCCAGCTGTCTCGGTCTACTCTCGCAAGATTCCCGAAAGTTGCTTGCATCCATCTACCATTTCTCAGGTACCATTATATTCCTTCTCAGGTCTTTGATGGGATTGAAGACTAGCAGTTATAGTTACAACTTAGTAGATAGAACATATTAAGTATTAGATTCAGGTTCTTTAGGATAGGACACCTTTTTGAATGATCTTTGTAACATGCCATTTACCTATGCTCTATACTTCTCTGGATTTTAGTATGTGTTTCTTGCTTGATATTGTTTGCATTGGTTGTAGTTCCATCTTATCTAGGTCATTATCCCTCATTATTCCTGGACAATATTTGATAACCATTCCTTTGTATATAGTCTTGTATTAGGTTAGAACTTTCTTATTTAGACAAAAAGGGGGAGATGTAGTGGGTAGCCATTCCAGCTTTGATCTGGAAGTTCCAACCCCCATTGAGACTTCGGCAACTGTCACGCCTACAAGGCGGGGCCAAGGGAGGCGCCTGGGGACCCGAGATCTGGATCGGTGGGCGCTCTCCATTCCGGGACCCTGGATAGTGGAGGTGGACCAAGCAGAGCTCCAGAGAACACCGCTGGACTGTGATACACCTTCCCCAGACCCCGCAACCTACCTATCCCTTAATTTGTAAGTTACACCATTAAATAAATCTCCTTTTAACTATGTGGAGTGGCCTTAATAATTTCACCAATAGGACATGGTTGGGCAAGCATCGCAAAATTTAGGATATAGAATTCTTTGAGTATGTGACCAAGAGTTATATAGCTGAATTGTGTGGAAAATCTACTTTTAGGATTTTGTTGTTGTTGTTGTTGTTTTAGGATTCTATACATTGTTTCCATAATGGATGCAAAAGTCATCACTAACACCAGCAGTGAATAAGTGTTCCCCTTTCCCACATCTACATCAGCCATTGGTCATAATTTTTTTTTAAACTTCACCATTCTGACTAGGGTAAGATTAAATTTCAAAGTAGTTTTAATTTTCATTTTCCTGATGATTAGTATGTTGAAATTGTAAAAAAAAAAAAAAAATGCTTTTTAGTTATCTGTATTTCTTCTTTTGAGAGCTCTCTGCTTAGTTCCATGCCCAATTTTTACTTGTTTTTTGTCATTGTTTTTTCTAAATACTTAAGTCTTTAGTTCTTTCATATTCTAGAAACTAACCCTCTGTCAGATACATAAGTAAAAAATGTTTTTCATTTCTTCAGGGTACCTTGTTATTCAAATCATGATGAAAGATGATGTCCTTTGCTGTACAGAAGCTCTTTAGTTTCATGGGGTCCCATTTTCAAATTATTGATCTTAATGTCTGACCTACTGGTTCAGAAAAAATATCCTTTCCTATGCCTATCTGTTCAAATGGATACTTCATGTTCTCTCTTAATAGTTTCAATATATCAGTTCTTATGCTGAGGTACTTTACCCATTTGGCGATTAGTTTTGTACAAGGTGATATGTAAGCGTCTAGATTTGACCATCAAAATTTTTTTAAAATGCTGCCTTTTATCCAATGTGTATTGTTGGCTTCATTGTCAAAAAATTAACTGACTGTAGGAATGTGGGCCTATACTTAGGGATTCATTTCTATTCTATTGATAAATGTGTCTGTCTTTATGCCAGTAGAAATTTATTTTTATTACTTTAACTATGTAATATTACTTGAAAACTGAAGTGGTGATGTCTATAAAGTTTCTTAATTATTTAGTTTTCTTTTTTATCTGTCCTGAGACTTTTGTATTTACATAAAAAATTAAGACTATGTTCAATTTCTGTGAATAACTGAATTGGCATTTTGAAGGAGACTGCACTGAGTCAGTACATTGATCTGGATGCAATGTTCCTTTTGACAATATCAGTCCTACCAATTAATGAGCATGGGAGGAGGTCTTTTCATCTTTTGTACCTTCAATTTCTTTTTTCAGTAACTTACAAATACCAATGTGTGTGTCTTTCACTACCTTGATTAGATTTAGTCCAAGATATTTTTGAGGCTACTGAAATGGTATTGTTTCCCTCATTTAATTCTTGCTATACTTTTCTTAGGTATATGGGAAAGATATTTATTTTTACTCCTATATTTTGCATAATAATACTTTATTTAATGTTTTTATCAGCTGTAATATTTTTTTCGGTAGAATCTCTAGTGACTATCATTTTATAGACACACATCTTAAAATAAAGTTATTTTGATTCTTTCATTTCCTATTTGTATCCTCTTTATAGCCTCTATTTTCTTATTCCTGCAACTAAGACTTCAAGCACCCTGTTTAATAGGAGGGGAGACAACAGATTTTTTTCTTTATTCTGATTTTAGTGGAAATGCTTTAAGATTAGCTCCATTTATGATGATAGTAGATATAAAATTACTATGTATTTCCATTCTTATGTTGAAATATCTTTCATGTATCCCTCAGTTCTCTAAAATGTTTGTTATGATGGGATGCGGATTTTGTTAAAGGCTTTTTCTGCAAATCATAGGATACTCTTCTGATTCCTGTAATTGAACCTATGTTGTATGGTTGATTACATATATTAATGTACTTCTCTTGAACCATCCCTATAGCTCTGGGCTCAAACCTGCTTCATTACAGTGGATAATATTCTTGATGTACTATTATTGCATTCTACATGTAAATATTTGATTGAGAATTCTTATGTTTATGTTTGTTAGTGGTAGTAGCCTACAATTTTCTCTTTTATTATATTTTTGTCTGGTTTTGTTTCAGAGTAGAAATGACTTTGTGAAAAATAAATTTAAAATGTTCATTCTTTTTCTATTTTACAGAACAATTTTGTAATATTGCTGTTAATTCTTTGAACCTCTTCTAGAATTTTGCACTTAATCCATTTGGCCCTGGGATTCTTTTACTTAGGTAATTTTTTGGTACTGCTTTGGGCTTTCTAGTTTTTTGTCAACTTGACATAAGCTAGAGACATTTGAAAAGAGAATCTCAGTTGAGAAAATATCCTGAAAAGATTCAAGTATGGAAAAGACTTTGGTAGATTTTCTTGATTGATGATTGTAGTGGGAGGTCCTAGCTCACTGTGGATAGTACTAAGTGCTATAAGAAAACAGGTTGAGAATGCCATGCATAAATGAGTAATCAAGCACTTGCCCATGGACTCTGCATCTGTTCCTGAATCCAGGTTCCTTCCCTGAGCTTCTGCCCTGACTTCTCTTAGTAATGGACTGTTATCTGGAAGTGTAAGCTGAAATAAGCTATTTTCTCAAGTTGCTTTTTGTAATGGTGCTTTATTACAAAAATAGCAGAGAAGGTACCTGTACTGGCCTACCCCAGTAATCAGATCAGTGAATACCATAAATGTCACCATAGAGCCGTCATCCAGTAACTGATGGAAGCAGATGCAGAGATCCACAGCCAAGCACCAGACTGAGCTCCAGGAGTCCAGTCACACAGGTGGAAGAGGGATTCTATGAGCAAGGGGCATCAAGATCATGATGGAGAAACCAAGACAACCAAATCAAGCTAGTGGGAACTCATGAACTTTAGACCAACAACTGTGGAGCCTCCACGGGACTGGACCAAGCCCTCTGAATAAGCCAGACAGTTGTGTCACTTGATATGCTTAAGGGAACCCCTGGCAGTAGGATCAGGATCCAACCCTGGTGCATGAGCTGGCTTTTTGGAGGCCATTACCTATGGTGGGAAAACTTGCACAGCCTTGATGCAGGTGGATGGTCTTACACCTGACTCAACTGAATGCACCAGGTTTTGCTGACACCCCATCAGAGGTCATACCTTGTCAGAGGAAGGAATGGGGAGTGGATTGGGGGGAAGGCTGGGGGTTGGGAGGAGGAAAGAAAGGGAGATCTATGGTTGGTATGTGAAATTAATAAAAAAAAGTCTTAATAAAAAAGTATTTAAGACACTACTTCTAAATTATGGGATGTTATATGTCTATTTACCTCATCTTGATTTAACTTTGGCAGGCTATAACATACAGAAATTCATCCTTTTCTTTTTGCTTTTTCAGTTTTATAGAATATCAGTTTTTGCTTTGTATCTTAAAGAAAGAGGAGATTATTTCCGTTAAACTACAAAGAGGCCAGAAGTCACCATTATTGGTATTCAAAAAGCTGCTCAATGATTCACCTAAAAACCCTGCTGGGATTTTTATCAGGTGTTCATTGCCTCATGGTCATTAAGTGGTATTTTAGCTTCTATTCCTGTTGCTGTTATAAAATATCCTGATGATGAATTGCTCCAAGGAAACACTGTCATCCAAACACAGCAGGATTGACACACATATGAACACACTGAGACTGTGGCAGCGTGTACAGGGCCTATGTAAGTTTAAGCCTGCTGGGAAGGAGAAGTGGGCACAAATCTCCATTCATAACCAAAAAGTTATCTCTAAATAAAACCCACTTTTGAAGAAAAATTGGTTTTCCATAATGGAGCCTCATTGGGTATGTCAAACACACTTCAGGGTGTGGTAAAGAGAGAGAGAAAGGGCATGGAGTTGGGAGGAGGTGCAAAGGAGTTAGAGGATGGGAAAAGTGTGATCAGAATATATTACATGAAAATACTTCTTCCTTTTTTGTTTGTTTTGAGACAGGCTATCCTTGCCATCACTCTGTAGATAAGGCTGGCCTCAAATTTAAAGATCTCCCTGCCCCTGCCTCCAAAGTCCTAGGATTAAAGGTGTGCACCAGTACTCCCTGTTGAAAACTTCAATTAAAAAGGATAAATTAAAGGATGAATCATTCATCTGGGTCTCCCTTGTAGATTATAGTCAATATAGCAGTAACTTGAAGCATGTAGTCATATTACATCCACAATCCAAAGCCAAGAACAATGAATTAAATACACACTAGTGTTAACCTGCACCTTTTGCTTGAGTTTAGGATACAGCCCCTGAAATGGTGTCATTCTCATTCAGGGTGTGTCTCTCCAACTCAAATAACACAAATAAGAAGATATAAGGTGGCACATACCTTTAATCCCAGCACTCCGGAAGCAGAGGCAGGCAGATCTTTGTCAGTTCGAGGCTATAAAACTAGTTACAGGACAGGCAAAGCTGTTACACAGAGAAACCTTTTATCAAAAAAAAAAAAAAACACAAAAAATACAGACAGACAGCCGGGCGGTGGTGGCGTATGCCTTTAATTCCAGCACTCGGGAGGCAGAGCCAGGCAGATCTCTGTGAGTTCGAGGCCAGCCTGGGCTACCAAGTGAGTTCCAGGAAAGGTGCAAAGCTACACAGAGAAACCCTGTCTCGAAAAACCAAAATAAAAAAAAAATACAGACAGACAGATAGGAGAGAGAGAGAGAGAGAGAGAGAGAGAGAGAGAGAGAGAGAGAGAGAGAGAGAGAGAGAGAGAGAGAGAGAAATTTTCCCACAGGCATACCTACACACCAATTTGATTATTGATACAACTTTTCAATGTAATTCTAGATTATATCATGTTGACAGTTAAAACTGACCATTACATTTGCATTCAGTGTAGAAAAAAAATGATGGGAAAGGCTTTCTCATCACATAACGTAAGGTTCATCGTTGTCAAAAAATCTTCCTGGTAGAACCCTCCTTTCATCATATTAGTAAGAACTAGGTCATCTACCAACATTTAAAATACTTTTGTTAATAAGTGATCATTTAGAAAATCATGATTTGTTCTCTGGTGGTGGGGAAAGACACTATAGAGATGATTCTCTGCATATTTCTTAGTTTTTTCTGTTGGCAAGGAAGAAAGGTATTCTGTGTGGATGTGATTGGAGAATGACAACATCTGCTGCATGTCTAATTTATATGGTAAAGAAAAATGCATCACCCATACAATATTACTTATTTTGCTAGTAAATATTTATAGAGGTCACTGTGAGGGTTTGCTGCAGGTATACTTTAGATTTTAAAGTTATGTCCACATGATTCTCTGAATTTTCTGTCTGTTGTATTTTTGTCCCTTTTCATCTCTAATTTTACTTAGATTATCCCTCTCCTTTTTAGTTAATTTAACTAAGGTTTTGTGAGCCAATTTTGTTGATTGCTAATCTTTTCAAATGAACCAACTCTTCATTTCATTGATTTCATTATTGTTTGTTGTTTCTATCTTGATAATTTTAGTCTTGAATTTATTATATCTTTATTTCTTTATTACCTACTTTTGGTGGTATTGTACATTAATATTCTAAAGGGTTTCATTTGTATTAATAAGTTAATATTTTAACCATGTTACAATCCACAAACTCAGAGAAGCTATGTAACAAGGAGTGTTCAAGTGGGGATGCATGGTTCTCCCTAGGAAGGGGAAATAGAAGAGATATCCTGGGTAGAGTGGGGGAGGATGAGGATGGGAATTTGAGGGACTGAGTTGGGATTTGGATGGAAGAGTAGAATACTGAAGAGGGGGATGAGGATGGGAATTTGAGGGATTGGATTGGGATTTGGGTGGAAGGGTAGAATACAGAAAGAGAGAACTCAAAAGGAGTGACTTTTTAGGGACAGGTAAAAACCTGATGGAAGGGAAACTCCACGAATCTACAAGGGTGACCACAACTGAGTGTCCTAGCAGTAATAGATACTTAGCCTGAACTCACCATCTATTATGATCAGATTGGTTACTACCCCAGTTGTCATCAGAAAGCCTTCATCCATTAACTGATGGAAACAGATACAGAGACCCACAGCCAAACATTAGGGTGTGCTGCAGGAGTCCTGCTAAAGAGAGGATGAAGGATTGTAGGGTCCAGAGGTATCAAGGACATCACAAGAAAACATACAGAAACAACTAACTTGGCTCATAGGAACTCAAGATGTCTGAACCAACAGCCAGGGAGTCTGTATGTGACCTACCTATGCCCTCTACAGATATATGACAGTTGTTTAGTTTGGTCTGTTTGTGATACTTCTAACAATGGGAGCATGGCCTGTCCCTAATACTTTGCCTGGCTCTTGGGAACCTTTTCCTCATACTGGAGTGCCTTAACCAGCCTAAGTGTAAGGGGCAGTGCTTATTCTTACCAAAACCTGATATAGCATGTTTTGTTGATACCCATCAGAGGCCTGCTGCTTTCTGAACAGAAACAAAGGAGGAGTGGATGGCAGGGGAGACTGGGGGGAGGTAGGGGAGGGAATGAAGGGAGAGGAAGGAGGGAAAATTGAGGTCAGGATGATAAAAATGAATAAAACAAACAAACAAATAAATAAGAAAAAGAAAAAAATACCCAGCTTTATCACACTGTTGTCAGACAAAATATAGATGTATATATGTTTTTGACACTTGCTTTATGTCCTAATATGTGATCAGTTATTAACCAAAATTCCATGGCCCACTGAGAAGAATTCATATTCTTTAGTGTTCATGTAAAATGTTGTAAATGTCTATTAGACCCATTTGATTTATGATAGCATTAAACTTCAGAATTTTCTATGTTAAGTTATATTTCCCCCCATGTGACATTTCTACTGATGAAAGTGGGATATTGAAGTCATCCAATAAAGTTGTGCAGACTTTAATCTGTGGGTTTTAGACTTAATGTTTCTCTGGTTGTCCCTGTGTTTAGTGTGTATATTAAGAATTGTAATACCTTATTTGTGGATTGTTCTTTTAGTGAACATGAAGTATCCCTTTTATCTCTTGTCTAGTTTTGGTTTGACGTTTTTGTCAGACATTAAAATTGCTATATCTAATGTTTCTTATTTCCATTTGCTTAGAATAACTTTTTCCACCCTCTTACTCTAAGGTAGTATCTATCATTTATCATCAGACATGTTTCTCAGAGGCAGCAAAGATATATCCTTTTTTTCCAGTCCAGTTTTAGTTTGTAGTTCTTTACTGGGAAATTGAAAAATCCATATTGTTTTTGAAACAGGTGTGTCAAGTCCTCTCATTTTGTTGCTTTTGTGATATTTACTTGGACATATTTTGATTAAATGGTTTGACATTGATTATTTATTCCCTGTGCATCCTTTGGCATGCTTATTCATCTCTTTAGCCATAGGTATCTTTTCCAGTATCCTTTTTAGAACTGACTTATTGTTCAAAATTTTCTTAAATCTGTTTTTATCATGGAGTTTTTCTTTTGCCTTCACTTATGCTTGGTAGTGTTTCTGGGTATAATAGTTAGGGCTGGCTCCTCTGGTGTTTTGTAACTTTGTTAACATTGGTTTAAGGATTTGGAGCTTTCAGAGTCCCCATTGAAAGAATTAGCTGTTATTTTTGTGGGCCTGCTTTTCAAATGATGTGATCCTTCTGTCTTTCAGCTTTCAATATCATTTATTCCTTTCTTTGCTCTGTACATTTAGTATTTCGACTATTATATGATATGGGGAGCTTCTTTTTTGGTCCTGTGTATTTAGTGTCTATATGCCTCTTGCCCCTAGGAAGATATCTCTTTCCTTCCATTATCCTTTTCAAACTTAGTTAAAGCTATTTTGTGTGCCTTTTATATTGTACCAGACATCTTGCATATTTCATTCATTATTTTCTGTGTTTAACATATTCTTTGAATGAGAGATCCTATTTCTTTGTGTTTTCAAGACCCGATGTTCTTTCTTCTTTCTTTTACTGGATCCAATCTATGGGTGAGATTTCTGATCTTTTTATTTGACTAACTGATGTTTTATTATTTTCAGTTTTATTTATATGTAATTTTACTATATTAAAGTTAAAACCTTCCCTTTTAATTAAATCAACTGGATATGCATGACCCATAGGAAGGTGACTACTGAAATTTGCAAGGCAAGATTGTCCTTCAGGATCCTGCTTTGCAGAAGAAACTGCCAGACATTCTACAGGACACACACACACACACACAGAGACACAGACACACACACACACATACACACACACACACACACACACACACACACACACACACACACACAGACAGACAGACATACACACACACAAAGTGACTGAGAAACTCTAGGACTATGGGCTGAAGATGGATGCCCCAACATTGCAGAGGAACTTTGGGTAACTGTCTAGGCAGTCAGCTCTCTCCACCATTCTAGATTTTTGGAACTTGCTTACAATGTACTTCCTATTTACTTAGATAATACTATATCCTTCTGAGGTCTTTGATGTAGTCGAAGACTAGATAGTTATAATTACAATTTTCCTTGGTTATGATGAAAGATAGATATGAAACTTTAGACTCACAAATATAGGACAGATGACAGAATATTTTCTTTAATTTTACAAAATATAAATAGACTGGATACTATAAGTGTAATTCATGTTTGATAATTATTCTAGTATATGTAATTTTACTATCTTAAAATTAAAACCTTCCTTTTTGATTAGACAGAAAAAAGGGAGGTGCTGTGGGATGTCAGTCTGTATGCTGTGAATGTGTATTGCTCTGATTGGTTGATAAATAAAATGCTGATTGGCCAGTATTCAGGCTGGCAGTATAGGCGGGAAGAGGATGGCTGAGTCAGGAGACGCCAGCCACCACCAAAGGAACAACATGCCAGCAGACTGGTAAGCCATGGCCATGTGGCAAAGTATAGATTTATAGAAATAGGTTCATTTAAGAAATAAGAACTAGATAACAAGAAGCCTGCTATGACCGTAGTTTAAAAATATTAGCCTGAGTGTGTTTATTTGGTTCAAGTGACTGTGGTACTGGCAGGTGAGAGAGATTTTTCCTGACCACACGCCAGTTGGGACACAGGAAAACTTTCAGCTACACATAGGTTCTAGGATTAAAAAGAGATTTAGAACAAATTTTATTAGCAACATGGTATTTAAACAATTTCTGCAAGTTGGATTGTGTTACTGTGGGAATATCTAAAGAAAGATGATATCTAGCTTTTCAATATCACTTGTTATAAGTTTAACATATTCAAAGCATTGAATCAACCAACACACCAGCAAGTATAAAATGGACAAGAGTAGGAGCTAAAGTCAGTTAAGGAGGAGTTCATGTATAACCTTTGGCCATTACAGAGATATGCATCTCTGCTCTTAATAAACAGGAGAGCTATTGCAAAATTTTGAGCAATGGCAAGAGAAAAATTTGCAATGTATAATAGTTGCAAAATATAATAGTCTTCAATGTGATTTTTCATAAGTGAATATAGTAGTATACTTTGATAATGTTCATCCCCAACATTGTTGTCTCTTGACATTTTTCCTTCCTCTACACAGTTCATGCCTTCTTTCTAGATTGTTTCTCTGCTTTTATATGTTTAAAAGATAAAAATTCTACATTGAAAGAATACATATGATATTGCTATTTCTAAGTCTGGTTCACTTTTCTGAATCTGGTTCAAGCTATTCTGCTATAATCCATTCATCTCTAATGGATACATAGACTGATTACATTTCTAAACTTATCTGAATAGTGTTATATAGATTTAACCAACTGTCTTATTAAATAAGAAACACAGAACCAATGCAAAGAAGAAAGCCAAGAGATCAGATCTAAGAGCCTTACCTGCCTGCTGCAGCTAGCCTCTTCAGCCAAGAGAGCTCTCCAAAAGAGACCTACTTCCTGTCTGATTGTCTTTATATAGACTTTCTATTCTGCTTTCTCATTGGTTGTAAACCCAACCACATGACTGCCTCATCATGCCTGTCTGTACAGACCTCCATGTCTTCTATGGTTGGTATTGAGATTAAAGGCATGTGTCTCCAATGCTGACTCTATCCTTGACCACACAGAGATCTACCTAGCTCTGCCTACCAAGTGTTGGGATTAAAGGTGTGCACCACCACCGCCCAGCTTTTGCTATGGCTCTAATAGCTCTGACTCCCAGGCAACTTTATTTATTAACATACAAATAAAATCACATTTCAGTACAAATAAAATATCACCTTAGTGTTTTAATTACATTTACTACATTTAAATATTGTGTGTGTGTGTGTGTGTGTGTGTGTGTGTGTGTGTGTGTGTGTGTTAGTAAATAAACTGGAAAATATATCATGTATCTGGTATGTTGATGGATACTGGAGCCCTTGGTGGATACTGGAAGAGAAATGAAGGAAACTTTTGGAAAGAAGAATCTAATAATTATTTGTACCCTTCATGCTAGATACTTCTATTCTGCAAAATTTTACTGTATACACTTGATATGTTCAAATATCAATATAGATGTCAATGTAATATATGTTTCTATAGTTATATCTACAAATCTGAAAGTGTCAAAACATCATTCTTTTAAAATACTTTTTCCAGGATATCTCTGGGAAAAAAAGCAAAGATCTAGCTTTGAGCCTCATGCATTCCACTGGGCATTCTGTCAAATGTATTAATCTTATAACATTACCCATATTAAAATAGTGCTCATCATTTATTTGACTATTTTTCCTCTCTTTATCACTTCATCTGTGGGTTTCCCACTTAACCCAAGCTTCTACTGTGTCTATTATGTAATTCAAACAACCCACTTAACTGTGTAGCTGAACAATTATGTATTACATATTCAGGTTATCCAATTTGTTATTGTTTTTATATTTAAAAAAATATTCATTTTACATACCAACCACAGATCCTCCTTTTATCCCTCACCCCACTCCCCCCACCCTGCCCCCACCATCCATTCCCTATCCGCTCCTCCAAAGGAGTAAGGCCTCTCATAGGGAGTCAGCAAAGCCTGGTACGTTCAGTTGAAGCTGGACCAAGTCCCTTACCCCTGCATCAAGGTTGAGAAATGCATCCCACCTTAGGTAATGGGCTCCAGAAATCCTGCTTATGCACCAGGGATAGATAGATCCTGATCCCACTGCCAGGGCCCCCTCAAACAGACCAAGCTGCACAACAGTATTCCTTATGCAGAGGGCCTAGTCTGATCCCATGCAGGTTCCACAGTTGTCTTTCTAAATTTTGTGAATTCATATGAGCTTGATTCAGTTGTCTCTGTAGATTTTCCCATTATGATCTTGACCACCTGCCTTACTGATATAATCCCTCTTTCTTCTCTTTGACTGGACTCCCAGAGCTTGGCCTGGTGCTTGGCTATGGATCTCTGCATCTGCTTCCAACAGTTACTGGATGAAGGCTCTATGATGACAATTAGCATATTCACCCATCTGATTACCAGGGGAGTGGCCTACAGATCTAAACAGAGAATTCTCAAAAGAAGAATCTTAATGGCCACATTTAAGGAATTGCTCAACATCCTTAGTCATCAGGGAAATGCAAATCAAAATGACTCAGAGATACCATCTTACACCTGTCAGAATGGATAAGATCAAAAACACTGATGACAGCTTATGTTGGAGAGGATGTGCAGCAAGGGGAACATTCCTACACTGTTGGTAGGAGTACAAACTTGTACAGTCACTTTGGAAATCAATATGGCAGTCTCTCAGAAAATTGAGAATCAATCTACCTCAACACCCAGTGATACCACTCTTGGGCTTATACCCCAGGCATGCTCAAATCATACCATAAGGACACTTATTCGACTATGTTCATAGAAGCTTTATTCTTAATAGCCAGAACCTAGAAGCAACCTAGATGACCCTCAACCAAAGAATGGATAAAGAAAATGTGGTACATATACACAATGGACTATTACCTAGCTGTAAAAACAATGTCATCATGAAATTTACAGGCAAATAGATGGAACTATAAAATATCATCCTGAGTGTGGTAACCCAGACTCATAAAGACGAACATTGTATGTACTCACTCATAAGTGGATACCAGATGTAAAGCAAAGGATAATCAGACTACAACCCACAGCTCCAGAGAAACTAGGAAACAAGGAGGACCCTAAGATAGACACATGGAATCACCTTGGGAAGGAGAAACAGAGGAGATATACACAAGTAAACTAGGGATTGGAGGGGCAATAGAGGTAGGGGATGAGAGATGAGAACATGGGGGAATGGGATGGTTGAGCTGGGAGAGGGATGGAGTGGGAGAGCAATGAAAGAGATACCTTGACAGAGGGAGACATTATGGGGATAGGCATAAACCTGGTGCTAGGGAAATTCCCAGGAATCTACAAGGACAACCCCAGATTAGACTACTAGCCATTTATTATTAATTATTTATACTGCATAATTTTTTAAACTTTAAGCAAAATTTTATTACACTAATGTCTCATAATCAGAGAGTTCTACTTTGTATACAATTATTTTTACTCCTTACACACACAAAAAAAACTGCTTCTGAACTTTTCATCTGGTGATGGAAGCACTACAGGCCTGAGTATAACAGTATAGTAGAAGTGCTTCAGTTATTTAAGTTGAAATCAGTACACTGATATAGATATATGTCTCTTGCAATGTCTGGAATGTAAAAATGAGTCTACTCAAATACACAAAATAAATTATACATAGGCATAGACAATGACAGCAGTAAGCCATTATGTATTCTCACCTGAAACCAGTAGCTGGTAGTTACTTTCCTCAGGTGACATCACTGAATTTATTGCTTTGAGCTTCCTGATTCCATTCACTGATAAGATCATTAATAAGAACAAAATACTGTTGTACCACTTACTATATGCCACCACCCCATAATCCTACCCACTGGGTCCATTCCAGCATCTTTCTGTTATTTAGGGATTTCTATCACTACAGCTTCTGGTGGTTAACAGAGAGGTCACCCATGACAGCATCCAGTAAAGCAGTTCTTAAAACCTTTGTTAGATCAATGATTTCCTTTTCTACCATATTCACAAATGAGCATAGTATCAGAGTCTTTATCAAGTTCATGCCTTCAATACTTCCAATTCATTGTACAGTGTTTTCCTGTCCTTCACTGTGATGATGCCCTATCTTCAAATCTTTTTCATTGATTTAGAAATGATGTTTTCTTTGGTTGTTTTTTTTTTCTTTTTGGTTTTGTTTTGTCTCCATTAGCATAAATTGTAGCAACCAAAGCACTTTCTTCACTGGTTGCCACAGGTTTTGAATGCTTTGTAAGTTTAGCAATTACAGTATCAACAGCAAACATCACACCTCTTCTGATTTCCACTGGATTAGCACCTTTGCTGATCTGCCAACCTTCTCAAAGCCTCTCTTGGCAACTGAACAAGTGAGAGCAGTGGCAGTGGTGGTGCCATCCCCATCCTCTTCATTTGTGGTATTGGCCACATCTTGAACAAGTTTTACTCTGATACTTTTATATTTATCCTTTACATCAATGACTTTACAACTATTACCCCATCTTTTATGATTTTGGGATTTCCCCAACACTGTTCAATCATTGCTGTTTTTACTTTTGGCCCCATTGTAACTGCTACAGACAGCATCAGCTAAAAGGTCTACATATTGCAGTATGAAAGCTCAGGCATCCGTTTCAAATTTTACAACTTTGGTATAGGCGTGAGTGAGATGAGGAGCCAGTGCCCAAGACACTGGTATCATCTGATCATCAGGTGAAAGACTGTGGGTAGTCAAAGCATTTCTGCGCACAGCATCAGTAGTGGACATGATGAGTCAGGGCATCAGGAACCAGGGAGAGTTCTTACATAATTTTCATAATGCCTTTATCTCTATGGGAATTTAAAAATATTATATTTTATACATATATTTGTTTACATCAAAAGATACACAATTAAAGTCACAATTCAATTAGTTTGGATGTAAGTATAAACTCTTAACTCCACTCCTGCAAACTATAGCATAAACCTATTGATCACTTCTAAAAGTTTGTGTCTGTCCTCTAATTTGTTGCTCTAATCCCTGTTCCTTAAATTTTTATATTGTGTTCAGAGCTTTAAAGATATATTTCAAGCAGTTTGTAGGGATGCAGTGCAATGCTGTGGACAATAGAGATACAGAAGAAAATCACTGGATATTATTCACCTAGTGTTTCTGAAACTGTAAACACTTTGACTACCATTTCCCATGTCTGTACCCCTTTGCCCTTTGACAAATGTCATTGTAGGCTCTGCTTCTATGAGTTTGTATATTTAACATTATTTAAGGTTACTAGAAACACAGGTGCAAGGAACTATGTTTAAAATGTGGGGGAAATCATCTGACACAGATTGGGCACTTTTATCTTGTATTTCTCAACTTCCAGAATGGTTTTAAAGGAGAGGGCCAAGATGCTCCATGCAAGTCTCTGCCTCCTATATTTTAGCCCTGATACAGATCTACTCAGTTGTATCTTTAGTGGGCTTTCCTGTGGTTCAGGCTGCTGTAGACCACCCACAGCAAGAATCAAGTATTAAAATCTGTATCCATGTACTGGCTTCTATATAGATCCTGAACAGTATAAGAGATAAGGGTTAGATTCATTGTACAGAGCCCTCACTAGGAATTTTCCAAGCAAAGCCAGCCAGGCCTGGATGACCCTCAGACTCAGGTCTACTAGAGCTACCAATATGCAAACCATGCCAGAAAATCCAGAGGAAACAATTCCAAACTCTGAAAACTTTCATGCTTGCATTATTGATCAAAACAATTGAGTTGATGCTACCTGTAATCTTGAGCACCCAACTTTAACTTTCACACATCCAAAAGGGAGAACACTGAAACAGGATTATTGTCCAGTCTAAAAATTTAATATTGTTTACCCTGTTGAGTTTTACAGTTTATTCCAAAACTTTCTATCCTATGTTTCTGTATTTCTTCCATTTTGAATAGTAATATTCACACTGTGTTATATCCATTGGTGTATTTTGAAAGCATAACTTCTTTTATTTTGTAGGCAGCAATAGGAAGAATCTTTGCTTACAATAAATTCTACTTTGAATTTCATCTATATTTGATTTAAGTGATATTTACATGAGAGTGTGAAGATCAGATTTTTGAAATGATATTAGAATTAGTTAATATTTGTGGACTTTTGAGATGGTATGGATATATGTTACATATGAGAAAAACATGTATTTTGAGGAGCAAGGGCAGAATGCTCTGGTAGTCATATGCTAGCAAAAAGAAACATTTGGCCAGAAGGGGGAAAGGATAAGAGAAAATAATGAAAAGGCTTTGATCAAAGAACATTACATTGTGTGTGTATGTATGTGTGTGTGTATACATATATGTATATATATGTGTGAACTTATGAAATGATAAATTAATTTTGGAAAAGGAACATTTAATCTCAGTGTAATAATAATAATAGGTGGGGTTTGGGATATGGGATTACACTGTGAAGTTTTATTTTCATAAATGACAAAAGTGTTCTTATAAAATGAAACTGAATTAACCATCTTTGAAACAAATTGAGCTCTCACCTTTTATCAAATGTAGTACCTTGGTCATAGACTGTTTAGCCTTGGGAATGATGAGCAATAAACACATGTTGTTTGTAAATTAACCAATGTAAGATATTTTGGACTTAGGGAACTAAGATACAGATAAGCTTCAGAGCATACATCACTCTATCTCAAATTTGCTTATTATCTCTTTGGTTTTATATCCACAAATGACTGAGACCAATTTCTCTGGATTGTAGTTTTATTTAACTTTGATGGGATCTCCACATTTGTGTATCTTTATCAGTCACCTTAGCTTAATACAAGGAATAATCACTGGGAACTACTCTTTCTGTGATCCAGATATTGAGTCTTGCCATGATTAATTCCTGTTTGCCATGGTCCCACCAAGAAATTCTTACTTCCATAAAATCATATATGGTACTTTATGTTCTGTTTTTCATATCTCTTTTTCTTCTGTTTATTCTTAGGTTTGGAGGAGTAAAAGTGTGTAGGGAATCAACAGTGTTGCTGTTTTTTTTTCAGTTTGTGTAACTGACTTTTAATATCTTTTTATCTCCCTGTTTCTCTCAAATTATCTCTGTAACTGGTGCTAAATGATCCCTTTCTTCACATTGTCCAAAACGGGGAACTTCTATATTCTGAATAATATTTGAGTTTCAATAACAATTGAAAACTCTACTGTATATCAGAGGAACATAAATTAGAACTCTGATCACAAATAAAAAGCTTTCATTTTGCCTGTCTCAAACTTCTTTCAGCTGTCTGTACCTTTGATTTCCATGCACATGAATTATATCTCACAGATTTCTCCAGCTTGCTTAAGAAATACAGACAGCTAAAGCTCCCATATTTTCTTGAATTTTCACAGTTGGTCTTGTGAATTAGAGACAACTGCCCCTAAAGCTCCTATATTTTCTTGAATTTTCACAGTTGGTGTTGTGAATTAGAGACAACTGCCCACAGTATATTGCCACTACATATCTCATAAGGTTCATTCTAAAATTTAGTTATATTAAAATTTTTATTTCTCTTGTTATTTGTCTTTTCAGTGTTTTATATAAGAACAAGTTAAGCTAATAAACACATTGAAATAATATTATAGCAAAGTTTTATATACTCACACACCTGATACTCTAAATGCTAGCATCTGGTATATTATTGTCATACATACTTCAGTAGTGTTGCTCATGACTTGTATACAAAATGCCAGATTGTATTCAGATAGCTCTAGCATTTCAATGCACATTTTTATTTGTTCTTAGGACTATTCAGGATACTGCACCACATTTACTTGTCAATTTTCCTTCATTTATTATGATCTGTGTCAGCTTCTTAGTTTTTTCCTTACTTATTTTACAGAACTGTGAATCTTTTGAAGAATACTGATTAGATATTTTGTGACTTGACCCCACACTAAATTTATATTATGTTTTATCATGACCATGCTTAGATTGTAAGAATTTGGGATAAATCAAAAAAGTAAAATGTCTCTTTCTCATCATAGGGTGTCAAGATATACATGTTTGCATCAATATTAAAGAATTTACAGGCTAAATTTTTTCCTGTCCCATTCCTAGGATGAGCCATCTCAGCATAAAGACTTGGTTCTTTTTGTTAAAAGTGGTATCCTGGACATACACACTAACTTAGGTATGTTCACATATCTAACTATCTTGATGTATTTATATATCTGCTCATATATTCAAATAAGTAATCCCTATTAATATCTCCTGCTATAATTGAACAAGGTTCTTATTAGCAACGTTCTTTGAGAGTTAGACACCTGAGTCTCATCATATTTCTAACTGAATTTTTAAACCCAATATACAATAAATATAAATCCAAAGGTAATTTCAAAAATCACTAACATGAAATCATCTTACCAATCACTCTACAGTACTTACATAAAGTTTTCATCTTTAGGTTTAAGATACGCCATCAAAACACTGTTCTCTTTGGAACACTCGGGGCTAAATGGAATTTCTCCATCAAATCCTTGCTCCCTTGTGGCTCAGGGAACCCCAAAGAAGAGGAAGCAGAAAGAACATAAGGGCCAGAGGGGCTAAGGTGAGCAAAAAATAAGGCCTGCTAAATCAGCATGATAGATGCATATTTGAACTCACAGAGACTGATGCGGAATGCACCATGAATGCAGAGGTCCACCAGAAGGAGTCATAGAACTGAAAGGAAACTAGATGCATGCCCCATCCAAAACCCAGAAACTATCTCCAATTAATAACCACCTGCAAATGAAAAAAATTACTTTTTCTATTTTTATGACTGAGTATTAGTTGAAATATTAAGGCAACTCCATGTAGTTAAAAAGGGAGGTTTATTTTATGGGGTAACTTACAAGTGAAGGGATAGGTTACAGGGTCTGGGAAAGATGTAGCGCAGTCTGGCGGTGTTCTTTGGAGAACTCTGCTCGGTCTACCTCCAGTGTCCAGGGTCCAGGGTCCAGGAACCAAGAGAAGGCAGCGCATTCGGATCTCGGATCTTCAGGGCCCTCTCTTGGCCCCGCCTTGTAGGCATGATAGTTATGGAAGCCTCAATGGGGGTTGGAACTTTCAGACCAAAGCTGGAATGGCTACCCACTACAACTGAGTAGTTGTATTCTATATTTATGGTCATTCTTACACATTCATCAGTTGATAACTATCTAATTATTTTCCAGTGTTTCATCTATGTTGAAAAATGCCATGAATATGGAATCTGCAATTTTATTTTATATCTGTGTCTGTACATGGAGGGTCTTATGCCTTCTTTTTTCATTTTAAACCTCTTAAATTTTCTTTGGTTTTATTTATTATGGACAGAATCCCTATTTGATGGTGAATAATAGAAAGAAGGGAAAATTTCCTTATCTTGCCAAAGCATACACCAAAAAAGCACTTTTTCTTACATTGTTAAAACAACTACTTTTATGTTGTATGAACAGTCTTTTCTAATTTGAACAATACCTCTTGTATGTTTTATTTTGTTGAAGAGTTTTGGTCAATAATTGTTGTGGTTGATACATTTCTTTAAAAGATTTTATGCATCCACTGGGTTGACCACATGATATTATTTAACATCTTAGTGAATATAGAAAAATTGCAATTATTTATTTTGAATAATGGAAACATTTAACAGGTCAAAGATGAATTTGTTTAGTACTTTTCAAGTTATATTTAATTTCCTAATATTTCTGATCATAGTCAATAGTATTAATTTATTTTAGTAATATAATTTAGTTCTGTAACTATGAAAATATTGTTCTCATAAAATTAATGATCACACTTGTGCAAACTTATAAATGAATGTTGTTATGGTTTCAGTGAGCAATGCATCCCATAATCTCATGTGTTTGAAAACATGATTCCCAGCTGGTGATGATGTTTTAGGAATCTTGTGGATATGTTGGCTAGCTTGAAGATGTAGGATTTTGAACTGTGGCTTAAGAGTTATTGTGTGATACTTGTTTCTGCCCAAGATCTTTATTTGTTAATTGTCATCATGATATAACCAGATTCTAATCTGGCTCCCTATCACTGAACTGCCACAATTATCATGAACTCCCTACATTGATTAAGTAACTGTAACATCTAAAATTATGAGCCAGAATTAATCCTCCCCTCTTAAGTTTCATTTTTCAAATATTTCATCACAGCAAAAAGAAAAGTCACTAAATATAACTTGTATGTCTTCCTTAAGTATTTGGAAAGATAGTCAATAAAATTATTTGATGTTGAAATATTCTTAAAAGGATATTTTAAACCGTCACTTAAATTTAATTTATAGATAAATGGATGTTAAGCATATCTTCCAGAATCAGTTTTACCAGTTTGGAAATAATCCTGGTCAATGTCCCTCATTTTCTAGCAGATACACAGAAGACTGACTCTTATATGTGTTGTCTGAAAGTGCAGACACGTGAATAAATTTCAGCAACTAGGGCTATGGAGAAAAGAGATGATAGTTGTATTCAGTATGCAAGTTAATAACAGAAATCTATCCCCTAAATTCTGCGTGTAGGGTGGGAGGGTTATAGAAACTTTACTTTTTCTAGGAAAGGAATTAGTTTGGCATAGAATTAAATGATACATTTTTCATGATACTACCATAAATCACCATCTTCAGTCTTGCTTATATAAAAGTATGACTCACTTTAGACACTTGGTGGTGGAAAACTTGGAACAAAAATTGTGATGAATCATCAATGTGATAAAAATGCTACAAGAATCCCAGGAAAATCTAATTAGTAAGGTTTTTCCTCAAGACAACACTATTATATGTCAATTGGGAGGGGCAGTTAATATTTCCAATGTACAGACTCTAAAAGAGGCATGGAAAAGATGAAGAAACAGGGAACTGTGTTCTAAATACAGGAATAGCATTAATACTCTGAATGAACCCTAATTGTATGTAGTTGTAGAATTTACCTGACAGAAGAATGAAAACTATCTTCTTAAAAGTGATCACCAAGGTCAGGAAAAAAATGAATACACAAATAAAGAATTGAAAAGTAGTTAAATTTCAAAAAAAGCAAATAATATAGTCTGAGCATTTTACTAAAGTTCAAAATCCAATTTAGACAAGTTTATGTTAACTGAACATGTTCCATTGGTTATTATTCAGTAAAAAGAATAGAACAAAGAAGGAGT
The DNA here is from genome assembly GCF_007827085.1 of Peromyscus californicus insignis. Taxonomy (NCBI): domain Eukaryota; kingdom Metazoa; phylum Chordata; class Mammalia; order Rodentia; family Cricetidae; genus Peromyscus; species Peromyscus californicus. Next base: position 70,522,455 of record NW_026294391.1, on the reverse strand, counting down.
AAACTTAAAAGACAATTACAACACCATCAATAAATTCAGTATGTTTTATAGAATCCTCAAAAGGAAAACAGAGATTAGAGAGATAGAGATTACTCAAAAAATAATGAGTGAAAACTTCTGACACCTTGGGAAAGAAAGCAATATCATCGTGTTCCAGGGCACCTACAGGACCTCAATATAAATAATTCCAATAAACTTGCAATGAGAGATATTTTAATAGTCAAATTCTCAAAAGTCAAAGACAAAGAGAATTTTGAAAGCAGAAGTAGCACAGTTTTAGCATAGAAGTGAAAGTTTATAGACAGTTAACAAAAAGGTTACAGATCAGGAGAGGACATGATGATGTATTCAAAATGTTGGAAGTCTTTTTACTTTTTTAGATTTATTTATTTTATTGTGTACAGCATGAGAGTTTTGCTTACATATATGTATGTTCAGCACTTACATACGTGATATTCATGGACATCAGAAGAGAGTATCAAATGCCTTGGTACTGGAGTGACCATTACTTGTGAACCACCATGTCTGTGAGAGGATATGAACCTGGTTTCTCTCCAATAGCAACAAGTGTTCTTAACTGATGAACCTTCTCTACAGCACAGAGTATATTTATTTTAATAAAACAAACACAGTACACATACTAAAACTGTTTTTCAAAAGTAAAAAATGGATGAAAAATTTCACAGAAAAACAAATGTTGCTCTAACACATGACTATCAGAACTGCCTTACAGGAATGCTAAATGGAGTCCTTCATCTTGAAGTAAGAGTGTTACATATTTTCATTGTAGCAGAATTTGCATAATATAAACCTCTTAGCAAAATTAAATATAGACATGAATATTAAATGCTATATTACTCTGAAGATATCAAATAAATCACTTGACTTAAGTGTAGAAGCTGATATGCTAACCTGTTAATGGATGCAAAATAAAATTATAAAACATGGTATCAATAACATAAATTATGAAAGCATAAAATAATATAAAGATATTGAAGGTCACAGCATATACTATTTGAGAGACTAGGGAGTGGCTCACCAAATAAGAACCCTTGCTAAAACATAAGGACTTGAGTTCACATCCTTACTATACAAGTAAATGTTACTGGGCATTATAACAATATATGTCAATGGGTACAATAGTTACAGAAGTGTTATTGGAGTGACCACTGCCTTCTGATTGGCTTGAAGGCCCACTTCACAGGAGGGAACACATGCCTGGTTCTGGAACTGTGGCCAAGAAGCTATGGTTAGGGAATTCATAGGCCTTAAATATGAACATACTACTATTATTTTGTTAAATAGAAGGAATACAAAACTGTGTGTGCCTACAAAAGACCTGTGCAAAAACAACCCCGTCAACATTCTACCATGGAATTGGAAGGAGACTCATGAACACCTATCTTTAATTGAGGAGCTATGGGCATTTGGTGCCTATTGATAGAGATAGAATTATTATTATTATTATTATTATTATTATTATTATTATTATTATTATTATTATTTGAGACAGGGTTTCTCTGTGTAGCTTTGTGCCTTTCCTGGATCTCCATCTGTAGACCAGGCTGGCCTCGAACTCACAAAGATCTGCCTGCCTCTGCCTCCCAAGTGCTGGGGTTAAAGGCGTGTGCCACCACCGCCCGGCTAGAATTATTATTTTTAAGACTTTGACTCCTGTCAGGTCAGCCAAAATCAGTCAACCTATATGCAAAACTATATGGGTAGCTCAAATTTGATTTTTCATGTTACTAAAAAGAAGAAAAAGAGGAGGATGGCATGAACTTGGGAGGGAATAGAGGTAGGAGAAATGAACGTATATATAGGAGGAGTTGGGGAGAAGCTATGAGTCAAAGTGACCAAAATATGTTGTATGTATATACAGAATTCTCAGGGTATTAGTAAATTATTATGTCCTTTTAAAAGACGCATGCTCCTGCAACCCCTTTACTGTGGAGCACAGGATTGCTTCGGTTTGGAAGTAAGAATGCTAGTAAAAGCAGAGGTGGTAAATGACATCAAGGAAAGAGTCTTATTTGAACACAGCAAGGCAGCTGTATATATGAATTTACAGTGGTTGTGAGAGAATGCATATGACTGACAGAAGTCTAAAATGGAACAAATATCAGTCTGGAGAATGGAGTTGGGCACACAGTCCCATCCCTAGCCATGGAGTGGCTGGCAACTAATTACTGATGGAAAAGAGAGACTCAGTTTTCTTTAAGAGTATGCCACCTGGTAGATCAGCCATGCTCTGGTTTTATTTATGTCAAACTGTGTAAGTGTAGTTTCAGTTCACAAGAGTGGTAGGCTCCATTACAGAAATACAAAGAAGTAAAAGTTATAAAAAAAATCACACTTCATATGTAAAAGCATCCTCTAAAAACTTACTTTGATAATTTCCATTGCTTAACTTGATCTATTCTTGCTGTGTGCCGCAAGAATATATCGTAAGAACTCAGCTGGTTATGGCAAAGTCACTACCTGGAGGGATCAAAGAATTCCTCCAGAGGAAGCCAAATTCCAAGGAGCTTTTGGTGTTATTTGGCTTGTTATATATCAGTTGTATTCTGTTATGAAAACCATGTGTGCCTTCATGGTTTTCCCAATTGATTTTTCCCTAAGAAGGACTAACAGTGTGGACTGATCACTCTCTGGACATACACATTCAAGGTATTTGGAGAACAGCCTCAGGAAAGATGTCCTCTAGAATCAGATATCTCCCTTAGCCACTTTCAAGGACTAGCAGTAATAACAGTCCACATGCAAGTCTCCTGATTTAAGGTAAGCTCCACAAAGAGACACCACCTAGGTCAGGTGGATGTTAAGTAATAGCTTTACACAATTTATCGGACCCTCCTTTCTTACAGCCTTACTAACTTTATAGACCTCTAACTCCTTACCTAACCACTTCTAGGAATATTTAGATAACTTTCTGCGCTGACAGCTATGCTCAGCCAGAACCCCAGTTCAAGCCTCCCTGTAATTATCATCATTGGCAGCATCCGGCCAGGTCCATCCCCAGTTGGAGGAAAGTACCTTATCAGAGATACCTCTGTACTCTCTAAGAACAGACTTAAGCGTCCAGACTACATGTTTGAGAAGGCCTGGCAGATGTGCCAATTAAGCTTACCTTCCTCCTTTCCCAAATCTTACCTCTAGTTCCAGATCTCCCTTTAACTATCACCAGAGGCATCTAGCTGTACACAGGTTGCTTAGGAACCGAGCATACTTACATACATACAGCAGATAGCTTGGACAGATATGAATCATGGGAAAAAAGAAGGCAGTTTTATTTTCTCCCATTGACCTAGCAACTTACAGAGTCTTAACATTTTCTACCAATCACATTTAAGACTATAGTGGAGCACATAAGTTCCCTCTTCTTACATGTTGCCTGAATTTAGCCTTTAGTTAATTCATTTCCCCATTAGTCACTTCCCTTTTGGGTTGTAAATGATAATTAATGGTTATTGCCTCTCTATGTGATTCTTATCACCCCTCCATTTGACCCTGGAAGCCTGGCTTTACACTGCCAAAGATTACTGCTTGTAAGTGTATATATACCGGGACTTCCAGGGCACAGGACAGAGAAGAGAAAAGAGAATGGAAGAACTAGGTGGGTAAAAACTTGAGAGAAACAAACTGAGATGGGGAAGAACTAGATTGAAGGGCTAGAAGGGAGTACTAGAGGAATGAGATGGAAGGTGAGGAAGAGCCAGATGGGGAAGTACTAGTTAGGTAAGAACAAGATGAAAAGGGCCTAGATGAATCAGAATTAAGACGAGAGAATTAAGATAGAACTTAGTGGGAGCAGTACATAAATAGAGAGAGAAATAAGGCAAGAAAGGAGGTAGGCAGGAGAACAGAACTGAAGCTGGGTATAAAGGATGTTATCCCAGAGGAATTAAAGCAAGTGAACTATAGAGCTCAGTGTACTGAGATGCTATTTCCCAAAAATAGTTCTTGCCGTTAGTAGTTCTCTCTCCTGAGCCCCTGGGATGTATAATATTAAGGCGGGTCCCTCTAATATTATATAAGATATTCTTTCACAAATAATGATTCTCTTACCATTTCTAATTTGGAACTATAGTTCCTCCAATAATTTTACAGAAAAATGTTTTTCTCATCAAGGTCACATCACCCTTCACTATTTGTCTACATATTTCTTTTCAGTTTTTTACAGGGACTAGTCATAAACATGGAGAAAAATAGAGAGCTATGATTCCCTGAACACTTTTTTCTTCTATTTACAATTTTGAACATTTCTTCTGTACTGAACTCCACATTTATTGTTTCTTAAGTTATCTCATTTATTATGTTCAAAATGAAGTAGGTAGTACTGTGATACTTCAGTATTACATGAATAGCAGAAGGAACACAGGACTTAAATAACCTACATAATGTGAAAAACCCAACTTCATTCTAATTCAGCCTTTTGTAATGCCAGAGTCCATATTCTCAACAAAATCCCAATAGAATTCTTAGAAAAGTCAGTAGAACGTATTACTTAAGAGTCCATATTCTTTTTTTTTTTTAAAAAGAGTCCATATTCGTAATAATATCAATAAATTTCAAGGAAAATCAGCCATGTACTACACTATATAAACTTCAAGTCAAAAAACACAAGACAAAAAGAACTTTAATTACGAAAAAGGAATCAATTCACAAGGAATATGAAGAAAACACACACACACACACACACAGAGACACACTGTAATGTATTCATAACACGTCAAAACACTGAAATATACAAAGCAAACACTGGCAGAACTCAAAATAAAAAAGAAACACAGGAATACTATGAGATTTCAACCTCTTTTAATAACGTATGGAATAACTAGAATATCAACAAATAAACAATAAACTTCAACATCATTCTGAACAAATGGACCTGTATTTTGAATTCAACAATTTTTCAAGCACTTTTGGAAAATTCTCCAGAAGAAACTACATGTAAATTTCCAAGAAGATTTATGAATAAATATAATAAGAATCAAGTCTTTCCAAATATCATCTGAACATATTTGACTGAAACTAGAATCCTATAACAGAATATATTTAACTGAAATTAAAGAACAATGAGAGCAGAAAAACTGAAGAATTCACAGATATGAGTCTATAAACTTCTGCTAAGTCAATGAAAGAAATCTAAAAAGTTTCAGAATATTCTGAGAAAAATTAAAATAAAACAAAAAATTTACCAAGTGGATAAAAAGATGGTAACTTATGGTGACATTTTACTCAAAGGAATATGTATCTAAAATAAATATTTTAACAATACACAAAGAGAAACTAGAAAAGAGTAAACTAAGTCAAAGTTAGCAGAAATTAGGAGATAATTAGCATTAGAAATTAAAATAAACAAAATAGAATGTGAAAATTCAATAGGAAAATCCAGACTAAGAATTAAATATTTTGAAAGAAATCCCAGATTGAATAATATTTTAAAGGATTAAATACAGTTTTAAATGAAAAAAAAGAGACATTATATCTGATTCCAGAGAAACAAAGGGTCATTAAAAGATGGATTTGGCATGTCAGGTTACTCCTTTAATCCCAGCACTCAGGTTGCTGAGTCAAGCAATTTGAAATGAGTTTAAGGCCAGTCTGGTTTATATGGTGACTTCTAGTTAAACCTGGATACAATGTAAGATACTGTCTCAGTAACAAAATAACAAATCTCTGAAAATTATGAACATTTAAATGATAAGAAATCAATTAACCAGAAGAAATGGACAAATTCCTAAAATACACAAACTATAAAGCAAGAATCATAAAGAAATAGAGTGTCTCTTATTCTGTGTGGGCTTCTTTTCACAAGTGGTCTGCCCAGCTGGATCAAGAACAGAGAGGGAGAACAAGGAAAAAGAGACCATGATAAATGAGGACCCCATGGGAATAGGAAGAAGCAAAGTGCTAGAGAGGTCCCCAGAAATCCACAAACATACTTCCACAATAGACTACTGGCAATGGTCTAGAGAAAGCCCAAGCTGATCTACTCTGATGATCAAATGGCCAAACACCCTAATGGTCGTGCTAGAACTCTAATCCAATGACTGATGGAAGCCGATGCAGAGATCCATGGCCAGGCCCCAGGTGGAGCTCCGGGAGTCCAATCGGCGAGAAAGAGGAGGGACTGTATGAGCGAGAATTGTTGAGACCATGATTGGAAAAAGCACAGGGACAAATGGCCAAACTAGTGGAAACACATGAACTATGAACCAATAGTTGAGGAGCCCCCAACTGAATCAGACCCTCTGGATAAGTGATACAGTTGATTAGCTTGAACTGTTTGGGAGGCCCCCAGGAAGTGTGACCGGGACCTGTCCTTAGTGCATGAGCTGGCTGTTTGGAGCCTGGGGCCTATGCAGGGACACTTTGCTCAGCCTGGGTAAAGGGAGGGCGGGACTGGACCTGCCTTGACGGAATCTACCAGGCTGAGCTGAATCCCCAGGGGAGTCCTTGCCCTGGAGGAGATGGGAATGGGGAGTGGGCTGAGGGGAGGGCGGGGGGGGGGGCAGGAGAAGGGAGGACAGGGGAATCCGTGACTGATATGTAAAATTAAATTATGAAATAAAAAATAAAATAAAATAAAAAATAAAATGCTTAAATGCAAAAATACCAAACCAAACAAAAACAAAACAAAAACACAAGTGGTCTGCCCTAGACACATATGCAAGGAACAGCACCTAATTGATCTCTGCAGGTTGTACTTACATATGCATATGCCTACATACATACCCACATACATATATACACATGTGTACATGTGTGTACATACCTATGTATATGTACATATACATACATATGAGTGTGCATTTGTATATAACAATTAAGAAGAGGTCATGAATTTGAGGGAGGAGGGAGTCAAGATGTGGGACATGTGAGCAACTGGAGGGAGAGAGTGAGGTGGAAATGTAAGTACTGTGTTCATGTATGACACTGTCGGAATAAAGCAGATGTACTGACCAGACCTTCTTACCTCCCTCTTATTCTCTTTCATCTAGGCATCAAAAGTAAGACTACCTTTGTATCATGTCAGGGATTTTGTTGGAAAAACAAAAGTTTACAAATACTGACTGATTACATCTGTCAATATTCTTGGCACAAGTCCTTGGTGTTGAATTCATTATATATTCAATGAATGTGCTGACAAGCAAAAAATAAATTTTAAGTTAAAGGAAAATAAACTAAGTATGAAGAGGTACATAACAAGTGATAGATTATTCAGTGATTAAAATTTAGATTAAGAACCTCAGGACCAGATCAAGATGATTTCATGATGAGTTCATTCCATATCTAAGAAAGAAAAAAATTAAGAGAAGAAACTATTTTCAATAAAAATAAATTTACTTGCATAGAAAAATAGAAAATCTATACAAAATATATCAGTGGGAAATGGAAAACTCTCTTACTACTATAAATGTTTTATTCTACTATATTTATTCTATAATGAAATGTTTAGGAAAGAAATAATTAGCAATTTTTGATACTCTTTAATTCCTTTTGTCAGTGTATACCCTCATTTTTATTTTACCCATTTTGAAAATTTGTTATTACCATTTTTACAGTTTCAAGGACATTTGGGAAAGAGAAAGAGATTCTTCTTTTACCATCTTTAATAATAGCTTTCTGGTGTTCTGTGTAATTGCATAATCTTACTTAAACAGCAGTAAACAGACTCCTTAGTAATACGAAAAAAGAAAAAGAAAAAATGCCAATGCTTTTCAAAATGTAGAAAATGGAAAGTGTAATTTAATGATGTTTACATTAACATAAGAGCAAAGCCAGATACACCCGAAAAGCAAACTGCTATTTGATATCTGTGGTATGAACGAATGCAAAAGTCTATGACAAAATACCAGCAAACTGAACTACTGGCAATTATCATAAGATCTGTGTACTAGAATAAAGAGAGGTTTATCCCTGGGATGCAAGGCTGATTGAACACACCTAAATAAACTAAGACTATCCCATAATAAAGATAAAGGATACACATCCTATGACTGTCAAGAGATACGGGGGAGCTAGAGAGGTGACTCCTGAAAGACTTGAAAGAACCTAATATTCAATATCCATGGGATAGTGTTTTAGCATTTCAGACCACAGATGTCATTTACAAAAGCCTTTTCTAGGGGACTATGCCAGTTAGTTTTATGTCACCTTGACACAAGGTATATTTGTATGAGAGAAGTGAACCTCAATTGAGAAAATGCCTCCTGAAGATCTGGCTGGAGCACACTTTCTTAATTAGGAATTAATGGGGGAGGGCCCAGCCAGTTTGGGGTAGGGACATCCTTTGGCTGGTGGTTCTGGCTTCTATAAGAAAGCAAGTTGAGAAAGCCATGATGAGCAAGCCATTAAGCATAAATCGTCCATGACTGCTGCCTCAGCTCCCGCCTCCATGTTCCTGCCCGGTTTTAGTTTCTGTCCTGACTTCCTTCAATGATGAAGAGTTTTTGGAAGTGTAAACCAAATAAACCCTTTCCTTTCCAAGTTTCTTTGGTCATAGTGTTTATCACAATAGTAACCCTAACTAAGACAGGCCCATCTTATCATCAGTGTCAGTGTTGGCTTGTAATCATTTGAGGTAGAATTCTGGTTTATGTGCTGCAAATGATCCTGTGTGGAGGGCAACATTGCTATGGGTTTTCTCATAGTAAAGAAAATGAACTTTAGCTTCTTGGATTTAGTTGATGAGGTGCTAGTGGACACTCCATTCATTTTATTCACTGCTCCCAGTCTGGATTCTATAAACAGTGAGATCCTTCAGATGGTTCATCGACAATGGACTCAATGTGTAATTCATTGAGAACAAGGAAATGAAAATCTACTAGTAGTAGCTACAGCAATAGAAAAGGGATCCAAATATTTAATGTAATGCCTACTTCCAGTAAGTTTGGGCTACCCTGTATAAACATGTGAAAGACTTAATTCACAGTAAGGAAAATAAATTTCCTGGTAATAGAAGAAGCACTGATTGGTCTACAAAATGTGAGTTCCTCAGAGGAGAAATGGTAGGTTTGTAAAAAAGGAAGTTTCTCAAAAAGAACGCAGGTGTAAACAGCAATTAGTAGAAAAAAAAAGAGATCTGAAACTCTTTTATATTGGAATAAATGCAGGACATATTAAGGTATTTTTATTCAGAAAGTTAATGATAAATGGCCCAAGAAACTTTAACAAGGTATCAGAAATACTACTACTGATTGTAATGACAAAACTAGTTTGTCTAGAGCTATAAACAATTCTGATATCTTGAGATACCATAGTTGTAAAGGGCAACAATGTATTTTTGTTCCTACTAGCATTAAAAAGAAACACCCACTCCCTCTAAAAAGGCAATACTTCAAAATTCTGTGTCACTGTTTCCTCAAGCCTTTAGGAAATAAGGAGCTGTTGACTCTGATATTGCTGTAATAGCCACAAAAGATAATGCCCCTTGGGAAATTGTGAAGGAGGCTTATACCTCGCTACATAAAATTAGAATGGCACAATGAGCATAGAGTTTCACATAATATCTTGAGGAAAAAGAGGTTATTATTGAATGTGAAGCAGATTTTTTAGATAAAAGAATTGATTTTTATTGGCACCTTTATTATTCAATAGCTTTAGTCCTAAGTGACACCTATTCCACTATTGTACAAAGATTTCATTGTATAGAGATGTTTGCAGATCACAAAGGAGATGTCTGTCAAATTCCCCATGATTTAACTTTTGACCATTTTCAATCAGTTTAATATGCTCCAGGATCCTCAGCTCCCACCCTACTCCTTACATCACAGTCTTAATGCATCTGTGATGCTTTGTATTGGAAACTAAGGTACCACATAGTTTTAATTTTTTAAAAAGTCACCCTGTAATTATTAGACATTCTAATTTCTATCCTATTCTTTATCAACAATAGTGCTAGAAGACCATTTTATCTGTCATGAGTAGTTCCAATGGCTTCTATGTTAGCTACCACAAATTCAGTATTTTCCTGGACCTCAGGCATCAATGAAGGGCAGTTGCTTCTATATTACTGATTAAATACATCAGAATCAACACACTCTCTTCATTTTTTTCTGGATATTTATATATTGGAAGGCAAATTGAAGTGCTGGCCAGAAATCATTCTGAAAACAAGGTATTTGTTTCAAATTAATAAGAAGTATTTTTTTTAAAGTTCTAGGTAAGTTAGCAGATAAGATTTGAGAAAACACCTGTCAGCTGTCTCGTCTCTTAAACTAAAATGGCCCATAATTGAAATACACTTTACCTCAGGATCACGCATTAATTCATTGCTCTCCGTTATTGACTCTTTGTTTAATATTACTAGCCATTTCAAACCCCTGCCACCTTGATTCTCCACAATGATGGAGAGAGTCTTTATATTGTCTGCTGCACAGTCCTAGAGCAACATGTCTTTGTTGCATACTAGTTACTAAAGGGAACAAAACCCATCACAAGGACTCCTCCCATCTCTCTGCATGCAGTGGTGACCACTATGATATGCTGAAGAATTAATCACCTTAGCAGCTTTACATAGTCACATAATCTTTGTCCTTTGTCTGTTTTCTAATTTTAATAAAATAAGAATTATTTTATTAAATTTTAATAAAATATCCCAACAGAGGCTACATAAGAGAGAAAGAGTATATTTTGTTCACAATTCCAGGTTAAAGTTCATCATTATGTAGACGTCAAGGGAATAGGAACCTGAAGAACCTAGTCACACTGCATTCATAGTCAAGAACAGAGAGCAGAGAATACATCCTTCCCTATGTTCAGTTAGTTCTCTCTTTACTTTCAATCCAGGACTGAACACATGAAACTCTGACACACAAATCCATGATTTATCTTTCTATCAGACTTAAACAAATTAAGAAAATCCCTCACAAGCATGCCCACAGGCCAAACTAATCTAGATAATGTCCCTTTGAAACATCCTTCCCAGGTGATTCTACATTGTGCTAAGTAGACAATGAAAATTAATTACCATGCTATTACAAATAAATTGTACCTTCCAAAATAGTTGTACTCTTGACACCAAATTCTGGAAGAATGTGGCTTCCTCTTTTCTTGACCCCTTTCTACCTGAAGGCTTCTTTAGATTTGGCAATATTACAACGCACTGACTACTTTGGGACAAATTGTCTGAAGAAGAAATGGAAACTGTATATAATATTGATGGTAATACCAGCATCACATGTAACACAGCTTGGTGAAGGGAGGCCACATTCATTCTGGACAAGATGCCATCAGTGTTCATTTGGATGCCCAATGTAAAGTTGTCATATATTTTTATGTGTTCACCAAAAGTATTTGAGCAGTCTTGCTTCGCTTAACCCAATGACAAAAGATAATTCCATTATTTAGCACATAGATTTATTGAACTGAACTGTTTGACAAGAGCTGGTGAATATAACCCCTGAATTTTGCATCTTTCAAAATGCTGTTCAGACAAGGGCTAATGGGCCTGAGGCTCTGCAATGAGTAAGATAAAATATAGCCCCAATTTTCCTTATTCAGTCCATCTTGGTGCCACTTTCAGTTATCACTATACGTGCATAAGACTTCTTAATCTTTCCCCTGACAGAGGGGGGCAGTGCTAAAAGGCCAAAGCTAAATGGTGGACTTCTAAAACAACTCACAGAAAAATTGCTGTTTATAATATTCATTATGCAATCAGATGTGACATTAGTTAATGGGATTTACTGTAATTTCCCCTTGAGAAGTATTCTCTACAGTTGACAGTAAAAAGACTATATTAAGACTTTTATTCCTTCAAAAATGGCCATGAATTTCAGTATGATAAATATCCACACAGATCTCATTCTGTCTTTTACCATTAGCCATGTCAAGGCTGAATTTACATTACTACCTTTGCTAAAAACCATCTGGTTGCCTCGAGGTCTCCCTATATTCTTGCTTGACATTAGGGCTCCAATTATGCAATACAATATATGCAACAATGGTTTCAGAAGCAAGATGGGCATTGGAATGTCTAGTTAGCATATCGCAGCATGTGATAGTTTAATTGAAAGCCCCCTCAATGAGATTCACTTTTGTATTAAGACTGAATTACTCTTAATTCAAGACCTTTGGACAGACTTACACCATTAATAATTTTAAATAAACTTTCCCACTAAACTTTTCTATATTTTAATGGGTATGTGTCTCATTTTATGTAGGGTTTTATTCATGAGATTCTTTAATAATGCATACTCATAGATGAATATGAAATTTTGATCTTGCCCTTAACAACTGGAGGCCAGATTTAGAGCAAGTATTATCTTAGGACCTATTGATGATCAACTACCCTACAAGACTATTATCTGCCCACTTTTATTATGAGACATAGGAACATAAATTTCCACCTCAAAGCTTTCCATATTATTCAAGTAATAATGGATAGATGATTAACCTTGTTTCATATTCTAATTACCTTAAAAAAACTGAAATTATATGGGACCTGTTTTCACGTATTGTGTGGCTGACAAAGGTGGAAATAAAGCCATCCCACTATGTAAAAATTACACTGAAAGAAATAACAATGTAAATTTCTTTCTACTTCACTTGATGAATACCAAAAAACAAAGAAATAAGCATTGGAAACCAAATGTCCCATAACAAGGTAATCAATTAAGTGACGCTTAGTTTTGTCATTGTTGACCTACTGCTATTATTGACATGAGTGATGTCATTGTTTTTTTTTATCTACCAGGTAAAACATTCCAAATATGATAACTAAATTGCCTATTTGTGTTGTGATATACCAAGTCCTGTATGAAAACCTGAGAACATAAATTGTCTTAACCAAATATAGTAAATTCAAAATTATGTGCACCACCAAATGTAAATTATCCAAACAATGAATGTCAAAGACTTTGAAGGATTGTCTTGTAATAACTGAAATGACATCCAACACAAGAGACCTATAGTAATTGTCTGTGTCAGAGTTCCAGACACAGCCCAGTGCATTTTAATTAGCAAGGAATCACTCTTTACTAACAATGTGCACCCAACTCAGGCTATATTATTTCAAACCTGCTTTCAGCATAACTATTTGAAGATTGACTAGAGAGGAGAAGTTTCACATAAAGGAAACAGGGTGCTCTCACAATCTAAACAGTACATATTTATCTCTCAAGCAAATAATGTAATTTGTTAAGCAGAAAGAAGCTAGCAAGCCCCTTATTTCTTTAAAACCATTGAGAATACTGTTAGTATATACACAAATGTGATACATACATCTGTGACAAATACCTACCATTCACTTTGATTCAATTGTGTATAACAAACATGAATATTAATAAGATACCACCTCAATGATTACCACTTTCGATTTCTGATACTTTTGAGATGTTTTTTTAAAGTAGCCATTTTTTACTTACACAAGAAGATTGTACAGTTGATGTTCATTTAGATAATGAGCTGCCAACTACCTATTTCTTCCCATAATTATTTGATAGGGCTTATCTTTTTAAAAATATTTTTTGGTAAATAGTAGATTTGACTCTCTAGACTCAATCTGGGAGACTACATTTGAGCCAATCTAATGTACCAGTGAATTTGTATATACTCTACTGTGACTTTGATTATGAGATAGAATTTCCAATCCTTTTTTATCCAAAAGTTTTATCTTTTATTTAGTAAAAGTGTGAATCTTCTTATGTATCAAGCTCAAACTGTCAGTGAGTAGAAAGTGACATGGTTCAGAACATGTTAACCCAAAATAAGATATTTGACATGTTGAATATTTAATATGATAGAACTTGATGAATGGTAAGTTCAAATAGAATTCTCACAGAGCTAAAGTAAATAAACATATATATTCAAAAGGTGGAAGAATCTAATACTTCTTAAACCATTACCTTCCTAATTAGTTTTGCACAAAACGACACTAGCTGAAAACAGTATCTTGTCACAATTTCTCATTATTTATTAAAATTAATATCTATGTATCAGACTTTACTTTCATGTTAAATTAAAAATTCTCTTTATCTTTATTTATTTAATGCATGTGTATACACACCAAGTACATACACATGTGTTGTATGGCACTTTCCTCAACATACTGAATTAAAACTTCCCATTCATTATGGATTCAGGAGAGTCATAGCCTCAGGAAGTAAAGAAAGGGTCGTGTGTGTGAGGACATTGGAAGACTAACAAAACAACATGTTATAGTGGGTCTGAGGACAACTTGCAGGAGTTGGTTCTCTCCTTCTAAAATGGGTTCTTGGATCAAACACAGCTTCTCAGGCTTGGTAACAAGTGCTTTTACCCAGAGACATTTCATTGTCTTCTAACTGCTTCTTTTTGGGGGTTCATTTCTTCTATGCTTCCATTTATCTTATGTAATATAAATTGCATACTTAATAGACATTTATTATTTTGTGCTACCTAGTTGTCTAATGTGGTTTAACTCTTAGGTCCACCTGGAGACTTTAAGAGGTTAAGAAAATACCCTACTCTGCTATGAAATGAAACTCCTCAAATGTCAATGGAAGTATGGCAGAATTTAGTCTAGGTTTGAAAGGAGACTATACTTTTATCTTAGATAAGGATAACGATAAGGTTGCATATTTATAGTTGCAAATAGATTCATTGTAAATGACAACAGCTATATTGGGGGCATAAATCTAGTCTTTGCTATTCAGTATGACACACAGCATTATGTGTTGCTAGTCAGTACTTGAGCTATAATAACTAAGATTGCTGGTGGTATAACTGTATGTAAAATTTCAAACTTAGAAGTTGGAAAATAATTGGTAACATAAATCTCTTGCCAAGTCTTAAGATCTTCACTGAAACTATATGTTTTTGGTTCCAAGATCAGATTAATTTATGTAGCTCTTTCTTGAATTCATTCCTCAGTAGTTTATATTGTCATGTATACTTCCAAAAAGTATTTGATTGTGCATATGTGTTTGTGTAGCCCTTCATGATTTGGAATGAAAGATACTTTGCATATATTCATTTTTTGTACTTAAATTTAAAATATTCAAAAGTTCTTCTAAAATGTTATTCATTGCCATGAATAACTTTATAAGGAAGTATAATAAATAAACTGTAAATGATTTATTTAATAAAACATATTTTGAATTTCAAAATATGAAAAAGCTATTCTAAAAAGTTATTCATTTATCATTAACAACACTTTAAGGAAATTTAAGAAATAAATTGCGAATAATTTATTTAATAAACCATGAAGTTAGTGACAGAATTTTAATGCTCTGTTTGCATTGATGAGTTTAATACACAGTTAAAAGTAATTAAGTACACATTTTTTGTTTAATACTTCATTGCCATTAAATCAACTGATACTAACAATTTTGATATCTTAGGAAAAATATATCAGTGTTAGTGTATTTAGAATATAAATGATAGGAAATTACAGGGATGCAGTATTTTATATGAAATTATACCTCATGCTATGATATATTTAATTCAAGTTAGTCAAGTACTATTATGAATTGTGAGTACCCTGAGTCTCTTATATTAAAAGATACATGCCATTTTGATTATATTTTGATCCTAATCTAATTTCCAACTCAAACATTTGTATTTATCAATCAAAGTGAGGAGCGATAATGTCTTATTGTCACTTTAATGTTTGTACCATATTGATTGATCTCATCTGTCTTAAAGAACTTATATAATATCTTCAATAAGCATTAATTCAAGAATGCAAATAAAGTGTCTACTGAGACTGAGAAATGTAAACACCATTATTTCTGAGTGCTAATTAATTTATTCAAGTTAATTCCAGATAATATCCAAGAGGAGTCATTCAATCATCTAAGAAATATGCCTTAGGACAAATGAAAAATTTTTAATCACAATCTTTATTGAAGTGGTAAAAATAATACAACTATTTGTTATCACATTTTAATATCTATGATAGGAAAATATCCTAGGAATTGTCAGAAAATTATTCTCTTATATATAGTAAAGATTCTGAAAAAAATCTAATTATGCTTCAGTGAAATAGATGTGTTCTTTTATTAAATTAATTAAATTTGTTTAAGGTTCTCTTCCTCTAGAACTCTTTAATCTGAGCATCACTGTGGGCTAATGGAAAAATATATGGCCTGTGAATCTTAATTTTCTTTCTGAAATTAAACTAGCCCTGTGATTCAGAGTCACTTAACCTCAATGAACATCATTTGCTTTGTCCATAAAAATGAGGGTAGTTACTGAACTAGATCAGAGATTCTTTATTGTTTTTTTTTGTTTTTGTTTTTGTTTTTGAGACAGGGTTTCTCTGTGAAGATTTGGAGCCTTTCCTGGAACTCACTCTGTAGCCCAAGCTGGCCTCAAACCGACAGAGATCCTCCTGCCTCTGTCTCCCGAATGCGGGGAATAAAGGCGAGTTCTACCACCACCCAGCTTTAAATTAGAGATTCTTAACCTTCCTTTCCTTGTTCTTCTTGTCATTACATTGCATTTCTTTATTTTTATTTAATATGAAAGTTCTTCCTTCAAGTAAATTCTTAGTACAGGGCAAAATTTTCTAAGGCTTATACAAAAGAGAGTGTGCACATAATTGATCTCTGAGATGACTGTCCATTCTAAAATTCTAAAAGATATATTTTCTTCTAAATTTTATTTACATCTGGAGAAGGTAATTCATATTAGGTTTTATTTATACTTTATCAAAGGTGAGAATGCAATGTGTATAACATCTCAACTCTATGATCTACATCCTCAAATCAGGAAAAATGCTATTGGGCTAACAAATTTTAATATATAATAATTCCTGAGCTCCGATTTGAAAATTTCCTTTTCTCCTTTTACCTAAGAGCATTCCTTCATTTTACGCATTTTAAATATAAGTGTATTTTCATAAATGGTAAGTGAACAACAGAATATTAATTTATTTTTGTGGATATCTGCTAAATATTTTTAAGTATCTGATATTCTGTAATGTACACCATTGTGAAACTAAAGAATCTTATTTATTTAACCATTAGCATGTTTCTAAAAGTCTGATATGGGTAAGCAGATAAAATATAAGTTAAAGTCATGAGTTGTAAAAATATAACACTAATTTTGATACCTTGGATAATTATAAAGACATTAGAAAGCTCAAACCATGTATCATTTTAACCAGCAGAATAATAACACCAAATTTTGACCCAAACTAACCTACTAACCTCTTAGAGATCTATGTAATGCCACTTTGTTTATCTATTCACAGCAATTAATCCTTTGCATCCAATGTTCATGTCAATAGTTATTTGTCTTAACTGTCCTGTACTATTTTTTCCTGGAGGAGGGACAGATGTTTTGTAGTTATTTGTTCTGTCATAAAACAGTATCTACAATGATAACACCCATTGTCGTTATGATTCATTAGGCCAAATAATTATACTTTCTTTTATGCATATTATGCAATATTATCATTTAGGCTTTGTAAATGTGTCATATCTTACTGATGCTATTTTCAGCTTCATGTTCTGTCCATTCTATAAAGTTGGTAACATAAATAGATTACATTTATATTTACAAAATATTTAATTCTTCTTCAATTATTGTTCTCTTCTCATATAATAGATCCTGTCACCACATCCACATTTAGAAAGAAAACACTCTTCAAAGCAAAAACAGAAACAAGAAAATGAACTATTAACTTGAAGAAAGAAAGGAAGGGAATAAAACTCGGCATAGTTTTAATATTTGCTATGAGTTCAGAACTCTTACTTTTAATTTGCTGGTGAGAGTTTGTTTGTGTCCAACTGTATTTCTTTCTCCCATTGGTCTTGATGGAAAAAAGCAAGAGTTCTAGCACAAGGTTTGATTACAAGTCCCACTTCTGAAACTTCATTAGACTGGAAATATAGCCTCTAATGAAGTAGTATAAAAACCAAGGTGCATATATGTGTTCATATATTTGTGTTTTGAATTAAAATGGCTATAATTCATATGGTTTCTAGAATAGAAGTGATAAATGATTAATTTTAAATAATATGCAATAACCCAAACATAATTGCGCAAATTTGGCACATATTCTCAGCTTTTGTGAGTGGTGGGGAGGAGAGTTCATGGTTAATCATCTGCCACATGGGGATTTTAGGTCTAGAAAGAAGTACCTATAATTAAAAAAATTAATTAGAAGGGTTATTAGAATATATGTTTCATGAAAGGACAGGGGGAATGCTTGCAATTAAAGATTTAAGTGGGAAAGGGGATACAGGAAAGTAGGGGATAGATGAGGGTTTAATCAAATCTAGTTATATATGAAAAGGCCTATTTGAATCTACTAATTAACAAGCTAATTTCAAAATATATGTTCTTAAGGAGTTTAAATGGAGACAGCCTACATGAGTAGACAGCAATTGAATTGAGGTGTCAAGCCTGAGATATCTCTACAAACAACACAGGCTACTGCCATTGGTTGTGGTTACCACCATAAGTATATACTAAGACCATATTAATGAAGACATCACACTCTTTGGGTGCAAGACTTAGAGAAATCTATTTCAAACAGACAAGAGAACTCCCTCCCTGATAGCGCTTTCATAGTTTTGGAGGAGAAAAATTTTCAGTGATAGTGCTCAGCATGGTATCCTTTACACTATAATACCAGCTTGCCAGTCAGGTTGTACAGATTGGTGTGACTGTTATGGTATAACCAACCACATTCTGATTGGATTTGAGGACTGTTCTACAGGAAGAAATTTATACCTAATATTATATACTCATTCAAATGCCCATGGAGGGAGAGCTCATAAGCCCTGGAATGGAACCTTGCTTCCACAAAATTTTTTTGTGATTATAATACAATCACATTACTCACTTTACTTTACTCCCCCCAAAATCTCCCATATACCCCACCATGCTCTCCTTCAAATTCTTTGTCTTATTTTCATTAATTGTTATAGCATTCACATATATATACTCCAAAATATAACTTGCTCAGTCTGTATAATGTTACTTATGTTTATGTTTTTAAGGCTTATCCTTTAGCACTGGAGTGTGTTCTTTCCTATGAAGGACCACCTCTCCTCCTTCAAGATTTATTCAGTTGTCTGTAGTTCTCTGTGTAGGATTGATGTCCTCTGAACTTTTCCCTATCCAGTTCGGCATTTTCATAGGTGTCCTCTTTGTTCAACTCACACTTGTGTGGATATGTTGGTGAGATATTTTGAGTCTAAATTCTGATGTTACTAGGAGACATGATCTCAGGGCAAACTCCCTGATTCTCTGGTTCTTACAATCAATCTTTCTACTCACTCATCTTCAATATTTCTAGAGCCTTAAGTTCAGGAAGTGTTTTGTAGATATATGTAGTGAGTAGCTGTTTCAGCTTTGACCTTGAAGCACCACCACATTGAGGCATCTGATAACCGCCACACCTACCTAGTCCCTGCCCCTGAGGCATGGGTGGGACAGGAGCCCTTAATACTCGAGATCTGGACTTGCTGGCCCTCTTGGTTCCTTGTGATCCTGGGTGCTGGATGGCAGACTGAATCAGAGTTCTCCAGAGAACCCTGCTGGACTTCACCTCATCTCTCCTGGATCCTGTAACCAACCACTTTACTGGCTGTAAGTTACCCCAAAATAAAACTCCTCCTGGAGTTGCCTTGTTAAATCCTCATATTAAATATATCCATTGAGATTGGGCTACAGAAATCTGCATTTTTATTGGTTGTTTTCTGTAGAGAACTCCATTTGTTACAAAGAAAAGTTTCCTTGAGTGGTCAAAACTATGCTTATCTGTGACTATAAGGACAAATGTTTATAAATTGTTGTTGGGGAATTATTCTGGTTTAGTAAATTAGAGGTTTTAGATTCTCCACTAATAACCATGACTTCACTATCACTGGCACAATCACCATAGAGTGTAGTAGTGTCATGTATCCAATGGCTCTCTAATTGGACTCAACAAGAGGGAAACCATAACTAGTATTGGAAACAACTAACTGCACATCACTTTAAAAAAAATAGCTTTTTTAAAAAATATTCATCGGCTATCTTAACATTTGACTGTTTTTTTAATAAAAATATTTGTAGCAAATACTTTCCTATTTGTACCTGTCATAGGTCTTCATTTTTCTTATATACTTTCCCAAAGTTCATATTACACTTGTTAGAGAACAGAGAGCATTACTCTATGCCATTATGTCACCGCAGGAAGTTAAGGGATTTAATTAAGTTTTGTTTCTTTGTTTGTTTTAGTTTTTTTTTCCACTGTCCTCAGTAAGAAAATATAGTGTCTCCTTAGTTCAGTACCATCCAATATAAATGCAATGTGGACCACACACATAATTTCAAGTTTTATATATCAGCTATTTTATAAAATGCAGAAGGATCAAGTAAAATTACTTTAATAATATTTATTTCACCCTGTATGAACCAAATGTCATTACCATATGAAATAATAGTTAATAATGAAAAAAATAACCCATTGTACCAGGCTTTTTCTTTTAGGCCACCAACCAGCTCCCAAATCATGACAATGGAGACTTATTATTAGTTTTGAATGACTGGCCTAGCTTAGGCTCATTTCTGGTTAGCTCATTTTACTTAAATTAACCTTTTTCTCTTCATCTACATTTTGCCTTGGAGCTTTTTACCTTTCCTTTACTTCCTTCCTTTTCTTTTTCCTTTTTTTTTGAGACAGGGTTTCTCTGTGTAGGTTTGCACCTTTCCTTTCTTTCTTTCTTCCCCCCTCTGTCTCTGTCTCTGTCTGTCTGTCTGTCTCTATCTGTCTGTCTGTCTGTCTGTCTCTCTCTCTCATAGCACGAATTTTTGAAGGTCTTATTAATAAAAACAAACTTGACGCCAGGTATTGGAGTAAATTCTGAAAGATCAGAGAAGCAGAACAAGCCACAGCCACCTCACCTTGCCAATTCCTCAACTGATCCTGTTTCCTCAGACTGGAAGCCTCTGAGTCCTCATCCAAATGGACCTCAGCTGAACTGTTTCTCAAAAGCTTAAAAGCTTAACCAGCCTCTAGTTCCTGGTTTTCACAACTTTTATACATTTCTGCTTCCTGCCATCACTTCCTGAGATTAAAGGTGTGAGTCATCATGCCTGGCTATTTCCAGTGTGGCTTTGAACTCACAGAGATCCAGATGGATATTTGCCTCCAGAATGTTAAGACTAAAGGTATGTGTGCCACCATTTTCTCGCCTCTATGTCTATCTAGTGGCTGTTCTGTCCTCTGACCCCAGATAAGTTTATTAGGATGCACAATATATTGGGGGACACAGTATCACCACACTCTCTCTCTTTCTCTCTTTCTGTCTCACTATCTTGCTGTCTCTATGCCTGCCTGGCTGGCAGCTACCTGCCTTCTCACCCCAGGCATCTCTCCTCCTTCTTTCTCTTCCTCTTCTGAGCTTAGATTCCTTCTCCTATTTATTCTCTCTGTCCAGCAGCCCTGCCTACCCTACTCCTGTCTAACTATTGGCCATTCAGGTTTTTATTAGACCAATCAGGTGCCTTAGGCAGGCAAGGTGAAACAAATGTAACACATCTTTATATAATTAAATACATATTCTTACATCATTAAACATTACATTACATTAAACAAATGTAGCATGAACAAATGTAACACACTTTTAAATAGGTAAAGTAATATTCCATAGCATAAAAAATTGTAACACATGTTTACACAGTTAAATATTCAACAGCAGCCGATAAACTTCAACTCGTTCTGTCCATCTTTATGTGCATGAGCATGGGATCATCCACTGGATCATGGGCAACTAAGCAGTGACCACACCCCCAAAGAAACATGATTCTCCTTTCAGCAAACAAGTATCACTGCCAACAGCTCCTCAGTTGCAGGTGGGTTCTAATTAGCCCTTCATAAAGGGACATAACCTACAGTTGTGAACAATCCTCCTGAATATCATGTCATATCTCCAGGACAGAATATTACTGATCATAAAGGAAGCAAGCACTCTAATGACAAACAATTTAACTAAGTAAAATAGAAAAGTATAAAATAACATTTTAGACAAAAATTCTAGAAAAAGTCACACTTATTTACAAAAAGCAGATGAAAGTTTTCCATAACTTAGATACTAGAGTGGTAGTTGTGTAAACTTCCAAAAAGCATGAAGAAACATCTTTTTAAATTTGAATTACTTTTAGATTTACTAAGATATTGTGAATATGTTTGAGACTATTCCTATAAATCCTTTACCCAGTTTCCATTAATGGTAATGTCTTATGTAGCAAAGATATCAACATTAAGAAATTGACATTACTGAGACACAAACTCCATGCTCTTATTTGGATTATTCTAGTTTTCTCTCCCCAACCTACTAATTGTTATTGTTTTTTTTTTTGTCTGTGCAGTGATTAAACTCACTCTATTGTGTTACATTAACCACAAAATTTTAGATTCTTTTGGTTTGCCACTTTTTATTAATCTTTAGTCCTTAAGAGCTATCTGAAATGCTACTTATGCATTTCGTAAGGAAACACCCAATTTATGATTGTTTAAAGGTTTGCTTATATTAAGATTATACATTTGGGGAGAATTCCAGAAAGTTGATGTACCTTTCTTATCTCATCATGTTAAAGGTTAACTTTATTTTTTAATTATAGATAAGGGAGTGCATGCACATGTGCATGTCAATGCAGGAGTTCATGGAGCTCTGGAGATGGCTCCCCATGGAGATGTAGAAAGGCAGTTATGAGTCACTTTGATGTAGGCGCTGGAACAGTATGCAGGTCCTCTTCAAGGGCAGAGTGTGCTCCTAACCACTGAGCCATCTCTCTACCCCTTATCACATAATATTTTAGTACACATGATTATAATATTGTTTCTTGGTGATAATTATCTTTATGATAAGTTCTTTCTGTTTATTCTACCATAAAGATACTTATCTTCCCACTTCTCTTCTTTGAAAATAAACCACATTTAAGCCATATTCAAGGTTGTGAATAATGTATATTTCTTATTTAGAAGTCTTCTGTAAGAAAGATTTATAGAAATAATAAAAGTTATGAGTAGAGTGTGGATTTAGTGGGAGGGGACAAAAGACAGTAGGGCAATGGGTGTGACCAGAATGTATTATATACATGTATAGACTGTCATAGAATTCAAAAATAAAAGAAGATAGGCTAGATTAATGCTCAATGTGCAAATAATAGAAAAATATTTGTGCCCTTCTCCTAGGTTAAGCATTTACTTAATCTTGTAGGTATATTCATATGTAGTTACATGTATTTATTTTATTTTATTTTATTCTATTTTATTTTTTTTTTTTTGGTTTTTCGAGACAGGGTTTCTCTGTGTAGCTTTGTGCCTGTCCTGGAACTCACTTGGTAGCCCAGGCTGGCCTCGAACTCACAGAGATCCGCCTGGCTCTGCCTCCCGAGTGCTGGGATTAAAGGCGTGCGCCACCACCGCCCGGCTTATTTTATTTTTTAATCATAACATAATATTATGTTTACCTTAATTCTCAAATCATTATAGATGTAATGGACTGCATTTTAACTTTGACTTCTGTATTGTTTTAGTAAGCTATCATCCTTATTATTTTCAGTATTTCCTTGCTGTCTGATAATACTTTGTATATATCAGGCTTTGCTTATAATTCACTTGTCTTTTTTTCAGAATCTGTCATTTTTCTATAACATCCTGGTCCATTCTGCTTAAGAAACTGCTATTTCAAAACCAGGTTGTTATGGAAGAATTCTCTATTTTATTACACTATTGAATTTGTCCAAACTCATCAATATAAATTCTTAAATAGTACACATTTTTCTTTACTTACTCTATATAACTTTTTATTTATTCGTTTGTTTGTCTAAACAGACTACCAGAGACTTAGGACTGATAAAGAAATTTTGTACTTTAAAAGTGTTCAACTTTGAAGACTGAGTTTTTTTGGAATTGGTTTTTACATCAAAATATTAACATGAGACATGGAAAATGGGGAAAAATATGGCTCAAAGTGGCATGTTCGTATGTCACATGGACAAAGGATAGATTATATGGTGATATTTTATTTGTATTAAAATGTTATTTGTATGTTAATAAATAAAGTTGCCCGGGGGTCAGAGCTATTAGCAAGCCATAGGAAAGCAGGGCAGTGGTAGCGTACGCTTGTAATTCCAGCACTTAGTAGGCAGAGCTGGGTAAGTCTCTGTGTGTTCAGGGATACAGCCATTATTGGATACACATGCCTTTAATCTTAATACCAATCATGGAAAACCTGGAGGCCTATACAGACAGGCTGTGAGGAGGCGGTCATGTGGTTGGGTTTACAACCAATGAGAAGGCAGGACAGGAACTCTATATAAAGACTTTAACAGAGGGGTAGCTCTGGTTCGGAGAGGTAGGACCACTGCAGGAGGAAGGGTAAGGTTTTGGCTCTTGGCTCTGACCTCTTGGCTTTCTTCTTTGCATTGGTTCTGTGTTTATTGTTTGATGGGAAGGTTGGATACATCTACAAGATTATGTTGGTTAGCTTTAATTGTCAACTGGACATAAGCTGTAAGAACCTTGTAAGAGTGTTAATGGTGTATTATCTAGATCATGTTGACCTGTGATCATAACTATTGGCGACTGTCTTGATTATTAATTAATGTAGGAAGACAGTCCATTATGAGAAGTACCATTCTCTAGACAAGGAATCCTGAACAACATAAGAGAAGATAAGTCTAGCTGAGAACAAACAAGCCTGCAAGAGTCCATGTATTTATTCTCTCCCTTCTCCTAAATGTGGATGTGAAGCTGTTAGTTCCTACCTTGACTTCCAACCAAAAACGAAGTATAATCTGGAATTATAAGTCAAATAAAACCCTTCTTTTTAAAATTACTTTTTGAAAGAGTATTTTATTGCAACAGAAATGACATATTTCAATATCTCACATTAAGAACATGCCTCAATAAAATTGTTTAGAGAAGAGCTTTGTTTAGAATATTAACTCCCTTTTATTATATTGTTACATTCTGAAAGAGGCACAAATTGAAACACATGAGATCTGAAATTGATCAAATTTCATATGTGGTTTGTTAGCTCTTTTATTTTTGTTATATAGTTAAGTGGGTACACATATATGTGTGCATGTATAATAAAAAAGTAGTTTTACTTATGAGAGGTTTTCTCACAATTAACTTTTTTTTACTTTTAGTTTTTTATTTATTTCTTAGTTATATAACAAATAAGTAGGATTCACACATTTTGCTAAGGTTCTTTTCAATTTCTAAGTGTCAGCATACATTCTTTGATGGGTGCTTATTATCTGACTCTTATTGTCAGACAATATCTATCTTGCAGTATTACAAAGAAAGGTAAGAAAAGCCACCCATCTGAGTACACAGGATATTTGATGTAGCACCCTAACTTTTCTAACAATTTGGATTGTGAAACTTGAGTGACAGTGTTTGAAAAGCCATCAAGAAGTCTCACACGAACAGGAAGAAATCGACTACTTCTATGATTGTGTGCATCTGATGTGAGCTTTGACATTAAAGTCACTCTCATGGTTGGCTCCTGGGCTGATTTCTCCTTAGAGAACACTTTTAGACAGTTTGTAATTATTATATGTGATCCATTACTGGCTGCAGACACTAGCAAGGGGCTTTTGAGTAGGAACTGAGAGTGCTTTTGTCATTAGGATGTGCCAAGTATCCTGTGGAGAGTCAAAGAGTTTTGTGATCCCAGTGATGAACTAGTGAGTTTCCTTCCAGGAGCAAGAGCGTGCCTATTTTCTTCCATTTCCTAAAAACGGAGAAAATAATGTTGCAAAGTCTCTTTGTACATGATAAAGGAAATGGTTCAATGACATTAGACATTGTCAAAGCTTTTGTGAAACCTATAGTTTCAAGAGAGCTCCTTTAATTAAGATGTGAAGACCAATAGTAAAAATCCAAATTTAAGTCCAGAGGCTTAAATAGACCTCTTATCAAAATTCAATTATAAATAGCTCAGAAGAAAGTATGACATTCTCTAATGTTCACATTTTATAAACAATGAATATATTAGCCTATAGCTGAAGTTCATTTAAATGGATGTACTAATATATTAAAAGTAAATGGTGAGTCACGTGTATACTTTAGTGTTACAGTATGTATCCAACATACATAAGGTCCTTGGTTCAAACCCAAGCAGCACAAAAATGCAATAGAAAAGTAGTGAACTTTCTTTAATTGTATACTTCAGAATAAGATTAGGTTGAAAAGTTTTACCTGCCTGAAGTAAAATTTTTAAACTACATTGGGCAGTAAATTTGTCCAGTTCAGGAAATTTGAATTAATCTTAATTTAAAATTTATAGAGTTTTTCTCCTGAAAACAATTTAATAATTTCACACAATTATCCCTAGCTTTTTTTCCTGTCAACATCACAAACTAAACCCATTTTTCATGTTTTCCAAAACTGCTCCTCCCAGTATATTTGTGGGAAATTTTTCATGCATCATTTGATTCTTTTTCTTAATTTCTTGAGTTATTTCTGTCAGAAGATTTTAGTATCAGTGCTACAGTCACAGAGGATTTTGATAACAGTGTGATGCTCCCCCCAGTTTTAGAGCAAATTTTAAGTGTTATTACATGATTAACATAACTAATGGCCAAGATATAAGAGTTTATAATAAATACAATAAAATTTGGTTTAAACAATTCTACTTTTAATTTTTACTTAAACTGTTAGACAGTTACATATTATCTAAGTTTGTTCCTCTTATTTTGATAGCACATACTAAATATATTAGTGTAGAAATAATGAGAAAATAAGATATAGCTCTTACTCTTTTGTTCATTTTGAATATAATTATATCTGTAAACTATTTTGTTTATGTATCATTTGTCAATTAGAATTTTTCTGAGATATAAAGGAAATCTATGTAAAAATATATCATAATGCTTGGTATATGATAGCTGGTCAATGAATTGTTCATTATTAACAGCAATATTTTGGACACTTATTCATACACTGTGATCTAGGATCTTGCATATGATTTATAATTTCAATCTTTACTTAATATTCTGATGTCTTATACATTATTATTTTCATTTTTATTTTGTAAACTTATATTCAGAAACACTGAATTTTTTCTTGGTTTACAAAGCTAGGGGATTAAAATCTATAAGCTTTTGGGACCCAGATATTTCAGGCTTACATAATTTCTGGGAAATTAAGTAGCCACTACAGTGTTGATATAGGAGCTAGCTATATGGGCATTAAGTCTGGTTAAGTGTTTCATAATCTGTGTTCTATAACTACATCTGGATAACAGCTTCTTTATTTACATTGCTGTAATAAAACTTTACATTAGATGTTCTATGAAAAAACTTTACATCATAAAAGAAGTTTAGAAACTATTGATTTAATAGAAATTCAATCACCACAATATTTATCAAATTCCCCATAAGGTTCTGTTTTATCTCTGATTCTTCATGATGGCTTTTGTTTGCCATCAGTTTTATGACTGAGACATCAACCCAGCCAAAACATCTTTGACCTACATTTGTCCTGCCTGCAGATGTGCTGAGGTAAAGGTAGCTACTGAAATTGTGGGAGTGGCCAATGCCCAGCCCCCCCAAAAAAGTAAAAGAAATGATTCCTAATGAATTCTCCTATATTTGTAATGAGGAACATAGCATAACTGTCATCATAAAAGTTCTGTCCAGCAACTGATGGAAACGATGCAAAGATACACAGCCAAACATTAGGGGTGGAATCCTGGGGAAGAGGGGAGGAAGGACTGTAGGATCCAGAGTGGTCAAAGACACCACAAATACCCCACAGAATCAACTAACCTAGGCTTGTAGTGGCTCACAGATACTGAACTGACAATTGAGGAGACTGTCAGGGTCTGACCTAGGCCCTCTGCATATATGTTTTAGTTGTATAGCATGGTCTTCTTGTGAAACTCTCTAACAGTGGAAGCAATCTCTGTCTCTGATGCTTTTGCCTTCTTTTGGGACTCTTCCTCCTATTGTGTTGCCTCATCTAGCCTTAATATGAAGGGAAATACCTAGTCTTATTGCTAACTTATGTCATGTGCAATTGATGTCCTTGGGAGTCCTGTCCTTTTTTGAAGAGAAATTGAGCAGTGGATGGGGAGTAGGAGAATAGGGAGGAGAGCAAGGAGGGGAAACGGAGGTAGAGATGTAGAGAGAATAAATAATAAAAGAGAAAATCAGAAACAGTACAACTCATTAATTATGTCTTAAAGCAATTCATTCCTTTAGCTTTATACATTCATTCTTCATTTTATTTTTAGCAAACAAAGAGGGATCAAAGATATTTTTGGAGAAAAAAAACATTTACTTGCATTTCTCTATATAAAGATAGTTTAGAATGGCAAGAGAGGGGAGAGAGAGAGAGAGAGAGAGAGAGAGAGAGAGAGAGAGAGAGAGAGAGAGAGAGAGAATTTGTGAGCCTGTGTCTTTGTGGTTTTGACATTTTGTGTTTATCTGCATGTGTGTCAAATTAATTAGTGATTTTTTTTCTGAATTTTCATGTTATATGGTAAAAAATGTTCTTAACCATGTGGTGCCCAGCCTCAACTGAAATATCTACAACACAACTGAACCCAGGGCTCAGTGATCATAGCAGAGGTAGTAGAGGAAAGACTCAGAGCCAGAGGAACAGGAAGCTTGCTGGGAGATTTCATCTCCTAGAAAGATCAAAGAAGCTACACCCATGAAGTCTCAACAACATGACTGCCTAAACAATGTCTAAATAAGGATGACACCAATTGACATGCTGAGGTGAAACAGGAAAATCTCATAGAGCCTTATCCATAGACGAAGAACTACAGACAACTCTGGAGTACCGAGAAAGGGAGAAGTAGTCTTCCCTGAGGAAGAGTACCCTAATTGATTAGCCAAAACCAATTGGTCAGCATGTACATAAAAGTAATGTTGTATGGACTAAGCAGGTTTTATTTATATATTTATTTATGTATTTTATATCTTACTTTTATATTTGTATATACTCATTTATATATTAAGAATACATATATCAGGAATTAAAGGAATAGTGGCCATGAAATTGAATGAGGACTAGGGGTTGCATAGGAAGGGCTTGAAGGAAGAAAGAGAAACAGTAAAGTGGTGTCATTATGCTTTAATTTTGTAAAGTAAAAGAAATGTTTAGGAATAAAAATGTCAGGATATTGAAGTCTCCAATGATAAAAGTTATAAAACACAGAAGAAAGAAATAAAAGATATCGGGCAATGAAAATCTTTCATGCTCATTGATTAACAGAACTGACTTTATAGAAAAGGGCATATAACAAAAATACACAGATTCTAAACAATTCTCATCAAAACATCAATGATAATTCTTCACAAAACAAAAATGAAAATCCTTGAATGTATATAAATGGGCAAAATACCCTGGAAAACCAAAGAATATTCTGAACAAAATAACAATGTGGTTGGTATCACAACACGCTAAAAACTACATCAAATCCATGCCCAGAGATTTGTTGGCTAAGTAATTCTAGATTCTGTCAAGTTGAAAATCAATATTAACCATCACACTTTTACATATGACCATATTTTAGTACAACATTACTCTCTCCCTTTTTTCATTCTGTTCTTCTTTTTCCCTTTTTCATCATTATTTCTCCTCTTTGTTTCTCTCTCTCTCTTTCTTTATTGCTTTATTTTCTTCCCAACTTTCTTGTTCCCCTTTTGGATTACCTAGTAGCTTCTCAATCCATTTCACTCCAGCTTTATCCTCTAGATAAATGTCATTTTGTTTCACACCTTCCATTACTCAAAAATCATAAATTCATTACCTTATGCCCATGTATGTGTATATGTATAAGTAGGTATATGTTTATATATTTTCATATATTCTAACATGTAAAATAATTTTTAATATTTTCATAACAATGAGATACTTTATACTTATTATGAATAATTTTTTCTGCTTTAATACCTCACAAGACTAAATATAAGACACATTGTATAATTGTTAATGTTATATTTCCACTTACCCAGTTATTTAACCAAATACCAATTACTTTTTGGTCTTATAGTTCGCAGTTTGGCATAACACACATAATGACCTACTTTAAACTAAGATTACCCTTAGTGTGAGTTGACCATATTCAATCAATTGAATGATAGAATAAAGAGAAAAAAAAAGAAGAGGTTTTTCAGAAAAGAAGAAATTTATCCCAACACTGTAGTATAAACTTTCACTCAAGTTTCAAGTCTAATTCCCTGCCAGCCAGTCCCAGACATT
Source organism: Peromyscus californicus insignis (assembly GCF_007827085.1). Lineage (NCBI taxonomy): Eukaryota > Metazoa > Chordata > Mammalia > Rodentia > Cricetidae > Peromyscus > Peromyscus californicus. The sequence goes on along the minus strand of NW_026294391.1, from coordinate 70,492,289 downwards.
CTGGATGTACCTATCACTATAATGAGGTTAGCCAATCTTTAATGTAGACACACATAAATGCACACACATCCACACACATATACAGAGAAGAAGATAGAGGGAGAGAGCAGGAGACAGAAAGAGAAAGAAAAACAGAGAGATTTGATCTTTATTATTTGTAAATTACATATTGTGAAATTATATACTCATGAAAAAAATATTTGTGACTTAATGTAGTGTGGGTTCTAGTTGGACTTAACAATAAAAACCTGGATTCAAATATCAGTGTGAAAGCTAAAAGATCAGAGGAGAGCAGCCAGCCACTAGAGAGATGTCTTACCTCTAGGAATCCTCAGACTAAAAGGGCTGAACTCCTGTTTCCACTCCTCCTTATCACTTCCCCTGTCCACTCTGCCATATTACTTCCTATTTCCTCCTCACATGTGCTGGAATTAAAGGTATCTGTCTCCCAAGTACTAGGATCAAAGGCATGAGAGCCTAAATGCTGGGATTAAAGGTGTGTGCCACTTCTGCCTGGCCTCTAGTAGCTAGCACTACACTCTGATCTCCAGGCAAGCTTTCTATGTTAGAGCACAAAAAATATTACCGCATTTCCCCTTTTTTGTCTAAAATAAAAAGGTTATAACTAATATAAGAAAAATTATATATATATATATGTATATATATATATATGTACAATAACTATATGCAATATATACAGGCAATAAATACATCAACAATATCTTATCCACTAATAATTGACAAATTGAGAGAAAATACTCCATATCTGTCCTATATTGGTGAGTCCAAAAGGTTATACTGAATTCACTTTCTAGTCTGACTTACATAACCAAAACTATCTTTTAATGTCTCTCAACCCCATACAGTTTATACCTCTTTAGTGAATTTCTTTTCTGAATCTGGTAACAAGGAAAACTATAACTATAAAGTCCTCAATTCCATCAGAGACCCAAGAAGGAAATAATATTACCTGAGTAAGCCAAAACTACAAGCAAGCAACTTCTAAAAAATGTGAGAAATGACAGAAACAGCTGTGTGCCTGGATGTTCATCCAAGGTTCCTTTGCAATGTTGGGGCATCCATCTTCTGTATATAGGCCTAGAATATCTGACAGACTTTTCTGTGAAGCAGAATATTCTGAAGGGCTATCCTACCTTGTCTTGGCAAAGTTTGGCAGTCCTTTCTTTTGTATCCTGCTTGTCCCATTTAGACAGCATACTATCAGCAGTTGAGGCAAGGGCACTTTCTTGTTCAGTGGCTAACATTTGCAAGAAAGAAATTAAACCCAATATGGACTTTCTTCAATGCCCATCTTCTCTGAAGTAGATTGGTGCTGCCAGGAGCAGACATGTCTTAGTTGTCATAAAAAAAGAAGCTATGCTATTAAAACATCTTAAATGTCATATTCAGTAGACCTCTGAAGTTTTTGATGACAACCTGTCTATCTAAAATGTATCTGTTTGACCTTAAACACACCTAACATAACATAAGTTTAATTGTAATAGGTGACTACTAATATGCACTTCCTTATTATACTAAATTGCTGTTAATAATAACTTTCAAGGACTAAAATTTTACATTACATTGTTAAATCAGTTGTAGAGGTACAGTAATTGAACAGGATTAGAATGTATGTACAGCATGTTCTAACAAAAATAATCTCAAATTTATATCAATATACAAAGATCCATATCAATGTAAAATATTTAAAACAAGTAGTTGCTTTTTAAAAGTAGATTCAAAATCTACCCATTTATCCTATCATATCTATATACCTCTTTTTATTCCAAAACAAGAACCTTGAAACTAATTTCCTTTGTTCAGGATTTTTTTTTGTTTTTTGTTTTTGTTTTTGTTTTTGTTTTACCATCACCAATAACAACTTGTAACAAACCACCCTATATGATGAAAAATATCCATAACCCATTGAATGACCAAAATCCACACACCCCACCTCTTGGGAATGTGAGTGTCATGTTCTGAAATTTACTTCCCACTGTATGGGGGCAGCAGCATATTTAGGGGATACTGAAAAGAAAAATTTAGGTTAATTGTCAGTCCTAGGAGAGGTAGATATATCATTTCTTGTCCAGACTCTGCGTAATGGGAAAGTGCAGGGCTTGTCTCAACTCCTGGCTAGAGTAGTCTATGAGGCTAGATCATCTCAGCTATCCACCTCAGAAATTTCCTGAGAAGTCTAAAGCTAGTATTTAGGTGTTGTTTGTCAACTTAGTGGCATTACAATAGTCCATGTGGAATTATCATTGTGGGGTCCCATCATCCTTTTGGAGATTTCAAACGTCACTCTTTTGTGTGGTCATGGGTCATTACAGAAATCTTAAACATTTTAAATACCATATGCAGCAGATTTCATAGAGGTTAAAGGATTAATACTGGTTATGTACACCCAGAATACAAAAACGTAATTCTTAGTTACCTGATAGCGACTCAAACCTGAAATCATGTACAGGAAGCTAAATGAAGCTTTTTTTCTAGAATTAGTTAGTATTCTATATGACCATTAATATCATGTCAAAAAGTATAAAATATATATTAATCTTATAAATTTTGAGATAATATTTATATCTTAAGAAAAGATTTAGAGTGAAAAAAAAGGATTATGTAATTAGTAGCAATAGAATACTCCCTAAATTTTTATTTTTTGTACCATATCAGGTGGCTCTTGTGACATGAGATAGAGATTTTGGATTTTAAGAAGCATGCTTGGGTTTAGTGAAGGAGAGAGCCACACTCCAACTCCAAGTCAGCATTAATTTTCAACTGGAATGGGACTACAAAAAGATTATTTGTGTTATGTGTCTGTAGAAAAGAGCATACATTTGGGGATACTCATGACATATCTTCCCTTTGCATTAATAGTCTTATAAGAGAATGCATAGAGGGAAAAATAACCAAAATGCAATCAAACTCTGGATGCAAATGATCAACATGTGCATCCTGTAATTTCTTTTCCACCAAAGCCAATTCTTTCTCAGTTTCAGTTGATATTTCTCTTACACTATTTAAGTCCTTGTCACCATTTTAGGTTTTGTACAAATTACTCAGTTCATCATTTTTTTTACCCTAATAGTCGGCCATAGATTGGAAATGTCTCCTAGCAATCTTTGAAAGCCAATAAGAGTCTGCAATCAGTATCTCCTAATTTGGACCATTGGGGGTCTAATTTTTTGTAGATATATTTTATATCCTAAGAAATTAATAGAATTAATAGAATCTCTTCTTTGTATTTTTTCAGAAGCAATTTGTAATCACCAACAAGGCAAAATTTTCTTTACTTCTTCAAACATTCTTTCTAAAGTATCTACATTTGAATCAGCTAGTAAAATGTCATCCATGTAATAGTAAACTACAGATTGATGAAATTGTTTATGTATCATTTCCAATGGCTGTTGTACAAAATATTGGCACAAAGTGGAGCTATTTAACATTTCCTGTGGGAGAACCTTCCATTGATATGTCTTAACAGGCTGAGAATTATTATAACTAGGCACTGTGAAGGTGAATTTTTTTCTCTTTTTCTAGTAAAGGTATAGTGAAGAAACAGTCTTTAAATCAATAACTATAAGAGGCCATTATTTAAGTAACAGAGAAGGCAAAGGAATTCCAGACTGTAAAGAGCCCATTGGCTGAATCACTTATTAATAGCTCTTAGATCTGTTACCATCCTCAATTGTCCATATTTCTTTTTAATACCAAATACAGGAGAATTCCGAGGACTGGTTGATTCTTCAATATGCTCAATATACCAGCTCTTCTAAGGCCTGCAGTTTCTCTGGTATTAAAAGACATTGCTAAACACATATAGATTTTTCCATCAAACATCTTAAAGTTAGGGCTGTTGGTGCCTTAAAAAGATTAGCAGCTGTTGTGCCCTGTTCTTGTACAAATTGAATTGTCAGTGACTGTTCTTTATAATACTTCCTAATATTTTTCCCAGAAACATATGTTAATTTAAGATTTGTTTCTGAGATTGGAAGAATGTTAATCAGCATATTCCATTACTGTAACAAATCATATTCCCATAAATTCATTGCTATGTTAGCCAAATAGGGCTTTAATTTTCTCTCTTTGTCCTTCAGACCCTGTACATTTAACCTATCTTTCACTCTGTTTTACGTGAGATAACATTCCAATCCCTAAAACCTGAACACTTACCTCCTGACGAGCCAATTTGGATGCCAAGCTTCTGGTGCAATTACTGTTATATCTGCACCTATGTCTACAAGACCTTCAATGACAATGACATTGATTTATTTAAATTTGGTCTTTGTTCATTTATAGAATTTTGCCAAAATATTCACTTCATAGTTTCTGCCATTTTTTTCTCTTCTATAGCTTTTCTATCATCCAGAGCAGTATGGTTTCTTATAATAGGCATTAGGTTCTTTAATTGCTCTTAGAAGCAGTATCCTCCACAATGACAGGAAATACTGAACCAAATTTGACATGGGGGCCTGCAAGAGGCCCCTCAATGCATTTTCCAATGGTCAAAGGTTTACCTTGATTTTCCCTTCTTGGTCTACATTCATTAGTCAAATGCCTACCATTACCACACCTTCTACATAATCCAATAGGGAGGGGCATTCTGTTGGGATTATTCTTAGAAAAAAAACAGTGTTTCTAGGAATGCCCTGTTTACAAACCCTTTTTAGGTGACCTTGATTACCACAATTGAAACACTTGATATTTCAATTTTTTTTCAAAACTCTGGAAATTACCTCTCCTATCCAAGCATCATCATGGTTATGAGTTTCAATACTGACTGTATCTCTGATCCATTCCTCTAAGGATGCTGATCTTGCCTTTAATAGCATAATTACCCTTTTTCATTGTGCACTAGCATTTTCAAAATCTAGAGATTAAATTATTATTTGTCTATCTTCTGGATTTGGTATCATTCTATTCACTGCTGAAGTCAATCTTTGTAAGTACTCAGTGAAGGTTTCCTCTGGGCATTGTATAACTTTAGTAAATGAATCAGTTTTGTTTCCTACTTCTTCAATTCTGTCTCAAGTGTTCAAGGCCACTGTGTGGCATAAAGTCAGGGTGTGGTCATCATATAGAGATTGCCTTTCTACCTTAGCATAATCTCCCTCTCCAAGAAGTTAGTCTTGGGAGATTTCCATACCTCTAGCCCTACTTCATTGTTCAATGGTCTTAGTCTCATCTTTCCACCATATCCTCCACTGTATCTGAGGACCAGGCTCCAAGACTGCTGTAACCAAGTCACTCCAGTCTTGATGGATAATTTTATTATAAATGGACCATGAGTTTCACATCTGCTTCACAAAAGGTGAATGCATGCTATATGAGGATATCACTTCCTTGAATGTCCTTAAATCTAACATTTCCACAGAAGTCCATTCAGCTCTTACATTGCCTTGAGGATATCTATCATTTGACAGTTCCTGTAAGGTTACTGGATAAATTAAGTTTGACTGTTTAAAAACCTTAGGGTGTTCCTCTCTAACCTTAAAATACAATGCTAAGATTAGTTCTCCTTTAAATGCCTCTGTCTGGGTCTGAATATCTCTATGATCTGTTTTAATAAGTTTTTCTAAAACTTTTATCTTGGCATTCATGTTAACCAACTTTTTTTAATGATAAAACTAAAATGATCAAATAGATTTTTATAATTGATATTACATAACTCCCACCTAAATTAATTATCCTCTCATAAAATTGCTCTGTTTTCACACCATCCAGCATATTATCACATAGAGACCTTACTCCCTCCATTGTAATAGTCTTTCAGAATTTTTAATGTGGGGAAAACCTCTCTCTTCTAATTCCTCCCTTTAAGAATTCCCAATTTTTTCATCAAATCTGCAGATAATGACAATGAAGATGTGAGGCTGACTGCTTCTACATAGAATTGTAGATGCCTGAGCAGGTTTTCAAGGCAGATACCTAGTGTGGCAACAGTCAAGGAGGAGGTCCAGAGAAAGCCCACAACCCACTGAGAGAAAATAAGCCAGAGAGCCAGCTGTCTACAGGGGGAACTTGTGAAAGCTTGGCATTTGGGGTCCAAACATCTGTGGAGTTTAGTGTAGAGAGGCTGCAACAGAAAAATCCAAGACCCACTTAGAGGCTTAGGGGAAAAAGAGAGACCTAGCCAGTGAGGTGATGACTCCAGCCGCATGTAGCTCTGGTCTGTACCATTGGTTGCAAAGCCACATGGAAGCGACTTTTTCATAAATTTGTGCCCCAAAAGTTGGATGGCAGATGAAGCACAGATTCTAATTGTTCTTAATAATAAAACCTCACAGTCATATATCAGGGTGAAAGCTGAAAGATCAGAGATGCAGAGAAACCAGTCACTAGAAAGACTTCTTACTGCTAGGAATACTCAGACTGAAAGGGCCTGAGCCCTATCTCAAACTTGCCTTTTCACTTCCTCTCTCTGCCCAGCCATATCACTTCCTGTTTCCTCTTCCCACGTACTGATAATAAAGACATGTGCTTCCAAGTACTGGGATCAAATGCATGACATCCCAAGTGCTGAGATTAAAGGTGTGTGCCACCACTGTCTGGCCTCTACTGGCTAGCTCTGCACTCTAATCTCCAGGCACCATTTGTTAGAGCACAAACAAAATATTACTACAACTATGAATTTTCATTCATAGTTTCATTTTTCTGATTTATTACTAGTGGGAAAATTCTGGAGTTGTCTAATATACCTATTCTCCATAGAAGATGAATAAGGCTATGACCAGAAGAGGCAGAAAACAGTAGTCACTGCAATATATGTCAGGAGTTTCTGGCTCTAATCTCAACTGAACAAGATTTGTTTGACAAGTCTGGAATCTATTAGTGTACTGGCCACAAGAGACACATTTTCTGGAATGTGTTTTCTTCTTTGTGTCATTTTCTGGAATGAGTTTTCTTCTTTGTAAAATGAAGAGTATTGAGTTCACAAGTGTGAGTTGTTGAGGTGATTTTATATAAAATTTACATGAGATTGTGTGTGTGTGTGTGTGTGTGTGTGTGTGTGTGTGTGTGTGTGTGTGTGTGTTTCCATAGGAACAATTGTTTGCAATTCATAAATTCCAAAGTTTGTGTTAATACAAATAGCTAGTATGATGAGAAAAAGGATAAATGCACATAGAAGTAGGTATGTATAATGTCCTTACAGCAGAAATCTGTTATATTTGGGATGGCTTAGTTTTTTTGGGGGAAGTGATTGGTGTTTAGGATTGAGCCTATAGTTTTATGCCTGATAAATAGAGCTCAGCATTGAGCTCTAACTTAGTGGCTATTTAATAATTCCCTTTATTCTGCAGTGTGAGTCTATAATGATTGTTTAACCCTTATTGAGTGGCTGTTTAATTTGTTGTTATATCACGTCTTTATTTGTTGGTACTTCTATTTAATTTAATAAATTCATTAATCTAAGTTTATTTTAATTTCTGAATAAATATATGCAATTCTGTCATATATTATAAAGTTTTGATATAAGTATTCAAGGTAGAAAGATTAAATCAACCTAACTAATACATCTATCACTTCACTTGTTATATATTGCTTCAAGAAACTTGAAAGTTGCCACTTTCAGAAATATCCTTATTTTTTAAAAATTTGCCATAATCATGCAAATATCATACACAAGACCACATGTGAGGTCTATTTTTACACTTTTTGGAAACTTCATACTGATTTAAAACAAAATTATGACTCAGGAGTTTATGATATTCCATTTACCATTATGTGATATTGGACCTATAGTATCGCCAAGTTATACCTGAACCTCTATTCTATAAAAGGCCCTCAAATGTTCAATTAATGACCACTGATCTATTACTTCCAGATGAAATATATGACTAAGCTGAGATGAGCATATTTATCAACTAAAGAATACTTTTTTTGCTTGAGTTCTTTGAAACAGACCACCACTGCATCACTGTGATAGGGCTGGAAATCACAATTCAGCTCAGGCTGCCCTTGAACTTCCATTACTTCTTCTGTTTCTGTTTCTCAAGTGCTGGAATTTCAGGTGTGTACCACTGTATCCATGCTTTAGGAATCCAGCAATTATTTTCTTGTGATTGTGTTTAAACACACTTTATTTAATCATACATTGACATTTTTAAATCATTTAACAAGAAGATAAGTTTTAACTAAATTAAAAAATTACAGCATAATTATTTTTTCTATAAAATACATTAAACTCTTCTTGAACTTTATGGACATTTAACACTACTTCAGCATTATTCTTAGGAGCTATTATAAAAATGAAATTACTGGACTAATTTGGGCTCTTACCAGAATTATGTAAGTCTTCTTTCAACTATTTCTACTATTATACTGTGGTCTAATTGTTAGAATTTGTTTTGGTCTAGTTTTTGTTCTTGTTTCAGGGTTTGTGTTGTTGTTTGTGAGTATGATTTGTATTCTTAATGGGTAGCATTCTGACTCTCGAATGACAGACTCCACTGAATCTACCTCAGAATACAAAATAGAAGCCTGTAAAGAAATTTATTATATTTAAATTGTTCCTCATAGCCAAACTACAAAACAGGCTTCAACGTCTATCATTGGATTATTAGACAATGATAATTATCTCTCTATATATATGCTTGTATATGTGCAAAATAGAGTCATTTAAACATAAAGAAGAATTAAATTACATTTTTATTTTTAAATGTATTTTGTTGATGCTTATGTAGATCTTGAAAAACAGGGTCTGCAATACTCTCTTTCAAAGTACTTTGTGATATTGACCTGAAATGTAACTGTCTTAAAAGTTGTTTTTGTTGAGACATTTGTTTCATTAGTGAATGAGGAAATAAGATTTTGGACATAGAACAGGATAGAAAGAGAGAATATGTCCAGAAGCCATACTGGAGTGTTCATCCTTGACTAGAGAATGCTCATCTCCCTGTACCAGTGAGTGAAACTACACCCTGTCAGACCTATAGCAAGAAAAGAAGAGAGAATACAATGAGAGTGACAGAATGTACTGTGCAGGAGACAGACTCAGAGAGAGAGAGAGAGAGAGAGAGAGAGAGAGAGAGAGAGAGAGAGAGAGAGAGAGAGAGAGAGAAAACTCTTGGAATCCAGAGCAAGAGTTACAGGCCTATACTCTGAGATCTGTCTCCAATTAGAGAAGCAAGGTGGAATCAGAACTGTAGCATCCTGTAAGGGAGAAATCTATTCTTAGTTGTACTCTGAAGTGTACCTCATAGACAGAGCTGACACATGCACCCATGTAAGGAATCTTAGAAAAATTGGAAGCCATGCAGAGTCATGACACCTTAAATATAATACAGCTTAGTCCTACTTGAGTGTTGTGAATGCTTCCATTGAAATGACTGGACAGAAAACACAGGTTGATCTCAACTGAATAATACTGAGTGACTTTAATATACCACTTTCACTAATAGACAGGTAATCCAGTCAAAAGAGCAAACAGGAATGTTAAAGTTAAATGATGTTATAGAGCAAATGAACATAATAGTCGCCTCCAAAATATTCAACCCAAACAGTGAAGAAAACACACTCATCTAATAAATCCTGTAGAATTTTCTCTAAAAGAGATAATAAAGTATCAATAATATAACAAAAACTGAAACAGTTTCTCACATTCTATCTGATCACATGGAATAAGACTAAAAATAAACAGCAATAAAAACTATAGAATATACACAAACTCATGGAAATTTAACAGAATACCATTAAATGGTGGCTGGGTCATTAAAGAAATTGGGATGAAATTACAATTTTCTTAGGCTCAAATGAAAATCAAAATACAACATATTAGAACTTGAGGTATATAATGAAAATAACTCAAAAGGGGAAATTTTGTAGCTATAAATGTCAACATTTTGAAGATCTGTGAAATATCACACAAATCACTTCATTATACACATCCCCACGTCTTAGCCTAGAACAACCAAGCCCCAAATCAGTGCATGGAAAATAATAATAAAGATTAGGGCAAAGTATGGAGAGATGGTTGTCTTAGTTGGGGCTTGTATTGATTTGAGAAAATACCATAATCAAAAGCCACTTGGGGAAGAAAGCATTTATTTTGCTTACAATTTTAGGTAACAGTACATCACTAAGGAAAGCCAGGGCAGGAACTCAAGAAGGGTAAGAACCTGGAGTCAGAGAAATGAGGCAGAAGCTGGAGATGAGTTCTGTTTACTGGCTTGTTCAACCATGAGTTGCTCAGTCTGTTTTCTTAAAGCACCCAGGACCACATGCCCAGGGTTCCCTCCACCAACAATGGGCTGAGTCCACACAGCAAACATCAGTCAAGAAAATGAACCTCAAGCTTGCGTACAGAATAATCTGGTGGTAATATTTTCTCAATTGAGCTTCTCTATTCCAAACTGATTCTTTCTTATTTCAAGTTGACATAGAGACTAATCTATGTCAATGGTTCGATAGTAAAAGGTACTCTTTGTTCTTCCATAGGACCCAAGTTCAGTTTCTAATTCCCAAATTGTGTGGCTTATAAATGTCTATAAATGCACATGGAAGAGATCTAACATCTTATGGCTTTCATAGGTTCTTGCACAAACATGGCAGACACCAACATACACACAAATAAAAAAACTTGAAATACTTATTTAAAGATGAGAGCCAAAATTAACATGGAAAGGAAAACGTTCAATGATTAAAGGAACTAGCCATCGAGTCTGACAACTTGTGATTGATCTCTGGGATCTAAATGGTGTAAGGGGAGATCTGATTCCTTGGATTCCGTGTGTGTGTGTGTGTGTGTGTGTGTGTGTGTGTGTGTGTGTGTGTGTGTGTGTGTGTGTGTGTGATGTTTAAACTTACACAGTCACACAGACAGGTGCACATAGAGTTTGGAGGTTAAAAATGATCTGGGCCTCCCCCATCCTCTTAGGCATTCGAATACTTGCTCTCCATTTAATGGTGATATTTGGATAGGATTAGAACATGTGGCCTTGATGGTAGAAGTTTAAAAGATTTGGCCATTCCCAGTTTTACTGTTTCCTGCTTCTGGTTCAGCATGTAATCTTTCGTTTACTGATCCAGACACTATGACTGCCTCCTGCCATCTCCACTGCAGTGATGGTAATAGATTATTACTCCTATGGAACTCTAAGTACAAAACAACATGTCTTTGAACAGGTTGCTTTAGTCATAGTGTTTTTCACAGCCATAGATGTGTAATTAATACACAAGTTTACACGAAATTAAACTGTAAAGGAAAAAGGGGCTGGCAGGATGACTCTGGATATGAAGGTGCTTGCCAATGAACCTCACTATATCATGGATGCAGAGAACAAACCCCCACAAGTTAGACTCTGAAGTCCACACGCATGTTGTGGTACATGTGAACTCCCCACCACTCCACCCACCTCAACTGACAAAGACATGTTTACATAAATAAATAATTAAAATAAAAATTTAAATATAATGCTGATTGGAAAATGGAACTGTATAAAATTAAAAAGTTTCTGCACAGCAAAAGAAACAATATAGTGAAAAGTCTTGTTACAGAATAGGAGAACATCTTTGCTAGCTGCTGTCTGACAGAAATGCTTAGAGATTAAAAAATACAAAGAATTCCAAAAATAATTACTGAAAATAAAGCAACATGATGTGTAAGGGGGCTAATGAAATGGGAAGAATGTACTCAAAGGAAGAAAATTTAAAAGCTACTGAAAATATTGAAAAGTGTTCAACATAATTCAGATAATGGAAATGTAAATTAAAACTACATTGAATTTAATCTTATTTAAGTCAGGACTAACATTTAAATAATAAATACTGGTGATGATATTGGGATTAGTATACCCCATGCAATAATGTACACAAAACAATCTATACCACCTATATTCCTGCTCATTTCTGTTTATTGTGGCACTATTCACAGTAACTAAGAATTAAATCAGTCCATCTATCAGCATGTGGATGAATAAAGCAAATGTGATATATATATATGTGTGTGTGTGTGTGTGTGTGTGTGTGTGTGTGTGTGTGTGTGTGTGTGTGTAGGTGCTCATGCATGTATAGCTGAGATATATATATATATATATATATATATATATGTACATATATAATATGTATATGTGATATATATATATCCCTAATGGAGTTTTATTCACTGATAAAATGAATAAAATTATGTTATTTGGTGGAAAATTGATGCAAAAGGAGAAATAGAATTTCATTTAGAAAATAATAAAAAAAATTACTTTAGACTCTTAGGTAAGCTTTTAATAACATATCCTTTGTGTCACTATTTTAGAATTTTAATCACTTGAGCCTTAAAACTAAACAACAAAGTGTTTAAGTACATTTTAATCTTTTCTGAATCATTATGATTCAGAAAGCCCACCATTATCCATGATGTCAAGGTAACATGCCTATTATAACATTGTACAGTTATTCAGATTGAAATCCTGTTTCCTCTCATGTCAAATATGTTTTATATAACACAACCACAAATAATTTAGATAGTTCCTTAAAGTTTCTTTTATACTCATTAACTTAGTATGCAAGAAAACAAACAATTAGATTAATCTGAGGTATTATTGTGATTTAATATACATATGAGCATATCAATTTTTGTTGTAATGTTTATTAGCTTGAAAAAAAATTAATATTAATAAGATGAATAAAAATAAAATGTGCTTTTAGAAATATATTGATAATTGTGGCTTTCCAAATACTTTCATATATATTTCCTATAAATATTGTTCAGTATCTTTATACATTTATAAACTATGCAGTGTCTACTATCTCCAATAAAAGTATGTCATCAGTAATATATCTGACTACAATGAATACTATAATGACAAAAATCTCTCATTTGTCACTAAGAAATTTTGTGTAATAATGTAAAAATCACAATGAGATTTGAAAAAATAATTATATGATGAAGAAAAAATATGGAATAGAGTTTTGAAGAAACAATTTTTATTTTTATTAAGTTTGACTCATGCTGTAACTTTCTAATATGGCATGAGAAACTGTTCCAAGATATAGAATCAACACTAGTCTTTTTTTGACATATGGGTGTACCATGATCTATTATCCTGATCAGTATCCCAGAAGTATAGAAATATTTTAACTCAATTAGTATAGACTTTATTCTAATGTGCTATGAGTAGATAATTTACAAATTCAATGCAGAGTTCTTGAAAAAAAATTCCCATTAAATCTATAATAAATTTTTAGTAATTAATTGTCAAAATAGTACAAATTTATTTAAAAATCAAATCTGCTATGAATGCCAATATGTAACAAAATAAACAATACATTTTATTAGTGTAAAGTTGATTAACAAAAATTTCTTTTCACAAAAGAGATAACATTTACTTCTCATGTCGGTCAATTAAGTCAATAAAGATGCTTTAATTAACTAAAATTCGTATAGTTCATTATATCTGTTTTGGCATTTATTTCTGTATGTCTCTTAATTACAGAGTGTCAAAAATATTTATTCACATAATTGTGTAAAAAAATCTCTACTTATCTGATGATCCATAATACCCACTACTCTATAAATAAACACAAATAATAAGGTCAAATTTATATTTAATGATGCTAATTGCCTTCTGCTTCTAGCATATGTACAGTTTTCATTCATAAGTAAAGTTTATGGCCCATAAAACTTGTTTATACAATTATCAAGTAATTTTTGTTAATGTCACATAAATTTATTTAATTTTGCTCTGTTTCATAAATATATTCCTTATGAAAATTAAACAATATATTAGAGTGCACTAGATAATTTAATTCCATAATAAAAGTTGGGGAAATCATTAAAGAAATTCAGATCCATTTTATCAGTATTATTATAATTTTATATTTTGGTTACTCAATCAATTTTAAGAAAGTCAAGCTTCATCTCATAATCAGTCCATTGATGACACAATTAAAAGAGAGACTTCAATATAATTTATGGGACACAATTTACAAAGTATTTTGCTACTTTGAAATATTGACGTATAAAGAACTTATCTTTCAGAAGCTATAATAAAACATATCTACATATGTTTTTGAACTAAATGAAACACAAATCACAATTTCAACATGTGCAATTATATGAATATCAGTTTACTTTTAAAGTTATAAAACAATATCAGCTTCAACAGTCCCCAGAAAAATAAGCTATGTCTGTAACAATTATCCTCTTTTTAATTCTCCAATCATCTTCTGACATATAATAACATATTTTCACTGTGTATTGATGTGTTTTTTCAAAAAAGAACACATAATTGGGATAGTAATTATAGAAGGGTTTTTGTTCTTCTTTTTTATTATAAAATGTTTTCAATATTCATCTATGCTATATCATTAATAACACATAAAAGAATGAAATAATGTCTATTATACAAAATAAAAGTAACTGGAGATCATCATATTAAGCCAAATAACTCAGACTAAGACAAATGTTTAGTGTTTTCCTTCATTTGTGAAACCCAAAACTTTTATAGTACACAGGGCAGAAAATTAGAAACAAGATGGAAAGAAGAATTAATAGTGACATGAGAGTAAGAAAGGGGAGAATTGCAGTTATATATTCAAAATATGTGATGAATTTGTATGAAAATGTATTTAAAATAAGCCCATTAATGTCTAAAATGAATATTTGCCAATAAAATTAGAATCTCAAAAAGACAGGGAACTACAATAGCCTCCATGTGCATTTTACTATGGCACTTTTAATCCTCCTATAGGAAGTATGAATTATTATTTCATTGTGAATTTAATACATTTACCTAAAGATAGTAATCTAGAGAAAATCCTCTTGTATTTATTAACTATTCATATATCTTCCTAGTAAAACTTATATTCAGATCCTTAAGCAACTATTTAATTTTATTTTGGTTTTTATTATTGAAGTGTAAAACATGTTTGTAGGTAGAGTTTTCCTGTCCTAGGAGCCACTCCCAAATTACCACACAGAGACTTACACAATAATTGTAAATGCTTGGCCAATAACTCAGGCTTATTATTAACTAGCTCTTACATTTTAAGTTAACCAATATTTCTTATTTATACTCAGCCAGGTGGCATTAACTTTATTAGCATGGCGCATTTATCTCCTTCTCCTTCTGCAACTGTCTGGTGACTCTTGATTCTGCCCTTCTTCTTCCCAGCTTTCTCAATTTGGTTTTCCTGCCAAACATTATCCTGTTTAGCTACTGGCCACTCAACTTCTTTATTATTTCTAGCCAATCACTGTGACAAATCTTAACAGTGTACAAAAGGATTATTCCATATCATTTTAACATGGGTTTGAAGATAGATTTTCCATCACTTGGCAAGAAGCCAAGGAAATTGTAAAGAAATGTCCTACTTGTTGATTGTATAACCAAACTCCACTACCTGTAGAAAGTAACCCAAAGGGTACTCAAAGAAATAAAATCTGGCAAATGAATGTTTAATTTTGCAATGTTTGGAAAATTAAACTATGTACACCATACCATAGATACATATTCAGAATTTCAATGAGCAACTGCTTTGAGTTCTGAAAAGGCTGATTTTGTAATCACACATTTGTTAGAAGTCATATCCATCATGGGGATACCTGCACAAATTAAGACTGACAATGCTCCAGCATATGACTCTAGTAAAATGAAACATTTTTTGCATATTGCAACATAAAGCATATTACAAGTATACCACACAGTCATGCAGGGATTAGAGTTAGAGAAAGATCTAATCAAACTCTAAAAGACATGCTTAGTAAACAAAAACAGGTTATAAAGACCTCCAGAGATAGATTGAACAATGCTTTATTGACTTTAAATGTTCTACATGCTAATGAGAAAGGAATGACAGCTGTGGAGAGACAGTGTATAATAGAAAAAAAATGTTGAATTAAATCATCCTGTATACTTTAAAAATGTTTTGACTTCAGAGTGGAAACCAGGATATGTGTTTTATTGGGGAAGAGGTTTTGCTTTTGGTTCTACAGGAGAAGAAAAGCTACGGATATCATCAAAATTGATAAAGATTAGATTTGAACAAGAAAGACTTCTTGATTAGAAGAGGTGATAGTTCATCAATCAGCATGACCATTCAATATAAACTAACTTATAAGACTAACAAATGTCTTTCATTTCATCAGATATAACTTGCCAAAAGAGAAACTCCCTAAAGTTAGGGTTAGGGTAGGATTTTTTTTTTGCCTGTCCAGGAGAATAATTGCATCTGTCTAAGGAATCTAAAGACCACTGGACAAATGAGTCTTAAAGAAAGAGAAGGAATAATCCAGAAAAAAACTTCCCAAGAAAAAGAGTAATTGGCCTGTTGGTATATCACATTTCCAACAGGACAAAATTATATAAATCTTCCTAAATGTTTGTTTCTCCTGTTACCTACAGACACATAATGCAAATGGTCTTTTTGTATCCCTAGTTTAATTAAAGTTTAAATCTGGCTTTGAAGTTAGAGAATGGCTCTCTCCTTCTCAAAATTCAAGCAAAATCTTCATCTCATATCAGAAGAGTCACCTGATATGGGACAGAAGAAAAACCACAATTAAGGGACTATTCTATTCCCACTAATCTCATAATTCTTTGGTTTTATTTTGACACTTTAAAACTTTTCTTAAGTTATAATATATATTATTTCATAATTTATAATATATATATATAACTTTTTATAATGGTATTAATGGTCATATGGAATACTAACTAATTCTACAAAAAGGGCTTCATCTAGTTTCCTATACGTGATTTAGGGTTTGAGTCTCTATAGGGCAACTAGGAATTAAGTTTTTGTACTCTGGAAATACATAATAAATTATGGTCCATTAACCTCTTCAAGATCTGCTGCATATGACTGTGGCAGGAATCTTAAATGATCTTATTCATAAAATCAAACCCAGGCAGGTATTGGAGTGAATGCTGGAAAATCAGAGAACCAGAACAAGCCACAGCTAACCTCACCTGGCCAACTTCTCAGCTGATCTTGTTTCCTCAGACTGGAAGTTTCTGTGTCCTCATATCCCAATGGCTCTCAGCTGAACTGCTGCTCGAAAGCCTGAAGCTTAACCAGTTAAAAGCTTAACCGGTCAAATGCTTCTAGTTTCTGGTCCTCATGCCTTATATACCTTTCTGCCTTCTACCTATGACATTTATAATGTTTAAGTTTTCTGCAGTCAACCATGACCATGCCTAACAGCAAGCTTTGAAGTTTCCAAAGGGCAGATGGGGCCCCACTGGATGATTTCACCAAGACTGTGGTAATACGGCTAAATTGACAAACACCACCCAAGGATCAGCTTTGGACTACGAACTGCTCAGGACAATTTCAAGGTGGCTAGCTGTGATGGTCCAGCTTCACAGACTTCTCTAGTTCGAACTTGAGAAAAGCCCTGCACATTCTTATTACACAGGGACTGGACAATATATGATATAGCTAGCTCTCCCAGGACTTGACAGTTTTCCCATTTTTTCAGGGTCCCTTAAAGATGCTGTCACCCCAAGACAACATGAAGTAATTTTAAGAACATGATGCCCAAATTCCCAAGTGGGGTGGGTGGTTTTTTGTCACTCAGTGGGATATGGATATCTGCCTTCATTTAGGGCAGGTTGGTTACAAGTTGTTATTGGAAATGGTCAAGACAAAAGCTGAACAAAAGAGATTAGATTCAGGGGTCTTGTTCTGAAAAGAAAAAGAGGGATATAGAAATAGGATAAAAGGGTAGATCATTGAACCTACTTTTAAATAAAAAGAGCAACTACTAGTCTTACATAGCTTGAAATAAAAACAACCCGTCATTTAGGAAGTACTGTTATGGTTATTCAAATGTAGAATATATAAATTTGATTATGAAAACCTTAGTTTTCTATAAGTTGAAATAAACTATAGAATCGAAAGCAATCACACAATGTCTATTTGCTGATGACATGATGTCATACATAAGATATTTGGAAAATTCTATCTGAAAACTTTTAGAAATAGTCAACAGTTTCAGCAAATTCAAATTTGCAAAAAATTCATAACTATCTTGTATACCAACAACATAAATACAGAGAAATATATCATTGGCCCACTCACATTCACATTAGCCTCAAAGAAAATAAAATATCTAGGAATAATACTAACCAAGAAGGCAAAAAATAATCCCTACAATGAAAACTTTAAATCTCTGCAGAAAGATAAAGACATTGGAAATTGGAAAGATACCATGCTCATCACTGATTGGTAGTATTAACATGGTGAAAATGACTATCCTGCCAAAAGCCATTTATAAACTCACTATAATCACTATTAAAACCCTATCTCTTTCTATACAGAAATAGAAAAACCATCCAAATATTCATGTGAAAACACAAAAAGCCCCATATATCCAAAGCAATCATGAACAAAAACACTGGAAAGATTACTATTCCAAACTTCAAAATAAACATAGAGTCATAATAATAAAAACAGTATGGTACTGGCAGAAAAAAAAAGACATGTAGAATAATGAACAAAATCAAAGAGCCAAACATGAGTATACACAATTACATCCATATAATATTTTTAAAAGATGCCAAAATCAAACAGAGTAGAAAAGACATAATTTTCAACAAATGGTGCTGGGAAAACTGAATGTCCACATGAAATAGAACCACATTTATTATGTTGTGTAATAGCTAATTCCAAAATGATCAAAGACCTAAATGTAAAACCAACAAACAAACAACAACAAAAAAACATGAAAGCTGCTAAATAAATCCATTCACTTTCCTACAGGATATAAGTGTAAGAAAGGGCTTTCAAAAGCAGTACCTACTTGCACAGAAATTGAAGCCAACAATTGAAAGTAGAACCTTGGAAACTTACAATGCTTTTTCACAACTAAAGAAATAGTCAGTGAGTAAAGAAAAAGCCCACAGAATGGGAGAGCATCTTACTAGCTGTACATATGAAAAAGGATTAATATGCACATTACAAAAAGAACTCAAAAAACAATCGAACCCAAATCCTACCCACTTGAAAACTGGCTAGGGATCTGAACAGAGTTCTCAAAAGAAGAAATTAAAGTAGCTGTGAATATCGCATAATAATAATAATAATAATAATAATAATAATAATAATAAATTCCTGACAATTAGTGAAATGCAAATAAAAAGAATTTTGGAACTTCAACTTAACCTACTCAGAAGGGCAACAATCAACAAGACAATTGACAAGAAATACTGGAGAAGTTGTAGGGAAAAGAGAACACTCAAACTCTGGTGAGTTGTAAACTGCTGCAGCCTCTCTGGAGAACCACCAAAAAGCTAAAACTCTACCTCTCACTCCTTCACATAAGCCCCAAATCCTATTCTAAATGTAGTTACTCAGTCATTTTCATGACTGTTCTATTGATAAAAGCTAGGAGACAGAAACAATCCAAATATCCTTCACCAAATAAATTGGTAATGAAAATGTGGTACATAAACACTATGGATGACTGCTCAGCTGTGACGAAAAACATGAAAACTGCAATTAAGTTAATGACACTCAAATAGATCATATTGAGTGTGGCATACCAGATCCAGAAAGACAAATGTACCTTATTCTCACTTATCTGTGATATTAGCTCTGAATATTCAGATGCTATTTTACAACCTACAGCAACTGAAAATACCAGGGAAGTAGAACAGAGCCATGAGGAGAAAGAGAGAAAAGGAGAATTACTAAGTACAAGTTATTTGAAGGGGGAATTAGGATAAAAACAACAGGATGGTTTATAAGAGCTAAGGGAGCTCAATATAGGAGATGGAGATAGAAATGTATAACAACAGTAAGGATGTCTGAAAAGTCATAATCTATCACATTATTTTTATCTTAAAATTATATGACATATATTTTTCTTTAATGAAATTTACCTATCTGGGGCTGACAATGCTCCCTGTAAGAGCCCTACTTATCTAATAATTATTAGGCATGAGTAGCTTCCTTTTGAGTTATTGCTCAGTTTTGTCCAAAGAACTCTCAAAATACTATATGATACTGTTGTTTCCAGAAGTTGCCTCCCAGAGGTGAAAGGTAAGCTCTATTGCTGAAGACATTGTATTTAGAGCACAGGAATTGGAGAACCTGAACTTGATATGATACTAAAGCCTTTTCCATGAAGACTAGCTTCCATACCACTGGTAGATGTCATCATGCAAACTTAACAATGGAAGAAGCAACCACTAGTCTTATCTGGCTATGATGCCTATGAATGTCAACAACGGCCAATATGGCAGAAAAGCCCTTAGTGTGCAAGAGTGATACTCACATCTTGTTGGTAACCAACAACTCTTTATTTTATTTTATAATTTAATTTAATTCTACATATCAGCCACGGATTCCCTTGCTTTCCCCTCCCCTACCCCCACACTCCCCCCTTTCCCCCCAGCCCACCACCAATTCCCATCTCCTCCAGGGCAAAGACTCCCCTGAGGATTGAGTTAAACCTGGTAGATTCAGTCCAGGCAGTTCTAGTCCCCTCCTCCCAGGCTGTTGATTAGCTTGATCTGTTTGGGAGGCATCCAGGCAGCTGGACTGGGTCCTGTCCTCAGTGCATGAGCTGGCTGTTTGGAACCTGGGGCTTATACAGGGACCAGCAACTCTTTAATTGGACTTTAAGGATTATTCAACAAGGGGGAAATTATGCCTGGTACTGGAAACCTAGCCAATTTCCCAAGGCTAGTTAAGTCATGGATCTTGCAGAAGAACCTCCAACTGCCACTTCACTAAACCAGATTAATTCCTAACTATATTATAAACATATGTCCTTGCTGAATCCAAGTATTGCAGAACATTTTTTACTCACTCAAAATATCCACTCTGTATTAGCTAGTCATCTTCATGTAAACTGTGTTTTTGAAATTGGACTGAATGGATTTTGTATTATCATATAGCCAGAAGCCTATGGAGGCCAGGGAATGGAATGTTATTATTTGAATAAGAATGGCCCCCATTGGCTAATGTATTTGAAGTTTTGCTTCCCAATTGGTGGAATTATTTGTGAAAGGTTATGAAGTGTGGCCTTTTTTGAAGAAGGTCTGTCATTGGTGGAAAGATTTGAGGATCCAAAATCCCATGCCACTCTTAGGTAGCACTTGCCTACCTCCAGATGATCTCTCTCTACCTCTCTGCCTTCTGCTTGTTAATAAGGATATAAGCACACAACATTGCTCCAGTGCCATGCCGGTTTTCCTGCTGCCATTCTTCTTCCCTTGATGATCATAGCCTAACTCTATGAAACTGTAAGCAAGCCACCTCACCAATAAACTCTTTCTTCCATATGTTTCTTTAGTCATGGTTTCTCTTCACAGCAATAGAAGAGTACCAAGATAATCAGTTTAAGTAAGAATTATACCTTCATTACAGAATTAATTCTCAAATGGTCATCATGTGTAACTCTTTGAATCTGGAGTTTTGCTTCAGTTCTCATAAAATATATTAATTTTCAATTTCCTTTTCTTGTAGCATCCTTATTCATCTTTGTTATTCTAGTAGTGGTAACCTTATGGAATGAGTTGAGAAGCTTATACATTATTTCAAATTTTTGTAAAACATTGAGAATAGTTCATGGTAATTCTTCTTGAAGTATTTGGAAGAAATCACCCTTGCAACCTCAAGTCTCCAAATTTTTCTTGATGTGCTTCAATTTTGGTTGTTTTAAATAATTTCACTGCTATGTCTAGCCTAGCACTAATTCCATATATATATATATATATATATATATATATATATATATATTGGCCAAAGTGACAGTTCCAGGTAATATTGTACACAATCATATTTCAAAATCTCTAAGATTTGGAAACATGATTAAAGTTTGAATAACTTTTAGTTACTGGGTATATATTGAAGAATATTTAATGTATTTATAAAACTTGTGGATTATAATATTATTTTTCAAGTGATTCAGGCATTCTAATTTACTGGGGAATTTCTATGAAAAATTGAATTAAGCAATAATTGTCTAAAAATCAAGCAAGACAACTAATAATTTTGCACAAATATTTGAAAACCCTCCAATGTTATTCATACCACAAAGCAATAAAACAATAACTTTAAATCAATTCTGTAAAACCTGCATTTTTAATTCTTATGACTCGACATATAATGCATAATAATAATAATAATAATAATAATAATAATAATAATAATTCACACTATCCATGTGCTGAGTATCCAGACTGTGATTTTGGATCTGAGTATGCATTTTTATTGAATGCCCCATATGACTGTAAGAAGTTGCTGGGGTATAGTCAATTTTTGTATCAGGGGTTAGTTAAAAAAATACCTGAAGAGTTTAAAAAGCATTCTAACTGAAGCAAGATGAAATGTGTATGTCACTATTTTTCTCTGAGTGACTGATTTGTAATATTTACCTATGCAAGGAGACATTGTTTCTTAGCAAATAAACATCTGAAGCAGTCAATATTCACTTTTCTAATTGCACTTTAGTATCTCTCAAACTGTCAGCTGTTTGTGCATAATTCATTAATTAAACAAGTAATAACATTCAAAATTAATTTTCTGATGAAAATGTTTTATTTTCCTTTCTAGAATTGAATTGCCTTTAAAACTAAATTCTGAAAACAATTTTATAATATCCTCTACAGAAAAGAAAAGTAAGGTAAAAATCTGAAGCGGAATTTATAAAACAGGCAGGAAAGACTATAGAATTAAAATGATGATATGCAATAAACTTAGAAAAATTCCACCTAAATTCTTAAAATCAACTTCTATTGCCAACAAAATATATTGTTTGCATGGCCCTCTCATGCTATATCTAGATTTTTATGGTCTTCATTTGTAGATATGCACATATGTATATTTCTGTGCATAGTATGTGTGTGTGTGAGTGTGTGTGTGTGTGTGTGTGTGTGTGTGTGTGTGTGTGTGTGTGTGTGTGTTCAAGCAGCTGCATGTCATGTCACTTATGTGGAGGTTAGAGGACACTTTCATCTTGTTTGAGACAGGGTCTCTCCTTGTTTATTGCTTTATGCCATGCTAGAAGGCCTATATTCTTAATTCTCCCTTTTCTGCTCTCCATTTCCCAGTAGGAGCACATTGGGAATGCAGACATTTGAATTAATTCATTTGACTTTTACTTACTTAGGTTCTAGGAATCTAAGTTATGAGGATTTCTAACAAGAAGAAAATACTATAATAATGTGTTGTGGTTCATTTTGTGTTAACTTGTTTTATACTAGCAACAATTTGGAAGAGAGAGCCTCAACTGAAGAATTTCCCAGATTAAATTGACCTGTGGTCATATATAGAATAGGTTTTCTTGATTTGATGATTGATGATTGTGGTTGTTGGTGGATGATTGTTGTGGGAGAGGTCCTAGCCCACTGTGCATGCTAACATCCCCAACTACGTTGTCATAGGCTGTATTAGAATAATAAACTGAAGATAAGACAGAGAGATAGCTAGTAAGTAGTGTTCTCCGTGGTTTCTGCTTTACTTCCTACCTGAGATTGTGCCCTGATATTCCTTGTTGACAACACACTTGAAGTGTAAGATGATATGAACCTTTTTCTTCTCTCAGTTGCTTTTGTTCAAGGATCTTATAACAATATAAAGTGAACAAACCAAACCAAAACAAAACAAAAACAAAAACAAAAAAAAAATAGGACACAACACTTTAAAAAAAGTAAACTGGTCATTTGATTTCAGTAAAATGTGATACATGTAGTAGCACTGAATGGAGGAATTTAATATGTGTTTACTGGGGTTTTCTCTTTCTAACAGATCTGAGGTAAGCACATAGTTACTCAATGTTAGGATGATACAGTTACACTTTAAGGTAGGGGCTATGAAGTTAGATCTGGGTGACATAGGCAGTTTGGTTTCCTAATTCAATAACTTAATCACTGAATTAGCTTCTTATCTCTTTCTGTGATAAAACTACCATAACCAAGGCAATTTATAGAAGGAATAATTTATTTAGGCTTTCAGTTCCAGCGAGATAAGAGTCCATCAGGGAATGGAGGAATGGAAGCAAACAGCAGACATGGCAGAAAGAAAAACAGAAAGCTGAGAGATTACATTTCAAATAAACATATAGTAATAAAGTAGACAGAGTGTTAACTGGAAGTAGCATGAGGCTATATACTCTCAAAGCCCACCTCCAGAGATGTACACACTTTCTCTAGCAAGTCTGTACCACTTATAACTCCCCAAACTCTGCTCTAAATAAGAGCACAAGTGTTCATCTGATTCTATAGGCTGTATTTTTTCATTTAAGCCAAAATACTATACTCCTTGGCACCCAGAGGCTTCTGGCCATATAATAATGCAAAATATACTTGGTCCAACTTCAAAACTCCCCGTAATCTTTCCCATTCTCAACACTGTTTAAGTGGCCAAAGTCTATTCTGAAACTCAAGGCAATCTCTTAATTATAATGCTCTGAAAAATCAGAAACCAAATCATATGCTTCCAACATTTAATGGCACAGAGTAGACATTATTATTCCAAAAAGGAAAAGTAGGGTTATAGTAAGGAAATGGAAGTAAGAATAAAGAAATGCTTCACCACAGCAAGATTGAAACACAGTAGTGCAACTGCCAAATCCATTAGATCCATGTTTAATATGAAAGGATTTAAATGGCTCTGCCCTTCCAGCTATGCTCCCCATAGCATACATCCCTCTGCTGTTTTGGTCACCTTCCTGTGTACAGCTCTCTCTGGATGCCTCTTCAAAAACTTAATTTATATTTACTAAGGAATATAACAATTCAATTTCTGGGTCTATATCACCACAAAATTTAATCTAATTTTTAAAGAAATTTTCATACATTCATTGCATAATATCTCTATCCACAACAGTTCAAAATGTAGAAGGAATCTCATCACCTATAGCTACATGGACTCACCTATAATCAAAAGGTAATATTACTCAGCCTTTGAAAGAACAGACATTTGGAAATGAACTAAAATAATTATGAGCATTGAGGACATAATGATGAGTGAAGTTAACATAAAAATGTTATATACTTAATGATTCCACATGCCTAAGGAATATAATACAGTCAAATATTGTAGAGATACAATATAGAGGGCTGGTTGTCATGGATTTTGGAAAAGGAAAGGAAAGATTATTTTTCAATGGCAATAGTCTTAACTTCATAATGTAAGTATGGTTTTGTTGATGGATGGATGGAGATTATATGACATTATGAATGCATTAATAACATTGAAGTGTATACATGAAATTATTAGGATAATAATTTTCATGTTACATTGGTTTTACTTTAATAAAAAATAGAGAAAAGTACTATGAATGTATTAATAATATTGAAGTGTATACTTAAATTGATTAGGATAGTAAGTTTCATGTTATATTTGTTTAACTTTAACAAATAGAGAAAAGTACCATGAATACCAACTGAGGTGAGATAGAAAAATTTGACACGTACTAAAGTAGAAATCATTCATCATTTTCAAAATTGAAATGTTAAAAAGAAATCCTTAAGGCAAAAGAAAGCTGATATCAAGTGTAAATCTTGTATTTCACAAAGGTAGATTCAGTAACAAAAATGATTAAATGGGTACATAATCATATTTCTCATTATTTGATTTTTTTCTGGAGTTGAGGATCGAACCCAGGGCCTTGCGCTTGCTAGGCAAGCACTCTACCACTGAGCTAAATCCCCAACCCTAATCAAATCATTATTTGATTTTAAAGATTAGTGTCTATCTGAAACAAATTAGTGGTGGCAATAATGTTTATATCATATTGAAAGAAAATATACAGTACAACCAGAAGAAAGGTCAGGAGGGAATAAATTCATTTATCCTGTAAGTTCCATGCTATATTTGAAGACATATCATATCATAGGAAGACTTAATGTGATTATTCCAATTATATATTATAATCCTAGGAGCAATATATTACAATATAATATATATATATAATATATAATTACTAATATATTACAGTAATAAATAATAGCTAATAAGATGCATATAGGGATAAAAGAGAATTACAAAATGATATAACAGAATTCACAAATGCATAAATATCTATACATATAACAGAATATGTGATGATAAAAGATAGATAAGTAGATGATGATGATGATGATAGATAGATAGATAGATAGATAGATAGATAGATAGATAGATAGATAGATAGATAGAATGGTGCTTTGAATAAGAATGGCCCCCATAGTCTAACCCAGGCACTCTGCATATAATTAGCTTGGTGTTCTTGTGGGACTCCTCACATTGGGAATGGGGACTTTCATGACTCTTTTGCCTTCTTTTGGGACCCTTTTCATCCTACTGTGTTGTCTAATTCAGCCTTAATATGAGGTGAGGTACCCAGTATTATTGCAAACTGATATGCCATGTTTGTTTGATATCCCTTCAAGTCCTGCCCTTTTCTGAAGGAACAGAAGGGGTGAATTGGAGGGAAGGGACTAGGAGGAGAGGAAGGTTGGGAAAATGTTTTGGGGATGTAATATATAAGAGAAGAATACATTTAAAAAAGAAAGAATGGCTAGCATAGGCTTATAAATTTGAATGTTTAGTCACCAGGAAGTGGCATTATTTGAAAGGATTAGGAGGTATGTTCTTGTTGCAATAGATATGGTGCTGTTGGAGGAAGAGTGCCACTGGGGGTGGTCTTTGGGTTTTCAAGGACCCAAAGCAGGCCCAGCATCTCTCTCTCTTCCTGCTGCCTTCAGATTCAGATGTAGACCTCTCAACTACTTCTCCAGCACCATGTCTGTCTGCATACCACTACGCTCTCCACTATGATGAAAATAGAATAAACCTCTGAAACTTCAATCAAGCCCAAACTAAATGCTTTCTTTTATAAGAGTTGCTATGTTCATGGTGTCTCTTCAAAGTAGAACAGTGCCTAAGACATAAATTGGTACCAAGGAATGAGATATTGCGATGACAGGCCTGACCATGTTGCTTGTTGGCAGAAAGTGGATTTGGGGATTTTAGATTAGGTAAGTAGTTTAACACTTTAAGTGGGTCTTAATGAGCCATACTAGTAAGAGCATGGAAGACAGTACTGTGAGAGATTTGAAGGATGGAGATCCAACTCAAGAAGTTTCAGAGGGGAGGAATATTAGTAACTGGCCTAGAGACCAATGTTTTGATATTTTGGAAAAGAATGTGGCTGCTTTTGGCCCTTGTCCTAAAAATCTCCTTGAGGCTAAATTGAAGAGTTTGAGATTATTGGCATTAGCAGACGAGATTTCAAGACAGTGGAATATTGACTGCATTGTGTAGTTATTAATACCCACTCTTATGCAGATCTATAATGAAAAGCAGCAAGGAAAAATACAAAATTAACAGTTTGGTAAGAAAAGGAATGCCAGGAAGTGTAATGGAGCAAAATCCTGTAGTTGAATTGCTAAATAATCTTATTAAATAAAAAACACAGGGCCAGATATAGGGGTGAAACCTAAGAGATCAGGGAAATAGGAAAAGCCACAAGCTAACCTCACCTCACCAACTCTGCAGCTTCCAAAGAGACCTACCTCCTGTATACACATGCCTATATGCCTTTCTGTTGTGCTGTCTCATGTGCTATCTCTGTTCAACTACATCACTTCTTTTTCCTGCCCAGCTCTGTCACTTCATGTCTTTCTCTACAGACCTACAGACCTCTATGATTAGTGCTGGGATTAAAGGTATGTGTCACTACTCTTGGCTCTGTTACCCAGTGTGACCTTGAACTCACCTAGATCTAGACAGATCCATACCTCCCAAGTGATAGGATTAAAGACATCTACTACCATTGCCTGACTTCTATGTTTACTTATAGTGGCTGGCTTTTTCCTCTGATCCTCAGAAAAGTTTTATTTGGGGACACAGTATATTGAGGGACACAATATGTCACCACAAAGTCCAGTGGTCAGAAAGACAAAAAGTTTAAAGAAAAGCCTGATGCTAAATGGAATAAAGGGAGTAGTGACTGCATGGCAAGATTCTAGCCAGATAAGTTTCTAACTTGTGAAAAGGAATTAAGGGAAAGCTTAACCAATGAAGAAAACCATCAAAAACAGAAATTTAGTAAAATTGTATTTGAATAAGGGGCCCATTTTCCATTACCAGCAAGCAGCAGAACCTGGCATCTTCAGCCACATGATTCTGGCTTTACAGTCAAGGATACAACAAAGGGGTTGTGGAATCTTCTTCCATAGCTAAGGAAAGCTGATAAGGCTAGGCATGTGTCAGATGTATCCCTGCATAGAGACCCAGAGAAGCCATTTCATGAAGCTGTTAAGGTGAATCCTAGATTGCTTTGGAGAAACAAAGATGTTGCAGTTGGAGATCTGAAGAACCATTTGACAACATATATGTAGAAGTGAAGTTTGGAGTTCATCCTTCAATTTTTCAGTCTTGCTTTGATCCAGTATTTTTCACTTTGCTGCTTTTCTTCAACTTTGGAATGGTAATCTTTAACCTGTGCCATTGTTTGTTGGAATATGTGACCTGTTTATTATTTTGATTTTACAGAGGGTTACAGTTTAAAGATGAGAGAGAGAGAGAGAGAAAGAGAGAGAGAATTATATTCCTTTGCTGGGGAAGAATATATTGCAGCCTTGAAATGGTAGAGCACATGGAATTCTCACAAATTGTTGTTATTCTATACCTTAATGGGGATAATGTATAGACCAGCAATTTTCAACCTGTAGGTCATGATCCCTTTGGGAGTCAAATGACCCTTTCACAGGTGTTGCCTGAGACCATCAGAAAAGACTGATAGTTATATTACGATCCATAACAGTAGCAAATTATAGTTATGAGGTAACAATGAAAATAATTTTATGGTTAGAGGTCACTATCTCATAAGAAATCCTATTAAAGGGTCACAACATTAGGAAGATTGAGAACTACCAGTATAGATTATTTCCTAGTATTATGTCTAATGCTCCAGTAGAAAAGAAACTTGTTACATTAATATACCATACATTTATAAGATCATATAGGAACTATTTCTATGTAATCATAAAATTATATTAATTTTCTGTTTGGCAAAATGTCCTTGTTGAAAACAGGATCTTCTCAATTTCAACAAGTATATCCAGTTTTTTTCTTAGTCTAACATACATTAATTTCAAGATCAGGTTGTTTAGGTCAAGAAAATTCTTAAGGTTTCCTTCAGGTGAGGAACTCTTTCCTGAATCTCTATTTTCTTGTACCCTCTCTAATTAGACTTGGGGAGGCAAAATGAAACACTTCCTATGTCAGTCTTTTTTTAATCTTTTTTTTTATACTGAATGCCATTTATTGAAGGAGGGAGGAGGTCGTAAATACAGGCTTACAGCACAATGGGAGAACCCTGGAGGGCAGAAGTTCGCTACAATCTTGCATCTAAGCTGTTAATGCCCATTATGCAGGATACACAGACAAGGAACTTCCCTTAAGCTATGTTAGTCTTATATGACAGGCATTCTCATGATGGTATACCTCCATCACCTACAAACTAAATGTCTATTATGTTTTAGCAAATGTATTTGTGGAGGGAGTGCAAAATCATTCATTATTACATCCAACTCTCTGCTATATGAAGCAAAGTGATAAAATGGAGGGAGTAGTTATCTGGACATGTCTTTTGTTAGAGATATTAAAGGTTGGCTTCATGAAGAATCAGTAAAGAATTAAATAAAAACATGGGCCAGTGAAATGGTGTAGCACCTGAACACTCTAGATAACCTGTGTGATCCACATGAAGAAGAGTCAAACTAGCTCCCAGAGTTTGTTGTCTGCTCTCCAAAAGTGTATCATTGTACAAGAGACTACCCTACACACACAAAAAAAATACACATACAGAATCACACAAATAAGGGGTGACAATTTTAATTAGGAAACTGAATTTATCAATATTTTCTAATGTGTCAGCCTTATCATTTTTACTTATACTTATTTTCACATGTATTATATGCATCTTGTTTATTGGAGTTGAGTTATAAAATCCTGACTAGAATTTGGCCTACAAATATGTGAAAAATCTATGTAAGAATACTCTGGCATGTCGGTGGTGGCACATGCCTTTAATCCCAGCACTTGGGAGGCAGAGACAGGTGAATCTCTGTGAGTTCAAGGCTAGCTTGAACTACAAAGTGAGTTCCAGGAAAGCCAGGATTGTTACACAGAGAAACTCTGTCTTGAAAAAAAAAATAAGATTACTCTGACACTGTTTCATAAGCTTTTTAAAGTCATAGATGACTCAGTGGTTAAGAACACCTATCACTCTTCCACAGTATCTGTGTTCAGTTCTGGGTCTACTACTGGGTATTATACAAGTTCCTGCAACTCTAGCTCTATAGAATCTGATGTATTCCGGCTCCCTTATGCTCCTGTACATACACATACCCAGAGACAAACACACACATACACAATTGAAAGCAAAAATACTAAGGATGTTAAAAAGTATAACTATGTCTTCACACATTTTTCTGAGTTAGGCAAGAAGTGAAGAGAAACACGCATCTCCTTATTTGCTGACACAAAATGGCTATGATGAATTATCTGGGCCATGGTTCAATAACAGTTATAAAAGTCCTATGTATTTAAGTTTGAGGACATACAGAAATGTAAATGCTTCTAGCTTTAAAGAATTGCTCAGATTTTATAGGCATATGGTTATATCAATGTATGCCACTGCTAATGAAAAGTTAATCTTTTGTCTCATTAAATACACAAATTATAAAAAATTAAATTCCTAAGTAAAGAGAGGGAAAAAAAGATAAATAATACATTCTTTAATTACTACAGCATGTCAAGATTTTTCAGTATTTGCCATTTAAAAATAAGTCAACATATATACAAAAATTCATTACAATACAATTATTCAGTATCATGTCAGAATCTTTGCAAATATATATTTTCAAATGTATACCTGGTAGGGAATAAAATCTCAAAATATCATAAGTTATAGTTCACTCACACTGGCCATGATAAATGGAACAGATATCATTGTGTGTTTGTTTAATAGCATGTTTTGCTCCAGAAGTATTTTATTATTTATTTACTTATAGATTTTTGTTGTTTTTTTTTCATGGAAATTACTGAGAAAGAATATTTTTATAAAACTATAGAAAGTATAAAAGAAATGAATTGATAACTTCAAATTTAAACAGTTGAAATAAAGACAGTTCCTAAAATACACCTTTAGTATGTTAGCACAAAAAAGTAAAATAGCATACAAAGAAAGATTGACATGAACAACACAGTACCACTTTCCCTCTGCTTTAAAATTTTTGGAGTGTTGTACCTGAATAGGGATATGGGGATGAGGCAATTTAATCTGTTGCAAACTGACACAGTTTTCTTTTCTTCCCTAGTTAATAGGTATTGTATTTATTTTTCTTGATTTGATCATTTCATATGCAGGAAATCCAAGTTTTTATAATAAGTTTTGGTTTTACTCAATTACTGAACAAGCCTCAATGAAACATTTCACTCTTAAGATAAGAATTTATACTGTATAAAGCTGATAATAGAAAAATAAATAAATTAATTAATTAAAAATAATAAAAATAAAAAATAAAAGAAAAATTTGAACTATTAAAAAAAAGGAAATCCAAAAGAATGAATGAAATGAAGCTCTAAAATGTTCCAAGTTACCAAACGAAGGATAGCAAGATCTGTGGACACTATATAAAGATATAAATATCAATTATATTTTTATGCACTAAAAGTGACAATGCTGAAATTGTGCTATACTATTTGTAATCACACAAAATAAAATATAATTCTTTACTACAGTCTTAAGAAAACATGCTGAAAATTATCTAATTCTAATGCAAGTAATACAGAATGACATAAATGAGAATGAATGCCACATTAATGAATGGGAAGCCTCGGCAGAGTAAGGCCAATTATTCCCAAAGTGATCCACGAATTTGACAAAATAGTTCTAATTTGATGCATATGTTTGATGCAAGAAGCATTTTTAACACAGACAATTTTATTCTAAAATTCACACAAAAGGGTATAGGTTCAATAAGAGTAAAACCAATGTTGACAAAGATACATAAGTTGCAAAGAATGATTCCACAAAATATTGAGACTAAATGTACAACAGTTAGCAAAAGAATGTGGCATTAATACAGAGACCTACATATAAATCATTGAAAGAGAGGGAAGAGCTTAGAAATAGATTCGTGAAAATATGAATGATTGATTTCTCAAACAAGTTTATGAGAAATTTCATAGAGAAATCAAAGCTTCCTTTAACAAATGAAGCTGCAGCAATTTGGCATACATACTCACCCACAACCCTTAAGAGAAAAAGAAATGCTAGAAGAAAAAAACAAAGTAAATATACTCAGGTTTCAGACATCATTAAAATGTAACTAAATGTATATTTTTCTGTAAATATACATATGAAGATAAATTATAAAAGAAGCTCAAAACTAGTTAAATATTTTAGATTATTTATCCACCAAATATAGTAAATGGAATAGATGCAGAACTCTCAAAATTCTTAGCAAACCAAACAAATGAAAATCCAAAACAAACTCAGTTAGAAAATCAGCAAAAGATATGAATGATTGTTTTGCCAAATAGGCACATGAAAATACATTAAGAATCATTATCCATCAGGGAAAAGAAATTGAAAGCACCCAACATGTGATCATATGCCTTTCTGAATTTCTAAATTAAAAATAACACAGAATTTGGGTGATAATACAAGGTAATGAGTTATTCATATACTACTTATGAAAAATATAAATTGGTACAGCCATTCTAGAAAGTAGTTTGACAGTTTCATGTGAACTTAAACATGTCATTATTATATAATGCTTCAATTGTATTATTAGACTATTGTCATAGATAAATAAAAACTTGAAGTTGAAAATAAGCCTAAATAAGAGTGTTCATAACAACTTTATGAATTGTATTTCTTAATTTTTTTAGTGTTGCTGTGATGAGTACTCTGATAAGAATAACTTAAGGATGAAAGAAGGGGTTACTCTTTTTTATATTAAGAAATTTTTTATTCATTTTACATAACAATCACAAATCTCCTCTTCCTTCCTCCCACCCCTCCAGCCTTCTCCCCCTACCTCCCATTCCATCTTACAAGAAGGTAAGACCAAAAGGGTTACTCTTTAAGACACAATCCATTCTTGTAGCTGGAGTTTTCTCTCAGGGTCCTGCCAAGCCCTCGCAGTCCCGCAGCCCACTTATAAAATAAGCATATAGACTCTTATATTATTTAAAATGTTTGGCCTAATGGCTCATGCTTCTAGCTATCTAGTCCTTACATCTTAAAATAATCCATTTCTATAAATGTATACCTTGCTACATGGCTCGTGGCTTACCAGTATCTTACATGTTGGTACTCATGGCAGCAGCTGGCAGCATCTCCTGACTCAGCCTTCCTTTTCCCAGAATTCTCTTCTCTGCTTGTCCCACCTATACTTCCTGCCTGGCTACTGGCCAATTAGCATTTTATTTATACAGAGCAATATCCACAGCACTTTCAGAAACTCCAGCTACAAATGGCGCCCAATGTGGGGCAAGAGTTTCCACCTAAAACCTGAGAAAGAAGAATCTAAAACGGAGCTAAAAACAACTTCCTAATTGTCTCTCTGAAGTTAGAAGCAGACTGTGTGTTTGAGCTACTATGGCAGTTTCCTGGTGTGCTTGTTTGATGAGCAGTATGATGGGAAGGAGGCATCTCCAAGCCACACAATACACTGCTGCTGTGTGGAAGATTTAGTCTTTGCTAGTACAAAAAAAAAAAAAAAGAACGAGGTTTCTGGGCTTCTGGGCTACATGCTGCTTTGATAGAATTATAGACCCACTATTTCTGAGATTTGATTGATGGTTCCCAGAGCTGGCAGTAAACATATAACCACGATGTTGGGAAGGCCCTTTCTCTCTGGATTCCCATCTCAGACTACCACCACAATACGTAGCTGTTTTGAAATTCCCTCAGACTTCTACTGTTCTATACAGTCAACAGACTTGGTAAGTCAATTAAGGTATCTTAAAGGGAGAAATTAGTTGAAAGAGATATTTTCCCCACATTAATTTGATAACACATTAGGCAGACTGAAACTAGAATAATTAAATGAGAGGATAGTTAATGTTAATGGGATGTACATAACACCAATTATGAATATTATTTATTTAATCATTGTTTATTTTAGCATTAAAAAGTTCATCAATTTAAGTGCCAAAATAAAAACTTTAGAAAAACCTGTTAAAATCAATCATAGAGAAATTCAGACACAGACAGAAGAATTTAAAGGTGAACCAAACTCAGGATTGACTTTAGAAAAACCTGTTAAAATGAATTATAGAGAAATTCAGACCCAGAAAGAAGAATTTAAAGACGAAATTATAGTAGGATTGAATTATATGGTTGCAGAGAGACAGCCTGCTTTAAAACAACCAAACAATCTAAATGATAACCTTACAGGAACTACCTGCTCAGGAGTATGTACAAGCTAATTGGACTCCAGTGGAAATGTCAAATTCAAAGAGATTTAAAGAAGCTATAGTATCATATGTCATGCATTCTCCATTTGTATAGCAAATGTTTAACTCGTGGTCAACTTTAATAGAATTATCCCTCAGGACTGGAAAGAGCTAATTACAGCTGTCCTAGAGGCCAGTCCACAGTTATAATAAAGAACAAGGTTTAAAGGTAAAACAATAGAACAACAATGTAAGACTAGAGGTGTGGAAATTTCCCAGGACCAGCTTCTTGGAGAAGGCAACTACACTGATATACAAAGACAATTTTTATATAATAACCAAACCTTAATTCTATGATGCATGGCAGCCATGAATGCGTGGGACAGAATTAAGGAAGCAGGAAAAAATTGAGCCATTTACAAAAGTTATACAAGTCCCCAGAGAATACTTCACAGATTTCTTACAAAGGCTGTTTTCTGCAGTAAATAAAATGGTAGCAAATTCTGAAACTAGACAGATAGTAATTGAATCTTTGGCTTTTGAAAATGGGAATGCAGCATGCAAAATAATAATCAGGCTGTTAAAGGTCAGATCAGCATCCTTGGAGGATTGGATCAGCAACACAATTAATGTTGAGTCTCATGACTATGATAAGTGGATAGGAGAGGTAATATCAAAAGCTTTGAGGAAAAATAATGTCAGATGTTTTGGCTGAGGTAAACAAGATCATTTGAAAAGTGGGTATAAACAGGGCATTCCTAGAAGAATTTTTATTCAAGGAACAATGGCAACATATTTCCCCTCCCTTCTGGATTATGCAGAAGGTGGTAAGGGTAAACATTGGACCAACAAATGTAGAACAAGAAGGGACAGACAAGGTAATCCTTTGCCTCTGCCACCAGGAAACTCCCAGAGGAGCCTTATGAAGACGTCCATTTCAAATTCAGTTCAGACTTTCCCTACCACTGTAGAAGAAACCCCTTCTCAGAGCAATTAAATAACCAAATGCCTATTGGAATAAATCAAGTTGCTTGGGGTGATAGAACAGCTATAGCAGAGAGAACTGGAAATTCAGGAGAAATCATAAAGTGAATTTTTTGGCAAACTTCTATAAATGAACAAAGATCAAAATTAAATAATACAAATAAATGATGCTCTCTTAGAAGGTTTGATAGACACAGTTGTGGATGTTATAAGAATTGCACCAGAATTTTGGCATCCAAATTGGCCTCTTCAGGAGGTTAATATTCAGCTGTTAGGAACTGGAACATTACCTCAAGTGAAGCAGAGCATAAGATGGCTCAAATGTAGAGGACCAGAGGACCTGAAGTACAGACAGGACAATTAAAGCCATATGTGGCTAATATAGCTATGAACTTATGGGGCCGTGATCTATTACAACAGTGGTATACTCAGATTAACATTCCTCCAACCTCAGAAACAAACCATAAACTAACAAATATTTCTGAGAGAAATATTAGGAGGTATTTATATAAAGTGCAGTCACTGGCAATCCAGATTGTACAAGAACAGGGCACAACAACTGCTGCTCTTTTAAAGACACCAACAGCTCTACCTTTAAAATAGTTAACAGAGAAGCCTGTATGGGTTCAGCAATGGCCTTTAACAACAGAGAAACTTCATGTTTTAGACGAGCTGGTAAAAGAACAATTAAATGCTCAGCATATTGAAGAATCAACCAGACCTTGGAATTCTCCTGTATTTGTTATTAAAAAGAAATCTGGTAAATGTAGAATGGTAATAGACCTGAGAGCAATTAACAAAGTAATTCAGACAATAGTTTACTTATAAGTTGAATTCTATCACTGTTCTTGACTGGACTGCTTGACAAAATGCTGTAAAGACTGGACATGCAGGACTCATAGAAAGATGACCACTGCACTATGCAAGGCAAGATGGTTCTTCAGGTTCCTTCTTTGCAGAAGAAACTGTCAGACATTCTACAGGACACAGAGGAAAAAAAATGACTGAAAGACTAGGCCTATGGGCTGAATATGGATGCCCCAATATGTAGCTAGAGTTTTCCTGCCTGGCCCACAGTCAGGACAAATCTCTCTCACCTGCCAGTCCCACAGCCCCTCAGACCCAACCAAGTAAACACAGAGACTTATATTGGTTGCAAACTGTATGGCTGTGGCAGGCTTCTTGCTAACTGTTCTTACAGCTTAAATTAATCCATTTCCATTAATCTATACCTTGCCATGTGGCTCATGGCTTACTGGCATCTTCACATGCTGTTTGTCATCGTGGCGGCTGGCAGTGTCTCTCTGACTCAGCCTTCCACTTACCAGCTTTATTCTCCTCCTTGTCCCGCCTACACTTCCTGCCTAGCCAATGGCCAATCAGTGTTTTATTTATTGACTAATTAGCAACACATTTGCCATACAGAACATCCCACAGCACTTCCCCCTTTTTTTTCAAAAGGAAGGTTTTAACCTTAACAAAGTAAAATTACATATAATTTGGGAATTTGGGCATAGCTTCTCTTACTACTTCCTGCTGGAGGGGGGTGCTGTATCTTATGGAGACACAAAGAAAATTTTAGGATTATGGAATAGTCCATGAGGCTGTATTGTCTGAGCCAGTTGCCTTCAAACCATTCTGAATGTTGGATCATCTGGGCCATGGTGTCATCGGAGACCTTTCAGGGGGTCTTGGCTGGTCAAACCTGATGTATCTTAATCTGGAACAAATCCATAGCCTCTGGCTTTCTGTGGAAACAAAAGCAGAGTCTCCTTTCCAAAGTAACATATCCTTATATCCAAATTTTGAAGTCAAGGTACTTTTAAAATATACATTTTGGCATAACTCAACAGCTTTTACAATCAAATGTTTTTCTGCAGTTAAAAATCCCAAAGACAACACAATTCAGATTCTCTGTGTAATATTCATCTTCATGTGGCTTATTTTTTATATTAATTTTACTGTCTCTTTAAAGACTTTATTTTTTAAAACTATGTATTTGTTTCTATAACTGTATATATCACCTTTTTTGTTTCTTTCAAGCCTACGTATTTTTTACACACATTGTAAACTATTACATCTGAATCTGTCTTATTGTGAATCTATTGCTTTAAACTGCAGCAGCTGTGGCTGCTGGCTCTGCCCACCTCAGCTTCCCAACATGGCAGTGGTAAGTTCACCACCAGCTCTGGGAGCTATCGTGGGTCTATGCTTTTAGCCAAGCAGTGTGTAGCCCAGAAACCTCTTTTTTTGTTTTGTACTAGTAAAGGCTAAATTCACCATGCAGCTTAATGTGCCACTTACAGAGGCCTCAATCCCGCCAAACTTCAGGTCGAGCGTGCACACCAGAAACCCACAAGGAGCTCAAACCAGCAGCTGCTGCTCATTTGAGAGAGACAATTAGGAACTGTTTTTAGCTCTGTTTTAGAATATTTTTTCTCAGTTTTTAGGTGGAAACTCTTGCCACCACGTTGGACGCCATTTGTAGCTGGAGTTTTCCTGCCTGGCCCACAGTCAGGATAAATCTCTCTCACCTGCCACTCCCACAGCCGCTCAGACCCGACCAAGTAAACACAGAGACTTATACTGGTTACATACTGTATGGTTGTGGCAGGCTTCTTGCTAACTGTTCTTACAGCTTAAATTAATCCATTTCCATTAATCTATACCTTGCCACGTGGCTCATGGCTTACCAGCATCTTCACATGCTGTGTGTCATCGTGGCAGCTGGCAGTGTCTCTCTGACTCAGCCTTCCACTTCCCAGCTTTATTCTCCTCCTTGTCCAGCCTACACTTCCTGCCTAACCAATGGCCAATCAGTGTTTTATTTATTTACTAGTTAGCAACACATGTGCCGTATAAAACATCCCACAGCACCAATATTACAGAGGAACTTTGGATAACTGTCCAGGCAGGCAGTTATCTCTGTCACTTCCAGAAATTTGGAAGTTGCTTACAATGCATATCCTATTTACTTATGTAACATTATATCCTATGGAGTCTTTGATGTACTTGAAAACTAGATAGTTATAATTAATTTTCCTTGGTTATGATAAAATAAAAATTAGATATGAAACCTTAGATTCACAAATATAGGGTAGATAGAAAATTTTTTCTTTAATTTTACAAAATACTAAAAGACTAGATATTGTAACTGTAATTCTTGCTTGATAATTGTTTTGTTATATGTAATATATTAGGTTAAAGTTAAAACCCTCCTTTTGTTTAGACAAAGGGGAAGTGATGGGGGAATGTTGTCTGTATGCTATGAAAATATGTTGCTCTGATTGCTTGATAAATAAAGTCATTTGGCCTATGGCAAGGCAGCTTAAAGGCAGGCAGAAAATACAAGCAGAGGGAGAGGAAGGAGAAAAGAAAGAAGCTAGCAAGCTGCCCAAGGAGCAACATGTAATGGGACTCAGGTAAAGCTACAGAACATGTGGCAATACATACATTAATACTTATGGGCTAATTTAAGATATATGGGCTGGATAACAAAAGTCTTGAGCCATGGCTAAGCAGCTATAATTAATATTAAGCCTCTGTGTAATTATTTTATAAAAGGCTCTGGGACTGTGAGTGAGAGATTTGTCTGGACCATGGGCCAGATAAGACACAGGAAATCTTCTGACTACAAACATGCCTCTAATAATTTGGAAGAAAATTTTGGCATCTGCATAAAGAATTTGAAACACGTCATGAAATAACACTGCATTTTGGCAGTTTAGCATTCTAAACCGTGGCATAGCACCACCAGCCCATGCATCTGCTACTACCTGTTTTGCTCTGAATGGGAAAACTAATATCTCTAGAAAATTTTAAGTATCAAAATTAAAGGATAATCTTCATCTGTTGTCTTTTTACAAAAACATTTGATATCTCAAAAAGCTCAAACTATCAAATCAAATCAAATTAAATAATATGTATTTATTTTTGGATAAAGTACGGGGATTTTTTTATTTGTTTCTTTATTTTGTTTTGTTTTTATGATTTTCCTCTTTTGCACTAATTTCATTAGTTCTGTTTTGTTTATATTTTAAATATAATTGAAGCATACTTTATTTGTTGAAAACTTTGAAAAAATCATGCTTAGGAGCAAATACAGTTCTACTCACAAATTAATATTGATAAGTACACAATTCTCAGAAGAAAAAAATTTATATGCTCAAATGTCAAAAGCAAAGTAGTTCCATGACCATCTTTATTTGGAATTTCTTAGAAAGGCTAAACTCTTTCTTTTACCCTTTATTGGTACATATCAAAGAACATATTCTGATTCTCCCTAAAATAGCATCAAAGTCATATATAGTTTAAAGTTCTGTGTGTTTTACTTATTTCAAGTCAATTACATTTACAAAGGGGTATTTTCAGCTACCTATTTTGAAAAATGATATATTTATCAAATATTTATAATTAATATTATGAAATAAAAATGATTTGTTATATACGCATAGTGGAAACATTTAAGAAATTTCCACACATTTAGTCTTAATGGACATTTACATTTGTTTCACTTCAAATGCTTGATGTATGCTTTGAGTAGATAATATGGTTAGTATATCATTAACCAAATGATTATAAAGAATAAACGTCCTTTAAATTTAACAAATAAAGAACTAATCCTGTTCAAAATTGAAATCACTTTTTGCTTTCATGCAAATTACAAGGTTATTGTTTTTTCATTCCTATTTGTTTATTAACTCTTAATATTGATCTGATGTTACTTGGATAAATGAGACATTATTTAATAGTAGCCAATAATAACCATTTTATTAAATTGGGCAGGTAGATCTTGTCTCATCAAGAATATTTTAAACTAAACAACTTTGCTGTCAAATTTAGAAAAATTTTGGTTTACATTGTGTACTTTATCTGGTCATAGATTTAAAAATAAATGTGTAAATATTTAATAAAAATGCTTGAAGTCTCTACTGTTTTATGAATCTGGTCACAGAGTTCTGACAGAAGTTACATATGCCAACTTTACTACACATAGATATGAAAAGAGAGAGTAGGTAGGAATATAGAATTAAGGGCAAAGCAGTCCTTCCTTTATAGCAGAGGATATTATCTCAGAATCGATGGAATATCATTTGTTCCATGCTCAGTTGCATTGCACCTCAGGAAACCCAGAGAACAGCATATCTGGGGTTTCAAATTCAGGATTCTACATGATCCACTAGGCTAAAGTATTACAAAATATTGTTTCCTGCAAAAGAAAGACTAACAACAGAGTCAGACTATACCAGACAGTTCCTCCTCATCTCGAGTTTAATTTCAAGCACTTTATATAGTGAGTTTTTGTTGTGCATGTATAAGCTAGGATTTGTTTTCAGAGCTTCATACATGAGCAATGCATCTCCATCACTCCATGTGTATACACACACACACACATACACACACACACACACACACACACACATATAATCTCCACACTTGTGTACAACCTACTGAATTCACTTAGCAATGTGGAATGTACATGTGTCCAGGAACTGATCACATGGGAGTAGACAAAGCATGCAAGAGTTGATGCCTGAAGAAAATTCATTTCTCACTGTCAGCAGCAATTGGTTATGGCTTTGTGAGATTTCTATTATCTGATTTGGCGTGTCAATTGGTGATGTCATTTTGCCAGTGTTTTTTTTCAAGTAAATCTATTGTTGACATTTCATAGTTACATTTTTTCTTTTTTCTTATTAAGAGATTTTTCTACTCATTTTACATACCAACCACAGATTCTCCTATCCTCCCTCCTCCAGCCCTCTACCCTTCCCCCCAACCCATCCCTCATTCCTACCTCCTCCAGGGCAAGGTCTCCCATGGGGAGTCAGCACAGGTTTGTAAATTCAATTGGGACAGGTCACATTATTTATGTCATGTCTATTATTGAGAATTATTAGCAAGAAAGCTGAGAGCTAGGTGGGATCAAGACCACATAAAATATTGACCTATTAATACTATGTAGGAAACTAAAATACTATTTTGTTTTTCAAATATTTTAGCTATTGCTGTGTACTTCAACAGATGATCACATAACCCAAATCAATGTTTATGGGTATGATTCTTCCCAGAAGATACAAAGATAAAATATTTATATTTTAAAAGGTTTAATTCTTTGATAAGATTTACCTTTACAGTGACTAGAGTAAGGTTAATCTAAAATTGCTGAAAAATAGAATATATTAAAAAGTGTGTGTTAATATTATAGCTCTTGCTTCTCCTGATTCTCTATCATTGTGTGTTTGGAGATGACCAACTTGAGATGTCATTAAGCTGAGGTGAGTTCTATAACCTGAGAACATGATGATAGGACTAGTGTCCTTATAGAACAAGACCTTGATATCTGTAAGTCCTTTTCTACTGCACAAGGACACAGTGAAAAGGAGGACATCTGCAGTTCAGACAAAAGTCCTCACCAGATGCTGAACATGCTGGATCCTCGATTTTGGTCTGCTCAATCTTTAGCCACCAATATTTATGAAAATTAATATTTCTTGTTAAGTTGACAGTTTATGTTATGGTGTTTTTGGAATGATAAAGCTTAATAAGACAAATCTTAGCACAGATCTAGTTTAGAGTTGACAGTTTGTTCTTTGTAAGTGCCAATATAAAATCCCTTAGTCATTGCAACAATAATGGGACATATTATCTGTATCCTTAAGTGGTTTGTTTAAAAAAAACAGTAAATTCAGAAGATTTTAGATCAATTCCAGACCAAGAACTCATATTCAAAGCCAGTGTTTCTATGATCATTCTGGTATGCTATTACAAAGAACTCAAGAAACTAGACAGCAAAATATCAAATAATCCAATTAAAAAATTGACTACAGTGCTAAAGACAGAATTCTCAACAGAAGAATCTCAAATGGCCAAAAGACATTTAAGGAAATTTCAACATCCTTAGCCATCAGGGAAATGCAAATTGAAACGACTGTGAGATACCATCTTATGTTTGACAGAATGACTAAGATCAAAACACAGATGACAGTTTATGTCAGAGCTGTGGAGCAAGGGGAACATTGCTCCACTGTTGGTGGGAATGCAATCTTGTACAGTCACTTTGGAAATCAGTACGGTAAGTTCTCAGAAAATTGGGAAAAACCTACCTCAATGTAGCTAGAGTTTTCCTGCCTGGTCCACAGTCAGGACAAATCTTTGTCACCCGCCAGTCCCACAGCCGCTCAGACCCAACCAAGTAAACACAGAGACTTATATTGCTTAAAAACTGTACAGCTGTGGCAGGCTTCCTGCTAACTGTTCTTATAGCTTAGATTAATCCATTTCCATAAATCTATACCTTGCCACGTGGCTCGTGCCTTACCGGCATCTTCACATGCTGCTTGTCATGGTGGCAGCTGGCAGTGACTCCTTCTGCCTTCCTGTTATTTCTTTTCTCCTCTTGGTTAGTCCCACCTATACTTCCTGCCTAGCCACTGACCAATCAGTGTTTTATTTATTGACCAATCAGAGCAACAATTTGCCATACAGAACATCCCATAGCACCTCAAGACCCAGCAATATCACACCTGGACCTATACCCAGAAGAAGTTCAACCATACCACAAGGACATTTGCTCAGCTATGTTCATAGCAGCATTATTTTTAATAGCCAGAACCTGTATACAACTTAGAAGTCCTTCAACAGAAGAATGGATAAAGAAAATGTACATTAACACAATGGAGTATTGTGCAGCAGTAAAAAATAATGTCATCATGAAATTTGTAGGCAAATGGATAGAAATGGAAAAGATCATCCTGAGTAAGGTAATCCAGACCCAGAAAGACAAATACTGTATGTACTCAGTCATAAGTGAACATTAGACACAAAGCGAAGGATAACCAGTCTACAATCTGCAAGTCCAGAGAAGCTAGGTAAAGAGAAGGACACTAAGAGGGACACACATGGGTTGCCCCAGGAAGGGGAAAGGGTTTAGATCTCCTGGATAAACTGAGAGGGGGAAATAGAGGGGAGGGTAAGGGAGGGGATAGGAGGTGGGAACAGGTGACAGAGATAGGGAGGGAGAGAAAATGAAAAAGATATATTGACAGAGTGTACCATTAAGGGGATGGGGAGAAATCTGCAGCTAGGAAAAACCCCAGGAGCTCACAAGATTGTCCCCAGCTAAGACTCATAGCAATGGTGGAGAGAGTGCTTGACCTAGCCTTCCCCTGAACTCAGATTAGTTTCTACCCTAATTGTCATCATAGAACCTACATCAAGTGACTGATGGAAGTAGATACAGAGATCCACAGCCAAGCACTTTGCTAAGATCCTGGAGTTCAGTTGAAGAGAGGGAGGAAGGATTACAAGAGCAAGGAAGGTCAGAATCATGATGAGAAAATCCACAAAGATAGCTGACCCAAGCTAATGGGAATTAATCAACTCTAGACTGACAGATGGGGAGCCTGCATGGTGCCAAACTAGGCTCTCTGAATGTGGATGAAAGTTGTGTGGCTTGATGGGTTTGTGTATCCCTTGACAATGGGACCAGCACTTATACCAGGTACGTGAACTGGCTTTTTAGACCCCATTTCCTATGGTGTGATACCTTACTCAGCCTTGATGCATGGAGGAGGGACTAGGTCCGGCCCTAACATGGTATGATACCCTGTGTTGGCTACCCAAAGGGAGGCCTTACCATCTATGAGGAGGGGATAGGGATGGAATGGTGGTAGGCGAGGCAGAACGGGAGAAGAGGTAGGAGGGGGAACAGGGGTTGGTATGTAAAAGGAAAGACATTTTTAATAAAAAATATATATATAACAAACAAATAAATAAAAAGAATTACTTTGTCAAATTCCCAAGCCCTTCCCTTTGAAATTTTAATTAAAATATAAAAATCAGTTTATTTCAAAATGTTTATTTCAAACTGTTCAAGTCTTTTTGAAGCTATATAATGATCTTAGGATTACTGTAATATACAATTCTCGTATTTTTATATTATTGTTGCTATTATGAATGAGGTGCTTCCAATATATTTCCCAATAATTTTTTGATACTATAAAAAAGACAGGTTTTACTTAAACATTTTATCACTTTACCTTACTGGATTACATTTTTTTCTCTGTTGATTCTTTCACAGGTGGTCTACCTACATCACATTTAATCTCATTTCTATACTTATACCTGTACTCCTTTTGCTCTTATTTCACATTTACTGTGACT
Source organism: Peromyscus californicus insignis (assembly GCF_007827085.1). Lineage (NCBI taxonomy): Eukaryota > Metazoa > Chordata > Mammalia > Rodentia > Cricetidae > Peromyscus > Peromyscus californicus. Next base: position 70,447,787 of record NW_026294391.1, on the reverse strand, counting down.
TCGTTAACAAAGCTAAGCAGTAGAGATGCTAGTAGGCATCAATTTCCTGTGTATAAATGAGAAATTTTACAGTGGTTTGTAATTAATAATGTGGTCAGTTTCAAATAGATGCTCTAATACTTGGGTGCGGTGGCTCACTATAAAATCATAGCACCTAGATAGGTTTGTGGAGGAAAATTGCTGTGGGTTTGAGGTGGGCCTGGGCTGCAGAGAGAGACACAGCTAAAAAGCAAAACAAAGCAAAAAACATACTTCATTATTTTGCTGAAACTTCTTTCTTATTTTGGAATACTTGGTGGATTTTATAAAACAAAAATTTGAGCATCAAAAAAGTTTAATATTTAAAAAATAGAATTCCAGTTAGACTTTTTTGGCTTTCTTTATATCTCTTGATGCAAATTCATGGAATTAGCCATATGATTTTGCCATTAAGATTTTTTTCCCCTTTGGAAAGTGATTGCCTAAATCAATGGCAGTTCAGTGATTTGACAGTAAATTTAGTCACTCCTGATAATGCTGAATTGTAAATAATGATTTGTCACACATTTAAAGAATAATACTCACTCAGTTTATCAAAAGTATCTGCTTTATAATAATATCTGCTTTATAATAATAAGGGAATGAACAATTTTGCCATATTATTTGTGGTTAGATTTTAAAGTGCCTCAGTTGATACCTTTGATTGATACATATCTAAAAGTGACACCTATCTAAAAAAATGGCATTGTATTTGAGGAGCAGGGGATGTAGCTGAGTTGGTAGAGCATTCATTTGAATGCACAAATTATGAGTTCCGTCTCCGGCAATACCAGCTGTAATTATACACATGTATGATCTTAGCACTTGAAGAGTAGAGACAAGAGGATCAGGTAATCAAGGTCATAGTGAGCTACATATTATTTTAGTCCAGACTGGGATTCATGAGAATCTGTTTCTAAAACTCATTAGCAGTTAAGGGAAATTCAGAACCAAAAAGATGGTAACAAAAGCAGCAAATGTAAGTTGTGCTTAGAGTCTGAAATAGCTTCCAAATATCCATGTGTTTGAACACTTGATCATCTAGGTATTGCTATAATAAATTTACTATGGATGTTTTTAGTGAGCTATCAATATGGTCTGATCCTGATGACTATTTCACTTTTTTTTTAAGTGATAGTACAGACTTCCATTTTGGAATTCAACTTTCTTATTTGGTTAAAAAAAAAAAGAGTGAATATTTTCTTCTGAACCACACTTTGAAATAACTATCAGAACTTTAATGCTCTTCTATTGCTTGATCCTTGTAAAGAAGAACAAGGGGAGATGTATGTGAGAGTTTGGAGTGGGAATATGGAAATGAAAATTGATGTAATTATATTATAATACCAAATATATGAGATAAATATTTAAAGAAGGAATCCAAAGACTTTCCTTCATGAAAAAGTACCACAGTGATACCCAATCATTTGACATTCTCTGTAATTTGTATAGAACTAATAGACTTTTTTTTCATTGAAACATTTCAATGGATGATGTTGACTGCAGGACAATAGGTCAACATTTAAACTCCTCGCTATATTTTGCAATTTCTACTGTAATGTGAATTTATTACATATTTTAGACTCATCCTTTTTCACAATGCTTCACCACAAACACATAGATTTTGTCATAAAAGGCAACCTGAGTTTTCATATTAATAATACATTTAGCCTTTATAACTTCTTCTGCTTAGTGATTATTATTTTTACCATGTACTCAATATTTGTTCAGAAGTATTGTAGAATTTAATGCAATAAACCTACCATTTTCTTAAATCTCCTTTGATCCTCTTAAATCAAATTGACAGTTCCCTCATCTATGTTTTTATAAAATGTTTAAGCATTTTAAAAATAAACTTCAGCTTTAAAAACCATTTTAAATTCAAAATAAAGCTGAGCATAATTTATGCCATTTCCCATAAACCTCATATTGCCAGGTTGGCACAGTCCCCTACAGTTGCAAATGTTCCCACCATAGTTTTATATGTGTTGCAACTGATGAACCTATTTTCCACTAGTATTAAGTACCTATGGCTATCCAAAAGTCTTACATTTCAATGCATGTAACTGTACCTACATATATGACCCCCATTCTTGTTGTGGCTGCAATTGGTTTCTGCAGCCATGCATATACATGATACCAGCCCAAACGTTTGTAGGTTCCAGTTTAGTTAAGATACAAAGCTCAATATGTATCTGTTAGTCTGTCCAATTTGGAAAATAGCAGAAACTTCCATGAAATCACTGGTTTTTAAAAATAAGAATTATTACCAGTCTGAGGGGGCTATTCAAATTTTTCTTGTTTTAAAATAAAATGGTAGCTTCCAATCATCTTAAATTCTGAATATGAAGACACAGCTTTCTAGAAGCTTTAAATACCACTTATTTTTAACCAGTGTGTTTGTGTGTGTATGTTTGTGTTTTGTTTGTGTGTATGTGTATATAATGTATACATGTGTATGTGTGTTTCGTGTGTGTGTGTGTGTGTGTGTGTGTGTGTGTGTGTATGTGTGTGTGTGTGTGTGTGTGTGTGGAGAGAGAGAGAGAGAGAGAGAGAGAGAGAGAGAGAGAGAGAGAGAGAGAGAGAGAGAGTTTGGGTACACACATACAATAGCACACCTGTGGAGATCAGAGGACAACCTAGATTATTGGCTTCTTGCCTTCCAGCTTGAAACAGTTTCTTGTTCATTGATGTACAGAGAGGACTAGCTGTCCTGCAAATATCCAGAGATTCTTCTTCATTCACCCCTTGGCATTGTCATGCTGGAATGACAGATGTGCACTACTATGTCCACCTTTACATGGGTGCCAGAGATATGAACTCATATTTTTTACACTTGTGCTGCAAGTTCTTTAACTACAATCCATTTCCTCAGCCATCAGTTATAACAAAACATTCTAAAGTCTGTTCTTGAATAAATTTCTCCCAAATTTCAAGTGGCTTTTTGTGTCTCTGACATTGGTATCTGGTCTTCTTTGAGTTTGTGACTAAGTGAGTCTGTGGATGAATGAATCCTGACTCACAAAAGCTTACCAGTTTTACATTAAGGATACTATGTCATCTTGTCATGGGAGTTGGATTATTCATACTACATAACTTCTTTAAGCCAGAGGAAACACACTGGTAATTTACTAAGCCTTAAATAGTGCATGCCAGGAGGTGGTGGCACACACCTTGAATTCAAGCACTCAAGAGGCAGAGGCAGGTGTATTTCTGTGAGTATGAAACCAGCCTGGTCTACAGAACTAAATATAAGACAGTCTGGTCTTCATAGAGAAACTATGTTTCAAAGAAAAAAGCAAAGAAAAAAAGTCCAATACACATTTTTTTTTATGGTGGGTAAGTAGGAAATAACTGTAAAACCTGTAGAACTGCAATCTCTTGATTCTACTATTTGTTTCTTAAACTTTTTTTTTCTACTTAGGGATATATTCAGATCTTTTTCCTGGGGAAACTACAAGGCAGTGACACAATAAAAAATGCTTTATTATCTTGTGCCAACTCACTTTGAATGTATCTCAATATATAAAGTAGATGAATGGGCCATACTTCTTATGGGCCTTCAAATCTAGGGATCAGTTTAATGATCAGAATAACACAGAATATATTGGCTAAGCAACTTTACAATGCAGTAATATAGAAAAAATGAGTGAAAATTAATGAAATTCATTTATCAGAGTTCTGTTTTGAATAGAAGATATATCTGTGTATGTTTGTGATATTCTTAAAGAGAATAAAAATTCATTCACCAAAGAAATACTATACAAAGTATTAATACAATACAAGCAAGATACTATTCTACACACAATGGGTAACATAATTATGAACTTTAAAAGTCATTATGTTTGTAATCTGATGCGAAACTAACCTATGAAGTGCAAGAAGACAGCAGAAACCCAATGGAATAAAAATAGTGTCTGAAAATGCACCAGGGAATAATACAGAAAGCTGTTATGTGATATTTTATTTGTGTTCTGTTAAATAAAAATTTCCTGGAGATCAGAGAGTGGAGCTAGTCACTAGTTAACCATAGAGGCCAGGCGATGGTGACTCACATCTTTAATCTTAGTACTTGGGAGGCTCACACCTTTATCCTAGCACTTGGGAGGCTCATACCTTTAATCCCAGCACTCCAGTGCTTGGGAGGTAGTGACAGAAATATAAGGTAGGTGGAGACAGGATCTCAGGCCCTTTTGATCTATGGATCTAGAGAAGTAAGAAGTCATCAGTGGCTGCTCTTCTGCTTCTCTGATCTTCCAGGTTACTATCCAATATTTTGATATTTGACTACTGGTTTTTATTGATAAGACTAATTAGGATCATGTTTCAGAAAGCTACTCATTAATATTTGTTGGAAACAAACCACAACTGATTAAGATAAAGGATTAAAAAATACATCAAGTTTACATAAGGAGAAAGGGGAAATTTCGCACAAGGTAATATGATCATTGATGGGTATTCCAACATTGGGATGTAGCTGTGAAAAATAAATTTGCATATTACTTAACAGCAATTATCTGAACCCCAACTTTCTGAATTAATACTTTGTTATGTGCTCTCAAGCAATTCAATCTTTTTGTATGTGTTTCAGAGTCCTTAAATAATCATATTAGCCTCAAGCAAAATGTCAAGATTTTCAAATGTTCATGCATGTAAAATTTAAGAACTGTGATTGAGAAACTATATAAAGCATTTAGTGTATAAATGATCATATATTTACTCTTGAAATGATGAATCTATGCAAAGTTTCAATTAGCATATATTCCCAGGACTGAATTATAATCAGTAAAAATAGAACCTGGGATATGGATTCTTAATAAATATTTACAATATTAATAAAAAGCTAGGCTGTTCAAATCACAGTAGATACAGAACAGAGATTCATGGCATTTGAGATTTTTTTCTATGGACCTTGGAAAATGTAGAGACCTATTTTGTATTTGTATTGAAAATATAAATATTAAGAACAAATGTTAATAAAAATAATTGTCAATTGAGTCAATTAAGTTATTCATAATATAGTCATTATTATAATTGCCTTAATTTTATATAAATGTCTTGGATTCACATAAGTCAAATATTTGCAATTAAGAGCTCTGAAATAAATAATAAATTTGTATATATTTGGTAACTTCAATACTTAAAATATTATGAGAAGTCAGTAAAACTGGGAATATATAAAAGAGTCTAAGCTTTGATAGACTGTTCTCAGCATTTAACTCACCAAATTTCTGTGTATGAATGAGTTCTGTATAATTCATTATTTTATAGAGATAAATGTTTTTTTTGTTTTCAAAAATGTTCCATACAATGAAAGTCAAACAATATATATTGTCAAATAATAATTAAATATTCATTATAAATATAAATTTTCCTTCTAGGAATAGTTGACATAAGAATTAACTCCAAGAATTCACTTGTCTATTAGCCCTTATTCAAGCCCTGCTATTGTTTTTTCACTAGGGAAAGGTTTATTATAAATTTTAATGACATACAAAACATGCCATCACATTGGGAAAAGTGGATGAATTAAAATATTCTGTAGAATTTTATTACATGATAGCGTAAGAGAATATACAATTTCTAGATTATCTAACTCAACTTTTATTTTTAACAGATGGCAAAATTTATTCTTCAGAATTCAATTGTCTGAGCATATAATCTGAAATCTTAGTGATCATTTTTTTTTAAATTTTATTTGATTTTATTTTACAATACAATTCAGTTCTACATATCAGCCATGGATTCCTTCACATCCAACACCATCTGGAAAACTGTTACATATAACCAAGTGTAGCTAACTTCACAAGGTATAGCCTTGGCCCACTCTAGACTGCAGCTTCTGTGTAGCCATAGAAAAAGGACTGAATGGAAGGTTAATCTGAGACACAGCAAGAACAAGTTTTCAGAATAAAGGAGATTTATTTGCCCCAGGGGGACAAAGGGCAGGTGTTATGGAATATTACTTTAACTATGTAAAGTTGTGTTACATTTGTTTATGTTTTATTTGTTTTATTATGTAAACATGTACAGCTGTTTTAACTTGCCTGCCTGAGGCATCTGATTCTTCTAATAAAAAGCTGAATGGCCAATAGCTAGGAAGAGGAAGGGTAGGAGAGGTGGGGCTGGCAGGCTGAGAGAATAAGTAGGAAGAGAGAACAAGAGAGAAGAGAATGAGGAAGAAAGAGAGGCAGATGCCCAGAGCCAGCCAGCCAGGCAGATACCAGACAGACAGACAAGGGCAGAAGCAGAAAAGCAGGACTTACAGAAAGAAAAAAAAGGTAAAAAGCCCTAAAGCAAAATGTAGATGAAGAGAAGCAGGTTACATTAAGTTATAAGAGCTAGTGGACAAGCATAAGAAAAGGCTGATAATTCCTAACTAATAATAAGTCTTTGTGTCTGTATTTGGGATCTGGTAGGTGGTCCGAGAAAGTCTGCTACAGGCAGGGAATAAGAGAAAAAGACAGGAGAGAGAGGACAAGGGTGAAGAGAAAAGGGGAAAGGAAAAGTGTACCATGAATTCTAATTGGTATTAATAATAAAAACCATGAGTCAGATATTGGGTTAAATGCTGAAAGATCAAAGAAGTAAAGGAGCTAACAAAAGCCACCTCTTACCTCCATGACTTCTCAGACCAAAAAAAAAGGCTGAGCTCCTGTCCCTGCCTCTCCTTATCACTTCCTCTCTCTACCAAGCCTCTCTATTGTCTATACAGACTTCTAGACCTCTATGGTTAGCTAATGGCTTGGTCCACCCTCTGATCTTCAGGGAAGCTTTGTTGGAGCACAAAAAAATATCACTACATTTCCTCTTTGTTTTGTCTAAAATAAAAAAGAAGGTTATAACTAATATAAGAAAGATTATATACAATAAGTACAATAACTATATAGAATACATGCAAGCAATAAATAAATCAACAATGTCTAGTCCATAAACATTTGACAAATTCAGAGAAAATACTCCATTATCTATCCTAACTTGGTGAGTCAAAAATATTGCACCTAATTCATCTATCCTAATTTGCATTACCAACCCAAAACTATCTTTTGATGTCTTGCAATCCTATACACTGTATACCTCTTTAGTGAGTTTCTTCTCTGAATTTGTGAACAGGGAAAATTATGACTATAGTCTTCAAGCCCATCAGAGACCCAAGAAGGAAATAGTATTACCTGAGTAAGCAGGAAGTGTAAGCAAGCAACTTCCAAAAAATATGAGAAATGACAGAAACAACAGGCTGCCTAGACAGTCAGCCAAGGTTCCTCTGCAGCATGAGGGCATTGTAGCTAGAGTTTTCCTGCCTGGCCCACAGTCAGGACAAATCTCTCTCACCCGCCAGTCCCAAGCCGCTTAAACCCGATCAAATAAACACAGAGACTTATATTGGTTTCAAACTGTATGGCCGTGGCAGGCTTCTTGCTAACTGTTCTTACAGCTTAAATTAATCCATTTCTATTAATCTATACCTTGCCACGTGGCTTGTGGCTTACCGGTACTTTACATCTTCCTTATCCTGATGGCGGCTGGCAGTGTCTCCTGACTCAGCCTTCCACTTCCCAGCTCTATTCTCCTCCTTGTCCCGCCTATACTTCCTGCCTGGCCACGGGCCAATCAGTGATTTATTTATTGACCAATCAGCAACACATTTGACATACAGACCATCCCACAGTACTTCCCCTTTTCTTTTCTTAAAAAGGAAGGTTTTAACCTTTACACATCTCCAAAGTCAGCTTGGTATATTTGGGAATTTGGGCGTAGCTTCTCTTACTACTTCCTGCTGGAGGGGGGCGCTGTATCTTATGGGGACACAAAGAATATTTTAGGATTATGGAGTAGTCCATGAGGGTGTATCGTCTGAGCCAGTTGCCTTGAAACGGTTCTGGATGTTGGATCATCTGGGCCATGGTGTCATCAGAGACCTTTCAGGGGGTCTTGGCTAGTCAAACCTGATGTGTCTTAATCTGGAACAAATCCATAGCCTCTGGCTTTCTGTGGAAACAAAAGCAGAATCTCCTTTCCAAAGCAACATATCCTTATATCCAAATTTTGAAGTCAAGGTACCTTTAAAATATACATTTTGGCATAACTCAACAGCTTTTGTAATCAAATGTTTTTCTTTAGTTATGAATATCAAAGAGAACATAATCCAGATTCTTTGTGTGGTACCCATCTTTACGTGGCTTTTTTTTTATATTAGCTTGAGCCTATTGCTTTGAACTGCAGCCTTCTAAGCCTGAAATGGCGCTGGTGCTGTGGCTGCTGTCTCCGCCCACATCAGCTTCCCAACATGGCAGCGGTATGCTTACCGCCAGCTCTGGGAGCCATCGTGGGTCTATGCTTTTATCCAAGCAGCATGTAGCCCAGAAACCTCTTTTTTTTTTTTTTGTTTTGTACTAGCAAAGGCTAAATCCATCAAGCAGCTTAATGTGCCACTTGCAGAGGCCTCATTCCCGCCATACCGCAGGTCGAGCACGCACGCTAGGAACCCGCCAGTAGCTCAAACGGGCAGCTGCCGCTCATTTGAGAGAGATAATTAGGAAGCTGTTTTTAGCTCCGTTTTAGAATCTTTTTTTTTTTTTTTTTTTTATTTTTTTTATTTTTTTTTTTTTTTTTAGTTTTTAGGTGGAAACTCTTGCCACCACGTTGGATGCCATTTGTAGCTAGAGTTTTCCTGCCTGGCCCACAGTCAGGACAAATCTCTCTCACCCGCCAGTCCCAAGCCGCTTAAACCCGATCAAATAAACACAGAGACTTATATTGGTTTCAAACTGTATGGCCGTGGCAGGCTTCTTGCTAACTGTTCTTACAGCTTAAATTAATCCATTTCTATTAATCTATACCTTGCCACGTGGCTTGTGGCTTACCGGTACTTTACATCTTCCTTATCCTGATGGCGGCTGGCAGTGTCTCCTGACTCAGCCTTCCACTTCCCAGCTCTATTCTCCTCCTTGTCCCGCCTATACTTCCTGCCTGGCCACGGGCCAATCAGTGATTTATTTATTGACCAATCAGCAACACATTTGACATACAGACCATCCCACAGTAGGGCATCCATCTTTAGTCTACATGGTTAGAATATCTGCCAGACTTTTCTGTGAAGCAAGAAATCCTAAAGGCCTATCCTACCTTGTCTTGGCAAAGTTTGGCAGTTACTTTCTTTTGTATCCTGCTTGTCCAGTATAGACAGCAAAAGGTCAGAAGACAGGGAAATGGCACTTTCTTGTCCAGTGGGTATTTTTTGCCACAATGAAAGTAAACACCAAATGGAGTTTCTTCAGTTGCCATCATCTTCTCTGAAGTAGATTAGTGCTGCCAGGAGCACACATATCTCATTGTCATAAAATAAGGAACCTATGTTATTAAAACATCTTAAATGCCATATTATGTAGATCCCTGAAGCATTTGAAGACCACTTGCCTACCTAAAAAAAATCTTTGTTTGACCTTGAAAACATGTATAATGTGACTACAAGTTTAATTGTAATTTGTGACTAACTACTAATCTGTATTTTTTATTATCCTATATAGTTGGTAAATACAACTTTCAAGGGCTAAAAATGTACACTACAATGTTAAATTAATTGTATGGGTATAATACCTTGAATAAGACTAGAAATGTATGTACAATATCTTCCAACAAAAATCAATCTCAACTTTATATCAATGTAAAATATTCAAAACAACTAGTTGTTTTTTAAAATATTTTTATTTTATACTTAATTTAATTTTACATATCAGCAACACATTCCCCTGTCCCTCCTCTCACCCTCCAACCTTCCCCCTCAACCTAACTCCCCATTCCCACCTCCTCCAAGGCAAGGTCTCTCCTGGGGAGTCAGGCCATCTTGGTACATTCAGGTGAGGCAGGTCCAGTCCCCTCCTCCCTACACCAAGGCTGAGCAAAGTGTCTCAGCATAGGCTCCAGGTTCCAAAAAGCCAGCTAATGCACCAAGGACAGGTCCCGGTTCTACTGCCTGGAGGCCTCCCAAACAGTTCAAGCTAATTAACTGTCTCACTTATCCAGAGGGCCTGGTCCAGTTCCATGGGGGTTCCTCCACCATTGGTTCACAGTTCATGTGTTTCTACTAGTTTGGCTATTTGTCCCTGTGTTTCCTCCAACCATGGTCTCAACATCTCTTGCTCATACAATCCCTCCTCTCTTTCACTGATTGGAGTCCTGGAGCTCCACCTGGGGCTTGGCCGGGGATCTCTGCATCCTCTGCTTCCATCAGACACTGGATGAGAGTTCTATCATGACAGCCAGGGTGTTCAGCCATCAATCACCAGAGCAGGTCAACTCAGGCACTCTCTCGACCATTGCCAGTAGTGTACAGTGGAGGTATCTTTGTGGATTTCTGGAGACATCTCTAGCACTCTGATTCTTCCTATTCCCCTGGGGTCTTCATTCATCCATCGTGGTATCTCCTTCTCCATTCTCCCACACTTCTCCTGATCCAGCTGGGACCTCCTGCAACCCTAAACTCTCTTTCCCCTGACCCTTGCCCTCCATTACCCCTCAACCCCCAGTTTGCTAATGTAGATCTCATCATCTATTTTTCTGTCATTGGGTGATCCCTGTGTCTTTCTTAGGGTCCTCTTTACTAGATAGCCTCCCTGGAGTTGTGAGTTACAGTCTGGTTATCGCTTGCTTTACATCTAGTGTCCACTTATGAGTGAGTACATACCATGTTTGTCTTTCTGAGTCTGGGTTACCTCACTCAGGATGATTTTTTCTAGTTCCATCCATTTGCCTGCAAACCTCATGATGTCATTGTTTTTCTCTGCTGAGTAGTACTCCATTGCGTATATGTACCACATTTTGTTTATCCATTCTTCAATTGAAGGGCACCTAAGTTGTTTCCAGGTTATGAATATTACAAATAATGCTGCTATGAACATAGTTAAGCATGTGCCCTTGTGGTATGATTGAGCATTACTTGGGTATATGCCCAAGAGTGAAATAGCTGGGTCTTGAGAGAGGTTGAGTCCCAATTTTCTAAGGAAGCTCCAATTAATAAATGGGACCTCTTGAAACTGAGATGCTTTTGTAGGGCAAAGGACACAGTCAATAAGACAAAACAACAGCCTACAGAATGGGAAAAGATTTTCACCAACCCCACTTCTGAGAGAGGGCTGGTATCCAGAATATATAAAGAACTGAAGAAATTAGACATCAAAATATCCAACAGTCCAATTAAAAAATGGGCTATAGAGCTAAACAGAATTCTCAACAGAAGAAGCTCAAATGGCTGAAAGACATTTAAGGAATTGCTCAACATCCCTAATCATCAGGGAAATGCAAATCAAAACGACTGTGAGATACCACCTTACACCAGTCAGAATGGCTAATATCAAAAACACTGAAGACAGCTTATGTTGGAGAGGATGTGGAGCATGGTGAACTCTCTTCCACTGTTGGTGGGAATGCAAGCTTGTACGGCCACTTTGGAAATCAATATGGCGCTTTCTTAAAATTAAGTTTTAATGCAAGAATTTAGCTGGCTTTTGATTTTTTTGGCTAGATATAATTATAGTTAGACAAAGTAACTTACATTTTATGAATAATTATCGAATATCTGATAAAATTCATTGAAATATATGTTTAGTTATCTGTTCTGACATGTACATAATATTATGTGCATTTTAGTCTCTTAATGCATATAATTCTTACATATGAAGAATGGAATTTCTTGAATGAACATCATTATATAACATAGACAAAATTTCTTCATTCTTGGGGTCTTTTTGTAATGTTGCAATATAAAAATATAGCTTTGGATTTTGGAAAAATCTTAAACTATCTCTGAATATATTAATGTGAGAGAATTGAGCAACAAAACTTGTTTCAAAGTAATATTTTGCCTCATCTACCTATATCTTGAAAGCAAGAATATAATCTTGCTAATGAATGGTTCTAAAATCTACCTCTAAATATCTAAATATTTCTTGAATAATCAATATTTATATGCAGTATCTATATAACATAGGTATAGTCTATGGTTACTGGGATTAAAAAAAAAAACTATGTGCACCGACAAGTTACTTTAGCTTTCTTATGCAGCAACAATTTATTTAAAATTAAGGAACAGGTGTTTATTCAAAGGTGATCAACTATTTAGCAAAGTAATCACATAATGCCATGAAATAATGGATCTAGTATGATATGTGTTCTTTAATTAGTAGTTTGTGATAGGTCATTAAGAGATGGCTTGCTTCTTGTATTTCAGTAATACTTCTTCATTCTGTATTTAATTAAAAATATGTTCAATTTCTGTCTAATAATTTCAAGTTGGTATCTAGTGGGAAAGTTTCCAATGAATATTCCCTGCCTTTGTTTACACATCTCCTACAAACACGGGGAATAGCATTCTAAGTTTTACAGACTTTTCATGTTTAATTTATATGTTCTTTAAATGCAAGTCATACTGTTTATGCTTAAAATAGCAACACTGAGAAAACTGAGCCTTCATTTATGTGTGCCTCTGTGCACATTGGGTGACTCATGAAAGACTTCAGCAGATGCTTTATTTTAAATGCTATTTCTCTTCTCCATACTTATGCCTGCAGGCTATTTATTTTTATGTGCTATATACTCTCGGCAAGTTCTTGTCTTCTTGCCATGAAATGCATTCTTAATTACTATTATGACATTTTGGAACTTTGCTTGTAACTTATTTTTGATTCTGAAGTCATTATTGTTTTAAGTCTGGGCTTACTTTTTACATGTTTTGATTTGCTTCACCCAAATTAACCAGGAAGGTCCTTTGAAATGTATAGAATTATGATTGTTACAAATAGCTACCTATTGGATTTCTCTTCTCCTTTTTTTTTTTGGTTTTTCGAGACAGGGTTTCTCTGTGTAGCTTTGCGCCTTTCCTGGAACTCACTTGGTAGCCCAGGCTGGCCTCGAACTCACAGAGATCCGCCTGGCTCTGCCTCCCAAGTGCTGGGATTAAAGGCGTGCGCCACCACCGCCCGGCTCTCTTCTCCTAAGTACAGAAATACACTGTCCTTTGAAATATAAAAAAATAGCAGCATTCACTTTTCAAGCTTCCTTCTTTCTTATGTGCATTGTAGGAAAGTGTTGCTAATTTTGTTCTTCCAAAGCTTTGTATTAAAAGCATGTCTTATGCTTTTGCTACCAAAACATGCATCTAAAAATGTTTATATATACTGTCTTGATTTTATAAAATTTAATGTCCCATAAGATGATCATGCTGGAACAGGAGATGTCTCCAACTCTTTTACTGGTTTTTGGTACCCTATTCCTCATACTGTGTCACTTGACCAGCCTTAAAACATGAGGAGGTACTCAGTCTTACTGCAACTTAAAATGCCATGTTTTATTGACACTTATGGGAGACATGCTTTTTCCTAGATGGAGATAGAAGAAGAGGGCATTGGGGGTTGGGAGAGGGGAATAAGGGAGAGGGATTTATAGAGGAGGATGGGAGGGAGGCTGTGCCCAGGATGGAAAATAGATAGGTGAACAATAACAAAAATACAAAGAAAAAACAATTAAATGTCTTGAAGAACCAAATTTTCAAAACTATTTTGCATGTTAAATCTGAGTTATATCATTTCCTGTATAACAGATTCTGAATTGCACTTCACTGTCCACTATCTTATTAATGTTAATAATCATGACAGGAAAAGTAAAGGGAAAGAATATGTGGGGGTTAGTTACTTTTCCATTGTTGTGAAGAGATACCATGGCCAAAGCAACTTATAAAAGAAATAATTTAATTTGGTTCTTCATTATAGTTTCAGAGGATGACTCCATGACAATCATCATGGTTAGTATGGCAGGCAGCAGGTAGGCACAATACTGGAGCATTAGCTCACATCTCTCATCTTATCCACAAGTTAGAGGCAGAAAGAGAATCAGATTGGAATGGTTTGAGCTTTTGAAATCTCAAAGCCCATCCTCAGTGACATACTCCTTCCAACCAGTCCACCACACCTCTTAATTCTTCCTAAATATTCTACCAATTGGGAAACAATCACTTAAATACATTGGCATAAGAGGCTATTTTTACTCAAAAACCCACATGAATGCAACCACATTTTTTAGCAAAAACTAAATACAGAAGCTACACAATTATAAAATGTAAAGAGACCTATAATTTTATATTAAGTTCACTTTTTATCAATGTATTTTTTAAAGTTTATGTGTTATTTTTAATTTTTATTTTTTTCAATTTTATGGGTATGAGTGTTCTGCTTGCATATATGTGTACCATGTGCATGGCTAGTACCCATACAGGCTAGACTAGGGCATTGAATTTCATGAAATTGGTGCTACAAATGGTTATGGGCCACTATGTGGGTGCTGGGAACTGAACTTGGTTTTCTGCAAGAATAGCTACTGCTGAGAAAACTTTCTAGGCCTGTATTTATTTATTTATTATTAACATGTGTCTGTCTACATTTGTTTAAGTGTGATAGGTGCATAGAGAATTTCAGTCTTCTGTAAAAACAGAAAGCCCTCTTTTACTACTGTGATATTTCTCTAGCCCCTGGCAAAGCATTTTTTGTTTTGTTTCTAAAACTATTACAGAATAAGAAAAGTGATGCATCAAAAGACAGACCCAACAATCATAATAAAGATGACTGTTTTGTAATGTATTCCTTTTTTTTTTAAAATGATGGTGAAAACCCCTTAGGATTCCTAAAGAATTTAGAACACACTTGTATAGATAATGTACCGGCAAGCAGTATTCTATATGGGAGGTCTACTCAAAATGAAAGTCTAATGTTGAATTAAACAGTATGCATTCCCTGATAATTTTTGCAGGATTGGGGCTTCACTTCTCACATTTATAGAACGTGGTTAGAATTATTGTACAGTAGAGACCATTTTATTGCTACATTTTATCTAGTATAATTTAAGATCATTGTCATAAAAGCCACCTTTTACAATTATGATTCCCATAGATCTGATGTTTATAAAAGCCAAAGAAGAGAATGTCTGTATGAGAAGAAATTTAAAGATATTTGCAAGAAAGATGTGTTTAGTAATGAATGAAAAATTTATGCAGTGAATAAATCTACTCATTGTAAAATTAAAAGCAGACTATATCTAAAAGTTGCCATGTTAACTTGCCATGTTAAGTTGCCAAATGTTACCCATGTTGATAATTAAATATAAAAATAGCAACACAGTTGTCATATTAAGTTTTCTTCTTTGGTATGATGTTAAAACAAAGGCTGAAGGGAAAAGAGTAAGGTGTATACACATTCTAATTGTTAATAATTCCATTCGATGATATACTGATCAGTGGTGCTGTAACTTCTTAGGAATGTAAGCTTTCTTAGCATTTTATAATAAAGACATCCATGAAAAGCTTAGTGCGATAATGTAATTCTAAAATGAAATTAGCTCTCTCAGAATTTACACATAGATATATTGCAGATTACCTCCTTGGTCAAGTCATTATCATTTTTTTTCTGCTATTTTTGATCATTATTATTTTGCTTGAATGATGTTTTTACATTTTTGCATTTATTTATTTACATAAAATACCTACTTCATAAAAATAGTGCTTATATAAATGAATAATACACTTATTAGGTCAAATCTAGAATATTTCTGGACTAGAGAGGTGGCTCAGCTGTTGAATACATATATTGCTTCTGTAGAGGACCTGAATTCAGTATCCAACAGCCATGGCAGATGGCTTGCAACTGATTATAACTATAGCTCCATAGGATCTAACTTCTAGCCTCTGAAGTTACCTAAAATCATATGCATATATTCATACAGACACATGCATACATACTTACAATTAAATCTAATTTTTTTTAAAAAAAATCTGTAATATTTTCTTGTTTTAAGATTGTATACTAAACTGGGCAGTGGTGGCACACAAATTTAATCCCAGCACTGGGAGGCAGAGGCAGGTGGATCTCAGTGAGTTTGAGGCCAGCCTAGGCTACAGAGTAAGTTCCAGGAAAGGCTCCAAAGCTAAATAGAGAAAACCTTGTCTCAAAAAAAATTTAAAAAAAATATTGTATACTAAGATGACTTTATTTTGAAAATACATTTAAGTAGCAGTGTTTTATCCTTGTTTAAATTGAAGTATAATATAATCTATCACATATAAATTTTTACAAAATATACTACATGATTTAGGATTAGCTGCAATTTAATTTCCAAGAAAAACTCCATGGGTAAAATAGAAATTGTTTTTAATTTAAAAATAGAGATATGGTATGGTATGAAACAATTTTTATTCTACAGCTTTAATCTTTCTATAAAAAAATGAGGAAAATAGAAATGGTGGTGATGGGAGGCATAAAAATAACAATTGAGTCTCATTATCTATCTATTCAATTGTGTACCTAATGCAAACAATAATAGGTCCAGCCTATATTGCTTGCTCCCAGGGTCCGTGGAAGAGTCTACCAACTAACTGAGGATTCTTTTTTTTTTTTTTCCATAACAAGAGTTTTATTAGGATAAGGTAAAGAGACAAAGGTGCACAGGCCTGTGGTAAGGACACGTAAGTAAAGATGGAGCCGGAAATCATGGCGCCGGCTTATAAAGGCTGGGCTGTGCCTGCGTACACAGGCCCATGTGGCTATTCCATACATGTGCATAGATCACATGGTTGTGCTGCATGCTTTATGCAACCATGAAAAGTCATGGGGTCCTGGTCACATGAGACATTTTGACCCGGAAATGACTAGGCGGAAGTGAATAGGTTCCACCGGGCATGCACAACCATGCCCAACCATGGGGGCATGTTGTGAATCCATATCATCTGTGAACAGTGTAACATACCTTACATAAATGAATATACATATAACAACTCCAAGTGATAAAATTTGTGGGTACAATTGTTTATATTAGGTCAAATGTTTACCAAACTTTCTTTGAGGGACAAAAGCAGTTAATACTTAAATATTAAAGAAGTAGAACAATGACTTTTTTCTTTTTAATAAAACCAAAATGTCCGAGAGTAGAAGGTCAACACAAAACAAACTCTTTGATTTTTTCCCCCTGTGTATATTGGGTGATTGTTTACTTTGGCTTATTTATTTTTGTCTTATTGGCGATTTATTTGTTTGAGTAGACCTTCATTTCTGTGTTTTGTGTAGTTTATTTTGAGAGAAAAGTTACAATGTTGGGTAGGTAGGGAGGTGGGAAGGAGAGAAGGACATGGGAAGTGTTTCGGGATGGGAAAACATAATCAAGATATATTGTATGAAATAAATGTATAAAAGTAAATCTTTAGAGAAAGAAAAAAAAAGAAAAAAAAAAGAAATAAAATCCTACCTTTTAATCCAGCTTTTCTGTGGGTGGTATTATATATTAAGTTAGCCCAAGTAGGAAAACCCACTTTATCTTCACTACAAGAAGTATGACTACGAAACTGAGGATTCTAATCTGAGGGATATTCAATGAATCTAAGCACACTGATTTCTTTAGTCCATACACTTTATTCTTCTATGGCGATTCTATCTACACAGTTTCTTTTCTGCTCTCTTACTTAGCTCCTCTCGGTTCCTCCTGCTCTCAGTCCCTTCTGCTGTTCTCTCATCATTCTACCTAGTTCTTTCCATCTCCGTCCTCATCTTTATTCTTCTCCTTCAATCCTCTTCTCTCAGTGCTCTCAGAGAACCAGTTTATATACGCACACAGTAATTCTTTGGTAAAGCAATATGAGGCTTGATGTTTTCAGGGTCTCAGGGAGATGTGATAAGGACCCACACATAAAGCAATTAATTGTCAGCTTCCAATTACAACCCAAAAGGAGAGTGACTAAAGGGGAGTTCTCTGGTAGGGTAAACTAAAGGATAAGATCAATTAGGGAATTTAAGTGCTCAAACTATAATCTAGAAATGGCTAGGTAAAATGTTAGGGGTCAGTAAGTCACAAGAAAGTAAACTGTCTTTGGCACCACTTTTCCTGCTCCATCCCACCTGCAGCTGCTTTCTGATAGGGAGGGGGACATATGTTAGGTGGCTAAACAACCTATGTCAGAACATGTAGTATTTGGTTAGTAAAAGCACGTTCACTCAGAGTAATTGCTGAGGAGAAAATCTGGGAATAGCACCTGGCTGAGGAGGATTAAAAACTTTTCTCTCTTTTTTTTCTATTTCTTTTTTTAAAATTTTTTTTTATTTTGCAATACAATTCAGTTCTACATATCAGCCACGGATTCCCTTGTTCTCCCCCGTCCGGCCCCCCTCACTTTCCCCCCAGCCCACTCCCCATTCCCACCTCCTCCAGGGCAAAGCCTCCCCCGAGGACTGAGATCAACCTGGTAGACTCAGTCCAGGCAGGTCCAGTCCCCTCCTCCCAGGCCGAGACAAGCGACCGCTGCATAGGTCCCAGGTTTCAAACAGTCAACTCATGCAATGAGCACAGGACCCGGTCCCACTGCCTGGAACTCAAGAAATTAGACATCAAAATGCCCAACAGTCCAATTAAGAAATGGGCTATAGAACTAAACAGAGAATTCTCAACAGAGGAAACTCAAATGGCTGAAAGACATTTAAGGAATTGCCCAACATCCCTAATCATCAGGGAAATGCAAATCAAAACAACTCTGAGATACCACCTTACACCTGTCAGAATGGCTAAGATCAAAAACACTGAAGACACCTTATGCTGGAGAGGATGTGGAGCTAGGGGAACTCTCCTCCACTGCTGGTGGGAATGCAAGCTTGTATAACCACTTTGGAAATCAATATGGTACTTTCTTAGAAAATTGGGAATCAATCTCCCCCAAGATCCAGCTATACCATTCTTGGGCATTTACCCAAGGAATGCTCAACCACACCACAAGAGCACTTGTTCAGCTATGTTCATATCAGCATTGTTTGTAATAGCCAGAACCTGGAAACAACCTAGATGCCCTTCAACTGAAGAATGGATAAACAAAATGTGGTAGATATACACAATGGAATACTACTCAGCAGAGAAAAACAATGACATCATGAGGTTTGCAGGCAAATGGATGGATCTAGAAAAAATCATCCTGTGTGAGGTAACCCAGACTCAGAAAGACAAACATGGTATGTACTCACTCATAGGAGGATATTAGATGTGGAACGAGGATTAAAAACTTAATTTGCACAAGAAAGAAACTTGGCACCTATTGCCTGCCTGGCCTGGAGGCAATCTCCTTGGGTGAGTGGGAAGTAACTGCCTTAACTCAGTATCTAGCAAATGGCTAAAACATCATCCCAGGAATGTGAGCAGTAAATCTCTTAAATTAGGGTCTTGTGTAAATAACCCAGGGTGAAGGTAAGGAGTTGAGGATTTAATTGTTAGTGGTTCTTCTCTCTATCTGTGAGTGAGATGAGCTAATGTTTATCTATGTGCATTTTTGTCCTTGGAAGAAGCTATCTTTGCTGAAATACTTTTGTCCAGAGAATGGTCCTAGCCAGATATATGTTAATGAAAAATAAATGCAGCTGGGGAGAGTTGTTCAATTACTCCAAATGTATAGGGAAAATTGTGCCCAAGATTGAGATGCAATCATGAGAGTACATGTACACATAACATGGAGATGCATGGTAAATGGGGAGACTCATAGCTGTTATTGCACAAGAAGTTTACAACAACAGACAGCCAGTTCATTCAAAAGGCAGTTATTCCATAGCACCTTGTATGATGGTTTCCTCTAACAGAACCCTTAGTTCTGATAGGTTGGCGTTCTGAACACTAGTTGTCACTGCTGTATACTCTATGGACTTTCACTACCAGTGGCTCTCAATATGTACCTTTTCTTATTATCCCAGTTCTCTCTCTTCAGATTCACATCCAGATATTTATATTAATAAAAGCAGAAAGAAAAAAGTTTCCTCAGTTTGGTAAGTACAATGTCCTGATATCAATATAAGTTTGTGTGGTAACAAACATATTTTAGTACATACAAATAAGAATAGCTTATTACATTTATCCTCAGGGAGATGACATCCAATAAGGAAATACTGTTCTTATAGTCAAGTGGCAAGTTTGTCAAGAGATGAAACAAGAACTACAAGAGTACTAAGAGATAGGTTTTTAATTTTTAATGGAGGAAGGTTCATAAAAGATCAGGATTTGAGATGTTCTTGGACAAGTAGATAGATGTACGGTGGATTGAGAGAAAGAATGACATTTCAACAAGACTGAAAATATAAAGACAGAATATCACTGAATGTGTGGAAAGAATAATAAATAATTTAAATTTACTTAAACCAAGGCTACACTTAAGGATGTATTGACACATATTGTATGAGGGGTTCACATATTGACATACTGAATTACAGCTCATCCAATGTGTATATTGAAGTTATTCTGGATCACATGTGGCACATAAGTTAGTATGACAAAACTAATGTGCTGTGTGGATTAAAAAAAAAAACAAGGAAGGAGAGAAATGGAGGTGAAACTATTGTAAGTAAATCTATAGCTGTTGTTCATCTTTACAGACAATGAAGTTTCTTCAGAAGACCAAATTTCATTGTAGAGTTTTGTATATGTAAAAAACTGTATTATATATTTTGACCATTTCTTTTTACTTGTTATATTAAATCAGGGAGTTTATGCAAGTAGAAATGCATACTTGAAACAATTCAAGTTACCCACAACTATTTAAGAGCCTAGAATTTTGGAACAGAGCACGTTTAGCTAACTTTCTGATTTCTAATTTTGCTGAAATTGCAGATGCTATTGACTTGTTCTTTTGCTTTATTTACTAAAGTATTCTGCTGTCACTGTGCCCTAAATGTACAAATCCTAGTACTTGCTCATGTTGATTTTCCAGATAGATTTTCCATTTTTCTTTGCATTGTCTTTGTCCATAGGGATTTTTCACAAATCCATGTCTTCTCAAAGGTGACTCATTTATGTAATATTTATGAAGGAGCTCTTATTTCTGTAGCTGAGAGCAGAATTATACTGTTAGAGAATTATATTGTGGAATTGTAGCACATTTGGTCATTGTTCCTATCTAGGTATTTTCTAATTCTCTCACCATTTGCATTTTACTTACACTTTATTAAATTTCCCTATTTCCTTAATACCAGTCTCTTTCAATATCAGTTTTTGGCATTATATCTTTTTTATCATACAACCCAAATTAGAGAAGTATGAAATATACACAATTAAAAAAAACAACTGAGTAGGCATAGAAAGTAAAACTAAGTAGTTTTAGGAGTGTCAGTATATTCACAGAGAATTGACTACTGTGGCAAGCAGTTAGCGATAAATGGAATATCTCACAATACAGACATAACAATATAAACACTTAATAAAATGCTAGGTACTTATGAGAAACAATGGTAAAAATATTTGTTTCATAATATGAAGAAATATCCAAACAACACATTTTATTGAAAGTGATAAGATAAGAAAGTGATAAGACTATTATATGATACTATTGTTTCTTATCATATAAGGGATACCAAAATGTCAAAAAATACAAGCACTCACATATTTGTATTGGCCTAACTGTACATACAGAAGAAACACAGGAAGACAACTTAAAATAGCCATATATCCTACAAGGTGAAATAGTAAGATGGAGATGTAAAAGTAATCACAGTAAATTAGAAATTCTTCGGACAGTTCATTCTAGTAGTGAAGTTGGGCCACCCAAAATCTTTAAGACAATGAGAAAGACACATTTACTAGCAGAAAGTCTTTCTTCATCTATCTATATCCTGGATATCCATCCATCTTTTTTAAATGTTTTTAAACTGCTATGGGAAATGGGATTCAATCTCTTCTATTTTTTCAGTTTTTATGGTTACATTTAAGCACAAGCAAAACATGGAAATGAGCCATCTATTCATTTTCTTCACTGCACAGCCTGGCATTGGGGTTAGTGACTCTGGTGACTAGCTGTGCTGCTCTTTCTATGATGGTTTTGTCATTCCTGGAGAAAAAGTTGTGAGCAAAGCAATCTCAGCACAGTAAGACTTGCTGCATGTAACAGAATGCCCAGTTCCTTGATGTGTGGACCAGGAACTTTTGGAATCCACTACACAGCATGCCCATCATTTGCATTTTGTTCTTGTAACAGATGTTGGGCTTCAGGTTCTAGTCCTTGAATCTTCTCCACACACTGTTGTTGATACCTCTAGGTTTCTGCAAGTTTTGCTTAATTATAACATGTAACACAAATCTTAAAAGGTTTTATTAAATAAAAACACAGAGCCAGATATAGAGGTGAAAACCTGAGAGACCAGAGTAATAAGAAAAGCCCCAAGCCAACTTCACCTTACCAACCCTCAACTTCCAAAAGAGACCTACTTCCTGTATACCCATGCCTATATGCCTTTCTGTTCTGCTGTATCATTTGCTCTCCCTGTCTAGCTACATCACTTCCTCTTCCTGCCCAGCTCTGTCACTTCCTGTCTGTCTGTGCAGACCTCCAGTCTTCTATAGTTAGTGCTGGGATTAAAGGAGTGTGCCACCACACCTGGCTCTGTTCCTAGTGTGGCTTTGAACTCACAGAGATCCAGACAGATCCATGCCTCCCAAGTGATAGGATTAAAGACATCTGCTACCATTGCCTGACTTCTCTGCTTACTATAGTGGGTGGCTTTTTCCTCTGATCCTCAGATAAACTTTATTGGGGGACAAAGTATATTGGGGGACATAATACATTACGACAATAACATATAGTGCTTTCTGGTCCTCAATGAACCAGAGGCCAGAGAGCATAGATATCCAGAGGGCAACAATGATGTGGAGGAAAAATGGCAGCCACCTCTTAGGCAGCAATGAGCAATATATATATATATATATATATATATATATATATATATATATATATATATATATATATATATATATATATATATATATATATATATATATATATATATAGTGTGTGTGTGTGTTTGTGTATTTTTTTTCTATTTTCCATTTATTTTTATATATTATATGATTTTCTCTTATTAGGGACAAGACCACCAGTAGGATTTATGGCTGGAGTATGATTGAAACTGAGATTTCAAATATATTATATATTTATATATTTTTTTAAATTTTGCAATATGTGAATGTAATGTCTATTCAAATGTTAATAAACATGTTAAATGAATAAATGTCTTACTACCACTGAATGGGTTTAAAATTATAGCACAAATTATGTGGTGTTAGCTTCCAGGATTTGTGAAACATTTACTGTGAAAGGTCAGATAATTAATACACTTCATTTTGTAAGTCATACAGCTCTGTCACAGCTACATAATTCTGCTTTTGCAGTGTGAAAGCCACTATGAAAACAAATGGGTGTGGCTGTGTTCCAATAAAATCTTATTTATAAAAAGCGATAGCAAATCAAATATGAACTTTGGTCTATAATTTACTAATCTCTGTTCTAAATAAATAACCCTGTCAGTGATAAGTTTAGGGGACTAAATAACAGAAACTTTAAGGGCAAGAAATAAGAAAAAGTGACTTAATTATCATCATTATTCACAAGCAGAAGGAATATACCATCTCAGTGAAAATATTCAGAGTTACTAAATTGAATCTATTTGACTCTGTTGCCATGTAAAAGAAGTGATGCCAGCTATATTCTACATAGATCCCATGTGTTTCAGTTTAATTTCTTTTGTTGTTATAAAACACCATGACAAAAAGCAAAGTGGGAAATGGGGGATTATTTCCAGTTTTTATTCCAGATTACATATAGTCCATCAATGCGTGGGAGTCAGGCAGGAACTTCAAACATCTAGTCACATTATATCAGCAGTCATGAGCAGAGAGAAATGAATACACAAACCACAAACACTTACTTCTTTGCTTGTTCTCGGCTGGCTTTCTCCATTCTTATATAGTTCAGGACAGCCTTGCTCAGGGACTGGTCCTGCTCACAGAGTGCTTCATCTTTCCACATCAATTTATTTATTTAAGACAATCTTCAATAGACACACTCACAGGCCAACCCAGGTGATTCTAAATTGTATCAAGTTAGCAATTAAAGACTGTAGCTGAATTTTCTGTCTAGACCACCAGTCAGCTCTGTCCCACCAGGTGCTCTCTAAATAACCACACAGAGACTTAATTTTAATTATAAATGCTTAGCTGATACCTTAGACTTGCTCTTAGCTATCTCTTTTTTTTTCTTTTATTTTACAATACAGTTCAGTTCTACATATCAGCCACGGATTTCCTTGTTCTCCCTCCTCTTGCCCCCCTCACCTTCCCCCCAGCCCACCCCCCATTCCCACCTCCTCCAGGGCAAAGCCTCCCCCACGGACTGAGATCAACCTGGTAGACTCAGTCCAGCTATCTCTTATTGTAGCATGAATCTCAAAAGATCTTATTAATAAAAACAAACCTAGAGACAGATATTGGAGTGAATGTTGAAAGATCAGAGAAACAGAACAAGCCACATCCAACCTCACCTTGCTAACTTCTCAGCTGATCTTATTTCCTCAAACTGGAAACCTCAGACTGAAAGTTTCTGAGTCCTCATAGGAATGGATCTCAGCTGAACTGCTGCTCAAAGGCCTAAAAGCTTAAAAAGCCTAAAAAGCTTCTAGTTCCTGGTCCTCACACCTTACATACCTTTCTGCTTCCTGCCATCACTTCCTGGGATTAAAGGTGTGTGTCACCATGCCTAGCTATTTCCAGTGTGGCTTTGAACTCACAGAGATCCAGATGGATCACTGCCTCCCAAGTGATAGCATTAAAGGTGTGTGCCACCTTTTTCTGGCTTCTATGTCTATCTAGTGACTGTTGTGTTCCCTGACCCCAGATAAGTTTATTAGGGTGCACAATGTATTAGGGGACACTATCACCACATTTCCCCCTTTTTGTCTAAAATTAAAAAGAATCTATAACCAATATAAGAAAAAGTATATACAATAAGCATATACAATATATACAGTCAAGAATTACATTAATAGTGTCTAGTACATTAACATTTGACAGATTCAACCAAAAAACTCAATTATATACATTAACAATGTTCAGTTCATTATCATTTGACAAGTTCAGATGAAAAATTTCATTGCTTATCCTATTTAAAACAAGTAGTTCCTTTTTAAAAGTAGATTCAATAATCTCCCTTTTTTATCTTGTCATATCCATATTCTCTTTTCTTTTCTGAGTAGATCCAAAAATCTACCTTTTATCTTATTGTTTCTTTATCTTGCCTTTTATCAGAGTAGATTCAATGAGCTACCCTTTTCTATACCCTCTTTTTTCTTTTTCTTTTCTTTAAACAAGAATCCTGTATCTAATCACTTTTGATTAGCATTTTTTTAACCAATAACAATTAATAACTTGTAACCAACCATGGTAAATAATGACAATGATCTATATAAGTCATTGAATGTCCAAAAACCACCCGTCCCACCTCTTGGGAATGTGGATGTCATTTTCTTAAAATTTCTTCCTGCTTTCTGAGGCCTGAGACATCTTTAGGGGATCCTGAAAAGAAAATTTTCAGGTTAATTGTCAAGTCCTGAGAGAGTTAGTGGTATCATTTGTTGTCCAGTCTCTGCATAATGCAAAAGTGCACGGCTTATCTCAAGTCCTTGTTCGAGTAGTCTGTGAGGCTGGATCATCTCAGCTAGTCATCTTGAAATTGTCCTGAGCAGTTTGGAGTCCAAAGTAGATCTTTCTTAATGGTGTTAATAAGATTAATGGTTTTATCATAGTCCATGTAGAATCATCATTGTGGAATTCCATCATCCTTTTGAAGATTTCAAATTTGCTGTTAGGCGTGGTCATGGTTCCCTGCAGAATTTTAATTTTGGGCCTCCTCTGTGGTTTGGAGCAATCACAGTCTGATAAATATTTGTCTCTTGGAATCACAAATGGTCTTCCCTAGAAGAGAATATCTTCACAGCAATTTTTCCCCACCACTTGCCTCATCAAACTTCTCCAAACTGACCTTTGCTGATGCTTTCTTGTAACACGATGGTCCTGGCAATTGTTCTCTGAACAAGTAGCAGCAAACCCTTTGTCCCAGGTAGCAGCATTACTGCAGTCACCAACATGATGAGAAGCAGTCAGCAACTCAGAGCAGCAGCCACTACCTTCATGGTCCCACCGCCACCGTTTATGGCCTGACCCCAGCCGAAGCTTCTCCTCAGTAAGCCTCCTAGACTGGCTTCAAAATCAGGATCCTCCTGCTTCTGTCTTCTTCAGTAAACCATACTGGCATGTGCTACCACAATAAGCAACTTTTAGCTCAGGTCTGAGCTGGGGCCTGCAAGGCCACAGGCAAGTAGCGTTTTTGAGAATTCGTAAAAAACAAGTTGGGCACCAAATGTAGACGAATTTCTAAATGGTCTTATTAAATGAAAAACACACAGTCAAATGTAGAGATGAAAGCCTTAGTTCAGGGAAATAGGAAAAGCCACCAGCCAACCTTACCTCAACAACTCTGCAGCTTCCAAATGCACACAACTTCCTGTCTACCCAGACTTTATATGCCTTGCTTTTCTGCCCTTTCATTGGATCTCTTAACCCAGCACTTAGCTATCTCTTATAACTTAAATTAACCCATTTCTATTAATCTATGTAATGAACTGAGGCTCATTTACCTTATCTACATACTTCCCATCCTGCTCACTCTGTCTCGTGGCATCTCCCCCATCTCTCCCTTCTTCTCCCCAGCATTATCTCTCTCCCAAAAATTCTGCCTAGCTATTGGCCAATCAGGTTTTTATTAATAATGAGAGCAACACATCTTCACAGTGTACAGAAGGATTAGTCCACAGCAAAAGACAACTATCACATCATGGCTAAAAACAGCTACACTTAAAATCAAGTCTTGACTTAAAATTTTTCTAGAATAGAGAGAAGTGTGTAGATATGAAATTATTATATGGGCTATTTATTTAGGAAACCTCAAAAGGAGGTACATGTTTTGCAGATTTCTGAAATCACATTTTGAAAACATCTGTTTCCAGTCTGTCTGCTGGGAATTCAATACATAGAATTGCTACCAAGATTTTCTGTCTAGACAGGTTGTATTCAAGACTTGTTCAAAAATTGAAAAAAAAAATCACACATACACAGAGAAGCACACAAACACACAATCAAAACAAACAAACAAAAACATGCAAATAACAGAATAGCAAGGCTTTTATTTTTAAATGAGAGTACAAAGTAAATACACTGAAAGGGAGTAGAATATTTAGGACAAATTTAGCTTCTCATTATAGATACTTGAAAAAGAGATTTGGTTATTAGGGAGAAAACATGAGTATTTTGTTTTGATGGGAAAGCTTGTGTAATGAATGTCTTTGTTGACTGTATATTCTCTTGCATTACAAATTTAATTTCAGTCATGTCAATGACCAATCATAGGTAGACATAGAGTAACAAATTAGAGATTTTATCTAAAAGATCTTTCTGAAGACACAGTTTGCCTTATTCTGTAAACATCTAAAACATATCCAGGGTGGATTCACTGTTTCAAGTTAAAAAAATGTATTCTAAGCTGTGTTTAACTACCAACTACCAAAGAGGAGCTGCTAGGGTAGAGCTGTGTACTTTTTTTGTTTGAAGAGAAGTGTATTCTTTGTGTGTCTCTTGATGTAGGTGTGGTCTGTGTTGCTAAACTATAACCACAAACTGGCTGCCTCAGAATGAATACACTGAATATCCATCCTAACTTTTAAAAATGACGGGATGGCCAAACACCCTAATTGTCGTGCTAGAAACCCCATCCAACTACTGAGGGATCTGGATGCAGAGATCCATTGCTAGGCCCTGGGTGGAGCTCTGGGAGTCCAATTAGCAAGAATGAGGAGGGTTTATATGAGTGAGAAATGTTGAGACCAAGGTTGGTTTAAGCACAGGGACAAATAGCCAAACGAATGGAAACACATGAACTATGAACCAATGGCTGAGGGGTCACCAACTGGATCAGGCCCTCTGAATGGGTAAGACAGTTGATTGGCTTGATCTGTTTGGGAGGCACCCAAGCAGTGGGACCAGGTCCTGTGCTCATTGCATGAGTTGGCTGTTTGAAACCTGGGGCCTATTCAGGGTCACTTGGCTCGGCCTGGGAGGAGGAGACTGGATCTGCCTGGACTGAGTTTATGAGGTTGATCTCAGTCTGCGGGGGAGGCTTTGCCCTGGAGGAGGTGGGAATGGGGGGCCACCTCGGGGGAAGGTGAGGGGGGCGGGAGGGGGGAAAACAAGGGAATCCGTGGCTGATATGTAGAACTGAATTGTACTGCAAAATAAAAAAAAATGAATAAAATCAATGGAAGAGGGGTGGGAAAAAGGGGAAGATAGTGATTGGATGAACATAAATGTAGTATGCTAATTAGGATATATGAAAATCTTGTATTAAAATAAATTAAAAAAATAAAAGATTCCTTAAGCTAGAAATGGTGCTGTACCTCTCATATCAGCACTCACAATTTAGTAGCACTTCAAGGCCAGCCTGAGCCACATCATGAAAATTATCTCAAAAAGGGAAAACTGTCAATATGACTCAGACTCTAGATCAGCAAAAGACAAACTTTGCTAATTAGATTTCTCAAAAGCCACTGTTAAATGATCAGTATCAATGACAACAAGAAAGTTCATTAATTCTATATTTAATTAATTTATCAAAAAGTGGCAGAATGTTATTTTTAAGGGATAAATCCATATGATAATGATAGTTGTTTCAATGTCTAATGTGACAAAAGCAACAATAGATGCTTTCAAGAAAACCAGAAGTTTTTTATCTTATTCTTCAAATGTTCATGAAACTATATGAATATGTACCATCCATTAAGAGGTGACATTTGTAAAAAAAAAGTGTCAAGTACTAGGAATATACTTTTTTAAATTGGGGGAATATAAATATGTATTTTAATTAAAAGTTAAAAGATAGTAAGCTTTGTGTTTTCAAATCAAGACAATGTGGAGCTAAGTACTCAAGTCACAACAATAGGAGAGAGAGAGAGAGAGAGAGAGAGAACTTAAAATTGCTTCTTTCTAAAAGCAGATTTCATGTTTGTTCATTTGTTGTTACCCAAAGAGTCTTAGTGAATGATACAATGTGTCCCATTTAGTCTAATTCTTTATGTTACAGTTTTGGGAAGTACTATGAAATAACATAAGGTAAATAGCAGGAAATATGCCAGTCGTTGGATTAATGTTGACTGGGTACTCAAAGTCAAGAGATTTGTTTTTCATTATTTAATTATTTCAACATATTAGCCAAGTACATTTAAAGTTAACTTCTTAGCAAATGTCTTTCTGGATTTGTGATTTCCATTTCTCAATATTAAATTTATTTACAAAATGCAAAGATTTCAACAGATATTTTTGAAGCTCAATCTTCTGTGATCCTTGATCATAGTAGAGCTCTTTATAGGAACATGAAGAAAAGTTGAAACTCAAAATATAATGTTTGTGTTATTACCAAACTGCCATAATACAACTATACAGAAAGGTGGAAAATATGAGAGAAATGTGTGAAAGGTTAGAACCTTAAGTGACACAGCTATTTTCCCAATGTTATTATACAAATAATATCAGAACCTGCTAGAAGGAAGTTAGGTCATTGAGATACATCGTGAAGTAAGCCCTTTTCCTCACCACATGCTTCCACCATAATAAGCTGTTTTATCATAGGCAAAGGAGACACGTGAATATAGACTAAAATCTCAGAGCATTTGAAATAAAACTAGCTTATCTTCCTTACAATTTAGTTATTTCTGGTATTTGGTCACCGAGATAAGAGGCTGACTAGCACATAGGTCTAGCAGTTACATCTGCCATCACTGTGACCAAATACATGATATAAACACTTTAAGGAATGGGGTTTTGGTCTCTTGATTTTAAACATGGCAGTCCATTATATCTCAGCCTCTAGTGCTTGGGGAGAACATCATGGCAACTATAATGTATGGAAAAGGATTTACTTACTCAGTTGCTCACAGGAAACACAAAGAAGTAATAGTGAAAAGACCAAGACAAAAGAAAAGTCCTTCAGTGACTTACTTCCTCAAATCAGGAAAGAAGAGCTCACTGATATCAATAAACTATTCAAACTTTGAATCCATATGACGATAAAAATAATTCATTAAGTCATAGGTTTCATCTAGTTTCCTGATGTCTCTGTAAATGTCTTCATAGGTAGAATCAGAGGTGTGCTTCACTACTTGCTTTGATATTTCTTAATTTAATCAAGCTGAAAATTTATTACAATTGAATGAAATGTGCTCTTTGAAGATTGATTTTTATAAAATTTATAATAATAGGTACTCATTATAATGAACATATTTCAATTCAACCACTGTGTCTTACAAATTTATAAAGCTCAACTTAGCAGTTTCCCCATCCAGGAATGTTCTATTTATAGTAAGTAATATAATAAAATGAAAATTACCTTTCCTTCCAAAAAGCATTGCTAAGGAATATAAATTGCACAATTTTGGCTTCATACTTTTCTATAGAGTTACTACTTAGCCTCTATTGCAATTGTATGAATTTGAAAAAAATCAGCATATCTATATATCATCTATTATTATATGTCTATCTATATCAATACAGAAATGTAGGCAAACACACTATAACAAAAATTCTGAGGAGAAACAGGTTTGCATAAAGTATCAGTGTCACAAATTGATCCATCATGGAAAAAAACATTTTTGCTTATAAACTAATATGATTTTTCAAAATCCACAACATTTGAATTATATAAAGTGTTTACTATTTCTAAAATGAAACGAAATTTAAGTGATACCCAAATTCAGAAAATGCCATCTGGCGTCCAACGTGGTGGCAAGAGTTTCCACCTAAAAACTGAGAAAAGATTCTAAAACGGAGCTAAAAGCAGCTTCCTAATTGTCTCTCTCAAATGAGTGGCAGCTGCTGGTTTGAGCTACTGGCGGGTTCCTATAGTGTGCGCTTGACCTGCCATATGGTGGGAATGAGGCCTCTGCAAGTGGCACATTAAACTGCATGGTGGATTTAGACTTTGCTAGCACAAAAAAAACAAAAAAAAAAAGAGGTTTCTGGGCTACACGCTGCTTGGCTAAAAGCATAGACCCATGATAGCTCCCAGAGCTAGTGGAAAACGTAGCCATGTTGGGAAGCTGAGGTGGGTGGAGTCAGCAGCCACAGCTGCTTCAGTTTAAAGCAATAGATTCACAATAAGACAGATTCAGATGTAATAGTTTACAATGTGTGTAAAATATACGTAGGCTTAAAAGAGACAAAAAAAGTGATATATACAGTTATAGAAACAAATACATAGTTTTAAAAAATAAAGTCTTTAAAGAGACAGTAAAAATAATATAAAAAAATAAGCCACATAAAGATGAATATTACACAGAGAATCTGGATTGTGTTGTCTTTGGGATTCTTAACTGCAGAGAGATATTTGATTGTAAAGGAAACTGAGTTAAACCAATATGTATACTTTAAAGATACCTTAACTTCAAAATTTGGATGTAAGGATGTGCTGCTTTGGAAAGGAGACTCTGCTTTTGTTCCCACAGAAAGTCAAAGGCTATGGATTTGTTCCAGATTAAGATACATCAGGTTTGACCAGCCAAGACCCCCTGAAAGGTCTCCGATGACACCATGGCCCAGATGATCCAACATCCAGAATGGTTTCAAGGCAACTGGCTCAGACAATACAGCCTCATGGACTATTCCATAATCCTAAAATTTTCTTTGTGTCTCCATAAGATATAGCGCCCCCCTCCAGCAGGAAGTAGTAAGAGAAACTACACCCAAATTCCCAAATTATATGTAATTTTACTTTGTTAAGGTTAAAACCTTCCTTTTGGAAAAAAAATTGGGGGAAGTGCTGTGGGATGTTCTGTATGGCAAATGTGTTGCTGATTGGTCAATAAATAAAACACTGATTCGCCATTGGCTAGACAGGAAGTGTAGGCAGGACAAGGAGGAGAATAAAGCTGGGAAGTGGAAGGCTGAGTCAGAGAGACACTGCCAGCCACCATGATGACAAACAGCATGTGAAGATGCCGGTAAGCCACGAGCCATGTGGCAAGGTATAGATTAATAGAAATGGATGGATTAATTTAAGCTGTAAGAACAGTTAGCAAGAAGCCTGCCACGGCCATACAGTTTGAAACCAATATAAGTCTCTGTGTTTACTTGGTCGGGTCTGAGAGGCTGTGGGACTGGCAGGTGAGAGAGATTTGTCCTGACTGTGGGCCAGGCAGGAAAACTCAAGCAACAGCCATCTTTGATAAGTTTCTCCAACAAGTTTTCCAATGGGGTTCCCTAGAAAAAACCAATTTAGTAGAAACTTACTATTAAATTATTATATAAGGAAAAAAGAAAAAGTTAGAGAAAAGCTAGAATTTTATGAAGCTCATAAAGCTAGTATTTCAATATTCTAAACTGTGTAGTAAATGAAAAGCTTTCAAGTTACAGTGGCATTATTGACAGTGAGAGAATTGGAAAGTTTAAATATAACATATACTAGAAAGATCAGTTATTCCTATTACTATAATGCTTGTTAAAAACCATCATGTTCATTGCATTGTGAAAATAATACTATTTTAATCTATAAGCAGTCTAAACTTTATCAGTCCTGACATAGGGAGAAAAGTATTAAATGTATAACATCTGACAAATACCAAACAATTCAAGTGTAAAGCTTTAAAGAAAATATTTTCAATTTTTCTAAATCACATTTGGACAAGTCACTATTGAACTGTAAATAATATATTTAAATTAAAATGTATGCAATATATGACAACAATCAAAGTTAAAATGCTAATTCCATCCTCACATGAAAACAAATGAAATGCCTATCATTTTAATATGAATTAAATTTTCCAACATTTGCCATTGCCATTGGCTCCCAATGAAAGGAGTCTCAATAGTTTATTTAAATCAATATAATATTCTATCTTGTGTCATTTGCAGCTACTTCATAGAGGGCTGCCCTACTTCTTCATTTCCCACTTAAGAAGTATGTTTCCAGCAACCAGAATATCTCATACTCCAACCAACGTGTTTCAGAGATGAATTTTCAGATAAATGAAGTGAGTGAGAGGTCAATGACTCCTACTTTCAAATCAGCACCCTCTTACATAGCATAGATTCTACTCACAAGACAATGAGAATATTAGAGCCCAAATGGCCCTTATTCATCTTATTCAAAGAACAATCTTTCATACAAATAGAGGCAAACTGAAAAGATCAGTAGCTAGTTTTTCTACCCACCAAATTCTTTGATACTGAAGAAAAACTAACAAGTCCAAAAGATGATGGGAAAAATTCACACAAAAAAGTTATAATGCATTATTTAGAACAAGTTTTCAACAATTTTTTAAATTAATAAACCAGTGTGGGTCACGCATAGACAAACAGATTACAATTATGGTTTATGAAGACAGAGAAATAATTTAGAAAAAATAAACATGTTTCAGAGAAATAAGAGGCATATATAAACTAATAAAGACGGGAGTAATAGAACTACCAAAAAGAGAAAACAACTCATGAAAAAGTAGATACATAGTAGAAGAAATTGCAGCTGGAAATTTCCCAACACTGAGGAAAATTCTTTATGTAAGAAGTTCAACAATTCCAAGAGAGATAAACAGAGGTCTGCATTACTATGCTTTGCAGAGTTCATCCAAACATCAATCAAAGTGGAATTAACCAGCCATAAAATGATACAATTGGTATATTGCTATTCATATCATATGTTCATAATCAGTAATTCTATTCAGTAATTAAGTTAGTAATTCACTAGAGCAGAGGATTTCAGAGAAATTGTACAATGACTGTAAAAGTGTATGGAGTCTGTGAAGCCCCTTGACATAGTGAATATACTCTAAAATCTCTGTGGTGATGGCTGCACAAATCTGTGAATAAACTAACACCGTTGAACTGCAATCTTTCTGTGGTAAATTGTGTGCTATATCAATTATTTCTCAATAAAGCTGCTTTTTAAAAAAGCTAGAAAGTGAATCCAATAGATTTAATGCCTAAGTAGGAAGGTCAGTGATAAAGTACTTACTTATCATGTGTGAGGCCCTTAGTTTAACCCCAAGATAGGACATGCATGCAAACATTGAGCACAACATTATTAAACATGGACAAAGGACTAAACAATATGAAATCTGTCAACTTACAGAAAAATAATTTTTGTGGTATTCATATAATAGAATATAGTCTGACACATGAAAGAAGGGAGTCCTCATATATTCTTCTGATACATAAATATAGAAGGATGTACATATAAAAATATGACACAGTCACAGAAATAGGTAGGTATGCTTCCCACCATGTAAAACACTAGCTGCCTAGTAGAGAAGTAGTCAATTAAAATTTATATAAAATTGAACAAGGAGAAGAAGCAAGAAGGATGGGAGGAAAAGAGAAAGAAATAGAGAATGAAAATGAAGGAATTAGTAGTATATCCAGAGCAGCTAAAGAGGTTTTGAGGCTTTGGAAGTGACTGTTTAAGAGTATGTAGTTCATTTTATGAGGCTGAGAGGTTCTAAAATGGATTGTGGCAGTGGTGACAAAGTCCTGTGCATTCAAGTAAAAGCAAAAAAGAGATGAATGAGCTCTGAAAAGTGCATTTTAAATGGATGAATTATTTGGTTTGTAGTTTATACAACTGCTAAATTCCAAGGAAAATGGTGAAAATATTTAAATCTTGAATAAGCTCATGCAATTACTCAAATTATAAAGAGCATATTATGAAAGATTTTGAACATATCCCAACTGCAAGAGAATATTACAATGAATCCACAATTACTAGTCCGCTTTGACAATTAATATTTGATAGTCTTCTTTCAACTGGTGCATTTTTACCTCTTTAAATCAAACAAACAATATACTTTGTTAATCTTCTCACATCATAAGCCATTAAAATTCCATAGACTTGCACTTTGGGAGACGTTGCAGTTTTATATTTTAATAAGATATTTTTATTTTATTTGAGAATTTCATACATTTTCACAATATAATTTTATCATAGTCATTCCCACACACTGCTTTTTAAGCCCTCCAAGGTACAAACCATCTCCCCTTCCTAACCTCTCAACTTCATGTCATCTTTTAAGTTTATAATTCATCAAGTCTAATTATAGTTACCTGAATGCACATGGGTAGGAGCCATTCATTGGAGCACCATTAACCCAGGAGATGCTCTCCTAAAGACAACTGATTCTCTATTCTTCTCAGTAGCCATAGACTACCAATAGTTTCATAACCAAAAATGGGACCTTGTGAGGGCGTCCCCTGCCTTAGTTTGAGTTACTATGCTATGAAGAGACAACATAACCATGGAAACTCTTATAAAGGAAACACTTACTTGGGGCTAGCTTACAGTTCAGAGGTTCAGTCTATTATCATCATGGTGGGAAGCATGGTGACATGCAGACAGACATGTTCCTGGAGATGTAGCTGAGAGTTATATATCTGGATTGACAGGAAGCAGCAATAAAGCCACTAGAACTGGCTTGAGCATTTGAAACCTCAAAACCCAGTGACACCTTTTCTCCAACAAGGCTACATGTACTCCAACAAGGCCATACATCCTTATAGTGCCACTCCCTATGAGCCTATCGGATTAATTTTCATTCAAACCACCACATTCCATGCACTGGCTCCATAGACTTGTAGCCATATCATAATATCAAAATGCACTCAGTCCAACTTCGAAAGTTCCCATCATCAACCAGTTTAAAAGTTTAAAATCTGTTTAAAAGTCCAAAATCTCTTCTGAGACTCATGGAAATCTCTTTAGTGTAATCCCGTATTAAATCAAAATGAAAAAGCAGACTACCTACTTCCAACATATAATGACACAGGACATATATTACTATTCCAAAAAGAAGGAAAAGGAGCACAGTAAGTAAATACTGGACTAAAACAAGACCAAACCCAGCTGGGTAAATGCCAAACTCTGCTTCTCCATATCTGATGTCATAAAGCTCATCAGATATCCAACTCCTTTCATCTTTTTTGACTGCAACTCACTTATTTCTCCATATCTCCAACTCCTTTCAGCTTTTTTCCTTTTTTTAACTGCAGCACACTTCTTTCTCTTGGGCTGGTTCCATTCCCTGTTAGCAGCTTTCCTTGGCAGGTATCCCATGACTCTGGCATCTCCGGTATCTTGGGGTCTCTGAGCCAATCCAGGCTTCACCTTTACAGCTTCATGTAATGGCTTCTCTAGGCCTCCATGCAGGGACATCCCTGATGTATGCCTAGCTTCAGGGGCTTTCTTTACTTCTATAGGGAGTTTCCACACCTCTTTCTTGTATGTTTGATTCTCACCAGAACCACATGGCTGAAGCTGCAAAATTCTGCTGCTTGCTGGGACTGGAACATAGGCCCCTCATTCAAATAAATTTTCATCACCTTTCTGTTTTTGATGGTTTCCTTCAGTACCTAAGTGTGGCTATCCTTGAACTTGCTCTGTAGACCAGGCTATTCTCTATCGAATTCAGAGATCTGCCTGCCTCTGCCTCCTGAGTGCTGGGATTAAAGACTAGTGACACCATAGCAGGCCCTAAACGTTCCTTTAATTCTTTTTCACAAGTTGAAAACTTAGCTAGTTGTGGTCTTGGCCTGAGGTCACCACTTCCTTCATTTCATTTAGCATCAGATTTTTCTTTAAACTTTTAGTTCATGGAAAACTGGGACATGACTTCTTTACACTTCCTGGTGCTCTCTTTCTCCTCAAACTGTATATTCTGTATTTTTTTATTTCTCAGCTTGCTCCTTTTCATTATATATCTTCATAAGTATGCCCACTAATACCAAGCAACACAGTCAATATAGAGTTGTCTAGAAATTGCCTTGCAAAAGCTGTTAATCAATAACCCTTCAATTTAGCCTCAGGCAGATTTTTTGGACAAGGGAAGAAAACAGACATATTATTCACTGAAATATGATAAGAACACTCTCTAGGCCACTTCTCCTCTGAAACCTCTTGAGGTTGATCTCCACAGTTCACATTACCCTATTCTCCTCCTACTACATCCCATTATGGCCTCATTAAAGCATTCAACTGCTTTCCTTTTTTAATTAAGAATTTTTTATTCATTTTACATACCAACCACAGATCCCCCTCTCTTTCTTCTTCCCGTCCCCCGCTTTCTCCGCAATCCACCCCCCATTCCCTCTTCCGACAAGGTAAGGCCTCCCATGGGGAGTCAGCAGAGCTTACTACATTCAGTTAAGGCAGGTCCAAGCCCCTCCCCCTGCATTAAGGCTGTTCAAGGTGTCCCACCATAGGTAGTGGGCTCCAAAAAGCCAGCTTATGCACCAGGGATGGATCCTGATCCTACTGCCAGGGGGCCCCTTAAGCAAATCAAGCTACACAACTGTCTCCTTTATACAGAGGGCTTAGTCTAGTCTCATGGAGACTCCACAGCTGTTGGTCTAAAGTTCATGAGTTCCCCCTAGCTTTGTTTGGTTGTCTCTGTAGGTTTCCCCATCATGATCTTAATGCCCCTTGCTCATAGGATCCCTCTTGTCTCTCTTTGACTGGACTCCTGGAGCTTGGCCTGATGCTTTGCTATGGATCTCAGTTACTTAATGAAGGCTCTATGATAACAGTTAGGGTACTCACTGATCTGACTACTGGGGTAAGCCAGTTCAGGCACCCTCTCCACTATTGCTAGTAGTCTAAGCTGGGGGAAATCCACGAGGATGACCTCAACTGCTTTCTTAATCCAACATCCCAAAGCCTACATTCCTCCAAAGAAAAGTACAGTCAAGACTATAACAGCAATACTCCACTCCTTGTACCAACTTCTGTCTTAATTAGGGTATTTATTTCTGTAAAGAGACATAATAGCCATGGCACCTCTTTTTCTTTTCTTCCCCCCCCCTTTTTTTTTCTTTTCAAGACAGGGTTTCTCTGTGTAGTTTTGGAGGCTGTCCTGGATCTCACTCTGTAGATCAGGCTGGCCTCCAACTCACTGAGATCCACCTGGCTCTGCCTCCTGAATGCTGGGATTAAAGGCGTGTGCCACCTACACCCGGTGCCATGACACATCTTATGAAGGAAAATTTAAATGGGGCCAGCATAATGTTCAGAGGTTTACTCCATTATTATTATGGCAGAAAGCATGGTGACATTCAGGCAGACATGGTGCTAGAAAGGTAGCTAGGAGTTCTATGTCTGGATTGGCAGGCAGAAGGAAAAAGAGAGCCACTGAGCCTAGCTTGAGCAGTTGAAACCCCAAAGCCTACCCCCAGTGACACACTTCATTCAATAAGGACACAACTACTTCAAGAAGGCCACACCCACTCCAAGAAGGCCACCCCTCCTAATGCCACTTCCTTTCATTCATATGAGTCTATGGGGGCCATTTTTATTCAAACCCCCATGCTGGAATGTTGACTGGGTTGGTCTTGTGCAGGTCTTGTAAAGGTGACCACAGCTGCTGTGAGTTTATGGGAGTGCAAAGACTTGTCATGTCCCAAACGCACTATGTAACAGTACTCCTTCCCAACTTCTGGAGCAATTTCTGCCCCCGTTCTCACAAGGTCCCCTGAGCCTAATGCGAGAAAATCTGGTATAGATGTCTCATTTAGGGTTGAGCACTCCACAGACACTTGTTCTCTACACTCTGACAAATTGTGAGACTCTCTATTAAGCACTATTCACTGCAAAAAGAAGATTCTCTAATGAGGACTGAGAGCTAAACTAATCTGTGGATATAAAGGTAAGTGTTTATAAGGCAGCTTTACAGTATGTCTATTTTGCAAAATTATAAGAGTAGATTCTCCCAGAGGAACTAAGTGCTCCACAGTCAATGCTTCTTGTCCAGATTTACCATATCAGACATGAATTTACTCCTGTGGAGAGAGCTTTAAATCCAGAGAGAAAGCTGCTTGATATACCCATAATATTCATGCCACTATTTCTCCCATGGGCATATCATGCAAAGCTGGTCATTGTAGAGTTCACAGCTTATAGAGCTCACATCTGGGTAAGAATGTTGCTCTTCACTAACACTCTTAATAATATTTTAAAATCTATCCAGCAGGGAGAAAACTTCTCGGTCAATATCAGCTTGATTTCTTCAAGTCATGTGTTCAAAGTGTGTGGTGTTTTCAGCAATGGGATATTACCATCAATTTATCATAGGCAATGAAAAACTATGCTAACTGCCTGTATTGCTGGTATGTGTGTGGGGAGCTCTCTAGACACTGCCTTGCACTGATCAACAATCAGAAGACAGGTATTATGAACCAGGCACTAGGCTTTTTGTGTAACACCTTATGAATCTAGGTAGATCATTCCCCCCGGCGATTCAGTTTATTTAAACAATTTTTGTATGAGACCCAGTTTTATTATGTAGGCAAACTTTCCTAAAACTCATGATTCTCCTGCCTCAACACCAGAGTACTGGGATTGCAGTCATGGTCCACCATATCTTGTTGTGGCTTTGACAGTTTTGAGGATCAGTGATCAGATTTTATATTGTAAGATGCTTCTCTACTGGAATTTGTTTGAGTTGTATTTTCATAAGTAGACAGGAATTATAGATTTGGAGGAGGAAGAATATTCAACTAAAGGTAAATTTTTATAACATTCTATTATAAATATATACATAATCTATAATGCTTTCTGAACTTGATAGGGCAACTTCTACTATATCTTATACATGTTAATTACTATGTAAATCGTATACATAGTTGTGTTATTCCTCTTTTAAGCAGGCATAATTAATTGGAAATCTTTCTCAACATGAAATTTGCAT
The DNA here is from genome assembly GCF_007827085.1 of Peromyscus californicus insignis. Classification (NCBI taxonomy): domain Eukaryota; kingdom Metazoa; phylum Chordata; class Mammalia; order Rodentia; family Cricetidae; genus Peromyscus; species Peromyscus californicus. The sequence goes on along the minus strand of NW_026294391.1, from coordinate 70,408,125 downwards.
GGCTTTGATTAATTTAAACAATCATCTTATTTCAATAAAGATTCAAACATAATTATTGTATGTGGTGATATTTAGTTTGTACTCTAAAAAATAAAGCTTGCCAGGAGATTAGAGTGTGGAGCTAGCCACTAGTAAATGATAGAGGCCAGGCAATGGTGGCACACATGGCACTTTGGAGGAGGAAGCAAAAAGACCAGGAGTTCAAGGCCACCCTGTGCTACATGAGCTTGATTCAGTCTAAAGGAGAAACCGCCAGGTGTTTGGAGCCTCATGCCTTTCATCTCAGCACTTGGGATCTCCTGCCTTTTATCCCAGCACATGGGAAGCTCACACCTTTAATCCCAGCACTAGGGAGATGGAGACAGGAACATACCATGGCAGCAGACAGGAGCTCAGGCCTTTGACCCCCTTTTTTGGTCTGAAGAGTTGTGGAGATAAGAGGTAACTTTGTCTAGCTCGTTTACTTCTTGATCTTTTAGCATTTACCCCTATATCTGACTCTGAGTTTTTATTATTACGACCTATTAGAATTTGTGCTACAGTTACATACTTTGGTTTGTATTATATTTAATGCTCAAATTGGTGTAGGATTAGCCAATAAAGGATCTGTGCCCTATGACATATCTTCAATACTTTTTTATGTTTACTTGGAACAGAGAAATTTTCATATTTACTTTCTGCAACTATAAAATGTTTTAGGATCAATTTGTCTATTTCCTTAGATAGTATTAGAATCCCCAACAATCCATCAGGCATAGTAGAACACACCTATAATTCCACCACTTGTGAACTGAGGCAAGAGGAGTGAAAGATTCAGATCAGTTTTGATGCACATTGACATCAAGTCTCAAAAGAACAAATCAAAAATTTAAGTCAGTCATTTTTGATTATATCGAGGGTACTTGAAAAGTGATAAAGAACATGAATATCTGGGAGCTCCTATTTACTGAGAGTGTGGCATTGCATGTATCATCTTTGTGCTAAAATTATCATGAAACAAATATTTGTGTACTAATTCTTGTAATATATATTTGTAATTAACTTTGTCTACGTCTAAGTTAAACATGAATTATTCTGATATTTTCAATACAAATATATTGCTACACAGGCCATTCTAAGTATATGCATTACTGATCTATAAACTCTCACTTGAATAGTAAGACACTAGACTCCTACCATCTGCTATCCAATTGTATAGTTGTGACATTCCAAAATACCTAAAGGAAGAATGAGGATTGTTAAATTCTATCATTTGCAGACTTAACTTTATCAAGAGAGTACATTTCATATGGATGTTTCCTTTGCCTATATTTCCATTCATTTTTAAGTTTTGTCAAAACTAGAGTCATCTCTCTGCATATTCAGTGATGTTTTATGTGTATTAGTCTCGCTACATTATTTCATCATACCCACCATTCATTCTTAGACATCAACTACCTTCTAAAGTATTTTTTTTAATTTATCTATTAAATAACTCCATGTTGTGATGCTTCATACTTGTTGTAAAGAACTAAAATTATACATCATTATCAATCATTTACTTGGTAATATTTTACTCAGGCTTTAAAAAAATACATAGATCCATCTATGTACTTGTTTACTAACACTACTTTTTAGCTTCTCAGTAAGTTTAGCCAGAATTGTCCCACGTCCTTGATATCAGATCACCCGTGGTTTGTCATCAGGTTTCACAGTTTCCATCATCCAGGTGATGTCTGATCACTCTAGGTTGTCTTCATAACCATATTAGAACAGTTTTAAAAGAATCTCCCTTTATCCCCCACCTTTCTTCTAACACTTTTCCATCCACCAACCCTTACATTGCTCCTTATCTGTAATCATCTGCTTATTCATGTTATATTTGGATTTGAGTCCCTTTTCCCTCCTCATTGAATGGAAGGCCCCATTGCATTAGTCTGTGTTGATCCCAGTAGCCCTGAATAAGTCTTTCCTTACCTTGCTTAAAAGGTATCATTAACTTTTTCTTTAAAAATATCAACCTGAACAGGTTTGCCTGTCTAAAACTAAGTAATCTTAACTGATTTATCTATCCTCTATGCTTCAAATACCTGGGTGTTCCTGATATTTTTTAATATGATAGTACTTTTATTTCCTGAATATGAAGCAATTGGAATCATGAAATTGATTACTTTTTAAAATGAACTTCTTTCACTTAATAACATGCTTAGAAGTTTTCTACATATTGTGAATTTTAATTTAATGATTTAAATACCTAAGAATATATTGAAGAATCATATCATCAAGAATAACTTTAGATTACAAAATCAGTGGAAAGGCCCACATCTCCACCATTATTTGAGATTGTAAGATTTCTGTGTGTTTATTATTTTTATTAGCAGTGCTAGCAAGTATACATTCATATGTTACATAAGACATTTTAATTTTCAAAATTTGTAGTTAAGTGTGTAATTTGGTTTCATGGATTTTATTTTACATTTAAGATCTTACTATGTAACATAGACTGGCTTTAAATTTGTTATGTAGCCCAAGATTGTTTGGAATTCATGATCATCCTACCTCAGTTTCCAAAATTCTGGGCTTTACACCTTGCCCAACTTAAAAGTGTATTGATGCATTTAATGGCATACAAAGTAGATGTGGTGATATTTTGTGTCCCCCAATATATTGTGTACCCTAATAAAACTAATCTTGGGTCAGAGAACAGAACAGCCACTAGATTAGACATAGAGGCCAGACAGTGGTGGCACATACCCTTAATCCAACATTCTGGAGGCAGAGATCCATTTGGCCACACTGGAAACAGAGTGGTGTGTGTGGCACACATCTTTAATCTCAGCACTTGAGATCTAATGACTTTGCTTGGGAAGGAAAATTGTCTTTAATCCCAGGAAGTGATGGCAAAAAGCAGGAAGGTATATAAGATGTGAGGACCAGGAACTAGAGGCTTTTGAGCAGTTCAGCTGAGATCCATTCCAGTGAGGATTCAGAGGCTTTCAGTCTGTGGAAACAAGATCAGCTGAGGAATTGGCAAGGTGAGGTTGGCTGTGGCTTGTTCTGTCTCTCTGATCTTTCAGAATTTACCTCAAATTCTGGCTCCAGTTTTTTTAAATTATTATTAATAAGACCATATAGCAATTCATCTAGTGGCCATTGAGTTTCCAGGATCCGATAGGTATCTTAAAAGTGTCCACTGCTTAAAAGTGTCCACTGCTCTCACATGTTCAAGTATCACCGAGGTGTGTATACTCTTGAGAGTTTTTTCAAATCTAAATCACATCTTGCATCTTTAGAAATGCTACCTAGTGATTTCCTTGAGTGGAAAATTTAGTATTATAGAGGGAAATTTTACTTGACCTAATCTAAAAGAAGTGAATTGGAGTGGAGTGTCTTGATGATTTGAGCAGATTACTTCTAACTTTCTGGAGGGTGTCAACTAAAGCAATGAAACTCCTCTGGAGGAGTCTTAACATTCATTTAAATGAACCAAGACTAACCTTGACATTCAATGGTAAGTAAACATAGGGTATTTCATGTAAGGATCTACTTGGTGACTAAATGTTTCAAAAACAACTAGCTGAGATATGGCTATGGAGGTTAAAAATCAAGTTAGTAACTAAGTAGAAAATTATATGAAAAAATCAACCTCCAAAATGTGGTAATAGCTCAATCCAAATAAAGACTTACGTCTCACTTCACAAAAGTATTTTCTTAAGAGCCATTTCTGTGAAAAAGAAGAAAAGAAAAATATTAATCATTGCAACAGTCTACAAACTAGTCTCTGAGACTGGAGAGCAACAAGATGAAAAGATTTCTAGTTTTTGTGCAAAATATCTTCAGTCAGGAGGTTTAGACCAACAGATTTTCCTCAAGTTTAATTTGTGGTGATTTCTCTGAGGCCATTAATGAACATTATACTCTGAGATGGTAGGGTTCTTTGGAAAAGAGAGTTTTAGTTTTAGTTAGTAAAAGTTAGAAACTTAGAAAATTTTAAAATATTAGGTTGACAGAAAATATTTTAGAATTTAGTCTAAATGCAAGTAAATGATAAAATCTCCAAAAATAACAAGTTTGGCCAAAATCTCGTGATGGATTACTATGTTATTAATCTAAAACAAGTTTTTGTTTCTTTTTTGTTTTGTTTTGTTTTTTTTTTGTTTTTTTGTTTTTGTTTTTGTTTTTGTTTTTTGAGACAGGGTTTCTCTGTGTAGCTTTGGGCCTTTCCTGGAACTTGCTTTGGAGACCAGGCTGGCCTCAAACTCACAGAGATCCGCCTGCCTCTGCCTCCTGAGTACTGGGATTAAAGGCATGCGCCACCGCCGCCTGGCAAGTTTTTGTTTCTTGACAACTATTCCAATTTTAACAAAGATATTCATAGAAAGTCCAATTTATTTCCAAACATACATTTCAACCATAATATAATTGCCTCAGATATTTCCATAAAGTACAAGTAGAAATAACTATTTTTGCTCTTTGTAAATATGGTTTCCTGACTATAGTGCTGAAGTAAATGTCTCTCATCTTGAAATTTCCGAATTATTACAAGTTTCATGGTTTGGACAGTGATTTTGTTAGCTTACCACAAGACCAGTGCTGTTTCCCAAGATTGTTCAGACACTTATGACATTTCACTTGAATTTTAGCACTGTAGTTTCCATATTGTATTATTTGAACAAAACTGAAATCCTCCTAAGATATTGACACAAATTTTACTTAATTTGATTTTTTTCTTTCTGTTTTAAAAACCAACAGTAAATCAAAGCACTTGCAAATGTAAATCTAGTAAAGGGGCAGTCTCCAACACAATCTGGAATCAGATCATGGCTGTTTTGAAAGAGGTGTCACTGGTGGCAGACTCTGAGGTATCAAAAGCTCACCACATTATCAGTTATCTCACTCTGGCTTGTAATTGTCAATCAAACTGTGAGCTCTCAGCTACTGCTTGCCATCGTGATCACTGTGGATTCTAATCCTCTGATACCATGAGCCCCAAATTAAATATCTTCTTTTATAAGTTGCCTTGTCATTGTGTTTTATCACTGCAATTGAAAAATAACTAATATAGACACACAGGCTGTTGAGAATGTTAAGAGATTATACAGAGAGTAGCAAGAAACATGGGTGAGAAAGTATCTCTGTATTATGATGATGGAGAGTCCTTTGGGTATATGTACAAGAGTTATAAAGCTCAATCTTGTTGTAGATCAATTTTCACCTCTTTGAAGAAGCCCCAAACTGATTTCCATTGGGGTTATACCAGTTTGCCCTCCCACCAGCAATGAATAATATTCTCCTTTCTTGACATCCTTGCTAGCATGTGATGTCATTTGTCTCATTTATCTTGGCCATTGTGACTGAGGTAAGATGGAATCTTTGCATTTCCCTGATGGCTAAGTATGCTGAACATTTCTTCAAAAGTTTATCAGTCATTTTTTGTTTCATCTTTTAAGGACTCTCTGTTTAGTTCTATACCTCAATTTTTAATTATATTTTTTATTTTCTTGGTATTCATTTTCTTTGTAGTTCTTAATATATCCTAGATATTAATACTCTATCAGATGTACAATTGGTAATTTTTCCCCAAATCTGTACTCTTTATTCAAATGGTGGTGGCCTTTGCTGTACAGGCATTTTTTAGCTTTATGGGTTCTCATTTTACAACTTTTGTTCTTAATAATGCCTTTGCTATTACTGTCCTGTGAAAAAGTCCTCTCTTGTGCCAATGTGATCAAGCCTATTCCCCATATTATCTTCTATCAGATTCAGGGTAGATGGTCTTACTCTGAGATCCTTGATACATTTGGAGTTGAATTTTATATAGATTGATAAATATAGATAAATTTTTGTCCTTTGCATGCAGTTACCCAGTTTAACCAGCTCCATTTGTTGAAAACAAAACTCTGTCTATTTCTGGCTTCTTTTTAAAATATCAGCTGTCCATAGGTGTGCGAAATTATGTCCTCTTCTCTTAGTACTGCATGTTAGGGAAGCATATATTTAAAAATATTAACATTCATTGTTTCTTTCAATCTACAGATAAGATTAACTAAGCACTTTTCATGTCTGTTTTAAAATTGTTTCATTTCTAGCATTTTTTGATTCTTTCTTATACTTCTTTATTTATTGGTCTTTAATATCCTTCCACTCTTGTTTCTTCATTTTCATGTAGAGCCAACAATAAATGTTCATAATTATTTTCACTTCTTGGGCCACCTGAAAATCTATACTATACATGTTTTAAGGAGCATAGGTAAAACAACATTAGAAAGGGTGCTTTAGTTAAATATATTGAATTTTTACAACATTGTGACAGCCAAGACAATGAAAAGGTACACCTTGTATTCTTGATGAGACCATTTCAGGTTTAAGCAGAATCTGATCTCCTTGATGGAAAAGTACCCAACTCTATTCTAGGACACAAGGTCAGGATATCCTAGCTAACATATCTTAGCTTGTTTGTGTGGAACTCTCTCCAGCTAATTGTTTATCTTAGCTTCTGTTAAACTGCTTGCTTCTTTGAAGACCCCCTGCAGCTGCTGAGGTAGAAGCCAGGATGCAATTTTTGCCTTCAAAAACCTTGTGTTCTTTAGAATTAGATTCACACCTAGGTCCGCAACTACCTGGACGTAGTCCCAGTCAGTTGAAATAAAGACTTTTCAGGTGGCTGTAAACTGTGTCTGAGTGGTCATCTCTAGTGGGCTACCCATAACATCACACAGGGAAACTGAAGCAGTTTAGTTAATGTTAGCAATAGGAATTTTTCTGTACATACTCTTGTGTGTTATTCAGGTGTATCATTGTTTTAAAAGTTAGCCGGGCGTTGGTGGCGCGCGCCTTTAATCCCAGCACTCGGGAGGCAGAGGCAGGCGGATCTCTGTGAGTTCGAGGCCAGCCTGGGCTACCAAGTGAGTTCCAGGAAAGGCGCAAAGCTACACAGAGAAACCCTGTCTTGAAAAACCAAAAAAAAAAAAAAAAAAAAGTTAAAGGAAATTATTTCATTTTGGCTCATGTTTTCTAAAGTTTAAGGTCATGATTAGTTGACACCATAGACTTTTCTACTTGTAGTAAGTCAGTATTTAGTGAAAGCATGTGGCTGAGGAAATCTATCTTTGTCATAGTGGCTATGAAGCAAATACAGAGAAAGAGCTACTGTCTCTTCAGGGGTCTGCTTCCTATAATGTAACTTCTTTCTGTCACTAATCAGTCTGTCTACCTCTTGGTGGATACTGAATCAGATTATAAAACATAGTTGTTAAAGAGAACAAAATTCATTTGTAAGAAAGAAGGAAATCACAAGAAATACATTCCAAATTATTGAGTTTCCCAAATCAGGGCAGCTTATTTGGGTCATGAGCGTATATTCAAGATGTGTTAAGACAGCTCTAGTAAAAGACAAAAAGAACCTGCACAAAGATTCTGATAACTTCCTCTTATACAAGTGAAGCTTTAATATTCCCCTGGGTGGAGATTTTAGCATTGAAATTCAATACAGTTATTCTGTCAGTCAGTTACATGCTCCTTGTGTTATCTTATGGAAATTTTTTTTTCTGAAAAACAAATTTAAGGACATTTTATTTAAAATTGAAAACAAAATAAAAATAAAGCATTATACTGTCTTGAAGCTCAGAGTACTTAATAGGAAACAGTCTGTATCCTGCTTTTACAGATTTCATCTAAATGGAAGATACCCTCCTTATTCTTTCTCTGACTGTTTTTCTGCCAATCCTTCCACCAAGCCCCACCTCTTAAAGTCTTTACCTTCTTCTTACAGTGCCACTAGCTGAAAACCAGGTCATTATCATATACATTTTTGGAAGACATTTAGGAAAGAATTGACAAGATCTTGTTTTCCAACTTTTATAGGCTTTGAATTTATAATTCACATGTATTTAAAATTTCATCATTTGTCATGAATCTAAGTTGTAATTATTTTTCTTATTCTATTATTGCTTACAGAAAGTAAGACGCTGTTTTTTTTTTCCTATGAGCATTTCCTCCCAGCACCAAAATAAGGACATCAACTTATTTATCTTCTCTTGTCATTATTTTCTTCACTTACTTAATCTTTATTTTTGGTGAAACAATTTCATGTGAAAAATAGACTACCTTGAAATGTCAATGAAAGTATGCCATTTTTAATAATCACTTGTCAAATATAAATTGCATTAGACAATCTACTCTCTTGAAAATTATGCATATTTGATAAAACCTTGAATAGCTATCAAATTTTGAAATTAAGCAATTCTCTTTACATAAATGAATTTATTCTCTCTGTTACATTTCTTCAAAACAGATGGAAAAATGTAAATGTCTCTACTATGCCAAGTATTGTTGAAAGCTACCATTTACCTGTAGGTTCTGTTTCCAGAACCTTATATTTCTTTTTTTCTCATTATCCTAGTATTGGGATTACCACAGTGTGACATCATTCACCACACCTGTTCATATCAATACTTTTCAACATCTCTTTCCATGGTTGGTATTTTCTTTTAAACATAGAAAACCACTAAAATTTGGTGGCTGGTTTTCATATTTGTGTATTTCACTACTTTTATATACTGGTACCAATAAAATCATTCTTTGCAGATGAACAAGTTCATGAACTATATAATTTACTTAATATGTACTCTTGTGATGGTTGGTTTTAATTCTCAACTTAAAGCAATGTAGATTCATATGAGAATAGAATCTCAGTAAGGGACTGTCTAGACAAAACTGGCCTGTGGGCATTCCAGTGTGAGATTTTCAGATAATAGAGGTGGGAAGACCTGCCTACTATGGGTGGCAACACTTCCTGGGCAGAGAATTTTGAACTGTATAAGCTGGGAAGGGGAATGCAGGCATTTATTCTCTCTCTGTTCTTCACTTCAGATATTTGACTAGCTGTTTCAAGTTTCTGCCACCTTGACTCCCCTGTAATCATGGACTGTAATCTGAATTTGTGAGCAAAATAAACCTATTCTCCCTTAAGTTGTTTTTGTCAGAATATTTTATTACAGCAGCAAAACCGAGTGAAATTTTTTTTCAGATAGATCTTTTTCAAGAGACTTATAGTTGTACATGTCACAGGGGTATCCTCCTCCAATAACAAACTAATAATGTTTTACTTGGCATATAATGATGGTATTTGAACTTATTGGCAGAACAACTAGATGTTGAGGTTGTTGAATGTCATTTCTCAAAAGTCTTCTTTAAATGGATAGAGTAATCTTTTCTTGTTTCATATTTTTCATCATGTTACCTGTTCATCAAGGCATTTATAGCAACTTTTTGAGCAATGAAACAATAGTTGCCCACTAAAGTAAAAATGAGGACTATAAAGCTAGCTCAATCTTCTAATAACCAAAAAGTCTGCCACATCTAAGAGGCATCCTCACACTGGGACTGTTTTCATGAGAGAGATAAATCGTCTTATTTAATTCAGTCAATCATGATTGATAAATTTGAAAAAAATACTAAAATTTAAAGAAATGTTGACAAAATCATTCTCTAAGTTCAAATCATTTCTGAATCTAAGGAATGAAGAGAAGAAAATATCTTGGTATTCTACTGTGAAGGTTGCTATTAACTATGTCACAATCTGATATGTCTCAGTATTTATAAGCAACAAATTGTACTTGTAATGGAAAAAAATAAAAAGGAGGAGATGAAGAGATGGCTCAGTGGTTAAGAGTATTTGTTCTTACAGAGGACTCAGGTTCTATACACAGAACTAACATGATGACTCAGAACCATCTGTGACTCCAGTTCCAAGGGATGAATTACGTTCTTCTGACCACTTCATGCACCTGCCATGCACTTGTTATGCTTATATTCATAAAGGAAAATCACTCTTACACACAAAATTAAATTTAAAATATCTAAAAAGCAAAAAAATAAACATATGTACATTTCAGTTAGCTATGTCTAAAATTGCTTCATAGCTAGAATTTCCCCAATCACTAGAAACACATAAAATTCATACAGTTTGGGCTTATTAAATTGATTCAGATACTTGGCTAAGTTTTGTGAACTCCAAGCAGATAAAGTGTATGACATAATTATATATAACCCTGAAAATGTGTAGAAATTTTGCATCATAATAATAAGCTTCTATTTAAGAGATAGCTTCATAATATAAAAGTAATTAATTTCTAGAAGAGATTTCATACCGATTATATGATGCCATTCTCTTAAAGACACTTAACTTGATGAAATGTGATCAATTATTCTCAATGAAAGTAATATATCAGGTGTACAACTGATATAGGGGCACCAGTGAGTGGCTGCTTTATATCAGATTGCAGCATATAAAATCTGCCATTATTTGGTGTTGTGGAATATTACTTGAACTATGTAAAGATGTGATACTTTGGATATGTTGCAGAATAGTACTTTATGTAGTGGTGTATTGCATTTGTTTATGTTACATTTGTTTAAATAGGAAAGATGAGTTACATCTGTTTATGCTACATTTGTTTAATTATGTAAAGAAGTGTTGAATCTGTTTTACCTCACCTGTAAGATACCTGATTGGTCTAATAAAGAGCTGAACAGCCAATAGCTAGCCAGGAAAGGGACAAACAGGGATGGCCAGCAGAGAGTATAATTAGGAGGAGGAATCCAGGCTTGAGAGAGAAAGGAGAAAAGGAGGGAGAAAAAGAGGGAGATACCCAGGGTCAGTCAGGCAGGCAGCCACCAACCAGCCAGACACAGAGGAAGCAGTGAAAGTAGGTCATACAGAATGAAAGGAAAATAGAAAGCCTCAAGGCAAAATGTAGATGAAGAGAAACAGGTTAAATTAAGTTATAAGAGCTAGTGGACAAGCATAAGATAAGGCCGAGCATTCATAAGTAACATTAAGATTCCTTGTCATGATGTGGGAGTTGGTTGTCAGTGCAAAAGAAAGCAAAAGAAATTTGACCTTAATTTACCCTGTTGAAATCACTTTTATATATGTCAACCTTTTAATTGGAAGGGAATATTTTCTCCTTCCTATTGGCCTTTTATGGAAATATTGTATTAATTCATGTTGAACAAAATACAAGGAATTCTCATGTATTAACAATATACATGGAGAAAAACCTGCCATGATGGTGTTCAACTTTAAATCCACTACTCAACTGGGAGGCAGATGCAGACAGATATCTGTGAATTCAAGGTCAGTCTGGTCTATACAATGAGTTCCAGGACAGTCAAGTCACTAAGACCCTGTTTCAAAAAGAAAAAAAAAAGAGACAAAATAGCATACATGAAGGACATTTATGCCCATATATTTATGCTGCTCTCACTTTGTATAATGCCATGTTCCTATGGCCAATAAAATGCAGAGATTTATAGATGGAAAAAAGTCCCTATTGTGTATATGTACCACATTTTCATATCCATTCATCTTTTCATGAACATCTAGGCTGATTCCATTTCCCAGCTATTGTGAATAGAGCAGCAAAGAAATCACATTTTTTTCAGGTAAATGGATGCAATTGTAAAAATTTATACTGAGTAAGGTAACCCATGCCCAGAAGGATAAGTACCATATGGCTTCTCTCATCTGTGGATCCTACCTTAAAAACTTCAGTTTTATGTGCTTATCTTGGTGTACCTGTAGAAGCTAGAAAACTAGAAATGGTAATTAAGGGGATATCTTAATGGATGAGGAGCTTGTGAAATGTAGCAATATGAAAGTAGAAAGGGAGAAAACATATTTAAGCAGGAATGGGGGTTTAAGAACTGGGGGCCTGAAGAGTTGGAAAAGGATGGCTGATCCAAGTGAGTAATCCAGAAAAAAAGCCACATAGAAGCCCACTACATTGTAAAGTAATTTTAAAAATTAAGTTAAAAAGCATAGAAGTGGGAAGTACTGCTGCTCTAAGAAGCCATTGTTATTTATAAAAATCCAAGTGCCAATTATGGACTACATCATTATGAGATGTCAACAAGGTCTCAGAGCCCTCATGCAAAAGTTACAGGCTATTGCTATTCCTCTTTGTTGCCTACTAAAACTAGAGAATAACACCTTATGCTGAAGACAGTAAACATCTAGACTTCAAGATACAGAGAAAACAGGCTGAAACTGAACAAGAAGTTTCCTCTTTGCCATCCAGCTTCAAAGATGCTGGAAGGTGTTATGCAGGCTTTTATGGGAGAAACGTGAATACTATTAACTACAATAACCAATTTATCAGGCAAGTACAGGTGCAATAGTGTCACAAAGGTTATGAGGGTACAAAACTAACTACTTCTGGATTGGTTTTGAAGCCTACTCACAAGAGGGAATACATGCCTGGTACTGTAGATTTAGTCTAAAACCAATGTTTGGAGAGTTCATAGACCCTAGGAGAGGCCTTACTACTATTGTTTAGCTAAATTGACATGACAGCAAACTGAAGTCTAAATATTTACGTTTATATCCATTGACAAATACAAATCTTATCTCTCATCAGAAAAGGTCAGTTTTGAGGGAATGACAGTGAATACAGAGACTCGTAGCAGTTCGAGGTCTTTATAATAGATAGCAGATTTATACTCAGCCCTTAACAGGGAATTTTGATCATCCCCCTCAAATAATCAGGGAACACTGTGAAAGAAGCAAAAAGAATTAAGAGTCCGAAGATGTGGTGAGGACATGTGAAATGTTATCTTCTAGGCATGAAACAAGAACTGAAAATATGTTATCTTAGGAGCTATGGTTGCCTGTTTGCCTGAACTGGGAATTCACATTATTTGACTTCTCAAGAGTAAATCATGAGTCACAGAGAGACTCATCGGGCCCTACCTACAGTTATTACCTTTAACAACAAAGAATAGGCCCACACAGACAAGAATGGATAGTTCCAAACTTGTGGACACAGAAAATTCTGTTTAAAATCTTGTTCTCAAAACAAAACAAAAAGGCATCACTGTGGAAAAGGGACCTGTAGGTAGGAGATGGCAGAGGGGGAATAACAGATGTGAAAGAGAAATAATAGGATGTGAGGTGAGAGTAAACAGAATACACTATACACATATATAAAACTGTCAAAGAGCGAAGTTAATCAATACAAAATCTGAAGAGAAGAAAAGTTATCTTGTTAAAAAGTTTAAAGCGAACTGAGTAATCTGTCACAACCTCTGAATTTTCTTTTTTCATCCTTCTTAATAAAGTGACTGAGAAAGAAGTCCAAAGACAAACAAGATAACTTGATAATACCACAGAAGGATATGAAGAGTACTATTTATGGAGGAAGACATCTCATTTTGAATAAGACAAAATGAGATAAATTATTAAAATATTTAAAACAGGATTAGATTAATCCATTTGCCTTTATGGCTATTCATTTGTTTTGCAATTTCTGATATAAGCCCAGCTATGTTATATAATGGTGTTGAGTGATGTATTTATGTAAAAGTCAAGATCCTTTATTTGAGATGGAGAATCACAAGAAAAATATACTTACTTATACACAAATGTTCTTAAACTCACCTGTGGAGTTCTGGCTATATCTAGGACATTTTCATTAAATGAAATGTTCAATGGTTTATTCTGCTTTCCTGTTTACCTCTCTCCTCTTATTCCCCTCCACTGCAAACACTGCTGGAGGATGTCTTTCTGTCTGCTGTGAATATATGTTTTCCCCCATTGGTTAGTAAATAAGCTACTTTGGCCTATGACAAGGCAGCTTAGAGGCAGGTGGGAAATTGAAGGAGAGAGACAGGAAAGAGAAAGGCAGAGTCTAGAGAGATGCAAGCACTGCCAGTAGAAGCAAGATGTGAAAGTACCAGTAAGCCATGGCCACATGGCAAGACATGGATTAATAGAAATGGGTTAATTTAAGATATAAGATCTAGCTAGCAAGAGGCCTATCATAGGCCATGCAATTTGTAATTAATATTAAGCCTCTGAATGATTATTTTATAAGTGGCTATCATACCTTGGGGCCAGGCAAGACCAAAGAAACCTTCTAACTACAAAACACATTCTTAATAAATCACATATTAAACTTTCATCTCAAATACTCCTTATAGGAAACATGATCTAAAACATGGATTATGTTAAATGAATATTTTATGGATGAAACAGAGGCAGTTTTTAGTGATTTAAATATAAATGGGATTAAGAAACAGAGGATTAATCCATGCATGTGAGAAGGGCATTGAATGTTATTGAATTATTAAACAAAATTTGTATTTTTAGGCATTTTAAAAGAAACATTTAATATCTCACTTTGATAAACTTAGAATTCATGCTACTTTTACATGTGATATCCCAACAAAAATAAAAAATAGTAAGAATGCTGACATCTTTGATCCACTTGGACTTTAGTTTTGTGCAGGGTGATAGCTATGAATTTATGGGGGTAATTGGGAGTGGCAGGTGAAACTGGGGTCATTTTGTAAAGAAATAAGAAAATGCAGTCTCAAAACTTGAAAGAAAATAGAATGAATAAAAATGAATTTCTTTTTTTTAAAAAAGAAAAAAAACTAAGGCAATACTGGAAAAGAATCCTAAAGCTACAAAAATATAAATAAATAAACAGCGAAACAAGATGCTATATGTAGTCAAACTAAATGATCTCTTAAAATAAAAAACCTGGAGCCACATATTGGGGTTGAAACCTGAGAGACCAGAGGAATAGGAAAAGCCACAAGCCAACCTCAACTTACCGCCCATCAGCTTTCAAAAGAGACCAACTTCCTGTATACCCACGCCTATATGCCTTGCTATTCTACTATCTCATTTGATCTCTCTGCCCAGCTACATCACTTCCTCTTCCTGCCCAGCTCTGTCACTTCCTGTCTGTCTGTACAGACCTCCAAACCTTTATGGTTAACTAGTGTTGGAATTTAAGACATGTGCCACCATACCTGGCTCTGTTCCCAGTGTGGCCTTGAACTCACAGAGAGCCAAACAGATCCCAGTCTCCTGAATGATAGGATTAAAGGCATGTGCTACCCTTGCCTGACTTCTATGTTTAATATAGTGGTTGGCTTTTTCCTCTGATCCTCAGATAAACTTTATTGGGTTGCACAAATAAAATATCACCATAGATATATTTTACTTGAGAGAGCTGGAGATATGGCTCAACAGTTAAGATTACTGCTGCTCTTACAGTAGACTGGGGTTTAGTTTGAAGCACCCTCATGACAGCTCACAAACAACTATAACTCCAATTCCAGTGATTCCAGCTCCCATTTCTGATGTCTGACGACATCTGCAGGTAAAACATTCATATGCATAAAATACAATAAGTGTAACTAAAACATTAAGTGTACAATATATTTTTTAAATTACATGACTAAAATTCCTAGGTGTTTCCTTAGAAGTAAACAATTTTAAAATTACCAAACTCCAAATTCAGCTACAAACTGTTCCAAAAGATATATTTATTACACAAGAAATAAAAAATGTGAATAAACATCTGGAAATTACATTCAAAGTAAATACTAATGAAACATACTACCATGTCAACTTCAAAAACACAATAAAAATTTAAATTACAAATAATAAAGGATAACCAGTAAGAACCAATAAAATAGAATAAATAAATAAATAAATGAATAGGTAGCTGTATAAAACTCAATTTCTAAAGACTTCATAAAATGACCTCAAAGGCTGGAGAGATGGCTCAGAGGTTAAGAGCACTGGCTGCTCTTCCAGAGGTCCTGAGTTCAATTCCCAGCAACCATATGGTGGCTCACAACTACACATAATAAGATTTGGCACCATCTTCTGGCTCACAGGTACACATGCAGACAGAACACTGTATACATAATAAATAAATAAATCTTAAAAAATTCCTCAAAAGCTATACAGAAAACAATAAAGAACTATAAAAGTAAATTTATAAATAAAAATCTTATTATTTTAACATATTCACAAAAATTGATCAACCACATAGTAACTGAACAAACAGAAATCATGATCAGCAAATCTTGATTAATTTACATTAAAAGAAACTGAATATGTTTCAAAAAGCACACACTCGAAGAAGGCATAAGTCAGCTCTAAAAGCTATGTATGCTTTGGGTCATATAGGAAGTCTAAACAAATATTAAGGACACGAGGCAGGATACAAAATTACAGGAAATCCTTGGGCCTTGGCAAGAGAGAGGAGATTTTTTTTTTTTTTTTTGGTTTTTCGAGACAGGGTTTCTCTGTGTAGCTTTGCGCCTTTCCTGGAACTCGCTTTGGAGACCAGGCTGGCCTCGAACTCACAGAGATCCGCCTGGCTCTGCCTGCCTCCCGAGTGCTGGGATTAAAGGCGTGCGCCACCACCGCCCGGCTGAGAGAGGAGATTCTTACTCAGACATTTGGCTAAGACTTTTGCCAGCAGAAAACCAAGAATTCCAGCACAATTAACTACCTCAGCCCTTTTTCCTTCCTAGGTATAATCTTTTGTTTTTCTAGGAATCTCACCAGAATCTCCATTTGCAAAGAAAAGACATGTTAAAAGCCCTTTGTGAAACTTCAGTGGAATCTAATTTTACCTTGTCTGATTGTAATTCTATTAAATCCATTTTAGATGCCATGCTTTTATCTCTTATGAAAAGAATATTTCCATTTTCTTTTCATCCTGAATGATGTAATTTTTATCAATTTTTTTTATTAATTTTAAGCTTCTTCCTGCAGCAGACAAGAACAAATACAGAGATCTACAGCTAGACATTACATAGAGAGTGAGAGAGACCTTAGAATATTCAACCCTAAGTAGGATGTTTTCATCAAATCCCTCCCCTCAGGACTCAGAGATCCCTAAGGAAGAGGAGATGAAAAGAGTGTAAGACGACTTAAGGGGCTAGAAGACCTCAAGAAAACAAGGTTCTCTATATCAAGATGTGAACTCACAGAGACAAAAGCAGAATGTAAAGGGTCTACATGGTCTGTACCAAGTCCCTTGCATATATATTACGATTTTCAGGATAGTTTTTTTTTTTTTTTTTTTTTGAATTTATTTTAATTTATTTTGCAATACAATTCAGTTCTACATATCGGTCACGGATTCCCTTGTTCTCCCCCCTCCCGTCCCCCTCACCTTCCCCCCAATGCCCCCCCCCCCATTCCCATCTCCTCCAGGGCAAAGCCTTCCCCACAGACTGAGGTCAACCTGGTAGACTCAGTCCAGGTAGGTCTAGTCCCCTCCTCCCAGGCCGAGCCAAATAATCCTGCATAGGCCCCAGGTTTCAAACAGCCAACTCATGCAATGAGCACAAGATCTGGTCCCACTGCCTGGATGCCTCCCAAACAGATCAAGCCAATCAACTGTCTCACCCATTCGGAGGGCCTGATCCAGTGTGGACCCCTCAGCCATTGGTTCATAGTTCATGTGTTTCCATTCATTTGGCTATTTGTCCCTGTGCTTTATCCAACTTTGGTCTCAACAATTCTCACTCATATAAACCCTCCTCATTCTCGTTAATTGGACCCCAAGAAAGACACAGGGATTGCCCAATGACAGAGAAATGGAATGAGATCTACATGAACAGCCTGGACATGAGTGGGGGTAATGAAAGGCGAGGGTCGAGGGAAAGAGAGCTTGGGGGAGCGGGAGATCCCAGCTGGATCAACAACAGAGAGGGAGAACAAGGAATAGGAGACCATGGTAAATGAAGACCACATGAGAACAGGAAGAAGCAAAGTGCTAGAGAGGCCCACAGAAATCCACAAAGATACCCACACAACAGACTGCCGGCAATGGTCGAGAGACAGCCCGAACTGACCTACTCTGGTGATGGGATGGCCAAACACCCTAATTGTTGTGCTAGAAACCCCATCCAACTACTGAGGATAGTTTTTTTATGAGATTCCTGAGTGTGCAAACAAGTGGGTTTCTGGTTCTTGTTCCTTCACTTGGGCTCTTTTCCTTCTGTTTGTTTGTCTTGACCAACTCTGATGGAGTAGTTTTTGTTTTGCCTTATATATTTCAGTTTGCTTTATTTTATTATTGTACCTTAGAAGTTTGTTCTTTTCTAATGATAGACAGAAATGAAGTGGATCTTGATGTGAGTGGAGGAGGGGAAGACCTTGGAGAAGTAGAGAGATGTGAAACTATAATTAGAATATTATATGACAAAAGAATCTATTTTCAATAAAATGAAAAGAAACAGAATGTGGTCAGTGTAATATAGTTTGATCATATTATTTGTCCTTCACCACCTACCTTCAGACTCAACATCATGTTCTTTCTCTCTCTCTCTCTCTCTCTCTCTCTCTCTCTCTCTCTCTCTCTCTCTCTCTCTCTCTCTCTTTCTCTCTCTCTCTCTTTAAAAATATCTATCAAGTCCAGTTTGTGTTTGGAGATTACCCTAGGTATGAGGCCTGCCCTAGAGTATGGCCAGTATACCAGGTGTCCCATCACTAAAACAGCCTTCCTTTCTCCCAAATGCAAGCAAATGTCAATAGCTTCTCAGGTCAGAATGGAGATCCATGCCTACCTCTTTTTGCCTGTGTTGGGATTTTGTGTGGCTTGAGCTTGTGCAGATCATGAGTATGCTACCACAATTGCTGGTACTGCATATGTGCCTCTTTCCATATTTTAAAGTTTTCAAATTTAAGGATTTATACATAGATGAACACTATATTTACATTATTTCTGAGCCACCCTCTTTCCTCCAATTCTTCCCATGACTTCTTTCTCACAAATTCATATATATAAATAAAACAATGACTTAATGAGACTATTTAGTGCTGTTCATATGTGCATGTTTACAACTGGCCATTTGAGATCATATAACCTATAGGGGAACTCTTCTCTCAAGAAAATTGATTAATCTTCTCTCACGAGTCATTGATTCCCTATAACTCTTCATTTAGGGATTAGAACCTATGACATTTTTGCCATTCACATTGGCCGGTCAATTGGTATTTTCATTATGCAGTTCTTTTTTAGGAAACCACACCATTTATATTTCATTGTTATGGCTTCCCTATCATGCTAAAAGATGTTATCTTACAGTATGGGATCTGGTCTTCAGCTTTTACAATATTTCTTCTCCCTTTTCCACAAAGTTCCATGAGCCATATTTATATTGATTGTGTTATAGATGTACTGCGGTGGCTAAGGAAATCTCCATTTTGTGCTAGGCACCCAATCTAAATTCCTAAAAGATAAATGTAGTCATAAGTTTTTCTCTGGTCTTGCCTATCCATGTGGTCCATAGCTGCTTATAAAATAAACACTCAGAAGTTTATATTAATTATAACTGCTTGACCATTAGCTCAGGATTATTACTGACTAGCTCTTACACTTAAATTAACCCATAATTCTTATCTATATTTAGCCACATGCGTTGGTACCTTGTCTCAGTTCTGCTTTGTCATCTTGCTTCCTCTGTGTCTGGCTGGCGAATCCTAACTCTGCACTTCCTCTTCCCAGCATTCTCCTAGTCTGCTCACCCCACCTATACTTCCTACCTGGCTACTGGCCAATAAGCATTTTATTAAACCAATGTACAAGAGCATTATCCCACAGCATTTCTTTTTTTCTGTCTAATCAAAAAGGAAGATTTTAACTTTAACAAAGTAATTTTACATATAATAGAACATTTATCATGCAGGAATTACAGTTATATTTGGCAAAATTAAAGAAAATATTCTATCTATCCTATATTTGTAAGTATAAAGTTTCATATCTAAGTTATCTTTTGCCATAACTAAGGAGAATTATAACTATTATTATTTAGTCTTCAACTACACCAAAGACCCCAGAAGTATATAATATTACCTAAGTAAACAGGAAGAGCAATGTAAGCAACTTCCAAAAATCTAGAAATACAGAGACAACCCGCTGCCTTGACAGTCACCCAAAGTTCCTCTGCAATGTTGGGGCATCCATCTTTAGCCTATAGGACTAGAGTTCTTTTTTGTCGCTTCTCTGTGTGTCCTGTAAACTATCTGACAATTTCCTCTGTGAAGCAGGAACTTGAAGGGCCATCTTGCCTTGCTTTGGCAAAACTTAGTGATCATTTTTTTGTGGGTCCTGCATGTCCAGTTGATACAACATTTCGTCAAGCAGTTCAGGCAAGAAGAGTTTCTTGCCCAAATGGCTACCTTTTTCCATAAGGAAAGCAAACTCCATATGGAGTTTCTTCAATGCCCATCATCTTCTTTCAAATCAATCAGTGCTGCCAGGAGCAGATATATCTCACTGTCTAGAATGTCTCTGTGTTTAAAACATTTTAAATGCCATAATATGTAGGTCTTTGAAGTGTTTGAAAATTACCTACCTAATTGAAATATATCTCTGTATACCTAGAAAAATTAACTAACATGACTATAAGTTTGATTATCATGGATATCTAATTAATCTGCATTTCTTAATTATACATAACAATTTCAAATGAACTGCATAACCATATCTTAAATAACAGTAGAAATATATATATATATATATATATATATACATATATATATACAGTATCACAATATTAACTTTAAATTTGTATCAATAAACTAAAATCCATAGCAATGTAAAACATTTTGAACAAGTTGTAGTAATATAGAAAATAAGCCAAGTAGAGCAATAATCTACCCTTTTTATCATATCATAGCTGTACTATCTCCTTTTCTTTTTAGAAAGAGATTGCATTTATAATCAACCCTCTTCAAATAAAAATAAACATTTATAAACAATGTTTTGGGAATTTGGGCATAGCTTCTCATACTACTTACTGCTGGTTGGGGGTGCTGGCAATCTTTTGGGGATCCTGAGAAAATTTAGAATTATATTTAAATTTTGGTTTTAGTCTGTGAGCATAGATTGCCTCAGCCAGTTGTTTTGAAGCTGATATTGGATGGTGGATCATCTGGGCCATAGTGTCAACAGAGACCTGTAGAAGTAACCATCTTATTAAATAAGAAACACAGAGGCAATGTAAAGATAAAAGCCCAAGAGATCAGCGCTAAGAGCCTTACCCTTCCTGCTTCAGGGATCCTCTTCAGCCAAGAGAGAGACCTACTTCCTGTGTGTTTGTCTTTATATAGGCTTTCTCTTCTGCCTTCTCATTGGTTGTAAACCCAACCACATGACCACCTCGTCACTGCCTTTCTGTACAGACCTCCAGGTCTTTTATGGTTGGTATTGAGATTAAAGGCATGTGTCTCCAATGCTGGCTGTATCCTTGAACACACAGAGATCTACCTAGCTCTGCCTACCAAGTGCTGAGATTAAAGGTGTGCACCATGAATGCCCAGCTTTGCTATGGCTTGCTATTAGCTCTGACCCCCAGGCAACTTTATTTATTAACATACAAATAAAATCAATTTCAGTACAAATAAAATATCACCATAGAGACCTTTCAAGGAATCTTGATTGATCAAACCATATGAGCCTGGAAGCAATCCATAGGGTCTCATCTTCTGTGGAAACAAAAGCAGAACCTCTTTTCCAAAGTAACGTATCTGTAGAAATAAATTTTGAAGTCAAGATACTGCTGTGGGATGTTCGGTATGGCAAATGTGTTGCTGATTGGTCAATAAATAAAACACTGATTGGCCATTGGCTAGGCAGGAAGTGTAGGCAGGACAAGGAGGAGAATAAAGCTGGGAAGTGGAAGGCTGAGTCAGAGAGACACTGCCAGCCGCCATGATGACAAACAGCATGTGAAGATGCCAGTAAACCAGGAGCCATGTGGCAAGGTATAGATTAATGGAAATGGATTAATTTAAGCTATAAGAACAGTTAGCAAGAAGCCTGCCATGGCCATACAGTTTGTAACCAGTATAAATCTCTGTGTTTACTTGGTCGGGTCTGAGCGGCTGTGGGACTGGCAGGTGAGAGAGATTTGTCCTTACTGTGGGCCAGGCAGGAAAACTCCAGCTACAAGATACCTTGAAAAAAAATACATATATATATATATATATATATATATATATATATATATATATATATATATATATATTTAACTCAGCAGCCTTTATAATCAAATGTCTCTCTGCAGTTAAAAATCCCAAAGAAAATATAATCCAGACTCTCTGTGTGATTTCCACTTTTATATGGCTTATTTTCTATATTACTTTTACTGTCTCTTTAAAGACTTTAATTTTTAAAACTCTCTATATCTTTATGTAACTGCATATACTCCTTTTCCTCTCTCTTCCAAGCCTACATATATTTTTACACACACTGTAAACTGTTAAGACTTTTATTGCATCTGACTCTATCTTGTTGTGAATCTATGATCCTTCTCTGACCAGGAGAGATTTTAAACCGTTAAACTGCATGACTAGGACAAAAAGTGGCAACTTTGGCAGCTGACTCCACTCACCTCAGCTTTCCAACATGGTGGAGGTACCCAGGAGTGTCACACTTACTCTGCCAACTCTGGGGTCCATGCTGTCACCAGGTAGCATGCAGCTGGCCCATAAATATTTTTTTTCACTATACTAGCAAAAACTAATTTCACTACACAGTATGCTATGTTGCTTGGAGATACATCTCTGTACAGTGGTGGGAATCTGCCATGCTGTAGTTCAAGCCAACATGTCGGGAACCCACCATGGCCAGGGGACCTATCACTGTACCCTGGCCCACCATGAGTGACATGAACTAGGAAGGTTTTCTTAGCTACATTTATAATCTCTTCTTAAGATCTCTAAGGTTTTAGGTGGAAACTCTTGCCACCATGTCAGGGCACCATTTGTAGTCAGAAGTTTTTCTCTAGTCCTACCCAGCCCCATGCTCCACAGCTACTTATAAAATAATCAGTCAGAAGTTTATATTAATTATAACTGTTCAGCCATTAGCTCAGGATTATTACTGACTAACTCTTACACTTAAATTAACCCATCATTCTTATCTATGTTTAGCCACATGGGCTGGTACCTTTTCTCAGTTCTGCTTTGTCATCTTGCTTCCTTGGTGTCTGACTGGTGACTCCTGACTCTGCCCTTCCTCTTCCCAGCATTCTTAGTTTGTTATTCCCACCTATATTTCCTGCCTGGCTACCGGCCAATCAGCATTTTATTAAACCAATGTACAAGAGCATTATCCCACAGCAGATAAGGTCCCACAACTCTGATCCTTGCCCCCTCTACTGAACTGTAAAACTGTTATGAAATCATTCATTGTTTGCTCTGGTTTCTGTAAACTCCACTTATTAGTGTATACAGGGGAAGTAAGATATTTCCTTGCTTACCTAGGAGTGAGGTGGTTCCTCACTTTACTGTAATTTCACAGAAATGAAGTAACTGTGACCTGCATTTAAAAGTCCACTTCTCCTTGTATCTGGGACTTAGTTCCAAATCCAACCACGGGAACTAAGAACAATTGCAGCTTAAAATGCAAAAATAAAATTTTGACTAAGTATAATTTAAATTTATTCTTTGATCTTCCCTAGTGTATTCCAACTCAATCACAGTACCATGTCTGAAGTGTATGGTACCTTCAGCAAACGGTTTTACCTTCAAGTTCTGAAAGGGAACAAATGGTGATGCTTATAGACTATATTATTCTGAGTAATGGGTGATATCACTCTGTATGCTGTGAAGGTGTTGCTCTGATTGGTTGATAAATAAAATGCTGATTGTCCAGTAGCCAGACAGGAAATACAGGTGGAATAAGCAGACAAGGAAAATTCTGGGAAGAGGAAGCCTGAGTGAGGACATGCCAGCCAGCTATCCAGGGAGCAGCATGTAATGGCATATAGGTAAAGCCAGGGAACACATGGCATCATGTAGATTAGTAGAAATGGGCTGAGTTTAAGTGTAAGGGCTAGTAAATAGTAAGCATGAGATAATGGCTGAGCAGTTTCAATTAATATAAGCCTCTGTGTGATTAACTTGGGTCTGAGTGACTGCAGACCAGGCAGGGCACAGGAAAACTCTCAGCTACAAATGGTGCCCAGACATGGTGGCAAGAGTTTCCACTTAAAATCTGAAAGAGCTTAAGAAGAAATTTTAAATGTAGCTAAGAGCACCTTCCTTGTTCCTGTTGCTCATGGTGGGCCTAGGTACAATGATGTGTCCCCCAGCTGTGGAGGGTTTATGGCATGTGTGCTGGAGCTAAGGCGTGGTGGATTACCATTGAGTTACACAGAGGTTTCTGCAAGCCATGCAACATGGTGCATGGTGGATATAGCTTTTGCCATTAAAAAAATAAAATAAAATAAAAGAGAGAGAGAGAGAGAGAGAGAGAGAGAGAGAGAGAGAGAGAGAGAGAGAGAAGTTTCTGGGCTACATGCTGCTAGATGGAAGCACAGACCCACTGCCTCACAGAGTAAGCAGACAACATGGCTCCCAGAGCTGGTAGTGAATTTTCTCCACCATGTTGGAAAGCTGAGATAGGCAGAGTCAGCAGTCAAGGCTGTTACTTCAGTACTAACCATTGCGGTTTAAAGTGATAGATTCACAATAAGGCAGATTCAGATGGAATAAGACTTAAAATGGTTTACAGTGTGTATAAAAATGTACATAGGCTTAAAAAGAGAGAAAAAGGAATACAGACAGTTATATAAAGAAAGAGAAATCTTTAAAAAATAAAGTCTTTAAAGAGACAGTAAAGGTAATATAAAAAATAAGCCACATAAAGATATATATTACACAGAGAATCTGGAATGTGTTGTCTTTGGGATTTTTAACTGCAGAGAGACATTTGATTGTAAAAATTGCTGAGTTAAATCAATATGTATATTTTAAAGCTATTGTGACTTCAAAATTTATTTCTACATGTATGTTGCTTTGGAAAAGAGGCTCTGCTTTTGTTTCCACAGAAGATGAGAACCTGTGGATTACTTCCAGGCTCATATGGTTTGATCAAGGAAGATACCCTGAGAGGTCTCCAGATGATCCAACATTCAAAATCAGCTTCAAGGCAACTGGCTCAGACAATGCAGCATCACAGACTACTCCAGTCAGGATTTGACCATCATTCTTAATTTTCTCAGGATTCCCATATGATTACCAGTGCCCACAACCAGCAGGAAGTTGTAGTATGAGAAGCTATGCTCATGGATAGGCAGGATTAACATAGTAAAAATGGCAATCTTACCAAAAGCAATCTACAGAATCAATACAATCCCTATCAAAATACCAACACAATTCTTCACAGACCTGGAAAGAATAATACTCAACTTCATATGGAAAAACAAAAAACCCAGGATAGCCAAAAGAATAGTGTACAATAAAACAAACTCTGGAGACATCACGATCCCAGACCTTAAGCTCTACCATAGAGCTACAGTAATAAAAACAGCTTGGTACTGGCATAAAAACCGACATGTGAACCAATGGAATCGAATTGAAGACCCTGACATTAATCCGCACACCTATGAACATATAATTTTTGACAAAGAAGCCAAAAGTGTACAATGGAAAAAAGAA
The DNA here is from genome assembly GCF_007827085.1 of Peromyscus californicus insignis. Classification (NCBI taxonomy): domain Eukaryota; kingdom Metazoa; phylum Chordata; class Mammalia; order Rodentia; family Cricetidae; genus Peromyscus; species Peromyscus californicus. The sequence goes on along the minus strand of NW_026294391.1, from coordinate 70,382,873 downwards.
AGCATCTTCAAAAAATGGTGCTGGCATAACTGGATATCAACGTGTAGAAGACTGCAAATAGACCCACATCTGTCACCGTGCACAAAAGTTAAGTCCAAGTAGATCAAAGACCTCAACATAAATCCAGTTACTCTGAACCAAATTCCCAAAATATTGTTCATAAATGTTTATTTTTATTTAAAGGGGGTTGATTATAAAGGCAATGTTTTTCTAAAGAAGAAAAGGGGATACTGTAGCTATGATACAAAGAAAGGGTAGATTATTGAATCTACTTTTAAAGAGCAACAACTTGTTTGAAATATTTTACATTGCTATGGATTTTAGTTTATTGATACAAGTTTAAACTTAGTTTTTTTTAATACTATTTATATATTTCTACTCTTGTTTAAGGTGTTATGTTTATGTAACTCAATGGATAATTAAGAAATACAGATTAATAATTAGTTTTTTTGGACAATCAAAATTATACTCATTTTAAGTTTTCTAGGTATGCATAGATATAATTCAATTAGTTAGGTAATCTTCAAACACTTCAAAGACCTACAGAATATGGCATTTAAAATGTTTTAAAACAGACTTTCCTGGACAGTGAGACATGTCTGCTCCTCACAGCACCAATTTACTTCAAAGAGAAATGTGGGCATCGAAGACACTCTATATGGAGTTTATCTTCTTGGCAAAAATAGTCATTTGGGCAAAAAACTGTTCTTTTCTGGACTGCTTGACAAAATGTCATGTAAACTGGACATTCAGGACCCATAGGAAGCTAACCACTAAACTTGGCAAGACAAGATGGTCCTTTAGGTTCCTGTTTCACAGAAGAAACTGCCAGACATTCTACAGGACACAGAGAGAAGGGACTGAGACACTGTAGGCCTGTAAGCTGAAAATGGATGCCTCAACATTGCAGAAGAACTTTGGGTGACTATCCAGATTTTTGGAAGTTGCTTACAATGCTCTTCCTGTTTACCTAGGTAAAATTATAACCTTCTGAGGTCTTTGATGTAGTTGAAGACTAGATACTTATAATTCTCCTTGGTTATGATAAAAGATAAATTAGATATGAAACTTTAGACTCACAAATAGAGGATAGATTGAATATTTTCTTTAATTTTACAAAATACAAATAGACTAGATATTGTAACTGTAATTCTTGCTTGATAACTGATCTATGATATGTAATTTTACTATGTTGACATTAAAACCTTCCTTTTAAATAGAAAGAAAAGGGGAAATGAGGGTGATGTCACTCTGTATGCTGTAAATGTGTTGCTCTGATTGTTTGATAAATAAAATGCTGATTGTCCAGTAGCCAGGAAGGAAGAATAGGCAGGAAAAGTAGAAAAGGAGAATTTCAGGCAGATGAAGGCTGAGTGAGGACACGTCAGCCTGCCATCCAGGGAGCAGCATGTAATGGCACACAGGTAGATCCATGGAACACATGGCAACATATAGATTAACAGAAATAGGCTGAGTTTAAGTATAAAGGCTAGTCAGTAGTAAGCCTGAGCTAATTAATTAATATAAGCCTCTGTGTGTTTACTTGGTTCTGAGCAGCTGCAGACCAGGAGGGACAAAGGAAAACTTTTGACTACATCTAAGAGTCTCTTGGAAGCCCCTGACCAAACAAATCAAAGGGAGGTTCTCTGAACCAGACACTGGAATTTTTATTAATCTATGGCTATTGAAGGAAGTATTATTACCCCATGTGACACATATATGTACACATGAAGCTTTTCTTTCTATTTGCCTACCTTTTGTGACTATGTCAGTTTATATACTCAAATATAAGATTTGGAGTTATGATCCAAGAATAAGAGACAAAATACATCCATATATATAATTAAACAATTGAACAAGTCAAAATTATAGTAAAAGGTTGTGTGTGTGTGTGTATGTGTGTGTACATGCGTACCTGTGTGAGTACTATTTAAGTATATACATACACCCACATATAATTTTTAAGTAAAGAAAATGCTGCTTTAATATGGCTTTTTCAAATATACTTAGTGTTATTTATCTCACCTTCCTCCCTCTCTTTCCCCAGGCAAAGGCCTAGCCTTGCCCATTTTCCCCTTTCTTTATTATATCCCTCCATTGATTTCATTCTCCCTCCTCTCCCCAAACTCCCTGTAGTTAGTGAGGTACATAGAAAGACAAATGCTGTATGTTGTCTATTACACTTGGACCATAACTCCAAATCTTACATTTGAGAAGATAACCCAAAATAATCACAGAAGGTAGATAAATAGAAAAGTGTCTTAGAAACTTTTTGATATGTAAGTTAAGAGCCATGAAAAGGGTATCTATAATACTTATCCAATTAATTGTGATTCTTCCTTGAGGAACTGGCATCCATATCTGAGCATGTCTAATTTACTGTGAATATTCCTTAATTAGACCAGCACTACACTTGAATATGTCTAACTCTCTTGACTCTTCATTCAGGATGCACACCCCCACTTTGCTATTCCTCATTTTTGTGACTCTTCCTTAAGAAGGCCATACCTAAACTTGTATCTGTCTTACTTTCATGACACTTTCTTCAGATGCCCACATCTATGCTTATGGACATCTCTTTATTAGTGCTTCCTCTTCTTTCTAACATGCCTACTTATGTCTACATTAAAATTATCTTCAATAAAATCTTCTCTAACTGCTCTATTATTTCAACCAGGACTGAAATTCTCCTCAGTGTTGAAAGCATGAATCCTTCTTTGGCCTAAATTAGATTCCCTAAAAATCTAGAGGCACTAATTAGGCTAGTGAAAGCAGTGAAGTAGGGCTATATCCCTGTACTGTCACTACTGACAGATCCATTTTCTAACCACAATATGGTTAACCTAAAATCTAATTAGGATAATCACTAGAAATTAAGAAATATATTTCTAAATAAAAATGAGTTAAGAAACACATCAAAATGAAAATTAGTAAATATTTTCAAATGAAAATACTACCTACAAAAACTTGTAAAATATAGTCCTGAGATGTGCAACACTATTTCACTTAACTATGTGCCTTGGTTTGTATTTTGTCAACTTAACATAAGCTAGAATCATCTAAGAAAAATGACCCTCAGATGAAAAAGTACTCCCTCATCAGACTGGCCTGTAAGCATGGCTGTGGAGCATTTTCTGGATCCATGATTGATGTGGGAGGCCCCAGCTCACAGAAGCTTTGTGCTACACTGGAGAAGATGGTCCTGAGTTGTACAAGAAAGCAAGTAGACAGATTGTCAATATTCTTAGAAAGAACCATATTGATTTGCAAAGTGGTTGTACAGGTTTGCACTCCCATCAGCAATGGAGGAGTGTTCCCCTTGCTTGACATCCTCTCCAGCATAAGCTGTCATTTGCATTTTTGATCTTAGCCATTCTGGCAGGTCTAAGATGGAATTTTAGAGTTGTTTTGATTTGCATTTCACTGATGGCTAAGGATATTTAACCTTTCTTTAAGTGTTTCTCAGTCATTTCAGATACTTCTGTTGAGATCTCTCTGTTTAAATCTGTACCCCATTTTTTTAATTGGATTTTTTTATGTCTGATTTCTTGAGTTCCTTATATATTTGGGAAATCAGGTCTTTGTTGGATGTGGGGTTGGTGAAGATAATTTCCCATTCTGTAGGCTGCTGTTTTGTCCTGTAGACAGTGACTTTTGTTACACAGAGGCTTTTCAGTTTCATGAGGTCCCATTTATTAATTGTCAATCTTAGTATCTGTGCTACTGGTGTTCTGTTCAGGAAGTTTTGTCCTATGCTAATGTGCTCAAGGCTATTTTTAATGTTCTCTTTTATCAAGTTGCGAATATACCCAAAGGATGCTCCATCCTTTCACAAGGACACTTGCTTAACTATATTCATAGCAGCTTTGTTTGTAATAGTCAGAACCTGAAAACAACCTAGATATCCCTCAACAGACGAATGGATAAAGCAAATGTGGTACATTTACACAATGGTTTATTACTCAGCTGTTAAAAACAATGACATCATGAAATTTGAAGCAAATGGATGAAAATGGACAAAAAATTCATCCTCAGTGAGGTAATGCAGATCCAGAAAGACAAACATAATTGATGCCTACCCCAATTGTCATCAGAGATACTTCATCCAGTAACTGATGGACACAGATGCAGAGACCCACAGCCAAACATTAGGCTGAGCTTGGGGGATCCTGCTTGAAAAGATGGAGGATGGATTTCATGGAAATTGTAAGAAAACCCACAGAATCAACTACCCTGGGCTGATAGGAGCTCAAAGAGTCTGAACCAACAACTCAGGAGCCAACAAAGGACCAATCTAGGCCCTCTACATATCTATGACAGTTGTGTAGCTTGGTCTACTTGCAGGACTCCTAATAGTTGGAACAGGGGCTTTCCCTAAAGCTTTGGCTGGCTTTTGAGAACCTATTCTTTATACTTGTTGCCTTGCCCAGCCTTAACACAACGGAAGGTGCTTAGTCCTGCTGTAACTTGATATGCCATGACTGGCTGATATACATGGGAGGCCTGCCTCTGTGTGAATATAAGCAGAGGAGTGGATGGGGCAGGGGCCAGAGAGGAGGTTGGAGGAGGAAATGGGAGTAGAGGAGGAAGGGGAAACTGTGATCTGAGAAGTAAAATAAAATAAATTTAATTAATAAAAAATATTTTAAAAAAGAAAGAAAGCATGTTAAGCAAGCCAGAAAGCAATATTTTCCCATGGCTTCTGCTTCAGTTCTTGCCTCCAGATTCCTGCCTTGTAAAAGTTCCTAACCCAACTTCTTAAGGTGATGGACTGCTTGTTACCAAGAAATGTGAGATGGAATAAACCCATTTCTCCCTTAGCCATTTTAGCCATGGTGTTAATCAAATCAGTAGGAACTCCAACTAGACACTGGGCAAGCAAGCAGGAACAACCAATAAGTATCATGCCTCAGTGGTTTTGCTTCAGTTTTTACACCTAGAGTTCGGCCGTAAGTTCCTTCATTGGCTTCTCTCATTAGACTGTGACTTGGGATATGGAAGCCAAATAAACATTTTTCCACCTAAATTGCTTTTGGTCAGTGTTTCATAACAGCAATAGAAAGCAGATGAAGACAGAACATTATATAGTAGTCCCATACAATAATAAAGGAAATGAAAAATAATTATTTCCTAAGGCTATCACAAGCTATGGTGATTTAAATGACAATTCCCTCATGGGCTCTTGTATTTGAATGCCTGGTTCCCACTTGGTGGAGTTCTTAGGAAGGATTAGGAGATCTGGCCTTGCTGGAGGAGGTTTGTAACCACTGAGGTTGGGCTTTGAGGTTTCAGAAACCCACACCAGGCTTTCTCTGCTTTCTGCTTGTGGATAAAGACTGTCAACTGTCAGCTAACCATACCTGCCTGCTGCCCTGCTTCCTGCCATGATTGTCATTAACTAACACTCTAAAACTGCAAACAAGTTTTCAATTAAATACTTTATTTTATAAGTTTCCTTGGGCATTGTTTCTCTTCACAGTATCAAAATAGTAACTAAGACAGAAGCCATTGTATTTTGTAGGAGAAGGCATTATTCCAATGTTTGTGGTGATGCTGATTTTATATATATATATATATATATATATATATATATATATATATCATACAAAAGTATTTAACAAATATATTGACAAGTAGTTATATTACTGAGTTACATACTTACATGATACTTTAACTATTACAAATCTCTTTCTACTCATAGAGTAATAGTTTACTATAAAATATGCTCTACTGTGATGGGTGACAGTTGCTTCAAATATTTTATTTTATCATATTTCTTGATTTAATCAAGAATTTTACATTAAGTAATTGACCTATAACATCTGTATTTTTAAAACAAATTGGTTGAGAATTTCATTTACATACTTGTTCACTCTCTGTTTCTCCATTTCTTCATTATCTCCCTACTGCTATTTTCTCACAATTTTATTCTCCTTTTTTTTGACCTTCAGATTCTACTTACCAATGCCAACATGTGCAAACTTGTAGACTCATGTACTGGATCATGGTTAGCCTCACATGGTTAGACTGCATTGCTGAAAAAAAAAAAAAAGAATCGTCTTCTCCCAGAAAGCATCAATTATCAATAGGCTACCAGTCAAACATGGGACTTCCTAACATCCTTCATATTCTATGGTTCTATTTGGTCTGGATTGATCTTGTACAAGCATTGTGTATGCAGTCTCACATGCACTAAGTGCATATGGCTATTGCTCTAAGATGTCCAGAAGACAGTTTCACTGTTTTTATCTGCCTCTGTCTTAGAACCTTTCTGCCCCCTTTTTCACAATGATCTCTAAGTCTTGGGAGGAGGCATTGTAATATAGATTTCCCACTTAGGGCTGAGCAAGTTGCAATCTCTTATCCTGTACAGGTTGACCAGCTTTATATTTCTGTGTTAACTGGCATTTGCTGCAAGAAGCTCCCCTGATGAAAGCTGAGATTTGTATAAGATGTGCTGCATTAGGTAGTGTCAGATAGCAGAGCCTGAGTCTGCAGGTAGGCCTCCTATCTAGACTTGTACACATATACTATATGATGTTGATCAATTATAAAATTGTGGAATTATTGCTTGATGTTAAGGGGTCCTTTATGGTTTAGATCTAAAAAGTTAATTTTATAAAGCTTTGATCTTTAAATTAACAATGTTAACAGGTGGGACATTACAAAAGTGAATGGGTAATGACTGTTGTAATATCAATAATATATTAATCCATTAATTAGATCTTAACTTAATGGACTATTGGCAATTTGTAGAAACTTTAGGCAGTATTTCCTAGTTTGAAAACCTAAGTAATTGAGACACATCCTTAAATAATTTTTGTATCTAATCCTTTAGCCTTTTCTCTGTCTCCCCCTCTTCTCTTCACTCCATCTTTCTTTATGTTCACTTTATATTCTTTCTAGTCACCATCAGATGAATATATTTGCATCATCACATGCTCCATGCCATCAAACTCTAACTCAATATGGCTTAGAAAAACTTAGCCAAATAATCATGAACTAAAAATTGTGAAATTATGAGCCAAAAGAAATATTTCTTCAAGAGGATTTTCACAGCTATTGGGTCACAGTGATAGAAAGCTAACAGATAACACATGAAAGAAGAAATAAACAGAGTTAGGTGAATATTCATGAACCTAAATTCACATATTAGAAAAGGATGTTGAAACTTTATGAGTAAATAATTATTTCATTAAATACATACTAATTATTTCATTAAATACATATATATGCACTTTGAAAATTAGTGGAATTCCTTACACTGGATATTAACTCCTTATCAGATATAAAGTTTGATTTTTCTCCATTCTGTCCATTATCTGCTGATTAATTCATTCACAGAGATGAAGCAACAACACACATGGTCCTGTAAGCCATTCTTTTAAAATAAGGCAGATGTACTTAGTGGCACAAATGTTATGGGAGTATCGAACTACTATCAGATTATATTTAAGTTGCACTCCATGATATAGAACCCAAGTCTGAGAGTAGGTTGGCCTAGAGCCTGAGACTAGATAGGTCACGGACCTGAGGAAAACCAAATACTGTTGTTCCGCTGGAAAAAAAAAAAAAGCAATAAAATTACCACTAATGATATTCTGTTGTAACCATAGATCAGTGTCTCAATCAGCCATCATCATAGAAGATTGCTTCTGCAGTAGATGAGAATTCATACAGAGACTCACAAACTGACAATGTGCAGAGAATGAAAGACCTTGGAATACTCAGTCCTAAATGAGACATCTTCCTCAAACTCTTCTCTGTGTGGTGTTATTTTGTTTGTGCTCTAACAAATAAAGCTTGCCTTGGAGATCTGAGTGCAGAGCTCGCCATTAGTTAACTGTAGAGGACAGGCAATGGTGACACACACCTTTAATCCCAGCACTTGGGATCTCATGCCTTTGATCCTAATATTTAAGAGGCACACACCTTTAATCCCAGCACTAGGGAGGAGAAAAGGAAGTGATAAGGCAGGCAGAGCTTGGCTCCCTTTTAAGCTGAGGAGTTGGCTAGGTAAGAGGTGGCTATGGCTTGCTCCTTTGTCTGTCTGATCTTTCAGGATTTACCTAGACATCTGGCTCCTGGTTTTTATTATTAAGACCAACTAGAATTTGAGCTACACCTATGGGTTCAAGAAACTCTGTGGAAGAGGAGGAAGACAGATTGTAAAAGCCAGAGAGAATGGAAGACAACAAGAAAGCAAGGCCTTCCAAACAACAGGACAAAGGCACGTATGAATTTACAGAGACTGATGGCAGCATGCACAGCACCTGCACAGGTCCAAGCCAAAAGGGGTCCTGGTGCTGGCAGAGGGAAGTGGACACAGGCACCCATCTCTAACCCAGAAGCTATCTAGAACTGACAAATGCTTGAAACAAACAAACAAACAAAAAATATTTTTCCCCAATAGAGTTTCACTGGGTGTAGAAACTACACTTAAGGTCAGCCCCACACCTAGCAGTAGAACAACAAAAATGCACTCAATAATATTTTTGTAGTTTTTATTTTTTTGCCTCAATTTTCTTTATTTGGTCACTTTTTACATTACTGATCTTTTGCTTGTATATTATGATTTCTAATTGTCTGTTTTTATGTGTCTTGTTTTTTGTGTGTTTGTGTCTGTCTCTGTGTGTGTATGTCTCTCATGCATTTCCTTTTTTTTGGTCTGTTAATTTTTTGGGGGGGGGTGTTTTATTTGTTTGCTTGCTTTGTTTTTGTTTAGTTTAGGTTAGTATTTTTTCTTTTTTTGTGTTTTTTGCCTGTTTTATTTTCTAAAGAGAAAGAGATGATTGGAGATTGATGTGTGGGGGTGACCTAGGAGGAGATGAGAGAGGAGGAACCATGATCAAAACATATTGTATGAATAATTTTTAACAAAAATAAGGCATGTTCAGAAATATAAACACTGCACAATCTTACCCATATGAAATATAATAAAAAGTTATCTCATTCATGCAAATTGAGATTATGAGAAGGTAAGCAGAATAGAGAATAAGGTAAATGAGGAGAGACCAAACAGTGGGCCCAATGTGACAATTAAGTAGTTCAAGTGTTCTACCGTATCAGTAGGCCAAAGCATAATTAACAACAATGTATTGTACAGCCTAAATGTTAAATAAGAGAACTTTTTTTTTTTTTGGTTTTTCGAGACAGGGTTTCTCTGTGTAGCTTTGCGCCTTTCCTGGAACTCACTTGGTAGTCCAGGCTGGCCTCGAACTCACAGAGATCCGCCTGGCTCTGCCTCCCGAGTGCTGGGATTAAAGGCGTGCGCCACCACCGCCCGGTAAGAACTTTTTAATGTTTACATCAAAAATACATGGAAAGTAGAGATAAATTTGGTTATAGTATGCAGCACACTTGTGTAATTATAGGAATCATCATTCTATACCAATGAATGTGTCAAAAATAAATAAATAAATAGCAGAATAGGTAAAGTGATGGAACAATTAAGTATTAGATCAATACTCAATGTCCACATAAAGTTTGCTCCATAAATATATGGGATTATTATGTTTCAACCTAATTGAAAATTATGAGTTCTAGAGTATTGAGTATATTCACAAGAATCTTGCTTCAGTACTGATATAATTAGTCTAAAAGTGAACAGTGTTCTTTTCGTGCCTAACAAATATTCAAATTAGTACTCAAACTTATTGTTGCATAATTACTTAACTATTTTCCAGAACAAAGGTTAATAATTTTCATAGGACTATATGAATATTCAACAATCAGTGAAGTAAAATTCACAGTGTCTTCATTCCAACAATAAAAATTTACCAGGTCTACAAAGAAGCAGGAAATAGCTCATACTGAGAAAATAAATCAATCAACTGAAATTGCCAAAGAACAGACACAGATGTTAGAATTAGCAGATGAAGACATTAATACAGATATAATTTTATTATGTAAGTGGAAAAAGTTAAACTGCAATGTGAGAGGAGATGTAAATCAAGCAGTACTTCCAAAGATGAGACTTAAAAATTGTACTGGTAAATTTGAAAGCAAATGCACATTATTTGTTGTATTTAAAGATAAGAAGTTTGAAGAAAAGAATTGGCAATAATGTAAAAAGAAATACGAAGAAAATGCATGAGTTTGGTACTGTTGCTGTGATAAAACAGTGAGGGAAAGGGTTTGTTTCATCTTTCAATTCCAGGTAACAGTTCATCAATGAGGGAATTTAGGACAGGAATAAAGGAAAGAACCACAGAGCAAATTTGCTCACTGGCTTGCTCTCTTTGAATTGCTCAGCTTGTATTCTTAAACAACTCAGGACCACCTGCCCTCCCAAATCAATTATTAATCAAGAAAATTCCCCCACAGACTTTCCTATAGCCCAGTTTTATGGAGGTAATTCCTCATTTGATGGTTCCTTTCCGCAGGACATGCTACTTGTATCAAGTTGCCAAAAAAATAACCAACACCAAAAAGAAAATTAACATAAAATTGAGAATAAAAATTAAGATAAGCTTAGCAATTAGGCTAAAGGTAAAAATATGTATACTAAGTGTTATGGATGAAGTAGCAGAATGGACATGTCATGCATTAGAATAGAAAGTATTCAATGATAAAACCATTTTAAATAATAATGTTTCAGTTGCCTAAAAAGTTGAACATAATCTGGAGAGATGCCTCAGTGATTATGAGCACTGAGTTCCAGCAGAACTGAGTTTGATTCGCAACACTTACATGGTCGCTCCCTGTGGTGGTATTGTGTTCCCCGAAATATTGTGCACCCTAATAAACTTATCTGGGGTCAGAGACAGAACAGCCACAATATTAAACATAGAGGATAGGCAGTGGTAGCACACGTCTTTAATCCCAGGATTTGAGAGGCAGAGCTAGACAGAAATCCATGTGTTCAAGGATACAGCCAAGCATGGTGACTCACGCCTTTAATCCCAGAAAGTGAGCCTTTAATCCCAGGGAGTGATGGTAGAAGGCAGAAAGATATATAAGGCGTGAGGACCAGGAACTAGCAGCATTTGGCTGGTTAAACATTTGGCTGGTTAAGCTTTCAGGCTTTTGAGCAGCACAGTTCAGCTGAGACCCATTTTGGATGAGGACTCAGAGGCCTCCAGCCTGAGGAAACAAGACCAACTGAGAAGTTGGCCAGGTGAGGTTAGCTGTGGTTTGTTCTGGTTCTCTGATCTTCCAGTGTTCACCCCAATACTTGGCTCTGGGTTTGCCTTATTAAATAAGACCATTTAAGATTCGTGCTACAACTCCCAATCAATTATATTACAACTTCAGGGGCTCTGATCCTTTCTTTTGGCCTCCATGGACATCTGTAAAAAAGTGGTACACATAAATTTACATAACTACACACACATAAACAAAAATAAAATAATTCTTAAATATAAAAATATCAAAGAAGAGCCAATTTTACTTAACCCAGAATGACCAAATTCATAGGTAACAACATTAATAAAAACTATACATGCACAATTTTATCAAACTAAAAAAGTATGGCACAGCAAAATATTCAACTAAGCAGCCTGTAGGATGTTTACATTAAGTTTTGCACAATCATAATTTTTTATCACTGGTAATCCCTCCAGCATTATTAGTGAGTTTTTAGTATTCTATTAGAAACAAGAGCTCTCCCTTTCTGCTAATATATTTGATTAACTTTTGTTATTTATGGATTTTCAACTATTTAAAACAGTTCATAATGCATTAACTATTTTGATGATTAAGTTGTATGAGATTTTGCAATTGTACCTCCTCAGGGTTGCTATTTTGTACTTGAAATATGTGATTATCATTTTTCAATTGTCTTACTATCTAGTGTAAAATGATGTTTTCATTTATTTTGTACCTACTCTGTCCAAGTCTTACAATCATTTTTTTACTGATATTTTACATTTGCTTATATTGGGTAGTGGCATTACAGTCCAAAACATGAGAGTTGTGTATTTTATTCCAACAGTGATGTTTTCACTTCTTGGTCCATTCATCCTCTCAACATATTTTACTAGGGAAGAAGCATTAATTGAATATGTAAATATTACATTCTTCATTCAAGTATAATCTTGGAGATTAAAAATTGGGATTTTCCCTGAGTGTTGTTGGGATAGTTGGATATTCACATATATAAATTGTAGTTTAAATTACTTGTAGCATTTGGAAGTGATCCTTGAAGCCTAGAATTGGATTTTTTTAAGTTGTAGCGCCTAAAAAACACACAGGGAAAAATAAATTCAATTTCTTGAAAATTCAGAATACTTGAAATTCAAATTTCACCATTGAGAAAATGAAAACATAATCATAAGGAATGAAATATTGACAAAGCATACACACTGTGAAAAGTTTTGAATAATAGTATGCCAAAATACCACAAATATCTTTAAGAAGATAAGCTGGGGATGGAAAGAAGGGTTAGCAGTTGAGAGCCATTGCTGCTCTTGCAGAGAAGCCAAGATTTGTTCACATGTTGGCCCACATACACCTGTAACTCTCTTTCCAAGGGATCCAGTGTCCTCCTCTGGCCTCTACAAGCCACATACATACATTCATGCATGCAAACAAATATCAATACATATAAAATAAAAACAAGTAGATAGTTTTAAAGTGCACTCTATTATGAAGATATGAACAGATCCAATAAACCAGTAAAAACATGTTTAAAATGACTAGTAATTAAAGAAATGAAACTGAAAATTAAAAACAGACTGTGTTTCTTACCTTCTAGAAAGAATAAAACAGAAAAGGTAAAAAATAATAGAGGGTAACAAAGGAGTGGAAAAAGATTTTTAATTTATTTTATTATGGAGAAAGAGACAGAGAGAGAGACAGAGAGAGCAAGAGAGAGAGAGAGAGAGAGAGAGAGAGAGAGAGAGAGAGAGAGAGAGAGAGAGAGAGAGAGAGAGAGAGAATGTAGTGCTTATGGAGACTGGAGACATCCGGATACCTCCTGAAACTGAGTTACAGGAGGTGTTCAAAAGCCTGCTAATAGGATTTGAATTCCTAATTGAGTCCTCTACAATAGCAGGATGCATTCTGAACTGCTGAGGCATCCCTTTAGCCCAAGAAAAACCACCTACCTTTCTACAAGCCATAGAACATGCAGAACCGAAGAGACCTTATGCTGTGTAGAAAAATCTCCAAAGATGCTTGTGTTTGTCACAGTTACACAAACTTACACAACTTTTATCATTTCATATATTGTTGCCATTTCTCCCTTTTACTCATAATTGTGTGTTTCTGATTCCTATAGGGACGTAAAATAGATTGTGGATCTTGGGGAATATTTCAGTAGGCCTTACACTCATGAGTGGTTGGTTAACACACATTGAACTCCATTTTTATGCTTTTTGTTTTTTTAGTTTGTTTTATTTTTTCCTAAAAGAGAAAGAATATGATGTTGGGTGTATGAGAATATAGAAGGAGTTGGAAGAAGTGAAAGAATATAATCAAATATATTTTATAAAATTCTCAAAACAAAAGTAAAGACGTAAAAATTTTCTATGCATTACTGAAAATTAATATAATCTATATAAAATATCAAAGATATTCATTCTAAAGAAAGTTAAAACAACCCCAATTTTTGTTAATTACTACAAATTGCCCTGTATGGTATTATAGGAAATTAATCTTCACATTGTTGTTTTCATTCAAAGTATGAAAGTGAAGTTAACTGGGCATATATTTCTACCCATTCACTTCAGTGAGATTATGTTACACATCTTTAAAATTATTTCATTCATCTTTTGGCCATTTCTCCTATTGTAGAACATGACTATATCTTGGTAATGTTTAATTTTATACCAATTAAAGTACATATTTTTGCTGGCGAGTCTTATGAGTTTTGTTACACATGTATCCACCACTTCTGCACTTCAAAGAACAATTTCATTATAGTACATTTATTTTTTGTATATTTTTCAGACTTTAATTTATTTGCAACATTTCTTCCTTTTGTTTACCCCCTCCAAATCCTCCCTTATACCCCTCACTATGTAGCCAAGGATGACTTTCTGTTCCTCTTGTCTCTACCTGCTGTGTTCTTGGATTACAAATATGACTTGTTATATCTGGCTTATATAGTATTGGAGATACTCCCAGAGCTTTGTGTGATATCAACTGAGGTTTATCTCCAGAAATTTTATTAATTATCTTTTATACCATATATCGCTGCACCTTTTCTATGTTTATGTGCATAGAATTGACTTTCATGCTATAATTGGCTACAGTATTCAGTGTATGGTAATGGATGAGTACAGTGGGGCATATACACTGTAGCTTAGGTATACAGAACACATACATTTTGGGGTTGTTCAAGAGCACATTATGGTGTTTAAACAGTGATGACATTACATAGCTGTAGCTAGAGTTTTCCTTCTTGGCCCACAGTCAGGACAAATCTCTCTCACCTGCCAGTCCCACAGCCGCTCAGACCCAACCAAGTAAACACAGAGACTTATATTGGTTACAAACTGTATGGCCATGGCAGGCTTCTTGTTGTTCTTACAGATTAAATTAATCCATTTCTATAAATCTATACCTTGCCACGTGGCTCGTGGCTTACCGGCATCTTCACATGCTGTTTGTCATCGTGGCCACTGGCAGTGTCTCTCTCACTCAGCCTTCACTTCCCAGCTTTATTCTCCTCCTTGTCCTGCCTATACTTCCTCCTGCCTTACTACTGGCCAATCAGTGTTTTATTTACCAACCAATCAGAGCAACACATTTGCCATACAGAACATCCCACAGCACATAGCTATTCATGTCTCAGAACATACCTCTATCAAATGACACAACTATGTTTTAGGAAAGCTCATATTCACATAAATTTATTGTTGGACACTTAATTTTTTGTAGTTTATTATTAGTTATTATTGCTATTTATTTTGTCAAACATGTAAAATATATACTTCTGTGCTGTGGAATGTTCTGTATGGCAAATGTGTTGCTGATTAGTCAATAAATAAAACACTGATTGGCCATTGGCTAGGCAGGAAGTGTAGGCGGGACAAGGAGGAGAATAAAGCTGGAAAGTGGAAGGCTGAGTGAGAGAGACACTGCCAGCCACCATGATGACAAACAGCATGTGAAGATGCTGGTAAGCCACGAGCCATGTGGCAAGGTATAGATTAATGGAAATGGATTAATTTAAGCTGTAAGAACAGTCAGCAAGAAGCCTGCCACGGCCATACAGTTTGTAACCAATATAAGTCTCTGTGTTTACTTGGTCGGGTCTGAGCAGCTGTGGGACTGGCAGGTGAGAGAGATTTGCCCTGACTGTGGGCCAGGCAGGAAAACTCAAGCTACACTTTTGTAAGGATGTATGTATAAGAAAAAATCATAATTTATGGTTTTGTGTTATCTGTAGTTTCTTTCAAATGTTGAAGTGTTTTGGAAGAAATTGCCTGAATATCAGGGGATTACTGTATCTTCTGTTTAAGTTTTTCTTTCTCTCTGCTGCCTTCACCTTTAAGTACTGGGTCATGTCTGTGAAAATGGTTTTCCTCCAGATAAACTACATTCATGAATTTACCCTTGTGACCCCATATAGTTTAGCCCCCTTTCTATAGAAAAGTCTAAAAATAATCAAGTCATGACTAGTATTCAGGATTTGGGGATTAATGTTTTGCTTTCCTTTTCTGGGAGTGATTTAATATTGACTGCCAGAAGAACTCAACTGCCCTCTGCTATTTTCCTTGACATCCTTTCAACCTGGGCTCCTTCTGTGCTGTACCTACAGGCTTTCAGAAAAGGGAGGAGGAAGACAATGGGAGATGTGCTGCAATGTTTTATTAAAGAATTTTAAGTGCTGCAGACAGGGCTCTGTGTTTCCAGTAGTGCTGGTATTGTTGAGACTTTTTTTGTTACAGTGTTTGATTTTATGATTATTTTGAAGCACTGAGGAGGAGACTTAGAAATTTGTGACAATAGTTTCCCAAATCTTTTTCTCTCATTTCTATCTTTTAGTTTTAATGAACAAATACATGATTTGAGAGTAAAATTCTTAAATGTTTTCATTATTCTTTTTAAAGCATTCTGACTTTAGCACATAGTAAGAAAACATTAAGCATGTTTATGAGTACTTAAATTAAAATGACCTGAGATAAGAAGATTCAGATGAGGAATAATATTATTAGATAGTGTAGTTTCTGTAAGACATTTAAAGCAAAGTTTAAGATTATATAGCTTGGCATGAAACAATACAGGGATAATTGGAAGAACAAAGGTGAAAGATTAAATATGTCTTGAATTCAGCTATAGTGATTCTTTTATAGGAAGCATAAAAATGAAGAGTAATGCAGAATAATTAATGTCAGATCCACAATTGAGGGCAAAGATAATATGATAGTTTATTATTCAATAAAAATCCCACTCATTTTATGAGGTTCTACTAATACTGTGTCTCAGTAATGTCAAAGCTATGAAACTTTTACAGAATATAAACTTCATTTTATGCTACAAATATTGATGTTGGTGGTAAATTTTACAAATGCTTACTTAGTTTGTTAATGTACACTTCAGTTATATCTAAACAAATATAAGAAACCCCCAGAAAAATCTACACAGATATGTAAAGATGGCAATTTAATTGTGTCTATCAGGAGTGGTGATGATTTTAAGCCAGAAAGCATGAGGTCAGTTAGAAAAAAAGAAGCATATAAAAGCAATAATATACATGCTACAATAAGATAATATTGACATTAAAAATTATTTAAGTAATTCATTCACCTAACACTTAATAAGTATGGAATTCAATATACATGTTCTATATCCTGATAATATCAAACAACTCTGTTGCTGTGATAAATAAAGGGATCCTATTTGAATTTATGAGAGAAATGGGCAGAAATATATAACTTCCTAAAAATATTTAATATGAAAAATTAAGTCCCTTCTAGGTTACTTATTATTATTATAGGTATGTAAAAACAAGTCAGATTACACATATACATTAATTGCTATATGCAATATTTTTAAAGATGCTAATACTCACAAATGTATTAAGGAAATTTGAAATTATAAAATGCTTGTAATTTTCCTTCTCAATTCTAGTCAAACCTAAGCAAAATATTAATTTACTGATGAAGGTCACCAATGAAGTGTTATTTGAATGAATTATTTCATGTGAAGTGAGGATGAGTATGATGTGAAACTTGCCATCTCCTTGCAGTTAAATTCCATGTATTACTTGTTCATATTTTTATATGATGAGATATAGCTATGGATAAGTGGGCTATCTAATTCTGAACTACAGAAAATAGAAGTTCATTCTACCTAACAAAACTAATGTGACTACTACCTTCTTCTATGCCTGACCAAACTAGGGTAAGAAATTCCTCTACAAATTTACTTCCAACCGATCATCTCTATCTCAGCAAAGTAGCTAAAAAGATCTCAGAAGGATTTCCCTAAGGAGATTTTCACCATAGGAATGAGTGGATGCAGTTTTTCAGATAATCCTTTTTCCATTTATCTTTTATCCATTGTTTGATATTTTATATTTAACAAAAACCCAAGGCCTTATCAATTTGGTAAGGGAATTTTACAAGGTAAGGTGAGAAAACAAGTCCTTTTATTTTCTACCAATAGTTTTTTTTTGTGTGTAGAAGCCAAATTCCACAAATTCATTCATTTGAAGTATACATTCTGAACTATTCTAACATACAACCATATTAGTACAATCATCATCACAGTTGTAGAAAATTTTCTATCATCATAGCAAAACACTCTGTCTTCATCACCATTCCTCATACTACCTTAACTTTGGCAACGATAAATGCCTTCTATTTTCTTTCTCAATTTATATGATTACTCTAAATATTTTGCCTAAGTAGAGTTACTATATTCATTCAGGTGTTTTTGTCGAAATACATGTTTTCATTTCTTTTACATATATGAATGAAGGTGACAAGCGTATCAATTTTCTATTTCTTGTATAAAAATCAGCAAAATTCATGGGCTTACACAACAGAACTATGTTATCTTACATGATTAGAATTCAGAAATTAAAAATTGGACTTCATGGTCTAAAACCAAGCTTTTTTCATTGTTTTGTATGTTTGTTTGTTTGTTTGTTTTACAATAAGTCTTAGTTCTTCCTGGAGACTTTAGAGAATATTTTATTTATAAGCCGTTTCTGGTACCAGTGGACTCACTTTACCTTTTGCCCATAACTATGATATTCTCATGTTTGAAGATAATGCAGATTATGAGCTGGAGACATGGCTCATCAGTTAGGAGTACTGACTACTCTTCCACAAGACATACATTTTATTCACAGCACCCACATGGCAGTTTACAGCCATCTGGAATTCCAGTCCCAAGGTATCTAGCAACTTCTGACCTTCCTCAGTCTCAGGCAGGCATACATGTGATTCAAAGACATAAAGGTAAGCAAAACATACATATTAAAATTAGTTTTTAAAACATGTTCCCAACTTAGGATTGTTAAGTATGATAATTCAAGAACAAAATATACTCACTAGGAACTGGCCAGCCATAGTGATACATACTCTTTTGTAATGGTGGGCAGTGACTGGGACCTGTAGTCAGCCACATGATAAAGATAGTTTATGAGAAAGGAATATAGAGTCTATTCTCACTAAAAATTATTAATGCTATTTTAGGTCTGCAGACATCCAACAAGTAACTAAAATTAGGATAAAATTTGAACTACTTATATGCGTTTTACATATATGCTTTACTAATTTAAAACTTTGGGTAAGATTCCTGATTACTCATATAAGAAATGTTCATGTTAAGGTACCAATCCTTCTATGAGTCTGAAGAACAAAATAAGAGTAACTAAGATATTTTCAGAATTGCAAGAATTGAAGTTCTTGCCAGAAGCCTGTAATTTCAGAGGCAAGAAAAGGAGGGTTATCATAAATTCAAGACCAGCCTGATCTACAATGTTAAGTTCCAGGACAGCCAGTCACAAATAATAAGATCCTGTCTCACAAAATAAAAAAAAAAAAACAGGGACATTATAATCAATTTACTGTCATCAATACCATGAGTTGTTGTTTGATTTTTTAACAGCATACTATACCATAAAAAAGGGATTTGTACAATTTCCACCTAGGAATCCAGGAACAGTGGAGCCTTGTAGGTAGTTCAACCAGGATGACACTGTTCTCACTAGTGGGAAAAATTATCCCATGCTAAGAAACAAAACTTCACTTCTCCATGCAGGACAAAGTGTCTCATGGCATGAACTGAAATGGTGCCTCAAATCATACAGACTTCTATAGTACTTTTCGGAACCAGACCTGGTATAATGATTAACTTAACAGCAATGTGAAGACTGCCTTGTAAACAGAGGCTTTTTTCTGTCCCACCCCATCCTCCAGCTGCTTTTAAATAATCACTCAGAGGCTTAATATTAATTACAGAATGTTTGGCCTATAGTTTGGGCATATTACTAACTAGCTCTTAGACTTAAATTAACCACAATTCTTATCTTTGTTTAGCCATATGGCTTGGTACCTTTTCTCAATAAAATATTCTCATCTTGCTTCCTCTGAGTCTGTTTGGCAACTCCCAACTCTGCCCTTCCTCCTCTTTGTATCTCCGTTTGGCTTTCCCACCCAGCCTTATTCTGTCTGGCTATAGGCCAAAACAGCCTTTATTATCAAACAACGAGAGCAACACATATTCACAGTGCACAGAAGGATCCTCCCACACACTGCCTAACCATAATATCTCTTGCCCTGTGCCCACTTGATCTTCCTGTCTAAAGATAAGGCTAAATATGTTAGGTCCTTTAGTCTTCTTAGTATAACAATAATAATTAAACTCATTTCTGCTTTTCTCTATTACTTTTTGCATGAGGTTTGCTGGGATTCCCTGATATCAGACATATTCTCTCCTAGGAATTTGGTAATAGTTATATTAAAAATACTTATGACTTTTGATATTTTCAGCTCATGATGAGTCTCTTGAGATGTAAACTTGCCTTAAGCCAATGAGAACCTGTTATTAAAAATTGTGCATATAGGCCATACCAGGCTTGACTCATGTCAGTAAGTCACTCAGCCATTATCAAATAAGTTTCTTTTTGATGTAGATGAGAAATAACACAGAGACACAAAACAGGAAAATATTCTGAGAATGAGAGACCTTGGTACACTAAAAAATGAAATGTCTTCATAAAACCCCTCCCCTCAATGTTCAGTGACCTATGTCAAAGAGAAGGCAAACAGATTGTAAGAGGCAGTGGGAATGGAAGACACCAATGTAACAAGGATTTCTAGACACAACAGGACAGATACACATATGAACTGCCAGAGACTATTGGAAACATGCACAGAGTGTACACAGGTCCAAGCCAAATGGGGTCCCAGTGTTGAGAGGGGGAAGTGGACACAAGAACCCATCCCCAACCAAAAAACTTTCTCCAATCTACAACCACTTGCAAAGGAAAACTTAATTTTCCCTGTGGAATCTCACTTGGTATATTTACCACACTTAAAGGTAGGTCCCATGCCTAGAAGTAGAAGGCACACACAAAATGAAATTAATGGTATTTTCATGAATTTATTTTTGTCTTATATTGCTTTGTTTGGGCATTTTTTGTTTATTGGCCTTTTTCTTAAATATTATGGTTTTTATTTTATATTTTTATGGATTTTGTTGTGTGATGTTTCTTTTTTATTTTCTGTTTATCTTTAAGTTTTAAAAATTTATTCTTTTTTCATAGAATATATCCCTCCACTCCTCTGAGTCCCCCTCCCACCTTGCTTTTGTGCCAGATCCTCCTCCTCATTTCTCCTTCAGGGACAAAAACAGAACATGACTTAACAAGATACAAAAAGACTAGCCACAAACATTCATATCAAGGCGGGGTCAGGCAACCCAGTACAAAGAAAGCTATCTCAAGAGCAGGCAAAAGAGTAAGAGATACCCCCACTTCTACTGTTGTCTTGCAGGCATGATAGACTGTACTTTTAAGGTTTTGTGTTTGAGTTGGTGTCCCATTCCCACCACTGGAAGTTGCCTGGTTAGAGAATGTAGCTGGTTCAGGCACCATATCCTCCATTACTAGAATTTCTTGCTAAGGTGACCCTCATACAATCCTAGAAGTTTCTCCCATCCTATGTTTCCACATCACCACACTCCAAATGTCCTCCAATTCTAGTTCTCTCTCCCTTCCTTCCTCCCATCCTCCTGTTCCCATACCCACGTACCCTCAGTCCACCTGCAAAATGTATTCTATTTTCGCTTTCCAGGGAGATCCATGAATCCTACTTAGAGTCCTCCTTGTTACATAGCTGTTTTTGTTCTGTTGATTGTAGCATGATTATCCTTTACTTAACAGCTAATATCCACTTATAAGTGATAGGTCTTTCTGGGTCTGAGTTACCTCACTTGGGATGATTTTTTCTAGTTCCATTCCTTTGCCTGAAAATATCATGATGTCAGGCTGGAGTGATGGCTCAGTGGCTAAGAGCACTGGCTGCTCTTCCAGAGGTCCTGAGTTCAATTCCCAGCACCACATGGTGGCTCACAACTATCTGTAATGAGATCTGATGCCCTCTTCTGGCCTGCAGGCATACATGCAGATAGAACACTGTATACATAATAAACAAATAAATCTTTAAAAAAAAAAGAAAATATCATGATGTCATTTTTTTCTTTTAACAGCTGAGTAATACTGAGTATAAATGTACCACATTTTTTTTTATCCATTTGTTAGTTGAGTGACATCTAGGTTGTTTCCAGTTTCTGGATATTATGAATAAAGTCACTATGAGCATAGTTAAGCAAGTGCCTTTGTGGTGAGATGGAATGTCCTTTGGGTATATTCCCAAGATTGGTATAGCTAGCTGGCTCTTGAGGTGGATTGACTCCCAGTTGTTTGCGGAACTGCCTTCCACATTGGTTTCTATAGTGGTTGTACAAGTTTGCACTCCCACCAGCAATGGAGGAGTGTTTTCCTTACTTACTCCACATCCTTGCCAGCACGAGGTGTCATTTGTGTTGTTGATTTTAGATATTCTGACAGATGTAAGATGGAATCTTAAAGTAGTTTTGATTTGTATTTCCCTGATGGCTAAGGATGTTGAACATTTTTTAAGTGTTTATCAGTCATTTGAGAAAGCCATTCCTCAATTGAGAATTCTGTTTAGGTCTGCACTCCATTTTTTAATTGGATTATTTGGTTTGTTGATATTTAGTTTCTTGAGTCCTTTAAATATTTTGGATATTAGCCCTCTACTGTACATGGAGTTGGTGAAAATCTTTTTCCCATACTGTAGGCTGCCATTTTATCCTATTGACAGTGTCCTTTACCTTACAGAAGCCTTTCAGTTTCATGAAATCTCATTTATTAATTGTTGATCTTACTGCTGGTATAATTAGACCAGCACCATTTGTTGAAAGTTCTTTCTTTGTTTTCCCATTGTGTCTGTCTGACTGTTTTACAAATAATGAGGTTTCTAAAGTTGTATGGATTTATATCTGAATTTTTTATTCTATTCCATTGATCAATGTATCTGTTTTTAGGCCAATACCATACAGTTTTTTTTATTACTAAAGACCTGTTAATTCTGTGGTTTTTTTATTTGTTTGTTTTTTTGCTTGCTTGTTTATAAAAAGCTAGAGAAAGAAAGGTAATGGAGTTCAGTGGATGAGGAGGTAGGGAGGAAAAGTGAGGACTTTGGGAAGGGAAACTGTGATCAGAATATATTATACAAAGCAAAAATTATTTTATATATATATATATATATATATATGTGTGTGTGTGTGTGTGTGTGTGTGTGTGTGTGTGTGTGTGTGTGTGTGTGAGTGTGTGTGTGTGTGTGTGTATACTACAGGGTCATCCAGATAATCATACTTTATAAATAATAGGATTAACAAACTGAAATCAGTCTAAAACTATATATTACATTGAGACACCTACAAATTCTGAGATTTGATGTATAAATACATTTTGGGGGCCAAATACCATGCCTATCATAATAGTTAATATGTTTATTAGTCCCTTAAGTTGTGTAGTTATGAGGAAACACCCGAGAAACAAATTTTTAAACAGGAAGATTTATTTCCATTCACAGTTTCAGGGTTTTCATTCACTGTGACTTAATTCCATGGTTTCTGGGCATGCAATGAGGAAAAACTAATGTTCTGGAGGGCATGAGAAAAATTTTGCTCTCTTCAGCAAGGAGGAAAGAAAAAATGGAAGGAGTGAGAAGAGGAGAGGAAGGATGGCCTACAACAATATAAATTTTCTCAACATATAGCCACAGTGACCTACTTCTTCTAGCTAAAACTTACCTTCTATCACATCAATCACCTCCTAATAGTCTGTCAATAATAAATTAATCCATTGATTAAAATACTATTCCTCCTGATCATGAACTTCTCCACTGTGTCATGATCTAAGAACCAATCCTTCAGCACAGAAGCCTGACATTTTTTTCTTGTTGTTATTTATTCAAGACAGGTTTTTTCTGTGTAGTTTTGGTGCCTATCCTGGATCTTACTCTGTAGACCAGGCTGGCCTCGAGCTCACAGAGATCAGTCTGGCTCTGCCTTCTAAGTGCTGAGATTAAAGGTGTGTGCCACCACTGCCTGGCAGACATTTTATTACCAAAATACGTTTATTTATGTTAATTATTTTGCATGTCCACCAAACAATTTTCTAAAAGTAGACATATGATTTTGTATAGTCATCAGTTTATCAGAATCCATTATTTCCACTTCCTCACCAATAATTTTAATTACTCCCATCTTTAATGGTTACATGTGTTACTTTTCCTGTTGTAACAAATACCTGTCAAAAACAAAGAGGATTTATTTTGGATACCAGATCCAGGGTATAGTCAATCATGATGATGCTACAAGATATGCAAGCTTTTGGACACATGGCATCTACATTTGAGGCAACTAACCACATGGTGTCTACTGATGCTCTGCCCACTGTCTTCTTTCAAGTAATTGGAGCTACATTTTTATTTTTTGTATTTTTTGTATTTTTCTTATTTGACATATTTTAGCCAGGTTTACATATTTTATACTGTTAATAATAACCTTTTTGGATATGGAAAACCAATACAGATATACAGGTACATATAATCAAATATATCAAATATTTATATAATTTGTGTATACTTAGACTTCAATCTGTTGATATGCTTCCAGCCTTTGGCAATGGTGAAGAAGCATGTTTTGTGATTATTGATTGATTCTCTATTGGACCCTGAGTGTGAATCAATTTTGGTGTGTTAAATATTTTGCTCAAAGACTGTACTTTGCATGTAGGCTCTTCTCACAACTTGATTTGTGTGACCTTAAGATTCCTATGTGAGTCTTGGAGAGCTATCTCAGCAATAAAAAACAGTTGCTGCTACCACAGGACCCCCCATTTCATTCCAAGCACTCACACGACTGCTCACATCCATGTTTAACTCCAATTCCAGGTGATAAAGTGCCCACTTCTGGCTAATGAAGGCATGCATCATGCATGTGTACAGTGCACATGCACACATGCAGGCAAACACTCATGCTGAAAATTAACAATAAATACATCTTAGAAAAAGGTTCATATTTGGAACCACATATACCAGTACCTCAGACAGTGAGTATATCTAGAGATCAGGGCTTTAGAGTGCTGATTAGGTTAAACTGAGTTCATCTATGTCCTTGTATTTTAAAAGGGATATTTAGATAAAACTCAATAGGATGCATTAATGCATGTACACAGATGATCCATCCTATGAGGGCAAATTTAGTAGACATGAAACTGCAAGGAAGGATCTTAGAAGCCAGCACTGCACATAGTTTATTCTTAGATTTTTAGTTTAAAAACAATGAACAAATAATTTCATGTTGTTTAAACTATTCCTTTGTTTAAATAATGCTTTAGAATTCTTATAATGAAAGAGCTACTCAGCTACCTTTATTCTAATTACTTAATTTTATCGTACATTTATTAATTCCTTACTCCAACATCCTTTTTCATCTTTTTCTGTTAATGCTAATTTATTTGTTTCTTATCGTCTTAACATTTACTGACAGTGCTTCAACATCATAAAATTTCCTTTGTTAACTGGTTTGAATGTATTCCACAAATTTCAATATTTCATTTTTCCTAAAACATTTCAAAATTTGATTTTGGTAATTTTTTATTCAAGAATTCTTTGATAATGTGTTTATATGTACTTATGTGTGTATATATATTTATGCACATATCTAATAATCTAAGATTATTGAAATTATTTTGTTTTTAATTTATAGTATTTGTTAATAATTTATATTTGTCAGAGACTGTTTTTCCTCTACTTCCTGAATTTATTTATTTTTCTTTGGAGACATTTTTCTGAATATTTAGATCTTTTTCATCATTTGTCACATACAGATATTTTTAAATTTCTATTTATGTTTTTCAATTAACCTTTATCAGATTAAAAATGACAGGTGAGTTTTCTTACCTGGGTGCTATTCCTTTATATCTACTAAGTTTTGATAAAATTTTACTCTGTATTTATTGAACAAATAATGTGGCATTAATTTCACTATCTTGAATATTTTATACTAGAAAGTATAAATTTGGCTTTATTACATTTATAATATTTTGTTTGTAAAAATTGAAATTGTTATGTATTTTTTTCAAATAAGGTTTTCTGATGTAACACAGGTTGATCTTGAACTTGTAATTCTTCAGCCTATCTGCCCTAATGGGTATACCACCATGGTTGATTTTTTTCACCTATACTTTTTTTCTGATACTGGGAAATGAACTCAGAGCCTCACATAAACTAGGAATGTGTTCTACCACTTAGATGCATCTCCAACTTGCCTGTCTTTCATCACTGTTCTTTATCACTTTAATTTAGATACATCATTTATTGATAATACAATTATGGCTTTTTCCTGTCAATCTATGTTATTTTATTTTCTATTATTCATTTTAAATCTATTTTTATTTTAACCTACTCCCATATTTATATTATAATTGACAATGTTTCTATGATATTGTGTCATGATTTTACAAATCTCTATAAAACTGGATCTATTGTCTCTTTTTTCCTTTATTTTTCTATTTGTATAGCTGGATATTTAACAAAAACATAAAACCATTCATATTAATTCTGTACATTTGTTGTGTGAATTACAGGTATGTCCAACTTATTTCCTTTTTTAAGTATTAAAATTACTAATAAATATGTTTTTCTTTAACTTCTCTTACAACGAGCTTTAAGTAAAATGCATTTATTTCTAAATAATACTTAAAAATAATCAGTTGGTGATTCTATTTTGACTTGTTATCTCTGTTACCAATAGTTATTCATTTTGTTTTGCTTTTTAAGAGTTGTCTTATATCTAGATTTTCAGGGTATAAAGTCACTTCATATCCTAATGTCCTCTATATAATATAATTGTATTCTATGAAACTCATCATACAGGATTCAGTAGAGTAAATTTTCTAAGTTCCTATGAAATTTAAAGAATCAATGTATAATCTATATGTTCAAAGTTCAGCTTGAATGAATATAAAGTCCTTCATATCTTTTCTTAATTTACTTGCTGTGAAATTACCTACTGGATGAACTGTTATAGCCAAAGGGACTAAAATAAATCGGATGACAATTATTTTATAGATAATTTGATTTTTGTTTTGTCTAGATGTTCTCATTTAAGTTGAGTATTTTCACTCAATGTGTCTTAATAAGAGTTACAATGCAATGTTAACTTTCCAGGGTCTATAGTATTAAACACTAAAAAACATTTTGTCTCAGCTAAGTCTTTTAAAAGTATGTTTTGTGTTTATTCTGTTACATTGCCTTAGTTTTCTTCTCAAAATATGAGTTATGTTTACATCACTCAGAGATACTGCAGGTTCAGTTGAAGAATGTTTTGTAAAGTAAAATAGGAAATAAAGTGCATCTCAAATATTTTTGTTTCCCAGTACATACAATCGTTATGCTTATACTACACTATTTTCTGTCAAGTGTGCAAAATCAACATGCCTTAATGAAACAGTGCACATAGGATGATTAGAATTTACTTCATTTCTTAAAATTGTTAATCAGGATTGTAGACATACATGTCAGTGATAGACTGCCGTACCCTTGGTTTGAACCTCAGGGGGGAAAAAGTTGCTAATCATTGTCAGAACCATAGGTTAGTCTTAATGATTTTGCAGGAGGAGTGTTTTTGCTTGCCTTGAAATCTGTGGTTACTAACTGACTAGTGTGGTGTTTCATACTGCTGGACTGGCTGTGGCAACTGCATAAACTGAGACAAGAATGAGGTTTGCTGCATTAACTGATTCTTACTCTGATGGGAGATTTCTCTGTAGCACATGGTTACGACTTCTTTAAAACTGGTAATGAATCCTGTTGAGTTCTGTCAAAATTTCATCCAAGGTTCTGTAATATTCTTTATACTTCATTTCCATAGGAATCAACTACTGATGCATTAAAGTCTTTGGATGAGATTTAAATAATTTACTTACCTTGTGAGGTTACAATTTTAAATGTAGTTCTCTTGATACTTCAGCTGCTTCTTCCATTGAAATCTTGAGTCCTTCAAAGTCATCCACAGGAGTGGAAATCAATTTCTACTAAACCTTTATGAATTTTGTTATTTCGTCCCCCTCCAATGGATTGCAAATGTGGTCAACAGCATCTACAAGTATAAATGTATTCTGGAAGAATTCAATTTACTTTACCCAGGTGCATTGTTAAAATCCTGAATCTCACAAATTGTATTGTTGTACCACAATATTGAAAAGTAGATTGATTCCTTGGTGTATGTGTGTGTACTGTAGAAGGGATGCCATGCTAGCAAGAGAGGAAGTAATAATAAGCTAAAAAGTCCCTATCACAAATCATGGGTGAATAGACCCATTATCAACTAATAGAAATATGTTGTCAGTAATCTATCTTTTGTTGTTCTTGAACAGTATGAAGAAACAATGGTTTAGAATATTCAGTAAACCATGCTGTAAACAAATGTACTGTCATCTAGGTTCTGTTGCTCAATTCATAGAGTATAGACATAGTAGATTTAGCAGAAGTCTTAAGAACTCTAGGATTTTCTGAACAGAAAATTAACATTGACTTCAACAAAGTCCCCCGATGCATTAACCCATAAGATGAAAGCTTTTGAATCTTTAAAGCCGTATACTAACTTTTTTTTTTTGCTGTGAAAGTACTACTCTTGGCAAAATAAGGCTGATTTATTTACATTGAAAACATGTTATTTAGTTTGCTTTCGGCTTTTCCATCTTATTTTATCTGAGTTTATTTGTGATGACATATATCATTTTCCCACACCCCTACCTGTTTAATTTCATTGTGTTTTATATATTTCTCAGATAACATTCATTATATTCTATATTATAGTAAGTAATACATGACTATATCTAAATCTCGTTCCTAGACATGGAACTCCTTGAAGGCAAGGACAATAAATTTGTCCTTTTATACTATTTTGTCTGCCTAAGAAATATATAATTTCTATATAAAATCACACACATACACACACACACACACACACACACACACACACACATATATATATATATATATATATATATATATATATAAACACTTTGACGTAGTATTTCCAAATGAATCATTTCATTTCACAATAATAATAATAACACATTTAGGAATTTTGATGAGCAGTTTGACTGTCTATAATATTTAACTTTTCATTAAACAATTCAAACTCTGAAATTCTAAAAATTTCTTGGAAATATTAAGAATAGACCCAGATGAATAGGGTCATTACTATTCTCCCCCTCAGCCCCTGGAACCCATATACCCAAAGAGTCTGGAATGTCTGGTGGAAGCTCCACCTCAACACCCCTCCCCCATCTCTGTCTCCCCAAACCCTGCTCTGTCTCAAGCCCACCAAACACCACTCCTCCCTGAGAGATGCTCAAGACCAATCCCACAGGGTATTTAAACTGCACCCCAGAAAACAGACACATTTTTTTTGGTCTCTTTTCTCTCTATCCTCTCTGGAGGACCAGAGAACCACCTGGGGACATTTTACCCATTAAACTTGGGCTTTTTCTTAATTCTGTTTGATTTGGTCTGATTTGGATTGCTGCACTGGCAGAGAGAGGCTTACCAGGGTGCAGAAGCTTTTCATCTGGAGATCCCACCAAGGGGGCTGATTTTCCCCCACTGGCCCAGGGCCATACGGTAGGAAAACATCTTCTCCCCCATACCTGGTCTCCACCAGACTAAGACCAGTTTTCAACTGGGTAAGTTGTCCTTTCCAAGTCATTGCCTTAGAGACCCAGGGCCTCCTCTGATTTTTGGGGTGTCCTGCCAAAGATGAGGCGTGCCAGGCCCCCAACCCATTCTGAAGCAAAGACCTGCCTTTGTTCCAAGGGATCCCTTATTCAGAGGATGTTCTGTTCAAGGGAATTTTCTACACACACCCTTTTTTGACCCAAAGCCTACCATAGTGGATGCATTGCACTAGGCTTCAGGTTCCAGCATAGGCATAGACTTGTGAAATGGGGACCTGTAATTCAAAGCTGGATCCACAAATGCCCCTGGGGTATCTTTGAAAAAATCTATTCAAATTGAGACTATCTGACACCATCTATCCTGAACAACAAATTTCTCTGTGAGCACTAAGGCCACAATGCACTCATGATAGTCTAGGTGGTCTCCTGAGAGAACCTTGAAATTTTCCATCCTCAGTGATCTTGAAAATCTTTGTCGTCATAGAGATAAGTGGACAGAACCACCTTACGTCCATGATTTTTGGATTCTGTGTTCCCAACCTTCCTATAGCAACCAGCGTCCCACAACACTGATATTATTGGCTAGGGTCACTGCGCCTCCAGATTCCCGCCTACCTGGGAACTGGGACCCTGAAAATTCAGCTCTGACTATACTGCTGGAGACAATGGCCCCTTCCCCATTCACCAGCAACCCAACTTACCTATTCCCCTCTTATGATGCCACATATTCCTTTCAGTGGCCAACATTCCTTACATTCCTCCCTCTATCCACCCCTCCCCCTTTCTCCCCCTACAGGACAAAGGTTGAAGACCAAATTCTTCCTCCTTACCCACCTTCCTGTCCTCCCACCTCTACTGCCCCCAATTCCCCAATGCCACAACCTACATCCTGGTCCCCTTTTACACACTGGCCTAACAACTGCCTACCCTTGAATCCTCCCCAGTGTTTTCTCATACCCGATCTTGCCAGACTCCTGCCCTTGCCCTTCCAGACTCCTCTTGTTCTTATCACTTCTATACAGGTGAAACAGTGGTAGTGGCCACCTGTGTTCTAGTCTAACCCATTGGGCCTTCGAACTGGGCCAATGCATTCTTCTCCAAACAACTATATGCCACCATCTGTGGATGTCATCCATGCTTAAAAGCCCTAGCAGCAGTGGCTGAACTCCCACAGCAGGCTCTCAAGATCACCCTGTTCCAGACAATTCTTCTCTCTCCTTCCTTAGGCCCTCATGAGTCCAAGTTTTTCACTTACGGTTTCTAGAAAACCCTCAAATAACTTGACCTCCAGTCTTGCCCTAAATTCTGCAACCCTCCTTCCTTACCCCTACCCCTCTGGTACCTCCTTTCAGTCCTGCCCAGAGCCTGTGGAGGTTTTACACTCACCCCAGCCTGGTCTCCTAGACCAACTGCTCATAAACCCCCAATTCACCCTGTTTGTTGAGGAAGTTCTCTTATAGACAGATCAGGAAACTGCCAGATGGCATATGCAGTGTTCTCTTCCACTGAAACAGTTGAAGCAACCTCCCTGCCAATGGGAACCTCTTCACAAAAGGCCAAATTAGTTGCCTTGACTACAGCACTCCAGATAGTCAAGGGTAAATGGGCTATCATCTATACTGACTCTCAATATGCCTTTTAATATGCCGTACCCATTCTGTTGTTTGGAGGGAAAGGGGCTTCCTCACTACCAGGGTCACTCTCATAGTTAACAGACCCCTTATAGCCAAGCTCTTGGAGGACCTCCAACTAGCTGCAGAAGTAGCCATAATTCACTGCTTGGGACACCAGTCCTCCAAGGACCCAGTGGCCTTAGTCAATGCCAAAGCTGAAACGCAGTAGCCCGGGGAATGGCTTCCACCTCCTCTGGATCAACAGAACATAGAAATGGCTTCCACCTTCTCAGGATCAACAGAGCATAGTTTGTTCTTGAAACCCTCCTATCAGCCGTGTTATCAAACAGAAGAGAGTATTTATTTATTTATTTATTTTTTACTAGAAACTTGCCTTCTCTGCTTCCTCAAGAAACAGATGCCTGGGATCTCCAGGGTGGCAGATAACCAGATGCCCTTCCACTCACACCTCCTGCGGAGTGTTAGCCCACAAACACCTGACTATCCCCTTCCCCACATTGCCCCTCCCCACAGGAAGCAGCTGGACATGAAGCAGTACCCATATACCCAAAGAGTCTGGGATATTGTGGTGGAAGCTCAGCCACAACTCTCCTTCCCCATTTCTCTCTCCCCAAAGTCTGCCATGTCTCAAGCCTGCCAAACACTGCTCACCCCCTAGGGATTCTCAAGACCACTCCCACAGTTTATTTAAACTGCACCCCAGAAAACAGACACATGATTTTTCAGTCTCTCTTCCCTGTCTCCTCTCTGGGAGACCAAAGAATCACCCGGGAATGTTTTACCCATTTAACCTGGGCTTTTTCTTAATTTGGTTTGATTTGGTCTGATTTGGATTGCTGCATCTGTGGAGAAGCTCATTGGGGTGCAGAAACTTTTCAATCACTATTTATTTCTTTAAGATAGTTCAAAATGATGTCTCAATTATACCACTCTTTAAACTCTTTAAAGGACATATCTAACATTTACATTTGATATGTATATCTGTGAAACTCAGTTAACATGAAAATACACATACACACACAAACATATCTATCTATCTCCGCTAGAGTTTATAAAATGATACATTTATTATATATTTCTAAAATAAATTTTTGTTATGATCATTTAAAAACTATAGTCACTGTAAAATTACCCATTTGTGTTTACACTTATAGGCTTACTAACAACATAATTTTAATTTCTTACTATTTATAAATTTATTCCACCTAATTTTTATATTTTTTTCTTTCTAAAAATTGAATTTTCTTCTCAAGAGTTTCAGAGCCTAGAAGGTGATAACTTCTTCCATTAGACATTATTGCCTAATATCTTTTAAGAACATCTATATAAAGAAAAATCAGTATGAGCTAATATTTAGAAAGTCTCATTTTTGTTCTATACCAATTATTATAATTTGTTCTGATGTATCACATATCATGACAGGACTAGACAGTGAAAAATTCCACCATCTTGTATTCTTGCTGAAGCCATTTCTGGTTTAAGTAGAATTTCATCTCCTTCATGGAGAATCCCATAGAAAATTACTCAATTGTATTCTAGGAACCAAAGGTCTGGATGTCCTAGCTAACTTATCTTAGCTTCTGTTAAATTGCCTGTTTGTATCAAACCCCCTACAGCTAACTGCTTATCTTATTGTTAAAATTGCCTGTTCCAAATTGCTTGCTTTTGCAAAGCACTGCCCCCTTCCTGTGTGGCTGTGAGATGCCTGATTATGGTTTCTGCCTTTAAAATCCCAATATTCTGGGCACTGGAATTCACACCTCAGCCTCAGCCTCAGATCACTTGGGTGTTGTCCCAGCTGGTTGGAATAAAGACTTACAACTGAATATACACTGTATTTGAGTGGTCATCTCTGGTGGGGTTCAATAACAGTATTGCAATTTTGAATAACAAATCCTAATTGGTCTTAAAAATAAAAACCAAGAGTCAGATATAGGGGTAAATACTAAAAGATCACAGAGACAAAACAACGAAACAAGCCACAGCCACCACCTCTTACCTGGCCAACTCCTTAGCCTGAAAAAGCCTGAGTTCCTGTCTCCTCCCACCTTATAGTCCTCTCTCTGCCCAGCCATATCACTTCCTGTGTCCACCTCCCTAGTGCTGGTATTAAAGGCATGAAAACCCAAGTGCTGGGATCAAAGGTGTGTGCCACCACTGCCTGGCTCAGTTTCTCTTTTAGAGTCAATCTTGTGTAGCTCAGGGTGGCCTTGAACTCATAGAGATTCATCTGCCTCTGCTTCCCGAGTACTGGGATTAAAGGTGTGTGCCACCACTGCCTGGCCTCCCTGGCTAACAAGTGACTTAGCTCCACACTCTGATATTCAGGCAAGCTTTATTTGTTAGATCACAAACAAAATATCACTACACATTTTTCTTTCTTAGCAATGTAAATTTATCTGAGTCTAGTTTTCTTTTCATTTTAGTGAAAAATAAAAATTATCAGAACTGATTATGAGTAAAGAATGAAAATTACCTCAAACATATCTAGTGCAACAATTCCTTAGTCAAATCCTATTAATTGAACACTGTATGAGTTACATACACATCCATCAATATCTGTTGTTGAAATGTTAGTGTATTACTATAAATTGAAATAGTTCAGTGAACCAATTTAATATATTGATTTTACTCTTTATCATTATTAATATCTCCAAATCATTGTTTTATCTTTCAATAAATAAATATTGTAATCAAATATGCAGTGAAGTACCATTGTTTATTTCCTATTTGATAGTGAATCCACTTTGGTGGAAGAGTCCTGCTTTGATTTGGGCATTCATTTGCCTAAGTATTCAAGGAAGTGGATAATCTACCAGTCAAATAGTTGAGTATGGATTTACAAAATCAATAAAACTTATTCCTCTTATCATGGTTTGATTAAGTATAAGCACGTAAAAATGATCTGTAGGGTATGATTATGTCACCTAATATCTAAATATTCTTACTGAGTTCTAAATATGTGAATTTCAAGACAAAGAATGGAAAATGGGTAGAAGATTTAGATCTGCAACAAGGGTGAGGCTATATTCATGAAAGAATTTGATACATATATGGCACTGCTTAAGGAAAAACATACCCTTTTCACATTCATTTTATAAGAAATAGAAAAAAAGAAAGTCTCTATCCCTGCAAGAGGACTATCCCTGACAAAGGATAGCATCTGTCTTTTCCTGTTTCTTTACTGACATGATTCTTGCTCATGCAATAAATAATCTACACTTTGGCATTTAATGCCATCCCTTTTTGTCTCTATACCTTGACACATTTTGAGATTCAACAAACATTTGTCTTGACTTCTTCCCTCAACACTCTTTATCAAAAATGGCAGTGTGAAGCAAACCGGAATGTAAATTGTGTTTTTATTTTTTAATAACTGTAAAAATTGCTTTTCTGTCAAAACTGACAAATTCTTATTAGTGTGCTGACCTTGGAATTGTTCATCTGTACAGTTCTAAAACACCCAAATAAATGGACGTGTGTCAAAGTGAATGGTATCCTAGAAACCTACATTCAGAAAATGCTAACCATAAGAAAGCTTAAAGGTTCTCTCCTAGATTTAAAAAATATATATTCTGGTAGTCTCACAGGATTATGCTAAAATTCTGGGAGTTTATATATCTGAAAGTAGGGTTTAAATGGCTCTTGTTCTATTCCACAGAGTTTGAATTGAAGAATAGTTTGAGAATAAAATAATTGGCATTATGTTTAACACATTATATTATGTCAATGACAACATACGAATCTATGCTTTGGAGATATTCTTTCTTTCACTAATAATAAAAGCCTTTGGATGGGAAGATGATATGTACACCCCATTTCTGTTTTCACTTTTGAAGATCAAAAACACATCACTTGATGCCTTAAGCATGAGTATCTCATCCACTTCTTCATCCCTTTGTTATGCAAAACCTATTCCACTACCACTGTCTTTTTAAATCTCACCTTAAAACCTTTGTTTTATCTTTAACTCTGACTGTAGACCTTGTTATGTGTGTCTGTGTTTGAATGTGTATGTTTCCACCTAGACTTAGTTTTAAAGGTTTGTATTTGTTCTTTTCTTTTAAAAGACTTTATTTAATTGAAATGTGACAATCAACTGTTCCTGATATGGGATTATTTCAAAATCCTGAAATATCACCATTTACTTTCTCTTAGTCACTTTTAAAGTCATAGCAAAAAAAAAAAAAAAGCCAAAAAAAAAAAAACACCACATGCTTTTAATTCTATGCTAAACATTTTTACTTTTACCACAATGTACAAAAATGTCTTGAGAATAGCCTTGGACAAGTGAGTAGTAGGAACATTTTGAATATTATTTTTGGTAATTTTGATACTCTGTTAGACCAAAGGAGAAACAATGTCCATGACGGTCTGATTAAAGCAAGATGTATTTAGAAGTATACAAGGGACTGGGCAGACAACTGCATCCCCCTATGTTGAGGGTTCAGACAGCAGCCCCTCACTGGCTTTTGAGGTCTCTTTTATGGGGAAGGGTTAGGGTTGATAGAAAACAGCTGTTGGGATAATGGCTGCTAGCACCTGGACAGAAGAGTGGGGAACTCAAGTCTCAAGGCCCTGGGGGGTAGTAGATAAGAGTGATAGTAACACCTGGATTGAAGAATGGATGATTTAGGGCTCAAGGCCGCCTGTGGGTGTAGATAAGTGCATGTGGAAGGGAAAATTATCGCAGATGTTAGGGAATTTAGCAAGGCAAAAGGGATGGGTATACATCATTGGGTAAGAAGTTCAGCATAGGTTGAAAAACTGGTTTGCAGGATACATTCATTAGGCTTAGGAAACAGAAACTTATTCATGTAAAGGTATGGAGACTTAGTAACAATGTATAACAATGTGGCTCCTTACCAATATGGCTCCTGTTTTGGTTTCACAACTTCCATTGGATTATTTTAGAATCTCCAGAGCTTGTTCTGTTAACTGGTCATTTAGAAGTGATATTAGTATAATCCCTAAGATCTGCACTTAGAGCTATGAATTATGCAAACAGACATTTCTCTAGTCTAGTAATCAACCTGTGGGTTGCAACCATTTGGGTGGGGGTTACATCACTGATATCCTATATATCAGATATTTACATTATGATTCATAAGAGTAATAAAATTACAGTTAGCAACTATCAACTAAAATATTTTTATGGGTGGGGGTCACTACACATGAGGAACTGTATTAAAGAGTCTCAGTATTGAAAGGTTGAGAACTGCTACTCTAGTCTTACTGCTTAGTAAAAAGCTTTGGTGTGAGGATATATTAGTACATACTGGTTGTAAAATTTTAAAAATATTTATTTATTTACTTATTTATTTACTTATGTATCTAGTTGTGAACCACCAGATGTCTATGCTGGGAACTAAACAGGTCCTTGGGAAGGCCAAGAAGTATTCTTAAACACTGAGTCATCCTTCCAGGACCTAGTACTCAAAATATATACAAGGAACATCTTAGTGTCCTAAACAAATTGGCTGATAATAGCCATGTTACAAGGTCTTGACAAATTAAATGTGTTCATGCTTATAAAATAATACAGTATTTGGTTCAGAGTTAATACTAAGTAGATTTTATATAACTATAAATAATAATATTAGCTCCTGCAATAATAACTATCATGACTGCTATAAGAGTAAGTACTCTGAACAGAGAAATGCTTCATATCTCTGTGAGTGCTTTACTGTTTGAATCTCTGTGTGCTTCCTGATCACTTCAAAGAATCTTTTATGTCAGTTTTCTTCATAGCTTGTCAATGTGGAAGTAGAAAATGTGAGATCTGCTTTTGCAACCTTAAATGTCCACAATACACAAAAAAATTTAAATTAAATGATTGGTCTATTTTCAAATCTCTCACACCAAGATACTGTGTCCATCTTATTTTGCTTCTTAAAGAGTTTTTCATACTGTCCTACTAAACTGTCTGTAGGTTGCATGAAGAAAGTCCTAAAGTATATCTAACTATGAATATTGATGCACTGGAGTGATACTTGAACTCAACATGCCAGCACAATGCTAAATACATAAGAGATTTTCTTCAAAGATCTAGAAAATTCATTTCAATGAAATAATCATAGTCTATTCAGAACAGTTAATTAATAAGTAGCTGACAATTAAGCATCTTTATTTACTGGAACTTGCTTCATGTCTTTCTTAATTGACTTCTTTATCTATCCATCCTTTCTCCATCTAACCACACATCAAACTAACCAGCCTATCGTTTCTTTTTTCAATAGTTTAATTTTTTAAAAAATTCTTATTACCTTCCATACACAAAGAATGTCATTGAATTTTGATGCTCTGAAAATATTTGGACATATAGAAAAATAATTAAGATAAGTTTTCTGTCTTCAAGTATATCACAATGCAAGAAGAATATACATTATATGTAAAAATGAGATATGCTATAGTAAAATAATATCTGAAGTGTTTAAGAATATAGATATATTCCAGGTGGCAGTGGCACACGCCATTAATTCCAGCACTTGGGTGGCAAAGGATCTCTGTGAGCTTGAGGCCAGCCCGGTCTACAGAGCGAGATCCAGGACAGGCACCAAAACTATCACAGAGAAACCCTGTCTCAAAAAACAAAACAAAACAAAACAAAACAAAAGAATACAGATATATGATCAAATCATGTTAAAGAAAAGACTTGAAGACATATAGCAATTCTGTAAGTTGTTATGGATGAATGAACTCTATATGTTAAAGAAAATCTTCACAGGCTTAACAAACACCATCCTCAATGATACACAGGTGTAAAGCCTATAATACTTGTGCTTTCTTCCTTGTATAGATGGAATCAAGTTGCTTTCATTTACCAAGAATGTCCCATAAGGTAAATGGTTCATATAAATGTAAATAGAGAGATTGCTTCAGTGGAAAAAAAAAACTTTGCAAAGGACTCTAGGAACTGATCCCATTTATATAAAAACATGCCTGAAGAAATCCATCCATTGGAACTTACTATCATAAGCATCTGTAACTGTACCAAATGACAGAGAACAGATTTCCTAAGTAGTCCATTGTTTCATATTTCATTATATTTTTCTACATAATAATTGATTTTATTTACTGATTAACTTAAAATCATCTTTCATGAATTTAAACA
Organism: Peromyscus californicus insignis; assembly: GCF_007827085.1. Taxonomy (NCBI): domain Eukaryota; kingdom Metazoa; phylum Chordata; class Mammalia; order Rodentia; family Cricetidae; genus Peromyscus; species Peromyscus californicus. The sequence continues at coordinate 70,344,940 of NW_026294391.1, read as the reverse complement.
TCTGGAAAGGCAACTTTCACTTGAGAGTTGATCTTTCTACAATGATTGTGTAGGCAATTATGGCCACTTATTGGCCTATGTGTTTGTGAGACTTACCAAAATAGAAAAGATGGACAGTACAATTGCTCTATAGATAAGGCACTTGCCACCAAGCATGATGACCTAAATTTGCTCTGAGACTCATTTGTGAAAGTATAGAAACAACTCACAAAGTTGTCTCCTAACTTCCATAGCACACTGTGACATGCATGTCTGTACACACAGAAAAAAAGGAATAAATTAATGCAATAAGGATAATTTTGTGGCTAAAGGATAATTTTTAAAAATGAAGACAATTTTTTTCCTCAGTAGCTCAAATACTTAGGGAAAAAGCCTTTATATCTATAAATTCATCATTTTTTAATTCAAAGAATATTTCTATAACATTTAAATGGTCAGAGGAATGTCATAATACCGAATTTCTCTCTATATATGCATGCTTAAAAATGAGAAATGGTTCTGTGCTTAAGAGCAATGGCTGCTCTTGCAGAGGACCCAGGTTTAATTCACAGCACCCATCTGTAACTCCAGTTTCATAGGATCTGACTCCTTCATCTGACTTCCCTGGGCTCCAGGCATACATGAAGACAAAAGACATAAAATAAGATAACACATAATACATAAAATAATAACAACAATAATAATAATGTGTTCCTTTTCTGCTTAAATTACTTTTCATGCATTTTTGTCATATTCTTTCCTTCCATGAACTCCTCTCATATCATTCTCACCTACTTACCCACCCAACCTAATGCTCTCTTTCTCTCTCTTCCTCTCTCTCAAAAATGAAACCGTGACAGCATGCACAAGGCTATGTACTATATCAAATCAGACAAAATACCAGCATGAAAAAGGGGAAATGGACACAAAATCTCACCCCTAATCAAAAAGCTTCTTGCAATTGATACCTGCTGGGAAGGGGTAAATCAGTTCTCTACTATGTAATGTCTCTGGGTACATCAACCATACACCAGGGCAGGCCCTGTACCCAGGAGTAAGCTGACCAACACAAAATGGACTCTATACTTTTTGGTGTGCTTTGTGTTGTTTTGTCTTACTTTGATACTTTCTATCATATATGTGTGTTTGTGCTTGTGTGTGTGTGTGTGTGTGTGTGTGTGTGTGTGTGTGTGTGTGTATTTTAAAAGGTATCTTTGTTTTATTTTCATTTATATCTTTAATATCTTCTGGAAGTAACGTGGAACAGCCCCATGGGGTAGTGCATGCCTTCGACCCCAGCACTCACAAAGCAGAGGAATTGTCTTAAAACATTAATAATAGTAATAATAACAAGAAGAAATTAATAAGTGTGTGAAATCATCACGTAAAAGTTTTCTATATTGCTTAAAATAGATCCATGCTGGTAAATGGGAGAAATGCCTTAATGTATATAAACACTAGAGAATTTAGTAAACAGTTATTCTAAAAATAAATTTATCTTCCATTGTGCATAAAAAGGATACATTATACTAGTTATTTTCTCCCATGCTTTCTTTTCCCTTAAGTAATGTGTAGTCTACCCAAAGGAAAAATAGCTCTGCTTCAAATCCATGAGTTTCAGCTAAAATGAAGAATGAAAACAGCAGAAATGTTAAATAAATATTCTAAATTTAAACAGGTAATTTACTTAATTTAGAACATTAAATAAAATGCTTCTCTCATATATATTATTATATGTATGAGTCTTTGGCTAGTATGTCTGTCTGTGCACCATGTGTTCTGGTGTCCATAGAAGCATTGGAATACCTGGAACTGGAATTAGAGATGGCTGTGAGCTGCCATGTTGGTGTTGGGAACTGAACCCAGGTCCTCTACTAGCTTAAGTCCCCTTAAACTCTTAACTACTGAGCCATCTTTACACCATCAGATATTTGTCACCTTGCAACTTTGCTAAGAATAAGGGCCAGGGTCAGTGTTGACTTTCATGGCTGAATCATTCCCTCACTATGTGTCTTGGGGAATGTATGTATCCTATCTGCTTATAAATGTAAATTACTTGCTTTGCACTATTGGGAGAACTGTAAAATTCAATGTTTAGCATAGGCAATGTATTTGTTTGTGTGGTGAGTATAAATTAAGTAACTAATTTTCAGATTAGCTCTTTCCTCTAATATGATTTTCTCTAACTTCGCTTTGACCTTTACTTTGAGTTTATGTAAAGTGTATGGTGGACTCTGGATTCACAATAGATTTTCTATTTTTTTGCACGAATCTTAAAAGTTCTTATTAATAAAAACAAACCCAGGAGCCAGGTACTGGGGTCAACGCTGGAAGATCGGAGAAGCAGAACAAGCCACAGTCACCTCACCTTGCCAGTTCCTCAGCTGATCCTGTTTCCTCAGACAGGAAGCCTCAGAGTCCTCATCCAGAATGAATCACAGCTGAACTGTTGCTCAAAAGCCTAAAAGCTTAATCAACTCTAGTTCCTGGTCCTCGCACCTTAAATAAATTTCTGCTTCCTGCCGTCACTTCCTGGGATTAAAGGCTCTTGTTACCATGGCTGGCTGTTTCCAGTGTGGCCCTGAACTCACAGAGATCCAGACAGATCTCTGCCTCTGGAATGCAAGGATTTAAGGTGTGTGTGCCACCAGTTTCTGACCTCTATGTCTAGTGGCTGTTCTGTTCTCTGACCCCAGATAAGTTTATTAGGGTGCACAATATTTTGGGGAACACAATATCACCACACTATTTCCATTACCCATGTTGGAGGTACATGTGTCAGTCTTATTGGAGTGAGCATTAATCTCTTTTCTTGAGAATATGGTCTGTGTTTTGGGTGATAACCACAAACAAGGAACTTCCTTTCCTTTCTTTCTGGAAGTAATTTCAAATTTGTTGCTTCCCTTATCTGAAGCAGAATTCAAGTTGACTGGTCATTCACACATCTGCTTAAACAGTGTGGTAGAACTGACAAGGCTGGTGATGGATCAATTGTAAGCGCCTGATATTGATGAGTTCATTTTTCTGCTTGTTATATTCATATGGCTAGAAGTTTCACAGGGAATTCATTGAGTCCATCGATAATTAGAATTTGAGAGACTACTGAAGAATCATTTCTTATTTTTGTTATCTTAAGTAAAGTTAAATTCTGCAAAAAAAGTTACACTTCAAATTCTAGATATTATATATATTGTCTGTGCATCGTTGTCAATGAAACTTATCTAACGAATAAATTAATTTGACATAAAATTTTCCTTATGCCTTTTCATATGCCTTTTATTTTATTTTGATTGTTAATGAATTTCTATGTAAAGTTTGTCCAGTCAATTAACAAGATTTAAGCAATGACCCATCCTCCACCCACCACACATCAAAATATACAGGACATTATGCCTACACTTGCATTTAACAAGAGGAAATTTGCAAACTCTTTTTGAATCCAGTGATAAATGTCTATATTTCCAACTACTTGTTAGGGTGAGACAGAAAGACACTCTATTCAGCAGTCTGAGTCATGCTGAAATTGTGTCTCAAAACCATCATTTTGAGAGCTGGAGAGATAGCACAGAATTCAACAGCATATATTGCTCTTTCAGAGGACCTGAGTTCAATTCCCAGCACTCATCTCATGTGGTTTGCAGCCAACCTATAACTGCCACTCCAGGGTTCTGACACCTCTAACCTCTCTGGACACTTGCACTCAAGTGTTCATACCCACATGCAGACACAGGTGATTAAAAATAACAATAATCTTTTAAAAATATCCTTTTGAGCTGAGCATACTGGCACATGTCATCTTTAATCATTGCACCTGGAAGGCAGAGGTCAGTGAACCTCTGTGTGTGAAACTCAACATGATCTAGCTAGCCAGGACTACATAATGAGATCCTGTCTCAAATATTTTTTGAAAGTAGTATTTATATGTCAACTCATGGAGACTTAAAGAAGATTGATGTGAAGTGAAGGGCAAAATGATTCTGTTAATGAAGGATAAACATTATTACCTAGTCTGGCTTATCCATGCTAAGAGAAACACTACATTATTACATAAAGGGGAAATGAGTTCGGAATTATATGTGTAATAATAACCCTTAATTCTCTCTTTCTTGATGGCTCTTCACAGGTATTAGAGGTGAGGTGGGATTTTTCTGTTATGCAGATAAAAAACACCATCTTAGCTGATATCATAATTTTATAAAGATTATGACTCCTTTGGAGGACCTGAGGAATATAAGGCCAATGACACCTTAAATTCATAAATTGCATACTTCTGTGTATGATATAAGTGTCATGATAAAACTATTACAACCTTATCCTTAGAGTCTATGTTAAGAAATAATTATGTGCTAGCACTTTATGAAGTATTGCAATCTAGATAAATAAGAAAAATAAATTCTGCTGATTTGCTATCTTCTAACTAGAAGTTAGATTCTAAACTCCTTGAGATTGTGGAGAATGCAGAATAAATTAATGTCAGCACCTAACACAATGATTGTTTTGCATAGAATGTAGACAGTAGGTAATACCAAAGTAATCTTACAGAGAGAAAACCTTGATAAAGGGTTGATAATGTGCTTTTAGACCACCAATATTAAAGAATAACCTGCAGGTATTCTTTGATAATAGTCAATCTACCCCAAACACAATAAGATTATTCCATACCAAAAAAATATGAGCTACATTTTGCTCTCCTCCCAGGAAATTTCTGACAATATGTATGTATTTGGAAATAATGTTTTTAAAGTTGTAATAAATTTTTGTCATTCTAAAAAGCTCATTCCAGTATGACTAATTCTTTAAGAAAAGGAAATGTGGATATAGATAAGCTGCTTCTTAACAAATTCAATTATGAAAGGAAAATATATATGCAGTTACATTGAAGTTGAATAAACTTGCATAAAGAACTGTTAACTCTATTTTGCAAGCTATAAAGGGGAAAACACTCACCAATTTTATAAAAATCAATACACATATTTTATATATACTCTTGCACTTTGAATACCTCTTACCTTCTGCTTATCTTTCAACCAGGTTTATCATTACACATACAAGTATATAGTGAAGTAAAAAGCTTTTAACATTTGCTTTCTTCTGACTGTTTTATTTGGTTAAAGTAATTAAATATAATTGAAGTTCTCAGAAATACTTTTCTTATTTAAAAGTTGCATCAGGAAAACTGAAAATTCATTAAATAATTTTCAAACAATTACTATGTGTTTGTCTTTCTGCTCTAATATACATTTCCATATATGTACTCAATTTTGGTCATATTTCAAATACTCTCAAACTGATGTTCTCATTAAGACACAATTCAACAGAATCATTTCAAAGTGATTTTAGTGCAAATGTAAGACAATGAATTAAATACCTACGTTGCTTTTAATTATAGCTACATTAAGTGGAATTGACTTTCTATAGTTTAATAAACTACTTGGAAAAAGACCAGATGCAATCATTTTAATTGTTATTTTATTATTCTGCAAAATCACATATATAAACTAACACAATTTAGTTCTGAGAGTACATGATACTTTTCAGTTATATTACAGCATTTCTCTGTTAAAATCTCATGTCTGATATAGACATTGAGTACATGTATTCTCTCTCAATTTATAGAAATATAATCTTTAAAGCAAGATAAATACAATCATTTTCTTTTAATCATCATGTGATTCGATAATGTCAGTCACTTACTATGAATCACTGTTATGGAACATTATTTTAACTGGGCAAAGATGTTTTACATTTGTTTATGCTGTGGAATATAACTTTATCTGTGTAAATGTGTGTTACTTTTGTTTATGATGCATGTTTTAATTCTGAAAACATGTGCTGCATTTGTTTCAACTTGCCTGCCTAAGGCAAGTGATTGGTCTAATAAAAAGCACAATGGCCAATAGCTACACAGAGAAAGGATAGTTGAGACTGGTGGGCAGAGAGAGTAAATAGGAGGAGAAACCTAGGCTCAAGTAGAAAGATGAAAGAAGGAGGAGGAGAGACCTAGGAACATGCCTAGGGCAAGAAGTCAGGCAGATATCAGCCAGTCAGACATTAAGAAGCAGTAAAAGTAAGATATACAGAAGTAAGAAAGGTAAAAATCCCCAAGGCAAAAAAGGTGGATAAAGAGAAACAGGTTATTTTAAGTTAAAGGAGCTAGCCAGGAATGCACCTAAGCTAGGTCAAGCATTTCATAACTAATAGTAAGTCTATATGTCGTGATATGGGAGCTGGTTGGTGGCCCAAAAGAAAAGGCCTGGTACAGATTATTTAGACTGTTCTATATAAAAATTATTAGCAATACAAAGTCGTGAAAATTTTTATTGGCATGTATTCATTGTATAAAGTAATGGAATTTGTGAACATTTTCATTCACATATATCATATATTTTGTCTATACTCTCTCCTCCATCAATACCTTCCTGTAAATACTTTTGTTATGGTAATAGTGAACTTTTGTTTATTTGTTTTCTTTTTTTATCTAGTGTTTGATTTTTATATTCTATATCAGTGCTATTATATAATATACTCCCTTTAAATTCTTTAGATATTATCAACTTTAGATGTTAGAACAAACTTCAAATAAGAGATTTTAAGTTGTCATTGTTTGAATATAACACATGGACTTCCACAACCAGTTTGTATTCTATTTTGTCCCTAAGCATGTTTATTATTGTGGGTTGGACTAGACAGAACTGGCTGAATGTACAATGGCTGGAAAAATAACTACCTGGCACCAACATATTAAATGGTACACCTCTTTTTTACTCTATGTAAAAATTCTTTCTCCTTGATTCTTATAATCACAAAAGAATTAATCTGTGAGATACATAGTTTTAGCAAATTTATTTAGTGTAGCATATCATGCACTCCAAGAAGAGTTTGGATAGGCTCTTCAAAAGGGGTGTTTAGCATCCGAGTGGGTTATATACTGTGGGCTTTTAGGAATTTTATGAATATTTATAAAGTGTGGGCAAATTTATAGGGTTAACATAGACCTCCTTCTTTTTCCTCTGCTGATCTGGAAAGGAGCCCTCTGTTAGGTTAACTGTTCCCATGATCCTTCTCAAATCCTCACCAAAAGGAGGTCAAAACCACAATACAAAAAGTATTTAAATGAAACCACTTGTATACCCTTTGTTTGGGTGCATTACTTGAAATTGAGGAAACCCATTGTGTTAGTTTCTCAGAAAGTGGAAAGAACATAACTTGCCATCCATTACCCCTCCTTACCCCCAGTTTGCTCATGTAGATCTCATCCACTTCTCTGTTGTTTGGTGACCCCTGTATCTTTCTTAGGGTCCTCTTTACTAGGTAGCCTCCCTGGAATTGTGAGTTGTAGTCTAGTTATCCTTTGCTTTATATCTAGTATCCACTTATGAGTGAGTACATACCATGTTTATCTTTCTGAAACTGGGTTACCTCACTTAGGATGATATTTTTTAGTTCCATAGTTTGCCTGCAAACCTCATTCAATGCAATCCCCATCAAAATCCCATTACTAGCTTTTTCTAATACAGTAAACTTTAACCTGTCTTGGAACCAGTATAATCCTTGAACATAAAATTAACACTAACTGGTAACAAGAACATACTTGTTACTTCACTATCTAGAATCAGAAGCCTCTCATAAAGTTTCTGTAGGTTATTATGATTTCCTCAAATTTTGGTTCATAATTAATTTTACAACTATGACTTTAACAAGATAGCACTAGAAAAACAAGTTATGCATTTCATCTTTTATAAAGTGAATGAGGTTGGAGAGATGGCTCAGTGGATATGAATGCTTCCTGATCTTCCAGGTTCTGCTCTGAACACCCACATGATGTCTGAAAACCATTAATAACTACACTCCCAGGAGATATGATGCTCTCTTTTGCCTCTATGGGCACCAGGAACACATGTGGTACACATACATACACACAGAAAAAATATTCATACACATAACATAGAAATAAATTAGTCATTTCTAATTTTTAATTAAAATACAATTATATTTTATCCTTTCCTATTTCTCCTTCCATCACCTCTCATATACAACCACCCCCCCAATTCTTTCACTAATTCAAGACCTCTGTCCTCTTTTTCTATAATTGCTATCACACACACACACACACACACACACACACACACACACACACACAAAGCCACACTCACACATGTACTCCTAAATATACAAATATAATCTGTTCAGTATGTATACTATTACTTGTATGTACATGGTTTCAGTGTAGAGTTCCTCATTTAATTTATTAATTAATATATTTTTAAAGGAAAGAAAGCTATGAGCCAGGCAAGGTGTCAGAAGCAGGGGGATCTCTGCAAGTTTAAACATAGCCTGGTCTACATAGATGATTACAGGTCAACCAGGGGCTACATAGTGAGACCCTGTCTCAAATAGGGGGTGAAATTGAATTATGAATTTCTATTCTTTGTGTGTATAAGCATGCATACTCATATCTGTGCACATGTTTTGTGGGGGTCAGAAGTAAAAACTGTGCATCTTTCTCACTTGCTTGTCACATTATATTTTGCAATCTGATCTCTTATTGAACTGGGAGCTCACAAATTCTGCTAGAATGTCTGGTCAGTAAGCTTCCTCCTCTGCATTGCTAATGCTGCTGGGATTATGGGAACCTGGTGTTATTCCCCCATTTTATATATATATATATATATGCTTTATTTATTCTTTCATGTATACAACCTATTTTGTTCTTATCCAACACCTGTGAATCTCCACTCTTTGACAATTGAATGGGCCTTTTTCGGGGGCCACGTAAGAAAACACCAATATTTACCTTACAATTCATAAAAGTAGCAACATTGCAGTTATGAAGTAGTATGAAAACAATTTTATGGTTTGGGGTCACCACAATATGAAGAATTGTATTAAAATGTTTCAGCACTGGGAAGGTTGATAACTACTGATCTAAGACAATCCCTGAAATAAAATTAGTGCTACCCATATGTTCATGGGTGTGGAGCCCTATACAGGGGGACGGGCAACCTGTCTATGAATTTTGAATAGATATTAGGTATCAAACTCAGGCCTTCAAGCTTCCATGGCAGGTACCTTACCAACTGAACCATCTCTCCAATCTCTAGAGGATTTTTTTTTTTTTTTGATTTTCCGAGACAGGGTTTCTCTGTGTAGCTTTGCGCCCTTCCTGGAACTCACTCTTTAGCCCAGGCTGGCCTCGAACTCACAAAGATCCGCCTGCCTCTGCCTCCCGAGTGCTGGGATTAAAGGTGTGTGCCACCACCGTCCAGCTCTCTAGAGTTATTTTTTACACTAATATTTCCTTAATTATTTCATATTTGGTTCTGCTGTCAACTACATCTAAGAAGAAAGACTCAACAATACCATAGGCAATGTATTTTGTATCTTTCCTTCCCTGTGCTCCTAAGAGTGAGCAGTTTCCTGGCACAGAATTGGTATTAAGTCAATGTAATCTTAGTGAATATTATAAATGATTCAACTATTAACAAGGAATATAAAGTTTTGTGACTGGAGAGGAAAAGCAATTGAAGATCTATCCATACATTCACTAAATATATTTGTATTTTAATTAGCACCACGTAAAATTACCACTTAAAAAATGCTTTTCTAATATTTGGAACATAGTACATAAAGTAATGCAAAAAAGTCATGAAAAATGAACACACTCCTGAAGATAGACCTCTCATCTTTCCATGTAGAGACTAAATTTTAGTTTTATTAGTAAAATGTTTTATTTTGTGTAATATATGGAAGAGACATATTTTTGCTTTATGTATTCCTACATATTGTAATTACATAATGCTTTATATACTCTTTCAAATATTCACTCTAAGACAATCTACACAGTTCATGATAGTCACATTACTTGGCTATCTTTTTCACACAGCTGTTAAAACAAAATTTCCTTTGGATATCATTTATACTCATTTTATAATGAGCAATTGAAAAAAAACTGCCTCAGGATTAATTGTTTAGGCAGCATTTAGAATGTAAATATATCCATGGAAGTTATCTTATTCTAGTTAGAATAGCAGCCTTTCATTTTATCCTTGACTGACTGTGGACCTGAGCCCCTGAAGTAAACATCATGAATCATTTGCTGCTCATTTTTCTCTGAACACCTTTTATGTTGAGCCTGTCACTTTGATTTATATTTGATTTTATTCTTAATTACACTAAAAGTAAAGTATTTACTGAAATTCTATATGTTAATTGATAAAATAAATAAGACATGTAGGTTTCACTGTCATCTTTCAGTTTTATTTATTTGAAGTATATTGTAACACATTTAAGTGGTTCTATTTAATTTCATTCTGCCATACCTTCCACAGAAAAATATAATTTAAGCATGGATAAGAATTAGGCTATATTGAGAATTACAAAGAAATCCTTTCAAAATCAGGATTAGCTTAAACACTATTCAACTCTGCTTAAACAGTAGAAAGAAAGGAAAGTGTGCAAATAATGATCTTCCAACATATAAAAACATAACTAGGCTAAGTAAATTGCTCCTACAAATGTTTGTCTCAGACAAGAGGAAAAAAAATAATTACCATAAAAACCATTAGTTCTTCTTGAATAAGCAGTCAATATAGGTCCTGTGGGTGAAAGCTGAAGATTGAAATGGTTTGTGTTGGTTTTCAAAATATGACCAGGATCCTGACCTTTCATGTTTAACTTTTCTATAGTTTATCTTTTTATTATCTCAAGCATTGTATAAGTTATGGATTTGCTGTGGTAATGGACATCTGAATTTATTGGAAACTATAAGACAAACTCTTGTAGCAATTTTGATAGAGAGATAGCTAGAAATGTGCAACAAGTAAGCACCAAACTATTTTTTATATAAAATGTAAAATATTAATCTAAACAATAGCAAAGTAAGTCTTATTGTACACATGGTAGATATCATTACCTTTAGAATAATTTTTGTTTTAAAAATTTTTATCATATTGATCTAGGTGTTTGTGTGTGTATATGTGTGTGTGTATATATATGTACATGTGTACATGCACATGGGGAATTCAAACCACAACTTTTGAGAGTTCATTCTCTCCTACCATTGGCATCCTGGGGTTTGACTGCAGTTCCTCAAGGTTCATGGTAAGTTCCTAGAAGTCACAGTCTATTTTCAACTCTGGCTTCTGACAGCTTCTGTTCATAAGTACTACATAAATCATAGGAAACAGTAAAATTGTGTATAGTAGCGAATAGTAATTGTGAAACCCTAAACAGAAAAAATTCATTGTTCCTTCTAGTTTCAACAAGCTATGACTCTCACTATTATGTTTATTGTATATCAAATACTCCCTTTCTACATATTCTGTCTTTTATATCTCCTCTTATCCCTCTATACTTTTCCTAATCACCATTAACTTAATACTGAATCTCTCAATGCATAACTCTATGACTTTTTAACATGCGTTCCTAACTTTTAGAATAAAATAGGTAGAAGAAAATAAATCTCTACCTACATTTGAAAGACAAAATCCATCAGTATATTCATGATTTGGAATCTTTATTTTGTAATTTCATGTCCATTGTGCATTCTATGTTATAATATATTTGCATGCCATATGAAAATAATGTAGTAAACATTGTGATTGACAATTTCTGAAATAATGAAGTGTCTACAAGTTTGACTGATAGTTTAGAACCTCGGTGATGTTGGAAGATTGGAACATTGCAGATCAAGAGCCTAATTGTATCTTCAACTTCCGTTGGACCTCTCCCCTAAATAGACTTTCTTATTTGCCTCTGTGTCAGATCCAAAATCATGTGACTAACAGATAAATATCTTTGGAATTTATTAACTTAGCAGACCATTAGCTTCCACCAGTCTAAAAGCCAAGAATGTCATCAGCTAGCATCTGAGAGTTATAGCTGAGATTTCTCTGCTTTGTTGTAAGCTTCCTCTTTGATGTTTCTACCAATATATGTAAAAGTGTCTTTATTTAGGACTTTAATGATTCCGTTACTATAAAAAATTCTTCATGAAATGATTTCCATGTTGAAACAAAGAATTTGGGTAACTTATGTCTGTGTTCCCAGGCAATGGTCATTCATATTAAGCACCAGAATAAACTATCTCTTATATTTTTTAGGTAAGAGTAGTATCATTCTGGCAATGATAACCTTAAATTGTACTCTAAAACAAAGTTGAAGTCAAAAATAATGTTGCCATGACTTATGTTGATAACATTACTAGTTATTCATTAGCAAATTACTAGATCCTATACTAACTACTTGACACATATTTTCACTTTTTTCTAAAGGTTTTTGAGGAAAGTAGGCTGTCTTAGAGTTTCTATTGCTATGAAGAGACACAATAAAGCAAGTATTGAAAGACAAAGCATTTAATTTGGGGCTTGCTTAGAGTTTTAGAGGTTTAGTCCATTATCATCATGGTGAGGTGACATGCAGACAGGCACTGGATCAGTAGCTGAGAGCTACATCCTTATCTGTAGGCAGAAAGAACAAGAGACTCTGGGCTTGGCATGGGCCTTTGAAAGCTCAAAGCACACGCCCAGTGACATACTTCCTCCAACAAAACCACACTTCTTAATCTTTCTAATCCTTTCAAATAATGCCACTCCCTGGTGACTAAACATTTGACTATATGATCCTATGGGGGTAATTCTTATTCAAATCATCAGAATCACTAAATCAATTATTTAAATTATTTACTTATTTTGAAATGAAGTCACACTATATAGCCCAGGTTGGCCTCTGACTCACAATTTTCTTGCCTCAGCAGGCCAAATTTTAAGATCACGGTGACCAGAGGTGGTCACTCTGTTCTCTCTGCTCCTACAGCTTATCACAGACACTGCCAAACCCACCAGCTTTCAGGCCTTGGCCAAATTTGAGCACACCTTTATTGTCATCTAGCCAGATGGTGTGCATCAGGGCCTGGCAAGAGAGGTCATCAAGCAGTTTGAGCAGGAAAGGTTGCACCTGGTGCCCATGAAGTTCCTTCAGGCTTCAGAAGATCAGCTGATGCAGCACTACATTGACCTGAAAGACCATCCTTTCTTCCTAGGGCTGGTGAAGTACATGAAATAAGGGCCTGTGGTGACCATGGTCTTGGAGGGGCTCAATGTGGTTAAGACAGGTGACACTATGAGACACCATACCTGCTGATTCTAAGCCAGGCACCATTCAAAGAGATTTCTGCATTCAAGTTGTCAAGAACATCATTCATGGCAGTGATTCAGTGGAAAGTGCTGAGAAACAGATCAGTATATGATTTAAGCTAAAGAATTGATTGACTACAATCATGTAGTCATGATTGTGTATATGAGTAGAGGTGGATAAAGCAGCATTGCTGATGGATCCCTGGACACAACTCTTCATTCCACTGAGTGCATGTATCATCTTTTCTAAAATATATTTATCAGTAAAGAATTTGGACCTTGAAAAGTAAAAGATCACAGGCATTCACTATCACATGACAAATATTTATTACTTAATGGTATACTGCTACAGAAGCCACTGATAATAGATGAAACAGCATTCCCAAATTGTTGTGGAATATCACTTTAACTAAGCAAAGATGTGTTAAAATTGTTTACGCTGCAGAATATTACTTTAACTATGTAAAAGTGTGTTGCTTCTGTTTATACTGCATTTGTTTAATTATGTAAAGATGTGTTGCATTTGTTTCACCTTGCCTGCCTAAGGCACCTGATTGGTCTAATAAAAAGCTGATCAGCCAATATCTAGGCTATTATTGTGTGTATTAGCAGAGGTGGATAAACTGATGGATCCGTAGACACAGCCCTTCATTCCACTGAGTGGATGGATCATTTTTTTTCTGAAACATATTCACCAGTAAAGAATTAAAATTCACCAGAACTTAAAAAAGAAAAACCATATGGCAGGCAAGCTACAAAGTTTAAACAGATTTCTGGAGTAAGAGAAAAGAGAACAGAAGGAAAAAAAAGGATGCTGTTTTAAATTTATATGAAGATGAGACACACAGCTGACAAGCAGCCACACATTAGGGAGGGAGCCTTCAGGAAAAAGTAATAAGGCTCAAAATGTTGATGTCAAATCCCAAAGTGTTAAGGAAAGCATACTTAGGGATAATATAATACAGGCAGACCTAGCATGGCTGTGGCTCAGAAACTACAGGATCAGCAGCAGAGAAAGTAGAGACCAAATTATTCAGTCTTCTTCTTTAGCATATTTTAGGTTTTCACTAGACTAGAGATTGTAATGTTTAAACCATGGGTTGGCTAGGCTGAATTATCTATCTATATAAAATCTAAAATCATTTATACAGAAAACACATGTGATAGATTTTAATATTGTTTTGGAAATTTAAGTGTGTAGTTATACATATGTGTGTGTTCTGCTTTGTGTATTTCTCATCCTAGTTGAACAGTATGCAATCAAATTGCTTATCCAAGTATGGTGTACACTTTGTACATTTATACACATTATAAAACTGTTCATCAGAATTATTTTTTACATATACTTACTATTGATTAATTTGAATTATATACTTCTAAGTGTGGATATGTATTTTATTTTTGTTTGGTTCTTTTTTTCTTTTATTTATCTATTCAGTAAATATTCTCTTATTAAACTAAATAATATAGTTCCAAATGTAGTATTCAACACCTTATTATAAAATGATAATGCTTGAAAGACATTTAGTCAAAAATTAAAACAAATTTTAGAAGAAATACAGAATCCTTGTGTCAAAATAATAAGGTATATATGTAAGAAGTGAGTTACTTTTCAATTCTTTTTCTCAAATTCTATTTGTGTATTGTTACCAGCATTCATCGCCAAATGTTTTCAGAGCTCCACATTACCTACAGGAAAAAGCACAAACTTGTCAGCCTGGGGTCTGAGGTCTTATGATTTAACCTACAATCTTCCCCTCTAGGAACCAATACAATCACTACATTCTGAACTTTGTATCATAACTTTCAAAAATAAAAAATTGCCTCTAAGAGGGTGTAAAGCAGTATAAATATAAGTACAAATTAGGACAACTGCCTGGATAGACTACCTTCTCTAATTTGCAAAATTTACCTTAAAATATAAAGGTAAATTCAAGTATAGTCATTCCTTTATATATTTTATCAACTGTATAAATAAAATATATATACTCAATTTTCCGGCCTGTACTGATTTGATTTTATTGTCAAACATTTATTGATTATTTCAGCAATGTCTTGTTTATGGTGAATATCCAGTTTTGGATTGGTATGTCTTTTTTATTGACTTCTGAGTCTTTTGTCTAGGATCCTTTCTTCCTTGGAGTAATATTTCCATTTTTTTAATTTTTAAAATAAACTTTATTATTACACATATACAAATATAAAACATTGTACACAAATATTAACCTGATCCCAAACCTGGAATTCTCCATGAACTTCAGTATAGTTAGGTTAGCAATACTGAAGCTGTTGAGTTTTACATTAGATTTTACAATTTCACTATGTAATTTATTTTTGTGTACTTATCTATCAAAACATGAAAAACAATCATGACAGAATTAGAACCAGAAAAACAATTAGATTATATCATCTTTTAAAACTCATGCCCATCACCTTCAATTTAGTCCCTCCTTCTTCACTAACATTTAGCCCTTCTTCTCTTTTCCATATATTATACTGAAGCCACAGGTACATTTTTCTACAAATACACATAAATTAGTGACTACATTTCACATTCAAGGAAGAACATGTACTTTTTAAAATTTTGAGACTATATGATTTCACATAATATCATTCATTGTAAGACCATCCATTTCATCCACATTTTATTACATTTTACTTTAGAACTTAAAAGTACTCAACTATTTTATATATAGCATTTTCTTTGTCCAAATATTTTAAAGGCTTCTCTATTGGGCTAGTTTATATTTTGATTTCTATATGAAGAGTTTTCATTGTTGTTTCTCCTCTTTTCTTTAAAAAAAACCTGTATGTCATTCTTATACATCATCAATGTTATAAACTCAGTTGTGCAAACATTATTCCAATATCCTTTATTTTATCTTTGTGTTTAAATATCTATAGATATTATTGGGGTTGTGATATTAAAATATCTCAAAATGACAAAAACAGGAGGTAGAAAATGGCTACATACATTAATGTAAAAAAGAAAACAAAAACAAAGTAAAGTTACCAGTTTCTTTCTTGGCTAAAAGTTAGAAATGTCCTTGAGAATGTAATTATCATTGTCCTTCCCATAGGCCATAGATGCCAGAAGTATCTAAACCAAAATAGTGTCTGCTTTTGCCATGGCTGGAGGCTGGAGATGCCAGTAAGTGGGTCTTATTTTCCCTTATCTCTTTTCTCTAAAATGTTATCATTTTCCTGGAAACCATTCTGAGGACACTATCAAATCCACAGGTACCTAATACTTGGAATGAAAACAAGATTGACCCCCATGCACACTTTCTTGCTTTCCTCCATCCACCAAAGCCTTATTACTCCAAGGCAATGAGTCTTAATAGTACTCCATTCTGTGGGACCCTTCTTCCTATAAGGGAGATTTATCTTCTTTCTCTCCCTATTACAAATACTTCTTTCTAAATATTATCATTTGTGGTCATTGACTTTTATTCTCTGAATTCGTTAAACAAGAACCCCAGAACTTCTGACTTTGGTTGGTTTTGGTGTCCATTAAGTGATAAGAATCCTAGATGCTTGAGCTAAGTGTCAAAGAGCTGAGAAAGGTTCAGTTGCTCTCAGACATCTCAAAATTCCCATATTAAAATGAGTTTTTTTCCCCTCAGATTTAGAATTTATTTTAGAGTGAGGTCATTAGAATTCAAAGAAAACAATCACAGATGATAAGAGCAATTTGTCACCACATAATAGAAATAAAAAACTAAGCTACTGAAATTATGGTGGTGATCTCTTTTATATAAGGTAAAATTTTGGTACTGTTTCCAAGAATTGTATTATTACTTTGTGTTTCTTTATGTGTGCATATGGTATATACCTATGTGCATGTGGTATATGTGTGTGTATTTGTATGCATTTTTATGTTCAGGGGCATGTGCTCATGTGGAATCCAGAGGAGGAATTTTGATGTTCTGTTTTATCATTATTGTACGTCATTCGGTAGAGATGAGGTTAATCACTGAATCTGGAGATTGCTCACTTTTCAACAAACCCCAATAATCCTCTTGTTTCCATCCTGTTTTTTAGAGTTACTTGTATATGTATCCATGTCTGGCTTTGTGGATGCTAGGATCTGAACTCAAGTCCTTGTACTTCTATAGGAACCATTATTACACACCGAGCCATCTATTCAGCCCCAAATATTATTTTTACTGAAAGTCTTCTAGTTGAGAATGTAGAATAGGGCTAGATGACTTGCTAGCAGATATGAAAGGTCCTAAGTTTTATTCTTACTTTCTTGGGAAAATAAAAATTCCATACAAGTATTCTATATCTGTGAATTAGAAATAACATTTTTAAGATTAAAAGCTGTTGATCTTACATGTCAAGCTCTTCCATCTAGATATACAATTGACTGAGATGGAATTTTAGAAGATAAAAAAGCTTGTTTGTTGTGATGTCTGTCATACTTACCATGATGTCCTCAAAAGTCTTACAAGGAAAAATTAATCTTCTTAGCTTCATATTTAGCTGCTAATTTGGGGAGTTCTGAATAATCAACTGAAGTCCACATACATAGTAGGCAAGTATTCTAACAATGATCTAAATCCTCATTCTTATACAATTGATTTTATAAAACACCATTTTTACTACAAAAAAAAATACCTGTAGGTTGGAGGCAGAAGTTTCTGTCCTACCAGAAACTTCCAAATACCTGGCAGCCACTTCCCAAATAATTGACTCAGAGTCTTAATACTACTTATAAATGCTCAACGGGTAGCTCAGGCTTATTTCTGACTAGCTCTTACACTTAAATTAACTGATAATTCTTATCTATGTTTGGCCACATGGCTTGGTACCTTTTCTCAATATGACGTTCTCACCTTGCTTCCTCTGCATCTGGCTGGTGGGTGACTCCTGACTCTGCCCTGATGTTCACATACAAAGTAGACAACTATTCTAACAATGATCTAAATCCTCATTATTATACAGTTGATTTTTTTGAAACCCCATTTTTACTACAAAAAAAAATCTGTAGGTAACTATGGTGGTTTGAAAGAAAAGGCCCCCATAGGGAGTGGCATTATTAGAAAGTGTGGCCTTTGTTGGAGTAGGTATGGCCTTGTTGAAGAAAGTGAGTCATTGTGGTGGTGGGCTTTGAGGTCTCTTATGCTCAAGTTATGCCCAATGACATTGTTTTCTTCCTGTTGTTTGCAGACCAAGATCTAGAACTCTCAGTTCCTTCTCTAATACCATGTCTGTCTCAGTTCTTCCATGTCCCACCATGATAATAATGAACTAAACCTCTGAAATTTTAAGTCACCCCAAATAAATGTTTTCCTTTATAAGAGTTGACCTGGTTATAGTATCTCTGCACAGAAAATAAGACAGTAACAATTTCTGTGTCATCATCTATATATTTTAAAAGCTGACAGCTATCTAATAATGTCAAATCATCTCATATTAATAAGAATCATTTTATTAATTTTTAATTCATAATTAATTGATTTTCTAATTAATTTTCTTATTTACTTTTGCAAAGTAAACTGATATGCCAAAAGGGAAAATATTATTTAAGAGAACATATATGAATTATGAGTCACAAAAATACAATCTCACAAGATATAAAACAATATAACAAAAATAATAATAACAACAACAGTAACAACAGACTTTTGTACAGATCTCTTCAAAGTGAGTGAAATGTGCTTAGACTGACAGAGGGACTAAGATTATGTGGCGTATTTCCTTTCCATTAATTTTTTTTAAATATTACTTCATCATTTCCCTCATATAGGATGCTTTTTACATTGCTTTTGTGCTACATACATTCTATTGCCTCAAATATAATTGTTTTGATAGTCAAGCTATCTAGCATTTTTAAATATTCATAAACATTTCTAATTAGATACAATAAGTAAATAAAATTTAGCTTGAAAAGCAACATGTTCTTGAGAAACTGAAATCACAAGAAAGCACAGAGACCCCAATAACCGGCACCGACTATTTTATTAATAAGACCTTTTAACATTCGTGTTACAGATTTGATTTTTTTTTACTCCATATCATCCTTCAGTTAACAAGGCAATGCAGCATGGCTGAAACTATCTTCAATGTCATGCTCCATAAAGCAAGTAAATCATATCGATTTCTCAGGCTTTTCCAAGGTAGAGAATTTCAGATAACAAGCTGCAATGAAAACATAGTAGCACATTGTTTTGTATATTTCATTGACAATTTTCTTGTAAAAAGGTTTACAAGAAACACACCAAAAGACATTTCTCCTTTAGGTGGCTCTTTTTTCTAGATAATGCCAGATAATTGTGTGTGTGTGTGTGTGTGTGTGTGTGTGTGTGTGTGTGTGTGTGTGTGTGTGTGTGTGTGTCCGTGTCCTGTATATTTCCTGTGTGGGAAAATAAGGTATAAAGGTATAGCCATTAAAGACAGCATGTGTCGCCGGGCGGTGGTGGCGCACGCCTTTAATCCCAGCACTCGGGAGGCAGAGCCAGGCGGATCTCTGTGAGTTCGAGGCCAGCCTGGTCTCCAAAGCGAGTTCCAGGAAAGGCGCAAAGCTACAGAGAAACCCTGTCTCGAAAAACCAAAAAAAAAAAAAAAAGACAGCATGTGTCATAAAGTCAATTTCACAGGCATGATATAGTCAATCTAATCTTTGGAATTTAGCAAAAGACTTTGAAATAAATGGCTCCAATTTGATTAAGTCACCTTAAAATTGATAAAATGATTTTTCTCAAATATATATCTCTGCTTTGTGTTACTGTTTCTCAGCACAGACTATTCATCTTTATTGTAAAGTTTTGGATTCTGGTCCCTTTAATTCACACTTTGAAATCATAAATCAAATCACTAACAAGTCTATTAACCATGTTACATACTCTGAAAACAATGCATAGAATGCATATCTGTATCTATAAAGTATGAAAGATTCTGCTACGTATAAATAGAGTCTCATACAGAACACTTAGAAGGAAAATAAATCTTATTAACTTCATATTTGTTTGATGATTTGGGGAATTCTGACTAATGAACTGATGATGCACATAGTAAGCAAGAATTCTAATACTGCTCTACATCCTCATTCCTATAGAATTGATTTTTCAAAACGTGATTTTTACTATATAAAATATATATTTTGCATAAAATTACATTCAGAACCATTAAAAGTATAACCTACATTATGGAAGAAAATATTAAAAATAGAATATGAATCTAGTGTCAAAATACACAAAACTATACTGCAATAACAAATCAAAACAACTCAATTTAAAATGCACTCATTGTTGTTAAAATAAAGCATCTGAACCTGGATATGTTTTTGCAATAGATTTTTAATAGGATCTTGCTATGTAGCCCAGCATGGCTATGAGCATATGATCTTCCAATCTCTGTGTCTGCAATGCTGAGACTCCAGTACTGTACCAGCTTTCTTGGCTTGACACTGGATACTTATAAATAAAAGATGCTTATTGAGTTTTAGAATACTAAATCTATAGCTTTGCATTGTTTTCAGTCACTAAAATTGCGATCATGTGTTATGGAAGCTACAAGAAACAACACAGGTAGGGTAATTGCATTATTTGTCAAGATCTCTTCACAACTATAATCACATGTACTACTTTACCTTCTCATTACTGTACTGTAAGTTTCTTTGTAAAGAGTATGTGTTAGTGCCTTATAAGTTTACTATACAATACATAGAAAATGGAGCATTTATATAAGCTACTTGTCAATAGTGTTGACAATTGAGCCTAACAGTATTCTATAATGCATTAATCAATTTATTTTCTTGTAGGAAGAAAATATTATTTAACTCAGATTTATAGGCTGGAATATCCTAATCATGCTGTCCCATATGTTCAAACTGTGATACAGAATCCATTGGATTGTGCATAACATTGTAGAGCAAAGCGCTACAAGAGAGCTAGTTACATGCAAAAGGGATCAAACATTTCAAATTGTTTTACATTGCAAAAACTCTAGTGAGAAGATCTAGTGAAACCTACAGTAATCCTGTCTGAAAATAGTGATTTTCAATAACCTGATTACCTTCTACTCAATTAAAATTCATAGTACAATTATTTGAACAATTTTACATATTCAAAACATTTCTAGTTAGATACAATAAGTAAAGACCATCTTGAAATAAAAAGGGTCCCTAATAAATTGAAATCACTAGAAAGCACAAGGATTTAATTTATTTTAATGCTGTTTCATTTGTCAGTGAGCAAATTACTGCTTCATAGAGGAAGCTATCTTGGGAACCACATTTCCAAAACTTGAAACCTTGAGAAAGGTACTCAAAGTATATCTAAACCAAAGAATGAATGCCTTAAAGAAACATTTATCAAGGAAATGTATAAATACCAGGAAACACATGGAAAAAATGCCTAATACCATTAATATTTAAAAAGAGTCAGATCAAAACCAATATGAAGTACTGCTTCATTCCAATAATAATTGGTACATTAAAGAGATACAAAGTATGTTTTGCAAAAGCCATGCAGATATTAGGTCCCTTATGCATTGCTGGTGGAAATGTAAAATGGTCTAACATTTAATGGAAAGTATACAGTGATTATTCTAGAAAAGTTAAGCATAGCACTACCATGTGACCACGATAATTCTACTGTTTGGTACACTCAAAAATTTAAGTGCTTGTATACTTAAAGCACTATTCACAATAACCAAAATAAGAGATTATTTTAATGAATATAAGTCAATGAATGTATAATTAAATTTTGAGATACTTATATATATACATATATATATGTGGATGCCATTATATTAAAAGTAAATAATTAACATACATGTTCCACCATATTCTTGAAACTTCAAAATATTATATAATGCTAGGTGTGCATGAAAATCCCAGCACTCAGAAAACAGAAGAAGATGGACTGAGGGTTCAAAGACAATTGGGCTGCATATAGGCACTGTCTCAAATGATTTAAACAAATATACAAATAAAAATGACTGGTTAAGTAAAGAATGCAGATATATCATTGTGATTTCATCAATATGAATTTCCAAAATAAATAAATCTAGAGAGCAAAAATGGGTATATTTCTTTGTCAGAAGCTACTGAAGACAGATTAAGGAGAGACTGTTTCATGAATACTGCTATCTGAGTTTGTTAACCATATGTTAAAGGCTAAATTCCCAATGCAATAAAATGGGGTCTTCCTCAGGAAAAGTAAAGATAGAACTACTATATGACAAGCTATGTCAATTTGGGAAATAACATGCCATGGAGGTACTTGCACATACATATTTATCATAGACTTGTTCAAAAACAGCAAAGACAAGGAGCTGGCATATATGTGTATCAACAGATAGGTGAATGAAGAAATGTAAGACATATACAGAATGGAATTTTATGATTCCATAGGGAAAATAAAATTATGTCATTTGCAAGAAAATAGATAACAAGGGAAATCTTTACATCTAACGAACTAAACCAGAGGCATGAAGACTAACACAGACTATTTTCTCTAGAGAGAATCTTCATTTAAAATTATGTATGTATTTATATACGTATATTTGTGTATAAGCATATATATTATTATATGTGTGTATCTGTGTACACAGTTTATAGAACTATACTGGGGTCCATTAGAGGGGATGAAGATATCTTAAGAGTTGTGTGAAATAGAGAATTTATCAAAATGCATGTTATAAGAAACTAGAATGTGGGGGCTATCTTGGAGGAGGCAGGGGACTTATAGGAAGCAAACAGGTGTTAATGGTGAGGGCAACTGGGGGGAGAGAGAATACAATGAAAGTGTAGCTGTTTTCTTAGTTAAGATTTCTATTGTTCTGAAAAGACACTATGACCGTGGCAACTCTTATAATGGAAAACATTTAATTGGGGCTGGCATACAGTTCAGAGGTTTAGTCCATTATTGTCATGGCAAGAATCATGGCAGCACACAGAAGACATGGTGTTAGAGAGGTAACTAAGAGTTCTACATCTTGATCATCAGTCAGCAGGAAGTGACAATGAGATGCACTTCCTCCAACAAAGCCACACCTACTCCAGCAAGGCTATAGCTCCTCATATTGTAACTCACTATGACCCTATGGGGCTATTTTCTTTCAAACTACCACCTTCCACTCCCTAGTTCCCATAGTCTTGTATTCAAATCATAATGCAAAAATGCATTTAGTCCAATTTCAAAAGTCCCATTAGTCTATAATTGTCAAACTTGTTTTAAAGTCTAATGTTCAGTGTCTCCTCTGAGACTTTTGCAATCTCTTAACTGTAATACACTGTAAAATCAAAATGAAAAAGCAGATGGCATACTTTCAACATACAATGTCATAGGATATACATTAAAATTCCAAAAGGGAGCATAGTGAGGAAATACTGGACCAAAACAAGACTGAAATCTAGCTAGGCAAAATCCAAACTTTGCATCTCCATGTTTGATGTCAAAGTGCAATTCAGATCTCCAACTCCTTTTGTATTTGTTGACTGCAACAATTTTCTTTCTCTTTGCCTGTTTCCACTCCCTCTTTCCCTGTTAGAGACTCTCCTCAGCAGGGATTTTATGGCTCTGGCATCTCCAACATTATCGGGTCTCCAAGGCAATTCATCTTCACAGTCTCACATAATAACCTCTCTAGGCCTCCATGCAGGTCCACCCCTGAAACATGTCTGTCCTCAGTTGCTTTTCTTAGCTATAAAGGGAGATTCCATAACCTCTTTTTTCTATATTAGCTTCTAAAGCCAGAACCATGTTGCCAAAAGTATCAGGTCCTGCTGCTAGCTGGGGCTGGAACATCAGCCCCTCATTCAATTACATCTTTATTAGCATTCTATTTTTGATGGTTTCCTTTATTGTCTATGCTTGGCTGTCATGGAACTTTCTCTGTAGACCAGATGGGCCTCAAACTCACATATCCACCTGCCTCTGCCTCTGGAGTGCTGGGATTAAAGGGATAATATGATAATGAGACACAATTCCTCCAAGAAAGCCACATCTACTCCAGCAAGGACACACCTCTGAAAAGTGCCACTCCCTGTGAGCCAATGGGGGGATTTTCTTTCATATACCCCCACACCCATATCTGGGCATTTCTTTAATTCCTTTTCATAAGCTGGAAGCTTATCTGTGTGGGATGTTGACCTGTGGTCACAACTCTCTTCACTCCTCTTGACATCAGGCTTTTCTTTAATCTGTTTATCTCCTTGAACACAGAATTTAGCTCTATTCCACTTCCTGATGACTCTTTTCTCCTTGAATTGTAGGTTTTGTAGTTTTCCTTTCTCAACTTGTTCCTTTTCATTATAAATCTTCAACAGAATACATACTATACATAAAACAGAATCAATACTAGGCTGTTTTGTAATTTCTTAAGCCAAAGCCATTAATCCAAAACTCTTCAATTTAGCACCAAGAAGACTTTCAGATAGGGGTAAAAGCAGCCACATTCTTCACGAAAATATCACAAGATCTAGGCCACATACTAATATTCTTCTGCTCTGAAACCTCTTGATCCAAATTACCACATTTAAATCACCCTTAGCACCACTGTCTTCCATGGTCCTACTAGTATGGCCCATTAATCAGCACTTAAAGCATTCCACTGCTTTCCAAAGCCCAAATTCCAAAAGTCTACATCCTTCCAAACAAAAGCATGGTCAGGTCTATCACAGCAGTATCCTACTCATGGTATCAACTTCTATCTTAAGATTTCTATTCCTGTGAAGAGACACCATAACCGCTGTAACTCCTAAAAAGGAAAACATTTAATTAGGGCTGGCTTATAGTTCAGAAGCCTAGTCCATTAATACCATGGTGAAAATCACGGCAGCATGCAGGGAGACATGGTGCTTGAGAGGTAGCTGAGAGTTCTACATCTGGATCCATGGGCAGCAAGAAGTGATACTGAGACACAATTCCTCCAACAAAGCCACACCTACTACAGCAAGGACATACCTCCAAGTAGTGCCACTCCCAGTGAGTCAATAGGGGGAATTTTCCTTCAAACAAACACATATGTGTATGAAGATGTCATGATGGAGCCCACTATTAACTTTGTATGCTAACCTAAAAGCAACAAATATAGAAGGGAAAAGAAATAAGAGTGAGATAAATGAGGCCATTAAGAGATGAGTAAATCATTTGGGCTTTATCTTCATGAATGAAATTGGTATCCTCACAAAACTGTTTTGCACTTGGTATAACACTGCATAGGTATTCAAGCCCTTGGCATATAAAGATGCATGCAAGACTGATCTGGGTTACGTGACTGTTCCAGGCAGTTTGTAGTAACATTGGGAGAGCTTGTCCCCCAGAACTGAACTCACACAAATACACACACACACAC
Source organism: Peromyscus californicus insignis (assembly GCF_007827085.1). Taxonomy (NCBI): domain Eukaryota; kingdom Metazoa; phylum Chordata; class Mammalia; order Rodentia; family Cricetidae; genus Peromyscus; species Peromyscus californicus. Next base: position 70,319,519 of record NW_026294391.1, on the reverse strand, counting down.
ACAAAAAAAAAAAACAAAACAAAACAGCAAAGCAGAATTTAAAAAGTAGTTTTACATGCCTCCTTTCATTAATTTATATGTACTAGAGTAGCTCCTCAGGGTGGAGTGACATTAAAGAATACACTGTGAACCCCCTCCCCTGAGCTCCATATTACAACCAACAACTCTGGCAACTTTACCAGAGGCCAGGCTAGTATTAGGAACCACAGGTAAGACACTGTCAGCTAGATTGCTGTGGGATATCTTTCTGTATGCTGTGAATATGTGTTGCTCTGATTGGTTGTTAAATAAAGCTGTATTTGCCTATGGCAAGGCAGCTTAGAGGTAGGCAGGAAATTCAAGCAGATAGACAGGAAGAGAAAAGGAGAGGCAGAGAAGAGATGCTGCAAGCTGCTGCCAGGAGAACCAAGATGTAAAGTACCAGTAAGCCACAAGCCATGTGACAAGGTATAGCCAAGTATGACTGCCAATAAAAAATCCATGAAATGATTCCTAATGATATTCTGCTATACTCATAGATTTTTGCCTAGCTCAATTGTCATCAGAAAAGCTTAACACAGCAACTGATAGAAACAGACAGAGACCCACAGCCAAACATTCGGTGAAGCTTGGGAAATCCTGTGGAAGAGGGAAAGAAAGGATTGTGGGAGTCAGTTGGGTCAAGGACACTGCAAGAAAATCCACAGACTCAACTAACCTCGGCTCATAGTGGCTTACAGAGACTGAACTGAAAAGTAGGGAGCCTGCATGGGACTGACCTAGGCTGTCTGCACTTATGTTACAGTTGTTTAGCTTGGTCTTCTTATGGGACTCCTAACAGTGGAAGCAGGGGCTGTCTCTGACTCTGTTACTTGCTTTTGGGACCCTTGCTCCAAACTGTGATGCCTAGTCCAGCATTAACAGGAGAGGAAATGCCTTGTCTTACTGCAACTTGATATGCCATGGCTGACTGATATACATGGGAGGCCTGCCCTTTACTGAAGAGGAGTGGAAGAGGGAAGGGGAAGGAGGGACTGGTAGGAAAGGAGTAAGGGGGGGGAGACTGTGATTAGACTGTAAAAATTAATTAATCAATTAATTAATAAAAAAGAATGCAGCATGAAACCATCATCTCTGAAGCTCATTAAAACAACAGCAACAAAATGTTTGCTTAAATATTGGTCCTTTATATAGAATTCTCTGGCACTATGAACAATTATTTTCTGGCATTTATTCCATCTTTTTGGGTATTTTGTTACAGGTATTTTTTACAACTTACTGAGAAAGTAAGTCAAATAATTTTTAATTTTGTAAACAGTAAAGAAAAAGGTGGAAACATAGTTCATTGATTACAATACCCTCCCACCTCTCATCCCTGTTGTTTTATGATGCCAAGTGAAATTTTGAAGCTCTATCTAGTAAAAACTTTACATACCAGCACTATAATAGTATAATAGTCAATCTAATCAGTTACATGGCTACTAACTGATACCAGAATAGATAACATGTATAACAAGTGCCATTGGACAAAAAGATGATAAGTGTCATGGGTATCATAGAGTTGACTGATACAAGACTTTGTGGCATTACTCAAAATGACACATAATTTAAAATCTCTGATTTTTTAATCTGTGAAATGTTCCATTTAATAATGTCAACCAGTAGCTGACCAATTATAACTGAAAGTACAGAAAGAAAACAATGTATAAAGAAGGAATATTAAGTGCTCTTAAATATTTTACATTACATGACACGTTTACCTTTCTTTCCTTTAAATTAATTTTCAGAACTTTTCTTTTTTTAAATTGACTGTTCTATAAATGTATGTGTGTAATAGACTATAGTGATTTTCTAACAGCATTTCTGTCTCTCTTCCTATTCCTCCTCTCACTTAAACGCGTCTTTTAACAAATTACCAACCTACTCTTATGTCTTCCTCTTGTGTAAGGTTCACTGAGTTTAGTGTTGCTTGCCCAAGCACAAGAGGAACGTTATTTATTGGAATAAGGGCAACTTATCAGTAGCTACCCCATTGAGGAAAATGACACCCTCTTCTTTAACAATTAACTACCAATAGTTCTTCAAAGAGGAGTGTGGTTCTCATGGTCCCCTCCCTCACCCATGATGAAATGTTACCAATCTTGTATAGGTCTTGTGCAAATAATAACAGTTTAAATTAATTCATTAGTGCAAAAGCTTCAACATGTGCAGAGGATGTAAGTTTGGGATTCCTTTCAAAGTTCTAATACTTTGCAATATCTCATTCCCTGTCCTTGTCTACAAAGTATTTGTGGCATTAAGAGATTATTCACTTTTATTCTTAATTTAAATTATGTTAATGGCAATCAATCATGTTAACTAATGCCCCAATCCTTTACATTCCATGAGATATTGATAACTTCCTAAATTTAAAATGTAGCCCAAACATTAGACAAAAATGTATCTTTTCTGATAGTAATTGTCCGTAAAATGTTCAAGTTTTAATTAATAGCTACTTTATTTACATTTAGTCTTGAAATTAAAAGGAGGAAAATAAGATGGCAGTGCTATATTCCAGCCAGTTAAAAATATAAAATCACAAAATACTTTTCTAAGAAAGCGTCATATTGATTTCCAAAGTGGTTGTACAAGCTTGCATTCCCACCAGCAGTGGAGGAGGGTTCCCCTAGCTCCACATCCTCTCCAGTGTAAGGTATCTTCAGTGTTTTTGATACAACCACTTTGGAAATCAATATGGCACTTTCTTCGAAAATTGGGAATGCATCTCCCCCAAGATCCAGCTATACCACTCTTGGGCATATACCCAAAGAATGCTCAACCACACCACAAAAGCACTTGTTCAGCTATGTTCATATCAGCATTGTTTGTAATAGCTAGAACCTGGAAACAACCTAGATGCCCTTCAACTGAAGAATGGATAAATAAAATGTGGTACATATACACAATGGAATACTACTCAGCAGAGAAAAACAATGACATCATGAGGTTTGCAGACAAATGGATGGATCTAGAAAAAATCATCCTGAGTGAGGTAACCCAGACTCAGAAAGACAAACATGGTATGTACTCACTCATAGGAGGATACTAGATGTAAAACAAAGATGACTAGACTGCTACTCACAACTCCAGGGAGGCTCCCTAGAAAACAGGACCCCAAGAAAGACACAGGGATCACCCAATGACAGAGAAATGGATGAGATCTACATGAACAACATGGACGTGAGTGGGGGTAATGAAGGGCAAGGGTCAAGGGAAAGAGAGCTTAGGGGAGAAGAAGATCCCAGCTGGATCAAGAACAGAGAGAGAGAACAAGGAATAAGAGACTATGGTAAATGAAGACCACATGGTAATAGGAAGAAGCAAAGTGCTAGAAAGGTCCACAGAAATCCACAAATATACCTCTACAATAGACTACTGGCAATGGTCGAGAGACAGCCCAAACTGACCTACTCTGGTGATAGGATGGCCAAACACCCTAATTGTCATGCTAGAAACCTCATCCAATGACTGAGGGAACCAGATGCAGAGATCCACGGCCGGGCCCCAGGTGGAGCTCCAGGTGTCCAGTTGGTGAGAAAGAGGAGGGTTTGTATGAGTGAGAATTGTTGAGACCAAGACTGGAAAAAGCACAGGGACAAATAGCCAAACTAGTGGAAACACATGAACTATGAACCAATAGCTGAGGAGCCCCCAACTGGATCAGGCCCTCTGGATAAGTGAGACAGTTGATTAGCTTGATCTGTTTGGGAGGCCTCCAGGTAATGGGACCAGGACTTGTCCTCAGTGCATGAGCTGGCTGTTTGGAACCTGGGGCTTATGCAGGGACACTTAGCTCAGCCTGGGAGGAGGGGACTGGACCTGCCTGGACTGAATCTACCAGGTTGAACTCAATCCTTGGGGGAGTCTTTGCCCTGGAGGAGATGGGAATGAGGGGGTGGGCTGGGGGGAAGTCAGGGGGTGGGAGCGGGGGGGGCAGGAGGGGGGAGAACAAGGGAATCTGTGACTGATATGTAAAATTAAATTAAACTATAAAATAAAATAAAAATAAAAAAGTGAACCTATATATTAGTTTGAGAGATTTACCTACTAATAATAATGCAGTTTCCTATAGTCAATAATGAAAACATGGATGGTTTTGTTTCTTTAAAATTTATTTCGAAGAAAGAATCATAAACAAAGTAAAGAGACAAACTAAAATGAGACAATATTTTAATAGCACCGGTATCAAGCTTTTAAACATGGAAAGCAAAAAAAAAATAGTTTAAAGACTGTTAGGAAAAATATGCTAATAGATATTTAAAAGAAAATAATGACAAGTACAAACAAATTTAATTTTACCCGTATTTAGATAAATTGTAAACTATAAGTACATAGCTGTTAGTTTGTGAAACATATAAAACTGCTACAGCAAAGTATTGTCATATTGGTGCAAAATCTATGGCTCTCAAACACTGTTGCTGAGAATAAAAACAAGTAAGAGCCTTATTGAAAGAACTGTCCTGCCTGCTTAAAACATTGCATGCCCTTTTCATTCAATGCTAAAACTTTTGATAATTTGTCTCATTACGCTTTGGCCAAAAGTAAGAAATGATTTATAAATTGAGCTATTCATTATACCCTTATTTATAAAAAAGTAAAGACAGTTCAAATGTCAGCCAATAGAAGATTTATTAGACAAATGCTAAAGAATCAACAATTTAGGTGTGTATAATAAGTACATGCTAATAAAAAATATTTTTTAAATGAAGAAAATATATACATGTAAAGGAAATTACTGATGATAAGATTCATATTCAGAAATGATATATTTTGTTTCATTAAAGGTGAGATCTAGTTTCAAGTCTTTGTGAGCTAAATTAGTAAACATCTATGTATTGAACAACTAAAAATCTCTGAAAAATTTTCCTAAAGTCATGGTAGTAACCAAGAAAACATTTGTTTTGTTTTAAAATCTGTCGTACTTGGGTATGTGAAGGGTCTCTTTTCATAGATAATAGCAGACATAGACAAAGGTCTTTCCTTGAGGCCACAAGGTTTAGCAACAGAGAAAATGGCAGGGTCCAAGGAAGAGAAAAAAATATCAGACCACCTGAAGAGATAAGGGAGACTGCTCTAAAATAATTCAGAATGGGGGGTTAGATATATTCTTTTTACTGAGTTTTTTATATTAGTTTTATATTAGTTTCTTTTTATATTAGTTTTACTGAGATCCAAAAGGAAGCTGGGAAAACTTAACAAGTTTAGTTTACAAAAGCACTCAATTATAAGCCAATTTGGCAGTGAGTAAATTATGTTTAAAAAAAAACAATCACATGTAGACAGACAGAGTGGCTATAAATAATCATACATAAAATTTTTTTTTTCTAAAGCAAGGTTTTGAACATTACTTTTAGTTAAAGTTTCTTATAATCTCTATTGTGAAAAGGAAAGAACATAGAGATCCTTAGTTAGGTCCCAAAGAAACTTATACAATTGGATAGCTGAGGTGCCTATTAACATATCAAAGTGGACTCTGGTCATCAGGCTCTCCTGGCATCCAAGTACCTGGCCTGGCTCCTCTCAGTGCTTCTCACCTCCTCCCTCCCCTGAAGGTATCCAGCCCCTGTGCTTTGCTTCTTTCCCCCTAGATTCTCTGATTCCTACACAGCTCAGCCATTTTGGTCACTTTCTGTCATGGTCCTTGGCTCCTGTCTTTGTACATTTACCCTCTCTCATTTTCCCTCTTTCTTCTCTTCTTCTCTCACTCCCCTCTTCTTGGATGGTCTGTTCTGTTGGCCTTGTCTGGTCAGAACTCTTTCAAGTGTCTCTGGCTGCTCTCTCCCTCATATCTACAATAAAAAACCTTCTCCTCAACCATACCTAGGAGCAGTCATGGCCTCATTTTCATTCAAACATATATCTATTAACTTATTTGTAGCCTAGGCTTAAATTAATAAATATATATTCTGGTTTGTATTAAGAATATCTTAGAAATTATATAAATTTTACATTATCTATTATATAGAGATAAAAATTTATACAAACATGAATTTAAAATCTCTATGGAAGGAAATCATTATCAAAACCAATGTATATAACATTAATTTTATACCTTAGTAAAATCTTGTAACTCTAACAAATGTTTTTTTGTAGAAACTATTGGAATTTTCAGATTTGTATGAAACATTTAATAGACTCAAATATGCCATTTTAGTAGTTTTAAGATATTTAGAGTACCCAAATTTAGAAGGTAGTATGTATTTAACAGGTCCTTTAATATATGATCACAGTATTTAAATTACTGAATATGCATGTACAATTTGATCACTCATAGCAAAACATAATATTTTTAACATATATCGAAAACATTTTTTTTTGGAAAAGAAGAATGGAACTGTTTCCAGTTTGTTTAAAAAATGTTTTTTTTTTATGTTTTTTTTTTCTGGACACAGCATGTGAAAGCAACCAAAGCCATATGAAAACAATTATTACATGTGACACAATTACACGAAATTTAGGTGAAACCATGATAGAAAAAAAATATAGAAAGTTTATATCTCTTCAAGATGTGAGAAAGGCTCAATAACCAAAAGATCACAAGTTGAAATCTGTTACATAGACTTAAAGTAATTCACCCCCCTCTCTCTAACTAAGTAGCTAATGGGGGAGTACTTTTCCACTTTATTTCTTGCTGCTTTATAGGTGGTAAGAAACTAGCTTAGAATATTTGAAGGATCAGATTTCATGAGTATATTTCCGAGAAAATCCACGTTCTCATGATATATGACCCAGGAGCAGAATAGGGATGTAAATAGGAAATGTCTATACTTTGGTGTTAATGGCACTCAAACATTTAGTGGGTCTCTGGTCAGAAAAACAGAAGCAAGGGAACACAGACCCCATGTTTTACAGGATTGCTCAGAGAAATGGCAAAACAAAGAATCTCACCACTGTTACTTCAAGTGAGGTCTCAGCATAAATTCCTGGAATGTTGAATGTTGGACACGAAGGACACACACACATAGCTTCATTTGGTTACCTTTAACAACCTGAAGTTTCCCTAAGATTTAGGGACCTCAACTCTGACAGAAAAGTCATTTTGACCTAGTATGTATAATAAAGACATTTACTATAGACATGAGAGTTAAAGGAAAACTGTAAGACAGGAAGAACATAAAGAAGCAAGGGTAGAGAAAGAGAAGAGAGTAGGGAGTTCTTTTAGAATTTATCTTTTTTTTTTTTTTTTTTTTTTTTTTTTGGTTTTTCAAGACAGGGTTTCTTTGTGTAGCTTTGCGCCTTTCCTGGAACTCACTTTGGAGACCAGGCTGTCCTCGAACTCACAGAGATCCGCCTGGCTCTGCCTCCCGAGTGCTGGGATTAAAGGTGTGCGCCACCACCGCCCGGCTAGAATTTATCTTTAATTTTGATATAAATTCTAAAATCATTTTAAAAATAATTTATTTGAGTATCTCATTTAACTTAATGCACATGTAGTTTTTAGAGCTCTTTATTATTATGAATTACCAATTTTATTAGTTCCTTTACATTTTAATTTAAGAAAGTTGTAATTTTTTAAAAAGTGTTATTGTTTATGACTTTGTTAACAGCGTAAGATAAACCCATTTGAAGGTAGTAAATGTTCACGTTATCTTTAATTACATCTTCCAATTTTTCCAAATCATTGTAAGTTAGTCAGTATTATCACACATAAACCTGGCTGCAGTACTAGATGATATGTTTATATCCAAATACTTCTACCTTCTTGGAAACTTTGTTTTCCTTTTTTTCCCCTGAAAATTTGCCTATCTGTGCTAAGTAGGAGATGCATGTTTCGGGTGGTTTTGTATACTGTTTGGGGAAAAGACTTACTCAGTTTTTACCAACTATCTTTTCCCACTGGGTCTTGGGGTCACCCTACAGGCTTACACAAACAGGAGGGTGCTCAAGACACTGAGGCAATCATAAAGCCCTAATATGTGTCTCTCTATGAGAGCCAATAAAGTTCCTTCTGACTTTACAGGGGTATGTTTGTTGGGTTTTCATATGAGGACATTGCACATTGTGCAGTGTTCTTCCTGACATGTCTATGCTTTCAAGACTGAGGAAACCAGTGTCTTTTATCTTCAATGGCTTTGTCATCAGGAACTCACAAAATTCCTAAGATAAATGCTTGGCAGGGTCACACGAGAAGCAGCAGAAAAACAAAACAAAACTGTGCTGATATATTGTGTACCCTAATAAAATTTGCCTGAAGATCAGAGGACAGAGCCAGCCACTAGATTAAACACAGAAGCCAGACAGTGGTGGCACACACCTTTAATCACAGTACTGGGAAGCACACACGCCTTTAATCCCAGGAAGTGATGGTTGGGCAGAGAAAGGTATATAAGGCATGAGGAGACAGGAACTAAAGGCTTTTCAGAAGAGGCGGCCCTTTCAGCTAGAGTCTTTTTCTGCTGAAGCCTTTTCTGCTGAGGAAGATCATTTGGCTAGAGGCCTATTGGCTGTGGCTTTTTCAGGCCAAGGAGTCAGTCCTAGAGGTAAAACGAGTCAGTGGCTTGTTCATTTGTCTCTTTGATCTTTCAGCATTTACCCCAATAACTGGCTACAGGTATTTTATGAAAAGACCTATTAGAATTCATGTAACACAAAACAGAATTAAGCATTTGAAGAGGAGTGTCAGGAGACAAAGACCAAAGGAAAATAAATCAAAATATTCGCAGACACAGAAAACCAAGACAAACAAAATGCCTTCAGAGTTCCAAAAATGAACAAAATACAAATTACAAATGCCTTTATAGATCTAAAAGCAAGCAAGCAAAAACCAAAACCAAAATTAAAAAAAACAATAACAATAACAATAAAAAACAAGCAAACAAACAAACAAACAAAATTTCTTGACGAAAGTGTGTCAAACCAAACAGACAAACTGGATACTGAAAGGTTCTTTTGCAGACCCAAGCATTGAAGACAGGTTTTGCCCTTCCCCCTTCCCTCTCCCTTGATAAACCATTAGATTACATTCCTAAAACTAGCTGCCAACATTTATTTCCTTATTTGGCCACTGACTCATTCCTGAGACTAACAACCAAGGTCTAGCTATCAAAATACCAAGATCCAGCAATCAACATTCATTATTTGGCTACATTGGCTATCTTGTCCAATCAGAATTTACAACCATACACTTCCCTTTTTCTCCTTAAAAAAAAAAAAAAAAAAAAAACACTCCTGCAAAAAAAAAAAAAAAAAACAACCAAAAAAATTTCAAAAGAAACAAACAAACAAAAAAACACATGCTGCATGTTGTCTGCCTTTGTCCAGTCTAGAGGCAGCTCCTCTCTCTCACCACCAACCCCCCGCCCCTCTGGGTTCATAAATCTCCTTCACGAAGAGTATTTGCTGTCTGGGTGTATTCTGAGCTGACTCAGAGGGGTCAGCCCATACAGGTACTATAAAACAAATACTTTGAAAGCTGATCAAAGAGGTATCTGTCAAATTAGGATCCTTAATTAACCAGCTCAGAATAAATAAATAAAAAGGCAATTAACCAAACCAAAAGATGTCCAAAATCCTCAGAAAGAACTCACCAACAATCTATGTAAAGAAATCGCACCAGATGGTCTAGATTCAATAGGATCATACAGGTGCCTGGCTTCTATTCTTTTCATGGGCACCCAAGTCTTATTGAACTATTAAAAAGAGGTGCAAATTTGTTCTGTGTTTTGATAGTCTTTTCCCCATTATAGTTAGGTTTAGCTGTTAATTATAATCTAGATTTGGTATGGCTAGGTACTAGTCTTACAGTAACACAGTTGAAGATCATCAAAATTCTCTAGTATAAACAACTTTCGAAAATTTAATGGAAAGATGGTTCAGCTGTAAAACCACTTCCTGCTGTTGCAGAAGACTCAGATTTAGGTCCTAGAATCCATAGGGTGGTTCAGTACCATCTTTAATTTCATTTCAGGGCATCTGATACCCTCTTCTGATCTTCATGGGCACCCAGTATACAAATGGTGCATGGACCTACATGTGCATAAAACACATAAACACTTAAAACACTTTTTTTTAATTTAAAAAGGAAGTAGGAGAAAGACATTGTAAGAAGAGATCATTTTATTCATCTAGCTGCTTGAGAATGTGCAATAAGATGGTCAGTCTCAAAGGAATATATTTCCTAACATCAGAGAAGCTTCTTTTAGCAGTAGATGATGATTAATACAGAGGCCCATAACTAGTCACCACACAAGGAACGAAAGCTATGAGGTATACAGAACTACATGGGACAAATACATCACACCCTGTAATTAGTCAGGTTCTCTAAAGGAACAGCACTGATAGACTGAATTTTATGTGGGCTAGCTACCACCAGAAGATGAGGCCCAGATTTAGGGTGGGTCTTCCCACCACAAGTGATCGACTCAAGACAATCTCTCAGCTGAATTATCAACCAAGATTTCCTTTCCCCAGGCACAAGGATTATCAAGGACAGAGGAGCTGAAAGACCGTATGAGCAAGAGTTAGTGGAAATCTGCAGCAAGATAGTATCTGCTAGACGTGACAGGAACATTGCACACATGATTCTCAGCAGCTGTGATGCATACACAAGACTTGCACAAGATCAAGCTACTCAAAACTCCAGCTTGGGTTTAGAAGGGCATCGCTAACTTCCACCTCTTGCTGAGCAACTTTGGCAACTGATATTTCTTTGTTCCAGAAATCTATACTACAGAAAACTGAACAAGGAAGGGAAGCTTTCTTCCCAAGGATCTTCAGAGAGGAATAAAAGAATTGTAACACTGGATTTTTAATGTACCAAGATCAATGATAGTTTTGAAAACTATAGTAATACAAGATTTTTAAAGTCGTTAAATGCTTGGCTCTTGGGAAGCAATAATAGAAAATTAGTGCAGTGTTCATACATTTATCCCTTATTTGGCAAGCTACCTGTATCAGAATTCTAAATTACTCTTAGCATTATTATTATCAAAATTCTCTATTATTGTAGAATTAAAGTAACATTCTCACTTTATTAAAATGATGTACAGTTTCATTATTTAACATTGACATATTCCTATTTCCTATAATTTTATAATAGAAATTTACCAGATATAGCAAAATGATAAAAGTTAGTTAAAACAATATGAACAAAAAAATCTGTTCACACAAATGACAAAAGAATATGCTTGACTAAAAAAAGAATATTCACTTGGTATTTCAGATAAATTAAAAATGTGCTCACTATATAGATACATTATAAATGAACTTTCAGAAATACGTCCTCTTATTTTTATTACAACTAAGTCTGTACAAAATTAATGGAATTTATGAGCTCATAGCAAGATGAAAACAAATCTCCTAATAAGCAAAGGTTTAAATCTCTATCTATCCTTGGAATAATTTATAAGAATATACTAAATCCTTTAAAATAACCATAGAGAGTACCTAAATGAATATTTAGCTATGGTGGAATTCAGAACATTAAGATTAAGAGATGCAGTATATGTGCAGTGCCTCTCTGTATTATGAATATTTTTACACACATTATTTTCATATTCCATTAAATAAAAGATACTCAGAGGAATAGCACATGAAATGAGGTAATTGTGTTTGTTATACTCATGGCATTATTTACTCTAAAATATTTCCTAATATATTTTTAGTAATTCATTTAATGTAGTGGAAAGGGCATTCTAAACTGCTTCTCTAAGTTCTAGTGAAGGTTATTTCTTTCCATTTCTTAAACCTGATGAGATTGTATTGTTTTAATCTGTTCTCATGAAATTCATCCTACAATATAAATTTCATAAAGGCATATGAGTTAAATATGTTTATGACCCACTTCCTACACTAACATTATGATTATCTTTCTAGTTTTGTTGCCTTTGATTTCAGTATTCATCCATATGGAATAGATGTGTCTATTTCATTATCTAACAGAGCATCAAAGTCACTTAACCTTTTATAAATGGAGTCTTTGGCTCAGATTGATTGAGTTAGACTTTTACAATGAGTAAACTACTCCCTAGGACAAAGTTGGGCATTTTTGGAAACTGTGTGAACTCTTCCCTGTCACTGGGGTACCATTAAGTAAGTTACTGCTTCAATAGCTCGAAAGAAGTCATTCAGCTTCTAAAGTGCCTAATTGACTCTCTGGGAATAGTACTGGAGGTAGCTGCTCAGTCACTATTGTTTTTCATATTTGCAACTTCCACTTCATTGGTGAATTTAATGGAAGGACACTAAGTGAGCCAGGTTTTCCCAGCATGGAAGCCCATAGAGACTAAATCAGGCAGTCTCTTATCTGACTTGAGAATTCAGCCACAGTTCAGTTATAAGAAGGGAGGCAATTGTTTAATGACTAAAGAATTCTGGATAGTCTTGAGGTCAAAATTCAGTACTAAGGTTTCTGATAATTAATGTGACCAAATAATGTAATATATTTATTATACCAAACTGAGATCAGAAGTATATGAAAAAACAATTGTGCTGAAAGATAATTTTCTAAGAAATTTTATTTTAAGAACATCATTGAATAGAGCATTGTCTCTCAAACTGTGAGTCACATCACCTGACTAAATGTGGATATTGTTTTTAAAAAAATCTAACAGTAAAATGTGCATGAACATGCAAAATATAAGTAGAACTGACAAATTTGTAATAAATTCAGGACATGCTTGCCCATGTTGTATTACATTATTACTTCATTTCATTGAAGCCTTGGTTCAGAAAGTGCAAAACACACACTTTGCAGTGTGCAGGCCATTACAACAAAATATGCTACTGAAACATGTAGACTTAGATTGGGAATCAATGTATGATACAAACTGCAGTGTCCATATAAGTGCCAAGTTTTGTACTCCTGTGGAAATTTAATGGCATACTTACAGGAAGAAAAACTTGATATTTTCCTACCATCATTCCTCAGTATTGTAAAGGAGCACAGCAAAACCACAAAAGAGGATCACTCTGCAGGTAGAAGAAACAGTTTGCTGGGGGACAAACTGTTGGGATGCCTCAGAAGAGTAAAGAGTAACAGCCCGGCTAGAGAGAAGCAAGCAGGTTTTACAGGGTTCCTGAAGGCTTATAGGCATATTCCTTCCTCTTGGGAGATTGATCCTCTCTTAGGTAGAACAGGGTCCTCAGGCCGTGTCAGCTGGTAGAGGGTCTGTACCTGTCACAATCAGGTAAGTTTATGGGTAGCAAATGTCTTTTATCCTGTGGAGAATGGCCATTTGGAGAGAAAACAAAGGGATTGCAGGTATCTGGTAAGCAACATCCCTGAGTCACAGGGTTTCTGAGAAATACTGGGAATTAGTTAGGTTTCTGTTTCCTCATGACCATCTGCCCCTGCAAAACTTGGTAGCCATTCTAGGGTATTGGCAGCTGTACTACTGCCATCTTAGTTGCTGGTTTTGTGAAGTAACACATGCGTGTATATCAAACTAGTATATCATTTCATTATACTATAATAAAATATTTGACTTTGAAAATTGCTATTTGAGATGCTGACTTTAATAAAAACATATGAAATAAATTTTGACTTGTTTAATAAAATAAATATGTTTAATAAGAACATATGAAATAAATTTGTTCTTAAATTTAGGAACAGGATTTCTGAATTGTCCCTGAACCTACTTCTTCAATTTTGTACAATATGTTACTGTGAAAGCAGTAATCCCAGTATTGATAATTATAAAATCACTATATTAATCAGCTTTAAAAAATATTGATCTATATCCCATAGCATTAAAAATACTCAGTAAAGATTTTCTTCATGCAAAAATAATCACCAACACTGTTAATATTCAAATTTGATTTTGCCATTAAAAATAGTAAAATCATATGTATATGAAAAAAGTGTTTTAAAATATCATTTTATGACTATCACCTAATGCTTAGCTTATATAACCAGCATTATGTGACAATGTCTTAGAAAATTAGGCATTTTAACAGAATTCTAAAACTAGATTTCCTTCAAAAGCAAGGAAACATTTTGTGGAAAATTAATATAAGGTCACCCTTCAAGTACAGACTGAAAAGAAAGCCAGATTCACAGCCATGGGTTCTACGTAATTTCAGACAATTGCTGTTTGAAAACTATTACATGCAGCTTTCCTTCATATGTGCACCATAATTAACATATTGCATTGTATAGGAATAAATTAACATAGTGGTATTGTAATGATGCATAAAATTTCATTATTAATATTCAGCTGGTGTGGCCCAAAACACATGTGCCCCAAAAACACATGATGAAGTTATCTACTTCCATTTAAAAGTTTAGGTAAAAAAATGTAATCTTAAGAATTATGCAACAGTTGTTGCATCATTAAGAACATTTTACGTAAACTTATGACTGTAATACATTTTTAAGTATTTAGTTCATCATTTCACAATTAGTCATTCATAAAAATGTGATTGTTGCATGTTTTCTTTTTGTTTTTAACTCCATGTAGGAACATCATCAGAAGTAAAAAGCAAAAACTAGATACCTGCTCCCCCCAAAAAAGTAAATTCTGAGCTACGCTGAGAAAACCATTTTGACTTTTAACTAGAAATTCAGAATTACTATAATGTTGTAACTCATATATTTTTTAAGCCATATATAATGACCTCAAAAAACAATATTTAGCAATAGATGTTTTATAGTCCATATTAACTGCATTCAAATCTTTGGGTGTAAATCCCAGAGAACTATTACCATTCACTCTTTTTTTATTCTTAGATATGTTTAGAGTTGAGAAGAACATATGTAAAGAAGAAACATTCATATGCTAAATTAGATATCTTTTAATTTGCATATTGAATTGTCAACAAATATGTCTATCTCTTATTGCTTATCCAAAACAATTTTTTTTCAGACTTAGCTTTTGTAATTAAAAAAAGTAAAGAAAAATGGATTTTTTGGCACTTCAAGTATTTTCCTGAAGTATTCCACATAGAATTCTCAGAAATTTGTTGCAAATATTGGAAATTAAGGTATTAGATGTAAATGTAGTTATGGGTTTTGTTATAGGTTCTTTGAGAATGAGAAAATTGTTTTAAAAGAATATACATCAGAATATGACTTCAGTATAATTTAACTGCCTATAAACTAATCATTTTACTGACATAATTTTCCTCTATTCTTTTACAATCATATTTCCAATCACATTTTCTTTTCTCTCCTTGTTCTTCATTGTGGTTTCTTTTCCTTTGTTTTGTTTTGCTCTGTTATGTCCTGTTCTGATTTGGTTGAGGCAGTGTCTCTATGTAATTAGGGTGATCAGGAATGCAGTCTATAGTTCAGATGGGCCTTAAAATTGTAGTCTTCCTACCTTAGCCTTCAGAGTGCTTTGATTATATGTACACCATCATACAGAGATTACTCCCAATTCTGTATCTTTTCCAACTTTTCACATTCATTTACCTAAGAAAATAACAAATGAAAATATTTTAATTTCACAAAAGAGTATGAACACTGTGTGTGGATATATCCAAATATGCATATTGACTGAGAGTCTCTAGAAATACATTTTCATTTGATTTGGTTAACACACATTACAGGCATCTTTTTCTTTTCTTGATGTCCATCTTTAAAGAAGACAGGAAAAAAATGGATGCCCTTTTCACACTGATTTCCATTACAACTGGTCATGTACCATTGCTTTGGTAGATGAAGTAGAAATAAAAATGACTAGGTACAGATTTTAGTAAAATATATGCTTTTTGGCCTCACCCTTTTTCATTCTTCATGATGTACCTGGAGGTATAATAACTAAATGATAAAAATGTTACCTTATAGCTGGCATATCAGGTTTGACATTCTGAGTAATTCAACCGTAAGGATAATAGCATAATCTAAACTTTAGAAGAGATAAACAAGTTCTACTAATGCTCCCAGAAAGAACCAGTCATGGATAACCCTTGATTTTAGCTCCAGAACACTCATTTAACAACGTCTAGTATCGAACAGTATATGAGAACATATATTGTATTAAGCCACCGAATTTATGGAACGTTTTACAGGGTCTCTCTAGTAGACCATGTAAACATGTAGTCTTGGCTGTCTTGGAAATACCATGTAGACTAGACTCTCCTTGAACTCACAGAGATCCTCCTATTTCTTCTGCTCAAGTGCTGGGATTAAAAGTATGTGCCATCACACCTGGTCTATTCCTTCCTTTTTCTCTTCAATTTTTCCTCTCTCTGTCTCTCTCTGTCTCTCTCTGTCTCTCTCTGTCTCTCTCTCTCTCTCTCTCTCTCTCTCTCTCTCTCTCTCTCTCTCTGTCTCTCTCTCTCTCTCTCTCTCTGTCTCTCTGTCTCTGTCTCTCTTTCTTCCCTTTCTTTTTCTCACTAACTTGGTTAATTTAAATACAGCTGGTCATGATTTTCTCTCCAAAATCTGACTGACATAGTTAATACTTAAATACATGTAATATGGGTACATTTAAAACTTTTCACTTTCCTATAAATATTTTGGTATTTTCTAATTTTTTTTTAAATTAGTGGAGACTGGCATTGATTAATAATGTCCCTCAACATCTGTTTTAAGCAATTTTTACTTTTTGCTTGAGAATATACTTTCTGTTGTAACTATGAGGATGTTCTATTGTAACTTGCATGTGCTTAATTTCATTGTCTCTGCTTTATTTTAGTAATATCACTCTCTCTTCTGTGTGCCAACTAAATATATTTATCTAAAACACATTAATTAAGGTCGTTAGTATACTTAAGCTTATTTATGCATTAAAATTTTAAGCTTTAACCATGTGTGGTATACATGTCTACAGGACCAGAACTTAGGAAATGGAAGCAAAATGATCAGGAATTCAAAGGGAAACTCACTCACATAATGAGTTTCAGACTGGACGGGGCAACTTGAGACACTACATCATAAATAAAACTCAAACTAAATGCTTTAATATTTTATTTATTTATAATGGTAGTTATCTTAATTTATATAAAACCAAGATGTTTTGTCAATATCTTTCTGAATCTTCCTTGCATTTTACAGAAATAGAGAGCCAAATGCTAGCGAATTTTAGTGAAAGCAATCCTGATAAATTATTTGAAAATTAATTTTAAAAGAACATTTTTGATACACATATATGCTGTGGGATGTCCTATATGTTGTGAATAAATAAAATGCAGATTGGCCAGTAGCCAGGCAGGAAGTATGGGATAGGCGGGACAAACAGAGAGGAGAGGCTGAGAGGTGAAAGTCTGGAGGAGACGCCAGCCTGCCGTGCAAGGAGCATCATGTAAAGGCAGCAGGTAAAGCCACAGAGCACGTGGCTACATACAGATTAACAGAAATGGGCTGAGTATAAGTGTAAGAGCTAGACAATGGTAGGCCTGAGCCAATGGCCGAGCAGTTTAAATAATATAAGTGTCTGTATGTTTATTTTATAAGTGGGCTACAGGACTGCCAGGGCTTGGTAGGACCTGGAGAGAAAAACTCTAGCTATACACACACACACACACACACACACACACACACACACACACACACACACACATGCACACACACACACACACATATATATATATAAAACATATATATGTGTATATATATACACACACACACACACACACACATATATATATATATATATATATATATATGTAATTGCTTAAAATCAAATAATATTCCAATAGCCTGTTCTGGAGAGAGTCAAAGGAGAATAGTTCACAATGATTACTGCTGATTACTTCTGGTAATTGCCTCAAGGTTCCAGTTAATTAAAGATAATTGTAGAACTGACATGTGTGACAAGGCTGGTGATTATCTGGATGACTTTATTGGGCTCACTTCATGGCAAGTGTTAAATGTGTAAAATGTGATGGTAAAATAAAATAATGGTAAAATAAAATAGATAATGTGAGTTACAATATTTAATTGTTATTACTTAATGTGAAGTAGTTATTGATATGGCAAATTTGCAAGTGAGTGAACTACTGATTGAGAGATAAATAAATGTCTTGGTTGACTCTAATTTTTCTGCAGCAAAGAACATTGCAAACAGAACACACTGTATTCAAATATTTGTACACTGATGATTTTGTGGATAACCAGTCAAACAGTTCAGCTGGGCTGTTAAAATCAATTAAGAAGACAGACAAATATCACTTTGAGTTAATAGCAATACATAAATAAATCCAAAAGGACTGAGTAATATAATTTATCTTTGATATTTTTCACATTTTTGCTGAATTCAGAGTGTAAACTGCCTCAAAGTATATAAGCTATTTTTTTAATTCTTCTCTCATATCCCAACAGCAGCTTCCTGCTTGCTCCCCTCTTCCCAGGTCCTCCATCTCGACTTTCCCCCAGATCCATTGCCCCTCCATTCCCTTCAGAAAAGAGCAGGCTTCCCAGTGATATCAACCAAACACAGCATAACGCGATGTAGTAAGACTAGGCACAATCCCTCCAAGGCTGGATGAAGTAACCCAGTAGGAGAAAAAGAGTCCCAAGAGGAGGCAAAAGACTCAAAGATACCCGACTGTTAGGAGTACAACAAAAATTCCAAGGTAAACAAACACAGCATGTATGCAGAGTGCCTAGCGCTGACCCATGCAGTCTTCATGATTGCTGCTTCAGTCTCTGTGACCCCCTATAAATCAACGGCCCTACTTAGCTGATTCTGTGGGCTATGTACTTCTAGTGTCCTCAACCCCTTTGGCTTCCAAAATCCTTCCACCCTCTCTTCTGCAGGGTTCCATGAGTTCCTCCTAATGTTTGACTGTGGGTCTCTACATCTGCTCCCATCAGCTGCTAGAGGAGGACTCTCTGATGATAACTGCGATAGACACTGGTCTATGAGAGTAGCAGAATATCATTAGGAATCATTTCTTTGACTTTGGTTTATTTGTTCATTTTATTTATTTATTTATTTATTGTCAGTCTTGTTTGGTTCTACTCCAGGTCTCTGAACTATCCAACTTCCTGATACTGGCCATCCAAGCTAATTGTAATATGTTAATTAATGTGTAAACATGAAGAAAGTTATTCACTATAATTTTATGCTGTTGCTTTCATCAACAACTCATTTATACGAA
The DNA here is from genome assembly GCF_007827085.1 of Peromyscus californicus insignis. Lineage (NCBI taxonomy): Eukaryota > Metazoa > Chordata > Mammalia > Rodentia > Cricetidae > Peromyscus > Peromyscus californicus. The sequence goes on along the minus strand of NW_026294391.1, from coordinate 70,300,514 downwards.
ACATTGCCTGAGCAATTCCTGCAAGAAATTTCTAGAAAATCAGGTTGTCTTTAGAACTTCTTTTTGTATTCCTATGACTTCTGGGATACACCACAGTTGATTTAATTATTATCTAAAGTACTTAGAAACAAAAATATTTCCAATTTAACTTTTTCTGATTTTTAAATATTTGAATTCATTCATTGAGATATATTTGGTATGGTACTTGTGATGGTTTGAAAGAAAATGGGCCAAAGGGATTGACACTGTTAAGAGGTGTGGTTTTGTTAGAGTATGTGTGGGCTTGTTGGAGGAAGTATGTCACTGTATGTTATGTCATAGGCTTTGAGGTCTCCTATGCTCAAGTTTGTTCCAATGAGACAGACCATTTCCTGTTGACTACAAGATATAGACTTCTCAGTTACTCCTCCAGCACCATGTCTGCCTGCATGCTGTCATGTCTCATCATGATGATAATGGACTGAATATCTGAAAATGTATACAAGCCAACCAAATCAGTTGTCCTTTATGAGTTGCCAAGGTAATGGTGTCTCTTCACAGCAAGAGAAGCCCTAAGGCAGTACTCAATACTCAATATGAAATCTATTCTTGTTTTATAAACATCCTATGCACCTATCATCAAGAAAATTTTATGATCATAGTATGCCTGGGTTTTGATTTGGGTTTTGGTTTTGATGTGTTACATACAATCACTTGTGAAATTTTCTGTTTGTGACATTGTGTTGGTGCTCAGAGTTTTAGGTTTTCACTGTATTGAAAAAAAATCTCAAAGTAGTCTTGATTTGCATTTACTTGCTAGCTAAGGATGCTTTATACTTTAAAAAATATTTATTGCCCATTTATCTTTCTTCTAAGAACTGGCTAGCTTCACTGGCCCATTTATTGATTGCCAGTTTTGTCATTTTTGGTGTTTATTTTTGCATAATTGTCTCTGAGTTTTGGTTTGTTTTTGGTAATATTTTCTTCTTTTGTCTTCTGAAAAGTAACCATGCATATTTCTTAGCCTTCTATTATTTTGAAAATACCTATTGTTATCAATTTAAATGAGAGTTTTATTTTGGCTAATAATTTCTGAGATTTCAGTCCATAAATTGAACCATTGCTTATGAGTCTCTACAAGGCTGTGAATAATCATGGCTATTCATGACAAGGGAACCTGCTTGTATGATGATAGATATCAATGACACACTCAAGATGAGTAAACATCTTCCTTCATAGCCCCACTTCTTTTTATTTTTTATATCTATTTCTTGGTATTAATTCTTTGAGATTTCCATACAACATATTTTGATCATATTAACTCCTCATCTTCTCCTACACTGCTCCAAGATTCACTCTGACCTCCCTGCCCACTACCAACTTTGTGTCCTCCATCAGCATCAGCAGTATCATCATCGTCATCATTATAAATAACTATGTCTAATTTGTTCTGCTCATACTCATAATCATATTCATGGTTGTGGGCCATCATTTGAAGCTTGGTCAACCTATTAGATGCCACACAAGAAAAGAAAACTAACTCTCACTGTGGTAGAAGCCATCAATTTTCAAAAGTTCCAGAGTTAGGTGTGGGTGCTCAGCACACATCCACTCTATGCTTGAGTGTTAACTGGCTAGATCTTGTGTATTTGTGTGTGCTGCTGTCCTGCCATGTCCAGAAGACAACATTTTGTTATATTCTTCCACAACATCTGTCTCTTACAATCTTTCCTCCCCCTTTTCATGATGGTCTCTGAGCCTTGGGTATAGGGAGTGGTGATATAGATATCCTATTTGTGATTGTGCACTCTGCTGACACTTATTCTCTCTACTTTTCCAATTGTGAGTTTCTGCACTAACCATTATCCAGTGCACAAAGAAACTTCTCTGTTGAGTTCTGAGGCCTTTACTATCTGTATGTAGAGATGCACAAATTTAAAGGACAGTTTGTTACTGTGTCCATTTAGCAGAACAAGAGTAGTAGACAAACTGTGGAATATGAGCTCCTCAATTATAGGTTCTAGGCCAGAATTAAATTTTCAAACATGCATTTCCTCTTGTATGCCTTAAATCCAATTACAAAATGGTTGGTTACCTCATGACACTCATGTCAATATACCAATCATCTTGCCATACTGGTCATTATTATAGTTCATAGTTATATGAATCTATTTATTAATCATCTCTCACCAGAAGCCTACATAGTACCTTCCAGGAAGCCTCCTAGTCACTACCAACTTCATTCTTTTTAGTCCTATGTCTAAAGTGTGTGGGTTCTTTAGCAATGGGCCCTTACCATTAAGTTCTCATGGACAACCAAGATCAGTGACCTATACTGTTTGAGTGGAGTCTCTAGAAAGCCCTGATAAACTAATCAATGGGCAGTGTCTTGTGTCTGGCACAGAAACCCCACATTGTATTTGTCCCACCACACCTAATAGTACAATCTTCTAAGCCTTTAACACAAATGATACCATAATCTAAGGTTCTTGCTCACCATTTTACTGCAAAAGTAGAACACAAGCATTGATAAAAACAAATGACTACTTATAGTTTTAGAGAGAACTAGAAAGCAAAAAAAAAAAAAAAAAAACACCTCAGATTTGTTCTACATTGCCTATAGGATTGTTAAAATAGATAGAAAAAAATGGAACAAAATCCTTAACATATACACAAATAGGTTGACCTAGGAGATAAGTTACCAAAACTGTGAGGATAAGTCTTTTTCTGAGAGACAGCTCCTCTCCTCTGACAAGACTTCAGGACGTTCTCTTTCTCACCTTTAACATGGGATTTTCTGTTTATATGGCACAAATTTCTATTAACATGGAGAAATTTCTGTTTATTTTTAGAGACCTTAATCCATTTCTCTATGGAATCATTATTCTCCTGGAACTTCATAATCATAGCCTTCACTGGCTACATTTCTATCAATATTCTGCTATCTGGATCCTTTAAAAATCACCCATTAAAGGTTCAGTTATAATATTACAGTTTTTCTCTGTCATGTTCTTTAAAATTTTTGAAATTCTACTTGCAGATCAATTCCAAAAGTACTGAACCACACCAACATCTACAGTTACAAAGTCATACTCCAAGGACCAATTTTCTGTGGTAGTTGCTTTCCAACACTGTGACAAATGGCAAAACTAATGAGCCCTCCTGACCTCTTGGTCAGACTCTCCCATCTCCCTTCCCCATCTCCTCATTTGGCTCAGGGTCATGGCTATTCTAGACTCTCCCAGATGTGCCTGCCTCTGGCTATGCTCTCCATTTTGTCTACAAAAAAACTTTCTCCTCCACCATACTTAGGAGCAGTCATATCTTTTCTTTTTTATTCATCTGGTGCTGAAACTATGGAAGTGGCATAAATAAGCTCCTTCCTGGGGATCTCAGCTTCTTCAAATCCATCTGCTGATCTGAGTCTCCTGAGGTATGTTGGGATCATTTGTTTCTGCTGGCTTCTTCTACACATCAAATTTGATTCTTGAGTCTGTCTGCTTCTACAGTGGCTTCTTCCTTCTACTTTTTCTAACCATCCAACTCTCCTCACCTATTCAGTTAATGTTTTGCTAGCAAGAATTTAAATCTACGGCATCTCCAAGCAGGCTGAGAGGCTTGTCTGAGAGACATGTCCCAAATCACAGAGAAGAGGTTCCCTTTTCTACATGATAGGGTTACAGCAGAGTGAGAGAAAGCTTCTTGACACACCAGTGTGGCTTTTGTAGTAAAAGCAGACAAAGCAGGGAGCTCCCTAGTAATACAGAGTAGAAGGGGACAGACAATTGGTTAGAGAAGTTAGAAGAGAAAACAGCTGGAGAGGTGCACTAGCAGAGGCTTTTGGAAAAGGGAGGGTTCCAAGAGAGGGAGAGGATCAAGTATCTTAAAGTAGAATTGCCCCCATGGTGGGGTCCAAAGGGAGATGTCTACTTGGTGAGAATCCCAAATGCGGTAGCAGGCTCCATGAACCAGAGAGAGGACACTTACTGAGTAGGTGAGGAAAGATGGATGGTTAGATAAGGTGGAGGGAAGAGGTAGCTGAAGAGGAATACTATAAAATCAAATTTGTTGGGTGGCAGAAGCCAGCACAGGCAAGTGATCTGTACACAGGAGCGGGGAATTGGCAGTTTGCTTCAGGAAGGAGAAATCAAGTCCCTTGGAAGAGGGAAGCATTTATGCTTTTCCTGGGTTTCAACACCAGATGAATGGAAAAAAAAAGAAAGGACAAGACCATGCCTAAGTATAGTGAAGAACAAGATTTACTGTAGATAAAACGAAGAGCATAGCAAGAGGCAGGGACCTCTGGAAGAGTCCAGAGTGGACATGACCCTGAGCCATGAGAGGAGAGGGGGGAATTGAGAGAGGGCAAGTGGGGAACCAGGTGTAGCACCAAGAGAGCAAAAGGTAAAAGAATGCATGTAACCAAAACTGTTGTATTATATATGGAAGAGACTCTAGGAGAAGAGCAGTCCAGCCCCTTGGCTGGAGAATTTGGAGGTAGAGCAACAGGCATGCCAGCCAGGGCGGCCCTATAACAGGTAGGGACTGGGGGATGCTGGGAGAATCTGGGGGGCAGGTCTGTTTTGATATGTATTCAATAGATACCTAAACTATCTGTCCCAGGGTTTGAAAATTAACACTAATTACTATAACATGTGAAACTATTATCTATGTGGTAAAGGTGAATTAAGTTTATTACTCACCTTATCTTAATGTAGAGAAATCATCATGGGTTATATGTGTGATCTCAATAGAATGACTGTAGCTAGAGTTTTCCTGCCTTGCCCACAGTCTGGACAAATCTTTGTCACCCGGCAGTCCCACAGCCGCTCAGACCCAACCAAGTAAACACAGAGACTTATATTGGTTGCAAACTGTATGGCCGTGGCAGGCTTCTTGCTAACTGTTCTTACAGCTTAAATTAATCCATTTCCATAAATCTATACCTTGCCACATAGCTCTTGGCTTACTGGCATCTTCACATGCAGCTTGTCATGGTGGCGGCTGGCAGTGTCTCCCCCACCCAGCTTCCTGTTCTCTCAATTCTCCTCTCTGTTAGTCCCACCCATACTTCCTGCCTGGCCACTGGCCAATCAGTGATTTATTTATTGACCAATCAGCAACACATTTAACATACAGACCATCCCACAGCAAATGACACTTTTCAGTATGGAAGTGGATGGCAGAAGAGGAGAATGAATCAAAGTGAAATATGGTAATACGTTGGCAAATTTAATGGATAGAAGCTTGAAGATTTATACAGTGGAAGGCTCAACATTGAAAAGATTTAGTAGACACAAAGTCCTACCCTTAACCAAGAAATTAAATGCAATTTGTACCCACTGACAAGGGGAAAATCAGTTTTCTCCAATGGAGTGTCACTGGGTATACCACTGACTCTCCAGGACAGGCCCCACCCCCATGAGTAGTTGGCCAACACAAAACAGACGTCATGTTTTCTTGTGAATTTTTTTATTTTGTTTTGTTATTTTTTGTCTTATTGTTTTATTTTCTTGTTTGCTTTTGTTTGGAGTTATTCTGATTTTTGTTTCTTGTTTTGTTTGGAGAGCGAGATCGAGAGAGAGAGAGAGAGAGAGCGAGAGAGAGAGAAAGAGAGAGAGAGAGAGAGAAGAGAGAGAGAGAGAGAGAGAGAGAGAGAGAGAGAGAGAGAGAGAGAGAGAGAGAGAGAGAGAGAGAGAGAGAATAGGAAGTCGGGTGAATAGGGAAGTTGGGGATGACCTGGGAGGAATTGGGGAGGGTAAATAACATGGTCCAAGAATATTTTATGAAAATTAAAAATAAAAAAATCAGTGAAAAAAGTACAGAAAGTTGAAGAAAGCAGGACACAAATTTGGATTGCTAGGGCAAGGTGGTAAATCTGGGAAGAGTGGGTGGATAAATGTTAGCATGATCAAAATACATATGAAATTCTCAAAAAACTAATTTTTTAATGTGAGGAAATGCATATGAGTTGATTTATGTTACTTAAGCTTATGGTAATCTGTCATAACATCAAAGAGAAAGCAGACACATAGTGAATGGATGTGCCACATGATTCCACTGAGCATTGCCTTTATAGTTTGCTAGATAATACTAGGGTGATTACCAAAATACTATAATACTTTCGAGTCTCTTACTAGAAACATAATGTACATCATTGTGTTCAAACTCTCATCTCATGCCCTGCTCAGTTTCTGACCCTTTGAACTTTGTCCCAGGGACATTTATGTCCTTGAGATTTTGTTTGTTCTCCAGCATGGGAAAAAGGCACATCTCCTTAGCATCAATAAAGGGGTATTTAGTACTAACTAAATTAATTTTAAAAAACATGCTACTTATATCCTTGGAACTGTGTTTCACAACCTCGTTCTTATCTGGCAAACATTCAGATGAGATTTTTCTTTATTCAAGTTGTAGAGTGTGTGGCAGTTCAGTGCAATCCAGTTTCTTAGACTGTTTTTTATCATTAGTTATCTTTATTATCTTGACCGAATTACATAAACTCTTCAGAAACCCAGTATTCTTCCTAAATAAATGTGTACAATACTAAATAATTTGCTAATTTTTCAGGAGTTGAAGTTATGCCCTGAACCATAATATTCTGGACTATTGATTAAGATACCAATTCAAAATGAAGTTAATATTCAAGTCTTTAATCATCTGCTGCAGTAGTGTAAGAAATGTTAAACAAGAAAAAGTACTAATTCCCCTCTCTGTTCAATTTTTTTTCCAAGGAAATGTGCTGTTTTAGGAGCAGGTAGGTCATCAAATATGTAGAGAATGGCTTCAATGCTAAGGAAACTGATTAGAAGATTCCTCAGCACCATTCTATGGAGCCAGGGTCTGGGGAAAGGAAAGAGAAAATAACTAGAAGTATAGTACTGAGAACGAAGCTGAATGGAGAAAATTTAGCATTTCCTGTCCACTATCCTCCTCTGGCTCATAAAGAGGTTTTGTATAAGTTAAGCAGGGTAGAATCTAGTCAAAGGCCTACATAAAAAATGAAAAGGAGGTGGATGTGATAAAAATAAAAACTACAGGCCTGCAAACAAACCTGGCTGGGGAAGGGAACCTGGGTCCTCCACTCCATCTACCTTCAGGGGCTCAACGTCCTGTCAGCACACCAAGTCTGGTGGAGGAATTCAGCTTGTCTATTGAGACTTTCAGACAGAACATATATAATTAATTGCCTGTGGTTGGACCTAAAAATCATAGCTAGAAGCTATACTTACATAATTTATATAAAAAAACCCAGCACTGTAATCATAGTGAGGTATTTATTTTTTTTAGCTATTAAGTTTTGTTCAGTTAATCCAACCTTAGTAAGAATTTTCATTAAGCCTGTTTTTCTGTTTTTCATTGGGTAGAAGATTTTCTTAGGTACCTGAATAGGGGACATTTAGTTTAATAAGGAATATTTTCAACCTTATTGTGGAGGCCTAAAAGCATTCAAGCCACCCCCTTTTGTCTGGCTTATAGGAATGAATACAATGACATGTTTTCCTGATAAATTAGAGATAGGGTAAGAATAAGAAAAATGTCAACTCACTGAATACCTTGACACTTGCTACTGAGGGTTTGAAGTTACTAAAATGGCCTTAGAGACAAATATACCCAAATTTAATACCTACTAATAGAAAATAATGTGATTATAATTTGGAGCCTCAAGCTGATTAAAGGAAAATTCATTTTCTATTTTTTTAACACTCTGCCTATTGATTCATGATTTCACTAACATCTATCAATATGATTTGTAGCAAGTTCTTTCTATAACAAAAAATATCTCATACAAGCAACAGATTCCAATGCAAATTTTGACATGCTGATGTGAAAAAGAATAATTATGTTATAATGAATCCTTCTTGGACTGATTCATTTAAATTTAATAATTTAACTTAATAAAATACAATTATGGTCATATTATTAAGAGAAAGGTATCTAGAGGTTAATGTCATAAGCCACATCAACTTAAAAAGAAAAAACCTCTCATTCCAGGGGATCTAATGTCTCTTCTGGCCTCTATAATCTCCTGCATGCCAGTGATGTACATAATACACCCAGGCACACAAACATACATATAAAATAAAATAAATATTTTAAATAAAATAAGGAAAGCTGCACATAAGCTAGATTTTCTCTTATTTCCCATACTCATTCAGCTCCATCATTTCTTTGATGCCTGATTTCATTAACTTTACAATTTTATGCATTAATGTATTTCATAAGACACTATACAATGTATAGATTTTTAGTGATGTTAAATAAGTATTGTCTTGTTAAATATATGGAAGTGAGATAAACAATACAATGGTTAATCCTGAGCTTATATTCTATAAGTATTTTTATATTTATATTTTAAATGATTTAAATTATTATAACTTATAAACTAGTATAAATTCCCTATAGCCTCGAGATAAATTAGACTTCTCTCACTTCTAGGTGCATGTGCAAGTAAAATGAATGAGATAAAACTCTTCAAAAGTACAAAAGTGATACCAAAATGTCTTTTGAAGATTTACCCAAATGCCATGATACAATGGTTTCTTTTTGCATAATACTTGTTCTTTTGGGTTAGATAAAAAAAAAAAAACTATTTCAAACTGATGTCTTACTGAATATAATGACAACCCCACCACTTTACTCCTAACAGAATTCCCCTAAAGGGCAGTATCAGCTCAAAAGGCAAAGGACATATTCCAATTAAAATTCTTCACAGGAATTGTATTTTAATGTTGGCATGCTATTACTTTGATGATTTTAGGTTCAGGCTCTTCCATTCTGCCAAAGCAATTTGAAACATATGTAAGGGCAGACACTAAAAATGGAATATTGATCTTTCTGCCTATCCCTTAAGCATCTGTTTTCCAAATTGACAATCTGATATAAACATTTTCAAAGATAGACAACTAGTCATAAATTTCAGCATAAGAAATAGATATAATTATATCAAGAAGACCTGCATAATGACAGGGCCAGTTAACATGCCAGTGTGGATGGCAGAAATCTCACACCGCACCACCCCTAGATGAATTGCTACAGGCATTTAATCACTGCTGAGAGTGGAAGAATTAGTCTTCTCCAAGGATGAGCCCTCTTATTGGTTATCCAGTACCGGACAATTAACCCTAAAATCTTACACAAATAAGCAACACTAAATAGACTCAGAATATTGTATTTGAATATTTATTCAATTATGTGTATCTAAACACACACACACACACACACACACACACACACATATAGTAATAATTAAAGAAAAAGATCATGAATTTGAGAGAGAGCAGTGCGGACATGGAGGAGTAGGAGAGAGCAGGGGGAGAAGATAAATAATGTAAACACAGTATCATATATGAAATTCTAAAAAGTAAATTAAAAATGTAAAAAGAAATTGAATATAATTTTCTTCCATAACACATGTTTTGATTATGATAACTTAGTTTTCTTTCAAATGTTTGTGATTTATATTTATATTTTGCTATCTCTAAAACTATCTAAATTGAGGACCTTTTTCTCCTGGTGAAATATTTTAAAGCATCTAGTGCTCTTAACCTCTGAGGCACCTCTGTAGCCCACCATGATGTCTTTTTCTCTAACCTTGCTTTATTCAATCCCTGGCATAGTGCAGTATAGTAAAGTGAAAATGTTCTAGTTACTGTTTCTTTTTCCATGGCCTGGCTTAGCAGAGATCCTAGTCACCATTTTAACCTCTGTTTATGTTTCTGGAGAGGCTGATTTCCTTCTCACTTCCCTTGGATCTTAAAAATTAAAAGGTAATATAGCTGGGATTTCAGGCTCACAAAAAAGAGAAGACAGTGGTAGATACCGAAACACATGAAAGCTGCAAGTAGACTGTAGATGCCAGGGCAATAAATGGACAGAATACAACAGAACTTTAAAAGTCTCCAGAAAAGAAAATGGATGAATTTACAAACATTTAAAGGCAACAGTGTTTGTGGAAAGAAGTTGGAGAAGTGTTAAACATACAGGCAGGAATTGAGTACAATGAATTTTCACCTCAGAATGATTCCTTTGCACAGAACATACTATTATGTGTTCACTACTAGGTAAAAAGACCAAAAAGCAGTGGACAATTTTTTAAACACTTAATTTTTAACAACAGAGTACAAAATATAAAAAGACATGGGGAACACGGTTCTTAAAAATGTGCAAAACAGAATGACTGAGGCCATACAGAGTGAGATGCTCCAGGAGCACCCTGGAGTGACTACCTTGGGGAATATAAGCAACATGCCACCCTTATCACTACTGCTGGAAGCCTATTTCCAGATTGGTCTGATGACCTAGGATGGATGTGTGAAGTCAGCACAAGGAAAAAACTGTGACCACCTGTTTCAACCAAGTGGCCCCAGATAGCCTAGGCTGTTCTTATTTATAACATTTTCAGTGGTTTGCACGAACAGTTTTACAATCAGATTTATTTCCTTAAGTTTCTAAAAATGGTTACAATAATTACCAATTTGTTCTTTTGCTTCTTTCCCCTCTGTCCCCCAACTTTCCCACCAGTAACCATTGCATATTTGATCTATAGCCCTAATGTTAGCATAAGCAGTGTTGCAAGCAACAAAGGAAATTTTATAACTAGGCACACCTACATGTAGAGCAATGTGCCCTGCTGGCAGCATTTGCAGTTACAGCATCATGGAGAGGGACAGACAATTTTGTCTCTAGGGGTTAATATTTACATCGGGTAGGGTCTCAGTTCTCACAATCAACTCACCAGCTGAAGCTGGATCAATTCATTCTACATTATATACTACTTTATCTCCTCAGGGAATATACCACATTTTTCCATTTATCCTATTGGCAACTTAACATCAAAATTTACTCTTAATAGTTGGCACTGTTTATCCACTGTTCTCGCATCCATCTTCTCTCAATTTTTTAGGATATTGGCATAGCTATGAGAGAACTGTGGGTTTCTATGATTCTACTTCATTTTCTGTCTTCAGACTGTTCCCATTAACTTCTGATATCATCTATTTATTAGCATATCTCTTAGACTCGTGTGGTTAAAATAATTCTCTCCAGAACAGTTATGCAAATATTTAATATTAAACTTCATGAACTACTTGACTCTTTCAGTCTAGTGATAGGGAGCCTTGGAAAGGCAACATCTTTTTCTTAAGAAGTCTGAATTCATGATCACACTTGAAACATCAAAGGCTTTAGGGGCTGAATCAGATCCACTGTATATTTTTAACATCCCCTCTGGCTCACCCAGAGGAGAGTCATCAGAGGGGATGTTTCCTTTTGTAATAGCTGTTTTATTCGTAGCTCTGAGAATGTGAAACTGGAGGCAGCCAGCAATATGGCTTGTATAGCAAAGGTAAGGAGCACATAGCACATATGCTCCCGGGGGCATGCAAAGAAGTATGCATGGAAGTGTCCACAGGCTTTGCCAAATGGGTCAGGGTCTCTCTAGGGCCTTGCCACAAGGAAGGATTGTTTGTGCTATTCTCAGGCCTTGTCCCCTGAAGAACTCACATGCCTCTCACCAACTACCTAGGTGAGTGACAACTGGGAAATAAAGGAAGTATCTTGAACTTCACAGAGTCTCCCAGAGGAATCAAGTATGCTCAGAGAAGAAATGTGTGTGGGAATGGGTATAAAAACTCAAAACAAAAGAAAATAGAAAAACTGTTGAAGAAAATATGTAGCAGCAGAAATGTTAAGCAGAAGTAGAGTTGTACCTTACACATTCTCTCAGAACCTCAGACAGAGGAATCCATGTAGGTAGAGGATTCAGATTTCGGTTTCATCATCAATTTGGTAGCACACATACATCTGTAATTATAGTTCTAGGGGATAACATATGCTCTTCTGGCCTCCTTGGGCCCCAGGCATGCACATGGTCATATACATACACACAGATAAAACACTCATGAAGAAGCCCTAGATGGGAAGTGTGATGTTCATCACATGAGACAGATTGTTGTGACTCTCAGACTGGAGTTACTGGGTTGACTTGTTTGAGTTATTGAAAGTAAGAGGCTACTTTCCATATGCAGAGCATGCTACAGAAAACAAACAAACAAACAAACAAAAATCAGAAAAATAGGGTAGCAAAGAAACCACACTGATCCCAACTAGAAAAGAAATAGAGATGGATTTAAAAAAAAAAATTCATTTATTCCAACTTTTACATATATTTATGTATCCTTATTAAATCTAGTACATCACAGTATTCCCCCCCATATTATAGTCCTTACATTATTTGTATCCCCTCATATTTAATATTCCCTGAAACTTGGGGCATGAGTTCCTTCTCTATTTTACGTTAATATCCACAATTTGGTCCCACTCTCAATCTTGGTCATAGATATTTTTTACTGCAATGGGAAGTGGTTAATGCAGACACTCATAACTGTCCAATGTGCTAAGAATAATTAACTGTTACTGTCTGGCCATAAATGGGATATGAATATATATATATATATATATATATATATATATATATATATATATATATATATATATATATATATATATATTCACATTTTAGTTGTGTAGTTTGTTTTAGTTTGTATCTTGCCTGAATAACATTTTGTGATTGCCATTATTCTATATATTATCAGTTATGCATCATACTTCTAACCCACATATAATCTATATTAGTCTCACTTTATTTTTTTCCCTCATTTCTCCAATCTTTATTTCAAGTAAATTGCAAAATGTGAATTTTGTGGTTTGGTGTCCCGGGTTTTGGCACCAAAAATGTAGGTAAATTGGTTGCAACAACTCTGGGGAAAGGTATCCTGACCACCTGGGGAGTCAGGCAACACCTTGAGCTGATTAGGACAGCTCTGATGGCTGAAATGCAAGGAGACAGTTCAACACTGAAGGGCGAGGTAACACTTCGAGCTGCTCAGAACAACAGCTCTGCCCTGAAGGTTTCCCAGACACCTGGAGCTACTTAGCACAGCTCTGATGGCTAGAACTGCAAGGAGAGAGTTCAGCCCTGGAAGGGAAATTTCTCTGACTTCTTAGCAAAGTCAGGCCTGGAACTGCTTCAGCAGGGAAGGGTATCCTGACTCTTCAGGGAAAGTCAAGGTATACCTGGTATGATGGAGGATCGTCTCCCTATAGGATATAGCAATCCTGCTCATCTCCTGGAGAGCTTCAACAGCTGATTTGCTCAGCCCCCACTTAAGGGGGCTTCCTAGCAGAGTTCTGCTTCTCTGGCCTAAGATGTTGCTTCTTTTACTTCACTTTGTGAAATGGGAAACAACTGAAGAAATGTAGCAATCTCCTCTGGCTCCAGAGAAAAGTGTTACTTATTAGCTCTCTCTTTGGCTCTATGCACTGAGGGACATCTCAGCAAAGATCTTCTGTTCAGCTCCTCCTTGCTCTGCTGTTTCAGCTCTCCCTTGTTTTGTCCACTGGGGGAGGTCTCAGCAAGGATCTTCTCTACACCAGTGAATGAAGATCTTCACACCCAAAACTCTTTTGAGAAAGAGATTTATTTGGGAAGGAGGAGTCCAGGAAAGTAGCTGCCTCTACCAGGGTGGAGAGAACAGCCTTTTTTTCTAACTGACTAGGCCCAGCGGTTTACACATGAAGTCTTTGGGGTGAAGTCAACCCTGGGCCCAGGGTTCTACTATTTGCTCTGTGATTGGTTGGTTTCACAAGTCAGTTGGCCAGGGGCAGAGATGGCTCTGATCTGACTGAGCCAAACTGTTTCCTTCTGCCCCAATCTGAGCCATCTTTCCCTAGTTTGGGCTCCAGGGTCAAGGTGGGTTTCTTTAGCCAGGTCTTTTCCCTACATTTATCTTTTTAATTCTTAAATATTAATACCATTAGTTCTAAAGATCTATAAAATACACTTTTCCAAATCAATACTCTAGAGGTTTTTTTTGTTGTTTTGTTTTGTTTTTTTTTTTTTTTTTATCTCTTATGGAGGACAATGGAGGTTTCCTAGTGAGATCTGAGCTTGCTTTACCCAGAAGGGCTGCAATAGAGGATTGCTTAACAACATGCTTGGTTACTACGTGCTTGGAAGGGTCTGTACTTTGTTGTGCTAGGGGGAGGTCTTTTGCTATTTCTATTTCTAGATCTTTTGCTATTGCTATTATATTTCTATAAATAGCCCTCTAGAAGAGAGAGAAGAGGTCAGTGGATAAAGATCCAGCCCCTCCAAGGCTATCCTGTGTTTTTATCTGTCTCTTCCTCCTCTATATTTCTATCTAAATATTTCTCCCCCCTCCCTCCTCAAGAGTACCCTGGGGAAAAAGTAGGAGCATGTCACCCATAGATGGCACCAGGGACAGGGACCAAGTACTTAGCAAAAGGGAGGTTGTGGGCCCCATAAGAAACAGTTGGGCATGTCTGGTTTGTAGTGTAATGAAGATGAAGGTATTCTATTTTTAGGAGTATAGATAAAGTAAGGTAGCTGAAAAAAATGCTGAGCTTAAAAGTGAGGCTGTAATGAATCTCTCTCTCTCTCTCTCTCTCTCTCTCTCTCTCTCTCTCTCTCTCCTCTCTCTCTCTCTCTGTTTAGGTATCTTTATTTTTTCCCTTGTAATTTCTACCTATAAAAGTTAAAGAAAAAAATATAAGGTAGAATAAAGGAATATAGTGTAAGAAAAAAATAGTGTAAGGTAGAATATAAAAATATTGCATAAGAAGAAATTTAGAATAAGAGTAGAATTTTTTTAATGTTGAAATGAGACATGAAAATAGTAAGCAAATCTTCAAAGATTCACTTGTAGAAAGATTAAAAAATAAAGAGGTTAAGGTGGAATTACAACAAGTATGAAGATTTTTGGAATGTATAGAGGCACTGTGTCCTTGATTCTCTGATTATGGGACTCAGAATGCAGATTCCTGAAAGATTATTACAAGGAAAAGGGGGCCAGAAAAGATGTGTATAGAAGGTTTTGGCTTGTGGGTGTTAGTTCAAGACAGCTTAGATTCAAGCCCTGAGATGCAGGGGGTGATTTTCCCTGAGGTGAAGGAGAATAAGACAAAATCCAATTCTCCACCAGCAGACACTATTACACCACCATACAATCAAAGTCAGTTTCCGTTTGACCATGAAGATGATTTAAAGGAACAGAAGACTTGGGATGAGACAAGAGAGGAACTGAAGGAGTTAAAAAGTTTAGTAATTTCTCTTACATAAAAATTAGAAGCTCTTCAGGTCTCTCCCTCTCAGAAAAGTATTCATCTTTCTTCAGTGTGGGCAGGATCTGACTCACCTTAGGGGGCATCTATTAGAATGGAAAGATTGCCCATAACTGTCCTAGCACAAAAATCACCTGAAACATTGCAAACCCTACCTGGTAATGCTATGTCTCCTCTTCAGGCCATCATACAGGAAGCGGCTAGACAAGGAGAATTACAAATATTTCAGATGTTCCCTGTAATAGACCAACCAGATGCTCAGGGAAATATCATGCTTATGCATGTTCCAATCCCCTTTAAACAGCTTAAGGAGCTAAAAACAGCATGTAATCAGTGTGGCCCAATGGCTGCTTTTACAACATTGCTAGAAAGTCTTTCTTTAGAAGCCTTATCTCCAGGAGACTGGAAGCAAATGACCAGAGCCTGCCTGTCAAGTGGGAATTATTTAAGGTGGAAAAGTGTAATGAGTGACATTGGTCTGTATGCTGTGAATGTGTTGCTCTGATTGGTTGATAAATAAAATGCTGATTGGCCAGTAACCAGGCAGGAAATACAGCAGACAAGGAGAATTCTGGGAAGAGGAAGGCTGAATGAAGGATGCAAGCCTGCTGTCAAGGTAGCAGCATGTAATGGCACACAGGTAAAGCCATGAACACATGGCAACATATAGATTAACAAAAATGGGCTGAGTTTAAGTGTAAGAGCTAGTCAGTGGTAGGCCTGAGCTAATGGCCAAGCAGTTTTAATTAATATAAGCCTCTGTGTGTTTACTTGGGTCTGAGTGGCTGTGGACCAGATGGGACACAGAAAAACTTCTGTCTACATTTGGCATTTACCACCAGGCATTGAGCCATATAGACCTAAGAAAGCTTAAAGATTCTAAATGCACAGAAACAGAACCACACTGAACTTTCTAGTCTCACAGTCTCATGCCAGCAGCAGTGCAAACTCGAATCCTGACAGTTGCCTGTGAGATGGAGCTGGCCACCAGCCACCATGAGCTAAGCAACATGACTACAGATTCCTGCCACAGTACACAGAGTTGTCTCCAAGCCACAGATTGTGGTGTGTGGTAGATTTAGCCTTTTCTAGTACAGACAAAAAAAAAACAAAAACAAAAAACCCCCAAAGATTTGGGGACTACATACTGCTTTAATGGAGGCATAGACCTACTGCTTCCAAGAGTTAGTAGTACACATGGCTCTCAGAGACAGAGCTGGTGGTAAACATACCACCACCATCTTGGAAAACTGAGGTGGGCAAAACCAGTAGCCAAAGCTGCAATTTCAGCCCTAGTAATGCTAGTTTAAAGCAATAGATTCACAATAAGGCAGATTCAGATGAGATAAACACTAAACAGTTTACATGTGCATGAAAATGTACATAGGCTTAGAAGAGAGAAGAAAATAAATATAGACAGTTATATAAAAATAGTTTTAAAAAATAAAGTCATTAAAGAGACAGTAAAAGTAATATAAAAAATAAGCCATGTAAAGATGGAAATCACACAGAGATTCTGGATTATATTGTCTTTCAGAATTTTAACTGCAGAAAGGCATTTGATTGTAAAAGCTGCTGAGTTAAATCATTATGTATATTTTAGAGTTATCTTGATTTCAAAATCTATGTCTGAGGATACATTGCTTTGGAAAAGAAGTTCTGCTTTTTTTCCAGAGATGAGAACCTGTGGATTGCTTTTAGGCTTGTATGGTTTGACCAGCCAAGACCCCCTGAAAGGTCTCCAAAGACACCATGGCCCAGATCATCAAACATCCAAAATCAACTTCAAGGCAACTGGCTCAGAGAATACAGCCTCAAAGACTACTCCAGTCAGGATTTGACCATAATCCTAAAATTTTCTTTATCAGCAGGAAGTAGCCTAGAAAACTACACCCACATTCCCAAAAAATGGATTATGGATGTTTCTCTTTGTTTAGATTGTTGGTTACAAATTGTTATTGATCATAGTCAATATCTTTCTAAAAGAAGAAAGGGGGATATGATATGAAAATATAGAATATAGATAATGATATGGTGAAAGGGTAGATTGTTGAACCTACTTTTAAAGAGCAACTTGCATAAAATGTTTTACATTGGTATAGATTTTAGTTCATTGATGCAACTTTAAAGTTAATTTTATTATACTGTATGTATATTTATACTCTCATTTAAGGTATTATGTTTATGTAATTCATTTAAATTGTAATGGATAATTAAGAAATACAGATTAATAATTAGTCTTCTATGATAATCAAACTTATAGTCATGTTAGATAAATTATCTAGGTATCCATAGATATATTTCAGTTAGGTAGGTAATCTTCAAACATTTCAAAGACCTACAGAATATGGCATTTAAAATGTTTTAAAACCTTAGACTTTCTGGACAGTGAGACACATCTGCTCCTGGCAGCAAGGATTTACTTCAAAGAGAAAGATGGGCATCAAAGACACTCTATATGGAGTTTATCTTCTTTGCAAAAATAGGAAGAAACTGTTGGACTGCTTGAAAAAATGTTGCATAAAATGGACATATAGGATCATAGGAAGGTGACTACTGAACTTTGCAAGACAAAATGGTCCTCCAAGTTCCTGATTCACAGAGGAGACTGCCAGACATTCTACAGGACACATGTAGAAGCAATGAAACAACTCAAGGTCTATAGGCTGAAGATGAATGCCCCAACATTGCAGATGATCTTTAATTTAGGTGACCGTCCAGACAGACAGCTGTCTCTGTCATTCTAGATTTTTGGAAGTTGCTTACAATGCATTTCCTGTTTACTTGGGTAATATTATATTTTTCTGGGGTCTTTGACGTAATTGAAGACTAAATAGTTATATTTATCCTTGGTTATGATAAGAGATAAGGTAGATATGAAACCTTAGACTTATAAATATAGGATAGATAGAATATTTTCTTTAGTTTTGCCAAATACAAATAGACTAGATATTATAACTATAATTCTTGCTTGATAACTGTTCTATTATATGTAATTTTACTATGTTGAAGTTAAAACCTTCCTTTTAAATAAAAAGAAAAGAGGAAATAATGGGTGATCTTACTCTGTATGCTGTGAATGTATTGCTCTGAATGGTTGATAAATAAAATGCTGATTGGCCAATAGCCAGGTAGGAAGTATAGCAGACAAGGAGAATTCTGGGAAAGGAAGTTGAGAAAAAAATCCAAGTAAAATAGTAGAAATTACTTTGAATTTCTCTCCATTTAATTTGATGTTGGCTGTTGGCTTGCTGTAAATTGCCTTTATTATGTTTAGGTATGTTCCCTGTATTCCTGATCACTCCAAGACCTTTATCATGAAGGGGTGTTGGATTTTGTCAAATGTCTTTTCTGCATCTAGTGAGATGATCATGTGGTTTTTTTTCTTTGAGTTTGTTTATATGGTGTATTACACTGACCTACTCTGGTGATGGGATGGCCAAACACCATAATTTTTGTGCTAGAAACCCCATTCAACTATTGAGGTATTTGGATGCAGAGATCCATGGATAGGCCCTGGGTGGATCTCTGGGAGTCCAATTAGCGAGAATGAGGAGGGTTTATATGAGCGAGAATTGTTGAGACCAAGGTTGGATAAAGCACAGGGACAAATAGCTAAACAAATGGAAACACATGAACTATGAACCAATGGCTGAGGGGTCCCCAACTGGATCAGGCCCTCTGAATGGGTGAGACAGTTGATTGGCTTGATCTGTTTGGGAGGCATCCAGGCAGTGGGACCAGGTCCTGTGCTCATTGCATGAGTTGGCTTTTTGAAACCTGGGGCCTATGCAGGATCGCTTGGCTCGGCCTGGGAGGAGGGGACTGGACCTGCCTGGACTGTGTCTACCAGGTTTATCTCAGTCTGCGGGGGAGGCTTTGCCCTGGAGGAGGTGGGAATGGGGGGTGGGCTGGGGGTAAGGTGAGAGGGGCTGGAGGGGGGAGAACAAGGGAATCCGTGGCTGATATGTAGAACTGAACTGTATTGCAAAATAAAAATATTAAAAAAATAAAATAAAAAAATAAAATCTCAGATAAAAAGCAAAAATGAAATGAAATTTGAAATGAAAAACTGAGTAAGTCATACAGAAAAAGCTCAGAGGAAAAGGTCACCTACAGATTAGATCAAGTGGAAAAGAGAACAGCAGGTCCTGAAAACAAGATAAAGGAATTGTTCATTCAGTTGAAGAAAAACGATAATAAAAAGAAAAGAAAACCTCAGTAACAAAACATGGGAACTCTGGGGCACTATAAAAAGACAAATCCTATGATTAATAGATAAATAACAAGGAGAAGAACAAACTCAGAACAAAGACACAGAAAAGAGTTTCAACAAAGTGATCCAAGAAATTTTCTAAAATCTAAGAAAAGAGATGTTTATCAATGTGTAAGAGACATACAGAATATGAAATAGACAGGGACAGAAAAGAAGCACCCCACCTCAAATAATAAAAACATTAAGTGTGCAGGGAAAAATGGCAAGAGAGAAAGATAAAGTCACAAATGGAAGTCCTGGGGACTGGAGAGATGGTTCAGTAGTTAACAACATTCATTTTTCTGAGATCCCAGTTTCAGTTCCCAGTTCCTACGCAGGAGCTTACCATAATCCTTAACTCCAATTCCAGAAGATCCAATGCACTCTTCTGGCATCTGTGGGCATCTAGCACACATGTAGTACACATACATAAAAGCAGGCAGAATACTCATACACATAAAATGAGTAAATAGATTATTTTTTTAAATAGGACTGTCAGAATAACAACTGACTTTTCAATGGAAACTGATAAAGACAGAAGGGCCTAGACCAATGTTTGACAAATGATAAATGACTATAGATGCTTGCACAAACTACCATACCTAGGAAAAATATCAGTCATGGTTAAAAAGGAAAGAAAATTTTTTCATGATAAAGACATATTTGAGGAATTTATATTCACAAAACCAGTTCTACAAATGATATTAGAAGGAATGCTTTAGTCTGAAGAAAAGATTAATCATACCCAAGAGCACACAAGATTACCTAATTCAAGAATGGATAACCAAAAAAGGCCTAAGAAAATAGCACCAACACAATAAAATAGCATTAATTAATAAATACTATTTAGTAATAAATTTTGGCAGTAATGGTTTCAATTCCCCAGTGGGGGAAAAACACAGACTAACAGATTATATCAGAAAACCAAATCCATCTTATGCTACCTCCAAGAATAACACCTCACCATTAATGACAGGCACTACCTTAGGGTAAAAAGATGCCAAATGTTACTATAAGCAAGTTGAACAAAGAGACAAGCAGCTGCAGTTGTTCTAATAACTGACAAACTAGACTTCAAACTGAATCTAAACATCAGAAAAAAATGTAAAAATACATTTCATGCCCATCAAAGTAAAATCCATTTCGAAACACTTACGTACCAAACACAAGGGAGTCTAATTGCGGAAAACAAACATTATTAGACAATTTGTAAGTTTTTCAACCAAGCATTTTTAAGTGTTTTAAATAGGAAAATATTTTTAAATGCAGTAATTATAAAATTATTTTTCTTATTTATTAGAAACTTGCTATTTGAAGAAGAGGATTTGAATATAAGGGTATAATTGCTTAATGAAGTAATGCTTTAAAAACATATGAGAGTGCATTCTCATCACTTGGATTACAGGTATTCCAGAAATTTCACATAAAAAAAACTGATGGAATTATACTAATTAGAAATGCTATTATTTTAATGTTTTTCAGTGAAATAAACAATACATAGATCTTATGCTGATTTACAATGAAAAATAGCAATTAGAGCAAAAAGAAGTACAAAATGCTCAAAGAGACAAGAAATTTAAAGAAAGGTCTGATATGAAATGGAATAAAGCAACTGGAGACCTCAGGGCAAGACTCCCCAGCTAAGCTTCCAACCTGTAAAAAGGAAAATTTTGCAACAAAGGAAAACTTATGCAAATGTAATTCAAGGAAAAGCCAATTTTATATTCCATTAAGATTGCAGAACTTAGCAGCATCAGCTGTGTGGTTCTGGTTTTAGAGTCATAAATGATATATGTTAATGGGTGGTGAAATTTTCCTCAACAGTTAAGGAGAGCCACTGAGGGCAGACATGTGGCAGAGGATTCCCTTCAAGGTGGTCAAAGATGCCATTGCTTGAAGCTGTGAAATTGAAGCATGGATTATGTTGGAGACTCCAAGATATTGAAAATATCACAGCCATGGTATACCTGCCAATGAGATCTGCAGACAGGCTATGGGACCAGCCCAAGAGAGAGAAGTATGTTGAGGTCAGCAATGCTGTAAGGGTAGGGGATCTGAAGAAGGCAATGACATCAGAAATAGAGAAGTTGTATTTGGAGTTTGCCCTGCTGGTTTTTGGTCATGACTTGGTCCAGTATTTCCTGACTATGTTCCTATTCTTTCTTTTGTATATTCTGTGTCATTTCATGTTGGAAATATGGAACTTGATTTTTTATTTTATAGGTGGCTTACAATTATGAGATTGCCTTGAATCTTGGAAGAAACTTTGGACTTTTAAACTGTGTTAAGACTAGACTATGAAAAGCTACTGGGACTAAATGCATTTTGCATTATAATATGGCCACAAGCTTATGAAGACCAGGGGATAAAACATGGTGGTTTGAATAATAATAGCCACCATAAGCACATGCGTATGAACACTTGGTCCCCAGTTGGTACAACTGTTTGGGATGGATGAGAAGGTGTGGCCTTGGTGGAGGTATGTCACTAGGGATGGACATTGAGGTTTTAAAAGATCACACCATTAATAGTTCTCTCTACTTTGTGCTTCTGGAAAAAGATACCAACTCTCAGGTACTGCCCCAGCACCATGCCTGCCTGCCTGTCACCATATTCTCTGTCATAATGGTCATGAACTCACCCTCCAGAAACTGTAAGCTCCCACTAGCCTCTTTCTTCTATAAGTTTCTTTAATCATGTTTCTTTGTTCCAGCAATAGGAAAAATAAATAAGACAAAAAACCATTTTGGCAGTTATTTATTTAAATGTTTGGACTGTTTTCATCATTTACCTTAGTTGTCTTTTGGTGCTATTGATGGATACGACATTATCCTGATGTGTTTACTTTTAAAAATATTTTTGGATTATTATTATCTATGTGTGTGTGCTCACATGTATATGAACACTTGTGGGGATACCTGTGCCATGAGACTCATTTGAAAATCAGAGGACAACTTCTGGGGTCTGTTCTCTCTGTTTATCTTAATCTGAGCTCAGGGGATCAAACTCAGGTTACCAGGCTTACATGGCAATAACTTTACCAACTGAATCATCTTGCCCACCCTGATGTGTTTACTTTTTAAGGTAATTTTTGTTTTTTAAAGAAGTTTTAATTTATTTCTTTGCTTTATAGTTTCAATATCTTGTAGTTTCAACCTATGTGGAACACTTCTTATCTAAACATATCTATCAGGGGTTTATAGGCTTATGTTCAGACATCTGTTTTTCTCTACATTAGGGAATTTTTTTTTCTATTATTTCACTGAATAGATTATGTGTAATTTTATATTTATTTCAGCTCATTCTGATCTATAGATTTTTTATTTGCTATCTTGAATATATCTCAGATTTCTTAAAAGTGTTGACCATGTATATTTGTAATTTTTCTTTAGATAAACCTGAATGTATTACTTCATTGAATTTGTCCAGTATACCCAAAATTCTTCTTTCTTATTGATGATGCATTCCACTATGTTTATTTCTTTAATTTCTACTATTTTTTAAATTTTTATTTTTATTTTGCAATACAATTCACTTCCACATATCAGCCACGGATTCCCTTGTTCTCCCCTCTCCAGCCCCCCTCACCTTCCCCCCAGCCCACCCCCCATTCCCACCTCATCCAGGGCAAAGCCTACCCCAAGGACTGAGATCAACCTGGCAGACTCAGGTTTGATTTTTTAAATTTTTTAAATTCTATTTTCTGTCTTGAATTGTTTTCATTATTTCATATTAACTGTTTAGAGTTCTGTGGTCCATACTCAATTACTTGTTCAAATGCTCTTTGAAGTTTTTGACCATGCATATTATCTTTTTGTTTGGAGGAATGTGTAGATGAATTTCTAAACTGTCTTATTAAATAAGAAACACAGAGCCAAATATAGGAGTGAAAGCCTTAGAGATCAGGGAAACAGTGATAGCCACCAACCTTATCTCATTCCCTGCAGCTACCATAAGGGGGTTACTTCCTGTCTTACCCATGCTTTATTGCCTTGCTATTCTGCCCTCTCATTGGCTCTTAGCCCAGCTACCTCACTTCCTTGTCACTGCCTGTCTGTACAGACCTCCAGGACTCTATGTTTGGTACTGGGATTAAAGGCTTGTGTCACCATGCTTGGCTGTTCTCTAGTATGTCTTTGAACACACAGAAACCCTGCCTGCCACATGATCAGATTAAGGGAGTGTGCTACCACTGCCTGACTCTTGTGTTAATGGCTTTGCTATTTTTTCTGATCTCTAAGAAAACTTTATTTATTAACATACAAATAAAATATCACCACATTTCAGCACAAATAAAATATCACCACATTTCCCCTTTTTGTCTAATAAAAATTAAAAAAATAATAAAAAAATTTATAACTAATATAAGAAAAACTATATACAGTAAATACAATAACTATATACAATATGTATAAGCAATAAATACATCAACAATGACTAGGTCCATTTGCACTTGACAAATTTAGAGAAATATCCCATTATCTATCCTATTTTGGTAAGTCCAAAATGTACCTGATTCACTTTCTATCCTAACATATATTACTAACAGAGAACTATCTTATAATGTCTTTCAAATTTAAGCACTTTACACCTCTTAGTGAATTTCTTTTCTAAAATTTCTTAACAAGGAAAACTGTAACTACAACTGTCTAATCTTCAACTCCCTCAGAGACCAAAGAAGGAAATACTACCTAGTAAAACAGGAAGTATAAACAAGCGACTTCCCAAAAAAAGTGAGTTGACAGAAACAGCCAGCTGCCTGGACAGTCACCTGAGATTTCTCTGCACACTGGGGCTTAGCATATCTGGCAGACTCATTTGTGAAGTAGCATGTATATAAGGCCTAGAGCTCGACCTCACATTTGGTGAGAATAGTCCGTGTACCAGATAAACCTGAATTCCACCAGTATTCTGTCATGATTCAGGATTTTAAATCCTGGAAATTGCTGGTGTTTTTGGAATTCAGCTGCCTATTCTTCTTTGCTTGTGAGTGGCTTCATCTCCTTTATTAAATGCCAGTCTAACATTGAGAGGTTAGACTCTGTCATCCTAGTTACTCTTTCAAGAATAACTATTTCAGCTACTGTTCCACTGCACACCAGAAGACATTGGTCCACTTCAGCAGTGGTGCCATATTGTCCTGGTCTCAGAGGATGCCTGCTGCCAAATCCTTTGTTTTGTGTCCTCTTTGTCCACTTTGGATAGCATACTGGCAGCAGTCAATTTGAGGGAACTTTGTTGCCCAGTGACTAACTTTTGCCACAATGAAAGTTAACTCCATATGCAGTTTCTCTGAAGTAGATTGGTGCAGCCAGGAGCCAACATGTCTCATAGTCATAAAAAAGAAAGAGTCCTAAGTTATTAAAATATTTTAAATGTCATATTCTGTAGATCTCTGAAGGGTTTGAAGATGGCCTGTCTATCTAAAATATATTTCTGCTTAGCCTTGAAAACATAACTAATATGACTACAAGTTTTATTGTAATGTCTAACTAACTACTATTTATTTATTTATATATTTATTTATTTATTTATCTATTTATTTATTTATCTATCTATTTATTTA
Organism: Peromyscus californicus insignis; assembly: GCF_007827085.1. Taxonomy (NCBI): domain Eukaryota; kingdom Metazoa; phylum Chordata; class Mammalia; order Rodentia; family Cricetidae; genus Peromyscus; species Peromyscus californicus. The sequence continues at coordinate 70,275,570 of NW_026294391.1, read as the reverse complement.
GGAAATTTTCCATTCATCCCAATTATCAGTCACAGATTTCCCCTGTCGTCCTTCCTCCAAGCCCCTAACCCATCCAACTCACCCCCCACTTCCTCTTCCCTGAAGGCAAGGTCTCCCATGGTGAGTCATCAGATCCCTGAACACTCAGTTGAGGCAGGTCCAAGCCCCTCCTTCCCGCATCAAGGCTGTGCAAAACATCTCACCACAGGCACCAGGCTCAAAAAAACTGGCTCATGCACTAGGGACAGGCCCCAGTCCCACTGCCTGGGGGCCCCTTAAACAGTTCAAGTCAGACAACTCTCTCACCTATCCAGAGAAGCCAATCCAGTACCATGGGGGCTCCCTAGCCATTGGTTCACAGTTCATGTGTCTACACCAGTCTGGCTAGCTGTCTCTGCACTCCTTTGTAGGACAAAGGATACGGTCAGCAAGGCAAAGCGACAGCCTACAGAATGGGAAAAGATCTTCACCAACCCCACATCTGAGAGACGGCTGATCTCCAGATATATAAAGAACTCAAGACACTAGACACCAAAATACTTAACTGTTCAATTAAAAAATGGACTATAGAGCTAAAGAGAGAATTCTCAACAGAAGAAACTCAAATGGCTGAAAGACATATAAGGAATTGTTCGAAATCCTTACTCATCAAGGAAATGCAAATCATTTCTTTATATTCTAATAGTTGGTAATAATAACGTTCAAGGATTAGTAAATTGCATTTCCTTTTTAAAATGAACTGTATAGGTACAATATCCTGAACAAGATTAGAAATATATGTATAGCATTTTCTAACAATATCAATCTCAGTATATATAATTTGTATACAGTATATAAAAATCCAATCCAGTGTAAATTATTTAAAACTAGTAGTTGTCTTTTAAAAGTAGACTCAATAGTCTACCTTTTTATCTATATCATGTCTATATCCTCTCTTTTCAGAGCACATTCAATAATATACCTTTTTATCTATAATCCTCTCTTTTTTCTTTTCAAAGTAGATTCAACAATCTACCCTTCATTCTATCATTTCTATATCTCTTTCTTTTCAGAGTAGATTCAATAGTCTACCTCTTATTTATATTCTTTTTTAAAAACAAGAACCTTAAATCTATTCTCCTTTGTTTAGCCCTTTTCCTGACCATTAACAACAACAACTTGTAACCAACCCTCCTAAACAATGAAAATTATCTCAAACCCAAAACCCATTGAAAGACCAAAAACCACCTGCCCCACCCTACCTCTTGGGGATGTGGGTGTCATGTTATTAAATTGCTTCTTGCTGTTTGTGGGTGAAGGCATCTGTAGAGGATCCTGAAAAGAATAATTTTGGGTTAATTGTCAAGTTTTCGGAAAGGTAGCTTTATCATTTGTTGTCCAGTTTCTGTACAATGCCAAAGTGCAGGGCTTATCTCAAGTCCTTGTTCAAGTAGTCTGTGAAGCTGGATCATCTCAGCTAGCCATCTTGAATCTGGGTGACCTACCTGTACTTTCTGTTTGGACTCTACATGGTGTCAGTTTGGGGTTGGAGTGGTGGATTAGGTGACTGATAGGCAGGTGAACAGAAGAATCCATTATATAATTTTAATATTAAACTTAGTAAGTATTGCTTGATGCTCTACAATTGCTAAAACTTTAGTAACAACTACAAATGCTTTTATGAAGTTATTTTTCAGTGCTTGCCCTAATGATTACAATCATGAATTTGAAACAACCTATTTTGGATTAAAATTGCCTACATTTTGAAAGCATTCAAAAACCTAAAACCTAATTTCTATATACCTCTATTTCCAGATCTATCCCTTATGCTATTGCAAAAATTATAACTTTGAATATTAACAAGTAATAGGTAGTTTCGTGGTTGTTGCCTTATGTGGCTGGCTAATATTTCTATGATGAGGCATGTTATTAATATTAATAGTGTTTTTGTCCAAGACTATTTCAACTCTTAAAATATTTTTTGCTGGGTAAGAAATTTTGTAGCACTCTGATAATATCATTATTATGTTCCATGTACATACTTTCTTAAGAAATTTCAGCTGTAAATATACAATAGCCCCTAGATATATATTTCTTGTCACTTCAGTTTAACTATGATTCCAGAAATAGATCTGTTTGAGAAAATGGAAGTTTCTTTATACCATGAATGTGAGGATAATACAATTTCATCTGAAATAAGAAGGTATTACTTTTAAAGTTTATTTACTTGTTCTTTTCTATTTCTCTGGCCCTTTTTGATTTTCTATTAAGATTATGTCACTGTATTTGAGCATCTGTCAAAAGTCTGTTAGACTCTGTTAATTTTGATCTGTATTCTGGCAACTATAATTACTCAAGTGTAATTACTGGCATCAAATATATGATCCTCCTGTCTCAGCCTCCTGATAGCTATGATTAGAGGTATGCTGTCATTACTTTAATAACAGCTTGAATGTTTAACTTCAAGATTAGTTTTCTGGTTCATATTTCCATCATGTTCTTCCAATTGAATAATCTCAATTTCTGGAAAAGTTTCTATTGACATTTTTCAGTCTCTTCATTGCTTTTAAGGTAAGTCATGTTTTCAAATTTCCTTATGCTCTACAATTGCTAAAACTTTAGAAGTTCTTTATTTGTTTTGTGCATATATACAATATGTATATGCACAACATATATGCTTAATTATAAACACTATTGTTGGAAGTCCTGAGTAATTACAGTTGCCAGAATACAGACCAAACGTGATGTTTAGTATCTTTTTCTTCTCAAAATGTTTCAGTTCTGGGCTGGAGAAATGGTTCTGCAGTTAAGAGCATCTGCTGTTCTTCCAGAGGTTCTGAGTTTGGTTTCCAGCACCCACATCAGATAGCATTTCAGACTTCTGTAAAAAATAGCTCCAAGAAATCCAACCTCCTCGTTTGGCCTTTGGGCATATAGTACTCACATGCACATACACGTACATATACAGACAGACAGACATAGTCATATGCACACATGTGCACATGTGTGCACACACACACAAAGACAGAAACAAAGAGAAACAGAGAATCTCTCACACAAATAAATAAAAAGTAAAATATTTATGAAAAGTGTATTAATTACCTGCCACACTAGATTTTATGTTTTCTGTAATTTCTATTAGGTATTGTTTAATCTTACAGTTTTATATCTAAAATACTTTGAACCTTCTACCAATTGTTCTTTTACCAATTCCAAATTGTGAAATAAAGACTTTATTCTTAGCTGTAGCTGTAGTTATTTCCAGTCCCACCTGGGCCTGCAGCTACTCAGACCCAAATAAACACACAGACACTTATATTATTTAAACTATTTGGCCTAATGGCTCAGGCTTCTTGCTATCTAGTTCTTATATCTTAAATTAATCCATTTCTATTAATCTATAAGTTGCCACACGGCTTGTGGCTTACCGGTACTTTACGTCTTACTTCTCATGGTGGTGGCAATTGGCAGTGTCTCCTCACTCAGCCTCCACTTCCCAGAATTCTCCTTTCTCTTTGTCCCGCTGATACTTCCTGCCTGACTACTAGCCAATCAGCACTTTATTTATTAACCAATCAGAACATCACATTCACGGCATACAGAACCTCCCACAGCACTTAGCTACCTGAACCTATATCACCTTAAAGTATATTGTTACAGAATATTAGAGCCTGAATTCTAAGATCAGAAAGAACAGCCAACTTTACAGAAAATGGCTAATTTTACATGTATCTTTCCTACCCATTTAACATTTCTATTTGATCTTACTACATTTTTATATTCTGTATCTCAGTCAAATCCACTATAAAATTTTTGCCTAAAAATGTTTTTGAGTTAACTAATTCAAATGTTTTGAGAGAGAGTATGCACATTGTCCTAAAACTTGGTATGCAGCCCAGGCTTTTGTCAAATATTTAATGCTCTTGGTTCAGCCTCTTGATGTTTGTGATTACTTTTGGTTTAATATCTGTCTGAATGTTTAACTTTGACAGTAGACTCCCTGCTTTTACTTAACTTTATAAGCCTATTTACTATTCTGAATTCCAACAAATATTGCAGTAGCACCCTAGAATAATTTGTTCTATATATTTGCTCTGTCCATTTTCAAAAAGAAAGCAAGGTGTTCTTTTACTTTAAAAAAGCAATATATCCTCCAGAAATGTCAAAGTGGACATTGTATTTTTAAAATAGTAACTGAATATCACAATCTTATAATATTTATATTTAAAAATAGAGAATATGCAACCAAGCTTCTTTTATTAACATTTGAACTTATTTGTGTAAATTTCTCACTATCAGTGAGCTAATGGTGATATATTATTCTTAAGGAAATTACATACTTTATTGAGATTTTCTCAGTCTTTTTTCCCCATCAACTTTCCTTTTCTGTTTAGGATTCTCTCAAGAATACCATTCTATATTTTGTTGTTGTTATTTTTGTTTTGTTTTGCTTTTTGTTGTTGTCATCTCCCATGTCCTCCAGATTCCTTTCAGCTTTAACAATTTCTCAGAACTTTGATAATAATTATATTTTTGGGACATATTCCTCAAGTACTTTGTAGAATGTCATTCCATTTGCGTTCATCTATAATTCTCATGGTAAGAATGAAGTTAGGCTGAATTGTCAACCACATGTATTAACAATGTCACTTTTCTTGAATCATGTTTATTTGGTGATCTGCCTGAGATAGTTTCCCTGATTTTTCCACTAGAAGATTATTTATATTCTATTGCCAGTGATAGAATTAAATTGGTGAAATTAACCCATAATTTAGGCTTGGGAAACTTGAGTTCCACTCCACTAATCAGGTAATATTTATTTAAATTATTTAAAATTCTACACAGATGATTAGGTAGAACATTTTTAAACTGTTTAAGATTAAACCAGGGAATGTTATATTACCATTTTATGTACTGCACATGATGTGATATTCCTCTTAAAGGAAGTTTGCAATAATCTCATTTGGTTCAAGATACATTGCACACTGCTGGAATATAGAAATCATAAAATGTTTAGCAATTTTCTGTATAAATGCTTTGGTAACGAATGCATTTTTTTCAGGTGAGAAGATGCTATGTTCTCAATGTTTAATCATGTATTACATGTAACTATGGGATAGTAGTGCAACTACAAAATTAAGCATTGTCCTACCTACATTTCTATAGAATAGTCTGTGTTCTCTGTCAAAGGGCTATTGTAAGTAATGCTTTGTTTTTAAGATTTATTCTGCTTGTGACAGAATTCTCATTATTCCTTACAATCCTTAAACTCAGCATTTGCAATAATATAGTTAAGTAATGAAAAATACAGTTTAAGGCACTAATAGATATCACTACATTAATGAACCAACATAACAATAAGCAAGACTAATATTTAATGATATCCAAACTTCTGTTAGAAATATTTTGAATCTGTAATTTGTCTTCATAAGAGAATATTATGATTTGTAATTATCTGCATCACTCTGCATTGAAGAAACATATCTGATGTACAAAGAAAGAGGATATACTGTTTGTTTACATTTTAAAAATATGAGTAACTATAGCAGCAATAAGAACATATAACCTAGAGTCCTCATACTTCAAGTGTTTTATTCTCTGTTGAGAACAAATATAAAATGGAGTTAACTTTTATGAGAAATTTATGTTATACATAATACATGAGTTTGTGCCTAGGGCATTTGGTTGTACTATATTTATGGGGAATAAAGTATGTCTCCTACTCAGTTAAATCTTAGAAGATGAATCTATGCTGTAGGTTTTATGTAAAGAATTTCAACCACTTCATTTTGCCATATTCACAACATTTCTCCCTCCTCTTGAGTCATCATAAATAAAAAGATGATAAGGATTATAAAAATGATAATGATATCACCATCAAAATTTTCTGAGTACTTTGTTTATTCCAGGGACAGTGCCAACTACTTTACAAGTACTGCCTTATTTAACTCTCAGAAAAAGGCATGAGTTGTCTTCATTTTACAGATGGGAACAGATTATTTGTAATGAGAATAGGTTAGTAAAGATAATACTGATATTTGTTTAATCTGTATTCTATGTCATGATAGTATTTTTTATAAGCCACAGAAACACACAGCTTGGAGAACATATGGTTGATTTTATGTGTTAGTTTAACTAGACCACAGGGTGTGCAGATATTTGGTTAAAGACTTTATTTGTTCATATGTGTGAGCTTATTTCTGGATGAGATTAAGTTTTGAATCAGCCTTCCTCGATGTGAACAGGCATCATCAAATGTGTTGGAGACCTCAACAATATCAAACATAAATGAAAATTGACATTCTCTTTGTCTGTCTTTAAGCTGGAATATCAGTCTTTTCTGCCATAATTTCTGTACTTAGACAAAAACTGGTCTATCAACTGCCCTTGATATGCATATTCATCTTATGGACTGTGGATGTTATATTTCTCTGCCTCCATAATCATGTGAGGCAATTCCTTATAATAAAGCATATAAATTGAGTATATATATATATATATATATATATATATATATATGTAAAACATGTAAAAATTGTACATTATATGTATAACATTCACCCATATATATGTATCCTCTTTGCTCTCTTAGAGAATTTCTGTATTATGCAGTTTTATTCAACAGCATTGCACAGAGCTGAGAATCAAATATAAATCTAAACTAGAGAATTGATGATATAGTTGTATTACTGCTTTCCAAATAGAGATCTAACTCCATGTTCATACTCACAATTATGACTCTTTACTTGACAACGTTGCTCCTCAGTTATTCATTCAGTAGGATCCCTTTAACCACTGAGTTTAAGGACTCAAAGTAGATAAGATTTATTAATTCATTCATTCTGTCTATTATTGTTCTCATATATCTGTACTGTTTTACTTTTCCTGAGAAATTCAATTGGCTCAGACCCTTTTCATTTTTCCCAACAGCTTCTTAATTAATTTCTACCTAAGATTCCTCGTATTCAAAATCTTCACCAGAATCTACATGTGAATTTGTTATTCATTTATTTAGTAATTATATAGCATCTCTTCTGAGTTCTTTTTTTCAACCATGCAAGCATACAATAGCAATCAAGACACTTTATATGAGCTTAAGGATATGGAAGGACACTATGAAATGCTTTCTTCTGGACATTACTTAACTATCATATGTTTACTTGCACAAGAGCTATATAAGACCAAGCCAACCAAAATTTCAGCATAGATGGGATTAATGATCTCCAGGCCCCAATTCCTGCTGATTAGGTATTGGTGTTGGATAGTTGCTTGGGGAGGGAGTCCTATTCTCTTTAGAGAATTTGGTCACTGGAAGAATTCCCATTCTGCAGTAGATGTTACCATATCCATGAGCATATGAACATTACTACTGGATTTAATGGCATAAAAAAGACACAAACTTAGGAAAGACACAAATAGAGGAAATAACGCAAAATTGGTGAGAGTAGATATGACCATATTTCACTGTATACCTGTATGTAATTCTCAAGAATAAAATAATAAAAATTGTAAAGGATACAATTTTCTTAGAAAATCCATTCTGAAGGACTACAAATGTGGAAAAAATTAATTACTTCATAAATCTGGGAAGAAACTAAAACACAATCATAAGACACAGAAACACAATGTTCATGGTTTCTATAAAGGAAGCTCTTATGAGGAGGCAACAGTGAAGTTCAGATTGACTGCCAGAGTTGACAACAGGAAGATCTTTTTAAAATTGAAAACAGATTTTTTTTATAAAATACATTCTCATTATTATTCCCCTCCTTCTTCTCCCTCCAGATTCTCTTCACCTCTTTCCCATCTTCCCATATCCAAACCCTAGCTTTGTCTCTCTTAAGAGATTTTAATGCATGTTGAACAGGTTCAAGAATAAAAGGGAGAAAAATGAAGTCAAAATTTTGCAGAAATGTAAATGCTACTGAAATGATAGAAAAATGGCATTCATGCACTTTCTTCTCCTAAATATTAAACAGTGTTACTGTTACATATACCAAACACATCTTAACATGTGTATTAACTCATTTGGTTAGAATGGTAGAGAAAAATTCTAAGAATTCTCTAGATATCAGATATCTTAGAATCCATTCATTTTGGCAGTTATCAAATGATTACATGAATATAAGAGTAAGAGCTAGACAATAGTAGGCCTGAGCTAATGGTCGAGCATTTTAAATAATATAAACATGTGTATGTTTATTTTGTAAGTGGGCTACGGGACTGCCGGGACTTGGTGAGACCTGGAGAGAAAAAAAATCTAGCTACACATACCACTATGTACATTTTTATATATTATCCAATAGAGACTACTATTTTGCTATTTGTAGCAGGAAAAAGATTTTGGAAGCCATATCATCATTTAGTAATAAAATGTGGACAGATAAATATATTTTGGCAAAACTATCAATAGAGAAGCATGTACACAGCTACCTAAATATTCTGCATATATGCCTTAATCCATAATAAAGACCTAATGTTAGTAACAATTGCCTTTAGCAGTGTGGTTTGTAAAGTTAATAAAAATACAAAGATTTTAAATTTTAATTTAAAAACTTCGTGTTTTCTTACATTTCAATTGTGGAAAAGAATCACTCATGGTAACATTACTAGACATCACAACATTTCAGATAAATGAAGTAATGAGGTATTTTCAATAGTTGATCACCATAAATAAAGTACTTTGCCTAAACAATTTCAATGTTAATATGCTAAGATTCATGAGACTAAAAGTAATACGCACTTTTCATGCAGTGCATGCTGAGATAACAAGAAAATCCATTCATATAAAAAAGGTGTACTCAGTTCAAATACATGCATGATTATGCTCCAATGATTATGTTCCCCTGGGACATTCCTGTTGTTCAGAAGAAAATTATGACAGTCTATTAACATTACCCCCTGAGAGTTATATAGATTTAATTTCTACATGTAGTGAAGATTATAAGTTTAGACCTGGTTATTATCTATGATATATTTCATATCATCCCATCAAACAGAAAAAGTAGGTGTTTCCTTTTAACAGTAAATTCCTTTCTTAAGATGATGAGGCATCTGTTTTACCCCTAAAGAGTTAACATTTAAACACACACACACACACACACACACACACACACACACACACACGCACACGCACACGCACACACACACACACACACACACACACACATACACACACTTACACACACACTCACACTGGATTAGTTGGCTTTATCATAAGTTGTTGATGCTACAAGTAAAACTTTAGATGGAAAAGGATGTGGACAGGAGGGCAATTTCTAGAAAAACTCATATTAGTGTGGAAGTTATGTTTTATACATACTCTTTGAATAGTGTTAAACATAGATATGTTGAATAAAGTTATATCAGTTCATTAATACTCTTTTAATTTTTTTCATTCATTTGTGTATATATATATATATATATGGAGACAGAGAGAGAGAGAGAAAAAGAGAGAGAGAGAGAGAGAGAGAGAGAGAGAGAGAGAGAGAGAGAGAGAGAGAGAGAGAGAGAGTATATGAGACTCTGGCATCAAATTCAAGTTATCAGGCTTAGATATTAGCACCATCTTCCTATCCCCAGTTCACTAATTTTCAGCAGTACTAGTCACCTTATGTTAGCATTCATCATTTTTTCCATCACTGGTAACAGATATAAGATAGCTTGTTCTAGAGCCAAATATGAATGACCAATGGCCTGGAAATGCAGACACAGGTAACTGTGAATTCCACATTGCAAAAAAGCAGCAATTTTATGAAGTTTTGTTTACAGAAACAGAAAATATTTTTAATTAATTCTTATGTGTAAAAATACTAGCAATCATCTGAACACTTAATATGATATATTTTTATCACATTCACCCTTGCCACACAACTCCTGCCAGATAGAGCCTCCTTCCTTACCCACACAACTTCATGCTCTATTTTTTAAATAAAAAATAACATTGATTTCAGTTTTTTGTGTGCTGTCCACATACTCTTGTGTGTGAGGCCACCTATCTGGAGTATGTTTGACCTACTAAGGGTAATAATCTTAAGGAAACAAACTTTCCCTTTCCTAACATCTATCACTTGCTAATAATGCTCCACTAGTCATGGGAATTTGTGTTCACCTCTCCTTTCTATGCTGGATTTTTCTCTGGCTTTAATATTGTATGTCTTGTGCATGTTGGTATAACCTCTTTAGCCATATGTGTAGCTACTTTATTGTGTGGGGAAAACACTAGTTCCTTCTAATCTTTCACCAAGTCTGGCTCTTATAAACTTTTCTGTCTCTTCTTCTGAAATGATCTCTTAACCTAGAGAAGAGGGGTGTAATATAGACATCTCATACAGGGTGAGTACTCCTTAATCTCTTATTTGCTGTACCTTGACCACTTGTGGATCTCTGTGATAAATGCAATTTATTACAAAAAGTGTCTCTGAGAAGGGATGAGTGTAGTGTCACTAATTTGTGAGTATGATTATAAATCATTAGGAGTCAGTCTAACATTATTCCCATTTAGCAGAATAATAGTAGTAGGTTCTCCCCTAGGAACTGTCTAACTACAGGATCTTGTACCTGGTGTTGGTGTCAATTAAGAGTTTCGTCTAATGATTAGACTTAAAATCTATAAGAGTAGATAGTGACTTATGTAAGATCTGTATCACTCCTGCACTGATGGGCATATTTTGCCAGGCTGGTCATTGTTGTAGCTTGCAGGATTCAGAGCTGGGTAAAACTGGTGATTACAGCCAGTAGTAATAAAGATTCTAGATTAGTAGCAGGTTGATTTTTCTATGTTTTATGACTTTGCCATGTAGTCTTTTCAGCACCAGGGTCTTACTGTCAAATTCTGGAGGTAATCAATAGCATTAGCAATATTCTGTAATATTTGGAGGTCTATGGATACCCACTGTCAAACAAAGTCAAAAGATACAACCTATTCTTGGAACTGGGATTTTATTGGTTACCATATGTTATCTAGTAGGGGCATTGCTACCCCATTGGAGGTCAAATTTATTTACAATTTTTATATATATGTATGTTCATATCTTAAGAAGCTTCTACAGCAATAGATTTTAGATGACTTTTGCAGAAGATCTTTAGTGTTTATTATACTTTATGCATTCCCTCCTCTATGTTGTCCTTTCATCTTCCATCCCATTTAACCATTTCTATTTTATTATTTTTCTTTCTCTTCTATATAACTGTATACTTCCTCTCCCTTGAAAGACAGTACTTCACAGTCCCTTCCTTTCTAGTTTCCTAAAATTAATGGCTAGATATAAAAAAAATGAAACTAGATCCTTATCTCACTTTGTTCAAAATTCAACTCCAAATGAATCAAAGACCTCAACATAAGACCTAACATCTTGAATCTGGTAGAAAGTAGAGATTACTCTTGATCTCATGAAACTGAAAGTATTTGAAGTACAAGGCAGAGCCATTATATACATAAATTCACAGTGGCTGTGAGTGCATACACAAGACATGTACAAGATTAAACCAACCAAAATTTCCCCCATTGACAAGAAGGGACTCCTGAAGTACATATTACATTAGGAAAATTTATAATTGAAAGTATCTTTCTCTAAAGTCTTGCTATATACTAGATCTTCTTGCTGCTGTTATGTTTCCTAAGATTATTATTCACCCATTATCTAATTCATATACTATTTTGAAATTATATTTTACAGGGAACACTGTGACTAAGATCTTGCCCAATTCATAGTATAATACATTCTACAGGACAGTGGTGCAATTCTAGAATGAAAACCTCCCATTATGATTCACTCCTTCCATTCATATAGCTTAGCAAAGTAATATTAGTAACCACCAGGAATGGTAGCTCAGGTCTATCATTAAAGTACTCGGAAGTATGAAGCAGGATCCTCACTACAAGATTGAGGACAACCTGTACTACAGAGTAACTCCTAGCCCAGACTGGGTTATAGAGAGAGATACTACCTCCCTTCCGATTATGTAATATAATATATTAGTGTACCTATGACTATATTTATATCTATATCTATCCATACTGTAAATGTAGTTATATATGAATAGAAACTCAGATCATTTGTAGAATAATGTGTCAGTAATATTAGGAGAACCAGTATATTGGAAAAGTGACCAGCAATAGTTTTAAAAGAGCAAGGGAACATTAAATTGTAATACATTTAACTTTGTTTTTGTAAACTCACTTACTTGCATTACTGTTGTTACTTTTGTTGCTTACCAAATCAAGAGCTGTGCTCTCCAGTTTCTGAATGAAAAATCACTGTTCTTCCAAATCACATGAGAATAAAGCAACATAACATGTCAAAGGTCAATGAACACAATATATTTTTAGCTCCTGTTTTGAAGTTTTTAAGGAGACCTTATAAATTGCAGGAGCAGTGATGAAATAGTATCTAATATTTGTCAGCATAACATATGGCTGTAGAAGAATTCTGAAGTTTCTTTGAAAGACTAGAAGACAGTTATAATGAACAACTTCACATTTAAAGGTAATTCACTATTATTTTTTCTTCTCAGAGATATTAGAGACTACCTCTTACCTTTCCAATTTCCATTACACACTAAAAGACATCCTCTGTGATTAATGTGGCAACCCACTAGAAAGAATGTATTGTCTTCAGCTATTTTTTGTAATTGAGAAATATCTGTAAGTTTTCTCCCTCCTTTATTCATACTTTAAGATCACAAGATAGCATTTTTATTATTACATTTATAAATATTTTTATGTATGTGTGTTTACATGTATTTAACACTGAATATATGTACAGGCCAGATGACATCTTGAGGGAGTTTGGTCTCTCCTTCCACCATGTGGATTGGGGCATGGAACTCAGGTCATCATGCTTGATGTCAGGTACCTTTACCCACCATCATCTCATCAGTCTTTGAAGCAGTGATAATACATGTATATGCACATATGTAGTTATCTGATTTACACTTTAATGGTAAATACTGTTGTTGCTAGAATTTTCCTGCCTGACCCACAGTCAGGACAAATCTCTCTCACCTGCCAGTCCCACAGACGCTCAAATCCGACCAAGTAAACACAGAGACTTATATTGGTGACAAACTGTATGGCAGTGGCAGGCTTCTTGCTAACTGTTCTTACAGCTTAAATTAATCCATTTCTATAAATTTATACCTTGTCACATGGCTCGTGGCTTACCGGCATCTTCACATGCTGTTTGTCATCATGGCGGCTGGCAGTGTCTCTCTGACTCAGCCTTCCACTTCCCAGCTTTATTCTCCTCCTTGTCCCGCCTATATTTCCTGCCTAGCCAATGGCCAATCAGTGTTTTATTTATTGACCAATCAGAGCAACACATTTGCCATACAGAACATCCCACAGCATACTGTCAATGGTAAAAACATGTAAATGTACAGCTGATGTTTCTCCTTTTAAGTAACACTACTGCAAGGAATTTAGCTAGCTGATGGCTACTAGAATCTTCTTGGCGACCTCAGTTTTTGAGCTGAGGTTAAGGGACTTTCAAAGATGTTTCCAGTAAGTGACTAATCTAATTAAGGTCTACAAGCATTTCTTCTTGATGGTAAGCCAAAGACATTTCTAAATTTGAATCATGGTTGCATAGTCCCCATATATTTTACACTTGGTTCTGTGTCAGTGTAAGTTTCCTGGAAAAGAAAAAAAAACACCACTATATAAATTGGTAACTGATGTTGTCCAGAGAAATAAACAGGCACATTAAACTTCCAGGATTACATTAATTATGCTTATATTAGCTATGGTAATCCTGTGTTTGACAATATTGCTATGGAGGATTATAAGGAGAATGTGCAGTACAGTAGAAAATTTTTCACCAATGCTAATTTGGAAGAAATTAAAGACAGCAAAAATTTCATTGGCCAATTTAATACTCTATGTGTTTTGAAGTTAATTTCCTCCCATAGGCCTGCATTTCAAGGGCTTGGTCTTCAGCATATCATTATTGGTCAGTGGTGGAAAATGTAAAAGCTGAAGTCTAGTGAGAGGGTTAATGCATATACACCTTTGAAAATTATTGTGAGAATCCAATCTATTTTCTCTTTAGCTTCATGGCCATGGGAAGAGCTGTTTTACTCCATCATGTGCTCATGCCATAAAGCATATCCTCTTCAGAGGTCTAAGAGCAACAAGGCTGATCTATCAACAAATAGAATCTCTTAAAATTAAAGCCACAATAAACTTCTTGTGATTGTAAGCTGGTAATTTCACTTTTATAACAGTAAGAGACAGCTGCTATCAATAATTCAGGCATGCCCTATTTACTAGTTATATGTAAATAAATTAATAAAAACTAATTATTCTAACTGTTATTGTCTAATTGTTGTGATATAACATATCATAGCCAGTGTTGCATATTCAACTGATCTGGTACTAGCATATATACACATCCTTTGTGTCATGTATTTCTGAACTATTGTCAGGGTATGTAAAATATGTTTACCCTTGATCCTCAAAAATACAAAAACAAAACAGAACAAAACAAACAAACAAACAAACAAAACAAGACAGGTGTCATTGCTTTCAAAAGCCATCCCAACATAAAATATAGGAAAAATGTTTGATTCTCTAAATGGCTGTACAAATTTCTAAGACTAGAAGAATCATGAGTCCATAGAAATGTTATCAACAAAGAAACATATTGAATTTGTAATTGACCATAAAATTGATGAATTGCTTGAGAAAGAACACAGATATAAGGAATCTCTATTGACCACTATAGAACACTGGTAAAATATTTAGTACAATCAAGAAACAATACACACATAAATGTAGGTGGAAGTTTTCCTGTGTCCTGCCTGGTCCTGCAGCTGCTCAGACCCAAGTAAACACACAGAGGCTTATATTAATTATAACTGCTCACCCATTAGCTCAGGTTTATTACTGACTAGCTCTTACACTTAAATTACTCCATAATTCTTATCTATGTTTAGCCATGTGGCTTGGTACTTTTTCTTAGCTCTGCCTTGTCATCTTGCTTTCTCTGTGTCTGGTTGGCGACTCCTGACTCAGCCTTCCTCTTCCTAGAATTCTCTTTGTCTGCTTACCCCACCTATACTTCCTGCCTGGATACTGGCCAATCAGCTTTTTATTTATCAACCAATCAAAGCAACACATATTCACAGCATACAGAAATACTTCCCACAGCACATAAACTGAGAAATTTAGTAGACAATGGAAACAGAAACAAATTGGAAGATGAAGTCATCTCAGCAAGGTAATCATGCTTAAAACAAAATATTGAAGTACAGAAATACTGATAGAATTCCTAAGATTAGCATTAAAATTGGCTTATTAATTAATATTGTTATAATTTCCTCTTATTTGTATATATGTTGCATGTGTGATTTGCCTGGTGTGTGTGTGTGTGTGTGTTTGTGTGTGTGTTTGTGTGTGTGTGTGGTATGTGTTTGTGCTGCATGTCCACAGGTGTGTACAACTCAGAACATGCATGTAAAGGCAAGAACAGGACATTGTCTTCTTTCATCACATTCCGCCTTATTACCTTGAGATAGGTTTTCCTGTTTCAGCTAAGCTGGATATTCAGTGAGCTCTTTGGATCTGTTTTCTCCCTGCAGTGCTGGAGTTATATGTGCAGCCATGTCTAGTGTTTTCTTAGAGACTGGGGACTCAAACTCATATTGTCCTGCTTGCATGCCAAGTCCTCTTAACAAAAGAATCTTTTCCCTAGCCCTTAATGAGCTTTCTACATATCTAAGTGGCATGATTTAGTTTAGAATGAGCTAAAATTTGGGAATGCTAATTCTGCACCCAACCAAGTTATTCTTGTTGGCAAGGTATATGTGGAATCATTGTACTGTTGTGATGACTGATTTTTTTACATAGTAATAAACATATCTTCTCATATGCTTCAATCTGAAATATTGAAAATGTTTGGAAGCATTATGAATCCTTAAAGAACTCAAAAAAGTCATTATCTTGTAGACAACATTGGCATTTAAGTTGAGATCATAATCTGATATAAGGGATCATCTCACATCAAGGATATTAAGTGAACAATTAACAGATCTCCGTTGTAGAATATTATTTTATGATGTATTACATTTGTTTATGTTCTGGAACATTTGTTTAATGATGCAAAGATGTGTTGCATTCTTTTATTTTGCACATGTTTAACTTTGTGAAGCTGTGTTACTGTGCCTGTCTAAAATACCCAATAGTCTAATAAAAAGCTGGATGGCCAGTAGCAAGGCAAGAGTAAGGATAAGCAGGGATGGCAGGCAGAGAGATAAATAGAAGGAGAAATCTGGAAGAATGATGGAAGAAGGAGCAAGAGAACAAGGAGAGGAGGACACTAAGAGCCAGTCACCCAGCCACATAGCCAGCCATGGAGTAAGAGTGAAATTAAGATAACAGAAGTAAGAAAAGGAAAAAGCCCAGAGGCAAAAGGTAGATAGGGTAATTTAAAGTTAAGAAAAATTGTCAAGAAACAAGCCAAGCTAAGGCAGGGAATTTATAATTAAGAATAAGCCTAGTTATCCTTTGTTTAACATGGATTGCCCTGGGGAGGGGAAATAGATAAGATCTCCATGAGCAAACTGGGGGTAAAGGGAGGCAATGGAGGGTAGGGGATGGCGAATGAGAACATAGGGGAACATGATGGTCAAGCTGGAACAGAGACAGAGTGGGAGAACAAGGAAAGAGATACCATGATAGAGGGAGACACCAAGGGAACAGGGAGAAACAGGTGCTGTGGAAGTTCCCAGGAATCCACAAGGATGACCCCACCTTAGACTACTAGCAAGAGTGGAGAAGGTGACTGAACTGGCCTACTCCAGTAATCAGATTGGTGAATACCCTATCTGTAATCATAGAGCCTCCATATAGTAACTGAGGGAGCGGATGCAGAGATCCACAGCCAAGCACCAGGCCGAGTTCCAGGAGTCCAGTAGAAAAGAGGGAAGAGGGATTCTATGAGCAAGGAGGCATCAAGATCATGGTGGGGAAATGTACAGAGACAACTAAACCAAACTAGTGGGAACTCATGAAATGTGGATCAATAGCTGTGGAGCTTGTATGGGACTGTACTAGGCCTTCTACATAGGCGAGACAATTGTTTAGCTTTAGCTTTATCTGTTTAAGGGGCCTCTGGCATTGGGATCAGGATCCATCCCTGTTGCATGAGAGGGCTTTTTGGAGCCTAGTTCCTATGGTGGGACACCTTACACAGACTTGGGTCAGGGGGAGGGGCTTGGACCTGCCTCAACTGAATGTACCAGGCTCTGCTGACTCCCCATGGGGGTGCTGGCCTTGGAGGAGGTAGAATTGGGGTGGTGGTGGGTTGGGGGGAAGGCTGAGAGGTGGAAGGATGGAGGAGAGGGTCACCTGTGGTTGGTATGTAAAATGAACAGAAAATTTCTTAATAATAATAAAAAAAGAATAAGCCTATGTTTGTGATTTATTAGGGGGCTGGGTGGCAGCCCCCCAAAAGAGCAAAAACAACCAACAACATATCTCTGTGGTATATTTATTTCAAAATTTATGGGCCATGAGAATATTCTAAGTAGCTTTTCTCACTTGCTAAATATTTCAATTTTATACAAAAACAAGCCAACAAAACAGAATTGCACATCAGTGATCACATCTATTCGCTTTTTGTTTTGCAACTTATACTTCCATTCATCTCTCTTAGGAATTCAGAGTTATAAAAAGCACACCATTCTTAAAGACTTAATTACTAAGGACTCTTCTGTGAAAAAAATGTATTCATCAGTGACAACTAGGTATCCATAATCTCTATTGTATATCCAGAAACTATGGAAACTATTATTTTTAAAAAAGAAAACAAACACCTGCTAATTAGAGCATTAACACGATAACTAGGATATCATGAAAGACATTAGTGTCTATATCAACTATCTGTAGTACTTGAAATAATATATTTTATCAAAAGCTATGGTAACTAACTTGTTCAGTCCCCACAAATAGACAACTTATACTGTATGAAGATAGGAAGTGAGACAAAAAAGCACACAAGATTCATGCTCATGGAAAAACAGGAAAGACATGAGAGTAAATTATTTCACACTTTTTAGACATAATAATATTTAATTGTGAAGTATTTATGGAAAACTAATATTATATGGTTACTGACTCAAAGATAAATACATGTGGGGATGTTTTGTTACAGATCTTTTTTTTTTCTCCTGGACTCATTCACTGTCCGCAGAAAAACACAGGGAATACCTTTGAGAAATAAACTTGAAAACTATCTGCCACTTGTAGGTATCAGAAGATTTCAAGAGACTAGCTTTGATATTGCAACAATCTTAAAGACTATGTATACTACCTATATATAATGACATTTCAAATGATGTTAGATTGATATTATAGGTATCTAAACACACTGCTTCATATATTCAAAATAAAATTCCTTATTTCTCTTAACATGAAAAGGCATATGGAGAAAGGATTTAGGTATGCTTTCAAACCAGTTTTTTTAGATAATATGGATAAATATCTAATTATAAATTTCCTTTTGGTATAAGTGAAATTATTTCAGGTTTTAAGTGAAGAGATTTGGGTAGTTTAAAATATATATTTACCTCCAGGGGAAAGATTTTATAGCTCTTTGTAAGAGAACTATCATAAACAGCAATGAGTGACTTAAAAACAAACATTTTTGCAATGCATACATTTCTCATGATTAAGTCACATGGTTATTATTTCCTGGTATTTTTATTCACCATAACCTGACATGATTGGATATAATGACTAAAGAATACCACATTATATATAATATAACAAGTCATTCCAATACATAAGAATTATTAATTAGAAGCTCCCTGCTTTTGAAAACTGGATAATCCATACTTTTATGCCTATCACTTTCATCATATTTTGTATTTCCATGTGCTCATCTGGCACAGACACAGGTAAAAAAGATGTAACTAATAAAGGATAGCATTGTGGCCTTCTCTATAAGTTAGATAATATGAGTCAAGTGCTCCATGAATAACTGCTGTTGAAGATTTTGTGTTATCTTTTTGATTCAATAGAATCTTTCTTTTCCTACCACTTTTAATGAGTGTTCAATAACTTTTTATTCCCAGCATGGAGCATATGTTAAACCTATAAATGAAAGTTGCTCCCAAATTATAGTGCAAGTAGAATTAAAAGTGAAAAGTTCATGAAGTCATGAAGTCATCAAAGTGTACACATTGAATGGGGGGAAAATGCAATTGTTCATTAAACATAGCAACAATTAAATGAAAAATTCTTAGCTAATTTTCCATCACACTATGGCCAATATTCACATCAACATACTAAAACAGATGTCTTCCTTAATAGATCATGAATGTTTAATTACTCATTACTTATTTATGCTAATTAGAACATTAGAGTAAAAGATAAGAAAACACATGAGTTCAAACCTTATCTCTGTCAAGTTCCAATTCTCCCTCTGAACACCTACATCTTAAGGCATTAAAAGAATGTGTAAACCTCATTTTGAGACTCAGTATATGAAAATTAATATAGTCAGTGAAATGATATTTATATGCAACACATTATCGTAAAATATAATGTAAAGAATTTTCAGGAAATTGAAATAACTTAATCTAGGCTCTTAGTTTTTTATACTTAGGGAGTTTCCTTTAGGTGGGTCAAAATTTATAATGGAATGAATCTTAGTTCTTCAATGAATTAAAGAAGGGCCAAATAGTAGATTAAAATTCCTTTATACCAGTGTGGGGCAAAGATTAAGTGCTCAGATAACTCTGTTTAATGAGTGTCTATAATTTCTAGTAGACACCATCCATTCAGAAAACTATAATTTAACATGTACACTATTTCATTGTTTTGCCAGGAGCTAGTGATAGAGATGTAAGAAAAAACATAAATACATGATTCATTATATTATAGAGTTTTAGTCTTGTAATAAATGAAAACATTATCAAAATAATTATATAATTGATATAAAATTATATTTGTAAAATATTATAAAAGTGAAGCACACTGTGCATTAGAAATCCATAGTATGAGGCTATCTACATGAGATGATTAAGGATGATTATTAGCAAGAAACTATTTTGAACAAAATATGGTGGATAATTATTAAACAAAAAGGGAAAAATATATGTTTTGGCTAAAGGAACAACATGGAAAAGGAAAAGGCAAACTGATATTTTTTTTCAAAGTCTATCTGTATTAAGAACTTATACCAAATTATAAAATATTGCAGATTAATAAGTGGAAGTAATAGTGTCAAATTTTTGATTCTCAAATACCAAATAGATGGTGTTTGTAGAATTGTAAAATAGACAATGAAAGTGTA
This sequence comes from Peromyscus californicus insignis, assembly GCF_007827085.1. Classification (NCBI taxonomy): domain Eukaryota; kingdom Metazoa; phylum Chordata; class Mammalia; order Rodentia; family Cricetidae; genus Peromyscus; species Peromyscus californicus. Next base: position 70,255,291 of record NW_026294391.1, on the reverse strand, counting down.
AAAGTCTTTAGGAGTTGTATGAAAGGTATAAAGACTATACTAGTTTGGACCAATATGTTTTAAGTCACAAGAAGTTAAGAATAGGGAAGCCTTGATACACCACAAACAAAATGATATCAAAATAGCCTAAGGAGGTAAGGAGTGGAAGGGTGGTATAAATGACAGAACTTGTTTAACACAGTGATATCACTGTCATTCTCGTGGATTACAAACATTTTTACGGTTTGGTTTTGCTTATGCTGTGTTTTAGTAATTCTTCTAACATTCAAAGTGAAAATCAAAAATCTTTAGCTGAATACAAAGTAACAAACATATTCTAGAATTATAAATGAGCTATTCATATGTATAGGATCTATGAGCATGGGAAATATTACCTACAATGAAATTATAGAGTGAACATAATACTTGAGAAGAAACTTTAAAAGTTTTGTGTTTATTGGTTGGGTAAGATGACTGTAGTGGTTTGAATAGGAATGACACCCATAAACTTACGTGTTTGAATGCTTGGCCCATAAGGAGTGGCATTATTAGGATATGTGACCTTGTTAGAGAATGTGTCACTGTGGAGTTCAGCTTTGAAATCCTACATGCTCCAAATGCACCCAGTATGGCACAGAGTCTCCTTCTGCTGCTTATGGATCAAGATGTAGAACTCTCAACTCCTTCTCCAGTACCATGTCTGCCTGCACACTGCCATGTCCTACCATGATGATAATAGACTAAATGTCTGAAACTGTAAGTCAGTCCCAGTTAAATGCTTTCCTTGGTAAGAGTTGCTTTGGTCACCAATGACTTAGCAGAAAAAAATGACAAAGATTTTTCAGAAGAAATGCATAACAAGGATTTACCATTCTGGAGTCTACCAGAAGAGTGTTTTAAGTAGAATTTTGTGAACTATATTAATTATCAACAACAGTCAAATAAGCTAGAGACTGAGTGGATAGATAATACTGGCATTCACATGAAAAAGAACAATAAAAAATGATCAAATGAGGCAAATAGAAACATAATTGTGATATATCTAATAAGCAGTGATGTGCTATCCATATAGCACTTTCATATAGAAGAGTTCGGTCATTAAGAACGCAGATAGAAATTAAATGTACAAAAGGACAAAAGATATTTACAAAAATTAAAAATATCATCTAGAAAACAAGTATTTTCATAAGACTAGAGGATACAAAGCATGAAAAGCAGCCATAGAAGTTTAGGTTGAAGAGAGTAGGATGGATTATTGTAGACATCTTGAATGAAAGGTTTGGCTGTTTAATTTTCACCTGATAGATGCTGAAGAACCATTTAGGTTTCTGGAACAGATAGAATCATGCTTTTGGGAAAAAATAATCAAGTAGTAGAGAAACTAGTTACAAACTATTGTTCTGACTCAACAGAGATAGATTGACAGTCTCAATAAAGATAGTAAAAATAAAAATGAAGAAGAAAGGATTGGCACAAAGGTACTTGCAAGGGAGAAAGAACAAGATCTTATTTTTCTTATAATTACTTACATACCAGTAACGCTGAAAAATTATAACAGGTATTAGAAAATCATTAGTAACAAAGTAAGAGCAATATAATTTTAAGAGCACTTGTGTGTGGTCATCCCTATGCATGAGCTGAGAACTCTTTTATACTTTGTTTCATTCCTGGTTCAAATTGCTAACCTGCTTTTCAAGCAATTTTCCACTTGGGTTGACTCAGGCCTGAAGTGGTCATTTTGCCCTGACCCCATTACATTGCTTTCTAATTCTCACATCTTCCCTTGACCCTTACCTTTAATGAGAAAATCCTCTTGCCATATTGCCTGCGTCAGCTACAATTAGTCACTGTCATGACTATGCTTTATTGCAATCCTGATATGCATGGCTCTTCTTCAAAGAAAAATGTGGGCTCAAGCTCTTATATGTCAAACTAAAGGAAGATAAGATGAAAAACTGCAATTATGAAATTCCTTTTGAATTTTCCTTCAAAGAAATACTCTTTATTTTAGGGATCCAAGGGGGAATAGTAGAGTATTGATGGACATAGAATATTCCAATAAGTAAGACTTTCACAGAAATTGGTGTTATAATAAATTAGCAGAGCCTTTGTTTTCTATTAGAATTGGAAAATCCTTATCAATTCCATTTAACTCCAAAGGCTTAGTTGAACCTCAGCAGTCTCTACACAATTTATTTAGAAAGTTAAATAAAAATCCTTATCAAACTCAAACCTAGAATTTTTGAGAATGACTATACATCTTTTCCAAACAAATTTGGCATGTGACCAGTGTGCCATAAAAGCTCTGCTTCAATCCGTCCAACTATTTTCTTTTATGGCAGTTGACCACAGGACTTGTTTCCTATAACTAGTTATTTAAAAAACATTGTTTAAAGAGCTTATTTTTTTCCATTGGTTAATTGCATAATTTGATCATAATATCAGGTAAATCAATAAAAATTGGGTATGTGTTTTATACAAAGATTTTTGAGAGACATTGAGGAAAGAAGCATAATGAAAAATGGCCACAGCTAGTTTCAGGGTCATGTATATCTATAAATGGCACTAACACAATGGAAACTGCTAATTACCATAAAATTGCTATAAATTAAAGACAGAAAGAAACCCATAGAGGCAGATAATAGTGATGGCTTCCACAATCCAGTTCCTATGTGAATCAGAAAATTTTGGGTATACCTCTTAGGACATATGAGTGAATTAATTCTACCCAATTTTATATTTTTATTTGTATCTTTTCAATGTCTTATTAGATGGCTCAGTGGTAAGTAAAAGCAAACCAAAATAAAAGTAGCTGAGTCATTATTCTTTCCATTCTTCAGAGCTAAACCAATATTTTAAATGGGCTAACTTGACTCAAGCATTAGCTTTTATTGTTGGTTCAAGTCAGCAAAGAACGTAAAATGAATGGCTGATTGATTTCAAAAGCTTCTGCAGAACACGTTTTTGTCATATAAAAGCACTTAAAATGAAACATCTAATAACAGAAAATATGAAAGTATTAAAGCAAGTCCACAAATTCTTTGCTTCTCTTTCCACTGAAAGGTAGGGTTTATGATAAGTCGTTTAAAATTTCATAAAAGCCAGTTCAACTTCTGCCTTACTTTTACTCTCCTATTTGGAATTCTAACCTATCATATAAGTGCTGCAAGCCGCAAAAATATATGAAGTAGGAATTCAGCTGATTATGACAAAGCTATACCTGGAGGAATTAAGAACTCTTCCAGAGGATGAGGCCAATGCTCAAGGAGTTTTGGCGATATTGATTTTTGATTATTAACCATTTCCTACTATATATTATAGACTTTCATCATCCATTGAGCACAATTTCCCCTATACAATTAAAGTATTTGTATAATTTTCTCCAACTGTTCTACAACAGACACAGTCAAAATCCCATGCTTTTCTGTAATTATCATCATTAGCAGTATCTGACCAGGACCATCCCCAGACAGAGGAAAGTACCTTATCTGAGATATCTCATAGATTCTCTAAGAACAGACTTCAGCATCCAGACTATCTGTTTGAGAAGGCCTGGTGGATGTGCTAATTAAGCTTAACTTTCTCCTTTTCCAAATCTTATCTCTAGTTTTAGATCTCCTTTTAACAATTATCAGGTGCATCTAGCTTGACAGAAGTTGCCTAGCAACTGAGCACACTTCACCCATCCTGCTAGAAAATGGCAGATAGCTTGGACAGATAAGGAGCCACAGGAAAAATGAAGGCAGTTTTATTTTCACCTATTACCTAGTGACTTATAGGTTCTATAGGTTCTTAACATTTCAACTAAACACTTCTAAGAATATAGTTTGAGCCCATAAAGCCCCTTTGCTTAGATATTAACCAAATTTGGCCCTTAGGTGATTCATTTCCCCATTAGTCACTTCCCTTTTGGGTTGCAGATGATAGCTGACAATTACTACTCATGTGGATCCTATTGCTTGATAACCTTGCCTTAGCCAGAGCATTGCTATTGCATGGATATATAACTATAAACCTCAGAGACTAGAAGGACAACATTTACTGGAAATCTAGATGAAGAACTGGAAGGACAAGATGGAAGATGTGGAAGAGCCAGATAGGGAAGAACTAGGTGGGTAAGAACAAGATGAGAAAGACCAAGATGGGGACGAACCAAGATGAAGGAATTAAGATAGCATTTAGATGGTACAGCAGATAAATGTAGAGAGAATTCCAGCAAGAAAGGAGCTGAGCATGAGAGCAGAAAAGAATCTGTGTAGAGGGAGAAATGACTCAAAAGAAAAAAGTGAATAGACTAAAGAATTTCATGTACATAGATTTATTAGAGAGTCACTCAGATTAATCTACCACCAGTGCCCTCTCTTCTGGAACTCTGGGTGAAGGCTATTGAGGGGCTGGACCCAAATAGCCTTCGATATGTAAGAAGTCTCCCTGCCTCACAGCCTCTAGACTGTGAGGACACACACAATAAAGAGGTATATATAAGGGCTCTAGTCAACAATTTTAGCCTAGGTTCCACCCAACAGTCAGCATAGACTGCTAACAACACAAGTCAGCTGCCTTGAAAATCTAGTGGAATCAGATTATGGCAAATACAATTTCAACTTGATATCTGTATCAAATTCAGGATAACTACCTCATGAAAATGGTCTATCCAATCACTTTCAAATTTTTTATGCAAAGTTGTGAAAAGAATAAAATGTTTGGTATAAGCAGCATATGATTTGCCACCATTTGTTATGTAGCAATAACAATCAAAAAACAAGCAAAGAAAAAAGATAGAGTGCATGTTTCTCTTCCACTGCGACACTTCTCAGGTCATGTGAGTAGTATAAAAGACATTTTTATTTCCCTTTCCACTATTGGCTCAAGAAGTATGTCTTTAGAAGATGGGTTCATATCTCAACCAAAATTTTCTCCTAGGCCACGGGACTCAAACTCTTAAACTGATTGGGTTACAAAATTGTTATATCCTTAGCGAATCAAAATGTGTTATGCTAATGATGGGTTATAATATGCTTACTGGTATATTTGAGAAATATGAAGAAAATATGAGATGAATCCTTTCTCAAGGAGTGTGATATTTTCTTTTCAAAGATATAACACAAGTAAATTTCCATAAACACAATTTAATAACCACATGCTTACCTTTGCTACTGACCTCATGGTACCTTATTCATTCTACTCCAGTAAAACGATCCTTTTGCTGTTCCTCACATAAATCAAGATTATAAAATTGACTTTTAATTTTAATCTAAAATCCCAAAGTACATCAAATGAGGTCTGTTCTGTAAATTGCTCTGTCACTTGCAGGAACTTCACTTTCATCACTGACATAATTAATATATCGTTTGTTTGCTTGTGTGTCTCTCCGTAGTAGAATATTATTTTAAGGCATGTTACTTTTGTTTATGTTGCATTTGTTTAACTCTGTGAAGCTGTGTGGCTGTGCCTGTGTAAAACACCTGATGGTCTAATAAAGAACTGAGCGGCCAATAGCAAGGCAGGAGAGAGCGATAGGCAGGGCTGGCAGGCAGAGAGAATATATAGACGAAGAAATCTGGGAGGAGGAGAAGGAGGAGGATGAGGAGGAAAAGAGATGGAAGAGTGAAGAAAGAAGTAGCCAGAGAAGGAGGAGGACTCCAGGGTCTAGCCACTCAGCTACACAGCAAGCAAAGGAGTAAGAGTAAGATTTACAGAAGTAAGAGAACAAGAAAAGACCAGAGGCAAAAGGCAGATGGGATCATTTAAAGTTAAGGAAAGCTGGCTAGAAGCTAAGGCCAAGCATTTGTAATTAAGAATAAGCCTGTGTGAGTGATTTACTTGAGAGCTGGGTGGTGGGACCCCCAAAAGAGCCAAAGAGCAAAAACAACGAAAAACATCTATCTTTACTATTTTTGCCAATGAAAAATCTCATCCAATTTGCCAAAAAAAATTCCAATTTCTTTTTTTTTACTTTACAATAGTCATTCTTGAAGTAAAACAAGACAGATACTATATTCACAGACTTGACATTTTACTAAATGATATGCACAACTACTTAAAAACAATGATGGATACCAAGGAGCTATAATATGATAAATAGGGATGAGAGGGTTTGACATCAGGTAGCTGGAAAGACATCTCAAGGGATGGCATTTAAGCAATGATGAGAAATGATAAGTCATCCATGCTAGGGTTTGAGAGAAGAGCATTCTAGGTGGAAGAAATAAGACTTTTTTTTCAAGATACAATGTTCTTGTCGCTTTTGATTCATAGCCAAACACAAAACAACAAAAATCTAATGTCATGATTGTAATGTACGTGAGGATGAGATTGAATTGAAGAGTGAGGGATGAGATTAAATAAGTTAGTACAGAAATTTGAAATTTCTTCTAAATAATTTTAGAGGCCATTAGAATGTTTTTGTTTGAGGATGGAATCAGTATTGCCTGTTTGGGAATTCTAAGAGCTACAATATTGTAGCAACATATGTAACAATGACAAGATATGCTCACTGATGGTGGTATAAACATAATGGGAGTAATTGATCACTTTTTGATTGGATTTAAGTCATGCTTCACAAATGAAACCTGTACTTGGCAAAATTATCAGGTCCATGAACATGTAAAAGGCATGTCATTGGCTCCAGGGAAGAACAATGTTACTATGCTGCCTGGTGGACATAGAATTAAACTGATTCCTAAATTTTTCATTATATCCAAAGATTAATGCATATTTCAACACTCATCAAGGAAATTTCTATATTCAGTAGATGGCAATTATCACAGACACCTACAACTTGTCATGATGTAGAGTAAGAGACTGCAGAATACTTACTTCTAAATAGGACACATGCATTATACCCTGTCCATCCAAGACTGATGTGAAGAATCACAGTAGAATGATAACACGGGAAGAAGAATGTAAGAGCCAGAGGCAGTAGATGACTACTAGGAAACAGTATCTTCCACACATAGTAGGGCAGCTGCACATATGAATTCACAGTAGTTAGGACAGCATACATAACACTTGTGCAAACTTAAATCAGACAAAATCCCAGCATGGAGAGTTGAGGTAGGAATAGTCTGACTGCTATCTGAGAAGGTATTGGCAATTGACAGCTATTGAGAGTCAGTTTTCTTTATGAGTGTAGTCCATGAAAAATGCATGGTTCTCCAGTGTAAGGTCACACATTCAGGAGTATACGCATAGCACAAAAAGGACTTGAAGCCTTTACAAACAAAAAGAAGATATAGTGCTGTATGTGTATGGTCTAGGAAAGGGGAACAGAAATGAACTTGGTAGGAGATGGTGAGCAGATAATCGTGATCAAAACACATTATAAAAATTCTCAAAGAACTAATAAATCAACAAGCAAAAGGTAAAAAGGGGCACTGTGACGGCCTTAGGACTCACATTTCAATCACATTTCAACTCTTTACTATCTATACCCTGCCATCCTCTCACATCACATTTTGAAATTTTTATTGCTCCACAATTGGAATATATAATTCCTTAGGATAAATGTTGTTTATAGATGCAGGAAAAAAGTACTTTAGCCACTATTCATGCCTTTTTACCTTCTTGTCCTTTCTTCCATATGAGGAAATAGTGTTTACCCCAATTGTAGTAGTCAATAACAATGTACCCTCTTGTAAATCAGTGGTTTGAATAAAAATGACCCCCATAGGATCATAGACAGGGGCACTATTTGAAAGGATTAGGAAGTGTGGCTTTGTTGGAGTAGGCATGGACTTGTTAGAAGAAACATAGGGCTGAACCTTGAGGTGCTGAAAGCCCCAGTCAGGCCCAGTGGCCTTTTACTTTCCTACTGCATGCAGATCTGGAGGTAGAACTCTAAGCTACTTCTCCAGCACCATGTTTGCTTGTGTGTTGTCATGGTTCCCACCAAGATGAAAATGCACTAAACTTCTGAAATCTTAAGCAAGCCCTAATTAAATGCTTTATTTTATAAGAGTTGTCGTTGTCATGTTGTCTTTTCACAGAAGTAGAACACTGACTAAGCCTGAAACAGAGTGGCTCCCATCCCCAATCCTACTGATGCTTTGGTCTTTCTTTCTCATCCTTCAGAACAGTGAAAAAATAAACCTCTGTTGTTGATACATCACATGGAAAATATTTTGTTTTAGCAGAGCAGAATAAATTAGGTACAATATAAATTGAGTAAATTAAGGCAGAATCCTCTAATACTCAATTTGAACTGGAAGCAGTAATTCAAACTTGTTCAAATAATACCACGATATCAACTCATGGATTCTGAAATATCAAGGGAAACATGTTAACACTGGAGAAACCAGGCACTCATTACCTTAATAATGTTATAATATTTACATCACTAAAGGAGATAAAATGCAATGTATGTGTTTCCGGTAAGAACACATTAAGAATATATGACTATTATATCCTTGCTGAAAACAACTGAATGAAATCTAAGAGTCTTCTCCCAACACCTTCCGTGTGTGTGTGTGTGTGTGTGTGTGTGTGTGTGTGTGTGTGTGTGCATGTGCGTGTTGTTCTGTTCCTGTGAGTTCAGAACACATGTCCCATAGTGTATATGTGAAGTCAAAGGGCAACTGTAGCTGTCATTTCTCACCTTCCAATTTGGTTGAGAGAAGATCTCTTATGTTACAGGTATACTCACTAAGCTAGCTGGCCTGTGAGATTCCAGGGTTCCTACTGTCTCCACCTATCATCCATCTATGGGAGTCCTGGGATAACAGATATGCACTACCATGACTGGCTTTACATCAGTTCTGAAGATCTGAATTCTGTTATTCATTTTTTTTTTCATTGAAAGTGTTTCGCTCACTGAGCCATCTCCTCACCTCCCTAGGAGTGTTTTTATTTTTTGTGTTGATGAGATCTTTGGGATAGAGAAACTATTTGACTTATTACCATGCCAAAATTAACTCATGAGGCTGTATTTGTATGAATATATTTAGAAAAAGATGTTAGTGAAAATAAACTACAAGTTATTGCAGGAAATATTTTTGATAAAAATTGATTTATAAATATTACATTTTGTAGGTGTGCTGTTAAGTCACTAGCGTGAGATTTCTCCAACTTATTTATGTGGGCATTTAGTGCTATGAATTTTCCTCTTAGCACTGCTTTCATAGTATCCCATAAGTTTGGGTATGTGGTTTCTTCAATTTCGTTGATCTCTAGGAAGTCTTTAATTTCTTTCTTTATTTCTTCCTTAACCCATTGGTGATTCAGTTGAACATTATTCAGTTTCCATGAGATTTTAGGTTTTCTGTAGTTTTTGTTGTTGTTGAAATCTAACTTTAAACCATGGTGGTCTGATAGAACACAGGAGGTTATTCCAATTGTTTTATATCTGTTGAGATTTGCTTTGTGGCCAAGTATGTGGTCGATTTTAGAGAAGGTTCCATGGGGTGCTGAGAAGAAGGTATATTCTTTTTTGTTAGGATGGAATGTTCTGTAGATATCAATTAAGTCCTTTTGAGTCCTGACATCACTTAAGTTCTTTATTTCTCTGTTAAGTTTTGATTTGAGAGATCTGTCCAGTGGTGAAAGTGGAGTGTTGAAATCTCCCATTATTAATGTGTGGGGTTTTATATGTGGTTTAAGCTTTAGTAATGTTTCTTTTACATATGTGGGTGCTGTTGCTAGAGTTTTCCTGCCTGGCCCACAGTCAGGATAAATCTCTGCCACCCGCCAGTCCCACAACCGGTCAGACCCGACCAAGTAAACACAGAGACTTATATTGGTTACAAACTGTATGGCCGTGGCAGGCTTCTTGCTAACTGTTCTTACAGCTTAAATTAATCCATTTCCATTAATCTATACCTTGCCACATGGCTCACGGCTTACCGGCATCTTTACATGCTGTTTCTCATCATGGCGGCTGGCAGTGTCTCTCTTACCCAGCTTCCTGTTCTCTCTATTCTCCTCTCTGTTAGTCCCACCTATACTTCCTGCCTGGCCACTGCCAATCAGTGATTTATTCATTGACCAATCAGCAACACATTTGACATACAGACCATCCCACAGCACTTCCCCTTTTCTTTTCTTAAAAAGGAAGGTTTTAACCTTTACACATCTCGAAAGTCAGCTTGGTATATTTGGGAATTTGGGCATAGCTTCTCTTACTACTTCCTGCTGGAGGGGGGCGCTGTATCTTCTGGGGAAACAAAGAAAATTTTAGGATCATGGAGTAGTCCGTGAGGCTGTATCATCTGAGCCAGTTGCCTTGAAACGGTTCTGGATGTTGGATCATCTGGGCCTTGGTGTCACCTTTCAGGGGGTCTTGGCTGGTCAAACCTGATGTATCTTAATCTGGAACAAATCCATAGCCTCTGGCTTTCTGTGGGAACAAAAGCAGAATCTCCTTTCCAAAGCAACATATCCTTATATCCAAATTTTGAAGTCAAAGTATCTTTAAAATATACATACTGGTTTAACTCAGCTTCCTTTATAATCAAATATCTCTCTGCAGTTAAGAATCCCAAAGACAACACAATCCAGATTCTCTGTGTAATAGTCATCTCTACATGGCTTATTTTTTATATTAATTTTAGTGTCTCTTTAAAGACTTTATTTTTTAATACTATGTATTTGTTTCTATAACTGTATATATCACCTTTTTTGTCTCTTTTAAGCCTACGTATATTTTACACACATTGTAAACTATTACATCTGAATCTGTCTTATTGTGAGTCTATTGCTTTAAGCTGCAGCAGCTGTGGCTGCTAGCTCCACCCATCTCAGCTTCCCAACATGGCGGCAATATTACCGCCAGCTCTGGGAGCCATCAACTCTCAGAAATAGTGGGTCTATATTTCTATCCAAGCAGCGTGTAGCCCAGAAACCTCTATTTTTTTTTTGTACTAGCAAAGTCTAAATCCACCATGCAGCTTAATGTGCCACTTGCAGAGGCCTCATTCCTGCCATACTGCAGGTCGAGCATGCACGCTAGAAATCAGCCAGTAGCTCAAACCGGCAGCTGCCACTCATTTGAGAGAGAGAATTAGGAAGCTGTTTTTAGCTCTGTTTTAGAAACTTTTTTCTCAGTTTTTAGGTGGAAACTCTTGCCACCACGTTGGACACCATTTGTAGCTTGAGTTTTCCTGCCTGGCCCACAGTCAGGATAAATCTCTGCCACCCGCCAGTCCCACAACCGCTCAGACCCGACCAAGTAAACACAGAGACTTATATTGGTTACAAACTGTATGGCCATGGCAGGCTTCTTGCTAACTGTTCTTACAGCTTAAATTAATCCATTTCCATTAATCTATACCTTGCCACATGGCTCATGGCTTACCGGCATCTTTACATGCTGTTTCTCATCATGGCGGCTGGCAGTGTCTCTCTCACCCAGCTTCCTGTTCTCTCTATTCTCCTCTCTGTTAGTCCCACCTATACTTCCTGCCTGGCCACTGCCAATCAGTGATTTATTCATTGACCAATCAGCAACACATTTGACATACAGACCATCCCACAGCAGGGTGCCCTTGTGTTTGGGGCATAAATGTTCAGAATTGAAACTTCATCTTGGTGGATTGTTCCTGTGATGAGTATGTAATGCCCTTCTTGTTCTCTTTTGATTGATTTTAGTTTGAAGTCTATTTTGCTGGATATCAGGGTGGCTATACCCATTTGTTTCTTAAGACTGTTTCATTGGAAAGTCTTTTCCCAGCCTTTTATTCTTAGGTAGTGTCTATCTTTGAATTTGAGATGTGTTTCATGTATGCAGCAGAAAGATGGGTCCTGCTTTCGTATCCATTCTGTAAGCTTATGTCTTTTTATAGGTGAATTAAGTCCATTGATATTAAGGGATATTAACGACCAGTGATTGCTCATTCCTGTTATTTTTTGGTGGTAGTGTGTGTGTACTTCTCTTCTTTGGGGTTTACTGCTGTGGCTTTATCTATTGCCTGTGTTTTCGAGGGTGTATCTGACTTCCTTAGGTTGGAATTTCCTTCTAGTGCTGAAGGAGACTATATAAGGAAGAAAACACTTTGAAGGGCTTGATGATTTAGCAAGTATGACATTTATGCCTTCTTGGAGAATCTACAGACACAAATGGTGGAGGTGGAGAAGTTCTCTGAATTGCCTAGTGTAATATGGTCTATATCCACTGGAAAATATTTCTATTATTTGTTTAAAGATAAATGATAGTAGTGGCTGGGCTCGCTGAGGTTATAAGGTCAAGAGTATGCAGATGCTTCAGAGGCCGGGTGGCAGCAACATGGTAACCTAGTTTGAGGAAGGGTTATGAAGTCACTGAGGGAATACATACTTTTAATATTGAGCTGAATTAGGACACCATTAGATGTCATCATATATATCTTTACGTGGTGTCCAGTAAAAACAACAAAGTAGCTTCTATGACATTACTGTTCTTTGAAAACTGTCACTGTAAATTGACAAAATAAAATTGTTTTTATTTGTGGGTCCTGAAGTGATATTACAGAATATGCATACAACATGGAATAATTAAATCTAGTTCGTATGTTTAGTACTTCAAATAATATTTATTTTCCTCAAAACAACAACAAACCACTACACAGCTGAAAATGAAGAGGATACCTTCCTTCTGCAATCTTCTAGTATGCTCTGTTGTTATCATTTAACTTCATGTTCATCAGAAAAGAGAAATGCTAAAGGTTTCATCATCTCAGATCAGACATGCTTATCCCTTAATTTTTATTGAAGATTGCAATTTGGGTTCCAAAATTCACTGATGGTCAATTATTTCTTATAATCTGGCATATTATTGGCATGCAGCTTGCTTTCAATCTCGTCAATCTCTTAAATCATATCCAGATTAATTGCATTTCCTAAAACACTAGAAATGTTATGTAGTATTCATTATGCTATACTTATGGAATAATGACATAAATTATATATGTGTTCATTACAAATGCAATGTCTTTAACAAATGTTTGTGATCCACTATGGTTTGAAAGGCAGATTCAAGCCATGGGCAAAGAGAGCTAACTTTTCTGAAATTGAATTGGAATGAGAGTCAATATATGCCCAGCATCAATTAAATGCATCTACAATAGAACCCCTACACTTAAGACTCCAGGGAACATCACAGAATACAAGGAAGAAAGTTGTAAGAGCTAGGGGAACAGGACAGGACCTCTGCTATGAGATAGCATCTTCTATATATGATTGAGAAGCTATACCAAGGAAATCTCAACATTATGCCTGTCCAAGCAAGATCTTAAAAATGATCAATTGACATGCTAAAGTCTATGGGAGCATTTACACAAGGTTTCACCCCTATAAAAAAGTTAGAGGTAATTAATGGCTACTGAGAGAGGCAGAATCAGTCCTCTCCAGGACAAGTCCACTGATGAGCTAGTCAGTTCCAAGAAGTCAGTCCTAAACAAATAAGAGCTAATAGCAAATGATCTCAGCAGTTTGAATTTGCTCACTTATATTTGAGTATGACAATTATAACTAACAAATAAGAGAATTTCTCTTGGATTTGAGAGGGAATAGGAGAGACAAAGGAGGAATTAAAGGGAAGAGAGGGGGAGTAATAATAATAACAACAATATATAGCATCCATATATAAAGTTATCAATATATATTTTTAAAGATGGTATAGTATTCACCAACGAAACTGTATTTTGAACTGACAATTCTGTAAAAGGACTCTCCCTCAACAATAATCTCACCAAAACTACTTCTCTAGGAATAACTCCAAGATATATATCAGGACCCAACCAAAGGTTGAACTCTGAAATTTTACATTAAGAAATCAGGAATAAATGAACATCAAGTAACTCAGTGATACTATTGGAAATATCTTTTGTTTCCCAAATAAATCCAAGATTTCTTATTTGAAAACATTTTTAACTACAGTTATTTTTATTGGGGGCGGGCATGAGACATGGATATGCCATAGTGTTGGTTCAAAGGACACTTTGTTGAAACAAATTCTTTTTATCAAGTGGGTGGTAAAGATTAAACTCCAGTCTTCAAGTTCAGAGGCAGGCACCTTTCCTACTAAGAAATCAATCCAAGAATTCTTGTAGTTGCATCTCCATAGTTGCTCTGATTTCTCTTGATTTAAAAGATTATTTGGTTATTGTTACATTCAATTCACTAAAATGTCCCCAAAACATTTCCATTAGATTCCTTTCAGTTTGCAAATGTCAGTAAAATCAAATTCTGGGTATTTGTCACCACAAATCACATTAATAATGATGATGATATATCCATAATTCAGAATGAAACAAAGATTTTCTGAGTAAAAGTAGATTCACAGTGTGGTTGGTGGATATTTCTACGCTTTCCCTTGCATCAAATAATGATTTGCAAAGTTGTTAATTTGTTTGTTTCTTTTTATTTTGGCCCCTGGGCTATAAAATCTTGTTTGTGTTATTCTTCAATGTTTCTTCAATGTTTAGCCATTAGTGAAGACCAGCAAATTATAACACTTGTAAACAAAGATTAAGTCTTGCTCAAGTTTGAAAAAAATCTTTGCACACAGAAAAAAATCTTATCCTTCATATGAAGTGTAAAGAAAGACCCTGGTTATGCACTTGCTAATTATTTTTCTGCTACAGACATCAGCTTCAGTTTAATCTTTAGTGATAACATATGTCTCTATTTACATTTTGATGTCCTCCCATCTGTGTATATAGGTGTGACTGAAAAGACTAATGTTGGGCCTCCTTTGTGCACAGAGTATATATAAAAACAGTTGTTGGATTCATGTCTGCAGTTATTTGTTTTTTGCATCTCTATATAAAGTTCTTCTTTGTCAGAAACCATTACAAGGAAAAGAATATTTGATTTCTTATAGTCACAACTCACATGATTCAGTATTTAGTTTATTTCCCAGCTGCAGAATGCCCTACCTTGCTGCTCCAATTATTATATTTTTTGCAGCTGTATGATTGTAAAAGGAAAAGAAGAAGAAGACACAAATTGAAAAACTTACCATTTTGAAGAGTCCTGGGTGCAAATATCAGTTTTACTATTTTCTGTATGAACTCAGTAAGTACTGAACAACTCTGCTTTTGCTGTCTGCCATATGGTTTAACTGTGCATGAAAAACACCTAACCTGTTGTTGCACACACACCTCCCTTTGTAGGAGCTCTCTTTGTGACTTGATTTCCAACCACACCATGACTGAGAATTATAAGAAACCAGGAATGGTGTTTAAAGCAGTAGTGATTTATATCTAGTTGGGCACATTTTCCTCTTTAAGATAGAAGATTTATCATGATCTACCAAAAAGTGCTTTCAAATGCCTTTCTGTAGTTCTGATACACATCCTTTCTTCCTGATTCCTAACAACCTTGAAAGAAAGCACTAATGATAACTAGTAACACACAGATAGTAACTCTTATATGTAAAGAAAACTTAAAAATGCTTTACCTATTTTTACTCATTCAATTTTCTCTATACCTTTCTAAAGCAGTTATTGTTTGATTATTTTAATTTTACATGAAGCAAATGAAAGACTCAGAGAAGGAATTAGTGCATAAGAACAGAGCTTGCAAAAAACAAAGCCAGAATTTTCATGCAGAAAGTATGGACTTGGAGGCCACCCTAAAAATCAGTTGATTAAATAAGCAATATTACTTTAGACTTGATAATATCTATAGTATAAATGTTAACCATTTTCTGCATGCATTCAGTAAGAACTAAGTTATAAACCTTTGCAAATGTAAGTTTATAAGAGAAATATAATGTCAGCTGTAATACCAACTTAAGTTTAGAATATACTAATGTGAAAATATTGGAATCCACTACTCTTCCATTTTTTTTGTTCCCTGTTTATGTTTTTGGAAATGAAAATGCAAACAACACCTACCCTCTGCATTCCTTTGAAATATGAGCAGATTGTTTTACTATGTATAATTCAGCATTCACATGTTTCTGTCATATATTTCAATGTTATTTAAATACTTTCACAGATTAAAAAAAACATAGGATAAAGGATTTTTTTTTTAGCTTGAGCAAAACTCTTATGGCAATAAGCGTTTTGTGTCTTTAATACCTGCCATGACCCAAAGTAAGCAGGCTTTTCCTATTTATCTTCGAAAGGGTAGGAGTAGTTAGGTTTCCTGATACCCTAATACAAGAATTTGATTTCAGTGCTTCATGATAAAAAAACCAACACATGAAATGGATTTGTTCCCTAGGGGCCTTCAGAGTGGTTCAGGAGGCCACATTAGGTGGGGGAGCTGTGGGACACAGACTGTTCATCATTTTTCAAAAAGGCATTTCACTTACAGCTTCAGAAGTGTTAATGAAGCATTCACACTTTTACCAAGTGCAAAGGCAATAGAAAAACAGCTCTTTCAATCTGTCTTCAGACATATTCAGCAGTTACACATAAATGGGTCTTATGTGATTTTCACATGGGAATAATATAAATGATGAAAGACAAAGTGTTCAAAACATAAAAGATACAGACAAAGGGAAAAGAAAGAAGTGAAAACATGCACAAACATTTTTTTTTTATTTTGTTTTTTCTAATCTTGCCTGTGATGCTGTAATAACAACATCATGGTAGTGTAAGTTCCAGAAGATATTCCCTTTGTGGAAGGCTTTTTCCAGCACTCTTGCATAAAAATGAATTCATACAATAAAGAAAACAATTATAGAGTAGGCATTTGTTTCTCTACTGTTGATGGAATTGTATGACTGATTAAGAAAAACCTGTTTTATTTTTTCACACAACATTTAGTAGCACATATAACAAGTATCAAAGACTTTTTATCACAGTTTATGCCTACTGTCTGAATTTATTATAGGTGCTTATGGTGCCTGTAAATTACTCATACAAACTGTTGCTATTGACTAAAAGGCAAGCAGGATAGAACAAGATGTTAAATGGTATACTCTCTCAAAAGAGGTAATTTTAAATCATCATTCTCAGGCATTTTTAAAAATCAGATATTTAGAATGTATTCAAGACAAATAGGACAAGTCTTCTGATATATTGTAAAACTACTTTGTTATTCCTCCACTTAATTTATTTCTATTACCATATTGGGCAATTTTGCAGAACTATTGTTTGCATGTTAAGGGGCTCAGACAACAAAATGTATGGCTTTCTGTGCCTGGAAAAGAATTAGCAAGCTCATGTCTGTCCATATCTTTCAAATTTTCTTTCCTAATATTTATTACACAAATAAGCTAATCATGGATATTCAGGAAAAAAGTGAATGGCAGTATTGGGCAGAGAGCCATTAGTTACAGAGGTGTGGCTTTCTATAACCATCTCTAGTAAGGCTGCCTTATTAGTAACTAACATGTTACATTCATTGCATAGCCTAGTAATCTAATTAACAATCTTTTCTGTCTCATTTTCTTATTAGAAAGTACCATGTTTCTTTTTCCTTTCTGGAAAAAGATGTAAACCTCACTTTTCTGGCAAAACTAAGAATGAGTTTAGAAATATAGAAGCAACTGTTGAAAATTGTATTTTATATAGTTTTAATAGCATTTCAAGTATTTTTTAATAATCATGTTACCTTAACACCAACGAACCTGTATTTTAAAACAATGCATGAATTTCAACTTGCATTGACTTTATGGCACTCCTATTGGAAAAGAAAACAATCTATTGGCATTACTTAGGATTTATCTCCCAGGTTCTTTCTTCAAAATTATGTAATAGAACCAATGGAATATTGGTCAAGTCAGCTTTCTACCACATAGTGTAATCTTTTGTATTACAGAACAAATGCTTTTCTATATTAGCACTAAATATGCTTTTTGGAAAGACTCATTTTAATCAAACACACACACACACACACACACACACACACACACACACACACACACACACAAGACACACATGTACACAGACACATACACACTTGGAGAAAGAAATGCAAAATCTTCATTTTACAGTATAATGAACACTTATTCTAAAGTACACTATTACGAAAAAAAGTCCCATTTCTTTCTAACTTTTCCTGAATAAAATGTTTTCTGCTTTTATGTTCTAACTTATAAGGGTAGGGAACTGGTCAATGTCGACGTTAGCTCTTGCTCTACTATCAAGTTAGTCATATATAAAAAGAAAATAACAATCGCTATGACTGTCATTCCATTACTGGCTCCTTGATGCACTGTAAAATTCTGTTGATTTCTGTCAGTTTAGCTGCTATACCTTAATCTATTCATATTTTAACCACCATATATGCCTCTGTGGCCTCACAGTCAACACCCCACTGCTCAGGTCATAGAATGGTAAGACTTCATGTCCCTCAGGCACTGGCTCTGCTGCTGCTGCCAAACATAGTTTTTAACTAAATCTCTATCACTCTATTTACCAATAATGACTTGGGAGTCAGATGTTGTGGTGAAAACTTGCTAGCTCAGAGAAGCCAAGAAGCAACCAGCTGACCTTCCTTTTTGGCTGGAGATCCAGCAAGAGAGCATGTCTCCAGCCATCACTAAACCAAAAAACCCACAAAGCTCCAAGTCCTTCCTTACTCCTTCCTGTGCATCTTTCTATCCATCTTCCTGGTTCCTCTGTACTTTCTATGGATAATTCCTATCAACTAGTTGCTTGCTCCACATCCTGACCCAAGGTTGATTTTATTTAACATTCTCGGGTTTCACAGTGCAATCAAATATCCTGTAAAATATTGTTTTCTGACCATGTTTTGAAGGAGACTGAGAAGAGTTGTCACATCTCGATACTGTAGTTTGTGAGGGAGTTATCATAGAGATCGCTCAGATATATCCTTGTCTTATTTGCAGTCAAATTATTTCATCACTGTGTGCTAAGCTCACTTCACATTAAATACCAGTTAGTTTACCAACCTGTAACCAAAAATTAGATTCTATAAATGTCTTCATAACATAAATTTATATTTGTGACTCTAAAGTTCTAAGCCAATAAATTGCCAAATGAAGTAAGGATCCAGGAATCAAATAAGCTTGAATACTTCCTGATAATTAAAAAAAAATCTTCTGAAGATAAAGGAAAAGAAAACAAATGAATACCTCAAATTAAATATTCATTAAGTATATAGCCAGTAAGTAATGAGGCCAATGTTGTAGATTCTCACTTTGGTCAGTCACCTGAGGACCATTGTATCCTTTTGACAGAAGGTTAGTATCTATAATACACAAAGAACTCAAAAAAAACAAACACCAAGAAAATAATCTGTGGTGATATATTGTGTCCAGCAATATACCATGCACCCTAATAAAGCTTATCTGAAGATCACAGGAAAAACCCAGGCACTATATTAAACATAGAAGTCAGACAATGGTAGCACACACCTTTGATACTAGTATTTGGGAGGTAGAGAACCATCCGGATCTCTGTGAGTTCAGGGCCACACTGGGAACAGAGCCAGACATGATGGCAGATGCCTTTAATCCCAGAACTAATCATGGAGGTCTGGAGATCTTTACAGACAGACAGGAAGTGATGTAGCCGGCCAAAGAGAGGAAGTAAAATGGCAGGGACAGAAAGGTATATAGGCGTGGGTATACAGGAAGTAGGTCTTTTTGGAAGCTGAGGAGCTAGTGACATGTGGTTGACTGTGGCTTGTCCTGTTCCTCTGATGTCTCAGTTTTAACCCCAATATCTGGATCTGGGTTATTCTTATTAATAAAATCATTTAGCAATTTGTCTTACAATAATCCATTTTTTGTAATGTACTACAGAACTAAATAGTGAACTCTCAGAAGAAGGAATGCAGATAGGTAGGAAACATTGAAAAGACATTCAACATTCTTAGCCTTTGCAGAAATTTGCATTAAAACCACTCTAGATATAATGGGCCTTGTGCAGAATATCAATAACAACAAATTGTACATGTGAGAATGGGGAACACTTATATACTGCTACAGGAAGTCAAACTTGTTCAACCACATTAGAAATCAGTCTGAAATTGGCTTAAAAAGCTAAAAATAAAAACACTATATGACTCAACTAGTTCCATTTCTTGGCATGTACTCAAAGGATTCTATACTCTATAATATGGATACTTGCACATTAGTGTTCATTGCTGCTGTATTCATAATAGCTAGGAAATGGAGCAGCATAAATGTCCAATAACTAATGAATGGATAATGATGAAGTTGTACATATAAACATTGGAATATAACTTAGTGGAAGGAAAACTTAAATTGTGACAATTTCCAATAAATGGATGGAATTGTTAAAAAGAATGCCTAAGAGTGGGAACTCATGTTTAAGATGAAAAACACTACATGGTCCATCTCATATATGAAGATCCTTTCTATCCTATGCTTCTCTAGTGTGATATGTCTAACATGGAGTACTTGTACAAGCCAGAAAACAAGGAAAGGAATAGAGAGGGAAAGAGTGTGGAGGGCTTGCTTTCATGGAGGAGGGATAATAGAACAGAGGTAATAAAAGGGGAGTACTATGGGAGAGAAAGCTTAGGTAGGATGTAATCTAGGGGGAATTAGGGAAATGAGAATACAGGGTTGGGAGAAGGATTAGCTTGGATAAAAGGAATGTAAATACATCATTTGGCAAGTGAGAAATGCTCACTTGTGCAATACTGACTTGAGTGTTGGGAGAATAATAAACTGCTTTCTGAATGTATTAAAAACTCCTCCACATTATGGTGCAATGTTTAATATTGTAAGGTTGGTTAACAAGCCAGATACAGGGAGATAGAGTGTGTTTTTATGATTAACTAAAGGATCTAAACAGCAAATGTCTTGTAAACACCTGTGATTTTAACCATAGACAAAAGTGAATCCCAGGCTCAATAAATGGACAGGGGGAAAGTTGTATTGCTGCCCCAGGATATAGAAAATGAGTAATAAATGTAGGACCAATCCTAAACAAGTCACTAGTACCACCCATTCTAAGGTTCAGAAACATTGTAGAAATGAAAAGTGGAAAGCATGTAAAAGTCAGAAGATAGAGTGAAAGGTTATGAAATACCATTCCCTGCATTCATACAATTGTAATTGTTAACTCACACAAACCATAGTTACCTGCGTTAGCACTATACAGGACCAACCATATCAATTGTCAGTCAAGAAGAAGGAGATGATCCCTGGACTCTACCCTTTGCTTCTTCCTATGAGCTATAAATAGATTCTGGGAGAGCGGGGAATCACTGTCTTTAGTTGGGTACCTATTGTGAGTACTCCAGTCTCTAATGAATAGTACCAAACCCATGGTCACACAGATGGTCCTATTTAATCTTGGTGATATGAATATGACAGTAAATAGAGGTGGTAGCAAAGTGCTAGTGAGAGAAGTCAGTATGCAATATGTACCTATGTAAAAATTTTTGAATGATAATAAGAGTAAACATTAAAGAATTAGACATAAATCTTTTGATTCATAAGAAGCGCAATGTAATGTTATATACATCTTCATATTACCACTACTTCTTTAAGAATAATGTTTGTGTTTCATGAAGATTTGGGCAATTGAAAGGAACTGAACCGAACCGATCATCCTGAGTGAATGTAGGCTGAGCAACAAACTTATACTCCCTTTTTATATGTAAATATTGAGTTGCAAGGATATATTAAGAACAAATAAAAGACTCAAGGGAAAAATATAATAAGATAAAAAATATTCTAGGTTTTAAAATACTTCTAACACAAATATCAGCTATTCTTAATTTGTTCCTTCATACAGAAATTCATTTTGAACACAATTTATCATGTGTGTTTGGCAGATGTTGACAAATCAAGTCATTTGGAGATGGAGACTTCAATAAGAGCTCACATTTGGCTTGAGAAGTAGAAGCAGAAGTTAACACACATATAAGTACATAAGGCATTTAGAATCCCAGTATCTTTTTAAAAAATCACATTTATCTTTCTGACCTCTGACCCAATTAGATTAATTTTCTAGAGATTAAGACAAACATTGCAACAAGCCATAGGTTTAAATACAAGGTATTTATGTTCTCAAAATGTTGAGATTGTAAGCTTACTTTTGGGTTTTTAGGTTGGTGATTCTGTGGTTGCATATTGATTTATGAAAGTTGGCCTTCTTGTTGATTTCAGAGGCATTGGAGAGAGAAAGAGTAAGCTCATTGTTTTCTCCACTTAAGACACCTATTTTATGAATTCCACAACTCCCAAAGGCCTCCATTCTCCAAATATCACACTGTTATGATGTCAACGCACGAATTTCACAGAATGGAAAATGCAGCCCTTACTATCCTTTCTGAGAACAGTCTTTTAGCATGTTCTGGAGAGAGCACCCCAAGAATATTTTTCTGACTTCAGAGAGAGGCAGATTTTAACAAAGTGAAAGAGAGCAGGATAAAAAGTTTAAGGGAATTCATAGAGTATAACATTTGCTTTTACAATGTTAAACTAGAATTTCTATTCTTCAAGGTTATATCAATAAATTATTAGTAGTTATTGAGTGATTTTTCATGGGAAAATATGAAAAACAAATATGAATTCATCACAGGTGGGCCACAGATAACAGACCTCCAAAATTATTCCATTTAAGTCAGTGGTCCTCAACCTGTGGGTCATGACACTTTTGGGAGTTTGAATGATCCTTTCATAGGGGTCACATATCCGTTATCCTACATATCAGATATTTACATTATGATTTAAAGCAGTAGAAAATTACAATTATAAAGTAGCAACAAAAATAATTTTATGACTGGAGTCACCACAACATGAGTAACTATATTAAGAGGTCATAGCATTAGAAAAGTTGAGAACCACAGATTTAATTCTACCTTTGTTAGCCAACAAAAATACCATCTTCAGTAGAATATGTGAGGGATAACTTTGAGGACAATGGGTGACTCAGTTGCATCACCAAAAATTCCATGCCTGCATGGTTAGCAACTATGAATGCTTCACTATGAATTCCCTGCACAACTCACATATGACTCCACTGAAAAGTCTTCTTGCCTCTAATCCTTGTCTACTCTTACATAACCTCATTGCGAGCCTCATCACTATTGGAAAATTTGCTAGCTTCCCAAGTCCTGTGAGATACCCATCCCATGCTCTCTATAAGAACTGGAAGAAATTTTACTGAGCCCATAATATGACCCAGTCTTTCAGTAACTTTAACCTCTTTTCTATTTTTTTTAAGGTTTGGAAAATATAGATTTATATTTTTTTCATTTATGGCTGACCATTAGGACATTATTTGACAGCAACAATCAGTTATTCTGACCATTTATGAGTTACTGCAGTAATTGCTATATAGTGCAAAAGAATAATGTTTCCTTCTACAACTGAGATCAAAAGGAACCAAAATTTATAAGCCAAATACAGATGTTCAGAAGACAATTAGAAAGCCACATCATATCTGTTTAACAAAATATTATCTTTTTAAATTAACTATTTATTCTTTTCTCATGTATTATATCCCAATCACAGTTTCCCCTCCCTCCTCTTCTCCCAGTCCCTCTCCCAACCCCCCCCACCACACCAATCTAATCCTCCTCTATTTCACTTCAGAAAACAGCAGTCCTCTCAGGGATATCAACCAAACATGGCAAAGCAAGTTACAATAAAACTAGGCACATACCTTTTATCAAGACTGGACAAGCCAACCCAGTAGGAGAAAAAGAATCACAAAAACAGGCAAAAGAGTCAGAAACAGCTCCTGTTCCTACTGTTAGGAATCCCACAAGACTAAGTTACACAGTCATATCATACATGCAGAGGACCTAGGTTAGACCCATACAGGTTCCCTGATTGTTACTCCAGTCTCTATGAGGCCCTAAGAGCCCTAGTTAGTTGATTCTGTGGGCCTAGAATCTATGAGGGTGACCCAAAATTGTACCATTTAAATTGGAGCTAATGACCTCTCCAGCCAGATTTTGACCTGGCTTACAAGATCAAATTTGGTTTCCTCCTGAGGACTGGGCCTTAAATTCAATCAAAGAACATTCAATTGGGCCTGTAATAGTTGTGCCTGCTAATGCTATAGCAGGAACCTTTTACCTTGCATAATAATAGTGTACCGTGAAGGACCTACACAAACCAAGGCTACTGGCAAAAATTTCTGCCCAGCATCCTGTATATCAGGCAGGTAAAATGATTATGTTTAACTATCAAACAAATATAGATTATTTTCTTTCAAACTCACAGAAGCTTCATTTATAAAAACATTTCATTCATAGAAATTAAACATATACTTGATCCATAAAGATTAAAATTGAAAAGAATAAATAATATAAAAGGATGTGAAAATGAGGTTACTTTATTTTTGACACAATGATTCTTTGGATATTATTACTTCTTTCCACATGATGAACTTCCTCAAGTATATCATGAAAATATATACCACACTGACCTTTCCTCTTACTACAGTTACATATTCAAGTCCAAAATTACAGCCAAAATTACAATCTGTTCAGAAAGAATAGGATACTTGCCATACCAGTGAAGCCTTGAAAATTGTGATTATTCATGGACTATGATCTATAATGGTACACTGGTTAATAGTGAGATCTATATTCATTTGATAACCAAACAATATAATAAACTCCCAGATTTTCACTAGAATAATGCTGCGTGATACTTTGATTACATTCTGACAATAAAGTTTGTTTTTAATCAGAGGACAGAGCTAGCCACTAGCTGACCAAAATTAACCATAGAGATTTTGAAGGACTGAGGAAGTAGTAAGCAGGGCTTAGAGAGAATCTCAGCCTTTCTGGAGGAAGGAAAGGAAGATATAGGAGGTCACTGGTGGCTTCTCTGCAGCTTCTCTGATCATTCAGGTTCATAACCCAAATGTCTGGCTATTGATTTTTTATTGATAAAGAATAATTAGTCCCTCCCCTGCCTCTACTAAATGTACCTCCCCACGGGAGACCTTACCTTCTTGTAGGAGGGAATGGGGGGTGGTTTGGAGGGGGAGGTTGGAGGGATGGGAAGAGAGAAGAGGGAGATCTTTGGTATGCAAAATTACTAAAAAATTGTTGAAAAAATGAGTAATAAATAGATTGAAACACTAAAAAAAAGAATAATTAGTCAAACACTTCAGAATACAATGGATCTTTTAATTTAAATTTATTTTTGGAAGGGGTGTGTATGTGATCAATCAATTTGTCAGGTTTCACAACAAGTTTCTTTACATACCAAGCCATCTCATTGTCCCTATCCCACCCTACCCTAACTTTATTTTTTGTAAGGGTTGAACCAGGTAGCACAGGCTGGTCTTAAACTTTTCACCTTGTCAGAGCTGTCAAGTGTTGGGATTTCAGCTGTGCAATATATACTCAAGCCTGTGTGCTTGTGCATACACACACACACACACACACACACACACACACACACACACACACACACACAATCTGGATTTTCAATTCAGGATAACATATGATATTTGCTTTTCTTGAGTCTGGCTCATTTTGTTTAACATGATTCTATCCATTTAAATTTATTTTATATAAATGTTATAATTTTGTTGTTCTTTATTGCTTAATAAAAGAATAGTGTTTATAGATAACATTATTCCCTTATTTTTAATCTCTTCATGTGTACCTAGGCTTATCCCATATCTTATCTATTAGGAGAAGGGCAGCAATGGCCATGGATATGCAGGTATTTCTTTAGCATACTAATTTAGATTTCTATAAACAATAGAATAAACACAAGGAAAAGGAACAAAAAACTTCTCTAAAGATGAAGTGAAAATGTCTAAGAAATATATGGAAATATATTCGGTATCCTTTTACTTCAAAGAAATGGAAATGAAAACTAACCTGAGATTCTCTATTTGTCCCATCAAAACAACTATCATTAAGAAAACAAATAATCCAGGCAGGTCTAGTCCCCTCCTCCCAGGCCGAGCCAAACAATCCTGCATAGGCCCCAGGTTTCAAACAGCCAACTCATGCAATGAGCACAAGATCTGGTCCCACTGCCTGGATGCCTCCCAAACAGATCAAGCCAATCAACTGTCTCACCCATTCGGAGGGCCTGATCCAGTAGGGACCCCTCAGCCATTGGTTCATAGTTCATGTGTTTCCATTCATTTGGCTATTTGTCCCTGTGCTTTATCCAACCTTGGTCTCAACAATTCTCGCTCATATAAACCCTCCTCATTCTCGTTAATTGGACTCCCAGAGATCCACCCAGGGCCAGGTTGACCTCAGTCTGTGGGGAAGGCTTTGCCCTGGAGGAGATGGGAATGGGGGGGGGGCGTTGGGGGGAAGGTGAGGGGGACGGGAGGGGGGAGAACAAGGGAATCCGTGACCGATATATAGAACTGAATTGTATTGCAAAATAAATTAAAATAAATTAAAAAAAAAATGGATCTTCCCATCCCCCCAAGAAAACATGGATTAAAAGTGTAAAAGTGAAAAAAAAAAAAAAAAAGAAAACAAATAATAATAAATGATGGCAAGGATATAGGACAAAATGAACTCTTTGTCACTTCAGAAGAGAATGCAAATTATTGCAACCATTATGGAAATAAGTACAGAATTATTTCCAAAATGATTCAGCTATACTATTCTCTAGAAACGGGTACTGCAACATTTTCCCAGTGTTGCCAATAGCAGATTTTCTTCCCTGATCTCTCATTTCCCCAAGTATCCAATGGAGATCCCTGTTCCATCTGAGCCATAATCTCTTTCCCACGGTAAACATTGGGCTCTGATATTTTTCTTAGATTGCTTTTTAAACTCAATATCAATAGAAATCTTCAACTATTTTTAAATGTATGAAGCAAAACTAAACTCTAAATGTAATTTTCTTAATCTGAAATAAAAATAAAACTGGAACATTAAATAGAAGGTAAACACTCTTTGTAAATTTTATATTCAATGAAAAAAATCTGAGAAAGAGCAGGAATTAACACTTTTAATACAGAAACTAGTTCATACAAAATAATTTATATAGCTCTTCTATTCAAAGAAATATATTTGGTTAAATAATGTAAAGAATGTTCACATTATTAAGAATAAAGCTGTCCAGTATTATCTACTACTATTATTCAATATTGGTTAGAAATCTTAGACAAAATAATAAGGCAGAGGAAATAAATTAAAAGAAAGTCAAATTATCCTGTTTGCCAATTATATTATCCTATACTCAGAAGACTCAAAACAGAACCATTTTCAATGAAGTAGCAGGATTCATAATTAGCACTGAAAAATCAGAAGCTTTTCTATACATCAGCAATGATTAGTGTTAAAGCACAAAGACTAAGAAGACAGCATTGAGGACACAAAATACACCCATGTTTTTACATCCAAATGATTCTCAACTATGGTGCCAAAATCATGCATAGGAGAAAGAGCAGCCTCTTCAACAAGTGGTGCTCAGGCAATTTTATAATTACATGTAGAATAGTGAGTAAAATTTGTCCCTAAATGTATCTTACCCTAAATGGAGGGGTTCTCAAGGCCTCACTTTTAAATGAAGAGCTATTGCTAATTGATGCCCTTTGAAGGAGGATCACTTTTCTTCAGGAGTATGGCCACTGGTAGGTTGTCCACACCCAGTGTACACATGCACATATGGATAATACTAATTAGACTCAATGAGTTAACTGATTAATTATAAAATATGGACCTGAAGTTGAGAAGGCGATATCGAGGGGATAATAGTGGTGGATGTGATCAAGATACATTTTACATATTTATAAAATTTTCACAGAATAAAAATAAAAAATACTTTATATAAAATAAAAGCTTAAAATGGAGCAAAGATCTTAATTTAAGACCTAAAACACTGGGATTATTAGAAGAAATAACAGGCAAAACACTCCAAAATGTTCATATACTAACACATGAAGTGATTATGTCTGACTCCAATTGCTCAGGAAATCAAATAAATATAAATGAGATGGCATCCAGTTAGAAAAATTTTTGCTTATCAAGGAAAATTATCAGCAGAGCGAAAAGACAATACACGGAATAGGAGGGGGGAAATGCCAGCTGTTCTCCTAATTAGGAATGGTAGCAAAGAGTATATAACGAACAAAAAAAAATCTTTAAAATGACCAAAAATTGATCAATCAAAGCATGGTAATTGATCTGGCAAATACTTCTGGAGGGAGGAAGTGTAAGTAACTAATGCATTTGTGAAAGAATGTATTAATTGAACTGATGTGACTATGCATTTGAATATTTCAAACTTCATATTATAAAACACTTTACAAATTTAATTTTCATAGTTATAGCAAGAAGATATCTATACCACATTTAAAAAGAGAAGAAGCAATGTTCTTGAATAATTCACATGAAATTTGGAAATTTTAAATGTACATTATGTACATGAATGTAAATATCACACTGAGTCTCCCAAACCCATGCAATTATAATTTATATATAGCAAAATAAATACAAATAAAGAAATTACATCCTCTGACATAGACTGATAATCTACAATGTCCCAAAATTTCTTGCTATTGAAAAAATATGAGGGACAAAATAAATAGTTGTTGCCAGTAAAATCGCAAATTATGAGAGAAAATGAGAATTACAGAGAATACAATTGTCCATATTCAATTGTCTCTTACAATGACAGAGAATATTCAGCCCAAGTTAAATACAAAATCAGTACAGGGAAAATTATTTAAGACATTGTTGAAAAGGTTGTGTGTATGTCCTCATTTATATGCACATATGTCTGCTCAGGTATTCACATGTGGAGGCCAGAGGTCACTGTGCCTTCTTCAATTGTTCTCTACCTTATTTTCACTGAAGCTGGAGCCATTTGTTTTGTCTACACTAGCTGACTGGCCAGCAAGCCTACGGGATTTGCTTTTGTTTGCCCTCCTTTCCCACGCCCTGTGGTACACCATAATACCAACCCTCTGCAACCATGTAATTCTCCCTCCCTTCACACAGTGTCCTCACCTCCCAAGGCCCTTTCCCATGTCTGCCTCTCACCACAGTCCCTATGGCTTCCTCCATCAGTACTCCCTCCGCACTCAGCACCCCTGCCCCCATGTCTTTTCCCCTGCAAAGCTCCCTCCCAGTCTTCCCCCCCTGAAACCTGCATTCCTTCTTTCCCTTGTGCCCCCTAACTCCTGTCTTCTCTCCCATTTTTTCCTTCTGTAGCTTCTCTGGTCTCATCAGCACCTCCCATCTCCTTATTCCCCTGCAATGAGGACTATAGCATTCAGTCAGGTGGGCTATTTAAGAAGGTGTTTGGGATCTCTTCTCAGGTTCTCATATTTGTCTTGTAAGCACTTAAGGATTTTTCCCCTTGAGCTAGCTCTCCAGCTCTAATGAATATTTTCAAAAGGAATTCTTACTCCAAAACCACCTTTTACAACTGAGATGTAAATCTGAGATGACTAGGAGGTTTAAAATGAAACATTTTGATGGAGTTGAATGATGCTATAAACTCTGAACTTTATCTCAAGTCCTCTTTGCAGAAAGAAATGGTAGACTTAGACTCTTCTTAGTCAAAGAATGTTGTTCTGGGGTTTTAAATAAAGCTTTATGCTGAAAATGGGCAAGCTTTCCGGTAGTGTTACATTCCAACTACATCACTTCCTGGCTCTGTCACAATCCAGTGACTTAAAGTGGGAAGGTCGCTGAAGTGATGACTGGAGCTGTTGCCTGGCTGCTTCTCTGGCATCTCCTATTAGTCAGTTACAGAAAGATGGCATTTCAGATGGGTCTCATGTCTACATCTGTGTTGTATAAGAACTTTGAATTTCTAGTTCTGAACCCATGTCATTGACTTTTAGTATTACAGACTCGGGTGTGAGCAATATCCTAATTGGTGTCTTCCAGGAATAGGCTGTCTTAAGGCCATGAGATCTTTCATGATTTCAGCACTTGTACACCAAGCCCACTTCTCTCAAATACAATGGCCTGTGTTTTAGACTTATGGAGGTGGTAAACCTGGACCTTGCTCTGAATTCTTATGACCTTTAACAATGTAATGGCATACTTCTCTCCTGAGGAATAGGAGCTACATAGTGGTTCTCAGAAATGCCTGTACTGTGAGGTAATGTTAGTGAATTTTTTGCTTGTTTTTCCCTAATCCTGGTTCCTTTGTATCTACCCATATTGGACGACATAGAGGAGAAAGGATAGGTTTCTCATTGGACTTTGACATAGTCAATATGAGGATTCTAGAGACTGAGCCTGGCTCTGGTCTTTCCTCTGATGAGAATAACAAATGTGTACTTTCTGAGCAAGTTATTTTTATGAGAGTGTCACAACAAAGATACATGCAGGATGTTGGCTGTGACATGTGTGAGTCAGTCATAAAGGAAATGCTGTACCCGACTATGTAGGACGTAGCTATGCAGCAGTCAGTATGAACTGGCAGCAGCGATATGTATGTCAGTCATGTGAAAGAGCTTTCCATTTCATTTTGCAGGAGAAGGAATGCTAATCCTTAGGTATGAAAAGGGCCAGGCTTCATGTATGAATGACTACAAATTCCAAGGGCCAGAGAAAGGCCTCACTTGCAGTGAGGTTGGGAGGTGAACTTCTTGGCCAGGTCTACCAAAACCCCAGCAAGTCATAATGAGGAGCAGCCATTTACTACCACTGAGTGGATGGAAACCTCTTACCAAAACAAATATGCAGGTAAAGTATGGGGAATTGATTACCTGAAAAGCTGAATTTGTTCAGCACCAGTAATCTCACAACAATGACCCTTTTAAGAGTGAAGAAGGAAGGTCATCCCAAGACACTCAATAACAGAAATTATAGCATCCAGAAAATCCTGGGATATGTAGTGCCTGTGGGAAAACATTGATCGTAAAGCCTACCTTGAGGCACACGGGAAAGGCCAAACTGCAGAAAATGTTTATATGTGTGATATATATGGAAAATTGTTCTGGAAGAAGTTTTCCCCTCCAGGGCACAACACATTTCACACAGAAGAAAGACCTTATGTGTGTAGTGAATGTGGTCAAATGTACATCAGAAAACCCCACCCAAATCTACCTAATAAAGTCACCACACAGCAAAGTCTAAAGGAAACATATGTTAAAAATTCTTTGGTGGCAATTCTTACCTCATGCAACATGGGTTTCAAACAGAAGCAAGACCATATATACTAAACAAATGTGGAAATGCCTTCAGCAGCTTTTCCCATTTTACTTTTCTCATGGAACGTCATATTGGACAAAGGTTCACGAGGATAACAGTTTTGGTGTCCCTTTTACTTTCTCTTTTAAGCTCCTTTTATAGCAGAAACGACATTATACTGAACAAACCCTTTAAGAGGACATGGAATGTACTGTCTCCGTATTCAGTATCACATGATTTACAAAAGAGAATCCTTACTAGACTAGCCTTCCTGAGGGAACCAGGAAGCACCTGTCAAACTTTGTATATTTGGACATCTGCTCTGTGGAGATTAGCTACAAGTTTCAGGTATGTCAGACAATTTTTGATTGCTTTTAATTGTCCTAGAGCCTTTGAG
Source organism: Peromyscus californicus insignis (assembly GCF_007827085.1). NCBI lineage: Eukaryota > Metazoa > Chordata > Mammalia > Rodentia > Cricetidae > Peromyscus > Peromyscus californicus. The sequence continues at coordinate 70,223,997 of NW_026294391.1, read as the reverse complement.
TCATTTATTTCCTTTGAGTCATTTTTGCTGCATACACTGTTCCACATCTATCAGTAGGTTAATCCCAATGTATATATCACCTAAATGTGCTCTGAGAATGCAGATTTCTGCTGTCTTTTTCTATTCTGTGGGAGTTATAAGTGGTATATATCCACTAGCAGCTCTCCATTTCCTAACCTCTGATAGCTTGTGTATGAACATGATTCAGCCTCTGCTAAAAATATTCAAGCTGAAATCTGCAAGTTTCCAAAGGTTTTGTTTCTTTGTGTACTATTACTTCTACATGTAATGCTTGAGAATAATTTATTGAACCTCATAACCTACCTACCATGTAATTTCTTGTGCCACACTGACAAGATTTATGCAGAGGCTTGTGAAAGCATTGTTTTCTTATTTAATCTCTCATACTGTTACATTCACTGTGTGGGATTGATTGGGAAAATAATTGAGCTTTGCCAGCACAAAAGAAAGGATACCTTTTGTGAAGGTTTGAAACACTATGTATCTAAACAGCAGGATGGCAGAGGTATTTCAGAACATAATTAGCTTAATTGGTAATGAGGCCTGAGCTTTCTCTGGGACAGCTGCAGGGCTTTGACGGTGAAACCTATGACCTGCATGTCAGGACCTTCTTTGAGCTCTAAGTTGACCATGATGAAGTGATATATTATATAATAATCTCCAATGGTTCTGGGAACAGCATGATTGTGGGCCATTTCTCCAAAGAATGGTTACTATTTTCCCCAATACTTTGTTGAAAGTAGATTTCTGCCAATATTATCAAGAAGTCATGAACACGGAAGACCAAAATCTAATAGGAATGTAAATTTTATAGAACCTAAATGGAGAGCAGTAATTGATTGCTTCTTGCTTTAATATATAAAACAGTGTCATTTTTTCTAATGTCCATATTTATAAAGTCTAAAATAAGTGACATATTTATGTCTCTGAAAACCTTAATCTTTATGGGCTAGAGAGGTAGCTTAAAGGTTAAGAGTCCTTGATGCTCTTGAACAGGACCTGGGTTTGGTTCCCAGCACCCACATTGACTCACAACCACCTGTAACTCCAGGAAATCAGTCATCATCTTCTGGCCTCTGCAGGCAGTTGCATGCATATGGTGCATGTACAGACACCTGAGCACACACAGACACATAAAAGAAATCTTTTAAAAACTAATACTTAAAACTCAGAATGGCTAACTCTGGCAAATAGTGTTTTACTCGGCAATTCTAAAATAGAATTGACTATCATGTACAAAGGACATCTTTGACAAAATAAAAAATAAAAAATAAGCAGCATGAAGTTTATAGGGAAAAAAGAAGGGCTTGGGTGGAAAGCAAAGTGGTAGGACATTTCTCTAGCATTCTTGCAGCCGTGTGGTCAATCTTCACTACAACAAAAAAAAACACAATAATTGTCACTACAATATTGTGTTAATGTAAGCACTGTTGGGTACTGTGTCAGTCTAGAGGTTATGTCTCTACTCTGGAGATTAACACAAGCACTACCAATCACATTGACTTACCTCACCCTGAAAAGTCAGGTTCTGGCATAACTGAGGAGAATTTCAAGATCTAGAAATCAGAAAATACTTATGGCTAATGGCAACACAGATTTCTTATTAATTTGTAAGGGTAAGAAGTTATTATATGAATAGTGGACCAGAATAATTATAACAGAATATTGAGTTTATCAACATGAATGTATCATATATCAGTCAGCTTTCCATCCAGATAATAAAATACATTAAATACTTAACTGATAAAAATAGATTTATTTTTGGTGCACAGTTTTGCATATTCTTGCCCGTGAGTGATTTATCAGCAGCCTTATGTTTCTGATCAGGCAGTACATTTAGGCAGGAGTACATCTTGAAGCAAATACACTTATCAAAAAATGAAAAAAGGCAGGCTAGATTGGAATTCTCTAGTCTAATTTAGAGAAAAAAAATGAAAAAAGGAACAGTAGATTTGAATCCTCTAGCCTCATTTAGAGCAAAACATGGAGGACATCCAATCAGGTTCTGTCTCTGTTTTGTTTTTCTTTTTTTCTTTTTGTGGAGTGAGGGGGTGGCAGACATGATCTCACTTCTGATTATGTAGTCTGGACTGGCCTAAACTCACAGAGATCTGCCTGTCATGCCTTCTCCCTAGTGCTGGGATTAAAGATGTGTGCCAACATGCCTGGCTAGACTTTGCATCTTTATATTTATTCGCATCCTCCTCCTCTCTCAACATTGTACTTTTTGGCCCAGAATGGTTGCAGATTTTGTAGGCTGTCATTATACCACAACCTCTAGCATCACTGGACTTACAGGTGTTACACACTGTCCCAGCTAGGCCTCTTAAACATACACAGCACCTTCCAAGAGCACCATCCTGGGTACCAGATTTTGAAAACATGGACCTTTGGTGCACATTTTCTATCCATCTACAGCATTCCCCTAAATTTGGTATTAAATTGTCTGGATAGACCACCTTGAAGTGTTTTTAATTAGCATTACAGCATGAATTGGTCAGTCACTTACATAAAAATACTTGAATGCATTAGTGAATTTTCCATGTCTCAGAAGGATGGTCTTAGAAAATTACATTTGTCTTGTCTCATTCTGTTTCTTTCATATAGCTTCACTAGTGAGAGATGCCTATTGAAGGGGAAAGTGGAGGGCAGACCCAGGTTTCCACTCCTTCTGTAGTTCAGCTGGGTTTCCTGGCAACTGCTGAATTTCCTTTGCTGCAGTAACAATTCCAAATGGTTATGTCATGGTTCCAACACTTACCAAGTGATTGTGCATCCAGGAGATGAATGAAATCACATTAGCCTTGTTACTTTACCCTAGGATTATAAGTGTTTCTTCAGGTAATGATCTCTGTTCTGCTCTACCTGTTCCTGTCTACTGAATTAACATTTCTTATGATTAAAATCATTCCACTTAAATAATTGTTAAGTCTTTATAAAAACCTTATATGTTTATAAATAAATGTTTATATATAAATAATATAGTTGTATTTTTTTCTGGCTGTGTCCTAACTGTTAAATAACTGCTAAAATGATGGAAGGAGGAAGGTATGTGTATGAGTTTAGAAAACAAGATAGATATTCCTTAATTATGCTCACTGCAAAAAACAGCTTTTTCAGAGCACTTGAAGAGAATTTAATGGAGGAGCTATTTATAGCTCTTGAGAAAGAATTAAGAAACTCATTAGAAATTGTGATGAAGCAACCCAGAGCTTAGCTATTAAGAAGCCATTCTCACCCTTACAAAGAAGCCAGGAGAAGAAGCAGTGTTGCTGTCACTATTGAGATCTCTGATTTTGAGAAAGGACCATGAGCTCTGGCCATAGGTAGATCACAACCATTGCTTAACTACAGTTTTACAGCAAAGTGTCATCAGAGAGAAGTAATAGGCACCCGGCTTCTCTCTGCTCTTGTACTCTGGTTGCATATCAACAACTATCAATGGCAATTGGAATTTTTAAAAAAACATTGTCTGCAACATAGTGTGAGTGGGGATGCATATTAAGGTGCACATGTGGAGGTTATAGTTTAGCCTTGTAGGGTTATTTCTCTGCTGCAACCTTTCTGTGGGTTCTGGGGATAGAACTCATCACCTTATTTGAAGGCAAGCACCTTTACCCATTGAGAGATCTTGCCAGGTTTGCAAATTACAATTCTAGGACAAAGCACAAGGAAGCTCTAGTATTCCATGCCACATGAATTATGATCACTATATCTAGAAAGTCAAACAGAGATTGTCAACATTTTCTCATATTTAACTCTAATAATTATAGCAAAGAGATCCTAGATTTGCAGAAAGAAGGTTAAAGTCAAGACATTTCAGGAGTTTTTAAATGTATATATGAATATCCATCTATCTATCAGTTCTTGCTTATTCTGATTCTATAACAATAGAATTTGTAGTTATCTCTTCAGTATGCTGACCATTCCCGGAAATGGTGTAGCAAGTAGTTCTATTTTGTTAAATAGATTTTTCTGGATTATCTCCATAGTGATGTATTTAGTGGCTGCACTAAATAATTTCCCACTGGAAATATAAAGGGCAACTTTCCCCATATCCTCCATGGCATTTATTATTATTATTTTTCTTAATTACCAAGACTCTGACCTGGGTGAGGGGAAATGCCAGTACACTTTTATTGTTTTGTTTGCTTCAGATCAAAATCACATCCATAATCAGTGGCCAGGACACACCCAGTTTCTCCTATCTCATCAGCTCCTCACTCTTGAGCACTGAGTGTGGGTTGGAGAGAGGAAGGAGGTTGAGGATCAGCCCTAGTACCTTGGAAACTCATGACACTGCCTTTGGCCAGAGGTCCTTTTTGCATAGCTCCCAAGGAAGGGGCCTTTGGAACTTTTTATTTCTGGCTGCCAGGCTGGGATATACATCAGACAAGTCTCTATCAAATAAGAACAAGGGTTGAGGGGCATGGGTGCTCACACACTTGCAAACTCACTCCCTCACTGGCCCACAGATGCCTTCCACAGCCAACTACAGCATCCACTACTGTAGGCACTTTCCTTCTTGGTCAATGAATGGAAATGATGTGCCTTTCTCTCCTGGCTAAGGATGTTAACACTTTTTTTCTGCACATTTATTGGCCATTTGAATCTCACCTTTTGAGAACTGTCTTGTTATTTCATTTTTCCATTTGTTGACTAAATTATTTGAGGTTGTTAGGTCTAATCTTTTGTGTTTCATCATTGTTTGGTTCTTTATATGTTCTATTTCAATCCTCCTTTAAATCTGAAGTTTGCTAAGATTTTTCTCCTATTCTATAGCCTGTCTCTTACTATGTTCTTTTCTCCACTGTGGAAGCTTTTTAATTTCATGCAGTCACATCAGCAGCTGTTGGCGCTATTTACTGAACTATTGGACTGTTTTGCAGAAAGTCCTCACCTATGAGTATATCTTGAAGTGTTTTTCATATAATTTCCAGTGGCAGTTTTAAAATATAACTCTCAGGTTTTACATTAAATAAATTTCCATTTTAAATAGATGTTTATGCAGGATGTGACATGGAGATCTACTTTTATCCTTCTACATGTGAATACCCAGTTTGTCTAGCACCATTTGTTGATGAGATTGTCTTTCTCCAGTATATTTGTGTATATGTGGCTGTTTAATCCTCTGACAGCACAGTGTACTAAGTAATATTTCTGTATTTTGCCATTTACTCACCTGAGACTCTATTAGTAACTCCTCTATGATCAACACAGTTCATTTGGTTTAACCAAATCAATAAGAGTCAAGAGTCCTTGTTCTTTTATTTGCCTGTTCCACCCCTGGCATTTTTTTCTTCAATTTCAATCCCATATTCTTTTTCCTGTATCAATTTTATTATTATTTTAGAAAAAAATAACATTATCCAAAATTATTTGAAACATTCTATGTATCCTACTATTTCTTTATGGTCCATTGTATTTTTTTTTCATTTTAATTGAAATGTCATCATAAATAATGTGAAATGGAGAAAACTTGATAATCTTATGTGAGAATTGATTTTAATACACAGAGCCATCAGGGCACATTTTTGTTCTATCAAGAACTGTATCTAGCATTAAAGGAGACAGTTTTATAATGGAAGTCATATGAGACCTTGACTGAGGAAGATTATACTTGTAGCACAGTGATAACTTTCAGTAGGGCTTGTAGGGCTTGTATAGTTTTTTTCCTTAGATTTTTCTTTGAATCTTTGAATTAGACAAGTGTGTGTGTGTGTGTGTGTGTGTGTGTGTGTGTGTGTGTGTGTGTGTGTGTGTACATGTCCACACTCACGTTGTGTTGAAACTAGAGGTTTATGTCAAGTGTCTTCCATTGTGACTCTCCTCCTTATCTTTGGGGACAGTGTCCCTGACTCTGAATCCAGAGCTAACTGATTGTTTAGACTGGTCTGGGAATCGGCCCTGTTCTGCCTGCTAGCTATAGGGTTACAGAAATGTCCACTGACTTTTGTGGAAGTGTTGGGGTTCAGAAATTAGGTCCTTATGCTTGTATGGCAGGAACTTTACCCAATAAATCTTAGCCCCAAGCCCCAAGTTAGACAGGTTTAAGTAAAAATCTAGTCAGGATATATCCAGAAAATGAGCACAAACTTGAGTGGGTTCTGGGCCCCAGATACCCAGTTCCCACCCCTCAGATACCAATTCCTCCGTACTTGCAACAGCTCTGGTTATATAGATCTTATACATCATGTTTTTGGTTAATATTTTCTTTGGGGATAAAGTTTTTTTTCCCACTAAAGTAAATGCATGGATAAATTAGTAAAAGAAACTCTTTGATGATCCTTAGTGTCACCTAAAATTCCAAATCAGTTCTTTTGTTGTATATGTTGCATATCAAAATTTATTTTAAAAATTCATAAACCTAATAAATAACAAATACCTCAACTGTACATACTTTTTTTTTCTTTTCTGTAAACACATTACCCACCCCACTCCCATCTTCCTCTAGCTTTAACCTTTTTGCATGTGTTTACTAAGTAATAGTCAACGTATGTATTGTCTGCTACGGAATGCAGAAGAGATGTAAAAGGAACTTATCAATGGAATAAAGTTCTTTTAAAAAATGAGAAAAGCTCACTTCTAGGATGAGCTGACAGTAGAGTCATAAAAGCAAATTAAGCATGTACAAAAGTACAAAAGTTTGCTTCAGACTGGCCTAACAAGAGAAAGTCAGGTTCTTTGTGTTATTTCTTTTGCAGTGATTGCTTTGTCATTAATTTATTTTTAATCCTGCTAGTACATGTTGAGCTGCCATTCCACTTTTATTAGAAGAATCATACTGCCATCTAGTGATGTGATTGATAAGTTATTTTGAAATAGTATGGTTATTTAAACCTCAAACGACAAATGGAAGAAAATTCCCAAAAGCAAAATAAGAATTTCAAAGTATTTGTGCCAGAGCAACTGCACCATCTTTAACTGACATTGTATAGCAAAAATTTAAGTTATACGTTTTCCTTTATTTTCCCCTTCTCTTTAGCTACTTGGAGTATTTGAAGAACTGTATACTGCTTGTCCTTAGTCAGTCACTGCCCTTTTGATGAAATGATGATAGGTATCTGCCTAAGTTGGTTTATCCTCATTCTATTGAGAACAGGAACAACCAATGAGTTTAGTCAAAAGAGCATAATTGATATTAAGGGATGGTTTCTTCATAACCCCAAGACACAAAATGCTAAAAATTATAATTCTTGTTTGATCACATTTTAAAATAATCTTACTTATTGTTACCCCTCCTCTCTTTGTGTTTGTGTGTGTGTGTGTGTGTGTGTGTGTGTGTGTGTGTATGCGTGTGTGTATGTGTGTGTGTGTGTGTGTGTGTGTGTGTGTGTGTGTGTGTGTGTGTATTTATTCATGGGGAACATGAGAAGGCTTGGAGGGAGGAAAGAAGAAGGGGAACATGATGTGATTGTGCTGTAATCTCAAAACAATTATTTTAAAAATATCTTAAAACAGGAATGATAGGAGTATAGGTCTCTTCTTGTAACATGACTTGTTAAATGGTCTTTTAAATTAAAAACCTGGAGCCAGATATTGGGGTAAATGCTGAAAGATCAGAGAGACAAAGGAACAAGCCACTGCCACGTCTTACCTCTAGGACTCCTCAGCCCTCCCTGAAAAGTCCTCAATTCCTGTCTCCTCATGCCTTGTATACCTTTCTCCACCCAGCTATCACTTCCTTCTTAGTGCTGGGATTAAAGGCATATGATTCCCAAGTACTGGGATTAAAGGTGTGTATCACCACTGTCTGGTTCTGTTTCTCTCCTAGACTGAATCATTCTGTTATAGTCCAGGGTGACTTTGAACTCACAGAGATCCAGATGGATCTCTGACTCCTGAGTGCTAGGGTTAAAGGTGTGTGCCACCACTGCCTGGCTTATATGTTTTATCTAGTGGCTTGTTCTGTCCTCCCATCTTCAGGTAAATTTTATTAGGGCACACAATATATCACCACATATTCTCTTCATTTTCCCATCTGTAGCCACTTTTATTATTAGAGTATGTTTCTATCTAGTCATAACATTAGATTAATCACATTTTAAATTTTTTAGTTGATTTTTTATTAAGAAATGTTTTATTCACATTACATACCAAGCACAGACCCCCCCTCATCCCTCTCATCCCTTCTATCACCCCCCTTAGCCTTCCCCCAACCCTGGGGCCCCTGGCAGTGAGATCAGGATCTATCCCTGGTACATAAGCTGGCTTTTTGGAGCCCATTATCTATGGTGAGACACATTTGAAAAATTTAACCATCATTAGAATTGCACTAGACCATATGTACAACATACTTGGGAATTCTATCATAAGCTTCAAAGCATAATCCTAAAATGTAAGCAATATATGCCTGAGAAAACATTCTCTTTATCATCTTTGTTCATTCTTTAGTATCTTGTTCACCCCTGTGACTTCAGCTATTGTGTTTTTGTGTTTTGATGCTGGGCACTGAACCAAGCCTGTGTGTGCTAGTCAATCACTCTACCACTGAGCTAGATACATTTCCAGAGCAACAAAAATACGTTAAGAAAACTCTTAAAATTGTGGTGGAGAGAGATTTCGGTTGGTAAAGGGATTGCCTTGCCAGCAGGAGGACTGAGCTTGAGTCCCAGAATCTGACAGAAAGAGCAGGCATAGTGGTATATAGTTGTAATCCCCTGCTATGGACACAGACAGGTGGATTCCTGGGGCTTACTGGCAAATAAGTCTAGCCCACAGAAAGAGTTTCAGGGCAGCAAGAGACAGCATCTCCAAAAAAGATTGAATGGGGCTGGAGAGATGGCTCAGTGGTGAAGAGAACTTACAGTTCTTGAGAATGAACTGTGTTCAGATACCAGCACAACATAGTGGCTCACAACTGCCTCTAACTCCAGTTCCAGGGAACTAGATGCCTTCTTCTGGCCTTTGCAGGCTTCTGTGTGCATGTGGTACACATAAACTCATGCAGCCTCATAAATCTATAAATACATACAAAATAAATTTAAAAAGTATCAGATAATACCTAAGGAATGACTCTCAGGTTGTCTTTTGTCCTCCACATGCATGCTAGTATGTACTACACACACACACACACACACACACACACACACACACACACACACACACACAAACTGTGCACACATGCACCCACACATACATAAACACACACATTGGCAAAAAGCTTTGTTTGAAAAAAAAAAAGAATATTCTTCAATCACTTGCTTTTGCTAGCCCTAAAATTTGAAATTCAACTATATTTCCTCTGTTGCACATTTTCAAAATTGCACTTGTCTGTGTGTGATGTATTAGCTTGTTAGGCAACACATATAAATCTTCAGTGTCCCACTTGTTATCTATGAAAACTACACATTATTTAATTTTTGTAAGCCAAATCACCCTTACATATATAGTGGGGTTAAATTATATAGAATCACATAGAGATGTTTTGGGAAATAAAATCATTCTACGAACTACTTTAGTAGTATCTGTCATACAGAAAATATCTAATGAACTGCTGATATTTTTTTAAGATTATCATTTTCCTATTGTCTTAAAGCAGAAAATTCTCCAGTATTATTAGTAGGCCTATTCTTTTTTCTGTTCTCAGATTTCAAATGCCTTTTTGTGATATCATTCTTAAAATCAGATGCTAACTATTATGGATTTACATATTGCAAGGTCTCCTAACCACTGCAATCCCAAGTCTGCATTTTCTTTTAGTCCTTGAGGCCTGTGTCCCTGAACTGATCCGATATGAACTTCCTGTCACTTCCTGCTCAGTTATCTAGCACAGGGAAGCATTAATTACATTAAAGTTATTATAGTCACATCATCATTCTTTGAAAACCTCTTCAACATCTCTACATTTTCTTTAGGACAAGAATGGTTTATATTGGGTAAAAATTCTTACTATTTTAATCAGTCTTTTTAACTAGGCATCTTGCCAACTTCATTTTTCCATGACTTTCTACCTCTATTCTACACTTAAGCTAAATTGAACAGTTTGCTGTCAGCCAAAAACCTCAAGAAACCCCATTTCTCTACTTTTGATCATCTTTTTTCAATCACATAGAAAGATTTTCAGAATCTATTTCTGCTTGTCAGGATTCTAAATATCTTTTAGGACACTTTCATTCATTCAATAAATATTTAAGTACCCATCTTTTGCAAAGTACCATTCTGGGAATCATTAAAGGATGTAGAAAGAGCTTGAGGGGTTTTGTCAAAGAACCACAGTTTAAACATTAGCTCTGCTGTTATCTGGTGATGAGGCACTGAGCTAGCCAACTCCTCTGCTTAAGCCTCAGTTTCTTTTTCTCAAGAAAATTGTAGTAGTATTTGCTTGGGACTACAAAGAACGAGCTATAGCATAAAGATATTACCTCAAACCACCTAGCATGGATTATCATGTGCCTTACATGTAAACGTTCCTCGAGTAAAATATTAGCACATCTATGATACCTGTTTCTGTCACCCAGCCTATGTACTTCCTTGTTTCCTTCACAGCACTTAGGACAAATATTATTTATTGCATGATAGTTAAATATGAAGTCTTTATAACCAGATTGAACTAGGTTGAAATATCAGCTCAATGCTCATTAAGCATGAGCAAATCACTTGGCCATTTCAATCCGCAGTTTCCTTTGCTATAACCAAGAACTAACAGCAATGACAATACTTTTTAAAAAATTAGGTAATCATATAAGTATGTGTGCCCTAGGTTTGGCCAACATTTTATACTGTTTGTATCATCGTCATTATTTTTAATCTCCATTGCTTATTCTTATTAATACATGACTTGTATTTTATTGATTTTGAAAAAAATCCATATTGTAATGATTGTAGAATGACATTAAGAGAGATTTCACTATTCAGGTTTGTGGGATGGATGGATTCCTGATCTAGATGCAGGCAAGCTGACATCCTACAATATTCATCACAGTGACTTTGTGTGTACATATGTGTATGCCTTTGGAAGCCTGACACTAGCCTTAGGTTGTCATACTCCTTAAGACAGTGTGTCTCACTGGCTTTGAGTGCACCAAGTAGGTCAGGCAGGCTCACAACATAATCCAGTTATCATAAAGTCTCTGCCTTCTTAGTGCTGGTTTTACAATTGTATGGCACTAAGCCTGGCGATTTTGTGTGGATCCTAGGAATTGAACTCAGGTCCTCTTACTTCAAAGGTAAGCACTTTACTGACTGTGCCATCTGAATTCATCACTGATTAACTGATTACTTAGCAAATGACTTTGCTAAATGAGTTATGTAAAACAGTAGCAAATCCACAGGAGAGCTAAAAATAGAATACCTGTTTATTCCACAGCCCAACACTGTCTTGGTGTTCTTTGTAAGATTATCAATATTCAATTAAAATTTGATAAAGATTTCTGAAAGAGCTATAGTTTTTATTAAAGTACAAAATTTATTATAAATGATACCATCACTTTACATTTCTTCAATCTTTTACATAATTATGAAGATGAGTGTTCGTTTGCTTCTTTATATAAACAAATGTTGCTCTGCCAATTGCTTTAGCTTCAATCAAATATGGCTCAGAAATAGAGAATAAGGTGCTCATTGGGCCTCAGCTAGCATTTCACTTTGAGGTAATCAGTTATAGTAAGTAAAATTTATGACTTGATTGGGAGACCACAATTTGTGTCATAGAATGCTATCAAGCCCTCTTATGTATGAAAAAAAGGGAGGGGAGAAAGTAAGCTAGTAAATTCTACAGGCTGATGAAATCTCAGGTTTAAATTGTTGAATTACTGTAGACTTGTTAGGAGGTAAAAGGAACATGAGCAAAGAAAAACATTTGATTTGATTTGACAAAGATAATATTTCATTTTTCTCAATGGGCACTCAGTAATGAACAGCAGTAATTTATTCATCCAAGAATGCTGCATAAGTAAGGGACTATAGATCCTAAACATGAAGTCATCTGAATGAATTACCAAGAGGAATTTTGACCATTTTTCTATTGAGAAATTTTATATGCAGTTTCTTTAGAAGCATACTAAATTTTAAGTGGAATATTTAGGAGACTGATACACAGAGATAAGAAATAGGCTAAATTAAGCCTAGGTGATCCTTTTATTCACCTCTTGTTCACTTTAAAATATACTCAAATTTCAACCAACCAGATTGTTTGAAAGAAAGAAAATTCTGGAAAAAAATCAAAACAAAAAGTGTTATTTTGTTAGAAACTTGTAAAGGGAAAGATTCTTTGAATTAGGACCCAATTTTACAAGTATCTCATTCTTCAAATCCCACTTTCCTGCACCATAATATTTATTATTTTAATTCAAAGTTATGGAAATGACTACCTTTGAAGGACTATAGATTCTCAAAGCAGAGAAAACGTAACTACTAAAGATATTTTATATTTTATATGTTATACTTTTGTAGGGCCAATGAGATGGATCAGTGAGTAAAACCTGACATAGGACACTTTTTATTGTGCCACTTTAAAGATGAGTACATTGAAGTATAATGAGTTCGGTATACATGTTGATTTGTACTGGATCATCTAAATAAATGATTTTAGAATGACATTGGAAGACATTTCATCATTTGGGTACTGCTTTGTCCATATGTGTGAGGGAATGGAAAGCATTAGTATGCTGTGAAATGTTCTGTATTCTGTGAATGTGTTGCTCTGATTGGTTGATAAAGTGCTGATTGGCCAGTAACCAGGCAGGAAGTATAGGCAGGATAAGCAGACAAGGAGAATTCTGGGAAGAGGAATGTTGAGTCAGGCAGGAGTCGCCAGCCAGACACAGAGGAAGTAAGATGATAAGGCAGAACTGAGAAAAGGTATCAAGCCACATGGCTAAAAATAAATAAGAATTATGGGTTAATTTAAGTGATGGAGCTAGTCAGTAATAAGCCTGAGCTAATAGCCAAGCACTTATAAATAATAAAAGCCTCTGTGTGTTTACTTGGGTCTGAGCAGCAGCAGGACCAGCCGGTGAGAGAGATTTGTCCTGACCATGGGCTAGGCAGGACATAGGAAAACTTCTTCTACAAATGACACCCAGACATGGAGCAAAAATTTCCACTCCAAACCTGAACAAGCTTTAAAAAATGGCTCTAAAATGGAGCCAAGAGCAGCTTCCTAGTTGTGTCTCTCAGGAAAGCTGTGATACAGAGACACCAGCCTGCCGTACAGGGAGTAGCATGTAATGGCACATGGAACATGTGGCAACATATAGATTAACAGAAATGGGCTGAGTTTAAATGTAAGAGCTAGTCAATGGTAGGCCTGAGCTAATGACCAAGCAGTTTTAATTTATATTAAGCCTCTGTGTAATTAGTTTATAAAAGGATGCGGGACTGTGGGTGACAGATTTGTTCCAACTGCGGGCCAGGCAGGACACAGGAAAACTTCAACTACATTAATATACAAATAGTTTTATATCATATGCTTAGAACATTATGGTTTAATACATACATACATACACACATGCATTCATGCACACACACACAAAAATCTTACATACCTTCAAAATATTAGAAAAATACTGTTCCTAAGCTTGTGAGGAGAGTTCGTTCATTAAAGTGTTTGTCTTACAAGCCCAAGAACTCATGTGATTCCCCAGCACCCATATAAGATATACAAGTATGATAGTATATTCATTCAGTTTAACCTAATTGGAGGGTTCTAGGTCCCAATTAGAAACCCTATCCCAAATATGTCCCAAAGATGGTGAATTGAGGGCTAATTTATCCAACTTTTTCTCACAAGTTTAACCAGGATGTTATTCTGCCTTGTTAATGGTGATTTTGTTTGATTTCTTTTGTATGATTTTCTTATTCCTCTGAAGCTGCAAACACAGACATGTACATAGAACTACTCTTCAAAGCTTTTAATCATGAGCACTGCCATGGAGGCCCTAATGATTCCTCACAGATTCTCTACCTGGGTCTCTCAGTTCCTAGTATTTTTTTTTTCTGTGTGAGTATACTCAGTTTGAATTAGTATCAGTTGGTACAAATATTATAAACATATATTGTGAGTACACTACTATATATTCCAACTCTTATAGCAATGAAATATTACAGTTCAAGGTTTTTGACAATACATGGGCTGGAAAGACACTCCAGTTAATATTTTGGGGAAAAAGTTTTTGTAAGTCTTCTGTCATACAGATTTGTTTCTTATGTTAGCACTGCTGAGTGCTGGATATATGCTGTCAAGAAATAAGTAACACGATGTGTTATTTACCTATCTTTCTACTGAGATGAATTATGAAAACAAAGATGAAAAACACATATTCTGTTTATTTTTCTACAAACAGTATTTTACATTAAGTTAAGAAAGATTTTTTGCCTTTATTTCTTTTTGTGCTCAGTGTGAAGGTCAGCTTGCACATCTATCATATATTAAATTTATTTTAAAAGTATATTAAACTCAGTATTCTAAAAAAAAATGAAAAGAAGAAATGGAATGGATAGGTATAAGATATTATGGTAGATTATTATGTATACTAGCAAACAAATTTAGTAAAATAACAGCCTTAAATAATTTGCACTGTAATTTGCACTGTTATGGATTCTTATATGTTGATACAAATGTAAACTATTTTTATATTCCTGTTTAAGATAATTTGTATATTGATACAAATACAGAACTATATTTGTTATAATGTACATATATTTCTACTTTTATTTAAAATATTTGTATATTGATACAAATGTAAATTTATATCTGTCATACTTTATGTAGGTTCTACTTCTTTTTAGGATATTCGGTATATTGATATATAGTTAAGATTATTGTCATATTGCATATCACACTACATACTCCTACCTCTGTTATAAATATTGATATATATTTAAGATTATTGTCATATTGCATATCGCACTATATACTCCTACCTCTGTTATAACATCTTGTGTATTGTCACAATTTTGAAGTCATCGTTCTTTACCATACACTTGCTTATAGACTGTTTACCTTGTTTACATGAAGCCTTAGTCCTTAGGTTATTTCGGTAGATAAGACTTATAGATTTATAGTCACCTATGCTTGTCATCTCTATAGTTACGTTAGTTAAGTTATCCAGATTTACAGATACATAGGTCAGATGGACAGGTAATCTTCAAACACTTCATAGACCTAGGAATATGGCATTTAAATAACTTAGAATTCTGTTGATGTGAGACACAATTGCTCCTGGCTGCACCAATTTGATCCCGAGAGAATGTTGGGCTTCTAAGACATTTCCATTTGGAAGTTTGTCTTCTTGGCACAAAATGGCCTACTGGGCAAAGAACTGCCCTTGCCTCAACGGCTGACAGTACAAATGCAATGCTATCCTTTCTAGACAAACGGGACACAAGGAAAGTGACCACTGTACTCTGCCAAGACAGGGTAAGATGGCCTTTCAGAATTCCTACTTCTGAAAATGGTCTGTCAGATACTTTAGGCCTGTAGCCAATTTGAATACACCAACAATGCTGAGAAACATTAGGTGACTGTCCAGGCAGCCAGCTGTCTCGGTCTACTCTCGCAAGATTCCCGAAAGTTGCTTACATCCATCTACCATTTCTCAGGTACCATTAAATTCCTTCTCAGGTCTTTGATGGGATTAAAGACTAGCAGTTATAGTTACAACTTAGTAGATAGAACATATTAATTATTAGATTCAGGTTCTTTAGGATAGGACACCTTTTAAAATAATCTTTGTAACATGCCATTTACCTATGCTCTATACTTCTCTGGATTTTAGTATGTGTTTCTTGCTTGATATTGTTTGCATTGGTTGTACTTCCATCTTATCTAAGTCATTATCCCTCATTATTCCTGGACAATATTTGATAACCATTCCTTTGTATATAGTCTTATATTAGGTTAGAACTTTCTTATTTAGACAAAAAGGGGGAGAAGAGATGTAGTGGGTAGCCATTCCAGCTCTGATCTGGAAGTTCCAACCCCCATTGAGACTTCGGCAACTGTCACGCCTACAAGGCGGGGCCAAGAGAGGCGCCTGGGGACCCGAGATCTGGATCGGTGGGCGCTCTCTCTGTTGCGGGACCCTGGATAGTGGAGGTGGACTGAGCAGAGCTCCAGAGAACACCGCTGGACTGTGATACACCTTCCCCAGACTCCGCGACCTACCTATCCCTTAATTTGTAAGTTATGCCATTAAATAAATCTCCCTTTAACTACATGGAGTGGCCTTAATAATTTCACCAATAGATTTCTGCCTCTGGAATGCTACGATTAAAGGTGTGTGCTACCACTCCTATCCTTTATGTTTAATATTGTGGCTGCTCTGTCTCTGACCCCAGATAGATTATTAGCATACACAATATTTGGGGGAATACAATACCACACCACCCCTCACACACACAAACATCTCTAACATATACACTCTGTTTCTATAGGTCTGGAAGAGTTTCTGAGACTCTGTTCCTTTTAAAACCCTTTTTATTTTTAGGTTTTGATAACTTCATACATGACCACTATAGCTACACCATTCTTACCCTCTCACCCCCTTCTTCTCTTTCCTTCCCAAACTCATCACTAATTATTATTCTTACATAAATATACATATTTATCTATACACAAATATAACCTACTGAGTTCATACAGTGTTAGTGTTGCTTGTACATACATGTGCCCAGGGGTGACCACTTGGGCTTGGACAGCCTACATGAAAACTTCAGCTTGGAGGGAACTTATTATCCTTCTTCCATTTAACTTTTCATCTAGTGGTGGTCCCTGTCAGATTTCTCTTGTCTACATAGACATGTAAACTGATTGGTTGTCATTATGTTGTTCTTATTCAGGCAGCAATATTGTTGAGATTTCATGGGTGAATATCCATCCCCTCAAGTGTAAGAGACACTATCCAACAGTAGGTATCCTGGGCCTATGACTTTAACAATCTTTCCACCATCTTTCTGTAATTTTTCTCTCAACCTAAGGAGTAGGGGGTATCTTAAAGATATGTCAGTTGGAATTGCCTGTCGCCTGAGTCACTATTATCTGTGTTTTGAACCATTGTAGATCTCTGTAATATTATCAATCTGTTGGAAAAAGGAGCTTCTTTCTTGAGTGGTGAGAGCTACAACTCTCTGTGTGTATAAGAATAAATACTTAGAATGCAGTTATATATTATACTGGTTTAGGAAAATGGCATTAACAGGTTTTTCTCTGCCATCTCTGTAGTTAGCCATGGATAGTTAGCTACGTTTATAATACTAGGCATGAATTTCATCCTATTTAGGGGGCTGTAAATCCAGTGGGATAGCTATTGTTTTCCACAAAGATATAAGTACCACTACTAAAACTTTTAGATGTCTTGCTGGGCTGATCATCATTTGTGGTACATAGGTAATACATCTGGGGAGAATTGATGATTAGTTTTCTCCATTGAGAGCTTGCATAACTTCTTCAGAAATTGTGACAGCCAGTTTTCAGGGAGGTTTCAGGTTAGTTTCAGCTCAGTTCTGGCAAATCTTATGTCCTAAGTATGTGGTGTCCAGCATAGTGTCTTACATTCAAGTTGTGGAAGGCAATTAAGGATGATGGCAATAGCCCATATTTTCTTGAGAGTCTCTAAGGGGTTTCCTGTTGATAATTATGCTGTCATTCTGAAGAATATGCAGAGAGACACATGTAGTTCAACTTTTCCATTGTGGAATTCAGGAGAACTAAGTCTGTTTTCAGGGGTGTATCTCTTTTTCACCTACCTAATGTTTGCAATATTGCATATGAATAATGCATTGCTATAGTCCTAAAAGAACTAACAATCAAATTGAGTTACTATTATGGAGCAAGTTCCTCTGAGTTTGAAACATTTGGTCCTGCAGAGAAGCTCAAGACAGAAGGTAAAAAACTTAAAATATCTTCAGAAATTCCCTGAAACTGACCAGATTCACAAGGCCCCTGGATCCCTAGGATAAACAAGAGTTTGCTGAGAATCACTATCCGACATGCCAAACTGAGACCAGACAAGCTGCCTGGAAGAAGCAGAAACCAGCTCAACATCCGAGATGAGGCTTAGACCATCTGAGGAAGCTGTAAGTAGAAACCAGCCAAATTTCCAGGAAGAGGCTTAGACCAAATGAGGAACTTGTACCTTTTGAGCTGCCTTCAGGTGATGAAATGTGCTCCAAATTCCCAGATTTTTTTGGGCTGTCACCTATGCTGGGGTGGACACGGAACCCCAATCAAACTCATTTGGACTTTGATAGTATCTGTACTTTGGTCTATTGTGGGTGAGATGGCCAGTGGCTAACGCTGCTGCCTGTAGGATCCTGGACACCTGCCTGCCACCGATGGAGACCCAGGCCAGAGCCTCAGAGTGGGGCTGCAAGCACAGGTGAATGGCGCCCAAAGGCCCGACTCCAGCCAGTCACTCTATGATGCCTTAGTCCCAGCCTTTGGCATGACCCTGACCCCACTTCCCGGGTCACAGCTTTGTAGTTCTCTGGTGTGGCCAGGACCGCGGCCTCCTCACTGCCCTGCTCCTGAACCCTGATATATATTTCTATGAGTGCCAAACTATAATATATTAGTAAACACATAAGTGTAAATATTAATATGAATATTTCAAATAGTGTAGATAACTATTTATGTAAATAAGGAAATCATTTATAAACTTACATATTTATATTTTTGTATGATATATTATTAATGTTCTTATAAATCTTTTTATTTTTAGTATGGAAAAATGAACTTTTCAATTACCAATTTTAAACTTTAATTTTCAGTTCCTTTCTTTCAATTAGTTTTTGTAGTGGGCAGTGGTTGAACAGGGATACAGTAGTTGAGATGGCTATGTATTAATGTTTTGATCCTCTCCCCACAGCCTTTTGAGGTTAGAATAGCAGGTGAACATAACTATGTCCACCTAAAACTTCATTCTTGACAAGATGCTTTTATGCTATCCAGACACAACTTCTATATGAGGTCTGTGCCCTATCACCTAGCCAATTGCCACCACGTTGTCTAGAACAGTGGTTCTCAACCTTCCTTATGGTGCCAAACTTTAACACAGTTCTTTATGCTGTAGTGACCCCAATCATAATTTTTTAGTTACTACTTCATAATTGTAATTTTGCTATTGCTATGAATTGTAATGTAAATATCTAACATGTGACCCCTGTGAAAAGGTCCTTTAACCAAGGAGTCATGACCCAGAGGTTGACAACCACTTGTCTAGAGTCAAAGCACTAGGAGAAAAATCAAGATATCCAGAAGTTTGGAAATGATTACAATTATCCTTTGCATTTTATTTGCTTTTTCAAATAATTTTGCTAGGATATAGGTAGTGGTCAGAAAGGCCGAATAAATAGAGGCTTGAAAAAATAAATACAAAAGAGAAACTTGTGTCAAAATCAAGCAAGAGAAGAAAGATTGCATTTATTGTATTGTATTGCATTGTATTGTATTGTATTGTATTGTATTGTATTGTATTATTTTTTAGCACTAGTTCAAAGGATCATCATGTTGAGAATAAAAGAGGAATCAGCTCCCTTTCCTCGCTTTGGCTAAGTGGTATGGGCAGGGCATAATTATGCATAACTATGGATATTAGAGCAGTTGCCTGTAGGTGTACTGATATATCCATTGACTTCATTACTCTAACATGAATATCAAAAGAGCTCTATCTGACACTACTTATCAGTCTCCTTACATTCATTTTCTACATCTTTGTGCTGATTAAAACTTATTGCTTCAGGTTATATTCAGGAAGATCTGATTTTGAAGGTTAACATAATATGGACTTATATTTGCTATGAGAAAATTTAGCAGCAATGAAACGCATTTTTTATATTTCCATAAAAACTATACAGTTGTCTTTCTAAAACAGATATTGTTTTGTTTGGATATAATTATTTTGATTCTACTTCATTTTATTTATTTACCACTTAATCAATTATTTTGTTTTACTGTACTCCATGTTTTATGTTTAATAAAAAACAAAACTATTTTATGTTCTTACTACAGAATTTATGTGGAAATGAAAAATATATAACTAACCTTACCTTAACAGATTACTACTTTTGATCTGTGCATGTCAAGGCACAGACCTCCAACATTTATTTATTTTGTTTATTTTTTTTTTTTTTTTTTTTTTTTTTTGGTTTTTCGAGACAGGGTTTCTCTGTGTAGCTTTGCGCCTTTCCTGGAACTCGCTTTGGAGACCAGGCTGGCCTCGAACTCACAGAGATCCGCCTGGCTCTGCCTCCCGAGTGCTGGGATTAAAGGCGTGCGCCACCACCGCCCGGCTTTTTTTTTTTTTTTTTTTTTTTTTATTTTGTTTATTATTGAAATAGCTATACTTAGTTTCAATTGTATCTTTAATTGTTTTTTATATTGGTAGTAAATCTTGAGGTAATCTTTTATCATTTATTATCATCTGCTTTTTGAAGACATGGTCAAATAGTTATGGACCATATTAAAAATGTTTTGCTAGTTTTCTTCATGTAAAAGTTTTTTTTCCATTTTGATATTAGAAGAACTCAATAATTCTTTGTTGTACTATCTTATGGTTACTTTTTAGTTACTTTTTTCAATAATGTGACAAAATCCCTGAGTATAGCTGTTTAAGGAGAGAAGCAATTGTTTTAGCTCACAGTTTTATACCATAGTCCATCATAGCAGAGAATTCATGGTGGCAGAAACATGAGGCAAATTGTAAACAGAAGTTTCTGTGTCCTGTCCCATCATGCAGCCATTTCCAAATAATCACTTAAAGGCTTATATTAATAATAAATGCTTGGCTGGTAGCTCAGGCTTATTACTGACTAGCTCTTGCACTTAAATTAACCCATAATTCTTATCTATGTTTAGCCACATGGCTTGGTACCTTTTCTCAATATGACATTCTCATATTGTTTCCTCTGCGTCCAGCTGACAACTTCTGACTGCCCTTCCTCTTCCCAGCATTCTTAGGTCGGTCATCCTGCCTACATTTCCTGCCTGGCTACTGGCCAATCAGCATTTTGTTAAACCATTTGGAGTGACAAATCTTTACAGTGTATAAGAAGATTATTCCACAGTAGCAAATGGTCAATTTGCATTTACAGTCAATAAATAGACAGAGATGCATATTGTGTTCTGTATGCTTTCTCCCTTTTCTTCCTTATAGGACTCCCACCCCCATGGGATTATAACACCCAAATTTAGGGTGGGTCTTGCTAATTCTTCTAACCCAATTTAAAACTCACTCACAGACACCCAGAGATATGAATCATATGTGACTTTAGATTAAGTCATGTGGAAAATCAGGATTATCATGGATACTAGGATAGATACTAGTTCCTCAACTGTTGTTCTAGGATGCTGGACCAGGACTATGAGAATCTAAATTAGGTGTCTTAAATTCATCCATTCTACAAAATAAGTACTCAGAAAAAATTTATGATGCAAGGAAATTCTGAAAAAGTCATACACTATTTAAAGCTGAGAACATATTTTGAGAAATGCATCATTAGTTAATTTTATCATATAAACATCACAGACATTACTTACAAAAATCTAGCCTATGACACCCTTAAGATACATGGTATTTATTATTGCTCCTAGGTATCAAACCTATACACCATGATACTGCAATAAGCAATTCAGCTTATTGTGACACCACAGTAAGTATGTTGTTTGAATATGACATTTCTTCCTTAGGCTAATGTGTTTGTGCTCTTGGTATCTCTGTTGCTTCTCACAACTTTATACAAGCTAGGATTATCTAGGAAAGAGAACCTCAATTCTTCCCAGAAGAAAATTCTTCCCAGCATGCAGAGGGCCCTCGCTGTTCTGCACCATGTCCTTTGCATATATATTATGGCTTCCAGTTTATCCTTTTTATGGGATTCCTGAGTGTGTGAAAGAATGGATCTCTGATTCTTGTGCCTTCTCTTGGACTCTTTTCCGTCTCTTGGTTTGGCCTGTCAAACATCAATGTGATAGTTTATGTTTTCTCCTATTATATATTATTTTTCTATAATTTAATATTGTCTCTCAGAAGCCTTTTTTTCTAATGGGAGACAGAAAGAGTAGATTTGGATGTGGGGGGCGGTGGGGAGGTACTGGAAGGAGTATAGGGTGGGGAAACTGTAATCAGAATATATTACTTAAGAGAAGACTATTTTCAATAAAATGAAATGAGGAAAAATGCTTACATCAGATTGGCCTGTGTTCAATCAAATTGGCCTGTGGGGGCATTTTCTTCATTAATGGATAATTTGTGAGAGACCAGCCACAGTGGTGCCACAACTCTGTAGATTTTTCTGGGTTCTATAAGAAAATAGGCTGAACAAGCTATGGGGACCAAGCCAGTAAGCAATGTTCCTTCACGGCCTCTGCTTTAGTCTCCAGGTTCCTTCTCAGCTTTAGTTCCTTCCTCAGCTTCCCTTAGTGATAGACTGTGATCCAGACATGAAAGACAAACTCTTTTCTTCCCAAGTTGCTTGCAGTAATGGTGTCTGATAACAGCAATTGAAATGAAGATAGTCCCCAAACTGGTATTATGTTTAGGGAGCTTGTGGAACCTTTAGGAGTTGCACATTGCTGGAATATGTGAGTCACTGCTGAAAGGTGCTAGTTCTCTTGCTGTGATTAAACAGGCTGATCAAAAGCAAATAGGTGGAATGTTATGGCTAATTTTGTTTTGTGAACTTGGTATACTTTGGAAGAGAGGCCTCCATCTGATTTTCCTGTGGACATTTCTTTCGGGGGTGGGTATTTTCTTGAGTGGTAATTGATGGAAGAGTGTCCAGATACCTGTGGGCAGTGTCACCCCTGAGCAGATAATCTTGGGTCATATAGGAAAGCTAAATGAGTAAGTCAAAGGAAGAAAGCAGGTAAGCAATGTCCCTATAATTTATTTCTGCTTCAAGTTCTTTCCTTGTCTTCCCTTTATGATGGACTAGCCTGTAAGCTAAATGGTCAATGTTTTATCATAGCAACAGAAGCAACTAACACAAGAAAACCATTTATAGCTTATACTTCCAGGTCACAATACATATTTGGGACAGCCAGGGCAGGAATCCAAGGAGGAGCTTGAAGCAGAAAGCATGAAGTAATACTGCTTGTTGGATTGCTCATATGCTCACACTTTGCTAGCTTTCTTATACAGCCCATGACCACCAGCCCAGGAATTGTGCTGCTCATAGTGGCCTGTGCCCTATTACATCAATTAATAATCAAGGCAATCTGCCACAAACATGACTGAGGAAAAATCTGATTTAGGTAATCCATCCATGGAGGTTTTCCTCTCAGAGGCTTCCAGGTGGTGTCAAGGTAACTAGTACAATAAGTCTTAAGGTCTTATAGGCTAGCCACAGTTCTCACTCTGGTTTTGTTTTGTGCTCTACAGGATTGTGAGGACATGATAAGTTTATCACACTCCTGTCATCAGAGATGCCCTTCTTCCATAATGCTTTATTTGCCATGATGAACTATACCTATATAGCAAGAGAAAAATAAAAAGTTTCCTCCTACAATGAACTCTTTAAATGCTCTTTGTTGTTGTTAATTTTGGTTTCCTTTTCGTTTTGCTTGTTCAAGACAGGTTTTCTCTGTGTAACAGGCCTGATTGTCCTGGAACTCACTCTGTAGATGAGTTTGACTTCAAACTCACAGTGATCTACCTCCCTCTGCCTCCCAAGTGCTGAGATTAAAAGCATGTGCCACCACACCCACATCATAGAATGCTTTTTGGTCACACCTTGAAAAGTAACTTACTATGTAATGTATTTAAATACATCTAAAATAAAAAGATACAGTGAAAATAAATAGCATAAAAGATAAAGAACAATAAATTTGTATTTAATATGATAGATCTACGAGGAGCAGATATAACTGTGCAGAGTAGCGAGTTATAATGAAGCCTTAGTATATTAATGAGGTTTAATGTAGAATTTGAAAACATTTATGATGAAGACAAACTTAAAACAGATTTTTTTCTCTCTTCAATAAGTAATTAACTTTAGCTGGCTGTGTTGTCCCCAAATTGTCTTTTTACTATGCAGGGCTTATAAATAAAAGTTATATACACAACATTCTACATAGGCTAATTTCATAAAATACTTTTGTAATACCGATAAGCTTGTTAAAAAATCTTTTGTAATAACATTGTCTTTATTTTTTTTAGTTCCATATTTCATACCATATATTTTAATTATTTTTTACACCAATCTTCCTCCTAATTCCTCCAAGATCTATCTCTCAATCCTACAAGTCCCTTCTAAACTTCATGTCTTTTTTTTTCTTCATAAGCCATCACATCCAATTTCTCTTGCCTGTATACTGCCCATGTAGGGCTATCTACTGGAGTTTGTTTGACCTACTAGGAGCCATACCAATGAAGAAAACTGATTTTGCAGTCATAAATTGTCAATAGTATCTCAGCTAAGGATGGAGATTCATGAATTCCTCCTAACTCCAGCATGGAGTGCTAACTGGGATGAACTTGAATAGGATGTAGGCAAGTCCAGGTGCTTTGAGTTCATGAGTACATTGGTTCTGTCTAGCCGTATCCAAAAGACCCTATTTTGGTCTGGTCCTCTCTGAACTCTGATTATTATAGTCTTTCTGTATGTTCTTCTGTGATTGTCTCTGAGAGTTGAGGGGCATGGGTATGATATAGAAGCCATATTTTTGGCTGAATATTGTACAGAAACTTATCTCTGTACATTGACTAGTTGTGAGTTTCTTTGTTAACTACCATTTGCTTCACAAAAACACACAAAATTTTTCTGATGAGATTTGAAAGCTATATTAATCTAATGGTACAAAGATACAAATTTAGAGAACAATTTGATATCATGTCAAATTAGCAAAACAATAATGGTAGGGTCAACCACCTAGGGCCTATCATCTCCTCAAACTTCACATCTTAGATAGATTACTAGTACCAGGAATGTTTTTCTCCTGTGGAGTGGACTTTAAATTCAGTCAGAAAATGATTGGTTACACTTATAACATTTATGTCACTATTGCATCCATAGGCACACCTTGACATGCCACTTGTTACTATAGTCCTTGTCATACACAGATGGGAAATTTGATGATGTTCCCCCTATCAGTCTATTCTACAATCTGTCAGTAAATGAATGTTGACGTAACTAAAATTTGTTCATGCTGTCACAACTAAATTTATGAAATGAAAGCAAGTTTTGTAATTGTATGTCGATGATACATATGCATTCTAATATGTGTGCATGTGTATTTGTGGATGTGTGTGTAGCCACATGTACACATATGCACATATATGTGTGAGACAAATGGTAACTGTCAACAGTCTTTGTCAATCACTCCCCACCTTTTTTCTTTTCTTTCATTTTAATTTTTGTTACATATTTAGTTTTTGAAATTATACTATAATTGCATCATTTTCCCATTCCCTTTACTCCCTTCAACCACTGCTACATATCCCTGCCCTTTCTCTCTCTCTCTCAAATCCATAGTCTCTTTTTTTTTCTAGACAATGTTTCTCTGCGTATCCCTGGCTGTCCTGGAACTAAATCCATAGACCAAGCTGGCCTTAAACTTAAAGATATCCACTTGTCTCTGACTCCTGAGTACTGGTACTGAAGGTATGCAACATCCACACCTGGCTTGACTTCTATTTCTTTAGCCATTGTTATACACACACACACACACACACACACACACACACACACACACACACACACACACACACACACTCCTAAATATATTAACATAGTTGGCTTGGGTATAATGATGTTATGTGTATATGTATTATCTTAGGGCTTACCACCTGCTATTGGAGTTGGGTCTGCTCCTGAATCTGGAGCTCATAGATTCATCTAGGCTTTCTGGCCAGTGAGCTTCAGGGATCTGCTTGTTTTCTTGCCTTTCCTGAGATTACAAGCATGCATATCACCATGCTATGTTTTGACATGGGTATGGGGATCCAAGCTTATGTCTTTGTGTTGCTATAAAAATCATTTTACCCACTGATCCATCTCATCAGATCTAATGTTTTGAAGCCAAATACTTTGTAACCAATCTCTTCTGTCTTTTTTCTTGTGATTTATAAATATGCCTCTTCTTAAACAATATAGTTCTCATTTTCCTTTTTTTATTGTGTTAAATAAACCATGTATTTGAAAGATCTAGCATCCTAACAAACTGAGAATATTGATGAAGTTTTTATGAAGTAAGCATCCTGTAAAATAATTTGTTTCTACAAAGTAAATGGATACAAATTTGTTCAAATTAAATTGTAGGTAAAACAGAGATGGAAATATGTAACATGGTATTCTAAATGCTTTGCATATGTAATGTGTTTCATTTTTATAATTGAACCTAGGGTAGTGTACCTACCTGAAGATGGTTGAAGAACTTTATACAGAGTATGTATGTTATTTTTAGTCATATTCACAATTGTATATCAGGAACTGGATATTTCAGTTTACCAGTTAGTATAAAATTTGACACTTTTAAGATTATGCCATATTTGCAGCCTCAATGAGACCAGCAGAAAAAATATCTGTGTTCTCATGGTGATGGAGTTGGGTGCAAATACATATTTTCTAAGTCTTTAGTGGCTTGAATGCAATATACATTAGCTTTATTTTTGTGAATAGCCATCAAAATGCCATCGTGTGTTGAATTGCAAAGCTTATTTTGTTACTATTTTCAAGCAAGTTTATATCAGATAATGGTTATTGATTTAACATGAAGTTTCAGTCATATGTCATTGATGATGCCTTTTTGTGTACCACACTACATACGGCAGCTATAGAGACTGTACATTAGAGAGGCCACAGAAGCATATTTACTGTTTCTGCTATACTTCAACCAACAAGTTTTTACCTTGGACAGTGTTGCATGTGAAAAATTCTTAAAGAGAAAAGTAATAAAAGGGCTGGTGTATGCATCTCAATTTTTTTTCACAGCCTAAGTTTCTATTTTTATCAATTGGTTTCTTTATGGTGTTTCTGTATATGAATATTATTGTACCTTTCTCAAAGTCAACTCCCATCATTCTCCCATGTTCTCCTCTCCCTGACTCCCCAGTCTCCCTTTTGCTTTTAGGTGCTGCACAAGAGAAATAACATGATACCTGTGCTGTGAGATGTCATTCTGTATGCTCTGAATATATGTTGCTCTGATTGGTTAATAAATAAAACACTGACTTGCCAGTAGCCAGGCAGGAAGTATAGGCTGAGTAAGCAGACAAGGAGAATTCTGGGAAGAGGAAGGGCTGAGTCAGAAGTCACTAGCCAGACACAGAGAAAGCAAAATGACAAGGCAGAACTGAGAAAATGTACCAAGCCACGTGGCTAAACATAGATAAGACTTATGGGTTAATTTAAGTGTAAGAGCTAATCAGTAATAAGGCTGAGCTAATTGGTGAACAGTCATAATTAATATAAGCCTCTGTGTGTTTACTTGGGAGATGCAAGTGGGAGAAATTTGTCCTGACTGCTGGCTGCTGGGACACAAGAAATCTTCCAACTACATACATGTCTGTATTTTTCTCTCCCATTGCCTTGTTTTACTTACCTCCCAACCTTTACAATTCTGCTTTCACCTCAGAGTCCCCTTTCTACTTCTACATTATATGTGTACATGTGTATGTGTGTGTATTTTATATCTAAATTATTCATGTGAGAAAAACATTTGATATTTGTCTTTCTCAGTCATGATTCCTGTTTCATATGATCACCAGGTTTATTTATTTCCTGTAAGTAAGCAAGTTTCATTCTTCTTTATGGTTGTGGTTCAGTTTTGGACAACTATCCATTTTATACATTTTCCCATGTATTAATTATGTATCTTCGTACTGATTGTTATTTATTGTAGATTCTAGATATTAAATCATGGTCTGATCTACAGTTTGCAAAGATTTTCTTCTGTTAGACTTTCTTCATTTATCTTTTTCCTTTGTTGTACAAGCTTCTTAAATTTTATACAATCACTTTTGTCAATTTTCACAATTGTTTCAAAAGCTATTTGACTTTTCAGAAATTCCTTGCCTGTGACTACATTTTGAAGTATTTTTCCCATGTTTAATCTAGTGGTTTCATATTTTTGCATATTATATCTAAGACATTAGTATATTTTTAGTTGAATTTTGTGCAAGATGAGAGATATACACTCAGATTTATTCTTCTACTTGAGAATATGTTTATCATGTGCAACACATTAAAAGAAATTCTCCTTTCTAGTGCATGTCTTGGATATTTTAACTAAATATTAGAGTGTGAGTTAACTGCATGGCTTTAATTCTGAGTCTTCCATTCTATTATGTTGGTCTAATTGTCTGTTTTTGTGCTGGTACTATACTCTGCAAAGACCAGTAAAATATCTTGGAAACCCAAGAATATATGCCCTTCAAAATTCAAGTGGGGAAAGCAAAAGATCCATTCTCCCCCTTCTTTCTACTATTCTGTAGTATTAACAAAAATTCTTCAGAAACAATACAGGCTATTGAACATGGTTTTCCTCTGAGACGCTGATTACTGTACTTGAAGATTTTATCTTTCTTTTCCCTGTGGTTGTATATTAGCCATTTTGTCTATCAGAAATAATAATGTAATATAATGAGTTACACAAATAAGTGCATTGGGAGTGATTTCCAAAATATTATCTTCATAAAATTTTTTGTATAAATGTGTCTCTTTATGTCAAATATAATATAGAATTTGTAATATTATTATCCTCATCAAATTGTGAGATTATTTGGTGAAAATGATTTGAGAGAAAAGACTTTATTCTATTTAGAGTAATATCTTACAAGTGTGCTACTCTAGGGTTTCATAAGCTTATATTTTATTCTTTGACCATTTTATACATATCTTATATATGTAGGGAATTTCAATTATTTAATCTGCCATTGCTATATTTTACTTTTGTTAGTTTTAAAGATAAAATTGTTAAAAAAGAATTAAAAGTAAAAAATGATTCATTTCTTTCTATTTACATTCATTGATATATTTATTATTATTTAAGGACTACTTAAAATGACAAATACTTAAGGTTTTATATTGCTTGACATTGGAGATGAAATAAAATAATAACAACAAGCTGCAATTCTATAATTTTCTGTGATATAACAAGAGCCAATCTATGAGTCTTTCAAAAAAAGGGATACAGGGGATACAAAAGGTTTGAGAAATGTTAGATGTTTTGGATGTGGAAAGCAAGGACATTTGAAAAGGGACTGTAAACAGGTGATTCCTAGAAATAATGTTTCTTCAAGGAACACTGGCAACAGAATGCCCCTTCCTTCTGGAGTATGCAGAAGATGTGGTATGGGAAAATACTGGACCACCAAATGTAGATCAACAAGGGACAGACAGGGTAATCCTTTGCCTCGGGCTTCAGGAAACTCCCAGAGGGACCTCAGACAGGCCCCCACAGTAAATCCAGTTCAAACCTTTCCTGCAGTTGTAGAGGAAACCCCTACTCAAAGCAACAATATAACCAAATGCCTATTGGAATAAATCATTCTGGTCAGGATGATGAAGCAGAGAGAATAGGAAATTCAGGAAAAAAACATAAAGAAAATTGTTTTGCAAACTTTTATTAATGAACAAAGACCAAAATTAACAATAAAAACAAATGGTGTTTTGTTGTCTGGTCTGGTAGACACAGGTGCAGACATTACCATAATTGCACCAGAATTTTGGCATCCAACTTGGCCTCTTCAGGAGGTAAAAGTTCAACTGTTAGGAATTGGGACATTATCTCAGGTGAATCAGAGTGCAAGATGGCTCAAATGTATAGGTCCAGAAGGAGAGAAAGGAAAATTAAAACCATATGTGGCTAACATAGCTATGAACCTGTGGGGTCGAGACTTGTTGCAACAAGGAATACTCAGATTAACATCCCTCCAATCTCAGAAACAAATCATAAACTAGTACATGTTTCTGAGAGAAATATTAGAAGATATTATTCTAATGAGTGGTCACCAGCCATCCATGTCATACAAGAACAGAGCACAACAACTGATAATCTTCCAAAAACATTAACAGCTCTACCTTTAAAATGGTCAACAGACAAGCCTGTATGGGTTCAGCAATGGCCTTTAACAACAGAGAAACTCCAGGCTTTAGAAGAGCTGGTGGAAGAACAGTTAAATGCTCAGCATATTGAAGAATCAACCAGCCCTTGGAATTCTCCAGTATTTGTTATTAAAAAGAAATCTGGTAAATGGAGAATGGTAACAGACTTTAGAGCAATTAACAAAGTAATTCAGCCAATGGGCTCTCTACAATCTGGAATTCCTTTGCCTACTCTGTTACCAAAAGGATGGCCTCTCATAGTTATTGATTTAAAGACTGTTTCTTTTCAATACCCTTACAAGAAAAAGACAGAGGAAGATTTGCTTTCACAGTGCCTACTTAAAATAATTCTCAATGGGTTAAAAGATTTCAATGCAGGGTCCTCCCACGGGGAATGTTGAATAGCCCAACTCTGTGCCAATATTTTGTACAACAGCCATTGGAATTGATACGTAAAAAATTTCCTAAATCTATAATTTATCATTATATGTATGATATTTTACTAGCTGACTCAAGTGCAGATACTTTAGAAAGAATGTTTGAAGAAGTAGAGAAAATTTTGCCTTGCTGGGGATTACAAATTGCTCCTGAAAAGATACAAAGAGGAGATTTTATTAATTATTTAGGATATAAAATAGAGCTACAAAAAGTTAGACCCCAAAAGGTGCAAATTAGGAGAGACAGACTACAGACTCTTAATGACTTTCAAAGATTATTTGGAGACATTTCTCATCTATGAACTATTGTTGGGATAAAAAATGATGAACTGAATAATTTATTCAAAACCTTAGAAAGAGACAAGGACTTAAATAGTCCAATAGAATTAACACCTGAAGCTGAGAAAGAATTGGCCTTGGTAGAAAAGAAAGAACATGGAGGGCACATGGATTGTATTGATCCAAAGCTGGATTGCATTTTGGTTATTTTACTGTCTAGATATTCTCCTACATGAATATTAATGCAGAGGGAAGATATTATATTGGAATGGATATTTTTACCAAATAAACCAAATAAAAAATTAAAAACTTATGTGGAAAAAATCTGACTTGATTTGGAAAGGAAAATTGAGACTTTGTCAATTAGCAGGAATAGACCGAGCAGAAATTGTCATACCTTTAACTAAGGAGGACATTGAAAAATTATGGACAGAAAGTGAACCTTGGCAAAGCGCTTGCAGTAATTTCTTGGGAGAAATTAACAGCAAATATCCCAAAAGCGATAGAATTGATCTTATAAAGAGTGCTGATTGGATCTTGCCTCGAATTGTACAGGAAAAACCCATATCTGGAATTCATACATTTTATACAGATGCCAACAAACAAGGAAAGGCAGGTTACAAATCAGAAAATTTAAGTAAAGTGGTTCAAAGTCCTTATAATTCAGTTCAAAAATCAGAATTGTATGCTATTCTGTTGGTATTAATGGATTTTTCAGAACCTCTCAACATAGTTTCTGACTCTCAGTATGCTGAAAGAGTAGTATTACATATTGAGACTGCAGAAATTATCCCTGATGCTTCAGAATTAACTTCATTATTTATTCAATTACAAGATACAATCAGGAAAAGGAGTCATCCTTTATATATAACTCACATCAGATCCCATACTGGTCTGCCAGGCCCTCTAGCACAAGGCAATGATAAGATTGATAAATTATTGATAAGAAATGTGCTGGAGGCCTCAGAATTTCATAAAAAAAACATTGTGTCAATAGTAAAGGTTTAAAAAAGGATTTTTCCATAACTTGGCAACAAGCCAAAAAAATAGTAAAGAAATGTCCTGCTTGTTCCTTCTACAATCAAACGCTATTACCAGCAGGATGTAACCCAAAGGGTACTCAGAGGATGGAAATCTGGCAGATGGACATGTTTCACTTTGCAGAATATGGAAAATTGAAATATGTACACCATACCATTGATACTTATTCAGGATTTCAATGGGCAACTGCTTTGTGTTCTGAAAAAGCTGATTGTGTAATCACACATTTGCTAGAAGTTATGGCCATTCTGAGTATACCTGCACAAATTAAAACTGACAATGTTCCAGCATATGTCTCTGTTAAAATGAAACAGTTTTTTGCTTATTACTATATAAAACATATTACAGGCATACCACATAATCCTGCAGGTCAAGCAGTTATAGGAAGATCAAACAGAACTCTAAAGGATATGCTAAGTAAACAGAAAGGGGTAACAAAAACCCCCAGAAATAGACTGCATAATGCTCTATTAAATTTGAATTTTCTCAATGCCAATGAGAAAGGAAGAACAGCTGAAGAGAGACATTGGATAATAGAAAAAACTACAGAATTAAATCAGTGTATATGCTTTAAGGATGTGCTGACCTTAGAATGGAAACCAGGATATGTGTTACTTTGGGGACAGAGTTTTGCTTTTGTTTCTACAGGAGAAGATAAGCTGTGGGTACCATCAAAATTGATAAAGGTTCGATTTGAACAAGAGAGACCTCTTAATTAGAGGAGGTGATAGTTCATCAACCAGCATGAACATCCAATTTAAACTAACTTATACCAGTAACACATGCCTTTTCATTTAATCAGATAATAACTTGCCAAAAAGGAACATCCCCAAAAACAGTCTTGGGGAAAGGTTTTTGTTTTTGTCTTTTAAGAGAATGAAGGTTAAGGAATCTGAAGAACACTGGAGAAATGTGCCAACTGAAGAAAAGGGACAAATCATCTATCCCAGGAAACAGAGTGAAATGGCATATGGTTATATCATCTAAAATATTATATGTCTTCCTAAATGTTTGTTTCTGCTTTTCTGTAAAGATTTAACACTATTAGTCTTCTAACAGTCCCAGTTCAATTAAAATTTAAAGCTGACTTTGGAGTTGGAGAATGGCTCTCTCCTTCTTTAAACTCAAGAATGTTGTTAAAAGGAAAATGCAAACTCCCTGTATCATGCCAGAAGAAAAGAGCCATCTTCTGCTATGGGACAGGAGAAAAACCAAATTAATTAAGGGACTATTCTATTGCTAATCTCAACTCTTTGATTCAATTCCAATTCTTTAAACTTTTCTTAAAGTATAAATTTTATAGCCAAAGGAATGGAAACACATGAACTATGAACCAATGCCTGAGGGGTCCCCACTGGATCAGGCCCTCCGAATGGGTGAGACAGTTGATTGGCTTGATCTGTTTGGGAGGCATCCAGGCAGTGGGACCAGATCTTGTGCTCATTGCATGAGTTGGCTGTTTGAAACCTGGGGCCTATGCAGGATTGTTTGGCTCGGCCTGGGAGGAGGGGACTAGACCTACCTGGACTGAGTCTACCAGGTTGACCTCAGTCTGTGGGGAAGGCTTTGCCCTGGAGGAGATGGGAATGGGGGGGGCGTTGGGGGGAAGGTGAGGGGGACGGGAGGAGGGAGAACAAGGGAATCCGTGACCGATATGTAGAACTGAATTGTATTGCAAAATAAATTAAAATAAATTAAAAAAAAAAGTATAAATTTTACATCAAAATTTACAAGATTAATATATATATATATATATATATATATATATATATATATATACATTTTAGACTTTGTTAAGATATGAATGGTCATATAGAGTACTAACTAATTCTAGAAAAAAAGCTTCAATTAGCTGCATATATATGTCTTTCTGTTGGAGTCTCTTATCAGTTTTCTGCAGGAAATCACGGCCAGGCCTAACATCAACTGAAGTCTCCAGGAAGAAGATGGGGCCCCACAACAACAACAATTCCACGTGGACAATAATAATAATATCACTGAGCTGACAAATATCATCTAAAGATCAGTTTTGAACTACAAAGTGCTCAGAGTAATTTTGAGAATGCTAGCTGAGATGATCTAGTCTCAAGGACTACTTGAATAAGGATTTGAGATAAACCCTGAACTTTGGCATTATACACAGACTAAATAATGAAGGATATCGTTACCTTTCCTAGAATTTGACAATTAACCTAAAATTTTTCTTTAGGATAAAGATACCTTCGCCCATACCCAGCAGGAAGCAATTTTAAGAATACAATGCCCACATTCCCAAAGAGGTGGTGTGGGGCGGGTGGTTTTTTGGCCTTTTTAATGGGTTTTGGGCCTGGGATAATTTTCATTGTTTAGGGGGCTTGGTTAGAAGTTGTTGTCAAGGGTTAGGAAAAAGGCTAAGCAAAGGAGGGTAGATTTAAGTTTCTTGTTTAAAAAAAAAGAAAAAGACAATTACTAGTTTTAAATACGTTACATTGGATTGGATTGTTTTATATTGTATACAAATTATATATTTATTGAAATTGATATTGTTAGAAAATGCTATATGTATATTTCTAGTTGTACTTATACTGTTCATTTAACAATGCAATTTTCTGATCCTTGAATGTTATTACTACCAACTATTAGGATATAAAGAAATGAAAGTTAGTAGTTAGACATTACAATAGAACTTGTCATATTAGATATGTTTCAAAAATTGAGCAGATATATTTTAGATAGACAGGTTATCTTCAAACCCTTCAGAGATCTATAGAATATGGCATTTAAAATGTTTTAATAACTTAGAAAATTTTTCTTTTTTGTTATGACAATGAGACATGCCAGCTCATGGCAGTACCAATCTACTTCAGAGAAAATATGGGCATTGAAGAAACTGCATATGGAGTTAACTTTCATTGTGGCAAAAGTTAGCCACTGGACAACAAAGTATCCTCGAATCAACTGCTGACAAACAGGACAGACAGGACACGAAACAAAGGATTACTGATTCTTGCCAAAACAAGTGTGGTTACAGCTTTATCAAAAGGCATCTTCTGAGGCCAGGACAATATGGCACCATGCCTGAAGTGGCCTTTGCAATCTGGAAAAGGTACAGTGCTCTTTTCTTCGAAGGCAGCTGAACAGGCAGTGGGCCGATGGCTTCTGATGTGCAATGGAACAGCAGCTGAAAAAATTATTCTTGAAGAATAACTAAGCTCACACCTCTCAATAGTAGACTGGCATTTAATAGAGGGATGTGGAGAAGAAAGGGATGCTGAGATGAAGCCACATATATACACAACCAAGAAGAATGGACAGCTGAATTAAAAAAAAAAAATCAACAATTTCCAGAATTTAAAATCCTGAATCATGACATGACACTGGTGGAATTCAGGTGTTTCTGGTATATGGACTGCTCTCACCCAATGTGAGATTGAACTGTTGACTTTGTGTACATCCTACTTCACAAATGAGTCTGTCAGATACGTTAAGCCTATAGGCTGAAGATGATGCCCCATCACTGTGGAGAAACCTCAGGTGACTGTCCAGGCAGCTGGCTGTTTCTGTCAACTCACAGTTTTTTTTGTAAGTTGCTTGCATGCACTTCCTGTTTTTATTTTTGTTAGGTAATATTATTTCCTTCTTGGGTCCCTGAGGGAGTTGAAGATTAGTTAGTTATAGTTGAAGATTAGTTCATTATAGTTAAAGATTAGTTAGTTATAGTTGAAGATTAGTTATGATAGAAAGTGTATTAGGTGCATTTTGGACTTACCAAAATAGGATAGATAATGGAATTATTTTCTCTGAATTTGTCAAATACAAATGGATTAGACATTGTTTAGGTATTTATTACTTGTATATATTGTATATAGTTATTGTACTTTTGTATATAGTTTTTCTTATGTTAGTTATAACCTTTTTCCTTTATTCTTTTTATTAGAATAGAAAAAGGGAAATAGGGTGGTATTTTATTTGTACTGAAATGTGATTTTATTTGTATGTTAATAAATAAAGTTGCCTGGGGGTCAGAGCTAGTAGCAAGTCATACCAGAGCTGGGCGTTCATGGTGCACGCCTTTAATCCCAGCACTTGGTAGGCAGAGCTAGGTAGATCTCTGTGTGGTCAAGGATACAGCCAGCACTGGAGACACACACCTTTAATCTCAATACTAACCATAGAAGATCTGGAGGTCTGTACAAACAGGCAGTGACGAGGCAGTCATGTGGTTGGGTTTACAACCAGTGAGAAGGCAGAACAGAAAGTCTATATAAAGGCAAACACTCAGCGAGTAGTTCTCTCTCTTGGCTGAAGAGGCTAATTGCAGCAGACAGGTAAGGCTCTTAGCTCTGATATTTTGGCTTTCTTCTTTGCAATGGTTCTGTGTTTCTTATTTAATAAGAAGGTTGGATACATCTACACCAACCATCTTATTCAATAAGAAACACAGAACCAATGCAAAGAAGAAAGCCAAGAGGTCAGAGCTAAGAGTTAAAACCTTACCCTTCCTCCTGCGGTGGTCCTACCTCTCCGAACCAGAGCTACCCCTGTGTTAAAGTCTTTATATAGAGTTCCTGTCTTGCCTTCTCATTGGTTGTAAACCCAACCACATGACCACCTCCTCACAGCCTGTCTGTATAGGCCTCCAGGTTTTCCATGATTGGTATTAAGATTAAAGGCATGTGTATCCAATAATGGCTGTATCCCTGAACACACAGAGACTTACCCAGCTCTGCCTACCAAGTGCTGGAATTACAAGCGTACACTACCACTGCCCTGCTTTCCTATGGCTTGCTAATAGCTCTGACCCCTGGGCAACTTTATTTATTAACATACAAATAACATTTTAATACAAATAAAATATCACCATATTTCCCCTTTTCTATTTTAATAAAAAGGAAAAAAAAGAAAAAGCTTATAACTAATATAAGAAAAACTATATACAAAAGGACAATAACTATATACAATATACACAAGTAATAAATACCTAAACAATGTCTAGTCCATTTGTATTTGACAAATTCAGAGAAAATAATTTCATTAGGTTGGTTACATCTACAGTTATACTCAGAAATCAATGCCTTGCTCAGCCATCATCGAGAACCTTCCTTCTGTAGTCTTTTTTTTCCACTCTTTTGGTTTTTTGGGGGCCTGCCACCTATCTCCCAAATAAATACATAGAGACTTACTCTTACTTATGAATACATGGCCTTAGTTTGGCTTATTTCTAGCCAGCTTGTCTTAACTTAAATTATCTCATCTATCTTTTGCCTTTGGGCTTTTATCTTTTTTATTCTACTTGTCTATCCTTCCTTCTTACTCTGTGGCTGGCTGTGTGGATGTGTGGCTGAACCCTGGCGTCCTCATCTCCTTCTCCTTTTCTTTCTCCTCCCTCTACTTTTCTCTCAAGCTTTAATTTCTCCTCCTATTTTTTCTCTATGCATGCCAGCCCCACCTATCCTTTCTCCTGCCTAGCTATTGACTGTTCAGCTCTTTATTATACCAACCAGATATTTTAGGCTGGAAAAGTAATACAGCTTCACAGAGTTAAGCAAAAGCAACATAAGAAAATGCAACACAACATTGAACAAATATTCTACAGCATAAACAAATGATAATAGCACATCTTCAACTAATATTCCACAACATCCACCTGCAACAGATGGGAACAAATACAGAGAACTACAGTCAGGCATTATGCAGAGAGTGAGAGATCTTGGAACACTAAACAATAAATGGGATGTCTCCCTCACATCCCTCCCCTCAGGGTTCAGAGAACCCTGTTGAAAAGGAGGTGGAAAAAGTGTAAATGCCAGAGGGGCTGGAGGGGACCAAGAAAACAAGGCCTTCTAAATCATCATGATCAAAGCTCATGTGAACTCACAAAAACTGAGAGAACATACACAGTGCCTGTACAGTTTTCTGCCAGGTCCTCTGTATTTATAATATGGCTCCCAATTTGGTATTTTATGAGATTCCTGAATGTGTGAACAAATAGGTCTGTGAATCCCTTGCCTTCTTTTACTGTAGCTGGAGTTTTCTCCAGTCCTGCCTGGCCTGAAGTCAGGACAAATCTCTCTCACCCACCAGTTCCACAGCCATTCAGACTCAACCGAGTAAACACACAGAGACTTATATTGCTTACAAACTGTATGGTCATGGCAGGCTTCTTGCTATCTAATTCTTCTATCTTAAATTAACCCATGTCTATTAGTCTATAAGTTGCCACATGGCTCGTGGCCTTCCGGTACCTTACATCTTGCTTGTCATGCCTTCCACTTCCCAGAATTCTTCTCTCTCCTTGTCCCACGTATACTTCCTGCCTGGCTACTGGTCAATCAGTGTTTTATTTATTAACCAATCAGAGCAGCACATTTAACATACAGAACATCCCACAGCATTTTACTTCTGTTTATTTTGTCCAATTCCAATGTGTCAGTTTTGTTTTATCTTTTTTTATTATTTAAAAAAGGAGTTTTTGTCTTTTCAATAATTTGTTGCCCAGCCTTCCTTTCACTACACTCATCTCATTTGTAAAACAACAACAAAAAAACCCAGCTTTCCAAGTATAGTATAATGAAATTGATCTATGTACTTATTCCAAAGGAGAGATAATTAAACTATACTCTACATATTCATCAACTCAGCACACAGACAAATATGATGAACAAATTGTGTCCTATACTTTCTGTAGAAACTATGAGCCTACAGAAATATCCTAACCTTGTTATCACAATAACTATCACCACTCTACAAGTGTTTAAATGATGAAATGCTTGTTTAAATAAAATCATCAAATGCTAAACAAATTCAAGGTGTTGTGGACTGTGTTAACTCTGGGATTAATGAAAAATTATATAAAGTCCCCAGAACTACTATACTTAGTGCAACTACAGTCATTAGTCAAGGAGATCTACAATAATTATATATGAAATAACACAGAAAGTGATGAATACTCAGAGGGTGTAATCAGTAGGTACTCTGGAAGCACATGGGAAAATCAGAAAGTGAGAATTCAAGTCACACATAGGATTTCTGGAATAAAGAACTTAAAATACATATTTGAGGGGCAAATGCAAGAGACTAAGATTTGTTATCTTTTCTTTATTCAGACAGGCTGTCCTTGAATTGGCTGTGCAGCGGAGGACCTTCAATTAATGATCTTCCTGCCACCACTTCCCTTGTGCAGGGATTACAGATGTGAATCACCACAACCAGCAAAGGTTAAAAATAAAGCGAGGACATATACATGTTAATTATTATGTCTTAATGTTTGATCTTCCATATAATTTTTCATAGGATATAAAAAATTGTTGTCTACTTTTATGTTAATCAGAAATATTTTTTCTCACTACAAAATAGTACAAGTTTACTCTAGTATAACAGAAAATATACCCTAATCAATAACAATATAATTCAAACCACCCATTGAGTACAAAACTTTAGACAACGTATTATCACCTTGGTAGGATGAATATTTTCAAGTTCTTTTTATCTATTCATACATATTAGTATGCATTATTAATAACAGAGAAATAAACCTTATCCTGCTGGGCATACTGTCCTGTAACCTGAGCTGTAATTTTCTTTTAGCATTCATGTGTTTATGTGTCATTAAATATCCTTTACGAGCTTTTCTTTTAAAATATTTGTAGTAACAGCAGGAGAAAACTGAGTTTTGGAATTTGGATTTTCTTCTGCCTCTGAGAATATTCTAAGACGAGATGGGGAGATAAGCCATATTGGGGGCTTTGCTGTTCATCACACTATACATATTCCCCTCTGCTTTCTTTTTCCTTCTCTTTTGAAGTCTGAGTAAAGAATGGGAGGATAAAGCTGCCTAGACAAAGCAATGGGTTTAGATTTTTGTTGTTGTTGTTTTTTTTTTTCAAATAGGAAAGTGTAGATGGAATAACGTCTAGGAATTAAGCAGCGTTTTAAAAATGGATGAAACCGATAAGGAAAACAGAATCATTTAATACAATATAGTCAATGTTCTGTGATTGAGACAAAAATGATATAGAAAAGGTGATCTCATTCTGTGTTAATTTGAGATAAAGAAGGCTGAAAGTCACATTTTCGTTTTTTTAATCTCTCCAAAATAAAAATATCCCATCCACCTAAAGTATTGATGCTATTATCTGTTAACATTACATACTTTTTTAAACTCCAAATTTCGACATAACGTATTGTTTCTCTTTCTGCCTGCACATTCTGCATCCCTCCCTTCTTTCTTTTTTCCTCCTACATGAAGTATGTTGGAATTGCTATATACACTAGCATAAATGTCAGGGTAGTCTGGGAACTATCACAAAATAATGGAGGAATGTAACTCTATTTTAAGCAATTATTGTAGAATTTACAAAAAGAAAATTTCTGTTAGCAGTAAGTCTTAATCTTTCATCTTAAAAGTAAAGATATGAGAAGCAAGATGTTACTAATAAAAATGATAATTGATAACTAAGTACAGTTTAACATGACTGTAATTCTAGTATTTGGTGGGTGGAGGTAGAAGGGACAAGATTTTAAGGTTTGTCAGAGTTATATTGCAAGACCCTGTTTCACACAAGTCGGAGGTTATTGATAAAGTATGATAAATATATTTCTGAGGTAAAACAGGCAAATAATTTATGAAAGAATTTAAGAAAAATTAATGAATTTCAGAACAGATGGGCTCATGAGCCCCTACCCCAGCCAAGAAGAAGTTATTCCCTATTGACAGTGGAGAGGGAGGGATAGTCAGTTTTCTTTAAGGATGTGTCTGCTTGAAGGTCCAGCATACATAGAAAAAAAAGCTGTATAGTTGGTGGGTGGGGAGGTGGGGAGGGTCTGAAGTTGGGAAGGGGTTGGAAAGTCGAGACTATGAGATGAATATGATCAAAATACATTGTATGAAATTCTCAAAGAATGAATAAATGTAAGAATATTGATATGGATGGATGCAACTCAGGACTAAAAAATGGGAAGAAGAAAATTAACACTTCAAAAGTTAATGATTTGCCCATTTCATCTCACTTACAGAGCATTAACTCTGTCTAGATTATTTTACCTCTCAACAACGGCCCTGCAAGTAGGTCCTATTGTTATTCTCATTTCTTAAATCATAAAGCTATAAATGATAGGATTAGAATCTGAACCCAGATACACTTTAATTTCCTTCAGACCTAAAAGTATTAGTTTAAGATCAAAATGTCCTATCAAATATTTAGCTGCTATTTGTTTTTCATTATGTATGACAGTGCCATCTAAAACAGGCAAATAATTTATGAAAGAATTTACAAAATATTATTGAATTTCAGAACAGATGGGCTTCTACCCCTAGCCAAGAAGAAGCTATTTACTATTGATGGTGGAGAGGGAGGGATAGTCAGTTTTCTTTAAGGATGTGTCTGCTTGAAGGTTAACCATACTCCAACGAATGTTTACCATGCCTTTGTAGAAGATGTATATTTATTTTTTAAATGTTTTGATATTGTCAAACATGTATATGATGTATTTTCCTCAATTCATCCCACATTACCCTCTCTGTTTCTCCTTGCACTCTCATGGTACCTTTTCTTCCCAATTATGTCCCCTTTTTGCTTCCTTGTCTTTTGTTTTGTTATTGCTTGTGACCCACTGCATTTGATTAGGATTTCTTGCCTGAACATAGATGCAGGAGTATTTGATGGACCATATGTAACTTATTGGCAGCTATGCCACTAAAGAAAATGGCTCCCCATACCAAAGCAATTGTGAACTTGAAATAAGAGGACTTGCACTTTAAAACATATTCAATATACACATGGATACAGATCTTACTTAGAAGATCAATGGTATGATTTTTTTAATACTCACATGAATCAAGGCTCATGTTGCTGCATTTTAAATAAATAAAAGATTATAACTTTTTTCTTTCAGTAAGAATATTGATAAAATAATAATTCCATGAAACACCAGAATTAGAAAAGCAAACTAGTACTTTAAGCTGATAAATCTATGTGTATTTATTTCTATCTTTTGTTTTTAAGTTAAACTGGGTTACTTATCACACCAGTGAACAATGCATGCCTTCTGAGATGCCCATATAAAATTATTTTTTAATT
Source organism: Peromyscus californicus insignis (assembly GCF_007827085.1). Taxonomy (NCBI): domain Eukaryota; kingdom Metazoa; phylum Chordata; class Mammalia; order Rodentia; family Cricetidae; genus Peromyscus; species Peromyscus californicus. Next base: position 70,182,176 of record NW_026294391.1, on the reverse strand, counting down.
TTCCTGTCTTTAGATTATCACTGTATCTGTAAGAGATTCATCAAAAATCTTTATGGAGATTGAAATTTTAAAAATGCATTGGAATTAACCCAATTTAATCTTTTAAAATTTCTGTCAGACTTTTTTCAGCTACATTTTGAAAATGAACATTCTGTAAGTAATAGAAGCATCTTAACTTACTAGCTTAATAATATAAATATTATTGTTACCATTATTTCATTCTGTTAATGAAAATGAAAAAAAGCAGGGAACTGTTATTGAAATTGTCACTGTTTCTAATGAGAAGATTAAAAGTAGAACTCATTAGGAAAAGTACATATTGGCTATTGTTTAGACAATTACCGGAATTTATTTTTAATATGACACTTTTCAAAGTTTTAATTAGAACCCCCAATATGAAATGTTCTTAATGTGTAATTAAAATGAATCTGATATTCTGTTATTTTTGTAAACTCGTCATTACCAGAATCTATCCCTGTGATGAAAAAGAAGATAATATTATTTCTTTTCACTTTAAACCTAATCATCACTTAAGATGGGGATATAGTTGTTAGATAAAACTATTCAGCAACATAATTGGGGTGAAATGGTCATGGTGGAAAAGCAATACTAATTATAGTTTTAGAAGAGAGCAATCACATTAGATATAAACATAAATAGGTGATTTTAGCAGACATGTGCATTGAATAAGAGAACTATATTTATAAATTAAGGAAATCTTTCAGGATTTTGGCATGGTTCATTTTCTAAGAAAGATCAATGTTAACAGAATCGACTGGGATGCAATGACAGAAAAATCACAAAGAAAATTTAATCTGAGAATAATCTCTGATTATAAACATACCACTTCACCAATTTGGTTTATGGTTTTAGTTATAATTATTACCTCCTCCTTCTGGTATTCTATGTTAACTTCACAGTCTCAGACAGTGTTTTCTATAGATGTGAAATATAAAAGGGTGATATTGAAAACAACTTGCTTGTTATTCATTCATCCCCAAACTTCTATTTTAAAATACATGGTCACTGAATCAGCCTATCAGAAATGCAGTAAGGAAATTACTGTATGGAATACATAGGAAGTCACATTTCTGAGCTTCAAATGAGTTAGTACCAATGATTGTCATAAAGTTATACTTATATATGTGATGAACTCTGTGATTACAAAGATACCACTGAATAATATTCATCTGGTGACCTGAGATTATCAAATAACAAGTCAGTGACTGAAGTCCTATTTACTACTCATTTTTGTGAGTGCATTTTTTAAAAAAAGCACAAACGTATTTAGTTTTTACTGTGTAACTGATGGATATTTTCCTACTCCAGTGACATAGGTTTAGAATTGCAACAGAGATTTTTAAGATTCCAAAGCCACAAACCCTTACCATTTGACACATTGCTGGAGGGGAAACAAAACAAAGCAAAATGTCTAAGTCAATAAGTAGACAAAAACAGCTTAATGTAGTGGTAAGTACATAAGCTACAATTGAACGGTTGCAAATCCAGTGTTCCAACACAAATAGTATGTATGGATAAGCTTGGCCTAGTATGAATTTTAATCTGGTATTCCTACAACCAATGTATCTTTTCAAAACTATGAATTTACCAAGTACATATATAGTAATTTAAATGTGTTTACTCAACTATTAAAGGAATCAGGGGCTTTGTGCATGCCTTCTAATCTCATAAGATTCTGAGTCATTTGGAGAGGTTAAAAAATTCAGTATATGTTTACATAAGAAGCATTTATATAATGAGTACACCTGAAAAGTGAATTTGTTTATTTTGATTCCTTAGCACTTTCCCCAACCCAGAACTCATTCTTCAACACTTATTGATTAATCCCATTAGCTTAAGACTTGATTCATTAAAGTGGTGTCTATAAGTTCAAGTTAATAATCAGTCTTCATCCTACTAATCACACAGCAACAGTTAGTGCTGTTTGTAAACTGACCTCCTTCAAATTCTACCTTGTCTCAGAGTCAGCAGTAATCTCCTTTCCTCTCTCTGTTTGCCCAAACTTTTTGATCCTTTAAAGTGTTTATCTAGCAACTAATTGCTATAAGTCATTATTGCTCATTCTGAAGTATTTTTTTAATTTTATGTCATTGAAGTTTTTTTTAATTAAAAAGATTCCTCGGTTTCCATGTTTGAACTATTACCTACAATAATATAAATTAAATCTAATTTATTTAAATTATTTAATTAAATTTATTTTTATAATTCAGACTGTTTATCTGAGTCCTATACCTCTATTGCCTACCACACACATATTTATGTATATGTGTATATATACATATACATTCAAATATACATATATGCATATATGTTTATATATTTGACAGTGTTCCACTACATAATCCTGGCTCTCTTGAAACTTGCTATGTATATCAGGCTCGCCTCCAACTCCCAGAAATCAGAGATCCTCCTCCTGAATGCCGGGATTATGGATACATTTTCTTGGGGTAGTTGTTTCAATGAGAAATGTTTCCCATTGGATCATGTATTTGAACACTTGTTCCCCAATTAATGGTGCTATATGGGGATGTTATATAACCTTTAGGAGGGAGAATCTTGCTGGAGAACATTTGTCACTTGGGACAAGATTTGAGGATTTATAGCCTCACCTCACTTCCTGCTTGTTATCTTGGTTTCTTGTATATAGATGAAACTATGATCTTCTGACTGTCTCCTGTCTCCATGCTTTCCTTGTGTATTTCTATGTCTTCACTTCTGTAATGAACTCTGTCTCTCTGGAATTGCAAGCAAAAGTAAATCTTTTTTCATTAAATTACTTTGGCCATGGTATTTTATCATAGCAACAGGAAAGTAAATACAATTCAATGAACTGTATACATCTCAAATTTGTGTTCAAAATGGAAAATATGATATTATAGCAAGTGTATTTATTATAGAATATACCAAATATTACTTGTGTATAAAAGCTAGGCACCTTCACACTACCACTGACACTTTGATCCCAGTTTTCATCCTTGTTTGGCTGATGTCCACCTCCTATACATCTGCCATATGCAAGTCCTCTCATCATGAGCCTTGAAAGCGTCTTATCCTGCCTGAAACACTGCTGAAATATCTACTTATGACTATTTCCACTATACTTACACATTGAAACCAATACTGAATCAATGTACTTGATTCCTTATTTTTACTCAGGGCCTTCTATAATGATAATCCAGGCTATTAGAATTAGTCAATTCTAATCATATCACTTCCTCACACAGGAGATAAAAAGAATCCTTTGGTGGGTTCCCATTACAATCAGTGTATAAATAAAATATTATCATATACTACAAACCTCTTGCGGTGGTTTGAATAAGAATGTCCCTTCATGGGCTCAAATGTTTGAGTATTTGGTCCCCAGTTGTTGGCAGTTCTTGGGTAGATTTAGCTGTATAGTCTTTTGGGGGAAACTATGCAGGCAGGCTTTGAGAGTTGGAAATACCGGCACCCAGTTTACTTTCTCTGTTTTCTGATGTGTTCACAGTTGAAGATATGAGCCCCCAGCTTCCTGCTACTGCTGCCATTCTTTTGTCTGACATCATGGACCCTAACCCTCTGGACCCATAAGCTCAAATAAACCCTTCTTTCTGTAAGTTGCCTCGGTCATAGTGTTGCATCACAGTAGCAGATAAGCAACTGGTAAACCTTTCATGATTTTTTTCTTCTCTTCTTCAGTTTTAATATGCTAATATTTACACTTTGTTTCTCCTGTCCAGGGACACTGGTCTTCTTTAAAACTCTCATATTTACCACACTATCTTCCTATGTGGGTTGTATAGACAAATAGTTTCTTCTGCTTTGAATGTTTTCTATTCCCCTTCTACCAATTTATCACCTATTAATCCTTTAGATATTATTTCATGCATTACTAATTTATAGAACCTTAATGACCTAATCTAATCCCTTTGTTGCAAAATCTCTATATTTTGTACCTCATTTTAGTACTTATCACAGTTAAGTAGTCACATTCATTCACCAAACTAATTTTAGTACAATTTACTGTAACATTTCATCAAAGAGAATTTTTTGTTCCCTTTAAATAAACCAATTCAAACATGGTATATGACATCTAAAAGCACTCATTGTCTTTGTAAATAATTAATTTGCATAAGTTAATTGATCTGTTTGGATTAATTCTAATTAACAATATTTTAATGTAAAATGAGGACTTAAAATGTTGCCACTTCACATTTTCGTCTCATTTAAAACTACAAAATCATGTAATAATGACTAGTTTCATTGCCATCTTATGACTAAGGAAACTGAGGTTCAGATGAATTATGACATTTCCCTTAATCACTTACTCAAGAAGGAAGAAAACAGGATTAAAGCTCAGAAGTATCTGGTCCCAAAAGTTACAGCATATACTCCTGTAGTTCAGCGGAAAGTCACAGTACTTTATTATTAGTTTGTTTTCATAAGTCTTAAGTTGAATGTTTCTTTTCTAATCAGGAAACAGGTGCCTTGTCCAATTGTCATTAGAGAGGCTTCTCCCAGTAGCAGATGGGAGCAGGTGTAGAGACCCACAGCCAGACATTATGTGGAGAGGGTCTAAATTGGAGGTCTCCATCAAATCCTTCCCCGTAGAGCTGTGGGAATCCCACAGAAGAAAGAGGCAGAAAGGTTGTAGGAGCCAGAGGGGATGGAGGACACCAAGGAAACAAAGATCTCTGAATTAACTAAGTAAGGTGCATGTGAGCTCACAGAGACTGAAGTAGCAAGCACAGGGCCTACATGGCTCTGTACCAGGTCCTGTGCGTACATGTTATGGCCATTAGATTAGAGTTTTGGTGGGATTCCTAACAATGGGAATGGGTATGTCTCTGACTCTTTTGCCAGATCTTGGGACTCTTTTCCTCCTATCAGGTTGCCTGTCCAGCCTTGATATGAGTAATTTTGCCTTGTCTTATTGCATATTATTTTTTTTTGGATCCCTGCCATTTTCTGAAAAGGAAATGGAGAGGGAGTGGATCTGGTGGGGAAGGGAGGTGGAGGTGAGAGGAGTAGTTGGAAGGAGTTGAAGGAGGGCAAACTGTGGTCAGGGTGTATTGTATGTATTGTATGAGAGAAGAATCTATTTTTCAATAATAAAAAAGAAATATTCCAGGCTCCAAATACCATGATATGCTGTCCCCTAGATGTGATATAGCTATCAAACTCATGAAGTCATAGGAACTCTGCTTGCTTGCACAAGATCAAGCTAGCAGAAATTCTGATGTATATTATCTATGGGATCTACCAATCATTGAGGAGCAATTGGCAACTGAGTTTTGCTGGGATAGGGGAAATTGTTCTTTTAAGATGGTGTTGCCACTTCTTAAGAATCTCATGCTCTAGTGAATATTTTCATAACATGGAACAACTTGACAGTACTAATTGGGCTTTGGGGCCCATAAAAAGAAGTCATAAAATTGGGAGGGGGAAATATTCAGAAGATTGAAAGCACAGAAATATGATTGTATCATATCCCTCTATGGAAAACTCAAGAATAATAAAATTAAATATATGTATGAAAACTCTCAAATGTTTGTAGTTAATTCACAATTAAGTGCAATGTCAACATTTTAATTTGAAAAGTTTTTGTACAACTAAGCACTATATTTTTCTTTCTGTGTTAGTGAATCACATCTACATGTTTCAAAGGAGCCAAAAGCAATTGTTTCTTATTATTTAAATCAATGCATTAAAAAAAAACAGACCTAAGAATTCTCATCTTCAATGTTTGGAGAAATTTGCATTCTGTTCTCATCAGTAATCTTTTCCCTTCTTGGACATAGTTTTAAAGTACATAATTTGAAGAAAATGAGTATCAATCATCCTCTCTTATGCAAGGTATTTTGAAAAGTAGCATATGGTAACTACATGATACATATCATTTCTTGGATATGAAGAAATTTTAAAGAACAGAATGAAAATTTCATATTGGTAACATAAAAAAAAATCTGCCATTGTCCTAGGAAATTGTTTCATCTTGTTGGTGGGTCTTAGGTATTTATAAATAATGGAAAATATAGGAATCCTGGGCTTCTGGAAAAACAGCAGAGGAAGCACTGCTGAAGCAAATGTTATATCCTCTTTAACACACCTAAGAAAGCTTCTAAACAAGCAGAAAAAAACACATGAAATGTGGCATCTCCAAATTTCATTCCAACATAAATTTATAGCCACCTGTTAACTGTTCAATGTATAACAAGGCAAAGAGTTGATGTATCATGGAAACAGTAATACCATTCTCACAGGATATTTCCTTTTTTTCTGTTTATTTTTTACTGCACTTTGAAAGAAAAGTACAATATTTTAGTATGCCATTCTCTCTCCAGTTTGACAGTAAAGCCTTGTATAAGGGTATATAAGAATATACACTACATCTGCTTTCTCATGACCAAGTTAGGATACATATTAGGGCCATTAGCATTTATTAATAAACAGTATTGCCTTTCCCTAAAGAGATCTCTTTTTCTCTTGAAAGACAGCTGTGGTATCACAAAATAAACAAGAAGTACACAGACTCACAATAATACTTCCAAATTATAAAAGAAATACATTTCATCTCTGAGTACCTAGACATATTTTAGTAGTTGAAAACACATATAGTCTTTTATGGTGATATTTTATTTGTATTAAAATGTTATTTGTATGTTAATAAATAAAGTTGCCTGGGGGTCAGAGCTATTAGCAAGCCGTAGGAAAGCAGGGCAGTGGTGGCGTACTCTTGTAATCCCAGCACTTGGTAGGTAGAGCTGAGTCTCTGTGTGTTCAGGGATACAGCCATTATTGGATACACATGCCTTTAATCAATACCAATCATGGAAAACCTGGAGGCCTATACAGACAGGCTGTGAGGAGGCGGTCATGTGGTTGGGTTTATAACCAATGATAAGGCAGAACAGGAACTCTATATAAAGACTTTAACACAGGGGTAGCTCTGGTTCAGAGAGGTAGGACCACCGCAGGAGGAAGGGTAAGGTTTTAGCTCTTAGCTCTGACCTCTTGGCTTTCTTCTTTGCATTGGTTCTGTGTTTCTTATTTAATAAGAAGGTTAGTTACATATACAAATGGCGTCCAACGTGGTGGCAAGAGTTTCCACCTAAAAACTGAGAAAAAAGATTCTAAAACAGAGCTAAAAACAGTTCCTAATTGTCTCTCTCAAATGAGCGGCAGCTGCTGGTTTGAGCTACTGGTGGGTTCCTAGCATGCGTTTGCGCTTGACCTGCAGTATGGCGGGAATGAGGCCTCTGCAGGTGGCACATTAAGCTGCTTGGTGGATTTGGCCTTTGCTAGTGTAAAGCAAAGGGAGAGGTTTCTGGGCTGAACGCTGCTTGGATAAAGGCATAGACCCACAATGGCTCCCAGAGCTGGCGCTGCCATGTTGGGCAGCTGAGGTGGGCGGAGCCAACAGCCATAGCACCGTTTCAGTCTTAGAATGCTGCAGTTTAAAGAAATAGATTCACAATAAGACAGATTCAGATGTAATAGTTTACAATGTGTGTAAAATATTCGTAGGCTTGAAAGAGACAAAAAAGATGATATATACAGTTATAGAAACAAAGTACATAGTTTTAAAAAATAAAGTCTTTAAAGAGACAGTAAAATTAATATAGAAAATAAGCCACGTGAAGATGAATATTACACAGAAAATCTGGATTGTGTTGTCTTTGGGATTCTTAACTGCAGAGAGATATTTGATTGTAAAGGAAGCTGAGTTAAACCAATATGCATATTTTAAAGGTACCTTGACTTCAAAATTTGGATATAAGGATATGTTGCTTTGGAAAAGAGTCTCTGCTTTTGTTCCCACAGAAAGGCAAAGGCTATGGCTTTGTTCCAGATTAAGATACATCAGGTTTCACCAGCCAAGATCCCCTGAAAGGCCTCCGATGACACCATGGCCCAAATGATCCAACATCCAGAATCATTTCAAGGCAACTGGCTCAGATGATACACCCTCAAGGACTATTCCATAATCCTAAAATTTTCTTTGTGTCCCCATAAGATACAGCACCCCCCTCCAGCAAGAAGTAGTAAGAGAAGCTACGCCCAAATTCCCAAATTATATGTAATTTTACTTTGTTAAGGTTAAAACCTTCCTTTTTGAAAAAAAAAGGGGGGGGAAGTGCTGTGGGATGTTCTGTATGGCAAATGTGTTGCTAATTAGTCAATAAATAAAACACTGATTGGCCATTGGCTAGGCAGGAATTGTAGGTGGGACAAGGAGGAGAATAAAGCTGGGAAGTGGAAGGCTGAGTCAGAGAGACACTGCCAGCCGCCATGATGACAAACAGCATGTGAAGATGCCGATAAGCCACGAGCCACGTGGCAAGGTATAGATTTATAGAAATGGATTAATTTAAGCTGTAAGAACAGTTAGCAAGAAGCCTACCACGGTCATACAGTTTGTAACCAATATAAGTCTCTGTGTTTACTTGGTCGGGTCTGAGAGGCTTTGGGACTGGCAGGTGAGAGAGATTTGTCCTGATCGTGGGCCAGGCAGGAAAACTCTAGCTACAGTCTTTAATGAAGAAAGTAAAAATCTGAGCAAGATGATAGATAAGACATTTTATGCAATCTTAATTAAACTTCTCATTTCTGTGGAATAAGTTACTCAGCATATTCAGTGGAATAATCATTGCAATTAGAACTTATAATATCTATTAAAGAGTAAAATGATACTTTATATGAGCCTAATATTATTTTACAACTGCATAAATAATCATAGTGGCCTTATTGCCATGTATGGCCTATCAAAAATGAATACCTTATTCAGATGGATGCCAACTAGAAATTTCAGGAAGTGCCTGTGACAGTTGCAGTATAATTTTCATTGGTGACAATGAAGCATTTTCCAAGTAAAACTCTACACTTACTTTTCCAACATTAACAAGTTAGAAACTGACTTTCTATATCTACACTGAGAAAAACTTTGCCCCATTAGAACACGGCTTTTCACATTTTGTTACCTAAGGATAGAATGTTATGGCCAATGTTTCTTAGTGCAGCCTCAGAACCACCTGAGGTGCTTTTACAAAGTAGACTTCTGAGACCAATGCAGACAAGTTATTCAGATATAGACTACATTTTGAGAATAATTGCCGAAGGTCAGGTCATCCTACCCCTTTCCCAATACTTGCGAGTACTTTACAACCATTTATTCAGCTGACTCCTTAAAAAAATAAAACACAAATAACCTCTTAACGGAGCTAGTATTTGGATGACTTTTAGGGAGAAAGTTAATAAGTGTGTGTTCCCAAGTTGGTCAAAATATTGCTGGTCTATATCCCATGCAAATAAATTTCCATGGGGATATTTTTAAATAATGAAGGGAGAAATTCATAAAACCTTTTACAGGGTTAAGGATTTAGCTCGGTGGAAGAATACTTAGCACACACAAAACCAATACAAAAAAGGAAAAATGTAAGAGAAAATCAGAGTGAAAATAGGTCAAAAGGCAGGCAGGAAGGAGCTTTATTGTTGTTTTTTCTGAGTGCACAATGTAGAATACACTAAGTCCATAGATATTTGAAATGAACAAAAACTGAAAAGCTAATGCAGAAGAGCCTTCCTAGCATGGGTAGTTTTAGGTATTGAGTTTTAAAAAATAAAACCAAGGGCAGCCTTTGACATTTTGTTGTCATTTCTGAGAATTTGGGGGTTAGGAGCTCTTGACCTGGAGTCCATGTTCCTAGTGAGTCCATTAATGATTTTCAAATGAGTTAAAAATAGTTTAAGGCTGTGTGTAATATATCTGTCTCTTTTCATTAAAAAAAAAACTTCTTAAAAACTTGCAACTAAAGAAAAATATCACATGCCAAAATGTAGTCTGGCCCACCATGTTTATAAAGTCAATGAACTTTTATACAAATAGGCTAGGCATGTGGAATGGAAGCTGTTGATGGGGCTTCAAATTAAATATTAGACTCAGTATCAAATGTATTTTATGCACTTATCCACCAACAAACACAAAAATCCTTGACAGAATTAGAACTACAGAAACAATTTATTTTATGTCCCTCTTCATATCTCATGCTCATTACTTGCATCCAGGCTGTGTAAGATCTTGTGGCATTTGTGTTTTCTTCAAGCCAGAATAAGGGAAAATTGCTCATAATTTCTATCAGTCTCTCACAGATGTGTATGATCCAACAACAGATGTAAACAGACCACAAACAATTTCCATTCCACTGCTTTAAGTCTCCTTAATTCTATGCACTTACTGAAGTGAGGCTAGTGCTTTAAACAAGGGAGACCACTAGAAAACTGAGAATGAATGGGGTAGCTCCCCCAGGATTAAATGACATAGTATGCCAAAATATTGCTTGGGACTTAGCACAATATGCTAGTTTCTCCTAGAATCCTCTACTTTCTACCCTCTCCAGATATGCAGGCAACAAAACACAAAACTACAGGTCATGCACAGCTTGTATTTGGCAAGGATTTACGAAAATAAAGCCAAACAAAAATATAAGCCCTGTAAGTCCACTTGCTTTTTCCTTCTCAGATATACTAAGCTTATTTTAATCTTTTTTTCTTGTTTTTTTTCCTTCTAGCCAGAGCAACTTTTCTCTAGATACTAAAAGCTTTTTTCTGAAATAACAAATGTATAATATTTCACTCCTTTTTCTAAGTGAAAACAAGAATATGCATGAGTTCATCAAGGTCTTCAACCATCCTCATGTAATCAAAGAGACAAAGTAGGAGGACTTTTACCATCCTATGCCATGAGTTTATACTCAATGAAACATGATTTTGAGTATGGAAAAATATCTTGTAGCAAAATACGGAAGAGAATTAATGTGAGCAAGCTGAAGGTTTATTGAAAGACACAATAATAAACCCAAAGCTTACAAAATATCTTATATAATATTTACCTTCTTCTAGGAAGAGTAGTATGTGGTCTTCCTGTAAAGCATGACTTACAGAAAAAAATTACTTCCCTTCCTTTTATAGTAAACTTTTACACAGTTAAACATAAAATACAACTTGATCTATGCCTAACTATTGAAAGTAATCATCTTAAAAAGGGCTATGTGACATATTGGAAAATAGTGAGGTGACATTGGTCTCTCAGAGGTAGAATCCTTATTTAGCTTTTAATCACCAACAGCACCGAACTTTTAAAAAATTAAAAAAAAATTGGCATAAAATTTATAGTTGATATGGTAACTTTCTTGTATTAGTTCACTCATTAGTTGAAATGCATTTATTGCTATCTGGTATAATTTGCCAGTGCCATATTACTTCCATTAAATCGAGTTCAACAAATTAGAAAGTATTATTTATAGGTGATCCTGTATGAGGGATAACTAAAAACAATTGTATTGAATAATATCATTATTAATAGCAACAGTGCCTATCATCCCTTCAAACAGAGACGTTTTCAAGTACATGAGATATAGGAGAGCATTGTAGTTGCAGTCTGAGTACCAGATTACATTTGAAATAAGTTGTGTGGCCTGTAGGAGCCAAGAATATATCAGACCCTAGGCAGAACTGGTAGTAAGTGGTAAAACAAGAGTCACTAAAGTGGACAATTTCATTTTAGAAAAACAAATAGAGAGTAAGTGATAAAAAGATTCAGAGGAAGGCTTTCATTTTTTCTCAAAATTTTAAAATTAAGCCCTTCATCCACTATTTCCCCTGTCTTTATAAAAGTGAATTAATGGAAAAGTACATTGAAAACTAAAATAAAAATTAAGTAATGGAATTGCATTAGAAAATTGATCTAATAGAATTCAAATAACTGTGCCTACCTTCTCAACTTCTTGCTTCTAAATTGTTGGAAACCTCATATTAAAAATTGGTATTGTTGCTTGTTGTTAACAAGAAAGCCAAATAGTAATCTTTGAATGTAAGGATTCCCTTTCCCCATTCCTAGTAATACCTTTCCCTACAACTCCAAGCCTATGGTTTACTTGAAGCTTTTTGGTCAAATATTCTTAAATTCAGTTATGTATAAGAAAGCCATGTATTAAAATCTAATTAGAGCCGGGCAGTGGTGGCGCACGGCTTTAATCCCAGCACTCGGGAGGCAGAGGCAGGCGGATCTCTGTGAGTTCGAGGCCAGCCTGGTCTACAAAGTGAGTTGCAGGAAAGGCACAAAGCTACACAGAGAAACCCTGTCTCGAAAAAAAAAAAAAGTCTAATTAGAAATTTTGACATAGAATTCAGGCATTTGGGATAACATAAATTTTAACATAAAATATATTTCCACAGTAAATGTCATAACAGTATTTCAAAAAAATTATTATATGTAAACTTTTATAATATATTCATTAAAAAGTTTAATTGTATTTGCTAGTTTATTTAAAGGAAAAAGAATAGTATTTCTTTTCACCTATCAAAAAACGTTCCACTCAGCATGAACTGGATTCCATTCTTCTTAAAAGTGTCCACAGTCTTCTGTTTCTTTGACACATTATTTATTCTCATTTTATGAGTTCTTGCATATCACTCTTCTCTCTGCTGAAATCATCCCTAGATCTCATACTTATAATCCTTAAAAATTATATACTTCTTATATAATTAAAGCAGGAACCCTATTTATCCTTGAGCAACCCTGAAAGCATACACTGCTAGTAAACAAATGACCTAATGTCTAATTTCTGGATTTTTTTTTAACTTTGATCTTCCAAGTACTGTTGAACTGTAAGATGGTAAAAGCCAAGTGTTTGCTAATTTTTCTCCTTAGATATCTACCTTTCTGATGTTACCAATAGTCCGTACAGTGGAGACATTATTTCTATGCCAAATACAGAATGGATATATTCTGAACAGGTAGTAGGAAGTAGATTTGACACAGAGTGGAGAAGTATTGGGAAGGTGTCTGAAGTTTAAACGGGACCCTCACCTTTTCAAATGTCTTTTCTATCTGTTTGTAACATCTGATTGAAATCTGAGTAAGAGCTTGCAATATAGACAGATGTTTCACATGGGGAATATCTGATTAGCATAACTTGTCATCCCGATTACCTAGGGAAGGACTAGTTGATCTATTCTGAGTGCCTGTAGACATTTTCTCTTTTATTCTGAGTGCCAAAAGACATTTGTCCTTCTTTTCCTTTTCTGTCAGTATTTCTTATCATATTTTATTTTCCTGTTGCAGTGAAACAAAATATTCTAACTAGAATAGCTTAAGGGAAAAGGGGTTTATTTTGGTTCACAGTTCCAGCTTACAGTCCATCATTCTGGGGAAGTCTCAGAGGCAGAAGCTTGAGGTACCTACTCACATGATGTTATCAGTCAAAAAGCAGAGAGATGTATTCAGGCTACTGCTCACTTCCATTTCTATGGAATAGTACCATTTGCAGGGGGCAGGCCTTTCTACCTCACCATGGATATGTTTGGAGGCCCATTCCCCAGGTGATTCTAGATTTTGATAAGTCAACTACTAACACTAACAATCACAGTACTCTATACCTGAAGCAAAGTTCTTGTATCCATGGAGATTAGTCATATTTACTAATGTAATGGATTTGCAGCTGTTTTATTTACCACTGTGAGGCTAGTTGGTCTTAAAATACTGGAAAAAATCGTTCATGAATAAATAAGCACATAAATAAATACATCAATGATTTCTTGTTGCATTTAAAATCTCCACAAAAAATGTTTTACTCATTTGAAATTAAAAGAACAAATTCTATTTATAATATGAATAATATTCAAGATCATGCCTCTTTTCTGTGTTTCATGAACAAAGAGTCATGACAGCAGAGTAGCCAACAAACTTATTGGCAGGGTCAGCCTGTGTTTAAAAAAATATAAGTAAATGCTTTGAAAGATTGAACTGAGTGTTCAAAAGCTGGAATTAGATAACCAAACCTGTCAGGAGCACAGTGAAGGTCAGTGTGACTGTGGATGAGACTTACCATAGTACAAATGATGCGCAGCATGATTCAGCAGCACTCTATGCACTGCCATTCATCATTGTTAGAACATCTGAGAGGCATAAATGTGATGAATTTATTTCCACAATTTTAGCTATTTCAAGTCATATATCATATGTTGTTGAACAGACAACTCATTTTTGAGTTTGGTTTATGAGAAATAATAAAACATAATATATCCATATAAGGGAAAACCTCTTTGATACAATCTACTTATTTGACTTATTTATGTTACATACTATATTTCCTCATGCACAGTGTTTTTTAAATAATTTTAAATATGCATCTTCAGGATTTTCACAATTACTAGAACATTAGTTTTAGTCACAAACTCAACAAAGGGTATATTATGTATGTTTTCACTTATTTTTTCAAGCTTCATTTAATAATAGTTGACAAAACACATTGATTTTATTAACGTACATCATTCTGGTTTGTGAATCTTGGGTATAATGAGATGAAGTAAATATAATTTAAAGGGAAACTAAGTTTGGATTCTACAAGACCCTTTCTTTTCTAAAAACAAACAAAGCGGTAAGATTCCTAAAGCATGAAAGATTTGAATCAGATGTCATTTGCTTGCCTTGCCTTTCCAGCTTTCATGCTATGACCTAAACTTCACTGTGAATAATTCTTTGTTATCTTTTATCTTCTTGCACTTACCATTAATTTTGAGGTGAAAGGTACAGATTATCATGTCACTTATTCATGTATAATACTGAACTACCAACTATGAAAAGAAAATACAAGTCATTTTTACAAGCTGCATGAAGACTTGAAGTAAAGAGGTGCCTTAGTGAATATATGATAAATGATTTTTAAAGAAGTATTTTCTGTCTGAAGTACACAATATTTCATTCATGTGTTTATAAATAGGAAAGTATAAGCTCATAAAACATCCAACTCCCATCTCTTGCAATTAAAATGCACTTCTGGGAATTCTGGTTTCTTTCCCTGTAAGATTAATTGAGGTAAACTTACAGTATTTAATGTTAAACAGTTACACTGCAACCACAATAGTGGTATCATGCTTTTGTTGGACTTACAGCATGAAGAAGTATTGAATACTCCTGCAAGTGTTCATGTTCATTATGTCATCAACTACTGCATTGTAGTTCAAGAGAATAATAGAAAATCTCTCTTGATGGTATATACCATGCTGCTATCAAGTGGAGGGAAAGAAGTAGGGGGGAAAGTGAGAGATGAGCACACAAACTTTCCAGTTTCTGTTGTGAAATAATGGGAAATGTCATCTGGTAATACAGGAGGGGAAGTGAAAAATTTGGTTGTGGTGAGGGATTAAGAAAATTCAAGTGATGTCTTACAAGAGTAGGTGAGTAACTGCTAAGATCTTCATGCTCTAGTCCTTAGGAATACTTAGAATAAATTAAAATTAAGATGCAGAGCACAGGGATATTTTGATTAAATTAATTGTGGTAGTCACTTTACATTTTATAGGTATATCTCATAATTTATCTTGAGCCCACACAAATTCTGTTTGTTATCTAATATTTTATAATAATTTTTAAAATTCTGGGTATTTAGTACAGTGGAAGGAGTAGTTGCTTATTCTGTATAATGAATCTGTCTTAAATTTGTTAGCACTACAAAAAATGTCTTTTATTCCCAAAAAGGACATTTTGAAATGTAAAACAGGAGATAGGACAAAAATGCTTTACAGACTAAATAATCTTTGCTACATGATATAATTTCTAAACTAGTTGAAACACATTATCGAGAATTTTTTTTTAAAGAATCTTCAAGATAGTATGGGATAGTTGAGACCACCTTTATACCTATAATAATTTTCTCCTGTAAACTTCATGTTGAATAGTTGCTGGTAACAGAATCTCTTCCTTGACAGTTTGTGTCATTACTTCAAAATAAACAACAAAAAAGGAAAGCATTCTTTAATAGCGCAGCAAGTGTTGTGATGGTGTTTTCTACTGTGAGACTAAGACTGGTTTTCATCTTGCTTTATACCCTGTGGAGCTGAACCAAGCCTACAATTCCCATTAACTTCAAAAAGAATCCATACTCAGATCAGCTCCTCAGGGGTGTAGGAGAAGAAAACAAGACTGGGGGTGGGAAGGTATTTTAAAAAGAAGGAATAATAATAAAAGAAATACAAATCTTACTCCTAGCAGGATTCTTTATACTTTAAGAATTATATGTTTTGTTGTTGTTCTCAGAGATTAGTGGGGTTATCATTATTATTTAATGCAAAATTTGTACATGTTGCTCTATGTGAAAAATAAAACAAAGAATGGGTAGGTTAAAAACACATTAGCACAAATATCAATACAAATGTCTGACAAAGCGTTCACAATTAAATGGGCCCTGGCAATAAATATGTTAGTAACAATGGCAATGGATCAATTGTTGTTAGTTTCTTCTGAGACAATGTACATTTAAGCAAAATTTGTGGCACCTTTTTCTGTACCTGAAAAAGATAAAATCTGCCCACATCTTCATAGTAGAATGGAATTTGAACATTGAAATAATCCCTGGAAATATACATTATTGTATCAAATCTGGTCAAGATTAATATTGAGGATAGAATCAAGTAACACATTGTAATCTTTTATACTACCTTCCCATATACTTTCATGGATGCCCTGACACCAAATATGAATAAGTTTTGCTTATCTTATAATCAATTGTAGGGAAAGAAAAAATATTGTTGTGGTTCAAGTGACATATATTAAATGCTTAAACTAAACCATATGGGGAACATGAAAAACTACATGGATAAGAAAGACATGATGGAGTTGGAACTGATGTGATTTTATGGTAAATGGAATGTAATTTGAGAAAAAAGATAAGTGATGAATATATCCCATGGTATCCTATAGTAATTTAAGGATTAAATAAAATATGTATCTGAAGTGCCTGGGAGAAACAAAGTTCCTAAAGAAATTAGCTTCTATTGTTAAAATTTCAGAGGAGTTCGAGTAGAGTTACAAAGCTTTGATTTTGAATAAAACACAATCCATTTTAAATTATCACATGAAAATATAAAAGTTGTATGTGTCATTATAGTACCAGTAATGGTTGATACATGAGATAGAGGATAAAGTATATTTTCTTCTCTTCTTATGGGGTTACTGCTGTACTGTTCACTTGTTTATGTAGACATAAAGAGATTGTCACAATCAGTTACATATTTTCAATATCACTTTCTTGGATTGCTGCATTAGTATCACACTAACTAGTGCAAGCAGACTTGTGAAGTAAGTACGTGAAATAAATGCTTGCCATATAAAGGTGACCTAATGTTAGTAATTTCCATAAGTTTTTAAAATGATTTTCCCTAAAGTCTCTCTTGAGGGATAATTAAGGAAATGTATAAATGGAATAGCTTAGCCATAGAAACTAAACGTGAATTCTACAGCATGGTATAAAAATTATCATCTATATATTTTTCATTACGCTTCTAACCTGATGATAAGTAGCTGTATTCAGTTTTATAGTAGATGCCTTTTACTGCCATATACCATTATGAGAAATCTAATTTTCCATGAGCCACATCAGTCTTTCTTAAGTAGTTAATAAAGATGATAATGTCAATGTACACTACATAAGGGATGCAAGGAAATGGACACAGCCAAAATGTACTGTGCCCTTGTTCTGTTTTTTGAAAAAAAAAATTAGAATTGTCCTACTTATTCCCAATCTTCATCAATATGAATCTGAATGTACACATGAAAACAAATATTTTTGTAGGGCAAAATTAAATGCATATTGTTGTTATGAGGTATATATCTTAAATCAAAATTTTGTGAGGGAAACATGATTATTTACTTAGGAACCTTTATTACAGGAACTGACATTCTTTAAAGTAATAGTAAAATGATAATATTAACAATGGTGATATTTAATAATCCTTAATCAGAATCTATCAAATAGGCTCTATTCTTAGATGTTTCATGTACCATATGATTTAATTCTCTCAATATCACTAGCTTAGAATCTAGTATTATCTCCATTTGGCAAATGAGAAAACTCAAACAGATAGACCTTTAATAACCTAACCAAAATAACAGTTTGTAAATACTGGATTCATAGCCATATGATTTTATTATATTCTTTGCCTACAGAAACCACACATTTAATACATATTATTTACTCCCTTTTCTTTTTAGAATATGGTGGTAAAGTGTTAAACACTAGTGTTACCATCACTTTTCAGGACCATAGAATTGTCTTATTATTAGGTGACAATCACTATGTGTGAGGGATGGTCAGTTTAATTTGTCAACTTGACACGTTAGAATCATTTGAAAAAAAAAGATCTTAATGAAAGATTTTCTACATCAGTTTGGTGTCAGGACATGTGTGTGGGAGATTATCTTCTTTATATTCATTGAGATGGGAAGATCCACTCACTGGGTAGTACCATTCCTTATGCAGGGCACTCAAAACTGTAAAGGAGTGGAGAAAGTGAACTGAGTGCAAGCAGAAATCCATTAACTTGTTGGCTTTACTCTTGGCTATGGATGAACTATTACTAACTTGTGGAGGCTCACAAGTGTTTCCTAGTGAGATCTGAGCTTGCTTTACACAGCAAGGCTGCATTAGAGGATGGCTTGACCATGTGCGTGGTGACCAGGTGATTGGAAGGGTTTGTACTTGGCTGTGCTAGGGGGAGGTCTTTTGCTTCACCCCTTGACATTCCTATAAAAAGCCCTTTTGAAAAGACAAAAGGGGCCTGTGGTTATTGATCCATGCCCTCCTGGGTTTCTATCTGTCTCTCTTCCCTCTGTCTTTCTATGTAAATATTTCTCACTCCTCTCTCCTCAGGAGTACCCTGGGAAAAAAACTGGGAGTGGGTCTCCCACAGAGAAATGGGTAGGCCTCCCACACTAACTGCTCCAACTTCTTGCTTTAATTTCCTCATAGAGACGGACTAAATCCTGGAATTATCAGCAAATTAAACCACTGCTCACTTCCATTTTTTTTTGGGGGGGAGGGTCAGGTTATTTAATCACAGCAACAGACAAATTAAGATACTATATCACTTGTCTCCAAGTCCTATTTATTTCACTATCATTTGAGATTTTTCCAAACTGTACAGAGTCTATGTTATCAACACTTCCTTGAAAAGACTCTTACCATGAAATATAAAATGGCAACACCGAGATAAAAGGAACTGTTTTTCTACAGTAATTATAAGATCATTTAATAAATTTATGTTTTTTAAATCTACAGGATAGGATAGTCATACTCAGTGATTCTCAAATCTTACTTCGTTTAACAATGTGATATTTACTTCCCACTCCCCCTAAATTATTAACTCATGAGAAACAAGTTCTACAGAACATACTATGGAATTTATTACTGACTAATTATAGCTCTTAGTCTTACATATAAGTAAGAGTTTTACCCCTATGTGGGCTGAAGAAGACATACTTGAAAGCAAGACTTATCTGCAGTTCATATGCTTTTAAGTTCTTGCTTTTCTGTCCTTAAATGTAAACTCTCATAATCATCCATCCTTAATATTTCTCCAAACATTCACATATCTATTGAGACTGAACCTCTTCTTCTTCCACCATAGGTTTTCTTGTACTTTATGTTTATTGAGAAAATGATGTTTGGGTGATTTTCGTAAGGACTAGACCCTACGACATTTGGAAAACATTTTGTAATATACCAAAATGCGTTTGAACTCATTAGCTGTTGATCAGTTCCTCAAAATTAGGTTTATGATAATTCTTTGTTTGATTTGCACTAATTACCAATGAGTTATCTGATTTTTCTAGAGAGCCAGAACATTTTCTGATATATAGCTTAAGGTATTTTTTGGTGGAGAAGAATGTCCAAGATGTGAAAGCAAGTACCTACAATTACTCAAACTCAGTCTCTAAAGCAAATAATATTTTTCCTTCCCCCACTCCCAAATCTTGTTTTAATAATAAAATTAATGTAAATGAAATAAGAAATACTAATATGAAATTACTATATAGCATGATTTTCTTTCAAAAGTTTATCCAACTTTGCAGATAAGAATGGAGCTTTAAATAAATGATATAAGGATCTTGTTCACAGCTACGTAGGTAATATATTGCACATGTTTTCTGTGATTTTTTTCAGTAATTGTATCATGCTTTAGTAAAATATTCACCATTTTCAACAAAGAGAAAGTAACATTTTGTTATTTTTGTTAGGATTTTATTTTTTCTGTTACTTTTAAATTTATACTAGAAAAAGGTATTCTAGATTTAAATAAATATAATTCAACATTGCAGTTAAAATACCAAATACTTAATCTGTATGAATAACTCAATATTAAAAAGCAACTGAAGCTCATAAAAGGGAACTTTTCATGTATAGTATTGGAGTTTTAGTTAGGTGGTTTTCAGCTCTTAGAAGGAGCACTATCAGTAAAGATGAGAAAAGGTAATTAAAGCTATAGAAGTATACCTATATCCAAAATGATGATGATTTTCAATAAATAATTAATAGTATGATTCCTTGTGGCTTTTTTAGATATCCTTATTGTTATTTTACCAATCCCTTCTTTTATATTTGCATCCCTCCTCTTTAAAGAGCTCCCCTCTTTCCCTTTTCCTCTATCAGATGGCTTGTATCATGGTATTCCACACTACCCTCCTCCCAACTTCTTTGGTATTTACCTCCTCTCCCTCCTAAAGATCACTCCTTTTCCCATTTCTGCTATTAGATCACTTGTATCCTGCTACTCACCACCAAACCACACAGCCTGTTACTGTTGCCCATGGTTGTCATTCAGAGGTGGAAAGTAAGTTCCTATTTCTGTAGACATCATGCACTTCAGATAAAGGCCCAGAGACCCCTGAGATGGAACTACCTGAATGTTTCCTCCCTAAGGACTAGTTTTTATGGTACCAGAAGGTACCGTGCAAGATTCCAAAGGAGTTGAACAGCTGATAGTCCTACCCAGCTATGATACCTATGAGCCACATCAATGACAAGTGTGGCATGATAATGCTAAGGATGGAGTAGTGTTACGCATAGCTTGGTAATAACCAACAGCTTTCTAATTGGACTTAAGACCAGCTCAACAAGAGGAAAATCATGACTGTACTAGAAGCTTAGCTAATTTCTCAGTGTTAGTGAAATCAACATGACTGCCCAAAAATGAGCTTAAAAAAGGATAATGCCAATGGACAGGGAAATAAAGTGGGCAGGGAATAGTCCACAAAACTTCAACCCTACAAAAAGAACTATAGGCAACTGAGTAAAACTGGGAGCAGGAGAGGTGGTCTTCCTCAAGGAAAAGCATACCACTTGGTTATCCAGTGCCAAATGATCAGCCATAAAAACTTACATACAAGTAACATATGAACTGAACATGTTATATTTAGGAATATATATGTATATATGTATATATATATATACATATATATATAATTGGTAAAAAAACAAAAACAGAATAATTATGTTTAGTTGCTTAATAAGTACTACGAATTAATATAAATTATGTTTGTTAAAAGCAATTGTATCAAAAATAAGCTAAAGAAAAAGTAATGGATTTTAACATGCAATTTCTGCCTTTCCTTTCAACTGTTCAAAATTCCTAATGATTTGAACATCCTAAAACAAAAGTGTAATTTAAATTGCTTTTTGGAATAGAATCATCCTATATATCCCAGGCTGCTCTGAACCTATATAACCTGGGATAACTTTGACTTCTTCATCTTCTTGACTCATCCTTCCAAGAGGTAGAATTACAATGGCATTCCACAATACTGGCCTCTCAAAGTATTATTTAAAAGATTCTAACAAAAGTATCTCCATTTTGCATTTAAATTCTCTCTCTGAAATTATCTATATCTCAAGAGGGGAATATGTTATTGCTACTTCAGACTGGTGTTAAATACTTTTTTCTTAAATTATCCATGACATCACCAAACTGTTAATGTGAAAACTGAAGATTATTTACATTATAGGCTCTGTGGAAAATTTACTGGAGGAGGCTAATAAAGTACATAGTTCTCTGGTAGATATCAAGAATAGAGGATCTGAGTTTTTCTACATGGGTGCATCACTTGGTACAGTTGCATAATTGAAGTCTATCTGTAATGTTGCCTGCTAAATACAGCTCTAGCTAATCTTCAAATCCAAAACTTATTTAAACCAGTAGTATTATCTCTATGTCTAGATAAATAGCATAAAAATATTGAGGTGTCTATTAAGAAAAGTAATTGTTTTCTGTTTGGTTAAGTCTAAGGAGTTTGGATGTTTCTTTTCAAACTTCCCATAGCCTGTAAGAAACAACTGTTTTCACTAACAAGTTGTTTTGAAAAGCCTTGAATTCAAAACTCAATCATGACTCCATCATTTATTAGCTTATGTGCTTTCATGCCATCCTTTTAATTCCTGTCAAGTTAGCTCTCTTAAATAGAATATAAAAATAATACTAATACTTACAGTGTCTACTCTTAAAGTAAAATATTTAAGTGAAAAGTATTTGAAATCACTAGCATATTATTCATATGAACTTAATATTCTTCCAAATAAGTCCATAGATTTTTTTTAACAGTGCTTACCCTGTAGCCTAGGCTGGTTTCCAGCTAGTGATCCCACTGTCATTGGTTCCCAGTACTAAGATTATAGTTGTCCACACAATGCCTTTCCAAGTCCATGATTCTTAAGATTACAACCAACTGATCTTTTTCTGGATATTCTTCATGTTCTCCTCTGGGATTCTTCTCTCAGCAGTTGAATTGATATCTTTGATTTATACCTTTGTACATGGTTTCAGAGACTCTTCTCCTGGTATTCATGAATTTCCTATACAATGTACTACTTAATGTCTTTAAGTTTCCTAGAAATCTTTCATATCTTTGCCTGGGAAGGTCTATAGTTTCACCTGGAGAGTTTATTCATGTCCTTATTTGATGACTGGTAGTTTATACGTAAGAGATTGCTAACCACAAATTAATCTGAAATTCTTGTCATAAGTGTAACTGTAAGCTAAAATGTTCTGGACATAGCATGACTATAATTGCTAGCACATCTTTTACTTTTTTTCTCGGTACCTGTCTGACTAAAAATGATTTACTTTATACCATCTATTCAAATATCTTTTTTATGGTTCAAATATCCATAGTTATATTTCTGAGCTGAAAAGTCAATGCTAGGTTTCAGACCATTTGCAGAGACTAAATGGCTGAGATAAGTTGAGAAAAATGAGTGAGCTAACCTCTATGGGTTCAAGTTATTTTTTTATTTTTTTAATTTTATAATTTAATTTAATTTTACATATCAGCCACGGATTCCCTTCTTCTCCCCCCTCCCGCCCCCCCGCCCCCCCCCACCTTCTCCCCAGCCCACCCCACATTCCCATCTCCTCCAGGGCAAAGACACCCTGGGGAGTGAGTTCAACCTGGTAGATTGAGTCCAGGCAGGTCCAGTCTCCTCCTCCCAGGCTGAGCCAAGCGATCCTGCATAGGCCCCAGGTTCCAAACAGCCAACTCATGCACTGAGGACAGGTCCCAGTCCCACTGCCTGGGTGCCTCCCAAACAGATCAAGCTAATCACCTGTCTCACTTATCCAGAGGGCCTGATCCAGTTGGGGGCTCCTAAGATATTGGTTCATGGTTCATGTGTTTCCATTCGTTTGGCTATTTGTCCCTGTGCTTTTTCCAATCTTGGTCTCAATAATTCTCGCTCATACAAACCCTCCTCTTTCTCACCAACTGGACTCCTGGAGCTCCTCGGGCCGTAAGGCAACTTGAGCGGATCACAGTAGTATTCTATATCCCTCAGGTAAGTGGGCTTTTAAAATTATAATTTTATAACTGAAACCACCTAGAAAAGTAATAATCAAACCATATGACCTATATGCTACAAAATATGAAATATTATTTTGCTATAGACTTAGTTTCTAGTAAAAACATACAAACAGTATTTTCTTATCTTTTGAAAAAAACATCCCATCATTGATTTTAGAGTTAAGTATTTATATTTAAATATATAAAGGATGTGAATGCCTCTGAGTTATGATATAGTATGTCAACAATGGACTGTAATTTTCTCATATGTGGTCATTCAAAGAGAGCATGTAAAAATGTTTGCAGTACAAAGTGTCACAGTCAGCAATTCTTGTATTATTTACTAAGTCCTGAGGATTTTTTAAATAATAACTGATAAGAAAATTTTAATCAAACAGAATTAAGTGAAAATAGAATTATTTTCAAAATGGTGCTTGCAAAGTAAAATATCCATGACTCAAACTCCGTGTTTTTAATTTGGAAGAGAATTTTTTAATGCATCATGTATTTATATAACTATAACAACAAGAGCAGACAATAATTAAAAATAAGACTAATGCTGAAAAAGCTAATACAAGCTGAGCATAGTGGCACATGCCTTTAATCCCAGCACTTGGGAGGCAAAATCATGTGATCTCTGTGAGTTTGAGGTCAGCCTATTCTGTCTACATAATGAGTTCTATGACAGCCAGGACTGCACAGTGAGGCACTGTCTTGAAAAACCAATACTAATACTAATACTAATACTAATAACAATAGTTTATACAGAAGTCTTTTTTAAAGTACCACAAGAATTTCTGCTACAAAAAGATTAAACTTATTTCAACTATGTAAAAATCCAAAAGTTATCAGTTGGTGGACTAATGAGATTGAAATATGCATGCTGTTGATCAAAACTCAGTTTGAACTAACAGTATGGTATAACTTTTTTCCATATAGTCTATGTGTTCATCGTTTTAAATATTATATTTTGTTGTAGAACAACAGCTACACCTGAGAACTACACAGGAAGATGATGTGTATGACTCCACACATGTTATTCCATTATTTTTTTTCTTTCTTTTTTTTTGTTTTGTTTTTTTTGTTGTTTTGTTTTGTTTTGTTTTGTTTTTTCGAGACAGGGTTTCTCTGTGTAGCTTTGCGCCTTTCCTGGATCTGGCTCTGTAGACCAGGCTGGCCTCGAACTCATAGAGATCCGCCTGCCTCTGCCTCCTGAGTGCTGGGATTAAAGGCGTGCACCACCACCGCCCAGCCTCCATTATTTTCACTAAGTTGTGTCTTCATCATGTCTCAGTTTTCTGATAGAAATATGCATATGAAATAATTCCATTCATGTCCTGTAGTAGACAAAGTCTCATAAACAGTCATAAAAATTAATTAGTTATTTAGACTTTTTCTAATGGAGTTATGGGTCTTAAAACTTTGGAGAGACCAACAACCAATTTTCATTTTCAGTCTACTCTTACCTTCCTCTTTCTGGGATGAGTGATGCTTCCAATGGCTGAGAGAGCAATGCACATTTCCCTGATAAATTGATTGTTCTTGTTCCAGTAACATGTGTTTTGAAAATGTGGCAAACTCTTTGTCTCTGATGTAGCTTCATACTGAAGGTCAATATATTCATTTTTCTCTAATTTAAGTAGACTTAGCAAAGCAGTAACAATGGATGTATGAATATGGTAGTCTGAAATTGCCATTCAAATTTTTAAAAAAAGCAATTTCTATTCTTTACCCTTATTTACCATTTAACAATATTTTATTATATATATATATATATATATATATATATATATATATATATATGGTCTTTAATATTTCATGATAAAGCTTTTCATTATGTGCATGTTCTTATATTAACTCACTTGCAGATATTTTTTAAATAAAGACTATAAAAATAAAAGTTTTTGAAAGGAACCATAATACTTCCTTTATATACTTATTTAAGCAGCAAGAAATGGAAAATATTTGGTACTTTTTTACAATCTTCTCTAACAGGTGGTCACATATATTAGTCAAAAATCAAGGTTGCTGCCAAAATTTAGAATCATTCTGTTGCTAAAATTCTGAGGTTGCAATTCCTTTGCAATGCTTCTAGCCAATGACTGGCAATGTGAAGTGGGGCTATATGTGGGCAATTTTTAGTGCTCATTTCATTAAGTAATACTCACCATTAGATGATTTAGAGGTTTGCTGTTGTTATTTATATTCTATTTGAATATTAAATCAGATATTTATATCACATTTAAGATAAACACAAATAAATAAACAAATAACTGCAGTCATGACAAAATGAAAGGAGTACTGAAAATGAATTTAGGTATTCTGGATACACAGAATATTCTGGATACCACAGAAGACATTCTGTGCTGATATTTTTCAGCTAAGCAAAATATTTAAATCCTTATCCTTGATCTGCTTTCTTTATGTAGGAAACTGAGGACAGTGGTTTCTGTTTGATATTGTTGGTAGTATAAAATCTAAGTTATCCATATTAATATTATTTACTCTCAAAAATATCTACTTGCTATTTTTTAACTTTCTACATACATGAGTATTGATATAGTATGATCTAATACATTGAAGAAATAAAGCTACCAAATGATCTGATATCCATTTTCCACATAATTTTAAGTGAGCCAAGGAGTAGTTTTTTTAATTCTGTTATTAAAACCACATTTTGTGGTGTTCAGAAGTATGTTAAGTAATCTATTAAGTTACCTCTTACAATATCATACAATATTAGTGCTTAAGGTGGCTGAAGAGATGGCTTAGTTTTTAAGAGCACACATGGCGGATCATGAGTACCTATTAACTCCATTTTCAGATGATATGATGCCCTTTTTTGACTTCCAAGAGTACTAGACTTGCATGTCATACACATACATACATGCAGACAAAACACACACACACACACAAATGAATAAAACTAAAAAATTATCATTTAAATGAGTGAAAATTATGGATTTGGTTAATGACAGTGAAAAGTAGGAGATTTCATTACCAAAAGTTGTTAGCTTCCCAATCCCACAATATTATAAGTTTTTCTTATACCAAGATAATTTTAATGTGATTCATAATATCATTTATTTAATAATAAACTAAGTATTGCTAATTATTGAGGTATTATAGTTGCATATCCAACTCCATTTGCAAGGATTTTTACTAAGTATCTGGTAGAATGAAATGGTTACTTCAATGTTTATTTTAATAAAAGTTAGGTAAATAAAATGCTAATAATTAAGATTATTATTTTTATTCAACAGTTTGATCATCTACTTTCTTATACCACCAGAATGTTAAACTACTAAGAAAGCATTTCTATTAGATACACAGTATACATGATGTTAGGAATGAATTTTTGTCCTGTACATGTAACCATCATCTTCTCTCTCTTATTCAAAAAGAACAAAGTATTTGGCATGAAATATCAACCCTACCAATAGAGCTATTGAAAATTCTTAACTTCTGCAAAAGAGATAGTTTTCTCTAAGATACAGTCCCTGGTAAGATGAGCACATTCCATACAACCAAGAATATATGGGCAGCACAAGTTGGACTTGAGAGGTTTTTTTTTTTTTTTCTTTAGGACAAGAGACATAAAGTTAGGTGGATATGGAAGGGGGGATAGATTTTGGAGGAGTTGCTGGAGTGGTGGTAAATATGATCAAAGCACATGATACAAAACTAAGAACTAATAAAATGTTTAAGTAAAACTAAAGGATCAAAGTACCTAATGTATCTCTAACTACACCTCATACTTCTCACAGTTCTCGTTTCACTCCAGGGATGCTGGCTCTCCTGTTCCCTTAATAAGCTCTATGTGATCTACCCAAGGCAGTTCACTTTTAGTATTCCTATGTTAGAATTCTCTTCCTCCAGGTAGCCCTTCTTCCATGTTCTACTCTTCTCTAACACTGATAAACTCCAAAATTGCTGTTGTCACTCTAATTCTTTAAGTTTTTTTTTTTCATATACTAATCGCCAGTCTTTTTCACCTTCTAGTATACTAAAAGTCTCTGACACTACCTACCTGGGTTTATTATGATAAGAATAAGCAGATTATAGCATCCAAGAAACAATGATGAAGCTATGATATTAAATTTGTCATCCAAAAGAAGTATCATGACATCTTGATTTATTCTCAGTAAGGATTTGAAAATAGGAGTCTCAGAACTGACATTTAGTTATCAATAGGTAGAAAGATCTCACAGCTGGCAATTAGAAGAACATCAGAAATGCAGTTCAAGCTTCAGTTGAATAACAGCCTGTATGATAAATGCTACAACCCAGATGATGTCAGTTACCATTGACACACTAAAATTCAGGTGGTAAGAAAACAGAGAATGATCCATTATATTCATTACAATTGAGAACAGAAAAAGAGAAAAATGAATAAAATGTTTCTAAAGAATAATCTGTAACTCTGCTTCTCCTCTTTTACTTGGTATTAGGATCATCTGCAGAGGATTTTTGCAAATGCACTGAATTGAGAAGTTTGAGTTTTAAAAGTTCATTTGCTTAGTTCACATTGTAAGACTCAAAAGGTTTAGTCTTAAGATGGCAAGAATTCTGAGTCTGAAGGAAGAACCAAGAAGCTTCTGTAACAAGAATGATGCATAATCTGAGAGGTAAATTGATATTTTGAAAGGAGTGAAATAACTTTAAATTGATCCTTGCACACTGAACACCTTGAAGGAATGTTTCAGCAGTGGCTATGACACCCTATCCTCCCTTAATCAATTTACCTAGCACATAGCAAATAAGGGGTACTCCGTTATATATATTTTTGAGATAACTAAGATTGATGCCAAATGAATAGTTTATATGTTGAAACAAATATTTTTGCTGTGGATATCGATCACTGTGTATGCTATGAATGTGTTACTCTGATTTGGTTGATAAATAAAATGCTGATTGGCCAGTAGCCAGGCAGGAAGTATAGTATAGGCAGGACAAGAGAGAGAAGAATTCTGGGAAGTGGAAGGCTAAGTGAGGAGACACTACCAGCCACCACCACCAGGAGAAGTAAGATGTAAAGATACCAGTAAGCCACAAGCCAGGTGGCAAGGTATAAACTTATAGAAATGGGTTAATTTAAGATATAAGAATTAGATCGCAAGAAGCCTGCCACGGCCATACAGTTTGTAAGTAGTATAAGTCTCTGTGTGTTTCCTTGGGTCTGAGTGGCTACAGCAGTGGGTGGATACAGGAAAACTCCAACTACAATTTTTCTCACTGTCCTGTAACAAAAGTAATAGAAAAGCTTTTCTTTCAACATCATCAATATTTACTTACAAAATTAAAGAACTTTGTTCTGCCTTTGCCTAAGGTCAATATTGGCAAAAGGATTGGGATGTTTTTCCAGTTTCTGCTGAGAACAGTTTGCTGCCCTTTTTTCTTAATGAGTAAAACATCATCATCTATTCAGAAGACAGTGTCTATTCTGCTCTTCTATTGGTAATTAACTACAATCTATTATGTTTCTTGCTATCACTTCAGGTTGCTTCTGCTCTTTATTCTCAGTTCTTATCTACTGGGAAATATTTAAACTATGAATTTTTCAAGTAGGTCTCAAAGCTACAAAGAAAATGACACATATAAACTTATTACACATTGTAGATGTAACCAACCGTCTTATTAAATAAGAAACACAGAACCAATGCAAAAAAGAAAGCCAAGAGGTCAGAGTTAAGAGCTAAAACCTTACCCATCCTCCTGTGGTGGTCCTACCTCTCCAAAAGAGAGCTACTTCCATTGTTAAAGTCTTTATATAGACTTTCTGTTCTGCCTTCTCATTGGTTGTAAACCCAACCACATGACCGCCTCATCACTGCCTGTCTGTACAGACCTCCAGGTCTTCTATGGTTGGTATTGAGATTAAAGGTGTGTGTATCCAATGCTGGCTGTATCCCTGAACACACAGAGACTTACCCTGCTCTGCCTACCAAGTGATGGGATTACAAGCGTATGCCACCACTGCCTGGCTTTCCTATGGCTTGCTAATAGCTCTGACCCCAGGGCAACTTTATTTATTAACATACAAATAACATTTTAATACAAATAAAATATCACCATATTTCTCCTTTTCTATTTTAATAAAAAGAAAAAAGGAAAAGCTTATAACTAACATAAGAAAAACTATATACAAAAGTGCAATAATTATATACAATATGTACAAGCAATAAATACCTAAACAATGTCTAGTCCATTTGTATTTGACAAATTCAGAGAAAATAATTCCATTATCTATCCTATTGTATCTAATTCACTTTCTATCCTAATTAATCTTCAACTATAACTAACAAATCTTCAACTCCCTCAGGGACCCAAGAAGGAAATAATATTTGCTAACAAAAATAAAAACAGAAAGTGCATGCAAGCAACTTACAAAAAATTGTGAGTTGACAGAAACAGCCAGCTGCCTGGACAGTCATCTGAGGTTTCTCCGCAGTGTTGGGGCATCATCTTCAGCCTATAGGCTTAGCATATCTGACAGATTCATTTGTGAAGTAGAATGTACACAAGGTCAACAGTTCAACCTCATATTGAGTGAGAGCAATCCATATACCAGAAACACCTGAATTCCACTAGTGTCATGCCATGATTCAGGATTTTAAATTCTGAAAATTGTTGATTTTTTTTTAATTCAGCTGTCCATTCTTCTTGGCTATGTGTGTGTGTGGCTTCATCTCAGCATCCCTTTCTTCTCCACATCCCTCTATTAAATGCCATTCTACTATTGAGAGGCGTGAGCTTAATTACTCTTCAAGAATAACTGTTTCAGCTGCTGTTCCATTGCACATCAGAAGCCATCGGCCCACTGCCTGTTCAGCTGCCTTCGAAGAAAAGGGCACTGTACCTTTTCCGGATTGCAAAGGCCCCTTCAGGCATGGTGCCATATTGTCCTGGCTTCAGAAGATGCCTTTTGATAAAGCCATAACCACACTTGTTTTGTCAAGAAATAGTAGTCCTTTGTTTCATGTCCTGTATGTCCTGTTTGTCAACAGTTGATTTGAGGATACTTTGTTGTCCAGTGGCTAACTTTTGCCACAATGAAAGTTAACTCCAATTGCAGTTTTTTTCAATGCCCATATTTTCTCTGAAGTAGATTGGTACTGCCAGGAGCCAACATGTCTCATAGTCATAACAAAAAAGAAAAATTATCTAAGTTATTATAACATTTTAAATGCCATACTCTGTAGATCTCTGAGGGGTTTGAAGATAACCTGTCTATCTAAAATATATCTGCTCAACCTTAAAAACATACCTAATATGACTACAAGTTCTATTATAATGTCTAACTACTAACTTTCATTTCTTTATATCCTAATAGTTGGTAATAATAACATTCAAGGATCAGAAAATTGCATTGCATTGTTAAATGAACGGTATAAGTACAACTAGAAATATATATATATATATATATATAGCATTTTCTAACAATATCAATTTCAATATATATAATTTGTATACAATATAAAATAATCCAATCCAATGTAAAGTATTTAAACTAGTAATTGTCTTTTCTTTTTTTAAACAATAACCTTAAATCTAATCTCCTTTGCTTAGCCTTTTTCCTAACCCTTGACAACACATTCCTAATGATTAGTCCATTGATATTCTTATATTGCATCTAAGCTGCTTCTATGAGCTCTATAATATCTACCATTCTTATTACACTAGCTTAAGGTCAATCTAGTTCACACTTGTGCAAAGTAATACTAATAATTTCATTATGTTACTTTTGCACATTTCTAATTATGTTGAAATTTACTTGTATGATTTTTTTTCTCCATGACCATTACTGTTGTTTGAACATGACCTTCAATGTTGTGTTTGTCATGGTTACTACATTATTCAAAACTGAGAATAAGTATATGAATGCCATCATCCTAGAGTTTTATATCTCAAAATCTACCTACACGTGCTACCAAGTTTCAACTTTCCTTATGCTCTCTGGTTTTATTACTGGCACTAGAAGATTTCATATTGGTCTTGAGCTATCTCTTGTGTGTGATATACGTCCCTTGGCCTGCTCTGTGATATGCAAAAAAAATAGCTTGTGACCTGAGTGAGTTAAGCATAATTCTTGACATAGTTCTTGACAGTGCCAAACTATGTGGGACTAGAAAGATAGCTTAGGTGTTAAGAACAAACCCATGCTGCTTTGTTGTATGTTCAGCTTCTAGCATCTACCTTAGGTGATTCATACTTAACAGCCGATAGTTTCAGGGTGTGCTGATTAGTATTTTTTAATTCTTTTTTTTTTTTTTGTCTAATTGACACAAGCTAGACTCATCTGGGAAGAGTGAACCTTAACTGAGAAAATACCTCAGGTTAATCTGTAGGCAAGACTGTGGGGATGTTTTCCCAATTAATGATTGAGGTGAGAAGTCCTTGCCCACTGAGAACAGTGACACCCCAAGGCAGGTGGTTCTGGGTTGTATAAGAAAGCAGACTGAACAATTGATAGAGAGCAAGTCACTGAGTAGAGTTTTTCCATGACCTCTGTTTTTGTTCCTGCCTCCAGGTTTCTGCTCTGAGTTCTTACCCTGAATTCCCCTGCTTATGGGCTGTGATAGAAACATGTAAGCAAAATGAACCCTTTCCTTCTCAAATTAATGTTCTTCATCACAGCAATAGAAAGTAGAGTAAGACAGGCTTATGGCCTCTGTGAGCCCCTGCACTCTCAGTTATGTACATACCTATACATAATTAAATTTAAAAACGAATCTTAAAAAAACTATTTAAAATGGTAATTGATTTTATTCCTTCCATAAGTCCTGTTTTCTACAGAAATAAAAGGTATATCTTTGTTAATAAAACACAATCCTTTTTTTGAAATTCAGACAAAAGAAGAAAGTGAAGGTCTCATGTTCTCGGAAATGTTCTGTTATTGATTTTAAGTATCAAAAGCCAACCAGGAAATAGGGAGTTACTGAAAATAAAAATGCTTTCATCAAGTATATCAAACATCTATTGTTGTAAGTGGACTGTGCTTCTTTTATTATATACCCAAAAGGGCCTTTACTCTTTGTGATGGCATAAGCCACTCAAAATGCCTGTGACTATCTTTGAGTATACAATTTCTATTGAACTGGAAGCATTCAGTATACTCTGGCCCTCCACTATTCAACATTTGAAGTAAAAATTAAATTGACATCATGATGAGTCTTTGGAAAAAACTAACCTAACAGGCGATAAGCATAACTGTACTTATCATACTATGGGCAGGTGTTTATGCTGATAGATTTTATAGGAAGATCATCTGAATGAGACTCATCTTAATTCCCAAAGTGATTTGACCCAAAGGTGTCTAATTGAAAGAATGATACAGAAAAAGGAAAATCCAGTAAAATGTTTTGTTTGTTTTTTGAGACAAGGTCTCTATCGTACATGATAGCCTCAAACTCACTGTGTAGCTAAGTTTGACTTTGAAGTTCACATTTTCTTTTCTTACTGCTACCCTGTCCTGAGTGCTACATTCACTGGCATGTACCACTTCTCCTGGCTTCAGTCAGATAATTTGGAAAGGCTTTCTTTAGAGGGAAGCTTATTGTATACATGCAGATAATATCTAATGGTAAGAACATGAGTAGACAATACTCAAATTTAAATGCAGTTTAGAAGTCTATATTAAAATAGAAGGCCATAATAATAGGAAAAGCAATCAACTGGTTACAACTAAGGTGTAAGAATTAGGCCAAGTATTAAAATTCTGATGACTATAATCCTGAGGTGTGGAGAAGAAATCTAACCAATAAAGAATATTTACCTACAGGCCTGTAGTTCCAGGTAGAAGGCAGGTGGAAACGGGAAGAACCTTAGTACTTAATTTTCTGACAGTCTAGCCAAGCTGGTGAGCTCATGGATCATTCTTGTGTAAGAAGACAAAGTGGAAAATGATTAAGTAGAGATATCTGATATTGACCTCTGACCTCTCTATGTACAGACACATGCATCTTCACCCACACACACTTGCATACACTCATACACATATATACACAAAAAAGCAAGAAAAATGTCAGATGGGAAAATATAATAATTAAATTAGGCTTGAATTACCAATGAATGTAGAATTATAGACAAGATTTAAAAAAGAAAAATTGGTTCCATGGCTGGGGACGTAGCTCAGTGCTTAATAAGAGCCTTGGCTGAGAAAGCATGAAGACCTGAGTTCAAATGCCTAGCACCCACATAAACAACCAGGAATGGATGCATGTCTGTTACCCCAGTGCCCGTACAAATAGAAGGTTTACTTGATTTGCTGGCCTCCACCCTACCATTAGATTCAGTAAGTGATTCTGTCTCAAGGGAATAAGGAAATCACAATCTATTTCATGTTGTTATGTACCCAAAGTTCTGTTTAAATACAAAAAATCTCCATGAGACTTTTCTACATTCCTTGTCTACATTTTGTTCCATGTTTTACATCTTTTATTTTTCTAAGATGTAAGGGTGAACACAATCTGTCTTGTATTGGTTACATTGGACCTATCTGCCTTTTAAATCTATTTGGAAGTGCTTGGGATAAGAGAAGGAATAAATCTTTATCATTTTCATCTTTAAAATATTACATAATAGAAAGTCACACATAATAGACAGTAATAAATAATACTTTAATTGAAGACTATGAATAATGAATAATAGCTGTATTAAAATAAATTATAGTAACTTGCAGGGTCCTCAGATGTCCAGAATTACTGATGAATACAAAATCATATATTTGTTATTTTAGTATTTTTGTTAATGGTGTCACATTTACTCTTTTGCATGTGAATCAAGGATACCAACTAATCATTCTTATTTTGCATAAGGGTATTTAAATTCCAAATCCACAAAGTTAAGCAAACAGGTTTCTATTAGGAATTTCATTGTCAGGAAGTGAGGAAAGCCAAGAAGAAGGACGTTTTAGTAGATACAGCCCTCAAAGGCCTATCAGAGCAATTAGCATCTGTATTATCATTAGCACTAACAGGAAGAGTTTCACAATTATTTTTCATCCACTTTAATAAGGCTTTATTATAGAAACCCTGAGGTATTTTATACCTCACGTGGAAGAGCATAATTAGACACAAATTTATAACAGGTGATTGTGAACCTGTTCTTTGCCTGGCATTATGCATCAAAATGTATCTGCAACTGCTGTAACTAATCTTCTAAAATAATTGGTAACCAATCTGCACACCATTTCCCACTGTCTGATATACAAACCATTATGAAAGCAGCCAGGTGCAATTCTTTTACAGCTCCTCCAAACACTATTGAGCATCTAATGACCTTGACAAAATTATCTTCATTAGCGTCTTGAACACTAATCCACTTTGTCTTGGTGAGGGTATTTTGTAATAAAATGAGTTTTTGGTAATATACATCATTGTGTTAGGTACATTGCCCCTCAAATATTTCCTCTTATAACTCTTCAGTTTCTCTGTGATTCAGCAATTTAATTGATAAAATGCTTTATTAGCAAACTTAGAATAATATATTTTTAATTTATCTTACAGAAGAAACAATATTATTTACAAAATAACCTGAAGCAATCTATATTTTCCTAAAGGTATACTTATATAAAAACTCTGTCATGAACTCTGAAATAACAACACAGGGTTTTTCAAGAAAAAAAAATCTTATCTATTCCAGCCAAACATTCCTACTTAACTTTCAGTGCCCTAAATTGAAGATGGATTGAAAAATTGTATTCTCCTGGTAATAAAATTTCTGTTAGTAAGCAGCAATACAGAAACAAAGCAGACTTCAACTTCTAATAAAAACAGATATGCTTTATGAAAAAAAGTGGCTAGAATCCCTATTAGAATATTCATATACTATTCTGGATAATTGGGAGAATGAAATGATAAAAAAATACCTTGTGCATTTGAAATATTTTCTTTAGACATTGATAACCATTACTGCCACCTTATTTTTTATTGTAATTGTAAGTAATGATACGGACCTACACATACCATGATACGAGCTGGTTGTTGAAAACATACCATGATAAAATTCAGGCAAGGTTTTCAAGCTTTTAGCTGAGACGGCAACAGAAGAGCTATATACCTAACTCTCCTAGTGCATTATATTGCTTTTACTAACACAGAGCAACATCTTTCAGGAAAGGCACTTAGGTAAATGAAAACTGAGTTGTTCAAATTACTTTAGCTCTGGAGCTTTATACCTCATGCCTTTCTACTCTGTCATTTGACCTTCATATCTCATCTCAGGCCTCTAGCTTCATGTTTATGTCATTTCATGACCTTTAATTCATTTCATTTATTTTTCCCTCTTGTCTATTCAATGATTCACATCTCTGAAATAATCTACAAGCAGCATATCTATTCATCCATTGTGATTTCTGTAAAAGCTGGTCCGGGAAGACCTCAACATTTCATAGAGTATTATTTAGAGGATTGGATCATGCATTTGCTATTACTAAACTATTCAAACAAACTGTTTATTTTAGAGGGATAATGCAATTCTAACAACAATGTTGCCCACAAGATAGACTTAATCTCATCAAAGAATACGATTGAAAATTACTTTCTTCAGAGATGGTTTGTTCCATACAATCATTTTATAGATTATAAAATTGACCAATCCAAGGGAAAAAACAACACAAAGGTTAAAATATGACATAGCTAGAGATGAAAGTAATAGGTAGAGATGAAAGTTAATACAAAATCTTTATGCTTTTAGTTTTGAGCTTGTCATACTGTGCCATGATGTAGCCTGTATCAAACTTAAAAACTCCAATTAAGTCTAGGAGGGCTTCTTTTCAACCCTGCCAACTATTTCCCCTAGTTAAATATGATGCAAAAATATGACCTATGGTGATATTTTATTTGTATTAAAATGTTATTTGTATGTTAATAAATAAAGTTGCCCGGGGGTCAGAGCTATTAGCAAGCCATAGGAAAGCAGGGCAGTGGTAGCGTACGCTTGTAATTCCAGCACTTGGTAGGCAGAGCTGGGTAAGTCTCTGTGTGTTCAGGGATACAGCCATTATTGGATACACATGCCTTTAATCTTAATACCAATCATGGAAAACCTGGAGGCCTATACAGACAGGCTGTGAGGAGGCGGTCATGTGGTTGGGTTTACAACCAATGAGAAGGCAGGACAGGAACTCTATATAAAGACTTTAACACAGGGGTAGCTCTGGTTCGGAGAGGTAGGACCACCGCAGGAGGAAGGGTAAGGTTTTAGCTCTTAGCTCTGACCTCTTGGCTTTCTTCTTTGCATTGGTTCTGTGTTTCTTATTTAATAAGAAGGTTGGATACATCTACAATGACCAGTTTGTAAATGACAAAAGGTGTTTACAGAATATTGAAATATCCTCCAAAATAGTATTTCTATTATATAAGATGCATCATTATCACCTTCCCCTTATGTTTCTTATCATTTTATGACAGAAATTTTTCCCAGGTATTTCCTCACTAAATGACTTCATCTCCAACTCTGATGCCGCTTGTGAAAGTTTTGTTTTGCATAATATCTTGATTTAAAAAACAGATGTAAACTTTTTTTCAGTTAATAATCAACTCCTACCAGAAATAATCCCTAAAGGTTTTGTAGACAGATGGAGATTAATAATTCATTCAGACAGCAGGAATAATGATGAAGTCATCTAATCTTCACTAACATTTCTCCTTACTGTTAAATTTATTGGTACAAACGAATCAAGAATTAACGTCTTTCCTGAAATAATACGGGTTTCTTGACTTTTGTTCTACTGTTCACTTGTCTTTATCTTCTTTTTTGAAATGGCTTCCCTTTTGATACTTACACAGCAGATTAATTTGGAAAGTTTACAGTATCACAACCACATCACTGTATTTGGTACACTACTTTATAAATTCAGTGCTTGAGTAACATTACCTTGACTAGTATTAAATTATGTTTTGATATTTATGATCATAGGAAATCATTTCTGTTTTAGCCAAGTTGTAAGTATCCCAAAGTGATCTGCTTCTCATTTATTTTTCATAAGATCTATGCTCTATAATTATATGGAACTTGCCAAATGGTATGCTTATAAATTAAATAAAAATTTTCATATCTATATATTTTTTAAAATGAGAATGACAAATTTTAATTGATGATCTATTTTTTCTTTACTACAATTTTTTACATGCAGTATTAAAATTTCTAAGGATTGGAAATAGGATGCACTATCAGTGCTATCTGAAGAGCCCACGTGTATCTGATAGTATGATTAGTGAAAACTAATGCACACAATAAGTATGGATCAAACATTTTTCAAGAATGACAAAACAAACAAATACTGACAATCAAGAATGACTATTTTTTAAAAAAAAAGCTATAAAATTTGTTGCTCATTTTTATACCCTAGTAAATTTTAGACATTCTGTGCCTGAAATACCTTTCCTATGTCTAATTATTTTCTAATTTTTGTTCCATGTAATTTGATCAATGATTGTATCATGAGGCAGTTTATCTTACTATTAAGAATTTTTTTATTCATTTTACATATTGATCACAGATCTCCCTTTTCTCTCCTCCCTCTCCCCAGCCTTCACCTCTCAACCCATCCCCCATTCCCTCCTCAGGCAAGGTAAGGCCTCCCATGAACCTGGTACATTCAGTTGATCCAGGTCCAAGCCCATCCCCTTGCCTCAAGGCTGTGCGAGGTGTCCCACCATAGGTAGTGGACTCCAAAAGGTCATGAGGCAGTTTTAATATTGGATTCAATAACTTTGAATCCAGATGTTCATGTCAAAACCCAAATCATCTATTGCTTAGCTGAATGTCATTGGAAACCAATTAGTATACAGAGAGTCCCCAGGGATACGTACCCAAAACAAACAAAAAGGCTACTGCTATTGTTTTTGGTTGTCCACCATAACTAAGTAGTAGGAACCTATTGATGAAGATATCACATATTTTGAATGTTGTACTTAGAAACTAAACCTTTAAATGACTAGAAAATCTTCTCCCTGTTGGCTACCATACATAGTCAGAAGGTGCTATATGAGTTTCTTTGGAGAAAATATACTTCACGCTGCAATAAAATCCTGCCCTACAATATGTTCCCATTGTTATACTAGAGACATGGTGATTATGACCATAACCAACCACTTCCTGATTCGATATGAGGCCTGAAACTGTAGTGGATATTTGATTCCTCATTTTGTACTGATGGTTAAAAGCCCAAGACAGGATAGAGCATAGGTCCTAATTTGGAATCTTTTTGTTGTCATATTACTTTCTAAATATTTATGTCTATACCCATAAATTGGTGCTACTCTCAACAGTGTACTAAGAAGACCCTTTTTTCATTAGCTAGTAGGTAATGCAGAAACTCAAGACTGGTAAAAGTGCTGAATTATAAGCAAATCTGAGTGCTTAGCTGAGGACGTATCCCTTAAACAAATCTCTCACCATCTAAGGCTCTTGGAACATTGTGGGATAGGGATGGGAAAGAACATATGAGATCTCAGATGGGAGGAGAGCTGTGAACTGCTGTCTTCTGG
This sequence comes from Peromyscus californicus insignis, assembly GCF_007827085.1. NCBI lineage: Eukaryota > Metazoa > Chordata > Mammalia > Rodentia > Cricetidae > Peromyscus > Peromyscus californicus. Next base: position 70,143,017 of record NW_026294391.1, on the reverse strand, counting down.
AAAAGACAAGGCTTTTGTCCACATCAACTCAGATAAGTGTTACTTGCATAAGACCTGCACAAGATCAATTCAGTCAGTATTCCAGCATGGATGAATGAGGGGCTCACAAAGCCCAAACCCTGTCTGAGAATATTGTATTATTTGGATTTCATTAAAGAAAGAACAGAAGATTTTTATTTCTATTTGCTGTAATTACAGGAGGTAACTTTAGTCACTCTTCAGTTTTTCTAAGGTGGAACTTGTGATAAATTAAACAAAGATTATAAGAATATTCACTGCTGAATTTTCTTTCTAAATGTTAAACTTATATTAATTATGAATTGTTTATGGAGCCCATTAATTATTTAAGAAATTAATAATTAACATACAGAACATACATATTTTGGAGGCATAAAAATTTTAACTCCCCAATTAACTATATGTCTATTATATATTAACTGAAACATGTGTTGGCACCTATTTTTTTGCATTATTTTTCATATATTCCTTTTTTGACCTAGTAAGTACATATATATTATACATAAAACTCTATGCTTAATAATTTATACATATTATTAGAAGAAGATGAGACTCAGTATTTATACTTGATAACACTAAATGCATTTAAAAATACTTACTTGAAAAATTCTACATATTTTGATTTTCAGTAATACTGAGTATGTTGATCCAGATATGCTCTCTCCCACAATCCTTGCTACAACATTTTAAGATATATATTTTATAAAGGCCATAAACTACTGGGAACATGCTCCATCTCTTGCACCTGGAGGCAGGAGAAAGAGTGTTCATGACCAGAATTAGCTACATATGAGATTGAGGCTATCCTCGGCTACATTGAGTGCTGTTCTTACCCCTGATAACTCAAAGCTATAAACTATGTATTTATAAGTCTTCTTGCTGTAGTCTATACACATAAAAGTAAACAAAAGTGGTTCCTTCAGGCTGTGTTTTCTCTCCTGTGCCAAGGATTTTCAAATAGCACGTAAGAATAGCAAGTTAATATCACAATGGGCATTCAAGGCATATTTAAATCAGTATTTATGGATCATTAAATCAGAGCATGACTTTCAGTATGCTCACTCAAAATATTTACTTCTGAGGAATTCACATAGCTTTAAGAGGCTACTTTCTGTCTCAGGAGAAAAGCCAGTTAATAATGAAAGCATAGACAATATTGGTCAAGATACTGGTCAAGTGTTACTTGTCAGTGTTTAAGACACAAGGACACACTGTTCATGTAGAGTGGTTTATATTTCCTATGTGAGAAGTAACTATTGACTTCTCTGCAAAGAAATCTTTACAGACTGGCCAATAGAGGTCATCTCCTTTTGTTTGTACTGTTTCCTTTCCCCCACATTTGCTATCTAACCTCTGCCCACAGATAGTAAATATCTCAAATTAGTGTGAAGAAATTTTATTTCTAAAAAGGGACCAAGTAATTTAAAAAATCTATTATGGATTAAACTTAATACTGCAAATTAATTGCTTCCCCTTATTTGTCTGAGGTACCCCCATTCTCTCACTCAAGCATAAAACTATATAGTCCATACCCTTTGAGCCTTATGCTTAGATAAGGGATTACATAAATAAGTATTAAAATTTTATCTTGTCCTCAAGCATACAGTAGATGAGTATTTGTAGATTTATAATATCATTACTACTACATCTTAAAATAAGTAAGTTTAACTAATTTAAGCCTCTTTGTCCTTCTTTTGCTACTATATCAGAACACCTGCCTGTGAGAAATTTATAAAGTACTTAACTTTGTTTCTCTTAGTTGTGGAAGTTAAGTTCACATCAAATTGCCAACATCTTCTAATAGAATTTGTACTGCATTGTACCATGACAGAGTGCATCATTTGTGAGAAAAAGACAGAGAGGAAGAACTTATGCTCATTCTTTTGTAGAAAACCAACTCTAGTGTTAACAACTTTAATCAGTTTTTTGAGGGCAGACCATAGTCCTCCAATCCCCTTTTAAATTTTTTACCTTTCAATACTTTTAAGTGTCTGTTAGGTTTCAAACCTAGGACAAATGGCTAAGATGACTATTAACATATCAAAGCTGACATTGGCCACCATGTTCTCCCAGCATCCCTCAGTCCCTACTGGTAATAGGGGGTCCTGGCTCACATATCCCAGCCCCTAGCCTAAACTTCTCCAAAGCAGGGACTGGCCTGGGCCACAACTTCTCTGATCCCTATATAATCAAGCCATTTTGCTTACATTGCCTTTTGGCCCCTTTGGACTTTGGGTTTCTTGGCCTCCTAGGGTCTTGGTTCCTTGCTCTCCCCTCTTCTCTACCCCATCTCTTCTCATGGCCTGGTTCAGTCAGTATATTGTGTCTACTTTGGACCCTTTCAGATGCCTCTGCCTCTGACTGTACAATAAACATTCTCCACCATAACTAGGAGCAGTCATTTCTTCCTTTTTGTTTCTTTTTTTTCTTCATTTAGTATCTCACACAAAAAATTGGGGGACAGGTATTCATATATATATATTTCTGTACTTATAATTAAATTTATGATTTTCAGCCAGGAGTGGTGGTCAATACCTCTAACGTCATTACTTAGGAAGAAACTGAGAAAAGAAGACCCTATCATGTAGGCTATACTACTGAGTGAAAGGTAAACTTGGGCTATGTAATGAGAGTGTATCTTGAAGACTCAGGGCTAGTACATAGCTCAGGGCCACCACACTTGTTGACTCATATGAAGGTGTGGAAGCTATCAACACTGAATAAAAATTGTATTTCACATTTTATATTTTGATTCGTTTCTTGACTAGGAAAATATGATATGATACCCCTTTTCAACGCACAAGAGCAGCACTGAGTCGCTCCTTCTAGAAAACCATATGGCAATGAAGGTAAACAACTGATCTTCCACAGAGCACTACTGTAATAAACTATGTTTGCTTGCTAGGTTAGTTGTAATAGATGCATTTTCAGCTTAAGGTGTCTTCAAGTTAAAATGCCTTTATTGAAACATAAACTCATCTTAAATCAAAGAGCATCTGTAGTTTGTTGTTATGCTACCTGACCACAGATTGTACCATTAAGCATCTCTGAAAAAATAAAAAATATGAAGTGTGCAACATGTTATTGTTTTATAAGAAAAAAGCCAAATTGTATTGTAGCTAAAGTGTGGTGATATTTCATTTGTGCTCTAATAAATAAAGCTTACTTGGAGATCAGAGGAAAAAACCAGGCACTATATTAAACATAGAAGTCAGGCAATGGTAGCACACACCTTTAATCCTAGCATTCAGGAGGCAGAGATTCATTGGATCTCTGTGAGTTCAAGGCCACACTGGAAACAGAGCCAGGTGTGGTGGCACACGCCTTTAACTTCCAACACGAGTTAGCCATAAAGGTCTGGAGATTTGTACAGATAGACAGGAAGTGACAGAGCTGGGCAGAAAGAGGAAGTGATGTAGCTGGGCAGAGAGAGGAAGTGAGATGGCAGAGACAGAAAGGATATGCGCAGGGGTATACAGGAAGTGGCTCTCTCTGGAGGCTGAGGGTTGGTAAGGTGAGGTTGGCTGTGGCTTGTCCTATTCCTCTGATCTCTCAATTTTCACCCCAATATCTGGCTCCAGGTTTTTTATTAATAAGACTGTTTAGTAATTCATATTACTCTAAAGTTGCTACATCAATTTGCTTATTAAATTTTATAAAACCAGTAATTTTCAAGCCATTTATGAATATATGGAGATTTAAGGGTACAATAATTAGTATATTTGCTGAATATTTTAGGATATATGGGGTATATGATATATTCTAAATATAAAAGAAATGCTTTTTATATGATTTGTTTTTGTCATTTAATCTTCAAAACTACCTGATGAAATATGTATTAGTGTCAACATTTTTTTTGACAATGAAAGTAGAAATGTGAGAAAAATATGTTCATATTCACCATGTAAGTAAGGGAGAAATATGAAATTTAAACTTGGGTCTCTATAGTTTGATAAAATAGGTAAACACAAGTATACCATGATTAATGAAGAAAAGCTGGTCCTTGTTTCTCCAACAGTTTTTTTACTAGTCACAGACTATATCAGCTATAAACATATATTTTAGATGTGATATTATATTGGGAGAGCAGTTAAAATAGGAAATAAGAAATGGTCCTACAAATGACAAATAAAATGCTAAATAAGGGACAGTTAGTTGTAGTGCATGCCTTTAATCCCAGTCCTCAAGAGGCAGAGGCAGGTGAATCTCTGTGCATTCAAAGCCAGTCTGGTCTACCGAGCAAGTTCCAGGACAATCAGGGATTTTACATAGGGAAAACTTGTCTCAGAAAACCAAAAAAAAAAAGCTTAAGATTTGTGTCAAAGTATATCCATTTCCCCAAAGTCTAAGGAGATGATATAATTTGTCAATTTTCAAAGCTATAGGTTTCTCTTAAAGTGATTTTGCTGGATCTCATTTTATTATAACAAGGGTTGGTCAAATGATCATGATTTTGTATACTGACTGAAAATGAAGTCCAAGCGTGGAGTTCATTTTACTGGCATAAGCACCTGTTATGATATTTTCTCTTTAGTTTAGAATGTGGACATCGTGCTGGAAGGAACTGAGCAATTGCATGATCATAAAATTTTTTAAAAATGTTGCCTTGAATAAGTAAACAGAAAGTCAGAAGATGTTGGAGAACTGATTGACACTGTGGGACTTTCATTTCAACAGCAGAATTTTTTTTTAACTATGGACTCCAAGTTATCAAGGACAGAGCATCATAACATTTCAGAGCACAAACACCAAATTCAATTGGCCTTACTTAGAATTTTGGCTCTTCTCTGTCAGCAGGGCTTTAGGCAAGTTGTTGTAACTCTCTGTTCCATCTGAGAACTGAAGGTTGACATCATTGAGACTATACACTAAGTTAAATCATGTCTACAAGAAAATGTGAGCTTACTACTAGTTGCCATTCTTATCAAAACTGTAATTTCACTTGTTACCCATAGTCAATGACCACTTTTAGATGACAGACTCTCCATGAAATCTTCATTTGATCCTAAACCTGGAAGAAAAATCAGCTGTAGTAAAACGAGTACTTTTTCAATTGTGAATTATCTTCTTTTAAGGAAATATGATTAACATTAGACTCCAAAAAGCAGTGTACCTTGAAAGAAATTGTACTGGCAGTAACCACAAACCAGGAACTTTTCTAGGATCTCTTGCTCTATCATTTTCTATATATGCATACCCATTTCTCATCTTCGTGTATATGTGCATGTTTGTGTTGGGGAGCAAGTTTATGCATGAATGTGGATTGTACAGAACAGCCTTGGATGTTATTACAAAGGTGCAGTCTCTATTTTTGAGATTGGTTATTTCACTGACTTGGAATTGGACAAATAGACCATATTGGCTGGCCAGGGAGCCCTGGGTAACACCCTACCCTCTCTTCCCCAGAGCTGTGATTCATACATCAAGCCCAGTTTGTTTTGTTTTTTAACCTGTGCTCTGGAGATCTGTCTCAAGTCCTGGTGTTTCCGTTAACAAGCATGTGGCTAACTGAGCTCACTTCCATATGTCTGTCTGTCTGTCCTGTCTATACAGGAAGAGAGAGAGAGAGAGAGAGAGAGAGAGAGAGAGAGAGAGAGAGAGAGAGAGAGAGAGAGAGAGAGAGAGAGAGATATTAAGTTTCTAGAAAATTTTATTTCAAGTGAAGGATTTATTTCTGTGTTACTGATGTCTGTTTTCTCACTTTGCTGTCAAGACCTATTTCTAATGCAAGAAATAGAGAGATACAGAACAAGGGAGTGAAAGAATGATAGAGCATGGAATAGAGAAAGGAGCTGGCACACACAAAAAATCATTCTCTCTAAAATCTTTTATAAGGGCATTGATTTATCAAATTATGATTTCACCCTGATTATGTCAATTCAGCTTAATTATTTCCTTGAAAGCGTAATTTCCACACAGAGATATGGAAGCACACTTGATTTCAATTTGTAAATTTGAGGACAAAAATATTTAGTATGTGGGTTAAGTATTAAGATTTTACCCAAGTTTGCTCTAGTTGGAAATGATGCAACAGAGACCCACATACATGCTTGTCCACTGTTCTCAGAATATGTATTCAACCACTAAAGTCCATGGCCTTTTCTTGGTGTTTTGGAGTACCTATAAACATACTGAAGGCTCTGAAAGTTTCTCTAAAAACACAGCATTTTATGCCTTGCCTAATCATAGAGGAAGGATGTGTCAATATTTGAAAAAATGTTAAATAATCATTTTGTAATAACATTCTAAGACATAAAATCTGATGAGATCTGTGAGGCTGATTTGCAACCTGCTAGAGAAAGAGAGGAGAAAAACAAATGAAACAAAAAGTGAAAATAACTGTGCAAAGATGTGAGAACTTAAGGATTCTTAACTGGAAAGTCCTTGGAGAAAATATATACACTGAAAAAAATCAGGCAACTGTTCTTTGAAATGATAATATTTGAGCTAAAAATTTAGTGATGTGAAATAATTAGATAGCCACCACTAACAGATCTGAAAAAAAGATATTACAAGCAGAAGAGATGTTAAAGATTAATGATCTGAGCCTGGCCTGGTGTGGGAGGCATGGAATCCCTGTTGCCTTGGAAGTTAAATCAAAAAGATTGCAATTTTATGGTCCTTTTGGACTATCTGGCAACTTTTTGAAAAACTGTCTCAAAATATTTTTTAATGGGCTGAGGTATATATCAGAGATAGAGCACAGTTCTAGGATATAAGAAGCCTTGGATTCAATCTCTAGTATCACAGGAAATAAAAAAATTGAAGAAAAAGAAAAAAATTGAATTTGTACTGGACTGGGCTCATTATAGGAAAAGAAGATAATCAATGTAACAGGAAAATACTAAGATCAGCAAAACTATCACTGTCTTAATAGTAACTGGACATCAGTTACATACTGGTTCCTTATTTAATCACTAAAAGTATGTCAGTGGTAAAATAGACAAAAATTATTTAAAGAGATAGTTTACGAAAATTGTCTGTAGTTGAATAAAGGCATAATTCTCTGATAAGAATACAAGAAATGTTTTCTCAAATGGTTATTTCCACAATTAAGTCAAACAAATAAAATTAAGTAACCACACTGTAATTATACTATGATAACTGTTACATTGGTAGTTAAAAGACTGAACAAAATTAAAAACTAATTGATTAAAGAGAAACATCACAATAGAAACACAAGAAATTAAAAATGACCGGTGACAAATATATCACATATTAATATTTTGTACTGAATTGAAGTAGTACATAAAAGAAAATTTTAAACCCATTTAATGATACCAATAGCTATCACTGCCTCATATTGTTGTTTTGAGAATTAAATAGGATTATTTCTACAATGGTATTTACCTTATCAAAAGTTGCCTTCAGGTTTTCCTCTGTAGCAATATAGATAACCTTGTCAGATCTATTTTTCAGAGTATAAATTGTTCTGTTGTGATTCTGTATACCATTACTCATATCTCAACAGCAACACATATGAAAGAGTCCTGGATTTTTTACATTAGTCTCTTCCAGATGACACAAACATTATTTCCCCAAATATAATGGTATTTTATTCAATAATGATCTGGTCAATTTTGAGTTTGTATACACTGCTTGACACTGTATAGATTAAAGCAAGTTGTGCATGAGCCAGCATGTGTACGTTTAGTGCCTTCAAATAGTCTGGTGTTCTACTCCAACTTCTTATACTAAGTGCATTGTAATACAGAGCACTTTCTGTTCATAGCTTATTGTCTAGGTATGCTTTAAAGATAACAAGTTTTCCTGTGCTTCCTGAAATCTCATTGTGTTCTTTTTCTGCTCTATTTTTTCCTCTGCACTAGAAACTGTTTCAATAATTAGGAGCTGCTGTCTACTATATCAGTAAAATAGAAGAAAAAGTTCCAGAAGATGGATCTGCTGTAAAACAAATAAAAAGCTGGCAGAGCCAACTATTTCCCATCTCTGTATGCTAACCAAGAGCTTAGAAAAAAGGAGGACCCAATCAACACAATGACCATTTTCAAGTATTTTAATTTATGCTATATCCACCTCCCAGTCAGAACTTCAATTATAGTCTGTTTTAGTCTTGGCGTTTTTGTAATTTTTATTGTTTAAGAGCTGCATATATGTATATAAGGTGTTTTGATCAAATCAATCCACCACCAATTCTCTCATTTCCAATTCCTCTCTACCCCTCCACCACTTTTTCCTCCCAACTTCATATGTTCTTTGGTTTTCTTTTAAACCCACTGAATCTAACTAGTACTTATTGTATGCCCATGAATGTCAGTACATCTACTAAATTTTGGTTGCCTCTCAGGGGCCTTATCCTTGAAGAAAACTGACTCTCTCTTGTGGTTGATATATCATGCAACCCAAAAAACTTTTCTGGGGGTCAGAGAGGAGAACAGACACTATTTTAAACATAGTTTTAGGCAGTGGTAGCACAGGCCTTTAATCCCAGCATTTAGGAGGCAGAGATGTGTCTGGATCTCTGTGAGCTCAAAGCCACACTGGAAACAGCCAGGCATTGTGACACAAACCTTTAATCCTAGGAAGCAATGGCAGGAAGCAGAATGATACATAGGCGTGAGGACCAGGAACTAGAGCCTTATAAAGCTTTTAGGCTTTTAGCAGCAGTTCAGCTGAGATCCATTCAGATGAGGACTCAGAGTCTTTCAGTCTGAGCAAACTAGATCAGCTGAGGAATTGGCAAGGTGAGGTTGGCTGTGGCGGGTTCTGTTTCTCTGATCTTTCAGCGTTCACCCCAATACCTGGCTCCAGACTTGTTTCTTGTTTTTATTAATAAGACCTTTTAAGATTCATGCTTCTCTCTCTCTCTCTCTCTCTCTCTCTCTCCTCTCTCTCTCTCTCTCTCTCTCTCTCTCTCTCTCTCTCTCTCTCTCTCTCTCTCTCCCAGCAGACATCAATGCTTATAACTCCTTATCTAGGGGTAGGACTTTAGGAGCCAATCTCCCATTCTTGCTTAGACTTTGATTAGCCAGATTGATCCTATGCACATTTTCTGTGTGCAGTCATAGCTACTCTTTTGTGAACTCATGTGTGCAATAGCCCTGCCATATCCAGGAAATATTATTTCATGGCAGATGTACACTATCCCTGGCTCTTACAATCTTTCTGCCCCTCTTCTGAGATGATATCTGAGACTTAATTGGAGGATAGTTGTGGAAGCACATACATGTAGGACATGTTGAAGAAGTGGCCATGAATTCAGTATACAGTACAGACTGAATTCTAATTCATGCTTGTTGAGTTTCAACTTCTTGATTCCTGGAATTACAGATGAATCACCATCATCAACTGTTACATGGAAAGCTGCAACAATTATAGTTGGGTTTGATTTGTGTGTTTTGAAACAGCCTCTCACTATATAATTCTGACTGGCCTGAAACTCACTGTGTAGACCAGGTTAGCCTTGAACTCACAGAGACAGGCCTGGTCCTGCCCTGGAAGTACTGGATTAAAGGCATATTCTACCAAGCCCAGCCAAGATCACTATCATTTGTGTATTGTGTACAGAGTTCAAAGTCTTTACTAAAGAAGTCTTTACAAGAAGAAGATGACAATGCTAATGTGTTATTCATTGTATATTCTACAAAATGTTGAATTATCATGCCACACTCTATAAATAGGTACCATTGTGTGCGGGTGTATGTGAGCGTGCATGTGTGTGTGTGTGTGTGTGTGTGTGTGTATGTGTATAGCTTAAGATAACTCACCAATTACAAGGTCAGAGGATAACTAATCTCTTCCCTTGTACATGTGGTTCCTGGATTTCAAACTCAGGTGGTAAGTCATGGTAGTAAATGCCTTTACTTACTAAGCCATCTTGCCACTGGTCCTGGAAGGCTTTAATATCAATAATCCAGGGGTTCAAAAACTACAAAAGTAGCACAAGGTACTACATAAAGTAGAAGAAAAAGAATTTTCTGTTTCTGTTAGAAAAAGGGAATGGGAGTCAAGTTACTTACAGGTTTTAGAAGAAATTGACTGTAACATTTTAAACTTTAAAAAGTTTCTGGTTGCAATACTATTTCTTCCTGACAAATTTTCTGAGGATTGTATCAGTTACTGATGAGGTATGGTAAAGTTTGTAACAGTAAGAGTAGATACATTGATTTCTCTTTGTGGGTCTATGGGATGCTGTGTCACATATTTGACAACTCTCTTGTTCGGCATATGTACATTACTGGTTTTATGTCTTGGAGAATTAACTTTTTAATAATGGCACAGTGACTTTTTAAAGGTTATTTTATTATTTTAATTATGTGTATGTGTGTGCATATGTCAGTGCATGTGTGCATGTTTGAAGAAGTGAGTGTGGTTTCCCACAGGGCTAGATATGTTGGATCACTGCAACTGGAGTTACAGGCATCTGTGCTGCCCAGCCTGAGTGCTTAAAAACCCAAGTCTATTCTTCTAAAAGAGCAATACATACTCAAACTCTGAGCCATCTCTCCAGCCCCTATAATGTCCTTCTTTAATCTTGTTAGCTTCCCTCTGTTTCTCTGAAATTTGTTTTTCTAATATTGCTATTTTTATTCTATCTTTTGATTAGCATGTGCATAATAAATTTCCTCAAACCTTTTATTGACTTTAGTTTTATTATGATGTCACTATTGTAGCATAGACTGGCCTAGATTTCACTATGTAGCCCAGTGTGGTTTCAAACTTGTAGGTCTTCAGTTGGTGATCCCTAACTCCTGGGATTACAGTCACAGGCCACCATGCCCATGCAAAAATGTGTGCTCTTATTTCTATTTGTCTTTATATTAAAGGAGATCTTACTGTAGACAACATATTGCTGTTTTTTATTTACTCTGGCAGACTTTGATTTATTTACTTAAACCATTAACATTTACAATAATTTATTGACATACTTGGATTATTATTTACCAAAATTTTACTGTTTCTTCTTGGTCATTCTTCTACGCTTTATATTGGAAGAAAGACTCAAAAGCCATTGTCATTATTCAAAATATATTTCTTGGGGCAAAAATTTTAGTAACTCAGAAGTTAGCAATAGTTGCTGCTCTTCCAGAGGACTGGGATTTGGTTCCTAGCACCCATGTCAAGTGACTCACAACTGCCTAAGTCTCCAACTCCAGGGAATTCTATACAATCTCTGTGCTCCTCTCATATGCAAATACCCACAGAGAGACACAAAGGCCTACAGTAAAATATGTATATTAAAATATTTGAATATGTTTATATTTTTATTGATACATAGTAACTACATATTTGGGAAAAGTTTGTCAATTTGGTGCATACATACAATGTATAATAATCATATCACAGTAATTGGTATATCTATCACCTAAGACATATATTACTTCCCTGTCTTGTGAACAATTCAAATCCAATCTACTTGGAATTTGAAATAGTATATTAATTGTGGTCAACAATAGTTATCCTACTATGCTGTCAAACACTAGAAATTATTCTTTCTATCCAGTGGTACTCCTGTATCTACTGCCTATCCTCTTTTCCAACAAGTATATATAGATGTCTTTTTAACATACTATATTCAGTTCCTTTGAGAATATAACCAGAAGTAGGATAACATGATTGCTGGATTATATTATACTGTGATACTTTACCTAGGTTTTAAAGGGAACTTCATATTGTTCTGTATCATGGGTATGCTCATGTTTATCCCTACATATAGTAAATGAAAGTTCCTATTTCTCCACAACTTTATGAAAATTTGTTATTTTTACAGTAAAAAATATAATTAATATGACATGGTATATACCACTGTGGTTTTGATTTACATTTTCCTGATTATAGTGTTATTCTTGATTTTTGATTTTCATTTTTATTGCTGTCATACTTAACTCCTTTGTTATCTCTGGTTTTTATTTAGTGTATTTTCTCCTCTCTATTTTTTTAAAAATTTTCTTTAATTAATTAACATTTTTTTCATTTATTTTACATAGCAATTACAGTTTCCCCACTCTCCTCTACTCCTGTTTCTCTCCCTACCTCCCATTTACCCTCTCCCCATCCAGTACTCTTCCTTCTCCATTCAGAAAGGAGCAGGCCTCCTATGGGCTTGAACAAATGGCACATCTAGTTGAGGCAGGAACAGCTCCTCCCCACCCCCCCCCCCACACACACACCACTGCATCAAGACTGGACTAGGTAATCCAGCATGGGGAACAGGTTCCCAAAAGCCAGTTAAGCACCAAGGACAGGTCTTGATCTCACTGTTAGGAACCTTACAAAAATACCAAGCTTCACAAATTGTCACACACATACAGAGGGCCTAGGTCAGTCCAATGCAGGCTCCCTAACTGTTGATCCAGAGTTCATGAACTCCCAGGAGCTCAGGTCAGCTGTCTCTGTGAGTTCCTCCTTCATGACTTCAATCCCCCTGGCTCTTATAATTTCTCCTCCCTTTCTTCAGGAAGACTCCAAGAATTGGGCCCAGTTCTTGGTTGTGGATCTCTGCATCTGCTTCCATCAGTTACTAGGTAAAGGCTCTCTGATGACAATTAGGGTAGTCACCAATCTGATTACAGGAGATGGCCAGTTCAGGCACCCTCTCTACTATTGCTAGGGGTCTTAGCTGGGGTCATCCTTGTGGATTCCTGGGATTTTCCCTGGTACCAGGTTTCCCCCTAAATCTGAAATGTGCCCCCATAAAGATGCATCTTTCATTACTCTCCCCCTCAATCCTGCCGTCAACCCACCTCCCAAACCCAGCCCACCCAACCAGCACCCTCAAGTTCCCATCCCTCATCCCCTCAACCCACCCCCAGTATGCACAGGAGAACTCTTCTATTTCTCCTTCCCAGGGAAATCCATACATTCCTCTTTTGGCCCTACTTGTTATCTAGCCTCTCTGGGGCTGTAGATTGTAAGTTGGTTGTCCTATACTTATTTCTAATATCCACTTATGAGTGAGTACATACCATGTTTGTATTTCTGGGTCTGGTTTACCTGATTCAGAATGATTTTTTTTCTAGTTTCATCCATTTGCCTGCAAATTTCATGAGGTCATTGTATTTTACACCTGAGTAATAGTCCATTATGTAAACGTACCACATTTTTAGTATCCATTCTTCAATTGAGGGACATTTAGGTTGTTTCTGGCTATTTAATATAATGCTGCTATGAAGACAGTTGAGCAAGTGTTCTTGTGGTATGATTGAGGATACTTTGAGTATATGCCCAAGAGTGGTCTTGAAGTAGATTGATTACCAATTTTCTGAGAAACTGCCATATTGATTTACAAAGTGGCTGTACAAGTTTGCATTACCACCAGCATTGGCAGAATGTCCTCCTTACTCCACATCCTCTCCAACAAAACAATCATCAGTGATTTTGATCTTAGCCATTCTGACAGGCATAAGATTGTATCTCATATACATATTGATTTGCATTTCCCCGATGACTAAGGATGTTGAACAGTTCTTTAAGTGTATTTCTGCCATTTGAGATAATTCTTTTGAGAATTCTCTGTTTGGACCTATATGACATTTTTAATTGGATTATTTGGTATTTTGATGTACAGTTTCTTAAGTTCTTTATATATATTGGAGATTAGCCCTCTGTCATATGTGGGATTGCTGAAGACCTTTTCCCATTCTTGTAACCTGCCATTTTTTTCTTATTGAAAGGGTCCTTTGCTTTATAGCTTTTCAGTTTCAGGAGGTCCCATTTATTAATTGTCGATCTCAGTGTCTGTGCTACTGGTGTTATATTCAGAAAGAAGTCTCCTGTGCCAATGCATTCAAGGCTACTTCCCAATTTCTCTTCTATCAGGTTCAGTGTAACTAGATTTATGTTGAGGTCTTTGATCCACTTGAACTTGAAATTTGTGCCAGGTGATAGATATGAATTTATTTGCGTTTTTCTATGTGCCGTTATCCAGTTATGCCAGTACCATTTGTTGAAGATACTTTATTTTTTCCATTGTATAATTTTTTTTGTCAAAAATCAAATGTTCATAGGTGGGTGGAATAATGTCAGAGTCTTCAGTTCAATTTTATTGATTCACATATCTGTTTTTATGACAATCCTAAGCAATTTTTCTTTTTCTTTCTTTCTTTTTTTTTTTTTTTTTTTTTTTTTTTTTTGGTTTTTCGAGACAGGGTTTCTCTGTGTAGTTTTGGTGCCTGTCCTGTATCTCATTCTGTAGACTAGGCTGGCCTCAAACCCACAGAGATCTGCCTGGCTCTGCCTCCCAAGTGCTGGGATTAAAAACATGTGCCACCACTGCCCAGCCCAAGCTGTTTTTATTACTATACCTCTACTATAGAGCTTGAAGCCAGGGACGGTGATACCTCCATAAATTCCTTTATTGTACAGGATTATTTTAGATATCCTGGTTTTTGTTTTGTTTTGTTTTTCCATATGAAGTTGAGTATTGTTCTTTTGAGGTCTATAAGGAATTGTGTTGGAATTTTGATGAGGATTGCATAGAATCTGTAGATTACTTTTGGTAAGATTGACATTTTTACTATGTTTATCCTACCTACCTAAGAGCATGGGAGATCTTTCCACTTTCTGATAACTTCTTCAATTTCTTTCTTCAAAGACTTAAAGTTCTTGTCATACAGGTCTTTCACTTGTTTGGTTAGCACTATCTCAAGATATTTTATATAGTTTGTGGCTATTGTAAAGAGTGTTGTTTCTCTGATTTCTTTCTCAGTTCATTTATCATTTTTATATGGGAGGGTTTTTGATTTCTTTGAGTTAATCTTATATCCTGCCACATTACTGAAAATGATTCTTAGTTGTAGGAGTTCCCTGGTAGAATTTTTGGGGTCACTTTGTATGCTATGATATCATCTGCAAAAAGTGAAAGTTTGAATTCCTCCTTTCTGATTTCTGTCCCATTGATCTCCTTTTGTTGTCTTATTGCTCTAGCTAGGACTTCAAGTACTGTATTGAATAGATGTGGAGAGAGTAGACAGTTTTGTCTTGTTCCTAATTTTAGTGGAATCACTTTGAGTTTCTCTCCATTTGATTTGATGTTGGCTGTTGAACCTTTATCATGAAGGGTGTTGGATTTTGTCAAAGGCATTTTCAGAATCTAATGAGATGATCATGTAGATTTTTTCTTTTACTTTTTTTATATGGTGGTTCACATTGAAAGATTTTCATATGTTGAACTATCCTTGCATCTCTGGAATGAAGCCTACTTGATCATGGTGGATGATTTTTTTTTTTGATGAGCTAATTTGGATTAATTTTACCACTATTTTATTGAATATTTTTGCATCAATGATCATGAGGGAAATTGGTCTGTGATTCTCTTTCTTTCATACATCTTGGTAATGTTTGGATATCAGGGTAATTGTAGATTCATAAAAAGAAATTGGCAATATTCCTTCTGTTTCTATTGTGAGGTACAATTGAGGAGTATTGGTATTAGGTCTTCTTTGAAATTCTGGTAGAATTTTGCCCTGAAACCATCTGGTTTTTTTTTGGGGGGGGCGGGGGTTGAGAGACTTAATGACTGCTTCTATTTCCTTAGGAGTTCTCGGTCTATTTAAATTGTTTATCTGGTCTTGGTTTAAGTTTGGTATGTGGTACCTATCCAGAAAATTGTCCATTTCTTTTAGATTTTCCAATTTTGGGGAGTATAGGTTTTTGAAGTATGCCCTACTGATTCTCTGAATTTCCTCACTGTCTGTTGTTATATCCCCACCCTGTTTTCATTTCTGATTTTGTTAATTTTCATGCTTTATCTGCCTTTTGGTTAGTTTGTATAAGGGATTGTCTGTCTTTTTGATTTTCTCAAAGAACTAACTCTTTGTTTTATTGATTCTTTGTATTGTTCTCTTCATTTCTATTTTATTGTTTTCAGCCCTGAGTTTGATTGCTTGCCATCAACTCCTCCTGGGTGAGTTTGCTTCTTTTCATTGTTGAGTTTTCAGGTGTACTGTTAAGTCACTGTTATGAGATTTCTTTATCTTCTTTATGTGGGCATTTAATGCTATGAATTTTCCTCTTAGTACTGCTTTCATTAGTGTCCCATAAGTTGGCATATGTTGTATATTCATTTTCATTGAATTCTAGGAAGTCTTTAATTTCTTTCTTTATTTCTTCCTTGACCCAGTGGTGATTCAGTTGAGTTTGTTCAGTTTCCATTAGTTTGTAGGCTTTCTGCAGTTTGTGTTGTTGCTGAATTCTAACTTTAACTCATGGTGATTCAATAAGATTCAGGGTTTTTTTCTTATCTGTTGAGATTTGCTTTGTGACCGAGTATGTGGTCAATTATAGAGAACGTCCCATGAGGTGCTGAGAAGAAGGTAGGTTCTTTCGTGTTTGGGTGAAATGTTCTGCAGATATGGTAAGTCCTTTTGAGTCAAAACATCAGTTAGCTCCCGTTTTCTCTGTTAAGGTTCTTTCTGGCAGACCTGTCTATTGGTGAGAGTGGAGTGTTGAAGTCTCAGACTATTTTTTTATTGAGAAATTTTTTTATTCCTTCCACATACCAACCACAGATTCCCCCCATCCCTCCTCCCACTCCCCCTCAAGCCTTCCCCCTCAGCCCATCCATCATCCCCTCCTCTGAAAAGGTATGGCCTCCCAAGGGAGTCAGCAAAACCTGGCACATTCTGCAGAGGCTGATCTAAGCCCCTCCCCCTGCATCAAGGCTGTGCAAAGTGTCCTACCATAGGCAATGGGCTCCAAAAAGCCAGTTCATGCATTAGGGATAGATCCTGATCCCACTGTCAGGGTCCTGTGGAGGCCCACAAAGGTTTACTAGTGAGATTTGAGTTTACCTTTATTCATCAGAGCTGCATTAGAAGATTGCTTGAACACATGCATGGTTACCAGATATTTGGAAGGGTTTGCACTTGGATGTGTGGTATGCCTTGATCTAGCAAGGTGAGGTCTTTTGCCCTGCCCCTTGGCATTCTTTTAAAAAGCCCTTAAAAAGAAGAGATAGAAGGGGCTGGTGAATAAGAATCTAGGCCCTCCTGAGGCTATCCTGTGTTTCTATCTCTTTCTCTCCCCTCTATCCTTCTGTCTAAATCTCTTATCCCTCACTACTCAAGAGTACTCTGGGGTAAAAGGTGGGGGTGGGTCCCCAACAGGGGACCCTCAAACAGACCAAACTACACTACTGTCTTGGCCACACAGAGGGCACAGTCCAGTCCCATGCAGGCTCCACAGTTGTCAGTCCAAAGTTCATGAGGTCCCACTAGCTTGGTTCGGTTGTAACTCTGTTTCCCCATCATGGTCTTAATGCCCCTTGCTCATAGAATCACTCCTCCCTCTCTTCAACTAGATCTCTGGAGCTTGGCCTGGTGCTTGGCCATGGCTTTCTGCATCTGTTTCCATCAGTTGCTGGATGAAGGCTCTATGATGACAGTTAGGGCATGCACCAATTTGTTCACCAGGGTAGGCCAGCTGAGGCACCCCTCCACCACTGCTAGTAGTCTAAGCTAGGATCATTCCTGTGGATTCCTGGGAACTTCCCTAGCACCAGGTTTCTCCCTATCCCCATGATATCTTCCTCTAACAAGATATCTCCCTCATTGCTCTCCCACTCCGCCCCTGTGGCAGGTCGACCATCCTATTCCACTATGCTCCCATCCCTCATCCCCTACCATCCATTGCCCCCTCTCACCCCCAGTTTACTCAAAAGATCTCATCTATTTTCCCTTCCCAGAGTGTTCCATGCATCCCTCTTAGGGTCCTCCTTGTTACCTAGCTTCTCTGGAGCCGTGGGTTGTAGTCTGGTTATCCTTTGCTTTACTTCTAGTATCCACTTATGAGTGAGTATATACCATGTTTGTCTTTCTGAGTCTGGGTTATCTCACTCAGGATTATATTTTCTAGTTCCATTCATTTATCTGCAAATTTCATGATAAAATTGTTTTTTACTTCTGAGTAGTACTCCATTGTGTATATATACCACACTTTCTTTATCTGTTCTTCAGTTGAGGGGCATCTAGATTGTTTCCAGGTTCTGGCTATTATTAATAATGCTGCTATTGTTGTGGCCATGTCGAAAGACCCATGAACAAGACCACCACAGAGCTGATATCCAACGCAAAACACACAGGGGTTTATTGATAACAAGCAAGTTCAGGCTTGGTCTGCATCCAACACACTGGCTAGCCAGGTAAAGGACAGCCCTGAGCTCTCAGGGTGAGGGGTTTTTAAAGGAAAAAAAAAACACAAACAGGGTGGTACAAGCCTTGACATCATATGATTGGGTGAGGGTATGTAACCTTTGCATTTACTGGTTGGGGGTTACAGTTATCATTTTGGGGCAGGCCTTGACAAGTCCCAAGCTTTGTTCTTGAGCTGCCATGGGGGCTGGCTGGCCTAGCATGTACTGACTCTGGGGGCTGACTCAGTGGCCTAGGCTCTGTCCTTGAGCTGCCATGAAGGCTGGCTAGCCCTGCACATTCACATTGACCCATGCACATAGCTCTAAGTTGGTGAGGAGTCCCAGACAGTAAACAACTAGCTGAATCTTGAGCAGTCAGAGTACGTACAGAAAGGGAACTACTGCAAGGACTATGTCATAACCCTCCCAGAAACTGCTTGCTTAAGTCTCAGGAAACTGAAATTAAGGCCTAATATCTGAGAGAGAAATGACAGCCTGTTATGGCATCTGCTTGGTCCTTTCACTATGAACATAGTTGAGCATATGTCCTTGTGGTATGATTGAACATTCCTTGGTTATATGCCCAAGAATAGTATCATTAGGTCTTGAGGCAGATTGAGTCCCAATTTTCTGAGAAACCTCCATACTGATTTCCGAAGTGGCTGTACAAGTTGACACTCCCACGAACAGTGGAGGAGTGTTCTTCTTGCTCCACATTCTCTCCAACATAAGCTATCATCAGTGTTTTTGATCTTAGCCATTCTGACAGGTGTAAGATGGTATCTCAGAATCTTTTTGGTTTGCATTTCCCTGATGACTAAGGATGTTGAGCAGTTCCTTAAATATCTTTTGGCCATTGGAGATTCTTCTGTTGAAAATTCTCTGTACATGATTGTTGTGGCTATCCTGGGTTTCTTGTTTTTCCATATGAAGTTGAATATTGTTCATTTGATGTCTGTGAAGAACTGTGTTGGGGTTTTGATGGTGATTGCACTGAATCTGTAGATTGCTTTTGGTAAGATTGTCATTTTTATTATGTTGATTCTACCTATCCATGAGCATGGGAGATCTTTCCATTTTCTGATACCTTCTTCAATTTCTTTCTTTAAAGACTTAAAGTTCTTGCCATACAGGTCTTTCACTTGCTTAGTTAGAGTTACCCCAAGGTACTTTATATTATTTGTGGCTATTGTAAAGGGTGATGTTTCCTTGATTTCTTTCTCAGCCAATTTATCACTTGTATATAGGAGAGCTACTGATTTTTTTAGTTAATCTTGTATGCCACCCACATTGCTGAAGATGTTTATCTGCTGTAAGAGTTCTCTGGTAGAATTTTTGGTGTCACTTATGCATACTATCTTATCATCTGCAAATAGTGAGTTTGACTTCTTCCTTTCCAATTTGTATCCTCTTGATCTCCTTTTGTTGTCTTATTGCTCTAGTTAGAACTTCAAGTACCATATTGAATAGATAGGGAGAGAGTGAACAGCCTTGTCTTGTTCCTGATTTTAGTGGAATCACTTTAAGTTTCTCTCCATTTAATTTGATGTTGACTGTTGGCTTGCTGTAAATTGTCTTTATTGTTTAGGTATGTTCCTTGTATTCCTGATCTCTCCAAGACCTTTATCATGAAGAGGTGTTGGATATTGTTACAGGCTTTTTCAGCATCTAATGAGATGACCATGTGTTTGATTTCTTTCAGTTTGTTTATAAGGTGTATTACATTGACAGATTTTCATATGTTGAGCCATCCATGCATCTATGGGATGAAGCCTACTTGATCATGGTAGATGATTTTTTGATGTGTCCTTGGATTCAGGTTGCCAGTATTTTATTATTTTTGTATCGATGCCTGTGTGGGAGATTGGGCTGTAATTCGCTCTCTTTGTTGCATCTTTGTGTGATGTGGGTATCAGTGTAACTGTAGCCTCATAAAAAGAGTTTGGCAGTGTTCTTTATGTTTTGATTGTGCAAACCACTTTGAAGAGTATTGGTATTAGCTCTTATTTGAAATTCTGATAGAATTCTGCACTGCAACATCTGATCCTGGGCTGTTGTTGTTTTTTTCAAGACAGGGTTTTCCTGTGTAGCTTTGCACCTTTCCTGGAATTCACTCTGTAGCCCAGGCAGGCTTCGAAATCACAGAGATCTGCCTGCCTCTGCCTCCCAGTACTGGGATTAAAGGTGTTCACCATCATCCCCCAGGGAATTTTAATGACAGTTTCTATTTCCTTAGGGGATGTAGGTCTGTGTAAATTATTTATCTGGTCTTGATTTAATTTTGGTATGTGGTACCTATCTAGAAATTGTCCATTTCTTTTAGATTTTCCAATTTTGTGGAGTACAGGTTTTTGAAGTATGACCTGATGATTCTCTGGATTTCCTCTTTGTCTGTTGTTATGTCTCCCTTTTCATTTCGGATTTTGCTAATTTGGATGTTCTCTCTTTGCCTTTTGGTTAGTCTGGATAAGGGCTTGTCCATCTTGTTGATTTTCTCAAAGAACCAACTCTTTGTTTCATTGATTCTTTGTATTGTTCTCTTTGTTTCTATTTTATTGATTTCAGTCTTCAATTTGATTATTTCCTGGTGTCTATTCCTCCTGGGTGAGTTTGCTTTTTTGTGTTTTAGAGCTTTCAGGGGTACTGTTAAGTCACTAGTGTGAGATTTTTCCAATTTTTTTATGTGGGCACCTAGTGCTATGAATTTTCCTCTTAGAATTGCTTTCATAGTGTCTCATAAGTTTGTGTATGTAGTACATTCATTTTCGTTGATCTCTAGGAAGTCTTTAATTTCTTTCTTTATTTCTTCCTTGATCCCTTGGTGATTCAGTTGGGCATTATTCAGTTTCCATGTGATTGTAGGATTTCTGTAATTTTTGTTGTTTTTGAAATGTAACTTTAAGCCATGGTGGTCCAATAAAATACAGGAGGTTATTCCTTTTTTTTGTATCTGTTGAGATGTCCTTTGTAACCGAGTATGTGGTCAATTTTAAAGAAGGTTCCATGGGGTGCTGAGAAGAAGGTATATTTTTTTGTGTTAGGGTAGAATGTTCTGTAGATATCTAGTAAGTCCATTTGAGTGATAATATCTGTTATATCCCTTATTTCTCTGTTAAGTTTCTGTCTGGCACACCCATCCATTGGTGAGAATTGGGTATTGAAGTCTCCCAGTACTAGTGTGTGGGGATGGATATGTGATTTCAACTTAGTAATGTTTCTTTTACATATGTGGGTGCCTTTGTATTTAGGGCATAAATGTTCAGAATTGAGACTTCATCTTGTTGGATTTTTCCTGTGATGAATATGTAGTGTCCTTCCTGATCTCTTTATATTGATTGTAGTTTGAAGTCTATTTTGTTCGATATTAGGATAGCTATACCAGCTTGCTTCTTGAGTCCATTTGATTGGAAAATCTTTTCTCAGCCTTTTAATCTGAGGTAGTATCTGTTTGAAGTGGAGCTGTGTTTCTTGTATGCAGCAGAATGGTGGATCCTGTTTTCATATTCTTCTTTCAGACTATGTCTTTTTATAGGCTTTTTGAGTCCATTGATTTTAAGGGATATTAATGACCACTGAGTGTTAATTTCTGTTATCTTTTGGTGGTAGTGTGTGTGTGTATTTCCCTTCTTTGGGATTTGTTGCTGTGGGGTTATCTATTGCCTGTGTTTCCATCTAAATTCCTTAGGTTGGAGTTTTTCTTCTAGTGTTTTCTGTAGGACTGAATTTGTGGATAGGTATTGTTTAAATCTGGTTATGTCTTGGAGTGTCTTGTGCACACTGTCTACGGTTATTGAAATTTTTGCTGGATATAGCAGTCTGGGCTGGCATCCGAGGTCTC
This sequence comes from Peromyscus californicus insignis, assembly GCF_007827085.1. Lineage (NCBI taxonomy): Eukaryota > Metazoa > Chordata > Mammalia > Rodentia > Cricetidae > Peromyscus > Peromyscus californicus. The sequence continues at coordinate 70,121,070 of NW_026294391.1, read as the reverse complement.
TTAGATGTCTGCATTATTTCTGTTCAGGACCTTCTGGCTTTTAGAGTCTCCATTGAGATGTTGGGTGTTATTCTGATGGGTCTGCCATTTTAAGTCACTTGGCCTTTTTCCTTTGCTGCTCTTAATATTCTGTCTTTATTCTGTATGTTTAGTGGTTTGATTATTATTTGGCAAGGAGACTTTTTTTAGGGGTCTCGTCTATTTGATGTTCTATGTTTCTTGTATCTTCATAAGTATTTCATTCTTTAAGTTGGGAAAATTTTCTTGTATGATTTTGATGTAATATATTTTCTATGCCTTTGAGTTGGTATTCTCCTTCTTCTATCCCTATTATTCTTAGGTTTGGCCTTTTCATGTCATCCCAGATATTTGGATGTTTTGCGTGATGACTTTTTTGACTTTAGTGTTTTCTTTGACTGACAAATCTATTTCCTCTATTGCATCCTCCTTGCTAGAGAGTCTCTCTTCTATCTCTTGTATTCTGTTGGTTATGCTTGCATCTTTAGTCCCTGTTTGTTTACTCATATTTTTTTTATTTCCAGCATTCCCATTGTTTGTGTATTCTTTATTGCTTCTATTTCAATTTTCAGGTCTTGAACTGTTTCCTTCACCTGTTTGATTGCTTTTTCTTGGTTTTCGTGGCTTGCTTTAAGGGATTTATTGATTTCTTCCAATTTTTTGTTTGTCTTTTCCTCAATTTCTTTAAGGGAGTTTTTCATTTCATCTTTAAAGGCCTCTGTCATCTTCATAAAGTTATTTTTAATGTTCTTTTCTTCTGTTTCTTCTATGTTGTGATGTTCAGTTCTTGCTGTTGTAGTACCACTAGGTTCTGGTGGTGCCATATTGCTCTTTATGTTGTTGTATGTATTTTTGCACTGGTGTTTACCCATCTCTTCCTCCAATAGCTGCAAGAGGTGTCTGTGTCTAAGGGAGCTGCTCTTGGTCCACTCTGTGCAGGCTGTGTCTGTGTCTGTGTGTGGGGGGGGCACTCTTAGTCCAATCAGAGCTCTTGGTCCAATCGGAGTTCTTGGTCCAATCAGGGTTGGCAGATTCTGTGTCTCGGGGAGCAGCTCTTGGTCCTATCAGAGCTCTTGTCCCTTTTAGTCTAATCAGAGCTGACAGATTCTGTGTCTTAAGGAGCAGTTGAGGTTGCAGGGAGGCTGGTGGTTTGGGGGCAGGGAATGGGTCTTGTCGATTGCAGAGTCTGGTCTGGTGGAGGTGTGTTGGTGGATATGCCTGCCCTCAGGAGTCTTCTCTGCTGTTCTGTACCTGGGACAGTGATGGTGGGGGAAAGGGGACATGAGTTATGTTCCCAGGGCCTGAGTCCTAGAGATAGGACTCTGGGGCTAAGAGAGGGGACACTCACATCTTGGTACAATCAGAGCCGGTTGCTTCTGTGTGTCAAGCAGCCAATGAGGTCACAGGGGAATGGTTGGGTTTGGGGCAGGAAGTGGATCTTGTAGATTGCAGGGTCAGGTCAAATGAGAGCTGTTGATGGGGAAGCCTGCCTACAGTTGTCTTCCCTGCTAGCCTGCACCCAGGGCAGCAATCGGTAGGGGAAGTGGGAATGGGTAATGGCCCTGGGGCCTCAGTACTCTTGAGCTAGGAGAGGAGACACTTCAAATCTCCCACTATTAATGTGTGGGGTTTGATGTATGATTTAAAATTTAGTAGTGTTTTTTGTTTGTTTGTTTGTTTGTTTGTTTTTAATGTGGGTGCTCAAGCAGGACAGTGGTGGCACACACTTTTAATGCCAGCACTTGAGAGTCAGAGGTAGGCAGATCTCTGTGAGTTTTAGGCAAGCCTAGGCTATAAAGTAAGTTCCAGGAAAGGTACTGAAGCTACACAGAGAAACCCTGTCTCAAAAAACAAAAACAAAACAAAACAAAAACAAAAACAAACAAACAAACAAACAAACAAAAAACAGCAAATGTGGGTGCCCTTGTATTTGGAGCATAAATGTTCAGAATTGAGATATCATCTTGATGGAGTTTTCTTGTGATGAATATGAAATGTTCTACTCCATTTCTTTTGATTAATTTTAGTTTTAAGTCTATTTTGTTAAATATTAGGATAGTTATAGCAGCTTACTTCTTAGTTCCCTTTGATTGGAAAACCTTTTCCCAATCCTTTACTCTGAGGTAATGTCTGTATTTGAAGTTAAGTTGTGTTTCTTGTATGCAGCAGAAGGATGAATCATGTTTTCACATGCATTCTGTTAATGTTTCCAAGTATCATCTTGAAATGTCCAATGAGTGGTAACATAGGTCTTAAACTGTTGAATAAAAATGTTTACCAACTTCATTTAATTAAAAACCACCAATTAAAATATTTTTAATGCACACTTCTTGGTAATTTGGTAGGAATATTCCCTGAGAAAATTAGTTAATGTACACTGTAATAATAGCTTCATTCATTAATGGACTCACAATTTGAAGGGACTACTGGGTGAAATTATGGTTAGTGGGGCATTTTGAGAAGAAATTGGCCACTAGATCATGTGCCTTTGGTGCTGTATTTTGTTCTACTCATTCAGTTACTGTCACACTTCCTTACTGTATGCCACGGTGTAAGCTTCCCTACCATGTGTTCCCAGTTATGATAGATTAATACCTCTGAAATCATGAGCAAAAATGAATATCCCTTCTATTAGGCATTTTGGCATTATTTTCAGTCAAGTATACTGTCACAGTGATAAGAAAACTAACAGATCAGCTCTTTAATACCTTGATTAAATTGATTTATTATATCTGATATCCAGTCATTAACCATGTCCTCAGGAAATTAAGTATATGTGATGTTTACTAATTTGGTGAATTTGGGAGAAAGGCAAAGTCCTAGAGTATGTGATATTTTAGAAAGACATACAAAATTTGGCATATTGTTTTCTGGTGTTTTCAACTGGCATAGTCACTTGAAATTAAATAATCAAAATGAGCAAGTTTGTGCCACCAAGAAATAAAACAGTATTTCTTTTATCGTATATTTTGTACAACCTAGAAACATTTATGTAATATTCAAGGTATTGTAAAAACTGTGTTGAACCATAAGGTTGCTGATTTTTACTGGAGGCTTAGAGTCTCTCAAATGATATGGATACAATATTAAAATTAATGATGTGAGTTCTATATGAATGAGCCAAACTGTTCTAAGGGACAATGAATGAAGTATAGATGCATTGTGTACAATTTGCAGAGGTAGTATTTTGGGGGCAGCAGTGGTTGAATTGAGCATTGATGGATGAAAGGATTAAGGGTTACAACAAAAGGAAGATACTTTTAGACAAAATAATATTCAAAAACCAAGTGGAAAGTTTCTTATTATAAAGCAGGGTTTTAAAATTTATTTCATTTTCTCTAACACAGCACCTAATATCTCACTTGGTTCTTGTCAGGAAGAAACAAAATAATCTATGTAAAGTTTTAGAACATTGTCTACCACAGTCAGTATTCAATAGAAATTATCATTGCTCTAGCTTCACAGATGATTTCAATGCAAGATACAATACTTTCTATCACTGTTTATCTCTTTAAGACTTTGAAAAGATGAATGTCTTACCAAGAAATGAGTTTATGACAAAGATAGGACTAGAAAGAAAGTGAACAAAACAAAGTATTTTACTTATTCTGATCAGTAATAGGAGATATGCTTTATCCATGCTTGTTCTAATTTAAAAGAAAATAAACATGTCTTTCCATCAATCTCAATATATTTTGAATTGTCTGACTTTGAAAATGTTTAAGATGAAGATATTTTATGTTAAAGAATTTCTTGCTTATTTTTTGTTTTATAAAAATAATAAATATTTGTTATCCTATCTTGCTAATTGAATTAATAAACCTTAATGGAACTTAATTAATATATCTTAATGGAATTGAAGTCTGCATTTTGTTATCCTCTTATCACTTCCCTTCTTCAGAATGAATTTCACCTATATTGGAATCCTCCAGTTGTTTTATGTGAATTAGAACCATCTCATGTCAGAATAGTAGCTGAGGAAATATATATATATATATATATATGTGTGTGTGTGTGGAAACACAATAAAATTATAGTTTACAAATACAAAATATCTACTCTGAAGAGAAGATCATATGGTGAGATTTTTGAATTATCCATAGTGTGTCATTTGAATTTTAACTTAATATTTATTTCAAAATATTGCATAATATCAGACATATCAACAATTCAATTGGAAATATTCACAAAACTAGCTATATTACAATTGCTATTTAATTATTTCTGTATCTTTTTTAAAACCTCTTAATCTTACTGGCAGATACTTCAAATTCTGTACATCTTTCCTTTTTATGAATCATCAAACAGAAATGTAACAAATCCTATAAAAATTAGAGACACAGGGAGTAATATAACTCTATTTCTTGACCTTAGCATTAAGAGAATACTTTTCTCTCAGAGGACCAGAGCTTGGTTCCCAGCTCCCATGTCAAGTGAATCACAACAATCTGTAACTTCAGCTCTACTCTATTCAACACTCACTTCTGGATTGCATGGGCAAGATCACTCAAGTGTACATACTGACCCACCAATAAAAACATATAATTTTAAAAAATAATAAATATCTTTGAAAAATCAGCAGTGAAGGCATCTATTAATATTGAACACTATTTCCCCAATGGCTAATTGTAATGCATGGTTTCATGTTTCTAAAGCATAATCAAGTGCATCTCACTTATTTATAAAATATTAGATGTACATTCTTCCTTTATCTTTCTCTCTCAATGAAAAATATATTTATGGAGACCAAGTGCCAAACAGAGAATAACCTCACATTAAAATATTGATGACTTATTATGGTGCTTTCAATAAGAATGTCCCCCATAGACACATATTTTAATTCTTTGCCATCAGGGAGCGGCACTGTTTGGGAGTGATTAGGAGGTATGGCCTTATTGGAAGAAATGTATCGTTGGGGGTGAGATTTGAGATTCCACAAGCCCAAGCCAGACCCACTCTCTCTCTCTCTCTCTCTCTCTCTCTCTCTCTCTCTCTCTCTCTCTCTCTTCCTGCTGCCTGGGGATCTGGATATAGAACTCTTATCTGTGTCCCCAGCACCATGTCTGCCTATGTGCTGCCATGCTTCCCACCATGACAATACTGGACTAAACCTTTGAAACTCTAAGCAAGGTCCAATTAAATGTTTTACTTTATGAGAGTCTCTATGGTCATGGTACCTCTTCACAGCAATAGAATACTGACTAAGACAATTATGAAATATTTTATGTGTTTCCTAGAGATTGAAAGTTTGTGCCCTATTGCTTTCCCAAATTCATATGTGGAAGCCTAATCCCCAAATATATGTACTCAAGCATGGGTACGTGTGAATCTCTATGAGAAATTTTGGCACCTTTTGAAAGAGACTACAGATATCATACCCATCCCCTCCACCATATAAGGTTACAGCATAAAGAAGATAGGGACTCAGAGTTGGCTTTCACCAACACCATATCCACTGCTTCCTTAATGTGGCATGTTTCAAGATTCAAAATGAGGAGCAATAATTATGTATTATGAGAGCCCAGACTATGGAATTCTGTTAGACTCTATTAACAAACCAAGTAACATAGTGTTACACTATCATTTTTAACTAAACAACAAATTCATAGACCTATAAATTACCGTTCATCTAAAAATAATAGCTCTCAATGTGATAATTTTAGAAGACTTAGTTTTTAAAGATGATATTTCTTTGTATAAATAAGCCATATGAAATGAATATTTTCTGCAACTTCTTGAATAGTTCTGCTAAATATCTTATTCTATACATCCAAATATTATGCAAAAATATTTACTTTTAGCATATAGGTACTACTTTCTTTTACTTACATGCTCTTGAAAAATTTATAAATATTGTGCTCACTAGTCTTATGTCAACTTGACATAAGCTAGAATGATCTGAGAAGAAGGAACCTCAATTGAAATAATATATCCATAAGACAAGGTTTTAGGCAGGCCTGTAGGTCATTTTTTTTCAAATTAGTGATTGATCAGGAAGAACACAGTTCATTGTGGGTGGTGCTACACCCTAGGCTGGTGGTTCTGGGTTCTATAAGAAAGCAGGCTGAACAAGCCATAAGGAGAAAACCAGTAAGCATCACTCCTCCATAATTTCAGCATCAATTCCTACTTGTGGGTTTCTGCCAGGTTTGAGTTCCTGCTTTGGCTTCCTCCTTCAATGGACTATTTCTCAAGCTATAAAAGACAAATAAACCTTAAGCTGCTTTGGGTCATGATCATAGCAAAAATAACCCTAACTAGGACAAGTTTGGTAATAGAAAGCTTTATTACTACAATCTCCAAACATTTCTACTGTTAGCTGTAACTGTTTAAAGTTTGATTTTTATAATTTATATTAAATTGTTAAATATTTAATTTCTTCAACATGTTGAAATACTGAATCAAACCATTTCTAAGATTGACTAATAAAAGTGAATTTCACATATTTAGAAAGATAGTCATAATTTTTAAGAAATATTTCTTATTCCATTGTTTTGAAATTCAGCATATCAACAAATACACAGCCAGAAGAGATAAGAAATATTGATATTATTCATCTAATTTTTATCAACTACTTGCTAAGCATAGATAATATATAATACCATTATTCCTGGTAACATAAAAATAACACATTTCTGCACTTCAGAAACATCAACACTGTCAGCAATTTTGAGGTAGAGTGATTAGTGCTATTATACAGATCTCTTAATACAGTAAAAAAGTTTACACTGGACACTTATTTCTCCTTATGGAGAAAAATCCAAAGTCACTAGTTTTATGAAATGAAAGTTGTCGGAACACAGTGAAAAGAATGATGCATGGTAAACAGTGCCTTGGGCACTGAGAAAGAATCCAGGAAAAAAGGCTGAGGGCCTTTTACCTCAGGTATATTTTGTCACCTCGATTGTTCTTGAACGTGATTTCATGCCTCCTATGACAAACATTTACATTCAATTTATAAGACATGTTTATTCTTGTTAGATGTCAGACCATAGCTAGAGAACTTAATCTTGTCAGTGTACCCTGAATCTGGATATGGTGTTGTGTAGTATTTTGATTGTGTTCTGACAAATAAAACTTGCTTGGAGTCAGAGGATGGAGTTGGCCACTAGCTAACTAAAATTAACCATAGAGGTTTAGAGGACTGTAGACAAATATGAGACATAAAAACAAATAGTAAGGCGGAGCTGATAGAGAATCTTGGCCCTTTTGGAGAAAGAAATGGAAGAGGTAAGAAGTCACTGGTGGCTGCTCTCCTGCTTCTCTGATCTTGCACGTTATTACCCTGATACCTGACTCCTGATTTTTTATTGATAAAGAATAATTAGTTAAGGCTTCAATATGGCCATCTGCCTTGTTTTTGTGCTTTCCTAGATATAATCTATAGTATATTACAGGCAATTATGTTTAAATTGAACTGTCCTGAGAAATTTCTGGGAAAGGACTGTTCTGTAAATATCTAGTATTGTGGCGAGCCACAGGAATATGAAAGAGAAGTCCAGGTATATATTATAAGCTATACCTTGAAGAGGCCAAGGGTCAGTCGAGTGGGAAAGCCAATCAGCAAGGTCTATTGGTGTTATGCGGCTTAATATTCAGTTGCATCTTGTTATGAATTCCTTGTGCTCAATATTCTCCTAAAGTGTGTGTGTGTGTGTGTGTCTTCATTTCAAAGCACCTATATAGTCACATAGAACCTCCTGCCTCTGAGCTCCAGGCCCCCTCTTTAGCATTTGTTTTGGGTATCTACCATTTGCAAATACCCTCCTTGAGATACTTTCTAAGATAAATTCAACCCCAAACAAAGTCTTAAAAGACAAGCAAGGAACAGACAGCTACCAGGCCATCAGTTAGACACCTGAAAACCCCCCAACTCAGATAAAATGTCCTTTCTGAGACTACATGTCTCACAGGCCAAATGTCTGCCAACTAGATGAACAAGCTTTGTTTCTTGTGCAAATCAAGGCCTCCCCTCCCTCTCTCACTGCCCTAGAGTTTCCCCTCAGCAGATGTTTCAAGCGGTGATGCAGATTGACTAGCTATAGGTACCCACCCGTACCCCCCATGTCAGGAAACTGGCGGCAGAGAACAAAAGTGACAGTTTTAACTCTTAGTAACCTACAGACTTTCCCTACCCTATTACCTGTAAGTCTATAGTTGATAGATTCGTAATGCCTTCACCTAACCACAGTAAGGATATATTTCTAGCATGTAAATTCCTTTTCTGATTTATCCCAACTACTAACTGACTCCACGCTTATCTCTCCCCTTTTGCGCTGCAAATAAAGTTGCCAGGAGGCCTCTAGCAAGGACCCCTACAATCTTGTGCTGTATACAAAACACAAGGTGTTTCTGTTTGGGATAGGATATAGACCAGTCCCCAGGGAAGGATGAGAAGGAAAGACTGAGAGGAGGAAGGACTGAAGGATGGAGAATTGAGGGATTGAAGACAGGAGGGAATTAGGATTGGAAACAACTAGGAATGGAGGGAACAGAGAGTTGAGGGAATGAAGAATTGAAGGAATAGGGAAGGGAAGGATTGAAGAATTGAGGGAACTAGGAACTGAAGATTGAAGGATTGAGGAATTGAAGACTAGAGGGAATTAGGAATTGAGGGAACAAGAAGAAGGGAACTAAGGAAATTAAGAGAGATCTGAGAGAGTTGAACTGGTGACTGAATGATGCTGACTGATGAATAAACAAATTGAATTAAAGAGCTCCAAGCAACTGGATTCATTCCCGCGACATTGGTAGTATCTCTCCCGGGCCCCTGGATTTGTATAAATTTAAGGCTGCACCTTAAATATTATACAAAATAGTATGTGCTTTCTGACCTTTATTTACATGTTTTTCTGAATTCAAGCAACCTTCCGTGGATCGTTGCTTTCTTTGTTACAATCGTGTATAAAAGTACACTGAAACCAAGGTAAAATGGCCTGCAGCCTTAGACTGGAGTCTGCCCCATTTTTTCAGGTCTTCCAGACACAGATCTGTGTAATTTGGCATAAAAGTTGACAAAAAGGTGTTATTTACAATAGAAGTATGTGTATCTGTCTGCCTTTCTGTTTTTTATGCACTTCCAATTTTGTAATGTGTCTAAAGAAGTCACAGTGGAGACAGGTGACTCTGGGAACCTGGGAAGGCAGGATGCCTTTTGATCTCTTGGAAGCTCTACCATGGTGGTACTTATGAGAGGATTGGAGAATACATTATTTAGTCATTTATTAATTACTAAAAGTCTAATCATTCTGATTAGATTTGGTTTTTAGAAAGAATGCTCTTGAGCCAAGTATGCTGTAATGAACACACCTATAATTGCAGAACTTAATTGGCTGAGGCAGGACAATCATGGTGCTAGTCTGGGCTATATAACAAGAACCTGTCTTGCTTTGAGAAAAGAAGTACAAAAAAACTAGTGGAGTGTGAAAGTCAAAGTCCTGTTGGATATCCTCCTATTGGACAAAACAGATGGTTGATCTTAAAACACATACATTAATAATGGACATAACAAAATGTTTAAGAGGCATTTCAAAAACTAACTAACACACTTTAGTGGCTGATGAGATTAATGGAAAGGATGACTAAAGCACAACATGCATGCAACTGGCTGAAGTCCTTCAATTGTCTGTCTACACAGGAAGCAATTTTACTTTCAAATTTAAGGTGAAGTTATAGTATACATATATTTTAAGTCCTCTCTGTGCCTCTCTCTGTCTCTCTGTCTCTGTCTCTCTTTGTCTCTGTGTCTGTCTGTCTGTCTCTCTCTCTCTCTCTCTCTCTCTCTCACACACACACACACACACACACAAATATGTAAAATAAATAGTGCAGAACGAGAAGAAAGCTGATGAAGCCCAGGGAAACTGTGCTGTATTTATGAAGATGTATATATAGAAGGAAAGTCTGGAAAGAATGTTGACTAAGTGGGAGTTGATGAGAACATTGGAGGAGGATATCGTGAAACTATGGTGGACAAAAATCACAACATCTAAAGAAATAATAAGTGTAAAATAGAACATACTCTTATTTATCTAAGCCCTTCCTACGAGAAATATGCTATCCCAAATTAGTAAATTTAATTGTTGGGATTTCATTGAACTTCTCCAAAACCTCACTCAAAACAATTACCTACCACTGTCATCTTTTATCAACTGCCGGTCTAATTCCTCACCAGGGCAGGCAGGCAAACAGATAGATACACACACACACACACACACACACACACACACACACACACACACACACAGAGAGAGAGAGAGAGAGAGAGAGAGAGAGAGAGAGAGAGAGAGAGAGAGAAGAGAGAGATCACCAAAATGAGTCTGTGTCTTGATTTATTTCAAACTATTGTCAAACAACTCATGATTAGAATCATTTGTTCATATCACAGGTGTAGAACTGTCTCTGTTCACCACTAGCCTGGCCAGAGAGCCCTATTGCTGCTGGGAACCAGTAACTGACTCCTAGAGGACTCCAACTTCCTTGGTATATAATTAATTGGATACCAACATTTAAATTGCTTGCAATTAAAGACATTGGGGAAGTCTGATTGATTCAGTCTCTAAAAAAAATTAGTATATTTGTTGTCAGTAAGATATAGGATATCATATATAAAGTTTAGTATATAATATTTAATTATATTTAATATAATAATTTTCCCAAGAAAAAATCTTGGGATTTAATTATTTCTTTTAGGAAGCTCATTGATATTTTCAATCATACTCACATTGACATTCTGAACTGAAAGCAATTTAATTATTTGCTATTATCAGACTTTGTCTTTAACCCAAGAGGAAAATTAAGAAGGAAAGCAATAAAGTGATGTGAACTCTAAGTGACAAGTAAAGATAAGAAATTAAAGATATAATTAAATCACGCGTTTTGGCATTCAATACAGCATTTGTGTAATTGCAAATGAACTGAAGCATCAGAACCCAATGAATTTGGATACTTCACCTCCTACTCCAATAGAAGATTTATTAAAAGCCAAAACCAGCTAGTTTATTGCACCCCTAACCAAGATATCCCTGAGAGCTTCCAAGAAACCACATTTGGGGTACTTCTTTGAAATTATAAGACTCTTTCAAGCAATTCTGAGGGAAGGTATTTCATGTATATTATTTGGAATTTTTCCTTTAATATTTAACAAGATGTCCCCCAAACCCTTATGCTCTCCTCTTTCCTGTTGCTATTGCTACCCACAAGTCTTTTATTATGTCGCTTTGAGAAAAATAGAATAATTACCACAGCTAAATAACTCCCTCCAGATGCTCTGCTCTTGGGCAAATTCAAATGAAATTTGCCTTGTACCTAAAAGAAAAATGGGATGATAAATGAGGCAGTACAAGGCAACCTGGAAACTAGTGTATGAAGCTTGATTTGACACACTAATTTTACTTTACTAATTTTCTCATGCTTTCTTCATGTTTAGTTTGATATCCTGAAAAAAAAAAACCATTCCTTAGGATACATTTCAGGTATTTGGTAATCCAATGTCACCTTCTCACTAACAAAATATCTGATTCTATCTGGGTGGCAGTATCAATTGCGTCAAACCTTCCTTAGTTACTTTTTTTTTTTTGCAGTTTCTTATGAAAATGCCCTGTAAACCAAGTTGTCTCTTGAAAATTAAACACCAATAAAGTACCTGCTAAAAATACATTGCCCGAAGAGGCGATTTCAGTTTAAATACTGTAATTTCTGTTGTGGGAGAAACAATTGAAGAGAGGTAATTGTTTAGAAGCTCTCAGAACTAATTATAGAGTTCATTCAAAATGAACATATGTAAGCTAAAATGCATCTAAACATCACAATAATTTATGTTAGTTAGTATAACATAATCTGTAGGATACTGGAAATGTTAATATAGGAGTTCTGAATTTCAATTTAATACATTTTAATAATATTCAATAATATTCCTATATTGAAACCACAGATTAGTGTATCTAATGCCATTTACAGTCAATTATTATTGAGTTTGTAACTGAATGTATGATCACAAATCATGGCAACTAAAATTATTGAGCCTCTCTTGATTATTTGACATGTACTATCATATTTAATCTTCACAACAACCATATAGAATAGGTTTTCTTTCTTTTCCCATTAAACATAGAAGAAATAGAAGTTAAGTTCAAAAAGACTGAGTAGCTATCCTAACATCATAAAGGCAGTAAAATATGAATTAAAATCAAATCCATAGAAATTTATTCTAGAGTCTTCCTGCATACTTCCCTATATTACATTGCTTCCAATTTCTTAATGAATTCATAAAATATATGCCATAAATATAACTTCCTCATTTTATTAATTCATGAAACTATGCAAAATACACATTTATGTCTATAGTCATGTAGCATGTATGACTGCTTCATTTATGATGTTTGCATAACAATAATGCATGATAATAGGCAAATGCTGATAACGAGGGGCAGCTTTTTATCAAGAAAATGCCCACCAGAATGTTGTAAACAGGGAATCAAAAGCCGTGTCACAGGAGCTGAATCTAATCTTCACATGTTTTCCATCTTTGGTCTGTCAAATATCTTTAAATATCTTGAAGTAATTTCTAAAGAGAATATACCTTATTAATTTCAAATATGTCCCATGATTCAGAAAGAAAGATTAAAATATCTTTCACACAACTTTCCAGTCACCTCCAAGAACTGATAATTACTCCAAGTCTATCTAGAATCTATATATGTCATGCAATATAAGACACTATATGTTAAATGTAATTGCAGTACTATTTGCATCATTGAGGACAAAATGACTAGCTAAACTGTGTGTCTTTGCTATTAATATGCCTTGGAAATCTCTCGAAATCAAAATATGAAGCTTAGGTCTCTTAGAAGAAAGAAATGATGCTAGTAAACAGGAATTGGAGTCAGAACACCTGTCAAATTAGATACAGTAGCAACAACTATCTCATCTCCAGAGGAAACTTTGCATTTATGTGACCAAAACCTATTATCAGTAATGCTAGCTATATAAGATAACCTATAGCAAGACAGTTTGGAAAATTGTATTTATAAGGAATATTGTTGCTACATGATTTATGATACTTTAGTTGACTAGACAAAGTTTAATAAAGAATTTCCAGTCTCTGGTGGATACAATTTTATTTTTATTACTTAGTACATGCAAAACAAAATTCACCATTTTAATGTATTCTGTAACTCTATGATTTTTTTTGCTATATGTACATTTCTGTGAAAGCATCAGCATCTTCTCTTTACACTATTTTTCTTCACTCTAGTAGAAACCCAGTTTTTTTATGTTAATAATTTCCCACTGTTCTCTCTCTCCTCAGTGACCTACAATTTGTCCTCTACATTCTTTTCCTCTGAGTATTGTGGTTTTTAACATTTTTTCTTGGTTAAAACAACCATAGAATGTGTTTCTTTTATTATGAGATATATATATATATATATATATATATATATATATATATATATATATATATATATATATATAGTCAATAAGTAAAGATGTTGTGTAAGAGCCAAATTTAACCTGTAAGCTCCACTTGCCCAAGGACAACATTAACTTCCTGGAATTCTGGAAGCTGTAGTTCTAGGGAAATAAAAAGTCACATATTTTCTCTCCTCTAAAGAAGTTTGTTTGAACCAACTACATTGGATGTGCTTGATCACATGTAGGCAGGAGTTGCTAAAGCAGGAAATAAGCCAGGATGTACCCTTGTCCTTGATGATCTTATTGGAAATGTAATGAATTATGGGTTTTGCCTTTTTAAGTCACTGCAAAACGTGACTTTGGGCCATTTTCTGGGAACCCAGAGAAGGACATGGTTAGAGCCCATTTGCCTGGCCAGTATTTAATTAAAACTTGCTTTAAATTTGGCTCAAATTTGTGGAACTGGTTTTTCTCTTGAGAATCCCAGGATTCACATTTGGAGAAGAAATACCATTCCATTCAAATTCTGCTGAAGCTGACCTTTTCACTCCAAGATGACGATTTCCACTTTGCGAACTCCCAAAGAGAAGGATTGAACTTGAGAGGAATACAGCAAGCATTTTGTTCCCCTCCCCCTGCAGAGGTCTCTGGGGTCTGGGGGACCCCATTCTCCTGAGCTAGGGGACCTGATGAGGCCCACCAATTCTTTGTCCATGGCAAAGGGAGATGTTCCATGGCCCATTGGTTATTTGTGGTTAATTAAAGGTTCAGCCAGAACCACCAGTTTTTCTCTTCTGACCTGCCTTGGAGCCCTGAGGATGCCTTGGTGAGACCTGGAGCCAAAGAACTCAGAGAGGCCCATCACTGCCTAGGCTACACAACAAAGCTAAGGAACCCAGGACACTCCATGACACTGGGTACCAAGCTGAGAGTTTGGAGAGGCCCCATGTGGGATGTTAGGCATTCAGGAAATCAGGAGAACTCAGAGAGAGAGACGGCCTCTGGTGGGTTCTCAGCTTCTGCTTGTGCAGGGAGACTATTAAAAAAAGTGGCCTGTTTGTTAAGAGAATTTCCCTTGGTCAGAATGGTAGACCTTTGAATGACTCCAATTGTTAATGTCACTGTCTTCTGTTTTTTGTTGTCATTTTGACTCTGTGTCTTGGCTTTTGTCTGTACCCGTCTTTTTGTGTTCTGACTCAGGGTGACGGGATGAACAAATGACAAGACTGATAAGCTAGAGCACTGCTCCAAAGATCACTCCAAAAATCACTGAACTTTGGAGGCGTGGGATTCAGTGGCAGTATGTGGTGGGTCTGTGCACAGGAGGGCACAAAGTGCAATGCCCAGGGCCAGGCTTGGGCCCCAGTGTGCAGCTTTGAAGAAAAGCCCAGGAGCACCATGTGGAAGCCCAGAGTCAGCATGTGGAAGCAGGTGAGTGGCATCCCATTGCTGCAGCACCACTGTACAGTTAGAGATTCAGCTCCAGGCCCAAGCCCTGTAACCACTAACTACAGCAGTTCATGAGGTTTCCCAGCCTCCTGCTGCACCAAAAGGTTCCATTGCATTCCTTTTCCCTACAACGCAGACAGGCACTATTGCCAGCTGGGCATTGAATTTAGGAGCTGCAGCTACGTGCCCACCCCCACCCCCATTGAAATTATAACACTGAAAAAGGTAGGAAAAGTTTTATCTGTTTTGTGCAGAATGCTTTGTCTGTATGGATGGTGTTAGTATTCTGAACTGCCCCTTGGAGACCCGCCCAGTGTCCCTAACATCATCTTATGTTAAAAGCCCCCTTAAGAGGAAGCAACTCCTCCCCTTCTCTTGCCAGAAGTAGCTCCACCTCTCTCTCTCTCTCTCTCTCTCTCTCTCTCTCTCTCTCTCTCTCTCTCTCTCTCTCTCTCTCTCTCTCTCTCTCTCTCTCTCTCTCTCTCTCTCTTCTCCATCTCCTTCCTCTTCCCTCTCCCCTCCCCACCTCTCCCTCCTATTCCCTCTCCCACCCCCTTTCTTTCTCTTTTATCCTTCCCTCCATTTCCTCTCCCCTCCCCCCAAAATAAACTTGACAACACTTAGACTTCCTGTAACTTTCCACAGTCTGCTTTGGCTGCATGGTGTGTCTCACTCCTGCAGGGCACCTTGGTCCAAACCTGCCAAGGCCTCTTGAGTGCCTTATCATTACAGATCGGTCTGTGTTTTCTGATATGTCTAAGTTTTGCTGAAAACATGGTGTTGAGGCAGGATTGCAACAGACTCAATTGAATGTATGAATATATGACGGCCATCGCATGTTTATTTCTGACTGGCCTTCTTTGAATGTGTGAGTTTACTGTGTTTTATGTTTCTTGGTTATAATTTTACTGTTCCTTTTGCTGCTAGCTGCCCGGGCTCAAAATATATCGCTAAGCTTTCTAGTCACTGGGTTTAATTCAGTAGAAATTCAAATGTCATTTGGGTACAGATAATACTAAAGTTGTTTTATGTTGTTTTACTTTATTGAAAAGCTAGCTGTGGAATTGGGTTATGGCTCTCCCTTTTACAGACCCAGGCATGCTTTTAAAGTCTATGTCGAGGGTCAAGAGCTATGACAGGAGGAAAAGAGCAAAGCAGAACAGCTAAAGGGATTATTGGTTTCATTTAATTGCCTAAAACTATTACATAAACTTTCTATGGTTAAAAAATATCTGTAATATGTGTAACAAAAAGTTAATTTAAAACTCATAATATGAGGTTGGTTTTTGGAAATCTATTCATAGGTAATCTTAAAGGAACCATGTGGTATGATTCCATTTTGGGACACAATCCACACATGGACTGCCACCATCCTTAGGTGTCACCTTTGCTAGGGATGGAGAAGAAAGATGTCATATGACTTCACTGCCATCTTGGCTAAGGGTAACCACGTGGTATGGCCCAACCAATGAAATGGCAACAGGTCTCCAAGATAGTTTAGATTGGGATGTATTTTTGTATAATTCCTATCTTGTCCTAAAAGCAAATTTTACAAAAGATAGAACTTAAAAAGAATGTTTGCTTAATGAGATATTAAAGCTTCCCCTCCATGTGCTCATATACAAGAACATACCATGCTGGCAGCCAAACATTGTAACATAAGAGTAACCCAGATAGTATTGGTTTTAAAGACATTAAAGTATCATAGAGCCAGCTGTGATCTAGAAAACAGGCTGTGTGTATTGCCAAGGGTGAGGCCGTGGAATGACCCAAACCTCAGATATTGAGCATTGAGTTGTTTGCACTGTTGGAGCTCGGTTTTGCCTTGTGCAGATTGTGGTTGTATCCTGTATCTTCATTTTTGAAATAAAAAGATACTCTATTTTGATATTGCAGGAGCATATAGTTGAAAGATTTTAAACTTCTTTAAAAGGAAATTTTGGAGTTTTATGGAAAATTCAATTTAAAAACATGGATACTTTTTGTGGAACAGCTTCTAAATTATTTAAGTTTATAAGGCTATGGGACACTTTGAATTTATAAGATATTTTATTATGATGTTTTTAATCTTGATAAATAGAGAAATAAAAGACTAAGAAAATTAAGGCCACAGCTATGAGCACCAAACACTAACACCAGAGACTGAAGTATTCCCATCTTATAATGCAGCAAGACAATGACCTAAGCAGTCTGGCAAAGAACCTCTTCTTACCTAAGGTCTATTCAGGCTAACAGACTGATTTAGGAATGTACGACTAACCTCCTTGTTTAGCTAATGTAATGCCCACATCTTGAGACCCCCAAACAAGACCACCACAGAGCCGATATCCGATGCAAGCACAAAGGGGTTTATTAATAGCAAAGCAAGCCTGGGTTTGGTCCGATTCCAACACTCTGACTAGCAGGTGGAGGAGATCAGCCCTGAGCTCACAGAGTGAGGGGTTTTTAAAGGGAAAAACTGCAAGCTGGGAAGTACGAGCTTTGGCGTTAGAAGGTTAGGTTACTGGTTGGGGTCCAGGGAAATTTTCATCAACAACAGCTATCAAAGGACATTTGGAGTTCTCAACATTATCCAAGGACATTTGAGTCCAGCAGATGTTGTTTATCATAACTACATCTTGGCCAGCAGCCTTCCTACCCTGGTAGGGTCGCCTTGACCAGGGTCTTAGCAGGTTGTTTATATTTCTCTAAGAGCTATTTTGAAGGCTATTCTAAGTTTTATTGAAACTTATTTTAGCTTCTGTCCTAGTGCTATTAGAAAGGACATTTTTCTTTAAAATGAAGTTTGTCTTGCTCTCTCACTAACATTATTTTTTATTAAGAAATTTTTTAAATTCATTTTACATACCAAAGATCCCCCTCTTTCCTATTCCTGCCCCTCCAGCCTCCCCCTTCCAACTCACACCCCCAATTCCCTCCGAAAAGAAGGTAAGGCCTCCCATGGGGAGGTACATTTAGTAGAGGCAGGTCCAAGTCCCTCCCCCTGTCTCAAAGCTGTGCAAGGTGTCCCATCATAGAAGTGGGCTCCAAAAGACCAGTTCATGCACCAGGGATGGATATTGATCCTATGCCAGGAGGCCCCTTAAGCAGATCATGCTACACAACTGTCTTGCCATGCTGATGGCCTAGTCCATTCCCATGCAGGCTCCACAGCTATTGAGCTAAATTTCATGAGTTCCCATTAGTTTGGTTTGGTTCTCTTTTTAGGTTTCCCCATCATGATATTGATGCCCCTTGCTTACAGAATCCCTCTTCTCTCTCTTCAACTGGACTGCTGGAGCTTGGCCTGGTGTTTGGCTGTGGATCTCTGAACCTGCTTCCATCAATTAGTGGAGAAAGACTCTATGATGACAGTTAGGGTATTCATCGATCTGATTACTGGAGTAAGTCAGTTCAGGCACCCTCTCCACTATTGCTAGTAGTCCAAGCTGGGGTCATCCTTGGGGATTTCTGGGAACTTCCCTAGCACCCGGTTTCGGTTTCTCCCTATCCCCATGATGTCTCCCTCTGTCATGGTATCTCTTTCATTGCTTTCCCACTCCATCTCTATTCCAGCTCACCTATCACATTCCCTTATGTTCTCATCCTCCATCGCCTACCCTCCATTGCCCACCTCTCATCACTAGTTTACTGATAGATGATCTCATCTATTCCCCCTTCCCAGGGTGATCTATTCATCCTTCTTTGGGTCCTCCTTGTTAGCTAGCTTCTCTAGAGCTATAGGTTGTAGTCTGGATATCCTTTGCTTTACATCTAGTATCCACTTATGAGTGAGTACATACTATGTTTGTCCTTCTTAGTCTGGGTTACCTCACTCAGTATGGTATTTTCTAGTTTCATCCATTTGCCTGCAAATTTCATGATGTCATTGTTTTTCTCTGCTGAGTACTACTCCACTGTGTATATATACCACATTTTCTTCATCCATTCTTTGGTTTAGGGGCATCTAGGTTGTTTCCCAGGTTCTGGCTATTATGGATAATGTTGCTATGAAGATAGTTGAGCATGTGTCCTTGTGGTATGATTGAACATTACTTGGGTATATGCCCAACAGTGGCATAGCTGGGTCTGGAGGTAGATTGATTCCCAGTTTTCTGAGAAGCCACCATACTGATTTCCAAAGTGGTTGTATGAGTTTGCACTCCCACCAACAGTGAAGGAGTGATCCCCTTCCTCCACATCTTCTCCAACATAAGCTGCCTTCAGTGTTTTTGATCTTAGCCATTCTGACATGTGTAAGATGATATCTCAGAGTAGTTTTGATTTGCATTTCCCTAATGACTAAGGATGTTGTGCAGTTCTTCAAATGTCTTTTAGCCATTTGAGATTCTTCTGTTGAGAATTCACTGTTTAGCTCTGTTCCCCATTTTTTTCTTCTTCTTTTTTTTTAATTTATTTTGCAGTACAATTCAGTTCTACATATCAGCCACGGATTCCCTTGTTCTCCCCCCTCCCGTCCCCCTCACCTTCCCCCCAACCCCCCCCCCCATTCCCATCTCCTCCAGGGCAAAGCCTTCCCCACAGACTGAGGTCAACCTGGTAGACTCAGTCCAGGTAGGTCTAGTCCCCTCCTCCCAGGCCGAGCCAAACAATCCGGCATAGGCCCCAGGTTTCAAACAGCCAACTCATGCATGAGCACAAGATCTGGTCCCACTGCCTGGATGCCTCCCAAACAGATCAAGCCAATCAACTGTCTCACCCATTCGGAGGGCCTGATCCAGTGGGGACCCCTCAGCCATTGGTTCATAGTTCATGTATTTCCATTCATTTGGCTATTTGTCCCTGTGCTTTATCCAACCTTGGTCTCAACAATTCTCGCTCATATAAACCCTCCTCATTCTCGCTAATTGGACTCCCAGAGATCCACCCGGGGCCTCGTCATGGATCTCTGCATCCAGATCCCTCAGTAGTTGGATGAGGTTTCTAGCACAACAATTAGGGTGTTTGGCCATCCCATCACCAGAGTAGGTCAGTTCAGGCTGTCTCTCGACCATTGCCAGCAGTCTGTTGTGTGGGTATCTTTGTGGATTTCTGTGGGCCTCTCTAGCACTTTGCTTTTTCCTATTCTCATGTGGTCTTCATTTACCATGGTCTCCTATTCCTTGTTCTCCCTCTCTGTTGTTGATCCAGCTGGGATCTCCCGCTCCCCCAAGCTCTCTTTCCCTCAACCCTCGCCTTTCATTACCCCCACTCATGTCCAGGCTGTTCCCCATTTTTTAATTGGATTGTTCAGTATTTTGATGTCTAGTTTCTTGAATTCCTTATATTTTGGAGATCAGCCCTCTTTCAGATTTGGGGTTGGTGAATATCATTTCCCATTCCGTAGGCTGTTGTTTTGTCCCATTTACTGTGTCCTTTGCCTTACAGAAGATTCTCAGTTTCAGGAGGTCCCATTTATTAATTGTTGCTCTCAGTGTCTGTCCTACTGGTGTTATATTTAAGAAGTAGTCTCCTGTGCCAATGCGTTCAAGACTACTTCCTACTTTCTTTTCTATCAGGTTTAGTGCAACTGGATTTATATTGAGGTCTTTGATCCACTTGGACTTGGGTTTTATTCATGGTGACAAATATGGGTCTGTTTGCAATCGTCTACATGTTGAAATCCAGTTATGCCAACACCATTTGTTGAAGATGCTTTCTTTTTTCCATTATACAGTTTTGGCTTCTTTCTCAAATATCAGGTGCTCATATGTGTGCGGATTAATATCAGGGTCTTCAATTCGATTTCATTGATCCACATGTCAGTTATTATGCCAATACCAAGCTGTTTTTATTACTACAGCTCTATAGTAGAGCTTGAGATCAGGGATGGCAATGCCTCCAGAGGTGACTTTAATGTACAGGATTGTTTTAGCTATCCTGGGTTTGTTGTTTTTCCATATGAAGTTGAGTATTGTTCTTTACAGGTCTGTGAAGAATTGGGTTGGGATTTTGATGGGGATTGCATTGAATCTGTAGATCGCTATTGCCATTTTTACTGTGTTAGTCCTACCTATCCATGAGCATGGGAGGTCTTTCCATTTTCTCATATCTTCTTCAATTTCTTTCTTCAGAGACTTAAAATTTTTATCATACAGGTCTTTCACTTGTTTAGTTACAGTTAACTCAAGGTACTTTATATTATTTGTGGCTATTGTAAATGGTGATGTTCCTCTGATTTCTTTCTCAGCCCATTTATCATTTGTATATTGGAGGGCTACTGATTTTTTGAGTTAATCTTGTATCATGTCACATTACTGAAAGAGTTTATCAGCTGTTGCAGTTCCCTGGTAGAATTTTTGGGGTCACTTATGTATATTACCATATCACCTGCAAATAGTGAACGTTTGACTTCTTCCTTTCCAATTTGTATCCCCTTGATTTATTTTGTTGTCTTATTGCTCTAGTTAGGACTTCAAGTACTATATTGAATAAATATGGGTAGAGTGAACAGCTTTGTCATGCTCCTGATTTTGGTGGAATCACTTTGAGTTTCTCTCCTTTTAATTTGATGATGACTGTCAGGTTGCTGTAAATTACCTTTATTGTGTTTAGCTATATTTCATGCATTCCTGTTCTCTCCAAGACCTTTATCATGAAGGGGTGTTGGATTTTGTCAAAGGTTTTTTTTTAAGCATCTAATGAGATGACCATGTGTTTTTTCCTTTCAGCTTGTTTATATGGTGTATTACATTGACAGATTTTTGTATGTTGAACCAACCTTGCATCTCTGGGGTGAAGTCAACGTGGTCGTGGTGGATGATTTTTTTAATGTGTTCTTTGATTGAGTTTGTCAGTATGTTATAATTTTTGCATCAATGTTCATGAGGGAGATTGGGTTGAAATACTCTATCTTTGTTACGTCTTTTTTTGGTTTGGGTATCTGAGTAACTGTAGCCTTATAAAAGGAGTTTGGTAATGTTCCTTCTGTTTCTATTTTGTGGAAAATTTAGAGTATTGGTATTAGCTCTTCTTGGAAAAACTGGTAGAATTCTGCACGGAAACCATCTGGTCCTAGGCTTTTCTTGGTTGGGAGAATTTTAATGACTGTTTCTATTTCCTTAGGGGTTATATGTCTACTTAAAGTGTTTATCTGGTCTTGATTTAACTTTAGTATGTGGTACTATCCAGAAAATTGTCCATTTCTATTAGATTTTCCAATTATGAAGAGTATAGGTTTTTGAAGTATGATCCAACAATTCTCTGGCTTTCCTCTTTGTCTGTTGTTATGCCTCCCTTTTCATTTGTGATTTGTTTATTTGGATGCTCTCTCTCTGACTTTTCATTAGGTTGGATAAGGGCTTGTCTATCTTGTTGATTTTCTCAAAGAACAAATGCTTTGTTTCATTGATTCTTTTTATTGTTCTCTTCGTTTCTATTTTGTTAATTTCAGCTCTCAATTTGATTATTTCCTGGCATCTATACCTCCTGGGTAAGTTTGCTTCTTTTTGTTCTAGAGCTTTGAGGTGTTCTGTTAAATCTCTAGTGTGAGATTTCTCCAACTTCTTTGTGTAGGCATTTGGTGCTATGAATTTTCCTGTTAGCACTGCTTTCATAGTGTCTCATTAGTTTGGGTATGTTGTACATTCATTTTCATTGAATTCTAGGAAGTCTTTAATATCTTTCTTTATTTCTTCCTTGATCCCTTGGTGATTCAGTTGAGCATTATTCAGTTTCCATGCAATTGCAGGCTTTCTGTAATTTTTTTGTTGTTGAAATCTACCTTTAATCCCTGGTGGTTTGATAAAATACCAGAGGTTATTCCAATTTGTTTGTATCTGTTGAGATTTGCTTTGTGAACGAGTATGTGGTAGATTTTAGAGAAGATTCCATAGCATGCTGAGAAGAAGGTATATTCCTTTTTGTTAGGGTGTAATGTTCTAGTAAGTCTGTTCGTTTTCTTATTTTCTGTTATGTTTCAGTCTGGCAGATCTGTCCACTGGTGAGAGTAGGGTGTTGAAGTCTCCCACTATTAATGTATGGGGTTTGATGTGTGATTTAAGCTTTAGTAATATTTCTTTTACATATGTGGGTGCCCTTGTATTTGGGGCATAAATGTTCAGAATTGAGATTTCATCTTGGTGGATTTTTCCTATGATGGATATGCAGTGTACTTCCCGATCTCTATTAACTGACTTTAGTTTTAAGCCTATTTTGTTAGATATTAGGATAGCTACACCAGCTTGCTCCTTAAATCTATTTGATTGAAAAGACTTTTCCCAGCCTTTTACTCTGAGGTAGTGTATGTCTTTGAAGAGACGTGTGATTCTTGTATGCAGCAGAAGAGTGGATCCTGATATCATATCCATTCTGTTAGCATGTGTTTGTTTTATAGGTCAATTGAGTCCATTGATATTAAGGGATATTAAGTACCAGTGATTGTTAATTCTTGTTATCTTTTGATGGTAGTGTGTGTATTTCCCTTCTTTGGGATTTATTGCAGTGGAATTATCTATTGCCTGTGTTTTTGTGGGTGCATCTGACCTCTTATGTTGGAGTCTTCCTTCTAGTGCCTTCTGTAAGGCTGGATTTGTAAATAGGTATTATCCTTCTAGTGCCTTCTGTAAGGCTGGATTTGTAAATAGGTATTATTTAAATCTTTGTTGTGTCTTGGAATGTCTTGTTCACTCTATCTATGGTGATTGAAAGTTTTGCTGGGTATATTAGTCTAGGCTGTCATCTGTGGTCTCTTAGTGTCTGAATTATTTCTGGCTAGGTCCTTCTGGCTTTCAGAGTCTCCATTGAGAATTCGGGTATTATTCTGATAGGTCTGCCTTTTTAAGTCACTTGGCCTTTTTCCTTTGCTGCTCTTAATATTCTGTCTTCATTCCGTATGTTTAGTGGTTTAATTATTGTGTGGCAAGGGAACTTTTTTGGAGGTCTAGTCTATTTGGTATTTGATAAGCTTCTTGTATCATCATAGGTATTTCCTTCTTTATGTTGGTAAAGTTTTCTGCTGTGGATATATGTGTGCTGTGAATATGTTGCCATGATTGATTGATAAGTAAAATGCTGATTGGCCAGTATAGGTGGGTCAAAGAAAGAGGAGAATTCTGGGAAGTGGAAGGCTGAGTCAGGAGATGCTGCCAGCTGCTGCTGCCATGAGAAGTATGATGTAAAATACTGGTAAGCCACAAGCCACATGACAACTTATAGATTAATAGAAATGGGTTAATTTAAGATATAAAAACTAGACAGCAAGAAGCCTGAGCCATAAGGCCAAATAGTTTAAATAATATATATTTATTTTGATCTGAGTGGCTGTGGACCCGGGCGGGACTGGAGATAACTCCAGCAACAGTTTTCTTCCATTATTTTGTTCCATATATTTTCTGTTCTTTTGAGTTGGTATTCCTCTCTTCTTCTATCTCTAGTATTCTTAGGTTTGGCTTTTTCATGGTGTCCCAGATTTCCTGGACATTTTGTGTTATGACATTTTTGGCTTTGGTGTTTTCTTTGACTGATGAAACTATTTCCTCTACTGTATCCTCTATGCCAGAGATTCTTTCTTCCATTTCTTTTTTCTGATTTTTTCATTTTTAAATTATTAATAGAGTTTCTATTCATTTTATATACCAACCACAGATTCCCCTCTCCTCCCTCCTCCCACCCATACCCTTCCCCCCAACTCATCCCCCATTCCTACTTCCTCCAAGGCAAGGTCTCCTGTGGGGATTCAGCAGAGCCTGGTACACTCAGTTGAGATAGGTCCAGGCCCCTCCTCCCTGGACCAAGGCTGCACAAAGTGTCCCACCATAGGCATTAGGCTCCAAAATGCCAGCTCATGCACCAGGGACAGGTCCTGATCCCACTGCCTGGGACTGCCCACCCCCCAACAGTTAAAGCTAAACAACTATTTTACCTATCCAGAGAGCCTAGCCCACTACCCAACATCATATGAGGAAAAAAAAACAGGATAGATAAAAAAAAGTCCCGTACAATAAAGCAACCTCTGAAAGCATAATTATTCCTGACTTCAAGCTCTACTATAGAGCTATAGTAATAAAAAAACAGCTTGGTACTGGCATAAAAACCAACATGTAGACTAATGGAATTGAATTGAAGACCCTGACATTAATCCGCACATGTATGAACACCTGACTTTTGACAAAGAAGCCAAAATGTACAATGGAAAAAAAAAAGCATCTTCAACAAATGGTGCTGGCATAACTGGATGTCAACACATAGAAGAATGCAAATAGATCCATATCTGTCACCATGCACAAAACTCAAGTCCAAGTGGATCAAAGACCTGAACATAAATCCAGTTACTCTGAACCTGATAGAAGAGAAAGTAGGACGTAGTCTTGAATGCATTGGCACCGGAGATCACTTCCTAAATATAACACCAGTAGCATAGAAACAGAGCAACAATTAATAAATGGGACCTCTTAAAACTGAGAAGCTTTTGTAGGGCAAAGGACATGTCAATAAGACAAAACGACAGCCTACAGAATGGGAAAATATCTTCACAAACCCCACATCTGACAGATGACTGAGCTCCAAAATATATAAAAATCACTTCCATTTCTTGTATTCTGTTCGTTATACTTGCATCTGTAGCTCCTGTTCGTTTACTCAGATTTTCTGTTTCTAGCATTCTTTTTGTTTGTGTCTTCTTTATTGTTTCTATTTCAGTTTTCAAGTCTTGAACTGTTTCCTTCACTTCTTTAATTGCTTTTTCATTTTTTTTTTTTTTTTGGCTTTCTGTAAGGGATTTATTGATTTCTTCTAATTTTGTGTTTGTCTTTTCCTCAATTTATTTAAAGGAATTTTTCATTTCCTCTTTAAGGACTCTATCATTTTTATAAAGTTGTTTTTAAGGTTCTTTTTTCTGCTTCTTCTATGTTGTGATTTTCAGGTCTTGTTGTTGTAGAACCACTAGGTTCTGGTGATGTCATATTGGCCTTTATGTTGTTGTATGTATTTTTTCACTGCTGTCTACCCATCTCTTCCTCCAATAGGTGCAAGAGGTGTCTGTATCTTAGCGAGCTGCTCTTGACTCAATCTGTGCTTGCTGTGTCTGTGTCTCAGGGGGCCACACTGGGTCCAATCTTAGCTCTTGGCTAATTGGAGCTGGCAGATTCTGTGTCTCAGGGAGCTGCTCTTAGTCTAATCTAAGCTAGCTGATTCTTTGTCTCAGGGGGCTGCTTTTGGTCATATAAGGGCTCTTGGTCCAATCAGAGCTGGCAGATTCTATGTCTCAGGAAGCCTCACTTGGTCCAATGAGAGCTCTTTGTCCAAGAAGAGCTGGTGGATTATTGTCTCTGGAAACCACTCTTGGTCCAATGGAAGCTGGCAGATTCCGTGTCTCAGGAAGCCACTGAGGTTTCAGGGGGATAGCTATATTTGAGGTAGTGTGTGGGTCTTGTAGATTGTAGGCTCTGATGGGGGGGTTGGTGGGGGAGCCTGCCTGCAGGAATCTTCTCTGCTGGCTGGCAACTGGGGCAGCAAAGGGCTAGCTAACATTATTGGTAAATTGAGTCATATAACAAACAGTGATATTCTGTAATGGTGCACTATGTAAGGACCAGGAAAGAAAACTTGCCTGTTATACTATGGACTATATTCATGATTTAAGTTTTTTCTTTTGATATTAAAAAGAGCTTTAATTCAGAAAATGTTATTTTTCATTATAAACTGTTAAAGATTATTAATCATTAGTATGTTCATAGCTATATATTTAGTCATGCTAAGTCAACAGTCAACTTTCTGGCATAGGAAACAAAATGGATATCTATAATACCAATGGCATACTAGGAAAGTGGTCCCAGATTTATCAATAGGTAGATTTATTAACTAAAAGAGTTCTACAATAAGGGTACATGACATAATTCGTGCAAAAAAAAAGAGGCTTTACATGACTTTGAGATAAAATTGCTGTTTCTATACAAACCATGTAAGATTATAATCTGGCTGTACTCAAAGTAACATTGCAAAAAGGGGACCTGAGATAAAATAAATTAATGGTGCCCTGTCCATTTCCAGGCTCATTCTAGATATTAACTCTGATGTCAGACATCACAGGGCCTTTGACCCTTCTGTTTCCTGTTTGAGTATCATTAAACTGATGGTTATTGCATCCCAATATAAACAGGTACGCATCACAGAATATAGGGTTTTACTCAGGATACAACGAAAGTGGAAAATGTAAGAGCCAAAGTTAAACTGTGAGCTCTACTTGCCCTAGGACAAGATAACTTCTTAGAATGCTGGGAGCTGTAGTTCTTGGGAAATAATAAGCCATAGTTTCACTCCTCTAAAGAAATTTGTTTAAACCAACTACACTGATGTGCTTGATCACATATAGGCAGGAGCTACTTAGGTACAAATACACCAGGATGGATCCTTGCCTCTGATTGGGTCTGATGGGAAATGCACTTGCAAAATGTGATTTGGGGCCATTTTCTTGGAACCCAGAGAAGTACATGGCCAGAGACCATCTACCTGACCAGTATTTAATCAAAGCTTGCTTTAAATTTGGCTTAAAATTGTAGACCTAAGCCGGGCGGTGGTGGTGCACGCCTTTAATCCCAGCACTCGGGAGGCAGAGCCAGGCGGATCTCTGTGAGTTCGAGGCCAGCCTGGTCTACAGCGTGAGATCCAGGAAAGGCGCAAAGCTACACAGAGAAACCCTGTCTCGAAAAACCAAAAAAAAAAAAAATTGTAGACCTGGTGTTTCTCATGCAAATCTTAAAACTAACAGTTGTACATTCCATTTCACTCCACAGTTCCTGTATTCAAGACTGTTTCCTATCTTAAAACTATGAAAAAAATGTGTATCAGTGAATATTACTTTTAGTTAACCATGGCTTTATTCAGTTGAGATTTAAAAATTAACATATTTATATATTGTACAAAATTTTCAGTATTTTCATTTAGTCATTCATTAAGTCAGTGTTTTTCAAAAGCAATTGTTCTCACTTGGTTATAATTAAATATTTTGTGTTCCTTGTACATTTGGAGTCTATTCAATAAATTATTGTCAACTCAAATGTCATGAAAAATGCCAGTAAAATACATTCTTACCCTAAGTTTCACCTCTTCATATTCTTTTATGTAACTTTTGTATAACTTAAGGAGTCTTGCTTTAAATAGTAACATGTGGTTAGAAAACTGCAATCTTGGCCTATACATCATGAACATTATCTGGAAATTTGTAGCAAATGAAAATAACCAGGCTCTACATTTATTGAAGCAGACACTCTAGATGTGAGGTTGAAAGACTGTGCTTTAATAAACCCACAAGGTAATATTAATACATGAAATACATACAAAGTTTTAAGATTCTGGTATGGTAAAAATAAGATGCCTCCATATGTTAATGGATACAGTTCCTCATAGCTTTGAATTATATGCATCATTTTGGAAATGTTTATAGCACACATGTTAGCAGGTGGAGAAAACTGACATTTATATCTCCAAGATTTCTACCTCATATCTATAGCCTTTGTAATTGGCACAGATTGGCAGAGAAAATGATTAGCCTGTAGCAGCATCTAAATGATGGCTCATTTCCAGTAATAATATATTTCTGACATGCATGACCTCATAATTAATCTTGATGTTATAGGCTATAAATATTTTAAATGTCAGTAGATTAAATATTATATTAAGTAGATTTGCACAGAATTTAAGTGAATCTGTATTTCTCATTGTTGATGACTTACATATCCACAGAAAAGAATTCTACTCTAGACTCTCAAATATTTGCTTGGAAAATAAAAATACTGACCATTTTTTATTCCTCAATGTTTTTTAAGGTTATAAGAACCCAAGAGAAAATTATACTTTGCTTTCAAAATAGCAAACAACATGACATATGTTGTTTATTAAATGGTAGACTTAAAGGTTGTAAATTTTCCTTGCCTGTTGTTTAGAAAATTTTTAGTGGGACAAAAATTTAGTAGATATTACATCACTACAAGCATAAGAATTTGAGAAAAACAAAGTAATATATGCAAGATATCTTTATTAGAGTAAATAATATTGTATTTAATTAGTGCTAATCTAAGAGAAGAATGCCAGAAAGTCAAAATCTCAAAATCAAATTCTCAGTATAGTATATATTTTAGGTAAGACTAGTACTTTACCAACAGAAGATTTCTTGCTTTTCTTTAATTAATAGTATAAATTCATTCTAGCAAATTATGTAGACACTTTAAATAATTTAAAAGCTCAACTTTGCTGTATAAGCCTTTTCTGTCAGGAATTCAGAGGCTGATACAAGAAGTTTCCAAGTTCAAAGTCTAGCAGAGGATATGGTGAGTTAAAGGCCAGCCTAAAAATCTTGGCAAGACTCTGTCTCAATTTAAAATCACATAATAGGTAGGATGAATATAGGTTCAATGATAGAACACTATTTAGCACCTTTCCCATAAACAAATATTTACTATTACTTAAAATGAAAATAATTATTATCAAAAGACTCAGATCAATTAATCTGTGCATTCTTTGTATTGTAGCATAGGTACCTGATCCTGATCTTGAGGATAGCATATATATATATATATATATATATATATATATATATATATATATATATATATATGGAACTTAGAGACATTTTTACAATTATAGAGGATTTTAAAACTTTCATTAACAAATTTTTAGTCATGTTTTCCTTATCTGAATGAAATAATGTTTCTTTATGATACTCCTAAAAATAATACAACAAACACACCACTATAGATAAGAAAGAAATTATTGTTCTGTCTATATTTTTTTAAAGTTGTCCTTTTATGTAGTTTCTCAGGCTTTGGATAAATTAAGGCTATACAATTTTTTCAACCACATTTTTTCTTCAAATAGATTTCATTCAGTATCTGGACACAGATGTATTATTCTGTTCATGATAGTGTAACAGGGACAAGGTGTCCCTTTCTACTATTAATAACTAGAAAATGGGACAACATCCACTACCCAATGTTCATCAAACATTAAAAACTCGATATGACAGAAGGGTAGTCCCTGAGAAAAGGGAAGAAAAGACATGAATCCTATTATTTTCTATGCTTGGTGGTTAGAGAACATTACAAGTTATAGCTCATAGAGAGCAAATTCAAAGATCAATCGTCTTACAGGTCAATGATATTATTCCATTAAAAATATTAAGTTCAGAGTTTAAGTATTCAAGAATTATAAAATTCTTTGTACACGTAATAATGTCTGAGAATCTATATGGGAGTTTCTTCGTACATGCCTGAATTCTAAATTACAAATGAGTAAATGTGACTGATAATAGGAAAGAACTACAAAAAAGCATACATTGAAAGTATCTTGACATTCTCAAATAACTAGGAATCATTTGCTTGCCACAATGGACACAAATAACTTAACTAATTGGGCTTCATATGGGGACTTCAGAATGATTATTAAGCTTGGTACTGTGGCTAACATAGTTTTATATTAAAGGCTACTTTTAAACAAACCTCAAAGGGAACTTATTATATCTATTTTCATAATATCACAAATTAAATTAAAGGGGTACAACAAAATGTAACATATAATATTTCAATTTTCACAATATTCAGATTCAAAATCAAACTCATCACTCATAAAGAGAAGGAAGAAAATATGATCCATCACCAATAAACATTTAAGTAAAAACAAATGGAGAAATGGAAAAAATGATGGAATAAACATACAACGATATTTAAAGAGATACTATTGACATATTTTCTACTTCAAAATCCACAAACTTTAACACAAAACAAAAAGGAACAGTAAATATAAAAAATAATCCAATGCTTCTTTTTCTTAGTGCCTACTAGATGGTTAATTGTGTCAAGATGAAGCAGAATATCTCCTTTCTAGGCACTGACTGTCAAAAACTCATTGAAATGGATGAACAGAAGCCTTTGTACTGACTATGGGAAGTGCATGGCCACAGAAATAGCTAATGAATCCCCTCCCTTCAGGTTTGCTTTGGTTGAAAAGTGTAAGGCTTATGTGGTCTGAATCTGTGCGGTGGGAAAGACAAACATGGTTTTCCCATGAAGCAAGGCATCTTGCCCCATGGCAGAATGCTCCTGCTGTTGAAGAAGTATCATGCTTATTATAAACCAAGGAAAACTGGAGAGAGGAAGAGCAAGTCTGTTTATGATGCATTGTAGATGCCCATGTGAGTGTTGTCAACTTATTTGTTGTTTAAAAAGAGAAAGAGCAGAATATTTCTGGACTGGCAAATATAACTGGATCTGGAGAGATGACTCAGTGGTTAAAAGAACTAGCTGGTTTCCCAAAGGATCTTCGTTGAAATATAAGCACCAATATGGCATCTCACAACTGTCTATAAGTCCAGTTCCAGAGGATTTGACACTATCACACAGACATACATGCAGGCAAAACACTAATGCACATACAATTTAGAAAATCATTCAAAAAGATTATGTCTATCATTATGTTGTCAGAAAGCACTTAAACAAACAAGATAAGCAACTGTTTTACTACAGAGCTGTATTTAGTCAGATTTCCTGTGTCCCACCTGTCCCACAGTCAGGACAAGTCTCTCATCCATAGTCCCACAGCCTTTTATAAAATAATCACACAGAGGCTTAATATTATTTATAACTGTTCAGCCATTAGCTCAGGCTTATTACTGACTAGCTCTTACACATAAATTAACCCATAATTTTTATTTATGTTTAGTCACATGGCTTGGTACCTTTTCTCAGTGTTGCCTTGACATCTTGCTTCTTCTGTGTCTGGCTGATGACTTCTGACTCAGCCTTCCTCTTCTCAGAATTCTCCTCATCTGCTTGCCCCACCTATACTTCCTGTCTGGCTACTGGCCAATCATCATTTTATTTATCAACCAATCAGAGCAACATATATTCACAGTATACAGAAAGACATTTCACAACACTGTAGTGATAAAAATAACATGGTATTGACATGAGTACTGACACACTGGTCAACAGAATCAAACTGAAATCCCAGACAAAAGTCTACATAGCTATAAACTCCTGATTTTTTACAAAGAAAAAATACATTCTGGAAAAGAAAAACACAGCATCTTCAAAAAATGTTGCTAGTCAAACTGCTTGGCTACATGTAGGAGAATCCAAATAGATCTATACTTTTCACTTAGCATAAAAACCTCAACTGTAAATGGATCAAGGACCTCAACACCAAACCTGATAGAAGAAAAGTTAGGGAATTTCCTTAAAATCATTGGCACAAGAAAGAATTTTCTTAACAGAACACTGATATCACAGACTTTGAGATGAACAATTAATAAATGGGACCTCATGAAACTGAAAAGCTTCACTATGGCAAAGAACACCATCATTCAAAGAGGCTTGTTACAGAATACTGTTGTTCTTCTAAAGGTACATAGCAATAAAATGACGCCTATGACATTCTCCTATACCCATAGATGAATGTCTCCTTCAACCCTTATCAGACATGATTCCTCCTGCAGGAGTTGGGAACTACCACAGAGACCCACAACTGGACAATGTGCTTAGACTGAAAGTCTTTTGACCACTAAGCCCTTTATCAAACTCCTCCCTTCAGGGCTTAGAGCTATGTGAAGGAGGAGACAGAAAAGTTGTAAGAGAAAGAGGGAGGGAATGGATGACACTAAGGAAACAGTATCTTCTTGTCATAATAGGACTTGTACACATATGAACTCACAAATACTATGTCAGCATACCTTGGGCCTATATAGCTCCATGTAAGATGATAGTCAAGCACTAATATGGTGAAATGGATGTGATCTCTCATCACTAACCAAGAATTTATCTCCAATTGATGACTGCTTACGGAAAATAAAATAGTTTTCTCCAGTGCAGTCTTACTGGGTATATAAGCCACACTTAAGGGCAGGCCCTTGCTGATCAGTAGAAGGCTAATAAAAAATTAACTCGAGCCGGGCGGTGGTGGCGCACGCCTTTAATCCCAGCACTCGGGAGGCAGAGCCAGGCGGATCTCTGTGAGTTCGAGGCCAGCCTGGGCTACCAAGTGAGTTCCAGGAGAGGCACAAAGCTACACAGAGAAACCCTGTCTCGAAAAAAAAAAAATTAACTCATTGGTAATTTTGAATTCTTTGGCCTATATTGCTTTGTTTGGAGATTTCTTTACCTTACTGGTTTTTGTTGTCTATTATACTTTCTTTCCAATTTTATATTTTTATGCATTTTGTTTTTGCATATGTCTCTCTTTGTGTGTATGTTTCTTGTGCTTTTCTTCTTACATTATTATTCTGAATTTGCCTATTTGTTTTTAAAATAAAGAAAAAAATGAAAGCACAGGATTGAATGGCTGCGGAAATGGGAAGGAGGAGGAGAAACCATGAACGGAATATAGTATATGAAAAAATACTTTCAGTAAATAAATAAATTTATTTTAAAAACTGGAAAAAAAAGGAAGAGAAGGAGGAAGAGGCTGTATAGTATGCTAAACTTTTAGCCATGAAAATGAAGGAAGCCAAAGAAAAATGCCAGGAACAGATTGCCAAGAGAAGTAGGCTGTCCTCACTAAGAGCTTCTAGTACTAAGTCTCAGTCCAGTCAAAAATAAGTCTTTAAGAGAAACAGATAAATGATCAGACCTTGAAAAAATAAATAGTATAATGGATCATCTGTAGTGAAACAGTAATTGAAACACAAAATATATTGTAAAAGGATTAACAAAACTCAAGACATAGCACTATGAACTATCCAAGAGGAACAAAATATTAAAAGCAAGCTAACTTTTGAGATGGCATGATTGCTTTTGTAGAAAATCCCCACAGAACATTCAAAGATACTAAAAAAAAAAATAAAAAACCTGTACCAGTGATAGTCATATTATATACATTTTATAAATAAAAAACTATTTGTAAATATACCAATAGAGAAGAAAATAAACTAATACCCATCACAAATAAAAGCATGTAAGTATAATTTTAATAAAAAATATGTGCAAGGACCTATGGAATAAAACTAAAAAAGATGCTGAAAGGAGTAAAACACACAAAGGAGTATAATACATTCCATATTTATAAAAGACACATATTTATTAACACAGCTATATTGCAGTCCTATGCTGGTCCTGATACCATATAATTATTTGAAACACTTTAAGGTATTTTTATAAAACTATGCTAAATTAACTAAAATATTCCTGTAAATGCCATTGAATGGCCAAATTTATTATGTAAAAGAAGAAAAAAGTATAATTTACACTACTATTTTAACAGCTATTTATATAGTAAAGATGATGAAACAGTGGCGTAAAGATAACACATAAAACACTGAATAAAAATATAAAGCACATATCAAATAAATACAGAAGGAAGTGTGTAGCTATCTTAACTTAGGCTGAAAAATATCATGAAATATTCAGTGTCACTAGTAATTAGAGAAATGAAAATTAAAAAAAAAAACTTTGAGAATTCATATTACCCTAGTCAGAATGGCAAAGAATAACTAAATAATCAACAACAAATGCAGGACAATGTGCAAGGAAAAAAGAAACACCCATTCACTCTTGGTGGGATTATAAACTTGTGCAGCCACTATTGAAATCAGTGCGGAGAATTCTCAAAAATCTAAAAGTAATTCTAACACATGATGTAAATAATACCACTCCTTGGCATATACCCATAGGATTCAATATTCTACTCCACATCACTTGTTCTCAGTCATGTACATTGTTGCTCTATTCACAATAGCTAAGAAAGAGAAAAAACTAAAATGCCCTTCAGCCTATGAATAGATAAAGAAAATGTGGTACATATACACTACAGAATTCATTTCAATGTGAAGAAAAACAAAATCATGAAATTTGCAGGCAAAAGGATGGAACTAGCAAAAGATCATATTGAGTGAGTAAAACAAGATACAGAAAGACAAACATCACATGTTTTCTCTCATAGAGGCTCTAAGCTCCAACTCTTCATATGTGAGTATATAGACTTCCGTTACTACAGAAACAAGGAAAGTGAAACTAGACCATTGCCAGTAGGAGGGTTTGGGAAGCAGTAGAGTGGGAAATAACAGTGTACAAGTGATCCTATCAGGTAAAGGGGAAAATAGGGGCTCTTAGGGAGGAGGGGAAAGGTAAAAAACGAAGAAAGAGGGAAGGGGTTAAAATAAAAATAGGGATGTCTAAAAAATCACCAGAAATCAAAATATTAACTACAGAAAAAAATGTAATGCACATAATCCCACATATAAATATACATAAATAGTTTTAATAAATTTTTCTCATGTGATTGAAGGTGCTTCCTCCAAGAGCCAAAGACCACATATTAAAACCTCCATTACTAGATATCAGAAGTCCTCCTTTGGATTGGTGGCCAGGGCATTCTAAGAGACTCCCCAAACATGAAGCCTATTCTTCTTGTGCTTGGTTGCCCCCAAAAGGTAGAAAGTTAAGTCACTGTTACTGAGGACACCATACAATTCAGAAATAGGGCCCAGAGATACTTGATCTGGAGCTGACCTGAATACCTCCATGCTGAGGCTTAGATTTAATGGTACTAGAAGGCATCACCACGCAAGCTTCCAAAGGAGGGAGGCAAACACAAGCCCTACCCAGGTATGATGCCTATGAATCACATCAAAGTCCAGCATGGCATGAGAGGCCTAAGGGTCTTGTAGGGGCACACATAACCTTGGTGGTAATCAAGACCACTCAATGGACTTAATGCCCACACAACAATAGATCTTAACTGGTACTGAAAAATCTAGCTAACTACTTAGTGCTAGTGAAGTCATGGTTATTGGAGGGGGATCTTCAGCATTACTAAACAAACAAAATCCCTAAAAGTAACTTTGTACTTATACCCACAGATAAATGTAGTCTTTACCCCCATAAAGGATATTTCTCTTTGCAACAGACAGAGACTACCACTTAAAATCATAACAAATCAAAATGCAGGTTTGGAGCCCAGTCCCAATGGATACATCTGTAAAACACTACCACATCTAAGGGACAGGGAACATTGCAGAAGAAAGTGCAGAAAGATTGTAAGAGCCGGAGGATCACGGAGTTTTCTGTGAGATTGTGTTTCCTTGTAATATCAGAATTTATACTCATAAGTCTCATCAACGTGGCTGCTAAAATTTAAGCTGAACTAGGATACCACCAATGGACATGCCAACATAGATGGGGAAAAGCCCACAAAGTCTCAACCTTACAGAAAGAACTATAGGCACCTTAGGAAAGCAGGGAATAGGAGATGTCACCTTTTCCAGGAAAGAGCACACCAACTGGTTGACCAGTGATAACATTTAGCACTGAAAATATACATAAGTAACATTATATGGACTCAACAGGTTATATTTAGGAATATACAGCTATGTATATATAAATATATGCATACAGTAAAAAATAAGTCATAAAAGAGCCTACAAATTTTCAAGAGAATGGGGAGACTTATATGGGAGGATTTGGAGGAAGGAAAGGGAAGGAAATTTGAAATTATGTAATAATCTCAAAAATAAAATATGAAACAATAATGAAAAAAACAAGCCTGACCCACTTAACTGTGGTGGTATTGTATTCCCCAAAATACTGTGCTCCCTATAAACTTATTTGGGGTCAGAGACAGAACAGCCACTAGATACAAAGGCTAGAAAATGGTGACACTCACACTTTTAATCCTAGCATTCCAGAGGTAGAAATCCCTCTGGATCTCTGTGAGTTCAAGGCCACATTGGAAACAGCCAGGCATGGTGACACACACCTTTAATCCCAAGAAGTGAGTCTTTAATCACAGGGAGTGATGGCAGAAACAGAAAGATATATAAGGCATGAAGACCAGAAACTAGAAGCTTTTAGCTGCTTAAGGTTTCAGGCTTTGGAGCAACAGTTCAGCTGAGACCCATTCTGGATGAGGACTGAGAGGCTTCCAGTCTGAGGAAACAGGATCAGCTGAGGAACTGGTGAGGTGAGGTGGCTGTGGCTTGTTCTGTTTCTCTGATCTTCCAGAGTTCACCTCAATAACTGGCTTCAGGTTTGATTTTATTTAATAAGAACTATTAAGATTCATGCTACACTTAACTGATCAATAAATATCAGATATTAGCACCTGATTCTCGAAAATAAATTCCTAATGTTTGTGTATCATCAGATTTTGACAAAATAGTTTAATCATTTCCTTTCTTAGGCAAATAACTTTATTAAGTATAAAATAACAGTGAACTAAATAAATATGGTAATAATCAAATACATGATAATTCTTTTGCATACACAGAAATTTTAGTTAATTATTGAAACACAGGGCTACTAATTATTTTGAATGTTGAGGCATTTTAAAAGTGAAGATTATACACTTTAAACAGTTTCTCTCATGTAATCATTTCCTGACTTAATTTTGCCTAATTCATTGAGATTTGTAGAGAGATAAGGAAAAACCCAGTGTGGACTGAACAAAAAATTTCCTAAAATTAAGTCAGTACATTTTATTGGCTCATAGAGATGATTTGTATTTATTTGTTTATTAAGAT
Organism: Peromyscus californicus insignis; assembly: GCF_007827085.1. Lineage (NCBI taxonomy): Eukaryota > Metazoa > Chordata > Mammalia > Rodentia > Cricetidae > Peromyscus > Peromyscus californicus. The sequence continues at coordinate 70,083,770 of NW_026294391.1, read as the reverse complement.
ATTTTTCATTTCATTTTACATATACACCACGGATTCCCCTGTCCTCCCTCCTCCCACTCCCCAGCCTTTCCTCCCAACCCACCCCCCATTCCCATCTCCTCCAAGGCAAGATCTCCCCTGGGGAGTCAAGTCAGCCCAGCATGGTATATTCAGATGAGGCAGGTCCAAGCCCCTCCTACCTGCACCAAGGTTGAGCAAAGTATCTCAGCATAGGCACTAGGTTCCAAAAAACTGGTTCATGCACTAAGGACAGGTCCTAGTCTCATTGCCTGGGGGCACCCTGAACAGTTCAAGTTAAAAAACTGTCTCACCTATCCAGAGGACCTAGTCTAGTACCATGGGGGCTCTTCAGCTATTAGTTCACAGTTCATGTGTTTCCACTGGTTTGGCTAGTTGTCTCTGTAATTTTTCCAATCATGGTCTCAATATCTCTTGCTCATATAATCCCTCCTCTCTCTCGTTGATTGGACTCCTGGAGCTCAGCCTGGGCTTGGCTGTGTATTTCTGCATCTGCTTCCATCAGTCACTGGATGAGGGTTCTATCATGACAATTAGGGTGTTTGGCCATCCGATCATCAGAGTAGGTCAGCTCAGGCACCCTCTTGACCATTGCCAGTAGTATATAGTGGAGTCATCTTTGTAGATTCCTGGGGACCTCTCTAGCACTCTGCTTCTTCCTATTCCCATGGTATCTTCATTTATCATCGTATCTCTTTCCTTGTTCTCCCAGTCTGTTCCTGATCCAGCTAGGACCTCCCGCTCCCCAAATCTCTCTTTCCCCCAATCCTTGCCCTCCATTACCCCCCCTCACCCCCAGTTTGCTCATGTAGATCTCATCCATTTCTCCATCGCTGGGCAATACCTGTGTCTTTCCTAGGGTCTTATTTACTAGCTAGCCTCTCTGGAGTTGTGAGTTGCAGTCTGGTTATCCTTTGCTTTATATCTAGTATTCACATAGGAGTGAGTACATACCATGTTTGTCTTTCTGAGTCTGGGTTACCTCACTCAGGATGATATTTTCTAGTTCTATCCATTTTCCTGCAAACCTAATTATGTCATTGTTTTTCTCTGCTGAGTAGTACTCCGTTGTGTATTTGTACTACATTTTATTTATCCATTCTTCAGTTGAAGGGCATCTAGGTTGTTTCCAGGTTCTGTCTATTAAAAATAATGCTGCTATGAACATAGGTGAGCATGTGTCCTTGTGGTATGATTGAGCATTCCTTGGGTATATGCCCAAGAGTGGTATAACAGGGTCTTGAGGGAGATTAATTCCCAGTTTTCAGAGAAAGCACCATACTGATTTCCACAGTGGTTGTACAAGTTTGCACTCCCACCAACAGTGGAGGAGTGTTCCCCTAGCTCCACATCCTCTCCAACATAAGCTGTCTTCAGTGTTTTTGATCTTCACCCTTCTGACAGGTATAAGATGGTATCTCAGAGTCATTTTGATTTGCATTTCCCTGCTGACTAAGGATGTTGTGCAATTCCTTAAATGTCTTTCAGCCATTTGAGATTCTTCTGTTGAGAATTCTCTGTTTAGCTCTATAGCCCATTGCTTAAATGGACTGTTAGGTATTTTGATGTCTAGTTTCTTGAGTTCGTTATACATTCTGGAGATCAGCCCTCTGTCAGATGAAGGGTTGGTGAAGAACTTTTCCCATTCTGTAGGCTATCATTTTGTCTTATTGACCATGTCCTTTGCCCTACAAAAGCTTCTCAGTTTCAAGAGGTTCCATTTATTAATTGTTGCTCTCAGTGTCTGTGCTACTGGTGTTATATTTAGGAAGGATCTCCGGTGACAATGCGTTCAAGACTACTTCCTACTTTTTCTTCTATCAGGTTTAGAGTAACTGGATTTATGTTGAGGTCTTTGATCCATTTGGACTTTAGTTTTGTGCATGGTGACAGATATAGATCTTGCAATCTTCTACATGTTGACATCCAGTTATGCCATCATCTTTGCTGAAGATGCTTTCTTTTTTCCATTGTATAGTTTTGGCTTCTTTGTCAAAAATTAGGTGTTCATACATGTGCAGATTAATATCAGGGTCTTCAGTTCAATTCCATTGGCCCACATGTCGGTTTTTATGCCAGTACCGAGCTGTTTTTATTACTGTAGCTCTATAGTAGAGCTTGAAGGCAATGATCATGATGCCTCCAGAGGTTGTTTTATTGTACAGGATTCTTTTGGCTATCCTTTGTGTAGCTTGAGTTTTCCTGCCTGGCCCACAGTCAGGGCAAATCTCTCTCACCTGCCAGTCCCACAGCCACTCAGACCCAACCAAGCAAACACAGAGACTTGTATTGCTTACAAACTGTATGGCCATGACAGGCTTCTTGCTAACTGTTCTTACAGCTTAAATTAATCCATTTCCATTAATCTATACCTTGCCACATGGCTCGTGGCTTACCGGTATCTTCACATTCTGTTTCTCATCGTGGCGGCTGGCAGTGTCTCTTTGACTCAGCCTTCCACTTCCCAGCTTTATTCTCCTCCTTGTCCCGCCTACACTTCCTGCCTAGCCAATGGCCAATCAGTGTTTTATTTATTGACTAATCAGCAACACATTTGCCATACAGAACATCCCACAGCACCTATGTTTTTGGTTTTTCCAAAAGAAGTTGAGTATTGTTTTTTCCAGGTCTGTGAAGAATTGTGTTGGGATGTTGAAGGAGATTGCATTGAATTTGTAGATTGCTTTTGGTAAGATTGCCATTTTTACCATGTTAATCACACCTATCGATGATCATGGGAGATCTTTCCATTTTGTCATATCTTCTTGAATTTCTTTTTTCAGGAACTTAAAGTTCTTGTCATACTGGTCCATCGCTTGCTTAGTTAGAGTTACCCCAATGTATTTTATATTATTTTTTGGCTATTGCAAAGGGTGATATTTCTCTGATTTCTTTCTCAGCCCATTTGTCATTTGTATATAGGAAGGCTACTGATTTTTTTTGAGCTAATCATGTATCCTTCCAATTACTGAAGGTGTTTATCAGTTGTAAGATTTCCTTGGTTGAATTTTTTGGGTCACTTATGTATACTATCATGTCATCTGCAAATAGTGAAAGTTTGACTTCTTCCTTTCCAATTTGTATCCCCTTGATCTCCTTTTGTTGACTTATTGCTTTAGTTAGAACTTCAAGTACTATATTGAATAAATATGGGGAGAGTGGACAGCCTTGTCTTGTTCCTGATTTTAGTGGAATCACTTTGAGTTTCTCTCCATTTAATTTGATGTTGGCTGTTGACTTACTGTAAATTGACTTTATTATATTTAGGTATGTTCCCTGCATTCCTGATCTCTCCAATACCTTTATCATGAACGGGTGTTGGATTTTTTCAAAAGGTTTTTCAGCAACTAATGAAATGATCATGTAGTTTTATTCTTTTGTTTGTTTAGATGGTGTATTACCTTGACAGACTTTCATATGTTGAACCAACCTTGCATCTTTGGGATGAAGCCTACTTGATCATGGTGGATAATTGTTTTGATGTGCTCTTGGATTTGGTTTGCCAATTTTTCATTGACTATTTTTGCATCAATGTTCATGAGGGAGATTGGTCTGTAATTGTCTTTCTTTGTTGCATCTTTGTTGCATCTTTGTTTGGCTTGGCATTCAGAGTAACTGTAGCCTCATAGAAGGAGGTTGGTAACGTTCCTTCTGTTTCTATTGTGTGAAACAATTTATAGAGCATTGGTATTAACTCTTCTTTGAAGATCTGGTAGAATTCTGCATTGAAACCATCTGGTCTTGGGCTTTTTTTGGTTGGGAGACTTTTAATGACCATTTCTATTTCCTTAGGTGTTATTGCCCTATTTAAATAGTTTATCTGGTCTTGATTTAACTTAGGTATGCTGTACCTATCTAGAAATTGTCCATTTCTTTTAGATTTTCCAATTTTGTGGAGTACAGGTTTTTGAAATATGACCTGATGATTCTCTGTATTTCCTCATTGTCAGTTGTTATGTCTCCCTTTTCATTTCTTATTTTGCTAATTTGGATGCTCTCTCTCTCTGCCTCTTGGTTAGTCTGGATAAGGGCTTGTCTATCCTGTTGATTTTCTCAAAGAACCAACTCTGTTTCATTGATTCTTTGTGTTGTTCTCTTTGTTTCTATTTTATTGATTTCAGCTCTCAATTTGGTTATTTTCTGGTGTCTGTTCCTCCTGGGTGACTTTGCTTCTTCTTGTTCTAGAGCTTTCAGGTGTGGTGTTAATTCACTAGTGAGTGATTTCTCCAACTTCTTCATGTGGGCATTTGGTGCTATGATTTTTCCTCTTAACACTGCTTTTATAGTGTCCCATAAGTTTGGGTATGTAGTATATTCATTTTCATTAATCTCTGGGAAGTCTTTAATTTTTTTTCTTTATTTCTTCCTTGATCCCTTGGTGATTCAGTTGGGCATTATTCAGTTTCCATGTGATTGTAGGATTTCTGTAATTTTTGTTGTTGTTGAAGTCTAAGTTTAAACCATTGTGGTATGATAAAATACAGGAGGTTATTCCGATTTTTTTAAATCTGTTGAGATTTGCTTTGTGACCAAATATGTGGTTGATTTTAGATAAGGTTCCATGGGGTGCTGAGAAGAAGGTATATTCTTTTTTGTTAGAGTGGAATGTTCTATAGATATTAAGTCCATTTGAGTCATAACATAAGTTAAAAACCTTTTTTCTCTGTTAATTTTTTATTTGGCAGATTTGTCCAGTTTTGAGAGTGGCATATTGAAGTCTCCCACTATTAATGTGTGGGGTTTTATGTGTGATTTAAGCTTTAGTAATATTTCTTTTACATATGTGGGTGCCCTTGTGTTTGGGGCATAAATGTTCAGAATTGAAACTTCATCTTGGTGGATCTTTCCTGTGATGAGTATGTAATGTCCTTCTTGATCTTTTTAAATTGATTTTAGTTTGAAGTCTATTTTGTTGGATGTTTGGATAGCTACACCAGCTTGCTACTTAAGACTATTTGATTGGAAAGACTTTTCCTAGCCTTTTATTCTAAGGTAGTGTCTATCTTTAAAATTAAGGTGTGTTTCTTGCATGCAGCAGAAAGATGGGTCCTGCTTTTGTATCCATTCTGTTTGCCTGTGTCTTTTTGTAGGTGAACTATGTCCATTGATATTAAGGGATATTAATGACCAGTGATTGTTAGTTCCTGTTATCTTTTGGTGGTAGTGTGTGTGTACTTCTCTTCTTTGGGCTTTACTGCTGTGGTGTTATCTATTGTCTGTGTTTTCATGGGTGTATCTGACTTCCTTAAGTTGGAATTTTCCTTCTAGTGCTTTCTGTAGGGCTGGATTTGTGTATAGGTATTGTTTAAATCTGGTTTTGTCTTGGAATGTCTTGTTCACTCTGACTATGGTGATTGGAAGTTTTGCTGAGTATATTAGTCTAGGCTGGCATCCATGGTCTCTTAGTGTCTGCATTACATCTGCCCAAGTCCTTCTGGCTTTCAAAGTCTCCATTGAGAAGTCGGGTGTTATTCTCATGGATTTGTCTTCATAAGTCACTTGGACTTCTTTCTTTCTGCTCTTAACATTCTGTCTTTATTTTGTATGTTTAGTGGTTTAATTATTATGTGGCGAGTGGACTTATTTGGGGGTCTAGTCTGTTCAATGTTCTATAGGCTTCTTGTACCTTCATAGATATTTCCTACTTTAAGTTGGGAAAGTTTTCCTCTATGATCTTGTTGAATATATTTCCTGTGCCTTCGAGTTCTTCTATCCTTCCTCTATCCCTATTATTATTAGGTTTGGCCTTTTCATGGTGTCCCAGAATCCTGGACGTTTTGTGTTATGACTTTTTGGCTTTGGTATTTTCTTTGACCAATGAATCTATTTCCTCTATTGTATCCTCTACACAAGAGATCCTCTCTTCCATCTCTTGTATTCTGTTGGTTATGTTTGCATCTGTGCTTCCTGTTCATTTACTCAGATTTTCTATTTCCAGCATTCTCTCTGTTTGTGTCTTCTTCATTGTTTCTATTTCCCTTTTCATGTCCTGAACTGTTTCCTTCACATGTTTAGTTGCTTTTTCATGGTTTTCTTGGCTTTCTTTAAGGGATTTATTGATTTCTTTCAATTTTTCATTTGTCTTTTCTTCTATTTCCTTATTGATTTCTTCTAATTTTTTTGTTTGTCTTTTCCTTAATTTCATTTTTCATTTTTTTCTTGAAAGATCTTCATGATGCTATTTTTAAGGTCACTTTCTTCTGCTTCTTCTACATTGTGATGATCAGGTCTTGCTGTTGGAGAAGGGCTACATTCTGGTGATGCCGTATTGCTCTTTATGTTGTTGTGTGTATTTTTGCCTTGATGTCTTCCCACCTCTTCCTCTAATAGGAATAACAGGTGCCTGTGTCTGACCGAGGTGCTATTGGTCCACTCTGTGCTTGTTGTATCTATGTTTCAGGGGGCCCCTCTGGGTCCAATCTTAGCTTTTTGTCTAATTGGAGCAGGCAGATTCTCTTTCTCAGGGAACTGCTCTTGGGTCAACCCAAGCTAATTGATTCCTGTGATGCAAGGAGCCAATCTTTGTCTTATCAGGGCTCTTGGTCCAGTCAGAGCTGACAGATTCTGTGTTTCAAGAAGCCTCTCTTGGTCCATTCACATCAGTTATTTTGTCTGACCTAACATCCTCTCAAATATCAGGCAAAAATATGTGTTAGGGGTAAGTGGAGAGATAGTTCAGTCGTTAAGATTGCTTGTGCTTCTTCTAGGTGATCTGAATAAGGGTTGCAGCACCCATACTGGGCAGCTTACAACCACACATAATTCCAGCTCCTAAGGAGCTGATTCCCTTTTCTGACCTTCTCAGGGACTGCAGTCACACAGACATGTACAAAATCATAATTAAAGAAAATCTGCAATTTGTATAACTTAACACACCACAAGCTCTCATTAAAACCAAAGTTAAGAATGTCACCAGTTTGTACTTATGATCTGTAACCATTTTTACTGTCTACTTGAGTTTCTTATCAAGGTATTTGAAAAAGAATTCCTTGACTTAGACTTCCTTTTGCTGTTTGACTACAGAAGCACACATAAACCTTGAAGCACATTATTGGAGACTCTGTTGTGGGATGTTGTTCTGTATACTGTAAATATAGTTGTTCTGAATGGTTGATAAATAAAATGCTGATTGGCCAGTGGCCAGACAGGAAGTATAGGTGGGGCAAGCAGACAAGGAGAATTCTGGGAAGAGAAAGGGATGAATCAAGAGTCACCAGCCAGACACAGAGGAAGCAAGATTTCAAGGCAGAACTGAGAAAAGGTACCAAACCATGTGGCTAAACATAGATAAGAATTATGGGTTAATTTAAGTGTAAAAGCTAGGCAGTAATAAGCCTGAGCTAATGGCCAAGCAGTTCTTATTAATATAAGTCTCTGTGTGTTTATTTGGGTCTGAGAAGCTCTGGGACCTGGAAGGACACAGGAAAACTTCTGACTTCAAGGCTCAAAGCCAATCACCCCTTACTTCCTTTGAGATGAGAGTTGTGTTTTGCACTGACAGTTCAAGTGTTTTCTCATTGCATTCAAGGGAATTGTCTATATCAGTGATACTGTTGCTGTGATGAAAGACTTTGGCCAAAGCAACTTGAGAAGAAAAGGGTATATTTGGCTTACACTTCCACATTGTAGTCCATCACTGAAGGAAGTCAGGACAGGAACTCAAACAGGGCAGGAACAGGTGCTGATACAGAGACCAGGCAGGAGTGCTGCTTACTGGCTTGTTCCTCATGGCTTGCTCAGCCTGCTTTCTTGTAGAACCCAGAAACGCCTGCCCAAGTATGTTATCACTCACAATGAGCTCATCCTCCTCCATCAAACACTAATTAAGAAAATGCACTACAATTGGATCTTATGAAGCCATTTTTCAATTGTGATTCCCTCCTTTCAGATAACTCTAGTTTGTGTCAAGTTGACGTAAAACTCTCCAGCACAGGAGTCATTATGAATAAGTTCAGAAAACTGAGATAGGCATTATACTGAATGATTGGATGTATCAAAAGATACCACATAGTAGATCATAAGTCATGATATTTGTGATATTAAAAATGTGAGGAGATTATTTTATTCTGTAAAAAATAAAATCCTGTTAAGGTTTCAAGACAAAACAATATATTTCATAATCTAGAAACCTTTACTTGATCTTTGTAGTCTCAGTTTTATCAGCAGTCAAATGAAAATTATCATAATAAAATTTAACTGTCCTATTTATATTATGTATGAGGCACTATAGGTCTTCATGTAGAAATTTATTCCAACAACTTAGTGTCTTGAAGTAGTAACATACTGATTGAGACCAGGCAGGAATCTGATAATGGTTAGTTCCATCATCCAACCATTAAATGTTGAATTCAATATTCAGTCTTTTTTCCTCACAATAAAATAGATACAATTTTAATTCACCTCAAGCTTTTCTTTACTATACTTGAATAAAATTGACAAATAATACATCTGACATAATAAAAGATACATGTGGAAACTTGAATGCTGCACACACACACACACACACACACACTCACAAACACACACACACACACACACACACACACACACACACACACACACACACACACACACACACAGGAAAAGAAATGAAACTTGACCAAAATGAAAACTTTTCCATGTTGAGACAAATACACGGTAATGAGGAGAGCAGAAATGTTGGGGCTAAAATATAATCATGAGTTAAGAGTCATATCTTTGGAAACAGCCACTAGCCTGGGGTCAATTAAAGTTTCTCTGCCAGAGGCAGGTGGATCTCTGTAAGTTCGAGGCCAGCCTGGTCTACAAAGCGAGTTCCAGGAAAGGCACAAAGCTTCACAGAGAAACCTTGTCTCGAAAAACCAAAAATAAGAAAAAATGGCCGGGCGGTGGTGGCACACGCCTTTAATCCCAGCACTTGGGAGGCAGAGGCAGGTGGATCTCTATAAGTTCAAGGCCAGCCTGGTCTACAAGGAGAGTTCCAGGAAAGGTACAAAGCTACACAGAGAAACCCTGTCTTGAAAAATCAAAAACATTAAAAAAAAATAAAGTTTCTCTGCATTCAAAGAAAAGAATGCTGATTCTATTCATTTTTGTTGACTGTCAAGTTCTCCCTATACCTAGGGAGTCACTGATCAGTCTTCGTCTCTTTGCCAAAGGGATTCTAATACTTAGAATGAGATTTGGTGTTGAATACAGCTTCTGAGTTTCTGAAAGCATATAATTTAACACTTTAGTAAAATAATCCCTGACACATATTAGAGTTCATTCTCTTACCATCAGCTCCTAAAGATCATAAAAACTAGTTCCATCAAGAGAGATTTCCTGCTTTCTCTTTAAAAAGGAGCAATTAATGTAGACTAAAGCCATTAAATGTTCCTTCCAAAATGAGTATCTGCATGCACGGTGGGAGAGATCATTGCACTGAATGTGAAGAAGGTAGACAAGATTTCAATAATTGCAAAACTCCAACTGTGTAGTTAAATATATAAACATAAAACCCATTTGAAATATAAATACAATCTATTACACACAAGCTCACTCAATTAGACAAAAATGTACCTTCTATGTTCCCTTCAAGCTGAAAACAGCTAAATGGATATATTTTATATTTCTTAATGGAGTTTCTCTTCATACTAATTCATAAACATCTTTTATCTGTTCATACTTTAATGCGTTAATTTGAAATTACAAAACTTGTCTGGAGCTCCTGTGTTTCATTCTCTTCATCACCACTTCTCACCTGGAGGAAAGATAAAGTCAAATGGTTTTGTCTCTTTTTAGAACATTATTACCTAAGTATTGGTAGCAAGGGTATAAGCTACAGTGAGGAAGAGTTAAAAAATACTATGCAGGGAAATATAATGAATGTATGCATAGTTCTCAAAATGAGATAGCTTTGCATACGACAGAAAGCAATAGATACATCAAAAGAAAAATTCAAAATGTGTGTGCTTTCAACTAACTCTACAATTTATTCTGCTTTTCTTATTTCATATTCTCTTTTCCTTTTTATTTTTTTCTTAATGTGTTTTTCCCTATTCACCTGCTATGATTTGAATGATTGCTCCACTACAACTAGTTGTGTTTAAAAATCACCAACTTTTGAGATTAACAGGTAGTGTCTTCACGGAAATTGTTTCATGAAAGCAGAATGCTTATAAATGGGAAGAAAATTATTACAAAACAGGCCAAGGGAGTTTGTTGTGTTTTTACTGAGCTAGGATTCAACCCAAAAGGAGAACTTCAGATAATACCAAATCTGCTGTTATTTTGGTCTTTTTCAGATTATTGATAACTGTGAGAAGCAAAATTCTGTAGTGTATAACTCCTACTCTATATTTTCTTATATCAGTCCAAACATACATCCCATCATGGATACCTAATTATATAGTTGTCATATTTAATTGCCTTACTGAATGAGGTAATGTCTCATACCATCTATTTTTTCTGAGAATTTTCACATTTTAGAGAAAAGGTGGTCAAGTATATTTCAGAACAGTTAAAAGATAAGATCAATCTGATATGTTTCTCAGGTTTCTCAGGCTTTAAGTTTGGGGAGTATCCTAGTTAAGTATTTACTTCTATAATAAAGATCATGATGGAAAGCAACCAGGGGAGGAAAGGGTTTATTTGACTTAAAAGTCTCAGTCATAATACATGACTGAGGGAAGCCAAGGCAGGAACTCAATCATGGCAAGAATCTAGAGGTGGGAGTTAAAGCAAACACTCCCAAGGAATGATTCTTACTGGCTTGTTCTCCATAACTAAATTATTTTAATTTTCTAAATAAAACCCAGAACTACCTGCCCAGGAGTGGCACCACTTACAGTTACTGGGCATTCCCATATCAATTATTAATCAAGAAAATTCTCCATAGACTTTCCTATAGGCCAATCTGTTGGAGTCATTTTCTCAAATGTAGTTCATTCTTCCCAGATGACTCTAGTTTGTGTCAAGTTGACAAAAAATTAACCAGCAGACAGAGTAAGGCAACAGATGTCATGTACCACTTTGTTCCTTTAGACAAGGTCTCATATAGTTCATGATAACTTAGAAATGGGTATGCACAAAAGAAATACTGAACTGGTTTTCTTGAGGCCATCTTCAAAGTATTGGGATCACAGGCCTACATTGCCATGGCTATTTTTCAATACAGTGCTAGTGATAGAATTTAGGCCTCCTCCATGCTAGCCAAGCACTTGACCAACTGAGCTACATCCCAAGCATATGAAATGCCACTCAGATAAGGTCACTTAAACTCTTTCTTTGTCCATTCCATTCTATATTATTTAACTTTGGGGAAGGAATTTATGCACAGTGAACTGGTAAAAAGTTACATTGTTTCCCTAAAAATGAACTTTAAAATTATTATAATTTTTTGCAATAAAAATGATTAAAAACATTAAAAATTCATGTCTGCTTTTTATCTTAATTATTGTTACATATGTATAAAAGTATACATACACACATATTAATACAAATTGATTAATTGGTATAATTTTACTTGTAGGTATGTTTCCAGGGATGACCATTTAGTATTGGTGTGCTCTTCCCTGGGAATTTTTAGATGCTGGTGATTGTCAAGGGTTGAAAAATAAAGGAGTTTCCCCTTTCCATGTTAGCATGTCTGTTGGTGTTATCCTTCTTTACATCTTGTTTAGGCAGCCATATTGTTGAAGTCTTATAGCTATAGTTTCTCTAACATTTCTACGAGATACAATCTCAGAGCAAACTTCCTGGGCCTCTGGTTCTCTCAATCCTTCTAGTCCATCTTCTGCACGGATCCCTGTGATTTAGGCACAGGAGTTGTGTTGTACATGGATCTGTTGTGACTGGTCTCTACAACTCTGAATTTTGGTCAGTTATGATTTTCTGTCTTAGTTAGGGTTACTATTGCTGTGATGAAGCACCATGACCAAAGCAACTTAGAGAGGAAGGGATTTATTTGAGTTATGCTTCCATATCAATGTCCATCATTAAGGAAGTCAGGACAGGTACTGAAACAGGGCAGGAACCAGGAGGCAGCAGCTGATACAGAGGCATTAGGGTGGAGGATGCTGCTTACTGGGTTGTTTTTTTATGCCTTACTCAGCCTGCTTTCTCATTGAATCCAAGAATACCAGTCAGGAGTGGCACCACCCACAATGGACTGAGATCTCTTACATCAATCACTAATTAAGAAAATGCTCAACAGGCTTGCTTGAAGCCTGATCTTAATTAGTTTGAAGCACTTTCTCAATTGAGGTTTCCATCTCTCAAATGACTCTAGCTTGTTACAAATTGGCTTAGAGCTATATTAAGTACTTTTCCACAATGGTCTCTGACTATTGGAAAGAGTAATTTCTTTGATAAGGGATGAGAATTACACTTATCTGTGGGTATAAAGATAAATATGTAGAATGTAATTTGAAATTGTGCTGCTGTAGTAAAACAGAAGTTGTATATTCTCCTCCCAGATCCATGACTTCAGTAGCCCCAGGTAGTTGGTTAGATTTCCAGAACCAGGAATGCTTTCCCACTTTTGGGCAGGCTTTAAATCCAATTAGAGAGCTGCTGGTTACAGCTGTGGTATGTGCCAATAGTACACCATTAAGAATATTTTACCTTGCTGGTCATTGTTTGGATTCATAGGCGTCACTGCAGGTTAGGACTATTGTTTTGTTGTTGTTGTTGTTGTTGTTGTTGTTGTTGTCTTTCTTTCCTCCTTTGGAAGCTTGCATAGTGCCTCTGGAGGTCTTCAGGTCAGATTCAGCTCCAGCCTTCTGGGTCATTTCTCTAAAATGCACAGCTTCATCCACAGTAGCGACTTGTCTTCCACCTCTGGGGAAACCAAGGGCAATAATAATAGCCTATAATGTTGTCAGAGTCTCTTGGACAACACTGACCAACAACCCCAAAGAAGGCTTCTCTTGCTTGGTGTTGGAGTTCTCGTAAGATACTGTGCTGGCTACTTTTATGTCAAATTGACACAAGTTGGAGACATATCTGGGAAGAAGGAATATAAATTGAGAGAATGTCTCTATTAGATTGTCCTCTAGGCAATGCTGTGGTGCATTTTCTTTGTTGGTTATTGATATAAGTGGGTTCACACCATATTGCATGGTGCCACCCCTTGACAAGTGCTCTGCAGTGCTATAAAAAGGTAACCATAGGAGCAAGCCAGTAAGCAGTACTACTCCAAGACCTCTGCCTCACTTCCTGCCTCTAGATTCATACCTTGAGTTCTGTCCTGAATTCCCTAGATGATGATCCACAAGGAGTGAGCTGAAATAAACCCTTTCCTTCCCAAGTTGATTTTGGTCAAGCTGTTTTTATCACAGTAAGAGAAACCTTATTTAAGATGAAAATTCTATAGCTCTTGGGATAAGTATTGTCAGAAGAAGTGATCATGTATATATACACAGATTTACATGTATTTTAGGTGTGTGAGATATCCACATGATGTTTTATGACTTTTTAAACTTTACTGTTGTTTTATAACTACTTTCTTGTTCATCCCTTTTGAATTTGACCAAATCTTTTTCTCTTATCCTACATATTTCTCTATAAAAACACACACACACACACACACACACACACACACACATGCACACACACACACACATACACGCACACGCACACACACAATCACACATGTTTATGTATGTAATTTATGAATTATGGTTCATGGATTTTGCTTTTAACTATGCGTGATACTCCATTACTACCTTATTTTCTTATACAGCCAGTTATCCAAGAAGAGTTGGTTACTTTTAATGAAACAATAGTGTTGGAAATAGTCATGAGGTGCTAAAAGAGACTGTTATTAATGTGTTTTTGATTGTATGACTTATAAGAAAAATGAGCAAGGAAGCATGTCTGTGTATGTGTGTGTGTGTGTGTGTGTGTGTGTGTGTGTGTGTGTGTGTAAGAGAGAGAGAGAGAGAGAGAGAGAGAGAGAGAGAGAGAGAGAGAGAGAGAGAGAGAGAGAGAGAGAAGAAGAGGAGAGGTACAAAAGGTTCAGGATTATTTCTTGTACTCATCTAATATGTATACACTGTATTCTCATTTGCAATGAATGGAAAGTTCTCTTTTTTTCATTAGAATTTTACTTTCATTATTTAATCCATTTTACTAGATACATAGTGGTACTTCATTGTTTTAATATGTCTTTTCTACATTCAAACAAAAAACATTGCTTTTATGTAGATTCTCACCATCCATCTTTAATAAAATATATTAGTATCATTTGCCCATTAGTTGTACCTATTTTTCTCACTTGTCAAGTATATTTTAATACTTTCAGTGTATGCACTTGATGTAAAGACATTGTACACATTTCGTGGCTTGTCTTCTCATTTTCTTAAAATTATAATACACAGAAAAACATTTTTAATTTTAGTAAAGGCTAATGAAATATTTTGTTAATTAGTTAGTTTTGGTTTATCCAAAAGCTTTTCAACAAATCTACATCTTCAAACATTTCACATGAAATATATATGTTATTTTATTATGACTAGATCTATGATCCAGTTTGTGTTCATGTGTCTTTAAAATAGAATGATAGGTCTGGATGCACTTTTACACAAGAATGTTCGATTGTTCCACATAATTTATTGAAGAAGAAAAAAACCTACTGTCTTTCCACTAAATTATCTCATTTAACCAGTTGACTATATTTGTGTGTTTTTTTTTTCTAGGATCCTTATTCAATTATTTTGACCTAGTCTTTCATGTATGTCATGCCAACCTTATTATTATGGTTTTAAATAAACTTTATTATCAGTAGTTTCAATTGTCTGGCCTTATTTTTCTTCTATATATAAACTCTAGTTTGTATTTATCATGACACACAAAGGCACCTTTTAACCCTTTTTTGAGATATTGATCAGAATTGCATTGATTCTATAAATTATGCTTTAAAAATTACATCATAATACTGAGTATCTATAAATGTGATTTCTGATTTCACTCTAAATATTTTTTGCAAGATGGCCTTTGTTTTTTAATTCATTTTATGATAATAAATTTATAATTATTTCCCTTTTATTATTATTTCTGTTATCATACAAAGTAATGCGTTTCATTATGTAATCTTCATATTCTGCTCTAATTATTCTTACTCTCCACTCTTTTTCTTACCCATTCCTGTGCCCCTGTTAGTCTTCTTTCTCCTCACCACTAGGTGCCTTTCTGTTTCCCTTTACATGGCCTTCATTTCTGTATTTGATGTTCTATATTCCTATATATATATATATATATATATACATGCACACATGAATAAAAATTAAAATGTTTATGAGAAAAAACATTCAGTGTTTATCTTTTTGAGTCTGACTCATTTCACTCAATATAATGACCTCTAATTACACATATTTTCCTTGGTGATTTCATGTTAACTTATATGTAAATAAAATTTCTTTGTGTTTATGTACCATATTTTCTTTATCTATCTGTCTGTTGATTTTAATCTAAGCTGGCTCCATTTTTCAACTGTTGTGAATTGTAAAGCAATAAGCATCTTTGCTGCAAAAGTTTGAAATCATTTGGTATATATTCAGAAATGGTAGCTGGCACAGAGATAGGATAGGTTAACAGTTTTGAGAAATTTCATACTGACTTTCATAGAGTCCACATCACTTTACACACTCATCATCAGTGGATAAGTATTTTTCTTTACCCATGTTCTCAACAGTGTTTGTTGACCATTGTTTTCTTGATATTACCATTCTAACTGGAAGAAAATATGGTTTCAAAGTAATTGTAAATTGCATTTCTCTGAAGAGTTAGGATAGTGACCACTTTTTCAAATATTAATCTTCCACATGTTTATTTATTTTTTTGAAAACTGCCAATTATGTTCATTAGCCCAGTCAGTGATTGTGTGACTAACTAGGAGTCTTTATTGAATTCATTTTCTTTAACAGCTCAAGAATTAAAGGGCAGTAAAAAATCACAAGCAAAACAAGTAGAAGCAGGATGAATGTCAGACACAGCAGACAGAATCAGCAGATGAAGAATGGCTTTTATTCTAGATGAGGAAAACAAATACACATAGAGATCAGGCACAAGGACAGAAAAACCCTCTGCAAAGCAGAGGGCATCTTGGGAAGTTGATGTCTCCACTCTCCTTAAGGGCTGGGGGTTGTACGGGTGTTTGAGATATCTTTCTTTCATGATTTAGGGTTGGTCAGTTTGAGAAAGACAGACTGACAGGTCCACAACTTTGGAAAAATATGTCCTGGTTCTGGCCTTGAGCAGGTCAGATTGCTCACCACAGGGGGCCTTACTGACAGAAGGAAGATCATTCCAGGGCTTTAGGTATTTGACTCTAGTCAGGAGTGTGAGGGAAAAGATACAAGGTTGCCATCTTCAATAGCTATTTATTATGTATTTGCTACCACTCTTTCTCTCTGCCTGCCAATCAGAGATTGGTCTAATGACTCCTGGTACCTCATTTGGATGAGTGGTGGAAGGAGAATTGTTAGTTTAATTTTTGTAGCTCTTTGTTTATTCTAAATATTAACCTCGTCTTTTGTGTAATTGGTAATTATGTCATTTGTGAAAAAGAATATTTTAAATCTTCCTCTAAATTGTCATAATATTATTTGATTTTTCTCTTATACCATTAACTAGACTTTCAGTATGATCTTGACAAACATAAGTTATGAAGGTCCTTTTATAACTTATTCTCAATTAGAAGAAAAATATTTGATGTTTTCCAGTTTGTATGAACTTATCTTTTCACTTTTTTTCCTAATTTAATGGCTTTTTGGAGCCCACTACCTATGGTGGGACACCTCACACAGCCTTGAGGCAGGGGGAAGCACTTGGATCTGCCCTTACTGAATGTACCAAGCACTCCTGACTCCTCATGGGAGGCTATACCTTCTTGTAGGAGGGAATGGTGGGTGGGTTGGGGGAGGAGGCTGGAGGGTTGGGAGGAAGGAAGGGAGAGATCTGTAATTGGTATTTAAAATGAATAAAAAAAATTCTTAATAGAAAAAGAAGAGTCACATTCTTCTTTTAAGTCATGAATGGCTGCTGAATTTTGTCAACTATAAATTTCTAGCTACAATCATTTTTCTCTTATATAGTCTTTAACAAGATGATTATGCTGATTTGTGAATATTGAAAGAACTTGGAACTCAAGGGATAAATTCCATTAGTTCTGGTGTGTTACACCTCTATGTTTTCTTGGATTCAAATTGTCATCATTTGCTATTAAATATGTCATATTTATTTTTGATATATATAACATGAACAGTGATATATAAATGTGTAATATATGTATCAAATGTGCAATATATATTATACTGTAATGTTTCATGGTTTTAATATTTGAAAAATAATGACAATAATAAATTAGGAAGTATTTACATTTTCTCAAAGAATTTTTGAAAGATTACTACCAATCTGTCTTAAATATTTGATAGAATTAACTAATGAAACCTTAGGGGCTGTGCGTTCTGATTTTTTCCAGTGTTATTTATTATAAATCCAGTTTCTTTTGTAGCTATGTTTTGTTTGTTTATTTGTTTGTTTTTGTTTTGTATTTGAACTCTGCATGCTCTCATGATTTTTTTAAAAGTATTTTTGTTATTAAGAAATCTTTTTATTCATTTTACATACCAACCACAGAAACCCCTCTCTTCCCTCCTCCCACCCCCCAGCCTTCACCCCAACCTATCCACCATTCTCTCTTTCTACAAGGTAAGGCCTCCTGTGGGGAGTCGGCAGAGCCTGGTACATTCAATTAAGGCAAGTCCAAGCTCCTCCCCCCTGCATTAAGGCTGTGCAAGGAGTCCCACCATAGGTAATGTGCTTCAAAATGCCCGAAGAGAGAGAAGAGAGATTCTATGAGCAAGGGACATCAAGATCATTATGGGGAAACCTACAGAGACAACCAAATCGAACTGGTGGGAACTCATGAACTTTAGACCAACAGCTGTGAAGCCTGCATGCAACTGTATTAGGCCCTCTAAATAGACGAGACTGTTGAGTAGCTTAATCTGCTTAAGGGGCACCCTGGCAGTCAGATTAGGATCCATCCCAGGATTTTTTCAAAAATGTTTCATCCAGTGTATCTCCCCTCCCACAACTCCTCCCAAATCTTCTTTATCTCCTTACCCACCCAACTTCATATATGTTTTGTCTGTCTATCATCTATCTATCTATCTATCTATCTATCTATCTATCTATCTATCTATCTATCTACATATATATTTCTCTTTTTCTCTCACTATCTCCAAAAAATGCAAAATAGGGAAAAATAAAAAACAAAACAAAACAAAGAACTCACGAAACAACAACCACAAACTAAAACAAACAAAGCTTTATAGAGTCTAGGTTTAGAGCCTGACCTGGAATATGGTTGATATACCCAGTGACATCCATTGAAAACACTGATTTTCACTTTCCTAATAGGTATCAATTGCAAATAACTTCTTGATTGTGGGTGGGATTCTGTGAGCACTTTCTCTTCTCAGTGCTGGGACTTTCTTTCTGGTTTGAACTTGTGCATGTCTTGTGCATGCTATTTTCATTTCTCAGAGTTAACATGTTCAGCACTGTTGTGTCTAGAAGACATATTTACTTAAAGTTATCCATCACCTTTGGCTCTTACAATTTTTCTACCAAATCTTCTGCATTGATCCCTGAGCCTTGAGGGAAGGAATTTGATCAATAAATCCCATGCGAGGGCTAGTTTTACATCAACTTGATAGGGACTATAGTCATCTGAGGGACAGAACCTTAATTGAGACAATGCCTCTATAAGATCAGGCTGTAGGCAAGACTGTAGAGCATTTTCTTAGTGATTTATAGTATCTTTTTTTAGTACTTGTATTCTATCCCCTTCCTTAAATCACCCTTCTCCATGACATCTTCCTAGTTTACTGACTAATATGAATACTCGGATTTGAACACACATATCTTAAGATTCTGAACTAATAGCAACATATGAGAGAAAACATTCTCCAAATGGATAAAAAACCTCAACAAAGACCTGATAAATTTAATTTGATATAAGAAAATGTAGGGAATATCCTTCATCTTTTGGATACAGGTACAGACTATCTAAATAGGGCCTTGGTAGTCCATGCATTAAGACTAAAAGTTGACAAATGGGACCTCAAGAAAATAGAAGGTGTCTGTAAAGTAAAGAAGACCATCATTCAAGTGAAAAGGCAGCCTACAGAATATGAAAAAATTGTTACCAGCTATACATCTGGTAGAAGGTTAGTGCTTAATACACAAAGAAATCACAAAATAGAAATTTGAGATTATATATTTGAATGAAATACATAGTTTGATTTAAACAATGTCACTCATGGATATGAATCTCCTCACAAGAACCAGACTAACAAAAAACTCAGTACCATGCATGGTAACTCTCCACATGAATTGTTGGTTAAGGGAGTTGAAGAGATTCCCAAAATAATACAGGTTATTCCCATTTCCTTATCTTGCCTCCTGGAACTTGAAGGTAATACCCTATTGCTGAAGACACCACAAATTTCAGATAAAAGAATTGGAGGAATCTAGCTGGAACTGACTTTGGGACCTATTCCCTGAGGACTCATTCTCATAATATCCAAAGATGCTATGAAATTTGTCAAATGAGAACAGCAACAAATGTCAACATAAATGTGGTGAAATAAGAATGCTTATTCATTGTTAGTGGTGGTGTACACATATACAGACTCTATGGAAATCAATGTGGAAATTCCTCGAAAAGCTATACCACTACTGAACATATTCTCAAAGGATTCTATATTTTGCTACAGCGATATTAGTTCAGCCATATTAATTGCCATACTATTCACAGTAGAGGGGAAATTGAAACAATCTAGGTGTCAACTGAAAAATGGATAATGAAAATGCGGTACATATACAAAATGGAATATTATTCGACTGTGAAATTTTTGAGCAAATTTGTGAAGCTAGAAATAATCATTCTGACTGAGGCAACCCTGACTCAGAAACGTAAGACCATTTTTATCTTACTCCACTTATTAGGCACACATTTATCATGCTCCAGAAAAGTCGATCTGACGGACTTTGTCCTTTTCTTTATCATGCTTGCCTCTACCTTCAGTGACTAAAAAATTGAAGTGAGCAGTATATGTCCTGTGATTTTAAGCTTCTCTTTTCAATTACAGCTGACATCTCACCCACCACTAGTGTTAACGTAACAAGACTTCAAGGCAAGGAATTTAATCTGTGCTGACACAGCTTGGGGGAAAGTCAGGTACAGATGAATGGAAGTGGGAGAAAGTTAAAGCACAGGGTTGTGTCAGTTTCAATTTTATTTCCTAGTGGATGATATAAAGATCTGTGCCACTAATAACACCTAATTCATCCAAATTTGAGGGACTAGGCATATGGGGGCTATATTTTTAAGTCATTCTAGGTGCTTCATTATATTCTGTCTTCCTACGCCATTATTGATTCCCCTTGCATAGATTGGAGCCTCATTTGTCTTTTTTTTTTCACCCAGGATCAAAGCACACTCCAAAAGTTTATATTAGCACTAGCATAGAAGTTTGGCTAAAGGCAAAGTTTCCTTTCTCTAGTCAATTCTTAATGCCTTCTGTATCAAATAGTAAAACCTTAAAGATGAAAAACAGGAGCAGATAGCTAGTGAGGAATGGTATCAAGATCTAAATAAATTTATTTCTCTTTGAATTGCTTTAAGTAATATATTTCAGCTGCCCATTAAGGTGTGGTGGTGGTGGTGGTGACGTGTGTGTGTGTGTGTGTGTGTGTGTGTGTGTGTGTGTGTGTGTGTACATCTGTGTCTGTGTTAATTATTTAGCTGAAGTTTTCCAAAAGTTTTCTAACTAAGAGAATTACCTGGAGAATTTTTCCTAAAAACGTAAATGTCTGAAAGTTAAACAGAGAAAAAAAACACAGATACTTAAAAAGGATAGGAACTTTCTTGCTTTTGATATAATTAAGTCACTAGTTAGGATGCTAGAATTAAGGGTCACATACAACTTGCACTGAAACAGTGATTCTGGTTCTTGTTTTGGAAATTCATAGACTGAATTTCATGGACTGTAAGGATGGTTCATTTTTGCAAAGGGATTTGTTATAGGTTTATTGATGTGAAATTAAAGAAAAGAAAGAAAAGGAAGGAGGGAATTATGAAAGAGCAAGATATGTTATATCAAAAGCAACTCCCAGAGATAGAGTGTAGCTAGAGTTTTCCTGCCTTGCCCACAGTCAGGACAAATCTCTCTCACCTGGCAGTCCCACAGCCGATCAGACCCAACCAAGTAAACACAGAGACTTATATTGGTTACAAACTGTATGGCCGTGGCAGGCTTCTTGCTAACTGTTCTTACAGCTTAAATTAATCCTTTTCCATTAATCTATACCTTGCCACATGGCTCGTGGCTTACCGGCATCTTCACATGCTTTTTCTCATCGTGGAGGCTGGCAGTGTCTCTCTGCCTCAGCCTTCCACTTCCCAGCTTTATTCTCCTCCTTGTCCTGCCTATACTTCCTGCCTAGCCAATGGCCAATCAGTGTTTTATTTATTGACCAATCAGAGCAACACATTTGCCATACAGAACATCCCACAGCAATAGAGTACAATGGGGGGCATACCTGGTAGTTAATATGATGTTTCTGAGTTGAGGCATGGGAGCAATGCCAATCAGTATATATGGCCAGACAGAAAAAGATATGTTAATACTGATCAAAAATAAAACAGAAAGTATTTGTTCCCATCTACTACAGATAGAAGGTTCTCTGTTGATAGATGAGCAAGATATTATCAATGAGTATAGCAGAATATTATTAGAAGTCATTTTATTGCTATGATCCTTTAGCAGAACATCATTATTTGTTTTCCACTACGTCCATGGCCTATCTAGTCCCATGTTCTTGGATACCTGAGCAGTGTTTATCATGAATTATATCTAATGAAGTGGGCCTTTAGCAGTGGTTGATTACTCCCACAGTATTTGTGCCACCATTGCAACAGCATCTCATGTAGGCAGGACACGGTTGTAGATTGCAGATTTGTAGCTGGACTTACGTTTGCCTTTCTCCTTTGTTAGTATGCAGATTACCCTCCAGTACCATTACCACTTTTCAGTAGGTAGGCACCAGTTCATCTTCTCTGTGTTCAATTAGGTGTGTAGGTGTTATCTTTAGCAATAGAGCCTTGCCAGCAGTTTGTGGAGAGCAACAAATAATCTTGGCAATAGCCCTTTTGTCTCTGTGTGTGTGTGGTTGAGAGTACTTTGGGGACAACAATCAATTAAGTTTAACCCATTCCTGATACTGGAAATTTCATTTAAAAAGAAGAGATGTCTAGTTGAGGCTTTGCCTCCCCTGTTATTTGGTGAATCCTTTTAGATTCCTTTCATATACTTATATAAGTTAAGAAGCTTCTTCTGTAGTAGGTTTCCATGGACAGCAGTAGCTGGCCAACACAAATTGAACTCAGTGTTTTGTTTTTGACATATTTTCTCAAAATGCTTTGTTTGGACTTCTTGAAATCTAACTTGTGTTTTACTTAAGTATTATAGTATCTGATTTTTGTGTTTCTATGGGATTTCTCTCTGTATGAATGTATATATCCTTGTAACTACATGTGTTTCTTGTGGTTTTTCATTGTCTTTTACTTTTTCTATTTGTTTGTTTTATCTTATTATATTTTTTAAATTTTATTTTATAATTTAAAATTCCTGTTTGTTTTCCAATGACAGAAAGAAATAGTGTGGATATGGGTAGGTGGAAATGTGGAGAGGAGTTGGGGGAGGGAAAAACCATGATTAGAATGCATTGTATAAGAAAAAAACATATTTTCATTGTTTTAAAGTGGTTTTACTGCATCTTTTCTAAAGCATATCTAACTTTATGCTACCACCTGAATATGATGTCATCATTCTTACTGTTTGACAGAGACAATACAGGCCACAATGGAGGTCCATTTCTCCCTCTCCCTTACTGTATTCTGTAAATGTTCTGTTTGGAAAGATAATTAAGTTATGCACACCTCTGATACTATTAAAAGGTGATACCAAAGAACCCATGGTGGCCCCATGTGGGCAAATGAAAGACTCCTGAAGCTGTAAAATAATGAGATTCATGTACATTCATGTCCTTTGGAGGCTCTGCCTCCTTTTCCTTTCTGGTACATTTTAAAGAACAGAAAGTTCATGTGCCATGAATACATTTGTAGAAGTTAATGACTTAGAACTTGAGCTATTTTTAGTGGTTTATACCATAAGAATGCAGTTTTATATATCAGACTATATATTTTCTTATAAAATTAATTTTTAACATTGTTGGGTAAGAAAAGATTACTGAAGAAAATATAAATCTAGCAATGTATTTAATGAAGTTTATTGAGGTCTTTGCTTGCTACAATGTGTACTTTCATTTATTTGAATTAGTACTACTTATTTCACAACCTTAAATGCTTTGCATACAATATATATTTGTATACTTATGAAATGGAAATTCATATGTAGACATAAAGTTAGATATGCCTTAGTATTGCTACATATGCTTATAAGTTCTGGAACAAAGATAGATAATTTAGAGTTATCATTTCCAACAGAGTGGTTGTAGTTTCCTAGTACCAAATAAATCTTAAGCTCTGAAATTTCTAACTAGAAGGAATTCCTTGAAGACTGGAACATTTACCCTCTCTACTAAGATGATCCTTATTATGACATGGATCCCTTCTAGATTATTGCAAATGTAAACAGTGACACATTATGTAACCTCAGAGAAATCCAATAAAAACATTCTTTAAATGGAAACAGTGGTCAGTCTACTGCTTTAATTCAGCAGTAGAGAGAGTAAGCACCCATGACACACTCAGGTGCTCCATCTTACAAGCAGCTGCAGCCTCTCTTCTCCAAGTTTGCATCTTCTGACTGTTATGGTGGGCAAATTCTTGGTGTTCTTCCAAAACTCTTAAGGAATTACTTATCCTTTCCTGTTGACTCTTGATTTTCATAGTAGGATTAATGGAGTTATGAGACTTTAGGTCTTTAATTTCCATGAGCTATACTCCTCAACATCTTCTACATTTGTATAATGAGTAATATCAGGTAAATAAAAATAAAATTCTAGAGTGAAAAACCACATACTACTGTAGAAGGCTCCCAAAATATATACACATATATTTTTAAGGTTTTGAAATGGAATTACTGTATAATGAGGGAAAGAGCATCTCCCAAATACCATAGGCATTCAAATTCAAAGCCCAAGTTAGGCATGGGATAACTCATATCTCGTTATTGGTCAGTGGAATCTCATAGGTCCCTCCAACATTAGAGGCTATTTCCATTTATGGTGATATTTTATTTTGTACTAAAATGTTATTTGTATGTTAATAAATACAGTTGCCTGGGGGTCAGAGCTATTAGCAAACCATAGGAAAGCAGGGTGGTGGTGGAGGACGCCTTTAATCTCAGCACTTGGTAGGCAGAGCTAGGTAGATCTCTGTGTGTTTAGGGATACAGCCAGCATTGGATACACACGCCTTTAATCTCAATACCAACCATAGAAGCCCTGGAGGTCTATACAGACAGGCAGTGATGAGGCAGTCATGTGGATGGGTTTACAACCAATGATAAGGCAGAGCCAAAAGTCTTTATAAAGACTTTATCACAGGAAGTAGCTCTCTTTCGGAGAGGTAGGACCACCACAGGAGGAAGGGTAAGGTTTTAGCTCTTAGCTCTGACCTCTTGGCTTTCTTTTTTGCATTGGTTCTGTGTTTCTTATTTAATAAGACGGTTGGTTACATCTACATCCATAGATCTTGGTTTCCCTCTAGGCAAAACCTTATTTCTGAAGATACACAACATACATGATTCACAGCACATGGATAAATCCCTACTAAACATGGAAGCTTCATTCCCTACTAGCTAACTTTCAAGGTGATGGAAGGTTCTGTGCATATTACCAGGGAAGAAAACAACCAGCAGTCTTACCCAGATATGAATCCTGTGGGCTACAATTATGACAGATCTAGTAAAATATGCCCAGTGGTGCAATGATGCCATGAATGTTATGAAAGTAACCTATCACTTTCTAATTATAGCTAAGGCCCATTCTATAATATAGAAAATGTCTGGTACTATTATCTGAACCCAAAATCTAGCAGCAGAGTTGGTTCCCCTTAGGGGAGAATCCAACACTGTTATTCTGTTTAATGGATGCATCAATCAGCTGACCCCTAAATTCTAATCTTTATACACACAGTTCTGAATTTCTATCAGTCATCATCATTTCTTTTGTAGTATTTGTCAGTTAATATATAGACAAACAGTTGATCACCATGACAATAATAAGAAACTGTGGATTGCTTAGTCCTAAATGGAATATCCATATCAAAGTCCTCCAACAAAGGCTCAGAGATTATCATGAAAGAGGTCTTGGGAAAATTGTAAGAGCCAGAAGTAGTGTACAATGAAATAATGTCAGCCTAGTGTAGCAAGGTTGTTTCACAGAAAAACTCATAGAAATTATGAGTGCATTCAAAAGACCTGCAAAAGATCAATCCAGCCAAAATCCAAGAATTGGTAGAGGAGCCTATCATTAAGTCCCATCTCTAGCTGTGGAGCTATTGTCAGTTGATGGCTGATTGGAAAAGAAGTCATTTTTAAGAAATATACACAATTGCTCATATAGGTATCACTAAGTGAAGTCAGTAGATATGAAAACAGCTCATGAAGTTGGGAGGGATAAGTAGTTGAGGGTATAGGAGAGGAATTGGAGAGGGGTGAATAAGGGATATATTAAATCAAAACAATCACAGCCATGTATAAAATTGTCAAAAGACTTTGACACCCCCCCCCCCCGCCCTGGCTGGTACAATCCCTCCTCTCTCTCTTTAACATGACTCCTGGAGCTCATCCCAGTGCTTGGCTGTGGATCTCTGTATTTGCCTCCATCACTTACTGGATGAACACTCTCTGATGACAATTAGGGTAGTCACCAATCTGATTATAGGAGAAGTTCAGGTATCCTCTCCATTATTGCTAGAAGTCTCAACTGGAGTCATCCTGTGGATTCCTGGGAGTTTCCCTGGCACTAAGTTTCTCCTTAACCCAAAAATGCCCTCTCCCCCTCATCAAGATTAACAGCCAGGGAGCCTGCATGATACTAAACTAAGCCCTCTGTATTTATGTGACTGTCCTGTAGCTCCTAGGAGTGGGATCAGGACCTGTCCCTGGCACTTGATCTGGCTTTTGGGAACCCATTCCCCTTGCTGGGTTGACTCACCCAACCTTGATTCAGGGGGATGAGCTTGGTTCTGCCTCAACTTGATATACCATGCTTTGTTGACTCCTATGGGAGGCCTGACCCTTTCTGAAAGGTGACAGAGGAAGAATGGATTGGGGGATAGTTGGGAGGTAGTGGAGGGAATTGGAGGAGAAGAGGAAGGGGGGAAAGTGGTCAGTGTGTAAAATAAATGAAAAAAATTAAAAAAGAATTCTCAAAAGACAAAAAAAAAAGAAGCCTTGAAGGTGTAGGGTGATATGCTGAGGATTATTGAAGGGAACAAGAGGGGAGGAGGTTAAAGTGAACAATGATTAAGGTACACTTTATATGTGTTTGGAGCTGTTAAAGACTCAATAAAAATTCGAAAAGCCCAGTTTGTAATTCTACTATTTAGTGACCCTTGCTGGATAACATAATTTAGGGGGAATAATTTATAGATACTGTTAACTTCTATGTGAGACTGGTACTTTTAGAGACAAATTTCTATATTCACAGTTGGAGAAACTGTTTCTCCTTTAAGAGAGCATTAGCACAGTATCAGTTGTGTTTTTTGTTTGTTTGTTTGTTTTGTAGAGTTTTGTTGTTTATTTCAGCTAAAAGCATTGGAGAATCTGAAAAAGAATAAGCTCAGGTTGTTGAGTCACTCTGTCTCATTTTTAGGTGACTTAGAGTAAACTTGGCTCAGTATAATACTAAATTCTCTACTCAGAAATATGTCAATCTTATTTACTTTTTGAACATGGTGTTAAACTGAGCCTCCTCAGAAATGTATGCCTGGAATTGAACATTCTCAAGAATTTGTCTTTCCCTTCCTGAGCTTTCCTGTGAATAAATATAATCTCTATAATTAAATTCCCTTAAGCTCTCTCTTTAGGGAAAATGTTGCTTTGTAAACAATCACAGTAGCTCCTTGTCTGTTGCAAGTAATAAAACTCTCTCTAGTCTTTTATCTCTTGAGTGTGCTTTTGGGTTTTTACTTACTAAGATATAAGCCTACTACATTCAGTTACAAAACCATATACAAGATTTTAAAAAATTCTCTGAACTTTCCGTACTGTTGACATCACATTCAAGAGTAATGCTAAAGTGGGAAACAGGGTCAATGCCTTTCAAGTACATAAAGATCAGCAACCAGGACAAAAATTTAAAAAAAACACTGCTAATAAAATCTAAAATATTGTAAGTTCCTTTATAATATAAAACATAATCACTATATAGAAATAGATAAGATTGTATTATATACAATAAGAATATGTATGTGATCAGTATATACATATTCAACAAGGTTTTTTTAAGGAAATATCACTCATGTTTTCTCTTTTACTTTAATTCATTAACATTTGAAATATCCTTTGCTCATTAACAATTGGAACATGGTCCAAGAATAGAGTCACGGGAGGAGAATTCTGAGTGCTTGTTAGAAGACTCAAAGAAAAGAGAAAAAGAAAAGAAAGGAGTCTTGTGACATCAGTTTTTCGAAACACAGAATTGTTCTTGAAATGTGTTTTTGTGTTCCTCCCAAGTGTAGTGGATAGGAGTGAGTTTACTTCAGATTATTCATATCAACTGTCTATTGTTGTTTGTTTATATGCTTCTACAGAAAACCATGTTTTTGCCAAGTGAAGCTTGTTCTTGTGGTTGTACACTCTATTTTAGTGATTCTTCTTAACCCTCAGAGTATAAATTGTCTGATGCTCTAGATACAGTTGTCTATTGCATCAGGACTTTAGTCTGCATTATTTATTGGCTCCATTCTCCCAGTGCCCACCGCTGGTAAACAATCAACAACAAAGTGTTCACATGATTCAATTCCTTCTGCTGTTCCATCGTTATTCATCCTTGCTATCCCTCTCTTTCTTCAGTCTTTGTATATAAATAGTAATGTAATATAATAGAGATGACAGTCAAAATAATTGTTGAATAAATAAATTAATAGATTAATATTACACCAGTTCAACGTATATAGATGAACAAATATTTGCCTTGAAGTATTAGAAGAATATAAAAAAAGGCATGCATATGTTTTAATGACACAAATGCATACAAAGAAGAATTCTAAATAGTACACATAAAGTCTTACATAATCTTGTTTGTTGGAGTGATTACTTCCAGCTTTGAATTCTTGAAAGCCATAAGAAGAAAGAAACATTGAGAGTACATCTTTGAGAGGAGAAAAGCATAAATGAATGGGCTATGTACACGGAGGACTGCCCAGATTCATGTCTTTTCTCTAATATTCATGTATTCTTGGAAGTGTAGAAACATGATACAGAAATCTGGTATTTCAGTCAGGCTTGCACACTCACTTGTTAAAAAAAATGATGGCACTAGGTACCAAGCAGTATCTCCTTAGAAAAACAAACATGGGTAAAGCATAAATAGCTTTATGAAAGCCTGCAATTCAGAATATGTATGATGTGAATACAGAGGTGTCTGCAGCCTCCAATTGTAATTCAATACTTGTGCATTTTTCCAATATTGGAACCAACATTGTGCTCTTACTGTACACCTTCATGTCCTTAACTGTACGTAACTAGGTATGAATGTAAAAATTCTCTAATGGTGTGTATGAAAGTCAAATTTTATTTAAAGAATCGTCTTTCTTTATAGTGAATGATTAGTTGCCTAATCAGCAAAGATCTCAGCAAATATATTCATCTCTGTACTGAGTCAGCTTGTTTTAAACCTACTCCACTGCCATTCACAACTTTCTTGTCATCTTTACCCTAAATACTAGTTTTGATAGGAGTATTATGTATCATATTTAAAGAGATTAGCAGGTTTCACATTTGTAGATTATTAATTAAAATTTTGATAATTCCTTTCAATAAGAAAAGGAATATCTTCATCCTTCATCAGTGGGGTCGATATCCTCCTACAAATAATTAAGACAGTCATAAACACAAATTACCAAAGTTTTCTCCATTTTCACGTTTGCGTACACTTCCTATCCCTACCTTGTGAGCTTTTCTTCTTTAAGGACTTTGTTATATGATTGAAATTAACTTTATTGAGTTCATTACTCTTTCCTTCCTATCTAGATCATTTTCCCCTTATAATTTAATATGATAAAAAACAGGTTATTTTAAGGATAAGTAATTACAATAAAAAGTAAATCTGGAATAGTTTGTGAATTACTCTGTCATAAGGGGTTTGAAAGCCTTGCTTACTGACAATAGTCTTCCCTGTTAGATTTCTTACTGCAGAAATCAGTCCCCGTCTTCTGTTTTTGTCCTCACTGGTTTTAGAATCATAATCCTTAAACACAATATATGCTGAGAACTTTCTGTGAGAAGTCATCTGCTGACTTAATATCTCTCACTTCCCCTCCCCACAGAAACAGAGGTGGAACCATGACAATAAAACTTCTCGGAGTAGAAAATCTCTTTTGGTCACTAGCTAGAAATCTCTAAGTTAGTAGATACTTCATACTTTGAATAATTGCTATAGTATCCTAAATTTTAAGATCTGCATTTTACTTAAATATTTTCCAACACTATATGCATCTATCAGACATAATATATTATGCTAAATAATCTAGTAATTCCTGAGTTTTAGTGTGTTTGTTATATTATGAAACAATAAGCTCTATTTTCAAGTTTAGCTACATATTTAGTTATATAATTTCTAACTTTGGGCTGCAGACAAAGCAAGTATTTTCCTTTAATTTTAGAAGATTAATGGTCAACACAAGGAAAGAGACTTTTTTGTCTTTTTATGAAATAATTCTGTTCTGAAAGTGACAGATCCTTTTAAAAACACAATGGTTTTTATAGTCAAAGGAGAAAGAAAACTAGTCTTGTAAATCACTTAGCAAATTTTCTAATGGGTAAGTATCAGTTTTTTTTATAAATTGTCTTTTACTTTTTTCATCAAAAAATAACTTCTTTGGACTTGCTCCTTCAATGCAGTCTTGAAAACTAATTGAGTGGCCTCCTTCCAGCTCCCTCCTGTAGGAATATTCTCATTTATTATAGGAAGATTTATTCCTGTCTCCAGGACTCAAGAAAACGCACAGCCTTAGCTTGGTAAGAACTTGAAGAGGAGTCCTCTGAGTGTTTCATTATCACTTGTCAGTACAAAGGGATTATAAGAGATTCCACATAAAGGATGGCTGTCTTTGTGGCTTGATGGCATCTCCCACGATCATAGGAACTTTCAAAATTGAACTGCACCTTTATATGCTGGTAACTTAACCAACGAAACCAACTTTAAAATTACATTGCTTCTCTAGAATGGATAGGCTCATCAAAGTCAGTGAACCAAAGTCACCAAGAGTTATTGATTATTATTGATTTATTGTAAAGGAATCCTACCAGTAACATCCTCATTAAGTAATCACAAACTTTTTGAGCTGAAAGACCCTTTAAAGATCTTCAAATTCAACTTTTTTAATAAATGAGAAAAGAGAGATCAAGTTCCAGAGAGTCATAAAGGCTACTCGTTGTGGAAACCCAAACAACTATTTATTTAATTTGTTGCCTATTTCAATAAATGTATTTCATGAGGACTTTCATGGTGTAGATCATAATTTGTGCATATGTAGACTAATGTAATGGATGTCAGTATTCATGTATGTGAAACTTTTGCAGTCTACTGATTCTAAATTACATTGACTTAGAGTGAAGTTAGGTGATAGTTTTAAATCAATGGAAATACTGTAGGAATTCATTGTAATCATCTCAACACCATTCTAATTATAGAACATTTGTTGCTAGAGAGGTTTTTTTTTTTTTTAACTTTATGGTTCCATAATACTCTTTTGGACTGATTTATAATTTTTGTCATTATTAACTTTGAACACATTTTGAGTCATGGATTTCTTTATTCAGAATAATATTTCAGATTCATAAAATTCTACCTAAGGTAAATTATTATATTCAATGACTTTGAATAACTACTAATGGAATGCTAGTTTATAAAATCACATATACTTTAATTTGTTGATAAAAAGTAAAAGTATGCAAGCTGGGTGGTGGTGGCACATGCCCTTAATCCCAGCACTTGGGAGGCAGAGGCAGGCAGATCTCTGTGAGTTTGAGATCAGCCTGGGCTAAAGAGTGAGTTCCAGAAAAGGCTCCAAAGCTACACAGAGAAACCCTGTCTCAAAAATCAAAAAAAAAAAGTAAAGTGTGCTAACCTGTATTAATTGCTTAAGTACATGTTTAGAATACACAACAAGCTTCTCACTAGCTAGATCTTACATCTTAAATTAACCCATTTCTATAAATCTATACTTTGCCAGGTGGCTCGTGGCTCACTAGTATCTTTTATTTTTTGCTTTTTTTCCTTTTTATTAAGAGATTTTCTATTCATCTTACATATCAACCACGGATTCCCTGTCCTCTTCTCATGGTGGCAGCTGGCAGCATCTCCTCTGTTCTACTTTTCTCCTTCCTCCTTTCTAGTTCGAATGTCCCACCTAACCCTATTGTCTCACCATCTGCCAAACAGCTTTATTTATCAACCAATCAGAGCAACATATTTTCACAGCATACAAAAAGACATTCCCCCATCACTTCCCCTTTTCTTTCTAAACCAAAGGAAGGTTTTAACTTTAACCTAGTAAAATTATATATCAAGCAAGAATTATAGTTACAATATCTAGTCTATTTGTATTTTGTAAAATTTAAGAATATATCTTATCTATCCTATATTTGTGAATCTAAAATATCATATCTAATTTATCATTTATCATAACCAAGGAAAATTATAACTAAGATCTAGCTAGTGAGAAGCCTGAACAAATAGGCCATACAGTTTTAATTAATATAAGCTTCTGAGTGATTATTTTATAAGTGGCTGTGAGGTCCGTGGAGCTGGGCAGGCCTGAAGGAAACTTTAGCTACAGAGCTTAGTCCTACTTCAACTTGATATGCCATGCTTCGTTGACACCCATTGGAGGCCTGCCAGTTTCTGAACAGAAATAGAGGAAGAGTGGATTGAAGGAGAGTGGCTGGAGGGAGGCGATGAGAGGAGAGGAGAGAGGGGAAATTGCAGTCAAGTTGTAAAATAAATGAATGAATTTAATTAATAAAAATTTTTGCCACTAAAAAAAGAATACACAACAAGATGTATAAATTACAATCATTAGTATCATGTTCCAAATGCTATATGTTTCTGTCACATAAAGTACTTATTTATTATTTTCACTAAAGTTTCAGATTGTAATTACTATACCATTGTGTGCTTTTTAGAAATTCTTCAATGGCATACATTCAGAAAATCATTTTCCTAGGTGGAAATCAACAATGAATCCCTGATGGTGTTAGCTAGTTCTGTATCTGTCAGGGTACCCAGTGCTTTTCTTGTTTAACTTCTTAGGTAGAGTAAAATGACCATCCTTATTTGGTTCAGTTCAACTTATGTATTCGAAGTAAATGAAGGGAAGGTGGTGGAAAAGTCATAATATCAAGTACAATTGGACTAGTGGAGGGTAAGAGAAGGTAACTGGGTATAGACATGATCAATGTTAATGTTATACATGCTTGAATATGAAAAATATTAAACATTATTTTGGACAGTGAATATACAATAATATAAACACCAAATAAAAGGATCATCGTTCAAATTAATGTAATGGTAAATATAAATATAACTTAGGAATTTAAATTAATTCAGCATATAATTTTAGATCTCATATTCCATTTAGTTAAAGAAAACAAAAGCATCCCACTTATTAATATTTCAAGCTGTAAGTTTATACAATCATATCATAAAACTTTCTATTAAAGTCTATAATGTTCTTTCAGTGTTCTCAGAACTCAAATATTGTAACCAGAGAAGTAAATATCCCTAATATTTGAACAAACCATGGAAAGAATAATGCACTCATTCAGAGAGTACTTGAATATGATATTAATGTTTTTCTCCAGCCAAATATTTATATTGAAAGTCAATGGGAAACATTTCTAAAAGGAAAATAAAGGTTTTTAATAAACATCATAGTAAATATGACTCAAGTTACGTACTTTTATTTGCTAAATCATTTTTATGCATTCCATTAGTGACGGCTATAGTCTAAATTAGGAGTCAGAAAACCAGGGTCCACAGAATACACCAGCAATCAATTTTTATAAATGATAAGCTAAGGTATTTTTATATTTTAAAAGTTTAAGTGAAAAAGAGAATGTGTCATGACTTGTGAAATTAAAATGTCAGACTCCATACATGAAAATTTTGTGAAGATGCATTTGTTTTTGTATGATTCATAGCTATATTTATGCTACAGAGGCTGAACTAAAGATACCTGGCAAATAAACATTCAGAAACTGACAATGTTGAAAGGATATATATCTGGATTTAACACATAAAAATTCCCATTCCCTGCTGTATGTTTTGAAAAATTTCAAGGCTTAAGTTTGCCATTTCCTATTAAATATTTATTTTTCAATATATGGAATGTTACTAAATGAAACTTATCATTCTTTCCCCATCACAAAACAGTATTCACTTTCTTAACTTTATAAGTTGCATTTTTAATTGTGTTTTTATTAAATAAATATTTGTCAATTTCATATATGTATATTTTACATTCTGCTCAATCTTCTCTCTCCCGCAACACTTCTTTTTTTTTTTACTTAGTAAATATTATGTAATGATGCTGAAATCAGTTTTTTTTTCTAGTTTTAATCACATTTTTTTTAATTTATTTTAATTTATTTTGCAATACAATTCAGTTCTACATATCAGCCACGGGTTCCCTTGTTCTCCCCCCCTCCCATCCCCCTCACCTTCCCCCCAACCCCCCCCATTCCCATCTCCTCCAGGGCAAAGCCTTCCCCACAGACTGAGGTCAACCTGGTAGACTCAGTCCAGGTAGGTCTAGTCCCCTCCTCCCAGGCCGAGCCAAACAATCCTGCATAGGCCCCAGGTTTCAAACAGCCAACTCATGCAATGAGCACAAGATCTGGTCCCACTGCCTGGATGCCTCCCAAAGAGATCAAGCCAATCAACTGTCTCACCCATTCGGAGGGCCTGATCCAGTGGGGACCCCTCAGCCATTGGTTCATAGTTCATGTGTTTCCATTCATTTGGCTATTTGTCCCTGTGCTTTATCCAACCTTGGTCTCAACAATTCTCGCTCATATAAACCCTCCTCATTCTCGCTAATTGGACTCCCAGAGATCCACCCGGGGCCTCGTCATGGATCTCTGCATCCAGATCCCTCAGTAGTTGGATGAGGTTTCTAGCACAACAATTAGGGTGTTTGGCCATCCCATCACCAGAGTAGGTCAGTTCGGGCTGTCTCTCGACCATTGCCAGCAGTCTGTTGTGTGGGTATCTTTGTGGATTTCTGTGGGCCTCTCTAGCACTTTGCTTCTTCCTATTCTCATGTGGTCTTCATTTACCATGGTCTCCTATTCCTTGTTCTCCCTCTCTGTTGTTGATCCAGCTGGGATCTCCCGCTCCCCCAAGCTCTCTTTCCCTCAACCCTTGCCTTTCATTACCCCCACTCATGTCCAGGCTGTTCATGTAGATCTCATTCCATTTCTCTGTCATTGGGCGATCCCTGTGTCTTTCTTGGGGTCCTGTTTTCCAGGTAGCCTCCCTGGTGATGTGAGTAGCAGACAAGTCATCCTTGTTTCATGTCTAGTATCCTGCTATGAGTGAGTACATACCATGTTTGTCTTTCTGAGTCTGGGTTACCTCACTCAGGATGATTTTTTCTAGATCCATCCATTTGTCTGCAAACCTCATGATGCCATTGTTTTTTTCTCTGCTGAGTAGTATTCCATTGTGTATATGTACCACATTTTGTTTATCCATTCTTCAGTTGAAGGGCATCTAGGTTGTTTCCAGGTTCTGGCTATTACAAACAATGCTGATATGAACATAGCTGAACAAGTGCTCTTATGGTGTGGTTGAGCATTTCTTGGGTATATGCCCAAGAGTGGTATAGCTGGATCTTGGGGGAGATTGATTCCCAATTTTCTAAGAAAGCGCCATATTCATTTCCAAAGTGGTTGTACAAGCTTGCATTCCCACCAGCAGTGGAGGAGAGTTCCCCTAGCTCCACATCCTCTCCAGCATAAGGTGTCTTCAGTGTTTTTGGTCTTAGCCATTCTGACAGGCGTAAGGTGGTATCTCAGAGTTGTTTTGATTTGCATTTCCCTGATGATTAGGGATGTTGAGCAATTCCTTAAATGTCTTTTGGCCATTTGAGTTTCCTCTGTTGAGAATTCTCTGTTTAGTTCTATAGCCCATTTCTTAATTGGACTGTTGGGCATTTTGATGTCTAATTTCTTGAATTCCTTATATATTCTGGATATCAGTCCTCTGTCAGATGTGGGGTTGGTGAAGATCTTTTCCCATTCTGTAGGCTGTCGCTTTGCCTTGTTGACTGTATCCTTTGCTCTACAAAAGCTTCTCAGTTTCAAGAGGTCCCATTGATTGATTGTTTCTCTCAGAGTCTGTGCTACTGGTGTTCTATTTAGGAAGTAATCTCCTATGCCAATGCATTCAAGACTACTTCCTACTTTCTCTTGTAACAGGTTCAGAGTAGCTGGATTTATGTTGAGGTCCTTGATCCACTTGGACTTAAGTTTTGCCGCAACACTTCTTTAACTCCCTTCTCAATATATGAAATGGTGATTTTATTACTCAATCATACTATCTCGGATAATCAACAAGTCATAAAAACTGTTGTGTATACTGCTCTCTCTCTCTCTCTCTCTCTCTCTCTCTCTCTCTCTCTCTCTCTCTCTCTCTGTATGTGTGTGTGTGTGTGGAAAATATAGTCCAAATTTCTTTTCTTTCTGATGCATTTCATCAATGATATTCATAACTGGTCTTTTATAAACCTTCTATTGTTCCCAGTGTTGGCCATATAAGCCTCAGGTCAGGGCATACCTTCCACAAATTTGTAGTAAATATTGACTATAATGTGCTATCTATTTCTCATTCCAGAATAAGGGAGTAGAAAGAATAGTGTGCATAACTTTCAACTTCATCATGTTCCCATGTTAATACATATCACTGTTTGCCAAACTTGGGTCTCATTGCTTTGCCTATCATTTACAATATTGCTTAAATCCCCCATTTCATGGTAGACTAAAGTGCCTTGCTGCCTTAGAGATTGAATATCTTCAACGTCTCTGCTTGAATTTTTTCCTATTGACCATAGAAAAGTGGGAACACAAAGAATAAACTGAGAAGTAAAATTTACCTACTGTTATTGAAAATTATTTTGCTTAGAAAAAAATTATCTGTCAAAATTCTTTCCATGTTTCTGTTTTCTTCAGACCTTTCTCATCCTTTACATCTGTCTATAATTTTGTATATACACAAAATATGCAGATTTGAAGCTATACTGTACTCCAACTTTATGCAGAAGGCCTAATCCAGTCCCATGCAAGCTCCATAGCTGTTGGCCTAAAGTTCATGAGTTCCCACTAGCTTGGTTCAATTGTCTTTGTAGATTAGTGAATACCCTAACTGTCATCATAAAGCCTTCATCCAGTAACTGATGGAAGCAGATGCAGAGATCCATAGTCAAGCACCAGTTGAAGCTCCAGGAGGCCAGTCCAAGAGAGGGAAGAGGGATTCTATGAGCAAGGGGCATTGAAATTTGGTACATATTCTATAAATATGTTATTTTGTGTTATCATTAATAATTATGTCTTATTTTGTAAGACCTAGGCATAATGTTTTTAATTTGAAGGAAAGTGTGAATAATTCTGGTAATGAGCATAATAGGCATTCTGTAAGTATTTGTTTAATGAATAATTTAAAGTTTATTCAAATTAAATCAAATATTCATTAACAATACATTAATACTTTTATTGGGATTATAATGCCAATTTATGATTCTTCAAAAAGATTTCCCTGGCTCCAAATTATATCAGTATTTGTAAGACAAAACTTAATTTTACATAATCACTACCCATTAGGTGTGTACCAGTATGTGTTCAATGTATAGTATTTATTTTTATACTAACTGAATACAGTTAAGACTGACAACTTACATCATGTTAACCAAAATGAAATTAGTTTAATATAGATATTTTCACTTTACTTATGCTTACATATTTCACTCTAGTTGTTTTCAGTGACAAGATTCCTTTCAGTTCTAATTGGCCAGCCACCTATCAAACAGCAGATGTGTACTTTTTTTTTATCTAATCAGTGTTTATGTAGTAATAGGAATTGATTTCCCTGTGTTGACATTTAATCTAGTCTAAATTATCTTAAGTATTGGCACTGAACTTTAAAATCCTTCCAGAAAGAAACACACCAGACATATTTTTCTTTGGAACAATTTAGTTTTTCACGTACAGAAAATTGTTCTACATAAGCACATATAAAGAGAGAAGAGTGTAAGGTCACAGAAGCTGCAGCTAAAAAAGCAGAGAGTAACAAAAAGAGTGACATTGTAGTGCTTCTGCCCTTTGCTTCCTCACTAATGGAGAATCAATTCCAAAACCAATTAACTAAATTAATGAGTACTCTAATGAACTACCAATTCTTAGGTGGCAGAAGGTTGTTTTTACATTGAAAAAATTTAAAACTCTATTAAAAACAGTTGGATAGAAGTTGCTGCAGAGATAGATGCTGCTATTTGTAATGATTATGAAAACTTGAAATTACTGTGAAAAGCAATGGCTGGAGCAGAAGAACTGTCAGTAGATTCATATCACTTCTTTTTTGAAAATTTCTGAAGTGTTCTTCTTTGGGGCAAAAAGTAAGCTTGCAAAAGTAAGGTTTTAGAGCAGTCCTGATGTTGCAAGCCTGTCAATCCAGTAGTCAGCAGGTTGAGTTAGGAGCAACACATACTGAAGGCCAGCCTGAGTTATATGACAAATAACAAAACTAGCATGGGATAAAGTGAACCTATGTCTGAAAACCAATCAACCAACCAAATACATGCATACATACATATATAATACATACATACATACATACACATACATACATATATACATGCATGCATGCATACATACATACATACATATGTACATACATCTTGCTTTGAATTCAGGCAAATTTTGTGTCTAGGTGTGAATAAATACAGTTTAAACTTTTAGCGTCATATATAATTAACTTCTGAAAAGAAATCATTCAGGAAGTATCATTTTATCAAAAGGGTAAATACTGAACTGAGACAATATGATAAATTTAAAAGAGTTGTAGGTAGGAATTGAAATGTCTGAAGTATCTTTGTAGCTGTCTTGTATGAATCACTTTCCAGGCTACTGTGTACTGAGATGTACCAAGAATGATCTCTTATAAACTACGTATACATACATGGGATGAAAATGAATGTTTTTTTCTCCAATAGAACTAATATGAATAATTGTATATGTTGAGATATATTTAAGATGATAGCTACTCTGAAACAACTTCCAGTAACTTTACACCATTGCATATATACTTGTGCTAGTTGAATTCTTTAGAGATAAAACACTAGAGATGAAAGTCCAAGAAATCTAGTGAAGAATGATACCTATGATGGTCAATAAGAGAAGGAGGAAGAGGTAAATAAGGAAGAAATAGAGGGAGGCTGAGGAGGTAGAGGATGAAGAGTATGGTAATGGTGGTGATGCATGTCAATTGCTCTAATCAGATATCTACAACCCTTGCCACAGGGAGTTATGTAACAAAGAGTGCATTACAAATATCTTCTGTTGACAAATACAATGTGCCATATCTTAGCATTGGGGCTTCTGAAATAAGATTATGATCATGGCTATCATTGCACTTTAAATTAAATGGTTCAAGTTAATACAAAGAAGATTGTGACTTTAATTTCTGAGAGGACAAGACATATTATAGGCTGCAGGTGGTCAGCTACATTTTTAAACTGGACAAATATTCCTTAAGTAGATAGTGAAATAGTCTGCATTAGGACTGCTTGTGTCTTAGTGTCTTTGTGCAAAAATATAGAGATACAATCAAGGCTACCAATCAAAAATTTATTTATAGGAGGCAAATGATATATTTTTTCTGATGAAAGTGACTGTATTAGCCAGAAAAGAAGGGCCTAGGAAGAGGGAAGGAGATGGGGAAAAAGGAAGGGAGATGAGGAGTCAAAAGATGAAGAGTACGGTAAGGAAGGTAGAGGAGTGACATCATTATTTTATGAAATGAATTCACATATATTAATTCAGGATAATGAGATTCTAAGAATATTTAGGTCTTTACCATTATCAAATTACCAGTACTATGGATGAGCATACATACCACTTCAAACAGTCTCCAAACCAACTGAAAATCTATAGTCCTCAGATGAACACAAAACTAGGTAAGTTTACAGCTTTGATTTGTGGGGAAGGGTGCTATGGATGAACATACAGAATGTTACCATAATTTTTACTGTTTTGCCCCTCGCCCTCCTTCTCCGACCCCCGCTCCCTCTCCCAAGGACATGACAGGGCCCGCCCAGATCCCAGCCAGGACATCCACCTCATCCAGCAGAAGGGTAGGCCAGTGGTGTGTTTGGCATCCTGCTTGAAGGGCTGTGCCTGTTTGCCTGCAGCAGTGCCTGGAGGGTCCACTCACCAGCCTTTCTGTGGAGCCAGAGAGCCAAGCGCAATGATGGCACAGGATCTAGAGTTCAAAGCCTAGCCTGGGCTGCATGTTGTTGTCATTTTTTGACTCTTTTGGGAG
This sequence comes from Peromyscus californicus insignis, assembly GCF_007827085.1. Taxonomy (NCBI): domain Eukaryota; kingdom Metazoa; phylum Chordata; class Mammalia; order Rodentia; family Cricetidae; genus Peromyscus; species Peromyscus californicus. The sequence goes on along the minus strand of NW_026294391.1, from coordinate 70,043,924 downwards.
CCTGCCACCCAGCTTCCAAATAAATCACTCATGGAGGTTTATTCTTAATTATAAACACATGGCCTTAGCATAGCTTGTTTCCTTGCCGCATTTCTTAGATTTAAGTACCCCATCTACCTTTTGCTTCTGGGATTTTTCCATTTCTTTCTTCTGTATAGCTTACTTTCACTCTTACTCCGTGGCAAAACAGTAAAAATTATGGTAACATTCCGTATGTTCATCCTAGCACCCCTCCCATCAAAATCAAACACACTGCCACTGAAATGAAGCATCTAACCTCAGGATATTTCTTTAAGAAGGGACAAAAGGTTGACCGTGTTCTGGATTTTCTGAGTAATCTCTGGGTGGCCTGAAGAATGCTTTATCTCTCACCTAATTTGAAGCATTTAGAGAACTGCTAGCCTTGTTTGGAAGCCAGCAAAAGCAGAAGACGACACAGCAACTGCATATTGGAGCAGTAATTCTGAAAACTGACTACAGAGAAAACAAGTGATTAGAGTTTCTGACAATCAAGGACAAAATGTTCAGTGACGTTACCAAGACTGAAAGTACATATTTAAAATTTAAAAGAGGCAGATCCTTAGAAATTTTTGAGAATTACTACAATTTCTCATTGTGCAGAACAACGAATCATTTCCCTTAGACAATGACAGTTGGTAAAGACTAATAGATGCTGATTACTAAAAATTACCTGTCATAACAACAACAACAACAACAAAAACGTTAGGCAATACAAAGGAGAAATATACTTCATTAAAATAGTAAAGTCACATTTCAGAAACATGACCCTAAGGAAGTGCAGATTTAAGAGACTGGCAACACTAGCTGTCTGTAATTAAAGACAATCAATGACATGAAAGCAAACACAGACAGCTAAACAAAATCAGCAAAGCAATGCAAGAACAAAATGAAAAAATCAGTAAAGAGATAAGAGTTAATTTGATAAGATGGAAAATTCTATATTAAGTGTTCATTACAGAAGAAAAGTAATTCGGTGACACAAACTAGATGGGAAATTGATGAATAAGTCTATTACATTGTTTTTTGGTGGTTGTATCATATTGACTCCATATACACAAATTTATCAAATTGTACTGAGTAAATTTCTTCATATATATAAACATATATACATATATACACATATAGTGTGTGTGTATATATAAATTATATCTCAACAAGTAATAAAAAATTCTGAATCCTCAAACTCCAATAATTAAATTGGGAATTCACTGGAAAGGTTTGAATGTAGAGTTTGTTAAAGATAGGTATTTTTAATTACTGAATTACACAGGCATAAATACACAGAAAAAGTTAAGATCACCTAATAAACATATAAAATACTATCATATTGATTGATATATGCATTATAGGAATCTTTAATAGAAAAGACAAGAGCAAGAGAAAATATTTTGAAGATGATGTCTGAAAATTTCCCAAATGTGAGAAATGAAATGATCCCTATTTAACAAATTTCATTAAACTCCAGACATGAGAGGTAGAAACACAAATCATTCACATTGCAATCAAAATTTCAAATCTGACAGTGAAGGACTATTGTGGGAAAAAACTTGTTATTCATATACAAAGGAGGTTGTAAAACATTATAATTTTTTCTGAGCAAAATCCCTATACTCCAGAGGAGATTGATATGATATATAAAAAGCTCTGGAAAAAAAAAGAAAAAGAAAAAAACACAAAGAATTATACTTAAAGCAAAGTTTAAAGACAAAACAAAGCATAGAGAGTTCATTACAAATAGACCTACTCTTCAAAATTCAGCCTTAACATTAATACAAGGAAGGCCACATGAAAACAGAAAGCACTGTAGTAGAGAAAAATACATAGACAAATTAAATTATGTGTACTGATATAATGTTGAAATGAGTAGTATTTTAGATTCACATATTAAATAAAATTATGCATTTATTTTGATAGGGATAAATTATTTATCACACCAATATATTTTAAACTTAATGAGATAACGCAGACCCAGGAAGACATACTCTGCATCTTTTCCTCATTTGTACATCTTAGCTCCAAATCTTTAAGAATTTTACCTGTGGTGGAAAAACAACTGGGCATCCAAGTTGATTATTATCCTGTACAATGTTGTCCAGAGTCCACCACGTTTTTAATACATAGCTGCAGCTGTGACTGAAATTTCAAAAAGTTATTCCACTGTTACATAAAACAGCTACTATACGATGGTGGTGAAAAACATATGTTTATCGAATTCATATAATTGGGATCATTATATTTCACATGAAATTATCCTTGACTAAAAGCAATATTGTGTAGAACATCATGATGATGGATAAGATAAGATGGATAAAGTCAGGGATAGTAGTTTTAGAAGAATTGAACACTAGGATGAAAATTTTTGCTCATAATAAGTGTCTTCATTTTATTTTATTTTACAATATAATTTAATTCTACATATGAACCACGATTTCCTTGTTCTTCCCCCTCCCGCCCCCCTCACATTCCCCCCAGCCTATCCCCCACTCCCATCTCCTCCAGGGCAAAGACTCCCCCGAGGATTGAGATCAACCTGGTAGACTCAGTCCAGGCAGGTCCAGTCCCCTCCTCCCAGGCCGAGCCAAGCGACCCTGCATAGGCCCCAGGTTTCAAACAGCCAACTCATGCAATGAGCACAGGACCCGGTCCCACTGCCTGGATGCTTCCCAAAGAGATCAAGCCAATCAACAGTCTCACTTATTCATAGGGCCTGATCCAGTGGGGACCCCTCAGCCATTGGTTCATAGTTCATGTGTTTCCATTCATTTGGCTATTTGTCCCTGTGCTTTATCCAACCTTGGTCTCAACAATTCTTGCTCATATAAACCCTCCTTTTTCTTACCAATTAGACTCCCAGAGCTCCACCAAGGGCCTGGCCATGGATCTCTGCATCCAGATCCCTCAGTCATTGGATGGGGTTTCTAGCATGACAATGAGGGTGTTTGGTCATCCTATCACCAGAGTAGGTCAGTTCTGGCTGTCTCTCGACCATTGCCAGCAGTCTATTGTGGGGGAATCTTTGTGGATTTCTGTGGGCCTCTCTAGCACTTTGCTTCTTCCTATTCTCATGTGGTCTTCATTTACCATGGTCTCCTATTCCTTGTTCTCCCTCTCTGTTGTTGATCCAGCTGGGATCTCCTGCTCCCCCAAGCTCTCTTTCCCTCGACCCTTGCTCTTCATTACCCTGACTCAAATCCAGGCTGTTCATGTAGATCTCATCCATTTCTCTGTGATTGGGCAATCCCGGTATTTTTCTTGGGGTCCTATTTCCTATTTCCAGGTAGCCTCCCTGGTGTTGTGAGTAGCAGTACAGTCATCCTTGTTTTACATCTAGTACCCTCCTATGAGTGAGTACATACTATGTTTGTCTTTCTGAGGCTGGGTTACCTCACTCAGGATGATTTTTTCTAGATCCATCCATTTTCCTGCAAACCTCATGATGTCATTGTTTTTCTCAGCCGAGTAGTATTCCATTTTGTATATGTACCACATTTTATTTATCCATTCTTCAGCTGAAGGGCATCTAGGTTGTTTCCAGGTTCTGGCTATTACAAACAATGCTGATATGAACATAGCTGAGCAAGTGCCCTTGGTATGATTGAGCATTCCTTGTGTATATGCCCAAGAGTGGTATAGCTGAATCTTGGGGGAGATGGATTCCCAATTTTCTAAGAAAGCACCATATTGATTTCAAAAGTGGTTGTACAAGCTTGCATTCCCACCAGCAGTGGAGGGGAGTTCCCCTAGCTCCACATCCTCTCCAGCATAAGGTGTCTTCAGTGTTTTTGGTCTTAGCAATTCTGACAGGCATAAGGTGGTATCTCAGAGTTGTTTTGATTTGTGATTCCCTGATAATTAGGGATGCTGAGCAATTCCTTAAATGTCTTTCAGCCATTGAGTTTCCTCTGTTGAGAATTCTCTGTTTAGTTCTATAGCCCATTTCTTAATTGGACTGTTGGGCATGCTGATGTCTAATTTCTTGAGTTCCTTATATATTCTGGATATCAGCCCTCTGTCAGATGTGGGGTTGGTAAAGACCTTTTCCCATTAGCCTTGTTGACCGTATCCTTTGCTCTACAAAAGCTTCTCAGTTTCAAGGGGTCCCATTGATTTATCATTTCTCTCAGTGTCTGAGCTACTGGTGTTATATTTAGGAAGTGATCTCCTATGCCAATGCATTCAAGACTACTTCCTACTTTCTCTTCTAACAGGTTCAGAGTAGCTGGATTTATGTTGAGGTCTTTGATTCACTTGGACTTAAGTTTTGTACATGGTGACAGATATGGATCTATTTGCAGCCTTCTACATGTTGATATCCAGTTATGCCAGCACCATTTGTTGAAGATGCTTTCTTTTTTCCATTGTACACTTTTGGCTTCTTTGTCAAAAAGTATATGTTCATAGGTGTGCGGATTAATGTCAGGGTCTTCAATTCGATTACATTTGTTCACATGTCGGTTTTTTATGCCAGTACCAAGCTGTTTTTATTACTGTAGCTCTATAGTAGAGCTTGAAGTCAGGGATCGTGATCCCTCCAGAGGTTGTTTTATTGTACAGGATTCTTTTGGCTATCCTGGGTATTTTGTTTTTCCATATGAAGTTGAGTATTATTCTTTCCAGGTCTGTGAAGAATTGTGTTGGTATTTTGATGGGATTGCATTGAATCTGTAGATTGCTTTTGGTAAGATTGCCTTTTTTACTGTGTTAATACTGCCTATTCATGAGCATGAGAGCTCTTTCGATTTTCTGACATCTTCTTCAATTTTTTTTTTCAGGGACTTAAAGTTCTTGTCATATAGGTCCTTCACTTGCTTGGTTAGTGTTACCCCAAGGTATTTTATATCATTTGTGGCTATTGTAAAGGGTGATGTATCTCTGATTTCCTTCTCAGCCTGTTTGTCAATTGTATATAGGAGAGCTACTGATTTTTTTGAGTTGATCTTGTATCCTGCTATGTTGCTAAAGGTGTTTATAAGCTGTATCAGTTCCTTGGTGGAATCTTTGGGGTCACTCAAGTATACTATCATGTCATCTGCAAATAGGGAAAGATTGACTTCTTCCTTTCCAATTTGTATACCCTTAAACTCCTTATGTTGTTTTATTGCTCTGGCTAGAATTTCAAGTACTATATTGAATAAGTATGGGGAGAGTGGACAGCCTTGCCTCGTTCCTGATTTTAGTGGAATTGCTTTGAGTTTCTCTCCATTTAATTTGATGTTGTCTTTTGGCCTGCTGTAAATTGCCTTTATTATGTTTAGATATGTTCCCTGTATTCTTGATCGCTCTAAGACCTTTATCATGAAGGTGTGTTGGATTTTGTCATATGCCTTTTCTGCATCTAGTGAGATGATCATGTGGTTTTTTTCTTTGAGTTTGTTTATGTGGTATATTGCATTGACGGACTTTCGTATGTTGAACCACCCTTGCATCCCTGGGATGAAGCCTACTTGATCATGGTGGATAATTGTTTTGATGTGTTCTTGGAGTCTGTTTGCCAGTATTTTATTGAGTATTTTTGCATCAATTTTCATGAGGGAGATCGGTCTGTAGTTCTCTCTCTTTGTTGTATCCTTGTTAGGTTTAGGAATCAGGGTAATTGTAGCCTCATAGAAGGAATTTGGTAATGTTCCTTCTGTTTCTATTGTGTGGAATAATTTAAAGTATATTGGTATTAACTCTTCTTTGAAGATCTGGTAGAATTCTGCGCTGAAACCATCTGGTCCTGGGCTTTTTTTGGTTGGGAGACTTTTAATGACTGTTTCTATTTCCTTAGGGGTTATTGGACTATTTAAATAGTTTATCTGGTCTGATTTAACTTAGGTATGTGGTACCTACCCAGAAAATTATCCATTTCTTTTAGATTTTCCAGTTTTGTGGAGTAGAGGTTTTTGAAGTATGACCTGATGATTCTCTGGATTTCCTCAATGTCTGTTGTTATTTCCCCCTTTTCATTTCTGATTTTGTTAATTTGGATGCTCTCTCTCTCTGTCTTTTGGTTAGTTTGGATAAGGGCTTGTCTATCTTGTTGATTTTCTCAAAGAACCAACTCTTTGTTTCATTAATTTTTTGTATTGTTCTCTTTGTTTCTATTTTATTGATTTTAGCTCTCACTTTGATAATTTCCTGGCATCTATTCTTCCTGGGAGACTTTGCTTCTTCTTGTTCTAGAGCTTTCAGGTGTGCTGTTAAGTCACTAGTGTGAGATTTCTCCAACTTCTTTATGTGGATATTTAGTGCTATGAATGTCCCTCTTAGCACTGCTTTCATAGTGTCCCATAAGTTTGGGTATACAGTGTCTTCATTTTCGTTGATCTGTAGGAAGTCTTTAATTTCTTTCTTTATTTCTTCCTTAACCTATTGGTGACTCAGTTGAGCATTATTCAGTTTCCATGAGATTGTAGGTTTTCTGCAGTTTTTGTTGTTGTTGAAATCTAACATTAAACCATGGTGGTCTGATAGAACACAGGAGGTTATTCCAATTGTTTTGTATCTGTTGAGATTTTCTTTGCGGCCAAGTATGTGGTCGATTTTAGAGAAGGTTCCATGGGGTGCTGAGAAGAAGGTATATTCTTTTTTGTTAGGATGGAATGTTCTGTAGATAACGATTAAGTTCATTTGGGTCATAACAACAGTTAAGTCCTGTATTTCTCTGTTAAGTTTCGATTTGGTCCTGCTTTCATATCCATTCTGTAAGCCTGTGTCTTTTTATAGGTGAATTAAGTCCATTGATATTAAAGGATATTAATGACCAGTAATTGTTCATTCCTGTTATTTTTTTTGGTGGTAGTGTGTGTGTGTACTTCTCTTCTTTGGGGTTTACTGCTGTGGCTTTATCTATTGCCTGTGTTTTTGAGGGTGTATCTGACTTCTTTACGTTGGAATTTTCCTTCTAGTGCTTTCTGTAGGGCTGGGTTTGTGGATAAGTATTGTTTAAATCTGGCTTTGTCTTGGAATGTCTTATTCACTCCGTCTATGATGATTGAAAGTTTTGCTAGGTATATTATTCTAGGCTGGCATCCATGGTCTCTTAGTGTCTGCATTACATCTGTCCAGGTCCTTCTGGCTTTCAAAGTCCCCATTGAGAAATCAGGTGTTATTTGATGGGTTTGCCTTTATAAGTCACTTGGCTTTTTTCCTTTGCTGCTCTTAATATTCTTTCTTTATTCTGTACATTTATTTCTTTAATTATTATGTGTCCAGGGGACTTTTTTGGGGGGTCTAGTCTGTTTGGTGTTCTATAGGCTTCTTGTATCTTCATAGGCATTTCCTTCTTTAAGTTGGGAAAGTTTTCTTCTATGATCTTGTTGAATGTATTTTCTGTGCCTTTGAGTTGGTATTCTTCTCCTTCCTCTATCCCTATTATTCATAGGTTTGGTCTTTTCATGGTGTCCCAAATTTCTTGGACATTTTGGGTTATGACTCTGTTGGCTTTAGTGTTTTCTTTGACTGATGAATCTATTTCTTCTACCGTATCTTCAACACCAGAGATCCTCTCTTCCATCACTTGCATTCTGTTGGTTATACTTGCATCTGAAGTTCCTGTTCGTTTACTCAGGTTTTCTATTTCCAGAATTCCCTCTGTTTTTGTCTTCTTCATTTTTTCTATTTCCCTTTTCAGGTCTTGGACTACTTCCTTCATCTATTTCATTGCTTTTTCATGATTTCCTTTCAGGGCTTTATTGTTCTCTTCCAGGGCTTTATTGTTTTCTTCTGCTTTATTTGTCCTTTCCTCTAATTTTTTATAGCTTCTTCCCATTTTTTGTTTGTCTTTTCCTCTATATAGGCCTCTACCTTCTTCATGATGTTATTCATAAGGCTCTGTTCTTCTGCTCTTTGATGTTTAAAGATGTTGTAGATATGTAGATGTTGGAGTAGGGCTAGGTTCTGGTGATGCTGTATTGCTCTTCATTTTGTTGTATGTACTTCTGCCTTGATGTCTGCCCATCTCCTTGTGGTTCGTTCTTGGTATTATCATCACACTTGGTCCAGACAGAGCTGACAGATTCAGAAAGTCTCTCTCTCTTGTCCAGATGGGCGCTCTCTTGTCCAGTTGGGAAGACTGGGGCAGGGTGGTAGCTGGGGGCCAGTCTCTAAGTCTCAGGAAGTGGCTGGGGTCTCGGGTGATGATGGGCATGGGGTCAGGGCATGGAGATTGCAGGGTCCGCTTGGGGTCCTGGAGAAGGGGAACCCTCCTGGTGGGGGTGGGGGTAGAAGGGATCCAGCTCGATGGCCAGAACCTGGGGCCAAGTTGGACAGGTCTTCCCCGGAGTGGCTGATACCCAGGGATGAGATCTAGGCTGAGTCCAGGCACTCACCTCTTTTCCAGAAGGGAAGTCCGGGGCAGGCATGTCTTTTTTCAATAACAAAATGGTGCATCTTCTTATGAGAGAAGAGAGTACTCATTACCATGTATTGTGGTCCCCAAAATTTTTGAAGTTATCTGGCAAGATAATCTGTTTATGCATTTAGAAATTTGGCTTGAATCAAGGAGTATGGTTGAACTCTGGAAAAAGGTGAATATACCTATTTCAAATACCTTATCTTCAATAACTCTACTTTTCTCGTATCAAAAATAGGAAAATAATAATGTTAAAAATCATACAGAATTGCTATGAGGATTTAGTGAAGTAAAACCATTCTGGGGTAAAGGAGATTGCTCAGTGGTTAAGTGCTTTCTGTACAAGTCAGAAAACCTGAGTTCAAAGTCCCAGAACTCATGCAAAAACAGTGCAGTACCATGCATCTGTAATCCTTGTGCTCTTATGGTAAAATAGGAAGCAGAGAAAGGAAAATTACTAAAAGACTGTGGGACAGCTAGCTCAGCATATGTGGCTCTGCATTAACAAAGAGAGTGTGTCTCAAACAAGATGGAAGAAGTGAATCAGGACCTAAAGTTACCTGATCTACACATTGCTATGTGGCATAGTTGTGCTTCCACTTACATGAATACAGACATGTGCATGCATGCACACATACACACACACACACACACACACACACACACACACATAAACACATACACACACAAACACACACACACACACATACACACACACACAAACACATACACGCACAAACACACACACACACATACACACACACACACACACACACACACACACACACACACACACACACCTCTACATACTCACTGACCACAAAAATAACCAGCACAAGATATCCACAATGGCTCAGGTGTGCTTATATATTGTAGTTAGCTAACTGTCATCGAATTGTACTTAAGACCTACTCAATGGAAAGGAATTCATGTCTAGCGCTGCAAATGTAATTAATTATCCATGGTTACTGAGGTAATGGTACCTAAAGATCCTAAAACTGCCACTTTCCTAGACTGGTAGAATTTCTAACTGCGTTTGAAATACCTATCAAACACCTACCTGCTGTGGATATCTGTATGCTGTGAATGTGTTGCTATGATTTATTGACAAATAAAATGCTGATTGACCAGTAGCCAGGCAGGAAGTATAGGTGGACAAAGAGAGAGGAGAATTCTGGGAAGTGGAAGGCTGAGTCAGGAGATGCTGCCAGCCACCGTTGCCATGAGAAGTAAGATGTAAAGCTCTGGTAAGCCACGAGCCAAATGGCAACTTGTAGATTAAAAGAAATGGGTCAATTTAAGATATAAGAACTAGATAGCAAGAAGCCTGAGCCATTAGGCTGAACAGTTTTAATTAATGTAAGTCTCTGTGTGTTTACTTAGGTTCAAGCAGCCACAGGGCCTCGGGAGCCGGACAAGAACAGGATAACTTCAGCTACACCTATCGATAGATATGTAGTTCTCACCTTTCATCAAAGAAGCTTCTTTTTTTTTTCAGAAGATATAGCACATTTAAGAAATCCTCATGTAGTCAAAATTCGGAGAACAGAATATGAGGAACAGAACTCCAAATGATTTTGCAATATTACCTCTATACCTAAGATTCAGGAAACAATGAAGAAGAGGTGCAGACAGATCATAAGAGAAAAAAGACAGGGATGTCTGTTGCAATGTAGTGTTTTCAATGTATGACACAGAAGTTAGATACATGAACTCTCAAAAAACAGTTGCTACATAATCACATTACAAGTTACATGCTAACATAGATAAGGGAAATTTCTCAAGGCCCCACCTCTAAATGAAGACCTGCAGGCAATTAATCTCTAGATGAAATGCTTCCAAGAGAGGGGGAACCAATCCAGTGGCAAACCCACTGATAGGTTATCTATCAGAAATGATCAGTCGTAAAAACACACACGCACACACACATGCACACACACACACACACACACACACACACACACACACACACAAACACTAAATGGACTCAATAGGCTGTACTTATAATACATACATATATATATATATACATAAATAACAATAATAAAGAAGAATTCATGAGTTTGAGAGGGAGTGGCAGGTACACAGGTGCAGTTGGAAGGATGAGAGGGAGGGATGGAAAATCCCTGTACTTAAGGACACAATTCTCAATAATTCTCCATTTGTTTTGAATGGGACACTGACTGCATTTAGTTGGCACTTTCTTTTCAAGAATATTTTTATAGGTAACAGATTTAAATGCTATAGATTCTACCTCCAGAATCCAGTACAATGAAGATAATATCTCCTTCTTTAGTAAATCAGGAACATCATATTTGCTCTAAAATGTTTAAATTCCCTTGTTTCAGGATTCTTTTTCTCTAATCCAAATCACCACACATGTGTGCTACAACAGACCCTTCAGGAGACTGGATTTTAACTACAGATACTATTGAGTAATAATCTATCATCTTTGACTTGCAAGTTTTACTTATTATAGTTGCTGTATGCTTACTTATTGGCATGCAAATTTGGCAAAAATTTAAATCCTTAAATTTTCTTTATACTTAGGGAAGAACAAGAACAGAGAAAAGAACATTGGTCCTTAAATAAACAAAATAGATAAACTTTTCTTCACTGTTGGAAAGACCAACATTAGAATACTGTTTGCTAAATGAACTTAGCCCTGTACTTGATTCACTATGATTTGGGAGATAACTTTGGCTTGGTACTTAGCCCATACTATAAAAAAAAATAGTCACTGAATTTTCAGCATATTACCGTCACCTCTTTTCCTTTCAAGTATGCTAGTACTTAATTTCATTATTCAATGTCACCATATAATGTATTTGATGGACCTTACTGATAATGCAACTACTTGGAAAACTTCCCAAGAATGCATTTAGGGAGAAAATAAAATGTAAATCTATTATATTTTTTCAATTTTAGAGTAAAATAAATAATTTCTTATCTTGAAAGAACAGGATTATTTGTGTATATGGATTCGGCATTAAGGAACAAATAAAACATCTATGATTGACCTGGGACACCATGTGATAAATAGCACTAATTTCATGAAAAGAAAGGCAACATTCTTTGTAAGGCAGCAGTCAGTGCTATGGTTAGGATCGCAATGCAGTATTACTAATGTGTGATTCCATACTCTTTCAGGTATACTCTGCAGGACCAGTAGACTATAGGTCAACATCTCAGGAGTACTAGTCAGTAGAGCTATTTGTAAAGTTTTTGAAAGTTCGCATGCCTGAAAAGTACTAGTATGATGCTATCAATACTTCAACAAATATTCTGTTTAGATATTTGTGATACTTCAGACTTAAGAACAGAAGATTTCATAGTTCATTAGTACTCTCAGAAATATAACATAGACTCTTCCTTAAGGACAAGACATTCTGGGTGTACAGAAAACACAGTATGTCAAAGTTAGATGGTTTTAGATAATATATGCTTAACGACAAAATTATGTGGTTAGAGATTGTAACTGATTTATGGATAGCTAGAGTAGTCACGAAGGGGCCTTCAGTGAAGGAGAACTTCAACTAGACCATGAAGGACATGAATTATTTTACTCCAGCACACAAAAAGCAAACTTTTTTTCAAAAAGCAATAACAGGAACAAAGAGGAGAAGGGGAAAACAGAATGTTCTTGGTGAAATAGGAAAATTGGCTTATGTCTACAAGGTTATAATTTACTGAAGTAGTGAAGTATTGCATACATGGATTAGGAATTAGAGGAAGTAGAATTTACATTATATGTAATATTGATACTATATTTTCCCTCAATCCTAGTCTCATTGCTCTCTTTCTCTCCCATTCTGTTTCCTTCCAGATTTTATACATCTACCTGTAGTTGACATCGATTGTTGCATGTCCCCTATCCTAAAATAAAATAAAGCCCTCCTTGAATTTCACATCTCTCTGTAGCTGCTACACCATTTATCTGGCTTTCTTTACAATATAACATGATGAAGAATCTGATATTCTTTTCAAATTTTGTCATTTACACTTCATTTTCAATATTGTAAAACAAGAGAAACCTTTTGTGAAAATCTTCAATGACCAATATATTACAGAACATAATGGGAAATTCTCAGCTTTCTGTCTTGATGAATATAACAACAGATGATGACTTTCCTCATTTTTCTCCTATCTCATTGGTAACTTGTATATGATTTATTCCTGCCCAATGTGTTCTCTCCTGCTGCTTACTGGAGAACAAGAACATTCCATTCCTTTATATTTTCCTTTTTCCCCGTGTGTTCTCATCAATTTGAAGATTTCAGCCTGTTTAATGATTTTAAATACAAAACACAAATTAAAAGCCAAAACATTTATATTTCTAGTATACAGTTCTCTCTCAAGTTCTAGATTAACATATCAAGCTGACTATTTCACTTGGATGCCAAATAGAAATCTATACTTACTATGTTATAAACAAATCACCTCTTCTTTTTCCATAAAATTATTTTGAATAAAATCATTCACATTTGTGTACATGGGAATTATTTTGTTGTTTCTCATTTTAACAGTCATTTCAATCATGCATATATTAAACCAATTAAAAAATGTGTTGGCTTGACCTAATAATTCATCAAGAAATGGGCATCACCAGAAGACCAAATACTCTAAATCTGGCATGGGAAAAAGTAGGGAATATGCTTGAACTCATCATCATATGAAAGGGCTTTCTGAAAAAGAATCTAAAAGTACAGTCTTTAACACCAACAACTGATAAATGTGATCTAATGAAACTAAAAAGCTTCTGCACAGTAACTGGAACCAACATTGTTGTGAAGGGGCAGATTAACAGTGAAAAAAAAACTTACTAGCTATTCATTTTACAGCTGGCTAGTGTCTAGAATACATAAAGAACAAAAAAAAATGAAACACCAAGTAAATACACAACACAATTAAAAATTGTGATGTAGAACTAAACAGATCTTACAAAGAACAAATACGAATTAATGAGGAATATATTTTAAACATTCATCAGGATAATGCAAATAAACCTACTTTGAGACATCATCTTAACCCACTCGGAATGTCTGTGATTAAGAAAAAAAATAAAGACAAGTGTTGTCATGAATATAGGGAAAGGACACCATTCATTATTAGTGAGTATATATACTTGTATAGTCACTATAGCAATTAGTGTGGAGGCCCCTCAAAATGCTAGACATAGATGTGAATTATAATCCAACATAACACTCTTGGGCATATACTCAAATAGATCTAGTATCCTAATATAGAGATATTTGCTCAGCCATGTTTGTTGCTGTTCTACTTAAAATAGCTTAGGAAATGGAAACAGCTTAGATGTCTATTTCTAGTAAGTCTTATGTAAGTCTACTGACCCTACTGTAGGTCACTGATATCCTGTACTAGATTATTATAAAACCTGCTTATTGTTCTTGGTATTTGTACTTTCTTTCTTACAGTCTATTTACAAACCAGTAGAAAATGGTGTTGTTAAGATACACATCATTAAGTTTCTGTGTGTGTGTGTGTGTGTGTGTGTGTGTGTGTGTGTGTGTGTGTCTGTACATGCATGCATGTATACAGACACTGAAAGAAAAAAAATTGATGGAGTTACCACACAGGACAATAATGCCACCTCCCCACTCAGGAGCCAAAAACGATCTAACAAAACCCAGTGCCAGGCTTGGAAACTTCCATTTGAGTTGTTTGTCAGAGGAGTCCAAGAGACTGTAAAAATAATATAAGCTATTGTTATGGCCTTTCGTCACCTCCCAGACCTTGCAGGTAAAACTCTATAGATGAAGATACCGTACAGTTTGGAGGTAGGGCTTCTTAAAATGGAGATGGAATTGACATGAAAGCCTCCTCCTTTAGGATTAGCACTTTGTGATAGAAGATGCTACGCAAGCTGCTAAAGGAGAAATATAATCAATATTCATAGTCAGCTGTAAAGCCAATGACCCTCAATAATGACAACATCCCCAATGTTCTGACTATGACATTTTATGTTGGGGATAACCAACAGCTGTCCAATTAAACTTAAACTTTGCTCAAGGGGAGAAAATGCATGTCTGGTCCTGTAAATCTAGCTAGTTATCAAGGCTCAAGACACCATAGACCTTAGAGTTCAACCTACTATTGCCAATTTCCAAAACCAAATTGGTAGCAGTATTCTAAATATGTATCTATACACCCACAGATAAATGGTAAGTGTAGCTCTCTCACACTTTATAAAAGAATATGGGTTTTTTTGTTTGTTTTGTTTATTTTTTGAGCAGAGGGAGACCATTACAGAGATCCATACCTTTCCAAAATGCTCAGAATAAGTGATTAACAGATAACCCATCACTACATGAAGAATTACTGGCAAACAATGGCTAATAAGAGAGTGAGGATCAGTTTTCTGAAAGGGTAAGCTCCCTAATGCATTATTCAAATCCAAGGGGTCAGCTCTAAACTCATGCACATACAACAACAGTAAATGAATTTAATATATTAAATATGTATGCATGTGTGTAAATCACAGCAATAAGGTCATGAATTTGGAATGAAGTTGGGGATGGGGACACAAGAAGATTTGGAGGGTTAAAGGAAGGGATGAAATTCATATTACCCATATATTAAATTTGCAAAAAAATAAAATTAAATTAAAAAATAAAGATATATATATATATATATATATATGTTCCCTTTATACATAAAATTCAGTATTGATTTTCCTTCTTGCTAGTTACACTGGCTTATAGAATAATAAAATGATGTATAAATACTTTTTCTAAAAGCATCAAATTATTCTTCCTTAAGCCTCTTACTTTGTTACACATTTACTCAGTGATTTTCATGTTCCCAAATAATCTGCAGAACATTAGATCATTATTCTTCCAATTTAGTTTCTTAATTCTTTTCCTAATTCAGAATGTTCAGTCTGCTTGTTATGAGCTGTTTTTCAAAGAAAATATGCTTCTGCATCAGATATTTTGCAGTAGTTATTCCTTTCCAAGAAAGCTCTTCTTTCTAATATCTGCATGTCCTCATGGTGTTAAGTTTTGTGAGGTGATGTGAGTATTCTAGTCATGTGTTCAATAACAATAACCCTATTTGAAATGGCAAGTATCTGACTCCAGTGCTCAATTATGCTGGTTTTCATTTTTTCTTTTACTTTTGAAATTATAACTATGTCATTTCTCAACCCCCCATCAACCCCTTCCTAATATAGTTTCTTGCTGTCTTTCAAATCCTTAGCCTCTTTTTTCAGTAATTGTTCCTAGATATATATATGTGTGTGTGTTTGTGTGTGTGTGTGTGTATTCCTAAATATAACATGTTTTGTCTGTATAACGTTAATATGTATGTATGTATGTATGTATGTATGTATGTTTGTTTTTAGGGCTATTTAAATGTCCCCCATAGTGTTTGTCACTCTGTTCCCTTCTATACTTTATCTCTTGATGAGTTTTTATTTCTGTTTTTCCTCACTGTAATAAGATTCATAAAGGCAAGGAATCTTCTCTGCTTTTTTGTTGATGTAGCTGAGAATCTAAATCATTACTAACATCTAGTAGATATTTAATAAGTATTTGCTGAACAAATGCATCATTTAATATTGCTGACTTTTGATATAAATTAATGCTTGGCAAATGTTTTAAAACTTTTTATCAAAGCAAGAAAATTTCTGAGTTATTGTCCTTTTTAGTACATTAAATAAATAAAAATTCATTATTTTTATTACCAAAGGATTGCAAACAACAAATAAATTATTGATACTCTAATTTCTCCTTCATCTTCCTTCCAACTCTCACAAAGAATTTATCTTAGTCTTGAAATACAAGATAGGAAGGCTGAGGGGTGGGAGGAGGGAGGATGGGGGAATCTGTGGTTGATATTTAAAATGAATAGAAAATCTCTTAATAAAAAAAGAAAAGAAGAGACTATTAGATCATTAGTTGTATTTTTTTGTATGGAAGATGATTCATAGCATATAAAAAACAAAAATTTTCATCTATAGAGAAGATAATAGACTGACTCCAAAGTGATTTACTTAATTGATTTTAAAGAGGTTTAATTCATGATTAGCCAGAGGACAAATAAATCTTCATTAAAAGCTCTAGGTAGACTTAAATTCAATATATTGTCAGGGAAGCAATTTCTAAATGCAAAACAAGCAAAGAAAAACTTTTTATGACTTAGATGTCTCAATCACTGAAATATTAAAATTAGGTTGAAGATTATTTCATAGCTGTGATCAGAAGAATTGTGAGGCTTATCAGAAAGAATTAAGCAAAAGGAACCACCTGTAGTGTGGAATTGCTTATTTTTAAAATGCAAGCACATGCCTTTTGTTAGCAGCTTGGTTGCAGAGCTGCTGTATATGCTATACAATAAAGAAATGTAGCTGCCTTGCAACTTTTTTCTTCATTTGAATTCCTAGCAATATCTCTGTCAGGCATTTGTAAACTTTCAACCATCAAGGGCCATGTGGTAGATAGTACTTGGCAGAAAATACACTGTAGTCCACTCAGCTCCAATACTCTCCATCATTTAAATTCTCTGAATCTGTATTCTTATCTGCAGATAGATATAACAGTTTCTGTGAGAGTGGGCTTCTGCAGAAATTGACACCTTTGGAAATGAACAGAAATGTCTGTTAATTCCCTACTTTGTTGTAGTTATTCTTTCTTAGTGTAATGTGCCTTACAGAATATTGCAAAGCAATTCAGATAATGACTTGTGAACTATTTTACTAGGTGCTATGATTCACAGGAGAGTACTATGCTACTCCATGCTGACACATTGTTTGGAAGAGGAGGATAGCCCTAGAAATAAGCCCTCTATCTGCATACCTTGGAGCAAACTGCATGCAAAGGGAAATGAATGAAGTGTACTGAGTCCCAAAAGTCTTTCCCTGCTTCTGTCTTCACAAATATGTTCTTCTATGTGGGACATTTTCTCTTGATAGATAGCAACAACATTGTCAGACAGAAAATGATTTTTTGTTTTGTTTTCACATAAATGCATACACAAAAGAAATTAGTTCTTTCCCTACTTTTGGCACTATTGAAGAGGTATAGGGAAAGGAGATAGAATAAGTTTCTTCTCATTAATTCACTAAGTTTCTGAGTCTAGATCTGGATTTTCTTCTCATTAAAATGAGGAAAAGAGATAATATTTAGTGTTTGACTAGATCTATTATTTATCAGCTTTTACATTGAGTAATAAAAGCTGTTTTAGATGGGATCAGTGAGTGTTTGATACTTGCCAGAAATGGCATCTTGGGTAGCTGGTTAATTTAATGACATAAATTCAGGCACTGAGACAAACTGCAGTTTCTCTTTCAGTATTGCCACCTAGTAATCAATTTTCTGATTCAGTTTCCTTCTCTGTAAAACCCAACTCTTTCAAATTTTCAACAAACTCGGTAACACGGGAAAAACATCTTATATAGTGTTTGATGAATAACAGCTGTAAGAGAGCATTGTGATTTCACTGTTATTAGAATAGAGAAAATTCAGTCACATGAGTTTCATCAAGTGGCATTTTCCTGGCTATGAAGGATAGGAGAAATCTGAATAGAGCATCTGTGTGTCATTTTCATACTGTTCTATATGGGACTAAAAGCTTGTGGAATGTATACTGAACAGAAATTGCAATAACTATTTTCAAGACAAATATCAACAATCAAAACATAACGATGTATTGAGATTATTGTTGAAAAGAAAAGATGAAATGGACAAATTCTTCCCTTTCTTCACAAGACATTACACAGCATCATAGTATCTATAACATCAACAGTATTTGTGGCTTGGAAACATACTCCTGTGGCAGTATTCATAACATACATTCTGGGTACTTTAGGATGCATGTATTTATATGTGTGATCAGTGAGTGTTTGATATCACTTGATATTTAGAATAAAGACAACATTAGATACACATTTGGAAAAGCCATATGTAGAAGAAACATTGTTAATTGATGTCTGACTCTCAAACACAACCTTGATATAGATCATGAAAATAAGCAACTCGAAGCATCTGCTGCTGCAAAGAATAAAATGGCATGATCCAGATGGAAGTCATGAGGGATGCTCATTAGCTCATATCAGTTTTCCTCTGTGGATTCCCAAAAATAGTTGTGGGAAGGAAGCTGAAAGTTGTGAATTGATGAGATAGGATGTAAGCAGGACAAGAAGAAATTTGGACTGTTATTTTGACTATACGTTTCTGTTATTTATATAACCTCCATGATGGAGTGACATACTCAAGTTTGCTTTATGTGTCATAAGCCTAGCAATGAGTTGGCTGTCATCAGGACTTTTGTACATTTATAGTTTAACCAGATCTCAAACTCTCCTGTAAATTTCAACAGTCTTTCTATTTCCTGATTTTTTACATTAGTCAGGAATACTGAAGGTATTCGTTTATTTGGAAATTTCACAATCTTTCTCCTCTGAACATCCATAGTCATTATCATTCTGTAGACTTTCATCAATTATCAGCATATTGCTGAACATTGGCACTGAAAAATCATCAATTGTATAAAGTCTCATTTGTTTAATGTCATTTTGAAAAGTAAGTATATAATCTATAGAAAAAAATTATCACACTAATTTAAAAATCTCTAAATGATTGTTATGTTTCTTGATATATACAGACATTGAATTTTATTGGTGTAGAAACATTCTTCAAAGTGTATATGTTGTCCAATGTTTAAAATTTGTGAGGTAGATCTTTTTCATATCTATGCAATACAAATCATAAACAAAAAAGTAAATACATTTTTATTACCAATGTGAAGAGCAAATTTTTGTAACATTAAATTTGTTCCTGTCTTGTGTTCCTTTTTTTACTTAAGGTCATTTTGAAATTACAATAATGCCATCTGCTGGTCAGTCTATTCAGTGGGAAAATATATGAAGGTCTGTCTTCATAGAAATGCCTACCTCAAAATTCAAAGCAACACAGAAAAAAAAATAGAACTATTTTCACATTTTATATTTACCAGATTTTGTGAAATGCAAACTTCGAATATGGACAGTTTCTACTTAAATGAGATGTTTCACATTTAGTACAGTTTTCAATAAGTTCGCATTCCACTGTCATGGGATATTTGATAGAGTAAGCTTTCAAAATGTGTTCATATTCTGTGAACTACTAAGAATAAATATCTGTGTCTAGTTCTTATGATGTCTGAGACTGTGATTGCTAATGTGTGTGGTAGCTTAAAGCATAGACATAACACCTGACGGAAATGTAGTAGCTTAACTTCATTTGAAATATGTCATCTATTCAAAGGAAGTAAATACCAATAATAATGGAGTAGTACTAAGAAAATCCTGATGGGGATACCTTCTCTCTTTGAACTTTAACCTGTAAAAATATAGACAATATCCTATAATTATATTATGACGTTGATTCACTTATGTTTTATTTCAATTATTTATAATTATTGTATGATTTTTCTGGTGGAGACATGAGCAAACATCTGTTCACTCCAGATAGGACACTGGCAGACTGAAGAAACAATTCTATTCAATATTGAATCAGCGAGTTTATTTGAGGTTACATACAGAAGTAGAGATGAGGGATGTTTCACAGGACCATTGGTGACTCACAGGAAGATACATTACAGAAAAGCCTTCCCCAGCATTGATGATAACTCACTAAGTTGCATCACTGAAGCTTCTCCATGATGTGTAGGCAGATTGGAGAGTCTCCACTCTCTGGTAATTGTCACCAATAATATATCCTTTGAGTGAGGCATTGTGAATCATCTAATTTTCAGGAGCTGGAGCTACAGGCAGCTGTGAGGCATTGTGTGGGTTCTGTGAATCAAACTCCAGTCTCCTGGAAGAGCAAAAGTGCTCTTTACTGCTGGGTTACCTCTCCTGCCCCTTTGGAGTTTATTGATCTTGCTGGACTAAAGTTTTTGTCTATTGATATTAATTTCTGATTTCCCTCACTTATGCTTATCTGTTACTCCCTTCCTGCTCTTTGATGCTATGAATTTTACTATTTTCTGGAATCATGTATTTGTCTTTCTTAGTCTGACTTATTGAACTTAGCTTAATATTCTCAAGTTTCATTCACAGTGTTGAGTACTGTAAATTTGTGTTCTGTAAGCTATATTTTATTACAAATTATTTTATGCATGTGTCATATTTTCTTTATCTTTATGTCCTAATGGATATATCTATATAGCTATATAGCTATATGTATATATATGAGTTTAAATGTAATTGCCATTGTGAATAATGCTGTAATGAATATAAGACAGCAATGATTCTTTGCCATTTTAATACTTTGGAGAAGTGACCTAGAAGTATGAAAGCTGTATTACATTGTTCTTCTATTTTAAAATTATTGAGGAACTTGCAGATTATTTAATAGAGTTATTTTACAACAATACTGAATTAAGTCTAGTATTATATTTTCCTGAAATGTGATAACTAAACATTTTATTGATATATATTCATTATACATATGTAAATTAAAAATTTTTACTCAATTGTATCATATATGTTGACTATATTCACACTTTCATAACCACCCTTTCCTCCTCATCTTTTGCTTCTCCTGCTAGTCTTCTTCCCTCCAGTCTCCCATTTACGTTAATGCCACAAACACACAAATAGAGACACACACATTCACACTGTACACATATATGGCTTTATGTATCTCGTATAATTAAAGGATCAACAAATGAGAGAAAATATCCAATATTTGCCCACATGAGTTTGATTTATTTTGACTAATATTATGATCTTCAGCTGAATCAACTTCCAGCAAGGATTTTATTCCTTTTTATGATTGAATAAAACTTCAGAGTGCATAAACCTATTTTTCCCATTTGCACTCACCTGTTGAACAATTAGGCTGACTCTGCAATTCTCTGTTGTGACTACAGAGCTACAATAAAAACAGATGTGTAAGTATTTCTGTGATGTGCTAACTTATGGTCCTTCAGGTATAAGTAGAGTAGCATTATATGTGGGTCAGATGGCAATTCTATCTTTAGTTTCTTGAGAAACCTACAGTGGCAAACATAATGGCTACATAAGTTTATGTTCTCACTAGTAATGTATAACGATTCCTCTCTCCATATCCACATTAGCATTTGCCATTTTTTGTTTACTTTATTATAGCCATTCTTGCTGAGGTGAAAAGTAAGCTCTCTCTTGTTTTAACTTTCATTTTGCATTTGACCAAGGACTTTGAATATTGTTTTTATTATGTTTATTGTCTACTTAAAAGTTACCTTTTGAGAACTGTTTCACCTAATTAGCACATTTATTAACTGAAGTGTTTTGGTTTTAGGTATTTTTATACCTAAATATTTTCTTCATTTACTGTTTTAAATTTTACATTGTAGAAGTCTATTCTAGTTTGCTTTCTATTGCTGCAAAAAAAAAAACATGTCTGAAAGGAACAAGGGAAGAAAAGAATCTATTTGACTCACATGTCCCAAACATAGTCCATAATTTGAGGGAATTCTGGGAAGGAATTCAAACAGCAGCAGAGGCAGAAACTGAAGCAGAACTGTGGAGGAAAGCTGCTTATTGGCTTGCTTGCCATGGATTGATCACCTTGATTTCCTATACATGCCAGGACCCTTTCCCAGGGGTATCCCTGACCCCAGAGGTCTAGTCCACAAACCACAAGAATGGTCAGCATGGCAAAATATCCTTAAAGTTGTAATAGTGGCATCTATATCTATATCTATATTGTGTGTGTGTGTGTGTGTGTGTGTGTGTGTGTGTGTGTGTGTGTGTGTGTGTGTGTGTGTGTGTTTGAAACAGGGTTTCTCTGTGTGGCCTTGCAACCTTTCCTGGAACTCACTCTGTAGCCCAGGCTGGCCTTGAACTCACAGAGATCCACTTGCCTCTGCCTCCCAAGTGCTGGGATTAAAGGCATGCACCACCACCACCCGGCAGCATTTATATCTTGACAGTAACCAACAGCTATCTAATTGAACTCAAGACTCACTTAACAGAAGCGAAATAACTCCTGGTACTGAAAATCTAGCCATTCACATGTCACTAATATTTCCATAAATCTTAGAGGAAGAGTGTACTACTGCCACTTTCCCATATCAGCATAATTTATAACAGCATTCTAAATACTTATACATGGTTGCCTGAACAAGACCAGGACAATTCCAGCAATTGTTGGTATTCTGATGTTGGTAGGAGGAACTTCACATGGCCTCACCTTCAAGTGACAAGTAATGACAGAGTAAGTCTTCCCCAGAGTAGTCTTTTGAATGCTTATCCAATACCAAGTGGCCCACACTAGAAATACATGCATGAAGCAATACTGAGTGTACTCAGCAGGTTGTATTTGAATATTTATTCATTTATATACATAAGCAAGAACAATGTGTGTTTATATATATATATATATATATATATATATATATATATATATATATATATATATATATGGAGGAAATGGATTGGAAGAGCGGAAGATCAGATTTGGGAGGAATAGACAAAAGTGAAGAAATTATGTCATTATATTTTAAATGTTAAAATGCCCAACAGACATGCCAACAGGACAGTCTTGCGGAGATAGCTCTTCAACTGAGAATCTCTGTTTTAGATATGTTTGTATCAAGTTGAAAAACAAAAAACAAACAACAACAAAAACAAAATGAAAACAAAATAGCAACTAATGAGCACAAGGTCATTTACTACTTTATGCATTCTACCATCTTGCCAGATATATAGGTAGAAAAGACCTTCTCCTAGTCTGTTGGTTGTCTTTACACAATTATATCCTTCACTGTGCAGAAAATTTTAAATTTCTTGCACTTCTTTTGACAGTTCTTGATATTATTTTCTAAACTATCAGAGTACATTTCAGAAAATCCTGTCAAATGCCTGTAGCTTAAATTGCTTTCTCTTTGAATTCTGCTTAAAGTTTCAGAGTTTCAAGATATATATTAAGTTCTTTGATCCATTTGGAATTTATTTTTACACAGGAAAAAGTATATGGATCTAGTTTTATTACTTACCATGCGGATATCCAATTTTTCCAGCATTTTTTGTTAAAGAGTCTCTTTTCTCCAATGACTGTTTTTGGCATCTTTGTCAAAAAATTGTGGGGCTCTAAGCTGTGTGAATCAAATTCCGAGTCTTCTAACATACTCAATTTCACCTATCTGTCTGTTTTGTGCCAATATCATGCTGGCTTTGAAACACTGTAATGTGTTTGAAATCCAGTGTTGTAATTCTGATTCATTGTTCCTTTTGCTTATGATTCCTTAAGAACTTCAAGACTCTTTTTTTTTTATTTCAGCAAAAAATGACACTGGAAGTTTGAGTTCACTTAATATATAGGTTATTTTTAGTAGCATTGACATTTTCACAATATTAAGCTGATCTAATCTGTGAACATGGAATGTCTTTCCCTCTTTTAAAGTCTTTGTTCAGTGTTTCAAATATTTTATTGTAACTGGCTTTTAGTACTTCCTTAGGTATTGTGGTTTGAATGAGAATGATCCCCCAGGTTCATATATTTAAACACTTGGTCTTCTGCTGGTAGAACTGTTAGGGAGGGATTAGTAGATGTGACTTTGTTAGAGAAAGTATGCCCATGGGGATAGGCTTTGATGTTTCAAAAGACCAGGCCATTCCCGGTTAGCTCTTCCTCATGATTATAGACCAGCATATAAGATCTCAGCTACTGCTTCAGCACCATGCCTTCCTGCTTGCTGCTATTCTCAAGCCATAGTGGTCATAGACTCTCCTTCTGAAACTACAAGCTCTAATAAACTATTTCCGAACAGAATATATTATACAAAAAATCAATTTAAAATTTCAAAGAAGAGAAAAACAAAACACAGATGCATACACACACACACACACACACACACACACACACACACACACACATGCACACACACACACACACACACACACACACACACACACACACACACAGAAAAGTTACCCCCATCATGGTACCATAGCACAGCAATAGAAAAGTAATTAAAACAGGTTTATTCCTAAATATCTTCTTGTTTTTTCCTAAATATTGTGAGGGAGATTATTTTTCTAATTTCTTTCTTACCTTGCTCATTATTTGTCTATGGATATAATAGTTGACTTTGAATACTTTTTTGTACACTTGCAGGTCTTCTATGCTCTCTTTCAAGTTTATGACATTTTTTATTCATTGTTGTTACATCCATATATGTATATACATATGTATTCATAAATTCAACACTTTTAGTCTGTATAGTGTTGCTTGTATGTATGCTTTCAGGGATGACCACTTGGTATTGGATAAATAGTTGGTGTGCTCATCTGCAGAGAAGAAAATGGAAAAAGAGGGAAATGTTTAGGAAGGAAGGAGAGGTAAATAGATAAGTAGGAGGGAATATAAATAGAAATATGGCTGTCTGAAAGGGCTATAAGATATCATTCTATTATATATTTGTAAGTAAATTTTTTGCAACTCTGTGTGTTTGGTCCAAGGTTTTGGCATCAAAATGTGAGTTTTGCAACTCTGAGGAAAGGTGTCCTGACTATATGGGGAGTTAGGAAACACCTTGAGCTGTTTAGGACAGCTCTGGCAGCTGGAGCTGCAAAGAGGCAGTCCAACCATGGAGGGGAAATTTTCTTACTGCTTGGGAGAGTCATGCCTGGAACAGCTTCAGCAGGGAAGGGTATCTTGACTGTTGGGAAAAGTCAGGCCTGGAGCTTCCAGGATTTCTGCAGGGAAGGACATCCTGACTATTCCAGAGTCAGACTCTCCCTGATGCGATAAGGGATGGTCTCCCTACAGGATATAGCAATCCTGCTCCTCTCCTAGAGAGCCGCTACAAGCCCCCACTTAAGGGGGGCTTCCTAGCAGAGCTCTGCTACTCCAGCCTAAGAAATTGCAAAGATGTAGCAATCTCCTCTGGCGCAGGAGAAAAGTGTTACTTTTTCAGCTCTTTCAGCTCCTCCTTGCTCTGTCCACTGAGGGACATCTCAGCAAGGGTCTTCTGTTCAGCTCCTCCTTGCTCTGTCCACTGAGAGACGTCTCAGCAAGGGCTTTCTCTATGCCAGTGAATAAAGATCTTCACACCCAAAACTCTTTTGAGAAAGAGATTTATTTTGGAAGGAGGAGTCCAGGAGAATAGCTGCATCTAAAATCAGGAAAAAGACAAAGCTGTCTACTCTCTCCATATTTATTCAACATAGTACTTGAAGTTCCAGCTAGAGCAATAAGACAACAAAAGGAGATCCAGGGAATAAAAATTGGAAAGAAAGAAGTCAAACTTTAGCTATTTGAAAATGATATGATAATATGCATAAGTTACCCAAAAAAGTCTATCATAGAACTCCTACAGCTGATTAATACCTTTAGTAATATGGCTGGATACAATATTAACTAAAAAAAAAATCAACAGCCTTCCTATTTACAGATGAAAAACAGACTGAGAAAGGAATCAGGAAAATAACATCCCTTACAATAGTCACTAATAACATAAATGTCATGAGGTAACTAACAAAACAAGTGTAAGATTAGTATGACAAGAACTGTAAGTCTTTGAAGAAAGAAATTGGAGAAGACATCAGAAAATGGAAAGATCTCCTATGCT
Source organism: Peromyscus californicus insignis (assembly GCF_007827085.1). Lineage (NCBI taxonomy): Eukaryota > Metazoa > Chordata > Mammalia > Rodentia > Cricetidae > Peromyscus > Peromyscus californicus. The sequence goes on along the minus strand of NW_026294391.1, from coordinate 70,018,006 downwards.
CAAGGACCCGTAAGATTAACATAGTAAAAACTGCAATCTTACCAAAAGCAATCTATAGATTCAATGCAATCTCCATCAAAATCCCATCACAATTCCTCACAGACCCCAAAAGAGCAACACTCAAATTCATATGGAAAAACAAATAAAGAAACTTCTGGAGGTATCACTGTCCCTGACTTCAAGCTCTACTGTAGAGTTATAGTAATAAAAATAGCATGGTGTTGGCATAAGAACAGATAGGTGTATCAATGGAATTGAATTGAAGACCTGACATAAATCCACACACCTATGAACACCTGATTTTTCACAAAGAAGCCAAAATTGTACAATGGAAAAAATAAAGAATCTTCAACTAATGGTGCTGGCATAACTGGATGTCGAAATGTAGAAAAATACAAATAGATCCATATCTATTACCCTGAACAAAATTCAAGTCCAAGTTGATCAAAGACCTCAGTATAAATCCAGTTACAGTGAACCTGATAGAAAAGAGTGGGAAGTAGCCTTCAATGCATTGGCATAGAACACATCTTCCTGAATAGAATACCAGCAGTACAGTCACTGAGATCAACCAATAATAAATCGGCCCTCCTGAAACTGAAAATCCTGTAAGGCAAAAGACACTGTCAATAATCAAAAGGACAGTGTAACAGAATGGGAAAAGATCTTCACTAACCCTACATCTGACAGAGGGCTGATCTTGAAAATATATAAGAACTCAAGAAACAAGACATCAAAATATTAAATAATCCGATTAAAAATGGCATTAAGATCTAAACAGAATCTCAAATGGCCAAGATATGTTTAAAGAATTGTTTACATCCTTAACCGTCAGTGAAGTGCAAATCAAAATGACTCAGATACCATCTTACACCTGTCAAATTGGCTAAGATCAAAAATACTAATGACAACTTATGTTGGAGAGGATGTGGAGCAAGGGGAGCACTCCTCCACTACTGGTGAGAGTGCAAACTGGTACAGCCACTTTGGAAATTGATATGACAGTTTCTTAGAAAACTGGGAATCAATCTACCTCAAGACCCAGCTATACCTGTCCTGGGCATATACCCAAGGATGCTCTATCATGCCACAAGGACACTTGCTTAAGTATGTTCATAGCAGCATTATTCATAATAGCCAGATCCTGCAAGCAACCTGAATGCCCCTCAACTGAAGACTAAACAATGAAAATGTGGTATATTTACACAATGGAGTATTATTGGTCTGTAAAAATATGACATCATGAAATTTGCAGGCAGATGGATGGAACTAGAAAAAAAAATTATCCCAAGTGAGGTAACCCAGACCCAGAAAGACAAACATGTTATGTTCTGTGGGAGCCCGTTCTCGGGTTCCTCGTGGCTGTACCCAGCAGGTCCGCATAGAGGATGATTAGACCACGGGCCTGAGTGCAGGTGTCTGAGATGGTCTGCACTTGGCTGTGCTGGGGGAGGAGGTTTTTTGCTCCACCCCTTGGCGTCTCTATAAAAACCCTGGGGCAGAGAAAGTCGGGGCCCGTTGGAATAGGTTCCAGGCCCTCTCGAGGCTATCCTTTATTTTCTATCTGTTTATCTCCGTGATATTCTCCACAATAAATCCTTCTATCTAATATTTCCTGCTGCTCGTACTCAAGAAAACTCTGGGGAACTGTGGGGGTGGTTGGGTAAACGCCCCACAGAATGGCGCCATGAACAGGGACTAAAGAAAAAAGAAAAAAAAGGGACTAAAGAAAAAAAGGGGGGACTAAAAAAAGGGGGACTAAAGACAAATGAACAGGGACTAAAGACAAAGTAATAGGGACTAAAGATAAAGGAAAATAATAGTTTTATTACAGAGTTTTTGGCGAAAGTGCTGAGTCAGCCCTGCCAGTGGATAAGGCATGCCGGTGTTATGGAAAATATATATTTTTTATATATATTGAGAGGCAGGGGTTTTATCCTCGAGAGAAAAGGAAAGCGGACTGGAAGGATGTCCGATGCTGCAGCGAAATTCTCTTCTGTCAAAATTTTCTATCTTCTATCCCTTTCTCAATTTCTATCTGTGAAAAATAAGTATAAGGCATAGTATAGTAAAATAGTGTAGGAAAAACTTAGAAGTGTAAGATTGTGTAGGAAAAAATAAGTAAGGCAACTAGACAGAAAAACTCTCAAATTTTCTAACTTTAGGGGCTATAAACGCAAACTGGGAAAAAAAATCTTTCTTTGGGCTTTACGGGTAGTAAAAAGCTCTTCTTTGAGCTTATGGGGAAGAAAGTTTCCTATGGAAGCTTTTGACCTGGGGACAGTTGAAATGCTAAGTCCAAGCAGGAGAAAGTGTTTTCTCCCTGAGGCAATAATGGGGGTGTAAGAAGTCGGAGTTTAAAGTTGGGAAGTTTTGGGAAAAGTTGGTCTTTCTCCTGGGGGAAAAAATCTTTCTCCTAACTAAAAGCTTTTCTTGGAAAATTTTTTGGGAAAAAAAATCTCTCTAAAAAGCCTTCATCTTTCTCAAAAGCTCTCTTAAACTTAAAAACTAAAGCCTCTAACTTTCTCAGAAGGACAAATTAGAATCACCTGAAGATATTAGTATGGGGACCACCTGTGATTAGCTTTAAGGGAAAACAACAAACCTCTTAAGACAGCAAAACCTAAGTTCTCTTTCAAGCTTTAAAAATCCTCCCTGCAATGCAGGAGGCAGGGACAAGTTCCTAACAACCTCTTCTAAGCTCTGTCTCTTCAAGCTAGTAGAAGACAGTGGGTCAGAGTACCCTGAGGGAAACGCTTGGAAGAGTGTGGGTAAAGAGCTACAGAGAGCCCAAAAGGGCTGGAAACTTTACCTGAGAAAAGCAAAACAGCCAAGCTTTTCAGTTACAGCCCAGCTGAGGCATCAAGGGTTTTGTTTCTGAGTGAGCGTCTTTGAAAAGGTGCTCCTAATCTTCCTAATGCAAAGATCCCCTGAAACATTGTATCCTCGCTTCTGACCAAAAACCCAGAGGTGACTGGCCAGCGTCTCTGAGTTGGAGTGCATTTCGGGGATACTAGGGTTCCTGCAGTTGTAAACTTCCTGGAGCACAGAGCTGAGGCAGGAAGGTGCAGGACCCAGGGGAAGATTGCTAATGAACAATCAAAGCTAAAGTCAGTGGGAACAGCACAGTTGTCTGCTTTCCTACAAGTCCCGGGTTGATAGGTCCACAGCTGCAAAAAGAAATCTGAGAAAAAGCTTTCCTATCAGAGAAAGGACCTTTCTGGGAAAACAGTAAAGCTGAACTGTGTCTGAAGCAGTTGTGCTGCTGAGTCAGAACACTGTCTGGGGAAAGAGGCCAGCCAGGGCAGAACAGAACTATCCAGGAGTAAAGCTTTCTTTTCTGTCAGAGAAAGCACCTCTTTGAGAAAAGCTTTGTTTCAACTGACTCCCTGAGATGAGGGAGTGTAGCCCTGAGGGGTGATTGCCTCTGGTATAAGCTCTGTCCTTGAGCACCCAGACAAGCAAATGCAACCCACTGGGGGACTGGGCCAGGTGAAGGCCTGATGAGGCAAGACACCTGTCCTAATGGGGGTTTAGAAATGGCAAAAACCTCCCTTGTTAGATTTTTCAGTCTGTATGCAAACCACGCAGACCCCGAAAACAAACGGACAAGAAAACCCTACCTTCAGTAGCAGGGAAAGCCACCACTGTAGTGTCGGAAACTGTTTCTGGGGTAGAGGGGATAAACTGAGACCAAACTGGGAACTGTCTGGGAAAAAAGAGAACCAGTTGACTCTCAGACCCGAAAAGAACTATGGGAAATGACTGATGGGAAAATGATATAAGGGACTGATATGGGACTGATATTATTATGGACTGATATAAGGGAAATGCATTCTGGGAAAGGTAGTTTTTCTGCTAAAGATGGCGACATTGCCCTGAAACACTTTTTGTCAGCTCGAAAATACATTCCTGGTAAACTTAAAATACAGCTTTTAAAAGAATAAGGAGGAAATCATCTAAGAGTTTAAGTGTCAGTTCCAATGAAAAATTGAAAGGATACGGAACTAGGTGCTTTGCAGTTTGCCTTATTTACCCTAATAGCTGTGCAAAAAGCTACCTATAAGAACAAACAAGCCACTTTAAAATCCTTAAAGCAAGAGAGCAGTTTATACACTGAACGTTGTCTTAGATGTGAAGAAACTTATGTTGAAATTAAAAGTTCTTTGCCTTTTGAACAAACTGCCTGCAATGAGTGATTCCTTTGCAAATCTAATTAAGGGGATAAGAAACAGGCATTCAAAAAGAAATGACTGCTTTATAGATGGGAAACAAACTTCAGAAAAATCTGTCTTAAAAAAAAAGCTTCACCTGAAAGTTCCTTATAAGAAATCAATGCTAAATATCACAGCTGCTAATAACATCAGGAGTTAAAGATAATGAAGTGAAAATACTAAATACAGTTCGGAGCTGTGCCACTTGTGGCTTTACTAGCTCCTTTAGAAAAATACTTTATATCACCTAATAGCTGTGCAGTATTTGGCGAAGAGTTTTACAGCAGCTAAATACGGTAATTTCACCCTCAGCATGAAGTGAAGTTTTTCGGTAGAAGGAACCAAAAGTACTGCTGTAATAGAAATGTTTGTTTGAATTGAAGCACTTAGGGGACTACTATGAATTTGGGTGAAGGGACAGCCTCTAGTTAAAAACCGCTTACCGCTGACAGTGCATCTCTGCCGGTCCAGAATGGCTGAAAGAACTGGCAACTTTGGAGTGTGGCATCATCCTGGGAAGGTTACAGTCCCCTAGCAACTATCACAATTCTATAACAACAACACTCACTAAATCCCAGTGCTTTATAACAATGCTGACTATAAACTCTAAAATTTAGAAATGGTGTACGTAATTCCTGTCTAGTTAAGAGAATCTTTCTAATAGAGATGATAATAATTAAGAGTAAAAAGTAGAAAATATGTAGAAAAAATTCTCTTGTTAGATCTATGTTAAGAAATCTTTAGGTGTTTGCTAGGTTAAATATATGCTAATCGTAGCCCTATATAAGTTTGTAAAATAGATCTATAGAGTTCCTTTAAGAATATAAGCTTGCAAGAAGTATCTAAGGTAGTCTTAAGACATGTAGTAATAAGCTTGTAAGAAGTAAAGATGCTAGTTGTAAATGTAAGTTTAAATAAGAATAAGATGGAATGAATATAAGAAATATATAAGAAGTAATAAGAAATATATTTGCTAAAGTAGTTCTATAGTTTCCTTAAGGAGTATAAATAAGTAGATGTTAATACATTATATGTGTTTGTAAAATGTAAATGTTGAATGTGAGTCTAAATGCTTTGCAAGGCAAAAGTTATATGTGAGTTTGTAAAAAAGTGTATATGTTAAGTGTGAGTCTATTCTTAATGTATATGGTGAAATAACCTGAGACACACAGAACTTAGTGTCCTAGCAGACTGCAAAGCAGGCAGTCTGAGCGGTTTTCAAAAGTTCCAGAAGCCGCTAAGAAGCTAAGAATGGCGGACGCCAGAACCAGCACAAGGCATCCGCAGCTGAGATCCGTGGAAAATCGACGCAACACAGAAAAACCTGTGCTAACATCAAAAAACGGTGCAGTTTAGAATACTACTGTATCTAAAAAGGTCTCTGGCTTGAGAATAAGTTCAGAGACACTTGTTTGAACAAAAATAGTTAACTGCAAAAAGTTTTGCTTGAAAAACGTCTCTTCATATTTGGAAGTGAAAGCCTGATACTAAAATTTATTTCTTGTTTGAACTTTTTGAACTTAAAATGAGATAAAACTACAAAAATTTTGGTTATGGATTTCTTCATATTTGGAAGGCTAGCACCAGAATTTATCACTTGAATTTTAAGACTTAAGAAATGAAATGAACAATAGAGATTTCATTGATATGGGACAATTTTGAGTTTACTTATAGTAATGACCTAGGAACTGTTTGCTGGAATTGGGTTAAAAATGGAACTGCTTAAATGAAGAAATTTATTTCTACCTTCACTCAAGATGCAGTTTTGTGTATGCATATATGCTGGTGATTCATGAATTGTTCTGTGTTAAAAATGCAATTGTTTTGTGGAACTGTTTATGTAAAAATGGAATTACTTACGGAACTGGTTTTGTGTTATAAATGGAACTGTTTAAATGGAAAAGTTTGGGTTTTCTAACTAGGCTTGAGATTTTGCTTAAATTATAAAGAAAAGGGGGAGAGTTAATATTCCTTAGTCTAATTTCAAAAGTTGTTTGAGTGGATTAATGTCATGTTTTGTTAGTAAGAAATGCAAATGGGGTATACTAAGAGACTACTTTTAAAGTGTGTAAAGAGTTTTATTAAGAAACTGCTTTTGGATGTTTTGCTAAAAGTTTTCAAAGTGTTAATGGTTAGATTGAAAATATTGCTTTTCAATATGGGTTTGTAGGAGTTGTATAAGTTTGGGTTCCTCTAACTAGGTTTGAGATTTTGTTTAAAAAATTATAAAGAAAAGGAGGAGTTATGAGGTTGAATTATGTTTGCAGAAATTATATTTACCCTATTGATATTAATGCACCCTGGTTTTGTGGAGTTAAGAAATATTTAAGTTTGATGTGAATACATCAAAGTTTTTCCTATGTTCTGTTAGCAAGGAAATTCAAATGATTAAGAGTTAAAGTTGTAAGACGGAGAAAATTGTTAACTATATATAGCACCATATATGCTAATTCAAATGGTTCTGTTAAGAGTTTGCTTTGGCTGAGACTTAGAGGCCGGCCCCCAGCTCCCATCTTGCTCCGGACTTCCCTTTTGGAAAACTGGTGAGTACCCTTCCTTGCCCCAGACCCCATCCCTGGGCACCAGCCACTCCAGGGAAGACCTGCCCAACTTGGCCCCAGGTTCTGGCCACCGGGCAGGTTCCCTGCTAGCCCCACCGGGAAGGATCCCCTTCTCCAAGACCCCTGGCAGACCCTGCAGTCTCCACGCCCTGCCCCCACTCCCATCCCCCTGAGCCCCAAGCCTCTTCCTGAGACTTAGAGGCTGGCCCCCAGCTCCCATCTTGCTCCGGACTTCCCTTTTGGAAAACTGGTGAGTGCCCTTCCTTGCCCTGGACCCCATCCCTGGGCACCAGCCACTCCAGGGAAGACCTGCCCAACTTGGCCCCAGGTTCTGGCCACCGGGCAGGTTCCCTGCTAGCCCCACCGGGAAGGATCCCCTTCTCCAAGACCCCTGGCAGGCCCTGCAGTCTCCACGCCCTGCCCCCACGCCTTTTGGAACACTGGTCTGGCTGAACCAAGTGTGCGGATAAGGCCAGTAACGAACCACAAGGAGATGGGCAGACGTCAAGGCAGAAACATATACAACAAAATGAATAGCAATACAGCATCACCAGGCCCTAGCCCTCCTCCAACACCTAGACCTGAACATCAGAAATTGGAAGAAGCAGAAGAAAACAGCCTTATGAATGACATCATGAAGAAGCTAGAGGCTTGTGTAGAGGAAAAGACAAAAAAATGTGAAGAACGCTGTAAACAACTAGAGGAAAGGGCAAACAAATTAGAAGAAATCAATAAAGTCCTGGAAGAAAACAATAAAATACTGAGAGAAAATCAAGAAAAATCAATGAAACAAATGAAGGAAACAGTCCAAGACCTGAAAAGGGAAATAGAAAAAATGAAGAAGACACAAACAGAGGGAATGCTGGAAATACAAAATCTGAGAAAACGATTGGGAACTTCAGATGCAAGTATAATCAACAGAATGCAAGAGATGGAAGAGAGGATCTCTAGCGTTGAAGATACAGTAGAAGAAATACATTCATCAGTCAAAGAAAACACTAAAGCCAACAAAGTCATGAACCAAAATGTCCAAGAAATTTGGGACACCATGAAAAGACCAAACCTAAGAATAATAGGGGTCGAAGAAGGAGAAGAATACCAACTCAAGGGCACAGAAAATATATTCAACAAGATCATAGAAGAAAACTTTCCCAACTTAAAGAAGGAAATGCCTATGAAGATACAAGAAGCTTATAGAACACCAAACAGACTAGACCCCCAAAAAAAGTCCCCTCGCCACATAATAGTTAAACAACTAAACGTACAGAATAAAGAAAGAATATTAAGAGCAGCAAAGGAAAAAGGCCAAGTGACATATAAAGGCAAACCCATCAGAATAACACCCGATTTCTCAATGGAGACTTTGAAAGCCAGAAGAACCTGGACAGATGTAATGCAGACACTAAGAGACCATGGATGTCAGCCTAGACTAATATACCCAGCAAAACTTTCAATCACCATAGATGGAGTGAACAAGACATTCCACAACAAAGCCAGATTTAAACAATACTTATCCACAAACCCAGCCCTACAGAAAGCACTAGAAGGAAAATTCCAACCTAAGGAAGTCAGATACACCCTCGAAAACACAGGCAACAGATAAAGCCACACCAGTAAACCCCAACGTATAGAAGTACCCACACATCACCACCAAAAAATAACAGGAATGAACAATCACTGGTCATTAATTTCCCTCAATATCAATGGACTTAATTCACCTATAAAAAGACATAGGCTTACAGAATGGATACGAAAGCAGGACCCATCTTTCTGCTGCATACAAGAAACACATCTCAAATTCAAAGATAGACACTACCTAAAAATAAAAGGCTGGGAAAAGACTTTCCAATCAAACGGTCTTAAGAAACAAGCAGGTGGAGCCATCCTGATATCCAGCAAAATAGACTTCAAACTAAAATCAATCAAAAGAGATCAAGAAGGGCATTACATACTCATCACAGGAAAGATCCACCAAGATGAAGTCTCAATTCTGAATATTTATGCCCCAAACACAAGGGCACCCACATATGTAAAAGAAACATTACTAAAGCTTAAATCACATATAAAACCCCACACATTAATAGTGGGAGACCTCAACACCCCACTTTCACCACTGGACAGATCTCCCAAATTGAAACTTAACAGAGAAATAAAGGACTTAACTGATGTCATGACTCAAATGGACTTAATCGATATCTACAGAACATTCCATCCTAACAAAAAAGAATATACCTTCTTCTCAGCACCCCATGGAACCTTCTCTAAAATTGACCACATACTTGGCCACAAAACAAATCTAAACAGATACAAAAGAATTGGAATAACCTCCTGTGTTCTATCAGACCACCATGGTCTAAAGTTGGATTTCAACAACAACAAAAACTACAGAAAACCTGCAATCTCATGGAAACTGAATAATACCCAACTGAACCACCAATGGGTTAAGGAAGAAATAAAGAAAGAAATTAAAGACTTCCTAGAGATCAATGAAAATGAAGACACCACATATCCAAATTTATGGGACACTATGAAAGCAGTACTAAGAGGGAAATTCATAGCACTAAATGCCCACATAAATAAGTTGGAGAAATCTCACACTAGAGACTTAACAGCATACCTGAAAGCTCTAGAACAAGAAGAAGCACAGTCTCCCAGGAAAAATAGACGCCAGGAAATTATCAAAGTGAGAGCTGAAATCAATAAAATAGAAACAAAGAGAACAATACAAAAAATTAATGAAACAAAGAGTTGGTTCTTTGAGAAAATCAACAAGATAGACAAGCCCTTATCCAAACTAACCAAAAGACAGAGAGAGAGCATCCAAATCAACAAAATCAGAAATGAAAAGGGGGACATAACAACAGACATTGAGGAAATCCAGAGAATCATCAGGTCATACTTCAAAAACCTCTATTCGACAAAACTGGAAAACCTAAAAGAAATGGATAACTTTCTGGATAGGTACCACATACCTAAGTTAAATCAAGACCAGATAAACTATTTAAACAGACCAATAACCCCTAACGAAATAGAAACAGTCATTAAAAGTCTCCCAACCAAAAAAAGCCCAGGACCAGATGGTTTCAGCGCAGAATTCTACCAGATCTTCAAAGAAGAGTTAATACCAATACTCTCTAAATTGTTCCACACAATAGAAACAGAAGGAACATTACCAAACTCCTTCTACGAGGCTACAATTACCCTAATTCCTAAACCAAACAAGGATACAACAAAGAAAGAGAACTACAGACTGATCTCCCTCATGAACATTGATGCAAAAATACTCAATAAAATACTGGCAAACAGACTCCAAGAACACATCAAAACAATTATCCACCATGATCAAGTAGGATTCATTCCAGGGATGCAAGGGTGGTTCAACATACGAAAGTCCGTCAATGTAATACACCATATAAACAAACTCAAAGAAAAAAACCATATGATCATCTCACTGGATGCAGAAAAGGCATTTGACAAAATCCAACACCCCTTCATGATAAAGGTATTGGAGCGATCAGGAATACAGGGAACATACCTAAACATAATAAAGGCAATTTACAGCAAGCCAACAGCCAACATCAAATTAAATGGAGAGAAACTCAAAGCAATTCCACTAAAATCAGGAACGAGGCAAGGCTGTCCACTCTCCCCATACTTATTCAATATAGTACTTGAAGTTCTAGCCAGAGCAATAAGACAACATAAGGAGATTAAGGGGATACAAATTGGAAAGGAAGAAGTCAAGCTTTCCCTATTTGCAGATGACATGATAGTATACTTGAGCGACCCCAAAGATTCCACCAAGGAACTGATACAGCTTATAAACACCTTCAGCAACATAGCAGGATACAAGATCAACTCAAAAAAATCAGTAGCCCTCCTATATACAATGGACAAAGAAGCGGAGAAGAAAATCAGAGATACATCACCCTTTACTATAGCCACAAACGACATAAAATACCTTGGGGTAACACTAACCAAGCAAGTGAAGGACCTATATGACAAGAACTTTAAGTCCCTGAAAAAAGAAATTGAAGAAGATGTCAGAAAATGGAAAGATCTCCCATGCTCATGGATAGGCAGGACTAACATAGTAAAAATGGCAATCTTACCAAAAGCAATCTACAGATTCAATGCAATCCCCATCAAAATACCAACACAATTCTTCACAGACCTGGAAAAAATAATACTCAACTTCATATGGAAAAACAAAAAACCCAGGATAGCCAAAGGAATCCTGTACAATAACACAACTTCTGGAGGCATCACGATCCCTGACTTCAAGCTCTACTATAGAGCTACAGTAATAAAAACAGCTTGGTACTGGCATAAAAACCGACATGTGGACCAATGGAATCGAATTGAAGACCCTGACATTGATCCGCACACCTATGAACATATAATTTTTGACAAAGAAGCCAAAAGTGCACAATGGAAAAAAGAAAGCGTCTTCAACAAATGGTGCTGGCAAAACTGGATATCAACATGTAGAAGGCTGCAAATAGATCCATATCTATCACCGTGCACAAAACTTAAGTCCAAGTGGATCAAGAACCTCAACATAAATCCAGCTACTCTGAACCTGCTAGAAGAGAAAGTAGGAAGTAGTCTTGAACGCATTGACATTGGAGACTACTTCCTAAATAGAACACCAGTAGCACAGACTCTGAGAGAAACAATCAATCAATGGGACCTTTTGAAACTGAGAAGCTTTTGTAGAGCAAAGGATACGGTCAACAAGGCAAAGCGACAGCCTACAGAATGGGAAAAGATCTTCACCAACCCCACATCTGACAGAGGACTGATATCCAGAATATATAAGGAACTCAAGAAATTAGACATCAAAATGCCCAACAGTCCAATTAAGAAATGGGCTATAGAACTAAACAGAGAATTCTCAACAGAGGAAACTCAAATGGCTGAAAGACATTTAAGGAATTGCTCATCATCCCTAATCATCAGGGAAATGCAAATCAAAACAACTCTGAGATACCACCTTACGCCTGTCAGAATGGCTAAGATCAAAAACACTGAAGACACCTTATGCTGGAGAGGATGTGGAGCTAGGGGAACTCTCCTCCACTGCTGGTGGGAATGCAAGCTTGTACAACCACTTTGGAAATCAATATGGCGCTTTCTTAGAAGGTTGGGAATCAATCTCCCCCAGGATCCAGCTATACCACTCTTGGGCATATACCCAAGAAATGCTCAACCACACCATAGGAGCACTTGTTCAGCTGTGTTCATGTCAGCATTGTTTGTGGTGGCCGGAACATGGAAGCAGCCCAGAGGCCCTTCAACTGAAGAATGGATGAACAGAGTGTGGTGCATATACACGGTGGAATACTACTCAGCAGAAAAAAACAATGGCATCGTGGGGTTTGCAGACAAATGGATGGATCTGGAGAAAGTCATCCTGAGTGAGGTAACCCAGACTCAGAGAGACAAACATGGTATGTACTCACTCATAGCAGGATACTAGACATGAAACAAGGATGAATTGTCTGCTACTCACATCACCAGGGAGGCTACCCGGAAAACAGGACCCCAAGAAAGACACGGGGATCGCCCAATGACAGAGAAATGGAATGAGATCTACATGAACAGCCTGGACATGAGTGGGGGTAATGAAAGGCGGGGGTCGAGGGAAAGAGAGCTTGGGGGAGCGGGAGATCCCAGCTGGATCAACAACAGAGAGGGAGAACAGGGAATGGGAGACCATGGTAGATGAGGACCACATGGGAGCGGGGGGAGGCGGGGTGCTGGAGAGGCCCACAGAGGTCCACGGGGATGCCCACACAACAGACTGCCGGTGGTGGTCGAGGGACAGCCCGAGCTGACCTGGTCTGGTGATGGGATGGCCAAACACCCTAATTGTTGTGCTAGAAACCTCATCCAACTACTGAGGGATCTGGATGCAGAGATCCATGACTAGGCCCTGGGTGGATCTCTGGGAGTCCAATTAACGAGAATGAGGAGGGTTTATATGAGCGAGAATTGTTGAGACCGGGGTTGGATGGAGCACAGGGACAAGTAGCCAGGGGAATGGAGGCACATGAACTGTGGACCAATGCCTGGGGGGTCCCCACTGGATCGGGCCCTCCGAATGGGTGAGACGGTTGATTGGCTTGGTCTGTTTGGGAGGCGTCCAGGCAGTGGGACCGGATCTTGTGCTCATTGCATGGGTTGGCTGTTTGAGGCCTGGGGTCTATGCAGGATTGTTTGGCTCGGCCTGGGAGGAGGGGACTGGACCTACCTGGGCTGAGTCTACCAGGTTGACCTCAGTCTGTGGGGAAGGCTTTGCCCTGGAGGGGATGGGAGTGGGGGGGGGCGTTGGGGGGAGGGGGGGGGGGGACGGGAGGGGGGGAGAACAGGGGAATCCGTGACCGATACGTGGAACTGAATTGTATTGCAAAATAAATTAAAATAAATTAAAAAAAAATTTGCTTTTATTATTTCGTTGTTTCAATTAATTTGGAGATGATGATTTGGGTTGGTGGTCTTTCTACTTGTATTTTTGGGATTAAAATTTTCAGTTACCTCCTAAAATATTCATCAGTATGTGTTAATAACAATTAATTTTAATATTTCCTCCAGGTGTGGTAGCACATACCCTTAACCCCAGCACTTGGACGGTAGAGGCAGGAGGATCTCTGTCAGTTTGATGCCAGCCTCACCTACATAGTGAGCTTCAGGATAGCTAGGACTCCATAGAGAAACCTTGTCTACAGAAACAACAACAACAACAACAACAAAATCCTTAATATTTCCATTATCTCATTGTTGAAGGAAAATGTTTTAAAGGTAATAGATTCATTTCAAAAAGAATAAAAATTGCCTGGAACATTATTTAGTTTACAAATTAATGAGCCTAAAAAGAAATTATAACTGATTCAGATGATTTGAAATGCACATTCATCACTTGTACAAAAATAGTTGCATATCAGAAATATATCAAGGTAAATTTTATAGATACATATAAAGGTGGTCTTTATTCTTCCTTCCACTAGTCAAAATTTATTTAAAAATTTAAATTTAATGCTAGCAGACATTTTCAGGGTGGTATATAAACAAGCACCAAGATATTTTAATGAAAATATAAAGACTTTGGGGTTGGGGATATAGCTCAGTATTAGTGAAATTGTTGAACAAGCATGAGGTCCTGGCTTCAATCTTCAACTCTTGGGGGAAAAAAAGAAAATGTCAACATATTTCTATTTTTGTTGCAGTGTAATTTCAGGTCTTATTCAGTGTTTTGTCCTTTGTGGCAAATTCTGTAATGGATTTATTTATTTTCATTATATTAAGTTTTCTTCAAAGAGCACATTTTTGTAAATTAGATACCTGGTGTTGGCTCCAATCATCTGATTGTTTCTATGTATATTTTTTCTGTTTATTTTTTGGAACACACTTGCCTATTTTCATGAGTACTAGTTCAAAGTGTACTTTTGTGGACCCTTCATAAATATATTGCTTCTTCTCCATGCAAAAAGGATTTTTGCCCTTCAATTTCTTCTTTAATATGATATTATTTTCCTCATTACCTCAATTACTAATGATATTGGGCAAGTGCTCATATACCTGTTCACTATTAATATGTCTTCTTTAAATTAGCTACATGTATCTACTATATGTTTAGATTTTCTAAACATGTATTTACTTTGTGTGTGTGTGTGTGTGTGTGTGTGTGTGTGTGTGTGTGTGTGTGTGTGTGTGTGTGTAGGGGCAAACATATTCCCAACCCTCTTATGGAGAACTAGGTACAATTTGTGAGAATCAGTTCTCTCCTTCATAATATGGGTGGCTGAGATTTAATTGAGGTCATCAGAATTGGCTGCAAAAACCTTTTCCTTATGATCTATATAGCTAGCCCACATTTTTTCTTGAGCTATTTTTTTATTTCTGAAAAAGTATGGGGAATCTTTATGAACTTTATAGTACTTGCTACCTTCATAGAAGATGTCTTCATAAAAATCCAATAAGATACATTTCTTTGATTAAGGTATCATGTATATTCAGCACAACATTCATACCTTCAACTATCTGTAGTTGTAGATCCCCATGTCATTTTATGAAGCCTTCACAATTGGGCTCAAGGTATTATCATTGTCCCAGTAAAAAACATTCTAGTAAGCAATGACTATTTTCCATTTCATCCAGACTGGCCCAAACCCTATTTACTATCTGTCTTTGTGAGTTTGTCTGTGATAGGCACTGCCCTGTCTGTAAGTGGAATCTGCATGATGGCTCAAGGTTTCCCTCTATTGCACTGCATATCAAAATTACAATGGCTTCTTTTGACCTGAATAAGATGCACTCACTTTATATATGCTGTGGTTTTGCCTATTCATTTATTAATGTACAGCATCTAAGCTGACCCTATCATTGACTATTAGAGATACTGCTACTAGGAGCACTCATGTAAAGTATCTCAATCCCTTGCTTCAATTCCATTTCCTTGGGGTTAACTGTCAGAAGTAAGTTTACTGAGTCATATGATATGTATGCATCTATTTTAATAAGTGCATCTACAGTGCTTTTATGTTCTCCCAAACTATGTGAATGATTTTCTTTTCTTCTTTCTTGGGAAGCAATCTTTATCTCCTTCCTGACAAATGTGAGGGGGTATTTGAAAGTTTTTGGCACGGTCTTGCCTGAAGATTAGCAATGGTAAGCACCTGTCCTCTGCCTTGGCCTTTGTCAGCTTTGGGAAGTCTTTACTGATACCTTTGTCTCTTTTTAAGTTGGTTGTGTTATTTATATTTTTGTACTCATGAGTCCCAAGTATATATATTTTTTGAGTTTCATGTATATATTTGATATGATGTGGTGGTTAATTTTGATTGGCAGCTGGACTAGATCTGGAGTGAACTAATACACGCACACACGCGCACACACACACGCACACACACACACACGCACACGCACACTGGTGGGTCTTTCCAGGGTTAACTGAGAGATCATTTGTCCTCAGAGTGACAGGCACCATCAACATGTTTAATGATAAAGCAGTGCTGTGTGCCTGCCTTCATTTCTCATCGGTGGATGTGTCTACTCTGCTGCTGCTGTGGCAGCTGCCCCTGCAGTCCACACCTTACTCTAACTTATACACCCTTTCTACCACCTCTCCTACAATTTTGCCTGTAAAGTCTCATTCTTAAAGTCAGTAGTTCCCTACAATATGACCTTATTGTGAAAGTAGAACACTGCAAATTCTTACTCCAAGAGTGATGTGGCTAGTGCACATAAATGGGAGGGTTATGGTATTGGAGCATCTTCCAACATAGAAATTCAACAACTGTACTAATAGAATTAATAGTCTAGAATCACTAATGTAAATTGAAACTAAAAGTCAAGACTGTAGAATAAAAGAATAAAATAAGCAAAATAAAAACTCTGAGAACAATTCATTAACAACATAGTTTTAATTCCTGATATTGATAATCTATAATTAAACAGAAGAAAGCATCTAGAGTAAATTGACAAAGGAAAGAATTTCACATAGAATGCATTATAAAAGTGTTATAAAATACAGTGTTATAAAATTAAAGTAATAACGAAATATACAATTGTAATATTTTTAAATATTGTGTTGACATATTTTTGTAATAATTTCAATCTCCATAAATAAATATTTCCTCAAAAAAAAAAAAAAAAAAAAAAAAGAGTTTGCTTTGAGTTATAAGATTGAGGAAATTGTGACTATGTATAGTAATATTTATGTTAACCTGTTAATGGTAATGATGAAGCTAAGGGATTCTTTAAGTTTGTAGTCGCCTTAAGAGTTTTTGGTTTAGAAAGGGCTTGAGGCAGATAAGACTGCTATAGTCACCTTGGACCTAATTCAAAAGAGAAATGCCATCTTTATCATCCTCTACTCCCATATTGGGAGGTGTAACAGCTATGGAGATTGCTGTAAGCCACTAATAGTTATTTTTTTATATATTAAGAAAGGGGGACCTGTGGGAACCCGTTCTCGGGTTCCTCGTGGCTTTACCCAGCAGGTCCGCATAGAGGATGATTAGACCACGGGCCTGAGTGCAGGTGTCTGAGATGGTCTGCACTTGGCTGTGCTGGGGGAGGAGGTCTTTTGCTCCACCCCTTGGCGTCTCTATAAAAACCCTGGGGCAGAGAAAGTCGGGGCCCGTTGGAATAGGTTCCAGGCCCTCTCGAGGCTATCCTTTATTTTCTATCTGTTTATCTCCGTGATATTCTCCACAATAAATCCTTCTATCTAATATTTCCTGCTGCTCGCACTCAAGAAAACTCTGGGGAACTGTGGGGGTGGTTGGGTAAATGCCCCACAATGTTCTCACTTTTAAGTAAAGGATAAGCAGGCTATAATCCACAGTCCCAGAGTGGCTAGGTAGCAAGGAGGGTCCAAAGAGGGATGCATAGATTTCCCTGGGAAGGGGATATAGAAGAGATCTCCTAGGTAAACCGGAGGAAGGGGAGGAATAGAGACTTAGGTGAATGAAAACATGAGGGATCTGGTTGGGTAGATTGGGGGCGGGATGGAGGGGGAGATTAATGAATGAGATGTTTTGATGTAGGCAGGGCATTTGGGGGGTTGAGGGGAAACCTGATGCCAGGGAAACTCTCAGGAATCCACAAGGATAACCCCAGCTGAGACTCTTAGCAATAGTGGAGAGGGTGGCCACCTCCTGTAATTTGTGACTACTGTAATTGTCATCAGAAAGCCTTCATCCAGTAACTGATGAAAGCAGATACAGAGATCCACAGCCCAGTACTGGGCCAGGCTCTGAGAATCCTATTGAAGAGAGGGAATAAGTATTGCATGAACAGAGTTGGGGCAGGGTTATGATGGGGGAACCCACAGATACAGCTGTCTGGCCTCCTGGGATCTCATGAACTTTGGACCGACAGCTGGGGAACCTGCATGGGGCCAACCTCGGTCTTCCACATGTGTATGACAGTTGTATAGCTTGATCTGATTGTGGGATGAGGTGGCTAAGGCCAAAAGCACCGGGCCACACCTTAAACAAACAAAGAGCTGTGACGTGTGTAGTAGTACCTTGACCCAAGGAGACTGAAACCGGACCCCCAAGATGACAACTGCCAACATAAGACCCAGGGCCAACTAAAGAAATGCCATAATAGCCATAGAAGCAAAACCCACCAAACAACACACACCTAAATACCTCAGCCCTTTGTTTAATAAACGAGATTGCTTGCAAACCTCCCAAAGTCTGTGTTGTTAGTTCTGCGTCTGCTCTCCCCCTGTCCCCGGAATCAGAGACAGTGGGACCTCAGTTGCAGAGCCAGCAACTGTGGGGCTCCTAGGAGTGGAATCAGGACATATCCTTGGCATTTGAGTGGCTCTTGGAAACCTATTCTCTGTGTTGGGGTGCCTCCCCCAGCCTTGATGGTGGGGCAGAGCTTAGTCCTGCCTCAACTTGATATGCCATGCTTGTTGACACCCATAGGAGGCCTGCTCTGTTCTGAATGGAGACAGAAGAGGAGTGGATGGGGGGATGGGGATAGAATAAAGGCTGGAGAAGGGAACTGGAGGAAAGAAGGGGATGGGAAACTGTGATTGGGATATAAAATAATTGAATTTTTTAATATATTAAAAAATATAATAATATAAAAACAGTCAAAAGAAACCCTCCTGAGTTGTTGACTAGTGCTGTCTAAGAGACTCCCAAAATATTTATACAATTGATATTCCCGTTAGTTGCCCCCAAGGGGTGGAAAGTAAACGCCTATTTCTGAATACATCATGCATTTCAGAAACAGGGTCCAGAGACCACTGAGCTGGAACTGACACGTGTCTTTATTTTGAGAACTAGTGTTACCAGAAGTCATCATGCAAGCATCAAAAGGGGGAGGTAATCAATAGACCTACCGTACTTGATATTAATGAGTTAAAGAAGGACAATAAATATAGACATGCCAAAGTGAATGGAGAAAGATCACAAGGCCTCAACCCTACACAAATAACTGCAGGCCACTAAAGAGTGCTCAGAATGGTAGAAATAGTCTTCTCCAAGGAAGTTATCCAACACAAACATTGTTATTCAATACAAAATTGGTTATCCAATACAAAAAGGTCAAACTGAGAAGGTTATATTAAAGAATAAATACACACACACACACACACACACACACACACACATATATATATATATATATATATATATATATATATATATATATATATATATATCAACAATTGATGAAAAAGTAGTCCATGAATTTGGAAGAAAGCAAGGAGGATACATGGAATGGTTTAGGAAAAGGAAATGGAAAGGAGAAATTATGTGATTATAAGACTGAGAAGCAATTCATTATTGTTATATAGGAAAGCTATTCATTTTTAATGTTGATATTGAAGTCTATTCCTCAGCTATAATTTTTTATCAGTTCTATAGTTTTCTGACAGTCTTAAAGCTCTCTTTAGTATGTGATCATGTCATCTGCAAAGAAGGATGATTTTAATTTTTGCCTTTTTGTATCAATTTTATTTTTTGTCTGATTGATTTACCTAAGACCTTGAACACTATATGAGTAAGAGAAGCAAGAGTATGTACCCAAGATCCAAGTGTTGCTTTCAACAAACACCCATTAGCAAAGGAACCAGCAGTCTGAGAGCAGAAGTATTTCAACTACCCAAACAAAAAGAAGTTAAATATGTGGTAGTACAGCTATACAGATATATGAAAAGGTGAAAATTAAACAAAAAGTCAGAAGAGGTAAAGAAATCCAGGACTTGTTATTAAAAAGAAAATTCATTATGATGGTATAATTATTGTAAATATATATGCTACAAATTTTGGGTCTCCTAAGTTCATGAGGCAATAATATAATGTCAGATCATTACTCATAACTAATGGTAGAAATATTCAATACCCTACTCTCAGCACCCCATTCTGACTTTTAGATAGATCATCCAAACTAAAAAAAAAAAAATTCCTGAAGAAAATTAAGAAACAAGCTTCAAACCGGGCAGTGATGGAGCACGCCTTTAATCCCAGCACTCGGGAGGTAGAGCCAGGAGGATCTCTGTGAGTTTGAGGCCAGCCTGGTCTCCAAAGCGAGTTCCAGGAAAGGCGCACAGCTACACAGAGAAACCCTGTCTCGAAAAACCAAAAAAAGAAAGAAAGAAAGAAAGAAAAAGTTTCACTGAAGAGCAATTGGATTAACAAGTATATACAGTTTATTTCATTTCAACCTTCCACATTCTTCTCAGCAGCCCATGGATACTGCTCTTAAATTGATCACATTATAGGTCACAATGCCTATAGAAATACAAACAAATACAAATATAATTAGAAAAAATAAAATTAAAAATAAGTCACTGTATCTTACCAGATGATCCCAGAATAAATCAGGAAGATTTATTTTCTGATTTACCATTTAATCTGCCAAGGACAGGGCCCTATTTGTTTATGAGAAGATGAATATATTCTGTTACAATTGTTTTGAAATTTCTGTACATATATCTCAAGTGCAATTCATCTATAAGATTATTCAACTCTTATATTTCATTTTGATGTTATTTCTCAATATTTTCTCTTCTGTCCTTTTTATTACATGGAACAGTAAACAATAATTAATTTATTACTCTCACTTTATTCTTTTGTTTGGCTTATACTTAGCTTTGTATTTACGAATGTTATATCATCTAATAATTTGTCCTTTTCATATTATATAACATACTTCTTGTATAATATGATAATTTAGAAGTTCAGTTTGTTTTCTCTGATGTAAGAATAGTACCTGAGTTCTTATTTTGTTATAATTTGTATGGAATATCCTTTCTCACCCTTTTAATTTAAGCTTATGTTAATTTTTAAATCTAAAGGAAGATTATCATCTGAGAATTTAAAACATAAATACGGTGTATTTTCATTATATCCACTCTGTTATCCTCACTCTCTTAAGTCTTCCTGTGCACCACCAAAGGTTAGAGGCAACCTCAGAACAAAGTATCTTGTATAAATTTTGTAAGTGATGTGAATACAGGTTGGTAACATTGTATGCATGCAATATTGAATGTTATACAAGGACAGTTGGGGTCAGTAAAAAAACTTCTTTCCTTATACAACTCTGTTGAAAATTTCTGTAAATTTTCTTTATCCTTGTACCATGCCATCTTTTCTGTACTGTTTAATAAATACAGTTCAAAGCCCTTTGTCAGGGATAGATACACACAGGGGCCATGACAGACATAAGCGGGCACATACATACACTCACAGTAGTCAGGCATAGACACATTACAGATACACTCAATGAGAGGTTACAGATAGGCCAGTAATCACAGTCTATAAGCAGAAAGCACAGAGAGAAGTGGAGAATTCAAATTTGAGCTCACTCTTATCAAATTAATCCAAAAGGAAGTTGCTGTGCTTTCATTTCTTTTTTCTTTTTTTTTTCTTTTTTTTTTTTTTTTTTTTTGGTTTTTCGAGACAGGGTTTCCCTGTGTAGCTTTGCGCCTTTCCTGGAACTCACTTGGTAGCCCAGGCTGGCCTTGAACTCACGGAGATCCGCCTGGCTCTGCCTCCCAAGTGCTGGGATTAAAGGCGTGCACCACCACCGCCCGGCTGTTTTCATTTCTTAATGTGACATTGAGATATTTTGGTGTCCTCTGATGTTATCTTTTATGTGTTAACTAATTCAGTAGTCCATCTTAGAACAGCTTTAAGTATGTCTGAGAGGTTTTGGTGTGCTATATTTTTTATTTTTATTTACTTCCAATGATTTTTAAATTGCCTTCTTGATTTCTTTTCTTTTCATTTCATTTCTTTTTCCTTTTTCTTTCCCTCCCTTCTTTCCTTCCCTCTCTCCACTTCCCCCTCCTTCACTCCATTTCCTTATCCCCCCTCTTTCTTTTTTCCTATCCATATGTCTTTCTGTCTGTCTGTCTGTCAGTCTTTTTATTTTTTGAGACAGAGCCTCACTATGTAGCTCTTACTGACCTGAAATTTGCATCTCTCTCCAGCCACTTAGTCTCTTTACATAATGGAAAGCTTTTCTTTCTCCTACAACTATGGCAGATTTGCTGGTTAAAATAGTTTGGGTGGTATCTGTGGTCTTTGAAAAAAAAATGGAGTACCTAGTCCCAGTCTCTTCTGGCTGTTAACATTTTCACTGAAAAACCTGTTCTTACAACAGGTTTGCTTTTACATGTGATGTGTAACTTTTAATACTCTTTCTTTCTTCTGTATATCTAACATTTTTATATAACATGACAAAGCCTCTTTTCTGGTCCTATCTATTGGGTGTTCTATGTGTTTCTTGTGTCTGAAGAGGGATGGTGCCTTAGTTTGAGATAGTTTTCTCCTATAATCCTATTGAACATCTGTTGTATGCCACTGATCTGGCATTCTTCTTCTATGTTCATAATTCATAAAATTTGTTCTTTTCCCAGTGTCACAATATTTCTACAGGTTATTTGTATGTGTTTTAATATTTTTCATTTCCTTTTATTTTCCCAGTATTTCAACATTGTCTTGAAGTCCTGATATTATGACTGATTTATTTTCAGACTTCTATCTGATTTATTTTCCTGGTAAGTCTTTCTACTGAGTTTTCTTAAAGGGATTACTACTTTTTCACTTTCATCTTTTTTTCATATTGTGTTTCCTTCAGTATTTTGATCTCTATATTGAATTCACTTTTCAAATCCTGAATTGCTTTCATTATTTCATTCAGGTGCTTGTTTATATTTTCTTGAATGTAAACCTAAAATTTATTTCTGTCCTGTTTGAGATTATTCAAGCATTTGTTCATGTCCTTTTCAAACTCCTTAAGTTTGAGATAGTTTATTTATATTTTTCCTTCCAATTCTGGATCCACAAGCTCATCTAGGTAATTCCCATTAGAAAACATAAGACTGTTGGTCATTGGTGGAGAGACATATTGTCTTGGTGTTTTATATTGTTTTTGGTTTTGTGGTGCGAGCTAGACATGTCGAATTAGTATGTTGCTTGTTGTATGTTTGATAGGATTTTCTAGCCCACCTACGCTCAGTGTAGTTTGGTTCTTTTTTTGTGGTTATGCAAACCTGGTTAATTTCAGATCAAGTACAAGGAATTTGCCTCTCAATCCTTCAGATATTTAGTGTTGATCTTTGATTGGACAGGGCAGGTTGATTGCAGTTCTATTGCTACTATTGTATCCTGTCATAAGATTCTTAGGAACAATGTGTGTGATTCCTTGGGTGAGTTACAAGGCAAACTCCTTTGGGGTGGTACTTGCTGTGCTTTAGTTTGGTGAAGGGTAGCATCAGGTATGGGAGAGAGTAAACTCACAAAGATAGCATGAAATTTTACTTCTTGATAATCTGAGTCAAGAGAAGGACAGTGCTAGGTAGAGTGGTGATATATTATTTGTGTCCCCCAATAAAGTTTATCTGAGGATCAGAGGAAAAATCCAGCCACTATAGTAAACATAGAGGTCAGGCAGTAGTAGCACATGTCTTCAATCCTATCACTCGGGAGGCACAGATCTGTCTGGATCTCTGTGAATTTAAGGCCACACTGGGAACGGAGCCAGGCGTGGTGGCATATGCCTTAAATTCTAACACTAATTAACCATAAAGGTCCAGAGGTCTGTATAGGCAGACAGGAAGTGACAGATCTGGGCTGGAAGAGGAAGTGATGTAGCTGGGTGGAGAGGAAATGAGATGGCAGAACAGAAAGGCATACGATCATGGGTATACAGAAAGTATGTCTCTTTGGCCAAATATCTCCAAGTGGGTGACAACATGGCTGGCTTTTCTGATCTCTCAGCTTCTTACCCCAATATTTGGCTATGTGTTTTTTATTTAATAAGACCATTTTGCAATTCATCTATAAGGTAGGGAAAGACAGCATTGGGCAAGGGGCAGGACAAACTCGCTAAGAAAATCCATGAATATCTATAGTGTTGGCCATTTTAAAAAGCCATTCATTTTTTTTAGATGGAGATGTTTTAATAAATTTATATTTAAGTAGTGCTTGTTAGGGAAAAATTTGCTAGTATCACTTTGTTCTTTATTTCCTATTCATCTGATAAATGATTTTTTTCTGTATCTTCAGATTTCACGACCCTTCTTTTTGTCTTGGCATTTTAATTTATTTCTTTGATTAATTTACCTTGTGTGTTAGCTACAAGCTCTTTTTTTCAGT
Source organism: Peromyscus californicus insignis (assembly GCF_007827085.1). NCBI lineage: Eukaryota > Metazoa > Chordata > Mammalia > Rodentia > Cricetidae > Peromyscus > Peromyscus californicus. Next base: position 69,994,096 of record NW_026294391.1, on the reverse strand, counting down.
GCTGCTGTTTGAATCTGTGGTTTCATTCATGCTAATCAAGCACTCTACCTTTGAGCTACATCCCCAACTCCTTTCACACAGTTTTATGTCAAAATCTTGAGGCCTTTGTGAAATATCGTATTGTTATAATAGTCTACTATAAGCCAAAATTCAAGTATCCAACTAGTTCAATTAGATGTAACATTTTAATCCTAGTGTAAGAAACAAAACATATGACTATTAAATTATTCTACCCAGGAAGTATTTCAAAAATATGCAATATGAAAAAAATTAAGAAAATAATAATATGAAGAATCAGTATTATTGGTAGTCAGAGGATAGGCTTGTTTGATACTACTTACTGCTTTTCATGTAAAGTTATAGAATTCCACTTAATATTTCTCACAAATAGGTCCAATGGTGAAGAAGTCTCCTAGCTTCTTTTTGTCTAGAAAATATGTATTTCTCTTTACTTTTGAAGGGTAGTTTGGCTTAGTACAGTTTTTGTTTGTTTATTTATGTAGTGTTTTAGTTTTGTGTTGTTTTCAGCTCCTTGGATATATCATTTTATCCCTTTTGCTCTGCAATGTACTACATTTGTTTGCTTCTGTTTTTCTGAAAATTTCACTGAAAACCTTTCATAATAATCCTTTATAAATGATGGGCCACAATTTTTTTTTATTTTATGAGATGGGGTCTCATGTAGCACAAGCTATTCTTTAAATCACTATATAGCCAAAGATGACCTTGGAACTCTGGTCCTCTTGCCTTAATGTAGACGAAATTCTAAACAGTCTTATTAAATGAGAAATACAGAGTTAAAAGCCCAAGAGATCAGAGCACTAGTGAATAGCCTTTAGCTTACCACTGGCTGCCATCCTTCCCCTAAGAGAAAAACCTTCTCCTGTGTGACCTGTCTTTTTATTGACTTTCTGTTCTGATTTCTCATTGGCTCTAAACCCAACCACATGTTTTCCTCATTACTGCCTGTCTATACAGACCTCCAGGTCTCTAGGGTTGGTACTGGGATTAAAGGTTTGGGTTACCGCTTGGCTGTGTACTTGAACACACAGAGACTCTGCCTGCCATGTGATTGGATTAAGGGTGTGTGCCACCACTGCAGGACTTCTGCTAAATGACTTGCTTTTAGCTATGATCCCCAGGTAACATACAAATAAAATCACATTTCGGCACAAATAAAATATCACCATACCTTAATCTACCAGGTACTGGGATTACAGGTATGTAAGACCATGCCTGACTTGTTAATCACTTTTATATTGTTGCTTTAAAAATTCTCTGACTTTTGACAATTTATTTACAATGTGCTTCAGTGTGATAATGTTCTTTTTCATCTTATTTTTTCCTTAGATTATTTGAGCCAACAATCAGTTACTGAATATTTTGTTTCTTTGTATATAGAGCCTGTTTTGCTGATTTGTCTTATATTTATCTATTTATTTGTTTGTTTGCCTGTTTATCCATTTGAGAGGGAGAGACATGCATATCCATAAGTGCTATAGAGTACATATATAGATTAAAGGATAGCATTAAAGAGTGTCTTATTACACTGTGTGCTCTGGGACTTAAACTCAGGTCATTAGGTTGGCCCAAGTACCTTTGTCTATTGAGCCATCTCCCTACGGCTGATTTTTCACATTACCTGATTCAGTGTATTAATATCTGGTGAAACAATACAGGCCCAACTCTCCCAACTTCCATGTATTGAATTTAAAGAGAAGGAGATTCCCAGTAAATAATTTGATCACAAATCCTTGGAACAACTATCACATTTTTCCTCTCCAAGAAGCAAACACATGTGGCTTTTGTACAATAGCTCTGTGAAAGTAACTCAAACTACCATTGATAGGAATTCCAACCATGCCCCATGGTCATGCATGCCCAGCAGGACACTTAGTCATCTCTGCCTAGTCATTTCTGGGTCATATGTGTAGCTGGAGAATTTCTCTCCAGCTCCTGCCAAGTCCCCCCAGTCCCGGAGACCACTTATAAAATAAACACACAGACTCTTACATGATTTAAACTGCTTGGCCATTAGCTCAGGCCTATCATTGTCTAGCTCTTACTCTTATATTTAGCCCATTTCTATTAATCTATACTTTGCCACATGGCTCACGGCTTATTGGTACCTGACATCTTCCTTGACCTGGTGGCGGCTCCAGGCGGCAATCTCCCCTTCCCTTCCTGTTTCCTCTATTTTCCTCTCTGATAGTTCCGCCTATACTTCCTGTCTGGCTATTGGCCAATCCGTGTTTATTTATACAGAGAGATATCCACAGCACTTCCCCTTCTCTTCTTTTTCAAAAAGGAAGGTTTTAACTTTAGCATAGTAAAATTACATATAACAAAACAATTATCGAGCAAGAATTATAGTTACAATATTAAAGAAGATATCCTATCTATCTTATATTTGTGAGTTTAAGGTTTTATATCTAACTTATCTTTTATCATAACTAAGGAAAATTGTAACTATCTAACTTCAACTACATCAAAGACCTCAGAAGGATATAATATTACCTGAGAAATGGGAGAAGGATGCAAACAACTTTCAGGAGTCTTGCAGGGTAGAAAGAGACAGCTGACAGCCTGGACAGTCACCTCGTGTTCCTTTGTAAAGTTGGGGCATCCGTCTTCAGCCCACAGGGCTAGAGTCTCTTGGTCATTCCTTTCAGTGTCCTATAGAATGTCTGGCAGTTTTCTCTGTGAAGCAGGAACCTGAAGGACCATCTTGTCAAGCAAAGTTCAGTGGTAATCCTTCCATGGGTCCTGCATGTCCAGTCAATCAAGCAATCCAGGCAAGAACAGTTTCTTGCCCAAATGGCTATCTTTGCCAAGGTGAAGATAAACTCCATATGGAGTGTCTTCAATGCCCATCCTCCTCTCTGAAGTAAATCCGGTGCTGCCAGGAGCACACATGTCTCACTGTCCAGAAAGTCTAAATTTTTAAAAATATTTTAAATGCCATATTTTGTAGGTCTTTGAAGTATTTGAAGATTACTTATCTATCTGAAATATATCTATGTATACCTAGAAGACTTAACTCACATGGACATAAGTATGATTATCATAGATGACTAATTATTAGTCTATTTAATTATCCATTCTAATCTAAATGAGTTACATAAACATAATACCTCAAACAAGAATAGAAATATATATATACAGAATAACAAAATTAAATTTAAACCTTTATCAATAAACTAAAATTTATACCAATCTAAAACATTTTAAACAAGTTGTTGCTCTTTAAAAATAGGTTTAGCAATTTACCCTTTTATACTATCATGTCTATATCATATCCCCTTTTCTTCTTTAGAAAGAGATTGTATTTATAATCAACCTGTTTTAAATAAAAATATTGTTTTTTCTCTGTCCCACAACAGAGGGCTCTTCTGATTTGGGACACAAGAATCTCTTAACCTTTTATTTTAGCACTATGCCTGGGTTTAGAGAGGGAGTGAGCCCATTCCATCTCCAAAGCCAGATTGGTATATTTGGGAATTTGGGCGTAGATTCTCTTACTACTTCCTGCTGGAGGGGGGCGCTGTATCTTATGGGGACCCAAAGAAAATTTTAGGATCATGGAGTAATCCATGAGGGTGTATCGTCTGATCCAGTTGCCTTGAAACGGTTTTGGATGTTGGATCATCTTGGCCATGGAGTCATCGGAGACTTTTCAGGTGGTCTTGGCTGGTCAAACCTGATGTGTCTTAATCTGGAACAAATCCATAGCCTCTGGCTTTCTGTGGAAACAAAAGCTGAGGCTCCTTTCCAAAGCAACATATCCTTACATCTAAATTTTGAAGTCAAGGTACCTTTAAAATTTACATTTTGGCATAACTGAACAGCTTTTACAATCAAATGTTTTTCTTCAGTTACGAATATCAAGGAGAACCTAATCCAGATTCTCTGTGTGATAGCCATCTTTATGTGGCTTTTTTTATATTAATTTTACTGTCTCTTTAAAGACTCTATTTTTAAAAACTATCTATTTGTTTATATAACTGTATATATTTCTTTTTTTTCTTTGAAGCTTATGTACATTTTTACATACATTGTAAACTATTTCATCTGAATCTGTCTTATTGTGAACCTATTGCTTTAAACTGCAGCATTCTAAGACTGAAATGGCACTGTGGCTGCTGGCTCTAACCACTTCAGCTTCCCAACATGGCAGTGGTACATTTTCCACCAGCTCTGGGAGCCCTCAAGTCTCAGAAATAGTGGGTCTATGCTTTTATCAAAGCAGCGTGTAGCCTAGAAACCTCTTTTTGTTTTGTACTAGCAAAGGCTAAATCCACCATGCAGCTTAATGTGCCTCTTTCAGAGGCCTCATTCCGGCCATAGGCAGGTCGAGCGCGCACACCAGGAACCTGCCATAGTAGATAGTAGGTCAAACCTGAAGGCTGCTGCTAACTTGAAAGAGACAACTAGGAACTGTTTTTAGCTCCATTTTAGACTCTTTTTTACTCACGTTTTAGGTGGAAACTTTTGCCAACATGTTGGGTGCCATTTGTAGCTGGAGAATTTCTCTCCAGCTCCACCAGCTCCCGCCAAGTCCTGCCAGTCCCAGAGACCACTTATAAAATAAACACATAGACTCTTACATTATTTAAACTGCTTGGCCATTAGCTCAGGCCTATCATTGTCTAGCTCTTACTCTTATATTTAACCCATTTCTATTAATCTATACTTTGCCACGTGGCTCGTGGCTTATTGGTACCTTACATCTTCCTTGTCCTGGTGGCGGCTCCAGGCGGCAATCTCCCCTTACCTTCCTGTTTCCTCAATTCTCCTCTCTGTTAGTCCCGCCTATACTTCCTGTCTGGCTATTGGCCAATCAGTGTTTACCTATACAGAGCGATAGGCACAGCAATATGTCCTGCATGACCTATGCCCCATGGTTACAAGGTCACATAGTCACATGGACATGACCACGTGATCTCTGTGAGTGGGCCTGTATGCACAGGTGCATCCTGGCCTGTATAAGGCGGCGTCTTGTTCTCCTGGTCTCTCTCTAGCACGTGTCCTTCCACAGGCCTGATCACATTTGTCCCTTTGTCTTAATAAAACTCTTGTTAGTGGATTCTGTCATGTGTCCTGACTTTTCCTTTGGGGACAGAACACCACAAAATCCTTTCAATCATGTTCTTTTATTTTCAGAAAGTAACACAATCGGTTTCAATGCTAGTTATAGGCTAGGTCTCTGGATAGCCCTAGCTAGAGCAAGGAGGATTCTCCTGATTATATGGTGCTATTCCGTACTAGATTCAGTTGTATAATTTACCAGTTTCAAGTAAAGACATCCATTAATTAATTTCTGATTTCTCACATAGGGAGTTTTGCATCAGTTGTTTTCAGTCAGTTTTTCTGTGAGGAGGAGGATATTTGGTCCTTCTGAGACCTATCAGCTTGTTGATGACTCTCCTTTCTTTGTGGTTCTTAAATGAATAACATTACCATGACTTCAGTCTTTTAAAATTCCCTTTTCTAATCAGCATTATTATTTCTACATATGAGAATAGGAACTTAAAGCCAGGTGATGGTGGTGCATAGCATTCATCTCAGCACTTGGGAGGCAGAAGCAGGCACATCTCTGTGAGTTGGAGTCCAGCTTTGTTTACAAAGCAAGTTCCAGGACAGCCAGGACTGTTATACATAGAAACGCTGTCTCAAAAAACAAAAACAAAAACAAATAAAAAAAGAAGAGGAACTTAAATTCATTTATTTATTTAAAAGTTTGCTTTATTCTGACTTTATTATGGGCAATTGGATTGCTTTTCATTTTTTCAATTTTAACAACAATGAATATTTATATATATTTGTAATATATGCCACCTGATATATATGTATCAAAATTGCGGGACATTGCTGTGAGATGTTCTGCATGGCAAATGTGTTGCTGATTAGTCAATAAATAAAACACTGATTGGCCATTGGCTAGGCAGGAAGTGTAGGCGGGACAAGGAGGAGAATAAAGCTGGGAAGTGGAAGGCTGAGGCAGAGAGACACTGCCAGCTGCCATGATGAGAAAGAGCATGTGAAGATGCCGGTAAGCCACGAGCCATGTGGCAAGGTATAGATTAATGGAAATGGATTAATTTAAGCTGTAAGAACAGTTAGCAAGAAGCCTGCCACGGCCATACAGTTTGTAAACAATATAAGTCTCTGTGTTTACTTGGTCGGGTCTGAGCGGCTGTGGGACTGGCAGGTGAGAGAGATTTGCCCTGACTGTGGGCCAGCCAGGAAAACTCAAGCTACAGGACATATTTTAATCCCATCACGAGACATAATAATCTTCAGCTTAACTGAGCATTTCAAAGTTATTTCAAATAAATTGACCTGATTTTCACACTCACCAACACATCATGTTTCAAATTTTCACCAAAACTTGTCCTGAACAAACTTACTTTGGCTAAGTTATTTTCTAATCTTATTTAATCATGTTATTGATGAGTGCATTGTTCCTCTGATTCTAGTGTAAATTCTATTGCTGCTTATAACACTAAAATTTTTGAGTAACTGCTTTTAGTCTTTACTGTTTGCTAAGCATTTTTCAGGTCAGAGTTATGTATTAGTTAACTAAAACCTCAATCATTCTATGAGTTATTTATACTTTTCAGGAAAATTAGATGATAAAGGTGAAGTATGACTGTACAGGAAATGGTACTTCCTACTTGGTTCCTGATTATAGCGCTAATCCATCTAATATTTCTATGGGGCATTGGAAGAAACTGTGCATCTGGAGGATAGCACAAGTCAGCAATATTATATTATAAAGGTTTTATTTTGAAATAAATACTCAGTATCCTTTAAAAAAAAGGAACACCACAATGGACTACTGGCAATGGTCAAGAGATAGCCTGAACTGACCTACTCTGATGATAGGATGGCCAAACACCCTAACTGAGTGCTAGAACTCTCATCCAATGACTGATGGAAGCAGATGCAGAGATCCATAACCAGGCCCCAGGTGGAGCTCCAGGAATCCAATTGGCGAGAAAGAGGAGGGATTGTATGAGCGAGAATTGTTGAGACCATGATTGGAAAAAGCACAGGGACAAATAGCCAAACTAGTGGAAACACATGAACTATGAACCAATAGCTGAGGAGCCCCCAACTGGATCAGGCCCTCTGGATAAGTGAGATAGCTTGAACTGTTTTGGAGGCCCCCAGGCAGTGGGACTGGGACCTGTCCTTAGTGCATGAGCTGGCTGTTTGGAACCTGGGTCTTATACAGGGACACTTGGCTCAGCCTAGGAGGAGGGGACTGGACCTGCCTGGACTGAATCTACCAGGTTGAGCTGAATCCCCAGGGGAGTCCTTGCCCTGGAGGAGATGGGAATGGGGGGTAAGCTGGGGGGAGGGCAGGGGTGTGGGAGGAGGGAGGACAAGGGAATCCATGGTTGATATGAAAAATTTAATCAAATTATAAAAATAAAAAATAAAAATAAAAAAAGGAACACAGCAACATTTCATTAGGACAAAATATAAATGTTTTACCTTACTGTTATCAGTCAGTCTGAAAGATTGGCTGTCAGCGAGCACTTCTATATTAATTGAGCGTACATAAAATCAATTGGCTGAAAAATTGCAGATATTGTTGAAGCAAGTTTAAAAATTGCTTTTTAGCATTCTAGGAGAGTAAACACACAGAGATTTCAAATTTTTAAACATAGTTAAAAGACCATGAAGTCCAAATTTTCTATCAGATTCCACTTGCCCTTCAGATGAAAGGAATATGAGAAGATAAGGTGCTGTGGGAGGGTCTGTATGTCAAATGCTCTGATTGGTCAACAAATAAAACACTGATTGGCCAGTGGCCAGGCAGGAAGTATAGGCGGGACTAACAGAGAGGAGAACTGAGAGAACAGGAAGGTGGGAGGAGACACTGCCAGCCTCCACCATGACAAGCCGCATGTGAAGACGCTGGTAAGCCACAAGCCATGTGGCTAGGTATAGATTTATAGAAATGGATTAATTTAAGATATAAGAACAGTTAGCAAGAAGCCTGCCACGGCCATACAGTTTGTAAGCAATATAAGTCTCTGTGTTTACTTTGTTGGGTCTGAGCATCTGTGGGACTGGCGGGTGACAGAGATTTGTCCTGACTGTGGGCCAGGCAGGAAAACTCCAGCAACAATAAGGATAGTATGTAATGAGGAAATTTTCTTCCTTGTTTTTACATTAATTCTTTAAGAATTTTATATAGGATGTTTTCATCATATTAACCCCTCTTACAACTCCTGCAATAGTCACCTTCCTTCCGACTCATCCAACTTCATGTCTTCCTTATATTTTTTACCCATGAAGTCCATTTTTTTGCTGCCGTATATTATTAGATATACAGCCTTTTACTGGGGTATAGTCTACTAACCAGGGATAACACTGTTAAAGAAAACTGACTCTACTTCAATAGCTAATAGTTCCACAGCTAGGAGTGAAATTTCATGCTCACATCTCCTCTCCGTGCCCGGATTTGTTCTGGCTTGACCTTCATGGGGTTGATGAATACTATCATATTGTCTGCGTCCATATGTGCAGTTTCTCTGCTGTCTCCAGAGCACGCAGCTCTCTTGCCTTCCTCCACCTCCACTGCCTCTTAGTCTTTCTGCCTCTTCTTCCCCAATGATTCTGAAAACTTAGGAGGAAGGACTATGATATAGATATTCTATTGACGGCTAAACATTCTGCAGTCACATCTTCTCTGCACTTTGGCCAGTTGTAGGTCTTTGCATTGGTCAACATCTACTGCAAATAGAAGCTTCTTTGATGAGAGTTGAGAAAAGCATTAATCTATGGGTATAGTGTAAATCATTAGGAGTCAATTAAATTCTACGTCCATTTAGCAGTACATTTGTAGTAGGTTCTCATCTAGGGTCCATGAACTGTCTCGCCATAGGTTCTTGGACTAACGTTGGTGCCAGGTATCTTATGGAGTAGGATTTAAATCCTGTCAGAAAGTGTTAGATTATTCCCATGATATTCAGACCACTATTGAATGAGGCTGGTTGTTTCTGTAGCTCACAGAGAGCACATCTGAGTGAGAATGATGGTTATTTTTCTTTTCTATTATCATACGTAGCATCTTTCAGCACTAAGAAAGCTAACCAGTAGGGATGAAGCATCCAGGTCAGTAAAAGCTTGTCCTTTTACATATTCTGTGTTTTAAATATGTGGTGTATTTACCAATATGGTCTTATCTTCAAGATCTGGAGGGCAACTGATAGAATTGGCAATGTCCTGTAATGTTTGGGAATCTCATTGGCCAACAATTCCAAAAGAGTTGACCCATTCCTGGCACTAGGCTTTTCATTAGTTAGCTTGTGGTGTCTAGTAAGGACACTGCTATTCCATTATAAGGTTATTACATTATAATTCTTTTTTATATATGTGTATATATATTTAGGAAGTTCCTACAGTAGTAAGTAGGTCCCCATATGACTTTTTCCAAAAGGCCTTTAGTGTTATTTATCGCTCCTAGATTCCTTCCACTACTCTTCCTTCCTCCAACACCAATTGAACACTTCTTTTTCTATTAACTACCTTTAAACCATTATACCACTGCTTTCTCTCTTCTGTCCTTGAAAGTATTCTAAATGAAACATAAACATCAGAGGCTAGCATACACAAATGAGAGAAAATATTTTATGTTTATCTTTCTGGATTGGAATTATCTCACTCAAAATGATTATTTCCAACTGTATCCACTTATCTGCAAATTTCATAATTTAATTTTCATTTGTATCCCCTTAATGTTAGTTCTCAAACCCAGAGAGAACAGCTGAGGTGCCTATTTAACATATCAAAGCATACCTATTAACCAGATTCTCCCTGAATCCCTCAGTCCCTACCTATTACAGGGACTTCCTGGCTAGCATACCCCACCCCACACCCTAAACTTTTCTAGCCCAAGGGCTAGGCTGCCCTTCCCCCAGATACTCTTCTCTATATAATATAGCCATTTTGGTCACCCCTCTCACTTTTCCTCCCTCTCCTCACATGGCTCAGGGTCAGGTCCACTGTGGACTCTCCCAGATGTCCCTGTCTCTGTCTATGCTCTCCCACATATCTACAATAAACTTTCTCCTCCACCATACCTAGAAGCAGTCATGTCTTTTCCTTTTTTTTTTTTCATTCATCTGTTGCTGAAACCTTATGGACTGAGAAATGCTAGGAGAACCTGGTGGCTAGATCCACTTTAATTTATTAAATAGGCACCACAACCATTTATCCCAGGGTTTAAGTTTTAACACTTAACAATTATAGTTGTAAGGAAAACCTAACTGAAAAAAGCCTTAGGAAACAATGACTTCCCATAATATTACAAGTGTTCTGGAATGATGCCGTATCCAATGATGTATTTGTTTTCATAAAAATTGATTGCAGTTTATCATACAAATAATCACTTAACTGTTTCTTAAAGCAATAAAATGGAGAACATACTATTTTCATTCCCTTAGTATTTTTGTCTCTGAATCGTTCTTTGAAGCATTCCAATACTATCTTCCAAATTAGCAATAATTATGTGATTTAACACTCATATCTATATTTGCATAAATAAAAGAAACACTGAAGTCTGAGGACAATTAGTCTTTTATACATATTAAAACAAACTAATATATATATATATATATATATATATATATATATATATATATATATCAAGAGAAACAAATCTTTGCTACTCAAAGAACTTAAATTATACTGTCTCTATTAACTATTCAATTAAAAAAATCACAACACTTTCCCTCTAAATGTAAATTTCTTGTTCCATCTAAAATTGTCTTTAAAAACTATGAGATCATAAAGATGAGTTTGTTGTAAATAAAACATGAAAGTTCACAGGCAATATCTAGTTCTAGTAACAGAAAAAAAAAGTAATCGTTGGAAACCAGATGTAAAAATATTACCAAAAGGATAAATGGTTTTGTTTCAGATATCTTAGGTGAACACTAAAACCCCCATTTTCTAGTGTTTACACTGTAATATAATTAATTCCACTTTGCATGTCTAGAGTTTCAGACAAATACTGCGGGTCATACAACAAATTTGTCACAGATAAAGGGGTGCCATTTTATTAGGAGGATAGCAAAGATACTTTGAAAACTGTCTCTTTTGCACCAACTAGCAAAATCAACCACAATTAATTTTAAGAGACTCTACAACCCCTAGAGAAAGATCTAAGACTATGGAGAGAGGGAGAATTAGTCTCTTGATCCCCTTAATTGCTTATTAGGGATGAGCCCCTTAACTGCATATTCAATGCAAAGTGATCAGCCCTGAAATCACATGTATATAAACAAAAATGTACTCAGAAGTGTCTCACAGATGGGGGAAGGGACCTTAGATGATTGGGAGGAAATTCAAGGAAGGAATAATATAATTATATTTTAGTATAAAATATATTTAAAAACTATAGGACTGAGTTTCATATGAACAATTGCCTTGTTTCCCAAAAAAATGCATTGTTTTTCTGTAGTCATACACTTCCTCTGACTCTTACAGTCTTACATCATCCATGATGACCTGAGTATTGGGATGGGGTGAATAGAAGATACAGTAGTCCTGTTTAGGACTAAATACTCTATAATCTGTTATTCTCTGCACATTAACCTTTTATGGGTCTCTAAGTTAATCTCCATCTAAGTGAAGAAGAAGCTTCCTTGATGAAGGCTGAGAGATGCACTAACCTATTACTATAATGTTGTCAGAGACAATTTACCTACATAAGGTTAAGCCAGATAAAATTGCAGCTTGAAGGAAAAGAAAACATAAGGAAGTCCCACCCTTAGCTGAGGAGCTATTGAGAATTAAAGGATGACAAGAGAGGAGATGTCAGTTTGATTTGTTCGTACAGCTCCAGAGAAGCTTCCCATTCAATAGATGGACCTTTAACCCCACAAATATTGTCATCACTGATTAGGATGTAATTGTCATAATAGGTATAGGGGGGAAACATGAATAGAAGGAATGGGATGCATTTAATCAAAACACATTATATGCATGTATGAAAGTCTCAATCAATGAAAAATGAAAATATGATGAAATTATTTTATATTTATTAAAAATGTTTCTCAGGAGATTTTTAACCCAGAGTGGAGAGTAGAGAGGAGGAGATGGGAGGTGGAACATGAGGGATCAAGATGGCCTAGTTTGTGGAGGGACAGAGAGGGAAGACAATGAAAGCAGTATCTTGTCAGAATGAGCCAGAATGGGGTTAGGGAGAAACCTGGTGCTGGGGAGAAACCTGGTGCTAGGGAAATCCTAGGAACACACAAGGATGACACCAGCTAAGCCTCCTAGCAATGGTGAAGAGGGTGCCTGAACTAACCTTCTCCTGTACTCAGACTGGTGACTACCCTAATTGTCATCATAGAACCTACATCTAGTGACTGATGGAAGCAGATGCAGAGACCCACAGCTAAGCACTTGACTGAGCTCCTGGAGTTCAGTCTAAGAGAGGGAGGAGGGAATATAAGAGGAAGAGGGTCAAGATCCTGATCAAAAAAAAAAAAAAACAAAAACAAAAAACAAAAAAACACCACAGAGAGAGCTGACCCAAGCTAGTGGAAATTCAGGGACTCTGGACTGACAGCTAGGGAGCTGCATGGAATTGAACTAGGCCCTCTGAATGTGGGTGACAGTTCTGTGACTTGATCTGTTTGTGGGGCCCTTGACAATGGTACCAGGACCTATCCCAGGCACATGAACTGCCTCTTTAGAGTCCATTCCCTATGGAGGAATGCCTTACTTAGCCTTGATGCAGTGGGGAGGAGCTAGGACTGGCCCCAACTTGGTATGTCAGCCTGTCTTGACTAAACAAGGAAAGCTTTACCCCCTATGAGGAATGAATGTGGGGTGGGGTGGGGGAGTGGAGGTGGAGAGGAATGGGAGAAGGGGAGGGAAGGGGAAGAGTGGTATGTAAGATGAAACAATTTTTTTTTTTTTTTGGTTTTTCGCAACAGGGTTCTCTGTGTAGTTTTGCGCCTTTTCTGGAACTCGCTTTGTAGACCAGGCTGGCCTCCAACTCAAAGAGATCCGCCTGCCTCTGCCTCCCGAGTGCTGGGATTAAAGGCGTGTGCCACCACCGCCCGGCAAAATGAAACAAATTTTAAGTGAAAATAACTACTATATATATATTTCTAACCTTTCTCAATTATAAGTACAACTTATAGATTAATATAATTGTGAAATATAGATCAAAACTAGGTAAATTCTTTTGCAACTTAATACTGTATGACAGTATTTTATAATATCCTTGGATTATAATTATTTCATACAATATCATTGGGACATATTTTTGATGAAAACACCATTAATGCTATAATAGATAAAAATTGTATTTTTAGTCAGCCTTATAAAACACCTGAACCAAGAAAAAAAAATCAGAGGAAATGTTTATTTTGGCTCATGATTTCTAAGGTCTCAGTCTTTTGCTAATTAACACTAGTTTTTCTTTTTCTTTCTTTGATATACGAATTAAATGGTAACACACTATTTTACATGATATTTATTGTTTTCTACCTCATTGATTCGATTTGATCATGATGTTCAAATATCATTTGCCTAGGGACATAAAAGAGAAAATATTAAACGTGTCTTCAAAATAATTTTTCTTTTTTTTTCAGATTAAAGACTTCAGGGCTTAGGAAAATAGATTGTGGTGAAAGAAACATGTGTAACAGAGAGAAAAATCTTCAGAAACTAAGAGATTACCCCAAATCAAGTATCTACTACTAACAACAGGGAATGATATGAAAGCCAATTTCAAGTTGACTCTTTTCTATCTAAGGAGACCATCATACTACAGCAACCAGAATGTCATTTGTCAATCATTAAGGTGAGGTTGACCTGTATTCATAATTTATTTGTTAGCCTGGCCGGAGACCCTGTCTAAGAAAACCAGCCCCTTCCAGAAATAAAAACTATGCATTCTGCATGTCTCAGGACTCTGACTTAAGACCACAGCATCCTGCTGTGCTGATATATGGTGTACCCCAATATATTGTGTACCCTAATAAACTTGCCTGGGCACACACCTTTAATCCTATCACTCAGGAGGCAGAGATCTGTGTGGATCTCTATGTGTTCAAGGCTACACTGGAAACAGCCAGGAAGTGGTGATACACACCTTTAATACCAGGACTTTAATCCTTGGCAGAGGATTCAGTAGGGGTAAGAACTAGTGGCTTGCTCTCTGCCTCTCTGATCTTTCAGTTTTTACCCCAAATTCTGGCTCTGGGTTTTTTATTAAAAGACCATCTAAGATTCACATTACATCCTGCTATAACCAGAGGTCCCCTGTAAGAATTTCTGTTACAGACAGTTTCTTTGTTTTCAGCAGTTCCCTCTACTTAATTCTCTCCTGCCACTCGCCCACTCAACTTATACCATCCTATAAAAGCCCATCTCTCTTTTGCTGGGCTGCCCTCCCTTTTTTCAGAGACAGTTGAACAATTTGTACCTCAATAAAGCTCTGTCCTTTGTCCTTTGTCCTCCATGCAACTCTGGCAGTCTTGCTCTTTAGTAAACCTAAAATTATTGAAATCCTATTTAATTCATTTATGTATGGAGAATTTCTTTCAAAAGCTAGTAACTAGAGGGATAATGTGAAGTAAAGAAAGGAACAATCTTTACCTTTTTATCTTTAAAATAAAATTAGCTACAGATCTATGAAGACCAAAGGCATGTTTAATGTACCACTTATGTGTCAGTGAATTCCATGACAATAACACATGAATATATGTTAATTACTATTTGCCATATTTTAATAGCTTAAATTTCCTATAATTATTTTGAGTTATCTTCATTTTAAAGAAAATAACTATGCAGCCAACTATCATCATTAAAAAGCCTTCACCTTTCAAAGTACATTTTTCCCCAGAAGTAGCAAATGTAGCAAAAATAGCATATAATCTATAATAATCTCAGTATCTCCAAAAGCAGTTTTTGCTTCTTCCCAGCAGGAGCATCCTGCTTCTGTCTACTTATTCAGCTATACAGCAGCATCATTAACTAATGGTTCCTTACAGTTCAGAGATACTCAAGTATACAAATTGAAATACTTTCTATGATATCTTTGCTCTTTGGACATGGCAAAAACATTTTTGAATCATGGTATCTTTGTATCTTTTATTAATAAGACCCCAATTCCCACAAGTGTATTTCCTTCATGATTCTCTTTGCTATGGCCCAGAAAAGATTGAGAACTCTGGTGTTTGTTGTGTTTTCCCTTTGGTTATACCTTCTCTATTCAGGGAGGAAATAAAATTTTTATTAAAAAGGAGCATGTGCAATGAATATGAATTTTTTTCAGAAAAAATGGTATTCTCTGCATGATTACTATTATATTTCTCTCATTTATTTGATAATTGTGTTAATTCTTCTCTTCAGGATATTCCCTCAAAGGAGCCCCTCAAAAAGCATGCAGTTTTGAACAACATGTAGAAAAAAAAAGAAATGAATACTTTAATTTGTATTAATTTAAATAATAATTAGTCTGAAACTCCACTACATACCAGGGAATTATATTTGAACACATAGTTAATTTCACAGATAGAGTAATTTCAAAGCATCATTTAAAAGTACACCTGTATACATTGATGGGCATATTACCCCATTTTTCTGGTTCTCAGAGAACAGGAATTTTCTTTAAGTAGCTAAAATTTTATTCTAAAAAATGAGATTGTAATCAATATGCTTTATTATTTATAAAGTCTTGACTGTTTAGGGTGCAGTTAACTATATTTGTTGTGCATACTCTCATACATATGTACATTTGGTCTGCTAGTATGCATACACAAACACACATACACACTGCATACACATACATGCTATTCATTATTTAATGGAGAAAAACATGACTTAAGGATTGAAAGACTGACCCATGCTTTGCTCTCAGCAATGTGTCCATTGAACTGAAATCATGATATGAAGGAAAAGTCTTAGGATGAGACAGAATCAGAGATTGCTTTGTCTTCAGCAATATCCACTAGGAATTTAATGTACAAGCTCGCTGATTTTCTGGGCAACAAAAAGGACTGCACTATGCAAAGTAAATTTCATTCCATAGCCCTGTAAGGACTTTTGGGAATCTGTACTTCGGTGAGTTGTTTGTATTCTTTTCAAGGGAAGAATAAAAATTTATTTCTGGGATAGGTCCAATTGACTTTAATTCTCAAAGGTATATATGACCTAAGTATGGTAACTAACCATTGCTTGAGAGGAAGAACAGCTGTAAAAATATCAAGGAAAACAATTATGCTTAAGAAAATAACTAGAATGTATGTGTAAAATTTAAAAAGAAAGCGACACTAGGGAAACAAACCTGGATGTATCTTGAGAAAGTTTTCATTATCTGTTAGGGAGAAGCCCTGGCTTTCTTCACTTCTGATATCTCCACTTTTACCTGAAGGATGTTCTGTTTGTCCCAATGTTGTATTATTTGTAAAAAAAAAATGTCCTTGACTCAATTGCCATTATCATTGTCTTGTTCACTTTTTGTGGTCAGTAAGGCTAACCTTTGGACCAATTTCTTGTGGAATTTATTTACATTACTAATCCTGCTTAAAAATTTTTCTTTTTAATTTTATGGATATGTATAATAGTGAAATACCTAATAAATATTGTGAAAATTGAAAATGTAATATACTTATATTTAATTTGACTCATTTATTAACATTATATTTATTTATAATTTTTAATGTGAGATATGATGACAATATAGATTGACACCAGAGTTCTCAATATTTTCTGGGCCATAGCAAAGACAATCATAAAGGAAATACACTTGTGGGAATTGGGGTCTTATTAATAAAAGATCCAATGATGCCATGATTCATAAATATAGAATGTAATTGTATCAATAAACTAATTTAATTAAAATTATTTTGCAGTTTAATTAATGGTTTCATTAATCAAAATCTAAACTACATATTGAATCTCATTCTGATTATATATTGAACGTTATTTGATACAAGTCTTGACTGTTTGATGGAGTGTGTTCTGAAAAATAAGACAACCAAAATAAACTTACATTTGTGTTTCTTATAGATGAACTAGCACTGTTATTATATGTGTATGCATATATCTTAGAATGCATACAAATATGTATAATATTAAGCATACTGCAAACTGATCTAGTTTTAAAGATGTTGACACTGGTTTTAAGAGATAAAGATTTAAAAAAAAAACCTTGCATCCTAAATTTGTGAAATGTAGTATTACTTGCAATGATTTCTTATAAGTTGTATTGATGTAAAAATATTTAAACTTATTACACATACCACTGGCAGCTATAGACCACACATTTTTATGGTGCAAAACCATAGAAGAAATTGTTTTCTATAAGCCTTGGCTGAGCTGTGCTGACACTGCATCTGTTCTTGGATATAATCAGGCAGTGGAATCCCAGCTCTGTTTTACATATGCACAAATACTTCTTTTGAGCTGTTTCTGCTCTCTGGAGATTTTAAAAGGTCAGATGTAATCAGATCCCTTAGAAGATGACTATCTGTCATAATAATTGTCTTGAGTTCTCATACATAGACAATCATACACAATATTAATGTGACATTTGAACCAATGGCTCCTGACCCAAAGAACTGTAGCTTTATAAGTAGACACATCAAATCTTGAAATATTATGGAGTAGCTTTTATCTGACTGAATATTTGGAGTAAATCACTAAAGTATTTGAAAATTATCTTTCCTCATTGGATAGGATGCATTTCATTTAATTGTGTATTATTGTATTACCCCTTGAAAATTGACTCAGTCAATTTTAAAAGAGTAAATGAACTCTTCCTTTGTTTCCTTTTTTGTTTTGTTCCAGCTTTATTTAAGTAAAATTGACAAACACATTTTACCTTATTTGTGGCTCCTAGCTCTAAGTTTTTAGCACATATAATCATATGTAATTACAGAAGCTAGAAAACTAGAAAGGGACCAGGGAAAGGAAGAGTAAAAGAAGCTCTAGAGAGGTGTGTATTAGGACATGAGTGCTATGTTTGGGGGAAGGGGGAAATTATGCATGGGGGAACTAGAGAGGGAGTAGGGAATGTCATACAGAGGGAAAGGGAAGAAAGGAATATAAATAACACTAAATATGTCTTTAAAATAAACAAGGAAATATTTTTAAAACTTACTGATTTGTAGCTAGAGTTTTCCTGCCTTGTACACAGTCAGGACAAATCTCTGTCACCCGCCAGTCCCAACCAGCTGCTCAGACCCAACCAAGTAAACACAGAGACTTGCATTGCTTATAAACTGTATGACCGTGCCAGGCTTCTTGTTATCTAGTTCTTATATCTTAAATTAATCCATTTCCATAAATCTATACCTTGCTCACATGGCTCGTGGCTTACCGGCGTCTTCACATGCTGCTTGTCATGGCGGCGACTGGCAGTGACTCCTTCTGCCTTCCTGTTCTTTCTTTTCTCCTCTCTGTTACTCCTGCCTATACTTCCTGCCTAGCCACTGGCCAATCAGTGTTTTATTTATTGACCAATCAGAGCAACAGATTTGACATACAGACCATCCTACAGCACTGATTTATAATAGAAATGAAGTTTTACCATACAAAGTAATATTTCTCCTCACACAAGAATTATAGACTATCTACTAAACACCCTATGCCAGGCACAAGACACCTCCTTTCGAGTTGTTGGTTAAAAGGGTCCCAAGATACTCCTTAAACAATATTTGATATTGCCATTGCCCTTGGTTACCTCCAGGAACCTGAAGGTAATTCCCTATTGCAGAAGATACCACATACTTTGGACACAGGACATAGAGGAATCAAGATGGAAATGATCTGGAAACTTTTTCCTTGATAACTATTTATCATGGTATTGAAAGGAGATGTTTCAGCTGCCAAGGGAGAAAATCAACCAATAATTTTACGCAGATAAAGCCAACAATTCACAAAAATGACTGGCCCTGAAAGATACACCATTGGTGCAGTGGTAGCACTTTTTACTTTGGGAATAACCAACAGCTTTCTAGTTGGACCTAAGTCTTACTCAGTAGGAGGGATTCCATGCCTATTACTGTAAATATATCTATCTACACATAGCTGAAGAGGTCATAGACTCTAGAGAAGAACCTACTACTGCCATTTTACTAAAACAATATAATTTCTTACTGTATTCTAAATACTTATCCTTATATACAGGAGTCTAACTCTCATATCTCATAGAAGAAGCTTCTTTTTGCCACAGATAGCAGCCATTACAGAGATCTACAAAGTGGTAAAAATCACAGAAAATAACTAACTCTGGAATGCCTGGCCCCAATTATGCCTGCCATCGATGATATTCCTAAGGCTCAGAGAATATCATGGGAAATGGTCCAAAATGCTTTTAAGAACAAGACAATCAGAATGCTTGATGCTTGATATGGTCTACCAGACATGACCAGGAAGCTGCACCCATGAAATTTCAACCATATGCTTGCCTAAACAAGACTTACATTACTACAACACAGGTCAATATGTCACTGTGGTAGGGTGAGGATCATGTGGGATCCGCCTCTAAATGAAGAGCTATAGGCAATCAATGGATGCTGGCAGAGGGAGAATCAAGTTTTCTACAGAGTCAATCCCATGATAAATTACCCAATCTCAAGTGGTCAGCTCTGTACATACAGGCATGCTGCATACTAACAACACTAAATAAATATAGTAGGTTGTATACACATATACAAGCATATAAGACAATAATAGTTATGGAAGAAATGGTCATGGATTTGAGAAGTAGGGAGTCACAGGAGGAGTTGAAAGAGGTAGAGGGAAATTTTGAAATTATATAAATACAAAAGATATGTTAAATTGTCAACAAATTCAAAAATTAAAAATCTTATATAAATTACAAAAAAGGATAACTTATATAAAAGAAAAAATTATTTTGTCTCAGAGTTCCAGAAACTTGATTCCATTATCTGCTGGTTCATGCTATAGGCCTGTGTTAAGCCTGAATATAGTTGCAGAATCATGTAGCAGAAGCTTTTCACCTCATTGGAAACAGAAAGAGTATGAAAATGGTCGAGGAACTACATGATTCCCCAGTCAACTGTTTCCTTCAAGTAGGCTACACCTCCCAATACTGCCATGTTTTGATTATATCCTTTTATTAGTAGTGAGTTTTAATAATTCAGTCTCCTTTTAATAGTGTCAGCAATTTGAACCACCATTAAACATATATGCTCTCTGAAGAGTAAATTCCTATCCCAAAGTAGAATTACATTATCCAAAAGTGAATTATTGAGTGCTCATCCTAAAGAGGAATGGTAAATAACTACCTAAAACTAACTTATGGAAAAAAATTCTTTCTGATTTTCACTAAATACTATAAAACTTTTTGGGAAACTTTTAGGTTACATAGAAATTCACACACTAGTTATCATGACTTAATTAATAGATTACTTTTACATATTTTTATTAAACATGACCAGAATGTTTTTGGTGAAACACTGCCTAGTTATAATGGAAAACAGTAGGTTATCTCATGAGGTTCCTTCCCGACTATATGCTCTATCTTTAAGATACATCTGTGTATTAGAAATAAACATGAAATTAAGAAAGCCCATGAATCAGTAACTTATACGTGACCTTATCTTGAGAGCACAATGCAATTATTCTATAAAATTTTAAGTAATATCTTCTTTAATCTGGTCAAAACAGTAATGTATTTAAGTTTCTTGGTTTTCACCTACTTTATTCAGGAATGATAATGTAGTTTTTAATATCCTGTTTATTGATGTTTTATATTTTGCCTTACATTTTAGTTAATTGACTAGGAATAACAAATGCTACTAAAAGTTGATTATTGAAATCATAAGCTTATTTGTATTTTCAGATTTGGTATTTATATGTAAATATTTCATTGGTTGAAATTTATTATATGCCATATAGATTTTGCAAATATTTAAAATGATATCTTTAAAACAAGCTGGAGAGTATTTAAAGATCCTCTTTGACAAGATGCTTTTTTATATTATTTAATGCATGTATACAGACATTTAAAAGCATTTATTATTACTATTTTATATGTGTATGGGTGTTTTGCAAATATATGCCTATGCAAGTGTTTGTGTCTGGGGTGTGCAGAGGCCAGAAGATGACATATCCCCTTAAACTAGAGTTATGGATGATTGTGTGTTTCCATGTGGGTGTTGGGAATTGAACTTAGGTCCTCTAGAAGAACAACGACTGCTCTTAACCACTGAGTCAACTTTTCAGCCTTCTTTTGCAAACAGTTTTATTCAGTACAATTGTGTAAATGCCCAGTTTACTGATAACAATAAGAATATGTTGTAAGTATTTCTGTAGCCTGACATATTAATAAAATCCTAGCTGTATCCTAATGGAAGTAGTGTCCTTTAGTTTCAAATGTCCTGGGCATAAGCTGGATGTAGCTCTTTGTTCTTAGTGTAACAAGAAATTTCCACTTGAATTCTAGATTGTTTTTTCTAACTTGATGTGATGGTTTGAAAAAAATGGCTCCCATAGGCTCATAGGGAGATGCACTATTAGGATGTGTGACCTTGCTGGAGTAGGTGTGGTATTGTTGGAGGAAGTGTGTCACTGGGGGTGGGCTTTAAGGTTTCATATGTTAAAGCTAGGCTCAGTGTGTCTCAGCCCCTTCCTGCTGCCTGCAGACCCAGATGTAGAACTCTCAGCAACCTCTTCAGCACCATGTTTGCCTGCATTCCACCATGCTTCCTGCCATTTGATAACGGACTAAACCTCTTGTTGCTGTGGTCATGGTGTCTCGTTGCAGCAGTAGAAACCCTAAGAGAGTCCTCCCAAATTAAATAAAAACAATAAACAACAACAAATACACATGCTGTAAGGAAAGAGAGTAATTGCAAAGAAGACAGGATTCAGCAGAAGTGGAAAGGGATGAGAGAAGGTAATGAAAAGTGAAAATGACCAAAACATATTACATAAATATCTGAAATTTCCAAAAAATTAAAAAACTTATATAAACATGAAAAATACTTTGGGAAATGATATTGGATGGATGATAATGAAGTAAATGATTTTTGAACATCTGTTATTTTGTATAATTTGAAATAGTTTGGGATATGTAGTAATTAATCACAAAATAAGATAATTGGGAAATGAAAATATCCATGCAACCTAAGTAAAAAGTGTAAACTATAATTAATAAAATGAATCTGAGATTGCTTTGTTTTTGGAGAAAGTTTGACAGTCTCATACAAATATATAATACATTCTGATTATTTCACTCACCCACACACATCCTCTCTTATTTCCTTCCCATCCTAGCAAATCTCCCTCTCATGTTACAAATCTCTTTCCTATATCCACAATTTTTTTGTTTTGTGTTTTACAGAGTTTAACTAGGACCCTCACTGTAATTCTTGGCTTGCAACTATTAATTAGAGCGTGGTAGGCTCACAGTGGCTACACTATTGAATCATATGACTCCTCATCTCTCAGAATCTTTTAGTTGCCAATAAATCAGCAGTAAGTGGTAGCATCTTATGAACCTCTTTCCCATTCATAGCTGACTGTTAAGAGGTGCCAGCTTGTGTAGGAGAAATGCTAGGAAAAAAAGATGCTATGATTGTGTTATGCTTACAAAAAAACATTTTGGATAATGCCCTTCTCTTTATCTGCCCACCTCTTACATTCTTTCCACTTTCAGATCTTTTGCAATGTTCTCTGAGCCATATGGGGTTGTATAAATGTGTTGTTTCAGGCTGAGCTTCAACCATCTCTTTGTTCTCAGCATCTTAGGTAGCATGAGTCTCTATATTCATCTCCAACTACTGCAAGTGGTGATTTGTCTAATTAAGGCTGAGGGTCGCCTCTGTCTATATCTAAACACAGATATTTAAAAGGAAGTTTGATAGTATGTCAATTCGTTGGGGCAACAATAGGTTCCCTGCTAAGGCCTAATAACTCTTCAGCCATGAGTTTTGGAGAGAGGTTACAGTTTTAGGAATAGATTTCTTATTATAGAGTGTGCCTACAATGCAATTAAGGAGTGATTGGTTAGTTCCTATAGCCTTTGTGTTACTACTGAAACAAAGGGCACATCTTGCCTGGCCCATTTTTGCCTGGAAGGTTTGTATATAGTTCAGAGTACACATTTTGTAACATTGTTGAAGCCTTTTTTTTTCCTGCCTGAATAGCAGTATTCAGGAAAGTACTAGTATGATGAGAGCTAGCTAGCAATGTGGAAG
Source organism: Peromyscus californicus insignis (assembly GCF_007827085.1). Lineage (NCBI taxonomy): Eukaryota > Metazoa > Chordata > Mammalia > Rodentia > Cricetidae > Peromyscus > Peromyscus californicus. Next base: position 69,970,880 of record NW_026294391.1, on the reverse strand, counting down.
CTTCAAGCTTACTTCTCTATTTTTTGTATCTTACATTAAAAAAAGTGATATCCTAGCAACATGATTTTACAGTGTTGTTTTAAATAGTTGTGTTGAACAGTAAAGAGTAATGAAAAGAGCCTGAATTGATTTGGGGTCCTCTAACAACTTCCTCATCAACAACTCCTGTGCCAGTATCGTACACCTGGCACTGAGATTTTTGTTTAGTGATCCATTACTTCAAGAGCCAGCATTATCTAGTCTTTTGAGCTATCTACTTTCAAATTCTCTGTTCTGATAATTAATTAGGACATCAGATTCTAGGTTTCCAAATTATTTTCTTATGCTCCTTTCATTTTTATTAGCCTCCTTCCCTTTTTCTCACCTCCTCCACCCCATGATATCTCTCACATTTTTAGCTTGTCTACCTGCAACATTCTATATGCTACCAAGCTGAATTCCTTAAGTCATATCTCCACTGTCTCCTTTCTAGTTTTCAGGGTTTTTGAAGTACTCCAAGTTAAACACACAAAACTAAGAATCACATGCTATATTCATATTTCTGAGTCTGGGTTACCTCATTCTTATTTTTTTAAGTTCCATCCACTTACCTGAAAAGTTCATGGTTTCACTTTTCTTTACAGCTGAGTACTATTCTATTGAGTATATTTACATTTATCAGTCACATTTTCTTAATCCACTCATCAGGTGATTGGCAGCTAGGCTTATTTCATAGCTATTATGGATAGAACTGCTATGAACACAGATATACAAGTGTCTTTGTAGTAAGATATACATTCTTTAGTGTGTATGCCCAGGAGTGGTATGTCTATGCCATCTAATAGATCTCTAAGTACTTAGATAAACCTCCAGAGGAATTTCCAAAGTGAGAGAAGCAGACACCCAACACAGATAGAGTAAAATATTTGTGCTAGTAATAAGGTCTTAAATAAGGAAAAGCTCATATGATGAGTGAGGGTTTTATGCATGTTTGTAGGGAATTCAACAAATCTTTGATTTAAGTTTTTATCTAAATAAAAACTGTGTATCTCTTGGAATTGAAATACTGAAAACATATCTTTTATTTGAAAGTGGTAGTTATCTAAATGGGAGAAAACTTTCTTAATTTTATACAATAGAGGTGTTTTTGATAGTTTCATAATCAACAGGAAATAGATTTTCACTTCACACATGCACATAAACATACATACATACACACACACACACACACACACACACACACACACACACAGAACTAAGTTTTCTTTTTGTGCTTCAGTTTCCTCGGTAGTAAAGAGGAAAAATTAATAATATAAATTCAGTAAAATCATTGTGAAAATTAACTTAGATAATTCACATTAAATATTTAGCATAGTACTTAGTAATTGGTAAACAACTCTGTTAAATATAAACTATTATTATACTCTTTTCAATAAAAGTCATTTGTATGCATATTGTTTTAGTCATTTCTTGATATAATTGTCAATTGCTGAGAGTTTTAACATAATATTTTTCTATGAGGAAGGTACTAAAAATATTAAATTTTCTTTTAAAAAATATATAAGTATATAGAACAAGATAAAAGTATTTGAATATAATATTTACAAAGATACACAACATAGGACAGTATGACCTATCAATAAAATAATAACAACAATAGCAATAATAATAATTGAAAATACAACTACTAATTAACAGGATATGGTATTATTTGCCTCAGAGAGTAATAGTATCTCTTTAGTATAGAAACTTTAAGATATGAATTTTTAAAATATTTATGTATATGTATGCTAACTATTCACCAACTTTTTAGTCTATTAAAACTATTGAAAATCAAACACTTGCCAATAATATTTAAAAGCTGCTAAAGGCCTATTATTGAAAAAGCTTGTGTTATAATATTGTGAAGTGAACTTTTAATCTAACTTACTTAGCATGACTAAAAAAGGAAGAGCTTTGTCCTCTTTAAACTTAAGAATTATTTTATTTTTATTACATGTAAGTGTGTGTATCTATGTGTAGGTATGTGCATGCAAATGAAGATACCCTAGAAGGCCAGGAGAATATTTTGGGTACCCGGATGCTGGCGTAAGTGTTTATGAGTTGCGTACTGTGGGTGCTGGGAACTAAACTCCAGTCCTTTCAAAGAGCATCAAGTATTCTTAAATGGTGAGCCATCTCTTTCATCCTTTAAACTATTAAGATATTTTTACATTAATAAAATGCAGTTAGTAATATAAGATTTGTAAGTTAAATAATAATCAAAATCACAAATGGCAAAATTTTCATATGTCATATTTTGCTATTGGCTAATAATAAGCTGAACTTTCCTTAAATGCAAATTTTTTGTCGTGTAGCACTGCAAAGCTTCTGAACAAATGAAATGACTGGAAGCCCAAGGAAATAGTTTGTGGAACCAGGTGACTAGTACAAATAGAACTTGTAGTTCAACAAGGAAAGTGGCTATTTTCAGAATTCCCCCCCATATGCCTACGGCTTTGCCAGTCAGATGTACTTTCAGAACTGGAAAGAAATATTATCTCTTCATAACTTTACTCTTACATGCTCTAATTCCAAGTTCACTCCTCAAAGTATTTTTTGATGCTACAGATTTGTTACCTTCCTTATGTTACTTTCACTTTTTTTTTCCTTTAGAAAGATTCTCATGACTCCAAGAATGGTCCTAGAATAAATATTGGTCCTCAAGCAGAGTACAGACTAAGGGTAGACAGATACAGTAGAGATATTTGGATCTTTATTCTGTACAGTTAGAAGATCTATAGCACTATTGGGGAAGAGCAGACACAAATATAATTTACCAAACCCCAAAGAAAAAGATGTTTATAGTGTATTGAGATTTGAGACTGTTAATAAAGAAGAGAGGGTTTTTAATATTAAGTGCAAAGTTTTGTATTTTAATGTCTCAACTCAGTGTATTCAAAGCTAATCTGGAAATTTAAATGTATGACTCAAATCAGGTAGATTATGTAGTCTACAAATCAAATGACTATTAATGCATCCAATTGTATGTTTACTCAGCTTGTGAGCCCATTATTACTCATATACCATTGTTTTAAAACACAGAAAATCAAATTTACTCTCTATCTATATCTGAATACATAATCCATATTTGATATCCATTGTACAATTGGTACCTGAAATGATGATCAAAAATAATTCCAGGTTTTTTCAACACATTCATTAAGAGTTCTCTGCTTTCATGACATTTTCATATACAGGATCAATGAAGTAGGACACATGGTAGAGAAATTACTTAAATACTGATTGAGCTTAGGTTACAAATCAGAATGATTCTGGATGCTCTTGTACCACTTCCAAAAGAATGTTGTCTGCATGACAACCAGAGTTTAGGTGTTAGCTTTTATGGAAACATTGAAGATGAGAAAATTTACTATTTCCTATTACTCTGTTTATTTTCATTCATATTAAGATTTTCTCTAAAAAGTTTTTGCTCAAATGTTTTTTCATATTGTATCTTTGTTATTCCTTAATATTTAGTTCAAAACATTGTCACCTCTCTATAAATCTCTGCTATTCTCAAAAGACTTCTTCACTCTAGTGTTCTTCATTTCATTTATTCACATAGCTACTTCAAATAATATTTGTCACATACTTAAATGATTGCTATATATAGTCAGTCCTTGACATCCACAGATTTTATGCTTACGAATGCTGTGGAATAATGCTTTTGTACACTGTTTTAATAAAAACACTCATTGTCCAGTAGCCAGGCAGGAAATTTAGGCGGGATAAGCAGACAAGGAAAATTCTGGGAAGAGGAACGCTGAGTCAGGAGTCACCAGTCAGACACAGAGGAAACAAGATGTGAAGGCAGAACTGAAAAAAGGTGCCAAGCCACATGGCTAAACATAAATAAGAATTATGGGTTAATTTAAGTGTAAGAGCTAGTCAGTAATAAGCTTGAGTTAATGGCCATATAGTTCATAAATAATATAAGCCTCTATGTGTTTACTTGGATCCGAGTGGCTGCAGGACTGATGGGTGAGAGAGATTCGTCCTGTCCAAGGGGCAGGTGGGACACAGGAAAACTTTCAGCTACATATGTATTCAGCCAATTACAAATAAAAAAAATGCTTTTAAATTTTACATATGGAACATGCACATAATTTTATGTTATTATCCTCTAAACAATATAGTAAGCATCTATTTACAGGTAATCTAGGGATAGTTAAAGAGGGGATATTTAGTATGTTCCCTAAAAATACTGCACATTTTACAAAAAGGTGGTAGCATGCATACTTTATGGTATCTATTGTATTTACTGGGAACAATCTAACACAAATATTGAAGAGTCCATATCAGATGTGAAATTTTATTATAACATGCAAATCTCCATCTTTTCTTCCAATGAAGTGTGTCCAATTGTAGTCTTATTTTCATTAGCTAGTTATAAGATCAAAAATGTAATATGATACACTTTCAATAAGTGACCTTCCACAGCAAAAGGTATTACAGTTCAATTCACTCAACTATTATACTACTTAATAATCTAGCTGTAGGTAGAAAGGCATAATTTTTTTTAGATTTTCATATTAATACATACAATTATAAAATTAAAACATCATTAATAGTAAATTTTTATTAGCTCTGGGTTTGTAATTTGTTCTGTGTTTATTTGGTTCTTCAAAATTGAGATTCTTCTAAAAATCAGGATTCAGAAGCTCAGTGGTCAGTAAAAGACATTTTTCAGTAGAACTACCTTAACTATCCAAACACTAGTGATAGTGAAGTTTTGACTGGATTTCCTTTTATTATGAAGTATTTGGAAGTGACATATTCTATTAACAAAAAAGAATTTACTTTTATCACTATAAAATATTAACTCATGGGAAAAACAATTAAGCCTAATTTAATTATACAAAATTGTAATTAAAATACATACATACACATAATTTTAAAATAGTTCATTAAACTTTAAAAATTGAATTCATTGTTTGTGAAATAACATCATTAAAGTAAATCTAATGTGTCACAGAGCAATGAAGTTGGTTTACTTTCTTATCTTCCTTTCTTTTATTTCTGTGATTGATAGTTGTCATTGATATCTTTCAAAAGTTAGGGAATTGATCCTAGTCAAAATCACAAAATGACATTTTGGAAACATAGTAGAACAAATGCTGTCATATCCAAATTACCTAAGATATCTGTTTAAAATGTTTATAGTCAAAACTTAATTTGTTCATTTTCAGAAAATTCAAGATCCTTGGAACTGTTCTTTGGCAATAACTTGGGTGCCATGATCTAGGAAATTTAGGAATTAGAATAACAGCAAAAGAAAACTGATCAATATCTCACATGTTCATTCTAGTCTTCCTGACTGTACTTTCTCCTAGTGTCATTAAGAATGATTAGGTCTTTTTACTTATGTTTAGTCTTCAAAATTCTTCCAGAATATGCTATATTATACCAAGACAAGCTACCCCTGTCTCTGTCTCTTCCATCCTGGTGGATGGTTTCGTTTTCTTCCTTAGAGTACTGCCTTTACTTGTCCTTATATAAAACCCTACATGTTTATCTGGGAACATCATCTGGCTATTATACTATATATACTCTCCTTTATTTTCTAGTTTATTCATTTATGACCACTACATATGGATAAAAAGTTAACGATTAAATTTATTTCACATTTTCTCCTTAGGGTATAGATTTATAGACTCCTTCGAAGTGGTATCATTGTGCAATATTTCATTTGTAAACAAGCTGGAGAATATATTAAATAAGTAGGTATTGTCCCTTGCTTTAAGGGTTCATAGTCTAATATGATTCTACATGGTTATCATGAAGATATGCACTGCATGTTAGTTTAAATAAGTACCAATTATCATCATACTACCTTCCATTTATCTTTGTACATGTCATATTTCTACCATGAAGACACAACTCAGCAATACATAACATGGGTTAAATGATTATGGGCTAACTTTACAAAGTAATATTTACTAGTTAAATAACTTTGATTATATTATTTAGATGTGACTCAATTTCTTCTTCTCTGATGTTTGATAAGCTCTAAAATCATCATAAGATTGTTACTGAAAATCATTAGTAGTACAAATAAAAGTGTTTGAAATAGGCTTTAATATTCCACATTAATAAACCATGTGAACATTACCTCTAAGAGCAGTGATTCTTTAAGATACAACGATGACAATTCTGGTGGAGAAACTTAATCAAAACCTGAGACTTGGCCGGGCGGTGGTGGCGCACGCCTTTAATCCCAGCACTCGGGAGGCAGAGCCAGGTGGATCTCTGTGAGTTCGAGGCCAGCCTGGGCTACCAAGTGAGTTCCAGGAAAGGCACAAAGCTACACAGAGAAACCCTGTCTCGAAAAACCAAAAAAAAAAAAAAAACAAAACTGAGAATTAACAATTCTTTGCTCATTTTATCTCTATACTCTCTCTTCAAGGGGCCATCTTTCTCAGTTACCTTCATAGTCTCTTCTATCTACAAGCTACTTCCTTCACATATATCTGAAATAGGGACAGATTGCTTTGGATTACTTCATTGTTGCAAACATATTGTTTGATTATTTTGCTTAAATCCCCATTTCCTATCATCATGCAAACTCTTTGAGATGAATAACTAATTCTATTTATCTTTACCACCCCAGAGACCAGAATGATAGTTGACATGAGCTCAATATTTCACATAAGCTTGAGTAAATTATCAAATGTCACAGGAATTTAAACTTGAGCAGTAATGTTGAAATTGAGTATCTAGTTCCTTCTGCACATGAACTTTATAATGAAAATTCTTCCTTGGAAATTATGAGTAATAGTGACAATGTTGAACCTTCTATAAAAAGAAAACATTTGTGATTTAAAGATGGCAGTTGCATAAAGTAAATTAAAGCATTCTTGGAGTTTTGAATTTAAGAACACACAAATTTGAAAAAGTCAAACAGAAACATGAAAGAGAAATTACAGATTCTTACAACACAATATAATGGTCTCTATTTGATATTTGTAGTGAAGCCAATTTTATTAAAATTATAAATGACATCCATAATAATTAGACATAAAAATAAAATTGTCAAAATTGAAGTGTGTATCACATTTTTTCAAGAATCTGAGTATACAATATTCTAGCCTCTGTATTTAGTGGCTGTTCTGTTCTCTGACCCCCGATAAGTTTATTAGGGTGCACAATATTTTGGGGAACACAATACCACCACATTTCCCCTTTTTTTGCTCAGTGGTAGAGTGCTTGCCTAGCAAGCACAAGACCCTGGGTTCGGTCCTCAGCTCTGAAAAAAAAAAAAAAGCTTATAACTAATACAAGAAAAACTATCCAATATGTATATATAATATATACAGTCAAGAATTACATTAATGATGTCTAGTCCATTAACATTTGACAGATTCAGATAAAAACTCCATTATACCATTATATATATTAACAATGTCCAGTCCAGTAACATTTGATAAACTCAGACAAAAAAAATTCATTACTTATTCCATTTAAAACAAGTAGTTTCCTTATGGTGATATTTTATTTGTATTAAAATGTTATTTGTAGGTTAATAAATAAAGTTGCCTGGGGGTCAGAGCTATTAGCAACCCACAGGAAAGCAGGGCAGTGGTGGTGTACTCTTGTAGTCTCAGCACTTGGTGGGCAGAGCTGGGTAAGTCTCTGTGTGTTCAGGGATACAGCCATTATTGGATACACATGCCTTTAATCAATACCAATCATGGAAAACCTGGAGGCCTATACAGACAGGCCGTGAGGAGGCAGTCATGTGGTTGGGTTTGCAACCAATGAGAAGGCAGAACAGGAACTCTATATAAAGACTTTAACACAGGGGTAGCTCTGGTTCGGAGAGGTAGGACCACCGCAGGAGGAAGGGTAGGGTTTTAGCTCTTGGCTCTGACCTCTTGGCTTTCTTCTTTGCATTGGTTCTGTGTTTCTTGTTTGATGAGAAGGTTGGTTACATCTACAGTTCCTTTTTAAAAGTAGATTCAAAATTTGACCTTTTTATCTTATAATATTCATATTCTCTTTTTTCTTTTCATAAAATTTCAATAATCTACTGTAGCTTAAGTTTTCCTGCCTGGCCCACAGTCAGGACAAATCTCTGACACCCGCCAGTCCCACAGCCATTCAGACCCAACCAAATAAACACAGAGACTTATATTGGTTACAAACTGTATGGCCGTGGCAGGCTTCTTGCTAACTGTTTTTACAGCTTAAATTAATCCATTTCCATTAATCTATACCTTGCAACATGGCTCGTGGCTTACCGGCATCTTCACATGCGACTTGTCATCATGGTGGCTGGCAGTGTCTCTCTGACTCAGCCTTCCACTTTCCAGCTCTATTCTCCTCCTTGTCCCGCCTATACTTCCTGCCTGGCCACGGGCCAATCAGTGATTTATTTATTGACCAATCAGCAACACATTTGACATACAGACTATCCCACAGCAATCTACCTTTTGTCAATTTTATATCTTCCCCTTTTTCTTTTTAGTTTAGATTCAATGATCTACCCACTTATCCTATTATTTCTTTATCTTCTTTCTCAGAGTAGATTCAGTGATCTACCTCATATCTATAGTCTCTTCTTTCTTTTTCCTTTTTTTAAACAAAACCTCTGAATCTAATCTCCATGTTCAGCTTTTTTCCTGACCATTAACAATTAACAACTTGTATCTAACCATTGTAAACAATGACAATATCCAAAACTCATTAAACGACCAAAAATCTCCCATCCCACCTCTTGGGAATGTGGGCATAATTTTCTAAATATTACTTCCTGCTTTCTAGGGGTGAAGATATCTTTAGGGGATCCTAAGAAGAAAATTTTGGGATTAATTTTCGAGTCCTGTATCATTTGTCCAGTCGCTGCATAATGAGAAAGTGCAGGGATTGTTTCAAGTCCTTGTTCAAGTAGCCTGTCAGGCTGGATCATCTCAGCTAGCCATCTCAAAATTATCCTGAGCAGTTTGTATTCCAAAGTCAATCTTTTGGTGTTATTAATAGGCTTAATGGCTTTACCATAGTCCATGTGGAATCATTGTTGTGGGGTCCTATCATCCTTTTGAAGATTTCAAAGTTGCTGTTAGGTGTGGTCATGGTTCCCTGCAGAATTTTTTTTCTTTGTGCCTCCTCTGTGATTTGGAGCAATCACAGTCTGATAAATGCCTGTCTCTTGGAATCATGAATGTTCTTCCCTAGAAGAGAAAATCTTCACAGCAATTTCTCCCTACCATTTTTCTTGCCAAAATTTTCCAAACTGACCTTTGTCGATGCTTTCTTGAAGCAAGATGGTACTGGCAATTCTTCTCTTAACAAGCAGCAGTAAACCCTTTGTCCCAGATAGCAGCATCATTGCAGTCACCAACAGGATGAGAAGAAGCCAGCAACTTGGAGCAGCAGCTACTGCCTCCATGGTCCCACCACTTTTTGTGGCTCGGCCCCGGCCAAAGTTTCTCCTAGGTTGGCCTCAAACTCGGGATCCTCCTGCCTCTGCCTTCTTCAGTAAATCCAACCAGTGTGCCACCACAACTGGCTGAGTGTAGCTTGGGTCTGAGCTGGGGCCCACAAGGCCACAGGCAAGGGCTTTTTCGTGAATTCGTACCATGAACACGAACGTTGGGCGCCAGATATAGCACGAATCTTAAAAGGTCTTATTAATAAAATCTAACCTGGAGCCAGTTATTGTGGTGAATGCTGGAAGATCAGAGAAGGAGAACAAGCCACAGCTTCCTCACCTCACAATCCTGTTTCCTCAGCTGATCCTGTTTCCTCAGACTGGAAGCCTATGTGTCCTTATCCAAATGGATCTCAGCTGAATTGCTTCTCAAAAGCCTGAAAGCTTAACCAGCTTAGTTCCTGGTTTTCATACCTTATATACCTTTCTGCTTTTTGTCTTCACTTCCTGGGATTAAAGGCATGTGTCACCATTCCTGGCTGTTTCCAATGTGGCCGTGAACTCACAGAGATCCAGATCCAGAGGATATCTGCCTCTGGAATGCTAGGATTAAAGGCATGAGTGCCACCATTTTCTAGCCTCTGTATCTAGGCGCTGTTCTGTTCTCTGACCCCAGATAAGTTTATTAGGGTGCACAATATTTTGGGGAACACAATACCACCACTAAATGTCCTTGGGTTTACATTCTAAAATGTATCTCCAAAAGATGATTGATGATCAATGACAATGTCAGTTCAGGACTTGTTTCCTATATTAACAGAAAAAAAGTCACCCAGAATTTCATGAAATTCAGATATTTGTGACTTTCCATCACTCATTCATTAATCTACCAAATCTGCCTACAGCTATGATTTTGAAGAAAATAAATAGGAAATTGGTCACGAAGTAAGCATGTGAAGTGTACCATTCATAAATTTTAATTTGTTATTGAAACAGAATCATGGTCTATTGGATAGGCAGCCCTTAGAGTGCTTTGTACCCAAAGGGACATTGAACTTGGGGCAAGCATCCTTCCCCTGCCTCTGGAATGCTGAGTTTCCAGGCCTGTGACACTGTATCTGGCAGTTTTTTTGTTTTGCTCTAGTTATCAGGCTAGCTTGGACAGACTGTAAAATTTGCTTTAACTAGACCAAGTCTAGCCTTGAATTTGTGGAAGTCTTCTGTTGTTTTCAGTTTCAGGGCCTCACGATTCCACAGCAAGCTGGCAATTTTAGGACCCAGGGGAGAACAGAGGCTAGGGAGTCAAAAGGTTGTGAGTATTTATGATCAAGAAACTACTCAGAAAGCCTATGTCCAGGGCAGCTTGTTTATTGGGGTGACAGGCTAGTTAATATATAGATTGAAGACAAAGGAACAAGCAAAATACACCTAATTTGCATACATGGCTTGGATTGAGGGCAGGAAGTCCTTATCAGTTCAAATATCAAGGAAAACCCCAGCAGAAGGAAATGGAGAGAGCAGAGGGAGTATGCAGAACAGGAAGTGCAGCAGAGGTAGCATATCCCTTAGGTATCAGCTAACAGGTTGCTAGCAAAATAACATATGTTGGCACCAGCTTTCTGACAGGGAGGGAAAGAATTGCTGCTTTTGAAATGATGTGAGCTTTTATCCCCATGAAGTGGATCCAGGTTTTTCAACCCAAGTTGAGAGTGAATGCTCAATTCCTACCTTAAACTCTCAGAGACTTTGGGGTACAAGCACACACTACTGACTTTTTTTTTCTAGAATTCCACAGTCTTCCTATATGATCATTCCAAGTGCAGTTTTTGCATGCACCAGACATTATTCTTGGTCATAAACTTCAGTTTTTGTTTCAATATTACTTGAGTATATTCATAGAAACATATAGAATGTATGGCTTATGATGAACATGCATTATTTCACACATTTCAGAATTTTATCTTAAAAGTCAGAAAATTTATAAATCTTTAATATTTACCAGACTTATCTTTCTTTTTTAGTATCTGTTTAATATTCATTATAATGGAGAAATAGTTTTAAATAACCAGATAAAACATTCACCTCCTTTACAAAGTGAAGGGTTTGAAGACCAGTGGACCTTCAAGCTAGTATATGTCAAGATACATTGATCAAAGCACTACAAATTCTAACTGGCAAAAGTAAGGGAAAAGTATTTGTATGCCACCTTTTTAGAAGCCCTCCCTTGACAGAATCATCAGCTTATGTCAAACTGGTGAAAGGAACACCTACTCATGTATAAAATTAAAGTAAAAGCTATGTGAAAAGATCCCAATAGAAATGTCTCCAAGATTGTTAGCCAAATAGCACTGGAGAGGTTTAGAGGAAGGGAAGGAATCCACTGTGTGATAGACTACTCAGAGGATTAGGTTTGTATTGAGAAATATGACTTTTATACTCTTTGGCTTTACGTATTTGTTTATACGATGCTAGAGCAGACAATTCTGAGTCTGATCCACTTGGAACTGAAACATCTTTACTTGGGTAAGTCATTACATGTAGTTTATATGGAAAAGAAGTTATTGAAACTTTAGAGGGGGATTACAAGCTGTAAGGCAACAGATCCAGTGTGTGTGTGTGTGTGTGTGTGTGTGTGTGTGTGTGTGTGTGTGGTGTTGAGAAAAATATACTCTAAACTCTTCTGTAAATAATTTTTAAAAAAATTGTTAGTTTTTAGCTCTTTTGTGATTCTTATATTTGAGTACTGCTGTATTTATTTTCCCTTTTTCCAACTCCTTTCCTGCTCTTCTACTCACTCTCAGACTCAGACCCATGACCTTTTCTTTAAAATATCCATGTATATTTTACACAACAATATATGTATATTGCTGAATCCATTCAGTGTTGCCTATACATATATGGATTTAGGACTGACCACTTGGAATTGGATAACCTATCAGAAGGCTCCTCACTGGAAAAGATTGATTCTCCCTCTCAGCAGCCATTAGCTGTTTACAACTTTCTGTCTAGGAGTGATACTTTATGAGATTTTTTTCCCATCCACATTGACATATCAACTTGTGTCATTGGGTAGGTATTGCTTAAGGAACCATATTTTTTGAGATTTCACAGGTATAACCCCTCTGTCATACAAAAAACCACACAGTTTCACAGCAGGCATCCTGGTTCTAGGTCTTATGTTCCCTGAGCCTTAGTTATATGGGTTGTGTTATAGATGTGTGAGCTGGAGCTGAGCACCAGGGTCAGTTGTTCTCTGAAGTTTGACTAGTTGTGGATTTCTGCAATGGTCTCCATCTGCTGCAAAATGAAGCTAAATGTCCTTCAATTGGTGAATGGACAAAGAACACACGATACATATTCACAGTGGAATTCTGTTCAGATGCAAAGATAAAATGAAATCATGAAATTTTTAGGTTAATGGATAGAACTAAAAAATATTAAACTGAGTAAGGCATCTGAAACATAGAAAGACAATTCATTTTCTCACCTAATTGGAGGTCCTAGCTATGAATATGTAGATGTGGATATATAACCTAGAGTAACCACAGATACCAGAAAAGTTTGAAAACAAAACAAAACAAAAATCACAGGGGAGTGTGGGAAGAGCTCTAAGGAGGGAGATATTAGAATACAGAGTCTATAAATGGAAAAAAATGGGAAGGAAGACAGATGGAGGGTGTCACAGGGATAAATAACTTTAACAACATTGAAGAAAGTCATCAGTAAATATTATTTTCTAAAAACTTAAATAGACATACATAACACACACACACACACACACACACACACACACACACACACACACACACACACACACACTATCCCACTTGGGGTAATAATGATCCCCCTAAGTACTCTAGACTAATAAATAACAAAGTGTCGGTCATGGGAAACCTCCCTTTAAGTTATTGGTCTTAAGAGGAATCAAGGGAACTCCTAAATAATATAAGCTTCTCCAATTGCCCTTGGTTTCCTTCCAGAACTTGACAGTAAAACCCTGTTGCTGAAGGTATCACACACTTTAGACACAAGACTTGGAGAAAACAGTCTGGAACTCACCACAAAGCTGCTGCCTTGAGTATTATCCCTCATAGTAATGGAAGATTCTTTGCAAGCTATCAAGGGAAAAAAGCAGTAAACAGTGACACTCAGCTGTAATGTCTATCAACTACAACAGCCAGCCTGACATGATATCTTACAGGGTGCAATGGTGGCACTTATGTCTTGGTAGTAACCAACAGCTCTCTAATTGGACTTAAGGATAGCTCAATATGTAGGAATTCATTCCTGATACTAACCAACTACTAAGGGCAGAAGTATAACAACCTAGAAGAAAACCTACTGCCACTTTCCTAAACCACTATAATGTCTAACTGAATTTGCAATTCTTGTCTTTATACCTACAGACACTGTACCTGTCACTCATCTTTATTTTTTATTAAGATTAATTTTTACCTAGACCTTTCTTAGATCCACTTCCACTTTTTCAACTGTGTAATCTTACTCTACACTTGAATGCCTCAAAGATTCTGAGAATTGGCATACATGAAATGCATTTAATTATTATGTAAAACATGTTCATTTTCTTACTTGTGCATCTTACCTTCAATGGATAGAAACTAAGCTCTTTACATTGCAAGAATGTAGATCAAAACTTTTCTGATATGTACTTAAAGTACCCATATTATTGGTACATATTTGGCGAAACTAATTTCAACTATCCATGAATGTGCCATCATGCTGTGGTGCCTTTTTAGTCTTAATTCTTCACTTAGTGAAATGTATAAAATATTAATCTATGTTGACTTGCATATTTCATTAATGTTCCACTGTCTAAATGCACCAAATTTGTTTATGTATTTTCATATTGAAAAAAAGTACTGGTTACTTCAATTTGGGTTAACTGTTAATTAAAAAGCTATAATTGTACACAGAAAGAATTTTAAGAGGCTGTGTTTTCAATGCCTTGGAATAGAAGCTTAAAACTGCTGGGATACATGAAAATGTATTTTGAACAACCTAAGAACTGAAGAAATTGTTTTTTATAGTGACTATATCATTTTATTTCCTACCATCAATGAATAAAAATTCCTTTGCTTCATCTTCTTGAGCATTTTGTGTTGTTCGTTTGTTTGAAATTTTAATTGTTACTTCTTGTCCACTGATTTCATAATTATTAACTAATGAGATATAATTTGCACAAAATAAAAATGAACATTTATTATATAAATTAGATGTTATAAATGTATACACATATAGCCATCAATGGAACCTAAAATTTCCAAAGTACACATTTATGTTGGGTCAGTCAGTCCTTTGAAAATCCTACTTGAAAAGAATAATTTGATTTCTCTCACAGTATTTCAGATGTATTTTGATGTTTTCTTTTGTGTTGGATTTTATTTATTATTGTTATACAAAATGATAGATTTAATAATGACATTTTATTCAAGTATATCATATTTTTACTGTAATTAATTTTACATACATCTTTATTTTAATGAAATTATATAGTAAATAATCTTTTTATCTTGCTTCTTTAATGTAACATGAGGTTTGGAGGTGTTGAAAAAGCTACTACATACATCAATAATTGTCTTGTAATTTTATTGTCAAGTCCATTGTCTGAATATAGAACAAAATAATGACCTATTTAATTTTTCATGGGCATTTGAGTTAATTTCATCTTTTGGTCATTATAAGTAAGGGTATTATGAACATTTGAATACAAATAAATTAATTTAATTTTATTGATAAAATAAAGAAAGAATAAAATTGTTAATTATATGAGATGTGCTTAACTTGCAGGAAATTCACACGGTATTTTTCTAGAGTAATTATATGAATTTACTCTTCTAAAAGTAATATATGAGACCATACTTTACACGATATCACTAGTGACACTTTAGTTTCTCAGTCTTGTATATAGCCTTTCTAGTTTCAATACAGTGTCAACATTCTAGAATGTTATTGGTTGTCTGTATTATTTTGTAAAATTTTTAACTCTGTTAGAAATTTTATTAAGTTGTTATTGATTATATTATTGGGTTTTATGAGATATTTACACATAATAGAATTGTGGTTTTAGCCATAAATCTCTACTCTGAATATTTTTTTAGCACCTGGTTTGCTTTTTGGTTTTGTAATTACATTGAGAGGGTAGAAAGCTTTACTTTTGATGAAGATAAATTATTGTTTTCAGAGGTTTGTTCTTCATATTCTGTATAAGAAATATTGCTCCATCACAAGATCATAAATATCTACATTTCTTTTTTGAGATGTTTTGTAGTAAGAGTTATTACTTTGGGACATATGACATGGTTTTGTAAATTATGTAAAGCAAGGGTTGATGTTCTTTTATTTCCATATGCTTCATTTTCATGTGCTCAGCAAGATGACCTTTCCACATTGCCTCAGTTTGACAACTTTGTGCAATAATTATCTACATATGTGGTGTATTTCTGCAGCTTCCATCATTTCATTGTCTATATTATTTCACATTTAAACTAATACCATGTATTACTTACTGTTATACTCTCTTGAGACCAGTAAGTTTACCTTTGTCCTTCAAATTTTCTAGGCCACTCTAAATATTTTGAAGTTCTATATACAAACTTTAGATTGGGCTTTCCAATTATACAAGACAATCCATTGGAATTGTAACTGCAATTTCAGTGAACCTAGTCCTAAACTTGGAGATAATGTGTATTTTAAAAAAACACTGAGTCATTTTTTTTTTTTTTTTTTTTGGTTTTTCGAGACAGGGTTTCTCTGTGTAGCTTTGCGCCTTTCCTGGAACTCGCTTTGGAGACCAGGCTGGCCTTGAACTCACAGAGATCCGCCTGGCTCTGCCTCCCAAGTGCTGGGATTAAAGGCGTGCACCACCACTGCCCGGCTGATTTTGTAATCAACCATAGTATGTTTCACAAATTACTTCATTAATTTCTTTCAGCAACATTTCAGAGTTTAAAGTATCATGATGGTTAATGTTAATTGTTCATTTGATAGAATCTACAACCACGTGTGAGATGGGGCTCTGGGCCTGCATATTAGTTTGATTACATTGTGCAAAGTGGTAATATCTGTCTTATTTGTGGTTAAGACCATTTCCTGGGCAGGACATTCTGAGTTGACTGCATAAAATAGAAACAGTGAATTGCATTCATACCTCTATTTCCTGATTGTGAATGCACTACGACTAGCTACTTCACACTCCTGCTACCATGAATTTTCTACCATGATGTATGAGTTAATACATGATATCTTGAATTATGAGCTAAAATAACTCCTCTCTTCCTTGTTTTTGTAAAAATATTTTATTACAACTATAGGAAAAGAAAGTAAGACAAATGTATGTCTTGCAAATACTTTAATATTTCCAGCTTTTCTTGTACTTTATGAGACTGCATGTAGTCATTTTATTGGATTGACTAGTTGTGTATTACTTATATTGAGAAACAAACAGGTTTTGTGTAATGATCTTGTTAGTTCCTCCTTCAACAATTTCCTTTAACAATTCTAACACATATTCTCAAAAGCCCTTTGCCTTTTCATAAAAGACAACTATGTAATTTATGGCAGGGAAGTCATACATTGCTTCCAAATAATTTATTTTTTAACTTTATTAGAATTGTTAATTTATATTTTGTCAGAACCGAGGGAAATAAATGCACTTTTAATTTCTCCAAACATGCTGCAAAAAAAAAAATCTTGATTTTTTTTCATAATAATATGTCATGACGTAGTGATATGAGTAAGAATGCCTACCATAGATTTTAATGTTTTAATACATGGTACCAAAGTTAGTGGCAATATTTAAAGAAGTTAAGAGGTGTGGCCTTGTTAAATGTCAGTATGTTACCAAGTAGGCTTAGATAATTTAAAGACTCTGCTACTTCCATTCATTCTCTCTGCTTCATGGTTACATTTGAAGAGTTGAGGTCTCAATTAATTGTTCCTGCCACCATGCTTGCTGCATGCTGCCATGTCTTTTCACAATAATTGACTGTTTTCTATTATTAAACATATTTTCCTGACTGTATTTTGAGCATATTCTTTACCCTCCACCAACTCCACAGATACTTCCCATTTGCCTATCCATCCAGCTTCATGTTCTCTGTCCCACTCTAAAAAAAGTACTCTAATCCCTTTGGAACAATGATCCAATATAAGTTCTTCCTTCTCTAAGTAGGCTGTGCTGTGATATATATTATAATATATTAATATATGCTAATAATTCTATATTTATATATAATATTATATGTATGAAATCATATCTAGGCAAATTTAATTCAGAAATCCACAGCTGGTTTGCCATTTGAACTCTGATTGATACAATAGCAAATGAACAAACTAATAAAGCCAAAATA
This sequence comes from Peromyscus californicus insignis, assembly GCF_007827085.1. NCBI lineage: Eukaryota > Metazoa > Chordata > Mammalia > Rodentia > Cricetidae > Peromyscus > Peromyscus californicus. The sequence goes on along the minus strand of NW_026294391.1, from coordinate 69,953,120 downwards.
TTTGACTTTATGAATCTAGAAAAAGCAGTTGACGATTTTTGCAATCATTTGCTGTAAGTTTCCCAAAACCAGGAGTGAAAAAAAAAAGAATCAATATAATTAAGAAAAAAAATCAGCAATCAGCTTCTGTATTAGTTACCTTTCTGTTGTGATAAAATATGGCTAAGGTAGGTTTTTAAAGAAAGAGTTCGTTTTGGTTTATGGTTTCAAGGGGATAGGAGTCCATTATGATGAGGATGTGTGGCAACAAGAAGCAGATCTCACAACTACAAGCACAAGTATAACTGAATCTTTGAACCCTTAAAGTCCAACTCCAGTGACATACTTCCTCCAACGAAGTCTTACCCCCAAACCTCCCCAGAGTCACAAACTAGAGATGAGGTGTTCAAACACTCAAATTACTACTTTCCAACACCTACCCCTATAGGCTCAATCAAATTTTAAAGGTCCTTATAATCTCTCCTCTCCTCCAACTCTTTCCGGTACTCCCATTCTCTCTTAAATTCGTGATCATTTTCTTTATTCTTGTTACATTTACAGCTCAATTTTCTAAGCCCTGTATCTGAAGTGTGTGGTATCTTCAGCAACAGGAACTTACTTTTGAATTCTGGATGACAAACAAGAACAATGGCAACAAACTCTGTTCCATAGGACAGGAAGATGTTAGGGTGGGCTGACCCAAGGTCCACAATGTGTATCTGGATGATAGCTTAGCTAGTTGATGAGGGGCAGAGCCAGCTCTCCCATGACCATGATGAGGGGTATAGCCATCTCTCCTAAGTGCAGAGGATTGCCTGCCTATGGGGGGGGGGGGGGGGGTCGGGGTCAGCTCTTCTGCTGCACTGTCCTACGAAGGGTAGGATCAGCTATCCCAGCATCAGTGAGGGGTAGGCCCAGCTCAACACAGCTCTTGTATTTCAACACGCATGGTTTCTATAACCACCTGTGGCAACAGGAGTCATGGACATCATCACAGACCCCAGCTTCAGCGGGAAGATGGTCCCAGACATGGCCCTCAACAGCAGCTTGAGTCCATGTCACTACAGTCCAGGCGATAGCACAGGCCACCCCAGATGAGTATGGCCTCAAGTGACAGTAAGACCCTCAGACTCCAACATGGTCTCAGGTGGTTGTCCAGACCCTGGACGTCTGCACAGGCCTTGGTGGTAACAGGAACCATGGATATCAACTCAGTTCCTGGCTGCTGCTGGGCCACGACCCAGACATGGCCCTAGGTACTGCCCAGGCCCAAAGTACACCATGGCCCTGTGTGGCACCATAGTCCACTCATATCTGTATGGTTCTGGTAATGGCATGGCCTCAGACATCAACATGGGCACAGGTTGTGGGCTAGACTGCTGGCATCCATGTAGTCTTTGGTGTTAATATGAACCATGGACATCAACACAGACCTTGAGTGTGATAGGACTATGGACACAGACATGGCCCTCGGCAGCAGCTCTGGTTAAGTAATCTTACAAATTAATGTCTTCTTATGTCTTTTTTTTCAATCTGTATGCCTCTTCTTCTTCTGTCCCTAGTCAAAGCCTCTCCTTCTCCATTTTTCCATCCTCCACTTCATAGCACCTATGTCCTATTATTCCTATTTCTAGAGCTCTTTTCTACCCACTCCTCCATCTTTTTTTTATTTCCTTTTTTGAGGTAGGGTAGCTACAATTTTGCATTGTTTTCTAGGTTGACTTTGAACTCAGCAGTATACTGCCCTGTCTACTCCAGTGATGAAACTATAGATGTGAGCCCTTATGCCTGGCTGAAAATAGTAGATTTTCTTGAATAAATGTTTCTCTGTTTACTTTATGGTGTTAGGGTCATTTCTAGTGGTTTTTAAATAATTGAGTTTTTTTCCCTGTAACATTTTCTTTTTTTTTTTTTCTGTAATGAGAACTCTACTTAGTTGTATAATATTTCTTAGTTGAGACTACTGTCTCAAACATGTTAATCAGGTTCTTTTTTCACTGATCTCTTTCCTTAGTATTCACTTTTTGCTTTTTATTTTCAGTTGGACCTTCAATTAGTTGCCCCTACCATCATGAACACATTGAAATAGTAATTCTCCTCATTCATTCTTCGAAATGGTTCAGTAAAGGCCTGTATAGCTAGTCTAGATAGAACTTGAACACTTCAAAATCTTCTGCCATTTTACTCCAAGCAAATGTTTTTTGAATGCTACTTAGGTGATGCTGGTTTTTTTTAAAGCCTTTATTATTGCACATTACAAAAAAAAGTACTCTGAGAGTAAAATTGTTACAGAAGATTATATAATTATTTTCAAAGGATTTGGCTTTCATATGAGAATTTCTATAAATTGATAGGATACATCACACAAAGGCAAAGTGAATTGCCTTTGATGATTTTGAAAATTATATTTTATTTTGATTCGACTTTATTTTCTGTTATAATCATATATTCATTCAGTATGACATATTTTCTCTTTTCCAAGGTGGTGGCATTTTAAATAATCAAATTATAATGATATTTCAACTTGGACAACGGTCTCCTTACATCTATTGTTTTATAAAATTACTGGCACAATTTCTATCCTCTGGCAAATAAACAATGTATTTTTTTGTATTTTACTTGTATTTATCTTGTATTTTAATCCCCCAAAATATTGAAATTAACAAATTATAATTGGATGCATAGCATTGCTACTTAAATACTAAAAGTCCAACCAAAATTATATACACCATGTTATTTGGGTATATTAATTCCCATGGTCACAGCATATCATTGCTGTAATTCTCAGGACAATTAATGACCTAAGCAACAAATCATAAAGCTGATCTTACTTCCATCAGATTCTCTTGTATTTAAATATAAAGCCAGTTTTCTTGATTTAAAATCAATTGGAAAACTATAAGGCTATTATCTTGCTATAATAGATGATTTAAATAGGCAAAAAGCATAATTTACTTAAATAGTATACACTAATTTAAATGAGTATAGCCCACAAATGACAAACATATTTATGTTTTTTACTGTTACCAAATAGCTTTTCAAATAACTTGAATATGAGACTCAGTTTTTATTGAGGCCTCACTTTTATCTCTATTGTCCACTCATATATCAGGAACTTATAGGTGAAATACTGATACTTTCAAATAATATGCCTTCTGTCTAATGAATTTTCATCTAATCTAAGTTAGAATGTAAAATGCAAATGGTGGTTACACATGATTCGGCCTTTTTTGCTAAACAATATTGCATTTTAAACACTGAATTCTTAATTTCCGTAATTTCAAATTTATATAACAAAGCATTTTAGACTAAAGTATTTGTAAATTAGCATGACTAAAATTTGACCTTGTAAAAATGATTTGCTATGAACATTAATCTCCTAAATCATAATAGGGCTTGTTTTGTTGATTATATACTATATATTTAATGGGTGATGATATGTTTTTTCATTTCAAAAGGTTTGCAGCACTTGAAAGATATTTTTCCCCAAAAGATACAGGTATGTAACTGTATTTTCAGTAGACTTTCATGGAACATATTAGAATTAGTCAAAGGAGAATCTGGGACTCATATTACTGAAAAGTTTCTGTGGTAATACACAATGAACAAGAGTGTGTTCAGCAAAAGTGAACCTAGCTCCCCAATATTATTTTAAATGGGAAAATACTATTGTATGAAGGTGAAAATACTGAAAAGCAGAGACTTAGAAAAGTCTATCATGATGAATTTTAGCAATTTTGGGTACAGGAAAAATGTCTGGTGACCACAGGCTCACCACACGGTTAAGGTAAGTGAATATCCTGGGGTCTTACCAGTGGCTTCGTCTTCAACAAACTTACATTTTCTGTTAACCACCAGAGATTAGGCAGCTGAAACTAGTGTCTATTCTGAAAAAAATGGACTCCACCCAAACTTACACTGTCTTTGCAGACATAAATCTCTACATATCCATATTCCTGGAGTCCAAAAATTATTTTAAAATGTTAACACAGGTGTTGCAACCTTAAGAAAGCAACTTGACCCAGCAGAACAGTTTTGAAGTATATATTTAAGCTGATATGAAAAGTGCATTACAAGAAACCATTTTTTTCAGCATAGAAGATAATGGAACAGGTGCCACTGTCCAGAACTGAGAGATCAATATTGTCCTCTGAGAGACAAATGATATCTGGCAGAGTATGGGCCTACATTATTACTTGTATTAAATTTGGTTAATGTAGAGAACATTGCCATGTTAGTTTACTATTATTTGTCTCATGCTACATGTTGTGAAATACCACTACTGGGACTTCACTGATTGCTAAGAAGGGCCATTATGGTTCTACAAAGATACATGCCACCATGTTGTGCATACATGTACACCATCACCAAGACCAAGAGTGGGTACCAGGAAGCAATTCCAAAGTTGTATTCTTCCAGAGTCCCTGTGGACAACTGTGTGTTGGACTCTGCCATTACCTGGATTTCTGAGGTCACCAATGCCAGAGAGCATCACAAGCAATAGCGCTTACCTCATGATGTCCTTGGAAAATATATAGAATCTTCTTATTTTGATCACTCCCATTTATTAGAGTTGCCACACAGTAGATACCCCACATCTACTCTTACATGCCCCACAATAACTGGTAGTACTACAGTTTTTCCATCCTTCAACAGATCCTTCAAAAGTGAGTCACTTTGACTCTTACAACAATAGGGATTATACCCCAACCAATTAATTGTAACTAAAGAACTATACAGAGTATGTATTATGATATCAACTGTATTCAGAGACGGGTAATGGCTGGGGGGCACTCATCAACCTAAGTCAGAGTGCCTGTGTGGCCTGGGCAGATGTCTCCATGACGGGTAAGGTGACCTGCTGACATCCCATGCAACCTAAGTCAGAAGCTCATTTTTTAGTAAAAGGGGGGACCTGTAGGGTCCTGGCCCCCGTTTTGGGTAACTATTGCCTTGCTTGCTGACCTTGACCTTGATATCCTCTCTATGCTAATTCCCTGCCGGGTTCCATCCTCCTGAATACTTAAGGGAAGTTCCTTGTCTGTGTATCCTGCATATTGGGTGTTAACAACTTAGATGCAAGATTGTAAAACATCAGTAGAGAACTTCTGCCCTTCGGGGTTCTCCCATTGTGCTGTAGGCCTGTATTTAAGACCTCCTCCCTCCTTCAATAAACAACATTTGGCATTAAAAATATCAACATCAATATTACATATGAAATGGAAACCTTAACATATATCTTAAGAGAAAGACATTTGCTACATAAATATGTTAGATATAATCTAAGTCACATGCAAATTCCAATATGGTATCACTAGAAATGTATGGAAAAAGCTAATAATTTGTGTCCAGATAACAACAATTTTCTAGAAATGGTTTATAAATAGATAGTGAGAAAATAAATGACAAAATGTTTTACATTATTATAAAGAGTCTCAGTGTGATATAGAAAAATACATATTATTGAACAATAATTAAAAGGCATTTCATAATAGCAATGTAAAATATTAGCAAAACCATAGAGATTTTGAAAAAGAACAACAAAAATATCCTTGCAAAGGAAGTGCACAGTCAACAAAAAATACAGTTAGTTGTTCTTTACTGTTTTCTTCATTGTGCAAAATTCTTATGATTTCATACACTTCCTTTATCACTACTTGTCATTAAATCCAGAGCAATTGGCATTCTATTTAAAAACTGATAGTCTATACCAAGATCTTACAATGATCCCCCTATTTTCCCTAGGTTTTTATCCAACTTTATCTGAACTCTTGTACAAGATGAAAAGAGATGTAATTTGAATCTTTTCCTGTTTTCTCAGAACTACTCTTTGAAAAAACTCTGCCTACTTTTAAATGCATATTTGACTCTTTTAAAAGAAAAAATATAGATACATAACCTTATCTTGGAGTCTTTTCTACTTGGTCAATGAGACAATTTTTGTGCCAGTATCATGCTGTTGTTTAACAATGATTTTTTATTATACTTTGAAGCTGGTTATTTTGATGAGTCTCATATTACTCCTTAGCAACCTTTATTTGGCCTTTTGCCCTTCCATGTATATCTTAAGAATGTTAAACTATTTCTGTGTAGAATTCCATTAAAATTTGATGGGGATTTCATTGAATCTTTAGAACTCTTCTAGTCCTATAGCTATTCAGACAGTATTAATTTTTTCTTATCTTTTACCATCTGCTGCCATTTCATTCCTTGGTGTACCTTTAGTTTTCATAATAAATGTCTCTTGATGATTAATAGAAACTAGAGATGGTCTATAGATTGGGGGAAAGTGATTGTTTGTTGTCCCACAAATGAGCAATTAAATTAAAAAGACACTTTAGATGAAGAACTATAAATGGACAACAAATACAGGGGGAAATATTCAGCATTTTTACCTGTCTGGTAAATGAAAATAAGGCCATGACTGCTCCAAGGTATGGTTAAGGAGAAGGTTTTATTGTAGATGTGTGAGAGACAACAACCAGAGGCATCTGAAAGGGTTCAGGCTAAACATGGCTAACAGAATAGAGTAGGCCATGAGGTGGGAGAAGGAAGAGAGGGGGCCAAAAAGGGACTAGGAGCCAAGAATGGAAGACCAAGAGGGCAAAGAGAGAATGTGGTTGAAATGGCAGGCTTATATAGGAAAGGGAAGTGAAGCTCAGGGGCTGGAAGGGTTTAGGGTAGGGGGCTGGGGGTGAGAAGTGCTGAGAGTGGCCCCTGTATACTATGGTATGTCAAATAGATACCACAGTTAGCCATTTGCCCAGAGATTTTGGGGGACCTGGTATTTGGGAAATTAAAATGAAGTTAAAATAAAGACCACATTAAGATTCTAATACCAGTAAATTACCATCATCATCAGAAAACAAAAACAAAAATAAAATATCAACAAAAACAAAAAACAACCAGCCAAACAATAAATAAAAAGTGCAAATGTGTAAAAAATGAATCAAAATAAACTTCTTATGATGTTGTAAATTACTTTAACCTCTGTGTGGAGGTGTCTGAAAAACATATACAAAATATACAAAAAAAACAAAGATCTTGTGGTATAAAATTACCTGTATATTTGCATTTACCAGTACATTATGCAAAACAGCCAAATTATAGTCATTCTACATACCTATCAGATGATGAATGGATAAAAAATATCTTGTATGTATATACAAACTGTTATCCAGCTATAAAGTAATCTTCAGAACTAGGATGGAAGTAGAGGTCATGTCAAATGAAGTAAAAGAAAAAAATCTTATAAAGTAAAGTGTCAGTATCACACGTTTTTCCTTATATGTGGAAACTAGGACCTAAAAAGAACATTGCAGTAATAGAAGAAAAGAAAGAAGGCTAGAAAAATGGTTAATAAGGGGTAATAGCAGTGCTGAGTATGATCAGAATACATCATATGCATGTATGGAAACATGATAATGAAAATCTCTAATGGGTAAAATAAATATAAGTCAAATTAAAGTATGATTGAAAGCCTCAGTAATGAACTAGAGTAATTAAAGAAGGCATATCTGATTTTGAGTACAGGTCTTTCTAAATATCTCAGTCAAATGAAAAAAGAAATGAAGACAAAATATGATCCTTGTCACATAATAAATATTCACCCCTTGTACACTCTGGGAGTTATACAAATTAGAATTAAAAGAAAACAATAGAATAGCAAAGGTATTCAATAAAATAGTTAGCCAGTGCCCTTCTGCAAATCTTGGAAAAGTCATATATATCCATGCATAGGAAAATCAACTGTACTCCAAACAGGTCTGATAAAAAAAATTATGCTCCATACAATGTTTAATAGTTACAGTCAAGCTGTCAAAAGTATCAGCAGAGACAGAGCTTAAAAACCTCAATGTAAATGTATCAAGAACATTTCAAAAATTCTCTCATAAGACTAAACACATTTCCTTAACATATACTCTAAAGGTCACAAGGAAAGAGAATGTCACAATATCTAAAAGAAATCAATAGTCAACCACAAGTCCTATACCCTGCCAAGTTATCCTTCAGAAATTAAGGAACGATAAAGAATTTGCAGAATAAGCAAAAAACAAAAGGGTTTATTAACAACACTTTGGCTTAATACAAAATACTAAATGGAATCCTATATCATTAAGTAAAAGATACATATCTAACATCATTAAAGCATATAAAAATATAATACTAAATGTCAAAGTAGACCTAAAAAAGAGAAATAAACAAGAATCATTCCCTATAAGCACATGAAACAATAAACCCCAAGGACAGAGCTGCTGAAGTGGATAAGCATTTAAATATAGCTACCACATGACCCTGGCAAACTGAATTCCATACCAGATCCCACATAGAGGTGAAAAGTGAGAACAGACTCCATGAAGTTGTCATCTTACTTCCATACATGTCTACACACATGTATATTACATACATACACAAAAATAACAAATAAAAATAAATTGTGTTTAGGAAAAACAAAAATAACCCACAAAGATGAACAATTAAGATGTGAATAGAACAAAATATATAAAAAATAGAAGTAATTTAAGCAAGCAGGAGTAAGTCATTGCATATCAATAATAGTCCTGAATGTAAACCGACAAAATTTCTACAATTAAAAGACTTATATTAGCTCATGCATATGAAAACAAGACCTAAAAGACTATGTTGTCTAGCTAACTCACTTCACCAATACACATATACAGAAACAAAAAAATGAAGAAATGAAGAAAAAAATCTTTTTCTTTCCTTAGCCCACCAGGAAAAACAATCAGTTCTTTAAGGTAACAAATTCCTTTCATAACATAAACTATAATTACAGGGTCAATAGAGGAAAATTTTTGGCTCTGTGTAGTTTTGGACTTGTCATTTCTTGGTCATAAGAAAATTCACAATTCAATGCCATACATGTGAAATAACCTTTTTAATAATGTAACTAAAAGATACAAACAACAGACAAAAGCTCTATAATTCAACATTGTATGGTCAAATAAACTTGTGGTTACATTACATTTTAATTATTATTTAGATTCAACTATCTTTTATTAAGTTGACAAATATGTTTTTATATTGTTATATCTCAAGATAGTAAACATATAAAACAAGAAGAACCTATAAGCAGGAGAAAATATTCAATAGAATATGAATATGAAACATTTTATAAGAAAGAATTTCTGCAAGGTAAAATAAGATCAACAAAACTAGCAAGTTGAAGCAGGTCACCAAAGGTCTGACTAAGTCACACTAGATTCCTAGAAGGTAAAGATGATTGACGACAAATACATAGTATAGATAGCTGATTAAAGTTCTAACCTCAGTGTACTAATATGAAACCTCTGTTTGAATCAATCTGACTCACATAAGCTATTGATCTGCTTTTCTTGACATATGTAAAAGCTTACATTTATATGCTTAATCAAGATAATTACTTGATTCAGTGGTTTAGTTGCTAAGATTGTGTAGTGCTTTGCACAGGATCTCAGGTTGTTTAACAGCACCTGTATCTAGTTGCTCACAACCATCTGTAACTCTGTCTTTGGGAAACTGATGCTCTCTGTTAGATCCCTCAGCAGGCCATGGAACAATGAGACACCTACAGTTGGGTCCTACAACTCTAGTCGGTCATCTTTCCTCTTGATCAGAGAGGTCATGTTCTACGATGAGGAGGAACAATAATAAATATGGCCTCAATGGTTGCCAGGTCATCAAATGACCAACAAGTCCCTTACCCATTCCCACAAAGGGCACAACTAGCAGAGAAAAACTGAAAAAAAGAAGAAAAAAGAAAGAAAGAAAAAAAAATCAAAGGGCTCATCTCAAGTCCCTAAAAGTAAACGTTAAGAAAATATGGTCTTCAATAGCCACAAAGAGAATATATATGCAAACATAATTAATAATATAAAATAAAATTCTACCAGTTTCCAAACAGAATTCTCATCATGACCTGTTTCATTTGAGGACCAGACGCCCTAAAAGCCATCCAAACACAAATTGAGCCTTTTTTCATAGGCACAGGAATTCTTCTGTGTTTCTGGTCCACTTCCAAAACTTGCCCCACATGCTGTCAGGTCAATTCTGAAGTAGTACTCAGATGTCCTCTATTTTATGCCTGTCCAATGTAAGGTAACTAGACCAGGAAAATATTGACAAATAGATTATACTCACATGCATCCATACAGGGAGTCAACTGTTTACCAATTATAGTGGATATGTTCACTGTGTGGATAAGAGCATCACACATTAAAATGGAATTTTAGATGCATCCATTTTCTTTACAGATCATCTTATCATTTTCTTTAGGAGCCATCCCTATTATCTAGTAATGCCCCGGATTTCATTCCTGTATCATTATTCTACAGTTTCGGCCATCACTTCTTCCAGCTAAACTTTAATGATCCTACCTTACTTCCACACCTACAATCTACCTCATCCCCTTCAATGTCCTTCTGGATAGGTCATTCCTCTAAAATTATCTGTTAATAAATTCAGAAGGTAATTATCAGTAAGTTATACCATTTAGACAGACAATACCACCATCAAGTTCGAGGAGAAATATATCAACAAGACTGAATCCACCTTTTTGAGATCTTCTCCACACATTAATTGAGAAAATTAGAACTAACTTAGGACCCTCCTACAGGATAAAAGACCACTCAAAGCACTCTGACTTATACCCTATCAAGGTCTCCTCATACCTTGAATTGTAGTCAAAGTTCAAGACCTGTCACCATGAGTGTACCATCAAGAGTTAACTGTTAAAGTCCTAAAAATGTTGACAACCTCTCTTGTGAGCCTCTTTTGATATTTCTTTTTCCTTTTCTGGAAAGCCCAGTTGAAACCCACTCACAAAGACTTCCCGACTCCCATGAGAAGTTAATACTGTTACTGCTTTTTTCATTTTTATGAGTTCTACAATATAATTTTACAAGTTCTTCCCTCATTCCCTTAATTTCTTACTAGACACAGCTCACTTCGGAGAATTCAGCTTGGATATTTTTCTTGGGAGAGCCCTTTTAGACTGCCTGGACTTATGTGAGCACTTACTTTGCGTTAGTAACTTCATTTCTATTTCTGTACAACATACTTCTACACAAAAGGCCAATAGTCATAATGGTACTATATTGGAGACCTACAATTGTCTTTTTTTAAACTTTTATTGATTCTTTGTAGATTTCACATCATTCATTCTGATCCTACTTATCTCCCTGTCCCTCGTATCCACCCTCTGCCCTTGCCACCTCCCCCCAAACAAAACCTAATTTAAAAGAAAAAAACAAAAAAAGCAAATAAAACAAGGAAACAAATCAAAACAAAACAAACAACACAAAAAAGGAGAAGGTTCTTGTGGTGGAAGCTGTTGTGTGGCCCTTTGAGTCACAGTTTACCCTTTAGTCCACTTATCACTACTTGCAAGTGTTCATTGCCATGAGTTATTGGTTTGGCTTGAGGCCTCTGGCTTCTGCTGCACCACCAATGATGGGCTCACACTGGGGCTCCTCTTGGATATTCTATTGTTGTTCTGTGTCAGTTGAGATTCTGCTCTTTTGGATCTGTAGGTTTGTACACTTCACATGTTCCAACAGTTCGTAGATGCAGTGGATGTTGGGGTGGGCTAACAACCCTGGTTATGAGCTATATTGTTGTACGGATCCTATATGGTCTTATAATAAAAACCCGGAGCCAGATGTCAGGGTGAAAACTGAAAGATCAGAGAAGCAGAACAAGCCACAGCCACCACCTCTTACCTTACAAACTCCTCAGGCTGAAAGAGCGCGAGTTCCTGTCTCTTCCTGTCCTACATTTCTTTCTCTGCCCAGCCATACCACTTCCTGTCTCAACCTTTCTAGTGCTGGGATTAAAGGTGTGTGATCCCAAATGCTGGGATTAAAGATATGTGTCACTACTGCCTGGCTCTGTTTCTCTTTTAGTCTGGATTAACCTCGTGTAACCCAGTATGGCCTTGAACTCTCAGAAATCCAGACGAATCTCTGCCTCTGCCTCCCTAGTGCTAGGATTAAAGGTGTGTGGCATCACTGCCTGACCTTTATGGCTAACTCTGTTGCTAGCTCTGTCCTTTGATCTTCAGACAAGTTTTATTTCTTAGATTACAAACAATATATCACTGAACTGGTCAGCCTGCTAGCTTTCCCTCATAGTTACTACCCAGGTGAGCTCTCCAGTCTTCTGCTATGGGACAGGAGAAAAGCCAAATTAATTAAGGGACTATTCTATTACGAATCTCAACTTTTTGATTCTATTCTGATTCTTTAAACTTTTCTTAAAGTATGAATTTTATATCAAAATTTACAAGATCAATATATATAGATATATATACATTTTAAACTTTGTTAAGATATAAATGGTCATATAGAGTACTAACTAATTCTAAAAAGTCACATATATAGTCTTTGTGTTCGAGTCTCTTATCAGTTTTTTGCAGGAAATCATGGTTAGGCCTAACATCAACTGAAGTCTCCAGGAAGAAGATGGGGCCCCACAACAACAACAATTCCACGTGGACAATAATAACATCACTAAGCTGACAAACATCATCTACAGATCAGCTTTGAACTACAAAGTGCTCAGAGCAATTTTGAGAAGAGCTAGCTGAGATGATCCAGTCTCAAAGACTACTTGAATAAGGATTTGAGATAAACCCTGAACTTTGGCATTATACACAGACTGGATAACGAAGGATATATTTACCTTTCCTAGAATTTGACAATTAACCTAAAATTTTTCTTTCAGGATAAAGATACCTTCGCCCATACCCAGCAGGAAGCAATTTCAAGAATACGACGCCCACATTCCCAAAGAGGTGGTGTGGGGCGGTTGGTTTTTTTGGTCTTTTAATGGGTTTTGGGTCTGGGATAATTTTCATTGATTAAGGGGGTTGGTTACAAGTTGTTGTCAAGGGTTAGGAAAAAGGCTAAGCAAAGGAGATTAGATTTAAGGTTCTTATTAAAAAAAAAAGAAAGAAAGAAAGAAAAGAAAAATGTAAATACTTTACATTGGATTGGATTGTTTTATATTGTATACAAATTATATATATTGAAATTGATATTGTTAGAAAATGTTATATATATTTTTCTAATTGTACCGTTCATCTAACAATGTAATGCAATTTTCTGATCCTTGAATGTTATTACCAACTATTAGGATATAAAGAAATGAAAGTTAGTAGTTAGATATTATAATAGAACTTGTAGTTATATTAGGTATGTTTTCAAGATTGAGTAGATATATTTTAGATAGACAGGTTATCTTCAAACCCTTCAGAGATCTACAGAATATGGCATTTAAAATGTTTTAATAACTTAGAAAATTTTACTTTTTTGTTATGACTATGAGACATGTCAGCTCCTGGCAGTACCAATCTACTTCAGAGAAAATATGGGCATTGAAGAAACTGCATGTGGAGTTAACTTTCATTGTGGCAAAAGTTAGCCACTGGACAACAAAGTATCCTCGAATCAACAGGACAAAATGGACAGACAGGACATAAAACAAAGGATTACTGATTCTTGCCAAAACAAGTGTGGTTATGGCTTTATCAAAAGGCATCTTCAGAGGCCAGGACAATATGGCACCATCCCTGAAGTGGTCTTCGCAATTCGAAAAAGGTACAGTGCCCTTTTCCTCGAAGGCAGCTGAACAGGCAGTGGGCCGATGGCCTCTGATGTGCAATGGAACAGCAGTTGAAACAGTTATTCTTGAAGAGTAACTAAGCTCACGCCTCTCAATAGTAGACTGGCATTTGATGGAGGGATATGGAGAAGAATGGGATGCTGAGATGAAGCCATATATACACAGCCAAGAAGAATGGACAGCTGAATTAAAAAACCATCAACAATTTCCAGAATTTAAAATCCTGAATCATGACATGACACTAGTGGAATTCAGGTGTTTCTGGTACATGGACTACTCTCACTCAATGTGAGGTTGAACTGTTGACCTTGTGTACATCCTACTTCACAAATGAGTCTGTCAGATATGCTAAGCCTATAGGCTGAAGATGATGCCCCAGCACTTCGGAGAAACCTCAGGTGACTGTCCAGACAGCTGTCTGTTTCTGTCAATTCAAAAATTTTTTGGAAGTTGCTTATGTGCACTTCCTGTTTTTATTTTTGTTAGCTAATATTATTTCCTTCTTGGGTCTCTGAGGGAGTTGAAGATTAGTTAGTTATAGTTGAAGGTTAGTTAGTTATAGTTGAAGATTAATTAGGATACATTTTGGACTTACCAAAATAGGATAGATAATGAAATTATTTTCTCTGAATTTGTCAAATACAAATGGACTAGACATTGTTTAGGTATTTATTACTTGTATATATTGTATATAGTTATTGTACTTTTGTATATAGTTTTTCTTATATTAGTTATAAGCTTTTTCTTTTTTTTCCTTTTTATTAAAATAGAAAAGGGGAAATATGGTGATATTTTATTTGTATTAAAATGTTATTTGTATGTTAATAAATAAAGTTGCCCGGGGGTCAGAGCTATTAGCAAGCCATAGGAAAGCAGGGCAGTGGTGGCATACGCTTGTAATTCCAGCACTTGGTAGGCAGAGCTGGGTAAGTCTCTGTGTGTTCAGGGACACAGCCATTATTGGATACACATGCCTTTAATCTCAATACCAATCATGGAAAACCTGGAGGCCTATACAGACAGGCCGTGAGGAGGCGGTCATGTGGTTGGGTTTACAACCAATGAGAAGGCAGGACAGGAACTCTATATAAAGACTTTAACACAGGGGTAGCTCTGGTTCGGAGAGGTAGGACCACCGCAGGAGGAAGGGTAAGGTTTTAGCTCTTAGCTCTGACCTCTTGACTTTCTTCTTTGCATTGGTTCTGTGTTTATTATTTAATAAGAAGGTTGGATACATCTACACTCCAGCACTGCCTAGGCTAGCTCACCCAATGCAGCCTGCAGCAAGGAGTGGGGCCAGTTCTCCGGCTCTAAGTTCCTCAGATCAGGCTCACTCACATTCACACCACCAGGGCCAGCTTTCAAAGCCTCAGCGTTGGCTTACCTGCAGTCCTCAGCCCAACAACACAGTCAACTCTAGTGTGCTGCCCAAGCAAGATGCAGGGCCCACTCTTCTGAGTGCTGCAGCTGGTGAGTGGCAGGGCTTCATTCTCTTACTCTCATGACCCTGAGCCAGCTCTCCAGTCTGCCTCAGGTGGTAATGGATGAGGGGGACTTGCACTTCTGTCTTAAGGAACAAATCCCTCCTCAGGAACACAACTCCTTTCCTTTTGCTTGATTTAAGGCACTCATAATCTTACTTCTCAGAGGTTTGTTTTATTTTACAAATAACCATGGCACTCCCTCCTGGCTCCCATCTGAAAGTTATCCTTTATGTTTACAGACCTCTTGGCTATGACAGCTCTTAGGCAGTTTTCAGGATGGGTTAAGACTATCTCAGATTCTATAGCCCTTGGAGATATTAATTCTCTGTGTCTTTGGCTCCAGCTTACTAAACGTTATGGAATGATGGATATCTTCTGTAGTACAGGCCATTAAGCTTCAGATGGTATTGTCTCAGGTATATTAATCACTACCATCTACATCAATACCTGCTTCTACCACCAAGTCTCTCTCTAGACTGCTTGCTAACCTGAAATATCCAAAAAACAATTCAGTACACTATACAAACCTGAATGGACAATGCCCTCCTTAAGTATGAATTCACACCCCAACTTCTGACCCAAAGACCATCAAATGACCACTCACCACATAAATAGGGTGGGCATTTCTAATCCAATGGAACACCAATTCAAAAGAAGGTAATGAGGATGATTTTGATGCCACTAGCCCCTAGGATTCTATACCTCATTTATCCTCTTTTAAAATATAAATTAAAAGGCTAGAAATGACATATCATAGTGTTGAGAAGCCTGTTATTCATGCAGCAAAATTATAAATAGAGAAGGCTACAAACAATATAAACATACTCCCATCTCCAGATCCAGAGGCAAACAGATGACTTTCACGTCAATTAAATCATATATTTCCTGGGGTTAATATTTGTTTTTCCAATGTTCTTCCAGGTACTTCTTATCCACAAGTTTCATTGGTATCTTCCAAACATCTCTCTATTCCCATACCTTTGGACCCATTCCATCATGGCACAATATATCCCCCTCCCTGCTCCTTCACAGGAGATCTTTAAAGGGTATGTTTTCCTGCTCCTAGCTAAGCTGAAGCTTTTCAGACTACATTGGTCTGTCCAGCTCTAATAAATAAACTCTTTGCATGAAGGTTAATCCCACTTTGCTTGTCATAAACCACAACTCACCCTGAACCCTAACATAATCTGGTATGGGAATGGATTCTAAATATAGTTACACACACAGGATGACAAAATGTTTACTCTGTTTATTATGTTTTCTTAGTAAAAAAAATAGAGTTATGGCTAGATGAATAAAGTAAGACAATTGTGACAGTACTGGACACATGAATCAGCCATTGACATTAAACTGAAAATTTTAATTCACAAATATCAAAAAGTAAAACAGTTTGTCAGAGAATTTAGTACTTTTCAAGACTTTGTCTTAGCATACTTTTCAGTCATTCTGTGTTCTACTACTCTGCAGTTCTATTCATTGTAGACTTGTTGATATGTTGTACCCATTCAACATTTCACAATTTTCTTCTTTTGATGTTACTTGTCTCCTTGTGAGAATTATTCTCCAACCTCTATCTAGACTTTTTTTCCTCCTTTCAATTTTGTATTCTTGTGACTGATTATGTCACCTATGTTAGGTGTCAGTTCTTTCCAGGGCTTCCTTGCTACTATTTGTCTTTATGTCCAGGGGTTTGGTAATTTGGATATGTCAAATAGAAGTCATAGTGCTTATTTATGAGGATGGGTAAAGATTTCAAATTTTAAAAGG
The DNA here is from genome assembly GCF_007827085.1 of Peromyscus californicus insignis. Taxonomy (NCBI): domain Eukaryota; kingdom Metazoa; phylum Chordata; class Mammalia; order Rodentia; family Cricetidae; genus Peromyscus; species Peromyscus californicus. Next base: position 69,936,267 of record NW_026294391.1, on the reverse strand, counting down.
GAAGAAAATATCATATGCTTAGGTTGCTAAGATCTGTGATAAGAAAGAATGAGAAATTTGTGATAGGAAAAATATCACTTTATATCCACAAAATTGCAAAGTAGATTTTTGTTAGTATTGGCATATATCGTTTGTTTAACCTTTCTTTCAATGTTTGACACTTGTTGGAAACTTCTATTAGAGCTCTGTTCTCTAGTCTCATAAACCTTGTTATAGTTTTGTATTTTTTGTCTTTCTTACTGTGTGTGTGTGTGTGTGTGTGTGTGTGTGTCTATGTATATGACACAATTAGTCACACTAGATTTACTTATAGGGAAAGTAAAAAGTGGTAGTTGATTATTTACGAAGAGGAAACAGTTTTACAGGAACAAGAGGTGAAAAGAGTCATTAATGGTTAATGACAATGGTGTATACACTCATATATATATATATATATATATGAAAATGTCATAATAAAAACCAATTTTATGTCACATACTATTAATAACATTTAAAAGTTATTATTACTTTTCATGTTTAATTTAGAAGAGAGTGAAGAAAGAATAGACATAAACACTGTTCTTTGTAAATTCTTAGTCCAAGAACTAGTGTGGATATGTAAATGGATAATTAAAGTGGTGTTTTCTAAACATAGTGAGAAGATAATGGCCAGGATTCTAGAATAAGAGACATTTTCAGGCTAAAATCTAAAGGATGAAAGAATCTAAGTTGAGAAGCATTCCAGACAGAAAAGTGTAGACGAATTTCTAAGCAGTCTTGTTAAATAAAAAATAGGGGTGAAAGCCTTAGAGATCAGGGAAATAGGAACAGCCACCAGCTAACCTTAGCTCACCATGCCACAGTGTCCAAAGCGCCACAACTTCTGGTCTACCCAGGCTTTTATTGCCTTGCTTTTCTGCCCTCTCATTGGCTATCTTAGCCCAGCTACCTCACTTCCTTGTCACTGTCTGTACAGACCTCCAGGTTTCTATGGTTGGTACTGGGATTAAAGGCGTGTGTCACCACACTTGGCTCTGTTCCCTAGAGTGGCCTTGAACACACAGAGACCCTGCCTGCTAAGTAATAGGATTAAAGGTGTGTGCTCCACCATTTTCTGGCTTCTATGTCTGTCTAATGGCTATTCTGTTCTCTGACCCCAGATAAGCTTATTAGAGTGCACAATATATTGGGGGACATAATATCACCACAGAAAAGTATGCTTAAAATGCTCAAATTTCTGAAACTTCCATAGTAACTCAAAATATACTTTCTTACTCATGACAAAGTATCTAATATCATAGAAAAATTCACTTTTTTATCATATCACAAGACATCTGAACTTTAAATCACTGTTTATTGCTGCAAGAAAGTGTAGAAATTCATTGAACCTAGACAATTTGATTGATCCGATGGCAGCCAGAAAGCAATTTTCTCTTACTGAACTTAACCAAGTATAAGAAAACAAGACTTTTAAATTTTTTCAAAGTGTACTCTTTGCTAAATTGTTGTTATTTTATTTAAGATCTGGGAATTTGATGTATATGAATTATGCCTTAGTTTTATACGGCTGATTTTGTATTGCCAGCTGCATGGTTTATTAAAATTACCAAGAACTCAGTTTAGCAAGTTTCTCGAAAAATTAATGTATTTAAAATCCAATTTTTGTAATCATACAATTGTAGAAAATAACATATTGTTAAGTCCTGTGCATATGGTCATATTTCTGAGCCTATGCAATATTTCCATCTACTTGGCATTGTGAAAGAATATCTACAGGCCCCTGCCCTCACCTGTACATATCGACACATACATAATTAAAACTATGGCATTAAAATTTCAATAAACAGCCAGTAAAGATGGCACATGCCTTTACTTCCAGCAATTGGGAGTCAAAGGCATTGGGCATATTAAGAGTCAACTCACTTATCAGATTGACTTTTGGAGTATCACAGTACTTGTATTCAAGGAACTTTTTTTTCTTTGCAATAGCTCTAACCCATAAACATAAGTTATAAAGTGCTTACTTTATGTGAAAGGGTGAAAATTTGCCAATATATAAAGAAAAAAACAACAACAGTGCTTTGGTTTCTACTATTTATGATGAGAATAAATCTATTGCTGCTATTCTAAAAAGGGAAAGAAATTAATATTTTGATAAATTAACAAATTTCTCAATAAATTAAAAAAAATTATCAAAGAGTAAATTAATAAAAAAATCAAAAATTTCAAAAATGAATAGTAAAGATAATATTCAGGGGCACTGGTGACTTTCAGCAGAAGTTCTGGTATGCATGCACATATATTCTTTGGTCATAATGTATTAAAATGTGTGCTTATATATTACAATAATTAATGGGTTTAAATATGAAATTGACTAATTACTTTTGTATCATTTTAGTTAATTGATTTAGATAAAGTTAATGAAAATATTGTAAAGCATCAATCTGAATCCTGTTGTGAATGTTTGTTGCAATGTAAAGTGCAAAAGTTATTACTATGATATGTTAATAAGGAATGATTAAATTTGTGTATGACTATACAGGAAAATGTGAAGTTTGTAGAATTTGGTATGATCTGTGATTTTATGAGCCTACTGGGATTATTTGAGCATCGCATGCTCAGATAAGAGGGGGATTACTGTACAACTCAATTGACCTTGATGAGTATTCTGGTTGGTGCATTACAATATTTTCATTAACTGACTTGAGGTCTTGCCCTGGTTTCCCTCAATGATGTATTGTGACCTGGGCATTCTGAGAAATAAAAATTTTCCTCCCCCAAGTTGCTTTTGATCAAACAAACTAGGACAAAGGAAAAATAAATTTCCTAATCAGGTAGAACTGACCTGGTTTTCAGTGACTGATCTTCAGTGTTTATATCATTTTCACATAGAAGTAAGTGCAAGTGGAGCTGCAATCATGTTTTCTTTAAAGCCCAAAGGTGTCACATACAGACATCTGGTATACAACTCTAGCTAACTTTAAAATATGGGATGAATTCTGAATATTTCTAGCACCTGGGTAACCACAAGCGTAAATCTTGCTGCATGTTTTACAACCAGAAAGATTTCAAAGCAAGAGTACGACACAAGATAATTGGAAGTTCGCATATTAAAACTACCTCAGCAGTGTACAATATGGTAAAGTGATCTTGTAATGTTGACAATATTTGATGAAAAAGAACATTCATAATCAATTTACTATTGATTCAGGAAATTCCTCTGACAAGTAAAAATATCTACTGCTTTCAGCAGTCTGATGGAAAATTGGCTGTTATTCTCCACAGCTTGTCAGACTCAATAACACAGACAAGACATACTCGAAAGGAGCACAGTTATATGATCCAGAAGTTTTACTCTTTTGTCTATACACATGCAAAGAAATATCTGCATTACCATTTCCACAACACTGATAAAGGACAATCAGAACCTCTTAAATGAAACAGATTAAATACTATGCTAATTAGGGTCATTCTAAAGTTCTTTGTGAAAACATATGTAAAAGAAAAGCTCTGGAAACAGTTTGACAAAAGTCAGGATGTGGGATGGTGAGGCATGAGAATATTTTAAACAATCCTAGGTGGAACTGCAAGTGTGCAATGGCAAGAAAAACAGATATAAGTAAAAATTGTATGAGATAAGGCAAGCAAAAAATAGATCAAGGATTATGGTCCCATTTCTGGGTTTAATTCCAAAATTTCCTGTAAGTCATTTGCTATTTGAGACTCAGTTTTCTTATCTGTAAAATGAAAGACAATGATATCTCTTTCCAAATGATTGTCATGAGGACCAAATTAGACCATGTAGGTAAAAAATTCTAGCACATGGTTTAGCATTTGGAAGACTCTCACCACATGTGGATTTTCATCTTCCCTGCTTATCTCTCTTGGAAGTGAATACTGCCAGATGGGGAGAGTTAATTGAAAAGAACATTAAAAGGCAAACTGGAAATTTTGAACTTGCTATGAAAGCTGATTGAAAAACCCAGTTGCTCTTTCAGGAAGTAAGTGACCTATTTATAAATAAAGTACCTATAAAAATTGCAATGTAGTATGGGAAATGTTCATTAAGCAGGCACTTTCAGAAGTAATTATGGAATGTAAATTGTGGTAAGTGATTCTGGTGATATTTTATTTGTGCTGAAATGTGATATTTTATTTGTGCTTTAATAAAGCTTGCCTGGAGATCAGGGGGAAAAGGTCAGCCATTTTCAGTAAACAAAAAGTCAGGCAGCACACGCCCTTAATCCAATTACTTATAGGGCAGGGTCTCTGTGTGTTCAAGGCCATACTAGGGAACAAAGCCAAGCATGGTGACACATGTACTTTAATCCCAGTACTAACCACAGAGACTTGGAGGTCTGTACAGACAGACAGTGACAAGGATGTAAGGTAGCTGGGCTAAGATAGCCAATGAGAAGGTAGAACAGCAAGGCAATAAAGGCATGGGTAAGACAGGAAGTAGCTCACATTTGGAAGCTGCAGAGCTGGTGAGGTAAGGTTGGCTGGTGGCTTTCCCTATTTCCCTGATCTCTCTAAAGCTTACACCCCTATATTTGGCTACATGTTTTTTATTTAATAAGATCATTTAGAAATTCATCTACAAGTGATATAAAAAAATAACAGGGCTAAATAAAAGAAAAATCAAGGGGGTTACATAATTTAGAATGGAGAGAATGAAGATATTCTTTCTGTGAATGTAACACTTAACTTGTACTAGAAAAATGAATAGCAGTTTTCAAGGTGAATTAAGAGAAACAAAATGCAATTGCTGCAGAGAGAAACGTACACAATGCCCCAGTGTGGGGCAGTGTTTTATTCATCTGAAGACCTGAAAGACTGTACTAACTAAAATAAATGGATGAGAAAAAAAAATGAGGCCAGAGATGTGAGCACACCACTGTAATTGAAGAGACTTATGATAAAGTATTTATCTAGTTCAATTTACTGTTGAAGTATTACTGTCACTGCAGTGATATAATGAATTTAAACCAATCAAAATCGAGAGTGAGGAGACAAGTTAGGGGTCTATTGCAGCAGTCTAGGAGGAGAGGGTGGTAGAATAGACTACACAGATAAAAGAGGTCTAATTTGAAGAATAATTTTTGACAAATTTGATACAGATGGTAAAAGTAAAATACAATTTGTGAAAGATATGTAGAATTTGGGACTAACGAAATACATAGACTGTGAGAAATTTATGGATAGAACTGTAGGTACAGAATCAATAATTATTTCTACATAGGGCTGTTATTTATATATGAAAGATCCAAAAGGAGCTTCCAACTCAGACTGTGTGCATGTATGATAGGTGTAACATATAAAATATGTGTGTTGGATCTAATAAATGGGAAAGTCACTCATCATTTTTAAATTATATTTTTAAATTTCTTTCTACAAATTTCAAAGTATTTTTATGTATTTATTTGTAGTTGAAAATTATAAAGCAGTGTCTTTTAAAATTTATTTAAGATAGAACCTATGGAAGTAAAAAAATTAATCTTGCTGTCATATTAGATTGATGTTTATTTTATTTTAATAAACTAATTAATACGTTAATTATTTCCCTATCAGAGAGTAATATCTACTTACCAGATCAAATATGTAAAATATCTTTTGACCTTGCCTATAAAAGACATGGGCCAATATATCTCCTGTGTAATACATAGCTGTGCATTATATAAAAGAAATAGTGGATCTTCATCCTCTCACTGTGTATGTGATAAAAATCCTTTAAAAGCATTATTGCTAAGCCAATTGTTTCCTATATGTTTAGGAGAAAGAAGGGAGAAATTCTCCTCCACCAGAAATTGTAAACAAGACATTTACTAGCCTGAGAGAAATTTAGCAGACTGAAAAATAATTGTAGTCTGCAGGATCAAGGCCAAATTAGTAGTGTCTAGGTTGAATTTTAGTCTCAATTGCATGTATGTTCAAATATAAACATCAGTTAGCAGTGAATCTTCTTTTAAATTCTTTTGGACTAAAAACACAGGAAAATGAAAAGGCACATTCATTATCCAGAAAAGAATAAGGACATGAACTGTGTACACATAAATAACATACAGTTTCTCTGTCTCAGTCTCTTCAACTCTCAGTAAGTATAATGCAATAAGAATCTAAAAAAAAATCTATCCCAAAGTTAGAATGTACAGACTTCTAACAGTCTGTTAGGGTTTGTTGCTCAGAAATGTGTCTCCGTATTCTATATTCACGTAACATGAGTTGAAAGACTCCCTAGATTTCAGAGATATTATTATGTCTGAATATTTTGCACTCATTTGCATATCATGTTTTCTGAAGTGAACTATTTGCTTGTTCAAGATAATTGAGAACTTGATTTTACAGTACACTAATTTTATGAAATTTCTTTTATGAAAAGGAGTCTGGCCATTTTTAATGACCTGATAAAGATGTTAATCAAATGGCTTTTGATGATTCAGTAATACTTCTTAAAATAATTAAGATGTTGGTTGTCCAGGGGACAGTGATGCACATCTAATTCAATGGGTGTTACTAGAGCAATCACTGTGCCACTTGTTTGAGAAAATTAGACATTGGTTCATTAGGGCCCACTATAATTTTAGTTCAGATTCCCCAGGTCTGTAATAACCATGCCCATTGAGACCTATTTATTCTCTGTACAGGCAGTATTATAGTTGACAGAAGCTTAGGAGTTTTGTTTACTTACTTTTTGTTCTTGTCATTTTAAAACTTCTGAACTATTCCATATTTTCTAACTCATGAAAATAGAATCACACCAAACTTCCAAAGTAAAGTTCTAAAGGTTCTAGGTGAAAATGTAAGTAAGTATTCACAAGTGTATAGAAACTTGATCTTTCAAAATTAAGGTATATAGACTCATTGCATAGAGTTCAGTTTCTGTTTTCTTCATCTAAATGTAAAACTAAAAAATGTAAAACATGACAATAATAAAATACTACCTTTGATTAGAAACCAGACAATATCAATTAGCTAAAAAGTAAAATATTATGAAAAATTGTATATGTATAAATGTTTGTTCCAAGAAAATGATAATGTATTGATGGGACTGTCTTTCTGTATGCTGTGAATATATGTGGCACTGATTGACTGATAAATAAAATGCTGATTGGCCAGTAGCCAGGCAGGAAGTATAGGCAGGATAAACAGACAAGGACAACTCTGCAAAGAGGAAGGCGGAGTCAGGAGATGCCAGCCTGCCATCTAGAGAGCAGCATGAAATGGCACACAGGTAAAGTCATAGAACACGTGGCAATGCATAGATTAACATAAATGGACTGAGTTTAAGTGTAAGAGCTAGTCAGTAGTAAGCCTGAGCTAATGGCCATAGTTTAAAAATAATATTAGCCTGTGTATGTTTACTTGGGTCTGAGCAGCTGCAGAATTGGAGGGTGAGAGAGATTTGTCCTGACCACAGGCCAGGCAGGACACAGGAAAATTTTCAGCTACAATGTATATTTACTATCCCTTCACTAAACATTTTATATAGCATATATAATTTAGCATTCAGAAACATTTATTAGATACATAAAGATTTGCAAAATATTGTCTGCATGGTCATTCATTAATTTAAACAGTATTTGTTAAACTTCATGTACATCAAATACCATCTAAGATACACATATTACTATAGGTGAGAAATGATAAACAGTAATGACCAAAAGTTCTGTGCCATTTTTATAACATATAGTCTATCATATACCTATATATTGATTTCTCCAAACTATAAGGAACACGTGTAAAAGTGACTTTTTATGAAATAAATGAATGGATCTCTATTAAAGTAAATATGGGATAGATTTCATTAAAACAAAAATGTAAGGACAAGTATCACTGAGACTTGTTTTGCTGAAACCTGAAGAATGAAAATTAAGAAAGACACAAATATGGTAAATTTTAACTGAGTACAGTTCAGAACATAGAATGTAAAGCACTTCTAAGAAAGTGATTCTAGTCTTTGAACTTCTGACTGACTGATCCTCCTGACTCCACCTCCTCACTGTAGTATTATAAGTGTGAATGTCCTCTTAATAAGCTGTGATTAAAAGTTATTCTTCAGAATTAGTAAAGATTTCTATGCAATGTTATATTTTTCATTATATTATAAAATGTTACACATGAAAACAAATTCTATGGTAAATGCTGTTGACAACCTCCCAGAACTTGAAGATAAGTCCCTAGTGCTGAAGATACCACACACTTTGAACACAGGACATAGAGAAATACAGGTGTAATTAACCTAAAAGCATCCTTTCAGAAGAATAGCCCTCAGAATATGGATAGGTGCTCTGCAACCTCCAAGGAAGAGGAACAGTTGTTATTCCTACCCATGTGTAAAGCCCACCAACAATAACCACAATGTCCAGAGAAGCAAAATATCCCCAAAGGTGCAATAGTAGCATTTGTATCCTGCAGGTAACCAAGAGCCATCTAAGCAGATTTAAGGCTCACTCAATAGGAGAGGAATTCATGCCTGGTACTGTAAACCTAGCCAACTACCACTGGCTGATGAGGTCATGAACCCTAGAAGAGAACCTAGTACTGCTGCTCTTCTAAAGCAGTAAAATTCCTAACTGAAGTCTAGATATAAGTGTTTTTCTCAGTAATATTTTATTTGTATGTTAATAAATAAAGTTTGCCTGGAGATCAGAGGACATAGACAGCCATAAACAAAAGCCAGGTGGTGGTAGCACATGCCCTTAATCAGATCACATATCAAGCAGAGTCTCTGTGTGTTCAAGGACATAGCCAAGCATGGTGACACACACCCTTAATCCCAGTACCAAACATAGAGACCTGAAGGTCTGTACAGACAGGCAATGACAAGGAAGTGAGGTAGCTGGGCTAAGAGCCAATGAGAAGGCAGAACAGCAAGACAATAAAGGTTCAGGTTAGACAGGAAGAAGCAGGTTCTCTTGGGGAAGCTACAGCAGTATGGTGAGCTAAGGTTAGCTGGTGGCTATTCCTATTTGTCTGATCTCTATGGCTTTCACCCCTGTATTTGGCTCTGTGTTTCTTATTTAATAAGACTGTTTTGAAATTCATCTACAAATGATGCCAAGACTTGGGGTGAGAGTCTCCACCTAAAACCAGAGAAAGCTTTAAAGAAGGGCTCTATAATGGAGCCAAAAACAGCTTCCTAGTTGTCTGTCTCAGGCCAGCCTCAGCCCGTGGGCTTGAGCTATACTATGGCGGGTTCATGGCATGTAGGCTTGACCTGCAGCATGGTGGGAGTGAGGTGTCTCCAAGCTGCACATTACATAGCATGGTGGATTTAGCTTTTGCTAATAGAGACAAAAAAAGAAGAAAGAAAGAAAGAAAGAAAGAAAGAAAGAAAGAAAGAAAGAAAGAAAGAAAGAAAGGAAGAAAGGAAAGAAAGAAAGAAAGGAAGGAAGGAAGGAAGGAAGGAAGGAAGGAAGGAAGGAAGAAAAGAAAGAAAGAAAAAGAAAGAAAGAAAGAAAAGAAAGAAAGAAGAAAGAAAGAAAGAAAGAAAGAAAGAGTTTTGGGGTTACATGATGCTGGATGGAAGCATAGACCCACAGACCCACAGACTCTCAGAAACGGCAGACAGCCTGGTTTGCAGAGCTGGTGGTAAATGTAGTTCTGCTATGTTGGTAAGCTGAGGTAGGCAGAGCCAGCAGCCAAAGCTGCCATTTCAATCCTAGTAACGGTGCAGTTTAAAGCAATAGGTTCACAATAAGGTAGATTCAGATGGAAAATGACTTTAAATGGTTTACAGTGTGTGTAAAAATGTACGTAGGCTTGGAAGAGAGAAGAAAATGAATGTAGACAGTTATATAAAGAAATAGTTTAAAAAAATAAAGTCTTTAAAGAGACAGTAAAGGTAGCATAAAAATAAGCCACATAAAGATGGATATTACACAGAGAATCAGGATTGTGTTGTCTTTGATGTTTTCAACTGCAGAAAAACATTTGGTTGTAAAGACTGCTAAATTATTAAATTATTATTATGTATTAAAGGTATCTTGACTTCAAAATTTGGATCTAAGTTTATGTTGCTTTGGAAAGGAGGCTCTGCTCTTGCTTCCACAGAAACCAAGAGGCTATGGATTTGTTCCAGATTAAGATACATCAGGTTTGATCAACCAAGACCCCCTGAAAGGTCTACAGTGACACCATGGCCCAGATTATCGAACATCCAAAAACAGCTTCAAGGCAACTGGCTCAGGCAATGCAGCATTAAAGACTATTCCAATCAAGACTTGACCATAATTCCTAATTTTCTCAGGATCCCCGTTAGATTGCCAGCACCTTCATCCAGCAGGAAGTAGTATGCAAAGCTACACTCAAATTTCCAAAATATTGTTTATGAATGTTTATTTTTATTTAAAGTAGGTTGATTATAAATGCAATCTCTTTCTAAAGAAGAAAAGGGGATAGTATAGATATGACCAGATGAAAGGGTAGATGAATGAACCTACATTTAAAGAGCAATAACTTGTTTAAAAGTGTTTTACATTGCTATGGATTTTAGTTTATTGATAGAAATTTAGAGTTGATTTTGTTATATATATATATTCCTACTCTTATTTAAGGTAGTATGTTGATGTAACTCATTTAAATTGTAACAGATAATTAAGAAATACAAATTAATAATGTCTTCTATGATAGTCAAAACTTATAGTCATGTTAAGGTTTCTAGGTATACATAGATATAATTCAATTAGTTAGGTAATCTTCAAACACTTCAAAGACCTACAGAATATGGCATTTAAATTTTTTTAAAAATTTAGACTTTATGGACAGTGAGACACATCTGTTCTTGGCAGCACTCCATATGGAGTTTATCTTCTTCTTGGCAAAAAATAGCCATTTGTGCAAGAAACTGCTCTTTCCTGGACTGCTTGACAAAGTGTTGAATTGACTAGACATGCAGGACACATGGGAAGGTGACTTTGCAAGTCAAGATGGTCCTTCAGGTTCCTGCTTCACAGAAGAAACTGCCAGACATTCTACAGGACACACACAAAAAAAGTGACTGAGGGACTAGGCCTATGGCCTGAAGATGGATGTCCCAATGTTGCAGAGAAACTTTGGATGACTGTCCAGGCAGGAAACTGTCTCTGTCATTTCCAGAAGTATGGAAGTTGCTCACAGTGCATCCTATTTACTTAGATAATATTATATCCTTCTGAGGTCTTTGATGTAATTGAAGACTAGATAGTTATAATTATGGTTTTCTTTGGTTATGATAAGACTTATAAGATAGATATGAAACCTTAGGCTCACAAATATAGAATAGAGAGGATATCTTCTTTAATTTTGTCAAATATAAATAGACGTGATATTATAACTATAATTCTTGCTTGATAACTGTTCTATTATATGTATTTTTACTATGTTACATTTAAAACCTTCCTTCTTAATTAAACAGAAAAGGGGAAATGCTCTGGGATAATGCTTTTGTACATTGGTTTAATGAAACACTGATTGGCCAGTAGCCAGGCAGGAAGTGAAGGTGGGATAGGCAGACAGGAAGAATTCTGGGAAGAGGAAGGCTGTATCAGCAGACACCAGCCCACTGTCCAGGGAGCAGAATGTAATGGCACACAGGTAAAGCCACGAAAAATGTGGGGACATATAGATTAACAGAAATGGGCTGAGTTTAAGTGTAAGAGCTAGTCAGTAGTAAGCCTGAGTGAATGGTCAAGCAGTTTAAATCAATATAAGCCTCTGTGTGTTTACTTGGGTCTGAGCGGCTACAGACTGGGTGGAACACAGAAAAACTTTAGCTACAAAGCTTTTTTTTCATCACATGGAGACCATCACAAAATCCACAACTGGTCAAAATGCAGATGATCTGTCTGTCTGTCTATCTCTTATTTATTCATTCATTCGTGTGTGTGTGTGTGTGTGTGTGTGTGTGTGTGTGTGTGTCCATCTATATGCACACCACACACATGAAATTCCTGGTGGAGACCACAAAAGTTCATTGGATACCTACAATGCAGGTTCTCTGCAAGAGCAACAAGTGCTCTTAAACATTGAGCCATCAATCTTCCACCCCATATAACATTCGAATGTATAGAGAACAGCCAGTCCCCAGGAACCCCCATCCATCTCTGCCCCAGTTGCCGGCGAGCAGGGAAAACTCCTTCAGGCAGGCTCCCACAACAAAAACCCCTCATTGGACCCCTGCAATCTATAAGACCCATGCCCTACCCCAATACGAATCTGCCTGTGACCCCAGTAACTTCCTGAGACACAGATTATATCAGCTCTCATTGGACCAAGAGTAGCTTCTTGAGACATGAACCTGCCAGCTCTCACTGGACCAAGAAAGGCTTTCTGAGACATAGAATCCACCAGCTCTGACAGGACCAAAAGCCCTGATAAGACCAAGAGCGACTCCCTGAGTCAAAGAACCAGATAGCTTGGATTGAACCAAGAGCAGCTCCCTGAGACACAGAATCTCCCAGCTCCAATAAAATCAAGAGCTAAATTTGGACCCAGAGTGGCCCCCTGAGACACAAACACAGCAAGCACAGACTGGACCAATAGTAGCTCACTCAGACACAGGCACCCTCTTGCACCTATTGGAGGAAGAGATGGGTAAATGCCAGTTAAAAAATACATACAACAACATAAAGAGCTGCTGTGGGATGTTCTGTATGGCAAATGTGTTGCTGATTGGTCAATAGATAAATCACTGATTGGCCAGTGGCTAGGCAGGAAGTATAGGCGGGACAAGGAGGAAATAAAGCTGGGAAGTGAAAGGCTGAGTCAAAGAGACACTGCCAGCTGCCATAATGACAAACAGCATGTGAAGATGCCAGTAAGCCACGAGCTACATGGCAAGGTATAGATTAATGGAAATGAATTAATTTAAGCTGTAAGAACAGTTAGCAAGAAGCCTGCCATGACCATACAGTTTGTAAGCAATTTAAGTCTCTGTGTTTACTTGGTTGGGTTTGTGCGGCTGTGGGACTGGCAGGTGAGAGAGATTTGTCCTGACTGTGGGCCAGGCAGGAAAACTCAAGCTACAAAGAGCAATATGGCATCAGTAGAACCTAGGACTTCTACAACAGCAAGACCTGACCATAACAATGTAGAAGAAGCAGAAGAAAGCAAACCATACAAATATCTTTATGAAGAGATCTTTGAGGAAATGAAAAATTCTCTTAAAGAAATTAAGGAAAAGACAAAAAATTGGAAGAAAAAATAAATCCCTCAAAGAAATCCACAAAAACAATGAAAAATCAGTTAAACATGTGAAGGAAGCAGTTCAAGACCTGAGAAGTGAAATAGAAATAATGAAGAAGACACAAACAGAGGAAATGCTGGAAATAGAAAATCTGAGTATATGAACAGGAAACACAGATGCAAGCATAACCAACAGAATACAAGAGATGGAAGAGAGAATCTCTGGTGTAGAGGATACAATAGAGGAAATAGATTCATCAGTCAAAGAAAACACCAAAGCCAAAAAAGTCATAACACAAAATGTCCAGAAAATCTGGGACACCATAAAAAGACCAAACCTAAGTATAATAGAGATAGAAGAAGGAGAAGAATATCAACTCAAAGGCACAGAAAATATATTCAGCAAAATCACGGAAGAAAACTTTCCCAACTTAAAGAAGGAAATACCTATGAAGATACAAGAAGCTTATAGAACACCAAATAAACTAGATCCCCCAAAAAGTCCCCTTACCAAATAGTAATTAAACCACTAAACATACAGAATAAAGAAAGAATATTAAAAGCAGCAAAGGAAAAAGGCCAAGCGACTTAAAAAGGCAGACCCATCATAATAACACCTGACTTCTCAATGGAGACTGTGAACGACAGAAGGTCCTTGACAGATGCAATGCAGACATTAAGAGACCGCGGGATTCCAATCTAGAGTAATATACCCAGCAAAACTTTCAATCACCATAGATAGAGTGAACAAGACTTTTGAAGATAAAACCACATTTAAACAATACCTATCCACAAATCCAGCCCTACAGAAAGCACTAGAAGAAAAATTCCAACCTAAGGAAGTCAGATATACCCACAAAAACACAGGCAATAGATGACCCCACAGCAGTAAATCCCAAAGAAAGGAAATGCCCACACTACCACCAAAAGATATCAGGAATTAACAATCACTGGTCATTAATATCCCTTAATATCAATGGACTCAATTTACCTATAAAAAGACACAGGCTAACAGAATGGATATGAAATCAGGATCCATCCTCTGCTGCATACAAGAAACATATCTCATCTTCAAAGACTGGCCCTATCTCAGAGTAAAAGACTGGGAAAAAACTTTCCAATCAAATGGATTTAAGAATCAAGCTGGTGTAGCTCTCCTAATATCTAACAAAATAGCTTTCAAAATAAGAGCAATCAAAAGAGATCTGGAAGGGACATTACATACTCATCACAAGAAAGATCCACCAAGATGAAGTTTCAATTCTGAACATTTATGCTCTAAATACAAGGGCATCCACATATGTAAAAGAAACATTACTAAAGCTTAAATCACACATCAAACCCCACACATTAATAGTGGGAAACTTCAACACCCCACTCTCATCACTGGACAGATCTAGACTGAAACTTAACTGAGAAATAGGGACCTAATAGATGTTATGACTCAAATGGACTTAATAGATAATCTACAGAACATTTCACCCTAACAAAAAAAGAATATACCTTTTTCTCAGTACCCCATGGAACCTTCTCTAAAATCAACCACATACTCGGTCACAAAGCAAATCTCAACAGATACAAAAAAAAAAAAAATGGAATAACCTCCTGTATTTAACAGACTACCATAACTTAAAATTAGATTTTAACAACAACAAAAATTACAGAAAGCCTACAATCTCTTGGAAACCAAATAATGTTCAACTGAACCACCAATGAGTCAAGGAAGAAATAAAGAAAGAAATTAAAGACTTCCTAGAATTCAATGAAAATGAATGTACTAACATACCCAAAATTATGGGATACTATGAAAGTAGTTAAAAGAGGAAAATTCATAGTGCTAAATGCCCACATAAAGAAGTTGGAGAAATCTCACAGGGATGGATTGGAAAAGCAATGAAAGAGATACTGTGATAGAGGGAGACATCATGGGGATAGAGAGAAACCCGGTGCTAAGCAAGTTGCCAGGAATCCACAAGGATGACCCCAGCTTGGACTACTAGAAATAGTGGAGAGGGTACCTGAAATGTACTGGCTTACTCCAGTGATCAGATCTGAGAATACTCTATCATCACAGAGCTTTTCCTCCAATGACTAGTGGAAGCAGATGTAGAGATCCACAGCCAAACAACAGTCAGAGCTCTAGAAGTCCATTAGGAGAGAGAGAGAGGAGGAGTGATTGTATGAACAAGTACATCAGGATCATGATGGGCAAACCTGCAGAGATGACCAAACAAAACTATTGGGAACTCATAAAAATTGCGTCAATGGCTGTGGAGCCTTTATGGGACTGGACTAGTCCCTCAGAATGGTGATACAATTGTGTAGCTTGATTTTCTTGGGTGGCCCCCCTGGCAGTAAAATCAGAATGCATCCCTGGTGCATGAGGGAGAGTTTTGGAGCCCACTACCTATGATGGAACACCTTGTGGAGCCTTGAGGCTAGGGGCAGGGCTTGGAATTACCTCTACTGGATGTGGCTCCCCATCAGAGGGCCTTGCCTTCTTGTGGGGGGAGTGGAGGGTGGGTTAAGATGGGGAGTCTGGAGTGGTGGGAGGAGGAAAGAGGTGATCTTTGATTGGTGTGTAAAATGAATGAAAAATTTTTCTTAATTAAAAAATATACAGCGACTTAATCATCAGGAAGTAGCCTAGAATACTATGCCCACATTCCCAAAAAATGGATTATGAATACTTGTCTTTGTTAGAGATTGGTTACAAATTGTTATTTGTCATAGTCAATATCTTTCTAAAAAAAAGGAGGATGGAATATAGATATGATAGGATGAAAGGGTAGATTATTGAATATACTTTTAAAGAGCAAAATGTTTTAAATTGCTGTAGATTTTAGTTTATTACAAATTTAAAGTTGATTTTGTTGTACTGTATGTATATTTCTACTCTTGTTTAAGGTATTGTGTTTGTGCAGCTCATTTAACACTGTACTTTTTAATTAAGTAATACATATTGATGGTTAGTCATCTATGATAATCACATTTATGTTAGTTAAGTTTACTTGATATATATAGATATAGTTCAGTTAGGTGGATAATTTTCAAACACTTCAAGACCTACAGAATATGGCATTTGGAATGTTTTTAAAACGTAGATTTTTCTGGACAATGAGACACTCCTCTCCTGGTAGCACCAATTACTTCAAGGAGAATGATGGGCATTGAATAAACTCATTATAGAGTTTGCTTTCTTTGTGGCAAAAGTCGGTCACTGGGCAAAAAAGTGCCCTTGTGTTGACTGCTTGACAGGATACTGTATCAGCTAGACATGCAGGACCCACGGGAAGGTGATCACTAAATTTGCAAGGCGAGATGGTCCTTACAGTTCCTGCTTCACAGAGGAAACTGTCAGACATTCTACAGGATACAGAGAGAAGTGACTGAGAGACTCTAGACCTATAGGCTGAAGAGGACGCCCTAACACTGCAGACAAACTTTGGGTGTGTGTCCAGGTAGCCAGCTGTCTCTGTCATTCTAGATTTTTGGAATTGCTTACAATGCATTTCCTATTACTTAGGTAATATTATTTCCTTCTGGGGTCTTTGATGTAGTTGAAGACTAGATAGTTATAGTTTTCCTTAGTTATTACAAAAGATAAATTAGATATAAAACTTTAGACTCCCAAATATAGGACAGATAGAAAATTTTACTTATTTTTTTTGCCAAATACAAATAGACTAGATATTGTAACTGTAATTCTTACTTGATAACTGCTCTATTATATGTAATTTTACTATGTTAAAGTTAAAACTTTCTTTTTTGTTTAGAAAGAAGAGGGGAAATGCTGTGGGATAATGCTTTTGTACACTGGTTTAATAAAACACTGATTGACCAGTAGCCAGGCAGGAAGTAGGCAGGGCAAGCAGACTAAAGGAATGCTGGGAAGGGGAAGAGCAGAATCAGGAGTTGCCAGCCAGACACAGAGGAAGCAAGATGGCAAGGTAGAACTGAGAAAGGGTACCAAGCAACATGATTAAACATGGATAAGAATTATGGGTAAATTTTAGTGTAAAAACTATTCAGTAATAAGCCTGAGCAGTTATAAATGATAAAAAAGAAAGAAAAAGATGACTTTCAGGCTGCTAATGTGAACACATTAATGAAACAGAATGTATTAACTAGGATCTAGAAGGAATGGACTATGAGACAAAAATGTTCAGTTTTGACATATAGTAAGAGTTTCCATTTTGGTGAAACATACTAACAGTCCTGAAAAACTATAAAAAATGCATGATAAGTTGTAGAACACATTTTATGAATTACAACTAAAAACTGTTTAGGAAGAGGGATATGAAAATTTGATAGATGTATTTATATTTAAATTAGAGTAGAAGTTTGTGGTATTCTGGTGTAGATTAGGGTGACTAAAACAATGACAAAATGTTGCATACATTTCAAGAAACTAGAAGAAAGGATTGCAGCACTTGACCATAGAAGAACTCAAAGTATGTTGGAGAAAGATAAATTTAACCTTATTTAAACATTCCTAAAATTGTGCATTAATCAAAGCATCCTGTGGTACATCAACATTGTTTATAATGTTATGATTTTATACAAAAGCTTAAAAAATTAAATTAAACTAGGAATATATATACAGTAGCCTTACAAAAATATAGAAAATTAAAACCCTAAGGTAGATGAAAAATGCACAATAATTAAAAAGCATTCAAAATAAAAGAAATATTCAAGAGCTTGTATTACCTTTAACAAGAAATCCTTACTAAGAAAAGGCCATCTCTTACAGACATTGTCATAAAAGTGAACAAAAAAAGAAAAAAAAGTAAGAATTCAATATTTTCTTCAGTCTAGATAGTTTTGAATAATGTTTAAAACCATGATTATAGAAATCATGTCTTAATTACTTTGTGAATATTACTCTCTTATGGATTGTGATTATACCTAAATGTTTACTTTTAATTAGAATGAAGTACAATATTACCATCTAGTGAAATGTCACCAACTCTTAACACATAGGAAAATATAATTTGGTCTATCTCAGGATGTTTGCTGTATGCTGCATAATATACTTTTGTACTACCTTAGTTTAATCACTCTTATAAAACATTTTTTCACGAATGAGAATTCCATGAATATTAAAATTTAATACTGCTATGAGAAAAATAATATAAAATGAAGTACTATAACAAAATATTTATATTCTTATAAACAGACAACCTGGAGTTCTGAATGTTGAATCACATGAACATTATAACTGTTTATGGCATATTAGCAGTAAGCTCATAGTTAAGACAATTTTATTTGTGTAGACTAAATATTTACTACAAAATTGTACCCAAAGTATTGTGAAAACATAGTGAGCATACAAATATATTTGTGATTATTTGCCTCCCTTGTTTTATAATTACCCTTTGCAAACAACGCACTCAGAGAGCAAAACATATCTCAAAGTATCCCTGTCCCCAACATGTACAGATAAAAGTTAGTATTTCACTGAAATGCATAAGAGAAATAACAATGGTATGTGGGACAAGTTCACTTGCTATCTTTCAGTAGCTCTTATAATCTTCGGTATGTTTCTTGTGTAGCTGAATTTCTGAGCAGTCTTATTAAATAAAAAACACGGAGCCAAATAAAAGGGGTTAGAGCCTTAGAGATAAGGGAAATAGTGATAGCCACCAACCAACCTTACCTCTCCATCTCTATAGCCTCAAAAATGCCGCGACTTCCTGTCTACTCAGGCATTTATTGCCTTGTTGTTCTGCCCTCTCATTGGCTCTTAGCCCAGCTACCTCACTTCCTTGACACTGCCTGTCTGTACAGACCTCCAGGTCTCTATGGTTGGTACTGGGATTAAAGGTGTGTGTCACCATGCTTGGCTGCTCCCTAGTGTGTCTTTGAACAAACAGAGACCCTGCCTGCCACATGATTGGATTAAGGGCAAGTGCTACCACTTCCTGTCTTTTGTGTCAATGGCTTGCTATTTCCTCTGATCGCCAGGCAAGCTTTATTTACTAACATACAAATAAAATACCACCACATTTCAGTACAAATAAAATATCACTACATTCTTGCTCTTAAATGAAGTTACAATTCATTATTTTTTTGAAAGTGGAAAAATTGAACTTTATTACCACCAGAATATCCAATGTATAGACTTCAATTTAGGTATATTTAATTGTGGGTAATACTAATTTGAAAGTATCCAGGAAATATGATACAACCTTGTAACAAATAATTTCTACTATAGAAATAGTAGGATTTCTGGATTCCTGTTGATGAAATGTTTAACAATAACTGCCCAATAAAACATTTTAATTGGTAACCTAGAGACTAGGCTGTTTTTCAAAACCCACCACCAACTAAAACTGTAGTGTCTCCCCAAAGCCAGGAGAGGCAGGCTCAATATTGTTTTAGCCTAAAAATTGAACTATAGTTAAGTTTCTTTTCTTTCCCTCTCTGGAAGCCATCTAGCAAGGACCTTATGCTATGATTGTAGCCATCCCAACAACTCATAAAAAGAGTAAATGAAAATTCTGTCTTGATCACATAATTCTAGTCTTGGTGGACCAAGTGTAGGAGCGCCTAGGAGGAGCCCAAAGGATGGATATCTTTCATAAGCCCATCAAGACATTCTAATGGACATTGATTTGAGCATTTTAAAAATATGCACAATTCTGGCTTCTTCTGCCTAAAGTTTATAAGGCTTATAATTCTTGCCTTTACTTCTTCCTCATCTCTCTCTGTAGACATCAGTCAAGGCTTCCTTTCCTCCCTATCTCTTGCTGTTATACAAATGGAACTAACGTGCATGCTTGAGGTCATGAGACAAGTCCACTAGAGGTGTATTTAACTGTTAAATCCAATGACCCCATTGAGTAATATGAAACTATATTTGGTCACAATTGCAACCCCCTGAGTGGTAGTTGAGATTACCTCCTCAGAAGAGGGGAATGAAGAGAGCAAGAGATAGAAATTGAAATGCAGCTCAGAGTAAGGACTCAAAAAACAGTTCCAGAAATGTCTTTTGTTCTTTGGCCAGGAATGTCAGAAGCTCTGGTTTCTTATCTCCTAAATAAGACTACTTCCTAGATGCTCTACATGAGTGGAAACTAAAATCCTAGTCTAGACATTAAATGCTTCTGATGAACAGTTTTGGAACTTGATTGCCACATTTTCATGGTAGAAATGGTTTTCATCTAGTTTCTGGTTTCAACTTATCTCCTTAATTGTTTTAGGGTTACCTACTCAAAGAAGGTAATGTTATATTAAAGAATGGAATCTACTTCTAGATTTCGACATGTCCTTTTCTCTTCTATTAGGAATTAATTCAGTTGAGCAAGAAAAGTCCCGGGCTAAGACAACACCCTTTAGGAAAGTGGGACCACCCCTAAGAAGGCATATTCACTTTATGATAATGTATTTTTCCTCCTAATAATACCCCTTACACTATATTCCATATTAACAATCAAGAGATTTGAGATGTCTGCCCACCTTTCCGATTCCCGACTCAGAAGTTCATAACTGTTACTTTTTCTCTGTCATTTTTGTTTGAATGTTGGACAGAATCTGAGTATATTTTCAAACTCCCTGGTACTTTGAGCTTCCTTACTTTTTTTTCCCCCTGAAGCTCCTGTCCCAGCTGTGTGACTGTATGTTGACATGTGCCTGAACTTCATATCAGTTTATCTCAAATGGCATGATTTTTTCTTTCTCTTCTCTACTCTCCTCCTGCAGGCACATCTAAGATTGACAATTTCCCTGCCATGTTTTTTGTTTGTTTGATTGTTTTGTTGTTTTCTGGTCATTATTAACTCTAACAAATTGTCATTGAGCCTAATCAATAATAGTTTATATAAGCAGAAACAAGTGCCCAATAAGCATAGTGGGTCTCATTGATAAAGATAAACAAACGTGAGCAATAGTGAAGTAAATGATTTTCTCAGACAAATAGAAATTAAGAGTTTATAGGTTATCCAGTGATAGAAAGCAAAGTTGAGGGAAAATGTTTTTCCTACATGTTTAAATTGGTATGACCACTTGGTAAAACTCTTCAAAAACCTAACAAAATATTAAATCCATTGTATTCTCTGAACTAGGAGTTTTCTTTGTCCAAAAGTTACTTTATGTGTAAAGAATTAAGTGAGCAGGAAGCCTTCAGTATGGGCAGTAAGCAGTGTATATTTAAAATACATGAAATTATGTCTTTTCTACTATTTAAAATTATGTATTTTGCCAATGATTTTCTTGTGACTCCATAAATGCTAGAATTTGTTTGCATAATATGTCCACATAAAGCCAAATATTATCAGATTCTTACCTCGATTGAAGTAGACATTTTCCATTAAGAAAACTGTTTATATAGTTAGCAAGCTGTCACTCAGTAAAACTCAATTATTAAATTAAACAGATGGTGATAACAAAGAAATTAATGAAATTATACTTGTTTGCTTTCTGTACTAATTTGCATTTCTAAATTATTGAGTTTATATAGCAGTTGAGCATTAATTGCTTTTAGACAAATGCATATCTCAAAATGAAATGATAAATTGGGATGGATCATATAAAAATATCATGATTCATACTGTTAATGAAAGCTATTTAACATTTTGTACATATATTTTCAACTATGCATTAAGGTGATATGAAAAATAATAGTGCCTATTTGCTTCAGTTTACCATGTTGCCTTTATTGTACCAAAGAAAGAAAAACATATCTTCATATATATTCAATCAAAATGCCAAAATTTAAAATTGTACTACAGCCTGAATCACATTCTTGTGTGTGTATTCATAATTATAAATATTAATGATGTGAACTTTACTGCTAATCAAATGAACTTTATATTTTAGCACAAAGATTGGTTGGATTAAGGCACTTGCAGCATATATTGGAAGCAAAAGGTTTGTCATGATATATGGAAATGAAAAATGTGGTACATATTCACAAAGCATTCAACTGGATAGAAATATTTATATAATTCAAGGGATGGAAACATACTAAAAATATTTAGTTGAAAGAAGTTTACTAGTTGGTGAACGTGATTGATAATGTTCATGTGACTATGTATTTTGTCCATAAAAATAGCATATGTGGGGAATATGTGATAGAATACCTCTCTCCTAGTGAACATTGGAAATTTGGACAGTGGCAAGTTATTGCAATTAATCAATCAGAATTTCATTCTCTCCAAACTTATGTTCAGTTCATATTTTACTCAAAGCATAGGATTTACTGCATTTTGTATGTGCATATACTTTACTAGAGTCAGATTCAAATATCCTTAGAGTGCAGATGATGCTTTTTGACAAATATATGCCTGAATCAATACATAAATCCCAGGATCATGCCAGAAAGCTCTCTAAACCTCCCATAGTGGCAACCAATATTCTGATTTCCATAACCACATGTTAGTTTAGCTTGCTTTGCTATGACTCCATCTAAACAGAATTTTCTTTTGAGTCCATTTTCTTTTATTGCACTCATCTTACAAAGCTAGCAATCTTTCTGATGTATGGACAATTACATTTTTGACAGAATGGTGGTTCATCACATCATTATCTCAGAAAGTTTTAAAAAAATCTGTTTCAGAATAACTAAGTCGGCACAACAACTGTAAATACAGTCCATAAAATTCTTACGTACAATTCCAAGTTCACTTTGTGTCATCATCTTTCATGACTACACTATATCTATAAAAATAACAAAAGTGGGAGGGGGATTTTGGGGTAGAAGAGGGAAGTTCACATCAGTGATATTAAGCAACAAATGTAGGAGGGAGATGAGAGCGGGCCATTGGGTTAATATGATCATGATGCACTATATATATGCATGATATTGATAGAGAAAAAATATAATAAATAATAAAAACTAAGTAATAAGCAATAGTATATTGTTATCAACTAAATTCAGACTGCTCAGATTTAAACAGTGTTTCTAGTAATGTTCTTTTGCTATGGAATAACCTTTGTACACTGTAAATACATATTACTCTCATTGGTTAATAGAGAGCTGACTGGCCTATAGCTGGTCATGAAGAGATTGGGCTGGAGAGCGCGACTAGGTTGCTGGGAAAAAACGGCACAGTCTGAGAAGTCTCAAGCGAGATGCAGAAAAAAGCAGGAGATAAACATGCTGTGTTGAATAAAGGAACTGCACCATGGCAGAGTGTATATAGGAAATTATAAGAAATATAGGTTAATGTAAAATATAAGAGTTAGGTAGTAACAAGCCTGAGCTTTTGGCAGAGCATTAATAATTAATATTTCATCTCTGTGTCGGTTATTTGGGAACTGGTGGATGGGAAAGAAAAGTCTGCCTACATTCTTTGACTGTTATAATACATAGTCCAATATTGATGTTGGACATACATGCTCTCAAATGTTTCTAAAGTCCCACATTTTGTTTACTAGTCAGGTTTCTTAGTTTTCTCTGATAGTGTCTCACTCTTTCCATGTAATGCATGACTGTGAAACATGTGAAGATTCTCAGTCAGGAATTTTACAGAATATTGATCAATTCTACTTTCTTCTGGTGTTTATTCATTATAGGAAAATTTACAACATAAAGAAAAATAATACTAATGAAATATGTTTTTATATTACTTTATATCTGATTTATATCACTATTACTGTAATTTTAAACTTGATTAATGTGGTTTTCTCTAATATATCTATCTTTTCTTCTATATATATATATACATATATGTATATATATACATATATGTATATATATATATACATATATGTATATATATATTTGGTTTTTCAAGACAGGGTTTCTCCGTGTAGTTTTGGTGCCTACCCTGGATATTGCTCTGTAGACCAGGCTGGCCTAGAACTCACAGAGATACATCTGGCTCTGCCTCCTGGGTGATGGGATTAAAGGTGTGGGCCATTGCTACTTGGCTCTATATTTTATTAAAGCTGAATTATTAATTCCTGTAATTAATAGAAGAAAAATAAATAAAGTTATACTGTCTGCAGTAAATGTTGAAGTTATAATAGATATTAAATATTTCTATGTAGAGGAGTTGAGGGCAAATTTTAATGCTATGCAAATAAAAATGTTCCTTGAAGATTCTACCCATGACAGTGTCTTTTATCCATGTTTCTTGTTTCTGGCAATTACCACTGCAATGTTCTAATGGTGACTTCTCATTTATCTCATTCATTCACAAATATTAGTTAAAATATATACTACAAAGAATGTATTTTCAATCTCTACTATTTACTGATTAACATATCTATTTTCTAAAACATTACTCAGGATAAGTCTTCCACAAAACAGGAGAGAATTGACATCCTGGGCCCTACATAATGGAAGGAGAAAACTGACTGCCACTAGTTTCCCTGACTTCCATATTTGTGCCATGGTACCTGTGTGCCCCCACACTTACATTAACACAAGTCAATTAATTATTTAATGTAATAAAAGCAATTTTAAAGTATTACCCAAGGGTAATTATTATTTGGCTTATAATAAAATAGTATTTCAATTACAGTGTCACGACAGTGTTAGAGCCTTGGCAACTGATAATTTTCAGTTTGTCTTCCATGTAATTTGAATATGTACATCCTTCAAAACATCTAATTACTCTTTATAGATTACACAATAACATACCACAAGATGATTATACATTTTTTTCTTCTTCCATGCATGAACTAAAATATTCTTTCAAGAAGCCCTGTTTGTTTGTTTTTTTCCTACTGAAAAATAGTTTTTGAATCAGAGAGCTGAATGATGGGCACGTTGGTTGCTATTGGTTTTAGGTAGCAAGTTAGATAATAGCATTCTTGGAGAACCTTAGAACCCTCCATCCTAATCAATATTTTATGAAACTAAGGAATGGAATTGCAAGACTCTTAATTGCTGATCAAGAGAATTATATCTTAGTTCTTTTTCCTGATACTGTGATAAAAAAAATCATACAAAAGCAGCTTCGGGTAGAAAGGGTTTATTTTAGGTCATAGTTAATTTTATAAACTATTGTGGCAGAAAAGTCAGAGTAGCAGGTGATTGATTCAGCTGGTCATATTGTATCCACAGCTAGGGAAAAGAGAGCAGTGAATACATCTACTCATCCCTCTCTTTCCTTTTTATTCATCATAGTTGCAAGATCATGATATAGCCCTGCCCACAGTTTAGATGTATCTTCCAACTTTCGTTAAAAATGTTTCCATGTATGAATGCCTGAAACCCTGTCTTATATATGACTCTAATTTCTGACAAGTTGACAAATAATAACAGTCACCACAAATGGAATATAAGTCATATGTTTAGGCCTGGGAGGAGACTTACTTAACACGCTGAAGTTATCAGAAATTTGTTACTAGATAATTATTTAAACTTTGTAGTATTATTCTATGGTAGGAGGCTTTTGGACAAAGAATAAGGACATACCAGTACGTCGTCAAATAAGGATCAAACCAAATACATCTACCAACACTTGGACAGAACAACCATCCCCATAAAATATTTTTTTCTTGAGAAATTGGAAATAAGTGCAAAGAGATCCTAAATATAGATAGAGCCAGTAGTCCCTCTGGACATTAGCCACACTTAACCTTTGAGAGTTTTCTCTAATTTACTATATGAAACTCTGCAACATATCTTCTACACTACTCTGAGTCTCCTCCAAATTCTATTGACTAGATCACAAGGCCTTGGGATTTGAAGGGCGTTAAAACTGAAATCCCGGTGACGATTGGATAGTACACTCCTAGGAACTTAATATCTGTATCCTATTCCATGACCACTATATCTCTCAATTATAATTTACATTTATATGTATATAAGTATGTCATCATGAACTTGCAACATAATGAAAAATTGATGATTCCTTAACATAAAAGAAAAATTCTAGTAATTTTGAAAGACTAAAATGTTAACTGTCAACATTTTGTGAGAACTAGACGTTTGGGTAACACTATGCCCTCTCTGGGTATATACTATATAGTGTAATCTTATCTGTCACTATTGTTCAGTAAAAACACCTACAAAATCTGCACACTAGCAGACTCTGTTCCTACTGCAAATATACTAATTTTGAAGACCTAATCCACATGTTAAGCAGAAATCTAGCCACCTTCAAAAGTATGGCCAGTGCTTTCAAAGAATGTGTTCATATTAAGTATTAGTTACATTTTAAAAACTCCTTGACCTCACATCTGATATTTTCTCTTGTATGCTGACTATCATAAGAAAAAAAATATTTTAAGGGAATATTTTTCTTTGCATTTTGAAATACAGTGTAACTAAACACATCCAAACAGAAAATTCAGAGTTTGGACAAAGTACAATTCCAATCTACTTTGTAGGAGGGCTAAACAATATATTATATAACTACATCTGTTAATTTGTGGGGAAATGAGGCAAAATGTCATCTCCAAAACAGGACTGCTTCAGCGTAGATGGCCATAAAGTAATACCCAGCAATTCATAACACTAATATCCCTTGAGAAGATTTTCATGTTTCCAAGTATAGTGTATAATGGATAACTACTTACAGAAACAGTTTTTTGGTTGTTTTCTTTTCTGTTTTTGTTTTTGTTTCTTTTGTTCTTTTTCTTTATTAATTTCATATATGTGTACCATGTTTACATCACTTTACTTCCCTCCCTTGTGACTAACTCCTCTCTACCCGATTTCTATTCCATCTCAAATTCATGGATTATTTTCCTTTAATTAATTTTTACATATGTATGTGTGTATGATATATATATGAATAAATATATAAATATAAACTGCTGAGACCATTTGGTGTTGCATATACACACAAACACACACACACACACACACACACACACACACACACACATATATATATATATATATATATATATATATATATATACACACACACGTATATCAGAGAAATAGAGAGATAGAGAGATTTTCAGGTTGACCACAGAGCTCATCTCTATGGAAGACTGAGTCTCCTTCACTCAGTAATCCTTAATTGACTGTGGTTGTCCATTAAGAGATGGGGCCCTGTGAACTTTCACTCATCCACATTAGCATGTCAACTGGTATTATGGTTGAGTTCTTTTTTAAGCACTAGTATAATTGAGAGTTCATTGGCAAACCTTCCCTATCATATAGAGCAGACACAATCTCCTCTTCAAACAGAGTTCCTGATCCTTTGACTCAAGATATTTCTTTCCTCTCTCCAGTGATGTCCATTGAGCTCTAGATGTTTGGGTTATGTTGTAACTGTATAAATTGGAGCTAATATATTTTCATAAGTATAGTGTTAAACAGTGAGTGAATAGTTGTTTGAAAAGGTAACTGGGGGCTAATAACTAATTTTAACATAAAGAAGTACTATAATTGATAATACATCAATAATAAAACTAGAATTCTAATTTAGGGCCTCTTAACTTTAAATTACCTTTTTGTCTTGAAAATTCTTACAATCTTCCTCCTTGTCTATTTTGTCTTATTTTGTCAGTTGGAGTCCTGGAGTTTTTGTTTTAATTAGTGTATGTTAATTTTTTCAAAATACATGGAGACTGTCCAAAAAAGAAAGAAAGAAACCAGATACCTTATGAACAGCTACCCCATCAATGTATTTTTAATTTACAAGTTTTAAAACATTTATTCTTAACAAAAAGTTTCATTAAACTTAATTCAATGCACTGAGTTTTGTTTTGTTTTGCCTTTAATTCCTCTCTCTTTTCTTAAGTGTCAGTATTTTCATGAAGGTTCTCAGGAAATGTGCAATGGGATTCTAAAATGTTGAAAGCCTGGGGTAAAACACAATCTAAGAAGTAAACAAAACTGAGAAGTCCTGGGGAATAGTAGTTTCCAGTTCGGATTGTTTTCTCTAGTGTAGTTAAGAAAAACTTAAATATATTGATTTTTTTAAGAGGCAATCTTGTCAGCTTCTGGGTAAAGTATAACAAAAGAAGTTATGTCTTATTGTATTATAAAAGAGGAATTTAAGAAAAAGCAAATTCTTGATAAATATCACAATTTGTTCATTCCTCAATTTGGACTTGCAACTATTCTGGGCAATAATCTATTAAAAGTTTCCCTTGTTCTCCCCCCTCCCATCCCCCTCACCTTCCCCCCAACCCCCCCCATTCCCATCTACTCCAGGGCAAAGCCTTCTCCACAGCCACAGACTGAGGTCAACCTGGTAGACTCAGTCCAGGTAGGTCTAGTCCCCTCCTCCCAGGCCGAGCCAAACAATCCTGCATAGGCCCCAGGTTTCAAACAGCCAACTCATGCAATGAGCACAAGATCTGGTCCCACTGCCTGGATGCCTCCCAAACAGATCAAGCCAATCAACTGTCTCACCCATTCGGAGGGCCTGATCCAGTGGGGACCCCTCAGCCATTGGTTCATAGTTCATGTGTTTCCATTCATTTGGCTATTTGTCCCTGTGCTTTATCCAACCTTGGTCTCAACAATTCTCGCTCATATAAACCCTCCTCATTCTCGCTAATTGGACTCCCAGAGATCCACCCAGGGCCTAGTCATGGATCTCTGCATCCAGATCCCTCAGTAGTTGGATGAGGTTTCTAGCACATCAATTAGGGTGTTTGGCCATCCCATCACCAGAGTAGGTCAGTTCGGGCTGTCTCTCGACCATTGCCAGCAGTCTGTTGTGTGGGTATCTTTGTGGATTTCTGTGGGCCTCTCTAGCACTTTGCTTCTTCCTATTCTCATGTGGTCTTCATTTACCATGGTCTCCTATTCCTTGTTCTCTCTCTCTGTTGTTGATCCAGCTGGGATCTCCCGCTCCCCCAAGCTCTCTTTCCCTCGACCCTCGCCTTTCACTACCCCCACTCATGTCCAGGCTGTTCATGTAGATCTCATTCCATTTCTCTGTCATTGGGCGATCCCTGTGTCTTTCTTGGGGTCCTGTTTTCCAGGTAGCCTCCCTGGTGATGTGAGTAGCAGACAAGTCATCCTTGTTTCATGTCTAGTATCCTGCTATGAGTGAGTACATACCATGTTTGTCTTTCTGAGTCTGGGTTACCTCACTCAGGATGATTTTTTCTAGATCCATCCATTTGTCTGCAAACCTCATGATGTCATTGTTTTTCTCTGCTGAGTAGTATTCCATTGTGTATATGTACCACATTTTGTTTATCCATTCTTCAGTTGAAGGGCATCTAGGTTGTTTCCATGTTCTGGCTATGACAAACAATGCTGATATGAACATAGCTGAACAAGTGCTCTTATGGTGTGGTTGAGCATTCCTTGGGTATATGCCCAAGAGTGGTATAGCTGGATCTTGGGGGAGATGGATTCCCAATTTTCTAAGAAAGCGCCATAGAACTGAATTGTATTGCAAAATAAATTAAAATTAAAAAAAAATAAAATAAAAGTTTCTATTTAAATTTTATTTTAGAATTATAGTGAAATAACAGTTATGAAGCCATCATGTACTGAAAACACCTGTATGACAAATACATACCACAGTAACATTTCATATCCTTCAGGAATATTCTATAAGTAACACTTCATATCCTTCAGGAATTTTTTTGTAGTCAAAGTGAAAGTAAAAAAATGATCATTGGCTGTTGGCTTGCTGTAAATTACCCTAATTGTTGTGCTAGAAACCTCATCCAACTACTGAGGGATCTGGATGCAGAGATCCATGACTAGGCCCTGGGTGGATCTCTGGGAGTCCAATTAGCGAGAATGAGGAGGGTTTATATGAGCGAGAATTGTTGAGACCAAGGTTGGATAAAGCACAGGGACAAATAGCCAAATGAATGGAAACACATGAACTATGAACCAATGGCTGAGGGGTCCCCACTGGATCAGGCCCTCCGAATGGGTGAGACAGTTGATTGGCTTGATCTGTTTGGGAGGCATCCAGGCAGTGGGACCAGATCTTGTGCTCATTGCATGAGTTGGCTGTTTGAAACCTGGGGCCTATGCAGGATTGTTTGGCTCGGCCTGGGAGGAGGGGACTAGACCTACCTGGACTGAGTCTACCAGGTTGACCTCAGTCTGTGGGGAAGGTTTTGCCCTGGAGGAGATGGGAATGGGGGGGGTTGGGGGGAAGGTGAGGGGGACGGGAGGGGGGGAGAACAAGGGAATCCGTGGCTGATATGTAGAACTGAATTGTATTGCAAAATAAATTAAAATAAATAAAAAAAAGAAACTAAAAAAAATGATCATTTAGGCACAGCAGGTCAGGAATGTACATTGTGGCTAATAAAGTAGACAATGTGAGTTTGTGTTAATTCAAGTTATTAGTGAGCATAATATATGTGGAAATGATTGAAGAAGTTTTGGATCCTCTTAGACTCATATAATTTGAAAGGAAAATTCTCTAAAAATTAAACATGTCTCTTAGGCGGTTTCTGCCTCCTCTGGTTCTCACAGTCTTTCCATTCCATCTTCTCCATAGATGCCCTGAACCTTGAGGGGAGGAGTGTGATCACAACATTCCATTTAGACTTGAACATTCTATGCACATTGTTCAGTTGTTGGTCTCTGTTAACTACTTTCTACTGCAAGGAGAATCTTTTCTGAAGAGGATTGAGGAATGTATTTACCTATGCATATAGCAATATATTGTCAGCAGTTGTTTCATTGCTATGTCAATTTAGTAGAATACTATTCGGAAAATCAGTTTTCTTGAGTGGAGTGACACTGGGTATCCTAACCACACTCCAGGACAGTCCTCATGATCAGGTGGAGTTGGCTAGTACAAGTTGAACTCCCTGTTTGGTTGGGCTTTTGTTTTCTTCGTCTTGGTTTGGCTTTGTTTTATTTGTTTGTTGGATTTTTTTAAAGAGAGAGAGAACAAGAAGTTGAGTGGGTAAGGAGGGAGGCTCCTTTCTGAGAGAGGTTGAGGGAGGACGTATGATCAAAATATATTATATGAGAACTAAAAATAAATAAAGTAAAAGTAAAATAAATATGTTTCATATTGGAATTTCACAATTGCTTTGTGAAGGATATAGTATCTCTCACTCATGAGGTACCTTATGATAAAAGATGAATAGAACAATTTAGAAAATAAGAACTTAGAAAGGATAGATAACCTGGAAAGGCTGAGAAGATGAATAGCTTCCTCTCATTATTTCTTTACATACAAAAGAAGAAACATCACTGGAGAAAAGAAAGTATAGTAGGGAAACAGAAGACACATGTTTAATAGTACATATAAGAATTAATGTCAGGAAGTACATTTGGAAACAATATAGTGAGTTATTAAATTCATTGAAAAGATGATTCATTTTTAACTTTCCAGTATAATCTTATTTTTCACTCAGGTTAGCTATCTTCCTAAGTTCCCATTTTCTAAATTGATCTATTCATCTTTTATAATAAAGTACTCATTCACTCAAGTGTTTTCAAAAATGATATGTGGTAATTATTCCATTATTGCTCCTTTTAAGCTTTTCTTACAATAATGGCATATCCTTATAAAGAGTATTAGAAATCTACAAACATTCATCATATTAAAAGAGAAGAATCAGGTCTTAGGATCTTTAAATATTCATCATAACACTATTGTTATCACAGCTTTTCACCTTATGGACTTCATTAAGGTTTCATTGTGTCCTTCCACTAAAATGGTATGTTTCTATAGCACAACATGTTCTGAAGCTACTGAGTCTATTTTAACTAGGAATAAAAAATTAGGAAAGAAAAGAAACATAATGTGTAAAAGTAAAATATCCATGTTAGTGGTAGTTCCAAAGCAGCTACCAAGACAATTACCCAAAATGTTGTTAGCCAATGTGAAAGAAATATTAACATGTATTTCCTTTCTTGGATATATATATATATATATATATATATATATATATATATATATATATATATTGCCCAATATATTGCTGAAGATTTATATGAACATTAAAATTGTACTATTGTGAAGAGAAATATAAATAAAGTATACTAATAACAAACTTATTATGTATAAATTATAGTGCCTTATATACTCCTCAAATACATTTTTAACTTAGGAAAATGCTGGCAGTAAAAATTATAGATTCTTAACAATCTATATGTAAATGTATAACAACTAAAATCTTAAACATGATCTTCACTGTATATCACTCTCTTGTCAAAATTACATATCTGTTTTTTTTTTTAAAAAAAAACCTTTCTCTTTTCCCAGAAATTTGAACTAAACAAGAAAAGAATCCATGACAAAATTTGATTGGATAAATCAATGTTAAAACCACTTTTATATAACATAAAAGTAAAACTTATCAGTCATACTTCTTTAACAGCAATTTTTTGAAAATGCTCATCATAAAAGATGCTCTGCAAGAATATTATGAATCATTGGCTATGTTACTAATTATATGGGAAATAAACTGTTAAATCATCAAAATAGCAGTTTTCAGATGATGAGAGATTAAAATTAACATACATGTATTTTCAAAGTACAGGCACTTGAGATATAAAGTATTACAAAATGTAACAGAATCAGTATGAAATATTAAGAAAAATGTCTTAAACTTCCAAGTTTATTACACCACACAGTCAAGAAATAATTAAAGGAAGTTCTTGCTAAAGCATGACTAATTATAGATTTCAAGCAACTTATAAATCAAGAGATAAATATAGATACCCATTACCTCAAGCACATATAGCACACGCTTCATTTGATTTTTCACATGGCACTACTTAATCTAATCTCTAAGGGACTTTCTAAGATGCACGAATAAGCACATACATAGTTCTTTCAATTGAGAAATCATGGAAAATATGTGCAGTCTTCTACATTTACATCCCAAGCAATATTAAATTTTAACATAGTATTTTAGAAGGCTAAGTCCCATTTTTAGGGCCTTAAGTTTTAAAATGCAAAATTTAGTTTTTATTTCATTTTGTCTGTGTGTGGTGGTTGTATGTGTGCTGTTTACATGTTTGGTGTTTGCATTTGACTGCACATGTCCCTATGCACACACATTTCTAGATTAGAGCAGGATATCAGGGCTCTTCCTCTATTACTCTTGATGTTGCTGCTTTGAGACCAGGTTTCTCCCTTTACTGGAAGCTCTCCATTGTGGTTATGCAGGCTGCTCAGCAAGCTCTATGTATCTACCATCTCCACCTCCTAACGCTAAGGTAATCTTCACTCAGAGCCATGCTCAGTCTTTAAAACAGATGTTGGGGATTTGAGCTCAGGTTCTCAGGTTTGTAGAGCAAGCACTGTTATTCACTGAACCATTTCATCAGGACCTTGTTTTGGTTTTCAACTCCAGCAGCTCTCTTTTTTTAATGAACAGAAATTTCAAGTCTGACAGAAGAGGACTACTTATAGATGTTTAAGATTTCAATGAGGAGTAGGTTAATTTTTTTTATCTGTTTCTGCCAACATAAGCAAATGATGTTCATTCACATCATTGCAAAGGTATATGCAACAAACAAGAAACAAAATCTTATGATTTTACTATGTCTCATTTATATAGTGTTTTTTTAATGTGTAGTGTTTTTAACAAGATAATTTCTCAGTACTTTCAAAGAGCAATAAATTCTGAGAAAAAATACTGCAATGTGATAGAAGAGGTAAAAGGTGATTTTGCTTTGGATGGTATAATAAAATTTGCTATATGTGACCAGATTCAAAAAGGGTAGATAAGTAAAATGCTACAAAAGATCATCCTTGTAGATATGAGGGATACAGTCGGCTTGAGAGAAGGAAGAAGGGAGTGGAGGAAGCCCTGAGTTAATGACTAAGGAGCAGATGAAGTCCTGAGTGAATGTGTATTGTTGACATGAGCACGGCCATGTTGAGCTTCCCATACCTCAGACCCATGAGG
Source organism: Peromyscus californicus insignis (assembly GCF_007827085.1). Lineage (NCBI taxonomy): Eukaryota > Metazoa > Chordata > Mammalia > Rodentia > Cricetidae > Peromyscus > Peromyscus californicus. The sequence continues at coordinate 69,902,403 of NW_026294391.1, read as the reverse complement.
ATCAAAAGGTCTCCTACTTGTCTGAGTAGGAATGTTGATGAATGACTGACTAGTGTACCTAGAAAATATAATAAACCACCACCGCTTCTTCCTCCCAGATGACTGCAACCAGAAACTGCTCTCCTGTAGAGACCTCCCACTGAGAATAGCTGAACTTGCCCTGTCATTCAGCTGTATACAAGAAGTAAACCTCTCTCAATTCAGATGTATAAAATAAACAAGTTCAGGCCACAGAATCAACTAATCATGCCTCATAGGGGTTCACAGAGACTGAAACAGCAGTTGAGAAGCCCACATGCATCTGCACTGTGTCCTCTGCATAAATATTGTAGTTGATTAGCTTGGAGTTTATGTAGAACTCCTAACAATAGAAGTGAAGTTGTCTCTGACTATTTTTGCCTGCTGCCTGTCCTGGGCCCCCTTTCCTCCTATTGAGTTGCCTCGTCCAGCCTTGATACAAGGGTATGTGCCCAGTTTTATTGAATCTCGTTATGCCATGTTTAATTGATATACCAGGGAGACCTACTGTTTCCTGAAGGGAAACTGAGGAGCAGTGGATCTGGGGGAGAGGGGACGTGAGAGGGGGACTGGCAGGAAGGGAGGGAGGGAAGGCTACAGTCAGGATATATTATATGAGAGAGAAAAATAAATAAAGTGAAAAAGGAAAATGAATTCAGTTTTCAGACTTCTGCTGGTGTCTCCATCAAGATTATGGCCAAACTGATCCCAGATTTTCTGTACAAGTGTCTGTATGTATGTCTTTTCTACCTCTCTAGTTGCCTGAGTTAGGTCAGTTTCTAAACTATGCATGTTACAACAAGAAATAGACCCAGAATAGTTCTAATGTTAGACACAACCTAAAACAACACAACACACACACACACACACACACACACACACACACACACACACGCACACACACACACACACAATTTCAACACACTTTTGCTAGGTAACACTAATGAGAGAATGACATTAAAATATATGGCTGAATTGGTTAAGCATATACTTTTCCTAAAACTTAATTCATATAATAATAACTTTTTTGAAATTATGTACCAGTAAATGTGATAGGTTGCATGGAAAGGAGAATTTTCAAATATGATTATGTTAAGAATGTGGAGAGACGCCAGGCGGTGGTGGTGCACGCCTTTAATCCCAGCACTCGGGAGGCAGAGCCAGGTGGATCTCTGTGAGTTTGAGGCCAGCCTGGGCTACCAAGTGAGTTCCAGGAAAGGCGCAAAGCTACACAGAGAAACCCTGTCTCGGAAAAAAAAAAAACAAAAAACAAAAAAATAAATAAATAAAAATAAAAGAATGTGGAGAGAGAGATTTAGATAATTTTGGTGAACACAGTACAAACAAAATGTCTTTCTATGTAGGAAGTACATGAAGAGAAAAGAGAGAAAATGTAAGAACAACAATGCAAAGTATAGTGTCATTGTTGATTGTGAAGGTGGAGGAAGAGTATATGAGCCAAGAAATTCATGAGGCTTCAGAAACAAAAAAGGGTTTTGACCCCATTTACTTCTTGATTTTAGACCTATAAATCCCATTTTGAATATTAGTTCTCCTGAAAGATATCAATAATTGTTACCCTTATTTTTTTTTCTTTTTCTTTTTTTTTTCCGAGACAGGGTTTCTCTGTGTAGCTTTGCGCCTTTCCTGGAACTCACTTGGTAGCCCAGGCTGGCCTCGAACTCACAGAGATCCGCCTGGCTCTGCCTCCCGAGTGCTGGGATTAAAGGCGTGCGCCACCACCGCCCGGCTGGAAAATAATAGTTTTATTACAGAGTTTTTGGCGAAAGTGCTGAGTTCAGCCCTGCCAGTGGATAAGGCATGCCAGTGTTATGGAAAATATATATTTTATATATATATATATATATATATATATATATATATATATATATATATATATATATATATATATATATATATATGAGAGGCAGGGGTTTTATCCTCAAGAGAAAAGGAAAGCGGACTGGAAGGATGTCCGATACTGCAGCGAAATTCTCTTCTGTCAAAATTTTCTATCTTCTATCCCTTTCTCAATTTCTATCTGTGAAAAATAAGTATAAGGTATAGTGTAGTAATATAGTGAAGGAAAAACTTAGAAGTGTAAGATTGTGTAGAAAAAATAAGTAAGGCAACTAGACGGAAAAAACTCTTCAATTTTCTAACTTTGGGGGCTCTGAATGCAAACTGGGAAAAAAATCTTTGGGGTTTTTGGGTAGTAAAAAAGCTCTTTGAGCTTATGGGGAAGAAAAAGTTTCCTATGGAAGCTTTTGACCTGGGGACAGCTGAAATGCTAAGTCCAAGCGGCAAGAGAAAGTGATTTCTCCCTGAGGCAAAAATGGGGGTGTAAAAAGCCAAAGTTTAAAGTTGGGAAGTTTTGGGAAAAGTTGGTCTTTCTCTCTTGGGGAAAAAATCTTTCTCTTAAACTATAAAGCTTTTCTTGGAAAATTTGGGGAAAAACTCTCTAAAAAGCCTTCATCTTTCTCAAACTAAAAGCTCTCAAACTTAAAAACTAAAGCCTTTAACTTTCTCAGAAGAACAAAAATTAGAATCACCTGAAGATATTAGTATGGGGACCACCTGTGATTAGCTTTAAGGGAAAACAACAAACCTCTTAAGACAGCAAAAGGTAAGTTCTCTTTCAAGCTTTAAAAATCTTCCCTGCAATGCAGGAGGCAGGACAAGTTCCTAAAAACCTCTTCTAAGCTCTGTCTCTTCAAGCTAGTAAAAGACAGTGGGTCAGAGTACCCTGAGGGAAATGCTTGGGAGAGTGTGGGTAAAGAGCTACAGAGAGCCCAAAAGGGCAGGAAACTTTACCTGAGAAAAGCAAAAAAGCCAAGCTTTTCAGTTACAACCAAGCTGAAGCATCAAGGATTTTGTTTGAGTGAGCGTTTCAGAATGAAAAGGTGCTCCTAATTGTCCTAATGCAAAGATCCCCTGAAGCATTGTATCCTCACTTCTGACCAAAAACCCAGAGGTGACTGGCCAGCATCTCTGAGTTGGAGTGCATTTCGGGGATACTAGGGTTCCTGCAGTTGTAAACTTCCTGGAGCACAGAGCTGAGGCAAGAAGGTGCAGGACCCAGGGGAAGATTGCTAATGAACAACCAAAGCTAAAGCCGGTGGGAACGGCACAGTTATCCACTTTCCTACAAGTCCAGGGTTGATAGGTCCACAGCTGTAAAAAGGAAATCTGAGAAAAAGCTTTCCTATCAGAGTAAGGACCTTTCTGGGAAAAGAGTAAAGCTGAACTGTGTCTGAAGCAGTTGTGCTGCTGAGTCAGAACGCTGTCTGGGGAAAGAGCCCAGCCAGGGCAGAACAGAACTATCCAGGAGTAAAGCTTTCTTTTCTGTCAGAGAAAGCATCTCTTTGAGAAAAGCTTTGTTTCAACTAACTCCTGATGAAATGAGGGAGTGTAGCCCTGAGGGGTGATTGCCTCTGGTATAAGCTCTGTCCTTAAGCACCCAGACAAGCAAATGCAACCCACTGGGGGACTGGGCCAGGTGAAGGCCTGATGAAGCAAAGCACCTGTCCTAATGGGAGTTTAGAGATGGCAAAAACCTCGCTTGTTAGATTTTCAGTCTGTACACAAACTACACAGACCCCAAAACAGAAACAGACAAAAGCCCCTACCTTCAGTAGCAGGGAAAGCCGCCACATTAGTGTCGGAAACTTTCTGGGGTACAGGGGATAAATTGAGACCAAACTGGGAACTGTCTTGGAGAAAGACTCTGAAGAAACAGAGAAGGGACATAATCCTTCCCAGAAAATACATGACCTATGAAAAGCTGCTAGAATTTGAGGCAGATTCAGGGGGAGAAAAAAAGTCCCTACCTCCAAAGGCAGCTAGCAGAGGTACAGAGCCACAAACAGATACCTGAAGCTCTGCATCTGGGGAAGGACGGAAGAAGCAAAATGAGAATAAAGTCAGTGGGAGAAAATCTCTGAAAGAGCTATGGAAAAGCCGTTGTACATGATCTTGATTTTCACTGACTGGCTAAGATAACCCCGAGGAAAGTTGCTATCAGAAATTGTCCACCTCAATGCGCGCTAATGAGGCAGGTGTGGTTCTGATTTGGGGCCAGTGTCTGATGAAGGAGAAACACCTGTTAAAGCCAGTTGAGGAGAGAATAGAAATCTCCCAACGTGCCATAGCTGAAATGTAAAATGCTTGTTCAAATCTCCCATTGCAAAAGCAAAAAACTTTGTTCAAACCTCCCGGGCAAGAATTTGTAAGCAAGTCTGGTAAAAGAACCAGTTGACTCTCAGACCCGAAAAGAACTATGGGAAATGACTGATATAAGGGAAATGCATTCTGGGAAAGGTAGTTTTTCCGCTAAAGATGGCAACATTGCCCTGAAACACTTGTCAGCTCGAAAATACATTCATGGTCAACTTAAAATACAGCCTTTAAAAGAATAAGGAGGAAAATCATCTAAGAGTTTAAGTGTCAGTTCCATTGGAAAAATTGAAAGGATATGGAACTAGGTGCTTCGCGGTTTGGGGCTCCATTGGTAAAATGCCTTATTTACCCTAATAGCTGTGCAAAGTTTTTAACGTAGTTGGATGACAAAAAGCTACCTTTAAGAGCAAACAAGCCACTTTACAATCCTTAAAGCAAGAGAGCAGTTTATACACTGAACGTTGTCTTAGATATAAAGAAACATGTTGAAATTTAAGAAGTTCTTTGCCTTGAATGAACAGCCTGCAATGAGTGATTCCTTTGTAAATCTAATAAGGATACAAGGAAACGCATTCAAAAAGAAATGACTGCTTTATAGACTTGAACAAACCAGAAAATCTAGCTGTCTTACAAAAGAGTTGCTTCACCTGAAAGTTCCCTATAAGAAATCAATGCTAAATATTACAGCTGCTAATAACATCAGGAGTTAAAGCTAATGAAGTGAAAATACTAAATACAGTTCGGAGCTGTGCCACTTGTGGCTTTACTAGCTCCTTTAGAAAAATACTTTATATCACCTAATAGCTGTGCAGTATTTGGCGAAGAGCTTTACAGCAGCTAAATACGGTAATTTCACCCTCGGCATGAAGTGAAGTTTTTCGGTAGAACAAACCAAAAGTACTGCTGTAATAGAAACATTTGTCTGAATTGAAGTACTTAGGAGAACTATTATGAATTTGGGTGAAGGGACAGCCTCTAGTTAAAAACCATCTACCACTGACAGTACATCTCTGCCAGTTCTGGAACGGCTGAGAGAACTGGCAACTTTGGAGTGTGGCGTCATCCCGGGAAGGTTATAGTCCCCTAGCAACAACTATCACAATTCTATAACAACAACACTCACTAAATCCCAGTGCTTTATAACAAAGCTGACTATAAACTCTAAACTTTAGAAATGATGTACCTACTTCCTGTCTAGTTAAGAGAATCTTTCTAATAGAGATAGTGATAATAATTAAGAGTAAGAAATAGAAAAAGATGAAAATAAGATGTGAGTTTGTAAAAATTCTCTTGTTAGATCTATGTTAAGAAATCTTTAGGTGTTTGCTAAGTTAAATATATGCTAATGGTAGCCCTATATAAGTTTGTAAAATAGATCTATAGAGTTCCTTTAAGAATATAAGCTTGCAAGAAATATCTGAGTAGTCTTAAGACATGTAGTAATAAGCTTGTAAGAAGTGAAGATGCTAGTTATAAATGTAAGTTTAAATAAGAATAAGATGGAATGAATATAAGTAGTATATAAGAAGTAATAAGAAATATATTTGCTAAAGTAGTTCTATAGTTTCCTTAAGGAGTATAAATAAGTAGATGTTAATATGTTATATGTGAGTTTGTAAAAAAGTGTAAATGCTAAGTGAGTCTATGCTTAATGTATATGATGAAAAAACCTGAGATACAGAGTTAGTGTCCTAGCAGACTGCAAAGTAGGCAGTCTGAATGGTTTCAAAAACTCCAGAAGCCGCTAAGAAGCTAAGAATGGCAGACGCCAGAACCAACACAAGGCATCCGCAGCTGAGATCCGTGGAAAATCAACGCAATACAGAAAAACCTGAGCTAACATCAAAAACGGTGTGGTTTAGAATACTACTGTACCTAAAAAGGTCTCTGGCTTGAGATTAAAAGTTCAGAGACACTTGTTTGAACAAAAATTGTTAACTGCAAAAATTTTGGTTGAAAAACATCTCTTCATATTTGGAAGAAAAAGCCTGATACCAGAATTTATTTTTTGTTTGAACTTTTTGAACTTAAAATGAGATAAAATTACAAAAAGATTTTGGTTATGGATTTCTTCATATTTGGAAGGCTCGTACCAGAATTTATCATTTGAATTTTGGGACTTAAGACATGAAATGAACAGTAGAGATTTCATTGCAATGGGACAATTTTGAGTTTACTTATAGTAATGACCTAGGAACTGTTTTCTGGAATTGGGTTAAAAATGGAACTGTTTAAATGAAGAAATTTATTTCTACCTAGAATCAAGATGCAGTTTTGTGTATGCATATATGCTTTATTAATTGGTGATTCATGAATTGTTTTGTGGAACTGTTTATGTAAAAATGGAATTATTTACAGAACTGGTTTTGTGTTAAAAATGGAACTGTTTAAATGGAAAAGTTTGGGTTTTCTAATTAGGCTTGAGATTTTGCTTAAATTATAAAGAACAGGGGGAGAGTTAATATTCCTTAGTCTAATTTCAAAAGTTGTTTGAGTGGATTAATGTCATGTTTTTGTTAGTAAGAAATGCAAATGGGGTATATTAAGAGACTACTTTTAAAGTGTAAAGAGTTTTATTAAGAAACTGCTTTTGGATGTTTTGCTAAGTTTTCAAAGTGTTAATGGTTAGATTGAGAAGATTGCTTTTCAATATGGGTTTGTAGGAATTGTATGAGTTTGGGTTCTTCTAACTAGGTTTGAGATTTTGCTTAAAAAATTATAAAGAAAAGGAGGAGTTATGAGGTTGAATTATACGTTTGCAGAAATTATGTTTAACCTATTGATATTGATGCACCCTGGTTTTGTGGAGTTAAGGAAATATTTAAGTTGTGAATACATCGAAGTTTTTCCTATGTTCTGTTAGCAAGAAAATTCAAATGATTGAGTTAAAGTTGTAAGATGGAGAAAATTGTTAACTATATATAGCACAATATATGCTAATTCAAATGGTTCTGTTAAGAGTTTGCTTTGAGTTATAAGATTGAGGAAATTGTGACTATGTATAGCAATATTTATGTTAACCTGTTAATGGTAATGATGAAGCTAAGGGATTCTTTAAGTTTGTAGTCGCCTTAAGAGTTTTTGGTTTAGAAAGGGCTTGAGGCAGCTAAGACTGCTGTAGTCACCTTGGACCTAATTCAAAAGAGAAATGCCATCTTTATCATCCTCTACTCCCATATTGGGAGGTGTAACAGCTATGGAGATTGCTGTAAGGCATTAATAGTTATTTTTTATATATTAAGAAAGGAGGACCTGTGGGAGCCCGTTCTCGGGTTCCTCGTGGCTTTACCCAGCATGTCCGCATAGAGGATGATTAGGACCATGGGCCTGAGTGCAGGTGTCTGAGATGGTCTGCACTTGGCTGTGCTGGGGGAGGAGGTCTTTTGCTCCACCCCTTGGCGTCTCTATAAAAACCCTGGGGCAGAGACAGTAGGGGCCCGTTGGAATAGGTTCCAGGCCCTCTCGAGGCTATCCTTTATTTTCTATCTGTTTATCTCCACAATAAATCCTTCTATCTAATATTTCCTGCTGCTTGCACTCAAGAAAACTCTGGGGAACTGTGGGGGTGGTTGGGTAAACGCCCCACAACCAACCCCACATCTGACAGAGGACTGATATCCAGAATATATGAGGAACTCAAGATTTTAGACATCAAAATGCCCAACAGTCCAATTAAGAAATGGGCTATAGAGCTAAACAGAGAATTCTCAATAGAGGAAACTCAAATGGCTGAAAGACATGTAAGGAATTGCTCAACATCCCTAATCATCAGGGAAATGCAAATCAAAACAACTTTGAGATACCACCTTATGCTTGTCAGAATGGCTAAGATCAAAAACACTGAAGACACCTTATGCTGGAGAGGATGTGGAGCTAGGGGAACTCTCCTCCACTGCTGGTGGGAATGCAAGCTTGTACAACCACTTTTGAAATCAATATGGTGCTTTCTTAGAAAATTGGGAATCCATCTCCCCCAAGATCCAGCTATACCACTCTTGGGCATATACCCAAGGAATGCTCAACCACACCACAAGGGCACTTGCTCAGCTATGTTCATATCAGCATTTTTTGTAATAGCCAGAACCTGGAAACAACCTAGATGCCCTTCAACTGAAGAATGGATAAACAAAATGTGGTACATATACACAATGGAGTACTACTCAGCAGAGAAAAACAATGACATCATGAGGTTTGCAGACAAATGGATGGATCTAGAAAAAATCATCCTGAGTGAGGTAACCCAGACTCAGAAAGACAAACATGGTATGTACTCACTCATAGGAGGATACTAGATGTGGAACAAGGATGATGGGACTGCTACTCACATCACCAGGGAGCCTACCTGGAAAACAGGACCCCAAGAAAGACACAGGGATCACCCAATGACAGAGAAATGGAATGAGATCTACATGAACAACCTGGACATGAGTGGGGGTAGTGAAGGGCGAGGGTTGAGGGAAAGAGAGCTTGGGGGAGCGGGAGATCCCAGCTGGATCAACAACAGAGAGGGAGAACAAGGTATAGGAGACCATGGTAAATGAAGACCACATGAGAATAGGAAGAAGCAAAGTGCTAGAGAGGCCCCCAGAAATCCACAAAGATACCCCCACAACAGAATGCTGGCATTGGTCGAGAGACAGCCCGAACTGACCTACTCTGGTGATGGGATGGCCAAACACCCTAATTGTCGTGCTAGAAACCCCATCCAACTACTGAGGGATCTGGGTGCAGAGATCCATGGCTAGGCCCCAGGTGGATGTAGCTAGAGTTTTCCTGCCTGGCCCACAGGACAAATCTCTCTCACCTGCCAGTCCCACAGCCGATCAGACCCAACGAAGTAAGCACAGAGACTTATATTGGTTACAAAATGTATGGCCGTGGCAGGCTTCTTGCTAACTGTTCTTACAGCTTAAATTAATCCATTTCTATTAATCTATACCTTGCTACATGGTTCATGGCTTACTGGCATCTTCACATGCTGTTTCTCATCATGGCGGCTGGCAGTGTCTCTCTGACTCAGCCTTCCACTTCCCAGCTTTATTCTCCTCCTTGTCCCACCTACACTTCCTGCCTAGCCAATGGCCAATCAGTGTTTTATTTATTGACCAATCAGAGCAACACATTTGCCCTACAAAACATCCCACAGCACTTCCCCCCTTTTTTTTTTTTTCAAAAAGGAAGATTTTAACCTTAACAAAGTAAAATTACATATAATTTGGGAATTTGGGCATAGCTTCTCGGGGACTTAGTGTTCTGTCCATTAAATATTCACATTTATTATCAATAAGATCAATTTTTGGTACAAGCCTGTTTTGTAAATCTTGATCAGCAGATTCCAGTGAAAGAATCTTTTTTTGTATGCTTTCATTGCTATCTCTTAAAGCAGATTCCAGAGAAAGAATCTTTTTCTGTAAGGTTTCATTGCTCTTTTTTAAAGCAGATTCTAGAGAGAGAATCTTTTTCTGTAAGCTTTCATTGCTATTTTTGAAAGCTTGTAAATCCTGGCTAGCAGATTCCAGAGAGAGAATCTTTTTTTGCTAAGCTTTCATTGCTATTTTTTAAAGCCTGTAAATCCTGGTTAGCAGATTCCAGAGAAAGAATCTTTTTCTGTAAGTCTTCATTGCTATTTTTTAAACCCTGTATCAGTCCCAATAATGACTCATCTTTGTTCTTGTTATTAAACCAGTGTTTGAACACTGTGTGAATTATTACGATGACTGCCAAAATGGTACAGGCCAGATATGACTTAGGAAGGTCGAATATTTCCAGGAAGATGTCATTCATCATACAGGCAAAAAGGTTTTCAAATTCTTGTGAGGTAATGTTGTCAGCCATATTACAAGAATTACTCAAAATTTGTTTGTCAATTTTAAGGTGTAAAATTATCAGGTACTTTTACTTAACTTTCGTGGTTTTGGGGGGTGTAGTAGCACTTTTCAGCCAGCAGGTGGCGATGGTACAGCTCCAAAGCAGGGCCTGCTGGTGATCTTGGCTGACTGCAGCTCGCTGGAGTCAAGATGGCGGGAGCCGGAGCTGGCGCCCTCACTCAGGAAGCCGGGGAGTGCCTCTTTTGCTGGTCTCGGGGCTAAGCTAGGGAACTAAGACCGGACTAGCTGCTCCCTTTATTGGGAATGGAACCATGTAGTCGTTCCCTGGTTATATGGAACTTTGCAGGCGGGTTTAGGTACCCGCTAGCCAGGGAGGAGGCTGAGGGTGGGAGCCACCCAGGCCTTTGGAATTTGCCCCACATGAGCACCAGATATTGGTGAAATTATTAAGGCCACTCCACGTAGTTAAAAGGAGATTTATTTAATGGCGTAACTTACAAATGAAGGGATAGGTAGGTCGTGGAGTCTGGGGAAGGTGTATCGCAGTCCAGCGGTGTTCTCTGGAGCTCTGCTAGGTCCACCTTCACCGTCCAAGGTCCCGGAACCGAATGCGTGCGCCGCCCATCCAGATCTCAGGTCTCCAGGCGCCTCCCATGGCCCCGCCTTGTAGGCGTGACAGTTGCCGAAGTCTCAATGGGGGTTGGAACTTCCAGATCAAAGCTGGAATGGCTACCCACTCACTACAGGTGGATCTCTGGGAGTCGAATTAGCGAGAATGAGGAGGGTTTATATGAGCGAGAATTGTTGAGACCAAGGTTGGATAAAGCACAGGGACAAATAGCCAAACGAATGGAAACACATGAACTATGAACCAATGGCTGAGGGGTCACCAACTGGATCAGGCCCTCTGAATGGGTGAGACAGTTGATTGGCTTGATCTGTTTGGGAGGCATCCAGGCAGTGGGACTGGGTCTTGTGCTCATTGCATGAGTTGGCTGTTTGAAACCTGGGGCCTATGCAGGATCACTTGGCTCGGCCTGGGAGGAGGGGACCGGACCTACCTTGCCTGAGTCTACCAGGTTGATCTCAGTCTGCGGGGAAAGTTTTGCCCTGGAGGAGGTGGGAATGGGGGGTGGGCTGGGGGTAAGGTGAGGGGGGCAGGAGGAGGGAGAACAAGGGAATCCGTGGTTGATATGTAGAACTGAGTTGTATCGCAAAATAAAAATAAAAAAAATTAAATAAATAAAAGAAAATATAACACTATTTTTTTTTTAATTTCCTACAGCAAACATTTTCCATGTCATATTGTAGTTGTATGATTTAACATATTTCTATATCCTCTATAGTTTCTTTGTTTATTGAAAGTTCATAGAATATATTCTAATCATGTTTTCTTCTTCCCCATGTTCTTCCAGATCATCCCTGTCCATCCAACTCCATGCCTTATTGCCTTCTTTTGCTCTCTCTTTAGAAAACAAACAGGCAAATAAAACAAACCAGAATTTTTAAAAAGACACTGAAAAAGCCCAAGAAACACACACACACACACACACACACACACACACACACACACACACACACACACCACATAAAAACACAAAATAAAAAACCATAATATACAAGCAAAAGACATTAAAAAAAACCCAAACAAAGCAATATGATACATACACATACAGAATAAAATATCTACAAATATATCAGTGAGTTTGTTTTGTTTTGACCATCTACTGCTGGGTCTGCAGCATGCCCTTAAGTGTGGTTTATATACCCAGTGATACTCCATTGCAGAAACCTAAGTTTTCCTTTGCAAGAAGTTGTCAATTTCATATAACTTCTTGTTTAGGGATGGGAAAATTGTCAACTTTCTCCTCCTAGCACTAGGACCCTGTCTGATTTGAAACTTGGCAGGCCTTATGCATGCTTCTACAGTCTCTGAGTTTACATATGCATTAGTTCTCTTGTGTCTGGAAAACAGTGTTTCACCAAACAACTTAGGATATTGCCAAGGCCATTGGTTGTTCTCCACAAACTGATGGTAAGGCCTTATTCCTGGATACAAAACCCATAGAACTCATTGAACATGTGGAAGTTGAGATTCTGTCTACCTAGAGACTTTACCCCTAGTCTTCACCTGACTAGTGTCTATAGTACTGTAAGATAGTCTGCACAGTACCAGAGGAGAAAAGGAAGTACTAACCCAACCACAAACCCTGCAATCTACAGTAGTGATCTGCCTGCATGATACACTGAAGTAGTAGTTGTGCAAATAACCAACCACTATCTGATTGGATTTAAAGCCCACTCTCACTCCTTGAGATGAAACCCTTGCCTCACACTGCTAAAGTGATCAAGAACCTGAGACTAGATAGACCGTGGGCCTAGGAGAAACAAAATACTATTGTTCTGTTAAAGGAATGCAGAAATAAAATGATTACTAACAACACTCTGCTATACTCAGATAGTGTCTTTCTCAGCCATCATCAGAAAAGTTTCCTCTTGCAGTAGATGGGAACAAATACCGAGAACCACAACTGGAGAATGTGCAGAGTGTGAGAGACCTTGGAACACTCAGTCCTAAATGTAATTACTACATCAATACATTCCCCCCAGGGCTCCGGGAGGTATGGCACAAGAGGAATGACTGTAAGAGCCAGAGGAGACAGATGGCATCCTCTGTACTTTCTATAAATGTGTAGTTCAGTTCTATATTTATTTTATACAATATAGTAAGATGTTTAAAAATTAATATTCCAGTCTCAATAAATCTTGGTACATTATCAATTCTGTAGTGCTATATTGTTTTAAATATGTGAAAAAATGAGAGATTAATCTAAATCTGAAAATTGTGAACTAAATAAAATATAAGTTATGGAGGTTGTTTCACTAAAAAGTATTTCATGAATCTTTGAATGTGTTATGTTTCAAATGTCCTGGTTTCCTAGATGTCAAGAATCAAGCTAGGATAAATGACCAAAGCATATAATTTTACTGAGAAAAGTTCTTCCTTCTATATCTCATTTTTATAATAAACATCAATGTGCAAATGAATTTTCATAATAAATTAGGCAAGTACAATTTTATAACGTGTTTATTTGTGGAATTTGAGGTCAATATATATCTGTATATTCTTTTTTAAGATATATTTATTATTATATATACAATATTTTGCCTGCATGTATGCCTGCAGGCCAGAAAAGGGCAACAGATCTCATTATGGACAGTAGTGAGCCACCATGCGGTTGCTTGGAATTGAACTCAGGACTTCTGGAAGAACAGCCAGTGGTCTTAACCACTGAGCCATCTCTCTAGCCCCTGTATCTAAATATTCTTACTTTGATTACAAAATAAATATTCCAATAATTATATTGTACTGGAAGTATAAATTAAGATGATCAGAAAATTTACTTTTTCATCTAGAAACTGTTTTTGGTAAAGTCTGTTAACTTCTCTTGATTTCAGGGTGTTTTTTGTTTGTTTGTTTGTTTTGTCTATAAAATTATGGCAAGGATGTCAGAAACTATTTGAAAATATGCATAGGAAAATACTTTACTCATAATGGTTAATAATGTGAAAACTGAAAAACAAACAATTATTCACAATGTGCATGACAAGATAAGAATATGTATATAAGTATATGACAGTGCTAGAACGTTGCATATAAAGCATGCAAAATTGTGGGCACTCAGATAAATTCTTACTATTGTAATAAGAGAATGAACTTGTTTAATGTTCAAGGTGTAGCAACAAGAAAACCTTAAATGAGAACCAATAAAGCCAAGAAACTTTCCCTATACATTTAGGGTAATTGTATAACTGTCCCTAGCTCTGTTTATTTTTCATTAACATATATCTGGCCAGGGGCATTCTGTGGACAAAAGTATTTCAGCAAAGATACCTTTTTCCAAGGACAAATGCAGAGAAATAAACATCAGCTCATCTCATCCACAGATAGAGAAAATAACCACTAACAATTAAATCCTCAATTCCTTACCTTTACCCCGGGTTATTTACACAAGACCCTTACTTAAGAGATTTACTGCTCACATCCCTGGGATGATGTTTTAGTCATTTGCTAGTTACTGAGTTAAGGTAGTTACTTCCCACTGACCCAAGGAGTTTGCCTACAAGGTTAGGCAGGTGACAAGTGCCAAGCTTCTTTCTTGTGCAAATTAAGTTTTAATTCCTCCTCAACCAGGTGCTATTCCTACATTTTCTCCTCAGTAATTACTCTGAGTGAAAGTGCTTTTACTAACCAAATGCTACATATCCTGACAGAGGTTGTTAGCCATCTAGCATATGTTCCCCTCTCTACCAAAAAGCAGCTATAGCAGGGACAAGCAGGAAAAGTGGCACCAAAGATAGTTTACATTCTTGTGACTTATTGACCCATAACATTCTATCTAGCCATTTCCAGATTATACTTTGAGTACATAAATTCTCTAATTGATCTTAGCCTTTAGTTGACCCTACCAGAGAACTCCAAATTAGTCACTCCCCCTTTTTGCTTGTAATTGGAAGCTGACAATTACTGCTTTATGTGTGGATCCTTATCACCTCTCTCTGATCCTGAAAACTTCAAGCCTCACATTGCTTTGCCAAAGAATTACTGCATATGTGTATATACTGGTTCTCTGAGAGCACGAGAGTAGAATTGATTGAGAAGAACAAAGATGAGGACGGAGATGGAAAGAAATAGGTAGAGATGAGAGAACAGCAGAAGGGACTGAGAGCAGGAGTGATTGAGATGAGCTAAGTAAGAGAGCAGAAAAGAAACTGTGTAGATAGAATTGACTTAGAAGAATAAAGTGAATGGACTAATGAACTCAGTGTGCTTAGATTCATTTGATATCCCTCAGATTAGAATCCTCAGCTGGTTGCTAGACTCTTCCATGGACCCTGGGAGAAAACAATATAGGCTGGATTTATTATTGTTTGCGTTAGTCATCGTAAAGCCATTCTCTATTTTTGTTTTTTTAAGATAGGGTTTCTCTGTGTAGCTTTGTGCCTTTTCTGGAACTCACTCTGTAGCCCAGGTTGGCCTCGAACTCACAAAGATCCACCTGGCTCTGCCTCCCAAGTGCTGGGATTAAAGGCGTGTGCCACCACTGCCCATCCATTCTATATTTTTTAAATATAATCTTACTAGTAAAACATCTTTTGGTTTTAACTAAATGATGAAAAATTCAATAAACAATATTTGTACATTCAATGGATAAACCGCTTTTAAGGTAGACTTACTAATCTCATTAAAGTGAGAAAACAATGGTCAGGGAGATCACTTAGTTAATGAGTGGTGAATAAACATAAAAATAAATAATAAGATTCAATTTTCCACTGTTTGGAAATAATCTGTCTCATAAATCTAATGGGAAAGATAAATGATTCACCTAGGTAAATTTTAAAACGTTTAGAGCAATAATGACTTGCTGAGATTAAAATATTCATTATCGTCTAGCACATGTTGTCTTTAATACAAGTACAAGAAGTTGAATATTATTAAAGCTTAAACAAATTCAAATGTGACAAACACAAGATTAAACATGGCACATAATGAGTTTGGAAAGCTAATTAGGTCTTCTTGGTCCATTTTATAACTAACAGAGAATAGGAGTAATGTCAATTAAATAAACCATTTAACTAAACCAATGATCTAATGCTCTTAAATCTTTCCACTTTTGTGAATAGGTTTTCTCAATAGATACTTGAAAAAGTAATATATTTTTTGACTGTATGTTGTGAGAGCTTTAAAATGAATGATTTTTGACCATTTGATGTAGATGAATTTTTAAATTCATACAGTCAAATAAGAAATAAATAAGAAACACAGAGCCAAATACCGAGGTAATAGCCAAAGAGATCAGAGCAAATAGCCATGACTAGCCTTAGGTTACCACCAGCAGTAGTTTCCACAGAGAGAGCTTCTTCCTTTCTAAACCGAGCTTTTATTGCCTTCCTGTTCTGCCTTCTCATTGGCTCTAAGCCCAGCCACATGACTTCCTTGTCACTGCCTGTCTGTACAGACTTCCAGGTCTCTATGGTTGGTAATGGGATTAAAGACTCATGTCACCACGCTTGGCTGTGCCCTTGACCACAGAGAGACTCTGCCTGCCATGTGATTGGATTAAGGGTATAGACTACCACCACCTGACTTCTGTTTATGTCTCGCTGAACTCTGATCTCCAGGCAAACTTTATTTATTAACATACAAATAAAATATCACATTTCAGTACAAATAAAGTATCACCACATTTCCCCTTTTTATTCTAAGAAAAAAGTTGTAACTAACATAAGAAAAACTATATACAATAAGTACAATAACTATATACAATACATACAAGCAATAAATGCCTCAACAATGTCTAGTCTATTTGCATTTGACAAACTCAGAGAAAATATTCCATTATCTATCCTATTTTGGTAAGTCCAAACTGTACTTGATTCACTTTTTATCCTAACTTGTATTACTAACAGAGAACTATCTTATGTCTTTCAAATTTATATACTTACACCTCTTTAGTGAGTTTCTTTTCTGAAATTCTTAACAAGGGAAACTATAACTATCTAATCTTCAACTAACTATAACTAATCTTCAACTCCCTTAGAGACTCAAGAAGAAAATAATATTACCTAGTAAAACAGGAAGTACAAGCAAGTGGCTTCCAAAAAAATATGAGTTGACAGAAATTGCCAGCTGCCTGGCCAGTCACCCGAGGTTTCTCTGCAACATTGGGGCATCATCTTCAGCCTATAGACTTAGCATATCTGATAGACTCATTTGTGAAGTAGGATGTACACAAAGCCTACAGATTGACCTCACATATGGTGAGTGTACCCCATGTACCAGATAAACCTGAATTCCACCAGTGTCCTGTCATGATTCAGGATTTTAAATTCTGGAAATTGTTGGTGTTTTTGGAATTCAACTGTCATTCTTCTTGTCTTGTGGGTGGCTTCATCTTAGCATCCCGTTCTTCTCTGCATCCCCTGCTTCTTGTCTTGTGGGTGGCTTCATCTCTTTTAGTAAATGCCAGTCTACCATTGAGAGGTTAGACTCTGTCAGCCTCTTTTAAGAGGCTGTTTCAAGAATAACTGTTTCAGCTGCTGTTCCACTGCACATCAGAAGCCATCGGTCCACTGCCTGTTTAGTTGCCTTTGAAGAAAGGGGCACTGTACCTTTTCAGGATCGCAAAGGCCACTTCAGAGATGGTGTCATATTGTCCTGGCCTCATAGGATGCCTGTTGCTAAAGCCACAACCACACTTGTCTTGGCAAGAATCAGTAGTCCTTTCTTTTGTGTCCTGTCTGTCCATTTTGTTCTGTTTGTCAGCAGCTGATGCAAGGACATTTTGTTGTCCAGTGGCTAACTTTTGTCACAGTGAAAGTTAACTCCATATGCAGTTTCTTCAATGCCCATATTTTCTCTGTATTAGATAGGTGCTGCCAGGAGCCAACATGTCTTATAGTCATAAAAAAAAAGAAAAAATGTCTAAGTTATTAAAACATTTTAGCTGGGCAGTGGTGGCACACACCTTTAATCCCAGCACTCAGGAGTTAAAGGCAGGTGAATCTCTGTGAGTTCGAGTCAGGCCTGGGCTACAGAGTGAGTTCCCGGAGAGGCGCCAAAACTACACAGAGAAACTCTGTCTAGAAAAACCAAAAAAAAAAAAAAAAGAAAAAAAACATTTTAAATGCCATATTCTGTAGATTTCTGAAGGGTTTGAAGATGACCTGTATATCTAAAATATATCTCTGCTTAGGCTTGAAAACATACCTAATATGACTACAAGTTTAATTGTAATGTCTTACTACTACATTTCATTTCTTTATATCCTAATAGTTGGTAATAATAACATTCAAGGATTAGAAAATTGTGTTACATTGTTAAATGAACGGTATAAGTACAATATCCTGAACAAGATTTGAAATATATGTACAGCATTTTCTAACAATATCAATCTCAGTATATATAATTGGTATACAATATATAAAAATCCAATCCGATGTAAAGTATTTAAAACTAGTAATTATCTTTTAAAAGTAGACTCAATAATCTATCTTTTTATCTATATTGTACCTATATCTTCTCTTTAATTTTCAGAGTAGATTCAATAATCTACCCTCTATTCTATCATTTCTATATATCTTTTGTTTTTTTTTTCAAAGAAGAACCTTAAAT
Source organism: Peromyscus californicus insignis (assembly GCF_007827085.1). NCBI lineage: Eukaryota > Metazoa > Chordata > Mammalia > Rodentia > Cricetidae > Peromyscus > Peromyscus californicus. The sequence goes on along the minus strand of NW_026294391.1, from coordinate 69,884,202 downwards.
CTAATCTCCATCACTTAGCCCTTTTCCTAACCATTAACAACAACAACTTGTAACCAATCCTCCTAAACAATGAAAATTATCCCAGACCCAAAACCCATTGAAAGACCAAAAACCATCCACCCCACACCACCTCTTTGAGAATGTGAGTGCCATGTTCTTAAAACTGCTTCCTGCTGGTTGTGGGCAAAAGCATCTTTATTCTGAAAAGAAAAATTTTGGGTTAATTGTCAAGTTCTAGGAAAGGTAGCTATATCCTTTGTTGTCTAATCTCTGCATAATGCTAAAGTTCAAGGCTTATCTCAAGTCCTTGTTCAAGTAGTCTGTGAAACTGGATCATCTCAGCTAGCCATCTCAAAATTGTTCTGGGTAGTTTGTAGTCCAAAGCTGATCTGTGGGTGATGTTTGTCAGTTTAGTGGTATTATTATTGTCCACGTGGAATTGTTGTTGTGGGGCCCCATCATCTTTCTGGAGACTTCAAATTCAATGTTAGGCCTGGTTGTGATTTCCTGCAGAAAACTGATGGAGATTCAAACACAAAAATATGTATAGGCAGTTAATTGAAGTCTTTTTTCTCTAGAATGAGTTAGTACTCTATATGACCATTAATATCATAACAAAAATTTAATATACATATATATTAACCTCATAAATTTTGATATAAAATTTACACCTTAAGAAAAGTTTAAAGAATCAAAATAGAATCAAAGAATTGAGATTAGTAGCAATAGAATAGTCCCAAGTTTTCTTCTGTCCCATATCAGAAGATGGCTCTTTCCTCTTTCATGATAGAGATTTTGCATTTTCCTGTTAACAACATGCTTAAGTTTAAAGAAGGAGAGAGCCATTCTCCAACTCCAAAGCCAGCTTTAATTTTTAATTGAACTGGGACTACAGGAAGATCATTTGTGTTAAGTGTCTTTAGAGAAGAGCCAAAACAAACATTTAAGAAGATTTGTGAAATTTTATAGATGATATACCAGTAGGCCAATTTACTCCTTTTCTTGGGACATTTTTTTCTAGATGATTTTTCTTTTTTGTTCAGATGTCTCTTTTATCCAGTGTTCTTCAGATTCCTTAGCCTTCATTCTCCTGAAAGACAAAAACAAAAACCTTTCCCCGAGATTTGGATATTCTATTTGCCTTATAATATATACTGCTTTACTATGTTATATAAATGACTTGCTATATACTATGGTACATATATATGTGTGTGTATATATATATATATATATATATATATATATATATATTTTAAACTTCATTGTATAGATAATAAAATTTGATGAATATAAATTATATTTTGCATATTATACATATTTTATTTCTCTCTTATTTAAATATAGGCTATGAACCAAGAACTACATGCTTGGTAGGAAATGAGCTTAAATGGGTCATAAACAAATAACCAAATATGAACTGCTTAAGAAATATACTGATGAATAATTACTTTTTAATTTTTTGTGATCTCAGGTAAAGATGGTTATATTTTATATTAACAGGAAAATTTACAGAATTTCTTAAAAACACTTATTAGTACTTAAACCATTTCAATATTTAGAAGAAATGAATTCTATCTTTATAAAGGCAAGCAATTGCATAAGTTAAAGTTAAAATAATACTATAAGACTAAAATTAATGATAGATTTTTGTACTCATTGATAAATGGATTTTGTAAGTTATTTGGCATCGCTCTTACCCTGTGAGGAAATGTCATGAAACACGACAGAATCCACTAACAAGAGTTTTATTAAGATAAGAGAGACAGACAAGTGCTCAGGCCTGCGGAAGAGACACGTGTGTGGATAAGAAGAAGAAAGAAACTGGGAATATGGCTCCGGCTTATAAAGGCTGGGTGGCACATGCGTACAAAGGTCCATATGGCTACTCCATGCATGCACGCAGATCACATGGTTGCATTGTGCACTCTTATGCAACCATGCAAAGCCATGGGGGCCTGGTCACGTGAGACGCCTTGACCTGGAAATGGCTATTTTAACCTGGAACTGGCTAGGCAGAAGTGTCTAGGTCCGCAGGACGTGTACAACCATGGGGGCGTGTTGTGGATCTATCAGATTTCACTTAAATTTTCTTTATGACTGAATGAAGCAGTTAGCTAGTATATGGTTTAAGTGAATATCAATACCTATGCTTAAAAACTCCAGCTGACCTTGCTCGCCGAAATCAAATGATGAGTACAGTCCTTTTTGAACTCTTATGGCAGTTTCTTTTCTCACCACAAATCCTTCATTAGCTAGAACTCACTCCCTTGAGTGGGAACCTACAAAAATAGAAAGCTCTTCTTCAGCAAAACTTGTGACTTCAGGGATGTTTTCCTTTTGCAAGGGATTCTGTATTAAATTGTACACCAAACTATAATGCTTCTAAACCATATTCTCTTTGAAACTGCTTTTCTTATTTTGAGAATGTCATACATATATACAATGAAATGTGATCATATAGGCCCCTCATTTTCAAGCTCAACCTCCACCCAAATCCCTCCCACTATTTCCTTTCCCAGTGTCATATTGTTCTTGTTTGTGATAACTCACTAAATCTAATTAGCGCTGCCCATATGTGCGTGGGTGTGGAGCCATCCGATGGAGCATGGTTAACCTGTCAGAAGCTGCATCCTCTATGCATACCCACATTTACTGGGCAAAGGTCACCTAATATGGCTGTGAGGTATGAAATCAGGGCAGGTTGGAGGGGCCACAGAACAACTGGGGCCATGGCAATTTTATTGTGAGCAATCAGACTTTTTATACATTGATCAGAAACAGAATATAATGGCAATTGCCAAGATCAATACAATTGTAGTTGCCAGGATACAGTGAAGTTTGCAAGCTGTACAGAGTACACAAGATTAATGTCTAAGACCAATTGTCCTGTCAAGGTTCCATGTTTCCTTAACTAACTACTAAGGGAACATACAAAGAAACACAAAGCAGCCTGAACATTTTACTGTCTGTGGGGGTGTATCAGTCTCTCAGGAACTGGAAAGCAACTTGTGCCCTGGGAGCTGTGGACTCTAACCTGAAAAACCTATGTCATGTGCCTCTCAAGGCAGCTAGGCCAAGCCAACTCCATGGTTCCCTGCAATGCTCCATAACAAATTATCTTCCCTTCACCATCAGATACCAACTACTAATAGCTCCCCTGTAATGGGTAGAAACTAGAACCTATCCACCACATCTATGCCAGGATACTGATTGGTCTGATCTTATGTAGATATTTTACAAGTAACCCAAGCCACTGTGAATGCATGATTTTGATAGCTATGCCATATATAGAAGACAACATTTCAGGCATCCTCCAGCTCTAATATTCTTTCCACCTCTTACACAATGTTCCTTGAACTTTGGTGGTACTGTGGTTAACATAGCTGTTCCATTTAGGGCTGAGCACTTAGTCTCTTATTCTCAGTTCTTTGACCACTTATGCATCTCTCCACCGTCTGCTATGCAAAGCTAAAGGAAACTTCTCTGACTGTGGTTGAAAACAAGCCAGGATATGGGTACACCCAAAAAACATTGAGAGGACAACTTTATGACATAGCCATTTAGCAAAATAACAATAGGGTAGATTCTGGGTGTTTGGAGAGGAAAAGAGTAATAGGAAGATTATAGTTTTAATTAAGGCTTGTTCTGAAAGAGGGTAATTTATTAATAAGTTTAGCACAGTTAAGGAGACATCTCCAGCTCTGTAAATGAGAAATATCCCTAGTAATCACAGGCATTTTGAAACTTGACTTCCAGTCAATGGCATGGTTTGGGGGAGATTTAAGAGATGGAGTCTTGCTGGAGGAAGTCTACCAATGGGGGCAGGTTTTGAGATTTCATTATCTCACTCTACCTCCTGCTGACTTTCTTCTTCATGCTTAGGGTTGCAGATGCGAACTTCCAGCTTCCTTCTCAGACTGCCAGTTGTCATTTTGTTCCCACCATTACAGACTCCCACTATTAATGGAGACAAGTTTCTCTTCCACAACAGCTATACCAATATTTTGTTGTAATTTTTATTTGCAATGATATTTCTTACTAGGGTGAGATGGAACTTAAAGTACTTTTAATCTGCATTTTCCTGAGATCTAACAACATTGATTTTTTTTTAGAAGTGTTGACTAACTGATTGCATTTCTTCACTTGAGAATTTTCTCTTTAGTTCCACAGTCTAATTTCTCATTAGGTTTTTTCTCTTCTAAACTCTTCTGAGTTCTTTGTATATTCTAGACATTAATTCTCTGTAAGATGTATGGTTGGTAAAAATTTTCCTTCATTCTATATGTTGCCTCTTCACTTGATTGACAATTTCCAATGAAATACAGAAGCTTTTTAGTTTCATGAGATCCAATTTGTCAGTTGTTGGTTTTATTTCTTGCACTACAAATTTCAGTTTCAAAAATCTTACCCCTAGGAGTTGCAGTCTACGTCCCACTTTTTCTTCTAGCACAGCAGTTCTCAACCTTCCTAATGCTGCCACCTTTTAATACAGTTCCTCATGTTGTGGTGATCCCCAACCATGAAATTATTTTTGTTGCTACTTCATAACTGTAAGTTCACTACTATTATGAATCATGATGTAAATATCTTATATACAGAATATCTGACATGCAATCCCTACGAAACGGTCATTTAATCCCCAAAGGGGTCATGAACAACAGGTTGAGAACTACTGCTATAGTTCTGAGTATCAGGTCTTATGTTGTTTTGTTAGCTAGAGGCTTCTTCTGGAACTTTTAAATGTATACCAAACAATAAACCACTCAAAAATTAGTCAATGAGCCTGTGAAAGACATGTTCAAATCACATATTTTTTCATTTGGTTCTTCTGTTATATTTTGATAGTCAGAGTATAACTTGGATACAAAACTAACTCATGGAGATATTATATAATTTTACAAACAAATCCTATTTAAGAAATATTGTATTAAGTAGATATAGTAATCTGTGACATGAAAGTTAACTCTGAAAATTGGTATCTAAGTACTGAATCTATCCAACTCAAATATATATTCTTAACTCTCTTTTATATGACTAAAGAATTGTTTGCTATCACTGTTATAAAGCATCATGACAAAGGCAATTTATTTAAGAAAGAGCTTATTTTGGCTTATGGTTCCAGAAAGATAAGAATCCATTATGGTGGTGAAGCCTGGAAGAAAACTGCAGGCTTGCATCAGGAACTAGATGTTGAGACTCACACAATAAACAACAAGCAGAAAGCATAGAGAGTGAACTAGAAGTGACTTGGCTTTTTAACCTACCAAAGCCCACCATAAGTGGACTTCAGCTAGCAAGGCTACATCTCTTTTTTTTTTTTTTTTTTTTTTTAATTTATTTTAATTTATTTTGCAATACAATTCAGTTCTACATATCGGTCACGGATTCCCTTGCTCTCCCCCCTCCCGTCCCCCCCACCCTCCCCCCAACGCCCCCCCCCCCATTCCCATCTCCTCCAGGGCAAAGCCCTCCCCACAGACTGAGGCCAACCCGGCAGACTCAGTCCAGGCAGGTCCAGTCCCCTCCTCCCAGGCCAAGCCAAACAATCCTGCATAGGCCCCAGGCTTCAAACAGCCAACTCATGCAATGAGCACAATCAGTCTCCCCCAGGATCCAGCTATACCACTCTTGGGCATATGCCCAAGAAATGCTCAACCACACCATGGGAGCGCTTGTTCAGCTATGTTCATATCAGCATTGTTTGTAATAGCCAGAACATGGAAACAACCCAGATGCCCTTCAACTGAAGAATGGATGGACAAAATGTGGTACATATACACAATGGAATACTACTCAGCAGAAAAAAACAATGGCATCATGAGGTTTGCAGACAAATGGATGGATCTAGAGGAAGTCATCCTGAGTGAGGTAACCCAGACTCAGAAAGACAAACATGGTATGTACTCACTCATAGCAGGATGCTAGACATGAAACAAGGATGAATTGTCTGCTACTCACATCACCAGGGAGGCTACCCGGAAAGCAGGACCCCAAGAAAGACACAGGGATCGCCCAATGACAGAGAAATGGAATGAGATCTACATGAACAGCCTGGACATGAGTGGGGGTAATGAAGGGCGAGGGTCGAGGGAGGGAGAGCTTGGGGGAGCGGGAGATCCCAGCTGGATCAACAACAGAGAGGGAGAACAGGGAATGGGAGACCATGGTAAATGAGGACCACATGAGAACAGGAAGAGGCAAAGTGCTAGAGAGGCCCACAGAAATCCACAAAGATACCCACACAACAGACTGCCGGCAATGGTCGAGAGACGGCCCGAACTGACCTACTCTGGTGATGGGATGGCCAAACACCCTAATTGTTGTGCTGGAAACCTCATCCAACTACTGAGGGTTCTGGATGCAGAGATCCATGACTAGGCCCTGGGTGGATCTCTGGGAGTCCAATTGACGAGAATGAGGAGGGTTTATATGAGCGGGAATTGTTGAGACCAAGGTTGGATAAAGCACAGGGACAAATAGCCAAAGGAATGGAAACACGTGAACTATGAACCAATGGCTGAGGGGTCCCCACTGGATCAGGCCCTCCGAATGGGTGAGACAGTTGATTGGCTTGATCTGTTTGGGAGGCATCCAGGCAGAAGGCTACATCTCTTAAACCTCCACAAATGCCACCAACACCTGGAAATCAAGTGTTCAAACACCTGAAACTATGGGGAACATTTCTCATTCAAATGATTGCATTCTACTCTCTGATTCCCATGCTCTTCTGGCCACATCACAATGTAATTTCAAAATTCCCCATCTTTTCCAAATCTCAACACTGTTTAAATATCCAAAAATCCAAAGTCTCTTATGAGATTCAAGTCACTCTGTTAATTGTTACCCTCTGTAAAATCAAAAAGAAGATTACATACTTCTACCAACATAAAAACCATAGTTCTTATCTTAAAAAGAATAAGAGATACCTTATTGTGGAGCCATTTTAAGCACATACAGATGTAGATTACCCTGAATTCTAAGTTCTAATGTAGGAAAAGTTTCATGAAGACTTTGTTTTGCAGAACAAATGGTGGGTACATCAGAGAGGTAGATACATAAAGATGGGTGAAGTTTTACTAAAGGACCAAGCTGATGACATTATTAGCTCTCAGATTGGAAGAAGCTAGTGTTGTACTGAGTTAATAGCTCCTACGAGGTTTTTATTTATTATCACAGGGTCTTAGTTCAGATACAGAGTAGATCAATGAATGGCTGTTCCAGAAGGCTAAAATTAGACCACGATAAATAATTAGCCTCTGAACCTATGAAATTCCAATCTCTCCACAGTACTTAATGCCTATGAGTCCATCAGTCTCTGTCAACAGTCTGCTTACAGAAGATTTTTGCTTATAGATACAGCTTTTTTCAGAAATTTTTGTTCACACTTACAACCTATAAAGGTACACGATAGACATTGCCATTTCAAAAAGGAGATATGTGGGGATAGTGAAAATTGATGATGAAAGCAAAACTGAAACTTATTAGGGAAAAAAATCCAAATCCTGTAGATCCATCTATGTCTAGTGTCTAGGACTTTAATTTCATAGAGTTCACATAGCTCCACACCTCCAGGTTTCCTGCCTGTAACATCTCTCTTGGGCTGGTTCCACTCCCTCTATGTAGCCCTTTCGGCAGATATTTCATGACTCTAGCATCTCCAGTATCTTAGGGTTTCTGATTTAACCCAGGCTTCACTTTAATAGATTCATGTAATGGAATCTAAAGTCCTTCACGCAGGGACTCCCCTGCCACATGTTACCTGGCCTCAGTGGTGCTCTGAAATTGTGAAGGGAAAATATACAACCCCTTAACTCTTTCATTTTTGCATGCCAATCAGGCCAGCACCATATAGATAGCATTGCCAAGTTTGTCTGTTAGCTTGTGGTGAATCCTCATCTCTTTGAATCACATTAGCAGCAACTTGTGTTTTTTGTTGCTGTCTAGCAGCAGAAAACTCTTTTCATAAGTTGGAAGCCTTCCTGGGTGGAGTCTTGCCCTGAGGGCATCCTCCCCTTTTTTCTCCAGTGCAGAGAAGAAAGACTATTCTTAATAGGCCTGGTCTCCTTATCTCTTTCAACACAAACCTTGATAGCAACATTAAGTTTAGTGGTGCTCTTTTTCTCCTTAAACTGTACATTTTCTATTTCTTTATACTTTACTTGGTTTTTTTTCATTATATACTTGACTAAAAATCATTAATAATAACCACATCACAGATTAAATATTATACTGTCTTGAAATTTCCTCCATCTAAGAAATTAGTCCAAAACTTTTTTTTTAATTTTTGAGAATTTAATTACATATCTTCCTTTAGTTTTCTTTCGTTCCTCCAAACCCTGCCATATGCTCTACCCTGTTCCTTCAAATTCATGGTCTTTTTTCAATAGTTGTTGTTGCATAAGTATATGCTAATTTAGCCTCAGGTAGGTTTTTAGCACCCAAGCTGAAGGCAGCTAAATTCTTTGCCAAACATCACAAGAATGGCCTCTAGCCCAGTTACTAATATTGTTATTAACCTCTAAAACAGTGGTGCTTAACCTGTAGGTCACAACCCCTTTGGTGGTCTAAGGAGCCTTTCACAGTGGTCACATATCAGTTATCCTGAATATCAGATATATACATTACATATATTCATAACAATAGCAAAATTACAGTTATGAAGTTGCAATGAAAATAATTTCCTGGTTGTGGGTTACCGCAACATGTGGAACTGTATTAAAGGGTCACAGCATTAGGAAGATTGAGAACTACTGTTCTGAAACAACTTGAGCTGGGCCTCCACAATCCATGTTGGCTCTCAGGGCTACTGTCTTCTGGGGACCTACTAGAATGACCCTTTACACTCTTTATATCATTCAACTAGTTTTTAATTCTTAAGTTCCAATATCTTCCATTTCCTCAAAAACAATAAAACAAGCAAAAAAAGCAACATGGTCAGATTTTTCACAACAGCCCACTCTCTGGTAACAAAAACTATATGAGTTACTTTTCTGTGGCTATAATAAAATACAATGACTAAGACATCTTAGAGAAGAAATAGCTTACTTGTTCTAGTGGGATAAAATTCCATCACTATGGAGAAGTATAGAATGAAGCTGCAGAAACTGGACAATGACAGTTCACATATATAATTGCAAGCACAAATCAGAGAGAAAGAAATAGAAAGAAGTGGCTTGAGACTTTAAACTCTCAGAGCCTTTCTCCAGTGACATACTTCTAGCAAGGCTTCACCTCCTAAAGCTCTTTAAAGAGTGTCTCTGAGTAGGACTTGAAGGTTTAAATAACTGGGACCAGGGAGCACATTTCTCATTCAAACAATCACACTACTTCTTCATTGTAGTATATGAGGCCACACTGACATCACATACTGATAGGCAAATGTGTAGGCCTTGTTAGGATTAGTTCAATCTTTTGAATAGGATCTAAGACAACTCAAACATTCCCTGTTACAGAATTATAAATGAAATAAATTCAACAAGAATATCTGTAATTGTTTTAAAGTTCTCTTGGTCACTTTGAATCAGTTATGAAGAAAATGAAGGAGATGTGGTAAAGCCTCTTAAAGGTGATGACAATTTAGTGGAAAATCCCTCTTTGCATCTATGAAATCTGGGTGTCCTCCTAAGTTCAGAAACAACTTGGCTGGTTGTCAAAGGTGAATAATATTCCAAACACTTATATCACTTGATCTATTGGAGTTCTTGTTAATTAATGGGCGGTGCTGTGCTCTTACCCTGCAAGGAAATGTCATGAAACATGACAGAATCTGCTAATAAGAGTTTTATTAAAGATAAAAGGGACAGAGAGTGCGCAGGCCTGTGGAAGAGACACGTGTGTGGAGAAGAAGAAGAAGAACCGGGAACATGGTGGAGGATTTTAAAGGCTAGGCATGCACAGGTAGAAGTCACTACTCCACGCATGTGCTTAGATCACATGGCTACGTTGCGCACCTACGTTGCCATGCAACATCATGGATCCTGGTCACGGAGACACCTTGACCCAGAAATGGCTATTTTGACCTGGAACTGGCTTGGCGGAAGTGTCCACTGGGCATATGCAAACACACCTGACCATGGGGGCGTGTTGTGAACCCTTCAGTTCTGATGTTGAGTTTAGTAAGAAGGAAATGGTCTGCTTAATATCTAGATCAAAGCTTCCTATTCAATGTGTTGCATAAGAACTCAGGTATGTATAATATCAATTCTCTTAAACCCTAGGGTAGAACCTGGAGAGTTGGACAATAGCCACGAAGCTAAAGATGATTAGTCATTTGCTATTGTGATCAGAAAAAGACTGTATCATGGGTAGTACTGAATTAGCCTGATAGGCAGGTCACAATATAGTCTATTCATTATGTTGTTAACCTCATTTGGAAATATAAAAAGTAAAAAGAGAAAAACTTCAAATTCAGTTAATCTTTCATTAGAAATATAATAGGGAGCAATTCCACTTTACAAGAAATTCTCTCATGAGCTTCTCAAGTCTCAGACTTCTATACCTATCTGGTATAATGTGAAAGATTTCAGTATTACAATGGAGTGAGGAAAAGGCATGCTTAAGAGTACTTATAGCCGGGCGGTGGTGGCGCACGCCTTTAATCCCAGCACTCGGGAGGCAGAGCCAGGCGGATCTCTGTGAGTTCGAGGCCAGTCTGGGCTACCAAGTGAGTTCCAGGAGAGGCGCAAAGCTACACAGAGAAACCCTGTCTCGAAAAACCAAAAAAAAAAAAAAAAAAAAAAAAGAGTACTTATAATCTTCTTATGAATATCCACAAAGATGAACAATGTTTCCATGAAACAGCTATATCAGTAAACAAATATCATATGTATAAACTAGGGCTTTGGCACCAGATGTATAAACTGAAGATATAAGGGACAATACAGCCAGAGGCATCTGAAAGAACTCAGAGCAGGGAGAGAAAGTAGTACAATGAACATGGCCAGCAGACTGGACCAGGCCGTGAGAAGAAATAAGAAGGGGGGAGCTCTAGAAAGGAATCAAAGAGAATGCAGGCTAAGAAGACCAAGAGAGAGCAGTTCAAGAGAGGAAGATAAAAAGAAAGGAGACCAAGAGAGCACATAGCCAAAATGGTAGGGCTATAAGGGAATGAGAAGCTAGAGGAGAAAGCCCATGAGCTGGAGAAGTTTCAGTAGGGAGTGGAGTGAGAAGAGCTAAGAAGACCCAAGGGTATTTGTAATACTGAGTGTCTTAGTAAGGTTTCTATTGATGGCATGAAATACATGACCAAAAACAAGTCAGGGGCCTTATTTAGCTTACACTTTCAGATCATAGTCCACCATTGGAGGAAGTCAGTACAGGAACTCAAGGAGGGCTGTAACAAGGAGACAGAAGCTGATGCAGAGGCCATGAGGGATGCTGCTTACAGGCTTGCTTCCCATGCCTTGCTCAGCCTGCATTCTTATGGAACCCAGGAATGCCAGCCAAGGGATGGATATAGCATGAATCTTAAAGTTCTTATTAATAAAATCAAACCTGAGGCCAGGTATTGGGGTGAACACTGGAAAATCAGAGAGACATAATAAGCCACAGCTACCTCACCTCGCCATATCCTCAGCTGGTCTTGTTTCCTCAGACTGGAGGCCTCTGAGTCCTCATCCAGAGTGGGTCTCAGCTGAACTGCTACTAGAAGCCTGAAAGCTTAACCAGCCAAATGCTTAACCAGGCCAAATGCTTCTAATGTCTGGTCCCCACGCCTTATATATCTTTCTGTTTTCTGCCATCACTCCCTGAGATTAAAGACTCGCTTTCTGGGATTAAAGGCATGAGTCACCATGCTTGACTGTATCCTTGAACATATGGATTTCTGCCTCTGGAATGCTAGGATTAAAGGCGTGTGCTACCACTGCCTATCCTAATATCTAGTGGCTTTTCTGTTCTCTGACGCCAGATAAGTTTATTAGGGTACACAATATTTTGGGGAACACAATATCACCACAGATGGATACTCAGACAATGGGCTAGGACCTCCTCCAACCGTAACTAATTAAGAAAATGTCCTAAAGCTAGATCTTGTGGATGTAGTTTCTCAATTTAAGGTTACCTCTTTTACAAAACTCAAGTTTGTATGTTAAGTGATACAAGACTAGCCAGCACAAATGACCCCTTGTCAACTTGATATGCATACACATCACTATTAAGTTGTAGCTGAAGTTTTCTCTGGTCCTGCCCAGTCCCATGGACCCTACAGCCACTTATAAAATAAGCACTCAGAAACTTATGTTAATTAAAACTGCTTGGCCATTAGCTCAGGCCTACTACTGACTAGCTCTTATATTTAAACTCAGCCCATTTCTGTTAATCTACATGTTGCTTCATGTTCTGTGGCTTTACCTATGTGCCATTACATGCTGCTCACTGGATGGCAGGCTGGAATCTATTGACTCAGCCTTCCAGCCCTCCCACAATTTTCCTTGTCTTTTTATCCCACCTATACTTCCTGCCTGGCTACTGGCCAATCAGCATTTTATTTATCAACCAATCAGAGCAACACATTCACAGCACACAGAGTGATATCCACAGCATTAAGCCAAATCTGTCCTTTCTTATTCATCCCAAAGATCTCACATTAAAAACATATCTTTAAAAGTTCCACAGTCTTTACAAATTTAAACACATTAAAACTTCAATCTTCTCTGTATGAACCCTTCAATCCTGGGTCTTCGACTGCCAACAAAACTGCAGGTTCATGTCCTCTCCTGGCCTTTCACAGTTCCAAGCTTCAGCTGGTCTCCATTACCCCTTCATGCCTTCAAAACCAGCACTACCAAGTTTGGCTGCCAGCACAAGGTACAACCTAACCACTTCTGGAACACAACTTCTGTGTGCTGACCCCAAGGAAACACTTTCAAGAAGACTTCACCTCAATGATGCTGGTCTCTTCTCACTCATAGCTAATTTCTTGTCTCCAGCATATCAGTATCATGTGTCTCAATAAGCAAAGGTTTCACTTCAGTGGCATTAGGCTCTTATTAATCACAGCTTACTCTTCAACCCCAGATGATCAGTATGACAGAATCCTAATTCAAAATAGAAAATGGCCTAGATAGAGTCTTTAAACTTCCCTCTGAAACTTCACCAGCCAAGCCTCCAACTTTGGCACTGCTCTCAACATGCTTATCTTCCAGGCTCCTACAGAACATCCCACTGAGTTCTCAAATCTCAATAGCTAGTCTAGCCCAAAGTTACATAGTCCTTCCAAAATACTGTCCTGACTGTAAGATGTGCTGGGGCAATGGTCCTGCAGAAATTATGAGAGTGTCCAACCAATGTCTGATTTAAATTGAGGCCCACAACCTGAGAGAGGGCCCATGCCATATACCGCCTTGGTGGAGAGTAACTATAGACTGGATAGCCCAGAGACATAGGGTAGAACTAAACTCACCTGAAGTAGGTGGCATAACTCAGAGGAGTGAAGGGAAGAGAAACTCTGATCAGGATGTATTGTATGAGAGAAGAATCTATTTTCAATTAACACAAAGGAGACATTGTATATAAAGGATTGAAAACGTTAGAAAGCTTCATAACTCAGAATTTCTAATGTCTGAAAGACACCTGTTTAAAACTTACTAGAATCATTTCATAAGTGATGTTTTGATTTAAAAACTAAGTATCCCCTTGTGTTTGGATAATTTGAAACTTCTATATTCCAGCTCACGGTTACATTGTTATAGAAAATAGTGTTAAAAAGTGGTTGATCATTTTTGACATGGAATGACAGAGCACCTTTGATATATAATTGGGGAGCAATATAATTTAACAAGTTTTAATTTCTTGTGCAGCTGGAAAACAATAAAGAGGAAGCATGAGAACAAATTAAGCTGTATATAGGTCAATCATCCTATTAGGACTCTTCAGGGAACACATATCTAATTTGCATAATTGTATTTCTATAGCTGCCAGACTAGCTGCTGTGAAGATCCATGTGTTTGGTAAGTTCAAAACCAAAAGAATTTTTTTTCCATTCTGACAGTTGAGTAAGAGGAATATGGTTAACTGTGTATGTACATATCAATATGTTTAACTTAATAATAATCAAATATTTGCACACTTGAAACACACCCACTTTTATTACATTCTAATAATGCCCTTTAGGAAGTGATATCATATACAAAATTTAAATAGCATTGGACCTTGGAAAATAATTCATGTTGCTAGCATTTAAATAAGCTTCTCAAAATACTACTCATTATAAAAGTCTGACAAAATGTCCCATGAATTTTAAGATAAAACTACATTTTTAACTAACCTAGTGAATTTATGTATTACTGATTAAAATTACATCAGCTCTATCCCAGATTATACTATGGTAATCAGAAAGTAAAATTTGAGAGTTTATAGCTTTGATTAATTACTATGAGGATCCAAGGTATTATTTAGTAATGATTATTATTTTAATAAATATTCATAGAGTTCATGAGAAGAGGAAAATTATTAGTCTAGTGAAACTTCACCAAAGACTATTTTTTGAGACTGATTCTCACTATTATGGACCAGGCCGAATTTGAACTCTGGATATACACCTGCAGCTGCCTCCAGAGTGCTGTGACTAAAGGTATATGCCACCATGCCTGGTATCCCCAGAGATTTCTTTTTTAAAAAATTATCTATGGGGTTGGGGATTTAACTCAGTGGTAGAGTGCTTGCCTAGCAAGCACAAGGCCATGGGTTCGGTTCTCAGCTCCAGAAAAGAAGAATAAAAAAAAATCTATTTATTTTTATTTTATGTGCATTGGTGTTTTGACTGAATGTATATCTGTGTGAGGATATTAGATCCCCTGAAATTGGAGTTAGAGGCAGTTGTGAGCTGCCGTTGTCAGTGCTCGGAATTGAAACCAGGACTTCTGGAAGCACAGTCAGTGCTCTTAACTGGGAGCCATCTCTCCAGTCCCTTTAAAAATAAACCTTTGTTTCTTTATTTCTTTTTTGGTTTTTCAAGACAAAGTTACTCTATGTAACAGCTCTGGTTGTTCTGGAACTAGATTTGTAAATCAGGCTTGCCTCCAAATAACAGAGATCTGCCTGTCTCTGCTTCCTGAGTGCTGGGATTAAAGGCGTGTGCCACCACCGCCCAGCCCAACATAAACGTCTTTAACTGTCCATTAGTATTGCTGTTATTGTCTTTATTCTATTGTATTGATTGTGAAGTATAAACAAGTATTAGCATTTTTTAAAAGATTCAAGCTGATTAAAAATTTCCTGACTTTTCTTACCATAAAGCCACTTGGTATACTGCTTGCCAAAACTTTAAAATGTTTAATTTAATTATTTGAATGTAGTTACATTTTAATGTTCCATAAGATTGGAAATAGTTAGATTATACAGATTTACCATAGAGTAAAATATCTAAAAAGTGCATTTATTTAGAGTGTATTACAGTCTGAATTCATTGCATGTCGTGAATATATGTCTACTTATTGTAATGAAATAAGCACTTGTTCATCAAACCATAGCTTTACTTCTTGCTTCAATTATAATTTTGAAGCCAAATCTCATAAAGTAGGATATATTACAATAGGAGTATTAAACTCACCATATTATTAAAAATATAATATGCTAAAGAGAAAGGTTGGACACTGGATAATTTTTCTCCTGGCCCTCTGTTCACATGTGGAAATCTTAACTCCTGAGATAATAATTTTTCATGATAGAGCTTTTGGAAGAATCTTTTGTTATCAAGGTGGGGCATTCATGAATGATATCAGTGAGGTTATCACAGAGCTCCAAGAAATCTCATATATTCCCTGTTCCATACAAGAACATGGGGAAAAGCCAAAAAATACAACAACAACAACAAAAAGCATCCCAGGAATCCTGATAAAAACCTTTTGCTCGACACCAAATTTGTTCATCCTTTAAACTGTAATTCAAAGCACCCTGAACTGTGACAAATAACTTTCTGTTGCCAGTAAGTGACTGACACTATAGTGATTGATTATTGCAAGATAAAGAAAGAAAACAATATGGAAATGTGATCTTACATGATAGCCTATCTAAGGCCACCCAGAACCCTAGAGATTCTGCTTAGTGTAGAGCTTGGCACATGGGACAAGTTCCATGGGCTGTGTCCTTTTTGACTCTCATGAGTGGCACACAGGCTGAGATGAATAAACTTTATAACTTCTCACTAAAGATGTACTCCAGTACAACTGCAGCTAATTAAATGAAAATGCAACAGTTTAAGGCAATATAAATAACTAAATTATTTGGAAATATTCTTACTACTTCTCGCTACAATAATTCCATCCCAATCTCTTATAATTTTTTTCTTTACAGAAGGGAGCTCCAATGTCACAAATTGGCTCTTTTAAATATTTATTTATTTATTTATTTATTTATTTATTTATTTATTTATTTATTTATTTATTTATTTTTCCTGAGCTACTATCGCTTTGAGAGTTTACATAACAGGGCCTGGCTCTACATAAAACAAAGTCACCAAAATCAGTTCTTTACCTTTCACATAAATGAACAGTTTTGTAAAGGCACAAGCAGACTTAGATACTTATGCTGCACCCAGAAAGATGCACTAAATTAAGAATCCCCTAGGCTCCTACAAAAAAAAAAACAATGCTTTCTTCTTGCTTCAGGCACCAAGGGTGTGGAGGGAATAAAATGATGTGGCCACCACTGATATGAACCTTAAACAATGATTTATTTCCTCTTTCCAAGTAGAAATGATACCTGTGTGGTGTTTCATATCCTGCACAGGGCCTTTCAGATTATCCTATCTTATCATTAGAGCCATTCACTGAAGTCCTAGAAATAAGTTATGTGAAGAGGATGAAATAAATGTATATTTTCTTCTGTGTATCATACTTTTTTTTTAATTTAGTAATTAAAATTTCATGGCCATGGTCAAAGCAAGAACATTTTTTCCTAACAATGAATAGCAGCAATTGTCAATGATACTATCATAAGCTAGGATTTATAGTCAGAAGTTTTTATGTGTTCTGGCCAGCCAGTGGTAGGGAAAAATCTCTCCCAATCATGTCCCCCAAGTAAACACACAGAGGCTTATATTAATTATAACTGCTAGACCATTAGCTCAGACTTATTACTGACTAGCTCTTACATCTTAAATTAACTCATTTCTATAAACCTATACTTTGCCATGTGGCTTGTGGCTTACTGGTACTTTACATTTTGCTTCTCATGGCAGTGGCTAGCAGTGTCTCCTGACTCTGCCTTCCTCTTCCCAGAATTCTCCTTTTCTGCTTATCCCACCTATACTTCCTGCCTGGCTACTGGCCAATCAGCATTTTATTTATCAACCAATCAGAGCTACACACATTCATAGCATACAGAAAGACCATCCCCAGCAAGGATTCCCCTATAAGACATTATACATGGTGCCTCTTATTGTGGGCCTGGGTTACCAAACTCAGTACAATATTTTCAAGTTTCGTCCTTTTACTTGCAAATTATTCCTTACAGATGAATGAAGTCCCACTGTGCATAAGTATCACATTTTCATTATCTATTCATCAGTTGAAGTATATCTTGACTGATACAGCTCTGTAGCTACTGTAAATCAGTCAGCAATGAGCATGGACATACAAGTACCTATGTAGTAGGATATAGATTTTTTTGGGTCCATGCTAGATCATATGACACTTTCAATTTTTAGATTTTTGAAGATCGGTCAGAATGATTTTCAAAGTGATTGGTACTACTACACTTTCCCCTGTAGTACAAATATAGTTACACTAATATTTGCTGTAATTTATATTCCATTTTGATATATTTTAATTGAAATAGAATTACATTATTTTCTTCCTCTTTTTCCTACCTCTACTGCCTCCTAATGACTCTCCCTCAAACTTCTCTCTTGTTCCCCCAACACTGAAATTGATAGCTTCTTTTACTTTGATTCCTGTTGTATATGTGTACACACACACACACACACACACACACACACACACACACACACACACACACATATATAATAATATATTATATTATATATAATATATTATAATATATTATATATAATGTTTCATCCATTTTTGTTGGTGGTGTATATATGATCTCAAGACTAACCACTTTGCTTTAGACAACCAATAAGGGGCTCATCTCTGTGAGAAGCTAATTCTTTTTTTTCCCCAGAAGTCATTAGTTGCATATGGCTATACATGTAGAGGTGGGACACCATGAGATTTTCCCCTTTTTGTGTAAGGGTGTCTATTGATGTCATCATTGTTTAGGTTTTGTTTATGCAGACATTTCTAGGAAGGACTGTTTTACAGCAGGCATCCTTGCATTTTGGCACTTTTAATCCTTCCACCTCCTATTCTGTGATCTCCCCTGAGCCACAGATGCATAGATGCAGGAGCTGTGGTGTAGATGTATCCTTTGGGGCTGGGCTTTTCACAATCTGTTGATTTCTGTAGTGTGTTTAGTTGTAGTTTTCTGTGATGATCTCCATTTTCTGTGAAGAGAGGCTTCTTTGATGAGGAGTGGTAGCTATATTTATCTATTAGTATAAAGATAAAGCTAGAATGTAGTGAGGAATTGTGCCAGTTTCGCAAAGCAGTGGTAGTAGATTCTTTTCTAAGGTCCATGATTTCACTAGGCCGAGAAAATTGGCTAGGTTTTTAGCATGGCATGATTTCCCTCCTGTTGAGTGGGCCTTCAATCCAATTAAAGAGATGTTGAATGCCACTGACATACAAGTGCCACTTATTATACCTGTATGCTTATTTTGCCATGCTGGCAATTGTCATGGTTCATAAGTTCTATAGTTAGGTAGGACTGTTAATTTCTGCCTTCATTTGGCAGCTTGCATAATATTAAATTCTTCATGGTTATTTTTGCTGGGGTGAGATGGTACCTTAAGTTAGTTTTAATCAGCATTTGCCTAGTAGATAAAGATGATGAACACAGCTTTTAGTGTTTAAACGTCATTTATATTTCTTCCATTGAGAACATTTATTTTTTTCATTTCCCTAGCTCAACTGTAGCCAGATTTTTAAAATTTCTTTGTTTGTATATATCCTTTTAGGTGTGTAGATGGACTTCTAAATGGTCTTATTAAATAAAAAACATGGAGCCAGATATAGGAGTGAAAGCTTGAGAGAGATCAGGAAATTAGGGAAAGCCACAGCTAACCTTACCTCACCAACTTGGCAGCTTCCAAATGCAAGTTACTTCCTGTCTGTCCATGCCTATATGCTTTGCTGTTCTGCCATCTGATTTGTTCTCTCTGTCCAGCTACATCACTTCCTCTTCCCACACAGCTCTGTCACTTCCTGTCTGTCTGTACAGACCTCCAGACCTCCATGGTTAATTAGTGTTGGAATTTAAGGCACGTGCCACCACACCTGGCTCTGTTTCCAGTGTGGCCTTGAACTCACAGAGATCCAGACAGATTCCTACCTGCCAAGTGATAGGATTAAAGAAGTATGCTACCATTGCCTGACTTCTTTACTTATAATGGCTGTTCCTATTCCTCTGATCTCCAGGCAAGCTTTATATTAATAAATAACAAATAAAATATCACCACATTTCAGCACAAATAAAATATCACTACATGGGTGAATAGCTGGCATCATTTTCTTTCATTCTGTAAGCTATCTATTCCTTATTTGAGACGTTCCATTGCTGTACAAAGGCTTTTTAGTTTATTGAGATCACATTTGTAAATTGCTGACTCTAATTCACTGCGTTGTTGGAATCCTATACCAAATGTACTTACCTTTATCTATAAGCTGAAGCATTTTTTCTCTAGCACTTTCAGAGTAGTCTTAGGTTAAGGGTTTTCTATCCATGTGGAGTTGAGTTTTATACAGTGAGTGATGAATGTCTAGTGTTATTCATCTACATATTGAAACCAGCTTTCTTAGCATCATTTGTAGAAGAGGAGAAGAGGCCATCTTTTTTTCCAGTGTATTTTTTGGCATCTTTGTCAGGAATCAGGTGTCTATTATTGCATAGACTTATATTTGGGTCCCCTTTTCTAGTCTTCCACTTTACGTTATCAGTTTTTTGTACCATTACCATGTTGCTTTTATTACTATGATCTGTACTAAAAGTTGATACCAGGAATGAAGGTGGTTCTAGCATTACCCTTTTTGTTCAAATTTGCATTGGCTATTTTGGGGCTTTTTTTGTTTCCATGTAGATTTTAGGATTTTTTTCTAGGTCCATGTAAAGTGACCCTAAAATTTTAATTAGAATTGAATTGAATCTGAGTATTGACTTTGGTAGAGTGACCATTTTTACAATATTGATTCTTCTTATCTATGAGTATTAGAGGTTTTTCTATCTTTTAGTATGTTTTCCAATTTCTTCAGTGTACTAAAATTTTAATTGTCTTTTTTTTCCTTGGTTAGGTTTTTCCTAGTCATTTAATTTATTTGTTTAGTTTTGGTGGCTATTGTAAATTGGAATGTTCAAACTATCTCTGTTTTAATATATTTGTCACTACTATGTAGGAAGGCTACTGATTTTTGTGTAAATCTTATAACTTGACAGTTTGCTAAAAGTATGTCTACTCTGAGAGTGATTTAGTGGAATTTTTAGGTTCTGTTAATGTAGCCAAACATGGTATGTACTCATTCATAAGTGGATATTATGTGTAAATTATAGGATAACCAGGCTACAATACACAGGCCCAGAGAGGCTAAGTAACAAGGAAGGACCAAAGATAGATGTATGAACGTCCCTTGGAAGGGAAAATAGAAGATTCTGGGTGGAATGGGGGCAGTTGGGCAGGGGAACTTGAGGGATCAGGTTGAAGAGTGGGTAGATGGGGAATGTACTGAAAGAGATGACTGGAAAGGGAGGAGGACTTTTCCGGGTCACTGGATGCAAGGGAAACTCACATGAATCTACAAGGATGACCCCAGCTAAGACTCTTAGAAATAGGGGAGAAGGTGCCTGAACTGCCTGATGTAAGGAAACTCTCAGGAGTCTACAAAGATGGCCTCAGCTAAGACTCTTGGCAGTAGTGGTTGCATAGACTAAAGTGGGCATCCTGTGTAATTAGATTGGTGACTACCCCAGTTGTTATTAGAGAGCCTTCATCCAGTAACTGATGGAAGCAGATGCAGAGATCCACAGCAAAGCACTGGGCTGAGCTTCAGGAGTCATGATGAAGAGAGACAAGAGGGATTGTATGAGCCAGGGGGTCAATGTCATGATGGGGGAACCACAGAGACAGCTGACCTGAGCTAGTGAGAGTTCACAACGTCCATAGGACCAACCTAGGATCTATGCATGTGATTGACAGTTGTGTAGCTTTGTCTATTTCTAGGGCTCCAAGCACTAGGATCAGGACCTTGAGCTAGCACTTTAGTTGACTTTTGGAAACCTATTCCTCTTGCTGGTTTGCCTCGCACAGCCTTGATGCAGGGGGAAGAGCTTGGTCCTGCCTCAACTTGATGTGTCATGCTTTATTGATACCCATGGGAGTCTTGCCCCTTTCTGAATGGAGACAGAGGAAGAGCGGATGGGGGTGGGTGGTAGAGGGAAGGCTGGGGGGAGGGAGTAGAGGAGGGAAGGGAAACTGTGGTTGAGATGTAAAATAAATTTTTAAAAAATTATTAATAAATAAAATATAACATTAAAAATCATAAAAATAAAAAAGAATCATATCACCTTCAAATATAGATTCTTGTTTTCTAATCCTGACCACCTGTCTGATTCCTTTCTTCAAATATATACCTTTATTTTAAAAATTATTTGTATTTGTGGGTGTCTGTCTGTGGTATGAGCACTTGCTTACAGGTGTCCATGGGTCCAGTAAAAGGTATCAGATGCCCTGGAGCTGGATGTAGCTACAGTTTGTTGCCAGCCATTCAGCATGAGCAATGGGATCTGAGCTCAGGTCACCTGCAAGAACACTCCATGCCTTTATTTCCTGAGCCATGTCTCTAATGTAGGATAGTGAAATGTTTGTAGAAGAGACTAACAGTGGACATTTCTGAGGCAGCAGAATACAGGGAAGAGTGTTTAGGATATCTTACCATGTGGGTCATATGGGACAAAGTGGGAGAAGGTGCCTATTGTGGCTGAAGGTTCTTTTGTGTGTGAGGGAGTAGATACCAGGCTGACAGAGCTTGGGTGCTTCCTGGTCTACTACCATGCAGGCTACTTGGAGGAGAACAGTGGGAAAGGTTTCTAAGCCAGTGGGGTAGAGTTTTCTGCTGGAAAAGTGTGGAGTCAGAGTGTTTCAGTCCCTTATCCTGTAGGCCTCATAACAGTAGGGGCAGTTCTGGAGGCATAAAGTAGGAGATGCAGTTCAGGCCTCTTGCATGCAAGTTCCATAGGTTGAAAACACCAGAACACTCACTGAAATGGTTAGCCATAGTGTCTTGGGTTCGTATTATCCTGCAAGCTTTGAGGAGAAGGGGAAGAAAAAGAGGTTCCTGAGGCAGTGTGTGTGGGGGGGGAGGGTGGGCAGGGAAGGGGAGTTGGGGTGTTTAGCGTGTTTTTCTTACTACAGCTTGGAGCTCAACAGCAAGTGTTTTTCAAAGTGATAACATTCTAGGTGGGAGGGTTTCTTGTCTATTACCCTGCTGATCCTTTAGAATGGATCAGCAGGAGAGGCTCCCAAGGCAACAAATGAGATTGCTGAGTCAGTGGGAGTCAGGGTCAGGGTGCTTTGAGATTTCTACCCTGCAGGCCAGTGGACCAGAGTAGCAGGCCAGGTTTGTGAAGCTATGTATGAATTTTTTTTTTTAAAACTCACCTCACTTGATTTCCCATTTTCAAGATATTTATGAGTTTAGATTGATACTGTTTCTTTAAATGACTTGGGCTGAATGTTGCTTGCTGAAGTAGCAACCTCTCTTTAACATTTTTAACAAATCTATATTTCTCATTGAATAAGGATATATTTGGAGTTTAAAACTAAAGCCTATTTGGCTTCTTATTAAAACAAAAGTAATAATTTATCTTTGGAATATTAGTTTAAATTATTTAAAACAAAATTTGCTATTTTCAGCAACCCCTAGGTTAGCAACACTATTATAAATAACTGTTGCAGTGTGAATCTGGTGTTATATTCACAAGTTTTGGTATGTGCAGTTCACTCATCTCCATTGGAGGAAAGGAAAAACATACTGAATATTTTTACACAAATGTACTTTAATTACAGTCTTTCCTCTCACCCTCAAATGTCTGATAGCACTGGATTTAGATAATTGATGTGTAACTTGCCCTGCCTCTCAATTGCTATCTTTAGATTCTTAGCATTTCATTTTAAGTTTGTGTATACCTGCTCTCTGGCTTTTGACTGTTTTCAAATTTAAAAAAAAAAAATCACATGAGAGATATAATCTGTATAGTGATACCTTAGTAAGTGTCCATATAAAAATGACTGTAAAATAAGTAAACAAACATGATGGTAGTGATACATCCAGTAAGAGAGACAAATTTCATTCCATTGAAAATCATGCAATTTCCAAATATGGCTGTTCTCTTTTATATTCACCAATACATGGTCGCTTTCAATAAAAAAGTACTACCTCATCATGTAGGAAGACAGGGATTATTTTTGTCATCTACTCACACAATAGACCAACAAAGGAGGCTTCTTTGCTTGTGAGAAATATGCCCAATCCATCTTGAGAAAGCTGAAGGTCAGCCGGTCAGTATTTGCATTAACTTTTGTTCTTCTTCTCTGAAAACAACTGTATCATATTCATTTTCTTAAAATATAGCAAAAATATATAGGCGTATGAAAACAATCTTGCTTTGAAATCAAAATACAATTATTGTTTTATATATAAATATCAAAATATATTTTTATATTTTGGTTTTAAATATGTATCTTTAAAAATTTCCCCTTGTCCAACAGTTTTCATCTTTAAGTTAACATATCTCTTTGAGGTGTGTACCCTAGTTCTAAGTTCCTTTCTTGTACATTTGGGTTGCGTTTTTTCCTAAACATGCTTGAACATAGAGTATAAAATAAATAAATCAAGAGAGGGTATGTTTTCCTGCTATAACAAATAAATTTCTAATTTTGTGTGGT
This sequence comes from Peromyscus californicus insignis, assembly GCF_007827085.1. NCBI lineage: Eukaryota > Metazoa > Chordata > Mammalia > Rodentia > Cricetidae > Peromyscus > Peromyscus californicus. The sequence goes on along the minus strand of NW_026294391.1, from coordinate 69,860,204 downwards.
CTCTTAGAAAACATTTATAGTTCATATAAAATCATATGTGAGTTAAGCCACCTTCCTATATCTTATAGATACTGTCTTGGGGGTTCTAAAATGCCTTAGAAAAGAGGACAGCAAAAAGTAGGTAGATTTGATATAGTACTGACACAATCACAACCACTGGCCAAATTTAGTGTTTATCACTTACTGCAAAAGTGGACCAGAATTGCAAAGGAGACATGAATATTAATTCGTATTAACAGTGTCTATCATAATCAACACAAAAAAAACCACCACAAAGTATTTATTGTCCAAAGGGAGAACTGAATCTATGAGATGTGAAGACATATACATATAAAGTTTGGTAGAGCAAGGGTTTGATGTGCTTACTATTCAAAACACACTCCCAATACTCTGAAAGCTTTACATTCAATCTATTTCTCATATGGCATATTTATTCTGACATAGGAAGTAATATATGTAGAGAAATCATAGAACTGTTTTAAATCTGCATGACTACATTGATTATAATGTTTGTTAGACTGCCATATTTATTACTTAATGAAAACATCATGGACATAACAAGAAAAAATAGGATTTTTATACTGGAAGTTAAATAATTTTTGAGAAATACCTATACTTATCTTAAAAAGAATGACTTTAAAAAAGCCAGTTTTTTTTTTTTTTCAAGCTTAGATGAATCTTCTAAGGAACATACTGATAGTGTGACAAATCCTAATTTTTAAAAAATACACCAAGAGAATTTGTTTATTTTGGACATAATAGAAAATGAAATGTATCACTTATCTGTGAAAATATGGATTTATGTACATACACATTCATTTGATGATAAAGTAAAACCAAATAATTAAAGAAAACAACAATATTCAGAGAGCTGAAACCCTTATGTTAGGGCTTGATTGATATATTGAAATAGAGAACCACTAGTCTAGTGGGTCTGATACAGTTTTATACTTTACATGTTATCTTTGAAAGATACATTTGAGAATTTCTCACTATATTCTAACTATAAATTTTATCCTTGTATCACACCATTTATTCACTTTTATAAATTTTATTATATAATATAATTTAATACTACATATCTACCACAGATTCCCTTGTTCTCCCCCCTCCCGCCCCCTCCTCTTCCACCCAGCCTACCCCCCATTCCAATGTCCTCCAGGGCAAAGACTCCCCCGAGGATTGAGATCAACCTGGTAGACTCTGTCCAGGCAGGTCCAGTTCCTTCCTCCCAGGCTGAGCCAAGCGTCCCTGCATAAGCCCCAAGTTTCAAATAGCCAACTCACGCACTGAGCACAGGACCCGGTCCCACTGCCTGGATGCCTCCTAAACAGATCAAGCCAATCAACTGTCTCACCCATTCAGAGGGCCTGATCTAGTGGGGACCCCTTCAGCCATTGGTTCATAGTTCATGTGTTTCCATTCATTTGGCTATTTGTCCCTGTGCTTTATCCAACCTTGGTCTCAACAATTCTTGCTCATATAAACCCTCCTCTTTCTTGCCAATTGGACTCCTGGAGCTCCACCCAGGGCCTGGCCATGGATCTCTGCATCCAGATCCCTCAGTCATTGGATGGGGTTTCTAGCACGACAATTAGGGTGTTTGGCCACCCTATCACCAGAGTAGGTCAGTTCGGGCTGTCTCTTGACCATTGCCACAGTCTATTGTGGGCGCATCTTTGTGGATTTCTGTGGGCCTCTGTAGCACTTTGCTTCTTCCTATTCTCATGTGGTCTTCATTTACCATGGTCTCCTATTCCTTGTTCTCCCTCTCTGTTCTTGATCCAGCTGGGATCTCCTGCTCCCCCAAGCTCTCCTTCCATCGACCCTCGCCTTTCATTACCCCCAGTCACTTCCAGGCTGTTCATGTAGATCTCATCCATTTCTCTATCATTTTGCTATCCCCGTGTCTTTCTTGGGGTCCTGTTTTCCAGGTAGACTCCCTGGTGTTGTGAGTAGCAGTCCAGTCATCCTTGTTCCACATCTAGTATCCTCCTATAAGTGAGTACATACCATGTTTGTCTTTCTGAGTCTGGGTTACCTCACTCAGGATGATTTTTTTTCTAGATCCATCCATTTGCCTGCAAACCTCATGATGTCATTGTTTTTCTCTGCTGAATAGTACTCCATTATGTATATGTACCACATTCTATTTATCCATTCTTCAGTTGAAGGGCATTTAGGTTGTTTCCAGGTTCTTGCTATTACAAAAAATGCTGATATGAACATAGCTGAGCAAGTGCCCTTGTGGGATGATTGAGCATTCCTTAGGTATATGCCCAAGAGTGGTATAGCTGGATCTTGGAGGAGATGGATTCCCAATTTTCTAAGAAAGCGCCATATTGATTTCCAAAGTGGTTGTACAAGCTTGCATTCCCACCAGCAGTGGAGGAGAGTTCCCCTAGCTCCACATCCTCTCCAGCATAAGGTGTCTTCAGTGTTTTTGATCTTAGCCATTCTGACAAGCATAAGGTGGTATCTCAGAGTTGTTTTGATTTGCATTTCCCTGATAATTAGAGATATTGAGCAATCCCTTAAATGTCTTTCAGCCATTTGAGTTTCCTCTGTTGAGAATTCTCTGTTTAGTTCTATAGCCCATTTCTTAATTGGACTGTTGGGCATGTTGATGTCTAATTTCTTGAGTTCCTTATATATTCTGGATATCAGTCCTCTGTCAGATGTGGGGTTTGTGAAGACTTTTTCCCATTCTGTAGGCTGTTGCTTTGCCTTGTTGACCGTATCCTTTGCTCTACAAAAGCTTCTCAGTTTCAAGAGGTCCCATTGATTGATTGTTTCTCTCACTGTCTGAGCTACTGGTGTTCTATTTAGGAAGTCATCTCCTATGCCAATGCATTCAAGACTACTTCCTACTTTCTCTTCTAGCAGGTTCAGAGTAGCTGGATTTATGTTGAGGTCTTTGAACCACTTGGACTTAAGTTTTGTACACGGTGACAGATATGGATCTATTTGCAGCCTTCTACACATTGATATCCAGTTATGCCAGCACCATTTGTTGAGATGCTTTTTTTTTTCCATTGTACACTTTTGGCTTCTTTGTCAAAAATTATATGTTCATAGGTGTGCGGATTAATGTCAGGGTCTTCAATTCAATTCCATTGGTCCACATTTCGGTTTTTATGCCAGTACCAAGCTGTTTTTATTACTGTAGCTCTATAGTAGAGCTTGAAGTCAGGGATCATGATGCCTTCAGAGGTTGTTTTATTGTACAGGATTCTTTTGGCTATCCTGGGTTTTTTGTTTTTCCATATGAAGTTTAGTATTATTCTTTCCAGGTCTGTGAAGAATTGTGTTGGAATTTTCCTTCTAGTGCTTTCTGTAGGGCTGGGTTTGTGGATAAGTATTGTTTAAATCTGGCTTTGTCTTGGAATGTCTTGTTTAGTCCCTCTATGATGATTGAAAGTTTTGCTGGGTATATTAATCTAGGCTGGCATCCATGGTCTCTTAGTGTCTGCATTACATCTGTCCAGGTCCTTCTGGCTTTCAGTGTCTCCATTGAGAAATCGGGTGTTATTCTGATCAGTTTGCCTTTATACGTCACTTGGTCTTTTTCCTTTGCTGCTCTTAATATTCTTTCTTTATTCTGTACGTTTAGTTGTTTAATTATTATGTGGCGAGGGGACTTTTTTGGGGGATCTAGCCTGTTTGGTGTTCTATAGGCTTCTTGTATCTTCATAGGCATTTCCTTCTTTAAGTTGGAAAAGTTTTCTTCTATGATCTTGTTGAATATATTTTCTGTGCCTTTGAGTTGTTTCTTCTCCTTCCTCTATCCCTATTATTCGTAGGTTTGGTCTTTTCATGGTGTCCCTAATTTCTTGGACATTTTGGGTCATGACTCTGTTGGCCTTATTGTTTTCTTTGACTGATGAATCTATTTCTTCTACCATATCTTCAACACCAGAGATCCTCTTTTCCATCTCTTACATCCTGTTGGTTATACTTTCATCTGAATTTCCCAATCGTTTACTCAGATTTTCTATTTCCAGCATTCCCTCTGTTTGTGTCCTCTTCATTTTTTCTATTTCCCTTTTCAGGTCTTGGACTGTTTCCTTCATTTGTTTCATTGCTTTTTCTTGATTTTCTTTCAGTGCTTTATTGTTTTCTTCCAGGACTTTATTGATTTCTTCTAATTTGTTTGCCCTTTCCTCTAGTATTTTATAGTGTTCTTCCCATTTTTTGTTTGTCTTTTCCTCTATATAAGCCTCTACCTTCTTCATGATGTTATTCATAAGGCTGTTTTCTTCTGCTTCTTCCAATTTTTGATGTTTAAGTCTAGACGTTGGAGGAGTGCTAGGTTCTGGTGATGCTGTATTGTTCTTCATTTTGTTGTATGTACTTCTGCCTTGATGTCTGCCCATCTCCTTGTGGTTCGTTCTTGGTCTTATCAGTGCACTTGGTCCAGACAGAGCTGACAGATTCAGGAAGTCTCTCTCTCTTGTGTAGATGGGAGCTCTCTTGTCCAGATGGGAAATCTGGGGCAGGATGGGAACTCTTGTCCAGACAGGAAGTCCGGGGCAGGATGGAAGCTGGGGCCTGGTCTCTAATTCTCAGGAAGTGGCTGGGATCTTGGGCGATGATGGGCATGGGGTCAGGGCGTGGAGACTGCAGGGTCTGCTGGGGGTCTTGGAGAAGGGGAGCACTCCCGGTGGGGGTGGGGACAGAAGGAATCCTGCCTGCTGGCCAGAACCTGGGTCCAAGTTGAGCAGGTCTTCCCCAGAGTGGCTGGTGCCCAGGGATAAAATCTTAGCACTCATCTTGTCCAGATGAGAAGTCCAGGGCAGGATCCATTTATTCACTTTTAACCCATCAATAAATATTTATTAAATAACCTTTGGAAAAGTTGTATATTTAAATTGTAATGGTAAAGGTATGGCAATACTTTTCAAAGACAAATATAATTCCAGTTTTAATAGACAAATGTGATGTGAATTCACTATAATGGCACTGCATTTGTCAAGCAGGATAAAAGTAATTCTATTTTGGTTTGAAATATAGTACCATATTCTCATTTAAAAGAATGTCTCATTTGGTAGTTAAAAATAAAACAAATTTATATGTGAGTTTTTCTTTTGCATGTGTGACCTAACTTTACTTTCATTCATAATACGATTTAATCACTTTATATTAATATTTCTAATAACAATGATAAAACCTTACTGTTGTGTACATATTAGTTATGCATTATATGCATATATTACTTCATAAAGCTATATTACAAGCACCATACATATTCATATTTAAATGTATTCTATTTACATAATGATGTTATAAATAACTGAATTATAGAGTAATTCAATAATTTGAACAATGCTATGTTGTTCTGAATTACAATCCAGAAATATTAATGCACTGTACAAAGTCCCTCTTGTCATATTTATGGGATAATTTCTTTTTTCTGTAGAGATTTTAAGAGACCAGAAAGGTGGATTATTGGTGATTTTTATCAAAAAATTGTTGCCCCAAATTTATTTGTGTGTTTTTGTCATTTCATTCCTTCACAATATTGTAGCCTGTGTTTTCTGAAATAACCTTGGGATAATGCTTTTAGAACTGGGAAATTTCTGACAAGGAACAGCAATGGTCTTACATTATTTTTGCTCTCAATCTCTAGTGATTTTGAAAGTTATCTGAAGTAATGCTTGAGATTGCAGATTCATGGGTTCTAATTTAATAAGCATGAAATAGTGCTCCCAGACTGTATTTTAAACAAGCACTTTGGGTGCTTTGGATATTTGGTTTGAATATTCCACTTTCAGAATTCTAAAGCATGTCATTTAAGCACAGTTCATCTTCAGAATAAAATCTTAGCACTGTAGCTATTTTTTTTATTTACCATCCACATTTATCTCTGTTGAAGTTTGATTATACATTTGCAATATATTTTAGTGACAATAGCTATATTGAACCTCTATAGAAAATTCTTCATAAAATCCTACTATGGGTATATTTATCAGTTATACACAGCTTTTTCCACATAGGAATATTACCAAAGACTGTATAAGCAAGCACATTAAAACTTAAGCTGAGTAGATTTCCATGTCTTAATCTCCTGTTAACTCATTTGCATATTTCTAATGAACTGTGTTTCCAATGCTAATGATGCACAAATGGTCATTTTTCCTTGCCACCTTGTGTTCAGAGCAGTATAACTTGCTACAGAAAACTCCCTGGTTTGCAGTGCATTACTAATAAACACAGTCTATGTTAATTACTCCCCTTACACCTGTTTTCATATGGTACAGTGATTCTTTCATTTTCTGTTTTAAGATGAAGTAAACTATGCTTATTATGAACACTTCTGTTAGCATACTGTGAAATTTCATTTGACATTAGAGTTTTATAGTACTCACTGTGTTTGAACTAAACTTGAAAGAAAACCCATTGCTTTAATTCTTTTGGCTTCCATTATCAAAAATCCTCACATATTGAATGTGTTAACTTTCCTAACTTTTCATAAAATTTGCACTGTAGCCAAAATCAGGATTTCTTACTATGCCTTGATGAGAAGGGTGTATAACAAGAACTCATTAACAAATGGGCTATGTATTACTTGTACTCCTGAAAGAGCTCAAATCTTAAAGATGTATCTCTTTACATGAAAATTTAGGAAACTAAAGATTTTTTTCTATCCCTACCTCCCTTTAAGACAAGGCAAGTTTTGCCTTCTAGCTTTTTGTTAGCATCAGTAACCACATAGTTCTCTTTCTGAAAATTCTATGTTATGGAATGTAAAATGTTTAAACACAACTAGAAGTCTATAAATTAAAAAAAAAATGTATCCATTTATTTAGTACTATCTTACAATAAGCTTGGAATTGCTGCTTTATTTATCTGCTGATAACTATAAGAAATAAGGTTTCTTACCATAATTTAACAAAGAAATAGGAATCCAATCCAATGCTGCATAGCTACTAAAAACAGAGAATGCCACAAAGCACAATACACCTCCAAATGTATTGCTTTAACTTTTTCTAGAAAATAAATAGGTTCACCCCTAAAGCAAGAATGTAACAAGAACAAGGATAGGTGATAGAATTTTAGAAACATGGGTATTATCTATATACTTTGTCTTAAATCTCAAACATACTGAACAAACAGGTTTTGGAAAGTTTTTCTCAGCACATTTTGTTGACTATTAATTCACAGCCAGGGGTTTATTGAAATAATTGTTCATCTTGTTTTCAAGTTGGTTCTTTAGGAATGTCAAAGCCAACAAGACTAAAACTGGAATCTGAATTATATGAAAGTTTTCCCATCTTTCCAGTGCATCCTATCAAGAAAATGTAACAAAGAATTCACTAGAAAACAAAATGATCATCTCTTGCTAGTGAGAGAAGAGGGAAGAGAATAACAACTGAGTGAATTTGTGCATGTAGGATATGGTGACACTGAATTAAGAGAAGAGATGTCATGGAAGAAAAGTCCTGATAGTTAAAACACTGTACACCAAAGGCACAGAGGGAAGTGAGACAGTTAGTACTTTCCCCAGGTTCATTCAATTATATCTATACTTTTTTCATGTCCAGCCATCCTTACATGGTAATGTGTCTTTTCCCTGCTTTTCTGAAGTTTTGTTTCCATGCCCTGGTCTACAGAGATTTATTGCCACTCCAAATTGATGCATTAAATCCATTTCATTTCTTCCCCTCACACAGGTAAAGGTAATACTTCCAAGTGCATGTTTAACTACTTTGTTTATTTATTTATGAAGAGTTGAACATTGTATTAATACTATTTTATTTTACATTATCTTATTTTATTCTTATTATTTCTTTGAGATTTTTTTACAATGTGTTTTGACCAAATTTATTCCCTCCCAAAACTTTTCCCAGATATATTCCTGCCCATATCCAGGCAACATCGTGTAGGTAGAAGTTTCTCTGTGTACCACCTGCCAGTTTTCAATCCTGCAGCTGCTTGTAAATAATCATTCAGAAGCTTAATATTAGTTACAAACTGTTTGGTCTATGGCTCAAGCTTCCTGCTAGCTATCTCTTTCATCTTAAATCAACCCATTTCTATTAATCTATGTATTGCCACATGGTTGTGGCATTGCAGGTCTGCTGGCATGTTGCTCCTTGGGTGGTGGACTGGCGTCTGTCATGACTCCACCCTTCTTCATCTCCATCTTCAGTTTGAATGTACTGCCTATCCTTATTTTTTATATTGGGGTGTATGTGTATGTATGTGTAGGACAGCTTGCTGGAGTTGTTTATCTCATTTTACCCTACATGTTACCAGGTTGAACTCAGGTCATCAGGCTTGGTGACAAATGTCTTTATCTTCTGGACCATTTTGATAAACTCAAACAATTATTACATTTTTATGTGTATGTTTGGAACATTATACATTTTGTGAACTAGCTACTTATAAACATACAATTATTATCAACTATAGCTATGCAATTGTGGTATTAGAAGTCATGCTTCTTATACAACTACACTTCTGTACTGGTTATCTACTCTATATTCATTCTCCCTCCCAGAAACATTTCCGATTTTGTGCCAAACACTGTTCTACATTTTAATATTATAATATCAACATCATATTTTCTGCATATAAAAGAGATCATGTGATACTTTTCTTTTTGTTCTTGATGTATTTCACTTAGCCTGATGATTTCCAATTGCATTTATAGTTCTGGAAATGATAGGATTTCATTCTTTTCACGGCCTATATTAAGCCATTAAATATATACACACTTATTAAAATCCGTTCATTTATTATTGGGATTATAAGATGATCACAAGCTTTAGAGATTGTGAATAATCCTGCATGCATGTATATCTTTCATGTGTTGATTTCACTTTCTTTAGTTATGTCCTCAGCATTAAAATAGCTGGATAAATGTGTAGGATTTTTAAATGTTACTCCCAAGCTCTTGCATTTTTATGCTCCATTGTATCTCTTTCCTATTATTGGAATTTTCCCTTCATTCTCTATTTTTTTTCATAGAATTTAAAAGTATAGTGCTTATTTTAAGAGGATTATGAATCATAAATTACTGAAGACTAGCACTTACTATGTAGCTTCAAAAAGCTGAAATTAGTCCATTGGCCCCCAAAACCAGTTTTTTCCCCTATCTTACAACTAGCTTTCCCCCTCCCATAGCTGTGTTGTTCCCCAGCTCCTTCCCTCCAGCTCTTTCTGTACAGTCACAGTTGCTGCCCTTCAGTTATTTCTGTTGTCTCCTGTCACAGATTCCTGGCATTTACTATATGTTGCCTAAACAGTGACTCCCCCATGTCTACCTTTTTGACTCCTATGTCATGTATTCTTGTCTTTATCTTATTTCAACCTCTAGGAATCCTTACTTGATTCCCCTTGTGGTGATATTTGTTTGTTCTCTAACAAATAAAGCTTGCCTGGAGATCAGAGTGTGGAGCTAGCCACCAGAGGCCAGGTAGTGGTGGCACATACTTTTAATCCCAGCACTTGGGAGGAGGAAACAGTAAGTGATAAGACGAGTGGAGACAGGAGCTTGGCCCTTTCAGTCTGAGGATTGCCATAGGTAAGAAGTCTTTCTAGTGGCTGTTTGCTCTGTTTCTCTGATCTTTCAGCATTTACCCTGATATCTGACTCCGGGTTTTTATTATTAAGACCAATTAGAATTAGAACTACATTTGGTATCCAACTTTTGGAGCATGAATTCATGAAAAAGATGCTTGCTTGAGGCTTTGCAGCCACTGGCACAGACTGGACCTGCATGCAGCCTGAGTCACTGCCTCACTGACTAGGTTCTTCTCTCTTTTTTTCCCTAAGCCTCTGAATGAGTCTGAGATTTTTCTGTTGCAGATTCCCTGCAGAAAACTCCATAGACATTTGGGCTCCAAAAACAACAGGAGTTAGCTACTTTCGCACATCCCTCCACCCCCTCGTGCAGAGGGCTGGCTCTTTAGCTTCTTCTCTCTTGGTGGGTTGTGGGCTGTCCCTGGACCCTCTCCTTGGGCTGCTGCCAAACTAGGTAGCTGCCCTGAAAACTACTTCTAAGTAGAAGCAGTCAGCCTCACATCTGAATCATCATCATTGGCAGAATTCGTGAGAGAATTGAGAATTTTTAAAGGAGGGATTAGTTAAAAGAAAGTTTTTTCCCCCACATTAAAAAATGGGAAACACTATTACAATGAAGGGAGTTAGGTTTCTGTATGATAATATGCTAGACAGTTTTAAAATGGAGCAACTAAATAAGATGATCATTAACTTAGATAGGATTTATGTAATGCCAATTATAAATATTATGTTTGATCATTTTTGTTTTGTTTTGTCACTAAAAACATTGATTAATATGAATGCCAAGATGAAAGTTTTAGAAAAACTTACTGAAATAGATCATAGAGATATTCACACCCAGATGGAGGAATTTAAAGGAGAACCAATCTCAACATTGCATTATAAGTTTAGAGAGGGACAGCCTAAGGTTTCCAAACAGCCAACCTTAATTTATACAGTAACTTTACAGAAAGTACCAAATGATAGGTATTCCCAATGCTGTGAAAGAGCTGAATGGCCTCCTGTGGAAATGTTAGATTTAAGAAGATACAAGGAAGCAATGGCTTCATGTGGTGTGCATTCACCTTTTGTGAAGCAGATGTTAAACTAATGGTCAATTTGTAATAGAATTATCCCTCAAGACTGGAGATATTTGGTTACAACAGTTTTGGAGGCTGATCCTCAATTACAATGGAGGACCTAGTAGAAAGATGAGGCTAAGATCATTGAACAATGAAGTAGAGCTAGAGGTATGGCAATCTCCCAAGACCAACTTCTTGAAGAGGGAGAGTATGCTAATGGACAAAGTCAATCTCTATATGATGATAACACCCTGGCTTTATGCCTTGCAGCAGCTTTGAATGCTTGGGACAGAACTGAAGAAGTAGGAAAGAAAATTGAGTCATTTACTAAAGTTATACAGGGCCCAAAAGAATCTGTCACTGACTTCTTGCAAAGCTTGACTTCAACAGTAAATAGAATGATATCAAATTCAGAAGCTAGACAAATAACAATTGAATTTCAGGCTTTTGAAAATGCTAATGTACAATGAAAATGGTAATTAGTCCATTAAAAGCAAGATTAGCACCCTTAGAGGAACAAATCCAAGATACAGTCAATATTGAATCTTGTAGCCATGATGATGCTGGTATAGGAGAGGTGATTTCCAGAGGTTTGGAGAAAAATCAAAATGTAAAGTGTTTCAACTGCAGTAAACAAAGGTCACCTAAAAAGAGATTGTAAATAGGGTACTCCTGGAAACAATATTTTTTGCTAAAAATAATCACAACACAATGCCCCTCCCTTTTGGATTATGCAGACCCTGTGGCAAAGGCAGGCATTGGACTAATAAATGTAGATCAACAAGGGACAGATTACAACAAAGTAATCCTTTGCCATCTGGAAATGCCTTGAGGGGCCTCTTGGAGGCCCCCATGTCAAATTAGGTTCAGTCATTTTCTTTCATTGTGGAAGATAGTCCTGACAGAGCAATGAAATAACCTAATGCCTATTGTAAGAAACCATACTGTTTTGAATTATAGAATAGCTATAGAAGAGAGAAAAAATTGAGGAGAAATGATAAATCAAAATTGATAAAGATTAGATTTGAATGACAGATCTTTTTATTAGAAGAGATGAGAGCTCATCAAACAACATGACAACTCAATCTAAACTAACATATAAAACTAACAAATGCTTTTCATTTGATCAGGTATAACTTGCCAAAAGTTTTTGTTTTTGTTTTTGTCCTTCAGGAGAATGAAGGCATCCAGGTAAGGAATCTGAAGACCACTGGACAAATGAGACATGTGAAGAAAAAGTACAAATCATCTAGAAAAAAAATTGTCCTAAGAAAAAGAGTAAATTGGCCTATTGGTATATCACATCTCCAACAGGATAAAATTTCATAAATGTTCCTAAATGTTCGTTTCTGCTGTCCTCTACAGGCACATAGCACAAATGATCTTTTTGTAGTTCTAGTCCAACTAAAAATTGAGGCTGGCTTTGGAGTTGGAATATGGCTCTTTCCTTCTGTAAACCTAAGCATGCTTATTAAAGTAAAATCCAAAATCTCTGTCTCATGTCAGAAAAGCCATCTGATATGGGACAGAAGAAAAACAAAAATTAAGGGACTATTTTATTACAACTAATTTCATAATCTTTTGGTTTTATTTTGACCCTTTAAACTTTTTCATAAAGTGTGAATAGTATCTCAAAACTTATAAGTTTAATATATATTTTAAATTTTTTGTCATGATATTAATGGTCATATAGGATACTAACTAATTCTATATAAAAAAATCTTTATCTAGCTTCCTGTATATGATTTCAGATTTGAGTCTCTATCAGGTAACTAGGAATTAAATTTTTGTACTCTAGATGTACATAACAAACTTTGATCCTTTAAATTCTTTGAGATCTGCTGCATATGACATTTAAAATGTTTAAGTTTTCTGCAATGAACCATGACCACACCTAACAGTGATCTTTGACGTCTTCAAATGATGATGGGCCCCCACAATGATGATTCTACATTGATTATGATACCACCACTAAGCTGACAACACCACCTAAAGATTGGCTTTGAACTATAAACTCTCAGGATAATTAGGAGTTGGCTAGCTGAGATGATCCAGCCTCACAGACTACTATAGCCAGGAATTGAGAGAAGCCCTGCAATTTCCCATTAGGCAGAGACTGGACAACATAAAATACAGCTACCTCTCCCAGGACTTGAAAATTAATCCAAATTTTTCTTTTCAGGATACCCTAAAGATGCCATTACCCCCAGACAATAGGAAGTGAACTTAAGAACATGACTCCCACATTCCCAAGAGGTGGGGTGGGTGATTTCTGGTCATTTAATGGGTTATGGATGTTTGTCATTGTTTAGGGGAATTGGTTACAAGTTGTTATTGGTAATGGTCAGGAAAAAAAGGTGAACAAAGGAGATTAGATTTAGAGGAATATAGACATGATCAGATAAAAGGGTAAATTATTGAATCTACTCTGAAAGAAAAAAGGGGGATATAGACATGATAAGATAAAAGGTTAGATTATTGAATTTACTCTGAAAAGAAAAAAGGGGCATATAGACATGATAATGATAAAGGGGTAGATTATTTAATCTACTTTAAAAAAGTAACTACTTATTTTAAAGACTTTACATTGACATAGATCTTTGTATATTAATATAAATTTGATATTATTTTTGTTAGAACATACTGTACATACATTTATAATCTTGTTCAAGGTACCTATGAGTACCTATGCAACTCATTTAACAATGTTATGCAGATTTCTAGTCCTTGAAATTTATTATTACCAACTATTTAAGGTAATAAGGAAATGCAGGTTAGTAAGTAGTAACCTATTACAATAGAACTTATAGTCTCATTAGGTATGTTTTCAAGGTCAGAGACATATTTTAGATAGACAAGTCATCTTCAAACACTTCAGGTTTTTTTTTTTAATCACAATGAGACATGTCTGCTCCTGGCAGTACCAGTCTACTTTGGAGAAGATGATGGGCATCAAAGAAACTCCACATGGAGTTTACTTTCTTTGTGGCAAAAGTATGCCAATGGTCAAGAAACTACACTTGCCTCAACTGCTGACAGTATATTCTCCAAATTGGACAAGCAGAACAGAAAAGAAAGTGAATGCGGAACTTTGCCAAGGCAAGGTGGGACAGGCTTTCAAATATTCTGCTTCACAGATAAGTTTGTCAGATATGCTAGGCCAGCAGGTCAAAGATCGATGCCCCAACATTGCAAAGGAACCTTGAATGACTGTCCAGGCAGCAGCTGTTTCTGTTATTTCTCACATTTTTTGGAAGTCACTTGCTTGTGCTTCCTGTTTACTCAGTTAATATTATTTTTTCTCAGGTCTCTGATGGAGTTGAAGACTTTATAGTCATAGTTTTCCTTGTTACCAAATTCAGAAAAGAAATTCACTAAAGAGGTGTAAAGTGTATAAGGTTGAGAGATATTAAAAGATAGTTTTGGTAATAAAGTTAGAATAGAAAGTGAATTAGGTACAACCATTTGGATTCACCAAGATAGCATAGATATGGAGTATTTTCTCTGAATTTGTTAATGGACTAGGCATTGTTGATGTATTTATTGCCTGTATGTATTGTATATAGTTATTGTACTTATTGAATATAGTTTTTCTTATATTAGCTATGAGGTTCTTGTTTATTTTAGACAAAAAAGGGGGAATGTGATATGTTTGTTTGTGATCTAACAAATAAAGCTTGCCTGGAGATCAAAGTGTGGAGCTAGCCACTAGAGGCCAGGCAGTCATAACACATACCTTTAATCCCAGTACTTGAAAAGAGGAAACAGGAAGTGATATGGCTGGTGTAGACAGGAGCTTGGCCATTTCAGTCTGAAGATTCCTAGAGGTAAGTCTTTATAGTGGCTGGCTGCTCTGCTCCTCTGATCTTTCAGCGTTTACCCTGATATCTGACTCCAGGTTTTTATTATTAAGACCAATTAGAATTCACACTATATCCCTTCTATATTAGAGTCTACTATCCCATATAAGTTCATAGGCATAGTGAACCCTTTATAGTAGTGGTTCTAAAGCTGTGGGTCATGAGCCCTTTTAAGGTGGCATATCAGATATCCGGCATATCAGATATGTACTTTATGATTCATAACATAAACAAAATTACACAGCATTATGGAGGTCAAAAACCACTTCGCTACAGTCTCTTTTAGGCTTAATTTTGCATTAAATATTATGTGTATCCTGATAAATTTTCCTTCTTTGCAAGATTATGGTCACTGGCTTCAGGAAACATGTTTGGTGTCTGTTTTGTCCATTATGTACCTTTCTCCTCTATTACTATGTAAATGACATTAGTTCTATCTAATGAGCTGAAAAAAATGAATGAATTAAAAGCAATAGTATTTTTTTTGGGGGGGAGTCCTCTTTGTCTTTGCAGTCCATTGGCTATCAGTGATGACAGAGATCCTTATATGGCCCATGAACATGATGGAGACAGCCCTCCCTGAGACAGACTTTGGTGAATCAGCTCAACTTTATTCCAGAGTATAAGCAATATATAGGGTTGGAGAAACTGGGAATAAACCTTAATTTACATTAAGTGGCACACTCCTATCATAAGGCTTCAAATGTGGCAGTAAGGTCCTATAGCAGAACTCCTAGCACAAGTCTTCTCAGCAGGGATCTGTGCCAAGAGTCAAGCTAAAGATAAATCAGGAATCTGGCTTAGAGATAGTTTTCAGATAAGGTCAGTCCTCTGGACCTGGGGACATTCTCTGGATAAGGGCAGATAGGGAGCAGGAAGTTTCACTGGGGAAGGAGGGAGTCTCCATGTCATTGAGCTTTTGGAAAAAGCTGCCAGGCCATAATAGACTGCAACTTCTGACCAGGAAGCAAAGACTTCCAACAGCATTTAAATAACTTACATTATCATCAAGTTTATGTCTAGTCAAAATCTCAAATTACAGATAGTTGAAAACAATGACAAAAGAATACTCCCATGGGAAGTTAGCTCTGTGCATTCTATCATCAAGTTAGATAGCTCTTTCCTCTTTCTTCTGTCTGTAAAATGTAGTCACCTTGCTTTATTCCCTGTATGGAACAGTGCTTGTTACTGCTATATGGTAATAGCTTGACACTGAATAAACTAAGCTTGTATGCACACTTTACTGGCAATCATATTTAATGACTGCTAGTCACTTTAGTTTAGAGATTTTGTGTTTCTAAGTAAAAGAGCAGAAGAAAGGGATCAAATAAGACTTTGGTTGCAGAAAAGGAAAGAGAAAGAAAAGTGATAAAAACTTGTAACAAGAAGTTGCATGCAGACTGCTTTCACACAAAAAACTGCTGTGAGCTAAAGATTAGAGGGCAGCCAGAAGGAACAATTTCCAACATTGATCATCAATTTAGAATAACCTGAATTACCTTGTCTAGAAATAAACTGCTTTGTTTAGTTTCCACATAGGAAATAAAGTAGTAAATTCAGTAATTTTACTTCTCTTCTGATTAACATATCATGCATTATATGGGATTGTTATTAAACATTCATGTACTTCAGAATCTAAGGGGCTCATAAATTGATATTTGATGATGAAACAGAAATTACCTATATTGTATACTGTTTAATTTTTCTTCTTCAATTTGCCAAATAAAAAAAAAATAAAAGTAATGTCAGCTGATAGAATGCGTGCCTCACAAGCTTGAGTTCCTGGATTTAACAACCCCACTAACAACACATAAGCTGGATGTGATGGTGCAAGACTGTGTCATCCCAGAATTTGGGATGTTGAGGCAGAAAGATTAGAAGTTCAAGGTCATAACACAACACAGTGAGCTCCAGGTCAAACTGGGATCATGTGAGTTGCCATTTAAAAACAATAATAAAACATATTTAAGCAAGCTCTAAGAATACAGTCAGCTATAGGTAATACCTATTCAAAAATGACATATCTTTTTTTTTCTTTAATGAGGCCATGCTGCTCTTTAATGGCGTTGTGATAAAATGTATTCATGAACACATTGTTGTATTTATATTTATGAGAATCACTTATTGAATGTACCAGGAACAACTAGCTATCATGGTTATAATTAGCAATATGTTGCAAGTCATTCTTTTTCTCTAACAGCTTTTGGCAAGCTATGAAACTAAAATGGCAGGACTGGTCTTGGATGTTGGCCTGTTTTCAGTGAGATATGATCCTTGTTGCTTCTTTGTCCCGCCTTCCAAGCTGTAGAACATTGAATATTAAAGCAGCTGCCATTTAATTACCATTTTTATTGTTACTGTGTCTGCTTCAACTTTCACTTTCAATTAAAAGATGAATGAACAATTTTCATTTTTCATAAAAAGTGAAATACATGCTGATTTAGAAGCTGATCAAGAGCTAATTAAACCCAGAATTGTTCTCACAAGTTCAAATTATATCTTTGTCATATGTAAATAATTCTTAGGATTTTAGCATAGTTTACAATTTGTATTATCTTCAAGAACAGACAATTGTAGTTTCATGTTATTGCTGGTCTATAATGTCAATGAATGTCTATAATGCCAACTGAATGCTTTCAACAGCTTTTAAGTCTTCAGTGTGACCAAACTATCAAAATTATAAAAACTGTTTTTAAAACATCTGTGGCATTTCATTGGAATACAAACAATTTATTGACTGTTTACTAATCTAGACATGTGCCCAACAAATTGGACTCATAATATCACTTTTTATAACAACATAATATATTGTTTCCCATTTTTTGATGGAGGAAAAAATAGAAGTCAGTAAGTTACACAAGGCAATACAGCTACTAAAAGTAATAGCTAGATTCAAACCCATGCTCATCTTTCCTCAGAGTACAGAATCCCTTCAATTACTATTTTATGTTGATCCACTATGCACCTTAGACTGTTAAAACAATTATCAGTCTTCAGTAAATAATACTGTGCTGATGATTAATTTTAAAAATTAATTGCCAAGAAAGACATTTCATTTTAATAGAATTAACTTTTTGCTGTTCTATATCAGTATGTGTATCTTTTTTTAGAAAGCTATTGCCAAAAGAAATTTATATATTATAAATGTTCATTATTGAATTTAAGTTAAAAATCAACATGCCCTTTCAGAGTATTGATTTTTTTTTATGTATAACTCAGATGTCTGTCATGAAAGCTTTTCACCATGTAAGTGTTGTGTTAAAAATGTCAAATGGCTTTCAAAAAGGTACTCATTGTACTCACAGATGAACATCATTTCTGGAGCTTCACCAGAAGCATATTATAGAATGTATGCAGGAAAAGGTATATTATGACATTAAAGTGAATGTCAGGGGTATAGGCTGTGGTTTATTTTTTACTAGGAAATATATTGTTGCTTTTCTGTCAAAAGAATCAAAATACCTTCTTCATAATGTCAATAAACTGTGCAATGATTCTTTGAGTACCCAGTCAAATTTAATATTACTTCTAATATACGTGAGACAGAGTATTGGATAACATGAAAAATAAATGTTTGCTTAAATGTGGTTCATGGCCTTCTGATTTTTTATAATGGCGATAATAGTGTTTTATTTTCTGATAACATTTCTGTACATGTCTGAGTCAAGTAGTGAATTTGAAAATATCAACGTATAAACAAATCAGAGTTACTGCTTCCTATAGCACTAGGTTGAGTTGAAGTATTTAAAACTGACAATTAAAAATTTTGACAACAGTATGGAATCTGTTATGGTAGAACTCAAGATTCTAATGAAAGAAATTTCAGAGTATTTACCCTTTGTCTCCTTTCTCCAAGGCATGTGTACCTTGTTTATTTACTAATTACTCAAACTCAATATCTGTAAGCATTGTTCTTCAGATTCTTTTGAGAGATGTTCTTTTTATGTTATCATTAATTATTTTTTCATTTATTTACATCCCAATTACAGTCTCCCTTCCCTCTTCTCCTGTTCCCTCCCTCAAATCCACTCTCCAACCCCCCCTCATCCACTCCTCCTCTGTCTCCATTCAGAAAGGAGCAAGTCTCCCATGGGTGTCAACAAACCATGGCATATCAAGTTGAGGTAGGACCAAGCTTTTTCCCAATATCAAGTCTGGACAAAGCAACCCAGTATGGGGAATAGGTTCCCAAAATCCAGCTCAAGCATTAGGAATAGGCCTTGATCTTACTGCTAAGAGCCTTACAAACAGACCAAGCTATACAACTGTCACATATATGTAGAGGGCCTAGGTAGGTCCTATGTGGGTCCCTAGCTGTGGGTCCAGAATCTGCGAACTCCTATGAGCCCAGGTTAGCTGTTTCTGTGGATTCCCTTGCGATGACCTTGAGCCCCTGGCTCCTATAATCCTTCCTTCCTGTCTTTAACAGGATTCCCAGAGCTCTTCCCAGGGTTTGGCTGTGGATCTCTGCATTTGTTTCCATCAGTTACTGGATGAAGGCTCTCTAATGACGATTAGGGTAGTCACCAATCCAGTTATAGGAGAAGGCCAGTTCATGTACCCTCTCCACCATTGCTAGGAATCTTAGTTGGGGTCATCCTTGTGGATTCCTGGGGGTTTCCTCAGAGATGTTAATACTTTGGAATAATCTGAATTAGCTTGTTGGGATCACTTGATATTCAAAAGCATGTGAAATAAATGCTGCACAGTTGTTACAAGACAGAATAACAGAAATAGAGAGTAATAAAAATTCACTCAACAGCCATTTTATAAACAAAATTTTGATTTTGGGCTCTCAAGATAAAGAAGCTTGACTTCCATCCTATGGAAACTCACAATTAAGGGAAGAAGATAAGTTCATAAGTAAGTAAACACAGTATGAGAAATGATATAATTTATGTATAAAGGGTCTATGGGATCACATGGGAGCTGAGATTTTTGAGGTTTTTATATGACATAATCCATTGTTCCTTCTAGAATTCAATTCTGTGTCTTAAGTACTTTACTTGGTGAGTTCTCCTTAGGTTACCAGTATATCCACTACCTTCTATGTCAGAGTCTTGTCTTTCAATCTTTTGTATTTATTTAAGATATATTACTGAAAACAGCTATTCTAATATAAATAAAAATTATATGTAGATTCTAATTTAAAACCTTCTGAAAGTAAACTGTATCTAAATTGTATATAGGCTATATAGAAAAGCATATTGTAAAATGTTACTGACTATATTGTTATTGAATTTAGATGTGTGTCAAATTAATAGTAGAAAGCAGAAAAAGGAGAGTTATTTGATATGGACACATTGGGAAGAGGAACAAAGAGATCACCAGCAAATCCCCAAAGTCCATCTTCAGTGGCCCTTGTTCTGGTGGAAGCTCCACTTCAGCCCCAGGCACCCTGGCATCCCTACACCCAAAGAGTCTGGAATGTTCTGGTGGAAACCCCACCTCTCGGCCCAGACTCTGCCCCTCAGAAAGTCCTGCCAAACATGACGCCTCCCCCAGAAATGCTCAAGATTACTCCCACAGGGTATTTAAACTGCACCCCAGAAAACAGACACATGTTTTTTTTTTAGTCTCTTATCCCTGTCTCCTTTTTGGAGGGGCCAAAGAATCGCCTAGGAACACTTTACCATTAAACTATGGCTTTTTCTAATTTGATCTGATTTGGTCTAATTTGGATTGCTTCACCAGCAGAGACACTTATGGGGTGCAAAAACTTTTCAGTCTTGATGTGAGATAAAAATTTAAATGGAGAATCAAAGATGTACATATCTAAGCAGTTCTGAAGGAATGTGATTCTGTCCACCATTGACTCTTCTTTATTAAGCTTCATTCTCATCCTGTAAGTTAGTCAAACTAGTTGTTAGAACTGTGTGAAATCTCTTTCTGTGGGGAGAAACAAGTTCTTCCTCTGGCTCTGCCTTCCCCTTCATAAAATTCCTGGAGAGATTACTATTTCTTTAGGGTCCATTGTTTCAATAGTCTGATTGTCAAATTGAGAGAAGTAGTGTCTCCTTAGAGTATCTTCCTTTCTGCTAGGGCAGTTACAATTCATCATTGTAAAGCTACCAGACAGGTTCTTTAATAATGGAGTATGTTTGGACTGGAGAGATGGCTCAGCAATTAAGAACACTAGATGCCACATGGTGGCACACAACTGTCTGTAACTCTAGTTCCAGTGAGATCAGATGCCTACTGGCCTCTGTGAGCACTAGACACTCATGTGTTTCATAGACATATATGCAGGTGAAATACCCAGTTGCTGTAAAAATGAGGAAAAGGAGGAGCATGTGGAAAGGAAGAGGAAACATATTTGCTAAGTCATATCCAATCCCGGAGCCCTGAAGAATTTTTCCAAGGCTTTCAGCTAAGTTCTGAACTGTAGATGTATCCAACCTTCTTATTAAATAATAAACACAGAACCAATGCAAAGAAGAAAGCCAAGAGGTCAGAGCTAAGAGCTAAAACCTTACCCTTCCTCCTGCGGTGGTCCTACCTCTCCGAACCAGAGCTACCCCTGTGTTAAAGTCTTTATATAGAGTTCCTGTCCTGCCTTCTCATTGGTTGTAAACCCAACCACATGACCGCCTCCTCACAGCCTGTCTGTATAGGCCTCCAGGTTTTCCATGATTGGTATTAAGATTAAAAGCATGTGTATCCAATAATGGCTGTATCCCTGAACACACAGAGACTTACCCAGCTCTGCCTACCAAGTGCTGGAATTACAAGCGTACGCTACCACTGCCCTGCTTTCCTATGGCTTGCTAATAGCTCTGACCCCCAGGCAACTTTATTTATTAACATACAAATAATATTTTAATACAAATAAAATATCACCATATTTCCCCTTTTCTATTTTAATAAAAAGGAAAAAAAAGAAAAAGCTTATAACTAATATAAGAAAAACTATATACAAAAGTACAATAACTATATACAATATATACAAGTAATAAATACCTAAACAATGTCTAGTCCATTTGTATTTGACAAATTCAGAGAAAATAATTTCATTATCTATCCTATTTTGCTAAGTCCAAAATGTATCCTAATTAATCTTCAACTATAACTAACTAAACTTCAACTATAACTAACGAATCTTCAACTCCCTCAGAGACCCAAGAAGGAAATAATATTAGCTAACAAAAATAAAAACAGGAAGTGCACATAAGCAACTTCCAAAAAATTTGTGAGTTGACAGAAACAGACAGCTGTCTGGACAGTCACCTGAGGTTTCTCCGAAGTGCTGGGGCATCATCTTCAGCCTATAGGCTTAGCATATCTGACAGACTCATTTGTGAAGTAGGATGTACACAAGGTCAACAGTTCAACCTCACATTGAGTGAGAGTAGTCCATGTACCAGAAACACCTGAATTCCACTAGTGTCATGTCATGATTCAGGATTTTAAATTCTGGAAATTGTTGATGGTTTTTTAATTCAGCTGTCCATTCTTCTTGGCTGTGTATATATGGCTTCATCTCAGCATCCCATTCTTCTCCATATCCCTCCATCAAATGCCAGTCTACTATTGAGAGGCGTGAGCTTAGTTACTCTTCAAGAATAACTGTTTCAGCTGCTGTTCCATTGCACATCAGAGGCCATCGGCCCACTGCCTGTTCAGCTGCCTTCGAAGAAAAGGGCACTGTACCTTTTTCGAATTGCGAAGGCCACTTCAGGGATGGTGCCATATTGTCCTGGCCTCTGAAGATGCCTTTTGATAAAGCCATAACCACACTTGTTTTGGCAAGAATCAGTAATCCTTTGTTTTATGTCCTGTCTGTCCATTTTGTCCTGTTGATTCGAGGATACTTTGTTGTCCAGTGGCTAACTTTTGCCACAATGAAAGTTAACTCCATATGCAGTTTCTTCAATGCCCATATTTTCTCTGAAGTAGATTGGTACTGCCAGGAGCTGACATGTCTCATAGTCAAAACAAAAAAGAAAAATTTTCTAAGTTATTAAAACATTTTAAATGCCATATTCTGTAGATCTCTGAAGGGTTTGAAGATAACCTGTCTATCTAAAATATATCTACTCAATCTTGAAAACATACCTAATATAACTACAAGTTCTATTATAATATCTAACTACTAACTTTCATTTCTTTATATCCTAATAGTTGGTAATATCATTCAAGGATCAGAAAATTGCATTACATTGTTAGATGAACGGTACAATTAGAAAAATATATATAACATTTTCTAACAATATCAATTTCAATATATATAATTTGTATACAATATAAAACAATCCAATCCAATGTAAAGTATTTACATTTTTCTTTTCTTTCTTTTTTTTTAAATAAGAACCTTAAATCTAATCTCCTTTGCTTAGCCTTTTTCCTAACCCTTGACAACAACTTGTAACCAACCCCCCTAATCAATGAAAATTATCCCAGACCCAAAACCCATTAAAAGACCAAAAAAACTAACCGCCCCACACCACCTCTTTGGGAATGTGGGCGTCGTATTCTTGAAATTGCTTCCTGCTGGGTATGGGCGAAGGTATCTTTATCCTGAAAGAAAAATTTTAGGTTAATTGTCAAATTCTAGGAAAGGTAAATATATCCTTCGTTATCCAGTCTGTGTATAATGCCAAAATTCAGGGTTTATCTCAAATCCTTATTCAAGTAGTCTTTGAGACTGGATCATCTCAGCTAGCTCTTCTCAAAATTGCTCTGAGCACTTTGTAGTTCAAAGCTGATCTGTAGATGATGTTTGTCAGCTTAGTGATGTTATTATTGTCCACGTGGAATTGTTGTTGTTGTGGGGCCCCATCTTCTTCCTGGAGACTTCAGTTGATATTAGGCCTAACCGTGATTTCCTGCAAAAAACTGATAAGAGACTTGAACACAAAGACTATATATGCGACTTTTTAGAATTAGTTAGTACTCTATATGACCATTTATATCTTAACAAAGTTTAAAATGTATATATATCTATATATATTGATCTTGTAAATTTTGATATAAAATTCATACTTTAAGAAAAGTTTAAAGAATCAGAATAGAATCAAAGAGTTGAGATTCGTAATAGAATAGTCCCTTAATTAATTTGGCTTTTCTCCTGTCCCATAGCAGAAGATTACTCTTTTCCTCTGGCATGATACAGGGAGTTTGCATTTTCCTTTTAACAACATGCTTGAGTTTAAAGAAGGAGAGAGCCATTCTCCAACTCCAAAGTCAGCTTTAAATTTTAATTGAACTGGGACTATTAGAAGTTAAATAGTGTTAAATCTTTAAAGAAAAGCAGAAACAAACATTTAGGAAGACATAAAATTTTTTTAGATAACATACCCATACGCCATTTCACTCTGTTTCTTAGGATAGATGATTTGTTCCTTTTCTTCAGTTGTCTCATTTGTCCAGTGTTCTTCAAATTCGTTAACCTTCATTCTCCTAAAAGACAAAAACAAAAACATTTCCCCAAGGTTTTTTGGGGATGTTCCTTTTTGTCAAGTTATCTGATTAAATGAAAAGGCATGTGTTACTGGTGTAAGTTAGTTTAAATTGGATGTTTACGATAGTTGATGAACTATCACCTCCTCTAATTAAGAGGTCTCTCTTGTTCAAATCGAACCTTTATCAATTTTGATGGTACCCACAGCTTATCTTCTCCTGTAGAAATAAAAGCAAAACCTCGTCCCCAACGTAACACATACCCTGGTTTCCATTCTGAGGTCAGCACATCCTTAAAGTATATAGGTTGATTTAATTCTGTAGTTTTTTCTATTATCCAATGTCTCTCTGGAGCTGTTGTTCCTTTCTCATTGGCATTGAGAAAATTCAAAGTTAATAGAGCATTATGTAGTCTATTTCTGGGGGTTTTTGTTACTCCTTTTTGTTTATTTAGCATATCCTTTAGAGTTCTGTTTGATCTTTCTATAACTGCTTGACCTGTAGGATTATGTGGTATACCTGTAACATGGTTTATATTATAATAAGCAAAACACTGTGATTATGTGGTATACCTGTAACATGGTTTATATTATAATAAGCAAAACACTGTTTCATTTTATCAGTTTTGATTTGTGCAGGTATACCCATAATGGCCATAACTTCTAGCAAATGAGTGATTACAGAATCAGCTTTTTCAGAACTCAAAGCAGTTGCCCATTGAAATCCTGAATAAGTATCGATAGTGTGGTGTACATATTTCAGTTTTCCAAATTCTGCAAAGTGAAACACGTCCATCTGCCAGATTTCATTCCTCTGAGTACCCTTTGGGTTACATCCTGCTGGTAATGGTGTTTGATTGTAGAAGGAACAAGTAGGACATTTCTTTACTATTTCTTTGGCTTGTTGCCAGGTTATGGAAAAATCCTTTTTTAAACCTTTACTATTTACATGATGTTTTTTATGAAATTCTGAGGCCTTCAGCACATTTCCTATCAATAATTTATCAATCTCATCATTGCCTTGTGCTAGAGGGCCTGGCAGACCAGTATGGGATCGGTTGTGAGTTATATATAAAGGATGACTCCTTTTTCTGATTGTATCTTGTAATTGAATAAATAATGAAGTTAATTCTGAAGCATCGTGGATAAATTCTTCAGTCTCAATATGTAATACTACTCTTTCAGCATACTGAGAGTCAGTTACTATATTGAGAGGTTCTGAAAAATCCATTAATACCAACAGAATAGCATACAATTCTGATTTTTGAACTGAATTATAAGGACTTTGAACCACTTTACTTAAATTTTCTGATTTGTAACCTGCCTTTCCTTGTTTGTTGGCATCTGTATAAAATGTACGAACTCCAGATATGAGTTTTTTCCTCACAATTCGAGGCAAGATCCAATCAGCTCTCTTTA
This sequence comes from Peromyscus californicus insignis, assembly GCF_007827085.1. NCBI lineage: Eukaryota > Metazoa > Chordata > Mammalia > Rodentia > Cricetidae > Peromyscus > Peromyscus californicus. The sequence goes on along the minus strand of NW_026294391.1, from coordinate 69,834,938 downwards.
TAAGATCAATTCTATTGCTTTTGGGATATTTGCTGTCAATTTCTCCCAAAAAATTACTACAAGCTTTTTGCCAAGCTTCATTTTTTATCCATAATTTTTCAATGTCCTCCTTAGTTAAAGGTACAACAATTTCTGCTGGGTCTATTCCTGCTAATTGATGAAGTCTCAATTTTCCTTTCCAAATCAAGTCAGAGATTTTTTTCCACATAAGTTTTTAATTTTTTATTTGGTTTAGTTGGTAAAAATATCCATTCCAATATAATATCTTCCCTTTGCATTAATATTCCTGTTGGGGAATGCCTAGAAGGTAAAATAACCAAAATGCAATCCAGCTTTGGATTAATACGATCTACGTGCCCTTCATGTACTTTCTTTTCTACCAAGGCCAATTCTTTCTCAGCTTCAGGTGATAATTCTCTTGGACTATTTAAGTCCTTATCACCTTCTAAGGTTTTAAACAAATTATTCAGTTCATCATTTTTTACCCCAACAATAGTTCTTAGATGAGAAATGTCTCCAAATAATCTTTGAAAGTCATTAAGAGTCTGTAGTCGATCTCTCCTAATTTGTACTTTTTGAGGTCTAATTTTTTGAAGTTCTATTTTATAACCTAAATAATTAATAGAATCTCCTCTTTGTACCTTTTCTAAAGCAATTTGTAATCCCCAGCAAGGCAAAATTTTCTTTACTTTTTCAAACATTCTTTCTAAAGTATCTGCATTTGAATCAGCTAATAAAATGTCATCCATATAATGATAAATTATAGATTTAGGAAATTTTTTACGTACCACTTCTAATGGCTGTTTTACACAATATTGGCACAAAGTTGGGCTATTCAACATTCCCTGTGGGAGAACCCTCCATTGAAATCTTTTAACCGGTTGAGAATTATTATAAGAAGGCACTGTGAAAGCAAATCTTTCTCTGTCTTTTTCTTGTAAGGGTATTGAAAAGAAACAGTCTTTTAAATCAATAACTATGAGAGGCCAGCCTTTTGTTAACAGAGTAGGTAAAGGAATTCCAGATTGTAAAGAGCCCATTGGCTGAATTACTTTGTTAATTGCTCTAAGGTCTGTTACCATTCTCCATTTACCAGATTTTTTTTTATAACAAATACAGGAGAATTCCAAGGGCTGGTTGATTCTTCAATATGATGAGCATTTAACTGTTCTTCCACCAGCTCTTGTAAAGCCTGGAGTTTCTCTGTTGTTAAAGGCCATTGCTGAACCCATACAGGCTTGTCTGTTGACCATTTTAAAGGTAGAGCTGTTAATGTTTTTGGAAGATTATCAGTTGTTGTGCCCTGTTCTTGTATGACATGGATGGCTGGTGAGCACTCATTAGAATAATATCTTTTAATATTTCTCTCAGAAACATGTACTAATTTATGATTTGTTTCTGAGATTGGAGGGATATTAATCTGAGTATTCCATTGTTGTAACAAGTCTCGACCCCACAGGTTCATAGCTATGTTAGCCATATATGGTTTTAATTTTCCTTTCTGTCCTTCTGGACCTATACATTCAAGCCATCTTACACTTTGTTTCACTCTAGATAATGTCCCAATTCCTAAGAGTTGAATGTTTACCTCCTGAAGAGGCCAAGTTGGATGCCAAAATTCTGGTGCAATTATGGTAATGTCAGCACCTGTGTCTACCAGACCAGACAACAAAACACCATTTATTTTTATTGTTAGTTTTGGTCTTTGTTCATTAATAGAAGTTTGCCAAAAAATTTTCTTTATGTTTTTTCCTGAATTTTCTATTCTCTCTGTTTCATCATCCCGACCAGCATGATTTATTCCAATAGGCATTTGGTTATTTAGTTGCTTTGAGTAGGGGTTTCCTCTACAACTGCAGGAAAGGTTTGAACTGGATTTACTGTGGGGGCCTGCCTGAGGCCCCTCTGGGAGTTTCCCGAAGCTCGAGGCAGAGGGTTACCCTGTCTGTCCCTTGTTGATCTACATTCGTTGGTCCAGTGTTTTCCCTTACCACACCTTCTGCATACTCCAGAAGGAAGGGGCATTCTGTTGCCAGTGTTCCTTGAATAAACATTATTTCTAGGAATGACCTGTTTACAATCCCTTTTCAAATGTCCTTGCTTTCCACATCCAAAACATCTAACATTGCTCAAACCTTTTGAAATTGCTTTTCCTACCCACATATCATCATGGTCATAAGCCTCTACATTAACTGTATCTCTAATCCAATCTTCCAAAGGTGCAGATCTTGCCTTTAACAGCCTAATTATTCTTTTGCACGCTGCATTTGCATTCTCAAAGGCTAAAGATTCAATTATTATCTGACTAGCCTCTGAATTCGGGACCATTTTTTGTACTGCTGAAGTCAATCTTTGTAAGAAATCTGTGAAAGATTCTTTGGGGCCCTGTATAACCTTTGTAAATGACTCAGTTCTTTTTCCTGGTTCTTCAACTCGGTCCCATGCATTCAAAGCTGCCGTTTTACATAGAAGTAGGGTTTGAACATCATATGAACATTGTGTTTGTACTGAAGCATATTGGCCTTCGCCAATAAGCTGATCCTGGCAGACTTGTATTCCGCTATCCCTCCATTGTCTTTCTATATTTTTAGCCTCATTACTGAACCACATTTTCCACTGGAGATTTTGTCCGGGTTCAAGAACAGCCTGTGCCAATTCCCGCCAGTCCTTTGGTATAATCCTATTACAAGTTGACCAGGTGTTTAACATTTGCTTTACATATGGGGAGTGCATGCCATAAGATGCTATTGCCTCCTTAAATCTTCATAAGTCTAACATTTCAACTGGAACCCAAGTATTTTGTTCATTCTCTTCATCAGGTAGCTGCTGTACGGCTACTGGATAAATTAAGGGTGATTGTGTGAAAACTGGCTTTCTTTCTGTAACCTTATGATCCAATTTTGAAACAACTTCACTATTTATTTCTTCTGTCTGAATTTGAATTTCTCTATAATTCATTTTTACTGGTTTAACAAGTTTTTCTAAGACTGTTATCCTGGCACTTAAGTTGACGATCTTTTTAAATAGTAAAATGAGGATAAGAAAAGTAATAAACTGAATAATTCGATCAATATTAATCTTTTCATATAGTTGTTCCATTGTCAGAGTGCCTAAAATTTCAAACAAAGCCCAATTTTCTTCCAATGTACACATAAAGCCCATTTTTTTTAATGTAGAAAAAAATTCTCTTTTAAATAGATATGTTAATTGACTTACCAAGTCTGGGTAGAACAGTAGAATCCCAGGGAATTTCACAGCCACCTGGTGTTCGAGGTGTGAATCCAGCGAGATTGAGAGAGAGAGAGAGAGAGAGAGAGAGAGAGAGAGAGAGAGAGAGAGAAAGTGTAGCCGCTTGAGTGGAGTCAAGCCTTGGCTTTACAGGCAGGGGCCCTGTTCAGCAGGGCAGGTCTGAGTTGTTTGTAGCAGTTGCAAGTAGCTCCAGCTGCGGGTCAGTCAGGCCTGGGCCCAAGCTAGGCAGCCGGGCCGCCCAGGCTGGAAACCGGACCTGCAGCCAAGCCAAGCCAAGCGGTTTTTTAATGAATTCTTGTCACATTGGGCACCAAATGTAGATGTATCCAACCTTCTTATTAAATAATAAACACAGAACCAATGCAAAGAAGAAAGCCAAGAGGTCAGAGCTAAGAGCTAAAACCTTACCCTTCCTCCTGCGGTGGTCCTACCTCTCCAAACCAGAGCTACCCCTGTGTTAAAGTCTTTATATAGAGTTCCTGTCCTGCCTTCTCATTGGTTGTAAACCCAACCACATGACCGCCTCCTCACAGCCTGTCTGTATAGGCCTCCAGTTTTTCCATGATTGGTATTAAGATTAAAAGCATGTATATCCAATAATGGCTGTATCCCTGAACACACAGAGACTTACCCAGCTCTGCCTACCAAGTGCTGGAATTACAAGCGTACGCTACCACTGCCCTGCTTTCCTATGGCTTGCTAATAGCTCTGACCCCCGGGCAACTTTATTTATTAACATACAAATAATATTTTAATACAAATAAAATATCACCATACTGAACCTGAGCCAATCCCTTAGTTTAAAAAGACAAAAAAGCAAACAAAAACACAAAAGGACTTTGGGGTAAGATGATGCTTTCATATGACGCAGCTAAATATAAGTATAAGACAGAACATAATCTGTTCAGACAGAAATGAAGTGTTTAGAAACATGGAGGTATGACACAGAAATGTTAAATACAGGGGAAAGAGATATTACACCAAAAGGAATAAAAAATGCAAACTGAACAGTTTCTTCTATGTGCTTCCCTGTTGTGTGTTTTAAAGGTTGTGAGAGGGAGATGCAGTGGAAGATGGATGCAGAAGCCTCAATGAAAAGGTAAATTATGTGGCACTTCTGCAAAGACATCAGTACTCCTACCTTCTGGAGAAGTACATAGCCCTAGCAATCCTCAAATACACTGATTTTGGAAAGTTCTTGACTCCTCTGGCAGACAAGATAAGACTGGAAGACAGGACTGGGAGGCAACTGTAGAGAGTCATAGGGCAGCATGCTGATAAGCTAAAAAATGCAGTGCACAGGGACTCAGCTAGGTGGACAGAAGTAGATATCATCAATTGAAAATAACACTGGATTTTGATAGACCTGAGCTGGTGGCCAGCTAAGGTTTCAAACCCTGGAGCCACCTATCTGCCATCTGGCTTTGGGGTTGTTATTTAGAGACTTTTTGGAATATCTTTCAAGTTCAAATAACTTCCCTGACCCAAACTGTAGTGTTGTGGTTGCTCCCCAGATTCTCTAAAGAGGGTTTGGGAATTTAGCTCAGAGGTAGAGTGCTTGCCGAGCAATTGCGCGCAAAGCCCTGGCTTCGATCCTCAGCTCCGGAAAAAAAAGAAAGAAAAAAAAAGGATTCTCTAAAGAATGGGAAGAGCTATGCAATAAGCAGGCTGTAAATCTAAGTGTAACCACCTCCAAAGAAGAGAAGTTACAAAAAAGACATGTCAGCCAGACATAAGACATTTAACAAACACATGGTCAAGAAAACAACAAAAAATACAAAAATTCACAATTAACATGATGGAAACCCCCCACCTATGTATGTAACTGGCAGTCTCAAGATTTCAAGGAATCAGAGAGAAGTTAGTCCACCACTTCTTTTTGTACTTTTTCCTCAGATTTCCTTCTTCTTTTCTATGTTCCTTTCCTTTTCCCTTTCTTCTTTCCTTCCTTCCTTCCTTCCTTCCTTCCTTCCTTCCTTCCTTCCTTCCTCTCTCTCTCTCTCTCTCTCTCTCTCTCTCTCTCTCTCTCTCTCTCTCTCTCTCTTTCTCTCTCTTTCTTTCTTTCTTTCTTGTTCATGTGCTTTCTATTTTTTTCTTTTAACTACTTTTAGGCATATTTTTATTTTATAATATTTTGAAAATGATACATTATTATTTTTATTTCCCTTCCTGAATTTATTACTTTTTACACAATTTTTCAATATTTGTCTATACCTTTTTAACTTTCTTTCTTTAGCTTCTTTCATTTGGGGGGGTATATGTTTCCACTTTGTTTCTATCTACTATAAGTAATAATTTAAATGTATACTACTATTATTTAAAGGAAAAGCAATCAGCTGGATATTTGTGATACCAGCCCTTGAGAGGTATAGGGAGGAGAATCAGGAATTGAAACTCATCCTTGAAAACACCATAGGATCCATTTTAGCCTGGGCTATAGGAAACTATGCATCAAACAACACAAATGTCCCCTTATATTTTATGTTTTATCCTCTTTATGGTACCTATCCAATTTTGCTCTTGAAGTTTTTTATTATTAGAAAGCCTTTTTTATGTTTTTCCTATTTTCTTTTCTTCTTTTTTTTCTTATGTCTTGCTCTTTTTTCTGTTTCTTCTTTACCTCATTTCCTTCCTTTGACTATTTTCAAGCATCCCTGGTGGCATACTAGTTAGGATTCAATCCGCTCCCATTTACTGTTGTCATATTTACCCAAACAATTTTTAACTTTATAGAACATTCTATGTTGCTTTCTCCATTTCCTATCTAATTTTGTTGGTGATATTTAGTGGAATTTAATTAATTTTAAGAATATTTATCTCTTGTATGGTTTGGCATTTTATTTTGTCTTCCCTGAGTGGTACTGAGTTGAGCCCACAAAAGTGGCTATTTAATAAGGAAACCCTCATTAAATCTAAAAGACATGACCCACAAGCCTAGCTACAAACCTGAGGCCCAAGAGTACTCTTTGTTCAGAGATACCCTTTTCAAGTAAGTTGTGTCGTCCCTCGGTCACATGTTCCCTCATGTGTTCTTCATCCGTATACCAACAGACCTGGATACAGACTTACAGCCCTTAAATCCTCTTTGCTCAATAGTCATTTTTCCTGAATAAGTCACCTTTTCCCTTTCCTATCCTTGGCCTCACCTGTTGTCAACCACACAACTATAACCCTAGCTCCAGATCCAGGACTTTTGAACACGCATTTTTTGTGAGCCACATTTAGCTAGTGAGACCTTTCTTTCTTCTCCTATCTTTTCTCCCAACTATCTGCTATCTCTATATCCACAGGCCAAGTTCCAGACCTGTAATTTGGGAGTTGTACTGGTTAGAATGACCTATAGGAATTGGCACTATTATGAGGTATAGCCTTGGTAGAGGAATTGTATCACTGTGGGAGTGGGCTTTGAGGTCTCAGATGCTCAAGCTAGGCAGTGTCTTACTCTTTTCCTGATGCCTGCCTATACGAATGTAGAACTCTCAACTCCCTCTTCAGCACCATGTCTGCCTGTGTGCCTTTATGCTTCCCTCCATGTTGATAATGGACTAAACCTCTGAACTGTAGGCTAGCCCCAATGAAATGTTTCCTTATAAGAATTGCCATGGTCATGACATCTATTCACAACAATAGAAACCCTGACTAAGACAGAAGATATCTTTCCCTGGCCCAATAAAACAGCCCATCTGTCCTTCTGAGTCTGGATTACCTCACTCAATATGATATTTTCTAGTTCTATCCATTTGCCTGCAAATTTCATGATATATTTTTTTTTACTGCTGAGTAGTACTCCATTATGTATATGTGCCACATATTCTTTATCCATTCTTTAGTTGAAGGGCATCTAGGTTATTTCCAGGTTCTGGTATTATGAATAATGCTGCTATGAACATAGTTGAGCATGTGTCCTTGGGGTATGATTGAGCATTTCTTGGGTATATGCCCAAGTCATATATCTGGGTCTTGACCAGACTCAGAAGGACAAACATGGTATGTACTCACTCATAATTGGATACTAGATGTAAAGCAAAGGATAACCAGACTGCAACCCACACCTTTAGGGAGACTAGCTAGCAAGAAGGACCCTAGGAGGGACCATGGATTGCCCAGCGAAGGAGAAACAGATGTGATCTACATAAGCAAACTGTGGGTGAGGGAGGGTAACAGAGGGCAAGGGATGGGGGATGAGAACATGGGGGAATGGGAGTTTCAAGCTGGAACAGGGACAGAGTGGGAGAGCAAGGAAAGAGATACCATGATAAATGAAGACATCATGGGAATAGGGAGAAACAGAGTGCTAGGGAAGTTCCCAGGAATCCACAAGGATGACACCACCTTAGACTATTGGCAATAGTTGAGAAGGTGCTTGAACTGGCCTATTCTGGTGATCAGATGGGTGAATATCCTAACTGTCATCATAGAGCCTTCATCCAGTAACTGATGGAAGCAGATGCAGAGATCCATGGCTGTGGACCAGGCCAAACTCCAGGAGTGCAATTGATGAGAGAGAGGAAGGATTCTACTAGCAAGGGACATAGATATCATGATGGGAAAATGTACAAAGAGGGCCAGCCAAACTAGTGGAAATGCATGAACTGTGGACCAATGGCTGTGGACCCCCCATGGTACTGGTCTAGGCCCTCTGGATAGGTGAGGCAGTTGTTTAACTTGAACTGTTTAGGAGGGCCCCAGACAGTGGGATCAGGTTCCATCCCTGATGCATGAGCTGGCCTTTTGGAGCCCAATGCCTATGGTGGGACATCTCACACGACCTTGAGGCAGTGGGGAGGGGCTTGGGCCTGCCTCAACTGAATGTACCAGGCTCTTCTGACTCCCCATTGGAGACCTTGCCTTGAAGGAGGTGGGAATGGGGGGTGTGTTGGAGCAGGGAAGGCTGGGGTGCAGAAGGAGGGAGGATAGGGGGATCTGTGGTTAGTATGTAAAAGGATTAGAAAATTTAATAAAATAAATAATAAAAAAACCCAGCACATCTTCCAGTGTTACCTGGCCCAGGTCCAGTCATGTAGCTCCTGCACTGGCCCAATTAAAACTGGCAAAAATAAACCCTCAAATAAAGAAACAAAACTCACTTAATTGAGTGTGCAAACTCACAGATATAAAATAACTCATTACTGATTTATGAATGAATCAAAAAAGAATTCAAGAAAGAAATAACAATATTGCTGTGTCTAAATGAAAAGAAAAATATATAGCACAACAAAATCTGGAACACTTTAATAGATCTAAAAGGTAAGATTATAACTTCAAGTACCAACATTAAAAAAATCAGAAAGAGTACAAATAAATGACTTAATGACACAATGCCAAAACCTGGAAAAACAAGAGGAAAACTAAATTAACCTAGTAGAAGGCCAGAAATAACAAAACTCAAAGCTGAAATTAGTGTAACAGAAACAAAGAAAACAGTACAGACTCAATGTATCTAGAGGCTGGTTCTTTGAGAAGATAAACAAGATTGACAGAGCTGGTTCCCTTTTTTTCTTCAAATTGTACATTTTCTGTTTCTTTTTGCTCTGTTTATTCTTTTTCATTACAGTTCTGTATAAGAGTTGTTACATTGTGACAAAATCAATATAGGGTTATCTTAAAATCTCTGCAAAAAATTAGTTCAACGCATTTTATTAGGTCCCAGTCAGATTTTTAGGACATAAGGAGAGGAGAAGGAAGCCGTATTCTTTACCAAAATATCATATGAATGATCTCCAGCACTGTTGATCATACTCTTTGAAGCCTACTGAGCTGATCCTCCATAGTCTACACTTCTCTCAGTACTATTGTTTTTCACGCATCTATTAGGATGTCCTGTTAAGCTACTCTCACATGCTTAAATGCCTTCCCAAGTTCAAAGTCACAAAGTATTCTTCATTCAAAAAAAAAAAATAGTCAAGCTTTTAATAGCCCACTCTCTGGTACCAACGTCTGTCTTAATTACTTTTCTCTTGCTATGTTAAGACACCATGACCAAAACAACATATAGAAGAAAGAGGTTATTTGAGGCTTACAGATTCAGAGAGTTAGAGTCCATAATCATCATCAGATGCAGAACTGTGACTTCAAAGCTTGATGCATAAGCAAAATGCAGAGACCCAATTTAGAATGGAATGAGTCTTTTGAAACCTCAAAACCCACCCAGTGACATACCTTCTCCAATAAAGCCATGCCTGCTAATCATTTCCAAATAGTTTCACCTACTGGGAACAAAAATTATATGATCATTCTAATAAATTCAGAAAAAGCCTTTGGCAATATGCAACATGCTTTCATGATTTATGTTCTAGAGACAGAAGGCCAAAAGAAGCATACCTCAATATAATAAAGGCTATATATGATAAACCTACAACTATCATTATCCCAAGTGGCTATAAGCTAAAAGCAATCTCATTAAAGTAAAAAAGGAATCATGTAGGTCCACTGCCCTCATTCTTTTTTAATATTGTGCTTGAAATACTTGCTAGATCATAAGGAAAGAGAAGGAAATAAAAGTAATACAAATAGTAAAAAAAAGAAGTCCAATTGTCTCTACTTGCTGATGATATGTTATTATACATGAGACATTCCAAAAATTCCACCAGAAAACTTGTAGAAACAACTATTTCAGCAAAGTAGCAGAATATAAAATCAACTTACAGTCTGTAGCTTTTCTATTTACCGCCAACAAATACACAGAAGAAGATATCTTAGATATACCTCTATTTAAAATAGCATCAAAAATAATAAAACATCTTATAATAAACCTTACCATGGAGGTAAAAGACTCCCACAATGAAAATTCCAGATCTCTGATCAAGGAGATCGAGAAAAAGAAAAGAAAATGCAAAGATACCCCACATGCATGGATCAATAGAATTAATATTGAGATAACCCCTATCTTACCAAAAGCAATTGAAATATTCAATGCAATCCCAATCAGAAGACACACAACATTCTTCACAGAAATAAAAAAAAATTCCTAAAATTCATATAGAACCACAAAAATTTAAGATAACCAAATCAATCCTAAACAAAAAGTGTTCTAATGGAGAGACTGACATTGCAAACTTCAAGATAAATTATAGAGTTATAGTAAGAAAAACAATATAATAGAGGCACAGAAATAAAAATGTCAACCAATGTAATAAAATAAGACTCAAGCAAGAGGTCATATAACTACAGCCATGCGATATTTGAGAATGAGGTAAAAAATATACACTACAAAAAAGACAGCTTCTTCAACAAACAGTGCTGGGAGAGCACATGCACAAGAATTTAATATGGACCAAGTTTATCACTTTGGACAAATAAAAGCTCTTATTGGATAGAGGACTTCAATTGGAAACCCTAAACAATAAAGCTTCTAAAAGAAAAAAAATAGGTAGTACAATACTGCAGGCATAGGGAAGGACTTTCTGAAAAATATCCCATTTGTTCAGTAGTTAAAGCCAACAATTGACAATCAGGATCTAAAAAAAAAAAACAAACAAACAAACAACAACCAAAAAAAAACCTAAAACGCTGCTCTACACCTACGGAAATGATTGAGTTAAGAAGAAGCTCACAAAATTTGTGAGAATATTTGCCCGCTGTATATCTGACGAAAATTAATTTTCAGATTATACAAAGAACCCCCCAAAACAAAGAGCCAAGGAAGCTAATGATTCAATTTAAAAGAGAATTAAGGATCTAAACAGAGAATTTTCAACAGAAAAAATGGCTAAGAAACACCTCACAAAGAATTCATTATTCTTTTTTTTTTTTTTTTTTTTTTTTTTTTTTTTTTTTTTTTTTTTTTTTTTTTTTTTTTTTGGTTTTTTGAGACAGGGTTTCTCTGTGTAGCTTTGCGCCTTTCCTGGAACTCACTTGGTAGTCCAGGCTGGCCTCGAACTCACAGCGATCCGCCTGGCTCTGCCTCCCGAGTGCTGGGATTAAAGGCGTGCGCCACCACCGCCCGGCGAATTCATTATTCTTAACAATTAGAGAAATACAAATTATAACAACTTTGAGGTTTTATCTCACTCCAGGCAGAATGACTAATATCAACAGAACAACTGACCACAGTTATTGGCAAGGTCGTAGAGAAAGGGGGACTCTTATTCCTTGTTAGTTGAAGTTCATTCTGGTACAGCCACTTTGGAAAATCCTAAAAATGCTGAAAATAAATCTACTATATGACAAAGCTATACCACTCATTGGCACATGCACAAAAGACTTGTCATCCTGCTCCACAGATACTTGCTCAACAATGTTCATTGCTATCTCAAAATAGTTCAGAAATGAAAATAAACTCAATAAATGGATCATGAAAATGTGCTTTATATACACAACGAACACTATTCAGTTACAAAAGAAAAAGCTGAAAATGAAGTCATGAAATGTTCTGGTAAGGTCTGCGACTAGAAAAGATTATATTGAGTGAGGTAAGAGACCAAGAACCACAAAAGTGACATGTTCTTGCTCATCTGTGGTTCCAGATTTTCAGATGTGAGTAACCCCAGAAACCAGGAAAGTATAAAGAAACCACTGTGGGAGCTTCATTAGGGAATGATGATGCTGATATGAAGAATAATATAGGAAAATGGGATAGGGCTCTAATTGGGTAGAGGAGAGGGAGTTCAGTATGGAAGAAGAAATTGGAAGTAGTGACTACACCAAGGTTTTTTTATTTGCTTGTTTGTTTGTTTGTTTGTTTTGTATTTTAGGTTTTTTTTTCTGAGAAAGCCTTAAGAGTCATATTATTTTAAATTTACCTAAAATTAAACAATATAAATAATATATATGTATCATAAATACATAAATTAAGTTATGCCACTACTTTTGACAGTGCTCTTCATGAGAATCATACACTAAGAAAAACCAAATACCAGGCATGAGAAGTTTTTGAGTAGTGGTTGGTCAGGGTAGTTCAAGCGACTTTGAAAACAATATAGTTTATAGTTGTTGTCCTCATTTGGTACAAAGAGATTGAAGGTAAGCCACTATTACATTTAAAATACAGGACTCAGAAAATGGGATCTACAGCTAAGCTGAAAGCCTTCTTCCTGAGATATAGCTTCAATAGTACCAGAAAATTCTATGCAAACTCTCCAGGAAAGGAAGCAATTAACCATTCTATCCAGTTCTGACACATATTAACTGCAACAATAAACAGCATGGGGAAATATAAATAAAGTGCAATAATTGGTCCTCATATCCTCATATGTTGATCGCAACCAAATATAACTAACTGTATGTTTATTAGAAACCCATGAAAATTTTTTCAGGTGAAAAACCACCACCACCAGCAACAACAACAAAAACCTAGAAAACTAGAAACCATATTCAAATTAATAGATGCACAAATCACAACATAGAAGTATAAGAAACAAGAAATAAAGGCAACATGAAACCTCCTAAAGATTCTAACTCCTCATATACTGAATTGAAAGATACTGAATTAGGTAAAACGTGAGAAGACAATTTCAGAAATTTACTGGTAAAGGGTGCTAAATCACACAAAGGAGATTGTAAACTCTCAAGTTTATTCAATTTAGGACCTGGGAAGAAAGGTTCACAACATAAAGGAAAAAGTCATAAAAAAGGAGGAGAAAAAAATCAGCAATGTAGATGGAAAAACAATATGAAAGAAAAATTCAGCAAAGGATTCTGTTAGGGTGGTGCAGGCCTTTGATTCCAGCATTTGGGAGACAAAGTTAGTCGGACTCCTGTGAGTTCAAAGCCTGGTCTACATAGCAAGTTCCAAGACAGCTAAGGCTGCATACAAACCTTCCAATCTAAAGTATAGAATTAGGAGCTGAGATAAAATCCATAGCACACATATTTTATTTGGTGAAATTATAACAAAAGGTTACCAACTTGATAAAATGATATGGACATCCAAACATAAGAGGCATTTAGAACCCCAAATAGACATATCCTTAGAAAGCTGGCTGAGGAGCAATTGAGAGAAAGCCAGAAAGCAGAACTCCCTCATGGCTTCTGTTTTAATTCTTGCCTCCAGGCTTCTACACTGAGTTCTGTCCTGACTTCCTTCAGTAATGGACTACCATGTGGAACAAACTTCAAGTGGAAATAACCCTTTCCTCCTCAAATTGTTTTTGGTTATTGTGTTTTATCACCCTGCTAGAAACCCTAAGACACACTCACTGAAATTATTTATCACTAATGCTTAAAGTCTTTCTTTGCTTATAGTAAGAAGACAAAAACTAGTAAAATAGATACAAATAAAAGAAAAAAGATAATGGTCCCTATTTGGAAGTAACATAATGTTTTACAGAAGTAAACACAATATATGGCCTCAAAATCCAATAATTTCACATACCAGTAGTTACCTAAATGTTGACAACTGTGTCAGAAACATACTTGGAAAGTAAGACAACCTCTTCTAAAATTAATATTTGGAAACATGAATATTTGCATTTAAATTTTGTAATACATAACATCTGCTTATTAAAAGTATACTAAGTTTTTGGTGTTGGACAAATATTTTATTAGGTATTACACAGTGACAGAAAAAATGAATATTTTTGAAGAGTTCATAGTGTAAGTGTAGAGATACCATCAACAAAAGTATATATGACATATAAGTATTTTATGTTACTGTTGTTGGTTTATTTTGAGACAAGCTATCATATACTACAGACTGGTGCCAAATTCTTTCTGTAGACAAAGCAGGCCTTGAATTGCTCATCCTTCTGTCTTCATGTTCTGTGCTCAAGTGCTCTGATTATAAGACGTGTAGTACCAGGTCTATCCATAAAATTCAAGCCTTAAGGAATTAAGGATGAATAAAATATCAGCTGTAATTACATAGAAAATGGGGAAATTTTTGAAGCGAAAGTTAATGTTTTGCAGATATAACAGTGAGACGTTTCTTTAAGGACAATTTTTGTAAGGACATTTCTCTAAGGAAATAAGGATAATTTTTCTAAGGAAAAATATTTTACACTAAGCATTAGGAACCACATTAAGTACAAAAATACTACTATGTATTTCAATTACTTATATGTAAGTATATTAAAAAAAACAGGGAATTCCTGTTTTCAAATGAAATAGCATATATACCTCATATGTTAACCTATAACCATCAGGAACAATTTATAATGAAATAATATTTCTGCCATAAAGTATGTAAATATTTATACTAAGTATAAACATATAGAAATGGTCACAACTTAGTTTTGGTAATGTTTTACTACCAAATTGATTTTGGCAACTCTAATGAAAAGTTCTCTAACTTTTGGTGGATTTCAGATTCCATCATTGAACTCTCTCTCTCTCTCTCTCTCTCTCTCTCTCTCTCTCTCTCTCTCTCTCTCTCTCTCTCTCTCTGTGTGTGTGTGTGTGTGTGTGTGTGTGTGTGTGTGTGTGTAAAATTTTTTTCAATGCACATTTTTGTTCTTTCAGCTAATTGATGATTTCATAAAAGGCTTTGGAGCTGAATGGAGAAATAATTAAAATAACCTTTACAGTCCAGGTTTGGTACTCCATGTAACTGCAATACAATCATATCTAAACAGGAATAATTGTCGACTACACTAACCTAAATTATCTGCATACACTAATTCTAATTCTTATTCCTGAAAGAATAACAGAGCTGTAAATTGCTACTTTGCACAAATTGTCTGCTGATGTGTGAGTTATCAAAGAAGTAAATGTGTAACTTTGGCAAAAATAAGCCATGATAATATTTTTAAGGATATCACAGTTCTTTTATACAGCTTACATTATAAGGTGAAAATATATCTTTCTTGAATAATGAGATAATCAAGGCAATTATTCTCCTCACAAGTAAACTCTAGTAAATGACATGAATACTTACTTGTACATACAAGTGAAGAAGAAGGAGTGAAGATAGAAGCGTGTTCTCCAGTACTCACTCAGCAACAGTAGCAAACATACTAATGTGTGAAAATTATAGTAAACTGGCAAGTATGATGGAGGACAGACAATGCAAATGTACTACATTAACTTTCCCCACATGCACAGGAGGGTGATTTTCTCTTTGTTTCTTTGTGTTTTTTTATACCTCTGTTATAGGATTCATTATACTGAGTATTTAATTATTTAAATGGACTGCTCTTATAGCTGACTGATCTCCTTCCAGAGTAGGAAGTAAATAATCTTTATTTAAGTGAGTAATGGCCACTATACCTGCTAGGGGTGACTCCACCTAACACAGAAGTCAGAATTTCACAGAAAATAAGTAACATATTTTAATGAATAGATTCATAAAAGCAAAAAGAAAAGAAAAAAAGAACTGCAAAATATGATATAAATGTGTTATCAGTAATTTCAATTTAAATTATTTATATGTCTGCGCATCTGGACTAGTGTCATATAGTTCTTTCCAAATAAAGGATATCAGGCTGCTAGCAAGATTGCATTCCACATTAACAGCCATGTTAATTTACTATACATGAATAGGCAGCAGTAGCCACTAAGTCCTGCAAAATGGTATTTACTAAATTTTAAAGTACTTCCCATGAGGTTTCCACAGCAAGTGATCTATTATGAAGTGCTTGCACATTTTCTTTTCTTTTCTCAAGTCATTCTCTTCATTTTCTTTATTTCCCATATTTTCTTTTCCTTTATTACCTTTAATATTAAATTTATAGGCAGAATCTATTATTTTAGAAATATCAAATGCATAGATATTACAAATTCATAATTTTGTATGTACACTTTCTGAGAAAATTGTTTACTTCACTAAGGTGTATCTCATTGTAAAAAAGAAAGTTTTCCATCTATGATGAAAGATATGAATATTTTGAAATATTTTATGAGATTTGATTGAGAAGGAAAAGAGAACCATGTGTAATACATCATTTCTTACATTATGTAAGGAAATTTGGGAAGAAAACTTTAATTATGATATCTGTTTCTGTCCATGAAACTTCAAAGCTTCTGTATAAGTGACATGTACTAGTGTCAGCTCCACCCGTTCCTATCTCTAGCTAAGTAATCCTTGATTTTGGGGTACCTGTAATTTTGTAAAAATAATCATTAATGGAAGAGTTTCAAAATAATATATTTATGAGACCAAATAAAATTTTACAATTATCTGTTACTAGCAACTACAACATCAACTGGACTACTTACTTGTGGATATAAATAAATATGAAGAAAAGCAAGTTATCATTGCTAATATGATGCTAACCATTTATAGGGCCATCTCATTAGAGTAAAAACTTAACACATTTGATTCTTAGTTCTATAAGATGAATTGCTAAATGGTCTTATTATTACAAAACCTGGAGCCAGACATTGGAATGAAAACTGAGAGAACAGAGGAATAGAACAAGCCACAGACAACCTCACCTTACCAACTCCTCAGTCTCCAGAGAGAGCTATTTCCTGTATACTCACACGTATATACCTTTCGGTGCCCTGCCATCTTACTTCTTCTCTCTGTCCAGCTACATCACTTCCTCTTTCCACAGAGGTCTATCACTTCCTGTCTGTCTGTACAGATCTCCAGACCTATATGGTTAACTAACACTGGGATTAAAGGCATGTGCCACCATGCCTGGCTCTATTCCCAGTGTGGCCTTGAATTCACAGAGATCCAGATGAATCTCACCTCCCAAAAGCTAGGATTAAAGGCATGTGCTACTACTTCCTGAACTCTATGTTTAATATAGTAGCTGGCTTTTTCTTCTGATCCCCAGGTAAGCTTTACTGGGTTGAACAAATAAAATATCACCACATTTCCCCTTTTTTTGTCTAAAATAAGAAAGTTATAACTAATATAATAAAAACTATATACAATAAGTATAACAACTATTTATAATATATACAGGTAATAAATACAACAACAATGTCTATTCCATTTGCATTTGACAAATTCAGTGAAAATATTCCATTATTTATCCTATTTTGGTAAGTCCAAAATGTACCTAATTCACTTTCTATCCTAACTTGTATTACCAACCCAAAACTATCTTTTATGTCTTTCCAACTTACACACTTCACACCTCTTTAGTGAGCTTCTTTTCTGAATTTCTTAACAAGGAAAACTGTAACTATCTAATCTTCAACTCCTTCAGAGACCTGAGATGGAAATAATATTAACTAGTAAAACAGGAAGTGCAATGATGGCTGGGTGGTGGTGGTGCATGCCTCTAATCCCAGTACTCTGGAGGCACAGCCAGGTGGATCTCTGTGAATTCAAGGTCAGCCTGGTCTACAGAGCAAGGTCCAGGACAGGCACCAAAACTACACAGGGAAACCCTGTCTCGAAAAACCAAAAAAAGAAAGAAAAAGAAAAGAAGTGCAAAGATGCAGATTCCAAAAAAATGTCAGTTATGACAGAAAAAGCCAGCTGCCTGGACAGTCACCTGAGGTTTCTCTGCAACATTGGAGCATAATTTATTTTTAGCTTACAGGCTTAGCATATCTGACAGACTCATCTGTGAAGCAAGATTTTTCTAAAGAGCCTTCCTACCTTGTCTTGGCAAGGTTTTGCAGCCCTTTGTTTTGTGTCCTGCTTGTCCGTTTTGGACAGCATACTGTCAGCAGTCGATGCGAGAGTACTTTGTTGCCCAGTGGCTAACTTTTGTCACAATGAAAGTTAACTCCATATGCATTTTCTTCAATGCCCATCATTTTCTCTGAAGTAGATTGGTGCTGCCAGGAGGATCTGTGTTTCATTGTCATAAGAAAATAAAAAAAAAAATCTATGTTATTAAAACATCTTAAATGTCATATTCTGCAGATCTCTGAAGGGTTTGAAGATGGCCTGTCTATGTATCTCTGCTTGACCTTGAAAATATATCTAATATCACTACGAGTTCGATTGTAATGACTAACTACTAACTTGTATTTATTTATATCCTAATTATTTGGTAATAACTTTCAAGGACTAGCAATTGCATTCCATTGTTAAATGAACTGTATAGGTACAATACATTGAAAGATTTAGAAATATATGTACAATATTTTCTAACAAAATCAATCTGAAATTGGTATCAATATACATAATTTGTATAAAGTATATAAAAATCCAATTCAATGTAAAATATTTTAAAACTAGTAGTTGCCTTCCAAAAGTAGAATCAATAATCTAACTTTTTATTTATATCATATCTATATCCTCTCTTTTTTTAGGAGTAGATTTAATAATCTACCCTTTATTCATCATTTCTATATCTTTTTTTATAGTAGATTCAATAATCTTCCTTTTATCTAAATATTTTTTTTCTTTTTCAAACAAGAACCTTAAATTTAATCTCCTTTGTTTAGCCTTTTCCCTGATCATTAACAATAATAACTTGTAACCAACCATCCTAAACAATGACAATTATCCATAACCCATTGAAAAACCAAAAACCACCCACTCTACCTCTTGAGAATGTGGGCATCGTGTTCTTAAAATTACTTCCTGCTGTTTGTGGGATAAGGCATCTTTAGGGAATCCTGAAAAGGAAAATTTTGAGTTAATTGTCAAGTCCTAGGAGAGGTAGCTATATAATTTGTCCAGTCTCTGTATAATAGGAAAGTGTGGGACTTGTCTCAAGTCCTTGTTCAAGTAGTCTACAAAGCTGGATCATCTCAGCTAGCCATCTGGAAATTGTCCTGAGCAGTTTGTAGTACAAAGCCATTCTTTGGGTGGTGTTTGTCAGCTTAATGATGTTATCATTCCTAAGCAAATCATCCTTGTGTGGGGTTCATCCTCTTTTTGGAGACTGCAAAGTCGCTGTTATGCATGGACATGGTTCCTTGTGGAATTTTTTTTTTGGGGGGGAGGGGAGGTTGATGCTGAAAGATCAGAGAGAGACAGAACAAGCCACAGCCAACTTCACCTTGTAAACTCCTCAGCTGATCCTGTTTCCTCAGACTGAAAGCCTCTGAGTCCTCAGCCCTGAGGGTCTCAGTTGAACTGCTCAAAAGCCTCTAGTTCCTGGTCCTCATGCCTTATATACTTTTCTGATTCCTGCCATCACTTTCTGGGATTAAAGACATGTGTCCTTCCCAAGCAAAGACATGAGATCTCAAGTCCTGGAATTAAAGGTGTGTGCCACCACTGCCTGGCTCTGTTTCCAGTGTGGCCTTGAACTCACAGAGATCCAGACAGATCTCTGCCTCTCAAGTGATAGGATTAAAGGCATATGTGTCACCATTGTCTGGCCTCTATGTCTATTCTAGTGGCTAGATCTGTCCTCTGAGTCCCAGATAAGTTTTATTTGTTAGAGCACAAATAAAACATCACTACATAGTCCCTTTCTAATTAAAGAAAATGTTAAATAAAATGGAATACAAATATCTTCAACCATCTACTTTGTTCTGGAAACTATTCTAATAAATTTCTGCTTCTATAATTATTATATTTACATGTTCCTATTAAAATGCTTTTGTAATGTATTGAATAACTAAAACAAAAAATTACTGACTTCCTTTCTCCATATTCAAGTGGTCTATATGCAAGAAAGTATACAAATGAATAACTAATTCTAGCATTGGCTCATTAATAAAGTCCATATAAAATAAGTACAAATCTTGAATTGTGTCATGATGACTACAACTTCACTTTTATTTTGTTATGTTTTTCTTTAAAACATTTTAAAAATTAAAATATAATTGCATAATTTTTCCTTTTCCTTTCTTCCTTCTAATCTCTCATGCACCCCACTTGTGTATTCTCAAAATATTGATCTCTTTTTAATTACAGACAAATACACACTTATTCATAAGATAAATACAGTTTGATCAGTCAGTTTAATATTACTTATGTATATTACAGTTTCAGGGATGATCACATGGTATTGAATTATCAATTGGAAGCACAACTCTAGGTAAGACAAGTTCTCCTTTAGCATTCCTTAATTACCTATAGTTCTTCATTTAGGGATGGAGATTCATAAAATTTTCTCCCCTCCTATTTTAGCATGAATATTGCTTTTGTACTTGTTCAAGTCTTTTTTAGATAGCCATGTGGTTGAGGCATCATGGGTAAGCTCCCCTGTCATTTCTAGGAGATACATTCTTACAACATCTTTCCTTTGTTTCTTATAACTTTTAGTACCTTCTTCCTACTTTTCCTGAGCCTTATGTACAAGAGTTCTATAATAGATCTATCAACCAGAACTGTGAACTCCACAATCACTTGTACACTGAATTTATTTTCCAGTTGTTTTCTATATTGTTCTGTCTGTTTTAAAGAGAGTTTCTTTAATGAGAGGTGAGAGCTACACTTGATCTGTGAGTATAAGAATAAAAATTTAGAATGCACTTAGGAATTATACTAGTTTAACAAAATAGCAACAGTAGATTTTCCTCTAAGATCCATGACTTGACTAGCTCTGTGTAGTTGGTTAAGTTTCCAGTACCAGGCATGATGTTCTTCTCCTTGAGAAGGCTTTAAATCTAATTTAAAAAATGTTGGTTGCTCCAATATGAGTGCCTCTATTGCTCTCATGCACAATCCTTAGGGTTGTCATTGTGGTTCATTAGCAGTGCAGTTGGATAAAACTATTTGCAGTTTTGTTTTGTGACAAAATTGTTTTGTGACAAGTGACATTCAGTATTATCAATGCTAGTCCTCAGAAAGAAGGCTTTCAAGTAAGATACAGCTTGAGGTTACTGGATCTTGTTTCTGAAGTGCAGGTTATCGTCAACAATAGGGTCTTAACCCACTGTTTTGCTTGCATATTTATGTGCATGACATGTGTGCTTGGTGACCACAGGGGCCAGAAGGCATGTAAGATTTCCTTGAAGTCAAGTTACAGATAATTTTGAACTGCTGTGTGGGTGCTGAGAACAGATCCTGGATCATCTTTAATAGTAGCAAGTAATCTTAAAAGCTCAGCTTCTGTTACAACTTTTAAGAGATTACATTCACACTGGGAAAAATCTTATGAATTTGTATTTTATACTATCAAAATCTGAGGCAGGTCACTAATGTAAGCTATTTTGTTCTGGGAGAGTTTCTTGATCTCTTCAAAGGGTAGTTCTACTTTAGTGTCTAAAATTTGGTTATGTCCTTAACTTAATTCAGTATCATCCACAAAACATGCTAAATTTCCCAACATGGAGCCCATGTTAAAGCAACCAGCATCCGTCAAGTGACCCAAAACAGAAGTCTTCAAGATTTTGATCCCTTTCCCTCCTTACCATGTTGCACACTGTCCAACTGTGAGTCTTTGTATTTGTTCCCATCTATTGCAGGAGGAAGCTTCTCTCATGATGGCTGAGTAAGACACTGAGCTATGAATGTCACTAGTAGTCATTTTATTGCTACACACCTTTACTAAATAGTAGTATTTGGTTTTCTCTAGGATCCTAGTCTGTCTAGTCTCAGATATTTGGCCTCCAGAGCATTAACTAGCATGCGTGCCATCTCAAGGAATAGGCCTGAAATGCAATCACATATTGGTTGGTTCATCCCACAAGCTTTGTACCACTATTGCAATAATGCATCTTTCAGATAGGTCAGCATTGTATATAAAAAGGCTTTGTAGTGTGGGGCATACATAGGTTGCAAAGAGGGTGCCAAGAGAAATTCAGATAAATAGAGCTTAAGCTTTAAGTTGTTTGTACAAAGAGTGGATACAAATGGTACCAGAGGAAGTTAGTTTAAGCTGTTTGTGCAGAGAATAGATACAAAGGATGGCTAAGAGGAAGTTAGCTTGGGTTGTTTGTATGGAGATTAAAGACAAATAGTAAAAAAAAAAAGTTAGCTCAAGTTATTTATGCTAAGATAAGATACTAAAAACAGGAGATGATGTCAGGACATAGACAACTTGTAAATAGGGTGACCTTTAAAATGATTGGTTGGTTCCTTCACTCCCTCCTAGGGTTCTGAGGTTTTCTGGTATAAAAGAGACTTACTGCCCATCAATAAAGTTCTTGCTTGACTTGACTCCCCGCTGCCTCTGATTGTCTCCGGGTAAGAGGGAGGCTGGGCGAGTGGTGCGCACTTACTTTTCCTTGGTTCCAGGCCACCTCTTTACAGGTGACCTAAGTTCCTGGTGGGGCAGGTCCCCACATTGTAGTTAGGTTGCTGTTTACCTTTCTCCTTTGGTAGCTTGCAGAGTGCCTTCCAGTACCATGAATACCAGTCTGCATGGGTGAAGGTACTAGGCAGGCACCAGATCAATTTGTGTGTGTGTGTATTCAGTAAGTTATTTAGGTGCTGACTTTCACAATAGTACATTGTAGTCAGTTGTAGCTGGAGTTTTTACTACGTGGAGTGGCCTTAATAATTTCACCAATAGTCAGTTTTTAGAGAGCAATCAATAACCTTGGCAATAGCCTAGGTTGTTTGGGGGTTCCCATTGGACCCTTTAAGCACCTCAGTTAGATGTAACTCATTCTCAAAACTAGAGAATTCATTTGGTAATGAGAGATGTCCAGTTGGGGCTCTGTCTCCCTGTTATTTGAATAATTTCATTAGAGCACCTTCATTCATATATATATATATATATATATGTGTGTGTGTGTGTGTGTGTGTGTGTGTGTGTGTGTGTGTGTATGTGTATATATGATATATATGTATATATGATATATGTATATATATATATCATATATACATTTTAGGAAGTAGCTACTGTATTAAGTTTCCATGCAACCCTATAAATAGCTCTTAGTTTTATCTGTCCCTCCTTGTACTCCCTCCATTATTACCTCTTTCCTTCTTCCTCATTCTTTTTTTTTTTTAAAAGATTTATTTATTTATTACGCATACAGTGTTCTGTCTGCAGGCCAGAAGAGGGCACCAGATCTCATTACAGATGGTTGTGAGCCACCATGTGGTTGCTGGGTATTGAACTCAGGCCCTTTGGAAGAGCAGCCAGTACTCTTAACCGCTGAGCCATCTCTCCAGCCTCATTCTTAAGCCCTCTGTATTTTTAGGTTATGTATCACTTGTGTGTGTGTCAGTTGTACATTTTTTTTAAATCAGTTCTTCCAAAACACATAGAGAGGCTTTTCAGAGTGGCAACCATTTTTATTGAACTTCACTCCAGAAACAAACATGGTAAGTAGTACAGTCTATGTCATTTATCCGAGTAATACTTGGTGTTGTGTAGCAATTTCCTGGAAATTGAAACATTCCATTCTGGAGAGAGGTCCCTAAGACCAAATAATTAAACAAAAACTTACAAAACTCACAAGTCTCAGGTAGTTTCTGAAACTATAATATTCATAAGCTCCTCCTTAATGTTAAATAAATAATAATAATTGCTATGGAGAAGAGAATCTCCAACTGAGCAATCTGCCTGCAAGTTGTACAGGAAACTCCAGTAATGCAGTCTTGTGAGTTACCATCCATGGCTGGAATAGGCTTTTCAGTGGTGCAACTGCCTTTAAGCCTTTATTTTATAAGCACCTTCTCACGCATGACTTGTAAGTAAACCCAATAATTTTATTGATTCAACAAGTTGAGTGTTGGTGGAACTGTTTCTTTGATCTCTCATTTCTGTAAGTATGTGAACACACATATGCTCATGTCTCACAAGGAAAAGTCACAAAACACTTGACACTACAAATTTAAGATGATAGCCAAATACATTCGTTTTATTACACTTAAGAATAACTAATATACAGTGATTCAACAATTACAAATATTTGTTAGTTAAATATTTTATTATCTAGATTCTATTTGAAAACTTTGTTAATGCAAAATTTTTTTTCTTACTACAGTGCTATAAGTACAAATGAGAGCTGCTTGTTCTAAAGATGAAATAAAACTATTATATTAACTCTGATGGACATATAAGCTCCATGTTAAGCAATATTAACTTGTAAATAGGACCCAGAGAATAAACAAATCACATGGGGAATAACAGGGAAAGAGAGCAGATGGATAAGTAGGAAATTAATTAAAACAATTAGAACAAGAGATGAGTCACCTAAACACTATAAGAATTGTTTAAACATAGCAGCTAATTGCTCTCATAAGTGTTGTGAGGACAATTTAAAATTGTAGCAGTCTCCAGTACTAAAAGTCTAGCAGTTTCTTGATATGCATGTCTTTCCAAAAATAGTCAAAACTATCATAATTCAGATTCCTAATATCGTGCATTTCACATTTTAAGGTGTCATTTAAAATAATAATTCCACACACTTACCATGCCCACACCATCATTTTCTCTTTTATTTCTTCAGGTTTTGCCAAGTTCTTAAGTGCTGTGGGATGGCTGTGAATATGTGTTGCTCTGATTGGTTGATAAATAAAGCTGTATTGGCCTATGGCAAGGAAGCATAGAGGCAGGCAGGAAATTCAAGCAGATAGACAGGAAGAAGAAAGGAGAAGCAGAGAAGAGACACCAGCTGCTGCCAGGAGAAGCAACTTATAGATTAGTAGAAATAGGTTAAGTTATATGAGCTAGGTAGCAAGAAGCCTGAGCCATTAGGCCATACAGTTTATAAGTAATTTAAGTCTCTGTGTGCTTACTTGTCTGACTGGCTGCAGGACGGGCAGAATACAGGAAAACTTCTTACTACACTGAAGTGTTGATAAGTCAATGTACAATTTTTTTTTACATAAAAAGCATTTATAATGTTGAAAGGTTGGCTTAAAAATTAAGAAAATGTGCTATTCCTTCAGAAGACCAATCTTTGGTTCCCATCATTCGTATTTGGTGGCTAACAACTATCTGGAACCCCAGTACCTTGGACTGTAACATACCATCTTACCTCTTTTTTTTGCACCTGCATTCACAAGTGCATACACAAACACAAATATACAAATAAATAAAAATAAAATGTTTTAGAAGTTATACTTATGTTATATTTCTGAATCATTCCCTAAACTAAACCTACATATAATTCATTTTAATAACAGAATAAATAAATCATAACAAAACAGTCATTTTATTTTGAAAGATGCAATTTTGCCATTTTATATCATAATTACAAACTCAAAGAAGAAACAAATGATAGAGATCCAATCCTTTAACATTTGGAAAAGTATGAATATATGTCTTTCTCACCAACAATTTCTACTGTATAACACATGTTATTCTTCAAATAACTATGCACTTTCTAAAGAAAAAGACTTGTTATTATGGTAAGAAGGTAAAGAAATATATTTTTTTAAAATCATCTATTTGAGAGTCACAATGGTGGGTCTTTGAGTGGATTTAAATTCAAAATGGAATTTTGAAAAAGAAATGTATGGGCTTAGGATTATAAGTATCATTGTAAAAATGGCCAACTAAGGACCTCTGAAAACCTGCTCTTATATAAATTAATGAGAACGCTGTTTTAAACCATCACAATCAATATTATTTGAAATCTGAAAAACAAAGGCTTATAAAGAAACCTTAGAAAGTTCCAGAAAATTAGTGCAATATTAACAAGAATATTCTGTTTTGTGGAAGTTTTCCTTGTTGAGTCCCTTTTCTCCCTAGCCTACTTGAAGGTCAACAGTTTAGAAACTCCTTAAATCAAAAAGCTTGACAACCATTGAAAGGAGATAAACAGGGTTATAATTCTTTCAGACAGTATTTCTAGCAAGCAAATTATTATCGACATAACTAAGGGTTCCTGGAAGACCTTAGTTACAGTGCTGTGTGTATAGTTGACTTGAAGCATATCTTGTCACTGTAAACAATCTTTTCCTTAAATTGTGTTTAGCTGAAATATTAGTCAAACGTTAAGAAAAAAAAACAAAACCAAAAACAAACAACTGAATAACAAAGTTTTGTAAAATAAAAACTGAGGCTTCAGAGGTATATTAAAGGCTTTGAATACAATGCAAAGACAAATCACTGAAAATCTACAATGCAATGTATGTTCCTGTGGTTTATATACATGCCAAAAATTAAATAGGCACTGTTCTTACCATCAAGTAAATGTTAGAGCAAACAGAAAATTCAGCCAGCTTTTCTTCTTCTCTTTCAGAGAAGTGACATCACAGGAAAAATGGTCATCCTGTGTGTTAGAAAGGCAGTTGGATCCAAAGATTTCTGACTTGATAAAACGGAAACCCAAAAGTAGAAACTACCATGGGAATTGGTGCCAGTTTAGGAAAGCCTGCATTATAATTGATAGACTGCTGAGTCCTCTATGTGTACAAATTTAGGAGCTAAAATTACCATGAAGATCAAGTGAAGGGAAGAAGATCCACATTTCTACAAGGTTTATTCCACTAACATCTTATTTGAGAAAAATAATCAAGGATGAGTTACATAATCAAAAGGTCAGTTTTCCAAAAAGGCATACAAATTCTCAATGTGTACACAGTAAAAATAGATCATCAAAATAAAGGGGGAAGGAATACAGATATAGGAAGAAATAGACTAATCCACTGTAATATTTTGAGACTTCAATACCCTTCCATAAGACTTGACAAATCAATTAGCTGATTTCAATAGCACCAACAATCCAATGGATATAATTTATATCTCTAGACTAGTTAATGAAACTATGAAGTTACACATTCTTTAAAATCTGTTAGAAACACTTAATAAGACAGATCATATTATCGCTCACAAAACTTTAAATAATGTTAAAGAATAGAAACTATAATCTGTCTGTTCTCAGTTCCCAGCTGAATTCTACTGAAAAGCAATTACAAAAAATGGCTAAATACCACAAAAAAATGTTGAAATAAATAATATCTAGCACAAATTTTAAAAGGGATCTAAAGACACCATTATTTTCAGAGCAATGGAATGCTAACATAAACAATTCTTCTGGATTAACCCCAAGCAACTAATGGATACAGAATCCTCCCTAAGTTATACTTGGAGTCTGGCATTACTCTGATAATAAAGCCAATCAACTATTTAAAACAGGAAATTGCAAAATTTGGGCCATTATTAATGATGCACATAGTAGCAAAAAGCCATGCCAAAATAATAGTAACTAAATTCAACAGCATATTAAGATGATTATTGAACATAATCAAGTAGGAGTTATACATGGGATGCAAGTTTAATTCTGTGCATAGAAATAAAAATTTATGATACACTACACAAATTCTGTGGAGTGCAATCTTTACATGGTCATTTTATAAGATACAGAAAACCATAGTCCACAAAATCAGCTTAATACTGTCCTATAAAGAGGCACATAGTTCCACAGAGCAGGGATAGTAAGTCTAGATGTTTACCCCTCTTGTTATAAGCAACAGAATTTTGACAAACATATTAATTATCAAAAGGAAATGAAAGGACAGTAATTTCATAAATGATATCAGGAGAATTGGATAACTATATGTATAGAAAAAATCATGTATTTTCATTTCATACCTTTCCATAAATATAAACTCAAAACAAATAAACTATTTTAAAATAAAAGGACTTATAAATAAATTTGAAGAAATTATAAATATTATATTATAATTATAAATGTATTAGAAGAAATATATTCAGAAATCTCAATGGAATTGATCTAAACAATACTCAAAATATTCAAGAAACTCAAATGACCCAAGAGTAAGAAAACAAATATCTGGATCAAAAATAGACAAAGAAATTGAATAGGTATTCTGCAAAAGAAGATATAAAATGCCAAAAGTTATTAATCATCAGGAGAAACATGGAGTAAGAAAGTCTATTGTTATAAGGAAAATTAAGTTCAAACAGATATAGGAGAAAAGACAGTCTTGCACAGCATTGGTGGCAATGTAAACTAAACCACTATAGAAAGCAATCAGGAGTTTCCTCAAAATGCTACAAATAGCATTTCTAGATAAATCAACAATCTTACTACAAAAGACCTAAAAGTGAAGATAGAAGGAAGTTATAATTTCAAGAGATCTATTGTACATTAATAATATTCAATGTATTTCAAAATTGTTAATAATCATGTGTTTGAGAGTTCTCACAACCAAAAACAATTAAAATGTCCTATAGGTAATATGGTAATTAGGTAAATTCAGTTATTAAGCTATGTGTGTAAAAAACATAGAGTATATCATAAATAGCAATATCTGTTGATTTAAAAATATCCTAAATTGACCTTGAAAACAACTTCTTACCTGCTGCGTTGTGGTGGTGTATGCCTTTAATCCCAGCACTTGGGAGGCATAGGAAGACGGATTTCTGATTTCAAGCCAGCCTGGTCTACAGTGAGTTCAAGGACAGCTCAGGCTACACAGAGAAACCCTATCTCAAAATATCCGGGAAAAAAATCCTATTTATTAGTAGAAAGTATTTCAGAGTGAAAAGGGGCTCCTCATTTCTGAATATAATACTATTATTTAATTTTCCTTGTTGTAAATTCAGTAACTTAAAACCAAAAGTGACACCTGGGAACATATCAAAAAGTCACAATCAAACACCGTAAAGCTTCTTATATACACGGGTATTTTAAAGGTGATACTTTCTTTTTATAAATATTTATCATTAATTATTCACTGTTAAACAGGGCAAATCCTTGTAAACTGAGACATGAAGATTTAAAGTTGGACAAAGTTTCCTCTTTTCCACTTTGCCAGGCTGTTGCAAGCTAGTAAATATAACATTAAGACTTGCACATGCATTTTTCTCTTGAAGGAAAAGGTGTGAAGATAGGCAAGTTTCACCTTAAAGATGGAAAACTTGCCTGCTCTTGTGTTATTTTGACATTTCAGGGAAAAGAGTACTTTGAGATAAGTCATGCATCATCATTGCCTCATTCAATGCTAACTGACCCTGCTGAGATCAGACCTTCAATTACTCAAGCAGCGGGGAAGAACTAATACATATGTTCCCCTTCATCGCCAAGAAATGCTCTAACAAATTGGGCTTCAAACTTGTTCCAAGACATTCTCATAAATTTCAAGTCTTGGTAACAAGAAAGATAGTTGGGGATATGAAATATTCTTTAAATAAGTTAAAATACTCAATAAATTATAATTTCTAAGGTATTTTTTTCCTCTGTTCAGCTTATCAACATAGCTTAATTGAATAAGTATTGCTGTTTTCTGGTATTTCAAGAGTTTTTGCTTATGGAAATTTTAAGGGGAATTAGGATATTTGATTTCAGCATTCCAAAGTAGCAGCTGTTTATTTTCTCTGTAATGTTGTGGGTCATAATATGCCTGCTGTTTCTCACTTAATTAATGGAAAAGCTGCAAATAAACTAATAATCATTGTGTAATCATGGGGCTACTCATTTGATAGTCCAGAAAATAGAAAGAAAAGATGTTCCTTCATCTTATTTAAAGAACTTAGAAGTAGAGTCTAGGTGAAAAACAACAAGTCCCATGTGATTTCTATCTGAACATATTTCTCAACCCTGCCTGCATACTCTGATGCTATGCTATTTTGCTACCACTTGAAGATCATAGTAAACTGATAGAATTATAGTCTCTGAGGCAAATGGTGTCAGAGAAATTTCTAATTATTATGAATTTCACAAGTAAGAAAAATTTCAATTTTCTATAAAAGACAACAAAATGGTTATTTTGGTTTGGCTGGGAAAGAATGGTTAACATGTCCGGAGAATAGTGCAAAGACTAACCCTCAGTGGTGAATCAGCAGAATGGTTCAAACATGCTATCTCTTTAATTTGCTGGATAGGTAACATTTCTGCCAATTTTAAATTGATAATGAGGAAACACTATTTACTTTGTATCCCTTACAACTTGTCAAAAGAACTAACTTTCCCACTGATTTCTATTTTATCCTTTTATCAAGCAGCTACTCTATATAGCTCAAGAATGCTAATGAATATTAATATGAAAATAGAATCACCTATAAATAAGTACCTCCTTTTGAGTTTTCTGGGCAGAACCATAACAAGATAATCATATTTATCAGCAGATAAATCATAATATTTCAGTGACACCAAATAAGTACAAAGATATTCAGTCTAGATTTAAAATTATTGTCTCTCTGTGTATACCTAACTTATAAAATTACTTCTCTGACACATTAGAATAAAAGCTAAACTGATACAAAAGCTTCCAAAAAAGTCATTAAAGTCAATAGACACTTGTGGCACTCATGTAAAAATCATAATATTAAATAGCCCAAACTTTCTGAAAGTCAGTCAGAAAGCTCTGTTTCTTACCAACATGCCCTAGGGTCCTAGTCTAAGCCTTGTGGTCTATATAAGAACATGAATGCTCTGGTGTGAATGTAAAATATCCAACCTAGGCTTCTAAATTTCAATATTTAATTCACAATTAGTCACACTTTTCAGAATCTTTTGCCAGGAGAGTGTTGATATAGGACCTGGATCTCTCAAAGTCAGACTTTTGGTTTGTACCATGGCTCCAATTGTCCTTTCTCTGTATTGAGTTCCAGCAAGATATAAGACTGTAAGGAGTTGTACTGTCCTACTTTTACCACTATGCCATCATTGATTGCATGAAACCATGAGTCAAAGTAAATCCTTCTTTTCCCGGGTTGCTTTGTTAAGCATATGGCTATGGTGATATAAAACCAAGAAAACAAAAACTAATAACAGAAAATTTGTGCCAAAAATATGAAACTTGCTATGATAAACCTGAACATGTTGACTATAGGCCTCCATGACAGGTTTATGGGCAACATGGAAATTTTTGGAACTGTCAATTAGAAAATCCCCAATTCCTAAAAACAGAGATTATTGGGCTGTTCTTGTTAGAGCTCATAAGACCAGAATGCCTGCAGAAAGGTGGACAATGGAGGATGGGCTCACTAGGTTTCAGAGAAGGACAATGATTCTATCAGAAATTGGGCAAGAAGTCATTTATATTACTTTGTGTCAGAGTCTGCCTGTTTTCTATGTGTATCTTGAACAGTTTTGTTAGGCTGAATTGAAACATGATGAACTAAATCGTTTGAAAGAGGAATTTTTGAGAAAATATAACATTTAGACAAAGGCATGTGCTTATTGTTCTTTGATTTACAGTGTAAAAGAACACAAAGTTGACTAGTAAGCCTTTTGGGACATCCTGCTTTAGCAGGGTTGCCTAGGAAATTATTCTTCCAGTTCATCCTCAATGGCACTCAGTGGTTTCTGCAGCCATGGTCTAAGCCAGCCAAGCTATATCTCAAGTTAGCAGAAGAACTTGGTGTGATCTACTTCAATGGTTCTGTACCTGTGGGTTGCAAACCCTTTGGGGGTCACACGACCCTTTCACAGGGGATGCATATCAGATATCCTGCATATCAAATATTTACTTATGACTCATAATGGTAGCAACATTACAGTTATACAGTAGCAATGAAAACAATTTCATTGTTGAGGGTGTCACCACAACATGAGGAACTGTATGAAAGGGTTGCAGCATTAGGAAGGTTAAGAACCACTGATCTACATGGTACTGGTTTTGTAGGCATGAGAAATGAAAGAGTGATGTGTTCATGAAGTCTTGTACTGATGATGATCCAGAAAGTCACTGAGGTCACACATTGTATAACAGGGTTACATTCCATTTATAAAGTTCTTCAGACATATGTGCATAAGGCTGTGAAGGTGAAGCGTCAGTGGTATTCGAGATCCTAGAATCCTGGAGATGCCAGAAATGTGGGGCACTTGTAAATGAAAGCTACAAGTTTCGAGTTGGGCCAGCCTGCCCAAGAAAAAGGCCACATGTACCACCAGCAACAAAGCTGGAGGATGGTTGCTACCTCTTGTGGTTTGAAAGAGAAGTGCTCCCCATAGGCTGATATGTGTTAGTAAGTTCCCCAGCTAGTGATGCTATTTCAGGAAGGCTGAGGAATCTTTAGGTGATATGTGTGGGGGTAGGTCTCATTAGAGGAAGTAGGCCACTGAGGGAGGGCCTTGAGGTTTTTTTTTTATTTTTATTTTATAATTTAATTTAATTTTACATATCAGCCATGGATTCCCCTGTCCTCTCCACCCCCCCCCCCTGCCTTCTCCCCAGCCCACCCCCCATTCCCATCTCCTCCAGGGCAAAGACTCCCCTGGAGATTCAGCTCAACCTGGTAGATTCAGTCTAGGCAGGTCCAGTCCCCTCCTCCCAGGCTGAGAAGTCTCATTCAAGGTCTGAGGGAAGCAGATGCAAAGATCCACAGCCAGGCCGCAGGTAGAGCTCCAGGAGTCCAATTGGCGAGAAAGAAGAGGGATTGTATGAGCAAGATATGTTGAGACCAAGACTGGAAAAAGCTCAGGGACAAATAGCCAAACTAATGGGCCTTGAGGTTTTATAGCCTGGCTCCACTTACTGTTCACTCTTCGCTTCCTGAGTGTGAAGCAACCAGTGTCTTGCTCCTGTCACTGTGTATTCCCAGCTGGCTCATGTTTTCCTGCCATGATGAATTCTATCCCTCCTGAACTGTAAGCCAAAATAAGCCATTTCTCATTTCAGTTACTTTGTTCAGGGTATTTCATCACTGAAACAGAAAAGAAATTAAGACATTACCCAAGCCCCTTGGAGCATAGTTGTTGACATGAGATCCTGTACCAGATGCAGAGCTGAAGTGTTTGGTATTCATCCTGCTGAGTTTTGACCCCGCTTCAGTCCAGTGTTTTCATGTTATCCTCTTGTTGCTGTTTGGGAATGGGGAATTTTACTCTTTGTCATTTTACATTGAAAGTTTGTACCTTGACTTTTGTTGTTGTTGCTGCTGGTGGTGGTGATGTGTGGGGGAGGTTATTGTTTTATTTTGTTTTACAGAGTTTAGAGTTTGAATTGAGTCTCAGAAAAGTCTTTGGAGCTTTAAACAGTTGTAGAACATTAAACCTGGGCAAAAATATTAAGCTAGATGAAATGTAGTTTGTGTTATGAGATGGTTATGATCCTATGGAAACAAGATATAAAATGTTTTACTTTAGATGTAATATGTCCCCAGAGGCTTGTGTGTGTGAACACTTGGCACCCAACTTGTGGTATTTTGGATGTTTGTGGAACACTGTGGATATGGTGTGTAGTTGGAGGAAGTGGATATCTAGGGGAAGCATGGACTTTGAGGTTGAGAGTTTGACTCTGCTTCTGCCCTATCCCTGTTTTCTCTTCCTCCAAAAGATGAAGAAGTGAGAACTCCCAGCCATACATTACTACAAACATGCAAATGCACACTGTCATGATTCCTCTACCAATATACATGGTGGTCCCTCCAATCATTACCAAAACTAGGTCTTGCCTGCCTTATGTTCTTCAGACAGATACTCAGTCACAACAATTAGAAAGTAACTTATACAATAAACATATATATGGTAGCATGTGAGAAGACATCCAGAACAAACGTTATAGCTCCAAAAATAGTAACAAAAATATTGCTCTTATCAACTCTGTACAAAACCCACTGCCTGTAATTCAGTCTCACAGCCCCAACTAGACACATGGAAGGCTTTATTGTGTAGAAGTTTGCGTGGATAATTTTCTTCTCTACTCTTGAAGAAAGAATATTTTTCTGGGGAATCAAGATGGAAATTCAATAATATGATAAATTAGTTCACAACATTGACAAATATCTTTTTCTTCTAATCTCTCAACCTAATGTGAAACCTTAGGATTATTTTGCATATAACATGTGTCATCAGTATCTTGATTCAGGTAATACTTCCATTCTGGGGTATTATTCAGGATGACTATCTATGTGATAATATGAATATGGGACGTTCTACAGATGTAGAGGTATTTCTAAAATCAAAACACGACAAAGAGATAAAGGTTTTGAAGATTCTAAGGAAATATGAACTATATGGAAAAGCAACAAACTTTGAATGTTTCCATTTGATTTTATGAGTTCAAGAACATTTACACACAAGTTGCTTAAAATTAGATGAGACAAAGACATTAATATGGTATTCTCTGATTAAAGTAGACCAACAGATGTGGAAAAAATAAATTAAAAAAAGACATTGTGTAGGAAAATCATTGTCACATTTGAAACTTCATGAAATATAAACATTCATTAACCAAGCATTTTCAATGGTATGCAAGGCTACAACTATAGCCAGACAGGATTTTGAAAAATAGCGTTCCTTAACCTTTGATTTTCAATTCATTATTTTAAAATGATTTCTTATATTTTCTGAGATTAATATGTGTATATTTATGAAATAATATAATTTAATATAATTGGTCCATTTCCTCCTTCCCTTTCATCCCTACAAACCCTCTCATATATACCTCCATTCTCTCTTTCAATTTTATGATGTCCTTTCTACTAACTGTATATATATATATACACATATATAACATATAGCATATACACACGTATATGTATACACTTATGTATAATACACACACATATGTGTATGTATATGTGTATATATATATATATATATATATATATATATATATATATATATATATATATATATAATACATGTTCCTAAATCCATAAGTTCCTGAGGCCTTGAACCTACACAAAGAACCCTAGGGCAACTAAGGAATGCTGAAAGGGAACAAAATAATTGGTTATCCAATAGCAAACAGTCATCCCTGAAAATGTATATGTACAACTAACATTAATTGATTATTAAAGTCCATATATCAGTGTTA
The DNA here is from genome assembly GCF_007827085.1 of Peromyscus californicus insignis. Lineage (NCBI taxonomy): Eukaryota > Metazoa > Chordata > Mammalia > Rodentia > Cricetidae > Peromyscus > Peromyscus californicus. The sequence goes on along the minus strand of NW_026294391.1, from coordinate 69,800,362 downwards.
CAAAGGTCACAATAGTAATATTAAGTTTTTATATGATTTTTTAAAACTTTTTTTTAGGATTTCTTATGTAAGTACTGTATTTACATCATTCTTCCTCCGTTCCATTTCTCTGACTCATTCTCAAATGTATGGCCTTTTATTCTTTAATTATGACTGATATTTATATGAAATAATTTATTGTTGCCCATATATGTTGAGGGCTCACCTCTTGGAATTTGCTGACCTATCAGGGCTTTGTTCTTGGAAAAGATTGATTCTCTCTATCTCATCAACCATTAATTAACTGCAGCTCTTCTTTTACTAGTGAAATCTTGCTATGATTTCCTTATTAATGTTGGCATGTCAATTGATATTTTAAGTCTTTTTTAGGCAGTCATGTTGTTGAGATTTTATGGCTACAGCTCTGTCACATAAAAATAACACTATCTTGCAGTGGATATTGTATCTTGGTGACTCAATTTATATAATCTTTCTGTGTTGTTTTTTTTTTCACTGCTTGATCTTATAGAGGCATCTTCTTAATTGAGATTCTCTCCTCTCAGATGACTTTAGATTGTGTCAAGTTGACATAAAACTATAAAGCACAAAAGGTTAAGTATTTAGGATGCAATTAATAACTATACTGGGTTAGTGAAGTGGAAGTAGTAAGTTCTCTTCTAGGTCAGTGCTTTACCAGCTACAAGTAGTGGTCTAGATTTATGGTACCAGGCACAAATTCCATCCTATTGAGGGGCCCTTAAGTTCTCTTAAGTCCAACTAGATGATTGCTGGTTATCCCCAGGATGCAAGTGCCACTATTGCACTTTTTGGAATATTTTGCCATTATTTTTAGCAGTACATAGTGTCAATGACTTATTAATACTTAAACAGTCAAAACCAGTATATTTATATTTGACCATTCAAGTTTCTTCTTATTAATGCAGTATGGAAAGCTTCCTCTGGAAAACCTGCTTTGCTATACCTTTGTCATCTTGTATTTCTCCTAATATATTTAAATGTCATAGGTAGAAGCTGATTTACAAGCATACATTTACTCATTTTATTTCAGTTAGTTGGCTGATGCCTAATAATTACTCAGAATATAATCTACTTGTGCTATAATTTATATCTGTGTCATAATTCCTTATTCTGTAATTCATGGGTATAATTGTTATAGAAAATAGATAGTATTTTTATAATTTGCATGGGATAAAAGAAAAACTACAGTGCAACTTAAAGTGACTCCACTTTTGATTTTAAACTATTTTTAAATCATTGTACTTTAAGTATATAAATTATGGAAATGTACCTGTCACAAAAAGTACAATTAAAGTTTATAAACTATATTTTTTTACATATTTTGACTACTGAAAACTATATCTAAATAAAAAAATTCCATGTTTAGCTTTTTAATCAGCAGCACAGCCATAGATTGGCTATTTGACGAGAACCTCTCTCTTTTCTGTCATTCCTGGAGGTACCCAGTTAAATCAAAATGCTAGCAATTTTTAATGCTTAATTTAAGCAGAAGGTGATTTTTTAATTTTAGCTTTGGATGTCAATTTTAAATACTTTATACAAATATCTAATGATGTCTTTTTATACAATATGTTCTTTGAAACATTGAGAGGTAGTAATTTATTTTGATCAATTTCTAGGGTATTCTATAATGAGCACAAAGATTCAATAATATGGAAACAATGCTTACATTTCAAATCTTCAGCACATGGAAAGACAATTTCTTACTGCAGCCAAAATGAAGCTGAATTTGATCAAAGATGAAAGGTGTCTTTGTATCATTGCCTGCGGAGCACAACTGAACGATTTTCAATCTGTTTATCCAATGATCAAATGACAAGCGCAAGTGATGCTGCAGCTGCATACAAACAGATGTACATCTATCATCAGCAATGTGCAAGAATCTGGAACCTTCATTCCTTCACACAACAGCATGAGATTTTCAACTGCAGAATTCCATTTGGAAGCTGACCTCTCCTGTAACCCTGTTTTAGACAGAAGAAAAACCTAGTTTATATTAAACTTTATGTGTTTAACATCTCCAAAACTTGTTCCATACAAATAAAAAATGTAGGAAATACTGAAGAAATTTAATTAGTGTAAATAATGCAAGATACTTAAAACTTACATGATTAATGCCTATAAAATAATGTGTGATTATGGATTTCACAATACTGTTATCTAACCAATTGCTTTATTAAATTGAGATTATCTTGTTCACACCAGCATGGAGTTAAATAATTGTCAAGTGGTAAGAATTAGATATATTTTGAATTAATTGAAAAGTTTTTTGTGCTATGTATTTTCATAAAATTCCAAGCACAAATTCATGTATATCAAAGTCACTGAGTTTTTTTTAAAGTTAAGTTGATTTGACTAAGTTTGAGTCATTCCAAATAAGAAAATTTAGTGAACAGTTCAAATTCTGAATATAGTTTACATAATATATTAAATATTATAACTATATATACTTTTGGCTGTTGAGAAAGATGTTGCACTATTGCTTCTCGGGTTGTAGAGCTTAGAAGCTGTTAAAGCCTTGGGCCCTCTTCCTCCTTACATCCATAATCTTCTGGCTATGCAGGATAGTGCTGACTGTGCCTACTATCACTGTGTTCAGAGTAGAGTAGTATTAGTTCTTGTTGAGCGTATGTCTGATGACAAAGACAGTTGTTCATGGGTTCTTGTTGATGGTGGTGTAAAAGGTGTTCGGAATTCACTGGTCATCATGATCCCTTTACTACTGGCCTCTAACTCCAGGGTCTTGTGGTAAAACAGCCCATTGTGGTAGAGGGAGTTGCAGATCTTCAGATTATTGGACATATATCTGCATGTATCACTTATTACTCTTTATCAGAAATAAACGGTTCAGCATGGTCATTCATTGCATATCTGAAGACATGGGTGCAGCTCTTGTCATTGTGTCTTTAGAAACTAAAAGACTCATTGGATATTTCAGAATATAAGTAAATATGCATACATTTTGCATTCTTTCACAAAAATGGGCTTTAAGAATTGTTACATTTTTCCTGAAGCTTGACAAGAACTCTCTTTGTAATATAAGACTTACATATTCCTTATATATTATTTTTCTATATTGTGTGCAAAAGTATCCAAAATTAATTTTATCACAGTATTTAGGAAAAATATACATTTCTAATGATGCAAAGCCCTTGGACATTAGTCTATGTTATAGAAGGATAAATAGATAAATGAAAATACCTCATCAAACTAAAAGGAAATAAACCTCTGCAGAGCAAATAACAGATTAAAAAGGAAACATTCAGATTGGACAGAAAATGATCTCATTATTCAATGGTATCATGTCTGACTACAGATTGGAAAAAAAAATAAAGCCATGTATCTGATAAGTGTAGATGTAACGATCTTATTAAATAAGAAACACAGAGCCAAATACAGAGTTAAAAGCCCAAGAGGTCAGAGCAGTAGCAAAGAGCTGAGACTAAAACCGCCTTCTTATCACCTGCTGCTGCTGCGCCTTCTTATCACCTGCTGCTGCTGCGCCTTCTTATGACCCGCTGCTGCTGCCGTCCTTCCCCTAAGCAAGAGACCTACTTCCTGTGTGTCTGTCTTTTTACTGACTTTCTGTTCTGCCTTCTCATTGGTTGTAAACCCAACTACATGACCTCCTTGTCATTGCCTGTCTATATAGACCTCCAGGTCTCTATGGTTAGTATTGAGATTACAGGTGTGTGTCTCCATCCTGGCTGTATCCTTGAACACACAGAGATCTGCCTGTCATGTGAACAGGATTAAGGGCATGTGTTACCACTGCCAGACTTCTGCTATGGCTTGCTATTAGCTCTGACCCCCAAGCACTTTTATTTATTAACATACAAATAAAATCACATTTCAGCACAAATAAAATATCATGATAGATAAGATTTTAGTGTTCATAATTCATAATGTCAAACAGTATAGCTTTGGAAAATCAAATAAATAGATTAGAAACAAATAAATGACCAGAAATTGATATTTCACCAAAGAATAAATAAAAATGGCTAATGAGTGTGTGCTGAACATATCATCATGACTAAACATCAAAGAAATACAAATCCAAACCTCTATGAGGTAGTAATTATAATATGATAACTATTACCAAAATATCAAAAGATAATAAAGACTACAGAGTATGAAGAAAATGGAATTGATGAAACTGGTGTGTACTGTTATGAGAATGTCAATTACTACAGCTATTATAAAAAAAAGAGGGGAGTATACAGTTTTCTCAAGAAGTTAAAAATAGAACTAATACAAGAAACAACAATTCTTCCTTGAGACATATATGTCAATAAAATGAAAGTACCATAGTATAATATATGCATTTCCAATGTTCACTGGAACATTATCAACAAGAGTTAATTCATAGCAGCAAAGTAAATGTCTGTCTATGAATGAATGGATGAAGAAATAGTGATGGATCTACACAACAGAATAATAATTATTCCTAAAATATAAAGAGACCTTGCTATTTTCCATTGTGTAAACTTCAAAGACATTATGATAAAAGGAATAATCTAGACATGGAAAGCAATATATCATGTTTCTATTTAGTTTTATATACACCTATAGATGAAGAGACAGGACATATAAATCAACGAACAAAACAAACCATATATAAGATGAATAAGCCTAAATATCTAATTTGCAACACAGAGAAAGTATCAAATGAAATATTTATATTCCAGTATTCATAGGGTTTATATCAAATGAGTAGATTGCAGTTGCTCTTGTCACTGAAAAACAAAACTTGATAATTTGGGGGATGCTGGATACATTAATTTGTTTCACTGTAGTAACATTTTCTTTTCTTTTATTATTGTTTGTATTTTTTTTCATTTTTACATACCAACCCCAGTTCCCCTTCCCTCCTCTTAACATTCTCTTTTTATATGTGTATCCCAAAACATTATGTTATGTTTCTTACATGTAAACCATACAATGTGCATAAAGTGATTAATAAATTTAGTCCAACACTTTTTCTCCTTCTTTTATTATCTTTTCTCCTCAGACTGTGAGGTGAAATAGCAAAAAAAGCTATATACAGAATCCATCCTCTTGATCTATTATATCCCAAATCCCCAGTGATGGGATTCCTGGCCACTCCCCCAGCTGCAGGACCGCACATGATCATGTAATTTGCGCACAGTGTGATCATGCAATCTGTGCATGTGTGGCATAGCTCTGTAAGCCCATATGCACATGTGCAGGGGAATCCATAAGAAGTGGGACACAGACCCCTCCCTCTTCCTCCTCCTCCTTCCCTTCTTCTCCTTCTCCTTCTGCTCCTCCTCCTCCTCCTCCTCCTCCTCCTCCTTCTTCTTCTTCTTATCCTTTCCCAACCTCTCTCTCCATGCACATGTCTTCCACAGGCCTGGTCATGCTCTCTTTTGTTCCTCCCTTCTCCTAATAAAACTTGGCTCTGATAATGGGTCTTGTCATGCCTTGTAACTTTTCCTTGAAGAGTAAAAACAGCACATTAAAACCAACATTGGTGCTGTGACAAAGCAGGCTCTCCCAGCGCTCTGTGTCTGGGACCCTGTACCAAGGTTTCTTTGATCTATGACTACCCACTTTTTTGATTTACCTGGCCACTGGATTGCTTTGCACAACACACCAGCTGCCCAGATTGATGAGTTTTCCCTTTCCAATTCCTCGCCATTTCCCACGACTGTAGCCTGAGATATATTTCTCACTGTCAGACCCCTGGGGGTCCTCTGGGTATGTATGCCCCCAGCCCTTACCCCTTCCTTGAAGGGTGGGAAAACTTGTACTGATTCACAGATCCTTCCCTAACCTCAGGGAAGCCTGAGACTGGGGTCTTGGATCCTATTTGTTATTTTATTTTTTTCTCTCAGCTGCAGTCATGGGACATAAAGGCTTCCTCCTCTCAGTCCTCTGAGAAATGTCTTAAATGTCCCTAGATACCAGGAAATATGGCCACGTAATGGCTGCTTGAACCCTGATATTTTATGGGAATTATCTATCTTCTGCCAGTGAACGAGCAAATGAAAAGAGTTACCTTATCCCCAAACTTTTTAACCTAAGCTCTGAGCCCTCCCTTTCTGATTCTTTCTCTCCTGCCCACATGTAACCTGAACCTGAGGAATCTCTGACTCCAAAGAACTTCCGCTTATCTGACCTCCACTCTGCTCTCTGGTATTGGGAGGGCCACTGCCGCCCAACTGTGGCTCCCAGTTTCACTCTTATTGTCATCCTTTCTCAGCTACCCTAAGAAGCACAGACAGGTCTGGAAGCAGGCTAGGATGCTTGCAAATGAGTTTACAATCAGGACCCACATTGGGATTATAATAATCCAGATGGCTCTTTAGCCAGAGATCAGTTTACATCCTGCCTCCTGGTGGGCCTCCATAAGGCTGCCCTAAAATCAGTAAACTATCAAAAGCAAAAAAAAAAAAAAAAGTAATTGAAGATATGGAATAAAATCAGTCTCATGTCTCTCAAAGCTTGCCAATATCAGGAACTAAGCTTAAGCATCTGGAGAGAGGGCTCCTGACCTGACAGGCAGAAGTCTCAGCTGTGGCATTTAAGGTACCATGGGAGAGATGAGAAAGCCTGTGAACAGAATTGCCAAATGCTGGCACATGCTATCCAAGCAGCTACATAGAGGCTTCCAGGTCCCTGTTTTAAATGTGCGGTAGAAAAGGCCACGTGGACTAGTGCATGTCCTGCCCCACTTGGGCCATCAATTGATCCTTGTTTGAAGTGCAACTGAGAGGGATACTGGTCAGCTGACTGGCCTTGTGCACCTCGTGGCATGTGGACATCAAACAAAGACCTCCAGCAGATCTCCTAGGCTTGGCCACTGGGCTCACATGCAGCATGGGGTGATCCATTTCCTTTCTTTTGGACAATGAGCCACTTACTCAATCCTGAGGGAGTCTTGGGGTCACGCCTCTCTTTCTCATTTCTCTATTGTTGGGGTAGGGGGACAGCCTTACCCATCTCACCAGATCCCACCTCTTAATTGTACTTTCAGGAGTACCTAATAGGAAGAGATTTTCTAGCTAAGGTAGGAGCTTTCATTTCATTTGCTCCCTCCCTCTGTGTGCCTCACTCCAGACTGTTCAGAAGTGCTTCTCCTCCTCAGGCACAGTTACACAGACAGGGTCCTGCTCTCTCTCAAGTTCCAGAGGACACCAGGATCCACTGCCTTGTCACCAATTCCAGGAGAATGAGGTCTCACCCCACAAGATTTTCTCTTCCTGGTTCCCTCTCCTAATTAACTACTCAGTGAATTGTCACAGGACCACCATAGAACTGGAGTCCATGAACCATCAAGCTTATCCAAGTGATGAGGAACAGTAACAGTCCAAAGCTCAAGATTTTAATTTTCCCATGGCTGCTTCTTAATATGTTTAAAATTTTTTCTAAGCTCCAGAAACCAGCTTGAATCCATCTGGACAGGTCAGATCTGCTTCAGATAAGTACAACCCAAACTTTCTGGTCCAGGGACCCCCTCCCTCACCCTGGGACCCCCCAGGAAGAAATAATAATAATAATAATAATAATAATAATAATAATAATAATAATAATAATAATAATAATAATTCTTTTTAAAAGCTTTTCTCTGTCTCACCAGCACTCTCTCAGACATGAGAAGCCAGAGTACCAAGCTGAGAATGATGGACAGCTTCAAAGCAGCAGATGACAATCCACCACCCCAGGATGGCTAGCTACCCCAAAAGCCGCCTTCCTTACCTCTCAAGAGTTAACCAATGCCCAATGAGTCAGCTGTAAGTAGTTTTGAGAGATCCAGTGCCCCTTTCCTGTTCAACCACCTTTTTTATAATAAGCAAAGAGTTTGGAATGTTAAGATTCCTGGCCATTTCCCCATTTGCATGACCACACTTGCATAGTTCAGTAACCAAGTAAGGGGTCTTATGTCCTATATAATCTGTGTGCTGCATGATTGTGTAATGGCATAGCTGCATAAGCCCATATGCACATGTGCAAGGGAATCTGTAAGAAGCAAGACACAGACCCCTCCCCCTTCTCCTTCTTCTTCTTCTCCTCCTCCTCTTCCTCCTTCTCTTCTTCCTCCTCCTCCACCTTCTTCTTTCCCACCCTCTCTCTGTGCATGCATGTCTTCCGTAGGTCTGGTCATGCTCTCTTTCGTCCCTCCCTTCCGCTAATAAAACTCTGCTCTGATAATGAGTTTTGTCATGCCTCGTGACTTTTCCTTGGAGAGTAAATGTGCCACATTAAAACCAACACCCAGAACTTTAAAAAAAAATCTATTTGTGTCTTCTATAAATTGCTCAGTCTATAGTATTATTTTATAGGTACAAAAATAAACTAGTACAGTACTACTGCGAGCAAAATCTCTCTGCAAATAATTTTTATTATGTCATCATATTTTTCCAGAATCCTCCAATAAATGGTTAGGCTAAAAAAATGATGTATGGATTAAAGATAACTGAACTAGATGATTGAATAGGATACAGGATTATTTAATAGACTTGTCAAGATTCTTCTTGTCCAAGGTGTTAATTGACTAACAATTACTGCAGAGAATTCTGACTTATGAGTGAAAGCTCAATTCAAAATTTAAATTTCATAGATTTTAGAAGTAAGTCCATTATACACATTATTTGTAACCATATAATTAACAAAGCCAGACATGAAGCATTTTACAACCAGACATCTCTATTCTGAAACAAAAATGAGCGATAACTATTGTTAAAAATTATTAACATTTACCACAAAGTAGGGGACTAAAATTAAACTTAGAAAAACTGTGGAATAGAAGATTCTGGATATATAGGTATCTCACTGGCCAGCTGCATAGGCATCAGACCCCAGATAATCTAACAAGAATTTAAATAATTTAAAAATCAGTAATTTAAATGTCCATAATACACCAAGGCAGCTAGTGTTGTTGATCATGTACTTTGTCACACTCATTGTATAAAATGGCTTGTATATATTCAAGATAAATTTATTCTCAAAGGTATGCTTTGGAAATTTTTCATTCTTAGTAGAAATGTGACTCAAAAACATGTTACTTTCCTAAAGTAAAAGTTAACAAAATTTGGAGTCAGAATTTGGAACTAGGATCACTGTCACATCACCAAAAGCCCATCTTTTTTTTTCTACCTACACCCTACAAGGGGAAAATGAAAATTGTATCTTCTTAAGCTACATTTACTGTTGAACTACCCTGAATTTATACATGAAAAATTTTTATTTATAAAATATCTTACCAGTAAACCAAGGAGTTAGTGTTATATATGGTAAAACTGGTACTCACAAATGATAGTGTGTAGATAAATTTAGAGTTATTTATGTTGTATTACATAAATTATTTTAATTTTCCAATTAGCCAAATATATATTTCTGAATTTTGTAACTTAGTAATGCCCCTTTATATCTACATGCCTTTTTATTTGCATCTTTAAAAGGAAGATAATAATCACTAAATGTTGTAGCACATGAAACAGGCTTATCACAGCACACAAAAAAATAACAAATATCAGCTGGATGATGTGACATATGCCTTTAATCCCAGCACACAGGAGGCAGAGGCAGGCAGTTCTCTGTTATTTCAAGGCCAGCCTGGTCTGCATAGTAAGTTCCAGTACAGGCACAGCTACATAGAGAGATGCTATCAAAAATTATTACTCAAGTTTTTAATTATATTTCAATTTGCAAGTCATTTCCTTAAATAAAAAAATATTGTCCTGAAGCCTGTCATGACAAGACATACATTTAATCCCAGCACTCTAGAGGCAGAAAGGAAAATCTCTGTGTGTTCCAAGTCAGCCAGAGATATACAGTGATAACTTGTCTTACAACAAATGACATTGACCTATAAATGCACATAAGGATAACTGTTATAGAAAAGAAATATTATACCCACATATATTACTGTTTGGAAGTGCTTTCATTTAAATACACTGGTAAGAACAAGAGCAGTTTTGGGTTACTATGCTAAATTATCAGTTTATATGTTGTCATATGTAAAGAGAACAAAGGGAAGTTATTGACCATAGGGAGGAGTATAATCCTGAACATGTTGTTATTGGAGGCTCAGCCAGCAGGAGAATGGTATGAAAACTAGCACTGGTAAAAGTCAAACACCAGTCTACTATATTACGGTTCTTGCATATCTGGAAAATATTAAGGATGAAAAGAAACAAGAAGTAAAAGTGAAAATAAAATGAGTATCATATCTCTAGAAAAGCTCCCCTGTATTATTCCTTCAAAGTTCCCATAGACTCCAGTCACAATCAGAGTGATTCCAGGGATAGAGGTATGTTAGGTGATTTCATGAATTAAAATTTTCAATTTATGTGATGAATGAATGCAAACGTCATCAAAATGTAGAAATAATAACACAACATTAACTACATCAAAATAGTTGGCTCTGATATGCATACCTATGACTGAAGATTTGCAATACATATCAGAAGATAATTTCAAATATTGTCTGTTATTTTCATGTGTGATTTCTACACTAATAGGTAAACTATAAACAAAAAAGATTTGGCTTTCTTACATGATTTTAAAATGTCACTTTGAGATGTTCTTTTTTGTTACAAAGAATGATTTTCTTTCCAACGGAAAGCCAAAACCTTGAAAATATTACCTGGAAATTAAAACACATCTCTATTGAAGTCATGGTATGTTTTGAATTTTGTTTTAGAAAGAGGTTCTGGGGAAGCCTCTATTAAAACGAAAACTGAAAGTAATAGATAAAGCAGACTGATTATTATTGAGAAAATCAGTCCAAGGGTGCTGTGGGATGATCTGTATGTCAAATGTGTTGCTGATTGGTCAATAAATAAATCACTGATTGGCCCGTGGCCAGGCAGGAAGTATAGGCGGGACAAGGAGGAGAATAGAGCTGGGAAGTGGAAGGCTGAGTCAGGAGACACTGCCAGCCGCCATCAGGACAAGGAAGATGTAAAGTACCGGTAAGCCACAAGCCATGTGGCAAGGTATAGATTAATAGAAATGGATTAATTTAAGCTGTAAGAACAGTTAGCAAGAAGCCTGCCACGGCCATACAGTTTGTAACCAATATAAGTCTCTGTGTTTACTTGGTTGAGTCTGAGTGGCTTTGGGACTGGCGGGTGTCAGAGATTTGTCCTGACTGTGGGCCAGGCAGGAAAACTCTAGCTACACAAGGGCAAAATCTAATACTGATGTTAATATTTCTATGGTGATATTTTATTTGTATTAAAATGTTATTTGTATGTTAATAAATAAAGTTGCCCGGGGGTCAGAGCTATTAGCAAGCCATAGGAAAGCAGGGCAGTGGTGGCGTATGCTTGTAATCCCAGGACTTGGTAGGCAGAGCTGAGTAAGTCTCTGTGTGTTCAGGGATACAGCTATTATTGGATACACATGCCTTTAATCTCAATACCAATCATGGAAAACCTGGAGGCCTAAACAGACAGGCTGTGATGAGGCGGTCATGTGGTTGGGTTTACAACCAATGAGAAGGCAGAATAGGAACTCTATATAAAGACTTTAACACAGGGGTAGCTCTGGTTCAGAGAGGTAGGACCACTGCAGGAGGAAGGGTAAGGTTTTAGCTCTTAGCTCTGACCTCTTGGCTTTCTTCTTTGCATTGGTTCTGTGTTTCTTATTTAATAAGAAGGTTGGTTACATCTACATATTTCCCTCTAGTAAATGATAATAGTCACAGCCAAAGATTCTAAATGACCTTTTAAAAAATGTAAGTAAAATTTCCACTCTGATTTCCAAAATGGTTGCACATGTTTGCAATTCCATTCCCATGTACCATGAATAAGGACTTCCTTTTCTTGACATTACCTCCATCATTTGTTTTCATTTGTACTTTTGATTATTGTCATTCCATCTGGGGTAAGATGAAATCTCAAACTTGTTTTGATTTGCACTCCCCTATTTGATAGAGACTATGAACATTTTTTGAGACATTTTTTGACCATTTTTCTTGTTGTTCCCCTAAGAACTCTTTTCAGGTCACAGTCCCATCTTTTCAATGGGTAGGGATTTTTTGGTGTTGCTGTTATTGTTTTCACTCTTTAATTTCTGAGTTTTTATATATTCTGGGTGTTAATGCTCTGTCAGTTGTATAGTTAGCAAAGATTCTCTCCCATTCTATGAGCTTTCTTTCCTTCGGCCAGTTGATTGTTTCCATAGTTGTGAAGAACACACCAATTGGTTATTCAATACCAAATATTCATCCCTGAAATCATACAGATAAGTAACATTATGTAGACTGAGCAGGTGTTATTTCTGTATTTGGTTGTGGAATGAAGTCTCAATGGATACATCTGCGAAACACTCCATGGACCATTGCAGAAGAGGTGTTAGAAAGACTGTAAGAGCCAGAGGATCAGTGATTTTGTTGTGAGATTGTATCTCTGAACAATGTCTGAAGCCAAACCCATAGTCTCATCAACATAATTGCCTAAGCATGAACTAAACAAGGACAACAACAATAGTCATAACAAAATGAACAGGAAAAAAAGCTGATGAGGCCTCAACACTACTCAAAGAACCACAAGCAACTAAGGAATGCTAAGTGTGAGAGAAATAGTCTGTCTTCCCTCATAAAGAGTACACCAATTGATTATCCAATACCAAATGATCAGCTCCAAAATTATACATAAAAAATAACATTATATAAGTTGAGCAGGTTATATTAAGCAATATGTATGTGCATACATATACATGTATATATGAATGAACAATTAATGAAAAAAAGAGGTCATTAAGCTGAAAGAAAAAAAGGAGGGGTATATGGGAGGGCTTGGATGGAGAAAAGGGAAGGATAGATGTCCTGTTTAGGATTGCTATTGCTGTAATGAAGCATCATGAACAAAAAGCAAGTTGCAGAGAAAAAGGTTTATTGAGCTTTCACTTTCCATATTGCTATTCATCATCAAAGGAAATCAGGACAAGAACTCAAGCAGGACAGGAACCTGGGGGGAGGAAATGATACAGAGGCCATGCAGAATTGCTGTTTGCTGGCTTACTCATCATGGCTTGCTCAGCCTGCTTTCTTATGGAACTTCAGACCATCAGTCCAGGGGTGATCCTACCCTCAATGAGCTGGGCCCTCCCACATTAATCACTAATTAAGAAAATGACCTACAACTAGATCTAATAGAAGTATTTTCTCAACTGAGGTTCCCTCCTTTCAGATAACTCTAGCTTTTGTCAAGTTGACATAAGACTATCCAGCACAGGGGATGATATAATCATACTATAATAAAAATATAAGAAATAGGGCTGGAGAGATGGCTCAGCCATTAAAGGCTAGGCTCACAACCAAAAATATAAAAATATAAGAAATAATTTTAAAAGATTAAAAAAGAACTTTAAAATTATTAAAATTTTTCAGATGGAAAGTCATAAAAATATATACAAATTAAAATATAAGATTTTATGTTAAATAAACATCTTAAAAATATATGTATGGTTGTTTTGCCTGCATGTAATTCTGTACATCACATGTGTGCCTGGTGCCTGTGGAGGAGACAAGAGGATGTTAAATCTCCTGGAACTGGAGTAAGAGAGAGTTGTAACTCATAATGTGGGTGCTGAGATGTGAATCAGAGTCCTGTGGAGATTAGCCAGTGTTCTCTCCAATAATATCTAAATAACTTTTTAAGCATACTTCTATTTAAATTTTTTGACAAATTAATTGTGAAAGCAATGTGTTTGACCAAGGTCTTCTGAGTGGATAGCAAAAAACCAACTCAGTGTTATAAATTTCCAAGTGCTTAAAGAGGTTGACATATTCAAAAGAGTAAATTATTCGTGGAATAGGTACTATATGCAATTAGACAAAAAATGTTTAAGTTACAATGTTAGATGTAATCAAGAAAATAAAAATGTCATTGGTAAAAGATAAGCTGAATGAATGCTGCACAGCATGTTTATAGACAAATAGAAACTGAACTTTTATATAGGTTTAATAAAACAGAATTCAAAAGTACTCTTTAGAGTACATTACTAGAGAAATACTGTGTATTATAAATTTTATGAGAAATGAATTCTTTGTACCTTAGGGTCACCTTTTCATTATTAAATAATGTGTTTAAACTGGACTTTCATTTGCATTTCAAGTCTTATTTTTAATATATGTTGGTACTCTTTTGGTACTATCTCCATAGTCTATTGGCAACAATAAAGTTCATATGTGTTACACATTAATTAGCACATTACTATTATTATGATTAATAACTAACGCAATATGTGTCTGCTGAAGGCAGATCTTACTACTCACTACACATATTGAGAAAGTGTCTACCTATTTGTGGATCCACTGATTAAATCACCATTTCTTTGTTCAGTGCTTTGAACTAATGAAATATGGAATTGCTATTTACTTAACTGAAATTTCAGAAGATGAAGCAATTTTAGGAAAACTTATATTTTGCCTTTTTAAGTTCAAAAAATAAATGAACAGCATGTGAAATAAGGGTTGATATTGCTCTTAGAAAGCCAAACATCCTAATTGTCGTGCTAGAAACCTCATCCAACTACTGAAGGATCTGGATGCAGAGGTCCATGACTAGGCCCTGGGTGGATCTCTACGAGTCCAATTAGCGAGAATGAGGAGGGTTTATATGAGCGAGAATTGTTGAGACCAAGGTTGGATAAAGCACAGGGACAAATAGCCAAATGAATGGAAACACATGAACTATGAACCAATGGCTGAGGGGTCCCCACTGGATCAGGCCCTCTGAATGGGTGAGACAGTTGATTGGCTTGATCTGTTTGGGAGGCATCCAGGCAGTGGGACCGGGTCCTGTGCTCATTGCATGAGTTGGCTGTTTGAAACCTGGGGCCTATGCAGGATTGCTTGGCTCGGCCTGGGAGGAGGGGACTGGACCTACCTGGACTGAGTCTACCAGGTTGAACTCAGTCTGTGGGGAAGGCTTTGCCCTGGAGGAGATGGGAATGGGGGGTGCTGGGGGGAAGGTGAGGGGGACGGGAGGGGGGATAACAAGGGAATCCGTGACTGATATGTAGAACTGAATTGTATTGCAAAATAAAAAAAAAAGAATAAATAAACTCAAAAAAAAGAAAGCAATTAAATAAAGTCATAAAGAGTTTCCATAGTATTCTAACCCTGTCATAACTTTCTCTACTAGAGTGGCAACTTATCCAAAATTATTGGCTAGAAAAACCATGTTTTCGAAACTTTTGCAGAATCCCTTCTCTAATTTTTATATGACTTTTCTTGGACTTTACTGAGATATGAAACACCTGTTTGAGAAGGGTCTTTGAACCTGACAGCTCTGAAGGGTTACCTAGATACCCTTCATAGCATCATCCCTTTCAATGGCTAGCATTGACACCAAGCTGTGTATCAGTGACAGCTTGTGTATTCAATCAAATCCTAATGTTTTTCTGGAACAAAGAAAACTGTATTATCAATAACCTCCATGAGCCTCCCACAGAGCTTCACTCTGAGAAAGCTTCAAATATAGTGTATAATATTAGCAAAAGAAGAAATGAACACGTCAATCAACCAGTAGTAGAAGCTTTACTGCTCTGGTGAAGAGAACACAACCAATTCATTTCCTTTCTTTTGGAAAAAGTGTTATAATAATTTAGTATCAGAATCATTTGAATGTATAATTCAGTGTTATTAAATAAAACATTCGGTAACCACTACTATTAACAACATCCAGAAAATTTCATCTTACAAAACTGAAAATCCATCCATACAAAATAATTCCTAGTTTTTTTTCCCAGCTCCTGAAAGCTACCATGTCACTTTCTGGCTCTGTGAATTTTACTTTCCACTCCTTGGCATATGCACAAAGGAGTCACCATCCTATTCCACAGATAATTTGCTCAACCATGTTTACTGGCACTCTAATCACAATGGCTAGCAAAAGGAAACAACATAATGTCCTTCAGCTGACAAATAGATGAAGACAATGTACAATGCATACGCTATTAAATACTATTCATCTATAAAGAACACTGAAGTTATGAAATTTGCAGGTAAATGGATAGAAATAGACAGGATTATATCTAATAAGGTAGTCCAGATACAGAAATACAAACACAGTATTTTCATTCTCAGGTGGGAGTATAAAACTTAAAATAATTACAGAAACCAAGAAAGTGAAAGATACCATGGTGGCAGGAAGCTCTAGAAAGTGAAAAAATCAGAATACAGATTATGTGAATTTGGAACTGAAAAACAGGGGAACATCAATTTGAGAGGATGGAAGAACAGTACAGAAAGAGAATGATAAATAAAACTGTTTGGAAAAGCCATAGGATGCATATTATTTCATATTGACCTAAATTTACATATAATACATATAAGTACACACATATATATATGAATTTATATATATATATAAAATTCTGGATCTGTATCTGGAACTGATCAAATGCCTTTTCACTAAGGACTAGCAAAGGATCAAATAAATTAAGAATTCAAACCAGATTTGAAGCAAAGTATAATAGTGGTATTCACATCTTGGGTGTAGCCAACAGATGTCGAATTGGATTTAAGGCCCACTCAATAGGAAGAAATTCTTGTCTGATACTGAAAACCTGTGAATAGTGAGGTCACAGATGTTAGAACAACACTTACTGCTACCACCACTTTATTAAACCCACATATTCTTAATTTATTCTTTTACCCGTGGATAAGCTCTTATCCTTCATTAAAGAAGTTTTTCTTACAGCAAATGGAAACCACTACAAAAAACTGCAATTGATCAAAATGCAGAAAAAAAAACTGATCGTGAATATATACACACTACAACACTCAAACATAAGGCACAGGTAAAATCACAGAAGAGGGCTCAGAAAAAATATTATGAGCCAGAGGAACAGGAAGTCTGCCATGAAATTGTTCCTTCTAGGTAGGAAAAGAAAGCTATACCATGAAATCTCAACAATATCATTGCCTAAACAAGACATGAACAGGACAACACCAATTGACAAGCAAATGTGGATGGGGGAAAATCTCACCTGGCCCCACCCTGAGATTTATAGTCAGTTAGAAACTGCAGAGAAAAGTAGATAAGCCCATTGATTTGTTACCCAATATCAACTCTTCATCTCTAAAACCATATGAATACAAACAAAATTAAATTAAATGGACTCTGAAGGTTTTAATTTTCCTTTCAAATTATTTCTTATTCTGTAAACTTTCTACCCCATACCTTTATTTAATGTATTCTCTAGTTCTAAAAGATTTTGTTTTAATTTATTTTTAATTCTGTTTTTTCATTCGATATATATTTTTTATTTTATTTTATAATTTAATTTAATTTTACATATCAGTCACCGATTCCCTTATTCTCTCCCCCCTGCACCCCCACCCCCGCCTTTCCCCCAGCCCACCCCCCATTCCCATCTCCTCCAGGGCAAAGACTCCCCTGAGGATTGAGTTCAACCTGGTAGATTTAGTTCAGGCAGGTCTAGTCCCCTCCTCCCAGGCTGAGCCAAGTGTCCCTGTATAAGCCCCAGGTTTCAAACAGCCAGCTCATGCACTGAGTTCAGGTCCTGGTCCCACTGCCTGGATGCCTCCCAAACAGTTCAAGCTAATCAACTGTCTAACTTATCCAGAGGGCCGGATCCAGTTGGGAACTCCTTAGCTATTGGTTCATAGTTCATGTGTTTCCATTCATTTGGCTTATTTGTCGCTGTGCTTTATCCAACCTTGGTCTCAACAATTCTCGCTCATACAAACCTCCACTTTCTTGCCAATTGGACTCCTGGAGCTCCACCTGGGGCCTGGCCGTGGATCTCTGCATCAGGTTCCCTCAGTCATTGAATGGGGTTTCTAGTACGACAATTAGGGTGTTTGGCCATCCTATCAGAGACAGCCCGAATTGACCATTCGATATATTTTTATCAGATTCTTTCTCTTCCTCAAATTACTCCCAGATCCTATCCATCTTCCTTCTTTCCTTCCTTCCTTCCTTCCTTCCTTCCTTCCTTCCTTCCTTCCTTCCTTCCTTCCTTCCTCCCTCCCTCCCTCCCTCTCTCTCTTTCTTTCTTTCTTTCTTTCTTTCTCTCAAAGCAAAACAAAATAAACAAAAATCAAAACAAAGAAAATCTAGTAAGACAAATAATTGAAAAGAAAACCAAAAAAACAAAAATTAACAAACAAAAAGTATCTTAACTAAACAAAAATTAACTAAAAGGCCACAAAATATATGAAGTTTGTTTTGTGTTGGACATCTACTCCTGGATATGAGATCTGCCCTGGAGTAGGGTTCATATACCCAGTGACACTCCATTAGAGAAAGGAGATTTTCACTTTCCCCACAGGCATCAATTGAAAATACCTTCTTGAGTAAAGGTGGAAATTTGTGTTCTCTTCTACATCTCAATGGTGGGATTTTGTCTGGTTTGAAGATCTCTGAAGGTCTTACGGATGCTGTCAAAATTTCTTGTTAGTTTAACAGATATTAGGCTTCTTTGTTTCCAGATTTTTCTTTTTTTCTTTATTTTTCAAGTATGGACTTCTGCCTGATATGTTCAGCAACAGTGGTGAAAGTGGGCATCCATGTTATATTTCAGATGTTTGAGAAAAAGAATTTTTTTGTTTGAGTTGAATACAATATTCACTTTAAACATTTTGTAAATAACATAGATTGAAGGTAGTTCTTTTCTATTCCTCATTTATTTAGTTTTATATAATTTGATAAAAAGCAAGGAAGAGTATATGAGAATCTTTAAAAGGGAGGAAACAATAGGCATAATAGATATAATTATATTATAACCTCAAAAATAAAACTAATTATAAATTATAACAAATTTTACTTTATCTACTGAGATAATCCTTTGTTTACTAGTTTAATATATCCTTATATTTATTTTCACATTTCAGTAACTGATCTAATCTAGTAATAGTTACAAAAGCTTTTAATCTGCTATTAGGTTTTGTTGGTGACGATTGCCAAAATTTTGTTGAAGTTTGGGCATCTGTATTTCTCAGAAATTTTTGTCTATAGATTTCTTTTTTTCCAGTACATTTATGTAATTTTGCTACCAGTACAAGGCTAGCTTCAACATCAGTTTGGAAATGTTCCTTCATCCTCAAATTTTTGTATCATAACTGATATTCTTCTTTAAATAAGTGATTGGATTTTCCTATAAAGCCATGTAATTCTAGGAGTTACTTTTTGGGAATTTTATTTTGCTCATTAACTTTTTATTACTAGTTATTCACTGTTCAAACATTTATTTTATCGTGTGATTTTCAATGGTGAATCTTTTTATTTTAACTCTTTGTCTACTTTATTGTTGAAACACATAAAACTGGTAGAAAATATTAGCACTTAAAGGTTGGGTGCTTCACTGGTGTGCCATAAATGTGAGTGAGAAAATGGAACCATCTCAAGAATATTTCCCTAGTCACCCCTAAAAATGAGCTAATAGGTGTCATAATCTGTGTCGTGAATGATTTCATTTTCTTTTACTTCTTTTTTTTTTCTCCTCTCATATATTACATCCAGACCACAGTTTCCCACACTCCCCTGCCTCCAGTCTCTTCCCTTCATGTTCTTTCTCCTTCAGATCCACCTCCACTCTATCTCCCCTCAGAGAAGAGCAGACCTCCCAGGGACATCAACCAAATGTGATAACAAGCTACAATAATAAAAGGCATACACCACCACATCAAAGCTGGACAACACAACCCAATAGGAGGAAAAAGGTCCCATAAGCAGTCAAAAGAGCCAATGGTAGGAATCCCACAAGACCACCAAGGTATTCAGCTATAACATATATACAGAGGACATAGGTCAGATCCTACAGGCTCCCTGTTCTCTGTGAGTCCATATGAGTCTGTGGGGCACGTTCTCCTGGTATCCCTGACCTCTCTGGTTCCTCTCATTCTTTCTCCCCCTCCCCTACCAGAGGACTCCTAGAGCTCTGACTAATGTTTGGCTGTGGGACTCTGCAACTGCTCCCATCAGTTGCTGGATGAAGTCTCTCTGGTTTCTTTGATGACAGTTCTGCTAGGCTCTGCTCCCAATACACACTGAGGGTAGAACAAACTGTAGGTTGAAGGTTTTGTGGCTGAGTTAGTGTCCCAGTCACTTCACTTGAGGCCTTGTCTGGTTACAGAAGATGGTTAATCCAGCTTCCGTGTCCCCCATTACTAGGAGTCTTTGCTCAGATTACTCTCATAGATTCCATGGTGTTTCTATTGCACTAGATTTCTACCTTGTCTCACAAAGGCCCCCAAATTCCAGTTAATTTTCCTAGTATTTTCTTGCACCCTACCAGGAGCTGATCCTTCCATTCTTACTCCCACTCACTCCCAGTCCATGTCCAAGATTTATTCTATTTCCCCTTCCCAGAGATATCCTTGTGTCCCCCATTAAACCCTCCTTGTTACTTAGCCTCTCTGGGTCTGTGGACCATAGCATGATTATCTTTTATTTTATAGCTAATAACCACCTATAAGTGAGTACATACCGTGTTTGTCTTTCTGGGTCTGGGTTTCCTCATATATGATGATTTTTTTCTAGTTCCATCCATTTGCCTGCAAACTTCGAGATGTCATTTTTTTAAAAAGATGAGTAATACTCCATTGTGTAAATGTACCACATTTTCTTTGTTCCCTTTCTTTTGTGGTACATCTAGTTTGCTTCCAGGTTCTGACTGTTATGAATAAAACTCCTATGAACATAGTTTAGCAAGTGTCCTTGTGGTATAATTGAATACCCTTTGGATATGTGCCCAGGAGTGGTATAGCTAGCTGGGTCTTGAGGTAGATTGATTCCCAATTTTCTGAGGAAATATCATATTGATTTCCAAAGAGGCTGTATAAGTTTACACTCCCATCAGCAGTGGAGGAGTGTTCCCCTTGCTTCACATTCTTGCCAGCATGAGCTGTTCCTTGTGTTTTTATTTTAGCCCTTTTGACATGTGTAAGATGGAATCTCAGTGTTGTTTTGATTTGCACTTTCTTGATGGCTACAGATGTTAAACATTTTTGAGTGTTCCTTGGCCACTTGGGATTCCTCTGTTGAGAATTCTCTGTTTAGATCTATACCCATTTTATATTGGATTATTTAGTTTGTTGATGTCTTGTTTCTTGAGTTCTTTATATATTTTGGAGATCAGCCCTCTATCAGATGTGGAGTTAGTGAAATTCTTTTCCCTTTCTGTAGGCTGGTGTTTTGTCCTACTGATTGAGTCCTTTGCCTTACAGAAGATTTTCAGTTTTGTGGGGTCCCACTTATTCATTGTTGATCTTCGTGCTTGTATTAATGGTGTTCTGTTCAGTGAGTTGTCTCCTGTGCCAATGCATTGAAGGCTATTTAGCATTTTCTCTTCTATCAGGTCCAGTGTATCTGGTTTTATGTTGATGTCTGATCTACTTTGACTTGAGTTTTGTGCATGGCAATAGATATAAATCTATTTGCATTCTTCTCTCAGAGATCAGGCCTCATTTTTCATTTCCTGAGACTTGAGCAAGCAATTTCTGGGAGGGCCATGAACAAAAGACATAGTCCTTGCAGTAGCTCCCTTTCTTCATGTACTCTGAATTTGGCAATGTTCCTTCCATTTCTGTTTTGTGGAATAATTTAAGAAGTATTGGTATTAGTTCTTTTTTCAAAGAATTCTGCCCTAAACACATCTGTTCCTGGGCTTTTTTGTTGTTGTTCAGAGATTTTTAATAACATCTATTTCCTTAGGGTTTATAAGTCTATTTAAAGTGTTTAGGTGCTGTTGATTTAACTTTATTAAGTGGTATCTATTGGGAAAGTTGTCCATTTCTTTTAAGACTTCCAATTTTGTGGAGTACAGGTTTTAGAAGTATGACCTAAAGATTCTTTGGATTTCCTTTGTGTCTGTTGTTAAGTCCCCTTTTTGTTTCAGATTTTATTGATTTGGAAATTTTTTTCTCTGCCTTTTAGTTAGTTTCAATAAGCGTTGGTCCATCTTGTTAATTTTCTCAAAGAACCAAATCTTTGCTATATTGATTCTTTGCTTTGTTCTCTTTGTTTCTGTTTTATTGATTTCAACCCTGAGTTTAATTATTTCCTGTCATCTACTCTTCCTGGATGAGATTGCTCCTTTTTGTTCTAGACCTTTCATGTGTGCTGTTAATTTGTTAGTATAAGATTTCTCCAATTTCTTTATGAAGGCTATGAACTTTCTTCTTATCACTACTTTCATTGTATTCCATAAGTTTGGTTATGTTGTGTATTTGTTTTCATTGAATTCTAGGAAGTGTTTAATTTCTTTATTTGTTCCTTGACCCAGTGGTAACTCAGTAGAGAGTTGTTTTCATGAGTTTGTAGGCTTTCTGTTGTTTTTGTTGTTGTTGAAATTCAGCTTTAATCCATGGTGGTCTGATAAGATAGAGGGTTTTTTTTCCAATTTTTTATATCTGTTGAGACTTGCTTCGTGGCCAAGTATATAGTCAGTTTTGGAGAAGGTTCCATGCAGTACTGAGAAGAAGGTGCATTCTTTTGTTTGGGGGTGAAATGTTCTGTAGATGTCTGTTATGTTCATTTTATTCATAATGCCTGTTAGTTCCATTAGTTCTGTTTACCTTTTGCCTGAATGACCTATCCAATGGTGCGAGTGTGGTATTGAAGTCTCCCATTACTAATGTATGGCATTCAATGTGTGATTTAAGCTTTAGTAATGTTTCTTTTAAAAAAAGTGGGGGCCCTTGCATTTGGAGCATAGATGTTAAGAACTGAAACATTATTTTGGTGTATTTTTCATTTGATGAGTTTGAAATATCCTTCTCCATCTCTTTTGATTAATTTTGGTTTGAAATCTATTTTGTTAGATATTAGAACAGTTTTACAGGGTTGTTTCTTGTGTTCACTTGCTTGGAAAATCATTTTCAACACTTTACTCTGAGGTAATGTCTACCTTTGTTGTTGAGGTGTGTTTCTTGTATGCAGCAGAAGGAAAGATCCTGTTTTTGTATCCATTCTGTTAGCCTATGTCTTTTTATTGGGGGAATTTAGTCCCCCAATAAAATCCCAATATCAATGAAATTGAGTCCAATGATATTGAGAGATATAATGGCAAATGATTGTTATTTTCTGTTATTTTGTTGTTGCTGTCGGCAGTGATACTGTGTGTGTATGTATGTGTTTATGTATGTGTGTCCCTTCTTTGGGTTATGCTGGTATTAGTTTATTTATTGCTGATATTTTTGTGGGTGTTGTTAACTTAATTGCATAGGAGTTTTCTCTCTGGTACCTTTTGTAGGACTGGATTTGTAGATAGATGTTATTTAAATTTGATTATTTTATGAAATATCATTTCTCCATTTATAGTGATTGATAATTTTGCTTAATATACCTTCTGAGCTGGTATCCATGTTCTCTTAAAGTTTGCAAGGTACCTGTCCAGAGCCTTCTGGGTTTTAGAGTCTCAATTAAGATGTTAAGTATAATTCTAATAGGTCTTCCTTTATATGTTACTTGGCCTTTTCCCCTTGCAGCTATGAATATTCTTTCTTTGTTCTGTACATTTAGTGTTTTGATTATTATGTGTCAGGGGGACTGTCTTTTGTGGCTCAATCTATTTGGTGTTCTGTAACCTTCTTGTACCTTTATAGGCATGTCCTTCTTTAGGTTAGGAAAATTTTCTTGTATGGTTTTGTTGAACATATTTTCTTGGCCTTTTTTTTTTGCTGGGATTCTTCTCCTTCTATTCCTATTATTCTTATGTTTGGTCTTTTCATAGTGTCCTAGATTTCCTGGACATTTTGTGTTAGGATTTTTTTTTATTAGATTTAACATTTCCTTTGACCAATGAATCTATTTCTTCCATTGTATCTTCTATGCCTGAAATTCTCTCTTCGAACTCTTGTATTCTGTTGGTGATATTTGCATCTGTAGTTCCAGTTTGCTTACCCAGATTTTACATTTCCAAAATTCCCTCAGTTTGTGTTTTCTTTATTGCTTCTATTTCCAATTTCAGATATTAAACAGTTTCTTTCAACTTTTTTTTTCCTTGTATTTTTTGGCATTCTTTAAGGGATTTATTGATTTCCTCCATTTTTTGTTTGTCTTTTCCTTGATATCTTTAAGGGATTTCTTTTCATTTCTTCTTTAAGGACATCTATGATCTTCATAAAGTTGATGTAAGGTCATTTTCTTGTTCTTCAGTTGTGCTGTACTATTTGGATCTTGCTGTCAAAGGATAGCTGGGCTCTGGCTATCATTGACTGTGTTCTTACAGTTGTGTTTAGGCATCTGAGTTTGGGTTGATTATAGGTCTAGGTGCTGATTTCTGAGTTGGTATTTGATGGGTATTTTGTTCTTTGGCTTCTGTTTCCTCTTTGGTCTTCTACTCTTTCTAGCTGGGGTTTCCCATGGCTGGCATGACCTCTGATTATAGGGGTGTCTCTGTCCAAGTTGGAGGCTGACCTTATGAAGGCTGGCCTTATGAAGGCTAGCTTGGCCTTTGGTCTCTGCCTGAGTTGGGGGTGGGATACTGTGATGAGAAAAGGAATGGGGTTTGGGGATACTGAGTGAGTGCAGGAGGTACATTGGTGGTCTACCTCTCTGTGGTTCTGGCAGCAGGTATGGTGTCTGGTCCAGCAGGGACTCTCTGTCTGAGTGCCTCTGTCTGTTTTTCTGACTTTTTTGGCCTGCACCTGCTCTTCAAACTGCTGAAGCCTACACAGTTCTTCAAAAAGGCATGTGGCACAGCCATCTCCTAAGGGAATGGTGAAAGTCAAGAAAATGGCATTCCTGTGTGGGGATATTTTAATTGTGATGAAATGTGATTTTATTTGTATGCTAATAAATAAAATTTGCCTGGAGATCAGAGGTCACATAGCGAGGTGACATAGCAAGCTATAAGCAGAAGTCCAGTGGTGGTAGCACAGGCCCTTAATCCAATCACATGGCAGGCAGAGTCTCTGTGTAGTCAAGGACACAGCCAGCATGGTGACACGAGCTTTTAATCCCAGTACCAACCATACAGACCTGAAGGTCTGCATAGACAGGCAGTGACGAGGAAATCATGTGGTTGGGTTTAGAGCCAATGAGAAGGCAGAACAGAAAGGCAATAAAAACACAGGTTACACAGGAAGAAACTCTCTCTGGGGAAGCAATGGTAGTGAGGTGGTAAGATAAAGTAGTCGTGACTCTTTGCTAGTTCTCTGATCTCTTTGGCTATTACCTCTGTATATGACTCTATGTTTTTTATTTAATAAGACTGTATAGAAATTTGTCTACATTCCTGCTTGACAAAGTTCTAGCAAAGCTGAGCCGCATGCTACAATTGTTGACTCGATGCCCTTTATTTTCAGTTTGAATCTCTGCATGTTACACTCTTGGGAGGCTATTAGCATAATGATTCACCCATGTCTTTTCTGAGAAAATTGTTTCTGTATCCCCCTGAAGAAGTCTTGAATGTACTACCCCCTGCTTTCAGGGAAGTAACCCTAGTTGACCCTATTTGGGAGTCTTCCCTGTGCCTTGAAGATTGTTATGTGCCCCTATGCAAACTCAAGAACAAAATCGTAGCAGGAATCTTAAATAGTCTTATTAATAAAATCAAACCTGAGGCCAGTTATTGGGGTGAATGCTGGAAGATCAGAGAAGCAGAAAAAGCCACAGCTACCTCATCTCGCCAGTTCCTCAGCTGATCCTGTTTCCTCAGACTGGAAGCCTCTGAGTCCTCATCCAAATGGGTCTCAGCTGAACTGCTACTCAAAAGTCTAAAAGCTTAACCAGCCAAATGCTTCTAGTTTCTGGTCTTCACACGTTATATATCTTTCTGCTTTCTGCCATCACTCCCTGCGATTAAAGGTTCACTTTCTGGGATTAAAGGCGTGAGTCACCATGCTTGGCTGTATCTTTGAACACACAGAGATCCAGGTAGATATCTGTCTCTGGAATGCTAGGATTAAAGGTGTGTGCTACCACTGCCTGACCTCTATGTTTAATATTGTGGCTGTTCTGTCTCTGACCCCAGATAAGTTTATTAGAGTGCACAATATTTCAGGGAACACAATACCACCACAGAACCCTGTGAATTCAGAAGAGGCTGACAAGGTTCAGCAGGAAAGGAGAATTGGCAGCGGACCAGAGAACAGAACTCCATTTACAGTATATTTAAAATTTCTTAGAAACATAATCTACAAGATAGAGGATCATATATACTAAGACTCTAAAAAGAATTCAGCAATAAGAGCTAGATGACTAGGATAATATAACAGCATCTATAGGTGGTATAAGATGTAATGATACAGAAGAATTTACAAAGTGTAAGGTACTAATATTTGTCATTCCTTAAAAGATTGATTTACATCAGGCTGCTGTGATGTTACCCAATTTAGAAACAAAAAAAAATATTTTATTTGGCAAATTCTTATAAGATTATAAATACAAATGTTATAAAGAATTGAATGACAGCTACAATGGTTTCTAAGCTTGAGAAAGTTCTCAGGCTTAGGCTAATTTGCAAGTAATATGATTGACCATCAAAAGTTAATAATATACTGCTTAAAGCATGATGATTCACCTGGACTGACTCAAATATTATCTAAAACATCTTGAAACTGCAAACTGCTGCCAGCCTGAGAACAGGCTGTTACATTATGCTTGCTTAAGCTGAAATGATCTGCAGAATTCTAGGAATAAGGATATGGGATTGATAATAAAATCTATTCTATCTGTATTTAACCTGTAACCCATGCATGCTTGAGAAGTATGCCTGGGACAAAATTGTATAATCTGTATCTCTTGAGATAATCATGAATGTCTTTAAAATCTTTATAAAGAAATTTTCTGGTTGCTAGTCAGTCATATTTGCAAAGTCTCCCCATCCAGGGGTCAGACTGACTTTCCCCTCACCTGATTCTTACATCCTCTCTGGAACCTGTTCACTGCAGACATGGTCTACTCCTGAATAGCAGAAGTCAGCTCAGAGTTGAGGCTAGGGGCAGCAGTAGGGGATAGTGGGATAGCAGGGTCAGTGTAATGGGTCTTTGGAAACAGAACCTAGGGAGAGAGGGGCAGCTTAGTTG
Source organism: Peromyscus californicus insignis (assembly GCF_007827085.1). Taxonomy (NCBI): domain Eukaryota; kingdom Metazoa; phylum Chordata; class Mammalia; order Rodentia; family Cricetidae; genus Peromyscus; species Peromyscus californicus. Next base: position 69,773,364 of record NW_026294391.1, on the reverse strand, counting down.
GCAGGTGGGTCACTCACCAGTTTTTCTCTCATGTGTGAATCTTGACAAATCATAAATTGCAAGGAATTTGTTTATTACATTTAAGTTATCCCATTTGTTGGTATGCAACTATTCTTAGTATGATCTATTTATCTGATTATCTCATTTCTAGAAAAAAAATTAACTGCTGCAATGTCACAACTTGACAGTACTGATTTTATTTGTGCTTCTTTTACTCAGTAAAATGTAGTTTAAAGCTTGTCAATTTTGTTGATATTGTATACCTAAATATTTACTTCTATGATTTTTTCTGTCATTTTTACCCTTTCTACTTTTCTTTATGACTCTCCTTTATGGTTTATCATCTTTTTAATTGATTAGTTCTGGGTTTGATTTATTCTTCGCTCTTTCCTACAAGTGTAAGTTTACATTGATGGGTTGAAGTATATTTTAGTATAAGCATTTATATGTCAGTTTACAAGCAAGGCAAGTACTATATAGTATTGGGCTAAACCCAAGCCCAGTATAATTTTTAAATAAAAATAATGTTTAAGTTTATGATCTATGCATATATAATCAAAAGACTAATAAAATTAATAAGTGTCCATATTAACTCATCTACATAGTATTTTTGTGAGGAAGATGTTACAAACGTTTTCATTTAGAAAATTTTAAATGCCTGAATACAGTTAATAGTCTTGTTCACTATATGGTATAATAGATGACTTATTCACACAGTTTAACTCATTTTTTAAAACTTTTCTCTGCTTCCTCATTCTCCCAACCTACTCCCAGCATCTAATAACTACTATTCTACACTCGATGTCTGTGAAATTTTTTTGACTCAATATATATATATAATGAGATCCTTTAACATGTGTTGTTTAGTGCCTGAATTGTTACACTAAACACACATGTTTTTCCCTCTTATATTTCGGAAGATAAAACATTTCTTATTTCCTTTGTGATTTCTTCCTTAAGGTTTATTGTAAGACTTGTTATTTATTAAAATTCCTTTTGTGGCTAAGACATGGTTCATCACAGAAGAATATATATGCCTTTTAGGTAGATTAAAATTAAAAACAGTCTTATTTGGTATACATTATTTCCAATTGAACTATAGTCTTTTTCAAGTACTCTATTGATCAGTTTACATACTTTTTCTGTATGCTAGGAAGGATACAGATTAGGATTATGGAATTTAACTGAAATTATGTGTATTTCTCTTTTTTATACTTTCATGGAACATATTTGTCCATTGTTCTTTTTGCAGTTCATGTATTAATCATTTTTAAAATTATTCTCACAGACTGTTATAGTTAGACCCAATTATTTTATCCATTCTGACTGTTCATGTCTTTTCTTTGGAGATCTTAATGCATTATTCTTTCAATTAATTACTAGTGGAGGACTTTATTAATATTTTGAATTTTAGTTTCTATTTTCTCATAGTTTATTTTTTCTTCTTTTTCTGCTTCTTTATTTTAGCTTTATTTTATATCAAGGTATTTACACTGTCATTTTATTCCTACTTATATGCACTTTATTTTTATTGGTTCCAATGGGATATAACATCCTAAATTTGTAAAAATACCTTAAATAGATAATACCTTGCTATACTTTAAATATAGCGTACACCCAATAAGAGTAACATTGAAATTTGACTCCTATGTGTTGGTGTGGAGAAGTGGTAGGATCTTTAAGAGATAACTAATTAGGTCATAAAAGCAATGATATCATGCAAGAATTCTTGTAGTCTGTATAAGGATATAATAAAACAGTACCTATATCAGATTTTTCATACATTCTCCTTGCTTTCTACATTGACTCTCAGATTTGGGTGCCTGTTAGAGATTTAAGTTTGAAAACAATCAATTTGTTGTTGTTGTTTTGAAACCAGCCAGTCTGTATCTTTCAATTGGTGTGGTCAGAACATTTGCCTTTGAAGTGATTACTGAGTTTTTTTTTTTTTCCCCACTTTTGGTTTCTGAAGGTTGTTCTGTTTGGATTATTACTGTTTCTTTGCTCTCTTGACTATTCATGTTAGGGGTTTGCTGAATTACTGTGTTAAACATGGTAGGTTCTTTTACAGATCTCTTATGTTCATCTATTTCTGTCATGAAACATATCCTTTCCTGTACACTCGTGGATGAAACTATCTTCCCCTGAGTATGTCATCCCTTCAAGAATGTTCTGCAGTACTGGGTTGATAGACATAATTGCCTTCATCCATACTTAGCTTGAAATGTTCTCATTGCTTCATTAGTTGGAAGAGAGAATTTTACTAGGTATAGCAGTCTTAGGTGATGGTTATTTGATTTCAAGACATGAAATATATAATTTTATGCTTTCCTGACTTTTAAGGTTGATGATGAAATATCTGATGTTGTTCTTGTATAAAATGAGGATTTGGCCACTGCAAAGTATGGTTTAGAGGTTTTTATTATAGATATGAGGGAGAGTACAGCCAGAAGGATCTGGAAGAGTCAAGAGCAGTCAAGAAAAAGTAGTAGACTAAACATAACCAGCAGACTGAACAACTCCATGAGAGGAGAGAGAGAGGGAAACAGCAGGATAGGAGGACCAAGACAGAGGGCCAAAAGAGGGGGAGCCAAGAGCTACTAAACAAGCCAAGAGAGCACATGGCCAAAATGTCAGGGTTATATATGAATGAGAAGCTGGGGGAAGGAAAGTCCATGAGCTGGAGAGTTTAGGGTAGGAGGTGGATAAAGGAGCTGAGAGGACCCAGGAGGCCAGTATAGACTTTGTAACAGGTACTTCACTTGTGATGGTGAGAGTCTGGAAGTCAGCATGAGCTTTGGTATTCTAATAGGCACCACAGCTAGCTAATTGTCCTCAGTTTCTTTTGAATCTTACAGTTCAGAAATTTATAACTTTGTATGTGAGTTGGTGTTTCCTCCCTTGTAGCTTTTAATATTGTATCTTTGCTTTGGAGTTTATTTTATAGTGTGTGTGTGTGTGTGTGTGTGTGTGTGTGTGTGTGTGTGTGTGTGTGCGCATGCGGACTCCTGCCATGGTGTGCATGTGGAGGTCAGAGGACATCTTGCTGTAGCTAGTTCTCACCTTCTACCTGAACATTGAACTCAGGTTGTTGGAGTTAGCAGCAAATGCCTTTACCCACTAATCTTACATAGCTTTCTTATACAGCACAGGAAATGGTGTTGCATAGAGTGGACTTTACCTTCCTATATCAATTAAGATAATCAAGACAACACCCCACCAACATCTTTACAGGCCAATCTGATCTGCACAGTTATTCAACTGAGACCCCCTTCTTAGGTAACTATAGACTGTTTCAAGAGGACAGCTAATGATAACTTGGACAGGGAAATGCAGTTTATAGGTTTTTCAGCATAAATGGTATTAATATTTAAATAGTGAGGTGAGGAAGGAATAAGTAAGAGGAAAAGAGAAGGGATAAAATAAGAATCAGAAGAAAAGAAATTTGGGTTGGAGGTATTAAAAGCAGTGAAACAATGCTGTGGAAATAGGTTAAGAGAAAAACCCAGGAAGGCAGGAAAGCATTTCTCAGAGAGATACAGGCCAAACCACAATAACTAAAGTACCAAAGTATAAATCTTAAAAAGTTTATTTTTGAAAGAAATAACCAAAATAATAACACACAATAAGGGGAAATAGATGGTATTGTGCTTTCAACTTACATTTATCCTTACTGAGGAAGATACAGTTCCCCTCTTTCCTCTTATTACCTTTTTTAATCAGTCTCCACAGGGACTAGGAACACCGGTAGTCTTCAGCAATCCAAACCTGTTAAGCCAGTGTGTTCTAAAGGAGAAAGATTTCAGTGGTCAAAGGGCACTTTCTATTCAATCCTCTGCTGCGATGCCCTAGATCCCCAGATTAAAATCTTATCTCTGGAACTTTGGAGATCAACCTTTATCTGCTAGGCTCTTTATGAATAAAGCTCTGAGGGAGTGTGGGAGGCCCACCTATTTGTACTTCTCTCTCTCTCTCTCTCTCTCTCTCTCTCTCTCTCTCTCTCTCTCTCTCTCACACACACACACACACACACACACACACACACACACAAAGAGTTCTAATGGACTTTTCAATTCAGTTATTACATCTTTCACCCGGTCTTAGATAAACTTCCATTGCTGTGATAAACAGCAAGACTAAAAGCATCTTGGGAAGGAAAGGGTGTGTTTCAGCTTACAAGTTCTCAAGTCACACATTGCATTACTAAGGGAAGTTTAGGCAGAAACCTGGTGACAGGAATTAAAAAAAACAGAAACCAGGAAGGAATGCTGCTTACAGGCTTGTTCCTCCTTAGTCTGTTCTTATATACCTCAAGAAACCTGCCCAGGACTCATAGTTCTCACAGGGGCCTCCTGGACACTCCCACAGCAATCATTAATCAAGAAAATACACCATAGGCTTGTCTGCATGCAAATCTTATGAGAATGTTTTCTCAATTGAGGTCATCTCTTAGATGACTCTAGCTTCTGGTAAGTTGACAAATAAGCTAAGGAACACACAGACCCAAAAATAAGTTTTGTACTTTCTATCATTTTACCTTTTTCTTGATAGTTTCATTTTTTCATATATAATTTTTTTATTTCCTTTACTCTCCATATCAATGTTGTTTTTCATACAAATCAATTTATCTAGAATAGTTTAATCATCCTGTTCAGCAGATGCAAAGTCCATGTTCCTTAGTGGTTAGTTTCTGATACATTTTATCACATCAGATGGATTATGATTCTCTGTTTTTCATATGTTTTCTGATCTTTTGTTCAAAACTGAACAATTGAAAATATTTTTGCACTTCCAAATCTTTGTGAGCTACGTCTGAACAGCTGTGTAGTTATATCTATATGTAGTTAGATCAGTTTGAATTTCTTATATTTTTATTTCTATGTACTTTTCTTATGCCAGGGTTGTATACTAGCATTTTTCCTGCTTTCTTCTTATATGCCACAAATTTTATGCCTAAATTTCCTGAAAAGTCTCTCTCCTGTTTTTTTCTTAGGTCCTCCAGTGTTCTACTGTTATTTTTCTGTGTGTAAAATCTTGTTCATGGACTCATGGGTAGGTAGTCCCACGGTAATTTTAACATTCTGTGACATAAACACAACACTCAGACTATGTCACATTCCTCATCAACACTTTGAGTCATGAAAGAGAAAACATTCTCTCAAGCAGTCCCTAGACAGTTTAGGATAATACAAAGAAGTTGTTCTTTCTGTTTTTATTCATTCCTAGGGAGAAGACAGGCCTTAGGCAACTTCCTCCCAATTTTGACAGGAATTTGAGAATATTTAACAGCTTCCATAACTTTACAACTTTTTGTATTCATTCTATATCTATTTTCATAAGTGTAAGACTGAGAAGATATTGTAATAAGCAAACATTTCTTGAACAGAACCAGAATTTCCTCTTCTTTGATTATCATTTTGTACCAAATCTACATTGTTTACTAAGGACATAAGAAATAAATCAAAGACAAATAATGACATTTATCATATGTGTTTTAAAGTTTTCTTTCTATAACATTGAATGCATGAAAAAGAGTAAGGCATTATGATTCTTCACTTGGAAATGATGTATTTTATTACTTTGAAAATCAGGATTTGATAATATACTGTATTCTGAAATAAAAACAAAAAGCTAATTAACAGAATTTGACTAAATAAAGACTTGTGTTTTGAACTGTATTAACTTGATTGTATGCATTCAGAATCTTTGTTACTAGGATTTTACATATTGCTACTAAATATTATAGCCCAGTACAGAATAAATGGTAGGTATCCTTTTCCTAAGTTGAAAGTAAGATGCATTTACATCACAAATGGAAGAACAAAATAATAAATTGAAGTAAAAATCCAGTTTCATCATATTAAGCCTGGACGCTCCAAGTGTTATCACCTTGACACACCTGGTAATATGGAAAGTCATTGGAAGAACTGTATCCATCAGATTGACCTGTGGGTGTTTCTTTGGGAAAGCATGGAAGCTAGAACATTGCTGCCCATAGGGACAAGAACATACTATGGCAGCTTGTTCAGATTGCATGGAACAGGAACCCAAGATGACAGGCAACAACCAGAATTTGGTATAACATTCCAAGTAATGGGCTACTTCAACATCTAGGCCCATGTCCCAGAGGTTTGAATTATCTCTCTAAATTGCAACAACAGTTGAGGACTAGGTACTCAAACATATGTTTCCATGAGAAACATTTCACATTTAAAGCATAACAGGCAAGAATATCTATTATTACTGATGTTACCTCATTATCCTACCCTGCTACTTGGCTACATTATTTTTGTTTCTCATTTTGTATTTAAGGTATTTAAGTTCTCTCACACTGTAATGATTAAGGAAATGTGAAGAAGAAACGCAACCTGTGAAATTACTTGTAGATCAATTTGAGTAAAATGCTGTGATAAATACAAGTGTAAATGGTGGTAAGATCCTGTTTGGATGTTTGTGGGCTAGTGTTTTCATAGTGAAAAGATGGAATGCTGCTACTGATTCACATAAACTCATATATATATATATATATATATATATATATATGTGTGTGTGTGTGTGTGTGTGTGTGTGTGTGTCTGTGTGTCTGTGTGTGTATATATGTATGTGTGTCTGCATGCATATGTATATTATAAATGCACATATGTTAGTCCTATATATCTTCATTGGAATGGCTTGGATAATAATCTATAAAATGGTAAGACCCACTTTTATAAGTTTGTTTGTCACATTTTACTATCATAGAGAGATATATGAGGTCCATGTCAATTCTACCTCAGGCCTAATAAAGTTAGAAGTAGATGGTAGATGACTAAGTGAAATCAGCTGTATTTCTGAGAAAGACTTAAGTGACATTTCTTTGTCTATATAGTCTTTTCTAATATTTCTTTTTCCCTGAAAAAATTTTGACAGTCCACTCACTAGAAACATAAGCTATTGCAAAACAAAAAGCATGTACATCAATAAATTATCAATGGCAATTCAACGGGAAAGGTATTTTCAGAATTCTTGTTCTCATGTTCCAAAGAGAAATCTACATATCTATTTTTTCCTTTAACATAGAGATACAAATAATCACTTCCGTGGTTTTAGCTTATTCATAGTATGTGAAATTACCACTCTCTAATTTCAGAAGCCTTTACCTAACCCAGAAATAAAAATGGCACCTATTAGCCGTTATTCCTCACCCTCTCTTTCTCATCAGTGTTTCTGCTTGCAATTTCCTCTTTTCAAAATTTTGATGTTTTAAGGTTTCTAAGAAAATGTTAGAGGAAAAAGGAAATAAAAACAAGACGCTTGTCACAAGGAAATTGCTAATATTTTAAGGAAGTTCTAGCATCTAGCGTTAAGAGGCCTAGAAAATTATGAGCAACATAGGGACATCTCTCTAGTACAGATAAATTAGCAGGGAGATGAATTAAAGCATCTGTTAGTTTCAAAGTGACCAACAGATAACTGAAAGGAAATATGAATCATTTGAGGTGTGAAATAAAATGCCTTCTTTCCCTGCAATCAGTGATAATATGTAACAGCTCCACCAATATTTATAACAAAAGCAAAGACAATATATCAACACTTTATCTCTTTCCCTATTTTTATTTAAGCAATTTATCTACTTATCTTGTTCCTCTCTCTCTCTCTCTCTCTCTCTCTCTCTCTCTCTCTCTCTCTCTCTCTCTCTCTCTCTCTCTCATCTCTGAGAGTGCTTGTTTCCATGGGCCACACATGTAGCTCTGAGGACACAAATTTCAAACTTTCATTCTCACCTTTAGCTATTTTTTATGCCAAGATTAGAAAAAATTTATTGTAGAGAGATTTTTCATTCAAAACATGGAAATCTGTACAACTTTGAAACATTCGTTATACACAAACTTTACAAATTTATACCAGTCCATAATTTACCAAATAAAAGATGAGTAACAAAATTCACAAAAGAAATAGTGATTTGTGGGAAATACTTTTTGTCCAATTTAGTACAAGAAAAGAAACAAATCAGACCTCAACTCTAAAAATAAGACCTTTACTCATTCTTGGAATACTACAAGCTAGCAAATGTACAGCCATGTAACTCATGTCAACAACAGTGGAGATGGTGTCCATTTGAGTCTTTTAAAAGCTTATTGACACAGTAAATTCTGGTCACTTGCTACTTTCAAAGCCCAAAACACAACACAAGTTCTGATCACTTCCCCTGCCATGCATTCTGGTTTGTCTTTATATATGTTTATACAATTAAGTACTAGGTAAAAGTTGTGATGTAAAATTTCAAGTACTACCATACTTAAAATGTTGAGCTTTGCTACTAAGCTTTTGGGAAAGTATCTTTATTGTTGTCAATGCTGCATGGTCATGTATTGAAGGCTAGCTAACCAGCAGCTTCTAGGTAAACTTTCCTGCCTCCCTTTACCACTTCATAGTAGGAGTGCTGATATTAGGTAATTGCCCTTCCTTATCTGGACTTTATGTGAATTACAGGCTTATGTGACAAGCACTTTGATCCCCTGAGGCATCTCACTAGCTACTATACCATTTGTTATTACAGATTTTACAGTAACTCAAGACCAAATACAAAGACAAATGTAGGTTTCTATTCTGAGCCATAAATTAAACCAAATCCTCATTATCCAATATATACAAATCTTTAGAATGAATATTAGAAAATAGTTATATCTTTTAAGTGTTGCGTCTTTTTAACTTTAGTAAAAATAAACATGTATACTCTGTAGTATGCATCTTATCTGACTTGACAAAAGTATATCAATAGAAGCAGTAATTAATTCCCTGAATATATTAAATAACATTATAATTTTATGTTTATGTGTTAATAATTTATAGCTTTCCTATGACAAAAATTATTTTAACTAATAAAATCTTCATAACACTCATTTTATCATATCATTTGATATGTGGCTATAATAATTTTGGGTCATGGACTTGTCAACACCTGAAGTAAACCCCAATAGAGATTGATTAAATAGGAGTGAAAGGACGTTTCTTATGGATCAAACCTACCACAATATACATAATAACTGTTTTCTAAGTTCCTTACACAAAAAGTTTGGGCTACCTTGTACTTGCTGGCCACCAACCTAGTTTGATGTTCAATAAGAAACAATGTCTTGAGAGAGTATACTGGAAAATGATGGACTGGGATTCTCACTCATCTCCTATGGCTTTCATATGTATGCACAACTTTAACCTGCACATACATGTGCATGTGTGCATGGCTATCACACACATATGCATATACACACAAAATATAAACAAACAAACAAACAACAACACACATACACACACACACACAAAAAAAAAAAAACAGTTGTCAGTAGGAATGACTGCAACAGTCTGATACATATTCACCAAAGTAAGTAAAGTTCATTTAAATCATTAAACAGAACCTGCAAGATAGCATACTGGAAATGTAAAAAAAAAATCCTTGATTCAAAAAGGGATTGTGCTGTGCCAGGCCATGCTATATACTTGATATACTACAATAAGTAAGAAACATATGATAACTGCTGGCATATACTTCCCTGTCTGTTGAAGGACATGGAAAAGAAGAAATACATAAGCAAGGATGCAAGTAAAATCATCACATGTTGTGATAAATGCTGAAATCAAAAGCAATGCTGAAACCAGGAATGACAGGAGAGGCTTACTTTAATGTAGTTGTGGGAAGATTTTTCTGAGAATGTCAGAGTTAAAATGATACCTATAGCAACAGATGTGAAAAAGCAACAAAAGGTAACATTTCTAAGATTCCAGAAATATTGACATTTAACCTTGCCAAACACTGAAACTTTTGGAGAACTCAACATTTAATTACCACATCTTTGAGTTTATAAACATGTTGTATAAACTTAATAACCATATATAATATTATATTATAGATACAGATGGATACTAAAAAGGAGAATTAACTATAGCAAATTAACATTATGCTCAAATCATACAGTTTTACTCTTGTCTATATATGCATGCAGGGGTTTATTGTACTGTGTCTGGTCTTATTTTCTTGGCATTCTAGAGAATGGGAGAAGCTTCACTTTTCTGTTCCTTGGCAATGGGAGACAGACATGACCAGCAACTTCTCCCCTCTGCTTCGATAATTCACCTTTGAATTTGGAATGTTTGGCTACAGATTTTTAATTATTGTATTTATTTTTACTCTGTAGACTAGATAGGTTTGGTACATACTGTGCAGACTAGATTGCCTTCAGATTAGTTGTAATCTTGCTGATTCTCATCAGAAGCACAAAGATCACAGGGATGAGACAAGATTCATTTCTTAATCCTTCTCATAAGTCAGGTGAAGTGGCATACATTTGTTATCCTAGGACTCAGGAAAGAGAGGCAGGAGGATTGTGACAAGGTGGAGGCCATCTTGTCTACATAGTAGGTTCTCAGTCAGCCATAAATACATTACAAGGACTTACCCCAAAGCAAAAAAAAAAAAAAAAAAAAAGTAGCAAAAATGAATTGATCGTTGTGATTAGAAAGCTTTGGCCTGAGGAAATGAGAAACACAGCACCAAGTTAATCATTTTATTCAGCTAAGGGTACATCACTTGTAATCCATTCTATCTCATTTATTTCTCTTGGTTCATTATTTTGTATCCATATTTAACACCATTTTCTTACCCCTTCCCATCAGCTATTCTAATCTGGGTAATGTTTGTCTTTGTTTCTATCAGAGACATTTTATTTTCTGCAGATTTATCTTCATTTTTATAAACATTATTCTAGGACATATCCCGTTACAAGATACAAGGTTTTACTCAGTACTTTCTTTTTTCTATTTTAATGTGAAGACAACTTTAGTTAATATGTTTGTATACAATTTTGAAAGATACCCAAATATTTACATGTAAATTGCCATAAAATGTATTTAGGCTGATTTCAGATTTAGTAACTGTCCCCCTATATATCATCTTATATAATCATGACATACTTATCAAAACTAAGAAGTTATCATTGACACAGCAATATTACCAAATTTCAGGCAAGATTTCATCAATATTTTCACTAATGCTGTGGGATGTTCTGTATGTCAGATGTGTTGCTCTGATTGGTTAATAAATAAACACTGATTGAACAGTAGCCAGGCAGGAGGAAGTATAGGTGGGACAAGGAGGAGAAGAATTCTGGGAAGTGGAAGGCTGAGTCAGAGAGACACTGCCAGCCTCCACCACGGCAAGCAGCATGTAAAGAAGATGGTAAGCCACGAGTCATGTGGCAAGGTATAGATTAATAGAAATGGGTTAATTTACGATACAAGAACAGTTAGCAAGAAGCCTGCCACTGCCATACAGTTTGTAAGCAATATAAGTCTCTGTGTTTACTTAGTTGGGTCTGCACGGCTCTGGGACTGGCAGGTGACAGAGATTGTCCTGACTGTGGGAAAGGCAGGAAAACTCTAGCTACAAATGGTACCCAATGTGTTGGCAAGATTTTCCACCTAAAACCTGAGGAAAAAAAGATTCTAAAATGGAACTAAAAACAGCTTCCTAGTTGTCTCTCTCAAGTTAGCAGCAGCCTGCCAGTTTGAGCTACTATGGTGGGTTCCTGGCGTGTGTGTTTAACCTTCAAGATGGCAGGAATGAGGAGTCTACAAGCAGCATTTTATTCTGCTACAAGGTGGATTCAGCCTTTGCTAGTAACAAAAAAAAAATGTTTCTGGGCTACATGCTGCTTTGATAGAACTGCTTCTGATAGTTGATGGTACACATAGCTCCAGACCCAGAGCTGGCCGTAAATGTACCATGCCATGTTGGGAAGCCAAGGTGGGTGGAGCCACCAGCCACAGCAGCCATTTTGGTCTTACAAGTGTGCAGTTTAAAGCAATAGGTTCACAATAAGATTCAGATGAAATAGTTTACAATGTGTGTAAAATATACGCAGGCTTAAAAGAGACAAGAAAAAGTGATATATACAGTTATATAAAAAAAAGATAGTTTTTAAAAATAAAGTTTTTAAAGAGACAATAAAGGTAATATAAAAAATAAGTCGTGTAAAGATGGATATTACACAACTCTGGATTGTGTTGTCTTTGGGATTTTTTTTTTTTTTGGTTTTTTGAGACAGGGTTTCTCTGTGTAGCTTTGCGCCTCTCCTAGAACTCACTTGGTAGCCCAGGCTGGCCTCGAACTCACAGAGATCTGCCTGGCTCTGCCTCCTGAGTGCTGGGATTAAAGGCGTGTGCCACCACCGCCCGGCCTGTCTTTGGGATTTTTAACTAAAGAGAGATATTTGATTGTAAAGGCAGCAGAGTTAAACCAGTATGTATATTTTAAAGATACCTTGACTTCAAAATTTGAATGTAAGGATACGTTGCTTTGGAAAGGAGGCTCTGCTTTTGTTTCCATAGAAAGCCAGAGGCTATGGATTTGTTCCAGATTAAGATACACCAGATATGACCAGCCAAGACTCCCTGAAAGGTCTCTGATAACACCATGGCCCAGATGATCCAACATCCAGAACAGTTTCATAGCAACTGGCTCAGACAATACAGCCTCATAGACTACTCCATAATCCTAAAATTTTCTTTATGTCCCCATAAGATATAGCACCCCACTCCAGCAGGAAGTAGTAAGAGATGCTATGCCCAAATTCCCAAATTTACCAAGCTGGCTTTAGAGATGGAATTGGCTAATTCCTTCTCAAAATCCAGGCATATTGCTAAAAAAAAATAGTTAAGAGATTCTTGTGTCCCAAATCAGAAGAGCCCTCTGGTGTGGGACAGAAAAAAACAATATTTTTATTTAAAACAGGTTCATTATAAATAAAATCTCTTCTAAAGCAGAAAAGGGGATGGTGTAGATATGGTAGGATGAAAGGGTAGATTAATGAACCTACTTTTAAAGAGTAACTTGTTTAAAAATGTTTTACATTGCTTTGGACTTTAGTTTATTGATACAAGTTTAAACTTAATTTTGTTATACTGTATATATTTCTATTCTCGTTAGAGGTATTATGTTTATGTAACTCATTTAGATTGTAATGGATAATTAAGAAATCCAGATTAATAATTAGTCATCTATGATAATCATACTTGTAGCCATGTTAGTTAAGTTTCCTAGGTATACATAGATATATTTCAGATAGACAGGTAATCTTCAAACACTTCAAAGGCCTTCAGGATATGACATTTAAAATGTTTTAAAAATTTAGACTTTCTGGACAGTGAGGCATGTCTGCTCCTGGCAGCACTGATTTACTTCAGAGAGGAGGATGGGCATTGAAGACACTCTATATGGAGTTTATCTTCTTCTTGTCAAGAATAGCCATTTGGGCAAGAAACTTTTCTTGCCTGGACTGCTTGATCGACTGGATATGCAGGACCCATGGAAAGGTGACCACTGAACTTTGCTTGGCAAAATGATCCCTCAGGTTCCTGGTTTGCAGAGGAAACTTCCAGACATTTTACAGGACACAGAGAGAAATGACTAAGAGACTCTAGGCCTGTGGACTGAAGACAGATGCCCCAACTTTACAAAGGAACATTAGGTGACGGTCCAGGCTGCCAGCTGTCTCTGTCTACTCTTGCAAGACTCCTGAAAGTTGCTTGTATCCTTCTCCCATTTCTCAGGTAGTATTATATCCTTCTGAAGTCTTTGATATAATTGAAGACGAGAGTTATAATTTCCTCAGTTACGATAAAAGATAAGTTAGATATAAAACCTTAGACTCACAAATATAAGATCGATAGGATATCTTGTAATTCTTGCTTGATAATTGTTTTGTTATATGTAGTTTTACTATGTTAAGGTTAAAACCTTCCATTTTGAAAAAAAGAAAAGGGGAAGTGCTGTGGGATGTTGTGTATGTCAGATGTGTTGCACTGATTGGTTAATAAATAAACACTGATTGGCCAGTAGCCAGGCAGGAAGAAGTATAGGTGGAACAAGGAGGAGAAGAATTCTGGGAAGTGGAAGGCTGAGTCAGAGAGACACTGCCAGCTGCCGCCATGACAAGCAACATGTGAAGATGCGGGTAAGCCATGAGCCATGTGGCAAGGTATAGATTAATAGAAATGGGTTAATTTAAGATATAAGAACAGTTAGCAAGTAGTCTGCCACAGCCATACAGTTTGTAAGCGATATATAAGTCTCTGTGTTTACTTGGTTGGGTCTGAGCGGTTGTGGGACTGGCGGGTGACAGAGATTTGCCTGACTGTGGGCCATCAGGAAAACTCTAGCTACAGAGCTCATACTATATTTAGATACCATGTGCTTTTGTCAGTTCCTGTATATAATCTTAACAGTTTCTTAGGACTTTATTTTTCCTCTTCCAAGTGCTAATAATACATGTGTATGCCATGATGAACATATATGTATATGTATAATTTTATGGACATTAGTGTTTTGTCTGCATGTAGTCTTTCCAACATCTCCATGCCTGGTACTCATGGAGATCAGAAGAGGGTGCCTGTTTTATGAAAATGGAGTTACAGACCGTTGTGATCTGTCATTTGGGTGCTGGGAATTGAATCTGGGTCCTCTGGATGAGAACCAAGTTCTCTTAAATGCTGACCCATCTCTCCAGCTCCACAATCTGTTTGTTTGCTTATATGAACTTGACATTTGTACAATGCTTACACATTGAGTAATTTTACATAAATAAATCAAAATTATAATCTTTATTGTGCAAAACATAATATTTGGAAATACATATGCACTGTGGAATGGCTAGAGTGCATTAACATATTTATTGCCACATATAATTGATTATATTAAGAATACGATCTATTCCATTAGCAATTCTCAAGAACACAATGAACTTATACTAACTACAATCATTATATGGTACATATCTCGAATTTTGTCCTAATTTTATAATTATTTTATAACCACTCCAAAAACTCTCTATTAGCCCTTGATAGTAGATATACTGTAGATTGTTTCTTAATTTGTATTTGTCTAATGTTATTATAAATATAGGGGATATTTTAATACCATATGAACATCTAATTTCTATTTAAACTTTTGCTCATGGATTTTAAAATTCATTAGTGAATATTGCCTAATATTACTGACTGCAATTTCCTGTTGTTTTCATTGTCTTTACCTATTGGGACACTTCTGTAAGGTCAACTTTTACCTTTGCCTTTCTATGGTTATTTATTTATTTCTTTTTCTATATATTAATAGGAATTCACAGAGTTATTTTATGGCTATAGTCATTATATAATTGTGTATTGAATTTATTCCTACTTTGACAGTAGATAACTCTTGTATATTAGGTTCTGTGCATTCTTTATATAGCTTAAGTTTTATGAGCACTTCTTATTTTCTGAAACCACAAAACACTCCCAATAATTTTCTGTTCTAACTATAGAATTGGCAATTTTTCTAAAGAATTCTTTTTTATTTTATTGGACATGATATTTTTAGCTAAAACACATGTGCAATTAAACTGTGTTCATTACTATTGAGTAATTATTCATTACTATTGAGTTGTTTTTTGCTTCAGGTCCTCTCATGGAAAACAATTAGAAAATTATTACAACTATTCTAATCAACATGTGTTACACACAATTATCTCTCTCCTTCTGTACATTTTCTTCATATCAATCTACAATTTTTCTATGTTAAAAGCCATGGATTAAAAATGATTCTTCCAATTTCATTTAAAAACATTCTAATCTTCCTTATTTTTAGAGTTTTTCCATTTATTATTCCTTTCTCTGACAATGAGAGTATGGACTTCCAGCATCTATGACATTTCCATATTTTATTAATATTTACTTTGTTTAATTTTATATACAAATGAAGTGGCTTTGGAATGAGTAATCAATGATAAAGTGAAAAGCAAACTTGTCTCCTGTAATGCAGTATTGTTTATTCTGGTAGAAGCCTTGCGCCATCTGCTCAAGGCAATGTTTCTCAAAGTTTATTAAGTGAGCTTAGTTACAACTCATGCTCTTTATCATGATTATGTGACAAATTTTTTAAAAATTCATTTCTTCCTACTGCTCCTGAGATCCAGTCCCCCTAGTTTCATGCACAGCTCTGTAGCAGGAAACTTACTGTGGTCCCCTTTCCTATCTGATCAAATCCCATCCCAAATGGATTAGAAAGGTCTTGTCTTACAACCTTCGACCCTCCAACTCATCCTATTATTTCAGATTCCAATATTAGCAGGAATTCAATGGGAACCAGCTAAACAGAACAAGGACCCAGGTAAGCTATTCTAAATACTTAGTGTTTTCACTATGATATGCCATGGGAATTTTCTTTTCTGGTCTTGTTTGCTTGGTGTTCTCTGCATCTTGGATCTGTATGGGTGTGTCTTTCCTTGGTTTAGGGAAGCTTTCTTTTGTGATCTTATTGAGGATCTGGTCTATTACATCAATTCGAGATTCTTTTTCCTCATCTACAGTTATAATTTGAAAATGCAGTCTTTTAATGGTATGTCATATTTCCTGTATCTTCCTTTCCTGTGTTTTTAACTTTGTTTCATATTCCTTGATTATGTTCCATATTCAGCTTGATTCATTCTACTTGGGAGACATTTCTATGAGTTTTCACATTGTGTAATTTGGTTTTTCAATTCCATCTTTTCGTCTTCAGTCCTATTGAAGGTTTTTTATCTCTATATTGAATTCTATTTTCAGGTCCTGGATGGTCTTTGTCATTTTTATCTATCAAACTTATATTTGTGCATTCTTGGGAACCACTCAAGTGTTTCTTTCTCCTTAATTTTTTTCCCTTATTTTCATAGAACTGCTTATTAGTGTCTTTTTGAAACTCCTTAAACTGTTTAATAAAGTTTATCATTATTCTTTTAAAATTGTGCCTTGTGATTCACCTTGATAATTTGCAACGGCAAGCATTTCTAAAGAAGTGGTAAATTTTGGAGGGAAGAGATTTTTACAGTGAGATCTAAGCATGTGGACTTTTGTTTGTTGTTTGTCTGATAAGGACATATCACATTGGGACATAAGAGAGGATGTCCAAGCAGGTTGGGCCTAGAGGTTGGGAATAGCATAGGTGTAATGAAGTAAGATTGACACCAGGAGTTATGATGGTGTGCATGTTATGTGTGCTGGTCACTGTTATGTTTCAAAAACCTCGTATCTGCATAGGAATACTAATTTCTTCCTTGTCAGCTTGCATAGCATCTTCTGGTAAAATCTAATATTTGGGAATAGTCTTTCAAGTAAGGTTTATCTCACATCATCTGAGTCCTATATCCAAAGTTTATGGTATCTTCCTCAATAAGGACTTATCTCCAACTTCTGGGAGACAGCCATGGGAAATGAGCTAGTTACCAATAAGATTGAGCTATTGACTGAGCATTTATAATTTATATTAAGCTTCTGAGTGAGTATTTGGGAGCAGGGGGTTGGGACAGGAAAACTCCACCTACAACCTAGTTGTTGACATTATAAAAGATGTATATCATCTAACATGGATATAGTCTCAGAGGAAGGTAGCATGGCTTTGATGTGAGAAATATGAATCTGAGAAGTCATCTTCTGAAGTTCTTGAGGGGAGGAACTTGTTAGAATGACCCAGATAACAATGTACAGAGAGTGGGAGACTTTGAAGTACTCAACCCTGAATAGGATGTCTTCACCAAATCTTGTCCCTCAGGGTTCAGGGAGATTGTAGAACAGGAAACATAAAGATAAGAGCCATTGGAGATGGATGACACCAAGGAAACAGTATCTTCCAGACACAAAAAGACTGATGCACATATGAACTCACAAAGGCTTTGGCTGCATGCCCAGAACCTGCACAGGTTCAAGATAGGTGATGTCCAAGCACTGAGAGTTTGAGCTCCCATACTTAACCAAGAAACTACCTCCAATTGCCAAGTACTTGCAAAGGAAAAGTTAGTTTTCTGCAAGGAGTCTCACTGGGTATATAAATCATATAAAGGGCAGGCCTCATAATCAGCAGTAGATTTACAATGTAAATTGAACTCAGTGCTATTTTTGGAGACTTTTTTAGGTGTATCATAATGCTTTATTTGTTGTCCTGCTATTTATGTTTGTTTTGTGTTTACCTTACTAGTCTTTTGCTGGTATATTAAATTTTGCAATTTTTTACATTTCTATGAGTTTGTGCACGCATGTGTGTGTGGTTTTGTGTTTTTTGTGCTTATTATTTGTTTTGTGTTGTTTTTGATTTACTTTAAAAAATAAATTTATTTATTTATCTATTTCACATTCTGGCTACAGTTTCCCTTCCTTTCCTCCCAGTTTTCCCTCCAACCCCCCTCTATTCCCACTCTCAGTTCACTCCTCATCCATTTATGTTTAGAAAAGGACAGGTCTCCGATGAGTGTCAAAAAAAAATCATGGCATATCAAGTTGTAGTAAGACTAAGCACCTGCTCATGTATTAAGGCTGGGCAAGGTAAACCAGTATGAGAAATAGGGTCCAAAAAGCTTGTAAAAGGTCTGAGACATCGCCTGTTCCCATTGTGAGGAGTCGCACAGGAGGACCAGGCTACACAACTGTAACATATATAAAGAGTGCCTGGGTCAGTCCCATGCAGGCTCCCTGGTTGTTGGTTCAGTCTCTGTGAACCCCTATGGGTCCAGGTTAGTTGATTCTGTGGGTTTTCTTATAATGTCCTTGACCCCTCTCACTCCTACAATCTTTTTTCCTCCTTTTCTGCATGATTCTTTGAACTCCACCTAATGTTTTGCTGTGGGGCTGCATCTGTTTCTATCAGTTGCTGGATGACACCTCTCTGATGACAATTGGGCTAGAAACCAATCTGGTCAAAGAAAATGGCCATTGCAGGCTACATATCTGCTATTGCTAGGAGATTAAACAGCTATCTTCCTTGTAGATTCTTGGGAGATTCCCTTGCACCAGGTTTTTACCTGACCCAAAAATGTCCCCCCTTTCCAGCAGTCTCTTTCAGTATTCTCCCTGAACCCCTCCCAATATGGCTATTCATATTTCCATCCCCACCCATACTCAGTCGAGTCACAGAATCTCTTCTCTTTCCCCTTCCCAGGGACATCTGGCCATCCCCCCATGAGCCCTTTTGTTACCTAAGTCTCTCTGGGTCTGTGGATTGTAGCATAGTTTCCTTCATTTTACAGGTAATATCCACTATGAGTGAGTACATACCATGTTTGTCTTTTGGGTCTGGGTTACCTCACTCAGGATGATTTTTTCTAGTTCCATCCATTTGCCTTCAAATTTCCTGGTGTCCTTGTTTTTAACAGCTGTGTATCCATTGTGTAAATGTACCACATTTTATTTATCCACATTTTGGTTCCATGTTCTGGCTATTATGAATAATGCTGCTATGAACATAGTTGAGCAAGTGTCCTTGTGGTGGAATTGAGCATCCTTTGGGTATATGCTCAAGATCGGTACAGCTGGGTCTTATGGTAGGTTGATTTCCAGTTTTCTGAGAAACTACTACACTGACTTCCAAAGTGGCTGTATACGTTTGCACTCCCACCAACAATGGAGGAGTGTTCCCCTTGCTCCACATCCTCTCCAACATAAGCTGTCTTCAGTGTTTTTGATCTTAGCCATTCTGACATGTGTAACATGGTATCTCAGCATTGTTTTGATTTGTATTTCCCTGATGGCTACCATCTCCTTAAGTGTTTCTCAATCATTTGAGATTCTTTTTTTCAGAATTCTCTCTCTCTCTCTCTCTCTCTCTCTCTCTCTATATATATATATATATATATATATATATATGTATGTATATATGTATATACATATATGTATATATATGTATATACATATATATATATACATATATATATATATAGAATTTTTAATTGGATTATTTGTTTTGCTGATATTTAGCTTCTTGGGTTCTTTGTATATTTTGGAAATCAGCCCTCAGATGTGGGGTTTGTGAAGATCTTTTCCCATTTTGTAGGCTGCTGTTTTGTCCTATTTACAGTGTCCTTTGCCTTATATTCATTTTTCCAATTTCATAAGGTCCATTTATTAATTGTCATTCTTAGTACCTGTGCTATTGGTGTTCTGTTCAGGAAGTTGTCTTCTGTGCCAATATGTTTGAGATTAACTCCCACTTTCTCTTATATTAGCTTCAGTGTACTTGGGTTTATGTTGATGTCTTTGATCCACTTGGACTTGAGTTTTATGCAGAGTGATGGCTAAGGATCTATTTTCATTCTTCTACATTCTGACATCAAGTTAGACCAGCACCATTTGTTGAAGATGTTTTCTTTTTTCCATTGTAGAATTTTGGAATCTTTGTAGGAAATCAGGTGTCCATCAGTGTATGGATTTATACATGGATCTTTAATTTCATTACATTGATACACTTGTCTGTTTTTATGCCAATATCATGTGGTTTTTCATT
Source organism: Peromyscus californicus insignis (assembly GCF_007827085.1). Taxonomy (NCBI): domain Eukaryota; kingdom Metazoa; phylum Chordata; class Mammalia; order Rodentia; family Cricetidae; genus Peromyscus; species Peromyscus californicus. The sequence goes on along the minus strand of NW_026294391.1, from coordinate 69,753,050 downwards.
TTTTCTTCCTATAGCTATGTAGAAATCACGATCCTTTATTTCTATTTTGTTAGATATTAGGTTAGCTGCACCAGTTTGCATCTAGCCCCACACTCTGTTGAAATTCTTTTGTGTGTGGGGGCACTGGAGTGATGGCTCTCTAATGACTAGGTAACCTAATACCAAGCCTTGCTTGTAGATCAACCAATCATTCAGTTCCAGAGATGTTTGCTTTCACCCATAACAGTCTACTGCTGGACAACAACTCCACAGAAACCATGCATGACTTTCTTGAGGTGACTGACCTGATCTAGTCTATAAGGCCTGATCTGACTGACACACATTCTGTTGAAGACACCAGAGGAGGTATTGTTCACAGATGGAACCACTTTCATTCAAAATGGGATGAGGTATGCAGGGGCAGTGGTGGTAATCCAAGATAAGACTCTGATGTAGCTAAAGTTTTCCTGCCTGGCCCACAGTTAGGACAAATCTCTGACACCCGCCAGTCCCACAGCCGTCAGACCCAACCAAGTAAACACAGAGACTTATATTGGTTTCAAAATGTATGGCCGTGGCAGGCTTCTTGCTAATTGTTCTTACAGCTTAAATTAATCCATTTCCATTAATCTATACCTTGCCACATGGCTCATGGCTTACCGCATCTTTACATGCTGTTTGTCATCATGGCGACTGGCAGTGTCTCTCTCACTCAGCCTTCCACTTCCCAGCTCTATTCTCCTCCTTGTCCCGCCTATACTTCCTGCCTGGCCACGGGCCAATCAGTGATTTATTTATTGACCAATCAGCAACACATTTGCCATACAGACCATCCCACAGCACTTCCCCTTTTCTTTTCTTAAAAAGCAAGATTTTAACCTTTACACATCTCCAAAGTCAGCTTGGTATATTTGGGAATTTGGGCATAGCTTCTCTTACTACTTCCTGCTGGAGGGGGCCGCTGTATCTTATGGGGACACAAAGAATATTTTAGGATTATGGAGTAGTCCATGAGGGTGTATCGTCTGAGCCAGTTGCCTTAAAACGGTTCTGGATGTTGGATCATCTGTGCCATGGTGTCATTGGAGACCTTTCAGGGGGTCTTGGCTGGTCAAACCTGATGTATCTTAATCTGGAACAAATCCATAGCCTCTGGCTTTCTGTGGAAAAAAAAGCAGAGCCTCCTTTCCAAAGCAACATATCCTTACATCCAAATTTTGAAGTCAAGGTACCTTTAAAATATACATTTTGGCATAATTTAACAGCTTTTGTAATCAAATGTTTTTCTTCAGTTACGAATATCAAAGAGAACATAATCCAGATTCTCTGTGTGGTAGCCATCTTTACATGGCTTATTTTTTTATATTAGCTTGAGCCTATTGCTTTAAACTGCAGCCTTCTAAGCCTGAAATGGTGCTGGCGCTGTGGCTCCACCCACTTCAGCTTCCCAACATGGCAGTGATACGTTTTCCGCCAGCTCTGGGAGCCATCAACTCTCAGAAATAGTGGGTCTATGCTTCTATCAAAGCGGCGTGTAGCCCAGAAACCTCTTTTTTTTTTTTTTGTACTAGCAAAGGCTAAATCCACCACACAACTTAATGTGCCACTTGCAGAGGCCTCATTCCCGCCATACTGCAGGTCGAGCGCGCACGCTAGGAACCCACAAGTAGCTCAAACAGGCAGCTGTTGCTCATTTGAGAGAGACAATTAGGAAGCTGTTTTTAAGCTCCGTTTTAGAATCTTTTTTCTCAGTTTTTAGGTGGAAACTCTTGCCACCACGTTGGACGCCATTTGTAGCTAGAGTTGTCCTGCCTGGCCCACAGTCAGGATAAATCTCTGCCACCCACCAGTCCCACAACCGCTCAGACCTGACCAAGTAAACACAGAGACTTATATTGGTTTCAAACTGTATGGCCGTGGCAGGCTTCTTGCTAACTGTTCTTACAGCTTAAATTAACCCATTTCTATTAATCTATACCTTGCCACATGGCTCATGGCTTACCGGCATCTTTACATGCTGTTTGTCATCATGGCGGCTGGCAGTGTCTCTCTCACTCAGCCTTCCACTTCCCAGCTCTATTCTCCTCCTTGTCCTGCCTATACTTCCTGCCTGGCCACGGGCCAATCAGTGATTTATTTATTGACCAATCAGCAACACATTTGACATACAGACCATCCCATAGCACTCTGAGCACAATCTTTAAGCAGGGGAACTTAGCTCAAGGAACTGAGCTTTTAGCTTTGACCCAAGTACTCCACTGGAAGAAAGAGAAGATAATCACCATATACACTGATAGCTGATATGCTTTCACATTGCCCCATGTCAATGGGGTTCTATCTATATGAGGAAAGAGGATTGCTAACTTCAGCAGAAAATAAAAATAGAGAAAAATAATGGCCCTATTGGAAGCTATATCACTACCCAAGAGGATGGCCATTGTCCATTGCAAAGGACAACAAAAATGGGATTCCCCAGAAGCCAGAGACAACAGAACCACTGAATCAGCAGCCTGAGATGTGGCCCTAGAAAACACTAGTGGAGTCTCTCTGAGTCTTGGTATCCCAGCTTACTGGACCAACCAGAATAGTTCATGCCAGATTGACTAGGCAAAATAAGAACTAGCCAAATATCATAAACAAGGATGGTTGATGTTGCTAGACCACAGAATCATCCTTCCCTTGAGTCTGGGAAAGCAATTGATTGAGAGTCACCACAAAAGCGCTTAACTCCTCATATTCAGGTATTATGTTCCAGATTTGGAAAGCCTGATTAAAGACAGCACTTTTAGATCTGCTCAAGTAAACTCAAAAGGGAGAAAGAAGATCCAACAAGGGACATGTGCTCAAGGAAATGGGTCTGGAAACATTGGCAGTTGGGCTTTTATGAAATCTGGCCTATTGTTTTTGACTGTTAAATATTTGCTGGTTTTTGTAGACATGTTCTCTAATGCAACAGTTACTAAAATTTTTTTCTCAGAAAATAATTCCTGGGTTTGGACAGCACCTAGCTTAGAAGTCAGACAATGGCCTGACTTTCACAGTCAAAGTGTCTCAAAATCTGAAAAAGATATTAAATATTACTTGAGCATTATTTTATTTATAGATCACAGAGATCATGTCAGGTAGAAATTAAACTTTTAAAGAGACTCTGACCAAATATTGCTGGAAATTTGCCAACAAATTGGACTATCCTGTAGTTGATTTTTTTTTCATTTTACTCTTTGCTCTTTGGGGGCTCACTACCCAGCTCCAAAAAAATACATGGAGTCATTCTTATTTATGAATTCCAACCATTAGCTTGGCTAGGTTGTAGCCAGCTTTTCTTAAATTATCCCTGTGGTGCCGGGCGGTGGTGGCGCACGCCTTTAATCCCAGCACTCGGGAGGCAGAGCCAGGCGGATCTCTGTGAGTTCGAGGCCAGCCTGGGCTACCAAGTGAGTCCCAGGAAAGGCGCAAAGCTACACAGAGAAACCCTGTCTCGAAAAAAAAAAAAAAAATTATCCCTGTGGTGTGTAGCTGTTCCAGCTTTGACCTTGAAACACTGCTCCTAGAGTGACAGCAGGTAACTGCCACACCTGCCTATGACCTACCTGCCCTTGGGGCGTGGCTAAGAGGGAGCCCCTTAAGACTTGAGGTACATCTGTGTTTGCCCCTTCTAGATACCTCGTGGTCCTGGAAGCTGGATGGGAGACCAAGCCAGAGTTCTCTGCTGGATGGTACCTCATCTCTCTGGGATCCTGTAACCAACCACTATTGACTGTGAATTATCATAGAAATAAACCTCTCTTGATTATCGGATAAATTATGTGGAATTGCCTCATTAATTAAAGTTATATATCCCATCTATATTTTGCCTCTGGGCTTTTACTTTTCTCTATTCTGTATGTCTTTATTTACTTCTTATTCTGTTGTTGGCTGTTTGGCTGGGTGGCTGGCCTCTGGCGTTCTTCTCTACTTCTTGTTTTCACTCTTCCTCTTAATTTTTCTCCTCCTGTTTATTTTCTCTGCCTGGCAGCCCTGCCTATCATTCTCCTGCCTAGATATTGGCCATCTTTTTATTAGACCAATCAGATATTTTAGGTAGGCAGTGTAACACAGCTTCACAGAGTTAAATAAGTACAACATAAAAGAATGCAACACAACTTTGCATCATTAAACAAATATTCCAAGCATAAATAAATGTAACACATATTCAACTAATATTCCACAACACTATCCTCCTCCACTTTGCCCTGCTCAGACCCAATGTACACTTTACCAGAAGGACCTTGCTACTTTTGAAGTTATGTTTAGGAGACCACCTCCCACCCACCCAAAATGTGAGAGATTCTTAAGGTAGAAATGTCTAATCACTACTTTTTCAATTTCTTGCAGGCTTTTTAGGAAGCTCACCAGACCACTGACCTAAAGAAAATCCTGCTTTCTCTTGCTACTGAACCCCATCCAATGATTCCAGGCAGAAAACTAGGTTTGGATGAAGAGGATCCCTGCCTGGATCCTAGAATCTTTCTGGAAGTGACCCTACTCAGTTATCATCACCACCTCATCTGCTGTCAGGGTACATGGTATCATCCCTTGAAAAAAGGCCATTGAGAATGACATCAGATGGACTTGCACTTGAACATTGGACCTCTTAAAGATAAGACTAACCAATGTTTACTAAGTGGGCTACATTATACCTATCAGTCCCAAACCTAGACATGAGAATTCAGAAAAAGTGGGGATTGGAAACTCTATCTTTTGAATGAACCTTTGTTCTCTTATGTTCTTTCCAGGGGTGAAACAATATGAGTCTGGGGGAGTAAAGAAAGTCAGTAAATCAGGTTATGGAGAAGACTAGCTACAAAAGGCCTTCAGGGTTACCATTTTATGGATGTTCTCCCAAGGACAACGTACCAGTATCATGTCCTCAAATTAGCCGAATTGCTTGTAATAATAGGATAAATGTGCCTTGGCCAACTCAGTGGAAACCCACATTCCCACTCTATGTATCCTAGTCTATGTTATCTCCCAGGTAAATGCCTATACCACAGAAGGGTCAAGAGCTCATATTGGCCTTGACTCAATGTTACCAAAGGTCAAACAGAACTTAATTATGTTGCTGATCCAAGTACGGGCAAGAAAAACAACTGCAACTGCCACAGGTACCTCAGCCTTGACTGTTGATGATGATCCCAGAGTTTATGATCTGAATTGAAGGAGCAGAAACTGCATATCTCAAATTCCTTTTTTGATATGTCTCTATCCAGTTTTAGAACAGAAGAGCTGCAAGAGGCAGGACATACAAGACTCTGCATCTTCCTTTTTACAGAGGTCTCTTATCTCCTAGGCAAAGGAAATGAGGTGCCTGGGCTGATACCTGTGTCAAATCTAGCTTTTGGCAAGTTTCTTGAGAGTTCTGCATCCTATTACTCTAAGGTAAGAGGAGATGATAATCAAGAGCTTGTGGGAGAAGTCCACCATGCTGGAGTACATGTGTGGGTAACTGCTTTAAAGAAGAAAGGGAAGGAAATAATGAGTGATGATGAATGAAAAAAGATGGAGAGAAAAAGAGACAAAATAGTTGATAGGAAGGAAGTAATGAAGGAGAGAATAAAGGTAGGGAGAGAGGTACAGATAGCTGACAAGAGGGTGTTTGTGGAACTAATAACAGAGGGGGTGTCTGTAGATGTATCCAACCTTCTTATTAAATAATAAACACAGAACCAATGCAAAGAAGAAAGCCAAGAGGTCAGAGCTAAGAGCTAAAACCTTACCCTTCCTCCTGCGGTGGTCCTACCTCTCCGAACCAGAGCTACCCCTGTGTTAAAGTCTTTATATAGAGTTCCTGTCCTGCCTTCTCATTGGTTGTAAACCTAACCACATGACTGCCTCCTCACAGCCTGTCTGTATAGGCCTCCAGGTTTTCCATGATTGGTATTAAGATTAAAAGCATGTGTATCCAATAATGGCTGTATCCCTGAACACACAGAGACTTACCCAGCTCTGCCTACCAAGTGCTGGAATTACAAGCGTATGCTACCACTGCCCTGCTTTCCTATGGCTTGCTAATAGCTCTGACCCCCAGGCAACTTTATTTATTAACATACAAATAATATTTTAATACAAATAAAATATCACCATATTTCCCCTTTTCTATTTTAATAAAAAGGAAAAAAAAAGCTTATAACTAATATAAGAAAAACTATATACAAAAGTACAATAACTATATACAATATATACAAGTAATAAATACCTAAACAATGTCTAGTCCATTTGTATTTGACAAATTCAGAGAAAATAATTTCATTATCTATCCTATTTTGGTAAGTCCAAAATGTATCCTAATTAATCTTCAACTATAACTAACGAATCTTCAACTCCCTCAGAGACCCAAGAAGGAAATAATATTAGCTAACAAAAATAAAAACAGGAAGTGCACATAAGCAACTTCCAAAAAATTTGTGAGTTGACAGAAACAGACAGCTGTCTGGACAGTCACCTGAGGTTTCTCCGAAGTACTGGGGCATCATCTTCAGCCTTTAGGCTTAGCATATCTGACAGACTCATTTGTGAAGTAGGATGTACACAAGGTCAACAGTTCAACCTCACATTGAGTGAAAGTAGTCCATGTACCAGAAACACCTGAATTCCACTAGTGTCATGTCATGATTCAGGATTTTAAATTCTGGAAATTGTTGATGGTTTTTTAATTCAGCTGTCCATTCTTCTTGGCTGTGTATATATGGCTTCATCTCAGCATCCCATTCTTCTCCATATCCCTCCATCAAATGCCAGTCTACTATTGAGAGGCGTGAGCTTAGTTACTCTTCAAGAATAACTGTTTCAGCTGCTGTTCCATTGCACATCAGAGGCCATCGGCCCACTGCCTGTTCAGCTGCCTTCGAAGAAAAGGGCACTGTACCTTTTTCGAATTGCGAAGGCCACTTCAGGGATGGTGCCATATTGTCCTGGCCTCTGAAGATGCCTTTTGATAAAGCCATAACCACACTTGTTTTGGCAAGAATCAGTAATCCTTTGTTTTATGTCCTGTCTGTCCATTTTGTCCTGTTGATTCGAGGATACTTTGTTGTCCAGTGGCTAACTTTTGCCACAATGAAAGTTAACTCCATATGCAGTTTCTTCAATGCCCATATTTTCTCTGAAGTAGATTGGTACTGCCAGGAGCCGACATGTCTCATAGTCATAACAAAAAAGAAAAATTTGCTAAGTTATTAAAACATTTTAAATGCCATATTCTGTAGATCTCTGAAGGGTTTGAAGATAACCTGTCTATCTAAAATATATCTACTCAATCTTGAAAACATACCTAATATAACTACAAGTTCTATTATAATATCTAACTACTAACTTTCATTTCTTTATATCCTAATAGTTGGTAATATCATTCAAGGATCAGAAAATTGCATTACATTGTTAGATGAACGGTACAATTAGAAAAATATATATAACATTTTCTAACAATATCAATTTCAATATATATAATTTGTATACAATATAAAACAATCCAATCCAATGTAAAGTATTTACATTTTTCTTTTCTTTCTTTCTTTTTTTTTTTAATAAGAACCTTAAATCTAATCTCCTATGCTTAGCCTTTTTCCTAACCCTTGACAACAACTTGTAACCAACCCCCCTAATCAATGAAAATTATCCCAGACCCAAAACCCATTAAAAGACCAAAAAAAAACAACCGCCCCACACCACCTCTTTGGGAATGTGGGCGTCGTATTCTTGAAATTGCTTCCTGCTGGGTATGGGCGAAGGTATCTTTATCCTGAAAGAAAAATTTTAGGTTAATTGTCAAATTCTAGGAAAGGTAAATATATCCTTCGTTATCCAGTCTGTGTATAATGCCAAAATTCAGGGTTTATCTCAAATCCTTATTCAAGTAGTCTTTGAGACTGGATCATCTCAGCTTCTCAAAATTGCTCTGAGCACTTTGTAGTTCAAAGCTGATCTGTAGATGATGTTTGTCAGCTTAGCGATGTTATTATTGTCCACGTGGAATTGTTGTTGTTGTGGGGCCCCATCTTCTTCCTGGAGACTTCAGTTGATATTAGGCCTAACCGTGATTTCCTGCAAAAAACTGATAAGAGACTTGAACACAAAGACTATATATGCGACTTTTTAGAATTAGTTAGTACTCTATATGACCATTTATATCTTAACAAAGTTTAAAATGTATATATATCTATATATATTGATCTTGTAAATTTTGATATAAAATTCATACTTTAAGAAAAGTTTAAAGAATCAGAATAGAATCAAAGAGTTGAGATTCATAATAGAATAGTCCCTTAATTAATTTGGCTTTTCTCCTGTCCCATAGCAGAAGATGGCTCTTTTCCTCTGGCATGATACAGGGAGTTTGCATTTTCCTTTTAAAAACATGCTTGAGTTTAAAGAAGGAGAGAGCCGTTCTCCAACTCCAAAGTCAGCTTTAAATTTTAATTGAACTGGGACTATTAGAAGTTAAATAGTGTTAAATCTTTAAAGAAAAGCAGAAACAAACATTTAGGAAGACATAAAATTTTTTTAGATACCATACCCATACGCCATTTCACTCTGTTTCTTAGGATAGATGATTTGTCCCTTTTCTTCAGTTGTCTCATTTGTCCAGTGTTCTTCAAATTCGTTAACCTTCATTCTCCTAAAAGACAAAAACAAAAACATTTCCCCAAGGTTTTTTGGGGATGTTCCTTTTTGACAAGTTATCTGATTAAATGAAAAAGCATGTGTTACTGGTGTAAGTTAGTTTAAATTGGATGTTTACGATAGTTGATGAACTATCACCTCCTCTAATTAAGAGGTCTCTCTTGTTCAAATCGAACCTTTATCAATTTTGATGGTACCCACAGCTTATCTTCTCCTGTAGAAATAAAAGCAAAACCTCGTCCCCAACGTAACACATACCCTGGTTTCCATTCTGAGGTCAGCACATCCTTAAAGTATATAGGTTGATTTAATTCTGTAGTTTTTTTCTATTATCCAATGTCTCTCTGCAGCTGTTGTTCCTTTTTCATTGGCATTGAGAAAATTCAAAGTTAATAGAGCATTATGTAGTCTATTTCTGGGGGTTTTTGTTACTCCTCTTTGTTTATTTAGCATATCCTTTAGAGTTCTGTTTGATCTTTCTATAACTGCTTGACCTGTAGGATTATGTGGTATACCTGTAACATGGTTTATATTATAATAAGCAAAAAACTGTTTCATTTTAACAGAGACATATGATGGAGCATTATCAGTTTTGATTTGTGCAGGTATACCCATAATGGCCATAACTTCTAGCAAATGAGTGATTACAGAATCAGCTTTTTCAGAACTCAAAGCAGTTGCCCATTGAAATCCTGAATAAGTATCGATAGTGTGGTGCACATATTTCAGTTTTCCAAATTCTGCAAAGTGAAACACGTCCATCTGCCAGATTTCATTCCTCTGAGTACCCTTTGGGTTACATCCTGCTGGTAATGGTGTTTGATTGTAGAAGGAACAAGTAGGACATTTCTTTACTATTTCTTTGGCTTGTTGCCAGGTTATGGAAAAATCCTTTTTTAAACCTTTACTATTTACATGATGTTTTTTATGAAATTCTGAGGCCTCCAGCACATTTCCTATCAATAATTTATCAATCTCATCATTGCCTTGTGCTAGAGGGCCTGGCAGACCAGTATGGGATCGGATGTGAGTTATATATAAAGGATGACTCCTTTTTCTGATTGTATCTTGTAATTGAATAAATAATGAAGTTAATTCTGAAGCATCGTGGATAAATTCTGCAGTCTCAATATGTAATACTACTCTTTCAGCATACTGAGAGTCAGTTACTATATTGAGAGGTTCTGAAAAATCCGTTAATACCAACAGAATAGCATATAATTCTGATTTTTGAACTGAATTATAAGGACTTTGAACCACTTTACTTAAATTTTCTGATTTGTAACCTGCCTTTCCTTGTTTGTTGGCATCTGTATAAAATGTGCGAACTCCAGATATGGGTTTTTTCCTCACAATTCGAGGCAAGATCCAATCAGCTCTCTTTATAAGATCAATTCTATTGCTTTTGGGATATTTGCTGTTAATTTCTCCCAAAAAATTACTACAAGCTTTTTGCCAAGCTTCATTTTCTATCCATAATTTTTCAATGTCCTCTTTAGTTAAAGGTACGACAATTTCTGCTGGGTCTATTCCTGCTAATTGACGAAGTCTCAATTTTCCTTTCCAAATCAAGTCAGAGATTTTTTCCACATAAGTTTTTAATTTTTTATTTGGTTTATTTGGTAAAAATATCCATTCCAATATAATATCTTCCCTTTGCATTAATATTCCTGTTGGGGAATGCCTAGAAGGTAAAATAACCAAAATGCAATCCAGCTTTGGATTAATACGATCTACGTGCCTTTCATGTACTTTCTTTTCTACCAAGGCCAATTCTTTCTCAGCTTCAGGTGATAATTCTCTTGGACTATTTAAGTCCTTATCATCTTCTAAGGTTTTAAACAAATTATTCAGTTCATCATTTTTTACCCCAACAATAGTTCTTAGATGAGAAATGTCTCCAAATAATCTTTGAAAGTCATTAAGAGTCTGTAGTCGATCTCTCCTAATTTGTACTTTTTGAGGTCTAATTTTTTGAAGTTCTATTTTATATCCTAAATAATTAATAGAATCTCCTCTTTGTACCTTTTCTAAAGCAATTTGTAATCCCCAGCAAGGCAAAATTTTCTTTACTTTTTCAAACATTCTTTCTAAAGTATCTGCATTTGAATCAGCTAATAAAATGTCATCCATATAATGATAAATTATAGATTTAGGAAATTTTTTACGTACCACTTCTAATGGCTGTTTTACAAAATATTGGCACAAAGTTGGGCTATTCAACATTCCCTGTGGGAGAACCCTCCATTGAAATCTTTTAACCGGTTGAGAATTATTATAAGTAGGCACTGTGAAAGCAAATCTTTCTCTGTCTTTTTCTTGTAAGGGTATTGAAAAGAAGCAGTCTTTTAAATCAATAACTATGAGAGGCCAGCCTTTTGGTAACAGAGTAGGTAAAGGAATTCCAGATTGTAAAGAGCCCATTGGCTGAATTACTTTGTTAATTGCTCTAAGGTCTGTTACCATTCTCCATTTACCAGATTTTTTTTTATAACAAATACAGGAGAATTCCAAGGGCTGGTTGATTCTTCAATATGATGAGCATTTAACTGTTCTTCCACCAGCTCTTGTAAAGCCTGGAGTTTCTCTGTTGTTAAAGGCCATTGCTGAACCCATACAGGCTTGTCTGTTGACCATTTTAAAGGTAGAGCTGTTAATGTTTTTGGAAGATTATCAGTTGTTGTGCCCTGTTCTTGTATGACATGGATGGCTGGTGAGCACTCATTAGAATAATATCTTTTAATATTTCTCTCAGAAACATGTACTAATTTATGATTTGTTTCTGATATTGGAGGGATATTAATCTGAGTATTCCATTGTTGTAACAAGTCTCGACCCCACAGGTTCATAGCTATGTTAGCCATATATGGTTTTAATTTTCCTTTCTGTCCTTCTGGACCTATACATTCAAGCCATCTTACACTTTGTTTCACTCTAGATAATGTCCCAATTCCTAAGAGTTGAATGTTTACCTCCTGAAGAGGCCAAGTTGGATGCCAAAATTCTGGTGCAATTATGGTAATGTCAGCACCTGTGTCTACCAGACCAGACAACAAAACACCATTTATTTTTATTGTTAGTTTTGGTCTTTGTTCATTAATAGAAGTTTGCCAAAAAAATTTCTTTATGTTTTTTCCTGAATTTTCTATTCTCTCTGTTTCATCATCCCGACCAGCATGATTTATTCCAATAGGCATTTGGTTATTTAGTTGCTTTGAGTAGGGGTTTCCTCTACAACTGCAGGAAAGGTTTGAACTGGATTTACTGTGGGGGCCTGCCTGAGGCCCCTCTGGGAGTTTCCCGAAGCTCGAGGCAGAGGGTTACCCTGTCTGTCCCTTGTTGATCTACATTCCTTGGTCCAGGGTTTTCCCTTACCACACCTTCTGCATACTCCAGAAGGAAGGGGCATTCTGTTGCCAGTGTTCCTTGAATAAACATTATTTCTAGGAATGACCTGTTTACAATCCCTTTTCAAATGTCCTTGCTTTCCACATCCAAAACATCTAACATTGCTCAAACCTTTTGAAATTGCTTTTCCTACCCACATATCATCATGGTCATAAGCCTCTACATTAACTGTATCTCTAATCCAATCTTCCAAAGGTGCAGATCTTGCCTTTAACGGCCTAATTATTCTTTTGCACGCTGCATTTGCATTCTCAAAGGCTAAAGATTCAATTATTATCTGACTAGCCTCTGAATTCGGGACCATTTTTTGTACTGCTGAAGTCAATCTTTGTAAGAAATCTGTGAAAGATTCTTTGGGGCCCTGTATAACCTTTGTAAATGACTCAGTTTTTTTTCCTGGTTCTTCAACTCTGTCCCATGCATTCAAAGCTGCCGTTTTACATAGAAGTAGGGTTTGAACATCATATGAACATTGTGTTTGTACTGAAGCATATTGGCCTTCGCCAATAAGCTGATCCTGGCAGACTTGTATTCCGCTATCCCTCCATTGTCTTTCTATATGTTTAGCCTCATTACTGAACCACATTTTCCACTGGAGATTTTGTCCGGGTTCAAGAACAGCCTGTGCCAATTCCCGCCAGTCCTTTGGTATAATCCTATTACAAGTTGACCAGGTGTTTAACATTTGCTTTACATATGGGGAGTGCATGCCATAAGATGCTCTTGCCTCCTTAAATCTTCGTAAGTCTAACATTTCAACTGGAACCCAAGTATTTTGTTCATTCTCTTCATCAGGTAGCTGCTGTACGGCTACTGGATAAATTAAGGGTGATTGTGTGAAAACTGGCTTTCTTTCTGTAACCTTACGATCCAATTTTGAAACAACTTCACTATTTATTTCTTCTGTCTGAATTTGAATTCATTTTTACCGGTTTAACAAGTTTTTCTAAGACTGTTATCCTGGCACTTAAGTTGACGATCTTTTTAAATAATAAAATGAGGATAAGAAAAGTAATAAACTGAATAATTCGATCAATATTAATCTTTTCATATAGTTGTTCCATTGTCAGAGTGCCTAAAATTTCAAACAAAGCCCAATTTTCTTCCAATGTACACATAAAGCCCATTTTTTTTTAATGTAGAAAAAAATTCTCTTTTAAATAGATATGTTAATTGACTTACCAAGTCTGGGTAGAACAGTAGAATCCCAGGGAATTTCACAGCCACCTGGTGTTCGAGGTGTGAATCCAGCGAGAGAGAGAGAGAGAGAGAGAGAGAGAGAGAGAGAGAGAGAGAGAAAGTGTAGCCGCTTGAGCGGAGTCAAGCCTTGGCTTTACAGGCAGGGGCCCTGTTCAGCAGGGCAGGTCTGAGTTGTTTGTAGCAGTTGCAAGTAGCTCCAGCTGCGGGTCAGTCAGGCCTGGGCCCAAGCTAGGCAGCCGGGCCGCCCAGGCTGGAAACCGAACCTGCCGCCAAGCCAAGCCAAGCGGTTTTTAATGAATTCTTGTCACGTTGGGCGCCAAATGTAGATGTATCTAACCTTCTTATTAAATAATAAACACAGAACCAATGCAAAGAAGAAAGCCAAGAGGTCAGAGCTAAGAGCTAAAACCTTACCCTTCCTCCTGCGTTGGTCCTACCTCTCCGAACCAGAGCTACCCCTGTGTTAAAGTCTTTATATAGAGTTCCTGTCCTGCCTTCTCATTGGTTGTAAACCCAACCACATGACCGCCTCCTCACAGCCTGTCTGTATAGGCCTCCAGGTTTTCCATGATTGGTATTAAGATTAAAAGCATGTGTATGCAATAATGGCTGTATCCCTGAACACACAGAGACTTACCCAGCTCTGCCTACCAAGTGCTGGAATTACAAGCGTACGCTACCACTGCCCTGCTTTCCTATGGCTTGCTAATAGCTCTGACCCCCGGGCAACTTTATTTATTAACATACAAATAATATTTTAATACAAATAAAATATCACCATAGGTTTCTTTGACTCTTTTTCCTACTCTTAGGACCCTTTTCCTCCTATTGGGTTGCCTTGTACAGCATTGATATGAGGGGTTGTGCCTAGACTTATTGCATCTTGTTATGCTCTGTTCAGTGGATAACACTTGGGAGGCTCCCTCTTTTCTGAAGAGAAACAGAGGAGCAGTGGATCTGGGCGAGAGGATAAGTGCGGAGAGACTAGGTGGAATGGAGGGAGGGGAGTCTGTGGTTGGGATATATTATATGAGAAGATTAAATTAATTAACTAATTAATTAAATAGTGTGCAAGAGAAATAGGGAGAGAGAAAAAGAAAGAAACAAAAGTAGACATAAAGTAGATCCTTGGTATCAGTCTCTGTTTATCTGATTCCCATGGCTGACCACATTACTGACAGTATTAGCCAGACCATTGATTCTTATTCTGATGCTGCTGATGGTGAGACCCCGCATCATCAACTGCAGGACCAATAAGCTACTTGTCCCTAGGACCAATTATGCATTCCTAGAACAGGATGAGTCAATAATTTGACTCATGCCCATAGAACCAATGAGGGAATGTGTCAGAGCAAGACAGTGGAAAGGTTCATCCATCTTGCATTCTTGCTGAGGTCATTTCAGGCTTAAATAGAATCTGATCTCCTTGATGGAGAATCCCATGGACAATTACCTAACTCTATTCTAGGAACCAAAGGTCAGGAACTGCTGGCTAATTTACCTTAGCTTCCATTAAACTGCCGGTTTGTGTGGAATGTCCTCCAACTAACTGCTTATTTTTGCTTCTGTTAAACTGTTTGTTTCAAGATGCTTGCTTTATGAAAGCCCCTTGTGGCTGCTGAGCAAGATGCCAGGATGTGGTTTCTACTTTCATTTTTAATTACTTCTTTTACTTTTTATATTATATTATTGTTATATAATTTCACCCCACCCTTTTCCTTCCTCTAAACACTCTCATATATCCCTCCTTGCTCTCTTGAAGGCCTCTTTTCTCATTAATAATTGTTATATGCATATGTATATGTCTATACTCATATATTCCTAAGTATATATGTCTGACCTGCTCAGTTTATATAACATTACTTATATGTATGTTTTAAGACTGAACATTTGGTATTGGATGACCAAGTGGTATACTCTTCCCTGGGAAAGACTATTTCTACTGTTATCACACAGTGTAAATTGGGGCCTGAGAAACCATGATATAAGGGGCAGAGTAAGGCATGGGGTCTCACATATGAGAACTACACATGCAGCCTACAGCCCACAAGTAGTAGGAACAGCTATACACAAGTGAGGTCTCACACTGATGTGAAATCTAGATGTAAAGTATAGTGATTTTCAATTTTTTTATAGTTTCTATTATTCTGAGTTTTGACATTTTTCTTTTATTGAAAATAGATTTTTTTTGTCATATAATATACTCTAATTTTGGCTTCCCCTTCTTTTACTCTTCCCAGTTATTCTTCACCATGCCTCCCATCCAGATCCACCCCCTTTCTGTCACTGATTAGAAAATGAACAGGCTTCTAAACAGATAATAAGAAAATAAAATAGACTAAGATAGAATGCTGTGGATATTGCTCTGTATAAATAAACACTGATTGGCCAATAGCCAGACAGGAAGTATAGGCGGGACTAACAGAGGAGAATTGAAGAAACAGGAAGGGAAGAGAGAGATTGCCTGGAGCTGCTGCCAGGACAAGGAAGATGTAAGGTACCAATAAGCCACGAACCACATTGCAATGTATACATTAATAGAAATGGGCTAAATATAAGAGTAAGAGCTAGAAATGATAGGCCTGACCTAAATGGCCAAGCAGTTTAAATAATGTAAGACTCTGTGTGTTTATTTTATAAATGGGCTTCGGGACTGGCAAGACTTGGCAGGAGCTGGAGAGAAATTCTCCAGCTACAATAGAACAAATTTAACACATCAGAATAGGACAAAGCAAACAGAAGGAAAAGAGACCAATAAAAGGCACAAGAAACATATGTAGATGCAAAGATGCACTTGTTCACACACTCAGGAGTGTCAGTAAACTGGAAGTCATAATGTATGTGAAAAGATCTTGTAGGGTAAAAGGAGAGAAATAAAATAAAAATAAATTTAAAAAATAAAAAAGATAAAATTAGAAAACGAATAAAAAAGAAAAAATTCTAACATGATATTATGAGTGAATCTCCAAAGATGCCATTGATTATTTCTTGCCATCTACTCCTTTTGGGTATGGTTTCTTCTTTTTATGCAAGAGCTTTCAGGTGTGTTGTTGTTAGCATGAGATCTCTCCATTCCATTTTTTGTAAGCACTTAGTATTATGAATTTGCCTCTTATTACTGCCTTCATTATGTTCCATAAGTTTGGGTATGCTGTGTTTTCATTTTTATTAAACTCTAGAAAATCTAACTTTTTTCTAAATTTCTGTCTTGACCTATTTTTCATTCAGTAGTGAGTTGTTCAGTTCCTATGATTTGTAAGCTTTCTTTTGTCTCTGTTATTGATATCCAGCTTTATCCACAGTGGTCTGATTGGATGCAGGGGGTTATTTCAATTTTGCTTGTATCTGTTGAGGCTTGCTTTGTGTCTGAATATGTGGTCAATTTTGGAGAAAATTCCACAAGGTGCAGAGAAGGTATTTTCTTTTTCTATTAGTGTGAAATGCTCTGTAAATATCTGTTGGGTCCATTTGGTTTATAATACCAGTTAACTCCAGCATTTCTTTGTTTAGTTCTTGTTTGGATGACCTATATATTGAAGGAGTGGGGTATTGAAGTCTCCCATTATTGGTCTGTGAGGATCAATATGTGATTTAAATTTTAATAGTGGAAAAACCTATTTTTCAAAAGTGAGAACTCAGGTAGAAAGGCAATGCTTTTTATACTTTAATGTTATAAGTTAAAAATTATATTATGATCTAAATAAAACATCATATTAATTATTTGTATATTAATATTATAAAAAATACAGAGCAATCAATCTAATAAAAAGGTATTAAGTACATTTGAGTTATTTTGATTAACAGAAAACATTTTCATATCACAAGATTATTTTTACTTTACCAGTGCTATAAATTTATAATTAATATTTTATATAATTAGTCCTTTTCCTTTAGAACCTGTTTTGGAAGGAAATCCTTATCAAAGCTAAATATCTACCATTAAATTTTATAGCTTAATGAAATTTTTATGACACTAATGAATACTGTTTTTATACAAATAGCATGGTAAGGTCCTATAAAATACTTAACATACCCAAAGTTACCATTTTAATAGGTTTTAAAAAGTTCAGAGTACCCAAGTTTATAAGGTAATATCTATTTATCAGATCCTTTAATATATCGCCAAAATTTTCACATTTATAAATATGCACTTATACATTATAGCACATATAATGAAAACTTTAAAATAATTATCGTACAATAAAAAGAATAAATGAACAAAATTAAATGTCCACAGGACTTGTTCCTTACTTTCTTTGAGGGAAGGGTACAAAACAAAACATGCAAATGATTCCCATTGACACACATGACAGAATAACATGAATTCCTGGTGTACCAAGCAGGGTATTGAGTAGGAGAGGGTGGAAAGCTTGCATATTTATCCCTTGAGATGCTTAGTAGCATAAAATAGCAAAAGGTAAAATTAGTCATATAGACTTAAAGCAATATCTTTTCCCTTTGTGAAGAACTCAGTATCCAAGGGGAGGATGTCCTTTATAGATAGGGTACCTTCCTCAAGGTTATTTTAGTGCAGAGACTTTTGCTCTTTTAATTTATGTTGTAGCTAAGATATATCTCTTGTATATTCTTGTACATCTAAAATGGAAGAGGAAATGAAAATGATAATAAAAATGGAACAGACTTGGTAATTCACTGTACTTTTGAGTTCCCAACATAAACCAGATAACATTAGTCCATCTTTTATCTTAGTCCAGACATTGATGACTCGGGCCCTTATATGTTGTTTAGAGCATGCCTGCAGCTGGTAGCTACAGGTGTTCTGTATTCCTCAAAACACACATCATTTTTTCTTTTCGTGTTGTCAAACTGGCAACTCATAATCTGTTCCCAATGCTAGATCTGGGTCCCCAACTTTAATAAACCAATCAAAACTAATAGTAGAAAACAGAAAAAGAGACTTATTCAATAGAGTCATATTGGAAAGAAGGAAAAAATATCCAGTAAACCCTCTAAATTCATCTACTAGGGTCCTGAGGTGAGGTTAATGTTTAATTAGAAGTCCAAGAATTAACGTATCTATGTAGTCTCCTTCCAAGTATGGTTCTGCCCATCATTGACACATTATTTTCTGGGCTTCAGTTTCCTCCGGTATTGTGGTCTAACAAGTAGTTAGAATCGTGTAAAATCTCTTTCAGTTCCCTATCTGGCTGGTATCATTTCCTTCTACTAGTATGAGATTCATAGGGAAATTCCCATGTCTTTGACATTTATTGTTCTCAGATTGAGAAACACAAGTATTTCCTTAGAATATCTTCATTCCTGGTAGGCCTGTGACATTCACAGTAGTTTAAGCTACAAAGCAACTAGATTTGAAACACCTGTTAAATCATAACTCATGAAGTTTAAATTTAGCTGTTTTGTTCACGGATGCTCCTTCCTCAATACATCAGCAAGTGAAGATCTAGAACTAAAAGGGGGAGGGAGATTACACTACTGGGAAGAGTATAAATAGCAGGCTGGAAGTTTTGCACTGAATTTAGAAGAATCCCTGCTGCTTATAACTTTTTATTGACTTTATGCCTCTTTAGGAGGTAGGAGGAAAGGAGCAGAAAGTGCTTTTGACAGTTTATAGTATTAAAGCAGCAATTTCTAATACATTTTGAATCCAGAACATATTGCTTTAGGGGAGTAATTTTCCCATTGTGGCTCCAGACTGTTTTGTACATTTCTCAGGAAATATGAGGGGGCTCAGGATATTGGAAAATCAACTCTCTTGTGTGTGTTCACAGTTAGACCAAGTAAATTCTATGCTGGGACAGGATATGGATGAGTTGAGGGGATTTTCAGCTTTGATACCAGCAGTACTCATTAAACAGTAAGTGGGTCTCTGTCCAAAAGAGATAAAAAAGGAGAGATACCATGTAATAACATAGGAGCCATTTTTACTGGAACATATTAGCAAAGCCAAAGTCAGGGAAACTCACAAGGAAGGTTTCATGATGGATCTCAGGACAAGCTCAACAAACTGATACAGTCAGGTAATTGAGAATTTTCTCCACATTTTCATCCCCAACAGTCTGATGATTTCCTCTATGCTTCTGGGGACCCCAATTTGGGCCACACTAGAATATATGGCTTTGATTCTGAAAAGAATTTTAAGAATAGCCAGTAAAATGAAGCAGACTGGTAGCCTTCCATCTTTCAGAATGATCCTGACTATGTGCCAGGACAAGACAGTGCAAAAGTTCCTTCATTTTGCATTCTTGCTGAGGTCATTCCAGGTTTAACTAGAATTTGAGCTCCTTGACAGAGAATCCCATAGACTATTAAACCCTGTTCTAGGAACCTAAAGTCAGGACTAACTTAACTTGTGTTAAATTGCCTGTTTGTATGGAACCCCTCCCTAACTGCTTATATCAACTTCTGTTAAAATGCTTGCTTCAAATTGTGTGCTTTTGTAAAGTTCCCCCCCCCCCCCCGTAGCTGCTTAGAGAGATGCCAGAATAGAGCTTCTGCACTCTCCTTGGGAACCTGACTGAGGCCAACCAGGTTAACTGGAGAAATGAAAATCTTCTTCCTGAGCTCTCACCCCTGCTGCAGGGAGAAGGAAATAGTTCATGGAGCCATGTACTCTCTCACCTTCTCAAGGGCGCTGGTTGCTCAGGGGAAGAAGGAGTTAATTCTCCAGTCCCACTTGGTGGGAAAAATGGAAGTTCAACTCCTTCCTCATTCATGGTTTATGTCTCCTTCTCTCTACCAGTGAATTGTATAATTGGAAGACTCAAAACTCTATTTTTAGAAAAGCCACTGTCTTGTATCAAGTAAGAGGGTATTGGATCTCTTTTTGCCCAGCATTATTGGGAGAATTAAAAGAAATAGCTAGGAGACCTTCCAGTTAACTTAAGGTAACTCAGGTTACTCACAGACCTGATAAATCACCTGCTGGCTTTCTGGAAAAGCTCTGTGAGACATTTATCCCCATAGTCCAAGATGCCCCTGAAAACCAGACAGCCACTTATATTTCCTTTCTCACACAGTAGGCCCCAGGCATAAGGAGAAAGGTTCAGAAATTAGAGAGATTTGAAGAGATAAATGGGTCTCAACTTGTGAAAGTTGCTCAGAAATTTTACAAGAGCCAAGATTCAGCTGAAGGCAGACAGGGAAGAAACTCTCCCATGTGGTGATCACTGCCCTTGGAGAAACAGAAAAGAAAGAAAATTAGAGAAATAGAACAGGAAAAGGGGTTTGGGTACTCACCAGCATTGTTTGGTGGAGTGGAGCACTGTATGTAGATCTGTTGGAGTTTAGAAAAAAATCCCACAAAGCATCCTATTTATATGTGGCATCCTCATAGATCCAACCACTGAGGAAGAATGTAGACAGTGGATAGAAGACATTTTTAGAGGCCCTCCAAACCGTGGGGTACAGAGTCTACTAAGAGGAGTCCTATAATGAGGTTTTTTTTTTCTGTCTCTCCAGCCACTCCCAAATAATGACACAGATACTGATTATTAATTATAAAAGTTCAGGCTTAGTTTAAGCTTGTTCCTAACTAGTTCTTATAACTTAAATTAACCCATTTCTATTAATCTTCATCTTGTAACATACTGCCCATCCTGCTTCTTCTATGTCTCCTGACATCTCTTGTGTGCCTAGCTTCTTCCTCTTCCTTTCTTTCCCCAAAAATTCCACCTATACCTCCTACTAGCTATTGGATGTTCATCATTTTATTACACCAATCCCAGCAAAAACATCTTGATACAGTGTACAAATATCCCATAACATTTCCCCCTTTTTGTCTAAATAAAAAGGAAATGTTTTAACTCTAACATAGTAAAACTATATACAATAAGGACAATTATCAGTAAGAATTATATTTACAATGTCCAGTCCATTTGTAGTTGGCAAATTCAGAGAAAGTACTGTATTAAATATCTTATCTTAAGGAATTTAAAGTTTTATACTTAAACCATTTTCTATCATAACATGTATTACTATCCTAAGACTCTTTTTATACCATAAAATATATTTTTTAGATAAACAACTTAAAGTTTTATGTTTCTCAACCTTATAAACTTTACATCTCTTGTGTGAGATTCTATTTTGAATTTGTTAACAAGGAAAACTGTAACTATAACTAGCCCTTCTTCAACTCCATCAGATACCTAAGAAGGAGATAATATTACCAGAGTAAACAGAAAGTGCAGAGCAAGCAACTTCCAAAACTATAGAAATTACAGAGACAGATGGCTGCCTGGACAGTCACCCAAGACTCCTCTGTAATGCTGGGGCCAGCACCATGGGTATACAACCTTTGCAATGGAGTTAGAGTGATCAAAGGACCTTCAAACATTTTAAAAAGTTCCTGGTGTCTACCCCAGCCCAAACCGTCCCTGATGTTACTAAGCCATTCTATTTGTACATGGATGAAGCTAAAGACATTGCCTAGGAGATCCTCACACAAGCCCTGGGATCCTGTGTAGATGAACAGTCTTATTAAATAAAAACACAGAGCCAAATTCAGAGTTAAAAGCCCAAGAGGTCAGAGTAGTAGTTAAGAGGTAAAAACCCTTTCTTACCTTTCACTGTCACTGCTGTCTTTCCCCTCAGCAAGAGACCTACTTCCTGTGTATCTGTCTTTTTATTGACTTTCTGTTCTGCCTTCTCATTGGTTGTAAACCCAACCACATGACCTCCTCGTCACTGCCTGTCTATACAGACCTCCAGGTCATCTATGGTCGGTATTGAAATTAAAGGCATGTGTCTCCATGCTGGCTGTATCCTTGAACACACAGAGATCTGTCTGTCATGTGATCTGGATTAAAAGTGTGCACCACCACCACCCAGTTTCTGCTATGGCTTGCTATTAGCTCTGACCCCCAGGCAACTTTATTTATTAACATACAAATAAAATCACATTTCATTACAAATGAAATAACACCATAATCCTGGAAGGGAGTAGTGGTTTATCTGTCCAAAAGACTTGACTGGCCATAGTCAGATGCCTGGTATATATAAGGGCCATGGCTGCCACTCCCCTGCTGGTAAAAGAAGCTGACAAATTACCTTTAGGCCACAAAGTGTTTCTGACAGTCTCACACTCTTTTGAGGCCCTCTGGAGGACATACAACTATGGATGTCGAATGTTCAAGTGACCCAATACCAAGTCCTGCTTCTAGATAAACCCAATATTCAATTCCATAAAATGCCACCTCTCAACCCTGTCTAGTCTCCTGCCAAAAGATGACCCTGAGGAACCCTTGCATGATTGTCTAAAGGGAACTGACCTGATCCAATCTATCAGGCCTGATCTGAATGGCTTCATGTTGACAATATCAGCTGTCTTTGTTAGGGTTTCTATTACTATGATAAAACATCATGTCCAAAAGGCAACTTGGGGAGGGAAGAATTTATTTGGCTTATAATTCCATATCACTGTTCACCATTGAGGGACATCTGGGAAGGAACTCAAAATTGGCAGAAACCTGGAGGCTGGAGCTGATGCAGTGTCCATGGGGAAGGTGCTGCTGCTTATCAGCTTGTCCACATGACTTGCTCAGTCTGCTTTCTTATAGAACCCAGGAACACCACCCCAGGGATGGCACCACCTACAGTGGGCTGGGTCCTCCCCCCACTAATCTTATGGAGGCATTTTCTTAATTGAGTTTCCTTCATCTCAGATGACTTTAGCTTTTGTCAAGTGGACAAAAATCTATCTACTAAAATTGACTCCTTGTCAACTTGACAGATAAGCATGTCACCTTTAAGCTAGAAATTCCCTTTCTCATTCATCCCCAAGATCTCACATTAAAATATAAATAAAACCCACGGTCTTACTAATTTAAACACATTAAAAGTTTGATCTTATAAAATAGCCAATCTCCTGAAATCTAGTCTTTTAAAATTCAAAGTCTCTCAAGTGGACTCCTCTAAAATACAAAGTAAATTAAATACTTTCTGACTATAAGAGGGAAGAACCAGGGCAGTCACAATAAAATCAAAGCAAACCAAACTCCAGATGTGTAAACAAAACAATGTCTAATGTTTGGAGTCTATTCATGATCTTCTTGGCTCCTTCAAAGGGCCTGGGTCACTTGTAAGGACACACCATCTGCAGCACACAGTATGTTTCATAGGCTCAGGACAGTTCCACTTCACACATGCTCTTGTCCATGGTGCTGGTATCCCCAAATGGGGATATGGGGTCTTCTGCTGGGCTGCACTTCCAACAATAGGCTCTCATAGGCTTTCTTCATGGTGCTAAGCCTCAACTTCTCTGAATGACCTCTTCAATCCTAGGCCTTCTACTGCCACTGAGGCTGCACCTTCAACACTGCCCCCTCCTGACCTCTCACAGTGCCAAACCTCAGCTACTCTTCATAACCACTTCATGCCTTCAAAAACAGCACCACCTGGATGACTCTTCCACTTCCAAGTTCAGCTGCCAGTGTGAAGTACAACCTTGGCTGCTCCTGGAACATAGTTTCTGTGTGCTCTCAAGAAATACGTCCCAGAAGATTTCATCTAAACATTGCTATTCTCTTTTTCGTAAACATTAATTTCTCAGCACTAGCTAACCAGCATTGGGAACAGCAAAGCAAAGGTTTCATTTTAATAGTTCTGATATCTTGTTAATCTCAGCTGATTCTTCAGCCTCAGCTAACCAGAACCACAGGATCTTAATTCACAATAACAAAAGGCCCTGATAGGGTCTTTCAACTTCCCTCTGAAACTTCACAATCCAGGCATGCATTTCTGCATTGCCCTTAACATTCTTATCTTCCAAGTTCCTGCAGAACAGTTCAACCAGTATTGAACAGTCAGTGACTTTTCTTGCACAAAGTTCTGAAGTCCTTTCACAATCCTCCCCTAAACAACATGATCATGTCTGTCACAGTAATACCCCACAATCCTGGTGCCATCTTGTCTTAGTTAGGATTTCTATTACTGCTTATGAAACATGATGTCAAAAGAGCAACTTGGGGAGGAAAAGGGCTTATTTGGCTTATACCTCCATATCACTGTTATTCATCAAAGGAGTAAGGGCTGGAACTCAAACAGGGCAGAAATCTGGAGGCAGAAGTGGAGGCCATGGCGGGGTGCTGAGGGGCTCTATCAAGCCATAGCATGAAAACATGATCTAGCAGGTCTTTTCCTCTCCCTTACTAAACCTTTAGATTACATCCCTAAAGCTAGCCAACAAGGTCTGTTTCCTCATTTGGCTACTTTCTTATGTCTGACTCATTCCTGAGGCTGATCATCAAGGTCCAACTATCAAAATATCAAGGTCCAGCAGTCAAAATTCCCCATTTGACTACCCTAATTAAAATGCCCAATCAGAATTTACCAACCCATCCTAGCTCATTTGAACACAGTCTTTCCCCTCTCTACACTGCCCCTTAAAATTAACACCTGCAAAGCTATTTTCAGCTGTTTCTGCCTGATTCAGATTCAGCCACCTTGTCTCTGTCTTGGTTAATAAAAGATCTCTTTGTGTTTGGAGATTGGTCTGTGCCTAATCCAGGGTCCAGAGGGGAGCACCCTGTGGTACATAGGTCTCTTCAGGTGCTGCTTACTGGCTTGCTCCTTATTGCCAGTGCATCCTGCATTCTTATAGAACTCAAGACCTCCAGCTCAGTGATGACAACACTCACAATGGACTCAGACCTCCCCCATCAGTCACTAATTAAGAAAATGCCTTACAGGTCTGCCTGCAACCCAATCATATTGAGCTTCCCTCCTCTCAGATGACTTTTGCTTGTGTCAAGTTGACATAAAACTATCCAGCACACCAGCCAAGGTATTGTTCACAAACGGGGCCTGTTTCCACCAAAATGAAATCAGGTATACAAGGCAGTATTTGTGATCCAGGATGAGACGATCTGAACACAATCTTTAATCAAGGGAACTTCAACTGAAGGAGCTGAGCTTTTATCTGTTACCTTGGCTCAGGAAAAGACAAGGCTATCATTATATACACTGATAGCCCAGAAGCTTTTGCAATGGCCCATGCTCATGGGGCTCTATATAGGAAAAGAGGATTGCTGACTTCAGCTGGAAAAGAAATAAAAAATAGAGTGTGGCGATATTGTGTGCCCCAATATATTGTGCACCCTAATAAACTTATCTTGGGTCAGAGAACAGTACAGCCACTAGACAGACATAGTGGCCAGAAAATGGTGGCACACACACACCTTTAATCCTATCACTTGGGAGGCAGAGATCCATCTGGATCTCTGTGACTTCAAGGCCACACTGGGGACCACCAAGCATGGTGACACACACTTTTAATCTCAGGAAGTGATGGCAGGAAGCAAAAAGTTATATAAGGCATGAGGACCATGAACTAGGCTTGTTAAGCTTTTAAGCTTTTAGGCTTTTAGCAGAAGTTCAGCTGAGATCCATTCAGATGAGATCTCATCTGAGGAAACAAGATCAGCTGAGGAATTGGCAAGGTGAGGTTGGATGTGGCTTGTTCTGTTTCTCTGATCTTTCAATACCTGGCTCTAGGTTTGTTTTATTTAATCAGACCTTCTAAAGATTCATCTACACACACCACCACCATCACCACCATCACACATACACGAACATTATACTCACACAAATAAAAATGATGATACATTTTTAGGAAAGGAAAAGATGGATGAAATAATCTGTGTAAGTGACCAGGCTCTCCAAAGACAAATGTTGGTGAAAAGGCAGATTTTTTTTCAGTTTGTATTCTGAGGAGTAAAAGAAGAGTTTCAAACTCTCTTCTAAAAAGTGAGGAAAACAGTTATCTTTTCCACTGGAAACTAAATAGAAGAATCCCTGGTCTGGTAGGCAGTTTTCTGTTACTAGAAGAGGTGTTTGAGCTAAATCCAGCTATGAAAGTGGGATTTGGGGCTCATGGTTTAGAAGATGCAGTCCAGGATTGGTTGTCTTCTTTCATTTAGTCATTAGTGCATCACGTGGCAGTTTACAACAATGGAAGCTGCTCAAATTAATGGTGTCAAGAAAATGAGTGAGGTTATTTCATTTATAAGACCATTTAGCAATTCATCTTGAAATAGAGAAAAAGAATCTTAAAACTATTGAAAATTTTCTGATTACCCAAGAAAGTGTCCATTGTCCATTGCAAAGAACGTCAAAAGGAGGATTCCAAAGAATCCAGAGGCAACAGAACGGCAAACTTGATCACTCAGGAACTGGCCCTAAAATCAAGTCTTGGTAGCCCTGATGGTGCCAAGAATGCATTAATGTACCCCAGGGTGAGATTGATTATGGGAAACAGTAACTGGCAAAAAAAGATACAAAAGGATGGTGAATGATGCCTGAGGACAGAACCATCCTTCCCTTGAATCTGGAAAAGAAACTGGTTAAGTATCTTCACCAAGCCACTCACCTAGGTGCCAGGAAAACTAAAGTCCTCAGACTCAGATATTATGTTCCAAATTTGGAAAGCCTGATTAAATACTTAAGGGATCCTAATCAGTCATCCTCACCACACTAATTGCTGTCAAAGTAGATGTTTCCATGCCTTGAAAAAAGAAAAGGCTACTGAGCATGACAACAGATGGAGTGTCACTTGTACTTTGGATCCCTTTTAGATAAGACTTACTAGAGTTTACTCATCTGGGATACAAACGCCTCATCAGCCCCAAATCTACACAAGGGAATTCAGAAAAGAAAAAAAAAAGCAGGAGATGGGAAGATGGAAGATTTATGTTTTGGGTAGACCTCTGCCCTCTCCCTCTATGTACCATCTAGGGGTGAAAAAAATATAGGTCTAGCGGAGGGGAAGGGACTGATAAATCAAGTAATGTAGAAAGGAGGGCTCATATTGAGCTAATAAAAGTCAAACAGATCCCAATTATGCTCCTGATCAAAGTAAAGGTAGGAATAGCCAGTGCTACAGACATAGGCACTTTAGTCTGGATTGTTGGTGATGATCCCAGGCTTTATGTCCTGAATTGAAGAAGCAGAAAACTAAATATATTTCAAATCCCTTTTTATGTGTGTGGCCCTGTCCAGTTTTGGGCATTCTGCATCCTGTTGCTCTAAGGAAAGAGAGGACGATGAGGAAGAGCTTGTGGGAGCTGGCTACTGTCCTGGAGTGCTTGCATGAGCAAGTGCCCAAAAAAAGTAAGAAAAAGGAGAATGAGGAATGGTGAGTGAAAGGAGATGGATGGAGAAAGAGGGAAAAAGTAGTAAGTAGGAAGGAAGTAGTGAGCAAGAGAGAAAAAATAGAGAGAGGAAGAAGGAAAAAGAATGGTTGAGATGAAGCAAAACAAAGACTGTGAAAGAGAAAAGTGGAAGAAAATGAGGGAAAGAAGAGAGAGAAAGAAGACATAGAGCATGTAATTGGTATCCATCTGTTTACCTGGTCCCCATGCCTTAACACATTACTGTCTACATTATGTGGACTATTGATTCTCATTCTGATCCTGCTAATGGTAGGACCGGACATTCTCAACTGAGTGACCAACTAAGTTAATAGTCCCTAGGACCAACTACACCCTTCTGGAACAGGATGAGTGTAGTGGGTAGCCATTCCAGCTTTGATCTGTAAGTTCCAACCCCCATTGAGACTTCGGCAACTGTCACGCCTACAAGGCGGGGCGAAAGGAGGCGCCTGGGGACCTGAGATCTGGATCGGCGGGCTCTCGCTCTCTGTTGCGGGACCCTGGACTAGAGAGGTGTACCAAGCAGAGCTCCAGAGAACACCGCTGGACTGCGATACACCTTCCCCAGACTCCGCGACCTACCTATCCCTTAATTTGTAAGTTACGCCATTAAATAAATCTCCTTTTATCTACGTGGAGTGGCCTTAATAATTTCACCAATATCTGGCGCCCAACGTGGGGCACGAACCCACGACCCTGAGATTAAGAGTCTCATGCTCTACCGACTGAGCTAGCCGGGCTGCGGTTCCCGCCACTGCGCTGCTGACTGGTGACTTTCCCAGGCCGCCCCGCGCGGCGACTGCGGCTCCGGGGAGGTTTCGTGTCCCCGCGACACCCCGCCGTGTCCTCCGCACCCAGGTCTGCACCCCCACGATTCCCCAAGGTGCAGCAAGGAATAGTAATGGTCCCTCAGCACTGCTGACCTTGGCCCCGCTCCAACATCCTCAGTCTCATATATTGGTGAAATTATTAAGGCCACTCCACGTAGATAAAAGGAGATTTATTTAATGGCGTAACTTACAAATTAAGGGATAGGTAGGTCGCGGAGTCTGGGGAAGGTGTATCGCAGTCCAGCGGTGTTCTCTGGAGCTCTGCTTGGTACACCTCTCTAGTCCAGGGTCCTGCAACAGAGAGCGAGAGCCCGCCGATCCAGATCTCAGGTCCCCAGGCGCCTCCTTTCGCCCCGCCTTGTAGGCGTGACAGTTGCCGAAGTCTCAATGGGGGTTGGAACTTACAGATCAAAGCTGGAATGGCTACCCACTACAGATGAGTCAACGATTTCACTCATGCCCGTAGACCCAGTGGGGAATGTGATAGAGCAAGACAGAGCAAAAGTTCCTCCATTTTCTATTCTTGCTGAGGCCATTTCAGGTTTAACTAGAATTTGATCTCCTTGATGGAGACTCCCATGGAAAATCACTCAACCATATTCTAGGAACCAAAGGTCAGGATTTGCTGGTTAATTTACCTTAGCTTCTGTTAAACCACCTATTTGCACAGAACCCTTCCAACTAACTGCGTCCCGGGGTCCCCTTTCTATGGAGAAACAGCCTCCACTCCCCATACTGCTGGACATCATGCTCTGTAGGACCGGGATGCCACGAGACACCCTGGAAGTCCACTCATAACAGGGACACCACAAAACAATCCCCTGGTGCCCTCATGACAAGGATGCCACAAAACATTGGGGTCTGGATACAAGAGCATTTCAAAGCACCCTCTGTTAAACTACTTGCTTCAAACTGTTTGGTTTTGTAAAGCCCCCTGTGGCTGTTGAGAGAGATGCAAGGATGTTTCTGTCTTTAAACATCCCATGTTCTAGACACTCAAGACCACACTTGTGTCCTCAAAAACCTGGTGTGTTCCCAGCTTTCTTGAAAAAAAACTTTCAATGCACTATAAACTGTATCTGTGTGGTTATCTCTGGTGGGCTACCCATAACTATCCCAACCACTTCAACTGTGCCCACTACAGGAAAAAGCTAACTATTGGAATGCTTTTTCCTTTTTACAATATATCCTATATAAACACATATGAAATCAAAACTTGTCTTTTTTTCGTCATACAAAATTGTGGACATGTAAGTTATACAAAATTAAAAACCATTATTAAATGGTAATTTTAATTACTCCCCCAACCACCACCCAAAAAAATAAATTGAACTTTTTAAAATTAAGGGAATGAGCTCTGGGGCCATTATATCTTCACTGCATAAAATCATTTGCAGTCAACACAGACAAATGTAACTTTAGTGGGGGGTCCTACATAATGGAAGGAGATAATTGACTCTCACATGTTGTCCTCTGACCTCAACAGGTAGTCCATGGTGTACATATTTCTCTACATGCAATATGTAAACAAATATTATGAAAATTTTAAAGTGGTCTGCCTTTTATGATTCAGATTAAAATACTCATAAATATTGTCTTTTTCTTTTATATTTACAATAAGACAAGATAAAATAAATATAAGAAGAGATCAAAGTATCCTTATTTGCAGATGAATTGATTCTATACATAAAAGATCATAACAACTACTCTAGAAATCTCTTCCAGGTGATAAATACATTAAAATAAGTAGGAGGATAAAAAATTTAACACATAAAAATTAATATCCTTCCTATATACCAATTGCAAAAATACTAAAAAAGAAATCATGGGAATATTAACATTCACAACCTCAAAAGTATTAGAATATGTTTTAATGAATCTAACAAAAAAGAAAGTAATTGAAAAGGGGGCCAGAAGATGAAAAGATTTCTCAATGCTCATTTCACAACAGAATTTATGTTGTAAAAATGCTACCTTATCAAAAGTAATTTACAATTTTAATGTAATCTGCATGCTGATGAAATTCTTTACATACATTGGAAAGTAATCTTGCATTTCATTTGGAAACACAAAAGATTCATAATTTTAGTCAAAACAACTCTGAACAATAAAGCACAAAACAAAATAAGACGAGAACTGCTGGAGGGATCACCAGTAATAAAATAGCATAATACTTGCATAATAACAGATAGATTGATGAATGGATTTGAACTGAAGACCCACATATAATAACCCACCCCTCTATAGCCATCTGCTTCTTGATGTCAACAATTGACAAATGGAACCACATGGAACTAAAAAGCAAAGAACACAATCATTCCAGTGAAGAGGCAGCTTATAGAGTGTGAATATCACTCAACCAGCTACAGATATGACAGAGAAATAATATCTAGAACTTGTCAATAACTAAGCAAACAAACAAAAGTCTAGAACTCAATAAAATAAACAAGCCAATCAAAAACCGAGACATTGAACTTCACAGACAGTTCACAAAAGATGAAATATAAATGGATGAACAATATTTTAAGAAATTGATCAATATCCGTAGCTAGCCAGGAAATGCAATTTTAAAATAATTTGAGGTTCCATCATACACCAGTGAGAATAGCCGAGGGAGAAAAAAAAGGAAAAAAAAAAAAAAAAGAACAAGTGCTGGCTGAGATAAGGAGAAAGAGAAACATTTTTTCACTGTTGGTGGGAGTGCAAATTCATGCAGTCAATATAGAAATCAGTGGGAAGATTTCTCAAAAAGCTAGAAATAGATTGCCAGAGGATCCAGCTATATAACTTGTGCATATACCAGATAGAGTCTGTGTCTACTACAGAGAGGCTTGCTCATTCATGCTTACTATTGTTCTATTCACAAAGGTCAGGAAACGTAAACAGCCTAAATATCTGTCAGCAGGGGAATATATAATAAAAAATATGGTACATTTATATAATGGAATATTATTCAGCTATTAGAAAACATGAAATTCTGGATATCAGTCCTCTGTCAGATGTGGGGTTGGTGAAGATCTTTTCCCATTCTGTAGGCTGTCGCTTTGCCTTGTTGACCGTATCCTTTGCTCTACAAAAGCTTCTCAGTTTCAAAAGGTCCCATTGATTGATTGTTTCTCTCAGAGTCTGTGCTACTGGTGTTCTATTTAGGAAGTAGTCTCCAATGCCAATGCGTTCAAGACTACTTCCTACTTTCTCTTCTAGCAGGTTCAGAGTAGCTGGATTTATGTTGAGGTCCTTGATCCACTTGGACTTAAGTTTTGTGCACGGTGATAGATATGGATCTATTTGCAGCCTTCTACATGTTGATATCCAGTTTTGCCAGCACCATTTGTTGAAGATGCTTTCTTTTTTCCATTGTGCACTTTTGGCTTCTTTGTCAAAAATTATATGTTCATAGGTGTGCGGATTAATGTCAGGGTCTTCAATTCGATTCCATTGGTCCACATGTCGGTTTCTATGCCAGTACCAAGCTGTTTTTATTACTGTAGCTCTATAGTAGAGCTTGAAGTCAGGGATCGTGATGCCTCCAGAAGTTGTGTTATTGTACAGGATTCCTTTGGCTATCCTGGGTTTTTTGTTTTTCCATATGAAGTTGAGTATTATTCTTTCCAGGTCTGTGAAGAATTGTGTTGGTATTTTGATGGGGATTGCATTGAATCTGTAGATTGCTTTGGGTAAGATTGCCATTTTTACTATGTTAGTCCTGCCAATCCATGAGCATGGGAGATCTTTCCATTTTCTGACATCTTCTTCAATTTCTTTTTTCAGGGACTTAAAGTTCTTGTCATATAGGTCCTTCACTTGCTTGGTTAGTGTTACCCCAAGGTATTTTGTCTGCTACTCACATCACCAGGGAGGCTACCTGGAAAACAGGACCCCAAGAAAGACACAGGGATCGCCCAATGACAGAGAAATGGAATGAGATCTACATGAACAGCCTGGACATGAGTGGGGGTAATGAAAGGCGAGGGTCGAGGGAAAGAGAGCTTGGGGGAGCGGGAGATCCCAGCTGGATCAACAACAGAGAGGGAGAACAAGGAATAGGAGACCATGGTAAATGAAGACCACATGAGAACAGGAAGAAGCAAAGTGCTAGAGAGGCCCACAGAAATCCACAAAGATACCCATACAACAGACTGCCGGCAATGGTCGAGAGACAGCCCGAACTGACCTACTCTGGTGATGGGATGGCCAAACACCCTAATTGTTGTGCTAGAAACCTCATCCAACTACTGAGGGATCTGGATGCAGAGATCCATGACTAGGCCCTGGGTGGATCTCTGGGAGTCCAATCAACGAGAATGAGGAGGGTTTATATGAGCGAGAATTGTTGAGACCAAGGTTGGATAAAGCACAGGGACAAATAGCCAAATGAATGGAAACACATGAACTATGAACCAATGGCTGAGGGGTCCACACTGGATCAGGCCCTCCGAATGGGTGAGACAGTTGATTGGCTTGATCTGTTTGGGAGGCATCCAGGCAGTGGGACCAGATCTTGTGCTCATTGCATGAGTTGGCTGTTTGAAACCTGGGGCCTATGCATGGTCGCTTGGCTCGGCCTGGGAGGAGGGGACTGGACCTGCCTGGACTGAGTCTACCAGGTTGACCTCAGTCTGTGGGGAAGGCTTTGCCCTGGAGGAGATGGGAATGGGGGGGGGGGGGCGTTGGGGGGAAGGTGAGGGGGACGGGAGGGGGGAGAACAAGGGAATCCGTGACCGATATGTAGAACTGAATTGTATTGCAAAATAAATTAAAATAAATTTAAAAAAAAAAAAGAAAACATGAAATTGCCTACTCTCATCTGACCTTTTGAAGTAACCTCTATACTTGCAGGCCTATCTACAGACTCAGGGCTAGTGAATAGATTTACATGGTGAGTTCTTCTCTACTACCCTATCTACCTCTGCCACTATCTCCATACCTGAAGGCCTAGCTGAAGAACAGTAGCTAATCAACCTTCTTTTCCTGGTGAGTCCATCCTCCCATCCCATCCTGCATGTCCATCTGCTCCCACATCATGTACATGCCTGCAGGCCTCAAGAGATATGAGACTTTTGAACTAGCTTCATTTGCTTTAGGTCCAATCAAACAACTCATGAACCAACTTTCCCTGGCTGTTCACATGGTACACAAAATCAACCCTACAGAGAGTAGCAAGCAATATTTCAGTTTATATAAATGAATTAGAATAGTCAAGAAACTGAAGAAAAAATGAAGCTAAAATTACTGAAACAAAAACTATAAGTAAAGAAACAAAAAAGCCCGTTGGTGGTGGTGCATGCCTTTAATCCCAGCACTCAGTAGGCAAAGGCAGGTGGATCTCTGTGAGTTCAAGGCCAGCCTGGGCTACCGAGTGAGTTCCAGGAAAAGCGCAAAGCTACACAGAGAAACCCTGTCTGTCCCAAAAAAGAAAGAAAGAAAGAAAGAAAGAAAGAAAGAAAGGAAGGAAGGAAGGAAGGAAGGAAGGAAGGAAGGAAGGAAGGAAGAAAGAAAGAAAGAAAAAAGAAAAGAATGTGATCAATACACAACTTTCAATAACTTTTAATATCAGTGACCTCAGCTCCCCAAAGAACACAGGTTAGTTGAATGGATTAATAAATAAAATTCTTCTCTCTATCGTTTACATGAAACTCATATTAATGTCAAAAATAGGAGACACCTTCAATTGTGATAATTGTATTTAAGTCACTTTATATGATTCATTACATTTACTGATATTTTTTATGTGTGCCAGTATTGAGCTTGTACATAGATACAAAACATCCTCAGTAAAATACTTACAAGGTGACTATAAGCACATATCAAAAAGATCATCTACTGTGAACAATTGGACCTTATCCCAGGGAATGCAGGGATGATTTAACATATGCAGCTCATTAAATGTAATAAATCATATAAATGAACTTAAATACAAAATCAAATTGTTATCTCAACAAATGCAGAAAAAGCATTTGACAAAAGCTGGCATACTTTCATGATAAAAGTCTTAGAGTAGAACTGGAGAGAACATACCACAACATAGTATGATAATCACACAGTTAACATCACCTAAAATGCAGAAAAAAATGAAGAAATGCTTTTAAAATGAGCATTATACCCACTCTTTTTCAAAATAGTGCTTGCAGCACTACCTGGGGCAGTAAGACCAGGGAAAGAAATTAAAGTAGTACAAATAAGAAAACAAAAAAGTCAAATAATTCCTGCTTGCAGATGGTATTATATATAAGAACTCAAAAACTCAGAAAACTTCTGGAAATGTTCAGCAATTTCAATAAAGTGGTAGGATGCAAAATCAAATAACATACCTCCTGCTGTACTGTAGTTAACCTCTAGGCTTCTTCTAGGACCTGACCTTCCTGCATCCACTCCCAGGTCTCTTTGTGCTGCCTCCACCACCTCACTTCATACCTGATGCCCCATGTCCTCCTCTTGGGACTAACCAGGTGAGTCCCACTTACATCCCAATTCCTATTTTTTCTCAACCTCTTGGATCTAGCTATGGTCCCATAGCCAGTGGTCTGATCTAGACCTAATAAATCCTCCTGCCTGACAACCAGTTTCTACACCACAACCAGGATCTGCCTATGGTGGTTTGAATAGAAATAGCCCCCATAGGCTCATAGATTTGAATGCTTGGAAACCAGGGAGTGGCACTATCAGGAGGCATGACCTCATTGGAGTAGGTGTGGCCTTGTTGGAGGAAGTATGTCACTGGGAGTGGGCTTAGAGGTTTCAAAGGCTCAGGCCAGACCCAGCATCTCTCTCTCTTCCTGCTGCCTGCCTATCTAGATGTAGAGCTCTCGCCTCCTTCTCCAGTACCATGTCTGCCTGCATGCCACCATGCTTCTTACCATGATGATGATGAACTAAACCTCTGAACTTGTAAGCCAGCCACATCTAAATGTTTTCCTTTGTAAGATTTACCATGGTCATCCTCTCTCTTCACAGCAATAGAAACCCTAAGTAAGAAACTACCCTTCCTGTATCCAATCATAGGCCAAATTATGCTTCCTTCCCCTCTCCATTTCATATGCAGACTTCCCAGATCTGCCTCCAGGGTCTAGAGGATGACCTCCTCATCCATGCATTTTCCTCAAACCACCAGATTTATCCTGGATCTTATAACCATTTAACCTGCTTAGTTTGCCCCCCCAGCCCTAAATATAAAGGAGCTTTAGGTTTGAGCCATGATCTTTCCTACCTATCCAAGAAACCACAGGTCTCACCCACATCATATGAAACATTTCCACTCAGGTATATCTACCCTTGCAATCCATCTTAGACTAGGAAGCACCTCCTGCATACTAGTTCAGTCCACTCTGTCCACCTGACTTCATTTCACCAAGGGTATTCTCATCCTTGAAATTCAACACATCTCCACTTCTTCTCTTATTCCCCAAAGCTGTTTTATCCACAACAAACTGAGAACAAAGGAATTCTACATTCCCTGATGGCAATGCCAAACATCTTGAAGGCATTGCTTGATAAAGCTCCAGTTCTTAGAAGACTTAGACTGACCATTTACTGCCCTTGGTGGAATTTGCTACACAACTCTTGACTGTGTCTTTGATTGTTTAATATTTGAATCCCTTGCTGTTAAGGACCCCTTGTTGAAGTCCAGAGCTGGGCTAATATAACAATTCCTATAGAAGTTTACGTTAAAAAGAATAAAATGTATGGTAGTTCCCTAGGAGAATCAGCTATGCAAAAAATTGAGACTTCTGTAGAACATACTGCCTAAGTGATATTAGTAAGCATGAGACACCGGATCTAGAAATAATCATTAAAGAAGAAAAACTTAGGGAAATTTTAGAAGCTGACATTATAACTGAATCATTAGGTTTTCATGTTCTGCCTCAGAAATATGCAACTAGCATGGGCAGGAAAAGATTTTCATTATAAAATTAATGACAAGCCTTGGTACCCTCCTGAAGGCAAAGTAACTAGTTTTAGGAATCTTGATGTTCTTTTACCTTTTGCAGGATTATAATAAAGTTAGGAACCATATTGAAACAAGGGTTTATGACAAAGACACAAAGAGAAACATTTTGTCTTAGTGAACTCCTTGGCTTCCTAAGTAGACTTGTCAGATCAGAACTTTTCTGATATTGTAGAAAGAATATGGAGCAGAGCATAGTACTTCAAATGTCAAAGGAAAGGATGGTGGTCTTATGGCAGATATAAATAAAAAATTTAAACAAAGGACTGGGGAATTGAATTTACATAGAAAGATCAGATAATAATTATAGTAGATTAATAGAATAATGCAGGATAAGCTTTATATAACAGGGAGCAGAAAAATAACTTCTGATCTATTAACATAGTCAAACTTAGAGAAATCCTATCTAGTATTTCTGTAACCACGAGGCTTTACAGCACCAATTGTAAGGAAAAAGACATTGAGTTAAAAGAATTGATTTTATCATAATGTTAGATTTTATTTCTCATGAAATTTGTTTGCTCATTTTCCTTCCTTTACTTTGATATGCTTATGCAATCAAGGAAGACTTTAGAAAAAGCATGTACCATGAAAAATCTTTGTAATCAGTGATTAAAGTATATGAGGAAAATGATTTTATGTATAAATAAAGCCTACCAGAGATGCAGCTTGTCAGAGGAGGTCAAGTTATACTGAGACACACTTCCTCTCTGACCATCTCCCATAAAATGAAACTAAGAAGTGTTCCATGTCTGGATTTCTCTGCTGCCACTCTTGTATCCACCCACTTCAGACACTGCCCTCATCTCAAGCTGGACTCCAGTACCCAGATCTTATCATAGGAATAACAACAATATGAAGGATCAAGTCAGTATCTTCTCTTCAAAGTCTATCAGTCCTCTAGAAATGCTTGCCAATGAAAATAACCTAGATAACCTAGATAAACTCAAAGACAGAAAATATAAAAGAATGATCATAAATCTCCTCCAAGAATTCAAGGAATGGAATTTAAAGAAGACACAAAGAAACAGCTCAATGAAGTCAAATAGAAATAGTTTAAGGAGGATAAATGCTTGAGTGATACCCAAGAAAACAAAAACATATGGCTGATGGAAATAAAGATAATCTAAGATTTCAGAATGAAATTCAACCAGGAGATGGAAACATTGAAGAAGACTCAATCTAAAAGAAAGATAGAATTGAAAAACCCAATATGCTAACTTGAAAACTTGAACAAAAGCCTTACAAGTAGAATGAATCAAGCAAAAGTCAGACTATCAGGTCTTAAAGACAGAATAGAATACCTAAACCAAATAAACAAGAAATATTAAAAAAATATTTTAGAAAATATAGGGAAAGAACATACAGGGAATGTGGGACACTATGAAAATACCAAATGGGCATAGATGAGGGAAAATAATTCCAAGTCAGTGGCATACATCATATCTTCAACAATATTAAGAAGAAAACTTCCCCAAAATTAGGAAAAGCACACCCACACAAGAATCACACAGAGCATCAAATAGACAAGACCAGAAGAGAAAATCTCTGTGGTATATCATAGTTAAAACACTAAGTATGCATGACAAAGAAAGAGTATTGAAACCTGCAAGATAAAAATCATAAGTCATGTATAAAGGAAAACCCATGAAAATAAGAGCTGATTTTTTTTCAAGGAAATTTTGAAAACCAGAATATCCTGGAGCAATTCAAAGTCAACAGAGTGAGAACCAGGACAGGCACCAAAACTACACAGAGAAACCTTGTCTCGAAAAACAAAAAAACAAAAAACAAAACAAAACAACAACAACAAAACAACAACAAAGTCCCAAAAGTCTACAACAGCTAACCTAAAGTTACATACCCAGCAAAACAATTTACCATGTTTGAAAGAGAAAGAAACACTTTCCACAACATAAACATCCTAAAATTTTTCATATCTAAAAAACAAAGCCTAAAGAAAATACAGGAAGTAATAATTTTGGTGAAGAGAGGAATGAGCATATCAGAGGACTATGGTAGAAGATATGAACCATAACCATTAAACACAAAAATCACTGAGAAAATTTCATAAAAATTAACCCTATGATGAACTCAATAAACAAATATTTCAATAATAACTTTAAATAACAAAATCAAGTACAAAAGAAAAAAACAACATCCTTTCTATATACCAACAACAAACATGTTGAGAAAGAGATCTTGGACACACCTCTATTGACAATAGCATAAAAGAAAAAAAGTATTTAGGAGTAAACCTATCCAAGTCAATAAAAGACTTCTATACTAAATACCTTAAATCTCTGAAGAAAGAGAATCAGGTGAAAATGGCCACAGCTATGAATATGATTATGTGTAGAGCATAACCTTTCAGGAGGCCTGAGACCTTGACCACAACTCCCTTCAGAGACGGTAATTCACTAGCTCTGCAGTAAATCTGACATACTGGTAATAGGTTTTCCTGTGAGGCTTGCCAGATTAAAACTTTGTAATCATGAACTGCCATATTAAAACTCACAAATAGGTTTTTAACTTCTAGACAGATTCTTCAAAGCTCTTGGATTTAATATATGTTGAAGGGTAGGAAGACTCTAACAATTTTTATTGATCTATTGGCTACAACATGGACTAAATAATGGGATACACAAAATTATGTTGAAATGTTTATCTGTTTTGCTATGTGTTAAGGGAATAGGTTTCAAGGTCTAAAAGAAAGAACTGTCATGACTAATTTTTCATTCAAGTCTTGTCATATACTCAGGCATAATCAAAGGGACACATTTATCTACTGCTGTTATAAATAAATTTCCAAGATAGCATGCCAGTACTCAGCTTTAATCCCAGTACTCAGGAGGCAGAGGATACCCAGTCTAGGTCATCCATGGCTACTTAGCAGGATCCTATCTCAAAAGAAAAATCTTTAGGAGATACCTACTCCAGAAAACTCCAAAGGTTATTCTTCTGGGTATGCAGGAAATTATAGTGTATAGGGGGTAGGAGTAACAGCTTGGCATGGTATCAAATGCTTATAATCCTAGCACTTGAGAGTGGGAGACAGAGGAATGCAAAGTTCAAGATCATCATAGGCCTCATAGCCAGTTCTGGCCAGTCCATATCCAACAAAATTAATGCAAATGGTAGCTAGAGTTTTAGTTTGCAAGAACCAAGCTGTAGCACCCAGCCTCCAAAAGTTACATAGGTTTGAGCACTGTGATGAATAAGATAAAGCAGCATGCTGAATAGTCTAATCACAAAAATCTAGAGCATAGGTGAATAGCTGTAGTGTATCAAGCTGTAGTTTTGATTTAAAACCAAAAGCTTTCACTTACTAACATAGCTTTAAAAAAGACAGAATAGTTGACCATAAAACATCAAATGACCACATAGCCTCAACTATATGTGCATCATACATTGGCTGTTGCCTGACCCACTCCCAGTTATGGTTTTAATATTTGACTCTTTCTAAACTCATGTTTTAGACATTTGTAACAGTAACAATAGGTGATGTCTCCATCTTCAATAATGAGATCACCACCATATAAATGATGCTGATCCTAAATGATGATTAGGTTCCTTCTTACTCTGTTATCATTCTACTTTCTGAATGAGGCAGCAAAAATACTATGATCAGATGGTATCTTCCATATTGTGGCATCCCCCAGTCTCTACAATAGTGAGAAGTATTTTTTATTATGTATTGTTCAATGTGAGTTACTCTTCTGTACTAGTATAAAACAGAAAGGCACACACACTAACCTATACTTTACTTCATGAACAATAGTAAACATAAGTTGAAATATACATATCATATATGTATAAGTATATATAAAATCTGGTTCAAGAAAGCCTTGAAGAAGATATAAGTTATATGAAATTGGGCATGAATTCTCATGATTTCCGCTTCAATGACATTATTTTCTCTCTTTCATCTTGCACCTATTGTCTCATGGGAAGTCTTTAAAATCATTCGACAGAGGTAGTAAAAATTCTGACATGTATTATGAAAATATCTCTGTGTGATATACTGGCTATTCATGGAAGTAGACTCAAGCAGCTTTAAATACCATGTCTGGGAGAGTCATGAAATGATGTACTTCAAGGAGCCCTCTCTGTAGAAAGGGATTTGATTAATGTATTTTGCTGTTCATTTGCATTGTGGAGTAAATGGAAAGAGGTAAGCATCATCAATTTATTATGGGCTGAAGCCAATGAGTTGGTTTAATTATCAGGGACATAGAATATATATTATTATTATATATTATATATGTTAGTGATAAGGAGATGATTTAAATTGATAAAAAAAAAACCCTGAAGATATTTTGTGTTCAACTTGAATGGTAACCAAAGGAATTCCTAAGCAGAGCAGGGTTTTACTGATATGTTGAATACAACATATTTTATGCAACCATTCAACCTTTTCTCACACCTACCTATGACATTTGGTAATTGACACACTAAGAAAGGATGTCAAGCAACACTTAAAGAGTTTATTTATACTCTCTGTATTGTAGACTTCAACTAATCAAAACAATTTAGGGTGATCACTACAAAATGTCATATATAACTGCAAAAGAGATCAACACTGTATATTTGATATGACAAAATTTCTCACAATGACCATGTGACCATATTTTCCTACTTTCATCAAGATATAGGCATTTTTTACTGTTGCTTCCATAGGCTTTCTGTACATGAATTTATTTTTCTGTCTGGCAATGATTCTGCTATAACTACCATCCATATATTACAGAATGCTTCATAAACCATAATGTTATTCAAGACAGCATTGCTTCAAATTAAGAAGCTCACTTATACAGCACATGAAGTGTGACAGTGGAATTTAATGATCTTTCTGTTTCGCATCATCCAGAAACAGCAGGACTGATGGGATTGTGAATGGCCTCTTTAAAGTGTTAGTAGTAATGCCTGATGAGTGGCCGTAACTTTCAGGGTGGGAGCAAGGTTCTCCAAGAGGCTGTATATTGCACATACCAGCTTCTAATGAGAAATTGTTTTTCTCATAGTCATGATTAACGAAATAGGACTCAATATCTGGCAATGTGACTGATGGCACTGCTCACCATAGTGACTCAGTTTTAAAAGCTCTGTTTTCTGTTTGTGTTACTCCATGCTCTGAAAACCTAAAAGTCTTACCCATAAAAGCAGAAATTATTCCAACAGGAGCCACAGCAATTATTTTATTCAATTAGTTGTTAATGCTGCTAGCTGGGCTATTTAAACTCCTCATACTTTGAAATAAATACTGAAAGATATTTGTGTTCTCAAAAAAAAATAGGAGTTACTTTACTGACTGGAGTTATTGATCCTGACACATAAGGAGAAATTTAAGTGCAATACCACAGTAGATATAAAGAAAAATATGTCTGTAGTTCAGAGAAACCCTTATGGTGTTTCTTAGTATTACCATGTTCTGTCAATAAATTCAATGGAAAACTATAACAAACCAATCAACACAAGACTGCTAATGACCCAAATCTGTCAGGCATGCTGTTTTAGCTAAAATACAAGGCAAATTACTAGAGTCAATTAAGGTACCCACTGAGGTTAAAGGGAATAAATAATAGGTATAAAAAGAAACTGTGTTTACACTATAAGACCTGTCTCAGAAATGACTGGATTTATTATAGTATGTATTATTGTATTAGGAATGTATCCCTATATGTACATATCTTTATAAATCTAATCCCAGCACTCGGGAGGCAGAGCCAGGCGGATCTCTGTGAGTTCGAGGCCAGCCTGGGCTACCAAGTGAGTTCCAGGAAAGGCGCAAAGCTACACAGAGAAACCCTGTCTCGAAAAACCAAAAAAAAAAAAAAAAAAAAAAAAAAAAAAAAAAAATCTACCTATCTGTAATTGTTTCTTTTATGTTTGTGAAGGAGAATTCCTGGAATAAAGCTATGTCTGCAAAGGCTGATTGATTGATTAGAACTTCAGTGATGTCTGGAGAAAGAAATGTTGCAGGTCCAAAGCCTAACTGAAATTTATGTTAACCTATCTTTTGCTCTGTGTTGGACCTAATATCCTATCACTAATAGATAAAACCAGCCCTAACATTCTAGCAGGTTTTAGAAAAAAAAACTTTTGAAATCTATTAACAAACACTAGTTTTTCATTAATCAAAGGATTAAGAGTGTCATCACATAGTATCTAAAGCCTGGAGCCATGGTATCCCTGCTTTGCTATAACCACCAACTTGGTGATTCTATCAATGTACTTTACAAGCATCTTAATTTATGGCTTCCTTTGTTCTGTTAGCGTTAAAAAAAAAAAAACTTTATGGAACTGCTTCCACATTGGAACATGAACTCAGAGTAACATAAATCTGTGCTACCAGGTCATAGTCACTCATATTTGCCTCCATAATAAGTTACTTCTTAGCTGTGTGTTTGCCTTGACATCTTTTATCTTCTTACTAAAGAACATAAATACACTGACTTTATATTGAAATGTTACTAACTTTAAATCACAGCATTTTCTTATAGGATATCAAGAACAATGACAATAATGCAGCATCTTCTTGGGCAAGATTTAGCTTTCTTTTCTGGGTTTGCAAAGAACAGTTTGATCACTTTATTGTCTTTATTTGGAAAGCACATATGGATTCAGTACATGTGAATGTGTGCTAATTTGATAATGGTTGCATTTGAACTGGTAAATTGAAATTGTCAATTTGGGTAGGCCTATATTCTGTGAACTATTCCTGGAAAAGCAAATTAACATCCACTTACCCCTGATATATAAATAATAACAGACTTATTAAATTATTCTACTTAAGACCAGCTTGGTGAGCCAAAGAGTTAATTGGGGTTATTTAAAGTAGTGTGGGTGAAGGTTAATAACAAGAATGGGAGTATTCCTCTGTATTTTTTTCTAGACAACTTTTGTCTATGTATCTTTGTGACGGTATAGTGCCTCATAAGTACCACGCACCCAGTAGCAAGTGAGCTGCTCATAAATCCTTGGGCATATATTGTTGCATTTCTGGGAACTTCTCACTAGCAGCGGTTAACTGCCTACAAATCCTTGGGGAGGGGCAGTGCCTCATGAGATATTCCGCAATCAACAGTTAACTGTCTATAATTCCTCAAGGAAAGGTAGCCCTTACCTAAGCCCCTGCTATCATTAACTGCCTATAGCTCCATGGGGGTGTTCAAGACTCATGGGCCATTCTTCTGCAATTGAATAATACTGAGTTCAGTCTTGTTCACTTCTGCTAAGCATAGTCACAACTTCAAGGAGTTCAAGAGAGCAATGGACATGTGGTGGCAGGAGATAGCTTTCCACAAAAGCCATATTAACCAGATAATTCTTCAAGTAATCTCAATGTCACTACTTTTCCTTTTATTTTTGATAATTTCATCTATGTACACAATATTTTATGATCATAGTCACCCCTCCTTAACTTCATCTTAGCCCTCTCACTTCCTGTTAACCTCCATCTTTTCAACTATATTTTTCAAATTAACATTTATGTTAATTTACTTTAAGGAAGCCATATAATTCTTCATAATTTGGACAGATGTTATAGACCATTTGAAGTACTGAAAAAGTAAAAGACTGACATTATCCTAGCACGTGGAAAGTCCACCTTCGAAACTGAGATGTGAAATCAGTTCTCTTCCCTTCTTTTCCCTCTCTCTACCCCCTCTCAGAGAATATTGAATAATGCACATAGTTACATTCATAAAAAGTTTTACTATTAGCATAGCTGTGGGGATGACTCAGACAAAGTAACATTGATAAATTGGTGGTAACACACTATCATCATTCCTTTAGAAAACAACACATCATCTTCTTCATCGATGTTGTACTATAATCTAGTTTGACTTTTAGAAGTATTTGTGTTATTGTTTTGTGACAGAAATTAGTATTTTTCTTTACCTACAGTTATCCTGTTTATACAGTTACATCAAGAATTATTAGTGGATTTCTTTTATTTTATATTAAAATGTCATTATTAGTAAGCCAATGACATAGGTTTCATAATCAGACAAACTCTGCTTTGATTTGATGTCTATTCCAGTAAGCTTATATACTTATCTCTGGCATTTAAATGCCTTCATTTGACTCATATAATTCAGGTACTCAGCTTCACTGGTAGTAGTGTCCTCTTTAACATGTGTGTTTTGATTTATAGAATATAGTTATCATGGAGATGAAACAAGATCCTGGATCTAAACTTACAAGTTCATATAACTTAACTATAAAAGTTATATATTACAGAATTTTCTCAGTGTGGAAAGGTCTTAAATGACAATCCAGTTCAACATTTCTTCTTGATAAATCTTTAGGTTCCTTCCTGAGCAGTTTATAAAGAAATATATATGCTCAAATTTAATAGAGACAACCTTTTCATCTACATTTTGAAGAGCTATGAAATTACATCTGAATTTCAACTTAGGAAGCCTAACTCAATAAACTTAATTTGCTGTACTTTCTATTACCTCACAGAGTTAGTATACATTATGACACATATCCTGTGTTTTCTACCCATATATGTTGAGGGAAAAGTGTAATATTTTGAAGCATAGAATACTATTTTATGAATTTCTTTATACTTCATATTTAAGAATATTCTGTAGCATAATTCTCCCTTAATCTCTAATGACAAAAATGTGTGGTAAGAGTGAATCTTAGGATAATTTAAATCTTTTCCAAATATTTTATAGACAATTCATTGAATTTTTTGGATAAATAATTGCAGTTTCCTCAGGCAAGAACTTTAATCTATTCTTTTAGGGATGAAGCACTTCCACCACCAGAGGTGAATTTCAGATT
This sequence comes from Peromyscus californicus insignis, assembly GCF_007827085.1. Classification (NCBI taxonomy): domain Eukaryota; kingdom Metazoa; phylum Chordata; class Mammalia; order Rodentia; family Cricetidae; genus Peromyscus; species Peromyscus californicus. The sequence goes on along the minus strand of NW_026294391.1, from coordinate 69,708,105 downwards.
GTCTTGTGCTCAATTGCGATAGGATATTCCCAATTATGCTAAGAAGAAAACTTTAAAATTCTTTTCTTAAAGTTTAATGTTTTCACTTTAGCAGTATGTGACATTCTAAGGTAGGAATTAAAGTTTAATTGTAATTAAGCTCTTCACAGTTTGATATGATGGGTTTGATCTTAGGCCATTTCATCTCCAAAGGTAGCCAGAGTGAAAGTATCATTCAAGATGCATTAATTAGTTTTAGGACACTATAAAAAAATAACTGACAGAAAAATCTTATGAAAGGCTATATATTTAGCTTATGGTTTCAGAAAAGCTCAGTCCACCATTTTTAGGAAAGTACAGGGAAGTTCATGGTGGCAAATGTCTGTGACAGAGACTTCTCACATTGTAGTGGATCAGATAGAAGAGTAACCAGAAACCAAGAGCTAGTCAGGAACCTTGAAAATCCTACCATTGCTTTGTCTGCCAGTTAGAGTGTGCATGCTGAAAGTTCCACGGGCTCCCCAAATATTATCACACCCTAGAGAGTAAGCATTCAAAGCACTATCTTGTGGAGTCATTTTAGAATGAAACCATGACAAGAGAAGCCCTAGAAACTTTCACGTGATATATAGCTCTTAAATTGGACAACTGATTCCCTCAGCTTATCTGTTTCTTTCTCCATATTGTTCTCAGTGCAATTAATATTGATATTTTAGCTCAGTCTAGTGGTATAATTCCCTCTTATTTAGGAGATTATGGGGATTTTTTTAATCCTAAATTCTTCAAGTTAATAAATGAAATATACCATATGGTTACTCAAAGTTTTACATTTTATTCTCATCTATAAAGTACTTTAACAAAGTCATATAGACTCAGGTTTGAACAAATTTGTGGCTGTGTATACTGGTCTAACCAGGATAGCAAGCAAAATTATATAAAACACACACTGTACCACCAGCTTATGTATTGTTTCATATGTTTGACTGAACTCTTCATGTCAGTATATACTTTCATATACCCCAGATTCACATGTGAGTACTTCTCCCCTCTCTATGTAAGTAGTTTATACAGCTTAAATTCAATCCTCTCTGGTACTCTTGGAAATGAAACATCGTGATTTGAAAATGCTCATGAATATTAGGTTAATATAGATCAATTTGGGAAGAATGATTCTTTCAAATTTCCTAATATACTGATATTTAACTTATACATTAGCAGTGTTTTAAAAAATACATCTACAATTCTATATGTAATCTTATCTATTACTTTGAAATACTGCATGACTCTACAGTATATATTCACATGCTTTGCTTTACACCCATGAATAAATTACAATCAGTAACTTTATAGGTGTTGAAACTTAAGAACTGTTTAAGAAACTCTTAATGTATGCATCCAAAACTTTTACCAAAATGAACATTTCTCTGTTTAAGAGGAATTTAAAATGAGATTTTCTTCTATTTTGTTCATTTGTTGAAATGTTTATATTGAATTATTATCTTAGCACAGTTGATAGAACCTAATAACAATCTATGCATGAATTTGTATAGGAAGCAATCAAGAATCACCTACAGTCACAATTCTATGAAGGTTTTCTTTAATTATTAGATCTGATCCATATTATCCGGCCATGGCATGTAAATAACCTCAGATATTGTCTTAATTCCAAGAAGATGTTTTTACTTATGATAGCATCATAGAATCATGCAGAACATCACAAAATATCTGGATTAGAATCAAATAGCATTATTTTTTATTGTACAGTAGGCAGCATAAACTCCAAATTTACCACAGTTTTTTTTGCCACCAAAGTCCATGAGTAAGAAGCAAAGACTAGATAACAACTGAATGAACAGTGGATTTGTGTTATAGCCTAGAAATGGTGAATTTTGAAATATATTCAATCTTAAACTTATCTGATATTTGCTCTGGAGGAAAATATTATCGTTATTATCCTTATCATGATATAAATATTTATTCTAGTCACCAAGAAACAAATTGTGTATTACATGTACTTCTGTTATGTGATAATAATTGAAAAGATAGTACAAAATTATGCCCCTAGAAAGTCAAAAATTCACGGAGAATTTTTTTCTCAGTCATTACTAAATTATCTTAGCCTGTTTGTAAAGAATCTTCTAGAGTTAACCATTCTTAGCTTCTGTTAAACTACTTGCTTCTGTTATGCTCACTACCCTCACAACATTTCTGCTGCTGAGCAAGATGCCAGGACATGGTTTGCCTTCAAAAACCCCATGTTTTGGATACCTAGGGCCATATCTTTGTCCCTGAATACCTGGCTGTGGTCCCAACTGGTTGGAATAAAGGCTTTAAATTAGCTATAAACTGTATCTGAATGGTTATCTTTGGTAGGATACCCTTAATATAATAGGAGTATACATTGTTTATAACATTTGTTTAGCTCATTTATACATATGTATGAATGTGAATACACAATGAATTGTGATAAACATTTATTTCTTACTTGAGGTTATGGGCAATGAAGCTGGAAATTCAATGCCTTTGAGTGATTAAAATGAAGAAAACATTAATGACTTAAAAAATTAAAGAAATAGAAGTCTAAAATATATTTTTCCTTTTTTCAGTAAGACATGAGATAATTTTAAACACATAAGAAAATTTCATGAACAGACTATAGTTTAATGAATTTCATAAGCTTGAAAATGCTACATTTGTTTTATTTGCTTTCCCATAGAATTTATTGTGAGTCTATTATAATTACTAATCTTCAATATCCACTTGTGCAAAGGATACTTATATCTACTCAAAGGCAATTCAAGTAACAAAAGCTTCAACTACTCCTTATTCCAACTTAACATTCATTTTCATTGCCTCTATTTGGTTTCTCTCAAGGGGAAAACTGATAGTTCAGATTACTGATCTTCTAAATCCTTAAGAATGCGGGAATAACCTGGGTATATCCAGCTATGACACTTTGTATCATCTTCAAGGCAATAATTTCACTTCACATTGCAACAAATGTCTTACCCATTTCTTTTTTTTTTTTTTTTTTTTTTTTTTGGTTTTTCGAGACAGGGTTTCTCTGTGTAGCTTTGCGCCTTTCCTGGATCTTGCTCTGTAGACCAGGCTGGCCTCGAACTCACAGAGATCCGCCTGGCTCTGCCTCCCGAGTGCTGGGATTAAAGGCGTGCGCCACCACCGCCCGGCTGCGCCACCACCGCCCCGCGTCTTACCCATTTCTTTTTTTTTTTTTTTTTTTTTTTTTTTTATTTTCACAGACTTCATTAAGACATTTATTCATATTATTTTTTTCCCCTTTTCTATTTTAATAAAAAGGAAAAAAAAGAAAAAGGTTATAACTAACAAAAGAAAAACTATATACAAAAGTACAATGACTATATACAATATATACAAGTAATAAATGTCTAAACAATGTCTAGTCCATTTGTATTTGACAAATTCAGAGAAAATAATTTCATTATCTATCCTATTTTGTTAAGTCCAAAATGTATCTAATTCACTTTCTATCCTAATTAATCTTCAACTATAACTAACTAACCTTCAACTATAACTAACTAATCTTCAACTCCCTCAGAGACCCAAGAAGGAAATAATATTAGCTAACAAAAATAAAAACAGAAAGTGCATGCAAGCAACTTCCAAAAAATTTGTGAGTTGACAGAAACAGCCAGCTGCCTGGACAGTCACCTGAGGTTTCTCCACAGTGTTGGGGCATCATCTTCAGCCTATAGGCTTAGCATATCTGACAGACTCATTTGTGAAGTAGGATGTACACAAGGTCGACAGTTCAACCTCACATTGGGTGAGAGCAGTCCATGTACCAGAAACACCTGAATTCCACTAGTGTCATGTCATGATTCAGGATTTTAAATTCTGGAAATTGTTGTTGATTTTTTAATTCAGCTGTCCATTCTTGGCTGTGTATATATGGCTTCATCTTAGCATCCCGTTCTTCTCCACATCCCTCTGTCAAATCCCATTTCTTTTGTTAGTGAAATCTCTTGAGATGAGAGAGCCATAGTTTTTCCAGAGTCATTAGGGATATTGCACAATGACTATAAATTACTTTTTCTCTGTATGAGAATAATTCTGTTAACCCTACCCACAGATCTCATACCTAATTGTATTCACTCTCTGATTACCTTCTCTTGTCTCAGAGCCCCCTATTACTTGTCTACTTTTTTCCCCCAAATAGCTTGCTTTCAGTATATTTATGTTGTTTGTGGAGGTAAAATGTTCCACACATGAGAAAAAAATGTGTGATATTTGTATTCCTTATTTTACTTAGAGGAGCATTTATATAGTCCACAAAAATATAAATTAATTAAAAATACTCAGTTCCTTGTTGGGGAATGACTCATGAGCTTCTCGTGCACAGACTATTGGCAATTAGTTACAAGTGTAAAAGCATATCATTTTCTTCTGTGATGTTGTAACTGAAAAGTAGTAGCTAGCCCATATTCCAGTAAGCCACACACCATCATTCCCTTTCAAGCAACCATAATTAAAATCAGTGTGTCACTCAAGACAAATACGGTATGCATTGCTTATATGTGGATATTAACTATTGTTAATGATAAGTAAGCTACAATCCATAGAAAAACAGAGGTTATGTAGAGAGTAAAGGACAAGAGGGGACAAATAGATTTTCCTAGGAAAGGCAAATAGAATAGGTAAGGATGGATTGGGGTGAGGTGACTGGAATGGGGATATCAAGCAGATAGAGTGTGTTGGCTAGTTTTATGTCAACTTGACAAGTGCTAGTCATCAGAGTAGAGGAACCTCAATTGAGAAAATGTCTCCATAATATTGGACTGTATGAAGGCTTGTAGGACATTTCCTTAGTGATTGATGTTGGAGGACCCAGCCCATTATGAGTGGTGTCATTCCTGCAAAGGTGATCCTGGGTTCCCTAAGAAGGCAGGATGAGCAGGCCATTAAATGCAAGCTAATAAGCAGCATTTCTCCATGGCCTCTGCATCAGTTCCTGCCGCCAGTTGCCTGCTGTGTTTGAGTTTCTGTCCTGACTTCCTTTGACGATGAACGCTGATGATGAAGCATGAGCTAAATAAATCCTTTCCTCCCAAAGTTGCATTGGTCATGGTCTTTCATCACAGCAAAAATAAGCCCAAGAGGAGGACAATGGAGGGAATGTAAGGAGAGACAGCTAAAATTTAGGGCCATTTGAGGAGTAATATGAAAACCTAATATAGTAGAAGCTTCCAAAACCATATATATATATATATATATATATATTATATATATATATATATATATATTAAGGCAATTTAAATGAAATCACCAAATTACGACAAGGCTCCAACTGGACATCTATTTTAAACCAAATGAAACTTTCAGTGATGGAATTGGGTTATATCTAATTGAGTTATTCCCCAAAGGGAACCCTCCAAAACCCAGGCTGTTGTCAACAATACAGGTTGCTCTCCATAAACTTACAACAAGGCCCTATTGCTGAATATAGCACCTACACAACTGATTAAGCACAGAGAAATCAAGCTAGTACCTCCATAGAGCCTTCACCTATACAAACTAGTGTTCTTTGTAACAGAAGGTATTCTGCAACCTACCAAAGCAGAAACATCAGCCCAGCTACAAACCCTTTCACTTACAATGATGTTGTGCCTGCAAGAAATGCTAGTGAAAAGCTGGCACAAACCTTGTGGGAGTAACCAACCAGTATCTGATACAATTTAAGGCCCACTCCATGAGATGGAACCCCATACCTGATATAGTTTGGATGGCCAAGTACCTGAGACTAGATTTCTCAGGGATCTAGGGGAAAACCCTATACTGCTTTTCTGTTAAAGGAATGTAGGAAAAAAAGGAATGTAGGAATAAAATGACTCCTAATAATATTATCTTATACTCATAGATCAGTGCCTTTCTCAGCCATCTTTAGAGAAGCTTCCTCTATGTATGGGAACAAATACAGTGACCAGACAATACAGAGAGAGAGGGAGAGAGAGAGAGAGAGAGAGGAGGAGAGAGAGAGAGAGAGAGAGAGACAGAGACAGAGACAGAGACAGAGACAGAGACACTTGGGAACACTCATCACTAAATGGGATGTTTCCATCAAATCCCTCCCCTCAGACCTCAGGAAAACCCTTCAAAAGAGGAGGCAGAAGAGCATAAGAGCCAGAGGGTATAAAGGACAGCAAAGAAACAAGGCTTTCTTGTAGCACAAATCTTAAAAGGTCTTATTAATAAAATCAAACCTTGGTGCCAGTTATTGGATGTGAATGCTGGAAGAGCAGAGAAGCAAAACAAGCCACAGCTTCCTCACCTCACTGCTGTGGGAAGTTCTGTATGTCAAATATGTTGCTCTGATTGGTTAGTAAATAAAACACTGATTGGCCAGTAGCCAGGCAGGAAGGATAGGCAGGACAAGCAGAGAAGAGAATTCTGGGAAGTGGAAGGCTGAGTCAGAGAGACACTGCCAGCCTCCACCATGGCAAGCAGCATGTAAAGAAGGTGGTAAGCCACGAGTCATGTGGCAAGGTATAGATTTATAGAAATGGATTAGTTTAAGATATAAGAACAGTTAGTAAGAAGCCTGCCATGGCCATACAGTTTGTAAGCAATATAAGTCTCTGTGTTTACTTGGTTAGGTCTGAGTGGCTGTGGGACTGGCAAGTGACAGAGATTTGTCCTGACTGTGGGCCAGGTAGGAAAACTCTAGCTACAAATGATGCCCAATGTGTTGGCAAGTGTTTCCACCTAAAAACCTGAGAAAAAAAAGATTCTAAAACAGAGCTAAAAACAGTTCCTAGTTGTATCTTTCAAGTTAGCGGCAGCCTGCATGTTTGAGCTACTATGGTGGGTTCCTGGTGTATGTGTTCAACCTGCAGTATGGCAGGAATGAGGCCTCTACAAGTGGCACATTAAGCTGGGGCCTCTGCAAGTGGCACATTAAGCTGTGTGGTGGATTTAGCCTTTGCTAGTACAAAATAAAAAAAGAGGTTTCTGGGCTACACGCTGCTTTGATAGAAGCATAGATCCACTATTTCTAAGAGTTGATGGTTCCCAGAGCTGGCAGAAAATGTACCACAGCTATGGTGGGAAGCTGAAGTGGGCAGAGCCAGCAGCCACAGCACCATTTCAGTCTTAGATTTCTGCAGTTTAAAGCAATAGGCTCAAGGTAATATAAAAAAATAAGCCATGTAAAGATGGCTACCACACACAGAATCTGAGTTAGGTTCTCTTTGATATTCGTAACTGAAGAAAAACATTTGATTGTAAAAGCTGTTGAGTTATGCCAAAATATATATTTTAAAGGTACCCTGACTTCAAAATTTGGATGTAAGGATATGTTGCTTTGGAAAGGAGGCTCTGCTTTTGTTTCCATAGAAAGCCAGAGGCTATGGATTTGTTCCAGATTAAGATACATCAGGTTTGACCAGCCAAGACTTCCTGAAAGGTTTCCGATGACACCATGATCCAGAGGATCCAACATCCAGAATGGTTTGAAGGCAACTGCCTCAGACAACAGCCTCATGGACTACTCCATGATCCTAAAATTTTCTTTATGTCCCCATAAGATACAGCGCCCCCCCTCCAGCAGGAAGTAGTAAGAGAAGCTACGCCCAAATTCTCAAATTATATGTAATTTTACTAGGTTAAGGTTAAAACTTTCCTTTTTGAAGAAAAGAAAAGGGGGAAGTGCTGTGGGATGTTCTGTATGTCAAATATGTTGCTTTGATTGGTTAGTAAATAAAACACTGATTGGCCAGTAGTCAGGCAGGAAGGATAGGCAGGACAAGCAGAGAAGAGAATTCTGGGAAGTGGAAGGGCTGAGTCAGAGAGGACACTGCCAGCCTCCACCATGGCAAGGCAGCATGTAAAGATGGTGGTAAGCCACGAGCCACGTGGCAAGGTATAGATTTATAGAAATGGATTAGTTTAAGATATAAGAAACAGTTAGTAAGAAGCCTGCCATGGCCATACAGTTTGTAAGCAATATAAGTCTCTGTGTTTACTTGGTTAGGTCTGAGTGGCTGTGGGACTGGCAGGTGACAGAGATTTGTCCTGACTGTGGGCCAGGCAGGAAAACTCTAGCTACGCCTCACCAATTCCTCAGCTGATCCTGTTTCCTTAGACTGGAAGCCTCTGGGCCCTCATCCAGAATGAATCTCAGCTGAACTGTGCTGCTCAAAATCCTGAAACCTTAACCAGGCTCTAGTTCCTTGTCCTCATGCCTTAAATACCTTTCTACTTCTTGCCATCACTTCCTGGCATTAAAGGCTCTTGTTACCAACGCCTAGCTGTTTCCAGTGTGGCTTTGAACTCACAGAAATCCAGACAGATCTCTGCCTCTGAAATGCTAGGATTAAAACGGCGTGTGTGCCACCATTTTCTGGCCTCTATGTCTATCTAGTGGCTGTTCTGTTCTCTGACCCTAGATAAGTTTATTATGGTGCATAATATTTGGGGGAACACAATATCACCACACTTTCTAAACACAATAACCAATGCACGTATGACCTCAGAGACTGGAGCAGCATGCCCAGGGCCTGCATGGTTCTTTATCAGATGGGGTTGTATAGTTGAAAGGAGAAGTGGACACATAACAAATCTCTAACCCAGAAGTTGTCTCCTATGGATAACCACTTGGAAATGAAATTTAATTTTCTCCAAGGGAGTTTGATTAGGGAATCAAGCTACTCTTAAGGATAGGCTGCCTGCTCAGTAGTAGATGGCCAACTGAAAACAAGCACAACATATGACATCCTTTGAAGTTCTTTGTCTCATAATTTCAGGATGTTGTTTTTGTTTTTTCATGAGAAGGCTTTAGGGAAGTGACAAAAGCATGAGAAATCTGATTTAAAAAGTTAAAGACTTGAAGGGACTTATCATTTGGTGTCATAATTGGGAGGTAATGAAAATTAGGAAATAGGGGTGTGATTAGAGGAACTAGTTTACAGATAGTGTCCCTTAGAATTATATATGTTGTTCCCAGACCCTTCTTTTTTTTAGTAAATATTTTTATTTTATAATTAATTTAATTTTACATATCAGCCACGGATTCCCCTATCCTCCCTCCTCCCACCCCCTAGCCTCCCCCCCAACTTACCCCCCCATTCCCACCTCCTCCCAGGCAAGGTCTCCCCTGGGGAGTCGGCCCAGCCTGGTAGATTCAGTTGAGGCAGGTCAAGTCCCCCTCCTCCCTGCGCCAAGACGGAACAAAGTATCTCAGCATAGAGACCAAGCCCTCTGGATAAGTGAGACAGTTGTGTGAACTTGAACTGTTTAGGAGGGCCCCAAGGCAGTGGGACCAAGACCTGTCCTTGGTGCATGAGCTGGCTTTTTGAAACCTAGACCCTCTTGTCTGTTTCACCTTGGGATGAGCAGGTTTTTCTACAGTATATCCTTCTGTCAGAATGCGTTACCTCACCAAGCTTAGAAACAATGGAGGGAATAGACATTCAAAGAAACCACTGAAAATAGGAGATAAAAAATTCTACCCAGGGCTGGAGAGATGACTTAGTAAGGTGCTTGCTGTGGAAGTATAAAGAACTATGTTTGGATCTCCAGGATCCAAATAAAATGACAGGTGTAGTGATAGGCACCAAACATGTTACTTATAACAATTCCTAATCCACTCAATTTTAGTGAGATAAATGTGGATTTCAAAATACAGTGTCAAAACTACACATGGCAAAGTTCCTCCTGTGAAAATGAGGGAAGCTTTACTCTCAGGCCTGTAATGACAATATAGGGGAACACTGGGACAGAAGGATCTGGAATTCAGGCCAGCATGGACTACTGAATGAAGTTGAAGACAGCATTAATTACATAGAAACTCTTAGTCAAAAAATGTTCCGCCATTGCTGGTTGGTTATACTGCTTGGCATTGGATTCTAAAGCCCACACAGCTTTTTCTTGATTTGTTTTCCAAACCTAATTCAATAAAAATAATTGTTTTAGGCAAATCTAAACTGCAACTAGTTTTACACTCTTTCCAGGACCTTAACTCTCCTACTCTCCTGCAACTTCCAGCAACCCCTCTCACTCTCAAACCATACCTTACCCACATCCCATTCACCTGTTCTTCTCACTCTCATTCCCCAACCACACATCCATCTGTCCTTTTCTCACTTCCCAAGTCCCCCCACACCCAATAAGTCTACCTTTCTCACCTCTCCCACAACCAATCCATCTATCCTCATTGTCACCCCACCTCCCCCCACACCCCATCCATCTTCCCTTCCCCTTGCTCTCACCACCCCTATCTCCCAGCCATCTGCCCTTCTCCACTCTCCTACCCCTCTCTCCCACACCCAATCCATCTATCCTCATTTTCACCCCACCTCCTCAACACCCCATCCATCTTCCCTTCCCCTTGCTCTCACCATCCCTGTCTCCCAATCATCTGCCCTTCTCTTGCCTCCCACCTCTCCATACCCAATCCATTTACCCTTCTCCTCACTTTCACTCCCCACCTCCTCTGTATTCCACCCATTTTCCCTTCTCTCCCACCCCCACCCCTCACTCTTAGTTATCCTAGTTTGAAAATTGTACAATATTTATCTAGAAAAGATTGGAGAAGGATCGCTTTGCTCAAAGTAACAAAACATGACTGATAGGTTGGTTTATTTTTATGACCACAGAATACAAGTTGAAATTATATGGCATATCTTTTCGTCCACTCCCGAGCTAATTTATCATACTCCTTAAAATCCTTGCGGTAGACCCTCGCAATTTCTGGAACTAGAGGATCATCTGGGTTTGGATCGCACAACAGAGAACAGATAGAAAGAAGAACTTTGGAAATTGTAAGTGCAGGTGACCACTGAGAATCCAATATATCTAGACAGATGCTTCCATTTTTGCTAATATTTGGATGGTAGATTTTAGTAATAAATGAAATTTTGGGGGGCTTGAAGGGATAATTGGTTGGAAAGTGAATAGTCAAGAAAAAGACCCCCTCCCTGATAGGGGCTGTCGTCAGGCCCCATTATGGTCGCTTGCCAATGAAACATGTTTTCTGCCACAGGACCTGCAGAACACTGGGCCGGAGGATCTTGAGACATGGCAAGGTACTCCTTGTGGATTCGTTTAAGGGCCATTGCCTTCAAACTGGGACGAAACATCTCCTTCACTAGTTGTGGCAACTGGTAGATCGTTCTATTGAACCTAGAGTATAGAGAGAGAGGAGAAGAGGATATATGATTAGGCTGAGGATGAGGTCAAGTTATTAAGGCATAATTCAGAGATGGATGAGGCAGACAGAGCCAAGGGCTAGTGACGTTAGCTCCTCAACTGTACCTGAAAATCTTCAAAAACTCATGTTGCTTTGGGTCAGGATCTGGCGAATTCTCTGTAGTTGCTCGGAGGCTGTGATGCGGGGAAGCCGAACAACTGCTAGGAGGTCAACAACGACAACTGCTAGGAGACACAGCTCTCTCGGGAAAGGCCAATAACTCCAGCAGCCGGCTGCTGGCGCTGTTGTGGGATAAGCGCCTTGAATGTCTGAGTAGCTTCTATGGAATATTCTGTGAGGTCACAGAGAACGTAATGACAAGTGACGGGCACATGGGGTCAATGTGGCATCAACATGGGCTCAGCTTGGTGTCAACTTAGGGTAATGTGGGTGGAGCATGGAGTCAACATGGGGTCAACATGAGGTCAGCATGCATATTAACTTTAGAACAATCTGCTAGAGGAGCATGAGAGCAAGGGAAAAATGACTGAAGCTGGCAGTGCCTCAGGGCCTCACTTAGCAGTTGCTCTTTGAGCTAATAAGTAGAGTCACAGTGAACCTCTTCTACCCATTCACAATAAATCAGTCAACTCCCCTATATTCATTACAATGACTTTGCCTGTAATTTTTATATTTTTAAGTTGAACACACTACAGCCATTAATTTTACATATTTCCTAAGGATGATATTTGCTAGTGTAAACAACTTTAGGAAATTTTAATACCGAGGTAACCTTTTTAAAAGTTATATTAGTTATATTTTTATAAAATTTAATGTGAAAGTCTTTAAAAATTCAACTATGAAGTTAAAAACATAAGTTTTGATTAAATTCTGACAACAAATGGGTAAAAAAAAATCCATTGCTATTGCTAGCATTGAGAAGCAATCCACCTAATGCCAATATAGTAGTTTATACCTAATGTAATAATATAATACTGTATCTGTAGGACAATTTCCTTGAATGGTTAATATTGCTCTTAATTTTTAAAAAGTCCTCCTGTAAAGAATCTACTCTAGGGCATATTTCTCTATTTATTACTCTTGAGTCTGGCATATTCCCATAACTATCTGAATGTTTTCCACTGCTACTTATGAAGAGTGCATTTCCAACCCTTTATTTCTCAGTCTTAAGCACATTGACATTGATTGTGAACTCAGACAATTTGGAAATGAGGAAAAGGCAAATGGGACAAGAAAGTAGATTCATTTTTGTATTTGGAAAAGTTTTAGGAAGTTCAAACACTTGATGCCTTACAAAAAGGGTATACTTACTCTCCATAAGTAAGCTGCATGAACTTACTTTCATTTACAGAACCTTTTTTGTTTGGAAGCAGGGATGTATGGAGAAGCTGACAAGTCTTTGTAAACAAACAATGGTTTATTTACTAAAAAGAGGAGTGAAGAAATGGGAAGGTAGAGGACACACTGTAGTTTTCTTTCTTTTTACTTTTTTTTTTTTTACAAGATCTCACTATGTTTCCCTGACTTCCTGGCCTGAAACTCACCATGTATGTAGACCAGGCTGGCCTAGATGCCATAGAGATACAGCTGCCACTTCCTCTAATAAAATAATTGATTCTTATTTCTAATTAAGATATTCTATGTGTATGTTTATATGTGTGTTAACCACTGAAATCATTGTTGAGTAAAAATATTAATATGAAATGTTAAACAGAATTGCTCTTTCTTATGTCCTTTTTCTGTCCCTTTTTTTCTTTCTCTTCCTCCTCTTCTATCTTGTGTTAGCGCTGCTGTGCCAAAGTACCACAAAATGGATGACTAAAAAAAACCAAATTTAGTTTCTCACAGCTGTTGAGGTTGAATTTTGAAATCAAATTGTTGGCAGGCATATAGTGCTTCTGAAGACAATGAAAGAATCTATAACCACCTCTCCCTAGCTTTGTAATGTTTCTGATGTCATTGTTTTGTTTTTTCTACTTTCAAGTGAACAAACCCAGGATCCGTATTTTTAGGAAAAGGCTCTACCATTGAGCCCAACCTCACATTTTCCATAGCTTCTGCTGTTCTCTGCATCCCTGATTGTGTTCTTAAAGTCACTGCTCCTTTTTGCTGAAGAATGCACATGTTATAACTGAGTTCAATTAGAAAGTTTTGCTGCCTTCCAAATCCCTGAAGTCTACTGCTCTTCCTTTATTTTTTCCTGTGTCTGGACTCTATAGTTCAATATTGCAGGACTTCTTTCTGATATTAAAACAATCTTGAAAACTTTGATTAATTTTCATTGTGTCAAGAAAATCCACACTACTATACAACAAGATTATCTATGAAAACTCACTGAGTTACCTTTTTCTCTGCTTCTTGCTGCGAGTGCTATTCATAACTTCATCCCTATGTCACAGCCTTAATCTTTTAATCTTTTACTGAAAGTTAATGTGTCTATGTGCAGATGCTCCTAACGTTTAGAATAAGATTATTTCCCTATAAAAGCATAGTAAGCTAAAAAAATTCAGTGTTTAAAAATACATTGGATATACTTATCTACCAATCAAATTATTATAGCTTGGCAAGAGAGTGCACTGTAGGATATTGATTTTTACCTTATGTTCATATAGCTAACTGAAAATTTACTAGTGTCAACTGCTCACCATCTTGATAATGTCATGTCATACATTGCTAGATTATAAATGGTTAAATAAAAAATTAATGAATGATTTCTGAGTGCACGTTCCTTCCACTCCATCATATATTTGAAAAATTGTAAGTTGAACTATATCATCTAGTATTGTCTATATTGAACCCTGTTTGTACAGTATGTAGCTTGTTTAGATAGCTAATATTTATTAATCATCAAATTTCCTTGATGTTATTGTGAAGAAAAATGTATGGAAAGAAAGTGTACCTTACCATGAAGCTACTACAAAGCAGATTAACTGATTAGAACTTTCTTTATTAAGAAATATTTTATTCATTTTGCATACCAATCACAGATCCCCCTCTTCCCTCTTTCTGGCTCTCCAGCCTCCCACCCATCCCACCCCTTATTCCCTCCTACAAGGAGGTAAGGTCTCCATCAGGGAGTCAACAGAGCCTGGTACATTCATTCAGTAAAGGCAGGCCCAAGCTCCTCCCCCCTGGCTCAGGGCTGTGCTATGCGAGGTGTCCTCTACCATAGGTAGTGAGCTCCAAAAATCCAGCTCATGTACCAGGGATGGATCCTGATCCTACTACTAGGGGGCCCCTTAAGCAGACTTACAATGGTTGTGGAAAGGTTAGAACTTTTCCAGTCCAGAAAGAACCTAACTATAATTTATCTTAGGCAATATTTAGTCCTCTTAATAGTCATTCCTTGACAACCTCTGTATGTGACCCAATACCCCTGTAGTTATAAAGTGAAAGCATTTGGAATATATTCACTGAACAGACAACCAGATTTCACCCACTAAAAGACTAAGGATGTCATCAAACAACATCTGAGGCTTATCTTACTGCTCTGCTGTAAACCATCTACTAAATATTTACACAAATTCATTTGAAGTTGATTTATGGTTTTGGTTGTTCTGTTACTACAAAACTTCATGAAACTGTTATTATGTTGAAAAATGGATTTGGGGAAATTTGAAATTGTTTTCATACATCATGGTTGCTCATATTTTATTCTAGAATAAAGTATCTTTAATCCCTTGAAGGATAAAACATGTTTTGTTGTTGTTCATTGAAATTATCTAACAGCTCTTTGCATAATTACTTTATCTTTCAAATTTTGTTAGAATTATTGAGGAAAAAGAAGACTTCACATTCTATACATTGTTTGGAAATCAGTCTAAACCAACTAGTTAATCACAAGCGTTATTTTCTTTCTAATAACATAACGCAAAGTAATTGTTCTGCCAATTTGCTTAAAGAAAAGGGATCACATTTCCACCAACTTTCTACATTTACATCTCAGGCTTTTTAGAAAGAATTGTTAGCACTATATTACTACCAATATTCAATCCGTGAATTCCTTGCTATTTATTTTCTTCTGAGCCACCATCAATGTAACATTAAACATGTATGCTTCCAGCAATCATTAGATTAATGAAATATATGTTCCTTATTCTTACATGTCCTTCAATATTTTTTCAATTTCTGCACACTAACCAATTCTAAGGTAACTCTCACAATTTAAGATAGATAAATGGTAAACAGAAATGGATTGATTGTGCTAACAGTTAAATATAACCAGGTTAGAGGTAGATATTTTTCCTCATTTTGTGCCTATTATTTTTTGAGGATTCTCTTTCCAGTCCATTTTCATGGGAGAAAGTTAACAAAAAAAAGAGTGAAAATCAAACAGCAATGAGAAAACTGAGCCGAAGTGCCTAACTGCGCACTCATTCAATGTTTATACAAAGGAAATTAAAATAACTTACACTTTTCTTTTTGATTCTTGAATTAAATATTTTAAATAGTGTATGTTTTCCTCCATTAAAATGATACTCTCTGCAGGCAAAATTCTACATTAACTCTAGTAGAAATGCAGTTAGGCATATTTAGCTGAAGGCAGAATTTATCCATGTGAAATATATTCATTGAATATAACACATTTCTATAACATATGTTCTAAAAATTGCAAGATAGTTATGCCCATGTTAATTTGATTGACCATGAACTTTTTTTTTCCACATTGAGAAATTTTTATTTGTTTATTGTTTGTCTTGTTTTGTTTTTTGTTTTTACTTTTAATTTTTTTTTATTTTGCAATACAATTCAGTTCTACATGTCAGCCACGGATTCCCTTGTTCTCCCCCCTCCCGCCCCCCTCATCTTCGCTCAGCCTGGGAGGAGGGGACTGGACCTGCCTGGACTGAGTCTACCAGGTTGATCTCAGTCCTCGGGGGAGGCTTTGCCCTGGAGGAGGTGGGAATCGGGGGTGGGCTGGGGGGAAGTTGACCATGAACTTTAAAAATAGCCATAAGCACATTGGATGCAATTATAATGTTTCCTTTTTATATTTCAATCATTCATCAAAATCTGTTGATAATATATAGTGTATATCACCATAGAGTATATCACCAAAGTCTAAACAGTTTTAGTTCAGCACTAAAGAAAAGAGTTTTCAGAAAATGCTATTTTCTAATTATTACACTATTTAAAACTGTTGTTTGTTCTTCCTCAAGTTATTTCCTTTTTATATCTATTAGATGTGGTACTCTGGGAATTTTGTGTAATAGGAATTGTCAATTATCTAGCCTGAGAGGATTTTCATGTAAAATTGATATTACAACCCAACATAATTATAATTTTAAAAATTTTTGGAGAGATAACTAAATAGTTAAGAGCATTTGGTGCTCTTCAGAAGACCCAAGTTCAATTCCTAGCACCCACATGATGGCTCACAACTCTCTGTGACTCCAGTTCCAGGGCATCTGATATGCTTTTCTGACCTCATGCAAATGGTGCACATATATACATTCAAACACACATAAACATAAAATAAAAAATTTCCAAAGTTTTAATAGAGGATATATGTTTTAGAAGAAAATTGAACATGCTATGGAATCAACAGCAGACATAACATAGTATTAATAAATGTTTAGCTTATAGTCATGGACGTTTACAGTTCTATAGTACCAATAATTTATGTTTAGTGTGTGTTCTGTTCCTCTATTAAGAATATTCTTAGTTAGCTATTATTGCTTTGAAATTTACCACCAAACACATAGCATTTAGTTTAAATCCCTACAATATTGAGTAGTAAGGTCTGTTGAATATAGTTAGGCTATGGGGATCACTGCTCTAATGAATGGACTAAGCCTGTTACTAAGTGAATTGTTTAGTTATCTCAGGAATATGTTAGTTCTATCAGTGTTCATTCACATTTAGGCTTCTCTCAAGAGTACCAATTTTCCATGTGATACTTCCTGCTATGTTTGGATACAGCAGAAATGCTTTGTCACTTGCAGCCTCCCAGGATTTGCCTTCTCTACTTTTAGAACCATACACAAAATAAACTTATCATTGACTTATATCCATGTACTGGATAAATTATCTATTATGTGAGAGAATAATAACAAATATGATAGTTACTATTTAGTGTCAACTAGACTGGATACAGGATCACCTAGTTGGAGTAAGAAAAGTACTATAACCTTTAGAGGAGATATATATGTATGTATATTTGAGGCCATCTTTCCAGCCCCCTGCTCAAATACTGACTCATTATTCCATTTTATAAAGTTAATTTCATTTACTCTTCTCACTCACAAATACGGTAAGTTGCTATTATGACACACAACTTAAATTCATATAAAATGTTAACAGATAATGCATTCTAAAATTGGTCATATATTGTCTAAAGCTTTATTCCACTTTATATGTATGAGAGCTTTACTTGCATATGTAGCACAGATACTAATTGCTCTTAATAATAAAACCCCAGAGCCAGATATCGGGGTAAATGCTGAAAGATTAGTAAAGGAGCCAGCCACTAGAGAGATTTCTTACCTCTACGGAATCCTCAGCCTGAAAGGGGCCAAGTTCCTGTTTCCACCTTGCCTTATCATTTCCTCTCTTTGCCCAGCCATATTACTTTCTATTTCCTCCTCCCAGGTGCTGGGATTAAAGGTGTGTGCAACCACTGCCTGGCCTCTTGTGGCTAGCTCTGCACTCTGATCTTCAGGCAAGATTTATTTGTTAAAACACAAACAAAATATCACTATATGCATTTACACACACACACACACACACACACACACACACACACACACACACACACACACACACACACATACACACCTGATGCCCAGAGAGGTCAGAAAAGGATGTTGGGTTCTCTGGGACTGAAGTTAAGAATGGTTATGAATTACGCCGGGCGGTGGTGGCGCACGCCTTTAATCCCAGCACTCGGGAGGCAGAGCCAGGCAGATCTCTGTGAGTTTGAGGCCAGCCTGGACTACCAAGTGAGTTCCAGGAAAGGCGCAAAGTTACACAGAGAAACCCTGTCTCGAAAAACCAAAAAAAAAAAAAAAAGAATGGTTATGAATTACATTGTGTTTGCTTGGTACCAATCCTGGGTCCTCTGCAAAAGCAGCGAGTACTTTTAACCTCAAAACATTTCTCTAGCACCAAGCTCAAATACTAAAAATGCAAGCACATTTTTATTTTCTTAAAAAAGAGACAGAGTTGGATTTTCCAGCCAATGCACTATGCTGAATGGTATTTTTTTCTTATTTTCCTTCTGTGACTGATATAAACATCCTGACCAAAATCAACTTAGAGAAAGTAATGATTTATTTTAGTGTATACTTTCGGATCTCAGCCCATTATTGATGAAAATTGGGGCAGGAATTCAAGTAGGAACTTAAAGCACATATCATAGAGTGGAGCTGCTTGCTAGTTCACTAATAGATTCATGATTAGCTTGATTTCTTATACAGTGCAAAACCACCTTCCCAGGGAATGGTGCCACCTACAGTGCCTTAGACTTTCCTCTTTCAAATAATCTGATAGAAAATTCCTCCCATCAGTGTCCAGCATTTTTCTTTAAGTCTGAACCTTAGCTTGTTCTCATTAGTCTACAGAGGAAAGATGACTATCTATTTTCTAAGTTTCCAAATAAATCTGGTTAGTAGTGTGAATAACAGGATATTAAAACTTTGATTAAGAATATTTGGTATACATTTTGAAAATTTTAGAAATAAAATAGATGTTCTGAATTGTTTTAGTTATACTGCCTATATTACAGGGAAAGATATGCTACAATAATTTAGAATTCAAAATGGACTTCTAAAACTGTAGAAAACACTTTTTTTCTTCAGTCTTCTATCTATTTGAAGGTTATTGAGTTTGTTCATAACTCTTTTTACAAGCTGTTGTTACATGCAACAGCTACTGATTCACAAATTATCCTGTCCATTTCTACAGTTATCTACTGCTAATAATCAATTGTTGTTTTTCATTTCTGAGAGGGGACAAAAGTAGGTTGATATTAATATGTATATATTAATATGTATATATATATATATATATATATATATATATATATATATATATAGGAACAAAGAAAACTGTTTAAATGGGATGAACATTGTATAAAGCTCACAGGTAATCAGAAAGATGTTTCATCATTGATTGAAATTAGAAATATAAAGCTGTAGTAGAGCTTCCAGAAGTAAGCAGTTTAACAGAAGTTAAGATAAGTTAGCTAAGAAATCCTGGCCTTTGGTTCCTAGAGTGTGATTGGGCAATTGCCTATGGGATTCTCCATCATGGAGGTCACATTCTAGTTAAATGTGAAATGGCCTCAGCAAAAATACAAGATGGAAGAACCTGTGCACTATCTAGCCCCATCACAGAAAGAAGATACTAATTCCATGTGCTTTTATGAGAAAATATTATGCTATTTTTACAAACACCTCATTTTTTTCTTTTTAAAATGAATTCATTCTTTGACTAGATTTTGCATGCATATAATGGACTCTGAACATATTCACATGCTCTATTCCCCCCCCATTCTTGTCCATCTTTTTTTTCTTTCTACAAGTCTGTTTTCAATTTTCCTGTCTCTAGCTACATTTTATTTTTTGTTTTTAAAATCAGTAAGTTTAACAAGCCCTGAGCATGAACATGAGTGTGGGCCATCCACTGGAACATGTGTGACTCACCAATAGCTAGATCAGTGAAGACAATAACTGTATCCCCTGACGCTCTTTAACAGCCAATTGTTTCCCTGTGTGGGTCAGGTCACCATAATATCATCAACCATCCCTGACTGGATTTTGAGAGACTCATTTAGGTGCAGGCCCATTGTAGGCAACCAGCACTGTTGTGAGTTTATGATTGCTAGGACCATATCATGCCCAGAAGACAGCAATTAACAGTCCTTCTCCTCATCATCCAGCTCTTACATTCCTTCTGTTTCATCTTCTGTGATATTTCCTGAGCCTTGAAAGAGATGACACAGATCTGTCATTTATTTCTTTCTACTCAGAAGTTACTTTTTCTCAGCATTTTGATTAGCCATGAGTCTACATTTATTACTTTCTATTGCAAAATGGAAGCATATCTGGTCAAAGCTGATATCAGCAGTTGTTTGTGGCTATAAACATAAACACATAGAAGGCTGCCAATTAAGCCAAATCATAATATCAAGAGGTTCCCCTGGAGCCTATGACCCTCACAGACATGGACTTCTGGCCAGGTTTAGAGTCCCAGACATGGATTCTTTTTTGTGGAGTAGACTTAAAATCCAATCAGAAAGAAAGTGGTTACCTCTACTGTGGTGATATTTTATTTGTGTTCTAACAAGTAAAACTTGCCTTGGGATCAGAGGAAAGAGACAGCCACTGTATTAGACACAGAGGCTAGGCAGTGGTAGCACACACCTTTAATCCTAGCATTCAGGAGGCATAGATTCATCCGGATCTCTCTGAGTTCAAGGCCACACTGGGAACAGAGCTAGGAGTGGTGAGAAACGCCTTAAATCCCAGCACCAGTTAAACATAGAGGTATAGAGGTCTGTACAAACAAACGGGAAGTAACAGAGCTGGGTGGAAAGAGGAAGTGGTGTATCTGGACAGAGAGAGGAAGTAAGTTGGCAAGGCACAGAAAGGTGTATATAAGGCATGAGTGTACAGGAAGCAGCTTTCTCTTGGGCTCAGGATTTCCTAGTGGTAAGAACTTGTGACTGGATTGTTCTATCCCTCTGATTTTTCAGCTTTCACCCTAATATCTGTGCTGTGGGATGGTCTGTATGTCAAATGTGTTGCTGATTGGTCAATGAATAAATCACTGATTGGCAGTGGCCAGGCAGGAAGTATAGGCGGGACTAAGAGAGGAAAATTGAGAGAACAAGAAGCTGGGTGAGGGAGACACTGCCAGCCGCCATCAGGACAAGGAAGATGTAAAGTGCCGGTAAGCCCACAAGCCACGTGGCAAGGTATAGATTAATAGAAATGGATTAATTTAAGCTGTAAGAACAGTTAGCAAGAAGCCTGCCACGGCCATACAGTTTGTAACCAATATAAGTCTCTGTGTTTACTTGGTTGGGTCTGAGCGGCTTGGGACTGGCGGGTGAGAGATTTGTCCAGACTGTGGGCCAGGCAGGAAAACTTTAGCAACAAATGGCGTCCAACGTGGTGGCAAGAGTTTCCACCTAAAAACTGAGAAAAAAGATTCTAAAACGGAGCTAAAAACAGCTTCCTAATTGTCTCTCCTCAAATGAGCGGCAGCTGCCGGTTTGAGCTACTGGCGGGTTGCTGGCGTGCGCGCTCGACCTGCAGTATGGCGGGAATGAGGCCTCTGCAAGTGGCACATTAAGCTACGTTATGGATTTAGCCTTTGCTAGTACAAAACAAAAAAAGAGGTTTCTGGGCTACACGCTGCTTTGATAAAAGCGTAGACCCACTATTTCTGAGACTTGATGGTTCCCAGAGCTGGCGGAACCGCCATGTTGGGAAGCTAAAGTGGGCGGAGCCAGCAGCCACAGTGCCGTTTCAGGCTTAGAAGGCTGCAATTTAAAGCAACAGGTTTACAATAAGACAGATTCAGATGTAATAGTTTAAAATGTGTGTAAAATATACATAGGCTTGAAAGAGACAAAAAAGGTGATATATACAGTTATATAAACAAATACATGGTTTTAAAAAATAAAGTCTTTAAAGAGACAGTAAAATTAATATAAAAAATAAGCCACGTAGAGATGACTATTACACAGAGAGTCTGGATTGTGTTGTCTTTGGGATTCTTAACTACAGAGAGATGTTTGATTGTAAAGGAAGCTGAGTTAAACCAGTACGTATATTTTAAAGATACTTTGACTTCAAAATTTGGATGTAAGGATATGTTGCTTTGGAAAAGAGTCTCTTTTGTTTCCACAGAAAGCAAGAGGCTATGGATTTGTTCCAGATTAAGACACATCAGGTTTGACCAGCCAAGACCACCTGAAAGGTCTCCGATGACACCATGGCCCAGATGATCCAACATCCAGAACCGTTTCAAGGCAACTGGCTCAGACGATACAGCCTCACGGACTACTCCATGATCCTAAAATTTTCTTTGTTTCCCCAGAAGATACAGCGCCCCCCTCCAGCAGGAAGTAGTAAGAGAAGCTACGCCCAAATTCCCAAATATACCAAGCTAACTTTGGAGATGTGTAAAGGTTAAAACCTTCCTTTTTAAGAAAAGAAAAGGGGAGGTGCTGTGGGATGGTCTGTATGTCAAATGTGTTGCTGATTGGTCAATGAATAAATCACTGATTGGCAGTGGCCAGGCAGGAAGTATAGGCGGGACTAAGAGAGGAAAATTGAGAGAACAAGAAGCTGGGTGAGGGAGACACTGCCAGCCGCCATCAGGACAAGGAAGATGTAAAGTGCCGGTAAGCCACAAGCCACGTGGCAAGGTATAGATTAATAGAAATGGATTAATTTAAGCTGTAAGAACAGTTAGCAAGAAGCCTGCCACGGCCATACAGTTTGTAACCAATATAAGTCTCTGTGTTTACTTGGTTGGGTCTGAGCGGCTTGGGACTGGCGGGTGAGAGATTTGTCCAGACTGTGGGCCAGGCAGGAAAACTTTAGCAACATATCTGGCTCCAGGTTTTTTATTAATAATACTGTTTAGCAATTGTGTTACATTCTAGTAAGAGTAATGTCACAAAATCACCTGTGAGCACATTTCCCCTGCAAGGTCAACATTGAAACATGTTGGTTAAGGCCAAGGATGCTTTTTATTCCCTCATTTGCTTGCAAAACACCTTTGGGAACTCTGAAAGCTGAAAATTAGAGATTAAATATCTAGGGAGGTTCTAGCACAATTTCTCTGTGTCTTATATACAAAGTATATAGTATCTTCAGCAATAGCATTGTATAATTTAGGAATTGTGGGCAACCATGAGCAATGGCAACAGTGAATGTTATTTTGGAGAGCGTATGGAGCCTTTTTGACAAACAGCTCATAAGGAAATATCCTACAGTAGCCTTTGGATTTTTTTCTTTGTCTACCATTGGCTTCTGGTATATGAATTATCTACCCATGAAAGGACCTCAACTTAAACTTCATATATATTTATTCTTTGAGAATACCATACTGTATATAGTACATTCTGATAATATCCAACTCCCTCTGTCCCCATCCAACTCTTGCTTGACTCACCCACACACATCTTCCTCCCAACTGAATGTCTTCTATTTTTTCCTTTGGTTTCAGCTAAAACACTGAGTTCAATTAGTGCTGTCAATACATGCATGCATGTCGGTCCATTCATTGGTTCCTAGGTAATCTATGAGGGGACACAGCTCTGAAAAACACTGATACTTTCTTCCCCTTTAATTGCCAATACTGCCTCAGGCAGTAGTGGTGTCTGGGAGGCTTATCTCCCAGTCATGCTGGAGTTTTTACTGGCTTGATCTTGTGCAGGTCTTGTGTAGCCAACTACAGTTACTTTGAGTTCATGAATGCAATAGTTTTACGTCCTGAAGACAGTATTTTTATAACAATCCTTCTTGGCCTCTGGCTCTTGCCACCTTTCCGCTGCCTTTGCCGTAATAATTTCCTGAGCCTTGAGGGAAGGGCATGTGACATGGATATCTCATTTGGAGCTGAGCACTCCACAGACATTTATTAGTTGCATGTTAACAGCTGTAAATCCCTTTATTAATTGTCACCCACTGTAAAAAGAAGGTTCTCTGATAAGATTTGATAATTGGACTAGTGTATAGTTATAAGAATATATATGTAGAAGAAAGTTTAATATGTATTCACATATTAAAATAAAAATAGCAGATTCTCCTCTAAGATTTATGACCTCCCCAGTCATTATTTCTTGTCCAGGTTTGCTTCTACAGAGTGAGCCTAGAATGTATTCAGAAAGTGGTTGATTATCCTCATAACAATTCATAGTGCTATTGTACCACTGGGTATATGTTACAAGTTCTAGTTTCTCAACCCTCCTTTAGTTCCCTCACCAAAACAATTTCTTATGCTCTTGTATCTATAGATACTATAAAGTCATTCCAGAGTTTCTGGGATATTCCAAATACCTCATTTTTATAACTTAGTCTTCCTGAGTGTAATAGAATTATTTAGATAAGATAGACAAAAATTTATAGACAGTATGAAATAATGGATTGAGATTAAAGGTGTTAATCTGAAGTCTT
Source organism: Peromyscus californicus insignis (assembly GCF_007827085.1). Taxonomy (NCBI): domain Eukaryota; kingdom Metazoa; phylum Chordata; class Mammalia; order Rodentia; family Cricetidae; genus Peromyscus; species Peromyscus californicus. Next base: position 69,683,805 of record NW_026294391.1, on the reverse strand, counting down.
TAACATGATTATTATGACATCATTTGACTTTATTGTAACATTTTTTTTATCCACTGTGATTAATGAAACTGAACGTTGCAGCCAGCTTGCTATGTTCCAATCTTAGATTTTCCACTGACTAGCTCTGAGAGTATGAATAAATTACTTTAACTATCAATGCTTCAATTCTCTTCATCTGGAAAGTATTAGTAATAAATCTCTCTTGTTATTTGGAAGATATTATTAGTTTATGTGAAAACTACTTCAGACAATATCCAGTCTCTAATAAGTATTATATAATATTAGACATTATATAAAAATAAAAATGTCATATTCTCTGAATGATCTAGGAAAAGTGTTGATAAAATTTATTTTCTATGAGAGTAGAACATGTTTATTGGGTTTGCCAAGACAATAACAAAAATAGTTGTGCTATATCCTTCATAATGTTGCCTCAAATATACTATTCCAAATCCAGGTATCAGAAGAAGTATACCAACTTAAAAATGTAAAGCAATTATTGGATGCAAATCTAAAAATCACTCTTAATGATTCAACAAAGTATTATGAACCTGATTTATAAAGTGATTATAAAATTTAGTTAATATATACATTTTACTTGTTATTATTTTCCTATTACAATTTTTTTATGCCCAGTAATAACTCTATAATTCAAGGCAAAGTTTTAGCTTTCTGACAAAGCAAGTGTTTACTATATATCTTTTGAAAATTACTAAAATTCACTTGAATGTGGAGGTAAGATGTGGTATGGTATGAAATAATAGAAAGTGAAAACAATAACTTATACAGATTAAATTTTGAATAGAAAGTATAACAAAGACTTTTTTGATACATAGGGAAGAAGAGACATGAGATATATTACTTCTTATTTAAAGAAAAAATGATTGAGAAAAATTGTGATTTTTAGATTTTATCAAATAATTGCTTCTTATTTGTAGGTTAGCCTGTAGCTGCCTTCTCTGATATTTGAACTTATAGTAGTATGTTTGGGAGAATGTTTTATAGCATATTGCTGCTATCAGTGAATCTATTTTAAAAGATTCTTAATAACAAGATTAATGTGTCTTGCTTAAGCAATCATTGAACAGACTTTTTTTTCCTGACTTCACATCCTGTAAATACAAAAAGAACTGGCTGTGAGAAAGTGATAGTGGACATGGTTAATATTATCTTAAATTGTTTTGGTCTGTAGTCTACAAGCACTAGGTTGCAAGTATAAGTTATGAATATTTCAGTTTTCTTATACAGGATGTTTTAGAGTAAGGTGTGAACATGAAATCAGGTCTACCACTTGATTGAGAATGACACAGAGTAAATATATATCTATGAGACATAGCTTGTTCCAGAAAACTGGCACCTGGAAACACCTTACAGGAATTTAAAATGTTGTTCAGTATTTCCCTAGAATAATATGATTTGAATTCATAGTTCATTTTGCTGATTTATACTTAGAAGATACATTTGGAACAATGAAATCAGAAGATTGTGAAAGAACTTTAAGCTTTATGATTAGTCAGTCATAAAACCACTATATTACCAATTCATCTCATTAAGCATATCAGCTACTTGTTTGATGAATTATCAGTTAGAGAAAAATAAGGACTTGTGATTTGAGTTGTAAACTATCTCTAAAGTTCTTTGAAAAATAAACTTATGATATGTTATTTAATAATTGAGGCCTATACTAATGTGTGACACTATTCCTGGTGCTATGTGAACAAACTACTTAACCCAGATAGGAATCAATGACAGACCAAGCTAATGATACCAGAAAAATCTCACTTGGTGAACCAGGGTTTTGTTGGAATTACTTATAAGATTATGTAGTTTCTCAAAGGAGCAGAAAGACTCACAGATAGCCACATCACAAAACACCCACCCCAGCAGGGGTGACAGCTTACAAAAGCTGGAAACCTAGAGTGCACTGCAAAGCCTAGAGGAAACTCAACAATTTGGAGTCTTTTTCTAGGTAGTTCAGTGGGTGTGAGCCTCTTCTTGATTAGTCTCTACTTCTTTCAGATGTTTAGCTTGTCTGAGAACTTTCATATGCTCAGGGAATGAGAGAACCTACTGAATCTGCTCATTATCAGGGACCTCATGAAGCCATTGCATTCTTTATTTTCTGAGCTTAATGCACTTCCAAAGGAATGTTTCACCTCCCTTAGAACACACTGTTGTTTCATCTTCCTGTAAACACCATATGTATTAGTGAGCTTCCTTCCAATGGGAGATTTTTAATCAAAGAGGAAACTACTTTACAACTAACATCAACATTTTTATCTCTATCAATTATATGCACTTGTAAATGTTTTTTGATAACATTGGTTCACATTTATCAAAGGTCTCTAGAATTTATCCTTCCTAAAACTAGAATCTTAAATTTGTAATGGTCTTTTATCTTTATGAAATGTGTCATGTTAGCAGGAGAGATGCCATAAGTTTCATAGTATGCAGAATATTCAAGATAGCACAAAGCCAGAAAAAAATTGCCACTTTCTATCAATATCTTAATCTGGATTGTCAAAGTACTGATAGTTACATGCTTATCACATTACCTAAGACATGAGAAATAATAAGTGCTATTTGTAGAATTACTACACTGACTACTAGACAAAACATACTTAAAACCAGAGAGAAGATGTGCCAGAAGAGATGACACAAACATGTGAAACTAAAAAAGGATGCAAAATGACTTTAAAAGCAGAAATATGCTGTAGAATAATCCTTTTGTATGCTGTGCAGGTTTATCACTGTGATTGGTTCAATAAAGAAGCTAACTAGCCAATAGCTGAATAGGATAAAGTTAGTCAGGAGAGCCAAACTGAGAATGATGAGAAGTTTGGAGTCAGAGGAGTCACCAGGAGAGGTAGAGGGAACAAAACATGCTAGAGGACAGGTAAAGCCACAAGACACATGGGAAAGCATAGATCAGAAATACAGGTTAAATTAAAATATTAGTGTTAGCTAGTAACAAGCCTGAGCTATTGACTGAGAATTTATAATTAATATAAGCCTTTGAGTGGTTACTTGGGAGCATCTTGTGGGATAGGAAAACTCAACCTACATATGGCATTCCAACATGTGGCCAGAATTTCCACATAAGACCTTAGAAAGCTTAAAAAGGGTTCTCAACACACACACACACACACACACACACACAAAAAAAAAAAAAAAAAAAATGAAGCCAAGCACAGCTTCCTAGTCTCATGCCTCTCATACCAGCCACAATACAGAGCATCTCTTGAAACCTGACAGCACACCATCACCTACACCACATTGTGGGTTCCCACAGTGTCTCACATGGGCCACGGTACAGAGAGGCATCTCCTAGCTGCTGCCTTCAGACTTGAAGTGCCAACGCGAGCTGCCAGGAGGATATGTGGCAGGTTTGGGGTTTTGCTCATGCAGACAGAAAAGATTATAAATATACAGTAAGGACAGATCCAGACAAAAAATTCTGTAAATGAATTACAGTTTGTTTAAAAATGTACAAAAGCTTTGGAGCAAAAAGAAAAGAGGAATAGACAGTATATATATATATATATATATATATATATATATATATATATATATATATATAATAGTAGAGGAAGGTCCTTAAAGGGGGAATAAAGTAATATTTAAAAATAAGCTATGTAATGATGAAAAATACACAGAGAGTCTGCATCCTATATGTTATTGTGTTGTCTTTATATTTTTTTCCTGCTAAGAGACACTGGATTATAAAGGGTACTAGATTAATCTAACCTAGATATTTTAAAAACATCTTGACTTCAAATTTTAGGTCAAAGACATTTTACTTTGGGGATGAGGTTATGCTTTTATTTCCACAGAGAATGAGATGCTGTGGATTCATTCAAGGTTAAAGATGATCAGGTTTGATCAAGGAACACTCCCAGAAATTCCAACTACAGACATAAAAAAGTAAGCCTAAAAGAACTACAAGACATGTGATGTATATTTTACCTGCTCAAACATATAACAAAAACTTATCTTTGATTGTCGTGTATACAATGTACAGTCTATACTGGGATTAATGCAGATATGTATGTTACCTTTAAAAGTTTATGTATTTTCAGAACAAAGGGACCAGACACCAGTAAAAATTGATGGCCCAGGTGTCCAGCATTGAGAACAGCTTCAAATCCACTGACTGAGATCATCCAGCCTCACAAACTCTTTCAGCCAAGATCTAACAATTATCCTGATTTTCTCAAGGTAACCCAAAAAGATTACCAGCATCTGCCAACAGAAATATAGTGAAAAAGGATGTGAAATGCCATCTTCTACAACAGTGGATCTCAACTTGCTAATGTTGTGCCCCTTTAATATAGTTTCTGAAGTTGTGGTGACCTCAACCACAAAATTATTTTGTTGCTACTTTATAACTGTAATTTTGCTACTGTTACTACTAATAATGTAAATATCTGATATGCAGGATATCTGATATGTGATGGTAGTTGCATCACACAGGTTGAGAACCTTTGTTCTACACACAACACAACCATGGCACTTGTGAACTCCTTATAACATTTATTTGCTGGCATTGAGCTTACATAAGTTGGCCTGGTCAACAGTTATAAATGTGAGAGGGGCATATGGTCCCCTACCAAATACTGTTAAACTATCAGCAACTGACAGATTCTGGAGATGGGTAGGTGTATTATCCAGTTTTGTAGACATTATTGAGCCTACTAGGCTCCAATGTACAACTGCAAACTCATGCTTACACAGCTGGCCCTTATTAAACTCAGCAGGATGTACACACACACACACACACACACACAAAGTAATGAATATAGGAAAGAGATCTCAAGGGAAGAAGTACTGGCAGGGATGGGAGAAAGATGACAATATTTAGGGCATGAATTATTACAAACATGTATGAAATTGTCAAATAAAAAAGTAATAAAAGTGCTCAACACAGATACTCGCTTATGTATTTTGAATACAACAGCACAAATTCTAAACAAAATTCATAACTTGTGTGTTTATAGAAGACTTTTCTAAAATAAATACAACATAGTTTTTACTTTTATGATTATCTTAAAAATTCTTTGTAATTTTCTTTCAAAGCAAATGTAGGGATGGGATGAGAATCATTTCTATAAAAGTTCACAACTCTTAGCCAATTATACATCTAATTCTAGCATGCAGGAGGCTGAGGCAGGAGGATTTCTATGAGTCTGAGGTGAGCGTGTGCTACATAGTGAGTTCCAAGTGAGTCAATGTTATCATGTGTAATACTGTCTTATTATAACTTTACTTCAGAAAGTTATCCCTGCTCACACCTTTTCCTGTGGTAGAAGCCTCTACATTCATGGAAAGGTAGGAGTTCCTTAATATATCAAAGGCAAACAATGACAAAAGCAACAACAAAAGCTGTGGAGTTTGTTGAAACAGAATCAGTGCATCTCAATTAAGTTTTTACCATAATCTATCCATGTCAAAACTCTTCAATTTTTAATTGGATTTAACTTAAATGCTAACTGATTTATATATGCATTTTCTAATAAAATTGATAATTTCACTCTACCAGGAAATATTTAAATCATACATTATTGAATTTAATACATAATATATAAAGCAACATTGTTAGAAAGCTAGACAAATATGCAGTTAAAAATAAAAGCAAGATAGGCTGGATTCATTATAAAAGTAATGATTATATATAAAACATGAATTTTTTTCTTCTGTCAATCAAAAACAAATACTATGTCTTTGTCAAAGATGTGATAATTTTAAAATGTATTATATTAATTTAACATATCAATTTATTGTCAAAGTACAAATGGGATTTTTTGTTATTTTTCCTATGAATCACACTTTATTTAGTCATTTCTCTTTACAGCTGAAACTCTGAGAATTCAAAATTAACATCCTTGCTTGTGAGCATTTAGTGTACACCATAAGCAGTTCTGCTGTGCTTCCTCTAAATTAACCTTTATGACCCAACTGTCATCCAGTCTCACAGGAATCATGTCACCCACAGTTTTACTTAGGAAGACCAAGTCCTCAAAGGATGCTGTCCTGCACAGCAGCCAGGGTGCCAGTTCAGGGTGCTTTAGCTTTTTATTTCTCCCTCTAGGCTTTTTCAAGCTGGCTTAGGTGAAATCCTCCTCTGAGCAAAGGACTACATGCTTCCAGCTTAACTTTTTCTCTACTTCATACACTTGGCCTGACTTGAATTTTCATAAAAGGTATCAGCTGAAGAATTGGCACAAAAATTATGTTAGTTTTTCTGACTGGCATTACAGTTATCTTGGATTGCAGCTGTATTGAGTTCCCACAGCTGCACCTGGGGATCTGAGTTCATCTCCAGTTCAAGCAGCACCTGGAAGATGCCACACTCAACTTGTATAGCTTCTTGCTGTTGAGTTTCATCATCTTGGCAATCCTGCTGTCCATGGCTTCATTTTTGTTTGAGCACCTGTTAAAAAGAGCTGTTAGGTCTTTCCTGAAAATGGAACCTTATTATTATAAATTCAATTATAAATTATAAATTCAAAGAAGGTACTAAAATACTGGTATACGTAAGATTAATAGTATATCAAACAGTTACTTATCTGGTGTTTGGAAATATGATAGAAGTCACAGTCTTTTGCAATAGTCCTTGGCTGTCTTTACTTTTTATACTCTAAATATTCTGTTCATTATTTAGATGTGATAATATAATACAATTGTGCTTATTGTAGGGCATTCATTGCATCTGGTCTCTCTATATAAAGAAATGGTGTTGGAGGAGATTTGTTTGTGTTGTTGCTCCCAGACCGCCAATAGAGTCAGTCCTTGGTTTGGAGAGCAGGGTCCATATTCAGGTGGCAGGAATGAACCACAGAATTCTCAGGCACGCTCAGGTGGGATAGAAAGACTCACAAGAGGAATACCATGGCCCAAAAGTGATGGACAGGCCCCCTTTCTGAGCAGAAAAGGATGGAGAGTAGAAGTCAACAACTCTTTTCACCAAGGCTGTCTGGATCTATCTGGTTTTACCCAATATCTGACTCCTGATTACTTTTTTAATTAATAAAACAATAAAATAAAACGTTATAAGAAGGGGATCTGTAGATGTAACCAATCATTTTATTAAATAAGAAACACAGAGCCAATGTAAAGATAAAAGCCCAAGAGGTCAGAGCTAAGAGCCTTACCCTTCCAGCTTCAGCGATCCTCTTCACACAAGAGAGACCTACTTCCTGTGTGTTTGTCTTTATATAGACTTTCTGTTCTGCCCTCTCACTGGTTGTAAACCCAACCAGATGACTGCCTCGTCACTGCCTGTCTGTATAGACCTCCAGGTCTTCTACGGTTGGTATTGAGATTAAAGGCATGTGTCTCCAATGCTGGCTGTATCCTTGACCACACAGAGATCTTCCTAGCTCTGCCTACCAAGTGCTGGGATTAAAGGCATGCACCACGAACACCCAGCTCTGCTATGGCTTACTATTAGCTCTGACACCCAGGCAACTTTATTTATTAACATACAAATAAAATCACATTTCAGTACAAATAAAATATCACCATATTTCCCCTTTTCTATTTTAATAAAAAGAAAAAGGAAAAACGTTATAACTAACATAAGAAAAGCTATATACAAAAGTACAATAGCTATATACAATATATATAAGTAATAAATACCTAAACAATGTATAGTCCATTTGTATTTGACAAATTCAGAGAAAATAATTCCATTATCTATCCTATTTTCGTAAGTCCAAAATGTACCTAATTCACTTTCTATCCTAAATAGTCTTCAACTATAACTAACTAATCTTCAACTATAACTAACTAATCTTCAACTCCCTCAGAGACCCAAGAAGGAAAATAATATTACCTAACAAAAATAAAAACAGAAGTGCATGCAAGCAACTTCCAAAAAATTTGTGAGTTGACAGAAACAGCCAGCTGCCTGGACAGTCACTTGAGGTTTCTCCACAGTGTTGGGGCATCATCTTCAGCCTATAGGCTTAGCATATCTGACAGACTCATTTGTGAAGTAGGATGTACACAAGGTCAATAGTTCAACCTCACATTGGGTGAGAGCAGTCCATGTACCAGAAACACCTGAGTTCCACTAGTGTCCTGTCATGATTCAGGATTATAAATTCTGGAAACTGTTGATGTTTTTTTTTTTTAATTCAGCTGTCCATTCTTCTTAGCTGCATATATATGTCTTTGTGTTCGAGTCTCTTATCAGTTTTCTGCAGGAAATCACGGCCAGACCTAACATCAACTGAAGTCTCCAGGAAGAAGATGGGGCCCCACAACAACAATAATTCCACGTGGACAATAATAATATCACTAAGCTGACAAACATCATCTACAGATCAGCTTTGAACTACAAACTGCTCAGAGTAATTTTGAGAGGGCTAGCTGAGATGATCCAGTCTCAAAGACTACTTGAATAAGGACTTGAGATAAATCCTGAACTTTGGCATCATACACAGACTGCATAGCGAAGGATATAGTTACCTTTCCTAGAATTTGACAATTAACCTAATTTTTTTCTTTCAGGATAAAGATAACTTCACCCATACCCAGCAGGAAGCAATTTTAAGAATACGACACCCACATTCCCAAAGAGGTGGTGTGGGGTGGGTGGTTTTTTGGTCTTTTAATGGGTTTGTGGTCTGGGATAATTTTCATTGTTTTCTGGGTTGGTTACAACATTGTCAAGGGTAAGGAAAAGGGCTAAGCAAAGGAGATTAGATTTAAGGTTCTTGTTTAAAAAAAGAATAAAAGAAAAAGAAACAGACAATTACTAGTTTTAAATACTTTACATTGGATTGGATTGTTTTATATTATATACAAATTATATATATTGAAATTGATATTGTTAGAAAATACTATATGTATATTTCTAATTGTACTTGCACCATTCATTTAACAAATAATGCAATTTTCTGATCCTTGAATGTTATTATTACCAACTATTAGGATAAAAAGAAATGAAAGTTAGTAGTTAGACATTACAATAGAACTTGTAGTCATATTAGGTATGTTTTCAAGATTGAGCAGATATATTTTAGATAGACAGGTCATCTTCAAACCCTTCAGAGATCTACAGAATATGGCATTTAAAATGTTTTAAGAACTTAGAAAATTTTTCTTTTTGTTATGACTATGAGACATGTCAGCTCCTGGCAGTACCAATCTACTTCAGAGAGAATATGGGCATTGAAGAAACTGCCATTGAAGAAGGGTAAGGTTCATAGCTCTGACCTCTTGGGCTTTTATCTTTACATTGGCTCTGTGTTTCTTTTTTTTTCAATTTTTTTTTAATTTTTATTTTGCAATACAATTCAGTTCTACATATCAGCCACGGATTCCATTGTTCTCCCCCCTCCCGCCCCCTTCACCTTCCCTCCAGCCCACCCCCCATTCCCACCTCCTCCAGGGCAAAGCCTCCCCCGCGGACTGAGATCAACCTGGTAGACTCAGTCCCTGTAGGTTCAGTCCCCTCCTCCCAGGCTGAGCCAAGTGATCCTGCATAGGCCCCAGGTTTCAAACAGCCAACTCATGCAATGAGCAGAGGACCTGGTCCCACTGCCTGGATGCCTCCCAAACAGATCAAGCCAATCAACTGTCTCACCCATTCAGAGGGCCTGATCCAGTTGGTGACCCCTCAGCCATTGGTTCATAGTTCATGTGTTTCCATTCATTTGGCTATTTGTCCCTGTGTTTTATCCAACCTTGGTCTCAACAATTCTCGCTCATATAAACCCTCCTCATTCTCGCTAATTGGACTCCCAGAGATCCACCCGGGGCCTAGACATAGATCTCTGCATCCAGATCCCTCAGTAGTTGGATGAAGTTTCTAACACGACAATTAGGGTGTTTGGCCATCCCATCACCACAGTAGGTCAGTTCGGGCTGTATCTCGACCATTGCCAGCAGTCTGTTGTGGGGGTATCTTTGTGGATTTCTGTGGACCTCTCTAGCACTTTGCTACTTCCTATTCTCATGTGGTCTTCATTTACCATGGTCTCCTATTCCTTGTTCTCCCTCTCTGTTGTTGATCCAGCTAGGATCTCCGCTCCCCCAAGCTCTCTTTCCCTCGACCCGTGCCCTTCACTACCCCCACTCATGTCCAGGCTGTTCATATAGATCTCATTCCATTTCTCTGTCATTGGGAAATCCCCGTGTCTTTCTTGGGGTCCTGTTTTCCAGGTAGCCTCCCTGGGGATGTGAGTAGCAGTCCCGCCATCCTTCTTCCACATCTAGCATCCTCCTATGAGTGAGTACATACCATGTTTGTCTTTCTGAGTCTGGGTTACCTCACTCAGGATGATTTTTTCTAGATCCATCCATTTGTCTGCAAACCTCATGATGTCATTTTTTTTCTCTGCTGAGTAGTATTCCATTGTGTTTATGTACCACATTTTGTTTATCCATTCTTCAGTTGAAGGGCATCTAGGTTGTTTCCATGTTCTGGCTATTACAAACAATGCTGATATGAACATAGCTGAACAAGTGCTCTTGTGGTGTGGTTGAACATTACTTGGGTATATGACCAAGAGTGGTATAGCTGAGTCTTGGGGGAGATTGATTCCCAATTTTCTAAGAAAGCACCATATTGATTTCCAAAGTGGTTGTACAAGCTTGCATTCCCACCAGCAGTGGAGGAGAGTTCCCCTAGCACCACATCCTCTCCAGCATAAGGTGTGTTCAGTGTTTTTGATCTTAGCCATTCTGACAGGCATAAGTTGGTATCTCAGAGTTGTTTTGATTTGCATTTCCCTGATGATTAGGGATGTTGAGCAATTCCTTAAATGTCTTTCAGCCATTTGAGTTTCCTCTGTTGAGAATTCTCTGTTTCGTTCTATAGCCCATTTCTTAATTGGACTGTTGGGCATTTTAATGTCTAATTTCTTGAGTTCCTTATATATTCTGGATATCAGTATTCTGTCAGATGTGGGGTTGGTGAATGTCTTTTCCCATTCTGTACATTCTGTAGGCTGTCGCTTTGCCTTGTTGACCGTATCCTTTGCTCTACAAAAGCTTCTCAGTTTCAAGAGGTCCCATTGATTGATTGTTTCTCTCAGTGTCTGTGCTACTGGTGTTCTCTTTAGGAAGTGATCTCCTATGCCAATGCGTTCAAGACTACTTCCTAATTTCTCTTCTAGCAGGTTCAGAGTAGCTGGATTTATGTTGAGGTCCTTGATCCACTTGAACTTAAGTTATATGCATGGTGATAGATATGGATCTATTTGCAGCCTTCTACATGTTGATAACCAGTTATGCCATCACCATTTGTTGAAGATGCTTTCTTTTTTCCATTGTGCACTTTTGGCTTCTTTGTCAAAAATTATATGTTCATAGGTTTGCGGATTAATGTCAGGGTCTTCAATTCGATTCCATTGGTCCACATGTCGGTTTTTATGCCAGTACCAAGCTGTTTTTATTACTGTAGCTCTATAGTAGAACTTGAAGTCAGGGATTGTGATGCCTCCAGAGGTTGTTTTATTGTACAGGATTCCTTTAGCTATCCTGGTTTTTTTGTTTCTCCATATGAAGCTGAGTATTATTCTTTCCAGGTCTGTGAAGAATTGTGTTGGTATTTTGATGGGAATTGCATTGAATCTGTAGATTGCTTTTGGTAAGATTGCCATTTTTACTATGTTAGTCCTGCCTATCCATGAGCATGGGTGATCTTTCCACTTTCTGACATCTTCCTCAATTTCTTTTTTCAGGGACTTAAAGTTCTTGTCATATAGGTCCTTCACTTGCTTGGTTAGTGTTACCCCAAGGTATTTTATGTCATTTTTGGCTATAGTAAAGGGTGATGTGTAGTGGGTAGCCATTCCAGCTTTGATCTGGAAGTTCCAACCCCCATTGAGACTTCGGCAACTGTCACGCCTACAAGGCGGGGCGAAAGGAGGCGCCTGGGGACCCAAGATCTGGATCGGCGGGCGCTCTCTCTGTGGCGGGACCCTGGACTGGAGAGGTGTACCAAGCAGAGCTCCAGAGAACACCGCTGGACTGCGATACACCTTCCCCAGACTCCGCGACCTACCTATCCCTTAATTTGTAAGTTACGCCATTAAATAAATCTCCTTTTAACTACGTGGAGTGGCCTTAATAATTTCACCAATATCTGGCGCTCACGTGGGGCAAATTCCAAAGGCCTGGGTGGCTCCCACCCTCAGCCTCCTCCCCAGCTGGCGGGTACCTAAACCCGCCTGCAAAGTTCCATATAACCAGGGAACACTTACATGGTTCCATTCCCTAAAGAGGGAGCAGCTAGTCTGGTCTCAGTTCCCTAGCTTAGCCCCGAGACCAGCGAAAGAGGCACTCCCCAGCTTCCTGAGTGAGGGCGCCAGCTCCGGCTCCCGCCATCTTGACTCCAGCGAGCTGCAGTCAGCCAAGATCACCAGCAGGCCCTGCTTTGGAGCTGTACCAACGCCACCTGCTGGCTGAAAAGTACTACTACACCCCCCAAAACCACGAAAGGTAAGCAAAGGCACCTGATAATTTTACACCTTAAAATTGACTAACAAATTTTGAGTAATTCTTGTAATATGGCTGACAACATTACCTTACAAGAATTCGAAAACCTTTTTGCTTGTATGATGAATGACATCTTCCTGTAAATATACGACCTTCCTAAGGCATATCTGGCCTGTACCATTTTGGCATTCATTGTAATAATCCACACAGTGTTCAAACACTGGTTTAATAACAAGAACAAAGATGAGTCATTATTGGGACTGATACAGGCTTTAAGCGAGAGCAATGAAGGCTTACAGAAAAAGATTCTATCTCTGGAATCTGCTTTAAGGGATAGCAATGAGACCTTAGAGAGAAAGATTCTTTCTCTGGAATCTGCTGATCAGGATTTACAAAACAGGCTTGTACCAAAAATTGATCTTATTGATAATAAATGTGAATATTTAATGGACAGAACACTAACTCTCCAGACACTATATAAGGAAGAAAGATTATCATTAATTGATAAGATAAGGTCCATGGAATCATGTGTTTCTGAGGAACATAAAAACTTCTATGATTCCATGAGGAATCTGGAGCCCCTTGCCAGAGAGGAGGCTCACTCCATAGAACAGACCCTAGGTGCTCGTTTGCAGGCCTTAGAAGAAACTTTCAGTAAACATGACAAGGGACCTAATAAGCAGAAGGGCAAGACCATAGAGGTTGTAACATCTCCAAATGGCTCTCACACAATGGCTTATCCTGTTATCATCCATGAGAAGCCAGCGGATGACACACACCCCGAGCCATATACTACATATACATTACAACCAATTTCAACAAGGGACTTTAAAAATATAAAGGAAGCAGTAGTTGCATATGGAATACACTCCACATATGTAAAACAGATGTTAAATTCATGGTCTACCTCTCATAGAATCATTCCAGATGACTGGCATCAGTTAATTTCAGCTGTTTTAGAATATAGCCAGCAGCTACAGTGGAAAAGCTGGTTGAGAGAAGAGGCAAAAATTTTAGAACAACAAGGTAAACTCAGAGGTTTCGTGATCTCCCAAGATCAAATACTTGGTGAGGGATGTTTTGCTGACAGGAATGTACAAGCCATTTATGATGAGCATACAATATCCCTATGCCGTACAGCAGCTCTAAACGCTTGGGAAAAAATTCCAGAACCTGGAAAACCAACTGAGGTATACACAAAGATATTTCAGGGACCGCACGAACCCTTCACTGATTTTTTACAAAGACTGAACACAGCTATAACAAGAGCTGTATCAGATAAAGAATTAAGAAAAGTATTAACTGAGTCCTTGGCATTCGACAATGCTAATGCAGAATGCAGAAGAATACTTACACCATTAAAGATCAGATCAGCTCCTTTGGAAGAATGGATTCAGTATACTAATGGTGTTGAGTCTCGTACCTACAGTAATGAAGCTTGGATAGGAGAGACAAATCCCAGAGGTGAAAGAAGGCCCCGTGTTAACAAATGTTTTACATGTGGTACACCAGGTCATATAAGTAAAAACTGTACGTGGGGTACTCCTAGGAGTAATATTCCTTTTAGGAATAGCCTAAACAGGAGACCCCAACCACCTCCCGGATTATGTAGAAGGTGTGGCAAAGGCCGACATTGGACCAGTGAGTGCAGATCAAAAATAGATATACGAGGTAACCCTTTACTGGCGGGAAACGCCTCAGGGGGCCTCTTGCAGGCCCCCAAATCAAATGTAGTACGAACATTCCCAGCCACTGTGGAAGAAATTCCTCTCCAAGACAACTAAATAAACCAATGCCTAATGTACAAACCGATACTGCAATGGATGATAAAACAGCTCTGATGGATGGATCACAGTTTACAAAGAACACTATAAAACAAATATTTTGGCAGACCTCCATAAATGAACAAAGACCAAAGCTTAGAATTCGAATTAATGGCCTGGTTATGGAGGGACTGGTAGAGACAGGTGCAGATGTGACTATAATTACACCAAAATCATGGCATCCAAATTGGCCTCTTCAAGAGGTAGATGTCCAACTTTTAGGGATTGGCACCCTATCTCAGATAAAACAGAGTTCGAGATGGGTTGAATGCATAGGGCCAGAAGGACAGAGAGGAAGGCTGAAGCCATATGTAGCAAATGTAGCAGTAAATCTTTGGGGCCGAGATCTGTTACAACAGTGGAATACCCAGATTAAAATTCCTACACTTTCAGAAAAAGAATACAGACAAATGCATGTTTCTAGGAATAATATCATCACATGCTATAAAAATCAGGCACCAACCATTCAGGCTGTTCACAAACAGAGCACAACTGCTGTTGAACCCTCAGCAGTATCAACTGCCTTACCTTTAAAATGGCTAACTAATAAACCTGTCTGGGTTGGACAATGGCCTTTGACAAAAGACAAGCTACAAGCTTTAGAACAGCTGGTTCAAGAGCAGTTAAATGCTCAACACATTGAAGAATCTACCAGCCCTTGGAATTCTCCTGTATTTGTTATTAAAAAAAAGTCTGGTAATTGGAGAATGCTGACAGATCTGAGAGCTATTAATAAAGTAATTCAGCCAATGGGCTCCCTACAGACTGGGATGCCCTTGCCCTCTCTGCTACCTAAAGAATGGCCTATAATAGTTATTGACTTAAAAGACTGTTTCTTTACCATACCCTTACAAGAAAATGATAGAGAAAAATTTGCCTTCATAGTACCTAATTATAACAATTCTCAGCCAGTCAAGAGATATCAATGGAAGGTCCTCCCACAGGGAATGTTAAACAGCCCTACTTTGTGCCAATATTTTGTGCAGAAACCATTGGAGATAATTCGTGTAAAGTTTCCACAATCCATAATTTATCACTATATGGATGATATCCTATTAGCTGATCCAAAGTTAGATACATTAGAAAGCATGTTTGAAGAAGTAAAAAAAGTTTTGCCTCGCTGGGGACTGCAAATTGCTCCTGAAAAAATACAAAGAGGAGATTCTATTAACTACTTAGGATATAAGATAGAGCTACAAAAATTAGACCCCAAAAGGTACAGCTAAGGAGAGATCGATTGAAGACTCTTAATGATTTTCAAAAGTTATTAGGAAGCATTTCCAACTTACTGGGTATCATGGGAATACCCAAAGATGGACTACAAAATTTGGCTAATACTCTAGAAGGGGACAAAGAATTAAAGAGTCCAAGAGAATTATCAGCCGAAGCTGAGAAGGAATTGGCTCTAGTAGAAAAGACAATTCGAGAAGCACATGTGGATCATGTGGATCCAGAACTTAAATGTATTCTTGTCATATTCCCCTCCAGACATTCCCCAACAGGTATTTTGATGCAGAGGGAAGATATTATATTGGAATGGATATTCCTACCACGTAAGCCAAATAAGAAATTAAAGACTTATATAGAAAAGATCTCTGATTTGATTCAAAAAGGTAAACTAAGACTTTGCCAGTTGACAGGAATGGACCCAGCAGAAATTGTAGTACCTTTAACTAATGAAGAAATTTCATCACTATGGAAAGATAATGAATACTGGCAGAGAGCCTGCAGTAACTTTTTGGGAGAGATTAACAACCACTATCCCAAAAGCAAGAGAATAGAATTCATAAAGAAGACTGAATGGGTCCTTCCTCACATTGTACGACAAAAGCCAATTTCTGGAGTCCTCACATTCTATACTGATGCAAATAAATCAGGGAAAGCAGGATATAAATCAGGAGACTTAAGTAAAGTGGTACAAAGTCCATACAGCTCTGTACAAAAGGCAGAACTGTATGCCATTCTTATGGTACTGATGGACTTCACAGAACCCCTCAATATAGTCACTGACTCTCAATATGCAGAGAGAGTTGTTTTACATATTGAAACTGCTGAATTTATTCCTGATAATACAGAATTAACTTCATTATTCATACAATTGCAGGAAATCATCAGAAAAAGGGAACATCCTATATATATAACACATATCAGATCCCATACAGGTCTGCCAGGACCTCTAGCACAAGGTAATGATGAGATTGATCAGTTACTAATAGGTAATGTGCTAGAAGAAGCTTCAGAATTTCATAAGAAATGCCATGTAAATAGCAAAGGTTTGAAGAAGGATTTCTCCATCACTTGGCAACAGGCTAAGGATATTGTGAAAAAATGTCCTACTTGTTCCATCTATAACCAACTTCCATTACCTGCAGGGAGCAATCCAAAAGGTATACAAAGAAATGAAATTTGGCAGATGGATGTGTTTCATTTTGCAGAATTTGGAAGATTAAAGTATGTACATCATACCATTGACACCTATTCAGGATTTCAGTGGGCAAATCCTATGAGTTCTGAAAAGGCTGATTCTGTGATTACACACCTATTAGAAGTTATGGCCATCATGGGAATACCTGTACAAATTAAGACAGACAATGCCCCAGCATATGTCTCCAATAAAATGAGACAATTCTTTGCTTATTACAATATAAAGCATGTTACAGGTATACCACACAATCCCACAGGCCAAGCAGTCATAGAAAGATCCAATCAAACTTTAAAAGTTATGCTAAATAAACAGCAACGGGTAACAATGACTCCTAGAAATAGATTGCATAGTGCTTTATTAACCTTGAATTTTCTCAATGCTGATGAGAAAGGAACAACAGCTGCGGAGAGACATTGGACGACAGACAAAACTCCTGAGCTAAACCAACCAGTTTATTTCAAGGATGTGCTGACCTCAGAATGGAAACCTGGATATGTTCTACGTTGGGGAAGGGGTTTTGCCTTTGTTTCTGCAGGAGAAGAAAAGCTATGGATACCAACAAAATTAATAAAAATTCGATTTGAACAGGAAAAACCCCTTGATGAGGAGAAGTAAAAGATCATCCACCAATGTGACATCTCTACAAGCTGTAAGAAAAATTTAACAATCAAGGTTGGGGTAGGGTTCTGTTTTTGTCTTTCCAGGGTAATGGAAATACCCATCTTACAGAAATCATAAGGCCTTGGATATCCGGATGTTTACAGCAGAAAGAAAGAATCTATTGGTACCAATCTACACACGGTAAAATCTCACTGTCTAATATCTATCTCTCTATCAATCTAGAAAAGTGGTGGTTCCAATTCAATTATAAGCCAAGCTGACTTTGGAGATGGAATTGGCTCACTCCTTCTCTAAACCCAAGCATATTGCTAAAAGGAAGTTTGAGAGATTCTTCAGTCCCATATCTGAAGAGCCCTCTGGTGTGGGACAGAAGGAAACCAATAAAAAGGGACCATTGTCTTCTAGATTCTAACTCTCTCCATGCTTACTCTTGATTTCTCAGAATCCTTTCTTACATGCTATGTCCTCTTTAAATCTAAACCTTCCATTTTGATAACAAATAAGTTTTTCTAATAGCAATCTCAGAAGTCTCCAGAAGGAAGATGGGGCCCCAACAACAACTCTATCCAATCCAGAATGATGCCATGGTAATCATCATCATACTACATTTCTTACCAGAATTTCAGACAATCTTACCCATTACTCTAAGACTTGCTGCAGAACCTACAGTTAGTCTAACTGAGATTTAACTATCTGAGCTTTCTCACAGTACCCAACAGAGATAACATCACCCCCTAAACAGCAGGAAGTAATTCTAAGAAAACGACGCCCCGTCTCCCTTAGGTTTCATAATTCTCAGGGTTATGGATGATGGTTATAGGGTTGGGGGTGGAAGGAAATATTAAACTCAGTATTCTAAAAAAAAAAATAAATAAAAATAAAAAGAAGAAATGGAATGGATAGGTATAAGATATTATGGTAGATTATTGTGTATACTAGTAAACAAATTTAGTAAAATAGAAGCCTTAAATAATTTGCACTGTAATTTGCACTGTTATGGATTCTTATATGTTGATACAAATGTAAACTATTTTTATATTCCTGTTTAAGATAATTTGTATATTGATACAAATACAGAACTATATTTGTTATAATGTACATATATTTCTACTCTTATTTGAAATATTTGTATATTGATACAAATGTAAATTTATATCTGTCATACTTTATGTATGTTCTACTTCTGTTTAGGATATTCGGTATATTGATATATATTTAAGATTATTGTCATATTGCATATCACACTACATACTCCTACCTCTGTTATAAATATTGATATATATTTAAGATTATTGTCATATTGCATATCGCACTATATACTCCTACTTCTGTTATAACATCTTGTGTATTGTCACAATTTTGAAGTCATCGTTCTTTACCATACACTTGCTTATAGACTGTTTACCTTGTTTACGTGAAGCCTTAGTCCTTAGGTTATTTCGGTAGATAAGACTTATAGATTTATAGTCACCTATGCTTGTCATCTCTATAGTTACATTAGTTAGGTTATCCAGATTTACAGATACATAGGTCAGATGGACAGGTAATCTTCAAACACTTCATAGACCTAGAGAATATGGCATTTAAATAACTTAGAATTCTGTTGATGTGAGACACAATTGCTCCTGGCTGCACCAATTTGATCCCGAGAGAATGTTGGGCTTCTAAGACATTTCCATTTGGAAGTTTGTCTTCTTGGCACAAAATGGCCTACTGGGCAAAGAACTGCCCTTGCCTCGACGGATGACAGTACAAATGCAATGCTATCCTTTCTGGACGAGCGAGACACAAGGAAAGCGACCACTGTACTCTGCCAAGACAGGGTAAGATGGTCTTTCAGAATTCCTGCTTCTAAAAATGGTCTGTCAGATACTTTAGGCCTGTAGCCAATTTGAATGCACCAACAATGCTGAGAAACATTAGGTGACTGTCCAGGCTGCCAGCTGTCTCGGTCTACTCTCGCAAGATTCCCGAAAGTTGCTTGCATCCATCTACCATTTCTCAGGTACCATTATATTCCTTCTCAGGTCTTTGATGGGATTGAAGACTAGCAGTTATAGTTACAACTTAGTAGATAGAACATATTAAGTATTAGATTCAGGTTCTTTAGGATAGGACACCTTTTGGAATGATCTTTGTAACATGCCATTTACCTATGCTCTATACTTCTCTGGATTATAGTATGTGTTTCTTGCTTGATATTGTTTGCATTGGTTGTAGTTCCATCTTATCTAGGTCATTATCCCTCATTATTCCTGGACTATATTTGATAATCATTCCTTTGTATATAGTCTTGTATTAGGTTAGAACTTTCTTATTTAGACAAAAATGGGGAGATGTAGTGGGTAGCCATTCCAGCTTTGATCTGGAAGTTCCAACCCCCATTGAGACTTCGGCAACTGTCACGCCTACAAGGCGGGGCGAAAGGAGGCGCCTGGGGACCCGAGATCTGGATCGGCGGGCGCTCTCTCTGTGGCGGGACCCTGGACTGGAGAGGTGTACCAAGCAGAGCTCCAGAGAACACCGCTGGACTGCGATACACCTTCCCCAGACTCCGCAACCTACCTATCCCTTAATTTGTAAGTTACGCCATTAAATAAATCTCCTTTTAACTACGTGGAGTGGCCTTAATAATTTCACCAATAGTGATGTATCTCTGATTTCCTTCTCTGCTTCTTTGTCCATTGTATGTAGGAGGGCTACTGATTTTTTTGAGTTGATCTTGTATCCTGCTATGTTGCTGAAGGTGTTTATAAGCTGTATCAGTTCCTTGGTGGAATCTTTGGGGTCACTCAAGTATACTATCATGTCATCTGCAAATAGGGAAAGCTTGACTTCTTCCTTTCCAATTTGTATCCCCTTAATCTCCTTATGTTATCTTATTGCTCTGGCTAGAACTTCAAGTACTATATTGAATAAGTATGGGGAGACCAGACAGCCTTGCCTCATTCCTGATTTTAGTGGAATTGCTTTGAGTTTCTCTCCATTTAATTAGATGTTGGCTGTTGGCTTGCTGTAAATTGCCTTTATTATGTTTAGGTATGTTCCCTGTATTCCTGATCTCTCCAAGACCTTTATTATGAAGGGGTGTTGGATTTTGTCAAATGCCTTTTCTGCGTCTACAGATGATCATGTGGTTTTTTTCTTTGAGTTTGTTTATATGGTGTATTACATTGACAGAGTTTCGTATGTTGAACCACCCTTGCATCCCTGGAATGAAGCCTACTTGATCATGGTGGATAATTGTTTTGATGTGTTCTTGGAGTCTGTTTGCCAGTATTTTATTGAGTATTTTTGCATCAATGTTCATGAGGGAGATCGGTCTGTAGTTCTCTTTCTTTGTTGTATCCTTGTTTGGTTTAGGAGTCAGGGTAATTGTAGCCTCATAGAAGGAGTTTGGTAATGTTCCTTCTGTTTCTATTGTGTGGAACAATTTAAAGAGTATTGGTATTAACTCTTCTTTGAAGATCTGGTAGAATTCTGCGCTGAAACCATCTGGTCCTGAGCTTTTTTTGGTTGGGAGACTTTTAATGACTGTTTCTATTTCATTAGGGGTTATTGGACTATTTAAATAGTTTATCTGGTCTTGATTTAACTTAGGTATGTGGTACCTATCCAGAAAGTTATCCATTTCTTTTAGGTTTTCCAGTTTTGTGGAACAGAGGTTCTTGAAGTATGACCTGATGATTCTCTGGATTTCCTCAATGTCTGTTGTTATGTCCCCTTTTCATTTCTGATTTTGTTGATTTGGATGCTCTCTCTCTGTCTTTTGGTTAGTTTGGATAAGGGCTTGTCTATCTTGTTGATTTTCTCAAAGAACCAACTCTTTGTTTCATTATTTTTTTGTATTGTTCTCTTTGTTTCTATTTTATTGATTTCAGCTCTCACTTTGATAATTTCCTGGCATCTATTTTTCCTGGGAGACTTTGCTTCTTCTTGTTCTAGAGCTTTCACTAGTGTGAGATTTCTCCAACTTCTTTATGTGGGCATTTAGTGCTATGAATTTCCATCTTAGTACTGCTTTCATAGTGTCCCATAAGTTTGGATATGTGGTGTCTTCATTTTCGTTGATCTCTAGGAAGTCTTTAATTTTTTTATTTCTTCCTTAACCCATTGGTGATTCAGTTGGGTATTATTCAGTTTCCATGAGATTGTAGGTTTTCTGTAGTTTTTGTTGTTGTTGAAATCCAACTTTAGACCATGGTGGTCTGATAGAACGTAGGAGGTTATTCCAATTGTTTTGTATCTGTTGAGATTTGCTTTGTGGCCAAGTATGTGGTTGATTTTAGAGAAGGTTCCATGGGGTGCTGAGAAGAAGGTATATTCTTTTTTTTAGGGTGGAATGTTCTGTAGATATCGATTAAGTCCATTTGAGTCATGACATCAGTTAAGTCCTTTATTTCTCTGTTAAGTTTCGATTTGGGAGATCTGTCCAGTGGTGAAAGTGGGGTGTTGAGGTCTCCCACTATTAATGTGTGGGGTTTTATATGTGATTTAAGCTTTAGTAATGTTTCTTTTACATATGTGGGTGCCCTTGTGTTTGGGGCATAAATGTTCAGATTTGAGACTTCATCTTGGTGGATCTTTCCTGTGATGAGTATGTAATGCCCTTCTTGATCACTTTTGATTGATTTTAGTTTGAAGTCTATTTTGCTGGATATCAGGATGGCTACACCCGCTTGTTTCTTAAGACCGTTTGTTTGGAAAGTCTTTTCCCAGCCTTTTATTTTTAGGTAGTGTCTATCTTTGAATTTGAGATGTGTTTCTTGTATGCAGCAGAAAGATGGTTCCTGTTTTCGTATCCATTCTGTAAGTCTATGTCTTTTTATAGGTGAATTAATTCCATTGATGATGAGGGATATTAATGACCAGTGATTGTTCATTCCTGTTATTTTTTGGTGGTGATGTGTGTGTACTTCTCTTCGTTAGGGTTTACTGCTGTGGCTTTATCTATTGCCTGTGTTTTCAAGGGTGTATCTGACTTCCTTAGGTTGGAATTTTCCTTCTAGTGCTTTCTGTAGAGCTGGGTTTGTGGATAAGTATTGTTTAAATCTGGCTTTGTCATGGAATGTCTTGTTCACTCCATCTATGATGATTGTAAGTTTTGCTGGGTGTATTAGTCTAGGCTGGCATGCATGGTCTCTTAGTGCCTTGCGTTACATCTGTCCAGGTCCTTCTGGCTTTCAAAGTCTCCATTGAGAAATCGGGTGTTATTCTGATCGGTTTGCCTTTATAAGTCACTTGGACTTTTTCCTTTGCTGCTCTTAATATTCTTTCTTTATTCTGTACGTTTAGTTGTTTAATTATTATGTGGCGAGGGGACTTTTTTGGGGGGTCTAGTCTGTTTGGTGTTCTATAGGCTTCTCCTATCGTCATAGGCATTTCCTTCTTTAAGTTTGGAAAGTTTTCTCCTATGATTTGTTGAATATATTTTCTGTGCCCTTTAGTTGGTATTCTTCTCCTTCCTCTATCCCTATTATTTGTAGGTTTGGTCTTTTCATGGTGTCCCAAATTTCTTGGACATTTTGTTTCATGACTTTGTTGGCTTTAGTGTTTTCTTTGACTTATGAATCTATTTCTTCTACTGTATCTTCAACGCCAGAGATCCTCTCTTCCATCTCTTGCATTCTGTTGATTATACTTGCATCTGAAGTTCCCAATCGTTTACTCAGATTTTCTATTTCCAGCATTCCCTCTGTTTGTGTCTTCTTCATTTTTTCTATTTCCTTTTTCAGGTCTTGGACTGTTTCCTTCATTTGTTTCATTGATTTTTCTTGATTTTCTTTCAATACTTTATTGTTTTCTTCCAAGACTTTATTGGTTTCTTCTAATTTGTTTGCCCTTTCCTCTAGTTGTTTACAGCATTCTTCCCATTTTTTTGTCTTTTCCTCTATACATGCCTCTAGCTTCTTCATGATGTCATTCATAAGGCTTTTTTCTTCTGCTTCTTCCAATTTCTGATGTTCAGATCTAGGTGTTGGAGGAGGGCTAGGTCCTGGTGATGCTGTATTGCTATTCATTTTGTTGTATGTGTTTCTCCTTTGATGTCTGCCCATCTCCTTGTGGTTTGTTCTTTGGCCTTATCTGCACACTTGGTTCAGATAGAGCTGACAGATTCAGGAAGTCTCTCTCTCTTGTCCAGATGGGAGCTCTCTTGTCCAAATTGGAAGTCCAGACCAAGATGGGAGCTCTTGTCCAGAAGGGAAGTCTGGGGCAGGATGGGAGCTCTTGTCCAGAAGGGAAATCCAGGGCAGGATGGGAGCTCTTCTCTCTCTCTCTCTCTCTCTCTCTCTCTCTCTCTCTCTCTCTCTCTCTCTCTCTCTGTGTGTGTGTGTGCTCCAGAAGGGAAGTCTAGGGCAGGATGGGAGCTAGGGGCCGCCCTCTAAGTCTCAGGAAGTGGCTGGGGTCTTGGGTGGATGGGCGTGGGGGCATGGCGTGGAGATTGCAGGGTCTGCTGGGGGTCTTGGAGAAGGGTTTCCTTTCCGGTGGGGCTAGAAGGGAACCTGCCCAGTGGCCAGAACCTGGGGCCAAGTTGGGCAGGCCTTCCCCAGAGTGGCTGGTGCCTGGCTCTGTGCTTCTTATTTAGTAAGAAGGTTGGTTACATCTACAAGTGGCTCCCAACATGTTGGCAAGAGTTTCCACATAAAACCTGAGTAAAAAGATTCTAAAACAGAGCTAAAAACAGTTCCTAGTTATCTCTCTCAAGTTAGTGGCAGCCTGCATGTTTAAGCTACTATGGAAGGTTCCTGGCGTGTGTGCTTGACCTGCAGTATGGCAAGAATGAGGCCTCTGCAAGTGGCACATTAAGCTGCATGATGGATTTAGCCTTGCTAGTACAAAACAAAAAGAGGTTTCTGGGCTACATGCTGCTTTGATAGACGCATAGGCCCACTATTTCTGAGAGTTGATGGCTCCCAGAGCTGGCGGAAAATGTACCACAGCCATGTTGGGAAGCTGAAATGGGCAGAGCGAGCAGCCACAGAGCCATTTCAGTCTTAGAATGCTGCAGTTTAAAGCAATAGGCTCAAGGTAATATAAAAACTAAGCCATGTAAAGATGGCTACCACACAGAGAATCTGGATTATGTTCTCTTTAATATTTGTAAATGAAGAAAAACATATGATTGCAAAAGCTGTTGAGTTATGCCAAAATGTATATTTTAAAGGTACCTTGACTTTAAAATTTGGATGTAAGGATGTGTTGCTTTGGAAAGGAGATTCTGCTTTTGTTCCCACAGAAAGCCAAAGGCTATGGATTTGTTCCAGATTAAGATACATCAGGTTTGACCAGCCAAGACCCCCTGAAAGCTCTCCGATGACACCATGGCCCAGATGGCCAACATCCAGAATGGTTTGAAGGCAACTGGCTTAGACAATACAGCCTCATGGACTACTCCATAATCCTAAAATTTTCTTTGTGTCCCCATAAGATACAGCGCCCCCCTCCAGCAGGAAGTAGTAAGAGAAGCTACGCCCAAATTCTCAAATTATATGTAATTTTACTATGTTAAGGTTAAAACCTTCCTTTTTGAAAAAAAGAAAAGGGGAAGTGCTGTGGATATCGTTCTGTATAAATAAAACACTGATTAGCCAGTGGCTAGGCAGGAAGTATAGGCAGGACAAGGAGAGAGGAGAATTCTGGGAAGTGGAAGGCTGAGTGGGAGAGAGACTGCCAGCTGCCACCATGGCAAGCAGCATGTGAAGATGCCAGTAAGCCACGAGCCATGTGGCAAGTTATAGATTTATAGAAATGGATTAATTTAAGATATAAGAATAGTTAGCAAGAGGCCTGCCACTGCCATACAGTTTGTAAGCAATATAAGTCTCTGTGTTTACTTGGTTTGGTCTGAGTGGCTGTGGGACTGTCTTGTGAGAGAGATTTGTCCTGACTGTGGGCCAGGCAGGAAAACTCTAGCTACAGGGATCTGAAACAGACCTTGTCTAGATGCAATTTCGGTTTTACAACAACAATGGAAAAAACAAAATCATTTTAATTTCATGAAGTGTTTATCTAGTTAATCTATGTCAATAAAAAATCTGGAGTCCAATACTGGGATAAGAACCTGAAAGATCAGAGAACTAGGAGCAGCCAGTAGTTGCTTCCTACCTTTTCCATTCCTCTGTCCAAAAGGGCTGAGAATCTCTCTCAGCCCTACTTTACCACTTTCTGTTTCCTCTCTCTACAATCCTCTAAAAATC
The DNA here is from genome assembly GCF_007827085.1 of Peromyscus californicus insignis. Classification (NCBI taxonomy): domain Eukaryota; kingdom Metazoa; phylum Chordata; class Mammalia; order Rodentia; family Cricetidae; genus Peromyscus; species Peromyscus californicus. Next base: position 69,658,288 of record NW_026294391.1, on the reverse strand, counting down.
TATGGTCAGCTAGTGGCTAGCTGTGCTGTCTGACTCTGAGCAAGATTTAGTTGTCAGAAAACAATCAAAATATCAATACTTAGCAAAAATTTCCACATAAAGTCTGAAAATCTTTAAAAGAGATTCTAAACACACAAAAATGGAGTCAAACTCGGCTTCTTGGTAGCCGCTTTTTCTTAGGTAGTCTCTGTTTGCTAGCAGCAAGCAGAGGCATGGCTCCTTTAAGAGATAGCTTCCTGACTCAGTGCTAGCAGGTATAACCATGCAGCTCTTTTAAGAGGCCCTGCTACCAAACTCTTAAATGGGGTTATGAGCATCAGGTGGCCTGCTACTTAGTAGCAGTATGAACTCAGAAACTCCACAGAGTTGGGGTGGTAAACAAGGCTCCAACCAGTACCTCCACCATGAGATTAGGCTCTCAGGGAACAAAAGATTGGGGCAGAGCCAGCTGCCAAAGCCGCCACTTTGGTCCTAGCCATGCCTCCTAATAGTTTATAGGCTCATGTGGTCAGAAAAAGGTAGAGATAAGAAGTAAAACAGATTTAAATAAAAAAAACAGTCTAAATAGTGTTAAAAATATATATAGCCTTGGGATAGAAAAGAAAAATGGTAGAAAAAGTCCTTAAAAATGCTATAGAGTAATAAAAACATATTAAGCCATATAAAAATGGAAAAAACACAGAGTCTGGATTATGTATATTATTGTGTCATTTTTAAAATTTTTGACTGCTAAGAGACCTTGGATTATGAAAATTGCTATATTAAACCAACCTACATGTTTTAAAATTATCTTGATTTCAAATTTTATGTCAAAAGATATTTTACTTTGTAGGAGAGTTTATGCTTCTGTTTCCACAGGAAATGAGAGGCTATGGGTTCATTACCAGTTAAGAAAAATCAGGTTTGATAGAGCAAGACCTTCTGAAAAATATCCAATGGGAACTGATAGCCCAGGTGATCCAGCATCCAAAACAGTGTCCAAGCTGCTGACTGAGATGATCCAGCTTCACAAAATACTCCAGTCAGGACTTGACCATAATCCTAAATTTTCATAGGGTTCCCTAAAGATTACCAGCACCGCAATCAACAGGAAGTAGTCTAGAGAACTACATCCGCATTTCCAAAACATTGATTATAAATGCTTATTATTATTTAAGGGGGTTTGGTTACAAATTTTTATTGGTTCTAGTCATTAAAAGGCAAAACAAAAGATGAGTTAAATTCAGATATCTCTTTCTAAAAGAATAAAGGAGGATATGATATGGAAATTATGGTGGAAATGAGTAGATTTGCATCGGCTTTTATTCAAAACACAACTGTTAATCTCAAAGTATTTTAAACTGGTATGGATTTTAATTTATTGATACAAATTTAAAGTTAGTTCTGTCATGCTATGTGTATGTTTCTACTCTTGTTTAGGGTATTATTTTTCTACAACTCATTTAAAAATATAATATATAATTTAAAAATACAGATTAATAGTCATGTATCGTAGCAAATTTACAGTCATGTTAATTATGTTTTCAAGGTCATACAGAGATATAGTTCAGATAGATAGGCAATCTTCAAACTCTTCAAAGACCTACATGGCATTTAAAATGTTTTAATACATTAGACTTTTCTAGACATGAGAGGCATCTGTTCCTGGTGACACCAATTACTTCAAAGAGGATGATGAGCATCAAAATCCCATATGGAGTTTGCTTTTCTTGTGTCAAAAGCTAGCCATGCCAGGTGGTGGTGGTGTATGCCTTTAATCGCAGCACTCAGGAGGCAGAGCCAGCTGAATCTCTGTGAGTCCGAGGCCATTCTGGTCTACAGAGAAAGATCCAGGACAGGCACCAAAACTACATAGAGAAACCCTGTCTCAAAAAATAAAAAAAATAAATAAAAAATAAAAAAAGCTAGCCATGTGGGCAAAGAAACTGCCCTTGCCTCAATTGCTAACAGTTACTGTCCAAACTAGACCAGCAGGATGCAAAACAGGTGACTGCCAAACTGTCAAGACAAGGTAGGACAGTCCTTCAAAATTCCCTGCTTCACAGGAAAGTGTGTCAGACATGCCATGCCTGTAGGCCAGAGATACATGCCCCAATGTTACAGAGGAACTTTGGGTGACTGCCCAGGCAGCTTGAGGTCCCTGTCATTAGGTAACATTTTATCCTTCTATGGTCTTTGATGGAGTTGAAGACTAAGTAGTTATAAATATAGTTCCCATTAGTTATAATAGAAAGTAATTAGATACAAAACTTTAGACTTAGCAAGATAAGATGTAAAATTAAGTATTTTCTCTAATTTTGTCAAATGCAAATGGATTAGTGTTATTATAATTCTTAATAACTTTTTGTTGTATGCAGTTTTACTATATTAAGGTTAAAATCTTCCTTTTTTAATTAGATAAAAAGTGGTAAATGCTATGGAGCAAACTTTTTGTGCACTGTAAAGATTTGTCACTAAAATTGGTTTAATAAAATGCTAATTTGTCAGTAACCAGGCAGAAAGTATAGGTAGAGTGACCAGACTAAGGATGATTGGTAGGAGAAGAGCAGAGTCACAGAGAATAACCAGCAGATGCAGAGAGCAAGATGAGCATGCCATACTGAGAAAAGGTAGCAAGCCACATGGCAAAGTATAGATAAGAAATATGAGATAATTTAAGGGTAAGAGTTAGCTAGTAACAAGCTTGAGCTATTGGCCAAGCATTTGTAATTAATAGAAGTTTTTGTGTATTTATCTGGGATCAGGCTATTGGGACAGGAAAACTCCACTTACAATTTCAAGCTAAAGGGACTGATCTCAATTTTATGGGCCTAATCTGAAAGACACTCAGGAAACTAAGTGCTTCTGGATTTGAGCCTCTGTTTACAGTTGGGATTCAATTTGTATCTAAGGTTTCATTGTGTGCTTAATTTATAATGATTCTAATAATCTACCAAGTAGAAAACAATCTAATTTATAAAAATTAATAGCACTAACTATGCTGAGATGAGAAAAATAGCATGGCATTTTTTATTCCAAGGTAGCAGCAAATCAAAGAGTACTTTATTAACCCTTTTTAAGTCTTAAGAAATTGACTGTTAGATTTTCTTACAAAGAAAATAATCTTATAAAAATTAATATTTATTCAGAAACCCTTCATTATAATGGTGTAAGAGCCCTGTTTAAATCATTGTTCTGACAATGCCATCTAAAACTATAACAGAATTTCCTGTGAGTACACATCGAAGAACAGGCAATATGATTTTGTTTCTTTCTTATAAGAATTGCTTATGTTAGATCAATGTAATTTTACATAGACTCTCATAATAACAAAAAATCTATAGTATTTGGTCAGGGCTTAAGATGCTACCATATCCTCAAACATAGTTCATTATCAGAAATACCTAGAGCGATTAATAATAACTCATTTTCAAGGCCCTTCCTATCACCTGCCATTAACAATTCTGATTCTGAAAACTTGAGCCATTTTTTGTATGTAAAACAATATATAGGTTTTCTCTTGCTATTAGTTAAGTGAAGCATAACATCTCCTATTCAGTGTATGTTTCTTTAATTGATAATTTCTCCAAACATAAATATTTAGATTTATGTCCCTTTTATTAAGATTATCCATGTTATTTTCATCAAAACTTTCTAATTAAAGCGATCTCATACTAGGCCAAAACAAAGCAAAATCTTTTGGTGATTTCCTTACACAGATCAAAAAATTTATGAATGTTTCTTTGTTTTTGAGAGTTCAAGATTTTGGTCCTCATGTAGTTTAAAAGAGAGATTTCTAGAGAGGAGATAAAATTCCCTCTGGTTTACCAAAGACTATACATATGATTTATATTTTCTGGAGTAAATGAATAACTTAAAATTCTAGATAATATCCACCCTTACATATTTATTTCCTTTCAGTCATATAAAACTATTCTATTTTTCTGTTTTCTAATCTTTTTCCTAGTCATCCATAAATTTTCTGGATCCTTGTTACTCTTTGACCATATAATCCAAGACCTTTCACCTAAAATGATTTTTAAATTCTCAGCTGCTCTAAATAAGCAGGGAAAAAAGTAATTCTTTGAACCACTCTGTTGTGATATTTTTCAATTCATGTGTTATGTCTAACATCTGAAATGTCCCCAACAGACTCAGTGTTTGGACACTTAGTGCTACACTGGTGATAATAATTAGGGAGATTGTGGGTTATTCCCCAACTAGGACCTATCTTAGAATAATAGATCACTAGTGCCTAACATTTAGAGGTTCATAGCCTGTTTCCCCATTTGAAACTTTGCTTCCTGTGTCCACCATAATGGCAAATTTCCTGGCTGCACAATTCCTCCACCTCAGAGCTGTTCCACCGTCAGAAAACATGAAACAAAGTTTGTCTTTCCTTCTTCAAATTTGGCAAGGAATTTTGTCATAGCAACGAGAAGGAATACAGTATGAAAAATTCTTGTTCCCAGTGGATTATTTGACAGTAATTTAATGTGTTTTGGACGGTGTTCCTATGACACTGAGGTCCTGTAGGAATGTTTCAGGAATGCAGTCTGAAACAGCTGGCTGATGAGAGATTATTGGTGACTGATGAGAGACACTTGGCATGATAGCAGGTAGGAAAGTAAATGGCCTTTGTTTATCTAATCTTGGCCCATATTTATAATAGTAGATGTTAAAGAGTTTGTTTATAATGATGCGCAATTAATAGCTTTTTTCACATGAATGGTTCTATAAAGAACAAAGTATTTTAAAAGTCTACTGAGAAATAATATAGTCTCATCTGTCTTCTGTCTGTAGTTATCATTAAGTTAGTTTCAAGCAAAGATTCAATGTGGTCTTTAAGTCCAGCTAGCCATTAATTATTTCATAGGACTGAGCTGTACGAGCTATAGTTTTCACTTGAGATCCTCTAAATAGAAGAGATGTAAGTCAAGTAAGGGTGAAAGAAGACCAGCAATGGGCAGGATCTGGCCAGCTAGGGTAGGCATCAAGTTCTTAGAATCATACGTTAAACTTACAGCCTGGAAGTCCTGATCTACTCACCTGGAGCAGATCCAATGAATGCTCCTGACCTTGATCTTTGTACAGTCCAGAGATGATACCTCCAAAATCTTCATTGACCTTTCTCTCCAGTAATGTGTAGATATCCACTGCCTAAGGCAAGTCTTTCTAACTATAATTGTACATTTTAATCAGAGCAGGTAGCACAAACATTAAGTTTTCTTACATACCTGGAGGAGATTAAGTTTAAAAGCTAATCAAATTTTGAAGAACTGAAATATTAGCTTAAAGTGTCAGTCAGACAAAGTGAAATAAATATATTATTAATTGACTGTTGTGAATTGACTGATGGAAATTTCTAGTTGTACTATTATTTTTTTAAAATAAACCTTTGTAAGAAAGAATTAGAAGACACTTAAAAGACTTGAAAATGAATTTTCCAAACTACTTTCCAGCAGTTCTGTTTGCAGGAGATCTATACAATATCACTCAATAGGTGGGAAACTAATACCCACTTTTATGAAGGCAAACTAAAATCACCAATAATCGAATACCTTTCTAAATCTTAAAAAGAAGTGATATTTTTACCAAAAGTAACCTTTCATACAACAACATATACTTTTCTTTAATTTCATAACCTTTTCTACATTTTATTTTATCTTTTTCTAATAGTTTTATGAGAAAGTACTATTAGCAAATTGGCATTGGCCTTAAAGCACAAAAAAGTGCTAACATTTATTGTGTTCTTTAACTGTAGTAACACATAATCCATTCAATAATATTATAAAGCTAATAATTCTATTTTAATTTTATATATAAAGAAAGATATATAAACAGTGAGTACCGTGATCAAAAGCTCACAACTAGTAAGTAAGAAACTTGAATGTTATCATGAACTCTCGATTTGTGGCTACTACCATTAAGTCTACAGAGTATGAGATCACTTTCTCTATTGTTTATGTGTCTATCTTTCTAGGTAAATCTTAATCTGGGAAAACATAAACCTCTTTCACACTTGAAACTAAACCCCTTAGTCTGATGAGAGAAACCTAAAGTTCTGAGATCATCTACTATTTGTAAGTAGTACTAATATACTTGGTTTCTGCTAAGACATGGCACATTTCAGGAAATTTATCTCCTATATGTAATTAAGTAGACTTAAGTTAAAGGATATTTGCATGGTATGTTTTGATCAATTGTACCAACATTAAACTTTCAAATAAGTTTTGGAACTCCCCAACCCAGTAAATTAATGTGGCAAGATGAGATCCCTTCTTCAAATAAACCAATTATTTGCAGATGCTTTGCCTATTTTGATTTTAGAGTCACCATTATCATATGTAAAAAAATATTTTTTTTCTCAAAATGAACTCAATATATAAAAATATCCATTTCCTAATATTCCATAGTGAGCTCTCTTCCTTGGCCATTTTATATACCAAAATAACATCCTAGATAATTGTCCATAAGTCATTTTCATAAAACTGCATTATTATAAGGTTTCATAATGCATGAAGCGTGAACTTTAACTATAAATATTGTTTTTAATTTTTACTGAGTTGCATAAACACATGTCATGAATAATAGTAGTGACAGTACTAACATTTCACGTAGAAAATAAAAGCTAGTGTCTTTCATATGAAGTCACCAATATCACTAAACTGTGACTAAGGATTAGGAACCCAGGAAACAAAAATACAATAGCAGTTTTAAAGTGTTGAGGGTCACTAACTAAGTCTAACATATCAATCAATTCAAGTGCCAAGTAATGATTTTACAAATAATTAGACTTTAAAAGGCATAAACAAATTTATATCCTTCTTGCTTTTATGGTGCATGTAATGATAGCTGTATTATCAGTCAGACTGTTGTTCTTAGGTACACAACATCTCTTAATGTTCTAATGAAAATGAAATATTGCATGTCAGTAACTGATCAGTGACTGTATAAAACACATTAGGGGCTTTTATTCTTTCAAACTACTTTTAATCAAAGCTCATTCATCATGACTTTGAAACACAGAATGTTTTCAGGCCATTCTTTCTGAAAATGGTAATGAACCTTTAAAGTCAAAAGGACAAGGCAATGATCTCAGATTCGTAAAACAGTTACAATCCTTGTTGTGCAGGCAGGCCTATAATCCTAGAAATTAGGTAGTGCAAGAAAGTCAGGAATTTGAGGACAACCTCAGCTACATAGTAAGTTTGAGACTAGCCTGGTCTACAGGAGACTCTAAGAAACAAACAAACAAACAACAACAACAACAAAACCAAAAGCAGAAACTACAACAGCAGCAAAATACCAAATTATATAGTTGAAACTTATATATACTTGAGTCAATTTCTTCACCTCTCTTGTAAACATAATCCTTACAGACAAATTTGGAAAATATTTTAATTTGACATGAATTGTTAAAATGCCAAATTTGAAATATTACCTGATAGGAATCATCTCTTATTTATATTTTGATTTTGTTTTGTTTTTATCATTTCCTCCCAGATTAAATTCTGACACTACTGAAATATTCTACATATTGAAAACAATAATATTGATACAAGAAAAAAATGTCATTCCAGCCTCAATTCACAATGAATTCTAAAGTGAATAAAGGCACTGAATTAAAGTTCTCAAATATTTTTACTGATAACAACTAGTAAATAACTGCAATTAGGAATAATATGAAAATTCATTTATATATTTATTGCACTACAAGTTTATAGTTAAATTGTGAAATCTAATAAAGTACTTGAAGAAAATAAAGATCTTTCTAAAAAATTCTGAATGTGAATGTGTATTACTGTATCAAGTAAAATGTTTTTCTCAGATGGAGACCTCTCTTTACTTGTACAGACATTACTTAATCATCTTTTAGCCTACTGTAATATATTAGAGTTAAGGAGAATATTGATATATTTTCAACTGTCTTTTAATGGTTAAATAAACACTATTTTATGCAAAGAATTGGAACTGTCATATACTTTGGAGTCCATTAGATTCCTAGAACAATCCCCCTTAGATGCCAAGAGAAGATCATAATGTTAGGGAGGGATAAACACTGAAAATATAATCAAGCCCCAAAAGAGGGTTGATGATTGTAAGGGCTTACCATACACTTCTTATAAACAATTCACAGAGAAAAGAAGTTAGAGCTCTATAAGGGGAGGGAAATGAGTCATATATTTATTGAGAGTTTTCTAGCAGTAAAGTTGGTACAAGAGCAGTAGTTTTTAGAAATGCTGAATGAATAAGAAGGAAGTCAATATAACTGAAAGGAAAAATCCTGGGGTACATATTATGAGATGGTACCAAAGAGATGCAGAGAATGGTGATGCAAAGTTAGAATTGTCGAACCCAGGAAGCTGAGTTCATAGACTCACTATTTCAAGGTCAGGCTTGATTACATACTGAGATTTCACATCTTGAAAAAAATACCTCAAACACAAAATAGATGTTATCTATCAGCAAAGAGATAACTTCATTTGTAGGATTCCTGGGAAACGCTTTACAGTTATATAAGCGCTTTAAGTAAGGACTTTGTCCTTTTTTTCTGGCTGATAAAGAAAACCATGTGAGTTTTTAAAACAAAGAAATAACTGACATGCTCAATTTTAATGGAATTAGCTGTGTTATAATTTTTTATATACATGACTATTTTTAAAGTGGCTGACACTTTTCCTGTGCATTTAAATATTATCAGTGAAATGAAGTTGCACAAGGCATTTTATCTTTTTTCAAACAGGTAAATTTCAGCCTATAACACAAAAGTTTTCCAAACTGAAGTTTTCCATACTTTGATTATTCTGACATGCAAAGACTATTTACTTGAACTGTTGATAAATGTTATAACATTTTGACTCCCATATCTTATTTCCAATCTGTCAAAGAATTTTAGAATATAATTAGTCACACTTGAAACAACTTCAAAATAACTGCTGACAAAGAAATACTAACAAACTGAATATATACAAGAAAGATTCTGCTCTCCGTCATACATATGGCACCTACTTAATTAATGAAGTAAAAAGGGGTGTTTGTTTTTTTGTCTTTTTTTTTTTAATTCAAATACTGGGAAAAATTGCAAAATTGAAGCAGCATGTATAATCAATTTCTTAAGAATGTCATCAGAAGTATATTCTATGTGAAGTAAACAAAATATAGAAACAAACAAAATTGTTTTTTAAAGTAGTACACCTGTGGTGTGTTATACTCACTTAAAAGTTGTCCTTGTGATCATTATTGGGGCCCACTCATTCCTTATCAGGGTTTCTTCTGAAGTTCACTTATGCAAATTACCCATGGAATGTAGATTATACTTAAAGTACTATAATAGACATAGGAGTGCTCAGAAATGAAGATGTCTGGGACTCTTGACTTTTATTCCTGATACCGACATTTCCACTATGAATCTGAGATATTGAGGAATGCACAAAAATGTACATAAAAGTATATAAAGCACAGTTTACCTTGGATTAGTCTTGCAACAAGATAAAAAGTATATATAATGGTAAGTTGTAACAATAAGCAACTGATTTTATATATATATACATATATATATGTATATATATCATGCTTTATACATATCTAACTCTCAAAACTCTAATTTGTGTCAATTACATCAACATGTTCACAGATGAAAGATGGAAAAGCAAAGAGGGAGATATGGTCTCTGTTTTCACACAGCTTCTAAGGGAAGAACCAAGATGTGAACTCAGGTATTTGTGATCAGAGATTGCTATTTTAGAGAAATACTTGATTTGTTTCATTATTATTTTAGTGTATACTCTAAGAAACACTATGAAAATTATATGCATAAATTTCTTCCTCAGCAAATCAAAACCAGGGTCTGTAAAAGAAAACAGGTTTCATTCTACTCTTGTTCCATTCTTTTAATGTCCCAGAGAACAGACACAGATGTTGTGGAATATTACTTTAAGATGTTCTACATTTGTTTATGCTATGGAGCATTTGTTTAATGATGCAAAGATGTGTTGTCTTCTTTTATGTTGCATTTGTTTAACTCTGTGAAACTGTGTTAATTTACCTGTCTAAAATACCTGATTGGTCTAATAAAGAGCTGAATGGTCAATAGCAAGGCAGGAGCGAGAAATAGGCAGGGCTGGCATCCTGAGAGAATAAATAGGAGGAGAAATCTAGGTAAGAGAACAAGGAGAGAGAAAAGAAGAAGAAAGGAGGATGCCAGGGGCCAGCCACCCAGCCTGTCATGAAGTAGGAAAGAAATAAAGACATACAGAAAAAAGAAATATAAAAAACCCAGAGACAAAACATAAAGAGAAATGGGGTAATTTAAGTTAGAAATCTGGATAGAAACAAGCCAAGCTGAGTAAGTAAGAATCAGTAAGTAAGAAAATAAAAAAGCTAGGTATTTATAAGTAAGAATAAGTTGCCATGTATTTATTTGGGAGCTGGGTGGCAGGTCCCCAGAGAGTTAAAAAAAAACAACTACAAATAGATACAAAAATGAAGGGATGAAAACAGGTATACCACAATTTCTCATCTCTTAAGGAATTCTTCTTGTACTGTTTGATCCCCCCCACCTCTTAGTCTAATAACTTACTGCCATTTGGCATTGTTATCAGTTATGAGTTTAATCTCAGCACTCAGGAGGCAGAGTCAGGCAGCTCTGTGAGTATGAGGCCAGCCTGGTCTACAGAGCAAGATCCAAAACAAGCACCAAAACTACACAGAGAAACCCTGTCTCCAAAAACCAAAAGAAAAAAATAAAAGAATAAACACTATAAGAGGAGATTAACAAAAGGGGTGTATGAAGGATTATACTGTCCCCTATAACAATCCAGAAATCTCCATTATTAATAAAGGATAAAGAAAAGAAAAAACAATGGCCCAAACCACACTAAACCAAACCAAATATCAAGAAGGAACAAAACTCATTATCAATCCTAAATGTAACAATTATAAGGCACAGAAGGACAAGCTGTTTGATTAGAAATATGATCTATCTGCTGTCTCCAAGGAACACACCTTACTGACAAGGGCCTTTGAACTAAGAATAAAAAGAAAAGGATAAAAGTAAATTTACTAAGCAAACAGAAGCCTGAAATAAGCAAATTTAACTGTTTTAAATAACTGCTGGACTAAAACTCAAACAAAATTTAGTCACAATAGATAAAGACGGACAATACATATTAATAAAGGGACTAATCTAGGAATGAGATGCTACAATTACGAATAAATATGTACTAAATATTGGCTCTCCCAATGCAACCAGATTCATTGCCAGAATATAATACTAAAGCCTCTAGGTCATTTCTAAGTATCATCTTGATTCTTTCTCAAATCTGGTGCATCAAGCTTCCACTGTCTGCGTTTCTCACACCATTTGATCTACCAGACTCCCATCAGAGTAGCCCATTAAGCTTTTCTTGGAGGACTCCAGGGACTTTCAAAACCCAAATTTCAAAGACTTCCACATTCCTTTGACACAGTAGTTCCAAATGCTTAAGAATCACAGGTTTGAAAAAAAAAAAAAGGAAAAAGAAAAAGAAATACTAAAGCCGGGCGGTGGTGGCGCACGCCTTTAATCCCAGCACTCGGGAGGCAGAGCCAGGTGGATCTCTGTGAGTTCGAGACCAGCCTGGGCTACCAAGTGAGTTCCAGGAGAGGCGCAAAGCTACACAGAGAAACCCTGTCTCGAAAAAAAAAAAAAAGAAAAGAAAAAGAAAAAGAATCACAGGTTTGTCACAGCAATGGCCGGTGGTCACATTTCTAAGTACCCTTTTTCTATATGTGTTACTTTCTTATTACTGGGGACAAAAATCCCTGATTTAAGGAATTAAAAAAGGCAGGAAGTAGAGATTAATTTTGGCCTGCAGATTGAAGATCCAGTACGTCATACTGGGGACAACATGGCATCAGGAGCAGGAGGCCACTGGTCTCATTATCTGCATTCAAGAGGCAGAGAAATGAATTTTAGTCCACTGTTTACTTTCTCCATTTTTTTCTTTCTTTCTTTTTTTTTTTTGGTTTTTGGAGACAGGGTTTCTCCGTGTAGCTTTGCGCCTTTCCTGGAACTCACTCTGTAGCCCAGGCGGGCCTCGAACTCACAGAGATTTGCCTGCCTCTGCCTCCCAGGTGCTGGGATTAGAGGCGTACACCACCACCGCCAGGCTATTTCTCCATTTTCTTTAAGTTATGAATCCAGCTCATAAAATTGTACCACCCAAAATGAAGATCAGCCTTCCGATCATAATTTACCTAATTTAGATACTCCCTCACAGATTTCCCTAGGAATTTGTCTCCTTAGTGATACAAAATTCTATAAGCTCACAGCACTAAACCCCATAGCAGCCAAGTGAAACTCAGTGATAGTTTATAAAATGATGTAAGGCCAGTGATATAGTTCAGTGGGTAACGTACTTGTTAAGCAAGTCTAATAGCCCGAGTTAGATTCTAAAACCCATAGTGAAAGGAAAGAAATGACTACTGAAAGCTGTCCTCTGACCTCTAAATGTGTGCCATGGAGAGGCAGATCAAGAATTGCATAAAATACTCCTGAGCCCTACTTTCACAAAGTTAGAGCTATCCAAGCTTCTCTACTACATTATAATAATAAAATATTCAAGTCGATAAGACTATAGTTTATGGGATGGACAGATTGTTCAGTGGTTGAGAGCACTGGATGAACATCCAGAGGTCCCAGGTTCAATTCCCAGCACCCACATGGCAGCTCACATTCCTGTTTGTAACTCCAGTTCCAGGGCTTCTGACATCCTCACACAGACATACATGCAGGCAAAACACCAATATACACAAAAGAAATTTATAAGAATATAGTTTATTAGTAGTAGTATGAAAACACTAAATTCAAGGAATAATTGTGATATAAAGAAAAGTGATCAATTAATTCTAGGCAAAGAGTATTTCTAGCAAAAATAAGGACAAAAACATTTAATTTGGAACATGAGGATTAATCAAGTAGACAATCTGATGGTGTATACAACAGAATAATGGAGTCCATCTGATTGAATAATATTAATGTTTCATTTTGCTAAATAATTTAATATACCATAGTGATAGAAGTTATTTCAAAAAACCATTGTAATATTTTGTCAAGTGCTATGGATATTGGATCCCAAGGAGACTGTTTATAAACTGTAAAAATTACAAATTATTTGTAATGATGGACTCCTGCTATTGTTAGGGATAAATATACAACAGAGCAGTTATATGATTAATTTGCATAGACCCCAATTATCTTAAATATCCCTCCAAAGTTTATAGATAATAGAATTTTTTATTTAAATTTTTTTCATTTTACATACCAACCCTAGTTCCCCTTCCTTCCCTTAGTCCAGCCCCCACCTACCCCATCCCACCCTCATCCACTCCTCAGAGGGGGTAAGTCCTTCCTTGGGTAGTCAACAAAGTCTGCCATACCAAGTTGAGGCAGGACCTAGCCCCTCCGTGCTGCATCAAGGCTGAGCAAGGTATCACATCACAGGGAATGGGCTTCAAAAAGCGAGTTTATGTACCCAGAATAAGTCCTGGTCCTACTGCCAAGGGCCCCAAAAACAGATCAAGCCACACCACTGTCACCCACATTCAGAGGACCTAGTTCAGTCCCATGCAGCTTTTCAAAAATTATATGTGTAAATGGTTGTGTCTGTGTGAGTATATGCCATGTGCTTATGTATGCCCTGGAAGGCCAGAAGGGGGAACTGGATTCCCTGCAGATGGAGATACAGGTACCCAATGGGAGTGTTGGCAACAGTGCTTGGGTCCTCTTGAAGAGCAGGACACACTCTTAAAAACCGAGCTTTCTCTCCAGTCTTAACAATGGCGTATTCATTAATCCTAATCTTCAGGAACTATTTCACTATGAGTTTGGTTGGCCATGAAATAACCCTTTATTATTGCTATCAAGCATCATCATTTATTCATTTTAACTTAATTTGCTTATTGATAAAGTAATTTCTTAACAATATTTAAATATTACAACTGTTCATGAGGCAAATTTTTGCTGTTACTTGAATATAGATTAGATACTGGCAAATATTTAATGGGTTTCCACAAATGTGACTTTGTGTTTTACTAATAATAGTAATATGGGAAGTGAGAAGATAGCCCTAAAATTCTTGATAGACTGGCATGTCTTATTTTAAACTAGTTAGTATATTTACTAGCAACCATTTGCAAATTAGAAACTTATTTTCCAGAAATGCAAAATATGTAAAGTATGTTTTCCAGGTAAACTGATCAAAGAGTTCTGATATAATAACTTTACCTAGTTCTTCAGAATACAAGTTAATTCCTAAGATCAGATATTCAACTTTTTATAGATTACAGTGTCACCATGGTAAAATATGAGTTTGGGATTTTAAACATTATTTAACTGCATATACAAAATATATTTATAAGATATGTAGAAATCCATTCAGATACTTTTATCAAATATGATTATGTGAAGTAGCATCAGATTGATAGAGGTCCACTTATATAATCATCTGAATTTGTGTCATATTTTCACAAGTAAAATATGGGCATTGTTATTCTGGGAGTATACAATTAGGATCAAAGTAAATTTACATAGAGATAAAATGGAGCTATATAACTGACTATACACCAAGATATAACTTTTTCCAAATAAGATACATATAACAAATACCTATGTTTAAGCATTGTTTCTTCAAACATTATCACTTTAAAAATAAAAGCATTTTATTAGCAGTTTCATGTTAATGCTTATTCATTTAAAAAGTTTAGGCTTGTCAGCAAAAATTAAAATACTGAAAAGGACTGCCAAGTTATTTCAATAGTAAGAGTACTGAGGTCTAAGCAGGACATCTGTATCATGTTCTCTATGGCCCAGGAAACATTACAGAAGAGGGTTTGCAAGAACACGGTGAAGAGTGATGTGAAATGTTGCCATCTGGACATGGCATAACTATTTGTTGGGCCCTGACTCCCATTCCTTGAGTAGCTGTTGCCTTGCTTGCTGAACTTGATCAGATGTCCTCCCTATGCAAATTCCCTGCCGGTTTCCTTCCTCCTGAGTAGCTTACCAGAGGTTCCTTGTTTGTGTATCCTGCATATTTGGTGTAAACAGCTAGGATGCAAGTATGTAAAATATCTGTAGCAAACTTCTGCCCTCTGGGGTTCTCCCACTGTGCCTCCTCCCTCCTTTAATAAAAGGCATTCTACTGAAACAAATGACCTGATGTCTTGTCTCTGTTTTTAATCCTCAGCCCCTTGCTTGGATGTGGTGAACAGGTGGTAGCGCAGGCGCTACAACTATTACACCTATGAATGCAACAGCAACAATGGCTCCTTGCAGAAGATGTACACAAGACAAAATTCCATCATGGAGGAGGGAGGGGCTCATGAGGTTCCATTCCACCACTCCTTGAGAGTTTGTGGGCAGTTAACAGAAGCTAGAGGAGGGGAGTCATATTATCATTGCTAATTTCTCTTGAGTTGCTCTTGTTCAAGTAGACAACACTGCAACTGTGTGCATGCAATCAATACTAATTAAATTCACTGGGGCACTAGCCAAAAGACATAAAAATAAAAGGAATATTTGTCAAGAGGAAGAGAATGGCTTTACTGAGAGGGAAAAGGGGATAAAAGAGGATAATGGGGAATATGACAAAGTGTATATATACATGCTCACAACAATGAGTGGTCTTGACATGAAAGGATGTGTGTAGTAGGTGTTGTTCTGAGTCAGGGTTAACATGTGTAAGGATTATGTCCTTAATTATGTCAACAGCCTGCGATGGCGTCCCAGCCAAAAATGTGGGTGTACTCTCTCTGTGCTCTCTCCTTCTGCACTCTCTCCTTCCCTATTCTCTCCCCTCTGCATCTCTCTCTCTCTCTCTCTCTCTCTCTCTCTCTCTCTCTCTCTCTCTCCCTCTCTCTCTCTCCCAATAAAGCTCTAGAAAGGTAACCATGGCTCGTGATTCTTCTGCCACCACAACATCCATCAGCATGGCCGCCACCCGCAGCGGCCAGCCATGAGCACTGCCGCTTAACCAACATCTGGTGCTGTTCAGACTCAGATAGATCACCAAGGACCTGCTTCTGCTTGCTGCTGCCTCCTCCCCCATCCAGTGAGACCGGAGACCATGAGTGCACACATCCCTCATCTCCACTAGACCCCCACACAGTTACTGCTATTGCTACCGCCAGGATTCTTCACCACAGTGAGTCCCCCATTCTCGCGGCTGTAGCCTGAGCTATATTCTTTGTGATGTACACCCTGAGGGTTGTCTTCTGGCTGTGCTGGCAACAGCAAACACATTTTTGCTCTTGATGAGGGGGTCAATGCTGTCTTGGGTCCACAATGGACCAACTGCAGCACAGCTGCAGCCCTTAGCATCCCTTGACAAAGAGGATGGCTAACTTGAGCTGATTCATAGATCTTCCTTCACTCTTTGGGGACACCCAAGATTGGAGTCTGACCCCAGTTTGTTATTTTAATTTTTTATTTTTCTCTCGACTACAGCCATGGGACAAAGGGGCAGATATATTTACCACTTACATTGGTGGATACCGATAAATCTGGCCACATAATAGCTTCGCGGAATCTTCTGCCAGCAAACAGGCAAATAAAAGAGTTATTTTATCCCCAAGCTTTCTGCTAAAGCTCTTAACCCTTCTCCCTTCCCATTCTACCTCTGTCACATGCAACCTTTTCTGTCTGACTTCCACCAGCAGTGGGCGAGCTCAAATGGGCAGGCTTGGGCAGCTTCTACAACTCTCACCCTAACTCACCTTAACTCCACCCACTCATTCTCAAACTGCCTTGATAGACATAGACAGGTCTGGTAGAGGCTAAGATCCATACAAATAAGTTTACAATAGTCAGGATGGCTCCTAAGCCAAAAAATCAGCTTGTAACCTCAGACAAGTCTTCCAAAAGGATCAGTTTATAGTTTGCCTCCTGGCAGATCTTCCAAAATCTGTCCTTAAGCCACCAATCATCAGGAAAAAAAAAATTCAGGACATGGAGTAAAATCTGTCTCTTGTTTCCCTGACCTCCCCAACTAAAACTTAAGCATCTGACCCCACAGGCAAAAGAGTCATTTGTGACATTTAAGGTGTGCCAGGGAAGAGATAAAAGCCCCAAAACAAAGTTGCCAAGTGCTGGCACTCGCTGACTCCCAAAAGCTGTTGGGTCCCTTTTTTAAGTGAGGAAAAAGGCCATGGGCTAGTGAGGGCCCACCAGGCCATCAACAGTCTTGTTAAAAGTGCTGCCTATAAAGACAACCAGTTAGCTGACTGCCCTCCGGCACCAAGATGCATGGGTACATCAAGCTAAGACCTCCAACAGACCTAGGCTTGGCTACAGACATGGCAGGGAACCCAGAATGCATCAGGGAAGTGATCTGTTTCTTTCCTTCTGGACACCAAAACCACTGACTCAGTCCTGGGAGTTTTGGGATGTCACCTCACCTTTCTCTATTGTCAGGTACAGAGGACAGCCTTACCCACCTCATCAGATTTAATTTCACTTTCAGAGTTACTTAATAAAAAAAGAATTCCAACTAAGATAAGAGCTCATTGCCTCACTCCAGATCTACTGACTGTGTTTTCTCACATGCACACAGACAGGGCCCTGATCTTTGTCTTGTCCCTAATTAAAAAAAAAATTCTCATGCACCACAAGCTTTTCTCTTCCCAGTTCCCTGTTCTAACTCACTGTTCAGCCAATGATACAAGACCACCACAAAACCTGAGTCCAGATATCATCAAGTAAAAAACTGTAACAGCTAAAAGGTATTTACACCCCCATACCCAAAAGCATCTGGGCACTACAAAAAGACTTTAATGTAACCATCTATTACTGTAAAATGCTTTTAACAATTGATCACCTGTCTCCTGGATGCCGAACTAGTAAAGGAAACAGATGCTTTAAAATAACCTGTCTCTGATAAAGCTTAACATGTTTCAAAATTCTTCCCAAGCTCCAGAAACCGGCTTAAATCTATCTGGACAGGCCAGATCTACCTCAGCTAAGTGCCAACATAAAATAATAATGATTCTTTTCTCTCTAAGCTTTTTTTCTGTGTCACCAGCATCTTGTCAGACACCAGGTTCCTAGCCACAGCCAAGAGGGATACATGTCTCCAGAAAAATGGATGCCAGACAGTATCCCACAATGCCTGTCTGCCTCAGAAGACTCCCCTTCCCCATTACCCCAAGAACCAACCAATGTCCAATAGTCAGCTGGAAGCAGCTTTTGAGAGAAACGACACCCCTAATTCCATCTACCTGCTTTTTTTAAAATAATAAGCGAAAGTCTGGGATGTAAGGATTATGTCCTTAATTACGTCACCAGCCTGCGACAGTGTCCCAGCCTAAAAAGCGGGCATGCCCTCTCTGTGCTCTCTTTCCACACTCTCTCTTTCTGTATTCTCTCCCATCCATGTGGTCTCTCTCTCTCTCTCTCTCTCTCTCTCTCTCTCTCTCTCTCTCTCTCTCTCTTTTCTCTCTCTCTCTCCCAATAAAGCTCTAGAAAGGTAACCATGGTTTGGGATTCTTCCACCCCCACAACATCCCTTGACATAGCCACAGTTAGTGGCCCGCCATGAGCACCACTGCTTAACCAACAACATGCTTCTTGTAATAGTGTCTGGATCCTGGTCCTCTTATTTGCCTGAAATTTTTTTTAATTCCTAAATAAATGTATATATGTAACATATACTCTTTCTCCCTCCCTCCCTCCCTCCCCCTCCCTCCCCCTCCCTCCCTTTTCCCTCTCTCTTTATTTATATTACATCCTGGCTGCAGTTTCCCTCCCTTTTCTCCTCCTAGTCCCTCCCTCTACCTCCCCTTTGTTCCCATCCACCAATCTTCTCCTCCTCCTTTTTTATTCAGAAAAGTACAGGTCTCCAAAGGATAGCAACAAAACATGGCATATCAAGTTGTAATAAGACTAAGCACTTCCCTATGTATTAAGACTGGACAAGGTGACCCAGTATGAGGAATGGGGTTCCAAAAGCCAGCAAAAAGAGTCAGAGACAGCCCCTGCTCCCACTCTTAGGAGTCCCACAAGAAGACCAATGTAAACAATTGCAAAACATGTGCATAGGGCCTAGGTGAGTCCATTGCAGGCTCCCTGGTTGTTAGTTCAGTCTTTGTGAGCCCCTATGAGCCCAGGTTAGTTGATTTCTTGGGTTATCTTGTGGTGTCCTTGACCCCTCAAACTCCTACAATCCTTCCTTCCCCTCTTCTGCAAGATTCCCTGAGCTCCACATAATGGTTGGCTATGGTATTTCTGCATCTGTTCCTATCGGCTACTTGATGAAGCCTCTCTGATAACAACTTGCCTAGACATCTACCTATGAGTATAGCAGAATATAATTAGTCATCATTATATTGACTCTTTTTTTTGCCAGTCATGTTTGATTCTATCATAGGTCTCTGGGCCATCCAACCTCTTGGTCATAGCACTCCAGGTGGTGTTAAAGTGGGATCATTCTCCAGGCATGGGTCACAGACTGGAACAGTTATTTGTTGACCACTCCCACAATCTCTGAGCCACCCTTACCCTAGAATTCCCTATAGGCAGGACAGACTGGAAATAAAAGGTTATGTGGCTGGTTTGTTTCCCATTCCCTCTACTGGAAGTCTTATTTAGATACAGGAGATGGCTAGTTCCAGTTATGTATACCCTATTTCTCAGAGTCCTAGCTGGAGTCATCCATGTAGATTCCTTGGAGTTTCCCTTGCACTGGGTTTCTAACTCACATTCAAATGACCCCCCCCCTTTCTAGTCTTCTCTTTCAGTACTCTCAACCTCCATCTGTCCCCATCTGATTCCTCATGTTCCCATCCCTACCTGGCCCTTGGCCACCTGAAAAATCTATTCTATTTTCCCTTCCCAGGGAGCACTCCTTGTTAGCTAGACTCCCTGGGCCTATGAATGCTTATCTTGTATTTTGCAGCTAATATTCACTTAGGAATACATACCATGTTTATCTTTCTGGGTCTGGGTTACCTCTCTCAGGATGAGTTTTTTTTCTGGTTCCATCCAATTTTCCTGCAAATGTAACAATGTCATTATTTTAACAGCTGAGTGATACTCCATTATAAAAATGTACCATATTTTCTTTATCTATTCTTTGGTTGAGGGATATCTAGGTTCTTTTCAGATTCTGGCTATTAGAAATGAAGCAGCTGTGAATATAGTTGAGCAAGTGTCCTTGTGGTATGATTGAGCATGCTTTGGGTATATGCCAAAGAGTAGTATTGATGGGTCTTGAGGTAGATTGATTCCCAATTTTTTGAGTAACTGCCACACAAAGTTCCAAAGTGGCTGTACAAGTTTGCACTCCCACCAGCAATGAAGGAGTGTTATTCGTGTTCCATACCCTCTCTAGCATGAACTGTCATTAATGTTTTTTTTTATCTTAGCCATTTTTACATGTGTAAGATGCAATCACAGAGTCATTTTGATTTGCATTTTCCTGATGGCTAAAGATATTGAACATTTCACTAAGTGTTTCTCTGCTCTTTGAGAATCTTCTGTTGTGAATTCTCTGTTTAGATCTGTGCCCCATTCTATAATTAGATTATTTCATTTGTTGATGTCTAGTTTCTTGAGTTTTTTATGTAATTTGGAAATCAGTCCTCTGTCAGATTTGGGGTTGGTGAAGATATTTTCCTATTCTGTAGGCTCCTGCTTTGTCCTGTTGATAATATCCCTTGCCTTACAGAAGCTTTTTAGTTATATGAGGTCTTATTTATTAGATGTTGACTTTGGTGTCTGCCCTATTGGTGTTCGATTCAGGAATTTGTCTCCTGTGCCAATACATTCAAGGCTATTCCCTATTTTCTATTCTATCAGATTCAGTGTAACTGGTTCTATGTTGAGCTTCTTTTTTTATCCACTTGAACCTGAGTTTTGTGCTTGGTGATGGATATGGAACTGTTTTCATTTTTCTACATGATAGCATCCAGTTAGACTAGCACCATTTGTTCAAGATGCTTTCTTTTTTCCATTGCTTAATTTTGGCTCCTTTGTCAAAAATCAGGTGTCCATATTGGTGTGGGGATTTATGTCTTTGTTTTGATTAAATACCTTTGATCCACCTTTCTGCTTTTATGCCATTAACATAAGGTTTTTATTATTATAGCTCTGTAAGACAGCTTAAAATCAGGGATGGTAATACCTATTGATGTTGTTTTATTGTACAGGATTTTTTTTAGTTATCTTTGGCTTTTATTTTTTCATATTTATTTGAGTATTGTTCTTTCAATGTCTGTAAAGAATTGAAGAACTGTGTTTGAATTTTATTGATTGCACCGAATCTGTAAATTTTTTTGTAAGATGGCAATTTCTTCTATGTTAATCCTATGGATTCATAAGCATGGGAGATCTTTCCATCTTCTCCAATTTCTTTCTTCAAAAACTTTGAATACTTATCATAAAAGTGTTTCACTTGCTTGGTTAGAGTTAGACCAAAGTAATTTATATTATTTGTGGATATTGTGAATGGTATTATTTCCCTGATTTCTTTCTCAGCCTGTTTATCATTTGTATATAGAAGGACTACTGACTATGTTAAGTTAATCTTGTATCCAACTACTTTGCTGAAGACATTCATTAGCTACAGGAATTCCCTAATAGAATTTTTGGGGTCACTTGCCTGTGCTATCATAATATCTGCAAATAATGGTACTTTGACTTCTTCCTTTCTAATTTATTTCCCTTTGATCTCCTTTAGTTGTCTTATTGCTCTAGCTAGATCTTCAAGTACTATATTGAACACATCTGAAGAGATTTCACAGCCTTGTCTTGTTCCTGGATTTAATGGAAATGTTTTGAGTTCCCTTCCATTTAATTTCCTGTTGGTTATAGACTTGAAGTAAATTGCCTTTATTATGATTACATATGTACCTTGAATTCCTAATATCTCTAGGACATGCATCTAATAAGACGATCATATGGTTTTTTTTCTTTCAGTTTGTTTATATGATAGATTACATTGAGAGATTTTTATATGTGGAAACATCTCTGAATCTCTGAAATAAAACCTACTTGATCATTGTGGATGATCTTCTTGATGTGTTCTGGGATTCAGTTTGTGAGCATTTTATTCAGTATTTTTGCGTCAATGTTCATGAGAGACATTGACTGGTCTGTAATTCTCTCTCTTTGTTAAGTCCTTGTGTGGCTGGGTGTCAGCTTGAGAGTGGCATCATAAAATGATTTGGAAATGTTCCTTTTTTTCTATATTGTGGAATAATTTGAAGAGTATTATCATGCTATTTTATTTGTGCTGAAATGTGATTTTATTTGTATGTTAATAAATAAAGTTGCCTGGGGATCAGAGCTAATAGCAAGCCATTTAGCAGAAGTCTGGCAGTGGTAGCACACACCCTTAATCCAATCACATGGCAGGCAAAGTCTCTGTGTGTTCAAGGACACAGCCAGCATGGTGATACATGGTGATACATGATCCCAGTACCAACCACAGAGACCTGGAGGTTTTTATAGACAGGCAATGACGAGAAAGTCATGTGTTGGGTTGGGTTTATAGCCAATGAGAAGGCAGAACAGAAAGGCAATAAAAAGACAGGACACACGAAGAAGGTCTCTCTCAGGGGAAGGACAGTAGAGAGTGATAAGCTAAAGGCTCTGACCTCTTGGGCTTTTAACTGGGTATTTGGCTCTGTGTTTCTATTTAATAAGACCGTATAGAATTTCATCTACAGAGTATTGTCATTATGTCTTCATTTAAAGCCTGATATAATTCTGCAGTGAAACAACCTGGCCCTGGGCTGGTTTTGGTTGAGAGACTTAATGACTGCTTCTATTTCCTTAGAGGTTACAAGACTGTAGGCTCAGCTTTTCATTGGATTGCTAGTCAGCTCTGTCACACCAGTTACTCCAAATTAACCACACAAAGACTTATTATTAACTATAAATGCTCAGCTGCTAGCTTAGGCTTTTTATTAACTAGCTCTAAAATCTAAATTAGCCCATGCTGTGGGATGTTCTGTATGGCAAATGTGTTGCTGATTAGTCAATAAATAAAACACTGATTGGCCATTGGCTAGGCAGGAAGTGTAGGCGGGATAAGGAGGAGAATAAAGCTGGGAAGTAGAAGGCTGAGTCAGAGAGACACTGCCAGCTGCCATGATGGCAAACAGCATGTGAAGATGCCGGGAAGCCACGAGCCATGTGGCAAGGTATAGATTAATGGAAATGGATTAATTTAAGCTGTAAGAACAGTTAGCAAGAAGCCTGCCACGGCCATACAGTTTATAACCAATATAAGTCTCTGTGTTTACTTGGTTGGGTCTGAGAGGCTGTGGGACTGGCAGGAGATAGAGATTTGTCCTGACTGTGGGCCAGGCAGGAAAACTCTAACTAAAAATGGCGTCCAACGTGGTGGCAAGAGTTTCCACCTAAAAATTGAGAAAAAAGATTCTAAAACGGAGCTAAAAACAGCTTCCTAATTGTCTCTCAAATGAGCGGCAGCTGCCGGTTTGAGCTACTTGTGGGTTCCTGGCATACGTGCTCAACCTGCAGTATGGTGGGAATGAGGCCTCTGAAAGTGGCACATTAAGCTGCATGGTGGATTTAGACTTTGCTAGCACAAAAAAAAAAAAAAACAAAAAAAAGAGGTTTCTGGGCTACATGCTGCTTGGCTAAAAACATAGACCCATGATAGCTCCCAGAGCTAGTGGTAAACGTAGCCATGTTGGGAAGCTGAGGTGGGTGGAGCCAGCAGCCACAGCTGCTGCAGTTTAAAGCAATAGATTCACAATAAGACAGATTCAGATGTAATAGTTTAAAATGTGTGTAAAATATACGTAGGCTTGAAAGTGACAAAAAAAGGTGATATATACAGTTATAGAAACAAATACATAGTTTTAAAAAATAAAGTCTTTAAAGAGACAGTAAAATTAATATATAAAATAAGCCACGTAAAGATGAATATTACACAGAGAATCTGGATTGTGTTGTCTTTGGGAGTCTTAACTGCAGAGAGATATTTGATTGTAAAGGAAGCTGAGTTAAACCAATATGCATATTTTAAAGGTACCTTGACTTCAAAATTTGGATATAAGGATGTGTTGCTTTGGAAAAGAGTCTCTGCTTTTGTTCCCACAGAAAGCCAGAGGCTATGGCTTTGTTCCAGATTAAGATACATCAGGTTTGACCAGCTAAGACCCCCTGAAAGGTCTCCGATGACACCATGGCAGAGGTGATCCAACATCCAGAATGGTTTGAAGGCAACTGGCTCAGACAATACAGCCTCATGAACTATTCCATAATCCTAAAATTTTCTTTGTGTCCCCATAAGATACAGCGCCCCCCTCTAGCAGGAAGTAGTAAGAGAAGCTACGCCCAAATTCCCAAATTATGTGTAATTTTACTTTGTTAAGGTTAAAACCTTCCTTTTTGAAAAAAAAGGGGGGGGGGAAGTACTGTGGGATGTTCTGTATGGCAAATGTGTTGCTGATTAGTCAATAAATAAAACACTGATTGGCCATTGGCTAGGCAGGAAGTGTAGGCGGGACAAGAGGAGAATAAAGCTGGGAAGTAGAAGGCTGAGTCAGAGAGACACTGCCAGCTGCCAAGATGACAAACAGCATGTGAAGATGCCAGGAAGCCACGAGCCATGTGGCAAGGTATAGATTAATGGAAATGGATTAATTTAAGCTGTAAGAACAGTTAGCAAGAAGCCTGCCATGGCCATACAGTTTGTAAATAATATAAGTCTCTGTGTTTACTTGGTTGGGTTTGAGCAGCTGTGGGACTGGCAGGTGAGAGAGATTTGTCCTGACTGTGGGCCAGGCAGGAAAACTCTAGTTACAAGCCCATATTTCTTATCTATATTCTGCCATGTGGCAGTACATTTTTTAACAGAGTATGTTCATCTTGCTTCTCTCCCCATTTCCTGGTGACTCCTGAGACTCCTTGCTTCTTCCCCATGTCTTTACTTCTGTAAGTTCCACCTAACCTCATCTGTTCAACTACTGGCCAGTCAGCTAACCAATAAGAGTAATGCATATTAACAGTGTACAAAGTTTGTTCCATACCATAGGATTATTTAAATTGTTTAATCTGGTCTTGATTTAACTTTACTAAATGGTATGTATTGAGAAGATTGTCTATTTCTTTCAGAGTTTCAAATTTTGTGTAGTACAGGTTTTTGAATTATGACCTAATGAGTATTAAATTTCCTCAGTGTTTGTTGTTATGTCTCTCTTTTAGTTTCTGATTTTTATAGTTTGGATATTCTCTCTGTGCCTTTTAGTTAATTTGGATAAGAGTTTGTCTATCTTGTTGATTTTCTCAAAGAATGAACACTTTGTTTCATTGATTGTTTATATTTTTTTCTGTTTTTATATTTTGTTTATTTCAGCCATCAGTTTGATTATTTCCTGTTGTCTACTCCTCTTAGATGTGTTTGCTTCTTTTTGCTTTAGAACTTTCAAGTGTGCTGTTAAGTCACTAGTATGAGATCTCTCCAAATTCTTTATGAAGGTACTTAGTGCTATAAACTTTCCCCTTAGCACTCCTTTCATTGTGTTCCAAAAAAGATTAGGTATGTTGTGAATTCATTTTAATTGAATTCTAGGAAGTCTTTAATTTCTTTCCTTATTTATTCCTTCACCCAATGGTAAAGAACAACTCAGTAGAGAGTTGTTCAGTTTCCATGAGTTTGTAGGTTTTCTATTTCTGTTGTTGTTTAAATCCAGCTTAAATTCATGGTAGTCTGATAGGATGGAGAGGATTATTTAAATTTGCTTGTATCTGTTGAGAATTGCTTTGTGACTGAGTATGTGGCCAGTTTTGGAGAATGTTTCATGAAGTGCTGAAATGTGTATTCTTTTGTATTCAGGTGAAATGTTCTATAGATATCAGTCAGGTACTTTTGGTTCATAACATGTGTTAGCTACAATATTTCACTGTTTTGTTTTTGTCTAGATGTGCTGTCCATTGTTGAGAGTGGGGCATTTTAGTCTCCCACTATCAATTTGTGGGAGTCAATGGGTGATTCAAGCTTTAGCAGTGCTTCCTTTATAAATGTGGCTGCCCTTTCATTTGGGGCATAGATGTTGAGAATTGACATATTATCTTGGCACAATTTTTTCTTTTATAAGTATGAAGTATTCTTCCACAACCCTTTAAATTAATTTTGGTTTGAAGTCTGTTTTGTTAGATTTTAGAATATGTAAAACAGCTTGCTTCTTGTGTCCATTTGCCTGGAAAATCTTTTTCCAACCCTTTACTCTGAGGTAATCTCTCTCTCTCTCTCTCTCTCTCTCTCTCTCTCTCTCTCTCTCTCTCTCTCTCTCGTTTTTCAAGATAGGGTTTCTCTGTGTATCCCTAGCTGTCCTGGAACTCACTCTGTAGAGCAGGCTGGCATTGAACTCAGATCCACCTGCCTCTGCTTCCCTAGTGCTGAAATTAAAGGCATGTGCCACAACCACCAGGCAAGATAATGTCTATTTTTTATGTTGAGATGTGTTTCTTGTATGTAGCAGAAGAATGGGAATGGATCCTATATTTGCATCATTTCTGTTAATCTGGGCCTTTTTATTGGGGAAATTAAGTACATTGATTTTGACAGATATCAATGAGCAATGATTTTTAATTCTTGTTATTTTTGTTGTAGTTGTTGGTGATGATAGTGTACATGTGCATGCATGTGTGTGTGTATGTGTGTCTGGTTTTCTGTGTCTTTGTATTATGCTGATGTGAGATTATTTATTGCCTGTGTTTTTGAGCATATGGTTAACCTCCTTGGGCTGGAGTTTTCTTTCTAATACCTTCTGTAGGGCTAGATTTGTGGATACATGTTGTTTATATTTGACTTTGTCAGGAAATATTTTGTTTTTTCCATCCATAGTGATTGAAAGTTTTACTGGGTATAGTACTCTGGGCTGGTATCCATGGCCTCTTAGAGTCTGGAGCACATCCATCTAGGCCCTTCAAACATTTAGAGTCTCCAGTGAGAAGTCAGGTATAATTCTTATAGGTCTGCCTTTTTATGTTATTTGGCCCTTTTCTCTTACAGGTTTTAATATTCTTTCTTTGTTCACTGTGTTTAATGTTTTGCTTATTATTTAACAAGTGGTCTTTCTTCTTTTGTCGAATTTATTTGGTATTCTCTAAGCTTCTTTTACCTTTATAGGCATATCCTTGTTTAGGTTAGAAAAATTTTCTTCTATGATTAAAAAAAATATTCTCTAGGCCTTTGATCTGGGAATCTTCGCCTTCTTCTCTTCCTGTTATTCTTAGGTTTGGTCTTTTCATATTTCCCAGATTTCCTGGATGTCTTGTGTCAGGAATTTTTTTAGATTTATCATTTTCTTCTATTGTGTCTTCAACACCTGAGATTCTCTCTTCTATCTCTTGTAGTCTCTTGGTGATGCTTGTGTCAGTAGTTCCTGTTCCCTTACCTAGATTTTCATTTCCAGAATTCCTTTAGTTTATGTTTTCTTTATTGCTTCTATTTCCATTTTCAGGTCTTGAACAGTTTTCTTCATGTCCTTAAACTATTTGTTTGTTTGTTTTTCTTGGCTTTCTTGACATTATTTAAGGGATTTTTTGATTTCTGCCATTTTTTTTCTTTAAAAGATTTATTCATTTCTTCTTTAAGGAACTCTATCATTGTAAAGCTAGTCTAGAGGTCTTTGTTTTGTGCTTCAGCTGTGTTGCAATATTCAGGGCTTGCTGTAGTGGGATGCCTGGGCTCTGTTGGTGACATATTTCCCTGGGCATTGTTGATTGTGTTCTTACACTTACATTTAGGCATCTGTATTTGGAGTGATTATAGGTCCAGGTGCCAATTTCTTGTATCTTGGTTAGTTGAGTGTTTTCATCCTTGGTTTCTGTTTCATCTCTGGTCTTCTGGCTGCAGTGGCCCCTCTGGAGTTCTGGTCAAGTAGGAACATGTACCATATTTTCATTTGCTATTTATCAGCTAATGGACATCTAGATGATACTATTTCCTTTCTACTGTGAATAGAGCAGCAAGAAACATGGATGTGCAAATACATTTGTGCTGAGATATAAAGACCTGTAAGTATATGTATAGAAGTGATATCACCAGGTCCTATGTAGTTCTATTTTTAATTTCATGAAAAATCTCCATATTGAGTTCCATAATAGCTTCACTAGATTATACCTCTACTAGCAATGAATATAAGTTTCTTGTTCTACACTGCTGTGGGATGGTCTGTATGTCAAATGTGTTGCTCTGACTGGTCAATAAATAAAACACTGATTGGCCAGTAGCCAGGCAGGGAGTATAGGCGGGACTAACAGAGAAATGAATTAAGAGAACAGGAAGGTGGAGGGAGACACTGCCAGCCCCCACCATGACAAGCAGCATGTGAAGATGCCAGTAAGCCACGAACCATGTGACAAGGTATAGATTTATAGAAATGGGTTAATTTGAGATGTAAGAACTAGATAGCTAGAAGCCTGAGCCATTAGGCCAAACAGTTTAAATAATATAAGCATCTGTATGTTTATTTTATAAGTGGGCTGTTGGACTGCTGGGGCTTGGCAGGACATGGAGAGAAAACTATCTACACTACACTTTTTTTTTCTTGTTTTCCTTTGTTTCCATGATAATAATTATTCAGATGAAGGTGGATAGAATTTCAAACCTGACTTAAATTTTAGTCCCCTAGTGATTTTGGATGAACACCTTAAAAAAATAATTTATTCGTCCTTTGGATTTCTTTGAGGAAGAATTTCAATTGTTTTAGTACACTTATTGAATGCCAGTTTTCAAAGATTTTTTTTGATATTTAACTTTGTATGATGCTTATTTTATTTTTAGATATTAACACATATGTGAATGATAGTTGGCAGAGATATCTTTCTATTTTGTAGGCTTGCTATTCCCTCTACTGATAGTTTGCCTTAGTGTGCAGAACTTTTAAATTTTGTGTAATTTCATTTGTCAATACTTAGGGCTATTCCTTGTGCCATTCAGGAAACTCTTGCCTAAACAAGAAGGAAAGGCTTGGCTTTCCTTAGTAATTGTCATTTTAAAACTTTAGGTTTAATATTAATAATTGTGATCTTGTATTGATTTTTGTAAAGACATACAAAATAACTTTGTTGTTCTGTACGTAAAAATCCAGTTTTTTCAGAACAACTTACAGACTACACTACCATTTCTCTAGTGTATGGTTTTGACAGTCCTGTCAAATATATGGTGGCCATATCTGTGCAGATTTATTTCTGGATCCTAGATTCTGTTTCTTTGGACTACATGTCTGTTCCCATGCTTGATCCATGCTGTCTTTTCTACTAGGTCTATTCAGTATAATTTGAAGTCAGATATTGTGATACCTCCTGAATTTTGGTTTTTCTTTTTTTTGGTTTTTTGGTTTGTTTGTTTGTTAGTTTTTGCCTAAGATTGATTTTGCCACTTGCAGTGTTTTTATATTTTCTCGGGAGTTTTTTAATTGTTTTCTTCTAACCAACTAAGAATGTCATTGGAATTTTTGTGGGGATTGCATTGAGATGATGAATCACATTTAAAAATATAGGGATTTTCACTGTATTAATTCTGCATATGCAGGAACATGAAAGTTCTTCCCCATTTCCTTCTTCAATTTCTTTGTTCAATGTTCTCAAGATTCATAGTAGAGATCTTTTGTCTCCTTAGCTAGATTTATTCTCAAATATTTTATTTTTTATAGCTGTTGTAAATGGGAGTTTTTTTCTATAATTTCTTTCTTAGTAAATTGATTAATTGTATATAGGAAACATGCTGAATTTTATGTTAGTTTTATATGCTACAGTTTACTGAAAGTACTTATTAAATCTAAACATCTTCTGGTAGAGTCCATAGGTTCTTTTTAAGTAAAGAACCATACTTTTTCTTAATTGAGATAGTTTCATTTCCTCCTTTCCTACATCTGGCACTTTTATATCTTCCCCTGGTTGCTGCTGTAGCTGAAACTTCGATCATT
Organism: Peromyscus californicus insignis; assembly: GCF_007827085.1. NCBI lineage: Eukaryota > Metazoa > Chordata > Mammalia > Rodentia > Cricetidae > Peromyscus > Peromyscus californicus. Next base: position 69,628,360 of record NW_026294391.1, on the reverse strand, counting down.
ATATTGAATAGAAGCAAAGAGAATTATCACCCTTGTCTCTGTTAGATGTTAGTGGTAATGTTCTCTGAAACTCTTGTTACTGACAGAGGCAATCAACATCAGAGTAATTGTCACAGCTATGGTGTGGCAATAATGGTGGCAGCCACTAGAAGACTGTTTATGTTTTAGGTTAACTGATAATACCTTTCCCCAAGCAGTCACCAGCAGCAACGAAAAGGTGGATGTCCTGGTTAATGGTGCCTGGACTTACATCACTGAGATCAGTGGCAGTGGGTATGTCTTAATTAGGATCACTATTGCTGTGATGGAACTTCATGACCAAAGAAACTTGATGAGATAAAACATTTATTAGACTTATGCTTCTTCATCACTGTTCATCAGGACATGAACTCAAACAGGGAAGGAAACTTGAGGCATGAGATGATGTGGAGGCCACAGAGAGATACAACTTACTGTCTTGCTCCACATAGATTTTTTCAGCTTACTTTCTTATAGAACGAAGGGCCACCAGCCCAGGGATGGCACCACTTACAATGGACTGGATGCTCCCCACCGATCATTTATTTAGAAAATGCCCAACAGACTTGTTTGCGTACAGCTGGATCACTGGGAGGCATTTTCTTAGGTGATGTTCCCTCATCTATGATGACTCCAACTGTGTCAAGTTGACATAAAACTTAGCAGACACCAGCATAGGATGTCTGATTCTGTTCCTGGAAGGTATTTGCTGATAAGTAGAGAAAATGCTGATCAGTGAGATGGGGATGTGGCAGGAGTTGCTGCTCAGTGTTACAGCATTGTTAGTAGTTTAAGGTACTATCTTACCTGATTTAAAAGTTTTTTTAAAAATTTATTGTGGGGGCTCCACAGCTATTGGTCCACAGTTCATGCATTTCCACTGTACATTTTCCTATCATAATCTTGATGTCCCTTGTTCATAGAAGTCCCCCTCTCTCTCATCAATTGGACTCCTGGAGCTCGGCCTGGTGCCCATTCATGGACCTCTGGATAGGTGAGACAGTTGTTTAGCTTGAACTGTTTAAGGGGCCCCCAGGAGATAGAACAGGATCCATCCCTGGTACACGAGCTGGCTTTTTGAAGCCCAGTGCCTATGGTGGGACACCTTGCACAGCCTTGGTGCAGGAAGGAGGGGCTTGGGCCTGCCTCAACTGAATGTACTAGGCTCTGCTGACTCCCCATGGGAGACCTTGCCTTGGAGGAGGTGGGAAAGGGGGGCATGATTTAGGGGGGAACGCTGGGGGTGGGAGGAGAGAGGAGAGGGGGAATCTGTGGTTGGTATGTAAAATGAATAGACTATTTCTTAATAATAAAAAAATAAAAAATAAAATAAAAAAATTAATGTGTGTGTGTGTGTGTGTGTGTGTGTGTGTGTGTGTGCGTGCGTGTGTGTACATGTGCCATGGTGACCACAAGACTACTTTCTGGAGACAATTCTCTCTTTTCTCCTTGGAGTCTGGGAATTGGACTCGGGTTATTCAGCTGAAAAAGAAAGTATTTCTACTCACAGTGGCAATTTATTGTAATAATAACTGCTTCTTACAGCCATACCTAGTTCATTTGTTTTCTATTTCATCGTGGGTAAAGCCTAGTACAATGCAATATTTTCCCCAAGGGACTCATCTAATGAAAACATGGGCTAGTCAAAAGAAAGTAAAGAAAAATTGGTTTTATGCACCCAGAGAGATAAGACGTAATCAGTTGGAAAAATAAATGGATTTAATAGTATCTTATGGTATGGTATATAATTTAGTTAGAAAAAGCTGTTTAAAATGACGTCTCTGTAAAACTGAGTGAAATACCTCGTTATTCAGAAAACAAGGACATGTCAAAGTGAATTTACTAGTCAGACAGACAAAGCCCTCACAAGTCTAATTTTGATGAGAATTGCTTATTTTATCATCTCCCCATTACCCAGGCAGTAAGAACAAGGATCATTTCCATAATGTTTTAATTCGGTGCTATTGGTTCTTACTTGACATACTGGTAGATAGGTTCTTATCACTACCATATTTCTTTGGAGATGAATCATTAAGATTATCATATGTGTGCTACTAGTTATTTGATCTGATGTAGCAATAATAGCCTTGAACCTTAATACAATAGGCCTTGTTCCTATTCAAACTACCTATGCAGAAAAGCTGAACAAGTTATGTACTTGATGCAAAGAACAAGTGCATTGCAGGCAATAAAGAGGAACACCTGAATTTAATATTTAAATTTTAATACCTTCTGAAAGTAGGCAAAGAATGTGTGACATTGTGAGTTTGAAGAAAACTATAAAATCAGCCACATCCTTCTGTTATGCTAGTATTCATTTAATCTTAATAATGTGAGGTCCATATCCTGCCTTATTCCCATGAGCACCTTCATGTAATGTATAACAGTGATGCCTACAAACACAATATGAAGATGGAAGATCCATTCTTCAAATGTATATCATTGCTTGAGGAGAGTGATTGACACTTTTCCTGTTGTTTCATGTTAGGAAAAAATGCTAGTTAAAGCCCTGATAGCTCCTCAAACTTCAATAAAAATGTAAACAATGAACATTGCTGCAAGCAGACCAGTTATACTTTTAAAACACTTTTCTGAAGGACAGGAGTGAAAACAAAATAGAGGTAGTTGAATTCACAGTAGAATAAAATAAAAATTTCTCTTACCTCTTTTTTTGGCTCTATGATTTTTGTTGTACAGATGAACAAATTGATGCACTTTAATAAGCTGTAATACCTTTTCCCAATCTTATCAAATTTCATTTTAAACATTATAATTTTCCTTATCATTTTCTTTAGTGCAATCTAGCAGAATTTTGATTGAAATTAAAGACTATAATTACTTTTCTGGTCATATGGATTAGATTGAACTTTTCATTATCAGCAGATACACTCTTTTAAAGTCTTGAAAAAATGCTTTGTAGAACTATGTCACTTACGCTTAAAATTTCAAAAATAATTTAATTGCCTCCTGAATGCCTCATAATGATGCCTTTTATATATCAAGGGGACTGCTATTACATATCAATGTTTTTTGTCATGCTTTAACTAGTTCTTAGAAGATTTGTTTTATGCTATTTTATTCTATATAAAATGAGTAACAATGATTTTCCTTTAATTATGAATTATACAAAAATTTTGGTGTCTCAAAATATTAATTGAAAAATGTTATGATAAGGAATCTTTCTTAGAAATTGTGAGAAACAATGCCTATACTCTTTAATAACTATAAAGTGATTTATAAATACTCACTAATCTAATAAAACACTTTCCATGAGAAGGAAATTTTGGATAACAAGTTATTAGTAAAGGTAATGAAATAAGTGAGTTGAAAAATTATAGCAACTTCAAGTACACAAATGTATTACAGTATATAAATATATTGCAAACTACTAAATTCTCTATAACCTAGGAAATGGATACAGTTATTAACTCTAATAATATTTAGGAATATATACAATGGACAAAAATACAGAACAATGTAAATTTCATATATCAGTGGTTATCAACTTGGTATTCTGAGTCTCAGATATATTTGAGAAACTGAAGATATCAGCTAAATGATTTTCATTCATACCATGGGAGAATAAAAAGGAATAGAGACTGAAGCATCAGGATTATCAAATGGAAGAAGCAAATTTGCAAAGAAAGACTGGAAACATATGTTCACCTGGATTCATGTAATGGAGCATGCAAGAGGAAAGTCCAAAACATACAAACTTGAAAGAGACAAGTACTATTTAATTGTCTTACAGGTTGAGAACCTCCAAGCTCAATCCTTTTGGCATCTGTTCTCTTTAATCAGGAGCCCATTTCTTGTCTCTGGAATGATTTGCCTTTATTAAAAGTAGACAGGGGGACTGTTGTGGAAGAACAATTTCAGTAGAAGCAGTAGGGGTGTAAAAAGGGGAAATGTGGAAAGACTAAAATTCATTACATATATATGAAACTATCAAACAATAAAAAATAGAATTTCAAGGATTAAAGAGATGGCTCAATGATTAAGAGGACTGTCTGTTCTTCCAGAGGACCCAGTATGATTCCTAGCACCCAGATGGTTGTTCACAACCTTATGTATCTCCAGTTCCAAGGAATATGATGCCCTCTTCTGACCTCTGAGAGCACAAAATACCCAATAGTGAACAGATACACAGGCAGGCATGACATCCATACATATAAAATTTCTAAGAAAAAGTTATTAATCAAAATTAAAAATTTTAAAGAATATTATGAAATTTTCATGTAAATAGACAGACCTTTAAAGTATACCTAATAAAGTGACCCAGGCACAGAATGTCAAACAATACATGTTCTATATTGTTTTTGGATCCTAGCTCCAAATCTTCAGAGTTGAGTATATAACCGCAGAAGCCAGAGAATAAGAAACCCATAGGTAGCAGAGAGGAGAATCTGTTCTAGAAAGGAGGAGAGTAAGACACAGACAGATGCTATGAAAGAAAAAATGGGGAAGTGAGGAATTATTTCAACTGTGGAGGAGAGAGGGAAGCTAATACAAAAGAGGAAGTAGGAGAAATAGATAACATTAAGAATGTTTGAAAAAGCTATAGATAAAGACTTATACAAGTGTACTTAAAATATATAATATATGTGCACACATGCAATATATGCATATGTATATTTGTATTTTTGAAGATTATTTTAAGTTATATTTTATGTGTATGAGTGTTTCTCTTGCATATGTGTAAGTGCATTAAGAACATACCTGGTGCCCACAGAGGCTATAAGAGGGTCCTCTGGAACTAGTAGTGCCAGATACCCTGGAACCAGAGTTACAGATGGTTATAAGCCACCATGTGGGTGGTGAGAATTAATCTCTGGTCATGTGCAAGAACACCACATACTCTTAACCACTAACCTATCTCTCCATCCCCTATATAAAAACTTTAAATGTAGTTATACCACAAGGGATGATAATGCTTCCCATAGAGCCATAGATTATTTAACAAATACCCCAGTGTCCTACATGGGAAACCTTCCTTGTAATTGTTGGTTAAGGGAGTATGAAAGACTTCAAAAATAATGTAACTATTGCTATTTCTCATGCTTGCCTCTCAGAACTTGAAGGCAAGACCTTATTGCTGAAGACACTATACACTCACAACATAGACTTGGAGAAATCAAGCTGGAAATGACCTGGAAGCCTCCTCAACTATGGCATACTTTTCATAGTTTCTTATGGTGTTTTGAAGCTGCCAAGGGAGAAAAGCAATTAACTGTGCTGCATAGCTGTAAAACCTACAAACCACAACAATAACTGATCTGGCAAGATATTCCTAAGGGGAAATACAAACACTTTTATCTTGGGAGTAAATAAATTACACTCAATTTGATGTTATTCCTTAGGCTCTCACTGGTTAAAGATAGTCTTGACAGTTTCAAGAAATACTGGCCACATAGTTTATAAAATGTCTTCATTGTAATTGGCATAATGTTTTCATTATGATTGGTCTGTGTTATTAAATACTTAAGAAGACTTTAAAATTAAAGTATCATTTTCCTCATATCATAGTAAAGGTGCTGATATTATGAGTTATCGTTGTTCATGTCAGTTCTCCTCATAGATTAAAGGACAGTAATCTGTATTTTCTTTTGGTAAAATTGTTTCAGCTTGGACCATTGGTTTTTTTCTACCAGTTCATTCTCCTGCCATTTTAATGTATTTGCTTAAATTTTATTGTTATTTATGTTTAAATTGTTTTAGCTTTACTGTATATTTAGCTACTATAAAATATTTTAGGCTCACCTTGAGTATTTTCTTCATAGTCTTAGAATCATCTTCTCTAAGAATCATTCTACTGGATATTGCATTGGAAACCATAACCTGGGAAGTAGGTTTGTTTACTACTGCTAGAAATATTCTTTCATTTAGTCCATCTCCTTTGACAAAGCAAGGAAATAACTGCTTAAATGCTCTATGCATATAAATATATCTACATAGTCTATAACTGTCAGTGCCTATATAAGGCAAAGCATGTGTGTATCTTTTGTTATCAACTTCATTGTATAGCTGGAGTTTTCTCTCTGGGTCCCGCCAAGCCCTGGCAGTCCAACAGCCCACTTATAAAGTAAATACACAGACACTTATATTATTTAAACTGTTTGGCCTAATGGCTCAGGCTTCTTGCTAGCTGTTCTTATATCTTAAATTAACACATTTCTATTAGTCTATAAGTTGCCACATGACTCATGGCTTACCTGGTACCTGCATCTCACTTGCCATGGTGGCAGCTGGCAGCATCTCTCTGCCTCAGCCTTCCACCTCCCATAATTCTTCTCCTCATTGTCCTGCCTACCCAATCCTTCCTGGCTGGCTACTGGCAAATCAGTGTTTTATTTATTTACAATATACAGGACATCCCACAGCACTTCCCCTTTTCTGTTTTTTTTTTAAGGAAGATTTTAACTTTAACACAGTAAAATTACATATAACAAAACAGTTATCTAGTAAGAATTATGGTTACAATATCTAGTCTATTTGTATTTGGCAAACGGGTTGGCAAGAGTTTCCACCTAAAACCTGAGAAAAAGGATTCTAAAATGGAGCTAAAAACAGCTACCTAGTTGTCTCTCTCAAGTAAGCAGCAGCCTGCGGGTTTGAGCTACTATGGAGTGTTCATGGAGTTTGACCGGCAGTATGGCAGGAATGAGGCATCTACAAGTGGCACATCACACTGTGTGGTGGACTTAACCTTTGCTAGTACAAAAAAAAAGAGTTTTCTGGGCTACACGTTGCTTTGATCAAAGCATAGAACAACTGTTTCTAACAGTTAATGGCTCCCAGAGCTGGCAGTAAACATACCAACGCCATGTTGGGAAGCTGAGGTGGGTGGAGCAACAAACCAAAGCTGCTATTTTAGCCCTAGTAATGCTGCAGTTTGAAACAATATATTCACAATAAGACAGATTCAGATGGAACAAGACTTTAAATGCTTTACAATGTGTGTAAAAATGTACGTAGGCTTGGAAGAGAGAGAAAAGGGAATATATACAGTTATATAAAGAAATAGATAGCTTTTAAAAATAAAGTCTTTAAAGAGACAGTAAAGGTAGTACAAAAAATAAGCCACATAAAGATGAATATTACACAGAGAATCTGGATTGTGTTGACATTGGGATTCTTAACTGCAGAAGAACATTTGATCATAAAAGCTGTTGAGTTAAGCCAATATGTATATTTTAAAGGTACCTTGACTTCAAAATTTGGATGTAAGGATATGTTGCTTTGGAAAGGAGGCTCTGCTTTTGTTTCCATAGAAAGCCAGAGGCTATGGATTTGTTCCAGATTAAGATACATCAGGTTTGACCAGCCAAGACCCCCTGAAAGGTCTCCGATGACACCATGGCCCAGATGATCTAACATCCAGAATACTTTCAAGGCAACTGGCTCAGACAATACAGCCTCATGGACTAACCCATAAGCCTAAAATTTTCTTTATGTCCCCATAAGAATACAGTGCCATCCTCCAGCAGGAAGTAGTAAGAGAAGCTATGCCCAAATTCCCAAATATACCAAGCTGGCTTTGGAGATGGAATTGGCTCACTCCTTTTCTAAACCCAAGCATATTCCTAAAAGAAAAGGTTGAGGGATTCTTGTGTCCCATATCAGAAGAGCCCTCTGGTGTGGGACAGAGAAAAGCCAATATTTTTATTTAAAGCAAGTTGATTATAAATATAATCTCTTTCTAAAAAAAGAGATAGTTTAGATATAATAGGATAAAGGGGTAGCTTATTGAACCTACTTTTAAAGAGCAACTTGTTTAAAAATGTTTTACATTGCTGTAGATTTTAGTTTATTGTTACAAGTTTAAACTTAATTTTGTTATACTGTGTGTGTGTATATATATATATATTTCTACTCTCATTTGAGAAATTATGTTTATGTAACTCATTTAAATTGTAATGGATATTTAAGAGATACAGATTAATAATTAGTCTTCTATGATAGTCAAACTTGTAGCCATGTTAGTTAAGTTTTCTAGGTATACATAGATATATTTCAGATAGATAGGTAATCTTCAAATACTGCAAAGACCTACAGAATATGGCAATTAAAATGTTTTAAAAATTTAGACTTTCTGGACAGTGAGATATGTCTGCTCCTAGCAGCACTGATTTACTTCAGAGAGGAGGATGGGCATCGAAGACACTCTGTATGGAGGTTTTCTTCTTCTTGACATTTGGCAAGAAATTAGCCATTTGGGCAAGAAATTGTTCTTGCCTGGACTGCTTGATCGACTGGACATGCAGGACCCATGGAAAGGTGACCACTGAACTTTGCTTGGCAAAATGGTCCTTCAGGTTCCTGTTTCACAGAGGAAACTCCCAATCATTCTACAGGACACAGAGAGAAGTTACTGAGAGACTCTAGGCCTGTGGGCTAAAGACAGATGCCCCAACTTTACAAAAGAGATTTGGGTGACTGTCAAGGCTGCCAGCTGTCTCTGTCTACTGTTGCAAGATCCACAAAAGTTGCTTGCATCCTTCTCCCGTTTCTCAGATAATAGTATATCCTTCTGAGGTCTTTGATATAGTTAAAGACTAGATAGTTATAATTTCCTTAGTTAGGATAAGACATAAGTTAGATATGAAACCTTAGACTCATAAATATAGGATAGATAGAATATTTTATTTAATTTTGCCAAATACAAATAGACTAGATATTATAACTGTAATTCTTGCTTGATAACAGTTTTGTTATATGTAATTTTACTATGTGAAAGTTAAAATCTTCCTTTTAAAAAAAAACAGAAAAGGGTAAGTGCTGTGGGATGTCCTGTATGTTGTGAATATATGTTGCTATGATTAATTGATAAATAAACACTAATTGGTCAGTAGCCAGGCAGGAAGTATAGGATAGGTGGGACAAACAGTGAAGAGAGGCTGGGAGGTAGAAGCTGGAGGAGAGACCCACCTGCCATCCAGGGAGCATCATGTAAAGGCAGCAGGAAAAGCCATGGAACATGTGGTGACATATAGATTAACAGAAATGGGCCGAGTATAAAAGTAAGAGCTAGACAATGGTAGGTCTGAGTTAATGGCCGAGCAGTTTAAATAATATAAGCATCTGTATGCTTGTTTTATAAGTGGACTATGGGACTGCCAGGGCTTGGCAGGACCTGGAGAGAAAAATCTAGCTACATCATTCTTTCTTTTAATTTAGAATTCATTTTTATTAAGCTTGAAAATACTTACAAAATATCAGTATATATTAAATAATGTTTAACTGAAAACTGTGATGTTAGTAATTTCTTTAGAATATCCTGGTCTTCAGATTTAATGATATTTGCAAGAGAGAATGAATGTAGGATAGGATATAGAGATATAGAAAATGTCAAAAAAATGAAAACCTTTGTTGATAAATTTGACCATATCATGAGAGGTGGAATTAAAAAGAAAATGAAAAAGCAAAATAAAATAATCAACCTTATTCTTTTATTACATGGACTCCTTTAGCCTCTTTCTCTTGCTTATCTATAATACCCTATTCCTAGTGTAACTAACCTGAATCCTATCACCCACTGTACATTTATTTTTATACAGTTTGGATATTAATAAACAGTAGCACCAGAACTGTTAATGCATATTAACTGTACAAGTATATGGACTACATTTGTATTATTTTCAACAAATCTCTGAAACTCATTTATGTTACAAAAGAAAAAGTCTATACCCATTTAGCAAGTCTTCTTTCCTGCTTTCCTACAGTTTCTGGAAACTATTATTACATTTTTCCAAGAAAGGTACCATGTAAAGCATATCATACAAGTAAAATTATACATTATTTCTCTTTTTGTATCTTATTTTGTCATTTTGCTTGTTTGAAGGTCACAAATATCCATCCAGGTTGTGATGTGTGACAGAATTTTCTTTTTTAAAAAAGAAGGATGATACTCCTTTTTACGAATATACCAGAACTTTGTGGTACTGTAGTGGGGCAAATTCCAAAGGCCTGTATGGCTTCCACCTGGGCCTCCCATGTGGCAAGCGAGAATTCTACGACTGAACCACATGAGATTCTTAATCTCAGGGTCATGGGTTTGTGCCCCACATTGGGCAACAGATATTGGTTGTAGCATTAAGGCAACTCCACATAGTTAAAAGGGAGGTTTATTTTTTGGGGTAACTTACAATTAAATAGATAGATTACAGGGTCTCGGAAAGGTGTAGTGCAATCCAGTGGTGTTCTCTGGAGTACTCTGCTCATTCTACCTCTAGGGTCCAGAATCCAGGAACCAAGAGAGCCGGCACATCTGGATCTCAAGTCTCAAGGTCTCGTGTCTCAGCTCCACCTTGTAGTCATGACAGTTACCGAAGCCTCAATGGGGATAGTACTTCCAGGTCAAAGCTGGAACAGCTAACCACTACATGATACATTTATCTATCAATGTAAATTTAGGTTGATTCATCTTCTTTTTTTTCGGTATTTTTGAGACAGGGTTTCTCTGTGGTATTTTGGTACCTGTCCTGGATCTCCCTTTGTAGACCAGGCTGGCCTTGAACTCACAGAGATCCACCTGGCTCTGCCTCCTGAGTACTGGCATTAAAGTATTAAAGGCATGTGCCACCACCACCTGGCTGATTCATTTTCTTAGCTATTGTGAATGATGAGACAATGAACATGTTTGTACAAATACCTCTTCGGAATGCTTATTGTAAATATTTTGTATAAATATTACAAAATTGGTAGATAACATGGCAGTTCTTTTGTACCTTTGTGGAAAACCATACTATTTTTGTGACTGTGCTGTTTTAAAATCATCAGTGTACATGAGGATTCTGATTTCTCCACACTCTTACCAACAGCATTTTTACTACATCTTTAGTGCAGATTTGCTTAATATTTTTAGTATTTAAGTTCAATTTCTTTCCTTTTCAAGTTCAAATCCAACTCTTAAAACATTTTCCTGCTTTTGTAGAGTAGCTTACTACATATTCAAGAATGTATCTCTGATCTCCATACTGTTTTTGGCCTATGTCCCAAAATTTATTTTGATTCAAACAATTTAAAATACTTAGTATATATTTTAATATATACTTAAATTAAGGCTTGTGAGATGTGCAAGATTATTCAATTTCACAAGCAATTACTGTAGAAGCCAGTGTTTCAAGTAGTCCTGGCAGCACTCACAAAAGTATGAACTTCAGACATTGGACTTCAGTCCTTCCCTAAGGAGAATTCAGTAATTAGATTAGTTCCCAATTAGAACAGGGTGGTGGAGGGCTTGCATCAAAAAAGAAGTTCCCTATTATGTTTAATGTACCTGGTTTTGTTCTTATAGTATGAAGTGAGTCTTCTAACTAGCTTTCCCAGTATTTTAGAAAGGGAGTTAATGTGTTACTTATTTAGTGTGTTTTATGGTAGTGAAGGTCAAGGGTTTCCTCCACTTTTATTAATGTCATACTAGAAATTTTCCATATATTCTTGGGACCATATTTTCTCCTTAACAGATGTCCCACTTTTGTTCTCTGTTACTATGATAAAACACCATGACCAAAAGCAATCTGGGGATGAAACAGTTTACTTCACTTATTCTTTTACATCATAGTCTATCATTGAAGGAAATCAGAGCAGAAACTCAGTGTAGGAACTGAAGTAAAGTCATGGAGAATTCTGCTTAGTGACTTGCCTCCCATGATTTTCACAGCCTACCTTCTCATATACCTCAGCATCATGTGAACAGAAATATCATCTTCTATAGTGAGATGGGCCCTCACATCAATCATTATTCTAGAAAATGCCACCACAGATTTGCCAAAGGGACAATCTAATGATTTTTTTTCATTTTTTTAACTTTTGAATTTCTAAAAAAAAAGGAGGCATTATTTTCAATTGAAGTTTCCGCTTCTAAGATTATTCTTGCTTGTGTCATGTTATACAAATATTTCTCCCCTTGGTTAATGTTTTTCCTACATATTTATTCTCTGTACTGATGTTATAAGTGAGACTTTTTTTAATTTCTTTTTTTGTATTGTTCATTGTTAGTACCAAGAAACATAACTGATTTTCTTATGTGACTTCTTGTATCTTAAATCCTTGTTGAATATGTTTATTATATCAACCCCTTTATATTTTTGGAATTATTAGCGTTTTCTATTGTAAGATCATGACATCTATCAACACACAAAAAATTTCTTTCTTTTTTGATTTACCCTCTCCCTTCCTCCTTCCTTCTTAAAAGATGCAACAAGTGCCTCCAATAATATATTTACTTATAATTTTTCAGAGCAGATATTATTTTTCACTGAAAATATGCTTCCTGCAGACTACCAAAGAAAGGAAATACAATGGAATCAAGATTCTAACTAGTTTACCGAAGCAATTGCAGACCTTCAGCCAAAAAATTTCTCCACATAAAGCCAGCCTGTGAATTGAAACCTTTGAGAAGGGCTTGACAAAGCATAGAGTATGCTTACCCTAATTCACAAGGCTATGGCTGATGGAATAGAGACACACAGAAAAATCGTTTCCTTACAATTGGTTCTGATTAGTTCATGAACAGTCCTACTGTGGTCAGTGTGCCCCAACTTTAATCTCTCTGTGTGCTAATATCAGCAGATGTAGATTGATTCCCATCCTATTTATATTAAGATGGTTGATGACCCCACATTGCTGTGGGATAATGCCTTTGTATACTGGTTCAATAAAACGCTGATGGGCCAGTAGCCAGGGAGGAAGTAGAGGTGAGATAAGCAGACAAGGGGAATTCTGGGAAGAGGAAGGCTGAGTGAGGAGATGCCAGTCTGCAGCCCAGGGAGCAGCATGTAATTATTGGTGAAATTATTAAGGTCACTCCACATAGTTAAAAGGAGATTTATTTAATGGCGTAACTTACAAATTAAGGAATAGGTAGGTCGCGGAGTCTGGGGAAGGTGTATCACAGTCCAGCGGTGTTCTCTGGAGCTCTGCTCGGTCCACCTCCACTATCCAGGGTCCTGCAACAGAGAGAGCGCCCGCTGATCCAGCTCTCGGGTCCCCAGGCACCTCCCTTGGCCCCACCTTGTAGGCATGACAGTTGCCGAAGTCTCAATGGGGGTTGGAACTTCCAGATCAAAGCTGGAATGGCTACCCACTACATCTCCCCCTTTTTGTCTAAATAAGAAAGTTCTAACCTAATACAAGACTATATACAAAGGAACTATCTGAGCTTTCTCACAGTACCCAACAGAGATAACATCACCCCCTAAACAGCAAGAAGTAATTCTAAGAAAACGATGCCCCTTCTCCCTTAGGTTTCATAATTCTCAGGGTTATGGATGATGGTTAGAGGGTTGGGGGTGGAAGGAAATATTAAACTCAGTATTCTAAAAAAAAAAAAAAGACAAGAAGAAATGGAATGGATAGGTATAAGATATTATGGTAGATTATTATGTATACTAGTAAACAAATTTAGTAAAATAGTAGCCTTAAATAATTTGCACTGTAATTTGCACTGTAATTTGCAATGTTATGGGTTCTTATATGTTGATACAAATGTAAACTATTTTTATATTCCTGTTTAAGATAATTTGTACATTGATACAAATACGGAACTATATTTGTTATAATGTACATATATTTCTACTCATTTGAAATATTTGTATATTGATACAAATGTAAATTTATATCTGTCATACTTTATGTAGGTTCTACTTCTGTTTAGGATATTCGGTATATTGATATATATTTAAGATTATTGTCATATTGCATATCACACTACATACTCCTACCTCTGTTATAAATATCGATATATATTTAAGATTATTGTCATATTGCATATCGCACTATATACTCCTACCTCTGTTATAACATCTTGTGTATTGTCACAATTTTGAAGTCATCGTTCTTTACCATACACTTGCTTATAGACTGTTTACCTTGTTTAAGTGAAGCCTTAGTCCTTAGGTTATTTCGGTAGATAATACTTATAGATTTATAGTCACCTATGCTTGTCATCTCTATAGTTACATTAGTTAGGTTATCCAGATTTACAGATACATAGGTCAGATGGACAGGTAATCTTCAAACACTTCATAGACCTAGAGAATATGGCATTTAAATAACTTAGAATTCTGTTGATGTGAGACATAATTGCTCCTGGCTGCACCAATTTGATCCTGAGAGAATGTTGGGCTTCTAAGACATTTCCATTTGGAAGTTTGTCTTCTTGGCACAAAGTAGGGCTGTTTAACATTCCCTGTGGGAGAACCTTCCATTGATATCTCTTGGTAAAGCCAAAGAACATGTGGCAACATATAGATTAACAGAAATGGACTGAGTTTAAGTGTAAAAGCTAGTCAGTAGTAAGCTTGAGCTAATGGCCAAGCAGTTTTAATTAATACAGGTTTCTGTGTGATTATTTTATAAAAGGCTGTGGGACTGTGGGTGAGAGATTTGTCCTGACCATGTGTGAGAGATTTGTCCTGACAGTAGGCAAGGTGGGACACAGAAAAACTTTGGACTTTAAATGGTACCCAATGTGAGGCCTAAAAACTGAGAAAGCTTTTTTTTTAAAAAAAGATTCTAAAATGGAGGTAAAAACAGCTTCCTAGTTGTGTCTCTCAGGCCAGTCATGAGCTACAGTATGGTGGGTTTACAGTGGTATATGGGCTAGAATACAGCATGGTGGATTTCCTCCGAAGTACACAGTGGTGTCGCCACGTTGCGTATTGCACTACATCATGACAGATTTAATTTTGCTAGTACAGAAATAAAAAGAAGTTTCTGGTCTACACACTACTGGATGAAAGCATAGACCCACTTCTTTCCCAGAGTTGGCAGTGAGCATGGTTCCCAGAGCTAGCTGTAAACATAGTTCTGCCATATTAGGAAGTTGAGGTGGGTGGAGCCAACAGCCAAAGCTGCATTAGTTATGCTGCAGTTTAAAGCAATAGTGTAGCTAGAGTTTTCCTGCCTTGCCCACAGTCAGGACAAATCTCTGACACCTGCCAGTCCCACAGCCACTCAGACCCAACCAAGCAAACACAGAGACTTATATTGGTTACAAACTGTATGGCCGTGGCAGGCTGCTTGCTAACTGTTCTTACAGCTTAAATTAATCCATTTCCATTAATCTATACCTTGCCACGTGGCTTGTGGCTTACCGGTACTTTACATCTTCTTTGTCCTGATGGCGGCTGGCAGTGTCTCTCTGACTCAGCCTTCCACTTCCCAGCTTTATTCTCCTACTTGTCCCGCCTATACTTCCTGCCTAGCCAATGGCCAATCAGTGATTTATTTATTGACCAATCAGCAACACATTTGACATACAGACCATCCCATAGCACAATAGATTCACAATAAGTCAGATTCAGATTAAATAATCCTCTAAATGGTTTACAGTGTGTATAAAAATGTACATAGGCTTGGAAGAGAGAAGAAAATGAATATAGACAATTATATAATGAAATAGTTTAAAAAATAAAGTTTTTAAAGAAATATTATAAGTAATATAAAAAAATAAGTCACATAAAGATGGACATTACACAGAGAGCCTGGATTATATTGTATTTGGGATTTTCAACTACAGAAAGACATTTGATTGTCAAAGCTGATGAGTGAAATCAATATGTATATTTTAAAAATATTTTGATTTTAAAATTTATGTCTTAAGAATATGTTGCTTTAGAAAAGAGGTTCTGCTTTTGTTTCCACATAAGATGAGAACCTATGGACTGCTTCCAGGCTAATATGGTTTGACCAGCCCAGACCCCTGAAAGGCCTCCAATGACACCATATCCCAGACCATCCAACTTCCAAAATCAACTTCAAGTCAACTGGCTCAGAGAATACAGCCTCAAAGACTACTCCAGTCAAGACTTGACCATAATTCTTAAGTTTCTCAGGATCCCCATAAGAATACAGTACCCTTTATCAGCAGGAAGTAGCCTAGAGCACTATGCCCACATTCCCAAAATGAATTATGGATGTTTCTCTTTGCTTAGGTTGTTGGTTACAAACTGTTATTGGTCATAGTCTCTTTCTAAAAGAAAAATGGGAGATATGATATAGAAATATAGGATAGCTGGGTGGCAGTGGTGCATGCCTTTAATCCCAGCACTCAGGAGGCAGAGGCAGGCAGACCTCTGTGAGTTTGAGGCCAGCCTGGGCTACAGAGTGAGTTCCAGGAAAGGCACAAAACTACACAGAGAAACCCTGTCTCAAAAAACCAAAAAAAAAAGAAAGAAAGAAAGAAAAAAGAAATATAGGATAACTATTTCATAGTTGCTATAGATTTAGTTTATTAATACAAATTGAAAGCTAATTTTTTATACTTTTTATATATATTTCTACTCTCTTATAAGATATTATGTTTACATAATTCATTTAAATTGTAATAGATAATTAAAAATAGAGATTAATAATTAGTCTTCTATGATAGTCAAAGTTACAGTCATGTTAAGTTTTCAAGATATACATCCGTATGATTCAGTTTGGTAGGTAATCTTCAAATACTTCAAAGACCTACAGAATATGGCACTTAAAATGTTTTAAAAATTTAGACTTTCCTGGACAGTGAGACATGTCTGGTTCTGGCAGCACTGATTTACTTCAGAGAGCAAGATGGGCATTGAAGACACTCCACATGGAGTTTATCTTCTTCTTAGCAAAAATGGCCATTTGGGCAAGAAACTGCTCTTGTCTGGACTGCTTGATGATATGTTGTATAAACTAGACATGCAGGACCCACAGGAAGGAGACCACTGAACTTTGCAAGATGAGATGGTCCTTAAGGTTCGTGCTTTGCAGAAGAAACTGCCAGACATTCTATAGGACACAGGAAGAAGTGACTGAGAGACTCTAGGCCTGTGGGCTGAAGATGGATGCCCCAACATTGCAGAAGAACTTTAGATGACTGTCCAGGCAGACAGCTGTCTCTTCATTCTAGATTTTTGGAAGTTGCTTACAATGCTCTTCCTGTTTACTTAGATAACATTGTATCCTTCTGAAGTCTTTGATGTAGTTGAAGACTAGATAATTATAATTATGGTTTTCCTTGGTTTTGATAGGAAATAAAGTATATATGAAACCTTGGACTCACAAATATAGGATAGATAGGATGTCTTCTTTGATTTTTGCCAAATACAAAAAGACTAAATAAAATAACTATAAGCCTTGCTTGATAACTGTTTTATTATATGTAATTTTATTATGTTAAAGTTAAAACCTTCCTTTTTAATTAAACAGAAAAGGGGAAATGCTGTGGGATAACGCTTTTGTACACTGGTTTAATAAAATGCTGATTGGCAAGTAGTCAGGCAGGAAGTAGAGGCAGGATAAGCAGGCAAGGAGAATTCTGGGAAGAGGAAGGCTGAGTGAGGAGACATCTGTCTGCCGTCCAGGGAGTAGCATGTAATGACACACAGGTAAAGCCAAAGAACATGTGGCAACATATAGATTAACAGAAATGGGCTGAGTTTAAGTGTAAAAGCTAGTCAGTAGTAAACTTGAGCTAATAGCCAAGCAGTTTTAATTAATATAAGCCTCTGTGTGATTATTTTATAAAAGGCTGTGGGACTGTGGGTGAGAGATTTGTCCTGACTGCAGATGAGAGATTTGTCCCAACCATAGCCAGGTGGGACACAGAAAAACTTCCTACTACACCACATCACAGGAATTTTTATTTATCTACTTTTATAATATTTTCTTATAAATAATTTTAAATGTAAGAATGAATTGAAAGAAAATCTTAAGTATATACAACATCTTTGGGTATTTGTTGTATCAGCATAGGAAAATAAAATAATACTAAATATACTAAATAGTTGAGTTTGAGAAGTATAATTTATATAAGCACAAAAAGAAAACATGAAAGATTGGAAGCCACATGAAGCAGTTTTTCTATCTTATCTCCAACATCTAATAGAGTAAGCAGGATATATAGCAGTTCATAAATAATCTTTAAAATAATGAACATAAAGGATAAGCCTGTGGGGAAGTGAAATACTTAAATTTGTAACATGTGAATGGATATAGGACAGGCTTTTTCTATCTGTCACTGTGATCCTAATATCTATCACAGATCTTTAACCTGATGACACTCAGAAGATTTGTTGAATGTATGCCTGAGCAAGCTTCTTTGTCTTGACTTAACAAAATTCTGCACAAAGAAAATCCAGAAACTAACAGATATTTTGATATCCTCCCAACTTCCTCAAAATGTCTCAGAATAAAATGTCTGGATTCAGATTGTGGTGATTCGAGTTGGTGGATCTGCCTGATGTTCAACCAAGAAGAGTCATACTACCTGTGGGGACAAATAAAGTAATAGTAAGTCTAACTTAAAAATGATGTATTTTAGGTGTTCATGAACCCAGTATGATAGACATCCTTAAAGGGGGGGAAGTTTTGGGAGAAGTTTGAATGAAGACATAGATATACATGTAGAAGGTAAAGTGAAGATGAGGGTAGATGAGAGCAATGTATCTAAAATGCAAGATATGTCAAAGATTGCCAGTAAATAACCAAGATATGGAGAAAAATGACTGACAAAATCAACCCTCAGAGCATCCAGGAGTAGTCAACTCTGCTAATCCCTTGACCTCAGTCTTATAGCCTCAAAATTTCTTCATTTTCCAAAAGCCACATGTATTAATACTTCTGCTTTAGAAATTAGCTGTCAACATGAATCATTTTTCTTTAAAGTTCTTTTTTAATGGAAAATAGATTCTTCTCTCATACAACATGGTTTTCCTTGCCTCCACTCTTCCCAGATCTTTTCCCACCTGCCTTCTCTTCCATATCCACGATCCATGAAGAAGAAATAATCACTGAAATAAATCATGGGTGTATTTTTCTAAATCCTATCACTAATTGGTAATGTAAAGATCTTATAATTTTTCCCTTGTGTTTTTGCTTTTTTTTCAAATATTTGGCCATTCTAGGAAGTTCAGAATGACGTTGTGCTATATCTTAATTAACAATGTCTTGAAGATTTTTCATAACATTTTCCAGATTTCTTTTCAGGGGCCCCTTGACACAAGCTTTAATTATTGGGAAGAGGAAAGTTCCATTAAGAAAATATCTCTATCAGATTAGCTTTTAAGCAATTCTCTGGAGCATTTTTTAATCATAAATTGGTATTGGAGGGCCCAGAAAAATGGAGGAGGTATCATCCCTAAGCAAGTGATCCTGGATGGTTCAAGAAGAATGGAGTAAGCCATGGGAATCAACCAGTAAGCAACATTCCTCCAGGTACCTGCCTTGAGTCCCAGCCTTAACTTCCTTCAGTGATGGGCCATTAGCTGGAACTGTTAGCTCAAATAAACCATTCTTCCCCAAGTTGTTTCCAGTCATGGTCTTTATCATAGCAATAGAAAGCAAAGTAAGATATATGATCAATGTGACTTATAGTTTTTCTTTAATGAGTGTGTTGTTCATATCTTTTTCTCTTCTTAATTGGGTCATTTGTTTCTTTATCATTGTATTTTGTTATTTCATCGCATTTTTATATAAATGATTATACAGATGTATTTTTAAGTTTGTATGCTTCTTTGTGGATTAAAATTTATTCTTAACAGTGATCTGAATAGATTACTACTGTATTTTTTACTTTATTTAATAGTTGAAAAAGGACTGTCTGTATCTTTGAATGCCTGGTAAAATTCTTCTGTGAAGACATGTTTTTTTTCTTAGCTGGAAGGCTTTTTATTGCTATTTCAATCTCAATTTTATGTTTCAGTTATTGACTCCTACTTTTTTTTTTGCTGTTGTTACCTTTTTCCCCCAACTTTTTGAATGGTATCATTAAGCCATTTATTTATACCCTTTCTGTTTGATTTTTTTTAATGTAGGCACTTAGAGTTACAAATTTCTGTAGTGAGACTGTGTTAGATGTCTCTTGTTGATTTGTTATGTTTTCATTTTCATTTAGTTCCGGGAATTTTTTGTTTTTTTGCTTTTATGAACCATTTCATCATTCAGTAAAGATGTTTAATCTTCATACATTTATGTATTTACTAGAGTTTGTTTTATGTTAATTATTGCATTGTGGTCAGATAGGATAGGGTACAAAGTGTGATTTCAACATTTTTGAATTTGTAAAGATTGGTTTTGCATCCTAGGATGTGGTCTATTTTAGAAAAGCTTTAAAGTGCTCTTTAGTCTCTCTCTTTTTTCTTTTTTAGTGTTTGGAAAGAATATTCTGTATTTATCTGTTAAATCCATTAGATGGTTGATGTCAATTAATGTGGATGTTTCTCTGTTTATTTTTTGTCCAAATGGCCTGCCTATTGGAGAAAGTGAGGTACTAAAATCACTTACTATTAATGTATTTATCTTAATCTGTGTCTTTAAAACTAGTAGCAGATTTTTTTATGAAGTTGTGTGACCCAGAGTAGGTTTGTGTATGTTAGAATAGTAATGTCTTCTTTGTTAATTGATTCATTGATTAGAATAATGTGTACTTCTTCTTTAAATTTCTTTTTTATGACCCCAATCAAGAAACCTCTTTCGTTATTCTCCCCGTCCATCCCATCCCCAACATGCCCAGCCCTAACCCTCCTAACACCTAACACCCCCCTCCCTACCCCACCCCCAGCTTGTATTTCCCCTTCCAAGGAAAACCCATCCATCTTTTTGGGCCATCTATGTTACCTAGCTTTTCTGGGGCTCTGGATTGTAGCCTGGTTATCCTTTACATTACAGCTAATATTCACTTATGAGTGAGTACATACCATGTTCGGCTTTCTGAATCTGGGTTACCTCATACAGAATGATTTTTTTCTAGCTCCATTCATTTGTCTACAAATTTCATGATGTCATTTTTTACTGTTGTATAATACTCCATTGTGTAAATGTACCACAGTTTTAAAGTGTTCTTCTTTGTCACTTTTGATTAGTTTTAATTTGAAATATACTATATCAGATATTAGGATAGTAATGCCTGCTTTCATCATTGTGACATGTGATTGGAGTATTTTTTTCCATTCTTTTACTCTATGGAGGTTCCTCTCTTTATTTATTTTTTTTTCTTTTTTTTTTTTAATTTATTTTAATTTATTTTGCAATACAATTCAGTTCTACATATCGGTCACGGATTCCCTTGTTCTCCCCCCTCCCGTCCCCCTCACCTTCCCCCCAACGCCCCCCCCCCCCCATTCCCATCTCCTCCAGGGCAAAGCCTTCCCCACAGACTGAGGTCAACCTGGTAGACTCAGTCCAGGTAGGTCTAGTCCCCTCCTCCCAGGCCGAGCCAAACAATCCTGCATAGGCCCCAGGTTTCAAACAGCCAACTCATGCAATGAGCACAAGATCTGGTCCCACTGCCTGGATGCCTCCCAAACAGATCAAGCCAATCAACTGTCTCACCCATTCGGGGGGCCTGATCCAGTGTGGACCCCTCAGCCATTGGTTCATAGTTCATGTGTTTCCATTCATTTGGCTATTTGTCCCTGTGCTTTATCCAACCTTGGTCTCAACAATTCTCGGTCATATAAACCCTCCTCATTCTCGTTAATTGGACTCCCAGAGATCCACCCAGGGCCTAGTCATGGATCTCTGCATCCAGATCCCTCAGTAGTTGGATGAGGTTTCTAGCACAACAATTAGGGTGTTTGGCCATCCCATCACCAGAGTAGGTCAGTTCGGGCTGTCTCTCGACCATTGCCGGCAGTCTGTTGTGTGGGTATCTTTGTGGATTTCTGTGGGCCTCTCTAGCACTTTGCTTCTTCCTGTTCTCTGCCGGTTGTGGTGGCGCACGCCGGTAGGATTTGCTGAAGGAGGCGGAGGCAGGAGGATCACGGGTTCCTCTCTTTAAAACTAAGATGTTTCTTGGAGGCAACAGATAGATGGATTTTATTTATTCAGCCATTCAGTCATTCTGTGTCTTTCGATTGGAGAATTGAGACCATTAATAAATTGAAATGTGTGTGGGTGTGTCAGTTATGGTCATGCTATTGTTGATTTTTGGTGGTGTCATTTGTGATCTCAGTGTTATTTTTTGTTTTAATGATTATGGCTCTGTATTTCATCCCAGTTTCTGTGTTATACTCATTTCCCTTTTTAGCCTAAAATAATGCTTCATGTATTTTCCTTAGTTTTGGTGTGCTAGATATAAATATTTCTAGGCTGTGTATTTTATGGAAACTTTTTCTTTATTTTATTTTTGGATATTTTGAGACAGGGTTTCTATGTGTAGCTTTGAAGCTTTTCCTGGAACTCACTGTGTAGCCCAGGCTGGCCTCAAACTCACAGACATCCACCTGCCTTTGCCTCCTGAGTGCTGGGATTAAAGGCATGCACCATTACCTGGCAGAAACTTTCTCTTTCTCCTTCAATCTCAGCATATAGTTTTGCTGGGTATATAACTTTAAGTTAGCTATTGTAGATGGTTAGGAATTAGAATGCATTGTTCTGGGCTCTTTTGGCTTTCAGAATTTCCATTGAGAAATCAGCTCTTACTTTGATGGGTTTTCCTTTATATGTGACAAGCATTTTTCTCTTATAGCTTTCAATACACTTTTTTGTTGTATAACCTTAGTGTTTCAATTATGATATGCCGCTGGAATTTTCTAGTCTTGTTTGATTTGTTTTTGTTTTTTGTTTGTTTTTCATGTTCTCTGTGTTTCTTGTATTTCCATGGGCTTGAATTTCCTTAGTTAGTAAAAGTTTTCTTCTATAATCTTGTTGAAAATCTGGTCTATGATATTGACTCAGAATTCTACTCCCTTATCTATGTTTATAATTCAAAGATTTCTTTTATTTTTGCTTTTGCTTTTTCATAGTGCCCATATTTGCTTTGTGTTTATTTCCTGTATTTTTAGTTTTTCACACTCCTTCATTATTTGGTCTTTATCCATGACTTTTTCTTTGACATCTGTTATCTGGCCTTCTGCTTGATTCATTCTAACTGTAAAGTTTTCCTTTGAGATTTATAGGGCTACTGGGTTTTTCAATTCCATCTTCATCTTAGCTTGAGTCCTCTTCAAAGTTTCTATCACTTGATTTAATTACATTCTCAAGTCTTGGGTTATCTTTGTCATTTCCATCAGCTTTATGATTGCTTGGACATCACCCAAGTATTTATTATCCTTTAGCTCTTTATCCTGAGTTTCATTGAGCTGTTTTCTCTATGTCTTTAAACCCATTGAATTCATAAATTCTGTGTCCTGGCGTTCATTTAGATAATGCTTATTGGCAAGCAGTTCTATGGTACTGGTAGATTTTGGAGGGAAGATACTGGTTTGATGTCTCATATTGTTGATATTCTTATTTTTTTTTTCGAGGCAGAGTTTCTCTATGTAGTTTTCATGCTTGTCCTGTATTTCACTGTGTAGACCAAGCTGGCCTCGAACTCACAGAGATCTGCCTGGCTCTGCCTACCGAATGCTGGAATTGAAGGCATGTGCCATCACCTCCAGGCAATTGTTGGAATTCTTACAATGAGATTTAGGCATGTGGGCTTCCTTTGTTAGTTTTGAGGGCTTTTTCGTCGATACAGCAGGTTGGGAAAGAAGAGAACATGTGGGGAGCAGATTGGACCTAGAAGTTGGAAATGGCTTGACTGGACTGAAGTCGGGTGAACAGAGGGGACTGGGCTGGTACACAGGATGTGCTTCCTGTTGTAAGCCAAGGAGTTGGGAAAGATAGGATTGAGTATAAAGATTGGTTATGATGTAGAGTCATGTGGTTTGAAGAATAGGTTTGGAGGATACTTGTCCAAGCCAGCTCCTCTATAGTCAAGGCAGGGAAGGTCAGACTAGGATTATATACTGGTTGTGGAAACCCGGATAAACCTGGTGGGTTGTCAAAGTGTCGTTGATGGGAAGATCATGTGTACTTACTACTCTAGATCGCGTAGATGGACCTGGGTAGTCTGAGCACCTAGTGAGAAGGGGGATACAGCTCATAAAGGAGCTGTGGATGTTTTCAGATAGTCTGGGTCCTGATAGAAGCCTAGATATTGGCCATAGTATGGGAAGTGGTTTTCAGACAAGGTCAGAACACTGGCTATGGGACTCAGGCTATATCTGGCAAGTTGTAGAAAAATTTAGATAGGTCAGTCAAGGATATTCACCTAGTTAGACCCCATAGGAGGGCATGGGAAGTCTGAGTTACTAGTGCAGTGGTATATATGTCCCAGAAACAACCAAGTAATATTTATCCTTCTTCTGCTTCAGTAAATTGCTTACAGCAGTTGTCATCCCCAATATATGCTATGAAAGAACAGAGATATAGCATCATATTTTTACCTTTAGCAACCAGAGGAGCACTGTTCATCTTTTGGGAGACTTGAAACCAGGCAAACATAGAATTTGTGATTTGACAAAGAAAATAATTTCAAGTCTAGCCTGTATGAAACATAGTTGAAGATGTATTGGAAGATTTTCAATAAAAACTTTAAACACAGATTAAGAGAAAAAAAAGCACTCACTGAAAGTAAGTTAGACTGGGGTGGGCTCCCCAACAAAAAGTCACATAAAATAAGATATGCCCACTAGTTGGCATTAGTTTCTGACATGGGAGTTATAATAATATATCTTGACATTAGTTATCTATACCATTTTGATGACTTTAAATTTGCATCTCAGTTACTAAGAAATGCTGCTTTTTGTTTTGTTTTTTCTTTTTCCTTCTATTTTGATAAATGAGATTATAGGGTAGTTCTGGAGGTAATTTGGGTTGGATTATAATATGCTAAAATAAAGCCAAGGGCTACTACGGTTGTATAAAGGGTTCTGGTGAAATTACTAGAAAACTGCAGGTTTCATTATAGAAAGAAGAAGGCCTTAAGCAATTGTTAATTGGATTTGAATTCTTGCTTTTGAGCTGGATAGGCACTTCAACTAGACTCTGAAATTAGACTCTCCTTTCTTTCTTGTATTATATTAATCTTCTTTGTCTTTTTATCATTCTTTAACCATATTTCAAAGAAAACATTTGATTTTCACTCTTTCTTAATACTCCCATATATTGACCAGTGAACCCTTATTTACCTGTGACAAGATGAACATACACCTCTCTGTTCTTGCCTTAACATACAGATAAGGGCAGATACAGACCCTTCAACTGTTCATTTTTGTATTATGTACTGTTAGTTGAGATTTGAACCGGCCTTTAAAACTAGATGCAAACATTCTCTCTTCATCTGAGTGAATGCCACTTTTGCCGATTGTAAAACATTTCCAACCACAATCATTCCCAGCTGTAAGTTGCCAACTCGTCCCTACAAATGTGTTATGGAAAAGCACCACCCTACTGAGACTCTTAAATCTTCAGATCTGAGTTCCTCTCCCTACTGAAAAAACCTCAATAAAATTAATTTTCTAATTTGTTTAATTTTTGACTTTGACAACACAGTAGGATAGAGAAACTGAATTAGGTTAGGATTTGTGGTCAGGAACATTTTATTAGAGAGGGACAGGTAGGTTATATTATGATAAAGATAAATCCTTGTGTTTTTATTTTGATTAAACTACAGTTCCAAATATTTTGAGGTTTAGTTCTCAGAATTACTCTTTTTTGGAAAAAGTAGCTTATAGAAGCACTTTAACCACCCTGGTCCCCTAAAACAAAATGTTAAAATTTGATAGCTATTCTTTAAACAAAAGTTGTAGATAGTGTGCCTTGGGATATGATCTAATCTCTTTTTCTTGATTTTGACAGTTTCAATTTTTTACCTTATTTGCCCAGCTGATTATATTAAGAAATTCAAAATTCCTGCCCCTCAGCTTTCTGTGTTAGGGATTTCTTGTTTCTTCACTTTTACTTTTACTAGATATTTCTTTAGAAAATATGGAATAACTTGTCACATTTATTTCAAAATTTATGCCTGTCGGGAGCCTATATTTATTAGCAATGTACAGTGAAACTTATGTACAGAAAAAAACTGAATGTCAAAGAGCAGACAACAAATTGAGCACCATGAAGGAAAACAATCTGAGAAATTACGACTTAATCTAAACCTTAGATTTACGTAGATTCCTATGGAGATGGAATTGAAGCATAAGAATGCCTTTTAAATGCCTTATATAATGTGGAAAGAAAATCCCAGAATCTAATAATTCAAGTTATAGTACTATGGGAATAAATATAGTTTACAGTTTTATTAATATAGACGTGGTTGGTATCACCTTTAGCTGGTTCTGTAGAATGCCAGGTTTCTCAAATATTTGTTCAAAAGATTTGGATGTCTTCATAGGATATCTTTCACATGATTCTTGAACCAAATCCCTGTATATACTTTCAATTGACTGTTTTCCTTCTTCCTCGTTCTGGAGCTGAAAAACTTCACTTTGCAACTACACTGCTAA
This sequence comes from Peromyscus californicus insignis, assembly GCF_007827085.1. Lineage (NCBI taxonomy): Eukaryota > Metazoa > Chordata > Mammalia > Rodentia > Cricetidae > Peromyscus > Peromyscus californicus. The sequence continues at coordinate 69,602,096 of NW_026294391.1, read as the reverse complement.
TGACCTGTAGAGGCAAAAATGACTGCTCTTGATGTTTGCTGGCATTTATGTAGTGATTGACTTTGATTAGTACAGAGAACACAGAAACTGAATTAACTATCATCTGTTGGCAGAGTAATACAGACAACTTGCAGCTTCTCACTTTTTCAGTTTGTTTTGTACCTATTTGCTTACTCATGTAACACACTCTTGTATTATATACAACAGAGCTGGGCTTGTGTCCAAGAGAAGCAGAGTACATCAATTTGAGTAGTAAACATACTAATTATTATGTGATATGTTGTTCATTTTTATGCAAAAAGTATGTTTATCTTTCCCCCTTATTAAAGCACTACAGTTTTGTTGTCATTGTTTTGTTGTTGTTGTTCAGTTGAAGACAGAGTTTAATGATTTCAAGCAAGTTGGACTAAGCTCCTACCCTAGAGGTGAGAATGGCCTAGTTCTTGCTAAAACATGGAATATAAAGTTACTTACACTTATCTAGAATGTTTTAGTGACTAGTTTTAATCTTAAAAATATAAATAATATATGAGAATATCTCCTTTACGTGTCTTTCTCCTCTGAAGGTTCACAGCCAAAGAACACTCAGGATTCTTACAATCCTCTTGCAACTTTGAAAGATAGGCCAAGAAAATCTCTCAGATGCTGTCTTAGAGTTCTGATACTGTTAAAAAGTAGAATCCCTTACAAGAAGCAAATAAACATGAAGATGGAAAACAGTTCCTGTAAATATGGTAATAGGCAATACTGGATAATAATATTTTTCCTTATATGATTAGAAGAGCCCATTGAAAACACATTATGATGTAAACTTTAATACATATAACCATCATTTGGCCTTTAAGACTGATATCCTGAACTCTGCTACATCAAAGATCAACCCAGGCAAGTTGATAAAAACAGATTTTTATTTCTTTATTATTTTTATTTTATTTATTTTTTTTTTTTTTTTGGTTTTTCAAGACAGGGTTTCTCTGTGTAGCTTTGCACCTCTCCTGGAACTCACTTGGTAGCCCAGGCTGGCCTCGAACTCACAGAGATCCGCCTGGCTCTGCCTCCCCAGTGCTGGGATTAAAGGTGTGCGCCACCACCGCCCGGCCAGATTTTTATTTTATAACTAGTAACAGTAGTAATATACAAGTTCTGTTCTGATCTGTGCTGAGATAACAGACTTATAGGATGATTCAATGAGTAGAGAGCTAGATGGGGCAGGGGCTGAAAAAGAGACATAAAGCAAAACATTATGAAGGATCGGGTCAATATAAATACGCTTGGGTTCACTGAGAATGCTTGTTGGCAATTAAGATTCTTACATACTACAAACAGAGGTAGATGGAGGCCCTGGCTTCCTGGTGGTTATATTTAGAGGAATCATGTTTATGTCAATTAGATCTTATTTTTGAATTGTTAGTGATAAATATATATTTCAAAGTGACAGAGAATGGATTAACAATGATAAGCTCCTTTGGGGAGTTCTAATAACTTTAAGACCTTTTATTAAACTTCTAAAGGACTGAAGGGTATCAGCAACTATACATCAGTTGTTGACTGAATACATTCTTTATACAGCTTTGGCCTTTTTTTTCCAGAAAGGAAGTCAAAAGAGATGTGTCATCTATCACAAAGACTAAGGAACAGGCTGCTATAAAACATGTTAATGTTTGGTCACATGGGCTAGTCCAGGAATTGGAAGAGTTTTCTCTATATTGAGTATTCTCAATTAATTTTATAGGCTTAATAATTACCACAATGATTGAAATAAATAAGCACGTATATTGGCAAACATATAAGCAATGTGGGTGGTATCTAAATTGATTTGAATTACAGTCCATAATAAATTCAAGTATAAAACCCAGGCATAATTGGAATAAATCTTCGTATACTGAGTAACTAATGAGTGATCAATGTTCCAAAATATTGTCAAAGACCTGAAAAATTTGAAACAAACAGATGACAGCTACTATTTAAAAAAAATTAATTTTGAGGTAATCATTGTGGTGAAACTCTTTAATCCCAGGACTGGAGGATCAGGAGGAGATTTAAGTCCAGCATCAGCTACATAGTGAATTAGAGGCCAAATTTTATTACATGATGCAGTCTAAAAGAATATTAATCTAGTAAATATGATATGATACTAAGAATTTGACTGGAAATTTTGCTTAGGTAATTGTGTTTGGTTTTGTGTTATCTTGTTAGGAAGATAATTGAATTTACATTAGCTATATTTTACTTTATCATAAGCAATCCCAAAATTTACTAGCTTAAGCATCAAATGCTTATTATGTTACACATATGCAAATATGTCTCAGGAGTCCAAGAGTAGTCAAATAAACTAGTTTCAGACTAGGGTTTCTAAAAATGTCACATTTAAGATGTTAGTCTGACCTTCAGTCCTTTCATACTCAATTGGAGCTAAAGGAATCAACTTCCAAAAGGACAGTTTGTTTGAGGAGTCTGTTCCTTCCCTGTGGACCTCTTCTCACAATAGAGAAGTGCAGTTAAACCAGAGGCAATGATTCAAGAGAGAAGAAATCACATTGTAGAGCTTTTTATGACTTAATATCCGAAGTTGCTTACTGAACTCTCTGCTTCATTTGACTCTTTAAGAGCAAGTTGCCAAGTCTGCCCACAGAGAAGAGGAATTAGGCTTTACCCTTACAGAAATGGATATTAACTCTTTTGTAAATATTTAAAAACATCTCTGGAAAATTTTGCTGCGTCCATTAAATAATCTGTCCTGGGAGAAAAGACTGAGAAAAACAAGCAGATACTTCCTGCAGAATGCTATCCAGGGAATACAGATATGAAGGTTTATTATTCACTAGAAACTTACATCTTTTCCTAACTTGTGTCACTTAAGGAATAATTATAGCACCATCTTTTTTAAGATTCTTCATTTTTTTGGCTTTCCATTTTATTTTACCTGTTTGTACTGGAATTTAAATACATTATCCCTTTCTCTTCAAGGATATAAGGTTTCTGCTGAGATATCTGATGCCATTTATTCATTTAAATTTCATTAAATGTGATGATCCATATATCTTTCACTTCTTTCAATTGATCTTTTTATCAGTTATTTTTAAGTTACATTTTATTTTTTGCCTACCCATGTGTGGTATGTGTGTGTGTGTGCTCATGAGAAGCAATGTGTACAGGTTGTAGGACAACTTGAATGACATAGTTCACTCCTTCCATCATGTGAGATCCAAGGATTGTACTCAGTTTATCATGCTTGGTGGCAAGTGTTCTAATCTATGAAGAAAACTTGCTGCCTCTTTTATGTTTTTTTTGTTTGTTTTTGTTTTTGTTTTGTTTTTTTACAATTTAATGGGTTTCCTGAAACTCAGTTTGCATTTATCCTATTTGATATCATATGGGCCTTTTAATGTGTCTTTCTATTTCTTTGCCCAGGCTTTGAAGGTATTTCAACATTATTTTTTTGACTATATTTTCCATTAATTTCTCTCTTTTTATTATGGAATGTCGATAATGCATAGTTGTTCTAATTAATAGTACCCCATATATCTCTTATCACATATTCCTTCTTTTATTTCATTTTAGTTTTATTTTTTTGCTTTTCATAATAGATATTATCTTTCTTTAGGTTCACTGATCATTTCACTTCTGTGTATACTAGTAGACCAGTCTACTGATAATTTTAACTAATTTTTGGTTGTCTTACGTTGTATTATTTATATTTGATTCTTTTAAGATATTTTTATCTCCTAGTGAAGCTATTGTTCTTTTAACATTAATGAACATCATTATGGCCATTACTTCATAATTGCTTGTTAAGTTAATAATTTATTTACATTCTACTTGTGTTTGTTTCTGGATAATTTTCTTGTTCTTATGTATGCAATTTATTACTATGTTTACTTTGGTTCTGACTCCACATTGGTCTTTATGTGTTAGGTAAGACAAATACTTCTCAAACTTGTTATTATAGCCATATGCAGGGTAAATAACTCCACCAATCTATGTGAAGTGAGATTTTATTGTGCATCTAAAACTTCTGTGTTTGTCCATATTATATTCTCTATTTCTGGTCTATCCTAGAGTCTAGGATAAGGAAGGTCTATCAGAATCCTAATACTAATTGGGTAGAAACAATAAAGTTTGGAGTGTTCTGTGTATAGTTTGGTTTCTTCTTTATTATTATTAAAAATAGTTTTTCCATACAATATATTCCAAGCATGATTTCCCCTCCCTCATCTACTCCCAGGTCCACTCTACCTCCCTACCTATCCAACTCCAGGCCTTTTTTCTCTCTCTCTTTAGAAAACAAACAGGCAAAAGTAAATTAAAAAAAAAACAGAAAAAAACTATAAAGTATGATAAGGACATACACAGACACAGAGACATCAACACATAGAAAGCCCATAAAAACCCAAAATTTAAAACCATAATATATAAACAAATGACCATCAATGTAAAAACAAACAAACAAAAATGACCAGACAAAGCATTATGAGACAAAAATACCTCCAAAAATACCATTGAGTTCATTTTGTGTTGGCTATTGATTGTTGGGCATGGGGGCTGTCCTGAAGTGTGGTTTGTATACCCAGTTATATTTAATTGGGAAATCAACAACAAAAACACTAATTTATCCTTGGTGAGCAGTTGTCAATATGAGATAGTTTCTTGGTTAGGGATGGGTGATCATTTCCACTTCCCTCTTAGTTTCGAGACTCCATTTGGCTTGGAACTGTGCAAGTCCTGTGAATGTTGTTACAGTCTCTGTGAGTTCATATGTGTGTCAGTCTTGTATTTGGAAGGAATCTTTTCCTTTGTGTCTTTCATTCACACAGGCTCTTAAAGTTTTTCTACTTCCTCTTCTACAAAGTTCCATGAGATCTGAGGAGAGAGGTTTGATAAAAACATCCCACTTAGGACTGGCTGTTCCAAGGTCTCTCATGCTCTGCATATTGTCCAGTTGTGGGTCTCTGTATTTGTTCACATAAACTACAGGATAAAGCTTCTCTGATGATGGTTGAGCTGTGGACATAGAAGAATGTCATTAAGAATCATTACATTGCTTTATTTCTTTTTTATAAATATTTTTATTTTATAATTAATTTAATTTTACATATCAGCCATGGAACCCAAACAGTGTCAGGCATGACTTTCATCTCATGAAGTGGGCCTTAAATACAATCAGACAGTGGTTGATTACTCCCAGAACTTTTGTGCCACTATTACACCAGTTTATCATGTAGGCAGGTTGCCATCAGAGATTGGAGAGTTTATACCTAGTTTAGTATCTACCTTTCTCTTCTGGTAGCATGCAGTATACCTACCAGTACCATGAATATTCCTCAGTAGAAGTGAAGTCTTTAGTTAGGTACCAGCTTGACTTATTCTTATTCAATGAGATGTAGAAATATTGCCTTCAGCAATAGGGCCTTACATTCTGTTTGTGGAGAGCAACCAATACCCTGTGGTTTGAATGTTTCTATGAGGTTCCTTTGGCCGCCAACTTAATTAGATATAACCCAATCCTGGCACTAGAGGTTTCACTTGGTGGTGAGAGATTTTAGTTGCAGTTATATCTCTCCTGTTACTTGGTGATTCCATCTAGATTATTTTCATATATATATATATATATATATATATATATATATATATATATATATATATATATATATATATATTTTAAAAAGCTTCTACTGTAGTAGGTTTCCATAAGACCCCTCAGATGGCCCTTGGCTTTAGTTGTCCATCTGTGTATTTTCTCGCTTATTCCCTACCTCCATTCCCATTTAATGCTCCTGCCGCAGTCTCCCCCTTCTCTCCGTAACTATATATTCTATTTCTCCTTCTTCAAGAAAATATTCCCTCCCCCTATCCAGTACCTTATTCTATATTTAAGCTCTATGATAATACAGATGGTGGCATGTGTTTTGAAGACTTAAAAGCTAACATTCACATAAAAATGAATACTTACTAAATTTTTATTAACAATTTTTTATTCATTTTATATACCAATCACAGATCTACCTCTTTCCTCCTCCCACCCCTCCAGCCTTCCCCCCAACCCACTCCCCCTATTTCTTCCTACAAGAAGGTAAGGCCTCATGAAAGAGATACCATGATAGAGGGAGACATCATGGGGATAGGGAGAAACCGGGTGCTAGGGAAATTCCCAGGAATCCACAAGGATGACCCCAGGTTGGACTACTAGCAATAGTGGAGAGGGTGTATGAACTGGCTTATGCCAGTAATCAGAACAGTGAATACCCTAACTGTCATCATAGAGCCTTTCTCCAGTAACTGAAGGAAGCAGATGCAGAGATCCACAGCCAAACAGCAGGAGTCCAGTCAAAGAGAAAGGAGAGAGATTCTGTGAGCAAGGGGTATCAAGACCATGATGAGGAAACCTACAGAGACAATACTTACTAAATTTGTCTTTTGGGGACTGGGTTAACTTAACTTGGGATGATTTTTTTTTCTAACCACCATCCACTTACCTGTAAATTTTATGGTTTTATTTTTTAAGAGCTAGGTAGTATTCCATTATATAATGTACCACGTATTCTTTATCCATTTATCTGTTGATGGATATCTTGACTGCTACCAATTTCTGGATATTTTGAATAGAGCATTATGAACATATTTGATCACATGTCTCTATAGTGGCAAGTAGAGTTCTTTGAGTATATTCCCAAGAGTGGTATAGTTGGATCTTGAAGTTCCCTGCTTCCTGAGGAAGCATCACCCTGATTTCCATAGTGGCTGTGCAAGTTTGCACTCCTCTTAACAGTGGATGAGTGTTCCCCTTATAGGACATCCTCTCCATCATGAGATATAATCTGTTTTATTAATCTTGGTCATTCAGATTGGTATATGATGATATATCAAAGTGATTTTGATTTGAATTTCCCTGTTGACTAAGGTTTTTGAACATTGCTGTTTCTGAGCCATTTGTGATTCATCTTTTGTGAATTGTGAGTTCTCTGTTTAGATCTGTACCCCATATTTAATTGGGTTGTTTGATTTCTTGATGTTTTTGAGTTCTTTATACATTTTAGATGTTAATCCTCTATCAGATATATACTTGATATTTATCATTTCCTATTCCGTTGCCTGCTACTTTGTCCAAATGATGATTTTCTTTTCCATTCAGAAGCTTTTCAGTTTTATAAAATCCCATTTGCTAATTGTTTTTCTTGATGCATGTATGTAGCACAAATACTAATTGGCTTTAATAAAATCTGGTAGCCAGATATCGGGGTAAATGATGAAAGATCATAGAGACAAAGGAAAAAGCCACAGCCACCTTTCACCTCACCAACTCCTCAGCCAAAAGGATTGAGCCCCTTTCTTCTCCCACCTTATATTCCTTTCTTCACCCAGCCATGTCACTTCCTGTGCTGAGAGTAAAGGCATGAGATCCCAAGTACTGGGATTAAAGGTGTGTGCCGTCACTTCCTAGCCTCTCTGGCTAACTAGTGGCTAACTTTGCCCTCTGATCTTCAGACAAGCTTTATTTGTTAGAGCATACACAAAACATCACCACATGTGTAAGATTGATTTCCTTTTCAGAAAGAACTAATGTGCTGAGTTTAAGACTACTCCCTTTTTATCAGATTTCAGGGTATCTGGAATTATGTTGAGGTCCTTGATCATTTGGAGTTTTGTGCAGGGTGACAAGTATGAATTTATTTGTATTCTTCTATATGCAGCTATCCAGTTGACCAGTACCATTTGTTGAATTTGTTGAATTTTTTTTAATCCATTGTGTGTTTTTACCTTCATTATCAAAGATCCAATATTCATAGGTATATGGAATTATGTCTATGTGTTTTATTTGATTCCATTGATCAACATGTCTATTTTCATGCTAATACAATGCTGATGTTGTTTTTTGTTTGTTTGTTTTGCTTTACTTTATTACTATAGCTCTGTAGTAAAATTTGAGGTTGGGGATAGTGATATCTCTAGCAGTTCTCTCATTATTCAGGGTTGTTTTAGCTATCTTTTGTTTCTCTCTTTCCTCTCCCTCTCTCTTTCCCTCCTTCTCTCTCTTCCCCCTCTCTCTATATAAATGTGTGTGTGTGTGTGTGTGTGTGTGTGTGTGTGTGTGTGTGTGTGTGTGTGTGTGCTTTCATGTGAAGCTGAAAATTGTTCTTATAATTTCTGTGAAGAATTGTATTGAATTTTTATGCGGAATGCATTGATTCTTTAGACTGTTTTTGGTAAGATGTTCATTTTTACTGCATTAATCTTAACTGTTCATGAAACATGGGAAGTCTTTACATCTGGTGATATTGTCTGAAATAGCTTTCTTCAGTGTTTTTATCTTACTAGTCTTTCACTTGCTTGGATAGGGTTACCACAAGATATTTCTTTTGAATCTATTATTAAAGTTACTATTTCCCTAATTTCTTTCTCAGCCTGTTTTTCATTTGTATATAGGAAGCTTAATTATTTTTGTGTACTAATTTATCCTGTTACTTTGCTGAAAGTGCTTATGAGGTTTAGAAATTTCCTGGTGAAGATTTTGGGGACCTTCATGTATACAATCACATCATCTGCAAATATAGATACTTTGGCTTCTTTCCTTCCTATTTATCCCCTTGATCTTCAGTTGTCTATTCCTTTAGCTAAGAGTTCAAGTACTATATTGAATAGGTATGGAGTGTGTGGGCATCCTTGTCCTGTTTTTGACTTTAGTAGAAATGTTTTGCATTTGTCTCCATTTAGGTTGATGTTGACTATAGACTTGGGGTAAATCACTTTAATAAAGTTGCAGCATGTCCCTTGTGTCCCTAGTCTCTCCAAGACTTTTATCATGAAGGGGTGTTGGATTTTGTCAAAGGCCTTCATTTTCTGAATCTAATGAAATGAGCATGTAGCTTTTGTTTGTTACCCTGTTTATGTGGTGGATTACATATTGATTTATAAAGGTCAATCCATCCCTGTATGTCTGAGATGAAGCCTACTTGGTCATGGTAGATGACTTTTTTGATAGGTTCTTGGATTTGATTTACAAGTATTTTGCTGAGTGTTCATCAGGACAATTGGACTGTAAATTTTTTCCTGTGTTGGGTCTTCATGTGGTTTATGTGTCAGAGTAATTGTGGCTTCTTAAAAAGAATTAAGCAACGTTCCTTCTGTTTCTTCTTTGGACAGTGATCTTTGGAGTGTTGGAATCAATTTTTTTTGAAAGTCTGGTAGAATTCTGCACTGAATATGTCTGTCTCTAAGCTGTTTTTGGTTGGGAGACTTGTAATTAGTTACTGGTCCTACCTCACTAGGGGATATAGATCTCTTTAAATTGTTTATACATTCTTGACTTAACTTTCGTAGGTGATATATTTCAAGACATTTATCCATTTCTTTTATATTTTCCAATCTGATAGAATACAGTTTTTTTTGAAGTATGTCCTTATGATTCTCTGGATTTTCTTAATGTCTGTTTTTATGCCCCCCTTTTCATCTCTAATTTTGTTAATTTGGATCTTCTCTTTCTATCTTTTAGTTAATTTAACTAATAACATATCAATCTTACTCATTTTTCTCAAAGAACAAATTCTTTATATTGTTCTTTTTTATTTATTTCTACTTTATTAATTTCATCCCTGAGTTTGATTATTTCTTACTGCCTTCTTCTTTTTACTGATATCAGATCTATCCATTTTTTTTTTAATGGGCACTTACTGCTGTGAATTTAGCTCTTGTAACTGCTTTCCAAAATCCTGTAAATTTGGGTACATTGTTTTCATTTTCACTCAATTCTAACATTTTTAGTATCTGTTTTGACCCCTTTTTCATTCAGTAGTGAGTTGTTCAGTTTTCATGAGTTTGTAAACTCTCTGTTGTTTCTGTTGTTGATAGCCAGTTTTAAATTATTGTGATCTGTTAGGATGAAGAGTGTTATTTCTCTTTTCTTGTGTCTTTTGAGACTTGCTTTGTGTCCAAGTATGTGGTCAAGTTTGGAGTCTATTCCATGAGCTATTGAGAAGAAGGTAGGTTCTTTTGAGTGATATGTTCTGAAAATATCAGCTAGGTCCATTTGGTTTATGACATTATTGAGCTTCATGATTTCTTTATTTTTTGTCTAGAAATGACCTGTCTATTGGTGATAGTAAGGTATCAGAGTCACCCATTATAACTGTGGGAGAGACAATATGTTTTATTTTTTGAGTAGGAGTGTTTCTTTCATGAATGTGAATGTCCTTTTGTTTGGTGTATAGATGTTCAGAATTGTAATGTCATCTCAGTGGATTTTTTTTCTTTGATGGATATATAGTATCCTTTTTTCTCTTCTGTTTAGTTTTGATTTAGTATTTTTTTTCAGATATTAAAATAGCTACACCTGATTGCTACTTTAATCCAAACTCTTGAAGTTTCTTTTATGTCCTTTTTACCCTAAGGTGATATATCCTTGATTATAAACTGTGTATTTTGAATGGGATGTAGCAGAAAAGTTTCTCACTTTAAAATTCACTCTATTAAGTCTTTGTAATTGGGGAATTGAGACCATTAATATTGAGATTTATCAAACAGTCAAAAATTAATTTTTCTTCCCTTAACTTTATCATCTCAAGTATTTTTTCATAGTGATAAGTAATGACTAACAGCTGGGTAGTTTCTGCCATGGTGGTTTTTCATGCTGAGCAGCATTGGCTTATGGAGCCTGATGAAACACTACCTTCCATTATCTATTTATTTGTAAAGATGATAATAGCTATCTCCTGTTGTGAAACTTTAGGTTGTCTTAATTATTTTTATTTGGTTTTCCAGATCCTGTATTTGAATTCTTGACACTAAATCTTTTCTGCTTTTAAGTAGCTGGTTTCTATTTTCTTACTGGGCCCTGTTCTCCTCACCAAAATCGAATCATTCCTTTGTATCCACTACTCAACTGAAAATTCAGAAGTATTGATAACTACACAAATTCACCATGATGGTTTACATACAGCAACAGAACTCTATTACACAGGAACCCAGGAAGTCAGACTACATCTTTATGTCAATTGGCAAATAACGACTGAAACATGGTCAAACTTCACTAGGTTTTTAACACTTCTAACTCATAGTAAACAGAAAAAAGGAATATATACTCAGCTCACATAGAATGTATGCCTTCCATAATCCACATAGGATGCATGAATTATACCAAGCCTCCCTCCAGCTTCTCTGTTTTAATATTCTTCAGAGTGATAAGAATACATCCAGTTTCTTTCTTTTTTTCTTTTTTCACTATAAGGAATCATAGTACTCTGCCTAACTTTGAGTATTAGATAATTGAAAGTGATGGTAAATCTTATTAATGTTTAATTAATATATTAATCTAATTAATCTTATTTGTAGGCCTGAATTACTAGTGTGTTTATTCTCTTGTGTTCTTTGCTTATTTCCGTTACTAGCTGTCTTGGGGTTTTTATTGCTGTGAAGAGACACTGTGAACCTGGCAACCTTTATAAAGGAAACATTCAATTGGAGTGGCTCACTTACAGTTTTAAAGGTTCAGTCTATTATCATCTTGAAGGGAAGCGTGGTGGTATGTAGGCATATATGGTACTAGAGTAGCTGAAAGTCCTACATCTTTCAGGCAACATGAAGTTGACTAATTCATACAGCAGTATTCTGAGCATGGGAAACTTCGAAGCCTGCCCCCACAGTGACACACTTCCTCCAAGAAAGCCATTCCCACTCCAACAAAGCCACACCTCCTAATAGTACCACTCTATATGAGATTATAGGTACCAATTATATTCAAACTACCACACTAGCTCACTCTTCTTTTCAAGATAACTATTTTAATCCACATTTTGCTCATCATTTTTTTTTATTGAGACAATCTCATGTTGTAGACCATGCTGGTCTTGAATTCACAACCATCCTGCCTCAGCCTTGAAAATTCTGAAATTACAAATGTGGACCATCATGCCTAGCTTCCAGCAGTCTATTTCAATCTTTTTACCAACAACCATGGAATATATTTTAAATTTCAGTATCTTATCTGATCCCTTTGTTTCAACTCAGCAGGCCGCGTATCCCAGGGAATTAGGTGTGCAATCTTCATTCTCCTTTCTCATCTCCAATTCCAGTCCCTGAGGCCTACCACCAGGACTGTAGATGACTACTTGCTATGGCCTCTCCTTCCTCTCTGCCTCCAATCCCAAGGATCTACACAGATCCTGTCATCATGCCCAGCTGTCCTCCCTACTGACCGTCTCATACTCTTTCGCTCCCTCCTGACTCCCTCACACTCTTTTATTCCGTCCTCATTCCTTACTGTTAGTTCCTGAAACACAGTAAGATGTTCTACCCAGCTCGACCACTGACCTCACCTGAAAGGATCTGAAAGGCATTTCCTACCAGGCAACCCACAGCTACCACACTCTTCTAAGAACCAGAAAGGGCAACAAAAAACAAGGAATGGAATACCCAATCATTCCAAACCAAGATGCTTAGATGCCAACACAAAAACACAATCACTAGCAGTCAGGACAATATGTCTCCTCCACTAGAGCCCAGATACCCTACTATGGTGGGCTCAAAGAAAGACAATATAGCTGAAATACAAGACAAGGACTTCACAATAGCTATTTTGATTATATCCAAGGACCTTAAAGTAGACAGGAATAAATCCATTAATGAAGTCTGTGAAAATACACACAAAAATTTTTGAATGAAATCAGAAAATGCTTCAAGACATGAAAGTAGAAATGGAATCAATAAAGAAAATCAAAAGTGAGGGAAAACTGCAAATGAAAAATCTAGAACAAGAACCTCAGAGGAAAATCTCAGCAACAGAATATGAGAGTTTGAAGACAGAACCTCAGGCACTGAAGACAAAATAGAAGAAAAGGATACCTTTGTTAAATAAAATGTTAAATATAAACAAATCTAAGCAAAAAAAAATCAAGAAATATGGGACAGTATGAAAATACCAAATCTAAGAGTAATAGAAATAGATGAAGAAGAAACCCAAGCCAAAAATGTAGACAATTTCAACAAAATCATAGAACAAATAGACGTTACCTATTAAAGCATAAGAAGCACGCAGAACACAAATAGTCTAGACCAGAAATAAAATTTCTATAACATATAATAACCAAAACACTAAATGTACATGTGAAAGAATACTACAAGTTGAAAAGAAAAAAGGTCAAATAAACTATAAAAGCAGACTTAATTATAATCATTGTGCAATAAAAATTTAATCAGTATCTAGCTACAAATTTAGCTCTACAGAAGGCACTAGAAAGAAAATTTCAACCCAAGGACATTAACCACACCCAAGAAAACACAAGAAATAAATAATTCCAGACCATAAAATCAAAAGACTGGGAAAACCCCATACCACAACAATAAAATGACAGGAATCAATAAATACTGCACATTGATAACTCTCAACATCCTTGGTCTCAATTTCCTAATAAAAAGACAGAATCAGAGAAGTCATCCTTTTTCTGTTTCATATTCCATGGGATATGAGAGGCTATAGCTTCATTCTGGGTTAAGAAAAATCATGTTTGATTGAAGAAAACCCCCTGAAAAGTCTTGAATGGGAAAAGATGTCCCAGATGATCCAAGGTTTCAGAGCACCTCTGTTGCAGTTTCCTCTGAATTCTGCATCCAGAATAGCTTCAATACTACTGACTGACACAATCCACACAGAATACTATAGCCTCACAGAATACTATAGCCAGGACTGTACCATAATCCTGAATTTTCTCAGTGTCATGCAAAGAGTACCAGTGCTCCCAATCAGCAGGAAGCAGTTTAGAGAAGTATGCCCACATTCCCAAAAATGGGTTATGGATGTTTATTATAATTTAAGGGGGGCTGCTTACAAGTTGTTATTGGTTATAGTTAGGAAAAAAGTTAAACAAAGGAGATTAGATTCAGGGATCTTGTTCTGAAAAAAAAAGGGGTGTAGCATGAATCTTAAATGTTCTTATTAATAAAATCAAACCCGAGGCCAGTTATTGGGGTAAATGCTAGAAGGTCAGAGTACCAGAACAAGCCACAGCTATCTCACCTTGCCAATTGCTCAGCTGGTCCTGTTTCCTCAGACTGGAAGCTTCTGTGTCCTCATCCCAATGGCTCTCAGCTGAACTGCTGCTAGAAGCCTGAATGCTTAACCAGCCAAAATGCTTAACCAGGCCAAATGCTCCTAGTTTCTGGTCCTCACGCCTTATAAACCTTTCTGCTTTCTACCACCATTCCCTGGGATTAAAGGCTGCTTTCTGGGATTAAAGGCGTGAGTCACCATGCCTAGCTGTTTCCAATGTGGCCTTGAACTCACAGAGATCCAGAGGGATTTCTGTCTGGAATGCTAGGATTAAAGGTGTGAGTGCCAGCATTTTCTAGCCTCTATATCTAGTGGCTGTCTATTCTCTGACCCCAGATAAGTTTATTAGGATGCACAATATTTTGGGGAACACAATACCACCACAAAGGGGGGGATATAGAAGTGATAGGATAAAAGGGTAAATTATTAGATCTAATTTATTCCAAAACAACTATTAATCTTACATATTTTACATTTGTATAGATTTTGGTTTATTGATACAAATTTAAAGTTAACTTTGTTATAATGTATGTATATTTCTACTCTTATTTAGGGTATTATGTCTATGTAGCTCCTTTAAAAATATAATACATAATTAAGAAATACAGATTAATAGTCATCTATAATAGCAAACTTATAGTCATGTTAGTTAGGTTTTCAAGGTCATACATTGATGTATTTCAGATAGATAGACAATCTTTAAATACTTCAAAGACTTACAGAATATGGTATTTAAATGTTTTAATAACTCAGACTTTTCATGACAGTGAGACACATCTACTCCTGGCAGCACCAATTTACTTCAGAGAAGATGATGGGCATCGAAGAAACTCTGTATGGAGTTTGCTTTCTTTATGGCAAAAGCTAGCCATGTGGGCAAAGAACTGCCCTTGCCTCAGTTGTTGACAACATACTGTGAAGAATTGTCCAGCAGGATTCAAGAAAATCAACTGCCAAACTTTGACAAGATAAGGCAGGATAGTCCTTCAAAATTCCCTGCTTCAGGGAAAAGTATTTCAGATATGGTAGGCCAGTAGGCCAGAGGTGGTTGGATACCCCAACATTATAGAGGAGTTTTGGGTGACTGTCCTGGTTGACTGATGTCCCTGTCATCACGTAACATTTTACCCTTCTGGGATCTCTGAAGGAGTTGAAGATTAGATAGCTTAGTTATAGTTTTCTTTAGTTATGATAAAAGATAAATTAGGTACAAAATTATGCACTCACAAAGATAGGATAGATAATAGAGTATTTTCTCTAATTTTGTCAAATGCAAATAGACTGGATATTGTAACTGTAATTCTTACTTGGTAACTTTTTGTTGTATATAATCTTACTATGCTAAAGTTGACATTTTCCTTTTCATTAGACAAAAGGGGGGAAATGCTGTGGTGTGATCGATCCTCTTGTATACTGTAAAGATTTGTCACTCAAATTGGTTTAATAAAACACTGATTGACAAGTAGCCAGGCAAGAAGTATAGATTGGGCAACCAAACGAAAGAAGGTGGGAAGGAGAAGGGCAGAGTCAGGACACACCAACCAGAAACAGAGGGAGCAGGAGATAAGCATTCTATGCTAGTAAAGGTACTGCCACTTGGCAAAGCACAAACAGAAATATGGGTTAACTTAAACTGTAAGAGTTATCTAGTAACAAGCCTGAGCTTTTGGCTGAGCAGTAATAAGTAATGTTAAGCCTCTGAATGGTTAGGCAGGAGCTAGCAGGTAGGAAAGAACCATTTTCCATTATGAACATAGATGCAAATTTTTTTCAATAAAACACTAGCAGAGTGAATCCAAGAACACATTAAAAAGATCACCCACCATGATCAAGTAGGCTTCATCACAGATATGCAGGGATGGTTCAGTGTATGTAAATCAATACATGAAATCCATCATATAAACAGACTGAAAGACAAAAAACACATGATTGTCACATTAGATGCAGAAAAAGCCTTTGACAAAATCAAACAATTCATGATAAAAGTCATGGACAGACAAGGGATAGAAGGGACATACTTCAACTTAATAAAGTCAGTTACAGCAAGTCCACAGCCAATGTCAACCCAAATGGAGACAAACTCAATAAATTTTCACTAAAATCAGGAACATAACAAGGTTGTTCCTTCTCTCCATACCTATTCAAAATAGTACTTGAAGCCATAGCTAAAGCAATAAGAAAACTGAAGTAGATCAAGCAGACACAAATTGGGAAGGGGAAAGTCAAAGTATGCTTATTTGCAGATAATATGACAGTATACACAAGTGTCCCTAAAAATTGCATCAAGAAATTACTACAGCTGGTAAACACTTTTAGCTAAGGATCAGGATAAAAACTTGACACAAAAATCAGAAGCCTTCCTATTTACAAGTGACAAATAGATTGAGAAAGAAATCAGGGAAACAACACCATTCACAATAGCCTCAAAAACAAACAAAAACAAAAAAAACAGGAAACAAAAAACTTGGGGTAACTCTAACCAACCAAGTGAATGACTTGTATGAAAAAAAATCTTTAAGATACTAAAGAAAGGAATTTATGAAGTAACCTGAAGATGGAATGAAATTCCATGCTCATTGATCAGTAGGACTAATATAACAAACATGGCAAAAGCAATTTTACCAAAAGCACTCTACAGATATAATGTAGTCTCCACTACAAATTCAAATACAATTCTTCACAGAAATTGAAAGGACAATTTTCAGCTTCATATGGAAACATACACACATAAAAACCCAAAATGCCTAAAATAGTCCTGAATTATCAAAGAACTGTTGGAGGTATCGTCATCCCAAATCTTAAGTTGTACTATACAGTTATAGTAATAGAAACAGCATGATATTGGCGCAAAAACATACATGCGAATGAAAGGAATTGAACTGAAAGCCTAGAGAGAAGTCCTCACTCCTACGGACATCATTACGCACTGGATAAGATAGAATATTCAACAAATGGCACTGGTAAAAAATGATGGAGCATCTAGAAGAATGTGACTAGATCCATACTCATCACCTTGCACAAAACTAAACTCCAAATGGATCAAGGACATCAATATAGTGCCAGATACCCTGATGCTTATAGAAGAGAAAATAGGGAATAGGCTTGAACTCATTAACACAGGAAAAGTCCTTCTGAACAGAACATCAATATTATAGGTATTAAGAACAACAATTTATAAACAGGACTTCATGAAACTGAAAAGCTTATGTGTGGAAATTGACACCATCATTTGAACAAATTGGCACGCTATAGAATTAGAAAAGATTCTTACAAAGTGCATATCTGATAGTAGACTAGTATCTAAAATGTATAAAGGACTCAAAACACTGGACATCAAGAAAACAAACAACCCAATTTAAAAAGATGGACTATAGATATAAACAGAGAACTCTCAGCACAGGAAACACAAATGGTTGAGAAGCACTTAAAGAAATGTTCAACAGAAATACAAATCAAAACTACTTTGAGATTTTATCATACAGTTGTCAAAATATTCAAGTTCAATACAACAAAGTATTGAGGTCAGGATGTGGAATAAGGGAAATCCGTATCCGTGCTGGTGGAAGTGAAACCTTGTATGGCCACTATGGAAATCAGTGTGGCAGTTCCATCTTAGTTTCTCCAGTTTCAAAGCATTAGACTTACTCATGGTCTAGGTTATAAAGCCATGTATTTGGCTTTCTAGTGGGACTTCCTGTTGTTTTCTATCCCGTCTTATGTCACATGGGGCTCATCTATTTTGACTATATTAATCAGCTCCCTCGTCAACATGCATATTAGTATGTTTTGTTCGTGGTTAGATTTATTCAGTTGGAAACACAATAAGCTACCCAGAGGGTGAAAAATAAAAGTACATTCATCTAGTTTCTTATCTTGGGCTTTCAGATATTGATTATGGCCTTATGCAAAAGGTCATAATTTATACAAAGAGGCTCTTTGTATATGACTGTGTTTATTTTAATCATTCCTTTCAAGTTAAGGGTAGTATAAGTTACTTGCCTGAATAACTGTTTTCCCTGAACAAAAGGACCTCTTCTGCATAATAAATGAAAAGAGCCCAGGCATGATCTATGGAGCAGCTTCCTTAAATTCTCTCCCAATTATTCTCATTATGTAAATACTATTTAAGTACAGTTGCACAGGGAGAACTTAGAAAGCAAGAATATCATTAAATTTCCTTGCATCTTTGTATATAATGCCAGTTTTTTTTTATTTTCTACTCAGAGGGGGGGAAAATATCATTAGGAAGGAAAACACTTAAATTCACAGGAGCATTCACATACAGAAACCTTTATAAAATAGTGATGCAGCCAGAATCAAATGAGGATCCCCAGAGCAAAGCTCTCATTCTGCTACACTGTTGTCTAAAGCAAGTGTAAACAAAGAGGCTTATTATCATTGTTTTCCTGTTGCTTTTCTCATTTGCTTAGGGTCTGTCTTACCATGAATAATTTAAATTTCCAAGTATAGGAAAGGAACAAGGTGAGGATACTGTCGGAGAAACTAATCAAAATCGAAATATTACCATGTGTATTAGGATTTCCAGTAAATAATGAAAGTCTGAGTTTATGGCTTGCACTAATAGTGTCTTGAGAGTCTCTAGTGGAATGTTTTATTTTCTGTGTGCCTTTGGTTTCTAGTATTTTTCTTTAAGTGCGTTTTGGAGATTCTTCTATAAAAAAAAAAGAAATTGAAGTCTTTTTCATCATTCCTGCTGGAAGAGTCACAAGGCTTCAATTTACAAGGCTATAAATGTATAGTTATACTTAAGAAATGTGGTGTTTAGCCTTAGTTTACTTAAATGGTAAAAAAAAATACTAGACTATTTATAGAAAGAATTAAGCTGAAACAGATGTTGAGCTGGACTTTGTTTTTGGCGAATGGAGGATGAAATCAAGGCTGTTGAAAATTCCTGCACAATCAAATGTCTTTATTAACCTAGGAGCTAGTGCCAAAAGACAGATTGCTACTGAGGTTTTTGTTAGAACCATGGGAAAGTTGGGGGATAGAGTCTTAGTTGAGACTTCTAAAAAGATGGATAACTAAATATGTTAACTAAATTCTAATATGCACTGGAAAATAAGGATCATTTGCATAGTATTGTATGACCATGTATTTTCGGACCAGAAGTGAGCAAACATCTACTCATCCCAGAAATCAACAGTAGACCAAAGGACAGATACCACCAATGTCCAATTTGGTGAACCAATGAGTTTTATTGTGATTACTGTCATGAATATGGGTGAGAGGTTACTTATATTAGTAGAAATTCCTTAATGATAGCTACATCACCAAAACCAGTGTGGAGCTCACTGCATTACCTCCAGAGAACTCAGAAGTTTGGAGAGTATACTTTGCATGTAGTTGGGTTATTCTGAGTCTTTTTCAGGAAGCTCAACCTGTCTTTATATTTTTCTTAGGTAGTATGGCTGACCTCTGCTTCTTTTGGTCTGCTTGGCTGGTCTAAGAGTCCTCTAGGCAGCTCTCCTTGTCTAAGACTATGTATGAGAAGTTCTGATTGCTTATATAAGACTCAGGAAGGAGGAGCCTAGAGAATGTAATAAGTTTCAGGGATGTTTTAAAGCTGTTTTTGAGCTGTTTACTTTCTGAGCTTATGGAGCTTCCCTGCAGGATAAAATGTTGCAGCTTTCCATAGGACAATGTGTTGTTTCACCACACCTCTAACAGTATATGTATAAATGAGTTTACAAGGTTTTAATCTTGGAAGAAACTGCAAAACAGGCATTGGATGGTGCATAATTGAGCACTAATGAAAGGTGGACAGCAAATCCTTGAGCAAATTTTTCTGAGGCCTAATACTCTGTGCATATTGTCATATATCATGACACAGAGAAAGGATCACTATGCCTGACTCCATAAGAAAAGGAGTGTTCCACATTTGATGGCTTGGTGTACTTTGAATTATATGTCTCTTCATTTAGTCAATTTTGGCCCACATTATTTATCCATAATAAGAATAATGACTGTAGAAATTTCTTTGAAAATAGTAACTCTCATGGAGTTTTATGAACAATTTATATTCATTATTGACTCTTGCAATACTGTGAACTGAAAATGTTATCATGGAATATTATGTCCACTCGAAGTTCACACTTGGATAATTCATTGCAGGTTGCACCCAAGCTTTATATTCCTAATCTCCATTAGACCTTTCTGGTATCTTCACAGAATCTAAATAATTTGAGAAAAAGAAGACAAAGGGGACACTTTTTGTTAAGAATTGTGTATTTCCTTTCTATCACTCATGCTAAAACATTGGAATTTAGTTGAACAATTTAAACATTAAAAATCAAACCATTATATCTATTTAACTTAGCATATATCTCTTATTGTTCCTAAGTAATCAGTTTACTTAACTGTTTGAAAATGAAAAAATTACCTATGCCAAGAGAAGCAAAGATGTACATTGAAATAAAACATAACTAATTTACATACTGTTAAAATGGAATTCTAATACATGAAAGGATGTTGATGATACATGTCAGCTTTATACTGCATAATCTTTATTTTATCAAGCTTTAGGTGTATGTTTTTGAAAAATCTGGGAACATATTAACATGAACATTAGATTTGAGCCATCACTTCAGCACTTGAAATCATCCTTTTTCTGTGATTTCATCTCATCTTACTTAGGCCATTCCTCAAATAGAGAATACCAGCAATAATATCTTCACTGATATCAATGGCAGAATTGTCTCTTATTTTTCACTACTGGCCATAAGGAGTCTGTCTAGAAAATAAGAAAATAGTGAGAGCCCCCAGCAAAGCACGTGACTAAGCCACATATGAGACACTTTCCTAGGTTTTATTTGGCCCACTGGCTATGATGTCTATAGAAAAACGTTGAGGACAAAAAAAAAATGGATGGAGTCACAGAGAACTATGGGTTTGGTGTTACTGTTGTTGTATTGCATAAATTCTATTATTTCACCCTTTGCCCTTCTGTGGTTGTGGGAACACAGATTACATATAACTGGGTAAATGAAGGAAATAGTGCCAGTGAGAAATTCTATAACTTTATATGTTTATAAAAATATTTATTTGACAAATGAGTGACAGATTTAAGCTTAAAAAAATATAAGATGGAAAGTTTAGCCTTCCTTCAAGGCTATGAAAGCATGATTTTTATTTTTGAAATGGGCTTCACAGTTTTTGTCATTGATTTAAATCCCTTTCCCTATGAGTCAGAAAGATTAAAACTAGAGGCATGCAGCAACAACAATATCTATATCTGTGCTTTCACCAATATCTTACATTTTGACAGTCACCATTTATGATGACTGAATGTCACTTCTTTAATAAAAATGCAATCACCTGTTTTTGACAGATACCAACTCCTTATACTCTAATGATTTTAACTGAACTTCCAAGCAAAATTTTACTTACTTAGAATTGACTACAATATTAAGCCAAGTTAGTTGTGGGCTTTAATATTGAGTGTTATATATTTTGAGACATTTTAATGGGTTGAATGAAAATTTTATCTATTAAAGTGAAGTGACTGTGACATTACTATTGAACTGTCAAGCTGAGCTCCATTTTAACTTCTTTCTTTTGTTCTCCAACTTTAAATTATTTTCATCCCATAGGAATTTCATGTGATTGAATCATGAAGTTTTATATTTCAAGTCTGAAATACAATGAAACACAACTAGCTGTAGAGTTTCCATGTAACTACAATAGTGTATAGTTATTTCTCTTTTTAAATATTTTTTCCATTCCTATCCTCAGAAGAAAATGATTATTAATATTTTAGAAATAATAATAGCATGCCTAATTTGGCATAGTCGGGATACTGAAGAAAGAAAATAGAACTGAAAAATATTTTAAGAATACTGCCATGAATAAAATAATTTATAGCAATGGCTAATCATTCCAACGACAGTGACATTACTTCTTTTCTATTGTTATCATGGCCAATTATTACAAATTTAGTTATAAAGCATTCATCTATTTTTTCACCTCTATAGACCACAGTTCTGGCAAATTACACATGCTAAAATAAAGTGACAGCAGGGTAGCCCTTACTGAAGGCTTTGGGAAAAAGTCTCCTTGAATTATTTAGGTTGTTGTTAGAAATTAATTTCATACAGTTGTACAATGAGATTTTCATTTCCTTTTTGGCTATCAGTTCTATAGGACATCCTCAGCTTTTAGCAGTACCTTGCATTTTCAGATTAATGACTGTTTCTTCTGTCATCAAAGTCAGTATGACACTTCAAAAAACTACTGCCTTTTCTTATGTCATATCTGTCTGGCACTTGACTTTCAATTCCACTTTGAACTGCTCAGGCATTGGCACTCATTTAGTGCATACCACAGTCTCTCTACACTAAGGCCCACATTCTAAATCACATCTGCAAAGTCCAATTTGATATACACAGAGATTATGATATGAATATTTGGGAGCAACCATAGTGACTAACCAAGTTTGGGGTTTTGAACTACATCTAGGTTAGAAGACCATCTTATGTGTACGTTTTGTGTTATGATTCTAGAATATTTCATGAATTAATAACACCTTTACAAAAGAACTGTAAATTTACCCTCTGTTCTAAAACCAAAAGCTGAAAGAATCTGCATGTGAAGCCTGGAATTCTATGGACACCGTTACAATAAGGGAGATCCAGAATGGAGGCTGTCAGTAGATGAAAAACTTCTAAAATGTGAGTTGATTTTTCTATAAGGGAATCATTGCACTAGAGAGCTCTTAGTACAATTCAGTCTTATTAGTTTATATGCATATACACACATATATATGTACATACATATATACACACATATATAAACATTCCAACATTTAAATAACTTCTTAAATTGAATTTAGATTACTGTATAATTTATTGTAAAATACACAAAAACATAATTTCAAAACAGTTTTCTATAACATTTCTGTGATTATATAATTTATCTTTAAATTTTCTTATTTTCTAAAAAAATCGTTCAAAATATTTTTGTCATATTTCCTCTCCCCTGTAGGCAGAGTTCTCCTGTGTCCTGGCAGTCACTCCAAAATAACCACAAGAGACTTAATATTAATTATAAATGTTTGTCCAATAGCTTAAGATTGTTACTAACTAGCTCTTACAACTTAAATTAACCCATATTTCTTATTTAAGTTCTACCACATGGCTCATGTCTTGTTACTTCATTTTCTATATGTCCTGTTTCCTCTGTATCTGGCTTGAGACTCCTCAGACTCCATCCTTCTTTTTCCCATCTTTCTCTTTGCCCTGAAAATCTTGGCTAATTGACCAATCAGCTTTTTATTAACAATGAGAGCAATACATATTTACAGTGTACAAAGATTGTTCCACAGCAGTCCCCCATGTCCATGTCTACATAGATCTTCTCACCTCCCTCCCCACCCAACTTCATTTCTTCTTCCTTTTATAAAAACAATGAAAAGATAAATGAAACAAGAAAACAAATGCCAAAAGACAAAAAATATCAAACCATAGGAAAACACACACACACACACAGAGAGAGAGAGAGAGAGAGAGAGAGAGAGAGAGAGAGAGAGAGAGAGAGAGAGAGAGAGAATCTGTTTCATGTTGGTCAACTACTCCTGAATACAAAGTCTGCCTTGTTGTGTGGCTGATGTACTCAGTGTCACTCTCCCAGCAAACATCAATTGCTCATAGCTTCTATGTTAGGCATGAGATTTTTGTGCCTGTTTCTCATACATCTGGCAAAGGAGTAATGTCTAGAATATGCAAATAGCAAAACAAAACAAAAATTCCTGAACAAGAAAAATCAAATATCTCAATTTAAAAATGGGGTATAGAATTAAATAGAGTTCTCAAAAATAAAACACAAGTGGCTGAGACAAACTTAAAAAAATGATTCAGCATCCTTAGCCATCAAGAAAATGCAAATTAAAACTATATTTATATTTCATCTCATCCCTATCAGAATGTTCAAAATTAATATAACAAATGACAGCACATGATGAGAAGGATGAGAGGTGTTGGTGGAGGACATTTATTCATTGCTGGTGAGAGTGGAAACTGGTGCAACTGCTATGGAAATCCATGGAGGATCCTGTAAAAACTGAAAATTGATCTACCACATGATCCAACTATACTAACCTTGGACATACACTTAAAGTACTCTACATCTTGCTGTAGAGATACTTGTTCATCCATGTGTGTTGCTCTTGTGTTCATAATAGCCAGAAACTGAAAACAGCTCATGAATGAAATGAAAATGTACATTTGCACAATGAAATATTGTTCAGCTATTAAAATAGATGAAATTAAATGGATGAAGCTAGGAACAATCATTCTCAGTGAGGCAACCTATTCTCAGAAAAATAAGCTTGGGGTTGGAGATTTAACTCAGTCATAGAGCACTTGCCTTGCAAGTGCAAAGCCCTGGGTTTGGTTCTCAGCACCAAAAGGAAAAAAATAAAAAGATAAAATAACAGAAAGACAAGCTTTGCACGTTTTCCTTTGTAAGTGGATGTCAGCTTTTAAAATTTAAATGTGTGTGCTTCATTTTGAACAGATACAGAGGTTAGGTAGCTATAAAGGGACCAGGGGAAAAAAAGGGGATGCTCCAAAGAGAGGGACATAAAACATTTTACTATAAAGGAGCAACTTTGATAATTGAAAGGGGAGGGAGATGGAAAGGCAAGGTAAAAGAGAGAATATGAGGAAAGATAATTAATATTAAAGGCATATTGATAAAGCCATATTGAAATGCACCACTTCAGAAGCTTCCTAAAATATATAAAAGGACTTTAAATGGAATTAACATACAATAGGGAAGACAATACGAGAACTAGATATTATATATTACAAATAATACCCCATGTACCCAGAATGGGTTACATCTTCTTAAATCATTGTCAAAGAGGTCCCTGAAACATTACAGGTCTTTGCCAATGCTGTGTGGTTACCTTCAATAACTTAGCCATAAGGCCCTGTTGCTGAACCATTGACTGATGTTACAAAACATGGAGAAGTCAAGTTGGTGCCCAGCTGGAAGCTTTATTCCTACTAAATAGCATTCACAGTCCCAGAAGGTACTATGTAATCCTTCCACAAGAGAAAAGCCATCATCATTACACAGCTGTAAACCCAATAATTTCATTTTATAAGAATTTACATTAAAGATGAAGAAAAAACCTTTCATAGGCATTTTTTAATGAAACCAACAAAATATTGTAATTTTGAAACAGTTATTTTATTTTGTTCTTTACCTTCTACCCAACCATATACAGTAGTATGTACAGATTTACTATTCCAGTAACAAGAATGGGACTACATTCTATAGAAAAATGTAATGATAAAAGATTTGAATAATACAATAGATGATAACAATAAATCTATAAATAGAGTATTTGGGGGAAATTTTTCATAAGCCATTGCTTTGCAGTTATTAGATATTATTCTGCCACAAAAGTATTAGAGTGAAGAGTAGAAGGTTCTAACAATATGAAAGTTCCTCTTCTTCTCTCATTAAACAAATATGTCCTAATGCATAAATTATTTCAAAACCATTAAGTACACTTCATATCACTAAATTTTCTGTTACAAATAATCAGTTTTTTACAACAGAATAATACATTAAAATGAAATACAACCTATTAAACTAACCATTTACTAAAATACCCTTAAATTAGTTTAAAAATTGAGTAATTTGCTTCATGCTGGGATGACATCGCGGGTGCCTGCATTGCCTTAAGCTCAGGCCCAGAACTGATTGTGTGTTCATTAACTGTTATATGTAAATTGACTAGTAAAAAGTGGTTTGTGTTTTCAATTACATTTTACCAACAAGGACATTATTATTTCTCTAAATCATGAAGAACTGTAGTTCTGATTTAACAATATGCATGTCTTGTATTTCAATTATTATGGCAGGTAAAATCAAATGTATAATAACAACTTTATCTGAGACTGTAAATGTGGTGGTCTGAAAGAGAATGGCCCCCAAAGGGAGTGACACTTTTAGGAAGTTTGTCTTGGTTGGAGGAAGTATGCCGCTGTGGGAGCAGGCTTGGAGGTCTCTTTTGCTCAAGGTTCCCTCAGTGTGACAGTCAACTGACTTTCTTTTGCCTGCCAGATGTAGCACTCTCAACTCCAGCACCACATCTGCTTGCACACCACCAGGCTCCGTGTCATGGTTATAATTGACTGAACCTCTGAAAATGTGGGTAAACCACTCCAATTAAATGTTTTCTTTATAAGAGTTGCCATGGTTATGGTGTCTCTTCATAGCAGTAAAATCCCTAACTAAGACAGAAGTTGGCACCAGGGACTCAGGTATTGCTCTGATAGGCTGGACAATGGCACTATCAGGAGGTGTGGCCTTGTGGAGGAAGTGTGTCACTGTTGAAGGGGGTGGGCTTTGAGTCTCTTTTACTCCAGCTTCCCTCAGTTGACTTCTTGTTGCCTGCAAGATGTAGGACTTTCAACTACCAGCACCACATCTGTCTGCAGGCCATCATACTCCCTGCCATGATAATAATGGACTGAACCTCTGAACTGAAAGCAAGCCCCCTCAATTAAATGTTTCCTTTATAAGAATTAACATGGTCATGATGTCTCTTCATAGCAACAGACATCCTAACTAAGACAGAAGCTGGAACCAGGGATATGGTATTGCTGTGATAGACTATACAATATGTTTGTTTGGAGGAATATGGACTTTGGTCCTTTGGGTTATGAAAGCAGTGGAATGTTTAAGTACTAGTTATTGGGCCATACTAATAAGAGCATGGAAGACGGTGGTGCTAAAAGTTATTTGAACTGTTGGGGGCTCATTCAAGATGTTTCAGAGGAGAAGAATTCTAATATGTTGCCTAGAGATCATTCTTGAGATATTTTTAAGAAAGTGGATGCCTTATGCCCTTGTACAAAGAGTCTGCCTGAGGCTAAAGTAAAGAATTTTGAACTAATTCCATTGGCAGAAGAAATCTCAAAACAACCTAGTATAGACTCTGTCGTGTGGTTATTAGTGGTAACTCTAATGAAGATTTACAATGAAAAGGAACAAAATGAGGAATGTAATTTACAAAAAACAAATTTTGAGGAGAAAAAGAGCACCAGGAAATGTAATGAAGCTGAATCCTATGTTCAAGGCAATAAACAGATTAAGAAATAGAATAAAAGGAGTGGTGACCTCAGGGCAAGATCCCACCCAGCAAGGTTTACAATTTGTAGAAAGAAACTAAAGAAATCTTAGAGCTGGTTGTGGTGGGGCAAACCTTTAATCCCTGCACTGGAAAGGCAGAGGCTGGTTTATCTCTGAGTCTAAGGCCAGCCTGTTCAACAGTTCAGAGTCATGGCATACCTGCTGAGGAGAGCTGCTAACAGAGAGTGAAACCAACCCAAGAAAAAGAAATGTGTTGCAGTCAATAAAGCTGAACAGACATGGAGATGTGAAGAGTGTTTTGACGTCAGATATGGAGATGCAGAGTCTATAGTTTGCCCTGCTAGCTTTTGGTTTTCCTTTTGTCTATTATTTCCTTGCTATGCCCTGTTCCCTATGTTTTGGAATGGTAATGTATATCCTGTGCCTTTATATGTTGGAAGCATGTGATCTACTTTTTTATTTTTATTTTTACAGGGAGATTACAGTTAAGAGATTGCCATGCATCTCAGAAGAGACTGGACTTTGAAACAAGTTTGAGACTCTTATAGACTATGGGGATTTTTGAATCTGGCCTAAATGTACTTTTTTGCATTATGATACGGCTATAAGCCTTTGGCAGGGGGAGGGAGTGGAATGTGGTGGTTTGAAAGAAAATGGCCCCCAAAGGGATTGGCCCTTTTAGGAGGTATGGCATTGTTATAGGAAGTGTGTCACTGTTGGGGCAGGCTTTGAAGTTTCTTGCTCAAGCTTCTTTCAGTGTGACAATCAGTTGACTTCCTGTTACCTGCAAAATATAAAACTCTCAGCTCCAGAAACACATCTGCTTCTATGACCCCAGGCATCCAATCATGATGATAATTGACTGAACCTCTGAAACTATAAGCAAGCTACGCCAATTAAATGTTTTCTTTATATGCTTTGCCATGGTCATGGTGTCTCTTCACCATAACTCAGACAATATATATCACTTGATAACAGTGAAAATAAGTAGAATCAAATTAATAGAAACAGTGGACAAGACATTCTTAGTATGATTCATGAATGTAGACAGAACCTAATTCTCTGCAAAACTATGTCTAATAATATTCAAGTAAATTATATTCATTTACAAATGGAAAACTATTCTGGAACCCTTCACATCTATTCACACTTTTCAATAATAACATTAAATTATAATGGCCTCAACTTTCCTATCAAAAGACAAGGAATAAATGAAAAGGTGAACAAAAGAAAATAAAATTCGCTATTCTGTTGTCTTCAGGAAACATCTTTTAGCTTTAAATGAAAGGATGGAAAAAGTACTCTAAGCAAATGAAAACTGGAAGCAAGAAGACATTGGAAGCCTAATAGCTGACAAAATAGACTTCAGACT
Organism: Peromyscus californicus insignis; assembly: GCF_007827085.1. Taxonomy (NCBI): domain Eukaryota; kingdom Metazoa; phylum Chordata; class Mammalia; order Rodentia; family Cricetidae; genus Peromyscus; species Peromyscus californicus. Next base: position 69,573,564 of record NW_026294391.1, on the reverse strand, counting down.
AAAAGTATGAAGTTTAGATGGGATTAAATAAATAACTGAGAACAAATTCTGGTGATAATATGGGGAAGGGGACCTCTTATTCACTGTTGGTAGGAATGCAAACTGGACTAGCCACCTTGGCAATCTGTGTGGACAATTTTTAAAAGTCTAAAATTAAATCTACCATAAGATCCACCTAAACTAATCCTTGGTATATGCCCAAAGGACTTGTCATCCTACACCACAGGTTCTTGCTCAGTCATGTTCATTAACTTTATATTCATAGTAGCTGGGAAACTGAAATTACATGAATGTCTTTCAACTGCAGAATAAATATTGAAAATGTTGTACACATAAAATGGAATACTATTCATTGGTAAAAAAATGAAACCATGAAAATTGCAAGTAAACAGAGTAACTAAGAAATTATTATGTTTAGGGAGGTAATCGAGATCCAGAAAAACTAACTTCACATGTTCTCTCTCATCTGAAGTTCCAAGCCTAAAATCTTCTATGTGTGAAAATTAAGTCTATATTAACTTCAGACATAGGAAAGTAAAATGTTTCCATGGAGAAGAAAACACTAGAGAATGGAATAGCAAGACATATGTGATTTGTAGGGAAAAATTGTGAAAATGTATAAAGTTAAAACTTGAGAGAAAAGAAGGAAGTCAATACATATCAAACAGACATGTAAAGATAAATTTTACTAAGGATGCATAAAAAACCTATAAGGATGCATATTATTTTACATTTATCTAAAATTACATTTAGTATATATATTTAAATATTAATAAATATATAAATTTAAATGTACAAACATATATACTTATATATTTGTGTATGCTTATATATATTTATGTATGTGTATATATATACTTACATATATACTTATATGTATATGTACACATATATATGTATGCATACTTTAAATGAAATTATGTTACTTGGGTTGATAATACCTTCTGGACAAGAGCCATAGACTATGTGTCTTAGGGTTTTTATTGCTGTGAAGAGATACCATGATCATGGAAACTCTTATAAAGGAAAACATTTCATTGTGATGGCTTTTCAATCCATTATCATCATGGTGGGATATGACAGCATGCAGGCAGACATGATGCTGGAGAAGTAGTTGAGAGTCCTACATCTTGTAGGCAACAGGTAGTAAACTGAGACACTGGATGATATCTTGAGCATATAAGCCTGCCTTCACAGTGACATACTTCCTCCAAAAAGACTACACCCATTGGGATCCATTTTCTTTCAAATGACCTCATTCCACTCCCTGGTTGCCAAAGGCCATATCAGAATGCAAAAGTGCATTCAGTCCAACTTCAAAAATCCCCAAATGCTATCACAGTTTCAACAATGTTTAAAAGTCCAAAGCTCAAAGTCTCTTCTGAGATTCATGCAATCTCTTAATGGTAATCCCATGTAAAATTCAAATTAAAAATAGAATACATTCTTCCAACATTTAATGGCACAGGATATACATTAGCATTCCAAATCATGGGGAAGGAAGTGTAGTGAGGAAATACTGGACCAAAGCAAGATCAAAAAACAACTAGGCAAACTCTGAACTCTGCATCTCCACATTGGATGTCAAAATGCTCTTCAGGTTTCTAACTCCATCCAGCTTTGTTGACTGAAATACACTTCTTTCTCTTCGGCTGGTTCCACGACTTATTAGCAGCTCTTCTTTGCAGGTATCCCAAGGCTCTGGCATCTCCAACATCTTGGGATCTTTAAGTCAATCCAAGCTTCATCTTCACAGTTTCACTAAATCACCTCTCTTGAACTCCATTCAGGGACACCCTTAATACATGCCTGGCCTCAGCAGCATTCCTTATACATAGAGTCAAATTCCATAACCCCTTTCTTCTATCCATGCCTGTAAAGCCGGAATAATATGGCTGAAGTTGCCAAGTTCTGCTGATTGCTAGGGCTGGAACATGGCCCTTTCGTTCAATTACATCTTCACTAGGTGTAATAGGACATTTATTTCATGCCTGCCAGTTCCCACATAACCACTAAGAGGCTTCATAATTAAATAAGCCAGTTCCTCAGGCTTATTACTAACTAGCTCTTATCCATAATTCTTATCTGTGTTTAGCTACATGGCTTGGTACCTTTTCTCAGTACGATATTCTCACTTTGCTTCCTCTACATCTGGCTGGTGATTCCTGACTCTGCCCTTCTTTTTTCCAGCATTCTTAGCTTGATCACCCTGCCTATACTTCCTGTTTAGCTATGGGCCAATCAGCGTTTTATTAAACCAGTTCAAGTGACAAAACTTTACAGTATACAAGAGAATTATTCCACAGCAACCAGCTTTCATTTTTACCATGGTATTCTTCACTGCCTGCAATTACCTGTTCTGAAACTTCCTCCATATACCAGGCTGGCATCAAACACAGAGATCTATCAGCCTCTGCCTTTTTGGAATGCTGCAATTAAAGGTGTGTGCCACCAAAAGTAACTCTAAATTTTTCTTTAATTTATTTTCACAAGTTGGAAACTTAACTGGGTAGGATCTTGCCCTGAGGCCACCACTCCCTTTATTCCATTTCTTAACTAGTTTATCTCCTTGAACACAGGACTTAGCTCTATTCCATTTCTTGGTGCTCATTTTCTCTTCAAATTTTACATTTTGTGTTTTTTCTTGCTTAGCTTGCTCCTCTTCATTATAAATCTCCATTATAATTAACACTAATAACCACATGGCAGAGTCTATACTAGGCTTTTTTGAGATTTCCTCTGCCAATGGAATTAATCCAAAACTTTTCACTTAGTCTAAGGTAGACGTTTTGAACTAGGGCAAAAAGAAGCCACATTCTTCATCAACATATCACAAGACATATCTCTCGGTCATATATTAATATTCTTCTCCTATGAACCATCTTGCGCAAGGCACCCATAGTTCAAATCACACTCAGCACCATTGTCTTCCATGCTCCTAATAGTATGGCCCATTAAGCAGTGCTTAAAGTGTTCAACTGCTCTTTTAATCCACAGTCCCGAGGTCTATATTCCTTAAAACCAAACCATAGTCATGCCTATCACAACAATGCCCCAGTCCCTGGTACTGATCTTTGTTTTAGTTAGGGTTTCTATTGCTGTGAAGAGATACCATGAACACGGCAATTCTTACAAAGGGAAACATTTAATTGTAGTGGCTCACTTACAGTTCAGAGGTTCAGTCCATTGTCCTTATGGTGAGACATGGTGCTGGAAAAGAGTCTGAGAGTCCTACATCTTACAGGCAACAGGAGTGGAGTGAGACACTGGGTGATATCTTGAGCATATCTGAGATCTCAAAACCTATATATCTATATCCCTTAGTATACATTATGATGGTGAGAGAACAGTGGTGTCATTTCAAAGTAAAGTGCAAATATCAATTTTTTTCCAAAATAATTCAACATAAATATCATTAAAGAAGGTACAATATTTGTTCATGGTTTGTTTCTATAGTCATATAGAATTTACTTATAATAAAACAAATGATAAAAACTTATACTCAAAATTTTGACCATTGAATATACCTGTATAATTTGTAGTTTATCAAGATAAATAATGTCACAATGCCCTGGAATGTTGTCTCATACTTTTCCCAGCTGATATATTCTTCTGTCTTTCTAAGAAGCAATCACTATGTTTTGAAAACTTTGTTTTGACTTTTCTAGGATTTTGTACTCACAGAATTGCACAGTAGGTACTTTTTATGAAAGAATTCTTTCATATTTTATAATATTTTCAGATTCCATCATGTGGTTTATGAATCATTATGGTATTTCATTTTATGATTGAATAATATCCTCTTATAATAATAAAATTTTTATCCACATCCATTATTTTATGAATATATCCATAATTTCCCTCCAATATTGGACTATTATTAACAAATATGCTATGAGTATTCTGTGAGCATAAGCATGCTTTCACTTCTCCTTCATAAATATTTAGAACTATAATTTATAAACAAAAGTATGTTATATACAAGTTTAGCACAACATTTCTCAATTTTCTCTTGAATTTATGGTTAGAATTTTACTGAAATTTATATGAAGATATGAAGAAATAACAATTTTACATCTAATTTGCATGCATTAATATGTATGTTTCAATCAATAATATCTGTGCATTTTTTCTGTGTATCTTGTTTAATTTTCTCAGTATGCTTATGGGTATGTTATTACAAAAAGTATGTTGTCCCTATCATATCATGCTCAATTTTAATAAATTAAAAAATTACTCATTTTTATAATGCTAAATATATACAAAGTAGATATAAATACATATAGTAAATATTTGAACTGACTTAGTTCAAAATCGATTAAATTTTCTGTAATAATTCTCTTTAGATATTTAATCTACAAACATATGAAAACTTTAGCTTGGTATGGTGGTGCCTACTATTAGTCCCAGCACTTGGGAAACTGAGGCAAGGGAATTGTCATTTCAAGACCAGCATGTGTAGCTAGAGTTTTCCTGCCTGGCCCACAGTCAGGACAAATCTCTCTCACCTGCCAGTCCCACAGCCACTCAGACCCGACCAAGTAAACACAAAGACTTATATTGGTTACAAACTGTATGACTGTGGCAAGCTTCTTGCTAACTGTTCTTACAGCTTAAATTAATCCATTTCCATTAATCTATATCTTGCTATATGACTTGTGGCTTATCGGCATCTTCACATGCTGTTTGTCATCATGGTGGCTGGCAGTGTCTCTCTGACTCACCCTTCCACTTCCCAGCTTTATTATCCTCCTTGTCCTACCCACAATTTCTCCTGCCTGACTACTGGCCAATCAGTGTTTTATTTACCAACCAATCAGAGCAACACATTTGCTATACAGAACATCCCACAGCAAGCATGGACTTCATTGAGACCTTTATTGGTTTTTAAAAACGGCAGGTGGCAGCTTTGTCAGGTTGGATTCAAGGGGTCCCATGGCAACTGAGAGACAGAGACACACCATGCAGACAGTGCTCACATAGAGGATTTTATTGGGGGAAGGAAGAGAGAGAGGGGAAAGAGTAAAGGGGCACAGAGCAGACTTATGGAGAGAGGAGATGGGGGAAATAGGGGAGAGAGAGGAGAGAGGAGAAAGAGGATGGAGAGAGATAAAGCGGGGAAGCTTAGCATATGTACTAATAGGCTACACAAATAGGCTACATAGGATGACATTGTCAAGACCCTCAGTGGGCCATGGTACTGCCTGCTTACTGACAAGATTCCCAAGGGACTGCCCAGGGAATGCTTAAATGCTAACAGCCTTGTCTCAAAAACAACTAACAACAACAACAAAAAAAAACCCCAGAGGTCAGAAAAATGACTCAGTATTTCTTGCTCTGTAAGTCTGAAAAATTGACTTCCATTCCTGAAATCCACATAAACGTGGAGGAGAAATCTGAAAAAGTTGTCTTGTGACCCTCATACATGCACTATAGCACACATGCTTACATACATGTATACTATATACGAATAACAATAATGACAAATCATTAAATTTAATGACATTTAATTAAATGACAATTAATTAAAAACAATCAAAATACCAGGAGTTTTGATAAAATATTTTCTAATTTAAATGCTTATTTTCACATTCTTTTTCATTCAATTTGATTTAAATATCATTATAGGGTAAACGATTGCAGTAAAACAGGCATTGCTTTTGAAATTAATTTTAAAGGGAATGCTCATAACTGAGTATGATCAGCAGTGATTTTTGCTATGGAATCTTTATAGATGGATTGATGTGTAAAGGGGAATTCTGACCATTTTTTTTTGATAATATATGTTTTTCATGAATAAGTATAAAATTGGCAAAAGAGACCTCATCTCTATCTGTTAAGATTTTATTTTCCTTTGTGGCCCATTAAGCTTATAAACTACATTAGTACACATTTTTCTGAATTTTAGCATTTCCTTATTTATGAAATAATCTCTATTTGGTCAAGTGTATAAACAATGGTTAATTCAATTTGATAATATTTATTTGGCTTTTTATATTTATACTTACAAATAATATTAGTCTGTAGTGGTCTATCCTTAGACACTCTTATCTAGACTTTGATGTCAAACATGCTTTAAATCTTATCCTCTTTTTCTATACATTGGACACATACAATGTTAAGTAATCCTTAAAAGCGTCCACTACATTTAAGCTTGGAGAACTGAAAAGGCAATGATAAACAGAGATTTTGATTTATAATATAAAGTTAAAAGATTAACAAAATTTTCATAATTTTATGTTGTTACTTTTGACAATTCTCTCTTTTAAATTCATTTAGTCTTTTTATGGTTATGACATTAAATTACAATCATTGATTTAAATTTTGTATTTTATTTGCTTATTTGGGGGATTATAATTTAATTACAATATTTCTCCCTTCCCTTTCCTCCTTTCAAACTCTACCATATATGGCTTCTGGCTCTCATTGAAATTTATGACTTCTTTTTTCATCAATTGTTATTGCATGCATACATGTATTTGTATATACATATATATTCTTATATATATCCTGTTGAATCCATTAATATTACTTTCTGTATGTTTTCAGGCCTGATAATTTGGCAGTGGGCAACCAATTGGTGTGCCCTTCCCTAGAGAGGGCCACGTCTCCCACTGCCAGCTTTCCTCAGTAGCCTGTAGTTCTTTGTGGAGGTTCGACGTCTCCTGGGCTTTTCCTCACCCAGTTTGGCATGTCCACTGTAGCCCTTTTAGTTTAGCACACATTTGAGCTGTCATGTTGCTAAGACATTTATGGACGTAGCTTGTGATATTGCTGCTACAAGACACAGACTCAAAACAAACACTCTAATCCTCCTAATTTTGCAATCTTTCCACCCCTCTCCCACAGTATTGCCCAAGCCCTAGGTGTGGGCATGTTTTGTATATGTATCCATTGGAACTGGGTTCTACCACTCTGTGTTTTGGTTGGTTGTGGTTTTCTGAAGTGGTCTCCATCTGTTGCTTTTCTTATGATTTCATCAAATGTATTTTTCTTATTTTGTTTAGTTAGGTACTCTTGCATAAAATAAACATATACTATGATATGTGATGATATGATGCATACATAGAAACATTTTTTTCATGAAATTCATTCAAATAACTATAATATTTAGGAAATTAAATTTTTCAGAATAGTACCTGGAAAAAAACTTAATTTGGCAATTGGATTTTTTAAAAACTATTTTTTCACTGTAACAGAATACTGGCTTTAATACTTATATGTCCACACACAGTAACACACTTCAAAACTCAGACTGCAAAGCTTTCCAAAACTGAGCTACCAGCTAGGAAGCAGATTTCTAGACACATCCACATGTAAGTGACATTGCTCATTCATACAATAATGTTATATCCCCATGTAGATGAAGGTACACAGTGGCAAGCCACACAGTATGCGATCTAGCTTTTGCTAGTATTAAAAAAAAGAGGAAGGCTGAATGATGAGAAGAGACACCAGCCCACTGTCTAGGGAGCAGCATATAATGGCACACAGGTAAAGCAATGGAAAATGTGGTGACATATAGATTAACAGAAATGAACTGAGATTACGTGCAAGAGCTAGTCAGTGGTAAGTCTGAGCTAATGACCAAGCACTTTTAATTAATATAAGCCTGCATGTGTGTTTACTTGGGACTGAGTGGCTGAGGACCGAGTGGGACACAGGAAAACTTTCAACTACAAATGGTGCCCACAGGCGGTGGCAAGAGTTCTCACCTAAAATCTGAAAAAGCTTAAAAAAAGATTATAAACGTAGCTAAGAGGACCTTCCTAGTTCATGTCACTCATGGTAGGCCTAGGTAAAATGATGTGTCCCCTGGCTATGGCGGGTTCATGGCATGCAGTCTGGATCTACAGCATGGCAGATTCCCACTTAGTTACATGAAGGTTTCTGCAAGCCCCTGCATCATGGAGCATGGTGGATATAGCTTTTGCTACTTAAAAAAAAAGAAAAAGAAAAAGAAAAGGTTTCTGGGCTATAGGCTGCTGGATAGAGGCAAGGACCTACTGCTTCCCAGAGTCAGTAGTGAGCATGGTTCCCCCAGAGGTGGTGGTAAACATACCACCACCATGTTGGAAAACTGAGGTGGGAGAAGCCAGCAGCCAAAGTTGCCATTTCAGTCCTAGTAATGCTGCAGTTTAAAGCAATGGATTCACAATAAGGCAGATTCAGATGGAACAAGACTTTAAATAGTTGACAATGTATGTAAAAATGTACATAGGCTTGAAAGAAAGAGGAAAAGGAAGATAGACAGTTAAATATAGAAATGATAGTTTTGAAAAATCAAGTCTTTAAAGAAACAATAAAAGTAATATAAAAATAAGCTACATAAGATGGACATTACACAGAGAATCTGGATTATGTTGTCTTTGGGATTTTTTAACTTCAGAGAGACATTTGATTGTCAAAGCTGCTGAGTTAAATCAATAAGTATATTTTAAAGATACCTTGATTTCAAAATTTATGTCTAAAGATACATTGTTTGGAAAAGAGATTCTGCTTCTGTTTCCACAGAAGATGAAAACCTATGGATTGCTTCCAGGCTAATATGGTTTGACCAGTCAAGACCCCCTGAAAGGTCTCCAATGACATTATAACCCAGATCATCCAATATCCAAAATCAACTTCAAGGCAAGTGGCTCAGAGAATACAGCCTCACAGACTACTCCAGTCAGGACTTGATCATAATCCTAAAAGTTTCTTTGTGTCCCCATAAGACTACCAGTGCACCCTATCAGCAAGAAGTAGCCTAGAAAACTAAACCCGCATTCCCAAAAACTGGATTATGGATTTTGTCTTTGTTTAGAGATTGGTTACAAATTGTTATTGGTCACAGTCAATATCTTTCTAAAGAAAAAAAGGGGATAGGATATAGATATGATAGGATGAAAGGGTAGAATATTGAATCTACTTTTAAAGAGCAACAACTTATTTGAAATGTTTTACATTGCTATGGATTTTATTTTATTGATACAAATATGAGTATATTTTGTTATATTATATGTATAATTCTAATCTTGTTTAAGATATTATGTTTGTGCAGCTCATTTAAATTGTAATAGATAATTAAGAAATTCAGATTAATAGTCTTCTATGATAGTCAAACTCATAGTCATGTTAGGCTTTCTAGGTATACATAGATATAATTCAATTAGGTAGATGATCTTCAAACACTTCAAACCTACAGAATACGGCATTTAAAATGTTTTAAAAACATAGACTTTCCTGGACAATGATACACATCTGCTCCTGGCAGCACCGATTTACTTCAGAGAGAAAGATGAACATCAAAGACACTCCATATGGAGTTCATCTTCTTCTTGGCAAAAGTAGCCATCTGGGCAAGAAACTGTTTTAGCCTGGACTGCTTGACAAAATGTTGTATCAACTGGACATGCAGGACCCATAGGAAGGTTACCACTAAACTTTGCAAGGCAAGATGGTCCTTCAGGTTCCTGCTTCATGGAAGAAACTGCCAGGCATTCTACAGGACACAGGGAAAAGTAAATGAGAGACTCCAGATCTACAGGCTGAAGATGGACGCCCCAACATTGCAGAAGAACTTTTGATGACTGTCTAGGCAGCCAGCTCTCTCTGTTTACTTAGGTGATATTGTATCCTTCTGAGGTCTTTGATGTAGTTGAAGACTAGATAGTTATAATTTTCCTTGGTTATGATAAAGGATATTAGATATGAAACTTTAGACTCACAAATATAAGATAGATAGAATATTTTCTTTAATTTGCCAAATACAAATAGACTAGATATTATAACTCTAATTCTTGCTTGATAACTGTACTATTATATGTAATTTTACTATGTTGAAGTTAAAACCTTCCTTTAAATATAAAAAAAAGTTGAAATGATGGGTCATGGTACTCTGTATGCTGTGAACGTACTGCTCTGATTGGTTGATAAATAAAATGATGATTGGCCAGTAGCCAGGCAGGAAGTATAGGTGGGATAAACAGGCAAGGAGAATTCTGGGAAGAAGAAGGCTGAGTAGAGAGATGCCAGCCTGACATCCAGGGAGTAGCATGTAATGGCACACAGGTAAAGCCATGGAACACATGGTGCCATATATATTTACAGAAATTGGATGAGTTTAAGTGCAAGAGCTAGTCATTATTAAGCTTGAGCTAATGGACAAACAGTTTTAATTAATATAAGCTTCTGTGTGTTTACTTGAATCTGAGTGGCTGTGGACCAGGCAGGACACAGGAAAACTCCAGCTACATGCCCAGGCTTCATAAGCTCATGCCCATTTCCTAAGACAAAGTACATATAGTCTAATCTGCAGAACCTGTGTAGTTCCAACACCATTCAACAATCCTTGGTTATGATAAAAGATTAATTAGATATAAATCTTTAGACTCACAAATATAGGATAGATAGAATATTTTCTTTAATTTTGCCAAATACAAATAGACTAAATATTGTAAAAGTAAGTCTTGCTTGATAACTGCTATATTGTGCATAATTTCACTATGTTAAAGTTAAAACCTTCCTTTTTGTTTAGAAAGAAAAGGGGAAATTCTGTGGGATAATGCTTTTGTACACTGGTTTAGTAAAATGCTGATTGGTCAGTAGCCAGGCAGGAAGTGTAAATGGAATAAGCAGACAAGAAGAATTCTGGGAAGAGAAAGGCTAAATCAGGAGACGCTGGTCCACCATTCAGGGAGCAGCATATAATGGCACACAGGTAAAGCCATGGAAAATGTGGTGACATATATATTAACAGAAATGGGCTGAGTTTATGTGTAAGAGCTAGTCAGTAGTGAGCCTGAGCTAACAGCCAAGCAGTTTTGATTAATATAAGCCTTTGTGTGTTTACTTGGGTCTGAGTGACTGCAGATCAGGCAGGACACAGGCAAACTTTCAGCTGCACACATGGACTGTCTCTTTGTCTACCTCCACTCAATGTCTACAACTATTCTTGGAAGACATGCAATATTTCTAGCATAGCCATCATCTTAGTACCTGCATTGCAACTTTGGTTTCATCTTCATAGTTTCAAGCAAAGAATTTTTGGGATCTCTTTGAAGTGGTATGTGTTGCCTGGCCTCATTGATGTTTTTCTGGAAAATTGCTCAATTTTCAATGACTTATAGCTCTTATATTCTACATGTTATATAAGATTCCAAATTCTATTGGCATCTTAAGATGTCATCAATACCCTGCTTATCACAGACACAGAAACATTTAATTCCAGTGATTCTGAACTGGAAAAAGTGATTCCCTATGAAGTCCTCTTCAAAGAGGGAACTCTTATGGTGGCACTCTCTATTTAACATCTCTCTTTTTCAGATTCTCCCCTCGCAAACAACCTGTTTTTTTTTTAATGACCTTGGTGTTTTATGACATGGAACCTCTTATAGACAGAGTCTTTAAAAGGTACTTTCTTATTGACAGTATGTTTAATGATGCTAATCTCCTTAGAAACTGAAGCTACTTGGTTTGCACCCACTTGTCCTCACTCATACTCCATTCTTTGTCATACTGCATGCTTTCCACAATTTTTGTGATGTGAATTTTATTCTTTCTCACTATAAATCTCACTAAAAGTGGTGAGCAGTAAACATACCACAGCCTTGATGCTACAGTGTCACAAAATTTCCTTGACCAAGCAAATTACACCATTATTTGTTCATTTAATTTCACTCCAATTTTCAGGATATATGAAAGATGTGGCCAGGTTTTTTTTTTGCCAATATGACCTATATCCAAACTCCATATATAGTTTTCATTCTCCTTCAAAAATTCATGAGACTTGCTTTTTCTGCATTAAATTCTGTCAGAATTCCAGTTTTCCTAATGCCCAACTACTGTGCTATGTCATGCTGTATGCTGTGAATGTGTGTTGCTCTGATTGGTTGATAAACAAAATGTTGATTGGCCAGTAGCCAGGCAGGAAGTATAGGCAGAATAAGCAGATAAGGAGAATTCTGTGAAGAGGAAGACTGAGTTAGGAGTCACCAGCCAGACACAGGGGAAGCAAGCTGACAAGGCAGAACTGAGAAAAGGTACCAAGCCACATGGCTAAACATAGATAAGAATTATGGGTTAAATTAAGTGTAAGAGCTAGTCAGTAATATGCCTGAGCTAATGGCTGAGCAGTTATAAATAATATTAAGCATCTGTGTGATTATTTTATAAAAGGCTACAGGACTGTGGGTGAGATATTTGTCCTGACTGCAGGCCAGGAGGGACACAGGAAACTTCCAACTACCTTTTGTGTACCAACACAGGGCTCTTGAATTTCCATAAGGCCTAAAATAGTTTAAAAAGGACTTCTAAACACACAACAATGGAGCCCAAAACAGCTTTCTACTTCATGTCTCATGCAGGTCGAGATAAAGAGAAAACACCAATGTACAGAGATGCCATGGCATGCAGACTTGAGCTTACAGTATGGCAGGTTCACAGTGTACCAGTGTATCTATGTGCTTGAGTGCAGCATGGCAGATTCCTGCCATGGGACACAGAGGTTTCTCCAAGCTGCACAGTGCACTGCATTGTAGATATAGCTTTTCTAGTACAGATATAAAAAAAGGAAAGAAAGAAAAGGTTTGGGGCTATGTGCTGCTGGAGGGAAGCATAGACCCACTGCCTCCCATAGTCAGAAGAGAGCATGGCATCCAGGGCTGACTGTAAACATACTGCCACCATATTAGGAAGCTGAGGTGGATGGATTCAGCAGCCAAGGCTGCTGCTTTTTGTACTAGCCATGCAGTTTAGCAATTTAAAATCTCTCCTGGTCAGAGAAAGACTACAGAGTCACGGTAAGACAGATTCAGATGAAATAAAACTCTAAACTGTTTATAATGTGTGTAAAAATGTATGCAGGCTTGGAAGAAAGGCAAAAAGGGTATAGACAGTTATATAAGAAAATAGGTAGTTTAAAAGTAAAGTCTTTAAAGAAACAGTAAAAGTAATATAAAAATAAGCCATGTAAAGATGGAAATCACACAGAGAGTCTGAATTATATTGGCTTTAGGACATTTTAACTGCAGAGAGACATTTGATTGTAAAACCTGCCGAGTTAAAATAATATGTATATTTTAAAGATACCTTGATTTCAAAATTTATGTCTAAGGATACATTGTTTGGAAAAGAGGTCCTGCTTTTGTTCCACAGAAGATGAGAACCTGTGGATTGCTTCCAGACTAATATGGATCGATCAACCAAGACCCCCTGAAAGGTCTGCAATGACAGCCATGGCCCAGATTATCCAACATCCAAAACAGCTTCAAAGCAACTGGCTGAGACAATGCAGCCTCAAAGACTACTCCAGTCAGGACTTGACCACAATTCTTAATTTTTTCTGGATCCCCATAAGATTATCAGGGAAACTTCCAACTATACCCAACAGACAGGATTGTTAAGCAGTAATTATCACAAGTTAGTTTTTTGTATCCTGTCACTGGAACCCTTCCATCTTTCTCCTGAAAACCAGTTTAAAATATCTATGGACCACACACTCAGTTTTGTCAGTGAAACAAGCCCAACTTTCTGTATCAGGTGTCTATTGTAGGCAGAATTTTCTTTCCCATCAGCCAGTTCCCAAATAATGACACAGAGCCTTATTATTAATTATAAATGATTGACCAATAGATCATACTTGTTTTTAACTAGGTCTTATAAACTTAAATTAACTCTTTTCTATTAATGCATGTGCTTCCCTGAAGCTCATTTACCTCATCTATGAACTTCCCATGTTTTTTCTTCTGTGTCTGGCTCGAGACCCTTGTGACCTCCTGACTCTGCCTTCCTTCTTCCTAGCATTCTCTCTGTCCCCAAATTCCTGCCCAGCTATTGGCCAATCAGCTTTTTATTAACAATGAGAACAACACATCTTCACAGTGTACAAAAGGATTATTCCATAACAGTTTATTAATTTTCTCAAAACCATCATATAATACCTGACAGAAGTAACTTAAGAGAGGAATAATTTATTCACTCTCATAATTTCCTCATGTAGGAATTACACTTATCTATGGGATGTGAGACTGCTCATAACATCATGGAAGCTATGGTGGTTTGAATGAGAATGGACCTCACATGCTCATATTTGAATGCTTGGTCCCCAGTTGATGGAACTGTTTGGGAAGAATTAGGAGTTATGCCCTCTTTAGAGGAATCATGGTCTTGTTGAAGGAGGTGTGCTTGTGGATGTGGGCTTTCAGTTTTCAAATCCCACATAATTCCCAGTTAGCTCTCTTTCTGCTTTGTATTTGTGGACCAGGTTAAACCTCTTAGCTACTGCCCCATAACCATGCCTGCCTAACTGCTGTCATGGACCCTACCATGATGGTCATGAATTCACATTCTAAACCTGTAAAAAAGCCCTTAATTAAATGCTTTATTTTATAAGTTGCCTTGGTCATGATGTTTTGTCACAGCAATAGAAAAATAACTAAGGCACCAAGAAACTAAGAACTATAAAGCTACAACAAGAGGCCAGGCTAAAATCTTAAAAGATCTGTCACTAATGACCTACAGCTACAGGTCAGGCCTCCCCAATATAACATAACTAGCTATGAACCAGATGTCAATACCTAAAGATCTGAGAGAACTATGTTATAGGGAAACCATAACAGAATTCAATGGCAATATCTAGGCACTCTGAAAGTAGTTTCTTCTTTGTGAAAAACATAACCCTAGCCTATTGGTGCCTATGGCTAAATTAAATGAAGCCTACCAATATCATATAGAATAATCTAATTTTAGAATTCACTGATATAAATTATAATTTTATCTAAAATTTTAATTAGCATGTCATCTACAACAATTTTTGAGTGAATACTGGGTTACTATGGCTTACTCAAGTTCACACAAAGAACAAATCATTGTATGTATCCTGACATCTTTACACTGTACATATTCTATGCTTTCTCCTGTAAATATGAAAGCTTTCTTTTTTTAAAATTTTTGTTTATGTTTATGTGCATTGGTGTTTTGTCTACATGTATGTCTGTGTAAGGTTGCCAGATACTCTGGAACTGAAGCTACAGACAGTTGTGAGCTATGTGGGTGCCTAAAATTGAACCCAAGTCCTCTGGAAGAGCAGCCACTGCTCACAACCACTGAGCCATCTCACTAGCTCTGTTTTTTATTTTTTAATTAAAATAATTTATGGGTTCTTAATCACTTGCTTTTGTTTTCTCAATTTTTTTAGATATTATCCTGTAAGTAGTACTCTTTTACTTTGGGAACTATTGTAATTGATTTTATGTGTCAACCTGACTAGATCTATAGTTTCTTAAGCATAAGATGAGTCTTATGGTTTTAGTGAAATATTTTATTTTTGTTTTTCACTACTATATATGATAACACAATGTCGTATTTCATGTGTATTTTTGAGTGTATTCTCCTGCATACTCCACTGTTCTCACTCATTTTACCCTTCATCTTTCCCATTACTCTACTTTGTTCTAGAACAGTTTCATTTCTACACTCTTGTCATCAGAACATACATGATATTATGTATCAATTACGTCTAAGACCAACAAGTGAGATAAAATATGTAGTTGTTTTCTTTATGGGTAAAAAATCTACTGTGACTATAAGTCACAGTTTCTTCATGAATTCCTCTCCTTTTTTGGCTCCTGGGTTGGTTCCACTACATAGTTAATGATGTAATAAACATGCATATATGAATATTTCTGTGATATATTGACTTGGTTAGAATGTTTTTTAATGTGATTTTCTATTAAATTGATTGAATGAAATACATTGTCTTCTGTGATGGTTGATTTGATGGTCTCTTTGACAGTATTTCTAATAACAATATGTACATCTGTAGTGGTATTTGCTCTACCCATGACCTTGGACTAAAGGGCCCAAAGGAGGAGGTGTTTCCTGCCCTTGTATGTGACCTCTTATAAGGGAAAGGGAAAAGGGTCACCTGCCCCTTCTCCCTGCTCCTGCCTGAGAGGTAGTTTCACTCCTGGTCAGATCAGAGGGCAAGTTCAGCTGCCTACTCCGTTCTCTATTCATGAGTGTATTTTCTCAATTTGTATCTTAATAAATTCTGTTACCCATTTAATAGACTCACATGGATTGATCAATGGGAAGGAGCACTGTCTCATTTGGGCCCTGAATCTTCATATAGGTATTTCATGTGATATATAACTGAGGAGGGATGGGTAACCTAGACTGAATACAATAGTGAAAAATAAGTAGAGAACTAACATTCATTTATCTCTGCTTCCTGAGTGGAAATACATTGTGACCAGCTGCTTCACACTCCTGAGACCCTTACTTCCCAGCAATGATGAAATGTGTCCTCAAACCAGGAACTGGAATAAACCCTTTCTTAAGTTGCTTCTTGTCAGATACTGAGTCCCAGGGATGAGAAGAGTAAGTAGTACTCCTTTCACAGTTTGGATTGACCTCATTCAGTGTACAGAACAAAAGGTTAATACTCCCTCTAGGTAAATACAATTTTTATAAAGATTCTTATTTTATAATTAATTTAATTTTGCATATCAGCCATGGATTCCCCTGTCCTCCCTCCTTCTACCCCTCAGCCTTCCCCCCAATCCACCCCTCATTCCTACCTCCTCCAAGGCAAGGTCTCCCCTGGGGAGTCAGCCCAGCATGGTAGATTCAGTTGAGGCAGGTCCAGTCCCCTCCTCCCTGTACCAAGGCTGAGCAAAGTGTCTCAGCATGATTGGAAAAAAACACAGGGACAAATAGCCAAACTAGCAGAAACACATGAACTGTGAACCAATAGCTGAGGAGCCTCCAAGGAAATGGACCAGGCCCTCTGGATAAGTGAGACAGTTGATGAGCTTGAACTGTTTAGGAGGCCCCTAGGCAATGGAACCAGGACCTGTCCTTGGTGCATGAGCTGGCTTTTAGGTAAATACAATTTTCTTGTCATATATACTTTGATCTATAACACAGGTTCCTGTTCGATAGCCTTTAAATTAGAACATCGATTTATCCTGTTTCTACATCAGTCTACCACCAATAGCATTGAAATTTTGAGTAGAAAATTTGGTCTCATGAAGTCACCCACAATTCCCTGTGCCAATATTTACAAATTTTCTTTCTCTGGAGAATGTTGCTTAAAACTGGAGTATTACAACATTGACTACTGTTTTTTTCTTGTTTTGTATTGTTTTTTGTCTCTGTGTTTGTGTTATGCAGCATTTTCTAATGGGGCCAGAAAAGAAACCCCAGTAGAATGTATGGATATTATTGGATTAGCTTACATGATAGTACTTGTATAATCCAGTAATATCTGTCTACATATTAAATAACAAGAGAACAATACAATTGCTCAGTCCAGAAAGCTTTGAAGTCATAATCTGGTTCTGGAAATCTAGACATCATTGCACAATCACTGACTGACATGGAGCTGACATTAAAAGGCTGAAGAAGACAGAGTCTGAAGTCAGTGACTATATGAACTCACTCAGAAATAAGAATGTCTTACAATGACAGGGTGTTCACAGATCTGATCACTGGGGCAAGCCAGTTCAGTTCAGGCACCTTCTCCACTATTTCTAGTAGTCCAAGCTGGGGTCATCCTTGGGGATTCCTGGCAACTTTTCTAACACTGGGTTTCTCTCTATCCCCATGATATCTCCCTCCATCTTGGTATCTCTCTCATTGCTTTCCCACGCCGTCCCTGTTCCAGCTTGACCATCTAATTCCCTTATATTCTCATTCCCCATCCCCTACCCTTTATTGCCCACCCTCACCCCCAGTTTACTCATGGAGATCTCATCTATTTCCCCTTCCCAGGGTGATCCATGCATCCCTCTTAGCATCCTCCTTGTTAGCTAGCTTCTCTGGAGTTGTGGGTTGTTGTCTGGTTATCTTTGCTTTACTGATAGTATCTACTTATGAGAGGGTACATACCATGTTTATCCTTCTGAGTCTGGGTTTTTCTCCAATGACTCATGGAGGCAGATACAGAGATCCACAGCCAAACACTAGGCAGAGGTCCAGGAGTCCAGCAGGAGAGAGAAAGGAGGGATTCTATGAGTAAGTGTATCAGGATCATGACAGGGAAACCTGCAGAGATGACCAAACCCAACTAGTGGGAACTCATGAAAGTTGGATCAATGGCTGTGGAGCCTGCATGGTACTGGACTAGGCCTTCTGTATGGTGAGACAATTCTGTAGCTTGATCTCTTTGGGGGTCTCCCTGTTGGTAGAATTAGAAACCATCCCTGGTGCACGAGGGGGCTTTTTGAAGCCCACTGCATCTGATGGGACACCTCATGCAGCCTTGAGGCAGGGGGAAGGGCTTGGACTTGCCTCTACTGGATGTGCCTCCCCATGGGAGGCCTTGCCTTCTTATGGTGGAAGTAGAGGGTAGGTTGAAGGGGAGGCTGGGGGCAGGAGGAGGGAAGAGTAGGATCTTTGATTGGTGTGTAAAGTGAATGAAAAAAATTTTCTTAATAAAAAAAAAAAGAGTTCCTGGGAAAAATGTCTTGCAGACATACATACATTTATTTTTGTTTCTTTGGCTTCTTTTTTATATGGTCACTCATTATAAGCCATTGTCCAAATTCATGAAGGGTAGTTAGCCTAATTACCATTCAGTTTCCTGTGTGTCAGTCATTTTTGGAATTGCCCCTATAGATAGGCTTGCCTCAGGGTATTTTGTAGTCCAGTCAAGTTCACAAACTAGATCAACCATTTTATACTTTAATATTTGGTTCATTTACTTCCATTGAATGATTATTATTTTAAATAAATGTATTTAAGGTTGTAAATTTTACTTAACTATCAGTTTAGGAATACTTTACATATTTTATTATTTCATATTATTTAAATCTAAAATAATCATTTAGTCTTAGATATGTTGTATTGTTTATTCTCTTTTTTGGATGTCTTTTTTGATAAATGGATCATGTAATATATTGCAGTTTCTAAATAATATTACTTCTTGTACAATTGTTGGTATTTTTTCTTTATTGCTTGATAGTCTAATAATGTGGACATTCTTAGTGATTCTGTTGTATTTTTGGAAATTTTTTCTTAATTTTTACATAAATTTATTTTTTCTTTGCAATTCTATTTTAATTTTTATTATTAAGAAATTTTCTATTCATTTCACATACCAACCACAGATCCCCCTTGCTCCCTCCTCCCAGCCACAGTCTTCCCCCTAACCCACCCCCTATTCCCACCTCTTCCAAGGCAAGGTCTCCCATGGGGATTCAGCAGAGCCTGGTACATTCAGTTGAAGCAGGTCCAAGCCACTCCTCCAGTACCAATGCTGTACAAGTTGTCCTACCATACGCACTGGGCTCCAAAAAGCCTGCTCATGCACCAGGGACAGATCCCCATCCCATTGCCTAGGGGCCCCCTAACCAGTTCAAGGTTAAAAACTGTCTCCCCTATCCAGAGGGCCTAGTCCAGTCCCATGGGGGCTCCACAGCTATTGGTCCACAGTTCATATGTTTCCACTAGTCTCGCTGACTATCTCTGTACATTTTCCCATCATGATCTCTGTGTCCCTTGCTCATAGAATCCCTCCTCTCTCTCATCGATTGGACTCCGGGAGCTTGGCCTGGCATCCAGCCTTAGATCTCTGCATCTGCTTCCATCAGTTACTGGATGAAGACTCTATGATGAGAGTTAGGGTATTATTTAATTAATCATTAATCTGATTACCAGAGAAGGCCAGTTCAAGTACCCTCTCAACTACTGATAGCAGTCTAAGGTGGGATCATCCTTGTGGATTTGTGGGAACTTTCCTAGCACCCTGTTTCTCCCTATGTATTCCCATATGTCTTCATTTATCATGGTATCTCTTTCCCTGTTTTCCCACTCTGTCCCTATTCTAGCTCAAACCTTCTGTTCCCTTATGTTCTCATCCCCCATCACTTGCCCTCCATTACCCCTCCCCTCACCCCCAGTTTGCTCATGTAGATTTCATCTATTTCTCTTTTGCTTGGGAATTTATGCATCCCTCTTAGGGTCCTCCTTGTTGCTAGATTATCTGGAGCTATGGGTTGCAGTCTGGTTATCCTTTGCTTTACATCTAGTATCCACTTACTAGTGAGTTCATATCGTTTTTTTCCTTCTGAGTCTGGGTTACCTCACTCAGGATGATGTTTTCTAGTTCTATCCATTTGCCTACAAATTTCATGATATTTTTTTTAACTGATGAGCAGTACTCCATTGTGCCACATATTCTTTATCCATTCTTCAGTTGAGGGGCATCTAGGTTGTTTCCAGTTTCTAGCTATTATGAATAATGCAGCTATTGAACATAGTTGAGCATGTGTCTTTGTGGTATAATTGAGCATTCCTTGGGTATATGCCCAAGAGTGGTATAGCTGGATCTTGAGGTAGATTGATTTCCAATTTTTTGAGAAACCACCATACTGATTTCCAAAGTGACTGTACAAGTTTGCACTCCCACCAAGAGTGGAGGAGTGTTCCCTTTGCTCGGCATCCTCTCCAACATAAGCTGTTATCAGTGTTTTTGATCTTAGCCATTCTTACAGGTGTAAGATGGTATCTCAGAGTCATTTTGATTTGCATTTCCCTGATGACTAAGAAAATTTGAGCAATTCCTTAAATGTCTTTCAGCCATTTGAGATTCTTCTGTTCAGAATTCTCTGTTTGGCTCTGTAGCCCATTTTTTAAATTGGATTGTTCAGTATTTTGATGTCTAGTTTCTTGAATTCTTTCTTTATTTTGGAGATCAGCCCTATGTTAGATGTCGGGTTGATGAAGATCTTTTCCCATTTTGTAGGCTGTTGTCTTGTCTTATTGACAGTGTCTTTTGCCTTACAAAAGCTCCTTAGATTCAGGAGGTACCATTTATTAATTTTTGCTTTCAGTGTCTGTGCTATTGGTGTTATATTTAGGAAGTGTCTTCTGTACCAATGTGTTCAATACTACTACTCCTTACTTTCTCTTCTATCAAGTTCATTGTAACTGGATTTATATTGAGGTCTTTGATCCACTTGGTCTTGAGTTTTGTGCATGGCAACAGATATGAATCTATTTACAGTCTTCTACATGTTGACATCCAGTTATGCCAGCACCATTTGTTGAAGATACTTTCTTTTTTCCATGGTACAGTTTTGGCTTCTTTGTCAAAAATCAGGTGTTCATAGGTGTGTGGATTAATGTCAGGGTCTTCAATTCAATTCCATTGGTCCACATGTCGGGTTTTATACCAGTTCTGATCTGTTTTTATTACTATAGCTCTATAGTAGACCTTGAGGTCAGGGATTGTGATGCCTTTTTGAGATTTATTTTATTATTTTAAATTATGATTATGTATGTGCCTGTGTATAGACACATGTACATGAATGATGGTACCTGCAGAGGTCAGAAAAGGACCTCAGATCTGTAGGATAAAAGGGCCAAGAAAAGAACACCCTGACCCCAACTTGACACCAAGATCAGGGCCAAGGAAAGAACTCCCTAACCTTGACTTGACCTTGAGACCAGGGCCAAGGAATGAACACCTTGAACCTGACTTGACTGCAAGCCTAAGACTAGGGCCAAGAAAAGAACATCCTGCCCCTCATATGACCTTGAGGAAAGAACACCCTGTTAATGACCTGAACCTAAGCCTGAAACCAAAGCCAAGAAAAATAAAGCATTCCACCAATCGCTGAGTAAGAAATCCCACCAATCACTGAGCTTCAAGATTAGGCCCCAGAATCCTACCAATCCCTATGTTTGCCCCATGATCGGGCTACATAATGCCTCTAATACAAAGGTACCCTGGAAAGTCCTAACCCCTCCCCAAGGAACTCTATACAAACTCTGTGTTCTACAAAGTTCTATGCTGCTTCTCACTGGAGCAGAGGCAGTCACTCTCCTGGCTTTTTCCCTCCCAATAAATCTGGGCTGTGAGGTTTGTTGTGTAGTGTGACTTTGTGGTACTCTTGGATCCCGACTGCCAGAATTACTTTCCTTTCAGAGCTGTAATACTTGCATTAGGGAAACTTCCTCCACAATCCTGCAAGAGTTGATATGTAACACTCACAAGATCCCTTCAAGCTGGAGTTGTAGGCCCTTTTAAAGTTCCTGATGGGATGGTGGGAACAGAGCTCAAATCCTCTGGAAGAGTAGCATATGCTTTCAATTGTTGTGCCCAGATCACGACCCCCAGAGAGACCACCAAAGAGGAGCATGCTGGAATGCAAAAGCAAGGTTTTATTCTGGATATACAAGCCTAAGCAGGGACTTTGTCCAACAGATTCAACACAGTGGAGGCTGGAGGAAGTGCCCGCCTGTCTGCAAGCTCAGTTTTTAAAGGCAAAAGCCACAAAGTTACATCATTTATGGGTGTTAGTATGGGTACAATTCTGATTGGTTCGCTTCTAGGGGCTTTCTAGAAATCATGGCTTAATCTTACTTCTAAGGGGGTGGTTGCCTGCCACCATTTCTCATTGGCTGCCTTCAGGTGGGAACATTTCTGTGGTCAGTTACCCTGGAAACCAGGGAGAGGACATTCCATAGTCTGGCAGTCATTACCTCCTGACTACCTTGTGACTCTGTACTTTACACTTCCTGGTTTATGGAATCTGAACTGACTGGTTTTAGTAACTCATTGCCTGTACCTAAAAGGAGATATCTCAGGCCTTAGTTTTAGGGTGAAAGCATTTTGGTCTTATTTCTAAGATGGCTCATTTTGGTCTCACATTCCCCCCTTCTCATGTGCCTAATGAAACCCAATCATGGGTTTTGGGCAGTTATCTCCTAAGTATCCCTCTCTAATAATGGTCATGTATAATTAGCCATCTTGTCTCTATGCCAGGGAGTTTCCTTTTGACCCAGCACTTCAGCCTTTTCTGAACAGGGAATATGGGACAGCATATTCTCTTCTGGAACTGCTTCGAGCTGGCATTGGGGTGCCATTGTCAGGGCCCCCAAAAGATTGAAAAGCTAGTCAAAGACTGGGCAAGGGGGCAATTGTCAGAAGTGTGTGGCTCTCTGCCCCTGTAAAGACAAGGAACAATCACGTTGGCTGGGCTGGTTCACATCAGCTTTTAGCAAGTCTGAATCTCACAGTCATCTGGTGCAGTGTAGTCAGCAGCTGAAGCTTGGAGGTGACTGCCAGCCAAGTGGAAATCTGTTGAGACAAATTTAAACTAGGAACAGAAGTTAAAATTTATGAATTTATTTGGAACCCTAAGGTCCATACCCTTAGTAATGGGAAAAGCAGTAGTCCCAAGACCAGGAGAGGGGAAAAATACCATCTTTAGGAATACTTATCTGGGGTCCTTTCAACCTTTGTGAAGTGGGTCTAGGTTTTTATGACAATTTTGATCCTTTGAGGCCCACTTACAAAATGACATAAAAGTTTTAGATACATTAGTATTACCAATCTGTCTGTAAAACAGCAGAAGTGGACTCATACTTTTGAGTCCCAACAAGAACTACAGATTTGGATTAAAAGCTTGTACATTTTCTTTCTGTCCAGAAAGCCAGGTATAAATTGGACAGAGATCTTTGACCTGATGAGAAGCACTTTTAGGTTTACATTTAAATATATTTAGATGACATCTAAAATAAATCTAAAATGTTGAGCTTGTGACTAAACAGTAAGTAGTCATTGCTCTACCAGCTTATCAGGACTCTTAAATGTTAAGCTCTGAACCATTTTATCATAGAACAGGAGAGTAATCTGAAACATATCTTATCCTAAATCATTTTTTGACTCATATCTGAACCTTTATGACTTACTTAAACTTTTATATCTTAGAACATTTTTCTAAAAGTGAGCTAACAAGCTAGCTATAGCCTTGCAGAAGGATCTGGTTTGTCTGATGCTGCCATGCTGACAAAGTTAGAGCTAGCCTAGCCATCAGTACTATCAGAAATCTGAGAAGGATAAACTATATCTGAGTGCAGACCAAGAAGCTACCAATCCTATAAATTACAGGGAACAATCCCTACTCAGGTCTCCATAGTGTTGGGGGCACCAGTCAGAACAGCATCAATCTTCTTCCACCATCAGGCCCATTACGATCCTGTTTCCTGACTTCAGCACCAGCGGCTCTGTCACAAGCTTCCCATTGAAATAGGTCTCAGCTCCTTCACAATGCTCCAATGTGACCATCACTTCTCCATCAAGCTGGGGGATGCTTCGGAAGAGACAGTGTTGCTCCCAGATGAACTGTCCAGTCAACCTGACCAACCCTGGTAACACCATCTTTGATGTGGTAGAGAAGACATTCAGACATCAAGGGGTCCTCATTCAGATTTACCAGGTGGGGAGTCTCTCTCTTTATTTTATTTTTTTTTTTTTTGGAGAGAAGACACACACAGTACCACCATCGTCTCAGAAAGCCACACCCATCTCAGCCAGCAATGCTTTCTCAGGGCTTCTGTCTTACATAGCTTTTCCTCCCAAGTCTCATTCAGCTTGGCAATAATCTTTTCTGTCTCCTGCAGCCTCTCCATGGCCCCCTCAGTTCCAATCTGGGGCTCAGCACTGGGGGAGAAGGAGGGCTCCTGTGGTGGTATTGTGTTCTCCAAAATATTGTGTACCTTAATAAACTTATCTGGGGTCAGAGAACAGAAAAGCCACAAGATACTTAGGCTAGAAAATGTTAGCACACGCCTTTAATCCTAGCATTCCAGAGACAGAAATCCCTCTGGATCTCTGTGAGTTCAAGGCCGCATTAGAAACAGTCAGGCATGGTGACTCACACCTTTAATCCCAGAGAGCAACCTTTAGTCCCAGGGAGTAGTGGTAGAAAGCAGAAAGGTTTATAAGGCATGAGGACCAGAAACTAAAAGCATTTGGCTGGTTAAGAATTTGGCTGGTTAAGCTTTCAGGCTTTGGAGCAACACAGTTCAGCTGAGATTCATTCTGGATGAGGACTCGGAGGCTTCCAGTCTGAGGAAACAGGACCAGCTGAGGAATAGGCAAGGTGAGATAGCTGTGGCTTGTTCTGTCTCTCTGACCATCTAGCATTTCACCCCAACAACTGGCCCCGGGTTTGATTTTATTAATAAGACTCTCTAAGATTCTTGCTACAAGCTCCAGCTCCCCATTGTGTGGAGGAGGAGATGAGGTTGAAGCTGGGGTGGGAGGAGATGATGCAGCTGACAGAGCACCTCCAGGACTGCCCTCCTTTACCTTCAGACCTCCTAGAGCAGAGACTGAGAGTCCCTGAGCCATCAGCAGCTTCTGCAAATGTGCCACCTCCTCCTGCAGTTCTCGGGTAAGCCAGGCATTGGGGCATCTCGCCCTGTGGTCAGTGTAGCCATAATCCAGGCAGAGACGTTGTGGTGCCTCGTACGTAATCTTCTTTGGAGACCTTGGGTCATTGCTAGGATCTGGAAGCCTGTCTGATATAGATTAACATTTAAATGCCATATTCTGCAGATCTCTGAAGTATGAGGGCTGTCCAGGTATATCTGAATAGACAAACTTTGTTTCTAGTTACTTGTTTCAAGCTCAACCCTGAAAATATGTGTAAGGTACTGAGTAAATGAGTAAACTTATCCTTGTAATATTACATCAGTACTTACTTACCCAGACTACAATTAAAAAAAAACTTGATTACTTATGAATGACTGTTTATGTTCTCTAACAGTCTACAATAAGTAGCCTAAAAAACAATGCTTTTAAGTTGAAGCTCTTCTAGCATCAAATGCAGGTTCAGTAAAGAAACCAAAACAAAATATCAATATAAAACATATATATGTATCACTTTATGCAAATAACTTAAGCTCAACAAACTTAGGAAATACAAGGAGGCTAGACAACATTCTTAAGCCCGAATGTACCTTGGGTAAGGAGAAACATGTTTAAGTCATTGATTTTTAACTATAAAAACTCTCAAATGTCTTCTGTAATAGCAACAATAAAGTATTTTCTTTTACTTTAAGGGGGAGAAAACATGGCATCATCACAATCTGTATAAAGTAAAACCAAGCTCCAAAGTGTAAACAATCCCAAAGTTTAATATCTGGGATTTATTTATAATCTTTCTGGTTCTTTTACTTAGAGGCTTGGATGATTTCTTTGACCCTACCCATGGCAGCACATATATAGCCTGCCTGCTCCATTTTATCATGGCTGGTGCTTCCGGTGATCATCACCTGGCACTTGCATTTTTCAAAACTGCTAAGGTCCACCACTGCAACTAGACTCTTTTTGGAACTCTACTCCTGCCATACATTTGCAAACCTCAGCTGTTCTCTATGGTCATTTTATTACATGGGTAAATCTTAAATTACAAAGTTTAGCTACCAGAGCAAGGTATATTCCTGTGTATAAAAACATTGATATGTAGCTTTAATATTTATCAAATACCTTATTTATTAAACATATGTTGCCATCTATTTAAATTCTCTAGAAACTTGCTGTTGAAGACTTGGTAAAGATATAAACACTTAGGTGTTAACCTGAGTAGATCTTTATAACCTTTGTAAAAGATGGCTGCCAGCCACATGGCTGTCCATGAGGTCACCAGCCAAGATGGAGGAAGCGACGTGGTTGCTGTTTAAAACACATTTTCTAAACAATAATTACTTGCACACATACACACAGTTGGATCCAAGTTACACACATACATACGTACAATTAAAGCTTGCTTACATTTTCAAGTCACATACCTGTCCATATACATATATACATAAGCACTTTGCAGAATCATTAGTCATTTTTAAGATGAAAACCAAACAGAATTAACTTTCAAATTCAGTATTTGCAGGTATAAGAAACCATAACAAACAGTTTACATCACATCCCCTCTGACCTTCTACCACCTTCCATGTACACTCAGTCCATTCCTTTGATCCCTCAGACATTTACTCTAGACAAATTCTGCTTTTTCTTTTAAAACAGAAACTCTTACCAAAGTCTTTCTTGTGATTTCCCTCAGTAACCCAGAATATATTGTAAAGTTGCAATATTTTAAATAAGAACAGAAATACATGTATATACCATAACAAGAATAACTCTAAATTTGCATCAGCACTGTACCACAGACAAGAAACTGTTGGTTAGCCTTATAACATAACCACAGTACCTTATCAATCATAGGCAGTGACATTCCATTCTTGGAGCCAGACCTTGATCAGGTTTTAGCCCAAGGGCATGTCTTGGGAGCCCTACCCAACAGCATGGAAGAGGAAGAGAACAGGAAGGCGTGCACCATGGGGACAAAAGATTGCTGTTAACCTCAAGTTATGAGTACGTTTTCAAGTTTTCAAGTACATGAGTACGGCAGACTGAAAGTGGCTCCATGTCCTGGCTGGGCCCACAGACTTGTGACCCTGGAGGGACAGTTCGTTCTCCACCAGCCCCCACACTCTGATCTCCTCGAGGCTCCCGCTGGCTCCCACCAGCTCTGCCCAGTGTCCACACTGGAGCCCAGCCAGAACCTGCCAGCCATATCTGGGCCCCACAGTGCTCACAGCCTGCCCTAGCACATAGCCATGCCTAGTTCCCATGCAGCCAAGCCACTACTCCACAGCTAGAAATTTCAGGTATGCTCTTAAGTCACTAGTATGAAATTTATCCAAATTCTTCATGAAGGCACTTAGTACTATAAAATTTCCTCTTAACACCACTTTTATCATGTAGCATATGTTTGGGTATGTTGTACATTCATTTTCATTTAATTCTAGGAAGTCTTTAATTTCTTTTTTTAAATTTTTTCCTTGAACCAGTGGTAATTCAGTAGAGAACTGTTCAGTTTCCTTGAGTTTTCAGGCTTTCTGTTTTTTCCATTGTTGTTGAAATCTAGCTTTGAACCATCATGGTCTGATAAGATACGGAGGGTTATTTAATTTTTTTTGTATCTGTTGAGATTTGTTTTGTGGCTGAGTATATGGTCAGTTTCGGAGAAGGTTCCATGAGGTGCAAAGAAGAATGTGTATTGTTTTGTGTCTGGGTGAAATGTTCTGTTAGGTCCATTTAAGTCTGTTTGTTCTGTTGTTTCTCTTTAGTTTCTGTCTGGATCACCTGTACATTGGGGAGACTAGGGTATTGAAGTCTCCCACCATTATTGCATTGGATTCGATATGTGATTTAAGCTTTAGTAATGTATTTTTTATGCACATGGTTGCCCTTACATGTAAGGCATACATGTCAGGAATTGAGACATCATCTTAGTGGATTTTTCCATTGATGAGTATGAAATGCCCATCTCCATCTCTTTTGATTAATTTTGATTTGAAGTCATTTCCTTAGAAATTAGGATAGCTATACCAACTTTCTTCTTAGGTGTGTTTGATTGTAGCCCAGGAGAAGTGGTTGACAATTCTTGATTTTAACTCAACTTGGATTTTTATTTACATATTTTCAAACTATGTTGATGGCATATAGACTTCCTAATTGTTACATATTTTATGTTATTTATTCTTTATTTTTCATTATTCTTCCTCTCTATCACTATTAGTAGAGTTTACTTTGCTTTGTCTTTTGTCTTTACAATAGTATAATAGCAATCATTCATTACATAAATTTCTACTATTTTCTTCCTTTCTTTAATAATTCTAGGAATGAAACTTGGTCACTTACATATGCAAGGCAAATATTCTACCACCAAACAACACTCTTAACACATTCTAAATAACTTTTGTATCATAAATTTAATATGTTGTTCAGTTTTTGTCCTAAGAGGATGTAGTTTAAATGACAAATGCGCCCAATAATCTCAGGCATTTGAAAACTTGGTGCACAATTGGTGATACTGTTTGGAGAACTTTAGATAGTGCAGCCAGGTTGGGGGAAGTATATACCTGGAGACAGTCTTTGATATTATATGAATTTACCCTCCATCCAGTTAAATAAAACAAATTGATCACAATAGTAGTACACATATAAATATTTTAGAAAGGATTACATTGTGTTTATGTGGTAAAGTATATCACAAGGCTATAACTTAGATTATCTTTCTTAGTTTTAACATTTTAAGTTAAAGAAATATGTCTGTAATTTCTAGGAAGAATAATTCCTGTTATAGTGTGCATCTAGCAGAAAGTGAATTTCTCAATAAAATGATGAAAAAGAGTGTCAGGATGTAATGTCCATTCTGGGATGTAAATCACATCCAAATTGGTGTCTTCAATTATATAGAGTAGGAGCAAAAGATTTATTTCTACTTCATTGCTGTTAGACTGAGAATCTAAAAGATGCATTTATTTTGGGCTCATATCTCAAATCCTACAGGAAGTCAAACTTGTTCGTGTATGTTTTAAATGTCAAGAAATTTTTGCTCTTGAATCTCTATAACTTATCCACAAATTGTACATTATAATGGGAAGGCCAAATGTAGATAATGAAGTAAAGATTCACTTTGCTCATTGATACTTGGCATTGGGGCGTCATGGAATGTATCTCTTCCAGTTAGTTGTCTTTATATTTCTACTCAACACTTGCCAAATAATTTCAGTCACAGTGGAGTCAGCATGAATGTGAAAATGTGGAACTGAAGAAACATATGCTTGGAAGAGAAAGAAATTAAATTTAGTACCAAGTTGATGCTTGCATTCACTCTAAATTTAGGATGGAGTGGTGAGATTTTAAAATGAAGAGAGTTAGTTTTATTAAATTAGGATGTAATTTCTGTTATACTTAAATGTTTAAATTATTAAATTGTTATATAGTTAGATTTATTAATAAGTCATGATATTTATAATACTCAATTATATATCTGTATATTTCAGCATACCTTATTTATAATATAAATTATTTTATTTTAAAATGTACTTTTATAAGTTCAACTATATTATTCCCAAAGACTATAAAAATTGGCAGTGTAGCAACATGAGAGAAATATATTGCGAATGATATTGAGTCTTTGTCAACAACAGAGCAGAGTATTTCTGAGACAAACTAGAATAACAAATTTCATAACTGAGTATTATATAATTAGAGTTTCTGAAAACAATTAGTCATTTGCATAATGGATGATTCTTGGTAATTTGTGATACTGCTCCAAATACTACCTAAATACAGCTTCATATACACATATATTGTCTACCTGTGCTTTTCCCTTCCTGTGCTGAAGGCCTATTGTTTCTTAAAGTCAAAATATTTCAATTCCATACATCACATGAATTACCTATAAATTAAAATAATCACCAATATTTATGAGTGATCTTAATTCAAGTGATCTTATCTCCATAGATATTACTTGAAATGCTAAGATTCAACTTGACTTTGTTTTTTCATTTTGGAAAATCCCGGCCACATATTTCAAATTCCACATAATCAATTCATTCCCAAAATTTATTGAATAACTCTAAAATGTTAAGCATTGATTTATGTAAAACCAAAATAGTTCTTAAGATGGTTTGAAGTTTAGTAGGAAAGGAAAAAACTTTTAAATGAATAAACTATGTACACTATTTTATGTTAAATATATCCTCAGAATAAATCAAAGCAAAGAAGAGAAGCCAAAATATTGATTGTGTTATTTGAAACTGCCTCTCCTTGAAAAGTCTGCCCATGCAGATGATACTTTGGTAAAGTCTTGAAAGAAGACAAGGTAGTTATGCAGTAAAATTTTAAGCAGCTGAAACAGACATCCTTCTTGTAATGCCATGACTGGGCCTCATCACATTACAAGGTGATGCATGTGAAGAGAAAGTAATGGAAAATGATACTGGCCAGTCCACATATCAGAGCTTGTATTTTAAGTAAGGCTTGATTGAGCTTTGAAGGAATTATATTAACTTGATAGTAGTATCTTAGTTAATAGAGTAACTTTGTCCTTTGCCCACCTACAAGGAATGTAATGAAAAATATATTTAAGATAGCATTCATATCTATCAGAATTTGAATCTATGAGATAACAATGGTAGTCACAAATATTTTTATCAATTATACACACAAAATTAAATGAAAAATTTTAATATTACTAAAATTGTTATTTCTATTTCTTAGAACAAAGATTTGTTTGGTTCTAAACATCTGATGCATTTAAAAATTTATCAAGATAGGAGCACATTTTAAATGACATACTTAAATAAGCTGGTGGATCTTAGGTTTAAGTTATTAATTTTATATTATATTCAATGTCATTACAAAATATAAATTCACTTGTTAATATTTGATGTCTAGTAGAAGCATTCATTATGCTCCTATTATAGGGTAACTCCATTTTAAATTTCTATGTGTCTATGCCTGTGTGTGTATTTTCTCTGTGTTGTCTTTGAAAACATTATATACTTAAAAATATTTGAAGTTATAATATAATTACATCATTTCTACTTCCCTTTCTTCCTTCCAAATACTCCCATATACCTCTTCCTACTCTCTTTCATATTCATGGCCTCTACTTTCAGTAATTGTTGCTGTGTGTGTGTGTGTGTGCATGTACATATATATATATATATATATACCTAAGTATAACATGCTTAAACTGTATAATGTTAGTAGTATATATGTTTTTAGAGCTGGCCATTGGCACTGGACAACCATTTGAAGTTTTCCTTGTAGAGGACTTTTACCTCCTTGGTTAGATTTATTCCAAGATATTGTATTATCTTTGTTGCTATTATAAATGGATGTGTGCCCATGATCTCTTTCTCAGTGTGTTTGCTGTTGGTATATATAAAGGCTATGCTTATTTATTTATTTATCTATTTTTTTAAAGTTTTTTTTTCATTTTACATGCTACTCCCAGTTCCCCCTCCCTCCCCTTCTCCTATTCCCCACCTCTACCATCTCACTTCCCATTCACTCCCTAGAGAGGGTAAGGCCTCCCTTGGGGAGTCAACAAAGTCTGGCATACTAAATTGAGGCAGGACCAAAGCCCCTCCCCTCTGTGTCAAGGCTGAGCAAGGTATCCCATCATAGGGTGTGTGTCCCAAAAGAGGCTAATGACTTTTATAAGTTAATATTATGCCCTGGCGCTTTGCTGAAAGTGTTGATTGTTTCTGGAAAATTTCTGGTAAAATACTTGAGAATGGTTTCACATAATATCAGATCATTTGCAAAATAGAGAAGTTTGACTGTTGTCCCGTTTTATAGCTCTTTAATTTCTTTTTTTAAAATTGCTCCAACTAGTGCTTCATGAACCTTATTGAAATGAGTAAGGAGAGTGGACAGCTCTGTCTCATTCCTCATTTCAGTGGGATTACTCTGTTCAAGATAATGCTGGCTGTGAGTTTGTCATATATAGCTGTTCCTACCAGTTCTACGTTCTCAAAGACATTTCTGAAAATTCACACTTTTTGTTTTTTGTGTTTAGCACTGTGTTATTTGCCCGAAGAATTGATCCCTTAATCAGAATGGCCTACCTTTCTCTGTCTCTTCTGATTAGCTTTACCTTGAAGCCATGCATTAGTATGAAATGCTTGCTTCCTTCTTGATGACATTTGTTTGGAATTTTTTGTTCATGCTTTTACTTTAAAGAAATGCTTCTCTTTAAAGCTGAGTTTTTCATAAATAACAGATAGATGGATTTAGTTTCTTAATCCTTTCAGATCTCCTATCTCTTTTGTTCAAAAAGTTGAGGTCATTAATATTTAGCCTTACACTGAAAAGTGTGTGTGGAATGTAGTTGCCTTGTTGTGTTTGCTGGTTTGTGTTCTTTGCTGTGCTTTATTTTTTATTAAATTATATATTCATTTCTTGTTTTTCTAAAGTCTTTTGGGTGTGTTTATTTGGTTTTGTACTTTGAATTATCACTTCTTATATTCTGTTCAGCATTCTTTTGTTGTTGTTGGATATGTATTATTTTAGATTATTTGGATTACAGAAAGTTTTTCTTTCTCCTACAATGGTAGATGGTTTTGCTGGGTACAGTAGTTTGGAAGTCAAAGACTTTTACAACTTGAAGTATATTGATTGCTCCATACTTTCTGGTTTTCAGAGTTTCTGTTGAGAAACTATTTGTTATTCTGGTGGGTTTTCCTTTATATGTGACTTGTGAGTTTCCCTAGCAGCTGTCAATATTTTTCTTTTGTCTGTATAATTAGTATTTTCTTTATGATATATGGAAGTTTTTTTTCTACGATATTGATAAAAATATGGTCTATGCCACCGATCTGAAATTCTTTTCATTCCTCTAGGCCTATATCTCAAAGGTTTGTTCTTTTGATGGTGTACCACAATTCTTGATTGTTTCTATACTCTGATTTTTAACTTAAAATGTCTTTGCTTACTTTGTTTAGATCATCTTCTCCTATGTGCTGGAGTTCTGTTATTCCATCTTCTCCTTGATTAATTCTACAGGTAAAGATTTCAACTGAGTTTTATAATTGAGATATTGCATTTTAAATTCCTTATTAATTCCAATCTAGATTCTCTTCAATCTTTCTGTCTCTTGATTAAATTCAATTTTTGAATAGTGAATTGTATTTGTCATTTCATTCAAGTGTGTATTTGTGTTTTCTTTACTGAAGCATTTATTATTATCTTCTTGAAATTCAATGAAGTGTTCAGTCATGTCTTCTTTAAATTCCTTGATGAATTTTATAATTTTTCTCTTCTGTGTTCTGAGGTCTATGTAGGTAGTTCTTCTCAGAGAACACTTTGATAGGAGTAGTGGGTTTGATGGGAGAAACGCACTTTTGGCCATTTATGCTGTTTTTGTTTTTGTGATTTGACTTTGGCAAGTGGACTTCTTTCTTCACTTATGTATCTACTATGATAATCTTGCCTTCCTTAGATTGGGCCAATGCAAGAGATATGTAAACTGATTTAGTTCAGGTAAGGTTAGTGATTGAGATGTTTAATTTGAATAGGAAAATATGTCTCCCAAACCACTGGTCTAGAGCTAGGCTAAGCAGAAGTGGTTCACAAATAACAAGGGTTCATGATCACAGATCTGGAACTAGTCTTATGAGTTTGAAGATGGTGGCAGTTTGAGGGAATGTGGGTGAGGGAAGAAATGACTAAACCAGGAAAAGTGACTTGTGCACAAAGAGGGTTTGTGGGCCTTAGGTCAAGAATTAGGATTGTTGTAGACAATGTATGTATTTTTAAAAGAGGCTCCTGCAATAACAATGTTCCATATATAATATGTTATTTGTTTTGGAGTTTTCAGACAATGAGGTCCCCTTTGTTCTTGGTTACTCTCCATAAGTTTACAGAAAGACCCTATAGCTAAAGACAATACATACATGAGTCAGAACACAGAGAAATCAAGTTGGCTAGGATCTTGAAGCTTCATCTCCTTTGGTTAACTTTCTTTTTTTAATTTATGATTTAATTTAATTTTACATATCAGCCACAGATTCCATTGCTCTCCCCCCTCCCGCTGCCCACCCCCCCAGACTCCCCCCCAGCTCACCCCACATTCCCATCTCCTACAAGGCAAAGACTCCCCTGAGGATTGAGTTCAACCTGGTAGATTCAGTCCAGACATGTCCATTCCCCTCCTCCCAGGCTGAGCCAAGTGTCCCTGTATAAGCCCCAGGTTCCAAACAGCCAGCTCATGCACATGTCCCGGTCCCAGTGCCTGGATGCCTCCCAAACAGATTAAGCTAATCAGTTGTCTCACTTATCTAGAGGGCCTGATCCAGCTGGGGGCTCCTCAGCTATTGGTTCATAGTTCATGTGTTTCCATTCGTTTGGCTATTTGTCCCTGTGCTTTTTCCAATCTTGGTCTCAACAATTCTCACTCAAACAAACCCTCCTCTTTCTCGCCAACTGGACTCCTGGAGCTCCACCTGGGGCCTGGCAATGGATCTCTGCATCTGGTTCCCTCAGTCATTGGATGAGGTTTCTAGCACGACATTTAGGGTGTTTGGCCATCCCATCACCATAGTAGGTCACTTCGGGCTGTCTCTACGATTGCCACCAGTCTATTGTGGGGTATCTTTGTGAATTTCTGTGGACTTCTCTAGCACTTTGCTTCTTGCTATTCTCATGTGATCTTCATTTACCATGGGCTCCTACTCCTTGTTCTCCCTCTCTGTTGTTGATCCAGCTGGGATCTCCCACTCAACTAAGCTCTCTTTCCCTCAACCCTTGCCCTTCATTACCCCACTCATGTCCAGGTTGTTCAAGTAGGTCTCATACATTTCTCTGTCATTGGGCGATCCCTGTGTCTTTCTTGGGGTCCTGTTTTCTAGGTATCCTCCCTGGTGATGTGAGTAGCAGTCCAGTCATCCTTGTTCCACATCTAGTATCCTCCTATGAGTGAGTACATACCATGTTTGTCTTTCTGAGTCTGGGTTACCTCACTCAGGATGATTTTTTCTAGATCCATCCATTTGCCTGCAAACCTCATGATGTCATTGTTTTTCTCTGCTGGTATTTATCCATTCCTCAGTTGAAGGGCATCTAGGTTGATTCCATGTTCTGGCTATTACAAACAATGCTGCTGTGAACATAGCTGAGCAAGTGCCCTTATGGTATGATTGACCATTCCTTGGGTATATGCCCAAGAGTGGTATAGCTGGGTCTTGGGGGAGATTGATTCCCAATTTTCTAAGAAAGCGCCATATTGATTTCCAAAGTGGTTGTACAAGCTTGCAATCCCACCAGGAGTGGAGGAGAGTTCCCCTAGCTCCACATCCTCTCCAGCATAAGGTGTCTTCAGTGTTTTTGATCTTAGCCATTCTGATAGGTGTAAGGTGGTATCTCAGAGTCGTTTTGATTTGCATTTCCCTGATGATTAGGGATGTTGAGCAATTCTTTAGATGTCTTTCAGCCATTTGAGCTTCCTCTGTTGAGAATTCTCTGTTTAGTTCTATAGCCCATTTCTTAATTGGACTGTTGAGCATTTTGATGTCTAATTTCTTCAGTTCTTTATATATTCTAGATATCAATCCTCTGTCAGATGTGGGGTTGGTGAGGACTTTTTCCCATTCTGTAGGTTATCGCTTTGCCTTGTTGACTGTATCCTTTGCTCTACAAAAGCTTCTCAGTTTCAAGAGGTCCCATTGATTGATGTTTCTCTCAGTGTCTGTGCTACTGGTGTTCTATTTAGGAAGTGATCCCCTATGCCGATGCATTCAAGACTACTTCCTAATTTCTCTTCTAGCAGATTCAGAGAACCTGGATTTATGTTGAGGTCTTTGATCCACTTGGACTTAAGTTTTGTGCACGGTGATAGATATGGATCTATTTGCAGCCATCTACACATTGATATCCAGTTGTGCCAGCACCATTTTTTGAAGATGCTTTCTTTTTTCCATTGTGCACTTTTGGCTTCTTTGTCAAAAATTATATGTTCATAGGTGTGAGGATTAGTGTCAGGGTCTTCCATTTGATTTCATTGGTCCACATGTCAGTTTTTATTGCCAGTACCAAGCTGTTTTTATTACTGTAGCTCTATAGTAGAGCTTGAGGTCAGGGATCGTGATGCCTCCAGAGGTTGTTTTATTGTACAGGATTCTTTTGGCTATCCTGGGTTTTTTGTTTTTCCATATGAAGTTGAGTATTATTCTTTCCAGGTCTGTGAAGAATTGTGTTGGTATTTTGATGGGGATTGCATTGAATCTGTAGATTGCTTTTGGTAAGATTGCCATTTTCCTATGTTAATCCTGCCTATCCATGAGCATGGGAGATCTTTCTATTTTTTGACATCTTCTTCAATTTCTTTTTTCAGGGACTTAAAGTTCTTGTCATATAGGTCCTTCACTTGCTTGGTTAGTGTTACCCCAAGGTATTTTATATGATTTGTGGCTATTGTAATGGGTGATGTATCTCTGATTTCCTTTTCAGCCTGTTTGTCAATTGTATATAGGAGGGCTGCTGATTTTTTTGAGTTGATCTTGTATCCTGCTATGTTGCTGAAGGTGTTTATAAGCTGTATCAGTTCCTTGGTGGAATCTTTGGGGTCACTCAAGTATACTATCATGTCATCTGCAAATAGGGAAAGCTTGACATCTTCCTTTCCCGTTTGTATCCCCTTAATCTCCTTATTTTGTCTTATTGCTCTGGCTAGAACTTCAAGTACTATATTGAATAAATATGGGGAGAGCAGACAGCCTTGCCTCATTCCTGATTTTGGTGGAACTGCTTTGGGTTTCTCTCCATTTAATTTGATGTTGGCTTTTGGCTTGCTGTAAATTGCCTTTATTATGTTTAAGTAAGTTCCCTGTATTCCTGATCGCTCCAAGACCATTGTCATGAAGGGGTGCTGGATTTTGTCAAATGCCTTGTCTGTATCTAGTGAGATGATCATGTGGTTTTTTCCTTTGAGTTTGTTTATATGGTGTATTACATTGACAGACTTTCGTATGTTGAACCACCCTTGCATCCCTGGGATGAAGCCTACTTGATCATGGTGGATCATTGTTTTGATGTGTTCTTGGAGTCTGTTTGCCAGTATTTTATTGAGTATTTTTGCATCAATGTTCAGGAGGGAGATTGGTCTGTAGTTCTCTTTCTTTGTTGCATCTTTGTTTGGTTTAGGAATCAGGGTAATTGTAGCCTCATAGAAGGAGTTTGGTAATGTTCCTTCTGTTTCTATTGTGTGGAACAATTTAAAGAGTATTGGTATTAACTCTTCTTTGAAGATCTGGTAGAATTCTGCACTGAAACCATCTGGTCCTGGGCTTTTTTTGCTTGGGAGACTTTTAATGACTGATTCTATTTCCTTAGGGGTTATTGGACTATTTAAATAGTTTATCTGGTCTTGATTTAACTTAGGTATATGGTACCTATCCAGAAAATTATCCATTTCTTTTAGATTTTCTAGTTTTGGGGAGTAGAGGTTTTTGAAGTATGACCTGATGATTCTCTGGATTTCCTCATTGTCTGTTGTGATGTCCCCCTTTTCATTTCTGATTTTGTTAATTTGCATGCTCTCTCTCTCTCCGTCTTTTGGTTAGTTTGGATAAGGGCTTGTCAATCTTGTTGATTTTCTCAAAGAACCAACTCTTTGTTTCATTAATTTTTTGTATTGTTCTCTTTGTTTCTATTTTATTGATTTCAGCTCTCACTTTGATAATTTCCTGGCGTCTATTCTTCCTGGGAGACTTTCCTTCTTCTTCTTCTAGAGCTTTCAGGTGTGCTGTTAAGTCACTAGTGTGAGATTTCTCCAACTTCTTTGTGTGGGCATTTAGTGCTATGAATTTCTTTCTTAACACTGCTTTCATAGTGTCCCATAAGTTTGGGTATGTGGTGTCTTCATTTTCATTGATCTCTAGGAAGTCTTTAATTCCTTTCTTTATTTCTTCCTTAACCCATTGGTGATTCAGTTGACCATTATTCAGTTTCCATGAGATTGTAGGTTTTCTGTAGTTTTTGTTGTTGTTGAAATCTAACTTTAGACCATGGTGGTCTGATAGAATGCAGGAGGTTATTCCAATTGTTTTTTATCTGTTGAGATTTGCTTTGTGGCCAAGTATGTGGTTGATTTTAGAGAAGGTCCCATGGGGTGCTGAGAAGAAGGTATATTCTTTTTGGTTAGGGTGGAATGTTCTGTAGATAATGATTAAGTCCATTTGATTCATAACATCAGTTAAGTCCTTTATTTCTCTGTTAAGTTTCATTTTGGAAGATCTGTCCAGTGGTGAAAGTGGTGTGTTGAAGTCTCCCACTATTAATGTGTAGGATTTTATATGTGGTTTAAACTTTAGTAATGTTTCCTTTACATATGTGGGTGCCCTTGTGTTTGGGACATAAATGTTCAGAATTGAAACTTCATCTTGGTGGATCTTTCCTGTGATGAGTATGTAATGCGCTTCTTGATCTCTTTTGATTGATTTTAGTTAGAAGTCTCTTTTGCTGGATATTAGGATGGCTACATCCGCTTGCTTCTTAAAACCATTTGATTGGAAAGTCTTTTCCCAGCCTTTTATTCTTAGGTGGTCTCTATCTTTGAATTTGAGATGTGTTTCTTGTATGCAGCAGAAAGATGGGTCCTGCTTTCATATCCATTCTGTAAGCCTGTATCTTTTATAGGTGAATTAAGTCCATTGATATGAAGGGATATTAATGACCAGTGATTGTTCATTCCTGTTATTTTTTGGTGGTAGTGTGTGTGTACTTCTCTTCATTGGGGTTTACTGCTGTGGCTTTATCTGTTGCCTGTGTTTTCGAGGGTATATCTGACTTCCTTAGGTTGGAATTTTCCTTCTAGTGCTTTTTGTAGGGCTGGATTTGTAGATAAGTATTGTTTAAATCTGGCTTTGACTTGGAATGTCTTGTTCTATGATGATTGAAAGTTTTGCTAGGTATATTAGTCTAGGCTGGCATCCGTGGTCTCTTAGTGTCTGCATTACATTTGTCCAGGTCCTTCTGAATTTCAGTGTCTCCATTGAGAAATCGGGTGTTATTCTGATGGGTTTGTCTTTATAAGTCACTTGGCCTTTTTCTTTTGCTGCTCTTAAAATTCTTTTTTTATTCTGTATGGTTAGTTGTTTAATTATTATGTGGCGAGGGGACTTTTTTGGGGGGTCTAGTCTGTTTGGTGTTCTATAGGCTTCTTGTGTCTTCATAGGCATTTCCTTCTTTAAGTTGGGAAAGTTTTCTTGTATGATCTTGTTGAATATATTTTCTGTGCCTTTGAGTTGGTATTCTTCTCCTTCTTCTATCCCTATTATTCATAGGTTTGGTCTTTTCATGGTGTCTCAAATTTCTTGGACATTTTGGGTCATGACTTTGTTGGGTTTAGTGTTTTCTTTGACTGATGAATCTATTTCTTCTACCGTTTCTTCCATGCCAGTGATCCTCTGTTCCATCTCTTGCATTCTGTTGGTTACACTTGCATCTGAAGTTCCTGTTCGTTTACTCAGATTTTCTATTTCCAGCATTCCCTCTGTTCATGTCTTCTTCATTTTTTTTCTATTTCCCTTTTCAGGTCTTGGACTGTTTCCTTCATCTGCTTCATTGCTTTTTCATGATTTTCTTTCAGGGATTTATTGTTTTCTTCTTCTTTATTTGTCCTTTCCTCTAGTTTTTTATTGCATTCTTCCCATTTTTTGTTTCCTTAATTTCATTTTTGATTTCTTCTATATAAGGCTCTAGCCTCTTCATAATGTTATTCATAAGGTTGCTTTCTTCTGCTTCTTCCATTTTGTGATGTTCAGGTCTAGCTGTTGGAGGAGGGCTAGGTTCTGGTGATGTTGTATTGCTCTTCATTTTGCTGTATGTACTTCTGCCTTGACGTCTGCCCATCTCCTTGTGGATTCGTTCTTGGTCTTATCAGCGCTCTTGGTCCAGAGCTGACAGATTCAGGAAGCCTCTCTCTGGTTCAAATGGAAGCTCTCTTGTCCAGATGGGAGGTCCGGGGAGGGATGGGAGCTGGGGGCTGGTCTCTAAGTCTCAAGAAGTGGCTGGGGACTCTCTTGTACAGATGGGAGGTCTGGGGCAGGATGGGAGCTGGGGGCTGGTCTCTAAGTCTCAGAAAGTGGCTGGGGTCTCGGGCGGATGGGCATGGGGGCAGAGCGTGGAGATTGCAGTGTCTGCCAGGGGTCTTGGAGAAGGGAAACCTTCCCAGTGGGGGTTGGGGGAACCTGCCAGATGGCCAGAACCTGGGACCAAGTTGGGCAGGTCTTTCCTGGAATGGCTGGTGCCCAGGGATGGGACCTGGTGAAGTCCTCTCTGGGAATGAGCCCAGGCACTCATCTTTTGTCCAGATGGGAGGTCCGGGGCAGAATCTCTTTTGGTT
Source organism: Peromyscus californicus insignis (assembly GCF_007827085.1). Taxonomy (NCBI): domain Eukaryota; kingdom Metazoa; phylum Chordata; class Mammalia; order Rodentia; family Cricetidae; genus Peromyscus; species Peromyscus californicus. The sequence continues at coordinate 69,533,080 of NW_026294391.1, read as the reverse complement.
AATGTTCATAGTGCTGGAAGGCACTATGTAAGCTACAATAGGAGAAAAATACTCATGAATCACACCAGTAGTGACTGGTGCAATAATGGCTCTATCATGGGAGTAACCAACCACTTTCTGGTTGAACTCAAGTTCTGTTCCACAATATAGAACACATACATGGCATTGTTATATGGGCCAAGTGTGCTACTACTATGTTACTAAATGGGTACAATATTAACCTAACAGCTAATGACATAGTCATATGCAAGGATCAATTCATACTTCAATCCTGGCTTGATACCTTCTGCTTGCACTATATGATGACAACTGGCCAGGGTGCAGAGCATAAGAAAATATAGAACATTCATTCTAAAAATAAATAAGTAAGTAAGTAAATAAGTAAATAAATAAATAAATAAATAAATGCTTCAACCTCTCCCTCAAAGACTCAGGGGTGATTGTGAAAGAGAGACCAAAATGAGTATAAGATCTAGAGGCTGTGGGTGACTGCAAGGAAACATTATCTTCTGAACACAGCAGGGCAAATGCACAGATGACCTCAATAGAGATTGTGACAGTGTGCACTCAAGCTGCCCAAGCCCAAAATAGACCCAATGGAATTGGCCACAAAATTCCCCTTTTCATCATAAAGGTACTGTGGAGATATTGACAACTGTTACCTTGTTTTTTTTTTCCTAAGGAGGGACAGTTTTGTTGTTTTTTTTTTTTTCCCTAAGAGTGTAGTTCTTGTAAGTTGATCATTCTCCAGTTTAAGACTGCATATCAAAGAATATTTGAGCAGCACATATTGGTCTTGAAGGAGTTTTTTTAATGCACAAAATTGGATGAGTAGAGAAGTGGATGTGCATTTGGGAAAAGATGGGAGAAGGAGAGTAAATATGATGAAAACACTCTATAATTCAAAGAACCGATGAAAAATGTCCTAAAAACATAAACATTCACTTTTTTTTAGAACTTACCATTCCATTATAATTAAATTATCTGATCTTCAAAAATAATAATAGTTTTGGGATCGGAGTGGTGGCACATATCTTTATCCCCAGCACTTCAGAACCAGAAGCATCTGGATCTCTATGAGTTTGAGGCCAGCCTAGAGTACATAGTGAGTCCCCAGATAGCCAGAGCTACACAATGAGACTCTTTCTCTAAAAAATTAAATAAATAAAATAAGAACAGTTTTGAACTAAAATTATGACTTGGTGATAGAATACTTGCATAAAAGACAATAGAATTTTGAGACCTTAGGGAGCCCGAGTTTGACCCTCAGCAATAAAATATAAATAAATAAATAAATAAATAAATAAATAAATAAATAAATAAATAAGGTTTTTGCATTTTATCATTATTGAATATTTGACCATAGTTCTTTGCATGACTTATGTTAAAAATATTGCAGGTTATTCTGTATAATTTCCCGTATTTCTCTATCTTTTATTTAATACCTTATTAAAATAAATAAAAATTCATCAACTGCATAGTAATTGACTAACAATTGATTTCTTAATTATTTTTAGTGATATTATTTCTTTACACCTATTTATGGCAGTAATAATTTCATAAGTTTTAACATTTGGGGAAAAAGGAAATGAAATCTCAACTGTCCGAAAGCATACATTTCTGTCCTCCCTACATATGTTCATCTTCTATTTATAGTAAAAGGTTCACTGTGTTTCTCTTTTTACTTACATTCTCTGACAGGTGCTAACAAGTAGTGAAACAGTATGTTTTACATTTAAGTTGAGGTGTAATAAGACACTAAAAATAGTCTTGAATACAGAGATTAAAAACTTAAAATTGTTTTAATATTATTTGTATTATTCACTATGATTACTATTTCTTAGATTTTTAATTTTCCATTCATAACCTTTACCTGATATGCAACTTTGAAAATAAAATCTAGTAGCCATAATATTCAGTAACAAATTAATAGTGATTTCCCTTTTCTGTCAAAAGCTGATAGAAAGATAAATTGGATCAAATGATGGTTAGAAAAAACACAGAAAAATTTATTATGGAACTGACAATTGTTTTTCATTTAAATCAATCTATCAATAGTAAAAAAATGTGTCCATGATTTTAAATATGCTAAAGTATATTCTAGCTTGCTTCTAACACATGAGAATTCCAATATCTAGATAGATACAGAGAGAGAGAGAGAGAGAGAGAGAGAGAGAGAGAGAGAGAGAGAGAGAGAGATGGTCACAACCTCTGAGATTTATAATGGCTATCTTGTTCAGAATGCCTTGTGAATTACAAAGTACAAAATTAAATTAGAATATATAATTCAAATTAGTTATTCCATTCAGGCAGTCTTAAGTACTCTATTGGAAGATTAAATGTGATCTATGCTATTAATTCAATTTAATCATAATTTGGTTCATTTCATTGAATCCCATTTTCTTCTGACACTTAGTTTACATCAATCTACTAACTGTAATTAGCAAGTAAGAACCATAATTATTAAATCAGACTGTTACCCCTAATGCTATGTAATTTATAAAACACAGATTTCTCAGATAAAAGTGATTACTGGAAAACTCAGGTACCAAGTGTATTTTTAATTAAGCTATAGCATTAATTGAATGCATATATGCATTTGTGAATCAGAGTGTCATTTTCTGCAATCCAAATGAAATGTTAACCAAAAAGCAACTTTTGTTATCATTGTTTTGAAAATAAAAGTGAATAACAAAAACATTTGATATTCTAAGCAGGATTTTGATTAACTTACTTTAATTGACATTGGAGATGGCTTTCTCTGTAATTCCCATTCTTAATTTTTAAATTATCTTTCAGATGACACTTACTTCATGAGATAACAATAGGTGTTCATGAAAGCAGATCTCTGTTTTCAAATATGAACTTGAAATCTTATGAGTTAATTAAAGCATTTAATAATATTAAAGTTTGCCAAAAGTTTTGAAAAACTAATTCTTTTGTGTGGATTCATATTTTCCTGCTTATTTATTTATTTGTTTATTTATTTATTTATTCATTAATTTATTCAATTATTTATTCTTTCACATTTCCTTGCTTATTTCTTGTGACTTATCTATTTAATTTTGGTATATAACTTCTAATCTCCTGTAATGTGAATGCTTGTCTTTTACTAGACAATTATTGAAATATAATTGCTAATGTAACAGTATTTAAAGATTGGAAATTTGAGATGATTAAATAAACGCAACTAACTGCATATTCTTCACAGGTTTTAGCCCTTAGAAAATGGTGTACTCACTCCTTCTAGCTACTTCTTTGTTTGCCCCTTTAATTTCTGCCTAGTAATGATATAGCCACTGGTCTTGCTAAGGTATGGCACCTCGATATTCAATGTTCTGGGCTCCCGAATTACAAAACAAAGCAAGAAGCAAAAAAAAATTCTTTATTGTAAATCCACCCATGTATTTTGTTAAAACATTAAAAAAAAACTGAAATAGAAATTGATACTAGAGACACAGTGTACTGATGTAACCTACACCTGAAAATATGAACATTCCTTTAAAATTGGATAATGAATGGGAACTAGAAGAATATGGATGAACAGGCAAGAAATGACCCAGATTTCATGCTCTGTTTCTTTCTTGCATTTGAAGATGTGAGCTCTTTATTTCCTGGTCCTCATGCCTTGCCTGCTACTTGCTGCCAAGCTTCTTTTTCACACTAGAATTTTATCCCTCTCCAACTGTGTGCAAAAATAAACTCTTTCTTCTATAATTTGCTCTCTTAGAGTCATTATTGCTGTGAAGAGATATTATAACCAAGACAGTTAATAAAAGGAAGCATTTGATTGGTAAATTGCTTACAGTTTCAGAGGATTAGTTCCTCATTATCATGGCAATGGACATGATATCAGGCAGGCAGGCATAGCACTAGAACAGTAGCTGAGAACTTACATCTTGGTCTGCAGGCAGAAGGAAGAGAGAGTTTACTGGGCCAGGTGTGTGGTTTGAAACTTCAACCCTCAACCTCAGTGACGCACCTCTTCCAATAAGGCTATACCTCCTAATCCTTCTTAAACAGTCCATGAACTGGGAACCAAACATTCAAATATGTGAGCCTGTAGAAGACATTCTCATTCAAACCACCATAGGTGCCTTGTCATGGTGTTTTATCATAACAATAAAAAGTAATATAAACCCTCATCCCTTCATTTTAAAATATTGACTGGCTTCACCTTGTGTAAGACTTGTGGATACAACCACAAATGTATCTCCTTTTTTAAGATTTCTTTTTAATTATGTGTATGACTGTGTTTGTCTTTTTGTGGATATGTGCATGTGAGTGCAGGTGCCCACAGAGTTCAGAAGTGGATATCGTATTCCCTGGAACTGGAATTGTAGGTGGTTTTGGGCTACCTGAAGAGAGTGCTGAGAATCAAATTTCAGTCCTGTGCAAGTAAAGCCAGTGATCTTAACCTCTGAGCCATCTTTCTACTAAATTAAAATGCTTCTTAATAGAATTATTCTGGCAAGTCAGTCATATGTTTGTGTATTTCCTTTATTTGCATACAATCCCATCCACTAAGAAGATTGAAGAATTCCTTCACAATGATTGGTTAGAACTTCCCAGTTGCTCCAACTAGTGATAAGAGAGTTTAATGAGATTTAATAAGATAATAGGGATTTGATTGAAGCATATTATAGCATTGTTCATATTGGAATCCTGTTTCACAGTGGATTTTAGCCCTTATACATCCTTTGATAATTACAAATTACCAAGACAATTTAAGGTATGAATCTCATTGTTGTTCAAGCCTGACAACCTGAGTTCAATTCCCAGAATACACATGAAAGTGGAAGGAGAGAACCAACTCCACAAAGTTATCCTCTGACACACAATCACCCTCTCTAACATCTATAATATACATATGTGCTCCACCATATCACAATATAATAATTATAACAAATTTTTAAAAATTGAAATTTCATCTTACCATCATCAGAATAGGTATTTTTAGGAAAACAATAGCAAATACTAATGAAACTGTGAGGGAAAGGAAATGGTTATATATACTGGTAGTGGAGGGTGTAAATTGGTCTAAATGCTATGGAAATCACTATGGAGATTTATCAAAACACTAAAATTAGAAGTACAGTAGAATCCATATCTTCTGCATATAAACCAGAGGACTCTAAAAAAAACCCACAATTATACTTACACTTTCTTGTTTATTGTAGCACTATTAACAATAGTCAGGTTATGAAGAAAGTTTATATATTTGGCAAGATATGAATGCTTAAAGAAATTATGACACACACAGACACTGACAAAGCCACACACACACACACACACACACACACACACACACACACACACACACACACACATACACACAGAATGGTGCTTTGATTAACTATGAAGAAGGATTAAATTATGTCATCAGGTGAAAAATGGATTTAACTGAAGATCATTTTTTCTTATTTCTCTCATTTGTAGATCTTAGAATTCTTTAGAGATTCATAAAACCATATATATAGATATAGATATAGATATATAGATAGATAGACAGATAGATATTATAAACACATATATTCATAAAACCATATTTATATATATTAGAGTTTCATAAAATTTTACATATGTGAGTGATTTGAAAGCAGAAGGGACAGTGAAGGATGAAGAAGAACAGCATGAGGGAGAAAAGCAGAAGGACAATAGTGAGGGGAAAAAGTATACATTTGGTCAATGTAAATGATAAAGAAATTGTCTTGACTCCAACACTGTGTGCAAAGGATTTATTTATTTTTTAATTTAATTTAATTTAATTTTTTATTTTTATAGTTTGATTTAATACTACATATCAGCCACGGATTCCCCTGTCCTCCTTCCTCCTGCTCCCCCTCCCTCCCCCCATCCCCATCTCCTCCAGGGCAAGGACTCCCCTGGGGATTCAGCTCTACCTGGTAGATTCAGTCCAGGCAGGTCCAGTCCCCTCCTCCCAGGCTGAGCAAAGTGTCCCTGCATAGGCCCCAGGTTCCAAACAGCCAGCTCATACTCTAAGGACAGGTCCTGGTCCCACTGCCTGGGTGCCTCCCAAACAGTTCAAGCTGATCAACTGTCTCACTTATCCAGGGGGCCTGACAGTTGGGATTTATTTTTTTTAAATCAATTGAAAATAGCTTTCTTTGAGAGTGTTAGCTCATATCTTTAGTTTCAGCATTTGAGAATGAAGGCAGCAGAATCCTGAGTTCAAGACCTGCTTGTACTATATAGCAAAACTTTGTCTCAAAGGAGGAATGGGAATAGTTGGGAAGAAGAGGGAAGGTCAGCAAGAATAGAAGAGTGTGTTATTGAAATGTAATGGGGGAATATGATCACAATACATTGTATACAAGTAAATTCAAAAAAATTAAAAACTAATTAAAAAGACAGAAGCAAAATAACAAATGTTTGGTACTTTAAGAAGAAATAGGGAAAATGTATGAAATTTTTAGGAAACCAAATAACGATGTGCAGATGTTGCAGAAGTAAAGTTGAAATGTACTTGGAAGGAATCTGCATTGCTATTGCCATTTCACTCACACAATGTGACCTGGAACTTTCATTGTTATCTATTGTTTATGGAATGCTGCCACCTAGTACACATATGGGAACTGTAAGAGGATAGTTTCTTCTAGGTATTTCGGGGCTTAGTAAATTGTGTTTTACAAAGGGAGAAACGATGTCCTTCATTTTTCTTTCATTTTGTTTGTTTGAAACAGTATTGGAGACTGAGTGCAGGACCTGACATTCAGCAGACAAACACTATACTCACAGAAGTTTGTACCCAGCCTGAGAGGAACATAGTTTAAAATGATACTTGTATATATCTTTTTAGAGACTTAGTCTATAGGAAAGGTTCTGAATGTAAAAGCTAATGTAATTGGTTTCTGCTCAGATAAAATCTTTTTCAAAGCATGGTACTACTTTTAGTCTAATTATTTTATCTGAAATTTGATTTCAGACAATACATTTTACTTTTTTCTAATATAGTTGTGACTTTTGATCCATAAATTTTGGCTGATTTGAATGTCATAATAAATATGAAATTACATTTTCCAGTTTATCTTGATACTGAGTTTAGTATATGATTGCATTTTTCTCATCAGATGCATTACATTTGATTAGATACAGAATATTTTGTTTCTATATAAGAGAATTATCTGAATCTCTACTATCTAGTTACTACATGGCTTTCCTGAGACTGTCTTTCACTATCTTCATGGAGATCAAATATATTAATAAACCCACACTTAAGGAATTTGCCTAAAGAACAGTGTCCTCAGCAAAGCATATTTTAAATGTTGACATTCTGAATTTTGAGATGATTCTTTAATAAGATTAAGTGCATTTTGAGGGTATTAGTATATTTACATGCATTGGTGTATTTGCATAAACAATGTATTTTTATAAGTAAAAGGTAAACTCTGATAGTTTTAGGATATATCAAAAATTCTCTTATTCTCTTTTCTAGACATGCACACAAATTTTTATTTCCTTCCTTGTAGTTTGCATTAAGTAATTGATTTATGAAGAATACAATGGAAGTGATGGTATATGGCTTCAGAGAGTTAGTAATAAAATACAATGCAATTTAGTTCTCATTCTCTCTCTCTTCTATTGCTTACCCTGGGGAAGAACTTTTCATTGAGAGGAAATGTGGCCTCTTGCCTACAACCCCAAAGAAACTGAAGCTTTGTGAAAACCATTTTGTTAATGAATGAATAAGCCATTTGGAAGCAGATATTCCTGACCTATTTAAGGTGCTGGGTAACTGAAGTTGAAACAGATGAATTGACTATGATACCTTAGGTTACTATGAAACAGAAGGGAGCTAAATTACACTAAGATCCTTGACTTTTCACAGATATGTGACATGGATCTTTATTTCCTTAAGCAACTAATATTGAGGTGATTTTTATAGAGAAAAATGCTGCCAGTTTTGATTTAAAGAAAATCATTCATAATTTGTCTGTTTTGGGTAAACTGACTATGTAACCAAGATCAGCCTTATAACTTAGATGTATACCACCACCTCCACTGTACAAATAAGGCCTGTTCATTGTTGTTGATTCATAGATCTTGCATTACTGTATAAGCCTACGGGTTTCTGCTTAATTTATTGGTTTTATATTTTCTTGAAGTTTGTGTTGAAGTAGTTTGTAAGTTTGCATTATAGTATGTTTAACAGCATCTGTTTGGCAGAATTTGTCACTACAGTTTCAGTTAACCTAATTCTTTATACTTAAATAATTAGATCTAAAGTCTTATTTTTATCCTAGACTTTTAGGCAAGAATACTTCATACTATTCATAAACTATATATCTGTATTGCATTCTATGGAATTACTACTACTTATTTTGCTAAATTAATTAAGTTGTTAATATCTATGTAATTTTCTATTCCTAATGCACTTATCATTCATACTTTATTATCTTAAGTATTTCTAGAAAGAAGCACCTCTCTTTGTTTTCAATTTGTTTATCTGAAGAGCAGTTCATAGTTTTAGTGCTTGACTTTTTCCCCTTAGTGTTTAAAATAGTAACTTTCTTTAACATAAACCATACATTTCCCATGATGCATCTTGTATGCTTTATCATTATAAACTCATAGATTTAAATTCTTGTCTTACAATCTACTATAGTTCTTATTCTTATTAATGCTGAAGAAGTTCTGTCTTTGGTCAGTGAAACTTGTGTCAGTTATTCTCCTGATTCCTTTAAACTTAATTCTTAGTATTCTAACAATTTTCTTTGTGATGCAGCAATATATTCTTGGCTCTTTTGATAGAGTTCTGCTTTATGTTTGGAATGAATTTCACTTCAAGGAGACTATTCTCCTGTTTGGTGGTTACCCTAACTGTAATGTTGAGTTAGAGCACTTGTTTTTAAAGGAAATTCAATCCCTTTGTTTCTACTGCCTTTAGCATATACCAATATAATTTAATGGATTGTAAATTGGCTTTTAGCATATAAATTATCTTACACTCCAGAATCTTCTTAGAGTAGACTATTTGTATCTATGATTATACAATAGCCATAAATCAGGAGCTAACAGAGAAGACCCACATATATTTCTTTTTTCATATATACAAGTTCTTCCCTTCTTTTTGTTATTTATTTCTTTATTTATTTTACACCCTGATCACAGTATCCCCCTCCCTCTTCTCCACCTAGTCCCTTCCCTACCACCTCTTCTCTGTCCTCCCCATCCACTCCTTTTGCTTTTTTATTCAGAAAAGGACAGGCCTCCCATGGATATCAACAAAACAGGGCATATCACGTTGCAGTAATACTAAGCACCTCCCCATGTATTAAGGCTGGACAATGAAACCCAGAATGAGGAAGAGGGTCCCAGAAGCCAGGAAAAGTGTCAGAGACAGCTGCTGCTCACACTCCTAGGAGTCCCACAAGAATATCAAACTACACAGTTGTCACATACATGTACAGGGCCTAGGTCAGACCCATTCAGGCTTCCTGGTTATCTGTTCAGTCTCTGTGAACCCCTATGAGCCCAGGTTAGTTGTTTCTGTGGGTTTTCTGGTGATGCTCTTGAGCCCTCTGGCTAACATAAATCTTCCTTTCTCTCTTCAGCAGGATTCCCTGAGCTTGTAGTAATGTTTTGCTGTGGGTCTCTGCATCTGTTTCTAACAGTTGTTGGATGAAGTCTCTCTGATGACAATTACGCTGGACACAAATCTATGAGTATAGCAGAATATTGTTAGGCATCATTACAATGATTTTTTTTCTCCAGTCACATTTGGTTCTAACCTAGGTCTCTTGGACATCCAGCCTCTGGGTCCTGGCACTCCAGAGGTAGATTAACTTTTGTGGCATGGGTCTCAAGTTGGCCCAGTCATGGATTGGCCATTTCCACAATCTGTGTACCACCCTTACCGCAGAATATCAGATAGGCAGGATAGACTGTAGATAGAAGGTTATGTGGCTGGGTTGGTAACCCAATCCCTTCTCTCGTAGTCTTGCCTGGTTGAATGACATGGCCAGAACAGGCTATGTATTCCCTATTGCTAGAAATCTTATCTGGGGTCATCCTGGTAGATTCCTGGGAGTTTCCTTTGCACCAGGTTTCTATCTGACCCTGATCAAGTTCCCTTTCTAATCATGTGGTAGTTTCAATGAGAATGACTCACATAGGCCCAAATATTTGAATATTTCATCCTCTGATGGTAGAATTCTTTGGAAAGGATTGGGATGTGTTGGGATGTATGACCATGCTGGAAGACATATGTCAGTGAAGACAGTTTTTGAGGTTTCAAAGACCCATGCCATTCCAAGTCTCTCTCTCTCTCTCTCTCTCTCTCTCTCTCTCTCTCTCTCTCTCTCTCTCTCTCTCTCTCTCTCTCTCTCCTCTTTCTCTCCTTCTACCTGCTCTTGCAGATCAAGCTGTAAGCTCTCAGCCATTTCCCCAGTGCTCTATGCTTGGCTATCTACTGCCATGTTCCTCACCATAATAGTCGTGGTCTCTAAACTTCTGGAACTTTAAAATCCAAATAAACTCTTTCATCTTTAAGTTACCCCCTTGATCAGGGTGTTATAGGGCTGCAATAGAAAAGTAACTAAGATAGAAGTAGGTACCAGGAAGTTGACTGTCGCTCTGACAGGCCTGACCATGCTGTTGTTGGGAGAAATGTGGAAGACTCTGGGATTTGGACTAGAAAAGTGGTTGAACATGCTAAGTGGGGCTTCATAGGCTATCCTAGTAGAAATTTGGAATATAATAGTGCTAAGAGCAATGTGGAATAAGGAGGCCCAGCTTAAGAGGTTTCAAAGGGAAATAATAGCACCAGGACTGGAGACCATTCTTGTGATATTTTGGCTAAGAATGTGGCTTCCTACTGTTTCTATCCTAAGAATCTATTTGAGGCACATTTGAAAGATGACAGATTAATTTTCATTGGTATAAAATTAGTAATTTGTACATCTTATTTAGGGTTTCTATTACTACAATGAAACACCATAACTGAAAAGCAAGTTGGGGAAGCAAGGGTTTATTTGGTTTACACTCCACATTGTAGTCTATCATTGATGGAAGCCAGGAAACAGGACAGGAACCTGGAGGCAGGATCTGATGCAGAGTCCATGGAGGGGTGCTGATTACTGGCTTGGTCAACATAGCTTTCTCATCTTGCTTTTGTGTAGAATCCAGGTCTACCATCACAGGCATGGTACAACCCACAATGGACTGGTCCCTCCCTTACTAATCACTTGTTAAGAAATGTCCTACAGACTTGTGCACAGCCTGATCTTATGGAGGTATTTTCTTAATTAAGATTCCCTCCTTTCAAATGACTTTAGCTTTTGTCATGTTGAAATAAAACCATCCAGCACATTATGTTTAATATTGGTGATCACTTTTATGAAAGTCTACAATAAAAAAGATCATGTGGATCAAAAATTACTACAAAATATATAGTTTACCAAGAAAAAGAGCACCAAGAAATTTAATGTGGGAGGTAATGGCTGTGCTAAAAGAGATGGGCAGATTAACGTAAGACCTGTGCTGAAAAAAGGAGAAAGGGAGTGCTGCCTTCAAGGTAAAATCCCACCCAGCTAAGCTTCCAACTTATAAAAAGGAAACGCCCATGGAATTTCCTTCTAATAAAAAGTAACAACAAATTAAGGTTTTTATAAATATAATTCAAGGGGACTGCCTCCATTCCAAGTGAACAGCCGAATTTGGCAGTGTTGTCCACGTGGTTCTGGCTTTACAATCAAGAAGATTATGTGAATGAAGGGGTCCTGGAACTTACTCTGTGATTAGGGTGAGCTGCTGAGTCTAAGCATGTGCCAGGGTTGTCCTAAGAGGCAGTTGCATGAGCTGTGACAGTGAAGCCTGGGAGTTATTGGAGACCTCCAGATGACAGTGACAGAGTCATGAGACATCTGCCAAAGAGAGATACAAACAGAGGGTGGCACCAGCCCAAGGGAGAGAAGTGTGTTTCAGTCATCAAAGCTGGAATAGTAGAACCACCTAAGCTCTTTGACATCAGACATGAAGCTACAGGAATTAGGTTTGTCCTGCTGGGTTTTTGTCTAGCTTTGGTCCAGTGTTTTCTTACTATGCCCCTATTCTCCCTTATGAGTGATGATATAAACAGAGACATATATTCTGTGTCATGAACATTGGAAGAATAAAATTTGCATTTTGATTTTACAAGGTGCTGTTTTTGAGAGATTGCCTTGGTACTCTGAAGAGACTTTGGACTTTTAAATAGTCTTGATACTGAAATTTGACAAAATACATTTTGCACTATGGTAATGGCCATGAGACTTTGGAGGTCAAAGAGTGGAATGTGGTAGTTTGAATAACAATGACCCCCACAGGCTCACATGTTTGAATACTTAGTCCACAGTTATTGGAACTTTTAAGGACAGATTAGGAGGTGTAGGCTTCTTGGAGGAGGTGAGTCACTGTGGACAGGTTTCCAGGTTTCAAAAGCCCATTGATCCCAATCTCTGTCTCTCTCTGGCTGCTACTTGCAAATCAAGATGTAAGTTCTCAGCTACTGGTCCAGTGCCATGCTTGCCTGCCTGCTGCCATACTCCACAACATGATAGTCATGGATTCTAACTTTCTGAACTGTAAGCTCTAAATAAATTCATTCTTCTGTAAGTTGCCTTGTTCATGGTGTCTTATCACTGCAATAGAAAAGAAGCTAAGACAAATTAATTTTGTGACCCAATTTCCCTAGATCACTGAATTTAGGACAAAATGTCCTTCTTATGTTCCTCAGTCAAACTAAGCACGATTCCTGCTTAAATGTCTTTGCACATGGAGCTCCTTATATCAGACATATTTACTTCAGTTCACTGATTCATTTTCATTATTAGAAATCAGCTTTTATGAGCCTCAGAGAGGTATTTCTAGTCTCTCTAATCCAAGTTATATTTTACATTACTGATAAGTTTTGGATCCCCAGTTATTGAGTATCTTCCACTGCCGATGTAATAAACCCATCAAGCCAAATTAATAAGTCCCAGGTTTAATCTGAGCAGAGCAAAGCACCTCTTGGTGGCTCTCTGGAAGGCAGGGGAAAGAACACAAGAGCACATGGCAGGTATGATGGCCATGTCTTAAGTACCCTGTAGGTGTGATCTTAAGTAGCCCCAGGGAAATGCTGACTCTTGGAGGTCTTTCTTAGGGGCAAGGTCTAGGGAGAGACAGAGGTGGGGCTTCCACCTAATCATCCCAGACACCTTGGGTATATAGTGCTGGCAGGGCTTCCACCTAAACAATTCCACCCATAGGGCTCCTGTATGTAATTACATCTATGATTATTTACACTAAAATTGTTGAACATTTATTACTACCACTGAGGAGGCAGGTGGCTTGTAAGTTTTGTTCACTCCATTTATTTGGTCCTATGTCAGTACTATCTTGTTTTTCAGCACTCCACTGGACTAAACCACACTCGTTCTTAAATGCTGTATCCATGTTCTACTTCATTAATGCAAATTTCATAAATCATTATAACTCACACAAAGCTTTCTCCTTTATGATGATACTCTTCTTTGATCAATTAGTATTGTGGCAACAACTAGTGTTTCTAAAAATCTGCAGTTTAAACTCTTAAATTTAGCTGTGCCAAGGCTGATAGTATAATATAATGGTAGAGTGCTTCCCTAGCAAATATAAAAGCTCTGGGTATAATTCAAAACACTGTAAAAGATTTAAAAAGCAAATGAACAAAACTAAAATACTTATTCTTTTAGCTATGTTTATATTGTTGCCTCCAATTCCTTCCATTCTCTATCCCAGGCTCCTTTTATTTATAATGTCTATCTAGACTTGAACTCTATTTCTATAGTATTCTATAGAACTCAATTTCATAACTTTCATCACTGACGCTATCTCCTTCAAATTTGATAACTGGAACATTTTGGCTATCATGTGTACAGTTTTGTTTCTTCTATAATATTGGTTTCACTTTAAATAAAAGCAAAGAAACTAATCATAGGGAAAATATATCTAATGATATATCAAAGTTTTGTCATTGTTGTCTAAAATAGAGTGTGGCAGTTTTTAAGTATGATTTTGTGTTCTATTAGGTCTTATATATTGTCTAGAGTTAATTTTTTACATGGAAGGGTATGTATTGGCTATACATAAAATGTCATACCACTTTATATTAAGAACTGAAGTGTCCATAGATTTGTTTGTCCATGGGGATCTTGGATCCACTTTCATACAGATACTATGGGATGAATGTAAATTCATCTCCATTCCTCAGAAATCCATAATGGTCCTGTATTCCTGAATAAGCACTCATGATCTAATTTTAATACATTGCTAAAAATCTGAGGTTATTATAACAGGAAATCAAAATATTGTTTCAATTTTACATTCTAAATCTTAACATTCATTGTTTCAAATAACACCATGGGAACATTTATTTTTAAGTGTTTTCAGATTTTACAATGGTTAACATACATTTATGCTAATTTAACAAAAATATAAAAGCTATTTGAGACTATGGGAGAAACAGTATATGTTCAAGAAGAAATATTACATTTTAAAGATATGCTCCTTGAAGTAGGGCTAGTTCTAAACTAAAGTATAGTAATGTTCTGTGTTCATTAACTTGAGCTGTGTTCCTCTTTTCCTGTGTGAATACTTTTATTTCTCAAGTTGTTCAAGTGTTACAGAAATGTCTAAATTTAGCAAACTGATATATTACTTTCCATCTTCAAGAGCGAACACAGCTGAATTTTCCCTTTTAATCCTTTAAACCTTGACCCTTTGTTTAAAATATACAATTATTAAAACTTCTTTTTGGAGTCATTTTTGGTAGCTTTTTAATATTCTTATATTAAAAGTGACATATTTGAAGTTATCTTTCTATCTACCCAGAGGCAATTTAATAACCCTGTCACTATTTTTACCTGACATTTTTCACTATGACTCAAGCTCAAATATGAATCACAGGAGAAATAAAAGATCCTATTACTATTAAATTCTCTTGCGTGTTAGAGGACCCCCAAACTCAAATCATTGTGAGTCATTCATTTCTTAATTTAAGACATATTTATTTCACGGATATGATGTGTCTTATACTCTAGGGATGCTATGATATAGAAGTGAGCAAAACAGACACCGAGGTGAATAAAGCTCCTTTTTTATTTGAAAAGAAGTTCACTTTTGTGCAATAGCACAAAATACATTGGAATTTTTCTAGGGCCATATTAAAATCTTTGTATTCTCTTCTGCTATACATGGTTTCTGGATATAAGTTTAATATAATAATCATATTTGCTTCTCTATAAGTAACATTTTTCAAGAGTTAGCTTTTATCTTGGATTTTCTGCATTCTTAATATATGCTTGGCTAAGTTGTCCAGACTAATGAGCCCATCAAAGCTGTACATTATTTCTGTCTTTGTCTTTTTCTTTCAATTCCCAGCACTTCATTTTGATTTTTTTAAATTTCTTTTTCTATGTTTATATTATTGAGGGTTTTTTTTGTATTCTTCCACAAAAGCACTTCATACATTAATTTTAATTTACAAATTACGGTCTGGAAGTTCTTATATTCTGCCTTATGTATCACATTCTGGAGCTTGTTAAATTTATTAAAACTTGGTTTTCTTACAGATACAAAATACAAAATACAAAATACTTTGTAATTTTTGTTTGAAAGATGGATACAGTGAGCTATGTAAGTATAACTATAGTAGGAATGTTTTTTAATGTATTTACAGAGGTATGGCAGACTAGGGAACTATGATTAGGTCTGGTTCTTTGACACATTCTATATTTGCTTGTGGATGTGAAAATAACCTATCAAAAAGTTAGAAAATTAAATAATTTTTCATCTGTGGAAAAAAATTTGTTCAAAAAGAATACTCTGGATATTTTCAAGTGTGTTCTTTCTCTGTTGAAAATGTAAAGGGATTTTTTTTTGCAGTATTTATTGTGAGGTCCTAGAAGAGAGGTAGAATGAGAGGAGCATAGGTGCTTTTCCACAATTGGAATGACCTGGAGAGATTAACTACCATACATCCCTACACACAGTCAGAAGTGGCTCATAAATATTATCTCTGAATTCCTATCCCACAGTCATACCCAGAGGCCAGAGGCCGGTCTGTTGTACAGAAGTTCTTGATTGGGAGATTGTCTCTTCCCAGGTATGTCTAGCTTTGTGTCAAGTTGGAAAAAAAAAACTAACTAGCACAAAAACCATGCCCAACTTTTTCATGAGTGCTGGAGATCTGAACTCAGGTTGTCATGATTTTATGGCAAGCACTTTACTGACTAATTCCCCAGATCCCTAGAGGGGTAATTTTTTTTTAATTTTAATTTTAGTGCTTTTATTTTCCGATAGCCCCTGTTATGGCTTTCCTGGCTCTGAATCATTAAAATACTAAACAAAGCTGGATGTTGTATCATATTTTTATACTCCCAGCACTTCAGGGGTTGAGTTATGAGAATCAGGAGTCCAAGAGTGTGATGTCTAAGTCCTTTAATTGTTGGACAGGAAACATGAATTGAGTTTGTAGAATCATTATTTAAGTTCTGAGAAAATAAGCCATTATAACCCATAAATCTGAACCTTTCCTTAACATTTTTAGTTGTGTCATTATGCACAACTGAAATTCATACTGATGAAGGAATATGAACCGAGTAAACTTTGTCCAAAACCAATATGATTTGCTAGAGAGATTGTAACTGACCTTTGTGTTCTGTAGCCACATGCATGTACTTTGCCCAGAACAGTTTGTTTAGTGACTCTTTCGGACAAATTCAAATTTACTAATAAATTCTTATGTTAGCATCTCAGACTCATAGCTAGTAAGTAAAGTAAGAGAAATTAAAATTAACCACCACTTCCTTTTTTTCCAATTTTAAGTCTGAATTTTTATGCTGGTGATATTGATGATTGGTTTAAATTTGGAAGAGGTATTAAAAGAATATTAAAGTATCGCACTTTTCCTAGCATCACATTTAGTGGTAATTATTGATATAAATTCCAGAAGACTGTATTACTACTCTGCAGATAAAAATGTCATCATGATATGAGACAGCACCATAAAACTTATTTCCCTTATAGTGGTTGGTGTCAGGAGCAAAACATTTTCGACACCAAGCTATGCATTGCCACCTTAAAAGAAAAGTGGAACTCAGATTATCCAAATAGTACAAATTGAGATGGGAAGTGACTTAAAAGAATTTTCATTTTATATATACATATATTTTATTTTATTATTCTCAGAAGCCTTTAACTTGTCTGGATTCTGAAACTTTCTAAATTAATTTTGGAACATACTTATAAATGTTTATATTCTCTTTCCCATCAGCTTCCTAGCTCCATGTAGGTATGAAAAATAAAGGTGGAGGAAACAAAATTTAAATTTAAAACCAAACTGTCATATTAATGTGTGAGTCATTATTATTAAAACCAAGAAATACATTGTATACTCACCATTTTTCTTAACTTTTTGTGTGTACATCATGTTTATACATATGCATGTCTGTTTTTATGTATCTAGAGAGCTGGGGAAGTTAGAGTAGAACCTCAGGTGCCAGTCTCCACCTTCCATCCACCTTGTTTGTGGGAGGATCTCTCTTAGTGTTCAGTGCTACATACACCAGGCTTGTGTCTGCCTGTGTCTGCCTCCCATATTCCTTTAGGAATTACAGATACTTGAGCTACTGAATCTGACATTGAAGTAGATGACAGCAATTAGACCTTATGTGATTAGGCTTGAGTAACAAGTACTTTGACCAATGATCTATCTCCTCAGCCCTGTATACTCAGCTTTTGGAAACTACTGTAAAATAACTAGCCTTATTTTAGAGGATTTTGTTTGCTTTTTTATTTGTCACTACATCTCTTCATAATGTTGAAATCTATATTGATAGTCTAAAATGTAAAGAATATAATCATACATGCAGGTGGCTTAGCCAAGACTTGGTTAATTATTCAGGTTAAAGTTCATCTTAAATAGGAAAGAACTCAGGGATAAGAGATGAGTTAGCAAGAAAGGGTTATGTTGTGAATAGAAATAAGCAACACTGGAACTATAGAGAAATATACTTTTACATATAAAGCATGGACTGATATCTATACAATTTCTTTCTTGCTGAAAGGGAACTATAAGTTTTACCCTATGTCCTTGGGATATCTTGTCTCAGGTTCTTGGTCACCCAAGTGGTGGCAGGTATGTGTTCCATATTGTGGAGTGTGTCTTAAGTCAAAGCAGTTATTGTTTACTCCCAGAAGCTTTGTTCTCTCATTGCCCTAGCATATCTTGTAGGCAGCACACCACTGTAGATGAAGAATTTGTGGCTGGCTTGGTGTTTACGTTTTTCTTTTGGTGGCATGCTGAGTACCTTCCTATACCAAAGATGCTAGGATGATGTAGGGATGGAGGTGATAGCTCTATGTAGGCAATAGCTCAGTATTTCCATGTTCAATGAGTGGTATATGTGTTGTTTTCAACAATGGGAACTTGCTGTCAGTTTGTCAAGAGCAACCTATAGTCTTGGCAACAGCCTGAGTTATTTGGGGGTTCCCATGTGGCCTCTTTGTACAACAATTCAATTAGATGTAACCAATCCCATTATTGGAAGCTTTGTTTAGTGATACAAGATAACTAGTTGGGACTCTGTCTCTCCCCATTATTGGGCAGTTTCATTTAGATTGTCTTCATATAAATATATATTTTAGTAAGGTTCTACAGTATTGTTTCCACACAAACTCTCAAGTGTCCCTTAATTTTAATTGTCTTTCCCTATATTCCTTTCCACAGCCCTTTCTACACCTTTTCTGCTTGATCTTTCCATTCCAGTCCCCTTCAATCCATAATTATCTCTGGTATTTCCTGTCCCTAAGGACATCTATCCGTTTCCTCTAGTGCCTTACTCTATTTCTACCCTGTATGGTTCTATTATTTGTAGCTTGGTTTTCATTGACTTAACAGCTAGTATCCACCTATAAGAGACTACATATGACATTTGTCTTTAGGGGTCTAGGATACTTCATTCAGGGTGACTTTTTTTTTTCTAATTCCATTCATTTGCCTACAAATTCCATGATGTAACTTTTAATAGCTATGTAATTCTCCATTGTGTAAGTGTACTACATTTTCTTTATTCCTTCTTCTATTTTAGGCTAGGAAGAGTGTAAGAGCCAGAGGGGATGGGGGACACCAAGAAAACAAGGCCCTCTGAAGTCAACATGAACAAAACTCATATGAACTCACAGAGACTGAAGAAGCATGAACAGGGCCTGCATGGGTCTGTACTAGGTTCTCAAGGTATAAACTGTAACTTCCAACTTAAGTGATTCCTGAGTGTGTGTACAAGTGGGTCTCTGTTTCTTATGCTTCTTATGGCCTCTTTTCCTTGTCTTGGTCTGTCTTATCCAACTTTGATGAGATAGTTTTTGTTGTAACTTACAATTTATTTCATTATATTTTTTTAAAATGAATGAATAAATTAAAATTAGCCACAAAGGTAAAGGTTAACAACTGAACTGTGAACTGTCATTTATACCTGGTGTTAGAGTGAAAAATCAGTTTTCCCCAATGAAGTGACACTAAGTATATCAACCACTTCAGCACAGGCCTTATGTTCAGGAGTAATTAACCAACATACAATGGATTCCACAGTTTTCTGTTGTTTTTTTTTCTTTTTTGTATCTCTCTCTCTCTCTCTCTCTCTCTCTCTCTCTCTCTCTCTCTCTCTCTGTGTGTGTGTGTGTGTGTGTGTGTGTGTGTGTGTCTGTGTCTGTGTCTGTGTCTGTGTATGTGTGTGTGCTTTTATTTGGTTACAGTATTTTTTTTTTCCTGTTTGGGTGTTATTTTGTTTTGTTGGTTTGGGGGTTTATGTTGTTGTAATGGGTAAGGAAGGGGAGAGGACCTGGAAGGACTTATGGGAGAGGAAGAACATGATCAGAATATATTAAAATTTAAAAATTGTTTTAAACAATAAGAAAGAAAATCAAAATTTCTTAATTCTAGGAGATTTTTGAGAAAATGGTGATGTACAGAGCCCCAGGTCATTTAATTCAAAATTTATTTAAACTCAGACACTTCATAAATAACTACATTTGTATTATTTTTGGTTCATGAGTCAATCTTAACTAGTCTTCATTTTCTGTACAATACAGACAAATGTATAATATACACACGCTGTAAGAATTGTTACAGAATTTGTTTTAAATGATTTGCTAAACTACATTTTAAAATGCTTAATGCATTACAAAAATAAGACTATATTGCTATTAAGTTTGCTATTAGGAAGCAAATAAAAATACATAATGCCTAGTTAAATTTTAATTTCTTAAATAACTATTCAGATTGTTTTGATATGTCTTATATCGCACTTAATTTGGTTAGCAGTTCCAATTAATCTTTTAAAATGTAATATATTCATTATTTGAGATCTTCATGCAATGTGTTTTGGTCATATTTACAACCAGCTCCTTTCCTAATTTCTCCTAGATTCATCCCCACCTCAACATCCACTCCCAACTTCAGAATCTCATTATTTTATTTTTAATAATTCGACAAGTTTAATTAAGGGTGTCCATACACCCATGAGTTTTGGCCATCCACTGCATCCTGTATTGTTTGCTAGGCTCCAGGACATCTCTGACCAACAAATCAAGGACAAGTATTCCATATTTTTTTGACAACTTATGTCTCCTAAAAGTAGCATAATCCCCTGTTTAGAGTAACCTCAGGCTTCGGAGGGAGTGATACAGCTGTCTCATATAAAGTCAAGCACTCAACAATTAAACTTGACTCCTGTAACCAGCTTTTATTCTCTACATTAAGATCAGCCAATTGTAAACAGAGCTTCATGACCAAGGGTGAGATTAGCACTAATCTGAAAGTACAGATATAAATAATTAGAAGGAAGTTTAATCTCATTTCCATTTAGCAAAACATTGTACTACTACCCTATGAAGCCTGTGACCTTACTAGTCATAGTAGACTTTTGATAATATTTATAGTATCAGGCATGAATTTCCTCCTGTGTCATAATTAGTTTATTATTATATTATTATTATATAATAATATATAATATATTATATATATTATATATATAATAATTATTATACTAATTATTATTATTATTATTAGTTTATTATTCTGGTAGAAAGCCAAACATGGAACTGATGCATCAGATAATTCTAAACACATATAATCTAGAGTATTTGTATTTGATAGTAGTATAGTCTAAATTAGAGCTTCTTAAAAATGATCTATTGGCCAGGTGGTGGTGGTGCATGCCTTTAATCCCAACACTTGGGAGGCAGAGGCAGGTGGATCTCTGTGGTTTGAGGCCAGCCTGGGCTGCAGAATTAGTTCCACAAAAAACAACAAAGCTACACAGAGAAACCCTGTCTTCAAAAAACCAAAAAAAAAAAAAGAAAAGAAAAGAAAAATCATCTATTCATGAAACCTCTTTTAGCCTGTAAAATTTTTTTTTGTAGATTGGGATAACTTTAGGTAGGTACTGTGTTTTGCATTTTGAACATTTTTTTTAACTTGATGCATATATTATTTTCATTTGAAGAACAATTTTTCTCTAGAGTTTGATAAATATGTTCCTCAGTCAAATAAAGTGTTTGGGTACTATCATGTGCTTAAACATATTTATTCACTTCTATAACTATTTTATTCCAGGGTAATACCATACAACTCACAGCAGAATTCTACCAGACTTGAAAGAAGATCTGTAACTAATTCTTCTTATATTATTTTAGAAAATAGAAATGCAAGGAACACTTCCAAGTTCCCTCTATGAAGCCAGTACAGTTCTAACATCAAAAGCAGTTGAAGACACAACAACAACATAAGAAAACCACAGGACAAAATTCTTGATAACATAGACACAAAAGTCTTGAATAAATACTTGCAAGCCCAAAATTGGAATATAAAACAAAATCATACAACATGATTAGGTTGGTTTTATTGCAAATATGGAAGGATTATTCAATGTATGTATTATAATAAATATACTAAATATAAATTGGTTTGAAGAAAAAATAAAAACACACGATTACCTCAATATGTGCAGAAAAAGCCTTTGGGCAACATCAGCACACTTTCATAAAAGCCATAAATACAGTTGAACATTATAAAGATTATATGTGATAAATTCATATTGAACATTATCCTAAATAGATAAAACCTCAAAGCAATCCGACTAGAATAAGGAATGAGATAAGCCTGTACACTATCCATAGTGATTTTCAATACAGTGCTAGAAGCACTAGCCAGAACATATGGCAATAGAAAGAAATTATAGGGATACAAATAGGAAAAGAAGATGTAAAATTATATCTGTTTACAGATGATATGATATAATACACGAGAGAACTCAAAAATTCCACCAGAGAATTTCTAGACATGACCAACAATTTCAACAAAATGGCAGGATACAAAATCAACTTATAAAAGTTATCTTTCTGTACATCAACAGCAAATACACTGATAAAGAGACCATGGACCCACTGCCTTCATAATAACTTCAAAACTACCTAGAAATAGACCTAATAAAGGTGAAAGGTTTCCACAATGTAAATGTCCAATCTTTCAAAAATCAGTGAAAGATAACAGAAACTGGAAAGATATTACATACTCACAGATTGGGGCCATTATTGTTAGTAATATGACCACTCTACTAAAATCAAGTAATAGATTCATTGCAATCCTAAACAAAGCCCCCAAAACTTTCTTATATAAATAAAAAAAATTCTAAAATTTATTTGGAACCCTAAAGTCCTCATGAAACCAACACAATCCAGAGCAAAAAGAATAATGCTGGAATGTTTAACTTTCCAGATTTCAAGACATACTGTAGATCTCTAGTTACAAAAAAAAAAATGGCACTGGCATCAAAACATACATAGAAAACAAATACAAGACAGACCTAAATATGAGTGTACAACACTACAGACATCTCATATTTTACTAGGATGCCAAAAATATAAAATGGAGAAAAGACATCATGTTCAACAATCAGTGCTAGAGAAACTGGATGTCTACATGAAGAACGAAATTAGACCCATATCTTTCACCCTGCACAAAAAGTAGCTCCAACTGACTTCAATTTGAAACCTGAAACAGAAAAACTGCTAGAAGTAAATATAGGTGCAGGAAAGGACTTTTTGAATAGGACTCCATTTGTCCAGGAATTAGGGTAAACAACTGATAAGTGGGACTAAAACTAAAAGCTTGCACAGCCAAGGAAACAAACCAAGGAAGTGAAGAGGAAACTCAAAAATTTGAAAAGTATGTTTTTCAGCATACAAAGGATTAGTGTCTAGAATACTTAAAGAATCCAAAAATTTTATATAGACTAAAAGAAGACAAATGACAGATGTGCTGGCAACCACAGTTTTTTTGAGTTCATGAGTACAGTAGTGCTTTGATGCGCAAGAAATACAATTTTGCCCTGGTCTTCCCCGACCTATGGCTCCCACAGTGTTTCTGCTCCCTTCCCCAAAATGGTCCCCTGTGCCTTGCTTGTGTGGAGTAATATTGATGTCCCATTTGTGGTTGAATCATTCAAGATTGTCATATATATTTTATTTGGTGATATGCCAATTGATTTTAAAATGTTTAACTAAGTTATTGAATTAAATTCTGGAAGAAACAGCCTGTTTAGGGTATAGTATAAACAACATATTTCCCCTTTAATATAAAGTATAGCACTTCATCTCTAAAATACTCTTGTATAAATTAATGTTCAGAGATTGATCCATGGGCACCTTAGAATAAACATTGATTGTCTCATCAATGGCACAAAATTTCATACTGCTGTCTGCTGTGGGATGTTCTGTATGGCAAATGTGTTGCTAATTAGTCAATAAATAAAACACTGATTGGCCATTTGCTAGGCAGGAAGTATAGGCGGGACAAGGAGGAGAATAAAGCTGGGAAGTGGAAGGCTGAGTCAGAGAGACACTGCCAGCCGCCACAATGACAAACAGCATGTGAAGATGCCGGTAAACCACGAGCCATGTGGCAAGGTATAGATTAATGGAAATGGATTAATTTAAGCTATAAGAACAGTTAGCAAGAAGTCTGCCACGGCCATACAGTTTGTAACCAATATAAGTCTCTGTGTTTACTTGGTCGGGTCTGAGCTGCTGTGGGACTGGCGGGTGACAGAGATTTGTCCTGACTGTGGGCCAGGCAGGAAAACTCAAGCTACAGCTGTCTTTTCTCCATTAATTAAAAGATTAATTAAAGGTCTTTCTATGTTGTTACCACAATGAAATCATTACATCAACCAAATTTTAAAAATAAACAAATATTAAGAAATTTTTCTTATTTCTAAAACTAATTGTATGTAATATATTTTTCTTTACTCTGTTTTGTAAGTTTTGTTGTTCATGGAAAAAATACAAGTTTTGTTTTGTTGATCTTGTTAAGTGTCATGCTTTGAGGTTTGATTTTTGCTGAGGATTCCATTGACTAGATCTCTAAAAATTCTTAAATGGATTATGGTTTATTCTATTTTATAAATATTCTATGAGATTTTGATATAGATGGCACTGAATCTATTAATTATTTAAGATATTGTGAAATTTTACCAGTACTTAGTCTTACAATCCATTCATTCTGTCTAAACTTCCAATTAGTCAAGGCATTTCAAATGTGTTTCTTTGGGTCTATAGCAAAGGTTTTTTATAAACTCAAGTAAATCAGTAAAAGATCTGAGCACTAAATACTGCAAAATTATAAAACACCAAAGAAACACATTTTAAAACAAATCTCAGGTACTACAGAAAAAGTACATTATTCAAGGACAATGGTTGTGTAAATTAAGACTAAGAAAACAAACTCCACAAAATGAACAAAATGACAGATTTTTATACATGTCTTTCAATACCAAATTACAACAATAGTTGCTTTAATTCCTAAGTCAAAATATGCAAGCCAGTCAATTGTACCACAAAACATGATCTGTCTTTATGTTGTCTACGAGAAACATTTATAACCTTCCAGGATTGATACTACTTTAGAAAAAGAATCAGATTAACATTCCAAGCAGATAGCATTAGTATTCCAAGCAGGAAAATAGGTATATTTTTATATATTTTTAATAATTTCTTACATTTGTACAAGGTGTTGTGATCTATTCATCCTCTAGTAACCTCATTTATGCTCATGTCACTCCTGCTGATCATCCTTATCATCTTCATCATCTTCTCCTTCCTTCTCGTCCTTCACAATCATCCCTCTCATTCTTTCATGTCATATTTAGTGAACACTTTGTGCAGATGATTATAGCTACAATGTGTTTATGATTGCAGCATCCATATCATACCCAGAGCACAATGTGTCATAGCAGTCTTTCTCCCACGTTTTTTATCCACTCATCCAGGTTGTTCCCCAAGTCTTGATGGGGTGATATAGATCTATTCAACAAAGCACTCCACAATTGCTTAGTTTCACCACTTGGAACAGTTATAAATCTATTTCAACTATTGCATACTGTAAAAAGATGTTTATTGCACCAAGACTGAGAGAAATATTGGTAAATATTTAATAGGCAGCTTTACTTCATGTCATTTTATTAAAAATACAGTAGTAGATTCCCCACTTCTGGCATATGGTATCCCTAGTCACAGACTTTTGACCATGTTTTTAGATAAAATTCTTCCAAAGTAACAGACTTTCCATCCAATCTGAAAGTGTCTGGTTATGCCCAAAGTATTCATGTCACAACTGTACCAGAGCATAGTGGGAAGGTTTCTCTAGTCCCGCCAGGCCCCCACAGTTGCATGGCCCACTTATAAAATAATCACTCAGAAGCTTATATTAATTATAACTGCTTGGCCATTAGCTCAGGCTTATTACTGACTAGCTCTTACACTTAAATTACCCATAATTCTTATCTATGTTTAGCCACATGGCTTGGTACCTTTTTTCAGTTCTGCCTTCACATCTTACTTCCTCTGTGTCTGGCTGGTGATTTCTGACTCAGCCCTTCCTCTTCCCAGAATTGTCCTTGTCTGCTTATACTGCCTATACTTCCTGCCTGGCTATTGGCCAATCAGTATTTTATTAAACCAGTGTACAAAAGCATTATCCCACAACATTTCCCCCTTTTTGTCTATTCAAAAAGGAAGGTTTTAACTTGAACATAGTAAAATTACATATTATACAACAGTTATCAAGCAAGAATTACAGTTCCAATATCTAGTTTATTAACATTTGGCAAAATTAAAGAAAATATTCTATCAATCCTAGATTTGTGAGTCTAAAGTTTCATATCTAATTTATCATTTATCATAACCAAGGAAAATTATAACTATCTAGTCTTCAACTGCATCGAAGGCCTTGAAAGTATGTAATATTACCTAAGTCAACAGGAAGAGCATTGTAAGCAACTTCCAAAAATCTAGAATGGCAGAAATAGCTGCCTGCCTAGATAGTCATCCAAAGTTCCTCTGCAACGTTGGGGCATCCATCTTTAGCCTATAGCTCTAGAGTCTCTCAGTTGCTTTTCTGTGTTCTGTAGAACGTTTGGCAGTTTCCTCTGAGAAGCAGGAACCTGAAGAACCATCTCATCTTGCAAAGTTCAGTAGTCACTTTCCTATGACTCCTGCATGTCCAGTTTATACAACATACTGTCAATCAGTCAGTGCAAGGGCACTTTTTTTGCCCAGTGGCTAACTTTGCCACAAAGAAAGCAAACTCCATAATGAGCTTCTTCAATGCCCATCATCCTCCTTGAAGTAACTGGGGCTGGCAGGAGCAGACATGTCTTATTGTCCAGGAAAGTCTAAGTTTTTAAAACATTTTAAATGTCATATTTCATGTAGGTCCTTGAAGTGTTTGAAGACTACCTACCTAATTGAAATATAGCTTAATATACCTAAAATACTTAACTAACATGACTATAAGTTTGATTATCCTAAATGACTATTAATCTGTATATATTAATTATATATTATAATTTCAAATGAGCTATGTAGCTGGAGTTTTTCTGGTCCTGCCTGGCCGATGGTCAGGAAAAATCTTTCTCACCTGTCAGTCCCACAGCTGCTCAGACCCAACCTAGTAAACACACAGAGACTTATATTTCTTACAAATTGTATGGCCATGACAGGCTTCTTGTTATCTAGTTCTTCTATCTTAAATTAACCAATTTCTATTAGTCTATAAGTGGTCATGTGGCTCATGGCTCACCGGTACCTTACATCTTGCTTGTCATGGCGGCAGCTGGCAGCATCTCTCTGACTCAGCTTTCCATTTACCAGAATTCTCCTCTCTCCTTATCCTGCCTATACTTCCTGCTTGGCTACTGGCCAACCAGTGTTTTATTTATTAACCAATCAGAGCAACACATTCACAGCATACAGAAAGACATCCCCAGCACTTCCCCTTCTCTTTTTTTCAAAAAGGAAAGTTTTAACTTTAACATAGTGAAATTACATATAAGAAAGCAATTATCAAGCAAGAATTATAGGCATAATATCTAGTCTATTTTGTGACAAAATTAAAGAAGATATCCTATCTATCTTATATTTGTGAGTCTAAGGTTTCATATCTAACTTATCTTATATCATAACTAAGGAAAATTATAACTATCTAGTCTTCAACTACATCAAAGACCCCAGAAAGACATAATATTACCTGAGAAATGGGAGAAGGATGCAAGCAACTTTTGAGAATCTTGCGAGAGTAGACAGAGACAGCTGGCAGCCTGGCCAGTCATCCAAAGTTCTTTTGTAAAGTTGGGGCATCTGTCTTCAGCCCACAGGCCTAGAGTCTCTCAATAACTTCTCTCTGTGTCCTGTAGAATGTCTGGCAGTTTCCTCTGTGAAGCAGGAACTTGAAAGACCATTTTGCCAAGCAAAATTCAGTGGTCACCTTCCTATGGATCCTGCATGTCCAGTCGATCAAGCAGTCCAGGCAAGAACAGTTTCTTGCCCAAATGGCTATTCTTGATGAGAAGAAGATAAACTCCATGTAGAGTGTCTTCAATGCCCATCCTCCTCTCTGAAGTAAATCACTGCTGCCAGGAGCAGACACGTTTCACTGTCCATAAAGTCTAAATTTTTAAAACATTTTAAATGCCATATTCTGTAGGTCTTTGAAGTGTTTGAAGATTACCTATCTATCTGAAATATATCTATGTATACCTAGAAAACTTAACTAACATGGCTACAAGTTTGACTATCATAGAAGACTATTAATCTGTATTTTTAATTATCTATTAAAATCTAAATGAGTTACTTAAACATAATACCTCAAACAAGAGTAGAAATATACACAGTATAACAAAATTAAGTTTAAACTTGTATCAATAAACAAAAGTCCATAGCAGTGTAAAACATTTTTAAACAAGTTTCTCTTTAAAAGTAGGTTCAATAATCTATCCCTTTATCTTATCATTATCTATACTGTTCCCTTTTGTTCTTTAGAAAGAGATTGTAGTTATATTCAACATGTTTTAAATAAAAATATTGGTTTTTCTCTGTCCCACAACAGAGGGCTCTTCTGATATGGGACACAAGAATCTCTCAGCGTTTTTTGTTTTGTTTTGTTTTATTTTTGAAAATTCTTGGGTTTAGAGGAGGAATGAGCCAATTCCATCTCCAAAGCCAGCTTGGTATATTTGGAAATTTGGGCATAGCTTCTCTTACTGCTTCCTGCTGGATGGGGGCACTGTATCTTATGGGGACACAAGGATAATTTTTGGATTGTGGAGTAGTCCATGAGGGTGTATCATCTGAGCCAGTTGCCTTGAAACCATTCTGGATGTTGGATCATCTGGGCCATGGTGTCATCAGAGATCTTTCAGGGGTTCTTGGCTGGTCAAACCTCATATATCTTAATCTGGAACAAATCCATAGCCTCTGACTTTCTGTGGAAACAAAAGCAGAGCCTCCTTTCCAAAGCAACATATCCTTACATCCAAATTTTGAAGTCAAGATATCTTTAAAATATACATATTGGCTTCACTCAACAGCTTTTATGATTAAATGTCTTTCTGAAGTAAAGAATATCAAAGACAATACAATCCAGATTCTATCATATCCATCTTTATGTGGCTTATTTTTTATATTACCTTTACTATCTCTTTTAAGACTTTATTTTTAAAAACTATCTATTTCTTTATATAACTGTATATATTCCTTTTTTTTCTCTCTTCTAAGCCTACGTACATTTTTACACACATTGTAAAGCATTTAAAGTCTTGTTCCATCTGAATCTGTCTTATTGTGAATCTATTGTTTTAAACTGCAGCATTTGTTAGCCCCAAATGGCCGCTGTGGCTGGTGGCTCCACCCCTGTCAGCTTCCCAACATGGTGGTGGTACACTTTACCGCCAGCTCTGGGTCTGGAGCTATGTGTACCATCAATTATCAGAAGCAATTCTATTAAAGCAGCATGTGGCCCAGAAACCTCTTTTTTTTTATTAGCAATGGCTAAATCCACCACACAGCAGTGTAATGTGCTGCTTGTAGATGCCTCATTCCTGCCATACTGCAGGTCAAGCACAAATGCCAGGAAACCACCATAGTAGCTCAAACTTGCAAGCTGCCGTTAACTTGAGAGAGACGACTAGGAAGCTGTTTTTAGCTCTGTTTTAGAATCTTTTTTTCTTAGGTTTTAGGTGGAAACTCTTGTCAACCCATTGGGCGCCATTTGTAGCTGGATTTTTCCTGGTCCTGCCTGGCCCATGGTCAGGACAAATGTCTTTCACCCGCCAGTCCCACAGCTGCTCAGACCCAACCTGGTAAACACACAGAGACTTATATTGCTTACAAACTGTATGGCCGTGGCAGGATTTTTGTATCTAGTTCTATCTTAAATTAACCCATTTCTATTAGTCTATAAGTTGTCATGTGGCTCATGGCTTACCGGTACCTTATATCTCGCTTGTCATGGTGGCAGCTGGCAGCATCTCTCTGACTCAGCCTTCCACTTACCAGAATTATCATCTCTCCTTATCTCACCTATACTTCCTGCCTGGCTACTGGCCAACCAGTGTTTTATTTATTAACCAATCAGAGCAACACATTTAACATTCAGAACATCCCACAGCAGAGCTGCATAAACATAATACCCTAAACAAGAGTAGAAATATGCATACAGTAAAACAAAATTAACTTTAAATTTGTGTCAATAAAGTAAAATCTATAGCAATGTAAAATATTTATCCTATATTTCTATATCATATCCCCCTTTCTTCTTTTAGAAAGAGATCTTATTTATAATCAACCTACTTTAAATAAAAATAAACATTCATAAACAATATTTTGGGAATTTGGGCAAAGCTTCTCATACTACTTCCTGCTGGATGGGGGTGCTGGCAATCTTATGGGGATCCTGAGAAAATTAAGAATCCTGGTCAAGTCCTGACTGGAATAATATGTGAGACTGTGTTCACTGAGTCAGTTGCCTTGAAGTTGATTTTGGATGTTGGATCATCTGGGCCATGGTATCATTGGAGACCTTTCAGGGGGTCTTGACTAAGCAAACCATATTAGTGTGGAAGCAATCCACAGGTTTTCATCTTCTGTGGAAACAAAAGCAGACCCTCTTTTCCAAATCAGTGTGTCCTTAGACACAAATTTTTAAGTCAAGATACCTTTTATATATATATATATATAGATAGATAGATAGATAGATAGATAGATAGATAGATAGATTTATTTAACTCGTCAGCCTTTACAATCAAATGTCTTTCTTCAGTTAAAAATCTCAAATACAACACAATCCAGATTCTCTGTGTAGTATCTACCTTTACATGGCTTATTTTTTTATATTACCTTTACTGTCTCTTTAAAGACTTTATTTACTATTTCTTTATATAACTGTCTATATTCATTGTCGTCTCTCTTCTAAGACTATGTACTTTTTTTTTACATACACTGTAAGCCATTTGAAGTCTTATTCCATCTGAATCTGTGTTATTGTGAATCTATTGCTTTAAACTGCAGCATGACTAGGACTGAAATGGCAGCTTTGGCTGCTGGCTCCTCATACTTAAGATTCCCAATATGGCAGTGGTACATTTACCACCAGCTTGGAGCAATGCGCACCACCAACTTTTGGAAGCAGTGGATCTATGCCACTATCAAAGCAGCATGTAGTCCAGAAACCATTTTATTTTGTCTTTACTAGCAAAAGCTAAATCTGTCACACAGTGCACTGAAAGGCTTGGAGAAATCTCTGCATACAACAGCAGGAATCTGGCATGCTGTAGCTCCAGCCTGCATGCTGCAAACCTGCCATAGCCAAGGGACACATCACTGTGCCTCAGTCTGCCATGCTTGACATGCACTAGGAAGTTCTTCTTAACTACATTTATAATCTCTTCTTAAGCTCTCTCAGGTTTTAGGTGGAAACTCTTGCCATCATGTATGGGCACCATTTGTATTGAGAATTTTTTCTCCAGTCCCACCAAGCCCCTGAAGTCCTGTGGCCCACTTATAAAATAATCACTCAGTCTCAACAATTCTTGCTCATATAAACCCTCCTCATTCTCGCTAATTGGACTCCCAGAGATCCACCCGGGGCCTAGCCATGGATCTCTGCATTCAGATCCCTCAGTAGTTGGATGGGGTTTCTAGCATGACAATTAGGGTGTTTGGCCATCCCATCACCATGGTAGGTCAGTTCGGGCTATATCTCGACCATTGCCAGCAGTCTGTTGTGGGGGTATCTTTGTGAATTTCTGTGGGCCTCTCTAGCACTTTGCTTCTTCCTATTCTCATGTGGTCTTCATTTACCATGGTCTCCTATTCCTTGTTCTCCCTCTCTGTTGTTGATCCAGCTGGGATCTCCCGCTCCCCCAAAGCACAGGGACAAATAGCCAAACGAATGGAAACACATGAACTATGAACCAATGGCTGAGGGGTCCCCAACTGGATCAGGCCCTCTGAATGGGTGAGACAGTTGATTGCCTTGATCTGTTTGGGAGGCATCCAGACAGTGGGACCGGGTCCTGTGCTCATTGCATGAGTTGGCTGTTTGAAACCTGGGGCCTATGCAGGATCGCTTAGCTCAGCCTTGGAGGAGGGGACTGGACCTACCTGGACTGAGTCTACCAGGTTGATCTCATTTCGTGGGGGAGGCTTTGCCCTGGAGGAGGTGGGAATGGGTGGTGGGCTGGGGGGAAGGTGAGGGGGCCCGGAGGGGGGAGAGCAAGGGAATCCGTGGCTGATATGTAGAACTGAATTATATTGCAAAATAAAAATAAAAATTAAAAAAAAATAATCACTCAGAAGCTTATATTAATTATAACTGCTTGGCCATTAGCTCAGGCTTATTACTGACTAGCTCTTACACTTAAATTAACCCATAATTCTCATCTATGTTTAGCCACATGGCTTGGTACCTTTTTTCAGTTCTGCCTTCACATCTTACTTCCTCTGTGTCTGGCTGGTGACTCCTGACTCAGCCCTTCTTCTTCACAGAATTCTCCTTGTCTGCTTATCCTGCCTATACTTCCTGCCTGGCTACTGGCCAATAAGCATTTTATTAAACCAGTATACAAAAGCATTATCCCACAGCACCAAAGGACATATCTTGCCTCAAGTGTACTGTAGTATGCAGAGTCCAAATATTGATAAGATTGTATCTTTTCTTCCCAAGAAACTTACAGTGTACCTCCCATCACCATGAACCCTAGTGTGCAGGAAAGAAGTTTTCAGCTCATTTCTAGCTTGATTTCTTTGCGGACTGTATTCAAATGTGTAGTCTCTTCAGAAACTGGGTCTTACTACCATACTCTGGTGGAAAGTCAAGTACTATAGGAATAGCTTATTTTGTTTTGGAAGCCTCTGGTAGCTCACTGGCCAACAAGACATAGACACCTATTTCAAAACTGGCACTGGACATTTGAGTTAAAAATATACTTCTGAGCACAGGAAAACCTTAAATTTTATGAATATAGCAGCATCATTGATAATAGCCAGAACCTGGAGACAGCCTAGATGCCACTCAACTGAAGAATGGACAAAGAAAATGTGGTATGTTTACACAATGGAGTATTACTCAACTATTTTTTTTTAATTTATTTTAATTTATTTTGCAATACAATTCAGTTCTACATATCGGTCACGGATTCCCTTGTTCTCCCCCCCTCCCGTCCCCCTCACCTTCCCCCCAACGCCCCCCCCCCCCCATTCCCCTCTCCTCCAGGGCAAAGCCTTCCCCACAGACTGAGGTCAACCTGGTAGACTCAGTCCAGGTAGGTCTAGTCCCCTCCTCCCAGGCCGAGCCAAACAATCCTGCATAGGCCCCAGGTTTCAAACAGCCAACTCATGCAATGAGCACAAGATCTGGTCCCACTGCCTGGATGCCTCCCAAACAGATCAAGCCAATCAACTGTCTCACCCATTCGGAGGGCCTGATCCAGTGTGGACCCCTCAGCCATTGGTTCATAGTTCATGTGTTTCCATTCATTTGGCTATTTGTCCCTGTGCTTTATCCAACCTTGGTCTCAACAATTCTCGCTCATATAAACCCTCCTCATTCTCGTTAATTGGACTCCCAGAGATCCACCCAGGGCCTAGTCATGGATCTCTGCATCCAGATCCCTCAGTAGTTGGATGAGGTTTCTAGCACAACAATTAGGGTGTTTGGCCATCCCATCACCAGAGTAGGTCAGTTCGGGCTGTCTCTCGACCATTGCCAGCAGTCTGTTGTGTGGGTATCTTTGTGGATTTCTGTGGGCCTCTCTAGCACTTTGCTTCTTCCTGTTCTCATGTGGTCTTCATTTACCATGGTCTCCTATTCCTTGTTCTCCCTCTCTGTTGTTGATCCAGCTGGGATCTCCCGCTCCCCCAAGCTCTCTTTTCCTCGACCCTCGCCTTTCATTACCCCCACTCATGTCCAGGCTGTTCATGTAGATCTCATTCCATTTCTCTGTCATTGGGCGATCCCTGTGTCTTTCTTGGGGTCCTGTTTTCCGGGTAGCCTCCCTGGTGATGTGAGTAGCAGACAATTCATCCTTGTTTCATGTCTATTTAAAACAAGGACACCAGAAATTTGAAGCAAATTGATAGAACTAGAAAAAGCATCCTGAGTGAGGTAACCCAGACCCAAAAAGACAAACATGGTATGTACTCACTCCTAAGTGGATAGTAGATGCAAAGCAAAGGATAATCAGGTTATAATATATAGCCCCAGAGAAACTAGGTAACAAGGAGTACCCTAAGGGGCATACATGGATTGCCCTTGGAAGGGGAAATAGATGAAATCTCCTGGGTAAACTGGGGGCAGTGGGAGGTATAAAGCAAGGAATGGGGCATGGGAATGTGGGGTGTCTTTGGGATGGTCAAGTTGGGGGAAAGATAGAGAGGGAGATCAACAAGGTAGATATCATGATAGGGGGCTAGTATGGGGTTCAGGAGAGGCCTGGTGCTGGGAAGTCTCTTGAGGGTCCATGGGGATGACTCCAGCTAGGACTTCTGGCAATGGTAGAGAGGGTGCCTGAACTGACCTCCTGTGGTTAGATTGGCGACTACCCTAATTGTCATCATAGAACCCCCATCCAGTGTTTGATTGAAACAGATGTTGAGGTGCACAGCCAGGTACTGGGCTAAGCTCCAGGAATCCAGTTGAAGAAAAGAAGGAATTATGTAAGCAAGGGTCGGGGGAAAACCCATAGAGACAACTGAACCAAGCTTGTGGGAGCTCATGGATTCTAGACTGACAGTTAGGGAGCCTGCATAGGACTGACAGAGGCCCTCTGTATGTGGGTAACAGTTGTGTAGCTTGGCCTGTTTGGGGGCTCCTAGAAGTGGGACCAGGATCTGTCACTGGCATATGAGCTGACTCAGGTATCCTTATGGTGGGATACCTCACTCACCCTTGATGCAGTGGGGAGGAGCTTGGTCCTTCCTCAATTTGATATGCCATGCTTTGTTGACTCATATGGGAGGCCTTACCCTTTCTGAGGAATGGATGTGGGTGTAGAAAAGATGTAGGGGATGGAATTGGAGGAGAGGACCAAGGGGAAACTGTGGTTGGTTTTTTAAATAAAGTAACTAACTAAATAAACTTATATGAACGAAACTTTCTACTTGTTTTGGTATGCATGCACACACCTGTGTAGTGTATTTACTTCAGAATATCAGAATAGAGTCTGGAATTATGAATGAGCTGAAAATAATAGCCCTAAAATTCAGAAGATGGCATAACAAAAAGTTCACTTATTCTAGGATATTAACAGGTGGCAATTCAGTTTTATTACAGTGAATAGCTCAGTTCAAACATAATCTTTTCCTCGAATTATATGATAGGAAATATCAACACAAAGACAATTACTAAAAATTAAATAGGGTATTATTTCATATTAAAGTCTCATATAGTGATAAAATAAATCATATAAGGCAACATGGATTGTCTAATTTCTTTACAGAAATTGTGTTTATGCATTATCAGTGGAGTTCCTGAAGCTAGATGTGACAAATCAGTATACTCCTCAATTATCAATATTTTCAATGAATCCTTTGTTATTCTTCTCCCCTTTTTATCAGGAAATAAATTCTCAAAAATTTCTGCTTAACAGGTATCATGTACCCAAAACAACAATAGTCATAAGATGCCACTTAATTTGTTATCTGAATTGTTATTCATTGTTTAAAAGCTAGAAGAGAGATATTTAAATTCTCATAACACTGTAACTTCCTGCTTTTATAATTACTTACCTTATTCAAAACTTGAGTTGGTTTGTTCATATTAAAGTAATTAAATGAATGACAAGGAAATAATTTTCAATTTTTTTTTCAGGTTTTGAAAGTTCAGAGTCAATCTACAAACTTTCAATAAGAACTAAAGTTGCTCCAACAATACTGTGTTTCCAATTTGGCTGATTATGGTAGTTAGACAATTCCAAATTAATTTTAGTTATATATTTACACAGCAGGTAGTGGAATATGGTCCTAAAAGCATGGACATTTCTATAACTTCAGAAACCTCACTGTGGCTAGTTAGAAATCATTAGGTGAGCTTCTCATACTTTTGACTAAATGGCAATTTATGCCAATAGAAAATCTACATTAACACAGTGAGCTACTCCTAAGTGCTAAGGTCAGTTGTACATTTCATACTTCAGCTGCATAGAAAGAATTTTATTGCTTTTCATAGTCATGCTGCAATGAAAAAGGTTCTTTATGATGTCACAGACAATTAATTGAGGTACATTACCTAGAAATTTAAAAAGGTCATATGTGGAACATAATTGACACCTCATAACCCCTATTACTGATTACTAAAATGCAAATTAATTCTCGTCATTTTCCTCTGAGTAGCATAACTCTTCTTTAGATCTGAATTACATTTTTATTTGCTTACAGTCCTCAAACTTAAGTCTTTAGCTCATGCTCTTTAAGAAAAGTCCATTTTAAAATTTTCAACTTTAAAAATTGAATAATGCATTCATATAAAATCATTTTGAGTTGCAATAATATTTGTATAATATATACATGGAACTTAAAATTGTAGTAGCAGTTTATTAGATAAATATGTCAAATTATTGTGCTTCTAGATCATCATGCACTGCAGTAGATAACACGTTAAGAATGGGGTGAAGAATGTGAAACATTTTTTTCAGAAATATATACAATAAGTTCAAGCATACAAACTATGTACTAAAATACTAATTAGTCATTGCAACAAGTGTTTTTAGTGTACTCAGATGATTTGAAGATTGTGAAAGCATCAGATGAAGTATTTTTCTCTCAACATTTTATTTGCCATGTGGAATGACTTATGGCTGTTTTACTTATAGAAGGCATGGTAACAAAGACTGCAGAAGAGAATTCTATCATACCAGGTTATCTGGTTAAGATAGAAATAGTCAATTGAGTTTTAGTATCCTGAAGTTCATTGACTGACCTTACAGAGGTTGCAAAGACAGACTGAGATTTAAGAGATAATTTTCTGTGCCAGTGGTATATAAAATTAAAATCAGAAAACTATGCTTAAATATAGTTCTGCTTATGCATAGTAAAACTTTCTCAAGGGTGAACCTTAAGTCAGTGTGATTAAAGGCTATCACCATGTGTGCAAGGGCTCTAGTACAGCATGTTATTGTGATTCATGTCTTCAAGTCCAAAACTTCAGAAGCTGAGGTAGGAGGGTATATGAGTTTGAAGCAAAACTGAGCTACATCGTGAGTTCCAGGCCAGCCTGGGTAGCAGATTGAGACTCTTTCCATTAAAATCCAAAACAAAAACAAAAACAGGATTCCTGGCAAATATTTTCTGAAAGACGCTAAGAAAACTTAGAACTAAAAATTTGGGAAAAGTACTTAGATTCACTCAAGATATACAAATAGAGGCTACCAACAAGACTAAAGTATATCATTGGAAAGGTAAATCATGAACCTACTATGAGGTATTTGATTTATTTTAGTATCCTTGGAGGAAAGACTGACATGATTTCTTTAAACCACATGAATTCATTCACCTGTCTAGTGATACTCATAATTTAACATGTGTAAAATCATTTAGACTATTGTTAAAATGAAGAAACCAATTCATTGGATCAGAAATTTAGCACAAGTTTTGCATTTCTTTGTTAAGTAGCAAGGATTTTCTACTTTATGAGTATGAATTATTACTCAAGGCAGTAGTTTACAACCCTAACTACATGCTATAATTTGTTGTGAATTTTTTGTCTTACATAGGCTCCAATTCCAAGAATAATAACTTCCCGCCTTCCATTTTATTGGATTTATTTTTATTTATGTGTATGTGCTTCTGTCTGAATGTGTACATGCAACATGTGTACAAGTCTGTAGAGATCAGAAGTGGGTGATGGATCTCCTGTAGCTAGAGTTATAAGTAGCTTTAAGCTACCAATGCGGATACCAAATTCAGGTCTTCTGGAAGAGTTGTAGTAAGTACTCTTAATTGCTTAGCCACCTCTCCAGCTCCCATCTGATTTTTTTTAAAAATATGCTCTCCAAATGTTGTTTGTACCTATGTATCTGTGAATCAATTAGACATAACACTTACAATTAAAAATGAACAACTAGCGAGTGTATAACTTCCTGGTATAAGGTGACACTTATATGGTTTATGACAATGTTAATGATATAGATGCATATATTCTAATAACATTTTTGTGTAGCATAGCACAACATATGATATAAAAAGGACAACAAAGGATGTAAATGAACATTAGCATACAAACCAAGATCATACTATACACATAGATTTTTTTTGGTCAAATGTTTCTGCACTATAGGATAGTGAAACCTGGCTCTATGAAGGCAGTATATAGTCAACCATAGGTTCCTGCTCTGTAAACTTGAGAAATCTTTGTACACTTTCATGCAAACAACGTTTCAAATTCTCCTTTGGATAGAAACTCAATACTTCTACTCAAGTGTATATAGCTAAAAATCCTATATGAAGTAACATATTCCACAGAAAAGGTTAATAGTAATAAAACGAATATTCCCTTTATCTGAAGATTTGGCATTTTTAAGTCCATTGAGGTTTTCAGTTACAAGAATATTTTGTCAGCTAGATATTCACATATAAGCCTTAGAAAAACACTTAAAATACAATGATGAAAGGTTTGGGATAAATAAAAGGTCATAATACTATTTCTGGAAATATTTTATTTGAAGAAATGAAGAGGGACCTTCTGAAAGCATATAATGAGCTTTCTCATAAACGCAGAGGATGTTTGCAGTCATGGTGAGACAGTGCTTCTGTAGCAAATAATCTTAATTACTCTGGTAGAAAGACCTCTTCTCCTCTTCTATTCTCCCAATATATGTTATTTTAAAGAGTAGAAATTAAGATACTAATTAAATGTTAATTCAATGATGATATGATATAAATACAACATTAATTGTTTACATTTTGGAAAGGACTTCTGAAAATTCCTTCATATGAATTTTATAATTTTTAGTGCAATAAATTAGCTGAAAAATGAAGACTAATATTTATCCTAATGAATTTCCAGCTTTGGGCCTCTCATTTGAATTTTCATAAGATGTATGCATTCTCAGATTTTATTTCTGATCCTCAGGATAAAACTTAAGACCTTGCACATGAAAGGCATGAGATCACTCATCATACTCCATCCCTAGCTGATGTGCACAGATTTTGATCCTAGCTATGAAATATCATACCTTTTGCAAATTAAGTCAGGCATGGTTTTCCCAAAAACTTCTGATGTTTGGTTTCATTTAAAGAATGCTTCAAATATATAACCTGATTTTTCTAAATTGACTACTATGAGAGTTTGTATTTTGTTCTGTATTGTTGCTTCCCCAAGGAACTGTGCACATTTCCTTCTTGCTTTTTATGATATAAGGAGGAAATTTTGATTATATATTAATATATCTCCCCAAATTTCAGATTATATAATTGCCATGAATGTAAAATTTTTCAAGCCTGAGTAATGTCTCAGCAGTTGAAAGCACTTGTTGATCTTGCAGAGAAGCTGGTTACAGTTTCCAGCACCCACATGGTGGCTTACAACCATCTGTAGCTCCAGATCCAAGGTACCTAACTTTCTCCTCTGGCTTCTGTGACCAGGATATGCATTGCATGCAAATACATACAGGCAGGAAATAACTTATACACATATAATAAAAACAAACCTTAAGAGAAAAGTTTAGTAAAATGTAAACATAATACAAAATATAGGCATATGACAATTTGTGGTACTTGAGCACATTTTGAAGTGGGACATTTTGTAGTGTTCAATTCAATTTGTTTTACATCTCAGAGGTATATTGCAGCTAGATATCGACAGCTTCTGAAACTATATTGTACACAATTCTTTCCAACTATGTTTTCAGTTATATCAACTGTTCTACAGAGCGAGATCCAGGAAAGGTGCAAAGCTACACAGAGAAACCCTGTCTTGAAAAAGCATATTAATAATTTGAAATTGACCATGGGGGATATTTAAACCACAGAAAGTTGCAAATTCTACAAATCAATTTCTCTTCTTTGTGTGGAAATCTGGTTGAACATTTATCAATGTGTCATGTACTGGACACCAAACCAAATGTACTACTCAAATTCATTACATTATTTCAGTCCAACATTAACTCTATTAAGAAAACATCAAGCTCATTTCTAAAATGTAAAGAATATAGCTCAGAGCCGTAAATTGTCTATTATCATCCATAGCTAGCAAGTTTGTAAGCCATAATTTGACTTCTACATTTATCTGATTCTAAAACTCACTTCTTTGTTCTAAACAGAAATCAAATGATGGGATGGTAAGGATTACTCTACACACAGTAGTTTGTGCCCTTAGCTTACTTTAAGTAGTAATATTCTAGTTCTTAATTTTTATTAAAATATCCAGGAAAGAATTATTGAGGCTAACACTAACAAGAAAAATTAAAGTTAATATATTATTAATGGAGTAGTATTTTCAATAACAAACCTACAATGCATTAATCAATATAAACAAACTTTGTACTAACTTTTATTTAAAAATTTTTAGGCAAAATATATTGATCATATTCTTTCCCTTGCTCCAACTCCTCCAAGATCCTTACCACCATGATACCCACCAAACTTCAGGTTCTCTCTCTCTCTCTCTCTCTCTCTCTCTCTCTCTCTCTCTCTCTCTCTCTCTCTCTCTCTCTTGCTCTCTCTCTCTCACACACACAACCTCTCTCTCACTCCATAGTTCTCTCTCTCTTGTTTATTCTCACTCTCTTCCTTTCAAAGTCCAGACTTGAATTCTCTACTTAATGGTCTTTGTATCTTCCATCTTCTGTCTGTTGCATGAGTCTTAATCTGTGCCTGCCTGAAGAAAACTGTCTTGTGTAATTCTGTCCTGTATCTCTGTGTGATTGTTGTGTGGCTAGGTGTCTGAGTGTGTGTCTCTTTTCTATGTATCTATTTGTGTATTGTTTGCCTGCTGTGCATCTGAAGGTGTTTGTCTGTCTTCTGTGCATCTCTGTGTCTTTTGTCTGTCTGCTGTGCATCTGTGTATGTCTGTCTGCTGTGTGACTGTATGTTTCTGTTTCTAGCAAGTGGTTCTTTTTCCTCTTCTATTGAACAACACAAAAAGCATCACATGGGAGAAAGGAACAGAAATCTTTAACAGTTACACAAGTGATTAAGTCACTATCTCCAATTGACCCCTGATGGTGCCCACACGTGTTGGCAAGAGTTTCCACCTAAAACCTGAGAGATCTTAAGAAGAGATTATAAATGAAGCTGAGAGCACCTTCCTAGTTCATGTCACTCATGGAGGGCCTAGGTACAATGATATGTCCCCTGGCTTTGGCGTGTTCTCAGCGTGCGAGTTGGAGCTACAGCATGGTGGATTCTGCAAGAAACAGAGGTTTCTGGAAGCAATGTAATATGGTGTGTCATGGATATAGCTTTTGCTAGTACAGACACACACACAAAAAAAAAAACAAAGAAAAGGTCTTTGGGCTACATGCTGCTGGATGGAAATATACACCCACTGCTTCACAGAGTCAGTAATGAACATGGTTCCCCCAAAGCTGGTGGTAAATGTAGTTCATGTTGGAAAGCTGAGGTGGGTAGAGCCAGCAGCCAAAGCTGCCATTTCTCTCCTAGTCATGCTGCAGTTTAAAGCAATAGATTCACAATAAAGCAGATTCAGATGAAACAAGACTTAATGGTTTACAGTGTGTGCAAAAATGTACGTAGGCTTGGAAGAGAGAAGAATATGAATATAGACAGTTATATAAAGAAATAGTTTTAAAAAACAAAGTCTTTAAAGAGAAAGTAAAAGTAATATTTAAAAAAACCACATAAAGATGGATA
The DNA here is from genome assembly GCF_007827085.1 of Peromyscus californicus insignis. Taxonomy (NCBI): domain Eukaryota; kingdom Metazoa; phylum Chordata; class Mammalia; order Rodentia; family Cricetidae; genus Peromyscus; species Peromyscus californicus. The sequence continues at coordinate 69,491,356 of NW_026294391.1, read as the reverse complement.
TTACACACAGAGTCTGGATTATATTGTCTTTGGGATTTTTAACTACAGAAAGACATTTGATTGTAAAGACTGCTCACTTAAACCAACATGTATATTTTAAAGGTATTTTGACTTCAAAATTTGGATGTAAGAATATGTTGCTTTGGAAAGGAGGCTCTGTTTTTGAGCCTACGGATTTGTTCTAGGTTAAGATGGATCAGATTTGATCAAGCCAGACCTCTTGAACCTTAACAGATGGTACCTATCAGCAAAGGTTATAATAGGTCTTCCCAGGACTTGACCATTATCTCAAATTTTCTCAGGATCCCCATAAGACTACCAGTGCCCTCTATCAGCAGGAAGTAACCTAGAAAACTATGCTCATATTCCCAAAACATGAATTATGGATGTTTGTCTTTGTTTAGGTTGTTGGTTACAAATTGTTATTGGTCATAGTCAATATCTTTCTAAAAAAATGGTGGGGGAGATATATAGATATGATAAGATAGGATAGATTACTGAAATTACTTTTAAAGAGCAACTTGATTAAAAATGTTTTACATTGCTATGGATTTTACTTTATTGATTCAAATTTAAAGTTAATTTTGTACTTTATATACTCTCATTTAAGGTATTATATTTATGCAAATCATTTAAATTGCAATGGATAATAAAATTATTAATAGTCATAAACTTGTAGTCATGTTAAGTTTTCCAGGTGTACAAAGATAAAATTCAGTTAGGTAGGTAATCTTCAAACACTTCAAAGACCTACAGAATATGGCATTTAAAATATTTTAAAAACTTAGACTTTCTGGACAGTGAGACACATCTGTTCCTGGCAGCACTGATTTACTTCAGAGAAGAGGATGGACATCAAAGACACTCCATATAGAGCTTATCTTCTTCTTGGAAAAAAAAACACCATTTGGGCAAGAAACTATTCTTGCCTGGACTGCTTGACAAAATGTTGTATCAACTGGACATGCAGGACTCATAGGAAGATGACCAGTGAATTTTCCAAAACAAGGCAAAATGGTCCTTCAAGTTCTTGCTTCACAGAGAAGACTGCCAGACATTCTATAGGACACAGGAAAAAGTGACTGAGAGACTCTAGACCTATGGGCTGAAGATGGATGTCCCAATATTGCAGAGGAACTTTGGATGACTGTCCAGGCAGGCAGCTGTCTCTGTCATTTCCAGAATTTTAGAAATTGCTTACAATTCATTTCTTGTTTACTTAGGTAATATTATATCCTTCTGGGGTCTTTGATGTAGTTGAAGACTAGATAGTTATAATTTTCCTTGGTTATTATAAAAGATAAATTAGACATGAAACTTTAGATTCACAAATACAGGCTAGATGGAATATTTTCTTTAATTTTGCCAAATACAAATAGACTAGATATTGCAACTGTAATTCTTGCTTGATAACTGTTCTATTATACGTAATTTTACTATGTTAAAGTTAACACCTTTCTTTTTGATTAGACAGAAAAGGGGAAGTGTTGTGGAATGTTTTTCTGTATGCTGTGAATGTGTGTTGCTCTGATTGGCTGATAAATAAAATGCTGATTGGCCAATAGCCAGGCAGGAAGTATAGGCAGGATAAGCAGACAAGGGGAATTCTTGGAAGAGAAAGGGCTGAGACAGGAGTCACCAGCCAGACACAGAGAAAGCAAGATGTAAAGGCAGAACTGAAAAAAGGTACCAGGCCATGTGGCTAAACATAAATAAGAATTATGGGTTAATTTAAGAGTAAGAGCTAGTCAGTAATAATCTTGAGCTAAATGGCTGAGCAGTTATAATTAATATAAGCTTCTGAGTGATTATTTTATAAGTGGACCACGGGACTGCAGGGGCTTGCTTGGATTCTGAGAAAAGTCTGGCTACAGACCCCCAATTGACCCAGACAACAAACAGTATAGCAAATATCAACATTTATCAGCACCAGGTGGTTGTGGCGCATGCCTTTAATCCCAGCACTCAGGAGGCAGAGCCAGGTGGCTCTCTGTGAGTTAAAGGCCAGCCTGGTCTACAAAGCGAGATCCAGGACAGGCACCAAAATAGCACAGAGAAACTCTGTCTCAAAAAAACAAAAAAAAAATCAATATTTATCAACAAATGTTCGTAAATGTAGAGTTCAATATTTATAGTAGATTCTAGAAGATTGCTTTCAACTTCTGCATTTGCACATACATCATTCTTGTTTTAGGGCACATATAACAAGATTACAGCTAGACATTAACTTACATTGCAAAACCTGATTACATGGGAAATCCAAGGCAAGTAAGGTTGATTGTTACATTCTTCTCTTAAAAGCAGGTTAAACAAACACGCTGAGTACACAATAGGACAGTGATATTAATTATTAAGTGACCTCAAGATATATTTCTAATGCTGGCTGTGTGGTCCTCCAAAAGTTCCAGTCTCTTAGAATAGAGGAATCATTTTCATAATATTGCATCACCACAATATTTCACTGTGAAAATATACCACATTTTCATTATACATTTTATTATACATTTTTAAGTGGATGGCCATCTAGGGTGTTTCCAATTTTGGCTACTATATATTGCAAGTAGAACAACAATGAAATGGATGCATGAGCATCCCTGGTTAAGATGTTGCATCCTTTGGGTATATGCCTAAGACTGGCATAGCTGGATCTTGTGGTAGACCGATTTTCAGGTTTTTTCTAGGAAACTTCCCACAGATTTCCTTTAAGGGCTGTAACAATTTATACACCACCAGCAATGAATAAAGTGTTCCCTTTTCTACCCATCCTTGTCACTATGTTCTGCTATTTGTTTTATTAATTGTGGTCATTTTGACTAGGTTAGGATGAAATTTCAAAATATTTTAATTTATATTTCCCTAGATTCATGATGATGCACATTTTTACACATGTTTCTTAGCTATTTATATTCCACCCTTTGAGAACACTCTGTTTAGTTCAATACTCTATTACTTATAAACTATATGGCTGGGACAGGCTTCTTGCCATCTAGTTCTTATATCTTAAATTAACCCATTTCTATAAATCTATACCTTGCCACATGGCTCGTGACTTACCGGTATCCTTACATCTTGCTTCTTATGGTGGTAGCGGCTGCAGCATCTCCTGACTCAGCCTTCCACTTCCCAGAATTCTCCTCTCTGCTTATCCTGCCTATACTATACTTCCTGCCTGGCTACTAGCCAATCAGCATTTTATTTATCAATCAGTCAGAGCAACACATTCACAGTGTATAGAAAGACATCCCCAGCAATACTCCATTTTTAAATGAGGTTATTTGTTTTCTTGATGTTCAGCTATTTCATTGCATATTTTAAATACTAACTATATATCAGATAAATAATTAGTAAATATTTTTCCCCATTTTGTAGGCTGATACTTGGCTCAAAGATGGTGGGGTTTTTGGTGTTGTTGTTTTTGTTTTTGTCCAAAAGCATTTTACCTTCATGACTTCCTATTTTTTATTTGATTGTCATAATGCCTGTAATATCCATGTCAATATTAAGAAAGTCCATTTCTGTGTCAATGCTTTCAAGCCTATTTCCTATTTTGTCTTCTATTGAGTTCAGGGTATCTGGTCTTATGTTGAAGTTCTTGACAAAACTAGAGCTGAGGTTTTGCAAAGTGATAGATACGGATCTATTTTGGTTCTTATCCATGTAGCTATCCATTTTGACCAGTACCATTTGATGGCAATACTATCTTTTCTCCCATGTGTTTTTGACTTCTTTGAAAAATCAGGGATCTGCACGTGTGGGAAATTACATCTGGTTTTTCCCTTCTATTCTATTGATCATTGTGTCTGATTTTACCAAAACTATGCTGTTTCTTTTATAATAGCTCTGTAGTACAATTTGAAAATTTTTGCTGTTGTTTGTTTGTTTCCACATGAAGTTTAAGTTGTCCTTCATTTTTTATAGTGAATTCTGTTGGAATTTTGATAAGGATTGTGTTAATCTATACATTGCTTTTAGTAGGATGACTATTTTTACAATATCAGTCCTGAATGCAACCCCATCATCTAGTGTCTTCTTCAACTTCTAAATTCAATGTTTCAAAGATTTAATTGTATAAGTCTTTTCTTGGTTAGTCAAAGTTATCCCAAGATATTTTCTGAGGCTATTGTAAAAGGTATGGATTCCTGATTTTTTTCTCAGTATGTTTGTTATTTGTATATAGGAAGGATACTGATTTTCGTGTGTTAATTTTGTATCCTGCTACTGAAAAGATTTATTGGCTATGAAAGTTAACTAATATAGCTTTACAATTCTTTATGTATAAAATCATACTACCCACAAATAAAGATGCTTTGACTTCTTCTTTTTCTATTTCTATCCCCTTGATCTCATTCCACTTTTACTCTATCTAAGACTTCAAATACTATATTGAACAGGTATTAAAAGAGTAGACATTCTTGTCTTATTCCTGATTTTAGTGGAAATGCTTTGAGTTTCTCTCTATTTAGGTTAACATTGGCTGTGGGCTTGCTGTAATATTGCCATTATTTTGCTAAGGTAGGTACCTTGTATTCCACTATTTACTCCAGAACTCTTATTGTAAGGGATATTGGATTTTGTCAAAGACCTTTCCTTCATCTGATGAGATTGTCATGTGGTTTTTTGTCTTTCAATCTGTCTATGTGGTAGATTATATTTATCAGTTTACATATGTTGAACCATCCCTGCTTCTCTGGGATTGAATGAAAATGAGGATATGACTGCTCCTTGGCTTCATTGAGGAGAAGTTTTTTTATTGTAAATATGAGGGAAAGAGCAACAATAGGCATCTGGAAGAGTCCAGGCTAAACATGACAAGCAGAATAGACAGCACCATGAGAGGAGAGAAAGAGTGGGAAAGCAAGAGAAGAATAGAAGGGCAGGAGACAGAAATAGGAGGCATGGACCAAGAGAGGAACCAAGATTGGAGACAAGAGAGAAGCCAAGAGAGGAGCCAGGACTCTTTAACAGGTGGCTTCTAAGCTGAGAGAGCCTCCCCTCGATACCCTAATAGTCACCTCAGTTAGCCATTTGCCCTGGGTTTCTATGAGGCTTAACAGAGATGGAGGCAACTTCATCATGGTAGATGATTTTTTTAATATGTTCTTTGATTCAGTTTGCAATTATTTTGTTGAGAATTTTTGTATCTATGTTCATTACTGTCTAAGTTAACACTTTACATATATAAATGAAATATATTCCATGAAATACATGTAGACATTTATGAATATGTGCATATATAAATCTGTTTATTTATATGAATGTTAGGTCTCAAAGCTGGGACAAATGGCTGAGGTGTCTATTAATGCATCAAAGTGGACAATGACTGTCAGCCTCTCTCAGTATAGCCAGTATTGTTAAGGAGACATACTGGCTGACATACTGCCCTCCACCCTAAATGTTCTAGCACAGGACTTGGCAATGTTTTCCTTCCCCTAGCTTCTCTGATCCCTACCGAACCATTTGGCTATTGGTCCTTTTACCTCTTGGCCTCTTTGCCTTTTTGCCACCATTCTTGGATCCTGATATCCTTGCCTCTTGGCTTCTGGCTCCCCAATCACCTTCCACCCCCACCCCATCCTGAATCCTATCTTCTCACATGGCCATATTCAGTTTGCTGGTCATATTCATTCAGGACTCTCCTAGATGCCTCTGCCTGTGCTCTCATTTATGTTTATAATAAAAACTACAACTCCTTAGGAGCAGCCATGTCCCTCTTTTATTGTTTTTCATTCCAAATACATATTAGGTTTACTTAACACTGACTTTATTTTATATATCAGTAACTGTGAGAAGTTGAAATAATTCATTATTCTCTTTCCATTTTATCTTGTCTAACTGTTTTAATGAACTCAGTTTCATAAAAGCATTATCATGGGAAAAGATAAGGTACATTGAGCATAACTCTTATTTTCTTTTACTATTTCTTTTCTCTCTTCTACCTCCCCATCAATCCATTAATAACTTTTGTTCTTTTAGCATTTATATATTTTTATAAATATATGATTTGATGAATCTATACAAAATCTAGAATATACAAATGAGAGAAAAAAGTGATTTTTGTTTTTCTGATACTCATTTAATTAGTTGAGTATGGTTATCTTCATTGAGACCTATTTTATGCAAATGATAAATTTGTTGCTCTTTTTGGTAGTTTGAATGGAAATGGCCCCATAGACTGATAGACTGGCACTATTGGGAGGTGTGGCTTTGTTGGAGTAAATGTGGTATTTTGGGAAGAAGTATGTCTTATATGCTCATGCCTAGCCAGTGTGTCTCAGTTTCTCTTCCTGTTGCCTACAGATTCAGATATAGAAATTTCAGCTACCCTTTTATCCCCATATATGCATGCATGCCACCATGCTTCCTGCCATGACAATAATAGACTAAACTTCTGAACTATAATCCAGCCTCAATTGAATGTCTCCTTATTAGAGTTGCTAGGGATATGGTGTCTCTTCACAGTAATAGAAACCATAATGAAGACAGAAGCTGGTGCCAGGAACCGGGGTATTGTTGTGATAGGCCTGACCATGTCTTTGTTTGGAGGAATGTGGACTTTGAACCTTTTGATTAGAAAAGCAACTGAATGCTTTAAGCAGAATTTACTGGACCATACTAGTAGGAGTGTGGTGATATTGTGTTCCCCAATATATCATGCACCCTAATAAATTTATCTGGGGTCAGAGAACATAACAGCCACTAGACAGACATAGAAGACAGAAAATGGTGGCACTCACACCTTTAATCCTAGCCTTCTGGAGGCATGGATCTCTGTGAGTTCAAAGCCACACTGGAAACAGCCAGGCATGGTGACTCATGCCTTTAATCCCATGAAGTAATGGCAGAAAGCAGAGAGGTATATAAGGCATGAGGACCAGGAACTAGCCTGGTTAAGCTTTCAGGCTCTCGAGAAGCACAGTTCAGCTGAGAGGCATCCAATCTGAGGAAACAGGATCAGCTGATGAATTGCGAGGTGAGGAAGCTGTGACTTGTTCTGCTTCTCTGATCTTCCAGCCTTGACCCCAATACTTGGCTCTGGGTTTGATTTTATTAATAAGAACTTTCAAGAATCGTGCTACATAGCAGTATGGAAGACAGTGATGCTGAGTGTGATTTGAGCTGTGGAGCCCTGGCTCAAGATATTTTAGAGAAGAATATTAGTTTGTAGCCCACAAACTATTCTTATGATATTTTGGTGAAGAACATGGCTGCTTTCTGACTTTTTTTCCCAAAAACATGATAGAAGCTGACAGCTTTAGAAGAGGACATTTGCAAACAACATAGCACTGACTGTGTTGTTTGTCCAATAGTGTCATGCTTCTGCAGATTTATAATGAATAGAAGCAAGCTTATCAAGGAAAAATACAAAATGTACAATCTGAGGAGAAAGGGGGAGCCAGGAAGTGGGATAGAGATAAATCCTGCATTCAATGAGGTTAATAGATTAAAGAAAAGCCTGACTTTAAAGGGAATAAAGGGAATAGTGACCTCAGGTTACGATCCCTGTAGCTGGAGTTTTCCTGCCTGGCCCACAGTCAGGGCAAGTCTCTCTCACCTGCCAGTCCCACAGCCACTCAAACCCGACCAAGTAAACACAGAGACTTATATTGGTTACAAACTGTATGGCCATGGCAGGCTTCTTGCTAACTGTTCTTACAGCTTAAATTAATCCATTTCCATTGATCTATACCTTGCCACATGGCTCGTGGCTTACCGACATCTTCACATGCTGTTTGTCATTGTGGCGGCTGGCAGTGTCTCTGACTCAGCCTTCCACTTCCCAGCTTTATTCTCCTCCTTGTCCCGCCTACACTTCCTGCCTAGCCAATGGCCAATCAGTGTTTTATTTATTGACTAATTAGCAACACATTTGCCATACAGAACATCCCACAGCAGATCCCACCCAACTAAGCTTCTAACAGGTGAAAGGGAATTAAAGAAAAGCTTAGAGGTAGGTGTAGTGGAGCAAGCTTTAATCCCAGCATTCTGGAGTGCTAGGAAGGTCCCCAGAAATCCACAAAGATACCTCTACTATAGACTACTGGCAATGGTCGAGAGAGTGCCTGAGCTGACCTACTCTGGTGATCTGATGGCCAAACACCCTAATTGTCATGATAGAACTCTCATCCAGTGACTGGTAGAAGCAGATGCAGAGATCCATGACCAAACCACAGATGGAGCTCCAGGAGTCCAACTGGCAAGAGAGAGGAGGGATTATATGAGCAAGAGATATCGAGACCAGGATTGGAAAAAGCACAGGGACAAATAGCCAAACTAGTGGAAACACATGAACTGTGAACCAATAGCTGAGGAGCCCCCATGGAACTGGACCAGGCCCTCTGGATAAGTGAGACAGTTGATGAGCTTGAACTGTTTAGGAGGCCCCCAGGCAGTGGGACCAGGACCTATCCTTGGTGCATGAGCTGGCTTTTTTGAATGTAGGGCCTATGCTGAGACACTTTGCTCATCCTAGGTGAAGGGAGGAGGGGACTGGACCAGCCTCCACTGAATCTACCAGGCTGGCCTGAATCCCCAGGGGAGATCTTGCCTTGGAGGAGGTAGGAATGAGGGGGTAGGTTGGGGGGGAAGGCTGGGGGGTGGGAGGCGGGAGGACAGGGGAATCCATGGCTGATATGTAAAATTAAATTAATTATAAAATAAAAATATTTATTAAAAAAAAAGAAAAGCTTAGAGCCAGGTGTGGTGGAGCAAGCTTTAATCCCAGCATTATGGAGGCAGAGGCAGGGGGATCTCTGATTTCAAGGCCAGTCTGGTCTACAAAGAAAGTTCTAGGACAGGCAAGCTTAGGCAATGAAAGAACCCACTGTAAACAGAAAGCTGGTTTAGATGAAATTGAACACGGGGACCATGTTCTAGCACTAGCAAGCATCAGAACTTGGCAGCTTTGGCTACATCGTTCTGGATTTAGAGTCAAGGAGAGAAAAAAAGGGCTTATAAAACCTCCTTCTACAGCTGCTGAGGACAGGTGTGTGTCAGGGGTGTCCTTGCATGAAGGCCTAGAGAGAGCATTGTGTGAAGCTGTGGAGGTAAAGCCTAGATTGCCTTGGAGATCCCAAAATGTTGAAGATGTCAGAGTCATGGGATGCCTGCCAAGGAAAGCTGCTAACAGCAGTGTATTGCAGTCAACAAATCTAAAAGGAGTTGGAGATCTGAAGGGAGCTTTGACTTCAGACATAAAGATGTAGAGTTTGAAGTTTGCCCAGCTGGTTTTCATATTTGCTTTGGTCCAGTATTTCCTTACTATGTTCCTTTCCCTACATTTTAGAACAATAATATATATCCTGTGCCATTGTATGTTGGAAGTATATGATCTGCTTTTCTGTTTTGATTTTACAGGCTATTCCAGTTAAGAGACTGCATAAGTCTCAGAAGAGACTTTGAACTCCTAATCAATTTGGAGACTGATAAAATATGGGGACTTTTGAAGTTGGACTAAATATATTTTGCTTTATGATATAGCTATAAGCCTATAGGGATGAGGGAGTAGATTGTGGTAGTTTGAATGAAAATTATCCCATAGTCTCATAGGGACCAGCACTATTGGGAGCTGTGGCCTTGTTGGAGTAGGTGTGGCTTTGTTGGAGGAAGTGTGTCACTGTGGGGGGAGGCTTTGAAGTCTCTTTTGCTCAAGCTTCATTCAGTCTGACAGAGAGACCATTTCCTGTTGCCTGCAAGATGTAGGACTCTTAGCTACTTCCCCAGCACCATGTCTGCCTGCATATCCCCATGCTCTCTGCCATGATGATAATGGACTAGGCCTCTGAAACTGTAAGAGAGCCACCCCAATTGAGTGTTTTACTTTTGAAGAGCTGCCGTGGTCAAGGTGTCTCTTCATAGCAACCCTAAGACACTTGCCTTTTGCCTTTTTGCTTCATTTGAACCCAAGTTATGTTGTAGAGGTAACTTTAGAGGATGTATTTTATAAGAAAATTTTCCCTAAGATGAAAAGGATCCTCTAATTTTAGTTCTCATAGCCCAACCACCTACTCATCTCTTTCCCAAATACAAATAAAACTCCAGAATTTCTTTAACAACATTCTTGATGAATGATAATCCATGCTCTGCTTGAATACTTCTAGTTATGAAAGTCCTTTACTCCATAAGATTGAATGCATCAATTTTTGACAGATTTAGTTAGAAGATTCTATATTGAACTAGAATCTATTGCTTTACAATTCTCCTCTGTTGTTTTGTTCTTTTAAAAAGGCAGAAAGTGTGTCACAAGGGACAGGCTTTGAGGTCACAGATGCTCAAGACTGGTCAGTGTGTCTCAGTTTCTCTTCCTGTTGCTTGCAAATCTAGATGTAGAAATCTCAGATACCTCTCCAGGACCATATTTGCCTCCATGCTGCCATGCTTCCTGCCAATATGATAATGGACTAAACTTCTAAACTGTAAGCTGTCACCTCAATTAAATGTTTCCTTATAAGAGTTGCTGTAGTCATGGTGTATCTTCAGAGCAATAGAAACCCTAACTAAGATAATCTTTATAGCTTAAAATTATATATATATATATATATATATATATATATATATATATATATATATATATATATATATAAAACTTACCACATTTTCTTTATTCTTCTATTGTTGGAATCCTGATTTGTTTCCAACCATACCTATTGTTAATACTATTGATTTTAAGTTATACTGCAGAACAATAGTAATGAACATAACATAGTTGGCACAAAATCCCACATCAATTAATAGAATAGAAAAAGAGTCCCAGACATTTTGTCTCTTAGAGTTGACAACATACTGTTGTTCTTTTTTTTTTTTTTTGCATAAGGTCTCACTATTTACTACAGGTTTGTCTGAATCTCTTTGTGTTGTCAGTACTGGCCTTGAGCTTGGGATCTGCTTATTGTATAAGCTTACTGTATATATGACTGTTACATGATGCAGTTAAGGGAAGGTTTTAATTGTAGGTATTAGAGAGAGATCAGCCAGAGGCATCTGGAAAAATCCAAAGCAGCAGAGATATTAAAAGTATACTGAATATGGCCAGCAGACTGGACCTGGCTGTGAAGAGAAGAATGAGCCGAATAGAGCTAGTGAGAGAGAAAGAGTGTATGAGTAGTTGGGGGAAGAGATGCCTATGAGCTGGAAGAAGTTAAGGGTAAGGGAGGAAGTGAGAAGGTCTAGGACACTAGCAGCTACTTTGGACTCTGAAGTGAGCCACAGGTATTTGTAATACTGAGAGAGCCTAAAGACCAGCTTGCTCTTTGGTATGATAATAAGCACCACAGACAGCCATTTGTCCCTTCTGCCTTTGATAAGGTGAATTACTCATTTTAATAAGGGAAAAACAACTTCACAATTTTCTGAGGAATGCTGGCTAACTGCCAGAAATTCTCCTATACTCCAAGACTACCTTTTGGAGTTTTGGGAACTGGAGTTTCTTTTGGACTTAACACTTACTTCAGCCTACTGAGAACAAGAAAAAAAAAAAAGAGCCTGGTGGTGGCGCATGCTTTTAATCCCAGCATTAGGGAGGCAGAGGCAGGTGGATCTCTGTGAGTTTGAGGCCAGCCTGGGCTACAGAGTGAGTTCCAGGACAGGCTCCAAAGCTACACAGAGAAACCCTGTCTCGAAAAACCAAAAAAAAAAAAAAAAAAAAAAAAAAAACTCAAAAACCAAAACCCAAAAACATTCCCTTAACTGTCAACTTGAATTCTCACTTGCATGTAGACATTCTCCCAATTGTTATCAGAGCAGTTAAAACTGGACGACTGCCTTAGGAAGCATTTTTTGATACAAGGTATAGATAGTTACATATATTCTCTTTGATAAAAATAGAAATGGTAATTGAACTTTTGCTCTTTTGAAGGAAGATAGTTTACAGGGAAGCAAAAAACATAATTGTATGACTAATCTGTCCTTCAAGGTAATACAAATCTAACTTGAATTTCTACAAAGTAATATTTGCAGCAGTTTTTGCAGTTCCTCAGCCTCTGCCTCTATTACCTATTTGCTACCAAAATATCAAGTACTTATATGATGAAAAGTTCATTCCTAAGTGCTTCAGGGGTTTATAAAAATATGTAATAAATCATTTATTCCCCCTTTTAAAATAATTCCTAATATGTACTGTGGAAATGCCTACTACATTGATAAATTCTTAAATACTTAACTATTATGTCAAATTAAATATCTAAAATAGAAAAAAGGGGACTGTTTAGTTTTAACAAAGGGAAATTCATGATTTGTTTAATCATAAAGCTTTCTCCTTTCTTTGATTTTAAAATGAATGTTTCATTCCACCTGAAAATTTCTTATTTATCCTTAGAGACTGATGGGTGATGTTGCGCTGTATGCTGTGAATATGTTGCTCTGATTGGATGATAAATAATATGTTGGTTGGCTGTTAGCCAGGCAGGAAGTATAGGCTGGATAAGCAGAAAAAGAGAATTCTGGGAAAGGAAGGCTGAGTCAGCAGACACCAGCCTGCTGCCCAGGGAGAAGCATGTAATAGCACACAGGTAAAGCTGTGGAACACATGGCAACATATAGATTAACAGAAATGGGCTGAGTTTAAATGTAAGAGCTAGTCAGTGGTAGGCCTGACCTAATGGCCCAGCAGTTTTAATTAATATAAGATTCTGAGTGATTATTTTATAAGCGGGTGCAGGTTCCACGGGGCTGGGCAGGACCAGAGTAAACTTCAGCTACAAGAGACTTTAACAAGTTACTTCAGGTCCATAAACCACAGATTTATAAATTTGTGAGTGAGTTCTAACATCTAATGAACTTATACACATTTTAAGAGCTTCAAAGAGTTATGAGCATACTCTTCAGAGAGCCAACTGAACCAAAATTCATTTCATCTAACTACATCATGAAGGGGGAAGTAGTTTCCTTCACAAAAAAGTCTATATTATGGAACATAATTAACATTATCTAAAATTTCAGATATAAGAACTTAAAATTTCACAGTCTGAAATGATATGTTTGTTGAAGAAGGCACTTGTGTAGCTCAATGGAAGAAAAAAATGAATTAAGTAATGAAAGAGAATTTGATAGTAGATATAAAATTCCTAGGACAGTAATTGCAAAATTGAATCCTTACCAGCACCCACTATAAAGAGAGTAAAATGTGGCATGCATGAAATGAGATGCTACTTTACTTGTGATTTATGACTCGAAGAGAGTCTGTTTCAGTCCATTTATTTTCACTTTAATGGTGTCTCCCCTTTCTCCTTTTAACTCACCCTAATCTTGAAGCCAGACATTCTCTCTACTCTTTGCTTTATTCCTCCTTTTTCCTTTCACTCACTGCATGCTGAATCAGTCCACTTTAAGCCCCAATTTTAAAATAAAAGTTAAAAATGTTATAAGTTTGATTCTAAAAGTAAAATGTTTATTTTTGGAAAATGATAAAAAGAAGAAATTATTATCTTTCACTGTCCTCCAAAGACAGTCAGTGATTGTTAATATTTTATTATGTTTCTTTCAACGTGTTTTTTGCACAGAGCTAGTCAAAATCATATTACTCACATAGATTCAAGTTGTGGTGGCATCAGTTGACACTATATCATAAACATGTTAATCTTACAGTCTTACAGTCTTCTACCATTCTACTCTGTTTTGTACTGTTCTGTTGGATGAATATATTCTAATTTGTCAAATTATTCATATTGCTTCATTTATTGTTAGAAAATTGTAGATGTAACCAATCATCTTATTAAATAAGAAACAGAGCTGATTCAGAGAAGAAAGCCAAGAGGTCAGAACTAAGAGCCTTACCCTTCCTGCTTCAGCCAAGAGAGCTCTCCAAAAGGGACCTACTTCCTATGTGTATGTCTTCATATAGTCTAGCTGTTCTGCCTTCTCATTGGTTGTAAACCCAAACACGTGACTGCCTCATCACTGCCTGTATGTACAGCATTCACCAAAAAAAAAATTGGTCAGTGTGTCTCACTATGGTCCTCTATGGTATTGAGATTAAAGGTGTGTGCCACCGCCGCCACGCACTTGCTATGGCTCTAATAGCTCTGACCCCCAGGCAACTTTATTTATTAACATACAATTAAAATCACATTTCAGTACAAGTAAAATACCACCACATTTCCCCTTTTCTATTTTAATAAAAAGGAAAAAAAGAAAAAGGATATAACTAACAAAAGAAAAACTATATACAAAAGTACAATAACTATATACAATATATACAAATAATAAATATCTAAACAATGTCTAGTCCATTTGTATTTGACAAATTCAGAGAAAATAATTTCATTATCTATCCTATTTTGTTAAGTCCAAAATGTATCTAATTCACTTTCTATCTTAATTAATCTTCAACTATAACTAACTAACTTTCAACTATAACTAACTAATCTTCAACTTCCTCAGAGACCCAAGGAGGAAATAATATTAGCTAACAAAAATAAACACAGGAGGTACATACAGGCAATTTCCAAAAAATTTGTGAGTTGACAGAAACAGCCAGCTGCCTGGACAGTCACCTGAGGTTTCTCCGCAATGCTGGGGCATCATCTTCAGCCTATAGGCTTAGCGTATCTGACAGACTCATTTGTGAAGTAGGATGTACACAAGGTCAACAGTTCAACCTCACATTGGGTGAGAGCAGTCCATGTACCAGAAACACCTGAATTCCACTAGTGTCATGTCATGATTCAGGATTTTAAATTCTGGAAATTGTTGATGGTTTTTTAATTCAGCTGTCCATTCTTCTTGGCTGTGTATATATGGCTTCATCTCAGCATCCTGTTCTTCTCCACATCCCTCTATCAAATGCCAGTCTACTATAACTGTTTCAGCTGCTGTTCCATAGCACATCAGAAGCCATTGGCACACTGCCTGTGCAGCTGCCTTCGAAGAAAAGGGCACTGTACCTTTTCCGGATTGCGAAGGCCACTTCAGGGATGGTGCCATATTGTCCTGGCCTCAGAAGATGACTTTTGATAAAGCCATAACCATGCTTATTTAGGCAAGAATCAGTAGTCCTTTGTTTCATGTCCTGTCTGTCCATTTTGTCAGCAGTTGATTCGAGGATACTTTGTTGTCCAGTGGCTAACTTTTGCCACAATGAAAGTTAACTCCATATGCAGTTTCTTCAATGCCCATATTTTCTCTGAAGTAAATTGGTAATGCCAGGAGCCGACGTGTCTCAAAAAAGAAAAATTTTCTAAGTTATTAAAACCTTTTAAATGCCATATTCTGTAGATCTGTGAAGGGTTTGACGTTGACCTGTCTAAAATATATCTGCTCAATTTTTAAAACATATCTAATATGACTACAAGTTCTATTGAAATGTCTAACTACTAACTTTCATTTCTTTATATTCTAATAGTCGGTAATAATAACATTCAAGGATCAGAAAATTGCATTGTTAAATGAACGGTATAAGTACCATTAGAAATATACATATAGCATTTTCTAACAATATCAATTTCAAAATATATAATTTGTATACAATATAAAACAATCCAATCCAATGTAAAGTATTTAAAACTAGTAATTGTCTTTTTCTTCTTTTCTTTCTTTCTCTCTTTTTTTAAACAAGAACCTTAAATGTAATCTCCTTTGCTTAGCCTTTTTCCTAACCCTTGACAACAACTTGTAACCAACCCCCCTAAACAATGAAAATTATCCCAGACACAAAACCCATTAAAAAGACCAAAAACCACCTGCCCCACATCACCTCTTTGGGAATGTGGGTATCGTATTCTTAAAATTGCTTCCTGCTGGGTATGGGCGAAGGTATCTTTATCCTGAAAGAAAAATTTTAGGTTAATTGTCAAATTCTAGGAAAGGTAACTATGTCCTTCATTATCCATTCTGTGTATAATGCCAAAGTTCAGGGTTTATGTCAAGTCCTTATTCAAGTAGTCTTTGAGACTGGATCATCTCAGCTAGTCATCTCAATATTGCTCTGAGCACCTTGTAGTTCAAAGCTGATCTGTAGATGATATTTGTCAGCTTAGTGATATTATTATTGTCCACGTGGAATTGTTGTTGTTGTGGGGCCTCATCTTCCTGGAGACATCAGTTGATGTTAGGCCTGGCCGTCATTTCCTGCAGAAAACTGATAAGAGACTCGAACACAAAGACATATATATCCAGCTAATTGAAACCTTTTTTCTAGAATTAGTTAGTACTCTATATGACCATTCATATCTTAACAAAGTTTAAAATGTATATATAACTATATATATATTAATCTTGTAAATTTTGATATAAAATTTATACTTTAAGAAAAGTTTAAAAAATCAGAATAGAATCAAAGAGTTGAGATTAGTAATAGAATAGTCCCTTAATTAATTTGGCTTTTCTCCTGTCCCATAGCAGAAGATGGCTCTTTTATTCTGGCATGATACAGGGAGTTTGCATTTTCCTTTTAAAAACATGCTTGAGTTTAAAGAAGGAGAGAGCCATTCTCCAACTCCAAAGTCAGCTTTAAATTTTAATTGAACTGGGACTATTAGAAGACCAATAGTGTTAAATCTTTAGAGAAAAGCAGAAACAAACATTTAGGAAGACATAAAATTTTTTTAGATAATATATATCCATACGCTGTTTCACTCTGTTTCCTGGGATAGATGATTTGTCCCTTTTCTTCAGTTGTCTCATTTGTCCAGTGTTCCTCAGATTCCTTAACCTTCATTCTCCTAAAAGACAAAAACAAAAACCTTTGCCCAAGACTAATTTTGGGGATGTTCCTTTCTGGCAAGTTATTATCTGATTAAATGAAAAGGCATGTATTACTGGTATAAGTTAGTTTAAATTGGATGTTCATGCTGGATGATGAACTATCACCTCCTCTAATTAAGAGGTTTCTCTTGTTCAAATCGAACCTTTATCAATTTTGATGGTACCCACAGCTTATCTCCTCCTGTAGAAACAAAAGTAAAACCTCGTCCCCAACGTAACACATACCCTGGTTTCCATTCTGAGGTCAGCACATCCTTAAAGTATATAGGCTGACTTAATTCTGTAGTTTTTTCTATTATCCAATGTCTCTCTGCAGGTGTTGTTCCTTTCTCATTGGCATTAAGAAAATTCAAAGTTAATAGAGCATTATGCAGTCTATTTCTGGTTTTTTTTTTTTACCCATTTCTGTTTATTTAGCATATCCTTTAGAGTTCTGTTTGAACTTTCTATAACTGCTTGACCTGTAGGATTATGTGGTATGCCTGTAATATGCTTTATATTGTAATAAGCAAAAAACTGTTTCATTTTAACAGAGACATATGATGGAGCATTGTCAGTTTTAATTTGTGCAGGTATACCCATGATGGCCGTAACTTCTAGCAAATGAGTGATTACAGAATCAGCTTTTTCAGAACTCAAAGCAGTTGCCCATTGAAATCCTGAATAAGTATCAATAGTATGGTATACATATTTCAGTTTTCCAAATTCTGCAAAGTGAAACACGTCCATCTGCCAGATTTCATTCCTTTGAGTACCCTTTGGGTTACATCCTGCTGGTAATGGTGTTTGATTGTAGAAGGAACAAGTTGGACATTTCTTTACTATTTCTTTGGCTTGTTGCCAGGTTATGGAAAAATCCTTTTTTAAACCTTTACTATTGACATTATGTTTTTTATGAAATTCTGAGGCCTCCAGCACATTTTCTATCAATAATTTATCAGTCTCATCATTCCCTTGTGCTAGAGGGCCTGGCACCAGTATGGGATTGGATGTGAGTTATATATCAAGGATGACTCCTTTTCCTGATTGTATCTTGTAATTAAATAAATAGTGAAGTTAATTCTGAAGCATCAGGGATAAATTCTGCAGTCTCACTGTGTAATACTATGCTTTCAGCATACTGAGAGTCAGTTACTATGTTGAGAGGTTCTGAAAAATCCATTAATGCCAACAGAATAGCACACAATTCTGATTTTGAACTGAATTATAAGGCCTTTGAACCACTTTACTTAAATTTTCTGATTTGTATCCTGCCTTTCCTTGTTTGATGGCATCTGTATAAAATGTATGAATTCCAGATATAGGTTTTTCCTGTACAATTCGAGGCTAGATCCAATCAGCTCTCTTTATAAGATCAATTCTATCGCTTTTGGGATATTTGCTGTTAATTTCTCCCAAGAAATTACTGCAAGCGCTTTGCCAAGGTTCACTTTCTGTCATAATTTTTCAATTTCCTCCTTAGTTAAAAGTACAACAATTTCTGCTGGGTCAATTCCTGCTAATTGATGAAGTCTCAATTTTCCTTTCCAAATCAAGTCAGAGATTTTTTCCACATAAGTTTTTAATTTTTTATTTGGTTTATTTGGTAAAAATATCCATTCCAATATAATATCTTCCCTCTGCATTAATATTCCTGTAGGAGAATGCCTAGAAGGTAAAATAACCAAAATGCAATCCAGGTTTGGATCAATATGATCCACGTGCCCTTCATGTACTTTCTTTTCTACAAAGGCCAATTCTTTCTCAGCTTCAGGTGATAATTCTCTTGGACTATTTAAGTCCTTGTCACCTTCTAAGGTTTTGAACAAATTATGTAGTTCATCATTTTTTTACCCCAACAATAGTTCATAGATGAGAAATATCTCCAAATAATCTTTGAAAGTCATTAAGAGTCTGTAGTCTATCCCTCCTAATTTGCACCTTTTGGGGTCTAATTTTTTGTAGGTCTGTTTTATATCCTAAATAATTAATAGAATCTCCTCTTTGTATCTTTTCAGGAACAATTTGTAATCCCCAGCAAGGCAAAATTTTCTTTACTTCTTCAAACATTCTTTCTAAAGTATCTGCATTTGAGTTGGCTAGTAAAATATCATCCATATAATGATAAATTATAGATTTAGGAAATTTTTTACATATCACTTCCAATGGCTGTTGTACAAAATATTGGCACAGAATTGGGCTATTCAACATTCCCTGTGGGAGGACCCTCCATTGAAATCTTTTAACCGGTTGAGAATTATTATAAGTAGGCACTGTGAAAGCAAATCTTTCTCTGTCTTTTTCTTGTAAGGGTATTGAAAAGAAACAGTCTTTTAAATCAATAACTATGAGAGGCCATCCTTTTGGTAACAGAGAAGGCAAAGGAATTCCAGATTATAGAGAGCCCATTGGCTGAATTACTTTGATAATTGCTCTAAGGTCTGTTACCATTCTCCGTTTACCAGATTTCTTCTTAATAACAAAATTCCAAGGGCTGGTTGATTCCTCAATATGCTGAGCATTTAACTGTTCTTCTACCAGCTCTTCTAAAGCCTGGAGTTTCTCTGTTGTTAAAGGCCATTGCTGAATCCATACAGGCTTGTCTGTTAACCATTTTAAATGTAGAGCTGTTGGTGTTTTTGGAAGATCATCAGTTGTTGTGCCCTGTTCTTGTATAATATGGATGGCTGGTGACCACTCAGAATAATGCCTTCTAATATTTCTCTCAGAAACATGTGCTAGTTTATGATTTGTTTCTGAGATTGGAGGGATGTTAATCTGAGTATTCCATTGTTGCAACAAGTCTCGACCCCACAGGTTCATAGCTATGTTAGCCACATATGGTTTTAACTTTCTTCTCTGTCCTTCTGGACCTATACATTCGAGCCATCTTGCACTCTTTTTCACCTGAGATAATGTCCCAATTCCTAACAGTTGAACGTTTACCTCCTGAAGAGGCCAAGTTGGATGCCAAAATTCTGGTGCAATTATGGTAATTTCCGCATCTGTGTCTACCAGACCAGACAACAAAACACCATTTATTTTTATCAATAATTTTGGTCTTTGTTCATTAATAGAAGTTTGCCAAAAATTTTTCTTTATGTTTTCTCCTGAATTTTCTATTCTCTCTGTTTCATCATCCTGACCAGCATGACTTATTCCAATAGGCATTTGGTTATTTAATTGCTCTGAGTAGGGGTTTCCTCTACGACTGCAGGAAAGGTTTGAACTGGATTTACTGTGGGGGCCTGCATGAGGCCCCTCTGGGTGTTTCCCGAAGACTGAGGCAAAGGATTACCCTGTCTGTCCCTTGTTGATCTACATTTCTTGGTCCAGTGTTTTCCCTTACCACACCTTCTGCATACTCCAGAAGGAAGGAGCATTCTGTTGCCATTGTTCCTTGAAGAAACATTGTTTCTAGGAATGACCTGTTTACAGTCCTTTTTCAAATGTCCTTGCTTTCCACATCCAAAACATCTAACATTCCTCAAACCTTTTGAAATTGCTTCTCCTACCCACCTATCATCATGCTCATGAGTTTCAACATTAACCGTGTCTCTAATCCAATCTTCCAAAGGTGCAGATCTTGCCTTTAATGACCTGATTATTCTTTTGCATGCTGCATTCGCATTCTCAAAGGCCAAAGATTCAATTATTATCTTACTAGCTTCTGAAAACGGGACCATTCTCTTACTGCTGAAGCCAGTCTTTGTAAAAAAAATCTGTGAAAGATTCTTTTGGGTCTTGTATAACCTTGGTAAATGACTCAGTTTTTTTTTTTCCTGGTTCCTCAACTGTGTCCCATGCATTGAAGGCTGCTGTTCCACATAAAATTAGGGTTTGGACATCATATAAACATTGTGTTTGTGCTGAAGCATACTGACCTTCTCCAATAAGCTGATCCTGGCAGACTTGTATTCCTTTATCCCTCCATTGTTTTTATATGATTTTAGCTTCATCCTTGAACCAAGTTAGCCACTGAATCCTTTGACTGGGTTTAAGAACAGCTTGTGCCAGCTCCCGTCAGTCCTGTGGTACAATCCTATTATATGTTGACCAAGAGTTTAACATTTGCTTTACATATGGGGAATGCATGCCATAAGATACTATTGCCTCCTTAAACCTTCATAAATCTAACATTTCAATTGGAGCCCAAATATTTTGTGTAGTCATTTGATCAGGCAACCGCTGTATGGTTACTAGACAAATTAAGGGTGACTGTGTGAAAACAGGCTTTCTTTCTGTAACCTTATGATCCAATCTTGAAGCAACTTCACTGTTAATTTCTTCTGTCTGAATTTTTACAGGTTTAACAAGTTTTTCTAAAGCTGTCACCCTGGCACTTAAATTGACTATCTTTTTAAATAGTAAATTGAGGATAAGCATAATAATAAACTGCATAATTCGATCAACATTAATCTTATCATATAGTTGTTCCATTGTCAGACTGCCTAAAATTGCAAACAAAGCTCAATTTTCTTCCAATGTACACAGAAAACCCATTTTTTTTAATGTGGAAAAAATTTCTCTTTTAAATAGTTTCCTTTAAAATATCTGATATGTTAAGTGACTTACCAAGTCCACATAGAACAATACAAATCCAAGGGAATTTCAAAACAGCCACCTACTGTCCGAGGTGTGAATCCAGAGAGAGAGAGAGAGAGAGAGAGAGAGAGAGAGAGAGAGAGAGAGAGAGAGAGAACACGCAAGAACTGTAGCCATAAGTTCTGCCTAAGAGCTTGAATCCAGCCACGTGTTTCCGCTTGAGCCGAGTCAAGGCTTGGCTCTGGCTACCTAAGCTCCAACCATGCGTGTTGGCTTTACAGGCAGGGACCCTGTTTGGCAGGGAAGGCCTGAGTTGTTTGTAGCACCGACTTTAAGCAAGTAGCTCAAGGTTAGTCCGGCCTGAAGCCAAGCGGACCTGGGCCCGGGCTAGGGAGCCAGCCGCCCAATCGGGAAAACAGACCTGCCAGCTGCCCAGGTGGGAAACCAGACCTGCCGCTAAACCAAGTTAAGTGGTTTTTAATGGATTCTTATCACGTTGGGTGCCAAATGTAGATGTAACCTACCATCTTATTAAATAAGAAACACAAAGCCGATTCAGAGAAGAAAGCCAAGAGGTCAGAACTAAGAGCCTTACCCTTCCTGCTTCAGCCAAGAGAGCTCTCCGAAAGGGACCTACTTCCTGTGTGTATGTCTTTATATAGTCTAGCTGTTCTGCCTTCTCATTGGTTGTAAACCCAAACACGTGACTGCCTCATCACTGCCTGTATGTACAGCCCTCCAGGTCCTCTATGGTATTGAAATTAAAGGCGTGTGCCACCGCCGCCACGCACTTGCTATGGCTCTAATAGCTCTGACCCCCAGGCAACCTTATTTATTAACATACAATTAAAATCACATTTCAGTACAAGTAAAATACCACCACAGAAAATAGCATTGTAGTAACTGGAAAGAAAATGAGTATATACATCTGATTCCTTACTTATAAATCAATAGTTAGAAAGAAGATTGATTAATTTATATTTTAAAAATTTATTCATTTATTTTGTTTATGAGTTCTTTATCTGCATATATGAATTTATGACAGAAGAGGGTATTACATTCCACTGTAGATGGTTGCGAGCCACATTTGTTTGCTGGGAATTGAACTCAGGACCTCTAGAAGAACAGCCAGTTCTCTTAACCACTGAGTCATCTCTCCATCCCTAAAGTTTAGTTTACTTTTTTAAAAGGAAAATAAAAAGTGATTGATATTCCCCTAGTGTACTTCACAGCAATAAAGTATTATTCCACTGCCTGGTGACCAAAATCTGATACTTCTATCATCTTTATGGGAAAATATATATACTGTATTGCTTTTTCTGCAAAGCTAAACTAAATAGAAAGTTTATACCTATGCTAAATTTGGGGAAATCTATAAAATATCTTTCATCCTTTTCTTACATCTGAGCAGGTCAGTACATATGCTTTAGTTTTTAAATGGAAGCATAACAAAACCTGAGACTATGAAGGAAAGCATTTTTTTCTTGTGTATATTCACATGAAGGTGTAGCTAAATCAAGTAAGTCATGTGTGACCTGGAGAGAGAATTTCTAACTGGGCATGTTTGCTTCTTATTCTTAAAAAGCCTTGGCTGCATAACACAAACTTGAACAATGTTTGTGGCAACCCACAAGAATATGGTATAAGGAGTCCAGCTGTTTATCAAAGCTATACCTTGACCAGGCCAAGGGTCAGTCAAGTGGCAAACCATCTAGCATGGTGTTACACAGCTTAATATTCAGCTGTGCTGCCGGGCGGTGGTGGCGCATGCCTTTAATCCCAGCACTCGGGAGGCAGAGCCAGGAGGATCTCTGTGAGTTCGAGGCCAGCCTGGACTACCAAGTGAGTTCCAGGAAAGGCGCAAAGCTACACAGAGAAACCCTGTCTCAAAAAACCAAAAAAAAAAAAAAAAAAAAATATTCTGCTGTGCCTTGTTATGAATTTCTTCTGCTCACAATTCCCATAGAATGTGTGTGAACTTCCCTGTTCCAGTCAGTACTTGAATAAGGTCACATTGTTGGTTAAACGGCACTGCTCCTGGCTGGCCACCATCTACAGCAGCCATGCTGAGGGAGGAGAGTGCTAGAGGAGAGTCATGAGCCATGGTTACCTTTTTAGAGCTTTACTGGGAGAGAGGGAGAGAGGGAGAGGGAGAAAGAGAAAGAGAGAGAGAGAGAGAGAGAGAGAGAGAGAGAGAGAGAGAGAGAGAGAGAGCTGAAAGAGAAGAAGGAGGTCCAGACAGAAGGAAGGAGCGGAAAGGAAAGAGAGGGACTCACAGAGGGCCCACGCACTTTTTAGGCTGGGATGCTGTCACTGGCTGATGACGTAATTAAGGACCAAATCCTTACATCCCAGACTTTTGCTTATTATAAAAAAGCAGGTAGATGGGACTAGGGGCATTGTTCCTCTCAAAAACTGCTTCCAGCTGACTTTTGGACATCAGTTGGCTCTGGGGGGAATGGAGAAGGGGAGTTTTCCGAGGTAGACAGGTGTTGTAGGACACTGTCTACTGTCCATTTGCTCTGGAGACATGTATCCCTCTTGACTGTGGCTGGGAACTTTGTTTGACAAGATGCTGGTGACACAGAAAAATGTTGATGATCTCTGGACTCTGGTTCTGTGGTGGTCCTGTACCATTAGCTGAACAGTGAGTTAGAACAGGGAACTGGGAAGAGAAAAGCTTGTAATGAGTGGTTGGAGTTAAGGTGAGTTAGGGCAAGTCATAGAAACTGCCCAAGCCCGCCCATTTGAGCCTGCCTACTGCTAGCGGAAGTCAAACAGAAAAGGTTACATGTGGCAAATGCAGAAGTGGGGAAGGAAAAGGGTTCAGAGCTTTAGCAGAAAGCTTGGAGATAAAGTAACTCTTATTTGCCCATTCTCTGGCAGAAGTTCCCATGATGCTGTTATGCGGCCAGATTTATGCTGTTATGTGGCCAGGTTTACCGGTGTCTGCCCCTATCCACCAATGTAGGGGGTAAATGTGTCTGCCCCTTTGTCCCATGGCTGTAGCCAAGAGAAAAATAAAAAAATTAAATTAACAAACCAGGATCAGACTACAATCTTGGGTGTCCCCAAAGAGTGGAGAGAGATCTATGAATCAGCTCAAGTCACCTTTCCAAGGGAAGGTGAGGGCCTGGCTGTACTACAGTTGGTCCACTGTTGAACCCTCAACACCATGTGCTTGCTGTTGCCAGTATAGCCTGAGGACAACCCCCAGGGTGTCCATCGCAAAGAATATAGCTCAGACTACAGCCGCAAGAATGGCAGACTCACTGTGGTGAAGAATCATGGTGGTATCAGTAGTGGTAGCTGTATAGGGGTCCAGCGGAGGCCAGCAAAACATGCGCATACTCGTGGTCTCACTGTCTCGCTGGATGGGGGAGGAGGCAGATCTGCAGTTCGGTGTGGTATCTGGGTCACAGCACCAATGTTGGTTAAAAGGTGCTGTTCCTGCCTGGCCACCACCCGCGGTGGCCCTGCTGATGGAGGAGAGTGCTGGAGGAGAGTCACAAGCCATGGTTACCTTTTCAGAGCTTTATTCGGGGAAGGGAGAGAGGGAGAGAGGGAGAGGGAGAGGGAGAGGGATAGAGAGAGAGAGAGAGAGAGAGAGAGAGAGAGAGAGAGAGAGAGAGAGAGAAAGAGAGAGAGAGAGAGAGCAGGAAGAGAAGAAGGAGGTCCAGACAGAAGGAAGGAGCAGAAAGGAAAGAGAGGGACGCACAGAGGGCCCACCTGCTTTTTAGGCTGGGATGCCATCACAGGCTGATGATTAAGGACCAAATCCTTATACACATAGGCAAAGACAAGCTGGTAGAGATGAATAGCTTTGTTTCTTGTGCTAATGAAGCTCAGACCATCCTTTTGTCTTGAGGCCTAGTGGCTCTCCAGAGCAATTGACTGAGAATAAAAGAGGTTTTTACATGTTAAGGTGGAAGGTAGGATGGAACAGCATTCCTGAGGAACCAGAGAACATTGTAGCCAGGAGAAGGAACAGGCTTTTTCTGTAAGGAGACAGAATAGCATGCCAAGGAGAAGAGAAGAATACAGAGATTTTGTAGATGGTAAGGCACAACTCTTGTAGAGTTCATCAGAGCCAGGAGTAGAGAGCAAGTAGAGATGGAGGGCATTGAAACAGAGGATGAAGATGATGTGGGAAGCATACAAGCTTAGTTGTTAACATGACTATGAGAGGGCAGTAAATGAGGGGACAAAGAAGAACTGAGTGTCAGGACAGAACTGAAGCTATACACACAGGATTTCATCCCAGAGAAATATAGCAGACAAACAAAGAGCTTGGTGTATCTAGACTAATTCCTGCCCTGAATGCCTGATGGAGCTGTAGCTGGATTGATAGAATTTTGTCATAGAGGAATAAAGTTAACAGACATAAGAGCATAATGTGCATAGTGTACATAGATTTTTTTTTTCCCTTAGCTATCCCACACTGGACGTACCAGTTTCCCCGGACTCTGGGCATCCATAAAAGTTCACTCCTTTAATGTGTCAGCATACTTTGATCTTTTAATTTAGATATTTTTTGCAAATTTATATCATTGTATAGTCCAGTCTCTGTTTAATTGCCTTCCATTTAGAATTGGTCTTGTGTCTACTCTTGAGATCAGAAGTCACAGAATAGCCAGCATATTTATATGTTTTGCAGAACACGTAAAAGGAACTTCACAGTATATTTGGGGTCAGTTCTGGGAAGATTAGCAATTACGTTTTAAAACAATAAAAGCAGAAATGTGTATAAAATACCACTGTATGTGTATGTGTGTGTTTTCATGCTCAACATATTATTCCAGTAACAGAGAATGTTTAGAAATATTTTCAGTAAAAAAACAAACCTTTGTATCCATCCATATGTTAGTGAGTAATTTCTTTTATGGCATTCTTTCAAGATGTACACATTATCTTGTTTGAGAAACCATTTGAGGGCTGAAGGGATAGCTCAGTCATTAAAGGCTAGGATCACAACCAAAAATATAAGAGAAATCATTTGAACTGTTGTGCCCAGATCACAACCCCCAGAGAGACCACTAAAGACAAGCATGCCGGAATGCAAAAGCAAGGTTTAATTCTGGATATCCAAAAGCAAGAGGCAGGGACTTCGTCCAGCAGATCCAATGCAGTAGAGGCTGGAGGAAGTGCCCACCTCTCTGCAAGCTCAGCTTTTAAAGGCAAAAACCACAAGGTTACATCATTTAGGGGTGCTAGTACAGGTACAATTATGATTGGCTCGCTTCTAGGGACTTTCCAGAAATCATCGCTTAATCTTATTTCTAAGATGGTTGGTTGCCCACCACCATTTCTCATTGGCTGCCCTTAGGTGGGGACATTTTTATGGTCAGTTACCATGGAAACCAGAGTTGGAACATTCTTTGGTCAAACAGTTACCTAGGTAACCAGGGAGAGGACATTCCATAGCCTGGCAGTCATTACCTCCTGACTACCTTGTGACTCTGCACTTTTACACTTCCTGGTTTCTGGAATCTGGACTGACTGGTTTCAGTAACTCATGGCCTATTCCAGTAACTCATGGCCTGTACCTAAAAGGAGAAATCTTAGGTCTTAGTTTTAGGGTGAAAGCATTTGGGGCTTCTTTATAAGATGGTTCATTTTGGTCTCACAGAACAAATTTCATTCATTTTAAAGTTTAAGCAGAAAGTCACAAATTAAAATAATATACCATGTTACACAGATAAAATGCCTTTAAAGTTCCCTTATTTCCAGAGTAGCAGCACACAGAAAAGCCACCTGATTGCTAGGTACATGGCCTTTTTCCCTAGTTCACATAGAGTGACACAGTGAGCACCAATGGTACTCATGTATGCAGTGAGTTCATATCACAGGAGAGTTCAGCTGGCACACCTGACTAGCAATCCCCCTGGAGAGTAAGAGACTTCATATTTACTCTAAAATGTAAATTAATTATTCCCACTGAGGTGAGGTGAAGATCTCCAGATTTACTACTTTGGCATGGAAGAAAATATGAGCAAAGATTTCAAGTGACTCTGAAGTGGCAAAACTCTCTCTAACATTAAAGGAATATTTGCTATTAAATCAGCTTGTCAGCCTTCTTTGCCCAGAGGCCTGCATTATATAATATCATGAATACATTATTGTCCACCAAACCAGGGATGATTGAGTCAGGAATTCTGTCTTACTACTTATTGTGATACTTCTCCACGAAATTGCTCACTCCTTAGAAAATCATTTATGTTTTAGATCTTTTGTTTAGGGAGACTGGTCATAGGCCAGCACCACTCTTTACATTTATATCTCTTTTAGTGTTACATCAATACTTAACATCATAAAAATGTCACGTATTTCAGCTCAATTAGTTAGCATACTAACTTGTCAATGTCTTTGCTAATGTTGCTATAGAAATAATTTTAATCCCAGAGGTTTAAAAAGGATTCTTCAGAGCTTTATTACAATCTACACAGGCTTTACAAACCTAAGATATCTTATAAAAAAAATATGTTTGTGAAACTCAGAAATGATGATTCCCTTTCTTGCATCACTTAGTGAATGGAGTCATAGGATACAGTTCTAATTTAAAACCTCATATTCTAAGAAAAATCCTATTAATATGTACCTCCTCAATCTATGTGATTGTAAATAACTTAAAGTTTTAGAATGTTCTGAATTTTTATATGTTAGTTCCTATTTGTTGACACTTTCCCTAATAACTCAGGGAATAACAAGGCATAAACTTACTCTCCTTAAGTTCAGTTCTTTATCATAATTTTTAAATGACCTTTGCAACTTCTGGGACACTCAAATCACTCTGTTGTAATTCTAAGCTGTATGAGTTTATCGACCTTCTCCGCTCTGCTAATATTCTCTAGACTAAGGAATGTTAGATTTCAGGGAATGTGCATGAACATAAACCTGCCAGTTTTGGTTCATCAAACGTAGAATTGAACTCAATACATCTTTTAAGCTGGTAATTGTGAAGTATCTAAAAGAACTATGACTCCATAAAACAATAAGGCTATATTTTCACCCATGTGTATAAGGTTGTTCTTTTTTCTCTATCTCTGATGAAGGATTTCATTTAACACATCACTGAGATCCACTCCAGTGTAAATACATATGAAATATCATCCTTTCATTTTCTTTCACTGTAGTTTTTGATCAAAATATGATCACTGAAGTAATTTTGAATTTTGCAGTGGGTGGCAATCCAGCAAGAATAAAATAATGCCATTTGTACACTTACTAAAATATTACATCCGATTGCATCTTAAGTGCTACTGATCTTTTTATACTATCATACTATATCAAGCTAATTTCACTGAATTATTTTCATATGAACTAGATTAGAAGAATAATAGTTACAGCTTCTAAGTGCTTTAGGAAGACATTTGAAAAAATGTCTCCATATAGCGATAGTGATCACCCACTCAAATGACAACGACCTAAAGAAGTACAGTAAGAAACTCTCAAGAAGTATCTGTCTTTTATTGATTTCAATGTATCTCCAAATTTAGCTTTAATAGAAGACATACAAACAGAGTGTCCCAATGATAATAATTGGTTCTACCTACACAAAATATAAGGAATGCTCAATCAAACAAGTCACTACAGATTTTTTATATAATTAAGCAATTTTTGTTTGACATTTCTTTTTGTTTGTGTGGTTATTTTTTTTCCATTTATTATGGTGCTGCCTGATGACTCCATCATCGATTACTTCTAACTTTCACTTTTATCTTTGTAACTCCCTCAATTGCACTCCAGGTTTTGTTTGCATCTATGTTTATTTACCTGACACTGTGACCTTGTTATTGCAGTTAGTGACCATGAAGTAGATGTTTTTGTTTTTCCATTTCACAGTTTTGTTGTGCTTGTTGGCATAGACATTATGGGAAATCAATAAATGTTTGCTAATGCAGGCTGAAAAATTTAAACCTTATTTTTTAAATACTTGGTTCCTTTTTCATAAAGTAATAGAGCAAAGTAAACAGATACTATTTAGGAAAAATGTTTTAGCCCAACTATAGTAAGCACAATGAATGCGATTTAGTTATTCAGTTTTAGCAATGTTATTTGCATGCATACTTGAATCATTTTCAAATATCCATGCTGCTTTTAACAGTCAAAAGCTTATTTTTCCATTTACACTTTTATAATAAAATGTCACAAGTCAAAACACTTAAAAATAAATTGAGTTTATTTCACTCTTATTTATAGAGGCTTAGAGTCAAGGATCCTGTGGCCCCATCCATTCTATCCTTGACAATAGTTTCCTAGCAGATAACTTCAGAAGAATGGAAAGTGCCCAAAAGAGTATGTAACACATGCAAAGTCGGACACTGAGGAGGACTGAGTCTCCATCTTTTGAAACAACCTGCAATCACAGGAGCACACACTGTGAGGCAACATTAATCTCTTCTGAGACAGGACATTCTGTTATCTAGTAACCTCCCTCTTAGTCCCAGTTCCTTAATGTTCTCTCATATCCCAACCTCACCAGAATGAGAAACAAGTTTACAACACACAAAACATTGGTGTACACACTCATTTCCTATCCAAATAACATCAGGAATTAACAAATATAGGAAAATAATAGTTGTTACTTTTCATGGGAAATATCATTTAACACCAATTTAGTAAAAACTATACTGTAGAATATGGCATGTTAAGATGTTTTAATAAGAAAGATTCTTAATTTTTTATGACAATGAGACATGTCAGCTCCTGACAGCATGAATCTAATTCAGAGAAGATGATGGGCATAGAAGAAACTCCACATGGAGTTTAATTGTGGCAAAAGTTAGCCAATGGACAAGAAAGTGGACTCTCATCGACTGCTGACAGTATGCTATTCAAAATGGACAAGTAGGACACCAAAGAAAGGACTGCCAAGCATTGCCAAGACAAGATAGGAAGGCTCTTTAGAAAACACTGCTTCACAGATGAGTCTGTCAGATATACTAAGCCTGTAGGCCAAAGAGGATGGTTACATAGAAACCTTGGATGACTGTCCAGGCAAATGGCTGTTTCTGTCATAACTCACATTTTTTGGAAGTCACTTGTTTGTGCTTCCTGTTTTACTAGGTCATATTATTTCCTTCTTGGGTCTCTGAGGGAGTTGAAGATCAGATAGTTATAGTTTTCAGTGTTAAGAAATTCAGAAAAAAACTCATTTGTTTTGTTTTGTTTTGTTTTTTGGTTTTTCGAGACAGGGTTTCTCTGTGTAGCTTTGCGCCTTTCCTGGAACTCACTTGGTAGCTCAGGCTGGCCTCGAACTCACAGAGATCCGCCGGCCTCTGCCTCCCGAGTGCTGGGATTAAAGGCGTGCACCACCACCGCCTGGCAAGAAAAAAACTCATTAAAGAGATATTAAATGTATAAGGTTGAAAGACATCAAAAGATACTTTTGATAATGCAAATTAGGATAGAAGGTAAATTAGATTCAATCCTTTGGATTCACAAAAATAAGGTAGATAATAGAATATTTTCTCTGAATTTGTCAAATGCAAATACATTGTTGATATATTTATTGCCTTATATATTGTATATAGTTGTCATACTTGTATATAGTTTTTCTTATGTTAGTTATAACTTTTTTATTTATATTTTAGACAAAAAGGGGAAATGTGGTGATATAGTATGGCCCCCAAATATTGTTTACCCTAATAAAGCTTATCTGATGATCAGAGGAAAAAGTCAGCCACTATATTAAACATAGAAGTCAGGCAATGGTAGCACACATTTTTAATCCTATCATTCGGGAGGCAGAGATCCATCCAGATCTCTGTGAGTTCAAGGCTACACTGGGGAACAGAGCCAGGCATGGTGGCACATGCCTTAAATTCCAGCACTAGTTAACCATAAAGGTCTGGAGGTCTATACAGACGGACAGGAAGTGACAGAGCTGGGCAGGAAGAGGAAGTGATGTAGCTGAGTGGAGAGAAGAAGTGAGATGGCAGAAGAGAAAAACATATAGGCATGGGTATACAAGAAGTAGGTCTCTTTGGAGACTGACGTATTGGTGAGATAAGGTTCGCTGTGGCTTGTCATATTCCTCTGATCTCTCAGTTTTAACACCAATATCTGGCTCTGGGATTTTATCTATAAGACCATTTAGCAATTTGTCTTACAATCACCAATACCTTAAATATATCGTTTTAAATCCTTAAGGAATCTGAGAGACAGATTCTAAAAGCTTTTTCATCGTTACAGCATCTTGGAAATAAAGGTCCATTTTCTAAAGATAGAGTGTGCAAACATATTACTTGCATGGAAAATGTTTCTGTATTGTTTAAAATATGTAGTTCTAGGTCATCTCATTGAGATAACAGTAAGAGAGATAATACAACTGTGGGAATTATTCATTACTGATGAAAATGAAAAAAATTACTGTGTGTTGACATGCATATTCTGACTCATAGTTTCATTTGAATTTTATTGCCCATTGTAGAAAAGTTAGAGGACAAATGCTTTCTATTTTTCCATTCAATATTTTATGTTTGTTTGTTTGTTTGTTTTGAGACAGGGTTTCTCTGTGTAGTTTTGGTGCTTGTTCTGGATCTTGCTCTGTAGACCAGGCTGGCCTCGAAACTCAAAGAGATCCTCCTTGCTCTGCCTCCAGAGTACTGGGATTAAAGGCATGCACCACCACTGCCCGGCTCCATTCAACATTTTAAAAATGACTTAATATTTAGTTTGTTTCTCCTTTAAATATTTTATATTAGCTCACCAGTTTCTCCATGAATGGGTTAAATGTTCATTTCATATCTGTAGGATATTTATGTTTTTATCTTTTTGTGAAAACTATCCTTTAATAATGGTAATATCTTAAAGAAAACAACACAGTATATTGTTTATGACTATTGAAATATAGTGCTGTTAAATGAACAATGTGATGAAATCTCTGGGCATAGTATTTTAAGCTTATAATCCAAGCACTCAGGAATCTAAGGCAGAAGGATCACTGTTTGCTGACCTTGGCAATAGATAGTTCTAGGAGACCTTGAGCTAAATGGTGAGACTCTTTCTCAAAAAGAAAAAAAAAATGAGAGAAATAGTAAGAATTTATGGTCTTTGAAGATATAGCAGAAAAAAATGTAGAAAGTTAGATGTTGGGAATGCTTGCATACCTAACCTGGAAAGTGAAATATAAGCCATTGAAATGGGAGTTGAATGAAGAAAATTTAGGATAAGGACCATATAGAGGTTGGTGTGGTAAAGGTGTAGTGTTTTTATGATGAAAATGCTTCATTTTTCAAAGGATAGGTAGAACTAACAAGTCACTTCATATGTGACTTTTTGTCTGTCTGACAAGAGTGATGTGTACTTACTAATTTGCTCTAAGCCCACTCAACAATATAAATAATGAAACAAAACTTACAGTGAAATGAAAAATTCTTATTTGTTGATTTAGGCTTGGTAATTTTATTTAAAATAATGGATATTTTAATATATAATCAGATAATGGTTTGGAATTTTCCTGGGACAGCATATGGAATTTATCTTTCTCACTATGAATGATAACTCAAGGTCCTTATCTGTTGGATATCTTATTAAACAGAGAAAAGGGGGGAGCCTTCTTTTTTCATTCCTTTAAATAATTTTATTGGAAGGAAAGATTACCTTAAATCAGACAGATTAATCATATTTCTGAATATTAATATGACTCACAATCCATTGTCTGTACTCCTGATACCCAGATGCACACACTCTGTGCTAAATATTGCTATTAGTCAGATTGAAATAAGATTATATTGACAGTTATCAGAGGAACTACATTATTTCATAGCATTACAAATCACAAAGGAGGTTTAAGACTTGATTTGCTCCCTGATTCTGTATGGAGCACTGAAGATGCTACTTTAAAATATCTGTGCTTTCTCATCAGTAAATGAGAAGATGAAAGGCAGAATCCCAGCTACACCACAATGATGAATGAGAATCTTCAGCTCTGAATTTGAGTCAGACTTTTAATACAATTTAAATATTGGTAAAAGTGGCTTTTCATAATAGTATAAAATTAGTTCAAGCAAAGAAAGGAAGAGCCATACCCTGACAGCTATACAGTTTACTGATCTCTGAAGAGTTAACAGTACTGAGTCATTCATTAGTACATGGGTGTTGATATCTCCTTTTAAAAGTATTATATATCCCCCCTACACATTTTGGTTTTTCTTATTAGCACACTCATTCAGTTCCATCTGGCCTCATAATATATCCATCCATCTCCCTTAGATATGGTGTATCAAGGAAAATGTACAGTTTAATAATTGTGTGGTTGATTTTGCTTACCACATGGAGTCCAATTTGTGCTGCCCAAATGTTCTTGGGTATGGGGTTATCCACTGGAATATAGTCAACCTACCAGGAGTCACACCCTTCAAGAAAACTGTCTCTCCCCAAAGATATCTACTACAAATTGTTCTTTTGCATGGGTTAAAACTTGATGTTCACTCCACTTTCCCCCCTGAAGTTTTGTCTGCCTTGAACTTCCCAAGTTTTGTGCATCCTATCTCAATGGTTGTGCATTCATATGTGCAAGTTCCCTGTTGTGTCTAGAAAGCACTGTTTCATTGAAGTCATACACCACCTCTGGCTCTTTCAATCTTTATGTCTCCCATCTCCATGATGACTTCTTAGATTTGAGGAGATGTGATACAGATGTTCCATTTGAGGCTGAGTACTCTGCAGTCTCTTTTCTGCACCTTGACTAATTTTGGGTCTCTGTGTTAATATCTGTCTACAGCAAGAATAAGCTTCTCTGATGAGAGATAAGAAACTAATCTACAAATATAGTATAAGTCATTATGATTCAAATCATGTCATTCTTAACTGATAATTTTTTTAAAAATAACTGCATCCTTTAACGGCAGTAATGCAATTACTGGAGTAAGAGACCACATGAGAGAAGGCAGGTGAGGTTCTGGAAAACAGAGACTGAGTACAAAAGGGGTGGGAGAGCCATGTGATGATGATTGTAAAATTACAGTACATTATATACATATTTGCACCATCGACTTTCAACTCAGAAATACTATTTGCACTTTTGTTACAATCCTGGTTAGAGAACATTTTTTTCTTTAAAGGTGTGGTCTGATGGCGAGTGGAGATTCAAGCGGAGTTCCTTGTCCCATGAGGGTCTTTGGCTAACTATTCCAAGAGGAGGGCTCCAGAGTCCACCTCACCCACAGATTTTATAGATTTCAAAATTCATTTAACTTTTCTTTAACAAAAGAAAAATTTTCTTTTTCTAATGTAGACCAGGCTGGCTTTGAATTCGTGATCCTCCTGCCTCTGCCTCCTGAGTGCTGGGATGACAGGTATGCACTTCCAAAGCCTGGCTTTTACAGAAGAGAATTTTCAAAGAGGTAGGGGGTGGGGGGATCCAAACACTGCCACGCTGTACTCTTCCTATCCTACATTTACTACAGTCCCAGTCTTAGAGGTCAAGGCTGGAGTCCAAAGACAAATCTCACTGATGATTGTTCCTTACCTTGGAGGAGGTGGGAGTGGGGGATGGATTGGGGGGGAGGGGGGGGGGAGGAGGGAGGACGGGGGAATCCGTGGCTGATATGTAAAATTATTTATAAAATAAAAATACTATTAAAACAAAACAAAACAAAATAAAAAACACAAAGACAGACAAAACCAACCTGATCTTGGTGCACTGACCCCACAGGGTGTTAGCCCTGTGGGGCACAAGCCCCTCCCACCCTGGCTTCAGGCCCAAAAATGTTTTGAAGGGATTTCTCTTTGGGCTGTGGAGGGTATATGGGGGTGGGATGGGGGTGGTGGCAGTGAATGGGGGATGTGGGAGTCTGTCTCTCCCGAGGTGGAGGAGATCCACTAGCTGTGTGTTGGGCCAAGAGACCCAATAAAGAAAAGGCAGGCTGTAGGAAAGCAGACTGGAGGGCCTGGCAAGTGACCCAGAGGCACAAAGTCCTGCAGGTCTTATCCAGTTCCCTGATCCAAACTTGGGGAATGGCCACAGGAAGTCTCCCCTGGGGCTCTGGACAAGGCCAGTCCTAAGGTGGTTAGTGAGAGAGGCTGTGGAAATGCCTCCTCTGACTGGGATCTGGCAGATGCCTTACACCTTTCCACCCCAAGTTCCTTTCCTAGAAAGGACCAACACACCACTCTGGCCCCAGCTCCTACTATTTGCTCAGGCCCCCTTTTGGGAAGCTCCCACAATCCAACACCACAATAGACCGCTAATGCTGTGCTTCCGTCAGCTTGGGAGGGAAAAGCAAACATTATCTGATAATTTTTTTAAGTTTGAGAATATTTTGATTTCCTAGTACTTTTATTGTGCTGGGCCTTTCTTTTTTACATCCTCTATTTATATCTTCTCATTCTACCATGTGTTCTGAATATAGTTAAATATTGTTCACGCTTTATCTCCTCAACATCTTCGTACAAATTACTCCCATATTAAGATACATATAACTCTTACATGAATTTGAAAATTTAATAGGGATATGCTACTAAATATTTCACTGATATCTGAGATTCAAAGTGTGTAGAACTAAAGGCAGCTTCCAAATACAAACAATAACTGACCTCGCTTGCTATCTAGAATATTTTTTTATCACTCAGTTTCCATAGTTGAAATTTTGAAGTTATTTTTAATATTTTATTTTTTTCTCTAAAACCCATGCCTCACTGGGTTTTTTCAGTGTGTTTGGATATTTTGCTTGCATATATGTCTGCATGCAGTGCTCAAAGAGGCCAAAAAGGGGCATCAGATCACCTAGAATTGAAGTTACACATTGTTGTGCCACAAGGATCCTAGGAATTAAACCATAGTCCTCTGGAAAAGCAGCCAGTGTTCTCAACTACTGAGGCAATACTCGAGTCCTCTCTTTCATTTTTTTAAATTAAACATTTAACAGATTATTTCCCTCCACTTCTTTTGCTATACACTGTTTTACATATATTTATAAATTTATAATTGCTTTGCTATACTGTCATCCTTATTCTTTTCCTGCAATATTGTGCTCCATCTACCTCTACTCCTATCAAATTGCTGTTCTCAAAGAATTATTTTCATCTTGCCATTATTAAATAATGTTTAATGAATTATTTTAGTTTCCATGTTCTTGTAAGAAAGTATAACATTCTTCACAAAACTGAGCATTGAAGAAAAAGAAAATTATTTGAATGGCTGAAAATGTTAATTGCTTGGATTCTAAGTAATTGTTTTGTCTGGGTTATTCCATGCTTCACTACTCTTATTACCAATGATGTTTTAAAGATTATGTACATCAAACATTATCAGTAAATGGAAATATGTCTGAAGATTGTTTTTCTTTCCAGTTCTTTTCTGAAATTCTCTCTAGAGAGTTGGAAGTTAGTAACGAGAAAAGCATTATCAGCTCTCAGGCAGAGGACAAACACATGTACACTTTGTCATCAGAGAAGTGGAGATTTCAGAGCTCAAGACTAAGCAAATGAATTTTGACCATCATCTATTTCCATCCATTTATAGCAACAGCTTGTGCCTCTCCCAACACTGTCCTTTCTCTATCCCGTGCTAAGTTATGCCACTCCCTGTGTGACAATATAGCCCTGAATATAAGAATTTCAATGACAAGAAGGGTCCATTAGTGTTGCATTCAGCAGAATTTGATTTGAATAAATCCAATTATATCTTGATAATGAGACTACTAAATTTTAATGTCTTCTTTAATGAACAGTTAAAAAAAAACACCCCCAAACAAACTGAACAAGTAACACAGTCCCATAGATGGTTGGGGATTAATGTGGTTAATTGACTGATATAAAAATAAGGACATATGCACATTATTCAGCTGATTTCCAAGAACTTCTGAAGTACACTGAATGTTTATAATATGGCATAAAGTGTTTCTGATCACCTGAGAGAGCAAGATTGAATAAGAAAGTTATATTTGTGACTGAAAGATTTTTAATATAGCAGACTTATCTATGAGGACAAAAGTATCTGAGGGTAAATATGTGAGTGTTTTGTGTATGCTCTGTTGGAAAGGGACATTAACATGTAGGTCATTGCATGACTTCCTACTATTTTTCTTCATTAATTAGACATACTACACACCTTTGTTGGAATGAATCTTTCCTTTTGAAAGTAAAATAATAATACATATTAGCTATTTTTTTCTTGTTTGGAAGCAAGTGGGTTTTACTTCTAATCAACTCATACTTTACCCACAGGGAAAAACCACCAAACAAAAATTTATTTTAAGGTGGTATTTAAGCGCACAAAATATCTGAAGAACTGAATAAGAATTGTACGAACTTATGAGGTAATTTAGGACATACATTGGTATGTTATACTGTCATTATATATTTACTGCAATCTAAGTTTTGTTTTATACTTAAGAATATTAGATTTTATTAGATTTGCTGATCAATAAGCACTTTAATTTTTTTTTTTTTTTTTGGTTTTTTCGAGACAGGGTTTCTCTGTGTAGCTTTGCGCCTTTTCCTGGGACTCACTTGGTAGCCCAGGCTGGCCTCGAACTCACAGAGATCCGCCTGCCTCTGCCTCCCGAGTGCTGGGATTAAAGGCGAAGCACTTTAATTTTTATTAAATTCCAATATACCAGTGTTTTGATGGTATAAACCAAATGATCTAGAAATAATTTATGCAATTTATTTACTGTATACGACAGCTAAATACCATGTGTATGTAGTTTATATTAGACTAAAGAGTATTTCAGTGATAAGATGAAAATAAATACTGGTTTTATATTACATTGACATATCACTTGGGAATTTGTTTTAAAGAGTTTTTATTTGTTTATTTTATTAGAATTTATTTATTTTACTTTATGTGTTTAGCCTGAATGCATAAATGTAGCTTGAGTTTTCCTGCCTGGCCCACAGTCAGGACAAATCTCTCTCACCCGCCAGTCCCAAGCCGCTCAAACCCGATCAAGTAAACACAGACACTTATATTGGTTTCAAACTGTATGGCCGTGGCAGGCTTCTTGTTAACTGTTCTTACAGCTTAAATTAATCCATTTCTATTAATCTATACCTTGCCACGTGGCTTGTGGCTTACTGGTACTTTACATCTTCCTTGTCCTGATGGCGGCTGCAGTGTCTCCCCATTCAGCCTTCCACTTCCCAGCTCTATTCTCCTCCTTGTCCCGCCTATACTTCTTGCCTGGCCACTGACCAATCAGTGATTTATTTATTGACCAATCAGCAACACATTTGACATACAGACCATCCCACAGCACCTCCCCTTTTCTTTTCTTTCTTTTTTTTTTTTTTTTTTTTCTTTTTCGAGACAGGGTTTCTCTGTGTAGCTTTGCGCCTTTCCTGGAACTCGCTTTGGAGACCAGGCTGGCCTCGAACTCACAGAGAGCCGCCTGGCTCTGCCTCCCGAGTGCTGGGATTAAAGGTGTGCGCCACCACCGCCCGGCCACTTTTCTTTTCTTAAAAAGGAAGGTTTTAACCTTTACACATCTCCAAAGTCAGCTTGGTATATTTGGGAATTTGGGCGTAGCTTGTCTTACTACTTCCTGCTGGAGGGGGGCGCTGTATCTTCTGGGGAAACAAAAAAAATTTTAGGATCATGGAGTAGTCCGTGAGGCTGTATCATCTGAGCCAGTTGTCTTGAAACGGTTCTGGATGTTGGATCATCTGGGCCATGGTGTCATCGGAGACCTTTCAGGGGGTCTTGGCTGGTCAAACCTGATGTATCTTACTCTGGAACAAATCCATAGCCTCTTGCTTTCTGTGGAAACAAAAGAGACTCTTTTCCAAAGCAACATATCCTTACATCCAAATTTTGAAGTCAAAGTATCTTTAAAATATACGTACTGGTTTAACTCAGCTTCCTTTACAATCAAACATCTCTCTGTAGTTAAGAATCCTAAAGACAACACAATCCAGATTCTCTGTGTAATATTCATCTTTACGTGGCTTATTTTTTATATTAATTTTACTGTCTCTTTAAAGACTTTATTTTTTAAAACTATGTATTTGTTTCTATACTGTATATATCACCTTTTTTGTCTCTTTCAAGCCTACGTATATTTTACACACATTTTAAACTATTACATCTGAATCTGTTTTATTGTGAATCTATTGCTTTAAGCTGCAGCAGCTGTGGCTGCTGGCTCCGCCCACCTCAGCTTCCCAACATGGTGGCGGTACTGTAGCTTTTCGCCAGCTCTGGGAGCTATCGTGGGTCTATGCTTTTATCCAAGCAGCGTGTAGCCCAGAAACCTCTTTTTTTGTTTTGTACTAGCAAAGGCTAAATTCACCAAGCAGCTTAATGTGCCACTTGCAGAGACCTCATTCCCGCCATATGGCAGGTCGAGCATGCACGCACGCTAGGAACCTGCCAGTAGCTCAAACCGGCAGGCTGCTGCTAACTTGAAAGAGACAACTAGGAACTGTTTTTAGCTCCATTTTAGAATCTTTTTTCTCAGGTTTTAGGTGGAAACTCTTGCCACCACGTTGGATGCCATTTGTTGCTAGAGTTTTCCTGCCTGGCCCACAGTCAGGACAAATCTCTCTCACCCGCCAGTCCCAAGCCGCTCAAACCCGATCAAGTAAACACAGACACTTATATTGGTTTCAAACTGTATGGCCGTGGCAGGCTTCTTGTTAACTGTTCTTACAGCTTAAATTAATCCATTTCTATTAATCTATACCTTGCCACATGGCTCGTGGCTTACCGGTACTTTACATCTTCCTTGTCCTGATGGCGGCTGCAGTGTCTCCCCCTCAGCCTTCCACTTCCCAGCTCTATTCTCCTCCTTGTCCCGCCTATACTTCTTGCCTGGCCACTGACCAATCAGTGATTTATTTATTGACCAATCAGCAACACATTTGACATACAGACCATCCCACAGCACATAAATGTGCACTACTTGTATAACTTGTACTCATGGAGGTCAGTAAAGGGAGTTGGTTCCCTTGGAACTGTAGTCATAAGTGCTCATAAACTGCAATGTGTTCAGAACCTGGTTACTCTGAAAGCAACAAGTGTCTGTAACTACTGAACCATCCCTCTAGTGCTCCTTTGGGAATTTTTTATTGATAGAATACAAAAGTATTTGCAACTAAAGTATACTGAGTTTGTTTGTCATATAACTTCTGGGAAAAACATTAATAAATTAAAAATTAACATACGATTAAACACAGGTATGGACTTTCTCAATGGAACTCCTTGAGGACAGGAAGTAGATTGACAATCAACAAATGGGATATCATGAAATTAAAAGGCTCTGTACAGTAATGGAAACTATTAAGTGAAAAGACAACCTATAGAATGGGAGAAAATCTTTACCAGTTCTATATCTGACAGAGGATTAGTATATAAAATATACAAAAAATTAAAAATAAAAGAAACACGGAGAAAACGAATAATCCAATTAAAAAATGGACAGTGATACTGAACAAAATTTTCTAAAATTAAGAAATACAAATGGGCCGGGCGGTGGTGGCGCACGCCTTTAATCCCAGCACTCGGGAGGCAGAGCCAGGCGGATCTCTGTGAGTTCGAGGCCAGCCTGGGCTACCAAGTGAGTTCCAGGAAAGGCGCAAAGCTACACAGAGAAACCCTGTCTCGAAAAACCAAAAAAAAAAAAAAAAAAAAGAAATACAAATGGCTGCTAAATACTAAATACTTTTCTTAGAAGGAGAGAGGGAGCAAAGAGAGAGAGAGGGAGAAGGGAGAGAGTTACTATATAGCCTACTTAGCCCTGGCCGGACGTCACTATGTAGATTAGGCTAGCCTTGAACTTACAAATATTTTTCTGTCTCTGGCTCCCAAGTTCTTAGATGAAAGCCTTTCACAACCATGTTTAGTAAATACATTTTAAAAGTGTTCAACATCCTTAGTCATCAGAGAAAGGGAGATTAAATAACTTTAATTCTACCTCATTGGAAGACAGAATTTTGGGAGTGGGTAGGGAAAGTTTGAAATATCTCTTTGTCCCTCTTCCCAGTGAGGTGACATTGAATAATTTTTTTTCTGCTTCTTATGTTTAATTTGTCTCTTTTAATTCTCTTATTTATGATGGGTTTCTTGGCCTGGCTTAGGGAACAAGTTGTGACTTTCAGTTTTCATAACAAAATGGCAGCTACTATTAATGCAAAAAACATAGCTCTCATCTTGACATCCTATAAGTAAAATGCCATGATTTAAAGTTAATAATATCTAATTATAAAGAGATATGAAGTCATGAATTTATATTCGTTTTTTAAACTTGATCCCAAACTTCTTTTTTTCCTTTTATTGAAAATGCATCCTTTTCACATATAATATATTCTGATTACAGGTTTCCCTTCCTTTTCTCCTCCCACTTCTTCTCTACCTCCCTTCCCATCCAGATCCACTGACTTTCTAATCTCTTATTAGAAAATGAGGCTAATAGATGTAAATGTGGAAACACAGCTTTCACATATAAGATAATATAGGATAGTTAATTCTGGAGCCATTTTGAGTAACCACGGCCTGGTGAAATAGATTTTGGCTACCCTAAATTCCATGTTTAAATGTGGAAGCAGTTTCATTAAGTTTTGTAGTTTTGCAGAACCAAGAAAATCATAAATCAAGGAAAGTTTAAGATACATGGTCGGTACATTAATTAGACAGGTGGTTTCAGCAAGATGGGGGAGGCTTTTCTATTGACTCAAGAACCTGTTAGATGACAGTTTTAGCTTTTGGGTTGGTAGAAGCTAGTGGTTGCCAAGTTAATAGATTCCAAAGATTATTATCTGTTAGTCACAAGATATTAGTTCTGATACAGAGATGGGCAAGGAATAGATGTTCTAGAAGAACTACCCAAAATAAGTCAGTTATCCTCTAGACCAGCAATTTCCCAGTATCTCCACAGTACTGAAATTCTAATCAATCAATCAATCAGGCTCTGCAAGCACAGCTTCTTTTCAGGAGTTTTCCTTCATACCAAGAAAGGACAAAAACTGCTTTAGGGTATTTGCCACTCATGGGAGGCCTTACCTTTTTTTTTAATTAGGAGATATTTTATTCACTTTACATATCAACCACAGATTCCCCCGTCCTCCCTCCTCCCGACCCCAAGTGTCCCCCCTCCCAACACAGCCCCCGTTCCCACCTCCTCCAAGGCAAGGTCTCCCATGAGGAGTCAGCAGAGTCTGGCACTTTCAGTTGAGGCAGGTCCAAGCCACTCCTCCCTGCACCAAGGTTGTGCAAATTGTCTCACCATAGGCACTAGGTTCCAAAAAGCCAGTTCATGCACTAGGGATAGGTCCTGGTCCTACTGCCTGGGAGCCCCCTAAACAGTTCAAGCTGAAAAACTGTCTCACTTATCCAGAGGGCTTACTCCAGTATAATGGGGGCTCCTCAGCTGTTGGTCCCCAGTTCATGTGTTTGCACTAGTTTGGCTAGTTGATTCTGTACTTTTTCCATTCATGGTCTCCATAACTCTTGCTCATAGAATCCCTCCTCTCTCTCATCGATTGGACTCCTGGAGCTCTGCCTGAGACCTGGCTGTGGATCTCTGCATCTGCTTCCATCAGTCACTGGATGAGGGTTCTATGATGACAGAGTATTCAGCCATCTGATTACTAGAGTAGGTCAGATCAGGCACCCTATGGACCATTGCCTGTAGTCTATGGTAGAGTCATCTTTGTGGATTCCTGGGGACCTCCCTAGCACTCTGCTTTCCCCTATTTCCATGGTGCCTTCATTTATCATGGTATCTATTTCCTTGTTTTCCCACTCTGTTCCTGATCCAGCTTGAACCTCCTGCTCCCATAAGCTCTCATTCCCCCGTCCCTTGACCTCCATTACCTCCCCTCACCCCAGTTTGCTCATGTAGATCTCATCCATTTCTCCATCCCTAGGCAATACCTGTGTCTTTCCTAGGGTCCTCCTTACTAACTAGCCTCCCTGAAGCTGTGGGTTGCAGTCTGGTTATCTTTTGCTTTACATCTAGTATCCACTTATGAGTGAGTACATATCATGTTTGTCTTTCTGAGTCTGGGTTACCTCACTCAGGATGATTTTTTCTAGATCCATCCATTTGCCTGCAAACCTCATGATGTCATTGTTTTTCTCTGCTGAGTAGTACTCCATTGTGTATATGTACCATATTTTATTTATCCATTCTTCAGTTGAGGGGCATCTAGGTAGTTTCCAGGTTCTGGCTATTACAAATAATGTTGCAACGAACATAGTTGAGCATGTGTCCTTGTGATATGATTGAGCATTCCTTGGGTATATGCCCAAGAGTGGTATAGCTGGGTCTTGAGGAAGATTGATTCCCAATTTTCTGAGAAAACGCCATACTGATTTCCAAAGTGGCTGTACAAGTTTGCATTCCTACCAACAGTGGAGGAGTGTTCCCCTTGCTCCACATCCTCTCCAACATAAGCTGTCTTCAGTGTTTGATCTTAGCCTTTCTAATGGGTATAAGATGGTATCTCAGAGTCATTTTGATTTGCATTTCCCTGATGACTAAGGATGTTGAACAATTCCTTAAATGTCTTTCAGCCATTTGAGCTTC
The DNA here is from genome assembly GCF_007827085.1 of Peromyscus californicus insignis. Classification (NCBI taxonomy): domain Eukaryota; kingdom Metazoa; phylum Chordata; class Mammalia; order Rodentia; family Cricetidae; genus Peromyscus; species Peromyscus californicus. The sequence goes on along the minus strand of NW_026294391.1, from coordinate 69,447,662 downwards.
TGTTGAGAATTCTCTGTTTAGCTCTATAGCCCATTTTTTAATTGGACTGTTAGGTATTTTGATGTCTAGTTTCTTGAGTTCTTTATATATTCTGGAGATCAGCCTTCTGTCAGATGTGGGGTTGATGAAGATTTTTTTCCCATTCTGTAGGCTGTCGTTTTTGTCTTGTTGACCATGTCCTTTGCCCTACAAAAGCTTCTCAATTTCAAGAGGTTCCATTTATTAATTGTTGCTCTCAGTGTCTGTGCTACTTGTGTTATATTTAGGAAGTGATCTCTGGGGCCAATGCATTCAAGACTATGTCCTACTTTCTCTTCTATCAGGTTCAGAGTAACTGGATTTATGTTGAGGTCTTTGATCCACTTGGACTTAAGTTTTGTGCATGGTGACAGATATGGATCTTGCAATCTTCTTCATGTTGACATCCAGTTATGCCAGCACCATTTGTTGAAGATGCTTTGTTTTTTCCATTGTATAGTTGTGGCTTCTTTGTCAAAAATTAGGTGTTCATACATGTGCGGATTAATGTCAGGGTCTTCAGTTCAATTCCATTGGTCCACATGTCGGTTTTTATGCCAGTGCCAAGCTATTTTTATTACTGTAGCTCTATAGTAGAGTTTGAAGTTAATGATCATGGTGCCTCCAGAGGTTGTTTTATTGTACAGGATTCTTTTGGCTATCCTTTGTTTTTTGTTTTTCCAAATGAAGTTGAGTATTGTTTTTTCCAAGTCTGTGAAGAATTGTGTTGGGATTTTGAAGGGGATTGCATTGAATTTGTGGATTGCTTTTGGTAAGATTGCCATTTTTACTATGTTAATCATACCTATCGATGAGTATGGGAGATCTTTCCATTTTCTCATATCTTCTTGAATTTCTTTCTTCAGGGACTTAAAGTTCTTGACATACTGGTCCATCACTTGCTTAGTTAGAGTTACCCCAATATATTTTATATTATTTTGGCTATTGCAAAGGGTGATATTTCTCTGATTTCTTTCTCAGCCCATTTGTCATTTGTATATAGGAAGGCTACTGATTTTTTTGAGTTAGTCTTGTATCCTGCCCCATTACTGAAGGTGTTTATCAACTGTAAGATTTCCTTGGTCGAATTTTTGGGGTCACTTATATATACTATCATGTCATCTACAAATAGTGAAAGTTTGATTTCTTCCTTTCCATTTTGTATCTCCTTGATCTCCTTTTGTTGGCTTATTTCTCTAGCTAGAACTTCAAATACTATATTGAATAAATATGGGGAGAGTGGACAGCCTTGTCTTGTTCCTGATTTTAGTAGAATCACTTTGAATTTCTCTCCATTTAATTTGATGTTGGCTGTTGGCTTGTTGCAAATTGCCTTTATTATATTTAGATATGTTCCCTGTATTCTTGATCTCTCCAAGACCTTTATCATGAAGGGGTGTTCGATTTTGTCAAAGGCATTTTCAGCATCTAATGAAATGATCGTGTGTTTATTTTTCTTTCAGTTTGTTTATATGGTGTATTACATTGACAGACTCAGCAATGGCTTTAGCAGGCAAAGATATGCCCATCTTCCCCTTAGCCATTGATGAGTCTGATTAGCTTGAGTTAACCCCACTGAGAATTAAAATACAAAAATGATAGCATTCTGGATGGGAAAGTGAGGGATCTCATGGAGATTGTGAATTAGTGGGCTAACTAGAAAATCCTTCCCATCCACACAGCCATACTTTGGCATTTTATATTTATCTTTTTTTTAAATTTCATTTAGTTTTTTAAGAAAGTGTCTCACTGAGCATCCATGGTAGGCCTGGAATTTCCTATGTAGACTATGTTATCCTCAAATTCACAGGTATATCTGCTTCTCACTCCAGAGTTCTGGGATTAAAGATTGTGCATGAATACACATCACTAACTAAATGTTCTAAACTTGGACCCTACTTACATTCTGTTTATTATATGCATTTTGTATATGTTACATGCATTATATTGTACATCAAGATTAACCAAAATGAAATGTGCATGAGAAAGCTATATAGACATGTATGATCTCCCAACCCACCAAGGCATGCTCTATTAGAAGGTATAGAACACAGGCAAACTGAAAGGAGATGGGGATATATTTGGAGTTAAAAGTTTAAGTGAGGATAGGGATATTTGGGGAAAGGAGAGATAGTTTGTGGATTAGTAAAACTAAAGATATATGAAAAAGCCATGTGGACATCCAGTAGCTTGTAAACTAATTAAAAATAATATATATTATACTATATTTTGTTTTGTTTCAGAGTGAATTCGAATAGAAGTACTCCTCATGGGTGGGCAATGCTGACCCCAGATGACATGAGTTATTAAATAAAAATCTCAATGTGAGTCACAGGATACCACCCTATGAGTTATCAGTCATGGAGGTCTCAGAGGCACACCCAAACAACACAGGCTTTTGTCATTGCTCTTGGTTGCTACCTTTAATTAGATGGCAAGACCCTATTGCTGAAGGCAACACTCACTTTGGATGAAGGACAAAGAGAAATCAACCTCAAACTCACCAGGAAACTCTCCACCCTAGCAATCTTATATAGCTCCAGAAGGTACTATATAGGCTGCTGCTCCTGCATGCTGCTGGCAAGATGTGCTCATGGGTACAATAGTGGAATGTTGATTTTGTGTAACCAACAACTTTCTGATTAGATGTGAGAACTCAGGAGAATGCCATGACTGGTATTATAAACTTGGGAAAAGCCCAGAACTCAGGATATCATAAGCCCTAGGGGAGAGCACCTATTGTTTCTGTTTTGTTAAAAGCGGCCATACTGCATACTTAATATTCATGTTTATACTCATAGATTCATGCTTCATTCAACTTCAGTCAGAGAAGATTTTTTTGCAGTGAGTAGTGGCTAATGCAGGCAACCATAACTAGTAAAATACCAGCTATAAGTAACTCTGGGTGGTCATCTGTGGATGTCTTGTCTGCACTAAACTTCCACCATCCTAAATTCAGGGAACTTCACAGAATAGGGAACATGGATAAGATCAATCAAGTAAAAATTGCAGCATGGAAATGGGCATGGTGGTTAATGAATTTTATCCCAGCATTCAGGAGGAAGATACAGACAGATCTCTCTATGAGTTTGAGGATAGCATGGTCTACATAATGAATTCCAGGCATTCGAAGCTAATTAGAAAGACACTATTATTTCCTACTTAGTTGCAAATTCTTCATGTTTCAGGGAAAATAACATTACATGATTTTGTGAAGCAAAAGTACTATAAATTTATACAAAGTATAAATACATTGTAATAAAAATATTTGAATAGAAAAAATGAGAGGTGGAAGCTCAAACCAAGATTACAGCTTGCCATCTCTTCCCATCTCAAATATGCATTACCAAACTGAACAATTATAGACCAACTACAAATTGTTTAGTTTGTCTCATAAATTTCTGCCTCCAACAAACCATTAAATAAATGCCATTTTCCTTAGGAGCAGTTTTGCATGTATTACTTTTGAAGAAATTCAATGAGCAATTTTTTGTACATATGTTTATTCATGTATTTTTCTATCTTGCATTGGCTTACATTAGAACATTTTAGCTAAAATTTAACATTAATAAAGTAAATTAAAACAGCTACAGAGACTTATGTCATTAAAGATGGAAGAATGATAATAATCCATTAAAGATGGAAGAATGATAATAATCCAAATGTCTAATTATCTTGTCATAGCTGTCATATGTCAGTAGTGTAAAAACACGATTTGTGAAATTCTTAAACACAATTGAACTCTTATCTTTATAAAGAATAAATCCATATTTAATTGTTTTATTTGATCATCCATTAAGAAAAAAAGTGAAATCAGGGAGAAAAATTATAGATGTAATTCTAAACGATTTTATTAAATAAGAAACACAGAGCCAAATGCAGAGTTAAAAGCCCAGAGATCAGAGAGCAGTAGCCAAAAGCTGAGACCATTTTCTTACCACCCACTGCCGCTGCCATCCTACCCTGAGAAAGAGACTTATTTCCTGTGTGTCTGTCTTTTTATTGTCTTTCTGTTCCGCCTTCTCATTAGTTGTAAACCCAACCACGTGACCTCCTCATGACTGCCTGTCTATGGTTGGTATTGAGATTAAAGGCTTGTGTCTCCAAGATGGCTATGTCCTTGAAAACAGACTCTGCCTGCCATGTGATTGGGTTAAGGGTGTGTGTTACCACTGTCAGACTTCTGCTATGGCTTGCTTGTTATTAGCTCTGACCCCCAGGCAACCTTATTTATTAACATACAAATAAAATCACATTTCAGCACAAATAAAATATCACCATATTTCCCTTTTTGATTCAAATAAAAACAAAAAAGAAAAAAAGTTATAACTAATATAAGAGAAGCTATATACAAAAAGGACAATAACGATATACAATATATAAAAGCAATAAATAACTAAACAATGTCTAGTCCATTTGCATTTGACAAACTCAGACAAAATAATTCCATTATCTATCCTATTATGGTAAGTCTAAAATGAACCTGATTTACTTTCTATCCTAACTTATATTATTAACAAAACTATCTTATAATGTCTTTCAAATTTATACACTTACACCTCTTTTTGTGTTTTTTTTGTTGTTGTTGTTTTTCGAGACAGGGTTTCTCTGTGTAGCTTTGGAGCTTGTTTAGTGAGTTTCTTTTCTAAAATTCTTAACAAGGAAAATTATAACTATCTAAACTTTAACTAACTATAACCCTCTAATCTTCAACTCCCTCAGAGACCCAAGAAGGAAATATTATTACCTAATAAAAATAAAAATAGGAAGTGCACGCAAGCGGCTTCCAAAAAAATGTGAGTTGACAGAAACAGCCAGCTGCCTGGACAGTCACCCAAGGTTTCTCCGCAGCGTTGGGACATCATCTTCAGCCTATAGGCTTAGAGTATCTGACAGACTTATATGTGAAATAGGGTGTACACAAAGCCTAGAGTTCAACCTCACATTTGGTGAGAGTAGTTCATTTACCAGAAACACCTGAATTCCAGGAGCGTCCTGCTATGATTCTGGAAATTGTTGATTTTTGTGAATTCAGCTGTCCATTCTTCTTGGCTTGTGTGTGTGCTTCATCTCGGCATCCCGTTCTTCTCCACATCCCTCTATTAAATGCCAGTCTACCATTGAGAGGTTAGACTCTGTCAGCTTAGTTACTCTTTCAAGAATAACTGTTTCAGCTGCTGTTCCACTGCACATCAGAAGCCATCGGTCCACTGCCAGTTCAGCTGCCTTCCAAGAAAGGGACACTGTACCTTTTCTGGATTGTAAAGGCCACTTCAGGGATGGCACCATATTGTCCTGGCCTCAGAAGATGCCTTTTGTTAAAGCCACAACCACACTTGTCTTTGCAAGAATTGGTAGTCCTTCGTTTCATGTCTTGTCTGTCCATTTTGTCCTGTTTGTCAGCAGTCAATTTGAGGATGCTTTGTTGTCCAGAGGCTAACTTTTGCCACAATGAAAATTAACTCCATATGCAGTTTCTTCAATGCCCATATTTTCTCTGAACTAGATTGGTACTGCCAGGAGCTGACATGTATCATAGTCATTAAAAAAAAGGAAAAAATTTCTGAGTTATTAAAACATTTTAAATGCCATATTCTGTAGATCTCTGAAGGGTTTGAAGATGACCTGTCTGTCTAAAATATATCTGCTTGATCTTGAAAATACACCTAATATGACTAACAGTTCAATTGTAATGTCTAACAACATTCAAGGATGAGCAAATTGCAATACATTATTAAATGAACGGTATAAGTACAATATCTTGAACAAGATTAAATATATATGTATGGCATTTTCTAACAATAGCAATCTCAATATATATAATTTGTATACAATATAAAAAAATCCAATCCAACGTAAAGTATTTAAAACTAGTAATTGTCTTTTAAAAGTAGATTTGACAATCTATCTTTTTATCTATATTGTATCTATATCTTTTCTTTATTTTTCAACTTGCTGAGAATTAGACTGATATGTCATTGGTAACTAAGTTATCAAAATCTTAGCAAGTGAGTTTTCTTATATCAAAATAACAAGTTAAGCAATATGAGAGTCAAAGTATCTTAAATTTAAGTTTGGGAATGGCAGTACATGCCTTTAAAAAAGTAAATTAAATTAAATTGAATAGCACTAACATCTATGAGGGAGATGTTCCTTGAATCAATTGTTTTTATTTGTTCACTTTTCATGGTTAATATTTAAATATTTTTTATCAGTCAGTACAGTCTGAGAATCAACTACTTCTAATAGATGTAATAAGCCACTTGTGATACCATCCAGTGTGTTCAAACAGAATATTACATCTACTATAATTGCATTGTAGACTGAGTTCAGTAACAACAACTGAAATCTTCCTTACTGTATTCTCTATGGTTCACACATTATTTCTCCACTCCAGGTCTTAATGACTTTCTATTCATTCTCTTCTTGTTACAGTCCTCGCAATTTTTGTGTCATTGAAACTACAGTGGAATCATGGATTAGAATTTTATCTCATTATGAAAACCTTCAATATCATGTTTGAATTGTGGTTTGAATGATATGTCCCCATATTCTTGTGTTACCGAATAATTGGTCCCCCAGTTGGTAGTACTGTTTGGATAGGCTTAGGAGGTGTGACCTTGCTAGAGAAAATATATTACTGAGGGAAGGCTTTGAGGTTTAGAAAAGACTCCATCTAAAGGGCATGCTTTCTGCTTCTTGGTTGTGGTTTTATATTTGACTCTCAGCTATGGTTCTTGCAACCTATTTGCTACCTGAGCTCTACAATCATGGACTATTATCCCTCTAAACATACAAGCCAAACAAATCCTTTCTTTTATAAGTTGTCTCAGTTATAGTGTTTTATCACAGCAATATAAAAGTAACTAATACATGGATAAAGTCAAAAATAAAATGAGAAAATAGAAAGTGTTGCAATTTAAGGATGTTGACTATAAGAAATAGACTGTTTGACAAAGATTTTTCCCCAAAAACATTAAACATCAAAAACTAAGATATTGACACTAGACTCTCATCCTGGTCAAGTTAAGTATCTTTTCTTATAATTCTCTTAACTTTCTTCTCAGAACCACAATAGTATTGCAATGATTATATGTAAATTCTATATTCTCACTATGTAAAACTGTGGCCAAAGGCAGAAACTATATGATATAAATCTGAATTCTTTTTCCCATGCTTATTTTGAAGCTGGGATGGGGGTGATCATTTGTCTGACTGCTACTTGCTTGAAAAGGGCAGCCTCATAATTACGAGAAAAAAATGTATCACTTGCATAACTGTAATATAGGGACAGGACAACTTTCCCTAAGAACTAGGTATTTGCACTTAATATATCTGAGAAGCAAGTAAGAGGATATTTGTTAGATAGACATCAAGCATCATCTTGCATGGAAGGACAGACGTTCAATGCCAATTCCTCAAATGGTATTGTGTCTGCTTAACTTATTATCTCCTTTCTATTCTTAAAAATTCTAAGCCTGACTACAACTCTGTGATTTAGAGAATTATGCCATTACCTCATTGAATGTGCTCAAAAGACCTTGGAGTAACAGAACAGTGGAGTCTATCCTTGCCATTGTTCTGAGAACATGATATCTGAAGTTCAGGATTCTGCAAAGTCCTTTACTGGAAGTCAGAGGCAAGAGAGCATCTTGGGCAATTCTGTGCATAACTCTTATTGAACAGTTGTCATATATTCTGGACTATTTCTGCTTGAAATTTGTACTCCGACAATCATTTGTATAAATAAAATGTGCTAGTTATAATCCTAGGAAAAGTGATGTTTAAGAGTGATTGTGGGCCGGGCGGTGGTGGCGCACGCCTTTAATCCCAGCACTCGGGAGGCAGAGCCAGGCGGATCTCTGTGAGTTCGAGGCCAGCCTGGACTACCAAGTGAGTTCCAGGAAAGGCGCAAAGCTACACAGAGAAACCCTGTCTCGAAAAACCAAAAAAAAAAAAAAAAGAGTGATTGTGTAGTACTTTTCTTCTAATTAGAATTTGCATCAATATGCACTCTATTGATCTTATACAATAACTGAGATATGCGAGTATTAGGAAAGCTGGGGCCCTAAATGCTCTTCATTCCAGGGACAGCTCAGCTGGTAAGGCAGACCTGAGTATGTGCTGCTATATTATGTTCCTATATATTAAGCCTCTGGTGACATCTGGTGAAAAGCTGGTGATTAAATATTTTTATTTCTTGAAATTCCTATGGATTAAAAGTGTGAGTCTTTTTTCCAAGTCTGGTATCTCTCTTGTTAAATTTCAAATGCACAGACTCTGAAAGGAATAACTAAGGGGTAATCTCATGCATGATTGGTATTGTTTTCATGATATTGCTTCAATAAATAATGCTCTAAGAAGCCTGAACATGTGGGCTTCTAGACTTTACTTGTTTTCTGGACAGCAAGAAATGCTCCATTCATGTTCTAACCCATAATTGAGGCTTTCACTTTAATGCCACAATTTATGTTGGCTGTTCTCTTCAAAACCTAAAATCAAAATTTGAGATTGCTGAAATCCATGGAAATCTATTTTCCATTCTTTTGATGCAGAACCAAATTTCTGATATCCTATGAGGTTATTTCCTTCTAACCCATATTTTCATTAGTGTAAAATTTCTAATACTTTACACAAAAGGATGTTTATGTAACTTTTATCTATTCCAGGTATGTCATTTTACTTCATTGATAATGTCATTTGTTATAGATATATTACAATAAGAACTCTGAATTCTTTGTACAATGTATTTTAGGAATAATATTGTTGATGAGTATAATACTATGAAGGCTAGTTTTATCTCAACTTGACACACAAACAAACTAGAGTTATCTGAAAGTAGAGAACCTCAATTTAGAAAATGTTTCCAGATGATTTATCTGTGTGTCACTTTCTTAATTAGTGATTGATGACAAAGGGCACAGGCCATGGTGTGTGTGGAGTGCTGTCTCTGGGCTGGTGTTCCTGGATTCTATGAGAAAGCAGGTTTAGCAAGCTATGAGAACAAGCCAATAAGCAGCACTCCTCCAAGGCCTATGCATCAGTTCCTGCCTCCAGATTCCTGTCCTGTTTGAGGTTCTCTCCAGACTTCTTTCAATGATGAACAGTAATATGGAAATATAAGTAAAATTAAAAAAAAAATAAACATATCCCTCCTCAAAAAAAAAAAAAATTCTAAGCCTGTTGGTTAATATGTGTGGTAAAAACAGGGAATTTAAAGACTTTTATTAGGCAAGTCTGAAATAAGCTTGTGAATTTATCTACTTTGGGTTTCTTTCTAAAAGCTAATAATATGTTTTAAACATCTTCTCTAAACATGATTTATTAGTCAAGATTTAAATGTCATTGTGATAGCAGAGACATTCACTGATTCTTTTGATATCTACATGAATTTAGTCTTGAAAAATTCCTACGAATATAGATATGGATAGAATGTGATGGTTTTATACAGATGCTGGAAATGAAAGTGTTGAAACAGGATAATTTTGATGTTATATACAAAATCATCCTACTGGCATCATCATTTTGTTTTGTTATATTGTTTTTAGATAAATACTCAGATTTTTCCCATGTTGAAAAAGAAAAGTCTTACTGAGAGCTTACTGAGTCTTACTGAAGGGTTTGATCTGCACCACTTCTACAAGAGGACTGATTACTTACCAGTGCCATTAAAATATAAAGATATGTGAGAATTAAAATAGTTGGTTGTATGTAAAAAGATTGATGCACATTATGAATACAGTTTAATAATTGGTTGCTTCCTACAAAAAATGCATCCATAGTATCCTGTAGAAAGGCTTAGAATTTTGTATTTTTTTGTACTGAGCTGATTTTCTTCATGATTAATATTTCCCTTTAGATGCATTATGCCAGACACATCAATTGTGTTTCATCAATCATATTTGATTGCAATACTTGATTCAACTAAAACTGTCACCCAGTCTGTCACTTGGGAAATTCATGAGGATTTTCTGTTATTGTTGATATATATTTATTTCTTGCTCATACTATTTTTCATTCTTCACTTCTTGGAAGTTTTTCACAACAGTATTCTAGAAAATTTGAAGGAACTGTTACTGACTTTAATTCTGAATAGTGAATACTTAATTGTCATTGAAAGGCTCATTAAGTTGTAGCATAGAATATTAAGTGATGTTGGAATTGTTTAATATTTTGGTATATTCCATGCATTTCTGTAAGGCAATTATCTTTCCTCATTATTAAAATGATAAATGGAAAAGCATTTTGCTGATAAGAACATATTCTTTTTTATCCCTGATTATGTGAATGCAGTTTGTGTTTCTGAATTCAGTGACATGGCAATAGACTTGGTCTTTCCACTAATGCACTGACATGAGCTGTGGGATTTCAGGAGAATTTTTGACCTCCCATTAAAACTGATTATACTAATAATTTTTATTGTGAACTTTTAAAGACTTTACAAGAACAATTAAATGTTTCTAGATAAAAATTTTAAAAAGTTATGTTGTTATTTTAAACTAAAAAAATGCAATGGAAATAATATAATCACTACAAATTCAGCTCAATCATAGATGTCACATTATTCTTCAAATTAAGAATTTAATAGCCAGTTTTTTTAATTTGTCATTGATGTTAATCTGAGATGATAGTCAGGTCTTAAGGAATAACTTACAACTGCACTTGTTGAATAAACTCTGGATGAAAATTCTTGACTTCTCGATAAACCAGTCTGTACTTTCCTGTCATTCAAGAGTAGTGGCTTATAACTCCTAAATGATGACTGAATGTGAATATCAAATGTTACAATCCAAAATAATTGTATATTTTGTGATTCATATAGTAGAAATATGGTAAGCTTTTGGGTTTACCCTGGAGATTTCAGCATTGTGTGACAGTTTCAGTTAACTGAATAAGTCCCCAAATCCTAACAGCTGTAAGAATTGCCTCTTGTGTCCTGAGACAATACAAACTTGTGAAAAGATGTCAAGGGAGACGTAAGTATTTTATACAGACTTCCAGGGAGATTAACCAATTGAAATTGTGTTTCAAAAAATTTAAATACTTTGGCGTGTTAAATAATTTGAAAAACATAAAAACATACATACAATGAATTGGCTGAAATTGAATAATAAACACATGATAGTTAATATGAATGTTTTTCCTACTACTTGGATGTGGAATTTGAAATAAAATTAAAAGAGAGAAAGAATGTACTTCAATTTAGAAGAACATTATAAAGATTTATTGAAACTCTTAAAAACAAAACTATGATGTTATGCAATCATGTAGATATCTATATTAAATATATTCATCCTATGGTTATAAGTTTTGCAAAACAATATGAAGCAGAAAGTTTATAATTTCCTATGGGCTCATTGTACTTTTCTCATGAAGAATAATCTTGTAATTGATCAATATAAGTACATAACAATATAGATATCAGATAACTTAGTTTTCTCAATTACAATTTATCATTGATTTTATTAGTTTACTACTAATGATAAGACCTGTGCTGTGTTAGAGGACTTTTTTTTTTCTAATTGACGAGATTGTAAACACAAACACTCAAAGAACATTAAAACAGGGAGACAACATGTATAAAATAGAAAAAATAAAACTAATGAGGTTTCAGAGTAGAAATGAGGTCATGTTGAAGTGAAAATATGTCTCAATTGTTTTAATAAGAAACCATTTAATATTAGTATTGATATCTTAGCTAGAAACTGGTATTGGTCTCAAAAATCTTCATTTGAAACTCTGGAATAGCAGAAGTAGTAACAGAAGTAAAAATCACCAGTTATGAATGAATAGGAGCAAAAATTCCTTGTTTTGAATGACAAAAATAATTTTAAAATGAACACACTATTATATAGTAGATCCCATGATCAATATCCATGTTTTACAGATAAAGATGAGATTTCTACTGTACCCAGAGAAGGGGCCACACCTTCTTCACTAAAGTCCAGGCAAGGGATCATAGCCACACTGTGCATACCTGCCAAGTTTTCTTTCTTCCACTTTAGTACTTCCTTTATTTATTAAACACTGAATTTCAGTCAGTAGACTAGCCACCACTGTTTCATCTCTTTCTCCCTTTCTTTGCTTTTTCTTTTTCCTCATGGGCTTTCTCAAAGAACGTAGATTATTGTGGAATGATGTATCACCATGTCTCAGGCTACCAATTGTTAACAAGTTTGAAGTCCTAGCTGGAAAACAAGAGAGAGAAATAAAATGATTCAAGTAAAAGAAGAGTCCCATTATTGCCATTTGTTGATTATATGTATAATCACATTCATAGGAGATCATGAAGATTCCACCATAAACTATTAGAACTGAAAAACATTTTTTTGCATAGCAACAGGACACAAAATCAGCACACAAACATCAGTAGCTTTCAACATACCAATAATTTAAAAACTGAGAAAAAAAACAGGAAAATAATTCTTTTCACAATAGTTTCAAAATTGTCTAGAACTAAACCCAATCAAGAAAGTTAAAGACATTTAAAAACAAAACATACCTTTAAAACACTGATAACAGAAATTGTACAAGACATTAGAAATTGGATCAACAGAATTAACATGCTGTGGGATGTCATTCTGTATGCTGTGAATATGTGTTGCTCTGATTAGTTGATAAATAAAAAGCCGATTGGCCAGTAGCCAGGCAGGAAGTATAGGCAGGGTAAGCAGATGAAGAGAATTCTGTGAAGAGGAAGGCTGAGTCAGGAGTCACCAGGCAGACACAGAGGAAGCAAGCTGACAAGGCAGAACTTAGAAAAGGTACCAAGCCACATGGTTAAACATAGATAAGAATTATGGATTAATTTAAGTGTAAAAGCTAGTCATTAATAAGCCTGAACTATGGCTAAGCAGTTATAATTAATATAAGCCTCTGTGTATTTACTTGGGGGATGTGAGGGTGAGATATTTGTCCCGACTGCAGGCCAGGCAGGACACAGAAAAACTTCCACATACATTAACATGGTGGAAATGGGCATATTTTTTAAAAATGATCTATAGGACCAATGTAGTTCCAATTAAATTTTGAACACATTATTCACAGAAATGGGAACAATAACAAAAAAATCCTAAAATACATATTGAAACCCAAACACCTTGAAAAACTAAAGGAATCCCATGTAAAAAGAAGCAATACTAAATCATACATGATTTCTAGCTGTACTATAGAGCTATTAATGTATTAATTACAAAAAGAATGAATTAAAGAAAGAATTAATGGACAAAAGAGAGAACAGACAAAAGGAGGAAGGAAGGAGAGAGAGAGAGAGAGAGAGAGAGAGAGAGAGAGAGAGAGAGAGAGAGAGAGAGAGAGAGAGAGACCAAGCAAGGAAGCAAAAATTGGAAGTGATGATATATGCCTATAATTTGGGCACTCAATGGAAAGGGAAAGTGAAGTATTAGAAGTTCAAGGCCATCCTCTACTACATAGCAAGCCTGAGGCTATCCTGGGATACATGATACCCTACCTCAAAAAATAAAATAATACTGGGCAGTAGTGTCACATGCCTTTAATCCCGGCACTTGGGAGGCAGGGGCAGGTGAGTTTGAGGTCAGCCTGGTCTACAGAGCTAGTTCCAAGACAGCCAAGGCTTCATGAAGAAACTCTGTCTTGAAAAAACAAAAAACAAAATAGATGGATGGATAGGGAGAGAGAGAGAGAGAGAGAGAGAGAGAGAGAGAGAGAGAGAGAGAGAGAGAGAAGTGGTAGGATGATGGCTCAGTAGGAAAACTGTTTGCTAAGCCAGCATAAGGGCCTAAATTTGAATTCCCCAGGTCTCAAATAAAAGTCAGGCATGACAATATGCTCCCATAATCCAAAAGCTAGGAGATGAACACAGGAATATTTTGGAATATTTTGAAAGTTTATTGATCAGATATTCTAGCCAAATTGGAGAGCTATTGTTTCTGGGGGAGGTGATGAAGAGATACATGACATAATCTTAATACACACACACACACACACACACACACACACACACACACATACATACACACACATGCATATACACACAATGAAAAGTAGGGAGGAAAAAATATTAGTATGTAACTGTAACACAGATTGCTAAACAATCTTATTAATAAAAAAAAAACCTGGAGCCTGATATTGGGGTGAAAACTGAGAGATCATACAAATAGAACAAGCCACAGTCAATGTCACTTTGCAAACTCCTCAGCCGATCCTGTTTCCACAAATCCTCAGACGGAAGGGATTTCAGCTAAACTGCTTCTAAAAGCCTAAATGCTTAAAAGCCTCTAGCTTCTGGACCTCATGCCTTATATACCTTTCTGCTTCCTGCTATTACTTCCTGGGATTAAAGGCATGTGTTTTTCCCAAGCAAGACATGAGATCTCAAGTCCTGGGATTAAAGGTGTGTGCCACCATGCCTGGCTCTGTTTCCATTGTGGCCTTGAACTCACAGAGATCTGGATGGATTTCTGCCTCTGAAATGCTAGGATTAAGGGTGTGTGCCACCACTGTCTGGCCTCTATGTCTAATCTAGTGGCTGTTCTGTTCTCTGACCCCAGATAAGTTTTATTAGGGTACACAATATATTGGGGGGCATGTTATATCACCCTATGTAACCACTTTAAGAGAAGTATTAAGTTTTAGAATCAATGTTCAATTTCTATTCCCCATGTAGAGAAATATGTTGCCATTACACTATAATTAATGAGCTATGCTTTCCTTAAGTAATTAAATGTTAAATTTTCAAATTCATCCACTCATTAATTAATTTGTTTCATTTACTCATTCTAACTCATTCATTTATTAATTTATTTAACAAATTATTACTGAGTGGCAAATATTTTTTGCCTGGTACTGAATCTGTCTCACTAAGATCCTGGATTTAGTATGCCAGTTTGGTGAGCTAGGAAAACAGGCTTATCCAGTGGTTTCCATAGATGGAAATTTCTTTCTATAATTTTGGCAATTATGGAAGACTTCTACTTATAAACCAAACTCTGTTTTCTTCTTTACCATCCAGTTGTATGTATTTCTTTGCTTTCCTTAAATTAGGATATGGTTGTATAACTGATCTTACTCTAGCAAAATGTCAGCAGATAACATTTATACTACATGGCCCACTCCATTAAATTTCTCCTGTGCTAGGTTCTTTTAATTTTCCCTTTTCCCCTTTCCAGTAGATGCTATACTATATCCAGCGTAATCAGAATGACTTGTGGTACATTTGAAAAAGCTTCCTGCATGAAGGCCCCCTAAGTTGCTATCCAAATAAAGCTTTCAAGACTGCTAACTGAAGAAAAATAAACTTCAAGTGTTCCATGTAGAAAAGCCATGAAGTTGAGTCCATTGATTAGCAAAGGTGAAAATGCCTCAAATCCTAGATTCATGATTTTTTTTTTGATGGAACAATGTTATTAACCATGGAAAATGTGCTTTGTCAAATTGGAGGTATCAAGCTGGCCCTGGGTCATTGCTAAATGCACAGTTAATCCCATAATAAATATTTCACTGATGAATTTGTGCCATTATCAAACTCCACTTATTATCAAGTCCACTCAACTTTATTTCTTCTTTCTGATCTTGTATGATTTCTAAACAGGTGAAAAAGTATCCTCAAACTCATTTTTCCTTCTCTTAAGGTGGACTGATTTTTGGTTCTGTTTAAAATAATCCATGTTCTAGTCATATTATTATAGTAACAACGAACATTTATTACCAGAAGTTGCACTGAATGTGTCACATATATCATAACATTTCATCTTTGATGTAATTACTGTTGCAATAGCTGATACTACCAGTTATTGAGTGGAAACTTAGATATATTCAACAACTTGAAATGGCCTTACTCCAAACATTGGAGTGATGAAATATAAATAAGAACTTAGCTTTTGTTAAACCTATATTAGAGAAGAAAAATCCTCATAGATTGAAGAAGACCTTGGTGAAATATTTTAATAGTTCTTTATGATGCCAGGAATGATTTTAGCACATTTTCATTACTCTTATTATTAGTACTATTACTGAGATATAATTCTCATGTCATAAATTCAACACTACAATGCAAAATTATTTGATATGAGTTACATTCAAAAAGATTGTGTAAGCAATACTAGTTTTAAATCTAAAATTTTGTCACCTATTTCAAAAGAAAACCAATTCATTTTTTAACTTTTGTTGATTCTTTGTGGATTTCACATCATATATCTAGATACAACTCATCTTCCCATCCCTCTCTTCTGCCCTCTGTCCTTGCAACCTCCTTCCTGCCAAAACAAAATTTAAAAGTAAATCAAAAAACAAACAAAAACAAGCATAAAACAACAAAACAAAACAAATAAAAAAGACAAATTTTTAAAAAAATCTTGGTTGCCGGGCGGTGGTGGCACAGACCTTTAATCCCAGCACTTGGAAGGCAGGGGCAAGCTAACCTCTGTGAGTTCTAGGCAACCTTGGGCTACAGAGTGAGTTCTAGGATAGGCTCCAAAGCTACACAGAGAATCCTTGTCTCAAAGAAAAAGAAAAAAAGAAAATTAAAAAAAAAATCTTGGCATGGAAGCTGTAGTGTTGCCCATTGAGTCACACAGAATACTCTTTAGTACATACATCTTTACTTGCAAGTGTTCATTGCAATACATCATTGGTCTGGTTTGAGACCCCTGGCTTCTGTTGGTTCTTCACTGGGACTCTTGGGTATCCTATTGTTGCATTGAATCATGGAGATCGTGTAGCTTTGAATCTGCAGGTCTGGTCCCTTCATGCCCTCTAGCAGTTCATAGATCAGATGAGTGATGGGATGTGCTGTGGGATGTCTTTCTCTGTATGCTGTGAATATGTGTTGCTCTGATTGGTTGATAAATAAAGCTGCACTGGCCTATGGCAGGACAGGATGAAGCCAGGTGGAAAAATCCAGGAGAGATAGTGAGAGAAGAAATTAGAGTAAGGAGAGATGCCAGCCACTGCCCAAAGAGCAGCAAGATGTCAGCAGAATGATAATGCCACAGCCACATGGCAACTTATAGATTAATAGAAATGGGCTGTTATAAGAGAAAGCTAGCAAGAAGTTTGAGCCATAGGCCATCCAGTTCATAATTAATATAAACCTCTGTGGGTTTACTTGGGTCTGAGCAGATGAGGGACTGGGCAGGACACAGAAAAAAACTTCCGACTACAGGAATGGGTTACTTCATAGTCCTGTTTTAGGGCTTGGGTGGTAGCTGAGTTGGTCAGCCTGCCAGCTTTCCTTCATCAGTACCACCCAGACAAGCTGTCTGGTACTGTCTGGGCTACCTTACCCAACACTGCAGACAGCAAGGAACTAGGCCAGTTATTCTGCTCTTACACACTAGGGTCCAGCTAACTAACACTCACAGCACCAGTCCTACTGTTTTGCTCAAGTGAGGTGCAGGGCCCACTTTCTGGATTGCAGCACCCAAGGCTAGCTTTCCCACATCTCACAGGTGTCAAGGGTTGGGAGCTTATTTCCCTTATACTTGCCTCCCCATGGAATACTAGGGAGGCAGCAGAGACTGCTCACTTGATCTCATGCCCACAGGCCCGGCTCACCTGTGCCTGTGACAACATGGTCAGCTCTAGTGTGCTGCCCAGGTAAGGTACCATGCCCACTCTCCCATGTGCTGTAACTGGTGAAGGGCAGCGGCAATTCTACTCTAAAGGCCCTAGGGCCATCTCTCTCACCTGCTTCGGGAGGCAAGGGGTGAGGGGAGGAGGGCATTTTTTCCTCTACCATGCCACCACATGGCAGATGAGGGGGGTTAGTCCTCCTACTTTCATGCCATCTGGGCCAGCTCACCTGTGCCCCATTAACAGTGTCAGCTCTATTGTGCCACCCTGCTGGGGTGCAAGACCTCTCTCCCTAGTGCTGCTGTTGTTGGGGGCAATGTGAATTCTCTGACTCTCATGACATCTGGGCCAGCTCTACCACCTGCCACAGGCAACAAGGGGCAGGGGAAGGGGGAAGTCATCTCTCCTTCTCCTACTCTACCATATGGCAGATGAAGGGTGGGGCCAGATCAGGCATGTGCTTTCTAGCACTTGATCACCTGTGCCCTTGTCAACAGGGTCAACTCTACTGTGCTACCTGGAATAGGTACAGGGTCTACTCTCCCAAATGTTGCAGCCAGCCAATGAAGGACAGGATCAGATTTCCCATTCTCATGACCCCTGGATCAGCTTTACCTGCCTGCAGTAGGTGGCTAGGGGTACCACCGAGCAATAGACCATGGGGCTAGCTCTCATACTCTTGAGTCTTCAGAACAGGCTCACTAGCACCCCAGCCAGCAGGGACAGTTCTACTGTGCTGCCCTGGGGTGGTACAGGGTTCACTCTCCCCAGTGTTGTAGTTGGTGAGGGGCAGGCCCAGTTCTCCCTAGTGCTATAGCCAGTGATGGGTGGGGCCACCTCTGTGTGGCCCTATCCTCACTGCTTTCAGTGGTTATAGGAAGAAGCATGGACATCAACACAGACCACTGCTGCAGCAGGGCTACAGACCCAGACATGGCCCCTGGCAGCAACTCAGGCATGAATGACACCAGGGCACCAGGTGGCAGCACAGGCTACTCAGATCTGCCTGGACCTGGCAGAGGCTCAAACCTTGGACACTAACCTGGCACTATGTAGAGGGCCAGGCACCTGACATCTATGTGGCCGTTAGTCTTACTACAGGCCATGGACATCCATAAAGATCCCAGCTGTAGTTGGACCACAGACTCAGACATGGTCTTTGGCAGTAGCCTGGGCTCAGATGTCACCATGACCCCAGTTGGTAGTACAGATCACTTATATCACCATGGACCCAATGGTACTGTGGTCCTTGAACTCCCACATGGTCCCTTGTGTGGGCCCAGATTCTAGGCATCCGCATGGCCTTCAATTGCAATCAGGAACCTCAGATATCAGTGTAGGCCCTGGCTGGGGCAGGGCCATGGACTCAGACATGGCCCTGGCTGCAGCTTAGTCCCATAAGACACTCTGGCCCTGGGTGTCAGTACATGTCACTCAGATCTGTATGGACCCTACAGCTGCACAGCCCTCCGGCATGAAAAAGGCCACAGGTGGAGGCCCAGTGTAGATGGATTTTGGGGGGAGGGGCTGACACCTCACAAAAAATGACATGGAGACCTACTATTAATTGTGAAAGTTCCATCTATAGCTTAGGCTTGTCCCACTAGCTGTTATAACTCAAATTAACCCATTTATATTAATCTACATTTTGCTTCATTGCTTTTTACCTCTCTTCCATCTTGAACCTCCTGTTTCCTCTTCCTGTCCTCTGGCATCTCTCCTGCACCTAGATTCATCTCTCCTTCTCTCTATGCCAGGAAATCCTGCCTAGCCTTTTCCTGCTTAGTTATTGGCCATTCAGCTCTTCATTAAACCAATCAGAAGGCACTTTGGCAGAACACATTTCTCACAGTGTACAAAAAGATTATTACACAAGAGCCCAGATCCTAGGCATCAGTGTGGACTTTGGTGGCAATAAGGGTCACAGACATCAACACAGACTCAGGCAGTGGTAGGACCACAAACCCAGACATGGTCCTTGACAACAGCCTGGGCCTAGACGTCATTGTGGCCTTAGGAAAATAAGAGTAACAGGTTCTATTCTAGGGCCTATAACCTCCCAAGCTAGAAGTTTTGACCTAGATTACAGTAATATGAATATGATTGCCTCCTGGAATGCAGGCCTCAGATAAAATCAGAAATCAATTAGTTAGACCATAACACTTGGACTACTGTTATTTTAGTGGGTACATCTTGTGTGACAAATCAATATTATAATTTGTAGGATTCAAAGCCAGGAGATATCATTGATATATCACATTTCTTCTCCAGAAGCTTTCATAGCCCCTTCTGGCACTATAAAAGGTAGCCAACAGGGAGGAAATTTCCCTTTTTGGTTGAGATTGATGTTTCTACATCCCACAGTGTGATGTTATCAGCAATATGGTCTTGCTGTATAGCTATATTGGGTAACCAAGGGCAATGGCAATTGTTTGTTTTATTTTGGAGCCTGGGTCTGCAGCTTGTGCTGCAAGTTGTGAAATTTACCCCCACTATGTGCTGTACCCTCACAGCAGATCTGGCCTCCATCTTGGATTCACATTTTCTTCATCTCCTCTGTAGGTTGTAAAACTTCTCATGTGCCTGTAGGACTTACATGGGTCAGATCCAATCCATGTCCCCATCTGTCATTTTATAATTTCTTATTAGATTCACATTCTTTTCAATTCTTTAGAATTTTCTGTAAACTATCATGTTATCTGAGAACAAGAATTATATTTACTCTTTACCAGGATACATATGCATTTTCTTTCTTTTTACTGTGTTTTAAAATAATTGAATGTGCAAAGGCACCTGTGCAGAAGTCAGAAGACTGTTTTGGGGAGTCAGTGGATCAGTTGTTTCTCTTCTTCTACCTTTATATGTAGTCTAGAAATCAAACTCAAGTCACTAGGCTTTTGTCACAAGCATGTCTATTCATTGATCCATTTCATCTGCCTTACTTTTAGCATCTCATTGCATTCGTTAGGACTTCTAAATAATGTTTACTAGGAGTAGCAATTGGAAATATATGTTTGTCTCTTCATCTTACTGTATAGTTTCTTACCCTGCTCTTTAAAATGTGGAGTTTCCATCCTTTCCTAGTTTGCTACGAGTTATTGTTTGCTTGTTTTGTTCTGTTTTCTTTTGGAACATGGTCACTCTATGTAGCTCTGGCTGTCCTTGAATTCACTATGTAGTTGGTCTAGCCTCAGACTCACAGAGATCTGCCTGCCTCTGTTTCCCAAAGTGCTGAGATTAAAGGAGTGTGCCACCATGGCCCGCATGCTGAGAATTTTTATTATGATTGATTTTGTATTTTCTGAAATGCATTTTGCTTGTCTATCAGTGTGGGCATATAGCTTTTTTTTATTATTCTTTTGCCATATATTACATCCTGATAGCAGTTTCCCTTCCCTCCCCTTCACCCAGCTTCCCTCCAACCTTCCCTCTCCCCCAGATCCATGCCCCTTCCATCTCCCCTCAGAAAAGAGCAGGCCTCCCAGGTACATCAACCAAACATGGGATAATATGCTACAATACGACCAGGCACATACCTTCATATGTGGATTAGGCAACCCAGTAGGAGGAAAAGAGTCCCATAAATGGGCAAAAGAGTCTGTGACTGCTCCCACTTGCTCTGTTAGTTATCCCACAAGAACACCAAGCTACTCAGCCATAACATTATACAAAGGAGCTAGATCAGACCCCACAGGCTCCCTGATCAATTCGAGCCCCCATGAGTCCCATTCAGTTAATTCTAGGGCCTTGTTCTTGTGGTATCTCTGACGCCTGTGGATCCTCCAACCCTCCCTCCCCTTCTTCCACAGTACTTTCCAAACTCTGCCCAATGTTTGGCTCTGGAGCACTGCATCTGCTCCCATTGGTTGCTAGATGAATTCTCTCTGGTGTCTTTGACAAGGATTCTGCTAGGCTCCAGTCCCAGAACACTCTGCAGGCAGGACAAACTGTAGGTAGGTGGTTTTGTGGCTGAGTTGGTACCTCAATCCTTCCACTTGAGGTCTTGCCTGGTTATAGAAGACAGCCAGTTCAGGCTTCAAGTCCACCACTACTAGGACTCTTTGCTAGGGTTACTCATATAGATTCCATGGAGTTGTCATTACACTAGGTTTCCACTCACCCCCCCCCCCCCGCCCCAAGCCCCGCAGTTACATAACTTTTGTTTTTAACATATTAACAGACTGTTGTGTAACTGTGCCCATCTTTTTCCAGGGCTATTACAATCTCTCATTCCAGCTCTAGTACTTATGATTTGATTGCATTTCACAAGCTTTCTTATTTTATTGGTATTTTCTCTTTGGTGAGATACCATTATATCAATTCCTTTAGGTTTATTAGGCATGATTTCCTTTAACTATATGAGCTTGATTTCCAAAGCTAATTTAATGACTTGTCCAATTAGCCCAGTGTCTGAGATTCCTTAGGGAAAAAAAAATCTATTGTTGTTTCCTTATTTTAATGACTTATATTTTTTTATTTAGTAAATATTCTGAGCAAGAAGATAGTATGCTAAATGCAGTAATAGTAGAAATCAAATTCTTCCTTCTGCCTAGTGTTTGTTCTTTCTGCTGCTTTTGGAGTTTACTAGTGACTTTCTGGAATCATTTTGTAAGGTAGTACCACTTTGCCCTTCCTTGCCACTAGCATCTCAATTCAGTTGAACTAGTGCTCAGCTATTAATTCAATAGATTGCTATGAAACTAATAAATATTTAAGCCTGTAATAGGGGATCTGTGTTTATATGGTGCCACAGCTTGCGTAGAGAGAATATGTGCTGCCACAGAGTTTATTAGTTGATTGCCTGCTTCTCCAGGTTTTGAAGGTTGTCCAGAGGTGACATTTAGATCCTTTTCAGATCTCTTCTGGTCAGGAGCATATCCTGACAGGTTCATTGCCTTTGAGATTCACAGAAATATTTGGAATATTAAAAATCTTCTGGACAGTTTGTTCTTCAGAATCTCTTAAGTATTTTTAAAAGATATATATTGTGTTTTTAATTTTTTCATTTATTTTATTGAAAATTTGTACAATTTATTCCTTTTATTATTATTATTATTATTATTATTATTATTATTATTATTTTAGTTTTCAAGACAGGATTTCTCTATGTAGCTTTGAATCTTTTCCTGGAACTCATTCTGTAGCTCAGGCTGGCCTCAAACTCACAGAGATCTGCCTGCCTCTGCCTACCGAGTGCTGGGATTAAAGGCATGCACCACCACCCTCTGGCTTTGTACAATATATTTTAATCATGGTTTCCTCTTCCCCAGATCCTCTTTGATATGCCCTGTCTCCCCACCCACCATGCTCTACAACTTATTTTTCTCTCTCTTTAGAAAACAGACAAAACAGAATACATTTTTACATATGAAAAGCATAAGATAGACACATACATGCACACATACCATAAAAACACATAACTGGAAACCATAATATACAACCAAAAGACCAATAAGATAAAAAAAGTCCAAAAAAACCAATGAGACAAAATTTATCTACCAAAACACCACTGATTTTGTTTTGTTTTGGCCATCAACTTCTGGATATGGGATTTAAACACCAAGTAAGTGGTTTAAAGGCCAAGTAAGACTCCATTGGAGAAAATTGGTTTTTCATTTGTAACTTGTAGTGATATATTCTGTCCCCCAAAATATTGTGCACCCTAATAAAGCTTATCTGAGGATCAGAGGAAAAAGCTAGCCACTATATTAAACATAGAAATCAGGAAATGGTAGAACACACCTTTAATCCTAGCATTCAGGAAGCAGAGATCCATCTGGATCTCTGTGAGTTAAAGGCCGCACTGGGGAACAGAGCCAGGCATGGTGACACTTGCCTTTAACTCCAGCACTAACCATAGAGATCTGAAGGTCTGCACAGACAGACAGGAAGTGATGCAGCTGGGCAGAGAGAGGAAGTGAGATGCAGAACAGAAAAGCATATAGGTGTGTGTATACAGGAAGTAAGTCTCTTTGGCTGAGGATTTTCAAGTGGTAAAAACGTGGCTAGCTTTTTCCTCTGATCATCAGATAAATTTATTAGGGTGCACAATATTTTGGGAGAAACAATATATCACCACAGTAACTAGTTGTAAATTAGAGATAGTCTCTTTGTAACTGATGGGAGAATGTGTTCACTTTACCATTTCAGCATGGAGAAACATACACAAACTTAGGGGACACAATGATGACAGTTCTAAAAGGCAAGTTCATAGCACTAAGTGCCTATATTTAAAAAAATATATAGGTAAATCTCATATTAGGAACTCCATAGCACATCTGAAAGTTCTAGACCAAAAAGAAGGAATATGCATAAAAGGAGAAGACAGAAAGAAGTAATTAAACTTGGGTCTGAAATTAATGTAATAGAAGCAAAAGAAGAAAAAACAGAAAGAAAAAATACTACAAAGGATCAATGAAATGAGGAGTTGTTTCTTTAAGAAAAGCAACAAAACTGAGAAACCCTTATCTAAATCAATCAAAGAAAAGAGAGAGAGAAGAACCAAGTTAATAAAATTAGAGACACAATGAAGGACATCACGATAGACACATAGTAAATCCGGAAAATAAGGACAGACATATTTAAAAAATCTGTACCCCATTAATTCTAATACCTACTAGAAATGGATAAATTTCTTGATAAATATGACCTATCAAAGTCAAATCAAGATCATATAAGCAATTATATAAACAGACTCATAACCTTTAGTGAAACAGAAGCAATAATTAAAAGTTTCCCAAACAAAAAATTCAGGGCCAGACAGATTAAGCACAGAATTTCATCAGATCTTCAAAGAAGAGTTAATGCCAGTTCTCCTCAAATTATTCCACAAAATAGAAACTAAAAAGTATATTGCCTAATTTTTCTAATGTGCTCAAAATTTCTCTGATACCTAAATCCCACAAACACACAAGAAGAAAGAAAATTATACATCAGTATCCTTTATCAACATAGATGCCAAAGTTCTTAATGAAATACTAGCAAATTTAATTCAAGAAAACATCAAATACATTATACACCATGATCAAGTAGACTTCATCCCAGAGATGCAGGCTGTTTCATCATATATAAATTAATAAAAATAATCAACCACGCCAGGCAGTAGTGGCACACATCTTTAATCCCAGCACTCAGGAGGCAGAGTCAGGCAGATCTTTATGAGTTCGAGGCCAGTCTGGTCTAGAGAGCAAGATCCAGGACAGGCACCAAAACTACACAGAGAAACCCTGTCTCGAAAAACCAAAATAATAATAATAATAATAATAATAATTAATAGAATAAAATAAAATAAAATAATCAATTACATAACCAGACTGAAAAACAAAGTGTACATGGCCATTCCACTAGATGCAGAAAAAGGCCTTTGACAAAACCCAACATTCCTTCATGATAAAAATCCTGGAAATACTAGGGAGTCAAGAGACATACATCAATGCAAGAAAAGCTATTTACAGAAAGCCCACAACCAATATCAACTTAAACGGTAAGAAACTCAATGCATTCCCACTAAAATCAGGAAGAATATAGGAAT
Organism: Peromyscus californicus insignis; assembly: GCF_007827085.1. Classification (NCBI taxonomy): domain Eukaryota; kingdom Metazoa; phylum Chordata; class Mammalia; order Rodentia; family Cricetidae; genus Peromyscus; species Peromyscus californicus. Next base: position 69,422,560 of record NW_026294391.1, on the reverse strand, counting down.
GTCCCCTCCATAACCATTCTATATAATTTCTTGTTTTCTTTTGCCCTGAGTGGATCTTAGTATAGTGTAGTGACTTTCTTCCCTGGTAGAGAGTACTCCTACATGTCAGTACACAGCAGAGGAATAGATTTGATCTATTAGAAAATAGAAAAGGCTGAGGAAGGTTTAGGGAAAGAGCCAAGGGTATTCTATTCACCCCAAAAGGTAGGTTCCACAGGGATTTGGAGGTGTGACAAGAGGAGGGGCTCCTGCAAATAGATTACAGGAAGACAAAGAATAAACTGGAGAGACAGGGACAAAGGGGCTAAGGTGACCCTGAGTCTCTTCCAAAAGTTATACTCCAGTGAATAGAATTAAGGTGGGAGGATTAGCACCTGCAAGCAGACTCCTATAGGGCTGAGGTGAGACTGGAGCATAGCACGAATCTTAAAAGGTCTTATTAATGAAAACAAACCTTGAGCAAGATATTGGGGTCAACGCTGGAAGATCAGAGAAGAAGAACAAGCCACAGGCACCTCACCTCACCAATTCTTCAGCTGATCCTCTTTCCTCAGACTGGAAGTCTCTGTATCCTCATCCGAATGGATCTTAGCTGAACTGCTGCACAAAAGCTAAAAGGTTAACCAGGCTGTAGTTCCTCATCCTCACACCTTAAATACCTTTCCGCTTCCTGCCATCACTTCCTGGGATTAAAGGCGTGTGTCACTATGCCTGGCTGTTTCCAGTGTGGCTTTGAACTCACAGAGATCCAGACAGATCTCTGCCTTTTGAATGCTAGGATTAAAGGTGTGCATGCCACCATTTTCTGGCCTCTATGTCTGTCTAGTGGCTGTTCTGTTCTCTGACCCCAGATAAATTTATTAGGGTGCACGATATATTGGGGAATACTATCACCACACTGGAGAGCTTCTAATGGGGGACAGGAAAGAGAATGAAAATAACCTACCCAAGTTGCAGCCACACAGGGCTTAGGTAGAGAATGTTTCTAGTTATTGTTTGCTGCTACAAAGGATTTAGAATGGCCTAAAAGGGAGTTCAAACCTAATTTTGTTAGTGTTCTTAAGAGAATAGAGATAGAGTGGAAGAAGAGGTCCCTGCAAGAAGACTACTATAGGGCTGTAGTGAGACTAGAGATGTCTTTTTTTCTTCTCTCATACAGCCTCTCCCTGCCACCTCCCTTCTTCCCCAAATCCACCCCCTATCTTGCTCCCCTCAGACATGAGCAGGCCTCCCAAGAACAAGACTCAAACAGAACATAAAAATCTTCAATAAGGCCAGGCACAAACCATCACATCAAGGCTGGATGAGGCAACCCAATTTGAGGAAAAAGGTCCCACAAACAGGCAAGAGAATGAGAGAAAGCCTCTTATCCCACTATTTGGAATCCCACAAGAAGACCAAGCTACTCAGCCATAACATATATGCAGAAGAGCTAGGTCAAAAGCAAACTGCAGATTAAATGCAATTCCAATTAAAATTCTAAAACAATTTTTTTTTTTTTATTTTTTGAGACAGGTAGCTTTGGCGCCTTTCCTAGAACTCACTCTGTAGCCCAGGCTGGCCTCAGACTCACAGAGATCTGCCTGCCTCTGCCTTCTGAGTGCTGGGATTAAAGGCATGCACTACCACCACCGGCTCCCAACACAATTTTTTATAGATCTTGAAAGAACAATACTCAACTTCATGTGGAAAAACAAAAAATGCAGGATAGCTAAGACAATCCTTTACAGTGAAAGAACTTCAAGAGGTATCGCCATCCCTGATTTCAAGCTGTACTACAGAGCTGTAGTAATAACACCCACATGAAATTGCCATAAAAACAGACACGTTGATCAATGGAATCAAATCAATGAGCCAGACACAGATCCACACCTATGGACACCTGATTTTAGATAAAGAAGCCAGAAATATATACAATGGCAAAAAAAGCATTTTCAGTATAATGGTGCTGATCTAACTGGTTGTTAGTATGCAGAAGAATGCAAATAGATCCATATCTATCACCCTGCACAAAACTCAAGTCCAAATGGATCAAAGACCTCAACATAAAACTAGATATACTGAACCTGATAGAAGAGAAATTGGGGAATATTCTCAAACACATTGGTGTAGGAGACAACTTCCTGATCAGAACACCAATAACATAGGCACTAAGATCAATAATTAATAAATGGGACCTCATGAAACTGAAAAGCTTCTGTAAGGCAAAGGGCACGATCAATAGGACAAGGTATCCTATAGAATGGGAGAAGATTTTCACAACCTTCTCATCTGAAAGAAGGTTAATATCCAAAATATATAAAGATGTTAAGAAAATAGATATTCAAAAACTGAATAATCCAGTTAAAATGGAGAACATATCTAAAAAGAGAATTCTCAACAGAAGAATCTCAAATGGCTGAAAGACATTTAAAGACATCAGGGAAATGCAAATCAAAATGACTCCAAGATACCATCTTACACCTGTCAGAATGGCTAAGATCAAAAACACTGATGATAGCTCATGTTGGAGAAGATGTGGAGCAAGGGGAACACTACTGTTGGTGGAAGTGCAAACTTGTACAGCCACTTTGGAAATCAGTATGGCGGTTTCTCAGAAAATTGGGAATTGATCTTCCTCAACTGGAGAGATCTTAATGGACAATAGAGAGTAAAAAATATCATCTGCCTCTATATGTTAGTTCTTAGTCACTGCTTAAGTAAGGTATACAGTTAAAACTCTGCTTTCTATTTTCCTTAACAGACACATCTCAAGGTCAATGTCTACTAAGTAAGAAAGGTGCTCGTTATATAAAAGGAAGATGTGTTTTTTGTGGAAGATTTACCAAGGTGGTTTGTGTATGCACACATGAGTGTGTGCAGTTGTGTGTCAAAATGTCATTCATGAGAATGAAGTTTATAAAAAATCTAATGCTATTCTCATGTTCAGAATATGAATTATTCTATGCTTGGGATTGAAGAGACTGTGACTATTACAAGACAAAATGTGTAAAGATGAAGACTTCTTGCCAACAAGGCACTGTTTTTCAATACTTTCTGGGATGCCATAAGTTTTTGGTTAATATTCAGAGCTCTAAAAAGTTGATTTTAATATTAATTTATTGAAAATTTTCATCCACTGCTATCAATGGAGAAGCAAAATTTTAAGGTCTTTATTTCACCACTTTGCGGGACATACAATGGCATCTGTTTGAAGAACGTACAGTTCTCCCTGAGCTAACAAAATTCAAATAACAATGTGTCTTACATAACCAGCAGATCAATAGCAATAATACAGAAAATATTTATAGAAAAAACTATTTTCTGAAATCCCCTTTACCAGAAGTCAATTCCCAATAAATCACACATTTCATTTTCAAAGTTTGAAATTTTCAAAGTAAACATGGTCTTTGCACATTGCAACACTTTCCTTCACAGTCTGAGTTTTAAATGAAAAGTTCATCTCAAGTTAAAAACAAAAACACAGGGAAAATATTACTGGAAATTACTTGGAAAGCCCCTCCCTGAGAATGAGCTCTCATGGTATGCAAAGGTGCTATTTAGGCTTCCAAGGGTAAAAAGCAATTAATAATCCTACTGAACTGTAAAACTAAAGAAGCACAACAATGACTGCCCTGGCAAGATATTCCCCATGGTGCAATAGTGACACTTTTATTTTGGGACTAAGCAGCTATCTAATTACAGTTAAGGGCTGCTGAATAGGAGGCTATTCATGTTTTGCAATGTAAACCTAGCCAACTTCCCATAGCTGGTGAGGTTATAGCACCTAAAGGAGAAGTTACTCTTGCCACTTCACTAAACCAGTATAATTTCTAACTGCTTTCTAAAACCTTATGCTTATATCAACACCTAAGTGTAGTTATCACCACTCATCAATGGGCTTGAAACAAACACAGTTTATTACAGAGATCCACACTGCTCAAAATGCAGGAACCAAGTGATCATGGGGTATTCACCTCCAATTGATACATCTACAATACCCCTGATACAACCTAGGCTCAGAACATTGCAGAAGAAGTATGGAAAAGCCAGGGGATCATGATGCCTGCTGCTACTTAGTGTCTTTTAGATATGACATCAATAATATGCACATGAAATTTCAAAAAATATGATTGACAGAAAACATTACCTGAATAATGACAGCACCAGTACACATTCCATCATTGATGAGAGAAATTTCACAAGGCTCCATTAGTAGAGCTACAGGTAATAAATGGCTCTGAGAGTGAAAGAATAAGTTTTCTAAAGGAGTGAACTTCCTGAGAAGTTTTGCAATCCCAAGTGGTCAACTCCAAACACATGACACCCTAGAAACAATAAAGACTCAGTAGGTTGTATAACAGTCATAATTCAAAAAGAGGTAAGGAATTTGAGAGAGAGGGGATATTGGAGGAGTTGAAGGGGGATATGGAGGGATTTAACTGATTCAAACAAAAATTTCACTTAAAGAAAGATTTAAAGCAAAAAAAATGTTTCTAGAATTTTATAATTTTAAGTGTTTTTATTATTCTATTTCCATGTAACAGTCATTAGCACAGAGAGCTCATTACCTGTGATAAGAGGGAAAAAACAATCTTAACTGAAGAGAAATATGACCTGTTCATAACAAAAGTTCTTCTAATAAGCCTTCTTAGCACGCCAATACTTTGTCAATGGATAGCATACAGTCATTAAAATGTTTTCCTCATACATATGTTTACTGTATTATACCAGAAAAATTACAAAAACAAAAAGTTCACTTAAAGTTACAACATATGGCATAAATGTTGGATAAATCTTAGAAGACAATGATCAGCTTGAAACAACATATTGAATAGATAGTAGAGTGGAAGGACCATATCAAATTAAATGGAAAATTAGAAAAATAAAATAAAGTGATTAGATTAGATTAAACATTTAGTCTGTCAATGAGCCTTTGAAAATGTTCTGATACCAAAAAATAAAGATGATTGAAGGCAAATTAACTTGCATCTTGTTAGGAAATACTATCTCTATAGCACAGGGTAGAACTAGAGATAATTGATTGTCATAAATACAACAAAATGGAGATAGACTAAACAGATGATAAGATGACAATTTTAAACTTGATGTGGTATATTTGTATGTCTGTTGAAATTGTAGAATTTTTTTGTCCCAGTAAAATGTGCACAGGCAATATTTTCTTTATCATGTTAGTGGATTCCTATTGCTATTAAATCTGACTAATAAATCTTAGGTCCACTGTTGCAAAAGAATCAATTCTAGAGGTCATATGTCATATGACATGGTAAAGCCATAGTGCTAGACAATTTGAACACTGAAACTAAAGTTAATTTTGGTCCAAATATACTTACATTGACATTGTTTTTGTTGTCCTTTTTTTTATTATTTTGTCACAAAAGACTAAGATATGTACTTAAAAATTCTGTTGAGTTCATGGCTAAAGCAGTGCTCTCATGTCCAGAAAGCACAATTTTACTGCAGCCATCCACTATCTTTGTCTTTTTTTTTTTCAATCTCTTTGCCCACTTCTTACAAAATCATCTCTGAGTCCATGTGTGTCTAGGTGTGGTCATATGGTAGATCTGTTTTTACCAGGAGGAACCTCCACACTAATTTCCATTAATGGCTATACCAATTTCCTTTGCCACCAACAATGAATAAATGTTCCTCTATTCCACATCATCACCAGTACTTAAATGTTATTTTGTTTTGTTTTGTTTTTAATTGTAGCTATTCTGGCTGGGGTAAGACAAAATCTAAAAGTAATTTTAATTTACATCTCTGCTGGGGGATATCTTTCTGTATGCTGTGAATATATGTTGTTCCCATTGGTTAATAAATAAGCTGCTTTGGCCTATTGCAAGGCAGCTTAGAGGCAAGCAGGAAATCCAAGGAGAGAGACAGGAAAGAGAAAGGTGGAGTCTAGAGAGAGAATCTAGGCTACTGCTCAAGGAACAACATGCTAGCAGACCGGTAAGCTATGGAACACATGGTAAAACATAGATTCATAGAAATGGGTTAATTTAAGATATAAGAGCTATCTAGCAAGAGGCCTGCCATAGTCCATACAGGTTGTAAATAATGTTAAGTCTCTGAGTGATTATTTTATAAGCGGCTGTGGGTGAGAGAGATTTGTTCTGACCACAGGCTGAGTGAGACACAGGAAAACTTACCACTACACATCTCCTTGACAGCTGAGGATGTTGAACATTTAAAAAAAATTAAACATTTTTATTTTTCCTTTTGAGAACTCTTTAATTAGTTCTGTCACTCAATTTTTAAAAATAATATTTTAATTATTTTTTGAAAATTTCATACAATATATTTTGGTCATATTTACTTCCCTTCCCCAAATCTTCCCAATCCATCCTCTCAACCACCATTACCCTAATTCCACACTTCAAAGTTCTTATTATTTTTTAAAAATTCAACCTAATTTTTAAATGGTTGGTTAGTTTTCTTGGTGTTTAGTATTTTGACAAAGATATATGCCTCCTAAATATTTATTTGCCACTTACCATTCTGAAGGTTGTCTCTTCAGTCAAATGATGGCATCCTTTCCTTTACAGAAACTGTGGTGGTTTGAAGGAAAATGGTCCCCCTAGTCTCACAGAGAATGACACTATTGGGAAGTGTTGACTTTTTGGAGTAGGTGTGGCCTTGGAGGAAGTGCATTACTAGAGGTGTGTTTGCAGTCTCAGCTGCTCAAGCCTGGCCAGTGTGTCTCAGTCTCTCCTTCTGCTGCCTGATGTAGAACTCTCAGTTCCTTCTCCAACACTATGGTTGCCTGCATGCTGCTGTGCTTCCTGCCATAATGACAATGGACTAAACCTCTGGAACTGTAAGCCTGCCCCAATTAAATGCTTTTCTTTATGAGTTGCCATGGTCATGGTGTCTCTTCACACAAATAAAACCATAACTAAGACAGAAGGTTTTTAGTTTCATGAGGTTCCATTTGTCAGTTTTCTTAATGCCTATGCTACTGGGATCCTATTCAGAAAGTCTTTCCCTGTGCCTTTAAGTTTAATTGATTGTATTCCTTCTTTTCTTCACTACCAGGTTCCCAATATCAGATCTAGTCCAGATGTCCTTGATCCATTTGGAATTGAGTTTTGTACAGAGAGAGCTAAGTATCGAGTTTCATTCCATTGTATATAGCTGTCCAGTTTGACTAGTACTATTTGCTGAAGAAACTATTTTTCATACACTGTGTATTTCTGGCCTCTTTAGTAGCACAAACATGGTTGATTCTGACAGTTTTACCAACTTTTTCTTTTAATTAAATCAGGGATGTCCCTTGCAATTAGCAACGTGTCTATTTATCTCTGATGTCACTGTTCATATTGATCTCCTTCTAAAGAGATACAAAATGTGTTCAATATAGGAAAGAAACTTTTTTTACAGAAAATAGTGTTAGAAGAAATTAATATTCATGAAAAGAAAAGATCTGTGGTTCTAAACCCCTGCCATATTAAAAAAAAACAACAATTTGTGATATAGACCTAACAGTAAATGCTAAATCCAGTTTCTGCATCAAAATGTGTGAGAATGTATTCATGTGTAGACAGAGACTCACCATAGAAAAAAATAAACATATGAAGTAAATAAGCTTAATTACAATGATTTTGTTTTAAAAAACTCTTTTGCTTATTTAAGATGCTTGTACATTCAGTAAGTAATTTGTATTCATCCCATAAAAAGGATTCTTAATACTAAATTATAACCAAAAGAAAAATACAATGATGATGAAAAATCTCTGTAAATATTTCAAAAGGAAATATAAAATTTGTCATTATAAACATGAAAATATTGCCTTAGAAAATAGCTGAATCCAAATTAAAATAAATGTGATACCATTTAATATTTACCCAAATATATAAAATTTTATAAAGCTGACAAATACTGAATGTTTATAAAGTTGTATAATAAATGACATCATTATTATTACTGGAGTTTGTTTTTTTTTTAAACAAAAGCCTAAGGTCCAGCAGCTACAATGAGCTTGATTTTGTCTGTTCTTTTTTTGTTTTGTTTTGTTTTTTTAAGACAGGGTTTCTCTGTATAGTTTTGGAGCCTGTCCTGGAGCTTGCTCTGTAGACCAGTCTGGCCTCAAACTCACAGAGATCTGCCTGGCTCTGCCTCCTGAGTATGAGTGCTGAGATTAAAGGTTCCACTACTGCCCAGCTTACTTTGCCTATTTTTGATATGCCTAATAGAGAGACTGATTATAAACAGAAAAAAGATTCCATTAGTCAGAATTCTTTAGAGAGAACAGAATTTATAGAATGAATCTCTCTCTCTCTCTCTCTCTCTCTCTCTACATATATATATATATATATATATATATATATATATATATATATATATGGGACTTTTTAAAAGATTGACTTACAAGATATTGCTCAACTAATCCAACAATGATTAACTATGTACAAAAAGTCCAAGAGTCCAGAAATTGCCCAGTCCATGAGGCTTGATGTCTCAGTTTATCTTCAGTAGATTCTGGAATCACAAAGAAGTAGGTTCTATGCCAGTGAAGGAAGGGACTTGGTAGCAAGACAAGAGCAAACTGACAAGTAGGAAAGTCTTCTACCTTTCATGTCCTTACATAGGCTTCCAGCAGAAGGTGTGGCCCAGATTAAACATGTGTATCTTCCTGCCTCAAAATTTGAATTAGAAGTGAATCTTCCTACTTAAATTAAGCAAAAATCCCTCACAAATGTGCCCTCCAGTTTTGGATATAGCTAATTACAGATGCAGTCAAGTTGACAACCAAGAATAGCCATCACACCATTCTTTAAGCCAGGAGCAAAATTATATACATTTCTGATTTCACTTCTAAAGATTCCAGGACAGGCAAACTTTAATTTGTTAGTAAAAATAAGAATAGCATTTGAGGGGCTAGAGAGATTGGTCAGTAGTTAAGAGCTTGTGCTGCTCTTGTCAAGGACAAAATTCAGTTCCATGCACCCATATACAGTGGGTCAAAAACTCCTGTAACTCCAGTAGTAGTGAATTCAGTGCCCAGTGTACTGTCTGTGGCCTTTTGCACTCATGACCCACATATAATCAAACACGTATATACATACGTAAGAACAATAACAAAAAATCTTTAGAAAATGCATCTGTGCTGGGGTGCCAGGATTGAGTAGAATCAGACTTATAGAAACATTGTGGTATAATTAAAATATTGATATATTAATTAGGATTATGTCTATATAAGTATATCCTTTTAAAAGTAGTAATATGCATTCACTGTGTTTAAATTTTATCTAAGGAAAAATAAATACATTGTTTTTTCAACAATTAAAAATTTATTTATTCACCATTTCAATGAGCTTTTTTTCTTAATTTGCTTCTATAAAATGGCATTCTTCTCACTACTCTATAGAATGAGGATTGGATGAGTATAAGATAGTACATGTTTTCCTCTTAGGTTTATCACCTACTATTTTGCAGATAATTTGAAGTATTATGTATCCATAGACTCTAAATCCCGAGGAAAACATATATATATATATATATATATATATATATATATATATATATATATATATATAATGTATAAGAATGTCTAAAGTAAATTAGAAAATTCCTACTGAATGGCTTGTAGGCTTCTGTATAAAGCGCCCCTTTTTATAGTCAATTGAAATTTTAAAAACTTAATAAAAATTAAAACTTTTTACTTTGTCTGTCATCTGAATTCAGAGTTTATGAATTCAACTTTATGAAAGTTTTCTTTCTCCTGGGTCACATTCAAGGCTAATTGACTAGGACACTGTTATTGAGACATCCTTGAGAAATCCTGTCTAAGCTAATGTCCCCTATGACTCAATATGTACACCCTTTCCTCTTGAGAAAAACACTCAATCCATAAGAAAAGACTGGATGATAATATTAGAGGGAGAAAAACATCATTGACATTTAGAGGTTTTATGTTTTACAGAAAGCATGTCTTCTTTAAAGTGGGATAGTTAGCGATAGCTTCAAATTGGTTTCGACAGTGGATAAAATCTTCTTTAGAAATTGCAGTCAGGTAACAAACAAGTTCATTGTGGCTATAGTCATTCATTTTTGAAGAAGAAGGAAACTTTCTGCTTCAGTGTTCCTTTCATACATTCTTTAGAGAATCTATTTTATTCAGTCACACTGAAGAAATCCTCTGGCTATTGATAAATTTTTGAGCATCTTCTAGCTATAAGAAGGCTCTTGTGACCTGATGCAATATAATATTCAGGAAGACTAGTAGCTTTCCACATGGATTAGAGTTTCTTTCTTTATCATCAGTTCACTTGTTAAATCAAATACAATAGCTGTGTTAGAACCATTGCATTCCATTGTAACCTGTCTTATCTTTTCAATACTGACATAGCCTGTAAAGATCTTAACACTTTGGCTAATATCGTTATGGCTACCCGTCTTGGTTTTGGTGGATTTATGAAATTATATTATAAAGAACTTAAAGATTCTCATAAGAAAGACAACATATAATGTAAAATTCAGAGAGAGAGAGAGAGAGAGAGAGAGAGAGAGAGAGAGAGAGAGAGAGAGAAGGGTTTTAATGAGAATGAAAAATATAATTTTAATTACTCTTGGGCTTAGATCATTTCCTTTTTCAAAAACCAGTAGTCCAAAATAAGCTTATTTATAATATTTTGAAACAATTTTTAGTTTCAACATTTGACAGATTGTAATATTCCTATTTTTCTAACATATTCATCTCTAGTTTCTATGTATTTGTATTTATTTCTTTGAATTGTCACATGCATCTCAGAAAATGAAGCTCTGTTCATTCATAAGAATCTCCTTGACTTTCATTTTTCTCAAATCTAGTAGTCTCAAGATTACTACCAAAGATATGAACATATATACATACATACATATGATACTGTTGCTAAGCAATAGGAAACCTTAAGTTTAGTTCAATATAAAAGGATGGTACAATTTATTATAAATGTTATTTGCATTCTTGATAATTTGCTTTCATTAATTTCTAATTTTGTCACATCTTTTCTATGAGGATCCATTTTAAACAAAATAACAACCAAAAAAAAAACCAGACTCACTTCCTTATTACTTTGCTCCACATTTATTGTTTAGTGTTGAATGCATAACAAATTTCTACTTATTTACTTGAAATCTTTAACATCTACATAAACATTCAAAGATACACAGTACATAAACTTTTAAAAATATACATAAATGCATGTAGTAGCAATTCATGTAAAAAGCGTCAATGAGTTTGAATGATTGTGTAACACTCGATTGTTATGTGTGTGACAATGCCAGACATTAGTCCTCCAGTTTCTCATATTTTACCACATCAAGTTTACTCTTCCCCATCTACTAACAAGGACTTAATGTCCAATAATGTGGCTTGACCAAACTTTAATCAGGTTTCATTCTTAACCCTAGCCTCCTGACCCTGATACCTGGCTGAACCAGCATCTGAATATAGAAGAGCACACGTCTTTGACAAGATTAGGCTGACTACAAGGAAATCATTTCAGGTTTTTAACTCTCTAAACACACACTGTTTGCTCCTCTGTACCATTCTTAGGTGTTCCTTAGTCTTGTTTAGCCCTTGCTATGATGAGCACTACTTTCTAGTTTACCTTGCAAGTCTCAGGCATGCACCTTTCACCCTGTTGCAAAAGCTAACCTCTTCTGGTAATAATCTTTTAAAATAATGCTCTACTATGTTCCATTGATTTTGATGTGGGCTCTTACTATATAGCCCAGACGGACAGCCTCCTTAGTACCAGTACCAGGATTATAGATATGACCCATGACACCTAGTCCAAAGTTGATTGTAATTTGACATAATTAAAATCACAAAAAATGAAATTTCAAAAGAAGCTAGAAATTTATGCATAAACTATTCAATAAAAACTGCAATTTTCATAATGTTCAAATCTATTAATAATTTTATTAAGAATTTTGACTCATGACAATTGAAAATACACATTCACCCTTATACACAGTTTAAAGAAAGCTTCAGCTTCAAAACTAATTATACCATTATACTAATGTATACATCTGATTTTTAAAATGAAAATAAATTAGAAATGATAAACCCATAAAAATTAATGAAGACAGACTAACCAATAGGCTGATGCTATATAAGACTTATTCAGCATAGAAACAGTCAAATCTTGTAGCTTTCCACAAAGGAAGGCTGATAATATTCTAATTGTTTTCTCCTGTGATTGATGCTTTAATGAATTTTGACTAAGGAAAATGTACTCTCTACATGCTATGTGTGTGGTTCTTCATATGGAGTAGGCCATTAAAAACAATAACAAGATATTTTGTATGGGGTGATAAGTAAGGATAATGCCAAGATGAGATCTGATCCTAGAAAGTTTGTAGGAATTTTCCTTTGAAGAAATAAGTGAATATCCGACATTATAGCTCACTGGTACAGTGCTTGCCTAGTATATACAATGTGCTAAGTTTAGTCTCTGGTTATGCAAAAAAATAAATAAATAAACAAAGAATGAAAGGGGAAAATAGAAGCAAAAATGAGATCAGAAGTGAAAAAAATGAACAAAAAGTAATCCTAAAAAGGAATAATGATATATTTGTCATTTTGCTATAGAAAGGTAATATGTGTTTTAAATATAAAAATTTATGAGTCAGTCTTATCCCTGACTGACCTAAGCTACATGATATTCATGCAACCAAAGCTCCACCATTTGTCAGCACTGAAGGATTCACAGTAGCCAAGGTGCTTTCTCTATATTTGATTTGATACTTTCGCTAGTATGTGATAGATACTATCCTGAAACCTTTTCCTCAGATGAGCACATTGAAACACAGAGGGTTTGAGCGACTTCTTTAAGCTATGCAATCAGACAAAGGTAGAGCTAGAATTTTAAGCCAGGCAGTCTTACTCTGTAGTTCAAACATACAAATTATACTATATAAGCAATAAGATAGTCACCACATTTTGTGCCTGTATTTGTATGACTCTACTGGACTTACTACACTCCACAGAAATAGAAGCAATCTTCTTTGAAATTAAATTTAAATAAATAACAGAGTTGAAGAGAATTCCCAAAATCAAAGATTTGAGAATAATATGAATCACAATTTGAAGAACAGTTGTCTTTAGAGGGAGGTAGTATTTGTGTTTAATTTTCTCTTGCTGAATTTTTAATTTTTTCTATAGTGAAAGTAGATTGCTTTCAGAAGAGGAAAATATTTTTAAATTATTGCTTATGGAAAAGAAGACTTTATTTTCAATATGCTGTTTGCCAAAAGACTAAAACAGTTCTCTTGTGCACATCCCATAGGGCTTCTGTCTCTGATCATACAGGTTTTCTCTCACTACGAAAGTGCCTTGGAATATTTAGTATGATTAATATTTTTTGAAAAAGCAGATTCAAGGCCACTCCCAAAGAACCTCATGTTTAAAAAAAGCTCTGTGTTTTGCTTTTCAAAGGTGCTTCCAGTGACTATCATGCACCTGGTCAATGAATACAGTAAACCTGAGATTTAATCTCCAAGTCTAAACTATAGTACTTTACAGAGGGAAAGGGAATGTCAAAAAATATAATTGTCTATTTTGAAAACATGTATGTATTATCTTCAAAATTGCTTTAACTACATTGATAGAGTAGTAAATTAGTTTGCATTTGGGTAGGAGGGAATGGAGTAACAGCAGAATGAATTTAGGGAATATCATAAGTTTGGTTATTACACTAACCCTGACACTAGATTATAAACTGGTTAGTTTTATTTTATTGATTTACTTACTATATTTTTAGAATTTTTATTTTGATAAAAATATAATTACATCATTTCCCCCGTCCTTTCCTCCCTCCAGCCCCTTCCATGTTCCCCTCCTCACACTCTCTCAATTTTATGCCTCTTTCTCATTATTGTTACAAACACCAATAAACAAATACATACATATGTTTTAAAGAATTATTTAGTAAATCTTTTCAATGTATTCTCAATATCAATTATTGCAGATTTTGAACTGGTGTAAATGGCATAGTCATGCTCTGAAATATTGCAGGCGACCTACTAGTGCATGAAAGATGCAGAGTTACCATTAGCCTCTGTGTGTCTTGAATTTTCTGTTTGTGGGCTTTTCTCTTGCTAACAGAAGTGGATACTGGGGTACTTTTTATTTTCCTATGAATCTTCATAACCATTCTAGCTGAAAATAATATCAAGAATGACATATAGAATAATCAAAATTAACACTCCATAATACTTACATAGAGACCACTGAAAATTACCATATGCTCCAAAAATTGTAGGGATGGGTTCATAAGGATATTTGTTGTTTTAGTTTTCAACTCCCTTCTGGGAGAGAGAACTGGTTCTTTTTCACTCTTACTCTTGGTGTTTTGAATGTGATCAATTCCATCATCTTTTTCTAAGATTTGATGTGACACAGACCTCCTTCTCTTAGATATACAATACAATATGTAAAACAATAACAACAATAAAACCCTAAAACAAACAAGAAAATCAGCCTCAAGCATCTAAAGAGATAGCTTAGCAGTTAAAAACACTTGTAGCTTTTAGAGAGGACCTGGGTTCAGTACCTACCACCTACACAGTGGCTCACAGTCATCTGTAACTCCAGTTCCAGGTGATCTGATGTCTTATCTCTTCATGAAGCAGGCATGTATGTGATACACATACAAAAGTGCAGGATAAATACTCATATACACATAAAATAAAATAAAAACATCTGAAAAGACAATTTTCAAAATGAAACTCCTTCAAAAAGTAAAGTTTTGCATCTTTTAAAGGCAATATATTTATTTGAATATTAAAAATCAGGTGGAGCCTAAGGTGGTTGTGTATCCTTATAAATTCAGTTCCTTAGGGGACTGAGGCAGGAGGAAGGCAAATTTGAGTCTCACCTAAGAAAGTTTGATGAGTCTCTGTTTTGGAATAAACTTTTCTTTTAAAAAGGAGGTTGGAGCTATAACTTGTCCAGCGCATGTGATGCCCAGGGTTCAGTCCCAAACACCAATAAAGAGCAGGTCAGGCACTTATTCTTTCTATATATTCATTCACACTCATCAGTTTCTTAGAAATTCCTGTGGAAAATGTACTGGTATTTTGAGTATACTTTAAAATACAGTCTTACTATTCTCAATATTTTATTTACTGAAATATTCTTCAAAGTTACATTTTATATTTCCTAAGTTTGAAATGATATATACCCTATATTGATTCATTTATTCACTACTCTTCAGGCTCTAAATCCTGAAGCACCTAGAAAACTAAAGAGAATTCTGTTCACTACACTACATTCTCAATTCTGTTGATTACAATGAAAGGTGAGCATATGTTTAGATGCATTGGTTTTAACCTTTGTTCAGAGCATGTTCCATCAATACATGTGTTTCATACTACAAAATAACTGATGTTATCTCATTGAAACACCTGAATATTTTAATACATTTCTGCACGGAAAAATCAAAGACTTCTAATTTTTTCCATCTTATTATGAAAATGATAATTTAACTGAATTAAAACTAAATTTAGAACAGTTGTTCTTTGAAAAGCTCACAACTCAAGGTATTCAAAAATGAAATATAAGATTATAAGTTTCCAGTTTCTAACACAATTTAAGCTATGATCATTTTATTTTCGTCTCCTTTTCCCGTTCTGCTTCATTTTATTTCAGTGCTGTGTACTGAACTCATGGACTTTTGTATGCAAGGAAAGTTCCCTAGCATTGAGCTATACATGTATGCCTCCATTTTCAATGGGGAGAAGGTCCTGCATATTCTCCAGGTTCATCATGAGTTTATTTTTGTCCTCATATTCCTGAGTAGCCATGGCTTTCCCTTTGCTTGTATAATACCAAATTTCATTTTCAATGCTAGGAATCATTAAAAGCCAAGAAAAGTGAGGAAAAATATTTCAATCTTAGCGAATTAAAGAGTAGCTGATTCTGAAAAGATTCAACAAATATAAAGTACTTATTTGCTAAAAATACTTTATTACAGTTGTATAATAGGCTAATTAAAGTAGTTAGAAAGGGGGCTTTGTTCTTGGAATGACAGCTTCGGAAATATATCTGAATTCTAACTGGTGATTGGCAACAAATATGAAAGGAGGTATTTATATTTAGAAGACTCTCTAAAATATTATTACTCAATAGAAACTTCACAACAATTAAGTGTTTTATTAATTACTTTTTGTCAACAATGCTCTTCTTATACGTTTAGTAGATTTTTTTTATACTAAATGACAGAATATTACAGTATTTTGGGAGGATGTAGTTAGAAAATATTTCTGCTACCATCAATTCCAAAAACATTTTGCAAAAACTTATTTTACAAAGAAAACATTATCATTCATTATTCCACCAATATTTGTGTTCATACTGTTACTGTAAACTAATTTTTCTATAGATTAAATGTTTCAACTGAATGGTCTTAATTTGATATTGTAAGAGCATGAGCTACAAAATATGGTTTATAAAATGAACCAGGATACATCCCATTTCTTATATAATGAGTTTAAATTAGGACTCACATGCTATTAGGTCATTTATTTACTTATTTTCATTTTACTGACAGAAAAAAAGTCTTTGATGAAACTTGAAGTTTTTCAGTTCTCTAGCGTCAATTTTGTTTGGTCTCAAAAAATCAAATGGCATCAGCACAGTTATGAAGCAACCAGTTACAGGGCTATAATGACTATTTTTACATTTTTGATGTGGGTTTGTATCTGAGAACATCCAACTTTCAGTCCTTATAGAAGTATTGCTTAGATCTACTTCACAGAACACACCATTTCATATTTTTAAGCTTCTTCTAACTTCTCTCAGAACATGAGATATGTCTGTCACAAGGTTAACATTTATCTTATTTTTTAAAAACCAGCAATGACAGCTTATTGGTGTTGGTGATAATTACATGCATTTTCACATTTGGAAGCATCAATATTAACACTGGGAAATCACAGTGTTTAAAATTCTGAGTCTGAAGTATTTTAAACACTATCACAACAATGTCTCTTCCAAAAGAAGACTTTGGCACTGGACCAAGTAAGGGATTTGCTCCAATTCTTTATATGTGATACATTTAAATTCCATTTTAGCCCACACAGTCTATTGTTCTGTTATTTGTTCTTGCCATTTTACTGATATATGCACACACTATGTGCATATCAAAAGTGCTTTGGTTCAGATTTCAGATTCTTCCATGGGTGCCTGTCCTTCTCTAGGATTTATAAGCAATGCCTCCTTCTTTCAAATCTTCCCTTTATCTTAGTTACCTTTTCTGTATCTCACTTGAGGGGCACACTTAAACTTAACTATGTCTTTATCAGGACTCTCCTAGAAAGTGACTACGTAGTAAGAATAAAGTGGGCAGAATTCACGCAAGGACCAAAAGGACATCTGGTAGCATAGAATTTTCTCCAAAGAGACACTTGGTCCTGTTATAGACAGTCAGGCACTGGAAAACTCTCAGAATGGTGTCCTAAGAAAGACACACAGTAAACAGGACCTTAATGACCTCCCCTGGAACCCTATCAGGGCAAGAGTTTGTAGGCATTCCTCAAGGAGAGACTTTGAAAGAAAATTGCAGAAAAGATAAAAAGAGCTGGGATAGTGAAATTTTCTAGAAGCTGATAACACTGCCTGTCCAAAATAGCTCTTCACCTATCCTAGAAGGTGATGACAGTAATTGGGGCACTGTTTGTATTGGGATCACTTAAGATGCTCTAAGTGGAGCTCTCACTTCTAAGTTACAGTATCACAGAAGTTCAGAGTGAGAAGTCAATGACCATAAGAAACCCAGAGTTAGTCCTTGTGGATTTAATGATTTTACTAACTGCATTGAATTCTAAAAATACTGTTCCTTTGTTACCTTAAATTTATTTCTTTAAAATACATCTGTTTGCTAATTCACAATTTGTTTTTCAACAGTGGATTTTTTAAAGTAGAAAAATAACAATTTATTTGGTTTGTATTATATCAATCCTCTTTTCAACCTTAGTGACTACTCATTATTTATCATCATTGTGGGGATACCTTTTCTTTAATTAGGTCACATTTTATACTTGTGTGTGTGTGTGTGTGTGTGTGTGTGTGTGTGTGTGTGTGTGTGTGTGTGTGTGTAATGTGATATGTATGTGTATACATATACACATATATTACATAATATATACATATAATTGTGTGTGCAGCATAATTTTAGGTAAATACACAATATATAATAAATATATAATTCACTTAGGCTTTATAAATAACCTTGTTATTTGTCCCTCATCTCTCCATCTCCTTCTGCATTAACCTCTTTACACCCCGCCTGCTTGGAAACCCCTCCCGTTCTTCCTTTCCCTTTTAATACCACCTCTACCCAATATTTTCCTCTCAAGCCACCACTCAGTTGTCCCGTCATACTCTCTTAGTTTCTGAGGTTACTCAATGTTGTATACTCACATCTGAAATTTGGAGCTAGAAACTGCATAGGAGAGAGAACATGAGGCGGTTTTCTTTCTGGGTCTGGGATACCTTACTCAATATGAATGAATAGTGCTCCATAGTTTATATGTATCCTATTTTCATTATCCATTCATCTGTTGAGAGAAATTGAGGTTCTTTTTGTTTCCTAGCTATTGTGGATAGAGGCCCTCTGCTTTGACAATGTAGACTCCAACAACTATTTGAGAAGATTTTGAGTGGGCTATAATTCATTCTAATAGATCAGCTTTCCCTGGTTTTGACACTATGGTCATTCTGAATGGATAGCTCTTTGTTACATGGAGTTATATGCAATTTAGCATATTTAGTCACAATTTAACATACTTATTTGCAATTCTGATATCTACTTAATATATGATTTGTGAGTCCATCAGTTGTGCAATATCTGCAAATATTGCCAAATATTACTTGGATGAAGAAAACTGATTCCTGTTGAGAAATCCTATTGTAGGCTGTGAAGATAGAGAAAGAGAGCCCTGATTCATGATTATGGCTATAATCTGTTTTGCCCTAAATAGGAGAGTCCAAGAAACTGTAGTTACCTGTAGAAATGAAGATATACCTAACCTCTTTAATATGTGTTCAATTTGTTCACAAGTCCCATATAGGGCTCTCCAGAGAAACAGAACCACCAGCGAGTTATTTTAAGACATTGGCAAACGTGTTGTGGGAGCTAGCAAGTGTGAATTTTGTAGGGCAGACTGGCAGGGTGGGAACTCTAAAGGCAGAATTATCACCATTTTGAAGCAGATTTTCTTTTTTCTATGGAGAAATTTCAATTTTTCTCCTAAGGTTTTTAATCTGGTTGAATGAGGCACACCAATACAATCAAGGTAATCCTAAAATTGAATTCTATTGATTTTAAGATTAGTCATATTTACAAACTGTGTCCAAAATAATAAAGACTTTCATGTTTGATTAACTGGGTACTGTGGTCTAGTCAAGTGACATGCAAAGCTACCATACTATCTACAATTTTTAATTTCCTAAGCAATTATCTTTGAACATACATGTTGTCATATTGGTTGTGAATTACAGTAATTCTTGAAAATCAAAATTTATAGCTATTGCTGCTTAAAATTATAGAAACTTATATAGTTTACCCCTAACATCACACACATGAGCTCACAAAGGAGTGATCACAGCAGCAGAAACATGTATTCTGGAGTGAGGCAAGCCGGAGCCTGATTCTAAACCAGACCCTCCTCACCACTTCCTATATTATATGTAGGGTTATTGAAAATTTAAACTTTATCCTATTTCCTACTATCTTTTGTTCCAGAGGAGACCTACACTCCTTCATTAACATATTTTCTATACCTGTTTTTATGTAAATAAACTGAAAGGAAAAACTACTACAGAGACTTTATAGTTGTTAAAACCCCAAATACTGGCTATATGATTTTTACAGAAAATATTTGCCATCCTGATCTCTACACTGCTATAAACTTGGCCTACAATCCATTCTTTATCTCTCTCTTCTCTCTCTCTCTGTGTGTGTGTGTGTGTGTGTGTGTGTGTGTGTGTCTGTCTGTCTGTCTGTCTGTCTGTCTTACTTAAGATTGTAGCATTATATGAGTCTAGAAAGATATAAATTTGTGAAACAGTGAAATGCATATGGAGAAGCTGCCACCTAGTTGATGCTGATAACAGTATTCATATGATAATGGAAATGAAGAGAAAAATGGTTATATACCACCATCTACTGAGAAAATCTGAGATTACAGAAGATGGGACTAAAATCAATTTCATTCAGTTTCGATTTTTGTATCCATCAGCATCACCTGGTTTCTTAGTATAAAATAGTAATTTCTGGATCACATTCTTCATTGACTTTAATAAAACGTTCAAGGGAAACAAAATCCATACCTGCTTACATTTCCAATTATTTTATTTACTTTGTGAACACAGGAACATATCACCTTCTAGAGCAAGTCATGAATTTGGGATCCAGAGAAGTCAGTAAGTACCAAGGC
The DNA here is from genome assembly GCF_007827085.1 of Peromyscus californicus insignis. Classification (NCBI taxonomy): domain Eukaryota; kingdom Metazoa; phylum Chordata; class Mammalia; order Rodentia; family Cricetidae; genus Peromyscus; species Peromyscus californicus. The sequence continues at coordinate 69,402,127 of NW_026294391.1, read as the reverse complement.
AGAGTCCTAGGCATACTGATTTGTAGTGGCAGAGATCATTCTGAGACAGATGTCTGCAGGAAATCAGAGCATTTTAGTTAGCTGTGCTAAGCTAGAAACTATTGGACTGAGCAGGTTATTCTGGATGAAAATTTCAGGGTTGCTTTGGTGTGAAAAAGAAAGAAATCTGATGAACTTCTCAAACAGGGAATCTATTACTAATTTTGTCAGATATTATTCTATCAAGAGTACAGAACTGTCCTCTGAATGCATCAAAAAGTTATAAAATTTCTGATAGCAATCACTATGTATAACACTTTAATCTTCAGCATCTTATACACTGTACAGGCTATAAAGCTTCATTGGTGTGTATATGTATCCACATTATTCCACAGCAACTTTGAGGCAGAATTATAAAATATTATCCTTTTTAGTCTAGATTCATTCATCTTATTCAGAGTCACACCAGGAGATACAATTATGTGTTAGTCAGAGTTCCTAGAAAAATAAAATGGATAGAATAAAAATATATGAATACATATGAATATATATTTATATATGGAATTTTATAGTGGTTTATGAGTTATGGTCAGATGATTCCAGCAATGGCTCTCTCTTTAGGAGGGTCCCTGCAGGCTCTACAGCAAGAAAAAAAAATAAGGGTAATGTAAGAATGAAAGTCAGATCAGCACAGTTTTGGTAACTGGTGATGGACCAGAACTTCTAGAGTCTGACTCAGATCATTTTACTTTAGACATATTCAGCAAAGCACAATTTTGGGAAAAAAGGTTTTGATAACAATTAATTCACTCCTGAGTACACAATAATTTTAAGACATGTTTACATTGAGATTCTTTACAAAGTACATCTGGATTCTTTCACAAAAATGAGTACTATTGGCTTAGAGATACCTGAGGTAAACATAATGCCTGTGGGTGCCAGGATTGGCCTGGCCCTAAGATAACATAGAAGTTACTTAGCCTATGATAAAGTACAAGTGATAGCACTGATATGGATGAATTTTATGGCTGAAATGCAATGCTTAAGAATTAGAGGAGAAGGGTCTAGGATAAGTAAAACATAAATTCTGGAAGATATGGGTGGGGCTAGCTCAATATGTACCAAAGGATTACCCAGTTACAAACTACAGCTAAGCACCTCATACCACTGAACAGATAAGCTGTGCATTTAACTTTCCTGAATTCTTCAGTGCTTAACTGTGTACACAAGGACTTTCTTGCCCTCTACATGTCTCCCAGTGGAAAGTCCAAGAATACAGTAGTTGTTGAGTCTCACAAGGCTGGTTGTCTCTGCTGGTTTTCAGTATACATAAGAATCTGGAAGGTTCTAATGCCATTAAAAAAATGAACTAGCCAGCAAGGACGAGGGCAAGAAGTCAAACAGCAAAATCTTTCTTCCTTGTCCTTTACAAAGGCAACTGTAGTAAGTCAGGCCCATAGGGTTGAGGAAATTGGCTCAAACCAGTTGCCAAGGTATGCACATAATGTACTTCCTTATGAGCCAACCTGTAATCTGCCTGAGGGCCTACCAACAGGTGCTGTCAGAGTTCCTAGTCACTGTCAGAGTTCCTGACTGTGTGGAGTCTGCCTGAGGTCCGAGTAACAGGCACTTTCAGAGTTCCTGGTCACTGTCGGAGTTCCTGATCATGCCCAGCCAATGAGGGACAAACATTCAATGCCACCAGATTTGGACACAGCTTGGGTGCTGGGAGGAGGATATATAAGGCCTTCCTCTTATTGACTAAAGGAGTCTATGTTTGCCTTCAATTGACTCCCAGGGTCTGTGTCCTTGATGCTGCACCTTCTCACTCCATCCCTTGAGGGAGCCATTAGGATCCAGCAACAGGCAGCTACCAGAAGATGTGGTCCAGATGATCCAGATTTAAGGTTGGTCTTCTGACCTCACGTGTTCCAATTAGCTAAAAATCTCTTGCTTGTGGGTCCAGAGGCTTGGGTTTTAATTAATTCCACATGTAGTCAACCAAGAATAGTCATTACAAGTCTATCCCTTATCAACTTGATACAAAATCATATGTCTTTATATCATGCTTAATTTCTAAGTAAAAACAATAATCAGATCATAATTACTTCTAACATGGTATAACTATCCCACATACAACTGCAACACATTATATCTTTTAGAATAGGTGGTTGGCCGGGCGGTGGTGGCACACATGTTTAATCCCAGCACTCAGGAGGCAGAGGCAGGCAGATCTTTGTGAGTTCGAGGCCATCCTGGTCTACAGACCAAGATCCAGGAAAGGCGCAAAGCTACACAGAGAAACCCTGTCTCAAAAAAACCAAAAAATAAAAAAATAAAAATGAAAATAGAATAGGTGGCAATGTCCCTTGAGGGATATTTTTTAGTATCTCAAAGCTTAAATATGGAAATCACTAAGATTATCTCAATTGATCTTATATGACATGATACAGAATTTGGGGAAAGAAATTTCAAATATTGGTACAAACACATTATTACAAAATATGACAGAAGCAATCATATGTCATATGGCCTTAGCTGGTCTTTATAACTATCTTCCTCTACTATTTATTCTGCATTTCCTCCACCCTCAAAAGCACCTCAGGAGATCCTTATTCTTTCCCTGGAGGATTTAACCATACATTTATTCCTAAAGGGTCTGTGCCCTCTATCATCGTGCCCAGATTGGGTTTTTGTAGTTTCCCATTGACTTTAATTACAGGACACAGTAACACCAGGAGAAACCCTGTACTCCAGACATAATCTTACTCCCCTCTACTGTGAAGAAGCAATCCCATTTCTCTTTAGTAATCTGGAACAATCATCACTCCTAATACTGTTATTCCTTTGTTAGCCTGTCAGCTTAAGAGCATCAGAAGACCAAAGTGGCCAGGAAGTAGTCTGAGACTCTAGTTCAATGGAATATTTGTTGTGTCTCCTAGCAGGAGTCTTCTGCTCTCTAGAACCAAAATTCTAGGCCAGTAGAACTTAAGGTTGTTGGAACAGAAAGAAGTTCTTTTGTCCTACTGGTCACTAGGGATGAGATAGTGAGTGGAACCATTCCCTTTTCCACTTCTTGATTTCTGGACTCATAAATCCTGGCTATGGGAAGGATCATATCATATAGTATGATTCAAAGTTTATACCATCTTCTGGAGAACCCTGATGCAACCATCCATGACACTGCCATATAAATGATGCTTTCACTGTGTCTACAAAAGGCCATTCCAAGATTCTATAAGGCAAATTGCTTCAGTATGGTGGGAAATATAGTAAGATGAGTGGATTTCATGACTGTTCCCACTGATGCAGTTCTCTGACTGTGAAATGAGTTCCTTCATCAGAAACAATATGATATAGAATATAATGACAGTTGAATATGGATGGTAGTCTTGGGAGAAGCATTATGTACAAGAAATGCAAATACATAACCAGCATAAATATGTACTAAAGTAAGTACAAAGCATTGTCATTTTCATGAAGGATGGATTTATTTCAATGTATTCAATCTACCACCAGGTCACTAGCTGTATACCTCAGAGAATGGTGACATATCAGAGTCTCAGTGTTGCTCTCTTATTGGCAGATCTGTCACCCAGCAGCAACTGTGGCCTGGTCAGCCTTGGTGAGTGGACATCCATGTTTTAGAGCCTACATACAACCCCCATCTTGCCACCATCGCCACTTTGTTCAATGGCCCATTGAGTGATGACAGGGATAACAGAAGAAAGAGGCTGACTATCCATAGAATGGGACATCCTATCTACATGACTGCTGAGCTCCTTCTCCATTAAAGCAGCCTTTTGATGAGGATTTTGATGGGATACAAGTATCTTCACATCCTCCCCCCATTTTGAGAAATACATTCACATAATTCTTCCCCAGATGTCTTTATTACAAAATTTCCAATCATGTTCTTTCCACTTCCCTCATCATCTAGCCAATCTTTTGGCTAGAGCCCATGAAGTAGTGAGCAATCCCTCATCTGGTCATTTCTCCTTCCAAACAAAATGTATGACCACATGTACTGCCTAAATTTCTGCCCCTTGTGTAAGTTTCCCTTTGCCTGTGTTGTTCTGAGTTGCCCAAGAAAGGGATTGTAAGGCAACAGCTCTGTGCTTCTGGGGGTTGCTTTCATAATGTGCAGAACCATCAGTAAACCAGGGCCTATTCTTCTCTTCCTTAGTCAACTAATAATAGAGGACACACCATGAGACCATAGGTGCATATTGAAAACAGTCAGCATTGTAACAGCAGTAGAAGTCATAGGAAGTTGGGCAAATTCTTCATGTAACTTGCTTGTGCCTTCAGGACCTGATTGGACCTATTCATTTTGTATATATATTCCATTAGCTAATGTATTGCTGCTATGTATTATCTATTTTATGACTCTGTAAGTCAGACAATACCCAGCACACGATAAGAAGCTTAGCTCACATGGTAACTTGGTGGCTCATTGTCAAGCATTCAGTTTCCACTAAGGTCCAATAGTAGGGCAAGAGTTGTCTCTTAAAGAGAGAATAGTTGTTTGCAGACTACAGACAGTAGAGCCTTGCTCAAAAATGTCAAAGGTCTCCTCCTCTGGTTTACCTCTAGGAGGCTGCCAAAGGCTCCAAACAGCATCCCTATCTGGCACTGACACTTCAAGTACCATTGGGTCTGCTGGATCATATGGTCCAAAAGGTAAAGCAGCTTACACAGCAGCCTTGACCTGTTGAAGCTCCTTCTGTTCCATGCCCCACTCAAAGCTAGCACCTTTCGAGTCACTTGGTGTATAGGCTATAGTAACACACCCAAGTGAAGAATATGTTGTCTCTAGAATCCAAAATGGACCACTGATCATTGTGTTTATTTCTGGGTGATGAGAGAGACCAGGTGTTACAGATTATCCTTCACTTTAGAAGGAATATCTCTGCATGCCCCCATACCACTGGACTCCTAAAATTTCATTGTGGTAGAGGTTCTTTGAATTTTGTTTGGATTCATTTTCCATCCTCTGACATGGATAAGTCTTATCAAGTCCAAAGTGTTTGCTACCTCCTACTCACTTGGTCCAATTAGGATAAAGTCATCAATATACTGGACCAATTTTGTATTTTGTAGAAGACACAATCAGAATCTCCTCAAACTAAATTATGACATAGGACTGGAGAATTAATATGTCCCTGAGATAACTGTAAAGATATACTGTTGGGCTTTCTACTGAAAGTAAATTGCTTCAGGTGGTCCTTTTCTAAACACCTAGATAAAGGCATGTGCTAGATCAATAAGTGCATAAATCTACAATAGATGTGTTAATAAGTTTGCGAAAGGACATCACATCTGGTACAGTAGTTGCAATCAAACTCAATATTTGATTAAGCTTTTAATAGTTAATTGACATTCTCAATGATCCATCTGTCTTCTGTATAGGCCAGATAGAAGAGTGAAAGGGAAATGTGGTGGGAACCAATGGCTGCATCTTTCAAGTCCTTGATGGTGACACAAATTTCTACAATTCCTTCTGAGATGCCACATTGTGTTTGGTTCAGTATTTGCCTGACAGAATCAACTGCAATGATATCTATTTGACCTTTCCAACCATAATGGCCCTCACCACACATGTCAGGGAACCAATGTGATAATTCTACTAACTTGTATAAATATATATATATATATATATATATATATATATATATATATATATATATATATTCTGGAACTGGAAGAGGTTGAGTTCTGGGACCCACTGGACCTACTATGTGTTGGACTTTAGCCAAAAGTCCAGTGATCATCTGGCCACCACAAGCCCTTACTTTAACCAGAGGGCCACAATGCTTCTTGTGGTCTTCTGGAATCAGTGTCAAAATTACAAAAGTACAATGTGAAGAAAAATGAGCCTTGAAAGCATAAGAATGTTAAGATGAAATTTCTGGTAACAATCACCAGGTCAGCTCCTTCATCTTCAGCTTCTAGTATAGGTTATAAAGCTTCAAAGGTTTATAAATGCATTTGCATTCTTCCACAGTAATTCTGGGGCAGAATTATTAAACATTCTTTTTCACCCAGACTCATCCATTTCATTCCAAGTCTAATCAAGAGCTACAACTAGCAGTAAATGTCCATAAATATGTACATCTAATGAAAATTTAATGAATGATAACAAATATAAATGATTTTTGTTTTTTGTTGTTGTTTTGTTTTGTTTTATTTTGTTTGCATTTAGAAGTCTATTTATTCACTTCACAGAAACCATTAAGTCAATGTCCCTCTTCTTCATGGTCTATCAGATCCTAGAATGGATTTCAGATCAAACCTTAAGGTAATTTCAATCCAAGATTACAGTTTGACTACAGCATAAAGACTTTGAACTACAACCAAACACTCAAGTTTCTGCTGTATATGTGATTTTCAAAAAGTGGTATGTAGTTAATCTTTGTTGTAATAAAATTTTCAGATACTTTATTATACAACAGTGACATAGAATGGATATGATTATCCAATAATATTTTTGGTTTTTTTGAGAATCCATGTATGATTTTCCAATAATATTTTTGCTTATTTTTGAGAATGTATTTTGATCATACAAACCACCACAACTCCTTCAATTTTCCCCATACTCTCCCAAACATGTTTTGTTCCTAACTTCATGTTTTCTTAATTTTTTTGTATTGATTTTTATATCCCCCCTGAATCCACCAAGTGTTCTGCACAATATGGACATAGCAAATGATTATGGGGTCATGGACTGGAACATAAGCAACACACAAGGACATCTGTATGAGCTATACTCTTATAAGGAAGAAAATGGCTCATCATCTACTTGTAGACAGTAAATACCAGTGGCTCTTCATCAAGGGCTGTGACTTCTGTACCCTTCCCCATACATGTTGGAAATTTGCCTGTTTAAACTTTAATAATCTTGTGCAGGTAACATAAGTTGCTGTGAACTCATGAGTGAAAAAACCCTGTCATGTACAGAATGCAATGTATTTCACAGTCCTCTTCCCCCTTATCTGGAACTTATGTTCTTTTAATGTCCTTTTCCAAGGTAATGTTTCCTGAGCCCCCAAGAAAGGGAGTTGAAAATACATACACACATTTACAAACACACACACACACGCACACACACACACACACACACACACACACACACACACACACACACATCAACATTATTTATTTTGGCTGTTCAAACTATGTGATGGGGTTAAAGCTGAGTTATCTCTTATTTTGCATGTATTTGATTAAAATAATGTTATTTTAATACATATACCCCTCACATACACTATTGTAATGGAACTCATTTGGTTGCAAAAGCAACACAAAACACACGAAAGTAGGAACAGCTAGATTAGAAGAGGGAGGATGATAGCAGGATTGAGGGAGGAAAAAGAGGGTTAAAAAAGGGTGAGTATTAGCAACATATATTATGTACATGTAGGAAATGTTACAATGCAACTCATTATTATGGATAATTAATATATGATAATTAAAACTCAAGTAAGGTCTTATATGTCTTATGTGTGTATAATAGCCTCTCTATATCTCTCTATCTCACTTAAAGATGTGGAAACGTCTACAGCTCTCTGTTGAGTATTTCAGACAAAATAAGAAACAATTATAGACAAAAAAAAAACAAATAGGATATTAGCATTCAAATATTTTAGCTATCAAGGCACTACAGCATCAGAAGGATCATTAGACATGCACTCAGTATATTCTAGAACACAGTGTTTAGAACCAGAGGGGAAAGATTTTACTTAAATTCAAGTTTTTCAAAGTACAAATACCTTTGTACAATTTATACTGTGCTTTAAAAAATGGTAGATAGTAGTAGGAGGAAGAATACATTTTATAAGCATATCTTTGGATTTTTTTAATTGCAAAAAAGAGCAGTAATTTGGATGAGAAAAAAATTAAAAATGATCAGAGCAATAAATTTTTCTAGCACTTTAAAATATAGTGTGTAACTGTTGTCTATAGTTAGCATAATTCTAAATGGCACACCAGAACTTCGTACATTCTATTTGCTATGGGATTCTTAATTTTAAGCGAGGGGTCTTTGCTGTGGGATGTTCTGTATGGCAAAGGTGTTGCTCTGATTGGTCAATAAATAAATCACTGATTGGCCAGTGGCTAGGCAGGAAGTGTAGGCGGGACAGGGAGGAGAATAAAGCTGGGAAGTGGAAGGCTGAGTCAGAGAGACACTGCCAGCCGCCAAGATGAGAAACAGCATGTGAAGATGCCAGTAAGCCACGAGCCATGTGGCAAGGTATAGATTAATGGAAATGGATTAATTTAAGCTGTAAGAACAGTTAGCAAGAAGCCTGTCACAGCCATACAGTTTGTAAGCAATATAAGTCTCTGTGTTTGCTTGATTGGGTCTGAGTGGCTGTGGGACTGGCAGGTGAGAGAGATTTGTCCTGACTGTGGGCCAGGCAGGAAAACTCAAGCTACAGGTCTTTTTGCTCATAAAACACAAAGAAGTTGAGAATGTGACAAGATCTTCCTGTGACTAGCACACAGACACAGACACACAGACACGCAGACAGACAGACACACACACACATACACATACACACACACACACACACACACACACACACACACACACACACACACACACTTAGACTATTTTGTTTTATCAGCAATCTTCTCATGATGTTTTCTTTCTAGGTCCATGGTATCTTTATCTGGTATCTTTACCAACTTAACTGGGGACCTAGAAAAACCTACTTGTAATTTAACATGTCTTCTTATTGAATCCCTTTTTCTTATATGTACATCTACCAATCTTTTAATGTGAATTATATTATTCTGATAATTTCAGACTGGGAGTATAATTTATATTGTTACATAAGAAAAGACAGAAATAGTCCCTTGAACAAGATTGGTGAGTGTTTGGCACTGATATCTCTGTAACCACTCAGCTAAATGAAAGATGTCAGTAACTTGTGATTCAGCCTGATTCTCTCAAACAATAAGAAACAGAACATCATAATACCATTTTGATGATTTTATAATGTTTTATTTAGAAAGAAATGTACAGACTAAGATAATAAATCATTTAAATGACAGAACTTGTGTTTGTAAAATGTTATTTGTAAAGTTACCTAACCACAACCAAAATAGAACTGTAGATCTGTGTAATTTTACAAAGAAATTTCAAACACATTCTTTTATATCCCATATTTTAGCCAGCCTTTACCTCCAGCCCAATTTATCAGTGATTTTTCAGTTATAAACACTTCATATAAATGGAATTATATGATGTAGGTCCCTACCACAAAACCTGTAAAGACAGAACTACAGGTTTCAGAAGGTGAGAAATCTAGTACAATATGTCTGAAGGATGTGACTACTACTCTCAATAGTTATGGAAGGTTATAAGTCTCTTGCACTCTGTGTCTTTTTTTGAAACCTCTAGACTGATGACCTAGAGGTGAAAGCATCTCAACAAAGATGTTTGTAGATTGCACTAGTGTTATAATGGTTTGATTGATATCTGTTTTTTATTTATTGATGGTGTAAAAGTAACATGCATAAAGTGGAATCCATACTTTAAGTTTTAGCTTATTGTCTGTTTCCATCCTACATACACATATTAGGCATATATATTTCTAATATCGGAAAGGCAGGACATCAGCAGAGAATTGCAACTTCCTGGCAGCTACATGATCACAAATATAAGTAGTTGATATTCTATTATTCATTGTGTTAATGTTTTGATATTTAGTAGGTTAGAGGCATTAAATGTATTTGTACCTTGGATGTTTTCAATTTATGATGAATTAGTAAGAAATAATACTGTCATAAGTTGTGAAATATTTGTACTCTGGACTTCAAGATCCAAAGTAGTTTTTTTGTCTGTTTGTTTGTTTTGTTTTTCAAGACAGGGTTTCTCTGTGTAGCTTTGGTGCCTGTTCTGGGTCTCAGTCTGTTGACAAAACTGGCCTCAAACTCACAGAGATCTGCCTGGCTCTGCCTCCTGAGTGCTGGGATTAAAGGCGTGTGCCATTGCCACCCGGCTTGTTTTGTTTTTCTATAATTGGTAATTGGAATCTGTCACTTCTCTCATCTTTACTACTTCTATTTAAGAAAGGACTGTCTCTCATATACCTGTCCATCATATACATGTATATGTATATATATATATATATATATATATATATATATATTTATTTAAAAATGAATAAATAAATACAAAAATTTTTCAAACATTGTATTCTCAATCCATTCCCCCTCCTCTAAGTCTTACCAGAATCCCGACCACCACTACCCATCTCCAGGCCTTTTCTTTCTTTCTCTGTTTAAAAAACCAACAGACAGATAAACGCCAAAATAAAAATAACAAAAACACCAAGAAAAAGCACAGGAAAGTGTGTGTGTACACACACACACACACACACACACACACACACACACACACACACACACACACATAAAAATTAAAATTAAAATTAAAAGCACAAAACTGGAAACTATAATATATAAGCAAAAGGCCTGTAAGACAAAATTTGTCCCAGCACTGCTGTATGAGACAAAAAGTCTGCAAAAAAAATGCCACTGAGTTCTGTAAATATCTGTCCATTTGAATTATGATGTTACTTAAGTCCAGCATTTCTCTGTTTAGTTTTTGACTGATGTCCTATTTATTGGAGAGAGTGAAGTATTGAAGTCTCCCACAATCACTGTGTGAGGAACAATATGTGATTTAAGCTACAGTTAGTGTGGCTTTTACAAATTTGCATGCCATTGTGTTTGATGCCAAAATATTTAAAATTGCAATATCATCTTGGTGGATTTTTCCTGTGGTGATTATGTAGTGTCCTTCTCTATCTTTTCTGATTAATTTTGAAATCTATTTCATCTGATATTAAAATGGTTCCACTAGCTTGTTTCTTGCATCTTTTTGCTTGGAATATTTTTGCCAACATTTTACCCTGAGGTGATGTCTATCCTTTTTATGTTAAGGTGTGTTTCTTGGAAGCAGCAGAAGGATGCACACTGTTTTCTAATCCAGTCTGTTATTCTGTGTCTTTTTAGGGGGAAAGTGAGACTGTTAATATTTAAAGTTGTCAGTGAGCACTGTTTATTGATTCCTGTTATCTTGTTCTTATGGTCTGAGTTTTCCCTCCTCTTTGGGTTAACCGGTCTGTAATCATATATTTTTTGTATTTTTATGGGTGTAGTTAACCACTTTTCACTGAAGTTTTCCTTCTAGCACTTTTGGTAAAGCTCAAATTGCAGATAGAAATTTGATTTTTACTGTGGAATGATTTTCTTTCTCCTTATTTTGTGATTTATAATTTTGCTGGGTATAGTTGTATAGACTGTAGTCTTTTAGAGTTTGAAGAATGTCTGTTCAGGCCCTCCTGGCTTTTAGAGTCTCAATTGAGAAGTCAGATGTCATTCTAATTAGCCTGCTTTTAGATGTTACTTGATCTTTTCGCTTTGCATCGTCTAATAATTTTTACTTTGTTCTGTATTATTAGTATATTTATTTATTTATTTATTTAACATCCCAGCCACAGTTTTCCCTTCATTCTCTCATCCTATGCCTTCCCCTTCCACCCATTCTGTGCCCATTCCCCAATCCACTCCTGTTTCTCTTCAGGAAACTACAGGTCTCCCATGGATATCAACAAAATGTGGCATATCAAGTTGCATTAAGACTTAGTACCTTCCCTTATATTAAGTCTTGGCAAGGCAATGCAGTGTGAAGAATAGGGTCCCAAATGCCAGTAAAAGAGTCAGAGACAGCCCCTGCTCCCACTGTTAGGAGTCCCACAAGGGGACCAAGCTACACAACTATAACACATGCAGAGGGCCTACGCCAGTCCTATGTAGGTTCCCTGGTTGTTGATTCAGTCTCTATGAGCCCCTGTGAGCCCTGGTTATGCGGGCCATTTTCTTGTGGTGTCCTTGACCCCTATGGCTCATACAATCTTTTGTCCACCTCTTCCACAGGATTCCCTGAGCTCCACCTAATGTTTAGTTGTGTATAGGCAAGAGTTTTCAGTCAGGACTGCTGGCTCCCCAAAGAACCACACAGAGACTTGTTATTAATTATAAATGCTCAGCCAATAGCTTATCCTTGTTACTATCTCTTTCAACTTAAATTAACCAATATACCTTATCTCTGCTCCACCATGTGTCAGTATGTCTTTCTGCCTAGCTAATGGCCAGTTGGCTCTTTATTAAACCAATGACAGCAAAACATCTTCACAGTTTACAAAAGCATTTATTCCACAGCAGCTGTGTGTTTGCATCTGTTTCCATCAGTTATCGGATGAAGCCTTTATGATGATAATTGATCTAGGCACCAATCTATGATTATAGCAGAATATTGTTAGGCATCATTATAGTGACATTATTTTTTTTCTCCTGTCATGTTTAGTTCTATCGTAGGTCTCTGGGTCATTATTATTATTATGTGTCATGGGGAATTTCCTTTTTGGTTCTGTCTATTTGATGTTTTGTAAGCTCTTCTACCTTGACTCTCACCTCCTTGCTTAGATTGGGGAATTTTTATTCATTAATTTTGTTGAAAATATTTTCTGTGCCATTGGCCTCAGTCTTTCCACTGACTTGGGTCTCTTCTTCCTCTACAGCTATTATTGTAGATTTGATCTTTACATTGTGTCACAGGTTTTCTGGAATATTTGTGCCTGACTTTTTTATTTTAGATTTAACATTTTGTTTGATTAAAGTATTCATTTCATCTATCTCATTTTCAATGTGTGTGGTTCTCACTTCCATTTCTTTTACTCTGTTGGTGAGTTGTACCTATGAAATTTTTTGTTTGACTTTCTAAATTTTTCATTTCTACTTTTATTTCAGTTTGGATTTTCTTTAGTGGTTCGATTTTTGTGATAAACTCTACTCTCATGTCATAAATGGGTTTTATTATTTTCTTCAATTGATTGTGTTCTCACAGATTTCATTGACTGATTTATTCATACCTTCTTTAAGGTCTTCAAACATACTTATAATTGCTGTTTGCAGTTCTTGTCTTGTGCTTCAGCTATATTATGTTTCCCAGAGGCAACTATCATAGGTTTACTTGGTTCTGATGGAGGCATATTGTCTTGGCTGTTACTGTTTTTGCATTGGTATCTAGTCTTCTGGAGTTATGGTGATTGAGGTTTTATCTTTGTTGGGTGGCTGTTCCATTAATTTATGTTTCCTGCTCTGGATCTTAGGAAAGTGGGTTTGCTGTAGGTTCCCTGGTACAGATTGCTTCTACCAGTTGGTGGGTGGCAGAAATGAATGGAAATGTTATAGGAGAGAAGGCTAAGAGGGACTGCAGGAAAGATCTAAGGTAATGCTGCTGTGGGATGGTCTGTATGTCAAGTGTGTTGCTGATTGGTCAATAAATAAATCACTGATTGGCCAGTGGCCAGGCAGGAAGTATAGGCGGGATAAGGAGGAGAATAAAGCTGGGAAGTGGAAGGCTGAGTCAGAGACACTGCCAGCCACCAAGATGACAAACAGTATATGAAGATGCCGGTAAGCCATGAGCCATGTGGCAAGGTATAGATATATAGAAATGGGTTAATTCAAGATAGAAGAAGTAGATAATAAGAAGCCTGCCATGGCCATACAGTTTGTAGCCAATATAAGTCTCTGTGTTTACTTGGTCGGGTCTGAGTGGCTGTGGGACTGACAGGTGAGAGAGATTTTTCCTGACTGTGGGCCAGGCAGGAAAACTCTAGCTACAAATGGTGTCCAATGTGGTGGCAAGAGTTTCCACCTAAAAACTGAGAAAAAAGATTCTAAAATGGAGCTAAAAACAGTTCCTAATTGTCTCTCTCAAATGAGCAGCAGCTGACGGTTTGAGCTACTTGTGGGTTCCTAGTGTACGCCCTATGGCGGGAATGAGGCCTCTGCAAGTGGCACATTAAGCTGCATGGTGGATTTAGCCTTTCCTAGTACAAAACAAAAAAAGAGGTTTCTGGGCTACATACTGCTTGGATAAAAGCATAGAGACCCACTATAGCTCCCAGAGCTGGTGGAAAACGTACCACCGCCATGTTGGGAAGCTGAGGTGGGCAGAGCCAGCAGCCATAGAACAATTTCAGTCTTACAAATGCTGTAGTTTAAAGCAATAGTTTCATAATAAGACAGATTCAGATGTAATAGTTTACAGTGTGTGTAAAATATACGTAGACTTGAAAGAGAAAAAAAAGGTGATATATACAGTTATATAAACAAATACATTGTTTTAAAAAATAAAGTCTTTAAAGAGACAATAAAATTAATATAAAAAATAAGCCACATGAAGATGAATATTACACAGAGAATCTGGATTGTGTTGTCTTTGGGATTTTTAACTGCAGAAAAACATTTCATTGTAAAAGCTGTTGAGTTATGCCAAAATGTATATTTTAAAGGTACCTTGACTTCAAAATTTGGATATAAGGATATATTGCTTTGGAAAAGAGTCTCTGCTTTTGTTCCCACAGAAAGCCAGAGGCTATGGATTTGTTCCAGATTAAGATACATCAGGTTTGACCAGCCAAGACCCCCTGAAAGGTCTCCGATGACACCAAGGCCCAGACGATCCAACATCCAGAATGGTTTGAAGGCAACTGGCTCAGACAATACAGCCTCATGGACTATTCGATAATCCTAAAATTTTCTTTGTGTCCCCATAAGATACAGCGCCCCCCTCCAGCAGGATGTAGTAAGAGAAGCTATGCCCAAATTCCCAAATTATATGTAATTTTCCTTTGTTAAGGTTAAAACCTTCCTTTTTGAAAAAAAAAAAAAGAAAGAAAAGAAAAGGGGAAGTGCTGTGGGATGGTCTGTATGTCAAGTGTGTTGCTGATTTGTCAATAAATAAAACACTGATTGACCAGTGGCTAGGCAGGAAGTATAAGTGGGACAAGGAGGAGAATAAAGCTGGGAAGTAGAAGGCTGAGTCAGAGAGACACTGCCAGCTGCCACGATGAGAAACAGCATGTGAAGATGCCGGTAAGCCATGAACCGTGTAGCAAGATATAGATTAATAGAAATGGATTAATTTAAGCTGTAAGAACAGTTAGCAAGAAGCCTGCCATGGCCATACAGTTTGTAAGCAATATAAGTCTCTGTGTTTACTTGGTTGGGTCTGATCGGCTGTGGGACTGGCAGGTGAGAGAGATTTGTCCTGACTGTGGGCCAGGCAGGAAAACTCTAGCTACAAATGATGTTCACATCAAGGGGCAGGGTCCCCTGGGAGTTGACAGGGTGGTGGGAGGAGGAGCTTCTGAATGTGGACTGCAGTAAAAAAGGAATAATTTGGAGAGACAGGGATGAAAGAGAGAGAGGAAGACACTGTGTCTGCATCGAGAGTTGGAATCTCCAGTAAATGGGGGTGGGACAAGGGGAAACTGCAAGCTGGTTTTGAAAGGGCTGAGGGAGAGGATAGAGTGATTGTAATGGAGGATAGAAAGTATAGTGTGAATCATCTACCTGGCATGGCCATCGAAGGTCCCAGGTAGAAAGTGATTTGAGGTATAGAGGGATGACACAAATGAATAGGAGTGGACTAGAAAAGAGGGCTAAGAGAGTCCACAGGTAGGAGCAAAGCTGAGTTCTCACCAAGTTTTGGTTTCAAAGAATCAAGATAATTTGGGAGGAATGACATCTACTAGACAGGAGAGATTATAATGGAGGACAGAAAGAAGAGTAAATATTTCCTACTGAGTCCCAGCTGGATGTGCCTACTGGGGTGTGCCAGTTAGGATGGGTTTCTAGGTATCTGAGGCTGATGCAAAGGAATAGAAATGGGCTAGAAGGAAGGACTGAGAAGGTCCACAGGTAAAACCAATGCTGGTTCAGCATCAAGGCTTGTCAGGAGTCCTCATGAAATGGAGGTAGGGTGAGAGGAGGAACACCTGTTAACAGGCTGCTACAGGGCTGGGGATGAGACTAGAGAGATTGTAATGGAAGACAGGAAGGAGAGTAATAATCTACTACCTCAGTCCCAGCCAGATGTGGCACATGGGTATTCCAGTAAGAAAGTATTTTTAAGTATAAGCAGCTGAACCAAAGGAAACTTATTACAATTTATATTCACACTAATGTGGTTGGTTACATAGGTTCATTGATGAAAATGAATTTTTTCCTTAGGATAAAGCATATCTTGATTCTCCCCCATATCTGATTTAAATGTTTAGACAAAATGTTAGACTTCAGAATTTCAAAATGAATCTACAAAGTATTAAGTGTCTGTGGTGGTTCTAATGGAATAACAATTTTACATGTGACATTGGCACATGTCCTAGAGAATCAGGACTTAGATATGTAAGTAGAGTGTATATACCTCTTACCTAAATACACATTGAAGTCCTATTTCCTATTTGTAATGCTATTAGGAAGGGAGGTCTTTTAAAAACAAGTGTGATGTCATGAGGATACAGCTGTATTTAATGGAATGAATGTTCTTATAAGAACTCTGAAAAAAACATGTTTCTCTCTATTTTCCATTTTGTTAGGATTTAGGGAGAAACTGGCAGTCTTAAAGCAGAAAAGGAGCCCTCACCAAAATTATATCATGCTGGCACCCTAACCAAGGCATTTTATTATCAATCAGTATAACAAATAAATATCTTATTTTGATAAACCACTCTGTTTATGGTATTCACAAGCTAAGAAAACAATTTTTATCATTATTTTTATCATTGTTGATTTTAAGGGTTATTTGTATATTTTGGATAGTTATCTTTTCCAGATATTTTTTGAAAATATTTATTTCTACCCTGTAGCTTTTGTTTTCATTCTCTTTATAATATCTTCTACAGAGAAGTATTTTTTAATCCAATGAAATATAACTTTTATTTCATGGATTATATGTTTGGTGTTATACATAAAATAAATTAGTTAGATCTTCTATTCATCAAAATATTTTAAAATTACATTATTTTTTATTGTGTTGCATGCTCTTGTATGCATGTAAAATTTAGAAGACAACTGGAAAGAGTTAGTTCTCTAATTATACCATATAGGTCTCAAAGATTTAAATTATGTCATCAAATTTGATTATACATTCTTTTAGTCATGGAGGCATCTTATTTGCTGTCTGAACATTTTTATATTTACAATTTTAATCTTCAGTGCTATAGTCTGGGGAATGTACTTAGGTCTCTTACTTAGCTCTACCTCATTTATTAGTTCACCTTTTCAGTGAATTTTCACTTTTAATATTTAATGTTTCCCTTTCTGAAAACATACTTTATTCATTTAGCAACTCTCTCCAGATTTTATGACCTAAATGTACATTGGCACTAAGAACCCATGTGCTCAGAATGTGTGACTGAGTTCATTAATTGCAAGATTAACACTAATACCATGTGAATGTACATTTCTTCATGTTCCAAGTGGTTTGATTTTACTTTTCCAGAGCTTAGCTATGCATCTAATATTTTTTATTTTTCAT
Source organism: Peromyscus californicus insignis (assembly GCF_007827085.1). Taxonomy (NCBI): domain Eukaryota; kingdom Metazoa; phylum Chordata; class Mammalia; order Rodentia; family Cricetidae; genus Peromyscus; species Peromyscus californicus. Next base: position 69,384,741 of record NW_026294391.1, on the reverse strand, counting down.
CTTATATTACTGTATTTTTTGTTTCAGATTTTAATTTTAATTTTATTAAAATATCTTCAAAAGACCTGTATTCACCTGAGAGAAACATTTGGGTAACATATTTGATATCAGGCTTCACTAAAAATTTAAATTTTAGTTTGAAATTAAATTGCTTTTGGTGTAATATTAAGCTGAATTTTTAACTCATTCAGGCACTCTATAATTAGATATCCACAATAAATTCATTCCTCGAAGTATATTTATAAGTAAACTTCTTGGAATCTTCAGGGTTCAAAGAGGTAAAACAAATTCAGAGACAATTCTTCAAATCTGGTCAATATGCCATTTCAGTTTGTCTTCTCAAGTATGTTTTTCCTTTCTTGTTTTCACAACTTTATACATGTTTAAAATAAACTGTGATCATATTCACAAGTAAGCCCCCTTTTATACCCCACCTACTTGTGGTGATACTTTATTTGTGCTGAAATGTGATATTTTATTTGTATGTTAATACATAATGTTTGCCTGGAGATCAGAGGTCAGGAAGCCATTAACAGAAATTAAGCAGTGGTAGCCCATGCCCTTAATCTAATCACATGGCAGGCAGAGTCTCTGTGTGGTCAAGGACACAGCCAGCATGGTGACACAGTCTTTAATCCAATACCAAACATAGAGATCTGGAGGTCTGCATAGATAGGCAGTGACAAGGAAGTCATGTGGCTGGGCTTAGAGCCAATGAAAAGGCAGAACAGAAAGGCAATAAAATCACAGGTCAGACAGGAAGAAACTCTCTCTCTCTGGAAACTACTGTTGGGGGTAAGCTAAGGCTAGTCATGGCTGTAAGAAGAATGGGATGCAGAAAAGAACAGGATGCCAAGATGAAGCCACCCACAAGCCAAAAAGAATGGACAGCTAAATTCCAAAAACACCAACAATTTCCTGAATTTAAAATCTTAAATCATGACAGGACACTGGTAGAATTCAGGTTTATCTGGTACATGGACTACTCTCACCGAATATGAGGTCGAACTTTAGGCCTTGTGTACAACCTACTTCACAAATGAGTCTGTCAGATACGCTAAGCCTATAGGCTGAATATGATGCCCCAACGTTGTGTAAAAAACCTCAGGTGACTGTCCAGGCAGCTGGCTGTTTCTGTCAACTCACATTTTTTTGAAGGCCACTTGATTACACTTCCTGTTTTACTAGGTAATATTATTTCCTTCTTGAGTCTCTGAGGGAGTTGAAGATTAGATAGTTATTGTTATCGTTAGTTAAAGATTAGTTATAGTTATAGTTTTCTTTGTTAAAATTTTCAAAAAAGAAACTCACTAAAGAGGTGTAAGTGTATAAATTTAAAATACATTATAAGATAGTTCTCTGTTAGTAATACAAGTTAGGATAAAAAGTGAATCAGGCCGGGCGGTGCTGGTGCATGCCTTTAATCCCAGCACTCAGGAGGCAGAGCCAGGTGGATCTCTGTGAGTTCGAGGCCAGCCTGGGCTACCAAGTGAGTTCCAGGAAAGGTGCAAAGCTACACAGAGAAACCCTGTCTCGAAAAAACCAAAAAAAAAAAAAAAAAAGTGAATCAGGTACATTTTGGACTTACCAAAATAGGATAGATAATGTAATATTTTCTCTGAGTTTGTCAAATGTAAATGGATTAGACATTGTTGAGGTATCTATTGCTTGTATATATTATATATAGGTATTATACTTATTGTATATTGTTTTTCTTATATTAGTTATAACTTTTTTCTTTTTATTAGAATAAAAGGGGAAATGTGATGATACTTTATTTGTGCTGAAATGTGATATTTTATTTGTATGTTAATAAATAAAGTTTGCCTGGAGATCAGAGGTCAGGAAGCCATTAACAGAAGTCAGGTGGTAGTAGCCCATGCCCTTAATCTGATCACATGGCAGGCAGAGTCTCTGTGTGGTCAAGGACACAGCAAAGCATGATGACATGAGCCTTTAATCTCAATACCACCATAGAGACCTGGAGGTCTGTGTAGACAGGCAGTGATGAGGAAGTCATGTGGCTGGGTTTAGAGCCAATAAGAAGGCAGAACAGAAAGGCAATAAAATCACAGGTCAGACAGGAAGAAACTCTCTCTCTCTCTCTCTGTGGAAGCTACTGCTGGTGGTAAGCTAAGGCTAGTCTTGGCTATTTGCTCTGATCTCTTCAGCTATTACCTCTGTAATTGTGTTTCTTATTTAATAAGACTGTTTAGAAATTCATCTACACCTACTTCTGCTGATTCCCTTCTACTTCCCAACTAATACCTTTTCTATCTTTGTGTATTCTTGTTCAATAAACCAGAGCTACTGTGTGTTCATGATTGCAAATCATATCCAGAAGGCAAAATTTTACATTCTTCTACATTCCAAAACCCTTACACTGTTCACATCCATTTCTCCATTTTTAATTTGGATGTGTATTATAAGATGTGACATTTCTATCTACATATTCTTCCAGTGCTATTAATTGGATACAATCTTCATAAAATACAAGGCCCTTGATACAATTACAAGATGTATTTGTTTATTGAGTTGAATAGCTGTTTATTGAAAAACATTTTTATACTAGAAACTATGACATGCTTTGGACATACTACAATGAATAAAACCAAGAGCCATCTTGTGATTAGAAAAGAATTATCTGTTTCTCACTGACTTTGACATTTGCTCAGTCAAGCAAATTAATGTGCATTGGGCTGGCCAGAAGTGTCATATAGGATCAGATAGACTTTCTGAACCACATTTGTTAGTGTAGAATTGGAAGAACTAAGACAAATGGAATTGTGAAGATTTGTGAAGGTATGGCTTCCAAAGATCTCCATCCAATTTTCTTATTTCAGGCTTATTTTAAAGTAAGACTAGTCTCACTTCAGTACCCTCCACCGTAGTTCAAGTTAATTCTTCCTGACTATAGAAAGTTTTTAAATATTTTCTATCAATTAAACTTGCTTTCAGATAGTTTTGCCTGTGTGTAATGCATATTCATGACTCTCACCTCTACCTCCCTACCACTCCTATGAGTGAATCTCCTCCCCACAAATTTCTCTCACACATTCATACTATTCTTCTTGTTTTGTGACTAACCATAGGCCATATAACTCCTCCCAGATCCACCCACACCTCTCTACCTACACAACTTCTTTTTTTTTTTGTTTCTTCCAAACCTAGTGAATAGAATGCACTGTACTAGGTTTGGGGCTACCTCCTATAGTGCCGTAAATCTACCAGGAGTCACACCCCTAAAGAAAACTGACTCTCCTTATTTCAGAAGTTATCAATGGCCAATTTTCCTTGGCTAGGGACTTTGTCTCCACTTTTGCCCTCCATGATCAGATTTTGTTGACTTGAGCTTGTGAAGTTCTTGAGCATGCTGTCACAAACACTGGGAGATCATATGTGTAACTCTCTTATTGGTTCAGAAAGCACCATTTCATTGCAGTCATCCACCACCTCTGGCTCTTGCATATCTGTCTCTTCTTCCTCTAAGAGTCTTGAGGCTTGGGAGGATGGTGTAGGATGTAAATTTACTATGTATGGCTAAGCATTCAACAGTTTCTAATTTTCCACATGTGGATATGTTACAGGTCTTACTGTATATCAGTATCTCTTGCAAAATGAAGCTTCCCTATGAGTATTGAGAGATATACCAGTCTGTAGTTAAAGTCAGAAGTCATTAGGAGTCCATTTAGCAGCATAATAATAGTAAGTTCTCTCATAGAGCCTAAGATTTTCTAGCTAGAGGTTTTTGGTCGCATTATCAATGCCAGGTATGGGGTCCATCTTGTGGATTGGGCAGTAATCCAATCAGAAAGTGTTTGCTTATTCCCTGCAACATTTGTGCCACTATTTCACCAATGGGTTTATCTTGCTATGCAAGTCATTATGATATCCTGCAGGGTTCACAGCTGGGTAAGACAGCAGATGCTTTTCTCTTCTGGTAACTTGCATAGAACCTCTCAGAAATCTGAATGCTAGAGAATGAAATGAAGCTTCTAGGTCAGTACCAGATTGATTTCTCTAAATTTTATGACTCATATATGTGATACCATCAGCAATAAAATCTTATTGTCTATTCTGGGGTAAGGTCTATAGGATCCCACAGGCAAACAATTCCAAAAGAGGTAACCCATTTCTGGCCCTGGATTTTGTATTTCCTAACCTGTGTTGTAGTGGAATTGTCACCTGTGGGAGCCCATTTTCAGGTTTCTCATGGCTTTATCCAACAGGTCTGTGTAGAGAGGATGATTAGGACCACAGGCCTGAGTGCAGGTGTCTGAGATGGTCTGCACTTGGCTGTGCTGCGGGGAGGTCTTTTGTTCCACCCCTAGGCATCTCTATAAGATACCTTAGTGCAGATACAATCAGGGCCCATTGGAATAGGTTCTAGGCCCTCTTGAGGCTATCCTGTATTTTCTATCTGTTTATCTCCACATTCTAAATCCTTCTATCTAGTATTTCCTGCTGTTCTCACTCAAAAAAAAAAAAAACTCTAGGGAACTGTAATGTTGGTGGGTAAACACCCCACAGTCACCCATTATAATGTAATAATATAGCTATCTATCGATCTATTTATCTATCTATCTATGTGTGTGTGTGTGTGTGTGTGTGTGTGTGTGTGTGTGTGTGTATCGAGAAGCAATATTTGTGTCTACAAATTGTAGTGTTCAAATGTATGCATTCATACACTTGTTGAAAGAATATATTAATTAATAAAACATTTCCTGTAGTGGTTTGGATTAGAAAAATCCCCAAAGGCTCATATATGTGTATATTTAATCCCCAGTTGGTGAACAGTTTGGAAAGAATTAGGAGGTGTGGCCTTGTTGGAGTAGTTATGTCTTTATTGGAGCAGATGTGTCATTGGAAGTGGGCTTTGAGGTTTCAAAAGCCCATGCCAGGCCCAGTCTCTCTCTTTCTCCCTCTCCCTCTCCCCATCTCTGCCTACTGCCTGTGGATCAGGATAAAAACCTCTTAGCTACTTCTCCAGCACCATGTCTGTCTGTTCCCTCCTCATGACAAAAATGGACTAACCCTCTTAGACTGTAAGCAAACACCAAATTAAATACACTCTTTTTTATGAATTACCTTGATCATGGTGTCTCTTCACAGCAATAGAACAGTAACTAAGACATGTCTCTACCTAAGTCTGCCTAAATTATACTGATAGATGATCTCCATGAATACCTGGAAAGAAGGAACTGCCTTCACTCCATTTCCCAGCTATGTTTCACTGAGACAAAGAGAGCTATGGTTTTTTGTTTGTTTGTTTGTTTTTTTGTTTTTTTTTTTTTGTTTTTTGTTTTTTTTTTGTGTGTGTGTGTGTGTGTGTTCTAGGCCACTGTAGGTCTTTATACATATTGGTCACATCTGCCCAGATTTCTGGATTTCATTTTGAGTTCATTCTAGGATAGAGTAGCCAAGCATAATTTTCAAATGCAGCTGTGAAATGGTAGCTCTAGGTGACATGTGCATTTCTCCTTAAAGTCAATAAGCATTTAAACAGAAAACTAGCAAGCTGGAAAAAAAAAACATTGTATTCTTTGTCTGTTTGTTTGATTAGGCATTAGTATGGGCACATTTAGTTTGTTGATACCATGTAATCATTACAGTAATGTTGACAATCTGTGATAAACAACAGGCCATTTAACATGTAGCTTACCAAATTGTTCACAACCTTACTTAAGTGGGTGCCTTAAACTGCAAGACGGGTTAAAGACTGAGATATTTGTACTTCACATTGATTTGATAAAAAAAAATGTTAATTTAAAACATCTAACCAACCTCTCACCCATGCTACTGTAAACAACACTAATGGAACTCATTTGTTTTGTTTTGTTTTTTTGGTTTTTTGAGACAGAGTTTCTCTGTGTAGCTTTGTACCTTTCCTGGAACTCGCTCTGTAGACCAGGCTGGCCTCAAACTCACAAAGATCCACCTGCCTCTGCCTCCCGAGTGCTGGGATTAAAGGCGTGAGCCACCACTGCCCGGCTTCATTTGGTCACAATGAGTTATAAAAGGTAAATACAATAGTCATGAAAGGAAGACCTAGCAAAGGAGAGAGAGGAGATTAGTATCAGTGAAAGAAGAAAGGAGATGGTAGCTCAAGGATGAATATTATCAATATGCATTATGTAAATGTAGGAAATGTCACAAGGCAACTCATTATTATGGGTAATTAAAATATGCTAATAGCAAACAGTAAAATCCAGCAAGGTCTTATGTGTTTTATTTATGTATGATAGCCTCTCTGTCTCACCTCTAGACTTAGAAACATCTGTCGCTCTCTGTTGAGAATTAGAGACAAAATAAGAAACAAAGGAGGGGAACTGTACATTAACATGCAAATATTTTAGCTATCGAGAAACTACTGCCTCAGAAGGATCATTCGACATGTACTCAGCGTATTCTAAAAGCACAGTCTTTAGAACCAGAGGGGAAAGATTTTATTTAAATTCAATTTGTCAAAGTACAAATACATTTGTGCAACTTAGGCTGTGATTTAAAAAGAATTAATAGGTAGGAGGAGTAGTACATTTTATAAGCATCTCTCTGAATTTTGATGGTTGCTTTGATATTCTACAATACAAAGTTCATTTAAGAGAAGATATTATAGAAATTCTAAAATGGAACATTTACTTGAAAAGTTAAGTCATAAACATGAGTTTTCAATATTTCACCATATTGTTTAATCATTAGGTAGAATAAATGAAAATACTGTTAAAAGCTAAAATACTACTCAAAGTCTTTTTATTTTTTACTTTCAAAAGTGTAGATTTGTAGTACATGTGTTCTTACCATTTACTACTAGGTAAACATGATTATGAAATTGAAAGAAAATCAGGTATTGATAGGTAAAGAGAAGTTATAGAATTGACTGTACGTATTAGACATTTTGGTGTTCCCAAGTGTTAACACTATGCATCATATTCTCAACTGTAATCTTTAGAATTGTTTAGATCAACTTTTAACTTAATGGAAGGTGTTTATAGAGAACACATTAAATGCTTGAGAAGAGAATTAATTTCTGTACAAGTGAGGCCCTCACATTCTGAAGCTCAGGCACAGTTTGTATCAATATGATATTCACTGTTACAGAATATAGATTGTATAGGCGACATTATGATATTTTACTGCAAATGAATCTACTAACACACCACAGCATGGAATAGAAAAATCTATACACATATTTTGGCAGATAGTTAGCTGAGTATAATAGCCTGTGAAAAGTTTGACATAGTGTGATTAGTATAACAAATTATATCAATGAATAGTCTATTTCATCTTTGACACAGAAAACCCCTTCTTCTTGGCACATGTGAGGTATTATTATCTAGGTGAGCTATTGTTTGATACCAGACTTGATGCTTCAAGGCTTCTGTCATTATTTTATAGTACCTTTAATAAGAAATGTTTTTACTTCTTAGATCCTTACATGAAAATTGTTAATGCATTCATCACCTTCAAATACTGCCCACTGCCAAATTTTTGTTAGGTACTTTAACATTATATGGTAATGAGGCTAAACATAACCTATTGGATTTCTCATTAGATTATGATCTGAGATAGCACATAACACTCAACACTAACAGGTAATCCACATTTTTCAGCCTTACGAATGTTAACAATTTCAACTATACATGAAAATGACAGAACAGAATTTGAATTTGTTATAAATTTCATAAAAGACCATATTTCTTCTTCATTCTTGAAATAAATCCATTTCATTACATTAGCCAATGAGAGTTTCAATGTAGCTTCACAACCACAACACATGCCCCAGCTCGTCCAATGTTGACAGGGACTTCCTAAAACACAAATAAAAAAAGAAAAAGAAAAGAAACACTGTCTTTAGCATAACTGAGAATGTTGACCTTCAGAGAGTCTTTACATGTTTGGGCCCAACTTTTGCCTGGTCCTAAAATAAGAAAACTGCAGCTCAGATCATTATAGACTGTAGAATGCTAATAGATCTCAGCTGAAAGTTCAGTTACTTTGTGATAACTTTTTACATTGGTGACAATCTTCTCAGGTTTTTTTCAACTGTGAACAGCTAATGGTACTACTACTCAAAGGTTTTGTGAGGATTAAATGAAATGATCGATCACAAGAATTTGGCATATATAATTATACTGCCATTCTCTGTTAGTGTTCTTTTATGCTTTGAGTAAACAAATGATGAGACAGTGATAGAGCCAAAGTCGGAACCTAGGACTCTTGGGTACTTGTCTACTAAGAAAAGATCTGGTCTGGCTGTACAGAGGAATAACGTGAAATTAATTCCAAAATTAAGCTTTAAAAACTCCTTAAATTCTGAAATATACCAATTTGAAGATTTTTACATGAATACCTCTTTCCATTCATCTTTCTGAGCATCATATGATTCAACAGTATTCAAATAAGTATGACCATCATATCCGCCAACCACATAGAGTTTGTCTCCAAGGGGGCATACAGCAACAGCATCGCGAGGAACACTCAAAGGTGCCACGGTTGACCACGAGTCACTTTTTGGATCATATCTAAAGAGATTTAGGAAGAAAATTGAGAGGCAAAATCCAGTAATGTTATAATGAAAATCAATAGGCATTAATAAAATGTGTTAGTGTGTAAAACACATAATTAGAAACATTGAAAAGCAATATCAAGTGTAGGTTTGCTATACAAGACAAAAGAATTTTCATCTAAGAACATGTACAGGACATAACTCTTTTTAGCCACTAGATGGCATGTAAAGCATAGAGAAAGAAGTATTTCCTTCCCTAGTACTATGCATTTCTTTAATCAACTCAATTCATATGTTATACCAATTCGGTATTAAAACTTTTTATGGAAAACTTTTCTATAATTTTGAAGTGTATGCTAAAACTATATAACATTGTATCTGAGAAGTGTGAAAGTTAAGCAAATTCATGTAAGTATACAGGAAATGCTCTCTAATCACATTGACCTATTTGTAAAAGCACATTTAAAGCTTTTTTCATATGTCACCTTTTACTAAGTATGTTAGAATTACAACCTTTAATCTAAAAATTTTCAATAGATATTCAAAATATCTCATTTTAACTTGTATCTGAATTGATATCAATTAAATAATATTTAAATACTATCAGAAAGCTAAAAATTATCAAGACAACCTCTATGTATCTTATATATTATTGAATGCCCTTACTGTGTCACCTTAAATTGTTATTATATGTTGAGACCTAGATCAAGAAAATCTACAGTTGATCCTCTATGTGTTGTATTTTCCAAGTAAAGTAGTTATATGTACAACGGGTGAGTGAGAACTTGCAGAGGGGTTTCCTTACATATTTACATAAAATCTCAATAATTTTCTATTCATTCACAATTAAATCTCAAAATATTAATATTATCAGGTTATTATCAAGTTAAGAAAATGTTGAATTGTTATGGTTTTCATTTATTTCTTCATTATTGGCATTCTTGAGGATTGAGTGAATCTAGGTTCTTAACATGGTTGACAAGTGGGCTGGTTAAGCCACTTAGCTATACCCCAAGCCCAGGAAATATGGAATTTTAAGAAGGAAATAAAATTATTGAGATTTTTTTGCAATCTGTAAAGACATGGAGTAGTAGTTATCAAGAAACATGCTGACTAGTTCATCATATTCAATTTAAAATAGCACCATTTATCTCCATTTCTCCATCTTTTCAGTCTATAGAGACAGATACATTATATATATTAATTATAATGGAAATTTCTAGTGATCTTGAAAACAAGAGGCTTAATCATGGGCTCATTGCTCATATAATAGAATAATTGGGAAAATTTCTTTGACTTCTTGAACTTAATTTTTTAATTAACATTATAGAAAAAAAATGAACACTGATGGTTTGGGAACCATCTAAGTTAAATGCTTCTGTATCAAATAATGGTTAAGAGAAATCCAGGATAATGGGCAAGTTGACTGTTTTTTCAACGCATAATAATGTTGTAAAAATAAAGCACTTTTTTTTTCTGTTGTGCTGGTTAGTTTTTGTCAATTTAACAAACTGGAATCACTGGAAAAATAGGACCCTCAATTAAGGAATTGTCTCCATCAGATTGGCCTGAAGGCATATCTGTGGGCATTTTTTTCTTGATTAATGACTAATGTGGGGTATTGCACAACAATGTTGGCAGTGTCATCCCAGGACAGATGCACCTGGGCTGTATAAGAAAACAAGCTTAGTGAGCCATGGGGAACAAGAACAGTTAGTGTTCCTCCATACTCTCTGCTTCACTTCTGCCTCCACATTCTCATCTATAAACTGAAATAAGTCCCTTGCTCCACTAAGTTAGGATTGGTCAGCAGAGAAGCAAAGCAACAAACTAGAAAACCCTACTTTCTTTACTGTAATGGCTTCAATCAAATGTGACGTGTGTGTGTGTGTGTGTGTGTGTGTGTGTGTGTGTGTGTGTGTGCATTAGCAAGGACATTTCAACAAAAATTTATGTCTACAAAGTACAAAATCTACCTGTTTCATTAATTTCATTAAGGGCATATTCCCTAAATCATCTGTGTCTTCTGAGATCCAACTGAAAAATTTATGATTTGATGATAAATTAACACTATTTTAACTGTTTTTGTACCCACACATGCTGTCGACTTTGAAAGAGAATACAGACAGATGATCTTTATTTTAAGCAACATACCATGCCATTTATCTGAATCAATGTTTTCAATTCAAAGAGCTTATGTTGTGGAATATTATTTTAAGATATGTTACATTCATTCATGCTGTGGAGTATTTGTTTAATGATGCAAAGTTGTGTTGCATTATTTATGTTGCATTTGTTTACCTCTGTAAAGCTGTATTATTTTCCTGCCTAAAACACAAGATTGGTCTGATAGAGAGCTGAATGGCCAAGAGCGAGGCAGGAGAGAGAAAAAGGAGAGGCTGGCAGGAAGAGAGAATAAGAGGATGAAGAAAAGGAGAAGAGGAGGATGCTCGGGGCCAGCCACTCAGCCACCCAGTCAGTCAACAGAATAAGAAGGAAAGAAAAACAGAAAAGAGAAAGGTAAAATCCCAGAGGCAAAACACATTTAAAGAAAAATGGGATAATTTAAGTTAGAAAAGCTGGCTGAAAATAAGACAAGCTAAGGCCAGGCATTCATAAGTAAGAATAAGTCTCCATGTATTTATTTAGGTGGTGGGTAGGCCCACAAAGAGCAAAGTGTAAAAACAATCATCTGCTGTGGGATGTTCTGTATGGCAAATGTGTTGCTGATTAGCCAATAAATAAAATACTGATTGGCCATTGGCTAGGCAGGAAGTGTAGGCGGGACAAGGAGGAGAATAAAGCTGGGAAGTGGAAGACTGAGTCAGAGAGACACTGCCAGCCGCCATCAGGACAAGGAAGATGTAGAGTACCGGTAAGCCACAAGCCACGTGGCAAGGTATAGATTAATAGAAATGGATTAATTTAAGCTGTAAGAACAGTTAGCAAGAAGCCTGCCACGGCCATACAGTTTGTAACCAAATAAGTCTCTGTGTTTACTTGGTTGGGTTTGAGCGGCTGTGGGGCTGGCAGGTGAGAGAGATTTGTCCTGACTGTGGGCCAGGCAGGAAAACTCTAGCTACAATCATCTACAAATTTAGCTTTGAGCAAGGAAATACTTATTGCAATAAGTAAGGTTGTTGTTCAGAACATTAATTTTATTTGGAAATTCTGCCTATAGTTTTGGTGGTTTTTTTTTGCATTTTGGAGACTGAATTGAATTTAGAAACAGCAAACTTAATTTGATTTGAATTTCATGAGTTGATTGATACCTTTTCATAAAATGTCCTTACTCTTTTAGCTCTTTTGTGTCACTACTTTATAATAACTAAACAAATATATTTCATAAAGTTTGATACTAAATTTTAAGGGCTTTTTACAAAATACTTTGTGTTTAACCATAGGTGTAGAATGTTACAAAGAACAAATCTATTTAAAAGTCTAACATATCAGATCACATTTTGGTAGTTTCTAATTTTTCTTATTAAAGAAAAGTCCAGATAAGTACATGTATAAGACTTACCTTTCTACACAGTCAGAAAGCCTGGAGCAATGGTTAGGAGCAGGGGCATCGTGTCCCCCTACAACATACAAGTATCCATTGTGTGTTGCTACACCTACACCTCCACGTCTTTTGGACATCGGAGCACACAGACTCCACTTGTTAGTGTGCGGGTCAAAGTACTCCATTGACTTGAGGCAGGAACTTCCATCACGCCCACCAATAGCATACAGTCTAGAAAAATAGAGACATTTAAATATATATATATGTATATATATATATGTATATATATATACATATATATGTGTGTGTGTGTATGTGTGTGTTCACATATTCATACAAAATTCATTTATAGAAATGAAAATGAAGGCATTTCTATTTTCTCACGCTTCATAATGTATATTCTAATCCATCACTATTTGCAACAGAAAGGCTAGTATGGTGGTACTGTGTTCCCCAAAATATTGTGCACCCTAATAAACTTATCTGGGGTCAGAGACAGAACAGCCACAAGATACAAAGGCTAGAAAATGGTGGCACTCACACCTTTAATCCTAGCACTCCCGAGGTAGAAATCCCTCTGGATCTCTGTGAATTCAAGGCCACATTGGAAATGGCCAGGCATGGTGACACACGCCTTTAATCCCAGAAAGCAAGCCTTTAATCCCAGGGAGTGGTGGTAGAAAGCAGAAAGGTATATAAGGCATGAGGACCAGAAACTCGAAGCATTTAGCTGCTGAAGCTTTCAGGCTTCTAGCAGCAGTTCAGCTGAGAGCCATTGGAATGAGGACACAGAAGCTTCCAGTCTGAGGAAACAAGATCAGCTGAGTAGTTGGTCAGGTGAGATTTGCTGTGGCTTGTTCTAGTTCTCTGACCTTCCAGTGTTCACCCCAATAACTGGCCTCAGGTTTGATCTTATTAATAAGAACTTTTAAGATTCATGCTATAGGCTCGGTTTATGAATGGGTATTTATATATGGCACTTGGTAAAGCTTAGTCTATTCCAAACATTCCTCTTTGATTTTTGTTAAAGTAAATTTAACTTAACACTAAAGGTCTGGAAAATAATTATGGGCAGAAAGCCAGAAGGTATACAATGTTTTATTTTTGTATATGGTCCCAACAATCAATTTCAATGAAGTTGCAGCTATAGAAGTTCCAACTGCTTCACTTTACACTTTCTGTCATGTATAAACTACTTAGTATGAAATATTTTTCCTGAAAGATATTCATATAAACATACTAAAGAAATAGAATAGAATTGAGAAGGTGGACTATTTTTAGGAAGAAAATGTAGCTATTAAAGTTTCCTTAGTGACTTATAACTCTCAATTATTTTAATATATATTTTAACTTACATTTTATACTATAATAATAAAGATGATAAACATTTATTAAACCATATGCATGTAACTTTCTTTCACACTGAATTTTAAACAACAGAAACTCAGTAAAACTAAATGAAATAAATTCAAGTTGTTGATTTGAGTCTGGTATAATGTATAGAGGTGATTATGGAACTGAATCACTTGATATCACCAGGTTAGATTAGTCAGTTTAGGATTATGTGAAACTTCAAAATATTATGGATAGGGACCTATTTCTGTTTTAAATATTTCCTATTTCTTTTTGTGTTGAGTTCTAAAATATATCTGTGCTGGTTTTCTACTGAGCTTGTTTACATGTTTTACGCATAGTAGTACAGAATTACATAGATCTTCTTGACACTGGTTACTCTATTGTCTGAAATTCCTATCATGTAAGCTATCCTATATGCTACCTTGAGAGGTTCCATGTCTATGAAAACAATCAACCATGTAAGTAGCATTATACAGATTAAGCAGGTTATATTTAGTTATATATATATATATATATATATATATATATATATATATATGTACATATATGAATGTGAAAATAATGAATGAAAAAGAGGCCATAAATTTGAAAGAAAGAAATGAATATTATCTGAGACAGTTTAGTGGGAGGAAAGGGAAGGGAGAAATGATGTAATTATAATATATTCTTAATGATAGAAGAAAAAAATTAAAAACTAAAGAAAACCATTAAAATTAATTGGCACTAATTCAATGCTTGGAAACATCATTAGAGATTATTAGCTTGCTTTCACAAGATCAGGAAAAAGTAAATCTTTAGGATGGGCAAAACCAGATGGAATTTAATACTTATGAACCTTAAACTCTCAGAGGAGAGATTGCTAAACAAAAAAGTTACTGTGTTCATAAACATGGGCAGACAAATGATTTTATATATTTAGGGTAAATAGAAATGCAAAATGTGCCATTCATTTAGGGTAAATTGGAAATGTTTATCTTCAATAGTGTTCTCAAATTCATATGTATATACTTTTCTTCATTAAAATCTCATTACAATACAGAGTCTAAGTATTTTTAGACAAGGCTGAGATGAAATATTTGTCCCAAAGAATGCTCATATTTCTGGTTCCAGGACCAAATTTTGAGCAGAAAAAGTCTATAAAATATTTAATGAAGCATTTATTGTAGACAATTATTTTCCATCATAATGAATGGAAGTTTCCACTAAATGACTTTTATAATCACTAATAAGGATGTTCTGATAGTGTAGAATGTCTATTGATTGATGATCATAATACTGAAACTCTATACTGCATGGTCTGGTAGCAAAGAGTTTTTATGTTTAAGCTTACTTGTTGTTTAATGCAACAACTCCAACTGTACTTCTAGGAGTTGACATGCTGGCCACGTAATTCCACTGACGTCCATCAGGATCCCATCTTTCTACAGTATTTAGATAACTCCATCCATCATGACCTCCAACAGCATACATTGGTCCTTCAAGTGTGGCTACACCTAAAGGATAACATAGTATGAGGGATCACCTATGCATGCCTTATGCAATACATGTATTTTCACTTTAGAAGCAACTAACTGCTTTAAAAACTGTATTTTGTATCTGAAATAGGTTTCTGCCCATGTGAATAATCAATTGATTCTCATATGAGGCTAAATAGGGTCTTATTATCATAGAAAAACTTCCACTGATCACTATATATCATGGAAAACTATCATTCTTGTATAACTAAAAATCAACTGAAGCAGAGAGCATAATACTAGGAAAGCAATTAAAATGGAGACTAACATTTTTCTGGCATAATTTCAGCACTTTTTAAAAATGAAATCACATACAGGATAGGATGCTTAACATAAGATGAACTACTACTTTTAGGCTTAATGTGGAATGTTTTTTTCAATTCTTATTTGAATACAGGGTTAAAATTATTTCCTTGAGATAATTCACTAGGCCTTCATTTTTGAAGTTTAGCTGGATGTTTTTGTTAGAAATTATAAATGATCTCACTCTGTCCCTCAGGACTCTTAGAATTGGCCTCTTTTTTCACTTACATCTTAATCAGACTCTCATTGTGTTTTGTACAAACATTTCACATATGTGATTACTAACATTTGTTAGATTGTATTTTTAAAAGCTTGCTTTTATTTCTCTGCAGGACATGCACATGGGTAAGTATTACATAACAGATAATAACTACATTGTTTATGATTTAGCAGAAACAACTTATCAAAGAAATGGTGAGAAAATTCCAGTCCAGGAGCTGACACTTAGTAGCCATATGAAAGTCTATTGTGCTAATTAGAGAAATAACTCAGTGGTTAAAAGTAGGTCCTGATCTTGCCAAGGACAGGATGAGTTAAGTTCTGGCACTCATGTTTGGCAGTTCACAATTGTCTGTAACTCCAGCTCCAAGAGATCTGACACCTTCTTCTGATCTCGAAGGCACTATTTTCATGTTCATAAACCTACACATAAACACACTTGCCTACAAATAATTTTAAAAATTAACTTTAAAAGCATATCATGTAAACAAAATGTCAAATACTCTATTTTTCAAGTACCATAATATTTAAAGCACATGGAACATAGTATAAAGAACGTACCTTGACAAATACCCAGGAGAACTAAAGTTCCACAAAATTCTACACAACCTTACTCAGTCTTAAGCTGCTTAGAAACCTCTGACTTAATTATACTTTAGAGCTCTGTGCTAATCATAAATATATTTATCCCGGACCTGAATCCAAAATCTTTTAGTGAATGCAAATTTGGTTGTTGTGGTAGAGGCATAATTTTCTAACTAGAACTTATAATACTTTACCATTGTCAAAACTTTTACACTCTCAACTGAGCTTAGAGAAAGTGTTCTCTTGCCTTTTATATTCTCCATAAAATATCCTTTCTGAAAAAATTATCTTCTCTGAAATGGAACCCTTTCAAAAGTTGGTGGAAGGGACATAGAATTAAAATATACCATTATGTTACAGTTGAAAATTTCCATGGGCTCTTCACGTTTGCTAACCTTCACAGAACTTTTAAGCCAATGTAATAATTCATGGAATAAGTCCTAGAAAAGTGCTGCTATATTTAATTTGAAAAGCTTTCCTGTATATTTTTGAGAAATTATATAACATTAAATATTTTACCTAGTCCATGCCTATGTGTCGACATAGGAGGCATCACAACCCAGGTTTTGGTAACTGGATTAAAACATTCCACAGTATTCAAAGTTTTTAAACCATCTCTTCCTCCCACGACGTAAAGTTTATTATCAACAACTGCAACTCCAAACTGAAGTCTACGACCACTCATAGTGCCAATATGGATCCAACTGTTGGTTCTGAGGTCATACTTCTCAATTGTAGTAGTACCTGTTAAAGATGTAATTAGCAATGATAAAATCATGTTAAAATTCTAAGTTGGGTTATTTCACATTATGTGTTTTAATTGACAGCATAGCACCAGGAAAGAGAGCTCAAATTAAGTTAACTAGCTCAGATGACAGTACTAACTGAAGAATAAGGTAATGAGTGATAACTCCACCACTTTTGAATTAAACTGGAATACTGAGCAGAAAATAGTATAATATATGTGGCTTATGTCATCAAAGTATGATTTTGGTGATAATATTAAATATAACATGAAATATAATTGTGGCTATATTACTAGTCATACCAATACAGGTCTTGAATATTGTATATATAATGAAAAAGCCCATAGCTTGGATTCTGTTACTGGATATTTATGTAAAGTGTTGGTTCAATTAATATTCACTCCAATCTATAGTTCACTGAATCCAGTGAATTGAAGTTTTAATTGTGATAATCATTCTTTATTTGTATTTTTCTACAATTTAAGAATTTCTTTGTTCTATGTATATAGATGTGTGTGTGTTTAAAATTATTTAAAACGAAGTAAATATTAGATGGATGATTAAATAATCAGGAATTAAAATTCCTTTCATGTAGGTTTTTGGCATTGTTTCTGAAACTTTTCCATGGTGGTTATGTGATAAATTGCAGCTAAAGTTACAGAATTCTGAAGAATTACCTCATTAATGAAAGTTTTAATTTAAACTTCTGAAATACCAATTTAGTGACATAGTCAAATCTCATCAGTGCAATAGTAAATTCTAACTATTATTGTAATGAATTTTTCAATTCTGTAAACAATGCATTTTGTCATTCACTAAAAGTTGTTATTGAGTGTTTCCAGTTAAAGCTGGGTTTTCACAATGGCTAGGCTTCTAATGAAAAAATGCAAGTTGATTGAATTAGTATTCACTCCTACAGTTTATCACAGGGATAAGCAAAACATTTCCCATGTATTCTTACCTGGTAGATTTGTGGAAAAATACTTCATTGAAACAAAGTTAACAATGAAAATAAAGTTAACATCTGCAGTGCTGTCATTGATAGCTGTAAGGCTAATGTCTGGGGCATATAAAGGCAAAATAGGCAGAACAAATATTGTATCTATAGCTAATTTATCTTGATTTGGGTCATCTTTTCTGCACTATAAATATTTAGATGACACTGTTAAAAATGAAATACATACAAATTCCTATATGATTTCAAATCCAGTTTTTTGTGAATGTTATTATGTTTCTGTTTAATTATTACAATTTTCACAAATTTTTCTTTTCATTCTTTTTGATTTGTTTTATTATTGTTTTAATCAGTGAAAATTATAGTCAATTTAGATTAGAATTAAAAATTAAGTTATGCTAATTATTAAGAAAATATAGAGAACAATGGAAAGGTAAATAGGTTAAGAAATTACACAAGGCTACATTAGTTAGCTATCACAAAAATATTGAGTTTGAAATATTTAGATATCTGTTTTATGCCAGATCAGTTTTCCAGGACATTAGTCTAGCTACAGAAGGTAAGGGTTTTTTTTAACTTCTTTATTACAATCACAAAAGTTTTGACTAGTGGTTCTTTCATGACATATTGTAGTCATTAAAGTTAGCATTAGACATTTGTGTAATATCTGTATTTAACTGAAGTTCTGTATCTATTATATGATACAGAACCAAAACTAAATAACAGAGTACTATATTCCTAGACATTAATAGGTGAAATTTCAAAAGGCATCTTTAAGGTAACTGAAACAATATACTATAAGGAAAGGCATATATAGCACTGTGAAAAAATATACCGATAAATGCTTTTTTAAATATAATACTGATTTATATAAGCAGATATTACCCTTTACATGTTTTTGTGCTTACTACTTAGATTTTGTATCTAATTCTTTACTGCTTTATTGTTGATCTTAAGTGCTCACTCTGGTTTTTCAAGAACCTGAAACCACAAAGTATAGGGAGGGTTTTGCTGCTATCCATTCTAGAATAGGGAAAATAGAGATAGAAGAACATGACTTTTAGTAAGAATTCATTCAATAGAATTTCAAGATTATGTAATCTTATATTGCCCCAAGTAGAAGTAATAGAAACTCTCTTCCAGTAATATGGTCAGACATGAAGTGTTTTCAAAAAGGTACTTGAAACTACTAGCTCTTATTATTTTCCTAATAGTTGGCAACTTCCAATAGAGCTTTATACGGTGTCTCTATATACAAAGAACTCAGAGACCCTCAAAATGAAAGGCTTACTTGCCTTCCAAACAAAACTGTGGTAATAGAGTTCAGATATAAAAATTTTATATTTTGCTTATCTTTAGAATCAGACATCAAACTGTATATACTTATAATCATTTTATTGTTTAAAAAATCCCTTCATTTAAGGATAACATAGACAAGAAATGCTTGAAAATGACAAAATAGAAGCAAATGTAACAAACACACACATATAATGGTTTCTCTACTGTACCAGAGAAGTGTCTCAGTGGGTCAAAGTGCCAGCAGCTAAATCTGATGGTTTGCATCTGATCTCAAGGAGACAACTGATGCCTGTAAATTGTCTCCACATGCACACGGTGACACACATGTGCTCACACATATAATTAATAAATAAATTAATAAATAAAATGAACAAAAGTCTCAACACTTAAAAATGATTCTATATTGCAGATTGTGTCTTTAAAGATAACACAAACTAGAACCAGAATTTATAGCTCAAAGATACAGCATTAGTCTAGCATGTGTAAAGCCCTGGACTGATTCCCAGAACAGAAAGAAAAAAATCACAACGAATGATAATTGCATTCATGTTTTGCACTTAGAACATTTAGCTTTTATTTTAAGTACCAAGAAGATGTTAATGTTATTCTATTCAATGCTCTAAAGTCAAGTTTAGTTGCTCATGTCCATAATACCAAAACTCAGGAGGCTGATTCAGGAGGGTTGTCATTACCATTTAGGTCAGCCTAAGCTACAGAAGCAAAAGTATACCAAAATGTGAAAAACAAGACAATAAAATACCAAACTGTCAAACCTGAAATTAATTATGGTATCCGATAAGATTTGTTATTTTCTGAAGAACAGTAGTTATATGAAGTAGTTTCAAAATTTTGGAAATAATCCCATCTACAATCTCATTTTCAGAAGTGTTAAATTTGATATATATTTTCTAGAGTTTATATACTGAAATTTAGTGCAAAATATGGCAATATTTAGAGGTGTTTGTATTAGAAGAACTGATAAGATGAGGAATAATTACTCTCACAAATGGATTAATTCTGCTATCACAATACTCAGTTATTATGAAACCAGACTATTTCCAAGCAAAAATCAGACAGGAGATGAGAAATGATAATAGAGGGAGTGAATAGTAATAAAAAATTATATGTTATATGTACATATATGAAAATGTAATAATGATACTACTGTATTCTACAATCAATGAACACCAATAAAAATCAAAGATGCACCTTTATATGTTCTTTACTATTTTCACTTTCTTTCTTTTCTGTCCTTCCAACTCATATATTTTTTATTATTTTGAATTTCTGAGCCTCAGATACTCTGTTATAGTAACAGAAAATTCACTAAGTGTAAAAGCTTTGTAATTAACTGACATATTTC
Source organism: Peromyscus californicus insignis (assembly GCF_007827085.1). NCBI lineage: Eukaryota > Metazoa > Chordata > Mammalia > Rodentia > Cricetidae > Peromyscus > Peromyscus californicus. The sequence continues at coordinate 69,364,390 of NW_026294391.1, read as the reverse complement.
TTATGTTCTCTTCCAATTTCCAATGGAAATAATGGATTGTTCCTAGGATAAACCTTCAAGTTATAGGTTGTTTTGTCAAATCTATCAAAAATAAATTTCACTGGGCTGTGATGGTGCACGCCTTTAATCCCAGCACTCAGGAGGTAGAGCCATGTGCATCTCTGTGAGTTCGAGGCCAGCCTGTTCTACAGAGCAGGGTCCAGGACAGACACCAAAACTACACAGAGAAACCCTGTCTCAAAAAACCAAATAAATAAATAAATAAATAAATTTCCGTTTATGATTTATCAGTATGCTTACTTTCTTCACAATAAACTTTAGCTATAAAATCTTTGCTTCAGTTTGGAGAGATGATTCACCTGGCAAGAGCAACAACTTCCCTTTCATAGGATACAGGTTCTATTTCCAACACCCACTTGATGGCTCAAAACCACCTGTAACTCCATTCCTAGGGATCTGGTATCTATCTCTTCTAGTCTTCTTGAGACTCTACTTGTGGGTACCAAACATGCATATGATTCACAGACATGTATGAAAACAAAACACCCTTGCATTTAAAATAAAATAATAAAAATAAATCCTTGCTTTGTTATTCTATCCAAAAGCAGCATAAGAAGGAAAAAAAACACATGCAAATAGCGAAGCCATAGGCAAAAAAATGTTAAGAAGGGGAAGGATAATGGCTTTAGAAACTGCTTCTTTAATTTCATGGAATTCTTATTTATATAAAATTAAGCTTTTATTGCAAATTTGAATTGATGGTCTTACTGTCAGCACTTCAGTATTTTTGTTTGTTTGTTTTGATTTTCTTATTTTATATTTTAATTTAATTTTATATATCAGCCACGAATTCCCCTGTCCTCCCTCCTCCCGGACCCCCCTGCCCTTCCCCCAACCCATCCCCCATTCCCATCTCCTCCAGGGCAAGGATTCCCCTGGGGATTCATCTCAGCCTGGTAGATTCAGTTGAGGCAGGTCCAGTCCCCTCCTTCCTTCACCCAGGCTGAGCAAAGTGTCCTTGCATAGGTCTCAGGTTCCAAACAGCCAGCTCATGCACTAAGGACAGGTCCTGGTCCCACTGCCTGGGGGCCTCCCAAACAGTTCAAGATAATCAACTGTCTCACTTATCCAGAGGGCCTGAGGAGCCCCCAACTGGATCAGTATATTTTATAACTAGTCTTTAAGCATGTAGCTGAATTGAGAGCAATAGCTGGATAGCACTATTACATTTGTGCAAAAATACATTTGGATGTATTTATCTGTTTCAAAAATAGATAGACATACAGATAGATATATAGATAGATGGATGGATGGATGGGCGGGCAGGCAGGCAGACAGACAGATGGACTGATAGGTAGGTAGATAGATAAATTTTCCCTGAAAAGATTTGACAGGAAAAACTGAATGTTCAAAACTAGAATTGTGTTCATAAAGTAAAATCCCCATTAAGAATTTAGCCAGTAGTAATTAATGGAGTACAGTCCATAAGATGAGAAGGAAAATGAAGTCACAGAATCACATGAACTACCCTAATTATGAAAATCAGCTTCAGATACACTTACTTAACAAGGATTTACTAGCATCCTTATAACGTGGGCTGTTAGAAATAGCTCTTCTTTTTTCAAATGGAGATATTTTCCCAATCAATTAATGTGTTGCTTTTACCTTTAGCAGCATCCATACCTCCCACAGCATAAAGTGCCCCCACAGTTGACTTTCTAGGTTTTGTACGAGGGCTTTGCAACATAGATCTTCTCTCAGGCAAGAGATGATACTTCATAGCTTCCATTAGTAGCTTCTGACACTCCAGATCATCAGTAAACATCGAACTGTTTTCCAGATCTGCAAGTAACTGGAAAGTAATGATGCACAGCACATATATAAGGAGTCCAAAATCAGAAAGAGCATGGTTTATTTCTATAACATGAAAGAGTAAGTATGGGGAAAGACATAAAAAGAATTGTCAAAAGTAATCAAATAGACTAGCTATAGCCACACAAAGTTGGATATCTTCATCTACTGCTTGTAGCTAATGCAAGCAGTACATATTTTTGTATATTTGAGCTATCACAGATGTCATGAAAACAGGATCTGTTAAAATATTATTCCCTGTATTTGTACTGTATCTTTATCGTTACATCACAGCATTATTCTGAAAGTGTATGCTTTTTAAGGTGAAATAATGTACATATGTGAGTAATTACGAGTCAAGACCAGCAAAAGTGGGTGATAGATATTGTCATTACCTGATACAATATAGGATCCTAAATAACAATGATAAAATATAGGTAAAATATTGCTCCCAAGATTAACTGGGGAAAATTCAAAGACATATTTCAGAATGGTGACATCTATTATACTCTATTCATTTCTTTGAAGTTTTAGATCCACAGTGGTATAGTATATCAAAAAAAATAGCAAACACGTTTGCTGGAGTAAAATTGTTAATCTCAACCCATAAGATTTCTATGACATTTACTTCTTTTCTGGTTAACTTTAGTTTTCTTTTATTTCAAGTTGTATCTCTCTGGTGAATCACTATTTTGATTTGCCTGATAAAACTGTAGGCATTTCTTTAACGTGGTATTTGAAGTAAGTTTGAAGACTAAGCTACACAACTTTCCTCTAAAAAACACTTTATAGATTTATAATCTTCATATATTCTATTTCCATAGGGTTTGTTTAGAATTTATTAACTTGTCTTAGAAAGCCTACATGCCCATATCATTGCCTATTACTAACAGTATCAGGAAGTTTTCACATAAAACATATTTTAGGAATAAAGCATTATTAAAATTGAGAGAACAAGAGTTGTATGATTAGGCATGACACATCCCTTCATTCTAATACAGAAAAGTGTAAACTAATACCTGCTGAGAAATACCAAATCTACATAAAGAACTGTAAATTTAAGAGATTCAGATACAGAAGTGTTTCTCAGGATTTTCTATGCCTAAAAATATCTGATACACATATTAAGAGATATATTATTAAGTCTGATTATAGACAGTGATTTGGCTGGTCAGAGTAGGGCCTAAGAACATAGATTCTAAAAAGGTCATAGACAATATCTTGTTGCTGCTCTGAGGACATTTCATACATCATTGAATTACAGAATCTAATAAGTTGTCTAGAAACTCATGTTCACACAAAAATAAATTTTCTACAAATTCTGAATTTCAGCTATCTGGTCTTTATTTAGTATCTTGAGAACAACATTATATGTATATACATATATACATATATATGCATATATATTTAAGTAGTTATCTTTTAGGTATTACTATTGTGTATTCTTTTGTATAAACAATATACTCAAGAATGCAGTTGATATTATGTCATTGAATATATATATATATATATATATATATATATATATATATATATATATATATACTCAAACAACATATGAAGTTTCATAGTTTAATTAACAAAAGAGCTTATTAGGAACTATATGATAGCAAAAGCAGTTCTAAGAGGATATTAATGCTTTCATTAAAAAAAAATACAATTTAACAATGCATTTTAATACCATAACAATATTAATAACAAACTATACTCAAAGTCAATAGACAGGAAGAAATAACAAATGTTATTGCAGAAAATAATGGAATGGAGAATAGAAGAACATTACAAAGAATCAATGAAATAAACAAAGATAAGGGCCAAATTTACCAAGATGATAGCTGAAAAAAGAAACACTAAAATAGAGGCAAATTCATTCCAAAGAATCATTAGTGAATACTTTCAAAATTTTTATTTCAAAGCCTCTGGAAAATCTATGATAAAGGGTAAATTCATAAGCAGCTACATCCTACTAAAATTAAATTCAGAGGTTATAAAAGTGTTAATAATAGTATAAAATAGTGAGACAAAAGATTCAGGCTTTATCAAAGTATCCCAACAAAGAAAAGGAAAATACTGGACAGATTCATTGATGAATTCTACCAGATATTTAAAGAAGAATTAACATAAATGTGTCTTAGACCATTCAATAAAGGAGAAAGAGATAGAATTGTATAAAAACTTTACTAAAAGAAGCTATGATTATCTTGAACCTTTGTGTGTATGAGAAGGACACACACAAAAAATAGAAAATTTTAGACCAATTTCCCTAGTAAAATTAGACACAAAATATATCAAAAAATATTTGTGAATGGAATTGAATAATATATGAAAAATGTCATACAATATTATCAAATATGCTTCACTTGTGGTATGTGAAGAAGCTACAACAAATGTATATCAACAAATGTAAAACTGTAAATTAATAGACTCAGGTAAAGAAAACACAAGATGATTTTAATAAATGTAAAACAATATCAACAACAAGAAAAGCCTTCAGTGAATTTCAACATACCTTCAGGATAAAAAGCTCTGAAGAAACTGTTACTAGAAGAAACACACCTCAATATAATAAAGAGTATATAAGGGAAATTCATATCCTGCTTAAGGTATCATGATATTCAATCTCATATAGTACAATAGTTCCATTTTAACAAAATAAGCATGGCATTGTCACAAAAACTTGTGCATGTAAACACACACACACTCACACATATACATATAGATCAATGAAACAGGCAGAAGACTGAAAGAAACTGCATTACTTGGGCAGTTATTAAAAGGTAAGAAACTGAAAGAATTTCCCTTTAAATCACAGAGTATACAAGAGTGGCCACTCTTTCTATTCAATAGAATTGTTTGAATAATAATAATAATTCAATTCTTATTCAATAAATTGAATTATTAGCTAAATCTATGAGGGAAAATATAATAGTGAATCAAATAGGAAAAGAAGAACTTAAATTATTTGGATACATACTTACGATTATATATGTAAAAGGCTCTAAGGAGCTGACTACAAGAGTCTTAGATGGGCTAAACACTTTCAGAAAAGTAACAAGATACAAACTTGATATATAAAAATTAGTAGATTTTTTTAATGCCAGTGAAAATTGTGTTTAGGAAAACATTCCATTCATAATAGCAGCAAAAAGTAAAATACCTAAGAATAAACCTATTTAAGGAGGCCAAAGTGTTCTACCAGGAAAACTCTAAAGGACTGAAGAAGGTCATGGATACTATAAGAAAGGTTACATTAATGAAAGCAGTGTATAGATTCACAGCCATCCCAAACAAAATGACAATAGCGTTCTTCATGCAAATGGACACACACACACACACACACACACACACACACACACACACACGAGGCAGGGGCACAGAGAGATAGAGTAGTGGAACAACATAGAGAACTTAGAAATAAACTATACTCCTACAGCCTAACTTTTGATAAAAAACTATCCGTATCAAAGATTTTCTCTTTAGCACATGGAGGGAGGAAAATCAGATATCCACATGCTTAAGAGTAAGTATAAGTTTCTACCTCTTTTTTTTTTTGGTGGTTTTTCGAGACAGGGTTTCTCTGTAGTATTGCGCCTTTCCTGGAACTCACTTTGTAGACCAGGCTGGCCTCGAACTCACAGAGATCCTCCTGCCTCTGCCTCCCGAGTGCTGGGATTAAAGGCGTGCGCCACCACCACCTGGCAAGTTTCTACCTCTTACACTGCACCTATCGATTCTAAACGGATCACGGAACAGGATGAGGATTGCATAAAATAAATAAAAAGCTTCACAGAAAACAAGTGTAACAGACCTCTACAGAATGCAAGAAATTTCTATACATTTAACAAGGGCTAATATCTAGAATCCACAAAACACTCTGAACTTTAAATACCAATACACAATTTATCCAATAAATAAAAGGACAAATGAATTGAACAGAGCAGATAATCCTCAAACTAAAAAACACAAATGGTCACTCAACAAACAAATACAAGTTTCAACATCCTTAGCTATCAGGAAAACACAAAATAACACCACACTGACATTTCGTCTCACACCAGTCCAAATGGGCATCATCAATATATACCTGTAAGAATTTTTTTTTTTAAGATTTAAAGTTCAAAATTTAAAAACTCTAATAAGTAACATATTTGGCTGATGTAAACACAAAGAAACCCTTGTACATTGATGTTGCAAAAGTAATCTGGTAAAAGGAAATTAGTATGAAGTTTTCTCAAAAATCTAGAATAGAGCTACTATATAGTCTAGCTACATTATCCCAGAAATATATCCAAAGAAATCTAATTCAACATTCTATGTAGAGTTACCTACTCACCCATGATTAATGCAACACTATTCACAGAATCTAAGATATGGAATAAACCTAAATGCCCACCAACAGATGACTGGATGAAAGAAAATGGTGTTTCATTTAGCCATAAAGAGGCACTAGACAATACAATTTACAAGATAATGGAGGGAACTGAGGACCATTCTCAGCAAAATAAGCTAGTCACAAAGAGAAATATCACCTTTTCCACTCATGTACAAAATCTATTTTTAGTTATAAGTGTGTGTACTCAAGGGTGTGTCCCTTATACTTTCATGCGATGTTTATTTGTGGGGGAATAAAAGAAAGGCAAAAAGGGGACATGGGAGGTGACAGTAATCTGAATATCAACAAACTATAATTGATGCATATGAAATGTCATTAGGAGAGCCTTAATTGCATTGTATGCAAATTAAAACACTAAAAATAATGTCAGCAACTATTCTTCACTCCATTAGAATGTGAGTAACAACCACCTTAGAAAACAAATTTGGGTTATTGCTTGGCTTTATAATAATGTTTTATATAAACACATACAAATAAGTAACAACTGAAAATAAAGAGAAAAATTATCAATACAGTAACATTTTTTCAATATTAAAATTTAATTGAGGAATATGTTATAAAATGTATGAATTTTATATTAATTTTACAAGACTTCTTTTCTTTCCAAAGTAAATGATTTGGGGCACTTTAGCCAGATCCAATAAATATGAAATTCATATGAGCAATGTGTTTTTCCATATTGTACAAACCATATTTACTATAGATCAGTTTGCAATTGATAAATGGTTGTTAATGCAAATGTTGCAATTATACAACGGGCCTGCACTGCTTTTCAGTGAAAATTCATGTTAAAATTGAACAACATATGAGCCAATCCTAGGTCTTAACTAAGGACATTTATTTTTAGAATCATCTTTGCTACAATCCTTTAGTTCAGTATACATAATGAGAATACCATTATAATGAGTGCATCTGAAAAGACAGGAGCTTGCTTTCAATTACAGCAGATAATTGTCCATGTTTGTAGGTATTATCCTGTATCTGACTCCTCCTAAAGCCCCTTACACAAAGCTGCTATCTTGATTATTACCACTTTGCTTAGAAGGTGAGTGGAAACAGAAAAGGATCCCCAGTCATTTTCTTTGCTTGTTATAATGCTATTTGGCAAGGGAGGAAACTGAAACTGATGGATATTACAATGTTCAGGATCATCTATAGGTTACTCTTTTAAGCTGCATTTCCTTTGCTCCATTATAATATTTTTAACTGAAGAGTATGTTGTTCTATGAAGTGAATTCTATATACACCATTACTATATATTCTCTGAAAAAAATGGATGGATAATGACTGGTCTGCTGCCTAGCAGTAATTTAGAAATCTAATTTACATTACCTTAATAAAGTTCCATACCTGTGGCGAAAGTAATGGCAGTCTGATATAAGAAAGCAGCTTCGCCAGATCTCGTTGCCTAGTCTGAGCATCATGACCTACCCACTGCATAAGAGCATGGAAAATTGTTTCTTCGTCAGGCACATTAATGTCATCACTACACAGAAGTTTTGAAATTTCATTAGCTGGAAGCAGAAGGAATTCTTGGTTCTTTACTACATCAATGAAATGTTCCTACAAAAGAAACAACATCTTCTGATATAGTAGTTGAGAATTTGCTTAATAAAAATAAGAATACACAGTTTTTTATTTTGTTAACCTCCACAAAGATTAGAAAACATATTTTAATGTATTTTATTTCATGTTTCCATGTTTGCAATTGCCATATATTTCATCTGGTATCAAAGTACAAGCAGTTATATTTCAATTTTTCATCAAAGCACCACCATAATTTCTAGTTCTTAAATAAATATTATTAGAACAGGTTATTTCAAATATTTACACAGTTGAATATCTCAAGCTTTAAGTATGATAAACTATTATACTCTTAAAACAGAATTAAGCATTTAGTTTGTAATTTGAGTTGCATACAAAGTAGATATTCTGTGGGAATCTTAAAACAGAGTTTAAATAATTGGCAGCTTTGATTAAATCAAATCATTACATCACCTCTACTCCTAGTTTAGTCATTAGCGAAAGGAGACTAAGTAGCAAAATGGCCCATAAAGCAAAAAATTAAAATAAAAAAGGCTGCTAATTCCATAATGAAAGGCTGATGCCAGGAATTCACAAAAGGGTATGCCTATTTAGACAATGAACACTTTTGTGATTAAAGCAATCAGTTGAGACAAAATTGATGTTCTTCCTGTAGCAAACCACTATGGCTAACATTCCTCCCATTTATAGCAAATCATTGCTATGCTGTTTCACACATTAATAAATAATTATGCAAGTGTTAACTAATCACTATGGGATCTTATGAGGACATGGAGTTACTGTAATGAGAAGCATTTGAACTCCTATATAATGAGCTGAAAACTCTGAACTCAAGCATTAACATCTGAAATCATGTTTACTATATTTTGCTTAATTATACAACTATATTTTCTAGGTGATAAAGCATTTATAGAAATGTTAAGAAAAAATGAAACACTATAAAAATTAAATGTATGTTTAACTGTCACCGTTATCAGGTGTTAATTCTGAAACTGTATTTATTCCTCAAATAAAAATCGGAAACCAGAGACAGAAGATTTCAGTGTGCCAAACCTACTCAATGCCAAAATGGATCATAGAGAAGTTTATTTAAAATGCCTCTATGGAGAGTTTAAGCAATGATAAGAAATTGTTGATATGATATGTAATATAAAAATATATATTATAATTTGTGATCCAATTGATATCACTTCAGAGTTGTTGCTTCATAAGAATATTGAAAACTGATGAGCAATGTAGATTAGTTTAAATAAAAGTATATGTATTATGTTCAAATATCTGTGCATGCCATTGTGGAAATTCGTACTGTAGACAAGAAATCTTTTTAAATTGTTTTATATTAAACCTAATGCTCTTTTCTTTATGCAACCTCTCCCAAAATTTTCTTTTATGTTTTTGGTTAACCATTAGGATCTGCACTTAATTTCATATAAGTTTTATAAAATAAATGTACTGTTTATTCTATTCTGAGTATTTATATGACTGAGATAGACTCTTTTATGTGTCCGCTTGTGGTATGTATCTGAGGCTGATTGTGGATGAATACCACCCAAATCAGGGTGAGTAAGCTGCTTTCCTTATTCTACCAACTCAACTACAATTTGCGAGCATTAGTGATTAACTCTGAATCACCAATAGTGCATTGGTGTCTCATTAAGGAAAGAAATGAAAGCACTTTCTTTTGGAGTAATTTGACCAAGAGATACTTTATACTCCCTGTGTGCTCTGTTCTCCTCTGTCTGTTGTATAAGTCTGAATCTGTTCCTGAATATATATCTGTAACTGTCCTTTGTTTGTCTATGTGAGTCTCTGTGTCTCCCATTGACCAAGAACTTTGTATTTATTGAGCAGTATAGAAAACATTACATGGAGAAGGAATGGGGTACTTTACAGAAATCGTTAACAGAGTTTTATAAGATAATAAGTCACTGACTCCAACTGATTCCTACTAATCCAGGCAACAAACATCAACCAATATCCACTGCTTTCAATTTTTATGTTAGATTTTAGGAAGTTGTTTTCAACTTCTGTGTTTGCTGCTTTCACCAAACGATACACATGAATAGTCTAGGTCAGGGTCTCAGAAGAGTATATAATTTCAAATTGTAGGTATGCATTCATTATCTTAGGCTGTGAAACTTGATTATGTGGTAAATCCAAAGGAAGTAAGCTTGTCTGTCAAATTATTCTCTTAAAAGTAAGTTAAACCGGCAATTTGAGTACACAATAGGGCAAGAGCTCTAAATCTTAAGTGATTTCAAGGTGTACTATTAAGTGGCTGTGAGGTCTAGCAAAGCTACAGTCTTTCAGAATGTAAGAGATATTTTAACAATATTACATAGCTGCAATAATTTAATACTTATTTTCTCTAACATTATTCTTAGAATGTAATTATTTATGTTCTTATCCTATCAATATAGAATTGTAAAAGTATTATAAGGAGTATTTCTAATTTTATTGTAATCAGAATAGAGAATAATATTAATGGAATGGATGTTAAGGGACAAAGCTCTATTGCATTTTTATGGACATCCTGCTTTGACACTCAGTTTGGATAGCACAATGCAAAGAGGAAGACAAGTTCATTTTGAGCAACAAAAATAATTCAAGTTGTTTATCAAAGTGTATTTTGTCTGCAAGAGTAAGATACCAGACAGGAAACTGATAATACTTAGTTCAAGAATTTAAGCAATTTAACAGGAAGTTTTCATGTTTGGCTTTTATGGTAAGATTAACCTTTGAACTACATAACTGCTGTTCTTTTAGATTATATGGCATCCGTATTTAGGACACAGGAATATAAATAGCATGACTAAATAACACATTGTAAAATGTCAATCTATGATAATGCGATTCTTCACATACTGGCATTGTTTCAAGATTGTATCTGAAACTTCAAATTCTGAGCAATGAGCTGGTGGGGGTGAGGGAAGAAAGAAGAAGAATATTTACAAAAAAAAACTTACACAACTCAAATTTGATGTGCTAAGCTTTAGAAAAGTATTTATGTGTACATATATATATATATATATATATATATATATATGTGTGTGTGTATGTATGTATGTATTTGTCCTACAATCTGTTACTTGTTTTGAATGATTTTACATTTAGTTTTATATTGTTCATTAGTATGCAATAAGCTATTTTTAAAAACTCAAATGAATGGAGCAATTTAATTTGTTCAAAGAATTTATCTTTTGATGAAGTTTCAAAAAGATCCATCTCTCTTTCAAGCTCCTGTTTCAGAGGTTAAATAGTTTGTTTTCATTTTATCAGACAAGTATTAGTAACCAAAGTAAAGATTTTACTTTATATCAAATGTGCAGTTTTCCTTACCCTTTTATATTCTGTATTTCATTTGATTGTTATCCAATTAAAGATGGTTTTATTCTGAACAAATTCTAAATAAGTATGATCTACTGATATATTCACTTGCTTCATTATAATTGGTAGAGGTAAGAGGGTTTTTAAAATTCAGTGAATGAACTAAACTCTCTTTTTAACTAAACTACAAGGTTTTTCTAATACATAAAGCAATTAAAAAATATTTGAGTTACTAATCTTGATGATCTGTTACTATTTACACTTTTCTTTTCTTTTCTTCTCCTCTTCTTTTCTGAGACAGTCTCATGTATTCCAGCCTGGCCTGAGACTCTTTATAGAACTAAGGATGACCTAGAACTCCTAATCCTCCTGCCTCCTAGAATATAGGCTAGAATGCAGATATTAGCCACCATGCCCAGTTTATGAAAGGCCTATGAATGACACCCATGATGACGTGCATGCTAGGTAACCAATCTACAAACTGAGCTGTATCCACAGTCCTAGCAGTTTTTTAAGTTGAGTACTATATAATTTCAGTAGAAATCCTAATTTGTACAATTTTACAAAAATTGCTAATTATGCAAAAACTCATAGAGGTAATGTTTTCAATGCTGTAGATTCAATTACAAATACAGAGTTGTTCAATTTAATAATAACCAATATTTTAATTTTCTGGAGTTTAGAGATTTAGTAAAACTTTAGTTCTAAAATGAAACTTTTGAGTATTATTCACATTAACAAAACCTTTTTTAAAGTATGTATTATGTACAAGTCACCTGAAAACTATTGTGAGTTCATATAGGCTTTCAGTTTTATCAGGGAAAGTATATATTTTTACAATAAGTTAATTTGAAACAAATGATTTTACCATGGTGTACTTATGTGCCACATTCTGGAGCTCCACACAGCCCTGGGCATCTCCAAATGAGCGAATCCCTAGGCAGTTTGAAGGATGTAGTTGCTTTATGAGGAAATTGCAGCAGACATCAATGACCTGCGTCAGCTGTAGGAGACATGCTGCAGCCAGCAAATTTTCAATGGTGTCTTCTCTCAGTTGCAGCACACCTAAATGGTTTAAGTTAATAAAAAAATGATTATATATCACATAAAATAAGACACAGATATTTTAGGTGACATTTTTGTTGCTTTTTATAGGAGCATCTTTAATGGTCAGTAGCTTCTCTAAGAATATGGTTTAAGATAAAAATACAAAGGAGTCTTTGTGAACATACAAATAAGGAGGGAAAAGGCTGTCAGGCAAGATTATACAAAATGACTGTAGTAAATGAATAGTGAATATTACAAAGAATGGTAACAGTATTCTCTTATCAACTTAAGAAAAGCTTGCATTTCAATTTTGTACTAATTGTTTTACATTCTATACATATATAAGAATACCACCTTAAATTTATATAATTTAAATTGTTAATAATATATAAATGAAGCTAGAAAACTTCACATTACAAGTTAAGGGAATGTTATGTCATATTTTCTAAGGATAATAACATTGGTCATAAGTACAGTGACCATTTTGTAAGAGTATAGATCTTTATAAACAAGAGACATAAGAATACTTTATCTGCTTTTTGTATGTAAATTTATCAGGTAAGGTTATCTTTGCCCAAACATTAGGCTCAGAATTCCCTCTGACTCTTTCTGAAAATGAAGAGAATATTGCAGAGTTCACAATGAAAAACTGCTGATTTGAATTAACATTTTAGTATGAAGTTATCAGAAGCAATTTAAATCATGTGTTTATAATGCTGCTTTGTTTTAGAAAGAATTATTGATGATTTATTGCAAAAATTTGTAAACAACATATACCCCTATGTTTTGTCATTTTAGCCAAGTTACAGAAGTTATAAACCTTGTTTCCAATGGTTTACACAAAGAATATTATTCTTTTTTTGGTTTGTGGACAGAGGGTTTCTCTTTATAACAGCCTTGGCTGTCCTGGAACTCACTATGCAGACCAGGCTGGCATCAAGTTCACAGAAATCTGCCTGTCTCTGCCTCCCAATTGCTGGTATTAGGTACATGTGCCACCGTGCCCAGCCTCAAATGATTTATATAAACAATATTATTCTTAACGGTTTTTTTATTCTAAGAAATCTTGCCGGGCGGTGGTGGCGCACGCCTTTAATCCCAGCACTCGGGAGGCAGAGCCAGGCGGATCTCTGTGAGTTCGAGGCCAGCCTGGTCTCCAAAGCGAGTTCCAGGAAAGGCGCAAAGCTACACAGAGAAACCCTGTCTCGAAAAACCAAAAAAAAAAAAAAAAAAAAGAAATCTTATAGGTTTTTCACAATCATAAATAAAAGTAATATGTATCATCATTTGCTCTATTTATTTCAAACTCTCAATGTGGGTGACAGTGGTGTAGATTGATCTGTTTGTGGGGCCCCTGGAAGAGGAACCAGGACTTACCCAGGTGCATGAACTGGCTTTTTAGAGTGCATTCCCTATAATGGGATGCCTTGCTCAGCCAGGATCCAGGTGAGAGGGGTTAGGTCCTGCCCTAACTTGGTAAACCAGCCTGTATTGACTACCCAATGGAGGCCTTATCTCCTATGAGGAATGGATGGGCGGTGAGGTGGGGAGTAAGTGAGGGGTGGGAAAAGGGCAGGGAGGGAGAACTGTGGTTGGTATATAAAATGAAAAGAAAATTTTAAATAAAATAAAATATTAAAAATGGACCACATGTGCTATGAGAAGCTATTAAACAATTCTTAATTTATGAAGATTTAAAATTGACATGATCATGTTAAATTTTGCTGTAGTCAATGAAGAATGCACTGAATTAAGCAATACTTAAAAAATAAAAACAAACAAAAGATCAAAAAATACTTTCCAATGTGTGCAGTAAATCTACATATTTTAGTGTGTTATTTCTTGAACTGGGGTTTAAGAGGAGAGAACTGTTATTATCTCATAAAATAAGAAGTATAATCATATCCTGTATTTTTAAACCTCCAATTTCTCTTACACCCTTGCAACTATGGAATCATATAATAAATAGTCTTCACAGTAGGTTTCCTTCAACTAGCATGGTATTTAAAAATTCATTCCTATCAGAGAATCTATCAGTGTTTCCTTCATGTTTCATTGCCTATTAACAGTGCATATTATGCATCTAACTAATCTATATTTTTCTTCAGGTTACAAATATTCTGATTTTTCATTCTGTATAATTATGACTAACACTAATATGTCATTATGGACACACTTTTGTATGTCATATTCTACTTCCTTGGGTCAACTTGATCCTGACAACATTTTTATCTGTTGTTGAACTTGAAAATTTATCAAGACTGTCTGCATCCATGTTCATCATGGAGTTTGACCTGTAACTATATTTATGTTGTTTACTCATTTTGCTATTTATTTGTGTAAGACTCTTTTCATAAAATGAGTTTAGTAGCATGCCTTTCCTTTCTATTTTGTGGAATTATGCAAGAAGTATTCATATTAGTCCTTTAAATATCTGGTAAAATTCAAAAGTGGATGAAGTTGGGTTTGAGCTATTTAAATTGCATTGTTGGAGCTTTTAAACTACCTTATCAATTTCATTACTTGTTTTAGATTTACTGAAGTTTTTTTTACATTATCTTAATTTAATTTTGGTAATTCATGTGTTTTTATAATTTAGTCATTTTCTTTAGATTTTCTAATATATTGAAATACATATTTTCAAAGTATACTCAAATGATTCTCTGAGTTTGATTAGTATCTTCTGTGATGTTTCCCCTTTCCTCTCTAATTTTATTAAACTTGATTTTTTTTAAAGACCCAATTCTTTGTTTCATTGATCCTTTGTACTGTGTTATTCTTAACTATTTAATTAATGTATGCCCTGATCTTAGTTATTGTTTTCTGATTACTAATATTGAAATTACATTGTTGTGATACCCATAATGTTCACTAAGTTGTTTATTTGAGATATCTCTAACTTTTAAATGTAGACATTTATAGTTATAAATTTTGCTCTTTGAAATGCTTCCATTTTATCCCACTGTTTCTAGTATTCTATTCTCATTTTTCCTTTGAATGTAGGAATATTTTAATTTCCTTCCTGATGTCTATGATGATGCATTAATCATTTAATAATATGATGGTAAATTTCCATGAGTTTATATAGTTTCTGTGTTTTTTTTTTTTTGATTGATTTCTGGTTTTACTCAATTGCAATCAGATGAATGCTGTACTGATTTTTAAAATTGTTCTTTCTTTTTGATGAATTATTCATTTCAAGAGTTTACAACTGCCCTTAACTCCAGCTCCATGGCCCAATAATCCCTTGTATCCCTGATGGCACTTACAATCAGTTGCACATAGCCTCCCCACCAAGTACACATATTTAAAATTAATATAGATGAATTACTCCATACTTTTTTTTTTTTTTTTTGGTTTTTTGAGACAGGGTTTCTCTGTGTAGCTTTGCGCCTTTCCTGAATCTCACTCTGTAGACCAGGCTGGCCTCGAACTCACAAAGATTCGCCTGCCTCTGCCTCCCGAGTGCGGGGATTAAAGGCGTGCGCCACCACTGCCCAGTTTACTCCATACTTTTAACCCAGACAAGACACATTCTTATATATTTATGCCAAAATACCCCGATCCTTTCATGTTAGTAATATTTAACAACACTTTCTTTATATTTTATATAATGGTGATTAATTATTTTGTCTTTTTTTTATTTTACCGGTTTTAGAAAGTGATTTAACTGCTAAATGTTATATTTTCATACTTGTAGAGCATAAATAATTATAACACATGATGTATAACTGTAGATGAATTTCTAAATGGTCTTATTAAAAAAAAACACAGCCAAATATAGGAGCAAAAGCCTTAGAGAGATCAGGGAAATAGGGAAAGCCACCAGCCACCCTTACCTCACCAACGCTGCAGCTTCCAAATGTGAGTTACTTCCTGTCTACCCACGCCTTTATTCCCTTGCTGTTCTGCCCTCTCATTTGGCTCTCTTAGCCCAACTACCTCATTTCCACTTCCTACACAGCTCTGTCAATTTCTGTCTGTCTGTACAGACCTCCAGGCCTCTATGGTTGGTACTGGGATTGAAAGTGTGTGTCACCATGCTTGGCTCTGTTCCCTAGTGTGGCCTCGAACACACAGAGATCCTGCCTGCTAATGGATAGGATTAAGGGCATGTGCTACCACTGTCTGACTTCTTTGTTTACTTAAAATGGCTTGTTATTTCCTCTGATCTCCAGGAAAACTTTATTTATTTAAGCACAAATAAAATGTCACCACATTTCAGCACAAATAAAATATCACAATATATACTGCAGAGTTCATGTTAGTTAATGCACAATGAGAGTTTACCTGTATAAGCATACTGCACCAAAGAATTAAGTGCATTTGGATCTACACCTTCCATCCTGACCTCTTCTTGTCTGGCTTCAAGCACATCATTAGTAAACATTGCAGCAAAATAGTCAGACACAGCACTGAGAACCAATCTAGAAACAGAAAGGTTAAATCAATACTTTTATCAGTCAACAGTATCAAAAATAATCATGCAATACTTTCAATAAGTTTGTGAAACTTGTCAGTATGCTTTCTCCATTAAAAGTTCACAGTTGCCAGGCATGGTTATAAATGCCTTTAATCCCAGAGAGGCAGAGCCAGGCCAATTCTGTGATTTCTAGGTCAGCCTGGTCTACATAGCAAGTTCCAAGCCAGAATGGGATACATAGTGAAAGTCTGTCTCAAAACAAACATACAAAATATCACAATTTGTTAAATTGTACTGTTGTTAGAAAGGGCAATTAAGTAGACTGATCTTTTTAGAGTTTATGTTGTTTCATTTGCGTCATCAAAATATCCACCTTTGCCTGTATTAAATATTAGACAAAAATATTTGTTCAATATTTCAAAGTAAAAATGATTTCTACATTGTCCAATTTATAATCAGTTTACAGACTCCTCCTCATTCATACTTGTATCCTTTGGATGTTCTGTCTGCATAATGATACTTACCTGTGAGCTGGGATTTTGAGAGGTCCAGCGATAAGTAGCACATCACACAATTTTTTCTCTTTCAAATAGTTCTCCATTTTACAGAGAGTATGATCTGCATGGTTTCGAGAACGGAAGTGATCCTCAGAAATGATATTCATTTCTTCAGGTTCTTCAGCATATAGTCTGAAAGTTAAGTGAAAATGAGAATATGATTTGTCATATCACTATTTTTTCACATTTCCATCTCCTAATATATGCATATATGTATATATATACATATACATATATATGTCTAGTGGAAATGGTTACAAATTCTATATACAACTTATTTGAGTAAATTACATTAAAATTTTCTAATAAATATTTCACTATTATTACTGCTTAAACTTCCATTCAAATGATGGGTCATAGTATTTTTATTCAGAACAACACTACAACTAGTATTTTTATATGTATAAATATAATCAACAAAATATCACCCTATTTTTGTGCTATTTCTTTAATTCATATAGTTATCATTATTATGTTTAGACTTAATTCAAAATAATATTTTAAATCATATTAAAAAAGATAGACATATAGACAGCAGATCAAGCTACACAACTGTCTTGCCTATGCAGAGGGCCTAGTCCAGTCCAATGCAGCCTCCACAGTTGTTGATCTAAATTTCATGAGTTCCTACTAGTTTGGTTTGGTCATCTCTGTAGGTTTCCCCATCATGATCTTGATGCCCTTGCTCATAGAATCCCTCTTTTCTCTCTTCACCTTACTCAGCCTTTCATAATTTCAATAATCCCATCTATCTTTTGCCTCTAGGCTTTTTCATTTTCTTACTTCTATAATGTTACTTTCACTCTTACTCTGTGGCTGACTGTGTATGAGTGGCTGGCCCCTAGCATCTTCCTCTCCTTGTAACATAAACAAAAGTAACACACCTTAAAATAATATTCTGCATGTACTTGTGTTTCAATTAAAATGATATTTAAAATACAATAAAATTGAAACTAAAAATAGACTATTCTGTTTTCTATGAATGTGCTGCACCAGTTTTTGAAAGACAATTCCTTCTTTGAATGGACCTTTTAAAAATATAGTATCTTTTCTCACCCTCACTGCCTTCACTTAGCCCCTCCCCAATATCTTGCTCACTCACTTCTCATCTAACTCCCTTCCTACTTTCACTAATTTGGGCTCAAGATTTTTGTAGCTAACTCACCATCTCCTCTGATGATTTAATTTACATTAATATGTCAATCAAGTATTCAGTGTCTAATAGTTTTAGTTATTACCAGTAGTTACAAAAATAGTGGAATATATTCTCAATAGAGAGGACTGGATATTTGGAATTTTGTGACCAGAAATGATTTTTTCTGATATTTCTTTGGACCAATTTGGTTAACAATAAAATAATTTCTTTAAATACCAACTAATTCAGATTTTTACTCAGATATAATGACTGATGAGATAATTTAAGTATATTTATTTTTATCATGCATATATTTAGACCTTAAACATCCTACAAAGATGAACCCTAAATAAGCTCACAAAATGTTATGTAAGTACCACAAGCCTTATAATCGGTTGTACCACTGGAGCAACAAGTTTTCAATATTTCAAAACAAAGACATAAGTCTGTGTTTGGTCAGTTTAAGAAATAAGAAATGAGTACTTGGAGATGTGTAGATGAAAATGCAATATATATATATAATATCATACATATCTATCTTAAGTTATAATATGAAATAAAAATAAAATATGTCTTGTTATTATTTAAGGAGAGAGTAATGAAACAAATAAGCAAACCACTACTACCATAAACAAAGCCAATCCATTTTCCTAAATTGATCTTAATAATTTTGTAGAGTTCATAAGTTTTTCACTTTCCATATTTTTAATGCTATACTGTTAGGTCAGATATTACAATGAAAACCACAGCATTGGACTCTGTCCTTCATGATTTTCTAACCACAGTTTGTAACATGGGGGAAGGGAAGTATAAGGTATCAAGAAAAGCATAGTCTATGGGGTTAAAATGCTTACGTTAAATGCAAACCATAGCTACGTATTAGATAAATTATATTGAACAAATATTTCATCTTTCCAAGTATTAATTTTATCTTACAAAATTTAGATAAAAGTAATATTAATGCTTCCTTCCTTCCCTGGTGACTCCACTGGCTCTTGGTGCAGACTCAGTTTTGCTCCTCTTTGTGGACCCTCAGCTTCCTTTCTAGCCTATTCCCATTCCTTTGACTCAGCAACTAGGATCCAAAACACCTTCTACCATGGACCCCTATTGGCCACACCAAGCTGGGACTCAGGGAGGTGATTTTCATTACCCTTCTTTTTCTCAAATATGATGATTTTTGCCCACAGCCCTGTGACAGCCTGTTTGCAGATGTTCCTTGTGTCACTGTACCTCCATTCCCTGGGGATTCTGCATTTTCGTGGGGACTAAGCTTGACTCTTCTGTGCAGACCTTTTAGCCCTGCATTCTAGCCTATCCCCATTGCTTTATGCCAGCTGCTGATAACTAGAAACATTTTCTACCAGTGGCCATTTCCAGCAGTGGCCACACCTGGCTGGGACCCAGGTAGGCAATCTATTGTCCTTTTTGTCATCCATCTCACCCTCAGCACTGTAAGAACCTTCTTACAGATTATCCTCCAAACTTTTTTAGAGAAAAGGACAATCTACTTAATAAATGTACCCCCAAAAAACTGGATAATCACCTGCAGAAGAATAATATTAGATACACATCTCTCAGTCTGCACAAAAATCAATTCGAAGTGAATAAAAAACCTTAGCACAAAGCCTGAAATACTAAAACTGCTGGAGAAAAATATTCAGGATATATATTTAAGTAAGAAAGTTCTGAATAGAATGCTAATAAAACAGAAAATGTCCCTAATAATTAACAAACATGATCACATGAAATTATAAAGCTTCTGCACAACAAAATAAACTACTTCCAGAATGAATAGACAGAATATATAATAGGAGATAATCTTTGCCATCCATACTTCAAACAAGGGTTTGCTATGTAGAATTCATAGTAAGTTGTGAAAAATATTAAGAGATTTTCTATTCATTTTACATATAAACCTCAGATTCCCCTGTCCTCCCTCCTCCCATCCCCCAGCCTTTCTCCCCAACCCATCCCCCATTCCCACCTCCTCCAAGGTAAGGTCTCCCTTGGGGAGTCAGCAGAGCCTGGTACATTCGGTTGAGACAGGTCCAAGCCCCTCCTCCCTGCACCAAGGCTGTGCAAAGTGTCTCAGCATAGGCAGTATGTTCCAAAAAGCCAGCTCTTGTACTAGGGACAGGTCCTGGTCCCACTGCCTGGGGGCCCCCTAAAAAGTTCAAGTTAAGCAACTGAGAACTTATCCAGAGGGCCTGGTCCAGTACCATGGGGGCTCCTCAGTTATTGGTCCACAGTTCATGTGTATCCACTAGTTTGGCCAGTTGTCTCTGTACTTTTTCCAATCATGGTCTGGATATCTCTTGCTTATAGAATCCCTCCTCTCTAGAGTTGTGAAAAATAAATCTAGGTCCTCTGCATGGCGAGACAATTGTGTAGCTTGATCTACTTGGGGGTCCCCCTGGCGGTAGGATCAGAATCCATCCCTGGTGCATGAGGGGGCTTTTTGGAGCCCACTACCTATGATGGGACACCTTGTGCAACCTTGAGGCAGGGGGAAGTGCTTGGACTTGCCTCTACTGGATGTGCCTCTCCATGGGAGGCCTTGCCTTCTTGTGGGGGGAAGTGGGGGATGGGTTGGGAGGGGCAGGCTGAGGGGTGGGAGGAGGGAAGAGGGGGATCTTTAATTGGTGTGTAAAATGAATGAAACATTTTTTCTCAACAAAAAGAAAAATAAATCTACCTGCTAATCAACTCTACTAAATAAAAGATAGTTTTCAAAAGAAGAAGTACAATAAATATTCCTAGAAGTGTTTAATATCCTTAGCCATCAGCAAAATTCAAATCAAACTAATTTGTAATCCCATACTACCCCAACCAGAATGGCTATCATCATAAGAAATAAATGAAACAACCAAACATATGACAAAAATTCTAGTGAAAATAGCAGAAAGATAAACATTTATTCAATGCTGATGGGACAGTAAAATGGTACAGTTACTACAGATATCACAATATGTTTCTGGGGGAGAATTTTCAACAACACTATTGGACATCACCTACTACACTTCTGACCTACCAGAGAAAATATGACCATTGGTGCTATGGTGTTATGACTTATAGATGGGTAGCCAACCACTTTCTGATTGAATGAGAGGCCTCCTCTACAGGAAAGAATTCAAATCTGGTGCTGTAAGCCTGGTCAAATGCACATGCCTAGGCAGATAATAAGCCCTGCTGAGGTTAGGAAAGTAATATAAATAATAATAATAGCAACAACAACAATAAACAACCTAAAATAAGGCTGCTTTATGACTCAGTTATATCCCTTCTTTTGGGTATATACCCAAATAACTTTATATCTTACCACAGAGATATACTTGCTAATCCATATTTATTGCTGCTCTATTCATAATAGCAAGGAAATGGATTCAAACTATATGCCTAGCAACAGATGAATGGATAATTTTATCCATGTGGTAATTTTATGCAAGAAATTTTATTCATCCATAGAGAAAGATGTTTCCAAGAAAATAGATATGAGGTAGATAAGCTTTGGAAATAGCTTAACAACGTGGAATTCTACTTGGCTTAGGTTATACATGCACACCTCTTCTAATAATGCACTTGACAACCTGAGATCCTCATCCTGTTCTAAAAGTATACATGTTGGTAAACTAGGACCCCTCCTGTACTGAGGTTCAAGCACACTACCCTCTGAACAATGGAACAAGTTTTTTCTACACTTATGACAATCAAAATTGGGCAATTTCTCTTATAATGCATCCCTAATACTTGTGGTTAGAAACATAAGGGAGAAAGAAAGAAAGAAAGAAAGAAAGAAAGAAAGAAAGAAAGAAAGAAAGAAAGAAAGAAAGAAAGGAAGGAAGGAAGGAAGGAAGGAAGGAAGGAAGGAAGGAAGGAAAGAAGGAAGGAAGAAAGAAAGAAAGAGAAAGAAAGAAAGAAAGAAAGAAAGAAAGAAAGAAAGAAAGAAAGAAAGAAAGAAAGAAAGAAAGAAAAGGAAAGAAAAGGAAAGAAAGAAATGTAAGGGGCAACATGGTCTGAAATAGTCTGGAGTACATGTATAATAAGAGTCTCTATCCTGCAAGGGAACACTTTAAGAATCTCTTCATTACCATATTATGTCTATGGACATTTGGGCACACATAAGTTAAAAATTGAAACATTGTGGGAAAGGATAGATACATTAGTTAAAGGTTACATAATCCAAAACAAAGAACCATCTACAATATATCTCTTAGCAACCAAAGTCCTCCTTCTCTTTAATTCCACAAAAGAAAACCACTAAAAAATGGTAGCCTCATTTATGTAGATTGTTGTTAATTTTGACAGCATATTTCTTTCTGATACAAACTGTTGATTTGTTTCTTATATAGTTTTCTCATTATTTTTGAAATCCTTATCAGCCATTATTTCAAATTCAAGGCCAAGAAGCTGGGAAAAGCCAGCCCAGATACTATAATGCAGTAACAGATGGGACTGGAAAATATTATATTTAAGTGAGGCCATTCAGGCTCAGAAAGAGCAATAGTTCATGATATTTAATTCTTTATTTAATATGTGGATACTACCTTTTAAAATGTGTGTGTATGTGTATGTGTGTGTGCAGTACTTAGTGTGGATAGAGCCTCGGATATTAGAAATTATTCCATGAGATAGATAAAATGAGGCTTCAAAGGAGGACCAAAGTGGTTAACAATATATGTGATATGAAAGTAAAAAGGAGAATACTTGTATTAGAACATAAATGATGGCAGGGGAAAGAGAGATAGAAGAGCATGTGGTGGGAGAGAAGGAACTTAAGCTAATTATGTATGTAAACATCACCAAACTAATATTTTCTGTGTTGTGTGAAAAATTAAAGTAACAAAAATATAGAAAAAATAAGTATCACAAAAATAAAAAACAGTTATTTCATGAATACAAACACAAAATAATCATCAACACAATTCCAAAAACCCATTATCAGCATATTAAAAGAATACATGCAGTAACTAAGTGAAATTTATCCCATGAAAGTTGATTCAATATTCAAAAGTTAGCCAATATTTAACACCCTTTAAAATAATCAAAAGTAAAAGAATGTGCCAATCAATGAAACAACACATTGATACAATCTAGCATCTATTCCTGATGAAATCAACAAATTAGGAATAGAAATTATCTTACTCACTTGATAGGTAATTATAAAAATCAGAAGTTCTCATCTTATTTAAAGATATGAAAAATCACAACAAGATACCACCACATACCTTTTATAATGTCTATTATCAGAAACAAATATAACTCCCCTCAAAAAAAGAAAAAAATAAGTATTCACAGGGATTTAGAGAAATGAGAACTCTTGTTCATTTTGAGTAATCCTGTAAAATGTGACCTTTTTGGGAAAACACATTAACTGCTCAAATGAGCATGCAGATTAAGCAGTTGCAATTCTAGGTATTAACTTAAAAAATTAAAAACAGACTTCCCTTTTGGAGCACAGGTGAGTGCCCTTCCTTGCCCCGGACCCCATCCCTGGGCACCAGCCACTCCGGGGAAGACCTGCCCAACTTGGCCCCAGGTTCTGGCCACCGGACAGGTTCCCTGCTAGCCCCACCAGGAAGGATCCCCTTCTTCAAGACCCCTGGCAGACCCTGCAGTCTCCGCACCCTGCCCCCACGCCCATCCGCCTGAGCCCCAAGCCTCTTCCTGAGACTTAGAGGCCGACCCCCAGCTCCCATCTTGCCCCAGACTTCCCTTTTGGAGCACAGGTGAGTGCCCTTCCTTGCCCCGGACCCCATCCCTGGGCACCAGCCACTCTGGGGAAGACCTGCCCAACTTGGCCCCAGGTTCTGGCCACCGGACAGGTTCCCTGCTAGCCCCACCAGGAAGGATCCCCTTCTCCAAGACCCCTGGCAGACCCTGCAGTCTCCGTGCCCTGCCCCCACGCCCATCCGCCTGAGCCCCAAGCCTCTTCCTGAGACCTAGAGGCCGGCCCCCAAATCCCATCTTGCCCCGGACTTCCCTTCTGGAGAGAGAGAGAGAGAGAGAGAGAGGAGCTCTCATCCTGCCCCGGACTTCCAATTTGGACAAGAGAGCTCCCATCTGGACAAGAGAGAGAGAGACTTCCTGAATCTGTCAGCTCTGTCTGAACCAAGTGTGCGGATAAGGCCAAGAACGAACCAAAAGGAGATGGGCAGACGTCAAGGCAGAAACATATACAACAAAATGAATAGCAATATAGCATCACCAGGCCCTAGCCCTCCTCCAACACCTAGACCTGAACATCAGAAATTGGAAGAAGCAGAAGAAAACAGCCTTATGAATGACATCATGAAGAAGCTAGAGGCTTGTGTAGAGGAAAAGACAAAAAAAATGTGAAGAACGCTGTAAACAACTAGAGGAAAGGGCAAACAAATTAGAAGAAATCAATAAAGTCCTGGAAGAAAACAATAAAGTACTGAGAGAAAATCAAGAAAAATCAATGAAACAAATGAAGGAAACAGTCCAAGACCTGAAAAGGGAAATAGAAAAAATGAAGAAGACACAAACAGAGGGAATGCTGGAAATAGAAAATCTGAGTAAACGATTGGGAAATTCAGATGCAAGTATAATCAACAGAATGCAAGAGATGGAAGAGAGAATCTCTAGCGTTGAAGATACAGTAGAAGAAATAGATTCATCAGTCAAAGAAAACACTAAAGCCAACAAAGTCATGAACCAAAATGTTCAAGAAATTTGGGACACCATGAAAAGACCAAACCTAAGAATAATAGGGGTCGAAGAAGGAGAAGAATACCAACTCAAGGGCACAGAAAATATATTCAACAAGATTATAGAAGAAAACTTTCCCAACTTAAAGAAGGAAATGGCTATGAAGATACAAGAAGCTTATAGAACACCAAACAGACTAGACCCCCCAAAAAAGTCCCCTTGCCACATAATAGTTAAACAACTAAACGTACAGAATAAGGAAAGAATATTAAGAGCAGCAAAGGAAAAAGGCCAAGTGACATATAAAGGCAAACCCATCAGAATAACACCTGATTTCTCAATGGAGACTTTGAAAGCCAGAAGGACCTGGACAGATGTAATGCAGACACTAAGAGACCAAGGATGTCAACCTAGACTAATATACCCAGCAAAACTTTCAATCATCATAGATGGAGTGAACAAGACATTCCATGACAAAGCCAGATTTAAACAATACTTATCCACAAACCCAGCCCTACAGAAAGCACTAGAAGGAAAATTCCAACCTAAGGAAGTCAGATACACCCTCGAAAACACAGGCAATAGATAAAGCCACAGCAGTAAACCCCAACGAAGAGAAGTACACACACATCACCACCAAAAAATAACAGGAATGAACAATCACTGGTCATTAATTTCCCTCAATATCAATGGACTTAATTCACCTATAAAAAGACATAGGCTTACAGAATGGACATGAAAGCAGGACCCATCTTTCTGCTGCATACAAGAAACACATCTCAAATTCAAAGATAGACACTACCTAAAAATAAAAGGCTGGGAAAAGGCTTTCCAATCAAACGGTTTTAAGAAACAAGCGGGTGTAGCCATCCTGATATCCAGCAAAATAGACTTCAAACTAAAATCAATCAAAAGCGATCAAGAAGGGCATTACATACTCATCACAGGAAAGATCCACCAAGATGAAGTCTCAATTCTGAACATTTATGTCCCAAACACAAGGGCACCCACATATGTAAAAGAAACTTTACTAAAGCTTAAATCACATATAAAACCCCACACATTAATAGTGGGAGACTTCAACACCCTACTTTCATCACTGGACAGATCTCCCAAATTGAAAATTAACAGAGAAATAAAGGACTTAACTGATGTCATGACTCAAATGGACTTAATCGATATCTACAGAACATTCCATCCTGACAAAAAAGAATATACCTTCTTCTCAGCACCCCATGGAACCTTCTCTAAAATTGACCACATACTTGGCCACAAAACAAATCTAAACAGATCCAAAACAATTGGAATAACCTCCTGTGTTCTATCAGACCACCATGGTCTAAAGCTGGATTTCAACAACAACAAAAACTACAGAAAACCTACAATCTCATGGAAACTGAATAATACCCAACTGAATCACCAATGGGTTAAGGAAGAAATAAAGAAAGAAATTAAAGACTTCCTAGAGATCAATGAAAATGAAGACACCACATATCCAAATTTATGGGACACTATGAAAGCAGTACTAAGAGGGAAATTCATAGCACTAAATGCCCACATAAATAAGTTGGAGAAATCTCACACTAGTGACTTAACAGCACACCTGAAAGCTCTAGAACAAGAAGAAGCAAAGTCTCCCAGGAAAAATAGACGCCAGGAAATTATCAAAGTGAGAGCTGAAATCAATAAAATAGAAACAAAGAGAACAATACAAAAAATTAATGAAACAAAGAGTTGGTTCTTTGAGAAAATCAACAAGATAGACAAGCCCTTATCCAAACTAACCAAAAGACAGAGAGAGAGCATCCAAATCAACAAAATCAGAAATGAAAAGGGGGACATAACAACAGACATTGAGGAAATCCAGAGAATCATCAGGTCATACTTCAAAAACCTCTATTCGACAAAAACTGGAAAAACTAAAAGAAATGGATAACTTTCTGGATAGGTACCACATAACTAAGTTAAATCAAGACCAGATAAACTATTTAAATAGTCTAATAACCCCTAATGAAATAGAAACAGTCATCAAAAGTCTCCCAATCAAAAAATGCCCAGGACCAGATGGTTTCAGTGCAGAATTCTATCAGATCTTCAAAGAAGAGTTAATACCAATACTCTCTAAATTGTTCCACACAACAGAAACAGAAGGAACATTACCAAACTCCTTCTACGAGGCTACAATTACCCTGATTCCTAAACCAAACAAGGATACAACAAAGAAAGAGAACTACAGACCAATCTCCCTCATGAACATTGATGCAAAAATACTCAATAAAATACTGGCAAACAGACTCCAAGAATACATCAAAACAATTATCCACCATGATCAAGTATGTTTCATTCCAGGGATGCAAGGGTGGTTCAACATACGAAAGTCCGTCAATGTAATACACCATATAACCAAACTCAAAGAAAAAAACCACATGATCATCTCACTGGATGCAGAAAAGGCATTTGACAAAATCCAACACCCCTTCATGACAAAGGTATTGGAGTGATCAGGAATACAGGGAACATACCTAAATATAATAAAGGCAATTTACAGCAAGCCAATAGTCAACATCAAATTAAATGGAGAGAAACACAAAGCGATTCCACTAAAATCAGGAACAAGGCAAGGCTGTCCGCTCTCCCCATACTTATTCAATATAGTACTTGAAGTTTTAGCCAGAGCAATAAGACAACATAAGGAGATTAAGGGGATACAAATTGGAAAGGAAGATGTCAAGCTTTCCCTATTTGCAGATGACATGATAGTATACTTGAGCGACCCCAAAGATTCCACCAAGGAACTTACACAGCTTATAAACACCTTCAGCAACATAGCAGGATACAAGATCAACTCAAAAAAATCAGTAGCCCTCCTATATACAATGGACAAAGAAGCGGAGAAGGAAATCAGAGATACATCACCCTTTACTATAGCCACAAATGACATAAAATACCTTGGGGTAACACTAACCAAGCAAGTGAAGGACCTATATGACAAGAACTTTAAGTCCCTGAAAAAAGAAATTGAAGAAGATGTCAGAAAATGGAAAGATCTCCCATGCTCATGGATAGGCAGGACTAACATAGTAAAAATGGCAATCTTACCAAAAGCAATCTACAGATTCAATGCAATCCCCATCAAAATACCAACACAATTCTTCACAGACCTGGAAAGAATAATTCTCAACTTCATATGGAAAAACAAAAAACCCAGGATAGCCAAAGGAATCCTATACAATAATGCAACCTCTGGAGGCATCACGATCCCTGACTTCAAGCTCTACTATAGAGTTACAGTACTAAAAACAGCTTGGTACTGGCATAAAAACCGACATGTGGACCAATGGAATCGAATTAAAGACCCTGACATTAATCTGCACACCTATGAACATATAATTTTTGACAAAGAAGCCAAAAGTGCACAATGGAAAAAAGAAAGCATCTTCAACAAATGGTGCTGGCAAAACTGGATATCAACATGTAGAAGGTTGCAAATAGATCCATATCTATCACCGTGCACAAAACTTAAGTCCATGTGGATCAAGGACCTCAACATAAATCCAGCTACTCTGAACCTGCTAGAAGAGAAAGTAGGAAGTAGTCTTGAACGCATTGGCATAGGAGACCACTTCCAAAATAGAATACCAGTAGCACAGACTCTGAGAGAAACAATCAATCAATGGGACTTCTTGAAACTGAGAAGCTTTTGTAGAGCAAAGGATATGGTCAACAAGGCAAAGTGACAGCCTACAGAATGGGAAAAGATCTTCACCAACCCCACATCTGACAGAGGACTGATATCCAGAATATATAAGGAATTCAAGAAATTAGACATCAAAATGCCCAACAGTCCAATTAAGAAATGGGCTATAGAACTAAACAGAGAATTCTCAACAGAGGAAACTCAAATGGCCAAAAGACATTTAAGGAATTGCTCAACATCCCTAATCATCAGGGAAATGCAAATCAAAACAACTCTGAGATACCACCTTATGCCTGTCAGAATGGCTAAGATCAAAAACACTGAAGACACCTTATGCTGGAGAGGATGTGGAGCTAGGGGAACTCTCCTCCACTGCTGGTGGGAATGCAAGCTTGTACAACCACTTTGGAAATCAATATGGCGCTTTCTTAGAAAATTGGGAATCCATCTCCCCCAAGATCCAGCTATACCACTCTTGGGCATATACCCAAGGAATGCTCAACCACACCATAAGAGCACTTGTTCAGCTATGTTCATATCAGCATTGTTTGTAATAGCCAGAACATGGAAACAATCTAGATGCCCTTCAACTGAAGAATGGATAAACAAAATGTGGCACATATACACAATGGAATACTACTCAGCAGAGAAAAACAATGACATCATGAGGTTTGCAGACAAATGGATGGATCTAGAAAAAATCATCCTGAGTAAGGTTACCCAGACTCAGAAAGACAAACATGGTATGTACTCACTCATAGCAGGATACTAGATGTGGAACAAGGATGACTTGTCTGCTACTCACATCACCAGGGAGGCTACCTGGAAAACAGGACCCCAAGAAAGACACAGGGATTGCTCAATGACAGAGAAATGGAATGAGATCTACATGAACAGCCTGGACATGAGTCGGGGCAGTGAAAGGCGAGGGTCGAGGGAAAGAGAGCTTGGGGGAGCGGGAGATCCCAGCTGGATCAACAACAGAGAGGGAGAACAAGGAATAGGAGACCATGGTAAATGAAGACCACATGAGAATAGGAAGAAGCAAAGTGCTAGAGAGGCCCACAGAAATTCACAAAGATACCCCCACAACAGACTGCTGGCAATGGTCGAGAGACAGCCCGAACTGACCTACTCTGGTGATGGGATGGCCAAACACCCTAATTGTCGTGCTAGAAACCTCATCCAACTACTGAGGGATCTGGATGCAGAGATCCATGACTAGGCCCTGGGTGGATCTCTGGGAGTCCAATTAGCGAGAATGAGGAGGGTTTATATGAGCGAGAATTGTTGAGACCAAGGTTGGATAAAGCACAGGGACAAATAGCCAAATGAATGGAAACACATGAACTATGAACCAATGGCTGAGGGGTCCCCACTGGATCAGGCCCTCTGAATGGGTGAGACAGTTGATTGGCTTGATCTCTTTGGGAGGCATCCAGGCAGTGGGACCGGGTCCTGTGCTCATTGCATGAGTTGGCTGTTTGAAACCTGGGGCCTATGCAGGATTGCTTGGCTCGGCCTGGGAGGAGGGGAATGGACCTACCTGGACTGAGTCTACCAGGTTGATCTCAGTCTGTGGGGAAGGCTTTGCCCTGGAGGAGATGGGAATGGGGGGGGGGTGGGGGGAAGGTGAGGGGGACGGGAGTGGGGAGAACAAGGGAATCCGTGGCTGATATGTAGAACTGAATTGTATTGCAAAATAAAAAAAAAATCAAAAAAAAAGAATGTTTCTCTATTCAAAATTGTACTGTTGAAATATTTCCATGATCTATATAGAACAACTTGGCATGTTTAGCAGCTAAAGCTAAATTGAAGCTCTAAGTAATTAAATGATCTATATATTCACACATTCAGCCCTTTTAAGAACTAGGAATAAAATCCAATATCCTCAAACAAACAAAAAAGAAAATTAAAAACAGAGGCTCAAGTAAATAGTTAGAGCAATTTTCATAGAATCATTAAATATAAAATATATAAGACATAAACAATGTATGTACACATTTACTTGTAAACAAAGTAATATATTCATGTGATGAGTCATCTTCACCTTAAAAGGATTAAAATCTTAATACATCCTACAACATGAATGAATTTTAAAATATAATTTGACAAAAAATAAGGCAGACAAAAATGAACAAAACTGTGTGGCTGTACTTATATATCTGTAATAGTTTACACCAATACAACAGATAAACATAAAGTTAAACAAAGAAAAGACCAATAGTCAAAATAGATCCATTAAAAATTGAGATATAAACAGTAATAAAAGTCTTCAAACTGAAAACTGTTCAGATACAGATGGATTCACAGCAGAATTGTGTGAGACTTTTAAAGAAGCAGTACAACCAATCCTTTTTAAACATTTTATAAAAAGAAAGAAAGAAATATAAGGATAACTCCCAAAGTCCTTGTATTAAACCAGTGTTACTCTAATACCAAAACCATGAAAAGATCACACACACACACACACACACACACACACACACACACACACACACAGCACAAACCAATATCACAGATAAAAAAATCCTCATTAGAATACTAGCAAGCTGAATACAAGCACATATCAAAAATCCACAGTCAAGTTGGCTTTAACCTTACAATGCATGGTTGCTTCAATATATATATATATATATATATATATATATATATATATATATATATATATATATATGTCAATAAATATAATGATTCATGTAAACAGAGGGTTTTCAAGAGAAGATATAATGAAGGTTAAGAAATACCCCAAAATGTGTTCATCATCCTTAGCTATTAGGCGATTTAAAATAAAAACAACTTTGAGATTTCATCCCACCCCAGTCAGAATGGCTAAGATTACCAAACAACTGAAAACAAATGCTGGCAAGATATGGAGAATGCAAGTGGAGCTATCATTCACTGTTAATGGGAAGGTAAATTGCTGTAGCTCCTCTGGAAATCAGTATGGAGAATCAACAACAACAACAACAACAACAACAACAACAACACACACACACACACACA
The DNA here is from genome assembly GCF_007827085.1 of Peromyscus californicus insignis. NCBI lineage: Eukaryota > Metazoa > Chordata > Mammalia > Rodentia > Cricetidae > Peromyscus > Peromyscus californicus. The sequence continues at coordinate 69,332,737 of NW_026294391.1, read as the reverse complement.
CACACACACACACACACACACACACACACAACCCAGCTATACAAATCCTTGGTCTCTCCCCAAAGAACTTGAAACCCTATCCACCAGATACTTGCTCAGCAATGTTCATTGCCACCCTATTCTCAATATCTAGAAAATATGAATAGCTTAAATGTTCTTCAACTGAGGAATGAATAATGAAAATGTCATGTATTCCATGTACATTATGGAATAGGAATAGTACTCAGCTGTAAAAAAAAATGAAATCACGAAACTTGCAAGCAAATGGATGGACCTAGAGAATACTATATGGACTGTTGTAACCCACTCTCAGAAAGACAAATGCAGCATGTATTTTTTCTTTGCAGTATCTTTCTCCAAATCTTCAGAAGTCCGTATGCAATATGAAATAACCACATATTACCTTATCTTCAAACTAAGTGAGGAAGATGTGAAAAGTATTCTAGATAGAGTAATGGTACATCCTGGGTATAACAACCTAAGAGTATATGTTTTATAAGAATTTGATTCTCTTGCACTTCTATTCTATTTTCTATATATTATTTCTGTGATATTTGAGGGTTAAACTATAATTTATTATTATAATCAGGTGTTCATACTCCACTTTACCATGTGGAGTATATTATCTATCAATACTACTAAATGTTTAAACAATCCCTATATATTCTTATATAATGCTTAAATTTCCTAAAATATCACATTTTATTCCCTATATATACCATGTTTGTTCAAATGAAATTTTCTTCGAACTCAAGGCAATTGTTGGCAGATCTTTTATAACTTTTGATTTACAATATTTCCCCCTTTCCTTTCTTATCTCCAATCCCTCCTATATGCACCCCTACTCACCCTCCCTTGAAATCATTGCCTCTTCTTTATTGTTATTGTCATATATATATTCAGAAATATATAAATACAACCTACTCAGTCCATTTATTGTTAATTCTATGTGTATGGTTGCATGACTGATTACTTTCAATCACATAACCAATTAGGAGCCTCATTCTTGGGGAAGAACATTTCTCCCACATCAATATTCAATTTAACTTGAGGGATCCCATACCCTACACTGCCTGGATAGACAGGAATGAGACTGGATAGTCCAGAGACCTAGGAGAGAACCAAATATAACTGGCAAAAAAAAAATCAACGAAATGATTCTTAGTGATATTCTGCTAAACTCTTGTACAGTCATCATCACAGAGACCTCCACCAGCAACAGATGGGAGCCAGTACAGAGACCTACAAACATGAAGAGGGAGAGTATAGAGTCTAACTTGTAGATCTCTAATGAGTCCCTCACTTCAGAGATCAGGGAAATCCAGGAAAGAGGAGGATGAAAGATTGTATGGGTCAGGGGAGACAGAGGACACCAGGAGCACATGGCCCACTGAATCAACTAAGCAGGAATCACATGGGCTAACAGAGTCTGAAGCAGCAAGCATAGAGACTGCATGAGTCTGCTCCAGGTCCTCTGTATATATGCTATGGCTGTTAGCTTGGCATTTTTGTGGGACTCCTAATAGTGGGTTTATCTCTAACTCTTTTGCCCGATCTTGGGACTCTTTTCCTCTTACTGGATTGCCTTGCCCAGCCTTGATGTGAAGGCTTTTGCCTTGTCTTAAGTGTATCTTGTTTTGTCCTGTTTGGCTGTCATCTCTTGGAGGTTGTCTCTTTTATGAAGAGGAAAGAGAGGGGGAGTTCATCTGGGGAAGAGGAGAAGTAGGGGGAGCTGGTAGGTATGGAGGGAGGGGAAACTGTGGTCAGGATATATATGTGTATGTATATATATATATATATATATATATATATATATATATATATATATATATATATATAAAGAAGAGTAAATAAGGAAAGTGCAAGGATAAATAAAAATTATCCAGCCCAGGCTGGCCTTGAACTCATGATCCTCCTGCCTCTGCCTCCTTCAGCAAATCCTACTGACATGAGCCACCACAACCGGTTCACAATGGAGAAACCTACAGAAACAACCAAATCAAACTAATGGGAAATCATGAAATTTAGACCACCACCTGTAGAGCCTTCACAGGACTGGACTAGGCCCTCTGCATAGCAAAACAGTTGCATAGCTTGATCTGCTTGAGGGGAAGGCTGGAAGTAGAATCAGAATCTATCCCTGGTGCATGAGCAGGCTTTTTGGAGCCCACTATCTATGGTGGGACACCTTGCACAGCCTTGAGGCAGAGGAAGGGGCTTGGACCTTTCTCTACTGAATGTACCAGGCTCTGCTGACTCCCCATGAGAGGCCATACCTTCTTGTAGGGGGGAATGGGGGGTGGATGGGTTGGGGAGAATGCTGGAGGGATGGGAGGAGGGAGGAGGGAAATCTGTAGTTAGTATGTAAAATGAATAAAAAAAATTCTTAGTAAAAACTAAATCTGATTACAAATCTTAAAAAAAGTTATCCAGGAAACTCTCACTCTTAGACAATTTAAGCATCAGGATGTTTTTTCCCACAACTGATAAAAACTCAAATGTTGTCGAGACCATAAAACAACTCAAATTTGTTTATCAAATATAGCAAAGATCAAATCTATGTTTTCACAGTCTGCTAATGTCTAAATTATTTAATAATATCAAGAAAGATGTGGTCCCAGTAGTGTGAACAAAAATGTAGTGGTTTCTTCATTTGATTTAAAATAAATCACTACACAAAATAAGATCATGAAAATAGAAAAAAACAAATGTTTCCTCTAATTTTAGCTATGCTTAAATACTTTAAAAACATTTTCTTTAGTGTTATATAGCATTTAAAATTTATTCACTCATAGTAGTCTTATATTTACTCTTAAACTGCAGTATACACATTCTTTTTAAAATAGATATTTTCTTTATATAAGACAATTTTATATTTTTTTCTGAAGAATATCTTTTTCCCTGGAGAACTCCGTATTTATTTTTCTTGCTTCTGTGTGATATATATTGGTTATTTCTTATGACATCATTGAGAACTGTATGTTCACTATCTTTAAAATTAAAGATAAAAGACTATTAAGAAAAACAGAATATAATGTCTAGTGTTTGGCTTTAAGGAGAAGTTGATGCACTAGCTAAAAGAATAAACTCTTATTACTATGAGCAGTAAGGAATAACATTTAGGCAATAACTTGAAATTTTATTTTTACTTCTATTTCTTAAAATAACTGTATTAAGGTGAACATTTTTGTCTCTTGGTAAACACAGTGTGCTTTCAGAACTTCAATTTCACAGCACAGCACAGTAGCATTCAAAAGCTCACATCCACATACTTCTCAATGAATCATATTACTTTAAGTGCTATTGGGAACTAAAGTACATAGAGAACTGATTCTCAAATAGTCTACTTACCTTTCTCTCCTCTGGCATCAACAAAAATTTGGTGTTTGGTCTACAAGTATAGCCCTTCAGTCCACAAACTCAATAACAAAGTTCCAAGAAAATGATTATAAAGGAAGGGTGGATTGTAATATCTGGCCTTAGGAATTCCTTTAGCAAGAGGAAGAGTTCTTACTTTTAGGATGACTAATACTCATGTACATCTGTGTACCCAAATAAAGATACATTCCAATTTTTATGTAAAAATTCTGTTTTTGTAATATATTCTCTACTTTTTACTAGATAGGTTGTCTGTTATCTGAAAATATTAAAATATGCATGAAAGAACAATTATAATCAGAATGATTATTTTAAAAGAAAGCTCTAGACACAAATTAATATTTCAAATAAAAGAGTCAGTTACTGGGTATATAGAGCAAATTAGTTTTTACAGTAGAACATTAAAGTTTATTATGCACTTGACATAAACCAATACAAAAGGAAAGCATGATGTCATAAATTTTATAAAACCTTAAATGTACAAGTTCATTGTGAGGGAGACTATTTTTTTGCTGAATCATTGAAATAATAAATATTATTTTACTCAAAGAGAATTTCTTTGACTAGAGTCATATAAGTCAGTAAGATTTTCATATAAAAGTTTCTCAGTGGCCAAGAATGAAATATGAAGGCAATAAATAAATTATAAATTCAACAAAGGTGTTTGTTTTAATTACCACATTGTAAAATTCATTTATTAATGCATTTTGATGATATAACAGAAACAGAATTATATAAGTCCCCTACATAGAAAATTACAATTTCCCATAGCTCATTGGCTTTCAAACATTGACCAGCTCTATCTATTGAAGCGATTACCTTAGTAAAATGCTGGCAAAATGTTTAAACAACACCAGATCCTTCAGCCAAAAACCAGAATTCTTCTTGTAAGCCTAGTACCCAGGTTAGACTCTTTTATAAAAATAAATCCATCCCTGGTGCATGAGCAGCTTTTTTGGAGTCCACTACCTATGATGGGACATCTCTCACAGCCTTGAGGCAGGGGGAGAGCCTTGCACCTGCCTCTACTAAATATACCAGGCTCTGCTGACTCCCCATGGGAGGCCTTACCTTCTTGTAGAAGGGAATGGGGGGTAAATTGAGGGGGAGGCTGGAAGGGTGGGAAGAGGGAAGAGGGAGATCTTTGATTGGTATGTAAAATGAATAAAAAATGTTCTTAATAAAAATTAATAACAAAAATAAAGCCATATCTGGTTGATTTTGATATAATACTTCTTATTGTGTGTCTTAGTTAGGGCTTCTATTGTTGTGACAAAACACCATGATAAAAAGGAACTTGGGGAGGAAAGGGTTTATTTGGCTTACACTTCAGCATTGCTGTCCATCATCACAGGAAGTCAACACAGGAACTCAAACAGGACAAGATCCCTGAGGCAGGAGCTGATGCGGAGGCCATGGAGGGGAGCTTCTTATTGGCTTGCTTCCCATGGCTTGCTCAGCCTCCTTTCTTATAGAACCCAGGACCATCAGCCCAGGGATGACACTACTCACCATGGACTGGACCCTCCCTCATTGATCACTATTTGAGAAAATACATTACAGCTGGAACTCAAGGAGGCATTTCCTCAGCTGAGGCTCCTTCCTTTGATGACTCTAGCTTGTGTCAAGTTGACACACAAAACCACCAACTACAACTGACAACTTGTCAACTTGACACACAAACAGGTCACTATTAAGTCACAACCCTTCCTTTTTTTATTCGTCCATAAGATCTTAAATAACTTAGAGTCAGACAGTCTTTACAAATTCAAACACATTTAAAATTTCAGTTACTTTAAAACAGCTAGCTCTGAAAAAATCCTAAGTCTTTTAAAATTCAAGTCTCTCAACTGTGGGCTCCGGTGAAATTTTCTTACTTCAAAAGAAAAAAATCAGGGCAAGTCATAATCAAATCAAAGCAAAACAAAATTCCAACTGGCCAATATCTGGGATCCACTCACAATCTTCTGGATTCCTCCTGCAAACGACTTGGATAACTTCTCTAGCTCTGCCCTTTGTAGCAAATACAGCTTGTCTTCTAGGCTCAGGCTGGCTCCACTCCACTGCTGCAGCTGTTCTTGGTGGTCATCTGCCATCTCCAAAATGCTGGGGTCCCTCGCTGCAACTGGGCTGCACTTTCACCAAAAGCCTCTCATAGGCTCTCTTCATGTTGCCAATCTGTAACTTCTTCCTTCAGTCCTGGGCCTTCAACTGCTACTGAGGCTGCAACTTCACCAATTGCCTTTCCTGGACCTTCACAGTGCCAACCCTCAGCTTCTCTCCATGACCCCTTCATGCCTTCAAAACCAGTACCACCTGGGTGACACTTACACATTACCAAGTCCAGCTACTAGCATGAGGTACAACCACAACCACCTCTGGAACATGCTCAGGTCTGTCACAGCAACATCCCACTATGCTAGTACCAATTTGTATTAGGATTTCTATTACGGTGATGAAAACTATGACCAAAAAGCAAGTTGGGAAGTAAAGGGTTTACTTGGCTTCAGTATTGCTGTTCATCACAGAAGGGAGTCAGGACAGGAACTGAAACAGAGCAGAATCCTGGAGGCAGGAGCTGATGCAAAGGTTATGGAGGAGAGCTGCTTACTGGCTTGCTTCCCATGAGCTCAGTCCACCTTCTTATAGAACCCAGGACCACCATCCCAGGAATAGCAACACCCACAATGGTCTAGGCCATCCCCCATTGATCACTAATTGAGAAAATACGTTACAGCTGGAACTCAAGGAGGCATTTCCTCAGCTGAGTCTCCTTCTGATGACTCTAGCTTGTGTCAAGTTGACACACAAAACCACCCATTACTTTGTGTCTTTCAAATATTAATTACTTATACTTTCAAACATTTATTACTTAAACTTGTGGTGATTGGTAATGGATTCACTGTTGAATTCTCTAATAAATCACAACTTTAAACTATTTACTGAGAGGTGGAAAGAGTATAAGAGACAAAATGGAATGTAGGACACCAGGAGAAAAAGTACTCCAAATCAGCCTGACCAAAGCTCATATGAACTCATGGAGATTAAAGCAGCATACACAGGGATACACAAGTCTGTACTAGGCCATCTGCATGTATATTATGACTTTGAGTTTAGTGTTTTTGTGGTACTTCTGAGTGTGTGAATGAGTGAGTCTGATTCTTGTGATTTCTCTTGTAGATTTTTTTCTTCTGTTGGTTTGCCTTGTTCAACTTTAATATTATGGTTTTTATTTTATCGTACAATATTTTATTTTGTTAAAACCAAACCAAAAAAGATTTACTAAGAATGTTCTATGTACCAAAAAATGCACATACAAGATTTTACTTCTTTTGGTGCTTTTACTGTGGAATGAAAAGAGGCAGAGATGCATGTAAATAAGTAAATATGTAAGACAATTTCAGTAGTGACTAGTGCTGTGAATACATTAGAGAAACACTATAGTATGGAGAACAATCAGAAAAATGGGTCTTGAATTAGTTGAAGGGTAAGGATAGAACATGGCATATTAATAGTCCATGTTGTTGATGAAATTATAAATGATAATCCTGGGATTCATTTCCATTATGAATGGTTAGACTATTTCTTGAGAACAATACTAGTTTTGTATAAAAGCAGAGCATAGAAACATCTGATATATAGGTATTATAAAAATTCAATTTTCAATGCTGAACCTCTCTTAGAGATGGTACTTTAAGAGATGTACTACATAATAGGTTATCCACACCTAAGTGGTAAGCCCTAAACATATATAAATGAGCAATATTAAATGAACTCAGCATGTGGTATTTAAATTTACATATGTAAATATAATAAAATGGTAGCAATTAAATGAGAAAATTCCATGAATTCATGAGGAAGTGTGGGACAGACACAGGAAGAAGGGGAAGTGGGTAGATTGAAAGTGACCTAATTATAACACACATGTATGAAATTTCAAAATTTAAATTGAAAAAAATAGTCTAAACCCCAATGCACTAAAACTAAATGTATACTACCTTGCCCAAAAATGTAAAAGAAATTCATCACACAATCCCAATGTTCCTTCAATATTTTGGACATTACGTAGTAAATTAACAGTAAGAGACCAAATAATGTGAAAATTAGATGAGGTAATGTAATGTTGTCTATTAAAGAAAAATTGACAGCAAGTAAAAATTGAGATCTTAGTGCTCAGCCCTAAACAGGATATTTATACCACTTCATCTGCAGCTCACAGAACATTTCAGAATAGAATAGGAAGAATGTAAGAGCTAGAAGGTAGAACAGATGTAAAATACTATCTTCAGGGCATGGCATCACCACTACAAATGTGGTCATACAACAGGCCCTTGGCATGGAGGCTACTATGAGACTGGGTCGGTCAAACATCAATCATGGATCAATGGGAGGTTCAGGAAGCATTTTCCCTCTCTGTAAATTTGGCAACTGATGAACTCACCAAGCTCTAGTATACACTTCTACCCATCAGACTCCAGTAGATAATTCCAAACAAGTGGCCATAAGGAAAATACATGTTAAAATCAGAGGTCACACACTCAAAAACAAAAGAGGATGGAATTGGGAAAGGGGTTTGTACTGAGTATAGGAAGATAACAGGGGCAGGAGCAAGAAAAGAGAGTCAGGGAGGGGAGGGAGTTAGGGTAACCAGAATACATTGCATACATGTTTGAAATTGCCAAAGGACACACAAGTTGGCTGAATGAAAAAAAGTAAAAATTAGAGCTGTGGGCTGACTAGTCTTAGATCAGCTTGACATACAAACTAGTTTTATCTGAATGGAAGGAATCTCAACTGAGAAGATGCCTTCATAAGATCCAGATATAGGGCATTTTCTTAATTAGTGATTGATGGGGGAAGGCCTAGTCCATTGTAGGTGGTTCCATCCCTTGGGAGGTGGTCCTCGGTTCTATAAGAAAGCAGGCTGAGCAAGCCAGGGGAAGCAAGCCAGTAAGCAGCAACTCTCCATGGTCTCTGCATCAGTTCCTATCTCCAGGATCCTTCCCTGTTTGAGTTCCTGTCCTGACTTCCTTCAATGATGAACAGTGCTGTGGAAATTTAAGTCAATAAACCTTTTGGTCATGGTTTTTTGTTGCAGCAATAGAAACCCTAACTAAGGTAAATGATAGAAAGTTCTTAGTGACTGTGGTGGTTTAAATGAAAATGGCCCCCATGGGCTCAAAGGGAGTGGTACTATTTGAAAGAATTAGGACATGTGGCCTTATTGGAGTAAACGTGACCTTGTTGGAGGAACTGTGTCACTGGTGGTGGGCTTTGAGGTTTCAGAAGCTCAAGCCAGGCCCAATGACTCACTTTCTTTTCCTGCTGCCTTCTGACCCAGATATAGAGCTCTGAGTTCCTTCTCTAGCATATGTCTGCTTGTGTGCCTCTGTGCTTCCTGCCATGATGATAATGGACTAAACTTCTGAACTTGTAAGCCAGTCTCAATTAAATGTTTTCCTTATTAAGAGTCACCATGGTCAGGTGTCTCTTCACTGCAATAGAAACTTTGACTAAGACAATGACAACCAATAACAGATTAATTCAATTTTAAGATCTTCTCACAATTAAGACATCTTATTATATGAATGAATGATAGTAAATATGCTTGTGATATACAGTGAATAAAATGTGAATTTATAAGAGAGAAATAATTATTAAATAATGTATCTTCAAATATATATGTGATGGCAACAAATAATAAACCCAATCATAATGATCTTAGAATATTATTTTATTCTAAAACATTTTAAGAATTGCAAATACCCATGTATCTTGAGGAGATATAATGGGCATACAACTAATTCTAAACCATGAAATCTAAAGCTAACTAGTGTAACACAGTTTTGTAAAAGTCAAATACTGTTCTTAACTATTTTAATGGAACAACCTCATTGTCCACAACTAATGGTTTTTTTCAATATGTATTATATTATGAGAACTATTACAGAAACTTATTAAAATATGTATAATATGTGTGTGTGAGAGAGAGAGAATCAGAGAGAGAGAGAGTTTAAATGAAATTACCCTAAAATGGGGATACAGTGATATATGTAAGTTAACTCTTTTCAAGTGTTTGATTAATGAGTTCCTACAGACACATTCCCAATCATGAGAGCCTATTCTCATTGCTCCTGGTTTCCCTCCAGAATTTGATGATAAGACCATATTGCTAAACACACCTCATATCTGCGTCATAGAGTATGAAGAAATCAAGTTGGTAATGATCTGTAAGCTTCATTCCTACTCAATATCTTTCATTACACTGGAGTGTTCTATGCATGCTACCAAGGAGGTAACAGTAATCAGTAGTCTTACCTTGTGCAATCTACAGTAACAGCTGAGCTAGCGAGATATTTCCATTGGTATAATAGTGTCACAAAAATTATGAGAATAACAAAACACTTTCTAGTTGGATTTAAATCTAGATCCATGAGCTAGAACACAAGTCTAGTACTATTAACTGCTCCAAAAGTCCCTTGCTGTCTAGATCATAGACCTTAGAGGAAAACCTAGGACTACTATTCTGCTAAGTGGACATAAAATAATCTGTCTCCTAAGTTGTTAACTTTATACACACAGATTATTAGCTCTCTCAGCCCTCAATGGAGAAGATTCATTTGGCTAGTCAAAATCTCAGCATGATTGGAGGAGAGGATCATTAATTCCCACCCTTGTCTGAGAAAAATTTTGCAACTGATGACTGTTAGGGGAGGGACAGTCCACTTTCTTTAGAGACTGGGCCCTGAGAGGCTACAGTAGATGGTACTACACTCATGTCCATAAAGACAGCACTGAATGGCAATCATTGAGTACTCAACAAAAGAGAAAACATGAAGTTCAGAGGTAAAAGAGAAGGGGGGAGGCCCATCTTGCTCCGGACTTCCCTTTTGGAACACTCGTGAGTACCCTTCCTTGCCCCAGACCCCATCCCTGGGCACCAGCCACTCCAGGGAAGACCTGCCCAACTCGGCCCCAGGTTCTGGCCACCGGGCAGGTTCCCTCCTAGCCGCACCGGGAAGGATCCCCTTCTCCAAGACCCCTGGCAGACCCTGCAGTCTCCACGCCCTGCCCCCACGCCCATCCGCCTGAGCCCCAAGCCTCTTCCTGAGACTCAAAGGCCGGCCCCCAGCTCCCATCTTGCTCCGGACTTCCCTTTTGGAATACTGGTGAGTACCCTTCCTTGCCCCAGACCCCATCCCTGGGCACCAGCCACTCCAGGGAAGACCTGCCCAACTTGGCCCCAGGTTCTGGCCACCGGGCAGGTTCCCTGCTAGCCGCACCGGGAAGGATCCCCTTCTCCAAGACCCCTGGCAGACCCTGCAGTCTCCACGCCCTGCCCCCACGCCCATCCGCCTGAGCCCCAAGCCTCTTCCTGAGACTCAAAGGCCGGCCCCCAGCTCCCATCTTGCTCCGGACTTCCCTTTTGGAATACTGGTGAGTACCCTTCCTTGCCCCAGACCCCATCCCTGGGCACCAGCCACTCCAGGGAAGACCTGCCCAACTTGGCCCCAGGTTCTGGCCACCGGGCAGGTTCCCTGCTAGCCGCACCGGGAAGGATCCCCTTCTCCAAGACCCCTGGCAGACCCTGCAGTCTCCACGCCCTGCCCCCACGCCCATCCGCCTGAGCCCCAAGCCTCTTCCTGAGACTTAGAGGCCGGCCCCCAGCGCCCATCTTGCTCCGGACGCCCCTTTTGGAACACTCGTGAGTACCCTTCCTTGCCCCAGACCCCATCCCTGGGCACCAGCCACTCCAGGGAAGACCTGCCCAACTCGGCCCCAGGTTCTGGCCACCGGGCAGGTTCCCTGCTAGCCCCACCGGGAAGGATCCCCTTCTCCAAGACCCTTGGCAGACCCTGCAGTCTCCACGCCCTGCCCCCACGCCCATCCGCCTGAGCCCCAAGCCTCTTCCTGAGACTTAGAGGCCGGCCCCCAGCTCCCATCTTGCTCCGGACTTCCCTTTTGGAACACTGACTTCCCTTTTGGAACACTGGTCTGTCTGAACCAAGTGTGCAGATAAGGCCAAGAACGAACCACAAGGAGATGGGCAGACGTCAAGGCAGAAACATATACAACAAAATGAATAGCAATACAGCATCACCAGGCCCTAGCCCTCCTCCAACACCTAGACCTGAACATCAGAAATTAGAAGAAGCAGAAGAAAACAGCCTTATGAATGACATCATGAAGAAGCTAGAGGCTTGCGTAGAGGAAAAGACAAAAAAATGTGAAGAACGCTGTAAACAACTAGAGGAAAGGGCAAACAAATTAGAAGAAATCAATAAAGTCCTGGAAGAAAACAATAAAATACTGAGAGAAAATCAAGAAAAATCAATGAAACAAATGAAGGAAACAGTCCAAGACCTGAAAAGGGAAATAGAAAAAATGAAGAAGACACAAACAGAGGGAATGCTGGAAATAGAAAATCTGAGAAAACGATTGGGAACTTCAGATGCAAGTATAATCAACAGAATGCAAGAGATGGAAGAGAGGATCTCTAGCGTTGAAGATACAGTAGAAGAAATACATTCATCAGTCAAAGAAAACACTAAAGCCAACAAAGTCATGAACCAAAATGTCCAAGAAATTTGGGACACCATGAAAAGACCAAACCTAAGAATAATAGGGGTCGAAGAAGGAGAAGAATACCAACTCAAGGGCACAGAAAATATATTCAACAAGATCATAGAAGAAAACTTTCCCAACTTAAAGAAGGAAATGCCTATGAAGATACAAGAAGCTTATAGAACACCAAACAGACTAGACCCCCAAAAAAAGTCCCCTCGCCACATAATAGTTAAACAACTAAACGTACAGAATAAAGAAAGAATATTAAGAGCAGCAAAGGAAAAAGGCCAAGTGACATATAAAGGCAAACCCATCAGAATAACACCCGATTTCTCAATGGAGACTTTGAAAGCCAGAAGAACCTGGACAGATGTAATGCAGACACTAAGAGACCATGGATGTCAACCTAGACTAATATACCCAGCAAAACTTTCAATCACCATAGATGGAGTGAACAAGACATTCCATGACAAAGCCAGATTTAAACAATACTTATCCACAAACCCAGCCCTACAGAAAGCACTAGAAGGAAAATTCCAATCTAAGGAAGTCAGATACACCCTCGAAAACACAGGCAACAGATAAAGTCACAGCAGTAAACCCCAACGTATAGAAGTACCCACACATCACCACCAAAGAATAACAGGAATGAACAATCACTGGTCATTAATTTCCCTCAATATCAATGGACTTAATTCACCTATAAAAAGACATAGGCTTACAGAATGGATACGAAAGCAGGACCCATCTTTCTGCTGCATACAAGAAACACATCTCAAATTCAAAGATAGACACTACCTAAAAATAAAAGGCTGGGAAAAGACTTTCCAATCAAACGGTCTTAAGAAACAAGCAGGTGTAGCCATCCTGATATCCAGCAAAATAGACTTCAAACTAAAATCAATCAAAAGAGATCAAGAAGGGCATTACATACTCATCACAGGAAAGATCCACCAAGATGAGGTCTCAATTCTGAATATTTATGCCCCAAACACAAGGGCACCCACATATGTAAAAGAAACATTACTAAAGCTTAAATCACATATAAAACCCCACACATTAATAGTGGGAGACCTCAACACCCCACTTTCACCACTGGACAGATCTCCCAAATTGAAACTTAACAGAGAAATAAAGGACTTAACTGATGTCATGACTCAAATGGACTTAATCGATATCTACAGAACATTCCATCCTAACAAAAAAGAATATACCTTCTTCTCAGCACCCCATGGAACCTTCTCTAAAATTGACCACATACTTGGCCACAAAACAAATCTAAACAGATACAAAAGAATTGGAATAACCTCCTGTGTTCTATCAGACCACCATGGTCTAAAGTTGGATTTCAACAACAACAAAAACTACAGAAAACCTGCAATCTCATGGAAACTGAATAATACCCAACTGAATCACCAATGGGTTAAGGAAGAAATAAAGAAAGAAATTAAAGACTTCCTAGAGATCAATGAAAATGAAGACACCACATATCCAAATTTATGGGACACTATGAAAGCAGTACTAAGAGGGAAATTCATAGCACTAAATGCCCACATAAATAAGTTGGAGAAATCTCACACTAGAGACTTAACAGCATACCTGAAAGCTCTAGAACAAGAAGAAGCACAGTCTCCCAGGAAAAATAGACGCCAGGAAATTATCAAAGTGAGAGCTGAAATCAATAAAATAGAAACAAAGAGAACAATACAAAAAATTAATGAAACAAAGAGTTGGTTCTTTGAGAAAATCAACAAGATAGACAAGCCCTTATCCAAACTAACCAAAAGACAGAGAGAGAGCATCCAAATCAACAAAATCAGAAATGAAAAGGGGGACATAACAACAGACATTGAGGAAATCCAGAGAATCATCAGGTCATACTTCAAAAACCTCTATTCGACAAAACTGGAAAACCTAAAAGAAATGGATGGCTTTCTGGATAGGTACCACATACCTAAGTTAAATCAAGACCAGATAAACTATTTAAATAGTCCAATAACCCCTAATGAAATAGAAACAGTCATTAAAAGTCTCCCAACCAAAAAAAGCCCAGGACCAGATGGTTTCAGCGCAGAATTCTACCAGATCTTCAAAGAAGAGTTAATACCAATACTCTCTAAATTGTTCCACACAATAGAAACAGAAGGAACATTACCAAACTCCTTCTACGAGGCTACAATTACCCTAATTCCTAAACCAAACAAGGATACAACAAAGAAAGAGAACTACAGACCGATCTCCCTCATGAACATTGATGCAAAAATACTCAATAAAATACTGGCAAACAGACTCCAAGAACACATCAAAACAATTATCCACCATGATCAAGTAGGATTCATTCCAGGGATGCAAGGGTGGTTCAACATACGAAAGTCCGTCAATGTAATACACCATATAAACAAACTCAAAGAAAAAAACCATATGATCATCTCACTGGATGCAGAAAAGGCATTTGACAAAATCCAACACCCCTTCATGATAAAGGTATTGGAGCGATCAGGAATACAGGGAACATACCTAAACATAATAAAGGCAATTTACAGCAAGCCAACAGCCAACATCAAATTAAATGGAGAGAAACTCAAAGCAATTCCACTAAAATCAGGAACGAGGCAAGGCTGTCCACTCTCCCCATACTTATTCAATATAGTACTTGAAGTTCTAGCCAGAGCAATAAGACAACATAAGGAGATTAAGGGGATACAAATTGGAAAGGAAGAAGTCAAGCTTTCCCTATTTGCAGATGACATGATAGTATACTTGAGCGACCCCAAAGATTCCACCAAGGAACTGATACAGCTTATAAACACCTTCAGCAACATAGCAGGATACAAGATCAACTCAAAAAAATCAGTAGCCCTCCTATATACAATGGACAAAGAAGCGGAGAAGGAAATCAGAGATACATCACCCTTTACTATAGCCACAAATGACATAAAATACCTTGGGGTAACACTAACCAAGCAAGTGAAGGACCTATATGACAAGAACTTTAAGTCCCTGAAAAAAGAAATTGAAGAAGATGTCAGAAAATGGAAAGATCTCCCATGCTCATGGATAGGCAGGACTAACATAGTAAAAATGGCAATCTTACCAAAAGCAATCTACAGATTCAATGCAATCCCCATCAAAATACCAACACAATTCTTCACAGACCTGGAAAAAATAATACTCAACTTCATATGGAAAAACAAAAAACCCAGGATAGCCAAAGGAATCCTGTACAATAACACAACTTCTGGAGGCATCACGATCCCTGACTTCAAGCTCTACTATAGAGCTACAGTAATAAAAACAGCTTGGTACTGGCATAAAAACCGACATGTGGACCAATGGAATCGAATTGAAGACCCTGACATTAATCCGCACACCTATGAACATATGATTTTTGACAAAGAAGCCAAAAGTGCACAATGGAAAAAAGAAAGCATCTTCAACAAATGGTGCTGGCAAAACTGGATATCAACATGTAGAAGGCTGCAAATAGATCCATATCTATCACCGTGCACAAAACTTAAGTCCAAGTGGATTAAGGACCTCAACATAAATCCAGCTACTCTGAACCTGCTAGAAGAGAAAGTAGGAAGTAGTCTTGAACGCATTGGCATAGGAGACTACTTCCTAAATAGAACACCAGTAGCACAGACTCTGAGACAAACAATCAATCAATGGGACCTCTTGAAACTGAGAAGCTTTTGTAGAGCAAAGGATACGGTCAACAAGGCAAAGCGACAGCCTACAGAATGGGAAAAGATCTTCACCAACCCCACATCTGACAGAGGACTGATATCCAGAATATATAAGGAATTCAAGAAATTAGACATCAAAATGCCCAACAGTCCAATTAAGAAATGGGCTATAGAACTAAACAGAGAATTCTCAACAGAGGAAACTCAAATGGCCGAAAGACATTTAAGGAACTGCTCAACATCCCTAATCATCAGGGAAATGCAAATCAAAACAACTCTGAGATACCACCTTACGCCTGTCAGAATGGCTAAGATCAAAAACACTGAAGACACCTTATGCTGGAGAGGATGTGGAGCTAGGGGAACTCTCCTCCACTGCTGGTGGGAATGCAAGCTTGTACAACCACTTTGGAAATCAATATGGCGCTTTCTTAGAAAATTGGGAATCAATCTCCCCCAAGATCCAGCTATACCACTCTTGGGCATATACCCAAGAAATGCTCAACCACACCATAAGAGCACTTGTTCAGTTATGTTCATATCAGCATTGTTTGTAATAGCCAGAACATGGAAACAACCCAGATGCCCTTCAACTGAAGAATGGATAAACAAAATGTGGTACATATACACAATGGAATACTACTCAGCAGAGAAAAACAATGGCATCATGAGGTTTGCAGACAAATGGATGGATCTAGAAAAAATCATCCTGAGTGAGGTAACCCAGACTCAGAAAGACAAACATGGTATGTACTCACTCATAGCAGGATACTAGACATGAAACAAGGATGACTTGTCTGCTACTCACATCACCAGGGAGGCTACCTGGAAAACAGGACCCCAAGAAAGACACAGGGATCACCCAATGACAGAGAAATGGAATGAGATCTACATGAACAGCCTGGACATGAGTGGGGGTAATGAAAGGCGAGGGTTGAGGGAAAGAGAGCTTGGGGGAGCGGGAGATCCCAGCTGGATCAACAACAGAGAGGGAGAACAAGGAATAGGAGACCATGGTAAATAAAGACCACATGAGAATAGGAAGAAGCAAAGTGCTAGAGAGGCCCACAGAAATCCACAAAGATACCCACACAACAGACTGCTGGCAGTGGTCGAGAGACAGCCTGAACTGACCTACTCTGGTGATGGGATGGCCAAACACCCTAATTGTTGTGCTAGAAACCTCATCCAACTACTGAGGGATCTGGATGCAGAAATCCATGACTAGGCCCCGGGTGGATCTCTGGGAGTCCAATTAGCGAGAATGAGGAGGGTTTATATGAACGAGAATTGTTGAGACCAAGGTTGGATAAAGCACAGGGACAAATAGCCAAATGAATGGAAACACATGAACTATGAACCAATGGCTGAGGGGTCCCCACTGGATCAGGCCCTCTGAATGGATGAGACAGTTGATTGACTTGATCTGTTTGGGAGGCACCCAGGCAGTGGGACCAGATCTTGTGCTCATTGCATGAGTTGGCTGTTTGAAACCTGGGGCCTATGCAGGATTGTTTGGCTCGGCCTGGGAGGAGGGGACTAGACCTACCTGGATTGAGTCTACCAGGTTGACCTCAGTCTGTGGGGAAGGCTTTGCCCTGGAGGAGATGGGAATGGGGGGGGGGGTTGGGGGGAAGGTGAGGGGGACGGGAGGGGGGAGAACAAGGGAATCCGTGGCTGATATGTAGAACTGAATTGTATTGCAAAATAAATTAAGAATAAAAAAAAAAAAAAAAAAAAAAAAAAAAAAAAAAAAAAAAAGAGAAGGGGGGATATAGGAGAGGGATTGGAGTGAAAAAGGAGAGCAAATTTGATTCAAAATTATATTATGTATAAATATTAAATAAAATATTTTTAAACTAAAGTTTAAAATGGTCTTTTCCTAAATGTCTACATTGAACAATAATTAAACTTACCTACCTAATGTGTGCCTTTCAGTTTGCAAATTTCAACCGTCTTTTGCAATAAGGCAAAATATAAAGAAATGGATTCATGAATAAGGGGATTGAAATTTGTGGAAACAGCAAAATTAATACATGTGTGCATGTATGTAATTATCAGCAACATCTGGAGAGGGTTTATAGTATAGAAGGAGGATACTAGATTTGTTAATACGACAAATGAGTGAGAGTATATAATATATATTTATAACTCACAAATTAAAAACTGGTGACAATCATAACTTGTTTTATAGTGCTGAGTATCAAATTGAATAGTAAGTTTGTCACTGTTCTTTGAACTGTAAAGCTATCTCATCCACTGAGTTATACTTGTCCTAGAATTTGTTCATAAACTATAATGTAATGCTATTTTTAACATGATAGATTATTCTAAAATAAATGCTAGGTATAATAAGTTCAAATATATGAAACGGGGTAATATACTTGCTATGAACAGTTCACAGTATAGTGTGGAATGCAAGTGACAAAAAGACTATTACAACTTCCTTGCCCCGGACCCCATCCCTGGGCACCAGCCACTCCAGGGAAGACCTGCACAACTCGGCCCCAGGTTCTGGCCACCGGGCAGGTTCCCTGCTAGCCCCACCGGGAAGGATCCCCTTCTCCAAGACCCCTGGCAGGCCCTGCAGTCTCCACGCATTGCCCCCACTCCCATCCGCCTGAGCCCCAAGCCTCTTCCTGAGACTTAGAGGCCGGCCCCCAGCTCCCATCTTGCTCCAGACTTCCCTTTTGGAAAACTGACTTAGAGGCCGGCCCCCAGCTCCCATCTTGCTCCGGACTTCCCTTTTGGAAAACTGGTGAGTACCCTTCCTTGCCCCAGACCCCATCCCTGGGCACCAGCCACTCCAGGGAAGACCTGCCCAACTTGGCCCCAGGTTCTGGCCACCGGGCAGGTTCCCTGCTAGCCCCACCGGGAAGGATCCCCTTCTCCAAGACCCCTGGCAGGCCCTGCAGTCTCCACGCCCTGCCCCCACGCCCATCCGCCTGAGCCCCAAGCCTCTTCCTGAGACTTAGAGGCCGGCCCCCAGCTCCCATCTTGCTCTGGACTTCCCTTTTGGAAAACTGGTGAGTACCCTTCCTTGCCCCAGACCCCATCCCTGGGCACCAGCCACTCCAGGGAAGACCTGCCCAACTTGGCCCCAGGTTCTGGCCACCGGGCAGGTTCCCTGCTAGCCCCACCTGGAAGGATCCCCTTCTCCAAGACCCCTGGCAGGCCCTGCAGTCCCCACGCCCTGCCCCCACTCCCATCCCCCTGAGCCCCAAGCCTCTTCCTGAGACTTAGAGGCTGGCCCCCAGCTCCCATCTTGCTCCGGACTTCCCTTTTGGAAAACTGGTGAGTGCCCTTCCTTGCCCCGGACCCCATCCCTGGGCACCAGCCACTCCAGGGAAGACCTGCCCAACTTGGCCCCAGGTTCTGGCTACCCGGCAGGTTCCCTGCTAGCCCCACCGGGAAGGATCCCCTTCTCCAAGACCCCTGGCAGGCCCTGCAGTCTCCACGCCCTGCCCCCACGCCCATCCGCCTGAGCCCCAAGCCTCTTCCTGAGACTTAGAGGCCGGCCCCCAGCTCCCATCTTGCTCCGGACTTCCCTTTTGGAAAACTGGTGAGTACCCTTCCTTGCCCCGGACCCCATCCCTGGGCACCAGCCACTCCAGGGAAGACCTGCCCAACTTGGCCCCAGGTTCTGGCCACCGGGCAGGTTCCCTGCTAGCCCCACCGGGAAGGATCCCCTTCTCCAAGACCCCTGGCAGGCCCTGCAGTCTCCACGCCCTGCCCCCACTCCCATCCCCCTGAGCCCCAAGCCTCTTCCTGAGACTTAGAGGCTGGCCCCCAGCTCCCATCTTGCTCCGGACTTCCCTTTTGGAAAACTGGTGAGTGCCCTTCCTTGCCCCGGACCCCATCCCTGGGCACCAGCCACTCCAGGGAAGACCTGCCCAACTTGACCCCAGGTTCTGGCCACCGGGCAGGTTCCCTGCTAGCCCCACCGGGAAGGATCCCCTTCTCCAAGACCCCTGGCACGCCCTGTAGTCTCCACGCCCTGCCCCCACGCCCATCCGCCTGAGCCCCAAGCCTCTTCCTGAGACTTAGAGGCTGGCCCCCAGCTCCCATCTTGCTCCTGACTTCCCTTTTGGAAAACTGGTGAGTGCCCTTCCTTGCCCCGACCCCATCCCTGGGCACCAGCCACTCCAGGGAAGACCTGCCCAACTCGGCCCCAGGTTCTGGCCACCGGGCAGGTTCCCTGCTAGCCCCACCGGGAAGGATCCCCTTCTCCAAGACCCCTGGCAGGCCCTGCAGTCTCCACACCCTGCCCCCACGCCCATCCGCCTGAGCCCCAAGCCTCTTCCTGAGACTTAGAGGCCGGCCCCCAGCTCCCATCTTGCTCCGGACTTCCCTTTTGGAAAACTGTGTGCGGATAAGGCCAGTAACGAAGCACAAGGAGATGGGCAGACGTCAAGGCAGAAACATATACAACAAAATGAATAGCAATACAACATCACCAGGCCCTAGCCCTCCTCCAACACCTAGACCTGAACATCAGAAATTGGAAGAAGCAGAAGAAAACAGCCTTATGAATGACATCATGAAGAAGCTAGAGGCTTGTGTAGAGGAAAAGACAAAAAAATGTGAAGAACGCTGTAAACAACTAGAGGAAAGGGCAAACAAATTAGAAGAAATCAATAAAGTCCTGGAAGAAAACAATAAAATACTGAGAGAAAATCAAGAAAAATCAATGAAACAAATGAAGGAAACAGTCCAAGACCTGAAAAGGGAAATAGAAAAAATGAAGAAGACATAAACAGAGGGAATGCTGGAAATAGAAAATCTGAGAAAACGATTGGGAACTTCAGATGCAAGTATAATCAACAGAATGCAAGAGATGGAAGAGAGGATCTCTAGCGTTGAAGATACAGTAGAAGAAATACATTCATCAGTCAAAGAAAACACTAAAGCCAACAAAGTCATGAACCAAAATGTCCAAGAAATTTGGGACACCATGAAAAGACCAAACCTAAGAATAATAGGGGTCGAAGAAGGAGAAGAATACCAACTCAAGGGCACAGAAAATATATTCAACAAGATCATAGAAGAAAACTTTCCCAACTTAAAGAAGGAAATGCCTATGAAGATACAAGAAGCTTATAGAACACCAAACAGACTAGACCCCAAAAAAAAGTCCCCTCGCCACATAATAGTTAAACAACTAAACATACAGAATAAAGAAAGAATATTAAGAGCAGCAAAGGAAAAAGGCCAAGTGACATATAAAGGCAAACCCATCAGAATAACACCCGATTTCTCAATGGAGACTTTGAAAGCCAGAAGAACCTGGACAGATGTAATGCAGACACTAAGAGACCATGGATGTCAGCCTAGACTAATATACCCAGCAAAACTTTCAATCACCATAGATGGAGTGAACAAGACATTCCATGACAAAGCCAGATTTAAACAATACTTATCCACAAACCCAGCCCTACAGAAAGCACTAGAAGGAAAATTCCAACCTAAGGAAGTCAGATACACCCTCGAAAACACAGGCAACAGATAAAGCCACAGCAGTAAACCCCAACGTATAGAAGTACCCACACATCACCACCAAAAAATAACAGGAATGAACAATCACTGGTCATTAATTTCCCTCAATATCAATGGACTTAATTCACCTATAAAAAGACATAGGCTTACAGAATGGATACGAAAGCAGGACCCATCTTTCTGCTGCATACAAGAAACACATCTCAAATTCGAAGATAGACACTACCTAAAAATAAAAGGCTGGGAAAAGACTTTCCAATCAAACGGTCTTAAGAAACAAGCGGGTGTAGCCATCCTGATATCCAGCAAAATAGACTTCAAACTAAAATCAATCAAAAGAGATCAAGAAGGGCATTACATACTCATCACAGGAAAGATCCACCAAGATGAAGTCTCAATTCTGAATATTTATGCCCCAAACACAAGGGCACCCACATATGTAAAAGAAACATTACTAAAGCTTAAATCACATATAAAACCCCACACATTAATAGTGGGAGACCTCAACACCCCACTTTCACCACTGGACAGATCTCCCAAATTGAAACTTAACAGAGAAATAAAGGACTTAACTGATGTCATGACTCAAATGGACTTAATCGATATCTACAGAACATTCCATCCTAACAAAAAAGAATATACCTTCTTCTCAGCACCCCATGGAACCTTCTCTAAAATTGACCACATACTTGGCCACAAAACAAATCTAAACAGATACAAAAGAATTGGAATAACCTCCTGTGTTCTATCAGACCACCATGGTCTAAAGTTGGACTTCAACAACAACAAAAACTACAGAAAACCTGCAATCTCATGGAAACTGAATAATACCCAACTGAATCACCAATGGGTTAAGGAAGAAATAAAGAAAGAAATTAAAGACTTCCTAGAGATCAATGAAAATGAAGACACCACATATCCAAATTTATGGGACACTATGAAAGCAGTACTAAGAGGGAAATTCATAGCACTAAATGCCCACATAAATAAGTTGGAGAAATCTCACACTAGAGACTTAACAGCACACCTGAAAGCTCTAGAACAAGAAGAAGCAAAGTCTCCCAGGAAAAATAGACGCCAGGAAATTATCAAAGTGAGAGCTGAAATCAATAAAATAGAAACAAAGAGAACAATACAAAAAATTAATGAAACAAAGAGTTGGTTCTTTGAGAAAATCAACAAGATAGACAAGCCCTTATCCAAACTAACCAAAAGACAGAGAGAGAGCATCCAAATCAACAAAATCAGAAATGAAAGGGGGGACATAACAACAGACATTGAGGAAATCCAGAGAATCATCAGGTCATACTTCAAAAACCTCTATTCGACAAAACTGGAAAACCTAAAAGAAATGGATAACTTTCTGGATAGGTACCACATACCTAAGTTAAATCAAGACCAGATAAACTATTTAAATAGTCCAATAACCCCTAACGAAATAGAAACAGTCATTAAAAGTCTCCCAACCAAAAAAAGCCCAGGACCAGATGGTTTCAGCGCAGAATTCTACCAGATCTTCAAAGAAGAGTTAATACCAATACTCTCTAAATTGTTCCACACAATAGAAACAGAAGGAACATTACCAAACTCCTTCTACGAGGCTACAATTACCCTAATTCCTAAACCAAACAAGGATACAACAAAGAAAGAGAACTACAGACCGATCTCCCTCATGAACATTGATGCAAAAATACTCAATAAAATACTGGCAAACAGACTCCAAGAACACATCAAAACAATTATCCACCATGATCAAGTAGGATTCATTCCAGGGATGCAAGGGTGGTTCAACATACGAAAGTCCGTCAATATAATACACCATATAAACAAACTCAAAGAAAAAAACCATATGATCATCTCACTGGATGCAGAAAAGGCATTTGACAAAATCCAACACCCCTTCATGATAAAGGTATTAGAGCGATCAGGAATACAGGGAACATACCTAAACATAATAAAGGCAATTTACAGCAAGCCAACAGCCAACATCAAATTAAATGGAGAGAAACTCAAAGCAATTCCACTAAAATCAGGAACGAGGCAAGGCTGTCCACTCTCCCCATACTTATTCAATATAGTACTTGAAGTTCTAGCCAGAGCAATAAGACAACATAAGGAGATTAAGGGGATACAAATTGGAAAGGAAGAAGTCAAGCTTTCCCTATTTGCAGATGACATGATAGTATACTTGAGCGACCCCAAAGATTCCACCAAGGAACTGATACAGCTTATAAACACGTTCAGCAACATAGCAGGATACAAGATCAACTCAAAAAAATCAGTAGCCCTCCTATATACAATGGACAAAGAAGTGGAGAAGGAAATCAGAGATACATCACCCTTTACTATAGCCACAAATGACATAAAATACCTTGGGGTAACACTAACCAAGCAAGTGAAGGACCTATATGACAAGAACTTTAAGTCCCTGAAAAAAGAAATTGAAGAAGATGTCAGAAAATGGAAAGATCTCCCATGCTCATAGATAGGCAGGACTAACATAGTAAAAATGGCAATCTTACCAAAAGCAATCTACAGATTCAATGCAATCCCCATCAAAATACCAACACAATTCTTCACAGACCTGGAAAGAATACTACTCAAATTCATATGGAAAAACAAAAAACCCAGGATAGCCAAAGGAATCCTGTACAATAACACAACTTCTGGAGGCATCACGATCCCTGACTTCAAGCTCTACTATAGAGCTACAGTAATAAAAACAGCTTGGTACTGGCATAGAAACCGACATGTGGACCAATGGAATCGAATTGAAGACCCTGACATTAATCCGCACACCTATGAACATATAATTTTTGACAAAGAAGCCAAAAGTGCACAATGGAAAAAAGAAAGCATCTTCAACAAATGGTGCTGGCAAAACTGGATATCAACATGTAGAAGGCTGCAAATAGATCCATATCTATCACCGTGCACAAAACTTAAGTCCAAGTGGATCAAGGACCTCAACATAAATCCAGCTACTCTGAACCTGCTAGAAGAGAAAGTAGGAAGTAGTCTTGAATGCATTGGCATTGGAGACTACTTCCTAAATAGAACACCAGTAGCACAGACTCTGAGAGAAACAATCAATCAATGGGACCTTTTGAAACTGAGAAGCTTTTGTAGAGCAAAGGATACGGTCAACAAGGCAAAGCGACAGCCTACAGAATGGGAAAAGATCTTCACCAACCCCACATCTGACAGAGGACTGATATCCAGAATATATAAGGAACTCAAGAAATTAGACATCAAAATGCCCAACAGTCCAATTAAGAAATGGGCTATAGAACTAAACAGAGAATTCTCAACAGAGGAAACTCAAATGGCCGAAAGACATTTAAGGAATTGCCCATCATCCCTAATCATCAGGGAAATGCAAATCAAAACAACTCTGAGATACCACCTTACGCCTGTCAGAATGGCTAAGATCAAAAACACTGAAGACACCTTATGCTGGAGAGGATGTGGAGCTAGGGGAACTCTCCTCCACTGCTGGTGGGAATGCAAGCTTGTACAACCACTTTGGAAATCAATATGGCGCTTTCTTAGAAAATTGGGAATCAATCTCCCCCAAGATCCAGCTATACCACTCTTGGGCATATACCCAAGAAATGCTCAACCACACCATAAGAGCACTTGTTCAGCTATGTTCATATCAGCATTGTTTGTAATAGCCAGAACATGGAAACAACCCAGATGCCCTTCAACTGAAGAGTGGATAAACAAAATGTGGTACATATACACAATGGAATACTACTCAGCAGAGAAAAACAATGGCATCATGAGGTTTGCAGACAAATGGATGGATCTAGAAAAAATCATCCTGAGTGAGGTAACCCAGACTCAGAAAGACAAACATGGTATGTACTCACTCATAGCAGGATACTAGACATGAAACAAGGATGAATTGTCTGCTACTCACATCACCAGGGAGGCTACCCGGAAAACAGGACCCCAAGAAAGACACAGGGATCGCCCAATGACAGAGAAATGGAATGAGATCTACATGAACAGCCTGGACATGAGTGGGGGTAATGAAAGGCAAGGGTCGAGGGAAAGAGAGCTTGGGGGAGCGGGAGATCCCAGCTGGATCAACAACAGAGAGGGAGAACAAGGAATAGGAGACCATGGTAAATGAAGACCACATGAGAACAGGAAGAAGCAAAGTGCTAGAGAGGCCCACAGAAATCCACAAAGATACCCACACAACAGACTGTCGGCAATGGTCGAGAGACAGCCCGAACTGACCTACTCTGGTGATGGGATGGCCAAACACCCTAATTGTTGTGCTAGAAACCTCATCCAACTACTGAGGGATCTGGATGCAGAGATCCATGACTAGGCCCCGGGTGGATCTCTGGGAGTCCAATCAACGAGAATGAGGAGGGTTTATATGAGCGAGAATTGTTGAGACCAAGGTTGGATAAAGCACAGGGACAAATAGCCAAATGAATGGAAACACATGAACTATGAACCAATGGCTGAGGGGTCCACACTGGATCAGGCCCTCCGAATGGGTGAGACAGTTGATTGGCTTGATCTGTTTGGGAGGCATCCAGGCAGTGGGACCAGATCTTGTGCTCATTGCATGAGTTGGCTGTTTGAAACCTGGGGCCTATGCAGGATTGTTTGGCTTGGCCTGGGAGGAGGGTACTAGACCTACCTGGACTGAGTCTACCAGGTTGACCTCAGTCTGTGGGGAAGGCTTTGCCCTGGAGGAGATGGGAATGGGGGGGGGGGGGGCGTTGGGGGGAAGGTGAGGGGGGACGGGAGGGGGGAGAACAAGGGAATCTGTGACCGATATGTAGAACTGAATTGTATAGCAAAATAAATTAAAATAAATTAAAGAAAAAAAAAAGACTATTACAATATTTTGATACCTTAGCATGATTTCTATACTATAGTGTACAGACTATGGAGTATTGCTGATAACAGACCCTTCTCTACTGGTTAGGTTTAATTGCACCCATATATATATATATATATATATATATTATTTAAATGAGTGCTATCAAATTCAGAATAAATCTAAAATAAAATATCCAAGAAGAAAAGAAGTATGAACAAATAGTATAAATTTAAGTATCTGAATGATGTAAGGCATATGGGTTTTCAAATGTTGCAAATAGCAAAACAAACAGATAGATAATACAACTGTGTGTTAGAGAGGAATAGGTTTATGGAAGAAGTAGAATCTATTCTGGCTGAAAGGACATGACATGGCTGATTCATACATGAACTCGCATTAGCTGTAGCTGACTTCATAATTTCTTTTTTTTTTTTTTTTTTTGGTTTTTAGAGACAGGGTTTCTCTGTGCAGCTTTGTGCCTTTCCTGGATCTTGGTCTGCAGACCAGGCTGGCCTCAAACTCACAAATATCCACCTGCCTCTGCCTCCCAAGTGCTGGGATTAAAGGCGTGTGCCACCACCGCCCGGCTGCTGACTTCATAATTTCTGCATAAGATCACACCATTCAAATTTCCAGCATGAACTAGGGGAGGGGCTCAGCAGTCTTCTCCCCCAGCTGAGGAACTACTGGAACTTGATATCTGCTCAGGGAAGTAGAGTCCGCTTTCTTTGAGGCTGCAGCTGCCAGTAGGTTTCCTACACCCTGGTGGGTAGTCCCATAGTCACTAACATATGGGAAGCAATAGTTGGAATAGGGGGATAATTATATAACTAGATATCTAGATACTCCACATAGGCATGCCCAGAGGCTTGTCTGCTGGAAGATTCTAGACCCTATGAAGATGACACTAAATATAATCACGTATTAATTACAGCATTATTCACAAATAGGGAAACACCTAAATTAACAAAGATGGTTTAATGGATAAATCGTGGTTTATTCATCCAATGGAATATTATTCAGTGCTGAGAATCCTGTGATGTGAAATATGGATAAATTTGAATTATTTTGTGCTAGATAGAATTATGCAACAACGGCAGGACAAATACTACATTATTCAACTAATATGGTATATCCTCAAGAGTCAATCTCATAGAAAGATGGAGTGGAACATCAGTTGCTAGGAGGTTATGGGCAATGGCAACATGAAATTGTTCCAGATTGGGTGTAAAGTTTCAGTAATGCAGAAAGAATAAATTACAGAGATCTGCTACATAATATCATTCTATAGTTAATATAGTATTGTACATTTAAATTTGTTAAGCGTTTAGAACTAATTTTAAGTATGCTTGCCACAATTCAACAATGAACAAGTAACATACGGAAAAGTGTATTTGTTGTTTACAAATGAACATGTTCCTATTGAAAGCAGTAACAGAAAGGCCATGGCTATTTACAGCTAAACAAAAGACAATGACAGCCTTGAAAGAGAGGAAGTAATCTCCAAAAATAAAAGCGGGAAATCAGCTAGATGTATGAGGGCAGAATATCTGGGCTGTGAAATGTTTTTCTACTAGTCTTTAAGTAATTCTTTGCTTACCTAATTTTATGTTACGAGGAATCTTAAAGGAAGGATGAAGTAATATTGTAATAGGATTCTAAAAACAAGTGCCTGTTGGCAATATTACCATTAAGTAGTGTGATTTTATTTTTATACAAATGCATCCTTACATAAAAGAGCTAGTCATTTATGAAAGTAGTAGGCACCTAAATTATATACTTCAAATGAGAAGTATATATTTACACATACACACAGACAGACAGACAGACACACACACACACACACACACACACACACACACACATTCATCAGTAGATAACATACTGGGATTAAAAGTTTAGTTCT
Source organism: Peromyscus californicus insignis (assembly GCF_007827085.1). NCBI lineage: Eukaryota > Metazoa > Chordata > Mammalia > Rodentia > Cricetidae > Peromyscus > Peromyscus californicus. The sequence continues at coordinate 69,304,848 of NW_026294391.1, read as the reverse complement.
TGCAAGCTTGTTTTCCTAATTTAGTTAAACATGTTATTTATGACTTTTGGGATATACTGTTATTTAGAACTTACTACTGTATTATTATAGTTATTGGTATACACAATTTGTTCTTCCCTAGAATGGAAACAAATAGAAAGCAAGTTTTTAGGATGTATTTTCCATTTTGACCTTTTATACATTTATTATACATTCTACAAATATCTATTGAACTTAAGGATCATGTATGGAAATACTTTACATGCTCTTTTACTGTTTTATATCAGTGCAAAACAACTTGCAGTCAGCTTATTTTAGTTCCTTTAACAGTGTTCAGAGCATCCTGACATAACAAAATGAGTCTAAATGCAGTGTGAAATCGAAACACTTCTAAAAGAGTAAGCAAGAGTCATCTACTGAGAATTTTAAGAAAGTTCAAAGCTCTAAGGAACTCAGAGAAGTCTGCCAACTTGAGAGCACTTTTCACGTCTTTCTCTTCGGGCAATATTAATTTTGTGTCTCCCAGCATGCTAGAATAGTTACATTTTGTGGGCTAAATAAGACAAGCTAGCCATTTTTCATGAAGCATTAATTATGATTCTATTTTATGATTTTGAAATGGACTATGAAAAATTTGAAATTCAACATATGTAAATATAGTTTTATTGAAACTAATTCATGTACAATTTGCAAAAGTGAACAGATGACCACAAAACCTTAATATTTATTCTTTGTGTTTTTGCAGAAAAAAATAAAATTTACATATGTTCTAAAAATTTGGCTAAATTCATTTTTTTCAGGATGTGCTCTAGAACACATAGAAAAAACTAAAATAACATTTATTATCATGTCTTATGCATTTGATAATTTCATTTAATATAATACAAATAAGGCAATGATGGAATAAGATAATAATTCAATTTCTCTTTTTTTCTTAATGCTTTTTCTTTGAAACATCATGAAAACCCTTTAAGGAACATATATACAAGATAAACATGACCGCACAATGAAAATAACATAATTAGAGTCATTTATGCTTGTCAGCTAATGTTAAACGTGAAGTTCTGGGAGTCTGACTCACTATGGGGCTAGAAGGAATGGTAAGTATTCCTCTCCTTGTTTCTCACCCTCTCCTTCAAGAGAATCCACACCAACCTCCTCATAATCTTTTCTAGGGCAGCCATGTCTTTAAGAGGCTCACAAAACTCCCCTTCCTCTGTGCCCTTGCCAACATATCAGTGCACAAGGGCACACTCGGCGTACATCAGGCCGAGCTTGTGGTCGAGGTAAGCCTAGGCCTCAGCAATTGCTGTGGTGTTGCTCAGCATGCACATAGCTCTCTGTACCTTGGCCATCTCCCCATCATGTACCACAGTGGGAGGTTGATAATTAATGCCAATTCTTAAGCCAGTGGGGTACAAGTCTACAAACTAGATGATACTGCACTAGGTCTTGATAGTGGCAGTGGCAGCAGTGACATCTGTGGGAACCATATCACCACTGCACAGCAGGCAGCTGATAGAAAGGGTCACATTTCACCATCTGGCTGGCTGGCTCAAAGTAGGCATTGATGATCTCTGCTACAGAAAGCTGCTCTGGTTAGACTTTCTCAGCTTAGATAATAGGGGCATATGTGGCCAGAAGGAAGTGGATTCAATGTTAGGGCACCAGATTGGTCTGGCATTCTGTCAGACCATCATTCAGGGACACATCAAATCAGAAGGAAGTTGTGATGGAAGACACAATCTAACCAAAAAGGCAGTTAAGGTTAATGCATGTTGAGGCCTCAATATTGAGGTTTCTAAGACAGATATCATAGATGGCATCATTGTGTGCTATGAAGGCAAAATCAGAATGTTACCGGGTGGTATGGGTGATGAGTATGGAATTGCAGGGCTCAACAATAGCAGTGGAAATCTAGGTGCTGGGTAAATGGAGAACTCCAGCTTGAACTACTTTCCATCTTCAACAGAGAGCCACTCCATCATCAGGGAGGTTGAACCCAGAGACAGTTCCCCTCCCAAAGCTATGGAAAACTAGGAAGCCCTGAATACCTGTGCACTAGTCTCTCAGCCTGAGAATTTGGTCCAAGACAAGGTTAATGATTTTTTTTACCAGTGGTGTAGTGGCCACAGGCATAGTTATTTGCAACATCTTCCTTGCCAGTGATGAGCCATGTGGGGTGGAAGAGCTGGTGGTAGACACCAGTATGAACTTCATCAATAACTGTGGGATCCATGTCTACAAACACTACCCTGAGCATATGCCTGCCTGTGCCTGGCTCACTGAAGAAGGTGTTGAAGGAGTCATCTCCTCCCCCAATGGTCTTGTCATTTGGCAGCTGGCCATCAGCTGGATGCCATGTTCCAGGTACTATAGCTATGAGCAGGCATTGTTGATCTGGACACCAGCCTGGCCAACATGTATGGAGATTCACTCATGCATGGTAGTTACAGGTTAGGAGGCCAGGGTGACAGATGTGGATACTGGGTCCAGTTACACTCCCCAACAAGCTAAGAGTAGAGTTAAGTAACACAAGAAATTGCTGAATTGTTTTGCTTTTTTTTTTTTTTTATGAGAGCTGAAATTCAAGTTATCTTTATCTGGGAGTAAAACTTAAATAATGAATTTATAGTTTTTCTTTTGATTTAGAAGCATTTAAGTTTATACATATTTTACACGCAATTTTCAAAGAATTCCCCAAACTTTGACATTTCATTATTTTTAATCAATCAATTTATTCATTTTACATCCTGACTACAGCCTCCCCTCCCTCCTCTCCTCCCACTTCCTTCTACCTTTTCTCACCCTCCCAATCCACTCCTCCTCCATATTCACTCAGAAAGGGGCAGGCCTCCCATGGGCATCGGCAAAGCATGGTGTATCAAGCTGCCATAAGACCAAGCACCTTCCCCTGTATTCAGATTGAATTTCTTATATTCTATTCATTGTTTGGATTAATAGAAAATATTAGTTTTTAAACTTTCTTATTCCAGAAATTAATTTTAGCAAATGATGTTTATAATAGACTAGATTATAGAAATCTCTCCAAATGAGAAATGAAGGGCTTATAAAAATAACAATTATTTATCACTCTATAGAATAACTCAGTGAATCAGAAATGACTAGGAGGCATTTTTTCCTCAATCCAAAGCAATGCTGGCTAAATTTCCTTAATTATTTTAATTTTCATAAAATACAAACGAGGCATTCTAAAATTATTCAGACATGTGAACTCATAATGCTAACATTTACTGAGCACTTGTGGATAAGGAAATATTCCAAAATTTTTCAATTTATTGTCTCAGCAAATACTCCACATAGTCATATGAAATATTTATAGCTGCACTTCATTTCATAGATGAGAGAAATTGAGGCTCACAAAGATTAAACAGTTCAATGGAGTTCATAACAGCATTAAATACCAGAACTGGCACTTGGAATTATATACTTTGCAAAGGCACTCAATCATATCTTTCTATATAGAGTTTGCAAGAAGCACAAATTTCATTTGGAGAGCAATAGCTTTTATGTTATCTATAATAAACATTTTTGAAAGTTGTTTTCCTTAATTTAAAAATAAATTCCATTGCTTGTGTCGACTAATTATTTATTCACTTAGCATATTAGAAATCTGATGAAAGTATTTTCTTCTTCATTCTGGTATCTTTATAAAGCAGTGATGACTACAAACTGACACAGACTAGGAAATCAAACAACTAACTACAGTGTTACACTTTGTCTGTTATCCATAACAATTACTCGTTAATCTCTACATTTGGAGCCAGTACCAAGATGAAAAAATCAAAAGATGGGAGGAAAACTGGCTTGGATCTGCTTAGCAACAATATGTATTTATAAGTCAGCTCAGGATTGACAATGGTAAAGCTGTCTTGAAATTCTGAGATATTGATTCAAGATACTAAACTTAACAAATTTCCATTTTGACTTTTTTAATGACAGATCATTGTGAAAATTAAAGATGTATTTATATAATTGTATATGATTTCAGTATTGTTTTAGGTAAAGATTACTTCACCATTGTTTATTCCTTGTTATTAGGTAAGCTGCACATATGGAATCTCAATTAACTGGTTTCACATATTAGAAAATATCCTGAGATAATTTTCAGTTACAATAAAAGTCTGTTAATTTGGTAGAATTATCTATATTTCAGTGTATCTATACTTTAAAATTTGAGAATTATTTCCATTTTTCCTGGAAAAATTAAAGAAATTGAACTTCAAATATGTACATACCAAGTCTTTCCTCTCCAAATGTCTGCAAATTTTACCTTGCAATGTCTCCCCCCCCCCCATACCTTCTAACTGCATCATGGAAACCAAAATTAAGTAGTAAATGGTAATGAAATGCCACTTGATTGGTAGAAATAGGCCAAGAGAGGACTGAATAATAAACTCCTTAGTAAGAAGCTTTATTTCATGTATAATGGCAGATATGAAGATTCCAGCCACTACCAGAATCTTATTAACACAGTGACACAATGTGAATTTTTGATGTGAAAAACTGTGTATATGATAATAGTATCATAGTAATGGAGAGAGCTGCAAAAGACAACAAATCAGGTTTTATATTATTGTTAGCAGCCATAAAGTGTAAATTTGTACATTAGGTATATCAAACACACAAGATTATGGAGAAATTAGAAAACCGTTATGTGCCGGATGGTAGTGGCACATGCCTTTAATCCCAGGACTCAGGAGGCAGAGGCATGTGGATCTCTGTGAGTTGGAGGCCAGCCTGATCTACAGAGTGAGTTCCAGGAAAGGCGCAAAGCTACACAGAGAAATTCTGTCTCGAAAAACCAAAAAAAAAAAAAAAGAAAAGAAAACTGTGATGTATTAACAAAAGAGATATATTTATTTTAGTATAGAGAAGAGACATTAAAACAATAATATTCTCTGGGCAAAAACTGGATATATATATATATATATATATATATATATAGCTAGAAATTGGAAACAGCCTAGATGTCCATCAACTAATGAACAGCTAATGAAAATGTGGTACATTTAAATACAGAGATATTATTCATATGTTAAGAAAAATGAAATTTGCAGGTAAATAGATGGAATGATACTCAACCATCCTGAGTGAGGTAGCCCAGACCCAAGAAACACATATTCCTTTTTCCTCTTATTTGCAGATATTAGCTTTTAAGCTTTAGGCATGTATGTTTCAAACATTTTAACCACAGAGTTTAGGTAACTATTAAGGGACCAGCAGGGTGGAGGAGCACTTTTAAAAAAGTGAAATAGAATAGAATATAGCCCCACAAAGAGATAAAGGAGAAATGAGAATAAGGTGATTAAATGGGGAGCAGGATGGGAAAGTAGGATAAAAGAGAATAAAAGGAAAAGACACAATACTAAAGGTCTTTTGAAAGGCCATATGAAAGCAAACTATTTTAGAAGATTCCTAAAACACACACACACACACACACACACACACACACACACACACACACACACACGTATGTGTGAGTTTTAAATTGGGTCAACACATAATAGGGGATGCAATGCTCCAATCAGATATCTCATGCTACCAATATGGAAATATTTAGCTGTACCCAACTAGAAACTTCATGCCTACCGACTAGAGTTCATGGTGCTGGAAGGTACTTTCTACACTACCAGAGGAGAAAAGTAATCATGAGTAACACCCAGCTACAAAGTCTGTGACCTACATCAACAACCTGCCTGCAAAATGTACTGATGCAATAATGATACAAATTTGATTGGAATAAACAGCCACTGCTTTATTGTATTAGAGACACTCCACGGTATGGAACCCAAATAAAGGACTGTTAATGAGGCCAAGAACAGACTAGATGGGTCATGGTCTTAGGGGAAATCTTACTACTATTATCCTGCTATAGGAACTTAGTAATAAAATGACTCCTTATGACCTATTGCTATACCTGTATATTACTGTGTCACTCAAGCCTCTTTAGAGAAGCCTCTTCTTGCAATAGATGGTAACTAACTGAGACATTGTGCAGATAACAGTGAGTGGGAGCAAACAGCACTAAATGGGATGTCCTCATCAAATAAGGACCTATGTAGAAGAGGATGTGGGAAGACTTTTAAGAACCAGATATATGGTGAATGGATCCAAAGAAACAGTGTATTCCTGAAGCAGCCAGACTGGTGCACTTATGAACTGACAGAGACTGTGGCAGCAAGCACAGGACTTACACAGGTTCAAGCAAGACAGTCCTAGCACTGAGAAGGGGTAGTTGACGCAAATTCCCACCACTGATCATGAAGGCATTTGCAATTGATACCTGCTGGAAAAAGGAAAAATAAGTATTCTACAACAGAGTGTCACTGTGTATATCAACCACATTCCAGGGCAGGGATAATGCCCAGGATTAGTTGGCCTACACAAAAATAGTTTCAATTTATGTTTGTTGTATTTTGTTTCAGGTTTTTTTTGTCTTACTGGCTCTTTGATTGTTATGATTTTTTTTAGTGCTTGATAGAGAAAGAACATAAAATTGGGAGCATAGAGAAATGGGGAGGATCTGGGAGGAGTTGGGAAAGGGATCGAAGATGACTAAATTTTTTTTTAAAAAAATACTGAAAGATATTTCAGCCACAACTATTCCTTAAAAGGAAAATAAAATATTACATCTCATGTGGTTTCTTTCATTTATTATGTAAAGGACCTACCGTCTTGACTGCAATATGAGAAATATTAAAGGATTTTTGCATAATAGTCCAGAATTAGGAGCAATTGAAAAACAATAAGAGGTGCATCATGGGATATGTAGTATCTTCTTACCTTGCTTTCTTGCAGTAAACCCTTAAGGTTTAACTGGAGGAGAACAATAGAATGGAGAGTGGGTGATGGTAAAACTCATTCATATCATGAGTAATATCTAGTAGTGGAATTGAGGACCTCTTTATACTTCACTATAGTATTCTAGCAAACTGTAACAAAATAGAATTCTTCATTTAAAAGAACATTAAAAAAAAGTTAACCTTTAACAGCTGAGTCATCTCTCCATTTGGCTCCAAACCCTTTGATTTACAAGAGTAACACACATGCAATATACACTGGTGCAATAGTGACACAAAGACTGTGGAAGTAGCCAACTAATATCTTATTTGAGTTAAGGCTCACTCCATGAGATGGAACCCATACATAACACTGTTTGGGTGGCCATGAATCTGAGACTAGAAAGGCCAGGAACCTAGGAAATGTCAAATATTATTGCTTTGATAAAGGAGCATAGCAATAAAATGACTCCTAATAACATTCTGCCATGGTCATAAATTTGTTCATTATTCAGTTATCATCAAAGAAGCTTCCTACTGCAGCTGATGAAAACAAATACAGAGACCCATAGTCAGAAAATTTGCAAAGAGTGAGAGACCTCGGAATACTCAGCCCTAAAAGGGATATCCCCATCAAATCCCTACCTGAGGACTCAGGAAATTCTGTAAAAGAAAAGGCAGAAAAAGTGTAAGAGCTACAGGAGATAGATGATGCCAAGGAATCAAGACTTTCTAGACACAACTGATTTGATGCATATATGAATTCACAGAGACTGTGGCTCTTGCACAGGGACTACAAGGTTCTGCCTCAGACAGGGTCCTAGAACTGAGAGGAGACATGGAAACATGCCCCATCCCTAACCTACACGCTATCTCCAATTGATATCCACTTGCAAATAAAAAGATGGTTTTCTCCAAGGGAGTCTCACTGGGGAAACAAACCGCTTGTAAGGACAGGCCCCATGCTTACTAGATGGCCAAGAAAAAATGAATTCAACACAATTTTTGGAGGTTCTTTGTCTAATAATGTCAATTCAGGGCTTGAAAAAATATTTACCTTACAAGTCCTTTGTGCGTGTATATCTTACACACACACACACACACACACACACACACACACACACACACACACACACGTGTCTTACATGTGCATTCTGTATACATTTTTAATTGAATTCCTGTGTGTGTGCACATGTGTGTCTCTGTGTCTATAAGCATTTCATATGCTTTACGTTGGTTATTATTCTTGGTTTTGTTCTTGTTTCATCCTATTTTGATTTGTTAGATTTATCTTATTTTATTTTTATTCCTTAGACATATGTTTGTCTTCTAATAAGTGATAGAAAGGGTGTGGATCAGGATTGGAGAGGAGATGGGGAGGAGTTAGAAGTAGTAAGGGGAGGGGAAACCAGAATCAGAATATATTGTATGAAACAAACCTTGTCTCAAATTCAAACCAACCAAAACCAAACACAATAGTTAAAAAACATCCCAAATAGCAACTCATTTAGTTCTTTGCTCTCTATATTACTAACAGGCAGAAGCCAAACAAACAATAGACCTTGTTCTCCTGACTTTCAAATTCCACAGAATCTGCAAAGCTCCTCTTTTGTGATATACAACTTATATAGAGTAATACCTGCTTACAAATTGACTACCCAGCATAGGTATCTTTTTCTAAATAGTGAGCAAGGTACTTTAACCATGTCCATTCTCTAAAGGTTTGTGAAGTATTTTTATGTGAATATTTCATATGACAACTTTCCATTTTAAAATGGCACAGTTACTTCAAATACTTAATTCCACACCATTCTCTGTACAACTTAATCTTGATACTTTCTAATTCCAACTATAATGCTAACTTCAGGCACATAATTCTTAAGAATGAAAGAGCCAAACAAGAAACTGAGAAAGGAAAATGGTGAGCATCCAGTCATTAGAAAAATGTGTTTACAGTTTGATTTTTTTCCCTTGAATTAGCTGTGGTCATTTTATAGTTGTGTTTGACTTTGTAAATCTGTATAGTTCTTTAAAAGCCTTTTAAGCTCAGAAACATCCTGATATTTTAGAGTGAGATTATCATGGGCAGCTCAGTGGAAATAAAATGATCAAAATTCTGTGCAGCAGTATTGCTTATCCTTAGATATACAATATCTATGAAAATTTGCTATGGGACCTGGGGAAGGTGAGGAAAATCTTTGAGTACTGTGACAGAACATGATTGGCAGAATAAATATTTGCAGCATATATAGGATTGTATTAGAAACCTTCCAAACTGCTCATCAGAGAGTTGAGTGGAACCCTAGTGATAATAGTACATTATTGGTTATTTTGTTTTTTGATGCTGGAAAATGGAAACCAAATAAAAAACTTCACATTGTTGAATTTGTTTCTCTTCTTGAATTGAGTCTTTCCCTGTTTGTATTGTGAATCATTAGACTTACTTCCATCTTCGCTGTCCTACACTAAAACAAGTTGCTGCTGTTGTAATTGCATTTAAGGTTTTTATGGGGGAAGTGTATCTCCTCTCCCCATTTTTTACCATTCAGACTACATTGTAAAATTCTTAAGGGCATGACCTTTAACTATTTGCTATTCTATAGCAGAACTTAATAAAGCCCATTAAATATCAAAGTGGCACAAGGCTTAAGTAATGCTGTGGACTATTTGTCAAGAATTTTCCTTTAGAAATACTATGAGTGAGTAATTGTGACTATAAATCCCAGAATTTCTCCAGGGAGCAGCTGATTGTAGTATGTTCTCTGTTTCAGGCTACTTTGCTGCAGTTTTTATAGTCGTCAAGACTTACTAAGGGTGCTTTATTCTTTATATTCCTGTTGAGCTTTAAAGGTTAGCTTTACAATATTGGTGCCTTTTCTGCTTCTTTTACTCCAGAGTCAGACTTCCAGCTTTATAAAAATAAATATACAGGTAAAAAACTTCTGATTTTTGCCAAATAAAATGAATATTAGTTCTCTTAACTCCCTTTACTTAATCATATTTCTTGCACTACACTTATTCTTGCTAATAAAATTTAGATGTGAAAATAAAAAAAATTGAGCCAACAAACTAAGTTTTAGCATCTAAGTCACATCTCAGTTTCAAGGAGATGAATTCTAACACACCAGGCCTGCTATTTTGAGCATTATTTGCTTCTTCTCGTTAAAACTTCACATTGTATACTAATGGACTAATAAACTTGAAACAGGAAGTACCTGAGATTTAAGATAGCTAATTATTAACCTAGAGATTTATAATTAAGCAATGTAGTTAAATTTTATGATAGGAAATAGAGCCATCTATTGTCTTATGGTGTATCATTTTTCTACTATTGGCTTCATCTTCATTCAGAGTGGGATTAAAAGCACATGGCTTTTAGTCTCTAAGTCAGCTCAAAGATTATTTATTTTATAAAAGTTTTTTAAACTTTTTACTAATAAGAAAAAAGTAAGTTTATTCATTAACAATGGTACGATTTAGAAGAATAACATACCATGAACACAATTCCCAGAGAAATACCAATTATCCATGTGAATACGAACTTTACAATGAAAGATTTTTTCTTTGAAAGAATGAGAGAGAAAGAAAATCATGTAAAAATTGTGTGTGTGTGTGTGTGTGTGTGTGTGTGTGTGTGTGTGTGTGTGTGTGAGTGAGTGTACCTGGAATACAGTAAATGTTGAAACAATGTACCATTCAGGTATGCCACATCAAAATCAGCTGCTACTCTGTCCCTTTGCTATAAATCACTACACTTCATTATGGACTAGCTGATTATTTGCAAGTATTTATTGTTAATATACAAAAATGCTTTTTTTTAACAAGACGTTTTATTAATGGCAAAGTAAAAACTCTGAATTTTTAGGATCATGGTCACTTTAAGAGTTGTCATTGCTAACTGAAGCAACACTGACCAAATCCATGAGGTTTTTAACCCTAAATTATCCATATGTTATATATTATTAATTTTTTGAACACCATAGAATAAGCTTATGCATGGAAAGGATGGAAAAGAAAACAGTGGGGCACTTGGGACTGCACTAGATAGATTTTAGCATTGATTTTTTAAAAAATCAATATATTTTTGTATGTTTGGAAAAACATGCACTATGTATATTACTCCAGATAACAGATGCATTTGTATTTTGCTTGTATGAGAACACAAATGCAAGAGTACAACTTTTTATTATGGAAATCAGAGAGTCTATTGTAGGAGAAAACTGCACTGATCAATTCAATCTCACTATATTTTTAGGTACTGAGCCTAGCATTCAAAATAAACTGTGATAATATTCGTTGTAAAATGAGAAATGGTAAACATTATTTTGCCTACCAGTTTTAAAACCAGCACTGTTTTTTCTTTTTGTTTCTTCATATGTGCTTGCAAATCCTTCACTTTTCAAATTGTCATTTACTTAAGATGAAAATTTGTTTCTAATGAATATAAAAGTGTATAACTTATACCTTAAAATAGCTTTTAAACAAATGAAAGATAAATTTATTTTTTCTCCCAGATACTTATCAGGCTTCCTGTATACCCTAACTGTAATCATCAGTGTTGTACTGGTGATGTTTTATACACACATCATCCTATCCTGCAACTTACATTCATTTTAAAGAAACCTTACACTAATGAGGAATTAAAAGACATCTTTTACACTTTTCGATATAACACTCACTTGGACATCTAAAACTGGTTTCTTAAAACATATTTCACACCTAGAAATAAGGATAACAATGATTTTTTAAGTCCATTTCATTTTAGCATTACTTTGATCTTATTAATATTACCTGTCAAAACATCTCTCCTCTGACTGTTTCTGTTGAGCACTCTACTAGAAGATGCACTGGTATTTGAATGTACCTAGTACATTTCAGGCATAGGGTCATTGAAATCACTGTTTTACTTTCTTGGAGCCTGCCTACCAATACTATATAGCTGCCTATTTGTTGCATTAGAAAGAATATTAGAACAAGTTTCATCATTTTCAATTCAGGTTTCTCCTTATGCTTAAATATTTTCTAAGTAGAATCCCTATTACAGATGGGTTTGGACAGAGAACAAAAGCCCATACTGAATTTGTCTCTACATGAATATTTTGAAAAAAAAAATCTTGTACACTGTCATGTTTATGTTTCCTACAAAGGGCATATGCCTCTGTGCATGAGACATACTGTATGGGAGCAGGGTATCCAGTTCTCTAGCTAGCACAATGCCACCATCCTTACAGGTTGACTGAGAAGTCACCTCTGTGTCCAAGGGCCGTGAATGTGATCATAAAAACACCACAATTAACAATGCAATGTGAAATTTTTAGTTCATCATTTAATCCGAGGACATTTTGTACTTGATTCAATTGGTTATGTGGGGACATGTAGTACTGCTTTGCACAGAAAAATGATGTATAGTAGTTAAGGGCTCTTCTGTGGAACAAGGGCAGTGACCTCTCACTTGCCTCGTATTTGTTAATCAGAAGCTTGGCCTCTTTCATTGCACTTGAATCTCTGCTCAACTCTCATTGCTTCAGAAAACCTGTCACTGTCTGAAGGAAAACCTCATTTTCTACTCTTTCCCCTTTAATTTTCTTTAAGACCACTTACAGTCATTTAAATGTTATATTTTGGCTTGTTTATCTCCTCTCTTTCTGTCTATGAATATAAGTTCTTATATGTATATGTTATGAAAATGGGTTTCCTATTCTATATTGATATTTACAATTACAACTACAATTTTTCAAGGCAAATTTCACTTGTAAAATAGAAAGTGTTCAGCGAAGACAGAATTTTGAGTCTCATTTCACACTCCCAAACTAGAAATATATACAGATTAATTTACCTGTAGAGTCGTCAGTTTTTCAAAACCTTGTAAATCCAACAGGACAGCGGCAGGACCCCATTCCTTTTGATGTCTTTAAACTAAATAGCTCTTTAACTGGAAGCTTTCTACTAAGGTGTGTGTTGGTAACATAAATGTGTGTTGATACCATAAACATGTCACATTCATTTTATTCAATAACTGTTGTTTAGTATAATGTGGATTAATGTTAACACTGTAATTTCCACCTAAACATTAATACAATTATTTATTTAGGAGTAATTAAGTATGGCTATAACTTAGCACAGTCATAATGTAATATTAAAATGTTTATTATTGGAACTTTATGATTGAAACAAAGAAGAGAAAAATCTTTTCTTGAACTAGGTAGTTACTCAAAAGTAAAGATGCAGAGTTGGCAGATAACTATCATAAAAATCAAATGACAAAAGAATTCAGAACTCTGATGATGGGAATACTGATATATGCATCCTCACAGTGATTAAACATATGACAGCCATTCTTAAATATACTACATACTTGTGATCCAAGCTTGTAGGTATATTTTTGAATTTTTAAATTTATTATATCAACATATTAATAAAACTAGCACAGTGACTTTAATATCTTTGGGGAATTAATTTGACTTATTTTGTTGTACTAGACACTTATAAATCAGCTCATTATGGATTCAACTTTTATAATATTTACAGAAAGTGGAATGTCATAGAAAGCATTCTTTGCTATGATATCAGAGTTCACCCATAGTAGTTTAATGATTTCTCCGTGCTGACTGCTGTTTTTATTTTATTTCATTTTAGTCAAAATAATTGTATCAAGGATATGGCAGGCTGCTACCAATTTAGCACAGTCTTTTCCTCCAGTTCTGCTATCTTGATACAGAAGAGAGAATTAAAGGAGCAAAAAATCCAAAAGCTTTTCTTTGAACTCTCTTGAAACAAAACAGAAATTTATAATGGGCGGTAAGAAGATAATAAGACATAATGTTTTAACTAATAAGCTCCTCAATTTAGTCCTCCCCTTCTGCCTTGATAGTCTTGGCACACATATAAGTACTTCCTGTATTTATTTTAAGAAATACTAACTTTCCTATGAAAATTCAATTATCAGAAAAATTCTTTGGAACATAAGGAATGTCAAAATCATAATGTAGCCTGGACAACTACCTGTCATTTTCTTCTAGCATCTAATTTATTAGACTCATCTCTATTCTTTTCATTTTATTCCCAGATACCCAAGAATTTTCCTAAGAAATGACAGTGGACTTTTAAAGTTTGTATATAGCAGAGTTAAATATACCCATTAACCTTCAAATTGTCAGTTAAAATGTTTGAGAACAGCTCAGAGAAAAATTCTCTGAGTTGAAAAACACTATTTGCATATTACTCTGAAAGTCCTTTAGTTGTGCTAAATTCAGTTTTCAATCTTAATATTTATATTGTTTTCTTTAAGTAAAGAAAAATACATATGCTCTCAGAGAAACACTTTGATGTCTTAAAAGATCTATATTACAGGAGATCTAATATTGTGCCTAAAATCATTTCACCATTTTTTAACCTTTGCATTTCATTAAGACCAAGTTCCTATATAGCTGTCATCTTGCATATGTGATTTTTCTCTATCATAATGCTGATATACTTTATTTTCTTTTGATATTCTGATTTGAACTCATGGAAATAAGAGAGCATTTTCTAAATATACTGAATAAACCCACATGATGAGGAAAACATCCCATTCTTTAACAGGAACACACTGTCAAGTATCTAGATTTCCAAGGAAGTTTGTATAGGTTCATTGTAGATTAGTATGTGATTTTTCAACACATCAAAGCAGGTTCTTTATTCTACATCACTTCCAAAACTCAATTATGACCTAACCAAATTAACAATACAAAACTGGTAATGGCAATACAAAAACAATGGGCAATGCACTAGGTTTACTTATACTTGACAATACTAGAGGATAGAACATTTCTTGCATTCAAACCTTACTGATGAAATCAAGTTAGGATAAAATCACATGTCATAAGAATTCTACTCCAAAATACACATTTCATTTTCTTAGCTCATTTTGATGTCTTGAAAAACTTGGCATTTTCTATTTTAAAATCCTGCTAATGTGAGCAGCTTTTTATTACTTGCCTAATGAACATTTCTGTTTACAAACCGGCTGTGAAAGTAATGCCACTTGAAATGACTGACTCTCAAATGCTAAAGAATTTTACATATTCTTATTTAAAGAGAAACACAATTTTAAAACTATTACTATGTCCTAATCTGTAAACAAAAATATGCTCAGCAGTTCAAGCTTGGATTTATTTTTGTCAAAGTTAGCTCTGTTCACAAAATCAGCAAGAGTTCTGATTTAATGCACTTGTTTAAACAATCCTCACTGTTAGAACATCTAAGCTGCTTAAGATATCTACAGAAGTTAGTCATTTAAAGGAATGTCTCTTAAAACCGAAAGAGAATTCTGAATGGATTGAGAATGTAAAGGAAGTAAACCTACCATAGGGAAAATAACTTTTCACTAATTATCAAAACAAATTCGTGATTACAGTGTTCTTTCATAGACTAGAGACAGGGGTTTCTTGAAGACCCTGATTGGCTGCTCACAAACTCAGAGATACTGTAACACTTCTATTTAGCACGAAATGAGAGTCTTGTAGAATAAGTTAATCTAGGCTAAAGCTTTCACTTACATAACCAAAAACTCCTACCGTGCTCTAGAATCTTCTATATTGTCATCACCCATCATCTCCAAATCTCGTGAGCGCTTCTCACAAGCTTCTCTGAGCAAATTCTCCTCTGGAACGGCTTTAGGAGTATCTTCATTTGCTTGAAGATGTACTATCACGTTTTGTTGGTGCCAATTCTGGAGGACTCTTTGATGGGTAGGGGCTGGTCCTGGCACCGGCGTCAGTATATTGTGGTGGACAGGACTATTGCCTTTCTTCAGTCCGTTTCTGTCCCGTGAGTGGTTCTTCAACCTGCCCTGAACCGGGGTCCCTCTATGCTCATATCCTTCCTGCTGAAGGCAGCTTCCAGTGTTAGGCGATCCTTGAGAAGGATGACTAAACCATCTCCAGCGAAGCCTCAGGATCTGTTTCACATCAAACTCTTTCTTGCCGGACACTGACATTGTTGCCGGAGGAAAGACAAAAGCCTTCTCTAACAGAAAGGAAATGGAGCCTTTGTTATCTCTTGTTTCTCTGCCTCTTGTGTAGAACTAACAAAAGCACAAGTGCTGAGAGAGAGAGAGCAGTCTTTCTTGCTTTCTCTCCCCTCCCCCTCTGCCTGTGATACACTGAATACTTCCAGCCTAGCTGAAGCAGAAAGCTGCCGCTAACAGTGTAGGTGGGAACCCATACTGACAGGATGATGAGGTCAGACCTTAAACAAGTAAATCAGCTTAGCACAGGAAAGCAGCTACCACAAACACACTCCAGCTGCTGGATTTGCAAACTCACAGCCCTCACGCCTGAACTCGTAAATATCTAACCCAGCTTCTTTGATGCCAAAGTGCATAGCTGCTACATAAACCCAGGCATGTGAGTAAAAGCAACCTGTTTAAGGTCACTTCTACATCCCTCCTGCTCTCGCCCACTGTCATACTCACTCCTCAGTAGCCCACTTCCAAAACTGTGCCAATTTGTCCCAGGAGAGTTTGTCATAGTGAATTCATTATGATCTATTTTGGATTCTTCTTATGTAAAATTTGAATATAGCTCATTAAGGAAAAGCGACGTATCCTCAGTCCCCTTATGCAGATCTGCAGTTATTATATGCAAAGCTTTTCTAAAAATGTGAACGCCTCTGGATAAACATTCTACTTGAAAATAGAAGCTATGAAAATTGTAAAACCATGTTGATTAGCCATGACTACACCCCCACACCCCTACACACACACACACACACACACACACACACACACACACACACACACACCACTAAGTGCTGTAGGAATAGTAACTAACTTAAGCTAACATATGGAGAAACAGTGCTTTTCTAAGTTAGCTTGAAAAAGATGTTTTCTCTCGTTGTCCATAGCTTGAAAATGAACACATCATTCTGGCCTCTTGCCTATATAAACACTTCTTTATCATGCCCTGTACTTTCACAGGCAGTGATAAGGCTTATTTTCTTTGTTCAGAAGTCTTTATAAAAGGATGCAGCAGGGCATGTTTTAAATTCACTCAAAATCACCACTCTTTAGTAGTATCCAAAATACTTTGACATCTGATTCAGAATGACTATTTTATGCCAAGGCAAATACTTCTAATTCAAACAAGCATATATCAATAGCATAACACTAACATCACGGTGCAACTTATTTTCAAGTACACAAAGATCTTGTGGTTTACACTCATATTAATAAAAAGGAACTTATTTTAGCACATCCTTAAAATCAATATTGAATTTGAAAGATTTTGAATTTTAATTTTGTAGTTAATAAGTTGTGTGGCCCTGGTAAAGTCACTATAATAGGGAGAAGTTGAAATGATTTCTAAGCATCTACCAACACCAGTGCAAAATGGCTTTAAGAAGAAATTAGAGAAGGAAATTTACTCTTCTAAGTTTAGGGTTAATCTCCAGTTGTGTATAAATCTAATTGCAACTTTCCCTTTTCCATCTTGCTTTAGTAAGCATGACTTATTTTATGGCAAATTGATTGTGCTATAAAATGCCCAGATATTTGATTAGACATTCATTTGGCTGTTGCTGTGAGGATGTCAGTGTAAGTTTAATATTTACATTAACAGAGTGAGTAAAAGAGATTGGAATAATTCAGTGTGACACATCTAACCAGTTGAATGCATGAATCTTTGTCCAGATTTAAACTAATGTTGCCTTTTCCTGGGACTCATGCCTGAAATCATTCAAACTTGAACTACAGCATCAGATCACATGCTTCTCCAGCTTCCTTGTTGCAGATCTGGAAACTCTAGCCTCTTCTCTCCCACCATGTACTCTATTAGCTATCTTCTCTAGAGAACTCTCGCTAATTCCGGTTTGTCTGATACTCAAAAGTCACTAAATACATATTGATCAGATATAGAGATCATTTTATGAGTTATGGACAATTTATTCTCATCTCCAAAATTTTAAACTATTTTCCCATAGATTCTTTAATCCTAATGTTAACATCTGTAGTCGTACATCTTCAACAGTTTGTGAAGAGTACTCATCACGCAAACTCTCAATAACCAAATAAAATCTCAAATAGTACTTTTCATATGGCCAATGTGTGCAGACAACTATATCTGGAATCCTTTCTCATTATCTAAGTATGTAAGATTCTAAGTAAACGTCTAGGACTTGTGGTATACATTTTAGACCCACTATACATAAAATACATTGCTGCACAAAGAAAAATTAAATTGTATATACCAGATAGAATGATGGAAGAGTTTTAATAGATGTGTACATGATGTGTAACAGGAATAAGTACTGAATTCCAATCAATTTGGCTCAAACGATGCTAAGGTTTGAAGGTAGGTTCTCCCATTAGAGTTCATGTGCTGGAAGCTTCTGCTATGTAGCCATGGGGGCAATAGTAGAAATCTGAAGGAATGGGAACTATGGGAGTAAAGTGATTAGAGAACCTATAATTAGAAAGAATTAACATAGTTGTCATAGGATCCAATAGTTTATGAAATAGAAAAACACAAACTGTCAAGATTGATTCTCTAACCATTCTCTGACTTCCTGTGTCATGTGATTTTTCTCCCCTCTTGCATGTGCTTTTACCACTATGGTGAAATTAAGCATAAGATTATTCTTACCTAGAAGCAAGTTGCCAAAGGTGCTATAGCTTTGGTACTCTAAATAAAAATTCATATTTTTAGTTAAATTCAGTTCCAAGATAACATCATGTAGAATGAAGTAACATATTATAGAAGCATTAGCAATGTTCTACAAAAGAAAGAATATATAATAATGCAAAATTGGTTACTGCTGTCATTTAATTTTAAAAACTAAAGATATGTATTGTATGTAACCATAAATAATAAAAGTAGACTGTCTTCTTTTTAATTCGCAGTCTATTTCCTTATTTTACATGAAAATATGAAAAAGTAGACTTTAAAATAAAATACCTCTAAGTGTGTGTGGTGGTACCCATGTGAGTTCTATAGTATTTTCAGTGGAATCTCTTTCTTCTAAAACTATTTTCCACTTTTGAGTACCTTGCTTTCAAAGCAGGAAAAATATTAGGTTGGAATTGTATACAGTAATTTGGACTAATATATCTAAGTTTCATATAACTTAATGTCTAAATTTTTAAAGGACTATAGTTAAATTTAATTTCTTCTTTTTTGCCTTTGCATAATTTATTTCTCTAAAGACCAAGATGTCTTTGAACTAGAGGGACACACTCTTACAAATGAGGAAATATGATACCAGATTATTGTATACATTAATTTGGATTAATATATCTAAAGTTTTATGTAAGTTGATGTCTAAATTTTTAAAGGAGTGTGGTTAAAATTAATTTCTAACACTCTGGAAATAGGCAAAGCCAGAAGGAACTTGGAAGTGAATTTAGAAGTTTCACTGTAACAGAAAAATCCAATCCCAAGTTTTTGGGTACAGATTCAGTATAATATTTCACAAATATATATCTTGCAATGTAGATTGTATACATGTATTTGTTAAAATGGAGAAAGCTATGCATACATTGACATAGGATGAAACAAATTATCTCTTATAGGTAAACATTTAAAAACTTAAAATAGAAAATTCTCTACAAAATAATATTCATTTTCCACCACTACAAAAATACACTGATAAGCACATGAAACCTAGCAGGGACATGTAGCATATTAATAAGTGTACACACATATAAATTCATAGTTATTTTAAGTAAGTATAAATTTAAGAAGGTAAAAAAGTACAGACTGTACTAAACCTACTCTCTCAATTTTATAAATCTACCGGTTTGGTTTATCACAATTATCTACTTACCAGTGTAATTTGCTGCTAATTAAGACATTTATTCAAAATTTATTCAAGAAGGTGAAAACATTCTTTTGCCCTCCACAGTAGAGATTGATGAAAAAAATAAAAACTGCAAAAATAGTAAAAGATTCTTTTTTTTTTTTTTTTTTTTTTGGTTTTTCGAGACAGGGTTTCTCTGTGTAGCTTTGCGCCTTTCCTGGAACTCACTTGGTAGCCCAGGCTGGCCTCGAACTCACTGAGATCCGCCTGGCTCTGCCTCCCGAGTGCTGGGATTAAAGGCGTGCGCCACCACCGCCCGGCTTAAAAGATTCTTAAGTAGAATGAAAGTGTAGCTACTCTGAATTGATAAATTCAATTTTAAATCAATATTTTAGTATCTTAGGGAAATATTGGCATGAATAACTTCAACTGTACTTTGAATATATATACCTCTAGTTCAATGTTGATCAAGTTGGAAATAAATATCTGCGATTCTTTTTTTTTTTTTTTTGCCAATGTAAGATTTGAGAATTTTGAACGAAAAGTTGCCAGCAGATGTATGTGAAAACGTTCAACATCTTCAATAATAAGAAATTTACATTAAATGTACAATAAAATATCACTTTGAATCTGTTGGCTACTGTTAAAAAGATCCTATACCTAAGGCTCAGGAAATATTACAGAGAAGGAGACACAAAGATTTTAGACAGACTGATACAGATAGAGTCCCACCCCCCAGACAAAGAATTACAGGCAACTAATAACTGCTGAGAGTGGGAAAATTTGCCTCACCCAGGGACAAACTGTCTAACTAGTTATTCATTGCAAAGTGGTAATAATCAAAGAAAAAGAGGTTATCAATTTGAGAGAGAGATGGGGGCATGGGAGAGATTGGAGAGAGAGAGGATATATTAAAGGATGAAGAAGGGGGAAATGTTATGGGTATGGTTATATTTTAACTTAAAACATATTAAATAAATAAAACAAGTGTCTAGAGAATGTTCAAGTAAAGGAAATTTTATACATTTGATAGGATGATAAATCAGTACAGTCATTGTTGACAGCAGTATGAAAGCTTCTAAAAAATTAAAAGTAAATCTGTCATATAAATCAACACTCTTATGATTGGGAATATACACAAAAGAATTAATATCTGTGCATTGAAGAGACATCAATACTACTATGTTCATTGAAACATTATTCACAGTCATGAAAATATGGAAATAACTTAGATGTTCATCTGTGAGTGGACACATTAAAATTCTCACGTAACTACACAAATCAATACTCTTTGAACTTTGAAAACACAAATTATGTCACTTTTGACAAAATGATTGAATCCAGAGAACATTATGTTTAGGGGAAAAGCAAGGGGCAGAGAAACACAGTACTTGCTAATCTATATATGGAATCAAAAAGGAATTGAACTCACAATTACAAAATAAAAAGATGATTATCAGGGATGGGAAAGGGTTTCAAATGAGAAAGTAGAAAAACTAGTCAAAGAGTACAAAGTTTCAGTCAGATGTTAGAAATGAATTCCATTGTTCTATTCACAATAAGATGGCTACAATTAATGATTGATTACATATTCCAAAACATTTGGGGATTGTTTTTAATATTCTTACCATAAAGAAATGATATTTTTTAAATCAAATGATGCTAATCAAATTAGTCTGAAGTGTTCTTTTTACAATGTAAACATACATCAAAATATCACCTTTTACAATTTAATATGTATATAATTATTTGCCAATTAAAATAAGTAAATTTATGTACCAAATTATACAGAGATGGCTGTCAAAATGGAGAGGGAGGATACAAAAAAGAGTTACAGAGAGTCAGAGGTTAGGAAATACTTTTCTTAAAATTAATCTTTTTCACACAATATATTTTGATTATGTTTTTCCCCTCTACCAACTCTTCAAAATCTTACCCATATCCTTACCCAACCAACCAACTCATGTTGCACCCAACTTCATGATTTCCCTCCCACTCAATGAAAACTTGTGATGTTCAATATAGTGATTAAATGAAAATAAAATATAGGAAAAAGTAGATTCATGCTGAGTTACTCAAACCACACAAGTTAGGCACAGTAGAACAAAGCTAAAAGTTGACTTATTTATATTATATGATTCATATACTATAATTCCAACATTATTTAGAAGTATAATGTTGTTTAGAAGTGGACACTGAGCTCATGGTCACAAAAATTCTATTTAGTATTTGCTTATATAGTACATTGTTTCATGTAAAGAATAACAGGCAGACATATTTCATGATTCATTCTTTATATTAATTACCTATCAAATTGAAAGACATTCACATGAGCATTATATAACCAGCATTTTCAGCAGTCTTGTAAATATGAATTGTGAACATACATGAAAATGCACACAACTATCAGTTCTTACTGTAAGCATTCCAGATAATTAGAAATCACAATTAATATCAAGGCTGAGTGAATGTATTTATATAGCTGTTAATAATAATCCAAGAGCTAAATTTACAATTTTATTTCATTCAAATATAATTTGTGCTCACTTAGTCATGCAGAAATGAAGAGCTCCATCGAAGATTCATATTGTATATTTGAGATATTCTGAGGAAAATTACATTTAAAAGATCTTCTAGACTTTTTAAGACAACTGCATATTTCAATATTTCTGAAATAAATAATAACATACAATGAAATAATTAGAGTTACTTAAAGGGGAAATAATTGAAGTATAGTGTTTACAGCTTCCTTACCAACTGCATCTCTGAGAAAAATTATGAAAAAAAAATTGTCCCATGCTTTAGGTTGTCTATATAAAAGAAAGTAAAGAAATATACAGTTTTCTAGTGTATAAAATGTTTTGAAGAAAGGCAAATTAAACTATAAAGTATTTATAGATATCTACAAATAAGCAATGTAGAAAAATTCCATTATATAGCTATTACTTTAGAGTATTTTTACTGTTAGTAAAATGTATTTGCATGCATCTTTATGTCTAACAACAACTGCCATGACAAAACAATTTATAGTCCTTAATTCTCAGTCCCAAATAAAGTAATAAGTAATAGGATGGTGTCTGAGTTTGGGTTTCTATTGCTATTTAGAGACACCATGACCCATGACAACTCTTATGAAGGAAAACATTTAATTGGGGCTGGCTTACAGTTTCAGAAGTTTAGCCCATTATTGCCATGGCAGAAATCAAGGCAAGGTGTAGGCAGACATTGTACTGGAGAGGTAGCTGAGAGTACTACATCTTGATCCACAGGCAATAGGAAGTGAACTGAGACATATTTCCTCTAACAATGTGACATGTACTCCAACAAGGTCACACCTCCTAATAGTGCCACTCCCTATGAACCTATGGGTGTCAATTACATTCAAACCACCACAAATGGACAGACACACTGGAATTGTTAGAATTGAGGTTAATAGTGTTATATATAAATGAAATTGCAGTTCTTTTAGTGAAAGGTAAATAAAATACATACAGAGAGCTAACTGTTCATCTAAATAATGCATTTATCCCTTGTAAGTGCATGTGTAGACATGCCAGTTTAGCATGATCAAAGCAATATAACAAGAAAATACATTAAAGTGTGCTATCATCAGCGCTGTCAGAGAAAAAAAATGCTACTGAATTAAAATCAGAAATATGAGGAAGGTGCTTTGATTTTCCTGTTTTTCAATTTTTTTTCAAAATCAATGTTTATAGTTTTTATAGTAAAAAATATATTTTTCACTGAAAAACTTGATTAAATTTGTTTTAATGTGATTACATTATTTTAACAAAAGTTTTTTCTCTCTAATTCTGACCATAGCTTTCTGCCTGTTTTTCTCTTTATGTGTGTATGTGAAATGTCTGTGTGTTCAAATATATGTATACATTATATATAATATGTATTTATTATTTGAGTATTGATTATATGTATATCTATGTGTATGGTATGTTTATTAGGAATCTATATTATTTATAATTGTATTTAAAAATGTGTGTATTTAAGCAAATAATTTTTATATGCACTTTTTTCTTTGAGATTATAATGAGCACATTTCTCCTTTCCCTTTCTCTCTCCAAATCCTCCCATATATTCTTCGTTATACCCTTTACAATTCATGGCGTCTGTTTTCATTGTTTTTGCATGCATATATACATATATTTTTTTAATATAATCTTTTTTTCGATATAATGCTAAGTGCTATATGTTTTCAGGGCTGACCAGTCTTCATTGGACCAATTGTTGTATTCATCTCTGGATGAATACTTCTCCTACTCCCAGCTATCCTCAAGTTCCCTATATTTCTTTGTGTAGAATAGAGGGCTTTCCCCTATCCATTTTGGAATGTCCCTTGGTGCCATTCTTGTCCTGTTCATGTTTGGGCAGTCATGTTGGCGAGACTTTATGGGTATAGCTTCTGACATTCCAGGGATATACCATCTCACAGCAAAGTCTTTGATCCTTGGATATGTTATGCCTTCTCTTTCACAATATTTCCTGAGCCTTAGGAGTGGGATTGTTTTGTAGATATATCCACTGGGACTGAGCTCCAAAAGTCTTCATTTTAATTAGCTGTGATTTTTTTGTAATGGTCTCCCTGAAAAGAATCAATTTTAAAAGCAGCACAGTACATAAAAGACAATTCAAAATATAGGAAAACTAAAGGCTCATACATGAAAAAAATATCAGAAATATTAACAAAATGAAAAAATAATAAATATTATTTAATAGCATCAAAATATCAATCATTGACTAGAATATTAAGTAATGCAACAGGAAACCATTCTCAGTTCTAGTACAGTAATACATTACCAAAATACTTTTGATATAACTCCACAAAATTGAAATTGCACAATACTCAGATACCAGGCAGGTGTTTCACCCCCATATATGATAAATTTTCATATATATCCAAGAAATGAAGATACATGTACACAAAATCATTTTGGAAGTGTTATTTTTAAATATATAAAAACCACCTTGGTATAAGAGTTTGTGCCTAGGTTTATTATATCTTATTATGCCATGTTCAGTTGATATCCCTGGGAAGACTGTTCTTTTCTGAACAGAATCAGAGGAGGAGTGGATCTTGAGGAGAGAACTGTGAAGAGCAGAGAGGAAACTGCAGTCAGGTTGTAATATATGAGATAATAATAAATTTAAAAATAATTGTGTTCATGTTTTGCTTACATGCATGATTGTATACCACTTCCTTGCCTAATGCACATGAAAGCCAGAATAGGATGTTTCATCCCCTGAAACAGGACTTGCATGTTGTGAGCCACCATGTTGCTACTGGGAACTAAAACTGGGTCCTTGGCAAGACCAAAATTGCTTTAAAATCACTGAGCCATCAGTACAGCCTTGTGGATATGCTTGTAATAAAGTGAAACTAGAATAAAAAGCAGATTATACATATATATGTATATATTCTATCATGTCATAGATATATTTTATTTATGCGGCACCCAACTTGTCAGGTACAAATTCTTGAAAAAGCTAGTTGCCTGTGGCCTTGCACATAGCCAGTTGTGGTGGCACATGCTGGTAGGATTTGCTGAAGGAGGCAGAGGCAGGAGGATCCCGAGTTCAATGTCAGCCTGAGAGGCTTGCTGAGGAGAAGCTGTGGCTGGGCCAGACCACAAACTGTGTACAGTGGGACCATGGAGGTGGTGGCTGCTGCTCCATGTTGCCAGCTGCTTCTCATCATGTTGGTGGCAGCCACGATGCTACTACTGAGGATGAAGGGTTTACCATTGCTTGTTCAGAGAAGAATTGCCAGGACCATCATATTACAAGAAAGCATCAGCAAAGGTCATTTTGTACAAGTCTGGCGAGGCAAGTGGCAGGGAGAAGTTGCTGTGAAGATGTTCTCTTGTAGGAAAGAACATTCGTGGTTCCAAGAGGCAGACATTTATCAGACTGTGATTGCTCTAAGCCACAGAAGAGGTGCAAAAAATAAAAAATAATAAATAAATAAATAAATAAATAAATAAATAAATTCTGCAGGGAACTATGACCACACCTAACAGTGACTTAGAAATCTTAAAAAAGATGACAGGACCCCACAACAATTGACATTCCACGTGGACTATGATAATACCATAAAGCTGATTAACACCACCAAAAGATCGGCTTTGAACTACAAACTACTCAGGACAATTTTGAGGTGGCTAGCTAAGATGATCCAGCTTCATCCAGCTGCACAGACTATTTGAGCAAGGACTTAAATAAGCCATGCATTTTCCCATTGTGCAGAGACTGGAATACCAATGATCCAGCTACCTCTCCCAGGACTTGACTATTAACCCAAAATTTTTCTTTTCAGCATCCCCTAAAGATGCTTTCAACCACAAACAGCAGGAAGTAATTTTAAGAACATGATGCCCACATTCCCAAGAGGTGGGGTAGGTGGTTTTTGGTCTTTCAATGTTTTTTGGTTGTTTAATGAGTTACGGATATTGTCATTTTTTATGATGGTTGGTTGCAAGTTGTTAATTGTTAATAGTCAGGGAAAAAAGTTAAACAAAGGAGATTGCAGTCAGGGTTCTTGTTTGAAAAAAAACAGAGGATATAGAGAAGAGGTAGATAATTGAATCTACTCTGAAAAAAAAGATAGAAATAATAGGATAAAAGGATAGATAATTAAATCTACTCTGAAAAGGAAAAAGGGAAGATATAGAAATGGTAAGATAAAAGTAGATTATTGAATCTACTTTAAAAAAGAAACTACTTGTTTTAAATATTTTACATTGGATTGGATTTTTTATAGTGCATACAAATTTTGTGTTGAACTCATCAAAATAGGATAAATAAGGAAATTTTTTGTTTGAATTTGTCAAATATTAATGGACTAGACATTGTTAATATATATAATGGAGTTTTTTGTCTAAATCTGTCAAATGTTAATGGACTAGACATTGTTAATGTAATTCTTGGCTGTATATATTGTATATAGTGATATTTTATTTGTACTAAAATGTGATTTGTATGTTAATAAATAAAGTTGCCCAGGGATCAGAGCTATTAGAGCCATAGCAAAACCTGGGCAGTAGTGGAGCATGCCTTTAATCCCCACATTTGGTAGGCAGAGCTAGGTAGATCTCTGTGTGTTCAAGGACATGGCCAGCATTGGAGACACACACCTTTAATCTCAATACCAACCATAGAAGACCTGGAGGTCTGTACAGATGGGCAGTGATTCATCATGTGGTTGGGTTTACAACCAATGAGAAGGCAGAACAGAAAGTCTATATAAAGACAAAAACACAGGAAGTAGATCTCTTGGCTGAAGAGGCTAGCTGCAGCAGATGGGTAAGGCTCTTAGCTCTGACCTCTTGGCTTTCTTCTTTGCATTGGTTCTGTGTTTCTTATTTAATAAGAGGGTTGGTTACATCTACATTTGGTGCCCAACGTGACAAGAATCCATTAAAAACCGCTTGGCTTGGCTTGGCAGCAGGTCTGGTTTCCAGCCTGGGCAGCCCAGCTCCCTAGCCTGGGCCCAGGTCAGCTTGGTCTCCGGCCAGACTGACCCCAAGCGGTTAGCCACAGCTGTTGCTACTCGCTTTAGCGGGTGCAACAAACAACTCAGGCCTGCCCTGCCGAACAGGGCCCCTGCCTGTAAAGCCAACGCACACGGTTGGAGCTTAAGGAAGCAAGAGCCCAGGCTTGACTCGGCTTAAGCAGGAACACGTGGCTGGATTTAAGCTTTTAGCCAGAACTTGTGGCTTCTCTCTCTCTCTCTCTCTCTCTCTCTCTCTCTCTCTCTCTCTGGAATCACACCTCGGACACTAGGTGGCTGTTTTGAAATTCCCTGGGATTTCTACTGTTCTATGCAGACTTGGTAAATCAATTAAGATATCAAATATTTTAAAGGAAACTATTTAAAAGAGAATTTTTTTCCACATTAAAAAATGGGTTTTTGAGGGTGTATCTGACTTCCTTAGGTTGGAATTTTCCTTCTAGTGCTTTCTGTAGGGCTGGGTTTATGGATAAGTATTGTTTAAATCTGGCTTTGTCTTGGAATGTCTTGTTCACTCCATCTATGATGATTGAAAGTTTTGCTGGGTATAGCCAAACGAATGGAAACACATGAACTATGAACCAATGGCTGAGGGGCCCCCAACTGGATCAGGCCCTCTGAATGGGTGAGACAGTTGATTGGCTTGATCTGTTTGGGAGGCATCCAGGCAGTGGGACCGGGTCTTGTGCTCATTTCATGAGTTGGCTGTTTGAAACCTGGGGCTTATGCAGGGTCACTTGGCTCGGCCTGGGAGGCGGGGACTGGACCTACCTGCCTTGACTGAGTCTACAAGGTTGATCTCAGTCCTTGGGGGAGGCTTTGCCCTGGAGGAGGTAGGAATGGGGGGTGGGCTGGGGAGAAAGGGAGGGGGGTGGGAGGGAGGAGAACAAGGGGATCCGTGGCTGATAAGCAGAACTGAATTGTATTGTAAAATAAAAAAAATGGGTTTTATGTGTACATTGGAAGAAAATTGGGCTTTGTTTGAAATTTTAGGCAGTCTGACAATGGAACAACTATATGAGAAGATTAATATTGATCGAATTATGCAGTTTATTACTTTTCTTATCCTAATTTTACTATTTAAAAAGATAGTGAATTTAAGTGCCAGGATAACAGTTTTAGAAAAACCTGTTAAACCTGTAAAAATGAATTATAGAGAAATTCAAATTAAGACAGAAGAAATTAACAGTGAAATTGTTTCAAAATTGGATCATAAGGTTACAGAAAGAAAGCCTGTTTTCACACAATCACCCTTAATTTATCCAGTAGCCGTACAGCAGCTACCTGGTGAAGAGAATGGGCAAAATACTTGGATTCCAACTGAAATATTAGACTTACATAGATTTAAGGAGGCAATAGCATCTTATGGCATGCATTCCCCATATGTAAAGCAAATGTTAAACACCTGGTCAACTTGTAATAGGATTCTACCACAGGACTGGCGGGAGCTGGCACAGGCTATTTTTGAACCTGGACAAAAGTTCCAGGCAAATGTGGTTCCAAGAAGAGTCTAAAAATATAGAAAAAAAATGGAGGGATAAAGGAACACAAGTCTGCCAGCATCAGCTTATTGGAGAAGGCCCATATGCTTCAGTACAAACACAATGTTTATATGATGTCCAAACCCTAATTCTATGTTGAACGGTAGCCTTGAATGCATGGGACAGAGTTGAGGAACCAGGAAAAAAAACTGAGTCATTTACAAAGGTTATACAGGGCCCAAAAGAATTTTTCACAGATTTCTTATAAAGATTGACTTCAGCAGTAAAGAGAATGGTCCCGAATTCAGAAGCCAGTCAGATAAAATAATCAAATCTTTGACTTTTGAGAATGCAAATGCGGCATGCAAGAGAATAATCAGGCCATTAAAGGCAAGATCTGCACCCTTAAAAGATTGGATTAGAGCCGGGCGGTGGTGGCGCACGCCTTTAATCCCAGCACTCGGGAGGCAGAGCCAGGCGGATCTCTGTGAGTTTGAGGCCAGCCTGGTCTCCAAAGCGAGTTCCAGGAAAGGCGCAAAGCTACACAGAGAAACCCTGTCTCGAAAAACCAAAAAAAAAAAAAAAAAAAAAAAAGATTGGATTAGAGACACAGTTAATGTTGAGGCTCATGACCATGATGATATGTGGGTAGGAGAAGCAATTTCAAAAGGTTTGAGGAATATTAGATATTTTGGATGTGGAAAGCAAGGACATTTGAAAAGGGACTGTAAACAGGTAATTCCTAGAAACAATGTTTCTTCAAGGAACAATGGCAACAGAATGCACTTCCTTCTGGAGTATGCAGAACATGTACTAAGGGAAAACATTGGACCAACAAATATAGAGCAACAAGAGTCAGTCAAGGTAATCCTTTGCCTCGGGCTTTGGGAAAATCCCAGAGGGACCTCAGGCAGGCCCCCACAGCAAATCCAGTTCAAACCTGTCCTGCAGTTGTCAAGGAAACCCCTAATCAGAGCAATTAAATAACCAAATGCCTATTGGAATAAATCATGCTGGTCAGGATGATGAAACAGAGAGAATAGAAAATTCAGGAAAAAACATAAAGAAAAATTTTTGGCAAACTTCTATTAATGAACAAAGACCAAAATTAACAATAAAAATAAATGGTGTTTTGTTGTCTGGTCTGGTAGACACAGATGCGGAAATTACCATAATTGCACCAGAATTTTGGAATCCAACTTGGCCTCTTCAGGAGGTAAACATTCAACTGTTAGGAATTGGGACATTATCTCGAGTGAAACAGAGTGCAAGATGGCTCAAATGTATACGTCCAGAAGGACAGAAAGGAAAATTAAAACCATATATGGCTAACATATCTATGAACCTTTGGGGTCGAGACTTGTTGCAACAATGGAATACTCAGATTGACATCCCTCCAATCTCAGAAACAAATCATGAACTAGCACATGTTTCTGAGAGAAATATTAGAAGGCATTATTCTGAGTGGTCACCAGCCATCCATATTATACAAGAACAGGGCACAACAACTGATGATCTCCCAAAGACACCAACTGCTCTACCTTTAAAATGGTTAACAGACAAGCCTGTATGGATTCAGCAATGGCCTTTAACAACAGAGAAACTCCAGGCTTTAGAAGAGCTGGTAGAAGAACAGTTAAATGCTCAGCATATTGAAGAATTAACCAGGCCTTGGAATTCTCCTGTATTTGTTATTAAAAAGAAATCTGGCAAATGGAGAATGGTAACAGATCTTAGAGCAATTAACAAAGTAATTCAGCCAATGGGCTCTCTACAATCTGGAATTCCTTTGCCTTCTCTGTTACCAAAAGGATGGCCTCTCATAGTTATTGATTTAAAAGACTGTTTCTTTTCAATACCCTTACAAGAAAAAGACAGAGAAAGATTTGCTTTCACAGTGCCTACTTATAATAATTCTCAACCGGTTAAAAGATTTCAGTGGAGGGTCCTCCCACAAGGAATGTTGAATAGCCCAACTCTGTGCCAATATTTTGTACAATAGCCATTGGAAGTGGTACATAAAAAAATTCCTAAATCTATAATTTATCATTATATGGATGATATTTTACTAGCTGACTCAAATGCAGATACTTTAGAAAGAATGTATGAAGAAGTAAAGAAAATTTTGCCTTGCTGGGGATTACAAATTGCTCCTGAAAAGATACAAAGAGGAGATTCTATTAATTATTTAGGATATAAAATAGAGCTACAAAAAATTAGACCCAAAAAGGTACAAATTAGGAGATCAACTACAGACTCTTAATGACTTTCAAAGATTATTTGGAGATATTTCTCATCTACGAACTATTGTTGGGGTAAAAAATGATGAACTACATAATTTGTTCAAAACCTTAGAAGGTGACACGGACTTAAATAGTCCAAGATAATTATCACCTGAAGCTGAGAAAGAATTGGCCTTGGTAGAAAAGAAAGTACATGAAGGGCACATGGATCTTATTGATCCAAAGCTGGATTACATTTTGATTATTTTACCTTCTAGGCATTCTCCTACAGGAATATTAATGCAGAGGGAAGATATTATATTGGAATGGATATTTTTACCAAATAAGCCAAATAAAAAATTAAAAACTTATGTGGAAAAAATCTCTGACTTGATTTGGAAAGGAAAATTGAGACTTTGTTAATTAGGAGGAATAGACCCAGCAGAAATTGTCATACCTTTAACTGAAGAGGACATTGAAAAATTATGGACAGAAAGTGAACCTTGGCAAAGAGCTTGCAGTAATTTTTTGGGAGAAATTAACAGCAAATATCCCAAAAGCGATAGAATTGATCTTATAAAGAGAGCTGATTGGATCTTGCCTCCAATTGTATAGGAAAAACCCATATCTGGAATTCATACATTTTATACAGATGCCAACAAACAAGGAAAGGCAGGTTCCAAATCAGAAAATTTCAGTAAAGTGGTTCAAAGGCCTTATAATTCAGTTCAAAAATCAGAATTGTATGCTATTCTGTTGGTATTAATGGATTTTCCAGAACCTCTCAACATAGTAATTGACTCTCAGTATGCTGAAAGAGTAGTATTACATATTGAGACTGCAGAATTTATCCCTGATGCTTCAGAATTAACTTCACTATTTATTCAATTACAAGATACAATCAGGAAAAGGAGTCATCCTTGATATATAACTCACATCCGATCCCATACTGGTCTGCCAGGCCCTCTAGCACAAGGCAATGATGAGATTGATAAATTATTGATAGGAAATGTGCTGGAGGCCTCAGAATTTCATAAAAAAACATCATGTCAATAGTAAAGGTTTAAAAAAAGATTTTTCCATAACTTGGCAACAAGCCAAGGAAATAGTAAAGAAATGTCCTACTTGTTCCTTTTACAATCAAACAGCATTACCAGCAGGATGTAACCCAAAGGGTACTCAGAGGAATGAAATCTGGCAGATGGACCTGTTTCACTTTGTAGAATTTGGAAAATTGAAATATATACACCATACCATCGATACTTATTCAGGATTTCAATGGGCAACTGCTTTGAGTTCTGAAAAAGCTGATTCTATAATCACTCATTTGCTAGAAGTTATGGCCATCATGGGTATACCTGCACAAATCAAAACTGACAATGCTCCATCATATGTCTCTGTTAAAATGAAACAGTTTTTTGCTTATTACAATATAAAGCATATTACAGGCATACCACATAATCCTACAGGTCAAGCAGTTATAGAAAGTTCAAACAGAACTCTAAAGGATATGCTAAATAAACAGAAAGGGGTAACAAAAACCCCCAGAAATAGACTGCATAATGCTCTATTAACTTTGAGTTTTCTCAATGCCAATGAGAAAGGAACAACAGCTGCAGAGAGACACTGGACAATAGAAAAAACTACAGACTTAAATCAGCCTATATACTTTAAGGATGTGCTGACCTCAGAATGGAAACCAGGATATGTGTTACGTTGGGGACGAGGTTTTGCTTTTGTTTCTACAGGAGAAGATAAGCTGTGGGTACCATCAAAATTGATAAAGGTTCGATTTGAATAAGAGAGACCTCTTAATTAGAGGAGATGATAGTTCATTAACTAGCGTGAACATCCAATTTAAACTAACTTATACCAATAACACATGTCTTTTCATTTAATCAGATAATAACTTGCCAAAAAGGAACATCCCCAAAATTAGTCTTGGGGAAAGGTTTTTGTTTTTGTCTTTTAAGAGAATGAAGGTTAAGGAATCTGAAGAACACAGGACAAATGAGACAACTGAAGAAAAGGGACAAATCATCTATCCCAGGAAACAGAGTGAAAAGGCGTATGGTTATATCATCTAAAAAATTTTATAAGTCTTCCTAAATGTTGGTTTCTGCTTTATCTAAAGAAATTTAACACTATTGGTCTTCTTGTAGTCCCAGTTCAATTAAAATTTAAAGCTGACTTTGGAGTTGGAGAATGGCTCTCTCCTTCTCTAAACTCAAGCATGTTGTTAAAAGGAAAATGCAAACTCCCTGTATCATGCCAGAAGGAAAGAGCCATCTTTGGCAATGGGACAGGAGAAAAAACAAATTAATTAAGGCACTATTCTATTACTAATCTCAACTCTTTGATTCTATTCTGATTCTTTAAACTTTTCTTAAAGTATGAATTTTATATCAAAATTTACAAGATTAATATATATAGATATATATAGATATACATTTTAAACTTTGTTAAGATAAGAATGGCCATATAGAGTACTAACTAATTCTAGAAAGAAAAAAGGCTTCAATTAGCTGCATATATATGTCTTTGTGTTCGAGTCTCTTATCAGTTTTCTGCAGGAAATCACGGCCAGGCCTAATATCAACTGAAGTCTCCAGGAAGAAGATGGGGCCCCACAACAACAACAATTCCACGTGAACAATAATAATATCATTAAGCTGACAAACATCATCTACAGATCAGCTTTGAACTACAAATTTTTCAGAGCAACTTTGAGAGGGCTAGCTGAGATGATCCATTCTCAAAGACTACTTGAATAAGAACTTGAGATAAACCCTGAACTTTGGCATTATATACAGACTGGATAACGAAGGATATAGTTACCTTTCCTAGAATTTGACAATTAACCTAAAATTTTTCTTTCAGGATAAAGATAACTTCACCCACACCCAGCAGGAAGCAATTTTAAAAATACAACGCCCACATTCCCAAAGAGGTGGTGTGCAGTGGTTGGTTTTTTGTTCTTTTTAATGGGTTTTGGGTCTGGGATAATTTTCATTGCTTAGGGGGTGTTGGTTACAAGTTGTTGTCAAGGGTTAGGAAAAAGGCTAAGCAAAGGAAATTAGATTTAAGGTTCTTGTTTAAAAAAAAGACAATTACTAGTTTTAAATACTTTACATTGGATTGGATTGTTTTATATTGTATACAAATTATATATATTGAAATTGATATTGTTAGAAAATGATGTATGTATATTTCTAATTGTACTTACACCATTCATTTAACAATGTAATGCAATTTTCTGATCTTTGAATGTTATTATTACCAACTATTAGGATATAAAGAAATGAAAGTCAGTAGTTAAACATTATAATAGAACTTGTAGTCAAATTAGGTGTGCTTTCAAAATTGAGCAGATATATTTTAGATAGAAAGGTCATCTTCAAACCCTTCAGAGATCTACAGAATATGGCATTTAAAATGTTTTAATAACTTAGAAAAATTTACTTTTTAGTTATGACTATGAGACATGCCGGCTCCTGGCAGTACCAATCTACTTCAGAGAAAATATGGGCATTGAAGAAACTGCATATGGAGTTAACTTTCATTGTGGCAAAAGTTAGCCACTGGACAACAAAGTATCCTTGAGTCAACTGCTGACAACCGGACAAAATGGACAGACAGGAAAGGAAACAAAGGACTACTGATTCTTGCCAAAATGAGTGTGGTTATGGCTTTATCAAAAGGCATCTTCTGAGGCCAGGACAATATGGCACCATCCCTGAAGTGGCCTTTGCAATCCGGAAAAGGTACAGTGCCCTTTTCTTCGAAGGCAGCTGAACAGGCAGTGGGCCGATGGCTTCTGATGTGCAGTGGAATGACAGCTGAAACAGTTATTCTTGAAGAGTAACTAAGCTCACGCCTCTCAGTAGTAGACTGGCATTTAATAGAGGGATGTGAAGAAGAACAGGATGCTGAGATGAAGCCACATATACACAGCCAAGAAGAATGGACAGCTGAATTAAAAAAAATTCAACAATTTCCAGAATTTAAAATCCTGAATCATGACATGACACTAGTGGAATTCAGGTGTTTCTGGTACATGGACTGCTCTTACCGAGTGTGAGGTCGAACTATTGGCCTGTGTACATCCTACTTCACAAATAAGTCTGTCAGATACGCTAAGACTATAGGCTGAAGATGATTCCCCAACACTGCGGAGAAACCTCGGTGACTGTCCAGGCAGCTGGCTGTTTCTGTCAACTCACATTTTTTTGGAAGTTGCTTGCATGCACTTCCTGTTTTTATTTTTTATTAGGTAATATTATTTTCCTTCTTGGATCTCTGAGGGAGTTGAAGATTAGTTAGTTATAGTTGAAGATTAATTAGGATAGAAAGTGAATTAGATACATTTTGGACTTACCAAAATAGGATAGATAATGGAATTATTTTCTCTGAATTTGTCAAATACAAATGGACTAGACATTGTTTAGGCATTTATTACTTGTATGTATTGTATATAGTTATTGTACTTTTGTATATAGTTTTTCTTATGTTAGTTATAACCTTTTTCCTTTTTTCTTTTTATTAAAATAGAAAAGGGAAAATATAGTGATATTTTATTTGTACTAAAATGTGATTTGTATGTTAATAAATAAAGTTGCCCAGGGGTCAGAGCTATTAGTGCCATAGCAAAAGCTGGGCGTTAGTGGTGCATGCCTTTAATCCCCACACTTGGTAGACAGAGCTAGGTAGATCTCTGTGTGTTCAAGGATATAGCCAGCATTGGAGACACACGCCTTTAATCTCAATACCAACCACAGAAGACCTGGAGGTCTGTACAGACAGGCAGTGATGAGGCAGTCATGTGGTTGGGTTTACAACCAATGAGAAGGCAAAACAGAAAGTCTATATAAAGACAAAAACACAGGAAGTAGATCTCTTGACTGAAGAGGCTAGCTGCAGCAGAAAGGTAAGGCTCTTATCTCTGACCTCTTGGCTTTCTTCTTTGCATTGGTTCTGTGTTTCTTATTTAATAAGACTGTTGGTTACATCTACAATTGTATATACTTTTTCTTATACTAGTTATATATTTTTTTATTTTAAACCAAAAAAGGGAAATGTGGTTGATATAGTGTGCACCCCAATAAACTTGTCTGGGGGTCAGAGAACAGAACAGCCTCTATATTAAACATAGAGTTTAGGCAGTGGTAGCACATGCCTTTAATCCTAGAATTCTGGAGGCAGAAATGCATTTGGATCTCTGTGAGTTCAAGTCCACACTGTAAATAGTCAGGCATGGTGGCACACACCTTTAATCCCAGCACTTGAGATCTCATGTCTTCCTTGGGAAAGACACATGCCTTTAATCCCAGAAAGTGATGATAGGAAGAAGAAAGGTATGTAAGGCATGAAGACCAGGAACTAGAGGCTTTATAAGCTTTTTTCTTTTAGCAGCAGTTCAGCTGAGATCCATTTGGATGAGGACTCAGAGGCTTTCCATCTGAGGAAACAAGATCAGCTGAGGAATTCGAAAGGTGAGGTTGGATGTGGCTTGTTCTGTTTCTCTGATCTTTCAGCTTTCACCTCAATACCTGGTACTGAGTTTTTTTTATTAAGATTCGTCTATATATATGTATATAAATTATACATATATTCTATCATTTTACATATATGTGTATATCTATAGTTCAAGTAAACAATAGATACAGTTTAAAAAAGGAAATTATAGAGCAGTATCTATTAAATGGGGTGGAGAAGAGAGGGTAGGATACTATTAGTAATACTGGAAGGGATGAATAATGTTGAATACATTTGGAAAAAGTCATAGGGAAACCTATTCCTGTGGAATCTTCCTAAAATATATAAATACACACATAGGAAAGAGTATGAATGGAGTTACACTATAACAGGGAGAAAACACACTATTAGTCACCTCATGCCAGTAAATGAAAAGCTCAATGCCTGGAATCAGTTAATGTATACATATGGGATTTAGTAGAGTGATTTTACATGCTATGGTCTAGCCAATTCAATAATGACTGCCTTCTGATAGAAACATCAATAAATCAGCCCATGAAGTTGGATGTCACAACCAGTCTTCAGTCTATGTTGGAATCCTGAAGATATAGGTTCTGATGCAGTGAAGCCATGTCAGTACCAGGATAGATGGACTTGCCAATGAGAGTGAGAGAAAGCAAGCAAAAAGTAAAAAGCTTTCTTCTTCCATGTCCTTTTATGTAGACTGCTACCAGAAACTGCAGCTGAGATTTATGTCAGGTCTTCTCACCTCAAATGATCCAATCAATTAAATTCTTCACAGATGTTTCCAAATATTTGGGTTTTAGTTGATTCCAGATGTAATCTAATTGACAAGTATCACAGTTATCCTCTAGAAATTGGTGTAAGATCCTCTTGCTGAAGAAACTATGTATCTTAGTTCAGAACAGAGAGAGACTGGTTGGTACAAATACGGAAGCTTCATTCTTACTGACTGATTCTCATGGTGCAAGAAAGTAGTATGCTGGCTACCAGTAGACAAAAGTAAACAGTAGTTTTATTCAGCTTTAAGCCCTACAGACTACTATGGTGATATTTTATTTTGTACTAAAATGTTATTTGTATGTTAATAAATAAAGTTGCCCAGGGGTCAGAGCTATTAGCAAGCCATACGAAAGCCAGGCGGTGGTGGCGTATGCTTGTAATCCCAGCACTTAGTAGGCAGAGCTAGGTAAGTCTCTGTGTGTTCAGGGATACAGCCAGCATTGGATACACACACCTTTAATCTCAATACCAACCATAGAAGACCTGGAGGTCTACAGACAGGCAGTGACGAGGCGGTCATGTGGTTGGGTTTACAACCAATGAGAAGGCAGAACAGAAAGTATATATAAAGACTTTAACACAGGAAGTACCTCTCTTTTGGAGAGGTAGGACCACCACAGGAGGAAGGGTAAGGTTTTAGCTCTTAGCTCTGACCTCTTGGCTTTCTTCTTTGCATTGGTTCTGTGTTTCTTATTTAATAAGACGGTTGGTTACATCTACAGACTACAATAGAAATTTGTCTGAAAAGACCTGTTTTCTGGTGCAATAGTGGAACAAACATCACAGAAGTAACCAACCACTTTCTGAATGGATTTAAGTTCAACTCCACAACATGAAAAACACTCCTGGTATTGCATCTATTCAACTGTTAAATGGACACAGTATCAAGCAAACTCTTAAAGACTTAATCACTACACTCAGATTAGTATCTCCTCTCCCTCAACACAGAAGCTTCTGCTTGCAGAGCATGGAGATTAAAACAGTGACATACAACTTGTCAATGCAGAGAAAAAGAAAGTACAGAGTACATGTGAAATCTATATAACATTCTCCCCTTTCAAGGTTCATGAATCATCAGAGAAGATGAAGCATAAAGATTTGTATAAAAAGTGAGAAACATTTGGTGAATATAAGGAAATAGTGTTTTCAGGGTACAGCAGAGAAGTTGTACATACAAACTCATAGCAGCTTGTGATAGCATGCATAATACCTGAAAAATCTCAAGTCAGAACAAATCCCAGCATGGAAAGAAGAGGTGGGCATAAAGTCCAATGCCTAGATAAGGAACTATTGGCAATTGACAGCTGCTGGGAGAGGAAAAATCAGTTATCTTTAAGACTAAGGCCCCTAGTAGGATAATCATTTTCCAGTAGAAGGCCACACATCCAAGGACATGTAGACATGATAAACTGATCTTGATGTTTAAAAATAATAAAGGACACACATTTGGTTGGTTGCATTTGGGAGAAGTTGTAGGATAGCCCAAAACAATATTGTGTAAAGAATTATCTGCCAGTGTTTATTGGTAGAGAAGGTATAAGACAAATTGCTAAACAGTCTTATTAATTAAAAAAAAACAGAACCAAATATTGGGGTGAAAACTGAGAGATCAGAGGAATAGAACAAGCCAAGCCACAAGTTCTTACCACTAGGAACTCCTCAGCCCAAGAGAGTCTACTTCCTGTATACTCACACCTATATACCTTTCTGTGCCCTGCCATCTTACTTCCTCTCTCTGCCCAGCTACATTACTTCCTCTTTCTACCCAGCTCTATCACTTCCTTTCTGTCTGTACAGACCTCCAGACCTCCATGGTTAACCAGTGCTGTGATTAAAGGCCTGCACCACCATACCTGGCTCTGTTCCCAGTGTGGCCTTGAACTCACAGAGATCCAGATGAATGTCTACCCTGCCCCCCCCATGCTAGGATTAAAGGCATGTGCTACCACTGCCTAACTTCTATGTTTAATATAGTGGCTGGCTCTGTACTCTGATCCTCACATAAGCTTTACTGGGGTGCATAAATAAAATATCACCACAAGAAGAAGAGCTTGGAATCTGAGAAAGAAACACAATGTAGTGCACTAAAATATTGTCTTATTGCAGGTATTAACAAGACAAACCAATGTGTATGTATGGATATGAAAAGTACATATGCATATGTATTGGCATATATATTTTGAGACATATACAGATTAGATTTAGAATGTTAGAATGCATAAAGTCAATATGCACATATGTGAAAAATGTACACTTACAAGAATGATAGAGCATCTTAATGAAACTACTATCAACACT
The DNA here is from genome assembly GCF_007827085.1 of Peromyscus californicus insignis. Classification (NCBI taxonomy): domain Eukaryota; kingdom Metazoa; phylum Chordata; class Mammalia; order Rodentia; family Cricetidae; genus Peromyscus; species Peromyscus californicus. The sequence goes on along the minus strand of NW_026294391.1, from coordinate 69,265,490 downwards.
ACTAAAGATTTTTGTAGATGTAGACAGGATACCACAATACTTATGAGGAAAGGTATAAGTCTAAACAATATTGAAAAGTAAAAATATATAATACAGGAAAAATGGAACACAGTAAGGAATATTGGGAGATTAAAAGTCTGAGTGAGAATGGTGTAGGGGATTGGGAGAAAGGAAGAGATAGAAGGCCCATTAGCCAAACTTAAGGATATATGAGGGCTGGAGAGATGGCTTAGCCGTTAAAGGCTAGGCTCACAACCAAAAATATAAGGATATATGAAAAAGCTTTATGGAAATCTTAAGTCAGTGTGCTAATTTTAAAATACTACTTTAAAATAAACAGAACTCGAAGAGAATTACCATACATTTGGGTTCAATACCATCCTCAAATACAGTAGCTATTAAAGGGAAATCTCAGTGCAAATCATCAGATTATTCCCTATGAATTACTGATGAGGGAGGCCCCAAAGTTCTCCAAAACAGGGTGGGCTAATGTGAATGCCCTTGGTTATCTCCCAGAACTTTATGGTAAGACCCTATTACCTAAGATACCACATATTTTGGTTGCTTGACATAGAGAAATAAATCTCAAACCAACAGGGAAACTTCTTCCCTACTGACTAGCTGCCATGGTACCAGAAAGTATTATATAAGCTACTGGGGGAGAAATGTCATCAATGGTCTTAGCAAGCACTGAACTCAGCATGATGCAATAATGACCTGCCAGGCAAAGTATGCACACTGATGGAATAGTAGCAAAGCTGTAGTTGAGTAACTAGCTACTCTCTGATTGGAATTAAGACCTGTTTCACAGTAGGGGATTTCAGACCCAGAACTGCAATCATGGATAAAAACCTATGTTTAGGGTGGTCATAAACCCTAGGGTACTTGCTATTGTTATTTTACTTAATGGTTGTGTTGTCAAATTGCCACCAAATATTTATGCTTAAACCTGTAGACCTAGGTTCATCTCAGTCTTGGCCGGAAAAACTTCCTTTTTTCAGTGCATGGCAGTCGGTAGAGAGAGTGTATAACTATAAAAGTGCTGAAAATAAGAGAATGGGTTCGTGGTCATAAATAGGGCATTAATATTAGCCTCACCACACCAAGGCTCAGGGAAGATGATAAAAGAGAAGGTTAAAAGAATGAAATACTGAGGGATCTGGATGCAGAGATCCATGACTAGGCCCTGGGTGGATCTCTGGGAGTCCAATCAACGAGAATGAGGAGGGTTTATATGAGCGAGAATTGTTGAGACCAAGGTTGGATAAAGCACAGGGACAAATAGCCAAATGAATGGAAACACATGAACTATGAACCAATGGCTGAGGGGTCCACACTGGATCAGGCCCTCCGAATGGGTGAGACAGTTGATTGGCTTGATCTGTTTGGGAGGCATCCAGGCAGTGGGACCAGATCTTGTGCTCATTGCATGAGTTGGCTGTTTGAAACCTGGGGCCTATGCAGGATTGTTTGACTTGGCCTGGGAGGAGGGTACTAGACCTACCTGGACTGAGTCTACCAGGTTGACCTCAGTCTGTGGGGAAGGCTTTGCCCTGGAGGAGATGGGAATGGGGGGGGGGGCGTTGGGGGGAAGGTGAGGGGGACGGGAGGGGGGAGAACAAGGGAATCTGTGACTGATATGTAGAACTGAATTGTATTGCAAAATAAATTAAAATAAATTAAAAAAAAAAAAGAATGAAATAGCTGAAGGAGTGCTACGAAACACTGTCTTTCAGGCACGATGTATCTGACAGACACATAAACTCATCACAGCCAGGGGGACCTGCAGAAAAGTAAAAATTCTGTCCTAGATGGCGTTAATGATCTCCAGGCCCCATTCTGAACTTAAGAGCTATTGGTAGTTGAAAGTTTATGGATAAAAGAGACATATTCTTTTGTAAGGATGTGACAACTGATGATAGGATTCACAAATTCCAGTGGGTGATTCCACACCCAGGCACATGTGGGAGGCATTAACTGGATTTTATGGCTATTGCTTTAAGATATGAAGTTTGGAGAGACAAATAGAAAAAGACATGAAGTTTGGAGATTCCTACATTGGGGATAAATGGGAGCAGTTGCAGGGGATAAATACTGTCTATATATGACTGTGTTTCACTGTATACAGGTATAAAACTCTCAAAAATATCGAAAATTTTAAAAACAAAAAGTAATTTAAAAAGCAACAGAAAAGAACAAAACCATTGTATAGCTTTTGATAATTCAAATACAATTTAAACTTTAAAAAATAAAAGGACAAAGAAGAAAAGTAAGAGTAAAGTAGGAGAAAATACAGTACCTGACATTTAACAATGAGACTTTCTGTATATCCTAACAGTAACCAAGACTTTGTGATGTTAATTGAGATAGGCATAAATTGATGGTGAAAATAAGAGAACTTAAAAACTGACTTACACATTGCTGAACAACTGAGAAATATTTTGAAATGGGGTCTCAATATGTGTCTAGGCAAATCTCAAACTTGTGAACTCAAATAATCATCCCATCACAGCCATTGGAGTAGATTGTTCTGTAGGCCTGTCTTGTACCTTCCAGCTGCAACTGAATTTTGACAAAGTAACAAAATCAGTCCAATGGGAAAAAATAACAATAAGCTGGGGAGTTGGGTGGAGAAGTTTTTCAGAGTTTGAGAGCACTGGCTGCTCTTCCAGAGGACCTGGGTTTGGTTCCCAGAATGCACATGGCAGCTCACAACTGTCTGTAACTCTAATACCAGGGGATCTGGTGGTATCTTCTGACCTCTGAGGGTACTGCACAGACATACATGTATGCAAAATACCCACAGATATAAAATAAAAATAAAAATGTTTGCAAGTCACATAGCTAATAAAGGACTAGGATTTAGAATATATAAAGAACTCAATGAAATGAAAAGACATCATTCAGCTAAAAATCTGACTAAAGACCCAAGCTGACTAGAAACAATATGAATGTAAGGTGCCATTTGAGGATGTATGAGGATCTATTCATTATCTTTGACTGCTGGGAAAAATAAAGATTTACATCCTGACTACTGTTCTAGTATGACTGTGGCTTGCCACATGTTGAGGCTTGCTCTGTGTGAATCATTTTTTAAGATAGTGAGATTTATAGGAGATAATAAGATTATAAGCTTATCACACTCAAGAATGGATTATTTGGAAATCTAGATTACTTTTAAGGAGAGATGATTAGTTCTTCAAAGAGTTAGTTGTCAAGCAAAGTGAGCACCTTTCCTCCATTTTTCCACACTGCTAAATACAGGGTAATATCATATACTTTCATGTCTTGCCTTCAGAACAGTATACCAAAATAAACCTCCTTTCTTCTTAAATTATCCACTGTGATGTATTTTGTTTTATGAACAGAAAATGAACTAAAACAATAACATTCTAATAAAATGGCAAAAAAGAGATTGTTGCAATATCAAGTATTGGTAAGAATGTCTAGAATGTGGTAATGTAAAAGAGTTTGATACTGTCTTATAAAATTAAGTATATGACTGCCATACAATCAGATATGCTATTCTTGAGTAACTTGTTCCCCAAATAATTAAAATTTATTTTCATGCAGAAACATACATAATATTCATGAGATTTATTGTCATGATAGCCCAAGTATGTAAATTATTCAACTATATTTCAAGAAATGAATAAAGAGTCTATGTTATATTTGTATAGTGATATATTACCTACCATCAGAAATAATAAACTTCTTATATATGAAACAATTTTTTGAAATCTCAAATAAATTATGCCTATTACAAAAAGGCCATAACAAAATGATTCTATTTTTATCATATTATGATTCTCTTAATTATGATTCAACTTCTATTGTGTTATTGAAATCACAAAGTTTTAGAAAGGAGAACAATTGCTGATTTGCAAAGTAACAGACAAATAATGAATGTAGATTTGTCTCATAGAAAGATATCACAGTGGTTCTACATTGTGGGAGAGCAGCTCCCACTTATTTCTACCCAGAGACTCTTGAGGCGAGAGGGATAAGGGCATTAGGTAGAAGTAGGAATAGTTGAACCATAAGCTTTAATCCAATCTAATAAATCCTGTATATATCCATTATGTCAGTTTTATTTCTCTACAGACCCCATAAAGATACAATCACTATCATTTTAAGACTTCTTTACATCATAAAAATAAAATATGCTTACTTCATATGTGCAAGTATTTACTTTTGAGAAAGTGCAAGCCGTGATGAATTATCATTGAAATACGTGTAATTACAGGAGCAACTTTTTATAAAGGAAAAAGTATAAAACTCTCTTTTGTAGAAATAAATGGTATAATTCAGTTTGTATTTTTATATGAAAGCAAATAAAACACTGGGAATTTATATTCTATCAAATATTGTATTTTTACAAACTATTAATCATTACTTATCATTTGTGAAGATACAATTTGAATTTGTGCCTATACCCCATACCTTATCTATTGAACACACACAATTTAATTTAAAGCAATCCTATGTTCTTGTTTTTTTTATCAGAGAATATATTGAAGTTCCCAAAATAAAGTGAATTTGCATTTCCTTTCACCTAAAAATGACTCATATATTATAGAACATTTCTTAGGAGAAGGTGGAGTGTATCAAAGAGTTAAATATAGGATATAACAATTGTCCAAATCTTGGAATTGCTGATATGATAATACATAATAGGTTGTTTAGAGATAATTAACTAAATTAATTCTTTAAACACTCCAAGTATTTATGTTCCTGAATTACAATGAGGTTGGGTTTCAATAAACCCATTAGCAGTAAAAAGAAATTATAAGATAAAAACACATTAAATATACCTACCACTGAACATCACAACCTAGCAGTATAGTATACCATCACATATTCATTGCAAACCCTTATGAAGAGAGTGAGAAATTTTGATTTGCTTTATATCATATATATAATTATGTATATGTACATATTTTTGCATAAAGTCAGTTCATCTGTTCTGCTTTCTTGTTTTGCATTTCATATCATAAACAAGTGATTTTTGCAGTCTGTTTAGTGCCAAATTTATTCCACTTCATAATTTTGATTAATTATTTATTGTTTGAAATGGCCCCCAATGCATAGTGCTCTGTAATTTGGCTTCTGAACAAGGAAGTTATAATGTGTCTTGAAGGGAAAAAAATGTGTTAAAGTTCATTCAAGCATGGCATAATATTGGTGGTTATGAATTTACTGTTAAAATCATCAAAATACATTGATGATAAAATATGAGATGTCCATAAGAAGAAATATGCTTTAAGAAATTTACATGAGGGCTAGAGAGATGGCTCAACAGTTAAGAGTGAAGATGGCTCTTGCAGAGGACCCAAGTTAGTTTCCAGCAACCACATCCAACAGCTCACAAATTTCTGTAACTACAACTCCTGGAGAATCTGATGCATTTTCACTTGTGCAGGCACAATGAGTATACCATACATAGACATATATGCATAAACATGTTTAAAAAGAATCTTATAGGTTGATCAGTTAATGAAAATGTTATGAACAAGGAGTCAAAGAGTAACGTAGGAAACTTGCCTCATCATTATTAATTATGAGTCCACAATTACTTGTTAGTGTGTAATTACTGCAAATAATTCAAATTTATTGTGCTTGTGTGACTATCACAAAACAAATGCCTGTTAATAACATGTAAGTAAAATAATAAATATGATTGTTCAGTATATAGCTAATATAGCAATGATCATCTAATTAGGTGCAACAGGAAGTCAACCACAAATTCCTAATTATAATATCTATTTTAATTATGAATTTATATAAACCACCATTAACAATAAAAATTATGGTAAATGTATATTGTACCTAAACACATGTAGATAAGAAATCTAATTATCAAAACTTTCAAAGAATTTCAGATTTTATTTCATCTTCAGATTTGACTTCAGAAAGGACTAATTATGAATATATTTGTTGAATGTGTAAATTATGTATAATGTCTTGGTTTGTATATTTAATCTATTTTACTGACTAAAGATACTCTTGAAAGTTTCAATACTAGCCTTCCATAATTCCTAAAGCATAGGAGGTATTTTTTGCTTGTGCAACCTGAGTCTATTAGAAATCAGTTCTATCCAATGGTTTTATTAGATGGTAGACAACTTTTTAAATTTAAATTTTATGGGAAATTAGTTATGTATTTTATATAGGTATCAACACTGTGATTTTGTCATTTCAGTACTAATTATTGGCAGAGGTTGCAATTTATCATCAGAGGGTAAACATCTTTAAAATGTCAAATAGATGTGTGTGCGTGTGTGTGTGTGTGTGTGTGTGTGTGTGTGTGTATGTATGTGTGTATATGTGTGCTTCTTCATGTATTACATGTGTTTCTGGAGTGTGTAAGCCTGTTTGAGTGTGGGTGTGTAGACCAGAAGCCAATTTGGGGTATTATTTTACATTGTTCTCCACTGTATTTTTTTTGAGATTGTCCCTCACTAAACATGGGGCTCACTGAAGTAGCTAGACTGTCAGACCATCAAGAGCCATGTCTTCTTCTTTCTGCCTCCACAGCTCTGGGACTAGTTATAGTAGCACACCAGTTCTGGCCCCTTATTTTTTCATGTAGGTATTTAGGATTGAACTCAGATCCTCATGTTTGTATGGAAAATACTTTACAACCCAAGTTGTCTCCCTAGCTCACATGTATTTTATTATATTTTAGCACTAAGTTTAAGTGCACGTAGAAGGTGGTGTGCATTTTTTCATGGAAGTCACTTCTAGATTATTTCTTTCTGAAATGAAAACACTATACTGTATTCCTAGATAAGGGCTTTCCAATTTACCTAGTTGTTTTAATCTTTACTACTTTATAGCATGCTTACTATGATCATATCCATCTTGCTAAGAAACAGGTTAAAACACTCCATTGTATTCCTTCAAAACCTGCAATAATTTACCATTGCTTTGTCATAGATTCTCCACTTCTTAGTATGACAACCATTATGTATTGTAAGTACATTTTAAACAGTCTTTAAAAATTGTCTTATAGGGGTGAAGAGATGGCTCAGAAGTTAAGAGTATGTATGGTTCCTGCAGAGGTCCAGAGTTTGGTTCCTAGAACTCATGAGAGGAGGTTCATAATCTCCTATAACTCCAGCTCCAAGGGATATGACATCTCTTCTAGCTACTATGAATAGCTGCACTCACATGCACTGACACACACAGATATACATAATTAAAAAACTTGAAATTATTTGCTTGAAGTGTGTGTGTGTGTGTATGTGTGTGTATGTGTGTGTGTGTGTGTGTGTGTGTGTGTGTGTGTGTGTGTGTGTATTCACATGTGCCCAGGTGCTAATGTGTACATATAGATATGAGCTAAACAATCATGGCATGCATGTGGAGGTCAGAGGAAATTTTGAAGAGTTGATTCTCCCTTTTCACTCTGGGTCATGCAGCTAGAACTCAGGGAAGTTGCTGACTTCACCTATTTGGCCATATCACTGGCCCAAAATTCTTTTAAAATTTTATTGATACAAATGGGAAACAATAAACATGTATAAATTACTATCCCATATGTTTCTAAACTTTCATATGTAATTAGTGAAATTCAGTTGATTAACTATACCTTTAGCATAAGTCAAACAAATGTATCTGCCAAGTAGAATGTAAGGCAAACTACAACATGTACAAAGTTTTGTAATACCTTACCAAATTAAGAATACAAAATCAGTAAACAAATTAGTTTGAACTGGGGGTTGAATGTTGAGAAAACTTCTGAATGTTAAAGATGGCAGAATGAAAGACGTTATAACAACTGTAGTAAGAGATGATATAGGACTGTGTGAAATGAGGAGAGTTATGAATACAAAAGAAAGGAAAATATGTGTGGTGCATTTCCAGTGTAATATCAATAGACCCTTTTAATGTATATAAGATATAAGGAATATCTGCCCAAATTTGCATAATTCTGTCCTACCTTAAATTGTTTCACCAACCATGATGTATGACCACTAGTGGAAGAGAGTGTTTGATTAAGAAATATTTTGGTCTTGAGGATGTTTATATGATATGCTGTTGGAATCCAGTAGCCAGATGAAATTATAATGTCTGTAGTAGAGAAAGAAGTCCTGCAACATGGTTTTGATGCTATCTTAAGGCTTTTTAAAGACTAAGACTGAATGTTTTCCCTTACCTCTCCCCTCCATTATAAACAGAAATTACCACTCTCCTACACCATAATTACTTGATGCAGTGTAATGGATGTTATTTTATAACTTACTTACAAGTATTATAGTGACTTGGCATATGTTTAGTTGTCATTTCCCAAACAGCAAATAGTCCATTTGCACAAACACTCAAATGTGACTACTGAGTATCAACTCAAAACAGTAAATTAAGAGATAAATTCTGACATGAGTAAAAGCTATGAACAATTTGCTGTGCTTCAGAAAAAGCCATTCCTGTGAAAGCTGGATCTATTATTGTTCATATATGGCAGCACAGTATGTTCAGTTTCTCCTCTTAAAGGGCTAGTCTCAAGTTGAAAATGTGGAACAAGAAGCATGTTTCATAAAAGAAATTGAAAACAACATTGGGGTGAGATTGTTATTCGTTAGTCCTACAGGTTCATAGCACTAGCTAAACTTTTAAAGTGTTACAGATCAGTCAGAGGAAAGAATACTAGTAAAATTGATGAGCAAAGTATGTGAGCAAGCACTATGTGGATAACATTCAAGACTATTTTGGTCCTCTCACTTCTTGGTGTATTATGGATCCTAAAATGTGGTATAGTTATTCCCCTATATTACTCACAAATTTCTATGTGAGATTCTCAATTCTAGCCATATTAGTGAGCAATACACTATTCATTATCAATGTTGATCTGTGCTTACACTCTTTTCTCTGATTTTAAAAATCAAAATCACCATTTCCACTCTAGGCAACTCAATTTTTTTTCTTCAGGACTCACATCTACTTGATCCATATTCACTGATTTCTCCTTTCTTCTGACATCAGGATATCTTTATCCTTGTAAGATACATCAGTGGGTTTCAGTAGGTCTTTGGATCCTGTAAAAATATTGCTTTCATTCTCATTAGGAGAAACTCCAGAGTTTTTTTTATGACACTTTCAAAGATGTAATTCAAATAAAATGTAAAATAATCAGTGACTTAAAGGTACCATTTAGCTCAATCATGATCTCTTTGCTTGCTATTTTCCTGTCTAAATACATCATTCTCATCATTTCACTTAGTTCAGAAGTTACTTATCTATCTGCCATTTACATTGTCAACAGAAAGTAAATGCTGATACACACAGTAGCTACTGAAGATAGACTTGATTGATCTTTGTACTGATTGTGATCAAATGGCAGTGTGCTTATGCCATGTTATATCTGTACACAAACACTGTATCTCATTATAAATAATTATCATTAGAATAACAGCATAATTTATGGATGAATAAAACTTCATTGCTTATAGAGACCATATTCTTTAGAACAGTGAAATTACATCATTTACAAGAAAATGGATGAAAACAGAGATGATAATTTTACATGAAGTAAACCAGACTTAGAAAAACATATGTTTTCAAAGTGTATGACATATTTGTATGAAAATGTCAAAACTGAAACCCATTATTTCATTTGTTAAAATTAATATACGCTAAAAGAGAAATTTTGTAAGAATTCAATTATACTTTATGGTTGTGAGATAACCTAATAATGATGCAAAGTTTGGCCTTTGAATCATTCTAGGTCACCTCATTAGAATTGCTTCAATAATGCAATCATCATTCCAGCTAATAATAGAACTCTATAGAGATTCTATTTTTAATACTCAACCTTATTATTAAGAGATAATTAATTTCATGAATATTTTCTGAAATTTACATGAGTCAAAACATTTCTATTTAATATTCTCTTAGGGAATTCCACAGACATTCCACATATCCCAACAGAATTACATGATTTCCATTCTCAAATCAGATCTCATAGTCACAAAATGACTTAGGAAACTCAATGGAACCATGGGAACAAAAAGTAAAATTATTTTGAACTAATACTGATAAGGAATAATGTTTCTTTGGAGAATTGTATTTAAAAATAATAAAATAATATGGAGCAGTTATATGGAGTTTTGTACAAGTAAATTACATGGGTGATTCATCTTAATATTAAGACATGAAAGATAGATACAGGACACAGTGATTGTTGCATATGTAAAGATTCAGAATCAAATTATGGGGCTGGAGAGGCGGCTCAGAGGTTAAGAGCACTGGCTACTCTTCCAGAGATCCTGAGTTCAGTCCCCAGCAACCACATGGTGGCTCACAACCATCTGCAATGGGATTTGGTGCCCTCTTCTGTCATGCAGGTGTATATGCAGGCAGAACACTATGTACATAATAAATAAGTAAATTTTAAAAAATGAAACAAATTATGTTCAGAGAAAATACACTAAATTACAAAGTTTGGGAAATACATTTGGAAAGACAGAATTCACCACTCTGATTAGTACATAGAACTTCATGGTGACTCTGGACTCATCTCAGAAAACTGGAATAGGGGGCCCACAGTTGTGTTCCCTTGAATTAAACACAAATTTAACTATTTATAAAGAAGAATGCCTTTATTTGAATTCCAGAACATAGGGTGAGGGCACAGAACCTCAATGGAATGATAAATGCTAAGAGTAGAAACGGCACTTGTTTCTACTCGCTCTTACCTGGGTCAGTAAAGCACTATGTAGGAAAAGATCGCATTTAAATCAGTTGCTCTTTGAGCAAGAAACACAGACCAAGGTGAGTGTTCAATGACAACAATTCAAGGCATTGGACAAGACACACAGTATTTAATAAGTTCCATATTAGAACAGGAGGTTCTGGGCTCACTTTCATTATGTTCCCCTTTGGAAACAGGACATGATGGTTATTGTGGTACAGCTATACCACTTGGGAAGGCAAGGAACATAAGAGGGGGCATCACACTGATAAGTACATAGAACTTCATGGTGACTCTGGACCCACATGCACTAGTCACCAGAATTGCCACCAATAACTTCACGCAAACATGGAGTTCCTCTAATTTGTACTGTCTGACTGAGGAAGCAAGTTAGCATCCGCTAAGGATGCTGAACTCTATGGGAGAGGCCACGCCCAAGCAGGGAACCTAGCCAACAGTGAAAGCTAACTGAAAGTCTAAATAACAGCCCCACCCTACCAGGGAGCCTAGCCAACAGCCTTTTTGACCTTGGAGTCCAGCTGAATAAACTTCAAACAACAGCACAAAAGCACATGAGAATACAAATCTTACTGGTAAAGTACATGCTTAAACAAATTGAGTTGATGGTAATTAAATCAATCTTAACCTTAATATAAAAGTTTAAGTAAAAGAATTAAAAATAACAATAAACTCCAAGACTTCTAATTGATACACATGTACAAAATCGAAACATTTGTATCGGTAACAAAGTGTGTTGGAGAAAACAACAATGTAGAGAGTTCATCTGTGATTTAAGTTGTTACTAATTTTAAATAGATAAGTATATTCAGTCTATGTTTATAATCAGAGGTGTCTTGTGCCCTATATCTTATGAATAAGTTATTACACTTGAATAAAGTGGGACTACACCAAAGAAACAAAAGCATTTAATTTATAGGACAAAGGATATTATATTGCTGATTGTACCTGATGTATTTTAAAGGTGTGTTATAATTTAAATTTAATTATAAACTAATTTCATATTGGTTGTCTTAAACATGAGAACCTGTGTTGAGTCCCTAATAAGAATCCAGGTGTTGCAGTACACAATTGTATTCCCAGGGCTGAGGAAGTGGAAATGGGTTGATTCCCTGAGTTTACTTCAAGTCTCACAATAAATTGACAAGCCTCAGTTCCTAATGAAAGACCATGTCTCAAAAATAGATGGATGGACAGATAGATAGATAGATGATAGATAGATAGATAGATAGATAGATAGATGATAGAAAGATAAATAGATAGATAGATAGATGATTGATGATAGATGATAGATAGATAGATAGATAGATAGATAGATAGATAGATAGATAGATAGATAGATAGATGATAGATAATTTTTTAAAGTAGAGTTGGTAAAACAGTACTTTCTTCACGAACCTGATGATCTGAGTTTTATCCCCAGAACACATGATAGAAGGAGAGGACTGAATTCCAAAGCTGTCTTTTAACATCTGTAACTAAGTCATGGCAGTTGTGCACCTGTACTCATACAGGCATATCATAAACACACACATATTAATAGCATATTAAAAACACCCAAGGTAAATGGCTTTTGAGGAAAGACACTTGATGTTGAACTCTGTCTTCCACAGCACACGTGGAACATTTACTTACATGCATAAACACATACACACACATTTAAAAAAATCAGAGTATTAAAATATAATATTTCAATTTCCACTAACAAATTACAAAGGAAATAAGCTAGTGCACATAAAAAGTTAATAGCGCCGGGCGGTGGTGGCGCACGCCTTTAATCCCAGCACTCGGGAGGCAGAGCCAGGCGGATCTCTGTGAGTTCGAGGCCAGCCTGGTCTCCAAAGCGAGTACCAGGAAAGGCGCAAAGCTACACAGAGAAACCCTGTCTCGAAAAACCAAAAAAAAAAAAAAAAAAAAAAAAAAAAAAAGTTAATAGCATTTAAATAATATTATTTCAATTAAAACAAGCATATTACAAAAAATAATCTATGAAATCTTAATAATCTGAGGAACTAAGTTTATTTCTAGAGACACACTGCAGAAAACATTCTAATCTTCAAAAGACATGCAGTGTGTTGGATGATGCAAAAATGCTTCTCTCTTTTCTTACTATACTTCTCTCAACAAACCTTAACATATGTCAGGTTCAAGAAGAGAACTAAGTAACCCACACGAAGATGTCAATGCAAATACTTTCTCTAAGATGATTTATAAGAGTACATGAATGGTTAGAAACATTAAACGTGATTTTATTATTATACTGCCACAACACAAATATCTTAAACTTAACAGTGAACCTATAAAATTCACTATTGCTTTAATTGATACAGCACTTATGAGTGGAATTAGTTCTTTGGTGAAGTTTTCTCAACCCCTGGAGAACATCTATGAAGAGCCCACAGTTCCAAGATTACAACCCCTTGAGAAAGATATTATGCTTTCTATTAATTATCACCATCTATTAGCAAATTCTGGAGATGTTTCTTCTGTGTGCTAATGATGACTTATTCTCTAATGCCATATTTCTGCTTAAATTTAAAAACAAGAATGTATACAATGTTTCCAAAATTAATATGAGAAGCTAGTTTTCACAGAGATTTATCAGCTTTCCAGACATTATAACTTATGTCAAAGATATTAAATGAATGTATCTTTTAAAATTTTGATCATATAAAAATGTATGATTAAAGTTACCTTAATAACCTTATTTACATCTATTAAGGTTGAATATGAAATAGCAAATTGACATGAAATTCTACTATATCATTCGAAAACAATAAATTGAAACATTCAAAAATTTCATGATAATGTTCAAGAAAATTTAACAAGCACTCTTGAGAGGATGATCATAAAATTACAATCATTTATCCTTTTAGCTACAATTTTGAGTTCCAGGAAATTCAGGGACATGCAGTATGTCAGTATTTTTAAGTAACTTTCCAACAAATGTATACTGAAGTAATTACAAGATCTTCATTAGTAATCTTTGTTAGAGTCAGTCTCAGAGAGTATCATGAATCAAGACCTCAGCAACATTTAATTAATTTTAATTTGATTCCAGAAGACACTATGCTAAGCACTTCACAAACATTCTGAACACAATCTTCATATTGTTCTCTGGCAATATATTTTTTGGCAAATTCTATCATTATACTGAAAATTTACATAAAAAATTGAGGACTAGAGTTTAACATAATACAATAGCAATTAATTTATCTAAATTCATTTTAATAGGAAGTGAGTGTTGAAGCTCTTTATGTTTGCCTAATTCCAAAACATATGTTTTTTCCTATTATGAATATGTTCATGTATTGCTGTAAGCTAAAGTTATATATCAAGATGTTGGTGTTTCTCCACAAATAAGGTTTACTAATATTCAGATGTTAATTATTATTTTAGTACATTATTAGTATCAGGAGCTTTTAGTTCATCTAAGACCCGGGAAATTGACTAGTCAACAGTTATTTCCCCAATATTATATTTTGATTTCATAAACTGAACAAAGTTCGTGAGTTTATTCCCAGAAACAGAAACAGTTTCAGTGTATATCAAATGATGAATCAATATGTAAAATATGATAGAATGGTACTTATCCATATAAGAGTCTTGTCATTTTGAAAACACGAGTCAAATTGAAGATTATTACATCATAACAAATATGCTAGTGTTAGTTTCCCTCCCCAGCACACTCTTATGCTCTCACTCTGCATTCCTCTCCCATTTATCTGCAAGTGTCATTTCTCTTTACAGCTACATAAAATCCCATTGTGTATAAATACTGAATTTTCACTAGCCATTAATTGACATTAATTGATGAACAATTAATCTGTTTACATGACCTAATTACTATAAATAGAGCAGCTATGAACATGAATGAGCATGTGTCTTGATAGTAGAAAATAGAGTCCATTGAGTGTATACTCAGGAATGAAATAGGTGTATCTCAGATGTTCTAAGTAACTGCCACATTGATTTCAATAGGGCCTCTGCTAATTTGCATTCTGACAGTGCATGAGGGAAACGCCATATAGAATCCTACTGTTGTATAAAATGATCACACACACACACACACACACACACACACACACACACACACACATGCATATATATTCCTATAAGATAATTTAATTGTAGTTATTTTACTAGGGGATTTATGCTCTTTCAGTGGGCCATAGATCACCAAATAAAAAGTCCAATCCCAGGTGTGGATTATTTCCCCATAAGTTGCTGGTCAGGGTTGTCCTAGAGAACTCCAAAACAATATAAGCTACTGCTATTGGTCTTAGTTACCCCTCATAACTTGATGCCAATACACAATTGGTTAAGTCATAACACATTGGTCATAACAAAGAGAAATAAACTCAGTACTTATTAGAAGACTTTCTCCCTGATGACTAGCTCTCATATCTCTGATAGGTAGTGCTCCAGCTTCTGGGGAAAGTTATCAACAGTCTTACCCAACTGTGAAACCTCTGAACTATAATAAAGACCAGTGTGGCAAGATATGACTGCTGTGGGATGTTCTGTATGGCAAATGTGTTGCTAATTAGTCAATAAATAAAACACTGATTGGCCATTGGCTAGGCAGGAAGTGTAGGCGGGACAAGGAGGAGAATAAAGGTGGGAAGTGGAAGGCTGAGTCAGAGAGACACTGCCAGCCGCCATGATGACAAGTCGCATGTGAAGATGCCGGTAAGCCACGAGCCATGTGGCAAGGTATAGATTAATAGAAATAGATTAATTTAAGCTGTAAGAACAGTTAGCAAGAAGCCTGCCATGGCCATACAGTTTGTAACCAATATAAGTCTCTGTGTTTACTTGGTCAGGTCTGAGCGTCTGTGGGACTGGCAGGTGAGAGAGTTTGTCCTGACTGTGGGCCAGGCAGGAAAGCTCTAGCTAGAAATGGCGTCCAACGTGGTGGCAAGAGTTTCCACCTAAAACCCGAGAAAAAAGATTCTAAAACGGAGCTAAAAACAGCTTCCTAATTGTCTCTCTCAAATGAGCGGCAGCTGATAGTTTGAGCTACTGGCGGGTTCCTGGTGTGCGAGCTCCACCTGTCGCTGTATGGCGGGAATGAGGCCTCTGCAAGTGGCACATTAAGCTGCATGGTGGATTTAGCCTTTGCAGGTACAAAACAAAAAAAGAGATTTCAGGGCTACACACTGCTTGGATAAAAGCATAGACCCACGATAGCTCCCAAAGCTGGCAGTAAATGTTGGGAAGCTGAGGTGGGCAGAGCCAGCAGCCACAGCTGCTGCAGCTTAAAGCAATAGATTCACAATAAGACAGATTCAGATGTAATAGTTTACAATGTGTGTAAAAGATACGTAGGCTTGAAAGAGTCAAAAAAGGTGATATATACAGTTATAGAAACAAATACATAGTTTTAAAAAGTAAAGTCTTTAACGAGACAGTAAAATTAATATAAAAAATAAGCCACGTAAAGATGAATATTACACAGAGAATCTGGATTGTGTTGTCTTTGGGATTCTTAACTGCAGAGAGATATTTGATTGCAAAGGAAGCTGAGTTAAACCAATATGTATATTTTAAAGGTACCTTGACTTCAAAATTTGGATATAAGGATATGTTTCCTTGGAAAGGAATCTCTGCTTTTGTTCCTACAGAAAGCCAGAGGCTATGGATTTGTTCCAGATTAAGATACATCAGGTTTGACCAGCCAAGACCCCCTGAAAGGTCTCCGATGACACCATGGCCCAGATGATCCAACATCCAGAATGGTTTCAAGGCAACTGGCTCAGACGATACAGCCTCATGGACTACTCCATGATCCTAAAATTTTCTTTGTGTCCCCATAAGATACAGCGCCCCCCTCCAGCAGGAAGTAGTAAGAGAAGCTACGCCCAAATTCCCAAATTATATGTAATTTTACTTTAAGGTTAAAACCTTCCTTTTTAAAAAAAAAAAAGGGGGAAGTGCTGTGGGATGTTCTGTGTGGCAAATGTGTTGCTAATTAGTCAATAAATAAAACACTGATTGGCCATTGGCTAGGCAGGAAGTGTAGGCGGGACAAGGAGGAGAATAAAGGTGGGAAGTGGAAGGCTGAGTCAGAGAGACACTGCCAGCCGCCATGATGACAAGTCGCATGTGAAGATGCCGGCAAGCCACGAGCCATGTGGCAAGGTATAGATTAATGGAAATAGATTAATTTAAGCTGTAAGAACAGTTAGCAAGAAGCCTGCCATGGCCATACAGTTTGTAACCAATATAAGTCTCTGTGTTTACTTGGTCAGGTCTGAGCGTCTGTGGGACTGGCAGGTGAGAGAGTTTGTCCTGACTGTGGGCCAGGCAGGAAAACTCTACCTACATATGACCATGGTTGCAATCGTGACACAATGTTAAAGGTGAAGTCAACTGCTTCCTGATTGAATTTAAGGCCTGTTTCACATGAGGAAACACATACTTTATAGGGCAACATTTAAGATCCAGGGGACTACAGAAAACAGGGTCTTTGGACATGACATGACTACTGCACTCATGGACTCATAGCAGCTGTGGTGGCCTGCACAAGATCTTTACAAGATCAGTCTACATTGTAGTTTAGAGTGAAAATGGGTGAGTGATCCCCCAAAACTGAGAAGTATGGAAGGCTGAGCTTTCTAGGGGAGGGAAGATCAGTTTTCTTTAAGTGTCTGGTTCCTGGTAGATTGGCCACACTCCAGTGAACGATTCCAGTCTTAGTTAGGGTTTCTATTGCAATAAAACACTGAAAATAAATAACAAATAATAAAGAAAAAATCTTGGGGATAATAGGGTTTATTTCACCTCAAAGATTACAGTCCATCATGAATGGAAGTTAGGTAAGGAACTCAAGGCAGGAAATTGAACAAAAAAACAAAAGACATGAATGTAGAAAAAAGAATTTTAAGGAATGAGAAGGGTTGACCATGGTGGAAAATGAAAATAATTAGAATACATTTTTACACATATATAATAATGTCAAACAACACATTTAATGAATAAAAATACATTTTCTTTATTAAATTTTTTTCATATCTTGACTTGCATCCTTATTTAATTCAACTTTGTTTTCATGATGGCATTTAATTAATATCTTCTTTGAGTTTTTTAAAAATAGTTGAAATTGTTATTTTGAAATTATTGCCCTGTGAGTCAATAAGCTGTTTTCCTCAGGGAACATTACTATGCAATTTAATTTTTACAATGTCTTGATTATTGATATTCTTTTCATTTTTCTGATGGAGCCTAGGCACCTCAGGGTTAGGTCATTTGTGGTTGTTTTTGATGTGGATATATGTACTCCACCTCCATCACTGTGCTTTATAAGTATTTGGATCTCTATTTAGTTTTACCCTAACTTGTCAGGTTTTGAACCAACTGAGTGGTGTTTTGAGTTCAGTCCTAGGGCCACTTGGTGTTGATGTGCAAATAAGACATAAGAAGTAGTCCATAGCTTAACCAAGGTTAGATGCAGTTTCTTTGTATAGATTAAGCTTTCTGTAGAGTTATCAGGTACTAGTTGCAAAATTTAGACATCTATGGAAGATTCATAATGTTCAAAGTTAGTCCAGAGATGACAGGTGCTGGGGTCACATCTAGAGTGGATGATGCTACCTGGGGAGGTGCTCAGGACATGTAGTACTGTAGTGGGTAGCCATTCCAGCTTTGATCTGGAAGTTCCAACCTTTTTGTTTAAATAAGAAAGTTCTAACCTAATACAAGACTATATACAAAGGAATGGTTATCAAATATTGTCCAGGAATAATGAGGGATAATGACGTAGATAAGATGGAAGTACAACCAATGCAAACAATATCAAGCAAGAAACACATACTAAAATCCAGAGAAGTATAGAACCAGACTTTTTTTTAATAACAAATAGAGGAGAATTCCAAGGGCTGGTAGATTCTTCAATGTGTTGAGCATTTAACTGCTCTTGAACCAGCTGTTCTAAAGCTTGTAGCTTGTCTTTTGTCAAAGGCCATTGTCCAACCCAGACAGGTTTATTAGTTAGCCATTTTAAAGGTAAGGCAGTTGGTACTTCTGAGAGTTCAACAGCAGTTGTGCTCTGTTTGTGAACAGCCTGAATGGTTGGTGACTGATTTTTATAGCATGTGATGATATTATTCCTAGAAACATGCATTGGTCTGTATTCTTTTTCTGAAAGTGTAGGAATTTTAATCTGGGTATTCCACTGTTGTAACAGATCTCGGCCACAAAGATTTACTGCTACATTTGCTACATATGGCTTCAGCCTTCCTCTCTGTCCTTCTGGCCCTATGCATTCAACCCATCTCGAACTCTGTTTTATCTGAGATAGGGTGCCAGTCTCTAAAAGTTGGACATCTACCTCTTGAAGAGGCCAATTTGGATGCCATGATTTTGGTGTAATTATAGTCAAGTCTGCACCTATGTCTACCAGTCCCTCCATAACCAGGCCATTAATTCGAATTCTAAGCTTTGGTCTTTGATCATTTATGGAAGTCTGCCAAAATATTTGTTTTATAGTATTTTTTGTAAACTGTGATCCACCCATCAGAGCTGTTTTATCATCCATTGCAGTATCGATTTTTACATTAGGCATTGGTTTATTCAGTTGTCTTGGAGAGGAATTTCTTCCACAGTGACTGGGAATGTTCATACTACATTTGATTTGGGGGCGGCGTTTCCTGCCAGTAAAGGGTTACCTCGTATATCTATTTTAGATCTGCACTCACTGGTCCAATGTCGGCCTTTGCCACACCTTCTACATAATCCGGGAAGTGGTTGGGGTCTCCTGTTTAGGCTATTCCTAAAAGGAGTATTACTCCTAGGAGTACCCAACGTACAGTTTTTACTTATATGACCTGGTGTACCACATTTAAAACATTTGGTAACACGGGGCCTTCTTTCACCTCTGGGATTTGTCTCTCCTATCCAAGCCTCATTACTGTAGTTACGAGACTCAACACCATTAGTATACTGAATCCACTCTTCCAAAGGAGCTGATCTGATCTTTAATGGTGTAAGTATTCTTCTGCATTCTGCATTAGCATTGTCGAACGCCAAGGACTCAGTTAATACTTTTCTTAATTCTTTATCTGATACAGCTCTTGTTATAGCTGTGTTCAGTCTTTGTAAAAAATCAGTGAAGGGTTCGTGCGGTCCCTGAAATATCTTTGTGTATACCTCAGTTGGTTTTCCAGGTTCTGGAATTTTTTCCCAAGCATTTAGAGCTGCTGTATGGCATAGGGATATTGTATGTTCATCATAAATGGCTTGTACATTCCTGTCAGCGAAACATCCCTCACCAAGTATTTGATCTTGGGAGATCACAAAACCTCTGAGTTTACCTTGTTGTTCTAAATTTTTTGCCTCTTCTCTCAACCAGCTTTTCCACTGTAGCTGCTGACTATATTCTAGAACAGCTGAAATTAACTGATGCCAGTCATCTGGGATGATTCTATGTGAGGTAGACCACGAATTTAACAATTGTTTTACATATGTGGAGTGTATCCCATACGTAACTACTGCTTCCTTTATATTTTTAAAGTCCCTTGTTGAAATTGGTTGTAACGTATATGTATTATATGGCTCGGGATGTGTGTCATCTGCTGGCTTCTCATGGATGATAACAGGATAAGCCATTGTGTGAGAGCCATTTGGAGATGTTACAACCTCTATGGTCTTGCCCTTCTGCTTATTAGGTCCCTTGTCATGTTTACTGAGAGTTTCTTCTAAGGCCTGCAAACGAGCACCTAGAGTCTGTTCTATGGAGTGAACCTCCTCTCTGGCAAGGGACTCCAGATTTCTCATGGAATCATAGAAGTGATCCACTAAATGATTCCATAGACCTTATCTTATCAATTAATGATAATCTTTCTTCCTTATATAGTGTCTGGAGAGTTAGTGTTCTGTCCATTAAATATTCACATTTATTATCAATAAGATCAATTTTTGGTACAAGCCTGTTTTGTAAATCCTGATCAGCAGATTCCAGAGAAAGAATCTTTTTCTCTAAGGTCTCATTGGTATCCGTTAAAGCAGATTCCAGAGATAGAATCTTTTTCTGTAAGCCTTCATTGTTAGTTTTGAAAGCCTATAAATCCTGATTAGCAGATTCCAGAGAAAGAATCTTTTTCTCTAAGGTCTCATTGCTATCCATTAAAGCAGATTCCAGAGATAGAATCTTTTTCTGTAAGCCTTCATTGTTAGTTTTGAAAGCCTGTAAATCCTGGTTAGCAGATTCCAGAGAAAGAATCTTTTTCTGTAAGCCTTCATTGCTCTCGCTTAAAGCCTGTATCAGTCCCAATAATGACTCATCTTTGTTCTTGTTATTAAACCAGTGTTTGAACACTGTGTGGATTATTACAATGAATGCCAAAATGGTACAGGCCAGATATGCCTTAGGAAGGTCGTATATTTCCAGGAAGATGTCATTCATCATACAAGCAAAAAGGTTTTCAAATTCTTGTGAGGTAATGTTGTCAGCCATATTACAAGAATTACTCAAAATTTGTTAGTCAATTTTAAGGTGTAAAATTATCAGGTACTTTCACTTACCTTTCGTGGTTTTTGAGGGTGTAGTAGCACTTTTCAGCCAGCAGGTGGCGATGGTACAGCTCCAAAGCAGGGCCTGCTGGTGATCTTGGCTGACTGCAGCTCACTGGAGTCAAGATGGCGGGAGCTGGAGCCGGCGCCGGCACTCAGGAAGCCGGGGAGTGCCTCTTTCGCTGGTCTCGGGGCTAAGCTAGGGAGCTGAGACCAGATTAGCTGCTCCCTCTTTAGGGAATGGAACCGTGTAGGCGTTCCCTGGTTATATGGAACTTTGCAGGCGGGTTTAGGTACCCGCTAGCCGGGGAGGAGGCTGAGGGTGGGAGCCACCCAGGCCTTTGGAATTTGCCCCACGTGAGCGCCAGATATTGGTGAAATTATTAAGGCCACTCCACGTAGTTAAAAGGAGATTTATTTAATGGCGTAACTTACAAATTAAGGGATAGGTAGGTCGCAGAGTCTGGGGAAGGTGTATCACAGTCCAGCGGTGTTCTCTGGAGCTCTGCTCGGTCCACCTCCACCATCCAGGGTCCTGCAACAGAGAGAGTGCCTGCCGATCCGGTCCCCAGGCGCCTCCCTTGGCCCCGCCTTGTAGGCGTGACAGTTGCCGAAGTCTCAATGGGAGTTGGAACTTCCAGATCAAAGCTGGAATGGCTACCCACTACATAGTACTCTGGTGGCAAGGTGAAAATTATGGGTATCTCTACTTGGTGGAGTTATGTAGGACTCTGTGTGTGTGGTCCTCAAGCCATTATATATAATTTTCATGTATTGTATGAAAACTAATATACAAACAATTTTTCTCTAATAATGGTTTCCTAGACAACTTATGGAGAGGACACTTGAAGACACTGACACATGAAATTATCTTAACTGACATTAGTTCCCCTCAATTAATCCAAGAACATCCATACATTTCAATATCAAAGATTTTATGACTCCATAACATATACTTTTAATTGAATAAAAAATCAGTATCATAGACTAATATCAGGGATAGAGATTCAGGAATATCTTAAGCTTCAAAAGTTAGCAAAGTTAGCAAAGCCTTACTTTATGTGGAAAAAATGGAAACAGAGGTTAGATTGCAAAATAAGCTTCTTTATAATATTTTAGTGATAGCCATGCTCTAAATTTGGTTTTCAGACACATTCAATATAATCAGAGGAAATTCCTAAAGAAAGAAATTCTAAATAGATTGTATAAGTATTCCTAATTCTGTCTTCATAGAGTTTAGATATATTATGTCTGTCAATGAGTTTTATCTATTACAAATAATCACAAAAGCAAATCTTCCTGTATAATGCTGTGCTATTAACAAAAGCAGAAAAATACTTTGCAAAGAAATCTCTTTGGTAACTAAGAGAAAATGAACATATGGGAGTTAGTGTGGAAAGTCTCGGATTCATTTACTTCTTTTAATTGTTAACATCAAGAGAATAATTTATGTGTTCCAAATATGAATTTTATACTGTAATTCATAAGGTAAATACAATTTTGCGTCATTCCTTAAAATAGTATGATATATGAGAACAATAGGTTTTTTAAATTGAGCATATATATAATTAATACATATATATATATATAGTTATTAATTTTTCATACAAGAAAAACCTGGCCCAGGTGATAAGTGACCATTTTTAATTCATAACAATGATTCACCAAAATAAATGAAAAAGTTTAAGACTGACATTTAATAAATTCTCAGTAAAATCAGTAGATATGGGGAGTTGGAAATAACAATGATGGGTAGGATCACCAAAACAGGGTAGGTTGTTTATAAACTAGTATAGTTTTTCACAAAATAGGCTGTGTGCTGAGACTATTTAAATGACTTTAAATCATCTTGTAGGAGACTCATAATTTGCTTTAGCATGTTAAAGACTTTGAGAAGCAATACTACAAAGAATCATGGTGCAGTTTGAAACCAGTAATGCAATGAACAATTGTTAATGTTTATGCATTTCCAAAATTGGAAATTATATTTTTGACAAAAGGATGTAGAATGAGTATCAAACTTCCCAGTAAAGACCATCTTTCTCTTTATAATATTTTTATTATTTCTTTAAGAGTTTTCCACAATGTGCTTTGAACTTACTACTCAATTTCTCCCAGTTATACCCACACCTCTATGTCCAATTTGTGTTGCCCATATGCCCATGTGTGTGGAGTCATCCACTGTAGCATAGGTTATCTTTTTGTAACCCTTAGTTGTCATTTTTAAGAGAAAGTTTGAAAGGGAGTGCAAACAGAACTGTTTGATAAGTCATAAGAGGACATTTAGACCAACTGACAAAAGTATATTAAATGTGGTTTTCTCCAGAAACTGTACGAAACAATGAAATATTGTTCCTGCAGTTGGTACAATCTGTATTTTCTCTTTTAAGTGGCTGCCAATTAGCTGACATTTTTCCTAAGGAAAATAATGATCATTCAGTTTAGCTCTGACTATAGAAATGTGTCTTGGCCCAGAATTTAGATAACTCTAAGATATAACTCAATTTTCACAGGGTATTAATTAATATGCTAAGTCTATTATCATTCAAGAGTAGGCATAACAGGTACTACGGACACCAGCCATTACTGATTTGAACAACGTGTGCATTAAAGGAAATTTGATCCTCTTAGTTTCATTAGTCAATTGTGACACTACAATTCTTACATAGAATCCATTTGGGTTTATAGCTTGTAGAAGGGTCAATACTACATCAAATAAAAAGTAAAAATTCAGCTTATGGTGCTTTTTGAATATTGGAATTATCACAAAGTTGTACAAAACATTGAGTTTCAAATATGTGCAAAATAAATTTGAATTGGTAAAACTTTTATTTCTTCAATAACATAAAAATTACAATAAAATTGTCTTCTGCAGCTTATCTTTAAAAAATAATTGATACAATCTAGATCGGTTTCACTTCAAACTCTGAATAAGGAACAGTTGTTAGTATTTTATAAGTAGTCATAAGTTATTATTAAATTGCAAATGCTCTAACAAAATTTTGGGGGGGCAAAATTCATTAATTTAAAATATTAAAATGTCCTGAAAATTCTTTTGTCAAATATTTCTATTCTTTTCTTCTGTTAGTGTGTATTTTATAATGTAATGTTGCCCATATGAGTTCTGAATCCTGAGGTGATAAACCTGAAAAGGGCAGGAGGTCTGAACATGAATTCAGAAGACTACTAAATCTTGTTTCCTATGAAATTCAGTGATTATGACTGAATAAAATCAGGTTCATATCTCCTGGAGCTTGGGTGAAACACAGTGGTAGAGCTCACCCGTAATATACAGGAGACCCTAAATTCAATCCCGATAACTGCCCAAACCCTTTTACATCTCTTAGTACCTGGTAGAAAGTCTTTCTAAAATCAAGTTTTCATATACCTTCCTTCCATTAAACTTTTAATCATAGTCCAGAAGAGGCACAAGTTTGCCTTAGAGAGGAGAAAATGATCTCCAGAAAATTAAAGCTTCACAACTTAACTTACCAAAATAGTAATAGTAGGCATATAAATCTTTGAGGTGACTTCAATGGAAAACCAGTAAATTAGTTATCATCTTTAGAATTAAATACATATGTCAAATTTCTCCACAATCAACCAATCCATTATTTAAGTTGGAGATAAAATATATAATATTTAGATGGTATATAAAGACAACTTAGTGGTTACAACTAAAGTAAGAGCAAAAGAAATAATTACTGATATTTTCTTCTCCTGTCATTATTTATAATGATGATTTCTTAGTTAATAACTACTACTGGATAATTAGTGGACTTCCACCAAAATAAACAAAATAAAAGCTTTTAGTAAAAAAATATTTTGTCACTGTTACAACAATAATAACAAAAATATTATTACTGGCCAATTTTACCCTTTTTCCATAGCACACAACTCCCTAAACTAAGGAAAAACAAAAAGTGCACACTCTGAATCATATTACCCTTTGGCATGCATTACACTGAAAACAACTATTTCTATTGGACTTCAAACTGCACTTCAATATATTGCTTTAAATTACCTTGGCTTCAACAAAGTATTAAAACAAAGTAAATGGAATTTAAATTATCCAGTAACATTTTAATCCACAGTGAGAAGGCAAGAAATAGTCATCCTGTGTCTAAAAGTGTGCTATCAAAGAAAATTATGATCAATAAGAACCCATAATATGTTAATATATAGATATATGGCTTCTAATTAGTGGCATGTTTTTCTTATGTATTACTCTATGTACAAAAAAAAAGTATGTTGTAGCTGAAAAATATAGAATAATTCACTTTTAGCAAAATGAAAGTTCCAGGAAAGAGATGTTAATTCAGGACACAATACTTTTCAGTTTGGGCCATTTCTAAGGTATAGCTATAAAACAAATATTTTAATGTTTGCTGTTGTTGAAGTGTCTTTGTTTCTGAGGCAACTAGAGGGAATCCTATGCAGTAACTTGCTGCCTTACCTAAGTCATCATGAGCACAACCACATACACTCTAAACTTTGATGTCCTTTACAGTCACAGTCTTCAAATAATTTATAATAAAGTTATATCACTCTTTTTGAGTTAAGTACTGGATGCTGTCTGACCTGACCACAAAATCATTATCTCAGACTCTTATATTCTTTAACCATCCTACTCTTCTTTGCTCACATTCATCTAATTAGCTTAACTCTTAATTAAGAGGAAACATAAGTTATGAGATAAGTGCCATGATGTGCCCTGTATCTAGCACAGATAAATTTGGTAAAGTAAGCTGTAAAAATTACAATGTCTGCATGTATTTGCCAAAAATAATTATACAAAGGATAATTTAAACTTCATAACTGGAAATGAGAACACAAAATGTTTAGCACAGCTTAAAGTAGTTCTTTAATGACATGGATTTCTCTTGTTTCTCTTTCTATCCTATGCAGTGTTTATGCATAGCAGGAGATTAATTTTGTCTATCGATTTTCTAAGTATTAATTAAAATTGTATTTACAATGTTAGAAAAGATTCAGGGTTTATGCAGTACATATTCAAAGCAAATGTACTAAATATATTTCACTTTTGAGTCCCAAAGATAAAGCATAAAATTAATAGTATAATATAATATTGATTCTGTAGGCTAGATCACTTGTCTACAAATATAGTTAGTGAATCTGTAGTAGATAACCTCAAAGAGGTGAAGAAGAATTTAAGGAACATTGGATACTGACAACAATATAATTAATTCCTTTTAGCAGGATTTACATTTTTATAGAACATGCACATACATAAAACTACAGATAATCTTAATACTCACTAATTGTGAATCACTGGGATTGATTGTTTTACACTTTGTGACAACAAAAAACACTTACCTTTAAAATTTCCAGTTTCAAGAATTAGAAATTATAGATCACAACAGTGAGACTCTGTTAAATAATATTTGTTTTATATTTACAAAGTAATTTTTGAATGTCTGACATGATGAAATGTTAATGATATAATGATTACATTCAAGTTTTATGTGTTTTGGAAGTGGCTAGGAATTATCAATATATCTGTACTTCTATTAA
This sequence comes from Peromyscus californicus insignis, assembly GCF_007827085.1. Taxonomy (NCBI): domain Eukaryota; kingdom Metazoa; phylum Chordata; class Mammalia; order Rodentia; family Cricetidae; genus Peromyscus; species Peromyscus californicus. The sequence continues at coordinate 69,238,732 of NW_026294391.1, read as the reverse complement.
GAACAGCTGCAAATACATATATTAATGTCTTGGCTGATGTATATATTTAATTCTTTCCATTTCTAAGTAAAGCCTACTTTAATCAGTTTGCATATGGTCTTTGTAAATAACAACATTCAATTATTTCAATGTTTTTATTCTTCTTCCTCAGATATTCTCATTTTTATCACTATTGATAAGAGAACAGACTGATTAGACTAACAAAATTAATTTACTAATTATAACGTGCAAAAGAAGTATGTTATAATTAAAATAGTCTTGCCAGCTGCAAGAATATATCATAGAGATTCAGCTGTGTATTAAAGCTAAACTTTGACTGGCCAAGGGTCTGTCAAAAGGCAAAGCCATTTATTATGAATATTTGGTGTTATCCAGCCTTTAATATTCCAGCTATCTTCTGCTATGAAATCCTTGCGCACCCAGACCAATTGGTAAACAGTTCAGCTCCCAAGACCTGCTGAACCTACTAAATTACTAACTCCCCTGCTGAGCTTAGGAGACAAGCTGGCTGGCAGGAGACATGCAGCTTTGTTTCCTGTGCTAATGAAGCTCAGACCATTCCCTCCCCTTGAGGAGGCCTAGCATTCTCCAGAGCATTTGACTGAGAACAAAAGAGGTTTTTACATATCAAGGTGAGAGGTAAAACAACATTCCTGAGGAGGCAGGGAACCACATGCCCAGTGAAGGAAAGGGCAGGCATTTTCTGTAGACAGGACAGAACAGCATGGTGGGAGAGAAGAGAGCACTACAGAGGTTCCTTAGAGGGTAAGCAGATCTCGAGTAGAGTCTTCTGAGTGCCAGAAGTAGAGAGTAGCAGAGATGGAGAAAGAGGATACAGAGGACAAAAATGAGGCTGGAAGCACAAGAGTTTAATCTTTATCAGGGCTATGAACTAGGGAACTGGATAAAACTGTAGTTATGGAAACAGGATTTCATCCCAGAGAAATAAAGGAGATGGATATAGAGCTTGGTATATCTAGAGTTGTTCCTGCCTTGAATGGCTGGTGGAGCTATAGCTGTATTGATAGAATTTTGTCTTAGAGGAATACAGTTAACAGACATAAGAACATAGTGTAGGTAGATTTTTTTTCCCCTCAGATCCCATGCTGGACGTAGCTGAGCACCTGGACCCTGGGGACTCAATAAAATAGTACTAACACATTTTCAAAGAATTTAATCTGTGTCAAACTAGCTACAAAAATTTCAAAAATTAATAAATTGTGTTCTACCATATCTCTAGAACATTTAATACCATCTATGCAGTAAATTAATTTCCATGAGAATTCTTTAACAGTAATTTTCTCCTAAGTATATTTGCTCTTAATGCCACTTTGAAATTTAATACATTTAGTTATATTTGTAAGGTTTTGGTCCTTATTTACATCCTTTAATTACGTCATCAGCCTTCGCCGGCTTCCCAGCCTAAGAAAGCGGTTGGGCCCTCTGTGGGCTCTCTGTCCCCTCTCCTTTGCGCTCCTTCCCACCCATCGGTCCCCTTCTCTCCCTCTCCCCCCCTTCTCTCTCTCTCTCTCTCTCTCTCTCTCTTTCTCTCTCTCTCTCTGTCTTTCTCTGTCTCCCCCCCAATAAAGCTCTAAAAAGGTAACCATGGCTATGATTCTTTCAATCAGCATGCTCCTCCGCGGGCACGCTCCTCCGCGGGCATGGCCGCTGTGGGCAGTGACCAGCCACGATGGGCAGCTCGGCATAACCAACATTGGTGCCATTCAGACTCGGATACACCACCGAACACCGAGGACCTGCTGACTGCTTCTGCTTACCGCCTCTTCCCCCATCCAGCAAGACCGTGAGCCCGCGAGCGCGCACGTGTCCCTCGCCACCTCTGTTGGACCCCCACACCGCCACTGCCACCGCCATGATTCTTCACTACAGTAAGTCCGCCGTTCTCGCGTGCGGCTGTAGTCTGAGCTTATTATTTGCGAGGGACACCCTGGGAGTGTCCTCGAGCTGCACCAGCAACGGCACATTTTCGTTTCTGACGAGAAAGTAAATGCTGTCTTGGTCTACCTGGTGGATCAACTGTGGTGCAGCTGCAGCCCTTCACATCCCTTGAGGAAGAGGATGGCAAACTTGAGCTGATTCATGGATCTCTCTCCACTCTTTGGGGATGCCCAAGATTGTAGTCTGATCCCGGTTTGTTATTTTAATTTTTTTATTTTTTCTCTCGGCTACAGCCATGCGACAAAAGGGCGGATATATTGGTGGATAGGGGCGGGCACTGGTAAACCTGGCCTCATAACAGCGTAAATCTGGCCGCATAACAGAGTCACGGGAACTTCTGCCAGAGAACGGGCAAATAAGAGTCACTTTATCTCCAAGCTTTCTGCTAAAGTTCTGAAACCCTGCTCCTTCCCCACTTCTGCATCTGCCACATGCAACCTTTTTCTGTCTGACTTCCGCCGGCGGTGGGCGGGCTCAAATGGGCGGGCTTGGGCGGCTTCTAGGACTCGCCCTAACTCACCTGAACTCCACCCACTCATTCTCAAACTGCCTTGAGAAGCACATACGGGTCTAAAAGCGGCTAAGATCCATACAAATAAGTTTACAGTAGTCAGGATGACTCTTAAGCCAAAAAAACTGCTTATAGCCTCAGACAAGTCTTCCGAAAAGTAACTGGTTATCCAATACCAAACAATGAGCTCTGAAAACATATAAGTATCATTATACAGACTGAGTGGGTTGTAATTATGTATTTAGGAATATATATGCACATACATATACAAATACTCATTTAACAATATTTAATGGGAAAAAGAGGATATGGATTTGAAAAAGAGCAAGGATAGGTGTATAGAAATGTATGGAGGGAGGAAAGGGAAGATGAAACAATTTAATTACAACATCAAAAGCAAAAGAAACATTTAAAATAGAATAAAAGTTTAGAACATTCTTTGAAATAAGTCCAACAGACTTTACAAATTGAAAACCTTTAAAAGTTCAGTTTCTTTACATTAAAAGTTCAAGCCTCACTGAAAATCCAAATACTCTAAAATATCCATAGTCACCCCAAAATATCCATAGATTCTCTAAAATGTTCAGCCTGAGCATTGAGATGCAGGTCTTTAATCCCAGCCTGGTCTACATTATCAATCTCTACATCAGTCAAGCTAATTATTGAAATCTAAAAAGAAAAAGACAAAAGAAAAAAAAGTAAGCTTAAAAATTCTTAACCAAAATCTTTCTAAAATTTCAAAGTCTCTTAACTGAGATTCTTTAAATAACATAATATTAATAATAAGTTAAATACTTTCTTACTCCAAATGTGAAGAATCAGGACATAGTCACAATCAAATGAAAGTACAACTAAAATTCAATATTATAAAATTTTTTGTGCTTGATATATGGGACCTACTCATACCTCCAGGATCCTAAGTCTTCATCTGTCAGATGTACCATCACACAGCAAGTACAGCTTGTCTCCTAGGTTCAGGCCAGCTCCACCCTACAACTGCTGTTGGCCTTGGTGCTCATACATAACATTGTACTGACCTCTTCAAAAATCCTGTGATCTCTCTCACTTGACTGTATTTTCACAAATAGCATCTCTCAACATTTCTTCTGTGACTCTAGCCCTGCCACACAATGCTGAGCCTCAGATGCTCTCTGTGTCTTCTTCATGCCTTCTAATTCTTTACCACCTTACACATTATCAACTTTGTCTATCAGCATAAGATACAGCCTTAGCCTGTTCTGGACTATAGCTTCTGTGTACTGACTCTGAGGAGTCACTTCCCAAAAGGTTTTATCTTAAATAATTCTAATCTTTTCTTAACCACTGATGATTGCTCAGCTCCAGGTGACCAGCATCCATTGTTTAAGAAAAACAAAGGTTTAACTCAACTCCAGTGACGATACTCTCCTGTTAATCACAACTCTTCAGCTTCAGTGGACCAGATACCACATGTTCTTAACACACATTATCACACAAATGGCCCTGGTAGTGTCTTTCCTTCCCTCTGAAACTTCATGAGCAAGGCCTCCATTATTTGCATTCTCAGGATTATTTTCTGCATTCTCACCAAACAGCCCACTGAGCTATGATCACCCAATGACTTTTCTAGCCCAAAGCCCAGGAGTTTCCCTAAAAAACAATCAGTCCTGTCATATCAATACCCCACTCCTGGTACTAATTTCTTTCCTAGTTATCCTAGTTAGGGTTTCTATTTCTGTGATAAGACACTATGACCAAATACAAGTTGTGGAAGAAAGTGTTTCTTTCTTCTTACAGTACTAAATCGCAGTCTATCACTAAAGGAAGTAAGGGCAGGAACTCAAACAGAACATGTACCAGGAAGCAAGAACTGATATAGAAGTCAGAGATGAGTACTGCTTAGTGGCTTGCTCTCAAGGCAGCTTTTTTTACAATCCCAATGGCCATGAGCTCAGGGGTAGCACCACCTACATTGAGCTTGGCCTGCCAACATTAATCATTAATCAAGGCAGTTCCCCAAAGGCTTGTTCATGGGCCCATGTGATGGAGGAATTTTCTCATCTTCCCAATGACACTAGTATGTGTCAAGATGATCTAAAATTATCTAGCACAGTTACCATCCAGAACTTGATGGCAAGAATCTATTGCTAAAAAGACCACATAGTTGGGTCAGAGCATGCTAAAAACAATCTGGTACACACGTATTAGCTCCAACCCTAATTGCTAGCTTTCATAGTGCTGAAAGGTCTACATAAACAACAAGATGAGAAAAGTCATCATCAAAAGTACCCAATAATGAACCCTGTGAAATGCAATAATGACAGAGCTGGAAATACATGGTGCAAGAAAGGCATGCATGTAGCATGAATTTCTAAGATGTCCTATTAATAAAAACAAACCTGGAGCCAGATATTGGGATGAATGCTGAATGATCAGAACAACAGAACAGGTCACATCCAACCTGACCTTGCCAATTCCTCAGCTGATCTTGTTCCTCAGACTGAAAACCTCTGAATCCTCATCCGAATGGATCTCAGCTGAACTTCTGCTAAAAGCTAAAAACTTAAACATGGCTCTAGTTCCTCATGCCTTATATACCTTTCTGCTCCTGCCATCACTTCCTGGGATTAAAGGCATGTGTCACCATGTCTGTCTGTTTCCAGTGTGTCTTTGAACTCACAGAGATCCAGATGTATCTCTACCTCCTGAATGCTAGGATTAATGGCGTGTGCTACCACTGTCTAAACCTATGTTTAATATAGTGGCTGTTCTGTTCTTTGACCTCCAAATAAGTTTATTGGGGTGCACAATATATCATCCACACATGTCCAACCACTTTTTTGATTGGATTTAAATTCCACTGCACAAGAAAATAACCATACCTGGTACTATCACTAGTCTAAAAATCTATGGTTAAAAAAAGTCGTAGATGCTAGGGGAGAACCTGTTAACAATATTCGGATAATTGAACAAAAAATTAAATGAACAGAAATGGCTTATCTACACATCAATGCTTCTCCCATCTTTCAGTTGAGAAGCTTCTGTTTGCAGTATATGGTTATTAACACCGTGACATGCAACTAGTCAAGATGTAGAGAATAAGAAACCAGATTTTTTTTTCAGTCTTAGAGGTAACATAAATTTATCTTTCTCATTCCAAGGCTCAGGGATCATTTTGGAAGAGGAAGCTGAAAGAGTATAAGGCCTAAGGTGGTGGATTGCTATAAGAAAACTGATTGTTGGACACAACAGGGTAGCTGCACATATGAACTCAAAGTGCTTACAATAGCATGCACAAATCCTGTGCAAAGTCAAGCCAGAGGAAATCCCAGTACAAAGGGTGGAGTTTGACACATTAACCCTCCTCAAGCTGTGGAGCTATTGGAAATTGTTAGCTTCTGGTAGAAGGAGAGACAGTTTCCTTTAATAGTGTAGTCCTTGGTAAGTCAACCACTCTTCAGTGGAAGACCACAGATCCAATAATGTTTGGATGGCACAAATTAGTCTTGAAGTACTTAAAAAATAGAGAAAGTTGGGTGGATAAGGAAGGGGTGAATTTGGCAAAATACAATAAGATTTACAAAAGAAACATAATACAAGAAAATACTATAGAATGTTCACAGGTTAATATAACGAAACAATTGAAAAGTCCATAAAGATCAATATACACTGGGATTGTAGTCAATAAAGTTTTACTCTTAGAAGCATGAGGACCAAAGTTTGATTCCCAGACACTACATAAAAATGCTAAGTATGGCAGTACAAACATATAATCCCATCTCCAGGGAGACAGAGACAAGTGGATTCCTGGGAGTCACTGATAGGACAGCATATTTTACTTCATGAGTGTCGGTCAATGAGAGTCCTTGTGTCACAAACACAAAACAAAGATTGATGTCACCTGGAGAATGACACCCACTCTTGTCTTCTGCCCTGTATGTGCATACACATGTGCACATACAGAGAGAGAGAGAGAGAGAGAGAGAGAGAGAGAGAGAGAGAGAGAGATATCAACGTAAATTGGCATGGCTTCTATACAGGGCACTTAATTTTTATTTCAGTATTATCTAAGAGTTTACAAGTAGCCTTTACTTGTTAATTAGGCTACAGCAACCCAATTAAGAGAGACAGCAAGGGCAAGTAAATAATAAGAATGATTGAAAACCCTTTAAATTTTAGCCACATGCCTGGACTGCCTTTACACCAATCAATTCATATGTTTATGTTTGTTTTATAATCTATAAAATTGGCATGATACCAATCCTGATAATTCTTAGGCTCACTGAAGATTGTGCTTACCAATATATAAAAAAGCTCTTTTGAAAGCAAAATAATGTGGTGGCATAAAAGGCCAGCAGTTATAGTCATATGACAATTATAATTTGTATCATAAAGTAAGCAGTGTTAGCTATTATCTGGAAAATCAAAGAGAACAACATTTGAATTAAATTTTACAAAAATTATTAAATAATAATTCAGCCATTGAAATGTAAAATTAGTTCAAACTAGATCCACATGCTAGGGTTGATAATGCTTTATAGAGGTGCTTGCAAATACATACACTGGTGGACACTAGCACATTGGTACATACAAAGTTTATTTGAAGACAAATTACATTTTCCATTAGCTGAACCCCTTACTAAGGTAAATTCTCTCCCCTCCCCCTCATATGTGTGCATGTTAGGGATAAAACCTAGGCCTACACCTGTTTTACAACTGTTGTAACACTAAACTACATTCCTAACTCCAAATTTTTAGGGCAGATTCTTACTATGTAGCCTGGGCTTACCTTGAGGTTATGTTCCCCATGTATCCACCTCCCAGTTGATGAAATTACAAGTGTGTGCCAGCACGCCCAACTAAGAATACATTTTCTCAATTATAAGAAGTGTAGATGGAAAATGTATGCTCTCAGGGGCTAGAGAGATGGCTCAGAGGTTAAGAGCACTGGCTGCTCTTCCAAAGGTCCTGAGTTCAATTCCCAGCAACCACATGGTGACTCACAACCATCTATAATGAGATCTGGTGCCCTCTTCTGGTCTGCAGGCATACATGCAGGCAGAACACTGTACACATAATAAATAAATAAATCTTTGAAAAAAATGTATGCTCTGAGTCTCTTTGTGACTGGGTTTTCAATTTTCCTTTAAGGAGATTTACAAACTTGAGTGATAGGTTTATATCTTGCCAATGCTCTAATTAGGACAATACCTATTCTGAAGTTCTAGCAGAGAGTTGTTGCTATCATAATTAAACTAGAAAAAAAGCTGTTTGAAACTTGTGATCCTCTCCTATAAATTTCAGTAGCATGTTAGAATAACTGTTAATAAAAGATGAAGCAATCATTTTTAACCTTTTTGTTAATCAAATGTTCCATTTATTTCATACAATTTAGTAGTAGTTGATCATCTCTGGTCTCTCATGAAGGTTCTGGGGAGGATTTCAATAAATAGAAAAACATAAGCTAAATAACAATAATACATTCACCTAGCAATTATTTATTAGTTGACTATATATGCCAAGTATTGTACTAAGCACTAGGGAATAAGAAGTAAGTAATTTAGCTATGTTCTGCTTTCAAAAGTACTAGTTCTAGCAAAGAAGAGGAAAAATGAATTAACAAGTTAGAAGAAAGCAACAAGTTGTAGTAAGTACTTTGAAGAAAACAAACATAATGCTATTAAAGGAAATACTTTAAACATGATGGTTATCAAAGAGCACGTTGAGAAATAACTGGTCAGAGAAGTCAGGAGTCTAAGCATAGAATCAGACACAACACGAGAGAATAAAATTTATAATTGACTAGACCAGTTTCAATTAATATGAAATGTAGTACAGAATAAATATATGTATTTCAAGAATAAAACCCATAAAACAGGTGATGACTTAGATGGGATCAACAGATGGAGGGGAACAAAGTAGTCATGAAAGCCCTCTTGGTTTCATTTTTGGTCAACAGCATTGACATTGCTAGTATTTATTACAATGAAAAAGAAAAGGAGTGGGAAATATCAAGTACCAATTTGGATATATTTTCCCTCAGCCAGAGCAATCAAGAAAAGAAAGGGTATATGGGAAATTGTTGTCTACAAAATCACTGTACCTTGTGAGTTTATTTTTATTCAATAAATTTTAGCATTGTAGAAAGGCAAAACATAGATTATGGTTAACTATCTGCCTGGATAATTATCAGGTAGTTTGGCATACGAGTCGTACAGTGATAAGTGGGGACTGTAGCTACACCCACACGGTTGGATATCTTGAACCTACAGGTATTTAAAACAAAACAAAACAAAAATGAATGAGATCACCTAGGAGAGTGGCCAAACAGGAAGGTGAATTAGGTATCCTATCAGGCTGGATGGAGGACTGCTTGAAGCAACTAGCACCTTCATTGATCTGATACTTGTGCTAGCTTATGGGTTCAATTTTTACTTGTTCTGACAAAAAGTTACCATCATCATGTTTCATAAAGAGCAAGTCTTTCCTCAAAGTTTCAAGAGTATAATCACTTAAGAAATTTTATTAGAACAATATCAATAATATTTTCTTTAATATTTGTCTTATTATTGATTTTATTAATATTTTCCTCACTTATTTGACAGGAAAATTCGAGAATTAATCTTCTGAAATTAAACTTTTTTATTATTTTGGCACAGACCTCCTTGTAACCTCAGTATGTAGATCAAATACTAGAAACAAACGTTTAATCTCTTTATAATTTACTTTAGCAATCTTGCAACTAAGTGAGTCCTCTGTGAAGTCTCAGATGATTTAAACCTGGATACTTATGGAGCCTCGTGATAGCTAAGATACTCTCATGTCCTTCCTATACAGGTTCCCAGATTTGCACTGCCAACAATGGAAGTCATGTGTTTCCAGGGGAAGGTCAACATCTTTGGCATTTCCTGCCTGCCATGATTTGACAGATACTCACTTTTGTTTTTCAGGTTTAAACAGAAGTTTTAAACAAGATCTCTTTTGAAAGTGCCAGATCGTCTCAGTTGTGTGACAAGATGTATTTTAAAATGCTCTTTAATAATGATTTATTTATTCACTATTCTGATTACAAATAGTTTAGTCATAATGCAAACAGTTTTCATTCTTATTAATCTAGCCATACCAATGACTTTCATATAATGTATCCCAGCATGATACTGTGAGTCAAGCAAGGGCTTTGGACACAGGGGAGGTGATTCTCTATGAGACACTTATGTTTTACATTATAAATGTGAGAAATCTGAAAGAATGAATGTCTAATAAATTCTTCAAGGGTACCCTGATTATAAACAGTGCAGAAAGAATTTCATTCCAGAAACTCTGATTCTTATTTCACATTATTTTCTGTTGTGCTTCCCTGGCTGTTTTTTTATGATGAACTCTGATAGACCACGGAGTAAGTAGTTCTACCCCACATCTCAGAAAAGCAAATTGTGCCTCAATTCTACATTTGCCAAATGTCTAAACACTATCATGATTAATAAATTGCCAGTACACTCAAGTCACAATACCAATGTGTTTTCCATAACCCTGGAAACATATATGTGAAACAAAATATGTTTCAACACTTAAATTTTGAAGGGAGTTACATTATGTAATCTATCTGAGATTGAGATAAAAGAGTCTTAGACAATTGTCATTGAACAATTTGGAAGATTTAATTGCTCTCCTGAAATTCCCTGAAAACATTCAAAGCCCAGATAGCAATTGAGATACAAACATGAACTAATATCTGAATGTAAACCTCTTCAGATGTCACACAATGGTAGTTCTGCTGAATTTCCCCTATTCCTCTTTTCAGTAAAGCAGCTAGATATCTTCCTGTCTCCTGAAAAGGAATGAAATAATGCTTATGTGCCTTTATCTTTCCACAACCCTCCTTTAGACACACATATACATGCAAAACTTGGAAATGACAATGACTGAAAAAAGTACATATTCTGTCTGAAAATCTGCTCATAACCATTAAAAAAATCTGAATTTCTGTAGTGATGTGAATAGTTTCAAAGCCTTTGAGATAATCTTAATGAATATAAAGTCTCTGTAATCATATTTCACATATAATATGAAAATGAAGATTCTGATTAATTTAGCTCTAAATTAAATAACATGCATGTCAAAATGGTGTTTAAATACATAAAAAGAAAATATAAAGTTTCTGTAAACCTCACTTAAAAATGACTAAGGAATATTTGATTATTTAATTCTTCATTTAAATATAGATGATTTTGTATGGTAAGAAATCATTTTAACATTAGAAGTATTATTCACATAGATCTGTATGTCTCAACTGTCAGTTCTGGACACATAAAAATAGAGTTAACTCTTTTAAAAATGTGGCTATTCCTTTTTATTTATTTTAAAGCTATATTGAGTTAAGCTGCTAAATTGTTTCATTTTGATGTCTAAATTTTAACTTCATAGTAAAAGCTAATTCTTTCAATCTCTCCTACTTCCTCCCCTATGAAAAAAAATGTGTGCATATATGACTTCGTGCGCATACATGCTTTGATGTGTACATAAGTGTGTATTTGTGTGTGAGTGCATGTGTGTCAGGAAGTTCTATATATTAGATTCCATCTTTAATGCTAATTTCAAATATCTTAAAAGAATGATTTTCCCCCCATATCCTGGATAGTTATTGTCATTGTTCTGAAATAGAACACAGCATTAGGTATAAATGGAACTTTTGAAATACTTGGCAGTGATGTCTGTTACCTATGTTATTCAGGTATTGTTATATTGCCAGGAAGCAAAGACAATCTTTCAGGTACCCTTTTGTCTGAAAACAGGAAAAGCAGATGTGGTAACAAGTATAGAACAATGAACGTGTTGACAATGTATGTGGTTCCCAGTGCCTAGAGATTGTGATTCTTTTCTGGTTTCTTCAACAACTGTGTAAACAGATATTTAATACACTGTTCTGATTTACATGAATGGTCACAGACTGTTTCTGTAATAGAAAAATGTATTTGATGAACAGAGTTTTATGTCATGGTATGAGAAATATTCCCTCATGAAAATATATTTTGAAATCTATTAACCATAACTGTATTGCAATGACTTTCACATTACACATTTTGATGTTTCTATATGAATGAATTCAGCACCAAGATTCTGTGCTATTCCTACTTCCACTACTTATTTAAATTGATATGTCAGATGGCTGGCCTGCTAGTTTTATTTTACTCTATTTTAACAAAACAGAAAGTTAAAAACCATTGTTAAATGATATCATGATACAAACAACACATCATTTCAAGACCTTCTAAACAGGAAATTACAATAGACAAGAAGTTTCACTGATGACTCTTTAAACTACACTTTTGAGAACAGTTGGAGAAACTGAGGCTTTGAGTACAACATTTTTGACATTTTCAAATTTTCAGTTTTTCCATTTATAAAGGCAGATGAAATTACAGTAGTATAAATCTTATAGGTTTGATAGCATATCTCTTTTCATTGCAACTGACTTATGATACAAGGAAACAGAACTTATATTACAAAACTTATGTACACCTCTGTAACAGTCAAAACATGTTTCTTTACTCAATAAAAAATATATGTGGCATTTAAACATAGCAGTGAATAACACAAAATGTGTTGCTTTCATGTAACTGATATTTGAGACCTAAATGTCCACATAGCTAAATTAAAATCCATAGATTCTTGTTCATCTTTACCATATATACCTACCCCATGAATTTATATTGTAAAACCTACATATATTTTACTCTGTACATTTCCTAATTAAAAACAATATTCATAAGTAACCACTTGTGATTTATAAACATATAATGTGAAGTTATCTCAAATTTTTTAAGAGAGCTAATTTGAATTCACTTCACAAACACCATGGGAATTCTTGGTTTTTTAAACTTCATTTTCATATTTGTTTCATTTTTGACTCGATGTAGCCCAGGATCTCATGGAACTCCCAATCTGACAAAGTACACAGAAGTAAATCCTACAGTCAAATGATATTCTAAGAGGTCAATTTTACTACAGATAAATTGTGGGATGTGGCACTAATAGAACAAAGGGAATTAAAATTTAAAATAAAATGTCTCAATTACTTTCAAAATATATTGAGAAATATTGTCCTATTAACACTGTTAATAATAGTGATAATAATAATAGTAGCTAACACATAGGACACATTATATTCCCAAATTGTTTATATTGATATAGTCAACATAAAAATAATCTTGCAATGTAAAAAACTGCATCTTTACTTTTTATACATAAAGGAATTAAATAAGGTATATAGTTTTGTTAACTCTCCCAGGGTTAGTTAGCTACCCAGTGATGGAGTTATTATTTAAATCTATTCAATTTTGCATTAGTCCATTCTTTCATGTCAATAATTTGATGCTTTTACCAGCCTGGTATGTAAATGATCTTATACTTTTGTTTTATTTTCCCTACTTAATATTAGAGCTATTTAACATTTTTATGTATTTACTGTCTTCATCCCCTCTACTATGAATTGCTTATATATATTCTTCCTATTTTCCACGAGGCTGTTTAATCCATGATATATTGTAGATATTTGTCATTGTGTATTGCAATAGATAGTTATAGTGAAAATCCTCTGTGTGCTGTCATCATTCTATATCCAAGTATCATTTATCTTGGTGAGAATTGTGCCGTGTTTTGCCACATGGAACTATTTATGAAATCAATTCTATTTTCATTTATGGCTTTAGGAATCCTTGTCTTGCTGCACAAATCTTTCTCTTTTTCTGTATACTGGTAAATATCAATATTCCTAGGACTTAAAAGCAAATGTCATGTTTAAAGATATTCTCAGATACACAGGATCAGAGATCTATCTCAGTGGTAGAGTATAGGCCTCTGGGTTTAAACAGTTCTTACCACTGAGAACAAAAAAAATGCATCTTCTGAAATATTCATATATAATAACCTATAACTTTTAAAATTTATATGGCCATAATATTTCATGATATTCATAATTGTATCTTTCATTCATGTGTAATTATTATATAAGTGGTTGAAGTTAAGTCTCTATTTGTATTTTCTGCCACTATGTATTCCTAGTAGTTACCAAATTTAAATTCTTTATAATTTGTTGTGCCCTCTTTTAATAAATAAACAACTCTTATTGTTCTTGTTCACTCATCTTTTCAATGTTGTTATGATGTTTCCTACCTATTACAATACTGGGTATGATTGACTATTGGTTTACTTAATGTAAATAAAAGGTGATTATAATTGATTTGTATGTCAAATGTCATGGCTACAAAGAAAGAGAAATGATATTTAGATTCATTGATGGTACTTCTTGTTTTTGAACTACATAAGTGATTTCTTCATTTTCTTCAGTTGTCACCCTTAGAATGAAATGAATTCATTTTGAAGTAAATTCTAATGAAACCCTAATGGCAAAAAAAAATGCAGCATGGGAATTCTGCCTTAAGCCACATAGGTACCATATAATCTCTCATTTTCTAAATTCCTTAAAATGTGTAAGTGTATCCGATACAGAAACTCAAATGTTTTCTAAGCAAAGTGACTTGCTCAACAAGATTTCTTAAAATAGTAGGGGAATATTTCACCTTTGTTTGTAAGTTTCTCACATTTTGTAGTCAAAAACGGTGATGAAAATTTTCTTCACACTATTCTGTCTGCAAGTCAGATACGTTTGTGTTTAATTCTATTCTCTGGCACTTCTTTTTGTCAACCATAAAAAATAGCAATCTTTGACACTTCTTTTCCTGATGGTATAGAGCATAATGCCTCAGGAAAAAAGCTGAAAGCAGCTTATGTTCTAAATACATTTTCCAGGCATCATTAAGGAGAGAAACAGACAAACGATGACGCTGCATAGTAATAAACCTTTGCCTAGTGAACTCTCACAACCAGTGCAGACCAAAATTTGTATTTGTGAACCTACTTTAATTGTAAATCTTTTCAGCTGACTTTGAGGAAATGTTATGGAAAGGTAAATATGAAATCTATCCTTTAGACAGTGTGAATTTTATTAAGTATAATGGCAAAGGACAGTTTTCTATATTTTGTTGAATATATGAAAATAATTACTAAAAATATGTCACTTATCTACTGGACTTAAATGAACAGAATTTAAAGAGTCTGTATATGTTCAACTACATCACTATATATGAATTTAGATTCAGTTCATGCAAACTAACCTTTTCATAAATTTCTCTCTATTTTTCTTACCAGAGCAAAGATGGGGGAAATATCAAATTTTCCTACCTCAAGATAAAGAGTTACAAGTAATTAATAGCTGCTGAAAGAAAGAGGATACATCTTACCTAGGGATGAGCACCCAGATTAGTTACCCTATAATGAATGGTCAGCCCTAGTAACATATATATTCAGGAAACATTCAGTCACATACCTTCAATAAGCATCTTTACTGCAAACCTGGTTTCTTAATATATGCTCTTCCTTTCCTTGGGGTGAGCAGATTTTATATAACAGAGTAATTAGACTTGCAGAACCACAAATGAAGGCAGCAGAGGATAGGACCAATGAGGCAATGCTGACCCTTGGATAGCATCAGTTCAGGCAGACTACTAATGGTAGACTTTCAAAAAGCTAGAGCCAGAACCTGTGATCCTCAAAATAAAGAAACAAAACAAAAAGAAAAGAAAACACTCTCACAAAAGAAAACATCACTACACTCTTACAACCCAATTCCCTACTGAATAATATACTTAAGTCCCACTGCAGGAAGAAAACTAATAAGAAAAAAATCAAGACATCTCAAAACTTACAAATGCCATAGTAATGAACCCCAACAATAATGATCCCAATGATGTTACAGATAAATAATTCAAAAGAAAGTCAAACAATTCAAAGACAAAAATAGTTTAATCAAGAAAAAAATTCAAAAACATAAAAATTGAATTCAATAAAAATTGATAGAATTGATGAAGAAAAGCCAAAGTGAAAAGAGGCCAGAAAAAAATCTTTTCTAAAAAAAAAACCTAGAAAATCTCAATCAACAAAATGGATGGCATGTAAAACAGCCTTGGGGTTAGAAGACATAATAGAGAAATCATATCCCTCAGTAAAGTTTAATGAGAAATTAAAAAAAATACAAACAACATGAGAGAGAGTTGGGACACCATGAGAAGACCTAAGGTTATGGGCACAGAAAAAGAAGAAGAATATCACAGTAAAAACATAGAGAATATATGAAATTAAATCATAGTATGAAATGGCCAAACTTACAAAATGAGATGCCCATACAAGTTTAAGGGTCTTGAAGATGCTTTCTTTTTTCCATTGTACAGTTTTGGCTTCTTTGTCAAAAATTATATGTTCATAGGGCATAACTGGATATCAACACTGAGAAGGCTGCAAATAGATCCACATCTGTCACCGTGCACAAAATTTAAGTCCAAGTGGATCAAAGACCTCAATATAAATCCAGTTACTCTGAACCTGATAGAAGAAAAAGTAGGAAGTAGTCTTGAACACATTGGCATAGGAGATCACTTCCTAAATAGAACACCAGTAACACAGACACTGAGAGAAACAATCAATCAATGGGACCTCTTGAAACTGAGAAGCTTTTGTAGAGCAAAGGATACGGTCAACAAGGCAAAGCAACAGCCTACAGAATGGGAAAAGGTCTTCACCAACCCCACATCTGACAGAGGGCTGATATGTAGAATATATAAAGAACTCAAGAAATTAGACATCAAAACGCCCAACAGTCCAATTAAGAAATGGGCTATAGAACTAAACAGAGAATTCTCAACAGAGGAAGTTCAAATGGCTGAAAGATATTTAAGAAATTGCTCAACATCCCTAATCATCAGGAAAATGCAAATCAAAACAACTCTGAGATACCACCTTACACCTGTCAGAATGGCTAAGATCAAAAACACTGAAGACACCTTATGCTGGAGAGGATGTGGAGCTAGGGGAACTGTCCTCCACTGCTGGTGGGAATGCAAGCTTGTACATCCACTTTGGAAATCAATATGGTGCTTTCTTAGAAAATTGGGAATCAATCTCCCCCAAGATCCAGCTATACCGCTCTTGGGCATATACTCAAGGAATGCTCAATCATACCAAGGGCACTTGCTCAGCTATGTTCATATCAGCATTGTTTGTAATAGCCAGAACCTAGAAACAACCTATATGCCCTTCAACTGAAGAATGGATAAATAAAATGTGGTACATATACACAATGGAATACTACTCAGCAGAGAAAAACAGTGACATGATGAGGTTTGCAGGCAAATGGATGGATCTAGAAAAAATCATCCTGAGTGAGGTAACCCAGACTCAGAAAGAAAAACATGGTATGTACTCACTCATAGGGGGATACTAGATGTAAAACAAAGATGACTAGACTGTTACTCACAACTCCAGGGAGGCTACCTAGAAAACAGGACCCTAAGAAAGACACAGGGATCACCCAATGACAGAAAAAGGGATGAGATCTACATGAACAACCTGGACGAGAGTTGGTGTAATGAAGGGCAAGTTTCAAGGGAAAGAGAGCTTAGGGGAGCGGGAGATCCCAGCTGGATCAAGAACAGAGAGGGAGAACAAGGAATAAGAGACCATGATAAATGAAGACCACATGAGAATAGGAAGAAGCAAAGTGCTAGAGAGGTCCACAGAAATCCACAAAGATACCTCTACAATAGACTACTGGCAATGGGTGAGAGAAAGCCCAAACTGCCCTACTCTGGTGATAGGATGGCCAAACACCCTAATTGTCGTGCTAGAAATCTCATCCAATGACTGAGAGAACCAGATGCAGAGATCCTCAGCCAGGCCCCAGGTGGAGTTCCAAGAATCCAAATGGCGAGAAAGAGGAGGGTTTGTATAAGCAAGAATTGTTGAGGCCAAGATTGGAAAAAGCACAGGGACAAATAGCCAAACAAATGGAAACACATGAACTATGAACCAATAGCTGAGGAGCCCCCAACTGGATCAGGCCCTTTGGGTAAGTGAGACAGTTGATTAGCTTGAACTGTTTGGGAGGCATCCAGGCAGTGGGACTGGGACCTGTCCTCAGTGCATGAGCTGGCTGTTTGGAACCTGGGGCTTATGCAGGGACAGTTAGCTCAGCCTGGGAGGAAGGGACTGGACCTGCCTGAACTGAATCTACCAGGTTGAACTCAATCCCCAGGGGAATCTTTGCCCTGGAGGAGATAGGAATGGGTGGTGTGCTGGCGGGGAGGGGAGAGGGAGGCGGGAGGGGGGAGGACAAGGGAATCTGTGGCTGATATGTAAAATTAAATTAAATTATAAAATAAAAAATACAACATAAAAAAAGAAAAAATAACAAGTTTAAGGGTCTTGCAAAACACAAAATATCCAGACTTAAGAAAAATTCCTACTACATATATTAGAATTAAAGCATGAAAAACAGTTCCAAAGAAAGCATATTGAAAGCTTCAAGAGAAAATGGTCAGGTTCCTTATAAAATCATGTCCACAAGAATGACATCTGATTTTTCAACAAACATGATTATAGTCAGAAAGGCGTGGAAAGGTGTGTTGTAAGTCCTCACTAATGGCTACTGTAAACCCAGGCTATTATTCTTAGTAAAAGTATCCATTAAAATTGAAGTAGAATTGTAAAATTTCCATGATACAAATAAATTAATTGAAGTTAAGACCTTTAGAGAAGCTTCACAGAGGATACTAGAAGGAATTCTTTAGTCTATAGAGAAGGATAAAGACAACCAAGGGGGAACATGGACAAAATACTGCCAGAACTATTTTAAGAGGTCTACAAAAAAACAACATAAAATCAGCAGAATGACAGAAATCTATCTATCTGTCTATCATCTATATCTACCAGTCAATCATTTATCTGTGCATCTATATTACATATGTGTACATACACACACATATATAAATTAAAATAACTTTTAATAAAAAAAACTCAATTCATCAATAAAAAATCCAAACTAGCAGATTGGATTAAGAAATAATATGTACCTTTTTTCAGCTTCCAATTAACACATATCACTATCCATGATAGACACTGCTTTTAGGTGAAAGTATGGACAAAGATATTCCAAGCAAATGGAACTAAAAAAAATTATATGTGGCTACCCTCATATCTGACAAAATGGACTTCAAATCAAAAAGAGTAGGAAGTATTCAGGAGGGTTACTTCATACTCATTAAGAAAAAATTCACTAATGGGATATTTTAATGCTAAACATACACATACCACTCATAGGTACACTAAATTTCATAAAAGAAAACCAATTAAACCTAAATACACAGACTAACCATGACACAGTGATAGCTGTTTACTTCAATATCCCACTCTCATGAATAGGAATGTTAGTTAGAAAAAGAAGCACCAGTGTTAAATGACATCATAAACCAAATGGACCTATCAGACATCCTCAGAACATTCTACCCCCAAAATAAAGAATACACATCTACTCAGCTGCCCAGGGAACTATCCCTTAAATCAACCATGCTGTAGGACATCAAGCATGCCTCAACAAACATAGTAAAATAAAAATATCACCGTGAATTCTGTCTAACATTAATGGAATAAAACCGTATAAAAACAGCAATAGAAACTACAGAAAATACACAAATTCATGGAAACTAAACCATACTACTGAAAGATAAATGGGTCTAAGAAGAAATTAAGAAATAAAATTAAAATTTCCCAGGCTTGAATGAAAATTAAAACACTTCATATCTAAATCTGTTGGATACAATTAACATAGCTCTAAGAGGAAGGTTTATAGAAATAAGTATCTACACAAAAAATAATTTGAGCTATCTCAAATTATAATAAAATAATTCACTTGATGGCTTTTGGAAAATGTAAAGAAACAATAAGCAAGTTTATAAGCAGAAAGAGATCATAAAAATCAGAGTTGAAATTCACTAAAGAGAAATGAAAAAAATCAATACCAAGAATCAATCTAATGAAGATTTTGTTCTTTGAAAGGATTAACAGGATTGAGAACTTTTGACCAGAATACCCTCAAAAAGAAATAAGAAATAATTTTTTTGAGGCAAGGTTTCTCTGTGCAGCCCTGACTGTCCTGGAACTCAGTCTGTGAGCTGAATACAAACAGGTTGGCCTCAAATGCAGAGATCTGCCTACCTCTGCCTCCCAAGTGCTGGGTTCTGGGCATAAAGGTATGTGCCACCACCAAGCTAAAGAAGAAATAAATTACTGATAGATGAAAGTGGAGACATTACAATCAACAGTGAGAAAACTCAGAGAATGATAAAGACATTTTAATATACATATACTAAATTGGAAAAGTTAAAAGAAATGCATGATTTTCTATATGTATATGATCTACCCAAGTTACATCAAAATGAAGCAAATAATTGAAACATGTGAGGATGTTTGAAAAAGTCATAATGAATCATATTGCCTATCTACCTAAAATTACCATGTAATATATATTAGTCTATGTTTATATATACATTTATAGTCCAAACCAAAAAAATTTTCACATTCTCACTGACAATGTTCCCTGCAAGAGCCTGAGCCAGTCTAACAAAGCCCCCAATTGCAGGCGGGGAAAACTCTCTGTTGAGCTGTTGTCCATGAGATTGCCAAAATTTATAGGCTATTGTTGTTGCCCTTGCTTGCTTCTCAGATGTTGAAGTTAAGGCCTTATTACTGAAGACACCATGTACTTCAGACACAGGACCCAGAGATCCCTGAACTGGATCTGACCTGAAATCCTCCTCTCTGAGGACTAGCTTTTATGGTAGTATAAGGTGCCATGCAAGCCTTGAATTGAGGGATGAAACCAATAATCCTAATCAGACATGATCCTTGTGAACTGAAGCAATGACCAGCATGCTACAATATTCCTAAAGGTGCAATAGTGGCAGTTATGCCAGTTAGAATGGCTGAGATTAAAAGGAAAATAAGACAAGAAGGCATGGATATAGTGAAAGAGTGATACCCACATTCATTCACACACACACACATACACACACACACACACACACACACACACACACACACACACATATGGTATCAAATTATACTACCAATTCATATAATAGTAAAAAATAAACAACAAAAAAATCACAGGTAATATCATTAAAACAAACAGATATACCAATCAATGGAATAAAGTTGAGTAAGTTGATACAAGAGCATGCTCCAACACTCCTGATTTTTACAAGACTGCCAAAAATACACATTGAAGAAAAAATAGCATTTAAAACCATTGGTGCTTGTAAAACTGGATAGTTACATGCATAAGAATGTGACTAGGTTCATGTCTCTCAATCTGTAAGAAACTCAATTCCAAATGGATAATGTATACCAACATGAAGTCAAATACCCTGAAACTACTAGAGAAGAAATAAGAAATATAATTCAACTTAAAGGCACATGAAATGACTTTCTTAACCTTGGTAGCACAGGCATTAATATCAAAAATTGGCAAATGGGACATCATGAAACTTAAAAGCTTCTGTACAGCAAGGGACACTATCACTGGGGTGGAGAGAGCCTACAAAATAGGAAAGAAATCTTTACCAGGCATACATCTGACAGATGGTTATTGTCTATAATACAAATAACTTACAAAACTAAACACAAAGGAAACAACATCATTAAAAATTGGAAAGTGGAACTAAATAGAGTTCTCAAAACAGGAAATAAAGAAAATAGAAACACAAATGGATGAGAAATGGTTAAAAACATGTTTAATATCCTTAGCCAACAAAGAGATGCCATTAAGACTATTTTAAGATTTCATCTTATCAAAGTTAGAATAGCTAAAGTCAAAAGGAAAAAAAAATATGGTGGCATGATATGGTGAAAGGCAACACTCACCTGTCATTTAAGGGAGTACAAACTGGTGCAGCCAGTATGGAAATCAGAATGGAGGTTTGAAAATGTTTTCTTCTGTGTTGTTGTGATAAAACTGTTTTAGTTAAGGTTTCTGTTGCTATGACAAAACACTATGACCAAAAGGAAAGCTGAGGAGGAAAGGGTTTATTTGGCTGACACATCAGCATGGCTGCTCATCACTGAATTTAGTCAGGACAGGAACTCAAACAGGTAAGGATCACAGAGACAAGAGCTGATGCAGAAGCCATGGAAGGGAGCTGCTTACTGACTTGCTTCCCATGGCTTGCTCAGCCTGCTTTCTTATAGAACCCAGGAACAGTTTCCCAGGGATGGCACCTCCCACCATGGACTGGACCCTCCCCCTTTGATCACTAAATGAGAAAATGCCTTACAGCCAGATCTTAGGGAGGCATTTCCTCAACTGAGGCTCCTTTCTCTGATGACTCTAGCTTGTGTCAATTTGACACACAAAACTAGTCAGTACATTGACTAAAACAACTTTGGGAGTAAGGGGTTTATTTAGCTTATAGTCCATTATCTAGGGAAGCTAGAACTGGAATCCAAGGCAGGAAACTTGTGCAACACTGTCAGGGACAAGGACAGAATCTCTAGTTAGTGGAAAAATGCAGACCCCTGATAAGACAGGTGTAGCTAGAGTTTTCCTGCCTGGCCCACAGTCAGGACAAATCTCTCTCACCTGCCAGTCCCACAGCCACTCAGACCCGACCAAGTAAACACAGAGACTTATATTGGTTACAAACTGTATGGCCGTGGCAGGCTTCTTGCTAACTGTTCCTACAGCTCAAATTAATCCATCTCTATAAATCTATACCTTGCCACGTAGCTCCTGGCTTACCGGTATCTTCACATGCTATTTCTCATCGTGGTGGCTGGCAGTGTCTCTCTGACTCAGCTTTCCACTTCCCAGCTTTATTCTCCTCCTTGTCCTGCCTACACTTCCTGCCTAGCCAATGGCCAATCAGTGTTTTATTTATTGACTAATCAGCAACACATTTGGCATACAGACCATCCCACAGCAGACAGGGGACTAGATCATCTTACAGTCAGGTTGCCTAGCAACAGGACAATGAGTAGAGACCTTGACCTTTTCACTCTGTCAACATCCTGCATAAACATCCTGTTAGCTTGGCCCACCCTATGCAGATAACAGCTTCTTGCTCCCCCCACCCTGCAGGAACTATATAAACCCTCCTGGAGAAAAATAAAGTTGCACCTTGATCAGAATCTTGACTTGGTGTATTTCCTTTGTGTCTCCTGTCCCTACATTCCATCCTTAGGGTGGTCGAGTACCCATTGAAGCTCTGCTGGCCGGGGCACAACACAACACATACAGCTAGTCTCATGGGCTCAGGCCAAATCAATTATTCAGGTGCTGTGGTCCTTTGTGGTCATCCTGTGTTTTGAACATCCAAATACACTCTGTTCTTCTCTGCAACTGAGGCTGCATCATGCTGCTAAGCCTCAGCTTCTCTTTATGACCCCCCTCAGTCCCAGGATCTCCACTGCAACCAAGATTTCACCTTCACCAACAGAAGCTCCTGTTCTCTCACCATGCCAAGCCTCAGGTACTGACTCATTATCCATACATGCATTCAAAATCAGTACTACATGGGAGATTTTTACACATTGCAATGTTCTCCTGTAAGTTTGGAGTATTTGTCGAAAAAAAGTATTTCCTAGCTTTGTCCCCCTCTGGACCATAGCTTCTGTATACTGACCCTGAGGAAATACTTCCCAGAATATCTCACCTAAATGATGCTGGCTCCATTAATCAAAGTAGATTCTGCAGCTGCATTTAATGAGTATCCATTTCACAGTGAAGTACAGAATGTTTCAATTCCACAGATTATTTGCCCACTATTCTTTGTGTCCCTCTGAAACTTCACATTGTGTAAACCTCTCTCAACGTTCTTACATTCTGAGATCCCATAATAGCTCATTAAGCTCTGAGAATTCAATGCCCTTTTCTAGCCCAAAGCTTCAAAACTCATCTATAGTCTTCCACCAAAACAACATATTCGGATTCATTACAGCAGTATCCCACTCCCTGGTACCAATTTCTGTCATATGTTGCTTTCCTATCCCTGTGACAAAACACTAACCAAAAACAACTTCATGAGGAAAGTATTTATTTACAGGTATAGTCCATCAAGGGAAGATAAGGCAAAACCAGAAAACAGGAATGTAGAGGAAGGAACTGAAGCAGTTCTCATGGAGGAACCCTGATTATTGCATTGCTTTTTCTGGCCTGCTCAGATACTTTCCTTATGCAGCCCAGACACATCTGCCTAGGGATGACAATGTCTACAGTGGCCTGAGTCCTCCTATGTCAAATAAAAATTAAGGAAATGCTCCATAGTCATGTCCACAGGCCAAGCTGATGAAGGCAATTCCTCACTTGAGATTGCCTATTCCCAAGTGTTTGTGCTAGATTGTCAAAAATTAACCAGCACAAAGTGTCCTCAAAAGCTAGACGTAGATACGCCACATCAGTCATCTGCGGTCCTCCTGGCTATATACCCCAAAACTCTATATTAGACTAAATGGATGCTTGCTTATCCATATTCACTGATGCTTTATTCACAATAGCCAGGAAATGGAAACAGCCAAGAAGTTCATTAACTGATAAATTGAAAGTACAAAGGTACTTTTACACAATGGAATATCAGGTTTTATGAAAAAACAAACTTGCAGGTAAATGTACGGATCTACAAATAATCAGATTGAGTAAGGTAACCAAGACCCAGAAAGACAACATTTTCTCTTTCATATGTTAAAGCTAACTTTGAATCATATATGCATTTAAATTGAAGTGTAGATAGAAGTCAGAAAACCAGTAAGGGATAAGAAAAGAGTTCAATAGAGGCAAGATAGAACATGGGTAGTATGAAGGAAGAATGGAGAAAATGAAGCAAGGGTTGACTGGGTAGAATGGGATGGCAGAGCTGGGGAAGGTGTATGGGAAAGATAACTAACACCAAAGCATTTTGAAAAAGCCAAATTGAAACCTCTTGCTGTAGAATCATCCTAAATATGTGCTCGAGACAAAGGACTTGAAGATAAATAATTGATACCAGCCTAGAAGATCCATCACCATTGAATAGATTTCAGAGTGCTAGAAAATGCTTTACAAGCTATCAAGGGAGTAAAGTAACCAACTGTTTTGTCAATCTATGAACTCTGCCATCTAAAATAATGAATGGCTTGTCAAGATATACCCACTGATGTAATAGTGACACAAATGCTATCTATGGTGATAAAAAGCACTTTCTAATTGACTTCACAGTAAACTATTCAAGATGGAACTATTCATGCCTGCGTTGTTAACAGGATCAAGAATCTGTTTGTTGCAGGATAGGTCATAGGCCCTAGTGGAAAATTTATTACTTTTATTCTACTAAATTGATGTAGTATTAAACTCTCTCTCTAAGTACCTTTCTTTATACTTCATGTATTAGTGCCTTTCTTGCTCATTACAAAAGTTTCTTCTTTTGGTAAATGGTGATTAACACAATGACCCAGAGATTGAGAAAACCAGTGTGCTCATCCCTAAAGACGACTTCTTCCTTCAGGCATCATCAAAGAAGAGCCAAAATCAGTCATGACTATAGTGAAACTGGTTTCTGGACATTACTGGGTAGTTGCCGACACTATACATGGGAGAATTGCAGTTTTCTGAAGAGAAAGGAGAAATGGATGAGGAGGAAGGGAGAGGTTGGGAGAAGGACTGGGAGAAGAAGGAGGGAGAGGAAACTGTGATCAGGCTGGGAAAATTGATTAATTAATAGTAAAAGAACTGACACTACCTGTGATAACATATAAAAGATCTACATAAGATCAAGCCAAATACCATCCCAGAATCATTGAGGAAAAGGTCATGAATTCTCATCTTCAGCTGTCAGCTATTTGCAGCTTGTGACAGTTGGAAAAGGGAGAACAAGGCCCTAGTGAGGCTACCCATGCTACAGCAGACAGCTCTGCACACATGTCCATAGTGGCAACACAATATAGAGTCTGTGGGTTAATAAAAAAAGGAAGAAAAGCTATAAAATTAGGGGGTAAGATAGTGGTGACAGAGATAGGGGAAGATTTGATGTGAGCAATAGGGGTTAGACTTGATCAAAATATATTTTATGCTTGTATGAAATCCTCAATCAATGAAAAATATAAAAATAAAAACCCCTTGTATTGAGTCACCATCACCAAATATAAAATATACCAAACAAATATATTTGAAGATGTTGTGAAACTATTTATTTTTTCATACATAATATCAACAGTCAAATAATTGGTGCAAGAGAAAGACGGACACAAAATCCCATATTTTGGGGTGGGGGGTGAGGGAAATCAATGAAATAATTTTAAGGCCAAGATACCAAATTAGAAGACAGAGTTCACTCTGTGCCTAACACCTAGCAAATCAAGGTAAGTTTTGAATTATAGAATGAATCTATTGAACCTAATAATATAGAAAATTTCAAATTCTTTAGGTATTTCTATCTCTCGCTGTGAACTACTGTTTACACTACTTATATTTATTTTTGACATATTCTTGATTTTAAATTAAGGTTTTGAAGTGGACAGGCTTAGATAAATCAAATTTCTAAGTTCAGGAAATTAAAATTGATGGAGTTACCTTTTTACACCATTGTTGATGCAGAATTGATATCTCTCTTGATTGCAAATATAGTGTTCTTTACAATATGGGACTTTTATCTTGAAAATTAACATGTATACATCATTTGGACAACAGAATTCCTTCAGTAAAATTTCAGTGGATTGGCATAAGGGGTTCTGTTTTAAATTCTGACAATATCTATATAGTTGTTGCATATAAATGCTCTCAATAATCACAGTTTGCTTGGGAGTCAGAGGCAGATGGATCTCTGGAGTTTGAAACGAGGCTAGTCAACAGAGATAGCTCTAGAACAGCCAAGGCTACACAGAGAAACCCCATTTCGAAATCTCCCTGACATACACACACCAAAAAAAAAAAAAAAGAAAGAAATTGCAGCTGGGCAGTGGTTGGACACACCTTTAATCCCAGCACTGGGGAGACAGAGGCAGGTGGATCTCTGTGAGTTTGAGACTAGCCTAGTCTACAGCACTAGTTCCAGGACAGCCAGAGCCTTACAAAGAAAACCTGTCTTGAAAAACAAAACCAAAAACGGATTCTTTAATAATGAATGTGAAACAATTCTATGCAGAGAAATACAAATTACTCTGCAATTAATATGAAGGATTAGATGTTAAATTATATAACTGTTCATACCATAGACTTTAGAATATCTTGAAATAATAACATAAGCCAACATTTCCAATGAAAAATTGACAGTTGTACAATATAAAACCATTTTCTTAAACATATCTGAGGATTTGTTTTTATATTATTTAAAACCTTTTATAAATAACATTTGTTAAATAAGTTAAATATTATTTATTGTACATATTTTATTCTTTTTGGTGTTTATCAATTTAAGAATTATTTTTATTCATTTTACATACCAACCTCAGATCTCTCACTCATCCCTCCTCCAAAAGGGTAAGAGCTCCCATGGGGAGTCAGCAAAGCCTGGTACATTTAGTTGAGGCAGGACTAAGCTCCTCCCCCTGCATCTAGGCTGAGTAAGGCATCCCACCATAGGTAATGGGCTCCAAAAAGCCAGCTTATTTACCAGGGATAGATCCTGATCCCACTGCCAGGGGCCCCTCACACAGACCAAGCTACACAACTGTCTCCCATATGCAGAGGGCCTAGTCCGGTTCCATGCTTGTTTCACAGCTGTTGGTCTTGTGGTGGTATTGTGTTCCCCAAAATATTGTGCACCCTAATAAACTTATCTGGGGTCAGAGACAGAACAGCCACTAGATGCAAAGGCTAGAAAATGGTGGCACTCACATCTTTAATCCTAGCACTCCAGAGGTAGAAATCCCTCTGGATCTCTGTGAGTTCAAGGCCACATTGGAAACGGCCAGGCATGGTGACACACGCCTTTAATCCCAGAAAGCGAGCCTTTAATCCCAGGGAGTTATGGCAGATAGCAGAACGGTATTTAAGGCGTGAAGACCAGGAACTAGAAGCATTTGGCTGGTTAAGCATTTGGCTGGTTAAGCTTTCAGGCTTCTAGCAACACAGTTCAGCTGAGAGTCATTCGGATATGAGGACACAGAGGCTTCCAGTCTGAGGAAACAAAACCAGCTGAGAAGTTGGCCAGGTGAGGTTAGCTGTGGCTTGTTCTGTTTCTCTGACCATCCAGCATTTCACCCCAATAACTGGCCCCAGGTTTGATTTTATTAATAAGACTCTCTAAGATTCCCGCTACACGGTCTAAAGTTCGTGAGTTCCCATGAGCTTGGTTCAGTTGTCTCTGTAGGTTTCCCCATCATGATCTTGACCCTTGTTGCTCATATAATCCCTCTTCCCTGTCTTCGACTCGACTCCCGGAGCTCGGCCTGGGAGGATCTCTGCATCTGCTTCCATCAGTTACTGATAGAAGGCTCTGTGATGACAGGGTTGGGAAGGGGAAATAGATGAGATCTCCATGAGTACATAGCAGGCAAGGGGGGTCGCAATAAAGGGAAGGGGATGGGGGATGAGAACCTGAGGGAACAGCATAGTCGAGCTGGGAGAGAGAAGGAGTGGGAGATCATTTCCCTTTTCAAATGTCAAAAATCTTTTCTACATATCTTATAATAATGCATAATAAGTATATTCTCACTTTATATCTCTGTAATATTTTAGTAATATTCACATGTCTGCTCCTAAAACACCTAGATGTGAACATTATGGTACAAGAATTTATACCTTTATCATGGAAATATTTTCTTATTTAAGGAGATGAGAATATACTTTAAGAAACAATTCTTCTGTTTAAAAATTAATATTCATAGTCAGCTAGGCTCATGAACAAAAAAGCTCTTTTTTCAATCAATATTATTCACAAAGTTTCTCCAGTGTGGCTTTTCACTTTAGTGAATTTTGTTTATGTTCATGGTTTTGGTAAATTTTGTGCTTGCTTAGGGAATATGAGGAGATTCCCCCTGACCAATCACAGAGCCATGCTACTATACTTTAGAAAAAACTGTAAGGCCAGTTATTTTTCAAAATTAAATAGTGGGTATTGGTAGTGTCCATCAGTTGCCATGACTCCCCACAAAATAGCATATTTAAAGTTCTCCATTTAAAAGAAACACATCAAAAAGACCATCATGCTTACAGAAATATGTGATTATGATAATTTACTGCTTTTAATTTTACTTTGCAAGGCATACTATGACCTTAAACATAGAGGCCTAGAAAATAAGTACATTAGCAATAAATAGTTGAAGCTTTCAAAAACAAGCCATTAAACAACATTACACAGGATAAAGGATAAGCCCATTTAGAAGGAACACCTAAAAGCATTGAGTTTGAAGAGATATTTTTGACTTAAAAAAAAAAACGAAAAATATATGAAAAGGTTCAGACAACACATTAATCCATTATTGCCTCAGAGTTACTCTCAAGGATACAGGTTAGGATACTAAATGCTTTGATAAAAAAATATGCTTTTAAAATAATGGTTATTTGTACATAAAACAAAGAAAACATCTGTCATTTAAATTTCCTATTCGCAGCCATACTATCCTAGATTAACAACTTAAAAATGTTCTAAAGCAGGAAGAATGTATAAGGAAATTTCTTTTATAGCCTGGGCTTCATGTCAGCTTGACATAGGTAGAGAAGTTTTAGAAGAGGGAAACTCAGTTGAGAAAATGATTCCACCAGATTTACCTGTAGGCAAGCCTGTGGTGCATTTCCTTGCCTGACAATTGATGTGGGAAGCTCCGGCTCACTGTTGGCCATACAATCACTGGCTAGCTGTCCTGGGTGCTAAGCAGGTTGAGCAAGCCAGTAAACAGCACTCCACCACAGCCTTTGAAGCAGGTTTCTTTTTTCCTTTTGGCCTTGTGCATACAAAGCAACTATTGTACCACTAAGCTATAGTGCCCAACTATTTTCAATTTTAATTTGAAAAAAGGATTTACTAGATTGCCCTGGCTAGCCTTTAACTCAATCTGTGAAGCAGACTTTGAACAATCCCCTAATTCAGCCTCCTGAATACCTTATATTATTTTACTTTTGTTTTGAGAGAGAGAGAGAGAGAGAGAGAGAGAGAGAGAGAGAGAGAGAGAGAGAGAGAGAATATGAAGTTGGATGGGTATGGGGAAGATCTGGGAGGAGTTTGTGGAGGGGAAAATGATCAAATCATATTGTATGGACAAAATTTTAAATAAAAAACAAACCTGGGCCATCGGAGGCAGCTAAACTTTTTTAAATGTTGCTCTTTAATATTTATAGAGAACTATAATTTCAACATACTGCTGACAATCACTAGCTCCTGCAGTTAGAAACAAAAATAAGTAAAACCAAATCAGAAAAAAAGGAGATAAAAATGTTTCTGAAAGACCCTAACCCTTCAGGCTTACACCCCCCAAGCCCCAGGAAATAAGGAACTAAAAAGAAAATCTAGTTCCAAGGGCAAGCTGACTCAATCATTATTCAACCACCCCTGTAACAATGTAACAATGTAAAAAGATTTCTGTTAAGAGATGAGCTCAACTGTGACTGGGATAGTTGCAAGTGTTCCAGGAATGACCACTGTGACCTTTGTGTAAACTCCACTCCCGCCCTGATAGCCCCCTTGAGGTTTCAGGAAGAATATACATGTGGACGTGACTGTACCCACTCTGTGATCACACCATGATCTTGTGAAACAAAATTGTATGGAAATTGTAATCTTATGGCTTTTGTGGGTTTTTCCTTTAAAAGCCCCCATGTGGCTACAGTAAGATACGGCTCTTGCTCTCAGGACAAGAGTTTGCCCGACTGTACAGCCGCAACAATTAACACCTCTTGCTGTTGCATCAACTGGACTGGAGTCTGGGTTCTTGGGGCGCCCACTTGAGACCCTAGATTTTTGGGGTTCAACAGTTTCTACTTGTAGATGATATAATTTTATATGTAGAAAACCCCAAAGATCACAGACGTATACACTTGAGTGCAAATATAGCTCAGAGCAACATGAGGAAAAGAAATTAATGTTGAGTGATACAAATCCAACACACAAAAATCCATGACTTTTTTAAATACTAACAATGAACAATTGAAGAGTAAGTTCATACAATAATTCATATCACAGAATTATAGAATGTCATATTTTAGGAATAAACAAAATGAAGTAGGCAGAAAATCTTGTACAGTGATAACTCTAAACTATTCAAAAACTATTCAAGTGAGATACGAATAAATGGAAAGAAGTGATAGTTTATAGATTAGAAGAATTAATAGTTATGATATCTACTCAGAGCTGGATGATGTGGAGCAGGCCTTTATGGAAAGCCTCCTTAGTGAAGACTAGTAGAACATGGATTCAAATTTGAAGTCAGTTTTGGATACATAAAGAAACCAAAATACAAAATCTATGCTATGCCAAATTATGTACTGATTAAAAGCAATCTTTGCAACAATTCAATAACAGATCTTGTGAAAACAGAAAAAACAAACAAACAAACAAACACATTGCATGAAATCTCAAGAAACCCTGGGCAACAAAATAAACTTGAAAAAGAAGAAAATTAGGAGCCTTTTCCATTCCAATCCCTAAATTTAATCTTTTCTCTGAGGAAAAAGCTGTTTCGCTACACAATTATGGTTAATATTTTGGAAATAGTAAACAATCTAACAGAGGTTACATTACTAGTAAACGAGAGTGAATACATTTCCTTATGGCAATGTACAGAAGTAGCTTGTTCAGTGAGAATGAGGTTTTTCTTGTTATTTTCCTTAATATAAAGGAGGAGGGTGAAAGGCTTCCATGGGTAATTAAATGGTTCCTAGCTATTCTGAATTGATTGACAATGAACACAGCTGAGCAATTATCTTTAGAGAAGTGTGTCCAGTCCTTTAAAAATTGTGGAGAAATTGGAGGCCTTATGTTGTGTGATACTTTGTTTGTGTTCTTGAAAATAAAGCTTGCTTTAAGTCAGAGGGTGGAAATAGCCACTAGCTGACCAAAATTAACAATAGAGGTTTGGAGGACTGTAGACAGAGAGGAGACAAGAAGTAGCATGGTGGGGCTGAGGGAGGATCTCGACCCTTTTGGACTGAGGAACGAAAGAGGTAGGAGGTGACTGGTGGCTTGCTTCCTGCTTCTCTGATCGTTCAGGTTCTTTCCCGATATCTGACTCTTGATTTTTATTGACAAAGTTTAATTAGATAAACACTTCACCATTATGTGTGTTAAGAACACAAAATGGTACAACTGCTATAGCAAACAATAGCAGTTCCTGAAATTATGAATAGCAGTATTTTATATGACCCCAAAATTCTGGGTGTATGTAACAAAACTTGCTATCAAGGAGTTGATTAGACATATTTGTACCCTTGTGTTCAAAGATGTGTCGGTCACAATAGAGAAAAGATGAATGTAATCCAACCATCCACGTACATATAATATTTTATTATTTAGACTTAGAAAAGGAGAAAATTCTGCCATACAGTACAACATGTACATTTTAAACATATGCTAAGTAAAATCATCCACTCAGAAAAATCAAAGTACCATATGTGTTCACTTATATTGGGCACTCAGTTGTTCAGACTAGGTTTTTCTCAACTTTGCATGAGCTAGGGATGTCTGGGAAGAGAAAATAAATTGAGAAAATGCTTCCATCCAGGCCGCATGTATGTAAAACTTACAACTGTACATACATGATGGATGTGAGTGGGCTCAGCTGATGAGGAGTGGTAACACCCCGGGCAGGTGGTCCTGAGTTGTATAAGAAGAAGGACTGAGTAAGTTATAAGAAGTCAGCCAGTGTTCTTTCATGGCCTTTGCTTCAGTTCTTGCCTCCAGGTTCCTGCCTTGAGTTCCTGCCCTGACTTCCTTCAGTGATGATGGATTGTGACCTGAGAACTGTAAGCAGAAATAACCCCTTTATTTTTCTGTTGCTTTTGGCCTTTGTGGTTTTTTTGCAGCAATAAAAACCTTAATTAAGATACTAGAGTATGCATAATTACAAAAACAACACATTTTTGGTATGGCAGAAGGGTGACTGCCAGTGCCATAGATGGGGATGTGTTTTGAGGAATGATGGAGTGGAGAGTTACCATTCAGTGAACATAGTTACAGTTTTGTAAAATGAAAAAGACTTCTGGAAATGGCTACTGGTGATGACTTTCATGCCTGTGTTACTGAACTGTCACATTAAAGTGGTTACAATTGTAATTTTTGTTATTTGTTTTTTGCCACGGATTATGATAAAAATTTCTTTTTTTATTTTTATTATTAAGAAATTATCTATTCATTTTTGCATAACAATCACAGATCACCCTCTCCCCCTCCTCCCGCCCCCCAGGTTTTCCTCCCCAACACATGCCCCATTCACATGTCCTCCAAGGCAAGGTCTCCCATGGTAGTTGAGGCAGGTCCAAGCCCCTCCTCCCCCATACCAAGGTTGCTGTGCAAGGTGTCCCACCATAGGCACTGGACTCCAAAAAGCCCGCTCATGTACCAGCGATGGATCCCTATCCCACTGTCTGGGGGTCCCCTAACCAGTTCAAGCTAAACACCTGTCTCGCCTATCCAGAGGGCCTAGTCCAGTACAATGGGAGCTCCACAGCTATTGGTCCACAGTTCATAGGTTTCCACTAGTTTGGCTGACCATCTCTGTACATTTTCCCTTCATGATCTCAATGTCTCTTGCTCGTAAAATCCTTCCTCTCTCTCATCGACTGGACTCCTGGAGCTCTGCCTGGTGCCCAGCCATGGATCTCTGCATCTACTTCCATCAGTGTGGGGCGTTTACCCAACCACCCCCACAGTTCCCCAGAGTTTTCTTGAGTGCAAGCAGCAGGAAATATTAGATAGAAGGATTTATTGTGGAGAATATCGCGGAGATAAACAGATAGAAAATAAAGGATAGCCTCGAGAGGGCCTGGAACCTATTCCAACGGGCCCTGACTATCTCTGCCCCAGGGTTTTTATAGAGATGCCAAGGGATGGAGCAAAAGACCTCCTCCCCCAGGACAGCCAAGTGCAGACCATCCCAGATATCTGCACTTAGGCCCATGGTCTAATCATCCTCTATGCGGACCTCCTGGGTAAAGCCACGAGGAACCCGAGAACGGGCTCCCACACATCAGTTACTAGATGAAGGCTCTATGATGACAGTTAGGGTATTCACTAATCTGATTACTGGAGAAGGCCAGTTCAGGCACCCTCTCAGCTATTGCTAGTAGTCTAAGGTGTGGTTATCCTTGTGGATTCCTGGGTACTTCCCTAGCACTCTGTTTCTCCCTATTCCCATGATGTCTTCATTTATCATGGTATCTCTTTCCTTGCTCTCCCACTCTGTCCCTGTTCCAGCTTGAACCTCCTGCTCCCTTATGTTCTCATCCCCATCTGTTGCCCTCCATTACCCCCCATTACCCCCAGTTTGCTCATTTAGATCTCCTCTTTTTCTTCCTTGCTGGGTGATCTATGTGTCCCTCTTAGGGTCCTCCTTGTTAGTTAGCTTCTCTGGATCTGTGGGTTGTATTCTGGTTATCCTGTGCTTTACATCTAGTATCCACTTATGAGTGAGTACATACCATGTTTGTCCTTCTGAGTCTGGGATACCTCACTCAGGATGACATTTTCCATTTGCCTGCAAATTTCATGATATTTATTTTTCTTTTTTTGAGAATCTGAAGATCTTCTGTGTTTTAGGCTGTGAGTTTGGAATCTATTTTTTCCATTGATAACTTTTAGTTCAAATCCATAGCCACCCTTTTTATTGAAAATAGATTTTTTCACACAATTTATTCTATTTATACCACCCAACACCTCTCACATCCTTCCCAATTCCTTGCCGACCCAAATCCAAACCTGTTCTTTCTGTTTTTCATTAGAATACAAATAGGCATTAATATACTACTACTACTACTAAGAATAATACTGATAATAATAGTAATAAATGAAATAAGACAAAATCAAAACAGACAAACTAGAATAGGACAAAACAAACAGAAATAACAGAACAAAATAAAAAGCTCACGTAACACATATGGATACAGAGACACACACATTCACGAACACAGAAATTCCATAAAACCACAAAACTGGAAACCATAATATATACACAAAGGACCTGTAAAGTTGAAAAAAAATGTCCTGACAAAACACTATGTCACAAAGAACTTCCAAAAATGCCTTTTGAGTTCATTTTGTGTTGGCCAGTCCATGAGGCCTGGACTGTAGAGTGAGACACCATTGGAGAAAATTAAAATTTCCTTTGAGAGCAGTTATCAATTAAAGATAGCTTCTGGGTTAGAGATGGAACCTTGTGCCTACCTCCCCTCTCAGTGCTGGTACCCCATCTGGCACTGACCTATGCAAGCCCTGTGCATGTTGCCACAGTCTCTGTAAGTTAATATGCACATTAGCAGATCTATGTTTAGAAGGCCTTGTCTCCTTGGTGTCCTCCACCCCCTCTGGCTCTTACAATCTTTTGGAGTCCCTTTTTACAGAGTTCCCTGAGCCATAAGGAGCAGAACCTGATGGAGACATCACATTAAGAACTAAGTGTTCCAAGGTCTCTCATTATCTGCATATTTTCTGTCTGTGGGTCTCTGTGTTTGTTCCCATCTGCTGCAGAAGAAAACTTCTCTAAAGATGGCTGAGCAACTCACTGATCTATGAGTATAGCAGAATGTCATTAGGTATCATTTTATTGCTATGTTCCTTTAGCAGAACAGTATTTGGTTTTCCCATGTCTCTGGCCCATCTAATCTCAGGTTCTTGGCTACCTGAGTAGTGTCAGGAATGGGTTCTACCTCGTAGAGTGGGCCTTAAATCCAATGAGATATTTGTTGGTTAGTCACACAGGCTTTGTGCCACAATTGCACTGAAACATCTTGTAGGCATGTCACCATTGTAGATCAAAAGGTTTGTATCTGGGTTGGTGTTTACATTTCTCCCTTGGTAGCATACAGGGTATCTTCTAATACCATGAAAACTTGTCAGTAGGGGTGAAGGTACTAGGAACCCACCAGCTCAACTTTTGCATGTTCAATGAATTCTGTAGGTATTGTCTTCAGGAATAGGGCCTTACCATCAGCTTGTGGAGAGCAAACAATAGTCTTGGAAATAGTCTGGGTTGTTTCGGGATTCACATGGTACTCCTTTGGTCAACAACTAGATTAGATGTAAGCCACTCCTGGAATTGCAGGCTTCATTTGATGATGAGTTATGTCTAGTTGGGGCTCCATCTACCTTTTATTTGGTGATTCCATTTAGATGACCTTTATATATGTATATAATTTAGGAAGCTTCTACTGTATTAAGTTTCCATATAAGCTTTCAAATAGTCCTTACATTTAGCTGTCCCTCTCTGTATTTACTGCCTCACTTCCTTTTTTATCCCTGTCCCAATTTGATCCTCCAATTCCAGTACTACCCCGGGTTCATCTATAATTATTAATACTATTTCCCTTTCCAAAGGAAACCCATGCTCCCTCTAGTCTTTAGTATATACCTAACCTCTGTGGTTATATAGTTATATGGTTATATGAATTGCAGCAATCTTATCACAGGCTAATACCTACATATAAGTGAATGTATACTGTATTTATTTTAAGTCTGGATTACCTCTCTCAGGATCATTTTTTTCTAGATCCATCCATTTACCTGTGAATTTCTTGACTACAATTTTTAATACCTGAGTAATACTCCATTGAGTAAATGTACCACATTTTCTTTATCCATTCATCTGTTGATTGACATCTAGACTTTTTCTACTTTCTGGCTATTAAGAACAGAGAATAAATGAACATATTTGAACAAGTGTCTCTGTAATAGGGTGAAATATTCTTTTAGTTTATGCACAAGAAAGCAATAGCTGGATTTTTTTTAATAGCTGGATTTTGAGGTATAACTATCCTTAGCTTTCAGAGGAACTAGCAAACTGATTTCCACAGTGGCTGTATATGTTTACACTCCCATTAACAGTGGATGAATGTTCCCCTTATTTCACATCCTAGCCAATATGAGCTGTCATTTGCTTTATTGATCTTAGCTATTCTGACTTGTGCAAGATAAAATTTAAAAGTAGTTTTGATTTGCAATTTCCATGATGACTAAGGATATTGAACTTTTTTTAATTGTTTCTCAGCCATTTATGTTTTATCTTTTGAGAATTCTCTATTTAGATATGTTCCCCATTTTTAATTGGGTTGTTTCTTTTCTTGATGGCCAGTTTATTTTATTTATTTATATATTTTAGGTGTTAGCCTTCTATTAGATGTGAATGTAGTTGGTATATATATATACATATATCATTTCCCATTCTATAGGATGCTGCTTTGTCCAAATAATGGTGTCCTTTGCTATGCAGGAGCTTTTTAGTTTCATGAAGTACCATTTATTAATGGATGTTTTAGTGCTTGTGGTATTGGTGTTCAGTACAGAAAGTCTCCTTCTGTGTCAATGAATTCAAACCTGTTCCCCACTTTATTTTCTATAAGACTCGGTGTATCTGATTTTATGTTGAGGTCTTTGATCCAACTGGAGTTGAATTTTGTGCATGGTGATAAGTGTGGATCCATTTGGATTCTTCTATATGTTACCATCCAGTTTGACCAGCACCATGGAAGATACTGTCTTTTTTCCAGTGAGTATTTCTGGCTTCTTTATCAAACAAGGTATCCATAGGTCTATGGACTATTTCTGAGTCTTCAATTTGCTTTCATTGCATAACATTTGTTTTTGTGCCAATACCAAAATCTTTTATTACTGTAGCTATGTAGTTCAATTTGTGATTGGGGATGGTTCCTCTAACATTCCTTTTATTATTCAGGATCATTTTATATATTCTGGGAATTTTGTGTTTCCATGTTGTCTTAGAATTTTTTTGCTGTAAAGAGACACTATGACCATGGAAATTCTTACTAAGGAAAACATTTAATTGGGATGGCTTACAGTTCAGAGATTTAGACCACTATCATCACCATGAGACATGGTGGCTTGCAGGCAGACATGGTGCTGCAGAAGGAGCTGAGAATTCTACATCTTGATCCAAAGGTAACAGGAAGTGAACTGAGCCACTGGGCATGGCTTGAGCATATATAAGACCTCAAAGCCCACCCTCACAGTGACACACTTCCTCCAACAAGGTCATACCACTCCAACAAAACCACACCTCTTAATAGTGCCACTCCCTATGAGCTTATGGAGGTCAATTCCATTCAAACTGCCTCATATATAAAGCTAATATTTGTCTTTCAAAGTTTCTGAAGAATTGGGTTGAGATATTGTGGGGCGTTTACCCAACCACCCCCACAGTTCCCCAGAGTTTTCTTGAGTGCGAGCAGCAGGAAATATTAGATAGAAGGATTTATTGCGGAGAATCTTGCGGAGATAAACAGATAGAAAATAAAGGATAGCCTCGAGAGGGCCTGGAACCTATTCCAACGGGCCCCGACTGTCTTTGCCCCAAGGTTTTTATAGAGACACCAAGGGGTGGAGCAAAAGACCTCCTCCCCCAGCACAGCCAAGTGCAGACCATCCCAGATACCTGCACTTAGGCCCATGGTCTAATCATCCTCTATGCGGACCTGCTGGGTAAAGCCACGAGGAACCTGAGAACGGGCTCCCACAGATATTTATGGAGATTTCAATGAATATGTAGATTGCTTTTGATAGAATGGCCATTTTTACTATGTTAATCCTACCAGTCCATCAGCATAGGAGGTGTTTCATCTTCTAATATCTTCTTTGATTCTGTTTTTCAATGTCTTAAAGTTTTATATTACTAGTCTTTCACTTGTTTGGTTACAGTTTCCCCAAGATATTTTATCTTTTTTGAGGCCAGTGTGAAAGGTATCAATTCCCTGACTTATTTCTCAGCCCAATTATTATTTCTATACAGGAAAGCTATTGGTTTTTGTGTATTTATTTTGTGTCCTGGTACTTTGATGAAATTGTTTATCAGCTGTAGGAATTTCCTAGGTGTGAATTTAGATTGGCTTATGTATACAATCAGTTCATCTACAAATAAAGATAATTTGACTTCTTCCTTTGTAACTTGTATCCCATTGATCTCTTCTAGTTGTCTTATTGCTCTAGGTAAGACTCCAAGTACACAATTATTTAATAGGTATGGAGAGAACGTACAACCTTATTTTGTCCCTGAATTTAGTGGAATTCCTTTGATTTTTCTTTCCATTTATGTAGATGTTGGCTATGGGCTTGTTGTAAACTGCATGTATTATATTGAAGTATGTCCCTTTTCTCCTTATGTTGATGTTTTCCTTTGCTGTACAAGCTTTTAGGTTTTTTCTTTGTAGCTTTGGAGCCTATCCTGGAACTTGCTCTGTAGACCAAGCTGGCCTTGAACTCACAGAGATCTGACAACCTCTGACTTCTGAGTGCTGGGATTAAAGGCGTGTGCCACTACCACCCAGCCAGCTTTTGAGTTTTATGAGTGATCATAAAATAAAAGAATATAATATATAGTAATATAAAATTTTAACCACAGTATATGAATACACACTTCAGACATGGAACTTGGAAGGATCAATTTAGAACAGACTTGGTAGCCTTCTTCCTGAGGACTACATTTCATAGTACCTGGAAGTGCTATGCAAACTACTAAAGGAGAAACACAATAAGTAGTCCTATCTATCTGCAAACCCTACAGATTACAGCAAAACCAGTATGATAATATATTCCTAAAAGTACTGTCTTAGTTACTTTTCTATTGATGTGAAGAGAAGCATAACCAAGGTAACTTAGAAAAATATTACTGCCATGGCAAGGAGCATGACAGTGGAAAGGTAGTCATAGCACTGAAGTAGTAGCTGAGAGCTTACTTCTTGATCTATAAGTTGGAGACAAAAAAGAAGAAGAATGGGCCTGGCATTGGTTTTTGAAACCTCAAAGCCCAAACTGACTTACACATGTTCTCCAAGAAGACCACAACGCCCAGTCTTCCCAAAACCAGTTCCATCAACTAGAGACCAAGCACTTAAATATATAAGCCTGAGGGGACTATTCTCATTCAAACTACTACAGGTACAATCGTGGCAATCATATGTTGTTGATAAACTGCATCTGTCTAATGGGATTTAAGGCCCACTCAATAGAAGGGAACTCATGCCTAGTACTATAATCCTAATAAACTAGCTATGGCTTGAGACATCATAGACCTTACAGGATTGATGACTACTACCATTTTCCTAAACAAATATAGTTTCTAACTGTACTATAAATATTTATTTTTATACTCACACAGAAAATTATCACTCTCATCCCTCATCTAAGAAGCTGTTTTGGAGTAGATGGTGACAATTACAGAGATCCATAATTGATTTGAGTAAAGAGCATAAGTGGTCATGGTGTGCCCATCCTTAATGAATACATCTACAATGTAATCCTTACACCTAAGGCTCAAATAACATTGTAGAAAAGGGGGCAGAAAGATTGTAAGAGCCAAAGGACCAGGATACTTGGGGATAGATAGTGTCTTCTAGACAGAACAGGGAAACTTCACCCTTGAAATCTCAACAACATGATTACTTAAAGAATACCTACATAATTACAGCACCGATTAGCATGCTGATATAAATGGGAGAGATTTCACAATGCCACACTCCTTCAGGAATGCAATGACTACAAAGAGAACGAGATTCATCTCTTTTCAGAAACAAGCTCCCTGAGAATTTATCCAATTCTAAATAGTCAAACCTAAACCCATGTACATGCAAACAATAGTATATAGGCCAGTAGATTTTATATATATATATATATATATATATATATAATATACATTTATATATACACATTATATGTAACAGTTAAAGAAAAGTGATTGATAACAAAAGAAAATGAACTTGAGAGGGAGTGCAGAAGAGGGAAGTATGGAATTATATAGTATACATGTATGAAATTAAAAATAATTTAAAAAATTGTGTCTCCTAAATAATTCTGTGTATTTCGCCTGTCAGAATGGCTAAGATAAAAAACACTGAAGACACCTTATGCTGGAGAGGATGTGGAGCTAGGGGAACTCTCCTCCACTGCTGGTGGGAATGCAAGCTTGTACAACCACTTTGGAAATCAATATGGCGCTTTCTTAGAAAATTGGGAATCCATCTCCCCCAAGATCCAGCTATACCACTCTTGGGCATATACCCAAGGAATGCTCAACCACACCACAAGAGCACTTGTTCAGCTATGTTCATATCAGCATTGTTTGTAATAGCCAGAACATGGAAACAACCTAGATGCCCTTCAACTGAAGAATGGATAAACAAAATGTGGTACACAAACACAATGGAATACTACTCAGCAGAGAAAAACAATGACATCATGAGGTTTGCAGACAAATGGATGGATCTAGAAAAAAATCATCCTGAGTGAGGTAACCCAGACTCAGAAAGACAAACATGGTATGTACTCACTCATAGGAGGATACTACATGTGGAACAAGGATGACTGGACTGCTACTCACATCACCAGGGAGGCTACCTGGAAAACAGGACCCCAAGAAAGACACGGGGATCGCCCAATGATAGAGAAATGGAATGAGATCTACATGAACAGCCTGGACATGAGTGGGGGTAGTGAAGGGTGAGGGTCGAGGGAAAGAGAGCTTGGGGGAGCGGGAGATCCCAGCTGGATCAACAACAGAGAGGGAGAACAAGGAATAGGAGACCATGGTAAATGAAGACCACATGAGAATAGGAAGAAGCAAAGTGCTAGAGAGGCCCACAGAAATCCACAAAGATACCCCCACAACAGACTGCTGGCAATGGTCGAGAGACAGCCCGAACTGACCTACTCTGGTGATGGGATGGCCAAACACCCTAATTGTCGTGCTAGAAACCCCATCCAACTACTGAGGGATCTGGATGCAGAGATCCATGGCTAGGCCCCGGGTGGATCTCTGGGAGTCCAATTAGCGAGAATGAGGAGGGTTTATATGAGCGAGAATTGTTGAGACCAAGGTTGGATAAAGCACAGGGACAAATAGCCAAATGAATGGAAACACATGAACTATGAACCAGTGGCTGAGGGGTCACCAACTGAATCAGGCCCTCTGAATGGGTGAGACAGTTGATTGGCTTGATCTGTTTGGGAGGCATCCAGGCAGTGGGACCGGGTCCTGTGCTCATTACATTAGTCGGCTGTTTGAAACCTGGGGCCTATGCAGGATCACTTGGTTCGGCCTGGGAGGAGGGGACTGGACCTACCTGGACTGAGTCTACCAGGTTGATCTCAGTCCACGGGGAAGGCTTTGCCCTGGAGGAGGTGGGAATGGGGGGTGGGCTGGGGGGAAGGTGAGGGGGGCGGGAGGGGGGAGAACAAGGGAATCCGTGGCTGATATGTAGAACTGAATTGTATTGCAAAATAAAAATAAAAATTAAAGAAAAGAAAAAAAATTCTGTGTATTTGAGGTATATTATTACATTATATGTCATATATTATTTTACATTATATTTATACAGTTACCTATAAAAATCCACATGTATGTACATACATTTACTTTATTTAAAGTTTTTGTTGAGACATACAAAGCACTTAAATCTTAAGATAAATTTTTAAATATGTAGTAAATGTTAGCACAAATAACCTACTCATGAAGTGTGTGTTTTCCAGAATCTTCTAATGAGAAGGATTCTACAATTTTATATACTTTCTCTCACTTATTGCTTAACATAGAACAGCTAGGTCATCATAAATATTGTAGCTTAATTTGTTCAAATATGTTGTTTTATTAAAGGTTTATAGAAAACCCTACCTCATGAATGTAGTAGAGAAATAAAAGGAAACTTTAGTAGTCTTTTCACATAAATGTACATATAATACTTTTTATAATACATCAAAGCTTACTGACTGGAAGCTTCTTAAGGAGACTTGTGGAATCTAAAACCAAGCCAATACATTGTAACATCTTGTTTCATGAAAATAGATTTTATAAGTTACACTTTGAACTTTTTTTACCTTTGAATTATTTCACAGCACAAAGCATGGTTGATTGAAATACACTGACATGTTGACTTAAGTGGACCTAAACGTTGACATTTTCCAATGAAACATGAATAAAAGCAAGGTTTGTTAGTGTTCTAGGTAATTTCATGAGCAAAGTAATTACATTTGAGCAAGATCTTATGCTCATATTGGCAAACAGAAATATTCTGACATTATGTCTGTAATACTGTTAGTGTAGTGCAACTTAGAGTCTGAGTCTTTAAAAGCTCAGTGAAAAGATTCTTAGAGCTTGTGCTTGAGTCTCTTCTAAAAATTACTTTAATTAATTTATTTTATACACATTATTGTTTTTGCTGCATACACACACACACACACACACACACACACACACACACACACACACACACATATATATATGGTTGTGTGTGTTGTGAATGAATCTCTACATAGGTGGTGAGAAGTGAACTTGGGTCCTCTGCAAGGACCGGAATTGCTCTCAGTCCCTGAACTATCTCTCCAATCCCCTTGCCTGTGTCTCTTGGAAACATTTAAAAGCTATATTATGCCTGACTACTAATTTATTATAGTTTTATTCATTATTATTTTGTGCATGTGCATGATGCATATATTCTGCTATTTCACTTCTGAATGGTCCCCAGGAATTGAATTCAGGTCATCAGGCCTGTGTGCCAAGCATGATTACCCACTGAGCCATATTGATAACACTACTTCTAATTATTTGATCCATTTTTTAGATGAGCGAACTCAAGTAATGATAATTTAATGAATTTGTACAAGGTCAGATAAGCTGAGACTCTGCTGTACAAGCTGTAAAAATTAAATCTAAAACTGGGGGCCTCATGCCTATAAAAGGGGCAATGTCCTTTGATAATAATTTGTTCTCATATGTATTTCTGTATATTGTTATTTTTCTTTTTGTTATTAATTTTTCCTGTAATATATTTTGATCATAAACTCCCTCAAGATACTTCCCACCTCTCTACCCACCCAATTTCATGTTATTTCTATATATATCTAAAAATAAAACAAAACAAAAAAATGAAAATACAAAAATCA
This sequence comes from Peromyscus californicus insignis, assembly GCF_007827085.1. Lineage (NCBI taxonomy): Eukaryota > Metazoa > Chordata > Mammalia > Rodentia > Cricetidae > Peromyscus > Peromyscus californicus. The sequence continues at coordinate 69,195,343 of NW_026294391.1, read as the reverse complement.
AATGAGACAAAAATGCTCAAATAAAACACAAAGCCCACAAATAAAGAACATGGAGTTAATTTTGTGTTTGCTAGTGACTCCTGGGTATGGGGCATGCCCTGGATTGTGGTTGATATGCACGGTGACACTCCATTGCAGGAAACTGATTTTCTCTTTCCTAGCAGGTATCAATTGCAAACAGCTTCTTAGTTAGCTGTGAGATTTTGCATCTGCTTACTCTTTTCATTGCTAAGATGTTGTCTGGTTAGAATTGTGTAGATCTTATGTTTGATGCTATAGTGAATGAGTTCATATGTGCACTAGTCCTGTTGTGTCTGAAAAACACTGTCTCTTGCTATCCTACTGCATCCTCTTGAACATACATCACTGAGCCTTAAGAGAAGGTGTTCAATGGAAACATTCTGCTTAGGACTGAGTGCTTCAAAATCTCTTAGTCTCTGCATATTATCCAGTTGTGGCTCACTGTGTTAATTCCTATTTATTGCAAGCAGCTTCTCTGATGAGGTTTGAGAGATGCACTCGTCTACTGGTATGGCAATATGTCATTAGGATTCATTTTATTACTAAGTTTGTTGAGCAGAATAATCATTTTAGGTTTCCCCCCTAGGACTATGACCTATATAGTCTCAGGTCCTTAGCCAGTTTAGGAGTGCCATGTGTGTGTTCCACCTCATGGAGTGGGCCTTAATTTCAATTTTTAAAAACTGATTGGTTAGTCATATATCATTTATGCACTATTATGCCAAGATATCTTGCAGACAGATCACTTGTATAGGTCACAGAATTTGTACCTAGGTGATTCTGATGATTGTCTTTCTTCTCCAGGAACATGCAGATTAACTTCTAGTCAGTAGGGGTGAAGCTTCTAGTTGGGCACCAGATCACCTTCTCCATATTTCATGATATAAGTAAGTAGTATTTTCAGCAACCAGGCCTAACCATCAGGGTAACCTATAACTTTGCCAATATTCTGTGTTGTTTTGAGGAATCCAAGGGAAGCCTGTGGCCAGTGACTCAGCAAGATGTAGCCCATTCTTGACGATAGTTGTTTTTTACTTGGTGGCAGAAGATGTCTAATTAGGGCATTTTTCCCGCATTATATGATGACTCAATTTAAATTCCTTTCATATATGTATAAAATTTAGGAAGCTTCTACAGTAGATTTCAAAATGAATTTTAAAAAGACCTTTAGTGTTAATTAGCCCTCCCCATATTCCCTTCTTTATCCTGTTCTCCCATTTCTCTCAATTTAATCCTCCTCTTCTGGTTTCTCCTTTGTTTCTCTATAACACTATATTTTATTGCCCTTTTGTAGTTGGTGTTTTCTCCAGTCCTGCCTCGCCCACAGCCACTCAGATCCAAATAAACACACAGACACTTGCATTAATTAAAACTGTCCTGCCGGGCGGTGGTGGCGCACGCCTTTAATCCCAGCACTCGGGAGGCAGAGCCAGGCGGATCTCTGTGAGTTCGAGGCCAGCCTGGGCTACCAAGTGAGTTCCAGGAAAGGCGCAAAGCTACACAGAGAAACCCTGTCTCGAAAAACCAAAAAAAAAAAAAAAAACTGTACTAATGGCTCAGGCTTCTTGCTAGCTAGATCTTACACTTAAATTAACCCATAATTCTTATTTATGTTTAGCCATGTGGCTTGGTACTTATTCCCAGTTCTGCCTTCACATCTTGCTTCTCATGGCAGTGGTGACTGGCAGGGTCTCCTGACTCAGCCTTCTGCTTCTCAGAATTCTCTTCTCTTCTTATCCCACTTACACTATACTTCCTGCCTGGCTACTGGCCAATCAGCTTTTTATTTATCAATCAGTCAGAGCAACACATTTCACATCATACAGAAAAACATCCCCAGCACCCTTTTCTTGGGAGATTCCTTCCTTCAACTAGTCCCTTAATAGGCACCTAACATCTGTGGTTATTCAGATCATAGCAGTCATATTGAAAGCATAAATGGTAACTTGTAAGAGAAAACAGGCAATATTTGGTTTGGGGAGTCTGGGTTACCTCATTCAGGTTGATAGTGTCTAGATCCATCCAGTTACCTGAAATTTTCAGTTTAATTTTTACAGAAGAATAATATTCTGTGTAAATGTACCATATTTACATTATTCATTCATTAGTTAAAGTACACCTCAGGTGTTTCTAGTTTCTATTTTAAATTGATCATGAAGAACAGGAGTTAGAAAGTACCTTTGTAGTAAGAAATAGAGTCCTTTGCATATGTGCCCCTGAATAGAATAGCTAGATTGAGGTAAATCAATGTTTAACTTCTGAGATACCTTCACAATGATTTCCACAGTGGCTGTACCAGTTTGCACTCCCAGCATTAATGAGGAAGCATTCTCAAAATAGTTTTATTTTGCATTTCACTGAGGATAAGGATGTTAAACATTCTTTAAGTGTTTCATCATCAGAGAACTCTCTGTATTCCATTTTAAGTGATTTTTTTATATTCATTCATTTAGATCTTTATGTACTCTAGATAGTAACATATTCTGGATAGTAATCCTCTATCAGATGTATAATTGATAATTTTTCCCACTCTGTAGGCTGCCACTTTGTCCACATGAAAGTGTCCTTTGCCATACATAAGCTTTTCAGTTTTATAACATCCCATTTATTAGTTGGTGGTCTTAATAGGCTGTTGGCAGGTGTAAAAAAATGGAGATGTGCCAGAAAGACTCATATCCAAAAAATAATTCTAACTGTATACCCCCTGTTCCTATTGTTAGCAAAGTTTGTACTAAAACCTCATTCTGTAATTTCTACATATTGATGCAGATAATAAAGTCTTAGAAAAGTTAAATACTTTAAAGTCACACCAGCTGGTAAGACACAGAGTAGGTTTCTCTGGTTCAACTTTTTCTTCTCCCTTTTTCGTTGTTAATTTTTCTCTCTAAATAATTCATTTTCTGACTTGTTTCTGACATTCAATTTGATCTCTCAAAAATAATTTCCTTAACTATAAATATTGTCATTATTTTGTTTCTACAGTAAGAAAAATATTACTTTTAGAACTGTAAAATCCTGATTAATTCTTTTAAAAGTTTATGAACAGTGGAAATAAAGAATGCTATTTAAATTTCTAATTTTCATATTAGCATACCTAGCATATTCCAGTATATCTGTCACTTTCCTGCTCGACAGCATTTTCACTTTACTTGCAGTGAGTATGGTCAGTCACCATTTAAGACATGGGAGTTTTGTCATATTGTTAAAATTGCACAGAATTTTACTCTATTCCTCCATTCTACATTTCACTTGCTGAGTTTACAGTTTCTTATGGTATTTGAAATTAATTTATATGAGGTTCTCACTATTGCATCTACAGAACTTAGACTAATTCCCTGTCATATTCATAATAAATATTACATATTTACTATACAAATGAATCAATTAACAAATAGTGAGACCTAATTTCTGATACTGTGTTTTATTTATGGAAGTTTACTTACTTCTTTCTTATTGAACTTTTACACATTATCTTTTCAGATTTTGCTTTAATCTCTCCAATTGTCACACTTTTATTTCATTCTTAAAACTTAGCTGAGTATAACAAGAAAATTATTAATAAAAATATACTCCAAAATGAATTGATTAACTTGATATATTGAAGAATTTTCTTCCAAAATTCTAAAGCACAGTTGATAATACTATGTAAACATGCTTCAATATTCTAGTACACACACAAAGAGAAAGAATACCTTAGAATGAAAATGGATCTAAGTAGCCAGGCTTTGTTTCATGAATGTACTGATGTTTAAAAACAATAATCATTTTACATCTATGCCATTTTAGGATAACCATAATGACAAAAATAAACAGTAAGGGAGAACAAGATTTTTCTTTTATGTGTTTTCATGATACATACTGAAAAGATAAAAAATGATAGCTTTTATTATCATAAAAACATCACAAATCAAATTATTTTGTACATGCTATTCTCTTGAAGGTATTCTCTACTCATACTTAGTGGTAATTAGGTTCATCAGAAGATTTTAATATATAAGATTACTAATCCTGAACCAAAATAATGAAGTATACAATACTCTCGTTTCATCATTACATGTTGTATTTCTGGCCTTAAAAACAAATAAGAAGTGAATTTTGTTTTATGTGAATGTGCTGATTAACCTCGTAATTTGACAGTAGTTTAACATTAAATGATGTTTAAAATTTTGAAGAACAGATAATTCATAGAGTATCAATCAGTCTTACATAACAAGGTTACTCTAATTTTAATCAATATCTGATGTATTTTTACAATATATAATTTCTGATAATTATGCATTTTCTGTTAAATATATATTTTTACAATGTTGTTGCTTTTAGGGTACAAAATGTGGAATTAATGATATAAATAGGACTTGTTAGATTTAGGTAAGAGAAAAAATATTAAAGTATTGCCTGTAAATGGAAACATTTCTTATTGGAAAAATACTTTTATATCTTTAGGTCTTAATTTTATTACTAAACTCAAAACCGGTCAATATTTGTATGTTACTATTTTATCTTTAATAAAAATTTTAGAAACATATTCAACAATATTGAAATAAAATAATAACAGTTATAATATCTCACAGAATATAATGCACATTTCTGTATGCTTTTGGACACGTTTTCTCTCATTGAATACCTAACCTTTTTTTAAAGCAAGTGTAATTTTCCAGAAAAAAAAGAAACAGTTAAATGTAGTTAAAACCATAATTGAATTATTTCTTTCTCATCTATTACCTGCATAGTTTGGGGGCTCTGTGAAGGGAAAAATCAGAACCTAATTATTAGAACAGAGTGAGCTATTCACCTTGTGAATAGCTCTGTGAGCTGCAATTAATCACAAATTGATGTTTGTGTGCTTTCATGAAGTGGATTTATTGAGCTTTGACACATTTTTCCTTCATAAATGGAAAAATAGAAGTACATACTCCTGGGGAATCAAGGTTAGACCCCAGAAATTTAATAGGATTTTGTATCCAAGTTGCCATGGAGATTTGTTAAGCACTATCAGTCTGTGCTTCTGTGTACTCATGGCCTCTGGTAAAAGCTTCACCTTCTTTTTACTCAGAGGTGCTAACAGGACATTACTTGAAAGAGTCAGGGATTACTTCATTCATTCTCTCCTGAAAGATATTAAATCACATTTTTCTCACTTCCCCCTTGCTTCTTTGTTCCTTCTCTTCCTCCCTCTCTTCTCATTTGCCCTTTAACCCCACATAAAGCATACTGGTATTAGGAAACATCCTACTGAGTAAGCAGGGCCCAAAGCTAGAACTAACCAAGGACAATTGAGAAGCCAAGAAAAATAGGAAAATTAAACACATTAAATCACCCTTAGTTATTCTGTTTTTATTTATTTTTCTTAAAAATATGTTTACATTCTCTTTACAAACATGTTCTAAGTCTTCTTATGATCTGTTCAAGTAAGTGCCTCTTATTTTTAATCTTTGTTCATAAAAGTTAATTAACATTTTAAGAAAAATTCACTAACAAAGGTAAAGAGCCAAAGCCTTGATTCACAGGAATGGCTACAGGTCACATAACTGTTTAGATTTTATTTGGAAGCCAACAGAAACAGAGATACCACACTTTAAAAAAGCTAATAATTAAAGATGGTATAAAATATATTCAAATTTGAAACACATGTTTCTAAGTTAACACAGATTACATTACTCAAGTTCAAGTTTTTCTCAAGACTCATCAGAATAACATTTGTTAAGTGTCATATTTAAGGAAAACAAAGTATGTTGGGACTTCTGCTATTCCATGTTATTACAACTCAGTATTTAACTATCTGTAATTTTTTTTTGCAACAAAGACATTTGATTTTTAATTTCACTGCGTATGCTAGTAAGTAGATCGCCGTTCTCCAAGTCCTTCAAAGCCTAAAACACAAAAAACAAGTTTTCATCACAGGCTCTAAAGTTTGAAATTACTTTTTAAAATTAAGAATCTTTTCATATTCAAATAGTATCCATCATCTACTCCATCTTCATAAAACATTGCAATATGGGGCTGGAGAGATGGCTCAGCAGTTAAGAGCACTGGATGCTCTTTCAGAGGACCCTGGTTCAATTCTCAGCACCTACATGGCAGCTCAAAACTGTCTGTAACTCCAGTTTCTGGGGATCTGACACCCTCACACAGACAAAGATGCAGGCAAAACACCAATACAAACATAAAATACAAATAAATAACTTTAAAAAACATTATAATATATAAACACCCAAATTCGTACCATAAAGAATGTGTGTGGATAAGGAATCAAAGGCAATTATAGCATGTACAAAGTAGTAGTATGTGAATTAATAGTTTAATGAGATGTTAGGGTTAGATAGAGCAAAAAAAAAAAAAAGTGCAGCTCCCAGTCACCCTGAGCTCAGTTGAGAGCATAAAGAACTGAACATTAACACAGACAACAAAGCAGAACACTGTCTCAAAAGAAGGGTGGGGCTGGACATTTAGGTCAGTTGGTAGAGTGCTTGACTAGCATGAATGATCCCTGTGTTTGATCCATAGCACAACATAAATCAAGTTGTGGCACATACTTGTAATCTTAGCAGTCGAGAGGTAAAAGCAGAAGGATTAGGATTTCATGGTTATACTCAGGTATAGAGGAAGACCAACACCAGCCTGAGCCACATAAGATCCTATCTTCAAAAAAAAAGAACAAAAATGTGTAGAATTAGAAACACTAGAAAATCCAAAAATTCCAATCAGTAAATATGGTGATTTTGAGAATTTCTGATAAGATTATCATATATCAGGTTACAAAAAAAAGTCAATGTGAATAAAGATAATTAAGTGATCTGTATTATGAGACGGTTTCCAAGTAATATTAAACAAAAAGTACATTTTGGCACTTTTTTCTTTATTACAGGATCTTGCTGTGTAACCCAAGCTAGCCTCCAACTTCCCATCCTTCACCCTCAGGTTCCCCACAACTGTCATCATTTGCCTGTGCCACTATACCCAGTAAAAATTATAAGTTAATTTAACTACCATGCTATTTTTACTTGCTATTTAAAGTGTACTACTATGTAAAAGCTGTGGAGATACTTTAAAAAATAATAGCACAAGATACCTCACCCCTTTAAAAGGAAAAAAATGTAAACAAAATAATTCAAAGAATCTATAACTGGAATGGAAATGAATCTATTTTAGTTATAGTATAGAAAATGGGGGTGATTCCAACTAGGTTGGCAAAAGAATAAGATTTCAAAATTAAAGCAATTAAAAATATTATAGGGAAAGAATATGAAGAAAGAATGGAAGTACACAGTCTGTGGGTTTAGATAAAGCAATTATGTAGAGAGATAAGGTTAATGAGCAGATGTAGTAAATGGAGGGGATCTCATAGAATTGGAAGTTATAGATTAGATTTGCAAAAAGAAGTATTTTAGATAGTTTACATGGCAGACCTATGGGAGATGGCCCAAAGGACAGAGGGAGAACAGGTATTTAGCTAGAGTTAATAGCAGCAAAAAATGAAAAGGAACCAATTCTCTGTTGAATATATAAATAGTTTTTTTTTTAACTAAACTACTCCTTTGTGCACTTTGGACACAGGGCCCATAGGACCCAAGCTGGATCTGACCTGAAAGCCTCCCCTCTGAGAACTAGATTTCATGGTACCAGACGGTGGCAGGGAAGATTCCAAAGGAGAGAGGCAGCCGATAGTCATATTCAATTACAATGAATATGAAACAAAACAACTGGTAGCATGGCGCAATAACCCTAAAAAAATGCAGCAGTGGCAATGAAAACCTTTGTGGTAACCAACAGCACTTTTATTGGACTTAAGATGTTTATGAAAATTAGTATAAAGTTCTTTGAAAGTGTCTTAAAACTATTGTTTGGACCTTGATTCACTAATGTGCATATCTACTTCTAGATAATCATATAAACCTGTGAAATATTTAAAGATTTTGTCGTCTATTTATATGGGTGTGTCTGTGTATGCATATATGTATATGTGGGTGTTCATGGAGGCCAGGAGAGGGTGTCAGATATCCTGCACCTGGAGTTGTGAGTCTCTTGATGTGGGTGCTGGGAAGCAGATTCCAGTCTTCTGAAAGAGCGGCAAGCACTCTTAACTGCTGAGCCATCTCTTCAGCCCCTGAGTCTACAAACTTTTAACTCTCACTTATCTTTTGTTTCTGGACTTTCTTTTACAATTATAAATTGGCATATACAATAATTTTGGTCACTGTAATTATTCTAAAATATAGTATGTCAGAAAATGCTTCTATAATACATTTGAAAACAAAAATATTCAATAATTTCAATTAAGCATTTCCTTATTTAACAAATACTGGGGATACAAGGACAAATTATAAAGTTAAAATGATGTATAGATGTATCATTTGTAGTTAAACAGAGAATAAAGTGTTAATATTCTATGTGTTTAATGCAAAAGCACATTTCTGATAAAACTCTCAACCTAATACTTCCTGATTTGAGTAAGTCCCTGCCAAAATCATGAGAGATATGCCAATTTGCTTATCACTTCAGTTACAAGAAATTAATTCAGAATGGAAAATAGTTAAAATTCTGAAATGTATTAGAATACATTATGGGACTGGGGAGATGTCTCAGCCATTAAAGGCTAGGCTCACAACCAAAACTGTAAGAATTCCTGTCCTAGAACCCACAGCTGTCTCTCCAGCCATGAAAAAGAAAATGCATTCTGTTACAATTTATAACATACCTTTAAGAATGCCTTATTTTCCTGCTTCAGTCTTTTCAGGCCTTGATTCTGACGCATCTTAGTTTGTTCAAAAATGTTCTTTTGCTGATAAAAAATATCCTACAAATATAAATGGAAGACTGTGTAATAACAATTAAGTGTGAAGTTGGTTGCTCTTGATGATGTGGTGGGCTCCTCACATGCTTGCTAAAGTCTACAACTAAGCTAATCCATGCACTAAACTTAAATTCAGAAAAACAATTATAAATTAATCTTAAAAAGAATTTTTATAATAAATGCTGTCAATATTTTGTTTTGATTTTTTATCACTAAGTTTAAGCAATTTGTGTTTTTAACACTAACCAGCAAAAACATCCTCAAAGTCATGGAGTAGGAATTTTTGAAGACAAATTCTATATGCATAGAACAGTAAGAACTCATGGTCTTCCTTCCTCAACATCTCAAGTAGCTGGAATTACATGCATGTAGCTTGTGCGGTTGAGCAGGAGTTCTTCATATGCAAGACATAACTTATTCTAGTAATGTCTACCCAGATGATTTTCCAATAAATCTGTCCTTTCAGCTCCTTAACTTATTGTCCACCAACGACTTTGTACTCTATATTTTGCCATTACTCATAACACACCTTTTTATAGTATTGGTAATGGAAAATGTGTATTAACTCCATGGCAGGTATTATTTTGAACCCTATTAAGTAGATTAATTCTATACAAATTCACCTAATACTTCAACAACTATAAGAAAGAGATGCTCACCATTTTCTTTCAAATATGAGGAAACAGATACAATGGTACATTGTCTGTTGCTCCAAGGCTATTACTGAAATTTGAATCAGATCCAAAACATTATGTCTTCAGAATCAAAGCTATAATCATTGTAGAATCTCTCTCTCTCCACATATTATGAGCTCATACTCTAACACTTTCTACTGTAGCTTACTCTTTTTAGTATTATAGCTGAGCAGTCCTTCAAGACCAAAAATCCATTAATCCTACCTTCTTTTCACTGTTGTCCCTTCTCCTGTTACCTTCATTTTCTCTTTCCAACCTTAAATTCTATAACCAATCATTAAAACACACCTTTGCATGTGCACCTTGCTCCATATTTACTCTCTTACATTTACTTGGCTAAATTATGAGCTTGGAAACCTCAGCTCCAGCTAGTCTACCTGATGGCAACATTTTCCATGACCTTATCTCATGGAATACACAGAAGCAATGCAAAGAGGCTGCTCTGATTCTCATCAGTAAGCACATCAACCACCCATCTGAAGCTGTATACGTCATATGCTCTATTCTCCTTCCTATTTTCAACCTCCTCAAATACCCCATTCTTAAGAACTCAGCAATTATTATTGTCTTCCTCTTTTTAAACATATTCCCTTGCTCTTAAAACAAGCAAACAACAACAAAAAAACTAGTATATTATTCCTCGGGCTAACACAGTTTTTCATACATTGTCTTGTATTTACTTCTATGAGGGTTGCACTCACTTTTCAAATCTAATCATTCTGATTCAAGACACCAATGATGAACTCCATATTGTCAAATCTACCTTATTTCACCTGTACATGACATACTGTGAAAGTAATAGTCTTTTCTTCTTTTAAAAGGCTTCCTTTACTTGGAATAATTTAATTTCCACATAATAGAACACTTGTTCTCAATCTGCTTTCCTGGTTCACTCTCACCCTCTAGAATAAATGCACTGAAAAACTCTAGGGATCTGCCCTTAGACTTTTTGTTTACATACTCAGTCATATTTTTTGAGACAGGGTTTCTCTGTGTAGCCCTGACTGTCCTGGAACTCGTTACGTAGACCAGGCTGGCCTGGAACTTAGAGATCTACCTGCCTCTGCTTCCTGAGTGCTGGGATTAAGGGTTTGTATCACCACCACACCCTCAGTTACCTCTTGATAGTTTCATTGATCTTCATGGCTCAAAAATTACCTTAAATTAATAATTCTCAACTTTGTGTCCTTAAACAATGGCTTTCGCCGGGCGGTGGTGGCGCACGCCTTTAATCCCAGCACTCGGGAGGCAGAGCCAGGCGGATCTCTGTGAGTTCGAGGCCAGCCTGGTCTCCAAAGAGAGTTCCAGGAAAGGCGCAAAGCTACACAGAGAAACCCTGTCTCGAAAAAAAACCAAAAAAAAAAAAAAAAAAAACAATGGCTTTCTCCTAAACTCCATTCTCACATACTAGTGGCTTACTCAACTGCCCCACTGAATGTCACATGTGTTTCAAATTGAACATTGCATAGCTAGAGTGACCATTCAAGCCCAAAACTGTTTAGATATAATCAGGACCTCAAATGTAATACTAAAATAGTTTTCTAAAATGAAAAGGTGAAAATAAACAAATGGAAAGTGTACTTAATGCTAGAAAATGTATGCATAGGGTTAGTTTTCAGTAATATGGGAATAGAGAAATACATATTTGACTGCTGAGAATAAATGATGTCATTAACTCGTGCTGTAGCTTTGCAAAAGTGTGCTTGCCTGCCTTGCAAAATGCCCTGTGTTAAGTCAAGAATACAGAAGGAGAACTGGAAGAAGAGAAAGAAGGTAGGAAAGGGGATGTACGGCAAAGGAGAGGGAAAGAAGGAGAGGAACATGGAGAGGAGAGGAAGAAAAAGATGCAAACTGTGTTCTGGCCACAGTGATTAGTTCAGGAACAGGGAAATGTTCAAAACCAGGGCAGTGATATTCCCACACAAGAATATTCTTCCAGGGCTTTGAGAAAAGACTGACTCAGTTCACTGAAGCTAACAAATTTGTAGTTAAGTCTGAAAACAGAAGATTTACCATACTGCATTTAGTAGGTTCACTAAGACCCAAAAACAGCTCAGATAATGCCATGTGATGCATTACGCACACCATTCAACTATGTCTGAAACTAACCTACCCTCAATTTCTTTTACATAAACCAGTAATCCTTCATTTATTCTTCTGTAAGTTTCTGTTGCTTGAAATTGCAAGAATCTTAACTGATATCAGAAGTTCAATGGCTTTCATGAGCATTGTATGTGTCTCTATTTCTGTGGTTTATGGTTCACCAGGAAACGGAACATAAAACCAGTAATAGATCTTGAAGTACAGCTTATTTTCGTGTACCCAATGCAAGAATGGCTTCTCTATTTTAACTTAAGAATTGGTAATAATATATTAATTATAACAACAATTGTGATACCAACAGTTAGTTTATCTTCTTGGTCTCCAAGATGCTTTATATCCAAATCCCATTGCGGAAACACAGTTATAATCTTCTCAGTAATTTCAATTTTAAACTCCCGCCTGTAAAACATAATAATGAATGTTATATTACACATCAAGATGAAGAGAATATTCAAAGAAAAATTAATTCTCGTATTATGTACTATAAAAAGAAGGACATAATAGCAGAGTAAATATTCTTTTGGAAAATGAAAAAATAAAATTAGGTTTATGTTGATTCCAGTATTTTCCCTAACTAATAAAAAGGTGTTCTCACATGCCTGTCTTATTAAATAATAAGGACATGTGACCTATCTGTTTATATATATGACATCATATGTATGATCACATATGTATAAATTTTAGAAAAAAATATTTAAGTTTTTAAATTTGTTTTGGCATACCCAAGACTACAAGGGAATGATTAAATCTTTTAAAATACATAAATTATTTACAATATTAAATTGACTTTTTTCTTTCTGTCAAGCATATCTATAAAAATGAAGTTTCTATGACATCTATCTTTTACTGTCTTCCAGAATGAACAAAAGTGAGTTTTTAAAAATAACTTTCAAATGTCATTTAAAAGGAGAAAAAAGATGATCTTCACAGGCTTCCCAGAAACATATCTCAATCCAGAAAGTTATTATGATGGCTTGGAGAAAAAGAAAGCCAAAATTTTTCAATATATTCCACTTAACAGAGTACTTAGCACCAGTGCATACTATAAAATCATACAAATGTGGCTCGAAAGAAATGAAAAGTCTTACAGTTCATCTTCATGAAATTTCAAATGTTGTTTGATATTCTTGTTACAGTCTCTGACAACACCTTTAATATATGACTCCATTCTTTTTTTCTTTTCAGTAACAGCATTGCTAATATCAGCTACATTGAAAAAAAGTCATTAAAATTTAACGTTGAAGAAAACAATATTGCCCCACATATGCAAGAAAACACAGACACAGATTTAAAGTCATTCAACAATAACAAAGTCAGTTAAAAACAGCACCAACAAAATGCCTCGAGCAGTTCACATTTTATAGCACTCAAGATTCTTGCTTTCCATACAAATATCCCAGAGTCAAATAAAATTCTAAAATTGGAAAGATGTCTGTTCCTGATCATTGTGAATGAGGAATACCTAACATTACTACAAGTATAATATTCTTGCTGAAGATAATTTTTAAATTTGGAGATCATAAAAAGACTATTAAAATAATAGAACAATAAGATGATAAACTTTTTTTTTATTTGAAAGACTACTCTCCAATTGGAAGGATACCTGGGTGTATTACTGTTAGAACTCATTATACGGCTAAGCAATGGTGGCACATGCCTTTAATACCAGCACTCAGGAGGCAGAGTCAATGGATCACTGTCTTGAAAAACCAAAACACAAAACAAAAATAACAGAACTCATTGTATGTTAAAAAATAAAATTTGAAGGCCAACATTCAAAAAGGATAATTAAATTAAGTTATAAAAATTTATTTGTCCTGCTCTGTTTCTAACCTAGGCCAGTTCACCCCTAGTTAGGCAACCTGGTGGTCCCCCGCTCCCAGGAGGTCACAATATTGATGCCGAACTTAGTGTGGACACACAATCGACACAGTACACTACAGCCCAGAACTCCTGGACTCAAGCGATTCTCCTGTCTCAGCCTCCCCAGTAGCTGAGACTACAGCCCTGTGCCTTGCCTCTACTGGATGGGCCTCCCCATGGGAGGCCTTGCCTTCTTGTATCGGGGGAAGTAGAGAGTGGTTGGGGGGGGAGACTGGGGGGTGAGAGGAGGGAAGAGGGGGATCTTTGATTGGTGTGTAAAGTGAGTGAAAAAATTGTCTTAATAAAAAAAAAAAGAAAGATGCCAAGGGATAAGTCTGAACGCTGGAACACTCTGCTTGAAGAAAAAAAAATATTTGTAACATAGCAATGATATATTGAAATGCACTGTTTTCAAATAGAAACAAATATCAAAGACTGAAAAAAACCTTAGTTTAGTAATCAAGAACATTTTAAATACTTCTGTGAAGCTTTGCATTTTTTTGGAGACAGGGTTTCTCTGTGTAGCCCTGGCTGTCCTGCAACTCTGCAGACCAGACTGGCCTTGAACTCAGAGAGTTCCGCCTGCCTCTGCCTCCCAAATGCTAGGATTAAAGGTGTGTGCCACCACCACCTATCTGGTCTTTGTGAAGCTTTTTATAGGACATTTTTACAGTTCTTAAAATTTTAATGCTTCAAATAATGTTTGCCAAAAACATGCCTTTCTGCCATCATCACCTTTTACTACCTGCGATGAAACTAGTATTTTATGCTTTCAGCATCTACAATAAATTTAGAAAACAAGTACTCTGATACCACCCAACCGTGGAAATCCTCCAAAAAAGACTTGACAGTATAAATAATCCCTGGAAAGGAAGAACATTTTAGTTATTCTTAAAGAATATTGTCTCCTAAACTAGATGAGGTATCTCAATCTTATAACTACATCACCCTGTTGACAGTTAGGAGATCTCCTATCTGAAGATCAAGGTGGCGTAAATAGAAATTTTCAAGCCAGGATGAGATATACAGTGTGACTCTGTCTCAGAAACAAATATGTGTGTGTGTGTGTGTGTGTGTGTGTGTGTGTGTGTGTGTGTGTGTGTGTGTCTCACAACAGTTAAAGAAAAAAAAACACATCACAAGATTTAAAAAGAAAAAAAGGCCATGAATTTGAAATAGAGCAGGGGTGGCATATACTGGAGGGTTTGGAAGGAGGAAAGGGAAGGGAGAAATGACATAATTATATTATAATCTCAAAAAAGTTACTACATAAGAAATCAAATAAACATGAGTACTGTCACTTACAAAGTTCATAAAATTAATAACAGAGAATTTAAAAATTAATGTCTTTTTACATCTGATTAAAGATCTCTCACTGGTCAGTAAAATTGTCTTTCATTTTTGATACATAATTTATTGTTAAAAGTGATATGGGCAGCACTATTCTGACTCGGTGTGTTAAATATATAAATTATAAAAGAGGTTGAGATAGGCAGAGGCAGGTGGATGTATGTGAGTTAGAGGCCAGCTTTATCTACATAATGATATCCAGGACAGCCAAGACTAGGTAGTATTGCAAGGTAAGCCCACCAGGGACCTCTACACAGACACACTTAAGGTTGAATAGAAAGTCTTTCTTGCCAGTCAGCACAAGCATGGAGAACTTGGCCAGATCATGTAGCCCTAAGCCTTATAGTTCTTAGCGTTTTATGCACAAAAGTCATATCCTGACTAGCAAGAAGTGAAACTGCAGAAGCAAAACTGCAGGGTTAATACATGTACAGATTTTTCACTCCCAGAACTTTCCCAGCCACATCCTGGAACCATTGACTTGGCCTTTGTGGCTGTTTTAACAGATAGGCTGCTAAGTTTTATGTCAACTTGACACAATCTAAATTTATCTGAGAGGCGGTAACCTCAATTAAGAAAATGCCTCCATAAGATCCGGCTGTAGGTAAGCCTATAGGCTGTTTTCTTGATTAGTGATTGATAAGGGAGGGCCCAGATCATATCCCTGGGCACATGTTCCTAGTTTCTCTGAGAAATCATGCTGAGCAAGCCATGCTGAGCAAGCCAGTAAGCATCCATGGCCTCTGCATCAGCTCCTGCTTCCAGGTTCCTGCCCTGTTTGGGTTCCTGTCCTGATTTCCTTTGATGATGAACAGTGCTCTGGAAATGTAAGCCAAATAAACCCTTTCTTCTTCAAGTTACTTTGATCATGGTATTTCATCACAGCAATAGTAACCCTGACTAAGACAGTGGGTATTTCTACTAACTTTCTGGGTTTCAAGGCCTGAATGGTGTTTCATTCATGGCACCAGTTGTGCTAAAGTCTGGCGCCTATTAAAGTCTGGAGGTCTACTAAGTTCTGGGTGCTTGTTACAGTAGGGATACTGTTTCAAAAGAAAAAGAAGTTGGGAGGGAGAAAGGAATCCAGGAGGATCCCTACAGAATTTTGTAAATGAAACACTGGTATTCATAAAGATGTGTATATATAAATCTGTGAATCCAAAGAATTATAAAAAAAAAACCTTTTTCTCATTCATTTTACTTCCCATAATGCCATTTATGTCACACTAATATATAAAAGTACCAGTTTTACTTTTCCTATCAAGGAAAAGGTTAACTAAGAAAATCTTCAAGCTAAGTAAAAAATATCTGTGCAAAATCCTATCACTGAGAATAAAGTATTAATTAACAATCCTATAGCACATTAACACTATATAGTATTTTTTAAATTTTTTCCAAAATAATATTTTAACACTACATAGTTTTAAACAATTTTCTCTAGATACAAATACATCAAAAATGTACCTCCAATGTTTTCCATCTTATTCTTTAGTTCAGTTCTGTAAAGAAGTCACATTAAAAAATTAAAGCTGAGGTTCATTTCAGTGGTCAAGCCTCACCCCCATACACAAAGCACTACCAACGGCAAGCCTTTTAATTAAGTGTAAATTTATAACATAAAATGCTTTGTTTCATGGAAATATCACATGAGAAATAACATATCTGATATTTATTAGATAAAGTAAAGTTTTCCTATTCATTTTGCTTTTTTAAAAAAGGAACCCAGATAGCCCAAGATGATCACGAACTATTTATGTACCTGAGAATGTCACTGAACTTCTTACCCTCCTACCTCCTCCTCCCCAGTGCTATGATTACAGGTATGAAAATATTTTTTGAGCAGGCAAAATTTTTTTAACATATTACCCTGTATCATCATCCTTTCTTGTAGGAACACATGTCTTCTTAGGATTACCAAATACTGGATTTTTTTCTGCATTTAACCAGAAGAATGAAAAACATTTTTATTGAAAACAAAACTGAAAAATTAAATATGCTATTTTAGTTAATTTTAATGAAATAGTAATTTTATTTATAGTTTTTAGGCATTTTTCAACATATATTAAAGCAGAAGTATAAATGCAATATTCTAAAGGATAGATGAAATAAAATTGTTAGTTACTATAATTTTATAAGAATAGTTTTTCAAGCCCTCCTAGGGTAATATCATTACAAGTTATTTACAATTTATTGTAGCTAAAGTTTTTCTGTGTCTCACCCAGGCTAGCAGTCACTCAGACTCAAATAAACACACAGACACTTATATTATTTAAACTGTTTGGCCTAATGGTTCAGGCTTCTTGTTATCTAGTTCTTATATCTTAAATTAACCCATTTCTATAAATCTATATCTTGCCACGTGGCTCGTGGCTTATGGGTATCTTACATCTTACATTTCATGGTGGCGGCGGCTAGCAGCGTCTCCTCCCTCAGCCTTCCTGTTCCCAGCATTCTCTTCTCTGCTTGTCTCGCCTATACTTCCTGCCTGGCTACTGGCCAATCAGCATTTTATTTATCAATCAATCAGAGTAACACACTCACAGCATCCCCAGCAATTTATTGATGTATGTAAACTGTACAGTCGAAGTACTATATGCTTTTCTAGAATTTTGATACAGGCTTGTAAAGTTTAAGAGTAAACAAAGTGTATGAAAATGCTAACCTTTTATTCTATTTCAGATGGCAATATAAAAGTCAAATGAACTGGGCAGGCAAGATAACTCAGGAGGTAAGGATGCAGAGCTTACTACCAAGCCTGAAAGCCACATGACTCATCCCTGAGACACCCATGGTGGGAGGAGAGACCCAACTCCTGAAACTGTCCTCTGACAAACCCCCTTCCCCAACACACACAAAGAAATTGAACTATGGGATACCATCAAACTCAGAACTGGGTATATTGTACCTGTAGGAGGAAAGTCTGCTGAACGGTCCAGTCCATCAACTACTTTTTCTACCACTTCCACTACTTCCTCTTTTTCATTATCAATATCATAGTGATAGATTGCTATGTGCTTGAAGTTTTCCATTGGTGGCGTCCCAGATTTCTCAGACTGCTTTTTTTCAGGGGGAAACATAATTTAATGTTTTGTTATTCAAAACAGAAAAAAAGAGATCTCTCACCTGAATCCAAAACAATAAACTAAAACAATAAAATGTAAAATATTCAATAAGAATGAAATTAGTTGAATAAAAAGTTACCAGTTTCCATGTATTATTAAATCAGAAGCTAACAATTTCTAATTTCTGAATTAAAAAAATGATGGTTGGAGCCAGGGCTAGGTAGTTAAGAGTGCATATTGTTCTTACAGAGGACTTAAGCTTGTTTCCCAACACTTGTATCAGATAGTTCACAACTTCCTGCAACACCAGGTCTAGGACAGTCTAATACCTCTGTTTTCCCCAAGCAACTGAGCTCACAAGCCGATACTTACACTCACATCCAAACCTATATGCATAGTTGAAAATTAAAATCTTTTTGTTTTCTGAGACAGGGTTTCTCTATATGACAGTCCTGTCTGTCCTGAAACTTTGTAGTTCCTGGCATGGAACTCACAGAGATCTGCCTGCTTCTGCCTCCCTAGTGCTGTGACTAGAGGAATGCACTAGAGCCACCACCACATAGTGAAAATTAAAATCCTAAAAAGAAAAAAATAATGATGGCTTTAACTCTGACTCCAAGTGTATTTGTACTTAACAACTGGGGTATCTAATTTTTGGTCCCATCACTCTCAGATTCCTAAAATTTTTGGACAGATCTTTAAAGCAGTATCTGATGAAAAATGAATCCATGGATGCTATCACTGTAGATCACAGGCATAACCCAAATCTGTTGATAGCAAAGCTAAACTTGGCATGCCTGGTAGTGTAGTTTGATGGTGCAGGGTATGTTTACCATGCAATAAGGCCTGGGTTCAATGGTCAAAACTGCCCAGAAAAAAAAAATGACCCAGACATGGTGACTCAGGTCTCTCTTTAATCAGAGCATTCCATTCTGGAGGCTGAAAACACCTAGCTCAAGTCCAGCCCAAGGCACATAAGGAGGTTCTGGTCATTCTGGCTTACAGTGAGACCCTGTCTCAAAAATATTCAAGCAAACCAACAAAAAACCCAAGTGAACAAACAAAAAGATTGGTGTGCTTATACATTCTTAGAATTCCAGTACTCAGATGGTTGAAGCAGGAATATTAGGAGGCCATGTCCAGACACAGAGCAATATCATGTCCTATCAAAGCACACACGCACAAAACAAAGTGGGGGGGGGGGGGCTCAACAAATAGCTCAGCAGTTACGAGCACTTAGCCAGTTTTTTGGTGGTGGTGGTGGTGTTTTGTTTTTTTTTTAAAGCAGGAATTCAGTTCCCAAAACCCAGTGGCCAACACCTAGCTACCAATGTCACAACCACCTGGAACTCAAACTCCAGCGAACCTGATGTCCTCTCTGCAGACATATATGCATAAGTACAAAATTTTTTTTTTTTAATTCAGTCTGGTCCTTGGAAAAGCAATGTCCATATAGTCTATACCAAAATGAAGGTAAGGTTCTGAAGGATGCAGGCCTGGCCTCAGGTAAAGTACAGAGGTAAAGTCCCTGTCCCTCAATGTATCAGGTTGCAGACAACAACATGCCTCCAGTCATAACTCAAAGCCCCCACCACGACCCCTCCCCTCCCCTATGGGCTCCTGCTTTGCTCCTAGTTGGCATCTCTGCAACAGCGGTGGAGACCTCCGAATCCACCAAGCTTCCTTCCTTCCACCTAGGCTTCAGCCTGCTCAAGGCCCAGTACTCGGCAAGGTCAACACCTCCATTTTACTGTCAGTGCCTCGACGGGGTTCGCTGCCACCTCCATTTTACTGTCGGTTGAGGCCTTGGCAAGGTTCCCTGTCCCCTCCATTTTACTATCAGAGGCCTCAGTGAGGTTCGCTGTCCCCTCCATTTTACTGTCTGTTGAGGCCTTGGCAAGGTTCCCTGTCCCCTCCATTTTACTATCAGAGGCCTCAGTGAGGCTCGCTGTCCCCTCCATTTTACTATCAGTGCCTCCACAGGGCTCGCTGTCCCCTCCATTTTATTATCAGAGGCCTCAATGAGGTTCGCTGTCACCTCCATTTTACTGTGGAGGCCCGAGACACCAGTGGCCGATTTGCCTCACAAGTAAAACTGCGCCTGGGGCCCCGGCCTCTCTAGAGGGGACGCACTCCTCCCCTCCTTATACTCCTTCCTTCTTACACTCCTTCCCCCTCACACTTATCCCCTCCTCACACCTGAACTAAAGCCTCTGGCTGAACCAGCTTTACTGGTCTCCCACCAGGCAAAGACCCTCAACAACTATGCCATCCTACCTCTCAAAGCTTCTTCAGCAAAATGACTGCCCGAGTGAGAGGAAAGCCCGTCTCAACCAGACTCCTTGCTGATTGGCTGAATGGTGTGCGCATGTGCATTTGGTGTTGCGCATGGGCACTGGTACATGTGGATGCTCTTTGTGTGCGTGGCACCTTGGCCCAGTAATAACTAGCTAAAAAGGTTTTCTGGCTGGACGGCGGCGGTGGAGCATGCCACTCCAGCCAGCACTCGGGAGGCAGAACCAGGCGGATCTCTGTGAGTTTTAGGCCAGCCTGGTCTGCCAAGTGAGTTCCAGGACAGGCGCCAAAACTACACAGAGAAACCCTGTCTCAAAAAACCACAAAAAGAAAAAAAAAAGTTTTTTTTTTTTTGTTTGTTTTTTTTCTGATTTTCCCTTCCCTGAGCTGTTGGGAGATTTGAGGCTTCTTGCTTTCCAGTTTATTAAGTTTATAGTAGGGTTGCCCTAGCAGAGGAACAGGGTTTGATTCCCAGAACATAGATGTTTTTTGTTGTTGTTTGTTTGCTTTTTATTTTTTTTTCTTGGCCCCAGGTACCTGTATAGACAGAGATACATACATATACATAAATAAAACTAAAAATAAAATATTTTTACTACTTTAAACTACAAGAAAATGAGTCAAATACAAAAAATGAACACCCCTCCCTTGTAAACCAGCACTTTGCCAGTATTCACTGAGATACTTATGTACTATCATAACACTTCTCTAGATCTTCCACACTGCACCTGTCTCATCCATGCTTATCTGTTAGTCCTCATTCAGAAGAAGGCTTCTCAAGAGGCCTATCTCTGTTGATTCCTAATAAAGCTCCCCAAGAGGCCTATCCTTCTCCAGAAGAAGACTCCTGTAGCTTTTTGTTGGGACTACTGGTCAGCTCCCTTTCACCAGCTATTCCCAAATAACCATACAAAAATTTCTTATTAATTATGAAGGCTCCACCAATAGCTTAGGCTTTTTAGCTACCTCTTATAACTTAAAATAACCCATTTCTAGCCGGGTGGTGGTGGCACATGCCTTCCTTTAATCCCAGCACTTGGGAAGCAGAGCAAGGCAGATCTTTGTGAGTTCGAGACTGGGCAGCAAAGCTGTACAGAGAAACCCTGTCTCAAAAAACCAAAATAAATAAATAAATACATAAATAAATACATAAATACATAAATACATAAATAACCCATTTCTACTAATCTCTGTGCTACCCTGAGGTTCAATTACCTCATCTATGTATTTTCCATGCTGCTTCTTCTACATCTGTCTGGCAACTCCTGAGACTCTGACCTTCTTCTTCCCAGGGTCCTCCTAGTCTAGCTCTCCTGTCCAGTCTCTTCCTGCCTAGCTATAGGCCAGTCAGTTCTTTATTAACCAATGAAAGTAATATATTCACAGTGCACAAAGACTTTTCCACAACACATCCCCCTTTTTGTCTAATTAAAAAGGAAAGTTTTAACTTTAACATACTAAAATTATATACAACAAAAACAATTATCATGTAAGAATAACAGTTACAATATCCACTGCATTTGTATTTGGCAAAATTAGAGAAAATATTCTATTATTTACCTTATCTTTGCAAGTCTAAAGTTTTATATCTAATTGACCTTTTATCATAAACAAGCAAAACTTGTAAGTCTAATTATTTAGTCTTTAACTCCACCAAAGACTCCAGAAGTGTAGAATGTTACCTAGCAACAGGGACATTTGCCTGCCTGGACATTCACCCAAAGTTCTTCTGCAACATTGGGGCATCCAACTTTGGCCTGCAGGCCAATATATCTGACAGACATTTTTAAGAAGCAGTGAATTTTGAAGGACCATACTACCTTGTCTTGGCAAAGTTTGGCAGTCACTTTCTTTTGCATCCTGCTGGTCGGGTTGGATAGTATATTGTCAGCAATTGAGGCAAGGGCAGTTTCTTTGCCCACATGGCTAGCTTTTGCCATAAAGAAAGCAAATTGCATATGGATTTTCTTTGATGCCCATTATCTTCTCTGAAGTAGATTGGTGTTGCCAGGAGCAGATATGTCTCACTATCATGAAAAGCCTTAGGTTATTAAACATACTAAATGTCATATTCCATAGGTCTTTGAAGTATTTGAAGACCTTTTATCTATCTAAATAAATCTGTGTATGACCTTGAAAACATACTTAATATGACTACAACATTGATTATTATAGGTGACTAATCATTAACCTGTATTTCTTAATTATTCATTGCATTTTTAAATGAGCTGCATAAGCACAGTACCCCAAATAAGAATAGAAACATACATACAGTGTAACAAAATTAATTTTAAATTTGCATCAATAAATAAAAATCCCTACCAATGTAAAATATTTTGAGATTAATAGTTGTCTTTTGGATTAAAGTGGATTTAATATTTTACCCTTTTATCACATTATTTCTATACCATATCCCCCTTTTTTCCTTTAGAAAGAGATCTTTGAATTTAACTTCTTTGTTTAGATTTTTTCCTGACTATGACTAATGACAACTTGTAACTAACAACCCTTTAAATGATGAAAAACATCCATAACCAGTCTTTTAGGAATGGGGGTGCTGTTTTTTCTAGACTGCTATCTGTTGTCTAGGGGTGCTGGTATCTTTAAGGGACCCTGAGGAAATTTAGGATAATGTTTAAGTCTTGGCGGGAGTAGTGTAGCTAGAGATTTCCTGCCTGGCACACAGTCAGGACAAATCTCTCTCACCTGCCAGTCCCACAGATGCTCAGACCTGACCAAGTAAACACAGAGACTTATATTGGTTACAAACTGTATGGCCGTGGCAGGCTTCTTGCTAACTGTTCTTACAGCTTAAATTAATCCATTTCCATTAATCTATACCTTGCCACATGGCTCGTGGCTTACCGGCATCTTCACATGCTGTTTGTCATGGTGGCGGCTGGCAGTGTCTCTCTGATTCAGCCTTCCACTTCCCAGCTTTATTCTCCTCCTTGTCCCGCCTATACTTCCTGCCTAGCCAATGACCAATCAGTGTTTTATTTATTGACCAATCAGCAACACATTTGCCATACAGAACATCTCACAGCACTTCCCTTTTTTTTTTTTCAAAAAGGAAGGTTTTAACCTTAACAAAGTAAAATTACATATAATTTGGGAATTTGGGCGTAGCTTCTCTTACTACTTCCTGCTGGAGGGGGGCGCTGTATCTTATGGGGACACAAAGAAAATTTTAGGATTATGTAGTAGTCCATGAGGGTGTATCATCTGAGCCAGTTGCCTGAAACCGTTCGGGATGATGGATCATCTGGGTCATGGTGTCATTGGAGACCTTTCAGGGGATCTTGGCTGGTCAAACCTGATGTATCTTAATCTGGAACAAATCCATAGCCTTTGACTTTCTGTGGGAACAAAAGCAGAGATTCCTTTCCGAAGCAACACATCATTAGATCCAAATTTTGAAGTCAAGGTATCTTTAAAATATACACATTGGTTTAACTCAACATCTTTTACGATCAAATGTTCTTCTGCAGTTAAAAATCCCAAAGACAACACAATCCAGATTCTCTGTGTAATATTCATCTTTACGTGGCTTTTTTTATATTAATTTTACTGTCTCTTTAAAGACTTTATTTTTTAAAACTATGTATTTGTTTATATAACTGTATATATCACCATATATCACCTTTTTTGTCTCTTTCAAGCCTACGTATATTTTACACACATTGTAAACTATTACATCTGAATCTGTCTTATTGTGAATCTATTGCCTTAAACTGCAGCAGCTGTGGCTGCTGGCTCTGCCCACCTCAGCTTCCCAACATGGCGGTGGTTTTCCACCAGCTCTGGGAGCTATCGTGGGTCTCTATGCTTTTAGCCAAGCAGTGTGTAGTCTAGAAACCTCTTTTTTTTGTTTTGTACTAGTAAAGTCTAAATCCACCATGCAGCTTAATGTGCTACTTGCAGAGGCCTCATTCCTTCCATACTGCAGGTCGAGCGTGCATGCTAGGAACCCATCAGTAGCTCAAACCAGCAGCTGCCGCTCATTTGAGAGAGACAATTAGGAAGCTGTTTTTAGCTCCGTTTTAGAATCTTTTTTCTCAGTTTTTAGGTGGAAACTCTTGCCACCACGTTGGACGCCAGAGTAGTCTGTAAGGCTCAGCCATCTTAGACAGGAGTCTGAAAGATGTTATGGATGTAGAACTCTAAGTAAACTGCAACAGAGGCATACTGAGAGGGTGGATCACCAGGGCCATCCATTTGCATTGGTGTTTGGTCCCTTTGCTCTGAAAATGCATAAACTTTTAAAGGTAACATACATATCTGCATGAATACAAGTATAGACTGTGTGTTGTACACAAGTAAGCCAAAGATGATTTTTCTGTTTTATCTTTGAGCAGGTAAAATATACATTTTGTGTTTTGTAGTTTTTTTTTAGGTTTATTTCTTTATGTCTGTAACCAAGATTGTCAGGGGGTCTTCCCCAATCAAACAAGATCCATATCAACATGGAATGAATCCATAGTCTTCCATTTCCTGCAGAAACAAAAGCAACAGACCTTTTGACTTTCATTTTGAAGTAAAGATATTTTTAAAATACATAGATTGGTTTAATCTAGCATCTTTCATAATCCAATGACTGTTAGCAGCTATCGCTTTTCCATCAACAGTCAAAATTTCAAAGACAACATAATAGCATACAGAATCAAGATGTGTATTTTCCATCTTACATGGCTTATTATATTTTTATTACTTTATTCCTTTTTAAAGGCTTTACTTTATTATTTTTAAACTAATTTTTAGTCTATTACTATCTATACCATTTCTCCTTTCTCTCCCAAGCCTGTGTATATTTTAAACACACTGTAATCTCTTTAGAGGTTTTTGTTTTGTTTTGTTTTTAAATCTGGATCTGTCTTTTCTGAGCATCTATATATATATATATATATATATATATATATATATATATATATATATATATATATATATTTTTGATTGCATGAGATCAATCTTAAGTTGTTATGTCAGCTGCCAGCACTGCTGAGCTGGTAGTTGGTGGCTGGCTCCATCCTGCAGGCAACTGCTAGGAGATGTATCTCTGTACTGCAGCCATTATGAGAGACAGGGGACTAGGAAGCCAAACTAGGTTATGTTTTTGTGTATTTAGAACCTTTTTTAAAGCTTTCTTAGGTCTTATGTGGATGTAGATGCCCATGTTGAAATGTCTTTTGTAGATGGGTTTTTTTGTCGGGACTGCTGGTTACCTCTGTCCCACTAGCTGCTCCCTAATAGTTAGACAGAGACTTATTATTATTATTAAAGCTTGGCTGATAGCTTAGGCTTGTTTTTAGTTAGCTCTTATAACTTAAATTAGCCCATTTCTATTAATCTATGTGCGCTGCCCCATGCCTCATTTACCTCATCTATGTACTTTACATGCTGCTTCTTCTGAGACTCTGCCATGCTGTGGAATAATCTTTTTGCACACTGTAAATATGTATTGCTCTCATTGTTCATAAAAAGCTGATTGGCTGATAGCTGGGCAAGAAGAGATTGGGCAAGACAGCCTGAGACAGACAGAATGCTGGGATGAGGAAGGGTGGAGTCAGTCAGCAAGTCACCAGCAGTTGCAGAGAAACAAGTTGGGAATATTGTTCTGAAAAAAGGTACCAGGCCACGTGGCAAATACATAGATAAGAAATATGGGTTAATTTAAGTGAAAGAGTTAGCTAGTATCAATCCTGAATGACCAGAGAAGTATTTATAATTAATATAAGCCTTAGTGTGTTTGTTTCAGAGTGGCTGCAGGACAGGAAATCTACAACTGCATGTGGTGCCCAACATTTGGGAACCCCATCCACACAAAACCTGAGAGAGCTTGGGAAAGGGTTCTAGACACATAGAAACAGAGCCAAGAGCAGCTTCCTAGTTCTTGTCTCTCATGCCAGCCACAATACAGAGATGCATCCTCTGGCTGCAGCCTGCTGGCTTAAGCTGCCAACACCACGTGGCAGGTTCCTAAAATCTTGCATGCTGGCAGCAGTACAGATAAGCGTCTCCCAGTTTAAAGGTTCATATGGTCAGGAAAAGGATAGAGATACACTATAAAGACAGATGCAGATGAAAAGAGCCTCTAAACATATCACAGTGTACTTGAAAATGTGCATAGACTTGGGAGAGAGAAGAGAAAGAAGTCTTGTATTTAAAAATACAGTTTTAAAATAAAGTTCTCAAAAAAGGAATAGAGTAAAAAATATAATAAGGCACACAAAGAAGTAAACTACATAGAGAGTCTGGATACTGTATATTATTGCAGTGTCTTTGAATTTTTTGACTACTGAGGAAGGAGAAATGGCTGCTAAGACACACTGGATTGTGAGGACTGCTAGATTATACCAACCTATATATCTTAAATATGTCTTGACTTCAGAATTTAAGTATCTTTGGAGAAGATATTATGCTTTTGTTTCCACAGGAAATAAACTGTGGATTCATTCTGGGTTAAAGAAAATCAGGTTTGATTAGGGAAGACAACCTGAAATCATGTCTACAGGCATAAAGAAATAAACCTAAAAAAAACATAGGACAGATGACATATATTTTACCTGCTCAAACATAGAACAAAAAATCATCGTTGGCTGGCTTGTATATGACAGTTTTTATTTGTACTAATGTAGGTATGTATGCTACCTTTAAAAGTTTGTGCTTTTAGAGCAAGGAGACCAGACATCAATAAAAATGGGTGACCCAGATGATCCAGCCCCTCAGAGTGCCTCTGTTACAGTTTCCTCCAAGTTCTGCATCCATAACAGCTTCAAGGATGCTAGCTGACATGACCCAGCCTCAAAACTATTCCAGCCAAGACTTAACAATTACCCTGATTTTCTCAAGGCTCCCCCAAAGATACCAGTGCCCACAAACAGAAGGAAGTAGTTTAAAGAAATAACTCCCACATTCCCAAAATATTGTTCATAAATATTTGTTATCATTTAAGAGGCATTGGCTACAAATTGTTATTGGTAATGGTCAGAAAAAAAGCTGAACAAAGAAAATGAACTTCAGAGATCTTGTTCTTAAATGAAAAGGGGGGATATGATATAGAAATGAAGAGATAAAAGGTAGATGTTGTGGGATGTCCTTCTCATTGGTTGCTAATAAAGCAGTTTTCGCCAATGTCAAGGCAAGATAAGGTTAGGCTGTACAATCTAACTGAGGAAGGAGATGAAGAAAGGCAAAATAGGGGCAGATGCAAGCCACCTGCCAAGGAAGTAAGACATGTAGAAAATGAGGTAACAAGCTGCAAACTATGTGGCAAAGCATAGATAAGAAATATGGGTTAATTTAAATGTAAGAGCTAGCTAGTAATAAACCTGAGCCATTGGCCAAGCATTTATAATTAATATAAGCCTCTGAGTGGTAATTTGGGAAGCAACTGTCAGGTATAATTGGGCATACAGGACAGAAAACTCTGCCTTGGATTACAGGTAGATTATTGAATCTACTTTAATCAAACAACTATTAATCTCAAAATATACATTGATATGAATCTTAGTATATTGATACAAATTTAAAGATAATTTTATTATACTGTATGTATGTTTCTACTCTTGTTTGGAGTATTGTGCTTATGCAGTTCATTTAAATATATAATGTTTAATTTAAAATACAGAATAATATTTATTTATCTATAATAATCAAACTTATATCATGTTAGGTAGGTTTTCAAGGTCATACACAGATTTATTTAGATAGATATGTGATTTTCAAACACTTCAAAGACCTACAGAATATGGCATTTTATATGTTAATAACATAAGGCTTTTCATGACAATGAGACATATCTGCTCCTGGCAACACCAATCTACTTCAGAGAAGATAATGAACATCAAAGAAAATCCATATGGAGTTTGCTTTCTTTATGGCAAAAGCTAGCCATGTGGGCAAAGAAACTGCCCTTGCCTTAATTGCTGACAATATACTATCCAACCCGACCAGCAGGATGCAAAAGAAAATAACTGCCAAACTTTGCCAAGGCAAGTTATTAAGGTCCATCAAAATCCCCTGTTTCTCAAAAAAGTTTGTTAAATATTCTAGCCCTGTAGGCCAAAGATAGATGCCCAAATGTAACAGAAGAGCTTTGGGAAACTGTCCAAGCAGCTAGATGTCCCTGTCATTAGATAACATTTCATCCTTCTGGAGTCTTCGATGGAGTTAGACTAAATAGTTAAACTTAGTTTTCCATAGTTATGATAGAAAGCAAATCAGGTATAAAACTTTGGACTCACAAAGTTAGGATAGATAATGGAGTATTTCCTCTGGTTTTGCCAAGTTCAAATAGACTGGATATTATGACTGTGATTCTTACTTGATGACTGTTTTTGTTGTGTATAATTTTACTATGTTAAAGGTAAAACCTTCCTTTTTAATTAGATAAAATGGGGGAAATGCTGTGGAATAATCCTTTTGTAAGCTGAAAATATGTATTGCTCTCATTGTTAATAAAAAACTGGATGATTGTAGACGAAATTCTAAATGGTCTTATTAAATAAGAAACACAGAGCCAAATACAGAGTTAAAAGCCCAAAAATCAGAGCACTAGAGAATAGTCTTTAGCTCACCACTCGCTGCTGTCCTTCCTCTGAGAGAGAGCTTCTAATGTCTAAATTGTCTTTTTATTGCCTTTCTGTTCTGCCTTCTCGTTGGCTCTAAACCCAACCACATGACTTCCTCGTCACTGACTGTGTATACAGACCTTCAGGTCTTTATGGTTGGTACTGGGATTAAAAGTTCGTGTCACTGCTTGGCTGTGTCCTTGACCACACAGAGACTCTGCCTGCCATGTGATCAGATTAAGGGCGTGTGCCACCACCACTGGACTTCTGCTAAATAGTTTGCTTTTAGCTCTGATCCCCAGGCAACTTTATTTATTAACATACAAATAAAATCACATTTCAACACAAATAAAATATCACCATAGGATGATAGCTGGGCAGGACAAGATGAGGCAGACAGAATGCTGGGATGAGGAAGGGCAGTAAGAGAGTCACCAGCAGATGTAGGGAAACAGGATGGGAATGTCATATTGAGAAAAGGTACCAGGTCACATGGCAAATACGTAGATAAGAAATATGGGTTAATTTAAGTGGAAGAGTTAGCTAGTATGGAGCCTGAGCTATCAGATAAACATTTATAATTAATGTAAGTCACAGTGTGTTTATTTGAGAGCAGATGCAGGACAGGAAAACTTGACTATACCACCTTTCTTCTTCCCAGCATCCTCCTAGTCTGGCTCTCCCACCTGATCTCTTCCTGCCCAGCAGTAGGACAGTCAGCTCTTTATTAATGAGAGTAATGCATATTTACAGTGTTCAAAGATTGTTCCATAGCAGGCTCCCCAAAAGGCTTATCTTTCTTAGTCTCCAAGAGGGCTCCAGAACTGAATTCAATATACAGACTGCCTCCTAGGAGTATTAGAAGGACTCAGGCAGGTTTGTTGTCAGAAAACATGGCAGTCATTCCAAACATATCCAGCCTCAGTGGAAGGCATTAGATCCTGGCATGTCTCAAGTGGACATCTACCCTGAGTCCTCTCCACTGGCTGGGGAGTTCAGGAGTGAGGCTGAGTCCTGTGTGCATGGGGTTTTCTCATTGGGGCCTCCAAATGTATAATAAATCCAGGTGAAAGAGATACAGACCGCCACACTAATCAGGCCAATTAAGGTCTAATTGCAGCCACCTCTAAGTATCTGGGTGCCGAAGCTCAGGGGCACAGCATTTTTTGAGGGGGCAAAGGCTATTAGGTATCACTTTATTCAGAAAACAATGTTAAAATGTCAAGCCAATTGCTATTTTGTCACTTGTGTCATTTCCCAAAATAGTGGATATATTTAAAATAGAATGTAAAAGCCCCTTTGCTTGCATTATAATAAATTCAGAAAATGAAAGTACCCATTTCTATCGGCATTTTATTTTTATTCTCTTCTCACATTGATTCCTCTCATTTGGAAAAAATCGTTTATTTCTGGTAACAAGCTACAGAGTAAAGGAAGATTTTCATCCTGCAGTTCTATGAATAATGGCTTTTACCTCTCTTTCAAAGAGTATAATGCTAGAATCCATTGAAATTTTAGTCAAGATCCATGCTGATAGTAGTGGGGTTTTGCTGTTGTTTTGCATTTATTGATTTTTTGTTTTGTTTTTATATCCTGACTGCAACTTCCCCTCCCTTTTCTCCTCCAAATATTTCCCCCTGCATCCCACCCCATTTCTCTTCAGAAAAGGGCAGGCCTCCCAGGGATATCAACAAAACATGGCATATCAAGTCACAGTGAGACTAGGCACCTTCTCTTCTATTAAGGCTGGATTAGGCAACCTGATAGGAAAGGGTCCCCAAAGCAGGCAACAGAGTCAGAGTCAATCCCTGCCCCCACTGTAGGAGTCCTATAAGAAGACCAAGCTACACAATTGTAACATATGTGCATAGGGTCAGTCCCATGCAGGCTCCCTGGTTGGTGGTTCAGTCTCTGTGAGTTCCTATGAGCCCAGGTTAGTTGATTCTGTTATTATTATTATTATTATTATTATTATTATTACTATTACTATTATTATTATTATTATTATTATTATTATTATTATTATTTTATTAACTCCTTTTTTTGGCGCGGGGAGGGAGTTAAAGTCAGGATTCTCTGTATAGTGGCCCTGGCTGTCCTGGAACTCACTTTGTAGACCAGGCTGGCCTCAGATTCAAAAAGATCTGCCTACCTCTGCCTCCTGAGTGCTGGGATTAAAAGCATGCACCACCAAGGCCAGCATAGAGCACAACATTTTTAAATGCAAAAGCCACAATTATATCAATGTTAGATGAGCATCAGAGTAGCCTTGCAATATTTGTTTTGACAGAACATAGTAGTTATTTCAGACAGAGTATGACTCTTATTTAGACTTATACATTCTTCAGTTATTTCAGTTTAATTCTTTTAGTTAATGCATCTGGACCATGGTCAAGGTCATCGAAATTCTAAATGTGTTGCCGAGGCAAATGTGACTGTTATGGGGGTAGAGGGCTGAGAAATGTCTAAGCAGGACAAAAAAAATGGAGTCAGGACAAGATGGAGTTACCTTAATCACTTCAGAATAATTTAAGTAAAAGATATAAATCTAAGCCGGGCGGTGGTGACGCATGCCTTTAATCCCAGCACTCGGAAGGCAGAGCCAGGCGGATCTCTGTGAGTTCGAGGCCAGCCTGGGCTACCAAGTGAGTTCCAGGAAAAGGCGCAAAGCTACACAGAGAAACCCTGTCTCGAAAAACCAAAAAAAAAAAAAAAAGATATAAATCTAATTTCATTCTTCTTTAGATAGAAATCCAATTTAAGGAATGGATATAATTTTGTCTCATTTTCACGTGGCTCTCTATGTATCTCAACACAATTTATCATGTCCATTTTTGTCTTCTTAATTTAACATACCTTTTTATACTGTACTGAATCAGCCTGTGAATTTCCCACTCTACTGATTTACCTATATGTGTATCAGCACCACTTTCAAATTCTAAAATGTTCATATATATTTTAATATATTCTGTTTTTAATATAATTTTTACTGACTCTTTTGAAATTTCAGATTATGCACCCTAATCCAACCCACCTCTCAGTCCCTCATGTCTGCCCTCCACCCTTGTAGCCTTCCCCACAAAAGAAAATAAAAATAAGTAAAAATAATTAAAACAAAGGAAAAAAGTAAAAACAAACAAAAATACTACTTTCCCCCTCTGCCTTTCTCACCTCGCCTCTTCATTTGCCACAGTGGCCTTGGGAGCTGTGGTGTGTCACACAGTAGACCCTTTTCCCCAAACAGCTTTACTTACAAATCTTCAATGCAATGAGTTGTTGGTCTGGTTCAAGGCCTCTGGCTTCTGGGACACCATCAATACTGGATCCTCACTGAGACTTCTCTCAGATATCCTGCTGTCACCCAAGTCATAGAGATCCTGTGGCTATGGTTCTGCAGAACCTGTCCTTTTACATGCTCAAGCAGATTGTAAATGGGGTAGATGTTGGGGTAGGCCAACTCAAAGTCCTGGATGTGGGCCTGGGTAGCAGCTAAGTCAGGTCCTCACTGGGACTGTCTCCCTCAGGTGAGGGGTGGAGCCAGCTCTTTTGTGGGCAGGGCTAGCTATCCCATTGTGGCAGATGACTGAGGTGGCGTTGGGAGATGAGGGTGGTCCCAGGGCCATCAAAGTTCACAAGGGTCACAGAGTCAGCTCTTCCATGCCCACAATACTGGGTCTAGTTCTCCCAGGTGTTGGCAGGGGCAGCTTTCCAGCTGAGGCAGCTGGTGAGGGGCAGGACCAGCTCTCATGTGCCCAGGCCACTAGAGCCAGCTCTCCCATGGCCCCCAGTGGTTACACAGGCTATAGACATCAACACAGACCCCAGCTCTGGTAGTGTCATGGCTGGGTCCTAAGCCACAGCTTGGGCCCCACCGTCACCATGGCCCTGGGTGGCAGTTCAGGCCGCTAAGTTCAGTATGACCCCCAGATATCAACATGGTCTATGGCAGCAGTCCAAACCGGGACCATATGTATGGCCCTCGGTGGCAACACAGGACACAGACATCAATGTAGACCCCAGCTGCAATAGGGCCATGAATCCAGACATGGCCCTAGACAGCAGCACAGGCCCAGACATCAAATGGCCCCAGGCGGCAGCATAGTCCACCCATATCAGCCTGTTCCTCGCCACCGGCGTTTTCTGTTCCTCTTCTCGCTACAGAGCACGAACCACACTGTTTCTCCTTCTCTTCCATTTCTCCACCACATACCTGTTCATCATAGTGGCACCTGCCCACCTGAGGCATTTGGCACTAAGCGTGCCTGTCAATATAGTCAAAGCTAGTTCACCTGATAGGTGCTTGATTTCAATACCTTTTTGTTTCAATACTTGTTTTTATGTTTTAAAACATGGTGCTTGACCAGCAGTTGTGGCATATGAATTGTGTAGCTTGGTCTGTTTAAGGGTCCCCTGGCAGTGGGATCAGGATCTATCCCTGGAGCATAAATTGCCTTTTTGGAGTCACTTACGGTGGGACACCTTACACAGTCTTTATGCAGGGAAGGAGGGGCTCGGACTTGCCTCAACTGAATGTCCCAGGCTTTGCTGACTCCCTATGGGAGACCTTACCTTTTCAGAGGAGGGAATGGGGGGGTGGATTGGGAGGGAAGGCTGGGGGGAGGGGGAGGACAGATAATAGGGAGATCTGCAGTTGGTATGTAAAATGAATAAAAAATTTCTTAATAAAAAAGATTTTTGAGTGTTAAAAGTTGACTTTATTGTTTTATAATTCTCTGTACTGAATCAATTTTTTAAACCTTCTTTCGATGAATTTTAGATTTTTACTTTGTTCTGATGACAAATAGCATTCCCCTTTTCAAAATTCTTAAGTATTCATTAGAATATTTCATTATACACCATCATATTAGTTACTGTTCTGATTCTGTTAGAAAATACCATGTTCAAAAGCAACTTATAGGAGAAAGAATTTATTTGGGTTGATGTTTTTAGAGGGACATGAATATCATGGTGGGGAGAGACATCACCAATAAGCAGATATGGTAGCAGGAGCAAACACATTTCAACCACAGCACAAAGTATAGAGTAAACAGAAATTAAGTAAGACTATAAAGGCAAAGTCTCCCTCCTATAACACACTTTCTCCAGCAAGGCACCACTTTCTATACTTTCTAAAGCTTCACCAACTGGAAAGTGAGTGTTCAAACACAAAAGGCTATGGGTGGTATATATTTCTCATTCAAGCTATCAAATTCTAATCCCTGACCCCCAAAGGACTCATGGCCATATTGTAATAGAAAAGTCCTACTAAAACAGTCCCCATAATCTTTTACAGTTTTCAATACTGTTTGACAGCTTCACACCCAGTCTTGTTTTGATACCCAAAGTAATTTATGAATTGTAGACCTCTGTAAATCAAATAACGGACTACATGCTTCCAATACATAATGACACAAAACATGCATTTCCACTCCAAAGGAGAGGCATGGGGCATAGTGAGGAAATAGTCCAAACCAATATGAGAACCCAGGAGGGCAACTATCGCACATGTGGGTCCATGTGCAAAGTCCGAGACTTTAAAAGGCATAGATAACTTTGCTCCTGCAGCTCTGTTGTTCACAGCATATACCTCTCTCAGCTGAGTTGGTTACACTCCCAGTATACAGCTCTCCTTGGCAGATGTCTCACAACTTTAACATTTCCAACATGCTAAAGGCTCACCACTGCATCCCTGTCTTCATCTTTGCAGCTTTACACAAAGTCTCTCACTGCCTCCTCTCATGGACCCACCTGTCACATGCACTCTTGACTCAGATACTTTCTGAAACTGGATAGCTAATCTACAACGCCTTCACTCTTGCAAGCCTTTATGTATTCTTTATGCACAACGCTGCCAGGTTCCACTTCCAGCTTTAGATAGATACTGTCTTTCTTGAATTATCAGTATTTTTTTAAAATTATGACTCAGTTATTTTCTAGCAGCAGAAAATGCCTTAGGCTCTCTTTTACAAGTTGGCAGCTTAGCTAGGTTGTCTTGCTCTAGGGATATCCTGTGCTTTATTTCAGTTCAAAGCAAGCCTCTCCTTAATGACATTGATCTCCCTAACAATTGCAACTTGTCTTCCAACACCTGCCTTGACTTTAACAGTAAGATTCCTACTGGCTTCTTTTCTCTTCCCCACTGTACATTTTGTACTTCTTCTGTCCCACTTGCTCTTATGAACCTGAATGAACCTTATCAATAGTGACTAAGCCCCACACTCAGCAGTACACAGTCTCAAAACTTCCTCTACAAAAGAAATTATTCCATTGCTTTTTAATTTAACCTCAGGCAGCTTCTCAGGACTTAAGCAGAACACAGGCATGTTCTTTGCCAAAATATCATAGGGCTGGCCTCTAGCCAAATTGATGTTAAAGTACTTGTTTCCCTATGAAACCTCTAGAGCTGGTACTTTATGGTCCAGGTTGTTTTCAGCACTGCTGTCTTCTAAGCTTCTGTTAGAATGATCCATTAAGCTCTGCTTACAGTTCTTAACTTCAATTCTTTTCTGAAACTCTAAAGGCTTTCACATTCCTCCCCAAAATAACATGGTGGGGTTCTTCACAGAAAAAAAAAAACACAATCCTGGTATCAACTTTTGTATTGGTAAATTTTTCTGTTGCTATGATAAAAACCATGACCAAAAGCAACTTACATAAGAACAAATCTAAATTGGTTTATGTTTCCAGAGAGAAAAGTGTCCATTATGGCTGGAAAATGCACAACAGCAAGTGGTAGGCATAGCTATGGGAGTAGGAAGCTATGAGAACATGTCCACTTCCTGCACAAAGTAGAGAGTGAACAGGAAGTGGGGTAATACTGTAAACATTCAAATCCATCTCCTAGTAATATGCTTTCTCCAACAAGGCTCTACCTCCCAAAGTTCTGATGCCCAGTGACTTCTGGGGAAATAGCTAATTATATTTATGTGAACAATTTTCTAAGAATTTGGGCTATTTTACACAGAGAATTACTTGCCTGCCTCAATTTTGTGATTATGCATGGCAAGTTAGTTTGCATTTCAGGTCAAACCTGGAACAGCTACCCACTACACAGTCATTTCTCTTTTTTCTTTTGTTGTTTCATTCTTTCATTCACTTTTTCTTTCTTTCTACAACAATAGAGATCAATTAAACCCCCAAAAGACATGAATAAAAGTGTTACACTTATTTTAGGTATAAAAAAGTCAATGAAAAAGTCTGCCTAGTTTGTTATTTCATTCATATCTTGAGGAGATTTAAAAAATTTATGAAGACAATATAAAGGTCATTGCAAAGGTAAATTATTATTATCAATTAAGCTGTGATCCAATATACATATATTTACTGAAAACAAATTTAGGTGTTTTTTAGAAGTGTTTTTAGCATGTGTGTGTATGCACATGTGTTCATGTACATGTATTTATGATGTGTGTGTATGTGCAAACACCTTCAATGTTTTCATCAGTTGATTTACACCTTGCTTTTGAGATAAGTTCTAAACACCATTGGTTAGCTAGACTAGAGCCAAAAGTATCTGAAAGTCTCTGGCACCCATATCTACCTCTGGGGTAGCAGGCATCTATTGCCATGTCACACTTTTTATATGAATGCAGGGTATCCAATCTTGGGGCATCACACAGAAAATTTTTTCCCTGATGAACCAACTCCAGTGCCCTTGCAAATATATTTTTAGGTGATGCTAGCATTGGAGCTAATAGATTTTTGTGTAAAGCAGATTTCTTCCCATGACATGAACAGGTCTCATCCTTTCAGTTAATGTCTTAGAACAGTGTCTGACAATATTTGAAGGCAAGACATTTAATAAGGTCATTAAGTTTAAAAGTTCATTAGGGTGAACCATAAAACAATAAAAAAATACTAGTCTATTGATACTGTGGTGGTTTAAGTGAGAATGGCTACCATAGGCTATATATATTGAATACTCTGTTCCCAATTCATAGAATTGGTTGGGAGAGATTAGGAGGTGTGGCCTTGTTGGAGGAGGTGTGTCACTGGTGACTGGCTTTGAGGTTTCAAAAGACTATTGCCATTTCCAGTGTATATCTCTGCCTCATGTTTGTGGTTCAAAATGTGAGCTCTCATCTGTTCCTTTGCACTACCATCAAGGACTTAAACATTCCAAAACTAAGAGCCAAATTAAACTCTCTCTTTTATAAATGATGAGTTGCCTTGGGCATGGTGTTTTGTCAAAATAATAGTAAAGTAACTAATTCAGAGACCTAGGTGAGAAAGCAACCATGCTGTGACACAGAAAATAGTCATATGCATACTAAGACCAGATGGCATCTGTACTCCAAAGTTCACCTTGGCATTATTAATAGCAATCAAGGTGTAGAAACAGTTTAAATGTCTGTTGCAGAAGAAAATAGTAAAAATGTGATACATTTCATGTATATTTCTCACATATATGTATATATAGAAGTGTATATCATCACATAATAAAATATCATTCATTCTACAAAATGGGAATTATGAAATTATTTACACCATGAACAGAATTAGAATATTACTCTAAGTGTATGAAATACTGGGCACAGAAAAACATTTCATGATCTCACTTACGTTTTGAGTATAAAAAATGAATGATCTAAAACACTTGAGATACAGAGACTCATGGTGCACAAGGAATTGAGAATAAGAGATGAACAAGTGCTAAACCTTAAGCAATATATATATATATATATATATATATATATATATATATATATATATATAAAATATATACACACACACACACACACACACACACACACACACACACACACACACACATCCCTTTTAAGGTTCAAGGAACATGATGAAAGTGGTAGTAGAAAGAATGGAGGAACCAAAAAATAGAATGGTTGTGAAATTCTAGCTTCTGGGCAAGACACAGCTATTCTAAACAAGAGCTCACAGCAGCAGGAGATGCCTGCACTATGTGATTCAAAGCAATCAATATGAATGAAAAGGACACAAATGAAGTGGATACTTATGGACTCCATCCTTAATTGCAGAACTATGTATTACTGATATATTAAGAAAGAGGAAAATTGACTGCATTCAATCATGTACCCAATGGTGATGCCATCAGGTTCCTTTGGATAGCTCCAATGAAGCAGTTGTGCAGATGGTACTGGATAAAATAAATGTCTCACACAAGAAAACCAATAGTCATAAGTCTTAGAATGAAGATATAGGTACAAAATGTTTACTGTGTGACTCACTATGTCACACTACAGCTTCCATGATGAGATTTTTTTCCCTCTGTTTTTCTTTTCTTATGTTTTTCTCTTAAATTTTATCAGGAGTTCAGGGGTTGCAAGGGAAGAGAGCAGATACTCAGGAATGAGAAATGAATGGTATTGAGATGCATGATGTGAAAGACACAAAGAATAAATAAAAAGAAAGTTAAAAAAAGAGTGAGTATTCCAAAACATGCATACCTACAAATTACTTTGCAATTAAAATAAACTTTAAATGTACACACTATCAATCCCATGACATTGGAAATGCAAAATTTTATTGTCCATCTAAAATAATATTATACTTTAGTTCAGTTTCTATAGTACAGTTACTCATTTCACAAGAGTTTATAAATACAGATTATGATTTATGTGAAATTATAGCCAATTTTGTGCATGAGAGTGTTCACATGAGTGTGTGATTGTGTGAATATATGTATGTGTGTGCATATATGTGTGTCGGGGTCATAAATCAATGTTGAATATCTTTCTCAATTGTTCATTGGAGTTTTTAAGAGACGACCTATCACTGAACCTGGAACTCACATATTATGTTATACTGGCTGACCCACGGTTCAAGGGATCCTAGGTATCTGCCTGTGTCTGCATCCCAACATGGGGTTTACAGACCCATGCCATTACACAAAACTTTTAAATGAGAGCTAGAATGAAATCTGAAATGCTCATGCAAGCACTTTAACAATTGATTCATCTCTACGGCCCAATTATAGCGCAGTTTAAATGCAACTGGCTTCCTATATAAATTTTTTTTTTTTTTTTTGGTTTTTTGAGACAGGGTTTCTCTGTGTAGCTTTGCGCCTTTCCTGGGACTCACTTGGCAGCCCAGGCTGGCCTCAAACTCACAGAGATCCGCCTGGCTCTGCCTCCCAAGTGCTGGGATTAAAGGCATGCGCCACCACCGCCCGGCAAAATTTAAAATTAATAAAAATCCATCTCAAAAAGGATTTTTAGGTAAAATAACTTCTATAGAATATTAGTGTCCTCCATATATTGTATGGTGAGATTTCTAGCAAAAAGATATTTGAAACCTATCAGATTGTCCAATTAGTTACATTGAGGCTTCTTGGTATATAACACATCCTGTAAGGAAACTGAAATAAAATATTTAATCATTGCTTCAAACAGATCTGGATTGTTGCTATGCAATTGGCTGCTTTTCTCACTGTAGTATTAATAACTGTACTACCAAAGTTAACACTTGAAAATGTGAAAATTCAGTTAGCAGACTTGTTTTCAAAAAGATCCTGAGCAGCCCAGTCACTTCAGCTGTATTTCATCTTTACCACTTACATTATTACATTATTCCTCATCCCTAGTGGATTCAATTTGTTTCAAGGCTGAGAACTCTTCTTCATTAGCTATGAAAGCAAATAATTCAGGGTTACTTCATAGTTTTTTGTTTATTTTTTCTTAATTTATTTATGTATTTTACACCCTGGCTGCATTTTCCCCTACCTTCTCTCCTTCCCATTACTCCACCCCCAATCCACTCCTCCTCTGTTTTTGTTTAGAAAAGGGCAGGTCTCTCATGAGTATCAACAAAACATGACATATCACGCTGCACCTCTGCATAGATTAAGGCTGGGCAAGGTGACCCAGTATGAGGAGTAGGGTCCCAAAATCCAGTAAAAGAGTCAGAGGCAGCCCCTCTTCCCACTGTTAGGAGTCCCACAGGAGGACCAAGCTACACAACTTTAACATTTATGCGGAGGGCCTAGGTCAGTCCCATGCAGGCTCCCTGGTTGTCCATTCAATCTCTGTGAGCTCCTTTGAGCCCAGGTTAGTTGATTCTGTGAGTTTTCTTGTGATGTCCTGGACCCCTTTGGCTTCTACAATTCTTTCTACCCTCTTCTGCAGGATTCCCCAAGCTCTGCCTAATGTTTGGATGTACCTGATGTCTGCATCTGATCCCATCAGTTGCTGGATGAAGATTCTCTGATGATGATTGGGCTAAGCACCAATCTCAGCACATCAGGACACACTGTAGTTGAAGGTTATGTGCCTGGGTTGGTTTCCCACTCTCTCCACTTGAAGTTTTGACTGGTTACAGGAGATGGCTAATTCAGGCTACTGTCTACTATTGCTAGGAGTCTATTGCTGGGATCATTCTTGTAGATTCCTGGAGATTCTCTTTCACCAGGTTTTTACCTGCCCCCTAAAGTGTCCCCCCTTTCCAGTAGTCTCTTTCAGTACTCTTCCCCTCCAGTCTCCCCAACCTAGTCATTCAAGTTCCCATCCCTACCCAACCCTGTCTACTCACAAAATCTCTTCTATTGCCCCTTCCTAGGGACATCTGGGTGTCCCTCCCCATGAACCCTCCTTGTTACCTAGTCTCTCTGGGTCTGTGGATTGTAGTATAGTTATCTTTATCTTAAGCTAATATCCACTTGTGCATGAGTACATACCATGTTTGTCTTTCTCAGTATGGGTTAACTCACTCAGGATGGTCTTTTTCTAGTTCCATCCATTTGCCTACAAATTTCCTGGTGCCCTTGTTTTTAACAGCTGAGTAATGCTTCATTGTGTAAACGTACCACATATTCTTTATCCATTCCTCAGTTGAGGGACACCTAGGTTATTTACAGGTTCTGGCTATTACAGATAAAGCTATGAACATAGTTGAGCAAGTGTTCTTGTGGTATGGTTTAGCAGCCTTTAGATATATGCCCAGGAGTGGTGTAGCTGAGTCTTGAGGTAGATTGACTCCCAGTTTTCTGAGAAACAGCCATTCTGATTTCCAGAGTAGCCGTACAAGTTTGCACTCCCACTGGCAGTTGAGGAGTATTCCTCTTGCTCCAGATCCTCACCAGCATGAACTGTCATTTGTATTTTTGATCTTAGCCATTCTGACATGTGTAAGATAGAATCTCAGAGTTGTTTTGATTTGCATTTCCCTGATGGCTAAGGATGTTGAACATCTCCTCAAGTGTTTCTTGGCCATTTGAGATCATAATGTTGAGAATTTTCTATTTACATCTGTACCCCATTTTTAATTGGGTTATTTGATTTGTTGATGTCTAGTTTCTTGAGTACCTTATACATTTTGAAAATCAACTCTCTGTTGGATATAGGGTTGGTGAAGATCTTTCCCCATTCTGAAGGCTGCTGTTTTGTCCTGTTGAGGGTGTCCTTTACCTGACAGAAACTTTTCAGTTTTATGAGGTTCCATTTATTAAGTATTGATCTTAGTGTCTGTGCTATTGATGTTCTGTTCAGGAAGTTGTCTCCTGTGCCAATGAGCTCAAGGCTATTCCTCACATTCTCTTCTATCAGGTCCAGTGTATCTGGTTTTATGTTGAGGTATTTGATTCACTTGGAGTTGAGTTTTATGTAGCATTATATATATGGATCTATTTGCATTCTTCTACATGCCAACATCCAGTTAGACCAGCACCATTTGTTGTAGATGCTGTCTTTTTCCACTATATAATTTTGGATTCTTTTTCAAAAATCAGGTGTTCATAGTTGTTTGGATTTATATCTGGATTTTGATTTGATTCCAGTGTTCCACCTAAATTTGTATACAAATATCATGTGGTTTTTATTACTTTAACTCTATAGTAGAGTTTGAAATCAGGGATGGTGATACCTCCAAAAGTTCTTTTATTGTGCAGGATTGCTTTAGCTATCCTATTTTTTTTCATATGAAGTTGAGTGTTGTTCTTTCAAAGTCTGTAAATAATTGGGTTGGGATTTTAAAGGGGACTGTAGATTGTTTGTGGTGAGATGGCCATTTTTACTATGTTAATCCTACCTATCCATGAGCATGGGAGATCTTTCCATCTTCTGATAACTTTTTTAGTTTCTTTATTCAAAGACTTGACATTCTTGCCATATAGGTCTTACACTTGCTTGGTTCAAGTTACGTCAAGTTATTTTGTAATATTCATACCTATTGTGAAGGGTGTTTCCCTGATTTCTTTCTCAGCCCATTTATCATTTGTATATAGGGAGCTATTGATTTTTTTCTAGTTGATCTTGTATCCAGCCACTTCACTAAAGGTGTTTATCAGTTGTAGGAATTCCTTGGAAGAATTTTTGTGGTCACTTACTTATACTAGCAAATCATCTGCAAATAATAATATTTTGACTTCTTCCTTTCCAGTTGGTATCCCCTTGAATTCTTTTAGTTGTCTTATTGCTCTAGCTAGAGTTTTGAGTACTATATTGAATGGATATGGAGAGAGTGGGCAGCTTTGTCTTGTTCATGATTTCAGTGGAATTTCTTTCCATTTAATTTGGTGTTGGCAATCAGCTTGCTGTATATTGATTTTATTATGTTTAGGTATGTCCCTCATATCCCTGATCACTCCAAGATTTTTACCATAAAGGGGTGTTAGATTTTGTCAAAGGATTTTTCAACATCTAATGAGATGATTATGTAGTTTTTTTCTTTCAGTTTGCTTATATAGTAGATTACATTGACAGATTTTCATAGGTTGAACCATCATTACATGTCTGAAATGAAGCCTACTTGGTCATGGTGGATGATATTTTTGATGTGTTCTTGGATTTGATTTGCCAGTATTTTATTGAGTATTTTTGCATCAATGTTCACGAGTGAAATTGGTCTTTAATTTTCTTTCTTTGTTGAGTCTTTGTGTAGTTTTGGTATCAGGGTATAGCTGAAATTTTCCTGTGTCCCACCCAGTCAGCAGTTGCTCAGACCCAAGTAAACA
Source organism: Peromyscus californicus insignis (assembly GCF_007827085.1). Classification (NCBI taxonomy): domain Eukaryota; kingdom Metazoa; phylum Chordata; class Mammalia; order Rodentia; family Cricetidae; genus Peromyscus; species Peromyscus californicus. The sequence goes on along the minus strand of NW_026294391.1, from coordinate 69,152,669 downwards.
CACAGAGGATTATATTAATTAAAACTGCTCAGCCATTAGCTCAGGCTTACTACTGACTAGCTCTAACATTTAAACTCAGCCCATTTCTGTTAATCTATATGTTGCCACATTTTCCATGGCATTACCTGTGTACCATTGCATGCTGTTCCCTAGAAGGCGGGCTGGTGCCTCCTGGCTCAGCCTTCCTCTTCCCAGAATTCTCCTTCTCTGCTTATCCCACCTATACTTCCTGCCTGGCTACTGGCCAATCAGCATTTTATTAAACCAGTATACAAAAGCATTATCCCACAGCAGTTCCCCTTTTCTATTTAATTAAAAAGGAAAATTTTAACTTTAACATAGTAAAATTATATATAACAAAACAACTATCAAGCAAGAATTACAGTTACAATATCTCTTCTATATTTGACAAATTCAAAGAAAATATTCTATAATTTATCCTATATTTGTGAGTCTGAGGTTTCATATCTAACTTATCTTTTATCATAACTAAGGAAAATTATAACTATCTAGCTTTCAACTACATCAAAGACCTCTGAAGTATTACCCAAGTAAACAGAAAGAACATTGTAAATAACTTTCAAAAATCTGGAAATGACAGAGACAGCTGCCTGCCTGGACAGTCATCCAAAGTTCCTCTGCAATGTTGGGGCATCCATCTTCAGCTTAGTCTCTCAGTCACTTTTTCCTGTGTCCTCTAGAATGTCTGGCAGTCTCCTCTCTGAAGCAGGAACCTAAAGGACCATCTTGCCTTGCAAAGTTCAGTGGTCTCCTTCCTATGGGTCCTACATGTCCAGTCAATACAACATTTTGTCAAAAAGTCCAGGCAAGAACAGTTTCTTTCCCAAATGGCTATTTTTGCCAAGAAGGAGATAAACTCCATATGGAGTGTCTTTGACACCCTTCTTTCTCTTTGAAGTAAATCCTTGCTGCCAAGAGCAGACGTGTTTCACTGTCCAGAAAGTCTGTCTTTAAAACATTTTAAATGCCATATTCTGTAGGTCTTTGAAGTGTTGAAGATTACCTACTTAATTGAAATATATCTATGTATACCTAGAAAACTTAACTAACATGACTACAAAGTTTGATTATCATAGATGATTTACCATTAATCTGTATTTCTTAATTATCCTTTACAGTTTAAATGAACTGCACAAACATAATACCTTAAACAAGAGTAGAAATATACATACAGCATAACATAATTAACTTTAAATTTGTATCAATAAACTAATGTCCATAGCAATGTAAAACATTTTTCAACAAGTTGTTGCTCTTTAAAAGTAAATTCAATAATCTACCCTTTTATCCTATCATATCTATTTCCCATATTTCTATATCATATCCCCCTTTTCTGGTTAACACCATAAAGCTGTGTTACTTTGCCTGTGTAAAACACCTGATTGATCTACTAAAGAACTGAATGGCCAATAGCTGGGCTAGAGAATGGGTAGGTGGGACGGGGAAGCAGAATAAATAGGAGATAAAAGAAGAGATAAAGGGAAGGAGAGAGAAAAGGGGAAGAGAGGAGGATGCCAGGGCCCAGTCACACAGTCACACAGCCAGCCACAGACCAAGAAGTAAAGAAAGGTATATAGAACAGAGAAAGGTAAAAGTCCAGAGGCAAAATGTAGAAGAGAAACGGGTTAATTTAGGTTCAAAAAAGCTCACTAGAAATAAGCCAAGTTAAGGCTGGGCATTTATAAGTAATAATAAGTCTCTGTGTATTTATTTGGGAGCTTGGTGGCAGACCCCAAAGAGCAAAGAGAAAAAAAAACTACATGTCTTTCTTTAGGTTGGGATATTTTTCTTCTATTATTTTATTAAATATATTCTCTGGGTTTTTACACTGGATTTCTTCTCCTTCTTCTATTCCTATTGTTCTCATCTTTGGTATTTTCATAGTGTCCCTGATTTCCTTGATGTTTTGTGTTAGGAATTTTGCATATTTAATGTTTTCTTTGACTGATGAATCTATTTCCCCTATTGTTTCTTCAGTGCCTGAGATTCTTCCATCTCTTGTATTCTGTTGGTGATGATTACATCTGTAGTTCCTGCTCACTTACCCAAATTTTCCATTTCCAGGATTCCTTCTGTTAGTGTTTATTTTATGCTTATATTTCCCTTAGGTCTTGAACAGTTTCCCTTACCTGTTTATTTTTTTCCTTGGAGTTTTTGGCATTCCTTTATGGATTTATTGATTTCTTCCATTTTTTGTTTGTCTTTTTCTCAATTTCTTTAAGGGACTTTTTTTATTTCTTATTTAAGGACATCTATCATCTTCATAAATTCATTGTAAGGTTATTTTCTTGTGATTCTGCTGTGCTGAATTTTTCAGGTCTTGCTGTTTTAGACTAGCTGGACTCTGGTGATGCCATATTGTCCTTTCTATTACTGATTGTGTTCTTACACTGGCATTTAGGCATCTGGATGTGGGATGATTATAGGTCTCGGTGTTGATTCCTACATTTGTCTTTGTTGGATGGGTGTTTTCTTCCTTAGTTTATCTTTCCTCTCTGATCTTCTGGCCTAAATGACCCAGGTTCTGGTGACTAGTGAGTCATCAGGTCCAGTAGGATGTCCCCTCTGGGATTCAGAGGTGGGGCAGGGGCTGGGGTTCCTAGATCTGTCCTGGTGTCTGGTAAAGCCAAAATATTCTATGTAAGTTGTAGACCAGGATATGGAGCCCATTGAAGAAGGTATACTCTGGAGTCCCTAGGTTTGGCCTGACGTCTGGTAAAGCAGAAGTCTTCTTCCAAAGTTTTAAGCCAGGATATTGAGGATGGAGGGAGGGTTGCAGTCTGGAGTTGTTGGGCAGGCTTAAAGGGGTTTAGTGGGTGGTAGGTGTTATCTTGTCTGGGGTCCCTAGGTCCAGCCTGGCTTCCCATAGGACTGCATGGACTGAGGGGCCTAGTGTGGAGCTCAGGGGAGGGAGAACAGTCTGAGGTTGTTGGGTGGGTTTAATGAATTGTTAGGAGACTGTGGGCAGTTTATTACCTGGGATTCCCAGGCCCAGCCTGCTCTCCAGTAAAACTGCTGTGGCTGGAGTTCTTAGATACAGCCTGTGCTCCAGTAAAGCTGAAGTGTGCTTCTGAAGTTTTAGGCCAGGATATGGAGTCTGGGGAAGGGGGTGCTATCTGCATTTGTTTGGTGGGTTTTAAGGGGTATTAACTGGTGGTGGGCAGTATCTACCCTGGGGTCCTTAGTACCACTCTGGCTTCCAGTAAATCTGTTGTGGCTGTGAGCCCTAGTATGAAGCCCAGGGGAGGTGATTCAGTCTGGGATTGTTGGGCAGGCTTTAAGGAGTGTTAGCCACTTGATACTTCTAAAATGAAAGCTTGAATTACCTTGAGTTAATAAAATATTAAGATTATTGAAAGTCAGTTAAATAAGGTGCAATAATTTGAATGTGCCCTGCAAGATTTTAGTACTAATATTTTGTTCTCCATAGCATGTCCACATGAATTTAGATGTTGGACCATCCTTTTCATGGATGTTTGCTAGAAATTATGACCACCTCATATACTCGTACTTGATACCTTCTGCTCACTGTTATTTCTTTCCCTTATTCCATCAGGTTGTAATACAGCTAAGGCAACCCTTTTAGCAGAAGCCAAAGATATGAGGCCACTGATCTTGAACTTTCATATACCCAAACAATGATCTAGATAAACATCTTTTCTACAAAATAATGCAATCATAAGTAGCTTATTAAAGCAAAAGGTATTGGACTACATCATAAGTCATTATAAAGAATGAGTATTTCTTAAATATTGTGGTTCTTTAATTCTTCAAAGAATAATTAGATTATTTTAATGTCTTAGCTATTGTGGATAATCTTTCACTGAACACAACATTCAGCTGTCTCTACATTTGTTAATATATATTAAAAATTATATATTATATATTATAATTTATATACACATATAATTTATATATAATTTTTTATTTTTGAAAATATTTTTTTCATACAATATATTCTGATTACAATCTCCCCTCCTAGTTCCTCCCCATGTTCCTTCCCATCCAGATCCACACTCTTTCTGTCTCTCATTAGAAAACCAACAGGTATCTAATATATAGTAATAAAAATAAAATAAAACAAATTATAATAAAACAAAACACAAACAAACTGGAGTAGAACAAAACAGAAGAAAATAAGCCAAAGGAAAAGCATGAGAACCACATATAAACAGAGATACACATGTTCACCCACACAGAAACCTCATAAAAGCACAAAACCAGAAACCTTTACACACACACACACACACACACACACACACACACACACACACACGTATGATATATATATATATATATATATATAAAACCTATGAAGTTACACAGCACAATATTATGAGATAAAAAACCTCCAAAGATGTCATTGAGTTTGTTTCTGTTGACCATCTATTGCTGAGCATGGGGCCTACACCTAAGAGTGGTTTGTTTCCCCAGGGAGAATTCCTTGGAGAAAACTAATTTTCCATTTCCAAGCAGTTATCAAATGGAGTTATCCTCCTGGGTTAGGAATGTGGCCTGTGTCTACTTCTCCTCTCAGGCCTAGGACCAGATCTGGCGCAGGTCCATGTGCAGATCCCAGTAAAGCAGACACTATATGTGCTGCCATAGTCTCTGTGGTTTCATGTCTTCATCATCTTGTGAAATTGTGTCTAGAAGGTCCTGTTTCCTTGGTGTTCTCCATCTATTCTGGCTTTTACACTCTTTTTTCCCCTCCTCTTCCAAGAGTTCCCTGAGGTCTGAGGGGAGAGATTTGTTGGAGACACCCTGTTTAGGCCTGAGTGTTCCAAGGTCTCTCACTCTCTCTGCATAACACCTAGCTGTGGGTCTCTGTATTTGTTTCCATCTGCTACAGGAGGAAGCTTCTCTGATGATGGCTGAGCAAGGAACTGATCATTCAGTGAAAATGGAATCTGTCTGGAGCCTCTTTTTCTCTACCTTCACTAGTATTTTTTAGCCTTTATATATTTTTTATTATAGCTATTCTGAGATGAGAGGTTATTTTTTTGAGGTGCAAATTTTTACTTCCTTGACAACTCTAAGCCCAGAGTACAGTTTAATTAGCATCTGATAGAAGTGATTTACTGATGAATCTGGTATCTCCTTGAAACAGTGATTTTACTTATTTTAGAAGTGTATCTAGAAGATTGATAAATCATATCATAGTTTTATTTTTGGCCCTTTGAGAAATTTGCATCTTATGTCCATAATGGTTGATTAATTTACACTATTATCAGTAGATGATCCTTTTCAACATTTCTGAACAAGTCTTGGTGTTCTAATTTACAACATGGATGGTAATGGATGTTTTAATTAATTTGGTTTTTGCACATTTTGCAATTTATAAGTATAATAAATAATCACAGTGTACAATGCATTTATACAAACATTATTTATCAAATAAGGTTTTTATTTCTATGATAGACATTATAACAAATATAACATTAAACTTCATGATTTTGATTTGCATGTCTGGGGATACTGACGGCAGATGGCTGCCTATTGGCTACTTTCATGTTTTCTTCACAATGTCTATTTAAGTACATTTGCCTTGAATTTATTCATGTTTTTAAATTTTCTATTGATTTGTTTGGGTTACTCATGAATTTTTGAATATTAATTTCTTATTTGATATATGTTGGGAAATGATTTTTCTCATTAGTAGGCTTCTATTTCTACTTTTGTTGATCATTTCTTATGCTGTGTAGAAAGAGCTTAATTTAATGTTGCTCCAACTGTGATATTTTGCTTTTGTTATTTGAGCTTATTCAAAAAATTATCATATTCAAAACTTCTAAGACTAATATCAATGAACATTTAATCTCCTACATTTTGGTCTAAGAGTTTTAGCATTTGAAACCCTATGCTTAGCACAGCAGTGCATTTTTGGGGAATATTTGTTTATTTTATAAGACAAAGGTTAGATCTCATTCTTTTGCATATTTATGTCTAATTGCCCAGTACCATTTATTTAAAAAGTATTTCCTTGTTCCTATGTATACATTTTTCATAGTACCAAAAGAGTTTACTTTATTACATATGTAATGAGTTTCTTTAAAGACTTTTGATTATGTTCCATTGACTTAGGTATCCATTTTTTTGCCATTAGTAAATAATTTTTATTTCCATGGAAATTAAAATGTGTCATATATGTGCTTAGTTATGTTTATACACTAAATAGAATGTTATTTTATCACAGAAATAAGGAAATCCTGGCATTTGAAAGAATATGGATGAACTGAAGGACACTGTATAAATGATAGAAGCCAGAAACGGAAAGACAAATATTGTGTGATCTCACTTGTAGATAGAATATGAATAAGATCAACTTGATGAAATAGAGTAAGCAAGTATAGTGGCTTAAGTGTCCCCTATATGTTCATGTGTTTGAACACTTGGTCCCAGTTGATGACACTATTAGGGAAGGTAATGGATTTCTTAGAAGGTAGATCCTTGTCACACGATATTCATCACTGTGGGACAGCTTGAGAGTTTATAACCTCCCCCTGCTTCATTTTCTTTCTCTCTGCTTCCTGTGTACAGATAAAATGTAATCAGATAGATCCTGGCTCCTGCCACCATGTCATGCCTTCCTCACCATGATAGGCTTTATCCTTCTGGAACCATATGCCAAAAGGCACTCTTTCTTCCTGAAGTTGCTTTTTGCCACATCATTTTATCACATAAACAAAGAAGTAACTAATACAGCTTGTGTTATTAAGACCTTGTAATATGAGAAAATTAAAGGATACAAACTTTGTATAAGATGAACAAGTTCTAGGGTTCTATTATTCAAATGGATGGCAATGGATATTTAATTAATTTGATTTTGATACTCATTTCATAATTCATCCTTATGTCAAATAATAAAATTGCACAATGAATTTACACAATCTTTATAAAAAAATGTTGCGGGCTTAAAATTTCTTTTACATTTACAACATGAATTTGCACTCATTTTTCAATATTATCATGTGGAACAAAATTTTTCCTTGAAGTATATACAAGAGTTAATTAATTTTAATATTGTGTCATCTTTGGTTCAAAAACTATATCATGTGGAATTTGCAAAACAGTTACTTTTATAATACGTCACACAAGGTACACATAAAATTAATTTTATATTTTATTTACTTGTCTTTTTTAATACTTTGAGAATTCCACACACGAAAACAATGAAATATATGTTTTGTGACTATAAAATTTAAGAACTATTGCCGCATTGGAGCTTGTTATTAGAGTAACCAAATAATTTCATGAACAGCTTTTAAAGTATATTTCTCTTTTAAATTAAATTGATTTTTTTCTTTGCGTGTGTGCGTGCATGCGTGTGTGTGTGTGTGTGTGTGTGTGTGTGTGTGTGTGTGTGTGTGTGTGTGCAGGTGCTGCTGAGGCCAGAAGCATTGGATACCACTGAAGTTGGCCTTACAGGCAGTTATAAGCTGCTTTACATGGGCACTGGAACCCAAATTAAGGCCCGCCACAAAAATAATACAGTTTCCTAATCACTGAACCATCTCTTCAGCTCCTAATACATTATCTTTAAAAGCAGCTATGTATTAATAATCTTCTGTAGTGGGTAGCCATTCCAGCTCTGATCTGGAAGTTCCAACCCCCACTGAGGCTTCGATAACGCTTACAAGGCGGGGCCAAGGGAGGGCCCTGAAGACCCGAGATCCAGATGCGCTGCCCTCTCTTGTTTCCTGGACCCTGGACGCTGGAGGGAGACCGAGCAGCGTTCTCCAGAGAACACCGCCGGACTGTGCTGCGTCTTTCCCAGACCCTGTTACCTATCCCTTCATTTGTTAAGCTACGCCACTAAATAAATTTCCTTTTTAACTACGTGGAGTGGCCTTAATAATTTCACCAATAATTTTCTTTGATAATTTAAACATATTTGGCATACGACTACTGTATTACATCATTTTAATACAAGTTTATACTAGAAAAATATATTACTAATGCACTCTGTGGTGACAAAGAATACCAATTCTAAGACTGTATATTATTGCTAGATTGCTGGAGCAATAGCACTATATGCAATAAACTGTTATATGGTGGGATGAATTGATCATATTCTCATAAGTCATTAAAAATTTGTTCTACTGTGGTCTATTAAAGCAAGATCTGAACCAGTGCAAAGTAACCACCCACATAAATCTTACTACTTTCACAGTCAACACATCTTGCTGTGGTGCTGTGATTTTAATGCTTGTTCAGCTCAAAGATTATATAGGAAATCTAATCACCAAAATGACAATGGTATAATGTTGACCCTTGATTCATTAACAGGGTTAGTGTCCTTCTACAAGAGAGCAGAGAGAGACTCCCCTACACTCCTTCTGCCATGTGATGACACAAGAGAGTAAGATGTCAGCCTACACCTACCTGAGGCTAATGTGATCATGAAAAGTCTATCCTTATCCTGTAAGAAATAACTTTACATTGTTCATTAAACATTGGGGTTATAGTAATTTGCTATAGTTACCTAATAGACTAAGACAGGTTCTCAAAAATGCCTTCTGAAACACATTGCTCCTATGTTCAAGCTTAAAAAGTGGGCTGACATATTAGTTTCCGATGTAATGTGACCTATTTTTTCAAATGAACTGATTTCTCTTAAGTGATATAAAAATGCCAATGAAAAATATTAGAGCATGAGAGTTTAGAACACACATACATAGACACGCACGTATTTGAATTCAAATTACATAAAAGATATTTATTCTCTTTAGAATGGCAATCATGTTGATAATGCTAGCCACTATCTTTTCAATCAGTTCCATTTGTTAACCTTATCAGGTTATATTGATGTAACCTTATTAGGTTATATTACATTATTACATTATATGGAGTAGTTCATGCTTAATACATACTTAACTGATAAATACTTGAAAAGCAACCAAATAAAAGCCTTGAGATACTGAGTAAAACATTAATATACTAATTATCTTCACTTGACAATTTCTACAATTAAAATATGCAAATATGACCTTGTACTGTTTTTGAATATTAATATCCTATTGCACATAATTAAAATATTGCTTTTTCCTCTCCAGAGTCTTTTACCTCTCTGTAGACCACCTTTTTCTATCGAAACTTTTAAAAAGCTTAATCTTTTCTAAAGCAGTTGCTTCCTGAAATTTGCTATCAACACAGCTAAGCATACTGTGTTAGGCTACTTCCCTTGATGGTAGGCCATTTTCTCAATAAAAATGTAAGACTAAATTAAAGAGATATCAATAGTAAGATTATAAATTTAACAAGGAAAATGATCTGGTTATAAAATTTTCCCTGTAAATGATGCATCACCACACAAAGCCCATTCATCTACATTAGACTTTTTAATTTACTTAAGGATATAGCTTGACTGATGTTTGTTTTAGCTTTCAATAGTACTCTAAAATATAAGTTGAAATGTAAAAGTTCATGCAGTGTTAAACCAAATAGAATAAATTGGATATTTAGACTTTTTCATCCTCTTTTTGTGTGTATATTTTCTCAGAAAATGCCTTGGTAAAATGTATTTCTTAAGTGTCATAAAACTTGATAATAGCTTAGGATTGTTTTTTCTCTGCCAGGTCAGAAATTTTAAAACATCTTATCATCTTAATTATCAACCCACATTATCCAGTAGCAATCATTTTATTCTGAGAAGCTGATTTCTAGAGGTTCACATGTTCTTCATAGCTAAAAGGTAACATGGAAATTACCTGCATGTAATAGATAATAATGTAAGTAATAACATTTTCTGAATAGGAATGAAGATGGATATTGCAATTATTGAATGTAGAACATGAATAATATTGGAGGCACTTGTTCAAACATATTTGTATTCTCAGAATAAAATTATTAAGTGAACTATAAGTACATTATAATAAATCAAATCTTTTTGTATGTGATTAGTAATTTTGATATTTTTCAAGTATTCATTATTTCATGACAATAAAATTATCATTAATATACATGAGGAAATAATATAGTCATAACTATATAAATACAACCTTTTAAAAATTTTTATTTTTTTTTATGTCTATGTGTTTTTGTGTGTCTGCCTGAGTAAATTTGCACCATATGCATGCAGTGGCCCTCAGAGTCCAGAACACAGTGTTTCATGCCCTGGAACTGAAGTTCTTTGACACAACTATATGTACTCTTAAGTATTAAGCCACATCTCCTACCCAGAAGGTAACTGTTTGTAATTAAAAGTTAGACTAAATAAAGCATATACATAATATATGAAAATAATTCTTTCTTTACAAAATTGGAGTATTTGTACAATGTTTTATAGGTATTTTACTATACAAAATTGTTAATCCATACATATGAATGGATAAAAAGGTATAGGAAATTGAAATCTGCTTTAGGGGCCCCCTGGCAGTAGGATCAGGATACATCCCTGGTGCATGAGCTGGCTTTTGGAGCCCACTACCTATGATGCAGTCTTGAGGCAGGGGAAGGGGCTTGAACCTGCCTCTACTGAACGTACCAGGCTCTGTTAAATCCCCATGGGAGGCCTTACCTTCTTGTAGGAGGGAATGGGGATTGGGTTGAGGGGGGAAGGCTGGAAGGGCAGGAGGAGGGAAGAGTGGGATCTGCGACTGGTATGTAAAATGAACAAAAAAATTCTTAAAAAATGAATTATTTAATTCAATACTGAGATATATAATTTTCTGTTTCAGGCATTTGAACAAGTATGTGCATAGGCATACCTTAAAGTGCAATATTATTTGAAGACAGATGATATAAATAAAATATCACAATAAATAAAGAAATATGAATCATTTGGTTTTCTAGTTCTGATTTAAGTTTTGTTTCTTGTATGCTATAGTTCATTGGTTCTCACTTTTCCTAATGCTACAACCCTTTAATATAATTCCTCATGGTGTGGTGACCCCCAACCATAAAATTATTTTCATTGCTACTTCATAAGTGTAATTTTACTACTGTTATGAATCATAATGTAAATATTTTTGGAAATAGAAGTTTGTCATAGGGGTTGCTACCCACAGATTGAAAACCACTTCTGTAATTAGTTAGATGTACAATATCTACATCTATATAAATTAAAAAGTAGTATTTAGTAATAATTATCTGAACTGTTAGGGGTAAAGATATCAATAATCACAGGATTACTATACATTTTATGCATATATGTATGTGTTCATGCTTGAAGCAAGATCTTACCTGGAGTGTGTTTAAAACAAATTATACAGCTCACATTAGATATGAATTCATGGTAACACTCCTACTTGGTTTCCCAAATTCTGAAACTACATTTGTCAGTTCCTACACTGACTTCACAAGCTGTAAATTTGTAAAAACCACATTGTTTTCAAAGCATAATACAGCAAAGTGCAATGAAATGATGTATGACTAAAAATGATCTGTAATCTTTGAGTTTTCAGGTAATATCTCAATAGTGAATTGTAAATATTACATTGTGAAGCAGGCAATAAAAGCCACTTTATGTAATTATAATCCATGAAAACTGTTATTTATTGCAACCTCAAATAGAAACACATATATTAATTATTTAGTTAATTAATAAATTAATATGACCTGATGAGCCTGTTTAGTGTTGCATGTATGCTTATGAATCAAGGGCTGCCACATGATATTGTATAACTACTTCAGGGGCTTATTCTTGAAGAAAAAGAAGGATTCTCCTTCTCTCAGTAGTCCATAGATGCCTGTAGATTTTGTCTAAGGGTTGGGCACTGTGAATTTTCCACATTTAACATTAGCATGTTCATTGTTGTTGTTAGGTTTCATGGATGTAGATTCCTTTTCATTACTTTGAATAACAACTTTCCTGATCTTACAATTCTAGATTTTACATGCTTTACATACAAAATTTATATAGTAGATTTACATTGTTATTACAGTCTTTCTACTACTTCTGTGATATCCCCTGTGCCTAAGGTACAGGATTTTATTGTAGATGTATATGTTAGGGCTGGGACCCACACGTTTTTTCCACTGTATTTTGACCATCTGTGCCTTACTGTGAAGGTCTCTGTCTGTTGCAAAGAGAAGCTTCTTGATCAGGGTTAAAAGCTACACTGACCTGAGGGTATAAGGAGAAACATTCATAGGCTGAAGAGATTACTCATTGGTTGATAGCACTATTACTATTCCAGCAGACTTAGGTTCCATTCCCAGCACTCACTTCATGAAGCTCATAACTGTCTACAACTACAGCTCTAGAAAATCCAGTGTGTTTGTTTTCTATGAACACCTGCACTCATGTGCATATACCAACATTAAAACATACATACATAACATATAATTAAAAATAATTCTTTAAAAAAATCTGAAAAAATGATAAATATTTAGAATGTTGTTCACAATAATGCTTGTCTAATAAAGTATCAGTACAAATCTATTCACTAAGTCACTAAGACACATGACCTCACTAGCCCTGGGTAGAATAACCACAGAGGATTGATTCTCTATTTTTTGCTGTCAATATCATTCTAGAATGGAGTTATAGGATAGCTCCACTCTGTAAGATATAGGGACAGAGGGTATCTATGACTTGATTTGGTGTGCACTATATCTAAACTCATTATTCACAAAAGAAGCCAGAAAAAGAGTATAGTATGGAGCAATGATGTTGTGGGATAAAATGGAGCAATGATATTTGTACACTCTGTAAAGATATATGTCTGTGGTTGGTGTAATAGAGAGCTGAATGACAATAGCTAAACAGGAGGTTTAGGTGGAACTTATGGACAGAGAGAGAACTCTGGGAAGAAGAAAGGTGAAATCACCAACCAGACTCAGAGGAAGCAAGGTGGGCAGTATGGAGATGAGGTAATATCACATGGAAGAGCATAGATTAATACAAATGGGTTAATTTAAGTTGTAAGAGCTAGTTGGGGATAAGCCTAAGCTAAGGCAAAGCATTCATAAATAATGATAAGTCTCCCCGTGATTATTTGGGGGACGGTGATCCAAAGATAGTCTGACAAGAAAGCTTGTTACATTTGGCAGCCAATGTGGGGCATGTACACCGAGCCCACTGCTCATGGCATACAGAGGCATGGCTCATTTAAAAGGCACTGTGATTCATTTAAGAGGCCCTGCAGTTCATTTAAGAGGCCCTGCTATGAGTAGCCAATGTACTACTCTGCAGCAGGAGACTAGATAGAAATGCTTGCTGTAGCATGGACATAGCAGCCTCCCAGAGATGGGATGGTTAGGTGTAGCTGGGATGGTTAAGTGGATCCAAAAGGGGTAGAAATAGGCACAAGTGTCATAAAGCAAAACCATATGGTGGAGGGTCTAGTTGACACCTAACAGTTTAAGATTTGTCTCACATAGTCAGAGAACACTGCAGGCTTTTAGTAAAGCCAGGTCCAGACACAGAGATCTTCTAAAAGGGTACAATATGTTTAGAGAGGTACTTAGGTGCTGAAGAAAGAAAAAATATAGGCAAAGACAGTCATAAAAACAAATAGTTTAAGAATAATAAAGTCTTTAAAGAAAGAATGATGTAATATAAAAAAATTAAGCCACATAAGGATGAAAAATACTATAACACAGCGAGTTTGGGCTATTTATGGTGCTTTGTTAATTGTGAATTTTTAACGCTAATGAACAGAGAATGGCAGCTTCTCAGATATATTGTATTATGAAAGGGACTGCTAAATTAAATGATCCTATATACTTCAGAGATGTCTTGGCTTAAGAAAATGTGTTGCATTGGGGGAGAGGTTGTTCTTTTGTTTCCACAGAAAATGAAAAGCTATGAATTCCTTCAAAAGTAATTGAGAAGCTGGTCAGTGGTGGTATACACCTTTAATTCCAGAACTCAGTAGACAGAGCCAGGCGGATCTCTGTGAGCTTGAGGCCAACCTGGTATACAAAGTGAGATCCAAAACAGGCACCAAAACTACACAGAGAAACCCTGTCTTGAAAACAAAACAAAACAAAACAACAAAAAAGGTAATTGAGATCAGATTTGACTGGGGGAGACCTCTTGAGGATCTTGGCTACAGACATGAGGGAAAATGCCAAGAAAGACTACAGGACAGGTAACATATATGCTGATCCCTTGACATGGGAACAGCTCTGAGACTGGATGAGACATGATAAATCTTGTTGGCTATGGAGTACTCATAACTTATTATATGCCACCCTTTCATATGGCGTGGATAGAGGTTTGCTTACACAGTCCAAACAAACTAATAAAGTTAACAGATGCATTTTACCTGCTCAAACATAAAACACTATTCCTTCCATACTTGTGTTAATGTAGATATACATGTTACCTTTAAAAGTTTGTGTGTTTTCAATAAAAAGGACCAGACACCAATGAAGACAAGTAGCCCAGATGATCCAGCTTCTCAGAATGTCTCAGTTGCAGTTTCCTCAAAATTCGACATCCAGAAAATCTTCAAAGCTTCTAGTTGAAATGGTCCAGCCTCACAGACTACTCCAGCCAGGACTTCAGACAAACTCTATACTTTCCCATTACATAGAGACTATAATAATAATAATAATAATAATAATAATAATAATAATAATAATAATAAATAATTCAGCTAGCTCTCCCAGGATTTATTTTATCTCATTTTTTCAGGGTCCCCTAAACATGCCATCACCCCCAGACAACAGGAAGCAATCTAGAGAACATGATGCCCACATTCTCAAGAAGTGGGATGGATGGGTTTTTTTTTGGTTGTTTGGTGGGTTATGAATGTTTGTCATTTAGGGGAGTTGACTGTAAGTTGTTACTGGCTATGGTCAGGAAGAAAGCTGAACAAGGGAGATTAGATTCAGGGATTTCTTCTGAAGGGAAAAAGGGGGAATATGTTATAGAAATGATGGGATAAAAGGGTGGATTGCTTAATCTACTTTTGAAATAAAAAACAACTACTAGTCTCAAATACTTTACATTGGTATAAATTTTTGTATATTGATACAAATTTAAGATTATTTTGTTATACTGTACATATGTTTCTACTCTTGTTTAAGGCATTGTACCTATGGACCTCATTTAACAATGTAATGTAAATTTCTAGTTCTTTAAAGCTATTTAGGATAATAGAAAAAAACAGGTTAGTAGTCATCTATAATGATCAAACTTATAGTCAGGTTCAGTATGTTTTCACAGTCAAACAGAGATACATTTTAAATAGATAGATGGTCTTCAAACACTTCAAAGACCTACATAATATGGCATTTAAAATGTTTTAATAATAAAAGTCTTTTCATGACAGTGAGACATGCCTGCTCCTGGTAGCACCAATTTATTTCAAAAAAGGATGATGGGCATCAAAGAATCTCCATATGGAGTTTCCTTTAATGGGCAAAGATAGCCATTTGGGCAAGATTCTGCCCTTGTCTCACCTGCTGACATTATGCTGCCCAGATTGGATGAACAGTACATAAAAGAAGGTGACTGCCAAACTTTCCCAAGACAAGCTGGAGAGTCCTTCAAAATTTCCTGCTTCACAGTCTGTCAGATATCCTAGCCTTTTAGGCTGAAGATGGATGCCCCAATGTTGCAGAGGAACCTTGGGGTGACTGTGCAGGCAGTCAGATGTCTCTGTTGTTTCTATAGTTTTGGAAGTTTTTGGTCTTCAATTCCTGTTCACTAAAGTAATATTTTATCATTCTTGGGTCTCTGATGGGAATTGAAGACTAGATAATATACAGTTTTCCTTGCTACCAAATTCAGAAAAAAACTTAGATGAGAGATATAAAGTTTATAAGGTTGAAAAACATAAAATTTAAGTTGTTTATCTAAGAAGGTGTTTTTAGGTCTAAAACAATATTTTTAGGATGGTAATACAAGTTATGACAAAAAAATGTTTGAGGTATAAAATATTGGACTCACTAAGATAGGATAGATAACACAGTACTTTTTCTGAATTTGCCCAATACATATGGACTAAACATTGTGAATATAATTCTTACCTAATAATTGTTCTTATTGTACATAGTTTTACTGTATTAGATATTTCCTTTTTATTTAGACAAAAAGGAGAAATGTTGTGGGATATTTGTACACTATATGAAGATGTATGGCTGTGATTGGTGAAATAAAAGCTGTACAGCTAATAGCTAGGCAGGAGGTATAGGCAGGACTTCCTGCAAGAGAGAGAACTCTGGAAAGAAGAAAGATGGATGGAGTCACCATCCTGACTAGGGGAAGATGGGCTGTGCGGAGATGAGGTAATGCCGTGTGGCAGAACATAGATTAATATAAATGGTTAATTTAAGTTATAAAAGCAAGTTGGGGACAAGCCTGAGCTAAGGTCAAGCATTCATAATTAATAATAAGTTTCCTTGTTGATATTTGGGGGCTGGAGATCCAAAGATAGTCCTACATGAAAGCTTGCTACACAACGATGGGAATAAAAATGTTTAAATTAAGTGTTGTATAGCACATTGATACCCTAAGACCTCTTTACAGGAGAATTCTACCTACTAAAATCATTTTTTTTAATTGGTAGAAATATTTCTCACATTAATGCATGATTTTCAGTATTAGCATATAAAATTATTTTTTAAAAAATATAATATTTTCTGAAGGTAATTACATTTTTAGTAACAGATTATAATGACATTGGAGCAGATGAAATGCTGGCTAAAGAATTCAAAAGAATGATTTTTAATATAAAAAAGCAAAATGAAATTCAAGAGAATACTAATATAGGGATACATGAAATTAAGAAGAAAATGAAATGTATGAATTTGAAATTTCCCCATGACATATTTTGAAAATAAATCAATCAAAAACTATAGAAATGAAGAATTCAATAAGTCAGACAAGATTTTAGGTAAAAATGCCTAAAAAACAAACAGATTAAGTGGAAGAAAGAGTATGGGATCATGAAAACAAGTTTTTCAAAAAATCATAATTGCCGGGTGGTGGTGGCGCACGCCTTTAATCCCAGCACTCGGGAGGCAGAGCCAGGTGGATCTCTGTGAGTTCGAGGCCAGTCTGGGCTACCAAGTGAGTTCAAGGAAAGGCGCAAAGCTACACAGAGAAACCCTGTCTTAAAAAACCAAAAGAAAATCATAATTGGATAAATATAAAGGGAAAAATAAAAAATTTTGAAGTTTTAAAATTTTACATTAACTTGGGAACACTATTAAGAGATCAAACTTGTGCATGATTGGTATACTGCAAAGGTATAAAATCAAAACTAAGAACACAGGAAACCTATTCAATGTAACAATAACAGAGATTTTTCCATTGTCTGGGGAAAACTGAATTTCTAGATATAGAAGACCTATAAAAGCCTAAGTAGATATTACCATATTTGAGCCTGATCACGAGGCACTATATTCAAAGACTCAAAAATATAGAGCACACAACAAATTTTAAAATCTGCAAGAGAAAAATGTCACATCACATTTAAAGGAAACATTGTTAGTCTAAACAATCATTTCTGAGTACAAACTCCATAGGCCACAAGGACATAGAATGGTGTATGTCAAGTCTTGACAGAAAGTAACAGTCAACCAGTGTAATCCAGGGCACAGTTAAGAAACCATGGAAATGACCACTCTTTAATTTGAGAGAAAGAAGTTTATACTGTAGATAAAGCCAGCCAGAGGCATGTGGAAAAGTTCAGAGCAGAAAGGGAAGCAGACTGGCCATGGCTATGGCTAGGGATGAGGGCTATGGAAAAATCATGCTGGTTGTAAGGAAGATGAATAATTGAGGAGAGAGAAGCCCAAAAAGTGGACTAGACTGTGAGTTTAGGGTAGAGGAAGAGTAAGAAGGTCCAGGAGGGTAGTTTGCAGATTTTGGCTTATATAACAAGTTCATGTGAATGGGGACTCATGTAGACTAGAGGGTAGCTTTGGACTTAGATATGTAACTTCAGATATAGGTCAAGAAAGAGCCATATGTCCCTTTGGAGGTAAAAGAAGATAATGGAAATGGCTCCTCTGGAAAACAGAAAACCTGTTTCAGAGGTTTCTAAAAAATGCTGCCTGTGAGCTTTTAGTCTTTTTACAGTCCAGCTTGAGCTGAACCAAGTCTATCACCTTGGACCAAATCAGTGGGCCTGCCCTTTAGGAATACTTGGTGTTTTCATTGGATATACAACCAGAATTGCTATAAATGACAAGTCTATCCATAATAATTTAAGGTGACATAAAGATCTTCCTAGATATTCAAAAATTAAGGGAATGGATGGTTATCAAAGTGGACTTACAAAAGATGCTTAAGAGAGTCCTATGATTAGAATTAGATTAAAGATTACAGCCGGGCGGTGGTGGCGCACGCCTTTAATCCCAGCACTCGGGAGGCAGAGGCAGGTGGATCTCTGTGAGTTCGAGGCCAGCCTGGTCTACAAAGTGAGTTCCAGGAAAGGCGCAAAGCTACACAGAGAAACCCTGTCTCGAGAAACCAAAAAAAAAAAAAAATTACTACCTTTATGGTACCTTGAAAAAGTATAAACCTCACTAGAAGATTTAAGTGTAAAAATGAGAAGTAAAAAACAAATAAACAAACAATAAAACCATTTTTAATATAGCAACCCAACAATAAAAAGCTGAATGAGAAAGAAAGAAGGAAATACATGTTTGAAACATCAAATAAATAAAAATAGTGATATATGCTGATTATGTACTGATAAGTATTTTTGAATCTCTGGTAGTAGGTTTCTCTACCAACACAATAAGCCAAATCATGCCAAATTAAAAGGTAAAGGAGCAGGTTTAATCTGAGCAAAGCACTTCCAGGTGATCTGGGGGAAGAAAGGAAATCACAAAGCAAGTCTATGGACTGGAGCTTAAATACCTTGTAGGCAAGGTCTTGAGCAGTTCTGGGGGAGAAGCTGCTGCTTGGCAGGCTTCCTGAGAGGCAGGGTTTGGAAAGGGAGGAGGGGGCTGAGGTGGCAGCTCCCAACAGAACATCCTGACCTTCTTGGATATATGGGTACCTGTAGATGTATCCAACCTTCTTATTAAATAATAAACACAGAACCAATGCAAAGAAGAAAGCCAAGAGGTCAGAGCTAAGAGCTAAAACCTTACCCTTCCTCCTGCGGTGGTCCTACCTCTCCGAACCAGAGCTACCCCTGTGTTAAAGTCTTTATATAGAGTTCCTGTCCTGCCTTCTCATTGGTTGTAAACCCAACCACATGACCACCTCCTCACAGCCTGTCTGTATAGGCCTCCAGGTTTTCCATGATTGGTATTAAGATTAAAAGCATGTGTATCCAATAATGGCTGTATTCCTGAACACACAGAGACTTACCCAGCTCTGCCTACCAAGTGCTGGAATTACAAGCGTACGCCACCACTGCCCTGCTTTCCTATGGCTTGCTAATAGCTCTGACCCCCGGGCAACTTTATTTATTAACATACAAATAATATTTTAATACAAATAAAATATCACCATATTTCCCCTTTTCTATTTTAATAAAAAGGAAAAAAAGAAAAAGCTTATAACTAATATAAGAAAAACTATATACAAAAGTACAATAACTATATACAATATATACAAGTAATAAATACCTAAACAATGTCTAGTCCATTTGTATTTGACAAATTCAGAGAAAATAATTTCATTATCTATCCTATTTTGGTAAGTCCAAAATGTATCCTAATTAATCTTCAACTATAACTAACTAAACTTCAACTATAACTAACTAATCTTCAACTCCCTCAGAGACCCAAGAAGGAAATAATATTAGCTAACAAAAATAAAAACAGGAAGTGCACATAAGCAACTTCCAAAAAATTTGTGAGTTGACAGAAACAGACAGCTGTCTGGACAGTCACCTGAGGTTTCTCCGAAGTGCTGGGGCATCATCTTCAGCCTATAGGCTTAGCATACCTGACAGACTCATTTGTCAAGTAGGATGTACACAAGGTCAACAGTTCAACCTCACATTGAGTGAGAGTAGTCCATGTACCAGAAACACCTGAATTCCACTAGTGTCATGTCATGATTCAGGATTTTAAATTCTGGAAATTGTTGATGGTTTTTTAATTCAGCTGTCCATTCTTCTTGGCTGTGTATATATGGCTTCATCTCAGCATCCCATTCTTCTGGTACCGGTTCAAGTCTGGCTACATCCTGCTTGCATTGGATGATGTGAGGAGGGGGAGTTGGGTGTCAGTGGGCTCATGCTCAGTGGGAGCTGTAGATGAAGAAGCATTTGGTTAACTGCCATCCTGGAGACCTCAGGGATCTATTTCTTGAGAAAGTGGAGAACGTAAGCTGCTAAGAGAAAACATAGGTTGTTATCACTGGCCCTATGAATAGAACTAGCCATGGGAAGAGTGGAGATTGCCAGTAAGAATGGAATAGATGTGCACTTGTTATACTGACAAAGATGAATGATCAAGGCTGAAGAGCAGATACGCCCTTCATGGGGACAATTTGGAAAAATATGGGGTGGAGGGCCCCAGTTGCTAGACAGACCATTTATCCTGGATAGGTGCCCACTTAAGGCTGGAGAGATGGTACCAGCACTGATGTCCCAGAAGCTTGGGGGTATGGCATGCCAAATTGACGGATGATGTGTTCAAGGGGCCTCTGAGCCATCATATCTGCTATTTCCCTGGAAGTGAGGAGTGCCTCTATCCATCCTGTAAAGGTGTCAACAAGATAACAGAGCTTTTTATGAGTGGACATGTGGGGTGAAATTAACCTGCAAGTATTCACCCAGTTGGTGTCCTCAGAGATGGGGCTGGCATATCCGGAGGGCTCCCTGCAGGTTGGCCTTGGAACAGGTCTGGCTGGAAGAGTGGACCTGTAAAATAAGGGCTCAAAGGTTGGTGGGGTCAAAGAGGGGCTCTAGAGACTTTTATTAGTTTCCACCAGGCCAATTTCTTGATAGAGTAGCAGAACTCTTTCCCTAGGACAAACAGCTAGAACAGATTTATACCTTGGTGTCATAGCAAAGGCCATGTCTTTGGGTTAAAACATTTTTCCTAGGGTCTGGTTTTAGCCTGATGAAACATACCTTTAAGTCTGTACTTAGAAGACAACCAGAGGAAATGTATTGAACAAAAGAGGTTGGGCAAGCAAAGGAGGGGGAGAGAAGGATGCTGAGGATCAGAGAAGGACGAACAGAGTTGAGCACACCTACATGCTTCCATACCCTCTTTAATGCTAACCTGTTTCAGAGAGGGAGGAGTTGGCATTTCAGCAGAGTTTTGTCATATGTGGCTGGAGACAATACAGAAATGCTGAAAAAGCTTCTATGTAGCCCTAAAAGCTAGGACCAGTAAAATTCACAGAAATTTAAGAATTTCTGAAAACTGTTCATAGTCAGTGTTCTATCAGTTTATCAAAATTGCATTTATCAATACTAGAACTCTGAACCTCTGAAATTTCAGTGTAATAATAACATAAAAAGGGGACAAAAGTCTGAAACAGCTTTACATACCTTAAGTGGGAATTTGCATCTGAAGCCTGTTTGTCCTTTACTATGAAGCCTGTGAACAAGGCAAACCTGTCTGTATTTTTAGCAGGAAACTTAGCCAATGAATTAATGAGCTATCAAGATGGTTGTAGCCTTCGGGGGATGGGAGGTGAGCTGTTAAACTGGTAAATCTATCAATACCCTAGCCATCAAACACTACCAGATCTGAGAAAGATAAAATTTATCTGCGTAAGCAGAAGTAATAGGAGCTTACCAGCTACCTAGGCAACTACCCCAAGTTTCTCCATGGTCCTTGGGACAGAGGTATGAACGCAGTATTAGTCTTTAGCTGCCAAGCCCAGAAGATCTGACAAACTTTCCTGTGGAGTAGGAATTTGGGGAGACTGGCCTACCTTGTGTTGGCAAGGGACGATCAATTCCCCAGTGTCCTGCTTGACCACAGTCTGGACAGGGACTTAGCAGCAGTTAAGGTGCAAGACAGTTTTCTGATCCATGGGTGGCTTTGCTACATTTAAAGCAAACTCCAGGTGGAATTTCTTCTGAACCCATCCATCTTCCTTGGAGGATATACAAGGTGCTGCCAGGAGCTGGCATGTCTCAATCATGAAAAGCTTTTTATTAAATGCCATATTCTCAGTCCACTGAAGCATTTGAGGATCAAGGGATCATTATCGGTTAGGTATAAGTAGTTTAGTATCTCTAGAAGGCAAAACCCAGTTTTCCAGTGTAAACAATTTAGTGTTTCTAAAATTGATACCAAGGGGATTACTCCCCTCCCCCATTTTTTATTTAAAGGGATTACTCTTACTTTACAAAATCTGGCTGCCAGCAAGATACATCCCTGTACATGAATGCATGGAGGTGTAGCTTTAATACCTCATTAAGCCAGCATTGTTTTAGATGCCATCTTTCATTAACCTTGTTTTTAGTACAGGAATTATCATACAGAAATCTATTGCAATCTAAAATATTTGGGAGACCTGGTGTCTCTTTGTGGACTTACTCCTTGTGTTCATCCTTATTCAAGACGGTGGTAAAGTCGTATGACCACCCCCCCCTTCACCATCCTTAGTCAAAATGGTGGCTGCCCACGTGTTGTACTTAATTAATGTGATGGCAGACCATGTGTTGTTTCTTGGAGCAGTTCCAATTTGGAGTTATAAATTTTAAGCTAACGTTTTGTTATAGATTTTTAACCATACCCAATTCTTTAGATTTTTTTCCAAATAAGGCAGAATAGCATAAAATAACTTTCTCTGTCATTACATTAGATCCAGGGCTGGAAAAGTCCCAGGGGCAAATTCTGAGCCCAGGCATCTAGCTGTAATAACAGCTGAGCTATTACCAAGACACATGAACCACATAGACTCAGGCATTCAAGACTTGTCAGTACCAAGCATGCAGTGGCCACAGTTCCATCCATACACACAAAATAGGACTTTTTATTCACAGCTTAAATACAAACAAGATATTCTACAGGAAACCATGTTAGTTGAGCAATTTAAAAATCCTGAAATAAGAGTTACAGTATGCAGCAGCATGTCAGAAACCACAAGAATAAAAGACTTTTTTAGGAGTGAGGAAGTAGAGCATGAATATGAGCTGCAGGACTGAAGGTGGAAAGTGAGAGATAGCATACTGGGTCTGCAGTCTTACTGTAAGATGAGAGGAAAGCCAGGAAGGAGCAGAAGAGAGGGAAGGTAACCACGTGGGTCTGCAGGCTGCAAGAGCCAGAGCTGCTTAGAGAATCCAGTGAGCTGGAGCTTAAGCTGTGGGTCTTCTAGGTGTTTGGGGGAGGGGAGCAAACAATCATGTACTGGGTGTGGAGCATCCTGTATCTCTGGCTTTTATTTACATGCTGTAACAAATACAAGAATGAGATATTCATCCAGTTTAGAGTGGTAAAGCAGGCAGGAACAGAGAGGAGGAGAGGGGCAGAAATGCAGATAAACAGAGAATAGGGGAGGGGAAGGGGCAGGAGTGCAGAGCCCAAAAACCTTGGGTGAGGGAGTATGGTGAAACAGCCCCAATTTGGATACATTTTACGGCAATTGGGGTGTCAGACGATATTGGAACAGTTCCAATTTGGAGTTACAAGTTTAAAGCTAACTTTTTGTTACAGGTTTTTAACCATACCCAATTTTTTTTTTCTAATAAGGCAAAACAGCATAAAATAACTTTCTCTGTCATTACATGAGATCCAGGGCCAGAAAACACCCTTAGACTTAGTGCTGCCCATTTCCATGCCTGTGCTGGAGACTGAAAACTATGGCAGGGCATCCCCTAAGATAGCCTGAGGTCAAGTGGTGGTGTGGGGGTGTCTTTGGATAGAATGTCTCCTAGCCAAAGGTACCACGGAACAAAGACAAACTTTGCTTTGAAAACAGATAGGACTTGCCCTGGTGTGGCTGCATCCTGGCAGGGTATCCTGGAAGCCTTTAACCCAGAAGGGGTCAAAAGATTCAGAAAAGATCCTGAATAACTTATAGATTTTTTTTTGCTTGGAAATGGGTGACTTACCCAAGTCAAAAATCATCCAGACTAGTGGAGCATGGCGGGAAGAGGGAGTGACTTCCCACATTGCCAGGGGACCAGCAGGGAATGGGTCTTCATGGCACCAGATGATAAGTATTTTTGAATCCCCATTAGTAGGTTTTCCCCACCAATGCAGTAAATCAAATCTAGCCAAATTAAAAGGTAAAAAACTAGGTTTAACCTGAGCAAAGCACTCTTGGGTGATCTTAGGGGAAAAGGAAAAAATCATGTGGCAGATCCATGGACTGGAGCTTAAATATCTTATTGGCATAGTCTTAGGCAGTTCTGGGGGAGGATCCGCTGTTTGGCAGGCTTTCTGAGTGAGGGTCAGGGTTTGGAGAGGGAGGAGGGGCAGAGCTTCCAACAGAACATGTACATCATAGAAAAAGAGCATCATAAAGGAAAGCTGTTTACCTCGTGCCATACAAGAGCTTAGAGAGGGAAGTATGTGGTGAGGAACAAGGTATAACCTTCAAAATCACGTGCCCCTCAGTGACCTACTTTCTCCCACCAGTTTCTATCAACAGGAATCAATTCATGTGTAGAAATCACCATTACATTAATACACTTGTTTGATAAGACTTAAGACAACACAATTGGAGGGAATTCATGCTTAATTGGTTATGGAAACCTATCCAACTACTCAGAACTAGAAAGGTCTTAGGCCCTTGAGGAGAATCTAATATAGTCATTTTCCTAAATTAATGTAATTTCTAACTGTATTCTAAATACTTATCCTTATACTTACAGATATGTGTAGTTTTCACCCTTCATCAAAAACCTTGTTTTTTGCAGCTGATAGAAGCCATTGCAGAGATCCATGACTGTTCACCATGTATACAATAAGTGACTGTGGAACGCCCAACTATAGTTGATACATCTGTAATGCAACCCTTATACCTTAGGCTCAAGGAAAATCAAGGAATAGGGATGAAAAGATTGTAAGAGTGAGAGAACCAGAAAGCCTGCTCCTCAATAGTCCCCTAGATATAACAGAGAAAATGAACTCGTCAAATCTCTGAAATATAGCTAGCTGAACAATACTAACATAATGACATCAACTGACATGTGAACATGGATAACAGAAACTCAACCAAGTTCCACTACTACATGACTAGCTGCTGAAAGAGAGGAAATTTGTCTCCTCCAGGGACAAACTACCACAGAGATTATCCATCCTAAGTGGTCAGTCCTGGTCACATATACATATGAGCAACACTAAATGGACTCAGTAGATTGTATATAGGTGTGTGTGTGTGTGTGTGTGTGTGTGTGTGTGTGTGTGTGTGTGTGTGCATGTATGTAACAGTAATAATTAAAGAATAAGAGACAATGAATTCCGCAGGGAGAAGACTGGCCATAACAGAAATTGGAGGGGGGAGGTAAGAGTGATATAGATGTAATACTTATGCACAAGTTTGCAAAAAAAAAAAAAACTAAGCTCTTCATGACAAGCTAGACTTGTATCATGCATATAATCCAAGCATGTAGAAAGCTGAGACACAAGGATTGATAGGATTTTGAAGCCAAGGCAAGCTACAAAATGAATTCTAATCTATCTTAGGCAAAATGCAAGATTATTTCTCAAACAAAGAAACAACAACAAAAATCTACACATGACAAATGTCCATTGGGCCGGGAGGTGGTGGCACAAGCCTTTAATCCCAGCACTCGGGAGGCAGAGTCAGGCGGATCTCTGTGAGTTCGAGGCCAGCCTGGGCTACAGAGTGAGTTCCAGGAAAGGCGCAAAGCTACACAGAGAAACCCTGTCTCGAAAAACCAAAAAAAAAAAAAAAAAAATGTCCATTGGATAATGATAGAACGAAGCCACTCAAATGGAGAACATGTTTGTAAATCTTATATTAGAAAAGAAAGTAGGATATTGAATATAGAAAATTACTATTAAAAGGATATAAGCAACTTATTTAGAACATTGGAAAAGTGCATGATATAACATTTCACAAAAAGAGAATCTCAGCAGACGGGTAGACAAAGAATATGTGGTACATATATAAAGTTTAATATTATTTAGTCATAAAAATATTCTATTGCTTATAACAACATGAATGCTAAATGAAATAAGTCAGGTGTAGAAAGATAAATACTATAGATTCTTGCTTTTACCTGGAAGCTGAAGCTAACCTTACGCAGTTATAAAGTAGAATAGTGTTTATTGGAACCTTCAAAGCATACAGAAGTGCAAGATGGAAAAAGAATTATAAACATGCACAAAGGAAGAGTTGGATGATAAAGAAAAACTCTAATAGTCTAAGACATAGAATAACTATGACTGACAATTAACTGAACATTTCAGTAAAGTGAATATAGAAGATTTTAAATATTTATAGCACAAATAAACAATATATAAGGTAATTGCACTCAACTAATAAGCCAATTGCATTCAACTAACCATTACACATAGTATACATGTATTGAAATGTCATATAATACTCCATCCATAAATTTGTGTGAGTGCTATTTATTATTAATTTGAAAATATAGCTAAAATACATCAGATGCCAAGTAAGAATACAATGCCACAAGACTGTTTTGGAAATAACAAATTAAACCCTCAAGAACATATTACTACAGACCTATCAGAATGGCTAAAATTAAGGTAAAAGTGATTTATACTGTAAACTGGTCATGAAGTTAAGAAACTAGATCTCACATAGATTATTAGTGAGAATGTAAAATTGATTTTTCAATCACTCTGGCAATTTGTTTGGTAGTTTCTTATGTAACTTAAAATATATTACTACAGTTCATGCAGTTCCACTAGTCTGGCTATTCATCCTGATTGAGGAGCCCCCATGGAACTGGACCAGGCCCTCTGGATGGGTGGGACAGTTGATTGGCTTGAACTGTTTGGGAGGCCCCCAGGCAGTGGGACTGGGACCTGTCCTTGGTGCATGAGCTGGTTTTTTGGAACGTGGGGCCTGTGCTGAGACATTTTGCTCAGCCTTGGTGTAGGGAGGAAGGGACTGGACCAGCCTCCACTGAATCTACCAGGTTGGGCTGATTCCCCAGGGGAGATCTTGCCTTGGAGGAGGTGGGAATGGAGGGTGGACTGGGGGGAGGGCTGGGGGGTAGGAGGAGGGAGGACAGGCGAATCCATGGCTAAGATGTAAATTTAAATTAATTATAAAATAAAAATATTAAAAATAAAAAATATTTGTACTACATGACTATGCAATTGCATTGGTGAGTATTTATCACACACAAATGAAAACTTATGTGTAAAGAAAATCTTGCACATGAATATTTATAGGTGCTTTATTTGCAGTAATTTCAAATAGGGGGAAAAAGCTTTATGACAAAGTAGATGATTAGTTTCAATATGAGTTATTACATCATACTAAATAATATAATGTTACAATCTATATGAAATAGCCAGGAATTTATACTGAGTGAAAAAAATCTAACCCTAAGGAAGATGTTATGATACTGTTTGATATGTTTAAATGACAAGTTTACAGAAATAAAAAAGAGCATAGTGATCTCTAGGTGTTACTGCCATGGTCCAGGAGTAGAGGATGAACATTGCATTACAGAGATAGGGCATTACAGGGCTTTGTGGTGTCAGAACTGTTCTCTATTATGCCTCTATCAATGGTGACATTCAATTTGATACTAAAGTGCACTCCTGCAAAACAGTACTATGGGAAAATATGAGGAAAGACATATAGGGAATTTCTGCATTTTATGTTTTTATATATTCTTTGAAATTTTCGTAGAGTATTTTTGGATAATACTCTTTCCCCTCCCTCAACTCCTCCCAGGTGCTGTGGATGATTGATTGATAAATAAAACTCTGATTGGCCAGTAGCCAGGCAGGAAGGATAGGGTAGGCAGGACAAGGAGGAGAAGAATTCTGGGAAGTGGAAGGCTGAGTCAGAGACCACCATGAAAGGCTAGCCACCACCATGAAAAGCAAGATGTAAGGTACTGGTAAGCCACGAGCCACATGACAACTTATAGACTAATAGAAATGGGTTAAAATAAGATATAAGAACTAGATATAAAGAAGCCTGCTGCGGCCATAAAGTTTGTAAGCAATATAAGTCTCTGTGTGTTTACTCAGTTGGGTCTAAGTGACTGTGAGACTGGTGGGTGAGAGAGATTTGTCCTCACCTTGGGCCAGGCAGGACTGGAGAAAACTCCAACTACAAAAGAATATCTTTTGATAATACCTTTTCCCCTCCTTCAACTCCTCCCAGATTGTCACCTAATACTTGCAATGAGTCTTTGTTTAAAAAAATTATGTAGTTTAATTTGAAAGTATATGTAGGGCTGGTATAACAACTCAGTGGCTACAGGCACATGCTGACAAGCCTAATAACCTGGGTTTGGTCCCCAGGACCCACATGGTAGAGAGAACCAGTTCTGGACATCTGTTCACACTCACATCATGATATGTTCAGGCAGGTGCACATGCATGTGCTCACACGCATGCATGTGCGCACGCGCGCGCACACACACACACACACACACACACAGAACATAACATATGAAAACTGAATCTGAACACAGCAGTCTTCCACACACTCCATATGAAAACATATTTTATGAGTCAACTGTAGAAACACTATATCTTTAAAAGGATTAGCTAGACATAGTGGTGTATGCTTGGAATCCCAGTACAGATTTATTGAGGCCAAAGGATAGCCACAAAGTTGAAAGTAGCCTGGTCAATATAGCATGTTTCAAGTCTATCCAGAGCTGCACAGTGAGTCTCTCTCTCTGTCTCTTTCTGTGTGTCTCTGTCTCTGTCTCTGTCTCTCTCTCCCTCACATACACACATACACACAAAGTATTTTGAAACATAAGTATATTTATTAACAGAAGCAGTCATTACATTTTGATAAATTGAAGAAAACAACAAATCTGTTGTCATGTATGGACTACCTAAAACGTGTATCAGTTTAAAATATCAACTTGTCTTTTCATTCAATTTTTGTAGATCATTTTATACTACAGAATCTAGTTTTTGTAGTACATAAACAATAAATTATTGAATAAAGGGATTAACAAACATAATTACCCAACAGTTTTGTATACTTGTTTTAAGTCTACAATTATATAGCCAATCTAAGAAACTTCTAATAAATTATCTCATCTAAAAGTGATTTTCCCAAATAAAACTTACCCTTACATTTTTAGCATATGCATTCACTATTCCAAGCTTTTTCACAGATGTGTTTGTTCAAGGAAAGACTGGTGTGAAATTCTATCATTAGATAACATTACACCGTACTGTGGAAAATCTCATGATACTGTTTCGTTTCCATTGTCAACAATTCTCTGTGCTCCCATTGTTCTTTGGTAACCAGCTTTGTTATTTCAGGGAACAGGCAATCAAAGGCTAGTTCCCCAACATATATCCTATGGTAGTAAATCTTTGTCTAAACTGTCATTCAAGAATTTAAAACTATCTCCTCAAAAACACTTTAGGTCTGCTAGCTAATTATTAATGCTTTCAATGAATTTTCAGCAGGGAATTTTATTCATGATTGTATAAGAAAGTGTTGATTATGTCATTTGAAAAGGCTGTCTTATTTCCTATACTAACTTTAAATTCATTGAATATTGTAAATGATATGGCAGAAAGCATTGACGATTTTTATGAACTATATAAGCTTTTAGAACTTGATTTGTATAAAAGAAAAAATAGTTTGAACAACTAGTTATGCAGAAAATTCATAAGTTAATCATGTGGAAAATACAATCATATTTGGAACACCTATACAGCCAACTTTCTGATTCACGACAGACAACTGTATTATGTGAGTTTTCTAGCATGTTATATGAAATTTCAAATTACTAGATTTTTATATATATAGATTTCTACTGTTACATAAAATCATATTTAGCATAATTCAATAACTTGAAGAACAAATTAAAAATTTTTAGTGTAAAAAGTTTTTCTTTCAATTCTCCAGATTTGTTATTTTGTCAAACTCAACATAAATAAACCCTCTGCTAAAAATGATGTTTATTTACTATGTTGTATTTTCTCTTACTTGCCTACATTATTTAATATTGCAGCACTGCACATGTATTTTATGGAACAATGAATTTAAAATATTTTTGTATCTCAGCTATAAACAGTACCTTCAGAATTTGGAAAAAGCAGAAATTTAGAAACTAGGGGAATGAGAATTAGGTAAGTTATATGTCCTGCCCTCCTCTGGCATACAATGCATTCTTTTAGTATGACTTATTGATTACTTTTGGATTTCATGTAAATTAAAATAATGGGAACTTGGGAAATAGAAATAGTCAAAGAAATATAGCAAATTACTGAAGTTTATGAAAGTATAGCTATTCTAAAATGTTTGGACTAATTTTAGATATTTGTCCAGCACACTGGAATCTTGTTCCAATTTCAAGATACATTATATTTAGGGAATATTTTTCCTCATATCGACCTTACACCTTTCACAAATAAACAGTTTTAAATGTTAAAATGTTAAGTAATAAAATATCATTTTACCATGAGAGAAATTAGGAACAAATTATTTGTTCTTTTAGTGTTAAAAGAAATCATTATATTATCCACTAGTACTTCTTTGAGTCAACTGATTTAAATTCTTATAATCTCTTATTTTGAAAAATATTTAGTAATTGTGAGCTTACATTGGTTCTCTTAGTCCTTAGTGATTGTTTGTATTTAACAAATGGGCATACTCTAAATACTTTGAAGTCTTTCATGAAAAGAAATGTACTTTTCACTAAAAACTTTTTTAAGGAGCTGGAGAGATGGTTCAGTAGTTAAGTGTTGGTACTGCTCTTGCAGATGGCTCAAGTTTAGTTTTCAGCACCCATATTAGTTGGCTCAAAACAGCCTGTAATTCAAGCTTCAGGGAAATCAATCACCTCTGGCTTCAGGGGACACCTGCACATACCCACCACAGGGTTTCTCTGTGTAGCTTTTCTCCTTTTCTGGATCTTGCTCTGTAGACTAGGCTGGCCTTGAACTCACAAAGATCTGCCTGCCTCTGCCTCCCAAGTGCTGGGATTAAAGGCATGTGCCACCAACACCCAGTTATATAAACTTTTATAATCTATTTTATAGAATTAAAATCTAGTAGCTCCAGAGCCGTGAAAGCATTGATATCTGGGAAACTCAACATATATAAATTTAATTGTAACAGCAAATTATCCTTAATATCTAAAAAACAATTCAAAAGAAGTTGTCGAATGGTGGTAATTAAAAATAAAATACCTAACATGAATTAAACAGGGATGATGCCAATAGACATGCCAAAGTGAATGGGGAAACCCTGCACAAAGAACTATAGACAATTTAAGAATATTGAGAGCAGGAAAAATAGCCTTCCCCAGGGAAGAGCACACCAATTGGGAATCCAGTAACAAATGGTCAGCCCATAAAAATATGCATACAAGTAAGATTATCCAAATTGATCAGTATATATATATATATATATATATATATATATATATATATATATATATATATGAAAAATCAGGCCATGAAAGAGAGCAAGGAGGTGCATATGGGAGAGTTTGGAAGGAAGAAAAGGAAGGGAAGTGAGGAATATAATTATATTATAATCTCAAAAGTAAATAAATAAATAAAGCCACTTCACAGGAGTGCATATAAATTTCATAGTGATTTAATTTGGGATCTAAAGATAGTAGAGACAGAAACTACTATCAATAAATATCACGGGAGAATTGCCAGTCATACACATGGTAATGGTAACAATTCTCTTCTCAATGGTGTTTCTGCAAGGAAAACTCTTATGTGTTCATCTTTCAGAGACCCAAGTAAAAAATGCTGATGCTTCTTAAAGCACTGAAAACTTCATAACTATATCACTACAACCTGGATTCCATTAGAAAACTCATGGAGCCTGTGAGTATAGGGAAAACAATTCTTTAAAACAGTAGTTAAAGGCTCACAGAGGTTGCAAAAAATAGCAGTCCATGGGCTCTTGTGTTTTTACAAGGACTGTCAGGTGTCAGAAACAGGAAGCACCCATGTATTTTACCCAGGCCAATTTCAGAACTAATATTATCACCTTGAGTTATAAGGCAATCTTTTCTCTTCAGTGCACACAGTTTTGCTTGTCTCCTATGTAACACTAAAGGAACAGATTTACTAAGTTCTGTGTTCCTAAATAACATGCAAACTTGCTGTGTGTATCACTCCGACCCAGATTTAAATGTCCTGTAGTACTTGGAAGAAGTGGATACCTATGCAAAAAAAAAAAAAAAAAGTTTCTGATTAACTCTGCTTATTATGCCACAATTAATAAAATTACTTCTTTCTGTCTCAGGAGTTATTTTTCAAGTATTAGTGGGTCGGTTACAGTGTAATTTAGGGGATTATCACAGGAAAAAAGAAATCTTAGCCATGAGAAGCAAATATCTGCATCACTTATAGGAACTTTACATCCTGCTGCAGAGACAGACCCTTGATCATACATGTTCATTTCTGCTCTGTTCAGAATAACTAGGAAATGAAAACAATCTAGATATTCCTCAAAAGATAAACAGATAAGAGTACTGCAGCATGTATACAGAATGCACTATTATTCAGCTGTAAAGAAAAATCATATTTGTAGAAAAATAGATAGTAACTGGAAAAACTGTATTGTAAGAGGGAACTCAGGCTCAGAAAGACAAATATCATATGTTTTACTCATGTAGATCCTAGATTCCAATGTTCTGTTTTACTAGTTTAACTTGGAGCACAAATGGAAGCCAGAAAATTAGGAAGGGGCTTTGTGGGGATACATTAGGAGAGGAGGGATAGTGAATGAGATATTGTGAACAGAAAGATAAGCATGGGAGGGTGCATGAGAATGGAGAGAGTCAGAGGGTGAAAGGAAGGGCTAATACAGAGAAAGGGAAAAATAAAGTAATAGGAAAACCTACTTTCTAACAACCCAATTAAAAATAATTGGATGGATAGTGAAATACATGTGAAATGAAAGAAAAATGGAGAATACTGAGGGTTAAAGGATCAAGTGAGAGCTGGATGATAGGGAGGAGAAGAAGGTGAATTAACCAGAATTGAAGATGTATTAAAAAGTCTTATGAATACCCACTAGTTAGTAAGCTATTTTCAGAAGAAAAACAGATATAACAATTCAAATAAAATTATCCTACCTGGGAGGACAATGTCACTCTCAGTCTAGGTAAATTTTTAAATGAAAATCATAGTGCAATGCTTGAGATACCTAATCCCAAGTTATTGGTCAGGGCAATCCAAAGGTCTGTCTACAAAACAGCATAGACTATTGTCATTGTCCTTGATTATCTTCCATCACTGCATGGTAAAACTCTATTGCTGAAAACAGCATACTTTGGTGGCACGACATAGCAGAAATGAAGCTCAAATCAACCAAGAAACTTTCTCCCTCTGGCTAGCTTTGATAGCAACAAAATGTAATTTTCAGGCTGCCGGAAGAGAAAACATATCAATGGTCTTGCCCCGCACTAGACCCTGCATGCTGAAATACTAAATTTTCTGGCAAAATATGCTCACTAGTGTAATAGGGACAGAAGTATTAATGGGTAAACAATGGATTTTTTTTATTGGATTTAAACCTGCTTCACAGGAGGGGATTTTATGTCTGCTACTGTAATCTTGTTCCAAAGCTCATGGCAGGGGATATCATAGGCTTCAGGGTAGAACCTACTATTATTACTTTTCTAAATGGTCATGCCATCATAATACTTTCTAAATAGTGGGCTTGAGTCAATTGAGAGATGCATGACTAATCAAAGTTCATAGAAAAAGAGACTGAGTGTTGATCTCTAAAACAGATAGCTATATCAATCATCTCTCTATCACCACTATCACAAAAGCTCAGGGAATGTCATAGAACAGGAGACAGAAAGAATATGAAAGCTGCAGAATTAGGATGAGTGCTGTGAAATTCTGTCATCAGTACATAACATAGCTACTGCATTTGTGAACTCATAGCAACCAGGGTTACCTGTGCATAGCTACTGCATTTGTGAACTCATAGCAACCAGGGTTACCTGTGCAATGCCTGCAAAGATCAACCCAGTCACAATTTAGATATACAGGGCACAGATGTCCTCAAGGCCCAAAACTTTAGTGAGAAGCTAACTGCTGTTGATAATTGTCTCAAGGAAGAGTAACCTTGTGCTGAGGACTGAGCCATTGGCAGGATTCCTATGATTTAGTAGAGGACCCCACACCCATTTACATATTGACACACTAATTAGATTTAGTGAGTTATAAAATATTATTTTAAAAAAGACATGATGACCAAGGGTCCCCACCCCCATGGGGTCCAGTTTGGTGGTGGGAGACACCAGAGAGGCCTTGACCCTTGGCCACATGGTGCAGGTGGGGCAGAAGACACCTGAGATCCCTGCACCTAGAGCTGTGTGGTACTAGCTGGGCAAGAGAGACACCAAAGAGATCCCCACATGATGATGAGCAAGTATGTAGTGGAGACACGGTAGAGAAAGAGAAGCAGAATTGCTTGTGTACTATGACCAGAGGCAGAACTAGAGATGCAAGGATGATGATGAGCAGCCTAGCAGGAGTAGTGTAGATGTAACCGTCTTGTTAAATAAGAAACACAGAGCCAATGCAGAGATGAAAGCCCAAGAGGTTAGAGCTAAGAGCTAAAAACCTTACCCTTCACTGCTGCTGCTGTCCTCTTCAGCCAAGAGACCTACATCCTGTGTATCTGTCTTTATATAGACTTTCTGTTCTGCCTTCTCATTGGTTGTAAACCCAACCACATGACCTCCTCATCACTGCTCATCTATACAGACCTCCAGATCTTCTATGGTTGGTATTGAGATCGAGGGTAGACTAGATGGCACTCTGTGACACACAGCAGCTTCCACTGCGATATGTTTCTTTTTTTCTTTAATTTGCAGTTTTATTATTTATTTTTTTTTATTTTTATTACATTGATTAAATTTATTATTTATTACGTTACTTTTTTGTTTTCTCTTGGAGGGGAGGTTGCAAGCATGGAGGGCAGATGTGGAGGGACATACAGAGAGATGAGTGAGATTGGGGTGAAAGATACCGAATATACAAAGAATCAATAAAAAGTTAAGAAAATTAAAAAATAAAAACCAAAAATGACATGATATTTGGAGTGGAACATGTTGAGTAGTAAATGAAGGGAGTTGGGGGAAATAAGGTGTGGTAGATATGATTATATTCCATTGTGTACATAAATGAAATTAAAATGTTATCTAAACATGAGAATAAATATTACTAAATATTCTTGAATTTTATATATTTTAAAACAGAAAAATATAATGTACTTGAATTGTACCTTAATTAAGCTATTATTAAAATAATGTTTTATTAAATAACATGAAATCCTTCCTCAATCAATGCAGGAAGTTTATAAGTCAATGCTGAAAATTTAAGGATATTGTGGAAGAAATTATTGCTACAATAATAAGAATGTATCTGATATCATATAATTAACATCTAAAATTTAAAATGTATCATATTGTCTAAAAGGAGAAAAGTAATAATGGTTGTAGACTCAGCTTTCAAAAGAAGTCATGAAACTATAAAATAGCCTTGCCCAATGTAAAGAGCTTATACTTCATTTTAAACCTTTTCATCTGCACTCTCTAATCATGCTTAGTCCTTGCACAATTAAGTCAAAAAAATAGCACAGCACTACTCTTTATCACAAAGATGATTTACTTAAGGTTTAAAATTGTGATTATATTCTGTTCTACTTAAGATAGCAGTCAAACTGTCTTATTTATTTCAAAATTTATTTGTATTTTCTAGATTTTCCACTTTTGTCTTGACTTATAAAACTTCTGAATACTTACAAAAAGGCTGTGACATTTTGCACTGTATTTGTAAACATTCAGAAATGATTGCTAATTTCTATTCTAAATATAGAAGAGTTCTCAAATAAACGAAAGCGTTTTATGTACACTGCAAATGAATGATTCATAACTGCATTGGTACAATATAAATAAGTTGTGCTTAATCATTTGTTTATATAAATTGTTACTAGCCACGCTTATGCAAATAATTAATTTATCATAATTGGAGTGAAATTGCACATTGAGAATATATTATCAGGTTATTTATAATGAGAAAACAATCCACAATGAAGTTTGCTTGTGTCAGAAAGATGTGATTTAATTGACTATTTCCAAGTATGATGGGAAAATTAATATTATTGATTTCTTTTTAAATGAATGTTTTTTTGTTATCTGAATGTGTCCTGACTACTCAAATCTCAAGATAATACATAAAGAAGAATTTAAGTGTGGTTTTATACTAAAGAACATTTTTATTATTTAAAATTTTATCATTGTTATTAACAATGAGAGTAACAAAAATAAACTTTCTTGATCTTACAGACTTACATTTTTCTTAGGGAATATCTGAAGTATGTGTTATCTGAACAACAACAACCCATCAAATTTCATTAGCCTTTGGGGATATTTGCCAATCACTGTAAACACCTTTTCTTGTAAGAGTCTGTCAAGGGTGCTTTGGAAAAAACAGATCCAGAAAGAATGTGTGTATTTGTTAAATTGTAGGCCAAAGTTACTTATAGAATTTTTACTGTCTAATAGATCTGTGCTGTAGTGATTAAATATTTACAAAATGATTTTTAAAGTACATTATATTTATTTTAGTATATTTTGTAACTTCTCTGACTATATTAGATACATTTTATAAGTACAAAGCTATAATTTTATTTAAATTGTAGAAGACTTTATTTAATAGCTATATATTGGATTTTTCATGTTCTAAATTAGTTTTAACTGAAGAACTTTTTCTCTTCATTAATAATGGATTGGATGGGTATCCTAGTTTCCTTATTTTCATGAAATTGAACTCCTCTGCTTTAATTTGATTTGTAATTTATACTCTCATTGCAAATGTAATGGTCATCAGTTAATTAAACAAATATTTTGAATTTCAACTCTCTACACCAAGCCACAAGTCACAATACTACTCACACTACACGGTTATGTATTTTAAATATCATCATAAATAATATTTTATTGTCTATTCAAATAAAATTACATTAAGTTGTTTAAACATTTTTCCATTTTAATGATTTTTCAGAGTTTAAACATTTTAATTCACGTGTTTTCCATAATATAATCATTTAAATATGTAATATGTCTCAGAACTTTAAGGAATAAAAGTTATACATGATAGTGATGATCAATCAATGAAATTAAACTTTTGTATTCTTACCTTAAAACCAATCAGTCTGCAATAAGATATTTTATAATTATGTTCTATTGTTACAGACAAAAATTGTAATATAAATTTTACTTTGACTTTTGTTACTAATAAACATTTTTTTCTTTCCAGTGACAGACCTTTATGCAAGTCTCTAATTCACTTCCTGTCTTCTGCACAGTAACTTGCTGACAAATGTTTGCATTTTAGCTTAAAAAAATGTTTCTGCTTGCATGGAAACTTCTGAAAAACATTTTCCGTTGTACTGGCCACAGAAGTGACATTAAACAATTCTGAAGCCAGACATTGTTTCCTGAGCTCTGTGCTTTCTACATGTTTTTCAAACGAGTTGCAGTTTTATCATTTGTCTCTCATTATTTTTAAAGAGATCTGTTCTTAATGATATAAACTATTTTAACTAGGAAAATCTCTGATCTACTGTGTAATTATTTGATAAATATGGAATTATTTTAACATTCCTTGACAATGCATTTTATACTACAGCAGTGAGGGTATGGAAATTTTCTTCTTACTATAAATGGATGTTTTTATTTCAGAACATCACATGAGAGAAACTAATTAACATGCAGTATATCTTCACGTTCTAAATCCTAGTAGGTTTGAAACTTCATATTGTCAAAATATTAAAACTACTCTTTAAAATTTTATTGTAACTGAACTTGCAGATGACATGACTGGATACATGAGCCATCCCCCATAGACCCCAACAGGAAACTCCTATTGTTGAATAAGTACTTTCAGCACAGTGGAAAGTTACAAAATAAGCATCCCCAGACCAGTAGCTTTTCTATAAACCAAAGAAAAACAGGCTGAGAAAGAAATTGGGGAAATAATGCCATTCACAGTAGCCTCAAAAATATAAAAACACCTGGGAATAAATCAAACCAAGGAAATGAAAGATTTATATAATGAAAATGGTAAAGCACAGAGGAAATAAGTTGAAGAATGTGTCAGAAGATAGAGAGACCTTTTACACACATAAAGTAGTAGGATTCATATGAAAATGACTATCCTACCAAAAGCAATCTATGGATTCAATGCAATCCTCATCAAAATTCAAATGCAATTCTTCAAAGAAA
This sequence comes from Peromyscus californicus insignis, assembly GCF_007827085.1. Lineage (NCBI taxonomy): Eukaryota > Metazoa > Chordata > Mammalia > Rodentia > Cricetidae > Peromyscus > Peromyscus californicus. Next base: position 69,114,432 of record NW_026294391.1, on the reverse strand, counting down.
TGGAAAAACAATCTTAAAAATCAGAAAGAAGCCCAAAGTATCTCAGCTATCCTGAATAAAAATACATAAAAACAATTCTGAACAAAAACACTGCTAGAGGCATCACTTTTCTGCTTTGCAAGTTATACTACAGAGGCATAGTAGTAAAAGCACCATGATACTGGCACAAAACCAGGCACATGGATGAATGGAAGAGAATTAAGAATGCAGATATAAGTAAAGGCTCCTACAACCACCTGAATTTTTTACAAATATGCCAAAAATGCACATTGAAGAAAAGATAGCATCTGCAAAATTGATGCTTAGAAAATTGGATAAGTACACGTAGAGGGATCAAACTTGATACTTCTCTCTCACCTAACACACAAATCAATTCTAAATGGATCAAAGATCTTGATGTTGCACCTGAAACTGAAATTTCTAGAAGAAAGAGTAGGGAATACACTCAGGATACAGGCTCAGTTAGGTAAGGCCATTTTCAATAGGAAAAAGGACCCTACTTATCCAGGAAATAGGACCAACAATCAACAATTGGGACTTTATGAAAATAAAATCTACTATACTGCAAAAAGACTATTAACTTACTGAAGAGGAAATTTATGAAATGGGAAAATATCACATTTTCTCACTATATATACTGGTATAATTAGTGTCTAGAAAAGAAAAAGAATGCAAAAAACAAACAACCAAGAAAATAAACAAATTTATTAAAAGTGGGCTATTGAACTGAACAGAAAGTTCTCAAAAGTAGTAATGCACATGCGTGGTAAACACTTTAAAAACTATTCAGTATCCTTAGCCATCAAGAAAATGAAGATTAAGCCATGTGGTGGTGGTACACACCTTTAATCCCAGCACTCAGCAGACAGAGGCAGGTAGATATCTTTGTTTTCAACACCAGCCTGGTCTACAGAGCTAGTTCCAAAACAGCCAGGGCTACACAAAGAGACCCTGTCTCAGAAAAGAAAAAAAAAACACAAATGCAAAAATGAAACTCAAGATTTAAACTGCATAAATATTCAATCTCTCATCAGTCAGATTAGCGAAAGTTATGGAAACAAAGGTGAACAAATGCTGATAAGGATATGGAGAATGAGGAACCTTTATGTACTATTGGTGGGAGTGCAAACTGGTGCAGCCACTTTGGAAATCAGTGTGGTGGTTACTTAAAAAACAACAACAACAAACAAACAAACAAACAAAAACAACTAGAAATAGATTGATCATATGACCCAGCTTTATTACTATTGTGAATATACACTAAGGACTCTATTTCCCACTGTGGAGGTACATGCTTCTTCATGTTCATGGCTGTTCTATTCACAATACCTAGGACTTGTAAACAGCCTAGACATCCACCAACTAACTGATGAATGTATAATGAAAATATGGTAACAATATGGAATTAAATTCTAGTCATCTGTAAAGAAAAATGAAATTGTGACATTTTCAAATAAATGAATAGACCTGGGAAACATTATACTGTGTGAGGTAACACAGACCCAGAAAGACAAATGTGTTTTCTTACTTATGTGCGGATTCTAGCATCAAATCTTTATATTTATGTATAAATTTGGAATACCTATAAAATCTAGGTAAATAGAGGGGAAAGAAAGACGTTGAAGGATGAGACATAGTAGAATAACAGGTGCTATGGATGGGAAATGGTAAATAAAGGAAAGGGAGATGCAAACAGAAAGAAGGATGGTAGGGTAAGGAGGAGGAAGCATGGGTGAAGTAATGAATGTTAAGGATGTTTGAGGAAACCATATGGGAAACTATATTGTCTGAGCTTTATATAAACATAGATTTATATATGGATATGTATTTATATATGAAAACAAAACAGTTTAATTGGTAGTACTCTACACAGTGGATTATGCTCCTCTCAGAATCTATATGTTGCAAAAATACAATGTTAATTGTAGGACATCTCCCACTGATTTTCTGGTGAGATGTGTCCTGGAGATCTACTAAAAAATACAGGTTATTTTCTTTGCTTTGGTTGCCCAGCAGAACTGATAGTAAGACCCTTTTGTGGAAGTCAGCACATTCTTTGGTCACAACACATGGAAAAAACAAAGTTGCTGCTCATTAAGATGCTTCCTTCTTACTGGTTAACATAGTATAGATGCTGTGTAGGCTGCTGGGGGAAAATTATGTCATCACAAGTCTTATCCAGCTGTGAACCCTGAGATTTACAACAATGACCAGCATGGCAAGACATGCCTATGGGTACAAAAGTGGCATGAATGTTGTAAGTGGCAATCACTTTTTTTAAAAAATTAAGGAACATGCTACTCAATAAAATTTATGCCTGGTACTATAAATTGAGCCAAGAAACCATGGCTGAGTAGGTCATAGACACCAGCTATAAGCCTACTATTATTGTTTTGCTAAGTGGGCATGGTATTTTGCCCTCTAAATTCATATTTCTAAACCCATAAATTAGTGCAGCTCTCAGACCTCATCAGAGAAGTTTCCTTGTGCAGTGGACACTAGTTAACAAAGAAAGTCACAACTAGTTGATATACAGAGAATAAGTGTCTTTGGAGTTCTTGATCATAGATGGGACACCTATATCATATAATCCTTTCCCACAAAGTTCATTGATCATTGCAGAAAAGGGAACAGGAATACTATAAAAGCCAGAAGTCGAGGACTGGTGTGAAACACTGTCTTCTAGACATTGCAGGATGACTATACTCTTAAGCTCACTACAGCTGTGATTGCCTGCATAACATTTCAGCATGGACAGGAAAGGAACACATGAGCTCCCACTCCTAGTGGAGGAGCTATCAACAGTTGGTGGCTTCTTGAGGAAAGAGAATCTATTTACTTTAAGAGTATGCCCCCTTACAGATCTTGGTGGCCTGTGCTGCAACCCAGGGTTATGGTGATGCCCAGGCCTGAGCTACAGTGGGAGCCATATCTGTGTTCATGACCCCGCTGTAGCCAGGGTCTGTGTTGATGTCTGTGTTTCCTGTTGCCATCAAAAACTATGTGGATGTGAAGGGTCTGGGCCACGACCTTGGGTGATGCTGGAGTCTAGGGACCACGCTGCCACTGGGGCTATACAGATCTGAGTGATTTGTGCTGCTACCCAGGGCCATGATGACATCCAGGCCCAGGTTGTTGCTGAGGGCCACATCTGGGTCCATTGTCCTGTTGCAGCTGAGATCTGTGTTGAGGTCTGTTGACCTTATTAACATGGCCCATGGGAACCATGCAAGGGCCATGCTTAGCTGGCTCCACCCCTCACTGGCTCTGGGAAAGCTGGCCCTACCCCTGACCACAGGTGTAGAAGAGCTGACTTCCCCCCTCATCTGAGGGAGGCGTCCCAGAGGCTTGGACTGACTAACTTAGGCACACATCCAGGGCTTTGAGTTGGCCCACTCTAACAACTACCCCATCTGTGACCTGATGGAGCATGTGAAGGGACTGGTCCTGCAGAACCATAGCTGCAGGATCTCCATGACTGAGGTAAGAGCAGGATTTCTGAGAGGGTTTTTGGTGAGAGTCCAATATTGATGGTGTACCAGAAGCCAGATGTCTTGAACCTAACCAACATCTCATTAAACAACGAACATTTGCAAGTAAAGCTGTTTGAACAAAAGGGTATAATGTGTGACACACTGCAGCTCCCAATGTCACTAACAAAGCAGTGATAGAAAAGTGAGAAAGATGGATGAGCAAAGTGTTTTTTGGTTTGTTGGTTTTTGGTTTGCTTTGTTGTTTTTTGTTTGTTTTTATTTTGTATTTTTAATTAACAGTTTATTTTTATTTTTTATTTTTATTTTTATTTCTTTTTAAAATTTCTTTTTGGGGAGATGCTAAAAGGTTGAAGGGTGGATATGAAGGGACTGGGAAATGAGTGAGATTGGGATGCATTATGTGAAATTCCCAAAGAATCAAAAAATTATGTTAAAAGCATGGCCCCTGATAGACTGACTGTGCTCCAACTGGATTACCCTACACCCATGAATATATGGACTGCAGAAATTGGACGTAGTGGGTTATTTTTTAAAAAAAGAAAGAGATGAAGTTGTGATGAGGTGGGGTAGGTCTTGGAGGAGTTAGAAGGAGGAGCAAAGGATAATATGACCAGAATATATTGAACATATGTATGAAATCCTCAAATAATTCATAAAATATTATATTATAAATTATACTATATAGGTACACACTCTATAAGCATATTGTTTCACTTAATTTTATGTATTTAATAGATATGGATTAATTTAAGATATAAGAACTAGATAACAAGAAGCCTGCTGCAGTCATACAGTTTATAAGTAATATAAGTCTCTGTGTGTTTACTTGGTTGGGTCTGAATGGCTGTGGGACTGGTGGGTGAGAGAGATTTGTCCTGACTTTGGGCCAGGCAGGAAAACCCTAGCTACAAATGAACATTTCTAGTATCAATATTTACAAAGTTATGAATTTTTAAATTTAATTAAATGATATGTAGAAACATAAAAGTACATATACTGACAGTATAGTATAATGCTTCCATATATGTACACATTGCTTAATGTTTAGCCAGATTGAATATACTTACTTCCTCTAACATTTGTCATTTCTTCATGTTGAAAACCTTTAAAATAATTCCATACTTATTTAGAAGTTCTGCTATAATAGTATGTTAATATTACTGCAGATGACAATTATATACTGCATATTTCAAAATGTCATTTCTAATAGGTGTATATCAGCATGTTAATGTACAATGTAGAATATTAAAACTTCATACTTGATTGATGTTTTTATTTTTGCTTTTTCAAAATTAAATTCCAGGAAATGAGTATTTACTTTCTTTAAGTATGATTTGAGTAATTTCAGAGCCATTTCATTCTTCATCTCTGACCTATGAAAAATTACTAAATGAATAAATTTTCTTGAAAAGCAGAAGCAATGTAGTCATATATATTATATATAATATATATATATATATATATATATATATATATATATATATATATATATATGGAACCATAAATTTTGAGAAGTTACCAAATACTTATCCACTAATGAATCAACATAGATTTTTCATAGTTGATAAACTGTTAATATGCACAGCTATAAAATGGGAATAATGGGAATATAAGATAAAACTGAAAACCTCATTGTTTAGATTAGGAGAGTGGAAATGTAAGTTTACAGAGGATTCAGAAAAAGTATTTGAAGAATTAGGATGTGAACTAGGGTATCATACAGTTGTATTGGCATACTGAAGGTCCAGATAAACTAAAGAATCATTAATGAAATCAAATTTTACTTACAAGTGGTAAGACTGTATACACCCCTTCTCTCTAGCTTTGAATATATGACTGCAACTCATCTTTTGAATGATGGCTTCATGATTCCAAAGATTGAGTGCATGCTCAGCAATACTGTGGACTGGGTAGAACTTTGTAGTTGACTGTATAGGTCTCATGGTCTAGTTTGTGAGCCATAGCTAAGATATACAGGTGATGCCATCCAAAGCTCAGTCTTCTAGCTCAACCTTGTGTTTCACTACCTAAGCAACCTTAAGGAAGTTTATGATTCATATTTCTTAAATATGTAGTAGGGATAGTAGGAATATCTATTCAAAGTGACCTTGTGTGGATTATATTAAGTAAAACATGTAAATCAGTTTAAAATATTGTCAAAAATTACTATTAATTTCTCATTAATAATTGGCATCCAATAGACTAAATTGTTCTAAAATTATGAATTCTTCTCTCTATATGTTCTACATACTCTCATATCACAGGAAAAGAGTCATCCTTCTACTTCTTGCGTAAGTCCTAATATCTGTGTCTTTTTAATATATTTGTATTTCTATTTATGGATTCTGCATATCTTTGAAAAGGCTTTCTAACAAGTGCCTTTACTAACTATTCCCTGACTGAACTTGATACCCACTCTACAGTATAACTGTAGAGTTCATGTACAGTAGAACTCATGCTAGCTCCTATAAATGGACTCATAGTTTTCTCATCTTGTAGGGTTTCCATCTCACTGTCATTTGTTCCAGTCTAGGGTGATTTACTATTATTTATTTATTACTCAGCGTTATTCCATGATGACATGAGAACTTCCCCAAAGTCAATTGGCTGACAGGACCATTGCCATTGGTGTACTTCTGTCTATTATTTTAATATTATCACTTTTTCCTCTAATCTTCTGCTTGGAGGACAGGATCTCTCTTTCAAAATTATGAAAGTGAGCATAGTTTTCAAATAATTTCCCTGTCTACAACATACTATTCCCACCATCAACTTTTTTTGTGTATTAGGATCACCGAGTAACATATTGTTTACCGTCCCCAAATATAAACCTCTAGTCTTCTGTTGGGACAGATAAATACAGAATTCTCTGTAGAGCTGCAGAGGAGTCTGCTCTAATTTTTGAACTGGAAAACTTTCTTAACTTTCTGGTATTTATACAAACTCATGATTCTGAAGAATTACGAGATGCTAAGTATAAGTTCCAAAAGCAAAGGAACATTTTTCTTTGGCCCTATTTCCACACTTGTGTCAGCCAAAACCTACAATACACCTACCCAAGTCATCATTTTATCTACTTTAATAGATATTTGCTGAATTCAATGTTAGCACTGGGTGTGGTGGCACACATTTGTAATCACATATCTCAGAACTATGGAAGCTGAGGCAAGGTGACCGACCATAAGATAGATGCCAGTCTGGACTACATAGTGATATCTCAAAAATAACAAAAGGGTGATGGACAGATGGCTCAGCAATTATGAGCATTAGCTGCTCTTCCATAGGAGCCCGATGAATTCTTACCATCCATATGGCAACTGACAGCCATCTTGAACTCCAGTTCTAGAACTCCCTTTTGCACTCCTTCAGTACCAGGTGAGCACATAGTGCACAGACATACATGCAGGCAAAACACTCAAACACATGAAATAAAAATAATTTTATCACCAAAAGAAGGAAGAAGTGGAGGGGAAGAGTCAGGAATGGTGGGAGGGAAAAAAGGGAGAAAGGGAGGAACAAAAAAGGACAAAAGTGAAGGAACATATCCATATGATCAAAAGTGAAAATGTTTATTCTTATGTATGTTTCCTGAACTGCAAGAAGGAAATAATTTGATTTTATATTTTTCTTATAAATTGAACTTATGGAACATTTTGCTATTGGACACACAATTCTGTAATAATACAATTTTGAGAATCAATCCCTCATGTAATGTTTACTTACATAATAGAGAGTATCTACTCTTGTTTTACACACACACACACGATACTAACAAAATAATGCAAAACTCCTGTCCCAAATTGTAGGGAAATTTATTCTTAAACTTCTATTTTTAGGTGGTATGGTTTTATTAAATTCAAGCAAGTGGCAATGACTTCCTATTAAATGGTGCTGTTTGTTTGATATTGATTATCTGAGGAGTGAGGGAAAGCATAAATCAGAGAAAAGAATGAGACAAAACATCAAAGATAGGACATATATTTTATGCATAAAGGAAATAATTTTAAAACTCAAATTTTATTTATTTGTGATCTTAAATGTTATTTCTATTTTATTTTCAAAAGTTAATCATTAATAACCAAAGTCCACAGTAAATATAGTAAAATGTTTAATGATATGCATTATTGTCATTGCATAATATACCAACTGCTGCCTAAGAAAATGATTCCTCTTTTCCCTCTTTCTTCCAGCACTATGTTAATTTCTGACTCAAGATGTCCCTCTGCTGGAGCATTGAATTTTTGAAGCATACACTATATCTTGTATAGGGCATGCTTCAGATTTCTAAAAGGAATTGTCTGAAATGCTTTATTACAATGATGCTATGATCCTGATGAGTTTTTCTAATAAAAAAATAAAATACTCATATTAACATCTATATTTACAGAAATCCTGCTAAAAACTATGCCCAACATCAATCAACTTTCTTAGTGCAAACTCAAATTCCATGTATGCCACTTTAACTTTCAAGAAATAACTTTTGTTTAAGATATAATTTCAGGGGCTGAGGATATTTCTCAATGGTTAAGATCATTGGCTGCTCTTGTAGAGTACCCAGGTTCAGTTTCCATTACCCACATGGAGACTCACAACCATCTGTAATTCCAGTTCCAAGGGATTTGACAACCTTTTCTATACTACATGAGCACTTAGTGAATAGACATACATGCAGGCAAAATATCCATATATCATCATCATCATCATTATCATTATCATCATCATCTGATTAATGCGAGCTCTCCAACATAATTCTCTTCACACAAATTTTTATTCATTGTTCATTTTTGCCAACCTTTTTATTTTCTCTTCTATACCCTTCAACCAAAAGTCATTTCTCTTGAGCTGGGCATGGTGTCACATGCCTTTAATCTCAGCACTTGGGAGGCAGAATCAGATGGATCAAGTTAGAAGTCAATATGCTCTACATAGTGGGTTCTATGTCAGCCAGAGTTACATAGAGAGATCCTATCTCAAAACAAAACAAAACAAAAATCATTTCACTTCATCAATTTTTTTTTCCATCTCCTTCTGACCTTTGCACATTATCACAATTTCATCATTGTTAGTTTGGTAAAATTCACAACATAACATACAATTTACCATTTTAAACATTTTAGGCTCAAAATTAAAGGGAATTAATAACATTCACATTCAGAGGAGAAAGCATGGTCCTGCCCAGCATCATAATGGACTAAGTGTGACAAGGAGACCCACATGCATGCATACCTAGGGTCGTCTGCCCTGAACTGGGCTCCAAGGAGAAAACATGGACAGTGTCATGCTCAGTGCCATGACAGACTGGGTAAAGACCCACCCACATGCCTGGGGCAATCCACCATAGAATCTGAGGAGAAAGCATGATCCTGCCCAGCACCATGATGGACTGAGTGGGACAAGGACACCCACACACATGCCCAAGGCAGATTTCCCAGGCTCTGAGGAGAAAACACAGGCCCTCCCAGTGCCTTCCAGGTACTATTATGCTGAGAAAATTTATGGTGTGGTATGGGAGAGAGAGACAGAATGGTTCATGTGGACAGAAGCATATCTGACGAGGTCAAAGTGGTAAGGAGAAGGCTGAGGAGGGTGACTTGATTGCTACCCAGAGGTATGATTTAGTCTGTGCTGTGGCTGCTGCCAGGGCCTATGTCTGGGTTCATGGCCCTGTTGCAGCCATGGTCTGTGTTGATGTCCATGACTCCTGATACCATTGAAGACCAAGAGGATAAGGCTATACAGAGTTGGTCCCACTCCTGACTAGCAGCAACACAAGAGAGAACTGATCCTGCCCCTCATCAGATGAAGCACTCAGGAGAGAATGTCCTATACCTCACCTGGGCAGCACAATAATGATGACCCTGTTCATGGGCACAGGGGCATGGGTTAGCTGGCTCTGAGGGCATGAGAATGCGAAAGCAAGTCACACACCTCTTGTCTGCTATGTGGTGAGGGGAAAGTTACCCTCCTCCCTTGCACTTTGCCACATGCAGTAGGAGGAGGAGCTGATCCCTTAACAGCTAAAGTACTTACACTGGTAGAACAGGCCCTGCACCTCACCTAGACAGCACGACAGTAGAGTTGACCCTGTAGACAGGGGTGTAGGTAAGCCAGCTGCTGTGGGATGGTCTCTATGTTAAATTTCTCTGATTGGTCAATAAATAAAACACTGATTGGCCAGTGGCTAGGCAGGAAGCATAGGCAGGACTAACAGAGAGGAGAAAAGAAAGAACAGGAAGGCGGAAGGAGTCACTGCCAGCCACCGCCATGACAAGCAGCATGTGAAGATGCCGGTAAGCCATGAGCCACGTGGAAAGGTATAGATTTATGGAAATGGATTAATTTAAGCTATAAGAACAGTTAGCAAGAAGCCTGCCATGGCCATACAGTTTGTAAGCAATATAAGTCTCTGTGTTTACTTGGTTGGGTCTGAGCGGCTGTGGGACTGGTGGGTGACAAAGATTTGTCCTGACTGTGGGCAAGGCAGGAAAACTCTAGCTACAGCCAGCCCTTACGGCATGAGAATGGGATAACTGATACTGCCTCCCTTGTCTGAGGTGTGGCGATAGGAGCAAGGGAAAGATGCCCTCCCACTTTGTCCCTACCACCTCCAACTGGCAAGGGAGCTGACCTTCCCATTACCAGCTACAGCACTCAGGAAACTGGGCCCTGCACCTTGTGTGGCAGTACAGTGTAGTTGATACTGTTGATAGGGGGGCAATTGATGAGCCTACCCCAAGTACTTGAGTGTGGAAGACCTGGCCCTGCACCTCAACTGCCATATGGTGACATGGGTAGGGGAAAGATGCCCTCCTCCTTGCCTGTCAGCACCTGTGCCAGACGGAAGAGCTGGCCCTGAGGTTATAAGAGTGGGCAAGCTGTCCCTGACCCTCACCAGCTACAGCACTTGAGAGAGCAGGCCCTACACCTTACCTTGGTAATACAGTAGAGCTGACCCTGTTGGTGGGGGCTCAGGTGAGCCAGCTCTGAAGTTGTGAGCATGGGATATCTGGCACCACTACTCATGTGTCATGTGGCAGTGTGGGCAGGGGATAGATGTTCCCCTTACCCTCAATCCCTTACCAAATGCAGCAATTGAGGGAGCTGACCCTCCCCCTTACCAGCTGTGTGTGCCAATCAGGAAAGTGACTATGCTCCTAACCTGGAACAACTGGCCATGCCCCACTAATCTACCAGGAGCTGGTGAGGGTGAGGGAAAGATGCCCTACTCCCTTGCCCCTGCCACCTGTTGCCAACAAGAGAGCTGACCCTTCCTATTACCAGCTGCAGCACTTGGGAATGTGGACTCTACACCTCGCCTGGTCCACAAGGTAGAGCTGACTCTATTGATAGTGAAGTGAATCTCATCGAGGGAACCTCCCTGAGAAAATGAGCTTGGGAGATCTAACCCTGTCCCTCGCCTGACATATATTGGCATGGGTAGGGGAAAATTCCCTCTCCCTACTTCTCACCATTTGTTGTGGGTGGGAGAGATGGCCCAGAGGTCATAAGAGTGGGAGAGCTATCCCTGCTTCTTACCAGCTGTAGCATTTGCGAGAGTGCCCCCTGTACTTCATCTGACCAATACAATACAGCTGGCATTGTTGGTGTAGGTGTGAGAAAGCCAAACCTGATGGCATGAAAGCAGGAGAAGAGGTCTCATCCCTTGCTCATTGCTGAAAGGGGTGAACTATCCAGGCAATGCCAGAGAGTTCATCCTGGTCATGATGATGAGGGAAAGCTAGCAGGCTAACTAATCCTGTAACTACCCAGGCCCAGAACTAGGGTTATGAGTTGTCCCACCCCAACATCCACACCATCTATGATCTGCTAGAGCATGTGAAGGGGCTGGTCCTGCAGACCCAAAGATGCAGGATCTCCACGATACAGGGTAACAACAGAATATCCAAGAGGAGTCCCATTAAGGGCCCAGTATTGATAGTGTAGCAAAACCAGAGGCCTTGAACCAGACCAATGACTCTTTGCAATGGACACTTGCAAGCAAAGATATACAGATAAAAGGGTAAAAACTGTCACTCACTGGGTCACACTACAGATTCCATGATAAAATTTTTCTTTCTTTCTTTCTTCTTTTTTCTCTTCAATTTTATTTTATTTTGGTAGGGAGATTTCAAGAGCAGAGGGTGGATACAAAGTGACAGGGAGATCAATGGGATTCAAGCTACACAATGTGAAAGACACAAAAAATAAATGAAAGAAAATTTAAAAAGAAGGGATATTCACATTCTTCTGAAACTACCCACATTCATCTGCAGACAGGTTTTAAAATTTGTCCAAAGCAAATTTTATATGCATGAAACAATGACTCTCAATACCCCATCCTCTAGCTCCTTATACATACTATTTTTGTTCATGTCTTATAAAGCTGACTATTCCAATTACTTTATGTAAGTTAAATTATATATATATATATATATATAATGTAAATTGCTATGTGTTGCAGGATATTTGATTGAAGTGGCTGCTTCAAGAGACCCCTGAGCAAGACCATCACAGAGCCAATATTTGATACAAACACACAGGGGTTTATTAATTACAAGCTCGAGCTTAGACCGTTGCCCTGCACTCTGACACAGCAAGTGGAGGAGAATGGCCTTGGGATCTCAAGGTTTGGGGTTTTTAAAGGGAAAAACTGCAGGCAGGGAGGTACAAGCCTTGGTGTAGGATTGGTAAGAGTGTGTAACCTTTGAATTTATTGGCTAGAGCCTGGAGAAATTTTCAACAACTATCAGAAAACCACAAGAACATTTGGGGTCCACAGATGTTGTTTATCCAAATTCCTCATTGGCAGCCCACCCGGGTGGGGTCACCCTGACTGGGGCCCTGGCAGTGTTTGGTCTTATTTGGGACTGTTGGTGGTTTTCACTGGAGCTAGGTTCAGCTCCTGGTCAAGCTGTGTCTAAAATTGAGTTTCCTTTTAAAAGGGAGTCTGTTTTGCTCTCTCATTCCCTCCTCTTTGTTGTACCTATGAGAGCCCAATCATGGGTCTTGATTTTTCTCTAATTCTCCCCAAGCTGGGCCTCTCAGTTGTCTTTCAGTCAGGGACTGAAAATAGGCTTCCCGGAGAACATTTGTGGCCACTGGATGGTAAAGGATCTGGTGACCATTAGTTGAATAGCCCCAAATCTCTCTTTTATAAACTGTATAAACCTGTTTAAGATGCAAAGGCCAAAGTTTAGGAGCAGGAGTAATATAACGATGAGACCCGATAAAGTAGTTTAGAGTGGTCAGCCAGGAAGAAGCATTAAACCATGATTCCAACAATCCTTGATTTTCTTCTCATTCCCTTTTGTACTTTGCTAGCCCCTCCCTCACTTTGACCATTGAGTCTTTTATTACTCCTGAATAATCTATGTAGAAATAGCATTCTTCTCCCAAGGCAGTACAGAGTCCCCCTTGCTGAAGAGGTCTAGACCTCTTCTGTTTTGTAGAACAATCTCTGCTAATGATGTTAGGGACTCCTGCAGGTGTAACACGAAACTTAAAAGGTCTTATTAATAAAAAAAAAAAAAAAAACAAGAGCCAGATATTGGGGTGAAGGCTGAAAGATCAGAGAAACAGAACAAGTCATGTTCTTACCTCTATGAAATCCTCAGCCTCAAGAGAGAGAGTTCCTGTTTACTTATGCCTTATATACCCTTCTGTGCCTTACCATCTTCCTTCCTTCCTAGTGCTTGGATTAAAGGCATGTGCCACCATGCCTGGCTTTGTTCCCAGTGTGGCCTTGAACTCACAGAGATCCAGATGGATCTCTGCCTCCTGAATGCTAGGATTAAAGGCATGTGCTACCACTGCCTGACATCTATGTTTAATATAGTGGCTTGATTTGTTCTCTGATGCCCAGGCAAGCTTTATTGGGGTACACAATATATCAACACATGCAGGAGAGAGATAGAGTTCTTTAACTACTTTATGTCTATATCTATGGCAGAATGTAGGCTGGAGTAATATTGGTTCTGGGTAATCAGGGAAGTTGCTCTTGTTCCTACTCCTGCTAGACTGATCCCCAATATGATGCTTAAGGTGAGAGTGGTTATTGGCTCCCTTTTAGTACACTTCAAGATCAGAACTTCTGGCTCATTGAATAATTCATCTCTGGTGTGATATATCAATCAAGGGATTAATTTTACCAAGACGCAAAAACCCTTAATTCTGTTGAGAACTTGGATGTGTGCACATGGTGTTAGCCCAGAGGAGCATGCCCACCAGGTATCATTGTGAGGGTTAAGATAACCTAACCTTGGCAAGTTTGTAAGAGTATAGGTCTGGTTACAGAGAGCCTGTTTTTCCTTGGGGACTGTCCCAACACAGAGGCCTGATACCTTTTGGAGGGTTAATGAAGTCCTGGACTGCAAGTGGCAATGGTTGTGGTCAGAAACTCCAATGTAATTACCCAGAACTGTGATACTCGCATCGTACAGGGGAGCAGTATCATAACAGAGCCAGCAGGAGGAAGTTAAGTCTGGCTGAGCAGAGTTCAAAACCAGGAAAGATCTCTGCATCAAATCAAGGAGCAGGTCTATGTGGTTGATATATTGTGCACCCCAATAAACTTATCTGGGGTCAGAGAACAGAACAGCCACTAGATAGACATAGAAGCCAGGTATGATGGCATACATCTTTAATCCAAGGACTTGAGATGTCAAGTCTTGCTTGGGAAGGACAAATGCCTTTAATCCTAGGAGGTGATGGCAGGAAGCAGTAAGGTATATAAGGTATGTGGACCAGGAACTAGAGATTTTTTAGTCTTTTTAAGCCCTTAGGCTTTTAGCAGCAGTACAGCTGAGATCCATTTGTATGAGGACTCTGGCTTTCAGTCTGAGGAAACAAGATCAGCTGAGGAGTTGGCAAGGTGAGGTTGGATGTGGCTTGTTCTGTTTCTCTGAACTTTCAGCATTCACCCCAATACGTGGCTCTGGGTTTGTGTTTATTAATAATACATTTTAAGATTCATGTTACAGGTCTGCTTCAACTGGGCTCACCAGGTTTGGGGTGACATAGTCTTGAGCTTGGTGGGCTCAGGCTTGGGCTTAGGTTTGATCACTTGATTGGGTGCCACTGTCATAGACTGAATTCTCCTGGTGAGGAGTCTTAATGGTGAATAAAGCCCTTGCTTGGATCTGGTACCAGTCCAAAAAAATGAGTTTTGTCATAATGCCTGATCCCCCACAATTTTCCCCTGTGTTCCAACTGGGGAGGGAAACATCATCCCTTGGGAGTGAAGGATAATTGTATGGGGTTGCACTAGTGTCCTTGGCAGCCCCACTCAGGGAATGCTAAATATCAACACTCTGGTAGGGGGAGGTGCTTCAGGGAGATGTAATCTGTCTTAAGGGGAAGTGTCCACTATAAATGTCTGGTGACACAGGATCACTTGGTGCAGTAGTAGTCACTTGCCCCCTTACATTTCAGGCAGTCCTTCCAGGCTCTACCAGCTGCATGTGCCAGGCACACATAGAAATGGGGTTCCTTGTGTTGCAAATCCTTGGTGTAAAAATGGAAGGGGGTACCCAACGAGCATGTGGATGACAAGGAGGGTAAAACTGACAAAGGTCTTCCTTGATATTGGGGTATCAGGTACCAAATGGAGCCACCTTAGACAACTGAACTATTATGTCCTTGCTATTGGCATTTATGAGTTGCTTGGTTTAATTCAGGGGTGTGTGTGGGTTCCCCAAGGAACAACTCACAGTCACTGTATGTCCAGTCAGGAAGGTTCTTAAGATTGCTGCTGCTTGGGACCTCATTAAATTCGGAGATTGAGTGGATTGCTTGGATCTTTGACAGCTTCCCATTCTTGTCCTCTGTAGTCCTCCTTGATTATGAAGGGGTCTGCAGGACTGGCATGAGTGTAGTGGATCCAGGCAGTTATACCATCAACCTTGATGTCAGTGGGTGTGATCAATTAGATGACGAAGGACCCCTTCCAGCTAGGCTCTGGCGTCCCTTGGCAATGCCTTCTGATAGAGACCCAGTCCCCTGGCTGGAACCTGTGGGGTTCGGGAGGGACATCAGACTCATAAAGGTCCCTAAGCTTTGGCCACACATGCTTGTGTTCCTGATGGACTCCATGTATGGCCTCAAGGAGATCTTGGTCATCTAGCTCTGCCAAGAGATGTGTCTGCAGGCTGGGAGTGATAGGGGGTATGTGTCTCCCACCAGCTTGTCTCCTAAGCTCAGCAGGGGAGTTAGTAATTAGCAGGTTCAGCAGGTCTGGGGAGCTGAACTGTTTACCAATTGGTCTGGGTACACAAGGATTTTATAGCAGAAGATAGCTGGAATATTGAAGGATGGGTAACACGAAGATGTAGCATGAATCTTAAAAAGTTCTTATTAATAAGATCAAATCCAGGGCCAGTTATTGGGGTGAAATGCTGGATGGTCAGAGAGACAGAAAAAGCCACGGCTAACCTCACCTGGCCAACTTCTCAGCTGGTCTTGTTTCCTCAGACTGGAAGCCTCTGTGTCCTCATATCCAAATGGCTCTTAGCTGAACTGTGCTGCTAGAAGCCTGAAAGCTTAACCAGCCAAATGCTGCTAGTTTCTGGTCCTCATGCCTTATATACCTTTCTGCTTTCTACCACCACTCCCTGAGATTAAAGACTCGCTTTCTGGGATTAAAGGCATGTGTCACCATGCCTGGCCATTTCCAATGTGGCCTTGAACTCACAGAGATCCAGAGGGATTTCTACCTCTGGAGTGCTAGGATTAAAGTCGTGAGTGCCACCATTTTCTAGCCTTTGTATCTAGTGGCTGTTCTGTCTCTGACCCCAGATAAGTTTATTAGGGTGCACAATATTTTGGGGAACACAATATCACCACACCAAATATTCATAATAAATGGCTTTGCCTTTTGATAGACCCTTGGCTGGTCAAAGTTCAGCTTCAATACACAGCTGAATCTCTATGATATATTCTTGCGGCCTGCAAGAGTGTGCCAAACATAATCACAAAGAGTGTCAGTCTCATCTGGTAGGGAGAGTTTCTAAGCCTATATAAGGCAAAGAGGAGAAGGGCCACCCAGTCTGTGCCAGTCTCTAAGGCTAATTTGGTAATGGTCTCTTTTGGAGCTCTGTAAATGTACTACTCTACCTCTCCTGAACTCTGGGGTATATAAGCACAATATAAATGCATTTACATTAAATGAAAATTGAAATTAAGAGTTAATTTATTTTCCACATTGTTAATTTTGTTGGATTTGTTGTTTTCTTTTGCTATGAGCCCAACAAAACCTAAAAACAAGCCTTTTAAAAATTAATTTATGGTTTTATTTTTCTACTCCATCAGTACACTCAAAACTTTCCAAGGACTTCCGACTCTACAACAAGGCTAGTTGTAGAGAAGAGTGTATAGTAGGTGAGGATTTTTAAATTTTTCTAAATTGACCATCATATCATATTTTTGGGATGCAAAAACTAGAACAACATTAAGGAAATTTTAGAAAATAAAGCTACACTCTTATTTATGTTTAGCCACCTTACCTCAAACATCTCATCATCAAAACTGAGCAGTATAAGAAAGGTAAAACACTAAGGGAGAAATAAAAAAGACTTTTAGAATCAGTCATCACAGTTTGCTTGAAACTTTGAATGTGATTAAATCTGCATTCCTTTCAGCTTTACTGACCTTATGTAGCTACTAAAGATTATGTGATGCAGAACTGCCCAAGGGCATACATTCTTATTGAAAAACCTATAGGAAATTCAATAGACTAAATGTTTATTTGGTGTTTGGTCATCAATCTAAAGCACACTAACTATAGCTACAGTATATTTTTTTCTACTTATTTCTTTCACCTCTCAGCATAATAGTAAGATCTGAGGCTGTCAAAGCCGTTTTCTAAATGATATTCAATTTTCTATTATTTAATCTTGTTAGGTTTTCCTGTATTCAAAGGCTACTCCCTAATCACCACAGATTATTATCTTGCCCTCCATTTAAAAGATCCTAGGAACACAGCTCCAGGAAATAAATTAATGAGAATTTAGTTCTAAGTCACAGGAGCTCACTATTGACATTTAGATTTAGCAAGTAATTTATCGTAAACAAAGAACTGAGCTTGAAATAATCTATAATCAGTGAAAAGTTTATCTTGAGGAGAAGATAAGCACTTTAAGCTTGGGAAAGCATTTTTATCTTTGCTGAAGGGAATAGAAAGGAGCTGTCATTTTCACTAGGACAAATGGATCAAATAGAGAAATCATAGGAGAAAGAGTATTGCTATAAAAACAGAATCTAGGTACCTTAAATTCTGAGAAGATTAAAATCATATATCTTTTTTGAGATTACAAATCCTTCCACTGTGAAGCTACCCAATATTGGGAGCCACAGTATTGTAAATGAGAGCTGGTCCTAGTTGCAGTAGGGAGTAAACACAAAAAACCCATGTTCTTAATTTAAATGAAATTCTAAAGGAAAAAATTTCAAATAGAAACCTGTTTCAAATCACAGCTCTCTGGGTAAAATACTGATACTGTAAAAAAAAAAAAAAAAAAAAAAAAAAAAAAAAAAAAAAAAAAAAAACCAACCATTTGTATTTATTCTATTTATGTGAAATAAGTACCTAAATTCATATTGTAAATGCTGGTTTCCATCTGTCTAGATATTGACTATTTTAAGATAATGTTTAAAAAGAAATGTCCCACAATATGTACAAGTAAATGCCACTGGCAAATAGTTATAAATAGATAATTGATAAAACAAAGTGTGTTCTGATAGTTTTGTTTCTTGGCATTATGACCATATCTTCCCATGGAGAGATATACTTGGGAAATAGGAAAGCAAATACTTGATAAATTGATTCAAATCTGAAGGACTATTTTGTACAAAATATACTTTAGTTTTGTTTTGTTTTGTTTCCTTTTTGAGACAGGGTTTCCCTGTGTAGCTTTGTGCCTTTCCTGGATGGAACTCACTCTGTAGTCCAGGCTCACCTCGAACTCAGAGATCTGCCTGCCTCTGCCTCCTGAGTGCTGGGATTAAAGGCATGCACCACTACTGCCCAGCCACAAAATGTACTTTTTATACAAATATTTGTGTATGCGTGTGTAATTTTCTAACTGTGAGTGAAATCAACCAACTACAACTCATTTTTCGGGTGATTTATGATATCTCAGGGCCATTGCTGAAGTGCTCTAAAACAGGGTCAGAGAATTAGACAGTGAAACCAAGAAAATTGTATATATATAATTTATATATACACAATTAATATATAATACTATAAATATATATACATTTTCAGGAGAAACAGCAGCTAATAAAAATTTTCACAATATATTCTGTATGTTAATTCTGCTACTGTATATGAAATTGGAAGTAAAAGTATTTTTGATAATTTGTTCTTTTGAGAAATGGTGAGATATTGTATATAGATTTAGAGTGAGAACAGAAAGGTTGTAAAGTTCAGTGATTCATATGGGCCTTGAACTTCAGCAAAGAAACAGGATAAAAGACCTATAATGTTGTTCAAAGTGTTGCATTGTAAAAGAGTTTTACAACCATATATGTTTTCCTGAATAAATGATACATATATTTATTAATTTTTAAGTTTTTGACACAATATAATTTAACTATTTGTGAAACACAATGTGATACTTTGATGCTTATATACATTGACTAATGAAAATATTTGATTTTTCAATGTACTTTCCATAAAGAAATGACAAAAATTTAAGATTATAGATATGCTCATATTAAAATTATGTGACTTTTAATGAAATTTATTGAATTCTAATTGAAATTATAGACTGTAATTTCCCTTGCATAAAACCTAGGAATGAAATGGCCAGGCACTATTGTAGATAGATGTGAAAATTTACAAATACCATTGTTACACAAAATATTTCAACTGAAGCTTCACTGGGGTACATTCAAACATTAGTAGGAACCACTGCAGGCACTAAAAAGGCTAATTAATGAGAGGCAATAATTAGATATCAATTGTGTAGTTTATAAAAGAGGAACCATTACAATGTTAGTAAAATAAGCAATCCAAAATCAATGAGCAGTCTTTTGAAATAAATATGGAATAGAAATTATGATACCCATGAGAAGCAATAGAAGCTATTCAAATGTAAACACAGACAAATATGCATATATTTTGTATATATATTGTATATATACAAATATATGGATACAAACATAATATGACATGGGTTGAATTGATTGGTTTTATAGTAACGATGTGGAAATAAACTGATATTTATGATTTGAATAAAATCTTTTAGTACCGTTGTCTTTTTTCCTGAGTCAGAAGTTATTACATTGTAACTTAGCTACTTAAGTTCCTGGAGTTAACCAAAAAGTAAATTTAATGCATTAGTGAGCTATGGAAAAACTTTTAAGATTTTAATGAATATTCGTTGAAGCAATTGAATGCAAATAAAAAATTACAGGTTCATTTCTAGATTGAACTAAGTTTTCTAGTCTGTATATAGTAAAAATAGAGAGGACATCCCAGGTTGGACTATTTTGTTTCCACTGTTACACATTAATGGATTAATGCCAGTGAGATAATGCACCCTGAGAAAATACTTAGATGTCTTGCCCTTTGCTCACTCTTCTGTACCTCTTCTTTGTAGTGAACCATAATTTTGAGTGTAACCATTTTTACTGAGGCTGGTTTCAGGAGATTATTATGTGCTAGCTAAAGTGCATAGGAATAAACAGAAAATAGTAGCATGTTATGAACTAGAAATACTTGGAGCACATTTTACTTTATTTTACAGGACTGATACCTAAGATAAATTATGTGTGTAACCTACTTAGTTTTTCTAAGTGGCAAGATGTTATTTTAGGCTAAATTACAAATTTTGCCACTAGAGTGTGCTAAAACATTTTGTTAGATTATAAAATTATTTCTGAAGTTGATATTGCTATAAGCTACTGTGACCAAAATTTTTTATTATTGATGAATGAATATTGAAAATTAGATTTGAGAAAATTAATATAATTGTTTGTTACCTTTCTTATTCAGCATCTTATATTTTTAGAGAACTCTCTTACATCTATATGTTCTCAGATTGTAAATTAATTAAAAATACCAGTTGTCATAATTATCATTAAGTCCAAAGAATAAAGTAGTTTATTTCAAAATTATCTTAAAATAGGCAAAAGAGACAGAAAAGAAAGTATACCAAGGATAGACTGTGACAGAGGAGTGTAAGCCAAATAATCATTTCCCTTCTATACAGGTGAAAAAAGACTTGGTAGAATTGCGCAAATATCAAGGAAAATAAATACAATGTCAGAAAATGATTGTCATTACATTACAATGTAAGGAAAAATATTAAAGTGAAATTTTTAGGAAACAGACAATTTGGGAATTAAGGTAGCAAGTGTTTAAATTTTTGTTATTTTGGCTTCATTCAGAACATCAATGTCATATAGAAGCATAGTTATATTGATTAGATAAATGCACCTGAAGAGTAAAGGACTTTGAGATGATTGGAAAAAAAATACAAGAAAAATGTGGCTTTTACAGAAGCAAGATTCTTTAAGAAAAGCACGTAACCTAAGAAATAAAATCCTGTTAGAATTGGCTAAATGCAAATATAATTCCAAAAAGGAACCCAGGAAATATATTTCATTTTCTGGTCAGACTCTTGGACAACTGGAAGGTCTCACAATATTCAGGGAAAAAGATGAGATTCTAATTCTTAGTTATGAAGCTTTCTTCTAGCTCACCAAAGTTCAAATATGTACAAGGAAAAAATGTGAGCACGTGCATTTGTAGAAGTGAAGAGAGAGGTAAGCATATCTTCCTAACCGACTCTGACATCTTGACAATAGTACCTTTGTAGCATGAATCTTAAAAGTTCTTATTAATAAAATCAAACCTGAGGTCAGTTATTGGGGTCAATGCTGGTAGATCAGAGAGAAAGAACAAGCCACAGCTAACCTCACCTGGCCAACTTCTCAGCTGGTCTTGTTTCCTCAGACTGGAAGCCTCTGTGTCCTCATATCCGAATGGCTCTCAGCTGAACTGTTGCTCCAAAGCTTGAAAGCTTAACCAGCCAAAATGCTTCCTAACCAGCCAAATGCTTCTAGTTTCTGGTCCTCACACCTTATAAACCTTTCTGCTTTCTACCACCACTCCCTGGGATTAAAGGCTGCTTTCTGGGATTAAAGGCGTGAGTAACCATGCCTGGCTGTTTCCAATGCAGCCATGAACTCACAGAGATCCAGAGGGATTTCTGTCTCTGGAATGCTAGGGTTAAAGGTGTGTGCTAACATTTTCTAGCCTAAGTATCTTGTGGCATTTCTGTTCTCTAACCCCAGATAAGTTTATTAAGGTACACAATATTTTGGGGAACACAATACCACCACATACCTTCACCAGAACTTTTAACAGGCTGACTATGTAACATCCTGAACCTCAGACTGAAATGTAGCTTAAGAATTCACACCATAATGGCGATTATTGATCTACAATATTAAATAAAATAGTGATGCTATAACTAAAGATAGACTTTTGTTAAAGGAAATCAAACCACAAACAGGATTTTAAGCTTTAGTTTTTAATATATGGGTTTTAGAGGAAGCTTAGATTTCTTTAAAAAAATCAAAATTGCCTTAAAATAGGCAAAAGGAACAGAAAAAAATTATACCTTTAAAATTATTCTTCTCTAAAATATGCCAGATTCCAAAGACCTTATAACAAAATTTACCAAAAAAATTACATATTTCATGATATCATTTAATTCATTTCATAGCATAAAGATTAAAAATATCTACTACATTTTAAAAGATATCCTTGACAAAAAACTTGACAAAGCTGTCTGATGAAATCTGAAAGACAAATTGACCCATGTAAGTTCATACAACAGCATTAAATATGATTAATGAAATTTATTAGTTATTAAAATAATTATATACATGACAAAGCACAATTTGTTCTAAAAATATGAAGATGATACAATATCAGTGGATCTATTTTGATAACAGATTTCTCTAATAAATCAAATGAAATAACACACACGTACCAAAACAAATTTTCTGCAAATGCTGCAATATTTGTCAACATAAACTATCAATTTCTGGAAAAAGCATCAGAGTGAATTGGTAGTAGAAGATAACTATTCTATATAACAAAATACAACTGTCCCAGCTATGCTCATGCTGCATTAGAATCCTCTTTCAAGAAAAAAGATGCAGGTATGTATGTGAACATACATGGCTATAATTCAGTTTTAAATATTTTGGAAATTATAGCATTTGTGTAAAATATGGAAAAGAAATAAAATGAACAAGCATGACAAATGAGGGAAACATTTATCTATGGCAAGCAATGTAATGGCTGCGGAGAAAATCAAGTGAAACAGCTGGAAAATAAATGTAATAATTAGAAAAAATTACATAATTGTCCCCATAAAAACTGTATTGGATAGGATCTGATAAATCTATCTCTTATATGGGATGAAATAAAGCATAAATGATTGAGTAATTTGCTCCAGTGTACACATCTAGAAATAAGAGAAATAGAATATAATTTTCACTTGGTTTAAATAGTTAGAAAATACATTTAAAACAGACAATATTATATATATATACATATATATAAATTTAATAAGGAAAACACAGTGATAGAATATAACCATAACATAAAATATAAGGTATTTTCTGAAAAAATTAAACTTTACTGAAATACTTTTTATACATGAAATCTGAAAAAAAATGTGGAATAAATATTTCTTGCCAATGGACAATGACACCAATTTTTAAATGATCAAATTTAAAGTTAATAATGAAGAATAAATGTGAAAAATAATAAATATAAAACTAAAAGCAAAGTGTAATGAAAGAATAGCACCTTAATTATTAAAATACATTTTTAAATATTTCAAAGTGAAGCTGTACATTTTGAGATAGGATTTTGTAAATATAGGGTTTGTCAGCATTTTTGAGTATTCTACAAGATATCTTTAATCTTTAGTACTTCTTGAATTCATTTTCATATTTCATCTCATTTAATCCTTCGAAAAATCTAAGAAGTGTATATCATGAATATACCAGTCTTCCAGAAAAGGATACTGAGATACAGAACATCTTGCTCATTCACTAGGTTTCGAAAAACATCAAGCTTGTACCCAATGGTCTGTGTAGCAACAGAAGTTGCAATTGAACCACTACATTGTGTATTCAGAAATTGAAGCTCACAAACAGGCTAAAGATTAGATAAATAATATTCAATGACAATCACATTTAAAATTGGTGTGAAAGAGTTGACCAAATTTGCAGATGCCCATAAGGGTGCTAGTGAGGCCTTGGGAGTAAATAATTACTTGCACCATCTTGTTCATTGAAACAAATTCTGAATAGATTCAAGAGTTACATTTTCTGAAAGAAAAATATTGCAGAAGAAAATATACATACATATTATATGATTGGAGTTTGAAGCATTTTCCCTAAACACAAAAGGAAGAAAACCATAGGGTAAAAGATAAAATAAGTGTGACATGTCCCTTTACCCAATTAGTCACCTTTAACTATAAAGTCCAGTTTCACCAAAACCTTATAAAAATAATTAATGATGGCTTTCCATAAAGGTGTTTTAAAACAGACATTAAAAATTTCATGAATACTTAAATAAAGCCTAAGTGAAGTATGGTTTATAAAACAGAGTATTATAATGGACCTAAAAATAAATATATGAATTACAGTAGACTAAATTGAAGTTGTAATTATTTGTTTGAATCTCCAAGCCAGAACCTAAA
Source organism: Peromyscus californicus insignis (assembly GCF_007827085.1). Lineage (NCBI taxonomy): Eukaryota > Metazoa > Chordata > Mammalia > Rodentia > Cricetidae > Peromyscus > Peromyscus californicus. The sequence continues at coordinate 69,090,206 of NW_026294391.1, read as the reverse complement.
GAAGATACTTTGCTTTATACATTATCAAAATCCTCTGAATATTTTTGTGTTTGTATGTGTATGAGTTGTTCATCTGTGTTCATGTGGGTATGTGTAAATGTGTGTATGGGTGTCCATTTATGTGTGTGTGTGTGTGTGTGTGTGTGTGTGTGTGTGTTTCTGTGTGTATATGTGTGTGTGTTTGTGTAGAGTCCAGAGGTTGATTCCAGTATCTTTTCAGCTTAGTTTTTTTTGTTGTTGTTGTTTCCTTCAATTTTTTTTTTAAATTGTGGTACAATTACATCATTTCCCCTTTCCTTTTCTTCCCACCAAAACTTCCCATAAACCCCTGCTTGCTCTCTTTCAAATTTATGGCCTTTTCTTCCCTGTTGTTACACGTACATAAAAACATCTTCATTTGAGAGACACTGCTTCAAAATAAAAGAGACATAAAACATGATTCCTGGAGTACTCAAGCCAGCTGCGGCAGCTCCCAAAGCAGGATGATACCACACAGTGATCTGCAGAGCCATTGCTGGGGTGCAAATCTCTTTCTTGTTGAGCATACATACCTCAGCAAACCTTGGCTGGAGATAAAAGGATCACTCCATTTTAGTTTGTGAACTATAACATATTTAAGGGCTCATCAGCATAATGTGTAACTACCCAAAATCAGCTTGAATTTTAAGCTCTGAATATTTAAAATAGACTTCCTCATCTGAATCCCTGTCTTAGAGACCATGTAAACAGACATTCTGTTTTTTTCTTAGTCTGATAAATGTTATTTTGCCACCTCTCCCATCCTGCAAATCCACTGAACATTATGAATCAAGATTTCATAATGAAAGGTGAGTGCCCATAAAAAAAGGTAAGGATACAAATTTATACTGTCTGGGTGTGATGCTGTGCACTTTGAATCCCAGCATTCAGGAGACTGTGCTGAGTTCTAGGTCAGCCTAATCTACATAGTGAGTTCCTGGACAGCCAAGGCTACATAGTGAAATGTCAAAATAATAATGATAAAAAAATGGAAAATCTAATATATGTCCTCATTTTAATTTTTGTATTAACAATAAAAACTGGCAAACATATGCCTCTATATCCTGCCAGAATAAGATATAACTGTGCATAGTTGGTGAGATTATGGAATACTACTCTTTCTTTCATAATAATATCCTAGCTTTTATAATTTCCTAACAAGAACATAATTTAGAAAGTAAAAACCAATTAAATTATTATGCATTATCACAAGCCTTTTTAAAGTGAAAAGATAATCAACAACATAAAACTGTATTACATGGCCACCAAATAAGCATCAAATCATATACAAAAATCAATATATAAATAGACGAAAGTCACTAAGAGGTCAAAATGTTTAGGTCACCTTTCTTAATACACTTTTCTGATCCATCCATTTTCCTATAAATTTCATAGCTACTTTTTTCTTTATAGCTGAATAAAAGTTCACTGTGTGTATGTACCACATTTTCACTACCCATTCATTCACTAAAGGATATCTAAGCTGATCCATTTCCTCACTGTTGTGAAAGGAGCTACAATGTAAGTGGAAGTGTAGGTATCTCTGTTATCATGGTGAACTAAACTCAGAGATACAAAATCTAATATTCTCTATAATGTACTCTCTAATGTATAGATACTAACCTGTAGTGTGTGTGTGTGTGTGTGTGTGTGTGTGTGTGTGTGTGTGTGTGTGTGTGTGTGATGGCAAATGTAAGGAAAGGCAAATAAACTAGAAAGGACATGGACAAAATAGATGTTGAGTGTTAGGCCTCAGGAAGTATATATATTCAGAAATGAGCTCAAGCTGGACTATGGAAGTATGTATCCATGTTAGGTAAAAGCCAGCATTCCTCAGGATCTTGAGAAAGAGGTTCCCTTCCCCCCAAAGAATCATTTCCCTTTTCATCTGGAGGAAGGGATACATGGCTCTCCATTGACATATACCAATGGTTGCATATCAAAGCCCACACTGGCTTTCAGTCTCCCTCAGTTCCTACTCACAACTACTTCTTATACATTTCAAAGCCCCCATGCTAGCCTCCTGGAACTTCTCACCTCAGATCCCAGTTCTCCTCATACTCCCTGTCTACCTTCCGCTGCAACTCTCACTATTGTCTCTCTTGTTAGCTTCACTCTCCACGCCCTGACATGCTCACCTCTCTCACAGATAGCCCTGGTCATGTCCACTCAACTTCTCTTTCTCTCTTCTCTGAACTCCTCCAAATGCTCTGGATATTTTCTCTCACTTATCCACAATAAAGCCTTCTTTCCTCAACCATTAAGCAGCCATTTCAGGAGCTGCCTTACTGTACCCCCTCCTGTATACTATGGAAGGGCTGGATGAAGGCAAAAGGACACATCGGAAATGAAAGAGGAAAAGAGACTTGGAGAGAGATTGGGGCGGGAGGTTTTGGAGGCAGGGGTGTGGGTGATAAGGGAGGGAAGAGAACATACTTAAACACAGTTATCTCTAAAGGGACACAGGTCACCAGTTGGCAATACTGTTTGGAGAAACCTACTAAGTATAGCCTTACGTGAGGAAGTACATCCCTGTACCTGGCTTTGAGGGTTCAAAGCCTCTTTCCTTTCCCAGTGCTCTTTTTCCTTTTCTGCTGAAGTGCTTGCCATTAAAGATCTAAGTTCTTAGTTTGCTACTCCAGCTAACATGTTCGCCTGCTGTCATGTCTCCCAGACATGATGGACCATTATCCCTCTGGAACTATAAGCCCAGATAAACTCTTCCTTCTATTAATTGCTTCTGAAAATGATATTTGATCACAGCAACACAATAGGAACTAAGACACAATGAAAGGAAACATGTAGGTCTGTCAACAATAAATTGAAAAGCTTTTGCACATCTTAAGTAATAATAAGGTAAGTGAAAATACAAACTTTAAACACAATAAAATAACTATAAATCATGTTTCATAAATGGTTACTTGATAAAAACATATTAGGAAATTATTAAGATAAATAGCAAACAAGAAAAACAATAGAAAACTTACAAATATTCCTATTAAAAAAGACTTAAATAAATTTTCTCCAAAGTATCCAAATGACAATTATGCATATAAAAATGTGGTACATTTACACAGGGGACTATTACACAGTGGTAAAAAAACAATGACATGAAATTTGCAGGCATGGAACTAGAAAAAAAATCATCCTGAGTGAGGTAACCCAGACCCAAAAAGACAAACATCATATGTACTCACTCATAAGTGGATATTGTATGTAAAGCAAAGTATATATAGCCAGGGTACAATCCACAGCCTCAGAGTAACTAGATAACAAGGAGGACTCTAAGAGGGACACATGGGTTTCCCTAGGAGGGGAAAATAGATGAGATCTCCTGGGCAAACTGGGGAGATGGGGTTGAGGGGAGGGGAAGGGGAGATGGAAACATGAGGGATTGGTTTGGTTGAGTCAGGACGAAGGGGGAAAGGAATGAAAGAGATATCTTGACAGAGGGTGCCATTTTGGGGTTAGGGGAAAACCTAGTACCAGAGAAATTCAAAGGAATACACAAGAATGACCCCAGCTAAGACTCCTAGCAATAGTGGAGGGGGTGTCTGAACTAGCTTTCTCCTGTAATCAGATTGATGACTATCCTAATTGTCATGAGAGAGCTTTCATCCAGTAACTGATGGAAGCAGATGCAGAGATCCACAGCCAAACACCAGGCCAAGCTCTAGTAGTCCTGTTGAAGAGAAGGAGGAGGGATTGAAAGGGCAAGGGGGCTCAAGATCACTGACAGAAACCCCACAGAGACAGCTGACCTGAGCTTGTTTGGACTCTGGACAGACAGCTAAGGAGCCTGCAATGGACTGACCTAGGCGCTCTGTATGTGGATAACAGTTATGTAGCTTGGTCTATTTGTGGGACCCCTAGCAGTAGGATCAGGACCTGTACCTGGTGTATGAGCTGGCTTTCGGATTTTTGGAACTTATTCCCCATGCTGGAATGCCTTGATGTAGGGGGAGAAGCTTGGTCCTACCTTAACTTGATATGCCATGCTTTGATGACTCCTGTGGAAGGCTTGCCCCTTTCTGAACTGAGGAGGAGTGGATGGGGGAGGTAGATCAGAGGTGGGGGAGGGAACAGGAAGAGAAGAGGGAGGGGATATTGTGGTTGGTATGTAAAATGGTGAGCATCCACAGTAACCCCTCCAGGGCTCAGGAATCATTGTAAAAGAGGCAGCAGAAAGAATGTAAGAGTCAGAGGAAAAGGTAGAACATTGTGTAACAGTCTCCTTTGAGATCAAATCATTATATCGTGCGGGAAGCTGCTTAAGCAGGAAGGTAAAAAACTCAAAATAGCTTCAGGAAGTCCCTGAAACTGACCAGATTCACTAGCCTTACCCCCTTGTCCCATCTTCTGCCAGACTAAGCCTCAAAAGCTGAGAGTCACTTTCAGACAGAAGAGAGCTAAGCTGCAAAGAAAACTTGCAGCCCAGCCAAGCTACCAAGAGGACTCAGAGAGCCAAGTTGTAAAGAAGAGTCTCAAACAAAGATGCATAGAAGACTCTCAGATACAACTGCCTGGAAGAAACAGAAAGCAGTTGAGCTGCCTAGAAGAGGTTTAGATCCACCGAGGCACCTGGGAAGGACACTCTCCGACCCATTGAGCTGCCTGTAGGCTGTGCAGTGTGCTCCAGGTTCCGAGCTTTCTAAGCTGTCAGCTGTTCTGGGGTGGGCTTTGGTGATGCAGCTGTCTTTTAGCCATTTCGGTTCCTGTAAGTAACTTCTCATCCATAAAACCCAATAAAAGTCATTGGTTCACCAAGTTGGGAAAAAATTAATGAAAAAATAAAGAAAAAATATGTATTGTCACTATCTATAAAGGTAATTAAAATAAAAAAGAGAAATCAGTTCATATCTGTTAGTGTAGGTATTGTTAAAAAAGACAGAAGTATTGGCCCAAATGTGGAGGAAATATATCACTTGTAAATAATTGTAAATTGATCCAAATATTAAGGAAATAATATAAATATAAACAATACAAATGCAATTGCCATTTGATGTAACCATACACTTTGGGTATATAGTCAAAAGAGATTGTAAAGGTGCACATGTGGAAGTCAGTTCTCCCCTTTTTGTCTGGGGACAAAACTCAAGTTTTCATGCTCACATGGCAAACACCCAATAAGCAATCTCACAAACCCAGACCCATAGCTTTGTTCTTTAACTATTGACGATCTACTTGTGCTGGTTAATTTTAAGTTAACTTGACACAACTAGAATCATTTGAAGGAGAGGACCTCAATTTAGAAAATGCTCCCACAAGACTGGCCTACACAAAAGTTTGTGTTGCAATTTCTTGATTTGTGATTGATGTACAAGGGCCCAGTTCTTAGTGAGTTGTGCCAAGGACAGACTGGTGGTCCTGCATTATATAAGAAAGGAGGCTGAGCAAGCCATAAATGAGAAAGCTAGTAAGCAGCACTCCTTAATGGCCTCTGGTTCAGTTCTTGCCTCTGGATTCCTGCCCTGCTTGAGTTCTTTCTCTGACTTCCCTCAGTGATGGAATATGACATAAAAGTTCTCTGTCTCTGTCTCTGTCTCTGTCTCTGTCTCTGTCTGTCTGTCTGTCTCTCTCTCTCTCTCTGTGTGTGTGTGTGTGTGTGTGTGTGTGTGTGTGTGTGTTCATTCTATCAATTCTGTTGTATTTTTTGGTCTATGTTTATCTTGCTCATGTCTTGTGCATGCTGTCACAAGCACTGTGAGTTCACACACACAAGCGCTCAGTTGTTTTCAGAAACACTATTTTGTTGTAGTTATCTATGACCTTACAATCTTTCAACCCACTCTTCCACAATAAGTTTTGGGTAATGGGGGAAAAGAGTATGATTCATATAATTCATTTAGGGCTGAGAACTCTGCAGTATTATTCTCTACATGTTAACTGGTTGTAATCTCTTTAGAGAGTATCTACTTTAGTAGGTTTCTACATGGCTCTTTCAAAGGTTTTTAGTGTTAGTTATTCCTTCCCATACTTCTTCCTTTACCCTGTCCTCCCATGTCTCACTCCACCTGATGTAAGAAGAATTGCTAAATGGTCTTATGAAAAATAAAAAACCTGGCGCCAGATATTGGGGTAAAAACTGAGAGATCAGAAAAGCAGAAAGAAGCCAGCCATGTTCTTACCACTTGGAAATCCTCAGTCAAAGCACTTACTTCCTGTATACCCACGCCTATATGCCTTTCTGTTCTGCATCTCATTTCCTTTCTCTGCCCAGCTACATCACTTCCTGCCTGTCTGTACAGACCTCCAGACCTCTATGTTTAGTGCTGGGATTAAATGTAGGTGCTACCATTGCCTGGCATCTATGTTTAATATAGTGGCTGGCTTTTTCCTCTGATCCTCAGATAAGCTTTATTGGGGTGTACAAAAAAAAATCACCACAACCTGATCATCCCTGTTTCATTATTCTCTGGTTCTCATTCAGAGTATCTTTCCTCTATCTCCCTCTTTTGAAAAGCTCTGCCCATAGCACCCTACAGTTTCTGACCTCTAAGTGCACCCCAATTTTAATACAGATATCAAAAGATTCAGAGACTTTAGGCCAATTCTTCCAGGAAATTTCACTAAGAACAAAACAATATATTTTGTGTTTTATTTTAAAATCATATATCAATTACACATGATGAATTTCAACAGGACATTTGCATATATCTCTATAATAATTTTGATTGGGTTAACATACTTTAGTTGCCCTCTGTTGTACTCCTCCAACTCATACCAATCCTTTTCCTCCTTCTAACTACACCCCTGTGCTTTGGTGTTCATTTGCTGTTGTTTATCTGGTTGGTTGGTTGGTTTTCTCTATTATATGGTGAGTTTCCTTAGAGTAGCTTAGAGTAGCATAGCAGAAGAGTTGTTTATATGAGTATGGGCACCTTTCCAGTGGTTCCATCATGAATGAAAATGTATCTCTGCCCTCCAGCAACCATAGTTATTAGAAAGCCTGCTGTATTAGATACAGAGAATTCAGTTCCAGTTTTAATTCAGTGAGTTAACATTTGACTTCAGAAAAAATTTTAAGGAAAATTCGTATATTGAAACACACTTTACAGAATGGTAAATTTAGAAAAATAACCTAAAATGATTTTTTAGTCCCCCCCCCCCCTTAAAACATCTTAATTGTCACATTTAATGACAATTTTGCACACATTGAGATAAGAAAATTTCCAAAAAAAAACAGCTTAAAAGAAAGCAGAAAGCAGCTTAAATTCTATTCCATTTCTGCACATGTGTTTTCATATGCTAATTAAAATTTTAATAATTTTGCATTTAACAGAAAACCAGGAAGAAAATAATTGTAAAGTATTTCTTTATGCATTAGAAATTATGAAAACATACTTGTTAACAGTCCCAAATATATTACAAAAGCGAACTGAATTCAAATTATATTTTTTGATGGGATGAGGCAGATCACTTGTCCACATGGCCAAACTTGAAGATACCTTTCCAAGCCTCTAAGCAAATACGAAAAGTTCAGCTTAAATAACCAGATCTTTTTGTCATTCCCAAATTCCATAACTAACTCTTAAATTCTTGCAATTCAAATAAAATTGACAAAAGTAAGGACCTTTAATGTGAGATTTCTTAAAAAAGAGTAAACAGCAGAACATGGGAGAAACAAACTAAAACCAAATAAACAAAAACTCGGGACAAAATGTAGCAGCTCCTACATATTGAAAACACCAAAATACACGCCCTCACATATACATGGTTCAAATTATATATAAGAATAGTAATTCTAGTGTGATATAAATTTAGTAACAGGAAACATGAAGTAGTCATGTGTTTGTTACACCATCATTTGCAGGAATTACAACAGAAGACAAAAGTTTGCACTTTCTGTTTTAGAATGAGAACTGATGACATTAATGTAGAATGTAGTTTTAGATGGATCATTATATGGTTACAAAAAAGCTATTCAGAATTCTCCTTAGGGGACACCAAACAATTGTAGACTTAATATTCTCTATGGTTGCACAAATTACAATGGGAAATCAGCGTGTATATTGTGTCCCCACCCTGCTGAATACAAAGACAAAGTTACATTGTTTGAGATTCCCTGTCCTTTTATCAGATGCCCACATAGTTACAAAATACTACAGATTGTCATGACTGAGCCTCCTAAAACAAAACCTCAACTTCATACCTGGCACAGGCAAGAAATTCAAATCATTTCTCTGAGAAACCAAACTTCAAAGCAGCCTCCCAAATGGCATGAAAAAAAGAAGGACAAAGTTTAAGGTTCAGTGATCATGAAGAATTTACAAAGGTTCAGATTTAAGAGGTCCCATGGGGCTCAAAAACTAATTTCTCTGTCTCACCAGATAGAAAGATAAGAAAAAGTCTGTGGAATAAACCTGATTCCAGCAGCTGCAACAGCTCACTTGGTCTTATCTCTGCATCTGAAAGTCAACTTTCTGTGACTACCTCACATCTAAAGGGTCTCTTTTCTTAGTGCAGCTCAATAAAATTTTAAGTGGACTTTTTAGAGCAACACCAAGTCAGTCTCTAGCAGCTCCCACAGGGTAACCTCAGCCACCCATCCCCTGTGCATCAGTTAGAGGAGAGTCATGGTGAAAAGCAGTAAGAGGAAATATTTTTTTCAAATTGGACATACTGAAAAATGAACACATTAATGGTTCAGTGTTCCCTTGAAGTTCATCTTCCCATTCAACAACAACAACAAAAAAAACATAAGAAAGAAAGAAGGAAAGGAAGGAAAGAAGGAACGGATGAAAGGACAAAAGGGAAGGAAGAAAGAAGGAAGGAAGGAATGGAAGGAAGGAGGAAAGGAACAAAAGAAAGGTAAAAGAAAGAGAAAAGAAAAAAGCAACCAGTTGAAATATTGTCTTCTTTACAAAACTTTTCATTATATGACTGGAGACATGGAATTTGTGTGGTGCACAGTTATTTATGAAGGCAAAATGTCCATACACACAAAATAATGAGATAATGTAAAATTTGCTTAAATGTTTAAATTATTGCTTATAGAAACAAAAAAAAACGTAGCCAAGTATAAAACAGCATAATGTATATTTAATTGGCTGATTTTAGCAATTTGAGGATTTTAATAAGCAGCAGAGCTATATTTGACCTGTATTTTGTTTTATATGCATTGTTCAAAACAAACTACCAGTTTAGAAAATAATATTCTTGGAGCTATAAAAGCATAATTGCATTTCTGAATCATTTTTATATTTTACTTATTGGCTCTGACAACTATTCTATTAAATCCTAATGTGAGTTCACAGCTACATTTCACCTACTATATAAATATAAAAATATGGTACAGTATCCATGAGGATTTCATCAAAAAACAAAAATGAAGAAACACATCCTATTGAATTAAAATTTTGGATGAAACTTAGAATATTTGGAACCCAACAAGAGAGTAGTACTTCTTGGCATTTTATAAACAAACTCAAAAGCTTACAGATGTTCAATGCCTTAGTTTTATGCAAATCTCTTTTACCTTCATTACTTAATTTTCATTTGCTACTTGTGTCTTGTTCATTGATAAATTAGAGTCATGAAGTCATTATTTGTTACTTCTGAATGATTCTATAAAGCCTTTTAAACTGCTTTATTTCCTATTTCATTTGCTTTAATATCTATACAAACTGGGAGCTACACCAAAATGATATTGTTGCATTGACAGATTACTGTAAAATAGACATCAATAATTCCTAAAGCCCATCCTCACTTTAGTGATTGAAATTTCCAAAATGACATCAGTGGCACTTAAAAGATCTAAAAAAAATGATAGATTGGAAAGGTTGTACTATAGCAATCTAATCCAGTGCCATAAGGACCTGAAATAACTCACCAGCCTATGCTTGTAAGTAATCTAACAACCTAAGTGACTTTTTAAAAACTCAAATTCCTGTTGGATGACTCTCTGAGGACACAGATTTTATTTGTGCTACTCAAACACAGAAGAGATCTAAGATAAAAAACAATTTAGTAAACTGTATAGAAATAAACAACATACTATGGAAGTATCTATAAACTTTATAGTACCAAAAAGAGTATCATACTAAGCATAATTTTTAAAGGCTTATAAAGGAGATTTATATTTGGGTCAATATTAGGTACATTTCTCTTATGGAATGAAACTCTTATTTTAATAAATTAGATACTGTTATATAGTTTAAGGTGTTTTCTACTTGATCTTATCAATGCAAACCACCAATTATTGAAAATTATTTATTTATTTATTTTGTATATATGGGTATTTTGCCTGCATATAAGTCTGTGAAACACTTATATGACTGGGGCCTTCAGAGGCCAGAGTAGACCATTGTATCCCCTCAAACTGGAGTTACAAATGGTTATAAGCTGCAATGTGCTAATAGTTTGTCCCATTTATAGATATGACTGTATTTCAGATGATATGTGCATAAAAATTTTACAATGTTTTTGTTTTTTCTTATACTTTCTATTTTTATAATATTTTACAAATTTAATTACTTTCATTATTTTCTCATCAAGGATCAAAGTAACTTTCTCTAAAGTTTTCAATGATCAAAATAAGTTAATATTAGGTATCAAACTAGATATCATCAACATATATATGAAAATAATACTTCCATGATTAAGTATTTGACATAAAGGTTAAAATAACAATTACCAGAATTATGCATAATTTTGATGCTTATATTTCCATGTTTCCAAGACATGCCTTTCTCACTTACCAAATGGAATATGATAACTTTAAAGTAAGTCAATGCTCAATAATGTTGCTAAATATTTCAGTTCTGTAGTAAATGTCATTCTCTCATTTGCATTAATAATATGGAGGCAATGAATTCTGGTTGGCCTGAAAGAATTCATGCATTATTTACATTATTCACTATATTGAATATCTAATCCAAAAGATATCCTTACTTGAACTGAAGTTTGGTACTCTTTGACAAACACATAAATGAATAAAGATACTATATTATTTGCAAAATAATACCGGATACTCATTACTTTCATTTTGTCTCTACAAATCACATATAAATGAGTTAAAAGAAGGGCATTTCTAACACTTCTTTATTTACTTTATTCATCAGAACTAGTAAAATACGTATTTATGAAAAACTTATTATTTACAAAACGTCCATACCTTTAAAAATTACCATATCAAAATTTCTGGCACTATAGTTTTTTCTTAAGCACCCTATTATATTTTTCACTGTGTATAATTACATCACATTAAAGCTCCTTATTAAAAAATACTTTATTAACATCAAAAGACAGTCTTACGACATGATCTTTGGTTGACTGATTTTCCTGAAAGCTACTTAATACTAAAGAAGATTATTCTTCTCTAGAAAGAATGACAGAATGTAATAAATCATTGTTTCAATCATTTTATATTGCAATGAAGTTGAAGTTATCAGTTAATATGAGCCTAAATCAAAAGTTGATCCTTGGTATTAAAAAAAAAAACAGAAAGGGCAAAGATGAATTTCTCATTTTGAGATCCTCCCAGAACCACAAATACGTAATTACTCAAGTATGATGAAGTACATGAAAATAATTTGAACTGGGCTGACAGTTCAGCACTCTTTACATTTCCATTGGAACCCATTTCAGATTCCCTATTAGATAGCTGTCTTAATGAGCTACAATGATTTTTTTTAAAAAAATTACACTAGGTAACAACGATTATAAGCAGTTGAAATTTATTTCTCACAGTTCTCTACGGGAGGGTAAGCGCAAAAGTAGGATGTCAGTAGATTCACTGTCTTGTAAAAGTTTATATTCTTCTTCAAAAAGAGCACCTTTTCCCTTCATCCTCACATGGTGAAAAGGGCACACAAATCCCTCTCGTAGCTCTTTTCAGGAAAGTCTTTTTATAAAGGCAGAAACTCATGACCTAATCTTACTGAAGTCTTCAATATTTTAAAGGAGTTTCATTGGGAATTAGTTTTCAATGTGAATTTTTAGGCCATGAAAACTATTTCTTTATAAAGTTTTCTACCTAAAAGTTGAGCTATCATAAGTATGATGACAATATTCAGCATTGTTTCAGTACTTTGATAAGATACTTTCAGCAGAATGAAATACTCAGTTTATATTTTCAAATTATTATGATCATTGCATAAATCAAGAATTTATAAACTTGTGCTTTCTTTAAATTCAAATTAAATTGTGCCTTCTAAATTAAATTAACTCAGCAAACTATCCCACATGCTATGAGAATGATTCTTGTTACAAATCTCTTCCATTTTTTCTTCTTTGGCACCTTCATAATACACATGTATACTGAGTTTGGGTCAGTTGAAACCCCCGTTACCCTCTCTTATACCCACTCATGCTGAATCCCTCCTTCCAACAAGTTTCTTTCTACTTTAATCTCTCTCTCTCTCTCTCTCTCTCTCTCTCTCTCTCTCTCTCTCTCTCTCTCTCTCTCTCTCTCTCTCTCTCTGTGTGTGTGTGTGTGTGTGTGTGTGTGTGTGTGTGTGTGTATCTTTTACAGTCCTTTCTTGCCTGTCATGGCCTGTTCCAACTTGGAATACAAGCCTCTCAGTGGTGGACTTCTAGTATCCATGATTGTACAGAAATAAACTGAAATGGGCAGAGTTAGTAGTCAAGGCCGCTGCTTTTTGTCCTGGCCACACAGTTTAGCAGTTTAAAGTCTCTCCTGGCCAGAAAAGGATTATAGATTCAGAACAAGACAAATTCAGATGGGATAAATCCTAAACAGTTTACAGTGTGTGTAAAAATGTACGTAGGCTTGGAAGAGAGAGGAAAAGGAATATAGACAGTTATATAAGGAAATAGAAAGTTTAAAAAAGATAAAGTCTTTGAAGAGAAAGTGAAAGTAATATAAAAATAAGCCACGTAAAGATGGAAATCACAGAGAGTCTGGATTATAATGTCTTTAGGATGTTTAACTGCAGAAAGACATTTGATTGTTAAAGCTGTTGAGTTAAGCCAATATATATATATATATATATATTAAAGGTACCTGGACTTCAAACATTATGTCTAAGGATATGTTACTTTGGAAAAGAGGTTCTGCTTTTGTTTCCACAGAAGATGAGAACCTGTGAATTGCTTCCAGGCTAATAAGGTTTGATCAAGGAAGACCCCCTGAGAGGCCCAGATGATCCAACATCCAAAAACAGCTTCAAGGCAACTGGCTCAGAGAATACAGCATCAGAGATTATTCTAGTCAGGTGTAGTGGGTAGCCATTCCAGCTTTGATCTGGAAGTTCCAACTCCCATTGAGGCTTTGGTAACTTTCACGCCTACAAGACGGGGCCAAGAAAGGACCCTGAAGACCCGAGATCCGGATGGGCCGCTTCTCTTGTTTCCTGGACCCTGGACGCTAGAGGAAGACCAAGGAGAGTTCTCCAGAGAACACTACCGGACTGCGCTGCGCCTTTCCCAGAACCCGCAACTTACGTATCCCTTCATTTGTAAGTTACGCCACTAAATAAATCTCCCTTTTAACTACGTGGAGTGGCCTTAATAATTTCACCAATAGTCAGGCCTTGACCATAATTCTTAATTTTCTCAGGATCCCTGTAAGACTACCAGCGCCTGCAATCAGCAGGAAGTAGCTTAGAAAATTACACCCACATTCCCAAAAACTGGATTATGGATATTTGGGTTCTTTTTTTTTAGAGATTTGTTACAAATTGTTATTGGTCATAGTCAATATCTTTCTAAAGATAAAGGGGGGATAGGATATAGATATGATAGGATAAAAGGGTGGATTGTTGAACCTACCTTTAAAGAACAATTTGTTTAAAATGTTTTACATTGGTATAGATTTTAGTTTATTGATACAAATTTAAAGTTAATTTTGTTATACTGTATGTGTATTTCTACTCTTGTTTAAGGTATTATGTTTGTGCAGCTCATTGAAATTATAATGAAATATTAAGAAATACAGATTAATAATAAGTCTTCTGTGATAGTCAAACTTATAGTCATGTTAAGTTTTCTAGGTATTCATAGATATTATTCAGTTAGGTGGTAATATTTAAATACTTCAAAGACCTACAGAATATGTCATTTAAAATGTTTTAAAAACTTAGACTTTCTGGACAGTGAGACACATCTGCTCTTGGCAGCACTGATTTACTTCAGAGAGAAAGATGGACATTGAAGACACTCCATATGGAATTTATCTTCTTCTTGGCAAAAATAGCCATTTGGGCAAGAAACTGTTCTTGCCTGGACTGTTTGACAAAATGTTGCATCAACTGGACATTCAGGACCTATAGGAAGGTGACCACTGAACTTTGCAAGGCAAGATGGTCTTTCAGGATCCTGCTTCGCAGAAGAAACTGCCAGACATTCTTCAGGACACAGAGAGAAGCAACTGAGAGACTCTAGGCCTGTAGGTGAAAGAATGGATGCCCCAATGTTACAGAACAACTTTGGGTAACTGTCCAAATAGCCAGCTGTCTCTGTCATTCTAGATTTTTGGAAGTTGCTTACAATGCTCTTCCTGTTTACTTAGGTAATATTATATCCTTTCAAGATCTTTGATGCAGTTGAAGACTAGATAGTTACAATTATAATTTTCTTTGGTTATGATAAAAGTAAATTATGCTGGAGAGGATGCTGGTGGGAATGCAAACTTGTACATCCACTTTGGAAATCATTATGGCGCTTTCTTAGAAAATTGGGAATCAATCTCCCCCAAGACCCAGCTATACTACTCTTGGGCATATACCCAAGGAATGCTCAATCATATCACAAGGACACATGCTCAATTATGTTCATAGCAGCATTATTTGTAATAGCCAGAACCTGGAAACAACCTAGATGCCCTTCAACTGAAGAATAGATAAATAAAATGTGGTACATACGCACAATGGAATACTACACAGCAGAGAAAAACAATGACATCATGAGGTTTGCAGGCAAATGGATGGAACTAGAAAAAATCATCCTGAGTGAAGTAACCCAGACTCAGAAAGACAAACATGGTATGTATTCACTCATAAGTAGATACTAGATGCAAAGCAAAGGATAACCAGACTGCAACTCGCAACTCCAGGGAGGCTACCTAGTAAAGAGGACCCTAAGAAAGACATAGGGATCTCCCAATGATAGACAAATGGATGAGGCTTACATGAGCAAACTGGAGGTGAGGGGGGGATAATGAAGGGCAAGGATTGGGGGAAAGGGAGCTTAGGGGAGCAGGAGGTCCCAGCTGGATCAGGAAGGGAGAGGGAGAACAAGGAAACAGATACCATGATAAATGAAGGCCCAATGGGAATAGGAAGAAGAAAAGTGCTAGAGAGGTCCCCAGAAATCCACAAAGATACCTCCACAATAGACTACTGGCAAAGGTCAAGAGACAGCCTGAACTGACCTACTCTGGTGATCGGATGGCTGAACACCCTAACTGTCGTGATGGAACTCTCATCCAGTGACTGATGGAAGCAAATGCAGAGATCCATGGCCAAGCTCCGGGTGGAGCTCCAGGAGTCCAATCAGCAAGAGAGAGGAGGGATTGTATGAGCAAGAGATATTAAGACCATGATTGGAAAAAAAGCACAGGGACAAATAGCCAAATTAATGGAAACACATGAACTATGAACCACTGGCTGAGGAGCCCCCATGGAACTGAATCAGGCCCTCTGGATAGGTGAGACAGTTGATTGCCTTGGATTATTTTGGAGACCCCCAGGCAGTGGGACTGGGACCTCTCCTTAGTGCACAAGCTGGCTTTTTGGAACCTGGGGCCTATGCTGAGACACTTTGCTCGGCCTTGGTGAAGGGAGGAGGGGACTGGACCTACCTTGGCTGAATTTACCAGGCTGGGCTGAACCCCCATGGGAGACCTTGCCTTGGAGGAGGTGGGAATGGGGGATGAATCGGGAGGAAAGTGAGGGGGTTTGGGGGAGGGAGGACAGGGGAATCCGTGGATGGTGTGTAAAGTTAATTTAATTATAAAATTAAAAAAAAGAAAAAAGTTATATATGTGTGTTAACACTTATATATGTAATAATATCACTGTAAATATCACAAATCTTGTGAAGATGGCATGATTAACACTTTTAAATAAATATATGCTAAATGAAGTTAAATATAAAATCTTATATAGCCATTGAATATCAGAATTTTGATGAAATGTCTTATTACAGAAGCACATACTTTACAAATTAATTTCAGTAACTTCCACATCTAATTGCATCTCAGTAATATTTGTATTTATTTATTCCATTAATTTGGGGGAACTCGCATCTTGAATAACCTAGCTCTAAAACAAAGTTTGCATTTTAATAAATACAAGTTTTTTTATATTACGGTTTGTATTGGTTCTTGCAATTGTCACTTTAAATCCATAATTACAATAAGCTATGTTGGTATTTTACTTGTACTGAAATGTGATTTTAATTGTATGTTAATAAATAAAGTTGCCCAGGGGTCAGAGCTATTAGAACCATAGCAAGAGCATGGCGGTGGTGGTGCACGCCTTTAATCCCAGCACTTGGTAGACAGAGCTAGGTAGATCTCTGTGTGTTCAAGGATACAGCCAGCATTGGAGACACACGCCTTTAATCTTAATACCAACCATAGAAGACCTGGAAGTCTCTACAGACAGGCAGTGGTGAGGCAGTCATGTGTTTGGGTTTACAACCAATGAGAAGGCAGAACAGCTAGACTATGTAAAGACATACACACAGGAAGTAGGTCCCTTTCGGAGAGCTCTCTTGGCTGAAGCAGGAAGGATAAGGCTCTTAGTTCTGACCTCTTGACTTTCTTCTCTGAATCAGCTCTGTGTTTCTTATTTAATAAGACGGTTGGTTACATCAACTATAAGCACCTAACAGCATTGTTTCCTGGTTTCAACAGGCTATCTAATATAATACACATAGTTGCTGAAAGACAATAGCATGCTCCCTGCACTGGCTGGTCTGTCACTGTCCTCAGCTGCTGAAAGACCCATATTCTCCTTATTCTTCTTTTGTTTCAGACTCTTCATTTTCTTTCTTATTTCTCATCTCTGCTTCCACCTTTTCTACTGTCTCACCTCCAGTGAATTGCTCATCAGTGTGAATTTCTCTGGCCATTTCCACATTTGCTGCTCTTTCTGCAATTACTGACAGGTTCTCATTGCTTCGAACCATTTCTTCAAGTGGAGACTCATGGATGTTTCTGGAACCTTCAGTTTCAGAGATCGAATGGAATCGTTCATTGCGGGTGTTTGAACAATCTGCCCTCCACTACCTCTGGTGTTGCTTCCTTTTGAGAAGTATCTCTAGGAGTTGGCGTACTCATCTTTTCTTGGTGGGGCTCAGTTGACTGATTCCCTTGCAACATTGCTGGAAAGTTATCTTTGGAAATTCTTTCTCAAACCTGCAACTCTGCTGCCTGCCTTTGCCCAAGGTCTTTTGAAGTTCCTGTTCAACTTTCTCTACAAACTGACAAAAAAACTACAAGTCTACAGTGATTTAGTGAAAGTTGGTGCTCGAAATAGAGGGCAGTTACTCTTGTAAAAAGACAGTGTAGTTACAATAGGCTAGGATATGTATATCTGAGTGTAATTTAATGTAATTAGATAGATTATATGTAAGGTGTTATACTAAACGTTAGAAGCTAAATGGCGAGGAAACATTTTCACTTTGAAAATTGACTAAGAGAAGATACTTAAAAGCATATATATTATTCAGAGAGCCTTTGTATTTACTAAATTGTAGCCCCAAGATAAACTGGGGCTTCTATCACAAGATTTGGAGTTCACAACTACATGTCTACATGAGCAGGAATGGTTTATAAAAATGATAGAAAAATATATTCATAAGGGGTACCTACTTGTGTGCAGCTAGAAGATGCAGACAATTGAAATTGCCAGTTTGGTACCAGGAATAGTGACACACACCTTTAATCCCAGGACACTTAGGAGGTAAAAGCAAGTGAATCACTGTGAGTTCAAGGCCGGCCTTTTCAACAAAACAAGTTGTAGGCCAAACAGTACCAAACCAGTGAGACCCTGTCTCAAAAATACAGGTCAAAAAAATTAATTGTCAGTTCAAATATTTATCCAGAAAGAAATTCACAAGATTTCCCCATAGTTAAGTAACCATACGTGAAAATGTTTACTTTTTGAGCCATGTAATTCCTTATCATTTCCTCTGCTCTTACAGATACCCTGTGTCCCAAAGAGAGAATGTCTGCTATTCCTTCCAAAATAGGAATTGCCTTATTTTCCCAAGTCCAGTAAGCCTTAGAGATATGATATGCTCAAATGATACAGCTTAACTTCCTGTTTTTGGTGTGTGTGTGTGTGTGTGTGTGTGTGTGTGTGTGTGTGTGTGTGTGTGTGTGATTTTTTTCAGTGCTGGTGACCTGAGTACAGCTTTTTGTCCTTGATAGGCACTCTATCACTAAGACAAATCTCCAACTTCTCCAGTTAAGTAAAATACAAATTTTATTAAGATTAATTGCAATTATATTTTTGTAAATTCTTTTGCTGAAAATGAATGCAAGATAATGGATAACATAGGATACTATATTAATTTAGGAAGATTATAGCTTACATTCCAGACCTAGCATTTTACATTGGAACCTAGAAGGTAACAAAAGGACATTTAAGAAAGGAAAAGTTGGAAAATAAGTATATTAGATAATTTTCATCTGAAGACTATATTTTGTAGTGTCATTGAAGCTTCAAGAGAGAAGTCCACCTGACAAAGTTTAATATTTTGTATCATTTTTGAATTATTACAAGACATGTCCCTCTTTGACAGGATCTTGAAAAGGTCATTCCGTAAAAATATTATTCCCTCAAGAAGAATAAATAAAAATAAGGTGTTAAAGCTTGTAAGTAGCGAACTAAGTTGAGTTTCTTTTTTTTTTCTATTGAAAATGTAGTACAGTGAAAAATTAAGATGAAAACGTGGGATATTTTATTAGAAAAACTTAGGTGCTAATGCATCTGACACTTGGAAATTTGCTGGTGTAAGAAAGTATGTAGTAGTTCAAGTTCAAAGTTTAAATTGTAATTCTGTAAGATTGTCCTCTATTTCATGACACTTCTCACCAAAAATCAAAAATGACATGTATCAGTAAATAAGGCAAGTAATGGTCCTTCACCTCATAGACTGTATTTTAGCAAGGTAAAAAGTATTAAATACTAAGCGTAAGAAACAATGTGAATAACATAAAGAAATACTGTCAAAAACACATTTCAGGGAAAGCAGCAAGCTAATATGTATGCCTCGAAGTCAGAGTGATATCTGCATTTTACATACCACATGATGGCTAACACAGAGTAAAGAAGAAACTAATAAAAATAGCAGCACAGAGAAATGGCATGATGAAGGGCGAGAAGATCTTGAGTCAATTTGTATGCATTGCAATGAGTTTGAATTTCTTGTTGACTAAATGGATTTGACAGGATTACTCTAATTGCCCTATAAACATACGATACAGGAATATATAATAGAAGCAGTCTATTAATCGGGTTTATATATCATATGATAGCAATTCAGACTAGTGTGAAATAAAATTAAGTTGATGAGACATGGTTTGATTGAAGATATATTTTAAAAATATAACTTATTTATTTTCTATTATACTGTATGTGGATGTTTAGCACATAGATAGACATATGCATACACACAGAAAAACATATTCAAAACATTTAAAGGTGTTTATTTTGCACAGTGGGGAGAGTACAGCCACCATAAAATGAGACATTTAACTGTTTGAAAAAGAAGGCTATGAAGTATAAAAGATTAGGTGTTTGTTTGGGAAATTTTCTACTTAAGATATTTATTCTGCATGAAGTCCAATCAAGTAATTATCTATGTATTTATTGCAACAACTTTATTTCTGGGAATACATAACAAAACTGATACAGCTGTCAGTATTAATATAATTTTTATATAAATTATTTTATCCAAACTCTTCAGAACTTATCTAGGTTCAAAATAAAATTAAAACATGCAGTTTTAAACATTGGAACATTACATCTTTTCTTTAGTTACTTTACCAAAGTTAAATTCATTGGATGAAGAATTGAATTTTGTTAAAAGATTTTGGCATCATATTGTATTTCAAATGCAAATCTATACACCTTGCTATAGTGAATAAACTTTCTAAAAGTATTTTGATTGCTGTGGACATTGTGTATTAAATAAGGTGTCCTGTTGAGTTTTTCATTGTTATCATTATAAATTTGGAATAAGTCATGTTGGATATTGTAACAACTGAAAAATGCAATTTGACATTTTTAATATGAATACCATGATGGTATTTAAAGATGAACTTGAGCTCTACTAATTCTATTAAACTACAGCCTGCCAATGAGCTATAAAAGCTAATTAATCATTTTGTCAGGTTTGTTTTCTGAAGCTAGTCAATATAAATTTGAATAAATAGGAAGCAGTTGACCCAAGAAACCTTGAGTATTCTAAATAGAGATGCAGCAACTGTAAAATATTATTCTTAGAATCTCTTTGTATAGCAACATATACATAATTATGTCAGCCTACCATTCTGATTTATCAAACCTGTTCTCTACCATTTTAAATATTCCAGTAAGATACTAGGTAATTCTGTACACACACACACACACACACACACACACACACACACACACACAATGTATTTTGATGTCAGATTATGAAAAATTAGGTTTAAAATAAACATCTTTTACTCAGAATTATGTAGGTGACATTGCTAGGTTACTTGTCACATCCAAATGCATCAAAATGTCTATGCTATAACACAATAATAAAAAGGGATGGATAATATTCAAGCAGTATTAATGCCCTGTAATGAGACATGTCAGCATTTTTATTGATCACTTTCAAGGAATAGTTATTTCATAAGGGTACTAAGAGAAAAATATTATGTAGATTATAGGGAATTTGCATAAGAAAAGGAAATACCCTATTTATTTAATCTTTACCACCTTTGAATGAATGAACTCATTTATATGCATTACTTACCAAATGCTACAGCCTTGAAATTCTCCCTCTGCTGTGCTTTCTTTGACTAGACTCTACAGTACACATTAAGATCTAAGACTCAAAAAAGCTATACTTTTTGCCAGATAATGTTCAGAAAATGCAAAGTGCTTTAGTGATAGTCACAGGAGAAGATAAGAATTTGGTCTTAAGACATAATAATTATTCAAAATAAATCCTCTGAAATCAATACTTGGGTTTTGTTAATAGGCTAACAAAATATGTTCTTCTAGGGAAGTGTTGGCTTGTCGCACTGCTTACTATTCCAATGGGATACAGATATTGACTTCATTCACATGATACTGGCTTTGATAGTATACTGAATGTAGGACTTGTGTAGAATATGGAGGATGTGATCAAGATTTCATAGGAAGGCCAGAAAATCTAGGAAATGTGTAGGAATGTCTCCAGGGAGTCTTTTAAAGAATACTTAAAGATGTAACAATGAAATTGAGGGTATCATAGAAATCAATGATGTTCGAGATGCCAGTAATGTAGAGGAGAGTCAGCTAAAAAAGTCACAGGCAAGCAGCAGGGCAGAATCAAAAGACAGATCATGTGAACCATATTTAGTAAGGCTATAGAAATAGAACAAGTCAAGAAGGGTCCAGTGACTAGATACCATTCAATGGCACAACACATATGACAAAATTAATGGTTCCAACTAAACTCCACTTCATAATAGATCATTCACTTAGAGCTAATTGACAATGAAATAACCTATTTAGGAAATTAGTTCCCTGATGTCTCCTTTCAGAGCTCACATAGTGCCTTATATGTCCCCAAAGACAGGCATGGAGCTCAAGGACTTAAGGTTTCCTCTGCTGGGATTTAGTCTTGCTTTGGGAATATTTACCCTATGTCTGTTCCACTATTGTATGTTTGAAGTATATTTTTTATTAAATTTCTCAGAACCTTACAGCTGAAAGCCAGCATGAGTCTCCTAAGAGACTTTAGACTTGTTTTAAATGATGTTGGACTTTGCAAGACTATGGAGACTCTTGAACATTAACTGAATTTGGCATTGCAATTCTTGAATTAGTCACTTTTCCTGTCATTATACTAAAACACCTGACAGAAAAAAAAATGAATAGAACGATTTATTTTGGCTCATGATTTCTGAGGGAACAGTCCATCCTGACAAGAAAGTCATGGTAGCTGAGAAAATCTTGGTCTACATTAACAGGAACTTACAGCACATGCTGCCTACATCTGAGCAGATCAAAGAGCAGAAAGAAGCAAGAGCAAATGCAGCCTGAAGACAGTGCTTCCCTTTTTCTAACTAAGTCATGGTCCTAAAATTTCTACAATCTCTTCAAACAGCATCACCAAATAGGGACATAATGTTCAAACACATAAGCCTGTGGAGAATATTTCACAGCTGAATTAGATAGTTGTGGTGGTTTGAATAAGAATGCCCATGCTCCCCATAGGCTCATATATTTGAATGCTGAGGGAGTGGTGCTATTTGAAAGGAAGAGGTGAGGCCCTGTTGGTGGGAGTGTGCCACTGGGGTTGGGCTTTGAGGTTTTCTTTTTTTTCTCCTAAGAAAAAATTTTCATTCATTTTAAACACCAATCAAAGATCCCTCTCTTCCCTCCCCTCCCATCCCCCCTCCAACCCATCCCCCACTTCCCCCCCACAAGAAGGTAAGGCCTCCCATGGGGAGGCATATCCAGTAGAGGCAAGTCCAAGCCCTTCCCTCTGTCTCAAGGCTACACAAGGTGTCCCATCATAGGTAGTAGGCTCCAAAAAGCCCCATCATGTACCAGGGATGGATTCTGATTCTACCACCAGGGGGCCCCCAAGCAGATCAAGCGACACAAATGTCTCCCAGTGCAGAGGGCCTAGTCCAGTCCCATGCAGGCTCCACAGCCATTGATCCGACTTTCATGAGTTCCCACTAGTTTGGTTTGGTCATCTCTGCAGGTTTCCCCATCATGATCCTGATGCACTTGCTGGGAGAATCCCTCCTTTCTCTCTCCTATTGAAATCCTGGAGCTCTGCCTAGTGTTTGGCTGTAGATATCTGCATCTACCTCCATCAGTCATTGGAGAAAAGTTCTGTGATGACAGTTAGGGTATTCACCGATCTGATCACTGGGGCAAGCCAGTTCAGTTCAGGCACCCTCTCCACTGTTTCCAGTAGTCCAAGCTGGTGTAATCCTTGGGAATTCCTGGCAACTTCCCTAGCACTGAGTTTCTCTCTATCCCTATGATATCTCCCTCCATCTTGGTATCTCTCTCATTGCTTTCCCACTCCATCCCTGTTCCAGCTCGACCATCCCATTCCCTTAGGTTTTCATCCCCCATCCCCTACCCTCCATTGCGACCCCTCACCCCCGGATCACTCATGGAAATCTGATCTATTCCCCCTTCCTAGGGAGATCCATGCATCCCTCTTTGGATCTTCCTTGTTAGCTAGCTTCTCTGGAGTTATGGGTTGTTGTCAAGTTATTCTGTGCTTGGCTCAGTGGTTAAGAGCACTAGTTGCTCTTTCAGAGGTCCTGAGTTCAAGTCCCAGCAACCACATGGTGGCTCACAACCATCTATAATGAGATCTGGTGCTCTCTTCTGGTGCTCAGGCATACGTGCAGGCAGAACACTGTATACATAATAAATAATTTTTTTTTTAAAAAAAAAGGGGGGGGCTTTGAGGTTTTCAATGGCCCAAGCCAAGCCCAGTGTCTCTATCTCTCTGTCTTCCTGCTGTCTGCAGATTTGGATGTCAAACTCTCAACTTCTCCAATATCATGTTTGTCTATATGTAGACATGCTCCCTACCATGCTGATAATAGACTAAACCTCTGAAATTGTAAGTAAGCCCCAATTGAAGACTTTCTTTTATAAGAGTTGCTGTGGTAATGGTGTTTCTACACAGCAATGGAACTCTAATTAAGACAATAGTCATGAGCCTTTAGGTATCAGATGTGCAGTTGTATGATTTGGCTGCAACATGGCTGCAAAGGCACATGTTTTGAAGAGGTTTTTTTAATTCTTTTTTATTTTGAATATCAAATTATAACACAATTTTGGTTTAAAGACAGAACGCATGAATTATTGATCTTTTTCTAAGTAATTCTAAATAATTACTGTACTCATCATACAGATTTGGGGCCCTTAGAAAACACATTATTATTTTTCTTCCAGATTTATAATCCATTTCCACTCAGTGGGTTATTCACTCAAGTAAACTGAATGCTGACCTAGTAAGAAATGAAGTCTGGGGATGCAGCCATGGCTCTGAGGATTAAAGCAATTTTTCTCTTCTACAAGACCTGCACCCACCTGAGGTTTTACAACCATCTGTAACTCCAGTTCTACAGTTTCTAAAACTCTCTTCCAGCCTCTGCAAACCCAAGGTGTACATGTGAAGTAAAGACAAGCATGCAAGTCAAACACCCTTAAACATAAATCTTAAAATAAATGGTTAAAAAATAACAAAGAAGAATGGCCTACTTGCAGGAAATAGGTACACTTGAAGATATTCTGAAAGGTATACCTTGGCACTGGAATGTCTTTGACTTTCTATCTTCACTTCCTGTCTGCCACAAGATGAGCAGATCTGCTCCAACAAGCTCTCTCTTGTCACAATTCATTGCTGTACGACAGGCATGGAAACAACAAAGCCAAGGGATAATGAACTAAAACCTCTGAATTCCAAGCCCTGTCTCCCTAAAGTTGTTCTCCTGAAGTGTTTAGCAACTCCTGTATAACAGACATATTAACTAGGTAGGGCTGTTTCTTGAAACACTTTCTTTACTAAAAGCTACACATCCCTAGTTCATTTTCAAGTCTAGTTCTAGAGTTTTGTAAAGAAGCTGTAGCATATTGATACCAAGAATTTTTGCACCCATTGATAAGAAAAGGAGTATATGTTCATTGTCATGCTTCCACTGTTGAAAAATATTTCAGATTCTACATGCAATAAAATTGTGGGGCTACTTTTTGATATCTACTCAATGATACCCACTTTTCTACTTTTTCAATATATAAGGAAAATCCTGCAAAGTTATATTTCTTTCAAAATGATGGTGAGATTATTTCAAATGAATAAAAATCAGTAAAATCTCTCTCTCTTTCTTTCTCTCTCTCTCTCTCTCTCTCTCTCTCTCTCTCTCTCTCTCTCTGTGGTATTTAGATAGGAAAATGTTTGGAATTTGAATTAATGAAATGTTCTTATCATACAAAAATTCTTTCCCATTGATTTATTGATATTTCCTTTCCATTTTTTTTTTGGCTAACATGATCTTGATTTCTTTACACTAAATATTTTCTAATTATGCCACAAAGTATCTTTAATGCTAAATGACATATGCCACATTAAAAGGAGAATAATTGGAAGCATGCAAAATATTCCTTAATACCATTTCCCTGGACATCAGTAGAGAGTATTGCTTAGAAAATGTAGCTTATAAAGCATCATCATCACTGACCTGCTCTCACTGAAGATGAAGTGTAGAAACTCTTTATTTTCAGAAGATTAACAGGGGGATTGTTTTGTGTTTCTGTGGCTGGTCAAGGACAATTTACAGTTTAGATGCTCTGCAGAAAAGTCTTGTTGATTTGAACACATTCCTATTATAGCTTTAGGCAGAGGATGATAGATTTTGTTGTCATTGTGATAAACTACAACCAATGTACTTGCAATACAAAAATAAATAAAGCACTACTAGATGCTTTTGGTTCAGCTACTTAACAACTAGAAATGAAAGCTTCATTTGAGAAAGTTCTAAAGATACTGATCACAGATGCCTTTAATTTCCTTTAAGCAGTCAGTCTTAGTTCAGGCTAAGAGTTAAATTTTCTAGTACTTATTTACTTAATAAACACGATGTCAGTTTTTCTCCAAATACTGTCCATTCTTCATCACTCTGCTTAAAGGTATGTGCTTATTATAGCTCTTCTTGTGAAGGTAAAATCTGGTTATAATTGCTTTGTGGCAATAAGTAAAAGATAACATTCATTTTGTTGTTTTTTTTCCATATCTGAATAAGCAGAGATGGTACTTTTCCTCTTCACATTTTCTACCATTGTAAAAACAAGCCATTTAGTAAAAGGGAAAAATATAAAAATGGAAAAACAATTACATCTACAGATTAGAGCAAAGCTGATTAATGGATTTTGATTTCATAAACATAAAAATGTTTTATATGCTTATAGAACTTGAAAGATGTATTTCAAGGACAGGTGAATAACTGTCATATTTTGTTAATTTTGTTCAAATGCTTTTTATATTACTCTTTCTTTCATACCTATCTTTTCCTTGTTACCTATGCTGTAGCATATTATTGGGTTCTTTATTTTGTTCCAAGCAGTAGCTACTCAATTGCCAATGCAAATTTATAATTTCTCCAAACCACTCAGAGTATGCCTTCCTTTACACTTGGTTACTTTTGGTGGTGGCATTTGCTGGTGTAGACAGTGAAATTAGGGTAGAAACTTGTTGGTATTCTAAACATCTTTGAGACTCTGAGAAACTCCTATGATTTTACTGAACCTCTGTGAAACCAATTGCACCTCTGCTTTTACCAAAAGAGAATCTTCCTCAGAAAGAAATGTTATACTGTCAGCAAGGTCTCTACAATGTTACAGAGCAAGATCTAGGACATAATCCAAGTCAAAGCATGTACAAAACACCAGGTCTGGAAACATTTCAAACTCTTAATAGTCAATGAAGAGAGTAGTCAATATTCACTCAGAACATGTACTAAAGATCCTAGAGGGATCATGGCTATATTGTACACACTAGAGTAAATGTTTTATACCTACCATACAAACATTAAAAGCAATTTAAAGGAATTAATCTGTAATACATTTCAATTAACTGCCTCCAGTAACAAAAGCAAACATTCTTGAGACGAAACAACAAAGTCTAGACATTGAAAAATGGAACACTCACTGTATTTTCTTGCATCCAATAGAAATTATCAACAAGATAATACTTACAAACTAAATAAAATCAGCTAGTGGAAACAGATCTCTTGTTGAGTAACCAATAAAGAACATAAGGTTTTTAAGTTTCTTGTACCTGTGAGAAGATTGCTTTCCTCTCAATGGCCCACCCTGTGATGAAAGATGGATGATTCTCTATTTTTTTTTGTAGACACAATTAATGATGACTACACAAGGCTACAAGGGTGTTCATCATTTGTAGGACACTGTTAATAGAAAAAGTAGTTCAGATCACAGACTAGTTTAGAAGACCTTAGGTCTGGCTAGCAACCATAAGACAAAATTTATGCAATAAAAATTCTAGCAAAACAAGTTCACAAATATTCACAAAATCTACTCACAAAGCACCCCTGGCTATAGATCCAGACTCTGGTCCAATCATAACTACAATGTCACATTTACCTCTTGACCCTTCTCATATCTCCTACACTTTCTTTCTGGCTCCTCTCCTGTTGTGATGGGCATAAGACATATGATGATGATTTACTGTTTTAGAACCCAGTATACCAATTGCCGTTCCTCTGATTATTGTGGTTGGTGAAAAATTATAGATAATGTCCAGAAATATATATTGGATTCTGATTCAGATGATTTATTCTTGTGGGAAATTTTGCTTTGCCACTTATGCACTTGTCATTGATTTGGAATTTGATGAGGTAGCAAAATTAAGTATTACCCAGCCTTATGTAAAATGGAGACTGTTAAGTAAATTTTAAAATTCCATAACCTACACCTTCAGGACCATTCTTGATAGCTTTTTCTTGTTTCCATTTGGGAAGGAAGGTCATTCAGCAAAGAAGAACAGGGCCACTGTAAGGTCAACAATTGTTTATAAGTCCAGGATATTGAATGTGAATATTTATACATCAATATTAAGTCTAAATACAGTCTACAGGTTGACATCCTACAACTCCTTAGTATAATTATAGTGCACATATCATAGAAGTCTCAGGAAAGTCCTGGCTCAAGGGAACTGGGACTGGGGAAAGATGCTGATACACACATTAGAGTGTACTCACCAGTCAAAGGTTGTTAAATAGAGTCTTCTGAGAATTCTTTTGAATCAACACTCACAGAAAGAATATGAAGGCTTTGAGGCAGAGAAACTGATGCACTCGCCTCAATAGTCAGTCTTCAGTTCAGTCTTCAGCACTGGCTTTTCTCTCACTCTGTACCACTGTTTCTCGGGGACAAGTAGCTATCTGCTATCTCTCAAGCAGTTGTTTAGAAAAACAGATTCATTTTGTATTCTAATCTAGATTTACAAGTTTACCGTATAAAGATATTTGGCTCCTTGTAGATTTTTTTCTGTTTTCTACATTTTTTTTGTATGTGTGCTATGCAATTCAAGGCCTTTGGAATTTTTTTTTATATTGGCCAGCACTTTTGAGAACATTACATTCCCTAATTTTCACATTGTTATTCCAAGAGAAAAATGTGTGCAAAGGCCTTTTCAGTAAAATAATTTTATTAATTCTTTGAGATATTCATACATGTACACAATGTATTGGATCACATTCACCTACTTCTCCTCCCCTTAATCCCTTATAGATTCGCTACCCACAACCAGACTCCCTCGTAACTACATGTCTTCTTTATTCCTTTTACAAAATAGCCCACTGAGTCAAATTTGTGTTGCCCCTATATACACGAGTGTGGGGTCATCCATTGGAGCATAGGGGCTATAAATCTAATGAAAACTGACTCTCACTGCCCTAGCAATCATACACTTTCAGTTTTTCTTGTTGTATTTTATTTTATAATTTAACTTAATTTTACATATCAGCCACAGATTCCCTTGTCCTCCCCACTCCCGTTCCCCTCCTTTCCCCCAGCCCAACCCCCATTCCCATCTCCTCCAGGGCAAAGACTCCCCTGGGGATTGAGTTGAACCTTGTAGATTCAGTTCAGGCAGGTCCAGTCCCCTCCTCCCAGGCTGAGCTAAGTGTCCCTTCATAAGCCCCAGGTTTCAAACAGCCAGTTGAGGACAGGTCCCAGTCCCATTGCCTGGATGCCTCCCAAACAGTTCAAGCTAATCAACTGTCTCACTTATCCAAAGGGCCTGATCCAGTTGGGGGCTCCTCAGCTATTGGTTCATAGTTCATGTGTTTCCATTCGTTTGGCTATTTGTCCCTGTGCTTTTTTCCAATCTTGGTCTCAACAATTCTTGCTCATACAAACCCTCCTCTTTCTCACCAATTGGACTCCTAGAGCTCCACCTGGGGCCTGGCCGTGGATCCCTGCATCCAGTTCCCTCAGTCATTGGATGAGATTTCTAGCACATGGGAATGCAAGCTTGTACAACCACTTTGGAAGTTAATATGGCGCTATCTCAGAAAATTGGGAATCAATCTCCCCCAAAACCCAGCTATACCACTCTTGGGCATATACCCAAGGAATGCTCAATCATACCACAAGGACACATGCTCAATTATGTTCATATCAGCATTGTTTATAATACCCAGAACCTGGAAACAACCTAGATGTCCTTCAACTGAAGAATGGATAAATAAAATGTGGTACATATACACAATGGAATACTACTCAGCAGAGAAAAACAATGACATCATGAGGTTTGCAGGCAAATGGATGGATGTAGAAAAAATTATTCTGAGTGAGGTAACCCAGACTCAGAAAGAAAAACATGGTATGTACTCACCCATAGGAGGATACTAGATGTAAAACAAAGATGACTAGACTGTTACTCACAACTCCAGGGAGGCTACCTAGAAAACAGGACCCTAAGAAAGACACAGGGATTGCCCAATGACAGAGAAATGGATGAGATCTACATAAACAACCTGGACATGAATGGAGATAATGAAGGGCAAGTTTCAATGGAAAGAGAGCTTAGGGGAGCGGGAGATCCCAGCTGGATCAAGAACAGAGAGGGAGAACAAGAAATAAGAGACCATGAAAAATGAAGACCACATGAGAATAGGAAGAAGCAAAGTGCTAGAGAGGTCCACAGAAATCCACAAAGATACCTCCACAATAGACTACTAGCAATGGGTGAGAGAAAGCCCAAACTGCCCTACTCTGTTGATAGGATGGCCAAACACCCTAATTGTCGTGCTAGAATCATAAACTTTCAACAGCACCTCAGTTGCAGATGGAGAATTGTGGGCTGTTCACCCTCCATATTGGAACATTCACCAGCTTGATCTTGTGCAGGTTTTTTGCAGACAGTCACTGTTACAGTGACTTTATGTGTACAGTAGTCCTGGAATATCCAGAAAATATTATTTTGCCCTCATCCTCTCTCACTTCTCATTCTTTCAATCTTTCTGCCACTTCTTCTGAGATGATCCTAGAGATAAACATTCTTTAAAAACAATTCAAGCAGCTGTACATTCTATTCAAGCAGCCATAAATTTTGACTAGTATTTGCAGTAGAGAAGAGCCTTGTAGTTTAGCAATGTGTGGACAGTTAATATTAATTTGCATCATCATGTTATGAATATTATTTTGATGCAACTATCTGAATAAGTTGGAAGTTTGTTATATTATGATGACACATGATGATATCTTAAATACATAATACATTTTATATTAGGAAATAATATGGAGGCTTGTGTGATGGCTCAGCAGTTAAGAGCTCTCACTACTCTTGCAGACGATCAGAATTTAATTCCCAGAATCCACTCAGTTGGCTCACAACCACTTGTAACTACATCTCCAGGAAATTCAATTCCTTGGTCTTTGTAGGAATGTGAATTCACATTCAAATATCTATAAACGGATACACATAATCAAAAGTGATAAAAATAATTTTTAAAAAGAAATGATATAAAGTGAAAAATGAAATACTAAGTAGGAGATATAAATGAAGAAAGTAGCAAATAGGATATATTTTTAATGAAGAGAATTAAAAAGAAAGAAAGAAAGAATTTTGTATAATATTTTTTGATAATATTCAACTTTTCCCAAATTTATTCCCCCTTCTCCATCCACACATTCTGTATAATTTTCCCCCATCAAGACAAATTTGTTCTGCTCAAATGTTCTTGGTTGTGTATCTTTCCACTAGAGCTGCTCTTATGGTTTTGAAGTATAATTTTATTAATTCTTACTATAACAATAATTTGTATATAGTGCTTTTAGTTTCTATCACTACAATAAATCTAATTTTGTATTTTCTCCTCTGCAAATATTATTGAATTATTTTCTTGGGTGGTATAAGAATCCACTGGAAACCTAGGTATAATGACAAGTTCAGGAATTTGTCAGTAAGCAAAACAATGTAAAATTATCACTATGTTTAAAATAATACTAGAACCCATTTGTGGAGTTAATAGAAAAAAAGATAATACTACATTCACTTGGAGTCAATATTTCTGTTCAAAAGAATTAGTGGCATTCAACCCAGATATAGTAATATGCTTCTTTTCCTACCACAATGAAAAGGAGTCAGTCTGAGGAAACAAATAAAAACTACTCTTTTAAAAAATTCTTTAGATCTTGTCTGAACATGTATATTTATGTAATTTGATTAAAGATATAACTATTGAAATATTGATAATATTAAGTTAAGGGTACCTATATTCTGAAAATACTGGCTTTAGAACAAAAAGATCAGTTTCATAGGTAACATATCTATAAGAACACCCCTTCCTTCAGTGTTCACTGCTTAACTTTATAAGACTATATTAGTCATATATTCCAGAAGTCAGAAAGAATGATATGAAAACTCATGTAATGCATTATGTGTTATATAGAACAACAGAGACCAATGATGAAGCTCATGTTCTTGTTTAAGACTGAAAGATCAGAGTTAATTGACTTCTTAAATGAGTAGATTTATATATTTTACATAAAATTGGAAATTTTTAGCTAATGTTCAAATATTATTTCTTTGTTTTTGCTTTTTTCCCTCTCCTGAAATAAGTTATTTATTAATCTTTTTATCACTATGCCAGAGAAGCATTTTAAAATGACACAAGAACAAAATGATTGTAACAATAAAGACATAGCTATGATTAAAGGAATCACTAAACTTCTGAAATGGAAGATATAATTTTAATAAAAATGAATTAAAATGTTTCAAAAAAGATATTTAGAAAACAAAAAGAAATAAAAAATATAGTTGGATATATAAATATCACTAGTAATCTGAAAAAACAGAAACAAAAAAGAATGAAGAAAAGGAAACACACTTGATGGTTCCATAATATATAAATATATAAATCTGTTCATTTAGTAAAGTCAATTAATTCCAAGTAGTAAAAACTCCAATGGACTTGCATTAAACATCTAATAAAATTATCAAAAATAAGAGTTGCTTGGGTGAACCAACCCTGAGAACATGAGTGTGGAAAATCTGGCCCTGCCCCTCATCTGCATGTTCCCTCACCCCTCACCCCTTTGCCACTTGTGGCAGATGGGAGAGCTGGCCCTGAGGTCATAGAGTAGGAGAGCTGTTCCTGTCCCTCACCAGCTACAGCACTGAGGAGAGTGGCCCCTGATGGTGTAATTATGAGAAAGCTGAGACCTGAGAGCATGAAAGCAGGAGAATGTGCCCAACTCCTTCCTCATTGCTGCAGGGGGTGAACTAGTCAGGGCAATGCTGGAGAATTCACGCTGGTGGTGAGGACAGGGGAGAGCTGGCAGGTTGATCAACCCTGCAACTACCCAGGCCCAGAACCAGGCTTATGTGCTGGCCCACCCCAATATCTACCCTACCTGTGATTTGCTGGAGCATATGAAGGGGCCAGTCCTGCAGACACAAAGCTGATTTTTATAATGTTAGAATATTATAAGAAATGTTGATGATAACCATAAAATATTTATAGAATACATACATAAGAAAATAAGAATTGAATCAAAAACTGAACACCAAAGAAGATTACAATAAAGGAACTAAAGGAACAAAGGAAATGTGTGCCATAGAAGACAAAAAAAACCAATGGATAGCTAAATAACAAAATCATAGGGGGACTTCCTTCAGAATAGTTATTTCAATAGAAATAAATTTAACTCACAAATCAAAGAGAGACAATGTCAGTAATAGCCAAAATGGTGAATTGACTGGTTGCTTTCTATAAATGTTTTACTCTAGATCCAAAGGCACCAATAGTTAAAATATGACATGAGAAAATAGATGTTTTGCATAAATAATAACAAAAACCAGTATGCGATTCAAATACCATTTTTAAAAAATTTAAAACCTCTTGCAAGAAACAAGGAAGTATAATAAGTAATTAATAAAAAATAAAGAAAAGAAGGTTATAGTAATTACAAATATTTATATACCTAATGATAGGTCTCTAAAAGCATAAAGTAAAACTGGCATAGTTGATATCTGTTCTATAATACTTGGAAAATTTGTTATCACACTTTAATTAAGACATACGTTAGCTAAAACGTTTGAAAAAAGAAATACATCAGTCAGAAAATAGATACGTTTTTCAGTTATTTTTGACACCTTTTTCCAATGAATAGGGTACACTCTTAATATCTTAGAATATGACTGTATTTGAATATAGGTATGCTGAAATATAATTAAGATAAAAGATCATTGAGTTGGATCCTAATTCAATATGACTGTTTTAAATAAGAATTTTAGACCAAGCTCTGTAAAAAGACTGATTGAAGACATACAGAGGAAAGAGCCATCTACAAATAAAAGAAAGAAACCTTAGAAGAAACAAATTCTGAAAATACTATCTCTTCTAATATCTATAGTCCATGAATGGGAGAAAATAAACTTCTGTTATTGGTTGTACTCTGTCTCTTTGACTTTGTATAGCATTCTTGTCAAATTAATGAGAATTTGAATCCAGGAGAGAGGGTGCAGCTTTTGAAAATGTCTACAAATGTGGAAATATCTTTTAAACATGTGGTGGTGAGAGGCTGGAAGGATTTCCGGATGAATATAGGAAATAAGCTTGCATTGAAGAAGCTGCTGTGGAAACACAGACTTTAAAAAGCAATTTTGGAGAGGGCTCAGAGAGAACAGTCAAATGCATATATCAAAAAGACAGAAGAAGTCAAGAGGATCAAATGATAAACAATACAATAAATCAACTAAGCCTAACAAATCTATACAGATCACTGCCCTCAACAAAAGCAGAATATATTCCTTTCAACTATACATGAGAAACTCTCAAAAACTCTTCATATATTATAAGATGAAATAATTCTCAATAAATTTAAAAGGTATATATACAAATATCAAACTACAATAAAATGAATTTAGAAAAAAAACAAGGAAAACAATAACATTCTCTTACCCATGTCAATAAGATATGAATCCCTACTTTCACCACTAGCATTCAGATACTGGAAGTTCTAGACATAGTTGATAGATTAAATATATATATATATATATATATATATATATATATATATATACATACATACATAAATTCAGATTTCACAGGAAGTAGTAAAAGTTTCTCTATTCTTAGGTGACGTGGTCTTACATTCATAAATTCCACAAAAAATCTACTGTTGTGGGATATTTGTACTCTGTGTGAAGATTTATTGCTGTGACTGGTGTAAGAAAAAGCTGAATGGCCAATAGATAGACAACAGTATATAGGCAGGACTTACAGGTAGAGAGAGAGAACTCTGGGAAGAGGAAACAGAGTCGCCAGCCAGATGTAGAGGAATCAGAATGGGGAGTATGGGGAAAAGGTAATAAGTCTCGTGGAAGAGCATAGATTTTAAAATATGGGTAAATTTGAGTTGTGAGAGCTAGTTGGTAAAAAGCCTAAACTAGGGACAAGTTTTCATAATTAATGATAGTCTTCATGTCATTATTTGCAGGCTGGTAGTCCTGATGAGAAAGTACTGTTACAGTCCATAAAATGATAACAGAGTTAGTAAACGAGTTAAGCCATTTGTAAAGTATAATCAGTACTTGAAACCGAGTAGTGGTTCACAATGTAGCAATTACAATTCTGAAAACAAAATCCAATTCTCTTTACAGAGCATGCAGAAGTTATAAATATTTGATAACAAATTTAAACAATAACAGAATGATATGCTGAAATAGAAAATACATTGCTGAATTAAAATGTAAAGGACCTAAGGAGTTTCATTGTTTTGTATTTTGTTTATTTGCAATGGTACTAAGTGAACTTAGGGCCTCATATATGTTAGTTCAGAACTGTGACACTGGACTCTAGTCCTAGCCACTAAAAGACATAAATTAATAGAAAGAGACCCAGTATTCATAGATGGTAAGACTTACCATTGTTGAATAACTAATGCTAATTTTATAAATCTAGGAATTTAACGTATGTTTTTCTACAGAAATTGGAGAAGCTGATCTTGAAGTACATATTAAACACCAAAAAGCCCTGAATATGAACAATCTTGAAAAATAAATTTGAAAGATATACACTAGTCAACTCTTAAGTAGAGGTAATAATATACAATATGGGCATAATGACAGTTAAATACACTAGGAAAATAGACTAAGAAGGTCTGAAACATACCCTAATGTACATGTTGTCCTAGTTAACATTAACTGTCAATTTTACACAACCTAGAATGACCTGAAAAAAGTCTCAATGGAGTAATTGATTTTATCATATCAGTCTGTGGAAATGTCTGTGAGGGGTATTTTAATTACTAATTGATAAAGAAGAGAAAAGCCCACTGCAGGCAGTATCATCTCTAGGCAAGTGGTCCTGGACTGTGAAAGGAAACCAGCTAAGTAGCAAGACAGACAGTGAGTAGTATTCCTCCATGGTTTCTACTTCCAGGTTTCTGCCTTGAGTTCCTGCCCTGACTTCTCACATTGATGTACTGTTACCTGGAAATGTAAGCCAGATAAATCCTTTCTTTCTCTAAGCTGCTTTAAGTCATAGTGTTTATCACAGGAAAAGAAAAGATACTAGAACACATGGTCAATTAATTTTAAAAACAGTTTCAATTCAATTCAATGAGGATATCAACAATCTTGGATAAAAATGGTACAGATAAACATTTGGATATACACTCAGGAGTGGTATATTTAGATCACATTAGTGGGTTTAAAGACCATTGAGGAGCGACTATCCCCCATAATTAGCTTTGGATCTCCACCTCTCATATCCTTGGTAACATGTTGATTTTGAGGAAAAAAAAATCTATCACAATTTATCTTTCACTTACCCCCTCAAGATTTAAAATGACATGTAAATAGGAAGAAGTCTGAGAGATTTTTTGAAGCTCATTTAAGGAATATTATTTCCTCCTGGTAAAGCTTGACTATTTTACAGCTTTATTTTTTTTGGTTCTTTCTAATTTACACTGTTATATGATTTTTAATCAAAAGATTGGGTTCTGAATTCTATCTCGGTACTTGGGTAGAGACTTACTTTGAAAAATGCTCAAAAGTTTACAAAATGAGGGACAAAGAGGAAAGCAAAGGGGATACAAGAAAAGAAAGCAGCCCCTAACCAAAGTCTGGTCGATGCCTCTTCCGTAAGCAGACTAAAGAATTCCAATATGAATTAATCAACATTTGCTTAAGGCTTTTCTCATTTTACAGCTATAACAAGTAATTTTCTAGGATTTTCCCTATAAACTCCATTTACCTTAAAAGACACGTCATAAACCCTTTGTTCAAAACTGAGGATCCAAGTTTTGTCTTGTCAGAGAGTAAGTACTATTACATCTAAGGCACCCGCAAAGTCACTCTATAATCTCTCTTTTCAAAATGAGCGAAAAGAAAATTAAAAGATGTTTCTTAGAAATCCTTTGAGATGTAACTTGAGAGCCTCTAAAATGGTACATATGACTAATATTAAGACACTTAATTATAACTTTCCCTTGAGAAGCCTGTACTAATAGATTGGTCTTTCTTGTTTCCTAGTGACTTTTTCTTTCCTTTAACACTTGTACTAATATCTACATTAGAATTGTCCATTTTCACAGCTAGAAAACATGTAAGAAGTATTTAACATCCTTATTTATCAAAAATGCAAATAAAAACTACTTTTAGATGCAATATCACTCCAGTCATATGGCCATCATCTAGGATACAAATGTTACCATGGCTGTAAGGAGTTTGGTTTAATATAGTAAGAAATATAGTACATAGGTAAAATGAGGGTAGAGAGAAAGAATAACGACAATGGGACAATTTTGTTGGGGAGGGGCATGATACAATATCAGAAATGAGGGGATTGCAGGGAAAGAATTAACTGAAATGAACAAGATATGAAAAAGCCACATGAAAACCTAATATCTTATAACCCAACCAAAAAGACAGATATGGTACATGACTAGATAATGGCAATACTACAAGTGGGCTATTAAACAAAAACTGCAATGCCAGTTATAAGATGACTGCCATAGGAGTTGCTGCTCCAGCAGACCACAGAAGACTTCAAAACAATGCAAGCTGTTGCCATTCCTCTGGTTTCCATTCCAGAACTATTTGATAAGAATCAATTGTTGAAGGCATCACACACTGATTCACAAAATATGGAGAAATCAAGCTTGAACTGAGCTGGAACCTTCTTTCCTGCTGGCGAGCTTTCATAGTATGAGATAGGTGTAATGACAGATTCTAGTAGCATACAGGCATCACTATTGTTACTAAGCTGTCAACTTTATGAACTACAACACCAACTTTGCCCTGCAAGAAGTGCATTTTTATACAATAATGGCACAACTACTATAGGAGTAACCAGTTACTCTTACCTTGCATTATTTAAGGCCTGAACCACAAAGGGAATGAACATCTAGAACTATAAACCCAGTTAAAAATACATGATGCGTTTTTTCAGGTAGAACATACACTGCTCAGTAAATTGAAATAAGCATCCGAACACCTTATAAGTAACTACTTTTTAGACAAAAAGCTACTCTGAGCATTAATCAGAGATCCTTTCTTTGTAGTGAATGGAGGTGAATGCAGAGACCCATGGTTGCACAAGAGGTTGAGAATAAGTGACAGTTGAGGATATAATCTTAAACAAAACATTTTTAGCACTTTCTCAAGGATCAGGGATCATTGAGGAAGAAGAGGTGTGATCTTAGGAGGAGATATATCACTGGGGTGGACTTGGAGTTTTCAAAAGCCCTCACCATTCTCAGTTTGCTCTCAATCTCTCTCTCTCTCTCTCTCTCTCTCTCTCTCTCTCTCTCTCTCTCTCTCTCTCTCTCTCTCTGATTTTATATCAACATATGAACTCTCAGCTAATGTTCCAGTGCCATACCTGTCTGCCAGATGCAATCCTCCTTGTCATATGGTTCAGAATCAACCATCAGAAACATAAACTAGCCATTAATAAAATCTTTCTTCTCTATGTTGCCCATGCCAGGCCCAGTCTCTCTCTCTCTTTGATATCAGCTTATAGATCAGGATGTAAACTCTCAGGTATGGCTCTAGTGCCATGGCTGCCTGTCTGCTCCTCACCATGATGATCATGCATTCACCCTCTGAAAGTGTAAGTAAGCTCCCAATTAAATGTTTTCTTGTATAAGTTGCCTTGGTCATGGTGTCTTTTCACTGCGGTATAAAAGTAACCAAGACTTACAAAAAGTAACTAACACACTATATGTGTGTATATATATATATATATATATATATATATATATATATATATACATACATACATACATATACAGAATTGCCTCTGTCAATGCAGTTATATCTGTCACTAATTCTGCCCAGTTTCTAAACTCAGAAAATGCACTCAACATTTTTCCATTCTTTCTCTTTTTTTTCCATACCAGGTAAAATTCTAAACTGATATGCCATAACATTCTGGGAGATGGGAATTCTTGAGCTCTGTTGAAAAGCTACTCCAGCACAACCTCAATGAAGCTCCACCTAGACATCTATTGCTCATATTTCCTACTTTCTTCTTCATCTTCCTCTTCTTCTTCCTCCTCCTCTTCTTCTAAAGGAAACAGTCATATTTATTCTGTGTATGCTTTTTGCTTTGTGTGAAAACATAAACATACAGAAGCTACATTCCACTTAAGATACAATAGTTTTTTTTTTTTATTGTTTGTACAGCACATAGAAGACTATATACAGAATACATGTGTGTCTGTGCACCACATGCAGACCTGGTGCCTGTCAATATTAGAAGAAGGCATTTGATGCCTTTGCATTATGATCCACCATGTGGGTGCTGGGAATTGAACCCAAGTCCTCTGGAAGAGCAATTAGTACTCTTAATCACTAAGCCATCTTTCCAACCCTTATATCCATAATTTTAAAAACTATGACAGTTTATGTTACTATAACAACAACTTTCAATAAACAACTTAGTTATTTCAGTTTGATTTCTATGAAGTTCTACCCCTTTTTATTTTTGAAAATTTCAGATATGCATATGTGCTTTAACCAATTCTATCATTTCCCTCCACCCCACTTATTTTCTTATCCACACCATAGCTTTTCTCTCTCCAATAAATACGCTCATTTTTCAAGTCCACTGAATCCACTTAATGCTACTTCTATGTTCATGGTTGGAGAATAGTCTACTGGAGAACAGGTGGACTCTCCAGGGATAAATCTCTGAAGCAATCACATAATAAGGACCTCATGAAACTAAAAAGCTTCTGTACAGGAAAGGACATCATCATTTAAGTAAAGAAGCATTCTAAGAATGGGAAAGTGTTTGCCAGCTATACAACTAGTACAGGATTTGTGTCTAAACTATGCAAATAACTCAAGAGACTACAGACACATATACAAAGACATACACACAAATTTAAAATGGGGCATGAAACTAAACAGAATTCTCAAAAGAAGAAGTACAAGTGGCTGAGGATATTTTAATTCACAAAATCTTTACCCACCAGGGAAATGTAATTAAAACTACTTTGAGATTTCTATTTACCTCAGTTAAAATGGTTACGCTCCAAAAAAAATGACAACAAACGTTGGTATAGATGTGAAAAAAGAGTAACTCTTACTCATTGACAGCAAAAGCCCAAATTGGTGAAGCCCACATGGAAAACAGTGTGAAAGTTACTCAAAAAGCATATACATCATATGAACTAGCTACACCACTTGAGCATATATACCCAAAGGACTATATATCTTACTAAAGAGACACTTGCTCAGCCATGTTCATTTATACATGTTTTAATTCACAATGTACAAGAAATGGAAAGAGCATAGATGTGCACCAACTTATGATAAAAGTGTTTTACATAAACACAATGAAATACTGTTCAGCGCTAAAGAAAAATGAAATGATGACATTCTCAAGTAAACAGATGTAACTAGAAATAATTGTTGAGTGGGGTAACCCAGATTCTGAAAGGTAGAAATTACATGTTCTTTCTTATATGTAGATGCTAGCTTTGAATCTTTATATGAATGTGTTTAAATTTTAGTACTCCTGGAAGTTAGAAAATTAGTAAACAGATATAAGGAGTGTTTCATGGGAAAGAGAATAAAGTGGATGTGGTATGAAGAGAAAAGGGTGAATAATGGAACAAGAAGGGCTGTTTGGGTTATGAGCTCAAAGAGCAGGATAGAAAATAGCATACAGGGATAACTAACACTAAAAACCATATGGAGAAGTAATCCTGTAAAAGCTTCTTAAAGTATATACATATGCATACATAAAAGGCCTTTAAAAGATATTACCTAAACTGATACAATGCCTCTCCAAGGTACCATAGACTGTCAGATTAAAATCTCATGATGAGCAATGTAGATCATTTCTTTTTAATTTGATGGTTAGTTGGGTCCAGTGGTCTTTCCAATACATTAAAGGATATTGCTATTGATTTTCTTTACCCTCCATAACATGATAGTAAGAGCCTGTTGCTGAAGTAGTGAGATAGGAAATGGATAAGTCAAGCTGGTACTATCCTTAATGCTTCATCCCTACCAGCTAGCTTTAATATTGCTAGAACATGCCATTCAAGCTACAGGAGGAGAAATATAATCAACAATCTCACCTCGTTATGAAACCTGCAAGTTGCAGTCATAACTGCCCACTGGTGCAGAAGTGACCCAAATGTTCAGGGAGTTACCAACCATGGTCTAATTGGACTTAAAGACTGCTGTACAAGATAAAACTCATACTTGTTACCATTAACTGGGCCTAAAAGCCATGGCATGGTAGGTTATAGGCTGTAGGGAACAACCTGCTATCTTATTCTGCTAAATGAACATAGTTATAAATTGCCCCCTAAGTCTTAATCTTCCATCCCTCATCAGAGAAGCTCCTTTTTCTGTATGTGGTGATTAGTACAGATACCCACAGCTTGTCACCATGCAGATAACAAGAGACAGTGGGGTGCTCTGCTCTAAATAGGCCACTTATGTGACACTTCCTTTCCCCACAGCTTAGGGATCTTCTTAGAGGAGTAAGGGGGAAAGATTTTAAGAGTCAGGTGGAGTAGATGTCTGTAGCAAAGGTGTATTTGCTTGACATAGTAGGACAGTTGTATATGTGAATTCGAAGTGCCCAGGACTGCGTATACAAGTCTTGGACAAGATGGGGCAGCCGTAATCCCCTGAGGGATGGTGGAGGAGTTCATGAAGTCCTACCCTTAGCTGAGAAGCTGTTGGGAACTGATTCTGGGAGTTGAAGAATCAGTACTCTGGTACTTGTGATCTCTAATTCAGAAAGCAGGATTTTATTATTCTTTGTTCTGACATATCTCTCTCCTGGCAACTATAAAAATCTTCAGTTTGCCTGCTCTATATTTTTTCTTTAAAACTCCAATAAAACTGTCCTTGATTTCTCTTCCAAGTCTGTTTCTAAATTTATCTACTAAACTAAGTACCCATAAAAGGTACCCTATAATAATAGGGTTGTTCCTCTTTTTTACTTTTGAGAAGCCTATGTTTTGATATCTATAATGGTAGACTATTGAACATTCCCAAGAGCAACCCACAATATTTCCCTCTTCTTCAAATGTTTAGTATTTTTATTCTCTTATTTTCTTTGATAAACATTCTGATAGAGATGAGATTGAATTTCAATGTGGGTTTGGTTAGCAATTTTCCAGTAATAAGCAGGTTGAAATTTTTTCCATATATTTTTGGCCATTTGTATTTCCCTTGAGAATTATCTGTTTAATTCATTTGCCAGTTTATTGTGTTATTTGTCCTTTTGGTCATTATTTTAAACTAGTTTGACATTAAATTATTCCATATTGTAGTAAATAGCACATTTTGTATTTGTCTTTGTTGATAGGGATACACAGTGGTTTGATTGAGAATGCTCCCGTAGGCATAGATATTGGAAGATCATTTGGTCCCCAGTTGGTAGTGCTAGCTGGGGAGGTGGGGTGGTCTTGCTGGAGGAAATAAATCACTGGAGGAAGGCTTTGGAAGTTCATACCCTGACTCCAATTTCACTTCACTCTCTTTCTTTCATGTTTACAGTTGAAGTTGTGGTCTCTCAGCTTTCTGCCTCTGCTACTATGCCTGGTGGTTTTTATGCTATGCCTTTTCCACCATAATGGATTCTTATTCTTCTGGAACCATAAGATATATTAAACTTTTTCTTCCATAGTTGCTTTTAGTCATGGTGTTTTATAACAGCAACACAAGACAGTGTTTTTCATTTTAAGAGACTGCTTTAAGATCTAGAAATACCAATGAGTAGAATTTTCTGACTCAACCCCTTACGTATTTATGTACTCAAAAAGTCCCTTACTGAATGTAATGGCTTACAGACTCTTGTTGCTAATAATGTCCAATTCCTGAAAGCTAGTTCAAAATGCATGATTCCTCCCCCCTCTACTTGGTCCCCTGAGAGCCTAGCCTCATGGCAGAGGTACTGGGAAGCCAAATTTACTGCCCCAACTCTGGGAAGATTTTGAGTCCACACTGCAACCGAGTAGCACTCTGCCTGCTGTTTATAAATGCCATTTAAGTGTTTAAGTATTTGATAGCAGGGCCTCCTAAAAGAGCCGTGCCGTGTCGTTAGCACTGAGCCTACCCAAGAGTAGGCAATTATCAGGAGGTCCCCTTTGTCTCTGTGTTTTGAACTTTATTATTATTATTATTATTATTATTATTATTATTATTATTATTATACTTTTTCAGGCTTTATGTGGCTGTACATGGCCCCAGATGCTGATTGCCATTGGTCAGCAGAAGATTTTGTCCTGTTAGCCAACTCCCAAGTAACCACACAGAAACTTATTATGATTATAAATGTTCAGCCAATAGCTTAGGCTTTTCACTAACTAGCTCTTCAAACTTAAATTAATCCA
Organism: Peromyscus californicus insignis; assembly: GCF_007827085.1. NCBI lineage: Eukaryota > Metazoa > Chordata > Mammalia > Rodentia > Cricetidae > Peromyscus > Peromyscus californicus. The sequence continues at coordinate 69,047,146 of NW_026294391.1, read as the reverse complement.
TATTTTTTATCTACACTCTACCATGTGGCAGTACCTTTTTCCAGCAAAGCATGTTCCTCTCCTGCTTTCTCTGCTTCTGGCTCATGACTCTGCCTTTCTTCTTCCCTGCTCTCTCTTTTTGTTCACATGTCCCACCTAACCTCTACCTGCCCAGCTATTTATTGGCCATTTAGCCCTTTATTAAACCAATAAGAACAACAAATATTCACAGTGTACAAAAAGATTGTTCTACAGCATTGATGCTCTTAGATATATACCTGAGAAATACTTTTCCTCCTCATTCTGAAGTTTGTCTATTCATTCAGGTAACTATTTTCATGGTACAGACTTTTTATAAATTTTATAAATTGTGCATCTTTTTGTTGGCTCAATTGTTTCTTCTTGCTATTGATTTTTAAAAATTACTTACATATTTTAAATATTAATCACCTCATAGAATGTATACTGTGTTATTTGGGTTTCTCTAAAGGTATAGGACTTATTGAATGAATAAGAACACAAACATGTGCCTAACAAAATGGGACAGAAACAGTCATATAAGTTATAAACCTTGTTTCTGGAACTGCTCATGTGGCTTTGGGTAATACTTATAACTTTCTTCCTCTACTACCCATTCTATATTTCTTGCACCTTCGGCAAGCACATCAGCAAGTCTTGGTTCTTCTCCTGGAGCCATGACTTTCATCTCTGAAGGGTATGGGGTTTCTGCTATCTTGCCTGGATTAAGTTGTTGAAGTTTCCCATTTACTTTAATCACAGGAAATAATAATACCAGGAGATACCCTAAGGAATCTTTTGTACTCTGGATATAGTCTACCATACCCCATTGTGGAGAAGCAGTTCAATATTCTTGATATAATCAATCATCTGATCCTTCTAACATGGTTATTCCTTTCTTGGCTTGTTGACTTAAGGGTGTCAGAATCTCTTGTGGCCAAGTGGAAGTCTTAGCTTTCATTTCAATAGTATAATTTTGTTTCTCCAGGTAGAAGCACTTCCCCTTCTGGAAACTAAACTTCTAGGTTAGGAACACATATTATTGTGGAAACAGGAAAGTTTTCCCCAGTGAGTCACCAGGGGTGATAATGAGTAGACTCATTTCAATTTCCACTCCTTAATTTCTGAAGCTCTGTATCCTGGCTATAGGGAAAAAAGTACGATATATTGGATGCATATTTAAAGCAAGTCTGCTGTAACTGGGGAGATGGTGGTCATCTACAGAACTGCCAAGCTCATTATGTGGACTGGACAAAGAATTGAATATCTTAGAAAGACACAAGACAAAGAAGCAGAGGAAATGAAAGTTCCAGCTTCAATGAAGCAAGCAAGGAGCTCCCTTATGACTGAGGCCCAGAATGGAGAGTCTATTAATCAAACTTTGGGCTGGTAGTTTTATAGTACCCCTGTGTCTTCCTACTTGTCCTATTTAGATACCTGCTCTGGACTTTACTGCTGTCTATCCTTGCAATTTCTTCTGGGAAATAGGATTCACCATTGTAGGGCCACTGCTCTTGCTTTCCTTATTTGCCTAGATCCGATGAACTCTTCACCAGTTCCCTTCTTGCATTCCATGTTAACATATGTCCCTTAAAATCTTCCTCAGTCCCCTGTCTCAGAGGATGACACTGATTGCTGTTGGTGATGAAGCAATGATCACTCTAGTGTTTAGGAGGCATTGATCTAAGAGAGATGATCTCTACAGGTTGGAGTTCTCAGGCCAGTTCAAGGGCCTGTAGTAAAATTCTAGTGGGCATTGTGTCAGGGGCTCTGTGTTTGACAGCTTTGATGTGCTAGCCTAGTCTCCAATTCATTTACAGCCAGAATACTATTGTTTAGAACAATCTACTAACTGAGGGGAGGGGACCTTAGCCCAGGACTCGGGGTCATTAATTTTTCTTCCCAGGATATTATGAGTTTAGGATCAGAGTTGTTGAAAGTTTGGAGAGGACACTGTTAGAGGCCACTGCAGTAAGAAGAAGATAGCACAATGTAAGGTGGCCGTTCTCAGAAAACTCTCTTATAGTAGCAATTGTTTGAAAAAAGTCTAGTCAGATGGGATGGTAAGAAGAACAAAATATACCTAGGACTTAGATGGCTGTTTCATAAATACCATATCAAATTTTCCATTGGATTTTGAGAATAAGAATGTGCCACTAGAGAGATACTCATTGGGTTCTTCACAGGTGGGAACTGTGTGGATTACCATTTCTTAACTCTGATATGATGATTCCAGAAGCTCATGCCAGCCACCTTAAGCACAATAGGAGTGGATCATATGTAAGGATATGGGCCCTGTTGACTTTAATTTTAATTAGAATTTATTGAATGTGTCCCCTTGATTGCTTTGCCCAGAACTAGGTCCCCAGGAAACAATTGAGGAGGTCCACTCTCCTTATTAATATACTTCCTTTAGTCTCTGGAGGTTCGTTTTCTTTCAGGCAAATGGCAATCAGCTGAGAGTCATTGGAATATTTGATCTTTGCTTGCCTCAAGTTCTCCAAAATTCAGTAGATGAAGTGCTGAAGTGCTTCTTGAAATGACTGTAAGGGTCACTGATATCCCAGGATAGCAAACTCCAAGCCACCTCCTGGGTTCTCATATGAACATGAATCTTATCTTATTTAGGGTTTTATTCCTGTGAAGAGACACCATGATCATAGCAACTTTTATAAAGAAAAACATTTAATTGGGGCTTATTTACAGTTCAAAGGTTTAGCCCATTACCTTTATGATGGAAAGCATGGTAGCATGCTGGCAAACATGGTGCTGGAGAGGTAGCTGAGAGGTCTGTATCTGGATCCACAGGGTAGAAAGTGACAGTGACACACTGGCCAGGCTTGAGCTTCTGAGACCTCTTAGCCCACCCCCTAGTGACACACCTCCTCCAACAAAGCCACACCTACTCCAACAAAGCCAATAGTGCCACTCTCCCTATGGGCCTATGTGGGCCATTTTTATCTAAACCACCACAGGTCTGCAAAGTTTGGTTTTAGGCCATGTGGTAGTCATTACCACAGCTATGTTCTTTCCATTATCCTGTTTTTCTACTGAGGTCAAGTTATCTACTATGACAGTGGATCTCAACATGTGGGTCAAGACTCCTTTGGGGGTTGCATATCAGATATCCTGCATATCAGCTATTTACTCTACAATTCATAATAGTAACAAAATTATAGTTATGAAGCAGCAACAAAATAATTTTATTGTTGGGAGGTCACCAAAACACTGAACTGTTTTAAAGAGTCATAGCCTTAGGAAGGTTGAGAACCATTGCTCTGTGATGAGAATGACCCCTGGACATGTTGTAAAGACTATTAACATGCTTTCATGGTTTGACATACGGCTCAGAATTCTCAGTGAATCTACTTAATTCATTTTTGGTATCTTTAAGCTGTGCTAACTAAAAACATCTCTGGACATAGGTGGATGTGAAGTCATCCATCATTTCTCATGTGAGAAACAGTGACCTCTTGGGATGGTCAGGAAACCTAAAGTTGAATTTTCTATGGTCCACCAGGGTTCAGAGGACAGTATCCTGGGAAAATCAGGGTGGACAGGTTGGGATCTGTGGATTTTGGTGACAGGGTAACAAGGTTGGGTAGATGATCCCATGATTTAGGAAGTATGGGAATGGAACCACAGATGACTGTCAAAATAGTGGGATCAAGTTGAAAATTATGGGCCAATTCTGGGTGGCCTCAAAGATAAACAAAAGTTGAATATAGAGAACCTTGGACAATTTTCCCTTCCTTTACAGAAATGGTCTAGTGTAGCTGGAAATTTTCCTGTGTCTCTCCTGGACTACAACAGCTTATAAAATAATCACTGAGAAGCTTAATATTAATTACAAACTGTTTGGTCTATGGCTCAGACTTCTTGCTATCTAGCTCTTTCATCTTAAATTAACCCATTTCTATTAATCTATATTTTGCCACGTGGCTGTGGCATTACTGGTCTGCTGGCATCTTGTTCCTCCTTGGGTGGCTGGATCATGTCTCTGGACTCCGCCTTCTTCTCCCTGTATCTCTCTTGGGTTTCCTGCCTGGCTATTATCCTGCCTTACCATAGCCCAAAACAGCTTCTTTATTAATCATCAGAAGCAACAAATATTCACAGTGTACAGAAAGACCATCCCACAGCAGTCTAGTTGAAGGATAATATAATTGCAGCTCCCCTGAGGTAGCCATTTCTTTTGCTACCACTCAGAGCACATTCAGGCCATGCCTCCTGACAAATGAAAATCAGGGTTTGTTGACTGAATGTATAAAGGTCTAAATCTGCCTAGTGTTTGGAAAGGCAGCTACCTGTCCTTGGTGCATGAGCCAGCTTTTTGGAACCTAGGGCCTATGCTGAGACACTTTGCTCAGCCTTGGTGCAGGGAGGAGGGGATTGGACCTGCCTCAACTGAATGTACCAGGCTGGGCTGAATCCCCAGGGGAGACCTTGCCTTGGAGGAGGTGGGAATGGGGGTGGGTTGGAGGGGAGTTTGGGGGATGGGAGGAGGGAGGACAGCGGAATCCGTGGCTGATATGTAAAACGACTAGAAAATCTCTTACATAAAACAAAAAAAAAATTAAACCTAAAATAATATAAAGAAAAGGCAGCCCAGTAGTGACTTCAGAAGAATCTTGGATCCAGTTTCTTCCTTTGGCAACAGGATGGAGGAGGAAAAATAGTGAAGTCTTGGGTTGAAGTTTCTTTTCCCCTACCTGCATTCTCTACTCAACCTGGAATTGAATCTCTAGCCTGTTAAAACAGAATGGTTAGTAAGGTCTAGTCTGTCCTGGAGAGTGGTAGGCCAAGGAGTAGGTAGGTTCCATACCTACTCATTACTCAGCACCCCCCCCCACTATGTTCTCTCCCTTCTCTCAGTTTCATCTTTAGCATTATTTCTTAGGCCCATATCACTCTCTTGCCCCTACCTTCAGGGACTCAGGCCCAAGTTCCCTATAGCACTGTTTCAGCCCAAGACATTTTTTGAGGCTTTCATTCCTCAAAACACTTGTTTTGACAGCTAATTTCTTGTAACATGGGGTTTGTTCACTAGGTTAACAATACCTTATTATATCCAGAGATTCCCTGGCCATAATGACCAGCCCAGGGATAAGCTAACAGGGTGGTGATTGAAGTGAAAAAATACCACAAATAAATAATTGGTATACAGTCCTACCCTACATACCCTTTACATGAAGCCACAAAATAACTGGCTAGGGATGGATCATTTTGAACTCACTACTGATGGATTTTTCACCCATTAAATGAGATAGCTAATTGTGAAAAGATTAGATTGTCATTTTCTGCTCAGAAAGTCTAGACATAAGCTAAATCATTGCCCTTTAGCCATATGAGAGCAAAGTGTACCATTCTGTTGTAGTCCAATCCCCTACTTTCCTTACTGATAACAGTAGTGAATACTGACTGCAGGTTCCAATTATAATAGTCATGGTTTCAGAGTTGCCTTGCTTGGTGGGAGTCCTCTAAGTGATGGACAGTAATGATCAGTGTAGTGGGTAGCCATTCCAGCTTTGATCTGGAAGTTCCAACCCCCATTGAGACTTTGGCAACTGTCACGCCTACAAGGTGGGGCCAAGGGAGGCGCCTGGGGACCCGAGAGCTGGATCGGGCGGGCGCTCTCTGTTGCAGGAGCCTGGATAGTGGAGGTGGACCAAGCAGAGCTCCAGAGAACACCGCTGGACTGTGATATACCTTCCCCAGACTCCGCGACCTACCTATTCCTTAATTTGTAAGTTACGCCATTAAATAAATCTCCTTTTAACTACGTGGAGTGGCCTTAATAATTTCACCAATAGATCAGTTCTATGGTTGTATATAAGCCCTCAAGAATTACAACAAGGGTGCTGATAGTTATGTAGGGGATTGTTGAATTCTTTCTGTCAGATAGACAAAGAAATTGAACATCAAGGGAAGACAAAAGACCTACATGAGAAAGAGAAAAATAATAGCTTTCTTGGGGCAAAGCACTACCTTGAGGATGAAAGAAGGCCCAGAGATGAGAGTCTGTTAAACAGACTCTGAGTTGGGCCCCTGTGTCCTCTCCTTTCCCCTACTGAGCCAGCTTAGATACCTGACCCATGCCTTTTTCCTGTCTGTTCTCACAATGTCTTCTGGGAACAAGAAGTTGCCATTTTAGAAGGCCCATTCACATTTTCCTATCTTCATATGTTTCTCTAAGTCTCCTTGTCAGTTCCTAGAGAACCCTGCCCCATCCCTCCAGGATATTGCCACTTAATTGGTACTGTAACTGTCATTGAAAGGCCATTCCACCATGTTACTAAGCTTCAGAATTGTGGGAAATGTTGGTAAGATCAGTGAATTCCATCAGTATAGGCCTACTATCACAACTCTTTAGCTGTAAAATGAGTTCCTGTGCCAAAAGCAGTTCTTTATAGAATATTATTACACTGGATAAGGCACTCTGTAAATCCATATATGGTAATTTTTTGAGAAGCATTATATTCAGGAAAGGAAAATTTATAAACAGAATCAGTATCTATTTCATTTTAGAAACAAAGTGCTGCATTTCCATGAATGAAGTGGTCCAATATAGTTAATCTATCATCATCATGTTTTTGGCTTATGTACCTGAAGACTGGTGCCATATTGAAGGCTTACTATTGGTCTCTGTTACTGGTAGATCTGGCACTCAGTGTAGCCAGGTAAGCCTGGTTGCATGGAAATCTTTTGTAGTACCCAAACATAAGCCCAATCTCTTGATACTACAGCTACCTTGCTCATTAGGCCCCTTATTAGGAAATGATAAGGATGGCTTCAAAATAACAATTGCTTTCCACAGAATGGACCATCTGATCTATTTCATTATTGAACTCCTTCAAAGGCATCTTTTGATGAGCAGTTACTTGAGACATAATTATCTTTACATACTTTCCCTATTTGGAGAATTCTAGAAACATACTTCTTCCCCAAATGTCTTTCTCACTAATTTTCCAACCAAGATTCTGTCTCTGATTACCAACCTAAACCACAGGCCACACAGTGTGCAACAATGTGCACTGTTTCACTTTCTAAGCACTATGATGACTGTCCCTCACCCGTGTTCTAAGAATTGTTCCAGAAAGAGTTGGAGTTGTGTTTTTACAGAATGTAGAATCATCAGTAAACCAGGCCTTAGTCTTCTCTTTTTCAAAGAGTCAAGTGATCATAGGCTATACCCAAGGAGGCTGTAGATCAGTGGTTATCAATCTCTGGGTCTTGACCCCTTTGGGGTCAAAGGACCCTTTCACAGGGTCACCTAAGACCATTGGAAAACAAATATTTGCATTAAGAATCATAACAGTAGCAAAATCACAGTTATGAAGTAGCAAAAAAAATTACTTTATGGTTGGGGTCACCACAACATGAGGAACTGTATTAAAGGGTTGCAACATTAGAAAGGTTGAGAACCACTGTTATAGTTGAATGCTTGGGAGCGTAAAACATTGTAACAGGAGTAAAAACCATAAGGCATTTGGTAACTACTTTATGTAACTTGTTTGTAACCTCTGGATTTGCTAATGTCCAATTATGTATATAACATTTTGAATTGATAATAGATTGTGGATGTGCACTTCCTGCTTTATGGCTTGGTCTGTCAGATAATACCCAGCTCTTTTAGGGTTACTATTGCTGTGATAAATCACCATGATCAAAGCAACTTGGGGAACAAAGGGTTTATTCAGCTTATGCTTCCACCTCACAGTTCATCATCAAAGGAAGTCAGGACAGGAACTCAAGCAGGACAAAGACCTGGAGCCAGGAACTGATATAAGAGGCCATCCATGGAAGAGTGCTTCTTACAGGCTTGCTCCTCATGGCTTGCTCAGTCTGCCTTCTTGTAGAACCCAGGACAATTAGCCTGGGGATGGCACCACCCATAAAGGGCTAGGCACTCCCCCATAAAGCACTAAATAAGAAAATTCCCTACAGGCTTGCCTACAGCCAGATATTATGCAGGCATTTTCTCAATTGAGACTCCCTCCTCTCTGATGATTCTACCTCATGTCAAGTTGACATAAAACTAGTCAGTACACAGCTCATGATGAGTAGCTCAGGTTTCACGATAACTTGTTGGCCAGTTGCCAAGTGTTCAGTTTCCACTATAGGCCAAGAGCTGCTTTTCAAGGGGAAATAGTTTTCTTCGGATCATTGTAGAGCCTGGCTCCAAAAATTCCAAGGGCCATCACTGTGATTCATAGAGGTCTGCCAGAGACTCCAAACAGAATCTGTATCTTCTCATGAAACCTCAAGTACCAGAGTGCAAGGAATTGTATGGCCCAAGTGGTGAAGCAGACTGTACCCAATCAAGAACTTTTTCCTATTCCAGACCTTGCTCAGAGCTAGCAGCTTTGTAGTTAGGCAATACAAACTGAATGCACTGGAAAAGAAAAACAAAAAGAAAAAAGTTCATGGGAGTTGAAAGAGGGAACAAACATGTTCAAAAACATTGCTTGAAGTTCTTAAAGTTACTAAAAATATTGAACAAAAACATAAATGTAATTAGCAAAATTCAAATAAACCTCTTTAGTCTTATATAGAAAATGCATTGAACTTATAACATAGCAATAGAGGCCATGTTGTAGTCTCTGGATCTCCTAATTTCATGATCCCACTAGACATCCAAAGAGGTAAAACTCAAAAAGAGAAAAATCCTAAGAGGATTGTGATGTGGCACATCACTGGCTGGCAGTGGCACAGGAAATTCTGTAAATATAGCAGCCTTCTGAGGACTCAGTGGTACGGGGAAGTTTTATGGGTATCACTACTTCGATGAGGTCACAAAAAGACAGGAAGAGAGCCACTTGGTTAATTTCTGCTTCTAGTGAGCTCAGCTCTGTGAAGGAACACGCCTATGTCCTAGCAGAGCAGGAGTCCCATGGGGTCCATGAATGTTACATATTAAATATGAACAATTACTCCCTTTATTTCTTATAAACAAACACTGAAGTTATGTTAACATGGATAGAACAAAAGAAATTATCCTCATGTGGAGACAGAGAAGATATTTTACCATTATTCAATTTTAGGTTAAAATAAGAATGGTTTTGTCTTTGCATGTTTTTGTTTTTTGTTTGTTTTCTGAAACAGAGTTTCTCTGTGTAACCTTGGCTGTCCTAGAACTCACTTTGTAGACCAAGCTAGCCTCGAACTCAGAGATCCATGGTCTTGTCTTTCTTTCAGGGTTGCAGAAGAGATAGTGGAAGTATGGGAGATATGGACACTTTCAAAGAATTTAAAGGTCTGTCTTTTTCCAGGCAAAGAGTAACTCCCCAGGTCTCCCCAGAAAATGTCCTTCCTTCTAACATCTAGATCAGTTTCCACTGGACCAGTATAAGATAACATCTCTGTGGAATACATACCTTAGGTCAATAGGGCAGTTCTAGTTTGTTCACGAGTTTTCGGTCACCAAACAATTTAACTAGCTTAAAAGAGCTTTTAAATGCTCAGTAATTGTTAACAGCACCTTTCTTTTTTATTCAAACAGGAAAAGTGAGATAGATGCTGAGAGGAAAGACAAGAAATGACAAAACCCCTATCACTAATTATAGGAGACTATGGCTACCAGGGTATAAATAAATAAATAAATAAATCTCCTCAGGCATAAATTCTAGAAAAAATTCTTGGAGCAGAGTGCAATACCTGAGAACCATCGGAAAGAATCCTTTTGCACTACAATTTACAGGCCTTGGACTATGTACCACAGGTCACATCAATAAAAAAACTGACTCTCCCTTATAGCAGGAAGTTTTCCTGTATTCTGCAGCCACTTGGTCCCAAATAAACAAATATAGGCTTATTATTAATTATAAGCTGTTTGGTCTATGGCTCAGGCTTATTGCTAGCTAGATATTACATCTTAAATGAACCCACTTCTATTAATCTGTATATTGCCATGTGGCTGTGGCATTACCGGTCTCTTGGCGTGTTGCTCCTTGGGCAGCTGGATGGAATGGGAAAGGAGTCACATGCACCCATCTTCCTTCTTCCTGGGGTGATAGGACATCCAAGTGCATTTGCCTCTGAACAGACCAGAGAATGACTTCAACTGTTTACTTGGTCCTGTATTCGTGAGTGGATTTCCTCAATTAATATCTCAATAAATCCCTATTACCCATTAAATAGACTCACGTGGATTGATCTTAACACTTCCTCTCCCAGCAGTTAGCAAATAACAATAGATCTTCAGCTTTTAGTGATATTTCATGTCCATCTTTACCCTGTCTATGTTGGGATTCTGTCTGTATTGAGCTTTTAAAAGTCTTGCACATATTGTCACAATTGCTGTGAGTTCATATGTGTGACTGTAATTTTGTCTCTGTAAAGCAGGTTCTTTGATGTTACCTATAATTTATGGCTCCTACATGCTTTCTTTTCTCTCTTCCGCAAAGATCCATGAGCATTAACCTAAATATATTCTGAAATATTTTAAATGGAGAGTTTATTACGTTATATTAGAGATGGGAGTTTGACAAAATAAGACATGTGAATAGATTTATTCTTACAGAGGACATTTATTTGGAAGATATATTTCAAAATTCTACAAGAATATAGGCAGTAAAAACAACTAGTAGTTTAGACACAGAAAAACCAATGTCAGATGAATGCAGATTTTTTACAACAATAAATGATGTTAAAAGACAAAGCAAAATTAATTCTCAGATAGGCAATGGCTTTGAGAATATATCACTCACATGACCTTTGTAAATATAATTACCTGAAGAATGTTCCAACTGAGAAATTGATTAAATATTAATGTCAAGTCAAGAAAGTAGTATAAAAGAGCAGCTGATGAGCCTTAAAAATCAATGAATCGTGTAAAATTAAACATATAATATTGCCAGCATAAATGAATGTCAAAAAGAAAATGTTGGAAAAAAGCTGTTATGTGTCAAAAAACAGTAATTTTTCAAAAAATGGTTTATATTCCTTGATTAAATGAACCTTATTCAGAAGTAGGTAGGGGGAGGGTAAAAATTAAGTGCTTTAAACCATATAACATAATGAATATAGTAATATTTCAGACTTTCTTTCCAAATGAGTTGCAATATTGGCAATTTCTATACATCTGTAATTTTTAAACACTGATGATTCTTAAAATTAGAATTAGATCTTAGTTCAATTTATGGGTTTAGAGGCAAATAGTAATAAAGTCTTTCCAAACCCTCGTTGGAATTACATACTTAATAAGTGGCATGGAGGCAACATAGTTGTGTCTTTTACAAGAGGTCTAACTTTCTTAATACTTTACCTTAATAAAACATAATTATAATAGAGAAAATCAAATTAGTGTAAAATTATTTGACAGTTCTGTCAATGAAATAATTGAAACATACTACCTGCCAGGAGCTAGGTTTTAATAGATTTAACTATAGGTGAGACTTTAAAAACTACATGTGTTGAGGATATCAGCTTGAGATTAAATTGTGTTTTTTGTTATATTCAAACATGCTGGATAACTCAAAAAAAAATGTTAGTATTTCCATGTCAACCAATATTCTCATTATTGACTTTACAATGTCAAGCAGGGCATCTAAATATATTTGACAAGGGAACAAGCTATGAAATTAATTTTAGATTAAGAATTTGTTTTACAGATAATTAGGGTAATCTATGGCATCTATTTTAACTGCTATGTTCCCCCACTCTATCTTTATTCTACTATATGAAGCTGTCACAGATTTTTGTAAACTTGATACAAACCTAGACATACCTGGGAAGAGGGAATCACAACTGAGGAATTAACAAAATCAGATTGGCCTACAGACACCTCTGTGTGGCATTTCTGGCTTGCTAAGTAATGTAGCAGAGTCAACCCGCTATGGAGGGTGCCACACTTATCCAGGTGGTCCTGGGCTGTTTAAGAAAGATAGATGAGCAAGTTAGTAAGCAACATTCCTCTATGGCTTCTGTTTCAATGCCTGTCTCTGCTTCTGCTTGAGTTCCTGCCAAGACTTCTCTTAATGACTGATTTCACTGGGAAGGGTAAGCCCAATAAATCCTTTCAGACCCAAGTTGCTTCTGGTTACGGTGTTTATCACAATAAAAAGGAAACTAGAACAGAAGTCCTCTATAAGTGATTTACAACTCATCAGGATTCCATAACTTGATTTATATGATGAAACAACATAGTTTGTTTTGTTTTACACTTGTAATTCAATGAATCCTACTGTGAAGATTGCTTTTTACTCTTTCTTAGAGAAATTCCTTGAATCACAGACACACTTAAGGTGGGACAAAACAAGTTTTCTTATTTTGTAATGTGTATGGTCTTAAATTCTATTAGTGTGGAAAATAGTAAGTACAATTTACTGTTCAAAGGGACCTACTTACTTCCTACCACCTCGATTTAGGACAACAAAATACTTTGAAGTTATGATTATTTTGGCTAGGCATTGTAGCTCATGTCTTTAATGTCATCACTTGTAGACAGAGGCAGTTGGATCTCTATGAATTCAAGGCTGGCTTGGTCTCCACAGTAAGTGCCAGGCTAGCCAGGGATACACAGTGAGACATTTTCTCAAAAATAAATAAAATATAGATAAAATATTATTTATTGAATCTTAACAATAGCTTATGTGGAAAATATACGATTAGCTTTAAGTTGACACATAGTATAAATATTGTTAGATATAATCTAAATTTTTTTGTGTACGCTGAAAAATCTTATTTTAGAAATTAAAAGCAAAACAATCAATCAAATAAACTAGTTGCATACAGAGTCATCTAAAACCATCTATGATTATATTATTATTAGAAATTTTATGGAATCACACCTGCAATGTTACATGTCCCACGTAGGATACCACAAGTTATTGAGGAAATATAGGTTTTCCTCTCAGAGTTCTTAGTTTCTCTATTAAAATAATTTCAGAAGAGATAATTAATTAATTAATTAATTAAAAGCTTGGGGACCATTTTTCTTGGAGTTTAACAGAAAAACTCCAGGGCAGGCAAGATGTAAATCTTGGTAAATTTTCAGAGGAAGAAAATGAAGAATAAGAGAAAATCATGGTTTTTGAGTTAGAGAAGCACAATTAACAATGGAATTTGGAGAAATAGCCATGCAGCAAAAGGAGAAATTGTTTCAGAGAAAGTAAAAAAAAAAAAAAAAGATGGTAAACAAGATAAAAGAAGATAATGGAAAAGATTACATGTTTGCATAAGTCAGAGAAGCAAACAGTTTTAGTCTAGTCCTATGGCTGTGGTTTCATAACTGACTACACCAAGATGGACTCTCTTTACATTAAAGGGATGATTATTCCTGCTTTTCATGGCTTAAGGACACTTAGCCTTCCAGAGGAATGCTCCTTTGTGCAGGCTAGCTTAGAATATATATCTCCACTGAGGGCCAGAGATAGAGGTTTTTTTTTCCTGGAAAAAGTAGATTGGCCCTAAGAGGGTTCAACATAGTCCTGGTAATAGTATTCTCCTTGCTAAAGAAGTATGCTCCAAATCATTTAGGAGATGGGCTGTAATTGGGGAATAGGAATAATCTGTTTTTTCCTTGACAGTCTAGCAACCAAATTATAAAGCATTCTCTAGAAGAGAGTAGTGTTTGGACTAGAATTTCTGTAGGCTATGGTGCTCACTTAGGGAGAAATAAGAAAGGAGAGCTTTATTCTGGCTTTCCTGACCACAGAAATAAGGACATTCTGAAATCATTAAATCCAGAGTTCCGGCCTCTACACTGCCTAGTCAATTTCTGTCTCCTCTTTAGGTTAATATTAGCTACTTTGCTGCCTACTGTGACGAAACGTCTGAAAAAAAGGAACTTGAAGTAGAGGAAGTTTGCTTTGGTTGATGTTTTGTGGATACTGTCCACCAGAGCAGAGGAAAAGATGCATGACAAAGTGGCATGCTGTGGAAGAAACAGCTTTCTCAAAAATGTTCACCTTCAATCAATATGAGTTCTTTCAAAGAAGTCCTGTATTCCTTTGATAGAAACCATAATGTTTAAGGGCTTTCTTATAATATTTCTGGTGCTACAAGATACTCTAGAATCATCTTCTACATTTCTTTCCCCTGTAATAAGACCAACTATTTCACAAAAATCCCTGTGACTTTTTGTTGGAGAATATTAAAAATCTAGACCATTGTGCTAGATGTCCTGTGGCTAATCATGATTCTTTGCAACCAAGCACTCTCAAATAAAAGAATAGCATCTTAGAATCTATGTATGCACACATCTCTAAATGCTCCTATATGTAACCATGCTTATACTAATCTAAAGTTGAGTCTTTATTTCTCCAAATGACCTTTTATCATACTGAGTATTCTAACATTATTCTGTTGTTTATATATGCCCTTCTATGGCAAGATTGAAAACTCTGGACTATTTTAGGAAATTATTAAATGGTCCAAGGAACAGGAATTTTGTCTACTTTCATTAAGGTAACTTAATGACATGTAACATTGCAGTATGATCCTGCTGTGAATGAGTTTTATGTTTTTGTGCTTATAATGAACATCTGGTGAAAGGAACTTGAAGTCTTTTATAATCAGAGAAAGAAAGGTAATAAAATGTTTTGTGTGCCGGTTACTCAATGACCTTAAATAATTTTTTTTCTTAATCACTAAATCTACAAAAACTTTTCAAATGTTAACTATTTTAAACAAGGAAAATGTGAACTCATAAATATGGAGTGCATTAATTACATTGTTTAGTGGAACATTTTATGTTTATGAGCAACTCTTTTCAACAATTAAATCTTTCTTTGATCAGTAAATAAATTATTTAATCTTAATATTCATTAAGATAGATGGATCTTTAATTCAATCTATCATTTGTATGAAAACTTCCCAGAACTTCAGAAAATATTCTTAGAAGATTATCTATCCTTTTATTTTATGAGAATTATTTATTTAAACTGATTTAGAACATATTTCATTTAATATTGAACTTTGTAATGAAAGTCTACTAGAATACCACCTCACCCAATTTTTGCTCATTTACCACTTTCCTACAAAAATAATGTATCAATAAATTAATAATACTTGCATTGTTTGGGAAAATGTTTTATAACGTTAAAATGTTGCATACTTTTAAACTGAATTATAATGATACAAGCTCAAAGTTATATGCTATTACATAAAAAGCTAAAATTTGGTTAATAATAATTTCACTTTTGCTTTTTACAAATCCAAATAAATGTTATTTCTGCTCAGCTTTGTTGTTTCCTAATTAGGTTTGTAAACTATAATGTATTTAACTATTACTGTAAAGTGTTACTTTTGTAACAGGTATCAAATAATCTGGAACTGTTTAAATTCATCATGATCACAAAGGAGTGCTGCTTGAAGGACCTTTCAGTGTTTAGTTAAACAGGGGGCAATGATCTAACTTACTGTGTAAATTCTCCATGTGCATATGAATACCAGCTCTTTCCTTAGTACTTTATATCATACTTTTAATTGATTTCCACTCAAGAAAGTACTCAGAAAAATCACTAAAGATATATTTTCAGAATACAACTAGAATTCAAAATATTTCCAAACAAATTTTGTAATAAAAATAAAGCAGTTTTACTATGTATGAAGCCTAATGTTTTGGCACACACCTTTAATTCCAGCATTTGGGAGGCTGAGACAGGCAGATCTTTGTAAGTTGGAAGCAAATCTGAAACATATCAGTGCAGTCTAGTTCCTTTTAGCAACTCTGGATAAAGTTACAAAAGAAAAAAAAATTAGCTGAGTGATACATTTTTTCAGCTCAAGATTCGTATAAAAAAATCTCAAGTTTTCTATATGTGCCCTGGAAGATAATCTCTCCAGCATCCATACAGCTCAAGTTACAGAAAAATCAAACCCATGCCTTATTATGTAATAGCTGACTTACAATGCAAATTTAATTGCCAGCCTTGAAAGGTGTCAGTAGTTAAAAGTGGGGGAATCTCTGATGTGTGGGAGAACTCTTCCTGGCTCCTGACAGAGGGATTCATACTGTCTTGTCTGTAGAGTAGGCAATCAATTTCCTTAAAGAATGTGTCCTTCAACACAAAGAATCTATCTTTGCTCCTAGCCCCATAACTAGTCTCAAGGCTAAACATGCCAGCAGAGATGAGATATAAAGAGTAGTTGATGAAGAGTTATGCCACACCAGTAAAGAACTCCATTATTTTGCTAATCCAGTCAAACGAAAATCTTTAGAATACATGTGGGAATGTATCTTAAGGGTGTGAGATGATGATGAAAGGAAGATAAAACTGGATCCTGCTGAGCTGATTTATGTGGGACTGCAGAACAGAGTTTCTAAATTTAATATTGAGGCCAGCATATTAAAAAATAGTGTACCAGCACTCGGGAGGCAGAGACAGGCAGAGCTCTGTGAGTTCAAAGCCAGCCTGCTCTACAGAGCAAGTTCCAGGACAGGCTCCAAAGCTACAGAGAAACACTGTCTCAAAAAAAAATGTACCCAAGTTTCTTTGATTAGGTGGCTGGATTTGTGACTAGGAGGCTGATGAGAAAAAGATAAGAGATTTCTGAAATTCCTGGCCTTGGTGTTTATGAAGGATTCATAAGACTCAAAAATTGAAATGTTCCAGAGGATTTGTTGTTTAAAATCCAGTCCTCCATAATGGGGGAGCCTAGAAGAAAAAAAAGTATTAAAATAACTTTAGTTTGGCTTATTTATATTACTGTGTTTGCTTTTAATATTTATTGTTTGAGAAATTTATACATCAACACTTTATTTTCATTATTTCTATACCAACTTTTCTCCAACTCCTTTCATGCACACTCTATTACATCTCAATTCATGTTATCATATTTAAAATTATTGTTTTATATGTATATGTATAAGTCTACAACATTCTGGTCCATTTAGTGCTGCTCATATGCATATGTGTTTAGGGATGATCACTTGAGATTGGATAACCTATTATGGGCTCATCCCTAGAGACCACTGATTCTCCCTCTTAGCAGACATTAATAGCTGGTAGCTTTTCACCTAGCAATGTTGGCATGTCAAGTGATGTCATTTTGAGGATCTTATTTATGCAACCATATTGATAAGAGTTTACTAGGTGCAGCTTCCATGTCAGGTGTAGAAGAATTTATCTTATAGCAGACATTCTATTCTAGTTCTCTGGATCTTATAATCTTTCAGCTTTTTCTGTGATGTTCCTTAAAGCTTAGATCTAAGGGTTGTATTATAGATGTATCAACTGGGTATTGGTACCCCATGGTCAATTGTTCACTGCATTTTGACAAGTTGTGGATTTCTGGAATGGACTCTGCCTGCTGCCCAACTGTCTTTATTTTATTTAGCCTAAATTTACATTATCTCTGAAAATAATCATACCATCTGCAAGTGAAACTCATATATTGTGTATTGTACACAGATATTCCAGTGGAGCTTTTTATGTAAGTTACTATTTTTGATTAATACTATCTGTAACTTAGACAAACAAAAGTATCTGTTGAATGAATGAATTGCATATTCTCCCTCAATAGTCAATTACTCAAGGTAAAAAATATATATTTTGCCAAGCATTTTTATGAAGATATGTGTAATTTTGGCCTGATGTTTAACTCTTGAGTATTATATAGAAACGTTTTAGATTTGACATGAACTAAAAATTATCAAACAAGTGTAAGAGGAAATACCATTGTTTAAACTCTTTTAGTTGCATGAACTAAAACTTTACACATACTACGAGGAAGAAAACAATACTGCACATCTACTAGGGACATTACCTGACATGTTAATACTACTTATTGTGTGATAGAAGTTGTTTGTAAAACGGCAAAAAAAAAGCAAAACTAAAGGGTGCAGTGTCAGAAATGCTAGAAATGCCTTTTAAAATTACAGAAGTAGAGAAAAGTAGTGAATGATTCAAAATATATTTTATGGGTTCTCAGCAAGATCTGGTGTTCTGATGCTATAAGTGGGTCACAGACTGACTGATTTGTAAGCAACATAATTTATTTGGTTTATAGTTCCAAAAGCTGGTAAGTTCAGAAACAAGATGCTTATGTCTAGCACGTGCCTACTTGTTTCAATGGCAAAAGCTGCATTGCTTTGTGGAAGCCCATGAAAGCTCACTGATGTACAACTAAAAAAAGGCAACCCATGGGCTTTTTATTTAATATCCTATTTTGTCTGGCATTGTCATTCCCCCTTTTATATAATAACTCCATTACATTCTTTTTACTTGTGTGTGTGTGTGTGTGAGTGTGTGTGTGTGTGTGTGTGTGTGTGTGTGTGTGTGTGTGTGTGTGAGAGAGAGAGAGAGAGAGAGAGAGAGAGAGAGAGAGAGAGAGAGAGAGAGAGAGAGAGAAAGCTTCTATAACAATAGGTTTCCATATGGATTTTTCAAAGACCTTTAGTGTTAGTTATCTTTCCTCATTCCCATTCCTCTACTCTCCTTTCCCATTCCCAACTCCATTTAATCCTTTCTGCCCCATTATTCCCTTTTAATGGCCCTGACTCTCAAAAAGATTTACAATTGTTGATTACATTTCTACATGAGTTTCTAGGGTGATATCAAAACCATCAAAAAGGTTAAAATTCTTAAAGGAGGCAGACTTTAGAATGGTTAGGAAATAGAGTTGTCATAGTTACTTTTCTATTGTCTGTGACAGAATTCTATAACCAAGGCAACTTATAAAAAGAAAACATTTAATTTTGGGCTCATAGCTACAGGGTACATAATCAACAACTATGAGGTAGAGAGAGCTAATTGGGAACAGAGCAGGTTTGAAACCACAAAGCCTGCCCCCAATGATATACCTCTTCCAACAAGGTCACAACTGTAGGAAAAAGGGGCTGGCTAAAGAAACAAACCCTGACCCTGGAGCCAGGAACTAGGAGAAGATGGCTCACATCAGGGCAGAAAGAAACACAGTTTGACTCAGGCAGATCAGAGCCATCTCTGCCCCTGGCCAACTGACTTGTGAAACCAACCAATCATAGAGCAGGACAGTAGAACCTTGGGCCTCAAGTCAACCCCTGGTTGACTCCACCCCCAAGACATCCTATGTAAACTGCCCTGCCTAGTCAGTTAGAAAAAGGCTGTTCTCTCTACCCTGGTAGAGTCAGCTACTCTAGCTACTTCTAGCTGTTCTTTATGCATGAATAAAACTTCATTTTCTTATACTCTACATTTTCTTCACACCCTCATCCTAGGTGTGAAGGGCACCTAGGCTAATTCCAACACATACCTTTTGTGAATACTGCCACAATAAGCAAGGCTGTTCAGGTCATCTTTGCTCTATGCTTGTTTAATATATTGTCAGGAATAATGCAGCTGAATTATACAGTAGTTCCATTTGGGTCGTTTTTGTTTGAAGGTACTCCATACTTACCACATTGGTTTACATTTCTTCCAGCAGTACATAGAGTTCATTTGCCCCATACCAGAATTTGTAGGTGTTTATTTTTAATCATAACCATTTTAGCTGTGATGACATAGAGTTAATATTTGTTTGTACCTCGATGACTAAGAAGTTGAACTTTTTTTCCATGTATTTCTTCCTCTTGTATTTCATTTTTGATGAATAAATGAATGAGTAAATTTCTATTCATTCTTATTTTTTCATTTGTTGACTGGATTATTTAGAGAGGGTTGAGGGTCAATTTCTTTTAGTTCCTTACACAGTCTAGTATTAATCTAATCGCATGTCAGATGAAGAACTGGCAAAGATTTATTTCCATTCAGTTGATATCAATTTCCTCAGTTGTTTCCTTTGCTGTATCAATTTCTCTTGCTCACACTTATCAATTCTTGTTATTATTTTTCTGAGTTATAAACTTTTTCAGGAAATCCGTGTTTATTCCTACATTATAGAATGTTTTTCTTTATTATCTTCATGTCTTACATTGAAACTTTTGAACAGAGCAAATAATAGAAATTCCCCACAGGTGAATACATTCTCTAACACCATTTGTTGAAGAGGCTGTTTTGTTTTCTCCAATGTATAATTTTTGTGACTTATTTTTTTTTGTCAAAAATTAGCTGGCTGAGTAGAGGTCTAGTTCAATAGTTTAACACTTGTCTAGAATATTCAAAATCTTGGATTCAATGCCCAACACACACACACACACACACACACACACACACACACACACACACACACACACACACACACTATATATATATATATATATATATATATATATATATATATATATATATATAATTCCAAATCACATAAAAATCAGGTAGCTATACCTGTGTGGGATTACTTATGAATCCTCCACACTATTCCACTGACCTGGGTATTTCTTTTCCTGATAATTGTCTTTGCTGTAGATAATTGATTCTACAGCAAAACTTAAATCAGATATTGTGATAATTCCATCATTGTTCTTTTTGTTCAGGATGTTTTATGCTTCCATGTGAAATTTATGATTGTTCTTTTTGTTTCTGTGCACAATGTTATTGGAATTTTGATCAGGATTGAACAGAATATACAGATTGCTTTCAGGTATATAGCCATTTTCACTATACTAGTTCTTTTGTCCTTGAGCAGTTCAAGTCTTTCTATCTCCTAAAATTTTCTGCACTTTCTTTAGAAAATATACATTTCTTAACAACATTAACTAATTGTTATACCGTACATTGAAGTGTGAGGAGCAGATTTCCTGTCTTTCAATAAAATTATGATTTGCAAATAATTTTAGTGCACTTACCACAGTTTTTTCTATTATTTTATGTTAGATTTACATTGCTTCCTACTGTCTATTTAACAGGATATTTAACACATTTCTTCTTAAACTGTGAACATTGATTTTCTTATTTTATGTCTTATTCTACTCTTAGCTCCTTGAGATCATAATTCATATTTGATCTCTGTGTCTTTCTCACATTTTTTGACTTAGAGTAATATTGAATATTTGGTTACCATCTCAAATAGTATCAATATTCTTTATTTGCTCTATATACTTAATGTTTTAACTATGATATGTCATGTGATTTTCTTTTCTGGTTTTGTTCATTTGGTGTTCTCTGTGCTCTTTGTATCTCTATGGGAATGTCTTTCCTTAATTTGGGCATCTTTTCTTCTATGATTTGGTTGAAGATATAGCCTATGCAGGAGACTGTGGATTCTTCTTCCTCATCTATTCCTATAATTTAAAGGTTTGGTTTTTCAATGTTGTTCCACATTTTCTATATGTTTCTTTCCTGTGTTATTAATTTTTTGTATTCCTTATTTAATTTATCTAGATCTTCTACTTTGTCTTTGAGCCCTGATATTCAATCTTCTGCCTGATACATTCTACTTGAAGGCTTTCCTCTGAATTTTCTAGTGGGTTTATTGGATTTTTCAATTCCATCTTCATTCCAGCTTGAGTCTGCTTCAGTGTTTCTATCTCTGTATTGGATTTCATTTTCAAATCCTTCATTGTTTCTATCAGCATTATATCTATGCTTTCTTAGACATCCCTTAGGTATCTACTCTCTTTAAGTTCTTTCTAAGTTTGTTGAGCTGCTTTGTGTGTGTGTGTGTGTGTGTGTGTGTGTGTGTGTGTGTGTGTGTGTGTGTTAAGCTACTTGGATTACTTGATAAAGTTCATGGTTGCTTTTATTTTAACTCTGTATCCTGGTGTTCATCTAGTTAATTTTCCTTGGCAGGTGTTCCTATAGGACTTGTGGATCTAAGGAGAGATATTACCTTGATTTCTCACCTTGTTTGTATTTTTGTGATGATATCTAGGCATATGGACTTCTTTTGTAAGTTCTGTTTCTGATGTGGCAGAGCAAGTTGAGAATGAAGAGAAGATGTGAGGGTGTCAGTTTGAGCCTAGATGTTGCATAGGCTTAGGTGGCATGAAGTCAGGTAGACACATGAGATTAAGCTGGTATGCTGCATATGTGTCCTGATCTAAGTTTTGGTTTGGTGGTTAGATCTGGGGGTTGGGTGAGTGTGATGAGAGAAGGATCAGGCAAAAACTCACCCAACAAGTCTTTGAAAAGTTGTGCAGTATCTGGTTAGGAGGAGAGAGTGGCCATAGCATAGCAGAGGCCTGAATTTTGGGGGCTGGAAAAAAAGGTCCTCATGGAAGCCTAGATGTTGGTGGAGGCATATGAAGAATGGCCAGACTTGGTTGGTTACAGGATATGAGACCCAGCCTGTATTTGAAAGGAGGGGTTAAGGAAGGTGCATGGAGGGGAGGATCAGGAAATTTGACCTGGTCTATGGAGAAGGATAAGCAGCATTTGGCTGGGTAAAGAGATTGGATGCCAGTAATACTGTTCGTAAAATGTGGGAAAAAATTAAGATATTTTCTAATAAACAAAAGCTATGGAAGATCATTATCCCTTGTGTTTAACCATTTTCTTGATTCTATATGAAAATACCTGAGAAAAGCAGCAATTTTCAAAGAGGAAAGGTTTCTTTTGACTCACATTTTCAGAAGTGCCTGTTCACAGTAGCTTGTCACTGTGGTTTCTAGGTCTGAGGTAAAGCAGAGAGACATGACAGTTGAATTGTATGGCAGGGATGCTGCCCTTCTTGTGGAAACCAACTTGGTATTGCAACCATTACTGCGAGTCAAGAATAGATATGGTCATGTCTATAACTCCTAAAGAACTTTGCTGTAGAATTAAAGAGTGTTATACAAACCAAAACATAAAATTATGAATAAAAATAAAATATACCTAGACTTATACTTATTAAGGAGATTGAATCAGTAGTAAATAAATGTCAATAGAGTAAAACTGAAGACAAAAGAGCTTCACTAATGTAACTTATCAAATATTTAAAAAAAACTAACAACAATCTTCCTTGAACTGTTTAAAGAATTGGTGGTGAGGATCTACTTTCAAACTCATCTATGTACTGTATATATGGTTTCTCTAATATAAAATTAAGAAAAATATACTAAGAGAACCAAATAAAACTTTAAAAAAGAGTATCTACAGTATATATTAGTGACAAAATTCATAGAGGTGCCATAGTGGCAATGATATCTTTTATTTTAAACTATTTTTTGAGATTATAATTTAATTACAACATTTCTTACTTCCCCTTTCTCTTTCCAAACCTTCTCATAGTCTCCTCTCAGTTCTTTTTCAAATTTATGACCTCTTTATTCACTAATTGTTATTACATGCATATATATGTATGTATATATTTCTTAATATATATATGCATGTAATAACAATTAGTTCAGTCTGTATAATGTTAATTGTACATGTATTCTCAGGTTCTTAGTGATAACCAACAGCTGTCTCAATGGATTTAAGTCCAATAAAATAGGAAGAAACTCCTCTCTGGTACCAAAAACTTAGTAAAGAACCTGAGGCTAGAAAGGGAATAGCTCCTAGAGAAAAACCTATTATTACAATTTTGCTATGCGGATATATTATACAATTGCCTTTTAAATACTTATCCTTATACCTCAAATTAGTACAGCTCTCACGTTTTGTCAAAGGGGCTTCATTTTGTAGGATGCTATTACAGAGAACCACAATTGTTCTCAGGGATCAAACAGTCACCTTAAAAAAATGAGCTGTCTTTCTGGCCCAATGAATATTTTACAAAATACAAGTATTAGGCTTTAATAAATCTTTTCCCCAGTAATTTATATTATCAGGTGTTCTCTAATTTATATTTTACTGTAGTATAGTACAATATTTCATTTAATTTATTTAAGCATGTAACATTCCAGAAGTAAATTTCATTCATTTCTATTTTCTTATAATTATTTTATTATCATTAAAGTATAACAAATACTTCTATAGTAATTATATTCTAATATTTATTGTAAGTCTTGTAAAAATAAAGTATCTGGAAGGATAGATACACTTGGTTTATATGCCAATAGTATGTTATTTTCTACAATGGACTATAAATATAAGAATTTTGTTAGACAATGAGACCTATAGAACAAATTTATAAGAATACTAATGAACAAGTATGCTTTTGTAAAGTTTCTGATAATTCCTATTGATTAAAGAGATGAAAATTAAAACCATAGTTAGCTATACCTTCACTTATGTTACATTACATATTACCAAAAATATTATATATAACAAGTATCAATAAGATTATGAAGAAAAGCTTGTTCATTGTTAGGAGGGATATATGGTCATAAACCCACTAAATATAAAGGTATTTCAAAATTAAGGTTAAAACTAAAATATGGTATGATCTAGCTATCTCCCCCCTGAATATGTATTAAAAAGAAATGAAATCTGTGTGTTGAGGAGCCATTTGCATTCCCATATACATTGAAACACTTACAAAATCTGCAAAATCAACCTAAATACCCATTGACAAGCAAACAGATAAAGAAAATCAGATGTACATACAGAGATAAATAATGTTCAAATTTTATGAAACAGTCTTCATTTTTAACAACATGAATGTATTTGTAGGATATGATATCAAGTGAAATAAAACAAATACCACATTATCTCATTCCATGGCAAATCTTAAATGTTGAAATGGTAGAAGTAGAGATTAAATGGTGATTACAAGGGATAGGGATTTAGAACATCTGAGGATCAGATCAATGGATACAAGATTTTGTTTAAAACAGAGTAAAAACAAAGTATGTATTATATGGACCTATTACAGCTCATGATAGTATATAATTATATGTAAAAATGCACTGGAAGTAAATTTAAAACTTTTTTTTTACCCCAAAATGGCAAGTCTTGTTTTAATTTTATTTTAACTTAATTTGGTTGTTAAGCTTTGTAAATACTTTAAAACACAATGGTCATGCATGGTAAATATGTACTTGGATTATTTGAAAATTTTAAATAAAAGTAAGTTAAAAGGTTGCTTTGGATGCTGCATTGAAGAAACACTAAAGAACAAATAGCAAGACTGGGATTAATATGTAGATAATAATTGCTTATAGTATAATCTATGTGGAATGATAGACACAGTAACATCATAGCCCCAAATTTACTGCAAGGTGGAGTCCATATTTCATCAAACAGAAATGCTAATCATAGAACTAATGTGGGAATTTAACAAGGCAACTCCTTGTTATTTTGGGGTAACTTACATTTAGTAATGGGGTGGGTTACAGGATCCAGGAGAGATGAGGTGCAGTCCAGTGGGGTTCTCTGGAGAACTCTGACTCGGTCTGCCATCCAGCATCCAGGATCACAATTAACCAAGAGAGCTGGCACATCTGGATCTCAGGTCTTAAGGGCTCCAGTCTTGGCCCTGTCCCACGGGCAAGTCATACGTCTGCGTGGCAATTACCAGAAGCCTTACTTGGAGTAGTACTTTCAGGTCAAAGCTACCCACTACATAAAACCTTATTCCTTTAGTATTGGTTGTTAGCATTCAGGCCATTTACACCCATCTGCCCTTGAGGCCTGAGCAACAGCAGGACACAGGACACATCAGCAGCCACCAAGATGTAACATTGTAACTACTGCCAACACCACTGAGTCACAAACTCTTCCTATGCGCATACAAATTGTATAAAAGGTTCATAATTCTGAAAAAATGTTTAGACATCATGTACATCTTTCTTTATCAGAAACAATTTTAGTTGTCCTTTTATGCCTTTGTAATTCATTAAGTCCAAGTACTTAGTGAAAGTTGTAATAGACGTAAGTACAGGATCTTCATTTTACATTAGTAGTGGTATGCATGTTTTTGCAGTGGTTTTACTCACCCATCAATGCTATTCCATCATCATAAATAATTTTTCTCCTTGTTAGGCTAGCTTGTTTCAAGGGCTACTTACTGAATGTTGGTACTCAAGTGAACCTGTGTGTGTGTGTGTGTGTGTGTGTGTGTGTGTGTGTGTGTGTGTGTGTATGATTCTAATATATAGTTGTTTATGTTTATATGTACATGTGTCATAGTCATTTTTTAACCTTACCTTGGAAATTCTGGTACTCTTACAATACTGCTTTACATTTTTGATAAGTGAAATAAACATTAATATGATAATGTGAGTTGTTATTCCTACATTTATTGAACTTTTTAAAAACATGTTTAGCTGTTCTCATCTTTACTCATATATCTGCTTTAAGAGTCATCAGCTGGAGTATTGAATGTGGTAAGTTTGGAGTACATTTAGAACATCAGGCTGCATTTTGCTAAGAGGCATTATGCTGATTTGGATATAAAATCCCTTCTGTACAATACAGCTTTCAAATCATTTAAATGCCACAGTGTTTGTGTTTTCCCTATAGCATGGCCACTTGGAGTTTTTTCCTCTTCTGTTAAATGGCCTCACTGTTCTCCTGCTGATTTTTGCTCTTCTCTCTCTAGCTTACTTTACATCTTAATGGAATGCATCTGCATCTGTTAGTGGACAGATTGCACAAGATGAACATAAGGCAGTATTTTCTAAGGTCAGCTAATTGTCCCATTTGGTTCATTCTAGTTGCAGATAATCTTCATAATCCTTAAATTTCTGCTAATGACAAACATGCAGAAATATGTGGTTGTATTATAAGATCATATTTGGTAATTGGAGATGAAGTCTAAATCTAAAGCCTTCTCAGGAATCAGTGTGATAGAGAATAAAGTGGCCAAAGAACTACAGAAAATATATAGCAGTCAAATATCCATAAGAATAATGCAAAAATTAAAAATTTCAAAAAATATTTTATTTAATATTCATGCATGCATGTAATGTATTTGGATCCAATCTACACCCATTCCCTCTCTTTCAATTCTTTCTGCAACCCACTCCCTTACACTTGTGGCTCCCATCTTCATGCACCACCCCTAATATCAGCTGGTCCTGTTTTGATCTGACAACTTGAAAAACTGAAGTGAAGTAAGGTACTTAAGGGAAGTATCTGAAGAAACACTATTAGTCTGTTAAACAAAATTCAGATTTTTCTTTGAAAAAAATAGTAAATCATTTTGCTTGATCTTGTAAAAGTGAAGCTAGTTTTAACTGAATTATTAAAGTCTTTTTGTTAAGTCTAAAACCCTGGGACAAAAGACTGAGGTGCCTATTTAACATATCAAAGAGATCTGGCAGCCTGGTTTTCCCAGTATCCCTCAGTCCTTACTTGTTAAGGGTCCTCTTAACTTGCATACCCCACCCCCTGTTGACTATTCAGTCAACCTGTAAGATCTTGTCTGCTGGACTTGGGATCTGAGGACCTGAAAAAATGGAGCAGACTACAGTCTAATGATGTAGACAACCTTACTTCAGCTTCAGTGTACTTTTATACACCAATGAAACAAAGAGGACAATAATCTAAGGAAGGTTAAGTTCAGAAAGACATGTAAATAAAGGTCAGTAAGCAAATACTAAATATTAACAGGGCAGTTCTTTTCCAAAACCCAAAAATAGATCAATTAAACATAATTGCCTGCCACATACCATAGAATATATCTGGGAAAGCATGAAAGCAAGGCAGTAGGCCATGTTCAGATTCAGGGTATACTGACCATATTGGTTTCTGTAGTTATGTTCTGACATCCAACAAGAATAAACATGTCTTATAAATTGAATGTAAATGTTTGTCATAGGAGGCATGAAATCACATCCAAGAACAATCCAGGAAACAAAATGCATCGGAGGTAAAACGCCCGCTGCCTTTTTTCTTGGAGCTACTCTCAATTCCTCAAGGCACTGTTCACTGTTCATCATTGTTTTGACTGTACTCCAACACACCCTACCCTGAGCTCTCTAGCACAGGGGGTTGGGCTTTTCTTCCCTATATAATCCAACCATTTTGGTTATTTGCCGTTTTTAGTACCTTTGGCCTCTTGGCTGCTTCACCTGGTCCTCCTCTCTCCCTTCTCCCTTCCTCTCCCAATCTCCCCACATGGCTCAGCTCAGTCTGATCATGTTCATGCTGTACTCTCCCAGATGTCTCTGCCTCTGGCTAAACTCTCTCTTTTATGGACAATAAATGTTCTCTTCCAACATACCTAGGAGCAATCATGTCCTTTCACTTTTATTTCTCTTTTTTTTATTCATTTTTCATTTGGCATTATGACATGGACAATGACTAAAAAAATTTTTTTTTTTTTTTTTTTTTTTTTTTTTTGGTTTTTCGAGACAGGGTTTCTCTGTGTAGCTTTGCGCCTTTCCTGGGACTCACTTGGTAGCCCAGGCTGGCCTCGAACTCACAGAGATCCGCCTGGCTCTGCCTCCCGAGTGCTGGGATTAAAGGCGTGCGCCACCACCGCCCGGCTTGACTAAAAAAATTTAAATGTTCTAGAAACTATTGTTTATTTAATTATTTCATTAACTCTTCAAAAAAATCTTTACTAATATTGAAGGAGAAACACAAGTTTGAGGGTATTATTAGTAATAGGTCTCTGAGACCATGTGCAAATGGACACAGAGCAATCCAATAGATCATGGACAATTTATCAGTGCCATACCCACAAAGAAGAGTGAAATTCCTTTCCTCAGAAGGAATCAACTGACAATAGTTCCTTTGATTGTGATGGAACCTCTTAAGTGCTCCACCATTAATGCTAGAACTTTTATTGGCTTGATGTTGAGTAGGCAGCCACAGATGCCATGTTCAGAAGTTGGAATCCCATAGCTCTCTTCCCCATCTTCTAGCTCTTACATTCTTTACACTTAATTTTCCTTGATGATTCATGAGCTCTGAATGGGGAGGGGCAGGCTGATATTGATGATCCATCTCTAGCTAAGCACTCACAGTCACTTATTATCAATACTATACTCAGTTAGAAATCTCTGCATTGGCCAGTATAATCTACAAAAGAAGCTTCTCTCACCAAAACTGATAGTAGCACAAACTTATGAATATAAACACATATATTAAAAAAGTAGTTTGAAAACATGACCATCTAGTAAAACAACACCAGAAGGTTTCTCTTTAGGGTCTATGAGCTCTCCAGTCATGGGATTTGGGCCAAGTTTACAGAACCAAGCATCAATTATTTCCTGTGGAGCAGGCCCCAAATCCAATCAAAAGAGCCGCTTGTTACCCCCTGTATTAGTTATTTTTTCTGTTGCTGTGATGAAACACCATGTATGGAAGAATTCATTCTGATCTATGGCTCCAGAAGGAGAGTCTATAATGATGTGGGAAACATTGCAGCAGGTGGCCACAACAGGAAGCAAAGAGAGAGAGAGAGAGAGAGAGAGAGAGAGAGAGAGAGAGAGAGAGAGAGAACTGTAAAAGTGATGAGACTTTAAACTCCTAAACCCTGTTCCCAGTAGTGTACTTCCTCCAGGAAGTCCCATCTCCCCAATCAGAACTACCTACTAGGACCCATGTTTTATTATCTGAGTCTATGTAAGATATTTCTTATTCATATCATGAAATCTCCCCTATAATCAGGCTTTTTACAATTGTATCAATTGGCATCTCTTGCCTAGTAGGTTGCTATCATAACATGCAGATTTCAACAGTGGGTGTATTATTCAGTGTTCTCTAGAGAGGTAAATTGATAAATAAATCTATATTAAAAGGGATTTATTAGATTGGCTTCCACTGCTGTGGGATGATTCTTCTGTAACTATGAATATGTTTTACTCTCATTTGCTTATAAAACACTGATTGGGCAGTAGTGAGGCAGGAAGTTAGGTGGGACAAAGAAACTGAGGACTGGGATGAAGAAAGGCAGAGTTGGGGGAGAAGCAAACCAGTTGCCCAAGAAGCAAGATGCTAGAGGACAAGTAAAGTCACAAGACACATGGTAATACATAGATTAAAAGAAATTAGTTAATTTAAATGTAAGAACTAGTTAATATTAAGCCTGAGCAACCGGCCAAACATTTATAGTTAATGTAAGCCTCTGTGGGGTAATTTGGGAAGTAGCTGCTAGGTATTTGGGAACAGGCAGGCAGGAGAGAAGACTCCATTTACATTTTACTCTGTGGCCCTGCTACCTTAACAATAGATGTCACCTGACATAAAGGCCAAGAATCCAGCAGTTGGGCAGTCTGTGAGGCTGGATGATTCAGCTAGTCTTTAGTCTACATAGGGATTCTGAAGAAGTAGGTTCTAATATGAGCAAAGGAATGTCACATCAACAGGAGAGATGAACTCGCCAGTGAGTGAGTGCCAGCAGGCCAAAAGCAAAAGCTTTCTTCTTTCATACTGTTTTATGTGGGCTGCCATCAGAAAGTATGGCAGGGATTTGGAGTGGGTATTCCTGTCTCAGTGAGCCAACCCCCCCCCAAGAAAAAATGCCTCACAGATTTGCCCAGCTGCTTGGGCTTTAGTCAATTTTAGATACAGTCAAGATGACAGCCCCAACAGCCTGAGTAGCTTTTTCTATCATGATGAAAGCTACACAGCAAAGACATGGCTTGTGACTGATTTTTTAATGTCCTGTAACCAAAGTTTGTGGTGTCCTCAGCAAGTGGCCGTTACCATTAAATTATGGGGTGTAAACAAAAACAGTAACAATAGCCTGCATTGTTTACTGTGCCTCTGTGGCCTCTCTGATCAAAAACAAGTTGTGGCTGGGCGGTGGTGGCGCACGCCTTTAATCCCAGCACTTAGGAGGCAGAGCCAGGTGGATCTCTGTGAGTTCGAGGCCAGCCTGTGCTACCAAGTGAGTTCCAGGAAAGGCGCAAAGCTACACAGGGAAACCCTGTCTCGAAAAACCAAAAAAAAAAAAAAAAAAAGAAAGAAAGAAAAAAAAACAAGTTGTGAAAAATGCCATTCCTGGCATGGAGATTTCCATTATTTATCCTATGTCTTCTGGGAAGAATATTGTTCATTCATACAGGGTACTTCTGATAAAATTCTCTTTATCATATTATATTTAATTAGCTTACAAACTAGTGAATTCCCATAGGGCTTCTTCATACAGCCATTGTTTTAGTCAATTTACCTCCTAGCAGCTGCTTTCCCCTGTCACGCTGCCTCTATTCCAAATTAAAGTTTTAATCTGAGCTCTCCCCTCCCCTCCATTTTTCATGTCACTAATGTTCTACTATCCACTCTAAAAATATTTTTTACAGCCGGGCGGTGGTGGCGCACGCCTTTAATCCCAGCACTTAGGAGGCAGAGCCAGGTGGATCTCTGTGAGTTCGAGGCCAGCCTGGGCTACCAAGTGAGTTCCAGGAGAGGAGCAAAGCTACATGGAGAGACCCTGTCTCGAAAAACCAAAAAAAGAAAAAATATTTTTTACTTGGGTTGGGTTGTTTTTTCTTACTTATATAGCTTTTTTATACACCCTTAATTTTGCTTATTTCTTCCTTTAGCTGCTCACTTTCCCATCTCCCACCCATTCCATGCTTGAAGCGTTCGCCAGTATATATTCCTCTTATATATTTTCATTTATCTAAATGTAGATGTAACAGTCTTATTAAATAAGAAACACATAGCCAAATGCAGAGTTAAAAGCCCAAAAGGTCAGAGTAGTAGCTAAGAGCTGATACTAAAAACCCTTTCTTACCCTTCGTTGCTGCTGCCGTCCTTCCCCTCTGAAAGAGAATTACTTCCTGTGTATCTGTCCTTTTATTGACTTTCTGTTCTGCCTTCTCATTGATTGTAAACCCAACCACATGACCTCCTTGTCACTGCCTGTCTATACAGACCTCTATGTCTTGATGGTATTGAGATTAAAGGCGTGTGTCTCCATGCTGGCTGTATCCTTGAATACACAGAGATCTGTCTGTCATGTGATCGGGATTAAAGGTGTGCGCCACCACCACCCGGCTTCTGTTATGGCTTGCTATTAGCTCTGACCCCCAGGCAATTTTATTTATTAACATACAAATAAAATCACATTTCAGCACAAATGTCGCCGTATCTAAATTTTTACTATCTCTTAATTTTCTAAGTGGCACATGTCTAATTACTTGGCTTCCATATGTATTCCAAGTTAAACATACAAAAAATATTCAAAGCTAGGATCCACATATGAAAGAGAACATGCAACTTTTGTTTTGTTTTGATGTCTCTGTGTAACCTCAATTAGTATAATGTTTTTCATTTGCATCTATTTTTTTTCATTTTCAGTTCTCATTTTTCTTAAGAGCTGAGTGCTGTGGGATGGTCTGTATGTCAAATGTGTTGCTGATTGGTCAATGAATAAATCACTGATTGGCCCGTGGCCAGGCAGGAAGTGTAGGCGGGACAAGGAGGAGAATAGAGCTGGGAAGTGGAAGGCTGAATCAGAGAGACACTGCCAGCTGCCATGATGAGAAACAGCATGTAAAGATGCTGGTAAGCCACGAGCCATGTGGCAAGGTATAGATTCATAGAAATGGATTAATTTAAGCTGTAAGAACAGTTAGCAAGAAGCCTGCCATGGCCATACAGTTTGTAAGCAATATAAGTGTCTGTGTTTACTTGATCGGGTTTGAGCGGCTGTGGGACTGGCGGGTGAGAGAGATTTGTCCTGACTGTGGGCCAGGCAGGAAAACTCTAGCAACAGCTGAGTAATATACCCTTGTGTATATTTATATTTCCCTTATTCATTTAGCAGTTGATGGATATTTAGGTTGATTCCATTAAAATAAAGGAACTCTTCTCCACTCAGCAACCATTAACTGCCAATAGCTACTCTATACTCCTGAACATATGCTGAAATTTTTATCTATTTTGATGATTTCCAGGTCTTGCACAGGTGCTGAGTTCATACATAAAACATTCATGTCATGTTCAGAAGAATTTTTCACAATACTATTTCCCATTTCCCACTTCTTTCTTTCATTCTTTCTACTGTCACTTCTATGATGTTCTCTGAGCCTTATATATGCATGTATATAGGGATATATATATATATATATATATATATCACCATATATATAAGTATATATATATGTGTATAACACATACATATCAATTTATATGTTATTTTCACTTCATAACTTTTTATAGACTTTTATAATTTAATTATAGGTATTTTTATTTTTCTACAATGATTTATAAATTTCAGCCAATGCAATCCTGTTTTATATGGTAGAATTCATCTGTATCCTCTAATTGTATTTTAGCCAGAATCTCTTTAGCATGTGTGGTTTGAGATATTAAAAGTAGTGCCTTGTGCATGCCAGAGAAGCACTCTGCTGATGAACTATGATCAATACTTACCCCAATCTTTAATCATTATTAAAAATGTAATCTGATGTTTCAGTGATTTGA
This sequence comes from Peromyscus californicus insignis, assembly GCF_007827085.1. Lineage (NCBI taxonomy): Eukaryota > Metazoa > Chordata > Mammalia > Rodentia > Cricetidae > Peromyscus > Peromyscus californicus. The sequence continues at coordinate 69,014,153 of NW_026294391.1, read as the reverse complement.
ATTTATATGAGTACTTTATTATCTAATAGTCAAATTATTCTAAACACATTTCATGTGTTTGAAATAATAGATTCATTTCATATTCAGTGTCCTGTTAAAATTTTCTGTATCCTTAATACTTTTTCCTTATCTTTTAATTTCACTGATTCGAACTGAATGTCAAAAATCTGTGCTTGAGCCAGCAAGATGACTCAATAGCTAAGGGTCCTTATCTTAGATCTTAATTTGATCCTCAGTACTCACATGGTAGAAAGGAAGAACTAACTCTTCAAAGTGCCCTCTGGCACATAAACAATGTAACAATGTGCACAATCCACCAATAAATATATAAACATCCCAATCTATGAAAGTTCCTTTCCTTCTGTAGTCTTAGCAATTTTGTTTTTAGAACTAGATCTTATATATTATTACATGTGTAAACAATTTCCATACCTTCCAAGTAATGCTTTCTTGTTGGAACTCAACTTTGTGTCATATATATATATATATATATATATATATATATATATATATATAGACATAGTAATTTTTTATTAATGTGTTTTTTTCTAAATTAATATTCTAAATATCAAATTTTAACATTGCTGTGCTATCCTGAAATTTCTGAATTTCTTGAAAACAGAAATAATTACTGTGAGAATGCTAATAAGAAGAGAAGTTGGAGAAAACAAAGATAGCAGCAGCTGCTGGCACCCCTGTGGAGTTCTGATGAATCTAAGAGATCCATGGAGGCTCTGAGTGTTGACATTGCTGGAGAAAAGGAGTCTATGGAGATTGCAATAGCCCCAAAACAACTGTGAAAAAAACAAGGCAACTCTTATGGGAAGATGTTTTTAAAATGTGGACTACGGAAATTGGAAAGAAAGATGGAAGAACAGAGCAGTAGAGAGAGACAGAGCTAGAGTTATGATGGCAGTGATAGGTGTGAGAGAAGCCTGCGGTGGCAGGGGAACATGTTATTGCAGAGTAGTGCCAATAGGGTGGTGTACAGCAATCTAGAGCTTGAGCTTGGACTCTACCCCAAAACACACTGCCCAGCTGCAGGATTCCTCTGGTACTGAGCAATGACAGGATGTCCAAGATGAAGAATGGTTCATTTTCTGGATCCAAGACTTCTATGGTCCATGCTGCTCCTGGAGCCACTTTGGTATCTATGGTCCTGTGCTCCAGGCTATGTTGAAGCCCGAAGTTCATGTGGATGCCTGTGGTTATACAGCAGCCAGCATCTGTGTTGATGTCCCTGGCCTTAGTTACCACCAAAGGCCATACAGATGCCCTTGTTCTGGGCTACCACCTGAGATTATGCTGATGTCCATAGGCTGTGCTGCTTGCCAGGAACTATATTGATGTGAGTGGCCTGTGCTGTCACCTGAGGCCATGTTGATGTCCTTGGCCTGTGCTGCCACAGAGGGCTATGATGTTGTCCATGGCCCATGCAGTGACAGAGGGACATGTTGACGTCCTTAGTCTGTTCTGCCACTGGACACCATGCTAAGGTCATGTTGACATGCTGACACCAGGGACCATGTGGATGTCCTTGGTCCATGCTATTGCCAGAAACCATGTATAAGTTCCATCATCCATGATCCTGCTCATTGTAGAGGGTAAAGAAGCTACTTTTGCCTTGGCATTGATGACTGCAGACTCACAGTTGAGAAAGAAGGACATAGAAGGCTTCTGTGACAACCCCTACACCTATCCCCCACTTCCCTACTCACCACTTTCCCAGCTCTCAAAATAGTAACAGCCCAGACATAAGGCTATAGGAAGTGACTCTTAACAGCTGTGATAAAGATACTTAAATGTATCTCTTCACAGTTGATGTCTGCTGGTGGGGATGCAGGTGGTGAAGGACTCAGTTTTCTTTAAGGGGCTGGCCACAGGGAGTTTGGCCATGCTCCATTGTGTGGTAATATTTTATTTGTGCTGAGATGTGGTGATATTTTATTTGTGCTTTAATAAATTTTGCCTGGAGATCAGAGGAAATAGCAAGCCAAGTCATTTTAAGTAAACAAAAAAAGTCAGGCAGTGGTAGCACACATCCTTAATCCTATCACTTAGCAGGCAGGATCTCTGTGTGTTCAAGGCCACACTAGGGAACAGAGCCAAGCATAGTGACACATGCCTTTAATCACAGTAACAACCATAGAGACCTGGAGCTCTGTACAGACAGACTGAAAGTGACAGAGCTGTGTAGGAAGAGGAAGTGAGGTAGCTGGCTAAGAAAGCCAATGAGAGGACAGAATAGCAAGGTAATAATCCATACTCTCAGACCCAGATATCAAGATAGGACAAAACAAGAAAATCCAGGTTATTTTGGTAACAAATAATGAAACAGTATGATCAGGCTCATTTTTCATAATTTTTATTATACTTTAAAGTCTCCTTCTACTTTCAATCTTTGACACACAATATATAAACTCTCTTGTTTAACACGAATTTCAATCAGTGTCTGAGAGAAAAAGCCTTATTGATAGCTGACACATAAATAGTACTCTCATAAGCAAGACATTATTCCAATCATATCTAACATACACTACTTTATTGAAATACCAGATCAATGCTATGATATAGGTGCTATTAACTACATACTAAGCAGCAACATAAGCTATTTGAAGCGATATTATTAAGTTGTTGAATCAAGCTTCAGACCACCGCACCTGATTCCAAAGCCTGATAACTGGATCTCTTTGCCTTTCTACTTCATTGTATCATTTTACATATGAAATGTGGATTTGTCCAACTATCTATGCAAATAGGTTGCATATAGCTGTTTCAAAACCAATGATATTGTATAAACTAGTAAATATAGCCCAATCAATGGCAATAGAACAAATCAATTCCTATGATGCTATTTTAATTATATAATAAAATCCTATTGCACTGAATGGTCTGTAAAATAAACCAATTTTTATGCTAATGGAGTATGTGCCTCACAAAAATTATACATTATATTTATATTCCATTTTTTAAAGCCCAAAATTTTATTTAAGACAAGTACCTTTTACAGTTTCCAGCTGTACAATAGCAAGTTGTACATTAGAATAAAATAATTTACTGTTTGTTGTTTGTTCAAGTTCGAAAACACAAACTCAAAGACCAGTTGAGCTATTAACAATTTTTTTTCTCCTGCCAAACAGCAATTATCTTTCAAGTCCTGTGATCTTTTATCACCTAAATCAACTCACTTCAAAAACAATGAAACATAATATTCATTGTAACAAACAAAATCTCCAAACAGAAGCTGTATCCAAAAGCAAGGAAGTGAATAATGTATTCATTTTTAATTTTTAGTTCACCTTCTCACTGAATAATACCCTCTGTAAGGAACTGGTAAATATTTTCATCCCTGGATTTATAAAGTCAAAATACTGAACAACTTACTTATACCTGTTGAGCCAGAAGTTTATTATTAACCAAATAGAAGGATTGTTGAGTTATTATAAAGGATGTCTTGACTCAACTCACTCAAACATTTTCCCCAAATTATAAAAATGCATGTTCTGAATTTCAATCCAATTTGCACAGGAAACCAAGTTACTCTCTTTTTTTTTTAAAGGACCCTCTGGTAGAATAATTGGAAATCCTTCACAGTAAAAGACTGTCTTCTATGAACTTCAGTATTATAATTATATTAAATATATATTTCATGCAAGAAAGGATATTCTGAAGTTGAAATGGCAGCAAGATTAAAAGTCATATTCTTAATCTTCTGATACATAGATTTTAAAAAGATATAAATTAAAAATTTGTAAAAACATAAATGTATTTTGCCTAAACTTTAGGTACTAATGACTTTGATCAAACCTTTAAAGTAACATATGTTTTCTCTCAATCCACCTCTGTCATTTTGGGACTCAGCTCCTTGGTGCAGACCCAGAAGTGAGAACCTCAGATTTTGAAAACAATGTAGAAGAAATGGATAGGTCAGTCAAAGAAAATTTTAAATAAATAAAAAATAATAGCAACACAAATATCTGGAAACTCTGGGAAACCATGAAAAGACCAAACCCACAAATAAAAGATATAGAATAATGAGTAAAAACTTAGGTCAAAGGCATAGAAAATACATACATAATTAAATCATAGAAATATATCCCATCTAAAGAAAGAGATACCCATCAAGGTGCAAGAGGCATAGAGAACACCAAATAGACAGTACCAAAGAAGAAACTCCTTACAACACAGAATAAACAAAACTATAAATACACAGAAAAAAGAATGGATATTAAATGGAAAAAAGTCATACACACTATTGAGATTGCATATTGTCTTTGTATGACTCATATTTTACTAAACACATTTAATAGGCATATTTCCTCAGTTTTATCTGTGTTATTGTAACCATATATCATCTTTAAGTTTTAATATTCTTCTATTGTGTAAATATGACATTTTTTAAACAATTCTTTCATTGATGTATATTAAAGTTGACTCCATATCTTAGCTCTTGCTGACAATTTGAGTGCAGATGTCCCATTCAAAATACTTATCTCATTTTCTTTTCCTATATACCAGGAAGTAGGACTGATGTATCATGGGCTAGTTCTGTTTTATTTTTTTGTTTTGTTTTGTTTTGTTTTAATTTTCTCATGAAACTCCCTTCTGCTTTCCTTCTATATTGGCTGTGGTGATTTGCTCCCCTCTAAACAGACTAGACCTGTTCCTGTGCCTTTTTCTCCTATTTTGACTTAGAGTTAGTCTTTATGACATCTTACAATAGCTATTCTAACAGGTTTGGCATGATATTTCATTGCAATTGGAAAAGCATTACCTTGAAAACTATTGATGTTACTCATTTTCATGTATCTGTTTGCTGTTTTTAAGCCTCCAAGAAAAAAATCTGTTTAGATATTTTACCTATTTTTGAATCCGTTAGTGAATTTTGTTGTAATTGAGTTGTTTTATATTCTTTCCCATCCTGAGGGTTGTATCTTCACTCACTGCTCTTTGTTTACTCAGGCATGAGGAAAGTTTCTATTTGAATGTAATCATACTTGTCTAGTTTTGATTTCCTTCCTTGTGCCTTTTGGTTCCCTTCCAGATAAGTATCACTACTTATAACAGGGTCATGACAATTTCTGATAATAATTTTATATTTTGGTTTTTATATTTATTTCTTGTTCCATTTTACTGATTTCACATATTCTATTTTGTGTGATGATTAGTTTATAAAAATATGAGAATATACTGCTTAAAAATAGGTCAATTAAATTCATTCCAAGCACCCAATATATTGCCCTTCAGCACCATGAATGTAAATTCCTGAGAAGAACTGGCGTCTGGCTGTGAACAAAAACTCTTGAAATGAAGCTATGTCTGCAGAGACTGATAGACTTAGGAGACTTTCAGTACCATGGAGAGACTGGAATGTTGCAGGTCCAGAGGTTAATTATCTTACTGTGGGCTTGTCCTAGCTCTTTGCAACAGCCATTTCTTGCCCTCCTCTATGCCAGAACTAACATCCTGTGACTTAAAAAACAGAAGCCTGTTGGAATCTCTTAACTTAGCAGACCACTGTCTGCCACCAATCTAAAAGCTAAAAATGATATCAGATAGCATCTTCAGCCTATAGAAAAACTTCCCCTATCTCTCTGTACTTGCATCTCTGGTGTACCCTACAATGTATTTTAAATTGGACTTGATCTGTGACTGTCTTTGTTCTGTAAAACTAAAAACTTCATGAAACTGTTTTCACATTGGAACATGGAATTTGGGGTAGACTAAGTCTGTGTTCCCAGGCCATCATCACTCAAAATGGCTCCAAAATATCCCATTCCATTTAAGATAAGAGCTTTTATGGTGTGTGTGTGGGGGGGAGTTGTGTTGTGTTTCAACAGTACGGTGAATGCTAATAGTGGGATGGGCGTGTGAATGAAAATTCCTGGAAAGAAGCTGTATCTGCTGACACTGGTTGACTAGAACTACAGAATGTGGAGAAGTTGGAATGTTGCAGGACCAGAGGCCAATTACATTATCTCAGACTGTTGATAGACTTCTAAATAGCCATTCCTTGTCTACCTCCATGTAAGAACTAGCATCCTGTGACTAATAGATAAAAAACCTTTTGGAATCTATTTTCTTAGGAGACCACTAAAAAAAATGTAATCAGATATCAACCTTGGCCTATAAAAAAACCTCACCCATAGTGTTGTAACTGCTTCTTTGACACACCCGAATGTATTTTAAGCTTTCCTTGAATTATGACCACATTTGTTATGTAAAACTAAACAAACAAACAAAAAACCAAACAAACGAATAAAAACTTCATGAAACTCCTTCCCTGTTGGAACTTGGGGTAACTTAAATCTATGTTCCCAGGCCATGGTCACTCAAAATGGCTCCAAAATAAATGATCTCTTATTTCCCTTTAAGATGAGAGTTGTGGTTTTTATATTGAGAGTTCCAAATTGATTTGTTCATGTCCTGAAGTATAACATGTGATGCTTCCAGCAACAAGAACTTGTAATCTAATTCTGTGGTGCAATAAAATTAAACTGGCAATATTCTGTTTAGTGTGAGAAATATCAGGATGCTCCTGGCCACCAACTCTCAGAGAAGTAGACCCCTCCCCCATACTGAGTTTTTTCTTATTTAATAACCTCATGGCTTTTGGAAGCATTCTGCTTCACAACTAGAATAAGAATCCTCCTGGAACTATTTTGTTTTTTGTTTTGTCATAGCCCCTTGCTGTTGAATTCACAGGTCCTAGTAATTTCTAAATAGAGTCACTGGGCGCATCATTTCTTTAACTGACCTACAAGAGTCTTACTTTGTTACAAAGCCTCTTGAGCCCTTTTGTCCCACTTTAGCATTCTCCCTTCAATATCTAGCATAATTTTAGCAAGGTAGGGTTTGTATCAGTACCCTGAAAGTCTTCAGAAAATAGTATATGAAGAGAAAATTATAAAATCTTCTCCATGACACTTTCAGCAGCTTTCATGGCTATTTTATCTAATCACAAATTCAAATTCACCCACAAATTTACAGCTGTCCCATACCTTGTCTCTTGTGATTATTGATCTCCTCTCCCTGTTTTGCTAGGTGTACTTGCAAATTCTACAGATTTATTTATTTTTTTTTTTGGAGAGAAGCTCTCACTGTGTAGCTCTGGCTGTCCTCAAGCTCATTTTGTATACCAGGCTAGTCTCAAACTCATAGAATCCTGCCTTTCTTTGCCTCCTGGGTGCTGGGATCAAAGTTATTCACTACCACAGGAAACTTTCTGCCCAAATTGCAAATACATAAGACACTCAGGAGTTAGCATCACATTCTGTATATCGTGAACTAGTTCATGGTGGATGGGAAGAGGGAAAAAAAAGGTCTTGAGCCACCATTCCACGGCAAATGGAAAATATGAGTACCATCTATTTAAAGCTTATAAAAAATAAAATCATTTTCAATAAATCTTTACACTGTTTATTACCTTAGGAAAAACCCCATGTCTTTGTTGTTTTAGAAAGTTTTTATAAATATTATCAAGAATATTAATATCACAGGAAAAATTCATTATTTTAAACAGACTCTAGGAAATTTATAATCTCATATATATTTTATCTTTAAGTTTTATCTTTTACAAGTCATTTTGCAGCCTTGTAGGACCTTCTGCAGTGTGTTATCATTCTGATTCTGATTTTATCTTAAATTTTTTCCATTAAAAAATTCAGTCATTTTACCTGAGGACAAAATCATCTTTTAAGATATCATTTCCTGTAAAAATAGCCTACTTGCTTTTCAAATGTCATGATATATATATATATATATATATATATATATATATATATATATCCAGTGTTTTCCTACGTATATGTTCCATTATACCTTGTTTTGTTAATATACTGAAAATCTATTCACATATTGTTACTCTGTAAGGCAAAGTTTTTTGTTGTTTGGATTTTCAGAACAGGTTTTTTTGGTTTGTTTTTGGTCTTTGGTTTTTGCTTATTTTTTTAAGATATATATATATATATATATATATATATATATATATATATATATATATATATATATATTACTTTTGGTCCCACATGAGTGTAAAGAGGTACATAATGTGAGATTCCAGACTCTACTGAATAAGACAGCAAGACTTGTCAGTGACCTTGATTACATACCAATCTTTGTACAAACAAGGAAAGGAAAAGGGGAGAGAAAATATACAAAGAATTAAAAATGTTTTCAATATTAACCATGTAATTGCAGATATGAAGAATATGTTTCCCTGGTGGAAGGTAAGACAGAATGAAGAGAGATAGGAGTGGCAGAAGATGGATAAGATACTCAGTGGATCCAGTGGTAGAATGACCCAGTACTTTTCCTGTCTTCAGTGATTATTTGTGCTTAATTTATCTATGAAATGGAAGGTTAAAACGGAGGATTCTATATGCATATCTTTTCTCCATTTAATTCCTCTCTTATGATGACAAATTTCATATGAGAAGATAGCTCTGCTTCAGTTACATGTCTCATTGTTAATAATATAATTGCTAACAGAGATTTCTTACAATACTGTCCCATACATGCAACTTCCAGAATTACAATATGTTTTCTACTCATTCAGCCTTGTTTTGGGGCATCCCTGTACCCACATTTCAGATCTGATTCATAAAGGAATTATACCACTCCATATGACATGGAGGAATAATGTCACTTCTAGATTTCCCCTGTGGATGGCCTTCACTGCCTTCATTTATAGGCATATTAAGTTCCTATTTGGGCAGCAACTGTTGTGTGTAAAATTAACATTTGTCCTTGCTTCATTAGGAAATTTGCTGGTGTGGCAAACACTGTCCAACCATAGTAAAGGTGATTTGTTTTGACACAATGTGATATTAGCATATACTGCCTGTCATCAGAAACATTCTGGGATTTTAGGTCTTCACAATCCCCACACTCTTGAATATTAAATGCCTGTAAAACCAGTACAACATGGACATCATTATCAAGTTTAGCTGCCAGCTTGAGGTATAGCATGCCATCCATACTCCACAATTGTACTGATGTTTGTGTTCTGAAACTGGAGAGTTCATTCAATGGTCAGATTTTTTGAGCAAGAAATCCCTTCAGTGACATTTTAACTGTAGTCTATTTCCTTTTAAATTAATTAGAATTACACAAATTGGAGCCTTTAGGGGATGGAATTCTGCCTTCAGGTCACACTTCTGATTATCTCATGGTTATTTTTAATGCCACTAATATCTTTATTCATTATAGATTTTTTTGTCCACACCATTTATATCCCCAACTTTGAAGCTGCTCACATTCCTTTCCTTGACAAGTCACATTTTCCATATTGTTCTATTCTCTCTCTTTGCAACCTGAATAATTATAGCCACATCAGAGTTGAGTGTTATTCTGTCTTCACATTTCCTCTACCAAACAAGTCAGCCTATTACTTCAGAATTCTGTCTCATCCAAACTTTCAGCACATAGGGAAAAAATGAGGCCATTTTTTTTTCTTGCCAGAATATAATAACATGGATGGAATAACACATCTCATAATAGAGTCCTGTTTACCTCTAAATTCTTTTTTTTTTAATTTATTTTGCAATACAATTCAGTTCTACATATCAGCCACGGATTCCCTTGTTCTCCCCCATCCCGTCCCCCTCACATTCCCCCCAACCCCCCCCCCCATTCCCATCTCCTCCAGGGCAAAGCCTTCCCCACAGACTGAGATCAACCTGGTAGACTCAGTCCAGGTAGGTCCAGACCCCTCCTCCCAGGCTGAGCCAAGCAATCCTGCATAGGCCCCAGGTTTCAAACAGCCAACTCATGCAATGAGCACAGGACCCGGTCCCACTGCCTGGATGCCTCCCAAACAGATCAAGCCAATCAACTGTCTCACCCATTCGGAGGGCCTGATCCAGTGGGGACCCCTCAGCCATTGGTTCATAGTTCATGTGTTTCCATTCATTTGGCTATTTGTCCCTGTGCTTTATCCAACCTTGGTCTCAACAATTCTCGCTCATATAAACCCTCCTCATTCTCGCTAATTGGACTCCCAGAGATCCACCCGGGGCCTAGTCATGGATCTCTGCATCCAGATCCCTCAGTAGTTGGATGAGGTTTCTAGCACAACAATTAGGGTGTTTGGCCATCCCATCACCAGAGTAGGTCAGATTGGGCTGTCTCTCGACCATTGCCAGCAGTCTGTTGTGTGGGTATCTTTGTGGATTTCTGTGGGCCTCTCTAGCACTTTGCTTCTTCCTATTCTCATGTGGTCTTCATTTACCATGGTCTCCTATTCCTTGTTCTCCCTCTCTGTTGTTGATCCAGCTGGAATCTCCCGCTCCCCCAAGCTCTCTTTCCCTCAACCCTCGCCTTTCATTACCCCCACTCATGTCCAGGCTATTCATGTAGATCTCATTCCATTTCTCTGTCATTGGGCGATCCCTGTGTCTTTCTTGGGGTCCTGTTTTCCAGGTAGCCTCCCTGGTGATGTGAGTAGCAGACAAGTCATCCTTGTTTCATGTCTAGTATCCTGCTATGAGTGAGTACATACCATGTTTGTCTTTCTGAGTCTGGGTTACCTCACTCAGGATGATTTTTTCTAGATCCATCCATTTGTCTGCAAACCTCATGATGCCATTGTTTTTCTCTGCTGAGTAGTATTCCATTGTGTATATGTACCACATTTTGTTTATCCATTCTTCAGTTGAAGGGCATCTGGGTTGTTTCCATGTTCTGGCTATTACAAACAATGCTGATATGAACATAGCTGAACAAGTGCTCTTATGGTGTGGTTGAGCATTTCTTGGGTATATGCCCAAGAGTGGTATAGCTGGATCTTGGCGAGATTGATTCCGAATTTTCTAAGAAAGCGCCATATTGATTTCCAAAGTGGTTGTACAAGCTTGCATTCCCACTAGCAGTGGAGGAGAGTTCCCCTTGCTCCACATCCTCTCCAGCATAAGGTGTCTTCAGTGTTTTTGATCTTAGCCATTCTGACAGGCGTAAGGTGGTATCTCAGAGTTGTTTTGATTTGCATTTCCCTGATGATTAGGGATGTTGAGCAGTTCCTTAAATGTCTTTCAGCCATTTGAGTTTCCTCTGTTGAGAATTCTGTTTAGTTCTATAGCCCATTTCTTAATTGGACTGTTGGGCATTTTGATGTCTAATTTCTTGAATTCCTTATATATTCTGGATATCAGTCCTCTGTCAGATGTGGGGTTGGTGAAGATCTTTTCCCATTCTGTAGGCTGTTGCTTTGCCTTGTTGACCGTATCCTTTGCTCTACAAAAGATTCTCAGTTTCAAGAGGTCCCATTGATTGATTGTTTCTCTCAGAGTCTGTGCTACTGGTGTTCTATTTAGGAAGTAGTCTCCTATGCCAATGCGTTCAACACTACTTCCTACTTTCTCTTCTAGCAGGTTCAGAGTAGCTGGATTTATGTTGAGGTCCTTGATCCACTTGGACTTAAGTTTTGTGCACGGTGATAGATATGGATCTATTTGCAGCCTTCTACATGTTGATATCCAGTTTTGCCAGCACCATTTGTTGAAGATGCTTTCTTTTTTCCATTGTGCACTTTTGGCTTCTTTGTCAAAAATTATATGTTCATAGGTGTGCGGATTAATGTCAGGGTCTTCAATTCGATTCCATTGGTCCACATGTCGGTTTTTATGCCAGTACCAAGCTGTTTTTATTACTGTAGCTCTATAGTAGAGCTTGAAGTCAGGGATCGTGATGCCTCCAGAAGTTGTGTTATTGTACAGGATTCCTTTGGCTATCTTGGGTTTTTTGTTTTTCCATATGAAGTTGAGTATTATTTTTTCCAGGTCTGTGAAGAATTGTGTTGGTATTTTGATGGGGATTGCATTGAATCTGTAGATTGCTTTTGGTAAGATTGCCATTTTTACTATGTTAGTCCTGCCTATCCATGAGCATGGGAGATCTTTCCATTTTCTGACATCTTCTTCAATTTCTTTTTTCAGGGACTTAAAGTTCTTGTCATATAGGTCCTTCACTTGCTTGGTTAGTGTTACCCCAAGGTATTTTATGTCATTTGTGGCTATAGTAAAGGGTGATGTATCTCTGATTTCCTTCTCCGCTTCTTTGTCCATTGTATATAGGAGGGCTACTGATTTTTTTGAGTTGATCTTGTATCCTGCTATGTTGCTGAAGGTGTTTATAAGCTGTATCAGTTCCTTGGTGGAATTTTTGGGGTAGCTCAAGTATACTATCATATCATCTGCAAATAGGGAAAGCTTGACTTCTTCCTTTCCAATTTGTATCCCCTTAATCTCCTTATGTTGTCTTATTGCTCTGGCTAGAACTTCAAGTACTATATTGAATAAGTATGGGGAGAGTGGACAGCCTTGCCTCGTTCCTGATTTTAGTGGAATTGCTTTGAGTTTCTCTCCATTTAATTTGATGTTGGCTGTTGGCTTGCTGTAAATTGCCTTTATTATGTTTAGGTATGTTCCCTGTATTCCTGATCGCTCCAATACCTTTATCATGACGGGGTGTTGGATTTTGTCAAATGCCTTTTCTGCATCCAGTGAGATGATCATATGGTTTTTTTCTTTGAGTTTGTTTATATGGTGTATTACATTGACGGACTTTCGTATGTTGAACCACCCTTGCATCCCTGGAATGAATCCTACTTGATCATGGTGGATAATTGTTTTGATGTGTTCTTGGAGTCTGTTTGCCAGTATTTTATTGAGTATTTTTGCATCAATGTTCATGAGGGAGATCGGTCTGTAGTTCTCTTTCTTTGTTGTATCCTTGTTTGGTTTAGGAATTAGGGTAATTGTAGCCTCGTAGAAGGAGTTTGGTAATGTTCCTTCTGTTTCTATTGTGTGGAACAATTTAGAGAGTATTGGTATTAACTCTTCTTTGAAGATCTGGTAGAATTCTGCGCTGAAACCATCTGGTCCTGGGCTTTTTTTGGTTGGGAGACTTTTAATGACTGTTTCTATTTCGTTAGGGGTTATTGGACTATTTAAATAGTTTATCTGGTCTTGATTTAACTTAGGTATGTGGTACCTATCCAGAAAGTTATCCATTTCTTTTAGGTTTTCCAGTTTTGTCGAATAGAGGTTTTTGAAGTATGACCTGATGATTCTCTGGATTTCCTCAATGTCTGTTGTTATGTCCCCCTTTTCATTTCTGATTTTGTTGATTTGGATGCTCTCTCTCTGTCTTTTGGTTAGTTTGGATAAGGGCTTGTCTATCTTGTTGATTTTCTCAAAGAACCAACTCTTTGTTTCATTAATTTTTTGTATTGTTCTCTTTGTTTCTATTTTATTGATTTCAGCTCTCACTTTGATAATTTCCTGGCGTCTATTTTTCCTGGGAGACTGTGCTTCTTCTTGTTCTAGAGCTTTCAGGTATGCTGTTAAGTCACTAGTGTGAGATTTCTCCAACTTATTTATGTGGGCATTTAGTGCTATGAATTTCCCTCTTAGTACTGCTTTCATAGTGTTCCATAAATTTGGATATGTGGTGTCTTCATTTTCATTGATCTCTAGGAAGTCTTTAATTTCTTTCTTTATTTCTTCCTTAACCCATTGGTGATTCAGTTGGGTATTATTCAGTTTCCATGAGATTGCAGGTTTTCTGTAGTTTTTGTTGTTGTTGAAATCCAACTTTAGACCATGGTGGTCTGATAGAACACAGGAGGTTATTCCAATTGTTTTGTATCTGTTTAGATTTGTTTTGTGGCCAAGTATGTGGTAAATTTTAGAGAAGGTTCCATGGGGCGCTGAGAAGAAGGTATATTCTTTTTTGTTAGGATGGAATGTTCTGTAGATATCGATTAAGTCCATTTGAGTCATGACATCAGTTAAGTCCTTTATTTCTCTGTTAAGTTTCAATTTGGGAGATCTGTCCAGTGGTGAAAGTGGGGTGTTGAGGTCTCCCACTATTAATGTGTGGGGTTTTATATGTGATTTAAGCTTTAGTAATGTTTCTTTTACATATGTGGGTGCCCTTGTGTTTGGGGCATAAATATTCAGAATTGAGACTTCATCTTGGTGGATCTTTCCTGTGATGAGTATGTAATGCCCTTCTTGATCTCTTTTGATTGATTTTAGTTTGAACTCTATTTTGCTGGATATCAGGATGGCTACACCTGCTTGTTTCTTAAGACCGTTTGATTGGAAAGTCTTTTCCCAGCCTTTTATTTTTAGGTAGTGTCTATCTTTGAATTTGAGATGTGTTTCTTGTATGCAGCAGAAAGATAGGTCCTGCTTTCGTATCCATTCTGTAAGCCTATGTCTTTTTATAGGTGAATTAAGTCCATTGATATTGAGGGAAATTAATGACCAGTGATTGTTCATTCCTGTTATTTTTTGGTGGTGATGTGTGAGTACTTCTAAAAGTTGGGGTTTACTGCTGTGGCTTTATCTGTTGCCTGTGTTTTCGAGGGTGTATCTGAGTTCCTTAGGTTGGAATTTTCCTTCTAGTGCTTTCTGTAGGGCTGGGTTTGTGGATAAGTATTGTTTAAATCTGGCTTTGTCATGGAATGTCTTGTTCACTCCATCTATGGTGATTGAAAGTTTTGCTGGGTATATTAGTCTAGGCTGGCATCCATGGTCTCTTAGTGTCTGCATTACATCTGTCCAGGTTCTTCTGGCTTTCAAAGTCTCCATTGAGAAATCGGGTGTTATTCTGATGGGTTTGCCTTTATATGTCACTTGGCCTTTTTCCTTTGCTGCTCTTAATATTCTTTCTTTATTCTGTACGTTTAGTTGTTTAACTATTATGTGGCGAGGGGACTTTTTTTGGGGGTCTAGTCTGTTTGGTGTTCTATAAGCTTCTTGTATCTTCATAGGCATTTCCTTCTTTAAGTTGGGAAAGTTTTCTTCTATGATCTTGTTGAATATATTTTCTGTGCCCTTGAGTTGGTATTCTTCTCCTTCTTCGACCCCTATTATTCTTAGGTTTGGTCTTTTCATGGTGTCCCAAATTTCTTGGACATTTTGGTTCATGACTTTGTTGGCTTTAGTGTTTTCTTTGACTGATGAATGTATTTCTCCTAGTATATCTTCAACGCTAGAGATCCTCTCTTCCATCTCTTGCATTCTGTTGATTATACTTGCATCTGAAGTTCCCAATCGTTTTCTCAGATTTTCTATTTCCAGCATTCCCTCTGTTTGTGTCTTCTTCATTTTTTCTATTTCCCTTTTCAGGTCTTGGACTGTTTCCTTCATTTGTTTCATTGATTTTTCTTGATTTTCTCTCAGTATTTTATTGTTTTCTTCCAGGACTTTGTTGATTTCTTCTAATTTGTTTGCCCTTTCCTCTAGTTGTTTACAGCGTTCTTCACATTTTTTTGTCTTTTCCTCTACACAAGCCTCTAGCTTCTTCATGATGTCATTCATAAGGCTGTTTTCTTCTGCTTCTTCCAATTTCTGATGTTCAGGTCTAGGTGTTGGAGGAGGGTTAGGGCCTGGTGATGCTGTATTGCTATTCATTTTGTTGTATATGTTTCTGCCTTGACGTCTGCCCATCTCCTTGTGGTTCGTTCTTGGCCTTATCCGCACACTTGGTTCAGACAGATCAGTGTTCCAAAAGGGAAGTCAGTGTTCCAAAAGGGAAGTCCGGAGCAAGATGGGAGCTGGGGGCCGGCCTCTAAGTCTCAGGAAGAGGCTTGGGGCTCAGGCGGATGGGCGTGGGGGCAGGGCGTGGAGACTGCAGGGTCTGCCAGGGGTCTTGGAGAAGGGGATCCTTCCCGGTGGGGCTAGCAGGGAACCAGTGTTGTAAAAGGGAAGTCTGGAGCAAGATCCCTCTAAATTCTTATAATCTGGGAATCTTACGTTTGAATTTTTTTGGAAAAACCTCACCAGAAATGTCAGTTCATCTCTGCTTACATGGTTGTGGGGTTTTTCTTGTTTGACTCTATAAATTCTGTATTTCTCCCACAAATGTATTTCAAAGGTTTATTTAGTACCATATGATTAGGTTTATCACCGCAATGGCATCACTCAGGGTACCAATTTTCTGCATTATGTATTTTATTGCTATAACCAAATATGTGACGAAGGCAAATTAATGAAAGGTTTATGTTGGCTCAGAGCTTGAGTTTACAGTCCATTATAATGGCAGCAAAAGCATTAAATAGTTACATTCCATCGATAGTCAGGAAGCAGAAAAAAGTGAATGCTAGCACTCAGTTAATTTTCTTAATTTTAAACAGTCTGGGACTCAAGCCTATGTAATGCCAACACATTCAGGATGAATCTTCTTTCCTCAGTTAAGCCATTTTGGAAACACCCTCATGGACATACCCATAACTGTGTTTCCATTGTGATGCTAACTTTGGTCAAGTTCAAATAAAGATTAACTATCACAGTTGTCAAACGAAGAAGTAGCATTCAGATACTGAAAATAATTTCAAAAATGAGAAGCGTGGTTAAAGTTCAGTAAATACTTCAATTTGGTAATTTCTTGCATTTCTAAGTTGAAAAAAACCTGGAAGATCATTGACAAACTTTTGAATGGCAAGTGTTTCACTGGTGTTAATCATATAAAAATTTCCATTTTAGAGAAAATTCATTTAGAAAAGGGATTCACTAAGTATGTAGTATACTGAAACAATATTAAGGAGTAAGATATCCAATGTGCAGCATGGGAAATTACTCAACTTTTATCACTCATGATGGATCCAATTCATCTTAAATCAAGTCCTGAGGAGTAGAAGCAAGCCCTCTAGGGAAAAAAGGAAACTCAAAATCAAGTCTTAAGATCTAATATGTAAGCTAATGGGGTTTCCCACTGATTTTCAGTACTATTGTCAACAGAGAGCCTTCATCCAGTAACTGACGGAAACAGATACAGAGACCCACAGAGAAACATTAGGCTGAGCTCAGGGAATCCTGCTGAAGAGAGGGAGGAAGGATTGTAGGAACCAGAGGGGTCAAGGACATCACCAAAAAACAAAACAAAACAAAACAAAACAAAAACACCTCACAGACTCAACTAATCTGGTCTCATCAAAGAAAACCCATAGCTTAACTAACTAGGAGCTCACAGAAACTGAACTGACATCTAGGGAGCCTCTGCATAAATGTGACAGTTGTATAGCTTGGTCTTCTTATCAGACTCCTAACAGTGGGAGCAGAGGATGTCTCTCTTTTGCTAGCTTTTGAAACCCTATTCCTCATACTGGGTTGCCTGGTCCAGCCTTAATACAAGGCAAATTGCTTAGTCTTATTGCAACTTGATATGCTATGATTTGTCGAAATTCATGATAGGCCTGCCCTTTTCTGAGTAGAAACAGAGGGGGCGGGTGTGAAACCTACCCGGTAGAGTAGGCACTACTCAAAGTCTCTAAAGAAATCAATAAGATTCAGAAATAATGTTGCAGTAATACGAACAAATCTTAAAAATATTTCCCCTTTGTAGTTATTATAAGATCCTAATAGCCAATTAACCATTTCTCTTGATTCTTCAGAAATGCAGATTCTTCTGTATTTGGAGAGTGGTGGGTAAAATAACACTAAGGATGTCTTAAAACATCATGAGGAATCATAATATTAACTATCTACATAAAAACACTATAATACACACGTCTATGTATAAATACACAATTACAGTTTAAATGTAAGTCCCTCCTCTGGGCTGACAATTTTTCCACTGAAAACCAAAGACCATCTAACAAAAACCCCAACACCAGGCATGAGAAACCCTCTTTTGAGTTGTTGGTCAGAATTGTCCATGAGACTCCCCAAACATTACAATTGTTGCTGCCCTTTCTTACCTCCCAGAGTTGGAAGTTAAGTCTTTAAGCTGAAAAGGTACTTCAGACACAGGGCCTAGAGGTCCCTGAGCTGGAAATGACCTGAATGTCTCCCTACTACGAACTAGCTTTCATGGTACCAGAAGGCACCTTGCAAGCTTCCAAAGGAGAGAAACAACCAATAGTCCCACCATCTATGGTGGTTATGAAACACAGCAAATATATCATGGCATAATAACCCTAAGCATGTAGTAGTAGTACATGTACCTTGGCAGTAATCAAAAGCTCTCTAACTGAACTTAAGACCAGTACAAGAGAGAAATCATTCCTCATACTAGAAACCTAGCAAACTACCCAGGGCTAGTGAAGTCATGGGTCTTGGAGGAAAATCTACAACTTCCACTTTAATAACCAAGCATAATCCCTAAATATTTTCTAAATATTTGTCCTTATACACACAGATAAGTGTACTCCTCATTCCTTATCAAGTAAATGTCCCTTTTTGACAGACAGAGATCCCTACAGAAAACTACAGCCAATCAAAATTCAAAGTTGTGGAGCCCTGTAACAATGGATATATCTACAGTGTATTTACTGAACCTAAGTTTCAAGAATTCTTGTGGTAGTGAATGTAGGAAGATTGTAAAAGTCCAGAACAGGGAATTTGCTGTGAGACTGTTTCTCTCTGGAATGTCAGAAGTTACACCTATAAAGTCTCGCCAACATGAATGCTTGAATATGAGCTGAAGAAGGAAAACAATAAGTATGCCAAAGTGAACAGAAGCAGGTAGTCTAATAAAAGGACAGCAAAGTCAAGTACAAAACTGTCTAAGTTCAACATGCTCACCACAACTCAGGATGTTTAGTGTGAATGAGATAAGGTAGTCATATTTAAGTAATAAATCAGTATGTAGTATTACAATGCAGAAATAATAGAATTAAGGATTGAAAGTAGAAGTGAGTCTATTATTGTGACAGATTTAGGAAATTTTGGCTTTTTGTATCTCAACCATGGGCTCATTTTAATTTTGAAACTAATAATATTATTTTATCATTTGTGCTATTAATGGCAGATAATGAAAAAGAAAGACAAAAATCTTTGGAATTAATTGATTAAGATTATAAAGAGGAAATTATCATGTTTCTGCAAATATCCAGAAAATGTATGGAACCTACTATTTTCATTGGAGCATCTCCTCATAATTCCATACCTAATCACAAAGATAATCCCTGGCCAATGAAAGTACTACAACAATTCAATTTCTTATTTTATTATAATTTAGATCTTTTCAAAATAAAGTTTTGTTACATCCAAAGAAAAAAATTTCCTCTAGCTGTAATGCTATCAGAAAATAACAAGACTCAGAAGCCAGTGGTAGTGACAGATGTTATCACTTGCAAACTCATATTCTAATCAGATACAAAGTTAGTGACTATAGCACTCAAGCAAATGCTCCATGAATCTTTATCCCAGGTTGTAGCTGGAGTTTTCTCCAGTCCCACTCAGGCTCACAGCCGCTCAGACCCAAATAAACACACAGACACTTATATTAATTAAAACTGTTTGGCCTAATGGATTAGGCTTCTTGCTAGCTAGATCTTACACTTAAATTAACCGATAATTCTTATTTATGTTTAGCCATGTGGCTTGGTACCTTTTCCTAGTTCTGCCTTTACATCTTGCTTCTCATGGAGGCAGCAGCTGGCAGCATCTCCTGACTCAGCCTTCCACTTCCCAGAATTCTCCTCTCTCCTTATCCTGCCTACACTATACTTCCTGCCTGGCTACTGGCCAATCAGCATTTTATTTCTCAATCAATCAGAGCAACACTTTCACAGCATACAGAAAGACATTCCCAGCAACAAGTCTCTATTACCATTTTCTGTTTGTTGTAGCTCATATTAGAGCTTGGGTTCCTTCTAGGTTATGGTTCCTATTGATGCAACAAAATGTCATAACCAAAAAGCAAGTTAGGACAAAGGGTTTATTTGGCTTACACATCAGCATTGCTGTTCATCACTGAAGGAAGTCCAGGACATGAATCCAAACAGAGCAGGAACCTGATGCAGAGCCATGGAGGGGAGCTGCTTACTGGCTTGCTTCCTATGGCTTGCTCAACCTATTTTCTTATAGAACCTAGAGATAGCAACACCCACAATGGGCTGTGCCCTACCTCATTTATCACTAATTGAGAAGATGCCTTACAGGTGGATCTCATGGACACATTTCCTCAATCAAGGCTCCCTCCTCTCTGACACCAATAGCTTGTGTCAAGTTGACACAAAAGCAGACAGTACAGGTTCCAAGAAAGACTATTCCAGAACCAGGATAACATTGCAAAGTTCTTTCTTTGAGAATTTCTCCAACTGAATGACAGGTAATAAAGAAGATTAACTGTCAAAAGACAAAAAATGAAACAAAACAAAGAAAACTGTTGTCAACTGCTTTCCATTGACTCCTTAAAATCCATTATCCAACATTTTCCACTTTAATTTTTTTAAAGGGAAAATGAAACAACAATGTGCTATTCCAATTTAATTAAAATTGATAACTTCTTCATGTCAATGGTGGCACATACCTTTAATCCTAGCACTTAGGAGGCAAAAGCAGGTAGATCTTTGTGAGTTCAAGGCCAGCCTGGTCTACAGAGAAAGTTCCAGGACAGCCAAGGCTACACAGAGGAACCCTGTCTTCAAAAACCCAAAACAAACATCAAACAAAAACCCACCAGAATCACCAACAAAATTGGTAACATTCTAAATAAATGAAAAAATAGATTTTTCTCATTATACATCGTCTACTATTTCAGTCACTGTGCTCCATGCTATGATGCAGCAGTGAAAACATATCAATCATGACAGTAAGTAAAGCTAAGAATAACTATACATGATTATGGTGGTTTGAAAGAAAATGGCTCCCAGAAGGAGTGACACTATTAGGAGGTGTGGCCTTGTTGGAGGAAGTGTATCACTGTGTAGGTGGTCTTTGAGGTCTTATATATGATAAAGTCATACCCAGCAAGTCAGACCACTTCCTGTTGCCTGCAAGATGGAGAATTATCAGCTACTTCTCTAGCACCATGTCTGTCTGGATGTCACCATGAAGCTAATGGACTAAACCTCTGAAACTGTAAGCCAGCCTGAATTAAACGTTTTCCTTTACATGAGTACTGTGGTCCTGGTGTCTCTTCACAGCAATAGAAACCCTAACTAAGACAATGAATATAACAGCATAGACATTATAAATTCTAATAGTAATTGAAAATTAAAAGAGCAATTAGGCACCATTGTTGATATTCTGGATGATACTTTTTATAATTTTTCTATTAATAGATTTTTCTAACATAATTGATATATTAGAGATGTGTATATACATATATACACATATATACAACATTTAAGTTTAGTGATACATATACATATATATATATATAATATTTTGTATGATATGATATGTGCTGAGTCTGGTATACAAAGTGATGGGTAGAGATGGCATATTTGGGAAGTGATGGTCTTATATGGGTTCTGATCTCACAATTTGATGTTATGCATGATAGGACATAGAAAGTGGGAGATGCAGCTGGTTAAAGGAAATAGACCACTGGGGGCTTATGTTAATTTATAAGGTGATCAATTTTCATCCATCATGCCACTTTACTAGGAGCTTTCTGTCTTTTCATAGGCCTACAAACAATGTAGACAGCTGACCATAGACTAAAACTCCTGAAACCATGTGTAAAAATAAATCTTAATTCATTTTGTCATGTGCTTCACCACAGCAACACAATTTTAAGACAATCTTATATGCATATACATATTCATATATAATTTTTTTCTTTTGACATTTTCTCCTTCATTTATTTTTTTAGTATAACTATCACCTTTGTAAAATACACTTTGATATGTGAGTTGGAAATAAGCAATAGAAGTACACCCACAAGCATACAAAATATTATATATATGTATGTATCACTAAACTTAAATGTTGTATATATGTGTATATATGTGTATACACGCATATATGAATCTAAATATATATACATATACACATATATATGAATCATGTTATCTATATACAAATAATATAAATATAATTAAAAGAAACTTCAAGATAATACATGGCAAATTCTAACAAAAGCAAAGGTAAGGATAATCATTATGTCAGAATACATTGAGGAGAAAATTACATGAGACATTATAGAACGTGGTATACTATTGAACTGCACATTTCACAAAAACATGAAAGATAATTCTTTATATTCTGCATGATAGTAAACGTTAGAGAATATAAATTTAATAAGACTGAAATTTACAAAATCAAATTTATAAAGACCACAGCACATTTTTTATATATATAATGATACAAATATCTTGAAGATTTAAATTATTAAATTAATAAGATAAGTATAAATGAATGTTAATTTGTGTATTTGAGTGGGCATATAATTATATATTCCAGAAATGGAGAACATATTTGTGGAAATTGCCATCTGTTAGACATTTGTTACACAAAACTAATCATGTTACTATGGTGGAATTTATTAGATTTACCCTTCTTACCAGGTATGCTGAATCCTAAACTGTATAAAAATGCCCTCAGGGGATTTGTTCATGTATTAAATTTCAATATGTGTTTATGAGGCTGCATAAAATTCTTAAGCAACATTGTCAAATATATCTGACCCCAATGGTGCAAAAGTAAAAATATTACAAAATCTAAAGAGTATAAATTAAGAAAAAAATCCTTCTTCTCCCTCAGACCCAATCCCCCAGTTTCACCCCCATCTCTATATCAAAAAACCTGCTGAAGTGTCCCTTTCCTCTCTGACCCCATCCCCAGGGAATCACAAAGATCTCCTTGAACCTGCCTTCGCCCAACTCATTCCAGTATTCCACCCTCCAACACCAGCATGCATTCACTTGGAACACACCAGGTGGGCAGGGCCTGGGAAACAGGAAAGACAGAGGCATTACACTATCCAAAAATTCAGAATGGAAATAGAAACCAAGGAACAAATCACCCAACCAATGAAGACAAATCCAGAAATCAGCATCTAGGACTATAAGAAACCCAATCCAGGATGCCTAGTATTCAACACAAAAGCACAGTCAACAACAACAAGGGCAATATGTCTTCACTAAAGCCCAGCTATCTAACCACTGCAGGCTGGGTATTCCAACATAGTGGAAGCACAAGAAAAAGACCTTAGAATGCCTTTAAGAAGATGATAGATGTCCTTAAAGAGGAAATTAATAATTCCCTTAAAGAAATCCAGGAAAGCCTGGTGGTGATAGAGCATGTCTTTAATCTCAGCACTCGAGAGGCAGAGGCAGGCCAATATTTGTGAGTTTGAGGCCAGCCTGGTCCCACAGAACTAGTTCCAGGACAGCCAGGGCTACATAGAGAAACCCTGTCTTGAAAAACAACAGCAACAAAACAAAAAAACAAACAAACTAAAAGAAATCTAAGAAAACAAACAGACAGTGTAAGAAAATCAATAAAAATGGTTCAAGATGGAAATAGAAACAATAAAGAAAACCCAACTGAGGGAATTCTAGAAATAAAAAATCTAGGTAAGTGAACAGGAACTACAGAGGCAAGCTTCACCAACAGAATACAAGAGATGGAAAAAAGAATCTCAGGCATTGAAAATATGATTGAAGAGGCAGATACACTGGCAAGGAAAATGTTTAATTCAAAATGTTCCTGATGCAAAACACCCAGGAAGCCTGGGACACTATGAAAAGACCAAAACTAAGAGTAATAGTAATAGAGGAAAAAGAAACCCACCTCAAATTTCCAGAAAATGCTTTCAATAAAGTCATAGAAGTAAAATTTTCTAACTTAAAGAAGATGCCTATAAAGGAACAAGAAACAATCAGAACACCAAAGAGATTAGACTAGATAGGAACAAATACAGAGACCCACAGCCAGATACTATCCAGAGATAGACACCTTGGAACATACAGCTCTAAGTGGGATGTCCCCATCCAGTCCCTCACTTCAGAGCTCAGGGAACCACACAGAAGATGAGGCTTCTGGAAAGAATGTAAAAGCCAGAGGGATGGAGGACACCAGAACAAGTCTCTCTGGACCAACTAAGCTGGGCTCCAATAAACTCACAGAGACTGAAGCAGCAATTAAGCACATAAATAATATGACATCACTTGATAATAAAGGAGCAAAGAAACAATGTAGAATAAGGGAAGAAGGCAGTGCATTTATAGGAAGGTAAAGAACATTCGTTTTGACCTAAATCTTCTGTGGTGATATTTTATCTGTGTCCCCCAACAAAATTTATCTGAGGATCAGAGGAAAAAGCCAGCCACTATATTAAGCATAGAAGTCAGGCAATGGTAGCACATACCTTTAATCCTATCACTCGGAGGGGGAGGGGCAGGGATCTGTCTGGATCTCTGAGAGTTCAAGGCCACACTGGGAACAGAGCCAGGCATGGTGGCACATGCCTTAAATTCCAACATTAATTAACCATGGAGGTCTGGAGGTCTGTACAGATAGACAGGAATTGACAGAGCTGGGCAGGAAGAGGAAGTGATGTAGCTAGACAGAGAGAGCAAATCATATAGCAAAACAGAAAGGCATATAGACGTGGGTATACAGGAAGAGATCTCTTTGGAGACTGAGGTATTGGTGAGGTGAGGTTGGCTCGTGGATTTTACTATTCCTCTGATTTCTCAGGTTTTCACCCCTATATCTGGCTCTGGATTTTTATTTAATAAGACCTTTTAAGATTTGTGTTACAATCTTCCAAATAATATTCACTTAAAAATTTTAGAACTCATATAATATGGTTTAAAACATGTGAAAAATATATCTATTATGAAAAGCAAAGAAATATAGAAAATAACCACAAAGACTCAACAAAATAGTTATCAGAAGCAGCCTTCATATCTATAAATATATAATTAATATTTTTCAATGAATAGGTTATCATCACACCAATATTTTGTGTTATTTTATCTTAAGAAAAGTAAAAGTAATTCTGGAAAAAAATGATTTGTTCATGGTTACTTACTCATATAGTTGCAGGACCAGAATTCTGAAACATTGCTATTATGGATACACAAAGCATAAAGAACAGGCACTTGCCTTGCTTTTATAATATCAGTTCTCTAAGTGTTTTGATATCAGAAAGCACAAGTCATAAAATAATCAGTTATAACAAAATAATGTGAAGTTTCACGTAAATTTATTGAATCCATAGTATTTACAATGAATTTGTAGAAATGTATATAATGAATATGGATAAAATAATGTGGTATATAGTGCAAGGCTGAATAAATCTGAAGTCTGCTATGTCATGAAAAGCTATAAACAAATGCATTTTCATTTTCTTATTTAATGAGGTGAAACACAAAATCCTAATCTAAATTGAAAGTCTCACAGAATTTTGATTTCTGATGTGTTGTTGCTATAATTTAAGATAATAATATTTTAGTTGATAAAGCACAATACATATTTGTAATGCATTATTAGCAACTGTATTTCTCCCAAGCAGATTTTTTGTTACTAGAACTTTTCAAAGTTTTGGTGTACTTGTTAAAATATAATTTTTACTATAACCAACTACCTCAGAATAAAATGTATGAAAAAATAAATAAAATATAATATATGAAAAAACCCACAGAATTATCACTACAAGAAAATAAGGTGAGAAGAATTATCAATATGTTTTCATAGAAATTTCCATTATTATAGAACTACCAAATATATTAAAATTTAAAATAATTTGAATTTTTCTATAGATTACTAGTTTTATTTCCAACATACAACTAATAAAAATTGGTTTACTTAATAAACTTGAAAATTTATTAAGAATCTATTCCTTCAATTTGTTTTCCTTTTGCAATTTAGTTTTCAAGTGATATTGATTTGATAATTAGCAATTATATTCAGGAAGCAAGCTTTTATAGTATATAAATTGCATGTTATACATTGTGCAGTATAGTTCAGGTAGGTTTGACATTGACTGTAACCAATAACATGCTAAGAACAGCATTTTATGTTGGAACACATATACTTTTGAACAACCTTTTTCATTCTGTTTAATTCCAGTATATTTCATGTCACCGTGATATGGATTTCATATCATTAAATAAATTATATATTACATAATTAGCTCATGATCTGTTTAAAAACATAGGAAAATATTCACTTTTAATCATAGGCCTTATATTTATGAGTTCTATGGCATTACATAAATTTGAACTTTTATAATAATAGTTTTATAAAATAAAACATATGATATAATTATAGCTTGTAAAACTATTCAGAAACAAAAGGGTAGAGATATGTGTATACTAAATTGTTTCAAAATGTCTATGAATGTATTTCCATAAATACACACATTTTCCATGATATATCAGTCATGTTCCTTTAAAGAACCCTGACTTATACATATTGAGGTACCAGAGTGAGGTCTTGCTGTGACAGGCCTGACCATGCTGATTTTAATGAAATGTGGAAGGCTTTGGACTAGAAAAGCAGTTGAGTGCTATGATCATTGGTTGATGAAATAGCCTAACAGGAACTTTTAAGATGTTAGTGTCGAAAGAAAGTCCTGCAGACTGTAGAGGCCTGTCTCAAGAGTTGTAGTATATGGCTGCTTTTTGCCCTACTCCCACCCCATCATAAGAATTTGTCAGGTTGATTGGCTTGATCTGTTTGGGAGGCATCCAGGCAGTGGGACCAGATCTTGTGCTCATTGCATGAGTTGGCTGTTTGAAACCTGGGGCCTATGCAGGATTGTTTGGCTCGGCCTGGGAGGAGGGGACTAGACCTACCTGGACTGAGTCTACCAGGTTGACCTCAGTCTGTGGGGAAGGCTTTGCCCTGGAGGAGATGGGAATGGGGGGGGGGACGTTGGGGGGAAGGTGAGGGGGACGGGAGGGGGGAGAACAAGGGAATCCGTGACCGATATGTAGAACTGAATTGTATTGCAAAATAAATTAAAATAAATTAAAAAAAAAAAAAAACCCAAGGAAAAAAAAAAAAAAAAAAAAAGAATTTGTCAGGTTAAATGTAAGGTCAGTGATCTAATTTCTCTGATGGAGGAGATTTCAACACAGCCTAATATTGACTGGTGCATAGTTATTAGTAATAAATCATATATAGTTCTACAATGAAAAAATGAAAATTGGCTAAAAGAAATACAACATTTACAGTTTAGAGAGGAAAAGAACATTGGCAGGTTTATTGTTACAGCCAAGGCTTATGCTGTAATTGTTAAGTTTATTACCATTAATTAGGGGGTCAAATCTGCACTGGAATAAAGGGAATGATGCTCTCAGGCCAAGACTCCACCCAGCTAAGATTCCAACTTATGAAAGAGATCACAGGCATTGTTTGCTCCTAGAAGGCAATTGCAATAAAAAGCTGCTGCTAATGTGGTTCAAGGAGGCTAGCATCCATCCCAAGCTGGTAGCTGAAGTTGGTGGTGTCATCCACATGGTCCTGGCATTAAAGTCATGAAAGATAAGGAGCTGTGGAATCTTCCTCTGTGATTTCAAATACCCACTGAGGATAGGAAGTGTGTGTCAGTGAACCTCTGCAAAAAGGCCCCAAGAGGTCACATGGCTTTGATAGAACTTTGTGTAAATCTGTAAAAATGAAGCTTGTTTTTCTTTGGAGACCCCAAGTTATTTGAGATGCTATAGTAGTGTGATACTTGACAACTACATATAGGGAGTGGAACCAGCCTGAGAAAGAAAAGAAAGATACATTACAAGAAGTAACACAGGAAGGCCATGCTGTGGATATTGTTCTGTATGCTGTGAATGTGTTGCTCTGATTGGTTGATAAATAAAATGCTGATTAACCAGTAGCCAGGCAGGAAGTATAGGCAGGATAAGCAGACAAGAAGAATTGTGGGAAGGCTGGAAGTCTGAGTCAGGAGACACCAGCCTGCCGTTCAGGGAGCACCATGCAATGGCACACAGGTAAAGCCATGGAACACGTGGCAACATATAGATTAACAGAAATGGGATGAGTTTAAATGTATTTGCTAGTCAGTGGTAGGCCTGAGATAATGGCTGAGCAGTTTTAGTTAATATAAGCCTCAGTGTGTTTACTTGACTAAGCAGCTACAGGCAGGCCAGAACACAGGAAAACATTAAGCAACAAGGCCAGAATCATCTAAGTCTTTTGACACCAGATATTGAGGTACACTCCATGATCTGGCATTTGCTCTATCAGGTTTCAGTCTTGTTTTGATTCAGTATTTTTTGCTATTGCCCCATTCTTCCCTTTTGGAATGGTAATATATATTCTGTGTTATGAGTAGGTAATTTGAGTTTTGATTTTATACAGTGTTACAATTAAGGAGATTGTTTTGAGTCTCAGAAGAGACTTTGGACTTTTGGTTTTTAAACAGTGTTGATATTGCAAAAGATCACTGTAGCTAGAGTTTTCCTGCCTGGCCCACAGTAGGACAAATCTCTATCACCTGCCAGTCCCATAGCCCCTCAGACCCAACCAAGTAAACACAGAGACTTATATTGCTTACAAACTGTATGGCCATGGCAGGCTTCTTGCTAACTGTTCTTACAGCTTAAATTAATCCATTTCTATTCATCTATACCTTGCCACATGGCTCGTGGCTAACCGGCATGTTCACATGCTGTTTGTCATGGTGGCGGCTGGCAGTGTCTCTCTGATTCAGCCTTCCACTTCCCAGCTTTATTCTCCTCCTTGTCCTGCCTACACTTCCTGCCTAGCCAATGGCCAATCAGTGTTTTATTTATTGACTAATTAGCAACACATTTGCCATACAGAACATCCCACAGCACTTCCCCCCCCCTTTTTTTTTTCAAAAGGGAAGGTTTTAACCTTAACAAAGTAAAATTACATATAACTTGGGAATTTGGGTGTAGCTTCTCTTACTACTTCCTGCTGGAGGGGGGTGCTGTATCTTATAGGGACATAAAGAAAATTTTAGGATTATGGAATAGTCCATGAGGGTGTATCATCTGAGCCAGTTGCCTTCAAACCATTCTGGATGTTGGATCATCTGGGCCTTGGTGTCATCGGAGACCTTTCAGGGGTTTTAGCTGGTCAAACCTGATGTATCTTAAACTGGAACAAATCCATAGCCTCTGGCTTTCTGTGGAAACAAAAACAGAGTCTCCTTTCCAAAGCAAAATATCTTTATATTCAAATTTTGAAGTCAAAGTACCTTTAAAATATACATTTTGGCATAACTCAACAGCTTTTACAATCAAATGTTTTTCTGCAGTTAAAAGTTCCAAAGATAACACAATGCAGATTCTCTGTGTAATATCCATTTTTACATGGCTTATTTTTTATACTACCTTTACTATCTCTTTAAAGACTTTATTTTTTAAAACTATGTATTTGTTTCTATAACTCTATATATCATCTTTTTTGTCTCTTTCAAGCCTACGTATCTTTTACACACATTGTAAACTTTTACATCTGAATCTGTCTTATTGTGAATCTATTGCCTTAAACTGCAGCAGCTGTGGCTGCTGGCTCTGCCCACCTCAGCTTCCCAACATGATGGTGGTACGTTCACCACCAGCTCTGGGAGCTATCGTGGGTCTATGCTTTTATCCAAACAGCGTGTAGTCCAGAAACCTCTTTTTTTGTTTTGTACCTGCAAAGGCTAAATCCACCATGAAGCTTAATGTGTCACTTGCAGAGGCCTCATTCCTACCATACTGCAGGTTGAGCGCACACGCTAGGAACCCACAAGTAGCTCAAACTGGCAGCTGCCGCTCATTTGAGAGAGACAATTAGAAAGCTGTTTTTAGCTCCGTTTTAGAATCTTTTTTCTCAGTTTTTAGGTGGAAACTCTTGCCACCACGTTGGACGCCATTTGTAGCTAGAGTTTTCCTGCCTGGCCCACAGTCAGGACAAATCTCTATCACCTGCCAGTCCCACAGCCCCTCAGACCCAATCAAGTAAACACAGAGACTTATATTGCTTATAAACTGTATGGCCATGGCAGGCTTCTTGCTAACTGTTCTTACAGCTTAAATTAATCCATTTCCATTAATCTATACCTTGCCACATGGCTCGTGGCTAACCGGCATGTTCACATGCTGTTTGTCATGGTGGCGGCTGGCAGTGTCTCTCTGACTCAGCCTTCCACTTCCCAGCTTTATTCTCCTCCTTGTCCCGCCTACACTTCCTGCCTAGCCAATGGCCAATCAGTGTTTTATTTATTGACTAATTAGCAACACATTTGCCATACAAAACATCCCACAGCAGATCACAAACATTTTATGTTGGAATCAAGATAATTTGCATCTTGATATGGTCACCACAAGCCTATGGGGGCTTCTAGTACAAACTTCTGTGTTAGACACGTTTATATTATCAGGATAAAACATGACCAAAGCAAGTTATAGAACTTTATTTTGCCCAAAGTTCCAGAGGGATAAAGCCAATGAAGATATATAGAACAGCTGGAGCAGAAAGGTGAAGTTACACATATTAGACTTACAAGGAGAAAGCAGGGAGAGATGGAACTAGAAATGGTGTAAGTGTCTTAACTTTCAAAACATATATCTCAGCCGGGCGGTGGTGGCACACACCTTTAATCCCAGCACTCGGGAGGCAGAGGCAGGTGGATCTTTGTGAGTTCAAGGTCAGCCTGGGCTACAGAGTGAGTTCCAGTAAAGGCACAAAGCTACACAGAGAAACCTTGTCTCAAAAAAACCAAAAAAAAATCACATAACTCTTCTTCTTATATATGCTGATTCACACATAGACCCACAACTGGCAAAGGTGCCCAAAAGGAGAAACTGGATGTGCTCCATGGTAAATGGGACACCTAAATCACATCCCACTCTCCCAAAGCTCAGGGGTCAATGGGGGAAGATCAGACATGAAGATTGTAATAGGCAGAGGTGGTAGACTAAAATTAACAGGTTTTTTCCAGACACAATGGGTCGGCAGCATAAACAAACTCACAGCAGGTGTGACAATATGCACAAGACCTGTGCAAGCTCAAACCACACAAAACTGCAGCAATGAGTAGGAAGGTGTTGAGAAGTACCACTGCTAGTCTGGAAGTTATTGGTAGTTGATAGCTTCTGGGTGAGGGAGAGTTAGTTTTCTTTAGGAGTGTGGCCTTTAATAGGTTGACTATGAATATACAACCATCAGTAACTGAACTTGATGGTTTTTTTTTTAAAGTATACATGAAGACACAATGTTTAGTGGCTAGGGAGATGGGAGTGGATTGGAAGGAGGGCATATAGTACAGAAATAGAATTTATACAATTCTCAAAGATTAATAAAACATTAAAAATAAAATAAAAATTTAAAAATATTCATCTTCCTTTAATCAAGAATGTACATATGGCACATGAAATCTATCTTGTGTAATCTGAAATATAAGAGCAAAATGCTTGACTTTGATGTTATTTACATTAGCAGACATGAGGCTTTTTTTATCAATTCTTGTTTTAAGTTATTTTAAATGAAATGTTTCTGGGATGAATTAATAACAGTTTATTAAAAATTTTTGGTTGTTGAAATGATTCAACTTAAACCTTAGTATAGATGATTTAACAAAGTATGATCCTGCTGATGAGGTTCTCCTATAGCAAATTATAAAATTGTTTGAAAGAAAAGTTTTACTAAAGAAAAGCAATTCATGAAAATAATAAACCTACCCAAATTACTGGTGCAATTATAGATTCAATATAGATGCCAGTCACTATTTTTCACAATATATTTACTGACTATATTCTTAGATTTCATTATATTAAATTTTCTCAGTACCTAGCAATTAATATTTCATGTACAGAATATATGAAATATAATATATAATTTATCCATATACTGTATAAAGATATTAAAATTAAATATCAAGAGGTACAAGCAAATGTAACAAAGATCATGAGCAAAGCTCCACAAAGGAATAAACCACTGACTCCCCAAGTTGCTTTTGTTCATGGTCTTCCACCACTGAAGAAGTCAGGGCAGGAATTGACTTCTTGGAGGCAGAACTTGGAGGCAGAAACTGAAGCAGAGACCATGAAGAAAAGTGCTTACTGGCTTGCACCTCATGTCTTACTTAGCTTGTTTTCTTAAACACCCCACGATCTCCTGGCCAGGGGTGGTACATTTGGGCCTTCTCACATTAATTAAGAAAATGACATATAAAGTTGCATACAGTCCAATCTGAGAGAAACACTTTATCAATTGGGGTTCCCTTTCCACAGCTTGTATCAAGTTGACAGAAAACTTATCAACACCATATACTCCAGGCAATTTTATATGTTTTGTTTATTACATCAAGAAATAAGATATGTAGTTTTTGAACATAGAAATAATCTTTATAAGCATTCAAGTTGTGAGACTGCTACCTGTCACTATGAATAAATTATTATATATTTAATTATAAAAATGAAACATAATGCACAAGAGAAAACAGAAAGTCACAGAAAAATTTAAGTTTGGAGTCAGAGAAGATTTTAAAATAAAATACAAAAATTTCTAATTGTAAAGAATAAATAATATGTAGCTATTTATTTAAATGGAAGTACAATGAAATTAAAAACATAATACACTAGGGAAGTGAAAACCTCTAGTTTGGGAGCAGATATATTCAAGAAATACATCTGAAAAATGAATAAATTTATTGCAAGGGACAGATTACTAGAAAGTCTGCTGTGAGACAGTCCCTCCTAGAAATGACTGCATAAACAAGACCAGAAAATGGCAATACCAAAAGATGTGTTAAAGTAGAAGCAGAAAATGTTTGTGTGGTCCTATCCCTAGACAAAGAATTACAGGCTAATAATGACTGCAGAGTGAAGACTTAGCTTTTCTTAGGGATGAACTCCCTTATTGGTTGTCCAACACAGAGTGGTCAGTCTTGAAATCATATACATGCACACAAACACAAAACACTGACCCAGTAAGTTGTATGTATATAAGTGTATATGCATATGTATGTGTGTATTTATGTAATATGTAAGTATAATGACAAATAAAAAACCTGCTATCAACTAGAGTATGGTGGAGGAAACATGGGAGATGTTGGAGGAAGAGTAGCTGGGAGGAGCTGGAGGGTGGAAAGGGATGAGTGAAAGTGATATAACTCTATTTCAACTAAAAACATACTCCAAAAAATAGAAATTAAAAATTATATTAGCAAAATAATTCTTACAAAAGACAACTCAAGGAAAATGCCTAAAACTATGGAATAATCCATTCCCAGAACAGGATATTAACACAGATAAAAAACAGATAAAGATACTCAACCTCATTCGTCAAAAGGGTAATGAAAAAATCAACGAGAATATAAACTGGGCCAAATGGCACAGGAGAGATTGAGGTAGGAAGTGTATGAGTTTGAAGTCAGCAAGAGCTGCGCCAAAAGAAACAAACAAACAGATAAGCAAGGAAACAAACAGTAATTTTACTACATGTTGACAGAAGTGGATAAAATTCTGTGTTTTGAAACAATGTCATGTTATTGAAAATATCATTTATTGTTAATAGAAAATTCATAAATTTGTGTCTTTAGGTACTTTTCATTTATGTACATGAAATTGTAAAGAAATATATGAGAATATTCATATAACTTTAATCACAAAGGCAAAAAATGGCACTCAGATAACATCTACACTCACATTATAACAGCATAATCATAATAGAACACTTCCCAGTAAAAGAAATAAGAGAGAGAAAATCATTATTCTAACAAATCAATTTTGTATTGATTTCCTTGAAAAGCTTACAAATAAAGGAAAAAGGAAATGAATATTAGAATTGAAGATAACAATGGCCTTTGAATTCAAAAAGGCAAGTATCAAGTGCCATAGATACTTAGTACATTGATCCATGTTCTGATTACCACGGTGTTGATTTTGTGAAAAATAATTGATCTATATACTCATATTTATCTTATTTGTGTATAGTATGTATCATTTTGTGTTTTCTTAATGAAAGTTTTAAATGAAAATAATGGCATTGTATTCTTCAGTGCATTCTGTTTATCAGACATTATTTCATGCAATTTACATGAAGGAAGTTCTTTAGCATTTTGAATGAGGGAACTGCGATTTAGTCATTACCTACCTTGCCTAAGGTTATGTAGCTAATGAGTTGTAAAGTAGAATTTGAAATCACTCCAGCTTGTCTATAAAGCCTAAGCTCATAACTACTGTATCATAATATCTTAAAATGTCATTTCTTCCTCTTTGGTATGTAACTTTTAAGATTTTAAAATGTGACTTAATCATTATTTATGAAGAAATTAATTATCATATCTAGCAGCTTTGTTTTTGCTGGAGTTGCTTTCTATATTTCAACTACACAAAATTGGATATTAATCTTAATCTTAGATTCATATCTAGGGAAATCTCGTGTCATGAAATTGAACTAGATTAATGGAATATTCTTTATCTACTTTTACTCTTAGGTGTCATGCTCAGTGAAGGCCTTTCCTGACCTTATAGGCCATATTTAATCAGTTTGTCTGTCTTTTTCTATGAATTTGATCACATTACTTTGAACTTACTTTAGGCTTTTCTTCTACATGAAGTAGTACATCAAATGCTTATCATTTATTTTTCATTACCTTGAAAGTGCAAAATGATAGCAAGCTACTAGGGATAATAGAATAACTTATTTATAGCAAATTAAATTTAATTTTCTTATTTAAGAAAACAGATATTGATTCGATTCTTTGAAGACTGTTTTATGTAGACTTTATTTTCCAAAGCATTAACTTATGTTTATATTACAGACAAATAAATATACAATTCGTGCTCATTGTTACAACAAATAAGCAATGATATTTTCATCATTATGTATATCAAGTATTTTATTACTATTTATTGTTCCCTTATATGCAGGCTTTTTACTTGTACTCTTTTTTTTTCTTTTTTTGGCTTTTCGAGACAGGGTTTCTATGTGTAGCGTTGCGCCTTTCCTGGAACTCACTCTGTAGCCCCGGCTGGCCTCGAACTCACAGAGATCCTCCTGCCTCTGCCTCCCGAGTGCTGGGATTAAAGGGGTGTGCCACCACCGCCCGGCTGCTTTTTACTTTTTATCATTAGTATTTTTTTATGCTCATTATCACTATGTCATCCTGGCTGGCCTGGAACTCACTATGTAGTGCAGTGCAGTCCAGAACCAACAGAGATCCACCTGCCTCTGTATCCTGCATGCTGACATTAAAAATATATTACACTACACTTGGGGTGTAAGCTTCTTTTTAATGCAATAAAATGCATATAGAATTAAATTTATAATAAATGTTTTAAAGGCTGTGATGAAAAGACATTAACACACTGAAAAAACTGTAAGATAGTCATTACTATGTGTCTTCAGAAGTAATTCAACTTAAACTAGAACTTGAACCCATTCAACTATAACACAGCTATTCTCTACTTTACCCAGAAACTCATGACTGTAATTCTACTTTCTCTCTCTCTGAGTCATACTATTTTCTGTGTTGCATACAAGTAGTATGCTGTCTAGCTTTATGTCAACTTGACACAAGATTGACTCTTTTTGTGTGGGGAGAAAGGGAACCTCCATTGAGAAAATGGCCTCAACAGATTGACCTGTTGGAAAGTGGAATTTTTTGATTTGATAAGTGATGCGGGAGGGTTGAGCTCCCTGTCAATGCTGACACTTCTATGTTGGTAGTCTGGGTACTGAAGGAGGCAGGCTGAACAAATTATGAGGAACAAGCAATCAAGCAACATTCTTCCATGGCTTCTACTTCCGATCCTGACTATAGATTCCTGCCTTGAGTTCCTGCCCTGACTTCTTTTGATGATGGATTGTGATGTGGAACTTAAGTTGAGATAAATCCTTCCCTTTCCAAGTTATTTTGGTTATGGTGCTTGATCACAGCAGTGGAAGTCCTAAGACAAGTAGTATAAAAAAGAAAAAAAACCACATTTACTTTGTTTTCTCCCCAATTGTATGTTATGAATATTATGAATACATCTGTATATTTTTGTTACACACTAGCATAGAATTATACTTCCTTCATAGAGTTGATTCTTCGGCAATTTAGAAAATTTGTTATGGACTTAGAATTCTA
The DNA here is from genome assembly GCF_007827085.1 of Peromyscus californicus insignis. Taxonomy (NCBI): domain Eukaryota; kingdom Metazoa; phylum Chordata; class Mammalia; order Rodentia; family Cricetidae; genus Peromyscus; species Peromyscus californicus. The sequence goes on along the minus strand of NW_026294391.1, from coordinate 68,978,405 downwards.
AGTTACAGTAACACTACCTCATATTTGCAAATTGTATTTACATTTGTAGGACACCTGTATATGTTTATATGAATATGAATTTCTGTGTTGTATGCTTCTGTTTAACCTTAAGAATCTCTTTAGCATTTATTGCAAGGCATTTCTACTGACAAGTAACTTCCAGTTTTTATACATCTGGAAAGGTATTAAGATCTCCCTTTTGAGTGTTCCAAAAATAGCATTAATTTTTTACATTTATTTTATTTATAATTATTTGAGGAGTTCACACATGAGTATTATTTTTATATCATTTCTGTCCTAGGCTCTCTCCTTTTCAAATCCTCCCATGGATCACTCCCCATCACTCCCTCTTGACCCCATAACCACTTAGTTCATTATTATTGTTACACACATACACATATATCTATATGCATACATATTTGTGTATATATAAATACAGCTTGCTAATTCCATTAAGTGTTGCTCATATTCAACATGTTTAGGACTGGCTATTGGATGACTTATCAAAGGAACTGTTCCTGTAGGACACTGATCTTATCTTTATTCATACATACAGCTTTAACTATTACCTCCTAATCAAAGAACTTTCTTCTTGCAGCAGATGGAGACCATCATAGAATCCAGAACTAGTCCAAATACAGAGAACAAATACAAAACTTTTCATGTGATACAGTTGTTGTTGCCATTGGTTGGGGTGGGTGGCTTTTGTGTTTGTTGTTTTGTTTTAAATATGTTTTTGTTTTTCCTTTCTTTTAAAATAATCTTTTGAGCATGAATTGTCTGCAGTCTTACTCAGATACACTCCATATGGATGAGGCTTCCTCACTGGGTCAAAACAAAAGCACCAAAGTCTCTTAACACTGTTTGAGGACTAGTGACTATTTCACTTTCCAGTGACTAGCATTTCCTCTAATTCCATTCATGTAATGTTATCCTAGACATACACATCTGGCCCACTTCCTAAGACCAAGTGTGGAAGTTTCAATAGATTACTGCCACTACACACATATCTCTTCTTTGTGTTTTGTGCAAATTTCCTGCCATGTGAGTCCAGCAGTACTCAGAAATCTGCCTTGTAAGGTCAGCATAGCCATTATATTATGCTTGGATTCTGGTGATATGTGCTACAGAGTAAAAATTGTTCTTACTCAGAACAATTACAAGAATAGGACTTACCTTATAAATTTTCATTGTTCAAAATATAGCAATTTAATGCTCTCAATCAGTCATTAAGAAAAGATGTCTCACAGTTTGTCTACCTTTATGTTATTTTTTAAGAGAATAACGTAATATAATAAGGGCTGAAAGTCAGAGAAGGTTGTAGTAAACTAATGACTTCTGGATATGATAGGACACTTTCAATCATAAACTCACAGCAACTACTCAAGCCTGAATATGACCAAAAAGTGCAGGGCTTGTCTCAAGTCCTGGCTAGAGTAGTCTATGAGGCTGGATCATCACAGCTAGCTATCTTGAAATTGTTGTGAGAAGTTTGTAGTCCAAAGCGGATCTTTGGGTGGTGTTGTCAACGTAATGGTGTTATCATTGTCCTGATGGAATTGTCATTGTGGGGTCCCATCATCTTTTTGGAGACTTCAATGCTGCTGTTACATGTGATCACGGTTCACTGCAGAAAATCTTTTTTGTGGGGCATTTTTTTTAATGATTTTCTTCAGATGTCTCACTTGTCCAGTGGTCTTCAGATTCCTTAGCTTTCATTCCCCTGAAAGATAAAAACAAAACCTTTCCCCAACCCTAACTTTGGGGAGATTCCCTTTTAGCAAGTTCTATCTGATCAAATGAAATGCTTTTGTTAGTCATATAAATTAATTTAAATTGAATGGTCACACTGGTTGATGAGCTATCACCACTTCTAATTAGGAGGTCTCTTCTGATGAAAGCAAACCTTTACCAATTTTGATGGTATCCATAGCTTTTCTTTTCCAGTGGAAACAAAAGCAAAACCTCATCCCCAATGAAACACATATCCTGCTTTCCATTCTGAGGTCAGCACATCCTCAAAGTATACAGGCTGATTTAATTCTGTAGTTTTTTTTTTCTATTACCCAATGTCTATCCCAGCTGATGTTCCTCTCTCATTAGCATTGGAAAAATTCAAAGCTATTAAAGCATTATGTAGTCTATTTCTGGGGGGTTTTGTTAGCCTTTTTTGTTTATTTAGCATATGCTTTAGAGTTCAATGTGATCTTTCTATGACTTCTTGGCCTGTAGGATTGTGTGATGTATCTGTTATATGCTTTATATTGTAATAAGCAAAAAACTATTTCATTTTATGAGAGACTTATGCTGGAGCATTGATAGTCTTAATTTGTACGGGTATACCCATGATGGCCATAATTTCTAACAAATATGTGATTACAGAATCAGTCTTTTCAGGACACAGAGCAGTTGCCTATTGAAATCCTGAATAGGTATCAATGGTGTGGTGTACATATTTAATTTTCCAAATTCTGCTAAATGAAAGACATTCATATGTCAGATTTCATTCCTCTGAGTACCCTTTGGGTTACATCCTGCTGGTAGTGGAGTTTGATTGTATAAAGAACAAGTAAGACATTTCCTTATAATTTCCTTGGCTTCTTGCCAGGACATGGAAAAATCCCTTTTTAAACCCTTACTATTGACATGATTTTTTAAATGAAATTCTGAGGCCTCCAGCACATTTTCTATCAATAGTTGGTCAATCTCATCATTACCTTGTGCTAGAGGGCCTGGCAGACCCATTTGGAATTGGATTTGTATTATCCATAAGGGATGATTCCTATTCCTGATTATTTCTTTTAACTGAATAAATAACAAAGTTAATTCTGACTCATCAGGGATAAATTCATCAATTTCAATGTGTAAGACCACTCTTTCAGCATACTGAGAATCAGTAACTATGCTGAGAGTTTCCATAAAATCCATTAATATCATCAGAATGGCATATAATTCTGATTATTTAGATAGAATTATAAGGACTTCGAATCACTTTACTTAAATTTTCTGATTTGTAACCTGCCTTTCCTTGTTTGTTTGCATCCATATAAAATGTAGGGGCTCCAGATATTGGTGTTTCACATACAATGTGAGGCAAGATCCAGCTAGTTCTCATTATAAGTTTAATTCTATTGCCTTTGGGATACTTGTTGTTAATCTCTCCCAAAAAACTATTACAACCTCTTTTCCAAGGTTCAATTTCTGTCCATAATTTGTTAATTTCATCATTACTTAAAGGCAATACAATTTCTGCTGGGTCTATTCCTGATAATTGATGAAGTCGCACTTTTCCTTTTAAAAACAACTCAGAGATATTTCCCACATACTTTTTTAATTTTTCACTTTGTGTATTTGGTAGAAATATCCTTTCCAATATAATATCTTCCCTCTGAATTAAAATTCTTGTAAAGAAATGCTTAGATGGTAAAATAACAAAAATGCAATCAAGCTTTGGATCCAAACAATCCACATATACATCCACCAAAGTAAATTCTCTCTCAGATTCAGCTGATAATTTTTCTTGGACCATTTAACTCCTTGTCACGCTCTAAGGTTTTGAACAAATTAATCAGTTCATATTTTTTAACCCCAATAATGGTCTGTAGATTGGAAATGTCTCCTAATAATCTTTCAAAGTCATTAAGAGTTCATAATTGATCTTTTCTAATTTGTACCTTTTGGGGTCTAATTTTTGTAGACCTATTTTATATCATAAATAATTAATAGAATCACCTCTTTGTGTTTTTTTTCAGGAGCAATTTGTAATCCCCAACAAGGCAAAATTTTCTTTACTTCTTCAAACATTCTTTCTAAGGTATCTGCATTTGAATCAGCTAGTAAAATGTTGTCCATGTAATGATAAATTATAGATTGAGGAAACTGTTTATGTATTACTTCCAATGGCTGTCATATAAAATATTGGCACAGGGTTGGGCTATTTACCATTCCTTCTGGAAGAACCTTCCATTGATATCTCTTAACAGGCTGAGAATTATTATAAGTAGGCACCATGAAGGAAAATCTTTCTCTGTCTTTTTCTTGTAAGGGTATTGAGAAGAAAGAATCTTTTAAATCAATAACTATAAGAGGTCATCCTTTAGGTAACAGAGAAGGCAAAGAAATTCTAGATTGTAGAGAGCCCATTGGCTGAAGTACCTTGTTAATAGCTCTTAAATCTGTTACCATTTTCCACTTACCTGATTTTTTTTTAATAACAAATACAGGAGAATTCCAAGAGCTGGTTGATTCTTCAATATGCTGAGTATTTAACTGTTTTTGTACCAGTTGTTTTAAGGCTTGAAGTTTCTCTATTGTTAAAGGCCATTGCTGAATCCATATAGGCTTGTCTGTTAACCATTTTTTTTTTTTTTTTGGTTTTTCGAGACAGGGTTTCTCTGTGTAGCTTTGCGCCTTTTCCTGGAACTCACTTGGTAGCCCAGGCTGGCCTCGAACTCACAGAGATTGGCCTGGCTCTGCCTCCCAAGTGCTGGGATTAAAGGCATGCGCCACCACCGCCCAGCGTCTGTTAACCATTTTAAAGATAGGGCTGTTGGTGTCTTTGAAAGATCAGCAGCTGTAATTCCCTGTTCTTGTGCAATCTGAATGGTTGGTGACTGTTCTTATTAATACCTTCTAATATTTTTTTCCAGAAGCGTGTTAGTGTATGGTTTATTTCTGAGATTGGAGGAATGTTATTCCATTGCTGTAACAAATCATAGCCCCATAGATTCATAGCTATATTAGACACATATGGCTTTAATTCTCTTCTCTCTTCTTCTGGCTCTATACATTTGACACAGCTCATGCTCTGTTTCACTAGGGATAATGTTCCAATCCCTAAAAGCTGAACATTTACCTCCTGATGACATTAGTCTAAGGTTGTTGAGATTGGTTCTTCTTTATATTCTTCTTTTTGGGACTGAATCTCTCTATGATCTATTTTAACAAGTTTTTCTAAAACTTTTACCTTGGCACTCATATTAACCAACTTTTTAAAATATAGAACAGAAATGATCAAACAAATGATATTTATAATTGACATTACATAAATATATATGTAACATGAATTGCTAAATGGTCTTATTAATAAAAAACCTAGAGCCAGATATTGGGGTGAAAGCTGAAAGATCAGAGAAATAGAACAAGACAGCCATATTCTTTTTTTGCTGTTGTTTTTCAAGACAGGGTTTCCCTGTGTAGCTTTGTGCCTTTCCTGGAACTCACTTGGTAGCCCAGGCTGGCCTCGAACTCACAGAGATCCTCCTGGCTCTGCCTCCTGAGTGCTGGGATTAAAGGCGTACACCACCACTGTCCGGCTCATATTCTTATCTCTATGAAATCCTTAGCCTCAAGAGTGAGTGTTCCTGTTTCCTCATGCCTTATATATCTTTCAATGCCCTGACATCACTTCCTGAGATTAAAGGTGTGTGTGCTTCCTAGTACTGGGATTAAAGGTATGTGCCAACACTGCCTGGGTCTGTTTCCAATGTGGCCTTGAACTCACAGAGGTCCAGAATGATCTCTGCTTCCCAAGTGATAGGATTAAGGGTATGTATCACCACTGTCTGGTCTCTATGCCTAATCTAGTGGCTGGCTCTGTCCTCTGATCCCCAGATAAGTTTATTAGGGTACATAATATATCACCATACCTATCAACATTAATTATCCTCTCATTTAATTGATCCATTTTCAGAACATCAATAGTATTATCAAACAGAGACCAAACTTCCTCCATTGTAAAAATGTTTCCCATTTCTTAATGTGGGAAAAAGCTTTCTTTTAACTAATTCCTCCCTTTAAGAAATCCCAATTGATTCACCAAATCTGCTGATAATGACGATTTAGATGACATTGTGGCAGCAGCCCAAGGAGGGGGCCCAGAGAAAATCAAAACCCACCTTTACCATTGAATAAGATTCCATAATCCCTTTATCTGCTATAGCTTTCATGACTCTAAAGCCAGAACCATGTACATAATATTACTGTGTTTGTGCGCCAGCTAGGAATGGAACCTGGCTCTCCTTTAATCACATTTGGTGTAACTTTCTTTTTTTTTTTCCTTTAGAATTATTTTATTAAATCATAAATGTACAACAGCTTCTTAACTCTACACACGCACTTAAATTTTTAAAGGAAAAACGTTATGTTTTATTACACCATGATCCTGGCTAATAGCTTTTCAAAACTTTTGAGAAAAATCTTAAAAAAGGTTTCACATGTCACCTGAAACTTACAAATTTAACATTATCAAAGAAGGAATGCTTCTACACTCTTACAAAGACCACTAGAAAGAAACAACAATTAAAAAGCTAAGAAACTGTCTCAAAGGCATTTTTTTACAATCCTTCCTCCACAGTAAGGTAATGTTATTAAATAATCCAATCCATTCACAAAATGGCTTTCTGCATCTGCTCTGGTGTCTTCTGCCATATCACTGCATATTTATGCATGACTGAGATAAGAGTTTCCTTAACATTGTTATTTCGATAACCTGAAGCTGTTCTGTTACCTCTGGGCTCTCATCCTCTCCTATTTATACAGTGAAGCCCATGGTAAGTAGGAAGAAGCTCAGTATCGGCTCCTCCCACCATAGCCCCCACTTCCTCCACTTCCTCCAGGACCATAGTTTCCTCCACCATATGGTCCTCCCATGTTCCTGCTACCACCAAAGTTTCCACTCTTCATTGGGCCATAGTTAGAAGGTTGCTGGTTATAATTTCCAAAATCATTGTAATTTCCACTTCCATAATTTCCTCCTCCATAGTTGTCATAACCACCTCCGTAGCCCCCACCCTGGTTGCCATATCCAGGTCCTCCACCACCATATCCTCCTCTTCCTCCTCCATAACCAGGGCTACCTCCAAAATTGCCACCTCCGGGTCCTCCTCCATACCCATTATAGCCATCCCCAAATCCACGTCCACTTCCATATCCATCAGATCCCCCCCTAAAGTTGCTTCCTGGTCCTGGTCCAAAATTGCCGCCGCCACCACGAGAATCCCCGAAACCAAAGTTTCCTCCTCTTCCACTCCTTGAACTTTGGACTTCCTGCATTTCTTGTCTAGACAATGCCTTTCTAACTTCTGCATTGTGACCATTGATGGTGTGATATTTTTGCAATACAATTTTATCCACAGGATCATGGTCATCAAAAGTAACAAAGCCAAAGCCTCTTTTCTTCCCAGACTGCCTATCAGTAATTATTTCAATAGTATCAATTTTTCCATATTCTTCGAAATAATCTCTAAGGTGGTGTTCCTCAGTATCTTCTTTAATTCCACCAACAAACAGCTTCTTCACAGTCACATGGGCACCTGGCTTTCCAGACTCCTCTCTTGCTACAGCACGTTTTGGCTCAACTACCCTGCCATCAATGGAATGAGGCCTTGCAGTCATGGCAGCATCAACCTCGGCCATAGAAGAGAAAGTTACAAAACCAAATCCTCTTGATCTCTTGCTTGCAGGATCTCTCATAACCACACAGTCTGTGAGCTTTCCCCATTGCTCGTAGTAGCTTCTCAAACTTTCTTCTGTGGTTTCAAAGCTCAAGCCACCAATAAAGAGTTTACGGAACTGTTCCTTTTCTCTCTTTTTCCTCTCCAAAGGAACAGTTTCTAAAGTTTTCTCCATCTCGGACTCAGTCGCTTCAGCCCGAGTGCCCGCAGCCGAGCGAGATGAGAAAGATCTCCGCGGACGCACACGCACGGGACTCGTCCTGACGCTGGAGGGAGAGCAGCCGCTGCTCCGAGACACCGCGCCGCGGGGGACACCTGCACCCAGGACCCGGCGCCGCTGCTCGTAACTTTCTTTTGTTGCTGGCTCTTAGGGACAGAAAAATCCCTCCTGTCTAAGTTTCACAAGTGTTAAGTTATCTGGGTGGAGTCTTGCCCAGAAAGCACCCCACACTTTAATCCACTTTGGGTTATGCCTCTCCTTAATTTCATTATCTCTTATAGCACAAGGAAGGGCTCCAGATAGAATCCAGCTCCAGATGACAGCAGGGTCTGAAGATGGGTGGATGCAAGAGCAGTGATGGAGGAATTAGACACAGGATACTTCTTAGTTTGCAATGGAGAAATCATTTACGGTATACTTCTTAGTTTCATTTTGGGAGAGATGGACAGAGAGGAAGCATATAGGAGTCATCCCTAGTGAGACAGAAGATGTAAGGAGTCAATGGGGGAGGAAAGTGAGCCAGGCCATGGTAGTCAGGAGAATCTTGCAGCCTGACTGAATAGCTGCCAGAATGTTTTTTTTTATTTATATAGAATTTAGCAAGCAGAGATACATTCATGATGTTCCAAAACATATATAATATCATTTTTGGTTTTGGACATATGTTTTACTTCCTTTTGCTCATCTTTTAGTCATCATTAATAAACTATGACAGAACAGAATTATCATTTCCAATCATTTTCCCTCAAGTTTTGACATCATTAATAAACAGAGTTATCATTCTTACTCATTAACCCCATTACACAATTTTTAAGAATCTAGAGGCATATGACACCCTGTTCTCAGGCTGGTTGCTTTGGTTGCTTCAAGGACACTAGACTAAAACAAAATCATCAAGCCACCCTGGGCATTTTGTCATGTCCCAAGCAGTGTATTATTAACTCTTGATGGTCAGAGGGCCCAGGAAAAATCCTCAGGCTAAAGCTGATGCAGTTATTATTCAAATTCTGGCATAATACAATGTTCACATTTATGTCTTTATAAAATTTGTCTAAATGTCTAACCCTGGCATTCTGTTGTTCTTTCTTCATATGTCACCATAGTGACTCTGCATGAGCTAACTTTTCTAAGAGAGGGAGGTCCTGACATCTCATTCTTTTATCATCTTTCCACTCCATACTTTGCTCATCAATATGTCTCTATGTAGGGCAGAGTTGTATGCCATGTAATTGTCTGAGTGTACAGTGGGAAGAAGCTTGTAATCTGAACTGGCCAGCTCCTCTAACCCACCGAATCTTGTTGGCCTTTTTGAATTTACTTTGATTTGAATACCTTCTTCCTGTGTAAGTACATGGACAGATGTATCAAGAATGTCTCATAGCCTCATGAAGAGACCTCTGGCTTCTTTATGTGTCACAACCTCCAAGGTATAAGGAAGACCTTCAAGTACATAAGGATATTTCCCTAAAAGCAGGGGGAATACTTTGTTCAGGACTGTCCTGGGGGAACTTAGAAGCAGCATTCCTGGGAGGAGGCATAAATGATTTATAAGGAAGTTTCCATCAATCCAATATCCCCAAATTGTAGAAATACTAAAAGTCCCTCAAGTATGCAACAGGTAGAAATGAAAACCAAAGGCATCATGGCAGCCATCATGTGGCTCATCTCTGCTGGACCTTTGTCAAGCAGCTATGCCGGCTTTATGACTTCTGCCATTCCATTCAGATATGGCTGAGCCATGCTCCAACATTTAAAAAAAAATGCTTGGTGCTCTTTTTTTCTCTCCAAAAAGTACATTTTGTACTTCTTTTTGTTCTGGTTGCTCTTTTTCATTGGATAACTGCATGAGTGATTACTAATAAACATATCACAGAGTCGATATTAGGCTATCTTGAAATGCCTTCCACAACAGAACTTAGTTCATTGCTTTTTAATTCACCATCACACAAATTTTTATGACAAAGACAGAAAACAGCTACAGGCTTTGCCAAAATATCATAAGAAGAGTTTCTAGCCTAGTTACTAATATTCTTCCCTCTGAAATCTTTTGAGCTGGGCCTCCACAGTCTGTTTCTCTCAACACTGTCTTCTAGGCTCCTACTAGGATGGTTCATTAAATGCCACTTACAATGTTCAAGTGCTTTCCTAGTGCAAAATGCCAAGGGCTTCCACATTCCTCCAAGATACATCATAGTCAGGTCTGTTGCAGCAGTAGTCCATTTACTGGTGTCAACATCTGTAGCTGGAGTTTTCCTGCCTGGGCCACAGTCAGGACAAATCTCTCTCACCTGCCAGTCCCACAGCCACTCAGACCCGACCAAGTAAACACAGAGACTTATATTGGTTACAAACTATATGGCTGTGGCAGGCTTCTTGCTAACTGTTCTTACAGCTTAAATTAATCCATTTCTATTCATCTATACCTTGCCACGTGGCTCGTGGCTTACCGGCATCTTTACATGCTGTTTATCATCGTGGTGGCTGGCAGTGTCTCTCTGACTCAACCTTTCACTTCCCAGCTTTATTCTCCTCCTTGTCCTGCCTACACTTCCTGCCTAGCCAATGGCCAATCAGTGATTTATTTATTGACTAATTAGCAACACATTTGCCATACAGAACATCCCACAGCACTTCCCCCATTTTTTTTGTCAAAAAGGAAGGTTTTAACCTTAACAAAGTAAAATTACATATAACTTGGGAATTTGGGCGTAGCTTCTCTTACTACTTCCTGCTGGAGGGGGGCGCTGTATCTTATGGGGACACAAAGAAAATTTTAGGATCATGGAGTAGTCCGTGAGGCTGTATCCTCTGAGCCAGTTGCCTTGAAACCATTCTGGATGTTGGATCATCTGGGCCATGGTGTCATCGGAGACCTTTCAGGGGGTCTTGGCTGGTTAAACCTGATGTATCTTAATCTGGAACAAATCCAAAGCCTCTGGCTTTCTGTGGAAACAAAAGTAGAGTCTCTTTTCCAGAGCAGCATATCCTTATATCCAAATTTTGAAGTCAAGGTACCTTTAAAGTATACATTTTGACATAACTCAACAGCTTTTACAATCAAATGTTTTTCTACAGTTAAAAATCCCAAAGACAACACAATCCAGATTCTCTGTGTAATATCCATTTTTACGTGACTTATTTTTTATACTACCTTTATTGTCTCTTTAAAGACTTTATTTTAAAAAAATAATTATATCTTTATATAACTGTATATATTCCTTTTTCTTTCTCTTTCAAGCCTACATACATTTTTACACACATTGTAAACTATAACACCTGAATCTGTCTTATTGTGAATCTATCGCTTTAAACTGCAGCAGCTGTGGCTGCTGGCTCCACCCACCTTAGCTTCCCAACATGGCGGTGTTACCTTTTCCACCAGCTCTGGGAGCTATCGTGAGTCTATGCTTTTAGCCAAGCAGCATGTAGTCCAGAAACCTCTTTTTTTTGTTTGGTACTAGCAAAGTCTAAATCCACCATGCAGCTTAATGTGCCACTTGCAGAGGCCTCATTCCCGCCATACTGCAGGTCAAGTGCACACGATAGGATCCCACAAGTAGCTCAAACCAGCAGCTGCTGCTCATTTGAGAGAGACAATTAGGAACTGTTTTTAGCTCCGTTTTAGAATCTTTTCTCAGGTTTTAGGGGGAAACTCTTGCCACCAAGTTGGACGCCATTTGTAGCTGGAGTTTTCCTGCCTGGCCCAGTCAGGACAAATCTCTCTCACCTGCCAGTCCCACAGCCACTCAGACCCGACCAAGTAAACACAGAGACTTATATTGGTTACAAACTATATGGCTGTGGCAGGCTTCTTGCTAACTGTTCTTACAGCTTAAATTAATCCATTTCTATTCATCTATACCTTGCCACGTGGCTTGTGGCTTACCGGCATCTTTACATGTTGTTTGTCATCGTGGCGGCTGGCAGTGTCTCTCTGACTCAGCCTTCCACTTCCCAGCCTTATTCTCCTCCTTGTCCCGCCTACACTTCCTGCCTAGCCAATGGCCAATCAGTGTTTTATTTATTGACTAATTAGCAACACATTTGCCATACAGAACATCCCACAGCAAACATCAGTCTTAATGACTTTTCTATTACTACTACAAAGTACCATGTTTTATGGGCTCTCCTGTAACTGCAAGCTGAAATAAACCCTTTCTTCCTCCATGAATTATTCTCATGGGATATTATGATAACAAAAAAATACTGCTACACTATATCCATTAAATTCCTCATCATTCTATATATTTACTCATGATAGTATTGGATGATAATGATGTCCTTCATAGAGTTTCAATACTGTATAAAATAGTCGTTTATCATGTATTTTCTTTTTTTCAGAAATATATTTTTCTTCCTATTATGTATCTTGATATCTTGATTTATTTCTTTCTTACTGATTTCTTCATCAAAACATGAATAATGTTATATATAGTATTACTCTGTAATTATAGTGCAGATGTTTTAAAAGCTCAAAGGCAAATTCTATGTAATAGTGTTTTTAATTTCAATGAATAACAAAAATAACAATGATGGGAAGTGTTCTAAGGTATGGGAGGCCAACTAAAAGAGTGTTGGCTAATGTGGTAGTAAGAATATATCTTCATTACTCCCACTCACGTCCAGGCTGTTCATATAGATCTCATCCATTTCTCTGTCATTGGGCGATCCCCATGTCTTTCTTGGTGTCCTGTTTTCCAGGTAGCCTCCCAGGTGTTGTGAGTAGCAGTCCAGTCATCCTTGTTCCACATCTAGTATCCTCCTATGAGTGAGTACATACCATGTTTGTCTTTCTGAGTCTGGATTACCTCACTGAGGATGATTTTTTCTAGATCCATCCATTTGCCTGCAAACCTCATGATGTCATTGTTTTTCTCTGCTGAGGAGTATTCCATTGTGTATATGTACCACATTTTATTTATCCATTCTTCAGTTGAAGGGCATCTAGGTTGTTTCCAGGTTCTGGCTATTACAAACAATGCTGATATGAACATAGCTGAGCAAGTGCCCTTGTGGTATGATTGAGCATTCCTTGGGTGTATGCCCAAGAGTAGTATAGCTGGATCTTGGGGGAGATTGATTCCCAATTTTCTAAGAAAGCACCATATTGATTTCCAAAGTGAGTGGGGGTAATGAAAGGTGAGGGTCGAGGGAAAGAGAGCTTGGGGGAGGGGGAGATCCCAGCTGGATCAAGAACAGAGAAGGAGAACAAGGAATAAGAGACCATGGTAAATGAAGACCAAATGAGAATAGAAAGAAGCAAAATGCTAGAGAGGCCCACAGAAATCCACAAAGATGCCCCCATAATAGACTGCTTGCAATGGTCGAGAGACACCCCGAACTGACCTACACTGGTGATAGGATGGCCAAACACCCTAATTGTCATGCTAGAAACCCCATCCAATGACTGAGGGAACTGGATGCAGAGATCCACGGCCAGGCCCCAGGTGGAGCTCCAGGAGTCCAATTGGTGAGAAAGAGGAGGGTTTATATGATCGAGAATTGTTGAGACCAAGTTTGGATAAAGCACGGGGACAAATAGCCAAATGAATGGAAACACATGAACTATGAACCAACGGCTGAGGGGCCCCCAAATGGATCAGGCCCTCTGAATAGGTGAGACAGTTGATTGGCTTGATCTGTTTGGGAGGCATCCAGGCAGTGTGAATGGGTCCTGTGCTCAGTGCATGAGTTGGCTGTTTGAAACCTGAGGCTTATGCAGCAACGCTTGACTCAGCCTGGGAGGAGGGGACTGGACCTGCCTGGACTGAGTCTACCAGGTTGATCTCAGTCTCTGGCGAGTCTTTGCCCTGGAGGAGATGGGAATGGGGGGTGGGCTGGAGGGAAGGGGAGGGTGCAGGAGGGGGGAGAACAAGGGAATCCGTGGCTGATATGTAGAATTAAATTATATTGTAAAATAAAATAAAATAAAATTTAAAAAAAGAGCCGGGCGGTGGTGGCGCACGCCTTTAATCCCAGCACTCGGGAGGCAGAGCCAGGCGGATCTCTGTGAGTTCGAGGCCAGCCTGGTCTCCAAAGCGAGTTCCAGGAAAGGCGCAAAGCTACAGAGAAACCCTGTCTCGAAAAACAAAAAAACAAAACAAAACAAAAAAAAAAATTTAAAAAAAGAATATACCTGCAAATTTTGTTAAAATTCATTGTGCACTACCCCACAAACATTTGAAGGAGATTAGGAAGGGATCCAGGTAAAAGAAGGCATACTAAAAAATAAAATCACTGTGGACAAATGTGAAATTATTTTCCTCACAGGAATCCAATTCATACAATCAGGAAACATGACTTTCCTCCTATATTAACTTAATGTATAGTATCTGAGTGAAATAAAGAAACAAATTTAACTCATTCTCTCATGATTTAATTATCTATAGTTCTATATACATTTTATAAAAACTAATAATACTCATTATAAATATATATATATGTGTGTGTGTGTGTGTGTGTGTGTGTGTTTAATAATTTTGGTAAGATGGCATTAAATACTTGATCTATAGACACATTAGAATGCTACTATGAGTTTCACTGCATTAGGGGCCAGCCTCTTGTAGCTCTGGGCTCAAAGAGAAGCCAGAGTTGGTGAGTAGTATGACTTTTTTATATGAGGTGGTAAAGGGAAAAAACATACATTCTCTTTATGGTTTTCTTCAGATTTTTTCTTTATTCTTCTTTTGCATTCTCTATTCTTTATTTTCCCTCTGATTTCCTTCTCTCATTCTTGATGTTTTTCTTCTAACTCTATCTTTATTCTTAAAATTGTCCTTCTAACTCTCTTTATTCTTCCTTATTCTCTCATTCTTGAAGTTTTACTTCTATCTCTATGTTTATTCTTGATGTTTTCCTTTTGATTCCTTCTAAGTCTCTCATTCTTGATGCTTTCATTCTAAGTTTAACTCTCTCATTCTTGTTGTCATCATTCTAACTCATTTTAACTCTGCAATTTTTGATGTTTTCCTTCTAGCTCATTTTAACTCTACCTTCATTATTTCTCTTACAACTTATATACCCCAGCAAAATCATTCAGGCAACATAAAAATTATAATGTGGTTACTTTCTGTTTTTCAAATGAATTATTACAATGAATGCAAGTAAAAACCAGCATGTTTTTCATATTCCTTACATGATTAAACATTTTACACACTCCAGGGAAAAAAATAAATTATCCCAAGAACCCATGTACATACCTAAGTAACTTGTCATAGATTAACAGAGTACAAGCAAGCAAGATATTCTTTTACTGACATTCTGCATTTTGTGCTTACAAAGAAAGAACCAATTACTTTATCACTTATCTTGAAAGGTAATCTTATATAAAATATTAAAGGAATCACAAACTTAAACTTTCATACATGACAAACAATCAATCAGCTCTACCTTAAATCTTTAGGGTGCACACCCACTCATCAATAGTTTCTTTTTTTTTTTTTTTTTTTTTTGGTTTTTCGAGACAGGGTTTCTCTGTGTAGCTTTGCGCCTTTCCTGGAACTCACTTGGTAGCCCAGGCTGGCCTCGAACTCACAGAGATCCACCTGCCTCTGCCTCCCGAGTGCTGGGATTAAAGGCGTGCACCACCACTGCCCGGCAATAGTTTCTTATATTAGAGATTGAGGACAGAAATGGGTGTAAGGAATTAATCATCATCTTTGATCATCATCTAATCTTA
This sequence comes from Peromyscus californicus insignis, assembly GCF_007827085.1. Lineage (NCBI taxonomy): Eukaryota > Metazoa > Chordata > Mammalia > Rodentia > Cricetidae > Peromyscus > Peromyscus californicus. Next base: position 68,963,053 of record NW_026294391.1, on the reverse strand, counting down.
GCAAGGAAAGCACATCAGCTAGTAACAATTGGGCTGTTTTTTTCTTTTTCCCTGATCTTAAAGAATTCCTCACTCAATCATGCACTTTTCTAAAACTTTAGATTGTCTTCTTGGGTATTTCACTTCAAAGCTATTTTATAGAAACATCTTAGTTTAACATTAAGTTATTTTCAAAGCTTTGTTTCAGGTATTATACACTCTGAAACCTGTGAACACATTTCCCAACATGAAGATTAAACAAATTTAAACTAGCTGGGTGACTGGGATACAGCTGTTTTTCTTAATCATTAACCTGTGCTTGAATCTATTCAACTCTTTAGGTGAAACTCATAGGCCCTAGTTGTATGACACTTATTTTTATTCATTTTCAATTATCAAAACTCTGTTCAAACTAACATTATTATTATCAATTAGACAGTGCTACTTAAGAAGAAATCATCTTCATAATAATCCACAGGCAAAAATGCCCAGTAGAATAGAATGTTTACATGAGAGCTTTTAGAATTCGTGTTATATCTGGCATCCAACTTTTGGGGCATGAATTAGTGGAAAACAACAACAGCAACCAAAAAAACCTGCTTGTCTGTGGCCTTGTCATGCCAAAATCAGGCCTGAGCTACACATGGATGGAATCTCCACCCCACCATGGCTGGACTCCCTAACATGCTGGCTAAGTTTTAATTGTAGCCTCTCTGCAGTAAACTCTGTAGGTTTTGGGGCTCCAAAAACCATAGGAGTTAGTGACTTTTGCACACTTTTCCCATGCAGATAGCTGGATTTTTCCCTTCTTTCCTCTCCCAGCGGGTTCTGGCTTCCTCTGGGTCCCCTCCTTGGGCTGCTGCCATACCATCATCTAAATCATTACTGTCAGCAGATTTGGTGAGTCAATTGGGATTTCTTAAAGGGAGGAATTAGTTAAAAGAAAGTTTTTTCCCACATTAAAAAATGGAAAACATTTTTACAATGGAAGGCATTTGTTCTCTGTTTGACTATTTAATGTTCAGACATTAAATGGTCTGAAAATGGAACAATTAAATGAGAGGATAATTAATGTTTATGGGATAGATGTAATGTCAATTATAAATATTAATATTATTTTTTGATCATTTTTGTTTTATCATTAAAAAAGTTGGTTAATATTAGTGCCAAGATAAAAGTTTTAGAAAAACTTTTTAAAACAGATCATAGAGACATTCAGACTCAGACAGAATTTAAAGGAGAACCAATCTCAACACTTCATTATAAGGTTACAGAGAAACACTCTAAGACTTTCAAACAGCCAACCTTAATCTGTCCATTAACCTTACAGGAACTACCCAGTGATAGATATGCTCAAGGTTGTATAAGAGCTGACTGGACTCCTGTGCAAATGTTACATTTGAAAAGATTCAAAGAAGCAGTAGTTTTAGATGTCATCCATTCATCATTCGTGAAGCAGATATTAAACTCATGATCAACTTATAATAGAATTATCACTCAAGACTGGAGAGATTTGGTTAAAATAGTCTTAGTGGCTGGTCCCTAATTACACTGAAGGACCTGGTAGAAAAATGAGGCTAAGACCATTGAACAATGAAGTAGAGCTAGAGATATGGAAATTTCCCAATATCAATTTCTTAGAGTAGGTAATTATGTTGATATACAAAGACAATTTTTATATGATGACCACAACCTGGCTTTATTCCCCATGGTAGCTTTGAATGCTTGGGACAGAATTGAAGAAGTAGGAAAGAAATTTGAGTCATTTACAAATGTTAGACAGGGTCTAAAAGAAGCCTTAACTGATTTCTTACAAAGATTGTCTTCAGCACTAAAAAAAATTTATCATTACTTTACACTGTAAAAAAAAAAATTCAGAAGCTAGATAAATAATAATTGAATCTCTGGCTTTTGAAAATGCCAGTGCACAATGCAAAGGGGTAATTAGGCCATTAAAAGCAAGATAAGCACCCTTGGAGGAATGGATCCAAGATAGAATAAATATTGAATCTCATGACCATGCTTGGATAGGAGAGGTGATTTCCAGAGGTTTGAAAAAAATAGTAATCAAATGTTTCAATTATGGTAAACAAGGTCACCTAAAAAGGGACTGTAAACAGAACATTCCTAGAAACAATGTTTTTGCTAGGAATAACCCCAATAGAATTCCCCTCCCTTCTGAATTATGCAGAAGGTGTGGCAAAGGCAGACGTTGGACTAATGAACGTAGGTCAAAAAGGGACAGACAAGGTAATCCCTTGCCTTTGCCCCTGGAAACTCCCTGAGGGGCTTCTCTCAGGACTCCATGTCAAATTCTGTTCAGTCTTTGTAGCTAAAAGTTTTCCTGGTCCCGCCTGGCTTGTGGTCAGGAGAAATCTCTCTCACCCACCAGTTCCACAGCCACTCAGATCCAAATAAACACACACAGTCTAATATTAAGTAAAACTGCTTGGCTAGTAGCTAAGACTTAATACTGACTAGCTCTTACACTTAAACTCAGCCCATTTCTGTTAATCTATATGTCGCCATGTTTTCCACGGCTTTACCTGTGTGCCATTACATGCTGCTCCCTGGACAGTGGCCTGGCATCTCCTGACTTAGCCTTCCTCTTTCCAGAATTGTCCTTATCTGCTTATCCTGCCTATACATCCTGCCTGGCTACTGGCCAATCAGTGTTTTATTAAACCAGTGTACAAAAGCATTATTCCACAGCAAGTCCTTTCCTGTAATCATGGAGGAAACTCCTTCCCAGAGCAATTAAAGAACTTAATGCCTAATGTAAGAAACCATATTGCTCTGGATGATAGAATATCTTTAGAAAGCAAAACAAATTTTTAAGAAGAAATTATAAATCAAAATCAATAAACATTAGATTTAGAAATTCCCCAAAGTTAGGGTTGGAGAAGGGTTTTGTTTGTGTCTTTCAGGACAATGAAAGCTAAGGAATCTGAAGACCATTAGACAAATAAGACATCAGAAGAAAAAGGACAAATCATTCATAAAAAAATGTCCCATGCAAGAGATTTTCTGCAGTGAACTGTGACCATGCCTGACAGTGATTTTGAAGGCTCCAGAAAGATGATGGAACCCCACAATGACTATTCCACATGTACTATGAAAATGCCAGTAACCTAACAAATACCACCCAAAGATTGGTTTTGGACTACAAACTGCTCAGGACAATATCATGATGGCTAGCTGAGATGAGGCAGCCTCACAGACTACTCCAATCAGGACTTGACCATGATCCTAAATTTTCTTTGTGTCCCCATAAGACTACCAGTACCCCCATTAGCAAGAAGAAGCCTAGAAAATTACACCCACATTCCCCAAAATGGATTATAGGTATTTGTCTTTTTTTAGGGATTAGTTAAAAATTGACATTGGTCGTAGTCAATGTCTCTCTAAAAGAAGAAAGGGGGTAAAATATAGAAATGTATTATATAGAAATGATAGGATAAAAAGTTAGATTATGGAATCTACTCTGAAAAAAAGAGATATAGAAATAATAGGATAAAAGGGTAGATTATTGAGTCCACTCTGAAAAAAAAAAGATATAGATATGATAGGATGAAAGGGTGGACTATTGAATCTACTCTGACAAGGAAAAACAGGAATACACATATATGATAAAAAGGTAGATTATTGAATCTACTTTTAAAAAACAACTACTAGTTTTAAATATTTTATAATAGATTGGATTTTTGTATATTGCATACAATTTTTGGATACTGATACAAATTTAAGATTATTTTTGTTAGATCATACTGTACATACATTTCTAATCTTGTTAGACATATTGTACCTTTACAACTCATTTAACAATGTTATGCAAATTTCTAGTCCTTGAAAGCTATTATGACAAGTTAATTGAGATATAAAGAAATGGATGTTGGTAGTTATTACAATCAAACTTGCAGTCATTTTTGGTTTTCAAGGTCAAACAGATATATTTTAGATAAACAGGTTGTCTTCAAACACTTCAAAAATCCATAGAATATGACATTTGAGACATTTTAATAACATAGATTCTTATTTTTTTTATGACAATGAGACATGTCTGCTCCTGGCAGCATGAATCTAATTCAGAGATGATTATGGGCATAGAAGAAACTCCATATGGAGTTTACAGTCTTTGTGGTAAAAGTTAGCCACTGGGCAAGAAAGTGCCTTTGCCTCAACTGCTAACAGTATGCTGTCCAAATGGACAAGCAGGACACAAAAGAAAGAATTGCTGAACCTTGTCAAGACAAGGTAGGAAGACCCTTTAGAAAATCCTGCTTCACAAATGAGTCTGTCAGATATGCTAGGCCTGTAGGACAAAGATGAATTCCCCAATGTTGCAGAGGAACCTTAGGTGACTGTCCAGGCAGCCAGCTGTTTCTGTCATTTCTCACATTTTTTGGAAGTTGCTTGCTTGCACTTCCTGCTTACTTAGGTAATATTATTTTCTTCTTGGGTCTCTGGTGGGGTTGAAGACTAGAAATTTATAGGTATAGTTTTTCTTTTTAACAAATTCAGAAAAGAAATTCACTAAAGAGGTGTAAACTGTGTAAGTTTGAAAGATATCAAAAGATAGTTTTGGGTTAGTAATACAAGTTAGGATAGAATGTGAATTAAGTACAACATTTTGGACTCACCAAAATAGGATAAATAATATTTTCTCTGAATTTGTCAAATGTTAATGGACTTGACATTGTTAATGTAGTTCTTGCCTGTATATATTATATATACTTATTATATATAGTTTTTCTTATATTAGTTATAACCTTCTTTTATTATTTTAGACAAAGAAGGGAAAATGTGGTAATATATTGTGTACCCTAATAAACTTTGCCTGAAGATCAGAGGACAAAATAAACCACTAGATTAAACATAGAGGTCAGACAGCGGTGGCACACCCTGTAATCCTAGCACTCGTGAGGCAGAGAACTGTCTGGATCTCTGGGAGTTTAAAGTCACTCTGGACTACATGAGATTGACTCAGTCTAGGAGAGAAACAGAGCCAGACAGTGGTGGCACATGCCTTTAATCCCAGCACTTGAGATCTCATGTCTTTGCTTTGGAAGCACACATGCCTTTAATCCTAGGTAATAGTATGGTTGAAGAACAGTATAGAAAGCATGAGGAGATAGGAACTAAAGGCTTTTCGGCAGAAGCTTCCCTTTCAGCTAGAGGGTTTTTCAGCTGAAGCCTTTTAAGCTGAGGAAGCTCATTTGGCTAGAGGCCTATCAGCTGAGGTTTTTCAGGCCAAGGAGTTGGTGAGGTAAGAGGTGGTGGGTGTGGTTTGTTCCTTTGTCTCTCTCTTCTTTCAGCATTTACCCAAATATCTGGCACCAGGATTTTTTATTATAAGACTGATTTGAGATTCAAGCAACACACTACATTACAGGCAGTGGGATCTTCCCACACCCATTCACACCATGCTAGGTATCAGAGAAAGATGATAGCAGCAAGCACGTAAAGGTATGGCAGAAGCAGAAGATACTCTGAAGTCTATGGTCTCAGGGCATTGCCTATCCAATATTCACCTCTCAGGGATTCGCCTCCCAGTGGGCTGACATTCTGAAGTCAACTGCCATCTGTTGCTCCTCTGACATGGCCACTGGTATATGAGGATCAAAATTCATTTATTTTATTGATTATTATTTAAATTTATCTTTACTATTTTAACGTAGATCAAGTCTGAATCTTACAGGCTTTATAATAACACAAAATATTTACTTTTCACATCAAGTGCCCAGGTACTTGAGAAATTTTTATTGTGTTTTTGTTTGTTTGTTTGTTTGTTTGTTTGTTTGCTTGAGGCAGACTCTCTACATAACCCCGGTTGTTCTGGAACTCACTATGTAAAACAGTTTGGTTTCTAACTCACAGAGATCCACCTGGCTCTGCCTCCTCCCAAGTGTGAGATTAAAGACATGTGCCATCATACGTGACTCATTGTGTTTTTTTATCATACATTTATATGTAAATGATTTTATATACTAACAGAATCTAAAGCTTACAAAAACACTATTCATATTGTGCTTTCTACAACACATTGCTCTGTCTCCTACTTTACTTGTTTTGTCAAATTATACTCTTTTAATGTATTTTCATGCAAAGTGGTTTAGAGTAAGAAACATCAAAAATAGACTGCAGATCTGCTTCCGTATGTGATATCATGTGTATTCCAAAATGTTACATTGATAAAGAATAACTGCACTAAAAAATTGGAACCAAGATCCCAGCCAAACTGATATGGAAACATAGTAAACTGGTAAAATACCATTTTCTAGGCCATCACTTGCCTTCCCCTACTACTCATCTCTTTGGACAACCCTTTTCTGTTTAGTCAGACACAGAAGCAGGCAAAGTATGGCTATTAAGATAAGTTATAACTAGGTTATGCATCTGCAACATTCTAACCTCTTCACAGTCACTGAAAGTCAGTTAAGCAATATTTGTTTAATGTTTAATGTAAGGTACAGCTTCTTCTTTCCAGAAACTTCTCCCATAGTCACTTGCTACAAACTATTTCCTGGAATTATTTAAGTATGGAACAAGTTCCTCTCCACAGTCAGAGACAATGCTTGGGAGGAGAACAACTTAGCAAGGGCTCAAATACCTGACCTGAGGACAACTTGTGAGTGTTGGAGAAAAGCTATGAGGTGGCAACCACTTCATTACTTTTTGCATAAAAATAATTACTATTAAAATATGCTCTTCAAACAATGAAAATTAGCATATACAAAGATAAATTTAATGTTACCACAAAGTTATGTCTTTTAAATAACTCACAATGAAGACTTTTCTTAATATTTTGGATGGCATACAAAGAAAACAGAAATTTGAAAAATAATCCAATGATTATTTGATGACATATTTGCAAAGAATTCTTAGCATAAATTTAATAACCATTAAATTATACCACATCAATAAATCTTTTTATTTATTCATATTTTATGAATGCAATCTATATTTTCCTTTTTCTACCTATGAATGAGAAGTTTCATTTTCATGCTTTTTATGGTAAAATATTATTTTATAGTAAGTTATAAAAGTCCATTTTCTTTCACCATCAATTCCATTTTTTCTATAATGCAGAATTACAATTACAAATAAAATCATTTGAAGGGAGTCTCATTAATCAGTGAGTGTAATATACCATGCTTTCAGATTTATAGAATAAACTGAAGGAAAATTCTGTTTATCTCCCACATTTCATACTGAAATGAGGGAATGAAAGGACAATTAATGTTAGAAAGTAGGGCATAGATTTGATATGCTGTAAATATAACAATTTTTCTAGGTAACTCATTACTGAATAAATTCAATAAAATATCTAAAAACCTCTTTCAAAGGACTTAAGAAAAATTACACTGAAGGAAAGCTTTTAAATAACTGATTTAAAATATGAACAAGTATATGACCTAATGTTATATAATTATCTTGTTGTACAGCCATATGTATATCATACTAATTTTCTATTCTATCCTTGGACAAGCTCATAATTTTAAAAACAGAATGTAGTTGTTAAAACAAATGTTAATTTCTTCATCAACAATTTGAATTCTGTATTTATATTTATAGTATAACTAATTTAGCTACGACAAAAATAGCAATATATCAAAAATATAATAGCTGCATCAAAATGCTTCAAAATGGGTAGCCATTCCAGCTTTGACCTGGAAGTTCCTACCCCCATTGAGGCTTCAGTAATGGTCATGCCTACAAGGCAGGGCTGAGAGAGGACGCTGAAGACCTGAGATCCGGATGCAGGTGTCTTGCGGTTCCTGGACCCTGGACGCTGGAGGTAGACCAAGCATACCACCAGACTGCGCTACACCTTTCCCAGACCCTGTAAACTATCCCTTCACTTGTAAGTTACCCCACAAAATAAACCTCCCTTTTAACTACGTGGAGTGGCCTTAATAATTTCACCAATAGGCATTTATAAATAAATAAAAAGAGATTATCTAAAATACTTTTCTACATTGTTTCTTTGCTTTAACTACAAGATTACAGCTATAATTTATGAGTTCAGGAAGCTACTGTTAATTAATTAAACTGATGAGAACATTTGACTATGCAGAAAGGCTTTGTCTCTACAAACCAGGTATGCCAAATATTCATCAGCTCATTTTAAAGCAAGAAAAATAGGTACAGCATGAAAACAATCTCCAACAGAGGATAAAATAAGGAAGCATATGTTATAGTATTATTAGAATTCTTATACTAAATAAAAACATACAGTTGAATAGCATAACAGGTTTTAAATATTTTTTAAATCATAAGCAGATTGTTCAAGACATGAAATTATTTTGTATGTCTATTATTGAAATGGGAGCCTTTCCCATTATATTGAATGACTACAAATAAAAAGCTAGAGTTGATGGTATTTCCTTTATTAATAACATCACAAGCTGTTAGCAATTATTTTGCTCTTTTATTGTAAAATGGTGTTTTAGTGCTGTGTGTGTAGAGTTTTCTATAGAAAGACAAAAATGGTTCTCTGGAACTCTAGGCTGTATTTTCTGGGATTAATCATTTTGTATAATTTTTTTATGAACAAAAGAGGCAATTTGTGCAGCATTAGTTTTTTTATCAAGTGGTCAAAGTGAGATGGACTGAAATATCAACTCTCCTATATGGTTCCCTTGTGAGCAAAATGCATACTTACATGTGTCATCTGTCCAATGTTAAAGCAATCAGCATCAATAATACACAAATAATATAAGTATTATATGGAGTCTCAATAACACAGGAATTGAAGATTCAAGTATGGACTAAAGATAAATATTTAATATTTTGATCCTAGGGACCAATCACTTAGAAGCACTGAATTTCTTGATTTTTTAGGAATTTTTTTTATAGAGGAAACTGTTAAAGATATACATGTATACTCTATGTCCACCATATGTACTCTTTTATCCCTATTTCAGTAGGTGAGAGCGCCAAACAAAGTACCACTCTGCCATTTTGCACATAATTTTTTGCCTTACAGAAAAAAAATGTTAATTTCCTGCTACTAGAAAAGGTAGTACATGGGTTTGCACAGTTATGCATCTCTCTCTCTCTCTTTCTCTCTCTCTCTCTCTCTTTCTCTCTCTCTCTCTCTCTCTCTCTCTCTCTCTCTTTCTCTCTCTCTCTCTCTCTCTCTCTCTCTCTCTCTCTCTCTCTCTCTCTAACTTGTGTATTTTGTTTGGGTTGTAAGCTCTCAGCATCCTGCTTCAGTAGCCATGCCTGTTGCTTTCTGCCACACTTTCCATACAAGATAGATTCTTATCCCTCTGAAACTGTAAGCCACATAAACCCTTCTTTCTTTGAGTTGTCTTGGTCATGGTGTTTCATCATAGCAACAGAAAAGTAAATACTACACTTATCAAGATGTTAAATTGTAAATATAAGCAGTTGGTTTAAGAGTATTAGTAAATATGAGTACATGCTGAAGTTGAAAATACAGTAGAACTTACCTATTTACAATCTTTAAGGAGTGACAAAAGTCTGAAAAAGAGGGAACAATAGCAATTTTATTGTGTATCAATGAAAGAATAAATTCAAAATTTAAATAGTTAAACTGTGTAACTGTACACATTCTTTTGAAAAATATGATTGGTACTGCTAGGTACTGGTATTTAGTAACCACCAATTAAATAAGGACAAATGATATTATATGGTTCTAAGGGTCCAGATCATCTGCAGTTCCTTTATCTGGCACAGACCCTGAGGCAGTTGTAGCTCCAAGACTGCAGAAAACTGTAGGCATGAGATAAGGCAAAGAAGGATCCTCCGCGGGAGGTGGTGGCACAAGCCTTTAATCCCAGCACTCAGGAGGCAGAGCCATACGGATCTCAGGTGGATCTCAGTGAGTTCAAGGCTAGCCTGGTCTACAGAGTGAGATCCAGGACAGGCACCAAAACAACACTGAGAACCCTGTCTCGAAATCCCCCCCCAAAAAGGAATCCCCTTGGCAAAAATGCCATAAGGACAAGCAACTGAAGATGGAAGTGCTCAGACCAGGGCATCAAAAAGACTGATCAAGCTCTGCTTGCAATGCTATTTCTAGTAGCTAAATAAATATATAAACAGCAGTGGCAAAATTAAAAAATTTCTCATCCATGAAGTGAACCTCAGTCTATGTTACCCTCCTTTCCAGAACCTTCTATTGACCATTGCTGTGCTGGCTGCAGCATAAAATCTTAATTTACTGTGTTTTTCCAACTTTAAAATATGCAATATAAGGGTGTATGTGTGTTCTACTACTCCAAGGCTCCACTGACTCTCTTTTGGGAGCATTCAACCAAGACATCATCATTTTATAGTTTCTGATCAGAAAAAAGATCATTCATTCATTTTTTTGGACATGTAGATATTCAGATTCCCAATCACCACTGGTTTAAAAGACTATCATATTTCTACTTCATGTTTTTGGTACTTTGAGAAAAAAAATATGGCTGACCCATGTATCTAGAGTTTTCCTGCCTGGCCCACAGTCAGGACAAATCTCTCTCACCTGCCAGTCCCACAGCCGATCAGACCCGACCAAGTAAACATAGAGACTTATATTGGTTACAAACTGTATGGCCATGGCAGGCTTCTTGCTAACTGTTCTTATAGCTTAAATTAATCCATTTCTATAAATCTATACCTTGCCACATGGCTCGTGCCTTACCGGCATCTTCACATGCTGTTTCTCATTGTGGCGGCTGGCAGTGTCTCTCTCTCAGCCTTCCACTTCCCAGCTTTATTTTCCTCCTTGTCCTGCCTATACTTCCTGCCTGACCACTGGCCAATCAGTGATTTATTTATTGACCAATCAGCAACACACTTGAAATACAGACCATCCCACAGCACTTCCCCTTTTCTTTTTTTTTCAAAAAGGAAGGTTTTAACCTTAACAAAGTAAAATTATATATAATTTGGGAATTTGGGCGTAGCTTCTCTTACTACTTCCTGCTGGAGGGGGGCACTGTATCTTATGGGGACACAAAGAAAATTTTAGGATTATGGAATAGTCCATGAGGCTGTATTGTCTGAGCCAGTTGCCTTCAAACTATTCTGGATGTTGGATCATCTGAGCCATGGTGTCATCAGAGACCTTTCAGGGGGTCTTGGCTGGTCAAACCTGATGTATCTTAATCTGGAACAAATCCATATCCTCTGGCTTTCTGTGGGAACAAAAGCAGAGTCTCCTTTCCAAAGCAACACATCCTTACATCCAAATTTTGAAGTCAAGGTATCTTTAAAATATACATATTGGTTTAACCCAACTTCCTTTACAATCAAATATCTCTCTGCAGTTAAGAATCCCAAAGACAACACAATCCAGATTCTCTGTGTAATATTCATCTTTATGTGGCTTATTTTCCATATTAATTTTACTGTCTCTTTAAAGACTTTATTTTTTAAAACTATGTATTTGTTTCTATAACTGTATATATCACCTCATTTATCTCTTTCAAGCCTACGTATATTTTACACACATTGTAAACTATTACATCTGAATCTGTCTTATTGTGAATCTATTGCTTTAAACTGCAGCAGCTGTGGCTGCTGGCTCCACCCACCTCAGCTTCCCAACATGGCGGTTGTAGTTTACCATCAGCTCTGGGAGCTATGGTGGATCTATGCTTTTATCCAAGCAGCATGTAGCCCAGAAACCTCTTTTTTTGTTTTGTACTAGTAAAGGCTAAATCCACCATGCAGCTTAATGTGCCACTTGCAGAGGCCTCATTCCTGCCATACTGCAGGTCGAGCGTGCACGCTAGGAACCCACCAGTAGCTCAGACTGGCAGCTGCCGCTCATTTGAGAGAGACAATTAGGAAGCTGTTTTTAGCTCCATTTTAGAATCTTTCCTCAGTTTTTAGGTGGAAACTCTTGCCAACACGTTGGACGCCATTTGTAGCTAGAGTTTTCCTGCCTGGCCCACAGTCAGGACAAATCTCTCTCACCTGCCAGTCCCACAGCTGCTCAGACCCAACCAAGTAAACACAGAGACTTATATTGGTTACAAACTGTATGGCCATGGCAGGCTTCTTGCTAACTGTTCTTATAGCTTAAATTAATCCATTTCCATAAATCTATGCCTTGCCACATGGCTTGTGGCTTACCGGCATCTTCACATGCTGTGTGGTGGCTGGCAGTGTCTCTCTCTCAGCCTTCCACTTCCCAGCTTTATTCTCCTCCTTGTCCCGCCTATACTTCCTGCCTGGCCACTGGCCAATCAGTGATTTATTTATTGACCAATCAGCAACACACTTGACATACAGACCATCCCACAGCACATGTATTTATTTCTATCTTATTATTTTATCCCATTGGTCTATGAGACTGTTTTTGTGCCAGTACTGTATTGTTTTGTATAATCTGTTTTTGTTATGAACATTCTTTATAATAAAATGTTATTACATAATACCTCTATGTTACCTTTTTTCTCAGAATTGATGAGTGGCATAGGAACCTTTGTGTTTGCTTATGAATCTCATGAATTTGAGTACTTTTTTTTACTAGTTTTGTGAAGAAATGTCATCAGAATATTGATGGAAATTGCATGGGTTCTCAATATCAATTTTGGTAATATGACAATTTTAGCAATACTAATTAAGTTCCAACAGATATGGGAAGTGTTCTTATCCTGTAGTATTTAGTTACTATTTTTGGTGTGTTAAAGCATTCATTATATAACTATTTAAGCTACTTTGCTAAGCTTATTCCTTGGGATTTTGAAGGCAATTAGTAATAGAAATGTTTTCATGATTTATTTCTAAGGATATCCATTATTTTTATATAGAAAAGTTAGTGATGTTATATGTTGGTGTTATATCATGCTACTTTACTGGTACCATTTATTTGCTTTAAGAGCTTTCTAATGTAATGTATAGAGTCCATCAGTGCTGAAATTTGAGTTGGCTTGATCTTATGTAGGTCTTCTACAGATAAAAACAATTCGTTTGAGTTCATGAGAGCAATATCTTGCCAACTCTCTGAACAAGAGTTTTTGGCTTAGTTTAAATTGTCAAGCATGAATTCTGTTCTGTGTATCAGGCCTCAGATACAATTAGAAAGCAGTTAGTTACTCCAAAAACAGTCATGTCCTTTTTGCAACAGTGGGCATATGTTGTCTGACAGGTAGGTATTGTAAGAGAATCATTGTATACTGTTCATGGAAGTCTAAATGTATACTGTTCATTGAAGTCTAAATAAGAGCAACAACTTTGGACATCAGTCTGGAAGTTTGTCAAAATCTATAAACAATTTTCTCCTATGAAGCAGTTATACTACTCCTGGGCATATATCTAAAGGATTTTATCTACTACTACAGAGATACTGGAATTTCTGTTTAATGATGCCCTGCCCATAATATCTAGGAAATAGAAGCAACCTAAATACCCATAAACAGATGAAATAGATAAAGAAAATGTGAAACATACACACAATGGAATGTCATTCAGTTGTTAATAAAAGGTGAAATCACAAAAAGTTAAGATAAATGCAAATAGCATAATACATGGTTATTAAACTGTTAGTTCGTGTTGGGAGGGGATGGGTAAAAACTTCTAAGTCTAAAGATAAATGAAAACTCATGGGAAGGTTTCTCTAAGCTTCTCTGAAACACTTGTCATGCATTGAAGATATGGTCAGTTGGGGAATAATGTTAGCAGATCTTATCAGCACAGAGATATCAAAGTGAAGTTGGAGAAGTAAGTACAAAGTCAATCTCTATAATAGGATAAATTTGAAAGTTATACTTTATACGTTTGAAATTTATACCATATCAATTTATATCAACAAAGTTAGCAAGCATCTAGAAAGAAACTAGCTTTGTGGCTGAATTTAGAGCATCTAGTAGACGAAGTTGGCAAATCCAAAGTCTCCTAAATTAAGATAGATGATTTGGTTTTCATCATGAAATACCTATGAAGTAAGTTATATATTAAATAACATAGTTTAGGTATCACAGAATATGGAATCATCTATCAGTTTCTACATTGATTGGTTGATTCTAGGGTATATTATAGAAAATAATATTTACAAAGTTTCCCCATTCCTTATGTAGAATGGCATGGTTCTTGTATTTAACCTTAGCACACATATGTTAATTATCTGTTCATTAGTTATAATAACTGTTATAATTATAATTCAAAGTATAATGCCAAAAATCAAAGCCTATACATGATCAGTTTAGATGCAATTTTTTTCTTTTTTTTAAGAAAAAAATTTTATTCGTTTTACATACCAATCAAAGATCCCCTTCCTCCCTGCTCCCACCCCTCCAGTCTCCCCCCTCAAAATATCCCCCCATTCTTTCCTACAAGAAGGTAAGTTTCCCATGGGGAGTCAACAGAGTCTGGTACATTTAGTAGAGGCAAGTACAAGCCCGTCCCCCTGCCTCAAGGTTGTGCAAGGTGTTCCATCATAGGTAGTGTGCTTCAAAAAGTCTGCTCATGCACCAGGGATGGATAAAATTATTTTTGATTCATGTTTGGCTAAGTCTACAGACTATGATTTGATGGCTATAGAGAACCAAATATGTAAATAGTTCAAAACAACAAGCTGTACATGAGAAATGTGAACAAATTTCATTGACTAAATATGAGTTGTTTAAAAATGAAAACACTATTAAAGATGATATGAAAACCATTACTTGATTTCTTAATTTATCTCTGTTATATCAAATCTGGAATATTATTATTTCTTCCACAAAATACCAATTGGTGAAATGAAGTAATATGAATAATATAAAATGACAAATGTGTGGCCAGATGATTTATTTATGTTTATATATAGTAAATATTCTTCTGATAAATTTATAAAATATATAATTCAATTTTACATATTTATAATTACAACAAAAACTATTATTATTAAGTATGATTAGAAATAGCATCATAATTTTTTAATATTATTTTTGTACTATAAAAATGATTAAAAAGTGCCGGGCGGTGGTGGCGCACGCCTTTAATCCCAGCACTCGGGAGGCAGAGGCAGGCGGATCTCTATGAGTTCGAGGCCAGCCTGGTCTACAGCGCGAGATCCAGGAAAGGCGCAAAGCTACACAGAGAAACCCTGTCTCGAAAAACCAAAAAAAAAAAAAAAAAAAAGATTAAAAAGCAAATCTTCATTTTAAAATGTTAGAGAATAAGGCATATTAAGAGTTATTACTCCATTGTGTATATGTACCACATATTATTTATCCATTCTTCAGTTGAAGTGCATCTAGGTTATTTCCAGGTTCTGGCTATTACAAATAATGCTGCTATGAACATAGCTGAGCATGTGCCCTTGTGGTATGATTGAGCATTCCTTGGGTATATGCCCAAAAGTGGTATAGCTGGGTCTTGGGGGAGATTGATCCCCAATTTTCTAAGAAAGCACCATATTGATTTCCAAAGTGACTGTAAAAACTTGCATTCCCACCAGCAGTGGAGGAGAGTTCCCCTAGCTCCACATCCTCTCCAGCTGTCTTCAGTGTTTTTGATTTTAGCCATTCTGATGGGTATAAGGTGGTATCTCAGAGTCATTTTGGCTTGCATTTCCCTGATGATTAAGGATGTTGAGCAATTCCTTAAATGTCTTTCAGCCATTGAGTTTTCTCTGTTGAGAATTCTCTGTTTAGCTCTATAGTCCATTTCTTAATTGGACTGTTGGGCATTTTGATGTCTAATTTTTTGAGTTCTTTATATATTCTGGATATCAGCACTCTATCAGATGTGGGGTGGATGAAGATCTTTTCCCATTCTGAAGGCTGTTGCTTTGTCTTGGCTGTGTCTTTTGCTCTACAAAAGCTGTGTCTTTTGCTCTACAAAAGCTTCTCAGTTTCAAGAGGTCCCATTGATTAATTGTTTCTCTCAGTGTCTGTGCTACTGGTATTATATTTAGGAAGTGACCTCTGGTGCCAATGCATTCAAGCCTACTTCCTACTTTCTCTTCTATCAGGTTCAGAGTAACTGGATTTATGTTGGGGTCTTTAATCCACTTGGACTTACGTTTTGTGCACGGTGACAGATATGGATTTAATTGCAGCCTTCTACATGTTGACATCCAGTTATGCCAGCACCATTTGTTGAAGATGCTTTCTTTTTCCATTGTACAGTTTTGGCTTCTTTATCAAAAATTATATTCATAGGTGTGAGGATTAATCTCAGGGTCTCCAATTCGATTCCATTGGTCCACATGGCACATTTTATGCCAGTACCAAGATGTTTTTATTATTGTAGCTCTACAGTAGAGCTTGAAGTCAGGGATCATGATGCCTCCAGAAGCTGTTTTATTGTACAGGATTCTTTTGGCTATCCTGGGTTTTTTGTTTTTCCATATGAAGTTGAGTATTGTTCTTTCCAGGTCTGTGAAGAATTGTGTTGGGATTTTGATGGGGATTGCATTGAATCTGTAGATTGCTTTTGGTAAGATTGCCATTTTTACTATGTTAATCCTGCCTATCCATGAGCATGGGAGATCTTTCCATTTTCTGACATCTTCTTCAATTTCTTTTTTCAGGGACATCATGAGGTTTGCAGTCAAATGGATGGATCTAGAAAAAATCATCCTGAGTGAGGTAATCCAGACTCAGAAAGACAAACATGGTATGCACTCACTCATAGGTGGATACTAGATGTAAAGCAAAGGATGACTAGACTGCTACTCACAATTCCAGGGAGGCTACCTAGTAAAGAGGACCCTAAGAAAGACACAGGGATCACCCAATGACAGAGAAATGGATGAGATCTACATGAGCAAACTGGACGTGAGGGTAATGAAGGGCAAGGTTTGGGGGAAAAAGAGCTTAGGGGAGCGGGAGATCCCAGCTTGATCGAGAACAGAGAGGGAGAACAAGGAAAGAGATACCATGATAAATGAAGTCCCCATGGGAATAGGAAGAAGCAAAGTGCTAGAGAAGTCCCCAGAAATCCACAAAGATACCTCCACAGTAGACTACTGGCAATGGTCGAGAGAAAGCTTGTACAGACCTACTCTGGTGATCATATGGCCAAATACTCTAACTGTTATGATAGAACTCTCATCCAATGACTGATGGAAGCAGAGGCAGAGAGCCACAGCCAAGTCCCCAGTAGAGCTCCAGGAGTCCAACTGGTGAGAGAGAGGAGGGATTATATGAGCAAGAGATATAGAGACCATGATTGGAAAAAGCACAGGGACAAATAGCCAAACTAGTGAAAACACATGAACTATGTACCAATAGCTGAGGAGCCCCCATGGAACTGGATCAGGCCCTCTGGATAAGTGAGACAGTTGATTAGCTTAAACTATTTAGAAGACCCCTAGGTAGTAGGACCAGGACCTGTCCTTAGTGCATGAGCTGGGTTTTTGGAACTTATGGCGTATGCCGGGATACTTTGCTCATCCTAGGTGAAGGGAGGAGGGGACTGGACCTGCCTCAACTGAATGTACCAGGCTGAGCTGAATCCCCAGGGAAGTCCTTGCCTTGGAGGAGGTGGGAATGGGGGGTGGATTGGAGGGAGGGCAGGGGGGGAAGGGAGGACAGTGGAATCCGTGGCTGATATGTAAAATTAATTTTTTAAAAAAAGAGTTATTACTTTTTTCTGGCATTGAAAATTAGTGGTAGCTGTAATTTTGTAAGGATCCAAAATTGGACAATGATTAAAGACTAGAAAACTCATCACTTCTGAGTAATGTGAAAAAATAAATGGGAAAAATGTGCCAACAGACAAAAACAATTCTATTACAATTAGCCTGCTAATCTGCTGTAATGAAATTAATAGGTTTACAATAGTGGAATGTGCAGCATGATGAGATTTATTTGTTTTTGTTGGTTTAAGGTTTAAATGATCACAAAGCAAAGCAATTATGCTTAATAATGTTGGTTCAAATGATAGCAAAACAACTCTGCTTAATAATGTTGTCATATAGCAGTATATGAGTAAAGGTTGTTATTTTAGAAGTTTGTTCCTGATTGGAGAATAAATTTTCAAAGCTTCCTTGTGTAACTCAAATATCTCAGTTTTAAATGTTGGTGTAGTTTATTATCAAAGTACTTGTCTAGAATATACAAGACACAAAATTTAATCCATTGCACTTCCCCCAACAACGTTGGCTTCTGAAACATCTGACAACAATCAAAGTTTTAAAGAGACCATGATTTTGAGAGGGAATTGGGGAAGACATAGGAGGAGCTTTAGAGGGAAAGTGTAAGGTGGAAATGATGTAAGTACAGTACTCAAGTATGAAAGTCTCAGTAAAATAAAATAACTGTCAAAGCAAAGAGGAAAATTGATATGAAATTAAGCCTAGTTAAATTGTCATTTTAGGTACTCAATTACTAAAGCTTGCTTATAAACATGAATTTGCTTCAGCTATATGTGTTTAGTATAGTATGTTTATATGCACATTATTTTGTCTGTCATCAGATAAATTTGTAGAAATCTATGACAGACAAATGTTAATGTGATCTGTTGTATCTCTCCAATATAGAGATACATGTAAATATTCACATATAAAGCAATAATAAAAATACTTTGATAGATTAAAATAACAAAACTAGATGAAATTTAGCTTAGTTTTGATTTGTTATTTTCTTAACCATTATATTTCAGTAAATCTTTGGATATTATCTTATTTACATTTAGTTTATTAAATACAAGGAACACTTCTATTTTCCCATAAAGTATCAAGATGATTCAGATGAAGTTTTATTAATACCAAAGTTGCAAGTCAACTAGAATTAAAAATTTCATTGGGTTTCTGTGAATTAAACTAAGTTTATTTGAAACTTTAATGTAATCAAAATTTGGGGGGAGAGAGTAAGGGTAATGATTTAGGCAGAAAGAAAAAGATGGCAGCTAAAGTTAAAAAACTATAAATAAGTAATCACACACCAAATCATCTGCCCAAAAGCTAAGTAAATCAGAAGAGTGACTATGGTGCTCAATTTAATACAGTTAAATTAAAAGATGCATTAGAGAAAGCAAGAAAGATCATTGCTTGTGTCATCCCCCAACATCCCCCAAGTATAAACAGCCCACCTTATAGAGTGTCACCTCTTACTCTTGGGAGGAAAAGAGAGTTTGGTCTAGTCTCTAAAGTTGGCATCCATTACTAGGTCCCTCATAGTGAATCTCAGTGTTGTCAAAGACCCCAAACCTTTATCAACAGCCTGAGATTGTACCTTAGCCTCTGTAATTAGGTTATCAGGTGACAAAGAAACTACTTCTAAAATCCTTTCTCCAATCTCAGCTAGAAGAGCATTGGATAGCACAGCATGAAAGATAACATATAGATATGGTTCAGAATCTAGTTTCTGGACCACTGTGGTGAGAACAAGACACCAAGGGTTCCATATAAGCAATAAATCATATTTCTATGCTATCTCTAACATAGACATCAAGCTCTTTCAGGTCGTACTCATTTCAGCCATATCAATTTCAGCTTGCTGTGGGCCTGGAGTGTGCATACTCCACCTAAGACCGTACAGTTGTCTTTCTGCTGTGAGACTCTGGTGTGATCCAGGTTTGCACTAGCTTTGGTGGCTAACTAATTGTCACCCCACTAATCATTCAATCTCTGTCAGTACATTCCTTGCCAAGCCACCATGTGTGTGCCACCATGCCTGGCTTCTATGTCTATCTAGTGGCTGTTTGTTCTCTGACCGCAGATAAGTTTATTGGTGTGCACAACATATCAACCACTTCAATGGTCTCATTTCCCCAATAAAATGATAAAGACTAACAGAATGGATGCAAAAATAGGATTTATCTTTTTGCTGCATTCAAGAAACATACCTCAAATCAAGGATACACATTAACTAATGGTAAAGGATTGGAAAAAGATGTTCCAAGTAAATGAACCTAAGAAGCAAGCAGGCATAGCTATTTTCATATCTAACAAAATAGACTCCAAACAAAAACTAATCAGAAGAGATAGGGATGGACACTGTATATCCAGCAAAAGAAAAATCCACCAAATGACACTGGGATTCTTAACATCTATGCGCCAAACACAGAGGTACCCAAATGAGTAAAAGAAATACTACTACAGCTTAAATCACACATTGACCCTCACACACTGAGAGTGGGAGATCGTCAATAAGCCACTCTCACCAATGGACACATCATCTAGACAAAAAATTAAACAAAAAATGCTAGGCCTAACAGATGTTATAAACCAAATGGACCTAATAGATAGCTAAAGAACATCTAACTCAAACACACACACACACACACACACACACACACACACACACACACAAAAAAAAACCCCATACTTTCTTCTCTGTATCTCATGGAACTTAATCAAAAAATGACCAAATACTCAGAGACAAAACAAGTCTCAACAAATAGAAGAAAACTGAAATTATTCCTGCCTCCTGCCAGATCACCATGGATTAAAGCTGGATATCAACAATAGAAGCAACAGAAAGCTTGCAAACCCCTGCAAACTGAAAAACTCTCTTTTGAATGAAAAATGGGCTGAGACAGGAATAAAGGAATAAATTAAAGACTGTCTAGAATTGAATGAAAATGAATAAACAGTGTAGCTGGAGTTTTTCTGGTCCTGCCTGGCCCACAGTTAGGACAAATCTCTCTCACTCACCAGTCCCACAGCCACTCAGACCCAACCAAGTAAATACACAGAGACTTATATTGCTTATAACCTGTATGGCCATGGCAGGCTTCTTGTTATCTAATTCGTCTATCTTAAATTAACCCATTCCTATTAGTCTATACTTTGCCATGTGGCTCGTGGCTTACTGGTACCTTACATCTCCCTTTTCATAGCAGCGGCTGGCAGTGTCTCTCTGCCTCAGCCTTCCACTTCCCAGAATTCTCCTTTCTGCTTGTCCCGCCTATACTTCCTGCCTGGCTACTGGCCAATCAGTGTTTTATTTATTAACCAATCAGAGCAGCACATTTAACATACAGAACATCCCACAGCAAAACAGCATAACAAAACTTATGGGACACAGTGAAAATGGTTCTAAGAAGTGAGTTCATAGCACTAAGTGCCTGCATGAAAAAAGTGGCAAGATCTCATAGTAGTTACTTATCGGCATGTCTGAAAGTTTTAAAACAAAAAGAAATCACACCAAAAAGGAGTGGATGTCAGGAAATAATGAAACTTTTGTGTTGAATTCGATAAATAGAAACAAAGAGAACAAAACAAAAAACAATGAAATAAAAAGTTGGTTCTTTGGAAAAATCAATAAGATTGACAAAATCGTACTCAAATTAACTAAAATGCAAAGAGAGAGAATATTCAAAATAAGATCAAAAATGAAAAGGAGATATAACAACAGAAATTGAGGAAATCCAGAGAACCGTAAGGACATACTTTAAAAACCTATACTCCACAAAGTTGGAAAAGCTAAGAGAAATGGATAATTTTCTCAGTAAGTACCACTTAACAAAGTTAAACCATGATCAGATAACCCCTAGGGAAATAGAAACTGTCCTTAAAAGATTTGCAAAACAAAACAAAACGCCGGGCGGTGGTGGCACACGCCTTTAATCCCAGCACTTGGGAGGCAGAGCCAGGCGGATCTCTGTGAGTTCGAGGCCAGCCTGGACTACCAAGTGAGTTCCAGGAAAGGCGCAAAGCTACACAGAAAAACCCTGTCTCAAAAAACAAAAAACAAAAAAAAACAGAACAAAACAAACAGAACAAAACCCAGGAACATATGGTTTTAGCACAGAATTCTACCAGATTTTCAAAGAAGAATTAATGACAATACTTCTCAAATATTTACTTCATAAAATAAAAGGTACTTTGCTCAATTCATTCTATGAGGCCACAGTAACCTTGACTCCCAAACCACATAAAGACCCAATAAAGAAAGAGAATTACATAACAATTTCCCTTATGAACTTAAATTCAAAAATATTCAATAAAATACTTGCAAATGGAACAAGAACATACCAAAAAGATTAACTATGATATATCAGAGATGCAGGGATGGTTTGGCATATGGAAAGTAATACGTGTAATTGACCATATAAACAAATTGAAAGAAAAGAATAGATAATTATTTCATTAGATGCAGAAAGGACCTCTGACAAGATCCAACACCCCTCATGATAAAGTCCTGGAGAGATTAGGGATACATGAGTGTAGATGAATTTCTAAATGGTCTTATTAAATAAGAAACACAGAGCCAAATACAGAGTGAAAAGCCCAAGAGATCAGAGCACTAGCAAATAGCCTTTAGCTTACCACTCACTGCTGTCCTTCCCCTGAGAGAGACCTTCTCCTGTGTGACCTATCTTTTTATTGCCTTTCTGTTCTACCTTCTCATTGGCTCTAAACCCAACCACATGATTCCTTTGTCACTGCCTGTCTATACAGACCTCTATGGTTGGTACTGGGATTAAAGATTCGGGTCACCAATTGGCTGTGTCCTTGACCACACAGAGACTCTACCTGCCACATGATCAGGATTAAGGGCATGTGCCACCACTGCCAGACTTCTGCTAAATGGCTTGCTTTAGCTCTGATCCCCAGGCAACTTTATTTATTAACATACAAATAAAAACACATTTCAGCACAAATAAAATATCACCATACAAGAGACACACCTAAACATGATAAAGGCAGTTTATATCAAAGTCATGGAGAAGAGCAACTTAAATATGGAGACAAATCCAAAGAAATCCACTGAAATCAGGAACAAGACAAATTTTCCTACTCTCTCCATACCTATTCAATATAGTACTTGTAGTCTTAGCTAGATCAATAAAACAACAGAAGGGGATACAAATTGGGAAGGAATAAATAGAATGTCATTGTTTACAGATAATATGATAATGTACATAAGTGGAAGGTACATAGATGACAAGTACATAAGTGGAAAGAACTTCAAGTCTTTCAGAAAATAGAAAGATCTCCCATGTGCTTGGATAGGTAGGATTAACATAGTAAAAATGGCATTCCTACCAAAAGCTATTTACAGATGTCATGCAATTCCCATCAAAATTCCAACACAATTCTTCACAGACTTTGAAAAGACAATTATCAGCATCATATAGAAAAACAAACAAACAAATAAAAAATCCAGGATAGCTAAAACGATCCTGAAGAATAAAAGTATTGATGCTGGTCTCACTATTCCACACTTTAAGCTGTAGTATATGGCTATAGTAATAAAAACCACAAGATATAGGAATAAAAATAGACATGTTGATCAACGGAATCAAATTGAGGACTCAAACATAAATCCACACACCTATGGATACCTGAAATTTGATAAGGAAGGAAGCCAAAAATATATACTGGGAAAAAAGTATAGCATCTTTTGTGCTATACTCAAACTGAATGCTGCATGGAGAAGAATGCAAAGAGATCCATACTTATCCCCCTGTACAAAACTCAAGTCCAAATAGATCAAAGAATTCAGCATAAAACCAAATACAGTGTACCAGATAAAAGAAGTAGGGAAAAGCCTTGAACTCATTGGCACAGAAGAAGATTTTCCAAACATAACACCAATAACATAGTCATTAAGTTAAACAATATATTGGACCTCATAAAACTGAAAAGATTCTGTAAGGCAAAGGACACCACCATTTTGACAAAATGACTACCTATAGAATGGGATTTTTTTTTATCAAATCCACATCTAATAGAGGACTTATATCCAAAATATATAATGAACTAAAAGGTCTAGATATTCAAAACCAAATAATAATTAAAAATTGGGTTCAGACCTAAATAGAGAATCTAAATAGAAGAAACCCAAATGACTGAGAAACATTTAAAGAATTGTTATACATACATATCCATGAGGAAAATGCAAATCAAAGTCCTTTGAGATTCTATCTTACACCAGTCTGAACTGCTAAGATCAATAACAAGTGACAACTCATGTTGACAAGGATTTAGAATAAGGGGAACACTCATCCATTTCTGGTGGGAGTGCAAACTTGTACAGCCATTATGGAAATCAGTGTAGTTGTTTTTCAGAAAATTCAGAATTGATCTACCTCAAGATCCCACTATATCTCTCATGGTCATATACCCAAAGGATGCTTCATCATACCACAACATGTTCATTTCTGCTCAATTTTTAATAGAAAAAATTGAAAACAACCTAGATATCCCTCAGCAGAAGAACGGATTAAGGAAATGTGGTACAGTGACACAATGGAATATTAATCAACTGCTAAATATGACATCATGAAAATTGCAGGAAAACAGATGGAACTTGAAAAAAATCATCCAGAGTGAGGAAACAGAGACTCAGAAATATAAATAAGGTATGTATTTGCTTATATGTGGACATTGACTGTTAAATAAAAGATAACCAAGCTGTAATCTGAAGACCCAGATAAGTTAGGTATAGAGAAAGGGACTAGGAGAGACACATAGATATCTCTGTGATGGGGAAATAGATTTTATGAGTGCAGTGGGGGAGAGGGGGGCAAAAATTAGAGGATCAGGTGGGGAGATGGAGGAGAGATAGTGCTGAGGGAGGGAATTTGGGGATAAAGAACTGGAATTGAGAAACTAGCTTAAAGAAATCTCCAATCAATGAGGGAGACAGTTCCAACTGGCTAATTTTTGCTACCTAATGAAGCTTCCAGGATAGGGACTGGGTTAAGTTCAACTGAGTTGTTAACCACAGGGTTCTCATGGCAATCCTCAAATAATCCAGGCTGTTACCAAGAGAGTAGGTTATTCTCCACAAACTGACAGCAAGGCTCCATTGCTGAAGACAACACCCATACAATTTATTGAACATGGAGAGGTTGAGCTGCTACCTACATGCACTCTTCACCACTATGATCTAGTGTCTTTGGTATTCTGTAAGCTACCAAAAGAGAAACATAAACACCAACCCAACCAAAAAACCTTTGATTGCTGTGGGATGTTCTGTATGGCAAATGTGTTGCTAATTAGTCAATACATAAAACACTGATTGGCCATTGGCTAGGCAGGAAATGTAGGCGGGACAAGGAGGAGAATAAAGCTGGGAAGTGGAAGACTGAGTCAGAGAGACACTGCCAGCCGCCACGATGACAAACAGCATATGAAGATGCCGGTAAGCCACGAGCCATGTGGCAAGGTATAGATTAATGGAAATGGATTAATTTAAGCTGTCAGAACAGTTAGCAAGAAGCCTGCCACGGCCATACAGTTTGTAACCAATATAAGTCTCTGTGTTTACTTGGTTGAGTCTGAGTGGCTGTGGGACTGGCAGGTGATAGAGATTTGTCCTGACTGTGGGCCAGGCAGGAAAACTCTAGCTACATTTGATTTATAGTTTGTCTGCAAAATATTCTAGGGTGATGGTGGCACAAGGTTTGTGGGAGAAACCAACCAATGTTTGATTTGACTTACATCCAACTCCATGAAATGGAACCTACACCTGATACTGCTTTGGTGAATCAGAGACTTGATAGCCCAAGGACCTAGGTGAAAAGCAAATACTAGTGGCTTCAAAAAATAGTAACAATAAAATAACTCCCAATGATGTCCGCTAAACTCATAAATCAATGCTTTATTTAGCTATTATTAGAGATCGTAGCAGATGGGAACAAATAAGAGACCCACAGGCAGACATCAGAGAGAGACAGAGAGAGACCTTGGAACACACAGCTCTAAATGGGATGTCTCCATCAAATCCCACTCTTCAGAGCTCAGGGAAACCCATGGAAGAAGAAGCAGCAGAAAGAATGCAAGAGCTACAGCAAATGGAGTACACCAAGAGAACAAGGTCCTCTAAATCAACAGGGCAAAGGTCATATGAACTCACAGAGACTTAAGCAGCAAGCACAGGGCTGACAGGTCTGCACCAGGTCCTCTCTTTCTCTCTCTCTATATATATTACAGCTTTCAGTTTAGTATTTTTATGGGACTCTTGATTAAATGAATGAGTGGGTCTCTGATTCTTATGCCTTCTCTTGGGGGCTATTTTCCTTCTTCTGGTTTGTCTTGTTCAACTATGATATGATAGTTTTTATTTTAGCAAATCATATTTTATTTTGTTATGTTTTACCTCTTAGAAGCCCGTTCTTTTTAATAAGATACAGAAAGGGAGTAGATCCTGGTAGGAGAGTGGGTGGGGAGGAACTGGGAACAGTAGTGGGAGGGGGGAAACTGTCATCAGAATATATTGTATGAGAAAAGAATCTATTTCGAATAAAAGGGGGAAAATAGAATGAAAAAAGAAAAGTAATTTTCATGCTATCAAATGAGGAAGGTTAACACCAACTATATTAGTCAGTGTTCTCTGGAACACTGTATATATGTGTGTGGGGGTGTGTGGGGGTGTATGATTTATTAAAATAGCTTAAAGTCTGTGGTCCAAAGTCTGTGGTTCAACAAATGCTGTTTAACAACAGAAAGTCCAAGAATCTAGAGTTGTTCAGTCCACAGAGTTGGATGTCTCAGCTGGTCTTCAGTATAAGCCAGATTCCCAAAGAAGTAGGATGTAGTGCCAGTGAAGAGACTTGCCAGTGAGGGTGAGGGCAAGCCTTCAAAGAGCAAGAGCTTTTTTCTTCCATGTTCTCCATGTAGAATGCCATAAGAAGGTATGGTATAGATTAAAGGTGGATGGTTCCACTTCAAATGTTTTAATTAAGAAAAATTCACTTACAAATGTAATCAGCTTTTTGGGTTTTAGTTAATTTCAAATGTAGTCAAGTTAACAACAAGAATAGCATCACATGTCCACCCCTTGTAAACTTGACAATTATATCTCTTTATATAATTCTTAATTTCAAAATGAAAACAATAATCAGGTCATAATCACAGCTAACAGTATATAATTACCCCACATACTACTGAAAATGCATTATAAATTTTATAATAGGTAACAATGTCCCTTGAGGGACTTTCTTTTAGTATATCAAACTTAAATATGATAATCATTGATATTACGTTCAATTGATATTATATTATATGATAAAGAAAATCAAAGAAAAACTATAAACATCTGAACAAACACATCCTTAACAAAATATGACAGAAACACTCATGCCAATTATAATCCTTGTTATGGCCTTAGGTCAGCGGTTCTCAACCTGTGGGCCATGACCCCTTTGGGTATCAAAAAATCCTTTCATACAGGTCACATATCAGATATCTTGCATATCAGATATTTATGATTCATAACAGTAGCAAAATTACAGTTATAAAGTAACAACAAAATAATTTTATGGTTGAGGGTCACCACAACATGAGGAATTCTATTAAAGTGTTGCAGCATTAGGAAGGCTGAGAACCAGTGACCTAGGTGGTATTTATACCTACCTTCTTCTATTACTTATTCTGTATTCCCACTACCCTCAGCAAGAACCTCAGCAGGTCTTGGCTCTTTGCTGGAGAAGTGACCCATATCTTCATTCCTGATACTCTCTGTCATTCTACTTGAGTTTGGTTGTTGTAGTTTCCCTTTAGATTTAATCACAGGACATGGTAGCACCAAGAGATGCTCCAAAGGATCTCATGCACTCCAGATATAATCTTCCTTACCTCCATTGCAGAAAAATCATCCTGAGTGAGGTAACCCAGACTCAGAAAGACAAACATGGTATGTACTCACTCATAGGAGGATACTAGATGTGGAACAAAGATGACTGGACTGCTACTCACATCACCTGGGAGGCTACCTGGAAAACAGGACCCAAAGAAAGACACGGGGATCGCCCAATGACGGAGAAATGGAAGAGATCTACATGAACAGCCTGGACATGAGTGGGGGTAATGAAGGGCGAGGGTCGAGGGAAAGAGAGCTTGGGGGAGCGGGAGATCCCAGCTGGATCAACAACAGAGAGGGAGAACAAGGAATAGGAGACCATGGTAAATGAAGACCACATGAGAATAGGAAGAAGCATTTTAGAGAATAAATAGTGAGTGGAACCATTCTTTTTCAACGCTTGATTGCTAGACCATTGGATCCTAGCTATGGGAAAAATTGAGCCATATATTGGAAGCTGATTCAAAGCTATGCTGCCTTCTGAAGAACCCTGCCCCTGCCCTCTAGGCTACTGACACCTAATTGGCACTGTAACTGTCTTCCAATTACCATTCCATAGTTTTATCAGGCTAGCTGCTTCAAGATACTGGGAAACATGGTAGTGTAACAGGCCCCCAGATCCAATTAGGACCCCAGACCTCAGCACAACTGACATCATGATAGAAACACCATTCTGGACTTGGAATCCAGCAAGTTGGCAGCAATGCCTGCTAGAACACAACAAAGGCAATGTAAATGGTTCTAGGATGTGGCTAGGAAAGTCTCTAAATGTACTAATCTTACTTTTTGGCCTCTGTAACTATGCTTCTTGCTACTGTTCTTGCTTACCTGATGTGTCCAAGATATGTTTTTGTGCTTAAAAGTCAAGAGCAATGAAACTCAAAACTGCATCATTTGGAGAAGTTCCCCATGCAGCTGCCAGCTGGCCAATAAAGATTTTCTATTCAGTTTTAAACATACTTGTGTATGTTCTCTGGTGCTTACTGTGCAACAGTAAGACTGGTAGATTCCATGAACATTGGCCAACTCTCACACTTCTTTGGCTGTGAAGGGGGTTATTAGTCAGAAGCAATAATATGTGGAATATCATGATAGTGTATAAGACATTCTGTAAGTACACAGATGGTCGTTTTAGCAAGAAGCATTACATGGAGCAAAAGCAAATCTGCAACCAGAATAAGGATCTACTTCAGTTAGGGCAAGGTGTTGTCCTTTCCATAGATGAAGTGGTCTAATGTTGTCAACCTGCCACTAGGTCACTGGCTGGTCACCCTAGAGAATGGTGGCATGTCTTGGGTTCAGTATTCATTCTTTGCTGTTGGAAGATCTGGTACTCAGTTTCAGCTATAGCCAGGTAAACATTAGTGACTAGTAGTTCATGTTCTCCAGCATGTATATCCTCTATCTCTGCCAACATGGATATTTTGTTCATGGGCCAATGGGCAATAACAGGGATGGCTAGGGAAAGCAGTTAACTGTACACAGAATGGGTTATCCTATTGACTTGATTACTGAACTCTTCTGGTCACCTTTTGATGAACATTTGCTTGAGGTGAAAGTATCGTCACATCCTTTGCCAATTCAAAGCGATCTACCCACATACTTCTTGCCCAGATGTCTTTTTAATTTTACAATCATGCTCTTTTCAAGTCCCTGACTACCCAGTCAATCCATGAATCAGTTAACCATTGCACATCTGAACTTTTCTCCTTCCAAATAAAATGTCCAAAGTTCTGATAACTGTAAAATTTCTTTTTACAAGTATCTTTCAGAGTTGTCCCAGAAAAGTGTGGTAATGTTGTAGCCCTCCACTTCTGGGAGTGTCTGCATAACTTGTAGAAAAATTAGTAAACCTGGTCCTAGTTTCCTCTTCTTCATTCAAACATAGGGGTATACCTTGTGAAACTATAGTTGCATTATTTGAAGCATTTAGCACTGTACTGGATGTAAAAAGCAGAGGCATTTAGGCAGCTTCTACATATACCTTGTTTATTACTTCAGGACCTGCTCAGGCCTATCATGTATATACCACTTTGATTTGATAATGGATTTTACATCTTATAGAATCAGTGAAGGGCAGGTCTTCTGCATCTTCCAATTGTGGAGGATTAGGTTTTACCATGTACCTCTCTAGCACTGCAATTTCTCTGAGCCTTAAAAAATCCCCTTATCAACACAAGCCAGGAGATATCAGGCATATCCAAGCAACTCTTTCTCAAAAGAACATCTTTTTACAAAAGATCCAGCCAACAATTCAAACTTTTGACATCTTTTTTAACTGTATAAGCTTCCATATGAAACCTAGAATATCCCCTCAGAGGACCCATATCAATAATCTCAGTCCGAACTGATTTTATGTTCCTTCTTTCTACCATTATCCCACACTCTTAAAATCTACTCCTAAACATATTCCCCAGACTCCGGCTTGAATGAATTAGTAAACTCATTAGGCTCTTTAGTGGTATAGTGAACATCCTCATGGACTATACTTCCTATCTCAACTTTAGGATCCTGCTTTGCACTTGAGTCTGCTTATAGGTCTAGAGGTAACTATTAGTGGAATCCAAGAGACATCAGCATTGTCTTGCCTGGCATCTCCTTCAGGGAAAGTCATGGATGGTTTAGCAGACAATGAGGCATTGATTTCATTAGTCAAAAGTGGAAAAGGCAATATTTCAGGGGTAAACGTTCTGCTTTCCAGAATATTTAAATAACATGCTATGAACTATTTTACAAATGTATCAAGACAAATTCATTTTATCATCTTGATTCACCAGTTATAAGAGGTAGAGAACTTGATGATTTTATATATATAATTAAAAAACCTTTTGAAAATTTGTAGAAAAGGAAAATAATGGTGGTTGGTTGCTCCAAGCATCTCTGTATAAATTGAAGAAGGATAAGAGTGAACTCCATGACAAAATTAATCAACTTCTAGAATCTCAGGACATAGTTACAAAGGACAACAATGAGCTCAGTGATTAAACTGACCAGCTCCATATGCACATAACCAGTGTAAAGGGTTTTAAGTGTACCCTGGAAGAGAATAGTCTCTCCAGCAGCAACAGAGCTCAAACTGTGGAAAACTAAACTGAAGTCCTCATTATAAAAATGTGGAGCTAGGGGAACTCTCCTCCACTGCTGGTGGGAATGCAAGCTTGTACAACCACTCTGAAAATCATTATGTCGCTTTCTTAGAAAATTGGGAATCAATCTCCCCCAAGATCCAGCTATACCACTCTTGGACACATACCCAAGGAATGCTCAATTGTGCCACAAGAACACTTGTTCAGCTATGTTCATATCAGCATTGTTTGTAATAGCCAGAACCTGGAAACAACCTAGATGCCCTTCAACTGAAGAATGGATAAACAAAATGTGGTACATATACTAAATGGAATACTACTCAGCAGAGAAAAACAATGACATCATGAGGTGTGGAGGCAAATGGATGGATTTACAAAAAAATCATCCTGAGTGAGGTAACCCAGACTCAGACAAAAATGTTATGTACTCACTCATAGGAGGATACTAGATGTGGAACAAGGATGAGTGGACTGCTACTCACATCACCAGGGAGGCCACCTGGAAAACAGGACCCCAAGAAAGACACGGGGATCGCCCAATGATGGAGAAATGGAAGAGATCTACATGAGCAGCCTGGATATGAGTGGGGGTAGTGAAGGGCAAGGGTCGAGGGAAAGAGAGTTTGGGGGAGCGGGAGATCTCAGCTGGATCAACAACAGAGAGGGAGAACAAGGAATAGGAGACCATGGTAAATGAAGACCACATGAGAATAGGAAAAAGCAAAGTGCTAGAGAGGCCCACAGAAATCCACAAAGATACCCCCACAACAGACTGCTGGCAATGGTCGAGAGACAGCCCGAACTGACCTACTCTGGTGATAGGATGGCCAAACACCCTAATTGTCGTGCTAGAAACCCCATCCAAAGACTGAGGGATCTGGATGCAGAGATCCATGGCTAGGCCTGGGATGGAGCTCTGGGAGTCCAATTAGCGAGAAAGAGGAGGGTTTATATGATCAAGAATTGTTGAGACCAAGGTTGGATAAAGCACAGGGACAAATAGCCAAATGAATGGAAACACATGAACTATGAACCAATGGCTGAGGGGTCCCCAGCTGGATCAGGCCCTCTGAATGGGTGAGACAGTTGATTGGCTTGATCTGTTTGGGAGGCATCCAGGCAGTGGGACCGGGTCCTGTGCTCATTGCATGAGTTGGCTGTTTGAAACCTGGGGCCTATGCAGGGTCCCTTGGCTCGGCCTGGGAGGAGGGGACTGGACCTGCCTGGACTGAGTCTACCAGGTTGATCTCAGTCCGCGGGGGAGGCTTTGCCCTGGAGGAGATGGGAATGGGGGGTGGGCTGGGAGGAAGGGAAGGGGGGCGGGAGGGGGGAGAACAAGGAAATTCGTGACTGATATGTAGAACTGAATTGTATTGCAAAATAAAAAAAAGTAAAAATAGAAATAATGAGAATAATTTTTTAAAAATGAATCCTGACATCACATTATGAGACAAGGACCCTCCAAAGATGCCCTTGAATTTCTTTTCTGTGGGCCATCTACTACTGGACATACAGCCTACCCTTAAGAGTAGTTTGTTTCCCCAGTGAGACTTCTTTAGAAGAAACTAAATTTTCTTTGCAAGTGGGTATTTATTGGAGAAAGCTTCTGGCTTAGGGATAGGGTCTTGTGTCCACTCCTTTCAATTCTAGGACTATCTGGTGCAAACCAGTGCAGTCCCTGTGTATATTGCCACAGTCTCTGTGAGTTCATATGCATGGTGACCATGTTCATTTAGATGACCGTGTTTTCATGGTGTCCTCCATCCTCTCTGGCACTTACATTCTTTTTGCCTCCTCTTCCACAGGGTTCCCTGAGCCCTGAGGAGAAAGACTTGATGGAGACATCCCTGATGAGAGAAGATAGGCCACACACCAATGGAAAAATCAAATACTACTGATTGATCTGCTAAAGGAATATAGCAATAAAATGACTCTTAACAATATTTTGCTTTACTCATACATCAGTGTTTGACTCAGCCATCATCAGAAAAACATGTCCCTGCAGTATATGTGAATAAATACAGAGACCTACAACTGGAAAATGTTCAGAGCGTGAGACATCCTGGACCACTTTTTTCTAAATGGGTTATCTGTATTAATCTTCTCGCTTTTGGCCTCAGAGAACCCCTGCTGAAGAGGAAGTAAAAAGATCGTAAGAGCCAGAATGGATGGGGACACAAAGAGACAAAGCCTTCTAAAAACAGTGTGACCCATACACATATGAATTCACAAAGTTGCCGGGCGGTGGTGGCTCACGCCTTTAATCCCAGCACTCAGGAGGCAGAGGCAGGCGGATATCTGCGAGTTCGAGGCCAGCCTGGGATACAGAGTGAGTTCTAGGAAAGGTGCAAAGCTACACAGAGGAAACCCTGTCTCAAAAAACCAAAAAAAAAAAAAAAAGAATTCACAAAGACTGTGGCAGTATGCACAGATGGTAGTAGGGGACTGTGTTCATGCTCTCTTCTATAAATAAAAAAGTGAAGAGAACAAACATATGACATAATAAAGAAATGTGCTTATAATTAAATAGCCAATGTTACTTGCTCTATTTTCTACAAAACAGTTTGTTCCTAAAATATTATATATTTACTATAGTATAGTGAAAATTTAAAGTATTTACACTAGATAAATAAGTCCCTTTTTATGACCAGTACTATTCTCATCAAGAAGCTATGATTTATTCATAGTTAAATTTAAGTTATTATAGTATGATAGTATTTTCCTACCTAGTGTTTTGTCATGTTGTATTACAATTGCTGAATGGTTCATTTTGCTTAATAGTTTCAAGAAAATTCTGTTATTTTTAATTTAAAACTTGATGCAAGCAAATTAAACAAGGGCTCACATGTGAAAGGATGAAAAGTATGTAGGAGAGAAGAAAGCCTCAAGACTCCTAAGAATGCTGAGAGCTGAGGCAGTGTCAAGAAACTAAAAATTACTCAGTCTCCAAAACAGTTGTTATCCTGAGTTAGTCATATTCACTCCTGTTTTCTCTGATATTTGGAAGATATCCTAGAATTCATATATATATATATATATATATATATATATATATATATATATGTTTATAAATAAGATAATTTGATGAATTGAGAATTATGGCAAATGAATTAAAACCCGTCACTCAGCTCTTAAAGTTTCTACCACCTCCTGCTGGTGTCATTTGCTAAGGGACAAGCTTTTAACACATGGGCTTTAGGACTACATAAGAGATCTAATATGGATATAAGTACACACCACAGACACAGACACACACACACACACACACACACACACACACACACACACACATACACGCACACCAAAGGAAAGTTTGAGTAACTGTAATAGCATTAATATGTCTTTTATTAAGATTTATTTATTAAGAAGATAAAAATGTCTTTATCTTCCTATACCAAATTCACAACTCTTAGTAAAGATCCAGTCTTTCCTGATAAAATATTTTTTATAAGGGATGTCTTATTCTCTGCCAAAGTTATTATGAGATATGTCTTAGTACTTTCTTGGCCCCAGTACTCAGATGTACAATATTCAATAAACTGAAAAAGAATGTGTCTATTTCATTAAATACATTCTGTCCATTTGCTGAGCTAAGTAATTTTTCTGGCTATCTAAATAAATACTGACTATTAATGAGAATTACAATTTCTTTGCTTTCAAGTTATAAAATTTAATCGGGAAAAGATTTGAAGGTCTTACATAAGTTTAAAATAATTTGTAATAAACTGAATTTTTTTCTTTCTTTTTAAAAAAAAGATTTAATTTATTATGTATACAGTGTTCTGTCTGCACATATACCCGCAGGCCAGAAGAGGGCACCAGATGTCATTACAGATGGTTGTGAGCCACCATGTGGTTGCTGGGAATTGAACTCAGGACCTTTGGAAGAGCAAGCAGTACTCTTAACCTCTGAGCCATCTCTCCAGCCCATAAACTGAATTTTTAAACAGAAAAAAATAAACATTACATTATAAAATTGTTATGAATTCTAGTTTATATTAGATTTTATTTAATTGATTTACTCATCAATTAATTTGGATGAACCCTTACTGTGTTTTCCCCCTTAGAAGTCCAGGATCCAAATCAACTTCCAGTTTTGAAGTAAAGAACATTATTACATGGGCCTTAGTAGGAATAAGACACAGCTTTTCATGACAGAGTTAACTTGTCCACTTAATAACTTTCATTTAGGGTACACACATATTATCTATGCTCATACAATTGGCTATTCTTTCCCTAACATAATCAGTTGTCCCAAGGAATAATGCAAAGCCAGGGTTAATTAAGAAATTATTCATGATTATCTCAATTGCATTGAATTCAGTGTGAATAACATTAAGTGACTTTAGTGTTACACTCAGTAGAAAGTTTCTAACAAAATGTTTTATAGCTATTTTGTTCAAATAGAAACATTCTCATGAGAACTATGAAATAAAACTTACAAGCATCAAGAAATATACAAAATTTAAAAGACTTAGGTAGCCAGGTGGAGGTGGTGCACACCTTTAATCCCAGCGCTCGGGAGACAGAGCCAGATGGATCTCTGTGAGTTCTAGGCCAGCCTGGTCTACAGAGTGAGCTCCAGGACAGACACCAAAATTACACAGAGAAACCCTGTCTCAAAAAAAAAAAAAAAAAAAAAAAACAAAAAAAAAAGAAAAAGAAAAAAGAAAGAAAGAAGAAAAAAAGACAGTAACTCCTGAAATTTAGAAGATTCATAAGACCTCTAGAAGGTTATGTAAGTAGTAATATATGCTTGGAAGATTAGACTTTCAAGTTGAGACTAGCTAACATGCAAGATATACAGGAAGTTTCAGGGATGTAACTTTTTTGACTTGTGTGTTACTCATGCTAGGTTGGAGATTATACTGTCACTGCTGCTGTTGATTTACTCATTCTCTTTCTGGTAATCCCACTAAATTTACATGTTTATTACATTGTATTAAGTCATTACTTAGGTTTGCCATTGGCTCCTCATCAGAGGGGAAAGTATTTTTTCCATGTCTCCCCAGGAAAATTCACATGACACATGATTTATATTGCTATTTCTCCCTCTCTCCTCTCTATCTCTGTCTCTATCCCTCACTCTCTCCATCTTTCTTTCTCTTTCACTACAAATTCTAGAGAGAATGGAGAGAAAATGAGATGCTTACCTGTTGTTGATATTAAGGTACATGATTATAGTCACCATAAACATCATTGTGGATATTTTTCAAGAAACTAGACATAAGACTACTATATGAATTATTTGTACTATTTTAACTCACTGAGAATCCAACTCTGGAAGTAGGGTGTGGTGGTATTTTACTTATACTGAAATGTGATTTTAATTGTATGTTAATAAATAAAGTTGTCTGGGGGTCAGAGCTATTAGAGTCATAGCAAGTGCATGGCGGCGGTGGCGCACGCCTTTAAGGACCTGGAGGGCGGTACATTCAGGCAGTGACGAGGCAGTCACATGTTTGGGTTTACAACCAATGAGAAGGCAGAACAGGAAGACTTTAAAGACAGACACACAGGAAGTAGGTTCCTTTCCGAGAGCTCTCTTGGCTGGAGAGGATCCCTGAATCAGGAAGGGTGAGGCTCTTAGCTCTGACCTCTTGGCTGTCTTCTCTGAATTGGCTCTGTGTTTCTTATTTTATAAGACCGTTGGTTACATCTACATTTGGCGCCCAACGTGACAAGAATCCATTAAAAACCGCTTAACTTGGCTTGGCGGCAGGTCCGGTCTCCCGCCAGGGCGGCCGGCAGGTCCGGGAGGGTCTCCCGCCAGGGCGGCCGGCTCCCTAGCCAGGGCCCAGGTCGGCTTGGCCTCAGGCCAGACTAACTTTGAGCTACTTGCTTAAAGCCGGTGCTACAGACAATTCAGGCCTGCCCTGCCGAACAGGGCCCCTGCCTGTAAAGCCAACGCACGTGGTTGGAGCTTAAGGTAGCCAGAGCCAAGGCTTGACTAGGCTCAAGCAGGAACACGTGGCTGGATTCAAGCTCTTAGGCAGAACTTGTGGCTACGGTACTTGCGTGTTCTCTCTCTCTCTCTCTCTCTCTCTCTCTCTCTCTCTCTCTCTCTCTCTGGATTCACACCTCGGACACTAGGAGGCTGTTTTGAAATTCCCTTGGATTGGTACTGTTCTACGAGGACTTGGTAAGTCACTTAACATATTGAATATTTTAAAGGAAACTATTTTAAAGAGAAATTTTTTCCACATTTAAAAAAAATGGGTTTTCTGGAGTTTAACATTTGCTTTACATACGGGGAATGCATGCCATAAGATACTATTGCCTCCTTAAACCTTCGTAAATCTAACATTTCAATTGGAGCCCAAATATTTTGTGTAGTCATTTGATCAGGCAAATGCTGTATGGTTACTGGACAAACTAAGGGTGACTGTGTGAACACAGGCTTTCTTTCTGTAACCCTATGATCCAATCTTGAAGCAACTTCACTGTTAGTTTCTTCTGTCTGAGTTTTTACAGGTTTATCAAGTTTTTCTAAAGCTGTCATCCTGGCACTTAAATTGACTATCTTTTTAAATTGTAAAATGAGAATAAGCATAGTAATAAAAAGCATAATTCGGTCAACAGTAGGGTTATTCACTCTTTTAAAAACTCCTGTGTTGTGCCAGGCAGACATCAGGGCTCTGTAGCCAGAAGACGTAAAATAACAAGCCTCTAAGGGTGTTTACAAACATTGTGTCTTTGAGAACTGCTAGAAGGCAAACTATTTCCAACAGATATTACTATTGTTATCTCATACATAAATATGATTACAGATGGAAACAGAAACCAGAAATTCAATCATGGAAAGTTCATCATTGGAGACAAAGCTTAACTGGCAACTCAAAATGACTGCCTCAACTTTGCCAATTGGTTTCTGCTGGATGCTGTAAACACTTGATTTAATGACACTGTCAATCTGCTACTATTTGCTTTTACATGGAAAGTCTCACCCCAGGGGACATTCTGCACTACCCTGGACTTCTCTCAATCAGGAACTGCAGCTGACTTCATCAACAGGGCTTCTTGAACCAATTTCTGATGGATGTTTGTAAGCCTCTGATTTTATGATATTTTACTAACCATCTGTTGCTGTTCTTTACCTGGCACTGTTATTTATTCTGTTTGCTATTTACTTTATAAACTCATTCAAATCCCAAAGCCAGGTATCATAGATCATTCTCTGGACCATATAGAGCAACATTGTTCAGTATATGACTGACAGAATTTAAGTCAGTACTCAATGGAGAGATCCTGCACCTCTATGATTTTTGTAGCACTATTTACAATAACCAAGTCATGGTGAATATAGAGGGACAAATGGATGGATAAAGAAAATTTAATATTTCCACGTGATGTACTATTTAGT
The DNA here is from genome assembly GCF_007827085.1 of Peromyscus californicus insignis. Classification (NCBI taxonomy): domain Eukaryota; kingdom Metazoa; phylum Chordata; class Mammalia; order Rodentia; family Cricetidae; genus Peromyscus; species Peromyscus californicus. The sequence goes on along the minus strand of NW_026294391.1, from coordinate 68,925,191 downwards.
TAGTAAGTTGAATAAATTTATTTCACTTGTTGGAAAATGAATGGAAATAGAAGTCATCATTTTAAGTAAAACAAGTCAACTGAAAAGATGAAAATATCCCTTGTTTTTGCTCTTAAGTTGAAACTAAAGAGAAATTATAACATAAAAGTAAATGGTGGTCATAAGGAAATAAGTGATTAGTTAGAAGGGGAGAAGGTGACAGTTACAAGTAATAGAGAGGAAATTTAATCAAGGATATATATGAAAATATCGTCTTGAAATACATAATTTAAGTTTGAAAGGATGGCTCAGCAGTTTGGAGCTTTGGTTCAGAGTTTGGTCCCCAGAACCCATTTCAGGTGCTCACAATCAGGTGTAAATTCAGCCCCTAGAGATCCAACTCCGAGTCTCCATAGGCACCTTCACACACACACACAACAAAAAAAGAGGAGAGATACAGACAGATACACATAAATAAAAAGAAATCTAAAAAAGAATGAACCACATTATGTTGTAAAACTAATGTATGCTAATATAAAATATATAACACTTTGATAGATTATCAAAATGCAATAAAATGACCATCTCACCAAAACCAGGTTGCAGATTCAATCCAGTATCAATGTCTCCACAACAGTCTTCATGGAAAGAGAATAAATCACCCTAAAATTTACACGAAACCACAAAAACTCAGATAGCCATAACAATACTGAGCAAAAAGAACAAATCTTGAGGGATTACTATTTTAGGTATCAAGATATATATTGTAGAGTGATAGTTTAAAAAACAGCATGAATCTGATATAAAAACAGACTCAGATCAATGGAACAAAATAACCAAAATATGAATAAAAATAATTACAGTCATCTTATGCTGTGGGATGTTCTGTATGGCAAATGTGTTGCTCTGATTGGTCAATAAATAAATCACTGATTGATTAGTGACCAGGCAGGAAGTATAGGCGGGACAAGGAGGAGAATAAAGCTGGGAAGTGGAAGGCTGAGTCAGAGAGACACTGCCAGCCGCCACCATGACAAGCCGCATGTGAAGATGCCGGTAAGCCATGAGCCATGTGGCAAGGTATAGATTTATGGAAATGGATTAATTTAAGATATAAGAACAGTTAGCAAGAAGCCTGCCACGGCCATACAGTTTGTAACCAATATAAGTCTCTGTGTTTACTTGGTTGGGTCTGAGTGGCTGTGTGACTGGCAGGTGAGAGAGATTTGTCCTGACTGTGGGCCAGGCAGGAAAACTCTAGCTACAAATGGTGTCCAACATGGTGGCAAGAGTTTCCACCTAAAACCTGAGAAAAAAGATTCTAAAACAGAGCTAAAAACAGCTTCCTAATTGTCTCTCTCAAATGAGTGGCAGCTGCCTGTTTGAGCTACTGGCGGGTTCCTAGCGTGCGTGCATACTCGACCTGCAGTATGGTGGGAATGAGGCCTCTGCAAGTGGCACATTAAGCTGTGTGGTGGATTTAGACTTTGCTAGTACAAAACAAAAAAAAAAAGAGGTTTGTGGGCTACACGCTGCTTGGATAAAAGCATAGACCCACGATAGTTCCCAGACCTGGTGGTAAACCACCGCCATGTTGGGAAGCTGAGGTGGGTGGAGCCAGCAGCCATAGCTGCTGCAGTTTAAAGCAATAGATTCACAATAAGACAGATTCAGATATAATAGTTTACAATGTGTGTAAAATATATGTAGGCTTAAAAGAGACAAAAAAGGTGATATATACAGTTATATAAACAAATACATAGTTTTAAAAAGTAAAGTCTTTAAAGAGACAGTAAAATTAATATAAAAATAAGCCACGTGAAGATGAATATTACACAGAGAATCTGGATTGTGTTGTCTTTGGGATTTTTAACTGCAGAAAAACATTTGATTGTAAAAGCTGTTGAGTTATGCCAAAATGTGTATTTTAAAGGTACCTTGACTTCAAAATTTGGATATAAGGATATGTTGTTTTGGAAAGGAGACTCTGCTTTTGTTCCCACAGAAAGCCAGAGGATATGGATTTGTTCCAGATTAAGATACATCAGGTTTGACCAGCCAAGACCCCCTGAAAGGTCTCTGATGACACCATGGCCCAGATGATCCATCATCCAGAATGGTTTCAAGGCAACTGGCTCAGACAATACAGCTTCATGGACTATTTCATAATCGTAAAATTTTCTTTGTGTCCCCATAAGATACAGCGCCCCCCTCCAGCAGGAAGTAGTAAGAGAAGCAACGCCCAAATTCCCAAATTTTATGTAATTTTACTTTGTTAAGGTTAAAACCTTCCTTTTTGAAAAAAAAAAGGGGGGGAAGTGCTGTGGGATGTTCTGTATCAAATGTGTTGCTCTGATTGGTCAATAAATAAAACACTGATTGGCCATTGGCTAGGCAGGAAGTATAGGCGGGACAAGGAGGAGAATAAAGCTGGGAAGTAGAAGGCTGAGTCAGGGAGACACTGCCAGCTGCCACGATGACAAGCCACATGTGAAGATGCCGGTAAGCCACGAGCCATGTGGCAAGGTATAGATTTATGGAAATGGATTAATTTAAGATATAAGAACAGTTAGCAAGAAGCCTGCCACGGCCATACAGTTTGTAACCAATATAAGTCTCTGTGTTTACTTGGTTGGGTCTGAGTGGCTGTGTGACTGGCAGGTGAGAGAGATTTGTCCTGACTGTGGGCCAGGCAGGAAAACTCTAGCTACAATCTTGTATTTGTTAAAGATGCCAAAAATTATACACTGGAGAAAAGACATAATCTTCAACAAATAGTGCTTGGAAAACTGGATGTCCACATGCAGAAGCATGGAATTTGACCCATCTTTATCACCCTACATAAAAGTCACCTACACATGTATTAAAGAGTTCATTGTGAAAACCAAAACATTGAGACTGCTGGAACAAAGCATAGGCAGTACCGCACAAGATATAGGCATTGGAGAAATGGCTCCACAGTTATGAGTGCTGTCTGGTCTTCCACAGAACCTGGGTTTGATTCCTGGCACTCATTTGCAGCTCATAACTGCCAATAACTCAAATTCCGATGGACCCCATGCTTTCTTCAGCCATATGGCACATGTGGTGAAATCACATGCACATAGGCAAAATGTTCAGATAAATAAAAATTAAATAAATAGACAAATCATTTAAACTAAGGAAAGTATTTTGGGAACAGGACTTTATTTGTCCAGAAATTATGACCAACAATTAGCAATGAGACTTCGTAAGTTTCTGTGCAGTCCAGAAACTGATTATGTGAGTGAAAAAGAATCCCACAGGATGGGGATAATCTGTTCTAGCTTACATCTAATAGAGGATGACTATCTGGAATATACAAAGAACCCAGAAAACAGAGTCAAGAAAAAATAACCATATTAAAAATTGACTATAGATATGGAAATCTACTACTGTAGAAGTTTCCTAAAATATATACACATAAAAATAATTTTAAAAGGAGTTATCATATAATGGAGGAAAAAACAAACCAATTAGATATCATACTGTATGTAATAAAACCCCTAGTACCAGGAATGCATTGTGGTTTTTTGGGTTGTTGGCCAAAGGGCTCCTATAGATCTCCTAAAGTTCACAAGCTACTGCCAGTGCTATTGTTTACCATCTACAACCTGATGATAAGACTCAATTGCTAAAGATTCCACATACTCATGCCATTACTAAGGAGAAATCTAGTTGGTGTTCAACTGGAAACTAAATACCTACTGACATGCTAGTGGCCATGTCAGAGGAGCAGCAGATGGGAATGCATTAGGGTGTCAGGGCACCATGGGTGAATCCCTGGTGGAAGAATCTTGGATAGGCAAGGTCCCAAGACCATAGACTCCAGAATGTCTTTTATTTCTGCTGTGCCTTTACATGTTTGCTGCTGCCATCTTTCTCTGGTATCTGGCATGGTGTGAATGGGTGTGGGGATATCCTCACTGCCTGTAAGGTACTGTGTTTATCTCATGTAAACATCCCATTCTCCTGGGCATTTTTACCAGTGGATTACTATGAAGATTATTTCTTCTTATGCTGTACTGTCTAATTGATAATAATAATGTTAGTTTAAACAGAGTTTTGGTAATAAAAATATAAACAAGGAAGTCACATAGCTAGAACACATGAGTTTCTATTGAGGAGCTGTATAGACTGTAGATTAGGTTAACAATAAGAAAAACAATTGAGTCCCAGCAGCCCAGCTGGTTTAAATTCTAATCTTAATGTTGGGAGGTATGTTCACAGGTTTTGGGGTGCAACATAGCTGAAACAAAGCTTTGAAAATAATTTAAAGTTAGACTAAGTTGTTTTTGTTAAATTGCTTTGAGGTGAAAAACTCAGGACAATCTAAAGTTTCAAAAAGGCACATAGTTGAATGAGGAACTCATTAAGGTCAGGGAACAAGAACAAAGCAGTCCAATTATCATTAGCTGATGTGCCTTTCTTGATAGGACTGGTTGATGACCATAGGTGATGATTAATTCTTTAGACCCATTTCTGCCCTCAATCTCCTGATATAAGAAACTATTGATGAATAGGTATGCACCCTAAAGATTTAAAGTAGAGCTGACTGTTTCTTTTTCATGTATAAAAGTTTAGGTTTATGTTTCCTTTAAGATTTCTTATAAAATTAACTTTCAAGATAAGTAATAAAGTAATTGGCTTTTTTTTGTAACTGCAAAATGCAGCCTGCCAGTAAAGGACCTGACTTAGAAGGATATTGTTCTTGCCTACATGATTATTCTATAACAAGTTGCTTGGGTATGAATGTATGTGGGTTGTTGGGATAATTTGCTTCTAACCTGTAATATATAAAATGTTTAATCACATAAGGGATATGGAAGACATGCTGTTTTTTATTTGTATTCTTTATAATCATTCACTTGGAAAACATAATGTAACTACATTGTAATTTTAAATTGCCTGAAAGATTTTTCTGGGATATATAAGCTGTATGGACTAGAAGGAAAATATCAGGAATGAGAGAGTTAGAAGGAAAACATCAAGAATTCAAGAATTAGGAGGAAAACATCAAGAGAGTTAGAAGGAAAACATCAAGAGAGACAGAAGGGGCATTTCTGGATAGAGATAAAAATAAAAAATAGAGAATGCAAAAGAAGAATAAAGAGGTCTGAAGGAAACCATCAAGAGTGTGTGAGTGTCTTTTCCCTTAACACCCTCAGATAAAAAAGTCCTAGTAGGTGCCAGCTCTGTGAATTCCCTTTGAGCCCATATCTCCTGGAGGCTGGCCCCTGAGGCAATGATACTGACTAGTATTCATAGTGCTGGAAGGTACCATACATGCTGCTGGAGGAGAAAAGTGATCATCAGTCTCACCCATGTGACAATATCATCCCTGTGAGCTATAACAGCATCTTTTTTATTAAGAATTCTTTAATTCATTTTACATGCCAATCACAGGTCTCCCTCCCCTCCCTCCTCCCACCCCCTCCCACTTTCCCCCCCCCAACTCATCCCCATTCCCTCCTCCAAAAAGGCAAGGTCTCTCATGGGGAGTCTGTAGAGCCTGATACATTCAGTGGAGGCAGGTCTAAGTCCCTCCCCCTGCATCAAGGCTGTGCAAGGTGTCCCACCATAGGTAGCGTGCTCAAAAAAGCCAGCTAATGCAACAGATATGGATCCTGATCCTATTACCAGGGGCTCCTCAAACAGACTAAGCTACACAACTGTCTTGCTTATACAGAGGGCCTAATCTAGTCCCATGAAGACTCCACAGCTGTTGGTCTAAAGTTCATAAGTTCCCACTAGTTTAGCTTGGCCCCAAGATTCAGCTGCAGACACAAGATAAGAGTCATTATAATCATCTTGATTTCCAGACCAGTCAAGAACATATTGCTATGTCCTGTGACATTATACTTTAAAGGGACAATGCCAGTACATCGCCTCCATAACAAAGTTTTGTCAGACATACAATAGCATCTTGCCTGTAAGATATTTTCACTGATTCAATAGGGGCACAAATGTAGTAGGAATAACCAAGTGTTTTTCATTGGATTTAAGGCATGATCCCTGAGATGTAACTCATACCTGACACTGTTAACGAGGTCATGAAGCTGAGACAAGACAAGCTATGGACCCTAGGGTTAAACCTACCACCATTATTTTGCAAATGAACATAGAAATAAAATGACTGCCAATGACATGCATCACTCATCTCTCATTAGAGAAGCTTCTTCCTGCAGTAGATGGTAAATAACAGAGACCCACAGCTGGGAATTTTGCTGATAGTGAGAGACTTTGGAGCATTCAGCCTTCAATAGACAGTCATTATCACACCCCTCCCCTTAAAGCTCAGAAGTATATATGCAGATCCAGGGGTAGTGGACAACATCAAGGAACAGTGTTTTACAGACACAAGAGAGCTTATTCATATATGAACTCACAGAGACTGACAGCATACATAAGACATGCAGGATTTCAATCCAGACATAATCCCATCATGGAGAAGGGTAACTGGGCATAGATTCCCACTACTAGCCAAGAAACTGCTTGCAATTCATAGCGACTCAGAACAGGAAAATCAGTTTTCTTTAATGGAGTGACACTGGACAAATCAACCATACTACAGATCAGGTCTCTTTCTCAGGAACATTGGCCAGCACATATTGGACTCCATGGTTTATTTGCACTTTTTTTGTTTGGGTTTTGCTTTTTAAGAGAGGGATATACATTGATGCAGTTGAGTGGTAGCTGGCTATTTGTTTGTTTGTTTTGTGGTTGTTAATTTGGTACAAGCTAGAATGATCTAGGAAGAGAAACCTCAGTTGAGAAAATGCCTGCTTCAGATTGCCTGTAGATAAGCCTGCTGGATAATTTTTGGATTAATGATTGTTGTGGGAGAGTCCAGCTCATTTTAGAGTGGGACGACTTTGGGGCAGGTGATCCTATGTGTTATTTAAAAAGCAGGCTAAAGAAGCCATGAGTAACAAACCAGTCAGACACATTCCTACATAACCTGATTTAGTCCTGCCTTAAGTTTCTACCTTGAATTCTCTCAATAATGGACTTTTATCGGAAAACGGAAGATGAATTAAACCCTTACCTCCCTAAGTTTTTGTTTGTTGGTTGGTTGGTTAATTGGTCATGATGTTCTATTACAACAACATAAATCTAACAAAGACAGAAATTGGGGCCAGGTTTACTGGATATAGTCATAATTGAACTGACCATGTTGGTTTTGGGCGGAGTGTGAAAGAATAGGCTTTGGAACTTTTGGCTAGAAATTGGGAGATTACTGAGTGATTTGGGGAACACAGAAGATAATGCTGAGAGCAAAGCAGAAAATGGAGGATTGGCTTGTGAAGTGTCAGAGGGAACTTTGAAAATCCTATTGGAGAGAACAAAGACTCTATTGGAGGATTATGTATTTTGAATTAAGAACCAGTAGTTCTGGCCAGTTGGCACTGAAAAATTGCTGTGACTTACAAGAGACCAGAATGCATTGCTGCTTTTCATGGACAATTGAGCCCAGCCAGGTGGGAATGAATAATCAGCTGTGATTAAGAGGAGGCCAGCATCATTGGGGCAAAATCTTTGGGGAAGTGTTTTCTCAGGTTAGCACAGAGAAGCTGCAGTGCAGTGGGTGCTGATTCTGTGCTTTGTGGAAACAGCTGAATTTAATAATATGCAAGTGTCTTCTAGGTAGAATTGGTTTTGAAGACATGAAGGAGTCATGAAGAACATCTGAGACTTGGCACTGTAAAAAGCCAGAAGTTGCCATTAGTGAAGATGTAGCCTCAGTTGTAGTAGAAGCCCTAGGATTGAACAAATCATGGAGAAAAATTGAGGCTTGTAATCATGTGGCAGGGCCTATATCTCTGAAGAGAAACCAAGAGATGTTATCAGTGAAAGTGAAGCCCAGTTGAGATAAAGACCCCAGTATTTTGGAGTTGCCAGTATTGTGGAATGACCACCAAGGACAGAAGCATCTCTAGAGTAGAGCTAGACTGAACCTATGAGGCAAGCTCTGTGTGACATGGGTGCCAGAGGCAGAGAAGTGGAGCTGTTCAAGCCCTTTGGATCCCAGAAGACCTTGCATCTGAGAAATGTGACACTGATCTCTACACTGTTGGACTTTAGTTTTGCATTGCTTTAAATATAACTTTGTTTTTGTTCTTTCCTCTTCAAATAGCAAAGTATGCAACATATTTTTGATTTGAAAAAAGCCCTCAGTTATGAGACTTTGGATTTTTTAGAAAGACTTCAAATACTTTGGAAGAGACTTTGGACTTTTAAGCATTGGTATTTTTAAAGATTATAGGACTTACAAAAATTGAAAGGTTTGTATTGCCATATTGATATTAACATGACATCTTGGTGACAGCAAGAAAGAAAGGTAAGTTATTATTTAATAGTGATGTATTTGTGTGTCAAGGTGACAAGGAGTCAATTATTATTATTTTTTTGGCAACTTGACACAAGCTAGAGTTATCTGGGAAGTGAAACCTCAATTGAGAAATGCCTGTATAAGATTGCCTATAGACTAATCTGTAGAGGCATTTTCTCGGTTAATGATTGATATGGGAGGGTCTAGCTCACTGTGGTGGTGCCACCCCTGGACAGGAGATCCTGGATTTAATAAGAAAGCAGGCTGAGTAAGTTATGAGTAGCAAGCTAGTAAGAGTCATCTCTAACTTCTGTTTTAATTCCTGGTTCTGGTTCAAGGATTCTGCCTTGAGTTCCCAACCTGAATTCCCTCAGTTATCTGAGAGCACATTATGAAATAAATCTTTTCCTAATCAAGTTCCTTTTGGTTATGACATTTTATCACAACAATAGCAACCACAACTAAGATAGGTGTGTAGGGAGGTGGAGGATCAGAAGGAGTTGGGAGAGGTGATAGAATATGATTAAAATATATTGTATTAAATTTTCAAAAATAAATGAAAATATTTAAATGGAGTATGAACAGAGAGTTCTCTGCTGTTTGATGTCTTTCTATATGCTGTGAATATGTGTTGCTCTGATTGGTTGATAAATAAAGCTGTTTGGCCTATGACAAGGCAGCTTAGAAGCAGGCAGGAAATCCAGTGAAGAGACAGGAAGAAGAAAGGCAGAGGCAGAGGAGACACCATCCCACCATCCAGAGAGCAGCATGTAATGGCACAGAGGTAAAGCCACAAAACACGTGGTGACACATAGATTAATAGAAACAGGCTGAATTTAGTTATAAGACCTAGCTAGCAAGAAGCTTGAGCCATAGGCCATGGCCGAACAGTTTGTAATTAATATAAGTCTCTTTATGTTTATTTGGGTCTGAGCGGCTGAGGGACCAGACAGGACAGGAAAACTTCCGGCTACAGTCCTCAAAAGAAGTTATAAAAACTGCCAAGAGGCATTTTCAAAACTGTTAAACATCCTTGGCAATTAGGGATATGCAAATTAAAACTAGTTTGATATTTCATCTTATCCAGGTGGCATGGCTCAGATCAAGAAAACAAATTGCAACATGCATGCATGAATGTGGAAAAAGAAGAATCATTGACTCTGTGTGGGATTACAAACTATCGCAGCCACTTTTAAAATCAAAATGGAGAATTACCAAAAAACTACAAATAAATCTACCATATGAACCAGCCAATATACCACAATTGGGCCATTTCAGCAACGCAGCCACTTGAATGAAGAAGTAAGCATTTTAAATATTATTAGATAAACATACTTTGGTGCTTCATCCCAGTCTTCTCTGTAGGAACATCAGGATGGGTACTGGAGTTAATTGGATCTAGGTTCAGAAACAAAAAAAACCCACATGATCTTTTAGTTATGTTTAAAGATTGACTCTAAAGAAAGAAAATAATATTTGGGATACAAAACTCCACTTGAGGCTGTCCTGTGAGTTCCAGAATTGTCTGAATATTTTCATGTAAATTTTTTGCAACCTCAAAAGCTATCATGATAATTTTCTCACGTGTCAAGTATTTTCCTTTCCTCTTTTTTCCCCAATGTATATGGGTGTTTTGCATGGCATGTAAGTTGGTGAAATATTTGTGTGCCAGGAATCCATGAATGCCAGAAGAGTAAACTAGATCCCCTGGAACTGGGTTTATACATAGTTGCAAGCCATAATATGGGTGCTGGTTGTCAGACCTGAGTCTTCTGCAAGAGCAGCAGTTGTTATTAACTGCTTACCCATCTTTCCAGATGTAAATATTTTTCTTAGAATACATATATTTGGCATGATCATGAGTGAGAAAATATTGAGTATTAAAATTTTAAATAAATTAAAATCTAGAAAGCTAATACTCTGACTCAGAAATTCAAGTTGTTGTGCTCTGTAAAACTGTGCTGCAGTACCGTACACCAGGCACTTTGGCTGGTGAGCAGTGAAAGGACAGCTTTTGGTTGGTGTAAATTGAATGTAAGTAAATAGCTCTGCCCATAATCTGTTTGTTCAAGCAAATTTGATGCTAATCAAGAAACTTGTGCAGACACAAACACTTATATGTTTATGTGATATTATTAATAAGGAAAATATATCTCAAATACCTAGGGTTTGTTGCCACATCCTATTTTACATATAATCATTTATCTTTTGAGAATTTGTTGGTCTTGTTACAAGGCCATGAGAAATAATAAATGAATAGATACAGAATATTAAGCAATTAATATAATCCATACCATCCACCAGGATCTCCAAATATGTACATATATAAAATGTAATATATATGTATTTTATGTGTATATGATACACATAAATGTAAATGTGCATATGTGCATGCACATATAAATGATATAGATGATTATATAATTAATATAATGAATTATATATAAAGGTGGTTCTGAAAGAAAAAAATAATATATGACATGTATATGATTTATATGTATGCATGTATATATATGATAAATTATATATGAATTACATATAAAGCTGTTTCAGAAAATATCAGTATATAAGAGGTACAGTCGCACCCACAGTATGTATAAGCTTGCTTTACTACTACCATAATTCTATCTACTTGTATGACCTATAGCAAGATTTCAAAGGATAATTAAGTACATAAGAAAACATTCAAGTCTGGTTTATAAATAGCAATAAACAATAGGCTTCAAATAGGGTACATTATTCTGCCACTGTATTCCTACTACAGTGTTGCCTTGGACACTAGGGAAAAGAATTCCTCCAAGTTGGCATAAAATTAAATGGCACATTGCACTGTCTCCTTTGCTTAAAAGAACTGACAGTATGTAATAGTTGAGCAGTATGTTCAGGGAAATGGAGGGTCAAAAAGAAATTAAACCTGGAACTGTTATAATGTGATTCTATAAAAATTCTATCAGATATGAGAACTTTTACAATTAAAGATCATTTTTTATATCATGCTAGAAGTTGAACCCATACTTGTTAGGTAAGCACTCTAGCCCCAAGCTATAGCCTCAGTCATAGAGTTGATTTTGTTTGTGATCTTAACACTGTTCCATTTCCTACAAGAACCAGATATTAGATAGAAAAAAAAAAAGACTGGATTTCAACAAACAAAGCCGTTTGCTAAAAATCAGAGTTTATTTAAAGTAGATGTCTATAGTGTGTGCATAAGATGGCTGAGCCATCATTGGCTACAGATGGGTTAGTAATTTCAGTTAATTATCAAAAACTCAATGACAATATGAGTTTTTAAAATTAGTACAGTGTAAAGTCTTTTGAAACTTTTGGAAAATTGGCCTTATTGTAGGAAAGATAAGGATTGTATTCATTTACATAGAATTTATAGAATTGGAAACAATCTCACAGGCTCACAAAGGAATGAAAGAATGTCATTGGGATATTGTTGGCTAATTATATATATATATATATATATATATATATATATGTGTGTGTATATATATATATATATATATATATATATATATTTGGATATATTTGGAATGAGGACACTAGTATGATATACCACATAAGGCAGGAGAAAAGCATACCTGATTCTTTCATGTATTTCTTCTTCAATAATAAAGTCAGTTAAGGTATGATATTGCTGCTAATACAAGTTATAAGAGGAAATATTCTCCTTTACATTAATTTGAATGGATTTGATATATTCATTTTCAAATGTTGTCATGCACAGCTTGTTTCCTGCACTTTGTTTCTTTCAAGTTCCAATAAGGAATTAAAGATTTGGTTTGATAATTTTCAATTACATTCTTCTAATAGCTAATTATAATCAGTAAATGTGGTCTATTAAACATTTGCTTTTGAAAGGTCTTAAGATTTTCTTTGCTATCTTTGCTAGGATATGCTTCCAAGTCTCTAGACCTGCTGCCTACAGTGTGTGTACCCTAAGATATGAAGGAATGTGGTCCAACACAAAATTATAAACTTACTTGAAACTTTATGAGTTTTGTGATTTTTTAAAAATTCTATTGCAGCATAAACAAGCATGAATAGGTAGATGTCAATGTTGCACTTTTATGTCAAAGATTGAACGTATTTGCTATTATAGACTTACGAAAAATTGTTAAGACTGTTCAATGGATATATGGTTCTAAAAGCATTTATTAATCTTCAATTAATATTATTATTCACTTCTTTCCCTGTTCTTGATTCCCATCTATAGAGCAAACAATATTTGAAATGAATTTAAATAGTTATGTAGTCCTTGTAGACTAGTGTATCTTTCAGACTTCAAAGTTTCTCTGTACAGTGGAAGGTGGTTGTATTCATTACTTTTCTGTTGCTATGATAAAACACCATGAACATAGAGAACTTAAGAAGAGAGTTTATTTGTGCTCACAGTTCCAATATATACCACAAGAAACTGAGCTCACACCTTAAACTGAAAGAATGAAGCAGAGGGTTAGAGGAGGAATAAATTAGCAAACTGGGGATGGTATATCCCTAGTGACAAATGGCAAGAATGCAACTCCTAGGCCTCCCCACATGGTACCACCAACTTGAAACTAAGAGTTCAAATGCCAGATCCTTTGGGGAACATTTTTCATTCAAACTGTTATAGTGGTTAATCCAAAAACTCACAACTGGTCAAAGTGCAGAGAATAATAAGCTGGAACATTCAACCACATTCAACATTGTGACATCTATGTCATACCACCTCCTCGGGATTTAGGCATAACCTGGGATGGAAAAATTATAAGACGTTGCCTAGGTAAGAGATCACAGGAGCAAAGCAGTATCTACTGAATGTCAGGGCCTTTGCACTCCAAAACACAGTGTCTGTTTGTGGTTTTGTACACATGATGAACCCAGCCAACATTCTCTCATGGAGAGAAGAAAGGGATTCAGGAGCTACAGTCAAGAATTGAGGAGCTATGGACATTAATGGACAAAAAATGGCTTGTGGGAGAGGGAGAGTCAGTTTTCTTTAATGGTGTGACTTCTGATAAGTCAACCATGTTCCAGTGAATGGGTCCACACAGAGCTACTGGATTATTAAATTTAAAAAAGGGATGCAAAGTGGTTTGAAATTATTAAAGAATTAATGAAAACGTTTCAAACAAAACAAAACATGTAACACTTACCAATGCTGTTGTGTTTTGAAGAAGAATGACTCCCATAGGCTCATGTGTTTGAATTCTTAGTCACCAGGGAGTGAAAATGTTTGATAAGGTTTGAAGGACTAGGAGGTGTGGGCCTTTTGGAGGAAGTGTGTCACTGGGGGTGGGCTTTGAGCTTCCAAAAGGGCATGCAAAGTCCAGTATTACTCCCTGTTATCTATGGATCAGGATGTAAATCTCTCAACTACAGGGCTATGCCTTGCCTGCATGCCACTATCATTCCTGTGATGATGATTGTCTTAGGGTTTCTCTTGCTGTGAAGAGACACCATGACCATGGTAACTCTTATAAAGGAAAACATTTCATTGAGGCAGGTTCCAGTTTCAGAGGTTTAATCCATTATCATCATGGCGGGGAGTATGGCACCGTGCAGGCAGACATGGTGATGGCTACATCTTGATCTGAAGGCAAGAGGAAATGAATTGTGACACTGAGTGAAGCTCAAGCAAGAGACCTCCAAGCCAGCCCTCACAGTGACACACTTCCTTCCTCAAGGCCACACCTACTTCAACAAGGCCATACCTCCCAATAGTCCCACTCCCTATGAACTTATGGGGGCCAATTACATTCAAACTAACACAATGATGATGGACTATCTCTCCTTATTCCTACTTATTATTTCCTTCTGTGGCACATAAAAGTATGAAACTAAAACTGTAACTAAGCCTTCAAGTAAATACTTTCTTTTATCAGAGTCGCTGTGGTTATAGTGTCTCTTCAAAGCAATAGAACATTGACTAAGGTAGATGTATTGGTGAGTCCCTTACAAAATGTATCAGTTTGACCCCTTCTAGCTCTTTCCCTCTCACTTTTCAATTTCAACATGGGATGTCACAGCAAAATAATACTCACCTGGTGTGGATTATTTTCAATCTTGAGTTTTGACTACACTATATTCTGTATGGAGCTGAACTGAAAGTCCTAGACAATGATGTGATAATTTTTATTTGGATAACAGTGATGTAGAAAGAAATTTTACATGAAAACTTTCTTCCCTTTCATATTATAAAAGATCACTTGGGCAGTAACCATTTGATATTGACACATGAAGGAATAGCAGCAGTCTCATATGAAAGATGCTCATAGCTAAAATCAATGTTCATAGTTTATAGAAATAAAATGTTATACATAATGGACAAAACAAACCTAGGTAATAACAGAACTAAAAATGGAATTTCATTAGATAGTAGAATAGTGTTCCATATAAACATCAATATACAACTTGTCTTTCAAAGACCTATGGCCAATGACATCTGCTGCTCTCTCTGTGTGCAAGTAAAATGGGAATTTTGCTTAATAAATGGCTTGTTTTGTGATAATATAAATAAAATGAAAGCATCCCTGTTGAGATACTTATTTCACACAACTATTTGTGCAGTCAACTGATAGTGTGGATCGATTTACTTTTTCTAGTAAAAATGGCCAGGAGAGACCAAGTTTTAGTTTGAAGGGAATATTATTTCAAGGTTTCTTTATTTCTGACTGTTCTTACTTATGTTACTATAAGAGAAAGTATCAAATAAGAACACTAAAATGACAGTGTTTGAGCTAGTTAGAACAACACACATAATTTGAAACAAGTTAAATAACTGACAAATAAATACATAGAGCTTTTTTGGAAGAAAAGTATGATAAACGTTTAGGAGAATAAGCAAGAAAATTTGATTTATTATATTATCACTAATCTTTCAAATGACTTGAACAATTTTATTTTTTTGATACAGGATTACTTTGTGTAGACCTGGCTGTCCTGGAGCTAGCTCTGTAGACCAGGCTGACCTTGAACTCACAGAGATCCAGCTGCCTCAATCTGAAAAATTTTTAAATGTCTATTTTCTTATCAATATTTCTAATACTTGCTCTATGAATTTGTAAATGCATACTCATTTGTGAAATTTTTATAAATAGAATTGAAGATAGAAATGACAGAAAAATGCTCATATTCTATCATTCATCCATTTGTAAATTGTGTGTGTATGTGTGCGTGCGTGTGTGTGTGTGTGTGTGTGTGTGTGTGTGTGTGTGTGTGTTTCTGTGCAAGCATAATTTAAGCAGATTGCCTATCTTCTAAGAAGCATAGTGCTGGAGCCTAGGAAGATCTACCATAGGATCTATGTTTAAAACTTGCATTCTGAAATGAAAGCTAATATGAATATATGCAGCAATTATTTTATTTTTATTGTTTTTTTACTTTTTATTTTGTTAAATATATTTATTTTACATACCAACCACAATTTTCCCTCCCTCCTCTTCTCTGATTCCTTCTCCAAGCCTCTCTTATACCCCACCCCCATCCACTCCTCTGTCTCCATTCAGAAAGGATAAGGCCTTCCATGGGAGTAAACAAAGCATGGAATATCAAGTTGAGAAGGATTAAGCTGCTCCCCCCTGCATGAAGACTGAGCAAGGTATTCCACCAAAGGGAATATGTTCCAAAAAGCCAGCTCATGTATCAGGGGCAGGTCCTGGTCCCAATGATAGGGGCTCCATAAACAGACCAACTTAAACAACTGTCACCCTCATACAGAGGGCCTAGGTCAGTCCCATGCAGGCTCCCCAGCTGTAGGTCTAATCCCTCCTCCCTCTCTTCAACTGGACTCCTGGAGTCCAGTCCAGTGCTTGACTGTGGATTTCTGCACTGCTTCTATCTTACTGGATGAAGGTTCTATGACGACAATTAGGGTAGTTACCAATCTGATTATAGGAAGCCATTTCAGACACCCTCTCCACTATTGATAGGCCTCCTCTATCAAGATATCTCTTTAATTGCTCTCCCCCAACTCAAGCATCCTGAACCCTTATGTTCCTATCCCCCGTCCCTTTCCCTTTATCCCCTTCAAACCCCCAGTTTACCCTGGAGATCACATCTATTTCCCTTCCCAGTGTGATCCATGATTCTCTCTTAAGGTCCTCCTTGCTACCTAGCTTCTCTGGGGCTGTGGATTATAGCCTGGTTTTCCTTTGCTTTACAGCTAATATCCACTCATGAGGGAGTGTATACTGTGTCCTTCTGGGTCCGGGTTACCTCACTCAGGATGATTTCTTTTCTAGTTCCATCTATTTGCCTGCAAATTTCATGATGTCATTGCTTTTTATTGCTGAGTAAAACTCCATTGTATAAATGTACCACATTTTCTTTATCCATTCTTTGAGGGGCATCTAGGTTGTTTCCAGGTTCTGGATATTATGAATAATGCTTCCATGAACATATTTGAGCAAGTAACCTTTTAGTATGATTGACCATCCTTTGGGTATATGCCAGAGAGTGGTATCACTGCGTCTTGATGTAGATTGATTCTCAATTTTCTGAGAAACAGCCATATTGATTTTGAAAGTGGTTGTACAAGTTTGCACTCCCACCAACAGTGGAGAAGTGTTCTTTTTGCTCCACATTCTCTCCAACATAAGTGGTCCTCAGTGTTTTTGATCTTAGCCATTCTGACAGGTGTAAGATGGTATCTCAGAGTTGTTTTGATTTGCATTTCTCTGATGACTTAGGATGTTGAGCAGTTCCTTAAATGTCTTTCTGCCATTTGAGATTCTTCTGCTGAGAATTCTCTGTTTAGATCTGTACCCCATTTTTAATTGGATTATTTATTCTTTTGGTGTCTAGTTTCTTGAGTTCTATATATATTTTGGAGATCAGCCTTATGGCAGATGTGGGATTAATGAAGATCTTTTCCCATTCTGTAGGCTACCGTTTTGTCTTATTTAACTTGTTCTATGCCCTACAGAAGCTTTTCAGTTTCAGAAGGTCCCATTTATTAATTGTTGATCTCAGTGTCTGTGCTACTGGTGTAATATTCAGGAAGTAGTCTCCTGTGCCAGTGCGTTCAAGGCTGCTTCCTACTTTCTCTTCTATTGGGTTTGGTGTAACTGGATTTATGTTGAGGTCTTTGATCCACTTAGACTTCAGTTTTGTGCATGACAATCAGTAGGGATCTATTCGTATTCTTCTATATGTCCTCATCCAGTTATGCCAGCACCATTTGTTGAAGATGCTTTCTTTTTTCCATTGTACAATTTTGACTTCTTTGTCAAAAATCAGGTGTTCATAGGTGTGTGAATTTGCATCACAGTCTTTGATTCAATTTTATTGATCCATGTATATGCTTTTATGCCAATACCAAGCTGTTTTTATTACTATAGTTCTATAGTAGAGGTTAACATCAGGGATGATGATGCCTCTGGAAGTTCCTTCATTGTACAAGATTGTTTTAGCTATCCTGGGTTTTTTGTTTTTCCATATGAAGTTGAGTATTGTTCTTTCCAGGTCTGTGAAGAATTGTATTGGGGTTTTGATGGGGATTGCATTGAATCTGTAGATTGCTTTGGTAAATTAGCCATTTTTAATTATTACCATGTTAATCCTACCTATCCAAGACCATGGGAGATCTTTCCATTTTCTAATATCTTCTTCAAAGTCTTAAAGTTCTTGTCATACAGGTATTTCACTTGTTTGGTTGGAGTTACCCCAAGATATTTTATATTATTTATGGCTATTGTAAAGAGTGATGTTTCTCTGTTTTCTTTCTCAGTCCATTTATCATTTGTATATAGGAGGGCTACTGATTTTTTTATTTAATCTTGTAACCCTCCACATTACTGAAGGTATTTATCAGCTGTAGGAGTTCTCTGGTATAATTTTTCGGGTCACTTATGTACACTATCATATCATCTACAAATAGCAGAAGTTTGACTTCTTCCTTTCCAATTTGTATCCCTTTATCTCCTTTTGTTGTCTTATTGCTCTAGCTAGAACTGTGAGTACTATATTGAATTGATATGGGGAGTGGACTGCCTTGTTTTGTTCCAAATTTTAGTGGAATCGCTTTGAGTTTCTTTCCATTTAATTTGATGTTGGCTGTTAGCTCGTTGTATATTGCTTTTATAATGTTTAGGTATGTTTCTTGTATCCCTGATGTCTCTAAGACCTTTATTATGAAGGGGTGTTGGATTTTGTCAAAGGCTTTTTCAGCATATAATGAGATGATCATGTCATTTTTTTCTTTCAGTTTGTTTAATGGTGAATTATATTAACAGGTTCAAATGCTGAACCATCCCTGTATCTCTGGGGTGAAACCTTCTTGATCATGGTGGATAATTTTTTTGATATCTTCTTGGACTCAGTTTGCCAGTACTTTTAATAAATATTTTTATTTTATAATTAATTTAATTTTACATATCAGCCACGGATTACCCTGTCCTCCCTCTTCCCATCCCCCAGCCTTCCTCCTAATCCACCCCCATTCCCACCTCCTCCAAGGCAAGGCCTCCCCTGGGGAGTCAGCCCAGCCTGGTAGATTCAGTCAAGGCAGGTCCAGTCCTCTCCTCCCTGCAACAAGGCTGAGCAAAGTGTCTCAGCACAGGCCCTTGGTTCTAAAAAGCCAGCTCATGCATCAAGGACAGGTCCCGGTCCCACTGCCTGGGGGCCTCCTAAACAGTTCAAGCTAATCAACTGTCTCACTTATCCAGAGGGACTGGTCCAGCTCCATGGGGCTCCTCAGCTATTGGTTCACAGTTCATGTGTTTCCACTAGTTTGGCTATTTGTCTCTGTGCTTTTTCCAATCATGGTCTCAATATCTCTTGTTCATACAATCCCTCCTCTTTCTTGCAGATCAAGCTGGGTCCTGTGCTCATTGCATGAGTTGGCTGTTTGAAACCTGGGGCTTATGCAGGGTCACTTGGATCGGCCTGGGAGGAGGGGACTGGACCTGCCTGGACTGAGTCTACCAGATTGATCTCAGTCCTCGGGGAAGGCTTTGCCCTGGAGGAGGTGGGAATAGGGGGTAGGCTAGGGAAAAGGGGAGGGGGTCAGGAGGGGGGAGAGCAAAGGAATCCGTGGCTGATATGTAGACCTGAATTGTATTGTAAAATTAAATTAAATTAAATTTAAAAAAATTTATGAAGGGTACATGGAATTTATCTTTGTGGGAAAATATACAATATGGACTTCAAATGATCATATTTAGAAGAATAGTTGGCTGCCTTTTGTTTACCTGGGAGGATAAATTCTGTTGGAAATTAAATGCTGATGCTGGTTATTAGAAATCAAGCTATGGTTCAGTGAAATGGTAAAAATAGGCCAATGAGATGGGGGCGATATTCTCTTTCTTGCTCTATACAAAATTGTACCTTCTTCACATTCATCAGCATGTTTATTTTTCTTTAGCTCTTTGTCATTATAAATTTTAATTATATGTCTTATGTATTGTTTATATACTCTTTCTAGAAGAGAAGCTATATTACAAAATAAATTTATCTTTTTCTCTTCTGTATCTCCAATAGTTAGAAAGCTTTTTGTCACTTATTAAATGCTTTATAAATAATACTTTATGAATTATCAAATAATTAGCTGTAATTGCAAGTTCTGACTAAATTTGCAGTAGATCTGAAGGAACTCATAATCTGTTAAAGAAAAATCAAGAACAGTTATGTTTTTGTAATTCATCAAACTCCATGATTCCATTTGTTTCTTTCACTAATCAAGGAAAATTAGTGAAAACTTTTCCCTCTTATACCTTAGTAAAAATGTGTGGCTTGGTCCTGAAATCCTTCAGTGAAAGAATTCAAATATGTTAAAGAACCCATAGGCTAGATAAGATAAAGGATTGTTCACGAATTCAATAATTACCACATTTAAAGATTCATTTATTCTTGGAAATTTTTAAAAACACATATGTATCTTGATCATATCTACCATCTTGCCTCTTTCTTTTGTCATAAGGAAACTACCATCACATTTTCCTCCCAATTTCATGTCTTCCTTTTATATTTTTTTAAAATATTTTTAACCCATTAAATACAGCTTGTGCTTACTGCATACACATGGTTATAGGGTCATTCATTGTGATATGTAGAGTCTACTAGTAGCCATATTACCTAAAGAAAATTGACTGTCCTTCCCCCAGCAGCCATCAATGACCAATAGCTCCCCAGACACAGGTTGGGACCTCAGGAACACCTCTATAATTCATGCTGAAAGTTTATCTTTTTAGATCTTGTGCTGGTACTTAAGGTTGCTGTGATTTTACATGTAAAACAGCCATGTCATGTCTAGAGGGCAGACTTTTTTTTAGCACTCTTCATTCTCCATGTCTTACAACTTTCTTGCACCATCTTCAGAAATGTTTCCTAAATGTTTCCAGAAATCAGTGCTATTGGTATCTTATCTCTGGCTGAGCATTTACAATAATTTATTTTCAGGTTAATATATCACTTCATTAACTACACCACCCACACCAATAAGAAGGTTCTCTGACTAAATATTGAATTTCATACTCTATACTGGCTAGGTGCTGGACTCAGAAATTATGCAGTCATTTTTTTTCTTATGAAATAATTTTTCATTATTATTTTAGTGATTTGGGGACTGTGTTATTGATTTCTGTGCTTTATTTGCAATAACAAAAATAGCAATTTTACTATAATTAATTTATATATTTTAAATAAGAATTATATAATATGTAGTGAAAAAAATTAATTTAGAATCATGACAGGAACATTTACTCTGTAGAGTAATTAATGTATTGAAATGACTGTGTCATATTTATATACTTCATTTCTTAGAATAAAGACATTATTCATTCTAAAAAATGTTGTATTTTTGAAGCTAGGTTTCTTGGTGGTTATAAATAAACTGAAAATACAGAATAGGGGAAGAATGAAAATGATCATAGTTTTCTGTTTTCATTTTTATGTGATAAATCCAATTCAGCAATGGTCCATTTCAGAAAAATATATGCTCAGGAATTATTAGAACTAGTTTCTAGAAAAATACTATAAAAACTTCTTGGCAGGAATGTCCTGTCATCTGTCCTGCTTCATCTGTCAAGCATACTTTTTCCACAAAAAGGACATCCTGATACTCATTCAATATTTTCACATTTGTATTACTATGGTTCAGGAGACACCATGGAAAGAGAACTTTTACATTCCAGTAATTTTAGTAGACATTGCAGTTTTGCTTCTGAGTAGCTGGTCCTGAATAATGTATTCATTCTTGGTATAATCATTGTACATAAAGATTGAACGTGTTTGTTGAATGAACCTGGTCCTGATGGAAAAAATATCTTGAATCTGGAAAGGCAAAATAAATTATCCCCACTAAACCACAATAAAGTTAAAAATAATAGCCAAAATTACATAGACACTAAACTATATGGTAATCATTGTTCAAAATGCCTTAGAGATAATAAATAAAGCAATCCTCACCAAAATACTGTAAGATGGGGAATAATCATTCTATAGAGTTAAAAATATCTTCATTGGAACAGTTAATGATTACAGTTGCATAGTTGCAAAGAGATAAAGCTAAACTTTGAATACAGTATAAAAAATGACCCATCATTCATAAAAAAGGGTACATATAATTGGGTAACCACTAACTATATCCATTAACTAGAATAGTAACAGAAGAAATTTATTTTCACTGGGTGATGAAGATGGATCAAAATGCTTTATTCTATTTATGTGTCCATGTGTGTGTGCACATTCCTGCAGATTTCACAGAGACAGAATAAGGTATCAGAATGTGGGTTCATGAAATCAAACTTGTGTCCTCTGTAAGAGCAGCAAGTACTGTAAACTGCTGAGCTGTATCTCCAGACTCCAGAAACATATTTTAGGTGTTACTAGTAAATTATTTGTATGAAAAAGATTCTTGTATGTGCTTTCATTATCCATACCTTTTTATGAAAATTGTTTCCTGAAGTCAAATTACTTTCATTTTATTAGAAAAATCTTAATTTGTCTATTTACATATCCAACATTTACCACCAACATACACATTGTATTTTAATGAAGGGGTTATCATTGATTTCTCTTTTTTATTATAAAAGAAAACAAAAAAAAGGAATAGCAAAAGTTTTGGTTAGAACCAAGAAGCTCATGGACAGTTGCTTTCCAAGAAAAAAAAAACAACCGCCATTTTATTTATTTATTTTTTATGTGTATTTATTTGTTAAGATATATTGTTTTTCGCCAGTGTGTATGTTTATCTCAAGAATTCTTTCCCTGAGAAGAAATGATGCCCAGAAATTTAAATTGGGAAATAGTTTTATCTTACAATTTTTGTAATTATTATTAATCAGAAACAGGAAATCCAGAAACATGAGAGTTATTATTTTAGAAAACAAAGCTACTGGATGAGAATTTTCACATGGCTTCCTGAATACTCCACACCATCTCATTCCTCACCCCAGTGCACAAATCTGACACAAGCAAGTCTAATTTATGCTTGTTTTTCGTATGATCCTTGATTTATTGTTTATAGAGCCTTCTCTTAGCCCCAAAGAGAAAAATAATTTGGCATGTTGACAAGTATTTGAACATTAAAAAAATCATGTAGATCTAAATACCTCATGTACAGAAAGTGAAAAATTGGCACTCATTTTTTTTATTTGAGTAGAAAGTCATATATTTACAATTTGGAAAATAATAGTTGATTATAAGTACTGTTATCTTTATGTAGAAAAAATTCTAAATACTGTATTTAACTTGCAATAGAGAACAAAGTTATGCCAAATCAGTTACTTATATTGTAATAGATCTAATTTACATGTTTTGGTTTACATGAATTGATTTTCTGATTCTGTAATAAAACACTACAACCAAAGGCAATTTGAGGAGGAAAAGCTTTATTTCATTTTATACTTTCAGTTATCAATTCATTACAGAAGGAAGTCTGGGCAGGAACCTTGAGGTAGAAACTGAAGTAAGGACCATGGCATAATGTTAGTTGCCCTGGCTTACTTGGCTACTTTTCTTATACAGCCCAAGCCCACGTGCTCAGGGTGGAACCATGTATAGTAGGAATGGCTGGGCCCTCAAACATCAATATGCAGTCAAGGAAATGCCCCACATACATGTCCACAGTGCAATCTGATTGAGGTAATTCCTCAGTTAAGATCCTGTCTTTCCAGGTATGGATAGGTTTGTATCAAGGTGACAAAAACTATAACATTATTCATTAACGTTAAAATAAAACTTCATTGATTTAAAAGTTAATCTAATTAAATTTTCAACTCATTTCTTTTTGTGTTAAATCTTGAACAATTTTATACATATAAAAACAACTTATGAATGACGCTGAGAAAGAATTAAGTAGTTCAACACTATGCCCCACTTCTCCAAGTACTGTGAAGACTTTCACAGATTTTGAATTTAAGGATTATGATCCTGTTCCTGAGCATAATATACAATTTGATAAATAGCACTCAAGCAAATTAATACTTCAGTAAATAAAATTCAAGCTATAAGATCTTATAAATCATATGTGATTTCCAAATAATCATACTATAGACATGACTTATCATGAAAAAACTCAACTTTGTCTTGTTTCCAGGCTCCTCTCTTTGTTTTCGTGTGACATAGTTAGATGTTGTGGTGGCTTGAATGAAAATGGCCCCCATAGGCCCATAGGGAGCAGTACAATTAAGAGGTGTGGCCTTGTTGGAGTAGGTATAGCATTGTTGGAGGAAGTGTGTCAATGGGGGTAGGCTATGAGGTTTCAGAAGCTCAAGTCATGCACACTGTTTTTCTCTTTTTTCTGTCTGCCACTCAAGAGGTAGATGTCCCAGCTTCTTCTCCAGCTTTGTGTCTGCCTGCACACTGCCATGCTTCCTGCCATAATGGCAATGGACTAAACATCTGAGTTGTAAGCCCCCAGTTACATACTTTCCTTTATGAGTGTTGCTCTGGTCAGAGGGTCTCTTCACTGCATTATAAACCCTAAGACAGATGTTTTCTTTTTGAAACAGGGTGTCACTCAGGTTGATCTCCAACTCTGGAACTTATCACCTTAACTTCCCAAGTTCTGAGATTATAGGTGTGTGTCACCTCACTTAAGGAAGCATAGAAATTTCCCTACAAATAGTTTGTTTTATTTTTCCCCTTTGATGAATTTGACAATTTTATATTCAGAAATATCATTTTAAATTCCAATGACAGTGTGTTATGTATATTTCCCTAACTTAAATGATAGATCAGAATACTGATAATGAAGATGAAGTAGCTATCTCTAAGTTCTGTCCTTCAATAAACTGCAGGAGAAAAGAGACCCAATATGATACTAAATCTATTAAGTGCACTAAAAAGGACACAAGGAATTGAAGCAATCTGTCAAAGAATTATTGAAGACAAAAAGCTAGCAACAGTAAAATATGCTTGTTACTGGGACATCCTCAACAAGACTGCAATGCCGTGGATTGGTAAAGGTCATGGAGATAAACCACTCTGGAGACAGTTTCAGAGAACAGCATGTGCTTAGTTATACATGAATAGCTACTCATGTAATGAAAGCCTATCAACTGTGATTGGTTAGCAATCAGATTGGACAGTGAGTACATTTACCACCAGGGACTCTATGTGGAAAAAGTTCATTAAAGGAGATATGGAGTATACAGACTCATCAGATGACCAGGTACTGGCTAATCATGCTACTTCAGAGTTCAGTGTTCTTACTTCTGGGAATATTAAGGAGCACTGTGTATCATACTATTTATTTTGAAGTGCAGTGTGCTTGGTAGGCTAGCCACCATGTCATGCCTACATTTTCCTCCTACAATAATGCAGAATGCTATTATCTCACCTAGCTTATTTTGTTCTCCTTACCCCTCTCCATCTCTAGGGTAAGCTTGGACTCTAATACCTCCTAACAATGGCTCAAAACACTAGCAGACCTTCTATCACTGGAAAGGGGGGAACAGTGTTGTGGTTACATTTAAACTTCAATGCAACAGAGCTATCATTATTTGAAATACCTAAAGTCTAATGGAAGTTCCCACTTCTGTGTATATATTTTACCTGAGTTGCAGATCACTGGGAAACATTATTGAAGGTAGACAAATAAATGTAATGAATCCACAAAAACAAGACTAAAAAACTTAAAGGAAAAATAAGTAAATATTCTTGTCTTGGTAAAGTAATATTTTTATTAGAACATTTTTAAATTTACAAAAAAAACAAATATGGATAATTTCCAATTTTGCCATTGATTCCTCCAGTTTGCCTAGAATTAATATCTTGTATTAATAAACTATACTTGTTACAACTGAATCAATGTTGGTATACTATTCTCAGCTCAAGTACATGTTTTACAATTGGACCTATCTCTAGTACATATTTTGTGGAATTATAAACTTATAATTACATTTCTCCATCATTATAGTAGCAGGAACAATAATTTCACTTAGTTAAAAATATACCCCTTTCCATCGTTCAGCCTTCCATCTTTCACCTGGAACACCTGGGAATGAGAGACTCCTTTAGTGCCATACTTTTTTATTTTCAAAATCCTTTTACCAGCCTATTTTATCAATGTGTATATCATATTCATCTATGTCTTTTGTCACTTAGATGCTCATTTTTTATTAACAATATTTCATTACAACACTGTATTATAATTTATGAATTTACCTATTAAAGGGAAAATATTCAAAGTTTTCCTTTAAGACTAGAATTAAAATATACATCCTTCCAGGATCTTGAATTCACAAAACTTTGAATAAAATTACATCTTTTGCTCTTGAGGTATCCTCTAATTACTATATATTTTGACTTAAATAAGCCATTTTATTCTGTTATTTAATTATTTATTTATATTTATATCTATGCATACAATCATTTTTGTTTTGCTGCCTTCCAAAATTGAGTTGCTATTTAAATTCCTACCAGTGAAACATTTATACGATCTGAAGAGAAACCAGAGTCTGGCAATGGTTGAGAGAAAGCCCGAACTGACCTACTCTGGTGATAAGATGGCCAAACACCCTAATTGTCGTGCTAGAAACATCATCCAATGACTGACGGAACCAGATGCAGAGATCCATGGCCAGGGCCCAGGTGGAGCTCCAGGAGTCCAATTGTCGAGAAAGAGGAGGGTTTGTATGAGCAAGAATTGTTGAGACCAAGATTGGAAAAAGCACAGGGACAAATAGCCAAACGAATGGAAACGCATGAACTATGAACCAATAATAGCTGAGGAGCCCCCAACTGGATCAGGCCCTCTGGATATGTGAGACAGTTGATTAGCTTAATCTGTTTTGGGAGGCATCCAAGCACTGGGACCAGGACCTGTCCTCAGTGCATGAGCTGGCTATTTGGAACCTGGGGCTTATGCAGGGACACTTGGCTCAGCCTGGGAGGAGGGGACTGGACCTGCCTGGACAGAATCTACCAGGTTGAACTCAATCCCCAGGGGAGTCTTTGCCCTGGAGGAGATGGGAATGGGGGGGGGGCTAAGGGGAAGGTGGGGGAGGGCAGGAGGGGGGAGAACAATGGAATCCGTGGCTGATATGTAAAATTAAATTAAATTATAAAATTAAAAAAAATAAATTCCTACCAGCAATGAGTAAGATAGATCAGACCCTAAAAGTCAAAAAGTCAAATATTGCATGTGTATGGTGGCTTTCAAGTTTCTGATAAGCATTCAGCAATCCATATAAATACAAAGGTTAAGAATCAGGTGAAGGACTAAGAGTGGGTAGGGAGAGGATCCTCCAAGAAAGGGAAATAGAATATGTAATTATGGAGAAACAAGGCAAAACTTGAATGGGAGGATTAAATGCGGAGGAGGATGAAAGAGAGCAATAAAAGGCATAGGAGAGAATATCTGGAGAAACAGCTAACACTAGAAGAAATTTGAGGGGCCATAAGGAAACCTACTACTGTAGAACCTTCCCAAAATACATACATACATGAAAGAAATCTAAACGATGTCACCAAATAATGAGGACAGTATCCCAATTAGAGCTTTTCTGCTACCAAATGAAACCTTCACTGCCCAGAATGAGTTGCATCTAGTTGAGTCATTGGGCAAAGGAACCCTATGGAAATCTACAAACATCTCAGGAAATTTCCAATGTTATTGGTTGCTCTCTACAAACTGATGGTAACACCCTATTGCTGAAGAAAACACTAATATAGCTCATTGAGCATAGAGAAATTGAGTTGGTGACTAAATAGACCTTCGCCCCTATTTGCGAGTGTGAATGGTACTGAAAGGTATTCAGTATGCTATCAGAAGATAAAGGTAATCATCAAACCAGCTACAAAACTTGCAATCTACAATGTTGATTTGCCTGCAAGATATGCTAGTGCAGTAGTGGCACAAATGTTGTGGGAGTTACCAGTAACACTTTTATTGGATTTAAGTCCCAATACATAAGCTGAGATCAATGTCTGACACTGATAGGGAGGCCAAGATTGTGAGACTGGATAGGTCATGGACCTAAAGGAAAACCAAATAATATTATTCTGCTAAAGGAATATAGTAATGCAATGACTTCTAATGACATTATCTAATATCCATAGATTAAGATCTCACTCACCCATAATCACAATCTTCCTCTTTCAGTAGATGAGAATTAACATAGAGACCTGTAACTAGGCAGTGTTCAGAGAGTAATAGACTCACTCAATCCTAAGTGGGATGTTCTTATCAAGCTCCTGTCCATAGGAATCAGAGATCTATGCAGAAGAAGAAGAAAAAAATTGTAAGAGCCTGAGGAGATGAATGACTCCAAGGAAAATGTATCTTCTAGACACAAGACTGATTCACATATGAACACATAGAGACCATCATAATTTGCACAGGGCATCCACAGACTCAATACATTGGTGAATACCAGCATTAAGTGAGAGAACTAGACATGATTACCAGCCATAAATAGACTAAAGATAAAAGGGATGCACTTCCATATAATAAAGGTGATTTATGACAAAAATCAACTTAAATGGAGAGAAAATCAAAGTATTTCCACTAAAACAAGGAACAAGACAAAGTTTTTGTATTTGAAAGTTTTCTCCAGTCCTGCCCAGCCCCATAGTCCTGCCAGTGCTTATAAAATAATCACTCAGAGGCTCATATGAATTACCAATTTCATGGCCTATAGAAGGCTCCTTGCTAGCTAGCTCTTAAAAATTAGCTCATTCCTATTTATCTATAAGTTGCCACATGGCCATGGCTTACTGGTACTTTCACATCTTGCTTCTCCTGGTAGTGCTGGAATCTCTCTTCTGCCTCTGCCTTTCTTCTTCCTGTCTGTCTCTTGGATTTCCTGCCTGGCTATACCCTGACTCATCATAGGCCAGAGCAGCTTCTTTATTAACCAATCATAACAACACATATTCACAGCATACAGAAAGACATCCCCGAGAAGTTTTTCACTCTCTCCACACCTAATCAATATAGTATTTGAAATCTTAGCTAGAGTAATAAAACAACTGAAGGAAACCAAAGGGATACAATAGGAGATGAAGAAGCCAAAGTATTTTTATTTGCAGATGATATGATTGTGTATATGAATAACACCAAAAACTCCACCATGAGACTCATACAACTGATAAACACTTTCAACAAAGTAGCAGGACATTAAAAATCAGTCACTTTCTTATATAACCATGACAAACAGAATGAAAAAAGAAATCATGGAAACAATATCTTTCACAATAGACTAAAAAATATTTTGGAGTAATTCTAACAAAGCAAGTGAAACATTTCTATAATAAAAGAGCTTCAATTAAGAAATTGAAGAAGATATCAAAGGATGGAAAGATCTCCCATGCACAAGGATCAGTACAATTAATATAGTAAAAGTGGCCATCCTACCAAAAGCAATCTACAGATTCAATGCAATCCCCATTAGATGGTCAATATAATTCTTCATGGATTAAGAAAGGACAATCTTCAGGTTCATATGGAAACACTAAAATGCCAGGATAACTAAAGCAGTCCTGAATAATAAAATGACTGCTGGAGGTATCATCATCCATGATCTCAAATTACAGAATATAGTAATTAAACAGTATGATATTTACATAAAAACAAAAAATCCTGATCAATAGAACCAAGTTGAAGAAACAGATATAAGTCCACACACTTATGACCATGTGATTTTTAATAAAGTACTCAGAAATACTACTGTAAAAAGACAAAATCTTTAACACATAGTGCTAGTAAAATTTGATGCCTGCATTTAGAGGAATCCAAATAGTATAAGTCTACAGTTATCCCCCTGCACAAAAACTCAGCTCAACTCTAAGTGAATAAGTGACTTAATATAAGGCCAGACACACTGAACCTGATAGAAAATAAAGTGGGAAATAACCTTGAACTCATTGACATAGGAAAGGACTTTCTGAACAGAAAACAAATATCACAGGCACCAAGAACAATTAATAAATTAGACTTCATGAAACTGAAAAGTTTATGTATGGCAAAGAACACAACATCATTGAGACAAAACATTATCCTACAGAATGGACAAAGATTTTTACCAATGTCACATCTAATAGAGGGTTAATATCTAATATATGTATGTATATATATATATATATATATATATATATATAATGTGTATAAAAAGCTCAAAAACTGGACATCAATAAAACAACCCTATTTTAAAAATGGGGTACATATCTAAACAGAGAATTGTCAAAAAGGGAAAATCAATTTCTAGAAACACTTAATGTTCAATATCATTAATCAGTAGGTAAATACAAGTCAAAACTACTTTGAGATTTCACTTTACACCAGTCAGAATGGCCATGATCAATAAAACATGTCAGCTCATGTTGTCAAGGATGTGGGGTAAAGGGAACACTCATCTTTAGCTGGTGGAAAGGTGAACTTGAGCAGTCACTATGAAAATCAGTGTGGTCGTTTCTCGGGAAGCTTGGAATAGATCTATCCCAAAATCCAGCTATGCCTTTCATGGACATATCCCCAAAGGACTCTACATACTGCTACAGAAACAATCATTCAGTCATGTTCATTGCTTCTCTCTTCATAATAACTAGCAATTGGAAATTGCCTAAACATCCAGCAATGAATGAATGGATAAAGAAAAAGAAAAAATGGTAGATTTATACAATGAAATATTACTCAGCTGCTTAAGGAACAAACATGAAATCTTGAATTTCACAGATAAATTTAAAGAGCTAGAAAAAACTTATCCCATGTGAGGTAACTCAGACCCCAAAAGACAAATATACTATGTTTTTGATTATGTGTCAATATTATCTGTTAAGTCTTCAATACATAGCCTAAAATCCATATAACCACAGAGGTTGGTCATATAGTAAGGGACTAGGAAGGAAGGAAGTACTTCCCTAGGATTGGGAAATGTCATAGATAGTAAAGGATGGATGAGAGCATGGGGACTAGAATGGGAGTGTCAAATAGGAAGTGGGGAAGAGAAGGGTAAGGGAGTAAATACAGGGAGGGGGAGCTAAAACTAAGGACCATTTGTAGTGTCATATGAAAACCTAAGACAATGGAAGCATCTTAAAATATATATGTATGGAAGAAATATAAGTGGAATCATCAAATAACAGGGGAGACAAAGTCACAACTGGATATCTTTGGTCACCAAATATAATCTCCAGTTCTGGGATTAGGTGATATCTAATAGAGGTGTTGCCTAAAGGTGCCCTATGAACATCCCCAAACAAAGAAGGCTACTGCTGCTAAGGCCATTGATTGCTCTCCACAAAATGACAATAAGGCCCTATTGCTGAAAACAAGCCCTACATAACTCATTGAACATGGAGAAGTAGAGATGGTGCCTACTTTATCCTTCACCTCTATTGACTAGTGTCCATGGTACTGGGAAGGTACTCTACATTGTACCAGAAGAAAAAGGTAAATGCTAACCCAGCGACAAACCTGTCAATCTATAATAGAGACCTGCCTGTGAGATATGCAGGTGCAATAGTGGCACAAAATTCATGTGTGTAACCAACCAGTCTTTGATTGGTTTTAAGGTCTACTCCATAAAGTGACACTGATGTCTGACACTGCTTGGGGGGCCAAGAACAAGAAACTAGATAGGCCATGGGCATAGGGGTAAAAAAATATTGCTGTTCTCTTAAAGGCACTTACCAATAAAAGGACTCCTGATGACATTCTTCTATACCCATAGATTAGCATCTTGCTCATCCATCATCAGAGAAGCTTCACCCTTCAGTAAATGAGAACAAATAAAGAGTCTTATAAATGGATCATGGGGGAGATGGATTCCCAATTTTCTAAGAAAGCGCCATATTGATCTCCAAAGTGGTTGTACAAGCTTGCATTCCCACCAGCAGTGGAGGAGAGTTCCCCTAGCTCCACATCCTCTCCAGCATAAGGTGTCTTCAGTGTTTTTGATCTTAGCCATTCTGACAGGGGTAAGGTGGTATCTCAGAGTTGTTTTGATTTGCATTTCCCTGATGATTAGGGATGTTGAGCAATTCCTTAAATGTCTTTCGGCCATTTGAGTTTCCTCTGTTGAGAATTCTCTGTTTAGTTCTATAGCCCATTTCTTAATTGGACTGTTGGGCATTTTGATGTCTAATTTCTTGAGTTCCTTATATATTCTGGATATCAGTCCTCTGTCAGATGTGGGGTTGGTGAAGATCTTTTCCCATTCTGTAGGCTGTTGCTTTGCCTTATTGACCGTATCCTTTGCTCTACAAAAGCTTCTCAGTTTCAAGAGGTCCCATTGATTGATTGTTTCTCTCAGTGTCTGTGCTACTGGTGTTCTATTTAGGAAGTGGTCTCCTATGCCAATGCGTTCAAGACTACTTCCTACTTTCTCTTCTAGCAGGTTCAGGGTAGCTGGATTTATGTTGAGGTCCTTGATCCACTTGGACTTAAGTTTTGTGCACGGTGATAGATATGGATCTATTTGCAGCCTTCTACATGTTGATATCCAGTTTTGCCAGCACCATTTTTTGAAGATGCTTTCTTTTTTCCATTGTGCACTTTTGGCTTCTTTGTCAAAAATTATATGTTCATAGGTGTGCGGACTAATGTCAGGGTCTTCAATTCGATTCCATTGGTCCACATGTCGGTTTTTATGCCAGTACCAAGCTCTTTTTATTACTGTAGCTCTATAGTAGAGCTTGAAGTCAGGGATCGTGATGCCTCCAGAGGTTGTGTTATTGTACAGGATTCTTTTGGCTATCCTGGGTTTTTTGTTTTTCCATATGAAGTTGAGTATTATTCTTTCCAGGTCTGTGAAGAATTGTGTTGGTATTTTGATGGGGATTGCATTGATGCCCCTCAACCAAAGAATGGATAAAGAAATGTGGTACACAATGGAGTATTACTCAGCAGTAAAAAGCAACAACATCATGAAATTTGCAGGCAAATGAATGGTACTAGAAAAAAAATCATCCTAAGTGAGGTAATCCAGACCCCAAATGACAAACATGGTATGTACTCACTCATAAGTGGATATTAGTTGTAAAGCAAAGGATAACCAGGCTACAATCCACAGCCTCAGAGAAGCTAAGTAACAAGGAGGACCCTAAGAGGGAATCACAGATTGCACTCAGAAGGGAAATTAGATGAGATCTCCAGGATAAAGTGGGGGTGAGGGAGAAAGGTAGAGGGGAAGGAATGGGGGATGGGAACATAAGGGATCAGGATGGTTGAGTTGGGGGAAAGATAGAGAATGAGAGTAATAAAAGAGATATCTTGATAGAGGGGGTCATTATGGGGTTAGGGAGAAACCTAGTGCCAGGGAAACTCCCAGGAATCTATAAGGATGACCCCAGCTAAGACTTCCAGCAATAGTGGAGAGGGTACCTGAACTGGCCTCTCCTGTAATCAGATTGGTGAATACCCTACTTATCATCATAGAACTTTCATCCAGTAACTGAAGGAAGAAGATGCAGAGATCCACAGCCAAGCATTGGACCGAGCTTTGGGAGTCCTGTTGAAGAGAGGGAGGAGGAATTTTATGAGCCAAGGGGGTCGAGATCATGACAAGGAAACCCACAGAGATAGATGGCCCAAGATCGAGATTGTGGGAGCTCCTGGACTCTAGACCTACAGTTTGGGAGCTTGTGTGAGACTGACCTAGACCCTCTGCATGTGGGTGACAGTTGTGTAGCTTGGTCTGTTTGTGGGGTCTAGAGTTTTCCTGCCTGGCCCACAGTCAGGACAAATCTCTCACACCTGCCAGTCCCACAGCCACTCAGACCCGACCAAGTAAACACAAAGACTTATATTGCTTACAAACTGTATGGCCGTGGCAGGCTTCTTGCTAACTGTTCTTATAGCTTAAATTAATCCATTTCTATAAATCTATACCTTGCCACGTGGCTCGTGGCTTACCGGCATCTTCACATGCTGCTTGTCATCGTGGCGTCTGGCAGTGTCTCTCTGACTCAGCCTTCCACTTCCCAGCTTTATTCTCCTCCTTGTTCCACCTATACTTCCTGCCTAGCCAATGGCCAATCAGTGTTTTATTTATTGACCAATCAGAGCAACACATTTGCCATACAGAACATCCCACAGCAGACCTAGACCCTCTGCATGTGGGTGACAGTTGTGTAGCTTGGTCTGTTTGTGGGGTCCCTAACAGTGAGACCAGGATCTATCCTTGGTGCACAAGCTGGCTTTTAGGAACCTATTCCCTGTGTTGGGATGACTCCTTCAGCCTTAATACAGGGAGGAGGAGTTTGGTCCTGCCTCAACTTGATATGCTATGCACTGTTGACTCTCATGGGAAGCCTTACCATTTTGAGGAGTGGATGAGGGGGTAAAAAGGAGGTTGGTGGAACAGGTGGAGAGGAGGGAGGGGGAACTGGTTGGTATGTAAAATAATTTTTTAAAAAATAATAACAGAGATGGAAATTGCTACAGAAAATATTCTATGAACTGCATATTAGGTTTATTATTAATATTTTATATTTTAAATTCTTATATTTCAATATTTACATCTTTATATAATACAGTAAGAATAGTGCAAACATATGTCAACAGTAATGCCATCATTGTAAAAATACTCAGGCTGGGCAGTGGTGGCACACGCCTTTAATCCCAGCACTCAGGAAGCAGAGGCAGGCAGATCTCTGTGGGTTCAAAGTCAGCCTGGTCTAAAAAATGAGTTCCAGGAAAGGGGCAAAGGTACACAGAGAAACCCTGTTTCAAAAAAAAAAAAGTAGTCATCAAACTGTCAACAATTACAAATGGCATCAAAGTATTAGAATTAATTCATTTGTGTAGTATATAGTTAAGAATTGTATTTCCTGATAATCAGCTCTTTAGCCAATAAAATTTTGAAATTAAACATCCTGGTAGACAATTCAATTCATACTGACTTTGTGTTTTTATATCATTCTCATGTTTCCTTAGTAAAAATTTAAATACTCATATTTACTCTTTTTTTTGCCTTTTATTGGTACCATAAATAACTTGAATAAAAGAGTAGCATTGGTTTAAAATTTAAAAAAATCACTGCATTAGTTACACTACTTTTGCTGTGATAAAAGACCATGGTCAAGGCAATGTACCGAAGGAAAGGTTTATTTGGGCTCAAAGTTCCAATGAGATAAGAGTCCATCATGTCAGAGAAACATGGCAGCAAGAGACAGGGTGGTAGCAACAGATGAGAGCTAATGTCTCGACCCATAATGGGGAAGTAGAGAGAGTGAATTCAAAAGGTTGAGAGACTTTGAAAACTTCAAAACCTCCACCCAGTGACATACTTGGTCTAGCAAGGCTACACCTCCTAAGCCTTCCCAGATAGTAACCAACATGAGACTAAATATTCAAGTGCCTGAAGCTATGGGGGACATCTCATTCAAACAGACACAAACATTATACATTTTTGGTGATTTTTTTATGTGTGTGTGTGTGTGTTTATGTTTGAAGGTGTGTGGGTACGTACGTACGTGTGTGTGTGTGTGTGTGTGTGTGTGTGTGTGTGTGTGTGTGTGTGTGTGCTGGTGTACACGCACAACTGTGTATAGGTGTGTGGAGGCCTTGGGTTGACATCAGATGCCTTCCTTAACTGATATCCACTTCAGTTACTGAGGCAAAGTGTCCTGCCAAAACCAGAACACTTCAATTCTGGTCAGTGTAGTTTGCCAGGTGTCACCCCATTCACCACACCCCTGTGATTCCACATTTCTGCTTTCTTAGTGCTGAGATTAGAGGTGGAATTTGAACCACACTCCTCATGTTTCCACAAGTGTTTTTCTCCTGAGACATGTTTCCAGGCCTTGGGTAATTTATGAGTATCATTGAAATAGTTATTTGTTGGAATAATATATAGTTTTGAGTATCCTACTTATTAATATTTAAGTATTAGTAGTAATATCTATCCAAAGGAATGTAGTAAGATTGAAAATCATCTATCTTACATCTTAAAAGTCTGTTTTGATAACTAATTTAAAAATCAGCTGAATCATTTGTAATTGAGAAGTATATAATGAGACTGGAGAAATGTCTCAGCATTTAAAGGGTACTTCTCTCACAGAGGATCACAGTTCCATTTCAAGCACCCATTATCAGGTGGCTCACACCCACTTTTAACTCTAGCTTCAGGGAGACCCCACACTCTATTCTGCTCTCTACAGAAATGCAGCATTAAATCACAGATGTACACACACACATACTTACATAAAATAATAAATACAAATCTTTGTAAACATAAGCATATTTTAAGAGTGTGCTTTGATCTTGCAATGCATCTATACTAAAATGAGAGCCATTATCTAACTTCTCAGTTTCAAAGATGTTCTTTTTGGAAATAACTCAAATTGTCCTTCAATTACTGACGATCAATTACTGAAAAAGAAAGACACCAAGAAACAAAACAGCGAAAAAAATAGAGACTAAATTTGAAAACAGTGTTTTTAATAAAGTTCAATCTTAATTAAACAAGCCATGTCTATAGCTGTTTGTCTATAGTTACAGGTAAAATGGGTAGGGCAGATTTAAACCACTAAATTCAAAGGCTTACTTCACACAGTATTCAGCTAGCTGCCAAAGAGAGAACAGAAAACAAAAAGAGGAAACAGATGTTCTTCCTCACAACTCTTAAAACATAATTGTTATTTCTCAAGCTATTAATATATTATTGACCTTATGTTATTTTAAAATGTTTGTAATAAAAGGGACATTATTTAAATAAAAATTTCATGCCAAGTTTCCTAAAATTTTCTTTGTATTCTTTTCCTAAAATTTCTTTATATTCCACAAACTCACCATGTCTAAACTTGCTGAAATTTCTATAGAGAAAAAAGATCTATGATTTTTTCATTAAAAATTTTAAAAGGTATAATTTAGGCCAATATATGTTAAGCATATGAATGAAATCATGTTTTAATTAAAGAAGATTGAGAATGGAAAATAATCTTTGTGTTATAAGTCAAGGGTCTAATATCTGTGCAAAGAAGTACAAAATTTCTGACAAATAATTACTATGAACATAAGTACTGTAGAAGTTCAGAGAAAGATAAATTAGCATAAAGTTATCATTTAAGAGCTTATCAACCAATTAAGGCTTAAAGTGGAACTCAAAGTCAGTTATGGGAAGAGAAACATAAATTGTAGTGTAACAGGAAAGAAAGTAGTATGAAACCAGTAAACTGGGTAAGATTTAAGAAAGTCATGCATACCAATCCCCCAAAATAGCATTACAGGTTACAATAACAGCTTATGAAGTTAAATACCAACATATAAATATATTACTGCATTTTGTGCATACAAAACCTCTCAAGAAATTGGAAACAATAATCCTGTTTTGGAGCTGGAAGAACTAAGGCTCAAAATCACCTATTATTAAACAGCAAAATATGGATTTGAGTTCATGTGGTGGTTTGAATAAGAATGGCCTTCATAGGCTCATAGATTTGGATGCTTGATCACTAGGGACTCATGCTATTAGGTGCTGTGGCCTTATTGGAGTACTTTTGGCCTTATTGAATGAAGTATGCCAATGGGGGTGGGATTTCAGGTTTCTAATGCTCAAGTCAGCCCCAGTGTCTCTCTCCTACTACCTACTTATCTTCATATAGAACTCTCTACTCCGTATTCAGTACCATGTCTACCTGTGTTCCATCATGCTTTCTGACATGAAGATAACGGACTAAATTTCTGAACCTGTTAGCTAGCCCCAATTAAATATTTTCCTTTATAAGAGTTGCCATTCCATGATCATGGTGTTTCTTCACAGCAATAGAATACTAAGATAGTCGATATCTAATCAGATATCAAATTCCATGATCACAATACTACCAACTCCTAAGGCAAAATGTAGTTTTAAAAACAGTTTTTATTATTGACTATAAAATTCCTACCTGGATTAATGAAATATTAAAAGCTTTTTCTAGTAGTCTAGGTCCAGCAATTTTCTTATATTACCTTCCAAAAGCTTTAAAAATGTGTTCCTTGACATTTTCATTTATTAATATATATTATTTATTTTTCTTATAAAGAAATCATTTAATTGGGTACTTATTTACAGTTTTAGAGGATTAGTCCATGATCATTGAGGTGGGAAATAGACAGGAATGGCATTGGAACAGTAGCTAAGAGCTTTACATCCTGATGCGCAGGTGGGAGTCAGAGAAATGGAGAGAGAGAAGGGCCTTGCATGTGCTTTTGTGATCATAGGCCATCTCCCAGGGACATGTTTGTTCCAATAAGGTCACACCTACTCTAACAAGGTCAAATTTCCTTATCTTTCCCAAAAAATCCACTCACTGGGGATCAAGCATTCAAATATATGAACTTATTGTAGCTGCTCTCATTCAAATCACCACATTCCACTCCCTTTTCTGCTCCTCCAGGTTTGTAGTCATATCACAATGCAAACTGCATTCAGACAAACATAAAAAGTCTCCACAGTCTTTAATAATCTTAAGACTGCTTAGAAGTACAAAGTCTGAAATCTCTTCTGAGACTCAAGGCAATCTCTTAATTTTTTTGTTGTTTTGTTTTATTTCTTATTTTTCTTTTTATTGAAAATACATGTTTTCTCACAAAATATATCCTGATTATGGTTACTACTTCCTCTATTCCTCTCAGTTCCTCTGTACTTCCCCTCCCATCCAGAGCAACCTTTCTGTCTCTTATTAGAAAACAGACATCTGAGGGATAATAATAAAATATAATATAATAAATTAAAAACAAAAACTAACACACTGGAAATGGACAAAACAAACAGAAGGAAAAGACCCCAAGAGAAGGCACAAGTATTCACTTGTTCCCTCACTCAGGAAAGCTATAAAAACACTAAACTGAAAGGCATAATATATTTGCAGAGGACCTGGTGAAGACCCATGCAGGCTTCAGTCTCTGTGAGCTCATATGTGCTTTGATCATGTTGATTTAGTGGGCCTTGTCTTCTTG
Organism: Peromyscus californicus insignis; assembly: GCF_007827085.1. NCBI lineage: Eukaryota > Metazoa > Chordata > Mammalia > Rodentia > Cricetidae > Peromyscus > Peromyscus californicus. The sequence continues at coordinate 68,886,546 of NW_026294391.1, read as the reverse complement.
GTGTCCTCCATCCTCACTGGCTCTTACATTGTTTCTAATTCCTCTTCCTATGGTTTCCCTGAGTTCTGAGGGAAGGGATTTGATGGAGATATCCCCTGTAGGGATGAGTGTTCCAAGGTCTCTCCCTCTCTGAGTAATATCTGGCTGTAAGTCTCTGTATTTGTTCTCAGCTGCTGAAGAAGAAAGCTTCTCTAATGATGACTGAGCAAGTCACTGACCTACAATTATAGCAGAATGCTAATAGGAGTCATTTTATTTCTACTTCCCCGCCCCCTTAGAACAGTAGTATTTGGTAGGTCCCTGGGCTATCTAGTCTCAGGCTCATAGTCACACAACCAATGTCCCATTTTAGTTTCCATCTATTAGAGTGGGCCTGAAGCCAAATCAGATATTGGTTGGTCACAAGCCTTGTTCTACCATTACACTAACATGTCTTATAGGCAGGACAACATAGTAGGTTAAAGAGTTTGTGGATGGGTTGGTGTTTACATTTCTCTTTTGACAGCATGCAGAATACCTTCATGTACTAAGAAAGGTATAATGTAGGGGTGAAAGCTCTATGGAGGCACCAGTTTGACTTCTCTGTGTTCAATGGGTTGTGTGGGTGATGTTTTAAGCAGAGGGCCCTTACTGTCAGTTTGTGAAAAGAAACCTATTGTCTGAGCAACAGATTTTTTTTTGTTGGTTGCTTTGTTTGTGGATCTCCATGGGACCCTTTCAGCCAACAACTCAATTGGGTGTATGAAATTCCAGGACATTGGTAACAAGAGATGGCCAATTGGGGCTCTGTCTCCTTCATTATTTGGTTATTTCACTTAAATTGCTTTCATATATGTATGTATATTTAGTACTTTCTACTGTAGTAGGTGTTCATACTACCCCTGAAATGGCCCTCAATTTTAATTATCTCCCCCGCCCCGTATTCCCTTCCTTGTCTTCCTTTCTCTTCCCATCCACACTCAATATTCCAGTTCTGGTCACCCCATCTATTCATAAAAACCATCGGCATTTCCTCTTTTGATAATTTTTTGTTCATACCTGTACGCTATTTAAAATGGGTTATTTATTTTCTTGGAAGTTTTTTGGGCTCTTTACACATTTTGGCTATTAGCACTCTATTGGATATAGAGTTGGTAAAAATCTTTTCCCGTTATGTAGGTTTTTTGTCCTATTGAATGTGTCTTTTGCCTTGTAGAAGCTTTTCAGTTTCATGGGGTCCAATTTGTTAATTGTTGATCTTAGTGTCTTTGCTGATACTGTTCTGTTCAGACAGTCTTCTGTGCCAATGAGTTCAAGGATATTCCCCACTTTCTCTTCTATCAGGTTCAGTGCTTTGGGTTTTATGCTCTAGTCTTTGATACATTTGTAGTTGAGGTTTGTGCAGGATTTATTTAGAGTCATCTACATACAGTCATCCAGTTTGGCCAACACCATTTGTTGAAGATGCTTTTTGTTGAAGATTTTTTCTGATGTGTATTTATGCCTTATTTATGTAAATTCAGGAGTCCATATGTATCTGGTTTTATGTCTATGTCTTCAATTATATTCCATTGATTGATATGTCTGTTTTTGTGCCCAAGCAGTGCTGGTTTTATTACTGTATCTCTATAGTATAACTTGAACTTGTGAATGGAGGTACCTCCAAGAGTTCTTTTATTATTCAGGATTGTTTTAGCTATCTTGGGTTTTTTGTGTGTGTGTTTCCATAGGGAGCTAAAAATTGTCTTTTCAAGATCCGAGAAGAATTGTGTTATAATTCTAATGGGGTTTGCATTGAATCTGTTGCTTTTAGTAGGATGGCCATGTTAACCTTACTAATCCATGAGCATGGGAAATCATTTTATTTTCTGATACATCTTCAATGTATCCAAATACTTTAATGAAAGTGTTTATCAGCTGTAGGAGTTTCCAGTTAGAACTTGTAGTGTCACTTATGTATACTATCATTTGATCTGCAAATAAAGATACTTTGACTTCTTCCTTTCTAACATGTATCCCCTTGATCTCCTTGAGTTTTCTTATTGCTCTACTAAGACTTCAGGTACTATCTTGACTAGGTATGGAGACAGTAGACAACCTTGTCTTGTTCCTGATTTTAGTAGAATTGCTTTGAGTTTCTCTCCATTTACATTGATTTGAATATTTGCTTGGTGTAAACTGCTTTTATTATGTTGAGGTATGTCCATTTCTCCAGAGCATTTTTTATTCTCTCATAAAATACATCCCTAAAGCAGTTTCTACCCCTACTACTCCCAGTCCCTCCCCAATTACACTCTACCCCAGATTCCACTCTTCCTCCCTTTCCCTTCAGAAAAGAGCAGGCCTCCCAGGGATATCAACCAAACATGGCATATAATAAGACTAGGCAGAAACTCTCATATCAAGGTTAGGTGAGGCAACCCAGAGAAAAAGTGTCCAAAGAGCAAGGAAAGGAGTCAGAGATACCCCAACTCCCACTGTTAGATGTACCACAAAAACATAAATCTAACACCATAACATATGCAGAGGGCCTAGTGAAGACCCATGCAGGCTCCATAATTGCCCCTTCAGTCTCTGTGAGCAGCAGTGAGCCCTGCTTGGGTTGACTCTATTGGCTGTGTTTAATCTGGTATCCTTAACCATTCTGGTTCCTACAATTCTTCCTCCCCCTCTTCTGCAGGGTTCTTAGTTCTCCAGTGGGAGAGACCTGATGGAGATCTTGGATTTGGATTCTCTCTGACTAATGTTTAGCCATGGGTCTCTGCATCTGCTCTTATCAGATTCCAGAGGATGCCTCTCTGATATGATTGGGATAGGTACTGATTTATGAGTATAGCAGAACAGCATTAAGAATCATTTTGTTGATTTTTTTCTGTCCTATGTCTCTGGGCAACCCAGCCTACAGATCCTGGTCATCCAGACAGTCTTGGGCCTGGGCTTCCTCTCATAGCATGGGCCTCAAATTAGACCAGTCATTGATTGGCCATTCCAACAAGTTCTGTGCCTCCATTACCACAGCACATTTTGCAGGTAGGATAGATTGTAGGTTGAAAGTTTTGTGGCTGGATTGGTGTCCTAGTCCCAGCAGGGGAAGCTTTGCCTGGCTGCAGAAGATGGCTCATTCATGGTCCATAGCCTCCTTTACTTGGAGTCTTTCCTGTGGTACCCCTCATCGAATCCTGGGGAATTCTACTATACAAGGTTTCCACATCACCCAACAAATGCCCTCTAATTCCAGTCATCTCTCCCTGTACTCTCTCTCACCTTCCTCATCCACCTCATACCTCCTGTTCCAATTCCTACCCCCACCCACAGTCCCCTGCAAAATCTATTCCATTTTCCCTTTCCAGGGGAGATCATTGTGTCTCCCTTAGAGCCCTCCCTTTTATTTAGCCTCTCAAAGTTGGTCCATTATAGCATGATTATCCTCTACTTTATAGCTAGTATTCACTTACAAGTGAGCACACGTCATGTTTATCTTTCTGGGTCTGGGTTGCTGAACTTGTTCAGTATAATTTTGTCCAGTTCCATCCATTTGTCTGTAAATTTCATGATTTCATTTTTTAACAGCTAACTAATACTCCACCATGTAAATGTACCACATTGTCTTTATCTGTTCTTCAGTTGACAGACATGTAGATTGTTTCCTATTTCTGGCTATTATGAATAAAGCCCCTATGAACATAGTTGAGTAAATTCCTGATGGTAGAATGGAGTGTCCTTTGGGTATATACCCAAGAATTGTATAGATGGGCTTTGAGGTATATCAATTCTCAATTTTCTGAGAAACTGCCATATTGATTTCCACAGGAGATGTACAGTTTTTACTTCCAACAGCAATGGAGGAGTGTTCCACTTGCCCTACATCCTTGACAGCATGAGCTATCATTTGTGTTATTGATCTTGGCCATTCTAACAGGTGTAAGATGGAATCTCAGAGTCATTTTGATTTGCATTTCCCCTATGGATAAGGATATTGAACATTTCTTTAAGTGTTTATTGGCAATTTGAGATGCCTCTGTTAAGAATTATCTATCTAGATATGTATCCCAATTTTTATTGTATTATTTTGTTTGTTGATGTCTAGTTCTTTGAGTTCTTTATAAATTTTGGATATTAGCCCTCTATTGGATATGGAGTTTGTGAAAATATCTTTCCATTCTGTAGGCTGCCATCTTGTACTATTAAATGTGTCTTTTGCCTTACAGAAGCTTTTCAGCTTCATGAGATCTCATTTATTAATGTTGATCTTAGTACCTGCACTATTGTTCCTGTGCCAATGCATTCAAGGATATTCCCCAGTTTTCTTCTGTTAGGTTCAGTGTGTCTGGTATTATGTTAAGGTCTTTGATCTACTCAAACTTGAACTTTGTGCAGGGTGAAAAATATGGATCTATTTTCATTCTTATAAAAGCAGACATTCAGTTAGACCAGCACCAATTGTTGAAGATGCTTTATTTTTTCTGTTGTGTCTTTCTCGCTTCTTTATTTAAAAAAAATCAGGTAACCACAGGTATGTGGATTTATGTCTGGGTCTTTGGATTCCAATCATCAACCTGTCTGGTTTTATGCCATTACCATGTGGTATTTATTAATATAGTTCTATAGTACAGCTTGAAATCTGGAAGTTCTTTTATTGTACAAGATTGTTTTGCTATTCTTGTTTTTTTGTTTTTAAATATGAAGTTGAGTATTGTTCTTTCAAGGTCTATAAAGAATTGTGTTGTAGTTTTGATAGGGATTACAATGAATCTGTAATTGCTTTTTGTATGATGGTCATTTGTATTATGTTGATGCTACCAATCCATGAGAATGGAACATCTTTCTATCTCCTGATATCTTCTTCACTTTCCTTCTTCAAAAACTTAAAGTTTTTCTCATAGAAATCTTTGATTTGCTTTGGTAGAGTTACTCCAAGATATTTTATATTATTTGCGGCTATTGTGAAGGATGTTGTTTCCCTGATTTCTTTCTCAGTCTTTTTATTTATGGTGAATGACATTTCTTGATTTTTGTATGTTGAATCTTCCATGAATGTCTGAGAGGAAGCATACTTATTCATGGCGGATGATCTTTTTGATATAGTCTTGGATTCAGTTTGAAAGTATTTTATTGTGGATTTTTGTATCTAAGTTCATAATGGAAATTTACTTGCAATTCTCCTTCTTCGTTGTGTCTGCATATGGTTTAGGTATCAGGGTAACTGTGGCCTCATAAAATGAAATGGGCAATGTTTCTTCTGTTTCTATTTCGTGGAATAATTTTAGAATATTGAGCATATCAAAGAAGAACATTAACTCTTCTTTGAAGGCCTGGTAGAATTCTTCACTAAAACATGTTCTTAGCCCCAATAATAGGTTCTATTTTATGGAGTGGGACTTAAGTCCATCTGAAAGTATTTGTTACTGCTGTGACATTTATGCCACTATTGTACCAGTGTGAATATCTTGCCAGGCCAGCCCTATCAGTAGTTTGCTGAGTTCACAACTGGGTAAGACTGATGATTACTTTTTTCCCTCTGGTAGCATGCATAGCACTTCCCAGCAGTATGAAAGTTAGATAGTATGAAGGTAGGATGAAGCTTCTAGGTGAGTACCAGCTTGATTTCTCCATGGTCTATGACTCATCTATATTGCGACTTCTTCAGAGAAATAACATGCAGGAAGGAACTATTTACCATACCAATATTTATGGGATATATCCAAAACTGTCTACTTAATGTGCTGCTTTAACTTCATATATTAAAAAACCATAAATTAAAGAATATATCAGTAAGACATCCAGCTATAAATCTCCAATCCTTCATTAATCTATAACAACATTGAATTAACAAGACATATGGATCAGATAATTTGGGAATTCTAGTAAACATATAAACAGCTGTGTAGCCCAAAGCAATGTAAAATTCTATAATAATGAAATACTGTGAAAATATCTTTTACATTCTTAGCAATTGGAAATTTGCTGGACTAAGTTAATAATACAATGTAAGGTCACTAAAGAATGCTAGCCTACTGTTTACTCAAACTGTTTGTTTAACCTTCTTTTAAGAGAATACTGTAGTAATGAACCTTATTTTCCTTGGCTTTCATGTGTAATCAGCTTTTATAACCTAAGCTAATGAGTAGCTCCAATCTTCAAGTATGTACTCTTCCATGCCCCTGACTCAGATAATGCATGTGTACCATTTGCTAAAAGGAGTAAACATAGAAGTTTAAAACTGCTTACTAAAATGTACCATAAATGTCGAAAGCAGTCATTCATGGGTATTGGTTGAGAAACAATGATGTTTGTTATATGGGTCAATGGGGATCATTAGGATCTAGTGACTTAATTTCTCTTAAAATTCTGTTAAAGATTTCTGTAATGTGTCTTATTCCTTCTCTGTGTAATGTTTTCTATGATTTTCAGTAAATTCAGAGTCTAGCCTTTTGTTAGGGACAGACACACACAGTCACATGTCAAACACACAGAAAGAAGACACAAACATAGGAACAGATTCATACTTACACAACAGACAAAGGACAGAAGACACAGGGAGCATGAAGTAGAGAATTCAAATGTGGACCTTTTCTTGGTTAAATGACTTCAAGGGGGAAGTGCATTTGTTTCTTTCCTTATGTGACACCATTATTGTTAACTCAGAGTTAATCATTAGTGTATAAAATCCATGAAAAAATTTAAAAGATGTCATAGGAAAAGTACTAGGGGGAAGTTGCATTTCCCAATATCCAATCCTGCACTGTAACATCAAGATAAAATTTTTCAACACCATTATGCTCTCCCAGAATGTAGACAGAGAAGTGAAGAGTGAGTAAAGTCTTTATATCTTTTGTGCATTATTTGGAACACTTGCTCAACTGCCATTCTTATTTGGAGACCACTTGAAATATATGGAGTGTGGGGGGTCACGAGAGCATAATAGAACATCATTTACTCAAAAGATACTGGCATGGGGAGCTATGCTTCTAAGAAAAAAATCAGGAAGAGAACACTTAAGAAATCTGAGATAATTAAAATCAAACACATAATCACATACATACACAAAGTATAAGTAAGCCTAAGAATTGATATGAGACACTTAGAACATGTAGTTGAATTGGTTGGTAAAAGGATTTCACTGGAGATTACTGGTGTTTTCAGAAGCTTTATCTCAATAAAATCATGATAAAACATACAAAACAAAAAACAAAGAAACATGCCCTAATCAAAGGATAAAAAATGAAATTCTAGAAACAAACCATAAGTTAATTCAAATCTATGAACTTTAAAACATCCAAGAAAATGTCATGAAATTAACTGGTGAGACCAAAGAATTGACATGAAATACCACAAAATTAGTAAAATGATGCACAAATAAAAACTCAACCATAATAAAACTGTAAAATAGGATGACACAGATATTCACAGTTTTAATGTGTAACTTAAATGAAAAACTCTCTAGGAGCATTGAAGAATAAACTTCATTAGCTATAAAAATGAATTGATGAAAATAATCATTCAAATGAAATTTGAAAACAATTATTTTAAATTATTAGTCATAAATGCTATATAAAATATGTACAAAGCATACTAACTTAAAGAAAACAATCATTCAAATAAAATTTGAAAGCAATCAATTGAAATTATCAGTCAGAAAAGCTATATAAAATATGTAAAAGGCAGCCGGGCAGTGGTGGCGCACGCCTTTAATCCCAGCACTCAGGAGGCAGAGCCGGGTGGATCTCTGTGAGTTCGAGGCCAGCCTGGGCTACCAAGTGAGTTCCAGGAAAGGCGCAAAGCTACACAGAGAAACCCTGTCTCGAAAAACCAAAAAAAAAAATATGTAAAAGGCATACCAACTTAATATTTTGGGGTAGATAAATACTCTCATTGCAGTATTCATAGACGAAGAAGGAAAGGTCAAGAGAGCTTATTTCAGGAAATAGGGATTAAAAGCTTATCAAATCTGACTGGGATGGGGATATATATATATATATATATATATATATATATATATATATATATTCAAGAACTTCATGTAGTTCTTGAATACCATTGCAATTGGCCTGCAAGTAATGCTCAGTAAAGTTCTGGCAGATCATGGATGAGTATCTGAACCTCATTCCCAACATGCATTAAGAAACAAGCCAGGTGTGGCAGCATATGATTGCAATCCTAGCACTGTGAAGACATGAAAATCACTTTAATATTGCTGGCCAGCAACTCTAGTGGGATCAGGAAGTGTAGTGGTATATTGTGTACCGTAATAAACTTGCTTGGGGAGTAGAGGACAGACTAGACAGAGGACAGACAGTGGTGGCACACACCCTTAATCCTATCACTTTCCAGGTAGTGGTGGGACACTGTATTGGGAATCACACAGGCCTTTAATCCCAGGAAGTGATGTCTGGGCACAGAAAGGCATATAAGGCATGAGGAAACAGGAACTCACTCTCTTGAGACTGAGAATTTCATAGAGGTAAGAACTTATGGCTGGCTTGCTCTGCTTGTCTGATCTTTCAGCTTTTACCCCAATGTCTGGCTCTGTTTTTTTTTTATTAATAAGACCTCTTAAAATTCATGTTACTTCTTGAACAATAAGGAAGCTTCAGGTTCAGTGAGAGATCTTAAATATTACAGTGGAAATTGATTGAGGAGGAAACTCAACATCAACCCCTGGCCCTGAAAAGTTCAGCACATACACATATTCTTACACAAAATGCAACTGCACACTATATGCATGTGCATGTACAAATGAATATGTTTGTACATACACACAAAAGAACTGAAGGTCTGCATGAATAGACATGTGATATAAAATATGTATAACACTGTGCCAGGTAGTTTTATTACAAAGTAATTTATTTTTGGTTTTATAGGAACTCACAGTGGAGACTTTAAACATTTTAAAAAAGACTTTGGACATTAAAGGAGTCTTGATTTTGTTTTGCTTTGTTTTGTTTTGTTGTTGCTTTTTTGTTTGTTTTGTTTTGTTTTTTTTTTTGGTTTTCAAGACAAAGTTTCTCTGTGTAGCACTGGCTGTCCTGGAACTTGCTCTGTAGACCAGACTGGCCTTGAACTCACAGAGATCTACCTACCTCTGTCTCTTGAGTGCTGGGATCAAAGGCATGTGCCATCACTGCCCAGCAAGACTGGATATTTTTAAAGAGACAACATTTAAAGATTTTAGATTTGTAAGACTCTGTGTCTTTTTAAGTTTGAAAAATGTTTTATACTGTGATGTCTATAATAATGTGTGATCTTGGGGATGAACAAGAAAGGAAAGGTTGTAGAATAACTGTGATGGGTTTATGGGTCAAGTTGATAAGGCATCAGTTGTGCTGGCTAGTTTTGTGTCAACTTGATACAACTTAGAATCATCAGAGAAGAAGGACTCTCAATTGAGAAAATGCCTCCATAGACTGGGCTGTAAACAAGCTTTTGGGGCATTTTCTTAATTAGTAATCAATATGGTAGGACCTAGCCCGTTGTGGATGTGACCACCTTTGGACTGGTGGTCCTGAAAGCTAGAAAGCAGGCTAAGCAATCCATGAGGTGCAAGCCAGTAAGCACCACTCTTCTTTATCCTCTGCATCAACCCCTGCCTCTAGGTTCCTCCCTTGTTTGAGTTCCTGCCCTAGCTTCCACCAAAGATGAACTCTGATATAGAAGTATAAGCAAAATAAATCCTATCCTCCCCAAGTTGCTTTTGCCATGGTGATTCATCACAATACAAACCAAGACAAACAGCAAAGAAATGAAGTAGCAGTAGAGCTATAAAGAAGCATTTTTTAACTTAATAAAGGCAATCAATTTAAAACAAACTATTACATGTTTAAGATAACTTATATACTTGGAGTTGGATACCCAAATAAAATACCTACTGTGTGCACAGAAATAGAAATAGCATTTAGTTTAATATTGAAACACATCAACCAACCACACAGAATTTAGCAGAGGAAAACAAGTATATAAACTTGTGAAATATACACAAAAAATTTTCTAAAAATTGTAGTAGTAAGCTATCTCCAGTTAGTGGTGATTTTAAATATAAATTAACAAAACTCCTGAATTGAAAGAAATAGACCACAAAATACCCAGATAGTCAAAGCAATACTGAGTAACAACAAAAATATATTGTAGAGCTATGTAATAAAAACTATATGGTACCAGCATAAAAACAGACATACATATCAATATTAAAAAAATAGAAGATTCAAATATGAATTCCTGTAACTACAGCCATCTCATACTTGACAAAGAATGCCAAAAATATACATCTCTAACAAATTGTTGGAAAATTGAATGTCCATGTGTAGAAGAATAAAATTAGAGGCAAATCTACTATCCTGCATGAAAATCAACTCCAAATGGATCAAAGGCCTCAATATAAACTTTGAAACATTGGAACTGCTGGAAGAAACTATAGGCAGTACCTCACAAATTACAGACATGGGAATGTGCTTTCTAAATAGGACTCAATTTGGCCCTAAATTAAGGCTAAAAAGGAACAAATAGGATCCCATTAAATTAAAAACAAAACAAACACTCTAGTGAAGAGTGAGCCCACAGAGTAGGAGGCTCTTTATCTATCTGACAGAGGATTAATATTGAGAAAATATAAATAATCCAACCTGGGTCTTAGCTGGGCGGTGGTGATGCACACCTTTAATCCCAGCACTTGGGAAGCAGAGGCAGAAGGATCTCTGTGAGTTCTAAGCCAGCCTGGGCTACCAAGTGAGTTCCAGGAAAGGCACAAAGCTACACAGAGAAACCCTGTCTCAAATAAATAAATAAATAAATAAATAAATAAATAAATAAATAAATAAATAAATAAATAGATAAATAATCCAAAGAACAGAGCCAAGAAAAAACAAGATCCAATTAATAGATGTCTGTGCTTCTGTACAGAGTTATCAAAGGAAGGAATAATAATGGCTAAGAAAAATCTCAAAAAGTATTCATAATCAACATCCTTTAAAATCATAAAAATGCAGATTTAAACTATTTTGACATTTCATCTTTCCCCAATCTGAATGGCTAAGATCAAGGAAACAATTGACAATTAATGCTGGTGAGTATGTGTGGAAAGGAAAATCTTCACTTACTGTTGGTAGACTAGTGCAGCCACTAGCTGTTCTTCATTGCTTTTCCATGGCTGTGATAAAATATTATAACCAAAAGACAACGTAGGTATGAAAGGGTTTATTTCAGCTTACACTCCCAGGTCATAGACCATCACTGAAGGAAGTGAGGCCAGGAACTCAATTTAGGAACATAGAAATGAAACCATGAAAGAACACAGCTTGCTCACTTGGTCAATGCCTGGCTCAGATAGCTTGATTAGACAGCTTAGCCACATATGCTTAGAGATAGTGCCACCTGCATTGTTCTGGAGACTTCAGCATTAACCATCAATCAAGGCAATCTTTCACAAACATGGTTACAAGCCAATATGATTTGGGTGAGTTTCTCTCTTCCTAGGTGACATCAGGTTGTGTCAAGTTTACAATAAAAACTAACCAGCCCAATAACTAAAATGGTAAATAAAACAGAGGAAATTGAAATATACTTTGCAAAAATAAAAATAATTATATGAGAATACTCTGAATAAATGTATGCAAACAATGAAAAACTTGAAAGAAATGAATAGTGTCAATATTTAGAAAACCTATCAATCATGATAGAACTTTGAGTAACAAGAAAATATGAACAAAACAATAACTAGTAAGGCCATCAAATTTGTAACAAACATCTTTTAACAATTAAAAGCCAAGAATGAGATGATTTCCCTCAATATATCTACCAAACATTTGAAAGGAATAACCATCAATCATAATGAAACTCCTTCATAATATAAAAAGTAGCAAAAACATTAAAACTGTTTATGAGGCCAACATTACCTAATACCAAAAGCAGGGAATGATAATGAGAAAAGAAAAACAAAACAAAGAAATGAAAACAATGTCTATGATGAATAATGTTGTACAATTGCTCAAAATATTGTCATTTAACTAAATTTAACACCATGAAGGGATTATACACCATAAAGGAGTGGCATTTAGTTCTGGCATGCAGATATGTTTCCTAATACCAAAACTAAACCACTATACACAGAATAAAGGGGAAAAAACTTTCAACGTCACCATGTTTAATCTAAAAAAGCATGTGAAAATATTCTGTGTCCTTTCACAATAAAATACTCAACAAACTAAGACTAGAATTGACTTCAGTAGACCAAAGGCCAAAAATGCTAAGTCTACATTTAGTGGTCAGAGTTGAGAGATTTATTTCTATTTCTTCTAGGAACAAGCTCAAGATGCATGTTTGGCTATTTATTTTTAATGCCATGTTAGAAGTCTTAGCCAGAACACATAGGCTAATAAAAATAATAAAAGATATTGAAATGTGTAAAAGAATTAAAAGTCTCTGTCTTGTCAAATGACATCAAACCTTTTAAACAATCCCATTTTATTACCAAAATATTAGGGTTAATAAACTAATCAGTGTTGGTAGATAGAAGAAATATGAAAATCAAGTCAAAATTCAAAACACTGACAATGCATAATTTGAAAATTATATGAAGAAAACAACTTTGTTTATAAAGCATGAAAAATAATATCTTAACAGTAAACTTAACCATGAAGACTACAAGCTTGTATACTGCAATGTTGCTAAAAGTAATTCAGGCACATTTCCCATCAACTCATTCCTCTTACAAAGTTAGAAAAGATAAATTGGAAGCTTTCCCTATAAATGATAATGTCTAAGGAGATTGAAATGAAATTATCCTGCTTTATTAATCATTTTATAATCTATCAAATTACCATATAACTATGTATAATTTTTATGTCATGCATATATATTTTCTTAAAAAATAATTCACCAACAAATGGCCATCTCCTGTTAATTGACTGCAAGAGTTAATATTAAGATGTCAGAAGCTACAGATTAAATACAACAGATTATCATAGTCTCTCTTTGCACAAAGAGAAGAGTAAATCCTAAAATTTATATCAAATATAAGCATACCACAAGTAGCTCAGATACTGTTGAACAAGAATGAAATTATAAGCCTTTGAGTTTCAAAACTTACTGTGGTTACGTGTGATGACATATACCTTTAAACTCAGGACTTGGGAGGCTGAGGCTGCAAATAGAACTCTTAGCATTTAAAGCCTGGTCTACACAGAAAGTTACTCAGAGTGTGACTCTGTATCAAAAACAAAACAGAAGAGGACAAACAAAATTTTCTATGACAGTTAATAGTAGTCAACAAAATGCAGTATTGATCTATTGACAGACAAACAAATGAAGTGGAATCATGAATCTCCAAATAAAAATCTGACTTGTAGATACAAATAATTTTCAGCAAAGATACAAAGTTCATTTGGTATAGAACACCAGATAGTCCCTTCAACAAATAGTGTTGAGAGAGCAAGTAAATACAAAATAATAAAATCAAGCCATTGCTTTATAACCTTATAATTATAAACTAAAAATATTAGATAAAGACCTAAAAGTATTGTGTAAATCTAAAGAATTGTTAGAACAAATAAAGAAATGTTTTATTGCATTGATTTAGAAAACTATTCTTTTGTTAAAAGGGTAGGAAGCAAAAGAAAATACAGATGAATTTGATTCATCAAAATTATAAGTAGGAAGATCTCTAACAGTTAAAAACTGCCAGTTCAGCATGGAGAACTCAAGTGACCAATTTGATTGGCAGATGCCTATATCTTTGCTTTTCTATTTTTTCTCCCTGTCTCGCAGATTCAGAGATTAGGGAGATAACTCTCCAAATGTGGTTCCATGGTCTTTGAATAACAAAAGCTCTTGAATCACCCACAGTTTCTCCATCTGCATATTGGAAAATCAGGGCCTATTGGAAAGCATATTTTATAATGCTGTAACAAGTGTTTTTATACAGAATTACATGCCTTTTACTCTTTTAGAGTCAGATGGATAAAGGGCTCTTTAGTATAACAAAAGGGGAGTTATTTTATGAAAATTTAAAGAGAAGTTTCTGCAAATGAGCTGTTCTGGATCAAAAGAATTCATACAACCACCAAACTCCTCAGTGTTTTTATACATCATTGACATTAGATGCCAGGTTTCTAAACCTAAATGTCCTGCCTATCTACATTTCTTTCTCTTTCTTCTTTCTGCAAACATATCCCCAGTTTCCCAGCAGGTTCAAACACAGATGGTTGCCTTATTGTGACAGAAGCAAAAATGCTACATTAATGTTTAACGGGATTAAAAACCCTCTTGGCAGCAGTGCCATATGTTACCAGTTAATTGTTGTACTGGAAGATTCCCTGCTGTTTGAAAAGATGGGCTCATTTTACATGCTTTCCGAGGAGCAGTATGAAATGTCGCATTTGTTGGGGAAAGTTTCAGATTGAGTTTGACAAAAAATTAGTCATAAAGAAGACCACTCTTCTTAAGTCTTTGAGGACTTAATTAAAAATGGATTTCAGTGTCACTTCTGGTTAAAAGAGTACCATGCTTGATTTCTATTTAGAAAAGCTTATGTAAAAATCAGATGCTCTGGGGATGTTCATGGATTTTCATATTTGTTGTACACAAACTTAGATAACTGATAACTTGACTACAATATTTGGCTATATGACAGAAGTAATTCAGAATGCAGAATGACTTACACGCAAACTTTAGAAATAAATGTTGACAAAGGCATTGTCATAATTAGGGTTTCTATTGTTGTGGTAAAACACATGTACCAAAAGGAATTTGAGGAGGAAAGGCTGTATTTTAGCTTATAGTGCTACATCGCAGTGCCACATCTCAGTGCATCATTAAAGGAAGTCAGGAAAGGAACTCAACAGATCAGGAACCTAAAGGCAGGAATGGACTCAGAGGCCATGGAGGAGTGATGCTTACTGACTTGCTATTCTTGGTTTGCTTGGCTTACTTTCTTATATGCTCCAGGAACCATCACCAACCCAGAGGAGGCACCACATACCATGGACTGGGTCCTCCAACAACAACCACTAAATAAGAAAATACCTTCAAAATATTTGCATCTTCTTAGCTGAAAGTCTATCTTCCCAAATGACTAACTTGTGCCACATGGACAATAAACTAGCCAGCATAGATGTCTTTTATATATTGCCTACCATAATTATTTGAAACATTGACCTAGAACATTCAGTAATCCATGTGGTCAGGTAATTAACACTGCATAAAATTACTAATCACTGTTCTTTTATTAACTTTTAATAATGATTAGTTGACATAGACTGCATGGCAACCAATGGTGCTTGACAAAGTTCCAGCATTTTGAGTTTGCAGATCACAGTTCTCCAGCACCATTTTACTTTCATTTTTAATGATTCTCACTATGTGTTATGGGATTTCCCTTATGCCTTTTCCTTTGGGAAATTTGGTGTGGGCTTTGAACAATGAAAATGTACAAAATGGCAACATCTCTAAGCAAAATAATTCATTGGAAAAAAATCTCCGCCACTGTGGAACCATGTAGGTAATAATGCTGGCTACTCCCATACACTAAGCTGCTAGAAAATTTAGATAAATAGCATATGCTTGATAAATAAGGTATATTTGATAATCAAGATTTATGAATTCCTAAGGTCTATTCAGCTTCACAGTAATATCTATCTAGCTTCATCTTTGCTAACTTTAAGCATTAACCATTTGGATAAAATAAGCTACACAAAAATGCTGCATTATTCTCTAGTGGACTGTCTGATCCCCCAAGAAAGTCTTTTCCCCAAGGTCAAGCATTTATACAAAACCTCCATTCTCTCAGGGACTTGAAGAAAGTTCCTGCTTTTATCTCTGGCAAGAGGAACACATGGCCCTTTTATTAACATGGGATTGGTTCCTATTAATTTGTCAAGGTCAGGGCTAGCTTCCTCACTCCCTGACCATGAGCTACACCCATGCTCACATGCCTCCTTTCTCTCTGTCATTCTTTTTGCAATTATAGAGTATAAAAGGTGTATTGTTTTTTCAATAAAGGTGCAGCCATCCCAATTCACCCTCAGATCATGCCAGTTTCTTCCTCCTCTCACTGACTCCACACCTCCTCTTTGGGACCTGAACTCTGCTAGAGCAGGTCTCCAGAAATCCATCACTACACATGAAGTAATTCTACCTCAGTTACCTATTTCACATAGGCAAAAACATAGGGAGAAGAATGTAAAGTATAGAAAGTTGAAAATTACTTTTCATCATTTTCGCTTCAGTGGTCTGAATTTTAATTTCTTTCATTGGTTCACCAACTTTGTGTATATTTTTAATTACCATGATCTTTACCGTAGGTACTAGCTATCTTTTTACTCATTCACTAATGTAAGAAAGCATACAGCAGTTTATTAAATACTTTTTTACTCATGAACAAACTGGAGCAAAAGGTTAATATACACAAAGCAAAGCACTACACAACAACATAAAATTGTGAATCTACCACATTACAAAACAGAAAAAATTTCTAGTATCATACAATGATGAAAATTAGCCAAGACTGTCTATATTTCTGAAATGAGAATAGAAAGAGCCAGGAGTCTATATAAGCTAAAATGCTTAGAGTTCAGAATACAGTCCTGCCTCCATCATGCTCAACTTGTTCTTTGGGACAGGGTAGTTTACTAACATATATGTCCAGACTACTACTAAACTAAATACCTGGCAGGGTATCTAAGATCTCTGGATTTCTTTTCCCATGAAATACATCAATTTTCTAGTACTACTGATGTAGAAAATGATGGGTTTTTAAAAAGAGGGCATCTTTTGAGTAAAAAAAAAAATAGTATCCATTCTGCATAGTCCATGTAATAAAATGATATTAAATGATACAAAGCACAATAGTAGACAGAAACACTCAAATGCAGAGATTTAAATTTTTCTCTTTATATCTCTTAGAATAAATATTTCAGAAAAATATTCATGAATTGAAATATTTGATTGATAACATTAAAAAATGTGGCCAACTAACAATTTATAGAAGATTATACTCAATTAGAGTTAAAGGTTTGTGGATGACTGCAAAGAGAAATAGTGTCTTTCAGATACAACTGAACTAATACACATATAATCTCACAGAGTTTATGACAGCATGCACAAGACCTGCACTCCTTCAAAACAGATAAAACTTCTAACACTGAAAAGGTGGAATAGACACAAAGCCCACCCCCAAGCAAGAAGGAATTTGTAATTGGTATCTTCTGGGAAAGGGAAAATTGGTTTTGTCCCATAAGTGGTACTAGGAATATCAACCACACTCTAGGGCAGGCCCTATCCCCAGGAGTAGTTGACTCATATAAAACAGACACAATGTAGTTTTGTGATCTGCTTTTTTTTCTTATTGATTTTCTATTATAAAAAAACCTGTATTTTGATTTTAATTTTGTGCTGTTTTTCCTTTAAAAGAGAGAGAGAAAGAAAGAATATGACGAACATGAAGTTTACTGAGTAGGGAGGAGGGGAGAATCTCAAAGGAGTTGAGTAAGGAGAAAAAATATGATTAAAACATATTGTACAAAAAAATTTAAATAAAAATAAAACAAAGTATAAAAAAGAACATGAAACAAAGATATGAAAAAAATTCCCAAATATATATTAACCAAGTAACATTGTCTTTTTTTAATTGAAAATATATTTCTTTCTCATACAGTACATCCCAATTACTTTCCTCTTTCTCTCTGTTCCTCCCAACTCAACCCAGACCCCCCCCACCTCTCCTCTTTCCCTTCAGAAAAGAGCAGGCCTCCAAGAGAAAACTACCAAACATTACACAACAAAATACAGTAAGACAAGGCAAAAACCCTCGTAACAAGGCTGGACAAGGCAATCCAAAAAGAAGAAAAGAGTCCTAAGAGCAGGCAAAACAGTCAGAGAAACACCTGCTCCCTAAGTTAGGAGTCCCACAAAATCACTAAGCTAACAGCCATAACATATACAAAGAGGACCTGATACAGACCCATATAGGCCCCATGCTTGCTGCTTTAGTCTCTGTGAGCTCTTATGTGCCCAAAGTTGACTCAGTGTGCTGTGTTCTCCTAGTGCCCTTCATACCCTCTGATGTCTACAATCTTCTGCACCCTTTTTGGCAGGACTTCCCAAACTCTGAGGGGAGTAACCCATAGGAAACAGAGAATACAAATAATACTTTTAAAAACACAGGAGTAAAAAAAAATCAAGCATGGAGTTTTATGCAGTTTAAAAGAAGGAAACCGAAAACACATTTAGAATATATTAGGATGATATAATAATATTTAGAGGAAAATGGAGAAAAGAGGAAAATTATAACATCCCTGTAATTGAAAAGGAGACAAAATTGAATCACATCAACTTCTATTATGAGAAATCAGACAAAGAATAACAGTACACACCTAAAAAGAAGTAAAATGTTGTACATAATAATAATGAATAATAGAAGCTAGATGGGGAGAAGGTTGGGTGGAGATTATGTAAATAAAGTACTCTTGTATGAAATTCTCAAATAAAGTAAATTTTAAAAAAAAGAAAATTTCAGCAATAAAAAGAATTGTAATAAAAATATAGCTGTTGGCATAGTGAGACCCTGGAGAGAGAGAGAGAAAGAGAGAGAGAGAGAGAGAGAGAGAGAGAGAGAGAGAGAGAGAGAGAGAGGACATATACTTGATTATTGGATATTCTGACTTATTGGGACATAATAGCACATAAGAAGAAAGAAATTGTATATTTGCATATTTTAACACATCAAAAGGATAAGTACTATTAACAGCTATAGCTTTATAATTTAAGAATTTAAATGTGAAGGAAAATGACTATAGAATACATAGGTAACTTAAATAGACTAGTATATTTTAAATAAATTAAAGTATTTTGGCTAAAATTTCTACCACAAAATAACCAGAAGTACTGGTCTCTTTACTCAAAAGTGTTACCCTGCATGGAATGAAGAAAAGTACAAATGTGTGTTCCAATTCTTGCATATAACTAAAAATGAAAGAATAAATTTCAACTCATTCTAAGCAGATGGGATTCCAATAGGTAAATTATGGTAAAAATCAGACAAAGATTTGTAAACTAAAGAATATCCCTCAAAAATTTTCATGCCCAATTAAAATCAAAGGACTACATATTCAAAGTAAGAGTAAAACATGGAAAAGTAAATTTAATGCCGTGGAAGAAAAGGAGGAAAGATTGTAGTGATGAGAGGGGATGAAGGACACTAGGAGAACACGGCCCACTGAATCAAATAAGCAGGACTCTTATGGGATCACAGAGACTGAAGTAGCAAGCACAGAGCCTTCATGAGTCTGCACCAGGTCCTGTGCATATATGTTATGGCTGTTAGCTTGGTGTTTTTATGGAACTCCTAAGACTGGGAGCAGGGGTGTCTTTATTTTGCCGGCTCTTGGGACTCTTTGTCCTATTGGGTTCCCTTGTCCAGCCTCAATATGATGGGCTTTTGCCTTGTCTTATTGTAACTTGTTTTGTCATGTTTGGTTGTTTTCTCTTGTTTCTTTCTAAAAGGATGCAGAGGAGTAATGGATCTGGTGTAGAGTGGAGGCAAATGTGAGGGGTACTAGGAGGAGTAGAGGGAGGGAAAACTGTGGTCCTATTGTATTGTATAAGAGAAGAATCTATTTTCAATAAAAACAAAAAGGAGTACTAAAGAACAGAGACTAACAAAAAGTCTAGTGCCAGAAAATGGGTTATTTCTTTTGGAGTTGTTGGCCAGTGAGGTCCCAAAGACTCCCAAACAGTACAAGCTATGCTCTATAATTTGTTGTTAAAATTCTATTGCTGCAGACACTACATACCTGAGAAATCAAGCAGGTACTGACTTGGAAAATTAATACTTTCATGCTGCTGGAAGATGCAAGCTATCAGAGGAAAAAAAACTGTCAATCTTACCCTACTGTTGACCCTGTGAGCTACAATATTGACTGGACAGGAAGGCACAACCACTTTAATAATAGAGGTACAGACGTCATGGAAGTAACCAAGCACTTTCTCATTTGATTTTAGTCCCATTCCACAACATTATACCCTGACCTGTCACCATTGTCAGGACAAAAAGTTACAGACAAGCCATAGTTGCTAGGAAAGAATCTACTACTACTATTTCGGTAAATGGATAATCTCCTTCCACTTCATCCGAATTGTTGGTGAGGCTCTCCTCTGAATTTTTTGTTTGTTTGTTTGAATTCCTGAACTTTTTATTTCAAGTTTTATTTTGGCTTTTTTCCCCCAAAGATTCTGTCTTTGTTGAATTCTATTTTCATATCTTGAAGTGTTTTCATTACTTCATTTACCTCTATGTTTCTGTTTTACTGGTCTTCATTCTGGCTTTTTTTCATATCTTCTGCATTTTTAAAAATCATGTTTGTTTGTTTTTACAAACCATTGTCTTGTATATCATCTAAGTCACTTCTTAGGAAACATTACGATGGAAGTACTAATTTTTAGTAGAGACCTGCGATTTTAGTTAGTCATATTTGTGTATTTGTGATGAGACCTAGTCATCTATAGGTCCTTAGTACTGTTTCTTGACATGGAAATCTTGTCTTTTTTTTGCTAAGTGGATGTTTGAAGGTATGTTTCCTGTTATCCCAACTTGTTATGTGAGTGAAATTTTCCTTTCCTGACTGCTCTCAAATAACCAACACAAAGGCTTAATATTACTTATAAATGCTTGGCCGATAGCTCAGGTTTGTTACTAGCTAACTCTTACACTTAAATTAACACATATTTCTTATCTATGCTTCACCATGTGGCTTATGGCTTGTTACTTCATTTTCTATACATCTTGCTTCCTCAGTAGCTGGCTGGTGTCTCTCCTAATTCTGCTCTTCCTTTGCCTAGGGTACTCTGTGTCTTGCTGTCCCACCAATAATTCCTGCCCAGCTACTGGCCTGTCAGTCTTATATTAACCAATGAGAGCAATATATATTCACAGTGTACAGATGGATTATTCCACAGCATTTACCCCTTTTTGTCTGATTAAAAAGGAAGTTTTTTTTTTTTTTTTTTTTTTTTTTTGGTTTTTTTCGAGACAGGGTTTCTCTGTGTAGCTTTGCGCCTTTCCTGGAACTCGCTTTGGAGACCAGGCTGGCCTCGAACTCACAGAGATCCGCCTGGCTCTGCCTCCCGAGTGCTGGGATTAAAGGCGTGCGCCACCACCGCCCGGCAGGAAGTTTTTTTTAACATAGTAAAACCATATATATAACAGAACAGTTATTAAGAATTAAAGTTACAATATTCAGTCCATTTGTATTTGACAAAATAAAAATATATATTTTTGTTATCCATCTTATCTTTGTGAGTCCAAAGTTTTGTACCTAATTTACCTTTTATCATAACTAAGGACAACTATAACTATATAGTCTTTAATTCAATCAAAGGCCCCAGAAGTATGAAATGCTACATAATGACAGGGACATCTTGCTGCCTGGACAGTCACCCAAAGTTCCTCTGTAATGATGAGGCATCTAAGTCTGGCCTACGGGTTTAGCATATCTGACAGACTTTCCTATGAAGCAGGGAATTCTGAAGAACTGTCCTACCTTGTCTTAGCAAACTTTGGTACCCAGCTTTTTTTGTGTCCTGCTGTTCCAGTTTGGATAGTATAATAATGTCAGCAATTGAGGAAAGAGCAGTTTCTTGCCCTAACGGTTAGCTTATGCCACAAAGAAAATAAGCTCCATATAGAGTTTTTTACTGCCCATCATCTTTTCTGAAGTAGATCAGTGCTGCCAGGAGCAGACATGACTGTCATGAAAAGCCTTAGGTTATTAAATGTATTAAGTGCCATATTCTGTAGGTCTTTGAAGTATTTGAAGACCATCTATCTACCTAAATATATATGTGTGTGACCTTAAAAATATACATAACATGACTATAAGTTTGACTATTAAAGATGACTATTAATCTATATGTCCTAATTGTGCATTACTTTTCTAAATGAGCTGCGTAAGCATAATACCCCAAAAAGAGTACAAATATATGTACAGAATAACAAAATTAACTTTAAGTTTGTATCAATAAACCAAAATCCATACCAATGTAAAATATTTAAGATTATTTTTTGGATTAAAATAGATTCAATAATCTACCCTTTTATCCTATCATTTCTATATCTTTCCTTTATCTTTTTAGCATGAGATCCCTGAATATAATCTCTTTTGTTTAGCTTTTTTCCTGACCATTATGAATAACAACTTGTAATCAACCCCCCCCTTAAATGATAATAAATATCTGTAACCCATTTTGGGGGGAATATGGCTATACTTTTCTAGACTACTTCCTATTGATTAGGGGTGCTGGTAATCTTTGAGGAAACCTTGAGAAAATTTAGCATAATGGTCAAGTCCTGACTGGAGTATTCTGTGAGGCTGGAAGATCTCTGTCAGCAGCCTAGAAGCTGTTCTGGATGCTGGATCATCTGGACCATCGTTTTTATTGGTGTCTGGTCCCCTTGTTCTGAAAATATGTAAACCTTCAAAGATAACATACATATCTGTATTATTACAAGTATAGATATTGAATTGTATACAAGTCAGTTAAAGATGATTTTTTTCTTATGTGTTTGAGCAGGTAAAATAAACATCACATATCTTGTAATTTTTTTAGACTTTTTTTATGTTTACAGCCAGGATTTTCAGGGGGTCTTCCTCGATCAAACTTGATTTTCATTATCCCTACACCACTTCATTGGAGAAAATTGATTTTTTTTCCTCTTTAGAGGAATAATTACAAATAGTTTCTTGGTTATGGGTGGGACTTTATGCCCACTTATCTTTCTCTTATGCTGGAATTCTGTCTGGCTTTGACCTTGTGAAGCTCTTGTGTGTGCCATTATAATCTTTGTTTGTTCACATATGCATCTGCTTTGTTGTGTCTGGAAGAATCTGCTTTCTTAGAGTCATGGACCACTTCTGGCTCTTATAGTATTTTTTATCTCCTCTTTCACATAGATCTCTGTGCCTAGAGGGTTGGGGTTTCATACAGACATCCCATTTAGGGCTAAAGTGCTTCAAATTTTCTGTCTATCTGTACATTGTCCCCTGTGAGTCTCTGGTCAATCATCATCTATAGTAAAATTTACTCTGATGAAGGTTGAGCAATGTGCTGATTTCTGGTGTGCCAGAGTTTTTTTGTCCACTTGACAGAAACTACAATCATCTGAGAAGGAAGAATCTCAATTGAGAAAATACCTCCATAGAATAAAGCTGTAGGCAAGTCCATCGGGGGCATTTTCACAATTCGTGGTTCATGTTGGAGGTCCTAGCCTACTGTTGGTAGGACTGAACATACCTGGTACTGTATGTTAAGAGTATGATAAGAAAGCAGTCTGAGAAAGCCATGGGGAACAAGCCAGTAAACAGCATACCGTCATGCGCCTCTGCATCAGCTCAAGGTTCCTGCCTTTCTTGAGTTCCTGGATAGGTTTTTTTGGATATTGATATGAAAGAATAAGCAAAGTAAACCCTTTCCTCCCCATGTTGCTATTGGTCATGTTATTACATCATAACAATGGTAACCTTAACTAAGATATATGGGTATAGCAGTGTGTCATCAGTAATCATTTACTGCCAAATCATTTTAACAGAATAATAGTACCAGATGTTCCCTTACACTCTATGGCCTATATAGCCTTGGATTTTTGGCCACTTCAGTGGTTGGTCATGCCTATAGAATTTATGCCAGTAACGTACCAGTATATAATGCAGGAAAGTCACCATTATAGGTTGCAGGATTGGAAACTGAGTGGTACTGATAATTACGTTTCTCCTCTGGTAGTGCATATAGTAGTCAGTAGGTGTGCCTCTAAGTAGACACCAGTTCAATGTTCAATGATATAAGTGGTGTATGCAGCACCAGAATCTTTATAATCACATTTTGGAGGGTAACATATAATGTTGGAGATAGCCTATAATGTTGTAGCAAAGCACTAAAAGTATCTTGGAATAACTCTTACCAACAAAATGAAAATCTTGCAGTAAGAGCTTTAATACACTAATGAAGGGGTAGTTGTCTGTGCTTGACCCCTGAAACACTGCCCCTAGCAGGCAGCACGTAACTGCCCCACCCGGCCCCCAGGTGTGGTCAAGAGGGGGACCCCTTAAAACCTGAGATGCATATGTGCTTGCTCTCTCTTGACTACCTCATGATCCTGGATGCTGGATACTGTACTACAGACCAAGTCAGAGTTCTCCAGAGAACCGCCTTGGACTGTGCCTCACCTCTCCTGGATCCCATAACCAACCCCTTCGCTTTCTGTAAGTTTACACAAAATAAACCTCTTTTGACTCTCAGATAAACTATGTGGAATTGCCTCAATAATTTACACTATACACTGTAGTTAGAGTTTTCCTGCCTGGCCCACAGTCAGGACAAACCTCTATCACCTGCCAGTCCCACAGCCCCTCAGACCTGACCAAGTAAACACAGAGACTTATATTGGTTTCAAACTGTATGGCCGTGGCAGGCTTCTTGCTAACTGTTCTTACAGCTTAAATTAATCCATTTCCATAAATCTATACCTTGCCACATGGCTCGTGGTTTACCGGCATCTTCACATGCTGTTTCTCATCATGGCGGCTGGCAGTGTCTCTCTGACTCAGCCTTCCACTTCCCAGCTTTATTCTCCTCCTTGTCCCGCCTACACTTCCTGCCTAGCCAATGGCCAATCAGTGTTTTAATTATTGACTAATCAGCAACACATTTGACATACAGAACATCCCACAGCACTTCCCCCCTTTTTTTTTTTTAAAAAAAAAGGAAGGTTTTAACCTTAACAAAGGAAAATTACATATAATTTGGGAATTTGGGCGTAGCTTCTCTTACTACTTCCTGCTGGAGGGGGGCGCTGTATCTTATGGGGATACAAAGGAAATTTTAGGATTATGGAAAAGTTCATGAGGGTGTATCGTCTGAGCCAGTTGCCTTCAAACCATTCTGGATGTTGGATCATCTGGGCCATGGTGTCATCGGAGACCTTTCAGGGGGTCTTGGCTGGTCAAACCTGATGTATCTTAATCTGGAACAAATCCATAGCCTCTGGCTTTCTGTGGGAACAAAAGCAGAGTCTCCTTTCCAAAACAACATATCCTTATATTTAAATTTTGAAGTCAAAGTACCTTTAAAATATACATTTTGGCATAACTCAACAGCTTTTACAATCAAATGTTTTTCTGTAGTTAAAAATCCCAAAGAGGCTCCGGACTTCCCTTTTGGAAAACTGGTGAGTGCCCTTCCTTGCCCCGGACCCCATCCCTGGGCACCAGCCACTCCAGGGAAGACCTGCCCAACTTGGCCCCAGGTTCTGGCCACCGGGCAGGATCCCTGCTAGCCCCACCGGGAAGGATCCCCTTCTCCAAGACCCCTGGCAGGCCCTGCAGTCTCCACGCCCTGCCCCCACGCCCATCCGCCTGAGCCCCAAGCCTCTTCCTGAGACTTAGAGGCCGGCCCCCAGCTCCCATCTTGCTCCGGACTTCCCTTTTGGAAAACTGGTGAGTACCCTTCCTTGCCCCAGACCCCATCCCTGGGCACCAGCCACTCCAGGGAAGACCTGCCCAACTTGGCCCCAGGTTCTGGCCACCCGGCAGGTTCCCTGCTAGCCCCACCGGGAAGGATCCCCTTCTCCAAGACCCCTGGCAGGCCCTGCAGTCTCCACGCCCTGCCCCCACGCCCATCCGCCTGAGCCCCAAGCCTCTTCCTGAGACTTAGAGGCTAGCCCCCAGCTCCCATCTTGCTCCGGACTTCCCTTTTGGAAAACTGGTGAGTGCCCTTCCTTGCCCCGGACCCCATCCCTGGGCACCAGCCACTCCAGGGAAGACCTGCCCAACTTGGCCCCAGGTGCTGGCCACCGGGCAGGTTCCCTGCTAGCCCCACCGGGAAGGATCCCCTTCTCCAAGACCCCTGGCAGGCCCTGCAGTCTCCACGCCCTGCCCCCACTCCCATCAGCCTGAGCCCCAAGCCTCTTCCTGAGACTTAGAGGCCGGCCCCCAGCTCCCATCTTGCTCCGGACTTCCCTTTTGGAACACTGGTCTGGCTGAACCAAGTGTGCGGATAAGGCCAGTAACGAAGCACAAGGAGATGGGCAGACGTCAAGGCAGAAACATATACAACAAAATGAATAGCAATACAGCATCACCAGGCCCTAGCCCTCCTCCAACACCTAGACCTGAACATCAGAAATTGGAAGAAGCAGAAGAAAACAGCCTTATGAATGACATCATGAAGAAGCTAGAGGCTTGTGTAGAGGAAAAGACAAAAAAATGTGAAGAACGCTGTAAACAACTAGAGGAAAGGGCAAACAAATTAGAAGAAATCAATAAAGTCCTGGAAGAAAACAATAAAATACTGAGAGAAAATCAAAAAAAAATCAATGAAACAAATGAAGGAAACAGTCCAAGACCTGAAAAGGGAAATAGAAAAAATGAAGAAGACACAAACAGAGGGAATGCTGGAAATAGAAAATCTGAGAAAACGATTGGGAACTTCAGATGCAAGTATAATCAACAGAATGCAAGAGATGGAAGAGAGGATCTCTAGCGTTGAAGATACAGTAGAAGAAATACATTCATCAGTCAAAGAAAACACTAAAGCCAACAAAGTCATGAACCAAAATATCCAAGAAATTTGGGACACCATGAAAAGACCAAACCTAAGAATAATAGGGGTCGAAGAAGGAGAAGAATACAAACTCAAGGGCACAGAAAATATATTCAACAAGATCATAGAAGAAAACTTTCCCAACTTAAAGAAGGAAATGCCTATGAAGATACAAGAAGCTTATAGAACACCAAACAGACTAGACCCCCAAAAAAGTCCCCTCGCCACATAATAGTTAAACAACTAAACGTACAGAATAAAGAAAGAATATTAAGAGCAGCAAAGGAAAAAGGCCAAGTGACATATAAAGGCAAACCCATCAGAATAACACCCGATTTCTCAATGGAGACTTTGAAAGCCAGAAGAACCTGGACAGATGTAATGCAGACACTAAGAGACCATGGATGTCAGCCTAGACTAATATACCCAGCAAAACTTTCAATCACCATAGATGGAGTGAACAAGACATTCCATGACAAAGCCAGATTTAAACAATACTTATCCACAAACCCAGCCCTACAGAAAGCACTAGAAGGAAAATTCCAACCTAAGGAAGTCAGATACACCCTCGAAAACACAGGCAACAGATAAAGCCACAGCAGTAAACCCCAACGTATAGAAGTACCCACACATCACCACCAAAAAATAACAGGAATGAACAATCACTGGTCATTAATTTCCCTCAATATCAATGGACTTAATTCACCTATAAAAAGACATAGGCTTACAGAATGGATACGAAAGCAGGACCCATCTTTCTGCTGCATACAAGAAACACATCTCAAATTCGAAGATAGACACTACCTAAAAATAAAAGGCTGGGAAAAGACTTTCCAATCAAACGGTCTTAAGAAACAAGCGGGTGTAGCCATCCTGATATCCAGCAAAATAGACTTCAAACTAAAATCAATCAAAAGAGATCAAGAAGGGCATTACATACTCATCACAGGAAAGATCCACCAAGATGAAGTCTCAATTCTGAATATTTATGCCCCAAACACAAGGGCACCCACATATGTAAAAGAAACATTACTAAAGCTTAAATCACATATAAAACCCCACACATTAATAGTGGGAGACCTCAACACCCCACTTTCACCACTGGACAGATCTCCCAAATTGAAACTTAACAGAGAAATAAAGGACTTAACTGATGTCATGACTCAAATGGACTTAATCGATATCTACAGAACATTCCATCCTAACAAAAAAGAATATACCTTCTTCTCAGCACCCCATGGAACCTTCTCTAAAATTGACCACATACTTGGCCACAAAACAAATCTAAACAGATACAAAAGAATTGGAATAACCTCCTGTGTTCTATCAGACCACCATGGTCTAAAGTTGGATTTCAACAACAACAAAAACTACAGAAAACCTGCAATCTCATGGAAACTGAATAAAACCCAACTGAATCACCAATGGGTTAAGGAAGAAATAAAGAAAGAAATTAAAGATTTCCTAGAGATCAATGAAAATGAAGACACCACATATCCAAATTTATGGGACACTATGAAAGCAGTACTAAGAGGGAAATTCATAGCACTAAATGCCCACATAAATAAGTTGGAGAAATCTCACACTAGAGACTTAACAGCATACCTGAAAGCTCTAGAACAAGAAGAAGCACAGTTTCCCAGGAAATTATCAAAGTGAGAGCTGAAATCAATAAAATAGAAACAAGGAGAACAATACAAAAAATTAATGAAACAAAGAGTTGGTTCTTTGAGAAAATCAACAAGATAGACAAGCCCTTATCCAAACTAACCAAAAGACAGAGAGAGAGCATCCAAATCAACAAAATCAGAAATGAAAAGGGGGACATAACAACAGACATTGAGGAAATCCAGAGAATCATCAGGTCATACTTCAAAAACCTCTATTCGACAAAACTGGAAAACCTAAAAGAAATGGATAACTTTCTGGATAGGTACCACATACCTAAGTTAAATCAAGACCAGATAAACTATTTAAATAGTCCAATAACCCCTAACGAAATAGAAACAGTCATTAAAAGTCTCCCAACCAAAAAAAGCCCAGGACCAGATGGTTTCAGCGCAGAATTCTACCAGATCTTCAAAGAAGAGTTAATACCAATACTCTCTAAATTGTTCCACACAATAGAAACAGAAGGAACATTACCAAACTCCTTCTACGAGGCTACAATTACCCTAATTCCTAAACCAAACAAGGATACAACAAAGAAAGAGAACTACAGACCGATCTCCCTCATGAACATTGATGCAAAAATACTCAATAAAATACTGGCAAACAGACTCCAAGAACACATCAAAACAATTATCCACCATGATCAAGTAGGATTCATTCCAGGGATGCAAGGGTGGTTCAACATACGAAAGTCCGTCAATATAATACACCATATAAACAAACTCAAAGAAAAAAACCATATGATCATCTCACTGGATGCAGAAAAGGCATTTGACAAAATCCAACACCCCTTCATGATAAAGGTATTAGAGCGATCAGGAATACAGGGAACATACCTAAACATAATAAAGGCAATTTACAGCAAGCCAACAGCCAACATCAAATTAAATGGAGAGAAACTCAAAGCAATTCCACTAAAATCAGGAACGAGGCAAGGCTGTCCACTCTCCCCATACTTATTCAATATAGTACTTGAAGTTCTAGCCAGAGCAATAAGACAACATAAGGAGATTAAGGGGATACAAATTGGAAAGGAAGAAGTCAAGCTTTCCCTATTTGCAGATGACATGATAGTATACTTGAGCGACCCCAAAGATTCCACCAAGGAACTGATACAGCTTATAAACACCTTCAGCAACATAGCAGGATACAAGATCAACTCAAAAAAATCAGTAGCCCTCCTATATACAATGGACAAAGAAGTGGAGAAGGAAATCAGAGATACATCACCCTTTACTATAGCCACAAATGACATAAAATACCTTGGGGTAACACTAACCAAGCAAGTGAAGGACCTATATGACAAGAACTTTAAGTCCCTGAAAAAAGAAATTGAAGAAGATGTCAGAAAATGGAAAGATCTCCCATGCTCATGGATAGGCAGGACTAACATAGTAAAAATGGCAATCTTACCAAAAGCAATCTACAGATTCAATGCAATCCCCATCAAAATACCAACACAATTCTTCACAGACCTGGAAAGAATAATACTCAAATTCATATGGAAAAACAAAAAACCCAGGATAGCCAAAGGAATCCTGTACAATAACACAACTTCTGGAGGCATCACGATCCCTGACTTCAAGCTCTACTATAGAGCTACAGTAATAAAAACAGCTTGGTACTGGCATAGAAACCGACATGTGGACCAATGGAATCAAATTGAAGACCCTGACATTAATCCGCACACCTATGAACATATAATTTTTGACAAAGAAGCCAAAAGTGCAAAATGGAAAAAAGAAAGCATCTTCAACAAATGGTGCTGGCAAAACTGGATATCAACATGTAGAAGGCTGCAAATAGATCCATATCTATCACCGTGCACAAAACTTAAGTCCAAGTGGATCAAGGACCTCAACATAAATCCAGCTACTCTGAACCTGCTAGAAGAGAAAATAGGAAGTAGTCTTGAACACATTGGCATTGGAGACTACTTCCTAAATAGAACACCAGTAGCACAGACTCTGAGAGAAACAATCAATCAATGGGACCTTTTGAAACTGAGAATCTTTTGTAGAGCAAAGGATACGGTCAACAAGGCAAAGCGACAGCCTACAGAATGGGAAAAGATCTTCACCAACCCCACATCTGACAGAGGACTGATATCCAGAATATATAAGGAACTCAAGAAATTAGACATCAAAATGCCCAACAGTCCAATTAAGAAATGGGCTATAGAACTAAACAGAGAATTCTCAACAGAGGAAACTCAAATGGCCGAAAGACATTTAAGGAATTGCTCATCATCCCTAATCATCAGGGAAATGCAAATCAAAACAACTCTGAGATACCACCTTACGCCTGTCAGAATGGCTAAGATCAAAAACACTGAAGACACCTTATGCTGGAGAGGATGTGGAGCTAGGGGAACTCTCCTCCACTGCTGGTGGGAATGCAAGCTTGTACAACCACTTTGGAAATCAATATGGTGCTTTCTTAGAAAATTGGGAATCAATCTCCCCCAAGATCCAGCTATACCACTCTTGGGCATATACCCAAGAAATGCTCAACCACACCATAAGAGCACTTGTTCAGCTATGTTCATATCAGCATTGTTTGTAATAGCCAGAACATGGAAACAACCCAGATGCCCTTCAACTGAAGAATGGATAAACAAAATGTGGTACATATACACAATGGAATACTACTCAGCAGAAAAAAACAATGGCATCATGAGGTTTGCAGACAAATGGATGGATCTAGAAAAAATCATCCTGAGTGAGGTAACCCAGACTCAGAAAGACAAACATGGTATGTACTCACTCATAGCAGGATACTAGACATGAAACAAGGATGACTTGTCTGCTACTCACATCACCAGGGAGGCTACCCGGAAAACAGGACCCCAAGAAAGACACAGGGATCGCCCAATGACAGAGAAATGGAATGAGATCTACATGAACAGCCTGGACATGAGTGGGGGTAATGAAAGGCGAGGGTTGAGGGAAAGAGAGCTTGGGGGAGCGGGAGATCCCAGCTGGATCAACAACAGAGAGGGAGAACAAGGAATAGGAGACCATGGTAAATGAAGACCACATGAGAACAGGAAGAAGCAAAGTGCTAGAGAGGCCCACAGAAATCCACAAAGATACCCACACAACAGACTGCCGGCAATGGTCGAGAGACAGCCCGAACTGACCTACTCTGGTGATGGGATGGCCAAACACCCTAATTGTTGTGCTAGAAACCTCATCCAACTACTGAGGGATCTGGATGCAGAGATCCATGACTAGGCCCTGGGTGGATCTCTGGGAGTCCAATCAACGAGAATGAGGAGGGTTTATATGAGCGAGAATTGTTGAGACCAAGGTTGGATAAAGCACAGGGACAAATAGCCAAATGAATGGAAACACATGAACTATGAACCAATGGCTGAGGGGTCCACACTGGATCAGGCCCTCCGAATGGGTGAGACAGTTGATTGGCTTGATCTGTTTGGGAGGCATCCAGGCAGTGGGACCAGATCTTGTGCTCATTGCATGAGTTGGCTGTTTGAAACCTGGGGCCTATGCAGGATTGTTTGGCTTGGCCTGGGAGGAGGGGACTGGACCTACCTGGACTGAGTCTACCAGGTTGACCTCAGTCTGTGGGGAAGGCTTTGCCCTGGAGGAGATGGGAATGGGGGGGGGGCGTTGGGGGGAAGGTGAGGGGGACGGGAGGGGGGAGAACAAGGGAATCCGTGACCGATATGTAGAACTGAATTGTATTGCAAAATAAATTAAAATAAATTAAAAAAAAAATTAATAATAAATTTAAATTCTGAATTAAAAAAAAAAAAAATCCCAAAGACAACACAATGCAGATTCTCTGTGTAATATCCATTTTTACGTGGCTTATTTTTTATACTGCCTTTACTGTCTCTTTAAAGACTTTATTTTTTAAAACTATGTATTTGTTTCTATAACTCTATATATCATCTTTTTTGTCTCTTTCAAGCCTACGTATCTTTTACACACATTGTAAACTATTACATCTGAATCTGTCTTATTATGAATCTATTGCCTTAAACTGCAGCAGCTGTGGCTGCTGGCTCCACCCACCTCAGCTTCCCAACATGGTGGTGGTTTACCAAAAGCTCTGGGAGCTATTGTGGGTCTATGCTTTTATCCAAGCAGCATGCAGTCCAGAAACCTCTTTTTTTTTGTTTTGTACTAGCAAAGTCTAAATCCACCATGCAGCTTAATGTGCCACTTACAGAGGCCTCATTTCTGCCAAACTGCAGGTCGAGCGCACACTCCAGGAACCCACCAGTAGCTCAAACCGGCAGCTGCTGCTCATTTGAGAGAGACAATTAAGAAGCTGTTTTTAGCTCCGTTTTAGAATCTTTTTTCTCAGTTTTTAGATGGAAACTCTTGCCCCACGTTGGGCGCCAAATGTAGATGTATCCAACCTTCCCATCAAACAATAAACACAGAACCAATGCAAAGAAGAAAGCCAAGAGGTCAGAGCCAAGAGCCAAAACCTTACCCTTCCTCCTGCGGTGGTCCTACCTCTCTGAACCAGAGCTACCCCTGTGTTAAAGTCTTTATATAGAGTTCCTGTCCTGCCTTCTCATTGGTTGTAAACCCAACCACATGACCGCCTCCTCACAGCCTGTCTGTATAGGCCTCCAGGTTTTTCATGATTGGTATTAAGATTAAAGGCATGTGTATCCAATAATGGCTGTATCCCTGAACACACAGAGACTTACCCAGCTCTGCCTACTAAGTGCTGGAATTACAAGCGTACGCTACCACTGCCCTGCTTTCCTATGGCTTGCTAATAGCTCTGACCCCCGGGCAACTTTATTTATTAACATACAAATAACATTTTAATACAAATAAAATATCACCATAATACACTGTAGAAAAATTGAAAGAGACATCTGAAGATGGAAAAATCTTCCATACTCATGATTCAATATGATGAATATTGTAAAAATGGCCATCTTGCCGGGCGGTGGTGGCGCACGCCTTTAATCCCAGCACTCGGGAGGCAGAGCCAGGAGGATCTCTGTGAGTTCGAGGCCAGCCTGGTCTCCAAAGCGAGTTCCAGGAAAGGCGCAAAGCTACACAGAGAAACCCTGTCTCGAAAAACCAAAAAAAAAAAAAAAAAAAAAAAAAAAAAAAAAAAAAAAAAAAAATGGCCATCTTACCAAAAGCATTCTATAGATTAAATCCAATCATCATCAAAGTATAAAACAAATATTCACAAAAACTGAAAACTAATCTGAAATTTCATATGGAACACAAATAACCCAGAATAACTTAAAAATTTCTGAATAATAAAAGAACTGCAAGATTTACCACCATCCCAGATTTTAAGTTGTATTACAGAGTTATAGTAATAAAAAAAAGCATGACATTGACCTAAAAACAGGTACATTGATCAATGGAATAGAATTGGAGACTGGAACATAACCCCACACACCTTAAGAGTCCCAGTTTTTTAGAAAGAAGCCAAAAAAATACACAGTGGAGAAAAAGACAGCATTTTCAACAAATGGCACTAGTCAAATTGGATAGCTACATGTAAAAGAATGAAAATAGATCCATATCTATTACCCAGCATAAAACTCAAATTCAAATGGATCAACGACCTCAATATAACACTAGATACACTGAATCTGATAAAGTAGAAAGTAGGGAATAGGATTGACATCATTATCACAGGAAAAGACATAATCAACAATTAGTAAATTGGACCTCATGAAGTTAGAAAGATTTTGTGCAGCAAAGGACACCATCATTCGAACAAAGTGGCAACCTACAGAATGTGAAAAACTTTACTAATTATATATCTGATAGAAGGTCAGTATCTAGCATGTACAAAGAACTCAAAAGCTGAAATCACAAAAACAAATAACCTACGTAAAAGTGGGGTATAATACTTAACAGAGAGTTTTCAAAAGATGAATAACAAATGGACAAGACATACTTTAAAAAATGTTCAACATCTTTAGGCATTAGGAAATGTAAAATAAAAAGACTTTTAAAAGATTGTATCTTACCCCAGTCTGAATGGATAAATTAATAAATAAATGACAGCAGATCCTAATGTGTATTGAGGAGAAAGGAATATTTTTTTCATTGCTGATGGAAGTATAAACTTATTTTCTATTATGGAAATCAGTGTAAGGGTTCCTCAAAAAGCTGTAAAACTTATCTACCACAAAATCCCTCTAAACCATTATTGGACATAGACCCAAAGAACTCTATATTTTACTACAAAGACACTTGACCATCAATATTCATTGCATACTTTTCCTAATAATGAGAAATTGGAAGCAGCCTAGCTGTCAATCACCGATGGACGGATAATGAAAATACAGTACAGTTACACAATGGAGTATTATTCAGTTGTTAAGAAAAATGAAATTTGCAGGTAAATGGATGAAGCTGGAAACAACTTTCTGAGTGACATAATCCAAACCCAGAAAGATAAACATTTCATGATTTTCCGTTATATTTGGATGTTATCTTTTAAATGTTAGATATGAGTGTTTCAATATGAATACCTATCAAAGGTAGGTAGCCATTAAGGGACTAGGAGAAGGGGGGATCTTCCAAAGAAGAAGGAATAGAATATAATCTTATAAAGGAGAAACAAAAAAGAGTGTTAAATGAGGAGGGGGATTGGAAAGCATGGTAAAGGAGAGAATACGGTGTAGCTTGAGTTTTCCTGCCTGGCCCACGGTCAGGGCAAATCTCTCTCACCTGCCAGTCCCACAGCCGCTCAGACCCGACCAAGTAAACACAGAGACTTATATTGCTTACAAACTGTATGGCCGTGGCAGGCTTCTTGCTAACTGTTCTGACAGCTTAAATTAATCCATTTCCATTAATCTATACCTTGCCACATGGCTCGTGGCTTACCGGCATCTTCACATGCTGTTTCTCATCGTGGAGGCTGGCAGTGTCTCTCTGACTCAGCCTTCCACTTCCCAGCTTTATTCTCCTCCTTGTCCTGCCTACACTTCCTGCCTAGCCAATGGCCAATCAGTGTTTTATTTATTGACTAATGAGCAACACATTTGCCATACAGAACATCCCACAGCAATATGGAGAGGGATAACTCACACTAATGGGCTTTTGAAAAGCCATGTGGAAACCTACTACTGAAGAAACTTCCTAACACACACACACTCACACACACACACACACACACACACACACACACACACACACACATATATATATATATACAGGTGAAAGGAACTGAAATAGTTACCATATAAGGGAATCAATACCCCAGGTTGACATCTTATGCTATCCAATAAAATCCCTGGTAGAAGGAATAGGTTATATCTTCCTGAGTCATTGGACTTTTCGTTCACTGTGTTGCTTATGATTTTTAAGTAGGCTGACAAGTGAACTGGAAGCCATTTTTATACATTTATATCACTTTGGCAGGAAAGAAGACCGAAATCCATTTTCTGCCTCTTACTGACATCACTGCCACTTGTCCTTCATTTTCTAGTTTCTTGATCTTAAAATCTGAAACTTAAAATCTGAACACGTATGTATTCTCTATATTTAAAAGGATCAGTGTATAATGCTGTTCTAGGAAATTGTAATACCCTTTTATCTGATTTCTAAACTGAAAGCTGTTGCTAGGGTGAAGCACTTCAACTAGGATTCAGGATATTTGTTGCAATACCAACTTGCTATTTGTCATTCATATAAGATTTAACCAATGATGTAATCTCTGGGGACTAATGCTTCTTTCTCTGCAAAAATTGATGTAGCAACTGTCATTTTATCTCCAATACATAACATTTTATCTAGCATATTAAGTAGAAGTATTTCATTCACATTTGCTAGTAAACACATGATGAGTTTCTACATCACCAAGTGTGTTTTAGCAACAGATATATTTCAAGAAAGAATAAACATTTTGCAATAGAAAAGCATGAATTTCCTTATCAGAAACATGTAATATTTTGCCTTGAAGAAATTGAATATATATATTTAAATATCAGAAACATAAGTATTAAAATTATACTCCTTATATTTTCCTGTAACAGTTTAAGAGCTTCAGATTTTAAGTTAATGTCCTTGATCCAATTTGGAGTTCTTATTGTTGTGTGTGATATGAGATATATATTTTCATTATTTTACACACAGTTATGAAGTTCTCCCATCACAATTTTGAACAGGTTTACATTGCATGGGTGAATGATGTTGATCCCAGAAGTTTTATGTTTTCAAACCAAAATCCCAGGGACAGATATTGGATACCTTCCCCTCATGAGTTGCTGGCAATCTTAAAGACCCATAGACTCCCAAAACATATAGGTTATTCCCTCTGCTCTTGATTGTTCATTAGACAGATACAGTGAGGTCTAATTGCTGAGAACACAACCACTTAAGATACAGAACACAGAAAAATCAACGTGGAATTGATCTATAAACTTCCCCCTTACAGGATATCACTCATGGTGATCCTAGAAGGTGCTATGCACGTTCCTGGAGGATAAAAGTCATCAGTAATTTTACTGAGATATATATTATGCATAGTACAATATTGACCTTCCAGGAAAGATATGCCTGCTAGTAAAATAGTGTCATGGCTGTTCCAGTGATAACCAATGACTTTTAAAAATTGCGTTTGATATATTCCAGAATGGGTTGGAATATATACCTAATACTGTAAATTTAGTTAAAAGCATGTAACTAATGAGGAAATAGACCCCAGTAGGCAACTGACTACAGATGGCTTGCTAAATGTACATGTAATTAGATGGCCTTCTAAAGATATCTGTTTATGCCTGTAGACTATTTTGCCTTTAAGTCGTATCAGAGAAGGCTCTTTGGGCAGTGGTTGACAGTTAAAATAGAGACTCATAACTGTTTAATGTGCTGAGGATACATGACAAATGAGTGTTCAACACAAAGTGAAACCTCTGTTTTACCTCCTCTAATACACAGAACACACTTCAGAGGAAAGATAAAAGCTAGAGAATGAGTAGCACTAGTTTCTGGATGCAGCATAGCTATTGCAAACACTAACGTACAGCTGCTGGCAAATGAGCACATATATGAAAAGAAATGAACGTAGAAGGGTGGGAGCATTTCAAAGAAGGGAGATTCAGAAACAAACAAGGCAAGGAAAACACACACACAATTTCAACACAAACATAGAAATTAAAATATACAAACAAAAGACTGATAAAGAAAACCAAAAAATATACCCCAAAAAAGCAGTGTGAGATAAAATGCTTACAAAAATATTGAGTTTGCTTTTTGTTAGTCAGCTACTCCTGAGTATGGAGCCTGCCCTGAAGTGTGGTTAATATACCCAGTAAGACTCCATTGGAGAAAACTCACTTTTCCTTTGTCAGTGTGTAACAACTGTAGATACCTTCTTGGTTAAGGATGGGAGCCCATGTCCAATTCCCCCTGTAAGCACTGAGACCCTGTCTGCTTCCCACCTGTACATGCTCTGTGAGTGCTTCCAAAGTATCTGAGAGTTCATATGTGCATCAGTTCTGTTGTGTCTGGAGGACACTCTAGGACTGAGTTTTGAGATTTTTAAAGACACATGCCACTCAAAATCCTTTCCCCCTCTCTCTTTTCCTGCTTGTGGTTCAAGATATATGTTCTTAGCCTCCAGCTGGAGACACAGTGCCTCTGCTCTACTATCATTGATACTTACAGCTTTGGAACTGTAAGCCCAAATAAACCATTCCTTCTATAAGTGGTCTTGATCATGCTGTTTTATATTATTGGCCACCTGAGCTTATTTTTTTTGAAAGTCAGCTATTCAGATTATCACACCATATGCCAATTAGAAATTATTTAATTTATTTGAATTCTTCATATGTCATAGTTATTAATCTGCAGTAAGATGAAAAGATGTCAAAGACTTTCTCCTAATAAATAGACTGTCTATTCTTTCTGTAATTTATGTCCTTTGGTGTGTAGAAATATATAATTTGGTGGATTTCACTATTTAAATTTTCATCTATGCGAGTTGTTGCAGTCATACTCAGGTAATCATTGCCTATGCCAGTATCTTGAGATACTTGTCCTATATTTTATCTTAGGAATTTCATACTATTTTACAGTAAGATCTGTATCAATTTTGACTAAATATTAAGCAGTGCAAGAGATCCAGACAGAATTCAAATTTTCTACACGTGGTTTTACAGGTTTCCCAGGACCAGTTATTAAAACAAGGTGAAAGTGTCAACAAATATGTTTTCAGACGTTTTTGTTTTAGAGATAATTATCCCACTGGTGCAAAAAAAATATTTTGCAGCTGAAATCAAAGTTTTATTTTACATGTTGTTTTCATCATTTTACTACTGTGACTTTTGAGTGGAGGGCTATTACTTGGCTTCTTTATCATGTATTATTTTCATCTGAGCTGTATACATTATACATTACATATAATTACTTTCAGTAACTATGCTATGATGATCATTTGTCAGGCACTTTCCATGAGGACATACCTTTGGTTTTATGAATCAAACATTTGTAAACATACTTTTCACTTTGACAAAGTTGTGTTCGACAGCAGGCTACATTCACATATTCTGTAAAATAAGAGGTATCTGTGATTTACTAAAGGATCTACTTACTGGGCATCCTAATCTAATTAAGTTTTATAAGGCTACCACTAAGTGGCAGTGCAGCAACATTCTTATGCATAGTATTGACACCTATCTTTGCAGTTCAGATATCTTTCCTTTAGAAGTATCAAAGTTTTACATTAGCTATTAGTGTTAATAGGATGGAAATGTTCTTTTTATTCTTAATTCATGATAACTTTTGGTTTTAACTGCATAAACCAGCATGGAAATCATGCAATTAAAGTTCTATGTCAACTGTATATACAGAAAGAACTAATACATATGGTTTGCCAATCCTTATCAACATGAGCGAGAAAATGAAATATTTAATTTAAAACTGGCGTTGTCTTTGCTTTGAAATCAGACAAAGTTATTATTCCAGCTTTTAGAGCCCATACATGTAGTAGTCAAAAGGATGATGTGCACTGTATTTTATCACATGGTGTATTGCATCTAGAAGAGCTTGCTGGCACATGTCACCCAATTAAGTTTCTTTGCTAATGATCTGCTGTGCAATCCACTCATGATGTCAGAACTAACTTCAGAGATTGCATAACATTTTGACTTCTCATTTTACATAGAAGGATATGAAATTCTCAAAATATTAACAAGATTCACTATTTCCTTAGTCAGTTTCCCAGAAAACCAAGACTAGAGCTTAGCTGCTTTCATTCTCAGTTCAGATGTTTTTATAATTTTGATATTGAAACTCAGGCTATGGTTGCAAGTAACTTAAAACTAAGAAAATTGATCAAGTGTCTGAATTTATACAAATAGCCAAATATTTGACATGCATACTGAGCCTTAAGTTTGTTGTCCTCTATGAGAATAATCAATGTTATGTCAGAATAGGTAGGAAGATATAATTTACCTTCCAAATTAAGTTTAATTTACTCAAGTAGTTCATAATGGAGGAGATCATCATTGGGTTTCGAAAAGGAATATTTGAAATGTGCTTAAATATTCCAATTAATATAAATAAAACTATGAATACTGTAAATTTAAATATAGTTGGCTGTGTTTCTATTACAATAAGAATGATTCCTCCTTTTCAAAACACAGTGGATGTATACTCACACTCATATAGAGTTGGATAATAGGATTTATATTTAGTCCATTATGGCTATGCTCAACTTGTTCCAGTTTTGTCTCAGGAGAAAAATGTGTAGGGGGAAGTTTTCAATTTTATGTTCCTAAAATCAAAGAAACCACAATACATGTTTAAAAATTAACAGTAAATTATATTGAAACCTAGATGGTTTCATACCTTCTAATGTTGATATCAGAGATAGGAGTGTTTTGTAGGTCCTCTAAGGAAAAATACCAAAGAAGAACTTGTTCTTTATGAGTTGAAAGAAATTCCATCAAAGAAGTGAGGCATGTGATTGCTCTTATGATTCATTATACAGTAGCAATAACCATGTATCAAGAGAAAATATTCACCTAAAATACATAGTTTTCTTTTGTAATCATTCTCATGTTAACTTAATCTATCAAAATATAGTGTATATTTATTTTTAATGACTGTGTTGTGATATACATTACACAAAGATTTGAGCACTCAAAATTTTTAACAGTGTAAATACCCTTCTGTATCCCACCAGTGTTTATTTACCTTAAATATGATTTATGTACTACATTAAGATCACCTTTCCTTACTTCAATAAGTGGACTGTCAATATATTAAACATAAATACCTTGCAAAATATGATTGCCAACATATAATTATAAAAAATCAATCTTGTAGTAATGATTTTTACATTATGGAGACTGTATTATACATTAAATAGAGCTTATTTTTAAACAAATGCCATACATTAGATTTATTAACAATGATGTGATTAATTAGAGTTTCATGTACACATGAAAATAATAGCATATGCTCAGCTATATCCAAGAATTAATGAAGCTACTAGAAGATAAAATTCACATAGCAGAAAAGTTCACTATAGGCTTTTATGTTGAAATTCTATTCTTATTCCTATCAATCCTTCAAATTCAACCTGGGTAATCATTCTTTCTCATTTTGACTGCACTGTCTGAAACAACAGCTACTAACCACAGTATCTACTTAAAATTATTTTACATTAATTAGTCAAAAAGAAATAATATTACATATACAATCCTTTCATTTATACTGCTGATACTTCAAGTTGTTTACAACTATAATTAATAACTTTTGTGTATGAAATATTCAATAATAGAAAAAGTCTCTACCATGAAAATTACAATTAGACCATGATACTAATTGATCCACTTAGCCTGAGCAATTTTATCTACCTCATTGCTGCCCTAATATGGATCAAAACTCTCAAATATCTACCTTTGTACATGAATTTTAATACATATTAATGAAGAATAGTAATACTACCTACAAATATAATTATTGGGAGGATTACAGCTGGTAATACACATAACTGCTATAAAAAGAACAGCAGATTAGGCCATCAATTTCTTTTTATAAATGAAAATGTCCTCATCACCAAGGTAGGAATGCCACTATTGCACCTTTAAGGGTATCTTGAAATGATTTAGTATTATTGTGGTTCATGGGTTTCACAAGTAGATAGTAGGACTATGAATTGCTTCTCTCCGTTGGCAGGTCCCATAGCACCTTCTGGTATTATAAAAGCTATACCTCAGGAAGGAGGCTCTCAGTCCGTATCCATCTTGATTTCTCCAAGTCTTGTGACTGTTGGTGGTGTTGTCTTCAGCAACAGAGACTTACTTTCTACCTCTGAGAAGCAACAGCAATAGCCTATATTATTTGGATAATCTCTTAGACAACCCTGACCCAAAACTCAAAATCTGCTTTCTTATGTCTGGTACTATGTTTTTTGTTAGTCTATGGCTCTTGTGAGAGCTTAACTTCACATCTAATTGGACAACAGCCTGTTAAACAAGCGAGAACTAAGCATACCTGGTGGCGGTGGCCATGTCAGAAGA
This sequence comes from Peromyscus californicus insignis, assembly GCF_007827085.1. Taxonomy (NCBI): domain Eukaryota; kingdom Metazoa; phylum Chordata; class Mammalia; order Rodentia; family Cricetidae; genus Peromyscus; species Peromyscus californicus. Next base: position 68,844,815 of record NW_026294391.1, on the reverse strand, counting down.
GCAGCAGATGGCAGTTGACTTTAGGATGTCAGCCCACCAGGAGGCAAAACCATGAGGGGTGACTCCAATAGACAAGGCCCCAAGACCGCAGACTCCAAAATGTCTTTTGCTTCTGCTGTGCCTTTACATGTTTGCTGCTGCCATCTTTTTCTGGTATCTGGCAGAGTGTGAATGGGTGTGGGGAGATTCCACTGCCTGTATTGTAGTTTGTTTATCTCATGTAAACATCCTGTTCTACTGGGCAGTTTTACCTGCAAATTATTATGAAGATGATTTCTTCTTATGTTGTACTGTCTAATTGATAACGACAATGTTAATTTAAGTAGAATTTTAACAATAAAAAATAAAACAAGGAAGTGCCACATAGCTAGAAACTCAGGAGTGTAGTGGGTAGCCATTCCAGCTTTGATCTGGAAGTTCCAACCCCCATAGAGACTTTGGCAACTGTCACGCCTACAAGGCGGGGCCATGGGAGGTGCCTAGAGACCCGAGATCTGGATGGGCCAGCGCTCTCTGTTCCGGGACCCTGGATGGTGGAGGTGGGCCAAGCAGAGCTCCAGAGAACACCGCTGGACTGCGATACACCTTCCCCAGACCCCGCGACCTACCTATCCCTTAATTTGTAAGTTATGCCATTAAATAAATCTCCTTTTAACTACGTGGAGTGGCCTTAATAATTTCACCAATACAGGCGTTTCTATTGAGGAGCTGTGTAGTGTGGCTTAGGTTGATGATTAAAAAAACCAACTGAGTCCCATTAGCCCAGCTAATTTAAATTCTTTTAAACTTAATGTTAGGAAACGTGTTTACAGGTTTTGGGGTGCGACATAGCTGAAACAAAGCTTTGAAAATAATTTAAAGTTAGACTTAGATGTCTTTGTTAAATAGTTTTGAGGTGAAAACTCCAAGACAATCTATAGTTTTAGAAAGGCACATAGTTGAATGAGTAACTCATTAAGGTCAGGGAACAAGAAAAAAAAGCAGCCCAATTAACATTAGTTGATGTACTCTCCTTGCTAGGATTGGTTGATAATCAAAGATGATGATTAATTCCTTGTACCCATTTTGCTCTCAATCTCCTGATATAAAAATTTATTGATGAGTGGGTATGTACCCTAAAGATTTAAAGTAGAGCTGACTGACTTTTTCATATATAAAAGTTGAGATTTGTGAATCTTTTAAGACTGTTTATAAGATTACTTTTTGGGATAAGTAATAAAGTGATTGGTCCTTTCTTTGTAACTGCAAAACACAGTCTGCCAGTAAAAGAATCCTTTGCTTACTAACACTCTGTTAATTTATAACAAGTTGTTTGGGTATGAATGTATGTGGGTTCTTGGAAAAATTTGTTTTTCATCTGTAATATGTAAAATGTTTAGTCATGTAAGGGATATGGAAAACATACTACTTTTTTATTTGTAGTCATTGTGATCATTCACTTGAAAAAACAGAATGCAATCACAATGCAATTTTAGATTGCCTGAAAGATTTTGCTGGGGTATATAAGTTGTAAGGAAAAGAATAACAATAGAATTAAAATAAGTTAGAAGGAAAACATCAAGAATGGGACAGTTAGAAGGAAAACATTAAGAATAAGAGAGAAGGAAAACATCAAGAATGAGAGAGTTAGGAGGAAAACATCAGGAATAAAGATAGAGCTAGAAGGAAAACATGAAGAATAAGAGAAGGAAATAACCAGGAAAATAAATAAGAGAGAATATGAATGAAGAATACAGAAAAATAAAGAAGAATATCATCAAGAGTGTGTGTGAGTGTCTTTTCCCCTACCCCTTCAGATAAACAAGTCTTAGTATGCCCTGTGGATTCCCTTGGAGCCCTGTGCTGTTTGTTGGGGGTTCGTCCCCCAGGCAGTATTACCTCTCATTTCACTTTATTCCAAAATTGTTATTTACATTTTTTTGTACAGAAATTGCTGTTTTATTCAGACATGTATTTCCCCTAAAAGGGCTTTTACCTTGGTCATGTTTCTGTATCTGTTCTATAGTAATTTATCTAGCATTTTTCAAACTTCTAACCCATATGCTTTCCTAACCATTGATTCTTTCCTCCCTCTTCTCTTTTTCATATTCTCTCTCTTTTAACTACTTAAAATTATTGTTTTTCTTTATTCTGAAGAATTTCATATATGCTTACTTCTTAATTATTATTGCTCTTACCACTGAAAAACTATAGACTTCATCACAATCAGTAATACAGCAACACAATCCTCACTGTAAAGACAAGTATCTTCTACTGAACATTAAGACAATGAATCTGTCAAGACATTGCCTCTGCTACTGCAGTTGGTCTCCTTTCTAAACAGTAGAGGGGCACATGGATTTAAGTGAAGAAAACTCAACAGGAAGACTAATATAAGATGAAACAAAAAGAATCAATAAAAGGAAAAATAAAAACTTCAGGTTACACTCCTGCCTACAGATACACAAAACACAAGAAACACAAAATGTCATCAAACCATTCTCTATGACACATTTCAACCTCACACTCCCTCAACACCAGAAAACAGAGATAATGAGATAGTTGGAATGGCAGGAAAAATGTAGGGTCCAGCTTTTAAAAGTATCAAAAGCCATATAGAGGAATCATGAGGAGATCAATAAAGTAAGGAAACAAGTTTAGGACCTAGAAAAAAATCTTAACAAAGAGGATGAAAAACTCAACAATTTGGAAGATAAATTTAAAACATGGAATAAAATTTGAGCAAGGAATTTGAGATCCTGAAATGAATAAAATAGAATCCTAGAATTATGAGGACAGTGCAAATAAAAGATACACTAGAAAGCATAATCAACAGACCAGAGACAAGAGAAAAATCAATAGTAGAAATGGAGGACAACACAAAGACAACAATGCTTTTCGATGTATATAAAGAAAAGAAATGAGCATGGCCAAAATTTAAAATTGGTATACATTCAAGAATCCAAAATTCATAATCAATAGTTACAAGAAGGAGTTGAGGTAATATACAAAGGCATGGACAATTTATTTAATGAAAGTATAGCAGAAAATTTCTCAAATCCAAACAAATGAATGGAAGGACTGTAGCATGTATCTTAAAGGGTCTTATTAACAAAAACAAACCCAGAGCCAGGTATTGGGGTGAACGCTGAATGTTCAGAGAGACAGAACCATCCACAGCTACCTCACCTTGCCAATTCCTCAGCTGATCCTGTTTCCTCAGACTGGAAGCCTCTGAATCCTCATCCAGAATGAATCTCAGCTGAATTGATGCTAAAAGCCTAAAAGCTTAACCAGGCCAAAAGCTTCTAGTTTCTGGTTTCCATGCCTTATATACCTTTCTGCTTTCTGCTATCACTTCCTGGGATTAAAGGCTCACGCGTGAGTCACCATGCCTGGCTGTTTCACCATGCCTGGCTGTTTCACCATGCCTGGCTGTTCCCAGTGTGGCTTTAAATTCACAGAGATCTGGATGTGAGTGCCACCATTTTCTGGCTTCTATGTTTGTCTAGTGGCTGTTCTGTTCTCTGACCCCAGATAAATTTATTAGGATATATATTGGGGAACACAATACCACCACAAAGGACAAACTTAAGAGGAATTGAAAATCCCAATAGCATATTAACAGAGGATAATTGCTGTATAACATAGAATGATCAGGGTATAAAAAGAATCAAACAAAGATACAATATTAAAAGCTATAAGATAAAAAATTTTGCCGGGCAGTGATGGCACACGCCTTTAATCCCAGCACTCGGGAGGCAGAGTCAGGCAGATCTCTGTGAGTTTGAGGCCAGCCTGGTCTACAAAGTGAGTTCCAGGAAAGGCACAAAACTACATAGAGAAACCCTGTCTCGAAAAAAAAATGGGGGGGTATAAGATAAAAAAATTTAACTGATCTACAAAGGCGACCATATTAGACTAATATCAGATCTCTTATTTTTAAGCCCAAAAGCCAAGAAAGCGTATGTTGATTTATTTCAAGCCATGAAAGAAAATAACTAGCAACCATGACTGTTCTAAAGAGGCAACCTAGATTGTAAAATTTGTAGAAATATGACATTTTAGGACAAGGACAACATAAGGCAATGAATGACAATTGAGCAACAATTATAGAACATACTTAAAGGAATACTATACACAGAGGAAATAGTAGTCTCATTTGTAGTAGCACAGTAAATATTAAATTTCATGAGAGGAATATAAGAGCAAAATGAAGTTAGGAAATAATCTGCAATACACAGAGAAGAGAAGAACACCCAATAATACAACCAACTAGAACAACAAACAATAATTTCAAGAAATGCAAATCCATCCTCATAACAACTTAAATGCAAACAGCTTCAGTTTACCATTTGACAGACACTAACTGACTGACTATATTAACAAAACAAGAATTCAGACTGCAGCAGATAGCTCTGTGGTTAAGAGCACTTGTTGCTCTTGCAGGGGGCCTGAGTCAACTCCCAGCACCACAAGGTAACTTAAACTATCCATACTCCACTTCCAGAGGATCTGATACCGACGTCTAGCTTCTACAGGCACCAGGCATGCATGGAATGCACACATACAATGCAGGCAAAAAAAATTCATGAAAATATAGGATCAAAAACATATCATGAGCAAAGAAAATTAAAAAATGAGGCTCACAAGAAGGAAGATGAGCTATCAATGAAATGGCAAGTGAACACAAGGCGGAATACTGATTATGATATGTGGCAAAGTAGACATCAAACCAAAATACTTAAAAAAGAAAAAGAATGTCACTATGTATTGGTAAAACGAGCAATTCTTCAGCAATATAAATATACTGTAAATATATAATGTATCAGTTTTAGACTCTTAATGTCAAAAAAATAAGTAAAAACATTAAAAGCATGAATTTCAGATGAGTTCTGACACAGTAGGTGACTTCAAAATCCCACCGTCATCATTCATCAAGTTTTCTATATTAAAAAAATCAATAAAGTAGTGTCAAGTTGAACTCATATCATAGATCAATTGGATTTAACAGATTTCTACAGAATAATCCATCCACATCTTGTTTTATTTTGGTTTGGTTTGGTTTTTTTACTCAATAGTTCATGGAACTGTTTCTAAAATTGATGGCATTATGTCACAAACCCAGCCTTAACAAGTACAGTGGAGTTAAAAAAAACTCAGTTTGTTTTATCAAATCATAGTAGAATAAAATTGAAAATCAAGAGACCTAGATCCAAAAGAGTACCAAAAAAACAGATTAAAAAGATACTTTTTTTTGTTAAATTTTATGTTTTTTATGTTTAAGTACTGCAGTTACTTAATTTCTACCTCCCTTCTCCTCTCTCCAGCTCCACCCGTGTCCTTACCACACCCTCCCTTTCAAGTTCATGATCTCTTTTAAAATTAGCTAAGCCTGCTGCTGCTGCTGCTGCTGCTGCTGGTGGTGGTGGTGGTGGTGGTGGTGGTGGTGGTGGTGGTGGTGGTAACACACACCTTTAATCCCAGCACTCAAGAGGCAGAGTGAGTTCAAGCCTAGACTGGTCTACAGAGCAAGTTCCAGGACAGACAGAGCTACACAGAAAAACCCTGCCATGAAAAACTAAAATAATAATAATAATAATAATAATAATAATAATGTATTAATAATGTTAATTATTTATCATTGTCACACCAGTAATAATATTAATATTACTAGTGATTATTATTATATATAGATCAATATCTTCCTCCTAATCAGTTGAAGCTAAACAACTGTCTTGCTTATCCAGAGGGCCTAGTCCAGTACTATGGGGGCTCCTCAACTATTGGTCTACAGTTCATGTGATTCCACTAGTTTGGCTGTTTGTCTCTGTAATTTTTCCCATCATGGTCTCGATATCTCTTGCTCATAGAATCCCTCCTCTCTGTCATTGATTGGACTCCTGGAGTTGCTCTTGGGACCTGGCCTTGCATCTCTGCATCTGCTTCCATCAGTCACTGGATGAGGGTTCTATGATGACAGTTAGGGTATTCAGTCATCCAATCACCAGAGTAGGTCAGCTCAGGCTGAAAGACATTTAAGGAATTTCTCAACATCTTTAGTCATCAGGGAAATTGTGGGAGCCTGTTCTCGTGTTCCTTGTGGCTTTACCCAGCAGGTCCGCATAGAGGATGATTAGGACCACCAGCCTGAGTGCAGGTGTCTGAGATGGTCTGCACTTGGCTGTGCTGGGGGAGGAGGTCTTTTGCTCCACCCCTTGGCGTCTCTATAAAAACCCTGGGGCAGAGACAGTCAGGGCCCTTTGGAAAAGGTTCCAGGCCCTCTCGAGGCTATCCTTTATTTTCTATCTGTTTATCTCCGCAAGATTCTCCGCAATAAATCCTTCTATCTAATATTTCCTGCTGCTCGCACTCAAGAAAACTCTGGGGAACTGAGGGGGTGGTTGGGTAAACACCCCACAGAATGGCGCCATGAACAGGGACTAAAGAAAAAAAGAAAAAAAAAGGGACTAAAAAAAGGGCGGACTAAAAAAAGGGGGGACTAAAGACAAAGTAATAGGGACTAAAGATAAAGGAATAATAGTTTTATTACAGAGTTTTTGGCGAAAGTGCTGAGTTCAGTTCTGCTAGTGGATAAGGCATGCCAGTGTTATGGAAAATATATATTTTATATATATTGAGAGGCAGGGGTTTTATCCTTGAGAGAAAAGGAAAGCGGACTGGAAGGATGTCTGATGCTGCAGCACAATTCTCTTCTGTCAAAATTTTCTATCTTCTATCCCTTTCTCAATTTCTATCTGAAAAATAAGTATAAGATATAGGGTAGTAATATAGTGTAGGAAAAACTTAGAAGTGTAAGATTGTGTAGGAAAAAATAAGGCAACTAGACAGAAAAACTCTTCAATTTTCTAACTTTGGGGGCTATGAATGCAAACTGGGGGAAAAAATCTTTGGGCTTTACGGGTAGTAAAAAAGCTCTTTGAGCTTATGGGGAAGAAAAGGTTTCCTATGGAAGCTTTTGACCTGGGGACAGTTGAAATGCTAAATTCAAGCGGCAGGAGAAAGTAATTTCTCCCTGAGGCAAAAATGGGGGTGTAAAAAGCCAAAGTTTAAAGTTGGGAAGTTTTGGGAAAAGTTGGTCTTTTTCTCTGGGGGGGAGGGGGAATCTTTCTCTTAAAGTATAAAGCTTTCCTTGGAAAATTTGGGGGGAAAATATCTCTAAAAAGCCTTCATCTTTCTCAAAAGCTCTTAAAAACTAAAGCCTTTAACTTTCTCAAAAGGGCAAAAACTAGAATCACCTGAAGATATTAGTATGGGGACCATACTAACCATACAAACCTCTTAAGACAGCAAAACCTAAGTTCTGTCTTTCAAGCTTTAAAAATCCTCCATGCAATGCAGGAGGCAGGAACAAGTTCCTAAAAACGTCTTCTAATCTCTGTCTCTTCAAGCTAGTAAAAGACAGTGGGTCAGAGTCCCCTGAGGGAAATGCTTGGGAGAGTGTGGGTAAAGAGCTATAGAGAGCCCAAAAGGGCCGGAAACTTTACCTAAGAAAGACAAAAAAGCCAAGCTTTTCAGTTACAGCCCAGCTGAGGCATCAAGGGTTTTGTTTGAATGAGCATTTCAGAATGAAAAGGTGCTCCTAATTGTCCTAATGCAAAGATCCCCTGAAGCAATGCAAACTGTTAGCATTGTATCCTCACTTCTGACCAAAAACCCAGTGGCAACTGGCCAGTGTCTCTGAGTTGGAGTGCATTTCCGGGATACCAGAGTTCCTGCAGTTGTAAACTTCCTGGAGCACAGAACTGAAACAGGAAGGTGCAGGGCCCAGGGGAAGATTGCTAATGAACAACCAAAGCTAAAGTCAGTGGGAACAGCACAGTTGTCCACTTTCCTACAAGTCCCAGTTGATAGGTCCACAGCTGAAAAAAGACATCTGAGAAAAGCTTTTCTATCAGAGTAAGGACCTTTCTGGGAAAACAGTAAAGCTGAACTGTGTCTGAAGCAGTCATGCTGCTGAGTCAGAACGCTGTCTGGGGAAAAGAGCCCAGCCAGGGCAGAACAGAACTATCCAGGAGTAAAGCTTTCTTTTCTGTCAGAGAAAGCACCTCTTTGAGAAAAGCTTTGTTTCAACTGACTCCCTTAAGATGAGGGTGAGTGTAGCCCTGAGGGGTGATTGCCTCTGGCATAAGCTCTGTCTTTGAGCACCCAGACAAGCAAACCCAACCCACTGGGGGACTGGGCCAGGTGAAGGCCTGATGAAGCAAAGCACCTGTCCTAATGGGAGTCTAGAAATGGCAAACCACACAGACCCTGAAAACAGAAACAGACAAAAACCCCCTACCTTCAGGAGCAGGGAAAGCCGCCACTGTAATGTCGGAAACTGTTTCTGGGGTAGGTGGGATAAACTGAGACCAAACTGGGAACTGTCTGGGAGAAAGACTATGAAGAAACAGAAGGGACATAATCCTCCCCAGAAAAGTATGACCTGAAAAAGCTGCTAGAATTTAAGGCAGATTTAGGGAGAGAAAAAAGCCCCTACCTCCAAAGGCAGCTAGCAGAGGTACAGAGCCGCAGACAGATACCTGAAGCTCTGCATCTGGGGAAGGGAGGAACAAGCAAAATGAGAATAAAATCAGTGGGAGAAAATCTCTCTGAAGGAGCTATGGAAAAGCTGTTGTATGTGATCTTGTCTTTCACTGACTGGCTAAGACAAACACAAGCCCTGAGGAAAGTTGCTATCAGAAATGCTAGACTCAATGCGTGCTAACTAGGCAGGTGCGGTTCTGATTTGGGGGCCAGTGTCAAATGAAGGCGAGACACCTGTTAAAGCCAGTTGAGGAGAGAATAGAAATCTCCCAACGTGCCATAGCTGAAAATGTAAAATGCTTGTTCAAATCTCCCATTGCAAAAGCAAAAAACTTTGTTCAAACCTCCCGGGCAAGAATTTGTAAGCAAGTCTGGTAAAAGAGAACTAGCTGACTCTCAGACCCGAAAAGAACTATGGGAAATGACTGATAAAAGGGAAATGATATAAAGGACTGATATAAGGGACTGATATTATTATGGACTGATATAAGGAAAATGCATTCTGGGAAAGGTAGTTTTTCCACTAAAGATGGCGACATTGCCCTGAAACACATTTGTCAGCTCGAAAATACGTTCATGGTAAATTTAAAATACAGCCTTTAAAAGAATAAGGAGGAAAATCATCTAAGAGTTTAAGTGTCAGTTCCATTGGAAAAATTGAAAGGATATGGAACTAGGTGCTTCATGGTTTGGGACTCCGTTGGTAAAATGCCTTATTTACCCTAATAGCTGTGCAAAGTTTTTACAGTAGTTGGAAGACAAAAAGCTACCTTTAAGAGCAAACAATCCACTTTAAAATCCTTAAAACAAGAGAAAGCAATTTATACACTGAACATTGTCTTAGATATGAAGAAACTTATGTTGAAATTAAAAAAGTTCTTTGCCTTTGGAACAAACTGCCTGCAATGAGTGATTCCTCTGCAAATCTAATTAAGGAGATAAGAAACTGGCATTCAAAAAAGAAATGACCGCTTTATAGATGGGAGACAAACTTCAGAAAAATCTGTCTTAAAAAAAAGCTTCACCTGAAAGTTCCTTATAAGAAATCAATGCTAAATATCACAGCTGCTAATAACATCAGTAGTTAAAGCTAATAAAATGAAAATGCTAAATCCTGAAAATGCTTTTTCTCAGAGTAAGTTAATGAAGGATATGTTTCATGAAAGAACATCTATGTTCTTAACTCTTTTGAATAGTAACAGTTTTGGTAAAAATACTGGAACTAACAACAATCCAGTCAAAATGTTTCAACGAATCCAAGACGCTATTCCACAAAAGAAAGCTGCCATGCTTTGTGGGCCATATTAGAACTTACTCCAATCTTCCTGGTCCTTTAGCTGAGGGTAATGCAAAATGGAAAGATCCCTGCTCGGGATTATGGAAGGGTCCCGATCCTGTGTTAATATAGGGTCAAGGACATGTTTGTGTTTTTTCACAAGAGGAGAATGAAGCTTGATGGTTACCGGAACATTTGGTAAGGAGTGTGGAACTAAGGAAGGGTCAGCTCCAATGATGTTCCTATAAAGGAACCAGAATGAAAGTGGCTCGATTAGTATTTCTGAGGTTTTGTCACTGGTTAATGCAAACAGTGAGGAAACAGAGTTCGGAGCTGTGCCGCTGTTGGCTTTACTAGCTCCTTTAGAAAAATACTTTATATCACCTAATAGCTGTGCAGTATTTGGCAAAGAGCTTTACAGCAGCTAAATATGGTAATTTCACCCTCAGTGTGAAGTGAAGTTTTTCCTTAGAACAAACCAAAAGTACTGCTGTAATAGAAACGTTTGTCTGAATTGAAGTACTTAAGGGAGCTATTATGAATTTGGGTGAAGGGACAGCCTCTAGTTAAAAACCATTTACCGCTGACAGTGCATCTCTGCCGGTTCCTGAACCGCTGAGAGAACTGGCAACTTTGGAGTGTGGCATCATCCCGGGAAGGTTACAGTCCCCTAGCAACAACTATCACAACTCTATAACAACAACACTCACTAAATCCCAGTGCTTTATAACAAAGCTGACTATAAACTCTAAACTTTAGAAATGATGTACGTACTTCCTGTCTAGTTAAGAGAATCTTTCTAATAGAGATAGTGATAATAATTAAGAGTAAGAAATAGAAAAAGATGGAAATAAGATATGTGAGTTTGTAAAAATTATCTTGTTAGATCTCTGTGTTAAGAAATATTTAGGTGTTTGCTAAGTTAAATATATGCTAATGGTAGCCCTGTATAAGTTTGTAAAATAGATCTATAGAGTTCCTTTAAGAATATAAGCTTGCAAAAAAAAAGAATATAAGCTTGCAAGAAAGATACTAGTTGTAAATGTAAGTTTAAATAAGAAATAAGATAAGAAGTATATAGGAAGTAATAAGAAATATATTTGCTAAAGTACTTCTATAGTTCCCTTAAAGAGTATAAATAAGTAGATGTTAATGTTATATGTGAACTTGTAAAAAAAAGTGTAAATGTTAAATATGAATCTATTCCTAATGTATATGGTAAAAGAACCCGAGACACAGAAAGTTAGTGTCCCAGTAGACTGCAAAGTAGGCAGTCTGAATGGTTTCAAAAGCTCCAGAAGCCGCTAAGAAGCTAAGAATGGCGGACGCCAGAACCAGCACAACAAGACATCCGCAGCTGAAATCCGTGGAAAATCGACGCAACACAGAAAAACCTGAGCTAACAACAAAAACGGTGTGGTTTAGAATACTACTGTACCTAAAAAGGTCTCTGGCTTGAGAATAAGTTCAGAGACACTTGTTTGAACAAAAATTGTTAACTGCAAAACATTTTGGTTGAAAAAGTCTCTTCATATTTTGAAGTGAAAGCCTAATACCAGAATTTATTTGTTTGAACTTTTTGAACTTAAAATGAGATAAAACTACAAAATGATTTTGGTTATGGATTTCTTCATATTTGGAAGGCTCATACCAGAATTTATCATTTGAATTTTGGGACTTAAGAAATGATATGAACAGTAGAGATTTCATTGCAATGGAACAATTTTGAGTTTACTTACAGTAATGACTTAGGAACTGTTTTCTGGAATTGGGTTAAAAATGGAACTGTTTAAAAGAAAAAATTTATTATTTCTACCTAGAATCAAGATGCAGTTTTGTGTATTCATATATGCTTTATTAATTGGTGATTCATGAATTGCTTTGTGGAACTGTTTATGTAAAAATGAAATTACTTACAGAACTGGTTTTGTGTTATAAATGGAACTGTTTAAATGGAAAAGTTTGCTTTTCTAACTAGGCTTCAGATTTTGCTTAAATTATAAAGAAAAGGGGGAGAGTTAATATTCCTTAGTCTAATTTCAAAAGTTGTTTGAGTGGATTAATGTCATGTTTTTGTTAGTAAGAAATGCAAATGGGGTATATTAAGAGACTACTTTTAAAGTGTAAAGAGTTTTATTAAGAAACTGCTTTGGGATGTTTTGCTAAGTTTTCAGTGTTAGTGGTTAGATGGAGAATATTGCTTTTCAATATGGGTTTGTAGGAATTGTATGAGTTTGGGTTCCTCTAACTAAATTTGAGATTTTGTTTAAAAAATTATAAAGAAAAGGAGGAGTTATGAGATTGAATTATGTTTAACCTATTGATATTGATGTACCCTGGTTTTGTGGCATTAAGAAAATATTTGTTTGTGAATACATTGAAGTTTTTCCTATGTTCTGTTAGCAAGAAAATTCAAATGATTGAGTTAAAGTTGTAAGACAGAGAAAATTTAACTATATATAGCACCATATATGCTAATTCAAATGGTTCTGTTAAGAGTTTGCTTTGAGTCGTAAGACTGAGAGAATTGTGACTATGTATAGCAATATTTATGTTAACCTGTTAATGGTAATGATGAAGCTAAGGGATTCTTTAAGTTTGTAGTCGCCTTAAGAGTTTTTGGTTTAGAAAGGGCTTGAGGCAGCTAAGACTGCTGTAGTCACCTTGGACCTAATTCAAAAGAGAAATGCCATCTTTATCATCCATACTGGGAGGTGTAACAGCTATGGAGATTGCTGTAAGCCATTAATAGTTATTTTTTATATATTAAGAAAGGGGGACCTGTGGGAGCCTGTTCTCGGGTTCCTCATGGCTTTACCCAGCAGGTCCGCATAGAGGATGATCAGGACCACAGGCCTGAGTGCAGGTGTCTGAGATGGTCTGCACTTGGCTGTGCTGGGGGAGGAGGTGTTTTGCTCCATCCTTGGCATCTCTATAAAAACCCTGGGGCAGAGACAGTCGGGGCCCATTGGAATAGGTTCCAGGCCTTCTCGAGGCTATCCTTTATTTTCTATCTGTTTGTCTCCACAAGATTCTCTGCAATAAATCCTTCTATCTAATATTTCCTGCTGCTCGCACTCAAGAAAACTCTGGGGAACTGTGGGGGTGGTTGGGTAAACGCCCCACAGGAAATGCAAATCAAAATGACTCTGAGATACCATCTTACACCTATCAGAATTTCTAACATCAAAAACACTGAAGACAGCTTATGTTGGAGAGGATGTGGAGCAAGAGGAACACTCTTACACTGTTGGTGGGAATGCAAATTTGTACAGCCACTTTGGAAATCAGTATGGTGGTTTCTCAGAAAATTGGGAATCAATCTTCCTCAAGACCCAGCTATACCATTCTTGGGCATATACCCAAGGAATGCTCAATCTTACCACAATGATACAGGTTCAACTATGTTCATAGCCACATTATTTGTAATAGCCAAAACCTAGAAACAATCTAGATGCCCCTCAACTGAAGAATGGATAAAGAAAATGTGGTACATATACACAATGGAGTACTACTCAGCAGAGAAAAACAATGACATCATGAGGTTTACAAGCAAATGGATGAAACTAGAAAATATCATCCTGAGAGAGGTAACCCAGACTCTGAAGGACAAACATGTTATGTACTCACTCATACATGGATACTAGATGTAAAGCAAAGAGTAACCAGACTACAACCCACAGCTCCAGGGAGGCTAGCTAGGAAGGAGGGACCCTGGGAAAGACACAGGGATTGCTCAGTGATGGAGAAATGAATGAGATCTACATGAGCAACCTGCAGGTAAGGAGGGGTAATGGAGGGCAAGGGACAAGGAGAATGAGAGCTTTGGGGAGCGGGAGGTTCGAGCTGGATCAGGAATAGAGTGGGAGAACAAGGAAAGAGATACCATGATAAATGAAGGCACCATGGGAATAGGGAGAAACAGTTCTAGGGAGGTCCCCAGGAATTCACAAAGATGACTCCACCATAGACTACTGGCAATGGTCGAGAGGGTATATGACTGTTAAGGCTGTTAGCTTCTTGTATTGTGGGACACAGTGGGAACAGGTGTTTCTTTGATTCTTTTGCCTCCACTTGGGAAGCTTTCCTCTTATTGGTTTGCCTTGTAGAGCCTCGATATGAGGGCTTTCACTTTGTCTTATTTTTTTTCTGTTTTGTACTGTTTGGCTGTCCTTTCTTGGAGGCCTACTCTTCTCTGAAGAGGAAATAGATGGGCAGTGGATCTGGGGAAAAGGAGCCATGGGGGGAGGTGGGAGGAGTGGAGGGAGGGGAAACTGTAGTTGGGATGTATTATATGAGAGAAACATCCATTTTAAATAAAAATTAAAAAAATATTACATATATTATGTGCATCGTAGGATACAATATGATATTTTTATGTATTAACATTGCATAATGATTGCATCATACTTATTAACACATCTTTTACATTCTTATTTCTGTGATATTAACATTTAAAATTAAGTTTTAATTAATTTTGATCTCCAGGGTTGACTAGGGTGATTTTGAGATATGTGATATACTATAACTTATTATAGTCAACAATCTATGAACTATATTGCTAAAGTATATTTGTCCCAATTGACACTTGGAGCCACTCTGCCAACATGTACTCATTTCTCATTCAACTCAATCATCCATCCCGCCATTCAAGGTTCTCTTAGTTTTTCTTTATTATATTCTAGATGCAAGTGGGATTGTATGGTGTTTGTTGATCTGTTCCCGGTTTATTAATCAAAGAATACTGTCCAGCATGTTAACCCATATTGTCTTACTATTTTTGCTGTGTCACAGAACTTCTAAAATGGAGTTCACTAAACATTTTTCATTATTAGACAGGTAAGATGTATTGCTGGCTTTGTAGTCTTTGCAGTCTTTGTCATAACACAGCTGCCACCGAAGTGCCACCACACAAGCAATTTGTAAACCATTGATTATATTCCAAAAGGCATTATTTATAAATACAAGCAACAAGGTGATATTTAGCCCACAGACTACAATTCTTAGGAAACAAATGTGTGAGCGAATAGGTAGGTCACCATTGTATTACTAATTTGGGAAAGTTTATCATAATTTAAGATTAGAAGGAGACTACTTACAGTATTGTTTTCTATCCTATCCATGCATTGTTTTCTTTAAAATTCTCCTTACAAATATGACTTATTCCTACTCTTTTACTTTTCCTACTTAATGTTGATGAAAATAAATTTAAGGTGTTATAAAAACAAAAGTATGAAAAAATTGTATGTCACCTTGCATATATATATAGTATCAATTCATTCCAAAGAGGTGGATTCCAAGCTACAAACATTGATATTATCCTCACAGGCTAATTCACATTGTGAGCTTTCAAGAGTATAAGTATATAGCATACATATGCATGTACATATATATATGGAACATCTACTGTAAAATGCATTTGATAAAGAAAACTTTAAATTACATCACAATCATGGTTGTTTTTCTGGTTTGTAGTATGCAAAATCTAGAAGCAAGGAAGATAAAATCTATCTTAAAGTTGTAGTGAAGAAAAATGCATATGTAAAGAACTGGGAATCTGAAAAGAGAGAAATTAGCTATCACAGAAGATAAGTCTGCTATGCAAAAAATCTCTGTTATGTTGAAGAAAGATCTACTCTAACACTATGCAAGTAAAGTATTCTTTTGGGAGAACTAGCAGAGGAATCTACAAAGGAACAAGGAAATGGATGGTCAATAATTCATGTGCAAACACTGCCCAGTAACTAATACTCCTGAAAGGCCACCCAAGAACTCCAAACTGCACTCCCTCCCCTGGGCTCCATACTCCAGCCCACAGCCCTGACATCTTTACCTGAGGGCATGCTGGTCTTAGGAATCCCAGGTATGATACCGCCCACTAAATCCCTTTAGACCTTCCCAACAACCCCAGACTGTACCCTATCCCCAGGGCTCCATAGTCTGGCCTACAACTTCAGAAAAAGACTTCAGCCTTACTGGAAGCCAGGATTGATCTAGGGACCCCATGTAAGATACCTCCCCCAGCTAACACTCTTTAAAGACCGCCCAACAACTCCAGACTGAATCCTGTTGTGAAATAATCTTTTTGCACACTGTGAAGATTTGTCAATCAGATTGGTTTAATAAGAAGCTGATGAATGGCCAATAGCTAGGTTGGATTTTCCAGGTAGAGAGAATGTTGGAAAGAAGAAAGGTGGAGACACAAGGATTCATCAGAAAGAGAAGAAACAGCAAGGGCAGTACAGAGTAAAAGTAATAAAGCAATGAGACAAAAGTAGATTGATAAAAATAGATTATGCTGTAAGAGCTAGTTAGTTACAAGCCTAAGATATTGGCCAAGCTTTTCTAATTTAAAAGAAGTCTCTGTGCTGTTACTTGGGAGGTAGTAGGTGGGAGAAAAAAATTCACCTACAAATCCCCCTCTCCCTGGATTTCATATTCTGGCCTACAACTATGGAAGAAGACTTCAGCTTAACCAGAGACCAGGCCAGATATAGGGACCCCTGACCCAACACAAAATTCTGCTGCACTGGATGCCATGCTGTACTGAGAATCCCAGAGTAAAGCAGGTACCGGTACCCAGAACCCCAGAGGCTAAAAAGGTACTTGGAACTGGAGAGGCAGTGTTGGCACCCAAAACCCTAGAGTTCTTGCAGACCCCAAAGGCTCCAGCAGAGACACCCTACTGGACCTGAAGATGCACTAGTCACTAGGACCCTTGACCACTTAGGCCAGAAAACCAGAGAGGAAACAGAAACCAAGGAAAAAACACTCACCCAACAAAGAGAAACACAGGAATCAACACCTAGATCTATAATCATCTCAAACCCAGATACTTAAATGCCAGTGTAAGAACACAATAACAGATTAAAGGGCAATATGGTACTACCAGAACCCAGTTATCCTATGACAGCAAGACCTGAACAATCAAAAGCAGCTGAAGCACAAGAGAAAAACCTTAAAAACAACTTTAGGAAGATGATACAAGTCCTTAAAGAGGAACTGGGGAAAAAAAAATCCCTTAAAGAAATTGAGGCAAAGACAAATATTCAAGAAAATCAATAAATCTCTTAAAGAATGCCAAGAAAGCCAAGAAAAAACAAACAAGTGAAGGAAACAGTTCCAAAACTGAAAATGGAAATAGAAGCAATAAAAAAAAAACACACAGGGAATTCTGGAAATGGAAAATCTGGGTAAGCAAACAGGAACTACAGATGCAAGCATCAGCAAGAAAACAAGAGTTGCAACAGAGAATCTCAGGCATTGAAGACAGGATAAAAGAAATAGAATTATTGGTCAAAGAAATGTTAAATCTAAATAATTCCAGCCACAAAACATACAGGAAAACTGGGAAACTGAAAAGACCAAACCTAATAATAATAGGAATAGAAGAAGGAGAAGAATACCAGCTTAAAAAAGACCCAGAGAATATATGTAATAAAATAATAGAACAAAAATTTCCCAACCTAAAAAAGGACATGCCTATAAATGTACAAGAATCTTAGAGAACACCAAATAGATTGGATCACAAAACAAAATCACTGCACCACATAATAATCACTTAACATGTAGAACAAAGAAAGAATATTAAAAGCTATAAGGGAAAAAGGCCAAGTAACACATAAAGGCAGACCTATTAGAATTACACTTGACTACATAAGGGAGATTCTAAAATCCAGAAGGGTCTGGACTAATGTCTTAAAGACTGTTTAAAAACCATAAACTCCAGCCCAGATTATGGTGCTCCAAAATTGTCAATCACTATAGATGGAAAAAAGATATTTCATGACAAATTCAAATTTAAACAATATCTATCCACACATCCAGCCCTACAGAAGTTACTAGTAGGAAAACTATAATGTTAGAAAGTTAACTATATGCATAAAAATCTGTCACTGTAATCCACCATATAAACAAACTGAAAGAAAAAAAGTCACATGATCATTTCATTAGATACTGAAAAGACCTTTGACAAAATCTGACACCCCTTCATGATAAAAGTCTTGGAGAGATCAGGGATACAAGGAACATGACTAAACTTAATAAAAGCAATATACAGCAAACCAATAGCCAACATCAAATGGAATGGAGAGAATCTCAAAGCAATTTCACTAAAATCAGGAACAAGACAAGGTTATTCACTCTCTGTACACCTATTCAATATAGCATTTGAAGCTCGAGTTAGAGCAATAAGATGACTAAAGGAAATAAAGGGGATACAAATCAGAAAGGAAGAAGTCAAATTATCATTTTTTTCTCAGATGATATGATAGTATACTTAAGCGACCCCAAAAACTTTACCAGGGTACTCCTATAGCTGTTAAACGCCTTTAGTCAAGTGGTTGGATACAAGATTAGCTTAAAAAAAATCAGTAGTCCTCCTATATTCAAATGATAAATGGGCTGAGAAAGGAAACAGGGAATCAACACCCTTCAAAATAGCCTCAAATTGTATAGATACCTTGGTGTAACTCTAACCAAGCAAGTGAAAGACCTGTATGACAAAACTTCAAGTCTTTGAAGAAAGAAATTGGAGAAGATATCAGAAAACAGAAAGATATCACATGCCTGGGATTGGATTGGTAAGTTTAACATAGTGAAAATGGTCATCTTACCAAAAGCAATCTCCATATTCAAGACAATCTCCCATTAAAATCCCAAAACAATTCTTTGCAAACCTTGAAAGAATAATACTCAGTTTCACATTGAAAAACAAATAACCAGGATAACTAAAACAATCCTGTACAATAAAAGAACTACTGGAGGCACCACCACCCCTGATTTCAAGCTCCACAACAGAGCTATACTAATAAAAACCACAAGGTATTGGCATAAAAAACAGACAGGTGGATCAATGGAATTGAATCAAAGACCCAGACATAAATCTACATACCTATGGACAACTGATTTTGGACAAAGATGCCAAAATTATACAACAGAAATAAGAAAACCTCTGTGGTGATATTTTATTTGTGCACCCCAATAAAGCTTATCTGAAGATCAGAGGAAAAAGCCAGCCACTATATTAAACATAGAAGTTAGGCAGTGGTAGCCCATGCCTTTAAGAAAAAAAAAAGAAAGAAAGCCTCTTCAACAAATGGTGTTGATCTAAGTGGTTGTATGCGTGTAGAAGAATGCAAATAGATCTGTAGCTATCGTCCTGTACAATATTCATGTCCACATGGATCAAAGACCTCAACATAAATCCAGATACACTGAACTTAATAGAAGAGATATTGGGAAATTTCCTTGAATGCATTGGCACAAGACACAACTTCCTGAATAGAACACCAATAGCACAGGCACTATTCTATAAGGCAAAGGACACCATCAATAGGACAAAAAGGCAGCGTACAGAGTGTGAAAAGATCTTCACTAACTCCACATCTGACAGAGGGCTGATTTCCAAAATACATAAAAACTTGAGAAGCTACGTATCAATAATAATAATAATAATAATAATAATAATAATAATAATAATAATAATCTGATTTAGAGCCCAACCTGCACCAATTGGGAACAGGTAAAGAACCATCTCCAGACTGGGCAGACCAGGTCCCTAGCCCCTAGGCCCTGGGGGTACATCCTGTGCATCTCCCCCAAGCCATTGGAGCCCCAGGGACTGGCCAGCTGCCCCTTCCCCTGCCCCCTTGCCAAGAAAACAGCCCCCTGCAACACCAGTGAAAACCAGAGTCACAAGCCCAACCTGCACCAATTGAGAACAGAAAACAGCCCCCTGTGAAACCAGTGAAAACCTGAGACATAAGCACACCCTGCACTGATTGGGAACAGCACAAATTGGACCAAAAGCCCCAATTAGACCAAGAGCTCCCATTAGACCAAGAGTATCAAGCTGACCAAAAAAGGCTCCCTCAGACACAGACAGCACTTGCATGGAGTGGAAGAATAGATGGGTAGATGCCAGTGCAAAAATGCAGTCAACAACATAAAGGCCAATATGGCACCATCAGAACCTAGTGGTGCCACATCAGCAAGACCTGAACATCTCAAAGCAGAAGAAGGAGAAGAAATAGACCTTAAAAATCACCTTAGAAAGATGATAGAGGCTTTTAAAGAGGAAATGAAAACTATCGTTAAAGAATTCGAACAAAAGACAAAAAATTGGAAGAAAAAAATAAATCCCTTAAAGAAAGCCAAGAAAAAAGCAATTAAACAGGTGAATAAAACAGTCCAAGATTTGAAAACTGAAATAGAGGCAATAAAGGAGACACAAACTGAGGGAAGGCTAGAAATGGAAAATCTGAGTAAATGAACAGGAGCTACAGATGTAAGCATGGCCAACAGAATGCAAGAGATGGAAGAGAGAATCTCTGGTGTTGAAGATACAATAGAAGAAATAGATTCATCAGTTAAAGAGAACACTAAAGCCAAAAAAGTCATAACACAAAATGTCCAGGAAATTTGGGACACCATGAATAAACCAACCCTAAGAATAATAAGGATAGAAGAAGGAGAAGACTACCAACTCAAAGGCACAGAAAATATAGTCAACAAAATCATAGAAGAAAACTTTCCCAACTTAAAGAAGGAAATGCCTATGAAAGTACAAGAAGTTTACAGAACACCAAATAGACTGGACCCCCCAAAAAAAGAACCCTTTCCACATAATAATCAAACCATTAAACATACAAAAAGAAAAAAGAAAAAGTATTAAGAGCTGCAAAGGAAACAGGGCAAGTAACATATAAAGGTAGACCCATCAAAATAACACCTGACTTCTCAATGGAGACTGAAAGCCAGAAGCTCCTTGACAGATGTTATGCAGACACTAAGAGACCATGGATGCCAACCCAGACTATTATACCCAGCAAAATTCTCAATCACCATAGATGGAATAAACAAAATATTCCATGATAAAACCATATTTAAACAATACCTGTACATAAATTTACCCCTACAGAAAGCACTAGAAGGAAAAATCCAACCTATGGAAGTTAGATACACCCATGAAATACAGGCAATAGGTAATCCCACACCAACAAACACCAAAGCAGAGAAACACACAACACTACCAACAAAAAATAACAGGAATTAACAATCACTGGTCATTAATAGCCATTAATATCAATGGTCTGAATTCCCCTATAAAAAGACACAGGCTGACAGAATGGATACAAAAAGAGGATCCATCCTTGTGCTGCAACATACCTCAACTTTAAAGACAGATACTACCTCAGATTAAAAGTCTGTGAAAAGACTTTCCAATCAAATGGACTTAAGAAACAAGCTGGTGTAGCTATCCTAATATCTAATAAAATAAACTACAAACTAAAATCAATCAAAAGAGATCAGGAAGGACATTACATACAAATCACAGGAAAAATCCACCAAGATGAAGTCTCAATTCTAAACATTTATGCCCCAAATACAAGGGTACACACATTTGTAAAAGAAATATTACTAAAGCTTAAATCACACATCAAACCACACACACTAGTAGTGGGAGATTTCAACACCCCACTCTCACCACTGGATAGATCTGTCAGACTGAATTTTAACAGAAAAATAAGGGAAATAAGAGAAGTTATGACTCAAATGAACTTAATAGATACCTACAGAATATTCCACCCTAACACAAAAGAATATACCTTCTTCTCAGCACCCCATGGAATCTTCTCTAAAATTGACCACATACTGGGTCACAAAGCAAATCTCAACAGATACAAAATAATTGGAATAACCTCCTGTATTTTATTGGACCACCATGGCTTAAAGTTAGATTTCAACAACAACAAAATTTACAGAAAACCTACAGTCTCATGGAAACTGAACAATGCCCAAATGAATAAAAAATGGGTCAATGAAGAAATAAAGAAAGAAATTAAAGATTTACTAGAATTCAGAGAAAATGAAAGCACAACATACCCAAACTTATGGGACACTATGAAAGCACTGCTAAGAAGAAAATTCATAGCACTAAATGCTTACAAAAGAAGATGGAGAAATCTCACACTAGTGACTTAACAGCACATCTGAAAGCTCTAAAACAAAAAGAAACTAACTCACCCTGGAGGAATCAACTCCAGGAAATAATCAAATTGAGGGCTGGAATCAATAAAATAGAAACAAAGAGAACAGTACGAAGAATCAATAAAACAAAAACTTGACTCTTTGAGAAAATCAACAAGATAGGCAAGCCCTTATCCAAATTAACCAAAAGGCAGAGTGAAAACATCAAAATAAACAAAATCAGAAATGAAAAGGAAGACTTAACAACAGACAATAAGGAAATCCAGAGAATCATCAAGTCATATGTCCAAACCTGTACTCCACAAAATTGGAAAATTTAAAAGAAATAGACAGTTTTCTGTATAGGTACCACATACCGAAGTTAAATCAAGACCAGATAAACTATTTAAATAGACCAATAACCCCTAAGGAAGTAGAAACCGTCATTAAAAGTCTCCCAACTAAAAAAAGTCCAGGACCAGATGGTTTCAGTGCAGAATTCTATCAGAATTTCAAAGAAGAGCTAATTCCAATACTCTTCAAATTGTTCCACACAATAGAAACAAAAGGAACATTTTTTATGAGGCTATAGTTACCCTGATACCTGAACTACACGAAGATGCAACAATTATAGAGAATTATAGACCAATCTCCCTCATGAACATTAATGCAAACAAACTCAATACAATATTGGCAAACCAAATCCAAGAACACATCAAAAATTTATCCACCATGATGAAGTAGGCTTCATCCCAGGGATGCAAGGTTCAACATACGAAAATCTGTCAATGTAATATACCATATAAAAAAACTGAAAGAAAAAAAAAACACATGATCATCTCATTAGATGCTGAAAAAACCTTTGACAAAATCCAACACCCCTTCATGATAAAGGTCCTAGAGAGATCAGGAATACAAGGAACATACCTAAACATAATAAAGGCAATTCACAGCAAGCCAACAGTCAACATCAAATTAAATGGAGAGAAACTCAAAGCGATTCCACTAAAATCAGGAACGAGGCAAGGCTGTCTGCTCTCCCCATACTTATTCAATATAGTACTTGAAGTTCTAGCTAGAGCAATAAGACAACAAAAGGAGATCAAAGGAATAGAAATTGGAAAGAAAAAAGTGAATTTTTCACTATTTGCAGACAATATGATAGTGTACATAAGTGACCCCAAAAATTCTACCAGGGAACTCCTACAGATGATAAACTCATTCAGTAATATGGCAGGATACAAGATTAACTCAAAAATTCAGTCGCCCTCCTATATACAAATGAAAAAGGAGCTGAGAAAGAAATCAGAGAAACATCACCCTTTACAATAGCCACAAATAATATAAAATACCTTGGGATAACTCTAACTAAGCAAGTGAAAGACCTGTATGACAAGAACTTTAAGTCTCTGAAGAAAGAAATTGAAGACCATATCAGAAAATGGAAAGATCTCCCATGCTCATGGATAGGTAGGATTAACATAGTAAAAACAGCAATCTTACCAAAAGCAATCTACAGATTCAGTAAAATCTCCATCAAAATCCCAACACAATTATTCTCAGAACTGGAAAGAACAATACTCAACTTCATAAGGAAAACCAAAAAAAAAAAAAAAAAAAAAACAGGATAGCTAAAAGTATCTTGTACAACAAAGCAACATCTGGAGGCATCACAATCCCTGACCTCAATCTCTACTATAGAGCTACAGTAATAAAAACAGTTTGGTACTGGCATAAAAACCAACATGTGGACAAATGGAATCAAATTGAAGACCCTGACATTAATCCACACACACATGAACATACAATTTTTGACAAAGAAGCCAAAACTGTTCAATGGAAAAAAGAAAGCATCTTCAACAAATGGTGCTGGCATAACTGGATGTCAACATGTAGAAGAATGCAAATAGATCCATATCTGTCACCATGCACAAAACTTATGTCCAAGGGCATCAAAGACATCAAGATAAATCCAGTTACTCTGAACCTGATAGAAGAGAAAGTAGGAAGTAGTCTTGAAAGCAATGGCACCGGAGATCACTTCCTAAATATAATACCAGTAGCACAGACACTGAGAGCAACAATTAATAAATGGGACCTATTGATACTGAGAAGCTTTTGTAGGACAAAAGACACAGTCAATAAGACAAAACAACAGCCTACAGAATGGGAAAAGATTTTCATCAACCCCACATCTGACAGAGGGTTGATCTCCAGAATATATAAAGAACTCAAGAAACTAGACATCAAAACACCTAGCAGTCCAATTTAAAAAAAAAAATGAGCTATAGAGCTAAACAGAGAATTCTCAACAGAAGAATCTCAAATGGTTGAAAGACATTTAAGGAATTGCTCAACATCCTTAGTCATCAGGGAAATGCAAATCAAAAAGACTCTGAGATTCATGTTACACCTGTCAGAATGGCTAAGATCAAAAACACAAGTGACAGCCTATGTTGGAGAGGATGTGGAGCAAGGGGAACACTCTTCTATTGCTGATGAGAGTATACAGCCACTTTGAGAATTAATATGGCAGTCTCTCAGAAAATTGGGAATCAATCTATCTCAAGACCCAGCTATACTACACTTGGGCCACATACCCAAAGGTTGCTTCATCCTATCACAAGGAAGACTTGCTGAATCATGTTCATAGCAGCTTTATGCATAATAGCCAGAACCTGGAAACAACCTAGATGTCCCTCAACCAAAGAATGAATAAAGAAAATGTGGTACATTTACAAAATGGAGTGTTACTTAGCTGTTGAAAACAATGAAATCATGAAACGTGAAGGCAAATGGATATAACTAGAAAAAATCATCCTGAGTGAGGTAACCCAGACCCAGAAAGACAAACACTGTATGTCCTCACTTAGAAGTGGTTATTACCTCTAAATAATGGCTAAGAATGCTATAATCCACAGACCCTGAGAGACTAGGTAACAAAGAGAGCTCAAGGGAGTAAACATGTATCTCCCTAGAAAGGGTAAATAGAAGAGATTTTGTGAGTGGACTGAGGACCAGTGGTGATTGGAACATGAACATTCAGGTGGGGGGGGGGTGGAGGGAAGAGTACTGAAAGTGGACACTGGAAGGGAGTGTTGTATTTTGTGGTCATATAAAAACCTGGAGCAAGGGAATCTTCCAGGAATCTACAAGGATGATACCAGCTAAGACTCTAAGCAATAGATGATGTAAAGCCTAACCAGGTCATCTCCTGTGACCAAGCAATTTTCCAGTGGAGGGATTAGGACACCAACCCAGTCACATATCCTTCAACCTACAGTCTGTCCTGCCTATGGGATAAGGGGTAACACAGAGATTTTGGGAGTGGGCAATCAATGACTGGTTTTACTTAAGACCTATGCCATGAGAATTTGCCCACTCCTGACACTGCCTAGAGCACTAGGTCCCATAGGCTGGATGGATGACCCAGAGAACTAGGATAGAACCAAACATGACTGGAGAAAAAAAAAGTTAATGTAATAATGCCTAATGATACTGTGCTGTACACATAGGTTGGTGACTAGCACAATTGTCATCAGAGAGTCTTCATCCAGCAATTGATGGAAACAGAGGCAAAGACCCTCAGCCAAGCATTAGGCCAAGCTTGTAGAATCCTGCTGGAGATACAGAGGAAGGATTGGAGGAACCAGAAGGGTCAAGGACATCACAAGAAAACCTACAGAATCAACTAATATGGCTCATAGAAGCTCATAGAGTCTAAATCAACAACCAGGGAGCCTGCATGGAACTCTCCTAAGAACTCTGTATATATGTTACAGATGTGTAGCTTGGTCCTCTTGCGGGACTCCCAAAAGTGGGAGCAGGAGCTGTCCCTAACACTTGGGCTGGCTCTTGGGAATCTGTTACTCATACTGGGTTGCCTTGTCCAGCCTGAATATAAGGGGAGGTGCTCAGTCTTACTGCAAAGTGATATGCCATATTTTGTTGATATCCATGAGATTCCTGCCCTTTTCTAAAAATAAAAAATTTTAAAAAAGGAGGTGTGGATAGGGCAGGTAGAGGGGGGTAGGGGAGAGATTGTGAGGAAGAAAGAAAGGGGAAACTGCTGTTAGGATATGAAAGAAATAAAGAAGGTAAGTAAGTGAGTGAGAGAGAGAGAGAGAGAGAGAGAGAGAGAGAGAGAGAGAGAGAGAGAGAGATCCATGTGCAAGCAGAGAAATGGAGATGACTATCAAAATACAATGTATTTTTCATTACATCTAATTTTAATGGTTTATTTTGACAGTTTATTATGCAGTCAGGTATATTAGCACCTATCTATCAAACCAGAACTTATGAATTTGAAGTACAAAGACTAGGAGTTCTAAGCCAGCCAGAACAACATAACAAGGCTATGTCCTGGTGAAATAAATTAAAGGTCATTGTAGGCTGTTGGACTAATTAGTTCTTATTTCATCATTAAAGGAGACAGTTCAAACAGATAAAGTGTTAAATCACTTTTCACATTTTTTACTAGTGAAAACTTATGCTGAATAAAGATGTCTGCATGACATGGAAGCAAAAGGTTCTTAACCATCTTTTATACTGAAAGAATTGGAATGCCCTCCTCTAAAATTCATGGGTAATGTTAATAGCATAAAAGACCCAAAGTACTAAATTAGACTTTAAATATTTTTTTCAAATTAATACATTGAACTTTTCTACTTATAAGTCAGCTTTTAGAGTGAATACATGGATATTTACACTCCAGGGTAGAACGTCTATGTAAATTACAATCATTTTAGAAATTCCTAAAGTTGTGACTTTCTCTCACTACCCTAATGTTTCTCATCTGTACAAGACTAGAATCAGTTAATTTTTTACCTTTGAAATACTCTATGATGTCCATAAGCAATTCTTCAAAACAAAATACTATAATACAATTTAGCACTTTCTCTAGGGATTTTCAAAAACTATTTTACAATCGGCTATGATTTCTTCAAGCAATAAGATCATATTTTTCATTTTTACTATAGTTGCTTTTTACTGATGGGATTCACATGTCCTTTTTGCTTTCTTTTTGTGTCACTTATTAAATAATGCCAAGAAGAAAAAAAGATTTTGTGGTATATGACATCAAGGGTAAAACAAAAAGTGATAAAGAGCTTTGCAAATATGTCTGTATTTTGCAGGTTTTGCACAATTTGAAACAATTTAATACTAGAGAATTTCCTAAACAAAATTGTGTGGCCTAATATGTATGTATGTTACAGAGACAAGAATACCTGCTATAGCTGACCCATGTCTATTTTGATATGTAAGAATGTAATAAAGAATTATATGCGTTACACTCTTCACTCATATATTAAAATTTATACAATGGTTAACAAAAGAGAAAATTATTGGAAATTCTCCTGTTTGCTTTCCTGTTCTTTCTAGCAAAAAATAGGTACATATAAACTAAAAATTTAACTTTAAAATAGTTATGCTTCAGAGACACAAAACTCAGTAAGAGGAAAAGCATCTGATATAAATGAAAGACACAGAAAATGTTGACTATAGCTTTAAATAATATTTCTCAAAATATGTTTTTATTCATGAAAGAAACAAGAGCTTAAGCATCCCCTGCTGTCTTGTTGTTTGACATCCACTATTGCCCATCTGCCTATTGATTGGTAGGAAACTCCAAATGGGAATTTTATCTCATTAATCATGTCATATCACAGGGATTAGGACAAAAAAAATCCCTTTATGCTTCACAGCAGACGTCTACTGCCCAGTAAGACAAGTGAACAAATGAAATATGGATAGAATATCTTCACACTAATTAAAGGTCATCTGCTGAAAAATTGTGAACAGAATTGTTTAAATTAGGCTACAATCATTATTTATATAATGAATCATATGAGAAAACTTTAGCTTTTCAACTTCCCATTATTTCCCTATTACTGTGACAATTAAAAATTCAAATGAAAATATCTAGATCATGTATATTGTAAATGTCATATTATTGCCGTCAACATAAAGAATAAAATGTTGCACATACAACGTAATGAACAAACCAAATGGTAAACTGACATTGTAATTTCCTATTGTATTTTTCCATGCCTTAATTTTCATTAAAAAACACACCATTTATTAAAGTAGAAGATGAAAACCAAACAGAGTTATGATGATCTATCTGTATATTGATCAATGGCAATTAACATACTTTTGTATAAATTTTCAGCAATCTATACAACTCAGTCCAAATTCAAATCTTTGGAAGAGAACATTTCAACAGGCTATTAATCATCTTAGCCACCAAAGTCATCAGGATTCTGAAAAGGGTTCATATGTTGATAGTTTCACAACTGCTTCACATATTTCTTTACCCAATACCCTCAATGTCCTATCCATTCAGAATTATGCCATTAACAACTGAACTTTCTCCTCTTAATACACAGCTAACATATTCTATCAGGAATATAATGGAATCATTATATACAAAATATTATAACTATAGTTAAAACTTTCCTAATTAATACTTTCAGAACATTAAATGTATCAAACATACTGCACAAATTTTATTTTATGCAATATTAAGTTATATGTATGCCAATTTGAAAATAATATGTGGGGGAAGTTGGAGGGTGGAGTATAATATTAATTGGTGCTAATAAAGGTCAAACAAGCCAACAAAAACCTGAAATATATGCAAAGAATAATGTAAACAAATGTAAATATAATCTACTGTTTATTTCCCAAACATAAGTTCCTGAAAACACACACAAAAAATGTATAAACACATTCTGATATGCAGAATTTTAAAATAAACCTCTCAATTCCTGCCTCTAACTCGTATGTACCTTGTGGTTAAATATGAGTAAGGAATGTCACTCCAATGATTTAGCTACCCTATTCTGAATAGAATGTGTTATAATAATCTCTAATGAGTTGATTTTGAATGAATAAAAAGGGAAATCACTGTGAATAGGTCTGGCCTAACCAGGTGAGCCCATAAAAGACAGAAGGAACAGCAGATGTTTTCTGTAGGCTTTGAAGACCAATGTCATATTTGAGAAAGTCATATGGGAGGACACAATAGGTGTCCCTAAGTGCTAATATCCTCAATAACTATAAAGCTTTAACACTGATATTAACTAGGGACCTTGGAAGTGGGCTCCAAGAACTTGGTGAAACCACAGTGTCTTCCCAAAACTCAGTGGTTACTAGTCAGATCAAATAAAGTGGCCCCAAATATTTCATGCATAGACCTCTGTCACAGAAGACAATAATTGCTAGAGTAAGCAGTTAATATTGTAGTAATTAGCTACTTAGCAATTCAAAATCAACATACATCTACATTCAACTGTGTATTTTTTATCAGGAAAGAAATCTCTTATAAAAATATATGGACTATAATCTTAATACCTGGGAGGCTGACTCAGGAAAATCACTAACTTTATGGGCAATCTGGGGAACAGTAAATTCAAAGGATATAATGTCATATAAACAAGATACTAAAAGGAGGGTCTGCTGTGGGATGTTCTGTATGGCAAATGTGTAGCTAATTAGTCAATAAATAAAACACTGATTGGCCATTGGCTAGGCAGGAAGTGTAGGCGGGACAAGGAGGAGAATAAAGCTGGGAAGTGGAAGGCTGAGTCAGAGAGACACTGCCAGCTGCCATGATGAGAAACAGCATGTGAAGATGCCAGTAAGCCACGAGCCATGTGGCAAGGTATAGATTAATGGAAATGGATTAATTTAAGCTGTAAGAACAGTTAGCAAGAAGCCTGCCATGGCCATACAGTTTGTAACCAGTATAAGTCTCTGTGTTTACTTGGTTGGGTCTGAGCAGCTGTGGGACTGGCAGGTGAGAGAGATTTGTCCTGACTGTGGACCAAGCAGGAAAACTCGAGCTACAAATGGCGTCCAACGTGGTGGCAAGAGTTTCCACCTAAAAACTGAGAAAAAAAGATTCTAAAACGGAGCTAAAAACAGTTTCTAATTGTCTCTCTCAAATGAGCGGCAGCTGCCAGTTTGAGGTACTGGTGGGTTCCTAGCATGCGCACTCGACCTGCAGTATGGCAGGAATGAGGCCTCTGCAAGTAGCACATTAAGCTGCATGGTGGATTTAGCCTTTGCTGGTACAAAACAAAAAAAGAGGTTTCTGGACTACACGCTGCTTGGATAAAAGAATAGACCCACGATAGCTCCCAGAGCTTGTGGTAAACCACCACCATGTTGGGAAGCTGAGGTGGGCAGAGCCAGCAGCCACAGCTGCTGCAGCTTAAAGCAATAGATTCACAATAAGACAGATTCAGATGTAATAGTTTACAATGTGTGTAAAAATACTTAGGCTTGAAAGAGACAAAAAAGATGATATATAGAGTTATAGAAACAAATACATAGTTTTAAAAACTAAAGTCTTTAAAGAAACAGTAAAGGTAGTATAAAAAATAAGCCACGTAAAAATGGATATTACACAGAGAATCTGCATTGTGTTGTCTTTGGGACTTTTAACTGCAGAAAAACATTTGATTGTAAAAGCTGTTGAGTTATGCCAAAATGTACATTTTAAAGGTACCTTGACTTCAAAATTTGGATATAAAGATATGTTGCTTTGGAAAGGAGACTCTGCTTTTGTTTCCACAGAAAGCCAGAGGCTACAGATTTGTTCAAGATTAAGATACATCAGGTTTGACCAGCCAAGACCCCCTGAAAGGTCTCCGAAGACACCATGGCCCAGATGATCCAACATCCAGAATGGTTTCAAGGCAACTGGCTCAGACGATACAGCCTCATGGACTACTCCATAATCCTAAAATTTTCTTTGTGTCCCCATAAGATACAGCGCCCCCCTCCAGCAGGAAGTAGTAAGAGAAGCTATGCCCAAATTCCCAAATTACATGTAATTTTACTTTGTTAAGGTTAAAACCTTCCTTTTTGAAAAAAAAAAGGGCGGGGAAGTGCTGTGGGATGTTCTGTATGGCAAATGTGTTGCTAATTAGTCAATAATTAAAACACTGATTGGCCATTGGCTAGGCAGGAAGTGTAGGCGGGACAAGGAGGAGAATAAAGCTGGGAAGTGGAAGGCTGAGTCAGAGAGACACTGCCAGCCGCCACGATGAGAAACAGCATGTGAAGATGCCAGTAAGCCACGAGCCATGTGGCAAGGTATAGATTAATGGAAATGGATTAATTTAAGCTGTAAGAACAGTTAGCAAGAAGCCTGCCATGGCCATACAGTTTGTAACCAGTATAAGTCTCTGTGTTTACTTGGTTGGGTCTGAGCAGCTGTGGGACTGGCAGGTGAGAGAGATTTGTCCTGACTGTGGACCAAGCAGGAAAACTCAAGCTACAAGGCTCAGATGTTTGAAGCTTATATATAATCACAGTCTATAGGAATGAATTAGCTTCTAACCAGTAAGGGATGGGGTGATAACAGAAGTCATGTGACTGTGAGAAGAGAAATGTTTGGTGAATTAAGGTTGTCTTGCTATGATTCTAAAATACCTATCCAATTGTTTATCTTGCCCTAAAGAATAATAGAAGGCTCTCTGGCAGGTACATCAACCTCCAATTTCCCATCCATGATCTCAGTTAATCTTCCCTACTTGATGAGATTTCCTGGGAGGATATCCATGACAAGTGTGTTCCTCTTTGGTTATTATAATTTGGCAGGTAAGAACTTAGAGAAACATCCTTCCCTGTATTACCATTTCCAAAATAATTTCAGTTCATAGCAATCAATGTTTAGGAATTTGTTTCTTAAAAATTTGGTTTCCAGTACCATCTAAGTTTCAATGATTTATGCAGTAGGTGTGCAGGACTCAGAGAATGCCTACTTACATATACCAGTTCATTATATAACAAAATATATCATCAAAGATATGAAGAACAATCAGTTTTTTCTTTCATAGATTTTGTCTTCAATAAAATTTTCCAACCAGATGTAGGAAAAATTAAGCAGATTGTAGACATAACTGTTCTGAGGATGAAAACAGAACACTAGGGAACAATATTATTGATGAGCATAGATGATAAATTCTCAATAAATTACAGGCAAATCAAATTTAACAACTCACTTGAAATATAATTAACAATTTTCAGCTGAGATTTAAGAATTCAAAAATGGCTCAATATAGATAATACAATTTCAATACTACCAATATATAATACATCACATAAACAGAATCAGAGAAAAACTGACCAAATTAGGCATACACAAAAAAACCTTTCAAAAGAACAAACACTGTCTATTGAAAAGACATTGCTAATATCCTAATAAATAATTAAAAATTTAAAATGTTTCCTTTAAATTCTAGAAAAAGAAAACAGTGTCCTCTGACATGGCTATAGTTCAACCCAATACTAACAGGCTTAGACAGGGCAGTTGAGAAAGAGAAAGAGATGAAATATATGAAGAAATGGGAAAGTACCCTGGTTTAGTAATAAAATAATTATATACTACAAGAAAAAAACTAGAATGAGGACTAATGAATGAATTAGATGAAAATCATTGGATTAATCGGTGAACATATAATACATGCTTAAAGTAGGACAGTGATTACTAGAACCAGTAAGGATTTAAGAGGTATACAGGGAATTTATAAAGGGTACTAGAAAGTGTCACTTAAGATAAATATCTGTTATGTCCTATAATACAGAAGGAACAGTAATGGCTCACAAAATCTTACACTTTTATGACAAACTAGAAGGGGTTAAAGGCTCCCAAGTTAAAGAACTTAAAAAGTAACATACTTTTTCAAAAAAGAAAAATGGACACACACAATTACTCTGATTTGGTTTATATATGTTTTATATATATTTATTAATATATCATCATTATGCAAATACACATAATTATTACATGTCTATTTTAAACAGAAGTTGAATTTTAAGTTTACAAATATGTCTAGGCCAGAAAAAGATGACTAAGTAGGCAAGGGTCTTTGCTGCAAATCTCAAACATCCATGTGGTAGAAGGAGAAAGCTAACTTCAGGAAGTAGTTCTTTGACCTTCACATGCTTGCTGCATCCCTCCACATGTACACACAGGAAATAGATAAATAAATATAAAAAGAAAAAACTCATTAGCCAGAATTGGCCCACACCTAACTTGAAACAAAAATTGGATAGTAACTGATGAATGGGTAATGAAGATGTAGTACATATATACAAAGGAATTTTATTCAGAGGTAATGAAAATTGAAATCCTGAAATTTGAAGTAAATGGATGAGTCTGGAAAAAGTGTGATAACTCAAACTCAGGTAGACAAACATTAAATATTCTTTCTCATGTGTGAATTTATGTGTTTAGCTTGGAGTATTAGCACAAGTATGAAAACTAGAAAGAGGCCATTAGAGGGGGTAAAAGAAAGGGGACAGAAGAATAGAGATGATATGTAGGCAAAAGAGGAATAATGTGGGGACATTTAAGTGGGGACATGATGAGAGGGTGGGGTAAAAATGGTGGGAACGAGGGGTAGATGATATTAAGGTTGTTTGAAAAAGTCACAAATGTCATGTGGAAACCCACTACTTTATAAACTTCCTAAAAATTATGTATTCACTGCAAAGAGAAGTTTCTCTGATGAGGTTGAGAGACCCACTCATCTATAGCTATGAAGATATATTTAGAGGCTGTTTAATTCTATATTTAGCAGAATAATAAATTAGGTCATAGGTTCTTGATCCAGTTAACAGTAGCAGAATTCGTTTTCACCTTGAAGAGCAGGCCTAAAATTCAGTCAGAAGTGTTTGGTTAAATCCATTAACATTTGTGCTATTGAACCAATGGTCATATATCACTAGGCTGATCATCATTGTAGCTGAAGAGGCATCATCCTTCATTCCATATAGGACAATTACAACTCAACTCTTTTTATGTATATATTTTAGAAAGCTTCTAAAATAGTAGGTTTCCATATGGCTTTTTCAAAAGTTGTGGAAGAAAGTTGGAAAGGTTGTAAGTACCAGATGTAGTTGAGGGATATGAT
Organism: Peromyscus californicus insignis; assembly: GCF_007827085.1. Classification (NCBI taxonomy): domain Eukaryota; kingdom Metazoa; phylum Chordata; class Mammalia; order Rodentia; family Cricetidae; genus Peromyscus; species Peromyscus californicus. Next base: position 68,811,110 of record NW_026294391.1, on the reverse strand, counting down.
TTTCCAGTCATCTAACAAAACAACAACAAAAAAAAACCCACAACATTTTCTTGACATTGTGGTCCTGTTGAACATATAAACTCACAAAGGCTATGACTGTACACAGAGGATCTTAACTAGACCAAGTCAACCAAACTTTCAATGTGGGTCAAAGAGGGCCTTAGGATACCCCACCTCCAGCTGAAGAGCTGTTGGCAAGTGATGGCTGTGGGAGGTGGGAAGAGTGTCAGTTTGCTGCAGGGATGAGACCCAATACAGGCTTTCCATGATCTAGAGAATAGCCCTATGTACATACGAGCATCATTAAGTGGACACATCAGCATTAAAATCTGCATGATGTTGAGAGGGAAAAGTAATAGTGGTAATATGGAAGGAATTTGAGGAGAGGGAGGGGAAGGGGGATTTTATCAAAACAGATTATATGCATGTATAAAAAAGTTAATTTAATAGGCATTAGCCTGCCTAGGGGGAAATGCTCTTCCCAGAATACAGGTTATCAAACAAAAAGCTCAGGTCCAGGTATGAAATACCACCTTCAAGTTGTCAATCAAGGGAATATTAAAGGTCCTGCAAACAGTACAGCCTGTTTTCATTCCAATTGCTTACCCACTAGAACTTGATAATGATCCTATTGCTGAAGATACTATACACGCTGGTCAAAGGACATGAAAAAATCAAACTGGTACTGATCTAGAATTGTCTCCCCTGCTAGCTAGCTCCAGAAGGTGCTATGTAGATTATTGTGGGAGAAAAGTAATTAAATTTCTTACCAGAGGTGAATCCTGCAAGCTATGATATTGACATGCCTGGCAAGATAGGTCCAATGAGGCAATAGTATCATGATAGAAAGTAACTAACCATTGTCTGTTTTTTTAAGTCCTGTTCCACAAGAAGAAATTCATAGTTGGTACTGTAAATACTGTTGATAACCCAAGGCTGAGGTGGCCGGGAAGTTCGGTTGCCCCAGGGATAAAACTACTATTATTTTACTAAATGCTCATAATAAAATGACCACTAAATTTATACTTATACCCATATAATAATGCAGTTCCCAAATAAGCAAATCTCCTGGTCATAAGTCAGACACTTAGATTTTAGGAAAACCAAAATATAAAAATATATGGACCAGGCATACTTCAAATAATCATGATTAATATCCAGGAGCCTAATTGGACTAGGATTTCAGAATATAGAGACTCTCTTAATAGAGACCTCTAAGTTTGAGGAAAACATAGAAAAAGGCATTGACCAATAAATTTTTTACTAGTCTAGAATAAGTAGAGTATTGACTTTATTTAAATTGTAAATATCACTGTGTAAAAAGTTTGGTAAGTTACTCAAAATAAAGTAGATGGACTCTTTAGAAGTCATGTATTACTTGGAAATAATATAAATGGTGCCAGATTTAATTATTGATTATCATTTTGTGTAAAGAATGTAAAAACATATGTTTCCTTCTTTAACTGTCATATTTGTGATTAATATTGTTCTGTCTAAAGTTATGGTTTTATCTAAAATACTTTCATGATAATGAGCAAAATGAAAGCAATTAAAAATATTCTGCTATGATTGAACAGGTGAGGTGAGGCTTTCTTACAGTGATGATACCGTTGCAGATGAGGGGGACAAACATATTCTTGGAAGACAGCCAGGTTCTTAATGGAATTTGACCATGCAAAACTTGTTAAAATCCCAATAGAACGTCAAATGCCACATTATAATATCCTTACAGAAATGTCTAGCACCCTAGATAGTAGATAGTATTTTCTTGTATCCTTCCACATCTGATTCACATAAAAATTGTTATGTTTGTATTGAACCATTCTACATAGCATTCTAATATGGGGTGTAACATGCATAACTCTAGGACGGCCTTTGCTGTCAGTGAAACAACCTATCAAGTCATGTATAAATAATGAGATTATTTTTCAAAGAGTTGATAAAACATAATTCCACTATTAAAAGATGAACCTCAAAATTGAAAGTAATAAGTACATGGTAAGAGTAAGTTCTAGGAGCATCAAAGAAGAATAAAACTAAGCAATGGGCAATGTGAACTAATGAACATGGGAAGAGCAAGGATATAAACAGTGTATGCCAAAGGTACTAAAGGAGAAGATCTGGTGGAAAAAATGTGGGCATAGATAAACATCTAGATAAATAATGAGCTAAGATTTCTATAACACATTGTTTCAAAGTCATATTCTCTATCATCTTCTGCAGCCTATTTTGGTCATCTATGATCAACTTTAGTCAGCCTTCCCTCCCATATTCATTTTTATCTTTACCAAGTAGGTTCCTATTCCCTAGCTATCTTCTGCACCATTTAGACGCCATACATACACACACGAATTTTATGTTTAATTCAAGAATCTAATATTCTACTTTACTTTTAACTCATTAATTTATGCTCATTTGTTCTGTTACATTTCAATATTTCTATGATTTTCAAGAGAGAACAGACCTATAGAAGGTCAATACCACCTTTATAGCCTAAATGCTGTCTTCTTTTTACTTTCCAAACTTTGCAGAAAATTTCCATGGTTCATTCCTAAAATTGAAACTGCTCATGTTACCACTGAGAAATGTCCTTATATACATTAGCCTGAGAACATGGCATCTTGACAAGAAAGAGGAACAGGCACTAGGTAAATGTTCAACCAGTCATAACCATTGCTATGAAATGTGTAGTCAAAGTCAAATAAGAGCCGTTATTCTCTTCCAGGTATTGTTTCATACTGTTTTTTCCCTCGGTCTATGTGGGCTTTCCTGTCAGGCAAGTATCTAAAACCTGGCCAGCAAAGATTCTGACATTTTCTCCTGCTACGGTAGCCTGTGCTTTTCTCTCAACACAACAAATGAATCTAAAACCTTTATAATTCAAGCAATTCATTTTTGTCATAATGCCAGCATATTACTTTCACACAATACTTCTTTAAAAGAGTATTGATATTCACAATAACAAAATACAAAAAAATTATGAAGAATTTGCCAATTTCAAATAGTTCCAGTCAATTTGTTTTATTGATAAAATTCCTCACAATGGCAAGCCATGTAGAATATGATCCAAAATATCTCAGAGCTAAATGTGATGGTACAAGGCTGTAATTTGAGCACTTGAAAGCTAAATGTCCATGAGTTTGTAGCTGGGCTGGTCTTCACAGTAAGGTAAGTTATAAGCATCTTGGGGTACAGAATTAGGTAATATTGTTGTTGATTGTTTTTTGCTCTTTTTATTCTTTTCCTCTTTTTTGGGGTGGGGGAGGGCTGCCATGCAGCTCTCAAATAAATTATACATGGAGGCATATTCTTAATTATAAATATCCAGCTTTAGCTTGGCTGTGTCTAGCCAGTTTTACTTAAATTATCTTCATCTATCTTCTGACTCTGGGCTTTTAGCTTTCTCTATTTGTTTAGACCTTTCTTTCCTTCTTACTCTGTATCTGGCTGTGTAGCTGGGTGGCTGGACCCTGAATTCCTACTCTCCTTGTTCTCTCTTCATTCTTTTTTTTCTTTTTTTCCTCCTATCCTTTCTTTTTTCCTATCTTTTCTCCTGCTTTGCTATTACCCATTCAGGTCTTTAGTGGACCATCAGGTGTTTTAGATAGCTTCAAGGAGTTAAACAAATGAAACATAAAGGAATGCAACATATTTTTGCATCATTTCAAAAACATTCCAGATCACAAACAAGTGCAACACTGTAGTGGGTAGCCATTTTAGCTTTGACCTGGAGATCCCAACTCCCATTGAGGCTTCAGTAATGGTCTTGCCTACAAGGCAGGGCTGAGAGAGGACGCTGAAGACCCGAGTTCTGGATGTGGGGGCTCTCTTTGGTTCCTGGACCCTGGACGCTGGAGGTAGACCCAGCAGAGTTCTCCAGAGAACACTGCCAGACTGCGCCACACCTTTCCCAGACCCTGCAACCTACCTATCTCTTCATTTGTAAGTTACGCCACTAAATAAACCTCCCTTTTAACTACGTGGAGTGGCCTTAATAATTTCACCAATACAACACATCCGAAAATAATATTCTACAACATTTTCTCCTTTTGTCTAAATAAAAAGAAAAAACTTTAACATAGTTAAACTACACACAACAAAAATAGTTATCAAGTAAGAATTACATTTACAATATTCTGTCTATTTGTAGTTAGCATATTCAGAGAAAATAATGCATTATCTATCCTATCTTTGTAAATCTAAAGTTTTACACCTAAACTACTTTCTATCATAATGAAGGAAAATTGCAATTATTATTATCTAGTCTTAAAATCCATCAAAGACCAGAAGGATATAATATTATCTAAAAGCAGAGACATTTGGCTGCCTGGACAGTCACTCAAATTTCCTCTGCAACATTGGGGAATCTATCTTCAGCCCTTATGCCCAGAATATCTGGCAAACTTTTCAGTGAAGCAGGAAATTTGAAGGACTGTTCTGCCATGTACTGGCAAAATTCAATCACTTTCCTCTGTGTCCTGCAGAATATCTGGCACTCTTTTATGAAGCAGGAATTTTGAGGGACTGTCCTGCCTTGTTTTGGCAAAGTTAAACAGTCTTTATCCTGTGTGTCCTGCATGTCCAGTCTGCACAGCATATTGTCAGCAGTCAGAGGCAAGAACAGTTTCTTTGCCCGGTGGACTAACCTTGCCACAATGAAAGCAAACTCCACAAGGAGTTTCTTCAATGCCCATCATCTCTGAAGTAATTTTTGGTGCTGTCAGGAGCAGATGTGTCTCTTTGTCGTGGAAAACCTTAGGTTAACAAAACATTTTAAATGCTATATTCTATAGGTCTTGAAATGTTTGAAGACCATTTATCTGTCTAAGTATGTTAGGGATGTCTTTCTATATGCTGTGGATGTGTCGTTCTGATTGATTGATAAATAAATCACTGATTGGCCAGTAGCCAGGCAGGAAGTATAGTATAGGTGGGATAAGCAGAGAGGAGAATTCTGGGAAGAGGAAGGCTGAGTCAGGAGATGCTGCCAGCCACTGCCACCATGAGAAGTAAGATGTAAAGTACTGGTAATCCACAAGCCATGTGGCAACTTATAGAAATATAAAAATGGGTTAATTTAAGATATAAGAACTAGAGAGCAAGAAGCCAGCCATGGGCATACAGTTTATAAGTAATATAAGTCTCTGTGTGTTTACTTGGGTCTGAGTGGTTGCAGGCCCTGGCAAGACTGGAGAAATCTTCACTTACGTAAGTATATCTATTTAAACCTGAAAACATACCCAATGCGACTACAAGCTTGATTATTATAGATTAAATACTAACTTCATTTCTTATTTATACCTTGCATTTTAAATGAACTACATAAGTACAATACCCCAAACAAGAGTAGAAATATAAATATATACATACGCACACACACACACACATATATATATATATATAAAATAACAAAATTAACTTTAAATTTGAATCAATATACCAAAATTCATGCCAATGCAAAATATCTGAAATTAATAGTTGTATTTTTTTAATTTGGCTTACAGTTCAACATCATAGTCCATCATTGAAGGAACTTAGGACAGAAACTCAAACAGGGCTGAAATCTGTAGGCAGTAGTTGATGCAGCTGCCATGGAGGGGTGTTGCTTACAGGCTTGTTCCCAAGGCTTACTCATTCTGATTTCTTATAGAACCCAGGACTACTGGCTCAGAGGTAGCAACATCCACAAAGGGGTGGGTCCTCTCTCATCAATTACTAACCAAGAAAATGCTCTATAGGCTTGCCTGCAGCCAGATCATATAGAGACATTTTCCCAATTGAGGCTCTCTCCTCTCTGATGACTCTAGCTTGTGTCAAGTTGACATAAAACTAGGCAGTGCACATGGCATTGGCATCTCCAGTAACTTGGAGCCCCCACTTCAACTGAATCTGAACCTTCACCAATAGCATCCTGGCCTCTCTTCAGGGACTGCAAACCTGACACATTGTGTCAGACATTAGCTATTCTCTATGACCTCTTTAATCATGGAGTCTGCAACTAAGGCTGTGCCATCATTAATGTCCTCCTCAGTTCCCTCAGAATGCCAAGCATCAGCTTCTCTCCATTACCCCATCATGCTTTCAAAACCATTACCATATGAGAGATTATATTGTATATTTCCAAGTTTAGCTGTGGACATGAGATGCATCCTTTGTCCTTTCTAGACTGTAACTTCTGTTCTGACTCTGAGTAAATAGTTTCCATAATATTTCAATGATACTGGCTTCTTGTTAACCAAAGATCATCTTTCAGTCACAGCTAACCAGACATCTAATATTCCAGTAATGCAGAGGTCTCAGTTCCAAAATTCTTATCTTGAACATATCACAAAAACAACCTCAATAGAGTTTTTGTCTCTCTGGAACTTCACAATCTAGATTTCCATCATTTGCATTTCTTTCAACATTCATATATTTCAAGGTCCCACAGAACAACTCTTTAGGCTCTGAGAAGTTAATATTTTCCCAGCCCATAAATCCAAAATCCTCTACCTTTTTTCCCATAAAACAATTCTGACCTTAAAAGCCAGATCTATCACAGTAACCCCATTCTTTTTATCAATATCTGTTTCAGTTTGCTTTCTATGACTATGATAAACAAAGAAACTAGGAAGAGGAAATGTTTATTCAACTTTTGCTGAGGACAATTTTAAGAGCCATGCCATATTGCCTGCCTGAGTTAAGTTTCTGTTGTCCAGTATTGAGCCACTAACCAGAAAGTTTCGACATGCCTGGACAAGTCCTGAGTTATTAGAAAATAACTTAACATTTCCTTATCTTTCTTCTACAGTGACCATTAGTAACAATGTTTTGTGGTTAGGTTGCTTGGTTGGGTTGCTTGGCAACTCAACAGTCCCCTGATCTTTTCCCGAAGAAAGTTTCCTGGTCTGCTTACTATAAAACCCACCTGACAAAATTAAAATTTTGCAGCTTGATCAGAATACTGTCTTGCTGTCAGTTCTTTGTGTCTCTTGTCCCTTTCACTCACCATTCCCCTTTCTATGGTCTCTGCTGAAGATCCCACTGGCCAGGACAAGCTTTCATATTTTAGTCCATGAGTTATAGAAACCAAGGCAAGAGGTCAAAGCATAAACTGCTTACTGGCTTATTCTGCTGGCTTGCTCAGCTATCTTTCATATATAGCTCAAGCACATGTGACCAGAAATGATAACTCCCACAGTGAGGGGGGTACTCCTAATAAACTAGCAATTAAGGAAACACCCCACTAACTAGGCAGGAAAGTCCTTCAAATTTCCTGCTTCACTGAAAAGTCTGCCAAATATTCTAAGCCTGTAGACCAAAGATGGATGCCCAAATATTGCAGAGGAAATTTGGGTGACTGTTCAGGTAGCCAGATGTCTCTATTGTTAGGTAACATTAATTTCTTCTGGGGTCTCTGATAGAGTCAAAGACTAAATGGTTAGAGTTACAGTTTTCCTTAATTATGATAGAAAATAAATTAGGTATAAAACTTTGGAATCCCCAAGATAAGATAAATAATGGAGGATTTTCTCTGAATTTGCTAAATACAAATGGACTGAATATTGTAAATATAATGCTGTGTTACTTTGCCAGTCTGACACACCTGATTGGTCTAATAAAGAGCTAAACAGCCAATAGCTAGGCAGGAGAGAGAAATAGGTAGACTGTCATGCAGAGAATAAATAGGAGGAGAAATCTAAAGAAGTAGGGCAAGGAGCAAGAAAAGGAGGAGAGGAGGATACCAGAGGCCAGCCACCCAGCCACACAACCAGCCATGGATTAAGAAGAAAAGAAAGGTATATAGAATAGAGTAAGGTAAAAGGCCAGGGGCAAAAGGTAGATGGGATAATTAGTTAAGAAAAGCTCCCTAGAAATAAGCCAAGCTAAAGCTGGGCATTCATAAGTAAGAATAAATCTCTGTGTATTTATTTGGGAGCTGGGTGGTGGGCCCTCAAAGAGTTAAAAAATACTCACTACATTTCTACAAATAGTATTGTTACAGGTGCTGGAGATTTACAAGTGAACCCAAACAAGCTCTAATCATTAGAGAATTAAAATTATATATTAAAAGAGGGTAGTGAAATTTGTCAAACAAAATGCATATAAATATAATAAACAGCACCTGTGTGTTGGATAATGTCTTAGTCACTATTCTATTGTTGTTAAGAGTCACCATGACCACCACAACTCTTACAAAGAAAAACATTTACTTAGCTCTTTCTTACAGTTTCAGAGGTTTAATCCACTGTCATCATGGTGGGGATCATAGCAGCATGCAATGAGACATGGTAACTGAGAGTTCATCTATATCTGTAGGCAGCAGGAAGAGAGAGACAAACACTGGGCTTGTCATGGGCTTTTGAAACCTCAAAGCCTACCCCCAGTAATATACTTCCTCCACCAAGGCCACACCTGTTCCCAAAAGGCCACACCTCCCAGTCATTTCAAATAGTGCTATTCCCTAAGCATTCAAATGTATGAGCCTATAGAAGACATTCTTATTCAAACCACCACAGATAATTTAAAGAATTTTAGCATTTCTGCCTAATGCACTTCTTTGAAAACACTGAACATAGTATGAAGACATTATATATTTGCCTAGACAAATTTTGCAAAAATTCCATAGATAGGGTTAACAGTTACTATTTATGACTTCCAGGAAAAGCCATACAATGCATTTATAAAAATATAAATAACATTCCCCTTTGGATAATACTATTAGCTCTCCATGTTTGAAAATTTTTGATTTAACAAAATAATTTTCAGGTTTATTTTTAAAAGCTATGGCTATTTGGCTTAGCTGATAACTATGAGGCAGTAGTCATTGAACACCACAGTGATAGTTCTAATACAAGAAAAATTATATCCAATAAGTATATACAATATACACAGTCAAGATAGCATTAACAATGTCTAGTCCATTAACATTTGACAAATTCAGGCAAAAAACTCCATTATATATATTAACAGTGTCCAGTCCAGTAACATCTGATAAACTCAAACCAAAAAAATTTTCATTACTTATCTTATTTAAAACAAGTAGTTCCTTTTTAAAAGTAGATTCCATAATCTCCCTTTTTATCTTATCATATCCATATTCTCTCTTTTTTCTTTTCATAATACATTCAGTAGTCTACCTTTTGTCATTTTTATATCTTCCCCTTTTTCTTCAGTGTAGATTCAGTGATCTACCTATTTATCCTATTATTGCTTTATCTTTTTTCTCAGAGTAGATTCAATGATCTATCTCATATCTTATTCTCTTTTTCTTTTTGCTTTCTAGGGGTGAAGATATCTTTAGGGAATCTTGAAAAGAAAATTTTGGGGTTAATTGTCAAGTCCTGTATCATTTGTCCAGTCTCTGCATAATAGGAAAGTTCAGGACTTGTCACAAGTCCTTGCTCGAGTAGTCTGTCAGGCTGGATCATCTCAGCTAGTCATCTCAAAATTGTCCTAAACAGTTTGTAGTCCAAAGTCGATCTTTTGGTGGTGTTAATCAGCTTAATGGCTTTATCATAGTCCATGTGGAATCATCATTGTGGGATCCTGTTACCTTTTTGAAGATTTCAAAGTCACTGTTAGGCGTGGTCATGGCTCTCTGCAAACATTTTTTTTTTTGCCTCCTCTGTGGTTTGGAGCAATCACAGTCTGATAAATGTCTGTCTCTCAGAACCATGAGTATTCTTCCCTAGAAGAGCAAATCTTCACAGCAATTTCTCCCCACCATTTGTCTTGCCAAACTTTTAAGAAACTGACCTTTGTCGATGCTTCCTTGTAACATGATGGTCCTGGCAATTCTTCTCTGAACCAGCAGCAGTAAACCCTTCATCCCAGGTAGCAGCATCACCGCAGTCACCAACACAATGAGAAGGAGCTGGCAACATGGAGTAGTAGCCACTGCCTCCATGGTCGCACTGCTGTTTGTGGCTCGGTCTGGGCCAAAGCTTCTCCCAAGCCTCCTAAGCTGGCCTCAAACTCGGGACCCTCCTGCCTCTCTCTCCTTCAGCAAATCCTACCAGTGTGCACCACCACAACTGGCCAAGTGTAGCTCAGGCCTGAGCTGGGGCCCACAAGACCGCAGACAAGCACCTTTTTCATGAATTCATACCATGAACGTTGGGTGCCAGATGTAGCACAAATCTTAAAAGTTCTTATTAATAAAATCAAACCTGAGGCCAGTTATTGGGGTCAATGCTGGTAGATCAGAGAGACAGAACAAACCACAGCTACCTCACCATGCCAGATCCTCAGCTGGTCTTGTCTCCTCAGACTGGAGGCCTCTGAGTCCTCATCCAGAATGGGTCTCAGCTCAATTGCTGCTCAAAAGCCTGAATGCTTAACCAGCCAAATGCTTAACCAGCCAAATGCTTTTAGTTTCTGGTCCTCATGCCTTATATACCTTTCTGCTTTCTACCACCACTCCCTGGGATTAAAGGCTTCCTTTCTGGGATTAAAGGCATGTGCTACCACTGCCTAACTTCTATGTTTAATATTGTGGCTGTTCTGTCTCTGACCCCAGATAAGTTTATTAGGGTTCACAATATTTTGGGGAACACAATACCACCACAGGAACCTACAGGTCTATGGGTGACTCAAAGGCGGTTGCACCATCATAAAACCCATCCTAGCATAATTGTTGACTCATGAAAGCTGTGTTCTTAGAGCTTACTAAGTAAATTGGAGGCAACTGCAAGGATAAAGCCTTCTCTTTCCATCAATTGTTAACTTCTTTTAGAATCATAAAATTGGTCCTTGTGAATCTTGTGACTTAATGAGTTTCATGAACCTTATAGGTTTTATTAGCTTCCTAAGTCTTATGAGCCTCTCTACAGGAAGGAATGTTTCAATTAAGAGGAAGGAGTTAAAAAATATTTTTGAACATTGTTGGGTAGTGTATCACATTCTAAAGATTCTGACTTTGTCCTTCTCCACATCAAATTTTTCTACAGTTTTAGATCTCAACAAAGTTATTTTTACAAACTCTGTACAACTTGAAATTATCCTACACTTCTAGTAAATATGATTGTGACAGCACAGAACAATACAAATCAGCAAGGTATTGTTGTATTGATGTTAGAATCTCAGGAAGCAACTGGGTGATAATATCTGTTACATGGAGTTTTAGGTATACTGAATGTCACTGTCACTAATAACAAAGAATTATTATAAGCCACTGGCTATGACATAGAAAGAGCCATATTATTAAAAACAGGACATTAAACTAGGAACTATTATATGTTTCATCTTCTTGTAAACTTTATTTGGATTCTACTAGTAGTTTGGTGATCAAATGATATGATATGATCAACAGGTTATAGAAATACTTTTCAGGTATCTGTTAACAACTTCATCTTCCAAATGATTTGCAGATTGAGTACATGAAACCTATTGCCTAACTTTTTAGCTGAATATGGTTAGTATTATTTACATATATTTTTTAAGGATTTAGTGTGTATGTGTGCATGTGTATTTGTGTGCATGTTTGTGCATGTGTGTGTGTGTGTGTGTGTGTGTGTGTGTGTGTGTGTGTGTGTGTGTGTGTGCCATGCACCACATATAGGCAGGTGCCCATACAGGGCAGGAGAAGGTGTATGATCCCCTGGAATTGGAGTTTTAGATGGTTCAGCATTGCCTGATGTGTTCTTGGGATCAAACTCAGGCCCTTAGGAACAGCAGCAAGTGCTCTTAACTGCTAGGCCATCTCTTCAGCTGGCAGGGTTTTTTTGTTTTGTTTTATTTTGTTTTTGTTTTTTTTAATTAGTATGCAATAATTCCATGCTAGTGAAGGGAAGTAGTTGCACACATGCAGGAGTGACCAAAGGAAATAGGATTCATTTCTAATCTGTGTGTCTGTGATATAGATTTTGTAAGACAACTGATATTATAAACATAACAGTCACTATTTTCTTAAATACGTTGATTTAGTCCTTAACATTAAGCTATTAAATGAAGAATGCTTTCATTATGTATTGGAAAATGTGTGGGAAATTTCCACTTCTATTTAAAATTTGAAGAGAAGATGGCTTTATTATTTTTCAAGCTGTCACATATCAATAAAAACTACAAATTTAACTTCAATTAATAAAACAGTTTGTGTTCTATCCATTCTAAAATTATACTAAAGATAATATTTGTTTTGTTTATATTAATTTCATATTCTCTGACTTTCTATCATATATATGGCATATAGAGACATAAGTAAATTAGGTATACTTCTAAAATGTTTGTTTTTTCATGGCATACATTTGTATGGGTATGTGTGATTATGTACATTTGGCTGTGTGTCTAATTATCTCAGGAATTCACTGGAGCACAGCTGTTCTATAGCATAATTTATGGCTCCTTATGTAACAATGCTGCTACTATAAAAACAGAGAACAGGCAGACTAATAAACCACAAATATGTGTTAAGCAACCAAATTCTACAGATGTCTAACTTTATAGTATATCAGATCAAGCACTCCATGTATATATGCAAGACTTATTTATGTGTGCAATTAAATGGTACATTTTTCCTGGAGGAAAATTGAAATCCCACATGTTCATAGCTGCATTTTCCTAATTTGGGTAAGGAGACTAGTAAAGAATATGTACTGGAATGTTCATTATAATTATAGTCATCCCAGTTTTTTAAAAATGACAGTTACAGAAATAAAGAACAGCTCTTCCACCAGAGACCAAACTGTTATCACAAAACCCAGAGATTAGGCCATCTCTCTGAAAACCAGGCAGAAGCCTCCTACCCTACCATATATCAGGCTAGCATTCTGAACCCCAGAGGTCACTAAGCTAGATCAAAGGCCAAACATATTGTCAGAACTCCAGCTCCCAACCTGGGCAACAATCCTCTGCTAGACCAGAGGCCATTCAGGCCATCAGAATTCCAGCCGCCAACTTGAGCAGAGATCCTCTACTCAACCACAGGCCATTCCATCCAGAAAAGAGACAAAAACTAAGGAAGAAACACCCATCCAACAAAAACAAACACAAAAATAGCACCTAGACCTATAATCATTCCAAATCTAGATGTCTAAATATGAGTATAGGAACAGTCAACAACAAGGCAATGTGTCACCAACAGAGCCCAGCCATCCCACTATGGCAATCCCTGAATATTTCAACACAGCTGAAGCACAAGAAAAAAAACTTAAAAGAAAACTTTATGAAGATGATAGAGGTCCTTAAAGAGGAAATGAATGAATCCCATAAAGAAATATAGGAAAAGACAATGAAAAATATTGATAAAATCAGTAAGTCTCTTGAACATCAAGAAAGCCAAGAAAAAACAATTGGAGGAAATGAATAAAACTGTTCAAGACCTGAAAATCGAAATAGAAGCAATAAAGAAAACACAAACTAAGGAAATTCTGGAAATGGAAAATCTGGGTAAACAAACAGGAACTACAGATACATGCATCAGCAACAAAATACAAGAGATGGAAGAGAGAATCTCAGGTGTTGAAGACATGATAGAGGAAATAGATTCTTCAAAGAAAATGTTAAAACTAAAAAATTCCTAACACAAAACATCCAGGAAAACTGGGAAAATATTAAAAGACCAAACCTAATAATAATAGGAATAGAAAAAGAAGAATCCCAGCTCAAAAACCCAGAGAATATAAGTAATAAAATCCTAGAAGAAAATATTCCTGACCTAAAGAAGGACATGCCTATAAAAGTAAAAGAAGATTACAGAACACCAAATAGATTGGATCAGAAAAAAAATTCCCCTTGCCACATAATATTCAAACACTAAACATATAGAACAAAGAAAGGATGTTAGAATCAGCAAGGGAAAAAAGCCAAGTAACATATAAAGGAAGACATAATAGAATTAAACCTGACTTCTAAACAGAGACTCTAAAATCCATAAGGGTCTGGACTAATGTCTTGCAAACAGTAAATGACCACAGATTGTAGCTAGAGTTTTCCTGCCTGGCCCAAAGTAAGGACAAATCTCTCTCACCTGCCAGTCCCACAGCTGCTCAGACACGACCAAGTAAACACAGAGACTTATATTGGTTACAAACTGTATGACCATGGCAGGCTTCTTGCTAACTGTTCTTATAGCTTAAATTAATCCATTTCTATAACTCTATACTTTGCCACGTGGCTTGTGGCTTACCGGCATCTTCACATGCTGTTTGTCATCTTGGCGGCTGGCAGTGTCTTTCTGACTCAGCCTTCCACTTCCCAGCTTTATTCTCCTCCTTGTCCCACCTATACTTCCTGCCTAGCCACTGGCCAATCAGTGAATTATTTATTGACCAATCAGCAACACACTTGACATACAGACCATCCCACAGCACTTCCCCTTTTCTTTTCTTTCTTTTTTTTCCGAAAAGGAAGGTTTTAACCTTAACAAAGTAAAATTACATATAATTTGGGAATTTGGGTGTAGCTTCTCTTACTACTTCCTGCTGTAGGGGGGCACTGTATCTTATGGGGACACAAAGAAAATTTTAGGATTATGGAATAGTCCATTAGGCTGTATTGTCTGAGCCAGTTGCCTTCAAACCATTCTGGATGTTGGATCATCTGGGCCATGGTGTCATCAGAGACCTTTCAGGGGGCCTTGGCTGGTCAAACCTGTTGTATCTTAATCTAGAACAAATACATAGCCTTTGGCTTTCTGTGGGAACAAAAGCAGAGTCTCCTTTCCAAAGCAACACATCCTTATATCCAAATTTTGAAGTCAAGGTACCTTAAAAATATACATTTTGGCATAACTCAACATCTTTTACGATCAAATGTTTTTCTGCAGTTAAAAATCCCAAAGACAACACAATCCAGATTCTCTGTGCAATATTCATCTTTACATGACTTATTTTTTATATTAATTTTACTGTCTCTTTAAAGACTTTATTTTTTAAAACAATGTATTTGTTTATATTACTGTATATATCACCTTTTTTGTCTCTTTCAAGCCTACATATATTTTACACATATTGTAAACTATTACATCTGAATCTGTCTTACTGTGAATCTATTGCTTTAAACTGCAGCAGCTGTGGCTGCTAGCTCCACCCACCTCGGCTTCCCAACATGGCGGTGGTGCATTTACTGCCAGCTCTGGGAGCTATCGTGGGTCTATGCTTTTATCCAAGCAGCTTGTAGCCCAGAAACCTCTTTTTTTTTGTTTTGTACTAGCAAAGGCTAAATCTACCACGCAGCTTAATGTGCCACTTGCAGAGGCCTCATTCCCGCCATACTGCAGGTTGAGCGTGCAGGCCAGGAACCCACAATTAGCTCAAACTGGCAGTTGCCGCTCATTTGAGAGAGACAATTAGGAAACTGTTTTTAGCTCTGTTTTAGAATCTTTTCTCAGGTTTTAGATGGAAACTCTTGATAACACGTTGGGCACCATTTGTAGATGTAACCAACCTTCTTATTAAATAAGAAACACAGTCCAGTCATCCTTGTTCCACATCTAGTATACTCCTATGAGTGAGTACATTCACATCACCAGGGAGGCTACCTGGAAAACAGGACCCCAAGAAAGACACGGGGATCGCCCAATGACAGAGAAATGGAATGAGATCTACATGAGCAGCCTGGATATGAGTGGGGGTAGTGAAGGGCAAGGGTCGAGGGAAAGAGAGCTTGGGGGAGCGGGAGATCTCAGCTGGATCAACAACAGAGAGGGAGAACAAGGAATAGGAGACCATGGTAAATGAAGACCACATGAGAATAGGAAGAAGCAAAGTGCTATAGAGACCCACAGAAATCCACAAAGATACCCCCACAACAGACTGCTGGCAATGGTCGAGATACAGCCCGAACTGATCTACTCTGGTGATGGGATGGCCAAACACCCTAATTGTCATGCTAGAAACCCCATCCAACTACTGAGGGATCTGGATGCAGAGATCCATGGCTAGGCCCCGGGTGGATCTCTGGGAGTCCAATTAGCGAGAATGAGGAGGGTTTATATGAGCGAGAATTGTTGAGACCAAGGTTGGATAAAGCACAGGGACAAATAACCAAATGAATGGAAACACATGAACTATGAACCAATGGCTGAGGGGTCCCCAACTGGATCAGGCCCTCTGAATGGGTGAGACAGTTGATTGGCTTGAGCTGTTTGGGAGGCATCCAGGCAGTGGGACTGGGTCCTGTGCTCATTGCATGAGTCGGCTGTTTGAAACCTGGGGCCTATGCAGGATCGCTTGGCTGGGCCTGGGAGGAGGGGACTGGACCTACCTGGACTGAGTCTACCAGGTTGACCTCAGTCTGTGGGGAAGGCTTTGCCCTGGAGGAGATGGGAATGGAGGATGGGCTGGGGGGAAGGTGAGGGGGGTGGGAGGGGGGAGAACAAGGGAATCTGTGGCTGATATGTAGAACTGAATTGTATTGCAAAATAAAAATAAAAAAATTTAAATAAATAAATAAGAAACACAGAACCAATGCAAAGAAGAAAGCCAAGAGGTCAGAGCTAAGAGCTAAAACCTTACCCTTACTCCTGTGGTGGTCCTACCTCTCTGAACCAGAGCTACCCCTGTGTTAAAGTCTTTATATAGAGTTCCTGTTCTGCCTTCTCATTGGTTGTAAACCCAACCACATGACCGCCTCATCACGGCCTGTCTGTATAGACCTCCAGGTTTTCTATGACTGGTATTGAGATTAAAGGCATGTGTATCCAATACTGGCTGTATCCCTGAACACACAGAGACTTACCTAGCTCTGCCTACCAAGTGCTGGGATTACAAGCGTATGCCACAACTACCCTGCTTTCCTATGGCTTGCTAATAGCTCTGACCCTCGGGCAACTTTATTTATTAACATACAAATAACATTTTAATACAAATAAAATATCACCATAACAGATTCCAGCCCAAACTATAATACCCCAAAATTCTCAATTACATAGATGGAGAAAACAAGATATTTCATGACAAAGTCAAATTTAAACAATATCTATCCACAAATCCAGCCCTACAGAGGTAGTAGAAAGAAAACTCCAACCCAAAGAAGTTAACTACACCCATGGAATCACAGGTAATAGAGAATCTCACACCAGCACAATTAAAGGAGTCTCCCCCCCCCTCTCTCTCACACACACACTACCACTACCAATGACAAAAACAAAATAACAGGAATTAACACTCATTAATCATTGATATCTCTCAATATCAATGGATTCAATTCCCCAATAAAAAGACAAAAAGTAACAGAATGGATGCTAAAACAAGAGGCATCCTGCTGCTGCATATAAGAAACACATTAACATCAAAGATAGACATTATCTCAGAGTAAATGGTTGGAAAAACTCTGAAGACATGATAGCAGGAGAGCTGACCTGATTACCACCACCACATTCCCCCTATAGCAACCAGGAAAGAGAGCTCTGCACCTCATGTGGGCAAAACCGTAGAGCTGACCCTGTTAGTGTGAGTTTGGATGTGTCAGATCTGAGGACCTAAGAGCAGAACTGCCCCCTTCTTGATTCAGGCTGTATTGGGTGAGCTAGCTAAGGCAGTGCTGGAGAGTTTTCCTGGAGTTATGATGAGGGACAGCTGGTGAGCTGACCAACCCAGTTACCACTCAGGCCCTGAACCAGGGCTATGAGTTAGCCCACCCCAACATCTACCTCATCTATAATCTGTTGGAGCATGTGAATGGGACAAACATACAGATCCAAAACAGCAATATCTCCATGACATAGGACAACAACAGGATATCAAAGAGAAGCTCCAGTGAGAGCCCATTATCAGTGGTGTAGCAGAAGCCAGAAGCCTCAAGCCAGACCAATGGCTCATGGCAATGAACACTTGCAAGGAAATATGAATGGACTAAAGTGTAAACTGTGTGACTCAATGGGCCACACTGCAGCTTCCAGAAAAGACTTTTCTCTTTTTTTTTGTTTTGTTTGGTTTTTTTTTTCATTTTGTTTTGAGGGGAGTTTGCAATGGCAACATGCATTTGCAAGGAAACAGGGAGATAAGTGGGATCAGAATGTATTATGTGAAATCCACAAAGGATAAAAGTTAAAATAATTTTTAAAAAAAGTTTGGGAAAATATTTTTCAAGCAAATGGCCCCAAGAAGCAAGCTGGTATAGCTGTTCTAATATCTACTAAAATAGACTTCCAACCAAAATTAATCAAAAGAGACAGAGAAGGACACTTTATACTCATCAAAGGGAAAATCCACCAAGATGATATTTCAATTCTCAACATCTATGCTCTATATGCAAGGGCAACCACATTTGTAAAAGACACATTACTCAAGCTTAAATCACACATTGACCCTCACACATCAATAGTGGGACACTTCAACAGTCCACTCCCACCAATGGATGGACAAAAACTAAACAGAGAAATAATGAAACTGACAGATGTTATGACTCAAATGGACCTAACAGATAGTTTCAAAAAATTTCACCAAAACACAAAAGATTATACCCTCATGTCAGCACCTCTGGAACATTCTCTAAAATTGACCACATACTCTGTCACAAAGCAAGCCTCAACAGATAAAAGAAATTAAAATAACCCTCTGCATCCTATCAGAACACCATAGATAAAAGCTGGATTTTAACAATGACAGAACAAAATAAAGCTTAGAAATTCATGGAAACTGAACAACACTGTACCTAATGACTACTGGGACAAGGAAGAAATAAAGGATTTCCTAGAATTCAGTGAAAATGAATGCACAACATACCCAAACTTATGGGACACAATGAAAGCTGTGACAAGAAGAAAGTTCATTGTACTAAGTGCCTTCATGAAGAATTTGCAGAGATTTCAGACTAACAATTTAACAGCATATCTGAAAGCTCTAGAACAAAAAGTAGCAAACACACCCAAAAGGAGTAGATGGCAGGAAATAATCAAACTGAAAGCTGAAATCAATAAGATAGAAACAAAGAGAACAATACAAAGAATGAGTGCAAAAAAGAGTTTAGTCAATGAGAAAACCAACAAGATAGACAAATCCTTATCCAAACTAACTAAAAGACATAGAGAGAATATCTAAATTAACAAATTCAGAAATGAAAAGGGGGACATAACAACAGACACTGAGGAAATCCAAGGAGTCATTAGGTAATACTTTAAAACCCTGTATTCCACAAAATTGGAAAATATAAAATAAATAGAAAAATTTCTTGATAGATACCACTAACTAAAGTTAAATCAAAATCAGATAAATAATTTAAATATACCTAAGCCAGGTGGTGGTGGCACATATCTTTAATCCCAGCACTCAGGAAGTAGAGTAGGCAAATCTCTTTGAGTTCAAGGCCAGGCTGGTCTACAGAATGAGATCCAGGACAGGCACCAAAACTACACAGAGAAACCCTGTCTTGAAACAAACAAGCAAACAAGCAAGCAAGCAAACAAACAAACAAACAAACAAATAAATAAGTAAATAAATAAATAAATAAATAAATAAATAAATAAATAAATAAATAAATAGACCTACAAACCCTAGTGAAATAGAAGCAGTCATTAAAAGTTTCCCAAACAAAACAAGCCCAGGGACAGATGCTTTCAGGTCAGAATTCTACCATACTTTGAAAGAAGGGCTAATATCATTCCTCCTCAAATTATTCCACAAAATGTAAACAGAAGGAAAACTGCCAAATTCATCTTATGAGGCCACACTAACCCTGATACCTAAATTACACAAAGACTCAACAAAGCAAGACAATTACAGACCAATATTCCTCATGAACATTGATGCAAAAATACTCAATAAAATACTCACAAACCAAATCTAAGAACACATCAAAAAGATCTATCATAATTAAGTAAGCATCATTCCAGAGATACAGGGATGGTTCAACACATAAATATCTGTCACTGTAATTCATCATATAAACAAACAGAAAGGAAAAAAAATCATATGATCATTTCACTAGATGCTAAAAAAAGCCTTTGACAAAATCCAACACCTCTTCATGATAAAAGTCTTGGAGAGATCAGGGATACAAGAGACATGCCTAAACATAGTAAAAGCAATATACAACAAGCTGATATCCAACATCAAACTAAGTGGAAAGAAACTCAAAACAATTTCACTAAAATCAAGAAGAAGACAA
The DNA here is from genome assembly GCF_007827085.1 of Peromyscus californicus insignis. NCBI lineage: Eukaryota > Metazoa > Chordata > Mammalia > Rodentia > Cricetidae > Peromyscus > Peromyscus californicus. The sequence continues at coordinate 68,791,082 of NW_026294391.1, read as the reverse complement.
GGCTGTCCACTTTCTCCATATTCATGCAATATTGTACTTGAAGTTCTAGCTAGAGCAATAAGACAACTAAAAGAGTTCAAGGGGATACAAACTAGAAAGGAACAACTCTAAGTATCATTATTTACAGATGACATGATAGCATACATATGTGACTCTAAAAATTTTACCTGGTAACTCCTACAACTGACAAACACCTTTAGTCAAGTGGAAGGATAAAATATTTACTAAAAGAAATAGGTAGCCCTCCTATATACAAATGGTAAACAGTCAGAGAAAGAAATCAGAGAAACAACACCCTTCACAATAACCACAAATAATATAAAATATCTTGGTGTGACTCTAACCAAGCAAATGAAAGACCTGAATAAAAAGAACTTGAAGTCTTTGAAGAAAGAAATTGGAGAAGATATCAGGAAATGGAAAGATCTTCCATGCTCATGGATTGGTAGGATTAACATAGTAAAAATGGCCAACTTATCAGAAGCAATCTACAGATTCAACACAATCCACATTAAAATCCTAACACAATTCTTTACAGAACTTGAGAGAACAATACTCGATTTCTTATGGAAAAACAAAAATCCTGGGATAGCTAAAACAATCTTGAACAATAAAACAACTTCTGGAGGTATCACGATCCCTAATTTCAAGCTCTACTACATAGCTATAGAAATAAAAACTGAATGGTACTGGCATAAAAATAGACATATGCATCAATGGAATCACATTGAAGACCCAGACATAAATCCAGACAGCTATTGACACCTGATTTTTGTCAAAGAATCCAAAATTGTTCAATGGAAAAAAGAAAGCATCTTCAACAAATGGTAATGGACAAAATAGATGTCTTCATGTAGAAAAATGCAAATAGATCCATATCTATCATCCTGCATAAAACTCATGTTCACATGGATCAAAGCCCTCAGCATAAATCCTTATACACTGAACCCAATAGAAGAGAACATGGGCAATATCCTTGAATGCATTTGCACAGGAGATATCTTTCTGAATAGAAGATCAATAGCACAGGCACTAACATCAACAATTAATAAACAGGACCTCATAAAACTGAAAAGCTTCTGTAAGGCAAAGGACATCATCAATAGGACAAAATGGCAGCCTACAGAATTGGAGGTTCTTCACTAACCTCACATCTGACAGAGGGCTAATCTCCAAAAAACATAAAGAAATCCAGAAAACAGACATCAACAAACCAAATAATCCAATTAAAATATGAGGTACAGATTTAAACAGAGAATTCTCAACAGTGGAATCTCAAATGGCTGAGAAACACTTGAAGTGTTTGACACCCTTAGCCATCAGGGAAATGCAAAACAAAGTGACTCTGAGATTCCATCTTACATCTGTTAGAATAGCTAAGATAAAAATGCAAGTAATGGCTCATGCTGGCAAGGATATGAAGCAAGAGGAACACTCCTCCACAGTTGGTGGGAGTACAAATTTGTAAAGCCACTTTGGAAATCAGTGATGGTTTCTAAGAAAGTTGGGAATCTATCTACCACAAGACCCATTCATATGACTCTTGGGCATATATCCATAGAATGTTCTACCATACCACAAGGGCACTTACTCAACTATGTTCATAGCAGCTGTATTTACAATAGACAGAAATAGAAACAATTTACATGTCCCTCAACCGAAGAATGGATTAAGAAATTGTCATAGATTCACACAATGGAGCATTACTTAGCTGTAAAAACAATGACATCATGAAATTTGCAGGCAAATGGATGGAACTAGAAGAAGCACACTGAGTGAGGCAACCCAGACCCAGAAAGTCAAACACAGTATACACTCACTCATAAGTGGGTTATTAGATATAAAGTGAATGATAATCATGCTACAATCCATAATCCCAGAGAAGCTTAGTAACAAGGAGGACTTGAGGGCAGATGCTTGGATCTCTCTGGGAAGGGAAAATAGATTTTAGGGTGGCCTGTAGGTGGATTGAGATGAAAACAGGAGTGGTCAGGTGGGAAGAATGGAGGGGTAGGGTACTGGAAGAGATAACAAGAATAGGTGGGCATTTGGGGGTGATGTAGAAACCTAGTGCAATGAAAACTCCCAGGAATCTACAAGGGTGGCCCTAGCTAAGGCTCCTACCAATAGGTAATATGTAGCATGCACTGGCCATCTCCTGAAACCAATCAATTCTTTGAGTGAAGGGATTGGGACACCAACACAGCCACATAAACTTTGACCTACAATTTGTCCTGCCTAACAAGATGTGCTGGGGTAAAGGTAGCACACAAATTGTGTGAATGGCCAACCAATGACTGGTCCAGCCTGAGACCCATGCCATGAGAGGGAGCCCACCCTTTCCACTGGCTGGAGCTCTAGGAACCTAAGGATGGATAGCTCAAAGATCAACAATAGAATCAAGCAAGGCACTCAAAAACAAACAAATAAAAGAACAAATATTTATGTCAATGCAATCATGTTTAATGATATATTCTGGTATACTCACAGATTGGTGTCTAGCCCAATTATCATCAGAGAGGCTTCATCCAGCAACTGATGGAAATAGATGCAGAACCATGGCCAAACATTACATATGAAAGTTTTGATAATGCTTTAAAGCATATAAAATTTTAAATTTTTATTTGTTTAACATCAACAGATTCCTCATCATGAATCTTCATAGGCAGGCCAGGTTTATAAGGAGGTTGCTCCATGCTTGAATTTTGATAATATTCACTGTAGTGATTTCAAGGCAATATATCACTATGATTTTCATTTGAATTTTCCTGAGTATTAGTGAGGATAAGCATTCTTAAGGTAACTGTAAGCTATCTTAATGTATGTTTGAAAAATGGTTGTATACTTTGTCATTTTTAAAAATGTATTTCCTTAAAATTTTTGAGATTATAAAATCATTACACTGCCTGGATGCCTCCCAAACAGATCAAGCCAATCAACTGTCTCACCCATTCAGAGGGCCTGATCCAGTGGGGACCCCTCAGCCATTGGTTCATAGTTCATGTGTTTCCATTCGTTTGGCTATTTGTCCCTGTGCTTTTTCCAATCCTGGTCTCAACAATTCTTGCTCATACAAACCCTCCTCTTTCTCACCAATTGGACTCCTGGAGCTCCACTTGGGGCCTGGATGTGAGTGGGGAAAATGAAGGGCAAGGGTTAAGGGAAGAGAGCTTAGGGGAGCGGGAGATCCCAGCTGGATCAAGAACAGAGAGGGAGAACAAGGAATAAGAGACCATGATAAATGAAGACCACATGAGAATAGGAAGAAGCAAAGTGCTAGAGAGGCCCACAGAAATCCACAAAGATACCCACACAACAGACTGCTGGCAATGGTCGAGAGACAGCCCGAACTGACCTACTCTGGTGATGGGATGGCCAAACACCCTAATTGTTGTGCTAGAAACCTCATCCAACTACTGAGGGATCTGGATGCAGAGATCCATGACTAGGCCCCGGGTGGATCTCTGGGAGTCCAATTAGCGAGAATGAGGAGGGTTTATATGAGCGAGAATTGTTGAGACCAAGGTTGGATAAAGCACAGGGACAAATAGCCAAATGAATGGAAACACATGAACTATGAACCAATGGCTGAGGGGTCCCCACTGGATCAGGCCCTCCGAATGGGTGAGACAGTTGATTGGCTTGATCTGTTTGGGAGGCATCCAGGCAGTGGGACCAGATCTTGTGCTCATTGCATGAGTTGGCTGTTTGAAACCTGGGGCCTATGCAGGATTGTTTGGCTCGGCCTGGGAGGAGGGGACTAGACCTACCTGGACTGAGTCTACCAGGTTGACCTCAGTCTGTGGGGAAGGCTTTGCCCTGGAGGAGATGGGAATGGGGGGGGGGTTGGGGGGAAGGTGAGGGGGACGGGAGGGGGGAGAACAAGGGAATCCGTGGCTGATATGTAGAACTGAATTGTATTGCAAAATAAATAAAAAAAAAAAAATAAAATAAAATAAAATCATTACATAATTTCCCACTTCATTTCTTTCCCCTCCAAACTTTTCCACCACTCTCTTTGTTCTTTTTCAAATTATGGTATCTTTGTAAAATTAGCTATACATATAAAATGCATAATACATAAATACACCATACTCAGTAACTCAGAAATACTCAGAAAACATACTTTTATGTATGTTTTCAATGCTGGCTATTGGAATTAAATAAGCACTTGTTGTGCTCTTCTTAGGGGAAAGACTATTTCTTTCTAGTCTCTGCATGCTTCAGTTCTTTGCATAGAATTAAGTCTTTATGGGCTTTCTCCAGTACACTTTGGTATATCTATTTTTGTTATTTTGCTATATGTATTTTTGAATATATATATATAAAATCTTCAGCTCATGTTTAGGCACTCATGTTAGTGAATAATTATGGGTGTGACTTCTGACGTTACTAGGAGACACAATCTCACAGCAAAAGTCCTGATCCTCTGGTTCTTACCATCTTTCAGCTCCATCTTCTCCAATCACCCCTAGACAGAGGTGAAAGAATTGTATTAAAGATGTATTAGTCTGTACTTGGCTCCACATCTCAGTGTTTTAACTATTTTTAGTTTTCTGTAATGTTCTTGATCTGTTGCAAACAGAAATTTCCTTGATGCATAGGGAAGACAACACTTTTACTTGTGGGTATAAGGACAAATATTTAAAAGTAGTTAATTATGCCAGTTTAGTAAAGTGGCAGTTGCTTTGGCCTTTTTTTCAACATAGTGATTTGTTTTCTTGCTACTGGAATTTTTGAGTTATCTATGGATTCTTATATGAGCATGTTATAAGGTATGAAGCCAGTAAAAATTTTGTTACACCTTATATGGTGTCTCTACATACTTTGATTTATTTTTTTTGCTGTATAGAAACTACCAGTTTGATGTAATCCTCTTATCCCCTTTAAAGCTCTGCTTTTGTTGTCTTCTTTTGGGTAGAATATAAAATGAATCATGACTTATTTAAACATCCTAAAACATTTCCCCAATTTTTTTCTGAGCTGTCCATCATTTCAAGTCCTAAATTTAAGTATAATATCAATTTGAGCTGACTTTCATATATGATGGGGCAAAGGGGCCTATTTGTATTTCTGCATGAATATTTCCAATTTTCCAAATACTCCATTCTTTATCATTTATACATTTCTGAATCTTCCCATTTTGATTTAATTGTTCCTTTCTAGTGTTATACCATTATGTTCATAAAAAGGTAGTTGACATGATTTAAAACTTCTTAAACTCTTAAAGATTTCTTTGTATGCAGACATTTTATATATTCCAGAAGATATTCCATATTTGTATGTTAGTAGTTTCCATGTTTTATATCTTACATGGAGGTATTTGATACATTTGAAGTTGATTTTTAAATTTTGCATTTGTCTATTTCTTTATTATTGTGGAGGGGTACATGTACTGGGGCACACATGTGGAGGTCCAAAAACAACTTTCAGGACTTACTTCTCACCTTACACCTTGTTTAACCAGTCTTTCTTGTTGTTTCAGCCACATTTCATACTCCAGTATAGCTGGCCTGAGATAGGAGGAGGAGGGAATAGTGAAAGACCCAGAGGGGATGGATGACACCAAGAAAACAAGTCCTCTAAATCATCACTAGGAAAGCTCAAATGAACTCTTGAAGGCAACATGTACAGGGCCTGCACAGGTCTTCACCAGGTCCTCTGCATATACTGGTGATATGCAGTTTATTAAATCTTCCAGTTTATTGTTTTTATGAGATTCCTGAATGTGTGAACAAGTGGGTCTCTGATTCTTCTCCTTGCTATTGGGCTCTTTTCCTTCTGTTTGTCTTGTCCAACTCCAATGTCATAGTTACTTTTTATCTTATTATGTTGACATTTTATTGTATTATTACCCCTTAAAAGTCTGCTTGTTTTCTAATGAGATAAAGAAAGGGAGTGAATCTGGATGGGAGGGCAAGTGGGAAGGAATTGGGAAGAGTTGGAGGAAGGGGAAATCATAATCAGAATATATTATGTGAAAATAAAAATCTGGAGAGCCTGCCAGTGCCAGATTGGACTAAGAGGTGAGTCTTTATCCTCATACGTGAACACCCCAGCCTCTAGGCTTTGGTCCCAGGGGGACAACCCTGTGCCCCCACAACACCAGCCATTGCAGTCCCAGTTTCAGGCCAGTCAGCAGACCTCCTATAGACAGGTTGGACTACCACCATCCCCCACCAGACCCTGTAACCCACAAGCCCCACCTCCCCCAAATCCACCAATCTTCTGAGACTGCAACTGTTCTCTGAGACAGCCTGCCAGCATTGGATTGGACTAAGAGGTGAGTCTTTATCCTCATACCTGAACACCCCAGGCCCTAGGCTTTGGGCCTAGGGACACAACCCTGATCCCCCACACCACCACCCATTGCAGTCCCAGTTTCAGGCCAGTCAGTAGACCTCTTGCAGTCAGGTGGGACTACCACCATCCCTCACTAGACTGTGTAACTCACAAGCCCCACCACTCCCAAACCCACCCACCCCCTGAGACAGAGCCTACAAGTGCCAACTGGACTAAGAGTTGCACCCTGAGAAAAAGAGTCCACCAGCACCAATTAAACCAAGAGCCCCAACTAGACCAAGAGCTCCCACTGGACCAAGAGTAGCAAGAAGACCAAGAGAGGCTCCCTAAGAAACAGACACCACTTGCACCATGTGGAGAAAGAGATGGGTAGACACCAGTGCAAAAATAGTCAACAACATAAAAAAATATGGCTCCATCAGAACTTATATCACCAAGATCTGAACATCTCAATGTAGAAGAAACAGAAGAAATCAGCATTAAAAATGACTTTAAGAAGATGATAGAGATCTTTAAAGAGGAAATGAAAAATTCTTTAAAGAAATCGAGGAAACGTAAAACAAAATATTGGAATAAATTAGTAAATCTCTTAATGAAAGCCAAAAGAAAGCAATTAAGCAGGTGAGGGAAACAGTTCAAGACTTGAAAACTGAAATCAAGACAACAAAGAAGACATAAACTGATGGAATGCTGGAAGTGGAAAATCTGAATAAATGAATAGGAACTACAGATGCAAGCATAACCAACAGAATGCAAGAGATGGAAGAGCAGATACCTGGCATTGGAGATACAATAGAGGAAATAGATTCATCAGTCAAAGAAAACACTAAAGCCAAAAAAGTCATAACACAAAATGTTGAGGAAATTTGGGACACTATTTAAAGAAAGAAACCTAAGAATAATAGGAATAGAAAAAGGAGAAGAATACCAACTCAAAGACACAGAAAATATATTCAACAAAATCATAGAAGAAAACTTTCCCAACCTAAAGAAGGAAATGCCTATAAAGATACAAGAAGCTTACAGAACACCAAATAGACTGGATCAAATAAAAGGTCCCCTTGCCACATAATAATCAAAATACTAAACATACAGAATAAAGAAAAAATATTAAGAGCTGCAAAGGAAACAAGGCCAAGTAACATATAAAGGCAGACCTATCAGAATAACACCTGACTTCTCAATGGAGACTCTGAAAACCAGGAGGTCCTGGACAGATGTTATGCAGACACTAAGAGACCATTGATGCCAACCCAGACTATTATACCCAGCAAAACTCTCCATCACCATAGACGTAGAAGCTAGCTAACAAGGAGTGACCCTAAGAGAGACATGTAGACAGCCCAAAAAATAGATTAGATCTACATGAGCAAACTGGGAGTGGGGGGTAATGGAGGGCAAAAAATGGGGGATGAGAACATAAGGAATTAGGAGGGTCGAGCTGGAACAGGGGCAGAGTGAGAGACTAAGGAAAGAGATACTATGATAAATGAAGACATCATGGGAATAGGAAGAAGCAGGGTACTGGGGAGGCTCTCAGGAATCCACAAGGATGACCCCACCTTGGACTACTGGCAGTGGTTGAGAGGGTACCTGGACTGCTATACTCTGGTGACCATCCTAGTGAATACCCTAACTGTCATCATAGAGCCTTCATCCAGTGACTGATAAAAGCAGATGCAGAGATCCATGGCCAGGTGCCAGGCTGAGCTCCGGGAATCCAATCAATGATTGAGAGGAGGGATTCTGTGGGCAGGGGACAAGATCATGATGGGAAAACATGCAGAGATGACCAGTCACACTAGTGGAAACCCCTAAACTGTGGACTAATAGCTATGGAGCCCGAATAGGACTAGACTAGGCCCTCTGGTTATGGGAGACAGTAGTTTAGCTCAAACAGTTTGGGGTGCCCCCAGGCAGGGGAATCAGGATCCATCCCTGGTGCACGGGCAGGCTTTTTGGAGCCCAGTGCCTAGGGTGTGACACCTTTCACAGCCTTGGTGCAGTGGGGAGGGGCTTGGACCTGCCTCACCTGAGTGTGCCAGGCTCTGCTGACTCCCCATGGGAGACCTTGATTTGGAAAATGTGGGGATGGGGCCTGGGTTAGGGGGAAGGCTGGTGGGTGGGAAGAGGGAAGAGGGGGGGGGGATCTGTGGTTGGTATGTAAAGTGAATAGAATATTTCTTAATGAAAAAAAAAAGAAAAGAAAAATCTGTTTTCAATAGAAGGAAATTTTTTTAAAAAAAAATCCCACCACATCCATGCAACAGTCAAAAAACACTTTTCTGATAGTTACTATGAGCCTGAAATAAAAGCTGATTTCAATATATTCTTAATGACTTTCCTTTCACTCAGTTAAAGGTTGATTTGGGTGTGAAAGGCTCCAATTTAGGAAAAACATCTGTTCTAGAAAGAAACATAATCATAAAAAATAATAAGATAAAAGAAGAAAAAACAAACTGGAATAGGACAAAACAAACAAGCAAGAAAAAAGTCAAAGGAAAAGCATGAGAAACACATAGACATAGACACACAGACATTTGTACACACAGGAATCCATTGAAAACAAAAATCTGGAAGCCATAATATATATACTAGCATACACTTTGATATGTGCATCTCCTATTTGGAAAATTCAATGTATTTCACTAACAGCAATTATTAATTGGTAAGGACTTAGTATTTGTGTATTATTGTTTTCTAGTGTTTTTTTAAATACTTTGTTCTTTCTCCCTCTCTATTGTAGTCGCTTGTGATTTAAGTGAAGTTCTCTAGTGTTGTGATTTGACTCTTTATTGTTTGATTATTTTTCTATTAAATTGCGGACATTCACAATGTGCTAATTTGTTGCCTTGAAAAATATTACACTTATAACTGTTTATGCTCAACCAACAAAACCAATCTAGATCACAAAGAAAATTCCAATCTTACTTCACTCCTCTTTCCACATTTGAAATTTTAAATTGCATTTCTCTTATGTCATTACTGTAGCTGTTTTCATTTTAATAGTTTTTCTTTCAATGTTACTCCTAATATATATTAGTAATTCACACACTTCCATCTCCAAATTATTTTGAATTTGTGCAATTATTATATGTTTCAAACTTGCATACTATGTGGTTTGAATGTGAAATGTACCTGATAGTCTCATTTGTTTGAACTTTTTTCCTAGCTAGTAGCACTATTTTGGAAAGATATAGAATTTGTAGTAGGTGAGTCTTCACTGGAGGAAGTGGCCAGTGTTTATGTGCCATGGGGCGTCATAGTGTCTCTAGTTTCTCTTTTCTCTTTGCTGTTGGATGGGAGATTACATGTGGCAAGACTTGGCAATAACCTGGCACAATATATTCCCTGCTATGATGAACTATATTCAGTTAAACTCCAAGTAAAAGTAAACTATTATTCCCCTAAGATTTTCTTATCAGGTATTTGATCACAAAAAAAGGAAATAATACACATTTAAGTATAATTTCCTTTTATTATTTTTTGTTTTATTGAAAATAGATTCTATTTCTCCAACAATACATCACAACCACAGTTTCCCCTCCCTTTTGGAGAATATTATTTTAAGGTGTGTTACTTTTGTTTATGTTGCATTTATTTAACTCTGTGGAACTGTGTTAACGTGACTGTCTAAAACACCTGATGATCTAATAAAAAGCTGAATGGCCATTAAGGATGCAGGAGAAAGGATAGGTGGGGCTGGCAGGCAGAGAGAATAAATAGAAGGAGAAATCTTGGAGAAGGGGAAGAAAGAATGAGAGAAGAAATAGGAGGACTTCAGGAGCCATCCACATAGCCACACAGCTATCCACAGAGTAAGAGTAAAAGTAAGATATACAGAAGAAAAAGATAAAACCGAGAGGCAAGGAGAGAGAGGATATTTTTTATTTTTATTATTAAGAAATTTTCTATTCATTTAATATCAATCACAGATCCCCCTCTCCTCTCCCCTGCCCCCTAGCTTTCCTCCCCAACCCACCCCACATTCCCATCTCCTCCAAGGCAAAGTCTGCCATGGGGTGTCAGCAGGGCATGGTACTTTCAGCTGAGGCAGGTACAAGCCCCTCCTCCCTGCACCAAGGCTGTGCAAGGTGTCCCACCATATGCACTAGGCTCCAAAAAGCCTGCGCATGCATCAGGGACAGATCCAGACCCCACTGCCTGGGGGCCCCCTAACCAGTTCAAGCTAGACAACTTGCCTATCCAGAGATCCTAGTCCAGTCCCATGGGGCTCCTCAGCTACTGGTCCACAGTTAATGAGTTTCCACTAGTTTGGCTGAAAAACTAGAGAAAAAAAACAAGACAAGCTAAGATCAGGCATTTATAATTAAAAATAAACCTCCATGTGTGATTTTTTGGGAGCTGGGTGGTGGGCCCCCCAAAAGAAAAAACAAACAACAAAACCTCCCTCCACTCCTCTTAACTCCCCTCTATTTCCTTTTCAGAAAAGAGCAGGCCTCCAAGAGAAGACTGACAGCTAAACACAACAAAACAACATACAATAAGACAAGGCAAAATCCCTTATATACGGGCAATGGTGGTGCATGCCTTTAATCCCTGCACTTGGGAGTCAGAGCCAGGCAGATCTCTGTGAGTTTGAGGCCAGCCTGGGCTACAGAGCAAGATCCAGGATAGGCACTAAACTACACAGAGAAACCCTGTCTCAAAAAAAAAAAATAAAACAACAACAACAAAATCCCTTTTATAGAGTGGCTGAACAAGGCAATCCAATAGGAGGAGAAAAAGGGTCCCAAGAACAGGCAAATGAGCCAGAGACACACCTGCTCCCACTGTTAGGAGTCCCACCAAATCACCTAGCTAACAGGCATAACGTATACACAGAGGACCTGGTATAGACTCATGCAGGCCCATGCTTGCTGCTTCAGTCTCTGTGAGCTCATATGTGCCCATAGTTGACTCAGTGGGCCATGTTATCATGGTGTCCTCCATCCCTTCTCACTCCTAGGTTCTAGCCTCTTTTGTGTGGGAAGGTACTCTGCAGGCTACCAAAAGAGAAACGTGGAAACCAACCCAACCACAAATCCTCAACCTAGAATCTGTCCTTCCTGAAAGATGTTCTATGGCAATGGTGGCACAGCACATGTGGGAGTGAACAATCATTGTCTAATGTAACTTGAAACCTTTTTTTATTTTTAAGCTCCAAGAGTTCAGATTGTCCATTCGTTTTAATATGCTTTTTAATATTTTCAGATTTGTTATTACCCCTTTATTTAAGAAGAATTTACTGAGTATTCTTGATTGAAAGGCTTATTTGTCTTTCAATACTGTAAATGTGATATTCTGGTTTCTCCTGACCTTTATGAGCTCTCTGAGAAATATATTGATTATATGGGACTTCTGTACATTCATTTGTTTCCCCCACACACACTTTCTGCTTTTGAAATTTTCTTTAAAATTTTTGGTAGTTTGATTATGTTTTAGTGAACTCTAGTTTGAAACTAGTCTGACTGGAGACCTTTCACATTTATTTTCCTGAATATATTTTTTTCTGAGTTAGGGAAGTTTTCTATTTCCTTAAGTAGTGTTTCTACCTTTTAGTTTTGTTATCTCCTTCCAATCATATAACTCAAAATATTTGCTGTTGATAACTGCATAAAATAGGTGAAGTATCTTCATTCCTTTTCATTTTCTTCTTTTCTTCTTCTTTCATTGTATATTTTAAAATAACATGTCTTTAAGATCACAAATTCTTTCTCATATTTACCCAAATATTCCATTAATGCTTTTCACTACAATATTCATTATGTTTTCTGATCCAGAATTGTTCTGATTTTATTTTCTTTTATTTTATTGTAATTTCAACCTCTCAAATTTCTCAACTTGTATTGTTTATTTTAATTTGCATTTATTTTATTTAAAACTGATACTATTCCTTTAAACATATATTTTAACTTCTTTTAGGAAGCATACTATCAATATATGAATTGGATTTACCTAATATCTTATGCTTTCCTGATTATTCTTATCTTTGTGGCCATATGTTAGTGCCTGTGTATTTAAATTGTAGGTATTTATTCTACTCTTTGAATATGGCTATATCAGACAAACCTCTTTCTCAGTTATCCTCCTCAGAGCTTCTAAGAAAGATATGCTACATGGTTAAAATTATTCCTTGACTCCTTTGGTTTAGCTTTACAATGCTCCATTTTTCAAGTATGTGGCTTAAGAAGCAGTGTCTACTGAGTAGTTAATTAGTTATTTTGTACAGGAAGCATATATCTCTTTATTAGCCAATGTCCCTGGGAGCCAATCTTGCAACATAATTCATACCAAAATTTGGTGTTTCTGAGACTATTCTGAAGCAGTTGCACACTAAGAACCTATGCTTTCTGGAATTAGTTTTCTAAAGATCCAAAGATTAAACATATTAAGGATATCTTGGATCCTCAGTGGACTTCTGTAGCTGGAGTTTTCTTGTGTCCCACATGGTCCCACAGCTTCTCAGACCCAAGTAAACACACAGAGGCTTATATTAATTACAAACTATATGGCCATTAGCTCAGGCTTATTACTGACTAGCTCTTACACTTAAATTAACCCATAATCCTTCTTTATGTTTAGTCACATGGCTTGGTACCTTTTCTCAGTTCTGCTTTCACGTCTTACTTCCTCTGTGTGTGGCTGGCGACTTCTGACTCTGCTCCTTCCTTTTCCCAGCATTCTCCTGTTCTGCTTGCCTCACCTATAATTTCTGCCTGGTTACTGGCCAATCAGTGTTTTATTAAACCAGTGTACAACAACATTATCCCACAGCATTTATCCTTTTCTGTCTAATCAAAAAAGAAGGTTTTAACTTTAACATAGTAGAATTACATACAACAAAAGAGTGATCAAGCAAGAGTTACAGTTATAATATCTATTCTATTTGTATTTGGAAAAATTAAAGAAAATATTCCATCTATCCTATATTTGTGAGTCTAAAGTTTTATATTTAATTTATCTTTTATCCTAACCAAGGAAAATTATAATTATAACTTTGTAGTCTTCAAATACATCAAAGTCCTCAGAAGGATACAATATTACCTAAGTAAATAGGAAATGCATTGTAAGCAACTTCCAAAAATCTAGAATGACAGAGACAGCTGGCTACCTGGACAGCTATCCAAAGTTCCTCTGCAATGTTAGGGCATCCATCTTCAGTCTATAGGCCTAGAGTTTTTCAGTTACTTCTCCATGTGTCCTGTAGAATATCTTGCAGTCTTCTCTATGAAGCAGGAACCTGAAGGACCATCTCGTCTTACAAAGTTCAGTGGTCACCTTCCTACAGGTCTGTGTCCAGCCGATACAACATTTTGTCAAGCAGTCCAGGCAAGAACAATTTCTTGCTCAAATGGCACTTTTGCCAAGAAGAAGATAAACTCCATATGGGGTCTCTTTGATGCCCATCCTCCTCTCTGAAGTAAATGAGTGCTGCCAGGAGCAGACGTCTCAATGTCCAGAAAGTCAAGTTCTTAAAACATTTTATATTTTTGGTTGTGAGCCTAGCCTTTAACGGCTGAGCCATCTCTCCAGCCCATCTTAAAACATTTTAAATGCCATATTCTGTAGGTCTTTGAAGTGTTTGAAGATTACCTACCTAATTGAAATATATCTTTATATACCTAAAAAACTTAACTAATGAAAGTATAAGTGTGATTATCCTAGAAGACTAATTATTAATCTGTGTTTCTTAATTATCTATTACAATTTAAATGAGTTACATAAATATAATACCTGAAACAAGAGAATATATATATATATATATATATATATATATATACAAAATTAACTCTAAATTTGCATCAATAAACTAAAATCCATAGCAATGTAAAATATTTTTAAACAAGCTCCTCTTTAAAAGAAGATTCAACAATCCACCCTTTTATCTTATCATATCTATATCCTATATTTCCATAACATATCCCCCTTTCTTCTTTTAGAAAGATATTGACTATGACCAATAACAATTTGTAACCAACAACCTAAACAAAGACAAACATCTATAATATACTTTTGGGGAATGTGAGCATAGTTTTACAGGCTATTTTATGTTGATAAAGGGAGCTGTATTCTTATTGGGATCCTAAGAAAATTAAGAATTATGGTCAAACCCTGACTGGAATAGTCTGTGGGCTGCATTGTTTGAGCCAGCTACTTTGAAACCATTCTGGATGTTGGATCATCTAGGCCATTGGTTAATACAAAACATCTTAGTGCTGAAGTAAGATCAATCCCAGAACTTCAAAGTCAGTGTTAAATCAGTAATAGAACCAGAAGCCACTGCAACTGAGATAAGTATGGCATTTGTGAAGCCCAGAGACTCAGGGATCAATGTTATTTTGCAATCATCTCAAAAATCAAGGGCCATGTAGACTGTGATGGTTATTTTTATTTGTCAATTTGACACAATCTAGAATCAACTGGCAGGAGAGTATCAATGAGGGGTTATGTAGAATAGGTTGGCCTGTGGGCATTTGTGTGTGTGTGTGTGTGTGTGTGTGTGTGTGTGTGTGTGTGTGTGTGTGAGAGAGAGAGAGAGAGAGAGAGAGAGAGAGAGAGAGAGAGAGAGAGAGAGAGAGAGAGATTATCCTGATTATAATCATTGATGTGAGAAGCCCCATCCACTGTGGGTAGATCCATTACCTAAGCCAGGGAACCTGAACTGTAGAAGAGTTGAGAAAATGAGTGGAACAAAGGTTTCATGCATTGATTGCTCTGTGAAATATTCCTTTACACTGTATAAATATATGTCACTGTGGTTGGTTAAATAAAGAAGCTGACTGGCCTATAGTTAGACAAGATAAGGTTAGGTGGAAGAGCCAAACAGAGAATGATAGGAAAAGGCAGGGCAGATTCAGAGGAGTTGCAAGCTGATGCAGAGAGAAGCGAGATAGACATGCCATACTAAGAAAAGGCACCAAGCCATGTGGCAAAGTGTAGATAAAAGTATGGGTTAATTAAAAATGTAAGAGTTAGCTAGTAACAATCCTGAGCTACTGGCCAAGCATTTATAATTGATATTAAGCTTCTTTGTGGTTATTTAAAAACTGGTAGGCAGGAAAGAAAAGTCTGCCTGCATTGCTCTCTGTTTATAATTATGGATATATGAATAATTCCTTCAGGCTCATGCTGTCCTGACTTCTGTCCTTTGATGGGCTACAACATGGAACCTAAAACAAATGTTTTCCTGAATAACTTGCCTTTGTCAGGATTTTTTTTTATTATAGTAACAGGAAAGGAAACTGTTTTTGTTTTGTTTTGTTTTGTTTTGTTTTTTAAAATGAGGACCTGAGAAGTACTGATATTGCTGTGGAAAAACTTGATCTTCTGGCTTTGATGCTTTTGAAACATGGAGTAAATTTTGGAACTTGGTCTAGAAAAGACATTGAGTGCTGTGGGTAGAGCTTAATGGATCATTCAAGTGGGAGCTAGGAAGATAAGGATGTTGACAGTAATGCAAACAGTGGCAACCCAATTAATGAAGTTTCAGAGAGGAACAAGACTATGTCAGGAATTAGGCTAGCAGCTATTTATGTGATATTTTGATGAAGAATGTGTTTTCATTTTCCTCATGTCTTGAGAATCTGAGAAAAGTTTAATTGAGAGATAATGGACTAATTTGCTTGGCAGAGGAAATTTAAGGATAGGCAAACTTACAAGCTTGTTCTGAGAAAGCAATTACTATTGCTAATTAGATCAGCACCATGGAAGTGAAACCTTCTATGCTGCACTGGAACAATAGGGAGGATGTTGGGGTGGAAGAACTTCACCTCCTGGTTGTTCAATTATGTGGATATTTGAATTCATTTACAGACAGAAAGCCCAAGTTGAGGGGATTCTCTGTTATTCAAAAATAACGGACTAAGAAAATAATTCCCCAGGATCAGCACACAGAAGCTGATATTACTGTGGTCTTAGGAGGCTAGTTACACCTCAAGCAGATAGCATAATTTGGCAGGGCTGTGCTTTCTCTGTGGTAGTGTTTTTGTTGTTGTTTGTTTCTCCAAATTGAAATTGTATTGTGAACTCTATAAGTATCATCTGATTAGGAGTATTTTTTTCTTTCTTCTTCTGTTTTATTTTTCTTTATTCTTCTCTCATACATCTTGACCACAGCCTCCTCTCATTCCTCTCCTCCCTGTCACTCCTCCACCTCCCATCTCCTCAAATCCAGTGCTTCTCCATTTCCACTCAAAAAAGAATAGGCCTCCCAGTGATATCCACACACATCATAACAAGATTCAGTAAGATTAGGCATAAACTCTCCTATCAAGGCTGGAAGAGGTGGAGACAGGGATGCAAGATTGAAAGGGTTATGGAAAGTAGCTGGTGCCAAGCATTTTGTGGCAGTGCTGGAAAGAAGCCCCAGATGGAACAGAAACCCCAGGATATTAACAGATATGATGATGCCAAGACCATAGGTTATTTCCCAAGGACAGTTGTCTGTATGTATGGGGTATAACTGGCTCATGTTTAAGAGAGAATTTGTGTGCACTGAGGTAACAGAGCTGGAGGTGTAGAGCTAGCCAAGTCATTTGGAATTGATTATATTATGCCCTCCAAATGCTGAATAAGGAGCTAAAGGACACGGTGATATCTTCTCCCTGGTGAATTGTGCTTTGATGTGATCATTTAAAGCCCAAATTCTTTTGGAGTAAGAATGTTTACATTGCACAATTATATCTTGAAAGGATATAACTTGTTTTGATTTTAGAGGTACTCACATTTAAGAGACTTTAGCCTTTTAAAATACTGGAATTTTTAAGACTTTGGAGACTTTTACAGTTGTATTGTACTTTGCATTATAGAACACATGAAACCTTGAGGACAAAAGGAAGATTATGGTTTTAAAATGTCTTTGTGTGTCAAGTTGACAAGGACTGGAGTTATGATAGTTTTAATTATCAACTTGACCTAATCATAAAATCACCTGGCAAGAGAGTACCAATGAAGTATTGTTTAGAACAAGTTAATCTGTGGGCATGTCTTTGTGGTATTATATTGATTATATTCATTGCTGTGCAAAGACTTATTCACTAAGTATAGCACTATTTACTAGTCAGGGCATCCTGAACTGTATAAGAATAGAGGAAATTAGCTGAACAAAAACATTCCTGCATTTATTCCTTTTTCTTCCTGACTATGGACGGAATATGGACAACTCCCTCAAGGGCCTGCTGCCTTGACTTCTTAACCATGATGTGCTACAACCTGGAATCATTGACTCAAATAAACAGTTTCTCCCCTAAGTTGCTTTTATCACAACAGAAAAAGGAAATTGATATAGATATATAGGGCAGGCGTGAAGCCCGGAGAATTGATCTGGACCTAACAGTTAAGCAGATCTGAAGCCTGGTGCCATTAAAACTTGCCTGATGCTGGAACAGGCATGAATCTGATGGCCATCTTAGTATTGTGGAAGTTCCAGTGCCTAGTCACTGAAAGAAGCTTGCTGATGAGGTGTTCCACCAGCGAGAGGCCACTGAATTCAGTCCCGTAGAGCTAAAGAGTAGAAGTTTCATGTACTAAACATGATTGAAGTTTGAAGCTATAGAGTCTATACAGCACCAGAATACTAGTGGAATCTTAGTCTGTGGGCCCTGATCTAAAGATTGGAATCCTGGAGGCCTGCCTGATGCTATGTTTTTTAATCAAAGCTGACAATGCACAGTCTTATGATTACTTTCCTTTATTTCCTCAAGCAAAAGACAACTTTCCTGACTTTGATAATGGGTTGAGGGAGAAGTGGTATGAATAGGATAAGTCTTCTTTTATGCTCCCATCAATGTGTAATTTTATTACTACTATGCTATAACTACGTGGCCCCATACTTGATTTCTTTGACTCTTATAAATATCCTCTTGCTCCTATTCCTTGTTCTCCCTCTCTGTTGTTGATCCAGCTGGGATCTCCCGCTCCCCCAAGCTCTCTTTCCCTCGACCCTTGCCCTTCACTACCTCCACTCATGTCCAGGCTGTTCATTTAGATCTCTTCCATTTCTCTGTCATTGGGCGATCCCCGTGTCTTTCTTGGTGTCCTGTTTTTCAGGTAGCCTCCATCCAACTACTGAGGGATCTGGATGCAGAGATCCATGGCTAGGCCCCGGGTGGATCTCTGGGAGTCCAATTAGCGAGAATGAGGAGGGTTTATATGAGCAAGAATTGTTGAGACCAAGGTTGGATAAAACACAGGGACAAATAGCCAAATGAATGGAAACACATGAACTATGAACCAATGGCTGAGGGGTCCCCACTGGATCAGGCCCTCCGAATGGGTGAGACAGCTGATTGGCTTGATCTGTTTGGGAGGCATCCAGGCAGTGGGACTGGGTCCTGTGCTCATTGCATGAGTTGGCTGTTTGAAACCTGGGGCCTCTGCAGGATCGATTGGCTTGGCCTGGGAGGAGGGGACTGGACCTGCCTGGACTGAGTCTACCAGGTTGATCTCAGTCCTCGGGGGAGGCTTTGCCCTGGAGGAGGTGGGAATAGGGGGTGGGCTGGGGGGAAGGTGAGGGGGGAGGGAGGGGGGGAGAACAAGGGAATCCGTGACTGATATGTAGAACTGAATTGTATTGCAAAATAAAAATTAAAAAATTTTTAAAAAAGATAAAAAATAAATAAATAAATAAATATCCTCTTGCATGGATAGTTACTTAAACTGATGTTTCTATGGGAAGAGTACTGCTAGAGAGTCCTAATATAACACACAGTCTACTCATTCATCTGATAACTATTTTTTCTTTTCTTTCCCTTTTAAATCAAAATATAATTACACCATTTTGCTCCATTCTGTTTCCTTCCTCCAACTTCTCATATGCCTCCCTTTACTCCCTCTCAAACTCCTGGCCTCTTCTTTTTAATTATTGTTAACACAGATACACAGATAATTATAAACACATATATACTCACAAATATATAAAGGGAACTGATGAGTCTGGTCAGTGTTGCTTGCATATACATGATTTCAGATGTGACCGCTTGATATTGAATAACCAATTAGGAGGCTCCTCCCAGGGGGAAGACTTTCTCCCATTCTTGGCATCCCTTAGTTTCCTATAGTTATTTCTCTAGCTGTGGGGCCCTGTGAGGTTTCCCCTTCCCCCATTACCATGTCTATTGGTATTATTTTTTAGAGCTTGTTAGGCAACCAAACTGTCGAGATATTCTGGTGGTTTGAATAGGAATGGCCCCCACAGACTCGTGTGTTTGAATGTTTGGTCATAAAGAGTGAGTGGCACTATTAGGAGGTATGGACTTGCTGGAGTAGGTGTGACTTTGTTGGAGGAAGTGTGTTAATGGGCAGCCTTTGATTTCCCAGAAGCTCAAGTGCTGTGGGATGTCCTGTATGCTGTAAATAAATAAAATGCTGATTGGCCAGTAGCCAGGCAGGAAGTATAGGATAGGCAGGCAAACAGAGAAGAGAGGCTGCGAGGTGGAAGTCTGGAGGAGACCCTGCCAGCCACTGCCCAGAGTAAGTACCAACATGTAAGATACTGGTAAGTAACAACTGAGTAAGTACCAACATGTAAGATACCGGTAAGCCATGAGCCATGTGGCAAGGTATAGATTTATAGAAATGGGTTAATTTAAGATATAAGAACTAGATAACAAGAAGCCTGCTGCGGCCATGCAGCTTGTAAGCAATATAAGTCTCTGTGTTTATTCGGTTGGGTCTAAGCAGCTGCAGGACTGGCAGTTGAGAGAGATTTGTCCTGACCGTGGACCAGGCAAGACTGGAGAAAACTTTAGCAACACTCAAGTCAGGCTTAGTGGCTCACAAATCTCTTCCTGCTGCCTGTGAATCCTGATGTAGAACTCTCAGCTCCTTTTCCAGCTCCATGTCTGCCTGTACGCTGACATGCTTCTTGCCATGATGATAATGAATTAAACAGTCTCTGCTGTTAATTGGGACTTAAGTTCAGTTTGACAGGTATTGATTACCACCAAGAAAGGAGTATCACTAATGTATTGATAGGAATATCTTGCTGGCAGGTCATTGTTCTAGTTCACAATTATGGGTAAGATTAATGGGACTTTTTCTTCACCAGCAGCTTGTATAACATCTGGGAAAGTGAGGGCTGGCCATCATGGACATAAATCACAGCTCAATTTCAGTTTTACTCCTTTATGTCCTGCAACTGAAGTGTGAGATGTCCTAAGCAAGATGGTCTTATCATCTAGTCCCAGTAGGCAACCAATAACAGTGCAATAGACTGTATTGTTTGAGGGTCTTCAGTGGCTATCCTGACCAACAACTCCTATGGAGACCCCATTGCTAGCACTGATATTTTCATTTAATAATCTGTGGCTTCTGATATCAACATTATTCACCTAAGCATGATATCAGTGACTAATTGATATGGTCAAGTTTATATTCTGGCAGGAGGTAGCAATCTGACACATGATAGAGCAAAGAGGAAATAACTGTATAGGAGAAAATTGAACAGTGAAGGAAGGGAGTTCTACCATCAGTGTGGCAGAAATGAAACTTAAAGTAGGGTTATCAGAAGAGAACTACTTAAGAATGTGACATTTGTCACTTGGCCAGATGGTTCAGTGGATAAAAGTACTGTATTCCAGTTTTGAAAATCTGAGTTCCATTCCCAGGACTCACAATGTAGAAGGAAAGAAAATAATTCCTATAAATTTTCCGCTGACTTCTATGTGTGTACCATGACAGGCAGGCACATGCGCTCACGCACGCGCGCGCGCACACACACACACACACACACACACACACACTAAATACACAGATAGATAGATAGATAGATAGATAGATAGATAGATAGACAGATAGATAGATAGATAGACAGATAAAATACCAATGTGATTTTAAAACCCTGATTAAAAATTTTAGAAAGAATATGACATTTGAATAAAAATATAACAGAAATGACAGAATGAGTCAAGCATATAAATGAGAAATAAAAAATCTAAAATGAGGTACTAGTAAGCACAAATATTTCTAATGTTTTTAAGAAACAAGAAGATTTGTATACTACTGAAAGGGTGGCAGAAAATATAAAGTTGGAGGCAGGATGTGATGAATTATACCATGTAAAGTCTCTAAGCATTGTTTATGCTTTGAGTTTTACTCTAGAAAAGGAAAACATTATATAATTCTGCAGGGAAAAAATCCTGAAACAAGTTTTACATCACCATTACTAATAACTGCTGTTTTATGAACTGTTTGAACAAGACAATGGTATAAAGCAAAATTAGTTAATTAATTAGTATGCTATAGGAAAACTCATGACAATAATTGAAAAACTATTGAAAAGTTTGCATTAATTTTTGACTTTTTAATTTATGCAATGATAAACTTGTAAACTGACTTGTTAAGGATGAGACTATTATATTTAATCCTAAGATATAGAATACACAGCACATAATATTTGCACATTCAAATATTTCTATTCTTTTATAAAGTATTCAATATATTCATATAAGTTTTGAGTACATATCATTGTTTTTTGGTATGGATATTTTATAATTGCAGTTTATATAAATCAGATATAATACAGTGCATTTTTTGGATTGGTAATTTTAAGGATATGGGAACACACTACTGATTTATATATTCTTGTACTGGAACCTTACAAGGGCTTCTAACTAGACTTCATGTAATCTTTTGAGGAAGCCAATTATAATATCTATAAATCATACTATCTCATATCTTTGGCGTTATTCATATTTTTTCTGCCATAGCACATTAGAATTATAGATACTAGGTCCTTCAGACACAGAGAATTGCCCTAATCAGTATCCCTCTCAGTTTCTTGGACTTTTTGCCTTGAGTTGAACCATTAGCTTTAAACCCAGACTGGATTAAGGCACTAGCTTGCTACATTTAATTCCTTGAGAACTTTATACTATATATTTTGATCATATTCACTTCCTTCCCTATGTCCTCCCATATCCACCCCCACTGCCCTATACACCTAAGTTTATGTTCCCTCTTTTTCTTGATAGCATATCATGAGTCTTCTTCAGCATCTATCATTGTGTGAAGCAAGTCTACTAATATGTTATCTTTCATAACTACCTCTACTCTTCATTCTCTCCCTTCTTCTCCATTGGCCCAAATATTTGTTTATATGCTTTATTCACAGTTCTGGGACCACAAAAAAAGTAAATTTCCTCTCTTTTCCTCATTTTGATTTTACTCCCCCCATTGTATCTCATGTGAATGCTATATCTCAAGCTAAGATTTCCTCAGCCTTTGCCCTCCTGGAAAGAATATATGTATACGATCATTCATTAAAAAGAAGACATCAAGAAAAGTGAAAAGAAGCCATAGCAATAAAACACCTATTATGTAAACACATATACACAGGAGCAACACTAAATTGATTCAGTAGGTTGTGGATATATATATATATATATATATATATATATATATATATATGCATAGCTATATGTTCCACTAACAATTAAAGAAGAAGAGGACATGAATTGGAGAAAGGTGAACACAGAAGGAGTTGGAGGTAGGCAAGACAGTGGTGGAAATAATGTAAATATGATACTCATATGAAATTCTCAAAAAATGAAAAAAAATTTCTAAAAGTATAGTAATGCCAGGCTCTAAATATCTCCTCCAAAATTTGCATTGCAGTTTAATTGACACTATGGAATTAGACATAGGGCATGTAGGAATAGGAAGTGATTAGCACAAATGTCATAAACTGATGTGATTATCATAGAAGTGGATTATGTGTGTGTGATATAGCCAAATTATGGCTTCCACTATGCTATAATGCAAGAAGTCCTTCATCAAATGTAGCCTCTGAAAATTTAACTTCTTAATCCTTGGCATCATGCTATGATATCAGGGAATAAATGAAAAAAAAAGAACATTCACCATGGGTGAGTTTACCTTAGAATGTTTCCATAGTCTCCAAATATTTGAGTTTTTAAAATAATGTTTACCAGTGTAAACACAAGAAACTAACATGCTACAAAAACATCTACTCCCTGCATCTTTATTATTTTATCATTAGCTACAACTTCTTGAAGAATATTAAATATTAGTGATCAAGTTTTATTTTCCTTAGATGTTGTATTAGTTACTTTTCTATTGCTGTGATAAAACACCATGACCAAGGCAACTTATAGAAGGAAGAGTTTATTTGGGCTTACAGTAGCATAGGTTAGAGTCCATGATGGTAGAGAGATGGTAGCAGCAGGAGCAGGAAGCTGAAAGCTCACCTCTTAAACCACTAACAGGAAGCAGACAGACTGAAAATGGTTCATGGCTTTTGAAACGTGTCTGTCTCCAATGATATACTTTATCCATATACAAGGCCATACCTCCTAAACCTGCCCAAAATGAGATTCAGCTGAGGACCAAGCAATCAAACACATGCATCACTGAGGACATTTTCATTCAAATCACCACAAATATGATACAGATCACAATGTTTTGTCTTCAAATATAATAGTTACTGAAGAAACAACCTATCATAAAATAATTGTGCTCCTGCTCATAATTTAACAAAACCCCACTTAAAAAAATAAAACCAGGGCTAGAGAGAGTGCTCAGATATTAAGACTATTTAATTCTGTGTTTGTTTTTCACCATCCACATGGCAGATCACAATAGTCCATAAAATCACTTACAGAATGTCCAATACCCTCTTTTGACCTCTGTAGATACCAAGCACACATGTGGTACACATATATACATGCAGATAAAACACTCTTACAAATGAAGTAAAATAAATAAATCTAAAAAATTAAAACCAACAAAAAGAAAATCTTTATCAAATAATGTTTCTGTCTGCATGATCATATGTAGCTGGAGAATTTTTCTCCAGCTCCCACCGCCAAGTCCCGCCAATCCTGGAGCCCACTTACAAAATAAACACACAGAATCTTACATTATTTAAACGCTTGGCCATTAGCTCAGGCCTATCATTGTCTAGCTCTCACTCTTATATTCAGCCCATTTCTATTAATCTTTACTTTGCCACATGGCTCATGGCTTACCGGTACTTTACATCTTCCTTGTGTTGGCGGTGGCTCCAGCGGGTCTCCCTTTTCTTCCTCCTTCCTCAATTCTCCTTTCTCCTTGTCCCACCTATACTTCCTGCCTGGTCACTGGCCAATCAGTGCTTTATTTATATAGAGCGATATCCACAACAATCATAATTCTTCATTTGAGGCACTGGCTTGATGAATGATTCTATTATGTTTCTTATTGTATTTCACCTGAATTATTCCAACTTTCCTGAATTGCGTTTACTTAATATGCAGCTATAATAGTTCTTTAATGCTTGGGTGAGAACGTTACAGCTATATCTTCAGAAGATATTATATAATTTATATAAATGTTTAGAAAATTCTTGGGAAATTTTTTAGTATTTCTGGGATTTTACTAAGCAAACATACTTGATATTTATATTTATTCTCCTCCATACTCTTTTCCAATTCATCAGTTACTACCCCTTTTTTTGATTTCTATGCATCTAAATAATAACTAAAATATTTCATTTGTTACTATTATTTTTTCTTATTCTATTATATCTTTTGGAAGATTTTGCTTTTTATTATCATGAAGCCTTAAGGAGTTTTATAGCTCTATTAACAATACAACATATTTCATATTCTATTAATTATTCTTCTGTGCCTTAAATTTATTATTTTTTCCTTTATTTATAATAGTTTCTATTTAAATTTTATTACAGATTCTAAGTATCACTTAATATGCATTTTTCATTTATTTGTGGAAATAGAAATGATTATTGAATCAAAATTGCATCATAATTATGGAACCACCTTACATATAGACTTAACTTATTTTTAATTAATACATTTATTAAACATTTAATTTTAGATGATCATGAATGCAATTTGTAATTAATTTTAAATATTTATAAAAGGAGGTGCTTTGTCTTATTGCAACTTGATATGCCATGTTTTGTTGAGATCCATTGGGGGCCTGTTCTTTTCTGGAGAGAAACTGAAGAGGAATAGATGGTAATGTAGAGTGGATATAGGGGGAGGCAACAGGAGGAAAGGAGGCAGGGGAAACTGTGGTCACAATTTAAAATGAATAAGTAAATAAATAGTGAAAAATGTTTTCAGCTTTTTTCTTTTTATTTCATATAATTTATCAACACTGTAGTGAATGCACTGATTACTGTTTGATAATTTTTATCTCTGCAATATGATATTTTTCATATTTTGAGTAAAATGAGTGTTTAAAACTCCAACATTGTATGTAAGAATGAGAAACTTATTTTTGGGGTTTGTCACTCAAACCATTGTCACAGAAATAGGTCTTTTTTGCTAAGAGACTTCCCCCAGAGAGGTTACTGGCTATGCCAAATAAGACTGCTAACATTTTGTGAAAAATGAAGATGTAAAGTTCCTGTGCCATTTCCTTAGTTTTACTATATGACTGTGTATAGCTGTTGCTGATGGCTCGTGTATATGGGAGCTCAGAATTGTGTATATTCATCAATCTTCTACATCCTCAAGCTTTTCTTAGAAAATTCACTTGGTCGAATTTTATAAAATCTAGAGACCACCTGATAATGTCAGCTAATTTTATTGCTCATTTAAGGTTGAGAATCACATAAACAGATTGGATGCAATTTAAATTCATGATCATATCCTTCAAATAGCCTTTTAATGAAGCAAACAAATTCATCTCATGTCTCTATTAAGCACTTTTTTCTCACTAAGATAGCTATTTTAAAACTTGTTATTTTAAATCATTAGCATGTTTACTAGTTCTCTCCCTCTTAGATGAGAGACTTTATTGACATTACATTCATTTTTGTCAAATCAAATTCAGAAGCCTATATCCAAACAAATATTTTACTACTTTGTAATACCTATGTCATCTTCTTTCATAATACAGTGAAATGACAGATAGTTAATGAATAGAGTTAGGTAGATTAAAGAAGCTAAATGTTTATTATGCTCAGGTTGTTTTCACACAAAATATATGCATAATATTTGTGTATATTAACCATCATTGCCATCATCATCATAATTTCATGTATTTGAGAAAAATATCTCACTTAAAAAAAATCTCACGTTCCTTCTCTTGCATAATAATCCATCTTTCCTTCCTTACAATGTCTTTAAATATTGGTCTAAAACTATGAAATAATATGCTCTAAATTTGCATTAAAAATACTTTCAAGTTGATACATTTCCTCCATCAGCTCTGACTTTGTTACTTTGTTCAAACTATTGTAAAAAATGTATCTTAAATTATAGTACCAGTATTATTTTGGAAATCAGTTTAGTCCCTATCTTTTATTTTATGTTATCACTTGGCAAATGTCCAGTCACTTCCCCTCCTGCATGAATATAATGCATTTTTCTTTAATATTAGACTGTCTGGTATGTTTGTCCCTTGATTTTGGAAATTTCTGTGTGACTTTTTATCTCAGCAGGTTATCATCAGATATGATACAAGAACCAGCTTAAAATATTATCATAGTTGCATTTGTTTTCTTGAATTTATGCTAAAACTATAAAAAAGAACATGTCATGAATTCCATAGGACTGATTCTTGAACAAGAGATGAGAGGTAGATAGCAGACCTGGAAGCAGTATTAGCCATAGAGTAAAGACAAGAAAAACATTACATGTTGATTGGTAGTCCATGTATCTACTATTGAGTGACTATATATAACTTTAGTTTCAGCAACTGAGTTTGTTTGATTTGATGGAGAGAGTAATGCAGAATTATCATAGGAAATATTAATAAACATAAATTATATATACATATATGGTGAAGATACTCTGCAACACTGATATTGTTTATTGGGTCATAGAGGAATGTGATGAATTTGTAGAGATTGGTGCAAATAACAACACAGTACATTTTTCACAATGCTGGAAATGATTGACTTTTTTGTAAAGTAGTGAAATATTTGATAAAATTATAAATTTTATATATAGAGAGACAGGGGGAAGGGGAGGATGGAGAGAGGAAAGAGAGAATGAGATGGAGAGAAGGATTATGAAGTAAGAAAATGGGTTGCAGGAAAAGAAAATAAAGACAGAAAATCCATAAATTGCATAATTGGAATATAAAATGAAAATAAAATAAAATTGTGACCTAATTAGGTAGTCCAATAAAAGCCCTGGTCATTGAAAATTAGGACAAATTGGCAATTTTTTTTATCTAAAAATTATATCTCCTGAATATTATCCAACCAGATCTTGAGAATGTCTATGAGTGTGTTTCAACATATTAGTGGTAGGAGTAGATTAAAAGAAGATGATGTACCCAAAATATCTTCAGTGATGTTAATGAAAGAAATACCCCAATGTATATTCAGTGATATTAACAAAAAATATTTAAAGAATTGACATGAGTGCACATTTTCCTGAGTAATAAACTATACATAAAAAGTCACCATTTAAAATATTTAAACTCATTGACAGTAAGTACATGCACATTTTTTGTGTTACCATTACCACCGCAATTCACTCCAGGACAATTTTAATTTTTCAAAATTGAAACTCCATGTTCAATGAAACACAATTCCCCATTCCTCCTTCTGCACCCTCAGATACCACTGTTCTACTTTCTGCTTCCATGTATTTTAGTATTTTAGGGCTTCATATGGGAGGAGTATCACATCACATTTATAAATTTGTAATTACCTATTTCATTTAGCATTATGTCTTAAAGGTTAATTGACATTAAATATCAAAGTGGTCTCCCTTTTAAAGGTTTAGTTATATTTGGTGATAAGTGTATATCAGATTTTATTTGTCTATTCCTTTTATTTTACAGTTTTGCAGATTTGGAATTTCAAGATGGAAATTATTTTTATTTGGTTGATTGGGGAAATCTTGCTACATAAACCCTCACTTGGAAAAAGGTAGGATGATAAGTTAGTGGTGTACCATTAAAACACTCTCTTTCTCTTCTTGCTGGCATGTAAAAGTGTCATACTTTCATTAATTTTAATAAAAATAATGTGTTTCTTTATGATATTTGTATGTATATCCACCAGTGAATTTTAGTAATTTGATGTTTTAGGAACAAACAAATCAGCAAAAATAGTTTTGATCAGATGCTGGGTAGATTAAAGAAAAGGGGAGATACTCAGTGGCTGTGAAAACATGTTTAAAATGGTTACATGAAGATAGCATTTGGTAGTTCTTCACCATACATTTTCTCTATTTTATCTATCTATCTATCTATCTATCTATCTATCTATCTATCTATCTATCTATTTAATGTGTTTGTGTATTTACCTGAATGTATGTCTGTGTGCTGCCTTGCATGCTGGTACCTGCAGAGGTCAGAAATGGATGTTGGATCCTAAGGAACTGGAATTACAAACAGGTGGGAGATGTCATGTGGATGCCTGGAGTTGATCCCTGACCCTTGGAAGAGCAGCCAATGCTCTTAATTCCTGAGCAATTTCTCCAGTCCCTTATCATTCTCTTTTTAACATCTATTCCTTGATATTTCACGATCCTTAGAGGAAATGGTATAAATGTCCTCCTTAAGTCTATTCTCAAATTATTCTCATACCTAGAACAACCATGAATCCCTGAATTTACCAATGTTCATTGCAGAAGCTTCTCTGAGTAAGGTTGAGACTATCACTTTCTAATGGGTATAAACATAAGTATTTAGAATGCAGTTTGGTGCCATGTAAATTTAGTAAAACAATAATAGTGTTTTCCAACCCAGAAGCAATGGCCTCCACAGCCACAAGTATTTGATTACGATTAAAGTAGCAGTCATGCATTTCTTCCTGTAGAGAGGTCCTCAAATTGAAACTCAGACTTATTTGTCAACCCCTTAACTGCCATGCCTCTATACACAGATCAGCATATCGTACATGGCAGATTGGCCTTGAGGTTGTAGAGTTCACAAGTAGATAAAACCACTGACCCTTTTTTTTCCTTCCAGCAGCCTGCATGACATTTTATGGCATGATGAAAGCTAAGTATCTGTAAAGAAGCTTACAACTTAAAACTTGATATCTCAATATCTTGCAACCACAGTGTGTAATGTCTTTAGCAATAGAGTCTTATCATCTAGTCAGTAACCAAGAACAACAGCAAGCACATGCATTGTTTGAGGGGACTTCTGGAAACTCTGATTAACAACTCATAACTAAGTATTACTGTGTAATATCCCTTTATGCTATGAATATGTGTCATTCTGATTGGTTTAATAAAAAGCTAAACAGCTAATACCTAGGCAGGATTTGGGGGTAAAGAGAATGGTGGGAAAAAGAAGGGCAGAGAAGCCAGACAGACGTGTAATAAGTTGGACACACAAAATGAGATAGAGGAAAAAACCACGTTAGAATATATCAATACAAATATGGGTTAATTTAAGTTATAAGAGCTAGTTACAAACAAGCCTAAGCTATCAGATGAGCTCTCATAATTAATAAGAAGCCTCCATGTTGTGATTTGGGAGCTGGCAGGTGGGACAGAAAAATCCACCTACAAAGTAACCTATAATAGCCCTGAGATTTTTGTTCAATAAATAATTATCTAGGAGAGGGTTATCTAGCTGTGTGGGATCTCTTCCTTATAACTATTTTTTAACTAACTTTAAATTTGCCTATAGCTGTTTTCTACATGTCTGTGTTGTGGAATAGAATATTTAATTATGTAAAGATATGTTAAATTTGTTTGTGTTTAAGAATAATTGTTTGACTATAAAAGATATGCTGCATTTGTTTATGCTGCATTTGTTCAACTATATATAAGTGTGTTGCTTTTGTTTATGCTTCAGTTGTTTAATTATGCAAAGATGTGTTGCTGTTTTACCTTGCCTAATGCACCTGATTGATCTAATAAAAAGCTGAACAGACAATAGCTAGGAGAGAAGGGATAGTCAGGGCTGGCAAGCACAGAGGAAAGGGGGAGACAGACAGACAGCCAGGGCCAGCCAGCTGTGGTCCACACAGCTGGGGCCCAGACAACCAGACATGGAGGATGCAGGAAAGTAGGATGGACAGTATGTAGATGAGTAAAACATGCCTCGGGGCTTCACACTGATTAATAGAAGTGGATTAATTTAAGTTTTAAAACAAGCTAGTTAGAAACAAGCCAAAGCTAAAGCAGAGTATTTATAATTAATATTGAGTCTCTGTGTCATGATTTGGGGGCTGCCAGTCTAAGAAACCATGCTACATTTGGAGCCAAAAACGGGGCATATATTTCTACATAGGGGCTGAGAAAGCTGGGGAAAAAAGGAAAAATAAGACAAGCTTCTTAGTAGCCTGGTGCTCATAGTTTACAGAAGATTGGCTCTTCTGTACAGCAAACACTTGAGCAGCCACCTTGTTAAATAGAAATAGTAAGCTAAGTAAAAATGCCGGCCATAGTGTGGGCACCAACTTCCTAGACCTGGGATGGTTAAACTCAGTCCCAGTTAGATGCAGCTCCCAATTGAATGCAGCTCTTGGCAAGACTCTTGAGTCATATAGCTTGGCTCTCACAGACACGAGAGGGGCACAGTCAGATGTAGGTGGAAATTTCTCTCCTGCCTGCCTGTTCCCAAATACCTGGCAGCTGCTTCTTAAATAATTGACTCCAAAGCTTAATATTACTTATAAATGCTCATCCAATAGCTCAGGATTATTACTAACTAGCTCTTATACTTAAATTAACCCATAATTCTTACCTATATTTAGCCACATGGCTTTGTACCTTTTCTCAAAATGATGTTCTCGTCTGGCTTCCTCTGCATCTG
Source organism: Peromyscus californicus insignis (assembly GCF_007827085.1). Taxonomy (NCBI): domain Eukaryota; kingdom Metazoa; phylum Chordata; class Mammalia; order Rodentia; family Cricetidae; genus Peromyscus; species Peromyscus californicus. The sequence goes on along the minus strand of NW_026294391.1, from coordinate 68,760,074 downwards.
GCTGATAACTCCTTGACTCTGCCCTCCTTCTTCCCAGCATTCTCAGTTTGGCTATCCTACCTAACTTCCTGTCCAGCTAATAGCCAATCAGTGTTTTATTAAACCAATTCAAGTGACAAATCTTAACAGTGTGCAAGAGGATTATTCCACAACAGTCAGGAGCCAGCACAAAGCTGCTTAGAAGGTTAGGGTTTGGCTCATGGGTTCAGAAAAGGGTAGAGACACACAGTAAAGACAGGTTCAGATGGGAAAAAAAATTCTAAACAGGTTACAATTTGTTTAAAAATGTGCATAGGCTTAAGAAAGACAAGAAAATAGGTATAGATAGTCATAGTAAAAAATAAGTGGTTTAAAAATACTAAAGTATTTAAAGAGAGAGTTTGCAGGGGGCTACCCCACCCCATATGTCCCCAGAGTGTTTTTGAGTGAGAGTAGTAACAACTATTAGAAGGATTTAGAGTGTGGAGATAAACAGATAGAAAATACAGGATAGCCTCAAGAGGGCCTGGAACCTATTCCAAAGGGCCCTGGCTGTCTCTGCTCTAGGGTATTTATAGAAATGCCAAGGGGTGGAGCAAAAGAACTCCCCCCAGCACAGTCAAGTGCAGACCATCTCAGACACTGCCCTCAGGACCGTGGTCCAATCATCCTCTCTATGCAGACCTGCTGGGTAAAGCTCCTAGGAACCTGAAAATGTGCTCCCACAGGTCCCCCTTTCTTAATATATAAAAAGTAACTCCTCATTAATAGCTTACATCAATCTCCATAGCTGTCACACCTCCCAGTATGCAAGTAGAGGATGATAAAGATGACATTTCTTTTTTGGATTAGGTCCAAGGTGACTACAGCAGTCTTTAGCTGCATCCAGCTCTTTCTAAACCAAAAACTCTTAATGCAATTACAAACTCAAAGATTCCCTTATTTCATCATTACCATTAAGAGGTTAACATAAATATTGCTGTACATAGTTACAATTCTCTCAATCATACTTAAAACTCTTAATGGAACCATTTGAACTAACATAAATGGTGCTATACATAGTTGCAATTTTCTCAGTCTTACAACTTAAACTCTTAATAGAATCATTTGAATTTCTTACTAACGGAACATAGGAAAAACTTCTGATGTTTTTTACATCAAACTTGAATATTTCCTTAACTTCACAAAACCAGGGTGCATTAATATCAATAGGTTAACATAATTTCTGCAAACGTACATTCAACCTTAATTCACTCATGACTCCTCCTTTTCTTTATAAATTTTTTAAACAAAATCTCAAACCTTGTTAGAAGAAAACCCAAAGTTCCATTTGTAACACAAAACCAGTTCTATATGTAATTCTAATTTTACATAAACAGTTCCATTTGTAACACAAATAATTCCATTAAACAGTTCCTAGGTCATCACCATTGATAAAGTCTAAGTAAATTCAAAATTGTCCCATTGCAATTAAATTACTATTGTTCATTTCATTTCTTAAGTCCCAAACTTCAAATAATAAATTCTGGTATCAGCCTTCCAAATATGAAGAAATCCATAACCAAAGTCTTTTTGTAGTTTTATCTCATTTTTATAAGTTCAAAAAGTAAATTCTGGTCCTAGACTTTTACTTCCAAATATGAAGAAACGTTTTACAACCAAAAAATTTTGCAAGCATCTCTACAGCCAGTTTTTGTTCTCAGGCCAAAGACATTTTTAGTTATGGTAGCATTTTAAACTACACTGTTTTTTGCTGCTAGCTCAGGTTTTTCTGTGCTGCATTGATTTTCCAATGGGTCTCAGTTGCAGATGTCTGTCTGTGGTGGTTGTACTGGTTATGGTATCCACAATTCTTAGCTTCTTAGTGGTTTCTGGAGCTTTTGAAACCATTCAGACTGCCAGCTTTGCAGTCTGCTAGGACACTATCTTCTGTGTCACAAGTTCCTTCACCATATACATTAAGCATAGACTCACAATCAGCATTTACACGTTTTTTTTACAAACTCACATATAACATATCATCATATACTTATTTATACTTCTTACTTACACACTTCTTATAAGCTTATTATAGGACTACCTTAGATATTCTTAAAGAAACTCTATAGGGCTACCTTAGCAAAGATATTTATATACTTCTTATTTAAACTTACATCATGGCCATTTTCTACATGTCTTAAAGAAATTCTATAAATCTATTTTACAAACTTATATTCATAAGAATTATTAAACAAACTCAACAGGGCTACCATTAGCATATATCTAACTTAGCAAACACCTAAAGATTTCTTAACATCTACATTATCTTCCAACAAGACAGAGTAATTTTCTACTTTTTACTCTTCACTAGAACTATTAGACTCTTAGATATATCCTTTCTAAAGTTCAGAGCTTATTGTCAACTTTGATATTCTAAAAGTTCTTGATAGATTGAAACAAGAGTGTAATTCTTTAACAGCTGTCTCAACTCTGGGCTTTAGTGAGTTCTGTTGCTAAACATTTCAGATGTTTTATAACAACTCTATAAAGAGCTATGTTAGTTTACAGCAAACCCAAAAAGAAAAAAACCGTATAAGCAATATACTGTTTCTGACAACTCAACAGTCTATTTCCCAGCAGGAGAAGATAGCTGTCTAAATTGGAATGGGGTTCCAGACCTGCAGCTTTCAGCAGGTTCCTCTGTGTACCAGAAACATTGCTGGGACTTCATTTTAAAACTCCTCAGCAGTCCGGAGGCCTCCTTATACTCCAACTATCCCCAGACAGCAAGATGGAACCTCAATATCATGAAAATTGATTTTGCTGATTTTCACACTCATAGTTTTTTTATTAGCCCAATATTTCTTAGCAAGATTCAAGAACATAGATGTTCTTTCATGAAATATATCCTTAATTAGCTTACTCTGAGGAAGAGCATTTTCATAGTTTAGTATGTTCACTACATTAGCTTTAACTATTGATGTTATCATTATTAGCAGCTGTGATATTTAGCATTGATTTCTTATAAGGAACTTTCAGGTGAAGCAATTCTATTTTCTAAGACAGCCAGAATTTCTGAAGTCTGTTCCCATCTATAAAGCAGTCATTTGTTTTTTGAATGCCTATTGTCTTATCCCCTTATGATATTTGCAAGGGAATCATTCAGCAAATTCTCCTGCTAGGCAATTTGTCATGAAAGCCCAATGCATTTCTAAGTGACTTGACTGCTCGTATAGGTAGATTTTTGTCATCCAACTACTGTAAATACTCTCTGCACAGATATTATCGAAAATAAGGTGTTTTCTCAAGGAGCCAAAAACCGTGAAGCTCTGAGTTCCATATTCCTACCATTTTTCCTCGGAATTAACATTCAACAAACTCTGAGACGATTTTCCTCCTTCTTATTCTTTAGAAAGCTGTATTTTAAGTTTACTATGAATGTCTTTTCGAGCTGAAAAGTTTTTCCAGGCAATGTGTTGCCAGCTTTAGCGAAAAAACTACTTTTCCCAGAATGCATTTCTTAGATCAGTCCTCTATTATATGCTACCTTATGGACTTCATTTCCCATAGTTCCTTTTGGGTTTGAAAGTCAACATCTGGTTCTCTTTTACAGAGCTTGCTTTTGTATTGAAAAGTCAAGTTTCTGCTTCCAGCATGGGAGATTTGAACCAATCATTTTATGTTTTCAGCTTTGGGATATTGGGAGATTTCTGTTCTGAGCTGGCCTCAACAGGTGTCTCTCCTTTATCAGATACCAGCCCCAAATCAGAACCCCAGATCAGAACCTCACCTGCCTTGGTAGAGTCCATTGAGGAGGACATTCCTTTTACCAACTTCCCTGGAAGCTTGTGTTTTTTCCTTAGCCAGTGTGTGTAAAAAGCACTCAAGACAGCTTCCCCATAGCTCCTTCAGAGAGTCTTTCTCCAGACAGTTCTCAGTTTGGTCTCAGTTTATCCCTTCTGCCCCAAAAACATTTCCCAGTGCCACAGTGGCAACTTTTCTGCTTCTAAAAGTAGGGGCTTTAGTCTGTCTCTATTTTCAGGGTCTATGTGGTTTGCATACAGACTGAAAATAAAGCTTCTGCTTTAACAAGGGAGGTTTTTACCATCTCTAAGCTGGCATTAGGACAGGTATATCTCCCAAAATTTCACCAACCCACAGTCACACATTTTGTCTGTGAGCTCTCAGAGCTTATCGCCAGTGGCAATCACCCCTCAGGGCTGTGCTCCCTCGTCTCACAGGAAGTCAGTCAAACAAAGCTTTTCTCAGAAATATGCTTTCTCTGGTAGAAAAGAGTTTTTCTCAGAGAGACTTCTTTTTGCAGCTGTGGACACCTTGTATCCCCACCTATCAACCCGGGACTTGCAGGAAAGCAGGCAACTGTGCCTTCCAGCCAGTTTTAGCTTTGTTTGTTCATTAGCAGTTTTCCCCTGGGTCCTGCACCTTCTTGCCTCAGCTCTGTGCTCCAGGAAGTTGTTCACAACTGCAGGAACCTAGTATCCCCAGAATGCACTCAAACTCAGAGGTACTGGCTAGTTGCTTCTCTGTTGTTGGTTGGAAGCAAGGGTACAATGCTAACAGGGTTTGCATTGCTTCAGGGGATATTTGCATTAGGGTGATTAAGAGCACCTTTCATTCTGATAGACACTCAGAAACAAAACCCTTGATGCCTCAGCTCAGCTGCAGCTAAAAGGCTCAGCTCCTTTGCTTTTCCCAGGTAAACAGTTTCCTGCCCCATTGGGCTCTGAGTGGCTCTTCTCCCACACTCTCCCAAGCAGTTCCTCTAGGCATTCTGACATGCTGCCTTTTACTAGCTTGAAGAGACAGAGATTAGAAGAGAGGTTTTGGGGAACTCAAGCACTGCCTTCCTCATTGCAGGGAGGATTTTTAAAGCTTAAAGGGGTTTTGCCATTCTAAGAGATTTGTTGTTTTCCCTTAGAGTGAATCACACATGATTCTCATACTATCTTCAGGTGACTGTAATTTTTGTCTTCTGAGAAAGAGTTCTGAAAGGCTTTAGTTTAAGTCTTTTAAGAGAACTTTTAGTTTGAGAAAGATTAAGGCTTTTAGAGAGATTTTTCCAAATTTTCCAAGAAAAGATTTTAGTTTAAGAGAAAGATTTTTTTCCCATGAGAGAGAAAAACCAACTTTTCCCAAAACTTTTGAACTTTAAACTTTTTGGCTTCTTACCCCTGCATTTTTGCTTCAGGAAGAAATCACTTTCTCCTGCCACTTGAACTTAGTAATTTAGCTGTCCCCAGCCCAAAAAGCTTCTATAGGAATCTTTTTTCTGCCTGATAAACTCAAAGAAGAGCTTTTTTCTACCCATAAAGCTCAAAGAAAGATTTTTTTCCCAGTTTGCATTCATATCCCCAAAGTTAGATTGAAGACTTAGTTTCTCTGTCTACTTGCCTAAACTTATCTTAAGAAAATTTTTCTACACTACCTTACACTTTTAAGTTTTTACAGAATAATTTTCCTTATTTTTCTTAGAAATTGAGAGGATAGAAAGATAGAAGTCTTGATAGAGGAGATTTTTGCAACGCAGATTCAGACATTCTTCCAGTCCATTTTTTCATTTTCTCTCAAGGATAAAACCCCCTGCCCTTATTAATTTCTTTCCTTTCACTTCAACACTGGTCTGGCCACTTCAACTGGCAGAGCCTTACTCTCACTTTAGCCAAACACTCTGTAATAAATCTAAATATTACTACTATTATTTTTTCTTTGTCTTCAGTCCCTATTCATGGTGCCATTCGAGGGGGGCCTACCCACTTCCCCCACATTTCTCCAGTGTGTTTTTGAGTGAGAGTAGTAGGAATATTAGATAGAAGGATTTAGAGTGTGGAGATAAACAGATAGAAAATAAAGGATAGCCTCAAGAGGGCCTGGAACCTATTCCAATGGGCCCTGACTGTCTCTGCTCTAGGGTATTTATAGAAATGCCAAGGGGTGGAGCAAAAGACCTCTCCCCAGCACAGCCAAGTGCAGATCATCTCAGATACCTGCACTCAGGCCCATGGTCCAATCATACTCTCTATGTAGATCTGCTGGGTAAAGCTACTAGGAACCTGAAAATGGGCTCCCACAAGAGTTAAAAGGAAAAAAAGCCTTGTAAATATGGGAAATACACATGGAGTCTGGATCCTATATGCTGTTGTTTTGACTTTGAATTTTTTGAATGTTGATGAGTGAACAACAGCTGCTGAGAGACATTCAACTGTAGAAAAGACTGCTGAACTAAACCAGCCTAGATACTTTATGGATTTCTTAACATTAATGTGAAATTCAGAAAATGTGTTGTATTGGGAGAGAGGTTATGCTTTTGTTTCCAAAAGAAATGAAAGGCCATTGATTCCTTCAAGATCAGGTTTGATGTGGGGAGACCTCCTGAAAATCTTGACTACAAATATAAACCAAGAAAAACTACAAGATAGGTGATATATATACTGATGCCTCTGCAAGAGAACAGTTCTGAAACTGGACAAAAAATGTTACAACTAGTTTTCCCAAGACTCAATTTTTCTCAGGGTCCCCAAAGAGCAGTCACCCTCAGACAACAGCAAGCAGTCTAGAAAATATAATATCCAAATTCCCAAGAGGTGAGGTGGGTGGTTTTGGCTCATTTGAGAGGAAAGGGTTATGGATGTTTGTCATTGTTTATGGGGGATATAAGATTATAGGATAAAAAGACAACTATTAGCCTCAAATATTTTACATTGGTGTGGATTTTGGTATATTGATACAAATTTAAAGTTATTGTTCTTATTCTGTGTATATGTTTCTGTTCTTGTTTGGGGTATTGTGCTCATGTAGCTCATTTAAAAATGTAACGTATAATTAAAAAATGCAGGTTAGTAGTCATTTATAATAATCAAACTTGTAGTCCTATTAGGTATGTTTACAAGGTTAATCAGATATATCTTAGATAGATAGGTAATGTTCAAATGCTTCAGAGACCTACAGAATATGGCATATGAGATGTTTAATAACCTAGGTTTTTCATGACAGTGAAACATATCTGCTCTTAGCAGCACCAATCTACTGTATAGAAGGATAATGGGCATTGAAGAACCTCCATATGGAGCTTCCTTTCATTGTGTCAAAGCTAGTCATTTGGCCAAGAAACTGTCCTTGCCTTGGCTGCTGACAGTATACAATCCAAAGTGGAAAAGCAAGACACAAAGGAAAAGCACTGCCAAAATTGGCCAAGACAAGGTGAAACAATCCTTCATTATTCCTTCTTCATAGAAAAATCTCACAGAGAAACCCTGTCTCGAAAAACCAAAAAAAAAAAAAATCTGCCAGATATTCTCAGCCTGTAGGCCAAAGATGGATGCCCCAACACTGCAGAAGAACCTTGGGTGACTCTCCAGGCAGCCAGATGTCTCTGTTGTTTCTAGAGTTTTGGAAGTGGCTTTCACTGCACTTTGTGTTTATCAGGTAACATTATATCCTTCTGGGATCTTTGATGAGTTGAAGACTACATAGTTATAGTTTTCCTTAGTTATAATAAAAAGGTAAATTAGATGGAAAACTTTAGATTCAAGACAGGTTAAATAATGGAGTATTTTCTCTGAACTTGTCAAATGCAAATGGACTGGATATTATAAATGTAATTCTTATTTGATAATTGTTCTTATTGTATATAGGTTTATTATGCTAAAGTCAAAACTTTATGCTGTGGAACAATGTTTTTGTACATTATGAATATTATTACTCTTATTGGCTAATAAAAAGCTAATTGGTTGGTTGCTGGGCAGGAAGTATAGGTGGGAAAATCAAACTAAGGACTCTGGGGGGGGGAAGGTGGAGTCAGGAGTAGCCGTAGATGTAGAAAGAAATAAGATGGGCATGTGGTACTTAGAAAAGGTACCAAGCCATGTCACAAAGCACAGATGAGAAATATGGGTTAATTGAAAATTTAAGAGTTACCTAGTAACAAACCTGAGCTATAGGCTGAACATTTATAAGTAATATTAAGTATCTGCGTTAGTTATTTGGAAGCTGGCAGATGGGACAGTAATATCCACCTACATGGAAATGTTGTGGAATATTACTTTCATTATGTAAAGACATGTTACATTTGTTTATATTGTGGAATATTACTTAACTATGTAAATGTGTGTTCCATCTGTTTATGCTGCATTTGTTTAACTATGTAAAGATGTGTTACATTTGCTCCACCTTGCCATCCTAAGGTAACTGATTGGTCTAATAAAAAGCTTAATGGTCATTAGCTATGCAGTAGAAGAATAGGTGGGGCTGGTGGGCAGAGAGAATAAGTAGGAGGAGGAATCTAGGCTCAAGAGAGATAGAATGAAGGAGAAAGAGAAGGGGAGGCTACGGGCTAGCCAACCAGGCATCCCCTAGCCAGTCAGACACAGCAACAGCAAGAAAAATAGGATGTACAGAATGAAAGAAAGGTAAAAATCCCCAAGACAAAATATAGATGACAAGAAACAGGTTAAATTAAATTATAAGAGGTAATGGGGCAAGCATAAGATAAGGCCAAGCATTCATAACTAATAACTCTCATGTCTTAATTTGGGAGCTGGTTGGTGGTACAAGAAAGCCTGCTACATATCTATTTTGTACATCCTCTGTTTGGCTAATACACCATTCCAACACATTCATTTCCCTGTAGATGTAACCATCTTATTAAATAAGAAACACAGAGCCAATACAGAGATGAAAGCCAAGAGGTCAGAGCAATAGCTAAGAGCTAAAAACCTTACCCTTCACTGTCGCTGTTGTCCTACCTCTCCAAAAGAGACCTACTTCCTGTGTGTTTGTGCTTTTTATTGACTTTCTATTCTGCCTTCTCATTGGTTGTAAACCCAACCACATGACCTCCTTGTCACTGGCCGTCTGTACAGACCTCCAGGTCTTCTATGGTTGGTATTGAGATTAAAGGTGTGTGTCTCCATGCTGGCTGTATCCTTGAACACACAGAGATCCACCTAGCTCTGCCTCCTAAGAGCTGGGATTAAAGGCGTGTGCCACCAGCTGGGCGGTGGTGGCGCATGCCTTTAATCCCAGCACTCGGGAGGCAGAACCAGGCAGATCTCTGTGAGTTTGAGGCCAGCCTGAGCTACCAAGTGAGTCCCAGGAAAGGCGCAAAGCTTCACAGAGAAACCCTGTATCAAAAAACTAAAAAAAAAAAAGAGGGCATACATTATTGTTTAAGCATCACATACTGACAATAACTAATTTTTGTTAGTGCAAATGTTTAAAGGAAGTAAAAATAAGCATTGCCAGTAGCATTCTAAGCCAAGAAGAATGGACTTGAAAGAAATGATCAAAGCTGGGCAGTTGTGGTGCACACTTTCCATCCCAACACTCAGGAGGCAGAGGCAGGAAGATTTCTATGCGTTTGCGGCCAGCCTGGTCTACAGAGCAAGTTCCAGGACAAGTAATGCTACATACAGGAAACCCTGTCTCAAAAAACAAAAACAAAATAAAGAAAGAAAGTATGGAATATTCCTTTACAGTGTGTAAATATGTCTCTGTGATTGATTTAATAAAGAAGCTGACTGGTTAATAGCTAGACAGGATAAGGTTAGCCATGAGATCCAGACTAAGGACACCGAGAGAAGAAGATGGGCAGAGTTAGTGGAGTTGCCAGCAGGATACAGAGGGGAAACAAGTGCAAGATGAAAGAGAGGTAATGTCATGTTGCAGAACATATATTAATATGGGTTAATTTAAAATGTAAGAGTGACATAGACACTGCCAGCACAGATTGGACAGAGAGATGAGTGACTGTTCTCTAGACAACCCAGTCTCTAGGCCCTAGGCCCCAAGTCATACCACATGTCCCTCTACCCCCACTCATCAAAGCCCCAAGGATCCTGTGGGCAGACCTTTCCACCACCACTCTCCATCGGAATCTTTAATCTACAAGTCCCACTCTGCCCCCAAAACCCACCCATCCCCCATGACCTCAGCTGCTTCTTCAGACACAGACACCACCAGCATCAACTAGGCCAAGAGCAGCTATCTGAGACATAAACACCGCCTGCACCAATAGCAGAAAGAGCAACCCCCAGAGGCACAGACACTGCCTGCACAAAATGGAGGAAGAGATGGGCAGATGCCAATGCAAGAATACATTAAATAACATAAAGAGGAATATCACACCACCAGAACCTAGTGTTTCTACAACACCAAGAACTGAACATCCCAATGTAGAAGCAGCAGAAGAAAATGACCTTAAAAATAACTTTATGATGATGACAGATGCCTTTAAATAGGAAATGAAAAATTCCCTTAAAGAAATCAAGGAAGAGAAACAAAAAATTGGAAGAAACTAATAAACTAATAAATTTCTTAAAGTAAGTCAAGAAAACCAAGAAAAAGCAGGTGAAGGAAAGAGTTCGAGATTTGAAAATTGAAACAGAGGCAATAAAGAAGACACAAATAGAGGGAATGCTGGAAAGGGAAAATCTGGATAAACAAACAAGAACTACAGATGCAAGTATAACCAACAGAATGCAAGAGATAGAAGAGAGAATCTCTGGCCTTGAAGATACAATAGAGGAAATAGATTCATCAGTCAAAGAAAATATTAAAGCCAATAAAGTCATAACACAAAGCATCCAGGAAATCTGGGATAATATGAAAAGATTAAACCTAAGAATAATAGAGATAAAAGAAGGAAAAGAATACCAGTTCAAAGGCACAGAAAATATATTCAACAAAATCATAGAAGAAAACTTTCCCAACCTAAAGTAGGAAATGCCTATGAAGATACAAGAAGCATACAGAACACCAAATAGACTGGACCCAAAAAGAGTTAGAGGAGGACATTTCATTTTCTTTTTTTTTTTTTTTTTTTTTTTTTTTTTGGTTTTTCGAGACAGGGTTTCTCTGTGTAGCTTTGCGCCTTTCCTGGAACTCACTTGGTAGTCCAGGCTGGCCTCGAACTCACAGAGATCCGCCTGGCTCTGCCTCCCGAGTGCTGGGATTAAAGGCGTGCGCCACCACCGCCCGGCTGACATTTCATTTTCATCACAGGAAAAATCCATCAAGATGAAGTCTCAGTTCTGAATATTTATGCCCCAAATACAAGGGTACCCACATATGTAAAAGAAACATTACTAAAGCTTAAATCACATAGCAAACCCCACACACTAGTAGTGGGAAATTTCATCACCCCACTCTTACACTGGACAGGTCTGACAGACAGAAACTTAACAGAGAAATAATGGAACTAACAGATGTTGTGACTCAAATGGGCTTAACACACATATAAGAACATTCTACCTAAACACAAAAGAATATACCTTATTCTTAGCACCTCATGGAATCTTCTCTAAAATTGACCACATACTCAGTCACAAAGCAAATCTTAACAGGTACAAAAAATTGGAATAACCCCCTGTATCTTGTTGGATCATTGTAGCTTAAAGTTAGAATTCAACAGCAACAAAAATTACAGAAAGCCACAAACTCATGGAGACTGAATAATGTTCATCTGAATCACCACTGGATCAAGGAAAAAAAGGACAAAAATTAAAGACTTCCCAGAATTCAATGAAAATGAATGTACAACATACCCAAACTTATGGGAAACTATGAAATCAGTACTAAGAGGAAAGTTCATAGCACTAAATGCCTACATAAAGAAGCTGGAGAAATCTCAAACTAGCTACTTAACAGCACACCTGAAAGCTGCATAACAAGAAGAAGCAAGCTCACCCAGGAGGAATAGATGCCAGGAAATAATTAAATTATGGGCTGAAATCAATAAAATAGAAACAAAGAGAACAATACAAAGAACTAATGAAACAAAGAGTTGGTTCTTTGAGAAAATCAAGAAGATAGACAAAGTCTTATCCAAACTAAGCAAAACGCAGAGAGAGAGAGCATCCAAATTAACAAAAATCAGAAATAAAAAGGGAGACATAACAACCGACAGTGAGGAAATCGAGAGAATCATCAGGTCATACTTCAAAAACCTGTACTCCACGAAATTGGAAAATCTAAAAGAAATGGGAAATTTTCTGGATAGGTACCACATACCTAAGTTAAATCAAGACCAGATAAACAATTTAAATGGACCTATAACCCCTAAAAACTACAGTCATTAAAAGTCTTCCAACCAAAAAAAAGAGCTCCAAATGGTTTCAGTGCAGAATTCTACCAGAATTTCAAAGAAGAGCTAATACCAATACTCTTCAAATTGTTTCATGCAATAGAAACAGAAGGAACATTGCCAAACTTTTCTTATGAGTCTACAGTTATCCTAATACCCAAACCACACAAGACACAAAAAAAGAAAGAGAATTACAGACCAATCTCTCTCATGAACATAGATGCAAAAAGAATAAAAAGAACCCTGACAAACCAAATCCAAGAACACATTAAAAAATTATCTACCATGAGACCACTTCCTAAATATAACACCAGTAGCACAAACACTGAGAGCAACAATTAATAAATGGGACCTCCTGAAACTGAGAAGTTTCTGTAAAGCAAAGGATACAGTAAATAAGACAAAATGACAGCCTACAGAATGGGAAAAGATCTTTACCAACCCACATCTGAAAGAGGGCTGATCTCCAAAATATATAAAGAACTCAAGAAACTGGAAACCAAAATACAAAACAACCCAATTAAAACATGGACTACAGAACTAAACAGAGAATTCTCAACAGAAGAATCTCAAATGACCAAAAGATATTTAAGGAATAGCTCAAAATCCATAGTCATCTGGGAAATGCAAATCAAAGTGACTTTGAGATACCATCTTACACCTGTTAGAATAGCTAAGATCAAAAACACTGATGACGGCTTATGTTGGAGATGATATGGGACAAGGGGAACACTCCTTCACTGTTGGTGGGAGTGAAAACTTGTACAGCCACTTTGGAAATTAATATGGCAATTTCTCAGAAAATTGGGAATCAATCTATGTAGATGAGTTTCTAAATGCTTTTATTAAATAAAAAACATGGAGCCAAATATAGGGGTGAAAGCCTTAGAGAAAGATCAGGGAAATAGGGAAAACCACAGCTAACCTTACCGCAACTCGGCAGCTTCCAAATTTGCATCTTCCTGTCTACCCAGGCTTTATATACCTTACTTTTCTGCCCTCTCATTGGTTCTCTTATCCTAGCTACCTCTTCCTCTTCCTAGACAGCTCTGTCACTTTCTGTCTATCTGTACAGACCTCCAGGTCTCTATGGTTAGTACTGGGATTAAATGCGTGTGTCACATGGTTGGTTCTGTTCCCTAGTGTGGTCTTGAACACACAGAGATCCTGCCTGCTAAGTGATAGGATTAAGGGCATGTGCTACCACTGCCTGACTACTTTGTTTACTTATAATGGCTTGCTATTTCCTCTGATTCTCCAGGCAAGCTTTATTTATCACAGGCAAAGGCCATCCAAGTAAAATTAGGGTGGGAGATCTGTCCTTGACCCCAACCAGCTGCAACACTTGGGAGAGCAGTCCTTGTACCTCACCTGGGAAACACAATAGTGCCAACCTTGTTGGCAGAGGTGTGGGTGAGCCAGTCCCAAAGTTGTAAGTGTGGGAGAGTGGTCCTCACTACTTGTCTGTCATGTAGTAATGTGGGAGGGTCAGAGATGCCCCCCTTTACCCCTCACCCATTACTGCCTGCAACAGGCAAGAGAGCTGACCCTCCCCCTTACCAGCAGTAGCACTCAGGAAATGGGCCCTGTCCCTTGAGTAGGCAGCACAGCAGAGCTTTCTGGTGATTGGAGGCGAGGGTGACCCAGAACCGATGTTATGAGCAAAGGAGAGCTGCCCACATTACTCATCTGACATGTGGTAACATGGGCAGAGATGTCCTCCTCCCACTTCCCACCTCCCACCTCCCACCCATCAATGCCTGAGACAAGTGGAGGAGCTAGCCTTGGAGTCCTAAGAGTGGGAAGGCTGTCCCTACCCCTCACCAGCTTCAGTACTCAGGAGAGTGGCACCTGTACCTAATTAGGGTGTGGGGCGTTTACCCAACCACCCCCACAGTTCCCCAGAGTTTTCTTGAGTGCGAGCAGCAGGAAATATTAGATAGAAGGATTTATTGCGGAGAATCTTGCAGAGATAAACAGATAGAAAATAAAGGATAGCCTCGAGAGGGCCTGGAACCTTTTCCAAAGGGCCCTGACTGTCTCTGCCCCAGGGTTTTTATAGAGACGCCAAGGGGTGGAGCAAAAGACCTCCTCCCCCAGCACAGCCAAGTGCAGACCATCTCAGACACCTGCATTCAGGCCTGTGGTCCTAATCATCCTCTATGTGGACCTGCTGGGTAAAGTCATGAGGAACCAGAGAACGGGCTCCCACAGGTCCCCCTTTCTTAATATATAAAAAATAACTAATTATTGATGGCTTACAGCAATCTCCATAGCTGTTACACCTCCCAATATGGGAGTAGAGGATGATAAATATGGCATTTCTCTTTTGAATTAGGTCCAAGGTGACTACAGCAGTCTTAGCTGCCTCAAGCCCTTTCTAAACCAAAAACTCTTAAGGCGACTACAAACTTAAAGAATCCCTTAGCTTCATCATTACCATTAACAGGTTAACATAAATATTGTTATACATAGTCACAATTCTCTCAATCTTACAACTCAAAGCAAACTCTTAACAGAACCATTTGAATTAGCATATATGGTGCTATATATAGTTAACAATTTTCTCCATCTTACAACTTTAACTCTTAATCATTTGAATTTTCTTGCTAACAGAACATAGGAAATACTTCAATGTATTCACATCAAACTTAAATATTCCTTAACTCCACAAAACCAGGGTGCATTAATATCAATAGGGTAAATATAATTTCTGCAAACATAATTCAACCTCATAACTCCTCCTTTCCTTTATAATTTTTTAAACAAAATCTCAAACCTAGTTAGAAGAACCCAAACTCATACAATTCCTACAAACCCATATTGAAAAGCAGTCTTCTCAATCTAACCATTAACACTTTGAAAATTAGCAAAACATCCAAAAGCAGTTTCTTAATAAAACTCTTTACACTTTAAAAGTAGTCTCTTAATATACCCCATTTGCATTTCTTACTAACAAAACATGACATTAATCCACTCAAACAATTTTTGAAATTAAATAGACCAAGGAATATTAATTCTCCCTTTTATAATTTTTTTAAGTAAAATCTCAAGCCTAGTTAGAAAACTCAAACTTTTCCTTTTAAACAGTTCCATTTGTAACACAAAACCAGTTCTGTACGTAATTTCATTTTTACATGAACAGTTCCACAAAACGACTGCATTTTTAACACAGAATACATGAATCACCAGCATATATGCATACACAAAACTGCATCTTGATTCTAGGTAGAAATAATAAATTTCTTCATTTAAACAGTTCCATTTTTAACCCAATTCCAGAAAACAGTTCCTAGGTCATTACTATAAGTAAACTCAAAATTGTCCCATTGCAATGAAATCTCTACTGTTCGTTTCATTTCTTAAGTCCCAAAATTCAAATGATAAATTCTGGTACGAGCCTTCCAAATATGAAGAAATCCATAACCAAGATCTTTTTGTAGTTTTATCTCATTTTAAGTTCAAAAAGTTCAAACAAGAAATAAATTCTGGTATCAGGCTTTCACTTCAAAATATGAAGAGACGTTTTACAATCAAAACTTTTTGCAATTTTCATTCAAACAAGCGTCTCTGCAACTTTTATTCTCAAGCCAGAGACCTTTCGGTACAGTAGTATTCTAAACCGCACCGTTTTTGATGTTAGCTCAGGTTTTTCTGTGTTGCGTCGATTTTCCACGGATCTCAGCTGCGGATGCCTTGTGCTGGTTCTGGTGTCCGCCATTCTTAGCTTCTTAGTGGCTTCTGGAGCTTTTGAAAACCGCTCAGACTGCCTGCTTTGCAGTCTACTGGGACACTAACCTTCTGTGTCTTGGGTTCTTTCACCATATATATTAGGAATAGACTCACACTTAACATTTACACTTTTTTACAGACTCACACATAACATTTTTTGGAAAGCATTTAGACTCACATTCAACATTTACATGTTTTTACAAACTCACATATAACATATTATCATCTACTTATTTATGCTCCTTAAGGAAACTATAGAACTACTTTAGCAAATATATTTCTTATTACTTCTTATATATTTCTTATATTCACTCCATCTTATTTAAACTTACATTTACAACTAGCATCTTTACTTCTTACAAGCTTATTACTATATGTCTTAAGACTACATTAGATACTTCTTGCAAGCTTATATTCTTTTTTTTTTGTTTGTTTGTTTGTTTGTTTTGTTTTTCCGAGACAGGGTTTCTCTGTGTAGCTTTGCGCCTTTCCTGGAACTCACTTGGTAGCCCAGGCTGGCCTCGAACTCACAGAGATCCGCCTGGCTCTGCCTCCCGAGTGCTGGGATTAAAGGCGTGCGCCACCACCACCCGGCTGCAAGCTTATATTCTTAAAGGAACTCTATAGATCTATTTTACAAACTTATATAGGGCTACCATTAGCATATATTTAACTTAGCAAACACCTAAAGATTTCTTTAACACAGATCTAACAAGACAGAATTTTTACAAACTCACATCTTATTTTCATCTTTTTCTACTTCTTACTCTTAATTATTATCACTATCTCTATTAGAGAGATTCTCTTAACTAGACAGGAAGTACGTACATCATTTCTAAAGTTAAGAGTTTATAGTCAGCTTTGTTATAAAGCACTGGGATTTAGTGAGTGTTGTTGTTATAGAATTGTGATAGTTGTTGCTAGGGGACTGTAACCTTCCCAGGATGACACCACATTCCAAAGTTGCCAGTTCTCTCAGCTGGTCCGGACCGGCAGAGATGCACTGTCAGCGGTAGACAGTTTTTAACTAGAGGTTGTCCCTTCACCCAAATTCATAATAGCTCCCCTGAGTGTTTCAATTCAGACAAGCATTTCTATTACAGCAGTACTTTTGGTTTGTTCTACTGAAAAACTTCACTTCATGCTGAGGGTGAAATTACCATATTTAGCTGCTGTAAAGCTCTTTGCCAAATACTGCACAGCTATTAGGTGATATAAAGTATTTTTCTAAAGGAGCTAGTAAAGCCACAAGTGGCACAGCTCCAAACTGTATTTAGTATTTTCACTTCATTAGCTTTAACTCCTGATGTTATTAGCAGCTGTGATATTTAGCATTGATTTTTATAAGGAACTTTCAGGTGAAGCAACTCTTTTGTAAGACAGCTAGATTTTCTGAAGTTTGTTTCCCATCTATAAAGCAGTCATTTCTTTTTGAATGCCTGTTTCTTATCCCCTTAATTAGATTAGCAAAAGAATCACTCATTGCAGGCTGTTTGTTCAAGAGGTAAATAATTTTCATTTTCACATAAGTTTTTTCATATCTAAGACAGTGTTCAGTGTATAAACTGTTTTCCCTTGTAAGAATTTTAAAGTGGCTTGTTTGCTCTTATAGGTAGCTTTTTGTCATCCAACTACCGTAAAAAATTTTGCACAGCTATTAGGGTAAATAAGGCATTTTACCAACGGAGCCCCAAACCGCGAAGCATCTAGTTCCACATCCTTTCAATTTTTCATTGGAACTGACACTTAAACTCTTAGACGATTTTCCTCCTTATTCTTTTAAAAGCTGTATTTTAAGTTTACCATGAACGTATTTTCGAGCTGACAAAAGTGTTTCAGGGCAATGTCGCCATCTTTAGTGGAAAAACTACCTTTCCCAGAATGCATTTCCCTTATATCAGGCCATAATATCAGTTCCTTATATCAGTCCTTTATATCATTTCCCTTATATCAGTCATTTCCCATAGTTCTTTTCGGGTCTGAGAGTCAGCTAGTTCTCTTTTATCAGACTTGCTTACAAATTCTTGCCTGGGAGGTTTGAACAAAGTTTTTTGCTTTTGCAATGGGAGATTTGAACAAGCATTTTACATTTTCAATTATGGCACATTGGGAGATTTCTATTCTCTCCTCAACTGGCTTTAACAGGTGTCTCTCCTTCATCAGACACTGGCCCCAAATCAGAACCGCACCTGCCTCGTTAGCCGGCATTGAGGCTAACATTTCTGATAGCAACTTTCCTAGGGGCTTGTGTTTGTCTTAGCCAGTCAGTGAAAAACAGGATCATTTACAACAGCTTTTCCATAGCTCCTTCAGAGATTTTCTCCCACTGATCTATCTCATTTTGCTTGTTCCTTTCCCCCCAGATGTAGAGCTTCAGGTATCTGTCTTCGGCTCTGTACCTCTGCTAGCTGCCTTTGGAGATAGGGGCTTTTTTTTTCTCCCCCCAAATCTGCCTCAAATTCTAGCAGCTTTTTCAGGTCATGCATTTTCTGGGGAGAAATATGTCCCTTCTCTTTCTTCAGAGTCTTTTTCCCAGACAGTTCCCAGTTTGGTCTCAGTTTATCCCCTCTACCCCAGAAACAGTTTCCGACACTACAGTGGGAGCTTTCCCTGCTACTGAAGGTAGGGGTTTTTTGTCCCTTTGTTTTCAGGGTCTGTGGTTTAGGTACAGACTGAAAATCTAACAAGGGAGGTTTTTGCCATCTCTAAACTCCCATTAGGACAGGTGTTTTTTCCCTCAGGTCTTTCACCTGGCCCAGTCCCCCAGTGGGTTGCATTTGCTTGTCTGGGTGCTCAAGGACAGAGCTTATGCCAGAGGCAATCACCCCTCAGGGCTACACTCCCTCATCTCATTGGGAGTCAGTTGAAACAAAGCTTTTCTCAAAGAGGTGCTTTCTCTGACAGAAAAGAAAGCTTTACTCCTGGATAGTTCTGTTCTGCCCTGGCTGGGCTCTTTCCCCAGACAGCATTCTGACTCAGCAGCATGACTGCTTCGGACACAGTTCAGCTTTACTGTTTTCCCAGAAAGGTCCTTACTCTGATAGGAAAAGCTTTTTTCTCAGATCTTTTTTTTCAGCTGTGGACCTATCAACCCGGGACTTGTAGGAAAGCAGGCAACTGTGCTGTTCCCACTGGCTTTAGCTCTGGTCATTCATTACCAGTTTTCCCCTGGGTCCTGCACCTTCCTGCCTCAGCTCTGTGCTCCAGGAAGTTTGCAACTGCAGGAACCCTAGTATCCCCGAAATGCACTCCAACTCAGAGACACTGGCCAGTCCCTCTGGGTTTTCTTGCTCAGAAGAGAGGATACAATGCTAACAGTTTGCATTGCTTCAGGGGATCTTTGCATTAGGACGATTAGGAGCACCTTTTCATTCTGAAATGCTCACTCAGAAACAAAACCCTTGTTGCCTCAGCTGGGCATAACTGAAAAACTTGGCTTTTTTGCTTTTCTCAGGTAAAGTTTCCTGCCCTTTTGGGCTCTCTGTAGCTCTTTACCCACACTCTCCAAGTGTTTCCCTCAGGGTACTCTGACCCACTGTCTTTTACTAGTTTGAAGAGACAGCTTAGAAGACGTTTTTTAGGAACTTGTCCCTGCCTCCTGCATTGCAGGGAGGATTTTTAAAGCTTGAAAGAGAACTTGGAGAGGTTTTGCCATTTTAAGAGGTTTGTTGTTTTCCTATTGAGCTAATCACAGGTGGTTCCCATACTAATATCTTCAGGTGATTCTAATTTTTGTCCTTCTGAGAGTTCTGAAAGACTTTAGTTTTTAAGTTTGAGAGCTTTTGAGGAAGATTAAAGCTTTTTAGAGAGATTTTTCCCCCAAATTTTCCAAGGAAAGCTTTTAGTTTAAGAGAAAGATTCCCCCCCCCCCCCCCCCCCGGAGAAAGACCAACTTTTCCCCAAAACTTCCCAACTTTAAACTTTGGCTTTTTACACCCCCATTTTTGCCTCAGGGAGAAATTACTTTCTCCTGCCGCTTGAATTTAGCATTTCAACTGTCCCCAGGTCAAAAGCTTCCATAGGAAACCTTTTCTTCCCCATAAGCTCAAAGAGCTTTTTTACTACCCCGTAAAGCCCAAAGATTTTTTCCCCCAGTTTGCATTCATAGCCCCCAAAGTTAGAAAATTGAAGAGTTTTTCTGTCTAGTTGCCTTATTTTTTCCTACACAATCTTACACTTCTAAGTTTTTCCTACACTATATTACTACCCTATACCTTATACTTATTTTTCAGATAGAAATTGAGAAAGGGATAGAAGATAGAAAATTTTGACAGAAGAGAATTGTGCTGCAGCATCAGACATCCTTCCAGTCCGCTTTCCTTTTCTCTCAAGGATAAAACCCCCTGCCTCTCAATATATATAAAATATATATTTTCCATAACACTGGCATGCCTTATCCACTAGCAGGACTGAACTCAGCACTTTCGCCAAAAACTCTGTAATAAAACTATTATTCCTTTATCTTTAGTCCCTATTACTTTGTCTTTAGTCCCTGTTCATTTGTCTTTAGTCCCCCCCTTTTTTTAGTCCGCCCTTTTTTTAGTCCCTTTTTTTTCTTTTTTTCTTTAGTCCCTGTTCATGGCGCCATTCTGGGGGGTGTTTACCCAACCACCCCCTCAGTTCCCCAGAGTTTTCTTGAGTGCGAGCAGCAGGAAATATTAGATAGAAGGATTTATTGCGGAGAATCTTGCGGAGATAAACAGATAGAAAATAAAGGATAGCCTCGAGAGGGCCTGGAACCTTTTCCCAAAGGGCCCTGACTGTCTCTGCCCCAGGGTTTTTATAGAGACGCCAAGGGGTGGAGCAAAAGACCTCCTCCCCCAGCACAGCCAAGTGCAGACCATCTCAGACACCTGCACTCAGGCCTGTGGTCCTAATCATCCTCTATGTGGACCTGCTGGGTAAAGCCACGAGGAACCGGAGAATGGGCTCCCACATTAGGGCAACACAGTAGTGCTGGCCCTAATGGTGTATGTGTGGGAGAGCTGACCCTGAGGGTATGAAAGCAAGAGAACTGGCTCCACCCCTCCCTCATTTGCTTCAAGAGGTGAATTAGCTGGGGCAATGCTGGAGAGCTCACCCTCATAGTGAGGACAGGAAAGAACTGGCTGGTGGAACAATCTTACAGTTGTCCAGACCCAGACGCAGGGTTATGACTTGGTCTGCCCCAACATCCACTCCAGCTATGATCTGCTAGAGCATGTGAAGGGGACCTGACCCACAGGCCCAAGGCTGCAGGATCTCCACAACACAGGGGCAACAACAGGATATCTAGGAAGAGTCCTAATGAAACCAGAGACCTTGAACCAGACCAATAACTCTTTTCAATGAACACTTGCAAGTAAAGACATATGGACAAAGAGGTTTATGGTATAACTTATTGTGTCACACTGTAGATTCCATGATGATATTTTAATTTTTTCCCTTTTTAGATTTTCTTTCCTTTTCTCTCATAAATTTTGTTTTATTTGGGGGCAGGTGTAGGGGCTTAGGGCAGATACAAAGGGATGGGGAAATAAATGGGATTAAAATATATGATATAAAGGACACAGAATAAATAAAAAGAAAAATATCAACTAGGTACTTAAAGTCAAGAAAAAATTAAAGAAAAGTGGATGGGGAATTAGAAAACATGACTTCAAAGGAGCGTTGGAAATTATTTCTGGAATAAATATTAAGGTTGTAATAGTAGTTTATGGAACTAGATATGTGAAAAACTGGTATTATGGTGTATATTTTATCTTAGAATTATGCACATTCTAGTATAGTAGAAATAGTGATAATAAAGCATAAATTTTGCTTATGTTATCTTACTGTGCAAATATTTGTCTTCATACATGAAAGACACACATCAAGAAGATCAACTTTATGAATTGGGCTCTTAAATGATAAAGAAATTGCTTCTTTACTTTTTTAATGTGCCTTGATGTTTCTAAATGTTATACACTGGATACATATTCAAATATAAGATAAAAAATTCAAAATTTTCTTTGAAAAGTTGGCAAAATTGTGAGCTCAGAATATGATGTGTCTATTTCTAAATGTTTTGTATTTTAATATGGTTAAAGTTAAGGCAGTAAGTAATTTCAGAGATTTTCCCTTGAGCCACGTAATTCTTTTCATATGTAATTATTCTCTGAGTGCATTAGATAATGCTATTTCCCACAGCTGTACACACATCTATAAATCATTAATGAGGCAGTTAACTGAAACAAAACTATAAAAGATTTGCATTACCCAGCAGAATGCAGCTTTAATTGACTTCTAGTTATTTACAATTAATTTTTCCTTTTGGAATAATAATTGTAAGTGATATAAGTTTTTTTGTGTGTGTCTCAAAGAAATTAGGTATTAGATGTTGCCTATTTAAGTTTTGTTTTGTTTTGTGTTTTTGTTTTTGTCTTGTAGCTATATATCAATTAATTTGCCTCAGTTTCTATTACTGTGTGTATATAATACTGGAAGGCTATTATATGTTTACCACATTTTTATATTTTAATTGATCTGCAAACCATCATTCTCAGACCACTGATGTGATTGTAACAACCAATAATAAAGGAAATATCATGGAAAACAGAAGAAACAGGTAGATAAGTAGATAACTTTTGCTAAGAAATTCGTCAGAGAGCTATCTTAATACTTTTAGAAAAGCATTTCATGTATCTGAATGTTGTTGTTGTTGATTGTATAGATATGGTTTGCCTACAAAGTACAGGATGATCTTGAACTCACTGTGTAGCCCACAACAGCCACAAACTAGTAGCTCTCTTGTCTCTACTTACAAAGTGCTGGGATTGCAAGTATTCCTCGCCATGCCTGGATTCTCATGTATCATTTTAAATATAAATTCTTAGAAAAATGTAAAAGCGAGTTTTAGAATGAATAAAACCTTATATTCTGATTTCCCTCATGAGAGTTAATGTGAGTAACTTGCCTCTATTAGGGACAGAATGTAGTAATAATCAGTTTTCAAACCTCCAAAGCCCATAAAATTCAGTTAGATAATAAGAGAACAACTTGGGTTACTTCCCACCATGAGGATCATAGACTCACTCTCTGAAACTATAAGCTCCCTCTCAGCCATGCCCCAATTAAATGCTTTGTTTTATAAGTTGCCTTAGTCATGGTGTTTTGTCCACACCAATAGAACAGTAACTAAAAAAAGACAATACCAGATAAATACAAACTTCATTAACCTAAGGTGAGAAACAGAGTAATGAAATTGAGACACAAAGTGTGACATCTGTATAGTTCAGGACGATAAAGGTCCTTACTCTATTTGAGTACTGACATGGAAAAGTGAACAATGAAGTGTGTGTGTGTGTGTGTGTGTGTGTGTGTGTGTGTGTGTGTGTTGTGTGCATGTTTCCTCAAAGACAACAGAAAAATTGATAGGATGCTGTTTGCCCTACTGTGAAGTGATTTGAGCTAACAGGTAATGTCACAGAGGCTGGTGTGGTTCAGGTCTGAATGCTGTAAGCCACAAAACAAATTCAAATTTTATTCAGAATAAGATGGAAAAGGTTTCTTGATTTGAGAAAGAGAAATGACATGATCTGACTTATGTTTAAAAAAATATTACTTGGCAGATTTCTGCTGCCCAGGTGCAGGTGAATGATCCACCTGCCTGCAGAACTGCACCATTCCCTAGATTCAGTTCTCAAAGACCCATTCCCACTAACCCCCACACTGCTCCACCACCATCCCTCCTGTCTGCTGTGCCTCAGAAAGTAGACAGACTTCTGTTGCCCAGGAGTAGTCTGTGCCAGTCAGAAAAACAGGTGCAAACCACGACAGTTTGAATTCTTGTGCAGGCCAAGCAAACCAGAAATAGATAGGCAAGCTCAGACAAAGATTGCTTGCTTTACCAGAGACAACACAGGGCTCCAGAACCACAGATAGGCTGCCTACCAGCAGACCTCCTCCACTCACTCAGTGCCCCCAATTCTCACTCCTCTCCTCATCACCATATCCCATTCCTCAATTCTGATAGAGACCCCCTGCTGTACCAAAGGCCAAGCTAGCCACCAGAAGTCCAGTCCCCAACGTGGACAGAGATTCCCTATTGGATAAAAGGTCAAACCAGCTGCTAGAAATCCAGGCCATAAAGACGGAAAGACCAATTAGGAAACAGAAACCATGAACAAAATGCCTATCCAACAAAAACAAACTTAGAAACCAGCACCCAGACTTATATTCATCCCAAACTGAGATGCCTAAACACCAGTCGAAGAACACAATCAACAACAGTCATGGCGATATGGCACCATCAGAACCAAGCTATCCTACCACAGCAAGAACTGAATATTCAAACACAGCTAAAACACAAGAAAAAGATCTTAAACCAACTTTATGAAGATTATAGAGGTCCTTAAAGAGGAAATGAAAAACTAAATACCTTAAAGAAATAAAGGAAAAGACAAAAAAGTAGAGGAAATGAATAAATACCTTAAAGAAATCCAGGAAAACACAAACAAACCATGGGAGGAAGTGAATAGATTCCTTAAAGAAGGCCTAGGGAAAAAAAAAAAAAAACAGGAGAAGGAAATGAATAAAACTCTTCAAGTCCTGAAAATGGAAATAGAAGCAGAAACAGTACCTTCACAATTCAATGGAAATTCATATGGAAAAACAAAATACCCAGGATAGCTAAAACAATCCTGTACAATAAAAGAACATCTGGAGGTATCACCATCCCTGATCTCAAGCACCACTACAGAGCTATAGTAATAAAAATAGCATGGTATTGGCATAAAAACAGACAGGTAGATCAATGGAATTAAATTGAAGACCCAGACATGAGTACACATATCTATGGACACCTGATTTTTGTTTTAAAAAAAAAGCCAAAATTATACAATGGAAAAAAGAAAGAATCTTCAACAAATGGTGATGGTCTAATTGGACATCCGCATTCAGAAAAAATGCAAATAGACCCATATCTATCACCCTGCACAAAACTCAAGTCCAAATGGATCAAAGATCTAAACATAAACCCAGTTACATTGGACCCAATAGAAGAAAAAGTGGGGGATAGCCTTGAATTCATTGGCACAGGAGACACCTTCCTGAATCGAAAACCAGTAGCACAGATACAAATATTGATCATTAATAAATGGGACCTCATGAAACTGAGATGCTTCTGTAAGGAAAGGGGTGCGTTCTAAAGAACCAAACAGCAGCCTACAAAATAGGAAAGGATCCTCACCAACCACACATGTGATAGAGTACTAATATCCAAAATATATGAAGAACTGAAGAAACAAGATCTCTGTGTATATTATAGCTTCCAGTTTGATGTTTTTATGAGTTTCATGGGTGTGAAAACAAGTGGATCTCTGATTTTTTGAATCTTTTCTAAAGCTTTTTCTTCTGTTTATTTTGGTGTTTTAGTTTTTGTTTTGTCTTCTTAAAATTTATTTTTGTTATATTTTGTTATTATCTCTTAGAAACCTGTTGTTTTCTAATGAGAGACAGAGAGTGGATCTACACGGGAGTGGAGATGGGTAGAAACTTGGAGAAACAGAAGAGGAAACGGTATCAGGATATATTCTGTGAAAAAAGAATTCTATTTTCAAAAAAAAAGGAAACAGAAAACCACAAATCACTCTCAAAGTAAAACCTTAAGTAATATTTGAACAAATATTTGTTACTTTATTGAGCAGTCAAGATTACTTAAAATTAACCCTATCATATTCATCCACCCTTGCCAACCTGGCACCCAAAGGCCTCTCAGTAACTCATGTATACTCTCCCACTAGGACAATACATACATGTCCACTCTGTTGCATTATATCAGAACTGTGTCAGTAACAAGATGGATTTAGTTTTCCACTATACCTACCGTGTAATGTATCTGAACTCAATATCTATTTGTTGCCTAATCTATATAACCTCCTACTCTGATGAACAGATCACAATGATATCTTTGTTCTCTTGTTATTAATTTCAATTCAGAACCAGCATTCAATCATTACCAAAAGTTCTAATCATCTTCTATTCCTAATATATAATCACTCTAGGAAAAAAAGGCCACCTGTCCCCTTGAGGCAATCTGAGAAGCTGTTAACTGTTGGCATTGTAGCAGTGCCCATCTGCTAGGAGACTCAACTTCCCTTCAATCAAGAGATTCTGGGTCTCTAAATGGCTTGTCTACAAACTTGAAAAACTGTGACATTCTGTTTCTATTCAAGATATACTTACATTCTTTTGATTTTGATACTCGTAAGAGATCAAGTAAGAATGTACTAACCCATTAACCATCATATTAGCTTCAATTTTAAGGACACTATATTCAACTAGTCATTATTATATTTATCTCCTTTTTATTGTATGCTTATGGTCATTTGGAATATATTGTCCATTACACCAATTTGCTTCTACATTTAAGTATCACAACTTGACTCCTTCCTCCTTAGTATCCAATTATTCATTCTATTTATGCTTTCTATTTCAGCAGTAGCAATTCCCACTTTAATTTCTAACTTACACAACAACCATGAAGAATCAATTTCTGGAACCCCAATCTAAGATCAAAGGAGCTATTTTTAAGAATAACTTCCTTGCAGCTGCAGTAGCACTTGCTTACAGTCCCAGCTACTCAGGAAGCTAAGATAGGAGAAGCCCTTGTGCTTTCACTTCCTCTATAACTATTCTCAGTACCAAACCTTGTATTTGCGTTGTGCTTTTCCAAACAATCAGAATAGGACATTAATACATTGTGAGCACATATGTGGAACTAGTCAAGACCCAGATCTTCTGATAACGCTGTCAAGCTAACAATATCAGCAAGAATTTCCTTTGTAGTCTTAGTTCTACAATTCGTATCAAGACAGAGCTCCTTCTTCTACAGAAGACCCCAACATTTATAAGTGAAACAAGACATCAACATCTATAAATTCCTTTAAGTATAACAATTCATTTATTCACTTTTTAATAATTTCATAGCTTTCTTTAATCCTTACAAAATATATTTTATACAGTAATGGATTAGTCTCCTTCACATGCATTGCTTTAGTGTAAGAGGAGCATCCATACTACAAGTATATATGAATATCAAAGGTAAATCCAATAATGCAAAAGTTTTCAGGATTAAGGTTTTTAACCCTAGATCAGATTGGTAACTTCCAATGGAGAGATATTGATGGTCCTTCAACAATCTTAGCAATTATACAGTTTTTCCTCCAACTTTCTGGACACACACACACACACACACACACACACACACACACACACATATACACACACACAAACACAAACAACACTAGATATAAAAATTATACCTTATGGAATTGAGCAGTTTTTGTAAAGACCATTGTATTTTACAGACACATATGAATCTATTTTGTGTGAGAGGGATGAAGCATGTACCCTGTGTGTGTGTGTGTGTGTGTGTGTGTGTGTGTGTGTGTGTGTGTGTGTGTAGATCAGAAGTTGACATTGATGTCTTTTGAGACAGGGTCTCTCAATGGACCTGGAACTCACTAATTCAGCTAAACTGGCTAGGCAGTATGTGCCATGATTCTGATCGTCTCTGTATCCCACATCCCCAGAGTTCAGGTTATCATGACAATCTTTTCACTCAGGTGCTAGGGACTCAAAATCACATTATCATGATTTGCCAACTCATCCATATCATTAACCCCACAAAACTTATCAATGATGAAAATATGCCCTTTTAAAAATGTCAACCTAAATTAAAATGGGCAAAGTTAGTTAGGAAAGAGGGGACCAAACAAGACTAGCCATTTTTGTTGTATGTCTTTTACTTGCTAAATATGAACAAATGTCTACTCACCCCTGGTAGGGAACCAATAACAGAGCAAAGTATTGATTCCAACCAAATAAACTTGGTGAACCAATGAGTTTGTTGGAGTTTCATTATATGTGTTTGAGTAAGGGTTACATGTAGAAGCATGGGTAACTCAAATGTGGCCATGTCATCAAAAAATCCATCCCAGCATTGAGTGTTGAATCACAAAACTTTATCTCTAAAACTACCTGCAAGTTGGATTGTGACAAGCTTGTATAAGCTTGGGGAACGACTTTTTGAATCTAGTAAGTTTCAGAAACTTCCTGAAACTTGTTTGTTATTTACTTCCTGTGTCTCAGGAACCTCCCTCAAGAGTGGACTGTCTCAATTAAGAGTAATTTCCTGCACAACAGTATTCTTCAAGAATTTTTGATGTTATGTTTTAGTCATTATTTAGTTCAAATAAGGTTTATTCTTCATTTTGTTTTATATGGAATTTTCCATATTTGTATTTTACCTGAAAAATTAAAAACAAAGTTTGCTGTTTCTCACTGTATTTTGTCTCAAGATATTGTATGAGAATTTGTGCTTGAAATCTCTAGTAACATTTTATTTACATTATTAACTGTTAGCAATAATTTAAGGCACAATACACATAATATATACCACCACCTTTATAAAATATTCTCTTACACTATTCTATCAGGTGTGATATCCAGTGCCATGTATATTTAACCATTTATTTATTTATTTTGGATTTTTGAGGCAGTTTCTCTGTGTACCCTGAGCTCTCCTGGATGTTGCTCTATAGACCAGACTGGCCTAGAACTCACAGAACTCTGCCTACTTCTGCCTTTGCCTCCCAAGTATTGGGATTAAAGGTGTGCGTCACCACCACCTGGCATTAACTATTTATTTGCATTTCTCCTTTTTAACTATGTCTACTAAAACTCGGAGACAAAAAGTATTCTTTATTATCATGGCATAGAGTAAATTACACTGTAATTACTCAAATGATTTAAAAAAAATTGTAATACTTATTATAAATCTACTTTAATATAAATTATTTTCTGAGATACTGAGAAAATGCCTGCCTTTAAGGAATTTACATGAAAGTTACTAATTGAACATATAGGACCACATAAAAGTACATCATTATAACAAATTATTTATGTTCCAATGAAAGGTATGTTTTGGACAGTCTAGACAAACAAAATCTATTGACATATCTACTAATGGCAAGTTAGACATATTAACATATGATTATATGCATGTACTCATATGTATGCATTATTTATTTACTGGAGTCTATATCATTACATCATGTGGACTAGCACTCTACATTATCATAATGAATAAATGAACAAGTTACTTAAGTTCTTGTGATGAATGCTAGTTAGTAACTGAAAAAAGTCTCATGAATGTAGATATGAGTCGTGCATTAAATGGAGTCTCTTGAGCTACCAGGCACTAGCCTAAGTAAATGGAACCTTGAAGGCATAGCATTTATGAGAGATAGCAGAGAAGGCCTTCTAAGGCAAAAATAAAAATTGTGACATAAGTAAAGATTTTCTTCACTATGTATCTATCCTTTTTTTCTTATTCTAGCTCCTCCTTCCTCCTTTCAGTGCAATAAGATATTCAACTGTAGTATTGTGTTCCCCAAAATATTGTGCACCCTAATAAACTTATCTGGGTCAGAGACAGAACAGCCACTAGATAGACATAGAGGCCAGAAAATGGTGGCACTCACACCTTTAATCCTAGCATTCCAGAGACAGAAATCCCTCTGGATCTCTGTGAGTTCAAGGCCACATTGGAAACGGCCAGGCATGGTGACACACACCTTTAATCCCAGAAAGCAAGCCTTTAATCCCAGGAGTGGTGGTAGAAAGCAGAAAGGTATATAAGGCGTGAGGACCAGAAACTAGCAGGCATTTGGCTGGTTAAGCTTTTAGGCTTTGAGCAGCACAGTTCAGCTGAGATCCATTCGGATATGAGGACACAGAGGCTTCCAGTCTGAGGAAACAAGATCAGCTGAGAAGTTGGCCAGGTGAGGTTAGTTGTGGCTTGTTCTGTCTCTGATCTTCCAGTGTTCACCCCCAATACTTGGCTCCGGGTTTGTTTTATTAATAAAGACTCTTTAAAATTCATGCTACATTCAACATTTTTCATTCCTGTGTCTGTAAGTGGCCTATTTCCATTATTCTAACTGTAAGTTGAACTTAAGTCCCTGTAATAAGTAGAGATTCTTCTCTTTGGGCTGTATCTTGTACTTAATGTGCCCATGTATAAACATTCACTTCTAAATTATAAACATAGGACCTTAAGTCAACTATAAGAGATAATTGAAATAATAAAAATGGACACAATTAGGAACTAAAGGATATATTGTCTTGTCAGCTTACTTCTCGTTCCAGTTAGTCAATTGTTCATTTGTCAGCATGTGGAAGCAATGAAAACATACTTCACCTACACCATGTTTTTAACTCAGGCAAAATCTGGTGTGAATAATGATAGATGCCACATTTTTTACCTTGCATTTTATGTATTTTAATTCATATATCTGAAAATTGAAATTTTATAACATCATAATATATTTAGAAAATGTTAAATATGGAAAGTACATTTTTATAATTAATATTATTTTGTATGGTCTCCTTTGAAGTGTAAATTACATACACACTTAAAAAAATCACAAGAAATTTATTAAAAAATTAATATTTTCAGTTTATATGGATTTCTTATTGATCATTATGTGTAATTCTTCAATGATGTAATGCTTTCAAGGATTAATTCTAGCATTATTTCTTATAAAATATGTCAAACATGATTGGTTGACTGTCAAGTGCCATGGAATTTCTAAAGGTGTAAAATTGGCCTCTGGACTTTTATCAACTAATATGTATTAAAGGATTTCATTTTATGTCTATAGTAATTAGTAGATATGGTTTATTTAGATTATGTTTATTTTTCAAGTATATGACAATGAAATTTTATTGATTCATTAACACTTCTAAAATAGGTGAAAATAAGCCAAAAATTTAAATTATCAGAATTGGAATTTTTCATCATTATGTATCACCATAGCACGTAAAGTGCTTTGGGAGTAGCTATCTAGCCAGAAAAGTTTTAGATGTCATGACATCATATTATACATAAAATAAACTTATAACTGTGACACAATGTTGCTAAATTTCCTACCCAAGTGAATACATAGGTAATGCCTACCTCTCTTAATACAGTCTCAATGACAAACTGTGGGATGTTCTGTATGGCAAATGTGTTGCTGATTAGTCAATAAATAAATCACTGATTGGCCAGTGGCCAGACAGGAAGTGTAGGCGGGACAAGGAGGAGAATAAAGCTGGGAAGTGGAAGGCTGAGTCAGAGAGACACTGCCAGCTGCCATGATGAGAAACAGCATGTGAAGATGCCGGTAAGCCACGAGCCATGTGGCAAGGTATAAATTAATGGAAATGGATTAATTTAAGCTGTAAGAACAGTTAGCAAGAAGCCTGCCACGGCCATACAGTTTGTAACCAATATATAAGTCTCTGTGTTTACTTGGTCGGGTCTGAGCGGCTGTGGGACTGGCAGGTGAGAGAGATTTGTCCTGACTGTGGGCCAGGCAAGGAAACTCTAGCTACATCATGACATCATATTATACATAAAATAAACTTATAACTGTGACACAATGTTGCTAAATTTCCTACCCAAGTGAAGACATATGTAATGCCTACCTCTCTTAATACAGTCTCAATGACAAACCAAGGCCCAATCTTCCACAGTTCACTCTGGTGAATTGATGGGTCTATTGTGCTTCCTTACAGAGTGCAGGTGAGGAGTTACTTAAGAGATGTGGGTGCTCCTCACCAAACAGTCTATACCTTAAAAGCTTTTCCCAGCAGAAATGAGAGCTTCTTCAAGACATATAGATGGAGCCCTTTCCCCAATTCTTCCTCAGCCTATGTACAGTAGCACCAACCCAAGGTTATGTGCAATTCAGGCAGAGTTGTATGTAACAGGGAGTGGGGATCACCTGGGATGATCTTTTACGAGAGAGCACGGATTAATGGGTCAAGAAGGCACTTGCTTAGTTTTGAGGACAATCGTGGAACTTTAGCATTTCTGATTCTTTCTACCCCCTTTTCCAGAATGGTCCCCAAGCCTCAGAGAGGGTGATGTAGAAGAGTGACTACATTTCTACCATTCCAGTAAGGGCCCATGTCATCATGCTATTTTACTTATTCCTCCTACTCTGGAATGTGGCAGATATTGCACCTTAGTGATGTACCTTTGACTACAAAAACACAAAAGGGAGAAAAGTGGAAACAGAACAATATCCCCAAGTCCCTGACCAAAGTAATAAACTATAGAATAAACACAAACATTTAGAAAACTCCTTGGCTGGTGCATCATATTCTTCCAACAAAACAATTGCTGTGGATTTTCCATTGGAGCTTATAACTTCTCTTGTCACTAAGGGTTGTCCTGGCTAGCAATACCAGATAGACCTCCTCAACCTTGGGAGTGTGTCTTAAATTCAATTGAAAAGCTGTTGTTCATGCAGACTTGAGTTGAGCCTCTATTGCATAAGCAGGAATGTGTTGCTTAGCATGTCTACAGTGCAGCATTCTGGATACATATATAAAGTAGACTGTTGGCAATAGTTCTCCTCCAGCAATCTACAAAGCACCTCCAGGTACTATGAATATCAGTCAACATGGGATGGGTGGGGTTTACAGAATATTTCTGCTTGAATTCTTCCTTATCCATGATCAAAGCATGCAGTGTCTGTAGCTGGAAGTTTTCCTGTGTCCCACCCAGGCCCTGCAGTCAGGACAAATTTCTTCCATTTGCATCCCCCAAGTAAGCACACAGAGGCTTATATTAATTATAATTGGTTGGCCATTAGCTCAGGCTTATTGCTGACTAGCTCTTATACTTAATTTAATCCATAATTCTTATTTATGTTTAGCTATGTGGCTTGGTACCTTTTCTCAGTTCTGCCTTCACGTTTTGCTTCCTCTGTGTCTGGCTGGCGACTCCTGACTCTGTTCTTCTCTTCCCAGAATTCTCGTCGTCTGCTTGCCCTACCTATACTTCCTGCCTGGCTGCTGGCCAATTAGCATTTTTTATCAACCAATTAGAGCAACACATATTCACAGCATACAAAACATCCCACAGCACCTCCCCTTTTCTGTCTAATCAAAAAGGAAGGATTTAACTTTAACATAGTAAAATTACATATAACAAGAAAGTACTCAAGCAAGAATTACAGTTATAATATCTAGTCTATTTGTATTTGGCAAAATTAAAGAAAATATTTTATCTATCCTATATTAGTGAGTTTAAAGTTTCATATCTAATTTATCTTTTATCATAACCAAGGAAAATTATAAATATTTCATCTTCAACTACATCAGAGACCCCAGAAGAATATAATATTACCTAAGTAAACAGGAAGTACATTGTAAACAACTTCCTAAAATTTGGAAATGACAGAGACAGCTGCCTGCCTGGACAGTCACCCAAAATTCATCTGCAATGTTGGGGCATTCATCTTCAGCCTATAGGTCTAGAGTCTCTCAGTCACTTTTTTCTGTGTCCTAATTAATATAAGCTTCTGAGTGATTATTTTATAAAAGGCTGTGGGACTGTGGGTGAGAGATTTGTGCCGACTACGAGCCAGGCAGGACACAGAAAAACTTCCGACTACAAGTCTTTTCAGCAATAGGGTCTTACCTCAAGTTCTGACATGCAACCAATATTAGTTGCAATAGCCTTTATTGTTGTGGGAGCCTCTGGGATCTCCATGGCCATTATCTCATAGGAGACATCCCAGCCCTGACATTGGGGTTCTCATTTAGAAATTATATCACTTCTTGGAGGGATTTCTTCCACCCATATAGTGTTACTTTAACAACCCATTTTTTCTTTTCAATTAACCCTGACATTTTAGGATAGGTTTAAATACCATTATACATGAGTGTCCTCAGCATAGGTTTGCATAATGTTCCTGAAACGAGTGCCTCTGTTGCTATCAATTGTACCTAGGCACTCATACATAACACTGAGTTGGATAAGGTCTTTGATGATAGCCCCCCTTCTCTTGCAGGGAAAGGCCTGTTTAAAGCCTGTGGCAAAATCTACACAGTTGCAAATATACTTGAAATTTTTGCTGGATAGTAGGGACTATATATAATCCACATGTGAATCTCCTATAGGATATGCATCTTTTGTACATGTCCCATCTTAGCATCCTTCTACCAATTCTGCTAGTGGGACAGGCCTCATAGGACTAGACAGCATTCTGCATGAATAGCGTATTTTACTGGAATGCCAGCAACTTTTACTATTTTCTATCAATGCTGGTTCCCAGACGTTATTTGAATCCAGTGATATGCTTCAAGTGTCTCCTGGGGGAGAGGTGGTCTTCATCTTGGTAAGGGCATCAGTTTCCTGATTCCCCACAGGACTTATACAGTGCTGAGCTGACACCTGAAAAACTACCTGTGGCTCAGGCTCCCATTGTAGCTTTTCGTACATTTCTTTCTACTACTGTTGTCTGTAGCAGGAATCTTAGAAGGTCTTAATAAAATCAAACCTGAGGCCAGTTATTGGGGGTGAACACTGGAAGATCAGAGAGACAGAACAAGCCACAGCTAACCTCACCTGGCCAACTTCTCAGCTGGTCTTGTTTCCTCAGACTGGAAGCTTCTGTGTCCTCATCCCAATGGCTCTCAGATGAACTGCTACTCAAAAGCCTGAAGCTTAAGCAGCTAAAAGCTTAGCCAGCCAAATGCTTCTAGTTTCTGGTCCTCACACCTTATATATCTTTTCTTTCTACCACCACTCCCTGGGATTAAAAGCTTGCTTTCTGGGATAAAAGGTGTGTGTCACCATGCTTGGTTGTATCCTTGAACAGATGGATTTCTGCCTCTGGAATGCTAGGATTACAGGCATGTGCTACCACTGCCTAACTTCTATGTTTAATATTATGGCTGTTTTGTCTCTGACCCCAGATAAGTTTATTAGGGTGCACAATATTTTGGGGAGCACAATACCACCACAGTTGTCCCTGTTGTGGTCTTCCCACTACTTCCAAGTTTTACCTCTTCCATTGGGCCATCAACATGGTCAGACATTTGAACACCACACATTTGTCAGTACAGATGGTCATGGGCTACTGGTCTTGTGTTATACTATCCATACAACTTTTAGTTGAGCCTACTTTCTCCTTCCCTTTCTAGACACATAGTGTCTGTGTTCATTTATGTCTTCATCACCACACATGCCTGCTTGAAGCCATTGTTGGTATCACTCATGTACCTGGCATCAGCAAGAATTGGGTGTTTTCCCCCTAAAAGTTGATAGGAGGGCCAATTACTGGGGCAAGCGGGGAGACTTGGTGGCTTGAAACAATATTTGCCCAGAACTGCTTGCATGTCATTGGTGTTTGGGGTTTTTGACACCACTATTAGCTGTTGTAAATATACATGCCACCTTTGTAGTGTATGGCTTTTCAACAACCCCCAAGGGCCTTTGATTCACTCTTTTATGGAATATACAATTTTCATTGTAATTGAACTGGGGTCAGTAATGGACTTCTCCTGTTTTGTTGCCATATATAACACCAACAATTGCCATTCTAAGGCTGTATACTGAGCTTCTGCACCTTCCCATTACCATGGCAAAAACCTCTTTGTGATATTTGCCCAGATTTTTGTTGGCAGAGGCACAAACTCAGCCCTCTGGGCTGCTAGTGACTATTAATAGGAAGGGACACTAGTGGATTTGTGAACACAGCTGCTTAGCTTGTTCTACAAGTATCTTGGATTGCTCAAAGGCTTCTTGAGCCTTCCCATCCCAATCCTACATAACACCTCTTTTAATCAGATTATACTGAAGTTTAATGACCTAGATGAGGTGGGATATAAAAATTAATCAATATCCTAGAAGACTCAAAAACACCTCAAACTGTTTTCACTGATAAGCATAGGCTGTTGAGAAATCTATTCAATAGTTTTGTCATGTATGTCCTACCTGACCACAGCACTCTCCCAAAATGTAGTTTAGTACTGAGGCCTAGTACACTATGGAGATTGATTTCCCATCAATGCTCCATCAGGTTCATTTGTAAGTCTCCCAAATGGGTTTCCAAATCTGTAGAGCACTCATACATTAGCATTATATCATCTATTTAAGGAAACCTCTTTACAGAAGATACACAGGGTAACAAGGCCAATTCCTAGGCTACCATTCTATGACAGATGGTGAATCTGTGGAGATAACACTTGCTGAAGTACTCTGAAGATCTGTTGTCATTTTGTTCCAGGTAAATGCAAACTAGTCTTGTGTAGTCAAGAGATACTGAAAACCATTGTTTATCAAAATCCATAGGCACACAGAACAACTCCACTACCTATACCAACTTTTCAGTTAGAAGAGTAATGTTGGGCACAGCTGCATGAATATAAGATGCTAACTTAGTCATCTCCCTGCAATGAACCCTTATTCTCCATGTGCCATCTGGGTTCTTTATTTGCCACACCAGGCTATTGAAAGGGCCACCAGCTGAGTGGATGACAGTGACCATTTCTAGCTCTTAGTTTCTGTAATTTCATCTTGATCCACAGGAAGCCTATACTATTTGACATTAACTGTTCTTTGAGGGGTAGGTAGCTTTATGGACTGACAACTTACCATCTTCTTGATAATTGCTTTTACCTTTCATACCCTCAGTTGATTTTTTTTCTCCAAAAGTAATCAGGGTGTGTTTTAGTAAGGCGTGTAACCCCAGAATATTCTCTTGTAGAAACAAGGCACACACAGTGTATTCCTGTGGGGTATAATTACCCACCCACAGAATTAGTTCATTCTGGGTAACCCATATGTTTTCCCCTACCCATCCACTACCACCCATTGGCTCCAATGGATTTTGGGGTTACAATGAAGCAATGTATGCACTGGGGACCAAGTATTCTTCATAGTGGTGAGAAACCAACATTCAAGGCCCTAATCCCCATAAGGCCCTCATCCGCAGGCAACCTTGTCCACTCCATAAGCGTAGGGGCTGGAGAGGCCCTCTTCCACAGCAGGTCTGGGCAGTAGGAATCACCTATACCTCCTGGTCCTCTTAGTCTGATGGTGAATTGCCTGACCTTAAGGATTCCCATAGGCTAACCAAAACAGCAATGGATTGCCCATCAATTTTGTCCTAGAGACCTGTGAACAGCACAAGTCCAGCCACATCTATGTGTTTGGGTGACATGGAAAGGATGTTTTACTTGACCTCCCCCCCCCACACACACACACTCAATGTTGGTTTCACACATTACACACCCAGTTTACATGCAGTTCTAGAAAAGTCAAAACCTTTCCTAACTCATATAAGTTTTGTCATACCATAGGACTCAGCACTGTCCCCAGTGCTCCATATAAGTCTTATGATCCTTACTGAATCAATTTCTTTCTTAGTTCTCATATAAACACAATCTACTCTGGGCCTGAGAACTGAGCATCAGATACCACTTCCCATATCCCCAGTTCACCTAGGAGTCCCTGTCCTTCTATTGTTCTCCAGTCCCCAATATTCATAGGTACCTCAGCTGAAGATAACCAGGTATTGATAAAGGTTCACATGAGCCAATCCTTTGGTGACTGAGTCTTCTTGTACTGCCTTATGTAGATGAAATTCTAAACAGTCTTAGGAAATAAGAAACACAGAGCCAAATACAGAGTTAAAAGCCCAAGAGATCAGAGCATTAGTAACGAGCCAAGAACACCTTTATCTTACCACTCCCTGCCGTCCTTCCCCTGAGAGAGACCCTCTTCCTGTATGTCTTGTGTTTTCTTGCTTTCCTGTTCTGCCTTCTCATTGGCTCTAAGCCCAGCCATATGATTTTCTCGTCACTGCCTGTCTATACAGACCTCCTGGTCTCTATGATTGGTACTGTGATTAAAGACTCAAGGGTCACCACAATTGGCTGTGTCCTTGAACACACAGAGACACTGCTTGCCATGTGATCGGATTAAGGCCATTGGCTATCACCACCTGACTTCTATTACTAGCTTGCTAATGAACTCTGATCTCCAGGCAAACTTTATTTATTAACACACAAATAAAATCACATTTCAGCATAATTAAAATCACACATTCCCCCCTATTATTCTAATAAAAAGAAAAAAGAGAAAAAAGTTATAACTAATATAAGAAAACTTATATACAGTAAGTACAATAACTGTATACAATATATACAAGCAATAAATACCTAAACAATGTCTAATCCATTTGCATTTGACAAACTGAAAGAAAATATTCCATTATCTATCCTATTTTGGTAAGTCCAAAATGTACCTGATTCACTTTCTATCCTAACTTATATTACTAACAGAGAACTATCTTATGATGTCTTTCAAATTTATACACTTACACCTCTATAGTGAGTTTCTTTTCTGAAATTCTTAATAAGAAAAACTATAATTATCACTATCTAATCTTCAACTCCCTCAGAGACACAAGATGGAAATAATATTACCTAGTAAAACAGGAAGTGCAAGCAAGCGGCTTCCAAAAAAATTGTTAGTTGACAGAAACAGCCAGCTGCCTGAACAGTCACCTGAGGTTTCTCTGCAACACTGGGGCATCATCTTCAGCCGATAGGCTTGGCGTATCTGACAGACTCATTTGTGAAGTAGGATGTACACAAAGCCTACAGTTCGACCTCACATTTGGTGAGAGTAGTCCATGTGTGAGATAAACCTGAATTCCAACAGTGTTCTGTCATGATTTAGGATTTTAAATTCTGGAAATTGTTGATGTTTTTGGAATTCGGCTGTCCATTCTTCTCAGCTATGGGTGGCTTCATCTCTTTTTACTAAATGCCAGTCTACCATTGAGAGGTTAGACTCCATCAACCTAGTTACGCTTTCAAGAATAACTGTTTCAGCTACTGTTCCACTGCATATCAGAAGCCATCAGTCCATTGCCTGTTCAGTTGCCTTCAAAGATAGGGGCACTGTACCTTTTCCAGTTTGCAAAGGCCACTTCAGTGATAGTGTCATATTGTCCTGGCCTCAGAGGATGCCTGTTGCTGAAACCACAACCACACTTATCTTGGCAAGAATCAGTAGGCTTTTGTTTTGTGTCCTGTCTGTCCATTTTGTCCTGTTTGTCAGCAGTTGATAAGAGGACACTTTGTTGCCCAGTGGCTATTATTTGCCACAATGAAAGTTAACTGCATATGCAGTTTTTTCAATGTCCATATCTTCTCTGAAGTAGATTGGTACTGCCAGGAGCTGACATGTCTCATAGTCATAAAAAAAGAAAAAATTTTTAAGTTATTAAAACATTTTAAATGCCATATTCTGTAGATCTCTGAAAAGTTTGAAGATCACCTGTGTATCTAAAATATCTCTCTGCTTAGCCTTGAAAACATACCTAATATGACTACAAGTTCTATTGTAACGTATAACTACTAACTTTCATTTCTTTATATACTAATAGTTTGTAATAATATCATTTAAGGATTAGCAAATTGCATTACATTGTTAAATGAACTGTATAAATACAATATCCTGAACAAGATTAGAAATATATGTATAGCATTTTCTAAAATTATCAACCTCAATATATATAATTTGTATGCAATATATAAAAACACAATCCAATGTAAAGTATTTCATTGTCTTTTAAAAGTAGATTCAATAATCTACCTTTTTTATCTATATCATATCTATATCCCCTCTTTTCTTCTTAGAGTAGATTCAGTAATCTACCTTTTTATGTATATCATATCTATATCTTCTCTTTACTTTTCAGAGTAGATTCAATAATCTACCTTCTATTCTATCATTTCTAATTATTTTTTTTATCAAACAAGAACCTTAAACCTAATCTCCTTTGCTTAGCCTTTTTCCTAACCATTAACAACAACCTTGTAACCAACCATCCTAAACAATTAAAATTATCCCAAACCCAAAACCCATTGAAAGACCAAAACCACCGGCCCCACACCACCTCTTTGGGAATGTGGGCATTTGTGTTCTTAAAGTTGCTTCCTGCTGGTTGTGGGTGAAGGCATCTTTAGGGGATCCTGAAAAGAAAAAATTGGGTTAATTGTCAATTCTAGGAAAGGTAGCTATATCCTTTGTTGTCCAGTTGGTGCATAATGCCAAAGTTCAGGGCTTATCTGAAGTCCTTGTTCAAGTAGTCTGTGAAACTGGATCATCTCAGCTAGCCATCACGAAATTGTTCTGAGCAGTTTGTAGTCCAAAGCTGATCTGTGGGTGATATTTGTCAGCTTAGTGGTATTGTTATTGTCCACGTGGAATCGTTGTTGTGGGGCCCCATCATCTTTCTGGAGACTTCAAATTCGATGTTAGGCCTGGTCATGATTCCCTGCAGAAAACTGATAGAGACTTGAACACAAAAACATGTATAGGCAGCTAATTAAAGCCTTTTTAGGTAGTACTCTATATGACCATTAAAATCATAACAAAAGTTTAATATATATATATTAATCTTATAAATTTTGATATAAAATTCATACCTTAAGAAAAGTTTAAAGAATCAAAGTAGAATCAAAGAATTGAGATTAGTAGCAATAGGATAGTCCTTTAATTTTTTTGTTTTCTTCTGTCCCATATCAGAAGATGGCTCTTTTTCCTGGCATGACATAGAGATTCTGCATTTTCCTTTTAACAACATTCTTGGGTTTAAAGAAGGAGAGAGCCATTCTCCAACTCCAAAACCAGCTTTAATTTTTAATTGAACTGGGACTACCAAAAGAACATTTAAGTTAAGTGTTTTTAGAGAAGAACAGAAATAAACATTTAGGATGACTTATGAAATTTTATAGATGATATACCAATAGGCCAATTTACTCTTTTTCTTGGGACATTTTTTTCTAGGTGATTTGTCCTTATTCTTCAGATGTCTCATTTGTCCAGTGTTCTTCAGACTCCTTAACCTTCATTCTCCTGAAAGACAAAAACAAAAACCTTTCCCCAAGACTAACTTTAAGGAGGTTCCCTTTTGGCAAGTTATATTTGATTAAATGAAAAGGCATTTGTTAATGGTATGAGTTAGTTTAAATTGGATGGTCATGCTGGTTGATGAACTATCACCTCTTCTAATTAAGAAGTCTCTCTTGTTCAAATCGAACCTTCATCAATTTTGATGGTATCCACAGCTTATCTTCTCCTGTAGAAACAAAAGCATAACCTCGTCCCCAACATAACACACATCCTGGTTCCCATTCTGAGGTCAGCATGTCCTTAAAGTATATAGGCTGATTTAATTCTGTGGTTGTTTTCTATTATCCAATGTCTCTCTGTAGCTGTTTTTCCTTTCTCATTAGCACTGAGAAAATTAAGTTAATAGAGCATTATGCAATCTATTTCTGGGGGGGGGTTGTTACCCCTTTCTGTTTATTTAGCATATTCTTTAGAGTTCTGTTTGATTTTTCTATAACTGCTTGGCCTGTAGGATTATGTAGTATACCTGTAATATGCTTTATATTGTAATAAGCAAAAAACTGTTTCATTTTAACAGAGACATATGATGGAGCATTGTCAGTTTTAATTTGTGCAGGTATACCCATGATGGCCATAACTTCTAGCAAATGAGTGATTACAGAATCAGCTTTTTCAGAACTCAAAGCAATTGCCCATTGAAATCCTGAATAAGTATCAATGGTATGCTGTACATATTTCAATTTTCCAAATTCTGCAAAGTGAAACACATTCAACTGCCAGATTTCCTTCCTCTGAGTACCTTTTTGATTACATCCTGATGGTAATAGAGTCTGATTGTAAAAGGAACAAGTAGGACATTTCCTTACAATTTCCTTGGCTTGTTGCCAGGTTATGGAAAAGTATTTGTTTAAACCTTTACTATTGACATGATGTTTTTTATGATATTCTGAGGTCTTCAGCACATTTCCTATCAATAATTTATCAATCTCATCATTACCTTGTGCTAGAGGGCCTGGCAGACCCATATGGGATCAGATGTGAGTTATATATATATATATATATATATATATATATATATATATATATATATATAATTTCCTGATTATATCTTGTAACTGAATAAATAATGAAGTTAATTCTGACTCATCAGGGTTATATTCTATCACTTTTGGGATATTTGCTGTTAATTTCTCCCAAAATATTACTGCAAGCTCTTTGCCAAGGTTTACTTTCTGCCCATAATTTTTCAATGTCCTCCTAAGTCAAATGTATGAAAATTTCTGCTGAGTCTATTCATGCTAATTGATGAAGTCTCAATTTTCCTTTTAAAATCAAGTCAGAGATCTTTTCCACATATGTTTTTAATTTTTTGACTCTGTTTATTTGTTAGAAATATCCATTCCAATATAATATCTTCCCTCTGTATTAAAATTCCTATAGGAAAAGTTACTTGTAGTGATATTTTATTTGTGCTGAAATGTGATATTTTATTTGTATGTTAATAAATAAAGTTATCCTGGAGATTAGAGGTCATAGCAAGCCATAGACAGCAGTCAGGCGGTTGTAGCACATGCCCTTAATCCAATCACATGGCAGGCAGAGTCTCTGTGTGGTCAAGGACACAGCCAAGCGTGGTGAGACACACCTCTAATCCCAGTACATTTTGGGCTTACCAAAATAGGATAGACATGGAATATTTTCTCTGAGTTTGTCAAATGCAAAAGGACTAGACATTGTTTAGGTATTTATTGCTTGTATATATTGTATACAGTTATTGTACTTATTGTATATAGTTTTCTTATATTAGTTATAGCTTTTTTATTCTTTTTTATTTTTATTGTAATAAGAGGGGGAATGTGGTGATATTTTATTTGTGCTGAAATGTGACAACTTATTTGTATGTTAATAAATACAGTTTGTCAACCATAGGTGTTTTTCTTTTAAACACTAATAATGTTCCTATGCTTAAAAGGAATGGTAAGATTTCACTAAGTATACAGTTTGACTTAGAACTATATAAACCAGACTGGCCTCACATTGATGGCATTCTTACCTCAGTACTCTTCAATTCTCAAGTTATAGTTGTTTGTCATTATGTCTAGCTTAAATTTTTATTTTAATTCTTTCATTATACTAATATGATTTCTTTTATAATTTAGTCATAAGTTATTAATGCATCTTCTAAGTACCAGAACTGTGAGACTTCATTTATTTTTGCCCAGAGGCTTTATGCTGACTGTTATATAAAAATAATGCAGATAACCTGAAAGCATTCTAAACCCCTTGAAAAGGTGGCTATGCTGTGGCAGAGCATCAAATGTCGTTTCTTTAACACTTTCTTTTACTACATGAATAGGGCAGTAATACTGATAATGTGGAATTCAAAATGATTGTTTATACAGTGTATTTTACTGTGCAACTGTAAAGAATCAGCTTCAACAAAGTAACAAACAAAACCTTTCACAGAGCACCTGATGATTTGATATTAATAAATATTGGCCTAAGTCAGAAATAAGGTATAACACAATAATATACCCAATGTAAAATATAAGAATACCTAGAAACTTTTTATAGGGAATTGCCTCTCTTCTATACTGTTCTTTTAAAACATGGGGTGGGATACGTGGTAAGAAAATGAGAAGGGGAATACTATAAGATGAATGGCATAAGGAGGGAGTGGGCCAGGGAAAAAGGGGAGATGAGCTGGGTGTGGGCAGGAGTGTAGAGTTGAAAAATCAACCAAAACAAAGTTTATATGAAAGTCACATATCATCTCAACAAATGAAGAGATGAATTGTAGACATTAATGAGAAAATGATCAATTCTGAGGGACGCTGATGCTATACAAATGAGTGTGTTAGGGGGTTAATGTTATGGTTTGAATACATTCTACAATTCATTCCAAAAACTGAAATCTATTGTTTTGGTGTTAGAAGGTGTTCATTAGCAGCAATTAATGTCTTTTTCATGAGAGTAAATTCTCATTTTCAGAAACCCAGATTAATTAAACAAAAGTAAATTAATATGAAACAATAAAATTGTTATTCCACATTTTCTGCTGCTAGTTGGGGCAAAATGACATGCTCTTGAGAAGTTGAACCAATGCACTATACACATGGACTTCCAGAACTCAAAACTGGGATCCCATTTTTTTTCATTGTTATCTGCTCTCAGGAACTCTTTTCCCCTGGATATTCTGTTATAGCAACAGAAAATTGATTTAGTCAGAGATTCACTTGACAGAAATTTGAAGCCAATAAGAGAACACAAACAGCACACAAGTAAGTAGGGAAGGATGGACATTATTTTAAGCAGCCATAAAGATTATAACATTTAGAGTTTTGGACTAGAAACAGAAACAGGAGTGATGTAGGAAGAAAATCAGAACTTTAACCATGGTAAACTATAAAGACAATATTACAGTTATCATCTTGAATCTTAAAAAAATATAAATTAGAT
This sequence comes from Peromyscus californicus insignis, assembly GCF_007827085.1. Lineage (NCBI taxonomy): Eukaryota > Metazoa > Chordata > Mammalia > Rodentia > Cricetidae > Peromyscus > Peromyscus californicus. The sequence goes on along the minus strand of NW_026294391.1, from coordinate 68,716,089 downwards.
AAAACATCATGGAAGTAGAGGATATATATATATATATATATATATATATATATATATATATAGTTTATTTCTTAATTAAATTCAAAGTGTACTTCTCCCAGTATTTTTGTATTCCAAGTTATAATTTTTGCCATTTGGAAAATATAGTTTTATGTCTCACCTTATTCCATCAAATAATAACTCAAACTGTGCTGCGTTAAATGTTGTGAGTGTAGATTTCATTGATTAGAATAAAGATTGTATTTTGCAATGTAAAATTTATTATTTAAAATATTTAAACAAGCAAAGCTACAGCCTATACTCATAAAAAAAGCTTGTCTATACAAACATATGTGCTGTCAAAACTCCAACTGTCAAACCTCGAACTCTTGTCAATTAGAAAAACAATCTATGTCATTTTGAGTTCTCTATCAGACCCCAAAATATGATAAGCAGTGAATATTTGTGAACAGGGGAGGGGTGGAGTAATTTCTTCTTGATTTCAGTCTTCTAAGGTGTGGGAACAATTAATGTGTTGTGATGATGAATATTTCAGGAACACTGACTTTGATGTTAGTAGGTGCAGAGAATAGGCTGTGGAGATTGGTTCAAGTGAATATATCTTCTCAGATAGTATAACAAAGGGCCTTTATGGTACACTTGGAAGAGTAAAAGAAGTGAAACTTTGGAGGTTAGAAGACATGTGATATTAATTGGAGCCCTGGTACATTAACCAAAAGTATTCTTCTTTCTTAGCAGTTAGAATTCAAGAGTTTTCTGTAAAGATTAAGATGAAAGAATTAGGTTAATTGAGTCTTTAGATGAAATTCTGTGTTGCTATTCACCTTGTGGATTAACATTTTGATATTTGTAAAACCATAAATACTAATATTAAACCTTGCCAAAATCATGTTTTAAATGTGTCATTGACCCTGAAATACATTATATTCTCATAACATTGTAAATGTCTGTGAAAAGCAATAGTTTGTATAGCACTATGACATATATCTTTCTTTTAAATTAGAAATATATGGGAAAACATGAACTTGGTATTTTGTGGTATATAATTTCCTCTCTTCATCTTTTCTGTTTAATCTGATACTACTTACAGATTTATCTCCAAATAGTTTCTTGAAATATGTGCCTTGCTACCTATCCACCATGCTCTAGAATGTAGGTCTATATTAGTCAAGAAAAATTATTTCCTAGCATCTCTAACTAAAAATCTTATGCATTTCATTGTCTGTCTCTTCCATTCTTCTACTAGGACTGAGGTGGTATTTCTTTGTCACCCCTTTAATTATGCTATTCATTGATGCTCCACTGCAATTTCACAACGCTGGCCGGTTATTCTAGCTTCCAGTCTCATCCTTCCTTATATTTGAGTCATACATACTGAAATTTAATTATCTGAGTATCTGAATTACTTATAATGTAAATACTATTACTTTGATTCCATTGGAATTTATTTCTACATAAGGCATTTTTTGCAGGCCAGTCACTGATGTTTATCTACTAATTGTAAAATGGCCATTTTTGATTAATGATGCATTCTTGAGTGTGTTCACATTGCTCTAGAACTTTTAGTATCTTTACATTCTGCTATCTCTTACCTGGCATCACAACTAGAGAGAAGACTATGACTTCTTATTTATTTTGAATTACAACTTTTGACAGTTGTTAAACTTTAAATGGAGAAGCTTAGCTATATGTGTGATTGGAGTTAATTTTTCTGTAAGTTTAAGTAAACATTTTGTTAAAAAATCAGTTTTATGTTTGTAATCTTGAGAGCTAAGTGATCAAAAGAGCTAAGTCTTTCGCAGTGTAATTGCTCAAATAAATGTTATGTGCCTAACCTCGATTAATTTGAATTTTGATGGTCATCATAGATTCTTTCCTTTTTAAAAAGATATATTTATTAATTATGTATAAAGTGTTCTGCCTGCATGTATGCCTGCAGGCCAGAAAAGGGTGCCAGAATTTATTATAGATGGTTGTGAGCCATCACATGGTTGCTGGGAATTGAACTAAGGACCTCTGGAAGAACAGCCAGTGCTCTTAACTGCTAAGCCATCTCTCCAGCCTGAGATTTCTATTCTCTTCAAAATCTCACTTTTTAAGTTAAGTTACTTTTGGAACAATATCACAGATACAAATGAGTAAAACATCACATGACCAGTGCTCACTGGAGGAAAAATATCTTCACATCAAAATCCACTGTAGATTGATAATACATGAATAATATTATCTAGATACTATGGTATAGGTATGTATCAAAAAATGTTCCATAGTAAAGGTTTACTGCCCAGTCTATGTCACTAGTAAAAGATAGAGCCTTTTTGAGATTTCAGGTTACTGAGGATAAATGCTTGAAGGGGAGAAGAGGAGAAAACGTGGCTAGGCTTTTTACTTTATGGAAACCTATCCATAAGGTGAGGAGTTTTGCTTTGGAATGTACACTCTTACCATGATGCTATGCATCAGTCCCTAAAGGTATTAGTCACCCACTGTAGTCTGGAATCTCTGAAGCCCTGAGTCAAAGTGAACATTTTAACTTTATATGCTGTATTTCAGTTATTTCTATCTGAGATTAAAATCCAAAACTGAAGAAACCAGAAAGCTGGTATGAAAGGATGTTTTTTGCTATTATCATGTAGCTTATGGTTTTGAGAAACATAACTCTTTTACAGGGTAAGTTTACAAAAGTTTGGAGGAAAGTTAGAGTAAACATAAGTAAATGTAGGAAAAGTTTAATGGGATGGGGCCATTACTGATAGGAATTAGAGGACATGTTGATGAAGTTTCCGATGAATATAAGAACTTTATTGGAATGTGAACTAAATACCATGCTTTTAACGCTGCGATAAAGAATTTAGGTGCCCTGGGAGTGGCGGGGGTGGCGGAGGGTGAGGAGTGGGGCATGAGAACATAGGAAAATGGGAGGGTCAAGCTGGATCAGGGACAGAGTGGGAGGGCAGGGAGGGAGATACCATGATAGATGAGGACATCACGGGAATAGGAAGAGGCAGGGTGCCGGGGAGGCTCTCAGGAATCCACAAGGATGATCCCAACTTGGAATGCTAGCAGTGGTCTAGAGGGTACCTGGACTGGTCTACTCTGGTGACCAGTCTAGTGAATACCCTAACTGTCATCATAGAGCCTTTGTCCAGTGGCTAATGGAGGCAGATGCAGAGATCCATGGCCAGGTGCCAGGCTGAACCCAATGGATGAGAGAGAGGAGAGATTCTGCAGGTGGGAGACATTAAGATCATGATGGGAAGACGTGCAGAGATGACGGGGCCACACTAGTGGAAGCCCATGAACTGTAGACTAGTAGCCATGGAGCCCCCATGGGACTGCACTAGGCCCTCTGGATATGGAAGACGGTTGTTTGGCTCGAATTGTTCAGGGGCACCCAGGCAGGGGTATCAGGATCTGTCCCTGGTGTATGGGCAGGCTTTTGGGAGCCCAGTGCCTGTGGTGTGACACCTTGTGCATCCCTGGTGCAGTAGGGAGGGGCTTGGACCTGCCTAGGCTCAGTGTGCCACACTTTGCTGACTCCCCCCATGGAGACCTTATTTGGGGGAAGTGGGAATGTGGGGTGGCTAGGGAGGGAGAGCTGGAGGGTGGGAGGAGGGAGGAGGGGGGATCTGTGGGTTGTATGTAGAGTGAGTAGAAAATTTCTTAATAAAGAAAAATGAAAAGAAAAAAAGGAAGTAGAAGACTACATATTTCTATTATTCCATAAAAGAAGCAGAAGTAGGGGTACACACAGCTCCTTGCAGGTAAGAATTGGGTCTAAAATCATCTCTGAATTTCCCCTACTTGACTTCATCATGACTTCCTGGGCTCAGCTAATTTAGTCCATCCTGTGCTGTGTATCTTTCATGTGGCTCTAACAGTGAAAATGAATACAGGAGCTGATGCAGAGGCCGTGGAGGAGTGATGTTCACTGGCTTGTTCCCCATGGCTTAAATAGCTTTCTTTTGTATATACCCAAATATAAACAGAAGTTTGCCTGTGCCCCAAAGCCACTCTCAAATAATTACTCAGAGCCTTAATATTACTTATAATTGCTCAGTCGATAGCTCAGGCTTGTTACTAGATAACTTTTACACTTAAATTATCCCATATTTCTATTTATGCTTTGCCATGTGGCTGTATCTTTATTAACATGGCATGTTCATCTACTGTTCCCTCTGTGTCTAGCTGGTGACTCCTGATTCCACCCTTCTCCTTACCATTATCCTTGGTTTGGTCTCCCCTCCTATACATTCTGCCTGGCTACTGGCCAATCAGCATTTTATTAAACCAATTTGAATGACAAATCTTTACAGTGTACAAGAGGGCTATTACACAGCACCCAAGGACCACCTGTCTAGGGTAGCACCACCTACCATGAGCTGGGCCCTCCTACATCAATCATTAATCAAGAGAATACCCTACAGGTTTGCCAACAGGCTAATTTTATGGAGACATGGGTTCTCAATTCAGATTTCCTCTTCCCAGATATGTCTATGTTTTGGTCAAGTAGACAAAAACAACCAACACACTTGCCTGTGTCCAGCTCTGAATACTGCAATGATTACCTGGAAAGCTTAAATAGTCTGTATGCATCTGCTTTTAAAATATCAAAGTTTTTAAACTTTTTTGTAAGTATTTCTAAGCTCTTCTTGGGTATTTTTATTCATAGAAATGATAGTATAATATTAGTATTCTTCAACATTTCACTAATGCTTCTAAAACTAGTCTATATTCTTTGAAGACCATGATTCATTTATAGAAATACACTTAATTTACAGCTAAGGCAAAACTCAGTGGAAAAAAAAATATGAGATAGAGCTGCTGAACAAGGGAATCCAGAAGAGAAAGAATTTCGCAACTGACTTGGATCTGGGAAATGAAAAGTGTACTGGCAAATTGTACTGGAGTATTAAACTCAATGCTGAGTGTTTGGAAAAGTCTGTTTTTAATTATGTGTTGGCATATATAATGAATACATATAAACCTATGTCAATATTACCAATTGAGTAACAAACAGCAATAATGAACTATGTTATATGAATTTTGTGTTGAACATCTTACTACTTTTTGTTTTAGTGTATGTTCATATATAATAATATTTAAAGTGATATAAAGTATCAACTTTATGTTAAAGTAATTGAACCTATTCTCTGAATATGTTGATATACAATTATATCTCTATGAATTCTCTGTCAAAAAGAAAAGAATTTAGGTGCCTTGTAGCTGTGTTCTGAGATGTTGTGAGGTCAAACATAAAGATGGTGGGTAAGTTTATGTAGAGGAGGAAAGTTTAAGGTAGTATGGCATTCAAGTTGTAGTATGGCTTTTATTGATGGTAGTTAGTGAAATTCACACTGAAAAATCAAGGGCAAAACAAGGTATCACAATGGTTGGAGTATTTGCAGGTTTGTCAGATAAGGAACTCATAAATTATATAAAATATATGTGTGTATATATACCATATATATGATTTTATTTCATATAGTTTTCAATTGAAAGTGGGTCTAAAAGAAACTTTAAGAAATAGTTATACAGAGAATATTTCCTAGTTCCTAGTTCTTCATTTATGATATTTTTCTACTGATTGCAATCCTCCATCCTAAAAGCAGAATCATTAAGCAAACACACACAAGAAGGGAAAATCTAGTGTGAGTCACTAAAACAACTGAAAACAAGAATACTGGACATTTAAACAGGTGAACTGGAAAAAATTGCATTCATACTTTTTAACACAACACTATAGAAATGTATACAAGCATCTTCATACTTTCTAGATTTTGATTTTAATGTTTCTGCTATGTTCTTCAATGATTGCAGTTGGCAATATGAAAATAAAAACTCAGTGATAACTGACAAAGTCAAAATGCTTTTATTTATACTGAAGTTTAGCAAGTACATTTTAAACAAAAGTGTACTTAACATATGGTAGAACAAAGAAACAATACATATAAGTTTCTAGTCTCTAAGATACTACTGTATTTTTTTCTTTGAAGGACAAAAGCCAAGCAGAAATGAGCATAAAAAAGCATCAAGTATGGTCAAGTTACTTTAGTCATCAGGATTTAGTTCATGTTCTTAAACTGGTCAATCTAATGAAAGGACAACGTTTACATCACTGCTTTTAAAATATGCACATGTTCCTTTTTTCCTTAATGTAACATGGAAAAGATGATTCAGTAAACAAAGTTTTCTTGATAAACACAACTGAAATAACTCCATGATGGATATTTTCTGAGATATACTGGAATCACAAGCATATTCATTAATGCAAGTCAGCAGGGACCTTTCAGGCTGAACACAACTGCTGTGCCATTGCTAAACAGTAATAGTTACCTCCTTTAAAAAAGAGAAAACATGTTAATTCTTCTGTGGAACATTACTGAAGCATAGGTATGAAAGTACTAAAACATCTATCTTCAGGAACCTAAAATGATTTGATGTAACAGGATTGATTTAATATAGGTAAAATTTAATTTTGCATCTCTTTATGTTAATGCATCAGATTTCAAAGATCCTTCAAGTAAACTTCATGCTACAACTCCTCTTCTTTATACAGCATTGAAGACATGAAAAACTGATAAAGACTCTTTTCATAAACTATTTTATAATGTCTATAGAGATCTATATTAGTTTTTCCTTTTGTACATAATGTTACACTTGAAGCTCCTGTGCTTTACCAAAACAGAACGAAAGACATTACCTGGTTTGGCTCTAAAACAATGACAGCTTTGTCATTTAGAATTTTCATTCCCCATGTTAACTGTAAGATTGTGCACACTATATAGAGACTAGTTCTTATATCATTTGAAACCTAAGTGGTAAAACCAATGTTCATTTAAATATTTGTAACATAGAGTCCATATCATCTGATGGTTATGTAGCATTTGATTGATATAGATAAAGTTTATTATTGAGAATGAAAAGGAAATTCTAGTCTGCCTCTTGGAGCTTAAAATTGCTCTTTTCCATTGTACTGGTTTATGACTTGCTTGTTTAGCTAGCTAAATCAACAAAATTTTCCTTTGGTTGCAGAAGAGGAAGCAGGAAAGAATGTGTTCATAAATGTGCACAAATCCACTCCCTGTGCTCAAGTAATACTTAAAATTACATCGTTGTGAATCAAATTTGCCCTCTTTGTGCAGAAGGAAGCAAGCATGATCACACTTGACTGATATTGTCTTTTTAAAATCATATCTCAGATTGGAAAAAGGTTTTGAGTTGTAAGGAGGAAAGTATGTGAAATCTCTATAATATTTTTTTTCTGTGTAGAAGATTTCATGTTAGGTAAATTAATATAATTTCCTAGGAATTACTTTTAAACCAAAAATCAAGGAGATATAAGGTAATAGAATAAAATAATTGATTCTGCATTAATCAGAAAAGCTAGAGTGTTGGTCTTCATTAGCAGGTAAATAGAAATTTGCTCAAGAAAACAATGGAATTAACTTTTATGTTGCAGTGACCAGAAAATAAAAACCTATTTTTAATAACTGTTGGTTAATCTTTAACCCCAGAAAAATGTATAACCTCGTCTTTTTGAGATAGAGTCTGAGTACTGTAATGAAATCCAATCTTGCAGACAGTTCAAGTCGTGATGATATTGACCAAATACTTACTCAGTTCTACAATCCACCTCATCCTCTGTATGCATAGTCTCAATATCAATGGAAAGGTCATCAACATCAAATGTCAGTCATTTTTACCAGGATTGAAATTTATACAATAATAATAAAACTTGAATCATGCAGTGCAAATTGTGAACATTACACATTTTAAAGCAATGGTAAAACAAACCATGTCATCTAAAAAGTTATATAAACACAGCAATGAATGGAAAAGACAATCACTGTTTGTCTTTTGGAAAAATGCAGTTTTTGAAAAATCTTTCACTTTATCATGTTTAATTCTTATCTTTGTTACAAGAGGCAAACATATCTGTGTACAACTTTCATTAAATGTGCCCACTTACAAAGCCTATCAGGAATAGTTTCCACATCAGCTTGCAAATCAAAAGAAACACTAGGCTACCAAGAAGACTACATTATGATATAAATCAATTTGTTTACCCAGAATACCATAAGTTGATATCCCAATAGGAAAACTTCTCCAAATTTTAAGGATAGCAGTATCCAAACAGTGCAACATGTTCTATAATATTGAGACATTGTCTGTTACTTCTTTGAGTATCCCAATATAGACTGATGATAAGGAAGGAACAAGTATTGACCTGGTAATCAACACTGTTCCTTGGAACAATCTCAAAGTTTGCCACGTTTCAATTTCAAAATTCATTTTAACTATAACATGAGTGATTTATCATTTAGTAGTAGCTGTCAAAGTAAACTCCTAGATAAAACAAAAACATCTGGAACCATAAACAGAAGAGAGCTGCATCTGAATTTTAATCCAAATCTGCCATGCTCACTTCATTAGGAATAGGAAACAGCTAATTAGGAGTTGACTGCTTCATGTTTTTAAGAGGGTTTACACCTGAACATAAGAGATGATCTCATATGCATTCTGTGTGTAAACATGATTATAGATTAGGAAAAGCAATGAAAGACCCCTCTCCAGAGAAATGTTAGGTGCTTTGAAACTCATAAGGGACATATACATTGACACTTGGTGAGAGCAGGCAGTTAGTTTACTGCTTTAATATTTATCCAGTGGGCAAAATGGGGAATTACATATATGTAGATACAACAGTGTTTTAAGTAAAAATACAGGTTTATGCAATCCTTCCCTCATTGTTGAAATGCCTCACTTGGGACAGAACGGTTGGTATGGTCTTCTCCATGTAGGACACCCTCTCACGATAGGTTGAGTCATCAAGAGCCACACTTGACTGTCCCAAATCCAGTACCTGTGACATTTGCCTCCTGTGTTATACTTCTAAAGTTTATAGAAAGGAATAACTAACATTGGGTGTCATAAAGACCCAAGAGCAAACAAGTGGGAAATGCCAGAAAGAAAAACCATGAGGATTTCTACCATTCACCTAAAGTAGTTTTAAGTGATCTGATTTTAAAATACTATTCAATTTTCTGTATCATTTAGTACATGTTCTCTGCCTATATGATGAAGAGTTAATTCTGGATGTTGTACCTTTAGCCATAGATCATTTTTATTCAGATCATATATTTTATATGGCCAAAATATTTTATTTCATCTTCAAAAATCATTTCTAAATTGGTATTATTTTGATGCAGTTGGCTGAAACATAATAGATTGTATACAAGTAGATCCTGTGTGCATCACCAAAAGCAAAATATTTATATCTTAGAAAAAAATTATTCAGGATATGAAACAACCACTACATCATATTGATTTGAATTAATGTATTATTTTTAAATTTATTTCAGTTTGGTCGTTAGTACAAAAGAAACTACATATATTACTTCAAGGAAGTGATTAATGGAAAATGGATTAAATCTCATTTGGCAATTTGCATGAGTAGCATTTTTTGTCAAAATCTAGGGCAGATACTACACAGTGAATAAGATTTTTCTGGTGTAATGGAAATACTTGAGAAGTGTCATTAAAGGTTTTTGATCACTCAAATACTGATTATTAGATTCTTAGGAAGTGTGAAAATGGTAATAATTATATATCACAAATTTGTGGCCATGTCTTTAGTAAGTAAACTGTTAAAAATATTTCAGGACATATACTGAGCAATTCAGGCCAAATTAACCATTTATAAATCTCTTGAAAATGCTAGTTACCTGATTATACTTAGACCAGAGGTTGAATAGTGTAAATATTCATAAGGTGAGTGACCCATCATATCTGCTTTTCTCCTTTCCTGTGTCTGTAGTTTTTACTCTTATAATTATTTCTGTTGCTAGTATAATAAGAAATAAGCAATGTTTGGGACATAAAGGAAGAAGAAAAGAATAAAGGAGTCATATTTAGTATGCTGGGGAACATCTTTTATCAATGTCTTATTTAAAGATAAGGGATATGACAGGGAGTAAATAACTTGCTCCACCACCATCAGTTCAAAGGAAAATGTAGTCATGTCATGATCAAGAAATTAAAGCTCTCTATGTTTTCTTAGAGAACAAATCAGGCAGTTTCTTCTACAAAGTGAGCTCACAGACCATGGGAACAAATATCAATCATTTGTACCAATAAATTGTCTGCTAATACAAGTTATATTAAATACCATAGTGGAGAAATAGAAAGCTATTCCATAATAGGCACAGCTCAAAGTAAGTATTTCTGCATTTTATTTTCTCACATACAATCTAGAAATAGCACTTTATCCATCTTCAAAATTGTTCCACCTACTTATGCCACTACAAACCTGCTGTGTGGTTAAACGTGATAATGTTTGTGAAGCACTATGAGCTCATTGAAAGTATTGAGTAAAGAAACTATAAAAGTAGTACGTTCAGTCATTATGATTGCCCCTTAAAAACTTGGGAAGTCCAATCTCCAGCGCATTTTTCCTAGGTGTTCAATGTTCTATCCATCAATTATGAACAAATAGTAATTGAATGTTCCATATCTTAAAAGAATCTGAGTATGAATTCTAAAGAATCACAACACTAGGTAAGCAGGTAACTGCTACAGCACCCTATCCGTGTCTTTGATCACTTGGAGTTCCGGCATCAGTGTTCAGGCTGCACAGAAAAACAATAAGACCTGGTCAAAATGTCATCCCCAAAAAGAGAATCAAAAATTAACTACAAACTCAATTTATAGTATTTTCTGTGATAGATATACATATAAATATTAAGCATTTGAATAAATATGGGTGTAATCCATATTCTATTTTATTAGCTTTGTCTTATAGTGGAAGCTTCATTTAAAAAAAATGAAATTTACTGAAATGATGAAAACTGCAGATTTACAATTTTTAAATCTTAATTTTATTCTCTGTGGGTGATATCAACAATATGAAAATGGTCTAAATGATAGTCCCAAACTAAAATATGCTTATGAGCCCTTTGAGTATACTCTACTGCTTTATAACCTGTAGTAAAATGCATGGTTAGCTTAATAAACAAGGCATTTAGGAGGTTGTCTGTTTTCCTTCATTGTTTAAAACATCAGTAAAAATCCATACCATTTTCTATTATGGCAAAAAAATCTCTGGTAAAGGTTGTAATACTTCTTCTAGATGAGAATTCCTTCCCTGGCAGGACATTTATTTAAAAATAATTGCTCATGTTGAACATTACCAAGTGGGTGTCTACAATGTCTTCAGAGGTTTATGTTTTGAGCAAAATGCATTTATGGTTTTTCCTACACTGTTCTGATATTTCCTTTCGAGTGTTTCCTTAGCACTTGCCCACTTATATTAATGAAAGAGACTCAATAAGCAGTAATAAGCTTCAGCAGAGGAAAAATAGGTTACCAGATTTTCTTTTTTAGTGGCTACCTTATTTTGGAACTATTCATCTATTTTTTTAAGTGAGTCTAAGTCCTAAGCCCAGTGTTACTTTAAGTTGCTGTAGAATTGATATATTTCTAAGTTTCAAATGAGCACTAAATTATTTGACATTGGAATTACCACTGATGGGTCATGGTTCCCTAACTCGAATAAAAGAAAGATAAAAAATATGTGAGGTTACAACCAACATAATTCTGTCTTAGGCTCATTCAATTCAAACTAAATGCAAAATTAACTGTATGAACCTTATTTTATTCATAGAAAAAACCTTGATATGTGCTATTCTCCCTAAAGAATAGTAGCTAACTTAGCTTGGGTTATAGTTAGTTATTAATACTCTAGTATAAATATGGCCCAACATATTACAGAGTAGGGAAGCAGACCACTGCAAGTAAATTCAAATAATAAAATGCTATAGGATCTGATTCATTCTATTTGTATGGAGAAAAATCATATGGCATCATATTTCCAGATATGTATGTTGCTTATTTTTAGGAATGTAACTTTAAAAACTAAATTTCTTAAAAATAATAGCTACTTCACATTCTCATTAGTAAAAAATGAGATTTATGTCTGAATCAAACCTGAGGCAAGATACAGGTCACCTCTTTCTCTGGAAATGATATGAGAACAGAATTTAAGCATCTTTTGTTCATTTTTAAAAATAATTTCTCTTATGTTTTGAGATTATAATTGTGTCATTTCCCTCTTCCTCTAAACCCTCCCTTAAACCTACCCCTCCTGTGCTCATTCAAATTCATGGCCTCTTTTTCCATTAATTGTTGTTACAATCATCTACATAAATATATATATATATATATATATATATATATATATATATATATATATATATATATATATTTCTAAATACATAAATACTACCTGCTCAGTCAAGATAGTGTTATTTATATGTATGTTTTCAAGAGTCCCTCTGATTTTGTGATTTAATAATATACTACATACTTTCCCAATTTAAAAAACTATAGTTCTTGCATGATTTATCTTACAAACAGGGTATGAAAAGGTTTCTGTTCTCACCAAGGGCAATGTACAGGGATCTGTGTACTATATAACTACATAATAAAAGTCCAGGTTTGACAGAATATTTTAAATGTTACTTAGATGTCAAATATTTCATCTCTACTGAAAGCTACATATGTAAGCCCAAAAGCTTACTTCATGTATATTTAATAGAATATAGCAGTAATGACAACTTCTACTTGTCATTTGTGTCATCAGACATCTTGATGAGAAAGTAAAATGGAGAGAGGTAGCAAGACTTCTAATGATTAGTATTGGGTTGGCTAGTTATTAACTGAAAAACTGGGCTACTTGACCAGTGCTCTTTAAGCAACTTCATTTTACTTCCTACACACCAGTTATAAAATGGCAATAAAAACATACATGTTTAGAAGAGACTAGACATTTTTGAATCCTATAAAGAATTTTAAAAGCACTTGAGTTCTGCTTCCCAGCAGGGAAAGGGAAGGCAAGTAATTAATTAATTAATTTTGCAACTACTTATATTTGCTAAACTGATATAAAAACACTAATGAATTTTATCTGAAATGAATCAAAATATGGAGAAGAATGAAAAATAGAAGAAATGGGAAAAGATTAATGTAGCTGAAGTTTTCCTGTGTCCCACCTGGCCCATGGTCAGGCCAAATCTCTCTCACTCGCCAGTCCTGCAGCTGCTTGAACCCAAGTAAACACACAGAGGCTTATATTAATTAAAACTGCTCGGCCATTAGCTCAAGTCTACCACTGAGCAGCTCTTACACATAAACTAACCCATAATTCTTATTTATGTTTAGCCATGTGGCTTGGTACCTTTTCTCAGTTCTGCCTTCACATCTTGCTTCCTCTGTGTCTGGCTGGCTACTCCTGACTCAGCCTTCCTCTTCCCAGAATTCTCCTCTCTGCTTATCCCGCCTATACTATACTTCCTGCCTGGCTACTGGCCAATTAGCATTTTATTTATGAACCAAATCAGAGCAACACACTTTCACAGCATACAGAAAGACATCCCCAGCACTTCCCCTTTTCTTTATTTCAAAAAGGAAGGTTTTGACTTTAAAGAAGTAAATTACATATATTTTCTTTAATGTCAGTTTCATTTCCAAAATAAAATGTCATGTGACTATTATAAATGAGAAACAAGCTTGCTAGATCAAACATACAAATTTTATAGTGAAACCCTACAGTAAGGAAAGCTCAGTCCATAATTACCTAACTCATGCTCTGTTGACAGTGTGAAGTGACTTTGATAATAATAGAATGCTATTACTATTTCTGCGACTCTTCACAGCTTTAAATAGAAACTGTATCACATTTATCTTTTTCTGCAACTAGTATCCCAGCATTTACAAAATGATCTTGCAAGTGTTTATTAAATTATTGTTGGTTTTTGGTAATCTTAACTACAGACTGAAGAAAACTGACTATGTGTTTCTCTGGATAGTTTAATACTGGAGTACTACTAAATCCTCTAGTTAGCTAACTAATTATTATAAGCATTGATTAATAGTGATATAAAATGAGGGCAATAAGTCACAGGGCCAGTGTTCAATCCCATTGTCTATAGCAACATAACTAAGACCTCATGGATTAGTTCCATACTTTCAAAATGAGCTAATCAAAGATTTTTAAACAACCACATAAGGATAATATTATAGGGCAATTTTTTGTCAGAAACTGATACAAAATATCATATTGTTACACATATACTATGAATTGTCTTTCTTTGGTTCACTACTCAAATTTTAATGTATAAATCTTTATTCATATATGACAAATATTTTGGCACAGAATCAGTGTATAATCAGATGGCAGCTATATAATAATTCTAAATTTGAAATTAGTATGATGATTGTGATATGATTAGAACTATCTATGAAAACACTATATAATTTACTGTTTCCAAAATAAAAATTAAAAATAAAACTTATGTTCAAAAACTTTTTTAATTAATTAATTAATTTAAAAAGGATTTTTTTCATTTTACAATTCTTCAGATGTAGATTAAACACTGGTAAGGGTAAATTCTAGTTTTAAAGAAATAGGGGCTGGAAACACTACTAAGTGATTAAGAACATTTCCCGTTCTTCCAGAAAACACAAGTACAGTTCCCAGAATTGAATTCTAGTGGTTCACACCTGTGGGTAACTCAAGCTCTGGACTCTGTGGTCCCCTACACTGGTGTGTAATACCCACACAGATATACACATATACACACAGTTACAAAATAATAAAAATAAATCTTTAAAAATATTTTGCATTTGTAAAGATGAGGCCTAAAATAGTAGCTACTAGGTAGACTATTCTTCCTCTCTGGTAGTAAAAGAAAGACCTTTTTATTAAAGAACTACTTGTGTAACCTGTGTCGACTCCAAATGCTGAGGACCAGAATGTGTCTTGGTTTGCAATTCTCAATACCTCACTATCACTGTAATTTCATCTATTGTATAAAAGAAATGCAGCTGGAATTTTAAGTCTGGAAGACTTAGATCTGTACAAGAGATTTATCATCATGATAAACACTGAAGATTTTGGGTCAGGACAAATGATTTTGCTAACTCTGCAATGGCATGGTGTAAGCTACCTATGACAATTAAGCCATAAATGATCAAGTAGTTCCACATCCTCCTAAACAAAGATCTAGAAACATGACCTGTATCATGGTATAATAGTTTTTTCACAGTAGAGTGGTATGATATAATCTGGGAGGCATGATTGACCAAGATAAAAATCCTGAATGTTTAAAAAAATTAAAACACATTCCTCTTGAGGTTAAAATCAACAGCAACGAGAAGAAAAGACTCCATATACCTAATAAAACTTAAGATGAAAATAAAATAACATTCATATTTGCCACTTTAGAGAAAGACACTAGGACATTACAAGGATTCTGGTATAACCTTTCTCTATCTATGATGGCAGTTGCAGGTAGTTGTGGTTTGAAAAGAATTGCCATCATTCTTTTGAATGTTTTGTCTCCAGGGAGTGGAACTCTTTGAAAGGATTAGAAGAATTAGAAGGTGTGGACTTGCTGTAGTGTGTGTGGCCTTTTTGGAGGAAATGTGTCCACTTGTGCTGGGCTTTGAAGTTTTAAAAAGCTCACACCAGCCCCCTGCCCTCTCTTTCTCTGTCTGATGATCAGGATGTAGCTCTCAGCTACTACCTCTCCAGCACCTTCCTGCATGCTGCCATATACTCTCTGGCATTATGATAATGGATTAACCTGAAACTGTAAGCAAACCCTCAGTTAAATACTTTATTTTTAGAAGAGTTGCCTTGGTTATGGTGTCTCTTCACAGGATTGGAACACTGACTGAGACAGTAGTACAACACTCCTAATTTCAAAGAAAACTTTTGAGAGGAAGTCTTTAAGGTGACTCACATTTCTATAATCTCTTTAGTCCCTGAGGTGTTAAACATCTCCATAAGAGAATATATATCCACTGTTCAAGGAGAGCATTAGAGAGACTGTGCACACCTTCCAACACAGTACAAGACATCACATGAAGGGAATTAATTGGTGGGATTAGAGCAAGAAGTAGTTAGTGAAATCTCTTAAGAGACTGAAAAGACACAGAGTTTGGGAATTAGTTAACACCTTTATTAGAGAAATCTTCTACTTTTTCTTTCAAATGTACTTTGCTTTTTAATTTTTCATTGTCATTTTTAGGGTACACTAGAAGAAATCATAAATTTTATATCTTTCGGTGGTGAGTGTCTGTTCTGAAGAAGCTACCATGTTTCATGTTTTTTGAACTAAAACTACTTAGAATAAAGAATTTAATAAGCTTATTTTATACAACATTTTTAACTTTAGTAAACATGCTGAATTTAATATCTACTAATGATGTTGGTTACAAATGAAAGGAAATTATTGAAAATTCCTTTGCATTAGAGAAAAATATCAGAATAAAAACATTTTGGTGTTCAATTACCTTATATTAACCAACATGAATTAAGCACATGTAAAAATTATCCATAGAGGTATTTCACTTACAAAAATCAGTTCTTAGCATTTCCTGTTGTTTTCCTTTTATAAAAACCAATGAAGTGTCAGGCACACCCACAGTGGGTCACTATGCCCTTGAATTTTATGATGATATCTCTTTTTTATTTTATTTTTATTATTTTATTTTATGACTAGAAAGTTTCTATATACTACCTGCTTTGATCTCAAATTTAGGAGTTCATATCATGTGTTGGTTTTTCTTTTTAAGATGATAATAATATCCATTTTATTAAATTTAAGAAACTTGTACCATGAACTCTACCAGTCACTCTTAATGATGAAATATAGTCATACAAAAGTTAACTAAGGTATAAACATGCAAAAGGAGAAGTCTCCCTGTGATCATAAAATGATGTTATTTTCTGTTCAGCAGTTCATATTACTGCTGTTCATGCTAATTAATTAAAGGAGCTGTTGCAGTAATGTGCAAACAGGGAATCTGAGAAACTGAGAGGGCTTTTAGGTCTCCAAGTGAAGTTAAGTCAATCTGGGCATGGGCAATCAAATGTAATGAAATCACTTGTCAGTGCTAAGCTTGCAAAAACTGTGAAGTTTGACTGGGGAGTAAAAGGATTATAATTAGATTTCCAATAGGATAATAACTAAATGGCAGAATGCAGTAAAGAGAAAATATTACTTTGTTAGCTAATGGTACTGCTGTTCAGTTTTGGTTTTTATCAGCTCACTTGTAGTTGTGCTAATTTAATTTGCTTTTATCAGCAAAAATGCACCACACAAATGCCACTTAAAGGTCATTTGCAAAAATCATTGATCTGAAGGTACACTTAATGACACTTGGTATGTTTATTTTATGTGAAGCAGAGATTGACTGATAAGATGGTTGATGTGCTGTCTTTCAGGTCCCCAGCTGAGTTAGAAGATTTTGAATTGGACCACATTTGGTCATATGCTCCTCTGAAAAATTCAGCTCCTGAGACTGTAGAGATAATCACCAGAGTGCATACTTTACTCATGGTTGACCACCTGAAAACCTTTAGGTGGTGGTATAATCATAGACTGCTGAAATATAAAATTCTGTTTATTGAGGTTATCTACGCATGTTATCCTTTTTGTCAAACAACATTCAAAGTGCATTAGAAATAAAATAAGCTGATGAGACTTATAAAACATATAATGATCATGAGTAGTTTGTCTTCATTCAAATTTATGTGGACACTATGGTAAAACTAGGTATGATTGCTTTGCTTCTAAGAGTGCCATGCAATATTTTATCAAGATCCTTTTATTTCTTCTTAAGAAGATGTCATGATGGAACTAATTGAATTTAAAAGCAGGAGCACTAGGTTAATGATAGATTTCTATCCAGCAGAGCTATCGACAATAGGAAGAGAAAGGACATCAATGAAGCCTGAACTGTTTCCTGTGATGCAGATGAGTTTTGGCAATGGCATTGTATTGGCACGAGTGAACTGATTCTCTCAAACAAAGAGAGGAAGTAATCTTCCAACTTACAAAAGTAAGACAGGAAGGTGAAAAATATGTAAACAGTTCAAGGTAAATAAAAAAGAAGCCATGGCATACAAAAACAAACCTATTAGCAAGAATAGAAAAATAATAGCTAAGCTTACATTTCATGTTTTACAGGCATTATAGAGTTTCTAAAGATTTTGAATGAAGATAAAATTAATCTTTCAATTATGAATATTAAAAATGATAGGCTAAATTATTAAGTGTCTTATGTAATTATTAAAGTTGATTTTGTGAACTATATTTATGATTAATTCTGATCATAATTTCAGATATCTATTCCTCTAAAAAAATCATTTATTTTTGCTGACAAAAATCTTTTGTTTATGGAGATAGGGTCTAACTATATAGTCCTGGCTCACCTGGGACTCACAATGATGAGCAGTCTGGCCTGGAAGTCACAGATAGCCACCTGCCTCTGCTTCATATACAGTAGAATTAAAGGTGTGTGCCACCATGCATGGTATAAAATTCTCTTTTTGATATGTTGTGATTCTAATATAATTTTAACATAAAATATTCACTTTAGTTTTTCATAAAGTAATGATGAGAGATTTAAATGTTGGACTAAAAAAGAGGAGAATGTATACTTTTCAATATTTACCACATTTATTGTGAATGATATTTGATGTAGTTTAAAAGTCTATATTATATCTAATGAGGAATTATTAAATTATTATATTTTATCATATATGTACAATGTTGACCACAGATACTAAGCAAACAATTTATTTTGGAAATGGTCAGTTTTTTTGTTTTAAAATAAACTACCACAATACTTAGAATATTGCATCTGATTCTGTTACTTTTAATAAACTAGTAAATATGTTCAGAGAAAGCCAATATAAAAATACACGCTTCTTTAAACATAAATTAGTGTGCAAAAGCTATTTAATGAATATGGGATGAATTTATTTTTACTTATGTGACTATTTTGATCACACTTGAATAAGGTAAAAGTTGTTTGTTATGTGAAAATAAAGTAAATTAATGACAACTCAAAATCTACATGTCTTGGAATAGGGAAAATATTATTTCTGTCATCTAAAGGCATCATAAAAATAAACTATAATGACTTGAAGATACAGGGATAAATCATGATGTAGGTAAAATCTACCAGTACTGTTTGGATTCTCCTTTCAGTCCAATACTAATCTTATGTACCATTCAAATTAGGGACACAATTAAACTTTGGGCTCCCTAAAGATTTTGTGTATATCTCTGTGTTACTGTTTCAGAAATGAGCAAATAAACACTTCATCCAATTCACTCCTATCAGGAACCTAATGTAGAACAGGAATCTCAGTCACCAGGTCCACAAGTAGTGGCTTTCTTTCTTTTTTCTTTCTTTCTTTCTTTCTTTCTTTCTTTCTTTCTTTCTTTCTTTCTTTCTTTCTTTCTTTCTTTCTTTCTTTCTTTCTTTCTTTCTTTCTTTCTTTTTCTTTCTCTCTCTTTCTTTCTCTCCTTCTCTCTTTCTCCCCTCCCTCCCTCTCTCCCTTCCTCCCCCCTCTCTCTTTCTCTCCCTCCCTCCCCACATCCCTCCCTTCTTTTTGGTTTTGCAAGACAGGATTTTTCTGTGTAGTGCTGGCTGTCCTGGAACTCACTCACTGTTGACCAAGTTGGCCTCAAACTCAGAGATCTACCTGCCTCTGCCTCCTGAGTGCTTGGATTAAATGCATGACCCACCTCCGTCAGGTTATGCACTTTCTTGATGAATTTAGCTGTGGTAAATGAACCGGCTAAACAGTTAATCCCATTTTATTTAACTCTGACAAAAGATAATGTGGCCTTTAAATTGTGTGAAGGAAGCAGGCCAGCAAAAATGACCTAAGAAACAGCCCAAACATCATTGAAAAAGCTAAGCACATGCATTTTTCACAGTTAATGAAATTAATGCATTTAGCTGTTCAAGTGCAGCAGAGTCAAGCATTATCAGAAGGTTCACGATATCTGATGCTTCTGGTTTTATAAAAATAATTTCAAAACTACAGAAATGTGGACTTCTAAATTTTCTGAAGCTGTCCAGTAGCATGCTCATATCTCCTGCTGTTGCCTTCACATAGACACAATCTGAAAGCAGAAAGGCTCCATGTGTTAACCCTTCAGTGAACAACATATTCATGTCTTCCTTTGCGTTGTAAAGTTAGAAAAATTATCCATTAGAGATGCATTTTTAGTATATTCAGGCTTTGTTTTAAACAGTAAGTGTGAATATAAATACAATCTATAGATGAATAAAGAACTAAAACTACATTAGTATTACACAGGAAAATTTCCACTGATTAAGTGTAAGTCTACTCTTTGGGGCCTATGCAGTCTGACAGAACTCTATATTGATGCCTTTTATCCACTTTATTATTGTTGAATATTCTAAAATATTGTGAAAGATATATGTACTTATGTAAATCATGCAAATTGGAAATTATAAATCATATTCTTATTTCTATATTTAGAAGATTTCTAAAATTTTCTATCAACATTTGAAGGTTAATAAAAATATCGTAGAAGACCTTCAAAATATCCATAGGTTGTGATTATTGTACTTGTGCCCTTTACAAAGACTAAAGCGGTGAAGTCTACAAGTCATATGTACAGTATGCTTGTGAAAAGTTTCTTACGTATTTAAACACTTTTAGAATGTGAATAACATGCAAATATATATCCTGTCAGTAACTAAACATGGAAGATCTTTGCTCACATTATAGCTATGAAATCCCTAAGTAATTGCACAGTTAGAAGTTTTAAAGTAATATCATATGCTTTTCTCCAATGAAGATCATTGTAGATTGCTTCTTAGGTCAGAGTATGAAGAGTTAACCTTATTTTACCCAGATGAAATCTATTAACATAGAAAAATTTCCCTACCCTGCCTCCATGGAGTACACATTATGTATTTATAGGAAGGAGAATGCTGTTTATTGTACCTTGCATGGCAGCACTGTCATGAGGAGTCCCATTATTTTCTATTTCAATATCTGGAATTCCAGTATCTGAAAGAATTGGCATTCAGGATTAAGGTACAATTCTTTGTTTTCTGATTCCATCTAAAGAAAAATCGCAGCAAGCCAATATTTCGGCATTATACATAACACAAGACTGTAAGGAGTATTTTTTTTTGGTCTGCAAATATGTCTCTCTCTATTAAACTTTTTTTGTTTTTTTACATTATAAAATAATTAAATCATTGCCTACGTCACACTCTGTCCTTCAAGCCCTCACATATGTTCTTTCTTTATCTCTTTGAAATTTAGTCTCTTTTTTCATTAGTTGTTGTTGTTATTATGTGTGTATACGCAGTTTTTGTTTTGTTTAGTTTCCCCTCCCTTTCCTTTCTTTCTTTTGACATTTCTATTGTTAATGGTAGGGAGGAATTTTACATACTATAACTGAATTATGCAGTTAAGAATATATTTCCAGGTACATGGAAAGTTCTAAAGATGTATTCTAGGAAAATAACTGTCTATATAAAAAGAGAAAAACAAACCTCTAAAACTACTCAGTTAACATGTTCGGATGACAGAACAACCAAAATATGATACATACAATTGACTAAATTGAAGCAACTCAACTTTATAGTGTAGTTTCCCCTTGGAAGATATGATAGTGAATGATACTGGTTTATGTCAAGTGCAAGGGAAACTGATATTCACATGGTGATTTGTAGTTTTATATGAGTGCATGAATAAATGTGTTATGATTGTGCTCAGATAATTTTCACAAGCTAGTGATTATGTTGTAAAAAGGTTATGTGTGTAGGGGGGTTACCTGAAAATTTAATTCACATTGTATCTGAATCAATTGAAGCAATCTTAGGCAATTAATTTAAATCTTATCATAAAATAAAAATAGAAAAAATTCAATTACCATCCCTTGATTCAAGTACCTCTTTACATAGAATCTTCAAGGATTTATTTAGGATTCCATTTCAAATGGATTCTTCCTGAGGACCTCAATATAGATACATTCTGCATTAAATATCCACCCACAATTTTTTCTTATATCTCCCAGAGAAAAAGCTATTTTGGTTTGACATATGACTTATAACACATAACCTAAAATTATACTCTTTGTCAAAGCCTCTTCCTTTCTTTCTCGCTTTGTTCAGGTTTTCATTTGTGTGCCTTACCTTTCAACATCCTCAGACCACTGTCACTAGCGGTAGCTTGTTTCAGTGCCTGCTCCACTTGCTCTCGGCGTTTTGATTCAAATTCCAAGGCTTCCTGAAGTTTCCTCTTAGCTTTTTTCTCCTTTTTCAGACGCTTTTGCATTGTACCTAAAATGTGGAAAAGTAGTTTGCAAATGCATGCTTAATGCAGCATTATTGCCGAGTTCAATGATACAAGTATACATTGTATATCTATTCAAGTATAAAAGCAAAGAGCCATAAATGTAGCAGCTAACATATGATTAGCTTCTTTTGGTGTTTTGTTGACTGTAGTTGAATGACAGCATCGACTTATCTTTACTGTCACATTTCTAATATGTATGCTCTCTCATACACATGTATCTATACAATGTGGCAGTTTGCTGGAAAAATTATTGTCTAACGTCATACTAAATACATTTAATAATTGTTAAATACTTTATAATTCCCAGAAGAAATACTATTACTCATTAACTTATTGCTAGTCATATTTCAAAATTCAAAAAATAAAACACGTAAATACTCATGAAGTATTATTTTATTATTTAAAAATGAAAGTAGCAAGTGTGTCTTTCTCTGAAATGTTACCAATTGAAGCAATAAACAAATGGTTATTCATTTAAATAATTCTGTTTCTCTCCCTCTTTCCTTCCCTTCCTACACAGACACACAAACTCATATACATCTTAATGAGAATAACTTTCCGCAATGATTATATAAGCAAGCTATAGAACTGCAATCACAGTAAGGAGGCTCTAGTAAGCAGAAAGGCTAAAGAAGAGCTAAATAACAATTCCAGCTCAGTTCTCAGAGCTTTCTATCTCAAAGGGAAACTTTATTGCCATAATATAAACATTATTTCTAAACTCTGAAAACTTAATATGGTAGATCCTCAAACAGTAACATTGGTTTCCATGAGAGTATTGGTTCACAACTTTCTATGTCATTTTAAAAGTACATTATATAACTAAGGAATTATATGATATTTAAAAATGCTAAAAGAGTTTATACATATACTATATTTTAAACAGATCAAAATATTGGAATAGCCTAGGTTTTAGTTCTAGTCATTTTACATACAAATATGTTTTCAATAACTTGAAGAGAGTCAGTTACCTAAATAAATTATTGTATAACTGAAATAAAAATTCAGCAATCCAAGATGAAAAGTAGATTTTTGGAGACAGAGACAGAAAATATTCTTTTGTTTTTTTTTTATGAAAGATGGTTAAGTATGGTTGAAAATGAAGTTATTTTGCTATTGTAATTGTATTCAAATGATTATTAAAATACAACATTAACAAATTATTTCAATCAGAAAAAGTAGTCTACTGAAATATAATCTTAGAGTGATATTACTTTCAAGTTGTTAGTAAGAACTTTCCGACCTTCCTTTTCCATGATATACACTTAAAATACACTTAAAAGTTGAGTAAACTAGGTATGAAATATTCAAGAAAGCAAAGAAAATTTAAATTATTTTCTGATTCAGTTATTGTTACTATGATTTATAGAAATAAACAGTTTCAGAATATTAGCAAGGATAGTATAGTAGTTTTCGATAATTACATTGGTTATTACACATAAAGTTTAAAATAGTGCTTGGCACATAAACAGTTAATAAGCAAGCATTGGCTTACATGAGCAGTAGTATTTTTGATAGTAAAGATGGTAATCATTGGTAGTAATTATAATGATAACAGCAGTGGTATTATTTTAAAATGTGCTAAGTGTATTAAATATAAATAAGTCACAGGAAATATCATAAAATACACAGAATGATCCTATCTTGTTAAAAGACAATAGATGTCAATAATAAATGTATCCAAAGGGTCTATTAAAAGTTAGTTCACAGATATTAGGATGTGTGGATCTCTAAAAGTTGGAAGCTAATTTTGCTATATGCAGTAGATTTTCATGAGTCAATTTAAAAATCTTGTATCTATATATATATATTTCATGTTTGATGTTTGAAGAATAAAAATGTTCCCTACTAAGGAGTATAAATTAGCATGACTAAATATGATATTTATTTCATAGGCTAAATATCAGAAACATATTGCTTTCCATACTTTTAAAAATATAGTTTTGTAGCAATGATATTTTAAGAAAAATGTTTAATTCTTTATAATACCGTGATTAGAATTCTAATTTTAACCTGAACAAGTGATTCCTAAACCTATAGGAAAATCTTCTAAGACCAATTTCATGTTACAGTATAATACTTAGAAGTATTAAATTTACTTAATTTTACTGAGCTGGAAGGATCCTTCAGTCTTCAGTGAAATGTCCAGATGATGAAGTCTCTCCTGCTTGTGCCTCTGCTTTCACACTTCAAGTTTACTACTCATTTTAGGCTTTCTGATTTTTCCATAAGAAAGGTAATCAGGGAATGGAAAGAAACTGAAACTGGTATTATCTACTTTGCTGCTTTTTAGTGTTTTAAGGTAAATGTAAAGCTGTGGGAATTATTTATAAAGTTTAATTTGAAAGTTTTGTGTGGTATTCAAATAGCCTAGTTCAGTTTATATAATTTATTGTGTACAATTTACACTTCTAAAAATTAATTCTATTTTGAATAATACAGTATTCTTCTATTTTCTCCTCTTTGTCTCCATATATTTCTGTTATGATAGTTTAATCCTTATTAATATTGTTTGTATGAGAGCAATCTCATTTGGAATATTTCCTTGCTTTCAGTCTCACATCAATCCTAACCAGAGGCTCAGAGAGTTTGCTGTGAGACTGTGTCTCCTAGTAATATCAGAAGCTATACCCTTAACATCTCACCAACTGACTGCCCAAATGTGAGCTGAACAAAGACAAAACCAATGGACATGCCAAAGTTAATGGGGAAAAGCCCAGGAGGCTTCAAATAAGTATGTGACCAAGGAAGTCTGGAAGTGAGAGAGGTAGTCTTCTCCATGGAAGAGCACATAATTTGGTTGTTCAGTGCCTAAAAAAACTTACCAACAAGTAACATTATATAGACAGAACAGACTATATAAAGAAATATATATGTATACACATATACTTACATGTACACAATAACAATTAGGGAAAAACAAAGCCATGAATTAGAAGGAAAGTTTGGAGGTTGATAGGAGAGGGTTTAAAGAAATGTAATTATATTATATTCTCAATAATAAAATTGAAAAAATTACCCCATCATTAGAGTGAACTATGCAATATAAATTAAGTCAGATTTCTCCCTTGCTTACCTTCTCATATTTTTCATTGTTTGCAAGGTAAAATCCAAGGTCATCATTTACACAGTAAAAACTTTTCTTCATAATTTCACTTGTACTCCTGCTGTGGGATGCCTTTCTGTACGCTGTGAATATGTGTTGCTCTGACTGGTTGATAAATAAAGCTGCACTGGCCTATGGCAGGGCAGGATGGAGCCAGGCAGGAAAATCCAAAGGAAATAGGAAAGGAGAAAGGAGAAGCAAGAGATGCCATCCTGCTGTCCAGAGAGCAGCATGCAATGGCACACAGGTAAAGCCACATAACACGTGGTGATATATAGATTAATAGAATTGGACTGAATTTAAGATATAAGGGCAAGAAAATTGAGCCATAGGCCATGGCCATGCAATTGGTAATTGATATAAGCCTCTGTGTGTTACTTGGGTCTGAGTGGCTGCAGGACTGGGCAGGACACAGGACAACTTCTGACTACATACTCTCATCTTTCTGCATCATCTCTCACCACGCAATTCATTAAACTCAAAGCTACTCAAAAATCAAACTGTATACACTCACTTGTGTACAAAGATTTTTGTTTGTTTGTTTGTTTCCATGCCTATACTAATACACACTATTTAAACTGAAAGCTTGTGTGCCCTTTATATTTTTGACTATAAGGCTCAGATTCAGGCATGAGCTTCAGAAGATATTCTTCTGTGTAGCTTTGCGCCTTTCCTGGAACTTGCTTTGTAGACCAGGCTGGTCTCGAACTCACAGAGATCCACCTGCCTCTGTCTCCCAAGTGCTGGGATTAAAGGCATTTTGGAATTTTCTGGTTGTGTTAGGCTTATACAATGTAAATCCTTCCATGAGAGAGACTGAGTTTGATTTACTTTATAATTATATAATATAGCTCCCTGTCTAGGGAAGAGTACATATTTTATACTTAAGACCAGGTGACAAAATCTATGCCTAGATAGAATTTATCACATTATGAGAGAACCATAGCTATGCATGTTTTCAAATCTGTAACTAGTCCAAATACAAATGTCGTTCATTATCTCTTAGAGAAAAACTTTCTTATTACTATGTGACTTAGTTATTACTATTTGTTTTTAGTTTGTTATTCATTTTTAGCAGTTATAGGCTATTCCTGCAAGCGTTTCTATAAGCAAGAAAATCATTTCCAACACAATATTCACCATTTAATTGAACTTGTTCAACTTACTTCTGCTTTGAAGCTCAACTGCAAGTTGTCTCTCCAGATTTTCTCTAATTTCTCTTTCTCTGTAGAGCTCTATTCGAAGTTCCTTCTTTTCTTGCTGAATCTGCTTCTCCTGGATGCGAGCATTATCCAAAGCCACTTTCAGTAGACCCTGTCAATGTACAGCAAATGACAAGCAGTTCATCTTATCCGTTTTGAATTCTCTAATATGAAATAATTTATGTAGGTGCTAATGTCTTGTATTACATTTATTTTGTTTATAGAAATATTGTTGACCTGAATGTTGGTCAACAGAGTCTCCACGGAGGACAGACTATCAGCAAAAATGAATGGTCCAGGGAATCCAGGGGACAATGCCTGTCCAGGAGCCAACTGGATCTTGTCCAAGGGTGACTTCATCATTGGAATTTGAGTTGGTACTTCTTCTGTAATGATAAAATTAATGTCAGATGGTTCACAAATTAACAATCTAAATGTTTCACCAAGTCATTTCTAATAGACGTATATAACAATTTTCTTTTTAAAACTAAATTATGGGTGCTCAAATTTTGTCATATCCATAAACTAGACAACCAGATTGCTACCAACAGATGTATAAGTTGGCATCTATTTCTTTCAGCACTGTCTGTCTATGAATCCACCTACTCATAGAGTACCATTATTTTTAATGCCTTCATTGATATATAATTTGCATACAATTAATATATTTTAAATACAATTTTAATTTTTAGTAATTTTACACAACATATTAAGCATGACAACAAATTCATCTCAGAAAATCTCAGTTTTTCCACAATATTCTTCATAACTATGTGCAAATAGTCTCCATTTGCCATCTAGTCCTTGGTAATGATTGTTCTACTTTGTCATTAATGTTTTCTCTTTTCTCAATATTTCACATAATAGAATCATAAAATACATGGCATTTTTGTCTTAAGATAATTTTACTTTAGCATCATATTTTTTAATATTTATACACGTGTGGTCATTTTTCCTTTTCAATACTAGGTGGAATTTCTTTGGGTGAATATATCAACTTTTATAAAGATATTATCTACTTTCTGGAAATGGGACATTTTTCAATGTTAATTCTAAATTTGAGGATTATTATCTATAAGAACACTGCAAGTCCTATCTATTCTCACCTTTTATTTTTAAAGAATCTTCTATCAAGTCTTGGGCACTTAAATGAGATTATCTCTTAGTTTCAGATACTGAACATCAACAGAAATTTTTATTAAGGTATTTCAGAACTGTTTAGGAAAGAAATATCCAGAAATAACTGGAATTTCTTTTTTTTCATGAGAGCCTAACAAGTTGACTATCTATATAAATTATGGTTAACAATTTCTTAAGTGAATTGCATGAAATATGTAGTAGTTTTCTCTATATCTGGAATAGGAACATTTTTTTTTAAATTTCAAGTAAAAGTTCCTAGGGAGGTAATCTTGGGATTAAAACAAACTCAGTTACTAATATTTCAATATTCATGCACAGAATGTCTTCTATCATAAGAGTTCAGTTAATCTATTCATTGAAGTTTCTGAATTTCAGTAATGACATAACAAACTTTGAAAAATACATTTCTCTGTGATTATAAAATTCTGCTAGTAAATATATTTGAAATAGACTCACTAAAAAAAACTAGGTTTGAATTAAATTTATATCTAACCAGTTTCATATGGTATATAAATAACTGCACTACAAAAAGTCTATATTTTGGCCTGTTTTCTGTAGATACTAACTTGTCACATAGACTTCACTTTTCAGTTGGAAGCATATGCATGTGTATATATATATATATATATATATATATATATATATATATATACATATATATAGTGTGTGTGTGTGTGTGTGTGTGTGTGTAGAACCTTGAAATCCAATGATTTGACAGTCGTCCTGTTTTGTTGTGGAATTTCTTGTGTGGGAAGTTGTGGCATATAATGGTAAGAATCTTCATGGGAGTTTTTTTAACGGGACAGCATTATCTCTTAACAAAATGCTCTATTTTTATTAATAAATTATTTTTATGGTTTTTTCAGATAGGGTTTCTCTGTGTAGTTTTGGTGCCTGTCTTGGATCTCGCTCTGTAGACCACGCTGGCCTCAAACTCACAGAGATTCGCCTGGCTCTGCCTCCCAAGTGTTGGGATTAAAGGCATGCGCCACCACCACCTGGCCTATTAAGAAATTTTTTATTTATTTTACATGCCAATCACAGATCCCCTTCTCTTCTCTCCTCACACTCCCCTCCCCAAGATTACCCCCCACCTCTCCCCCTCCCTCCTCTGAAAAGGTAAGGCCTCCCATGGGGAATCAGCAGAGCCTGGTACATTCAGTTGAGGCAGATCCAAGCCCCTCCTCCTGCATCAAGGCTATGTAAGGTTTCCCATCATAGGTAATGGGCTCCCAAAAGCTAGCTCATACACCAGGGACGGATCCTGATCCTACTGCCAGGGGGCCCAGTAAGCACATCAAGCTACCCAACTGTCTTGCTTATGCAGAGGGCCTAGTCCAGTCCCATGGAGGCTCCACAGCTGTTGACCTAAAGTTCATGAGTTCCTACTAGTTTGGCTTGGTTGTCTCCATAGGTATCCTAAATCATAATCAGATTGGTGAATACTCTAACTGCCATCATAGAGCCTTCATCTAGTAACTGATAGAAGCAGATGCACAGATCCAAAGCCAAGCACCATGCCGAGCTCCAGGAGTCCAGTTGAAGAGAGGGAAGAGGAATTCTATGATCAAGGGGCATCGATATAATGCTCTTAATATTAAGTCATCTTTATGTTTGATATTTTTCTAAGATCAATAAGGTCTACAATGTTAAGTGATGGTACTAAATAATAAGGTTTTCTACGTTCAATGAGCTGTGTGGATGTTGTTTTTGGCAACTGGGCTCACAACTCGACCACCCCTGGACCACTGGCTACAAAAGACTGCCAGTTCAGACTTGATGTCCTCCATTTCTAGGAGTCATCACTAGGGTCACCCTCATAGATTCCAAGATGTTTCCACTGCAGGGTTCCCACACTATCCCCCAATTCCAACTGTCTCTCCCTGCATTCTCTCCCTCTATTGACCACCCCACACACCTGATACCTTCTATCCTGTCCCCACCCACCCCCAGTCCACCTGAAAAATCTACATAGGTTGAGCTGGTGCCTGGATGAAGCTTTTACCACTATGTTCTAGTCTCTTTGGCATGAGAAGGTACTCTAAAGGATACAGAGAGAGAATCCTGTATACCAACCCATCCACAAAAACCTCAATCTACAATCTGTCCTGCTGGCACTATGTGCTGGCCCAATGGTGGGTGTAGAACTTTTGGGAGTTAAACCAATGTCTGGCTTAATTTGAGGCCCATGCCATGAAAGGGAGCCCATATCCTATACTGCCTGGATCTCTGAGAACTGGAGATGGCATAGCCCAGAGACCTAGGGTAGAACCAAACAAGACTGGTCAAATAATAATAATAATAATAATAATAATAATAATAATAATAATAATAAATTAAAAACCAGTGATTCCTAATGATATTCTCCTATACTCATAGATGATGCCTTGTCCAGTTGTCATCAGAGAGGCTTCCCCCAGCAGCAGATAGGAATGGGTGCAGAGACCCACAGGCAGTCATTATGTAGAGAGATAGAGGGGAGAAGAGAGAGAGAGAGAGAGAGACAGAGAGACAGAGACAGAGACAGAGACAGAGAGAGTCAGTACAAATTGGATGTCTCCAGTGGGTACCTTCCATCAGAGCTCGAGGAACCCCACAGTAGCGGGGGAGGAAAGGTTGTAGGAGTCACAGGGCATGCAGGACACTAAGAGAACATGACCCAACAACTCAACTAAGCAGGGCTCACATGGGCTCACAGAGTTTGAAGTGGCAAGTATGGGCATACATGGGTCTTGACCAGGTCCTCTGCATATATGCTATGACTGTTAGTTTGGGACTCCTAACAGTGGGAACAGGGGTATCTAACTCTTTTGTCTGCTCTTGGGACTCTTCCTCCTGTCAGGTAACCTTGTCCAGTCTTGGTGTGGAGGATATTGCTTTGTCTTGTTGTATTTTCTTTTGTGGTATTTGGTTGTTGTCTCTTGGAGGCCTGCTCTTTTCTGAAAGGAACTGGAGGAGGAGTAGATTTGGGGAGAGAGGAGGTGGGGAGAAGCTGTGGGGTGTGGAGGTAGGGAAAACTGTGGTCCTGAAGTGTTGTATGAGAAAAGAATCTACTAAAAAATCAACTGTAACTAGAGATGTCAAAAATTAAAAAGTTCCTCAAAATAAATTAATAAAAATATAACATAAATAAATAAAGTTTTCAATTATTTGAATTTTAATATAAAAAGCATATTTATCTGTGGTGATACATTTGTAATCTAAGAAATAAATCTTGCCTGAAGATCAGAGGACAGATCCAGCCACAGAGTTAGACATAGTCAGGCAGTGATGGCACACACCTTTAATCTAAGCACTCAGCAGGCAGAGGCAGAGATCTGTCTGGACTTCTATGAGTGCAAGGTCACACTGGGATACATAAGATTAATCCAGTCTAAAAGAGAAACAGAGCCAGGCACACACCTTTAATTCCAGCACTTGGGATCACACACCTTTAATCCCAGCACTTGGAAGGTTGAGACAGGAAGTGATATGTCTTGGCAGAGAAAGGAATATAAGGCAGAAGGAGACAGGAACTCTGGCTCTTGCAGATGCTCTGTCAGGCAGAGGAGTGACTGGTGAGGTAAAAGGTGGTGTCTGTGGCTTGCTCTGCTTCTCTGATCTTTCAGCTTTCACCCTGATACCTGACTCTGGGTTTTTATTATAAGACCATGTAGGATTCTTGCCTATCAGCCTCAAAGGTTTTTATAAAATCCAAAAATACCATATTAATATTTTTGACAGAAAGTTACAACAATTATTTTCTCAGACATTGTATTTAATTTTTGTCTAAAGGACCATTTTGATTATAGTTACATGGTGCATGTTTTCTATAGCACCTTTTGGCTATATTTCCATAACCTTTAATTATTCCAATATGAATCATGAAAATTGTTGGGAGGTGGTAGCACATACTTTAAATCTCAGTACTCAGGAGGCAGAAGCAGGAGGATCTCTGTGCTTTTGAGGCCAGCCTGGTCTAAAAAGTGAGGTTCAGGAAAACTACTACTGTTACACAGAGAAATCCTGTCTCGAAAAACCAAAAATAAATAAATAAATAAATAAATAAATAAATAAATAAATAAATATCAACCCTAATGTCTTTGTAGATTTTTGAGACAGGGTTTGGCTATGTAGCTCTAGATGGTCTCCAATGCTCCATCTTTCTGCCTCAGCCTCATGAGTGTTCAAGAGTTGTGACTTCAGGCACGCACCACTATGCAAACTAACCTAAACATTTTATTGAATCTCAATCCCTCCCTCCTCTCTCCTTGTCTTACTTCTTTCCATCTTTCCCTTCTGCCTCCTTCTTATCTCCCTCTAATGGTAAGTATGAAACTTGTAAACAAGTATTCAGGTAGGAATCAGCAAATTGTGAATTATGTAAGCTTCATTCACAAACATGCCATATTTGAATTGATTTCTGATAAAAATAAAATGCCTAAATCCTAAAACCTGTCTCAGCAAACATCATTAATGCTTTTAAATAAACTTCACAACTGGTTAAGAAATGTTATTTGTTCGTTTTTATCTATATATCGTCTTCTCTATGTGGGCACAGGAAGTGTGTGAAAGGTAAGACTTCATAAGTTTTTCTCAATATGTACAACAACTAGAGAAGTTCTACATCTCTACTTTGAAGATTATAAATCAAAGTCAAATTTATATGTGCCAGGACATTTATTCTTTAAGAATCAATTGCTACAAACAGAGCATTGACTTCTTGCTGAATCAGAGACAACATAATATTCCCTGAATAAATATTTTTGTTAGTGACAGAATTTACAATTAATGGATTTCTTGTCCTATATCACTCAATGCAAACTGATAACTTCAGTAGTGAAAATCTGAGACATTCTTTATGAAAAGGAAAGTGATATATTCAACATGCATAAAACATAATTATAAGCACGTTAAAATCACTAGAAGTCTTCTTTTTGAAGATGAAAGAAATACCATTAAATTGGCTGAAAGGAAAATTGCTATTGATTATAAAGACAGGTTGCATGGTCTATAGTTTGTAATGTTACTGTACAGTAGATTGAAGTTTCAAAATAGTATTGCTCTTCTTTAAAGATATAGACACAGCTGAATTAGGTGCTGCTTGCTGCAGTGAAGATCAAATGCAAAAAGAATCATATTTCATCAGACCTCGTCAACTCCAGGAAAATAAATAGAAATATAAGAGGTATGCAGGCAATGATTCATTTTGATAATCTGGCCCAAGAGAGACACATAGAGACAGCACACAGATCTAAGCTTCTACCAAAAGACAAATAGGACACAGAGGGTGGGAACTGGGATGACAGTATAGCAGAGGTCACATCGATTTTCAGCAGCAGTTTTCACACAGATGAGATAACCCTGGACTCTATTTGGACCATTGTTCATATCCTACCTGTCCCACAAGCAATAAATTTTCTGGTCCCAGAAAAAGGGCAGTAAAGAAGAAGGATTCTACTTATGACTTCTTATGATTAAGTTTCTGGGCTAACCAAACATGCTTTTCAGATCAAGGTCACATTGCATGTTAAGGTCTGTAATAGCCCAAATCTAGTAGAAGTATATTATGTTTTAGTGTACATGAGTGGAAACTGTCAAACTATTCTTTGGGATTTTTTTCCTGACTTCAATCGTGTGCTATGAAAAACGACTAAGAAATGCATCGGAAGTTGATTTCAGTCATGCAATAGGCCTTGACGTCTGAATGCCATTTATATTTTGCTCACAGTCTGAATAAATACACTGCTGTGTAGAAATTTACTAGGTAAGCTTGCAGAAACCTAATTGGCAATGAAATTAAAAACAGAAACATGGATTGGAAGTTAAGATCATCTCTCTGTAAGTCCTAGAAGTGGTTTCGTTTGAATATTTTCATTTAAAAGGATTGCATTCAAAATGTTTATATAAAAATACTTCATCAGCACACATAACAAAATGGTATAAACTGAAAGTGTAATGACAGGACAACAGCATCTAGCCAAGGACATGGACAAACTCTCCATTTATTGAAGCACAGTGGAGACGACGTTTATTGAGCCTGTTTGCTAAACCTGCAATGCTTTGTAATAGCACTTGGGAATCAACTTACAGAACAAGCTCTTTATTTTAATTTCTTCTTTCAGGCCAAGATGAATATATGTAAAAGTTGAGAAAAAAGTTATTTGTAGAATAAAAAGGAAGTATGGAGTAAATGCTCTGAATGGAAAAGTCCCTTTGAAATTAAAGTCAAGGCTGCTGCAGCTGTTTTACATGACTGCAGTGTTCATTCTCTGTCTTTCATGGACTTAAGCCTTTCCTCTGGGAATTGAAAATTGTGACACAGGAATAGAAACTGAACACAGCTGACTCACTGAGCACTGGAAAAATGCAGATACCTACCAGTCATCAGTTTTATTCTTTAACAAATAAATTATACTCCATTATTTGATTTGAGAGCTTTTCCCTAAATACAGCTGGCCCACGGGACTCTCTTTTGTCGATATCATTAGTGTTACAATCAGCACTAGCAAGACACCTGCTTCCCTTTTCCAAACTGTAGAACAATAACAACAACAAAATGACCAACTGCTGTGTAATGATGTGACCTGCATGAATATAAAGAGGTATTCATAGTCTCAGCTGAACAACGACTCTTCAAGTGTTGACATTATCTAATGTAGAAAATAAAAAATTTGATCTCCAAATTGTTACATTTCTTTAGGTATAGTAAATAAAATATTACAGAGAAATAGAAACAGAAAGGCAGAGGCAAAGGAATGAAAGGCCGGCAATCTGTGCAACAGAGATGTAATAAAGTACAAAATGGGTATGATCCCGGTATGTTTTGGATCCTTAGATTAGAAAATTAGCTTTCCAAACAAGGAATTAGAATTAAATCCTCTTGCAGATAAAGCATCTCGTCTAGAACAGATACTATGCCTAATGTAAGTCTTGGACAAAAGAATTATGAAATTTAGTCCTTGTCATTAAGGAACTAACATATTATTTTGGAACAAAAAGAAAGTATGTTACAGAGTGAAAAATTGAGCACAAACAGTGCAGCATACACTGCTAACTGCCACTAGGAATGTTAAAAAGAAAATATTCTTGGTGTATATTGGTAAAACACTGGACTAAATGGTGAAAAAACAGCTTTCTTTAACATAAGTGCTGAAAGAAGCATTGCAAGTTTTATTGTGAAATAAGATTTTCAGATAACATAATTTTAATATGGATGTGTCCAAAAATGTTCCATTGTATATGCTTTTACTAAAACCATGGTTAGTGTTTTATGAATTCAAATTTTCAGAGGACACACTGTTTTCTTTCTTCACTTGTTAAATAGTTTAGAACAGAACCATTCAGAGCCTTTTAAATACTAACCATTCTAATTTGATTGTTACAATTACACAAATATTAAAATATCAAATTGTACTCTATGGATATGTATAGTAATTATGTGTCACTTAAGATTTCTTAAAAATATAATTCTAAATATTAACATGTGTTGCATGTTGAGATAGGAAAGAGAGTACATACTAAGGAGGCAAAGATTGGGGAAATAGAATGCTCCAGTTTTGCAAACTATATAGAGTTGAACCTTGCCTGTATCATTTGAAAGACTCTGGGAAACCTTGTGTACCTCTGTTTCCTCAACTGTAAGGTTAGGTAAATAGTGCAGACTGCCTATTATAATTGTTCTGCGGGTTAATAAACTCCTGCTTGTAAAGTTTTTGGCCAATGTTTGATTCTAATTAAATGAAATGTGAATACTTTTAAAAATAAATGATAGGATGATTGAATATTTCCAAAAGTGGTAGAGAAGACTACAGTAATTAATTTGACCACATATAGATGCACACTTTGTTATGTATCCTATCTAGAAAAACACTTTTCTAAATTATAACTGTGTGAGACTGGGTTTGCTTCATCTTCCATCATGAAAAGTTGAGTGTACAGAGTTCAGTTGCTCTTATCCAGGGCCATTTTGCATCTCAGAGGATATTTGGCAACAACTGCAAACACATTTACTTGGAGACAAGGGAATGGAGACTATGGGAGCTTGTTACTGTCATCTAGTGGAAGAGTCCAAGAACACTGCAAAGTGACCCCTCCACACACACACTATCCCAAACACGGTGTTATTAAGCAGAGGGGGGGAGGGAAGTGGATAGAATTCAATATGATAAAATGCCATAAAGGAATCCATTTCTTTATGTGCAAATAAAAAATAATAAACAAGAATTATGTGACCAAATACATCAATACTGGTTGAAAATCTGTGTTTGAGAATTATACAGGGAAAACTCAATGAAAAGAATGAACTACATCTTTTCTTCTTCAAATAGCTACTAATAAGCTTAATGGGAAAATAATGTCAAATTGATTTAGTACTAACAAAGTCCTTTACAAAGTATGTTTTTGGGTGATTTATGTATTTAAATTGTGGTGGTAGACTTCATTCTTTGATCAACATCACCTTGCGAATTAAAGGTATTATGTACACTCTGCTTAACATTGCAAAATACACTCTATCATTGTCCATTTTTTATACTTCTTTCCTTCCTGTACAGTTTGTTGTCAATTACCATATAATAACATTTACATAATTTTATTTCATCTCACCAAAATAGTCTCTATGAGATCAGAGCTCTTGTCAGTTTATTGTCATTATTATTATTATAGTTTTATGACCATTGTCTCCCTTATTGTGTAGAATAAAAACTATGCTGCATCCTTGCAGTGACTGGATATATAGACTAGCTATCTTAAAGCCACCATCTGTTCAATTTCACTCAAAACGACAAGTTTGTACAGAAATATATAATTTTATAAGTGTTTTGCAGATATGCGGTAAGACAAAGAAAGAATGGAAAGACATGAATTGATTCTGGTCTAATCTCATTCTTTTCAAAAAAAAAAGCAATTATTTTATAACTATAGTGATAATTGGAGTTTTGAAAAAACAAAGCTTTCATGGGTATCAGAATGTTTATCATACATTATTGAACTTGTCCAACATATTACAGTCTTTGAACAACAACCAAACAGAAAAATAAGTAAAACATTTTTTTTCTGGCCCACAAATGGTTTCAAATAAAGACTAGTATTTGGACTGCAGTTTCAGGAACGATACACATTTTTATATAATCGAACAAACAGCATGTTAAACATACAAAAGTTTCTTCTCCAGAAAAACCAGGCTGTCTATTACGTGTAAAAGATCGCAAAGAGAAGACTATTTCATGAGTGGAGAAATAATAATACAATCACCTACATCATAAACTGGAAAACCTGAGGCAGAAACAGAGTGAAGGTAAGGTGTAAAAAGTCATTTTAAGAAATATATTTAGCCTAGGTGTTGTGGAGGATAAGTATTTCCATCAATTAATTGATTTTTCCAGGTATATTATTTTGCTATTCTGGCATAACTGTAAAATGGCCTGAAGGTTTCAATATAAACATGATTTTAGCCTTACTGGGGGTTCAGCAATCTGTCTGCCTATAGAAGCTGTAAAGCAAGTTTCTCATATTGCATCTCTACCAGGAGATGTTCAGTTATTTCCTCAACTAGAAAAAATTCTCATTTTAATGTGGCACAAATTAAGAAAATAACTTTGTTTCTCTGACCCAGCATGCAGATGTTGACTTTAAAATCATTGGTTTTCTTCCTCTAAGTTACCATATGTGTGGCGTGGGTCAGTGGAAGATATAAAGGAGTAGTAAGTTATAATCAAATACCTTACAGAAGTGGTTCTCAATCTTTATAGTGCGTAAAAATACCATGGGGGTGGGTCTTTAAAAAGTTTATTCTCCAGTCTATGTGTATTTGATTTAATAAGTCTGGGGTTATTCCTGGAAAGATAAATTTCTTATAAGCATCAAATTGATGTTGATATTGCTAGTATGGAAATCACACTTCTAGGAACTACTGAGTTGTAGAAAAGACATGTTTTCTTGAATTTAAAAGATGATTAAAAGGCTGGAGATACAGCTCAGGGATCAAGTGCTCAAACTGCTCTTTCAGAGGGCCTGAGTTTCAGGACCCAGCACCCCAGTCTGGTAGCTCACAACTTCCTGTAACTCTAGGTCTTGAGGATCCACAAAGACACATATACACATAATTTAAAAATAATAAAAATAAAATTTAAAATGATGATTCATGTTTTCTTATATATAATGGTCTTTTTAACTACTTGAATTTTAGATTAAAATATATTATTATAATGATAATTAACTTTAAGTAGGAATTGTCAATGCCTCAAGAAATAGTGCAAAATTAATGAAGCAGACTGTAGTACACACTTAGAGAATCTATGTAAGTTGTTTAATATAATGGATTCATTTGTAAAACAGAATTAGAAAACTGAAATACGAGTACACAAGTAAATGGAAAAATGTTTGCTTTATTAAATGTGATCATTCAATAACTGAAATAAAACTTCTATGGATTGTAAGATACTATTTACTTTTATCTAGGAGGGTAGAAAGAGACTATTTTAGTGAGACAGATTAGAAACCAAAGACTACTCAAAACTAGGAAGATATTGTTAAGCAGAAAACTTAGGAGGAACAGTCCATTCAATGAACAAATTATCATTTGTTGCCTCTTATAAATGCTTAATGAGGAAGAAAAAAATAAACATGTTTTTATTTGTATAAATGTTGACCAATAATTTTGAAGTTATATAACAATATACACACATACATAATATTTTTATTTTTCCACAGCATCAGTGATGAAAAATGGATTTTTTCCAGTGTCTCTACATGTAAATAAGAGTGGTTATGGAAGATTTTAATGAAACCCCCCAATGTGGAGCATTTCCTATGGAAATTAGCATATAGTATTTCCTCAGTAAAGATAGAATCTGAAACTTTGCTAATGTCCTTGAGAAGTAGAGAATGTTTTGAAGACTTGTACTAGATAGCCACTGACTACAGGATTTGCTTATAAGATTTCATATATACATATATATTTCTAGGAAATTGAGTGCAGGTCTTAACAATTCTTCGGCATTTTTGAGCATTGTGTTTCATTTCTCTCTTAAGCAGACAAAATGCATATAATTTTTAAGTAGTGTCTTTCAGATCAGTACATAAGTAGTTGACTATTTCAGGGTCATTGTATTTGAGTTGCATTTTCCATTAACTTCATTTAGATTGCCATTTTCTTCTCAAGGAGACTTTCATGTTTAAGATAAGATTCTTTCCATTAAGAGTGTAGGAAAACAAACTTTATTTTTTTCTTGGCATATCTGGACATATTAACATTGAAATTCTTTTACTGACTATTTGTTACAAATATTTATGGATCCATATGGAACAATAGATATTGAAGCAAAGATACAGAAGACATATTTTATATTCACTAACAACCCTGGTACTTGAGGATTTTTTCTCATCTTCAATGAGAAGGGCATTAATTTGAAAGAAAACTCTAAAATGTTTGGTGACTATGAAACTTGGAATTATTATCATATCATGTCTGTGCAGAGAGTATAGAGTTCATGGTTCACTAGCCTGTAGGCATAAATATACTTATTTCTAACATATTGCTAAGCATGCTTAATGTATTTCAAAGCCTGAAACAAAGGGAAAATTAGACACAGGACACAATTTTAATTCCTTCATGTGGGAAGTAGGGAAGAAGACTATGAACTTCAGTTTAGAGGCCTATCTGCATTCATTTGAAAATTGATCTCAAAAAAAGAAAGGAAAAATTGTATTAATCAATTTTCAAATCCCATGACATTTTATATTACAATGAATATATGTATATATCATAGTCACATAGTCACACAATTTTTATAATAAATATTTCTTTTTGAAATTTATACAAAGTCCTACAAAATTCAATAATTCATATGAAATTTGGTAGCATAACAATTTCTATTTCTATGAATCTTTAAATAGGATAAAAGAAAAATAAACAAAAAATTAAGAGCTAATAGCTAATGTACTTCAATATTAATGTCATGAGCTGCCTTGAAATAATAACCAACAAATATTGTGCTAGATTCCAATTCTACCAGATTTTATTTATTCATTTAGTGGATAACAGGCTTTACAAATTTACAATGTGGAATTTTTGGTTATTTTCAGCTTAGAATCATATGTCATCTATTCCTCCTTATCCTGCATCCATGTTATGCTAGCCTTGGGTGACCTAAAGGAGATGCCTCCTTCATCCATATAGCTGTGTCTATGCGGTTCCCTTAGAGATTGACACATTCCAAATCCTGTTTGATCATGAAGGAGTATCAGTGCTTACTACCATTATGTCCTGTTGCCTATGTTACTCAGGTCCCACTTGGTATTTTTCCAGTGTAAATGTCTAATTATCATGTTTTTACATAGGTTTGAAATTATCTCCTCTTCTTGACTCTTCACAATGGATTTTATTTTAAGTTAAAATACCTGCATTAATAAATTTGCAGCCAGGCAGTGGTGGCACACGACTTTAATCCCAGCACTCAGGAGGCAGAACCAGGTGGATCTCTGTGAGTTCAAGGCCAGCCTGGTCTACAGAGTGAGATCCAGGACAGGTACCAAAACTACACACAGAAACCCTGTCTCAAAAATAAATAAATAAACAAACACACAAACAAACAAATAAAAAAATAGGCCAAATGATCCACAATAAACATATTATTTTGAAGCATAAGCGGTATCACATATTTAGGAAGAATTTACAAACAACTCACATTATAAAATGTGACCTACTACTGTTTCTGTGACAGCATATTTTAAGAAAAACTATTGGCAAATAAAAGGCCATATGAGATGCTATTTCTACCTGAACATTGATATTTGCTGTTCTACAGCATTAGTTCCAAATTCCAAGGAAGATACTTCCTTATCTGGACACTTACATGTTTATAACTCCCTACCATTTTCCTAGAAGGTATAGCCTATGAAAAAAATCTGTTATTGATATCTCACAGCTGCTGAAAGCCTTCCAAAATTTGGAGTACATACAGACCACA
This sequence comes from Peromyscus californicus insignis, assembly GCF_007827085.1. Lineage (NCBI taxonomy): Eukaryota > Metazoa > Chordata > Mammalia > Rodentia > Cricetidae > Peromyscus > Peromyscus californicus. The sequence continues at coordinate 68,675,481 of NW_026294391.1, read as the reverse complement.
ATTTCAGGTTTCAAATGATTACATTTTATTTACTTTAAAAAAAAAAGAATCATGACATAAAGAAAAAATATTACTATTATTTCTTCCCATGCTTTGTTCTTGCACAAATGAAAAATACACATAATAAATAGGAGACATAAAATAGGAATAATTCTTCGGATCTATTCTAATAAAAGAGTGTTATTTAAACTGTATTATATCCATGATAATAGCATCCCTTTACTGGTTTGTGCAAACACATTGAAAATTGTATACCTTGTTCAAATGGAGTAGTATCTTTTGTCAATATTGTTTGTATCCAAGTCTATCCAAGGTGGGTAAATGATGCATCTAGGGAGCCATAACACCGGTGGAAAACACATTTTCTTATAGTATTTTAGTACTCTGGAAAATTCAGTTGCAAGACAAAATGTTTCACCATAAATATCTTAAAAGCTTTCTGAGGGCAATAGCTTAACAGTTTAAGCAATTTTCAGAATGAGAACAGTTGTTATATACTATAGCTCATTTAAAAAATTTCTTGGACTTTTGCAGGCTCTTAAAAATTTCTATAAAGTTTTAAGTACAATACAATCCATGTGAGATGACAATGATAATGAACTTTTTTGAGGCAAGGTTTCATGTAGCCTAGGCTGGCCTCGAACTCACTATGAAGCCCACAATCACCTTGAACCTGATCTTCCTTTTTCCACCTCCTGAAGGCTGGAATTATAAGGAATGTGCCACAATGCTCAGCTTATGCTGAATTAAAGATAGAACACAAAGCATCTTGTATGTTAGGCAAAGTATCTTCCAAATGAGCTATGGCCCCAGCTCTTAACAGTGAATAATTTTGCTGCCATTGAGTCATAAATATGTGTATAAGAGGATTAATGATGTTGTCTTGTATAAATTGTGTAGATACATAAGTATTTGTGTTCATCTACCTCACCCTTTAAGGTAGTACAAAATGGTCATTTTCATATACTTTCCTTATTCCAACAAAGTCATTTTATATTTATATTATTAATCAATTTTATTTAGCAGATGATGTCCACAAAATTTAATATCGATTTCCAATTACCTTTCTAAATAATACAGTTACAATAATTAAACTTCTGGCAACTGCTTACGAAAAGACTGTCAAAATATTTAAGCCTCTTTAAAATCTCATAAACAATCATTCTTAAATATATCTCTACTCAGGAAAGAATAAAAAGTAGAGTACATTTTTTTCATTTGTATTTGTAAGACACATTGCTATGTAAAGTCTAACCTACATCACATTATTATTTTGAACACTGGTATTAAAGTCACCTGATATCAATGTCATTTCCATTAAACAAATCAATAGATCCTAAAGAGCCTTTAGTTTTACCCATTTTGGGGCTTTACCCACTACAAAATTTTTAACTACTCAATTTGACTCTCTGTCATAAATTTTCCTCACTTCTGTAATCTTTGACACAAATGTCTAAAATATAACTCAACTATTTTAAGATCTTAAATTAATGCTTCAGGATTTTAAATTAATTCTTAATCTTTCTATATCAAATTATGCTCTAGAGTAAACATTTTGACTACTTCTACACACAACATACCATTCCTCCTTGAAATCCTGTAAGAAAACACAATATACAGAGCATTTTGTATTATCTACTAACATATGTTTTGTACATTATTATTTACATTTTTATTAGTAATTATTTTTCATATGTCAATTATATATCTTTCACTAAACATTAGACTAGATGAAGATGGAGACCATAGGCTTTACTCTTTGCCTTTGCTTCTTTAGGAACTACTGTTCTGACTTACACAGAAGATATTAAACAAATATTTGTGATTTGTTTTCTAGGTTACATAGAGTGGGAAGCCATACTAACATTTTATTTTATTTTATTTTTGAGTTTTCCTCTGAGTTTATTTCTTTTTTTTCTGTATACTTACTACTTTTTTATTGATGGATCTCTTACAATAAAATTCATAATACACTCAAATAAAGGCAATGCACATGAGATATGTAAAAATGAAACCAAAGAATGTGAAAAACTTTAACATTGTCCAAACTAAAAGAAAGAACTAAGTGTGGATACAAATATAGCTGATGAGTAAAGCCCTGCCCTGCCATCCATAAAGCCCTGTGTTCTATTAGCAACAATGATGATCAGTAAGGGAAGGCTTGTGATCAGTTTGTACTCATCTTTAGATTATTTTTGAATCAGGACAGATAACTCAATCCCATGTAAAACAGGGAGGTGTCAAGCAAACCATTTTACTGCCTGTCTAACTCATATGTGTAATGTTACATAAGAATATCTCATGCACAAGATAAAGATTTACATCTATATCTTCCAGGACTGTGTGTCCTCTATATCCATAAAAATATTTACTATGGTTATAAAACCATAGTAACAATAGTAATCATCCTGCAAACTAACATACTAACATTTTAAATGGCTACTTCTACCTACATAACAGATATAAAGGCTTAGAATGCCTAAATATAAAGGTAAGTAGATCTTAGACTCAAAAACCTTGGGAAAGTGGTGTGTGTGTGTGTGTGTGTGTGTGTGTGTGTGTGTGTGTGTGTGTGTGTGTATGTGTGTGTCAGAATCACTTGAAAACATTTCCTTAAGCCCTCTATTTTGGAGTGAGCTATATTATTATTCTTTAAGAGTCCATTTTCTGATGCAAGGGAAACTCCCAGGAATCTGCAAGGATGACCTCAGCTAAGAATCCTAGCAATAGTGGATATGTAGACTGAATTGAACATCCTCTGTAATCAGATTGGTGACTACCATAATTGTCATCAGAGAGTCTTCATCCAGTAACTGATGGAAACAGATGCAGAGACCCACAGCCAAACATTTGGCCAAGCTTGGGAAATCCTGCTGAAGAGAGGGAGGACAGATCACAGAAGCAAGAGGGGTCAAGGATATCACAACAAAACCCACAGAATCAACTAACCTGGCTCATAGGAACTCAGAGTCTGAACTAACAACCAGAGAGCCTGCCTGGGACTTACCTAGGCCCTCTACATATATAGAACAGTTGTGTAGCTAGGTCTACTCATAGGACTCCTAACAATGGGAACAGGGGCTGTCCCTAATGCTGTGGCTGGCTCTTGAGATTCTATTCTTCATACTGTGTTGGCTTGTCCAGCCTTAATACAAGGGGAGGTGTTTAGTCTTACTGCAACTTGACATGCGATGCTTTGTTGGTACGCATGCGAGGCCTGACCCTTTCTGAACAGAAATAGTGGAGAATGGATGGGGTGGTGGAGGATGGAGAAGAGGTGAGGAGAGGGAATGGGAGGAGAGGAGGGAGGACACACTGTGGTTAGGATGTAGAATAAATAAATAATTTTAAAAAGAGACCATTTCCTAACAGCCCTTAGCAACAACAGACTAGATATGAAAAACTGAATTATAAACTTACAGATTCTAACTATTATTTTTATGCTTCCCTATTATGAAAAATAAATCCAATATAGTCTTGAATAAACCACTTAAAAGAAAAGACCTCTCAAATTGAGCTTGGTTGCATTTACTTGTTTTCCCAGCACTGGATAAGTGAATGCTGGAGGATCATCAATTTGAAGCTAGCCTGGGTGACTTGAGTTTGAAGGCAACCTTGTGAAAGCTCATACAGACATATGCATCTATGTATGAATTTAGTGATAAAGAAAACAAATCAATTATCTTGCAAAGTTTACACTTTCAGATTAAACTAATTGTACAATTCAGTTTTAATGACAAAATGTTGTGTGTGTGGTTTCATGTGTTAAAATCAAGTGCATATGAAATCTAAAGCAACTTAATTTTTTACCAAGGTTAGAGTAAGTATGCATTTTTCTTTTAAATAAATCAAAGAATTTATATAAAACAGAGTTCTTGCATAAAAATCAGCAAATTCAAGCATTTAGTATTTGCTTTTCATTACTCCCACTGTTTTAACTTTGCCATTATTTTATTATTTAGAAAATATATGACATCTATTTCTGCTACCTTATGAAAAAATATAAGTTCATTTCTTCAGCATTGTACATGGAATAAAAAGATCTTCCAGTCTCTATATACAAACAATGCATTTACACATGAATGGATTGTATTTTATGGAATTTTATATTAGTTCATTGTTGTTCATAAATAAACTTCTTGTACCTAACACTAAATTCAAATAAAAGAAGGAGGATGAAGCTGAATGTGTTTAAGGTTTAATAGACATGGGATAGATTTTTCACCTTTTGAAAATACAATAATTTAAGCATTTAATTGAAAATAATTAAATTCAGGAATATGTTTTTTAAAACTGGATGTAGCATGGTTGAGAAGACAGCACAGTCAGTAAAATCCCTGCTGCCTAAATGTCAGGATATGAGTTCAAATCCCCAGCAGACATGTAAATGCCAGGCAAAGCAATACATGTCTGTAACCCCAGTTCTGGGAGGTGGTGAGAAGAGAATCCTTTAAGTTTGATGGCCAAGCATTCAGTGAAATACCCCATCTCAGAAGAAAAGTAAAGAAATATTGAAAAAAACATCTAATGTCAAACATTAGCATCCATGCTCACGTTCACAAATGCATACAAGTACTGACATGCACACATATCCACATAAACACATACACCACACACACACACACACACACACACACACACACACACACACACACACACACACACAAACACTATATTTTAAATCAGTTCTGTCTATTGATATACAGTGAATTATAAGGTTCTCCAAAAATACATAAAACTCTTTAAAAGTATCATTGATAACAAATGTAGTCTTGTAGTCTTCTGGGCCTCTATAGTTTTCAAGGAGTTGTTATAGCTTAAAATTAGAATTACATACCTAGATTAGCCATAAAAATAAAAAATCATCTGAAGTGTCAATCATCTTTTAAAAATAACCTGTCACTAAATGTCCAAAGTTATGAAATCTTCATGTCAGAGACAAGGGCAATTCTCCCCTTTCATAAGAAACATGAATAACAGCCAAAAATCTCACGGGAGTCATCATCCTTTTATATAACTAAAACCACAGGGAAGTGCTAAAATTTTACCATTTGAAGTAGCAGTAACAAATTTGTTCTTGTTTCATGAATTATTAATCATAGTTACATATATTTAGATTTATATGGTAAAATGATCTAAACTAGCATAAATTAAGAAGATTTAGCCTATATTGGAAAAACACAGATATGTCTGATTATTTTCCAAAAGACCAATAATCTTGAAATCCAAGCCACAAATGGAAAGACAAATCATAAAAGGGAAAGTGAAATTAGATGTGAGTTCAGCCTAGAGCTGACCTATGTTCAAAATCAAGTAAGTTCTGTGTTCTTAGAGCCACATTAAAATTTAAAGAAAGGGTGATAACAAAGTAAATCCCCAATGTACTTACAGATGCTTTCTCTGTAATATGAAATAAATGCTTACCTTACTAGAAAGGAAGATGGTTGTTTGTTTGTTTGTTTGTTTGTTTGTTTTTTGAGACAGGGTTTCTCTGTGTAGCTTTGGAGCCTGTCCTAGAGCTCGCTCTGTAGATGGGGCTGGCTTCAAACTCACAGAGATATGCCTGTCTCTGCCTCCCGAGTGTTGGGACTAAAGGCATGTGCCACCACCACCCGGCTTAGTAAAATAGTTTCTTACTGGAGCTATTGCTTTTTCCTCAGCTCTATAATTCAACTATGGATATTGGGGATACCTTCCATCAACCACAGGGCAAAGGAAAATTTACTACCATTTGAAATGTGAGTATCATCAACAAGAGAATATAATCTGCCATGGATAAATGTCATGGTTACAACTAATAGTTTACATGTCATTGTAGCTGACTATTTAAGATATACCACATGCAAAAGCAAACTAAATTCTATTGACTGGGTTCTCAAATATTATACTCTATGACAGAGATGTGATTTGGATCAACTGCAGCAATAACAAAAAACCCACACTATTGTTATGTTATCACATTGTATCATATAGAGATTACATATATTTTTATTTTACTCTATAAACATTACAATTTTTCTAGCCTTGACAGAGTGAACTGAATCTTTTAGATTTTACTCAAAGGTTTCAGAATACAAAATTATATTTTCTATTTAAGCCTCTGAAGACATATTTGCCTCTCAGCACTAGATTTTGGTGGCATTGTTAGATTTATTTTCAACTCCTCACTAAAGGCAATGATGAAAGAAAATTGGTTTTGGAAGAAAATGTTGTTTACTTCATTAGTCTTAAATTTGTTCAGAGCTCCTGTTCATTAAATTTAAAACACCCACTCCAATAATCACAATGTCATATTAGGAAATGGCATATGAAATACTAACATGAAAGTCTTCCTTTAAAGTGATTTATAAACCTTTAGTAGGCAGTACTATGGATACGTGAGATCTCACCATTTCTTTTTCATTTCATTAGAGAATCAGTAACAGTTTTCATCTTATCAATTTGGACATGGTGTTTCTATCCACATCCTCATCCATCACTTAGAGTAATTAGTTTGGCTGCCTCCTTATTATGATGATAACCGTGACACTAGCTCTGACTGCTCATGGCTTGGTCCTTGCAGGTTGCAGATGCATCAGCTGTGATATAATCATTACCAAGCACTCAAGGCTTAATGGGCAGCAGCTTGCTCTTTAGGTCATCCGTGCATGTGCATCTCCATTCTCCTACTTACAATTCTAGGAACTTCTGGTACTGCTTTCCGTGCTCTAGTTTCATGGGCGAGGAAATAGGTTCAATATGCATATTGTCTTATTTGAATTCTGTCATCAGACTTTAAAATGCTTGTCTGTCATTTTTCCCAGTTTATTTATCCAATCTTTCCTCAGGGAACATATGGTAATGGAAATGTTAGGGAGCAGAAATGGTCTTGATTTGGTATTATTATGGCAGAAAAGAGCAATATTTGAATTTCTTTTCTCTGTAGATTCTTCTGTATATTCCAAAGGACACTCCATTTTCCTATAAATATTTGTATCTCTGATGTGATTACTAAATTCTGACAAAGAAACTACTGCAATGCTTGAGAGTTCATTATCATAGTTATTTTCTCACAATTTTTTAGTTCATTCTTTAAATAATAATCTAGGGAAGTATATATGAAGTAAATATGGTATATAAATGCATATAAATGCATGAACAATCCTTTTGATATTATTATTATTTCAATTTCTATCGTCATCATTTTTTGCTTTCCCATTGTTCCTTCATATTTGTGAAATATTTGCATATTAAAAATACTTTTTATTGACCATAACTTTCCATCTACTATGTCATTCTCCTTGCTACTTTTGTAGCACAACATCTTGAAAGAGCTGTCTATAGTTGCTTAAATCTCTGGTGAACACTGCTTAGCTAAGTGTATGGCCCTATCTTTCCAAAACACCCTTGTAAAAGTGGCTAAAGATAAAAGAAATAGTCATATTTTAGTCCCAATATTACTTACTCTCTGCATCTTCTTCCAGTAGATTATGATTTCCTTCTTAAAATACTTCCTTCATTTAAGTTCTAGGACATCCCATTATCTTAATTTCTTTCTTCTTCATTTAATGTCCCTTCTGGACTCTCTTTACAACTTTCTCTTCAGCCCTTAGATTTACTTTAGAATGCATATAGGCTCAGTAACTGGAACTCCCCTTTTTCTGTAACCATACCATTGATGCTTTTGTCCCTTCAAACCTTCAAGTACCATCAAATACTGACATTTTTCTCAAATTTGTGTGTTCAGTCAACACATTTTTCTAATTTCCAGAAAGTTTATCCAATAGCTTCCTCAATGTAGAACATGTCTCAGTATTTACATGTGGTTATTGCCCATGGCGGCCAGAAGAGGGCACCGGATATTCTAGAAATGACATTACAGATGGTTGTGACCTGCCATGTAAGAAGAGCAACCAGTGCTCTTATTTGCTGAAGCATCTCTCCAGCAGAATCTTGAGAAAGGATTATTTGTATGCCTCAGTTTTATCATCTGTAAAGTGAAAATGAAATATAACTAACTTATCAAGGTGACTTTGAAATATGAAATAATTAATATTTATAAAGCAAGTAGAGCCATACTTGTTATGAGGTAAGATCTTACTAAATTATGATTGCAATGAATAATTTAAAAACTATTTTGGATGCAATAATATATAAATGGTAAAATATAAATACAAAACAAATATTTCTTGAGTAGAGGGGCAATTTCATGTGCAATTACATTTTTACTCTTCCATTGTGTTTTATAACAATATAAATAGTATGTGATTTAGTTTTTACATTTATTAATATCATATACCATACCTCAGACATTACTTCTAGTTAATTAAAAGATACTTATTTTTCAGTGATTAATGCAAGCCTGTAAAGCATTTGAAGACTGCACTATCCATTCCAGATAAACCAAAACATTCACTCCCTAGATAAGTCATTATCATATACTTCTTTACCACTTTGTGATTCTCTTTTCGTAAGACTTTGTTGTTCATAAATGAATTTCATGTTTCCCCAAAGAAGACCTTGTTTACATTTTAATAGAACCTAGAAAGTTGCTTTGCAACATGGTAGACTCAATATGATCATTCATTCATTTTATTTTAATTCATTAACTCTTAATAAATAATGAGATGATTTTATGAGATTCAAATATAAAAAGAAAAAAGACAACTGTCTTGTGAGTTTATATTTATCATAGACAAACATGCTTATGATTATGTGTGTGCTTATAAACAAAAAATGTACACACTTCAATATAGCTGCGTCTCTCAATGAACTTTTATGAAATAGAAATCCTCCCACCTAACATTTATGCTGAAAATATATTTTGTAGCTCATTAGTTGGAAAGCACCATTTAAAAGATTCAAGCCACTATGTTCAGAAATGCCATTGATTGCTTTTATTACTGGAATAACAATCCCCCCAAATATAATAACAAGTAATATGATCACTGCCCTTGGCAGCACCATTAAACTGGGCACTGAGCTACTTTAAATAGCTGTGAATGTTAAACATTAGTTCAGCCTTAAGCAGGCTGATTTTAACAGCCAAATGTGCACTGCAGTCTATCTGAGCATTAAAAGCACCTTTCAAACTTAATTTTACAGAAATGTTAATGACCAGAACAAACTATTGAAGGCAAAAAGAAAAGTAATTCTTTCAACAGATGAAAGGAAACAATAAATGAGACTCACGATTTAAAAGGGGAACTGTAACATATCTCTTTTGAAGGGAATGTTCTGAGCTTACAACACCATGAAGACATTTAAGCTGTTGTTTATATAGGAATTATATTCATTCTCAAACACATACTCTTAGGGAGGAAATTAACAGCTTTATAAACTTGAGCTTTACATAAAGCTTCATGGGACTACTTGCTTTCAAAATGGAATTTATTTAGTTTCAAAGTACCTAGTGTAGTTAGCCACTTTCTATAATGATGAGAAATAGGGATAAATAGCAGATATAAATGTGTATGACCAGAAAGGAAAAAGCCAATTACAAAAGCTTACACGTCTAAAGTGTGTTGACTTGTGATGGCCTACTCATAAAGGTGCTATTAGTGAATTGCAGGTCCAATTACTTCCATTGTTGATTTCCAATATGAACCGATTGATGACTTAGAGACTGCACCGAAGTACAAAATAGATAGATAAACAGACAGATATATAATATAAATACTGAAAAATTACAGCTTTAGAATTATTATTATTATTATTTTGATCTTACAAAATCAAGTTACAACTTCAAGTGATAAAAATGCCAAATACTCTAATAATGAGAGTCTGAAGTAGGAGGATGTCACATTCCTAGTCAGCCTGGGCAGTGAGATCTTGTTTCAAACACAATCTTCCCCAAAAAAAACCAAAATGAAATCATGACATTGAAAATGCTCTGAAAAAAATAGTTATAATATAATAAAACATCCCAAATTAGATTGCAAGTCACCCAAGCCTAAAGGAGATGTACTATATATAAATGCAAAAAGCATTTTTGTCCTATTCAAACTTTTTTCCTCCAGTCTCTAAATTTTACTTTTAAAATTCTAAAAAGAATGAAAAGCAATGGAAAATTGGCTAACAACTAGAAGTTTCTGTCTCAAGGGCATTTATATCACTAAAAAAATTCAGAATTCCTTTTTTTTTTTTTTTTTTTTTTTGGTTTTTCGAGACAGGGTTTCTCTGTGTAGCTTTGCGCCTCTCCTGGAACTCACTTGGTAGCCCAGGCTGGCCTCGAACTCACAGAGATCTACCTGGCTCTGCCTCCCGAGTGCTGGGATTAAAGGCGTGCGCCACCACCGCCCGGCCAGAATTCCTTTTTAAACAGGATGAAAAATTCTTTCGAGTTCTGATAAGTTATCACTAACAGTAGGAACATTATTTTTAAAGTACAAAATTGATTCCAGTATTATAAAAAATAAAAATGAAATGAACTAACCCCAGTGGCAGCAGGTATCTGGGTTTAAAAATAATTATCATAGTTATGAATAATTAAAAGACAGATTTCTGGAGGAAATTTTACTTTTCTCAGATTTTAATTTAGTGGAAAAAATGATATGGATTTGAGCAGACCATGTATTTCCACACAGACATCTAATAAAACGCTTGGTGTCTAAGGACTTACAGTATATGTTCACTAAAATAATAGCACAAATATGACTGCCATCCAGAGTAAGGAAGATAATCTATCTTATGTGGCTTAGAAATTCTACAAATGTCTTTTACTGATAATGATGTGATTCCCTGAAGGCAATCAGCCCAGGATTTCATCTCATACTCTATGTTTAGTGCTGCCATCTCAAAACCAAATTGTATGCAATGGTAGTAGACATATATATACACTGCATACTGTCATGTATCTGTCAATTAAAAGGGTACAATAACACTGACAATGTCTTTTTCTTCCATCACTCTCATTCTTAAATATGATATTGTACTGGTGCAATTCCCAGATGAATAGGAAAACAACCATGATATATTTTTAAGGAATTAATAATTGCCATGTTTTATGATATTATCGGTTATACACAATGATGATAAATAAATATTTTGCATTATGATTTATGACATGAATAATATGTCTATAGGGCTAAATTTAGGGAAAAGAAAAAAACTAAGTCTGCAAACTCAGCGAAATGTACAGATTTCTAACTTTTTGTTGGAAAGAAATTGAAATGCCTTAAGACAAATAGTTATTTATTATGTTAAGTCTTCAAGTGTCTTTGTTTTGCTGTTGTGAGTGATTTGCATTGGACAGTGTCATAATTGCAATAGTTATTCAGTTACAAAATCAGTCTCCTGCAAGCACATTACATACATTATCTCATTTAGTTTTCATAGCAACAGTATAAAATAGATATAAAATAGGTATTATTAACCTCTCCACTCCCTGCACTTACTTTAGTTATACACACACACACACACACACACACACACACACATACACACACACACACACACACACATATATATATAGTCTCATTTGGGCAAAACATCTTTGACCTCTTTTTTCTTCTGCTTCCAGCTATAAAATATGCTTTAAGAGGTTAGAAACACTTTCCCAAATCACACAATAAAACTCAGAAATAAACCTAGTTCTATTTGACTTGAGATTCAGAGTTCTTAACAACTTTCTCCTAGCTTGTGGGACATCAAATTCATCAATCAACATTTTCAATCATATTCTTGTGGATAATAAAGCATCTAATTTCATGATTTTGATACAGCAAGAACTTTCAGTGTGGTTTTCTAATAAGAATGTATCTAAATTATGTGCATAAGGACATGTATGGATTTCAATAAGCCAGGAAGGAAATAAGCCAGGAAGAAAGAAAAAATAAACAAATTTCATGTTTAGCTGAATTTATCAGTGTATACATTTATTTCAAAACAATATAAAATGCAGTCTTCCACAAAAGAAGCAGTGTCATGAGAAAACTTAAGCTTTTGGTTTTTGTAGACGCTGCATTTTCAATATCAGAGTGTCAGTCTTCATTCACTCTTTGACAAGGTTGTCAATCAAATAGCAATCTAGTTTTGTTAGACTTTAAACAAAGATCAAAGTGATGATACTGCTGAGTTAACATTATTGTCCCACTTAGACACTTTCATACTTTAACATCAATATTAACTTCAAACTGTTTTTTCAAAGCAAACAAAGTGGTAGAAAACTTAGTATCACTGTGCTCACAGAAACTGTAATATCTAGATATATTTCAAGGGTTTTAAAAACACTAGTTTAAATTTATATTTTAAAGTAATAATGGGGTAAAACATTTTGAGAGTCTATCATTAAACATTTTATAAATTTTGTTTAACAAGAAGAGGTATTGTAGTTAAATGTGGGATATTATTAGTGTCATTCTTACTTTTAGAACCATGGCTAATAAAATAAATAATATACTTTAGTCAAGGCATTCAGCAAATAAAAGCAGTGTAAATATAACATTCGTGGCTCTCTCATCAACCTAACTTACAAGCAAAATCATGTGTAAGTTACGGGTTCTATGTCATCACAAACCTCATGTGATATTTCTTTGATGTTCACATAAAAACATGAAGTTTTTGTTCTGATTTCCCAAACTGTGACCTGACAACTCTCATGATAAACACCAAATCTACAAGAAAACTATGGGAAATGAGGAAGCAGTGATACTATCTAATAGGTATTACAGGGAATTATGTACTGAGTGATTTTGAAAAAGTTTCTCTACTAGCTAGGTTTATATGAATACCATAACTGAATGTGATACTATACTAGGGGTAACGATATTGACCAAAGAGGACACAGCTGTCAAGAAACATGTTACATTTTAACAGTTTCTTAATAGGATATCAAAACATTTAAGAACTAAAAAGATAATGTTAGATTGTTTTTTTCCTAGTACAGCAAAATGTTCACAGAATATGTTACCTTCCTTTGAAAACAAGGTACATAGGTACGTTCCAGAATTTGTTCTTCTCACCTAGTCAAATGTTAGTAGAAAATACCAGTTATGACACAGACTCTGGGTATATCTTCTTGATAGATTTATAGTGTATTATTTACATTTTGAGAATTGTATTTCTATATACTATTGAAAAGTGTGAATTCAACAAGGAGAAAAGTCAGAGATGTATTTTATATTTTCCATTTCCATGAGGGAAACAAAGGAAATCCAAGTTAATTTTCTGCTAATACTTTAGTCAAAATCAGTCAAGAGCGCTCCAAGCTTCCTCAAAAGACATTCAGAAGCTCAGGGGCTAGAATTGAATATGGTTGAGCAGCTTGAATTTACAACTCTTCTCTTAGTACCACAGTTCCTTAGCAAAGAGGAGCTAACTACAATATTTTTTTGTGATAATATAGCTGCTTATAGGAACATATAGACACATCTGTGCATGAATGAAAATACAAGAAAGAAAAACAGTTCAAATTTAGTCACTGAACATATGTCTGAGGGCTTTAAATTCGTGATGACTTCACCAGGCTTTCTCCATATAAAACGAGGGCAGACTAAAGGGTCATTGCAATTATAATTTTCAGCCATTGGAATAGCAGAGGAATCTTCAGGAGCTTCTGGTATCATTTTGCATGTCAAAGTCAATAAAAGCATCCTGTCATTAAAATAATAAATATGACCTTTCAGGTGAAATGATTTCACCTCCACACATTCTGATACTCCAACAATATGAGAACGCTTATCTGTTTGATTCACAAATAATTATTAGACTAAAACCATGCTCCTAGAATTCAAATGGTATAACATTCCAATTTATTTCAAAAAGCTAGTAATAAAGCTTCCTCTTTTTATAAATACAGTTGGAAATACCGAAATAACATGATTTTCAGATTTGTACCTTATCCCTCAATTCCATGTAATCATAAAGCTACTGAATCTTCAACTGCAGCAATTCCTTAAGTTACAACAGTTGCTATATCTAATGTTTGCAACTTCACAAAGGAAATGTAGCTAAATTTTTTTTGTAAAGTTCGCATTAGTAACCAAGAAATTCTGTCGTATGCAAAATGTTTGTATTGACAAAGTTGAGGTTCTTTAAAACAGCCTTAACTCCTTTTGAAACATTAACTGCGTTGAGAGAATTCATGCTTACATTTTCCTGGTAACCATGAATTATATCTTATTTAGGAATGCTATTCCATATGCTAACTTATAAAGAAGCTGTTTTTTATGATACGAAGCCAGGTTTTACTTATCTGTATAAAGGAAATATGCAAAGAAAGGAAAATCAGCATAAGCAGTGAATTCATTTGATTTTAAGAGAATCTTCTTTTGACATTTCATTGTTTAAATTAGAACATGCTTCTAAATTTCAATGTTTAGAGCAAACACAGACTTATTGTCAACCTTTCTTTTTCTATACCATAAGTGTCCAAATGGATTCATATCACAAAAAGACTGCTTTGGATATATATGGATATATTGCTCTTAAGAATTACAATGTAGTCAGTTTTAGAGAAGGTTCCATGAGGTGCTGAGAAGAAGGTATATTCTTTTGTGTTTGGGTAGAATGTTCTACATACGTCTGTTAAGCACATTTGAGTCCTAACGGAGCCTACATGGGACCAAACTAGGCCCTGTGCATATGGGAGACATTTGTGTAGCTTGGTCTGTTTAAGGAGCCCCTGGCAGTGGGATCAGGATCTATCCCTGGTGTTTGAACTGGCTTTTTGGAACCTGTTATCTATGGTGCAATGCCTTGCTCAGCCTTGATGCAGTGGGGAAGGACTTGGTCCTGCCTCAATTGAATGTACCAGGCTTTGTTCACTCCCCATGGGAGGCCTTATCATTTTGGAGGAGTGGATAGGGGGTGGGTCAGGGGTGTGTGTGGAGGAGGGCAGGAGGAGGAATGGGAGGAGGAACTATGGTTGGTATGTAAATAAAATGTGAACCTTTAATATTAACTCTATAGGTGAAACTTGAACTTTTATTCATAAGACATTAAAGGATAGATACTTTGAAACAGTAGAAACAAGTAAAAAATATCAGAATTATCTGGGCAGTGGTGGCACATGTCTTTAATCCCAGCTCTCAGGAGGCAGAGGTAAGTTCTGGATCTCTGAGTTCAAGGCCAACCTGTTCTACAGAGTGAGTTCCAGGACTACAGAGAGAGACCCTGTATTAAAAAAGAAAAAGAAAAAAGAACAGACCTCCCAGAGATGTCACCAAACATGACATATTAAGTTACAGTAAGATAGGCACAAACCCTCATATCACATCACAGCTGGACGTGGCAACCCAATCAGAGAGAAATGGTCCCAAGTGCAGGCAAAGAGTCAGAGACACACCTGCTCCCACTGTTAGAGTAGTCCCACAAGAACACCAACCTGCTCAACCTTATAACATATGCAGAGGACCTAGCTCAGACCCATACAGGTTCTAAAATTACTGCTTCAGTCTCTGTAAGCCCCCATGAGTCCTGCTTAGCTGATTCTGTGGCCCATGTTCTCATGGTGTCGTTTCTTAGAACAGGACCCACCTATTTAATATTTTATGGGCATTTTGACCCCTTAATTCATTCAATGAAGAGAAAGATAACTTAGATCACCTGAAATTTCCTGTGATTTAAATTTTAAAAGGGACATTCAGAGAGGAAAATCACAGAAAAGGTCAAATTAAGAATTAGGAGTCAGAACTCTAATTGGGGATAGGGGAAAGACGTCAATATAGAAGAAGACAGAGGGAGTGTGGACAAATAATACCAAGGATGTTTAATAAAACTTCATGGAATCATATTATTAGATATTGACCTAAAATTGTATACAATACATGTAAATGTATGTATGTGTATACATGCATGCATCTTAAATGAAGTTATGCAGCTTGAGTTTGCATTGTCCCCACAAAAACCATAGTCTAACGAAAACCCAAATACCAAGCATGAGAAAACTCTGTTCATGTTGATGGTCAGGATAATCCCAATGACTCTCAAAACAATAAAGGATACTACTGTTGTCCTTGGTTGCCTCCCAGAGGATGAGGATAGCTCCCTATTTAAGATACTGTAGGTTTAGGACACAGAACTTGTCCTAAAGATGTTAGCTAGATCTAACCCTAAAGCCTCTTTCCTAGTGTTCACAGTACTTTCTGGTTATGGTACTATGTTTAAAGGGTGGGTGCCAACATAAAATATATAGCTGAGCTGCATCTGAATAAAGAGGAACTAGAAAGGCATTCATAGGTGAGAAGTAAGTGATTGGCCTAAATCCTATCAACAGAAGAGCAACTCTTGAAAGAATGATCTCCATGAGAACAGGAAAAAAAGTGTTTGTAACCAACTCTCCTCATCCCTGGAATTTGCTCTGCTTTTCTTGCTGCATTATTTCTTTATCAGTCATGGAAGCCATAACACCACAATTTTTGGCTTCAGAATCATACAGGTCTGGATGTCCTACCCACCACTTGACTTTAGGCAAACATTTAACCTCATGAAGCCTAAATCTTATCCAGTAGAAAGATAATAACAGTCTTTAATGCACAGAGTTGATGTTCAAATTTAGTCTGCATATATAAATCTCAACAAGGTGCACAGTGCCAAGCAAATATGGGAAGGTACTCTGTGTCTACTATGAATGCTACAAGAGAGGGAAGCAATCAATAACATTATCCATCTGTGATGCCTATGAACCACAACAATGGATAGCATGGCAAGATTTCCTAAAGATGCAATAGTAGTCTTTACATCTTGGCAGTAAAGAAAAGCTGTCTAATTGGAAATAAGGTTCACTAATATGAAAGGAAAATCATGCCTGGTACTGTAAATCTAGCCAAGTACTTGGAGCCAGTGAAGGCATGAATCTTAGAAGAAAACATACTACTATCCCTTTGTTAGATCAGCATCCCTCATTACAGAAAACCACAACCAGTCATCATTCAGAGATCAACTGATGATGGCATGCCAAGCCCCAATAGATATATCTACAACTCTACTCCTGCACCTATGGCTCAGGAAACATCAAAGGAAATGTGTGGAAAGATTGTAAGAGTCAGAGTACTAGGGTGTCTGCTGTGAGATTGCACCTCTTAGAAGTGACACATAAATGCCACCCGTGATGCCTCAACAGTAATGTTATCTAAACAGGACTCAAACAATAACACCAATAGACCAATAGACAAGCTATCCTGGAATGAGGAAATTTTCTAGGGTCCCAACAATAGACAAAGAATTATAGGCAATTAATGAATGCTGAGAAAGAATGAATTAGCCCTTTTTAGGGATGGGTCCACTATTAGACTATTGATTACAAAATAATTAGTTCTGAAGTCATATGCACACAAGCCATGCTAAATGGACTCAACAGGATGTACCAATAATAAAGCATCAATAATCAAGAAAAAGCTTATTTCTTAATCATATGTGTGTGTATCAATAATAAAGAAAAAGACGCCATCGATCTGAGAAGAAATGAGGGAGTCACATGGGAAGGGCTGGAGGGAGGGATAATGGGAGAGTTTGTAGGGCAAAAAGGGAAGGGGCAAAGTAATGTAATTATAGTTTAATTAAAAATTAATAGATCCATAGTAGATTTTTCAAAAATAGTCAACATCAGTATATTATAGCATAATTAAGTTCAAAGTACCTTGAAGAAACATCCATAAAAAGCCTTCACTCTATTTAGATAAATAGATTATTTTGAAAGTTTTATTATTTTATATGTACAAGTGCTTTGCATACATATATATCTGTGCACCATATGTGTGCTTGGTGACATGGATAACAGTAGAGAGCAATAGATACTTTGGAACTGGAGCTAGAGATGGTTGTGATCAGCTATGTGGGTACTGGGGATCAAACCCAGGTCATCTTGAAAAGTAGCCATTACTGGAGCCATCTCTCTAGTCCCAACAAATAGATTCTGACAGTACCTCCTCATCCATATTTCTACCAAGTACCCATTTCTCTTGTCTCCAATAGTTCATTTTCCACTTCCATGTCACATGCATTCTATTATCCTCTTCCCCTATCTTAAAATATCTTTTTCCTTCTCATGGTGCCCTATTTTTATGAGTCTTTTGCACACTAACATAATATAAATATAATAAATATAAATAATATAAAAATTTAAGGAGTGGGATAGGAGTATCAAAAAAAGCAATGTGTATATGAAAATTTCCTAATAAAACTATCATCCTGTATTCCAATTAAAAACAAAAAAATACTAGACTTGGAAATGATTAAACATATATAAAAACTTATTACAGAGAAAATAGAGTCAAAATCAACTCACAAAATATTATTTTATCCAGTATTTTAGTATGAATACCAGGAAAAATCTTCAAGTATATAGATTTTCAAAAACTAATATGATACCAAAAAATAAACATGCATGGGTGTTTGTCTGTGCTTCACCCTTGCAGCACCGCCCCTAGTAGGCAGCAGGTAACTGCTAGGTACCTGACCCCACCCAGGGTGTGGCCGAGATGGGGACCCCTTAAGAACTGAAATGTGGACATAATCATTCTCACTGCCAGCTGCCGCTGTCGTGAGAAGCAAGATGTAAAGGCAGAACTGAAAAAAGCTATTAAGCCACATGGCTAAACATAAATAAGAATTATGGGTTAATTTAAGTGTAAGATCTAGCTAACAAGAAGCCTGAACCATTAGGCCAAACAGTTTTAATTAATATAAGTGTCTGTGTGTTTATTTGGGTCTAAGTGGCTGCAAGCTGGGTGGGACCAGGAAAACTTCTGGCTACACATTCTCTCTTGGATAACTCATGATCCTGGATGCTGGACTGCAGACCAAGTCAGTGTTCTCCAGAGAACTGCATTGGACTAGGCCTCACCTCTCCTGGATCCCATAACCAACTCCCTTTGCTTGCTGTAAGTTGACTCAAAGTAAACCCCTTTGACTATCAGATAAACTATGTGGAATTGCCTCATTAATTGCCACTATATCTGGCACCCCTGCTCAAGGTACTAAATGTTTTAACTATGGTACACCAGGTCATATAAATACACAGGATGCTCCTAGAAACAATGCTCCTTCTAGAAATAACCCAAATGGGAAACCCCAACCTTCTGGATTATGTAGAAGATGCAGCAAAGGTCAACATTGGACCAATTAGTGCAGATCAGCAATAGACATACAAGGCAACCCTTTACTGGTGGGAAATGCCTCAGGGCGACTTTTGCAAGCCCCCAAATTGAAAGTGGTCCAAACATTTCCAGTTACTGTGGAGGAAATCCCTCTCCAAGACAATTCAAAAACCCAGTGTCTAATGTAAAGAATGTTACTGGACTATAGAACAGCTCTGATAGATGAATCAAAAGTTCCAAAGAACACAATAAAACAAATATTTTGGCAGACTTCCATAAATCAACAAAGACCAAAGTTTAGAATTCAAATTAATGGCATTGTTCTGGAGGGCCTGATAGACACAGGTGCAGATATGACTATAATTACACCAAAATCATGGCATCCGAATTGTCCTCTTCTTCAAGAGGTAGATGTCCAATTTCTAGGGATTGGAACCCTATCTCAGGCAAAACAGAGTTCAAAATAGGTTGAATACATAGGGCCAAAAGGACAGAAAGGAAGGATAAAGCCATATATGGCAAATGTAGCAATGAATTTTTGGGGCTGAGATCTGTTGCAGCAGTGGAATACCCAGGTTAAGATTCCTACAATCTCAGAAAGGAAATACAGATCAATGCATGTTTCGAGGAGTAATACTATAACAGTATAAAAATCAGTCACCAACTGTTCAGGCTGTGCATAAACAGCACAACTGCTGTTGAATGCTCAAAAGTACCAACAGCCCTACCATTAAAATGGCTAACTAATAAACCTGTCTGGGTTAGACAATGGTCTCTGACAAAAGAGAATCTATAAGCTTTAGAACAGCTGGTCTAAGACCAATTAAATGCTCAACACATTAAAGAATCTACCAGCCCTTGGAATTCTCCTATATTTGTTATTGGAAAAAGTCCAGTAATTGGAGAATGCTGACAGATCTGAGAGCTATTAATAAAATAATTCAGCCTATGGGCTCCCTACAGACTGCAATGCCCTTGCCTTCTCTGCTACCAAAAAAATGGCCTACAGTAGTTATTGTTTAAAACAGTTTCTTTATCATACCTTTACAAAATAAATGATAGAGAAAAATTTGCCTTCACAGTACCTAATTATAACAATTCCCAGCCAGTCAAGAGATATCAATGGAAGGTCCTCCCATAGGAAATGTGAAACAGCCCAACACTGTGCCAATATTTTATGAAAAAAACATTGGAGATAATTCATGTGAAATTTTCACAATCCATAATTTATCATTATATGGATGGTATCTTATTAGCTGATTCAAAATTAGGTACCTTAGAAATAAAGAAAACATGTTTAAAGAAATAAAGTTTTGCCTTGCTGGGGCCTACAAATTGCTCCTAAAAAATACAAAGCAGAAATTCTATTAATTACTTAGGATATAAGATAGAACTACAAAAATTAAACCCCGAAAGGTACGACCCAGGAGAGATCTATTGCAGACTTTTAATGATTTTCAAAAATTGTTAAGAAACATTTCCAATGTACAGGGTGTAGGGTGACTCATCCGTAACAGGCTTGAGGGCCAGCTGGACCAATCAAGTAAAAAAGATACTTTCTGAGAGCCAACCTGGTTATGCCTGATGGTCTTAGCAACAGCAGCTAAAACATGATCTGGAGATGACCTGGACCAATGAGAGGCAGCCATGTCACACCAGCAGATGCATATTCTTCAGACCTCCCCCCAGGGTGGGGTGGAGGGTATATAAGGTTTGCTTCTTCCTGAATACACTGAGCTTGTTGTTTCAACATTCTCCCAAAGTCTGTGTGGTGTGACTCTGTGCCTACTTGCCCCCCCCAAGGGCTGACTCTTTGTATATTCCCATATGTATATTTAGTGACAGTTTGAAATTGGCCATGGTAGGAGGAATTAAATGAATACAAATTAAGCAAATGCTTCACAGAGCTTTATGATTGTTTTGAGGGGAGAAGAACCAATTGATAAATGTTTTAAATACACTGCTGTTCTTAAAAAAACTAAAATGCAAGGTAAAAACATCTCAGATATTAAAAAAAAGATAAAATCAAGAGCCACTGAGGAACTTTTACTAGACAAAGTATATGACTGAGGATACATCCAGCTAGAGAAAAAAATGAAAAAGGATAGATTCTAAATAGGATTTCCAAGAGAAAAGGCATTTAGAGACAGGAGAGCTTTGAGGAAACAAATTTCAGAATAAGCAGACATGGAGAGGGAGGTGAAGAAACCAATCAATGAAATTAAAATGTAACCATGAAGTAAGATGGAAGTAAAAGGAATACAAGTCCATTCTAGTTTCATTCTGTTGTGATGAAACATGACCAAAGCAGCCTGAGGAGAAAATATTTTATTAGGTTGACACTCCTAGCTCACAATCCATCACTAAGAGCAGTCAGGGAATTAACTCAAGCCGGAACTGAAGCAGAAACTATGGAGAAAAGCTGCTTACTGGCTCACTCTGGTCTATTCTTTCTTTTCTTATGCAAGCCCAGGCCACTGGCCTAGTGATGGTACCACCCACAGTGGGTTTGGCCATCCTACCTCAATTATCAATCAAAACAATGCCCCAGAGACTAGACTGATCAAAGTAATTCTTCAATTGAGGTTCCTTTTTCCAAGGTGATTTTGAGTTGGGTCAAGTTGACAATAAGAACTAAGGAGGACAAAGTTCAATGAAAGAAGTTTAACTAATAAAGTGCTAGTGATAAAACAAATTAGTTTTTAGGAATCACTAAGATAATTGGGGAGATTATAAAAAATGCTATGCTATGATCACAAAGCCTGCTTGGTTTATTTGCTGGTTTTACATTTTTAAATTTTTAGTACTGGAGTTTGAACCTAAGGTTTCTCACATGCTAGGTAAATAAGTGTTTTACCATTGAGCTATATTCACAGCTCTCTTTTTACATTTTATTTTGACACATGATCTCACTATATTACTCCCCCAGCTGACATCTAATTCATTATGTGGCACAGCAGGTCTTGTTCTTGTGGTCTATCTGCTTTAGCATCCCCAGTAGCTGAGATAATAGATTGTGTCACTCTGTCCAGAAAGCTAAAATTCTTTTCTATACAGTTAGTATATAATATGTATTTATGTATGTATACTGGAAAAAAAGACTAATATAAATCGAGTTAAGTTTATAGAAAGAGTTGTTCCAAAATGTGATTAATTTCATTTTAAGTAACAAATTGTGTATAAAGTATAAAATAATGAAAAAAAAACTTTGGGTGACATAATACTAGCATGCAATAGACATGGTTTCCACCTTATATTGTTAGGAAGCTTAAAGAAAGTGACCCACCTGACAGTGCTTAATACCACATATTCAGTTTCATTTGTGCCTATGACCACTTTAATCCATCCTTGTGACTTGTATATGTTAAAATAAGTTATGATTTTCCCTTAAATTTATCTCATAATGTTGAATCATATTAACATATGTCAAAACATGATTTTCAGTTTAATGTATTCTTTTTTGAGATAACGTATCACCATGTATTCCAGACTGGACAAAATCATTATCTTTCAGTCCGTTCTTTGTCAAAGCATGGATTATAGGTTTGTCTTACCATGTTTCATTTGTTTTTTCCATATAAGTACATTCCTTTCTTTTCAGTAGAAGACAGAATATTAGGTGCATTGATAAAGACAGGATAACAGATTTAATAAAGGTTTATTTATACTATGTATCTAAAAATGCATACATATGAAGTCTTTCTGAACAACATCCTATATCATCAAATGTAGAGTTTTTTGAAAGTTGTGTTCAAAACTGTTCATGTCTTCAGGAAACATTCATTTATTAGGCTGCTAAGTGTTTTTCATGAAAAGAAGTGCACTCTGTCAAACAGAATATTGATGCTTAAATCCTGTACATACTAAAATAGCAAAAGAAGAAAACAAATTGATGGTGTTTCCAAAACAGCCTGAGGTGTACAAATTTGATCAAAGAGCATGCTAGAGATTACAAAAGTAGGATTTGTAACTGGCACTTTAGCTTCTCTCTTCAGGAGATGTCTATTTCTACATCTTTCTCAGAAGGAGTATTTTATTTTGCCCTTTCTCTCTGTATTGATCCACTTTGTGGTGATTTCAAGAAACATATTCAACCTAATAGAAGTCTAATAATATGTTTTCACAGAGGTACACCATTTGCTAGGCTTTAAAAAAATTCATCCATGTTAAGAGTTCTAAATTTATACTATAGTCAAACCACTGATAAGAAAGTATAGCATTTATATTTTATAAAAAATAATCAAGTTACATTAAAAGAAATTGTGGAACCTTTTTTTTTCTATGTACCATCTGGGTAAAGCATGCACTTACTGGGCCCAAGTGCATTCCCTAAGTGTTGAAGTATTTCTGTACAGTAATTTTTAACTCACAAAATAAAAAGCTATGTTTTCCATTCAAAAGTAAATAAAAAGCATTTTCTGAAATTTAATAGTGCCTGTCACTTCTCATTTCTTTCCATAAACATCAAACATGCTGCTTCTACTTGCAAACAATACCTTAATTCAAACATAAGAGAAACAAAAAGTTCTAGAAAATATCAGCAATTTTCTTTGAAAATACTACTTTTCTTCATTATTCTTTATTTTCTTCTTATATCCCACTTACAGAGTATGTTAGAACTTCTTGATCCATTCTCATTTATGTTTTTCTTTTTTTGGGGGGTCCCAATACTTGTTGATCTTGCACTATCAATTCTAAACTACTGTAAGCTAATTTTTTTCAATTCTAAATTCTAATTCATTACATCTTTTTTAAAATTTCTGTTCAATTGAGTATTTCATGTTTCCATCAAGCTTTGTGTTCCAAAACTTATGTTAGTTTATTTCTTGGAATTATATTTGGTACTTAAGAGACCAGTCTGGTAATTTTGATAACTCCCTCCCTTATGTATGTTTTTTCTTCCTTTTTTGTTTTATCTATATATCCATCTATCATCCACTTACCCATCTATCTGCCTATCTATCTACCTATCTACCTATCTATCTATCTATCTATCTATCTATCTATCTATCTATCTATCATCTATATATCTATCTATCTCTATCTATCTATCTATCTATCTATCTATCTATCTATCTATCTATCTATCTATCTATGTATATTTATATCTATCTATCTATCAATCTATCTATCTATCTATCTATCTATCTATCTATCTATCCACATATCTATCTATCTATGTATCTATCTATCCATCTATCTATCTATCTGTTTATTGGTTGTTTGAGACAAAGTCACACATGTACTCCACTGGCTTTGAAATCCATATGCAACCAAGGAGAACGTCAAACTCCTGATCTATGTGCTCCTATCTTCACAGTTCTACCTTTTTTGTTCTGGAATTTCTGGAATTTGCCACCATGCTAATATAATCCATGTTAAATGTTCAGAAGTTTGAATTCTCTAAGGAATCCATATAATGTATAAATTAGTTCTGTATGTAAGGTACATAAAAGACTAAATCTGCAGTGTTCTTGGTTTCTTGAATATCTTGTGGTAGTTTGAGTCCATTATTATTTAAATATTCTTTTTCCATGCAAAATGAAATCAAATTAGGTTATATTTAATTTAACTGTGATCATGATCATTCCAAGATTTTAAAATGGGCATGCTTTCCTTAAAAAAAAAATGGAAAGATATCTCATTCACCTGTGTTGGTAGAATCACTGCTGTGAAAAAGACCATGCTATAAAAAGCTATTTAAAGATTCAGTGCAATCCCAAATAAAACACACAGAAAATTCTTCAAACAAATGAAAAAATTCCTAAAATTTGTACAGAGCCACAAAAGACCCTGGATTGCCAAGGCAATCATGATAAAAAAGAACAATGCTGGAAGGATTAACATTCCATCATTCAAGATATACTATACAGCTTTACTAGTAGAAAAGTATGATATTGATATAAAAATGAACTTGTTGACCAGTGGAACAAAGTTGAAGACCTAAGATGAGTACAAATAACTAGAGCCATCTGATATTTGAGAAAGATGAAAAAAAATACATTGGACAAAAGACAGCATATACAACAAATAGTGCAAGGAAAATTGGATAGCCAGATGCAGAAGAAGAAAATTGGAGCATCTCTATCACCATACACAAAACTTAACTTCAAGTGGACTGAAGACCTCAAGCTGAAACTTGAAATGCTGAAACTGGTAGAAATAATAAAGTACCATCATCATCATCATCATCATCATCAACAACAACAACAAAGCCAGTACCCTACAAGATGTGTCAGAAATGATGTTCTAAATAAGATTCCATTTGCCCAGGAATTAAGGCCAACAACTGTCAAGTGAAAACATTTGAGTAAAGAGGTAGCCAACAGAGGAGGAGATGGTCTTTGCCAGCTATACATATATCTGATAGAGAATTAGTATCTAGATTATAAAAGTTTTAGCTAAAAACCAGTTAAGGCAACAAATCACCCAATTAAAATGGCCTATGGATTTGAACAGAGAGTTCTCAAAAGAACACATTAAAATGGCTAAGAAATGCAAATTAAAAAAAACCTTTAAAATTTTATCTTACATCCAGCAAGAATTTGCAAAATCAACAAAACAATCAACATCAAATGCTGGTGAGGATGTGGGGAAAGAGGCATTCTCACTCATTGCTGGAAGGATAGGAAACTGGTGCAACCACTCTGGAAATTAGTATGGAGGATTTTCAAAATATAAAAATAAATCTACTACATGATCCAGTTATACCACTCCTTGGTATATGTCCTAAGAATTCAACAACCTGCCCCATAGACACTTGCTCAGGATTCTTCATTTTTACTCTATTTATAAAACCAGACTCATAAAGACAGACACCACATGTTTTTTCTCCTTTATGGTTCATAGGTCCAAATCTTCAGATGTGGGTATACAAACTGGAGTCAAAACAGAAACTAGGAAAGTAAAAAGGGATCATGAGGAGAGGGTGTTCTAGAGAGGGGAGTAACAAGATACAAGCAATATGAAGGGGAAAAGGGAAAAAATTTGGAGGGGGTCCTTAACTGAGGAGGGAGGAAGTAAGTCAATACAGAAGGAGACAGATGGAAGGATATAGTACCTGAGGATCTTTGATAAAGCCTTAAGTAATCATGCCATTTTATATTTACCTAAAATTTTATATACATACATTAATATATATGTATAATTATGTATAATATATATGATTATATACATATATGCACACACACACACACACACACACACACACACACACACATATATATATATATATATATATATATATATATATATATATGTTAGACACAATTATACCACTTTTATGCTACCTGGTTTGACAATGCTCCTCCTAGAACCATAGACCATCTAGCAAAATCTCAAGCTCGAAGCATGAGAAAAAATTTTCAAGTTGTTCATCAGAGGAGTCCAAGAGACTTCCAAAACAATACAGGATATTGCTGTTGCCTTTCATTGCATCCCAGAAGCTGAAGGTAAGTCGCTAATGCAGAAAACACTATGTACTTTGGACTTGACCTAGATCTAACCTGAAAGCTTCCTCGCTTGAAAAATAGTTTTCATAGTATCTGATGGTACTATGCAAGGTACCAAGGGAGGGTAGCAATAAATATTTCTGTCCAACTGTGATGCCTATGAACCACAACAATGCCCAGACTGGCAAGAGATATTAAAGGTATAATAGTGGCACACAAATCTCAGCCAACAAATATGTAATTGGATTTAAGGCACAATAAACAAAAATAAAATCATTACTTGTACTAGAAACCTAGACAACTACATGGGACAACTGAAAGTATATATCTTAGAAGATAACATATCATTGCCACTTTACTAGATCTGCATAATTCCTTATTGCATTCATTAAAAATCCTAATCCTTATATCCACAAAAGTTACTCTCATGCCTAATTAAGAGTTGCTTTTGTTTGCAACAGAGATCATTACAGAAAAACTGGTGAAACTGCTGAGAATAAATAATCATTGGGTGCCAAGCCCTAGTGGATACATCTATAACTCCTGTTCTTTTTTTTCTTTTTTATGAATGCCTGCCCTTAGCTTGGCTTGTTTCTAAACAGCTTTTCTTTTTTTTCTTTTTAAATATTTATTATTATTTTTTTATATTGCAATACAGTTCAGTTCTACATATCAGCCACGGATTCCCTTGTTCTCCCCCCTCCCGCCCCCCTCACCTTCTCCCCAGCACACCCCCTATTCCCACCTCTTCCAGGGCAAAGCCTCCCCCGCAGACTGAGATCAACCTGGTAGACTCAGTCCAGGCAGGTCCAGTCCCCTCCTCCCAGGCCGAGCCAAGCGACCCTGCATAGGCCCCAGGTTTCAAACAGCCAACTCATGCAATGAGCACAGGACACAGTCCCACTGCCTGGATGCCTCCCAAACAGATCAAGCCAATCAACTGTCTCACCCATTCAGAGGGCCTGATCCAGTTGGGGACCCCTCAGCCATTGGTTCATAGTTCATGTGTTTCCATTCGTTTGGCTATTTGTCCCTGTGCTTTATCCAACCTTGGTCTCAACAATTCTTGCTCATATAAACCCTCCTCTTTCTCACTAATTGGACTCCCAGAGATCCACACGGGGCCTAATCATGGATCTCTGCATCCAGATCCCTCAGTTGTTGGATGGGGTTTCTAGCACTACAATTAGGGTGTATGGCCATCCCATCATCCAAGTAGGTCAGTTTGGGCTGTCTCTTGACCATTGCCAGCAGTCTGCTGTGGGGGTATCTTTGTGGATTTCTGTGGACCTCTCTAGCACTTTGCTTCTTCCTATTCTCATGTGGTCTTCATTTACCATGGTCTCCTATTCCTTGTTCTCCCTCTCTCTTGTTGATCCAGCTGGAATCTCCCGTTCCCCAAAGCTTTCTTTCCCTTGACCCTCGCCCTTCATTACCCCCACTCATGTCCTGGCTGTTCATGTAGATCTCTTCCATTTCTCCATCATTGGGCGATCCCCGTGTCTTTCTTGGGGTCCTGTTTTTTAGGTAGCCTCCCTGGAGTTTTGAGTAGCAGTCTAGTCATCTTTGTTTTACATCTAGTATCCTCCTATGAGTGAGTACATACCATGTTTGTCTTTCTGAGTCTGGGTTACCTCACTCAGGATGATTTTTTCTGGATCCATCCAATTGCCTGCAAACCTCATGATGTCATTGTTTTTCTCTGCTGAGTAGTATTCCATTGTGCATATGTACCACATTTTGTTTATCCATTCTTCAGTTGAAGGGCATCTAGGTTGTTTCCATGTTCTGGCTATTACAAACAATGCTGATATGAACATAGCTTAACAAGTGCTCTTGTGGTATGATTGAGCATTCTTTGGGTTTATGCCCAAGAGTGGTATAGCTGGATCTTGGGGGAGATGGATTCCCAATTTTCTAAGAAAGCACCATATTGATTTCCAAAGTGGTTGTACAAGCTTGCATTCCCACCAACAGTGGAGGAGAGTTACCCTTGCTCCACATCCTCTCCAGCATAAGGTGTCTTCAGTGTATTTGATCTTAGCCATTCTGACAGGGGTAAGGTGGTATCTCAGAGTTGTTTTGATTTGCATTTCCCTGATGATTAGGGATGTTGAGCAATTCCTTAAATGTCTTTCAGCCATTTCAGGTTCCTCTGTTGAGAATTCTGTTTAGTTCTATGGCCCATTTCTTAATTGGACTGTTGGGAATTTTGATGTCTAATTTCTTGAATTCCTTATATCTTCTGGATATCAGTCCTCTGTCAGATGTGGGGTTGGTGAAGATCTTTTCCCATTCTGTAGGCTGTCGCTTTGCCTTGTTGACTGTATCCTTTGCTCTACAAAAGCTTCTCAGTTTCAAGAGGTCCCATTGATTGATTGTTTCTCTCAGTGTCTGTGCTACTGGTGTTCTATTTAGGAAGTGGTCTCCTATGCCAATGTATTCAAGACTACTTCCTACTTTCTCTTCTAGCAGGTTCAGAGTAGCTGGATTTATGTTGAGGTCCTTGATCCACTTGGACTTAACTTTCAATTCTGAACATTTATGTCCCAAACACAAGGGCACCCACATATGTAAAAGAAACATTACTAAAGTTTAAACCACATATAAAATACCACACATTAATAGTGGGAGACCTCAACACCCCACTTTCACCACTGGACAGATCTCCCAAATCAAAACTTAACAGAGAAATAATGGACTTAACTGATGTCATGACTCAAAAGGACTTAATCATTATCTACAGAACATTCCAAAATAACAAAAAAGAATATACCTTCTTCTCAGCACCCCATGGAACCTTCTCTAAAATCAACCACATACTTGGCCACAAAACAATCTCAACAGATACAAAACAATTGGAATAACCTCCTGTGTTCTATCAGACCAACATGGTCTAAATTTAGACTTCAATAACAACAAAAACTACAGAAAACCTACAATCTCATGGAAACTGAATAACACCCAACTGAATCACCAATGGGTTAAGGAAGAAATAAAGAAAGAAATTAAAGACTTCCTAGAGATCAACGAAAATGAAGACACCACATACCCAAACCTATGGGACAGTATGAAAGCAGTACTAAGAGGGAAATTTATAGCACTAAATGCCCACATAAATAAGTTGGAGAAATCTCATACTAGTGACTTAACAGCACACCTGAAAGCTCTAGAGCAAGAAGAAGCAAAGTCTCCCAGGAAAAATAGACGCCAGGAAATTATCAAAGTGAGAGCTGAAATCAATAAAATAGAAACAAAGAGAACAATACAAAAATTAAAGAAACTAAGAGTTGGTTCTTTGAGAAAATCAACAAGATAGACAAGCCCTTATACAAATTAACTAAAAGACAGAGAGAGAGAGAGCATCCAAATCAACAAAATCAGGAATGAAAAGGGAGACAAAATAACACACATTGAGGAAATCCAGAGAATCATCAGGTCATACTTCAAAAACGTCTACTCCACAAAACTGGAAAACCTAAAAGAAATGGATAGCTTTCTGGATAGGTACCACATACCTAAGTTAAATCAAGACCAGATAAACTATTTAAATAGTCCAATAACCCCTAAGGAAATAGAATCAGTCATTAAAAGTCTCCCAACCAAAAAAAGCCCAGGACCAGATGGCTTCAGCGCAGAATCCTACCAGATCTTCAAAGAAGAGCTATTACCAATATTCTCTAAATTGTTCCACACAATAGAAACAGAAGGAACATTACCAAACTCCTTCTATGAGGCTACAATTACCCTGATTCCTAAACCAAACAAGGATACAACAAAGAAAGAGAACTACAGACCGATCTCCCTCATGAACATTGATGCAAAAATACTCAATAAAATACTGGCAAACAGACTCCAAGAACACATCAAAATAATTATCCACCATGATCAAGTAGGCATCATTCCAGGGATGCAAGGGTGGTTCAACATACGAAAGTCCGTCAATGTAATACACCATATAAACAAACTCAAAGAAAAAAAACCACATGATCATCTCACTGGATGCAGAAAAGGCATTTGACAAAATCCAGCACCCCTTCATGATAAAGGTCTTGGAGTGATCAGGAATACAGGGAACATACCTAAACATAATAAAGGCAATTTACAGCAAGCCAACAGCCAACATCAAATTAAATGGAGAGAAACTCAAAGCAATCCCACTAAAATCAGGAACGAGGCAATGCTGTCCGCTCTCCCCATACTTATTCAATATAGTACTTGAAGTTCTAGCCAGAGCAATAAGAAAACATAAGAAGATTAAGGGGATACAAATTGGAAAGGAAGAAGTCAAGCTTTCCCTATTTGCAGATGACATGATAGTATAATTGAGTGACCCCAAAGATTCCACCAAGGAACTGATACAGCTTATAAACACCTTCAGCAACATAGCAGGATACAAGATCAACTCAAAAAAATCAGTAGCCCTCCTATATACAATGGACAAAGAAGCTGAGAAGGAAATCAGAGATACATCACCCATTACAATAGCCACACATGACATAAAATACCTTGGGGTAACACTAACCAAGCAAGTGAAGGACTTATATGACAAGAACTTTAAGTCCCTGAAAAAAGAAATTGAAGAAGATGTCAGAAAATGGAAAGATCTCCCATGCTCATGGATAGGCAGGATTAACATAGTAAAAATGGCAATCTTACCAAAAGCAATCTACAGATTCAATGCAATCCCCATCAAAATACCAACACAATTCTTCACAGACCTGGAAAGAATAATACTCAACTTCATATGGAAAAACAAAAAAACCAGGATAGCCAAAAGAATCCTGTACAACACCACAACCTCTGGAGGCATCATGATCCCTGACCTCAAGCTCTACTATAGAGCTACAGTAATAAAAAACAGCTTGGTACTGGCATAAAAACTGACATGTGGACCAATGGAATCGAATTGAAGACCCTGACATTAATCCGCACACCTATGAACATATAATTTTGACAAAGAAGCCAAAAGTGTACAATGGAGAAAAGAAAGCATCTTCAACAAATGGTGCTGGCATAACTGGATATCAACATGTAGAAGGCTGCAAATAGATCCATATCTATCACCGTGCACAAATATAACTCCTGTTCTTAAAGCTCAGAAACCATCAAGGAAAATGGAGTTGAAAGATTACAAGTCATGGGACCAGGAAGTTTGATGTGCATTGTCTCACCTAGGAATGACAGAAAAAGTAAACACATTTCTCAGCAATATAACTGCTTAAACAATACCTGAATTATGAGAACAGCAATAGATATACGAGAGGGATAAGAGGAAAAACTACAGGCAAATAGTGATTGCTGAGAGAGGGAGAATAAGCACCTCCTACAGGATATCCAATGTTAAGTGCTCAACTCTGCAAATCATAGATACAAACAGAACTAAATGTACCCAGCAGATGGTCTTTTTATGCATATGTGTGTACAATAAAAATCAATTAAAATATGGCTATAATATGAGTAGGAGTAAAGGGGAAAATATAACAGGCTAGAGAGAGGAGACACGGCATATGTTAGAAGAATTAATGAGAAGGGGGAAAATGATGAAATTATATTTTAATTTTCAAAAAATGTGTTGTTTTAGACTAGCAGCCACATGTACTACTTTTTTGACATTTTTATTTTATTTTATTTTTTTCCACTTTTTTAATTTTATAATTAATTTACTTTTACATATCAGCCACAGATTCCCCTGTCCTCCCTCCGCCCATGCCACCAGGGTTCTCCCCCTAATCCACTCCCCAATTCCCACCTCCTCCAAGGCAAGTTCTTCCCTGGGGGGTCAGCCAAGCCTGGTAGATTCAGTTGAGGCAGGTCCAGTCCCCTCCTCCTTACACCAAGGCTGAGCAAAGTGTCTCATCATAGGCCCTAGGTTCCAAAAAGCGAATTCCACATGTACTACTTTATGCAAAAATCCATGGATTTATTATTCTTACTTTTAGGTCAAGTTTTTATCTCTTGATCTTCCTGCCACCAGGGCTGTATTTCCATTGCATTGTACCTTTTCTCTTCTATTACTGAACATTTAAAAACTTTGTTGAGTCACAGAAAACAAATCCCTATTTGAAGAATGTAACTATTTACTTTGGTAATATTCTAAAATTATCTGTGAACATCCTGAGGGAAGGCACAATATCTTACATGATCATACTTCGAGAGCCTGAGAATACAAGTCAAAAACACACAGTTTATTAGAAAATTTATTGTAATTCATAATAATGATCCAAGTTATGATAATTAGAAAATTATACATATGAAAACTGTGCTTTTATTTTAATTTTTATTTTATGATTCCCATATGAATTGCTGATTTGAAGAATTAGCTTTATCATATTATATTAGTATATCATCTCTGATCTACTATCACATAGATTTTTGTTTGTTGTTGTTTTTTTTTTTTTTTTGGTTTTTCGAGACAGGGTTTCTCTGTGTAGCTTTGCGCCTCTCCTGAAACTCACTTGGTAGCCCAGGCTGGCCTCGAACTCACAGAGATCCGCCTGGCTCTGCCTCCCAAGTGCTGGGATTAAAGGCATGCGCCACCACTGCCCGGCCACATAGATTTTTTATTCATGGTAATCTAAACAACAAATACATCTATATTTTCATGCATAAAAGAATTTTAAATATGTTTCCATTAATTTTCTCCAGGAACTTATATAATATAGTTATCGTAACAAATAAATTTAGAGTAAGTTAAAAATTAAAACTATGATAAACTTTTTCTTATAAGAGTAAACATAAAACAAAATTTTAAATAAAAAATATACATATGATTGATTATTTTGTTGTTCTAATAGCTATTATATGATGTTATAATCTTAACTAAGACATATAAGTGAATATAGAATAAAATTATAGAACTTATACAATAAATACAACTATATTTATTATTCATTGGAATAAAAATGACCCTGAATCAATTTGATAAACATTAACTATGAATTATATAGTTTCATAGCAAATAATGATATATTGATGGGCATGTATAGCAGTCTTGGAAAGAGTAAAATATATTTAAAAGTGATATTGTAGGCAATAGAGAACAATCCAGTAAACTATTATACATACATTACAATGATCATGTTTTCAATTACCTTTACATCATTTGAAAATCATGTGATTAGTACACTAATAATACCACAGGAATCTATGAAAACAATTTTATGACTATGATTAGGATACTAATAATACAGAGTTATGGAAAAGTTTATCTCACCTGAACACTCTCCTTTTTACTTATGATTTAGTTCTCTTATAACTAGACATATACATAGCCTGTTTTACCCATTGTCAAAAGTACAAAGTTCTAGTTAAAAAGAAGAAAAATATTTTACATATTTCCAGTTAGTTGTTCAAATTATTACTGGCTTATAAGCTGATGGTCCAAGTAATGACATTTGAGAATTATAAAAATTTTGGATAAAAATAATTTTTAGGATCTGGAGGAATACTCCAGTGACTAAGAGTACTGACTGCTCTTCCAGAAGATCTGTGTTTGATTCCCAGGACCCACATGGAGGCTAACAAGCAAATGTAACTCAAGTTATAGAGGATCTCATGACTTCTTTTGGCTTTAAAATGAAGGTAGAAAACACACCCCAGCTAATTCTATTTTACTAATTCATTCTATGATATCATATGATCATGATATCAAAATAAATGATAAAATAAAAAACATATGAATCTGTACCCATTATGAATATGTAAGAAAAAGTGCTCAGTAAAATAAGAATAAATGTACACAGCCAAAATAATAAAAAAATCATCAATATGTGAAATGATTATACATCATGTCTAAAAGGTATTTTATCTAAGGAATGTAAAGTCAGTTCAAGATATAAAACAGTGAAAATACATTGGGTGCATATAACCTAATTTTTATAGAGTAAAATCTTAAAAATCCCTCAATAATATTGGCAGAATTAACAAATAAATTCACCAAAATAGCAGGACTAAAAATCAGTATGAACTTTTTGAACAGAGTAGCAAGAAAGTAATACCATTTAAAAAAATTAAAAACTTAGAAATCAATCCAGTGTAATAAAACACTTGAATACTGAAAGCTACAAAATTAATGAAAACTTACTCTTAAATAAGTGAAAAGACACCTTGTGTTAAGTGATTAGAAGGCTTAATATTGTGATAATGGCCATATGACCTCCAAAGTTCTAGAGAGTCAGTGAAATCGCATGGCAATTTTCACACACACACACAAAAAATGAAGTGAAAAATCACTGTATTTACATGGAACCTCTAGGATTCCAAATAGCTAAAAGCAATACTGTAAAAGAAAAAAATATTAGAATAGATCACATGCAATTTAAAAGACTGTAAAGGCACTAATACCATAGCAATTAGTATATAGGTAAATGAAACTGAACAGAGCACCCATCCAATCATTGATTGGTAGATATTTATACTGTCTTCAGAAGGGTGTCATTATACAATGGGAAATAATAGTTCCTTCAATGATAAGCATGACAAAACTGAATATCTACACACAAGAGAAGAACTCTTATATGGAGAAGGAATTAGACTCAAGATTCAAATATAAGGTCTGTGGATGTCCTTGAAAGAATATGAAAAAAATCTCCATGATATCAGTCTTGGCAGTAATTTCCTGAGTATGACATCAAAAGTTCAATCAACAAACCAAAGATAAAGGAAATTACTTCAAACTGAAGAGTATTTTTAAACAAAGAAATAGCCAACCAATTGTGTTACAAAATAGGAGAAGCTATTTTAAAAGCTGACAAGGTTTTAATTTCCAAAAATGTATTAGGTAAGACTTACAACTCATTAGAAAAATAAAGCAAAGTAAAAAATAAATGAAAAGACAAGAAATCAAATAGAATTCTACAAGAAGACATAAATGACTAATAGATAAATTTTATTTTATATCACTAAAAACTGTGAAAAGCAAAATGTGAGCATATTACTGCTACTAGAATATATCTAATCAAATGATAGCCAATATTGACAAGTATTATTATTTGAAACAGGAATATAACACACAGGCTCATGTTTTGAGTACTTTGAATACAGGTAGTGACACAGTTCTGGGAGGTTATGAAACTTTGGAGACACAGGGTCTGAATGACAAACACAAGATTATGAGGTGATCCCTTGAAGGTTATACTCATTTATGGTTCTGGTCCTAACCTCTGCTTCCTAGTTGGTTGCCACTAGGTCACTTGTGGACACATTATTTGGCAGACAGTCTGAACCCTTCTGCATGTCTGGAATATTCTTCCATAATGGACTGAAATCTCCTGGAAATGTGAGCTAAAATAAACCTTTCTTCCTTAAGCTGTTTCTATTATGTATTTTGGTAATGGTGAAGAGAAAAGCTACTAATGCACAAAGGACTCAGGATAATCAAAAATGCTTGCACAGTGCTGGTGAGACAAGTAAAATTTTGCAACCACTCTGAGGAATAAGTGTTGGTGTTTATAGTGGGTAGCCATTCCAGCTTTGATCTGGAAGTTCCAACCCCCATTGAGACTTCGGCAACTGTCATGCCTACAAGGTGGGGCCAAGGGAGGCACTTGGAGACCCGAGATCTGGATGAGCGAGCGCTCTCTCGGTTCCGGGACCCTGGACGGTGGAGGTGGGCCAAGCAGAGCTCCAGAGAACACCGCTGGACTGCGATACACCTTCCCCAGACCCCACAACCTACCTATCCCTTAATTTGTAAGTTACACCATTAAATAAATCTCCTTTTAACTACGTGGAGTGGCCTTAATAATTTCACCAATATCTGGCGCCCAATGTGGAGCAAATTCCAAAGACCTGGCTGGCTCCCACCCTCAGCCTCCTCCCCGGCTAGTGGGTACCTAAACCCACTTGCAAAGTTCCATATAACCAGGGAACGCCTACACGGTTTCATTCCTGAAAAAGGGAGCAGCTAGTCCTGTCTCAGTTCCCTAGCTTAGCCCCGAGACCAGGGAAAGAGGCACTCCCCTGCTTCCTGAGTGCCAGCTCCGGCTCCCGCCACCTTGATTCCAGAGAGCTGCAGTCAGCCAAGATCACCAGCAGGCCCTGCTTTGGAGCTGTACCAACACCACCTGCTGGGTGAAAAGTGCTACTACACCCCCCCAAACCACAAAAGGTAACCATATTGTTTCAAGTAAAAGTACTTGATAATTTTACACCTTAAAATTGACTAACAAATTTTGAGTAATTCTTGTAATATGGTCAACATTACCTCACAAGAATTTGAAAACCTTTTTGCCTGTATGATGAATGACATCGTCCTGGAAATATATGACCTTCCTAAGGCATATCTGGCCTGTACCATTTTGGCATTCATCGTAATAATTCACACAGTGTTCAAACACTGGTTTAATAACAAGAACAAGGATGAGTCATTATTGGGACTGATACAGGCTTTAAAAGATAGCAATGAAAACTTACAGAAAAAGATTCTCTCTCTGGAATCTGCTAACCAGGATTTTCAGGCTTTAAAAGATAGCAATGAAGGCTTACAGAAAAAGATTCTCTCTCTGGAATCTGCTAACCAGGATTTTCAGGCTTTAAAAGATAGCAATGAAGGCTTACAGAAAAAGATTCTCTCTCTGGAACTTGCTTTGTAGACCAGGCTGGGCTGGAACTAATAGAGGTCTGCCTGGCTCTGCTTCCAGTGCTAGGATTAAAGGCATACGCCACCACTGCCCAGCTTGTAGACTGTTTACCTTGTTTATGTGAAGCCTTAGTCCTTAGGTTATTTCGGTAGATAAGATTTATAGATTTATAGTCACCTATGCTTGTCATCTCTATAGTTACAATAGTTAGGTTATCCAGATTTACAGATACATACGTCAGATGGACAGGTAATCTTCAAACACTTCATAGACCTAGAGAATATGGCATTTAAATAACTTAGAATTCTGTTGACGTGAGACACAATTGCTCCTGGCTGCACCAATTTGATCCTGAGAGAATGTTTGGCTTCTAAGACATTTCCGTTTGGAAGTTTGTCTTCTTGACACAAAATGGCCTACTGGGCAAAGAACTGCCCTTGCCTCGACGGCTGACAGTAAGAA
Organism: Peromyscus californicus insignis; assembly: GCF_007827085.1. Taxonomy (NCBI): domain Eukaryota; kingdom Metazoa; phylum Chordata; class Mammalia; order Rodentia; family Cricetidae; genus Peromyscus; species Peromyscus californicus. The sequence continues at coordinate 68,637,969 of NW_026294391.1, read as the reverse complement.
TGCAGTGCTGTCCTTTCTGGACAAGCGGGACACAAGGAAAGCAACCACTGTACTCTGCCAAGACAGGGTAAGATGGTCTTTCAGAATTCCTGCTTCTGAAAATGGTCTGTCAGATACTCTAGGCCTGTAGCCAATTTGAATGCACCAACAATGCTGAGAAACATTAGGTGACTGTCCAGGCTGCCAGCTGTCTCGGTCTACTCTTGCAAGATTCCCGAAAGTTGCTTGCATCCATCTACCATTTCTCAGGTACCATTATATTCCTTCTGAGGTCTTTGATGGGATTGAAGACTAGCAGTTATAGTTACAACTTAGTAGAGAGAACATATTAAGTATTAGATTCAGGTTCTTTAGGATAGGACACCTTTTGGAATGATCTTGGTAACATGCCATTTACCTATGCTCTATACTTCTCTGGATTTTAGTATGTGTTTCTGGCTTGATATTGTTTGCATTGGTTGTAGTTCCATCTTATCTAGGTCATTATCCCTCATTATTCCTGGACAACATTTGAAAACCATTCCTTTGTATATAGTCTTGTATTAGGTTAGAACCTTCTTAAAAAAGGGGGAGATGTAGTGAGTAGCCATTCCAGCTTTGATCTGGAAGTTCCAACCCCCATTGAGACTTTGGCAACTGTCACGCCTACAAGGCGGGGCCAAGGGAGGCACTTAGAGACCCAAGATCTGGATGAGCGAGTGCTTTCTCGGTTCCGGGACCCTGGACGGTGGAGGTGGGCCAAGCAGAGCTCCAGAGAACACCGCTGGACTGCGATACACCTTCCCCAGACCCCGCGACCTACCTCTCCCTTAATTTGTAAGTTACACCATTAAATAAATCTCCTTTTAACTATGTGGAGTGGCCTTAATAATTTCACCAATAATGTTTCCCAAAATATTAAACTTGGAATCTAGTACTTCTACATGTAGTGTAGGTTCAAAAGAATAAAAGCAGGGAAATAAACTCATATTAGTGTAACAGTGGTCATAGCTGTATTATTCAAAATGGACAAGACAAGGAAACTTTTGAAATGTCTATCAATGGAAGAATGCATAAATAAAGTAAAAAGCACAGAAATACAAATATCATTCAGTTTAAATAAGTAAAGATTCCCAGTCACATTCTACAACACATGTGAACCTGGAAGAAATGAAATTGAGTAAAATAAGCTAGACATGGAAGACCAGTATTTCATGCTTCTATTTGTATGTGGAATTTAAAGGTTTCAAACTCATAGCATCAGAGAAAGTAGCTGATTTCAGGAAATGGCGATATAGAAAATGAGGAGTTGTAATGTATTGAGTATAAAGCTTCAGTTATATGAAAAGTAAAAGTCTATAAAGCTGCTGTATACAATCATACAATACAAATAGTAGTAACATTCTCAACTTAAACACTTGTTGGAAGAATAGATCTCATTATCTTCTTACCAAAAACATAGTAATGAAATTTACTTTAAAATTTTTAATTAATTCAAGATACTAATAGATTAAATTACAGAATCATCTCAATTTTATCAAAAAATAATTGACCAAATTCAACACAGTTGCATTACATGAATACAAAACAAAGTTGATACAGAAGGAAACTGCCAACCTTATGAATAGAATCTTTGAAATAAATCTCCTTATAATTGCATATTTAAGGTGGAGACAATTAAAGTTTTCCCTCAGAACATTAGGAACCAAAGAAAGATGGTAATCTCACCGCTTCTCTTCATCAGTGAACTAGAAACCTCAGTCACAGAGAGCAATTAAAAAAGATATCAATAGACAGATAACTTTGTCTATATTGTTGCATACAGTGAGATATACATACAAATCATAAAGACAATACAGTAAAGTAACTTCAAGTAATCTATGATGACCATTAGAGATTTTAATGTTCAAAAAGTTGAAGACAAGATCAATATAGAAAAATATTTGTATTTCTACATAATAACAGTGGACAATCTGAAACTTAAATTAACAAACCATTCCATTTAAAGTTGGTTTAAAATTCATTTAATAATTATGATTTAACTCGTTATGTATAAAATGTATGTTCTGTATCTAGAAAACACTATTAAGGGGGGGCTAAGGAGATCCAAAAGAGATATTTTGTGTTCAGAAATCACAATATGTAATGTTAAGATGGAAAAACTCACCAAATTTATTTGCAGTAACAACATTATCCTCATTGAAATTCTAATGGGTCTTTCAGTAGAAATTGGTGCTGAAAGTGATTCTAGAATTCTCATGGAAATGTATAGAACCCAAAATATCCAAAGCAATCCTGGTTTTAAAATGGACTCACATTTCCCAATTACAAATCTTTTTTTTTTATAAAGATACAATGTTCAAAACATGATAACACTAGCATAAGAATTGATATAGACCTTAGGATAGAATTCAGTCAAGAAATCAACCCTTACTTTGATGGTGAAGTGATTTTTTTGATAATGGTGCCAACTCAATCCAGTGGAGAAAAGTGTTCAACAAATGGTGCTGGGACAATTGGATATCTGTATGCAAAAGAATGAAATCAGTCGACTAGCCATCAGCAAATACAATAATTCAAAGAGGATCATTAATCTAAGTGTAAGAACTAAAGTTATAACACTTAGAGAAAAGGGAGTAATATATATTCTAGAATTGTATCTTGCAAAAGATTCTTTGATACTTCACCACAAGTGGTAACATAAAAGACAGAAATATTGATCTCTATCAGATTAATTTTTTTCATCAAATAATATTGTGAAAAGCAAAAAAATTATAGTCAATAAAGTGAGGTGAGATACTCTAAAATTACATCTGAAAAGGGTATTATAATTTAGAATATGTGAATAAGATCTATAGCTGCAAAAATGAAATACAAACATCCAAATTCACAAATAAATAAAAAAATTAAGCAGATACTTCTCAAAGTTGTGTGGGTATACCATAACTACAGGAAAATACACTCAAAATCTTTATCAGGGAATCCTAGTCAAAGCTCCAATGAGATAAGCTCACATGCACCAGTCCCTTATTATTAAAATGATAGATAATAGACAATAGTAAGAGTTGGGGAGGACAGCAAGAATTTAAAGCCCGCATAGACTTGAAATACGAATGCCAAATGCTCTAGCCACTTTTGAAAATAATATGGTAGTGTTCTAAGTAATTATCACATTGAGTTATCATAGGACCCACAAATTCAATTCCCATTTGTATGTGCAAGATAAATTAAAGCATAAGTCAACAGAAAAATTCTACACAAATATTCAAAGCAACAGTAAGTATAATAGCTAAAAAGTGAAAGACATAGAAACAAATAAGGTACATTCATGCAATAGATAAACATAGAGATAGTGCAAATTTCAAAGCAGCACAGCATTTATACAATGGCATGAACAATGCTGGCTACTTTTAACCCAATTTATGCTGAGAATTTGGGAAACTGTGGTCGGGATGTAATGTACGATGGCATAATTAATTAATTAATTACAAATATAATAACAACAACAAAAAAGTATTTGAACGAAATGCACATTATAATGATTAATAAATACTTTCAACTTGGCCAAAAAGAACATATATACAACTCATATATATATATATATATATATATATATATATATATATATATATGTTATCACATTATTATTATGATTATATATTTCAATATATAATCACACACACACACATACACACATATACACACATATACAACTCAGGCCAAGTTGGGCGCAATTGACTAAGAAATTAGCACCACTAAAAAAAAGTTACATTGTACTAGGGAAATATTAAATATGCCTTGATGACATCTCATAAAGTGGGAAGGAATCATCTATCAAAAGGTCACATGTTTAAAATTATGAAATTTTTATTTGAGAATAGAGCTTGCACAGGCCAATTTAGAACAACAGCCCCAGAAATATTTTCCTATGTTTAGCAGGATAGGAAATAAGAAGCTACTGTAGCCATGTCCCAAGGTAACCCAACTATTTCAGTATCCAATGGCATATCTCCCCATACTTGGTTTGGGGGCATGCAGAATCTAAGAATTGCAATTATGAGAAGTGTCTCTTCATATACTGAAAGAAAAATTGAGATGCCAGCCAATGTGTTTGCAGTGCACCAAGCTATCATCTGAAGCCTAAGTTTCAAGGTAGACTTGAGATTCTAGGAAAAGAACAATCTGCCAAAAAAGCTGCAAAGAGTATGTAAAAAGCCTCATAAGAGAGAAGCCAGGAAGGCTGCAATCAGCAAGATCAAGTAGGGATGACTATTCTCAAGTCTTTGATGCTCACATCATTCTATCATGTGTCTAGGATGCAGTCATAGAGCTACAGGACTTAATAACTGCATTGTTGAGTTTGGTCCAATTCACCAATACAGTTTTCCTATTATTCAATTTTCTATTCTAGACATTTGCCCTTTTTCATTGTGTCTTAGAATCGTGAAACTTTCTTTTATTCTTGACTGAGACAATGATTTTCATTGAATATTAAATAAGGCTTTGATATTGGACTATATAGTAAAACTAAAACAGTTAAGACTTCTGGAACTCTTGGGGATGGACTGAATGCATTTTGGCTTAGAGACTGGCATTAGCCTCTGAGAGCAAGAAGTAAAATGTAGTGGTTTAGATCTTAAGTGCATTCTCAAAGCTCATGTGTTTAATACTTGCTCTCTAGCTGATAGCATCATTGGAAACTAAAAGAAATTTTAGGAGGCAGAAGGAAATCAGGTCAATAGAAGTGTGCTTTTGAAGAGAACATAGACTCCTCATTCAGGTTTCCCTCTGTCTATGCTTCCTGGACTCCATGAGGGGAGCAGTCTGCCACATGTTCTTTGTACTAATGTTCTGCCTATATATAGATCCAGGAATAATAAAAGCAAGTGACCATAAGCCAAGTTAAGACATTAATTATTTTATTATTTTTATTAAGAAATATTTTTATTCATTTTATATACCAATCACAGATCTTCTTCTTCCCTCCTCCTTCCCCTCCAGCCTCCCCAGCAACCCATCTCCATTCCCTCCTACAAGAAGGTAAGGCCTCCCATGGGGAGTCAGCAGAGTCTGGTACACTCAGTAGAGGCAGGTCCAAGACAATTATTTTATGATGTTTATCACAAATATTGTCATGTAGCTCCAAAGTGACTCTAGCACACTAAAACTCAGTGACACAATTCTGAGGAAAAGGAATTTAATTTATTAAATGTATACAGTAGCTAATACAAATTCCCACCATAAGAAAATAAGAAGAATTATAATACAAAACCAAATCAAACAGAAGTAAAAATAAGGATAAGGATAGAAATCAATGATATTTTTTACTCAGGGGAACAATAAGTACAAATCAAAGATACTTCTTTCTTTGAAAACAATCAATAAAATTTAAAAGCTTTTCTATACTGAGCAAAAAAGAAAAAAAATCTCAACATCCAAACAGGAGTACTACTAAAGATGCTTCATATACTAAGAGCAAAATGAGAACATTGGGAACACTATTAAAACTTGTAAAATATTCCAGGCGGTGGTGGTACTCATCTTTAATCCCAGCACTTGGGAGGCAGAGCCAGGTGGATATCTGTGAGTTAAAGGCCAGCCTGGTCTACAGAGCGAGATCCAGGACAGGCACCAAAACAACACAGAGAAACCCTGTCTCAAAAAAAAAATAAAATAAAAAACTTGTAAAATATGAAAATTAATCTGAGTACTTCTACAGTTAGTAAAAAGTGAATTTCAATTTGAAAAATACCCCTCAATAAAATATTTATACATAATACTGACATGTGAATGTCACTTATTCTACTTTTATGCATATCTTGTCATGCTGGTAATTGTCATGGTTCATAGATGATGCGGCTGGCTAAGGACTGTTTAGGACAGCTTGGATACTATTTTTTGTAACATTAACCTGCTTTAATATCCAGTGTACAGACAACATTGAACTGAATCTAAGGAAATGGGGACACTGTGGGCATAATTAGGAGACCAATTTATTTCCTGTATGAGGTTGGTTTGTGCCACTAACCACCACTTTCCTGGTGTTTTGGGGCTTTGCTTTATTCTTATATTATATCCTTGAGGTCTCTGTATAAGAGTCAGAGTAAGATGATGTGATGAAGACTAGTAATGATGGGCCTGTCGATGATGGAAGCCGTCAAGAGCCAGAGAATGCAGGCAGTTTCTAAAAGTTGAAAAATTCAAGAAAATATTTTTTCTTTACTCACTAAAAAGAAATATAACACTGCCAACACAGTGACTTTTACCATGTGAAACCTATTGCTAACTTTTAACAACTGCAGGAGCTGTGTGAAAGAAGGTGTGTTTTAACTCACAATTCTCATTCTAATTTGATACATAGTATTTTCTAGAACCATAGAAGCTAGACCACAGTAAAGAGTCTTGCAAGTCAGATTTAGCTGGAGTCCTTTGAATCCTTTGTCCTGAATATGTGCTGTCTTCAGCAAGAGGGGCCACGCTCAACCCATAAAAGGTAATAATGGCTACATTGATATTCTGTATTGTTTTGGTAGTCATTTTGATTACTCTAACCAATCACTTGAGTAGAGGTTTCTCATTCCCTGGATTTTGCTAGTTTAGGTTCTTGTGGGGGTGCAGTGTCAGCTCAAGGAGCTTCACTTATTTTAAGACACACACACACACACACACACACACACACACACACACACACACACACACACACACACGTATTATGTACAAGTTAAGTAATATAAAATAACTCCTTAAAACTTTATTAAACAACATTGGTGTTATTGGTTCCCCATCCTTTTTTCTCCTTCTGTATAGACCTCCCTCTCTCCTCCACTGTTCTTCTGCTTCCTACTTTATATCATCTGTATTCTATTATTCCCATCCCAAGTTCCTTTTCTTTAGTCCCAACACTAGGCAAAGAATTATAGGCAACAAATGACTGCTGGGAGAATTGGCCTCTTCCGGGGATGAGACCCCTTTTAAGTTTTCCTGAAGCTATATACACAGAAACAACAAAAATGACTCAACAAGTTATACTTATATATGTGTGCATACACAGCCATACATATACATATATGTACATAATAACAATCAAAGAAAAAAATCTATGAACTTGAGAGTTGGGGGACATGTAAGGGGTTTGAGAGAGGGTCACTAGAAGGATCTGCAGGAATGAAAGAAAGGGGGAAAGGAATGTAAATCTATTTCAATTAAAAAATATCATTAAAATTAAATGTAAGAAAAACATGACCTAAAGATACCAAATGGAAAATTTCAAAAATCAATAGTATCAATTAAAAATCTACAAGCATAAACGGTTTCAATAAAGAATTCTATCAATATGTTAAGAAGAATTAACAATTATATGATAGTATACTGAAATAGAAAATGGAACACATAAAATTTTATTTTTGAAATGTGTGCTTTACAGTAAATACAAGAAAATAAATAATTATAAGACAAAGCTGCTAGTCAATATCCCTCCTGGTCATAACTTCTAAATTTCAAATAAAATTTAGTAAGCCATATATATTAATGAAGAACAAGAAACATTTTCTTGGTCTGGATTACTACATTCTGCATATTGTTTTCTGTTTTATTAATTCACCTGCATAATTCATACTTTTGTTTTTTCTTTAAGTGTAATAAAATTTTACTCTGTAGACATATCACATTTTTATTATCCATTTATCATGTGATATATACCAAGGCTGATTCCATTTCCTAGCTATTGTGAATAGCTCACCAATAAACATGAATCTGTGAGTATCTCAGTAGTGGGATATAGTTCTTTGGGTATATCAGGTGTGGAAAATTGGTAGTGGTAGTTCTATTTCCAGCTTTTAAATAAATATCCATAAAGATTTCCAAAGTTGTTGCACCAGATTGCATATGTGAATCCTAGATTAAAATATTTAAGTTTGTGTGTTCAATTTAGGGTCCCTATAAGAACCAGAAATCTAGAAAGTAGGTGACTGCCTAAAAGTAGGAGATAATACAGTATAGGTAAAATGAAATTAGAGAGAGGGAATACTATGAGCAGAAAGATTTAAGCAGGGACTGAGTGGGTAAATAAGGGAGGTGAAGGGGTTTGGGAAGGCTACTAAAATGATAGCAGTATACACAAGCCATGAGGAAACTAATTCTTTTATAAATAATTTAAAAAGCAAGGTATATTAAAAATGAGTTAAATGTACCCTGCCTGACCTAAAAAACTCCTTTAAATCATGGGTCATTCCAAGCTGCTGCTGAGGACCATGTCTGGGTATGTGGTCTTATCACAGTCAGTGTCCGTGTTGAAGTCCATGGCACATGTTGCCACCATGGGCCACATGGAGGCTCCAGGGTTTGGGCTGAAACCCATGGCATTAAAGACGCCTTAAGACCATGTTACAGCCACAGCCATACAGATCTCAGTGGCCTGCACTGATATCTGATGCCATGATGACATATGGGCCAGAGTTGCAGCTGAGGGCCATGTTTGGGTCCATGGCCCTACTACAGCCAAGGTCTGTGTTGATGTCTGAGGTTCCTCTTACAACTGAAGGCCATGTGGATGCCCAAGATCTGGGGCCATGTTAGTGTCTGAGGGTCATACTGTCGCTGGGACTGTGGCAATCTAAAAGCCTGAACTGTCACCTGGGGCAATGGTGACATTCAGACCTGGCTGCTACTGAGGACCATGTCTTGATCAGTGGTCCTACTGCAGCTTGGGTCTGTGTTGAAGTCCGAGGTCCTTGTTGCCACCAAAGGTTACATGGAAACCTGGGGTCAGGCTGCAACCTAGCCTTGTTGGTGTCTAGGAACCATGCCACTACTAGAGCCATTATGATCTGAGTGTCCTGTGCTTTCATCTGGAGTCAGGATGTCATCTGGGCTCAAGCTGCTGTTGACAGCCATGTCTTGGTCCATGGTCCTATTACAGCTGGGGTCTGTGTTTTTGCCTGTGGCTTGTGTCACCTCAGGGGACCATAGAAACCATGTATGATGAAATCAGAGGGCCATGCTGAACCTACCTGACCTTTGCTGGCCCTGGGATAGTTGTCTCTGCCCCTCTCTGGACACTCCAGCAAGTGAGTTAGTCTGATCTTCATGGGTGAGCTGACTCCTGAACTCAGGAGATGTTCACCATGGGCAAGGGATAACTGACAGTGATGGCATGGGTGTAGGGGAGCTGGCTCTGCCCCTTGCCTAAGGGGGGCAGCCCCAGTGGCCTGAACTTACCAACTCAACCACCACCCAGGCCCACAACCAGGCCTGAGGTTGGCCTAACTTAACATCTACCCTATGTAGGACCTGCTGGAGCTCATGAAAGGACTGAGTCTGTGGAAGGAGACCCACAGAATCTCTATGACTCAGGACTGCCATGGGATATCTGAGAGGAGTTTCAGTGAGGATACAGTGAGGATGATGGTGTACCAGAAACCAGAAGCCTTGCATCAGACCAATGACTCATTGCAATAAACATTTGCTAGTAAAGCTGATTGGACAAAAGGGCGTACTGTGTGACACACCATGGCTCTGAATGCCACCAGGATGAATGAAGAGGTGTTGTAAAGGTGGGAAAGATGGAGGGGCAAAGAGGTTTTTCTTGGTTGCAGGGTGTTAAGAAACCATGCTGGATCTTAGTTGGAAGCTTCCTTCTGCTAGCTAGCTTTGATAGTGCTGGAAGCTGCTATTCAGACTGCTGGGAGAGAAAATACATCAACAGCCTTACCTAGCTGGGACCTTATTAACTACAGTACTAACCTGCCACAAAAGATGTGCCCACATATACAATAGTGGGATAACTCTTATAGGAATAACTATTTGCTTGTTGATTGGGTTTGAAACACAATGAAGCTATGAGAATCTATATCTAGTACTATAAATCTGCTCAAAAGACCATGATCAGGATGTAGGTTCCAAGTTAGAACTTAATTCTATTGGATAGATAAACTGACATAGCATTGAGCTGCTCTCTAAATATACATGTTTGCCCATAAACAATCATCACTCTCAGCTTTAATCAGAGAAGCCTTTCTTTCCAGGTAAATGCAGTAAATAAAGAAAACCTTACCCAGTACATTATGAGCACTAAAGGAGATAGAAACATATGAATAAAAAAGTCACAAAACAATTATCTTTTTTGCAGATAGATCTAATAAGTAAACTTCAGTAAAATGGCAGTTTATAAGATCAATATGTTAGATTAACATTTTTCATATTATAATAAAGAGTAAGTTTGATGCTTGAAAATAGAATACCATATATACCTGTTCAAAAATAATGTGAATGCTTGTTTTTGCATTCAGAAAGAAATCAGTGAAAATTTTAAAAAGAAAATGAGTGTTCATGGATTATTGCATAATACAGTAAAGATATCATCTCTAAACTTATCTATAGATTTAATGCAATTCTTATCAACATGCCAGAGAGAAATTTTGTGGATATGCTGTTAAAATATACAGAAATGCCTAAATTGCATAATTCCGTAACACTATTGAAAAATAAGAATAAAGTAGAAATAAGTAATACCAAGATGCCATGGTTAATCTTCATTGTCAAATTGACTGGAATTTGGAATCACCTAGGATATATTTAATTGGCCATGCTGTAAAGGTGCATCCAGAGAGGTTTGATGAGGGTAAAATTAAATTATCTTGACTGTAATGATAGAAGGCTGGCATAGTTACATGGATAAATAGAGAAGAACACCAAGCAATGAATATAGATTACTTATTTTAAATATATGTATGAATTCATCATCCAATGCAGGAACATTGATGTTTTTAACAAGTGATTGTGGAGTTAAAAATTCACCCAAACATGTAAACACCCATCAAATTTCAGAAGACACTCTTAAAATGGTAAAACTGAAAAAACATGAAGAAAAAAATCACATGAAAACATCTTCAGGATCAATGGCCAGGAAAAACAAAGTTTAGAATTGACAGTAAAAGTATTACAAAAGAATAAAGGTGAGTAAATTGAACTTTATGAAATAAGTCCACCCTTTAAAAGGAAAACATACTTTCAAATTTCGTATCTGACATAGGACTCATGTAAAGAACTCTGGCATTTAGGGTATGGTGTTACATGTCAATAGTCCAAGCAGTAGGGAGGCTGAGTCAGCAGGAACAGCCTCTGCTACACAGTGAGACTGTCTCAAAAACAATGCAACCTAGAAGCTCTCATTATTTAACACTAAGAAAACAATCCAATTATAAAATTGGCAAAGTAAGAAACAGTTTAAGAAAGCTAATAGACACACAAGAGGTTCCATACTACTAATCATCAGGGAAATGAAACTAGGCCTACAATCAGAATCACTGTATACTCGTTGAGTACAGTTGCAAGTAAAATTAAACTAGTGGCAACACAAAATACTGATAAGGATGTGGAGGAACTGCAATATTCATATATTGGTGATGGGAATATAATATGATCTAGACACTATAGAAAGTAGTTTTTAAGTTTGACTCAACATTTACAATCTTAACTATTTGTTCCTGAGAAATGAATGTATAACACACAAAACTGTCTGTGAATGATTACAGAAGCTTCATTTATAATTGCCCCAAATCTAGAAACAATTTGATATCCTACAATGAATATGTGGATCAGTGGCATCACACTATTGCACTTGCAGAATTACAAAAACATAAAGGTAAAAGGAATGTATAGAACACATTGGGCATATATCAGGGGAATCAGACTGAAAGAATAATTGCTAACCTTTAAAATAACATGTTGTATGGCTACACTTACAGATGAAATTCCAAATGAGAAAAATTATAAAGATGGATAACAGAATAGTGGTATACAAAGATTATAGATTATGAAAGGAAAAAGAAGTACGACCCAAAAAATAACAGGAAAAATACCTATGATGTTATAGAATAACCTTATATTTAATCATGACATTATTACACAAACTTACATGTAATAATTACATAAAATAATATATGGACAGGAAAGAATACAAGTAAAACTGGAAAATTCTGAGAAAGACCTATGAAACAAAACTAAGTCTCCTGACTTTAATAATGAGCCACAGTAATAGAGGTTATTGAGATTAGGAATATTTGACAAGGAAAATATGTTTTGTTTTTGTAACATATTCTGTGAATATATAATATAATTGTTTATACATAAAAATATTTAGAGATGGTGGTATGTAAACAAGATCCAAGATACTATGTTTATTTTACTTTAGACTTACTTAGTATAAAATGTACAAAAATTTTTTGTAAAAATAATGTCTTTTCTTGGTCTTTAGTTTCTATTATATATATTTTTATTGATATTATGATCACAGTTTCTCCTCTCCCAGCCTGCTGTTCTTTATTAACTGAAGTTTTATGAAGATTATTTACAAAGTTAAATTTTCCTTGATTCAATACATTAGTTTCTCTTAGAACAAAATTAGAATCTTTAGAATTTACCTTTGTAATTTTAAGCAGGAGTAATAATTATTTCAAACATCTGGATAGTTTAAAGTGCTACTCCTTCTAAATATTAGTTCACTACCTAAAGCTATTGTAATTATTCCACACAAAATAGTTATTCTGTTTAGTTTATAATACCACTACTTTTTAAATATTTAGTGTACTACTTAAGACTACTTGAGAATAAAGGTAAACATCAAATTAAATAGATATTATTTACATTATTGTATTGCAAATTTATTGTTATAATTTGTTCTTATTTGAATAAATAGAAATATAGTATTTTTCTAAATAAAATACAGCTTTGATTATTATATTCTAATCATTTTAAAGTATGAGATTTTCATCTGTACTACTCTGTGAATTGATTCAAAAGCTGTTTCAGTGGGCTCATGTTTGGGAATATTTGACATATTTATTTTCCCACTATTTCTACATGTGACCAGACTTACTAAAATGTGTCTTGATGAACACTGAACTTTAAAACATTATGTAATACAATATAAATGGACCAAATAGAAGTGAATACTAGTGCATATTTTCCAATTGTCCAACAGTTTAAGAATATATCAAAGCATTAATGCTGTGAAGAAAAAAATTTTTGTGATTATTTTTAAATTAAATATCCTCCTGTTTTGTTTTGTTTTGTTTTGTTTACTGAGGAGTCTTAGAGGTGAAAAGATGATGAAGTCACCACCAAAGGGACCATGTGGCACAATGTCATTATAGGCAATTGACTTGGTTAATTTATTTGGCAAAGTCTATAGAAAGATAAAATCAAACACTCAATTTCAATGACTGGTCAGTTTAGTTAGAACATTTTATTCAAACAAAAAATGTCAGGTTGGTGAGTCATTTTGGATGCAGTCTGAATGGATTTTTCTGTCAGGAAATCCTAGAATGCATAAACTTTTACATGTTCACATATTAAAGTCCCATGCAAAATTCAAGTTATCATTTGAGGCATTTATTATAATAGTAACCACTCAGTTTTGCCAGGTGCAGAAATCAGTAGGCTACATGAAAAATAGCAGCATTTCTTCATTTTTGGAATTTCGTTAATAATGGCAATGTTGGCATTTTATAGCTTCCAGAGCTATAAATCATCAATAAAAACATGATGATATTCAAAGCAGATGTGAAAGCATATGTTTGCTACAGTTGTATAAACTGCTTACTTGTCATACTTAATAAATGTTAAGACTTACACAGTAACTTGTTCCCTTTCAGTACCTGAAGTCTATTTGAGAAGAATACATTTGCCTTACTATCTCAAATACAATGAGTAGAAGGTGAAATGAAAAGTCATTTTTTAAGGAAAACTTTCCATTATAATTTGGATGTAGTTTAACATGCTAGTTATTGTCTATTATTGTTCTCATCAGTATATGATCAAACTATTTGTGTCATTCAGAAGAAATAGATAAAGAAATACATTTAACTGTGTGTTTTATGAAAATAAGTTAATGTGCCTATATCCTCATGTTCCAGCAGTGTACAAAGAGCTCTATCTTGTTAGCTAGAATTTCATTACCTGCATAAGAGTTAAAGCACTCTAATATACCGAACCTGACTTGTTCCAGTCTGACAACTATTCTGTAATCAATCATATGCACAGTACAGTCCCAAAGGGTATAGTCTTTCAGTGTCTGGCTAAGAAAATACTAAACATGTGGCAAGGAAACCAACCATGGATCAATGAAATTAAAATCATACACTTTTCCAAATTAAAGCTAAAATGCTCATCTAGGTAATAATGAAGCAAGTTAAGTCTCCAGAAGAAAGAGAGAATTGTCCATTAACTATTCATCATACTGAAACTTATGTTCTGAATAACATGGACATTTTAATAGAGATAGAAAATATATCCCTCTATAAAGTAAAAACAGATCATTTAGTGATCTTATATAGAAGTGTGAGTTACTATTCAACTCAGTGTGACAGCAATAATGCATAGCTTATAACAAATGATTATATATCCTCCTACACTTTTATGTCTTTAGCTTTCAGTTCCAGGGAGAATCACTTGAAATTGTTCTACTCCCTATCCTCTACAAAGATATAGTTTAAGTTAATATGCTTCAGCAGATCATAAGCCTGGTTGAGGACATATCTATCGGTACTCCAAATAATTACTCAGTAGATTATCTTGGCAAGATTTCATTTGATATGTCCAAATTTCGAATATGACAGTATTAATCTACTCTGACTTGGATAAGATACCCAATACTGTGGTGTTTAGTGTTTGATCTCCATATATATATATATATATATATATATATATATATATATATATATATATATATATATATCAAATAAGCCAAAATCATTTTACCTTTATTATCCCTTTGGAATTTTTTCATGGTTTGTCCATTATCTTGATCAACAATAAGTTCTTCTCTATTATTGGGCATCATAACTAAAAATGAAAAAGGGAACTCAGTATACTTTCATGCAAAATATGCAAAGAAATTCATAGAAGCACATAAATGGCTAACATAATCCAACAACGAATATATATTTTATATACTTCTTTAACATAAGAAAGATTTGCTATGATACCCATATATCTTGAAAATAAGTGTGCTGACTAATCATGTGATTTTTAAAGTATCATTCATAATTAGTACTAGCACTATTGGTAATATATAGCATTTAAATCGTGTATGTATTTCTTCTTTTAAACAAACATACAAATTAGTATTTAGCTCCATAAATAACACTTTCCTCAAAATACTTCAGAAAAGAATTTATCACATAATAAATCATGAGGCTAAAATAATTTAGCCTTCAACTTACCTTGGAAAATTTCCCAAATATATATATATATATAATTGATAGTAGAATATAATTTTCTGGCACTTATTGTGAGTCTTTACAAAACATTGATACTCCAGGAAACAAAACATACTAATTAGCAATTTATCATTTCATTCTCTGTAGTCATATTTCATTGACACAGTTCTATAAATAAGATACAGTCATTTTACAGCTAAAATCTATGAAACCTTTCCATTTAACTGTAGATAACATTTCTGTTATGCTTAAGCAGCTGTAAAATGTGCATACAGTGACCAATCACTGTAATTACATATACACTATTTGTCAATAATTTTTCTAAGATATTAAATTGCCTATGAAATATTTTATTTTATGTTGAAGTGTAAGTTATCCATTCTCTTATGCCACATCATTCAGCAATATATTTCCCTATATGTTCAATTTGTATCCAGTACTCAATAATTGATTCTCTCTCCTGTATAGATAGATACAAATTATATAGACATAGATACCTTTCCAATTTTCTTTCAATATCCTAATACAAAATTATGACAAAGAATAATGCATGCTTTAGTTTCTTGATTCCTTAAAATTATTCAGTTACAGCTTCTTGTTTTGCTTATATTCCTTGTAATGATTTTTACTCACATTTGTAACAACTACATAGTCTATGTTCATAAACTAGAGGAAAGTTATAAATATCTCTTTCTGTAATAAAAATTAGTCACTAAAGACCAGTAGCCTCAAGCTGTTATTCATCATTTCTTTAACTTTACTGGACTTTAGAATCTCCCAAGGAGATGTTGAAAATTATAACATGTTGCTTCTTGAGCTGTGTTCTAGATCAAGTGAATTAAATTCATAGTGTGCTGAAAAAACCTCCACAGGTGATTATAATATAGATCTTAGTTTAAGAATCACTGAGCTAAGTATGGAACTAGAATTCAGGCAATATATAACACTGATACACATACACTTGGATGAAGTTCCACAAAGAAGAAATTATCTTTATCTCTCCATAGCACAAATCTAGAACAGAACACATATCCTATTCTCCTAAATTCCTCTCCTCCATCAAAGTCCAATTGTTTGGGAGAGTGTAAAACAAGCACTAATATGAGCTGTAAAAAATCTAGAGGACATAAAATATTGCCAAAGATAGTTTGCTGACAAAAAAAGCAAAAAAATCATTTTCCCTCAAGGAAATACATACATAGGATATTGGATTGTGTAGATATAATAGAGCTATGAACATTTTACCAATCAAAAATAATGCATAATTATTTTACACTGAGAATTTATTATAGCTGAGTGTTCCTGACAATTTCTGTATAGATGAGTAAGATCATAGAGAATAAAATGTTAAGCAAAGTAAAAAAAGCAAAAATATATTTATCTCCTCATATTTCCTTAGTCCTTTTACTTTGTAAAGTGTTTTTCCCTCAGAGTCAAGGTTATATGATCTCATAATAATTCAGTGCAACAGTCATGGAAGTAAATACTTCCATATTATAGGAAGAGAAAATAATAATGCTTAAATGGTCTACCCAAAAATTTAAAGACAGCTACTATAAAAGTCCTATGGACAAATTCAAGTGTCTCATAGGCCCTATCACAACCAATTTCTAAGACGTAAAAGATAGGAATCAAAAAAAGTAGAGAAAAACATTTTTCAACATTGTAGCATAGTGTATGTTGATTTGCTTTTTAGCTACTTTTAAATGACTGTCTGAAGGATATTTTATCTCAAGTATCCCAGAGATGCTGTATCTGTTATAACTATAGTGTATAATAATAGATGGTATATATCAACATATTCATCTGAGACTTATATTTTACCAAAAAAATTTCTTGATATCTATCAGTACCATGAAATTGAGGGATACACTAAAGGAAGACCTTGCAGGGAAAAAACTCAGACACTTTTCATTGTTTTATGTATTACTTCAAAAACCATGATTACTTCAAAAGTCATTTATATGAAATAAGTGGCATCTCCTCCAGGATCTTCTTCTTGTCTCAGTTGTGGGATATGGAATTGCCTGAAAGACTATCTCCCAATTACTTGCTTCAGGGCAGACACTCACCCATTCTCTCTGAAGGATGATCCATCTGGGAAGGAGAGCTGGACACACTGCTGCTTGGGTGTGAGGAGGTCTGGCTCCCAGGGCGATGATTTTCTTCCAGAGAGGGAACAGGAGAAGGAGTCTCTGGGATCCGCTCCTGACACAAAATGAAACACAAAATAATTCACAAATGCACTGAAATTACCCAGACAGTTTTGGCAATAGCATTGGAAATATTCACTTCTCACTTATCCTGAAAGTGCACATAGCACACTACATGGACTTAAATACTTAAAAAATATTTTTAAGAAACTAATGCCATGTAGTTAGAAATATATGATAGAGGGTGGTGAATGGTTCAAAGGAAGTTAGGTTCAGTTTTCTTTCTGAAAATTATCTTTCACATAAATGAGAACATAAAGAGATATATCAGTGGGTTAGGTGTATGAATAAGGACCTGAGTTCAGATTCAAAGTTTCCATAAAAAAGAAGTTGGCATGTCAACATACACCAATAACCCCAACAATGGGAGGAGCAGATACTGGAGCTCATTGATCTGTGAGCTCTAGGTTCAGTGAGAGACTGATTTAAAAATGTAGCTAGAGTTTTCTCCAGTCCTCCTTGGGCCGCAGCCACTCAGACCCAAGTAAACACACAGAGACTTATATTAGTTATAAACTGTATGGCCGTGGCAGGCTTCTTGTTATCTAGTTCTTATATTTTAAATTAACCCATTTCTATTAATCTACAAATTGCCACGTGGCTTGTGGCTTACCTGTACTTTTACATCTCACTTCCTCTGTGTCTTGCTGGTGACTCATGACTCAGCCTTCCATTTCCCGGAATTCTCATCTCTCCTTATCTTGCCTACACTATACTTACTGCCTGGCTACTGGCCAATCAGCGTTTTATTTATCAATTAATCAGAGCAGCACCTTCACAGCATACAGAAAGACATGCTCAGCACAGAAAGAAAAACTAGAAAAGAAAAAAGCAGTTGAAAAACACATGCAATGTAATTTTAATATCTGGTCTCAAAATGAGTACTTGTACAGGTGGGGAGAGAGAGATGAGAGAGTGAGAACTCATAAATGATTGTAAATATAGGTGTGGCATGATGGTGATTTTTATCACTAATGTCTAGACTGATAACTGTTCATGCCAGGGTCTAAAGAGTAACATTACTTTGCAATTAAGGAAAATTTATAAGTACAGATTCCTAAGTACTCTAGAAAAAGTGTTAAATGGTGCATGTGATACACCATGGCTAGTTTTTCTGAATGTGAGAATTGCTGTGGGATGGTCTGTATGTCAAATGTGTTGCTGATTGGTCAATAAATAAATCACTGATTGGTCAGTGGCCAGGCAGGAAGTATAGGCGGGACTAACAGAGAGGAGAATTGAGAAAACAGGAAGCTGGGTGAGGGAGACACTACCAGCCGCCATCAGGATAAGGAAGATGTAAAGTATCGGTAAGCCACAAGCCACATGGCAAGGTATAGATTAATAGAAATGGATTAATTTAAGCTGTAAGAACAGTTAGCAAGAAGCCTGCCACGGCCATACAGTTTGTAACCAATATAAGTCTCTGTGTTTACTTGGTCGGGTTTGAATGGCTGTGGGACTGGCGGGTGTCAGAGATTTGTCCTGACTGTGGGCCAGTCAGGAAAACTCTAGCTACAAATGGCGCCCAACGTGTTGGCAAGAGTTTCCACCTAAAAACTGAGAAAAAAGATTCTAAAACAGAGCTAAAAACAACTTCCTAATTGTCTCTCTCAAATGAGCGGCAGCTGCCGGTTTGAGCTACTGGCGGGTTCCTGGCGTGCCTGCTCGACCTGCCATCGTATGGCGGGGATGAGGCCTCTGCAAGTGGCACATTAAGCTGCATGGTGGATTTAGACTTTGCTAGCACAAAACAAAACAAAACAAAACAAAAGAGTATTTTGGGCTACACGCAGCTTGGATAAAAGCTTAGAGACCCATGATAGCTCCCAGAGCTGGTGGTAAACTACCGCGGCCGCCATGTTGGGAAGCTGAGGTGGGCGGAGCCAGCAGCCACAGCTGCTGCAGTTTAAGGCAATAGATTCACAATAAGACAGATTCAGATGTAATAGTTTACAATGTGTGTAAAATGTACGTAGGCTTGAAAGAGACTAAAAAGGTGATATATACAGTTATATAAACAAATACATAGTTTTAAAAAATAAAGTCTTTAAAGAGACAGTAAAATTAATATAAAAAATAAGCCATGTGAAGATGAATATTACACAGAAAATCTGGATTGTGTTGTCTTTGGGATTTTTAACTGCAGAAAAACATTTGATTGTAAAAGCTGTTGAGTTATGCCAAAATGTATATTTTAAAGGTACCTTGACTTCAAAATTTAGATATAAGGATATGTTGCTTTGGAAAGGAGATTCTGCTTTTGTTCCCACAGAAAGCCAGAGGCTATGGATTTGTTACAGATTAAGATACATCAGGTTTGACCAGCCAAGACCCCCTGAAAGGTGACACCATGGCCCAGATGATCCAACATCCAGAACCTTTTCAAGACAACTGGCTCAGACAATACACCCTCATGGACTACTCCATAACCCTAAAATATTCCTTGTGTCCCCATAAGATACAGCGCCCCCCTCCAGCAGGAAGTAGTAAGAGAAGCTACGCCCAAATTCCCAAATATACCAAGCTGACTTTGGAGATGTGTAAAGGTTAAAGCCTTCCTTTTTAAGAAAAGAAAAGGGGAAGTGCTGTGGGATGGTCTGTATGTCAAATGTGTTGCTGATTGGTCAATAAATAAATCACTGATTGGTCAGTGGCCAGGCAGGAAGTATAGGCGGGACTAACAGAGAGGAGAATTGAGAAAACAGGAAGCTGGGTGAGGGAGACACTACCAGCCGCCATCAGGACAAGGAAGATGTAAAGTATCGGTAAGCCACAAGCCACGTGGCAAGGTATAGATTAATAGAAATGGATTAATTTAAGCTGTAAGAACAGTTAGCAAGAAGCCTGCCACGGCCATACAGTTTGTAACCAATATAAGTCTCTGTGTTTACTTGGTCGGGTTTGAATGGCTGTGGGACTGGCGGGTGTCAGAGATTTGTCCTGACTGTGGGCCAGTCAGGAAAACTCTAGCTACAGAGAATATTTGGAAACTTCAAATATTTCAGAATATTCAGGCTATCAGAATTTATAGCAGACATATGCTGAATTATATCAACAAAATCTTTTAAAAAATCGCAAGATGTAATACTGTGTGGTGATATTTTATTTGTGCTCTAACAAATAAAGCTTGCCTGGGGATCAGAGGACAAAGCCAGCCACTATCTTAAACATAACAGTTAGGCAGTGGTAGCATACACCTTTAATCTTAGCATTTGGGAGGCAGAGATTCATCCAGATCTCTGTGAGTTCAAGGCCACACTGGGAACAGAGCATACACCTTTAATCCCAGTGCTAGTTAAGTATAGAGGTCTGGAGGTCTGGATAGACCAACAGGAAGTGATAGAGCTGGGCAGAAAGAGGAAGTGATGTAGCTGAGCAGAGAGAGGAAGTAAGATATCAGGGCACAGAAAAGTATATAAGGGGTGAGTATACAGGAAGTAGCTCTCTTGGACTGAGGATTTCCTAGCAGTAAGAACTTGTGGCTGACTTGTTCTGTTCCTCTGATCTTTCAGCTTTCACCTCAATATCTGGCTCTAGGTCTTTTATTAATAAGACCATTTATCAATTCGTGTTATGATACTTTGTTTTTACAAACTAACAAAAGTCTACCAATGTCAATTCTTTAGTATTGCTTGGATTTTTATAATTGGAATAAAGAATCTTAATAAAAATTAAATATTTTATGTGCTTTCATGGTATCTGGTATGACTTTTAGGATTCATCATTATAAAATTTCTATAAAACACTCAAGCTCTTCAATATGTTTATGAATTTTACATTTACAGTTCAATCTGAACACTGTTAATATGATCAATATAAAGACTGAATTGTAGTGTTTATGCACATATGGAATAAATATGATTCACCAATATACATGTAGATACATTAAATGTTCTATAAAGTATTTAATTCATCCATAATAAACTCCTTACACCAAATACTAATTTTCTATAATTACATCATCAACATTTCAGACTTCATAACATTAAGAATTAGTTTAGGAAGTCTGTGCTTGTATATTTTCATATTGATTTGGCATGACAACCTCAAAATTTATAAATCACCTAAAGAAAAACTTTAAATAAAGATAATGAAATGATAATTAAAAGTTATTACTTCATTAGTAGTCATTAACATTTTACAATATCTGTCATTTTAGCAGGCAGAATGAGGCCACTTTTCTTTCAAAGAATCCTATCTTATATTTCAATTGCCAGGAATCTGACCATATATATTATATTACATAGCTAAGGGAATATCCTGATGTGATTGAGACTATTATGTTAGGCTTATCATATTAGTTTTATTGAGTCCTATTTTATTACAAAGTTTTCTAAAAATGTAAAAGATTTAAAAAAGAGTATTAAAATGATGTTATATTGTTGATGATGGAGGTAAAGCAGGCCATGGAGTCAAGAAGCAAAATGGTTTCTAGAAGCTGAAAAATACAAAGAAACATATTCACTTTTGGACCCGGAGAAAGGAATATGGGTTTGCTAGCACCTTGATTTTGGCCTCATTAAACCTGTCTTATTTTTTACCTATAGAATTATAACACAATGGATTTGGATTGTTTAAAGCCACTGAATTTATGATAATTTGTTATAGTAACACTAGAACGCTGCACTGGTTAGTTTTTTGTCAACCTGACACAAACCACAGTCACCTGAGAAAGTGAAACCTCAATTGAGGAATTATAAACATTAGCTTGTCCTGTAAGCACATCTGTGGGGCATTTTCTTGATTAAAGCTTAAGAAGAAATACAGTCCTCTCAATTGCCTTCGGGTATATTTTTCTCACAGGAAAAAAGCAAACTAGGCCAAATACTAATATAGTTATCATTGTACCATTTTTTGTGCCATTACAATTTTAAAGTTGCATTTTAAGTTATTACTTAGCATTTAGGTAAAATTAAATAATTTTACTGAAAATAGTTGTAGACATTTAGTATACCAGCTATAGTATTTGTATTAAAAACAGTTATTATAAATCAATAGTACATTTTCAATACTTTCCTGTAGTTTCCAAGTCGTAAAACAACGAGATTCCAAAATGTGTAATATACAGCAAAATCTATAGTTTTATCAATGCAACTGAGGTACAATCCAAAGAAATGTATAAAGCAAAACAGATAGAATCATTTACATTAAAAAAGCATTTTCATAGATTGGAGGGATATATGGGTGGTGGGGAATATTATTTTAAGGTGTGTTACTTTTGTTTCTGTTGCATTTGTTTAACTCTGTGAAACTGTGTTTGTACTGTGTCTGTCTAAAACATCTGACAGTCTAATAAAGAGTTGAACACCCAATGGTGAGGCAGCAGAAAGAATAGGAGGGGCTGGTAGGCAGAAAGAATTAATAGAGGAGAAAACTGGGAGGAGAGAAGGAAGAAGGAAAGAGAGAACAAGGAGAGGAGGACATCAGGGGCCAGCTACCCAGCTACACAGCAAGCCATGGAGTAAGAAACCAATAAATATATACAGGAATAGAAAAGGAAAAGCCCAGAGGCAAAAGATAGATGGGAGAAGTGAAGAAAAGCTGGCAAGAAACAAGCCAAGCTAAGACCAGGAATTTATAATTAAGAATAATCCTCCATGTGTTATTTATTTGGGAGCTGGTTGTTGCCCCCCACACAAAGAACAAAAACAACCAACAATATACGGGGAAGGTGAGAAAGATCTATAGAGCCTTTAAACCACAAATTCTTTCAACATTGAGGAGACTGGAAGTTCATAAGGCAAAAATCCAACCTAGCCTGTCATATTTGCTAATGTATGTTTTCTACATAGT
This sequence comes from Peromyscus californicus insignis, assembly GCF_007827085.1. NCBI lineage: Eukaryota > Metazoa > Chordata > Mammalia > Rodentia > Cricetidae > Peromyscus > Peromyscus californicus. Next base: position 68,614,763 of record NW_026294391.1, on the reverse strand, counting down.
AGGTATGTATGAACACACACTTGTGAATACAAACATACATCAATGAAAACATTTTCCAATTTCCTATATGAGGATTGAGAGATTGCTTAGCAATTAAGAGCACAAGATGTTCCTCCAGAGGATGTGCCCTCAATCCAACACCTGCATTATGGCCCATGACTGTCTATAACTCCAGTCACAGGGAGTCTAACACTCTCTTTGGGTCTCCATGTATACCAGGCAGTACATGATATACACATATGCATGCAGAAAAAACATCAATACACATAAATGTAAATAAATAAAATTTTAAAATAATAGTGATTCCATATGTGAGATCAAATTTTTGACTTTATTGTGTTGTAATATCAATAGTCTTGGGCCATAATACTCACAGAAAATGCAAAGAATTCAGTGGTTTTATTTGAATCCTAATACAGAAAATTTGATGGACATTATACAATTTAATTATATCTATTGTCAATGGACTTATAAGTGAATGGATAATGAAAGAATATAGCAGCTGCCTTGAAAATAACTGAAGAAGCAACATCAGTGTGTGATTATATATGGAAACACACACACACACACACACACACACACACACACACACACACACACACACCATTATTATACTACTATAATACAAGTGGAATGGTTTTAATGGTTGATATTGTTGATGAGTTGGAAAAACAGGATAATTTAACTGACACTGATATTAACCTTTTCCCCTGCTTTGTAAAAAATTACAACTCATCATGAATAAAGGAACATTTGAGGAACAGCCACACAAATATTGTAAATACTGAGAAAACGTATAATGCTATAAAAGGCATGTGGCTATTATAATTAAAATTAGCGTTTGATAAGAAATCTTGCACTTGAATAATTTACCTACCAAATTCTTGTTTTCTTTTTCATCAGTGCATTATGTGAAACAGTAAACTAATTTGGAAAGCATGATTTAAAAAGTGAAAATAATGGAAATCATTAGAAATCCAATGATCTACTACCACCTCTCTCTTAACTTATCTCTTCCCTCCAATAGCTCCTTTCTAGTTTCCCAGCATCCACTTATGTGAATGTAACACATAGAACATATTTGAAGTTAGGATACACATATCAGAGAGAAGACAAGATATTTGTCTTTATGTAAATGAGTTACATCACCCAGTATAATTTTCCATCAAGTTCTGTCCATTTACCTGCAAATTTCCTGATTTTTATTTTTCTTTGAAGGTATAATATTCCACTCTGCATATGTGCCACTTTTCCTGTATCTGTCCATTTGTTGATGGACATCTAGGCTGTATCCAGTTCCTCACTATGAAGAACAGAATAGCATTGGATTTGATGTGCAAATGTCTCTTTTGTAGGGTACTGAATCCTCTGAGTAGATCTATTTTTAGTTTTTCAGAGAGACTTCTAGATGATTTCCAGAGTGGCTGAGGTAGTTTTTATTCTCATCCACAGTATATAAGGGTTATCCTTTCACATTATCCCCACTAGTACTTGTCATTATTTGCATTGTTGATAATGGTCATTCTCACTGGAGTGAGTTGGGATCTAAATGTAGTTTTAATATACATTTCTCTGATGGCTGATGATGTTGAACATTATTAGTTGTTTACTAGACACTTGTACTTCTCTTAAGAACTCTCTGTTAAGTTCCCTAGCTCATTTTTTTTCACTTTGGTTATTATTGTTGGCTTTGTTGTTGTTGTTGTTTCCTTAATGTTTCTATTTTTAGTTAGTATATTATAGACACCAAACCTAACTCTGATGAGCAGCTGACAAAGTTTCTTTTACATTTTGGGTGTTTTCTCTTTACTTGTTTGAAAGTTTTCTTTGCTGTACAGATTTTTTTTTGTTTGTTTTTCGAGACAGGGTTTCTCTGTGTAGCTTTGCGCCTTTCCTGGAACTCACTTGGTAGTCCAGGCTGGCCTCGAACTCACAGAGATCCACCTGGCTCTACCTCCCGAGTGCTGGGATTAAAGGCGTGCGCCACCACCGCCCGGCTGCTGTACAGATTTTCAGTTTTGAGTGATCCCATTTATTGTTTGCTGATCTTATTTTCTGCCAGATCCAATTCACAAAGTCCTTTTCTATGCCTGTATGTTGAAGTATTCTCCCTAATTATTCTCAGGAAGGTTCATAGCATCAGGTATTATGTTAAAGACCTTGATATATTTGGAATTGAGCTTTGTGAAGGATAAAAGATAAGGATCTAATTTCATTGCTCTGCATGAATATAAGCCCCTCAAAGGCTCAGAGATCAACAAGGAACAGAGTATTGAGAGAATGTAAGAGCCAGAACATAACAAGAAGAGCTGTGAAATGTCATCTTTGGGGTATGCTACAGCCATCACAAACATGAAATCACAGAAGCTGCAGCTGCCTCTTTCGGGTCTGCAGAAGACCGGCTCTGTAAACAATTAGTTATGAATCTGGCAGAAGGCTCAGGAGACACTCCCCTGCCCTGATAACTATTGTTTACTAGGCAATCCTGAAAGAGGATGAGTCATTTTTAGCTGTCTTCTCATTTGTGAACCCCACCCCCAGCTCTGGTAGAAAGTTCCAAACCCAAAGTCATACAGAAGACTTTGTTTAAATTCAGTGAAGTCACAAAACAAAAACATAAATGGATTTGGTAAAGCGATTGGCAAGGAGGGATGAAAGGGATGGGGAACGAGAGTGATTAGAATGTTTTTTAAACATGTATGAAGATGCCAAACAACAAAACTGATAAAGTATAGAGGGGAGTATTAGTCATCCCAATAACTAGATTTGAATATTGCTATTATTATTTAAAATGTTAGGATACAACAATAATAAAAGAAATAAAACTTTCCAAAAAATTTCGTGTTTTGTTCCCACACTGTTTATTGGAAGGATAGCATTTTTTATAGTATTCTTATTTTATAATTAACTTAATTTCACATATCAGCCACGGATTCCCCTGTCCTCTCTCCTCCCACCCCCAGCTCTCCCACCCAATCCACCCCTGACTCCCACCTCCTCCAAGGCAAGGTCTCCCATGGGGAGTCAGCCCAGCCTGACAGACTCAGCCAAGGCAGGTCCAGTCCCCTCCTCCCTACAACAAGGCTGAGCAAAGTGTCTCAGCATAGGCCCCAAGCTCCAAAAAGTCAGTCCATGCACAAAGGACAGGTCCTGGCTCCACTGCCTGGGGGCCTCCCAAAGAGTTCAAGCTAATCAACTGTCTCACTTATGCAGAGGGCCTGATCCAGTTCCATGGGGGTTCCTCTGCCATCGGTTCACAGTTCATGCTCTTCCAATAGTTTGGCTATTTGTCCCTGTGCTTCCTCCAACCATGGTCTCAACATCTCTCCCTCATACAATCCCTCCTCTCTCTTGCCGATTGGACTCCTGGAGTTCCACCTGGGGCTTGGCAGTGGGTATCTGCATCCGCTTCCATCAGACACTGGATGAAAGTTCTATCATGACAGTTAGGGTGTTCGGCCATCTATCACCAGAGCTGGTCAGCTCAGGCACTCTCTCGACCATTGCCAATAGTCTACCGTGGAGGTACCTTTGTGGATTTCTGGAGACCTCACTAGCACTCTGCTTCTTCCTGTTCCCCTGGGGTCTTCATTCATCATGGTGTTTCCCTCTCCATTCTTCCACACTGCTACTGATCCAGCTGGGACCTCCCTCTCCCCAAAGCTCCCTTTCCCCAGACCCTTTCCCTCCATTACCCCCCCACCCCCAGTTTGCTCATGTAGATCTCATCATCTATTTCTCCATTGTTGGGAAATCCCTGTGTCTTTCTTAGGGTACTCTTTACTAGGTAGCCTCCCTGGAGTTGTGGGTTGCAGTCTGGTCATCCTTTGCTTTACATCTAGTATCCACTTATGAATGAATACATACCATGTTTGTCTTTCTGAGTCTGGGTTACCTCACACAGGATGATTTTTTTTTCTAGTTCCATCCATTTCCCCGCAAACCTCATGATGTCATTGTTTTTCTCTGCTGAGTAGTACTCCATTGTGTATATGTACCACATTTTGTTTATCCATTCTTCAGTTGAAGGGCATCTAGGTTGTTTCTAGGTTCTGGCTATTACAAATAATGCTGCTATGAACATAGTTGAGCATGTGCCCTTGTGGTATGATTGAGCATTCCTTGGGTATATGCCTAAGAGTAAAATAGGTGGGTCTTGAGGGAGGATGATTCCTAATTTTCTAAGAAAGAGCCATATTGATTTCCAAAGTGTCTGTACAAGCTTGCATTCCCACCAACAGTGGAGAAGAGTTACCTTTGCTCCACATCCTCTCCAACGTAAGCTGTCTTCAGTGTTTTTGATCTTAGCCATTCTGATGGGTGTAAGATGGTATGTCAGAGTCATTTTGATTTGCATTTCCCTGATGAATAAGGATGTTGACCAATTCCTTAAATGTCTTTTAGCCATTTGAGCTTCTTCTCTTGAGAATTCTCTGTTTAGCTCTATACCCCATTTTTTTAATTGGACTGTTGGGTATTTTGATGTCTAATTTCTTGAGTTCTTTATATATTCTGGATATCAGTCCTCTGTCAGATGTGCGGTTGGTGAAGATCTTTTCCCAATCTGTAGGCTGTCATTTTGTCTTATTGACTCTGTCCTTTGCCCTACAAAAGCTTCTCAGTTTCAAGAGGTCCCATTTATTAATTGTTTCTCTCAGTGTCTGTGCTACTGGTGTTATATTTAGGAAGTGATCTCCAGTGCCAATGTGTTCAAGACTACTTCCTACTTTCTCTTCTATCAGGTTCAGAGTAACTGAATCTATGTTGACATCTTTGATCCACTTGGACTTAAGTTTTGTGCACAGTGACAGATATGAAAATTCCAACCTGAGGAAGTCAGATACACCCAGGAAAACACAGGCAATAGATAACACAGCAGTAAACCCCAAAGAAGAGAAGTACACACACACAACCACCAAAAGGTAACAGGAACTAACAATCACTGGTCACTTATATCCCTTAATATCAATGGACTTAATTCACCTATAAAAAGACATAGGCTAACAGAGTGGATATGAAAGCAGGATCCAACCTTCTGTTGCATACAAGAAACACACCTTAATTTCAAAGATAGACACTACCTCAGAATAAAAGACTGGGAAAAGTCTTTCCAATCAAATGGTCATAAGAAGCAAGCTGGTGAAGCCATCCTAATATCCAACAAAACAGACTTCAAACTAAAATCAGTCAAAAGAGATCAAGAAGGACATTACATACTCATCACAGGAAAGATCCACCAAGATGAAATTTCAATTCTGAATATATATGCCCCAAACACAAGGGCACCCATATATGTAAAAGAAACATTACTAAAGCTTAAATCACACATCAAACCCCACACAGTAATAGTGGGAGTCTTCAACATCCCACTCTCACCACTGGACAGATCTACAAAATCGAGACCTAACAGAGAAATAAGGGACTTAACTGATGTTATGACTCAAATGGACTTAATTGATATCTGTAGAACATTCCATCCTAACAAAAAAGAATATACCTTCTTCTCAGCACCCCATGGAACCTTCTCTAAATCAACCACATACTTGGCCACAAAGCAAATCTCAACAGATACAAAAAAAAAAATTGGAATAACCTACTGTGTTCTATCAGACCACCATGGTATAAAGTTAGATTTCAACAACAACAAAAATTACACCTGAAAGCCCTAGAACAAGAAGAAGCAAAGTCACTCAGGAGGAATAGATGCCAGGAAATAATCAAATTGAGAGCTGGAATCAATAAAATAGAAACAAAGAGAACAATACAAAGAATCAATGAAACAAAGAGTTGGTTCTTTGAGAAAATCAACAAGATAGACAAGCCCTTATCCAAACTAACCAAAAGGCAGAGAGAAGGCATCCAAATTAGCAAAATCAGAAATGAAAAGAGAAACATAACAACTAACAATGAGGAAATCCAGAGAACCATCAGGTCATACTTCAAAAGCCTGTACTCCACAAAACTGGAAAATCTAAAAGAAATGGATAATTTTCTGGATAGGTACCACATACCTAAGTTAAATCAAGATCAGATAAACTATTTAAATAGACCAATAACCCCTAAGGAAATAGAAACAGTCATTAAATTCTCCCAACCAAAAAAAGCGGTTCATCATCATGCATTCCAAGTAGTGTCAGTTGATCTCAGATGGCAACAACTAATAGAATACTAAAGTAAAATGCTAGGAAGAAATGATACAGCACAAAAAAATTCAACCATCACTTATACATCACTTATACATTGTGTATATACATTATATAATGTACTTATTATTGTACATTATCAAGGTATCTACCTGTATCGTGAGTCAATTTTTTTCTTTCATTTATATCAAAGGTCTCTCTTGGAGCATTTTTTTCTATCACTCCCATCTCTTTTACGTTCTTTTCACTCTCTGACTCTTCAAGTAGATTCCTTGTACTAAAGAATGCCAATATCTCCATTATCAGCATGGTAGACTCAGCTACAAAAGTATTGCTTTGCTAATTAGTGTCCATGGATAACTGGCCAAAGTATTCACTAGTCCAACATGTCCCACCAAGCTCCACTGTATAGTTTTAAACTCATAGTCACACTGTTGGTCCTTTGTAAGTTCAGTGGCTCACAAAACATAACAAAAGTATATAAATGTGTGAGAGGGACAATTAAGAAGGGAGTTTGTCCACCTAAGACAGATAAGAAGCAACAGTCTGAGATCATTATACAAATATATGAATTTTTAAAGAACAAATTAATAAAAATTAATAAAAATTATAAAATGAATAGTAAAAATGTTCTAAATCATTCTGAAAGTCTAATAGGTATATATATATATATATATATATATATATATATATATATATATATATATATATATATATATTTTTTTTTTTTCAAATCACTTTAGAGAAGTCCAATGTCATACATCAATTTACAGTTAGGAGTGTCTGAAAAAAAATCTTTATGAAACTAGGAGGTTAATTTCCCCAAAATAATAATGATAGCTCTATGAACAATTTCTTCTTTGCAAGTAAACACAACCATTTTTTAGCCCCATAATCAGTATGCATTTATTTAGATACTTAACTGCAATGTGCTCTGGTTCATTAGGTGGCTACTGTTGTGTCTCAGTCTAGTTAAAATTTCACAGCAAGTTAATCTGTTTTATTACAAATGAGAATGCAAGTGATAATGTCCTTACCATTTGCCAAATACAGGGTTAACAGCATTTGCAACAAATCAATAAGGGTGTTTAAAAAGAAAATTGTAAATCTAAAGCCCCAATCATTTTTACTCATTGATGACTTCATTTTATGTGTCATTTATGACTTTTACAACCCTGTTCCTCTTCATGTATTTCATTCACATCCCATCAAAAACAGCTGTAGCTCCTGAAAAGCATTGCAGTATTGTCCAGACTCAAAACAGCAAAGGAGAATTTCTGAAATCAGCATATTAGCACATAATTAATCCTTATTTTTTCCTACAATTAGTAAAATTATCTTTAACCATAACTCCAAATTCAACAAGTATTTATACTATTCAATGGTTAGAAATTAAAAACAAAGCATCACTATGAGAAATAACCTACCATTTCTTTATTATGAGGTGTATCACAAATGGTCAAGGAAGACAAAGATCATATTAAATAATTTGAAAATATATTGATTATTCAGGCAGAGAAGGAGAATTTCTTAGAATATTCAGTTTTTACAGGATTCAACACAGGAAGAATTTGTAAAATTTACTTTGTTAGCATTAAAGTATCAATCATTTTATGGAGATCATTTACTTCATCTCAATATATACTTTTACTTGTGTTTGAATTAGATATCTCTGTCATTCGATTCAATGCAAGTACACATGTGATTCATTGCCTTTTAATAATGACTACCACATTGCTGATCTTTTCATTCTGATACTTTATTATATCAATTCTTTAAAGCATTCAATGGAAGTATGCAATATATAGCTTGCCTTTTCACTTTTATTTAATTTGAGTTAAACTCAAACTGGAATAACTTTTCCAAGTATTAATCTATTGATGTGTTCCTAAAAGATTTAATGGTATTTAACTTCTTAAGGGTGGCTTTTGGAAGCTAGATATTTTATTTATGTGTTTGTCCTGCTATTTTATATGTGGTTGACATGATATTTCTCTACTGTCACCAGAGTTCTACAGAAACAGAATAGCTAGAAACTTGACAGACTTTACTAATAAAACAAAGAGGGGGAAATAAAAGGTTTGTTCATTGTTGATGCTCACTTAAATTATCACTAATTCTAGGGTAGAACTTGATAGCTAGACAATTGATAATTAAAGTAATAAAATCAGTAAATGTTATGGTTCTTCATAAACCTGTGTTAACATTCAGTATGTGTTTCACAATCACAAATTCACTTCTTTATTTAAGTTACATAAATGAGCACAACATTTTTCACAAACTTAGAATATAATAAGGTAGGACTCTATTGGGGAGAAGTAGGAAAAAAGGCCTGTTTGGTAATTGTGAATTTCCCTATTCTAGGATGGGACTTATGAATATGTATATATGTATATGGATTTAATAATTTATGAAACAATAACTCTTATCTTTTACCTGCACAGGTGGCTAACTAATTTACAAATAAGAAAGAATACTTTAGATATTAGGGGTTTTTATTTGTTAGTTTTGGAAGTGAAAATATCAATCCTAAATTGGAAAAGGCAACTAATATTGTGCAATAGAGATGATGCCAGATTTGGAGTACAGCTGGAACATACAATCATGAACGATCTAAAATGTTCTGCACACTCTAAATGTGTAACCTATGTAATGTTTGGATAAAGGGCCCTCTCACCTCTCCTGTGTGATCAACTTATCGTGGAAGAGGATGACAGATTAAGGGAATAAACTTCAATATCTGTTCATAGCATGTAAATGGACTCAAGTGGTAGAATGCATATTCACTGGAAAATGCATGCCTTCTAAATTACGTTGTGGACTTGGAACTCTGCCACCCACCCAAGGAAATAAACAAACAAAGACAAACAACTCCCCTTCGGATTCAGTGTATCTTCATCTCATGTCCTAAAAGATAGTAATAGCTTTGTTTTGCTATAGAACACTTAGAATAAGATTTAAGTAGTGATTTTCAGTAAATTCGAATAATCACAAAAAAACCCCGTGTTGACTAATTTTAATGCCAGATGTTCACATGCTAATGCCACTGCCTTGTGACCATTTCCTATCAATTCATTAATTGCCAGCTGCTCAGCCAAACTAGAAACACAGCTAAACAGATGATATTGGTAAACAGCCAGATAACTGCTTCCTCCTTAAATTCCTTAGATTTATCAGAGAAAACGATGGCACAAAGGGATTGCAAAGCTTCTGAAAAATGCAGAAAATAATATGCAAGGCACCAGGGTCTCAAACATGGATTATACCTATGTAGCAGTCATGATTTTTGCCTTCAGAATCTTGCCACATACCGTGATATGTAACACTTGCCAGGCTAATGATTATAAAACAATTTCCAACTCATGTTATGGTTATATTACTTATTAGCTACAAATGCTAATAGCTAAGCTGACACTAAAAGGATTTGAGCCAGAATTAAAATCTACTATGTGCTTGGCATAGCAACATTCCCAAACTAGTTTCTGACAAAATAACAAGAACAGCTAAAGCAAACATTTGTCCGAAACTGTTATCTTTTCTACTTTTGGAATTAAAGCCTGTAGTGCTGATTATTGACAATGAAAACAATTGCCCAAGCTTAATAAACACCAAGTTCTTAACTTTAATACAAATATTTTTTAGTTCCTCATAACTCCTATGGTTTTATGGCCTTCCTTCAACATTTTCTTTCCTTTTTTGTTTGACATTTTCAGACATTTATATAATGAATTTTAGTAGTTTTTAATCCACATTCCCCTATCTTATCCCTCTTCCTATCTCACTCAAACCCTTCTTTACCTCTTATTCTCATGCTTTCTTTTCATATGTGAGTCACAGAGTTAAATCATTCTTTTGTCCAGGCAGAAGTTGAAAGTTATTTACTGGAGCAATGACAACTTCCCAGTGACTGTCACTGAAGAAACTTCTCCCTCAGGGAAAGGTGCAGATCAACTTTCATATTGGTATGTGCACCCATGGACTGGGAACATGGCTCCAGTTAAGAGCATATACTTCCTCAGAGGATCCAAGTTCCCACCTAGCTGCTAGGTCAGATAAACTATAACTGCCTGTAACTCCAGTTTCTGCTCCTCTTTAGGCAGCTGCATACATATAAACACACAGACACAAATACACACACTCACACACACACACACACACACACACACACACACAATTAAAATGAAATCTTAAAAAGTACTGTGTGTACCCTTTTCTAGCTGCCAACTAGAGCCCACTTATTTTCAGAATCAAAGCACAAGCAACCACTAAGGCAAGAGAGAGGGACCCATGTATGAAAATGAACCTAATGGATATGCAAACTGGAATCCACATACTAATAAGGGATCTCTCATAAGAACCTATTTAAAGGGAAGTTATTCTGTTGAAGTCTAGTTATAGATCATATTAGTTATGGCTATTACTATATGAATTATGGACTATAAAACATAATAAATTAACATTTCCCAATACATATGAAGCACTATATACCAAGCATTACTTCAAACATGTTTACAAATTTTATATTGGCCGGGCGGTGGTGGCACATGCCTTTAATCCCAGCACTCGGGAGGCAGAGCCAGGTGGATCTTTGTGAGTTCAAGGTCATCCTGGGCTACTGAGTGAGTTCCAGGAAAGGTGCAAAGCTACATAGAGAGACCCTGTGTCAAAAAACCAAAAAAAAAAGAAAAGAAAAAATTTTATATCATTTAGTATTATGTTAATGCTCTGAACTAGGCATAGTTATAATCCTCATTTTATTGTAAAATGAGGCAAACTAAGACACAAGGAGATTAATTAATTTGACTGAAGTCACATAAAAATGTTTGATGATAGCATGATTCATATTCACACAAATAGCTATTATGCCGCAATACAGTCTTATAAGAAACCTATTCATAATTGAGTCTTATTAAACTAGCAAAGTACAATGACTAAACTCCTAAATGGTATTAAAATATCTAAGTCATTTTTATTGTCCTATATCTATTTCATTTTCATATTTTTTCAAGGTTTTTTTTTTTTGTAACTATTACCCCTGGATTGTAACAGTCCATCCTGGAGTGTTGAGGCTTATACGACTCAGGAAGGAAACAAAACTCATGAAGTCCCTAAAGTAAGTTTACAAAAGCTCCTTCCAAAGGATACATAAGTAGTAACAATTTCTGGTGAGAATAGATTCTTTGGTCAACTTAATCTGTAAATTGTGAAGGGAGCTTCATAGTTATAGCTTTCTTGAATTGTCACCAATGCTGTGGTGTACTTCTCAATAACAAGGCTGACTTTAAATCACTTATGCTCTGATAAGTAACTCCTCAACTGCACTTCTACATATCATCCCAGCACATTTAATGGTTCCTTAAGCAAGATTTGAGGGATGATTTGATAATTTACTTGGTTCTTTGTGGGTGACCACCCTATCTGAGATAAATAAATTTTTTTTTTTTTGCATCTCCTAAGGGGGGAAAATCATACAAACACAGATAAAGTAAAGCCTGACAGAACCAAAGATAAACTGGGTAAGAAAGGCTACATGGACTCCTTAAATGGGTGTTGATATATCTAACTGATGGTGATCATTATAAGGGAGTAGAGTCATCCTGGACCATCTCAACATCTGTGCCTTTCCTCACATGGTATGAGATGATGTGCTTCCTTGTTGAAGTGGTTACTCTATTCTCTGTGTCGATAAACAACATTAGAGAGTTGTGTGTTCTTCAGGGGAAGCCCTAGATAGCACCTTCTTTCTTATGATTGAAGTTGTACACTTTCTTAATAAGTGTAGTCTAACACATTAGTATTAGGAAGTATTGAAAATGAACAGACCAGCGATTAGAGAATATACTGTAGTCCTTAAGCATATATTGCACATATAAGACAATATTAATGGTAAAACACTGTAGCAGTTGTTGCTGTATGGCCACTGTAGTGCATAATATGATGTGTAATTGATGTTAAGATGGCAGCCTGTTGGAATTTACTCATTGTGTAAGGGAAATACTATAATGGGAAAAAGTCATATGAACATATTCTATGTTAAAGTGTTCTTCTTCAGACCCTAAAACTTGGAACTTATAGGAAGAGTTGGATACTAAATAAGGAGAGACAAAGGTAAAAATGGTGGACAATTCCCCTCACATATGACCTAACAATAGGAGAAAGGGCAAGCTATGTTTGAAAATACAGAGGGGTGCCTTAGTAATGGCCTGGTATAGGACACCGAATACCGGGAGTAGTCCACATCTGAACTGCTTAAATTCAGAAGAACTTATTTTTTTTCTATTTTTTCTTTCATTTTTCTTTATTAAGAAATTTTCTACTCAAACTACATACTATCCACAGATCCTCCCTCCTCCCTCCTCCCTCTTCCCACCCCCAGCCCTCTTTCCCAAGCCGCCCCATATCCCCGCACCCCCCAAATCGAGGTCTCCCATGGGGAGTCAGCAGAGCCCAGCACACTGAGCCTAGGCAGGTCCAAGCCCCTTCCCACTGCACCAAGGCTGTGCAAGGTGTCATAGTATGTACTCACTCATAAGTGGATACTAAATGTAAAGGAAAGGATGGCCAGACTGCAACCAACAACTCCAGAGAGGCTAGCTAACAGGAAAAGACCCTAGGAGGGACACATGGTATGACTCTGTGAAGGAGAAGTGGATGATATCTACATGAGTGGACTGGGTGTGGGAGGGTGGCAGAAATTCAGAAAAACTTTTAAAGAAAAAGTCAAAGAGTCTCTCATGTCCTTGGACATGGAGGCAGACAATCATTCTGAGGATAAAAGTAAACAATGTAAATAATCATTCCTCATTAAAGACAAAGGATTCATAATCTAAGACAATGCAAGGGACACAAGTCTCTGATGGACTGGCTGATATGAGCCATTGGGGACATTTGTTTATCATTTCTGATTATTAGGGACTGGAAGACAATGGAGATAGATAGACATTATTTAAAGAACTGGGCATGAGAAAGGCAACGTTTAATGCTCAGGTCACTGAGGCTGATGGGAATGTGTAAAGAAGATAGTTAAGAAATAAGTTAATACAACAAGATCCTAAGGACTGTGTGTTTTACTGGATTTTTTGATCCCAATGATGGACATTATCATTATTAGGTAGGAGAAGCTTTGGAAAATCTGAGCGACTTAGCCTTCCATGTAATTTGTCTCCATAGTGTGCTAAGGCAATCAGAAAAAGATAAGAAAATATAGAGTCAAGCAACAGAGTTTGTAGGGAGCACTTGAAAGCAAATATGGCATGACTTGAGCTGGACTCAGGCAAAATATTACAGAAAGAAAAATTCTGTTCTGTTAAACTTAAATAAGAGTTTATAACTAAATAACAGTTCATAAATGCTATAAATGATAGAACAGTGCATATTTAAAGGATTAACTTTGTCTCAGTTTTGTTCATTCCCATACTTCAGAAAGGTATACTGTAATTGTTCATTCAGCATATGAAATTCTCAGAAACTGGGTCTAAGTACCTTTAATCCCAGTACTAAGGAGAAAGGTATATAAGGCATGAGGAGACAGGAACTGAACCCCTTTCAGGCTAAGGAGTCCTAAAGGTAAGATGTGGCAGTGGCTTGTTACTTTGTCTCTCTGATCTTTCAGCATTTACCCCAATATCTGGTACTGGGTTTTTTATTTAAAGACCTATTTAAGAATTTGAAGAAAAAAAAAAAAAGAAATTGTGTCTAAGGAAGAGGTTCCCATTATAGCTACTGCAGAATCCCATACTCTGTCAGACCCAAGATTCCACCAGAGTGACAGCCACAGCAGGCAAGAGAATTAGCTCATTGCCTCTAGGCCCTGTGCCAAGTCAAGCAGCTTGAGCAGGGCCCCCTGAGCACATCAGGATTGGACATAGGCATATGAAAGAGGCCACAAAGCAGCATCCCAGGATAAGGAAGCTGGATGGCTCATGAAATATAATTACAGATTATAGAGAGCTTAATATGATAAGCTCTGCCATTCACACTGCTATACCTAATACTGTTCTTTTAATGAGCAATTCATACAAGTCATGGAGTGCTTTCATGCTTTATTAGACCATGTTGATATGTTTATTTAGTAGTTTCTTAGTTGCTGATCCCTGGTATCAACTGGAATCTACTTGGATTGGATAGTGGCCACCCTTCCTAAGACTTGCCCATATCTCCTGTGACAAGTTTTATGCTGTGGGATAATGCTTTTGTACACTGGTTTAATAAAACACTGATTGGCCAGTAGCCAGGCAGGAAGTATAGGTGGGATAAGCAGACAAGAAGAATTCTGGGAAGAGGAAGGCTGAGTCAGGAGACACCAGCACACCGTGCAGGGAGCAGCATGTAATGGCACACAGGTAAAGCCACAGAATACATGGTGACATATAGATTAACAGAAACGGGCTGAGTTTAAGTCTAAGAGCTAGCCAGTAGTAAGCCTGAGCTAATGGCTGAGCAGTTTTATTTAATATAAGCCTCTGTGTGTTTACTTGGGGGATGTGAGTGGGAGAGATTTGTCTAGACCACCAGCAGACCGGGAAACAGGAAAACTTCAGCAACAGTTTTATTTCATGGAAAACAAAATTTTAACTTAAGTGTGTTACAAATTTGGAAAAGCATCTGGCAGAACAGTAGAAGCAGAAGCTTGACGGGTTTGAGATAATGTATTCCATGAGGGTGAGAAAAGGCACTTCCAGAATCCATTGAGGTGTTAAATTAAACCAGGGATGAATCACATCCTTAAGAATAACTTATTTTGCACAATGAATAGACTACCAGACTGTTTTCTAAATATTTATTTTTGCATCCATAAATTAGTATAGCTCCCAGTCCTTACAAGAGATGTGTCTTCTTGAAGTGGATAGTGGTTAATACTGAGACACCTCACTGGTCAAAGTGCAGAAAATATGTGCCTTTGGGATGCTCAGCCAAAATGGGACTTATTTTTTACAAACATCACCCCCAAAGACTTAGGAAACATAACTGAAGATGGGGCAGAAAGACTGAAAGAGCCAGAAGTTGGAGAAGACTGCTGAAACAACAGTGTCTTCTGAATATGACAGGACTTTTGCCTCATGAATTCACAGCAGTGATAGTTGCCTTCATAAAATAGAGAATATCAAAGTTTCATCATGGAGGGGAGAAATTTTTGAAGACCCAATGCCTAGCTACAAAGATAATGGGAGCTAATGGCTGCTGAGGAAAGGAGAGCCAGTTTTCTTTATGGATGTGGTCTCTGGTAGGTTGTCCATGCTCTAGTATAGTCCTACTCTCATGCAAATATATAAAAACTAAATAGACTCAGTATATTAAAAATAGGAGTACATGAAGCTGGAAGAGGATATGGTTAACGTAGTCTTGGAGGAGTTGGAGAAATGGAAGGTGGATATGATCAATACACACTATATATGTATGAAATTCTCAAACAATTAAAAGAAATATTAAAAAAAAACTATTGGCCCAGGGAAGAGTTGAGGTTATTGTCACTGCTGTTGGATTCATAATAGTATTAGAATGTAAGGGACTATTGCTCAAGATGAAATATCCTTTGGATATAGGACATGGATATCAAGCTTCCTCCCTGCTGGCTAACCTTCAAAGTACTGGGAGATTTCTTCCATGTAATTGTTGTAGAATTATTGTTAATAGTTGTAATTCAAACTCTGTGATACACTGTTCAAATGCCATATAAGATGTGCGTGTTGGTATAACAATAGCAGGACTTTCATGAATTTTAGGTAAACCTTTCCAATTGAATTCATAGTCCATTTCACAGGAAAGAACTCTGATCTAGAACTGTAAGCTAGAACAAAAGCTTGTGAGTCCGGTAGTCATAGGTCCCCATGAAGAAGGAACTGCTTTTAAATTCAGGTTATATGTCTGTCAAATTTCCTTCTAGACATTTGAATTTTTATGTCCACAAATTCCTATTGCTGTCAGTTTCAATCAGTTATGGGAAGCAATTACTTTTTTCAGTGAGTGGTATATTGCAGACACTCATAGCTGGCTATGCTCCTGAGAACAAGTGACTGTTGCTGTGACATGATGGCTAATAGTGAGGGAGGAGGTATAGGCAGGATGTTCAGGCAAAGAGTGGGTAGGAGGAGGAATTTAGGCACAGGGAGAAAAAGAAAGAAATGCCAGGGAGACACTAGGGAAGCAGGAAAGTAGGACATACAGAATGAAAGGTAAAAATCCCCAAGGCAAAACCTAGATGATTAAAAACAGGTTAAGTTATAAGAGCTAGTGGTACAAGCTGAAACTAAGGTCAACCATTCATAATTAATAATAAGTCTCAGTGTCTTTATTTGGGAGCTGGTTGGTGGCTCAGAGAAAATTCCAACTACAGTTCACAGGTCCCCAAGAAGAATAATACAAGGCAGAAATATGCAATCATTTGCACACATTAACAATTTATTAAATTATGTTTACTATGTATTCAAATTGACAACAACAAAAGCAATAATAATTCTCAGCAGACTCTCCTTTCTGAACAATCACAAGGCTAATTGAAATACACAGGTTGATATGTTTCTTTTTTAACCATTTATTTATTCATTTGTATGTTGAGTGTTTTTTTTGGTGTGTGTGTGTGTGTGTGTGTGTGTGTGTGTGTGTGTGTGTGTGTGTGTGTAAAATCAGGAGAATTGGTTTTGCTTTTTGAGAGATGATTTCCAAGTACACTATTGAATATTAGTTCGAATATGAGAGCGAGAAAGCTGAATTTGTAAATCAATGATAGTAATCTGAGCTTTTTTATTTGTATATAATATTCAACATAATTTGACTAAGCACATAGGACATTCATAAATAAGTACACTAAATGTCAGGTTCAACTGCATCTGTCAGCATTCAAACAACCAAACATACAGTGTAACAATATGAAAATTATATATATATATATATATATATATATATATATACATATATATATTTGTGTGTGTGTGTGTGTGTGTGTGTGTGTGTGTGTGTGTGTGTGTGTGTGTGTGTATTCTGGAAAGACGCACTCAGTCACACTTGTCTCCACCACATAACTTTCATTGCTCTGTCTTTAAGATTATAAAATTATTACAATATTTCTCCCTTGCCTTCATCCTCTCCAGTACTTCCATACACCCTCATCACTATCAAATTTATGCTTTCACTTTTCATAAATCATTATTACATGCATATGTGTATTCATTTTAAGAAACCTGAAAATTGGAGACAAATACAGCATATTAACTTTCAGGAAAATTGTAAACATAGAATTTGGAATAAACTGGAAATTAGTATATGTACTTTACTTGGGCAAGTATCTTGTGAATTTTCATGAAGGGTATAAAATTTAACACATTGAATTTTTGAAACTTGTCTTAGTCCATCATTTTGTATATCAAATTTTGATATTTACCTGTGTTTTAAATTGATTCTATTAGTTAATAAACCAAGAGGTTTTTATGAAGCAAGCCACTGGGACATAAAATTTGTAATAAAGAAGCCACATTTCATACTTAGAACATTTATCTGAATACTACATGTTAAATTTTTTTATTTTTTATATAGTTTGGACAAATGATCAATTTAATTCAGACATTTTGTAAAACACTGAGCAACATGTATTTAAGTATCCTTTGTTAAACTTCTAGCAGAAAGTATTCTATGAATGTAGATTAAAATGTGGTTTTATTCTATTAGTTTCTATATCCCTCAAGTATTATTATAATAAAACTTCTCAATATGTATCCTTGCCCAATGCCCACAATTTAATAGATTGAACTTTGAGACTGTGCTTCACAAAAGAGCTCTTTTAAGCAATTTCTTTTAAAATAAAGATGAAGGTACAAAAAGTACCTTCTTACAGTTAGGTATCATATTATTAAATTTCTGTTTTTTAATAGAATTTCCCAACATTTTGTGAGGTTGTTTCTTTAGTAGCTATCCAGTTTCAAAATAATGGGAAATGTATTCCATCAGTTAAGTAACATCTTTGGACAATTTGTTCACAAAAGCAACTGTAATTCTCAGTTAACACCGTGAAGATATTCAAACAAATAGGACATCAACACATTAAGAGCTATATACAGTAAATAGACTTTCACTTAGCTACTGAAATATATGAGACTTTATAAAAATGATCACTTTTCAAGTTGAAGTTCATCAATTGTAATGCATTTCCTGACATCATATCACCTCTTCTCCAAGCTTGAGCTCATCTATCTCTCCTCTGAATTCCCCTAATATTTGTTGATTTATATATATTATCCATTAGTTTGTCTTCTTAGTACAAGTTAAATTGAGTACTCATTTACCTCATATTTAGCTTGTAAGCTCTTGGAAGTTAGAAAGTATATCTTATCCCTTTCCTTTACTGTCCATTATATATGAAGGATAAAATATCTGTCTAATAAATAAAGGAAAGAAGGGACTAATTAATGGTCTTGACTCACTCTTCTCCTACCATCTTTATCATTCCCTCATCAAAAGAAAATATATAGCCAGGCGGTGGTGGCTCACTCCTTTAATCCCAGCACTCGGGAGGCAGAGGCAGGCGGATCTCTGTGAGTTCGAGGCCAGCCTGGGCTACCAAGCGAGTTCCAGGAAAGGCGCAAAGCTACACAGAGAAACCCTGTCTTGAAAAACCAAAAAAAAAAAAAAAAAAAGAAAATATATATATTGGAAAGTGTAGTTCATTTGCTATTTGAAACAGAAAAACAAAGCATGAGTAGTGAAAATAATAGGAAACAATAGTAATTACAACATATAATTTGTTTTCCATCACCTAATTGCCATAAACTTTTGAAAAATTATGACAATGTGATTTTGACTGTTTGACAAATTATTATATATATTTTTAAATGTTTGCTGGGTTTTTCATTATATATATATATATATATATATATATATATATATATATATATATATACATATATATATTCTTCTTGCACAATTGTGTACGCATTTGTACATGTGCATGCATGTGTAAATGCATATTTATGTGCCTATGTAGCTCAGGGGTTATCCTCAGTTGTCTTTCACTATTTATTTTCCCCGTTACATTGTGAGAGAGTCTCTCACAAAATCTGGTGCTCACTGACAGGCTAGAATGATTGGATACCATGCTCCATAGATATGGCTGTCTCTATTTTTTCAGTTCTCAGGTTACAGAAGTACATGACAATGGCTGGCTTTTTTATGTGGTATTGGTAATCTGAACTCAGGTCTTCATGCTTGGGTGGTAGCACTTTATCAAATGAGCCATTTCCCCAGCCAGGCTCTACTGATTTTTAACAGATATTTTGTTCATATTGTCTCTAGTTAGCCAATGGATAAATAAGAAAGTTACAGTGATTTTCATTTTACAATTGAAGAAATACATTTAGGAGAGTGAAGTATCATAATACAGGTCATTCAATCAATCAGTGGCAAACTAGAATTGGCACCAAAGCCTTTCTGATTATAAATACTGTACAGTGAAGAATACCTTACAATTTTCTCTCAAACTTCAAAAAAATGTACCATGTTTGCATTGCATCATCCCACAAATAAGAATGTATTTTACATAACCCTCCATTCTGTGATTAGTTTGGCCGCACATCCTACACACTGTGCATTTGAATTCAAGACACAAGACTTGAATAAAAGAGAGATCTGTGACAGTAGCAAGAAAAAAAACCCAAACAACAACAAATCCTGGCAGGCCTAGTAAGAAACCAGATAAAAAACACTGCACAGTAATGGAGTCAATGATCTCTGTGTTATTACTGACAATTTAGTGGTACTGCTGATATTTATCAAAGCTTGTATGTAATTAATACCTTTGTCTTCTTCAGAATAGTGAGTCCTACCTTTATAACAGAGGCACCAGCTCTGGAGAGTGGACTGTGAATCTGAGCTGCAGCAGCCATGTTGGCAATAGTATTGAGATGATTCATCTGATTCATTGCCATGGCAACTGATGCAGGAGGTAAGCTGACTGGAAGAAGGGGATGAGGCATCATCATAAATGGCAGATCCAGACCTAAAAGAGACAGTGTTCAATAAAGTAGTTACATTAAGGCACTAGAAAGATTTTCTAAAGCATCTTCATTCATTTTTATTAACATTTTATAATTGCTTTATTATACGGTAGTAACATTGTGGGCCATCAATAGTATCAGTAGGATTTTACAATGTTTAATATCTGAAAAAAATCTCCCTATGTTCACATAACTTCTATTATGTAACTTTCTTAAACAGATTTAATAGGTGAGTTAATAAGGCAGAATACATATCACCTAAGATTCAAATTATTAAAGAAAATAATTCTTCAATAAAAGGAATGCTTAAAACTGCAATTTGAAATATTTGTTAATGAAGAATAAGTATCATGCTAAAATACCAACCTGCTTTCCATTTTAATAGCAAATATCAGTATTGTATAATATTACCAGGAATTTAATGCATTTCCTGCAAGTTGAAATATTTTCATGTATTTTAGATATCTTAAATAATAACTCTCAAATATTATGCATTCTGCTTGTGATAGACATGTCATTAGGTAAAATGTTACACACTAAAATAGTTGTCTACTTTTTGCTTCTCAAGTTGGTAAAATTAAAAACTGTCTTTGAGCAATTCCAAGATAAAGTTAAACTATGTGGATATTAGTCTTTTAAAATGTATTTAAAAATCATTCTGTTACAGTAGTCTTACCATTTTGGACAGTGCTCAAAAAATATTCTTTAACATATTTTCTAAAATATCATTACCTTTTTTTACAATTTATTATGGGCTATGCAAATATTATTATGGACAGAACTAATATTGATCCTAGTTACAATAACAAAATACTAATATCTAGTTTTTCCTCTCTGCACTCTCATTTTTATTTCTTCTCATGTTATAACAAAAAGGGAGTAAGAAGAGGTGTTTTCAGAAGACACTGATATCTAATTTACCAAAACATTAATAGTAGTAATGCTATCACTCAAATATGTGCCTTAGGAAAACATTTTCTCTCATTTTCTGAAAGCATATAATTTACATAAAATTGTAAAATGAAATCCAACTTAGAGTTTGAAAGAAAGAAGTGGTGAGCTATTTGAGGTCTATCTTCCTAATTCAAGTGTGATGGTTGATTTAAAGCTGTTAGGAAGTACACTGAGAGCATAAAGTAGCCAAGTACACTAAAACTCCTAAATAATGAATACACTTGCCTCCAGTGTTTCTGTTGAAGGCAGCCATAAAATGCAGTCACTAGAGTTGTACAAGTATAAAAAGAAGCCTAGAAATTTATATTATATTTGAAAGTCAAAGAAAAGGAATGTTTTTGTGTAGCACGAATCTTAAAGGTACTTAATAAAATCAAACCTGAGGCCAGTTATTGGGGTGAATGCTGCAAGATCAGAGAAGCAGAACAAGCCACAGCTTCCTCACCTTGCCAGTTCCTCAGCAGGTCCTGTCTCCTCAGACTGGAAGCCTATGAGTCCTCATATCCGAATGGATCTCAGCTGAACTGCTGCTAGAAGCCTAAAAGCCTAACCAGCCAAATGCTTCTAGTTTCTGGTCTTCACGCCTTATATACCTTTCTGCTTTCTGCCATCACTCCCTGGGATTAAAGGTGTGAGTCACCATGCTTGACTGTATCCTTGAACACACAGAGATCCATGTAGATCTCTGTCTCTGGAATGCTAGGATTAAAGGTGTGTGCTACCACTGCCTAACCTCTATGTTTAATATTGTGGCTGTTCTGTCTCTGACCCCAGATAAGTTTATTAGAGTGCACAATATTTCGGGGAATACAATACCACCACATTTTTGGACCCCTTACAATTATATGCCAGATAAGATACATTAAAGGTACCTACCAGAATTGACTTACAGTATTCAACATTTAAATACATTTTAGGAACAATTTAGCATACTAAAGTATCAGCTATAAAAGATTTTTTAATTTTAATTTTAATTTTGCAATACAATTCAGTTCTACATATCAGCCACGGATTCCCTTGTTCTCCCCCCTCCGGCCCCCCTCACCTTCCCCTCAAGCCCACCCCCCATTCCCACCTCCTCCAAGGCAAAGCCTCCCCTGCGGACTGAGATCAACCTGGTAGACTCAGTCCAGGTAGGTCCAGTCCCCTCCTCTTGAGATGATTAAGTTATAGAATTCTCAGCAGAAGACTAACAATATTGACTTCAAAATGGCTGTCCCTACTATAGGCAATTATTTTTTTTCTCAGAGGAACAGTAAAAGTAAGTCTTCATTTTAACTTGATAATTTCTTTCTAATACATTTCTATATAAATCTACAACAATCTTTGTAAGTTATTGTTTCTGAGATCCCTTTATAAGCATTTAATTGTAGATTGATATATAAATCTAGTTTTATAATTATGGGTATAAAGTGAAATCATAATGATGTATTGAATGTAGACAGAAAACACTCAACATATTCATCTCCTCAAATACTTATAATTCTGCAGAGTATTATGCTAAGTGAAATAAACTAGACACATAAAGATCACGTGATCTTTCTTATATGAGGAAACTCTTAAAGTAGAATTTTCTTATTAGTTATACAAAATTACTTGCATATACATGTGTTTATATACTCTACTAATCATATATTTCAAGCTATCATGATGGAGTACTTAATAACATATGATAATTAATTAGGATTCACCTTTATCCTAAGAACCGTTACCTAATTTTACATATAACAAACATCAGTAACCTCAAAAGGCTCTCTTCACAAATCCAAAATCATCTCAAAAATCAAGAGCTTGATTCTTGTTTATATGCACAGTATTTTAGTCACAAATTAAACTGTAGATTAAAAGTTGTTCTCAATGTCTTCCTTTATTATTGAAAGGCTTTAATAAGCTTTAGTTCATTTTATACTTTCCTTAACAGTGTAGTAATCTTTTACTGTTTTCAAATGATATTCCAGCATCACCCAGACACCATCTGGCCACATCAAGAAATAATTCTTACTTTAAAGTTCAATTGACATGCAAACTAAATGCAAACTACAAACAGAATTTAACAGTCAATTGACAGTTTTAAAATACAATCCATCAAGTATTTCAAATAACCACAAAGGACTTAAAAGTCACAATTTTAGATACCAACTGGAAGTATCTAATTATCAATTGGCTATAATTCCTTGAACTCTAAGCTAATATTTACATTATAGGCCAGTTACACATGCAAAGCATATGCAAATATGTAATGATTTAGGTTCACCTTTTGCTAAAGCTGAAAACATTAAATTAAAATCCAATAGTATACAACAGTATGGCAATGTGGCTCATTTAATTCATGGGCTAGATATGTATATAGACTTTTAATAACATGGTAATTAAGATAAATCTGAGTTTTAAACAATCTTCAAAATGAGTTTTCTCATTCCTGTTAACAATGATATAATGCAAGCTAATATTAGCAACATTTCTGTTGTACCTTAGTATTCTAGCAACTACTAGCATTCTTATATAAAGGCATGAATCACCTCTTCCTGGCCATGAAGTGTGCAAACTTCAGTAATACTCCAATTATCCTAAGTATGACATCAATTGGTCTCAAGACATGTCTGATTATTTCTATATAATCTTTCCATTTCTATAGTGATATCATATAGCCAGAAGTTTCTCTGGTCCTGCCTGGCCCCGTGGTTGGACGAATCTCTCCCACCGGCGTCTCACAGCCACTTGGTCCCAAGTAAACACACAGATGCTTATATTACTTACAAACTGTATGGTCTATGGCTCAGACTTCTTACTAGCTAGCTCTTATAACTTAACTCAACCCATATCTATTAATCTATGTATCGCCACATGTTTTGTGGCTTTTACATATTGCTCCTTGGACGGCTGTTTGGCATTTCCCCTTACTCTCCTTTTTCCTCTCACTATCTCTCTTGGATTTTCCCACCTGGCTCCATCCTGCCCTGCTATAGGCCAATGCAGCTTTACTTATTAATCAATGGGAGCAACACATATTCACAGCATACAGAAAGATATCCCACAGCAATTATCATACAGCAGTCTCTTCAATAACAATTCCTAATGTCTCTGGTTATTCTTCCTGAGCCATTTCGGTGACCCTCCACTCCAATTTGTAGACTTCCAAAGACTACTTATTACCACTAGAATAAAGCACAACATCCATGAATTTGATTATTGCATTTCTAGTTTTGATATCTCATTATGTTTTGCATGTATTCTTCACTCGAGTCCCATGGTAATATTTGTATTTCTCTACAGATTTAACTCACTGTAACATTACCTCACATAGATGATTTCTTTTGAATTGTATCTCTAATGCAATGTAACACAACACAAAATAAATTTTTTTCACAACAACCTTTGAGGTAGGTTTTATTGTCCCCATTTTTTAGATGGAAAACACAACTTTTTTTTAATGAAATCTAATTTTATTAAAGGATAGTTTGCTTCTCCCAGTGGTGACCCCACTTATTGGTTGTCCAGTGCAGCGTGGTCATCCATGAAAACATATACACACCAACAAAACAGACTAAACAGGTTTTATTTATGTTTTTATGCATACATATACATATAGAGGGGAGGAAGTGATGCAATTCTATCTTAATTCAAAACATTAAAAGACTATTTTAGAGCAGTTTTAGGTTTATAGAAAAGATAAGCAAAAATTCTGCGATACTGCATGAAACCCTACTGTGCCTGCACAAACAGCTAACCTTCTTACTAGTTTCTTACATTTCTGTAGTATATTGTTAGCATCAGCATATCATTACTTATAAATTATTATTCATCACATTTTATAGTTTATACAGAATTTACTTTTTGAACTATTCCTCACCAGTTATTCAAAATGCATAATATATTGTATTCATGGTTTTAGTATCATACAGAATAATTACAATACATCAAAAAATGTATTGTGCTTTTCTCATAAGCTTTCTTTTCTACTTAACGTATGGCAACTACTGATCTTTGTTCTGTCTCTGTAGATTTGCTTTTATCCTAATATCATATAGTCAGGTTCATGTATTATTTAGCCTTTTTTGGATGCTTTGTTTTTCACTTAAAAATGTACACATAAGGCTCTTTCAAGTCTATTTAAGGAATGCTAGGTCATGTATTTTTACATATACTGTTCTATAATATTTATTATCATAGTTATTTGACCCATTTACATATTTCAGTACATCTTAGTTGCATTCAATATTTAGCAATTATAAATAAAGTTATCCTAAGCCTTAAATATGTAGTGTTTGTGTTGGTAGATGTTTCATATTGATTGGTGCAAATATGAAATTTTTTATTTGGTTTGTAAGATGTGCCAAAACTGACTTCTATAGTTATTGTGCTGATTTCCATTTCTCCCAATAATGAAGCGTTTTCTTCAGAGTTCACAATTCTGTAAGCAGGTTGTGTTTGAACAGAGTTTTGGATTTTACATAGTCTAATTGCAGCATAAGGACATCTCATTTTAGCTTACAAATCCCTAATGATATATGATACAAAAATTGCTTTCGTAAGTTTATTTTCCACCCATATATTTTCTCTGATGAAGTTTCTGTTCAGGTCTCTGTCTATGTTTTTAAATATATATATATATATATATATATATATATATATATATAGATAGATAGATAGATAGATAGATAGATAGATAGATAGATATAGATATAAATATATATTATACTAGTTTTTAGCATATATGTACTTGGGAAAAATATATCTCCACTCTATAGTTTTTCTTTATAATTCTTTTAATTGTGTGTTCAAGAGCAGATTTGAATTTTATAAACTCCAATTTATCAATTATTTTTACTTTAGTGGTCATATCTTTGTTATTGTGTGCAAAACATATTGATGTACCTAAAAACTCATAGAAATTTTTGTGATGCTATCTTCTGTTGTTTTTCTGTTACAGTTTTGGCATTTATGTTTACAACTGCGATCCATTCTGAGTTAGTTTTTGTAAAGATTGTATGGTCTTTTCTTAGACTCAGTGATTTATTTTTGCATGGGGATTTCCACTTGTTCAGGGTCATTTGCTAAAAGAACTCCTCTTTTCATTACTGTGTTTTCTTCTTGACTGAATAATAACTGGGGACATTTATGTAGGCACATTTCTGAGTATACTAGTCTACAGTTTTGATCTATTTGTCAAATAAACCCCAAGGTATGATACTGTCAGTCTCCTGACTATGTTAGTCTTCTCACATTGCATTGGCTACTGATTACCATATAAACATTAAAATAAGTTTGTGAATATGTACAAAATACTTTCCTTATATATAAATCATGATTATATTGAATCTGTACTTTAAGTTGAGAAGAATTGACATTAAAATGCTACTAAGCTTTTTTATTCATGAGCATAGAATGTCACTTCATTTATATAATCTTCGGTGTTTTTATCATAAATTTGTAGTTTATATTCTATAGATCTTATATACCTTATTATGTTTATAAATAAGTATCTCAACATTTTTGCTTATGTAAAAATATATTTTTAAATTTCAGATTGAAATTTTTTACTGACAGAACATAGGAAAGTGACTGATTTTACATTAACTTTTTACCCTGAAATATTGCCTTAATAGACTAAAGACTATATTGTGAAATTTTTGGTCTGTTTTTCCATAGACAACGTCACTTTAGAAAAGAGAAGTTCATTTTTCCCAATCAATGTAAGTTTTACATTTCTAGAATAAATATTTGTACATTATTGAAGACTTTTGCATTTCATTCATAGACATATTGAGGTGTAGTTCCTTTTTATTGTGATGTTATTGCTTTTGACATCTGAACAATGCTGATTTCACTGAGTATGTTAGAATGCCATTTGATTTCTATATCAATGAAGAGATCATTGATATCCAATGTAAATTCTGCCATAATATCTAATATTCTCCTGTGTATACATCTTGACCTGGTATTTTATGTTCTGGAAAAATATTAATTATACATTATATATTCAATTCCTTTAATGTATTACATACATCTTTGAGATTATTTAGTCCTTCTTGTTATAGAATTTCTAAAGTGTATCTTTCAAGAAATTTTTATCTAGGATATAAAATATATGATAGTTTAGAATGGTTTTCTATTATGATATTATATATGAGATCAGTAATGATGACTCTGTTTCTTATAATAAAAAATCATGTCCTTTTTTCTTTTTGTTAACCTGCTAACAGGTCTATAAGTGTCATTGATCTTGATAAAGGATCACCTTTCACTTCTATTGTTCATTTAAACTAAATCTCTGTTTTGAATACACCAACTAGTACACTATTATTTATTAATTGTTTCCAAGTTACTTTGGATTCATTTAACTTACCTTTTTCTAGGATAAAGTTCAGGCACGACCTGCCAGTCAGTCTACCTGAAACACTGCACTTCTAAATAAGAAGCATGACACACCATGCTTCTGGATATTCTCAGACTTCAAAACACTGAAAGTGCTAATCAATCACAGTCCATATGCTTCCATGATGTAAGTGATTGTTCTCGTGCAATAAAGCAGATGCTGATCCCCGAAACCATTTCTGGAGTTGTTCATCTCCATGCCTTTTACCAACCCACAGTTACTGCTGTCTTGTTTTTGGGAGGTGCCCTGGTAATGATTACAACGGCATCTTTTTAGTCTTCTAAACAGGAATATTCATTATTTTTTATCATTCTTGTTTTTAATGCATTATTTCAAAACTACAAATTTGTCTCTAAGCACAGTTTATGTCATAGTCCCAATGTTTTGCTAACTGGTATTTTCACTTTTCTTTTTATATTTTCATTTTGTCTTAGTCATTTGATTCATATTCTATTGGAAGTCTACTTTCTACTACTGATTTGTACTTTAATTCCATTATGAATGATGCATTTTTACACGATTTTATTTCTTTATATTTGTTAATGTGGATTTTATGGCCCATAATGTGTTTATCTTGGTGATGTCCCATGTGAATTTAAGAATCTTTATAATTCTGTTATTGGATAAAGTAATTTAAAATGTCTATTAAATTCAGTTGTTTAATTGCTCTGCTCAGTTCAGTTATGCCCTTCTTATAGATGTGTCAATTACTTCTAGGCAGCTGATAAAGTCTCCAAGAGTAGATTCATCCATTTTCTTTAAATTTATATCAGATTTTTTTCCTCACATAATTTAATGCTGTATTCAGGGCAAGTACTTGAGGATAAGTAATGGCATTTTAAAGGAAATTTATGATTTTTTTGTTCCTTTTAAGCTGGCTTTTGGAATAAATATAATTACTCCAGTTTTTTTGATTACTTCAGTTTTATAGTTGTTATTCCTTCCCTTGTTATTACTAAATATATCTATATTAGTATTTTAAATGAGGTTCTTTTAGGAAACATATTTATTAATTTTTTTTTCAAGAGAGGGTCTCTCTGTGCAGCCTTGATTTTCCTGGAACTTGCTCTGTAGACCAGGCTGGCCTCAAACTCACAGAGATCCACCTCTTTGCCTCCCAAGTGCTGGGATTAAAGGTATGCATGACCACTGCCTAGCTAGATGATGATTGCCTTGCAATAGGCTGTTTGGACCAGTGTGAGACCTGAGAGAGTAATATTTACTATTTCTTTTGTAAACTTTTCTTATTTTCTTTGCTTTTTATAATCTTTTCTTGTGTCTTCTGTTAGTTTTGTTGTATTTTGCTCAGTCAGTAGATGATTTCAAAGGGAGCAAGTTCATCATTAAGTGAAAGCAAAAAGCATTCATGTCTGATGCCATTAGGATACACGAATCAGTTCCTATCATTTAATTGGCCAATTCAGGCCATTTCCATGAAAAGTGGTTATTAACCTAATTTAAGTAGCTTCTACTTCTATTTTTATTTGTTCTTTTAATGTTTTCTTAATCTCTTTTAACCCATCCTCCATTTGTGTTGCCTTCTCTTGTTTTAATGGAACAATTTAGATACAATTTGTAACAATTTCACTCCCATCTCTCTCCCTCGTCTCTCCTCTCCCTCCCATGTCAATTATAGTTAATTTTAGTATTTGGCTTAGGCTATTTTAAATTAATGATTTTTTGAGATTGTTGTATATGAGTTCTGTATTTATAACATTTCTACTCCTCTCTCTCCCCTCCAACTCCTCGTCTATCCCCCTCTCTCTCTCAAACCCATTATCTAACTCTTTAATTACACATACACACACACACACACACACACACACACACACACACACACACACACACACACACACACACACATACACACAAATATAGTCTGATGAATACATTTACTGTCACTCATATGTGGATGTGTTTATGACTAAAGGCTTGGGGTGGAATCAACTGTCAGGGGGCCTATCTCTGGAGATGTTTTCATGTAGAATTAGAACTTATCTAAATGTAGTTGAAAACGTTACTACATAAATATATGGATAGTACAAGTGCCATATAAAAAGAGTATTTTCAAATCTTCTCTCCTAGTGCAATTGATTTCACTTATATACAAGGAATAACCACCAAATTGGCTATTTTTATGACCAGATTATTATGTTAAATTAAGAATAAGAAAAATATTTGTTATTTGATTGATTTAATAATATTCCAGTTGTATCTATTTCCTTCTTTCTGAATTACTGTCTATCCCACATTTCTCGCATGGCAGGTCTATGGCCATAGCTTCACATTCTTTCAGTATTACTAGTGTTACAGAATTATGATTTGTCTTTTACTGAATTTTATATTATTGCTTACTTCTTTCAATACTTGACTAGCCCATGGAATTCTATGTTCAGTTAGTTTCTGGAGAGTAATGCAAAGTATTTCCTAGTTTTTTTTTCTATGTAAGGAAATATTTCCATTTCTTCTACTATCACCTTCTAGCATTTTCTCTGTCTTGATTTTCTGCAGTTTGAATTATATGCAGACTTGTAGACTTCTTTGGCATTTAACATAGTAGTGTACTTTGATATATTGTGACATGGTTTCCTTATCTTTCATTGATTTTAGAAAAAAAATCACTTGTCCGAACATGGTCCATGAAGGAAGCTGTAAGAGGAGATATCTGAGAGCTTATGAGATAACTCCAAGTAAACAAGTAAACAAAAGGTCTTATAACCTTTGTTCCTCCATAACATGGGTTGCTCTTGAAATGTGCTTTTGTGTCCCTCCCAGGAGTAATAAATAGGAATGGCTTTACTCTAGATTACCCATTATTTTACCCATTACTATTAAGAATTATGTGTGTGTTCAAGCACAACTTGTCCTGGTGTCTGTATCCAGCCTAGACTCACGTGGTCTTGCCCTTGACAGTAACTGCTGTATATAGCTTGAACTCAAGTGAACTTTGCTCATATGACTTTGACGAACCTTGCAAATACCCTCAGAACATAAATTTTCTGATGCCCTGAATAAAGTTGGCTATTGCATGAGACTTTATTCTGCCTCATTTTGGGGCTCCATTTTCCCAGGTTCATACTGCCAACTAGAGTAACAACAATCCCTGATAATTCAAATAGTTTTCCATTTATGTTTCTGCTTTCTTTTTCTTTTATATTTCCAAATCTAGAATGCCACATTTTTTTCTAACTAGCCCACGACTTTTGTTTTTCAGTTGGAAATTTTTTAATAATAAAATAAAACAAAATATAAGATAAAATAAACACTAATACATATCAATAGGATGAAACAAATAAACAGAAGGAAAAGAGTCCAAGAAAATGCATAAGAAACAGATATGGAGGCCTAACTCTTTTGGAGGAGGAGATGAGGAGTGGAGGGGGGAAGGCTGGAAGGAGTAGGAGAAGGGGTGAGAGGGGTGTGTGTGGTTGGTACATAAATGAATAAAAACATTCTTAAAAATAATATATATCAATGCAGAGACCCACTCATTCATACACTCTGGAATCCCATAAAAACACTAAACTGGAAATCATAATAAATGTACAAAGGACACTCTTTCTGCCTCCACATGGTTCCCTGAGACCTGAGGGGAGAGATTTGATGGAGATACCAGCTGAGTATCCTAAGGTTTCTCACTTTCTGCATAATGTCATCTGTGGGTCTGTATTTGCTTCCACTTGCTACAGAAGGAAGCTTCTCTGATGATGGCTGAGCAAGGCACTGATATATGAGTATATCAGAATTCATTAGGAGTTATTTTATTGCTATGTATCTTGTTTGTTTAGACCAATAGTATTTGTTCTATCCTAGGTCCCCAGGCTAATCTCAGATTCTTGGTTATTCATAAAGTGTCAATTATTAGTTCCATCTCATGGAGTGGGGCAAATCAGATATAGCTTGGTGGTTGGTTACTCCCACAAGTTTTGTGCCACATTACTCTAGCATATTTTAAGGCCAGTCACCATATTAAATCAACGCATTTGTGGAAGGTTTGGCATTTATGGTCTTCCTTTGGTAGAGTGCAGAGTACTTTCTTGTATCAAATATGCTAGCACATAGGGATGAAGGCTTTCTGTAGGCACAAGTTCATTTTCTACATGTTCAATGAGTAGTATGAGTGTTGTCTTCAGTAATAGGGATTTGCCATCAGTTTGTGGAGAGCAATATATAGTATTGGCAACAAACTGGATTGTTTGGGGATTCTCATGAAACACTTTGACCTACAACTCAATTAGATACAACTCAGTCCTAGTCCTGGAAGCATCATTGGTGACAAGAGGTATCCAGCTGGGACTGTCTTCTCTGTTATTTGGCAATTTCTTTTAGATCACCTTCACATATGTATGTATTTTAGGAAGGATCTACTATATTAGGTTTTCAGAGCACCTTTGAATTGGCCCTTAATTTGAGCTGTTTCTCCCCATATTCTCTCCCTCATACCTTCTTCCCTTTCTCTCCTCAGTTGATCCTCCCATTCCAATCCCCCTACATGCCACTCATAACTATCTATTCTATTTCCCTTTCCTAGAAAGATCTATCTGTGCCTTTTTCTGTCCTACCCTGGCCCACGTCCATTACTCTATATCTAACCTCTATAACAATATGCATTGTAGGTCAGTTATCATTGACTCAACAGTTAATACCCAAATATAAGCAAATATATGTGGACATGGTGATGTTTGTCTTTCTGAGTTTGAGTTACCTCACAGAGGATGATTTTTCTGGTTCTATTTGTCTTTGAATTCCATGACTTCACTTTTTAAAATGGTTAAGTAATATTCCATTGTGTAGTATACATTTTCTTTATCCATTTATCTGTTGAGGGACAACAAATTTCCAATTTCTATCTATTATAAATAGAGCAGCATTGCTATCCAACTCCATCCCTGTTCCAGCTCAACCATCCCTTATGTTCTCATCCCCCATCCCCTACCCTCTATTGCCTCATCTTCAGTGTACTCACCTCATTCTGCAGGGGTGGGAGGAGGGAAGAAGGAAATCTTTGATTGGTATGTAAAATGAATAAAAATTTTTTTAAATAAAAGTAAATAAATAAATAAATAGAGCAATTATTTCTGAGGTAGGATGGAGCATTGTTTGGTTATATACCCAAGAGTGGTATAGCTGAATCTTGAGGGAGTTCTATTTTCAGCTTCTCGAAGAACCACTACACTGATTTCACAGTGGTTGCACAAGTTTGCACTCCCACCAGCAATGGATGAGTGTTCCTCTTGCTCCTCATCCTTGCCAACATGAGCTATCCCTTTTTTATTGATCTTAGATATTTTGGCAGGTATAAGATGAACTCTCAAAGCATTTTTGATTTGCATCTTCCTTACAGCTAAGGATGTTGAACATTTAAGTGTTCCACAAATATTTAAGTTTCCTCTTTTGAGAATTCTGTTTAAATTTGTACACCGTTTTCAATTGTGTTATTTGTTTGCTTGATATCTAGTTTTTTTTTTTTTTTTTTTTTTTTTTTGGTTTTTCGAGACAGGGTTTCTCTGTGTAGCTTTGGTGCCTGTCCTGGAGCTCACTTTGTAGACCAGGCTGGACTCAAACTCACAGATATCCGCCTGGCTCTGCCTCCCGAGTGCTGGGATTAAAGGCATGCGCCACCACCGCCCGGCTGATATCTAGTTTTTTGAGCTCTTCATACACTTTGGATATTTGTATTCTATCATACATGTAGTTGGTAAAAATCATTTCCCATTCTGTTGGTTCCCGCTTTGAATGATGGTGCCCTTTGCTGTGCACCTGTCAATTTCATGAGGTCCCATTTAATAATTATTAATCTTAGTGACTTTAATAATGGTTTTATTCAGAAATTCTTTTCCTGTGCCAGTGAATTCAAGACTATTCCCCGCTTTATCTTTGATCAGATTCAGTCTGTTTTTATAGCTCACTGATTCTGTTAGATGGACTTAAGAAGAGCTTTAAGGGGATCTGGCTGGATGACCAACCTTGCAACTACCCAGGCCCAGAACCAGGGCTATGACTTGGCCCACCCCAACATCCACCCCATCTGTGATCTGCTGGAGCATGTGAAGGGCAGGATTTGCAGACCTGAAGCTTCAGGATCTCCATGACAGAGGGCAACAACAGGATAATTAAAAGGAGTTCTAGTGAGGGCACTGCATGTCAACATGTAGAAGATTGCAGATAGATCCATATCTATCGCCATGCACAAAACTTAAGTCCAAGTGGATCAAAGACCTCAATATAAAACCAGTTACACTGAACCTGATAGAAGAGAAGGTAGGCAATAGTCTTGAATGCATTGGCACAGGAGATCACTTCCTAAATATAACACCAGTAGCACAGACACTGAGAGCAACAATTAATAAATGGGACCTCCTGAAACTGAGAAGCTTCTGTAAGGCAAAGGACACAATAAATAAGACACAATGACAGCCTACAGAGTGGGAAATGATTTTCACCAACCCCACATATGACAGAAGGCTTATCTCCAAAATATACAAAGAAACTAGACATCAAAATTAGAAACAATCCAATTAAAAAAATGGGCTACAGAGCTAAATAGAGAATTCTCAAAGGGAGAATTTCAAATGGCTGAAAGACATTTAAGGAATTGCTCAGCATCCTTAATTATCAGGGAGATGCAAATCAAAACTACTCTGAGATATCATCTTACATTTGTCAGAATGACTAAGATCAAAAGCACTGCAGAGAGTCTATGTTGGAGAGGATGTGGAGCAAGGGGAACACTCTTCCACTGTTGGTGGGAGTACAAACTGGTACAGCCACTTTGGAAATCAATATGGAGGTTTCTTAGAAAATCGGCAATCAATCTACCTCAAGACCCAGCTATACCACTCTTGGGCATATACCTAAGGAATCCTCAATCACGCTACAAAGACACATGTTCAGCTATGTTCATAGCAGCATTATTCATAATAGCCAGAACCTGGAAACAACCTAGATGCCCTTCAACTGAAGAATGGATTAAGAAAATGTGGTACATATACACAATGGAGTACTACTCAGCAGAGAAAAACAATGACATCATGAAATTTGCAGGCAAATGGATGGAACTAGAAAATATCATCCTGAGTGAGGTAACCTAGACTCAGAAGGACAAACATGGCATGTACTTATTCATAAGTTGATACTAGATATAAAGCAAAGGGTAATCAGGCAACAACCCACAACTCCAGAGAAGCTAACTAACAGGGAAGACCCAAAGAGGGATGCATGCATCGCCCTGGGAAGGGGAAATAGATGATATCTCCATGAGTTAACTGGGGATGAGGGGTGGGCAATGGAGGGTAGGGGATACGGGATAAGAGCATACAGGAATGGGATGATTGAACTGGAACAGGGAGGGAGGGGGAATGCAATGAAAGAGATACCATGATAGAGAGAGACATCATGTGGATAGAGAAAAACTCAGTGCTAGGGAAGTTGCCAGGAATCCCCAAGGATGACCCCAGCCTGGGCTACTAGCAATAGTGGAGAGGGTGCCTGAACTGAACTGGCTTGCCCCAGAGATCAGATGGGTGAACACCCTAACTGTCAACACAGAAATTTTCTCCAATGACTTATGGAAGCAGATGCACAGATCCACATCCAATCACTAGACAGAGCTCCAGGAGTCCAGTCAAAGAGAAAGAAGAGGGATTCTATGAGCAAGTGCATCAGGATCATGATGGGGAAACATGCAGGGATGACCAAACCAATCTAGAGGGAACTCATGAAAGCTGGATCAATGGCTGGGAAGCCTACATGGGACTGGACTAGGCCCTCTGCATGGTGAGACAACTATGCAGCTGATCTGCTTGGGGGCCCCCTGGCGGTAGAATCAGAATCCATCTCTGGTGCATGAGCAGGCTTTTTGGAGCCCACTACCTACGATGGGACACCTTGTGCAGCCTGAGGCAGGGGGAGGGGCTTGGACTTGCCTCTAGTGAATGTGCCTCCACATGAGAGGCCTTGCCTTCTTGTGGGAGGGAGTAGGGGATTGTTTAGGAGGGGAGGCTGGGGGGCGGGAAGAGGGAAGAGGGGATCTTTGATTGGTATGTAAAATGAATGAAAAAAATTGCTTAATAATAAAAAAAGATCCTATGACAAGCACTTCAGCTACTGAGCTACCTCATCAATTCTTGGCCTGCATTTCAAGCTTTTTTTTTCATGAGATGTGTTTTCTATGTTTGCTTTTTGAAAGTCCCAAATGAGTTATCAGGTGCATGAAGGCTAAGAAAACTTTGTCTTTAGGGAAATGTTTTAGGTTGAACAGGATTTGAGTTAGAATATTTTATGTATCTAATATGTGGTATTCAATATTCCTCTGGTGTTCTTTTTCTGTACCACAGATTTCTTTTTCTTTCTCTCTAGAGAATTCATAATACATAGTACCTGAAGCTTTTGGTTCTTTCGGCTATAATAAACTACTACTATACAACCTTACTCGAGTGATGATATATTATGAGGGGTAACTATTTCAAAATTCTTCTATTGCTTCAACCCCAGGGTTTAATGGTGGAATTAAACTCCCAGGAAAAGGAATAATAGGACTCTTCTACAGGAATTCTTGTTTATAAGAAAGTATTTTTACCCAAGTAACTTGATGAAAGACCTATTTTACAGCAGAAAGATTTAAGAAAAATTTAAGCCCATGCAAAGATCATCTAAATAGGGACTTGTACAAATCATCTATATTCATATTCTTAAGAAATATTAATGATTAATTTACATAGTAATTATTCTATGCAACTAATTATTAAAATATTTACCTTTGTCAATTTGTAGCATTCAGAATAACCTGAAATAGTTATGTTTTCATCCGAACCTTTTATTTGTAGTAACTGCTTGAAGACTTATCCAAAGTGACACAATGTTTTATCATTTTGTAAAAACTGAATTGAGATACAAATCAGTGTGGTCCTTGTCAACATTCCTTACTACTCAGCTTAGCAACCTCACACATACTTACATACTTTTATTTTCCTCTACTACTATACCTCCCCAGTTACCTATATGATATAAATTCCATATTCTCAAAGAAATCACTCGTTACTTCTTCCTATGGTTTTGAAATGTTATACATTGTGAAAGAGAAACAGACTAAGCCTTGCATTCCAAGGTATCTGGAAAGTCTTGCCTTGTACTTTTACAACATACAATTTGCTCAGTATAGTATACGTACGATTGCTTAGCAGGTGATTCTGTTGAAGTGGATTGAGGGTAGGAGCATTCCCAAGGCTGGGCTGGCCAGCCAGTGCTGCATGAGCAATTCCATGTTGAGGTCCAGGAGCAGCAAGTGGAGATTGTATCTTATCTTTATCCCAGGAGGATTCACTTCCACCTAAAAAAAGAATATTGAAATGAAAAGATTTCAATTGAAAGATTTTTCCATGAGAAGCTTTAAAAATCCTCATTGTAGAACTGTAATCAGCAGTACCTCTTAGAAATTCTTTATTGATCTGCAAACCCACAATCCTAGTTCCAGACTCATGAAAGCCCACAAACACTTTTTGTATGGGGCCACCTTTCTTGGTTAAGCTGCATTCCCCTTTTTTCCTCTTCTCCCTCTGCAATTGGCAAACCCACAAACCTAGTTCCAGACCTGTGGCCTGCAAACACTCCTTGGTGTGTGGCATCTTTCCTGGGTAAATAGCTTCTTCTCATTGCCTTTGCTTTATCCAACCGACTGACATATACAAACTCACAAGCTTAGATCCAGACATATAGCCCTTAAATCTCTCCATTTGTGAACTCTCTTTGCCTGGCTTAGCTCACTGACCAGCTTAATCTAGCTCAGCTCAGGTGACACATTTCTTGCACTGGCCCAATCTAAAGAAGGGCAGATTATCATATCAGACACAAACAAAGCAGTCTACATGTGCAAGTCAAACAAGATATACAGAAGTAAGAAACAGAAAGAGCCCAGTGACAAATGGTAGACAGGATAATTAAAATTAAGAAAAGTATGCAAGAAACAAGCCAGCTAAGGTTGGGCATTTATAGGTAAGAATAAGCCTCCGTGTGTGGTTAATTTGGGAGCTGGGTGGTGGGCCCCCCAAAGAACCAAAAGAGTAAAAGAGAAAAGAAAAACAACAATGGAATTGAAAAGCTTCATATCTCTATTAGAAAAAGAAAATTCAGGGGAAATTTTATAAATAGAATGAGTCAAGCAGAAGATGGAATATTAGGACTCAAAGATAAAATATATAATCTAGATGAAATAAGCAAAGAAAAAATTTAAAAAGCAGAAAATAGATAACTTGAGAGAGGAAATCAAAACCCAGAAAGGTGAAAGTTACATGTTTTCTCTCATATGAAGCTCCCAGCTCCAAATCTTCAGATGTGAGTACATGTCCTGGGATAACTGCAAAAATCAAGAAAGTAAAAGGGGCCCATGTTGGGTTGTGGGGTAGGGAAAGAGGAGAGAGGGGAACAGTACCATATAGGTGAGGGAGAAAAATACAGAAGAAGAGAGGAGGGTAAAATAACAATAAGGGGTTCTGAAATTTTCATTAGAAATCATACCATACAATTAAATTTCTATATAAAATATACTATAATACATGTAAGTGTGTGTAAAGATAAATATATATAGTTTAAATGAAATTTTCTCATCTGAGCTGACATGTTCCCTCCAAGAACAAAGCACCATCTAATAAAAAACCCAATAAGAGGCATGAAAAGCCCTTTTTCAAACTGTTGGTCAGGGTTGTTGAAGAGATCCCCAAAACATTGCAAGCTAATGTTATTGCCTTTGTTTGTCACCCAGAAGTGGAAGGTTAGTCACTATTGTGAAGATACCATGACCTTTAGACACAGGGAACAGAGGTTTCTGAGTTGGAGATGACCTCAAATTCTCCAGATTCATGGAACCAGAAAGCATTATTCACACTTCCAAAGTGGGGAAGCAAACAAGTGTCCTATCCAGCTGTGATGCCTATAAACCACAACAATGACCAACATGATACAATAACACCAAGGGTACAATTGTGGCATAAATACTTCGGTTTTTATTAGTTTTTATTAGAACCAATAGTTCTCTAATTGAACTTAAGATACACTCAACAAGTGTGAATTCTGAATTGTTACTGGAAACCTAGTCAACTACCCAGGAATAGTGAAGTCATAGATTGTAGAGGAAAACTTATCATTGCAAATTTATTAAGCTGGGCAAAATACCTAACTACATTCAAATTATTTGTTCTTATACACACAGATAACTTAGTTCTCATCCTCCATCAAAGAAAATTTTCTTTGCAATACATGGAGATCATTACAGAAAATGACAACCATTCCAAACTGCAGTTGAAGAGCCAGGTTCCAACTAATACATCTACAACACAACTTCCGCACGTAAGGATCATGGAACATTGCAGAAGAGGGAGAAGAAAGATTATAAGAGCCAGAATATTATAAAGTTTGCTTTGAGATTGTGTTTCCTAGTAATACCAGAAGTGACATTTTTAAAGTCCCAACTATATGACTGACTAAACACGAGCTGAGCAAGGATGAGAATAATAGTCATGCTAAAGTGGATGAGGGAAAGTCCATGAGGCCTCAATCCTATACAAAGAACTATGACCATATCAGAATCCTGAGAGTGGAAGAAATAGTTTTACCCAGGGAAACATATACCAATTGACTATCTAATACCAAACACTGAGCCCTAAAATAAATATATATATATTATATATATGTATGCATGTGTATATACATATATATATGTAACATTGTACAGACTTAGCTGGCTGTATTTATGCATTTAAGAATATATATATATATGTTTGTGTATATACATATTCATATACATGTAATAACAAATAATGAAAAATAGAGAGCAAGAAATTGAAAAAGAATGGAGGGGTATGTGGGAGGATTTGAAGGGTGGAAAGGGAAGGAGAAATGATGTAATAATATTATAATCACAAAAAATAAAATAAATATTTTTAAAAGCATAGCATAGGAACATAGGGATATGGAACACCACCTGTCTTAGGATTTCTATTGCTGTGACAAAGCGTCATGACCAAAACGTAAGTTGGGAAGGAAACAGTTTATTTTGCTTACACTTCTATATCACTGTTCATCATCAAAGGAAGTCAGGACAGGAAATCCACAGTGCAGGGACCTGGAGGCAGGAACTAATGCAGAGGGCATTTAGAGGAGCTTCTTACTAGCTTGCTTCTCCCTGTCTTGCTTAGCCTGCTTTCTTATAGACTCCAGGACCACCACAATGGTTTGGGCCCTCCCTCATTGATCATTACTTAAGAAAATGTCTTACCGGGGATCTTATGGAGGCATTTTCTCAACTGAAGTTCTCTCATTACACAAGCCTAACTTGTGTGTTAAGTAGATTCAATACTAGCCAGCACACTGTGAAAGCCTAAATCTTCAAACATAGACATAGAAGAGGGAAGAGTGGCAGATCAATGACATAAAACATATCTTTAACAAGATCTTCACTAAACTAAAGACAACTTCTCCATACAGATTCAAAAGGCACACAGAAACCCAATAGACAAGACCCCAAAAGAAAAACCCTGTTAGACATCAGAGTCACAACACTAAATTTATAAACAAAAAATAGTGAAAGTGGCAAGAGAATAAACACAAGTAATGTGTAAAGAAAAACCTATCAACCTAAATGCCTACATTAAAATAGCAGAAAAACCACAAATAAATGACTTAAGGATGCACCTCAAGAATTTTAAAAAGAACAAACCAAAGCCACTATACAGCAAGAAACAATAAAAGTCAAAGCAGCAGTTAATGAAATAGAAACAAATAGAAACTCTAAGAGCTGGTCCTATAATCCATCTTCCCTGTCTTCAACTGGACTCCCGGAGCTTGGCCTGGTGCTTGACTATGGATCTCTGCATCTGCTTCCATCAGTTACTCGATGAAGGCTCTATGATGACAGTTAGGGTATTCACCAATTGCTCAGCCTTGATGCGGGGGTGGGGAGGTTGGTCCTGCCTCAACTGAATGTACCAGGCTCTGCTTACTCCCCATGGGAGAACTTATCCTTTTGGAGGAGGGTATAGGGGGATGATTGGGGGAGGAAGGCTGGGGGAGGAGTGAGAGGAGGGATGCGAGGGGGATCTGTGGTTGGTATGTAAGATAAATAAAAATATTCTTAAATAAAAAATAAAATTAAAAAAGAGCTGGTTATATGAGAAGATAAACAAGATCAACCAACCCTTAGCACAACTGAACAAAATATTGAAAGAGATGACTAAAGTTAACAGAATCAGACATAAACAGAGAGATTTTACAATAGGCACAAAAGAAATACAGAATATGGCAAGAAAATACTTTAAAACCTGTTGTCCATTAAGTTGGAAAATCTAAAAGAAATGGATTAATTTCTTGATTCATATGAACTACCAAAGTTTAACCAAGAAGAAATTAACAAACTAAATAGATCTGTAACAAAAGAGGATACTGATACGGTTATACAAATCCTTCTGATTAAAAAGTCTAGTTATAGATGGATTAACAGCAGAATTCATCCAGGCATTCAAAGAACTAAAATTCCTTCTTAAACCCTTCAAAAATAGAAATGGAAGTATCACTCAAAACTCATTCTATGAAGGCAGTATACTCTCATGCCCATTCGAGCTGAAGATACAACAACAGCACAGACTAATAATACTGATGAACATACATGCAAATATCTTCAGTAAAATGCTAGCAAACCTGATTGGATTTAAGATGCACTCTGCAAGATAGAACCCATGCCTCACACAGTTAAAGTGGCCAAGAACTTGAGACTATAGAGAGCATGGGCTTAGAGGAAAACAAAATGCTATTATGCTGCTAAAAGACAGCAATAATGACTCCTAATGACATTCTGCTTTACCTATATCAGTTTCTCACTCAGCCATCATCAGAGAAACTTCTTTTTGAAGTATATGGAAAGTAACACAGAGACCCACAACTGGATAATGCACAAGAGATATTTTGAAGCTCTCAGTCTTAAATGTGTTGTTGTCTTTATCAATCCCTTCTCCTAAAGGGCTCAGGGAGATATAATAGAAATGAGAGCCAGGTGGTGGTGGCACACGCCTTTAATCCCAGCACTCGGGAGGCAGAGCCAGGCGGATCTTTGTGAGTTCGAGGCCAGCCTGGTCTCCAAAGTGAGTTCCAGGAAAGGCGCAAAGCTACACAGAGAAACCCTGTCTCGAAAAAAAAAAAAAAAAAAAAAAAAGAAAGAAAGAAAGAAAAGAAATGAGAGAAAGATTGTAAGAGCCAGAGTTGATTGATGAATCCAAAGACACAATATACTCCAGACACAATAGGACTGAGGCACATATGAACTGACAGAGACTGTGGAACCACCCACAGGGCCCGCAACAGGTTCAAGCCCTATAGGGTGTAAGCTCTCAGAGTGGGAGGTGGACAGGAGCTCTCACCACAAACCAAGAAGCTTTCTGCAGTTGATAACCACATGCAAAGAAAAAATAAATTAGTTTCTCCAATAAACTCTCACTAGGTGTTTTAACCATACTTTAGAGTAGGCCCCAATCCCAGGAGTAGGTTGACCAACACAAAAGAAACAGAATGATATTTTTGTAGTTTTTGTTTCATATTACATTATTTGAGCATTTTTTTTTCTTATGCTTCCATAATCCGGTTTCTGTGTTTTTGTGGGGATTTTCTTGCGTATGAGTTTTTTGTTTGTATATTTGTTTAAGAGAGAGAAAGAAATGTCATGGATTTGAATGGGTGAAGAGGTTGTGGGATGCATTGGGGGAGGGGAAAAGCATCATCAGTATTTATTTTCAATAAAAAAAATAGTTCTGGAAAAACTGTGAGTAAAACACTTAGAAGAATGAAAATAGACCCATACCTATTACAATGCACAAATATTAGATCCAAGTAGATTAAAGGCCCCAATTTGAAACATGAAAAAAATAAAATTGCAAGAAGAAAACATAGGCTGAATCCTAGGTATAGAAAAGTATTTCTAAAAGGGACTCTTTCCAAAGAATTGAGGCTAATAACTGACAATTGGTACCTCATAAAACCAGAGGAATAATATCTGAAATACATGAAGAACTCAAAATACAAAAAGTCAATGAAACAAAAAACCTGATTTAAAAATGGGCTAGTAACATAAAAAAAGAGTTCTCAATAGGAGAAATAAAAATGGATAAGAAATGCCTCAAAAAGTGCTCACCATCCTTAAAATAGAGAAAAGCAAATTAAAATAACTCTAAAATTCTATTTCACTTGGGTCATAACGGCTAAACTAAACAAAACATCTGACAACAAATGCTTTGAAAGTTTTGGAGAAAGAGGGATTCTCATTCACAGTTGGTGGGAACAAAATCACTAAGGTGAATCCTCAAAAAACTAAAATGAAATCTACCATATGATCCAGCTCTACCACTCCTTGGCATATGCCCCAAGACCTGGCTAGCCATACAGCACAGACACTGCCAGCAATGCTCACAGAGTCACTTTATTTGTAATAGGAAGAAAATGGAGGCAGGCCACCTGCATTTTCTTCAAGAAATGGAAGGATAATGAAATGTGGTAAAGATACAAAATGGAATATATTCAGCTATAAAGAAGAAATGAAATCAAGAAATTAGCAAGTGACAGCTGTAACAAAAGAGATTATATTGAGTGAGGTAACCCAGACCCAGAAAGTGAAATAGCAAATGTTCTCTCTGAATTGTTTCCGAGCTTCAAATCCTCAGATATAAATATACAACATGGAGTAACCACAGAAACTCAGAGATAATAAAGGCTCCATATGCAATGGTGGTTATGAGGGGACTAGAGGATTATAGTTGATATGAAGAGAGAAACAGAATAATAAGGAGGGCTTTTTTTTTTTTTTTTTTTTTTTTTTTTTGGTTTTGCGAGACAGGGTTTCTCTGTGTAGCTTTGGAGCCTGTCCTGGAACTCACTCTGTAGCCCAGGCTGGCCTCAAACTCACAGAGATTCGCCTGCCTCTGCCTCCCGAGTGCTGGGATTAAAGGCGTGCACCACCACCCGCCCAGCTTAAGGAGGGAGCTTTAACTAGTGAAGAGGCAGGCACAGAGGTCAATGCAGAAGGAGGAAGGAAGAGAGACAACTCCAAGGTTGTTAAAGCCTCAAGGAATCATGTTATATTTTTCTTTATATAAAATATACAGAACATATATAAGGGTATCATATACATACATATATAGACACAAATAAAGATATTAATGTATTAATTATTACATGTTATATAATTCTATCTATAAATATAATAAATATACTATAAATGCATATATAAATATTATTATATATGGTATATATAATTCTATAAAATTATTACATGTAATATACATAATTATATAAGGAAGATAATCCACTTGGGCTGACAGTGCTTCTAACAAGAATAATAGGCAAACAAAAACTCCAGTGTCAGGCAAAAGAAAATAGCTGGTCAGTTTAATCCAAGTGATTTCTAGGACCAACATAGACTATTCAATTAGCTTTTGTTTGTATCTCAGTGTTTAAGGGTGAGCACCTAGCCCTGAATATGCCATATACCACACAGGATTCAGTTGGCTCAAGCTGGATCTGACCAGAAATACTCTTCCTATGTTCTATCTTCCATGGTTCCAGAAAATTCTATGTAAACTTACAAGGGAGGGATGAAATCAATCAGTCTTTCTGAGCTACAAACACTAATGAATCACGACAATTACCAGAATGAGAAGA
Source organism: Peromyscus californicus insignis (assembly GCF_007827085.1). Taxonomy (NCBI): domain Eukaryota; kingdom Metazoa; phylum Chordata; class Mammalia; order Rodentia; family Cricetidae; genus Peromyscus; species Peromyscus californicus. Next base: position 68,570,616 of record NW_026294391.1, on the reverse strand, counting down.
TATATGTGAAGGTGTTATAAGTGGCAATTACATGTCAATGGGAAGGAACAGCTGTCTAATTGAACTTAAGATTCACTCAACAGGAGGTAAATCATGTCTGGTACTGGATACTTAGTCATCTTCCCTGAGCTAGTGAGGCCATGGACCTTAGAAAATAATCTAGCATTGCCACTTTACTAGACTGGCATACTTCCTTAATTACATTACAAATCTTATCCTTATACCCAAAGGTAAGTATAGCTACCACACTTCACAGAAATCTCTCTTTATAACAAATGGAGATCATCACAGAATGCCACTACTGGACACAATGCAGAGATCAAAGGATCTTGGGGTGACAATATACATTTATATCACAAATCCTGCATATCTAGCTCAGAAAACACCAAAAAAAGAAGGCTGAAAGATTTTAAGAGCCAGAATACCAGGAAGTCTTCTGTGAAAGTTTATCCTAGGAATAGTTGTATACATGATATTGGAACATTGACAGTATCAATGGAAATGTTAATGTGGAAAGCATAAAATTTTACAGTGTCTAGACAATGTACTACAAGCAACTAATGACTGTTGAGACATTTAGCTTTTCCCAGGGATAATACCTCTTATTGGTTGTCCAGTGCAGATTGGTCAGCCTTGAAACCATATGCACACTAACAACCAAAACAGACTCAACATATCACACACACACACATAGAAACACAGACACACAGAACACACACACACACACACACACACACACACACACACACACACACACACACACAGGTATGTATGTAACAATAAAAATAAAAGAAAAAGAGGAAATCAATTTGAGATCTGTGGGCATGGGAGGGGTTTGAGGGAGGGAAGCTTCAGGGAAAAAGGGAAGGGTTGTTGTGCAACTATATCTAAATCAGAAACATAAGTGAAAAGTATTACTAACCATGTTTAACTTATTTATGAGTTTTAAATATGTTCAACGGTTAGGGCTATTAAGCACTTATGGGAAGACTAAATGATTCTCCCTAATAATATAGACTGCTAACCATAGTTATGGTTTTAATACACCTTGTATCACTATCAATAGATTTTGGAGGTATTTATATATTAAAATCCTTAAACATTACTGACTTGGATTCCAATCTTGGCATTCTCATGTGCTTATTTAAAAGCACAGCTGTTATTTACACACACACAAAGTTAAAGGAATAGTAGTGTATGAAATACTTAAAAACCAACAGTATAACTATTTTCAGGTTCATCTGCCCAGGAAGCAAATGTTTTCATACATAACAGGTAGGTTTGCCCACAAAACATGCTGAGTAATATAAGAAACTATGGATTACAACTTGAATCTCTTTCTTCTTTGATCACCCATACTAAAGAGTGTATCCAGGTGTGCATTTACTGTACATCTCTAAATTGCCAAAGTCCATAGTACTCTAGCTATTTTGGGTGGCATTTAATATACTTTGTGGATAGAACCATTGGAAGAAATTACAGAATGATATCCAGAACATTTTCAGTATTGGTGGATATTTCTTCTTAAGACTTAAAGTTGTTGTTTTCTTTTTCTTCCTTCCTTCCTTTCTTTCTTTCTTCCTTCCTTCCTTTCTTTTTACCTTCCTTCCTTCCTTCCTCCTTCATTTCTTTCTTTTTCATCTCTCATCTCTCTCTCTCTCTTTCTGTCTCTCTCTCTGTGTGTGTCTCTCTCTCTCTCTCTTTCTGTCTCTCTCTCTGTCTCTTTCTACTTTATTCCTTCCTATCTTTTTAAGTAAATTGTCTATTTTTATTTCTGAGACAAGACTTCCAGTAGTTTAACTTCTGATCCACACTTACCACATATCTTAGAAAAGTTTTCTTTTGAGGGATCTTTTTCAACTCTTTTGTGGCCAAAGTTAATATCTGATTCAATTGCAACAGTTTTAATGCATCCACGACTTAATGAGCTAAGACAAGAAAACATATTTCAATAATATGCATAAGCACAGAGGATTTCCTGGGTATACCTATATTAGCAAAGTTTTTTAATCAAATGGGGAGGAAACGAGTATCTGATAGTTCACAATCCAGTATAAACATTCAGTTAACCTATTCTATGATGGTTTGGTTTAATTTGTCAAACTCGATTAATAAACCCAAAATCATTCCTTTAATCATGTTGAAGTTTGGTCTCCTCACTGAGGACAGTCAAAGCTTCTATGACTGCACCAATTGTTCGCTTTTTATCCAGATGTTTGATGCAGCACAGTTGCTGTCTAAGAGCAGGGGTATAATTTATCATTTGGTGAAATCACTTAATTTAGCATTCACAAATTTAAAATCCCAATTAAATCAATAAGAAATTGTTATGTGGTAATTAAGAGGGTTGGTGGAGGAGGGTAATTCTTAATAAATGATGAAAATAACCGAACTGCAACACTGAGAATTCTTTATAGTAACATTGGTCCTATAAACATGATTAATGCAAGAAAACGCAAACATTTGAAAGATCAATGATTATGCAAATATGGAACCATTCCATCATTTTAGCACTGTGTTGAAGACATGAATTACCTCACCATTACAGAATTCCAATTTGTAAAATGATGAACTAAACATTGACAAAGAAAGATAGATTTAGAAGACCCTAAATTATGCCACTTGATATTAACACAGTGTTTGTGTATCACAGCCACAAAACCACACAGCAATCGTAGACCCAAGAATTGTCAATATTTACTTTGTGAATTATCAACTTTTTAGCACACATCAAACATTAAGCAGCACATCAGGTATTCAGCTAATGTTTTTCACATCATATACACTAAATGAACTTTAATAGAAATATTTTTAAAAATGCATTAAAAGTGTTTTTCACTTGCATTGCTTTTATAAGAACACTGGATGAAGGTTTATTTTTTTCTAACAACTTTCATATTATTAACTACCTTGATAATCATATTTTGGGTTGTAGCTCTTTCTATTCTCACTAATTATAAATATGAACTGTCTCATGTACTCTAAGACAACTTCTATGAAGTAAGTGACTGAGAAATATACGTGGAATTGGTGCTAAAGGTTTGGACATACTGTCTTCTGAACAAAAACTCTTACCATTTTTACATAAATACAAATGAGCTTAAGATTCAGTCAGAAGTGCTTGGTGGCCTTAAACATTGCATTATCCTGATCTCTTTGCCAAATTGTGAAAAATATCTACTTTTATATCTCCAAGACAGGATTTAGAAAGGGTTTCTTTGGGTAGTCTTGGCTGTCCTGGAATTTGCTCTGTAGACAAGGCTGGCCTTGAACTCAGAGATCCATCTGCCTCTGCTGGGACTAAAGGCATGCACCACCACCACCCAGCTCCTTAAAATATTCTAAATTTTATTAATATAATCTATGCTCAGCCAGTATATAGTCATATCTTCACCCATATACCCATTTAATATTCATACCTATATATTTATTCATTTAAATACCATGGGCAGGATTTCCTAAGTACCAAAATACCACTTTCTCACAGCTCTGAAGGTTTTATTCATGTTTGCTTTATCCAGCGAACTCTTTGCAGATGGTTGCATTTTTTTCTTTCTAATGGCAATTTCATGTTTCTTCATCAGCTCACCCATGATGCCACACCAATCTGTGTGCTATTTTTTTATGGAAGAGCTGCAGTCAGAATGGATAAATTTTAGAACTCACCTTGGCCTTCTTTTAATTTAACTTAGCTATCCCTTTAAAGGAACAATTTACAAACACAATTTTATTTGAGGTTTAGGACTTAAATATTTACTAACATTAAAATTGTGATGATGAACCACATAGGACAAAATTATTAACACATAAATACTTCAGTTGATTGGCTAATTCTATCATAACCTTACCAGTGAGACAGCCATTGTAAACTGAAATTTTGGTAAGCGGCTACTTAGCAGAAATACACATCTTTTGAATCAGGTTAAAAGATAAAACAATGAACTGGGGGAACATCAATCATTATTCAAGAAAATGGCCCCCACATTTACAGGCTAGTCTGAGGTAGGCATTTTCTCAATGGAGATTTCCTCTTCATATAGGACTCTAGTTTGTGTCAAGTTGACAAAAAACCTAAACAACATCCTAAATGGATAAAAGCTTGGAGTAATCCCATTAAAATTAGAAATGAGAGAAGGATGTTCATGACCCCACTCATTTTCAATATAGAGCTTGAAGCACTAGCTAGAACACTAAGACAAGAGAAGGAAATAAAGGGATACAAAAAGAAGAAAAAGAAATCAAATTATTCCTATTTGTATATCATATGATATTATACATAAAAAATCCAAAAAGAAAATTTCTAGAAATAATGAACAACCCCAGGAAAGCAGCAAGATAAAGTATCAATTTACAGAAAATCACTGATTATATGTATAGCAAGCCTTTCTATATAACAACAGCAGACATACTGAGAAAGACCTCATGGACACACTCCTATTCACAATAGATTCAAAAATTTTTTAAAAAAAAAACAGGTTTTCATCTACCCAAGGGAGTTAAATCGTCTATAATGATCTACCATTATCACAGATTGGTAGAATTAATATTGGAAAAATGAAAATTCTACCAAAAGAAATGGACAGATTCAATACAGATGTAGACAAAATCCCCACGACATTCTCACAAAGACAGAAAATAAGCTTGCCAAAAATCATATGGATCTATAGAAAAACCACAGATACCCAAATACAATTATGAGCAAATAAATATTATTAGAAGGAATACCATCTCATATATGAAGAATTATTGCAGAACTATCATATGAAAATATTAAAATAACTAGCACAAAACTGACCCAGATATGAACACACAAAATTATAGTCATCTGAAGTTTGACAAAGATGCCAAAATACACACTGGAAAAAAGATAACATCCTCACCAAATGATGGTTCGAAACTGAATGTTCACATGTGAAAGAATGAAGTTAGACACTGATCTATCATCCTATACCAAAATAAACTACAAATGGATCAAAGATTTTTTTCAATAGTTGACAAATGGTACTTAAAAATTTAAAAGCTTCTGTACAGCAAAGAAACAATGAATCACAAGAAAGCCCATTGTGTATGGCAAAAATCATTGTGAGCTATATATCCAATAGAGGATTGGTTTTCAGAATACACCAATACACTAAAGGAGAGAAACCATATAGTCACCTTATTATGTGCAGAAAATGCCTTTGATTAAGCATCTTTTAATGACAAAAGACCTGGAGAGACTAGGGATGTGAGGGACATAGCTCAACATAATAAAAGCAATATAGAGAAAGTCCACAGTCAATATCATCCCAAACAGAGAAAAATCAAAGCATTTGACTGAACTCTTAGTTAGAAAAAGAATATAAGTGAAAGTGATGAGGAGGATAAAAACAGGAGAGAAGTCTAAGTACCAAAGACCCCACCAGAAAACTACAGCTGATAAACACATTCAGCAAAGTAGCAGGATTCAAAATTAGCATGCAAAAAATCAGTCACCTTCCCACACACCAACAACAAAGATACAAAGGAAGAAATCAGGGAAACATTTCCATTCAAAATAACCTCAAAAATACCTTGAAATAAATCTGAAAGAGGAAGCGAAAGACTTTACAATGAAAACTTTAAGATATCAAAGAACAAAATTGATGAATATATCAGAAGATAGAAGGAAATCTCATGTCTGTGGATTCCTGGGGTTAATTTTGTGAAAATGATAATCCTATCAAGAACAATCTACATAATCAACACAATCTCCACTGAAAAAATCTTAAATTTCTTATGGACACGCACAAACACACACACACACACACACACACACACACACACACACACACACACACACACACACAGAGAGAGAGAGAGAGAGAGAGAGAGAGAGAGAGAGAGAGAGAGAGAGAAGAATAGCCAAAAGTCCTGAGTGAAGAAAGGACTACAAAGGCAGTATCACCATTGCTGATTTTAAGTTATACTATGGAGTTATACTAATAAAATCAACATTGTACTGGCATATAAACAGACACTTTCATCAGTGGAATAGAATTGAGGACTTGGATATCAGTCCATTCCTACAGACACCTAAGTTTTAACAAAGGCCAAAACGACACACTAGAGAAAAGCCATTCTCTTTAACCAACAGTCTTGGTTAAATTGGATGGTTACACGAAGAAAAATGAAATTAGTGCCTTGCATCTCATCCTGCAAAACATTCAACTTCAAATGGATGAAGGACCACAACATAAGACTGTAAACCTCAAAACTGACAGGAGAAACTATGGAATACAACTGAACTCAATGGCACAGGAAAGAACTTTCTGAGCAGTATTCTTACTATGATATCCTTACAATCATTAAAAACAACAATTGAAGAAATAAGACAAACAGCTCTCTAATTTGACTTAAGAGCCACTCAAAAAAAAGGGAGTCCAGAACTTATAGTATCAACCTAGTCAACTATTCACAGCTAATGAAATCATGGATCTTGGCAACAATCTACAAAAGCAGCAATTTGCAACAGATGGAGACAACTGCAACAAACCACAACTGATCAAAATACAGAGTTTCTACATATACAACAGTCCTAAGTCTTCAGGATCATTGCACAAGAGGCAATGGAAAGATTCTATGAGCCAAAAGATCATGAAGGTTGATGTGAAATTGTGTTTCCTAGAAACATCAGAAACTATACTCATGAAGATTAATAAACATGGCTGCCTAAACATGACATGAACAAGGATGACAGTAATAGGTATGCTAATGTGGACAGAAGAAAGCTAGTGAGACCTCAAACCTAGAGAAATAACCACAGACAACTAAGGAATACTGAGAAACGAAGAAATCATCTTTCACAGGGAAGAGCACACCAATTAGCTATCTAATAGCAAATGATCATCTCTGAAAACAAGTAACATTATACAGAATGATCAAGTTGTATATATTTAAATATTTAGGAATATATATTTAATAATTGTATATAATTATAGAAAAAGAGGCCATGGCTTTGAAAAAAAGAGAAAGTAGGTGTATGTATGGGAGGGTTTGGAGGAAGGAAGTAGAAAGGAGAAATGATTTACTTGTATGATAATAGTAAAAAATATTTTAAAAATTACAAAGAACAGGAAGATTGCCCAAAGGCAACTTTTTTGAATCACCAATATTAAATACAGTAGAGGTTACACAAAATAAAAAATAAAAGGAAAAGAAAGCATGCAAAGTTATTTTCATCTAATGAAAGGAAAAAATAGGACTTTGAACAATAACAAAGAAAAAAACTTTTGTCACAATGTTACAGGCACACCATCATTTAAGTGAAGAGGTAGCTTACTGAATGGTAAAAATGTTTTTTCAGTAATTTATCTGACAGAGGAGTAGTAACTTGAATATACAAAGAAGTTTAAAAAAATAATAATCCTAAATGTCAAGAAAACATAAAACCCAAATTTTAAAAATGGGGAAGGAAATTGAGAGTTCCCAAAATATGAAAAACAAATTTCTGAAAAACACATTTTATTATTATTTCCTTAAGATTTTTTTAAATTCATTTTACACACCAATCACAGATTCCCCTCTTCCCTCCTCCTACCCCTCCAGCCTCCCCTCTAATCCACCACCCATTCTCTCCTACAAGAAGATAAGGCCTCCCATGGGGAGTCAGCAAGGCCTGGTATATTCAGTAGAGGCAGGTCCAAGCCCCTCCCCCTGCCTCAAGACTGTGCAAGGTGTCCCACCATAGTTAGTGGGGCTTCAAAAAGCCAGCTCATGTACCAAGCATGGATCCTGCTCCTACTGCCAGGGGGCCCCTTAAGGAGCTCAAGCTACACAACTGTCTCATTTATACCGAGGGCCTAGTCCAGTCCTGTGGAGGCTCCACAGGTGTTGGTCTAAATTTCATGAGTTCCTACTAGTTTGGTTTGGTTGTCTCTGTAGGTTTCCCATTATGATCTTGATGCCCCTTGCTCATAGAATCTCTCTTTTCTCTCTTCAAATGGACTCCAGGAGCTTGGCCTGGTGCTTGACTGTGGATCTCTGCATCTGCTTCCATCAGTTACTGGAGAAAGGCTCTTTTATGACAGGGTATTCACCAATATGATCACTGGGGTAAGCTATTTCAGTTCAGGAACCCTCTCCACTATTTCTAGTAGTCTAAGATGGGGTCATCCTAGGGGATTCCTGGGAACTTCCCTAGCACATGGGTTCTCTCTATCCCCATGATATCTCCCTCTATCATGATATCTCTTTTATTGCTATCCCACTCCATCCCTGTTGCAAGCTCAACCATCCTGTTCCCTTACGTTCTCCTGCGCCATCCCCTACCTCCATTGCCCACCCCTCATCCCCAGTTTACTCATGGAAATCTCATCTATTTCCCCTTCCCAGGGCAATGCATGCATCCCTCTTTGGGTCCTCCTTGTTAGCTAGCTTCTCTGGAGCTATGGGTTGTAGTCTGATTATCCCTTGATTTACATCTAGTATTCACTTATGAGTGAGTATATACCCTGTTTGTCCTTCTGAGTCTAGGTTACCTCACTCAGGATGATATTTTCTAGTTCCATCCATTTGCCTGCAAATTTCATGATGTCATTTTTTTTCTGCTGAGCAATATTCCATTGTATATATGTACCACATTTTCTTAATCCATTCATCTGTTAAACATACTTAGCAATTTGAGAAAAGGAAATCAAAAATACTTTGACATTTTATCTTACCCTTAGAATGTCCGAGATTTCAAAAAAAGGATAACAAATAGTGTCATGGAGCTTATTCACTATTGGTGGGAGCACACACAGGTTCAATTATTATGTCAATGTGGAAGTTCATTATAAAGCTAGAAATAGATCTTCTTATGATCCAACCATACAACTCTAGGGCATATACCCAAATGATTCTATATCCTATAGTAGAGATAATTGCCACCAAGCAAATCGCTGCTCGATACACATACTCACAAAATCCAGGAAATAGGAACAACCTAGATTTCCCAGAGCTGATTAATGGACAATGAAAAATATGGTACATTTATACAGTAGAATATTATTCAGATGTTTAAAAAAACAGCTAACCTTTGAAAGTCACAGGCAAATTGATGGACCTCGAAAAATTAATCCTTAGTAAAGGTAACACAGTCCCAGGAAGACAAATGCCACACATTTTCGCTCATATGTAGACACTTGTTTTTACTCTTTAGACATGTGTGTTTCATTTTGAATAACAATAAAGACCTGAAAACTAGTAAATATCCACCAAGTTGAAACTTCAAATGATAAGTGGAATATAGAGATAAATGAGGGAAGCAAAATCATAGTGTAAAAATGGGTCAAATTGGGTAGGGGGTGAGAAGGCAAGGTAGAAGAGAGCATAAAAAGAGAAGTAATTAACACTGAAGACCTAGAATCTCTCTTTTCTCTCTTCAACTGGACTCCTGAAGCTTGGCCTGGTGTTTGGCTGTGGATCTCTGCATCTGCTTCCATCAGTTACTGGAGAAAGACTCTATGATGACAGTTAGGGTATTCACCGAGGGATGCTATGAGCAAGGGTCATCAAGATCATGATGGGGAAACCTACAGAGACCCCAAAACCAAACTAGTGGAAAATCATGAAATTTAGATCAACAGCTGTGGAGCCTGCATGGGACTGGATTAGGCCCTCTTCATAGTGAGAAAGTTGTGTGGCATGATCTGCTTGGGGGGCCCCCTACCAGTAGGATCAGGATCCATCTCTGGTGCATGAGCAGGCCTTTTAGGAGCCCACTTCTATGATGGGACACCTTGCACAGCCTTGGGGCAGGGGGAGGGGATTGGACCTGCCTTTACTAAATGTACCTCCCCATGGGAGGACTTAACTTTTTGGAGGAAATGGGGATTGGATTGGGAGGGGGAGGCTGAAGGAGCAGGAGGAGGGAAGAGGGGGATCTTTGGTATGTAAAATGAATTAAAATATTCTTAATTTTTTTAAAAAAAGAAAAAACCACTGAAGACCTATAAAAATTCCTTGTGGAACCTACTAGTGTAGAAATTTCCTAAAATGTATACATATATCCACATAAAAAGAACTTAAAAGAAGTTACCATATAATGGGGTGCTAGAAGTTGTGTGCTACTACTAGATACCACAGGCTAACAAGTAGAAAGACTAATGCCAGGAGTGAATTACCTCTTTTGGAATTGTTGGCTAGCAGGGTCTCATGGTATCCACCAAACATAACAGGCTATTGCCATTCCTCTCTGTTGCACTCCACAACTTGAATTTTCTCAAAGAATACCACATATTTGAGTTGCAAAACATGGAAAAATCAAGTTGGTACTAACTTAGAAGCTTCATACCTACTAAGTAGCAACTATAGTGCTGGAAGGTGCTATGTACACAACCTAAGGAGTAAAATAAAGTACTGAGCTGGGAAATATGCCCACCAGTGCAATAATAACATGCATGTTATGGGAGTGAACACATTTTATTGGATTTATTGTCCACTCATCAACATGGAACCTATATGGTTCACTGTGATTAGTGCCAAGAATATTTGACTAGGTAAGTTAGAGACCCTAGGGGAGGATCTACTATTGTTATTCTGCTAAATGATTATCATATTAAAGCCGATCCTAAGGACCTATCATTATAGCCATAAATTAGTTTATTTCTTAAGCCCAGTTAGAGATGCTTCTTTTTCTAGTAGATTACAATTAACACAGACCCATCACTGGACAATCTGAAGAGATTAAGGAATTGCAGACTGCTCAGCACTAAAAGGAATACCTATAACAATCCCCCTTTTTCCAAGTCTCAATGATGATTGCAGAAGGACAGAAAATACTTTAGGAGCTAGATGTGATAGATGACAATAATGAAATGGTGTTTCCAAATCCAAATGGATATCTTCACATATGAAATCACCCCAGCATGTACAAGACCTGTGCAAACTCAAGCCCTCAAATCCAAGCATGGAGAGGGAAAGTGGGCACTGAGTTACACCAGCATGTGAGAAGTCATTGGGAATTCATAGCTTCATGGAGAGGAAGGGTCAGTTTTCCTTAAGGATGTGACTTCTGGTAGGTCAGTCACACTTCAGAGGCTAGCGCTATATCCAGCAGTAGTATTGGGGTAATATAAAATGGACTTCATGTGTTAAAAAAGTTGATACGATGTGGAGGTGGGGGTGGGTATGTGAGGATTTAAGGGACTTGAATATGATCCAAATATATTGTAAGGGATTATCAAAGAAGCAACAGAATATTATTTATGAATTAATTACACAAAAATACCCCCCAAAAGAAAAAAATGTGGAATCAAGTCAAAAAGTTTCAAAAACTATTGGATGAATAAGTTTGGTCCTGGAACCAATAGGACCTCCTTGCTTAAAAGTATACTTATGATTAAAAATACATATTCAGCACAGGCTTACTACAAAATATTGTACTTGTCTCAGACCTCTGAGAATTATGCTGATATACTTTACTAAATAAATGTAAAATCAAAGGCCCAGTGCATTTTTCAAAGATAGAGAGGTCATGAAATAGATATGAAATATGATAGAGAGGGTATGAAATCACATGTAATAGAGACACAGTAACACAGGACACAGTAACATAGTGACCTCCTAAATAACCAGCTGAGTGTTGTCACAGGGGTGGAACGACTCTTCTTGCCAACTTGAATAATGGCATGATTCTATTTAAAATCAATTCTTCACTAGCAATTGAAGAAAATAGGGGTTTTTTTTTGCTATTTTGAAACTGCAAATGACAAACTTATTTTAATACTCTCATTTCGACCTCACAGACTTTACTTATTTATACATGTCTTCTAAAGTGTTTACTGGAGCAGAATTATTTTTTAAATGTCTTTTAATTTTATATAAACTATGCTCTGAGGCTAACAGAAAATATTTCTATAATCGAACATACTTCTAAAAAATTGAATTCCTTTCTTGTTATTGTAAGTATTACAAGCTGAAAGATACTTGAGAAATAATAAAAGTTCCAAGCAGTGACAGCATTTTCTTATCTGAATTCGAGTTCCCTCTGTCATCTTTAATAGCATGTGGTCTGTCTAAATAACAAGCATATTATATATTTTGCAGTAAATAATTATATAATACCACCATCTTTTTTTTCCTTTTGTTGTATTTCTTAAATGCTGAACATCAACTGCACAGAATACAAGCTGAAGATTTATTCTAAAGAGCTATTTCTTAGAATTCATAAGCTGGGCTGTATGTGATGTATACGTTAAAACTCAGATCTCTAGAATTAGGTATACATACATAAAATACAAAAGTTGACCTATAAAGATAGAAAAAATACGAAAGCACCAATTTTTTTTTCATTTTAAGTAATATAGTGACTGGTTGCCTTTCAGTTCTACTGGCAGCAATACCCCAAGTAACAGAATTCTCTCTGGCCAACAGCAGCCTAGCCTTTCATTTACTCTATGTGAATGTAATGCTTTTTAGTGCATAACTGACTAGTACTGTATTTCATTATTTTTCTATTAAATTTTCTCTTGTGGATAATACAGCACAGCCTAAAATAGAAGAAACTAATCCAAGCACAGAAGTTGAGTAAAAGACTATTTAAATGATATGATATGTGAAGTTTCACAAAGTAACCTTGAATGTGAAAACGTAAAATAGAATATAAATTTAAAATTCTAGTCCCTCAAAATCTGAAATTCTCTCAAAATACATTCATTATTTTTACCTCCTCAATTTTTTCATCTTACTAGATTTATGATACACAAATATATCAATAATATAGTTTAATAATTTTATTGCTCTGTTAATTTAATTAACTAGGACATGTTTTTTAAGCTAATGAGTTAGACCAGGTAGCAAAAGACAACACTGTCCACATAGAACAGGGCCACATAATTTACCTTTTTGTCTTTTTGTCTCCTAAGCAGACACAATGCATATATATTAATGTCACCCCCCAAAAGCTAACCTTTTAGAGTTGGGAAAATTATTTCATGGAAACATAAAGTGTTCTCTTAAAAACAGAATTAATTTTACCCAATAAACCCAAATGAAGCCCTTTGAAATTTCATAGCATATACCAAAAATTAATTATTGCCCAGAATTAATTATTGTAACTTTTCTTGGGTTTCCTGTCCTTAAATAGTGGGGATAGAGTGGCATTATTTGACTGGCAGTTGTTAACAGGCTACAGTGTGCAAAACAAAGTAGCACATAAAGTTAGATTAAAAAAATTTGGGCATATATATATATATTTTTTTTCTCCAACTAAAACAACATAATGAAAAGTAAATAGAAGTACAGTAACAGGTCCAAAGCTAGATGATGGCTGATCTATTTAGCATCCATGGGTCTTGGAAAGGGTATGAAATCTCTCTGAAGTTTATCTTACACATATGAGGGAAAAAGTGTCTGACTATCCTGCTATTATCGCAACAATGAAATAAGATAGAGCATATAAAATAGATGTTACATATTATGTATTAATATATTTTTAAAACTACTAAAATCAGCCGGGCGGTGGTGGCGCACGCCTTTAATCCCAGCACTCGGGAGGCAGAGCCAGGCGGATCTCTGTGAGTTCAAGGCCAGCCTAGGCTACCAAGTGAGTTCCAGGAAAGGCGCAAAGCTACACAGGGAAACCCTGTCTCGAAAGAAAACAAAAAAAAAAGTGCTAAAACACAGGGAAACCCTGTCTCGAAAGAAAACAAAAAAAAAGTGCTAAAAACATCAGTTGATTGAGGCTACTAGAGATGAGAGGAGTTAAATAAATAATTCACATAAGATGATTTTTTTTTTAATTTTGTACTTTTACGTGAATGGCCACATGTATGTTAACATAGTGGTCTTAAAGAAAATTATATAATCAAGTATGTTAAAGCACTGAAAATTAAGAACTTCAGATATGACTTTACTGGGCTACTGCCAACAATTTTTCAATTGATTCAACAGATGTAATTACAGCCAAGCCTTGCCAAAGATTCAAAACATGTCCATTAAATCAGCAATTCCCAATCTGTCCATCAGTCAGTCATACTTAAAAAAAATATTCCTGTCACAATGGGCGTGAAAGTGTCTATTGATAATTATATAGTAAATTTTTTTAGATGATGTAAATATGTACTATAAATATTTTTTCAAAAAAAATCTACTAACTATACTAAAATGTCTCAGAAACAGACTTTTTTTTTTTTTTTTTTTTGGTTTTTCGAGACAGGGTTTCTCTGTGTAGCTTTGCGCCTTTCCTGGAACTCACTTGGTAGCCCAGGCTGGCCTCGAACTCACAGAGATCCGCCTGGCTCTGCCTCCCGAGTGCTGGGATTAAAGGCGTGCGCCACCACCGCCCGGCTTAGAAACAGACTTTTAAGTCATTAATTTAGAAGAAAGGATAGACTCTTGACAGGTAGGTTTGAGAACAATTCATACTTACACACTGAAACAAATTACCTTAATTCTGCTAACCTAGGGGTGAACAATTTATACATTTCAATTGAGGAGCATTAAAAGTTAAGTTTGGAACAAAAGATTAAAAAAAGTTTTTCCAGTATTGACTATGGATTCATTCATTCATACATATTTCCTTCATTCAATCAAGGTAAGTTTATGTTTATTTCATAAAAAGAATCAATTTTTAAAATTATTATAGAAAGTTAGGAAAGAACATTCTAAGGTGTAACTTAGGTATGATTGTAGAAGATGAATAATGATATAAAATAATGTTCCCCAGAAGCCCAGGAAGAGATGAGACTGGACTGTCAGATGCCAAGGGAACAGACAAATCTACAGTGTGTCATTGAATAGAAGTGTCTAACAATGCAACTGAATTCAGCACTTAGAACATATACACATCCCACAAAGCAGAGTTCTCTCTACTAGAGAAATGGCAAAATATAAATCCACTAGCTCATCCAAAAAACATTCTTCACTCGATAATAAAACATACTAAGGTCCCTTCTATTTTTTTTGTGTGTGTTTTTAAAGTTGTTATTTTATTTATTCTACATATTGTTCTTATGTAAACACAGCTATAGACCATATGCTTCTGAAAGTATAATTAATAATATCATACCTAATTTATTTCTGCAAAATTATCAAATGTTTTAATCAACTAAAATATATTTTATCATTGATATTTTATGAAATGATACAAAACAAATAATTGTTCTGTCTTGTTTTCACCAAGAAAAATATTTTTAAATAGTTCCAAATTATGTTTTCTCAAAACATGTTTTATTTTTTTCTAATTGGTTTGTTTTCCAATATTGACGTATTTCCAATTTGGCAATAGAAATAACAAATATTGTGCAACCTGGCATTTTATTGGAGAGAAAAATATTGGCATTTTTTCTTTGAGAACAGAAAATGTGTAACTTTCTTGAAATGGAAATAGGCTACTTATTATCAGAAAACACCATGGTCTGAAAGATTCCATGCTATGGTGCTCATTGATAATATATTATCTAAAAATGTATTAATCTTTGCACTGATATGAACAGCTGCAATCTTGCATGTTTTCTTTAAAGTATGAGCTACACTTTTACCATGTACTACCTTGATTATCTTTAAAAAATATTAACAGCTTGCCTCCTCATACCAATGCCTGGTTACAAATTCCAAATGTTTTGTCACATTTTTTTTTTTGAGCAACGCCATCTGCCAGAGGTGGCATTTCATGGCTGTTTACCCTGACTCCCTCCAAGAATTCATCTGCCACTATCTAATGCTGCCTGAATAAAGGGGATTAAGACTCTGATGCAACAGAGACTATTGATAATTTGGTATAATTGGGAAGAAATGAAGATAAATGAGGTTGAGGATGGAGAGGCAATTAGTTGAGCTGCCTGTACAGCTGTGTTCTCGGCCTAGCTCCCCTGGCCTTTTCTTCAGTGAGGTATGTGCAAATTAACCATAATGACAAATACACACTTCCCAAAGCTCTCATACTTTCTAAAACTTGAGAATTCACTTTTCATTTCTGATAACTGACTGCCTTGCTTGGTAAAGTGATTCCTTCCCCATACTTTGCTAATAGTCCTTACAGCACAGGGCTGCAGCACCTGATCTAATTCAGAAGTAAGTTTACTCTTCCTCCTCACCCTACAGTCCATTGTTGTACTTTCACTTAATGTACTTTCACTGGTTGCTCTAAGAGTATGCTGAGGAGCCAAGACCTGTTTTTAACATTAATTGTGGCTCAGCATCCAGGAAAGATGGGCAATGTTTTCATTGTTACACGATTAGAAGCAAAACAAAACAAAACAAAAATAAACTTACTCAGTGAAAAGAGCCATTTCTTTTAACTTTGCAAACAGAAGTCCTTTAAATAGTTTACAAAAATATATAGGGCCAGATTTATAAACAAGCTGTCACTTATCTTTTAAGATTGGCAAAATCAGAATTTTCAAGGTAAAATGTACAGATTCATAATAAAGTTATTATTATTACTATTATACTTCCTTAAAGAAAATGACAAATCAGTGAATGTTCATTGATTACTATGTTCACCTACAGGCAAACTAAAGTCTGAGGTCACTTTTCTAACCATATGGATGTCATGTTAGCACTTAAACTATTTTTAGGTTCAGTATCTCTATTGGCAGCTTTTCCTCTATTTAGCCATCTGCAAACTGTTCAGACTATTGTTGTGTATAACAAAAACAATTTCAGTGTCCTTCACTTAATGCTTGTGAGTGAAGATACCAATGTACTAATGACTTTAGAATATCTAACTGTTCTGTTAACTGAGGAATGTCTTTGGTCACTCTATGAACACTGGCATGACAAGAAGACAAATTATTTTTCCCATTTTTTATTTATTTCACTCACATAAGAAACCAATCTAAAATTAAAGTTCAAAACAAACAGGAAGCTAATTACATATGTTTATCAACTTAGTCAAACATGCCCACTAGGATGACTTTATGGTTATACTTTTATTTTTTGAAAATTACCAAATTAACATTTTAATAGTATTTTATCTGAACTGTTCAATATGGTAGCCATGAGACATGTGTGTCTATTTAAATTTCAATTAAATCAAATTACAAATTCACTTTTCCAATTATACTAGCCACATTGAAATTGCTGTATAGACATATGTGGCCAGTGACTACTATTTTGGATGGTATAAACATTCCCATCATCTTAGAATTTTTTGATAGCATAAATCTGTATTTGCAGCTTATTTCTCTATTAATATAAATTAATAAAGTTGAACTATGAGTAAACTATGAAATTAAGAATAGATAAGTGAAAGACTGAATTTTCCATTAGCAACTAATTTTAAATTACGTTGATTTCCTCAGTAGGAAGGCAATGAATTTTAGCTTTAATGGTTCCAGTTAATAAATAACTAGAAAAACATGCATGTGTTTAAGAAGGACAAATATACTATTCAACTAAATCTTTGCCATTTTACCCACAATTACTCTTAAATAAACCGGCAGCCAGTATATAGGGCATAGCACCAGCAAGCTATAAGAACTCTGTCCTAGATTATTGATTGCATAAGGACATAACATAACTGTCAACTCAAAGGAATAATATACTACATTTTAAGGTACGATTTTAGAAATTATGTAGTGAAAATGTTACATATACATAGATACAAATACAAACATACTACTGAACTTAACAAATTAACTCAATAGCTTACCATACTATTTTATTATGTGAAACAATATCTCTACAGAAAATAACTTTTATTAAGATGACACTTTGAAAAGATTCATGTTTTTAAGTTTTCTATTTTTCACTGATATCAGGTTCAGCATTTCCGTAACAATACAAGGGGTAATATATATCACACACAAATTTGGTAACTATTTTTGTAAATATCTTCTTATACAAATTTATATTTTCTTCTTATATATATATTTAATTTTTAAATAATAAACATCTATAACTCAAAACTGTATCAGCAAGTTTTATTTTAGACATGTCAATATCATGATTATGTAGTATTATCACTCAATGAGTAGTAGAATCATGAGATATTGGTAATTTGCCAACCTCTCAAATGATGATTAACTTCCTCATTCTGTCTTTTGTGGGCTTCAGTTTCTTTTAACGTGTCATGATGGAGTTTAACTGGATTAGCTAAATGATGTCTTCTACTCTGGCATTCAGTGATTCTGCAAGTTGCATCTATACATAGTTTCTTAAAACAAGCAGTATAAACTGATAAATAAGATGATAAATGCAAAACTGTATAGGCTGTTTACCTCTGACAGAGAGGAATACAGATGGGATAGGGAATACAAATGAAAGAAAATACAAGCTTTGAACAATAATTTTGTTTTCTAATTGGGTGCTGGGTTATTAATGTTTATACAATGCTCTACAGTATGCATATGTTGCATATTGTTTTCTTTCAAATATTTTGAAGGAAATATAAGAGAACATACGCACAATAGCCTCTGGCTACCTCCTTTAGATCTATAAATAATATCATTCCATGTGTGTAAGTATTATAGCAAAATGTAAGACAAGACTTATAGTAAGCAAAGACTTATCTAAGAAAATAATTAATGTGTCCAAATATGTATTCATGAGAGTACAAAACTACCTTGAAATAACTGGCATTTCTTTTTAAAGTAGAAATACTGATTTTATCAGTTCTCAAATATAACAAACAAAAATGCAGAGGTGTAACTGATTTTTAATTAGTGCAATAAATCATTCTGTAAGGGAGAAAATATAAAGACAGATACCCAAGAAATTTGTATTCACAATGATGTTACTTATCTACAATGAATTCAACAGCTCAGTAGGCCACAATTTACAGTTCTATTCTTCTCTTTTGGATATTGAACATAGCCAAGTAGAATCAAAATCAACTATATGTACACAGTGGTTAAAAATAAGCTCAAGCTAGAGATCAAACTTTGACACTGGAGCCTTAATAGACGACCTTGTTGGTATAACATTTGCACATACACTGTATCTGTGGTTCTAATTACTGCATGCTTTCTAGACATAGTGGCAAGTCAATTCCAATGAACCGTGACTTTCAAAACTTTCAAATGAAAGACTATGGTGATGCAGGGGCCAGACAGTTCTTTTAGGAAACCCTCAAACTTAAACTAACAAAATTTAACTTAAACGTGGCTCCTGGTAGAGATTAACAAATGATGTACTTTTTGTTTGCAGCCAAAAATACATCAATAGTGCATTTTTTGATTAGAAAAAAATAGGATATAAAATATAAAGAAAAGCTGAGGGTTTTAGAAAGTCTTTAGGAGCTCTGTTGAACTATGTAGAGAAAGAAATCATTCATAAGTTCTGTCTCTCTAATACTTTAGTGTGAATGTTGTTGAACTAGAATTAGTTACATTGATATTAACTGACTTTTTTCTGGTGTGTTACATATGTTTTAATAATAAAAACTAATGTGGAATATACATAATCCTCACTGAATTAGAATATTTCACATATAGGATCAATGAGTACTGTAGTGCTAGAAAATCTCTGCATTTCTGGCTTACGATAGTTCATTTTATACTCATACAGAAGTTATGTAATGCAGAGTTCTGTTACTATTCCAAATATAATTCACTTGTTAAACTACCAAGATAAACAACTGAAATAAAAGCTAATATACATAAAGAATCTGGATAGGAAAATATCTTATTAAAACATCTTACCTCATTATTAATGTCACCAATAATTCTATCTGTACCAAATGGGTACACAGCACTGACTCTAAAGAAAAGATAACGATAACCAAAATACAAGAGACCTTAAAATACTAAGGACATTTGATAGCTATAATATCATCCATATCTTATTTCTTCATGTTATAAATAAACAAGAGTTCATAAGTTACACACTTTACTTATAGTACCAAAGTATATTTCAGCTGGAAGGAAGTTTGACATTGCCATTTTAAAAACAAAGAAAACTGAACGTCACACAGGTGAAAGTCAAAGTTATACTACTAGCTAGTAGCTGAGTAACTGGCGATGAAACATTTTCTTGGTCATCACTCAAAATGATAAGGAGGTTCAGGCCTTCCCTAGGATGGACATGAGGCCTAGGTGAAAATATAAACAATGAATCTGAATGAGTCCTCAGGGGTTATGAAGGAGGCAGTTTTCCTCTATGCATAAGAAAAACCCAATTTTAACATCTAAAATGTCATAAAGAATCATAATATTAACTATTCAATTTTAAAAGTATAATGCACATAATTTTGTGTACAAATACACATACATAATTTTAGTAAATATTTTTCACATGGGCTGATAATGCTTCCTTCAAGAGTCAAATACCACCAAACAAAAACTCCACCAGGCATGAAAAGCATTATTTTGAGCTTTTGATCAGTGATGTCCAAAAGACTCCCAAGACATAGAGCCTAGTGCTATTGCCTCCCAGAGTTAGAAGGTAAGTCCCTATTGATGAAGACACCATGCACTTCAGAAACAGTTCCAGGGGTCCCTGAGCTGGAAATTACCTGAATACCTCCTCCCTCAGTACTAGCTTTCATGGCACCAGAAGGCACATTGTAAACTTCTAAAGGAGGGAGGCAACCAACAGCCTTACCCAGCTAAGATGTGTATGAAATATAACAATGACCACAGGCCTGACAGCCCTAAGGAAGTAGTAGTAGCATACATATCCTGGTGGTAACTGAAGGCTTTCTAACTGCACTTACGACACCACAAAAAGAGGAAACTCATGGCCAGTACTGGAAACCTAGCTAACAACTCAGGGCTAGTGAAGTCGTTGATCTTGGAGGAAAACCTACAGCTAGTACTTTATTAAACCCACATAATCCCTAAGAACAATATAAATATTTGTACAGACACTCATAACTGAGTATAGTTTTCACCCCTCATCAAGGAAAGTTATCTTTGCAGCAGATGGAGACCACTAAAGAAAATCACAATCAATCAACATGTAAAGATTTGGAGTCCAGTTCAAAGGATACATCTACAAAACACTCCAGCAGCTAAGGCTCAGAGAATGCTGCTGATGAGGGGGTAGAATGGTCAGAAAAGGCAGAAGATTATCAAATGTGTTGTCAGATTGTCTCTTAGAAATGCCAGTAGCTACACTCATAAAGTCTCACTAAGATGACTGCCTGAACATGAACTGAACATGGTCAACACCAATAGTTAATACCAAAACAGGTTGGGAAAAGCTGAAAAGACCTCAACTTCACACAGAGAACAAAAGACAACTAAAGACAACTGAGAGCTGGAGTTTTCCTCAAGGTTGTACAATACCAAATTGTCAGCCGTGACAACATACATAAAAGTAACATTATAGAGACTGAGCAGTGTAATATTACTATATATAATATATTATATAATATTAATATATTATTATACATAATATATTGTGCATAATAGATATTTTTAAACAATTAATAAAAAAGAGGCCATGAATTTGAAAAATAGCAAGCAGGAGTATATGAGAGGATTTGGAGGGAGGAAGGGAAAAATGAAATAATTATAATATCAAAAAGAAAAGAAAAATGGTCAAAAAGAGCACAGCACAGTTTTCAAATTCAGGGCTTCTTTTTACATAATTATTATTGCATGCATATATGTATATACATATACATTCCTAAATATAACCCACAACTGACCAAGATATAGAAAGTAAGAGACTTTATAATGCTAAGCCCTAAAGAGAATGTCTTCTCCCAAGGCTCAGAGATCATTGTGCAAGAGGGGGTGGAAAAAGTGTATGAGATATAGGTGGAGGATGACTGCAAGGAACCAGTGTTTTCTGGATACAGCAGGGCAGCTTCACATTTGAATCCATAGCAACTGGGATAGCATGCAAAACCTCCTGAAAGATCATGCAAGTCCGAATTCCAGCATGGACAGTGAAAGAATACACAAAGTACCACTCCCAACCAAGAAGCTATTGGTGATTTATAGCTGCTGGGAATCAGTTCTTCTGGGAGAGGGAAAGTTAATTTTTTCATTTACTTTTAACGTATGGCCTCTGGTCAGTGGAGCATTCACCAGTGGAAGTTCACACACCCAAGAAAATATAGGGAGCACAAGCATGACCTTATGAGTGGAAGAAAGGAGGACACAAAGTGGAGTGGGTAGGGAAGAAATGGGAGATGTATCTGGGAGGAGTGAAGAAGGTGGCTATGACCAAAATACATTGAACATAATTCTCAAAGAGCTAATAGACAACAACAAATAAAAAGACAGAAAAAATAGAAAGATTTCACACACATTTAAATAAAACAGCCATTTTATCATTTATTTGTAATGATATTTTAAATAGCTATGTTGAAAACATAGTTCATATTCTTCTTTGTTACTATAGCTTTAGGTCTAGTTCCTTTCTAACTTACATTCTATTGTCATTAGTCTATAGTAATTTAGGATTTTCATGTGACTGAGTTCTACTAAGACATGAGATTTTTCTGGGTGCTTAAACAAATGGATGGAGAACGTAATTATGTGTCCATCTGTTCATCATTTTACTTTTCCTATTATGTTTGCTATTATAATTGAATATTTCTTAATTTTATCTGAGCCTCTTTTATATTCAATGTCATGACTTTTGACAGATTTCAAATGACTTCGCTTAAACCATTACTTGAGTTTTGATCTTATAGTTTCTTGATTTGGCTTATGTTATTCCAGTTCCTTCTGGCTTTGTGTCTATTATCCATATACGCACCATTACCTTCTTTTGTATTCCCTGATACTTGTTATCAAAACTAAGAGTGGTATATCAAAATGTCTTACTCTTTCATGATGTCAATTGTTTGAAATATCTCCAAATAATGTATGATCCCCTAAAGTTTTTGTGATTACCTAATACTCAACTTTCTCTATACTAATAGTCCCTTCAAGGACACAAAGTTTATTATTCAAGTTTAAAGTCATTACACTTATAAAGATCACTATGTCTTACTCTATAGTAGAATCATAGCAATGCATTGAATATTATTCTGAATTTCCAAATCAAACTTTAATTATATATTTGTTCATTATAAATCTTTACCACTACATGTAATTTCCTGTAGGATATTTAGAAAACAAAGTATTTTGAACTTTTAAGAAATTCAATTTTTTCTTTTAATCTTTGTAAATCATAAAGACACAGTTAAAATTGCAGTGTTATGCAACACAGTAAATGAAATGACTGTCACCATAATACACAAAATGTGATGGCACACAATACAAATAGCATTCAACAAAAGTTTAATGATAGGTATTCTGTACCAGTGCCAAAAGCATCTGTTGACAATGACATTCATCTGTATTATCTACATATTGGATCATAATGATTTGATGAAAAACACTCTTCTAGACCAATCATCATAAGCAGAAATTTAAAAAGTACCATATGATTTTTAACCTAGTATTTCATAATGAATCAGCACTTAACTTATTTCACTTTGTTAGTTCTTAATGATAAGAAAGTGGGTGTACAAATGTGGTAGATGTTTACTAGAAAAAATATAAAGGAAAATCTAATGAAATAGTCCACAATAAACATTTTGATATTTAAAATACTCAGTAATAAGAAAGTTAAATTACTATGTGTGTCTTGTTTTAACTTTATGAAATAATTTTTTTAATTTAAAAATTTATCACTGATAAGATTTTTGTTTATTTTACAATTTCAAAGTAGAGAAATTTCAGGGCCTTATTTTTCATTAAAAATGAAACTGTAAATAAAAGAACCCATTCACCACCATCTAATTGAAATCTATGCTGTGGCTTTACAAAGTGAACAGTCTCATGTACCCACAGATGGGGACATTTCTATTCTAATAATATTGTGTTCTTACCCCTTATAATGCCAGCAAAATCTACTAACCTCTATATTCATAGAACCATGTGTTCTCATTTTAATGCCTTCTCAGTAAGTTATTTTTAAATATAAGTATGTAGGCTTTAGTTAAAAGTCATGCATTTGAACATGTACTCATTTTCTTCTATAACCCCATTAATTACTTAAACATTTTCTGGCCTTATTTTTTTCCTACCTCCAAAAAGACATCATGTTACCACCTGCTTTGTTTACCTCATAGGGTGTTAAGCATATATGAAACTTCTTGGGAACCAAAGTAATAAAAAAACCCTGAGATCCCAAGGAAATAACCAACAAATTACTTTTCTCCTTAGCCAAGTCTCCTATGTACTAAGACAAGTCAAGTCTGTTGCTTAGAAAATAAAACAATACATTAAATCCTAAATAGTGGGCTGGAGAGTTGCTCTACATGTCGATCTTCCATAATATCCAGGTTCAACTCCCAGCACCCACATGGACTCTTTCACAGCTATATGTAACTCTATTTCTAAGGGGTGTGGTTCCCTCTTCTAGATTCCATGGTACCAGGGAACATGGTGCATAGGCATACATGCAGGCAAAACACCAATACACATTAAATTTAAAAAAACTTTAAATCAAATACTATTAAGTACATATTATCATAACATCCTCATAGAGACTGTCCAAACATGCAAACATCAGTTCTACCATTAAAGGTATTAACACATATGTTTGAAAAGAAGAGTAAAACTTATCCATGAGATATGTATATTCTTTAAATTCTAATTTTTGTATGGCCCCTGAAGTCTATCAGTAGTCAAAGGATAAATATTTGAGGCCTTTTACCACTGTAAAACTTTATTCACCAGTATGATTTGTGACAATATCATTTATTGACAATGAAGAACATAGAACATGATGTACTGAACAGCTGTTGCATTCAGCTTGTCCACTCTTTAAACTCTTTGTTTGTACAGAAACTATTTCTTTAAAAGACAATATTAATTATTTTGTATAACCATACTAACATGTTTTAATGATATGATCTCTGTCACTTAATTAAATGTCTCTAGCAAGTTCTTGCAATAATATTCAAAGATCATTATCAAAATAAAGCAAGAAAATTAAAATCCTTGTTTCCTAAAATTAAAAACAAGGTTCATGCTCTTTCTTTTACCACTGCAATATATTTGAAGTAATACTAAAATATTTGGATTGGAAGTTCTGCTTATTAGATCTTATTTTCCTCCTTTTAAAAATCAATTTCTTTGTTCTTTCCACACATCTCCTGTCAATAAAATGAAAAATGATATAGATTTAGGAAGATAGTGGTCTCAGTGTAGCATCTCTCATATTTATTATTCCAGTATCATCTGTTACAAAGTAAGACCAATTCCCACATCTAATTACAAACAGGATTTCAGAGTCATTAAACAAAATACATTTCCATTAGTGCTGCTATAAGAAGATGGGGGGGGGGAATGAAGATTAGTTCATGCTGCACCTATATCTTTTAAGCTTTGAAGATTTAGACCTCTGTACTCAGAGGCTATAAATTTTCAAAAGATCAGCAAAGTGATAGACATGTAAAAATGCTTCATTCTACATGGTTCAGATTCTGTTATTTGTGCTTTGTCATTTTGTTTTGTTATGCTGCATTTAGTTCTTATATAAACATAGCCAGAAACTTCAAAGTTCCTTTCAATTACTTTGATTGCTGTATAAAATTATGATCCATATAGTTTAAATTAATTTTAGCACAACAAAACTTACATGCAAAATATTGATCACTAGCAAATAGGTAATTTTGTAAATAGTAATTTTGATTCAATGAGACAATACTATGTTTTTTCCATTCAAGTGCAATGCTAGTTTTAGAATGTAAGGAAGGTTGCAAACTAGATAAATCAGGTAAACTTGCTCATGTGGTATTTCTAAATGGTTGAAATAGCAAGTTATAGTTATATATATAGTTACATATATAGTTATATATATAGTTACATATATAGTTATATATATAGTTTTATATATAGCTATATATATAGCTATATATAACTGAGTGTGTACAATCCAGTTTAACATTATTGCATTTGGACACCACTATACCCAGAAGCACTGCTGAATGACTAAACTGCAGCTCTTTTTATATTGTTTCTTTATTACTTGTTATTCATATTTTTCTTATGGAAAGTAAGACTCATGTAACACAAAGAAAGTTTTAAAATTTCTACTCACAGTACTTCAATCCATGTAACACAAAGAAAAAAGCACTTGTAAACTGAAGAAAGATAAATCATGAATATAAATAAATATAGTTCATCAAATCCTATAAGAAAAAGAGTGAGGTGACTTCTCAGTTAAGTTTTAACTATTTCATAAATGTTATGTTCAGTATATTACATTAATGTATCTTGTGGAAACAAATTTAGAACCAAGACCCATTACTTTAATGTTTACTCTTAGGAAGCAAAACATAAGAATTCAGAGTTTCTATTATAGATGTATTCTAATTACTGTACACTTCTAGGAGGAAATGAGTAATTGACAATAAAATTGTATAAGGACTGTTACTTTTTAAAATTTATTTACAGGCAATCTCCAAAGCCAATGCTGACCTTTATCTTTGTATTTACATATACCCTCCTATAAATTAAAGTAATAGGGATAACCATTTATCATACATACAAAAGAACACTTCCTATATCTTAAATTGTCCTTAAACATTGTCTACTAAAATGATATTTTACACATGGAAATACTTAAGCTATGATATAGTACTACCACTGGATAAAGTCTCATATCTATGTTTTCTTGAGAAGGTTCTTGAATCCCAATAAACTAACAACTAGATCGTATTTTCTTTCTTTCTTTCTTTCTTTCTTTCTTTCTTTCTTTCTTTCTTTCTTTCTTTCTTTCTTTCTTTCTTTCTTTCTTTCTTTCTTTCTCTCTCTCTCTCTCTCTCTCTCTCTCTCTCTCTCTCTTTCCTTCCTTCTTTATTTCTTTCTTTTCTTTTTTCTTTTTGGTTTTTCGAGACAGGTTTTCTCTGTGTAGTTTTGGTGCCTGTCCTGGATCTCCCTCTGTAGACCAGGCTGGCCTCAAACTCACAGAGATCTGCCTGGCTCTGACTCTCGAGTGCTGGGATTAAAGGCGTGCACCACCACCGCCGGGCTTGATCCTGTTTTCTGCTTCAACAACTTTCTGGTTTAATTTGAAAGGTATCTCCTTGATATTTCTCATCAAACCATCCTAGAAATTCTTGTTTCTTCTTTGAGGGAAGTACTTCTATTTAGTCAGTTATCTATAATCAATTATCTGTAATCAACACAAGTACTACAGTAAGGAAAATGCATAATAGATGATATGATCTAAAAGGAGAACTAATCAGGAAGACTTTGCCAAGGGAATAAAGAAATATTTCCTTGACTATAATTTTAAAATATTTATGAGGGTAAAAATGCCTTTGAACTCAAACACACACGTGAGTTCTCTGTCTCTCTCTCTCTCTGTCTCTCTTCTCTCTCTCACTCACTCTGTGTGTGATGCTCTTTCCCTCCCTTCATTCTCTGCTCCCCTTCAGAAAATTATACATAGTACTTATGTATATGAAATTGAGTATTTATTAATTTATCAATATGTTTAATTGAACTGATAAGTCTAATAAGGGGCATGTCCCATGAAGCAATGAAAGGAGGTTGGTGGAAAGGAAAAGAAGAATACAGATTTGGAAAACATCATATAACTATAAAAATATATCTTTAATAATTTTATTATCAAAAATGTGTAAACAGATGTCAAGCCCCAAATGAGTGTTAACAAAAGAAATTTCAAAGCTTTACATGTCAAATAATATTTGTTCTAGAATTTTCTCTTTGCATTATTTACAGTGGGAATCACAAAAGGAAGTCTTAAGTTTTCCTTCAATGTTAGTCTTATTTGGACTCAACTCTTTGGCAGTTCAACTTCTGGAAACCATTTCTGTACAGAGATGACACTCAAAATCTGAATGTCCATAACTATTCTAATTCCTATTGATTTTTCAATTGACTGGTTATCTGACTTTTTGCTCATTGGCCATAATATGAATTAAAATGAGGCAAAAGACTTTTGCTAAATTCTTTGGAAAATTGAATGAATGTAGTGACACTGAGAAAGGTTGGGGACAGCAGCAGAACATGCAGCACACTAGACTCAGACTCAATAGTCTAAAAAAAAAAGAAAAGAAGAATCCTTGCCACATTTAGGCCTATTTTTTTCTTATTGCCAAAATGTATTAAGGAAGATATTGGATGTTTGTGTCCTTTTGTTTCTTCTTTGATACTTGTCTCACAGTGGCAACATAAAAGTATGAGGAAGTCATGTGACGTGATGGTAATTGAGAGAGCTTTCCCTCATGGATTCAGTAGAATAATTTAAAATGTTTACATATTTAGTATCTTGTTTTGTGTTATATTAGTAGCAAAAACTATTCTGTATTCAGAAATTAGATAATAGTATGCTTAATGCAAAATAATACAAAGTGTTTCCTTATGTTTGTTGAAGTTAAAATGGTTAAGGAAATACTTTGATGGTAGGTTAAGTGTTTAAAGATAATACATATCCTAATGACTCAGAAACACTTCTAGAAATATTTATAGCACTAGAAAGAATGAAAAGTAATTCTTTCTCATCTTATCATCTTTACTCTAACACTAAACAGCTTAGACTTTTTTTTTCTTTTTAGAATAAAAGAGCTACCACTTTTGCCTTTCTATACACTTGAAATTTAAAAGAGAAAAACTGAAAAATGCTGACCATGTAATACGTAAATATTAATGGTTTGTGTAGACTGTGAGAGGTCTCAATATGGATCTGTGCCTACAAATGTCTTTTCAACTTGAGCAGCATCCTCCTGCTTCTGCTAACTAGACAATCATAAAACTGACAAATTCTTCAGTTTTCTAAATAATACATGGGTTTTTCTTTTAACATGTCAGTGCAAAGGATCAATTGTGCCCCAGTGTTCTTCATGATGCTGATTTGCCTTGACAGCATTCCATTAAACCAATGTGCTTTTACCCTCCTGATGGTTCCTTAAATATTCCTCTGAGTGATGTATATGTGATTTTTTTAAACACATTCCCAAAGATGTTTGCAGTTATAAGAAAACTCTATGGCAATATAGTCAGAAAAAAAAGATGCCAAAACAATATAGCTGTGCAACAAACACTTCCTGTATGTCCTTGATTCTTCAAATAGTTTCCCTCAATAAAATATTCCTACTTACTCTTCACGAAATGTTTATACTTGAAGCATTTGAATTTGTTAAAGAGATATGACTAAAATATTTGGAAGTGTTTTATATACCTCTTGAGGAAACAAAGATACTTTCATTAAAACATGCATGACAACTTTAGAATCTGCATAAGGAAAATAAATGCCTTGATATCTTTGCTCAGTATTTTATGGGAGCAGGTACTCCGGCCTGCAGAAGCTCCACTGATTATTTCCCAGCAGAAGGAAGCAGTCTAGGATCTAGATGGAAGGGCATTTCCAATCTACTTTTATAATGAGGTGAATATTTTTATAGATGCTATTTAATATATAAAATGCCAACTTTGACTATTTGGAGGCATAAAAAGATTTTTTGACTCAGTAAAAATGATTTAGATGCAGATTAGCCTTAAGGTATTCTGGGGGTTTCTTTGTTAATTTCTGTAAGCCATGTAAGACACATATTAGGATATTATAATGATCTTGGAAAGAAGGCACTTGCAACTGCTTGTGTCCTAGCTAGAAAAACTTGACAATTTAATTGAAACAGACAAAATGACCTATTTTGAAAATGCATTAGAGAAAGGAGAACCTGGCCCAATGGGCATGCAGAGAAAAATTCTTGTGTGGTAACAATCTCAAGATTTTGCTTAGAAATATAAGTACATTATCTTTTATAATAATTTAATAAGTATCATTTTTCAAGAAATGTTGCAACTTTGGAAAAGAATGAAATAATCTTAACACAAGGAAAAATTTGGTTTGGTTCTGTTTTTCAGTGCTCTTTTGTCCTGTCTCTTAGGCTTTTCCCAGGGAACTCTCGTCTTATCAGAATTACTCCTTAAACATTCTTTCACACTAATATGTAAGCATATGATAAATCTGAAATTTATAATAACGAGGATTGTTGAAATTTTGCACTAAACTCATTCAATGAAAGTTGGGAATGACACAGTGAAATTTCCTAAAGTCCGTGAAATCATCTTACAGATAAGGCATCTCTGAGGAATTACTTTATAATACTGGATTAGTATATCCAATTCTGGAAAGAAAACATGATATTTGAGCATGTGTATCTAATCAAATTCCCTCAGCATTTTAAAAGCCAAAAATCCAATACACTATTAGAATATATGTTCCCTACAGCAAGTGCCATATTATGTCTTTATACTTAATTTTTACACCAATAGCCAGTGGCCTCAATAGTGGCTCCTACAATGATTATCCAGTGATAGTCCCAGAAAGCTAGTGATTTCTTTACTAGTATACTAGGACTCCTTTTCCTCTTCAATTTATATCTTACTGCATAATTACTTACTAATATAGTTGGAGCAGAATTCACTAAGAGTGCAATAAATTAAAACTCAGATTGAATTATGGTAAATAAATGTTATATAACATGTAATTGGTATAAAATATCCAGTCAAAAAGTACATATAATATAAATATTTGTGTAACTATTTAGTGAAAATTGATTTAAAATGTGTCTTATTTAGTTAGCAAGGACTAAGAGTTAGGCCTCATTCTTCTTCGTAGGCCAAGAGACAATTAACCTAACAAGATATAGTAACTGCTTTGAAGACTTTTTCTGAATTTATAGTTCAGTGAAAGATCTTGCCCTAAATCACTTCTCCATGTGTCTCTATTCATCCTATTTCTTCAGAAAAAACCTAATATAAGTTCTACCTCTCAACCTTTGGGATCAAATATACATAACTTGGTGTGAGCTAGTATTGCGTTTCTACCCTTCTGTTTTTCCCTCTAAACAATCTTATTCCCTCTGCCCATTTTGGTTGTCAGTTACGGGTACGAAAGCCAGACTAACTTTAAGGGAATTTTATCTATAAACTATTGATTTTGATGCCAATACTTCTATGACTTAACCCTTTTTATGAGTTATTTTATCAGTTTGTGGATATACTATAAATTTTATAAAATTCAGAGGTCATGTCTCTTCTCCCTATATCAATTCAGTTATCACATTTCAGTTCTTAAGTTTTCTTTAAAGTCACAACCTTTGTGCTTCCTTTTTTTTTTTTTTTTTTTTTTTTTTTTTTTTTTTTGGTTTTTCGAGACAGGGTTTCTCTGTGTAGCTTTGCGCCTTTCCTGGGACTCACTTGGTAGTCCAGGCTGGCCTCAAACTCACAGAGATCCGCCTGGCTCTGCCTCCTGAGTGCTGGGATTAAAGGCGTGCGCCACCACACCCAGCTAAAATTAAATCTTTTTTTTTTTCCTCTGGAGCTGAGGACTGAACCCAGGGCCTTGCGCTTGCTAGGCAAGTGCTCTACCACTGAGCTAAATCCCCAACCCCCCCTTTGTGCTTCTTAATATTACTAGGGGCACTGGGAGTTTGTTACATAGCAAGATTAGTTTACACCTATAAAAGCCAACTATGAGGTTAAAGTGTTACTAAGTTTGCACAGGCAAACTCATAGAATATAGACTATCTAGGAAATGCATGATGAATCTAAATCTTGCAATTAGTCTATAAATATATAATCCACCAAAATCAATTAACAAGCATTAGAATGGCATACCACTTCAG
Organism: Peromyscus californicus insignis; assembly: GCF_007827085.1. Lineage (NCBI taxonomy): Eukaryota > Metazoa > Chordata > Mammalia > Rodentia > Cricetidae > Peromyscus > Peromyscus californicus. The sequence continues at coordinate 68,539,118 of NW_026294391.1, read as the reverse complement.
AGAAACTACTTGGTATTTCCTCAATGTGAGACAGAAAGTGATTGTGTAGCCCAGAGGTTCTGGGTATATAGCTAAGAGAAATAAATATATACGTTCTGGATAAAACCATATATATGCACATAGATGTTAGTAGCAGCATTATTGACAATAGCCCTGCTAAGTGTGATAATTTTATATAGCATACTGTTGACTAAGACAGGAAAAGGAAAGAATTACGATTTGATAATACTATAATAGAGAAGAGTTATAAAAACATTATTCCAATGAAAGGAAACATGCACTAGAGATCACATGTTAGATTATTTCAGGTATACAAAATATGTAGAATAAGCAAATTCAAGAGTAAATGCAATGGGTAAGTCTTGTCTTAATGGGTATAAATTTGACAAAATATATCTGTAATTAATTCATAAAACATGTCTAATACTGTAAACATACTATAAACACTGACTTTAATTATCAAGGAACTGGAATTTATTCTATATGAATCATACCTTAGTAAAATTCATGAAATTCTCTAGATGTCTGATACCTTTAATAGATTTCTACTGGGGTGTTAGTATTTATTAACTGTTAGTCCAAGTACTAGGTTCATTGCATATATAGTGCACATTCCTAACTGCAGTGCTGATGATACCCAGCTATGATAGATACTAACAGTAAGAATTTACAATATATAACTTTGCAAATCCCTTATACGTATATGTCTGCCATAAAGAAGAATCTACTGAATGTGGAAAAATGATATTCACACATATAACTAATATCCTTTTCCAAAGAAATAAGAAATAATCATGAAATATAAATATATCATAGCTATTATTTTATTTATTGACATGTGCATACTCTTAGGAAACAAATCCTCAAAAACCAATTATGCTTTAGATTTCAGGTTCTTGAACTGTGGATCACAACTCAATATGAGGTCAAGTAAGGGAATGCAGTGTTCACAAAATGTTTGCTAACAGTTAATGTACAACTACCAATAAATTAATTCAAATAAAATGTGTAATTCAGGTAAGTTGTTTGTGGTAATACTAACTTATGCTATATCATCTTACTTCACTGCAGCCTTGTTTTTAATGCAGAACATATGAATGTTCCACTGTGTGAGATAGCATGCCAAGAAATGCCAAAGAACACTACCTAAAATATCTCAGCAAAGATGATTCCAGTATATCATACAAAACTTAGTAACAATGTTTAACTGAAAATACAGACACATATGAAGACAACCATTTAGTTACCGAAAACAAAAACTCAGTGTGTAAATTATCAAAAATAATATGACTTTTATATGACTAGTTCACAGAACAAAACAAAACAAAAAGAACATTGAAAAGAGATTTATAAAAGAGGAGGGAAATTAACAGGTTTGGGAGGGTGATAAAAATGCATGGTTATGAGACTAATCAGAATGCATAGCCTCCATCTAAGAAATTGACCACCACACCTGGGCAGAACTGATCAGCCTTAGTATTAAAAATGAAAACAAAGTAAGGAGGAAAATGGAAGGTATTTTGACAGGGGTGGCAAGATCGGGATAGAGGAAGTGGGTATGGATATGACCAAGATACACTCTGTGTGTGTGTGTGTGTGTGTGTGTGTGTGTATCAAAACTTCCAATAACTTCTAAAATAGCTGTAAACATATTCCTACTATTTTATACTACAGTATTTTATGTAAAGCAAAATTCTGAGCATTTCAAAATCTAAAAGCAAAATTGTAGTTAACACTGAAAATGCTCTATCTTCTTCACTAACAAATGTTCACCCAAAGTGAATTTCTTCACGTGAAAACAAATAAGCACATCTATCTCAGTAATGTATAAATTTGATTTTGTCAGGATTAAGTTGTAAAATCATATATGTACTTGCAAATCTTGTTTAAATGAAGATTTAAAGATTTGCTAATGGTAAGCATTTGATTTGCATAACTTTGTTATATACTTCTATACTTGGCGTTGCAAAAAGATTTCACTCAAAAGAGGTTGTGATGAGTACTGCATTTACATCATTTCTGGCTCTCCCTTTCCCCACTCCATTTCTTCCCATGTCCACTCCTCCCTTTCAAATGTATGGAATTCTCAAAACACATTTAAAATATTGTAAAAATAAATATGATTTCTTTATATAATAACAAAAGGTAGGTTCTAATTGGAAAAACTTAGGAAGCTCTGCTATATTATAGTCTTTTAATTTTGTAATAAAATAATCACATTTTTAACCAACTGAAAATTCATGAATGTTTTTGAAATGATAAAATAATCTGTTACTTACTATAAACTCTATTTATGAAGACAATATACAATTAATAACAATATGATAACTGGATTGCAATAATCCCCTCATGAGTTTTAGAGAAAGGATTAAAATTGTGTACTATGTGCCCCTGATTTAGGAACTATTGCTTAAACTTGAAATTATTATACTCAGCAAATTAAGCCCCTTTCAGAAAGATGAATATCATGTTTTCTCTTATTTGTGATCCCTACCTAGACTTCATATAAACACATTAACACACACACACACACACACACACACACACACACACACACACACACATACACACACACACATACACACACACACACACACACACACACACACACACACACACACACACACACCATGAAAGTAATAGCGAAACTGTCTAAGGAAATGAACAGAACTAATGGGAAGAAAGGAGAGCAAAGGAGGATTTGGAGAATATCTTTAATGTACATTATATACTTGAATTAAAATGTCCTTCAGAAATGCAGTTCCATGTAAAAAGAATATGCACCATTTTAAAAAGAGCTATTACTTACATTTTTCTCATCTGGCATTTTTTAACCTTTTAAAATTTAGTTTGAAATGATAGGACAGGCATCCTGGAAGACAGTAGAAACTCAATTTCCAAATGCCTTGAGGAGAATAGTATACCAGGTAAAACTCAGCCTGGCTTACTAAAGATCAAGTCCTGTCTGGCCAATCTAATCTCCCTTTTCTGACAAAATGACAGCTTGAGAAATAGAAGAACACATTAGATGCAATTTATGTTGACTTTATCAATGATTTTAGACAAGTCTAAACAACTGACTCATCAATAAACTGAAAATCAAGGCAGGTCATATACCTGTAAAGAGTTCACATAAAGAAAAAAATGGTGCATTCAAAAGTGATCACAATGATCAATGTCTATTTGGGGCTATGATGATTTAAACAAAAGGCCTTCTGAGATATCCAGAGCAGAATAAATATTTCTGTCTGTGTCCTGAACATTTACAGAGACACATTTGAATCAGGCAATATAAACGTAACACTTGTGAAAATGAGTTCAGAATCTGGTGGCAGCACTAAACATAATATCTTGTAAGAAATAAATAGTATGGACTACCAAAACATCAAATTCAGGATAGTATTCAACTACTAAGTAAAAACAAGAGAACTGAGAAATGATCACTGATGTTAAAAAACAAAGCCTGGTCTTTTCTGAAGGGAAACAGAGGAGCATTGGATTTGGAAGAGAGGGGAGTTTTGGGGGGGCAACTGGGAGGAGTGAAGGAAGGGGAAGATACAGTTTGGATGTATTGTGTGAGAGAATAAATAAAAAGAAAAAAAGAATTAACTTTTATAAAACAAACCTTAACAGTACTTCACAGAAAAGAAGCTCCCAATACCCTATTGATGTGTTAAGAATAGGCATAATATTATTCTGGTATAGGGATGTGTGAGTAGTACAACATTCTCTATATCCAACATTGCACTAGCCCTAGGTAGGTAACAGTACCAGGCATGAATTCCCTCTAACTGAGTAGTCCTAGAGTACAGTTACAAAGAAGATAAATGTAGCTCTTACCCCTCATCAAAAAGGATTCTTTTTGCAAAAGACTGAAAATACTATAGAGATCCATCACTAGTTAAATGAAGAGAACAACTTGCCCCCAATTGATATATAACCAATTGAATCATCTATAACATAACCATGTCTCCTACACCTAATAGTTAAGAAACTTCAAGGAATAGAGCTCAGAAAAATAGAACTAGACGAGGATGCCTACATGTTGAAAATGTCTTCTAAATATGACGTGAGTGCTATACATTTAAAATATTAACAATATGGTTGCCAAAAAGCAATTCATAATATTAGTTTAGATGTGATTGTGGACGGAGGAAATTTCACAAGACCCAAACACTCCTATACAGAGAACTATAGACAATCAACCTCTACTAAAAGAGGTAAAATCAGTTTCTCCAGGAACATGATTCCTCATAATTTAGCCAATCAAGTGGCCAGGCTTAAGCACACAGACAGACAGACAGACAGACACACACACACACACACACACACACACACACACACACAAACTCAGGGTTGTACATGGGCAAAACACTAAATGGACCCAGTCGGGTGTGTAAGTGCAACAATACTTAAAGAAAAGCAGTCATGAAATTGAGGAGAATGCAGAAGACTTAGGAGAAAAACGAGATGGGAGATGGAAAGAGAGAAAAAAATTCTCAAAAATTAAAAACATTAAAGTAAAATAAAGAAGAAATACAATAACTCTCTCCAGTAGCAAGAGATGCCAGCTTACATTGCTTTTAATATGTTATCAACTTAAAAGAAACGTATATAGAAGAGGAAATGATGACAATTTCAAGAGAAAACCCTTCCAGAAATAGTTATTTGGAATCATGATCAACTACAAAAAATCAGGCTTCATCTGAATCTCTAGAAACCTCTTTTCCATATCTAATGAAATGTTTTGAAAGCGAAAAGAACACAATCATGGGATTTTCTAATTGAACAATGCAAGTTAATATTTGAACAATCATGGGATTTTCTAATTGAACACTGCAGTTCTACATGCTTCAACTTTTCTGCTGAAACCTATATTTTCTCAGCACCAAAGCCATCACCATCTGCTCCAGAAGCTAAACCAGTACAAAAATCAGAATAAGCAGGAACTTGGAGGATAAAGATTTATATGCTCATCATCTTAGATTCTCCAGAAGAAATCATGGTGCACAGATCTTCCCTCAAAAAGCAACAGACGTGAAAATAACCATTGTATTTTTACTAGTATGTAGAAATATATCAAAGATTTCGCTATAGTCATTAAAAAAGACCCACTGCTGTATAACTACATTTCCTATCTGGTACCTACAATTAAAATCACTCAGGCATCTATTTCCCACAAACTCTCCATAGCTACAACCAATGATTAATTGCAAAGCTCCAGGAGCAATAATACACAGACTAATTTCCTAAAACAATAAAAGATAGAATTTCTCATTCAGATCCAATGAAACACAGATTGTTACTTATGCTGAAATCTTGATGCAGAGTCATGGTGCTGCTATTACAGAATCTATTAAGTACCATGAATCAGAGAAACTACCTACCTGTTTTCATAAGAGAAAATGCTATTCATGCCTTAAGAATCTTCGAGCATTTATAGTTGCTTTTCCTTTTAAATCCTAATTTTATTAATTTTAATTCCACCTCTTGTCTTTAGTTTTACAGAGTTATCCAAAAGTGTTAACTGAAACGAAATAAGAATATATGTCAATATTCTTTTTCCCACAGTCATTCAAACCTCTCAACTAAATACAGGCTGTCTGTATTTTTATATCAGTGTTCTTTATGTTTTTTGATGAGTCAAAAGATTTAGAAATTTCTTAAGGTCATGGAGCATGGACTCTGATTATGCCTAGGTTGTTTGTGTGAAGAGAAAAATTCAGAATAGTTAACCAAATTCAGAATGGGTGACCTCATTCTCTCTAGGAAATATTAATTTTCCATATACTATTGTGTGTTTAAATGTAGACAAGATTATATTTCAAACCATATTTTGATAAAAAGTTATTACACTTAAATATAATCCAGAAGTTCCACAATTAAATGACAAGGGTCAATGAATTGTGGGGGGTTACAAAGTAAAAAGTAGCAACAAAGGATGTTGGTCAGTCTGGATCACGGCAAGCAGTGGAATAGCCTTGAACTCATTGGCACAGGAAAGTCTTGCTGAGCAGAACACCATTAACATAGGCACTAACATCAATAATTAATAAGTTGAACTTCATGGAACTGAGGAGTTTCTATAAGGCAAAGGAAACCATCATTTGGGCAAAGTAACAGGTTACAGAATGGGAAAAGTTTTTTACCAACTACACATCAGATAAAGGACTAATATTTAAAATATAAAAAGAACTCAAAAAACTGGATATCAAGAAAACAAAGAACTCAATTTAAAAAGGGAGTGCAGATCTAAACAGAGAAATCTCAAAAAGAAAACACAGTTCAGAAGCACCCAAATAAGTGTTCAATACCCTTTGTCATCAGGGAAATGCAAATCAAAACTTTGAGATTTCATCTTTCCCCTGCCAGAATGGCTAAAATCAATAAGACAAGTGACAACTCACACTGACTAGGACGTGGGGAAAGGACTCATCTATTGCTAGTGGGAGTGCAAAGCCATATATCACTATGGAAATTAATGTGGTGGTTCTTCAGGAAGCTGAGAATACATCTTCTTCAAGATCCAGATATAACACTCTGGCATATACCAAAGGGATATTTCATACTACCATAGAGACATTTACTCAACCATATGCGTTGCTGCTCTATTCACAATAGTTGGAACCAGGAATCAGCATTGATGTATGTCAACAGATTAATGTATAATGAAAATATAGCAATTTATGCAATGGGATATTACTCAGCTCTTTTAAAAAAATGAAATTTACAGGAAAGTGAATGGAGCTAGAAAAAAGTCATCCTGAGTTAGGTAACCCCAACCCAAAAGGACAAATATGGTTTGTTGTTGGATCATTTTGCTCTTTTTTTGGGGGGGGGAGGTCTACCACACAACTCTCAAATAAATCGCACATGGAGGTTTATTCTTAATTATAAATGTCTAGCCTTAGCTTGGTTTATTTCTTGCCAGTTTTTCTTAACTTTAAATTGTCCTATCTACCTTTTGCCTCTGAGCTATTTCCTTTTCTTATTTCTATATCTCTTACTTTCACTCCTACTTCGTGGCTGGCTGTGTAGCTGGGTAGCTGGCCCCTGATGCCCTTCTCCTTCTCTGGCTACTTCTTCTTCCTCCTAGATTTCTCCTTCTATTTATTCTCTCTGCCTGGCAGCCCTGCCAGTCCTTTATCCTGCCTTGCTATTGGCCGTTCAGCTCCTAATTAGACCATCAGGTATTTTAGATAGGCACAGTAACACAGCGTCACAGAGTTAAACAAATGCAACACAAGCAAAAGTAGTACACCTTAAAATAATAGTCTACAGCAATGGTTTGTATTTGCTTATATGTGGAAAACTCTTAGATATAAGCAAGCTACAATCTGTAAAACACAGTTTAGGTAAGGGACTAGTGGGAAAGGTTTGATCACCTTGGGAAGAAGAAATAGAATAAATAATTATGAATGGATGGGGTGCAGAGGGGACATGGAACAGGAAGATCAAATAAGGAGGGGTGGAAAGAGGAGACTGAAGGAGGGAATACAGGAAAGGACAGCAAAAACTAAGGAATATTTGAAGAGTCATATGGAAACCCTACACACTAGAAGCTTTATAAAATATATACTTATATTAAGGTGATCTAAATAAAATCACTGAACAATGGGAGAGATATAGCACCAACTGGACATCTCTCATCACAAAACAAAACTTCCGGTACAAGGAATGAAGTACATCTAATCTAGTGTTTGCCAACAGGCCCCATGGGAACCCCTAAATAACCCTTTCTGTTGCCTAGGCTGTTGACTGCTCTCAACAAACTGACAATAAAGCCCTATTTCTGAAGACAGCACCTACAGAACTCATTGAACACAGAAATGTCAATCCAGTTTCTACCAAGGGCCTTTACCCCTACAGAGTGGTGTTCATGATACTGGAATGTACACTGCATGTTTCCAAAGGAAAAGGGTGAACACCAACTAAGCTACAAACTGTTCGATCTACCTCAGTATGCAAGATGTGCTAGTGCAATAGTGGCACAAAGCTTGTGGGAATAATCAACCAATATTTGATTGGACTTCAGGATCATTCCATGAGATGGAACTCATCCCTGACAATGCTTAGGTGGCCAAACAACCTGAGACTAGATAGAACAAGGACCTAGGGGGAAAGCAAATGCTACTGTTCTGCTAAGGGAACATAGCAACAACATTCTGCTATGTTTATAGATCAGTATCTTGCTCAGCTGCCATCAGTATCTTGCTCAGCTTCCTCCTTCAGGAGATTGGAATAAATACAGAAACCCATAGCCAATGTAGAGACTGAGAGATCTTGAAACAGTTAAACCCTACAGGAAATGTCTCCATAAAATCTTTCTCATCAGAGATCCCTGTAGAAAAGGATGCAGAAGACTGTAAGAGCCAGCCAAGAAGGAGGACACTCAAAAAATGTCCTCTACACACAGAAGGACAGACACACATATGAACTCACAGGGACCGTGGCAGCATGCACAGGGCCTGCATGGCTCAGTACTAGATGAAGTCCCAGTTCTAGAAGTAGCAGAAGAAAGCCCCATCCATAAACTGGAAGCTATACCTAACTGATAACTACTCACAAATGTAATATTTAGTTCTCTCCAAAGGAACCTCACCAGGTATACAAACCATTCATAAGGACAGATCCCAAGTCCAGCAGTAGATAACCAACACAAAACAAACTTAATGGCAGCTTTAGAAGTTGTTTGTTTCATAATGTTTTGTCATGGCTTATTTTAACCATTACAGGTCTTTTGAGTATACATTATGGCAACTAGTTTTGTGTTTCTATAGGCTTCCTATTTGTACAAACATGTGTGTCTCTGCTTCTATATGTGTTTCTCATGCCTTTTCTATAGATGTTTTCTGTTTCATTTTATTTTATCTTATTTTAATATTATTCTTTAGATACCTGTTTTCTAAAAAGAGATAGAAAGTGTGTGGATTTGGATGGGAGGGGAGGTAGGAGGATCTTGGAGAAGTTGGGGGATATTGTATGAAAAATGGCTATTTTCATTAAAGAAAAAGTTTCAAGTAATATGTAGGAACTTTCAAGGGAGCATAAATACAATGCACTTGTATGAAGGATTTCAGGGGAATAATATAATATATTATATATATAATATTATATTATATATTATATAATATATAATATATTATATAATATATAATAATATAATAATAATTCAGGGCAAGTAGAGTTAAGTTGAGGATGGAGAATATAGAGGAAGATAAAACAGGGAATATGGGGGGAATAAATAACACTAAAGACCTTTCAAAAAAGACATATGGGAACTTATGACTTTAAAGGCTTCCAAATATATAGATAGAGATAGAGATACATATAAACATATACATACAGAGTTAATTGAATTATCTTATCACAGAGCAGCAATGAATACTAGACAATAAGAAAATATGAAAACAGGATGGTTCAAACCAAGATGCTTCTTTCCTACTTGGTTTTTTTATAATGTTGGAATACACTATACAACTATTGAAGAAGAAGAAAAATAATCATTAATTATACCCAGTTGTGAACCCTATGAGTTATAATAATGACTGGTTTGGCAAGACACAATCAGTGCAATAGTAGCATTTACATCATGAGAGTAACCAATGACAAAGTCATTGGATTTAATTATCACTTAACAAGAGAAAACCTATACTTGACACCATTATCAGGCCAAGAACTTAAGGCTGGGCAAGTCATAGGCTGGAGGAAAAAAACGTACTACTATTATTCTGATAAATGAACATAATATTCCGACTGACTCCAGTGATTTATCATAATACTTATAGACCAATGCATCTTAACTCAAAACAAGAAGCTTAAATTTGCAATAGATAGCAAGTGCAGTTGTTGGAACAGGTATGACCCCCATAGAATCATACATTAGAATACTTGATCCCCACTTGGTGGAACTGTTTGAGAAGGATTAGGAGGTATGACGACATTGTAGAAGGAGGTCTGTCACTGGGGGCCTGTTTTTAGATTAAAAGATTCACTCAATTGCCATTGTGCTCACTTGACCTGCTATTTGTGGATCAAGATGTGAGTTCTCAGCTGTTCCCTGCTGTCATGTCTGTGCTCAGCTATCATAGACTATAACCCCCTGAAACAAAACACACAATTAAATGGTTCATTTATCAGTAGTGTTGGACGTGGTGTTTTCTTATCACAATAGAAAAGCAACTAAGAAAGTGATTAACACAGAGACCCAAAGTTGGATAAATTGATAGATTAAGATATCACAGAAACCTCACCCCTAAAGTAATATGTATACCTCACCACCCCTTACAAGGTTTAGGGATCAGTGGAGAACACAGGAAAAAAAAAAGTGACAGACAGAGTCAGTAGATGACAAAAAGGAAACATCGAGACACAGCAGGACATCTGCACAAATGAACATACAGTGCAATAGCATGCACAAAACCTTTACAAGCTGAAGACAGATCAAATCACAGCATTGAGGGGGAAATTTAGCATATAATCTCACCCCTAGCATCAAAGCCATTGGCAACTGATAGCTCATGGGAAAGGGAGAGTTGGTCCCTGATAAGTGGACCACAATTCAATGGAAAAAGAAACATCCAAGAATATGTCTTAATGAGTCAAAATAAAATAAGACAAATCTAGGTGGGTAGGAAAAGGGGACTAGAAAAGGAAAGAGTTGGGTGGGGGAGGTGAATGTGTTCAAAACACATTATATGACATCCTTAAAAAACAAACATGAAAATAATTTTGCATTGAACAAATATGGTATTTTCTCCATCCTTACATACAGCTCTCACCCAACATATGAATATGATCTGAAGGCTCTGGGAACCAGTAATTTGTAAACAACTATTCATGAAGATAGTACATTCACTCTAACATATTTGAAATACCAATTTACATATTGCATCCTCATTGGAATCTTTGTATGACTCTCCTAATCAAGACACATTTCTTCTTGTTTCTATATTTTCATAGTACTTTATTTCTCCTGTTTTCTTACTGCCATCTACTTCAGATTAGAGTAACATGTATACTGATTTGTCTTTTTTATACCTCCTTTCTTAGATCACAATAAAATTCAGGGATTCTTACTTTCTGCTTTTAGAGAACAAAATATTGCCCACTCATTGTTAAAATATCATGCATCATCAATGTTAATTCAATATAACAAACACTGTAACCTCAAGGACTGAATTAAATAATGAGCATACCTAGTGACACTTATTGTTTATCAAATGCCTGTTATTTGCTAGGTGCCTCAAATCATTAAAATTCCATGTATCAAAATATCAAATGACTATTAGCTTATTACTTAATTCTCATATTTATGTCACCATGTAAATGAAAATTCAGTGTGTATTCCTCACTGATAACTCATAACACACACAACTGAATTTATTATTGAATTGAGTATATTTTGTTTGTCTGATAGTATCCAGTACCTATCATGTAAATAAAAGCTTAATTATTCTCTAAGACCAAACTTTCCTTTGGGTTATATAGTCAACTTCCCATTTCTGTTTAAACTATGAACATTCAGGAAGACCATGCCCATAACTAGTAATTAGGTCATAAATTTTGCTGACTCTGATCTCCTTTGTCAAGACCATGCACTTCCTTTTCTTCCTGGAAGGCATTAAAATAAACTAAAGTTGAGAAATCCGGCTCAGTCATTGATCTCATTCAAATCTTGAGATAGGAAAACTAAAGAAATCAAAGATATATTGGTCTCTCAAAATAAGAAACTATGTCACATAAAATCCTTAAAATAAATTTACATTTTAATGCAAACTTTTAAAATTATAATTTATTATTTTGTAGTTTATTAAGCATTTTAGTTACGCAGGCTTTGAAAAAACGCAGAAACTTCAATAGACTAATAGCATACTCTGGATTCAAGTTGGCTCTCCTTTACTACACAGGGTGCAGAGCATGCTTTACTACATCAAAACGAAGTTTAAATGTTATGTGGTGAATAAAAGAGACTATTTTTCTGTTTCATAGTACCCCATATAACATCAAATACAGAGGAAAATTTTTCTTATCACAGCAATGTACACATTGAGACATAGAAGATTATATCTATTAAGGAAAGTTATTAATTAGGAGTACTGGAAATTGAGACACTGGTAAGCTCCAAAATATTTTGTGATCTTTTGTTATAAAGAAGAAAGGTGTTTCATAGAAAGTCTTGCTTTAAAATTAGTATCCTGAAATAATATGATGTAGGGTGCTGAGTAAGTACATAATAAATTTATTATTTCAAATTATCCTTCATAACATTAAATTTCAAAAGATTATTTTTCTTAAACTAGTCACATTTCAGATACTTTAAGGCTGATTTTCAGCTTGAGCTGATAGGCCCTTGGACACAGAAGCGGATAGTTCTCTCCTTGTTTTCTCATTTTAATATGTTTTAGTCTAATGATTAGGTAAAGACAATGTCTTTTTATAATACAGTGTCAATGACTGTTATACAGAATCCTGAAAAGATCAACTCCTTGGATGGAGTTAGATATAAGATCAAATGTTAAGGCTGAAATTCACTAGCTTTACAATTTGGGCAAAGCAAACTACTCTATACCTCTGTTTCTTTATTTGAAGACTACAAATGTTAGAACAACCTTCTCACTGGATTTTGGTAAGAATTATAAGATCCAGAGTTCCAGATATTATCAATTAATAAAATACAAATTTTAAATGCTATATAGAAAGAAAATACCACTTTCTGAAAGAAGTTCTAAGTCTATAATTCACCAGGAACATTGCAAGTTTAGATGAGGGACGTCAGAGTCATTTTACATACTACTTTAATTAAATACTTTTCTAACTTAATTCAGGTTTCCCTCCAAAATGAAGTCATAGCATTCTTTTTACATCTGGAAACCTAGAAGTAAAGAGATAAATCTACTCATCTACTTGCTGCATTATTTTGAGTTTAATTGTAGAGTTAGCTTTGGAGCTGTATTTCCTGAAACCATCATTGATCACCTCAATTGTTATTTTTCTCTAAAATTAAATCTTAGTCATTTATTTGCCAGTTTATCTACATGTGCTAATAGTTACAATCACATCCTTCCAAAATGTCAGAACACTTTCATATGACAAAGGTCAAGATACAGTTATCACAGGATAAAGGAATAAAAGCAAATAGTATGCAGTGAAAAGACATACAAGCATCTTTCTCTTTCTCTCTTCTGTCTTTCCTCCTTTGCTAGCTCCTTGTTGTACTGCTTTTCAACTTAGGCATTGTCAATAATGCTTTGAGTTTACCAGAACCATCATTCAGCTAAACAGGTGGTTTTACAATTGAAAAGACTGGCCCAACGGACCTGGAACATGGGCTGTGCCTTTCATTTTGAGAATGATGGAGTAAGAAGTATGGCTTGAATTGGGAATAGGACACTGCATTTATAACAGGGAGTACAATAGCTAATATAAGAATTAGAACTAAGTTGCATCACAGAAAAACAGTAGAAAGATGGCAGGCATGATGGATGAGGAAAAATAATGGTGTGGATTTAAGGTCAACCTGGGCTTTGTAGGGAAACCTTGTGTCACAAACAAAAACAGAAATTTCTAAGTGTTTATGAAATGGGAATCTGGGGTTATAACCTGCAATAATTTTCTAGTTTGAGTGTACATGTTACAAAAAAGCTAAAGGCTTTCCAAACTAACTATTTATAATCAAAGCACAGATAATATTCTTGGCTCTTTTTTCCTCCTCTCGTCCATCCTATAATAAAACAGTAAGTGCAGCCTTTTGGTAACTGCTCAAGGCACTCACCTGTGTTAGAATTAAGGTCATCTGGCTCTGACTCAGCCCCATTTTGGCTTCCATTTCCCTGCAGAGTATTCATTGCCATAAGTTTCATCTTCTGGAGCTTCATTGCCTCAGCCATCGCTGCAGCTGTTATACCTAAAGCAGAACCATCAATTTAAAAATGGGACTCATTTCTTAATGATAGTAAAATGTGTGCATAGTTATTTAACAAGAATATGCTGCATGGTACAAGCAGAAAAGTAAATCACATGTAAGCATTGAAATAATGAATATTTGAAAAATATATTTTCAACTCATAATAACTTCTTATTACAAATAGCATGAAAATATATTTTAAAGAGATTAGAATATGAGTCTGATCCACAATTAGAAAAACAAGGAATGCTCAACCATACCACAAGAGCACTTGTTCAGCTATGTTCATATCAGCATTGTTTGTAATAGCCAGAACATGGAAACAACCTAGATGCCCTTCAACTGAAGAATGGATAAACAAAATGTGGTACATATACACAATGGAATACTACTCAGCAGAGAAAAACAATGACATCATGAGGTTTGCAGACAAATGGATGGATCTAGAAAAAATCATCCTGAGTGAGGTAACCCAGACTCAGAAAGACAAACATGGTATGTACTCACTCATAGGAGGATACTAGATGTGGAACAAGGATGACTGGACTGCTACTCACAACACCAGGGAGGCTACCTGGAAAACAGGACCCCAAGAAAGACGGGATCGCCCAATGACAGAGAAATGGAATGAGATCTACATGAACAGCCTGGACATGAGTGGGAGTAATGAAGGGCGAGGGTCGAGGGAAAGAGAGCTTGGGAGAGCAGGAGATCCCAGCTGGATCAACAACAGAGAGGGAGAACAAGGAATAGGAGACCATGGTAAATGAAGACCACATGAGAATAGAAAGAAGCAAAGTGCTAGAGAGGCCCACAGAAATCCACAAAGATACCCCCACAACAGACTGCTGGCAATGGTCGAGATACAGCCCGAACTGACCTACTCTGGTGATGGGATGGCCAAACACCCTAATTGTCGTGCTAGAAACTCCATCCAACGACTGAGGTATCGGGATGCAGAGATCCATGGCTAGGCCCCGGGGGAATCTCTGGGAGTCCAATTAGCAAGAATGAAGAGGGTTTATATGAGCGAGAATTGTTGAGACCAATGTTGGATAAAGCACAGGGACAAATAGCTAAACGAATGGAAACACATGAACTATGAACCAATGGCTGAGGGGTCACCAACTGGATCAGGCCCTCTGAATGGGTGAGACAGTTGATTGGCTTGATCTGTTTGGGAGGCATCCAGGCAGTGGGACCGGGTCCTGTGCTCATTGCATGAGTTGGCTGTTTGAAACCTGGGGCCTATGCAGGATCGCTTGGCTCGGCCTGGGAGGAGGGGACTGGACCTACCTGGACTGAGTCTACCAGGTTGATCTCAGTCCACGGGGAAGGCTTTGCCCTGGAGGAGGTAGGAATGGGGGGGTGGGCTGGGGGGAAGGTGAGGGGGGCAGGAGGGGGGGAGAACAATGGAATCCGTGGCTGATATGTAGAACTGAATTGTATTGCAAAAAAAAAAATTAAAAAATTAAATTAAAAAAAACACAGAAAAACAAATAAGTAAAAAGGCCAAACATTGCAATTGTTCACTTTATTGATTTTAAGTAAAGAAGTACTAAAAACAAGAAGGGAAAGTAACCGAGGACTTAAAATGTGTGTGTGTGTGTGTGTGTGTGTGTGTGTGTGTGTGTGTGTGTGTGTGTAAAAATGAAATTAAGAATATTTGTGAACAAGACTACTCACATATCTTTAATAAACACAATTAAAAGTCCCAATATTTATGCATTTGTCTAAGCAAATACCATCGGTATACTCTGCAAGGGAACATCGGTGAGCAAACTCAAAATGTAATATCAAATATCAAACTGCTGAACAATCATTTTATAATAGTGCTAGAAGGAACTTGAGAAGATATAATGTTCAATTTCTTCTCTTAACAATAAGAAAATAGTGAACTTTTATACCTCAGTTATATACATAAAGATAGGTGGCAAAGGACCACATTTGTTAGTGAAATTTACAGGTATTAAATTTCTAAATCAGCTCGAAAGTGAATTAATGAAAATCATGAAAAGATAATTTCCTCTTGCCATATTCAGTCATACATTGCTAGTTCCCAATTTATAGTCCTTTCATTTGACTCAAAGTTTACAGATATAACCTATATCTCCTATGCTATAAATTAGATTATGATGTATATTAAAATTGCTTTATACTCATAAATCATAAAATCTTATTGAGTCTCTAGAAAAGTTGGAGAATATGTTTCTTCAAGTAGAACCACAGTCAAAATAACAAAGAAGTAAAATGTTATCAGTTATTTGAAAATGTCTTAGTACATTACTTTTTACTTCAACTGTCAAAATTTTTTCAACAAGTTGTTTATAATAGGAGTACATTTAAGAAAAGAGAATGCCTTAGCATATAGTCTTGGGGATGGAATGCAGATGAAGTAATAATAAAGTTAATTTGAGAATAACAAATTTGACTTGGGTATAAGAATTTCAGCATATATCAGATAATTAGAAAATGGTTATTGTAATGAAAGAAAGATAATTTTAAAAGTGAAAGTGCTATAATTACAGTTAAATACACAGACATAATTCTTTGACAAATAAACTTTGTTGTTTTAGTAATGGATTCTCAGATCAGCTCTTTTATGAGGTTTCATATATGTATATGTAAAATTAAATATAATAAGTGGACTGTTGATCTGAATAGAGAGTTCACAAAAGAAAATATAAAAATGGCTAAGAAATGTCTCAGAATATGTTCACATCTTGAGTAATTAGGAGAATACAAAATCAAGCAACTTTGAGAGTTCATCTTACCCCAGTTAAAATAGCTAATATGAAGAAAACACCTGACAACAAATGCTAGAATTCACATGAGGGGAGGGGAGCTCTCATTTGCACTTGATGGGAATTCAAATTGGTGCAGCCACTCTGAAAAATCAGTGTGGAAAATTATATACATAATGATATAACATGTCTAATTATATTTACATAAAGTTATGATATATGTGAATATATGCATATATGTTATATATAACATACATAATTATACATATATTGTATATATATGATTTTATAGATAAATAGCATTCCAGTGTGTATATGTATCGCATTATCCTTATTCAATCATCTGATGAAGAACATTTAGGTTGTTTCTATTTCCTAGCGATTATGAACAGAGCAGCACTGAACATGGCTGAGCAAGTATCCATGGAGTAGATTGTTGAGTCATTGGGACACATACCAAAAAGTTGTATAACTTAATCATAGTTCTACATCTAACTTACTGAGAATTCTGAGATATTTCTTAGCCATTTTTATATTTTCCCTTATGAACTCTCTGTTCAGATCAATGGCTCACTTTTTGATTGGATCATTTGTTTTCATGACTTTTTTTTAGTTTATATATTCTGTATATTAACCCTCTGTCAGATGGACAGCCATAGAGAATTCTCTTTCATTCTGTGGGTTTCCTCTTTACTCAATTGAGAGTTTCCTTCATAAATGAATGGAACTAGAAGATACAATATTGAGTGGGGTAACAGAGTCTCATAAAGACAAATGCTGCTGCATGTTCTCTCTCATCTGTGGTTCATAGCTACAAATATTCATATGTGAGTATGTAACATACAGGAATCTCAGACACCAGGACTGTGAAAAGGTACTATAGAAGGGACAGCACTAGAGAAGGAAATGGCAGGCTACAAACAATATGAAGGAGGAAATGGGAAAAGTGGGAGGTGGGGCTTTAGCAGGGCAAGGAACGATTAAGGAGAATGAAAAAGAGAGAAAAATAAATACTAAGAATGTTTGAAAAATTCATAAGGAATCATTTTTATTGAGGTAAAATTACACATACATGTATCTACACATACATGCTAAGCATGAGAAAGTCCCTTTCAAGCTGTTAGGGGAATCCAAGAGACCCTAAAACAATATAGACTATTGATGTTGCCCGTGGTTGATCCAAGATGTTGAAGATAAGTTCTCGTTGTTGGAAATATTATGCATTTTGGACTCAAGACTTACAGAATTTGAGCTGCATCTCTCCTGAAAGCTTCCTCCTTAAGGATTAGCTTTTTTCTCCTTTATATAACTATTTTATCTTAAATACTCCCAATATCCAAAATATTTATTTCATTAGACTAACAAAGAAAGAATGTGATTATACAGTTTTTACCCTGCAATAAGTATACATGAAAAATTATGTAAAATACATCAGTTTCACTAGTATAAATGTTTCTAAGCAGAAAAATTAACTATTGCAATTATCACTTAGAAATACCATTCCTTAATCCCCATGTCTAATGTCATTTTACCTAGTATGGGATATCCATATTAAAATTCATACTTAGCTTTACTGGAAATTAACATCGTCTTTCACTATGCTTGTATTTTGATGAGTCAAAATTTATGTGCAAGTATTCTAGGTGATAGCTGATGTCTACCAGTGATTAGATTGTCAAGAAAAAATGGCATGACCCTTTGTTTCCCTGGAGATCATCTACCAACTAGTAAAGCAGAAGGTCTTGGGTTTGTGGCAGTTACAAACCCACTCTTCATAAAATGTTGGAATTCTAGCTACTTCCAAATTCTAGAATTTTCTTTCTTTTCTTTCCTTGTCTCTTTCTTTTTTCTTTCTTCCTTCCTTCTTTCCATTCTCTCTCTCTCTCTCTCTCTCTCTCTCTCTCTCTCTCTCTCTTTCTTTCTACTGCAATTTCCCCTTTCTCCTCTCCTCCCAGTACCCCCCAGACACCCTTCTTCCCCTCCCAATCTTCTTCTCCTCTATTACTGTTCAGAAAATGCCAGGCCTCTCAAGTACTAAAAGAGACTACTGGAAAGGGAAGGGGATTTCAGGGTAAGGTGGAAACCTGGTGCAAGGGAAACTCCCAGGAATCTACAAGGAGGACCCCAGCTAAGACTCCAAGCAATAGGAGATACATAACCTAAAGTGGCCATCTCCTGTGACTAGGCAAGACTTCCAGTGGATGGGACACCAACTCAGCTACGTAAGCTTCAACCGACAGTCTATTTTGCCTATGGGATGCTCTGGGATAATGGTGGTGCATAGATTGTGGGAGTGGCCAACCAATGACTGTTCCAGCCTCATAACCATGCTTGAGAGCAAGCCAACCCATGACAATGCCTGGAGCACCAGGACCCAAAGACTGGATGGCCTAGAGACCTAGGATAGAAACAAACACGACTAGAGAAAAAAATGTCAAGGTAATGATACCTAATGATATTCCGTTATACTCATACATTGGGCCCTAGCCCAGTTGTCATCAGAGAGACCAGTAACTGCTAGAAACAGATGCAGGGACTCACAGCAAAACACTGGGCCAAGCTCAGGGCATCCTGCTGAAGAGTGAGAGGACGGATTGTAAAAGCCAAAGGGGTCAAGGATGTCATAAGTAAACCCACAGAATCAACTAACCTCGTCTCATGGGGGCTCACAGAGACTGAACCAACAACCAGGGAGCCTGAATGGGATTAACCTAGGCCCTCTGAATATATGTGACAGTTGCATATCTTGGTCTTCTTGTGAGACTCCTAACAGTGGGAGCAGGGAATGTCTTTGACTCTCTTATTGCATTTTCAGTATTAACTTTGATAATAAAGACACTAACTATACTGCTGCCAAGGGAGTTCTACCAAGTTGTGAGGCCTATGAACCACAACAATGACCTCCTTGGCAAGACATTTCTAAAAAGCATGATATTGGTTGTCATACCTGAGCAATAAACAACACCTATCTAATTGGGCTTAAAGCCTGCACGAAGTAAGGGAAATCATACTTGGTACTAGAACCTACCAAAATATCCAGGGCAAGTGAGATCTTGGGTATTAAAGGAGATCCTTCTACCACTTTACAAAAAATCATAATTTGTAAGTGCATTTTAAATACTTATCCTTATACCCATAGATAATTGTAGCTCTAATCCTTGATCAAGTATGCCTTTGTATGCAGAAGATACAGACATTTACAGAAAAGCACAACTGGTCAATATTCAGAGAACAACTCATCTCAGACCCAGTGCCCAGACTCAATGAATACATCTACAGTACAACATATGTAACTGATGCTCAAAAACATAGTAGAAGAGAATGCAGGATTATTATAAAAGCTAGAGGAAAAGGAAGACAACTCTGTGACTGACATATCAAGAAAACATTGTTTTGCTCCAGGACTCCTAGACTTCTGGCTCATACAATCTTTTTGTCTCTTCTAGTAACAAGCCCAGTTCCAGGAATGTGATATCTCCCATCAATATGCTAGTCTAGAAGCCTTAGAGATCCCCTAAAATTAGTGGTTGATATCATTGCTCTTGGTTGCCCAACAGAATTTGATGGTGAGATCTTATTGCTGAAGGCACTGCATATTTGAGACGCAGGAAGATAAATCAAGGTCTTTCTGATCTAGAAGATTCATCCCTTTTAGAAAGCTTACATAGTGCCAGAATTTGCAATGCAGCCTGCTGAGGAAAACAGTAATCAACAGTCAATCACAGTTGTGAACCCTGGAGGGTATAACATCGACCAGCCTGGCAAGAATATGGCCACAAACACCAAAGTGGCATGACTGCTATGAGGGTAAAAAATGATTTCTGAATTAATTTATGACACACCCCACAAGAAGAATCTCCTGTCTGCTGATGTAAATCTAGCTAAGAAGCATTGGTAAGAAAGACCACAGATTTTAGGGGAAAATCTACTATTATTTTGCTAAGTGGATATATTATCAAAGTGTTTCTAAATACATTATACCCATAGATTAGTGTGACTCTCTTTTCTTATTAAAAAAATCTTTTTTATATAGTGGTAACACTGAATATAGAGACTTACATTTTGTCAAAGTGTTGAGAATAAGTTTCTGTGGAATGCTCAATTATAAATGGGACATCTACATAACACACCCTATCCCCAAGTCTCAGGGACAGCAGACAAAAGAAAGACTAGTCACTCTAATTGCTGCCTAAGTGATAATATGTGGTACTTACAATACTCTATACCCTTATCTTCTGTAATTACAAACATTTATTGAAGTATTTAATTTGCTATTTAATTCCTTAAATGTTTGCCTAAAGAATGACTCACTTATAAATAGTCATACTTATATAGCACATACAACTTGATGTGTTTGTATGTAAAAAACACATATGTTGATACCATTATAAAAAATGTGTCATAGATCTACCTTATTAAGATTCCTACCATCTACTATCTTGGGCAAAGGGTATGATAAGATTAGTCACCATAAGAGCTACTATCCTGATCTTGGAACACTTGGATCTAAATGGGAAGTCTCCATCAAGTCCCTCCCCTCAGGGTTCAGAAACTCTATGGAAGAGGAGACAAAAAGATTATAAGATCCAGTGGGATGGAAGATATGAAAGAAACAAGGCCTTTTAAACACAACAGTAACTAAGCACATATGAACTCACAGAGACTGTGGCAGCTTGCACAGGGCCTTCATGGATGTAAGTTAGAAGGTCCCAGAACTGAGTGAGGCACTGAACAGGGACACCCAACTCTAACCCAGAAGCTATCTACAATTGATAACTGTGGGAGTCCACAGAGGTTTCCTAGTGAAATCTGAGCTTGCTTTACCAGCAGGGCTGCATAAGAGGATGATTGGACCACAGGCCTGGGTACCACACGTTTGGAAGGGTCTACACTTGGCTATATTTAGAAATATAGTGGAGATCTTTTGCCTTGCCCCTTGGCATTGTTATAAAAAGCCCTTTTGAATAAAATTCTGGGCCGGTGGAGGTGGATATTGATCCAGGTCCTCCTGAAGCTGTCCTGTGTTTCTGTGTTTCTTTTTTTTTGGCTAGGCCTATCATTCTATCTACAAGTCCCTTATTCCTCTCTCCTCCTCATAGGAACCCTGAAAAAGGTGGGGGCGAAAAAATAGTTTTCGCCAATGAGGTCTCACTGAGTATACAAACCATTCTTAAGGGCAGGCTGCATGCCCAGCAGTAGATGGCCAACACAACATAAACTCAATGGAATTTTGGGAAGTTTTATTTTTTGTCTCAAAGTGCTTTATCTGAGCATTTTTTTATTTTACTGCCCTTTTGCGTGTATGTTTTCTGATTTTGTGTTTTAATGGATTTTTTTGGTCTGTTTTGCATTTATGTGTCTCTCTGTGTGTATGTGTTTCTTGTGCATTTCTTTGTTTTTTAATTTTTATTTTTTGTTTGATTTTTTTATTTAACTGTTTTCTAAAGAGATAGAAAGCAGGCATGGGGTTGAATTATTGAGGAGATGGGAAGGATCTGGGAGGAGATGAGTGAGGAGAAATTGTGATCAGAATATGTTATATGAAAAATATTTTCAATTTAAAAAATAAAAAATATACTCCTCCAACAAAATTTTATATAGAAATTATTGATTATCCAAACAATTTTGTGCCTTTTGACTAATGGGTCCCTGTCTCTTGCACTGTCGACCCTATATGCAACTTTACTCTGCTTCTATAATTGTAAGTTTTATATGCATCATGTAACACGTACCATATAATATTTTTCCTGTGTCTAGCTTATTTTCTTTAGAATAACAACCTTGATATTTACTCATATGTCACAATTAATAATAAGTAACAAAACCATTTCTAAGTTGAGAAATGAAATTCCGGTGTATATACTATTGATACAGAACATTTTCTTTATGTGCTCATTCATCTCTTTCTAGAAATATAACTTGCATGTTTTGGCTATCATGAGTAGTGTAATTTAAAGGAAAATACAATGTTTACTTGTAATCCTGATTTTGACTTTCATATATGTATCAACTAGTGTATATTTTTGTTGATGATGATGGTGGTTTTGGTGTTATTGAGCTTTAAAACTTCTGCACACTTTTGGATATTAACTGTTTCTTGGATACTATAGTCTGAAAATGTTTTCTTCCACTTTGTCAGTTGTCCTCTTTCTGGTTTGACTATTTTTCTTGCTCATCAGAAGCTTTTCAGTATGATGTAGTCACACTGGTCCATTTTGCTTTTGTTTCATGTGCTTCTGTTGTCATTTTCAAAAAATCGCTACCAAGGCAAATGTCAATCAGATTTTTCCCTATGCTTTCTTCTGGAAGTTGTGTGGTTTCACACTATATGTTTTAAGTTTTCAGATCATTTGGTGAACAGCTCAATTTCCCATTTCTGCTTTGATATCCAGTTTTTCAAACACATGTTATTGAAGAGGGTATCACTGCCCCATTGTATAATTTTTCAAACTTTGTTTTTAACCTAAACTTAATGTTGGAATATGATAAAGTCTATATTCCTCTAAAGTACATGTGATTCTACTTTAGGCTTAAAGTGTCTAGGAATATTCTTCACAGGGAGAGGAAGTTCAAGAAATATCTAAATTAATGTTCCAATTTTATAAATAAAAATCTCTGAAACCCAGAAAGAAAGCTTGAGGGAGAGACTTAAGTTAGTAGCCTGTTAGTAGTTCAGGAAGTATTCCCATCTCCTGCTTTTTTATTTAGATTGTTCAACTACTAATCCTGTATTCAACTCAAATAATTCTACAATGGAGTTCTGTCATCTGTATCACTGAAAAGATTATGGGGAGTAATCGTATCACATAATTTTTCTGTGCTTCAATTTATATGCATAAAGAAGATACTACACTGGATTATAACAGGAGGACCTTGTAAAACAATTATCTCATTGACATTTTCTTTCTATTGTATGCATTTGTGAAAAACCTGTGTAGGTTTTTTATTATTATTATGCATGTGCATACCTAAATAAAAGTTTCTTTGAAATATTTTCACTAGAAAAAGAGTATTAAATTTATAAATATATTAGATGTATAATCATTAAACCACAAGTTTAATGTCAGGGTATCTATCACTTATAACAAAATTTCAAAGGACAAAAATGAGGGTTTTTTGTTTTGTTTTGAGAGTGAAAAAGCTTGAAGTTGGGTGGTTAGGGTGCATGAGTGATCTGGGAGGAGTTGTGTGAGGAAAGAACATGATCAAAATATGTTGTATGAAAAATATTTTAAAAATTTAGAAAGGCAAAGCATGCAAAAAACACAAAGTAAACAAAATAACAACAAAAACCTTCATGTGTATGAGTACTCAAAAGTGTTTTGACTTTTTCATCTTTTTTTTCTCCTTTTTCTTTGCTGACAGTCAGGTTTGGTTCTATTCTTGGGTCTCTGGGCTGACCATCGTCTTGTTCTTGGCTATCCAGGCAATGTCAGGCATGGGCTCCCTCTCTTGGCATGGACCTAAAGTTGGTCCAGTCATTGGTTGACCATTCCCACAAGTTCTGTGCCACCATTGCCCCTGCACATCTTACAAGCAGGAAAAATATAGGTTGAAGGTTTTGTGGCTATACTGATGTCCCAGTCTCCCTGCAGGGAACCTTGCTTGGTTTTACAAGATAGCAAGTCCAGGCTCTGTACCCTCTATTACCAGAAGATTTTGCTAGGGTCACTCATAGATTCTAGAGAGTTTCCAGTGCACTAGGTTTTTACATTGCTCCCCAAATGCCCCCAATTTCCAATTGTCTCTCCCTTTAATCTCGTCTTCCACCTTCATAGTTGACCTATTCCCATTCTCACCTACCCCTCAGTCCACCTACAAAATCTATTTCCCCTTTCCAGGGAGATCCATGTAGAGAGCCGTGCGTGCACGGCCATGCCTCAAGGATGGCACCAGCATCTGGCTTCTGCCTTCCCGATGGCAGGTGCTCCTTATTTGGCTAAGGCTAGGATTTGGCTTGCTTCCGCACACCTGGACCTAATCTGGCTTGCTTGCGTATGTCTGACCCTGTCGGCATTATCCACGTGGCACTATGGGGCTATAAAGGGCGTGGGCTGGCTTTCCTCTAGAGGAAGATCAGAGGAGATGTGAGATCAGAGGAGATCAGAGTGAGAGTGAGAGTGAGAGAGAGAGAGAGAGAGAGAGAGAGTGAGTGAGAGTGAGTGAGAGTGAGAGTGAGAGTGAGAGTGAGAGTGAGAGTGAGAGAGAAGAAGAAGATGGCTTTCCCCAGGGTTAGAAGATTGTCTCAAGGTTCCTGAATAAACTGCTTGGAGAAGAGCCTGGCGTCGCGTCTTCCTTGCTGGTCGAGGTGGACGCGAAAAGTGGTGGCCTGTATGGGGAACCCTTTTAAGGCTCAGAACTCTTCGCAGTCAGGGCAGTGCACTGGTAAGTCCCCAGGTAAGGCGGGGATCCGCGATAAAAGCGGGACACGTAGAGCTGTGACCAAAACGGACAGGGAAAATTAAGTAGAGCCATGACCAAAACGGACAGGGAAAATTAAGTAGAGCCATGACCAAAACAGACAGGGAAAATTAAGTGGAGCCGTGACCAAAGCGGACAGGAAGGTTAAGTGGAACCGCGACAAAAGCGGGCAGGAAGAAGAGTAACCTGGAGGTTTGGAGAAAGGTTAGAACTGAAATGCAGCTAGCTTGCCCAGTGTTTCTCAATGCCCAGACTCAACAGAGATACCATGACCAGATAAATCAACTAGCAACAAGGGCATGGAAGTCCCTACCTAATAAAGGGGAAGTGAGCAGTAACCTTACTAAGATCCTTCAGGGAACTATGGAACCTTTTTTAGATTTTGTGGCCCGTATGGTCGAGGCTGCAGGCAGAATCTTTGGGGACCCAGATACCGCGATGCCGTTTATAAAGCAGCTAGTTTATGAGCAGTGTACCAAAGAATGCAAGGCTGCGATCACCCCTTATAAGAACAAAGGTCTAGAAGTATGGATAAAAGTGTGCAGAGAATTAGGGGGACCTCTAACTAACGCAGGCCTTGCGGCTGCAGTTATACAACTTAGTAACAAGAAAGGAGGGAACACTGGGGCATGTTTTCGGTGTGGAAAAATGGGCCATCTCAAACGTAGCTGCCCTCAAGGAGAAGGTAACTTCTATAGTTTCATTAAAGAGTATAAATAAGTAGATGTTAATATGTTATATATGAGTTTGTAAAAATGTGTAAATGTTGAGTGTGAGTTTAGGCCTAAGCACATGTTATATGTGAGTTTGTGAAAAGGTGTAAATGTTGATTGTGAATCTAAGCTTAATGTATGTGGTGAAAGAACCTGAGACACAGAAGGTTAGTATCCTAGCAGACTGCAAAGCAGGCAGTCTGAGCGGTTTTCAAAAGCAGAAGCCGCTAAGCTAAGAATGGTGGACGCCAGAACCAGCACAACAAGGCATCTGCAGCTGAGATCTATGGAAAATCAATGCAACACAGAAAAACCTGAGCTAACAGCGAAAATGGTGCGGTTTAAAATTACTGACTCCGCAGATGGGAGTACAATTAGTGGAGTATGGGATTCAAATTGAGTAACGAATATTCTAAGGAGTCTCAGGAAATTATGATGAAGATGGGATGTCATCCTAGGTTTGGTTTGGGGAACTTTCTCCAAGGCAGAAAAGATCCAATTCAGGCACAGAGTAGACCACCTAGGCAGGGATTGGGTTTTTCATAGGGGCCACTGAGGAAGGAATTCCCATTTCCTGGAAAACAGGACCCGGTATGGGTATCTCAGTGGCCACTTTCCTCTGAAAAGTTATCAGCGGCAGAAGAGCTAGTAAAAGAACAGCTTGAGGCTGGACATATACAACCCTCTGTGTCCCCTTGGAATACACCTATATTTGTCATTAGAAAAAAAAATCTGGAAAGGGTTGATTGTTACATGACGTTAGGGCTATTAATAATCAGATGCAGGTCATGGGTCCAGTGCAGCGAGGGTTGCTGCTTCTATCGGCTCTGCCAGCCTCCTGGCATATTATTGCCGTGAATATAAAGGATTGTTTCTTTTCCATTCCCTTAATTTGGATGCCTTGGTAAGTTTATCAGCAGATAGGCATCATAATCCATACAGCTCTATGAAGGGCATGGTGAAGTGGAAAGATATCCTCACGGGTAGCTGGCATGGCCCTGATCCCATGCTGACATGGGCGGGAGGTTCTGTTTGTGTTTTTCCACAGGACCGGATAGACCCTATCTGGGTACCTGAACAATTGGTGCGACAGACCCCTCAAACCCCGGAAGCTGATGTGCCTGATCCTGATAGCCCTGATTCTGACAAGCGTGCCAGCGGGAGCAGCTGAGGATCGACTACTCTGGGCTCTTATTAAAGCCTGGCCATACCCTTTACCCATAACATCACATTCTAGTGTATTGCTTTATTTTTGAGTTGACTTGCTGCAGGAGCAGAACCCAGATCCTGCGCAATGAGATCATTGCAATCAACTCCACCTGTGTGCACCTGGCCTATCACCTTTTTAAAGGAGTGGGTGGGATTAGGTGCCCTGGTAGGCCTACTGGTACTTGTCTCCCTGATGTGCCTGTGGTGCATTGTTCATTTAAGGGTTTCTCAGCAGCGCAATGCAGTCATGATTATCCAAGCCTTTACAGCCATAGAGGCTGGACAGTCTCCCCAGGCCTGGCTGGCCGCATTAAAAACTTGATTGTGCAGGATGCGAGGCTAGTGCACTGCACTTGGGTCTAGCTATATTGCAAAACCCAAGAAGAGCAAGTCTAATTGCATGTGGGTTGATACCCTAATTCCCACCTCTGCAAAAAAGGGTATCGGACGGGTCAAGTGTTCTCTGGGTGGATGACACCTGGACTAACACCAGTACAATGTCCAAGTTGTTTTTTGGCAGAGATTAGACCTCTGCTCTTGCCTGCTGCTTAAAACAATAAAGGGGGAACTGTAAAGAGCCGTGCACGGCCATGCCTCAAGGATGGCACCAGCGTCTGGCTTCTGCCTTCCCGATGGCAGGTGCTCCTTATTTGGCTAAGGCTAGGATCTGACTTGTTTCCGCACACCTGGACCTAATCTGGCTTGCTTGCGTATGTCTGACCCTGTCGGCATTATCCACGTGGCACTATGGTGTTGATTGCTCAGGGGCTATAAAGGGCATGGGCTGGCTTTCCCCTAGAGGAAGATCGGAGGAGATGTGAGATCAGAGGAGATGAGAGTGAGAGTGAGAGAGAGAGAGAGAGAGAGAGAGAGAGAGAGAGAGAGAGAGAGAGAGAGAAAGAAGAAGAAGAAGAAGAAGAAGAAGAAGAAGAAGAAGAAGAAGAAGAAGAAGAAGAAGAAGAAGAAGAAGAAGATGGCTTTCCCCGGGGTTAGAAGATTGTCTCAAGGTTCCTGAATAAACTGCTTGGAGAAGAGCCTGGCATCGCGTCTTCCTTGCTGGTCGAGGTGGACGCGACAGATCCATGCATCCTCTCTTGAGCCCTCCTTGTTGCTTATCCTCTCTGGGTCTGGGGATTGTGAATTATTATCCTTTACTTAATATCTAATGTCCACATATAAACGAGTACATACCATGTTTGTCTTTCTGGACCTGAGTTAACTCACTCATGATTTTTTCTAGTTTCATCCATTTGCCTGCCAATTTCATTTATGTCATTTTGTTTAACAGCTGATTAATACTTTATTGTGTAAAGATACCACACTTAATCCATTCTTTAGTTGAGGGTCATCTAGATTATTTGCATTTCTGGCTATTATAAATGAAGCTGCTATGAACACAGTTGAGCAAATGTCCTTGTGGTAGGATGGAGGGTCCATAGATTATACATATGCCCAAGAGTAGTATAGCTAGGTATTGAGGTATATAGAATCTCAGTTTTCTGAGGAACCACCATATTGGTTTCCACAGTGATTTCCATAGTGGCTGCACAAGAAATGACGAAGAGTTCCTCTTGCTTCATATCCTCTCCAGCATGAGATGTCATTTGTGTTATTGATCTTGGCCATTCTGACATGTGTAAGAGGGAATCTCAGAGTCATTTTCATTTGCATTTCCCTGATAGCTAAGGATGATGAACATTTCTTTAAGAGTTTCTTGGCCATTTGAGATTCTGCGGGGTGTTTACCCACCAACCCCACAGCTCCCCAGATTTTCTTGAGTGCAAGCAGCAGGAAATATTAGATAGAAGGATTTAGATTGTGGAAATAAACAGATAGAAAATAAAGGATAGCCTCCAAAGGGCCTAGAACCTATTCCAACAAGCCCTGACTGTCTCTGCCCCAGGGTATTTATGGAGACGCCAAGGGGTGGAGCAAAAGACCTCCCTCCAGCACATCCAAGTGCAGACGATCTCAGACACCTGCACTCAGGCCTGTGGTCCTAATCATCCTCTCTATGTGTACCTGCTGGGTAAAGCCAGGAGGAACCTGAAAATAGGCTCCCACAAGATTTCACTGTTGAAAATTCTCTGTTTAGATCTGTACCCCATTTTTAATTGAATTATTTGGTTTGTTAATGTCTAGTTTCTTGAATTCTTTATATATTTTGGATATTAGCATTCTGTCAGATGTGGAATTGGTGAAAATCTTTTCCCATTCTGCAGGCTGCCATTTGAAATGATATTCTGCTATACTCATAGATCTATGTCTAGAACAATAATCATCAGAAAGGCATCATCCAGCCAACTGATGGGATCAGATGAAGATACCTATAGACAAATTCTAGGAAGACCAAGGGAACCCAGCAGAAGAGGGGAGGAAGGATTGTAGGAGCCAGAGAGGTAGAGTACAGTAGTACAGCAGGAGAACATGGCTCACAAATTCAACTAACCAGGTCCCCTAGGGGCTCACAGAGACAGAAGCAACAATCATGGACCCTGTATGGGTCTGAGATAGGTCCTCTGCATATACATTATGGTTGTGTAGCTTGATGTTCATGTGGGACTCCTAACAGTGGGAGTGGGGGTATCTCTTACTCTTTTGTCTGTGGTTGGGACCCTTTCCCTCCTACTATTGTTGCCTTATTCTGCCTTGATATGACTGATTGTGCTAGTCTTTCTGCAATTTGTTATACCATGTTTGGTTGATTTACCTGGGAGGCCTGCTGTTTCATTTTTGTTATTTGTTTGTTTTTGGAAGGGAAATGGAGAAGTAGATCTGGGGAGGCCAAGAAATTAAAAGTGTGGGTACAGGAAAGGAATTGGAGTTGGGGGGGAGGAAAGAGTAAAAATAATAAAAATATAGTACTCATGTATGAAACTGTCAAAAACAATAGTAAAAATATATATAAGCAAGTAACTAAATAAATAAAATGGTCACAAAAACTAAACTAAGTGTAAAAAGAATGAAGTGCAGAGAAGCCATTTGTAAGGAATTATAGATCAACATTGCAGTGGCTCTTCTGGTCACCATCCAGTTATAAACACAATATTAAAGATAATATAGATTTTTAATACCGAGAGAACGATTGACAAATTTTAACTAGAGGTACACTAAATATTAGATAGAACTTAGATTTAGCCATGAAATGGTGAGATATATATATATATATATATATATATATATATATATAATATATGTGTGTGTATGTATAATGTTTTTGCAGACATAGTTGAGTTGTAGATAAATATTAAGAGGGATACAATCAGTCTGTATTCACATTCAACTTACCCTTCAAAAATGACAGATTGGAAGATGTACAATAAGACAGTGAATTTTAATTTCAGAATGGAGCCAGAGAGGAAAATGACAATTAAAGAAGGTTGGCAAAGCAATGTAGAGTGCAACCAAAACACAGCTTAGAAGGCTGGCTGCAATTATGAACAAATTACTGTGGCCTTAAATGCCTAACAAAACTCTCAGTTTCCAAGCAACTATGTATTGACATTGTACAGCTTTGTCTAAACAAAGTAACTGAAATAATCTGAAAGTCTAAAAATCTTCTCAAATACTCCTATTAGATCTGCTCTTAAACAATTATAAGAAAGAAGCAACATATCAACCCTATTTTTAACCAACATTTTCAAACTGTGTTGTATGGAACATTTGCACCAAAAAATGTGTAAAAGATAGTCTTCTTAAAACAAAAAAAATGTTTAAAATGGAAATAAAGGTGTCCAAAGGCCAAACTTGTCCATACTAGGTTCATAAAAAGAAAACTGTATACTGCATTCCCTAAATAAATACTTGTTTAAATTCTTTATACTTTTTAACTCTGTATACATAATAACCTCACAAGTGACACTGCTCAAATGAGGAAACTAAGGCACAGAGTTGTGGAATGTTAAAGAGCAGTTTGGATGTTAGTATCCAGATACACTACATCTCATTTATCTTCTTTGCTTGTTTGTTTGTTTTGTGGTGGTTATTTTGCTTTTGACATGGGGTCTCATCCTGTAGTTTAGACTAAATTGGAAATTGCTGTGAACTCTAGAAATCTTCCTGCCTTAGCCTCTCAAGTGCTGTGACAGCAGCTAGCTACTATCTCTACTGTTTGTGTTTCTTACTGTAGAATTTTTCAAAGCATTTTAAATGTAATATTCATCATAGACTAGAACTTCTCTAAATACAGTACCACTAGAGGGATCACAATTTGGAAAATGTTACACTAATTAGGCTTCTTAATTGGATGCAAATTCAAACTCAACTTCTTGGGTATTTTTGTTTCTTACATTTGAATATTTCTTTGAGTAACCATCATTTACACTTGTAACTTCTATTATCATGTTAAATTGGAAATGTTACAGAATTCTATACTTAATCCATAAGAAAAATAACAAGTATTTTGTTCATAACAATTAAAGACTATTTCAACTTTAAGAAAAATTGAACCATATTAACGTTTGAACAGTAGAAAGAATACTTTATATTATGTTACACACCTTACAAGACAATTAGAATATTCTTCTACAGCTTAACAAGGTGTTTAAAGATAACTTCTAAGAGCCTTTACACTCACAACCTTCCATAGGTTTATGATTTTTGTACTAGAGGTTTCAGGCCTGGTAGATCTGAACGTAAGTCTAAGTGAGAGTACACATATGTCAAGTAGATACAACAAAGCTTTTCCAATTTATGACACTAGAATGTAAATATCTTGAAGTCAGGAATGGTGATGCCTCTGAAGGTTCCTATATTGTACAGGATTGTCTTGGCTATCCTGGGTTTTTTGTTTTTCCATATGAAGTTGAGTATTGTTCTTTTGGGGTCTGTGAAGAATTGTGTTGGGATTCTGGTAGGGACTGCATTGAATCTATAGATTGTTTTTGGTAAGATTGCCATTTGTACTATGTTGATCCTACCTACCCAAGGTCATGGGAGATCTTACCATTTTCTGATATCTTCTTCATTTTCTTTCTTCAAAACCTTAAACTTTCTGTCATACAGGTCTTTCACTTGCTTGGATAGAGTTATCTCAAGATATTTTCTGTTATTTGGGGCTATTGTAAAGCATGATGTTTCCCTGATTTCTTTTTCAGTTCATTTATCACTTGTGTATAGGAGAGTTTTTGATTTCTTTTAGTTAATCCTGTATCCCACCACATTGCTGAAGGTATTAATCAGCTGTAGGGGATCCCGGGAAGAATTGTTGGGGTGACTTATGTATACTATCATATCATCTGCAAATATTGAACATTTCATTAATGTACACAAAATATATCTGTATTCTCAATTATATTTGAAACACTTTACAAAACACATTAGAATGCTAACTTTAGTAGTACATATGTAAAGCTAGGAAGCATACAGATAAAATTAGAATTTTTCTTACATAAGGATAACATGAAAATCTCTCCAATGTTCCTATTTTAGTGACTGCACAACCATTTAAATGTACTTAATACACTGATGTGAATACTTTAAAATGGTTGAACTGTACATTTAACACAATAAAAAGCCTATTTGGTCACATCAGCAATCACCTATAATCAAATACTAATAACAATATAATAGACGGAAAGATAAGAATTGGATGCAATTCTTATCTTTTTTAAAATTGCTCACATGCATCTGAGCTTCACTTCAAATGTTTAAACTGAAATGTAATTTATACTGGATTATAGCAACAAAGCAATGAGTTGTAAGCCCCTGGAGCACAATTATAGGGATACACTTGCTAGAAAAGAATGGCATTATTAGAAGAAAGCTGAAAACAAAAATACTTTACTGAATCATTCATTGAATTTCTTTGGATGTAAGAAAAATACTAATAATCATTAATTCAAATAATGGCTACATTTGTATCATTGAGTATTGGTTTGTAGCAAGTATGACATCTAGTGATAAATTCAAGAGGAAGAACAAACACCATAGCAAGTGGAAATGGGGAAGAAAAGTGAAGATGACCTACGTAGATTCAAATTAAACATGCATATACATTTCACCTAGAGATTGTTCCCAAAACTGAAAGGTACTTAATTTATTACATGTATTTTGATATCATATATATTTCAGAGAGTAAAGTATTTAGAAAGATATCAATTATCAATTATCAATTACCATTTCAGGTACAACATTAATACAAAATATAACATTATATTACCATTAACAAACAGAGGTAAACTCTGTGAAATTTCATTGTCTACACACCATTCATCCTGCTAACTACACATCATTCTATGGAATTTTTGGAATGTCAATTATTCTTGTGTGAAAAAAATTAGCTTCCAAAATAAAGTAAAATGAAATACATTTTCTTTAGAAAGCAAATATAGGAGGAACACTGTCTATTTCCTTCTAGAAATAGAATGAATGGAAAGTTATCCTAAAATTAAAAAATGTCTTTAGTCTAAAATTAAACTGCATTTTAACTTCTATATAGCAGCTAAAGAGAATTCAAATGTGCTTTGTGCTTGTCAAAAGGTATCAAACCACCATGATGAAAATATTAAAAATCAGTAATGAATCACATTCTACAAAGGCAACTGGCACCTAAAGATTACTGCCTCTTGTGGCATTAAGGGAGTAGTCTTTCCTTGGACATATCAGATAAGTGCCAGAGAATCAAAGACGCAGTCAGTTCTCCACTCCTTGGGATATTTGCTCTCAGCCATGTTGACTGCCCTAAAACAACCACTATTTCCATACTTTGCTATTTTCATTCAATACTGTAACGTTCTGTAGTCTAAATATTTATATTCTAACTAAATCAGAAAACAGGAGATCCAGGAGAATTTAACTATGCACCATGCATACATATATTACATAGATGAAAGGTAAATATGGATAAGTGGTCTATACTCACATCAAATAATATAGAAAAGAACAGAAAGATACCTGAAATAGCCACATAATCAAATGCATGTGAATTCTTTGGAAAGTAAACAGATACCATGAAAATATTAATCTTGTATTGTGTCTTTCAAAGCTTATTTTACTTTGTCACTGAAATAATTATAATCTATTGTGACTTTTGAAACTCATTCTCTACCACTTTTTATTAATACTTTACACTAAGTTTCTATGACCAAAATAAAAAACTGTCATGCAGAGTATGATGACTAAGAAGTGTGTATCATACTAGTATTTCTTTAATATTAGTTTACATGTAATTTCTTTAATATTCTAGGAGCAGTACTATTTCTAGGAGATGGGGTTTTGGGTATTAGTAGTTATTGCCTCTAAAAATACGAAAACATAGTCACTTTTTACTAAAATTTCTGTGGAGTATATTCTCATCCATTAAGTCAATAATATAACATGTTTGAACTACAGACATCTAGTATTTCATTTTTGCCTAATACAATGAATAGGTGCAAAGAGAATACTGATCTCTCCCTTTGATTCTCAAAAAATGGCTAATGATAACTAGTTCATTCTTGAGAATAACAGAAAAATAGGTATAAAGAATATAATTATGCCAGATCATTAATAAACAAAAAACCATATATTCCCACTCACACACTTATATGCACACACAGTAAAGATACTGAGCAGAGCTAGTGCAAGACTAGATGATTTATAATGTGGCACATTCTTGCTCATCAGAATTCTGTCATAGTCTTATTAACAATAAATTCAGAAAGAGATACAAACCATTTTTTCTTTTTGCAACCAATAGCTTCAGGTTGCTAAGGGGGCACAGTAACTCAAAGAGATCAAATGAAAGAAAGGCCATAAAGAAATTTATCTTTTTCTTAACCCCATTTTTTCAGTCAGAATCCAAACATTTTGGTGATAATATATTTGACCTCAATACTGCCATAGCAGGAAATGAACAAACAATACAGAGCTGGGAGATAGATGAGGATGAAATAGCCTAACACAATAAAAGAAACACTATACCACTTTGATGTTGAGATAAGGAGTTCAGTCTTTTGTGGATTTACAAATTTCTGTAACTATTTCACATCAATACATTAATGTTCAGAACCCATATGTTAGAGGAAAGCATTATAATTAACTAAGCTCTGTTTCGTTAGTTTCTTTCATTTGATTTGTGCCCTGTGCCATTTTGTCTTGGGTCTTTGATGTTGTTTAAAGGACATGCTTCAAGGAAGACTATAGCAACTGTTTAAACGGTTGGCATAAATAATGGGCTGTCGAGAGTCAAATGCATAATTTCAAGGTGAGCTAAACCATCATTCCTTCTGTTGACTATCCCAGTAGTAAAAAAATTTGGCTCAGTCAAATTATACTTTTTAATCAGCTACTACTCAGTTTTTTCAAATGTATGATCATAATTTATATTTAATTACTTTTATAATTGTTGTATGTAACAGATAATGCTAACGTATTTTCTAAAAGTAATTTTTTTCATTTTGTCTGGTTCATAGCAACATATAGGAACTTTAGAAATGGCATATAAAATAGCAAAGTTGCACACAAGATATGTTTTGCTTTTTAGTTCCAATTGTGGCTTCAAAAATTACACTGCAACATTATCTTTCCAAAGCTAACTGTAAGCAGCTTTACTTCACCACCATCTAATACAAGTGTAAATAGAATATACTGACTATATAAGAAACATTTTATTCTAATGGATCTACATTCTTTCTCCACCAAACTATTGGAAAAAATACTTCCTGAATAATCTCCTAGTCTCTAATTTTTTTTAGTAGATTTTATTTGTGACATTCTCACAAAGAAATGGTCTCTCATTTCTCAAATCTATATAGCCCTTCCTTGCAGTCTGGACAATAAAGTTCCAAATTAGAACCTGGTATTTACAACTCCTCAAATCTGACTGTGCCCATTTTTATGCAGAATTCCTACTCTTTCCCTACACATATTCAGGACTATAGCTAGACTTAACCCTTTTGCCCACTGGAATTTGAATTTATCTTCATATGTCTGTTGATTTATCACTTTGTCCCAGAATACTTTAATCTCTGAGATATAATTTTAACCAAATCAATCTTTAAAGTATCACCGTAAATATTAAATTGAAATTGAAATTTTGCTTTACTCTAACAACTAAAAATGTTTCATTATTTGAATTTTCTAGAGTACTCTATATAGACATATGAATATTTATAACTCTTCTGACTTTTATTATGACTATGTAAGTTTCACTGCATAGCAAAAACAAAGGCTGTGATAACTACTATTGGACATTACTAAATGTTACTCAATTTTGTGCTTTCAGGAGGATCTACAATATTTTTTCAGGGACAAAACATTTTTGGAATAATAATAAATTACTATTCTATAAAACAAAGTATCTAAAAAGATGACATAAAGTTCTCTAATATTCAGACTGTAGACATACACATGGATAAACTGTACTTACAAATGCACAATATAATTTATTTTTAATTTAATTATCATTTGTTGTCATGTCTCTAGTGTTTTTAATCAAACATGACAATTGCTTTATGCTCTATTTATTCAATGACATAAGGAATAAAATGTATCACCTTTCCAAAGCATATTACTGTTTTTAAACAAAATTTCATTTTTTAAAAATCTAAGTTGAAAGAAGTATTTGCCCCTCACTAACCACAGATTGGTTCTAACTGGTGAGAAGAAAATTACATTACAAATGAGTAGCTACCTGTTATCAAATTACAAGGCATTTTCTTCAAAGACCTAAAGAGCTAGCAGACTGACCAGTTAACATGTTTCCACTGACCTGCGGGGAATTTTTTCCCCCAGTTAATAGCATCTGAAGAATGCTTCCTTTGATTCTTGTCTCTGACACAAAAATGATTGTCCCATTTAACCACTCTTCTATCACATATATCAGAGAATCCTATTTACTCACACACTACTGGAACATTAAAACACAATAGAATGATTGTCTCTAGAAGAAAAATTTAAAGATAGACTTTTTTTAACCCCAAAAGGGGGTTGAGATCAAAAGCTAACTTTAATAGATGTTTGACTAAGGTCATACTCCTAGGAAATGGAACACTGAAGATGAAAGAAAAGAAATAGGCTTGGCTTTTGATCTCAGCCAAATCCATTTGGCATTGTTTAGCTTTTATATAATACTTCAGTTTTAGGTGATATTATGACTGAAATGAATTGGCTTTCTTCTTGAAGCTTTAATAGCTATGTATTACTTTGGCAGTTAGCCGTTTAGTAAAACAGTTCTTACTCTGTGATCTGAGTGTGCAATGTTCATTATAAGCAGGCATTTTTGATTTTATGCCAACATACCAATAAGATACTAAGATATATTTACAAAAATGTATAGTGAAATGTAAAAAAATAATTCCTGCGAAATGTTTTTCACAGAAAACCAGGACTGGAGTTATTAATATTTATAATGCCAAAGGTCCCCAGTCTAATAGACAATATTTGAATGCACATTTTCCATGAGAGAGAAAGTTTTGATTGCTATGTTACAGTTTGCATTAGATGGAGCCAATATATATGAAAAAAATCATCCACAACTGTATGTCAAGCATTTTGTTTACATAAAATGTGCAAAATTCTGTGAAAACGCAAGTTCAGTTGTACCACTTTTAAAATTAGAAAAGTGAAAGTGGGATAGATTGAAACAATCACCTTCTAACTTCAAAATTCTGTGCAAAGTTATGCTTTAAATATTAGAGTTCTATAACAAAGAAAAAATGATTACTTCTGTGACTTTGTTAATTCACAAAACTATGGCAAGATTTAGTGAGGTTTTCTAAATCTATTATGCAACATTTGTTAATATGTTTGAAAAGAACTCTAAAATTAAATTTATGGAATGCTTGTCCAGAAGACTAATACCTCCCGGAATTGTTTTTTTCTTCTAAAATTCAAATTATTATTATAAAAGTTTAGGGTACTGTGTCATATTTCTGAAGCACCCAAATAATTATCTCAGTGTGCCAGTTCTCTTTCCAGATGTAAACTGTTTGTAAGTATCTGCATCTTGTGATAATTTGAAAAAAATAGAAAATTATAATAATAATGTATAAACATCCACTACTTAGTGGATATTTTCCAAACAAAATGATAACCACAAACTCAATTTTAATGAGAAGGTAGGGGTCCCAAATTAATAGATTAGCAAATGTTTTCAAAAGGAAATATGAGTCAAAGGAAACATTATCTTAAATATCTCAATTTTATTAAAAGACAGATGAATGGTTATTATGTCTGACTAGCCTCTAAATATGGGTCATCAATCAAAATCATTAAAACTCTGTGTATTGAAAAGCAACTGAAATTGTCATCATCTAGCAGCTGATGGGATTAGATACAGAGACCCACACCTAAACATTAGGCAGAGCCAGGGGAACCCCTGCAGAAGAGAGGAAGGAAGGATTGTAGGAGCCAGAGGGGTTGTGCACACCAAGAGAACATGGCCCACAGAATCAACTAACAGGGCTCATAGGGCTCACAGAGACTGCAGTGGCAATCATAGACTCTATATAGGCCTAATCTAAGTGCTCTGCATACATGCTGTGGTTATTTAGGTTGGGTTTTTTGATGGACTCCTAACAATGGGAGTGAGGGTGTCTCTGACTTTTTGGCCTGTACTTGGGACCCTTTTCCTCCTACTGGGTTGCCTCATCCATTCTTGATATGAGGTTTTGTGCCTAGGCTTATTGTAACTTATTGTGTCATATGTGGTGACATTCCAGAAGTCTTGTTCTTTTTTTTAGGGGGGGGAGGAGTAAATTTGGGGAAGAGGGGAAGTGGGGAAGTGGGAGGTAGGAATGGGAGGAATGGAGGGAGAGGAAGCAAGGGGAGTATGTAATGTATGAGAGAAGAATAAAAACTAAAAAAGAAAAAATTCTAAATAACTTGCTAAATTATGATAGATATCAAAAGGTTATCAGTGGTTTATTAAGAAATCTTTACTACACTGTGTCATAGTTATAATACTTGTCTTCACTAACAAAACACTAAACATAATGAAATAACACATGGTTTTATTTTAACATCTTCCTTGATTCAATCTTGTCAACTTTATATATTTATGTGAATCCAGACCATCTGAGGGCAAACTCTGGGTCTTAATTATTCATTCTTTGTCAAACATGTAAATATATGAGTTGAGTGTACACAAAAAGAAAAAAAGTGACAGCTACACAGAATTAGTGAGCCCTTCAAACCTAGTTGTCTTTGAAAACCATAGCTTAGGGTATTCTCTTGCTCTTCTTTCTCTTACTCTCTGTCCTTGTCAAAAAATTATTTAGTGTCATTTATTAGCCCTTCATGGTTCCAACTTCGCAGTCCCTGATTTTTAACCCTCAATGAAGACCTTTTAAATCGCAAACAGAAGGCAAAGTAAAGAAAAAAATAAGAGAATTTTGTTAACTGTTCTATGGAACAAATCAAAATTTAAATGTCTTGAGGAAAGAAGGCTCAGATTAGAACGCTTTTGAGATTCAAAAGATTTACAACATATTTGGCATTCCAGTTTCAAAGAGAAAACAGATCAATGTTTCATGAGACTATTGAGAGTATTTTTCTGTCCTTCAAGATAAAAAGCTCTGTAAGGAGAAACATAAAATATAGAAAGATTAAAGATTTTCTGAATTTTCTTTTTGCATGGTGGCAAGTGTAAGAAGCTAGAAAAGGCTGCTTATCAACTTGCCTACATTTTTAAAAAAGGAAGAAAAGAAAAAAGTATTCTCAAATTTGGGAAAACAGCCCATTCCAATGCTTCAAGTAACAGAACTAAATGCAACTGAGAGTCTCAATAATTGCCTGATTGAAGAGAAGATGCCATCCTATTTTTTTTATGTCCTTTGTCCATAGGCCACATTAAAGACAACAGCTTCTCCACTATGTGAACTGGAATTATTTTACCTTTATATCAAAGTCTGTATGAAGCCTATGTAGAGAAGTCAGTTTTATTGTAATGTTTCCCAATAGACATTGTGATTTAAAAGCGCAGGAGCTACATACATAAAAGCCAGAGTAAATTTCCTTTGGTTTGACATATTTCTTAATTTTAAAATTATACAGAAATTTTGTTATTAAAAAAAAATTACTTAAATATACATACTGGATTTAACTGTTTTATATTTCAACATCTGCAGCATTAAAAATGAAGACATGGTTTGCTCTCACATATTCCAACAGAATTCTTACTGCCTTGAAATGGATTAATATTTTCAGCTTTCAACACATGAATATACCATTGTAATTCAAAACAATTTTATATGGATAAATATGACCAAATACATATATTCATGTATGAAATTATCTTGTAATATTTATTATTACAAGAAAAAAGTTCTGCTTATAAAATTGTGAGTCAAATCTACAATTTAATTCACTACTCAAAATTGCAGAGTATTTTTCAATGACTCATCAAAATTTATATTACTTACAAATTCTATATGATAGCTTTTTTAATGTACATTATCACAGTCAGTTCCCCAATAGACCTAAAGTAACTGAAAGTTATCTTATCTCATACATTAAGAAAAAGTGGGAAAAAGGAAAGGTGCAAAGCTACACAAAGAAACCCTGTCTCAAAAAAAAAAGTGGGACAAAGAAAAAAATTAACTTTCTTGTCTCATGTATATCAATAAGTGGAGAAGTATTCAGAAATTAATGCAATGACTTTCACTCTAAGGTACAGTACTAATGCATGAGTCACCTTCAGAATATGCCAGCTTCAATTAAAAAATACTGTTTGAGGCAATGGTCGAGAGACAGCCTGAACTGACCTACCCCGGTGATAGGATGGCCAAACACCCTAATTGTCGTGCTAGAAACCCCATCCAATGACTGAGGGAACTGGATGCAGAGATCCATGGCTAGGCCCCAGGTGGAGCTCCAGGAGTCCAATTGGCAAGAAAGAGGAGGGTTTGTATGAGTGAGAATTGTTGAGACCAAGGTTGGATAAAGCACAGGGACAAATAGCCAAACGAATGGAAACACATGAACTATGAACCAATGGCTGAGGGGTCCCCAACTGGATCAGGCCCTCTGGATAAGTGAGACAGTTGATTAGCTTGATCTGTTTGGGAGGCATCCAAGCAGTGGGACCGGGTCCTGTACTCAGTGCATGAGTTGGCTGTTTGAAACCTGGGACTTATACAGGGACACTTGGCTCGGCCTGGGAGGAGGGGACTGGACCTGCTTGGACTGAATCTACCAGGTTGAACTCAATCCTCAGGGGAGTCTTTGCCCTGGAGGAGATGGGAATGGGGGGTGAGTTGGGGGGAAGGCAGGGGGTGGGGGGGGCGGGAGGGGGAGAACAAGGGAATCCGTGGCTGATATGTAGAATTAAATTAAATTATAAAAAAAAATAATAAAAAAGAAAAACCAAAAAAAAAAAAAAAAAGAAAAATACTGTTTGAAAATTTCATATAGGTGCCCCAGTTTCTCTCAGGTGATGGCGTGGGTGAAGGAGATTCACCCCTCACCCCTAGTCCCTCACCACCTACAGCAGGCAGGCAATGCTGGTTCCAGGGTCAG
The DNA here is from genome assembly GCF_007827085.1 of Peromyscus californicus insignis. Taxonomy (NCBI): domain Eukaryota; kingdom Metazoa; phylum Chordata; class Mammalia; order Rodentia; family Cricetidae; genus Peromyscus; species Peromyscus californicus. The sequence goes on along the minus strand of NW_026294391.1, from coordinate 68,497,686 downwards.
AAGAGTGGAAGAGCTGGCCCTGCCTCTCATTGGCTGCAGGACTCGGAAGAGCAGGACCTGCCCATCCCCAGGCAGCAAACTAAAGCTGGTCCCGCTTACAGGGGTGTAGGTGATCCACCCCCATGAAAGTGTCTTTGAGATCTGGCCCCACCCTTCATCTGCCACTTGGTAGAGTGGGTAAGAAAGATAAGACCTCTCCCTTCCCCATCCCGTAGCTGCCTGTGACAGGTGGGAGAGCTGCCCCTGGGGTCACAAGAGAGGGAGAATCTGCACTGCACTTCACCTGAGCAACTCAGAAGAGCTGATCCTCTTGGCAGATGTACATGAAAGCCTGCATGGAGGGCATGAGACCAGGATACATGGCCCCACCCCTGCTTGTTAGCCATGTGGTGGCATGGGTGAGGGAAAGATGCCCCCATGCCCCTCGCCACCTAAGATGGGCAGGAGTGCTGCCCCCAGGGTCAAGGGAGCAGTACAGCTGGTCCTACCCCAAACTGGCTGCAACACAAGGGAGAGCAGGCCCTTCACCTCACCTGGGGAGCACATTAGAGCTGACCCTATTGGCGGGGCATAGGTGAGTCAGTCCTGTGGACATGAGAGCAGGATAAAGGCACCTACCTTCTCCCTTGTATGCCATGTGGTGGCATGAGTGGAGGAAATATGTCCACCCTTGTAGCATGAATCTTAAAGGATCTTATTAATAAAAAACTCAGGAGTCAGGTATTGTGAATCCCGAAAGATCAGAGAAGCAGAACAAGCCACAGCTTAGTCTCACCTCACCAACTTCTCAGCCAATTCTGTTTCCTCAAACTGGAAGCCTCTGAGTCCTCATCCGAATGGATCTCAGCTGAACTACTGCTAAAATCCTATAATTTTGAAAAGCCTCTAGTTCCTGGTCCTCATACCTTATATACCTTTCTGCTTCCTGTCATCACTTCCTGGGATTAAAGGCATATGTCTTTCCCAAGCAAGACATGAGATCACAAATGCTGGGATTAAAGGTGTGTGCCACCATGCCCGGTTGTTTCCAGTGTGGCCTTGAACTCACAGAGATCCACACAGATCTCTGCCTCCCAACTGATAGGATTAAAGGTGTATGTGCCACCATTTTCTGGCCTCTAAGTCTATCTAGTCAGAAAAGTCTTTAACATCCGTGGTTGATATGTAGAACTGAATTGTATTGCAAAATAAAAATAAAAAAAATTAAATTAAAAAAAAATTATATTCCCCATTTCTATATTTGCAATTCAATTTTGAAATTTTTTGGCCAAGGGTGCAAATGAATTCTATTTCTCATTTTAAAAAAGCTTATGTCTCAGAACAGGGCTCTGTAGAGAATGTTCAGCCACACTGTTCTTGAAGAGGACCAGACTTCTGTTCCCAGTAACAACATCCTGTAACTCACAACTCACAACTCCAGTTCAGGGAATCCATTGTCCTCATCTGGCTTCTGTTCTACACGCTTGCACATATTCACACACAGATCATCACACTTACATAAAATTGAAAATAAAATAAAATAAATCTTTTTAAAAAGATTTCCAGAACACTATCAAGTTAGAGCTATGACAATTAACTTTAACGTAACATTATTATATCATAATAATGATTGATATTAACTATTTGAATCAGGTTGAAATAAACTGTGAAAAAATTTTTTTTTCATTCTGAGAGATCTGGTTTCTCACTTGATAAAATACAGACATTTCTTGAAGTAATTGTTATTCTTGTCCTGCAGTTTTTCTCTGAGTAAAATGATAAACTGTGTAATACAGTTAACTCATCTTTTATATTTGTACATATGCATAGTAAATTGTCAGTAATAGCAACATTAATTTATACCAAAAATGTATTCTGAACTTTTACTTCAAGAACTAGAGTGCAGTTATGTAGAATAAGCTCAATAATGTCTTGGTATTTAGGACAAAAGTATGAAAATGGAAGGATTTTCTCCATCTGTGGTAACAGGTCACATGACTGATTTATGCCACTTGTCCTGAATTATTGGTACTGATGCATATATATTATATTTTATATGAGGTATCAAGGGATCACACCATCTGGTGAGAAGCCATCAATGATAGTACCTTATTCTTAGTAAAAATCAGAATCCAAATAACTCAATGATTAAAACATTTTTATGAAAAAATATGAAGCTCTGACCAAACAGTCAAAATAGAAAATTTAATATGATATTTCTAATACTCTCCAACAAAAAAGTTAGCCACTGGACAATTGGTATTATACTTCTTTGAGATGTCATTGTCCTTGCTGACCCCAAACAAGATGTTAATTGTCAAATAACTTTTACTACAAGAAGATACTTATCTAAGTTAGAATGATATAATAATAAACAAGGTAAAAAATGTATAAGTGATGGAAGAGAAAGGTGGCAGACAGAGTAGTCAGCACAGAATAGTAGTAGGAGATATGCAGACCAACAGGAAAAAGAAACACGATAAAAATATTCTAGCAGTAAGATAAAACAAGATTTTTAAAAATACTAGAAAGTATTTCATCTAAAAAGCAACTTTGTACAACAAACAAATTATAGATTATTTAAAACAAAATAGAGAATTACTGAAAGGAAAAAACTTATCATTTTAAATGACAAATTAGTTTAAAACACATTTTAATAATTTGAAGAGGCTGAAAAACAAAATGTTTTCTATAACAAGCCACATTCCACTTCCTATTCATTTTAAAATGCATTTAACTTCTGATATACAAATATAGAGGTACAACTAAAGATAAAACATGATGATAAGTTTAGAATATTTTTAAACATGAATTTCCTTCCCTGACATGGTACTAAAGGTCTACAATCCTAGCATTTAAGAGTCTGAGACAGAAGGATCAGGAGTTCAAGGCCACGCTGGCAGACATAGAGAGTCTGGGGCTAGATTTTACTACAGAAGGACATCATGTCTCAAAAAATAAATTAAGAGCTAGCACAATTCCCCAGCTGATAAAGGTACTCACCAAGGCCAAGCATTATGACCTGAGTTCAATACCTGTAGTGTGCATAATGAAAAAAGGGAATCAACTTCTAAAAGTTGTCCTATGACTTCCATAAATCTGTTGTGGGATATATGTATGCACATATGCAAAGCAAAGGTTAAACAGACTACAACCCACAACTCCAGAGAAGCTAGCTAACAAGGAGGACCCTAAGGAGGGACACATGGATCACCCTGGGAAGAGGATATAGATGAGATCTCTGAGTAAACTGGGGGCGAGGGGTAGGAAGAGAGGGCAGAGGTGGGGGGATGAGAACATGAGGGAATGGGATGGTTGAGCTGGGGGAGGGTCAGAGTGGGAAAGCAATGAAAGAGGCATCTTAATAGAGGGAACAATTATGACGTTAGAGAGAAAACTGGTGCTAGGGAAATTCACAGGAATCCACAAGATTAGACTACTAGCAATAGTGCAGAGGGTGCCTGAACTGGCCTACCCTGGTAACCATACTGGTAAATACCCTAACTGTCATCATAGAGCTTTCATCTGATAACTGATGGAAGCAGATGCAGAAATCCACAGTCAAGCACCAGGCCAAGCTCCGGAAGTCCAGTCAAAGAGAGGCAAAAGGGATTATATGAGCAAGGGGGGTCAAGATCATGATGGGGAAATCTACAGAAACAACTGAACCAAGCTCCTATGAACTCAGGAACTTTAACTGACAGCTGTGGAACCTGCATGGGATCAGACTAGATCCTCACACAGTTGTATAGCTTGGTCTGTTTGAGGGGCCCCTGGCAGTGGGATCAGGATCTATCCCTGGTGAATGAGCTGGCTTTCTGGAGCCCATTACCTATGGTGGGATGCCTTGCTCAGCCTTGATGCATGGGGGAGGTGGCCTTGGTCCTGCCTCAACTGAATGTTCCAGGCTTTGCTGACTCCCCATGGGAGCCCTTATCCTTTTGGAGGAGGGGATGGAGGTGGGTTGGGGAGGGTAGAGATGGAGGGAGAGTAGGAGGATGAATGGGAGGAAAATCTGTGGTTTATACGTAGAATGAGTGGAAAAATTTCTTAAATAAAAAAGAAAAGATAATACACAAAACCAATTCAATATAATTTTCAATAAAATAAAAAGTTGTGCTTCTTGTTAAGAAATTTGGAAATTTTAAAATAATTTTAATAATTTTAGCCCCCAAAACAATGGGTACAATTGTACTAATTTCAACCCTAAAAATATGGATAAAATGCTTTGTACCTTTGAACATGAACTGAGGCACTATGAAAGTTTTTACATTGCCGATGCACAGACTGACACAGGAGACTCTCAGCAAAATTCCCTGACTTTCTTCTATTTTTTTCTTAGAGAAGATAAAACTAGCAAACTTAAAATAGCACATTGGCTCTCTTCTCCTAGATGTAACTGTACCAATTAGTTGTAAATTATTTCTATAAAAAACAGAGAGAATCAAAGAGCTTCAAGACATTCAAAAAGACACATAAAGTAGAAAAATTTGGCCATTTCCTGTGATAAAGAAATCCCCTAGGTTATCCTCTATAACTTGACAATAAGACACTTGTATCGGTTTTAATAAGAAAGAAAGTCTCTCATAGCCTCATGTATTTGAATACTTTGGTCCCAGCTGGTGGCATTATTTGAGGAGGATTAGGAGGTGTGGCCTTCTAGGAGTAAATATGTCACTGGAAGCTGAAGTTAAGAGTTTAAACACTCACACCATTTCCAATTTCTCTCTATGCTTCTTGCTTACAGTTAAATACGTGGGCTCTCAACATTTTGCTCCAGCCACAATACCCTCCTGCTGCCTCATCCATACCTCTATGTACTCTAACATTCCGGAACCATGAGCCAAAAATAATTTGTGTTGTATAAGTTCTCTTCATCATGTTATTTTTTAAAATCACAGCAACAAAAAAATAGCTAACGGAAAAGTTAGTAACATAAACTGGTTTATTGTTGTGAAGAACTGAGCATATTGGGGTTTTTCTCTTTTGTTTTGTTTTGGTTTCGTGTTTTGGGGGGAGAGGGGATTGGGGCAGAAAGTTGTAAGACTATGGAACTTTGGAATAGAAAAACAATTGAAAACTGGAAACAGAGCTTAAGGAGCCCTCTTTGTAATAGCAGTGCATGGAAAACAGTAGTGTTGTGAGCAAGGCTTTCACAGTTCTGGAAGAGTCTATGCATGCTACAGGAAGATAAAAATATCATAAACCAGCCGGGCGGTGGTGGCGCACGCCTTTAATCCCAGCACTCGGGAGGCAGAGCCAGGTGGATCTCTGTGAGTTCGAGGCCAGCCTGGGCTACCAAGTGAGTCCCAGGAAAGGCGCAAAGCTACACAGAGGAACCCTGTCTCAAACAACAACAACAAAAAAAAATATCATAAACCTTACCCAGCTGTAAACATTGTGAACTACCATAACAACTAGCCTGGAAAGTCATGCCTACTAGGGTAATTGTAGTGAGAATGTTGTGAGAGTAACCAACCACTTTCTGACTCTAAGGCCTGCTCCACAAGATGAAACCTATACCTGGCCCATTCATTAGGCCAAGAACCTAAGACTAGACAGGTCATAGCCTCTAGGAGGGAATCTACTACTATTATTTTGCTAAATGGACATAGCATTAATATGTAACTTCTAATGATTTAACATTATACCCATAGATTAATGTATTTCTCAACCCTCATAAGAGAAGTTGCTTTTTGCAGTAGACAGTGATTGAAAACTCATCAAGATAGAAAGAATAAGGACTGCAGAATGCATATCCCTATGTGGGGCTCTGTATCACATTTCCTTCTTCAACAAGGCTCAGAAATCACTGTTGAGGAGAGCAGGAGAGATCTTAAGAGCCAGAAGTGGTGGATGATGACAAAGAAGAAAACAGTGTTTTGCAGACAAAGAAGGACATATGAACTCACAGTGGTTATGACAACAGGCACAAGCCCTATGCTAGCTCAATCCACACAAAACCATGGTGTTGTGAGATGGGTAGGCACAAAGTTTATCTGCAGCTGAGGAGCAACTGGGTTTTGATATCTGCTGGGAGGAGAGTCAGTAATAAGAGTGTATGCCCTAGTAAACTAGTCATGCTCCAGTGGGAGGCCACACATCCAAGAATACATGGGCAGTACACTTGGAATGGGTGGATTTTTTTTAGAAAAGACACAAGGTTGGGTGAGTTGGGAAGATGGATGGATCTCACTGTAATTGGGGAAGGGAAATGAATATGAACAAAAGATAGTATAAGATATTTCCAAGCAATTAATTAAAAATGAAGTTGGGAAGGGGAATGTTGGGGCAGATGGACAAAATGGGGATATTAGAGAGAATAAATGGGGGTAGATATAATCATATTTCATAGAATATGATGAAATAAACTGTATGAAATTCTCAAATAACTAATAAAATTAGAGAAATTTAAAAAATAAGTCATATAATAATTATTTCAAGAATGACAATTTTGAATTTAAAAAAAGGGAAAATTAAGGAAAAATTGTAAGAGCCAGGAGGAATGGAGAACATCAAGTAAAAAAAATCTTTAAAACCACACAGGACTAACACACATATGAACTCAAAGAGACTGTGGCATCATACACAGGGCCTGCACAGGAATTCACCAGATGGAGTCCTAGAGCTCAGAGGGGAAGTGGACACATGCTCCATCTTTAAAAAAGAAGCTAGCTCCAACTGATAACCACTCACAAAGGAGAATTAGTTTTCACCAAGAGAGTCATAATTAGTATAGAAAATTATGTTCAAGGCCATGTTCCATGCCCAGCAGTACATGGACAACACAAAACAAACTCAAGGGAATTCTTGTAGGCTATTTTTCCCATAATGCTTTCTTTCTTTCTCTTTCTTTTTACCATACATGTCCTTTGCATATATATCATGGTTTCTAAGTTTCTCTTTTTATAGGATTTCTGTGTGTGCAAATGTCTGTGTCTCTGCATCTATATGTGCTGCTTGAAATTTTTCTTTGGCTCTTTTCCCTATGTCATGTGATGTCTTTCCTTGTTCTTTTTTTCTCCTAAAACTGTATATTTTGTATTTCTTTTTGCTGTGGTTTCATTACAGATCTTCATAGGAGTGACCACTAATAACAACATGACACATAAGAGGTTGTCTTAAAATGTCCTCTGTCAGGCGACAGTGGTGAACACCTTTAAGCCCAGCACTTGAGAGGCAGAGGCAGGCAGATCTCTGTGAGTTGGAGGCCAGCTTGAGCTACAGAGTGAGTTCCAGGACAGGCTCCAAAGCTACACAGAGAAACCCTGTCTCAAAAAAACAAAAAAATTTCTTTTGTCAATTGCATTAATCCAAAACTCTTCAAATTAGCTTCCAGTAAATCTTTTGGACAAGAGCAAAAAGCAATCAAATTTTTGGACAAAATATCACAAGAATGGTCTCTAATATTCTTCCCTTCTGAAACCTTTTCAGCTTGGCCTCCACAGTTCATAATGCTCTTACACTATCATACATGTTCCTACTAGAATGGTGCATTAAACTACATTTAAGCACTCAACCACATTTCAAGTCCAAATTCTTAAAGTCTTCAGCAAAGTCAGGACTATCACAGCAATATGTCAGACCCTGGTACCAACTTGTCTTAGTTACTGTTCTATTGCTGTAAAGAAACATGACAACCCAGGTAACTTATAGAAGAAAGCATTTAGTTGAGGATTTCTCATAGATTTAGAGGGTTAGTCTATGAACATCATGGCAGGGAACACGAGAGCAGTCAGGCCTGACACTCGAACAGTTGAAGTCTACTTGTCTTTCCTCCATCCACTTAGCATGTCTATTGTTTTCATCTTTATTCAGCACATATTTAAGCAATCATATTGGTGAGACTATGTGTATAACTTATATTCTTAGTACAAACAATATCACAGCAAACTCCCTGATCCTCTGGCTCTTAAAATTTTTTTCTCCCCCTCTTCTGCAATGATCCATGAGCCTTAGGCATAGAAGTAAGATTATAGACATATCCATTGGGACTGGGCTCCGCAACTCGGCATTTTAATGATAAATGAACACATGCCCATCAATATATTCTCCCAAAAAGAAGAATGCATTTCAACTCATTTTATGTTGTTATTATCCTTTTATCAAAACTGTAAATCTGGTAAGAAAATCACAGAAAAAAACATACTTTAGAAATGTAGATAAATAATTCCAAACAAAAGGCCAACTAAGTTCAGAAACATTAAAAAAAAAGATAGTAAAACATGACCAACTGAGATTAATCTCATGAATGTAAGAGTGGATTAATAACTAAAAGTTAATACAACAAACCACTGAAACAAATATCAAAATCTACATTATCATCACAATAGCAACAGAATTCATTCATAGAAAGGAAAACCTCCATAAATAATAGTTAAAATTGAGAAAATTAGAGAACATGTAAAAAAGTGACAGAGATTTACAGTGGAAAATATTTCAGTGCTTTCTCCTCTAAATGATGCAAAGAAAATAAAAGTCTTCTCTCACTTTCTATAAAAAATACACAGTAGTTTACAACTGTAGAAATTGTTCTAAAACGTGAAGTAAAATGAAAGCAAATCAGAAAGGAAAATGTAAAATGACATGATCTTGTATTAGAAGCATCTAAGGGGCTGAGGTGAAGCTTATTACATGGTTTCAGTTCCTAGTACTATTTAAAAATTACACAAAAAATCTCAAGCAATCCAATGAATAAGGTACAGAGATTTTTACATTCAAAATGTTAGACAATAAAAAAATCAACACAGAAATAATTGTAATATTTATATAGCCTTCAAAAGAATATAAAATGGCCGGGCGGTGGTGGCGCACGCCTTTAATCCCAGCACTCGGGAGGCAGAGCCAGGCGGATCGCTGTGAGTTCGAGGCCAGCCTGGGCTACCAAGTGAGTTCCAGGAAAGGCGCAAAGCTACACAGAGAAACCCTGTCTCGAAAAACCAAAAAAAAAAAAAAAAAAAAAAAAAAGAATATAAAATGAATGTAGGGAAACAATGCATTTATATTAGCATAAAACCCAAACATTTAAGAATACATCTAACAAACTGAGAGATTAACTTAGTGTGATACTGTAATCATTTAAACAAAATAATTAAAATTCAAACAGTGCAATTTAAGAAATGGACAAAGGATCTAAATAAACCCCACTCGAATGGATCAAAAGAAATGGTCAGAAAGTAAATAAAAACATGTTTTATATTATTAAATGTTAAGGAATTGTAAATCAAGAACATAATAAAAGATTACCTGTAAGTCTGAAGTTCATCATTCCCTTTTCTATTACAAGGAAAATCTTAGGAAGCTTAAAAATGAAGATTTCACTTTAGAGTCATCAGAGAATTAAAGTAACACAGTGAGTTCCCACATTCAATATCAAAAATTCAAGTAACTTGAAAAAGAATCATAGCTTAGTGGACTACAGGCCTAAAAATAGAACCAAGCACTAGAAGCTACTATCAGCTTAGAAAATTTATAATTGACAAGTTGCTGAATGCTCAGTATGTACTCAGCTTGAAAGTTAAATTCTTTAGGGTGAAACAATTTTAGTAGAACTCCCAAACTTTAGGAAAGCTAAAGGGGTCACATAATAAAAACATGGAAAAATATTTCTTTATGACATTGGTGCAGGAAAGGAGAAAGTGCTGATTGGAAATATATTCCATCAAAAAGTACTAGGGGAAACTACCAAGCAAATCAAACGGCTATGTTCTAGTTGTTTTTCTATTGCTGTGATACGGCATCATTGACCAAAATCAACTTGGGAAAGAAAGGGTTTATTTCATCTTTACACTTCCAGGTAACAGTCCAACACTGAAATCAGGGTAAGAACTCAAAACAGAAACTGGGAGTCAAGAACAGAAACAGAGATTGTAGATAGATGACTGCTTATTGGCTTGTCTTTCACGGCTTGCTAAGTTTGCTTTCTTTTACTACCTAGTACCAATTGCCCAGTCGTGGGAATGTGTGTAGTGAGATAGGCCCTCCCATATCATACATTGATCTGAGAAATGTACCACAACATATCCTCAAGACAATATCATATAGGCAATTCCTCAACAGAGCTTCTTTCTTCTTCCATGTGGCTCTAATTTGTCTCAATTTGATATAACTAGTCAGCACATTTAACCCCTAGTCTACTTGACATACAAATCCATCACTATTCAGCTTTTGCTTCCATTCTAATCCCTGAGACATCATGATGTCATGTTAATATCAGCATCACAATATAAAATGTATTCCAACTTTTAAAAGTCACACACTCTTTAAAATTTTCCAAGGTCTCTATAGGTTATTGCAAAATCAAAACCCAGTTAAATACTTTTCTTAATCTAAGAAGAAAGAAGCAGGGAACAAACACAATCACAGCAATTCAAAACTCCAGTCCAGAAATGAAAATAACTCATTGTCTGACGTCTAGGGCTCACAATCTTTTGGACATTGAAGGACTTATACAGCTCTGCTCCTCAAACTCTACCTGCCACAGTACACACCGATTGTTTGCTCTTAGCAGGCAAGCTCCACTCCATATCTGCTACTGTCCTTGGCAGACATCCCATGGTGCTGGCCTCTCCAATATTGTGTGGCTGCATTACCATCAGAGACCCAATGTTACACATGGTGCCAAAGTACAACTTTTCTCCATGAGCCCTTGAAATTTGGACTTGCTATTGCAACTAAGAATGAACCTTCACCTCTGGCCTCTCACAATACCAGACCTCAGTTGTTCTCTATGATACATTTCACCCTGCAGTTTTCATAGTGCCCAAACCACTACCATGTAAAAGATTCTGATACATAACCAAGTTTAACTACAGATAAAGATGCAGTCTTGCAATCCTCCATCAGAACCACAAATTCTGTATGCTACGTGGAGGGAAAATTTCCTAGATTTCAGCTCAATAATACTTATCTTATCTCAATCACACCCAGTTTCTCAGACCCAGCTTACAAGCATCAATTGTCATAGTAAAAGAAAGGTTTCATGTCAATGGTACCAGTCTCTTGGGAATGACAGCTAATTCTTCACCCCCAGATCACCAGAAACCAAAGGTTCTTAGTTCAAGGTATCACATGAATGGTCCTGATAGAATCATTGCTTCCTTCTCAAACTTCATGTGCCAGGTCTCCCATTGTCTGCATTTCTATTAACCTTCATATTGTCTGAGATTCCACAGAACATTCCATTAAGATCATTGAGGAGTCAATGGTTTTTCCAGTCCCAAATTCCAAACATTTCCACAATTCTCCCAAAACAAAATGGACATATCTGTCACAGTGATAGTCCAATCTGGTACCCATTTCTGCCCTAGTTTGCTTTCTCCTACTGTGATATATGACTGAGGCATATACTCAAAGATTATAAAGAAATACTTACTCATCCATGTTCATTGCTATTCTATTCATGATAGCCAGAAATTAGAAACAGCATAGATGTACATCAACTGATAAATAGATAAAGAAAATTTGGTACATTTATACAATGGAATATTATTCAGTTGTTATGAAAAATGACATTCACAGGTAAGTTAATGGAGCTAGAAATAAATAATTCCAAGTGAAATAAGTCAAATGAAAAAGACAAATACCATATGATTTTTATATATATGGATGCTAGGCCCTTAAGTCTTTTATGTGCATGCTACAATCTATTTAACCACAGAAGTTAGGTATCTAGTAAGGGACAAGGGAGGAGGTAGGGGTTTTCCAAGGAAGGAGAAATAGAATATATTGTGATGGAGAGATGGAAGAAGGGGGTGGACTGGGGTAGGAGGATTAAATGAGGAGAGTGATGGAAAAGAATGGTAAGGGAGAGAATATGGTAAGGGACAACTAACACTAAGAGACATTTCAGAGGCCATATGTAAACCTATTATAGAAGCTTCCTCAAATATATACATTTATGAAAGGAATCTAAATGAAGTAACCAATTAATGGGGTGGCCAATGCTCCAGCTAGATTGCCAGAGACCAGCTCTGACCTGTTTAAGGGTTCTTGGGTGCAGATACTGTGGGATAATGCCCTTGTAAACTGGTTTAATAAAACACTGATTGGCCAATAGCCAGGCAGGAACTATAGGTGGGGCAAGCAGACTAAAGGAATGCTGGGAAGAGGAAGAGCAGAGTCAGGAGTCAGCAGCCAGACACAGAGAAAGCAAGATGTGAAGGCAAAACTGAGAAAAGGTAGAAGCCACACAGCTAAACATAAATAAGAATTATGGGCTAATTTAAGTGTAAGAGCTAGTCAGTAATAAGCCTGAGCTAATGGCCAAGAAGTTATAAATAATATTAAGCCTTTGTGTGATTATTTTATAAAAGGCTGCAGGACTATGGGTGAGAGATTTGTCCCGTCTGGCCCTCAGGACACAGGAAAACTTAAAACTACAGGGAGGAGAGAGGAATGAGGAAGTATTAGATAGAAATATAGACAGAGAGAATCAAGACAGACTCAGGATAGCTTCAGGAGGGCCCTGGGTCAATACCCAATCACCCCAAGTTTTATTCTAATGGGTTTTTATACACTACCAAGGGGAGAGGCAAAAGACCTCCCCCTTTTAAGATCAAAGCACAATGTACAGTCAAGTGTAGACCCTTCAAAACACTTGATACTCATGCCCTTGGCCAAATCATCCTATTATGCAGCCCTGCTGGGTAAAGCAAGTTCAGACTTTCTGAACTTGAGTAAGGCCTTATTAGGGAGCTTCTGTGTGCCCCCACACTAGACATATCATGCCACCATGTAAAACCTCCAGTGACAGGAATAGGTTACATCTTGTTGATTCACTGGCCAAATGAGTCTTATGAAAACCCCTAAACATCACATACTATTGCCAAGGTTAGTGGTTACTCTCCTCAACATGAGGGAAAAGCCCTAGTGCTGAAAAGAGCACTAACATATGTCATCAACTTATGCATAACTAGAAGCTTCACCCCTGCTGACTATCATTTGTAGTACTGGAAAGTACTCTTTACACTAAGGGTGAAGAAAGGTAATTATCACTATCACCCAGCTACAAACCTGTGACCTACTGTAGTGACTTGCCTACAAGATATACTGGTGCAATAGTGGCATAAATGTTATGGGAGTAACAAACTAATTGGAGTTAAGGCCTATTGCATGTGATGGTAACTATGCTTGACACTGCTATAGTAGCCAAGAACCTGTGACTAGCTAGTTCATGGAACTACAGAAAAACATAATACTATTATTCTGCTACTAAAGCATAGCAATAAAAAGGCTCTTAATGACATACTACTATACCCAAAGATTGGTGCCTTGTTCAACACTCATCAAAGAAGATTATTCTCGTAGCAGATGAGAATAAAGCCAGAGAACCCTGATTGCACTATGTGCTGAGAGAAAGAGACTTTGGAACACACAGGCAGCCCCAAATATGATGTCTTCATCAAAGCCTTCCCCTCAAGGCTCAGACAGGAAGAGGAGGTGGAAAGATCATAAGAACCAGAGATGATGGTTGACTCCAAGGAAACACTGTCTCTCAGAAACATTAGTACCATTGCATTTACAAACTCACAGAGACAATGGAAGGTTACACAAAGCCTCCACAGGATCAGGTCAGTCAGGGTCCCAGCACTGAAATGGGTAAGTGGTCATGGGCTCCCACCCCTAATCAAGAAGCTATCTGAAATTTATATAAACTGTCAAAGGAAAAACCAGTTGTTTCCAATGAATCTCAATGGGTATATTAAACATACTTCAAGGCAGGCTTCATGATGAAGAGTAGTTGTCCAGCATAAAACAAACTCAATAGCCTTTTGTAGTCTTTTTGTCTCATTTTGCTGTGTTTTCACATTTTTGTCTTATTGATCTTCTGCTTGTTTATTCTGATTTCTGGTTTTTTTTTTTGTGTGTGTGTGTTTCTTTTTTGTTTTATTTGTTTATTTTGGTTTGGCTTTTTTTTGAAGGGGAGAAACAATGTTGGGTAGGTAGAAAGATATGGAAAATCTATGAGAGGAAAAACATGATCAAAATACATGATATAACAGTTTTTCAAAAAATAGTATAAATAGGACATATTGAAAGTACACAGTGTTCTTGTTCATGTGGGCATATAGCCAAAAGTTTCTGGCAAGAGTAAAGATGTTTTTTGTTTGTTTGTTTGTATGTTTGTTTTTTGCATCTATCTTGTAGAAAGTAAAAAGTAATCTATAGTCATGGAAATAAGTCCTCTCAAATTCATACAACTTCTTGTTGTATCCTGTGTTTTTACTTTATTTTACAAAATCTAGTTGAAAAAAACAAATACAGTGCAACAGTTTCACACTACAATGCACTTATGTTTTAGACATGTTTCTATGAATAGTCTTATATTCCTATTGTGTTGTAATATGATTATTTTATTACTCCTATTTCTACTCACTCCTTTCTATATATAATGTTGATTTTCTTTTTTACTGAAGTCTGCCCTGATGAAAAATTGTTATGAAGAATTGTCACGAAATTTCTACAAACCCTAAGAGCACCACACAAATTTCGTTTGAAAATTAGGTAAAGAATTCTTCAAGGTTAAATGTTCTACCTTATGCCTCTTCTATTACATGGCACATACAATCCAACTATAACTCTGGACTAATCACTTGCCAACTGTTATTGAAATCATAGTCATTGTTTGGAGGTTTTCTAAACCCTTAAATTGCAGCTGAACATAATTAACAATTTGTTCCAATTCACGGTAACTCAAAGGCAAGCCAGATCAATTTTTTGGTCATTAAAAATTGTAAAGAAAAAATTGCTCTCAAGTGCCAAATCTATTACAGAAGGAGTTTAAAGTTGGCATCTATCTTTATAGGTTATATTTTTAAACTCTCTAAAATGGTGTTTATAATGGAAACAATTCTTTACACTAAAGTGTTCAGCATGGCATATTAGCAAACCAATGACCCACATTTCCATAAAAGCACCCCTTCCTTCTATTAAAATTTTGCTTACCTGACTTGCATGCTGATACACTATTAAATGTAAGATATTAAACATATTAGTGAACAAATATTGATGTAGTCTTTTGTTACAAGAGTTTTATTAACATGGGATTGATTGTACTTCTATTTTCTACTATCAAAGACATGGTAGAGGAAAAACAGCTATCTCTCCCATCTCTTTGATAACCTACAGTAATTAATACCTTACATTGCTTAATATTTCAAAGGAGGTCATTCTTTTCACCATTTTGGAAACTAATACAATTCCAAACATATATTTGATACCTTCATTAAGAAATGGTAAAAGTGTCAGATTCTGAATGAGTTGAAGTGAACAGCAGGGAGGAAATAGTGATTTTTGAATATTTTATCAAAACTTTTTCCTTATACTGTTTTTGCATTTTTGTGCCTTTGCCAAAAAAATGAGCAATATTTTTAAACTTATACATAAAAATTTCCTTGTTGTATTCCTCCAAATAATTGACCTTCACAAAGTAACTCTAATGTAGCAAAATAATCTATGATTTTTCTCCCAGCTTTGAAAAATGACCAACAGCATAGATAACTATTGGTTTTTAGTTTTTCCCTGTCCTGTAAAGCTCCAATATGCACAGTTCACTATATCAGTATTTGATGTGTTTCCAACAAGAAAGAGCTGTTTGAGAGCTGAATCTAAAATGTTCTTAACTTCTACACAGGAATATCACTGTGGAAAAGGATGTAATAAAACATACTCCTTAATCTAATAAGAAAATTAACTTAATTAAATATAATTTTTTTCTCATATCTAAAATATCAACTGCAGTAAAAAATGTACAATGTATATGAATATAGCACTCAATGCCCACCAAGAGAAAAGAAAATATTTTGTACACAAAAAAATATAAGAGGATAGAAATTCAAAGCAAATCTCAAGTGGGTGGAAGAAATTGTTAGGAGGCTAAGGATGCTTACTGCTCCTTCACAGTATCTGGGTTCATTTCCCAGAACCTACATGATGGCAAACAACCATCTGTATCTCTAATGTCAGGGAAACAACACCTTCTTCTAACCTGCCTGAGTTATATGGACATGCAAAGCATATTAGCTGAAGGAAAATAATAATTTTCATTATCTCATGTTGTATTCATTTTTATTTCTATTTTAAAAATGTTTTATATTTATTCTTTGAAAAGTTAGTACCAGTATAAAATGCATTTTAATTATTTCATTTGTATTTTGAGATTATACAGGGAATCCATGGCTGATATTAAAATTAAATTAAATTATAAAATAAAATTTAAAAAATAATAATATAACTACATCGTTTCCTCCTTTGCTTTCCTCCCTCCAAATCCTTCCACATACCTATCCTTCATCCCTTCAAACCCATAGCCTCTTTAAGCATCAACTGTTGTTTCATACAATGGATTTTGTTTGTTTGTTTTTTATTGCATCTACCTCTTACTACTTCCCTGTAACTTCCTCCAAGAACCACCAACAATTCTTGCTCACTACTACATGTTATTTTTTATACTTTATCAATATATTCTCCCTTCCATCTTGATCAGGATATGATCAATTGTGTTCTTGGATTAGAAGGCAAAGAAGTCATTATTGACATCTCCATCAAAAAGAACTTGCTGTTTAAAGCATGTAGTTGCTAAATAACTAAACTCAGAACTAACAAAAATATTTGAAACATGAATAGGGTAGTGCCATAAAAATCAATACAGTAAATGTATAAAGTTTGACAAAAGCAATTTAAATACTAGTATGAAATCCTCACATGGTTAAGTACAAAATATTTACTATAAAGTTTCCTTCCTTTTAATAACATCATGGTTATTTTTTAATTACAATTATGATGAAAAAAGTTAAATTCAGAACTCTATTCAGAGACTGGTCATGCATAAAATATTCTTCACATTAAAAATGTTTCTAAGTGTACACATATGCACACATCATCAGTTCTGAAAAATTTTCAATATGTGACTTTTATTTTTTTATGCTCAATGTTAGGTTTTGCCCAGGCAGGCTTTGAGTGATAATGTCCATTTGTATAATCTGCCATTTTAGGATATGTGAATACATGTATATTCTGAATGAGAGTACCATGGATTGAGGGCAAGCAATGAACTAACTTTCAGAGGTTTTTAAAACAGCTAAACGACAAGCAACCCCATGAATGTGTACCAATTAGATTTAGTAATCTTTCTAATGCATCAGGGAGCTCTAGTGTGTTGATGAGGGTGACAGATATTTCCAGTTTATAGTATGTATACTGAAAGCGAAGAATATCCAATTCTATTCTGAAAGCACATGATTTCCAGCTCCCTTTGTTGCAGTTAAAATAATCAGTTCAGATATCAAAGGAAAGTATTTTGTTCCCCCACCAAATTCTTGCGTCTCTCTTGTTCTCCCTCTTCTTATCACTCTTCATCTTCCTAACTTCTTTCTTTTTCTCTTGTCTTCCTTCTGACCCTCATTTCTAATGATTGTTAAACATTTCTGTTTGATAGTGACAATACAGAACTAAATCCTTGTCCTCAGTAAAACCAAAAGGATTTATTCTCCCTTCCCCAGCAACTATCAACTTCCATGAGTTTCTCAGTGAGGAGTGGGGCAGATGCTGAAGCTTTGGTTGGCCTGATCTTGTGTAGGTAGGTCTTCTAATGTAACCACAGTGGCTGTGAATGTATGTGTGCACCAGCACTGTCATGTCCAGAAGACAGCATTTCACAGCGCTCCTTTCATCCTCCATTTCTATTCTTTCCACATCCTCTTCCATGCTGTTGCCTGGGCTTTGTTGATTCGGCTGGTACAGATATCCTGATGAGAACAGAGCACTCAGTCTCTTATTCTCAGCATTTTAACATGTTATGCACAGTAGAAAGTCTACTAATTATAATTATGTTAAAAACCATGGATGTTTCCATTATTTGAAACCCTCTAAAAGTGACCTACTTAGGAGTTCTTTATATCAACTGTAGAAGCCATAATAAATAAAGGTTACCTATATTCTCACATTTTCATCATTAAATAAATACAATATACATTAGAAAAGAACATCCTATGAAATAAATACTGTGGAAAAGGAAAGTTTTCTCAAAATCAAATCTCTGGACACCAACTTGCAATTCATGGAACTGTATCCAGGGACTGTGAACTAAATTCTCTCTCAATGGACTCCAAATCAATTGCAATTGTATAAAACACTACAAGCTCTAAATTGCTTGGAAGATAAATATCCAGATGATGAAGGTAGAAATAATGAAGACACCCATATATTTTTTAATCAATGTCAAAAATATTTGTGTTCTTAATATTTTATTTATGTACTTACTTGCCTGTCAACATATCAACCTTTATTATTGACAACATCATGAGAGTGTCCATAGTATATCTTTGAAGCATTACATCTAGCACAATGGCACCAAAAATGCACACAAAAATATGGGAACCTTCTACATTTTTTCTATATAAATTACAGAAAGTGTAAATAGAGTGGATATTTTCTGAAAATATATAACTCAAAAAAAAAAAAACTCTCTGTAAATATCCATTCTAATCTTCCTGTCACTTAACTAATACTTTAGCTAAAACCAGCACTAAAGTTTCCAAATCTATATCAACAACAACAATCTGTAACAACAATTAATGAAAAAAGAGGCCATGAATTTGGAAGAGAATAAGAAGTGCTGTTTGCCAGAATTTGGAGGGAGAAAATGGAAAGGGGAAATAATGTAATTATATTATAATCTCAAAAATACAAGAAATATAATTGACTTTTTAAAAACTGAACTCCAAATTCTATTCTTAACAATGTAACAATAACATTACAGACTCATCTTCTTCCTTCCTCCCTTTCTTTCTTTCTTTCTTTCTTTCTTTCTTTCTTTCTTTCTTTTTCTTTCTTTCTTAATTAATTAATTAATTAATTAATTTATCTATTTTAAATGTCTCCAGCATTTATTATTTTTTATGCAGGTTCTACCGTTCGATTCTGAACATTTTCATTTGGAAGTTCATAGAAAACTGATTTTTAACAATGTTTTCATATCCCATGGGTAACCTTTCCAGAATTGTGAATATACTATATACTTTTAAATTTTTTTATTTTATTTAATTAACATTTTTTCACTTATTTTACTCACCAACCATAATTTGCTCTCCCTCCTGTCCTCCTGTTTCCTTCCCTGACTCCCATCTACCCTCTCTCCATCCACTCCTCCTCCATCTCCATTCAGAAAGGGCAGGCCTCCCATGGGCTTGAACAAAGCCAGACTCATCTACTTTAAACACTTGAAAATTTCATATAGCTGGCATGTTTCCAAAATGTGTTGGATAGCTGCCATCAGCAAAACTCTATACTTGCCAAACTCTATGTTTGATATATAGGAATTTGTTAAAATATACCTGAGGAATTCAAAGGCTTCTATAAAGAAGAGAGAGAACAGACACACACACACACACACACACACACACACACACACACACACACACACACACACACACACACACAGCAGGAATGAATATATCACCTCTTTCTTTTGTCACTGTTCAGTCTTCTTCTCCTCAAGCTGAGACCAAGCCCTAAATGACAGACACTCCTAACTTCCACCTCCCTAATATAACCATCTCTAGAACTTCCAGAATATTCTGCCTAAAATTCCAATGCCAGCCATCCTTTATTCAAAAGAGAATCACTGTCTTGATATAATACAGAAGAATCAAGTCTAAATCCAAATTTGGAAAGGACATTCTAGTTGTTAATCTGATTTCACAATTTTACCTTCTCGTTCTCTTCAAATTGAATTATTCATTTAGTACCCATTCCTCAACATACCTTGGCTTGGTTAACCATATGTTCTTTTTGTTTCACTGTTATCTTCAATTTTTACTTAGTAACTATGCAAATAGTATCCATATTTCATACTTCAAGCCACAATTTTGAGTACATGACAAAAGGGAAAATTTAACTAGAATTTAGCCATTTAACTAAAATAGGTTAAAGTAGTTAAATCATTAAAATTTCAATACAATAGATTCTAATTCTATCTTCATTATTTTTGGTCTTTATATCTTCATCTTCAAAATAAGAATATTATTGGCTTTCATCAATATATTATATTTCAGTGATAAGATTGGGAACAGGAAATTCAATGTGAAATGTTTTTAAAACATGCAAGTATTTTATGAATTGATTGCAATGTGTACAATCATTTATGATAAAATTAAAGAGAGTATCACAAAGAATGTCAAAACTCAACAGAGGGTATATAGATAAGTAAAGAAATGATCTGCAACAGAAAAAATGAGTCATCTTCATTTATTTTAAAGTTAATAAATAAGATTTTGATAGTTTATTGTAGGTAAAACATGGAAGAATTTGAATGTTTATTACAATAAAGAGTTTCAACTTCATGATTTAAATTATATGTAATAAACAAAAGTTCTATGTCCATGCAGGTTACATAATAAGGTTTGTGCATCTGACTACATGTTTGGTCAATTGTAGCAAGGAAGCGAGAGAAAAGACATAGATTTGTACAAAGGAAGAATTGATAGCTGTTGGATGCAACATCTATCTTCCCTGTGCTTCCCCATATGAAGCCGATGAAATGCTTACTTGTCATTTGTAACACCTGTTTCCAAGAACTAGGTAGAGCAATTAAATGCAGTTTAAATCTAAACTGCATCTCCTGCTTGTGTAGCAATATACACAGTTACTGCTATTGGAAGATCTCATATTATATCTTTAAGTGTGGGCATTTAACAGACAGCCTCATATTATTAAGATACTGCTGACTTTTATTGTCAGTGTGGCCACAGGACAAAGCTAATAATTACTAGTACCAGAAGCAGCTTGTGGTTTTATATTACATTGAGGTAAATTACACTGGAATTAGAGTGGATTACTTTTATCAAATGGGGAATAAGCTGTTAATTAACTCCCCGCTGTAGCAATCTTTTTCTGAGCTTGCAACTGTTATTAGGTCTAGATTAAACTGTTGAATTAATTTCCCACTTACTTACTATTTCAAGAGTTTTTAATTTACCTGGCAGCAGTTTTAATGGGAAATTGTATTAGTGAGCATAAATTGTTTTGGGGAAGGGTAAACAGTTTGTGATAATGTTTATTAAGTCGTTTTGTTTGAGCAAAAATATAATTGCAGTTTTAATTAGTGCATGGTTGTTGAAGTATTAGGTTTGAGATTACATTACAGCTTTCTGAGAAAACAATCACTCAGGTAATCTCAGCATTTATAACTGATAGCAAACAGAAAAGCTATGTCAATACAGCACTGGCTTGGCTGTTGTGCCATATTTAAGGAAAGAAAATGGGAAATCACATAAGTGTTCCTCCATCAGTTATCTTAGGTTTGTTGACTATTTCTAAATATCACTGTCTGCTATGACAAGCATATTTTGGCACACGACTAATGGAAGATTGGTTGACGTGGTTAAATGACAAGTGGTACAAATTCATTTAAAGTAATAAAAAGATGGAAAATGAAAAGTTTTTATTTACATAATATATTTAGTGACTGGTTACCGGTTATAATGTCAATCAACTATTTGTCTTATGATATCAATAATAAATAAGCATATACCATACATAAAGGGTGTTTTACAGAGGTCAGTCAAAGGATGTTGGAGAGGTAAGAGATGGCAGTGAGGAATCCAACTTGAAGTTTCAATAAAATACAGCACTTATACAATGAGTGAGAACAGAAATGATATAAAACAAGGAACTGCTTATATAACCATATCAAATATGTACAACTAAATATGTATATATTCAGAAATTTATATGAAATATGTCTCCACATTCAGAGAAATATACTTGATTCGTGCAGTATGAATATAGTGGATGTGTGTGCATTATATAACTTTAAATAAGCAGATTATATATATATATATATATATGAAGTATAAGAAATTTTTGTTAATAAGCTTCAACAACATTAATATTATTATCTACTGTTTTTCTGTAATGTGAAAAGATTTTACTCTTTCCAATTTTCGTAATCCTTTTTGAGAACTATGAATTACTCATAATAATCACAAAACACATGTACATACAAGGAATACTAAAGGACATTCAAGACACATTATAATTATTAAAGATGTCATGAATTTGAGAAGGGGCACAGGAAGAGTTAGAGGGAGGAGTGGTTGGGTTGAAATGATGTAAATACAGTTCTCATTTATGAAAATTTCCAAAAATCTTTAAATTAAACATAGCAACTGCTTTTTTTAAATAAACAATCATAGTGGCACAGATAAATGTGGGATGGCATATAAGAAGAAAAAGTAGAAAATAAATATAATAAATTAAGGGAAGTGTCTTTAAAATTCAACCATCCTGGCAGGGAGCAATATAATAAATAAAATTACCTGGCCATGTTCATATGAGGAAAAGTAATAAAATAGCTTCTTCCCAAATATTGAAACATAAGGAAAATTAAGGAAGCACATATTAATGGGATGACTTGCATTCATAATATAAATCCATTTGTATGGCATCTTGAAAACATATTTTCAAACTATACTCACATGTTTTAATGGCTAATATTAGATGTTGGCATGACTATATTCAGGGCCAGCCAGATAAACTGGGAAAACATTTCTTCTGGGTATATCTGTGAAGATGTTTACAGAAGTGATTAGTATTAGGATTAGTTAAGAGGGTCCACAAAATCCAGTGGTGGTCATTATCCAATTTGATGAGGGATCAGAGAGAGCAGAAAGTCAGGGCATAGGTGAATTTGCTTCTGTTTCAGTTAGAACACCAGGCTTCTGCCTTCAGATACCCAAGCTGTTTTTGGATGTTTAGGCTTCTGGCCCTTTTGCTGTCAGGCGTCATCCACATCCTGTGTTACACTATCATCTCCTATTTTTCAGATCCTGGGAGTGAAACTGAATTGGTTCACTGGCTTTCGTTGTTCTTCAGCCTGTAGATAGCATTTTATGTAGTTTGTTGATCACCATACTTCTTTGAGCCAATTCTCATAATACATTCCCTATAGTTCTTCCCTATAAAAATTGTAATGACTGACCCTCTAGGAAAGTTTAACTAATGCAAATCTGTTATCCAGTCCTATTTTCCCAGTAACTTTTAGTCAGAGACTGTCATCTTCAGATGATGGGTAAATCTTGTCCAATAAAGTTAAGCAATTCACCTCAGTTCACTAAAGCAGATAGAATTGGTGGTTTTTCATTGGACATATGATGTTTCTGAACTTTTGTTTGCTATGTCACAAAGATCTAATAGAATTAAGTAACACATCAGGCATAAAGGACCTAGTAACATTTTGCCATATTTTAAGTACATGTTAAGCAGTTTCTATTATTACTATATGACTAGGTTAACACATTTTAAAAATGCCTATTATAACTCCAGAAGAGGCAACAATTTTCTTTCAAGGGCATAAAGGAGAGTTAGTATTTCTTTCACAATATTTTCCTATTGAGTGATTTCCTTGTGTATAAATCAGTAGAGCTATTGGCCTCTATCACCCTGTCCTTCTCCACTGCTAGAGTATGGCTTACTGTTGAACACTGAAGCCACATGGTACTTGTGAACACCCTGATTTCTAGACCCTTGATAATCCTATTATTCAGACAAGCACAGGCTTCCTAAATTTATAGAAAAAAATCCTTTAAAATGCCAAATGCCTCATTTTTTAAAAATCCATTATCACTTAAGGTATTTTACGAGACTGAGATAGAATAGCTACTACACAAATCACAGTTTCTGTATTGGTTGGGAAATCACTCCAGCCAAAACTAATTCAGATATCATAGATACTGGCATTAAAGTATATATTAAATTAGTAAACATATTGAGTTTAAAAACAGAAAATAAATGATGCTTAAAAACTACATCAGCATTATTTTTCCTTGCATTGCATTAAAATCAAAAGGGATGGACATGTTAGGCACTGTCACTAGCACTGAAAAGTTTACAATGCACTTTTTAAAATGCTTATAAAAACATAAAAACATTCAATTGAAGTTTATTCAATTAATTTTAGTTTCTAATTTACAACATTTTTTTACTATTCAAGCAAAGGGAAATGAGGATTAAAGAGTGTTTGAAGATGTAATGTGCTGACACCCAGAACAATTTTACAGCTTTTTTAATACTCAAGTAATTTTAAAAATAATAGGTTTAAAATAGTAAAAAACCAAAACTAACAGTTTTTGCTAAATTGCACTTTTATTACATAGATTCAATTACCGGTTTTCCTCTCAATGATACAAATTATGTTTTATGTTTTACCACAGTAAATTGTAGGGTGATAGCAATAAAAAGACTTTCTCTCAATGGTGGCTGGTTTTGAAGCCCCCATTGATTTGCTGTTGTAAATACTGACAACATTAATTTCTGAAAACATGTATGAGCGTTGAAACTTATTTCTAACATAAGGAAAAATGAATCTTTCTATAAAATTCATTACTTTTACATTTAATATATACAAAACCCAAAGCTATAAATAATAAAAATTTTTTAGCATGCATGTGATTTGAGATAGTATTGCAGTTTTTAGAACTATGCTTCAGTGCACATAAGATATATGCTTCAGGTGTATGGATTTATTTCATGTTATTAACCACTTGAGATAGAAACAGTGGATGAATAATATTTTTGAGATAATTTAACATATTTCACAGATCAGGAAAAAAGTCTCTGATGCCCACAAAATCATATTTCCATCATTTTTATATGTTCCAATTCCATAATGAAGCTTACTTACATCACTATCAAAGTTGTAACTGACAGAAAAACAAATAAACTCAAATTATGATAAGAATAGTATCAACCACAATATTTTGCATCATTCAAAGTACATATAATTCACATTTTCACATATAACACAGAAACATGACTAAAATATATTAGTTAGAGACTATAAATGGCTTACCAGAAAACCAGAAATTACAGTCAATTACAGAAAAATCCAATTCAGTCATTTTATATGACATCATGATGGCATCACAATGTAAGAAGCAAAGATTGTCAAACTCTGAAAGTTACAATAGAAACTAATTTCATAGCTTTCTCTGGTCCAGCTCTCTCTCAATTTGTAATTTACAAACACCTGTACCTAATTTTATAAAATACATGTTACTGCATGCTATATATATATATATATATATATATATATATATATATATATATATATATATATATTTCTATAAAAATCTGTAGTAGCACTCTCTATTTGATACATTGTTTCTATTTTCAGTACATTACTGTGTAACAACATCCTAATGAACTGAATTAAGCATGTAATGCCTAAGAATAAGACAGAAATCACATTTCTAATGATAAGAAAGTATAATCAATATAATGCAGTTTTATGGAGGACTGTTGCTTTTGTTGTATGCAGAGAGATCATGCTGCTGTTGCTGCTGCTGCTGCGGTTCTGGCTGCTGCTGCTGCTGTTGCTCATGATGATTTTCGCTATGCACAGATAGCCTATGTGTGAGATCATTATTGAGTTATACTTCATAACAAAACAATTGTATTAAGTTCTCACTAATATATACAAAGTCTCTCAATACTACAAAATACAGTAGGATCCAAATGTTTCTAAAGTAGCTTCAATAGAAAACAAAATACCATACACATATTTAGAGAACACTGTCTGCCTCCAGACATAGTTCATCTGCACTCTCTCAGCTTGCACAAATACTGAGTTCAGTTCTCAGCACCATAAATGGATTTTTAAAAAATTATGCCGTTCAAAGCATTCTACAGAGTCACTGAGATTTCTTCGTCAAAGTACTCATATGTATGTTGTGTTTGTAACTATATATATGCATGAATCATTTTATTTGACAAACATGATTAGTGGTTTGTAACCAATAATTAGGAAAAAATATTGTCCACAAGGGAAATTTAAGTGATCCAGAAATAGGAATTAGTTGCTTACCATATTTGGTCTTATATTAGTCTTATGAAATCAAAGATATCATATTCATCTGATTTCTTGACTTACATAGCTATATATTGAAATTTCCTACTTAAACTCACTAAATGAATTTCCTACCTACTTACACTTAGCAAATATCTAAACTGACTTGTTTATTTATTATTATGTGAATTTTATGTTTAAATTGAATTCTGTTCCCAAACTGACTGCTCCTTGGTCCTTGATTATATACTACACTGTGTAATAACTGACATGTTTATAATATGTATATACATATATGCATATATACATATAGTTAATCAATTGTACATTATAAAAAACAATAAACATTGTTACTTTGGGAACATTTCTGTTTTCCTTTAGACTGAATTCTGTCACACAACTACCATGTAGAAGCTGTGAATACCTATTATGAAAAATGAAGACTTAATAATCATTGGATTAGATTAGATTCACAATAGTTTTAGATTCCATGTGTGGGAAATCTTGGTGTAATTTCAATGAAACCCTGTTTTCAATCGAATTATAGTACATTTTATTCTACATGCAGCTATAGTCAAGCATACTGTGCATTTTCTTAGTATGAATTGCATTGTTACTTACAATTTTTTAAATAGCCAAAATTTCTGAGTAAAGCAATTCAAAGTGTGTTTCATTTTAATCTTTTCTTTTAAAAAGCCCATCCTTACCTCCCTCATTAGTTGTGCAGCCTAGGGTGTTTTTCAATAATGTCACTGCTTAATACAGTGAAAAGAAACATATCATTAAATATGTCATAGTGCTTATATTATGATGATAGGGAGAAAAAAAGGGGTACAAGAAGTGCTAGTTTACAACTATTTTAGCTAAGAAAAGGGTGAAGATCAGTGGTTGGTCCAGTGCTTTCAATTTTTTAGATGCAACTTAGCACAATTTCCTTTAGGGAAGTTTGTCTGAAATGAAGAAGACTGCTATGTAGTATACATCTCTTTGTTTTCAAGTCACAAAGACATTGACTTAAAGGGTCTGCAATATTGAACAATATGAAAAGTCATTTTTAAAAGGGTTAAATCAAGAAACCACACTCACAGACCAATTTGGGCACATAAAGATTAGGTTGCTTTAGCAAATAAGGTGATTGTATAGTTTAATCTCTCAAATAACATATGCTGGAAGTAATAAAACATTAAAAACTACAATGTATACAGTAAGCACAGACAAAGAATTTCACAGGAAAAATCCTAACACATGAAGAATCTCCTAAAATTAAATTGGTTGGGTTCAGGAAACAATTGGAACCAGTTATGCTAGTTGAAAGATTCAATGAAATCCCATGTGAAAACAAGCAGTAGAAAACACGTGCATCATATTTTCTACTGAGTACTTATTTTAACCATTCTCATAAGATATAAAAACAATAAAAAGGATTGTATTTAACTCATTGTAAAAATATATCAAAATACAAAGAAATGTCAACACAAAACACAAGTTAGCTATCTGCTGAAACAATAAACTTGTTTTGTTGTAGAAAAAAATGTATTTATAGCCACCTATGTATAAGGCTTGGCATCTCATAGCATCCATCTATAACGTAACTTAAAAGAGATAAGTAAAGTTGTTACATGCGACATACTGTTTAAAACTTGCCCCCCACCAATAATTAGCAATGTTAGAAACGCTTAAAGAGACACCATCACTCTTATGTCCTGTATAAATTTAGTCAATTCAATTGACTGTTTCTACCCACTTTCCAAAGTTAGTCACAGAGTAATCAATACCCCAGCGCAAAAAGCTGTGACCTATAACTCAGAATCAGCAAGATTCTATAAGAGTTAGATACACTGTAATATTTCAATGATGCCTTAAATTCTAATGGTTTCAAGCTGCTTGAAACTCCTGGAGCAATCAAAAATAATCTGTCATGGGACCAAGGGCTATGAACATCATGTCATCGCCACTCTGGTATTAGATTTATTGGAGGGTAAAGCATGTCATTTATGCCTCAACTCACAGGAGAAAAAAGCAATCCTTATGAAGTTAATCTAATAATAGACTGGAAAGCAATGATTACCGTTTCATGTACACTAGCTATTTGTAGCAGTGGTTGGCCTAATTCTGCCGGCCGTGCTTGTCAGAGCTTTGGGATTAACAAGTGTTTAGCTGAAAATCTATTGAGAAACATCAAGAAATGGTTTAATGAGGAACAAATCTTTCATTTATTGCTACTAAGGGGACACTGAAACCACAGTTTCCCTCCTTCTCCCATTCCGTTTCATTTTCAGAGCTTGTTGTAAGTAATATTTCCCACATAAAACATACCTTTAGGCATTCAATTTAGCAACTGCATAATAACTATACTATTTTCTACATTATTCTCAGGAGTTTCTACCACAGTGATCAAGGTATTCACCACTGACCATCTTGTCAATCATTTTATTCTCTTTATATCTCCAATAAAGTAATGGTACACAGCTATAATCACAGACTGACCTTTACTCATGGAAACGTCAGGGAAGAATGATTTTTACCTCCTGTACAGCCAACAATATTTCACTGGTACAACATGATATAGGTACATCATAATATTGAAGAACATGAAGAAGAAAATTAAAGGACTGTCTCTGGACTTATCAATCAATATAATTTTTATTGATAATTTAAACTGAAAGATGATCAATTATTCTACACAATAATTAAGTATCTCCCTGGATACAATTTGGGAAGGAGGGGTGTCCTTCAGAACTCCCGAAGGCTCAGGGATAATTGTGGAAGAAAGGGTGGAAAGAGTGTAAGAGACAGACAACAGACGGCAGCCAGGACATAGTGCCTTCTAGACACTGTAGGGCAGTTGCACATACGAACACACAGCAGTTATGACAGCATGAATAAGACCTGTATGAGCCTATGCTAGACCAAATTCCAGCACAGAGACAGGAGTTGGGAACACAAACCAACCACAAGCCATGGAGCTATTGGTAATTGTTAGCTTCTAGGAGAAGGAGAAACCATTTTCTCTAAGAGTGTAGCCATTGGTATGTCAACCAATTTCAGTGGATAATCACGCACAGTGCAAATTCATCTTGATAGATTTTAAAAAAGAAAGGCCTTTGGGGGGATCCGTCCCTGGTGCATGAGCGGGCTTTTTAGAGCCCAGTGCCTATGGTGGGACATCTTACACAGACTTGGTTCAGGGGGAGGGACTTGGACCTGCCTCAACTGAACGTACCAGGCTCTGCTGACTCCCCATGGGAGACCTTGACTTGGAGAGGTGGGAATGGGGAGTGGGTTGTGGGGAAAGTCTGGGGGGCAGCAAGAGGGAGGAGGGAGGATCTGTGGTTGGTATGTAAAATAAATAGAAAATTTCTTAATAATAAAAAAGAAAGACACAAGCCTTCAATCCCCACACCTGAGAGGCAGAGGCAAGTGGATCTCTGAGTTTGAGGCCAACCTAGGCTACATAGTGTGTTCCAGAACAGACAGACCTACACAGTGAGACCCTGTCTCAAGAACAACAAAAGACACAATGTTGGGTAGGTACAGAAGGGGAATGGATATGGGAAGAGTGGGAGGAAGGAGTGAATATGATGAAAACACACTGTACAACATTCCCAAACAATATATATGTATATATAGTAAATCTATATTTGACATAACAAAAAATTAAATATTTTTACAAATAATTAATTGAATTAAAATTTGTTTGCATATTAATGTTTAATTACTTTCAGAGTTTTCTTTTTAAACTTAATTTCTGTGAATAATATCTGTGATCAAAGAATACATTAAGCAAATACAGCTATTAACCCAGTAGTACTTATGTTTAATAAATTACTAGATTCTTGCAACTAATGTAAATCAACTTCAACCATCAGTTCCATTAAAAATTGTTTTGAAGATATATATATATATATATATATCTTCAAAAATGAATATGATTTGACAGATAATACTAAGAATTTAATACTTAAATAATATCTTCATAGAGCATACAATTTTGTATTTTGAGGCAATATCAATTAGAATCCGATGATTCCAAACATCAAGGCAAATATTATTACAATTAACTTTTATAAATACACACATTTAAGAACCAGGAAAAAGAATCTCATATTTGTTGATAGATAACAATTAAACATAGACTTTTCTTTCTAGGTGTCAAGCTAAAGAAATGCATAATGATATCTGATATGTAACCAACATTATAGCTCATACACTTTTTTAACTATAATTTAATTTTGCCATATTAGAATATAAAACAGAAAATATATAATTTATTTTCCATTCTCTTTTTAAAAATATAAAAGGAAATCTATGTAGTGCAAATTTTCACAAAATTTATCATACCACTAGAAGTGTTCACATACACACACACACACACACACACACACACACACACACATGCACACATAGATATTCTAAATTTTAATATCTTTTCTGAAGTTCAATTTGTCAGCTACTACTGGAATATTTATGTACTCAATAAACAAAATGAGGTACATAATTGAAACTAACGCAAATTCTTTGTGAAATACTTTAAGACTCTTGGCCTAACTACTTTGTCTCATTCAAATGACAACTAAAAGATGTTACCATGCATATAAAGATTCTAATGTACTTCTTAAATGTCCATAAACATATGTTACAAACATAAACACAAAAACTTATCCCTTAGTATTTCAAACTTTGAGAAAGATAGTTTCAATGTATCAGTAGTAGTAGCAAATAAAAATCCCTCATCTTTCTATTAACAATGAAATTACTTTGTTAGTAAATAAAAAAAATCTAGTCTAGGTGTTCTGTATGAAAACACTTGGAGGTCTTATTCAGAAATAAACAAAGACTAACTAATACAAACAGGAAATTATGTATCAATTAAGAATATCCATTTAAAGAGATCTACATGAACAGCCTGGACATGAGTGGGGGTAATGAAGGGCAAGGGTCGAGGGAACGAGAGCTTGGGGGAGCAGGAGATCCCAGCTGGATCAACAACAGAGAGGGAGAACAAGGAATAGGAGACCATGGTAAATGAAGACCACATGAGAATAGGAAGAAGCAAAGTGCTAGAGAGGCCCACAGAAATCCACAAAGGTACCCCCACAACAGACTGCTGGCAATGGTCGAGATACAGCCCGAACTGACCTACTCTGGTGATAGGATGGCCAAACACCCTAATTGTCGTGCTAGAAACCCCATCCAACGACTGAGGGATCTGGATGCAGAGATCCATGGCTAGGCCCCGGGTGGAGCTCTGGGAGTCCAATTAGCGAGAATGAGGAGGGTTTATATGAGTGAGAATTGTTGAGACCAAAGTTGGATAAAACACAGGGACAAATAGTCAAACGAATGGAAACACATGAACAATGAACCAATGGCTGAGGGGTCCCCAACTGGATCAGGCCCTCTGAATGGGTGAGACAGTTGATTGGCTTGATCTGTTTGGGAGGCATCCAGGCAGTGGGACCGGGTCCTGTGCTCATTGCATGAGTTGGCTGTTTGAAACCTGGGGCCTATGCAGGATTGTTTGGCTCGGCCTGGGAGGAGGGGACTAGACCTACCTGGACTGAGTCTACCAGGTTGATCTCAGTCCTCGGGGAAGGCTTTGCCGTGGAGGAGGTGGGAATGGGGGGTGGGATGGGGGGAAGGTGAGGGGAGCCGGAGGGGGGAGAACAAGGGAATCCGTGGATGATATGTAGAACTGAATTGTATTGCAAAATAAAAAAAAATACAAAAAAAGATCTGTAATTAAAAAAAAAGAATATCCATTTAACCAAAGTTATGTTCCATTTTATAGAGTCTAGGTGTCTAAACTTCTCTTAAGACAAATGCAGTAAAAGCAAAATTTTACTACATTTGATCTTATTTTAACTTTCATTTCCTATTGTGAATCAATTTTAAATCACACAGACTGCTTTGTACCAACTAGAAATATGTATCATCACAAATTTGAGATGCTTCTTAAAAGCATTACAATTTTAAAATATTTCAGTACTACTTTCAAGATATTTATGCAGTTAAACATATTTTACATATGTATCATAATTAAACATTAAAATATATGTTTCCAAATGGATTTTTCAAACATCTTTAATGATATTTATTCCTCCTCCCTCACTGTTCCTCTGTATCTCCCTCTGTAATGAAAGTATGCCTCTTTCAATGATACTATTACCCCCAGGAGATATAGGCTATCTAACAAAAACCCAAGTAACCAAGAATGAGAAACAGCCCTTGAAGTCATTGGTAGTGGAAGTTCAAGAGGCCCCCAAACAATAGTGGATATTGTTTTTGTCCTTGGTTGTCCCTCAAAACTTGAAGGTAAAACCCTGTTGTTGAAGACACGGCATACATTGGGAAAATGACTTGGAAGAATTATGCTGGAACTAATCTAGAATTTTTCATGAAGATTAGCTCTCATAGTATCTCAAGATGTTATTTAAGTTGCCAGTGGAGAAAAACAATCAATAGTCCTGGTCTGCTGTAAAGCCTATAAACCAGAATAATGATCAGCCTGGAAAGATATATGCAAGGGTAAAATAGTGGCACTTCTATCTCAGGGATAACCAACAGCAGTCTAATTAGACTAAAGTCCACAAAACAGTAGGGAATTCATACGAGGCACTGTAAACACACCTGTGCCTAGAGATGTCATGAACTCTAAATGAGAACCTACTATTGCCTCTTTCCTAAACCAGCATCAGTTGTAATTGCATTGTCAATATGTACCCTTATATACAGAGACCAATGTAGCTCTTACTACACACCAAAGTAGTTATTTTTTTGCAACAGAGACAACTACAGAAAGTAACAACTTATCAACACTCAGAGAAGTGACCATACATTGTCCAACACAAATGATATTTATATACAACAAAAACCCTAAAGATAAGGCTCAGAGGGAAGCAGAAAGATTGTAAAGCACAGAGGATTATTTTATCTGCCGATAGACCATATTGCCTCCAAACCATGAAGTTACTACAATATAGCACATAAACATGACCTGAATAATCACAACATCAGCTGACATGCCAATATTGATGGGAGAAACCACACAGGGCCCTACCCATAGATGAAGAGCTACAGACAATTAAAGGCTGTTGAGAAAGAGAAAGCCAGTTTTCTCCAAGGACAAGCCCCATGATAGATTACGCAAATGTTGTGGATATTGATCTGTATGCTGTGAATATGTTGCTCTGATTTGGTTGATAAATAAGGCAGGAAGTATAGTATAGGCAGGACAAGCAGAGAGGAGAATTCTGGGAACAGGAAGGCTGAGTCAAGAGACGCTGCTAGCCACCGCCATGAGAAGTAAGATGTAAAGATACCGGTAAGTCACGAGCCACGTGACAAGGTATAGATTTATAGAAATGGGTTAATTTAAGATGTAAGATCTACAAAAACACTGAAGACACCTTATGCTGGAGAGGATGTGGAGCTAGGGGAACTCTCCTCCACTGCTGGTGGGAATGTAAGCTTGTATAACCACTTTGGAAATCAATATGGCGCTTTCTTAGAAAATTGGGAATCAATCTCCCCCAAGATCCAGCTATACCACTCTTGGGCATATACCCAAGAAATGCTCAACCACACCATAAGAGCACTTGTTCAGCTATGTTCATATCAGCATTGTTTGTAATAGCCAGAACATGGAAACAACCCAGATGCCCTTCAACTGAAGAATGGATAAACAAAATGTGGTACATATACACAATGGAATACTACTCAGCAGAGAAAAACAATGTCATCATGAGGTTTGCAGACAAATGGATAGATCTAGAAAAAATCATCCTGAGTGAGGTAACCCAGACTCAGAAAGACAAACATGGTATGTACTCACTCATAGCAGGATACTAGACATGAAACAAGGATGACTTGTCTGCTACTCACATCACCAGGGAGGCTACCCGGAAAACAGGACCCCAAGAAAGACACAGGGATTGCCCAATGACAGAGAAATGGAATGAGATCTACATGAACAGCCTGGACATGAGTGGGGGTAATGAAAGGCGAGGGTTGAGGGAAAGAGAGCTTGGGGGAGCGGGAGATCCCAGCTGGATCAACAACAGAGAGGGAGAACAAGGAATAGGAGACCATGGTAAATGAAGACCACATGAGAATAGGAAGAAGCAAAGTGCTAGAGAGGCCCACAGAAATCCACAAAGATACCCACACAACAGACTGCTGGCAATGGTCGAGAGACAGCCCGAACTGACCTACTCTGGTGATGGGATGGCCAAACACCCTAATTGTTGTGCTAGAAACCTCATCCAACTACTGAGGGATCTGGATGCAGAGATCCATGACTAGGCCCCTGGTGGATCTCTGGGAGTCCAATTAGCGAGAATGAGGAGGGTTTATATGAGCGAGAATTGTTGAGACCAAGGTTGGATAAAGCACAGGGACAAATAGCCAAATGAATGGAAACACATGAACTATGAACCAATGGCTGAGGGGTCCCCACTGGATCAGGCCCTCCAAATGGGTGAGACAGTTGATTTGCTTGATCTGTTTGGGAGGCATCCAGGCAGTGGGACCAGATCTTGTGCTCATTGCATGAGTTGGCTGTTTGAAACCTGGGGCCTATGCAGGATTGTTTGGCTCGGCCTGGGAGGAGGGGACTAGACCTACCTGGACTGAGTCTACCAGGTTGACCTCAGTCTGTGGGGAAGGCTTTGCCCTGGAGGAGATGGGAATGGGGGGGGGGTTGGGGGGAAGGTGAGGGGGACGGCAGGGGGGAGAACAAGGGAATCCGTGGCTGATATGTAGAACTGAATTGTATTGCAAAATAAATTAAAATAAATTAAAAAAAAATGTAAGATCTAGCTAACAAGAAGCCTGAGCCATTTGGCCATACAGTTTTAATTAATATAAGTGTCTGTGTGTTTATTTGCATCTGAGCGGTTGTGGGCCTGGGCAGGACTGGAGAAAACTCCAGCTACACCCAATCTTATGTGGTTAGCCCTAAAAACTATATATATACATTTACATATATACGAGAAACACTGATTGGACTCAGCAGCTTTTATTTATAAACACACAATTATTAAAGAATAGGTCATGAATTTGAGAGAAAGTTGGTGGGTATGGAAAGAGTTGGAGGGGGAAGGAGGGGTATAAATTATGTAAATTCAGAATTCAGGTATGATGAAGCTTTCAAAAATAATGACAAATAAAATATTTAAACACTAGGAGATAATCAGTTTGGCAATCTGAAACTATCTAAACACATCCACTAATTCATATACCCTAAGTAGATTAACTCAATAAATACCATGTGAAAGATAATAAAACAAACTAATTTCATATTAAATGAAAGCTTGACTTACAGGAAGTGGCATTTCTGACGGCTGAAGGCATAGAATTAATTTTGCCACTCCATAATTTTACTGATTCACTTGAGTGGCCAGAAGAGGACATTTTCTGCCTGATTTCAGTGTAATCAAGTCACCTGTTCTGCAAAAGCTGGGGTCAAGTTAATTGCCCTTTACTGAGCACTGGGTGTGTGCGGAGAGTAACAAGAAGAGTAGCCTCTGGCATGTATGTGCAGAACGACTAAGCATTGGTGAGAGCGGGAATTAACACTTCCAAGTGCTTCATTGTCCTTTCCTTACCAGGTAAGATGTAAAATTTACTAAAACTACACTAATTGTGCATTTAAAAAAAAACTATGTATCCTTCAAAATTGCATATATATATATATATATATATATATATATATATATATAGAGAGAGAGAGAGAGAGAGAGAGAGAGAGAAAGAGAGCTTCATTCTGAGTGTCTGGATGAGAGTCTATACATTACAGCAATTTAAGTATCTTCTAAAACTTGGTTGAAAAATGCTGTCATACAAACATATATTGAGAAAAGCAACACAACAAATGTCAAGGGTGAAGTGACAAAAAGAATAATAATTACTACTTACAAATCTGCATTTTAATACACAAAGGACTTTTGAAAATATATTTCTATTTATTGTCAAGATAGTTCCTTGTAGCCAGGCGGTGGTGGCGCATGCCTTTAATCCCAGCACTCGGGAGGCAGAGCCAGGCGGATCTCTGTGAGTTCAAGGCCAGCCTAGGCTACCAAGTTAGTCCCAGGAAAGGCGCAAAGCTACGCACAGAAACCCTGTCTCGAAAAAAAAAAAAGATAGTTCCTTGTTAATGAAATTAGAATTTTACCTAAGGAAATGAGCATTATACATATTTAGTAATTTTATTGCATATATATGTAGCATATGCTGTTTTATGCCATGTAGATGTGTACTATATATGCTACATATATATATATATGTGTGTGTGTGTGTGTGTGTGTGTGTATATATGCTACATATATATATATATAATTTTGACCCTATGATTTACATAATAGAGAACTGGTAAATATTAATTGGGCAAAAAACAATTGGGTTGGAACATGTGAGGTTTTGGCATTATTCTAACTTCTTAGTAAAACAAGTTCATATACTCTGTGGCTCAAAGTCACACATTTTTCTGCACTCTCAGGTCCAATGGTTCCAGGCAAAGGATAATCACACAAGGATAAATTCCAGCAGGACTAATCATTAAAGAAATTAGAATGTGGCATTTTTCTATGAATTTATAAACTGCAAAGAGAAGTTCTGAAACATTTCCTCCAATGATCCAGAATTTGCAAAGTAGGAATTAAGGAGAATTGAGATGCAAGAAGATCTGTTCACCAGACTAAACACTGAATATTAGCAGACTCAAGCTAACTCCCTGGTGTAATTTAGCAATTAAAATGTATAGCTAGTCCAACTACTCATAAATTATTACCATATTAATTGAGACATTTATGGAATAAATTCTTATGCAAATAGCTAAAAAGACAAGTATTATTAATTTCTACACCAATGACCACTACATCAGCCCATTTAAAGAAATTATGTATTCACAGACAATTTCATGCATGTATGCAATGTGTATTTTAATAATTTTCACACAATTTTTACTCACATTTAACAAAATAATTCACTCATTTTTAAGTGGGGATGTTAGGTATATGATCAAGAAAAAAAATGCAAAATTTACTTTGCCCAATTTAATAAGATGAAGTAGAAAGAGATTTTCATTATATGACCTATGAAATATCTGATTAAATTTCTTCCTTTCCTTTCACAATTCACATTTCAGTCAGTTTTTGTTAATCATTCAACAAATTATTATGTAATAAGTATAACTCTTTTTATAATAAATGTCTCATTTTTAATTTAAATTGTAGATAGACAACTAAGAGAAAAATTATAGATAAACATTCTCAGAATAGACTGAGAGTGGGTAGAAAATCCATTTACAAAATAAGAAGACTCTAAATCACTTTAAAACCTTGACTTTAGTTACACTGTAAAGATAAAATGATGATCATGTTAAACTCTAGATTATCTGTGTTATTGAGTGAAGGGTGATTGAATTGTCAAGATAAATCTAATACTTTATTCATGCTTCAGGGACATTCTATTCCTTCTTCTACCTTACATGTGTAATGAAGAAGCAAACAAGCAGAAAAATAGACAAAGAGTAAGACAGAAGATTGAGGGACAAAATGTCCCACACATTAAATGAATCTATCTCTATAAACAAACACATTTTTTAAATTTATGTGTGTGTGTGCCTGCATGAATTTATGTGCCCTATGTATGTAAAGGTACACACAGATGCCAGAAGAGGCTGTTGGTTCCCATGAAACATGAATTACATGCAGTTGTGGGCCATGCAATATGGGTATATTACATGCAATTTTTAGCAATCCAGTGTAGGTATATTAAAGGCAGTTGTGAGCCACTCAATGTGGGTATGGGGAACTAAACCCAAGTCATTCAAGTGCTTTTAACTATATCTCTATTCCCAAATTTGAAATAATGGTGCAATAATGGGTTGGTGATGAAGAATTCTTATAAAAATATAAATACTTATAAATTTTTCAAATACTGATTTTCTATGAGTTCTTTGCAAATAATTTTTGGGGTAATAGTACAAGTTCTGTTGCCATCTCATAATATAATATCCATGCATATGCAAGACTTTTCAACCAATCTAACTCTGCAGAAGTCAAAGTCTCTTCTAAGACTCAGGGAAGTTTTTTAACTTGCATCCTCTGGAAAATCACAAAAGAAGTGGTATACTTCCAATATAGAATGGCAAAGAATAAACTTTGTCAATTCAAAGGGAGGGATGGGGTCTTCAAGAAATTCTGAATTTCCATATCTAGAAACATGCAGACGTGGCATGATGTGGGCCTCAAAAATCTTGGGTAGCCCTGCCCTTTCAATTCTGCTGCCTGCAGCATGTATAACATCTCTCTTCCACTGATTCTACTTAGTGCCTATAGTTTCCTTCAGTATGTATCCATTGTTCCTGGAATTTAGCATCCTGTACTCTGCATTGCAACTCCGGCTTCATCATCACAGCATCACACAATGGCCTCTCTGGGCCTAACTGCAGGGACTCTTATCATCCATGAATTATTGACCTCACACAGGTTTCTGGAACCATGACTTTGTGAGCATGTAAAACTACAGAGACAATGCTTCCAAGTTCTGCTGCCAGCTTAATGTGGTGAAAGTTTTTGGTGATTTCAGTGTGCCTTGGTACCTAAATGTGAATAATGCACTGTTGCTAGAGTTTTTCTGCCTGGCCCACAGTCAGGGCGAATCTCTCTCACCCGCCAGTCCCAAGCCGCTCAAACCCGATCAAGTAAACACAGAGACTTATTTTGGTTACAAACTGTATGGCCGTGGCAGGCTTCTTGCTAACTGTTCTTACAGCTTAAATTAATCCATTTCTATTAATCTATACCTTGCCACGTGGCTTGTGGCTTACCGGTACTTTACATCTTCCTTGTCCTGATGGCGGCTGGCAGTGTCTCCCCTCCCAGCTTCCTGTTCTCTCAATTTTCCTCTCTGTTAGTCCCGCCTATACTTCCTGCCTGGCCACTGCCAATCAGTGATTTATTCATTGACCAATCAGCAACACATTTGACATACAGACCATCCCACAGCAATGCACCTTTTTGCAGTTGTTATCCTACTGGGAACCCTTTCAATGGCATTCTCAATTTTGGCTCTATCCTTGCAAATGAATTTTCGTTTTGACAAGTTGAATCCCCTGGTGGGTGTAGTCTTGCCATCAGGGCATTTTCCTATTGTTCCAATAAGGTGTATGAGGGTTCTCCTTAAACATGTTAATCTTTTAGGCTGGGCATGGTAGTGCATGCTTTTAATCCCAGCACTCAGGAGGCAGAGCCAGGCAGATCTCTGAGAGTTCAAGGCCAGCCTGGTCTACAGAGCAAGATCCAGGACAGGCACCAAAACTACACAGAGAAACCCTGTCTCGACACCCCCCCCTCCCCGGGAAAAACATGTTAATCTTTTTATCATTTACTTCTGGGGTTTCTTCAGCTATCTTATCTTCACTTTAATCTTAGCCATGTGCCATTCCTCATTAAACTGCACATTTCACGTATTTTTGCTTTCTCTTGCCGTAGATCTTACTGACTGAAATAAGTAATAATCATGCCACTATCTGACTCTTTTGTACTATGTATCCTTTGTCTTCTGAGTCAAGATTCATGTAGCTTAGGGTGGCACTGAACTTACTATTTGACCAAGGGCACGAAGCAAACTCTGACAACAAAGTAGCCTATTACTTTTGAACTCAGTTTCATTCAAATTTAAGAACACAGAATTCAGCCAGATTCTTCTACAGAATTTAGCACAAATGGCCTCTAGTACAATTCTCAATACAATCTCTATTCCATTCTGAAACCATGATCCCAACATTCACTGCCTGCAATTTTCCTGTGCTTCTGGCCTCCTGGGCTATAAAAGTGGCCTGTTAAGCACTGCCTACAGTGCTTGCTATATGGCTTCTCCAGTCCACGGTATAAATTC
Organism: Peromyscus californicus insignis; assembly: GCF_007827085.1. NCBI lineage: Eukaryota > Metazoa > Chordata > Mammalia > Rodentia > Cricetidae > Peromyscus > Peromyscus californicus. The sequence goes on along the minus strand of NW_026294391.1, from coordinate 68,457,959 downwards.
TTTCAAAAAGAAAATTAGAAGGCCTGGATAAAATCTGTATGGTTAGGGTTATCACAACCATGATCCCACTTCTTGGAATCAAGTTTCTGTAACAGTTACTTTTCATGTCCCTGTGACAAAATCCTAGACAGAAACAACTTATGGACGGATTTACTTTCTTTGTGTTTGTTAAGTTTCGATCCCAGGACAAAGAGCTGAGGTGCCTAATTAACATATCAAAGCTGGACCTGGATCCAGATTCTCCCAGCATCCCTCAGTCCCTACCTATTACAGGATATGGCTGGCATTCCCTGCCCTCCACACTAAACTCTTCAGCCCAGGGGCTGGGCTTCCCTTCCCCCACAGTCTCTTCCCTATATAATCCAGCCATTTTGGTTGCCTGCTCTCTTTGGACCTTTGGCCACCTGGTTGCTGCACCTGATTCCCCTCTCCCTATTCTCCCTTCCTCTTCCCCTCTCCTGACATGGCCCACCTCAACCTGATCATGTCCACTCTGGACTCTCCCAGATATCCCTGCTTCTGGCTATGCTCTCCCATATATCTATAATAAACTTTCTCCTCCAGCATACCTAGTACTTTCTTTTCCTTTTATTTCTTTTTTTCATTCAGTTTTAAAGTTTGAGGGTAAAATCCATCTTGGCAGTAAGAATACGAGCTATTGTCTATACAGTCAGATATCGGCAAATGATGACTGCTAAGGCTTAGCTGTCTCCCTACTTTAATTCAGTCTGGGGTACTAGCTTACGGGTACCACACACATTCAAGGTATGTCTTTCCTCTTTAGTTCACCTTTCTGAAAATATCCTTACACACAGGAAGATATGTGTCTCTAGGATCCAGTTGAGTTGATCATGAAAATTAACTATCATATTATTTTTTATTAAATAGAGCCTCAACAAAGTTTAATATTATTAGTCTTTTTCCTTTTATATCAACTTTTAAAGTAAAATCTTTCATTCACCAAATTAGGTATCCAAATATTAGGCCCAGGAAACTTTTTATCTCTGTCTATTAAACAAACAGTTCACAGTTAACTAAATTCTATTACCTTTTATGCTACCTTAGTTGATTACATACTATTTTATGCACATTTATATTTAATAATAATATATTCAGTACTTTTAAAAGGAATTATGTTAGGAAATGGGACCTAGAGCTGGGAAGAATTCAGACATGTACCACAATAAGCACATTAAGAAGGGAAAAAATAAAAGCAACTATCACTACAGTATAGATGAAAAGAAACAGCATAGAGATCAAAACTTTGTGATATGGAACACATAGTCTAAAACTACCAAATAGCATGCATTTTCCTCTAACTTCAAAATTCAATATAATAAAAACCAAAAGCTTGTTACTGCTTTAGTGAACACTAATTTTAAAGCAAGAGGAAATCTGCTTTGCACATCAATGTTTCTGATTTATAGGTTTAACCAAACACTGTAATCATTATATTAGCACCCACAGTTTTGCAACACACAGCTTTTTCACAGGTAAGCATTTGGTCATGAATATTTCAGTCCCTCAGCTCATAAGGACAAAAAGTGAGAAATGATATTCATTATTAGATGGAAACTTTGTTTAGTCTTAACAATCCTGGATGCCAACCAGGCATCCCATCAGCATTTGTAAACATATGGACTATTATTTCTCAAGCACAGTAGTTTCTGCTAATTTATTGCATTTTTATGTAGTGAAGACCCACATCTTTTCAGAACCTGTCAAAAGAAGGAACAAAATATAGCTAACATTATACTAAAAACTACAACATAAAGCAAATATTTATCTAATTTGGAGTTTATAATTTTGAGACAAAGTGAATCAGCTCTACACTAATAAATAAATAAATAAATAAGTCTTGCTATGTTCCAACTGACAATTATCAGTCCAGCAATTTACTTTTCAGATCAGCTGCCACAATTTGAATAGTTACTAAAAATATGAGTTTCCTAAATGTGACCATATAAGAGATCAAGACACATGTCATAATTCTCCATAATTGACAATTGGGCTACTTGTCAATACATACAAATGTTAAATAGATAGATCTGAATGTGATAATGCCTCTCACATGGGTAATATGAAAAATATTTTATTGGCATCATAGTTGTACTCTCTGTCAACAGATTCCTTAACACTTGATGTCTTATTTAGGGATATTCCTGGCATTTTATTTCTGATCATTTGCCAGTTACAGACGGGTCACTATATGTATTTACAGAACCCTCATAATTTTCTTAAAAAATACAAAGAGGCCAATCAGGAAGAATTTAAAAAGTACTTTAAAATGACAGATATCAACTAACCCATAGCAGAAAAAAGTGATTCAGATGAATTCTTCATAATTCTAAGGAAAATAAATGAAATGATGGACCACTGAGATGGCTCAGTAGGGAAAGGTTGAGGCCAAGCCTGAATACTTGACAGTGACCCCTGGATAAGACAGGAGGGAATGAGGGAACTGATTCCCACAATATGTCTTCTGACTTCCACATACACGCCTTGGTATGTGCAATTCTTCCAGCATACTTATACTTACACACATAAAAATAAATGTAATTTTTTATGAATAATACCGTACTCAAATATAGATATTCAAAGATATATTCTGTTTGGTTTGTTTTACCTAACCATAAAATTCATTGAAAACATTTTCAGGTAGAGAAAAATAAACTGTGGTGATATTGTGTCCCCCAATATGTTGTGTACCCTAATAAACTTATCTGGCATCAGAGAACAGAACAGACACTAGAATGGACTCCAGGAGCTCTGCCCAGTGCTTGGCTGTGGGTCTCTGCATCAGCTTCGATAATTCAGACACTCTCTCTAACAGTGCTAGGAGTCTTAGCTGGAAACATCCTGTGGATTCCTGCATGGGACCAAACTAGGCTCTCTGAATGTGGGTGAAAGTTGTGTGGCTTGATCTGTTCATGGGGCCTCTGGCAACGGGACCAGGACTTATCCTAGGTACTGATTTTTTAGAGCCCATTCCCTATGATGGGATGCCTTACTCAGCCTTGATTTAGGGAGGAAGGGCTTGGTCCTGCCACAACTTGATATGCCATCCTGTGTTAATACCCAAGGGAGGCCTTACCCCCTCTGAGGAGTGGATGGGGTGTGGGGTGGCAGGAGCAGAAGAAGAGAAAGAGAGGGAACAGTGGTTGGTAAGTAAAATTTTAAAAAAAAATTCTTAAATAAAAAAAAAAAAGAAAGACAACAGTCTCAAGCTATATAATAAAAGTGGAATGTTGATGCCCTCAAAATGATGGGGGAATGTCTTTTTGTATGCTGTGAAAATATGTTGCTCTGACTGGTTGATAAATAAAGCTATTTGGCCAATAGTGAGGCAGAATAGGGTTAGGCGGGACATTCTAACTAGAAAGGAGGAAGTTGAAAGGCAGAACAGAGAGGCCACTGCCAGCTGCCGCCATGAAAAGGAAGATGTAAAGATAATGGTAAGCCATGAGCCACGTGGCAAAGTATAGATTTACAGAAATGGGTTAATTTAAGATGTAAGACCTAGCTAGCGAGAAGCCTGAGCCAATAGGCCATACAGTTCGTAATTAATATAAGCTTCTATGTGTTCATTTGGGTCTGAGCAGCTGCAGGAGGCAAGGATGCAGGAGCTGGGTAGACACAGGAAAACTTTCAGTTACATCAGAGTATAGTTCTAGAGCCCATTGTCACACAGAGGGTCCTGGCTAATCTTATCCACAAAACAAAGACATGAAATTTTGGAAAGATACTTGTGGAGGGGGGGAGGGGTAGGTAGGGAGTAAGAAGGAGATTAGAGAGGCTGAGAGTAAACAATAAGTGGTATACATGTAGAAACTGTCAAATAATAAATTTAATTATGGCTGTTTTTAAAATTCAGATAAATAGAAGATAACATCAAATGAAACACATGATGAGTAAAGAGTTACAGCTTCTGGAAATTATTTCAACAACTTCACTGACTACACTATGCCCTTAAAGTACTTAACCTTATGTCTTTGGTAAATTTATTAACCCTCTAGAACCTTTAGAGATTTCTGTCTTGTGATTATCCATTTGATCTTAAGCATTAAAATGCTCTCTTTTATTGGATCTTCAAAATTAGCTCAAATCTATCTTCATATTGGGAGACTATAGTCATTTAGTGTGTCACAGTATAAAAAGAACATATTGGAAGCCTAAGATTATGCAACAGTATTAAGGGTTCAAGCCAAGGGAGATATTTGGACTATGAGTAGAATACTATAGATTATAAAATTTGCATGAAGTTGAGGGGTTGCTCACTTGCCTTCTCTATGCCTCTTATATTGGGTTGTGATAGTACAGAAAAAAAAGCACAAAAAAATTTCTGAAGGACATTCCCAAAATCCTGAACTTTCAAGATCCCGGTATTTTGAACAAAAGAATTTTCATTTCCATGTAAGTTACCCACTCTCGAATATTCAGATCAAATGGTAAAAAGGAAAAGACCAAACTTGGTAATGAAATGAGAAGCTGTAAAATACTCATATTGTCATAAATAGAACATTAAAATTGATTCTGGTTAGGTTTCTAGGAATATCATCTAGGTTATATAGGTGGTCATGACTAAAATTTGGGAAGTAATGTGGATAGTAAAGAAAACTCTGCTGAGCTGTACAAATGACATGAAGAATGAGTTATTTGAAAGTAAACTAAAGATGACCTTTGTTATGAAACGGCAAAGTACTTTAATGATATATTTGCATGTCCAAGGCCCTGTGGAAGGCAGAAATTGAAAGTGAAGGTCTAAAATAACTGGTAGAAGAAATTTTAAGTGACAAATAATTCAAGTCACTGTAGGACATGTTCACCTACATATGCTGACATGTGAGAAGAAAAATTAATTTATAGATAAAATTTATAATTGAAAGTGTTAAAAACAAAGGGAGATCATAAGGTATGTGTCTTTGAATACTGTATCTTGTCTTGGGACCCTTTCTACATCTCCACTCCATGTTAAACAAGGAATGTTCCTATTGTATTTCCACACACTTCTCCCACCATGATATTCTGCCTCAGCACTCATTGGTCCACAAATAGGGATGCAAAAGAATCATGAGTTCAAACCTCTGAAACCATGAGTCAAAATATACTCTTCTTCTACTTTTTGTTCTGTCATGTATTTTTTTTTTTTTTTTTTTTTTTTTTTTTGGTTTTCGAGACAGGGTTTCTCTGTGTAGCTTTGTGCCTTTTCCTGGAACTCACTTGGTAGCCCAGGCTGGCCTCGAACTCACAGAGATCCGCCTGGCTCTGCCTCCCGAGTGCTGGGATTAAAGGTGTGCGCCACCACCGCCTGGCATGTATTTTTGTCATAACAACAGAAAAATACCCTCTGTCTTTCTCAAATAATCATATATAGGCAATCACTCACAATTTCAAACTTTCATCTAATTTAAAGTGTTATTATAAATTGATTATTCACATATTATTGGCAATCTATGAAAACCTTACCCTTTTTTCTTACCCTGACTTAAGTTTAATACTCAGAACTATTCTACATAGTCCATTTCAATTGCATTTACTATAGTTGTTTTTAGATAACTTTATAGAGCTGCATCTAAGGCACTGGGTTTTCTTCCATTTAAATTCTTCTCTGTTAGTCCTTGAGTTGTACAAGTAGCACTACTAAACATAAAAATATATATCATCAATGTTGGAATGTCAACTACTTTTCCCATTATGCAGGTCTGTTTAGGTATCACATTGTGTACATTTCATGGTACCTTCTCTGTCTTGTCTAGAAGATACTGTCTCACAGCATGTGTCCCATTCATCTGGCGCTTATAGAGATGTGGGATCTCTCACAAGGTCACACCCCTAGAAGAAGAGTTATAAGCTCTCAACTGCTACAGAGAGAGATATTCAGTGTTCTCCAGGGATAATTCCCCTAATAGATTATTCAATCCAAAGTGATCAGCCCTAAACACACACACGCACACGCACATTCACGTGCACACATACACGAAATACTAGATGGACTCACAAATTGTATATACGGATATACATAAGAATAAAAGCTAAAGAAAAGGTCAAGAGTTTGATAGGGAATGAGGGTGAGGACATGGGAGAAATGGGTGGAAATGCTGTAAATACAGTACATATTTTGAAAAAATAGATAAATGTAATCACTGTTGAGGATCCATAGTGAGGAGAAAGATAAAACATAAGTCAGAGCTTAACTTCCACTTAAAAGTTGTTATATAATAAATGCAGAGGTGTAAGTATAGAATGTAGCTCCATGGTAGATCTCTTGTTAAGAATGCTACAGGCCCTGACTTCAAATCTGCAACAACACAAAAATTAAGTAAACATAACTGAACAAGGTGATACGTAACTGTTATTCTAGCCATTGTTAGGCTGAGATACATAATAATATAATACTTATTATGTGTAGACTTAGTTATGTGTATGGACTTATATGGGCACACATATGTGGAGGCAACAGATCAATGTTGGGTGTCTTGCTCAATCAATCACTCTTCACTTTATTTTTTGAGGCATGGTCTCTCTCACTGATTTTCTGGCTAGCAAACAATATAAGGGTTCCCCTTCTTTCTACTTTACCAGCGCTGCAATATGAGGAACAGATCACAATGCTTGCCTTTCTGTAAACCTGTATTTAAGGACTGAACTGAGATATTCTTGCTTGATTGGCAAGCAATCTACCAACTGACTCATAACATTTTTAATATCAGTGTTTGAGTATCATTTTGACTCTTGCATGGGTACAAAATATTTTTACAAATCAGCAGGTGTTATACAATAAATATTTCGCTGTAAGAACTTTCAAGAGTTTGCCTTATATTGGATATAAATTTAAATGAGTTCAAAACATGACTGAAAATATACACATTGCAAGAAGACATATCAAAAATTTTCACCACTGCCACTACAATAACTAACACTTATACCTTAATCTTTGATTAATAATGAAGACAAGATATATTGCATAATCTGAATATTAAAGGGATTTTCCAGGTATCAAAAGTGATTTTTGTTAGTCATTTTCCAATATGCAAATGATAGCCATAAGTGTTAAATATTATTACCTTTTACTCCTTTAATGCAAAATGACAAAATAAATTTTGTTCTGCAGGATTCATTGGATGAATAACAATGCATTTTGTTTAACATCTATGTAGAAGATTGTATCACAAAACCAATGGCATGTTTTATTATACTGAGTTATTTCAGTACAGCCATCCTCTTTGCCCAATAAATCAAAGTACTTAACAAGGCAGCTTGTTATATGTCAAGTGTTTCATACAACAGCAAGCTTTATGATGATTTTTAAACATATTCTTTATTGATTAGAAAAAAAGAAAACCAACATAAAAAAACAGACACTGGCAGAATAACAGGAAAAGAGTAGGTGAAGAATTGTGTATTTCATTTCATATAGATGTTTATGGTGAGGGGAAAGTAGTTAAAATTGGTACTTAGAGAAAAAACAACATTCTATATTCCCACAGACTTAGCATACAACTATGATTTTTTTTTCTGTGATCTCTCACTTGGGGGTGGCTTCAGGATCAACCAGATGGAAAGCAGAGCACAGTGGGATTCCCACCGCAATGACAGTGTTTAGGCATCAGTGATCCTCTCAATATGGAGGGAGGAAACTGCTGTGGAGTAGCATGGCAGTGGGACAACTGGATTTTGGCAATACTTGTAGCTTTCATTAACTTAATCATTAACTCATTAACCATCTATACTAAAGTAATTCACCCAAGAAACTGCCACACACAACAATTTTAACTGTTAATTTTCACTGTGTGAAAAGTAGTTTCAGACATTCAGAAGATATATAATTTTTTACATCTTGCAAGAAAAAATATATCTACACACAGTAGCATTAATTATCAACTAGTTTATACAAGCTATCCTGCACTGTCACCCACTACAATAATCATCAAAAATTAAATCAACATTGTTTGAGTATAAAGAACATGAGCACTAGCAATTAATAGCTATATTGTTTCCAGGATGACCTAAGTTTGAAACAACAGTTATTTGATTTCTCGTGAAAAAAAGAAAGAGAGAGAGAGAGAGAGAGAGAGAGAGAGAGAGAGAGAGAGAGAGAGAGAGAGAAGAAAGAAAGAAAGAAAGAAAGAAAGAAAGAAAGAAAGAAAGAAAGAAAGAAAGAAAGAAAGAAAGAAAGAGAGAAGAAGAAAAAGAAGTTCAGTATGACCCTGGGGTTTTATAATTGAAAATTTCAAAGTACATTTTCTTTCTTAAGAGATCATTCAAGGTAGTTGAACTTCATAATAAAAGAAGTCTGGGCTTTGAAATAGGTACCCCATGTCTTAGGATTTCAGTGATTTAGGGAATGTTCCTGAACTTCTTGAAAACTCATTTTCTTCACTCATTACTTACAAATAATAACAGTGTGAACTCAAGAAATAGGATAGACTTCAGTGGTAGAATCTGTTAGAATCATGTTAGATCTTTAGCAACAAAGTAATAATAATTAAAAATATCAATCCCATAATATGTCTAAGAGTATTAAATAAGAATTTAAAACACTTCTTTTTAAATGTAAACTTAAGGTATGAGTGTGTGAGTGTGTGTGTGTCTGTGTGTGTGTGTCTGTGTGTCTCTTATAAAATGGAACATAACAAATGTGAGAATGTTTATAAAGTATTACAGAGATTATTGTTACTATGTTGCCATATAATCATTATAATCTAAAATGTATTTAATTTCCAAGTCTTCCCCCACTCTACATCAGAAATTAGTTATGATTTTTGTTCTATTAGCCACCCATAAAGAGGCAAAAATATTTTCAAAAGCCTAAAAATTGGTATTTTAGGTTAAAATATTATGCTACCCATATAAATATGCACTGAGATATTAACAGAGAAATTGAAAACTGAGAAACAAAATAACAAATATAATGAACTCCTTAAAATGAATCAGGGATATTTGAGCCCGTTATTGAGCAGAGAAACTAGAAACTCAAACTATTGTCAACATCCTACACTAAATTAAATATTCACAATTAAACACAAAACCTGATACTCTGAAACTACTAGAAGGAAGAAATAGAGAATACTCTTGAATTCGGTCATACAGTAAAGGGCTTCCAGAACAGGACTTTGATAGCACAGTCATTAAAACCAGCAATTGACAAATGGGACAATGCGAAGCTAAAATGCTTCTGTATGTCCAAGGACACCATCACTCCAGTGAATAGCCTATAGAATTAAAAAAAAAATAACTACCAACCATACATCTGTTAGTCTCTAGAATATACAAAGAATTCAACAAAATAAACAACATAATTATAAATGAAGCAGGGAAGTAAGAAAAAAGGAGTTCTCAAAGTTGAAACACAAATGGCTGATACACATTTTTTTTAATCTTTAGCCATTAGTGGAATGCAAATAAAAACTATTTTGAGGATTTCATCTTGCCTCAGTCAAGATTGCCAAAAGGAAAGTGTGTGTGTGTGTGTGTGTGTGTGTGTGTGTGTGTGTGTGTGTGTGTGTGTGAATGTCTATGTCTCTGTTATTGTCTCAGTGCATTTTATAAAGGTAGCATAATATTCTAACGTAAAATACCAAATTTTTCAGCTTTTGACAATATTTTTGCCTCGTCATGGGTGCCTCATAGGAAAAAAAATCACAGCTTATTTATGATGCAGAGTGAGGGGAGATTTGGAAGTTAAACACATCTTAGATGATGATGTTGTAGATGATGATGAAGACTATAATGCTTATGTGGCAACATATTAACAATAATCTCTGTAATATTTTATTAATGTTTTCTCTCTCCATATAAATATATATGACTTATATTAGCCTAGATGTGGGAAAAGGGGAACACTTACTGTTGTTGGGCTTGCAAACTGGTCCAACCACTATGGAAATTGGTGTGGCTATTCCTCAAAAGGCTGAGAATACACCTATCATAAGTACCAGCTATATCATCTTTGGGAATAGTTCCAAAAGAATCGGTACGTTACTACAGAAAAACTTGCTTATCTGTGTTCAATGCTTCTCTATTCACAATATCCAGGAAATGGAAAAAAACTAGATGCCTACAGATTAATGAATAGACAATAAAGATATGGTACATTTATACAGTTGAACACTATTGAGTTAAGAAAAACAAAATTACAAAATTTATAAGCAAATGGATGGAACTAGGAACAAACATCTTTAGTGAGAGAACCCAAACCCCAAAAGAAAACATCCCAAGTTTGCCCTAATTTTTGAAAGACATATTTTAAACTTTAGATATATGCATTTCATTTGGTATACCAGATGGAACTTTCAGGGAATGGGAAATAGAATGCAGTATTACAAAAGTGGAAAGGGGAAAAATAAAACAAGAAGGATTAAATGAGTGAGGTATAGGAGGACAGAATAAAGAAGAGAATGTGAGGAAGAATAACACTGAAGGCATTTTTGAAAAGCCATATGGAAATCAACTATTATTGAAGATTGCTGAAATATATACATATATAAAAACAGTTTAAATGAAATTACACTGTAGTGAGTGCAATGCCCCCAAGTAGATACCATATGCTACTAAATACAAAACTCACTACCAGTAATAGTTTACCTTGTTTTGAGTTGTTGGCCAGTATTGTCTCATAGAATATTACAAATATTACAGGTTATCAACAATGCTATTGATTATCCTCTAGAATTTGACAGTAAGACACTATTGCTTAAGATGCCACATAATTGAATCATAGTTCATTGAGAAATCTACCTGTACTCAACTGGAAGCTTCATCCTTACTGTCTAGATTTCATAGTTCTGGAAGGTCTTATACACACTACTAGACAACAAAAATCCTAATCAGTCTTACTCAACTGTAAGCCCTGAAAGCTACAATAATGACCTCTTTACAAAATATACTGGTGCAATAGTGGCACACATCTTATGAAAGCAACCATTAATTGTATTTAGACGTATTAGGTTTGGGTTGCGGAACCCAAACCTGACACTGTAAATGAGAAGAGCGTCTACTTTTATTCTGTTAAATAGACATAGCCTTAAAATTACTCCTAATTAACTATTGATATACCTGTTGATCAGTGCACTCTTCAGTCCTTATAAGAGAAGCATACTTTTTGTGAGAGACAGCAATTGAAACAGAGACCTACAACTGGTAATTGTAAGCATTACAGCTCGGGTGGAAAGGTATCCTGGCAGCTGGAAGCCAAGGAATACCACAAAGTCACACCACACAACAAACTTCCCACAGAAATTTATTGGGAGGGAAAAAACAGGAGGGTGGCTACCTCTGCTTGAGCAAGAAACAGCAGCAAACTGAACCAGATGGAGGGCATATATAGAGCTTCTTTGGAAGGGGGTGGAACTTTTCAGGTTGGAGTGCAGATTGGTGGGATTTCATGTCCAGAGTTTGGGCTTTTTGCTCTGCAGGGTGGAGCCAGGGTCTAGCAGTTAGGACAGTTACAGTATTCTGTGGGCAGAACCTGGCAGTTAGAGGTCCTAGGGGGAGGGGCCGGGCCACTCCTGGGCAGGGTGGGGGCAGGGCCCTGCAGTTAGGAAAATTAGACTATTCTATGGATGGAACCTGGCAGTTAGAGGTCCTCAGGTGAGGGCCTGGCCACTGGAGTGGCTCAAGGGGCTTACAGTAATGATACAAAGTAGGATATTTCAGAGTGCTTGGCCTTGAACCAGATAGCTATATCACAAGTCTCTCTCAAAGCTCAAGGATCTAAGAGAAAGAAGAGACAGAAAAATGTCCAATATTATAGAACCAGAGATAGCTCAAGGAAGTTGACTTCAAGGAAGCTCTTCTCCTGACAAAACAAGGCAGATAGACATATAAACTTACAGTGATTGTGACAGTATGACTAAGACCAGTACAGGCTTAAGCAAAACAAATGCCCAGGCTAACACAAATGGATTTGATGAGCTTGAAAGAAAAGAAAGGGGAGAGAACATGAAGTTTGGTCGGCAACATGATGAAAGGGCATCTGAAGGGTATAGTGGAGGGAATGAATATGACCAAAATATCCATTATATGAAGTTGTCAAGGAATGAATACAATTACTATTTAAAAATTCATAATTGGAAAGTCCAGCTTTTGCTAGGACAATGGTTCTTTGCAAACACACAAGATACAAAGAAAGTTCAGTGACATAAGAGAAAATATTTAGTGCTTATATAACATTTATCATAATTTTAATACTGTTTATTGAAAAACCCAATACAAATACTTGCTTTAAATCAGTCATCACATCAAAAATATTGATTTGATTTGCTCTAGATTCTGTTTACACTTTTCTTCTAATATTCAGGATAGTATGAGATGTATCTTTATGACTGGTTATTAGCTTCAAAATTTAATGAGTGTGAAAAAATATTTATTCCAATGATGTAATCAGGCTAACTAGAAAATGAAAATGGCACCATACTATCAAAGCTAGTCATAATTCTTCTCATGTGAGTTGAATTCACTATTGTAGGCATAGTTCTTTGTAGAATTAATTCCATGGAGATTTGGATGGCAGCTGATATTCAATAAATATTTTGTCACAATATATCAAGATGGCAAAAAACAAAACAAACTAAATATTCGACCACCATTTCAGGAGTGAATATAAGAATTCCATCAGAATCACTTTATTACTTCCTTGTAAGTTGTCAGTGTAAATCTCTCTCAGGCATGTTTCCACATCTGTCTTTTTGAAAGACTTCATAATCAGTGAAGAAAGGAGTAGTCATCTTCCAGGAAATTGAAAGTTACAAAGATCAAGAAATGCAAAAGTCAATTTAAGAGATTGGACTTCTTTTTTATTCTTGTACATCACAATTCTTGTTTAGAAAAATATGTTATTTGTATGAATGCTCTGTCAGGGGATTGAAATATGGATTATATAAGAGTCACATAATATATATATATATATATGTTTTATATATATATATAATGTGATAATATCTGTAGTTCAATTACATGAAACTAAAATGCAGTTTAATGTCATCATTCAAAGATGACTAGGGAAAATGTCAAAGTGGAATTTGAGAAAACAATAGCTCACAAAAAAAAGTTAGTGTTTTTTATGCTTTCTTATACTGTTTAATATAGAACAAATTGTTCAATAGATATATGTTCAATGAAATAAAATCATATAGACATATGTATTTCTATTTATCTATATCTGTTTTGACACCATATCTATATTTTCTACGTTTACATAGGCATATCACCTAAATGAATATATGCCACTGTTTTAAAGAAAATAGAGCTATAGTAATAAAAAACTGCATGGCATTGGCATAAAAAGATACATGTTGATGAATGGAATAAAATTGAAGATCCAAACATAAATCAACACACCTATAGACACCTGAGTTTTGATATAGAACACAAAAATACACACTGGAAAAAAAGACAACATCTTCAACAAATGGTGCTGGTCACACTGGATGGTTGAATATGGAAAAATACAAATATTTCCATACTCATCACCCTGCACAAAACTCAAGTCCAAGTGGATCAAAATCCTCAATATAAAACCAAACACACTGAACCTGACAGAAAATAAAGTGGGGAACAGCCTTGAACTCATCAGCACAGGTGACAACTTCCTAAGCAGAGCACTGACAGCACAGACACTAAGATCAACAGCTAATAAATGGGACCTCATGAAACTGAAAAGCTTCTATAAGGCAAAGGACACAGTCAAAAGGACAAAATGGCAGCCTACAGAATGTGAAAAGGTTTTCACCAACTCCACATCTTATAGAAGGCTAATATCCAAAATATAAAAAGAATTCAAGAAACTAGACATCAGCAAACCAATTAATCCAATTAAAAATGGGGTACAAATCTAAACAGAATTTTCAACAGAGGAATCTCAAATAGCAGGGAAACACTTAAAAGAAATTTTTAACATCCTTAGCCATCAGGGAAATGAAAATCAAAATGACACTGAGATTCCATCTTACACCTGTCAGAATGGCTAAGATCCAAAACACAAGTGACAGCTCATTCTGATGAGGATGTGGAGCAAGAAGAACACTCCTCCATTGCTGGTGGGAGTAAAAATTGTATAGCCATTTTGGAAATCAATATGTCACTTTCTCAGAAAATTGGGAATCAATCTACCTCAAGACCCAGCTATACCACTCTTGGGCATATACACAAAGGATGCTCAATCATACCACAAGGACACTTGCTCAACTATGTTCATAGCAGCTTTATTCATAATAGCCAGAAACTGGAAACAACCTAAATGTCCTTCAACCAAAGAAAGGATAAAGAAAATGTGGTACATTTACACAATGGAGTATTACCTAGCTTTTAAAAAAATAAATAAATGAAAATTTCAGGTAAATGGATGGAACTAGAAAAAAAATCATCCTGAGTGAGGTAACCCAGATCCAGAAAGATAAACATGGTACGTCCTAACTTATAAGTGGATATTAGCTAAAAAGTAAAGGATAGCCATGCTATAATCCACAGACTCAGAGAGACTAAGTAACAAGGAGGACTGGGGGGTTGGTGCACAGGAATCTCCCTGGGAAGAGAAAATAGAACAGATTTTGTAGGTGGACTGGAGAATGGTGGGGATGGGAACAGGAGTGATCAGGTAGGGGACAAAGGAAAGAAGGGAGAGAGTGTAGGAGAGACTACTGGAATTTGGGGGAGGGGGTATTTGTGCAGCAATGTGGAAAACTCCCTGAAATCTATGAGGGTGATCCTAGCGAAGACTCCTAGTAATGGAGGCTATGTAGTCTGAACAGGCCATCTTCTGTAATCAAGGAAGGCTTCCAGTAGTGGGACTAGAACACCAACTCAGATACAAAAATTTTGACTTACAACCTGTCCTTCCTACAAGATGTGCTGGAACAATGGTGTCTCAGAACTTGTGAGAATGGGCAAACAGTGACTGGTCTTACTTGAGGCCCACTCCAGGAAAAAGATCCTATGTCTGACACTACCTGGATGGCCAGGAATCTGAAGCAGGATGGCTCAGAGACCTAGGGTAGAACTAAACATGATTCCTAATGATATTCTGCTTTACTCCTAGATCAGTTACTAGTCCAGTCATCATCAGAGAGTTTTCATCCAGCAGCCAATGGAAGCATATACAGACACCCACAGCCAAACATTAGCTGGAGCTCAGGGAAACCTGCAGAAGAGGGAGGATGAAGGATTATAGGAGCCATAGGAGTAGGAGATATCAGGAGAACATGGACCACAGAATCAAGTAACCAGAGCTCATAGGGGCTCACAGAGACTGAAGCAGCAATCACGGAGCATACACGGGGTTGTGCTAGTTCCTCTGCATATATGTTGTAGTTGTTTAGCTTGGGGATGTGTGGGACTACTAACAGTGGGAGTTGGGATGTCTCTGACTGTTTTGGCTGCTCTTGAGACCCTTTTCCTCCTACTGTATTGTCTCATTCAGGCTTGAAATGAGGGTTTGTGCCTAGTTTTATTGCATCTTGTTTTGATATGTCTGTTGGTATCCCTGGGAGGCCTGCTCTTTTCTAATGGGAAATGGATGAGCAGTGAATCTGGGGGAGGAAGAGAGGTGACAGGGGGGACTGGGAAGAGAGAAGGGAAGGGAGGGTGTGGTTGGTATGTATTGTATGAGACATAAACTTTAAAAAGAAGCAAATAATATTTTTTCTGGTTAAAAAAGTAATAAAAATAATATAAAAAAGAATAAACCTTGGATTCTATGTTCACGCACAAAGACCAATCTTCAGTAATTACATGCTGACAATTTTTATTAAATATTTTGCTAAAATGATTTTAGGTACATAGTACTTTCCATTTCAAGTATATTTTAAAAGACTCTCTTTACATAGTGTAAGGTGGCAAGATAGTCATTCTGTACCCCAAGCTGGCCCAAATGCATGGCAAAATTTGTCCCTCGCATCATCTCAAATATTGAAATTGCAGGTGCATGTCAGAGTGCCCAGCTAAACTCCAAGCACTGTACTATGTCTATATACATTTTCTCTCACACACAAAAATTATTTTAAATATTCAATTTGGTAAATTAAATAAGATAGTTTTATTAGTAATAGATACCTCAGCATAGTCATTACCTAAATTATTATAAAATCTGAACAAGTTAAAGTTTAAATTAATCAACTTTCTTATTTATGGGAAATATAACCCAGAGGAAATAAGCATCCTTAAATTAAAAGACAAGTATAAATCACAGAAACAAAAGAAATTCACATACAATAGACAATATTATGTCATATTATGCAAATAAAGAAGTACAACTTATCTTGTATTACACCCATCTTTAAAGATTTATATGCCAAGCAAATTCCAAAAATTATTTTTAAGTAAATCAAATCTAATAATTATGTCTTAAAAAGTTCTTATTTTTTTACAAATATTCCTATTATGTAACTACTTTAAACAAACTCATGACTAAAAATTACAATATCTGAAAGCAGACATGATTATAATTATCATTCTTGTATGTATTTTAAAATGCAGTTTAATATTATAAATTTAGAAAATAATAATACAAATAAATGCAATACAAAATCTGTTCCCGAAGTAAACATAGCAGAGCTTAAAATACTGCTAGCAACATATGACACCAAAGCAGTAGGTAAAAATAAATAACATTTTAATTGTGTGTAAATTTGTACATGGATATATAATGTTGGATCGAAATAAAAAATATTTAGAGATAAAAGAACCAGAAACAAGAAAGTATTTCACAATATTTTAAAAAGATCAGAGAGTAGTGGAAGGAAAATGTAATAGCCACACTAATATCAAGGAAACCACAAGCAATTAAGATGCTGATTTGTGGAGCCCAGTCCCAATGGATATAACTAGAAAACATTAGTGCACCTAAGGCTCAAGGAACATTATAGTAGAAGGGGTAGAAAGACTGTAAGAGTCGGGCTGCCATGGTGCACACCTTTAATCCCAGCACACAGGAGGCAGAGTCAGGCGGAGTTCTGTGAGTTCGAGGCCAGCCTGGTCTACAGAGTGAAATCCAGGACAGGCACCAAAACTACAGAGAAACCTTGTCTCAAAAAACCAAAAAAAAAAAAAAAAGACTCTAAGAGCTAGAGTATCAGAGAGTATGCTGTGAAATTGTATTTCTTAATAATGTCAGAAGCTACACCTATAAGGTCTCACCAACATGACTGCTTAGCACATGAGCTGAACAAGGGCAACAACCATAGATATCTGAATGTGGACTGGGAAAGTCCAACAGGTCTCAAACCTACACAAAAATCCACAGGCAACTAAAGAATGTTGAGAGGAGGAGAAATAGTCTTCTCCAGGGAAGAGCGCACCAGTTGGCTATCCAATACCAAATGTTCAGCCATGAAAACATAAATACTTGTTACACTATATAGGCTGAGTATGATGTGTGTGTGTGTGTGTGTGTGTGTGTGTGTGTGTGTGTGTGTGTGACAACAATTAATAAAAAGAGAGACAATGATTTTGAAAGAAAGCAATACACACACACTCACACATACACACACAGATATAACAACAATTTAAGAAAAGAGAGGCCATGAATTTGAAAGAGAGCAAGGAACCGTATATGAGAGAGTTTGGAGGGAGAAAAGGGAAAGGAGAAATGATGTAATTATAGTATAATCTCAAAAATAAAATCAAAAGTCAAATGAAAAATAAAAATCATCTGAATTTTTCAAAAATACTTTAAAATCAAATTTATGATATTTAAGCTGGGTAGATATGTTCAAACATAAAATTTACTAATAGTGAAGTTAAAAGCTGATTCTATAACATTTACCAATCCTAGTGAAAGAGAAAATGGTTTATATAATTCAAAATAAAATATAATCCCAAAATTATTTGTAATTGACCTTGTAAAACATTTTTTCTAACATTTGCCTATGGAAGAAAAATATTCTTAGGCATATGAATATTTTACAAATATTATACAAAATAAGAAGCATATCCCTCTGGAAGTCTGAAGATTCCTTGATCTTCCTCTGAACTGTATTTTCCTATTTGTGTGCTCTACAGTTTTCTTTTGTGTTTCCATATTCATGCCCTGAGACTTCCATCATCCCAGTCTAGGCATAAGCCAAGGACAATAGAATTGTAGGGAGAAAACATAATTTTCCAATAAAACTTGGAGGCTCCATTATCACACAGAAGGTAAATAATATATGCCAAAGGACTTTGGATCTCTAGAATTTTAAAAGGCTTGGGCTTAAATACAACTCTGCCACTCACTTACTTTATAGGCTGAATTTAAGCTCACAGAGCCACACTTGAAAGAAGGCAATGTCCATAAGATTACTAAAAAGATGAATTGAAGTGTATATGAAACATTTAGCACTATAGGAACTTAATATGCATTAGAGCTTTCCCCAAAATAGATAAGCTACTAATGTTTACTCAATAGTGAATTAGCTTCAAGGTATTTTAAAATCATTTTTTCATCTCCAAATTGTCTAAAAATCTGCAGTCAGACTAGATAATTTATATAGTACTGCTTTCAGGCATACTTAATGTATTTTAGAAGTCCAGATACAGATTATCTGTTGAGTGTCAAGATATAGTCCAGAAACTATTTTATGTTCTGTATGTGGCTATGTGTACAAGACAACTTTTATTAATATAAGAATTTGCATGTATATTATATTATTTATAAATATTTTAAGTCCTCAAAGTTACTATCATTTTTCCAAAGCATGAATATATTCCTAAATTCTTTCTTAGCCAATGACGCCATCATCCAACCTATTGCCCAAACTGAACATTAATCATCTTACTCTACTAGCTCCACATCTACATTCAGTTATTATCAAATAACAAATTCTTATTAATATATCACATTGGAACTTATTTTCCACTGAACCGAATGTGTCTTCTTTCAGATGCTTAGCATATATCTCTACAATGGAAACAACTGTTCATCCTTTGTACCATTAGTTTCATTTTTATCTATCCTCCACACCAACTGATTTTAAAACATATACTCGGTTCTTTAGTAATGGTCCCTTTAATAGTAAAACATTTTAACAAAAAATAAAATGGTACACATAGAACACATGAGACTCTGAGACACAAGTGTGAAGCCTGAACTCTTTGCACACTTTCATGTAAGCCATAAAAAAAGAAAGAAAAGAGAAAAGAAAAGAAAAGAAAAGAAGAGTTCTGAAATGTCTGGTCCATAGGAAAAGAGAAATTACTTAACATCGTAAATCAAATGCTACTTTCATCAACTGTCAATTATTTTCTTAATTTTCTATTCAAAGCACATCAGTTAGAAGCCTTCCACCTCAAATCTCTGCTTTATTCTCCTTAATTGCTTTGCTATTCCCCCTGTGACAATAAGCACTTTCTCAACTCTTCTGAGCTTCTCTATGCCTGGAGTGTCATCCCCTGATTCTCCACCTCCAACACTAAGTCTACAAAATACAGATGTAAAGAGTCAATCGTTATGATCATTACCCAGTTTACCAAACTGATATATCTGCTTCTATGTTTATGAGTTTATGCCACTTTAAAGTAGCATTATGGTATCTATCATGCTCTAATATGATTTTTATTATATTATTATATCTTTTCTCTTTAATTCTAAGATGACCAAGACTAAGATGACTCATATATTTGTCCCTTTTCTAAGGTATTAAAATCCAAACAATGTAAGTGCTTTATAACTTTGTTATTGATAGATGATAGATATAGGTGATACATAGATAGATAGATAAATAGATAGATAGATAATGTATTTCATTAAATTTGTTTTCCTTGGTATAATAGTTTTAAACATTTTTGTTTCTATTAGAGAATGATTAGGCTAATTTTTCAAGTGTTTTTTTTGTTTTTTTATTTTTTTGCTCATGGGCACTTTTGGAATATCAAAGGGGTTCAATGATAATTTATAAAATTAGCATTATTAGTAGTTTACTTCAATGCTTTAAAAAAAATTATTCAGGGCAATGATCACCCACAATGTTACTACTAATATACTATTGTTCTTCAGAGGATGCATTTTCTTTCCACCTTCTTAAGCTGGTATAGTAACTTTGACAGTATACACAGATGCTCACAAGATGGTGGGCTATATAAGGTAAGCATCTCACAGGAAGGTTTCAGATGATGCAAATTTATTCATTCCACATCTTTTCTCCCAGCACACAATATACACACAGAAAGAGATTTCTTATAAGGATATGCCATTTAGAAAATCATATCCATTTACTTTGTGTCATTGATTTTTTTTTAACAAAATCGTGTTTGCCTGAATACTCAAAAATATTCAATAATGCAGTCTCTAGGAGAGCGTGAAAAGCTTTGAAGGACAAGGCACTTACATCAATATTAGTTTGTTTTAAACTTTGGGTAGTAAGAAGAGACAAGGCTGATCATCAGATGGATCTCATTACCTGTTGGAGTGATAAGTCCTGGTGATAAGAGGCCTGGAACTGCATGGGGCAGAAGGCGGGCATTGTCTTGCAACACTCCCAGAGAACGCTTAGGAGGCCTGCCAGGTCTGGAACTGTTGGAAAACAAACAAAGGTCAAACTCAGTAACATTACTTGATACATTTGCTTTCTAGATCTTATTTAATTGTTAAGAATAAATAGAACTTTAGAGTAGAGACTATGTACTGTCATGGGTTAATAAGAAATACCAACATTTTACAATAAATTTTACAATGTACCTATGGCTAATATTAAAGCCACCAAGGATCAATTTGCAGTTTAGATTTCATTAGTAAGCCAGTACTTTGCACACAAACCACCTGTTGTGAATAATTCCTAAGTTACTCCTTGCCCTTAAAGCTATGTGATCCCTGGTATCAATATTTGCAACTAAGGCCTGAGACAGTAAGTCACAGAATTCAGACTACACAAAATTGTACAGTATAAGACCCTACTCAACATACCAGAGGAAAGGTGTAAAGACCTGTGAGAAGTAAAATAAACCATAATGTTTATTATCATTTCTGCAGCTACTGCAAACCCATGAGGAACAAAGAAAACTCATTCCAAGTACATCATTTTAGTTCTGCCTCTTTTGGATTGACTATAACTAAGAAAATTTGCCTATATCATTTTAGTTCTGCCTCTTTTGGATTGGCTATAACTAAGAAAATTTGACATGTACATTGTCTTTTTCTCAAATCAAATATTTATTCACACATTTTTATTGGTCCATTGAAAATTTTATATAAAGTATCATATTCACTCCTCCCCCACCACTTCCCCTTCCATAACCACCCAACTTTGTGTCCTCTTTGTTTTAAAACCATAAAGTCCTATTTTCACTGCCCATATATTTCAGATGAATCAAAACTTGAAGTATTAACCTAAACTATTGCATTTACACATTCTTAACTCTAGTAAAAAAAAAAAGTTCAGAAATGACAATTTCAGAAGCTGTGAGTGTAGCTGAATGATAGAAAGCCTGCTTTACATGCATACAGTCCCAAGTTCAATCATGAGTACAAAGGCTTGGGGGAGAAAAATAAATTGCAATCACAGAAAATAAAAATATGTATATCTGTTTTCACTATTTCATTCCCTGATATAGTATACTAAAATCATTTGGAGGGTGCCACAATATGCAGATCTATGAACCACAGAATATTTGAATAAAGTCATTCTCAAGTTACTATATACTTTATTCTATTAAATTTATTTATTTATTGCTGTTGCAGTGGTACATGTCACAGCATGAATGAGGTCAGAGGACAACTTGTGGGAGTCACTTCTCTCCTTTTACCATTTGGGTGCTGGAGATCGAACACAGGTCCTTAGTTTTAGCAGCAAGTGCTTTTATCTACTGAATCATCTTGCAAGCCCCATATTTTACATCATACTTTTAAGCTTGTATAAGACGCTTTGCTGCCTTTTAATAGAAATGCATTTCATATAGAAGAATAAAAGGACTTTTGACAAAATACTATGTTAAATAAAGTGATCATTAAAAAATGTATGATGTTCAGGTAAACAACTTTTCCAAAAATGACTTTTGGTTCAAAAAGAGGTATGTTAAACTACATTCTATCAACTTTGCAGTAGTAAAGTGTCCCATCAATGTAATACAAACTCTGCTTTTCAATGAGAATAACTTCTAGCAACTTTACACAGAGGTACTATTACCAAGCTCATTTTTTCACAAATTGTGCTCGCATTATTTTTTGCCATTATACATCAATATTGTATATCATTCTAGAAAGAAAAATTGATTTTCTTATTTAATGTTTCAATTTTTTAAACTTTCTCTCTTTTACTTTCTATTCAATTCTGGGTAATGATTTATTTTATTTAATCCAGTCTCGTTGCCCTGTTTGCCCTTGCCCATCTTATGTCTTCTTAGATCTTCTAAGGGTGCTGAAAGGGAAACATATTATTTACTTCAAATATCATTTGGGGGCCCAGGATCAGATAAAAGTATTTATCAAGGTATATAGTCACTTAATGAAGATAAATTATTTTTTTAAATAACAGTCATCAAATCTAAACATTCTAAGTGCTTTATTGTATCTTGTATTGCTCAGAGCTCAAGCCTCCTATTTAAATCCACCTGCCTACTCTTTGTACTTTTCCTGTGTGTTTCGGGGCTTCCTCCGTCCTCATAATAATCACTCCTCACACTGTCTGCTGCAGAAGTATGAAACCTGATACCCTTTCAAATTCCATATGAGGAGCCATATGAAATCCAAATATTAACAGATGATTTTTGAAAGCTATCTAGTTTAACTAGTTGTTTGTGTGTGTGTGTGTGTGTGTGTGTGTGTGTGTGTGTGTGAGAGAGAGAGAGAGAGAGAGAGAGAGAGAGAGAGAGAGAGAGAGAGAGAGAGAGAGCACACACGGGTGTGCATGCGTGGACGTGAATCCTCCTTATTAAAAATAATTCTTTTCAAATAAGTTAAAAGATACTAGAGGACTCTTGGTTTAGTGGTTCCATGTTGAATTCTAAAATTTAGATGGGTACTGGAGAATCCATGCCTTATGTCACATATAATACACATGGATATAAACTACAGGGGATCATATTCTCCATTCTTGTATACTTCTAAATTCTAATTTATATTAATATGATTAATTGTGAGTCACACAAACTGGAGAGTGAGCTCCATGAAGGCATATAAATATCTAGAGGTATATGTCACTGAATCTTAAGCAATTCTTATGGTTTGTAGCATACAGGATGCCCAGTAAATGGTTAATTAAACCCATTAATTGACAGGTGGGAAATATTTATGTCTCGGTTTCTGCAGTTTCCAAATATTGTTTAGATTGTTTGTTCTACTTAATAACATGAACAGAGAGCTATTTCCATCATTTATTCATCAGATCATCATTTTATTTCATATCCTGTACTCTAATGCAATTATATAAGCTCCAGAGCAAAATCTACTCAAATCTGACTATATATAATGTTAAAGAAGGATATGGTAGAGGTCACTGAATTATGCTCTGAGAGATGCAAGATGCTTAAAGACCTAATTAATGGCTAAATGTTCCTGCAGTCACATATATATGTAACAATATCACTTGTTCAGTCAACCAGCAAACAAATATGTGCTAAGTATCTACTGCCTAGGGTAGTGCTAGGTATCAGTGATGCACAGGTTAAAATATAAGCTTGAAAGGAAAGATTATTTGATATGATTATATGTTTTTCTATTGGTATATTGTGAGAATATGGAACAGATTCTGTCTTTGAAAATGTGTATTCTAGTTACATGAATATATGTTTGCACTATTATTTAAATCTTTATTGACTCTTTAATGAGGATGGTGATATAATATTTCTTTATAAACATGTTCAAATGTGTCTGAACAAAAATCTCACACAGATATCATTGGCTTTAATATTTTTTGCAAGCTTTAAGCACCTAGAATAAATTAATTCGAATTATGTTAGTAAAAATAATTCATAATTAGTAAATTTCTAAAAATATGCAATAGAATTAATATTATTGATAGTTTAAGACTGAGTTATCATATATAAGTAGGCATTAATGGTTCTAAAATCCTACATTTCATTTCCAAGATAATCCTGAGAAAATGATGAAGGACTATGTAGAATTGTGTAAAAGTTGGGAAAGATCACACATCTTCGTAGATGACCCTGGAAAGCTTCTTATCTTTAAGAACTTTATTATCATCAGGCAGATATTTACATATTAATCAAGACAAATAAACATGTGGTGATTTAACTAGTAAACTGTTATTCGGATGACAATTTAATCAGCATAGGTTGAAAGGTCCATCATTACAGCATCCTGTTTCCACTAAAATATTGATTGCATTACTGATCTCAGTAATGCTTTATGTTACAGGGCACAAATAACCATGTAATTACTCTTTAATTGAATGATAATTGCTTCTTGGCAATTATTTGTTTCAGTTTAATTACAAGGTTATTTGTACTCTGCAAAATGAAACACCACCCCTCCTCTTTAAATTTCCTACAAAAATAGCTCTGCTGGTATGTCACCCTTATTACTATAAAAAGAAGCTGCTAAGAAACATGTTAAATAACCCCATAAAATAGCAATGATTTTCACAAATTATTTAGCTAAAACTATTAAAAGATTCTATTCTATAGAAGTAATACTACCTATAGCATTTAAAGATTACATAGATTTAAATTATTTAAGTCTCCTGATTTTATCTTAGTCCATAATTTTATGTAATTTAACCTAATATGGTTTTCTTCTTCATTTGATAAAACTGTTTAGCAGAAATGAACTAGCAACTCAATAACCTGAGATTAAAAGGGGAAAAATTGGATAAATTATAATGGCACTTCATACTTCTGTAATTGAACCAAATGCACATTCAACTTACAAACTTTGTAAAGTTGGCAACTCTCCAAGAGAGAAGTTCAATATCTTCTAGTAACAATAAGAGACTTTCTGTGCCATATCTATTTCCAGGTATAATGTACATTGTAGCTGATGCTTTCAGCATTAAGATCATGAAACTTCCCTGTTAGTTTTTTTTTATTTCATGCAACCATCCATTTATAAATCAATGAGTAAGCAACTGGGGAAAGCAAATTATTTCTTTGTCCTAAATTAAAAAAAAAACTAATAAATTAGTGATCCCATAAGCCTTTAAATTATTTAATATAAATTGTATAGGCAGTAGTTAATTTCATAAAGAATCATGTTATATCATCTTTGTCAGTAAACTTTTTATACTATTCCTTAAAGAAACAAACATAGCATTCTGTGACCAACTAAGAACACAGCCAAAGATATACTTACTAACAGTTAAGGATGTTTTTAACTAGCAGCATGCAAGCCCGCTGCAACTGAATTTCTTAAAGGAGAACTGTAAGCAGTGATGCAAGGCTCACTCTTCATTTTTTAGAATTATTGATATTTAAAGTCCGTTCAGACAGTACCATGAATGTGTAACATTTTGTCTCACATTAAATGTTCCAAAACAAAAAATCACAGTAACTTTGAAGGTGCTGTCCACCTTCCTATGAAAGCACTTAATGATTTCCTGTGTGTTTGTTAAACAAAATCAGTATCTTTTTTGCTGGAAGACTAAGATTTTTAATTGCAGAGAACCACAGTCAAACACCAGGCTGAGCTCTGGGAGTCCAGTCGAAGTGAGGGAAAAGGGATTATATAAGCAAGGGGGCCAAAATCATGATGAGGAAATCTACAGAGACAACCAATCTCTTGGGAACTCATGAACTTTTAGACCAACAGCTGTGGAACCTGCATGGGACTGGACTAGGCCATCTGCATAAGTGAGACAGTTGTGTAGCTTGGTCTGTTTGAGGGGACCCTGACAGTGAGATCAGGTTCTATCCCTGGTGCATGAGCTGGCTTTTAGGAGCCCATTACCTATGGTGGGATGCCTTGTTCACCCTTGATGCAGGGGGGAGGGACTTGGTCCTGCCTCAACTGAATGTACTAGACTTTGCTAACTCCCCATGGGAGGCCTTACCCTTTTGGAGGAAGGGATGGAGGTGGGCTGGGATGGGGGCAGTCAGGGTGGAGGGAGTGAGAGGGGTATCTATGGTTGGTATATAAGATGAATTAAAAAACATTTAAAAGAAGGACAAACATGGTATGTACTCACTCATAAGTGGATACTAGATGTATCATCAAGAAATTTAGATCAACAGCTGTGGAGCCTGAATGGGACTGGACTAGGCCCTCTGCATAAGGAGAAAGTTGTATAGCTTGATCTGCTTAAGGGGGTCCCTGGCAGTAGGATCAGGATCCATCCCTAGTGCATGAGCTGGCTTTTTGGATCCCACTACCTATGATGGGACACCTTGCACTGCCTTGATGCAGGGGGAGGGGCTTGGAACTGCCTCTACTAAATGTACCTCCCATGGGAGGCCTTACCTTCTTGTAGGAGGGAATGGGGAATGGATTGGAAGGGGTGGGCTGGAGGGGCAGGAGGAAGGAAGAGAGGGATCTTTGATTGTTATGCAAAATGAATAAAAAAATTTTTCTTAATAAAAAATCAAAACAAAAATCAGCAAATAAAATAAAAGAATTTCAACTGAATCATGGTTTAATAATAATATTTGAGGTTTGACATTTATTACAGTGCTTTAAAGATGCCAATGGTAGTTAAAGTCTACCTGATTATTTTTGTATTTACGAAGAAAAACAAACTCTGACTGCATAGCAACCTGAATCTCTCTTTTCTCAGTGACAGCAAACTGATCAGTTGTCTAACCATTGCACTAGATTATAGTTCAGTCTATATTAAAAGCAACAGCAACCAACTCAGCAACTGAGCAAAAGTCATACATGCAAAAAGATCATTTAACATTTATCATAAATGAAGTGGTTCATGTTCAGAACTAAAAAGGGGTCACTATGATAACTCTCATAAAATAGTGCTTAGGTAAAACTGGGAATCAAGCAGTTCTTGGTTCATGATAACTTAAAAATATGGTTCACTGTATCTCTGGGAGTTATTATTACAAGGAGGAAAAACAATACTGGAAGAAGGACAATTCAGATTCTATTACTATTCACTGTCAGAATTTATAAGCATACCCTACAGTTAAATATGGATTTGTTAAATGGTAGATGTACTTTAGCAATGGGAAAATTCTGAAAATTATCTTTAGCATAAAGATTCTGAGGAAAACCTCCAGTTTAAATGATTAATGCATATAATATCAAGGTTCATGAAGAAAAATTCATATTTATGCATTCATCTTATAAGTGTAATGAATTGACTTGTTTATAGTTTCTATTTAATATTGGGAGGTTTCATCTTCTTGCTAATATTAAATATTTATTTTTAGCCTATCTGAAGAGGAAATCTGATGCCGTTGAGAACTGCAGGGTTAGCTAATTACTTCATATAATATATAACTCTGAAGTTATTTTATACTCCATTTACCAGACTGTTCTTTATTTAAATAAAATATATTCTAGGCATGGTGTTAACACCTTTCAAAGAGTTTACTGTTTGACATACATTTACTCAATTCTAATCAAGTTTTAGTATAATTAACAAAGGTTATATATTGGTGAAATTATTAAGGCCACTCCACGTAGTTAAAAGGAGATTTATTTAATGGCGTAACTTACAAATTAAGGGATAGGTAGGTCGCGGAGTCTGGGGAAGGTGTATCACAGTCCAGCGGTGTTCTCTGGAGCTCTGCTGGGTCCACCTCCACTATCCAGGGTCCCGCCACAGAGAGAGCGCCCCCCGATCCAGATCTCGGGTCCCCAGGCGCCTCCCTTGGCCCTGCCTTGTAGGCGTGACAGTTGCCGAAGTCTCAATGGGGGTTGGAACTTCCAGATCAAAGCTAGAATGGCTACCCACTACATCTCCCCCTTTTTGTCTAAATAAGAAAGTTCTAACCTATATAGCAAAAATATTGTTTTCTGGCATGAATTCTTTGTAGCGACTTCTGATTCTGCTTGACTAGCTCCAGAACATCAGTAGTATTAATACAAACAGCAGAATGTTTCAAAAACTAAAGAAACAATTCCCCCAATATATATCAAAACAGTTTCAGATACTTTTGTAAAAAAAATAAAAGCTTAGAGGATCATATTGTTTTATTTTAAAATACATTGTGGGGCTATAGTAGTCAAAGTATCACTGATATTAGCATAAATACAGATACTTACCAATGCAATACAATAAAATCTAAGAAATAAATACACATATTTAGACGGTTTTTTTCAACAGATGTGCCAAGGATACACATTAGTATAAAAAAGGGTTACTTGCAAAGTTGGAAAAATTACTTTAAAACTATGCATAAAGAGAAAATTATTTATATGCAACTCAAAAAATTCAATAACAAGAAGACAACTGAAATAAGTATGATTCTGTGTGAAATTGACTATTAAGTACATTAAAAAGTACTTAAATATCTTGAATCATCTGAGGAAAAAAAGTCCAATGGGGCTGGGTGGTGGTGGCACATGCCTTTAATCCCAGCACTCGGGAGGCAGAGCCAGGCAGATCTCTGTGAGTTCGAGGCCAGCCTGGACTACCAAGTGAGTCCCAGGAAAGGCGCAAAGCTACACAGAGAAACCCTATCTCGAAAAACCACAAAAAAAAAGTCCAATGGGATGTCAGTTGACTCTTGCTGGAACCAGTATTCTCAACAAGAGAAGGGATAATGAGGGCTGGCAAGGATGTTGGATGAAAGGCTGAAAGCATGGAAAAAATAAATCTACACAACTATTATGATAAAAATGTCTGCAGGTCCTAAAATTATTAGAAAATATACCATTTCTTTGATTCTGCTGTCCCACTATGAATATAGATCCAAACAAGTTGAATAATAGGTTATACTCATCTATATTGTCAAATTTATTTCATATCAAAATAGGTGTCTACTAGCCTCTGTCCATCAGCTGATGAATGGATAAAGAATATATAATACACAGATACCATGATAAATAATTTTAAAATTCTCTTTCTTGTCAATATGGACAAATTTGAGTAACATTAAGTGAAATAATTCAGGCATATAAGAAGAAATTTTTGAATGATCTCACTCACATTTGAAATCTAAGAAAGTCAGCTGCAATTGAAGCAGAAAGCTGAATGATGACTACAATAAGTTGGGATAGTTAGATGGGAGCAGATGAACAAATATTGCTCACAGGATATAGAATCACAGCTACGTAGGAGGAACATTTTATAAGAAGGCACATTTTCAGATAACTTCTACTGTCAGGGAGCCTATAAATAATACTACTGAAAATAGCTGATATGGCAGGTTTCACAATAGGTATATTTTAATACAAGCTCACAGTAAATGTATGAAATGGTGCATTCTATTCCCTCTCTTTCTCTTTCATTTTGAAGTCATATAAATTTGAACAGACTCAAATATCACAACTAAATTTGAAGACAGAATAAGTTGGGCAACTAAATATAGAATAACACACTTTCAAATTGATTTTTCTTCTTAAATCATAGTTTCTAAGAGAATGCACAATGTGACGGGTCACTTTTGAAAATCTCCATGAATTTACCTGTTTCCCTGAGAAACTGACCTATGATATGGTTGAGTTTAAACTGTTAAATAGGCCAAAATGTCTTAACACAAAAAATTATAAATACCCAATGC
The DNA here is from genome assembly GCF_007827085.1 of Peromyscus californicus insignis. Taxonomy (NCBI): domain Eukaryota; kingdom Metazoa; phylum Chordata; class Mammalia; order Rodentia; family Cricetidae; genus Peromyscus; species Peromyscus californicus. The sequence goes on along the minus strand of NW_026294391.1, from coordinate 68,428,424 downwards.
TAATACAATCTTACATAAAAACAACATGCAAAAGGAAATAAAATGGCCAACATATGAGTATATTTGTGCCAAATTTCTCAGTTTAACTAGGTTGACACTTCATATTGTAATGATGGTACCAAGCATTTTCTTTAACAGTGTTTCTATCACAGAATCATTTTCACTTGTTTAGCTTTGCAAAGTCAGTGACTGTATCACTTTCAGAAAAGCAAATCTAAATCATTTCTCCAGCATTATCTTCTCTAAATCAAACACACGCACATACACACACACACACAAAAATTGAACAGCTAACAATTAATTTCCTATTTCCGCTTTCTAGCTTCCAGAAAACCAATATGAATAAACTACTCTGGAATATTTTTCTAAAAATATAATATTATATCTTCATATCTATAATTTGTGAAGGGGGGTTGACATAAAAAAATTTAGATATATATTTTTCTTATTTAAGGTTTTGCTTTTTAAACATCCTCTTATATTTGCCATGAAGGCCATGGGTTACCTTTTAGATGAGCATACCTTGGGTGCTATTGATGATAATTTGGTCCTATTGGTCCTACAAGCAACAAGACAATGCTGCCAAAAAAAGGGAAATTTAATCTAAATACATAAAATTGTCTTTCAGTACAAGACTAGCTTGAAATAAAATTCACTAATTTGTATCAAAATTAACTATAGTATTAAATCCTGGCACAGACTATTATATATATGGACAGGGATGCTTTTCTTGGAACATTGTCGATGGCTAAACCAACAATTCAGTCTAGGGGAAAAGAAACTTCCCTGGCAAGTTGTAAAACCATCCTAGGAGGAAAAGAATGTGTGTGTGTGTGTGTGTGTGTGTGTGTGTGTGTGTGTGTGTGTGTGTAGCTAAGCATACACAAATACATTGTTTACAACCTGAAATCACAAAAATTGTTCCCACATATAAAGAGAAAGTTAAAAATGAATATTAAAGGCCTCTTCAAAAATGGACATGGAGGAATTATAGTTGTAAATGTGGATTATTTAGTCTTTATTTTTTGCATGAATTCACTTAGTTCAGTGCTCCTACATTAATATTATTGTAATTATTGTAATGTAATTTTTGAAATAGGATATATAGTATATACTTTCACTCACTTAGAAATTTTTCTTGAGTTTTTCAGCCAGAAAAAATGCTATTTTGACACAGCAGGTAAGATAATCACAAATATACAGTTAAAGAATACTCCCTAATATGGAAGGATATAAAAATACATATTTACATCATAAAAGAAGTTCAACTCAAATGCACATAGTACACAATTGCAAACCAAGATTAAAACCCGTTCAAAGAATTCAAAACCTGTTGAATATGGTTTATTATGGAAGAGGAAATAAAATTTACCAATTTCAAGACCATGAGAAATTGATAGTTAAGTGTTTTGACAATTGAACATCATCAATTAGAAGGAATGTATAATGATTCCTCCACCTCAGGAAAGGGCTTGCAATGACCTTTACAGTAATACTTTCCATATTCAGAACAACCTGGAATTTCCTGAATATTTATAGCACTTTCATCATTTCAGTCATAATTTTAATGTAATTAATTCATCTCAGCACTATAGTAAATTTAATAGTTTGTTATACTTATTACTTATTACAAAAAAGTATCAGTAGATTGCAGCTACTTATACAAAGGACAAGTTTATTGTTGATAGAGAGTATATCTTTCTGTTCAAGAATTGCTTATTGTGTAAGCAGTGTGTGACTTTACCCAAATTTCTCCCTAGAACAAAGCAAACCTCAACAAGAAAGGAGAGAACAGAGGGAAGAAGGGAGACACTGAGAGAAAGAAGAATGGGTGAGGGAGAAAGGATAAAAACTACTGAAATTTTTTTGAGAATATTTAGTACCTACTATTCCATTTGAAGCACTTTTGTGAATTCCCTTTGGAGGTGTTTTTTGTTTTAAGATTTATTTCATTTTATGTGTATGGGTGTTTTTGCCCGTATGCATCTCTGTGCACCACATGAATGCAGTGACCACAGAGGTCAGAAGAAATCACCAGATCTCCTGTGACTGGAGTTACCAATGTTTTTGAGCTGCCACATGGGTGCCGGGAATCAAACCTGGATCCTCTGGAAGAGCAGCCAGTGCTCTCAACTGCTTAGCCATCTCTCTGAGTCCCATTTTGGAGGTGTTTTTTGTTGTTTTTGTTGTTGGTTTTTTGTTTTTGTTTTTTTGAGACAGGGTTTCTCTGTGTAGTTTTGGTGCCCATCCTGGATCTTGCTCTGTAGACCAGGCTGGCCTTGAACTCACCAAGATCTGCATGGCTCTGCCTCAGGAGTGCTGGGGTTAAAGGCATGCACCACCATCGCCCGGCCCGTTTTGGAGTTTAAGGGTAGAAACAGGAAATAAATATAGTGATTGTTAAGTACTATCACCTAACTGGCTTAAAAGATCAGAATGAACAGGTGGCACTGTTACTAATCAGTACAACAGAAGAGAAGTATACTGAATGGTTTTACAATCTAAATTTAGGACGGGAACACTTATTTTTAATTGTCAAAATGCAAAATTTTAATGTTTTCTTTTAGTTTTCTAGTTAGATGCTAGGATTTTACTACATATGCATTTGATTAGGAAAACCTTAAATAAGTTAGCTTGAAAAGTGGGGAAGTAAGGCCAGGTGATCAGAAGATAATTCTCAATTTACACTAAGGTACATAAAAATTATTTATGTCAAATGGGCTTCAAAGTAACAGTCAGAAAGGAAAGGGTAAATTCTTACTCATAAGCTACTGTACCCTTTCTCTTCCTGTCTTCCAGAAAGTTAGTGGTTGAATTGAAGCTAAACTACTCCTTTATCCTTTGCATATAACAGTTATGAGGGGATTATCAAAGACTCTTCCCTGCTAAAGAGTACAAACTCTCTGGCAGCTTCCTTGACATTCTGTGATGAAGTGAGCATTCCACAAAACCCGTCTTCACATCTGCACACACTACAATTTACACATTAAATACACCAGAGTTTCACCTTAGGCCTCTTGCCAAGAACAATCATTCTAAATCTTTTTATCTTTTCACAAAAAGATAATTATAAATGTTCAAATAGCAGCAAAGTTTACTGTGGTGAGAAAGTATTCAAAATAGTCTTCCCCAAGTGAACTCAGAAATACACACACACACACACACACACACACACACACACACACACATATATATATATATAAAATGTGTGTATATGTATATATATATATATATATATATATATATATGTGTGTGTGTGTGTGTATATATATGTATACATATATATGGACAAGGGTTGATTTTTTTTCTTTTGGTGAAAGGCAACATGTCAAGTAGAAAGTATGACATTTTCAACTAAATTTGCCATTGATCTATTTCATTGTTTCAAGCACAACTAGCCTCCTTTTTGCTAAATGGACAGGGAAGCTAACAAACACTCATCATTGGTAAAAAGCCAACAATAAATTATATATGCAAAAGGTTACTTACTGATTTTACTTCCCATAAGTTGAAGCTATCTAACAACTTAGTAACTATATTTTCCCTGAAGATAAGTATGTTCATTTAATTTGTCTTTTGTTGCAAACTGCATGTGTATAGTCTAATCTTGGAGCCTCTTCCTCCACACTACAGGTGCTTCCCTTTTGCTAATTAAACATTAACATTGTGCAATTGGCAGAGTGCTCTAAAATTGGTGGTTAATTACCTCTGACTAAGAGTACCACAGAAAATCTAAGAAGTTGTGTTCCAAATAAACTGCAACAAATACAAGATGTTTCCGTCCTCTGTCCTCTGAAACACTATGCTGGAAGACTATGGTTTATTTTCAAAAAAAAAATCCTACCTAATATGGTATTGTTTTGTACCATTTTCTTCCTTGAAGGAGTGAGTAGGAGTGTGTGATATGGGTAAAATATGTTCTTTTAGGAGATATGCTACATGACTTAGGACCTATGGTTAAAATTAAAGGTATAGGGATTTTGTCCCAAATTTGCTACACGTATTGTTATTGAAGTTTCTTCTCTTTTGTGTTGATTATTTTCCTCCTGACATCTACTACTTAATGTGAAAATGTACATACTCCTTTGAGTAAACAACAATAATTCAAAGTAGCACTTTTAATACTTAAATAGCTATAGATGTATATTCTTTATATTTGAGAATTATATGTGTGTATGCAATGAAATATGACCATTTCTATACCCTGTTTATCCTCACTTCCTCCCTATCCCCCAACATGCATCCATCCCAACTTCATAGCTTTGTTTTTTGTTTTGGTAACTCACTAAGTCAAATTAGTGCTGTCATATGTGTATGGGTGTGGGGCCATCCACTATAGCATGGGAAAGCTACCAGTGGCCACATCTTTCAAAAAGGGATTCTCCTTTCCCTAGCAACTAACTACTCACTGTTGAATGATCCTTTCTAAGGGGTGGAGCCTGGAGATCAGCTACTATTTCACCTATGCTTGGATTTGGCCTAGTTTCATTTTGTGGAGGCAATTACAGCTGCTGGGATTTCATATGTGCATTACTCATGTCATGTCTAGAAGACAGCATTTCACAGCACTTCTCCCCATCCTCCAGTTCTTTGATTCTTTCCATGTCTTCTATGATATTCCCTGAGATGTGACAAGAGTGATATGTATGTCGTATGTCCCGTTGAAGGCAGTGCATTCAGCCTCTTATTCTCCTCACTTTAACTGGTTATGCATCATTTATGCTGTGAAATAGTAACATGCTTGCATCAGCTTATATGTACTTGTAACCACTAATTGTGTATCACTTCCCAATGTAAATATTAAGAACCTATTACTTGAAATTAGCCATGGTCAAAGTATTTACACCATGGAAACAAGCAGCTTTATACATCAGGGCAAACACTATCTCCATCCATTGTTAAACATTTACTATCACCTGCAAATCATCAGGTCATGTTTTCTAAAACAAATGTTTGTTTGGAGATCACTACTTTCTATTTTTAAATAATTGTAGATAAAAATGTCTTATTGTGGAATATTTGTTTAACTAGGCAAAGATTGTGGAGACCCACAGGGGCTTCCTAGTGAGAACTTACTCAGGGTCAGACAATGTGGGTTTGCTTTACCCAGCAGGGCTGCATAATGGAATGATCTGGCCATGGGCATGGTTACCAGGTGTTTTAAAGGTTCTACACTTGGCTGTGCAGTGTGCTTTGATCTTGCAAGGGGGAGGTCTTTTGCTCCTCCCCTAGGCATTGTTATAAATTGAATAAAGGAAGTGGCTGGTGGGTATTGACCCAGGTCTGTAGTGGGTAGCCATTCCAGCTTTGATCTGGAAGTTCCAATCCCCATGCCTACAAGGCAAGGCTGAGAGAGGACTCTGAAGACCCGAGATCCGGATGTGTTGGCTCTCTTGGTTCCTGGACCCTGGACGATGGAGGTAGACCGAGCAGAGTTCTCCAGAGAACACCGCCGGACTGCGCTAAACCTTTCCCAGACCCTGTTACCTATCCCTTCATTTGTGAGTTATCCCACAAAATAAACCTCCCTTTTAACTACGTGGAATTGCCTTAATAATTTCACCAATATCTGGTGCCCAACATGGTCCTCTCTCAGCCCCGCCTTGTAGGCATGATAATTACCAAAGCCTCAATGGGGACTGGAACTTCCAGATCAAAGCTGGAATGGCTACCCACTACACAGGTCCTCCCAAAGCTAATTTGTGTTTCTGTCTTTCTTCTCGTTGGTCTCTCTTTCTAGCTGATATTTTCTCATTCCTCTCTCTTCCACGAAAGAACCCTTCACAAGGTGGGAGCGAACCCCCACAAAAGATGTCTTACATTTGATTATATTGCAGAATAATTGTTTAACTATGTAAAAATTTGCTACAATTGTCTCTGCTGAATTTGTTTAATTATGTAAAGGTGTGTTGCTTTTCTTTATGCTGCATTTGTTTAACTATGTAAAGATATGTTGCTGTTTCACCTTGCCTGCCTAAGGTACCTGATCGGTCTAATAAAAAGCTGAACAGTCAATAGCCACGCAGAGGAGGGATAGGTGGGGTTGGCGGGTAGAGAGAAAAGGGCAGCCAGACAGCCAGAAACGGAGGAAGGAGTAAGGTAGGACATACAGAATAAAAGAAAGGTAAAAATCTCTGAAGCAAAACGTAGATGAAGAGAAACAGGTTAAATCAAGTTAGAAGAGTTAGTGGCACAAGCATAAACCAAGGCGGAGCATTCATAATAATAAGTCTCCAAATCATGATATGGGAGCTGGTGGTCTGAGAAAGCCTGCTATAATATCTACAATTAAAAGTTTATGGAGACATTATAAAGTATCTCACTTTAGCACAACTTAACTACAGAAAATATCTATGTAGCAAAATGTAGGAAAACAGTTTCACTAAACATTTAGGAGTTATAAAATGAGCATGCAGACATGAGAGTATTATAACAAATTTGGAACTTCTAATATTTTCTCTATAATCTTTAACAAGTTATCTAACCTCTCTGGACAACCATATTTGTTAGCCTGAAGATGTTAGTCTAAATGATGTATTTTTCTTATGGTTTAATATTATGGGACTTTTAAAACATATAATAATTTATTTATTTATTTATTTATTTATTTATTTACTTACTTACTTACTTATTTATTTATTTATTTATTTATTTATTTATTTATTTATTTATTTATTTATTTATTTATTTATTTATTTATTTATTTATTTATTTATTGGAAAGTGTTGCCTGTGACACATTGTGCAGGTCAGGAGACAACTTACAATACTGGACTCTCTCCTTTCAACATATGGATCCCAAAGATTGAGCTCCAGTCATCAAGCTTGATGCCAAGTGCCCTTACATGCTGATCCACCTGTCAGGCCCATTTCAGGATATTTTGGTAATACCATAGTGATTTTAATGGCCTACACAAGGGTCAATTGTTTCTGTCTTTTATGTATTGGGGGAAGTAACCAAATGAAATCATTTATGAAGAATTCAATTGTAGCTTATCTCTTCAGATTCTTTCTCTAATTTACTTCCCAAATTATGGTGAATTTCAATTCTCCGAATGTTAAATATCCACAATGTCAATGAATCCCATGCTAAACATATGCTATGTAACCTAATTCTCTACATCCACTGAAAATTGGCTATTTTGGATCCAAAATTGCTTTTTCAGCATCTGAGTAGAAATTTTTCAGAAGAAATAAACTTCCTGTGTACACATTAGAAGTTAATGCACAAGGCTGTCAGGTAATATTTTCATCTGATGAGAACATTTTAAACTGTTTCATTGTTCTTATTATTATTTGTGTGTCCATATGCTTGTGTGGATGTTTGTGTGCATATATGTGTGGCTGCATATTCCTTTGTGTGTGTGTGTGTGTGTGTGTGTGTGTGTGGTGGGGGGTGTGTGTGTGTAGGCCAGAATTTAACCTCAGAACCCTCCCACCATTGTTTCAGAAAGTATCTCACTGACCTAGAATTTGCTACATAGGCTACCCTACTTCTGCCTTAATCTCCCTAGTGCTGTGATTACAAGCACTACTACCATCCCCAGGTTTTGGATGCAGGCTCTGAGGTTCAAAGTTAGGTTGTTTGGCTCTCAAAAGCAAACTCCTTTACCAACTGTGCTGATTAGGCTTATGTCAATTTGACACAAGCTAGAGTTATCTGAAAGGAGGAAACTTCAACTGAGAAAATGCTTCTATAAGATTCAGCTGTAAGGCATTTTCTCAATTAGTGATTGAGGGAGGAGGGCCGAGCCCATGTTTGGTGGTGCCATCCCTGGGCTAGTGGTCCTAGGTTCTATAAAAAAGCAGGATGAGCAAGCCATGAGGAGCAAGACAGTAAGCAACACTCCTCTATGACCTCTGCATCTTGCCTCCAGGCTCCTGCCCAGATTGAGATGCTATCCTGACTTCCTTTGATGATAACAGCACTATATAAGTATAAGCTGAATAAACCCTTTACTCCCCAGTTTGCTTTTCGGTCATGTTGTTTTCAACACAGCAATAGAAATCCTAGGATACCAACAATGACATCTCCCTAGCCCTTACTGCTTATCATTCTTAAAAGTTTCTAAGTATACAGAGCAAAAATAAAACAATGAAACTAAGCTATCAGTTCAATAACCAGAAATAAATATATAATACAAAATATATAAATGAAAACAAAGTAATATAAAAAAAATCGCACCAGCTTTACTGGGAGTAACAAAGACAAATCTTAATTCCCTTAAATATATAATAATCTAAGACCATACACTTTTGTTTGAGAGAAATAGCATTCAACAGGCAGACAAAGATTAAGCACTACAGAGAAAATTCTGGCATATGAGAAAAACACTTTACTTAGTGAGAAGGTGTGATTCCACAAAGTATTTACTTAATCAAAATCAAAAATCAAAACCTAAATTCAAATGTAGATGTAACCAACCGTCTTATTAAATAAGAAACACAGAGCCGATTCAGAGAAGAAAGGCAAGAGGTCAGAACTAAGAGCCTCACCCTTCCTGCTTCAGTGATCCTCTTCAGTCAAGAGAGCTCTCTGAAAAAGGGCCTACTTCCTGTGTGTATGTCTTTATATAGTCTAGCTGTACTGCCTTCTCATTGGTTGTAAACCCAAACATGTGACTGCCTCGTCACTACCTGTATGTACCGCCCTCCAGGTCCTTAAAGGCGTGCACCACCGCCACCACACACTTGCTATGGCTCTAATAGCTCTGACCCCCAGGCAACTTTATTAACATACAATTAAAATCACATTTCAGTACAAGTAAAATATCACCACATTCAAAGGCAAATGTAATCACTGCCACTTTCCCAAGTAGGAATGATTCTGAGGATGGTTCATAGCATGTATATTCTCCATCAGAAAAAGTAAATTATGTGATAGGAAGAAATTGCACATATATCCAAAACATGAATGTGTTAAGGTCAAATATATTGGTGTTCTTGTAAATTGTATACCTGTGATGCAAATGCAGTTGATGTGCTATTACTCAACCATAACTTAAAACTATGATACTGTCCCTACCGTTTACTTTTATGTTTAGTATAGATAGACTCACAAGTTTAGTAGACATTCTATTTCTTTAAGACATATATTTTCACTTTAAGCATCTATTATTATAAATGAAATGTACAAATGTATTTGTAATTAAAATGTCTTATTTTCTAATACATACTGTCAAGTAATGCTATCGATCATTGATCCCTAATACTAAACATTTATGTTCCAAGCACTGTTGCACATCTTTCTACATATTTTATTTAATACAAGAATTTATGATAAATATACTAATATTGTTCTATTTCCCAGAAGAGAAATATGAGCAAAGATGAAATATAAATAACTTTTACAAGAACACACAACTTGAATTCTTATTTCCACAATCCAGAGCTGAGCTGCCTGATAAGTTAGGCCACAATTTCATGTTGCTACATAGAACAATTTGGTGAGTAAAACGTTGAGATATTTTATCACTGTAGAAGATATATGTATTTGGAAGTACTGGTAGAGAAAATCATAGCAATACAACCTGCATCATTAATATTTTATATTGTCATGTTATAATAATGTCATTTTGAATACACCAGACTAAATAACATGTTAAAATTAATGTAACTTTTATTTTCATTTTTAAAAGTGACTGTTAGAATTGCACACAGCATTATATTATTGTCTGCATGCTGTTTGTTGTGAATAATACTGTTTTAAAGTGTATATATCTTAAATACTAGTGTATCATGTTAGTGGATAACTGTGGATTTTAAGTCTCCTATCATTAACACAAAACACACAAGGAAATGAAGACAAATGTAGGTATTATTGTGGATTTCAAGCTCATAATGAATGAGTCACAGTAGCTCATACCATGAAAAATATAAAATCACATATGCTATTCAGATGTTATTATTACAAATCCAGTGTTCCCAACAGGATTGACATACATATGAATTCACAGAGAAAATGACAATATGCTCAGGGACTGCATAGGTCCAAGACAGGTGAGGTCCCTGAGCTCAGGGGGTAATGGACACAAGCCCCCACCCCTCACCCAGAAGCTATCTCCAAATGTCAACAATTCTCAAAGGAAAAACTAGTTTTCTCTAATGGAGTCTCACTGGGTATACAAACCACACTTAAATGCAGGCCTTATGACTCAATTGTAGTTATGAAATTTTTTTCTCAAAATGCTTTGTTTGGACTTTTTATTGTTTCTGTATTTTGTTTTTCACATTACAAGTATTTTGGTTCTTTTGATTATATATTATGGTTTACAATTTTGTGTTCTTATGGGTTTTGTATGACTACTTGTGTGTGTATGTGTGTGTGTATGTGTGTGTGTGTGTGTGTGTGTGTGTGTGTGTGTATACATGTGGTTTTTCATGCTTTTTATTTTTCTCTCTTTTTTAATTCTTCCTTTTCCTGTTTGAATTCTAAAGAAAGAAGATGTGAAGTTTCATGAGTGAGGATGTGGGGGAGGATCTAGCAGGAAATGAGGGAGGGGAAACCATGATCAGAATACATTCTATGAAAAGAAATTTTAATTAAATAAATTCCAGGGTCTCATCAGTTCTGAAGTAACATTTACCTGTCTGCCCCACTCACCGCAATGCTATTTTTTATAATCTTATTTTATATGTTTGAATTACTCCCCAATTCAAAATTTAATTTTTGTTTTATTTTCCTAACCTTATTTCAAATTATTTGAATGTAACTTAATCTTTCTACTTATTTACATCATCCATTTGTGATTAAAAAAAACTCAAGCTCTTAAAATTGTTCAGCTGCCTCAGTGTTCAATGAATCCCAATATTATACAGAAAACTACAGACAACTAAGTTTTTCGTCTTAGTGGGAGAAATAGTCTTCTCTCAGAAAGAAAACATCAATTGATTATCCAATAGCAATTAGCCCTTAAAATGTACATCCAAGTAATATTATACAGAATAGCAGGTTATATGTAGGAATATATGTATATACAAATACACACATGCATGTAACAATAATAAAGAAAAAGAGGCTATAAATTAAAAAGAAAGCAAAGAGAAGTATGTGGGACATTTGGAGGGAGGACAAAGAAGAGAGAAATGATGTAATTATAATATAATCTCAAAAAGAAAAGAAAACATTGAAGAAAAATAATGCTGGGTCTATAAACACTGAGTAACTATATCTTATAAAATTGACTTAGAAATAAAGTCTTCTGACTTAAAAGAAATTCAAACTCAAGAATGGTACTTATAATCAAATTGGAATTGCAAAGCTTCTATCTGGTTACTGACTACTTGGCTTGGGCTCTATTTCATGTAAATAAAATATCTTAGGTATATTTTCCTGATGATTTCTTATATGCTCACTAGCACCCACAAAAGTTTCATTGTATTCTAAGTAGTCAGGGATCAACAATCACAGCCAAAGTAAACATTTAGGTCACATTAGTAGGTTGCATGTATCTTTTGGATTCTAAGTCATATGGCACCAAATATATCTTTAAGAATTATTATGAGATGTTAGCTTTAGGGCCTAACTTTAGACAGGTCATTTATCAAGGCAATGAAGATTGCTTCTATCTGACTCCCATTCTACAGTCTAAGTGAAGTCTAGGAACTGAAGAAATGTCCAGCTCATAATCTTGACCCATCTATTGCATTACTAACAAAGTGTGCTACTTTGTGTAAATTTTTAAGAAGAAAATATCATGAGAGTGAAAGTGAGAGATAAAGAGGGAAACATTATTACCTGGTATACCATCTTTAATAATTGTGATTAATAATATTGCTACAATTGTTAGCAATGTAAACAAGAATCTTAGAGCGGTTAAACTAATAGTATTCATTGTTTCAATTTTTTCTTTAACTGTGGTATAGTGCATGATGAGCCACACATTATATTGAAACATCTTATCAACACAGTATGAGTAAAACTCATTAGAAAACCAAACCCTAACTAATAATTAGAAACAGAAAGTGGAAGTATAGGAAAAGAATATTACTCATGTTTGGCTTAGTATTTATATTCACTTTTTATCTTCCTCATCAAAATCAACTCAAACTCATTCAGTCATTCTTTATGCTTCAGTATGGAAAACTGAGGCAAGGAAGACTTCATATGAGTTTTAGAGGTAACTGTACTATAGTAGAAAAAGTTGGATCCATACACAACTGTTAGGAGATAGATATTGCTAGCAAGACTTAACCCAAATTTCAGAAAGCTGTTTGTCTCATTGGTTTTACTTTATTTGAAAACAAAGCATGGAAAATAGAATGTTTCATTTTAAAAACTAAAAATATGATATGAATTCTTTTGATCTAGAATAAAAAACGTGGATGAACATTAAACACATTATGAAATTTTACTCCATTGTTTCACATACATGAGTTATCAAAATAATCAAAGAAGTAATCACAAAGTAGAATACTAGTTTCCAATGACTGTGGATAGAAGGAGATGGAGAGTTGTTTGATAGGAATAAAGTTTCAGTTATACAAACTAACTAAACTCTCAGGGTCTTCTTACGAAATTGTGTATATAAGTAACATAATGCCTATTTAAAAATTCATGTGAAGGAGTGGGGACATGCAATCCCTTTGTAAACATGAATATCTACATTTGAATTCCCATCACCCACATAAAAAGTCCATTGTGTTCCTGCAATTCCAGACTCGAAGCAGATGGAAAATGGGACCTTGAGATTAGCCAAACAAGCCAAAATGGCAGGCTTCAGGTTCAAGGAAAGTCACTGCCTTAAGAGACTAACTACTACAGGGAAAGACATCCAACAGACTCCTTGGATACAAGCACAGCAGTGTACACACAGGCATGCAGCACACAATAAACGCATACACCATGCACACAAAAAATAAAGATTCATGAGATTAAGTATTCTTACCACAATGATAATAAAAGGTATATAGAGGAGTTAGGGGCAGAGTTATGGCTTAGTCTATAATCCCCATATACAGGAATGTGAAATAAAAGGGTGCAGTGAGGAAGAGGCTGCTCTGCACTACACATTGAGATCATGTTTCAAAATAAGTAAATTCAATCAAGAACTTTGTGTGTGTGTGTATGTGTGTGCTCTACAGCAGTGTTATATACATACATATTTATACACGTGTGTGTGTATGTACATGTGTGCAGAAAGATGATATTTTGATATTAAAGGCATGTATTCATTATTTAAGTATTAGTATATGAAAAGAAAATACAAAATACAGATTGGATGCCATTCAGTACATTTACATCTAATTCATCAAAACAATAAAAGCTAAAAGAATAAAATTACCATTGAAAGTATCATCTGCAGTCAAGACTAGGACTTAGTTCTTTTGCTTATAGTTTTCTTCAAATTGAACCATGGAGCCTGTCATTTTGTTTTCTGTTTCTTTAACATTGAAGAGTATCCTTTCAACACTTACAAAGGCAACATTTTGACAACGTTTTTGCTGTGTTCATGGCCAAAATACATTCGCAGAATATTTCCATGTGGTGATAGGTGGGAAGGAGAGAGACTTTCTGTGTAAAAATAAAGGGTGGAAACATTTTTAAAATGCTATGAAAACATTTGGCTGCCTTAAGAGCCTAAAAGAAAACATTTATTTTGGCCACGGTGATTAAACATTTGCTTCCTTTGGAAATGCTTGCTGCCAAAATAAAGGTTAATTTCTTTTTCGTACAGAAGCAAATATTTTGTTGAATCAGATATTTTGTATTTTTTATGTTATTTCAATATTGATTATAGCCAGTATTTCTAACATCATTGTGCATGGATGATGATATGAAAAAAAGTATTAAGGGTTCTTTGCACCTGAAAAGTCCCATAAATAACTAGATTTTACTTCCTGAGATAGTAAATGTACTACATCTACACACAGCTAAAGAAATTCAGCTCCCATGTTAAGAAATGTTATATACAATGGCTTTTCTGTGAAACTAAAATATCTATATTAAAAGACATTATGTACAGCAAGTAGAAAGAAAAGATACTGGCTGGAAAAAATTCATATTATACATTATAGTTTTATTTTAATGTACAATTAATCTAGTTACTAGATTAATTACTGGGAATATTATATTTTTTTAAAAAACTCACTTTTCTTTAACTAGGAGCTTATTTCTGATAGCTAGTTCAATTTTTCAGGTATTTGTGTTCTCTTTGGGCTAGTGGTCCACTAAATCCTGTCATAGAAAAATGACACTGATGAATCCTTACATGCATCCATTGAAAGGAGCTGCCTACATTCATAATAGGTGAACTATCACCCTCTTTTCAAAATTTTGAAGCTTAGAGTTCTAAAGTCTACAAAATACCACGACTCAATCACTGGTTTCACACTGGGAAGCTAGTTTCAGCCTGCAGAATGTGGGAAGTAAAGACAGATTGCTTTATCAGGAAGAGTAACTGGGAAATTCTCAACTCACACATCAGAATTTCCTGTGAAGCTTTTTTTAGAAGTGACAACTTCCCAGATCTTCTGGATAAAAGAGGCTAACTTTTAAGCCACAGAGATCTGTACATTACTAGGTAGTAATCTTACCAGAACATAGCCTGATGAAATCTAGATAACTCAATAAGACTAAAATGTCTGTTTGGTCAGACCCTACTCAAATAGATCAAACTTGAACAGAGTCAGCCTCTACTACCCAGTTATCCACATTCAGACTATGTGACTACCACATTTCTATACTTGAATGTTACCTACTAATCTGTCTCCATGTTACAAGAGCAAAGATGCTATTCAGCTCTAAGATCTGAAACAGGCTGCCATGCAAAAAGCAGTAGGAGAAGTTAATCTCCTGGCTTCATTGTGACATTTTATGAAATTATCCTGGGATTGGTTTATTTTTGCAGTGACATATATCACATTTTCCTTATAATAACTTCAAAAGTGTCCCAAAAGGTAAATCAGGGATAGCTATAATTGATATTTCTTCTAAAATGGAAGAAATAATAAAAAAAACCTGTCTCCAGTCTGCAACATGCATTGTATAATCTTTTCACAAATGAAAATGTGTAGATATAAAATATATTTCAAAATGAAAAAAGAGCATGTGGATGCTGTCTGTACTAAACACCAGAAAATAAGATTAGTGTTCACTCTGAAGTACACTGTGACTTCCTGGCTTTTTCTTAAGTAAACACTAAAGACACAGTAAATAATCTTATTGTCAAAAGAGGTTATTTTCTAGGAATTTTTAGTCTATTTCCTTTAAGGCTTCATTGTAAGTAAAAATTTGAAATAATTGTAAAGAATAGGCTTAAAGAGTCTTGCAAATACCATCAACAGAAAAAGCTTTCTCCTGTCAACAAGAATGTGGTTTGGTTTCAAACTTCAAAGTATAAACAAGGAGCATTTGACATTTAGAAGATAATAGAAGAAAGTATATTATTTGAAGAAAACTGAAAAGTGAGAGCAAAAGTAGTTTGGGCTCCAGTGCAGCTGGTGCAGTGATATAATCTATAATCTCCATCTGTCTGTTTGTTTATTTCCTGGAAGCTGAAATGTAAAAGTTGTCTGTATTTATGGGATACAACATATTTTGTTACTTTAAATGAGCTAGCTGGTACCTTATCTCACACACTAAGGAACTTTCAAATACATAATTCATTATTATTAACTATAATAACCTTGATGTTCAAAACATTTCATGTATAAATGTATCATATTTATTATTCTATTTAATTAAGTATTGTCATTTGTTAGTCATGATCCTCAATAATTTTTTTATAAAGTACATCAGATAGTTTACTAACCTTTCCAATGGGAAAGCACTTATTGTGTTTAGAATAAAATATCAACAGATATGAATAGGTAACCATAACAAATTTTAAAATTAAATTATTTTAAAATTAAATTGCAGATAGTTCATTTATAATTAGAGACTAAATAACTACATGGGGCACAAAGTGATGTTTCAATACATGTGTATATTGTAGACTGATGATCAAAAGCAGGCTAACTATCAAAACTATCAGCTCTAATTAATCATTTATTTCTGCTGAGAGTGATAAAATCATACCTTTATCCAATTATTACCATGTTAACTTCAAAGATAAGTAAATTATGGTCAGAGAGGTATAAAACGACTTACTCGAGTCACAAAAGAGAGTAAATAGACTGTTAAACAAAGGTTAAAGCCCTAGGAATCTAAATTTAGGTGTAGCTACCTGACTCACTATGCTATATTATCTCCAGTCAAAAAATCTAAAAGCAGGGGCTGGAGAGATAGCTCAGTGGTTAAGAGCACTGACTGCTTTTCCAGAGGAGCCAGGTTCAATTCCCAGCACCCACATGGCAGTTCACATCTGTCTGTAGCTCCAGTTCCAGGGAATTTGACACCCTTACATATATGGAGGCAAAACACCAATGCGAATAAAATAAAAATAAATTATTTTAAAAAAGGAATCTAAAATCAGATAACATGCTTGATAACTAACAAAACTCCAAATGTAGGTATTATGGTTCTCAATTTAGAAACTAGGAAAATAAGGCTCATGGAGTTTAAGTAACAATGTTAGTATCACATAGTAAAATAACTCAAAATTATATATCAGCTTGACTCTGAATCATATATTATTTTACTATGTAGTGTGGTTGCAAATTGAAAATATTTTACATTACTTATTCCATGGAGAAAGAGTGTTTAGGGTATTTTTTCTTTCTTTAAGTCCATAATGTAATTTCCTGATACACATGCAATTGATAAGTGTATTTATAATTTTGATAGTATTTATTAGTGGTCATTTAATTACTTTTGAGTAAATATTACTAAAATGGATATAAAAATGTACAATTTTTAAAAATATGTAGAAATTTTTGAAGCTAAAATATTTCAAATATTTTTGAATATATGAATGCCATCTACAAAAGGTCTAGTTTTAAAATGAATACAAGTAACACACATATTAATATATACTGCAAAAGAGTTCAATTCTGTAGCATTTAAAGTATGTTTTTTGATAAATAGTAAGCCAATTGCTCTGCAAGAGCTCCTCTCCATATTGAGCCCTCATGTCCAGTTCTGTGTGGGGCTTACTGATTTCACCTTTGAGCCTACTAGAATTTCTGCAATAGCATTTTATACATAAGGAAAGGATGGCTTAGCTTACAAAAAACATTATTCATGCTTCCCCATATTGACAAGAAAGTGGTATAATAGACTGTTGCCTGAACAAAAATTTCCATAGCCAAAAGATTGCATTTAAGGTAACTACATCAATGTATTCAGTTAAATGGAATTCGTATTTTTCTATCAAAGCTGGAGCAACCTGAGAGTTTATGTTTAGCTACTTTCTATGTTTGTGTTAAAAAATGCAAAACAGATGCATCCTGATTTCAGTTCTTTCATTTCCTTTAAAACTGATATATGGAAAATTAGATGTCTATATATCCTAGGCCCTTCAGAGAAGAAATTAGGAAATTTAGTCTCACACTGCTCCTGGAAAAACTTTTCATTGTTCCTTCCGTTTCAGATCTCAATTAAGGAAGGACTTTGATTCCATTCTATAGCCCATCATTATGGTTTATAACTGCTGCTGCATGATTAAAGAGGAGGAAATATAATGGTAGATTAACACCTACTATGTGTCAAACACAGGACTAGATTTATATAATCATCCTATAATTGTCTAAATAGTTCCTTAAAATTAGTATTGTTATCCAGCTTTAAAATGGGAATGAGAGAAGTTAGCTTTCTGAAAGGTAGCCAGCAGCTCCAGGATTGTATCCCTCATTTTTTCACTCCATCGACTATATCATCTGAATTTATTTCATGGGAGATAAATGATCTTATTTAATTTTTAACAAACAGAAAAGAACCTCCTCAAAATGGAGAAAACAATCACAACCGTAACAGAATCAGTATAAACAAGAGTTAAGGAAGAGAATTTTATATAGCTGTCTTACTTGGAGACCTGCCCATTATCTCTGCAAGTTAGCAAGCCTAGACAAAGCAAAATCAGACCAGAGAACTAGGGACTCAACTCTAGAAGTGATGTTTAAAACAACATTAAAGAAACCTAGTAAGTGAACTATATAGTTCACATATTTAAGTGTGATGTTAATAAAATAAAAAAGGGAATAAGTAAAGCACTGAGTAAACTACTCAGAGTTTGTTCTATAGACCTACATAAGTAGAAGAAACATGGTAGACACATTGCAGACAAAAATTATACATGGAAATGAAAATTGTCCTGAAACAAGTAAGTCAGGAAACACATTTAAACAAACTGAGGTTGAGATAGTAACCTGTAGCTATTTTTTTTCCTAAATTGAAACATTCCCTGTTAGAGGGTGAGAGGAGGGAAGTGCTTATAGACTCAGAAAGCAAAGGAAACTAACAAGGCTCAGCAAGTTACTCAGATTTAGAAGATTGCTAACTCCTAAAAACAAATATATGTAAGCAGAAATGTTTGCTAGGCAGAAAAGGTTCTCAACAACCAAGCTGCCTGCAAATCATGGAGTGAGCTCCTGGATGCACTGTTCATGTGTCATCACTCATGGTGGAGTGGACTTTTCAGTACCTCTGAGTCAGCTGTAAATAACATCAATAAAACCAGTGGTTCACAAAGCTAGACTTGAGTGGCTTCATTTCTTTCGACTATCGTCAGTACCCCACTTTGAGTTAATAGATTTTGTTTACAAATCCACACTAAAATTAAAAAAAATCCTTATCAGGGATGAACAGAATCAAAGATGAATTGTAGATGAGTGATTACATTGCATGTGACCATAATAGATACAGAAAAATATGACTTAGACTGGTTCTATGAGGGTAGAATGATCATGGGAATAATCCGTATATGATTATTCTTCTCAATGTGATATAGGATGATGTGCCTTTTGCCTGTAGTGGTTAGTGCATGCTCTCTGCAATGAATGACAGGACATGAAACCAAAGACAAGCCATCTGATAATGGAGCACCCTTGAGGGAATCTTACAGTGGCTATCTATCTTCAACTACTTGGTATGAGTTGGCATGGCATGCCTCCTTAATGGAGTCTACCATAAGAGTATGAAGATGGACCCCAATGCTACTGATGGCCTGGAAAATAAAATTCCTGAAAGTGACATCAATTCCAAAGCTTTTGCATGGGCCACAAAACATGTTACTGAGTATCTGATGTCTTCTTAGAAAGAACTTGACCATATAAAGTTGCAATGGCAAAAAAAGGCATGTAGATGATATTAATTATATTATTATATGATTTGATAGGAAAAATGAAAAAAGGGGAATGGAATAGAGGTGCTGGCTTAGAATTTCTCACAGATTATAGCATGAAAAGGGGAAAAAAGTGCAAATTAGATCTGTGAGCCCTTCCTAGTATCTAAAAACTTGGAACCCCAGGTAAGAATTAGTTCATAAGGACTAAGAGAAAGTAGTAAAGAGGATAGAAGACATCTGTAGGTCTATCCTTTAATGCAAGAGAAAGGAAATATCTATAACTGAGCATGCTCCCAAGCATACAACTATAGCAGTGGTCCTCAACCTTTCTAATGCTGCAACCCTTTAATACAGTTTCTCATGTTATGGTGACCCTAAACCATAAAATTATTTTTTGTGGATAATTCATAACAGTAAATTTGCTACTATTATGAATCATAATGTAAATATCTGTGCTTTCTAAAGGTCTTAGACAACCCTCATGAAAGGGTCATTTGACCCCCCAAAGAGTCACAACCTACAGGTTGAGAAACACTGATGAAGATAGAGACCTTAATAATGGCTTAGTACAAGAAAATATGATAATCAAGAGAATATTCAACATTGGAACTCCTTGCACTTAAAAAGACATTAAAGCAATCAAAGAATCTCTCAGGCTGACTTGTGATTCCATGAGATATTCCATGCCATGCCAACTCATACCAAGTAGTTGAAGATAGATAGCCACTGTAAGATTCCCTCAAGGGTGCTCCATTATCAGATGGCTTGTCTTTGGTTTCATGTCCTACAGGCTGAGTACCGTAATAGAAGTAGATAAACTAAGCAATGTAACTATCCACCCACCCTTGAGACAAAACGCTGTGCAACCTGAGACAACATAAGGTGAATTAGTCCTTGATGGACTTGCTCCTGGTAAACATTAGGAATACTTTGTTATCCCCATCTATAATGCACATGAGTATCAGGGACTGGAAAACACTATAGGAAGGCTAGACATCACTGAGGAAAACAGACATGAGAGTGAACAATGTTGGATGCCCAGCTCACAGAGTCATGCAGAGAACTTGGTTCACAGGAGAGTTAAGAAAGAAGTTCAATTACCAGGAGCCTATGGACCAGTATGGGGCTTCAATGGCTTTTTTGAGCCCCATGATGAGACACAGTCTATGAGAGATAATAGAGGGTTTAGTGATTCTGACAAACATATAAATTAGGTTTGTAAATCCTTGCCCTCCCACCACATCTTCTCCAATGCTGTTGAGCCTTGCCCCAAACCTGACATATTCCCATGGCTCAGTGAGGGCCAGCCATACTAGTCAGAAGAACAGGTAAATGACCTGCCTGCCTGCTGAACTGCCCTGCTCCGTAGATTCTGTTCCCAAAGATCCATTCCAGTCCTCAAGCCCTCAAACCTCATTATCCTTCCCTTGCCCAGCCCTTCCCCTACAACTCCAGCAGATGTCACCTGCTCAGGTCCAGGTCACATCAGGCAGAACAGATGCAAGCCAAAGCCACACCAGTCAGAAGAACAGAGACACCCTGCTGCAAAAATGAACAAGCTAACCTTCAAATGGCTGGCTCCCAAATTGAACAGAGACTCCTTACTAGATTAGAGGTTATTCTGGCACCAGAAATCCAGGCCACAAAATGCAAAACCAAAGAGGAAACAGAAACCAAGAAACAAAACACCTACCCAACAAAGCCAAACTCAGAATTCAAGATCTATACCCAATCATCCCAAAATCAGATGCCTAAATGACAGTGTAAGAATACAATCAACAACAGTCAGGGAAATATGGCACCACCAAAGCCCAGCTAGCCTACAGCTGACATGAATATTCCACGAGAAAGACACAAATATTCCAATGCATCTAAAGCAAAAGAAAACACCTTTATGAAGATGACAGAGGTCCTTAAAGAGCAAATGAAAAACTCCCTTAAAGAAATTGAGGAAAAGACAAAAAACAAAAAAATGGAGGAAATTAATAAATCCTTTGAAAAACGCCAAGAAAGTCAAGAAAAAACAAACAGGTGAAGGAAACTATCCAAGACCTGAAAATGGAAATAGAAGTAATAAAGAAAATACAAAGTGATGGAATTCTGGAAATGGAAAATCTGGGTAAGCGAACAGGAACTACAGACACACTCATCATTAAAGAATGCAATAGATGGAAGAGAGAATCTCAGGCTGTAAAGGTACAACAGGAGAAACAGATTTATCAGTCAAAGAAAATTTTAAATCTAAAAAATTCCAGACACAAAGCATGCAGGTAATCTGGGACACTATGAAAAGACTAAACCTAAGAATAATAGGAATAGAAGAAAATTTTTCTAACCTTAAGAATGAGATGCCTAGGTTTAGGTATTGATTCCTGGGTTTGTCTTTCTTGGATGAATGTTTTTTTCCTTTATTTCTCTTTCCTCTCTGGTCTTCTGGTCTAAGGAGCCAAGGGTTCTGGTAACTACTGTGTCTTCAGGTCCAGTACAGTGTCCCCTTTGAGGTTTTGGAGGCTAGAGTTCCCAGATCAGCCCTGGCCTCCGATAGAGCCAAAGTCTTCTTCCAAAGTTGTAGACCAGGATGTGTAGCCAAGGGAAGAGGATGCAGTCTTGGGTACCTAGATCTGGTCTGGCCTTTGGGGTTCCTAGGACTGGACTGGCCTCTCCTACCACCAACGGACAGGTCATCCAGACAAAAACTAAACAGAGAAATAATGGAACTCACAGATGTTATGATTCAAATAGACCTAATAGATATCAACAGAATGTTTCACTCTAACACAAAAGAATATACCTTCTCCGCACCTCATGGAACCTTCTCAAAAATTGACCATATACTCAGTCAAAAAACAAGTCTCAACAGATATAAGAAAATTGAAATAACACCCAGTATCTTATCAGACTGCCATGGATTAATGGAGGATTTCAACAAAAGAAATGATAGAAAGCCTACAAACTCATGGAAACTGAACAACACTAATGAATTACCACTGGGTCAAGGAAGAAATAGAAAGACTTCTCAGAAGTCAATGAAAATGAATGCACAACATACACAAACTTATGGGAAACAGTGAAAGTAGTGCTAAGAGGAAAGTTCTTACTACTAAGTGCCTTCATGAAGAAATTAGAGAGCTCTAATACTAGCGACTGAACAGCACCACTGAAAGCTCTAGAACAAAAAGAAGCAAACAAACCCACAAGGAATAGACAGCAAGAAATAATCAATCTGAGGTCTGAAATCAGTAAAATAGAAACAAAGAGAGCAATACAAAAAAATCAACAAAGCAAAGAGTTGTTTCTTTGAGAAATTCAATGAAATAGAGAAACCTTTATCCAAGCTAACTAAAAAGGAGAGATAAAATATGAAAATCAACAAAATCAGAACTGAAACACAGGACATAGACACCGAGGAAATCCAAAGACTTGTTACATCATTCTTCAAAAACTCATACTCCACAAAATAGGAAAATCCAAAAGAAATGAACAATTTTCTCAATAGATAACACTTACCAAAGTTAAAGCATGATCAGATAAACTCTTTAAATAGACCCATCACCCCTAAATAAATAGAAGCAGTCATTAAAAGTTTCCCAACCAAAAATATCTCAGGGCCAGATGGTTTTAGCACAAAACTCTACCAGACTTTCAAAGAAGAGTTAATACAGTACTCCTCACATTATTCCACAAAGTATAAACAGAAGAAATGTTGCCATGTTTTATGAGACCACAGTCACCCTGATACCCAAACTACATAAAGGGTCAACTAGAAAGAGAATTACAGACCAATTTCCCTCATGAATATTGATCCAAAAATATTCAAAAGTGCTCGCAAACCAAATCCAAGAACATATCCCAAAAGATCATCCACTATGATCAAATAGGCTTAATCCCAGAAGTGCAGGGATGGTTGATAAGAAAAATCTGTCAATGTAATCCACCATACAAACAAACTGAAAGAAAAAGAAAACATAATTATCTCATTAGATGCTGAAAAAGCCTTTGAGAAAATCTAACTCCCCATTATGATAAAAAGTCTTGGAGAGATCAGAGATACAAGGGACAGCAAACCAATGGCCAACATTAAATTAAATGAAGAGAAACTAAAAACAATTCCACCAAAATCACGAACAGGACAAGGCTGTCCACTCTCCATATCTATGCAATATAGTATTTGAAGTTTTAATTAGAGGAATAAGACAGCAAAAGGAGATCAAGGGGATACAAATTGGAAGGGAAGAAGTCAAAGTATCTTTATGCAATAGTATATATAAGCAACCCCAGAAATTTTACCAGGGAACACCTACAACTGATAAACACCTTAAGTGAAGTGAGTGAATACAAAATTAACTGAAAAAGATCAGTAGACGGCCATTTCCTGTAACAAGGCAAGATTTTCAGTGGAGGGATTGGGACACCAACCCAGCCACACAATCCTTGACCTACAATTTGCCCTGCCTACAAGATGTGCTGGGTAAAGGTGTTGCAGAAATTATGGGACTGGCCAACCAATGACTGATCCAGCTTGACACCTACACCATGAGAGAGATCCCACCCCTGATACTACCTAGAGGACTAGGACCCAGAGGCTGGATAGCCCAGAAACCTAGGATAGAAACAAACACAACTGACAAAAATTAAAAAGAAGTCAATGAAATGATTCCTAGTGATGTTTTGCTATACTCATAGATTAGTGCCTAGCCCAATTGTGATCAGAGAGGATTCACCCAGAAACTGGTTGAAACAGATGCAGAGATCCAGAATTAAACATTAGGCTGAGCTCCAGGAATCCTGTAGAAGAAGGGGGAAGGATTATATTAGCCAGAGGGATGAAGAATATCACAAGAAAACGTAAAGAAACAACTAACCTGGGCTCATATGGTCTAACAGAGACTGAACTAACAACCAGGGAACCTGTATGGGACTGCCATAGACCATTACATTTGTGTAGCTTGGTCTTCTGATGGGACTCCTACAAGTGGGAGCAGGAGCTGTCTCTGGCTCTGTTCCCTACTTTTGGGACCCTTTCTTCCTACTAGATTTTCTCTTCCAGCCTTAACAGCAGAGGAAGCGCAGTCTCACTGCAACTTGACATACCATAGCTGGTTGATATCTATAAAAGGCCTGCCCTTTTCTGAAGACAAATGGAGGAGGACTGGATGGGGGAATAGGGTAGGTGGGCTAGGGTGGTGATGTGGGAATACTGTAAAAACAACAAAAGTAAATAAATAAAATTAAAATTAAAAAAATCTGAAAAGTATAAACAAATCTCAAGAGGCTTTTATAAAACAGGCTAAACCAGCTGTGTGCTCCATTCCCTCTGTGTCCCTCCCATTGGAAGTTACCAGAAGCTCAGTGAAAACCCTTCCAATAGAGGTTTGGTTCTAGTCATGGAAAATAGCTGGAGCTATGTACATGGCTGTCTATAAAGCAGTGAAACAAGTCAAATCCATCACTGTATCCACCTTAGTAACACTGAAGACAACTTCCAATTGTTTTCACTGTTGCACTGAAGGCCTTTTGGCCAAGCCTTTCTGGAATAGCACAGAATCAAACTCTTCAAAGGATACATGTGTATACAGCACCAATGTATGGTGTGGGAAATCTCCAATGTCATGCAGGCCATGGTCTGACTGGTGTCCTTTCAAACCACTGCACCCCCAGTAACTAAAACAGCTCTCAAGCCCAATCAAGTCCTGTATGCCCTATAGATGGGCAATACATGGGTGAAACAAGGAGGGGAACCAAATAGTAATGAGTAGCTATGGCAATAGAAATGAACACAGACTACATGTGGTTAGAAAAAAGAAGAAGAGGAGCTAGTGCAGTGTGGTATGAGTCTGTGACAATGTGTACTGAAAACTGCTCTGTATTTAGAGGCCTGGTTTTACAGATGCCAAGTGAGAAAAGGGGAACTAGAAGGTTCTGGGTTGGCTCTCTGGAGACAATATATGTGAAATATATATATATATTTCATTGTTCAGTAGGAATTAGAACCCATGGAAGTTTTCCATGTGGCATGCCATAGTCTAATGAGTCCTTCTGGAAACCAAGAAGCAGATGTGATTGTTAAAACGCAAACCATCTTTCCTCAGGAACCCTTGGACCCTGCTTCTTGGGGATCATACAAAATCTACCCCTATGGGAGCCAACATAATATCAAAAATAACTAACATAATCACAAAATACTCTAACAGTTTACATGTTGTCGAAGCACATGAGGCCTGCTTATAATCACAGACTACACAGATGGATTCTTGGATGGACAACCTGCTCCATGCTGGATTTGCAGGTATACTCCATAGAACTTAGGTCTATTGATGAGGGATGTAATTATGTCCTCACATATATGGACACTGACACTGGCTCTTACAAGTATTTCCATGCAAATGAGCAACATTGAAACCACCATCAAGTGTCTCACCCAATTCAGTGTTATATTTGGGCACCCACAGTAAATCAATAGTGTCAGTGACTTAGTTTATAATGAGGCTTAAGGGCAACCACATCCTAGGTAATTCCACCTACCTTACAACCCTAGTTGAGTTGCATTAATTAAAAGAAAGAATGGGTTATTGTTAAAATAAGAAGAACAAAATTTTAAAACAGAAGGTATCATGTTCAGGTGTGCTGTGGGATGTTCTGTATGGCAAATGTGTTAGCAAATAAAACACTGATTGACCAATAGCCAGACAGGAAGTATAGGTGGGACTAACAGAGAAGAGAATTGAGGGAACAGGAAGGGAAGGGGGAGACTGCCTGCAGCCGCCGCCAGGACAAGAAAGATGTAAGGTACCAGTAAGCCACGAGCCACGTGGCAAAGTATAGATTAATAGAAATGGGCTAAATATAAGAGTAAGTGTTAGACAATGATAGGCCTGAGCTAATGGCCAAGCAGTTTAAATAATATAAGTGTCTGTATGTTTATTTTATAAGTGGGCTAAGGGATGCCGGGGCATGGCGGGCTCGGAGAGAAAACTCTCCAGCTACACAGGTGGAAAGGGAAACTCCCTGAAGCTGTAAGGTTACTGAATGAAAACCTCACTGCCATGGCTGAGCTAGGACTCTCCAAAATATTGATGAGTATCTTGGTTAGGTTTCTACTGCTATGATAAAAACCATGACCAAGAGCAACTTACAGAGGAAAAGGTTCATTTCAGTTTATAGCTTGTAATCCATCATCCAAAGAACTTAGGCAAGGGACTCAAGACAGGAACTTGGAGGAAGGAACTGAAGCAGAGCCCATGGAGTTCTCCTTACCAGCTTACTTGTCCCTGGCTTGATCAGCTTTCTTTTATTATAGAATTCAGAACCACCTGCTCAAAGGTGTAAACATTCACAGTGTGCTGGGCCCTCCCACATCAATTTTCAATCAAGAAATCACCCCCACAGATTTACTCACTGGGAAATTTTATGAAGACATTTTCTCAATCAATAATTCTCTTTTCCTAGATTACACAAGTTAATGCCATGTTGACAAAAAAAAAATAGCTAGCCCAGCCAGATAAGTCTTAAATGCCTGCCATACAAATCATAAAGGTTATTGCCACTGCTCGTGGCTGCATAGCGGACCTGGATGGTAGGTCCCTGCTGATGAAAATACTGCATGGTTTGACTATAAGCCAACTTGAACTGGAAACTCCATCCTTGTTGGCTGTATTTGCTAGTGTGCTAAGATGTAATGTGTCGCTGGTTGAAAATTGTCATCAATAGTCCTCTTTGGCTGTGGTACATGCATGGTATAATATTAACTTGCCAGGCAAGATCTGCACACTTGTGCAATAGCGGCATGAATGTTATAAATGTACCCAGTGGATTTCTAATCAGACTGAAGACCCAATTTACAGACGAGAACTTACATCTGGTACTGTAAGCCAGGGAAAAAGCCCACATTGTTCAATGAGTGTGATATGCATGTCAAACTGCCTTCTAAACATTGTTTATGTCCATATATCACTACTGATGTCAGCCCTATTGATCATGGAAGGAAACATCATATTTTGCAATATAAGGTGTTATGAAGGTATTTATAAGAAGATTTATAAGGGGTCAAGCTTATAAAATGTCAAGTAGGAAATAAAAGATTGTTGCTGTGTCATAGTGTCCGAGTGCTAAGCCATATATGGAAAAATAATCAGACATCAGCAACACCCCTTCCAAGGATCAGGGAACTTCATGGAAGAAGGAGTGAAAATAATATAAGAGCCAGACACAGGGGTACAGTGTTGCTTAGCTATTTCATCTTGAGTTAAACTTTCCCTTCTGGATGGAGGAAAGAGATTATTATAAGACTAAGAAATTAAACTAAACTCACAAAGCTCAGTAAGTTCCTAAATCTTACAAGACTGACAAGGCCTCTATGTACACCTATATAAACTAATAATTCTAAGAAAAAAACTCTGAACAGCTGACAACAGTGCAACAAGCTGCAAGGATGCAGCTTTCATGAGAGGTCACCCACGCTCAAGTGGACATTTCAGTGATTCTGGTGACTACAGAGTCACCCATGCTTCTGTAAATAATATTAATAAACACTAAGCTTCAGTAGAATTGTTTCTTTGGCCTGCCATGCGTCTCTTATATTGTGAAAAAACACCTCTAGTAATTTCTCCCCAGGAAAAGTCACATAACAGACTGATACAACAGAGATGAATAACAGCGATATGGCGCAAAAGGCAGGCACTCTATATAATACTTCTTACTAAAACACATAGTTCTAATAATCCAGAAAATGGCACATTTTAATGTTTTGTTTAAAGTCAAATAGCAAGTAGTGAGAGAGTTGGGATGTGGATGAAGTGGATGAAGGATGAATTTGGAGTTCATGCAGTAAACCACTAGAATAATATATCACAGGAGAAACACATTCAAGAGAAGAGGTATATGTAGTTATTTTGCTGCAGCTGACACATCTTAAAGAAGAACAAGAAAATACGGAGAAAAAACAAATAAACGGTAGGTATAGCTCATAATAATAAAGTACTTTTTATATATTCACTTATAGAAAATATGATATATCACACACTACAGATACACTAAAAGATGTTTTGAAAGAATAAGCCACATTCATAAAATATTTCATGTAATCAATTAACATTCATTTACTTTAAAATTGCTATCTAATTACATAGGATGATTAAGAAAGTGCCTGTAAACTTCAAATATTTTAACATGCAACTTTTTATTCTAATCTACATTTTACAAAATGTTTGATGTACCATTACACACAAAAAGAAGAGTTCCATATATTCACACTACACATCTAAGGGCAAAGCCAGGGGAATCAGCTATACCTCCAGGGACTATTTGAGTTCATAGCAAAGTAATAATTTGAAAACTGTATTCAGGATTAACATACTAACAATGTGTACTAAGAAATAGTTGGAGAAATTGCCATTATTTAATTTGACATATTAAAGGAGAGTAATTGCTAAAAAATGAAAAATGATACATGAAATGTAAGTAATCTATTTTCAAACCACATATTTTCCTATATCCATCTATCATATATGACAACTTTCAACAATTGTAATTAAAGAGCATTGTTTTCATAATGAAACACAAATGTCTTTTTTCTTTAAATATCTTTATTTTTCTACAAAACAATGGACAGTTTCTAGGAAAAAATATGGATAATGTGCCTAAAGTAATGATTTAAAACTTCCCATGTTACTTTCTAAAGATAGAAGCCAAAAAGCCGAATAAGTCAGGGTGCCTTTGAAGATATTTAATTAAAATCTAATCCCACATTCTTAAAAGCTCACATAAATTAAGCTGTCATTCAGGAGATTTATGTATTCACATTTGCATATTACATACAATTCATCAATTACTCGTGTTTGAAAGCATCGCCTTTCCCAGGGTGCTAAACTTCCAATGGTGCCAGTAAGCTCACTGCAGTACACAAAACCATAGTCAGTGGTACCTTGAAGAAAGCCATTTCCATATGGCCTTTCCTTAGTATAACCACAGAGATCCAAGAATGCTTAGAAAATTATGATTGTACTATGTTAGACTCCATTTGGCTCACTCTGTTTGACAAAGATGAGCATTTTACTTAATAATGTAACAAATACATAGGGATGGAAAATTAACAGTTCTTCTCTCATTCATGGCCTGTTCTGAAGTTAGAGTAAACACAAGAAGTTATTGATAAGCTTCAAATTAACGAAGTCGTTAAACTGAAAATATTATCTCCATCTTTCCAAGTTGAAAGAAGGCATGGTACACATAAGTTTAAACACATATATAAGTGACAGTTTTCCATGTGTAAATAAGCTATGGAAAATAAATGGGACTCAGCTTTATAAAGA
This sequence comes from Peromyscus californicus insignis, assembly GCF_007827085.1. NCBI lineage: Eukaryota > Metazoa > Chordata > Mammalia > Rodentia > Cricetidae > Peromyscus > Peromyscus californicus. The sequence continues at coordinate 68,398,955 of NW_026294391.1, read as the reverse complement.
TGATTAAATCTCTGTGTGTGTGTGTGTGCGTGTGTGTGTATGTATGTATGTATGTATGTATGTATGTATGTATATAAAGTAACATTTCTACAAGCAAGCAGAAGCGGTAGCACATTTTCCTCTCATTAAAGTTAGAAGACATTACCCCTTTATTAATACTGTAAAGAGAGGTCACTTCAGTTGTTACAAAGGAAAATCAGTCTGCTTATAAAAGATCTCATATAGCACAAACAATGAAGTAATTCAAATGAAATAATGAACTAAGATGTTGCCTGATACCTCAACAATTACCAAAGTGCTTTGCATAGAATTCCAAATCAAACACTGATTGGAAAACAGGTCACTCCTATCAAGGGCACTTATTCTTAAATACCTTTCTGTCTTCCTAAAAATTTCTATCATTCCTTTAACATTTCACATCAAAAAAGTATAAAAAATTTAAGGAAATGGGGAATTTAGATTTTAGTCAATTTTTTTGTATGTATATATATAATTGTCATGCTAGAAACCCCATCCAATGACTGAGGGAACTGGACGCAGAGATACACAGCCAGGCCCCAGGTGGAGCTCCCTCCGGGAGTCCAATTTGTGAGAAAGAGGAGGGTTTATATGAGCGAGAATTGTTGAGACCAAGGTTGGATAAAGCACAGGGACAAATAGCCAAACGAATGGAAACACATGAACTATGAACCAATGGCTGAGGGACCCCCAACTGGATCAGGCCCTCTGAATAGGTGAGACAGTTGATTGGCTTGATCTGTTTAAGAGGCATCCAGGCAGTGGGACTGGGTCCTGTGCTCAGTGCATGAGTTGGCTGTTTGAAACCTGGGACTTATGCAGGGACATTTGGCTCAGCCTGGGAGGAGGGGACTGGACCTGCCTGGACTGAGTCTACCAGGTTGATCTCAATCCTCAGGGGAGTCTTTGCCCTGGAGGAGGTGGGAATGGGGGGTGGGCTGGGGGGAAGGGGAGGGGGGCAGGAGGGGGGAGAACAAAGGAATCTGTGGCTGATATGTAGAATTAAATTATATTGTAAAATAAAATAAAACAAAATTTAAAAAAAGATAAAAATGGACACTAACACATTAGAAATGATCTAAATTGTAACATAGAGTCAAAGTAAAATATTTGACCTGAAGAAACCAAAGGTGACATTTGGTCACATATATAAAAATGAATAGGAAAAAATGAGATAATTTCATGAACATACATTCTCCACATAAGAGTTATATTCATTTCCTCTGTCTCATTGCAACTATTTTAGCATATATTTTAATATTTTTTGAGAATTTCATAGGTGAGTACTGTTTTTACATCATTTCTACCCAATACTCTCCCTCATCTAATTCCTCCCATGTTTCAGGCACAACCCTAAATGAAGTGCCAAAGGCCATTAATGACTGGTAAAAGGAGATTCAATCTTCTCTGGACACCATATTCAAGATATGTTATCCAATCCAAAATGGTCATTCCTAAATGCATATACATATGAGAAACATTAAATTGATACAGCAGGTTGTATTTATATAGATATATATATTTACCGATAATAATTAAATCAGAGACCATGTATTACTGTAACTTTAGTTTGTGTACTTCTAAACAGATCTATAATCAAAATAACTTCGAAAATTGGCTGTTTAAATTAGAAAATGGCAACCATATCTCACACTCTTATGTGAAGTAAAAATTGTATTTCATAATTAACTACCATTTTTCCAGTTCATTCCATTTGTTTCGTATAAACTATACACACACACACACACACACACACACACACACACACACACACACACACATATTTTAATTTTCCTTTCTTGGCTCAAATCTTGAGAGAAATATTTGAGTTTGACTGTGAAACGAAAGCATCTCTTTTGATTTACAAACTTCATTTAACAATGCTGGCACAGAAATTGGTTGCCACTGCATCCAAAGCTCCACCATCCAATTTACTTCTCAAGCCTTTAAATCCTCCACCTGAAGGTCTATTAAGCTTACATGTGCTTTAATTATAACCAAGAAAATATTATTAGTTATAAAACTGTTAGAAAAAATATAAACAGAAAATAACTATTATTGGTACTAACTCAACTAACTATTGTCTAAAATATTTGAGTTTATATAATGTGGAATAGTGGATAATCATTAAAGGAATACTATATATGAAGTTATTTTGTAATTTATCACTATTAATTTTTAACCTTGGAGGACATAGCTCTCTTTCATTTTTTAAATTTATTTTATAGTTTGATTTAGTTGATCATGACAATATGAGCATATTATTTTATATGTCTGGATTCAAAGGTCTGAAATGGGCATATTTGATAGGATGTGTCAATATGATTATATTCTTTCTGGAAATTCAAGAAGACAACCTATTTCCTTGCCTTCTCCAACTTCTGCAAGCTTCTTATTCCTTGGTTCAGTCCACTTCTTCATATTCAAAAACCAGCAATCATAATTTCTGACCTTTCCCTCAATTTCCACATCTCTGCCTCTGACTTTTCTACCTTTTTCTCTCCCATAAGGACCCTTCTGATTATATTAGGCCTACCAAGATAGTGGTGGAAGTAGGTAGAAAAGTATATCTCTGAAAATCCTTAATATTTTCAATGTTGTATGCCTGCTAAGAACAACGAATAATGGAATAGCCCATACTCACACTTTCACTTTCTTTTTAATTAATAAATTAATTTTAATTGACAAAATTGTGTGATAGTTGAGTTTTTTTATTTCCATCACTGTAATAAACACCATGACTAAAAGCAACTTGGAGAGGAAAAGGTTTATTTCATTTTTGCTTCCAGGTACTATCTATCACTGAGGGAAGGCAGGGCAAGTCTTCAGGGCAGGATTATGGAGGCAAGACCTGAAGTCAGAACCATAAATGAATGCTGCTTTCTGGCTTGCACTGCATGGCTTGCTCAGTTTGCTTTTTTATACTTCCCAGGACCACCTTCCCAGAAGTTGCATCATCCACACTGAGTTGGCCCTACCTCATCAATTATTAATCAATAAATGCACCACAGACTTCCCTAGGCCAATCTGATCAAAGCATTTTCTCAATTTATGTTCTGTCTTTCCAGATTACTCTAGCTTGCATCAAGTGACATTTTATATATATGTATATATATATATATATATATATATATATATATATATATATATATTCCTTATTCCTTGGTTCAGTCCACTTCTACATATTCAAAACCAGCAATCATATATGCTTGACCTTATATATACTGTCTAAAATGTGATACTGAAAGTTAATTTTATATAACTAACATAGCCACTACATATCACCTAATTGTCATTTTGTAGTGAGAATATTTAAATTCTACCCTCAAAGTGAATTTCAAAAACACCATATATTTTTATTAACTATAGACATCAGTTATAAATAGAGCCCTTATATTTATTCCTACTAGCTAACTAAACTTTCTAGAAATACATCCCTAATAACCTTTTTCCCTTTAGAAGGATTCATCTCTAACATTAAGTAACTTGAGAAATGATTAGAGAGCAAATATTTTTATGTTCACTGTGTTAAAAATCAAAGTTCCTGACTGTAGAAGTAACCAACTGTCTTATTAAATAAGAAACACAGAACCAATGCAAAGAAGAAAGCCAAGAGGTCAGAGCTAAGAGCTAAAGCCTTACCCTTCCTCCTGCGGTGGTCCTACCTCTCCGAACCAGAGCTACTTCCTGTGTTAAAGTCTTTATATAGTGTTTCTGTTCTGCCTTCTCATTGGTTGTAAACCCAACCACATGACTGCGTCGTCACGGCCTGTCTGTATAGACCTCCAGGTTTTCTATGATTGGTATTGAGATTAAAGGCACATGTATCCAATACTGGCTGTATCCCTGAACATGCAGAGACTTACCTAGCTCTGCCTACCAAGTGCTGGGATTACAAGCATACGCCACCACTGCCCTGCTTTCCTATGGCTTGCTAATAGCTCTGACCCCCGGGCAACTTTATTAACATACAAATAACATTTTAATACAAATAAAATATCACCATACCTGACTTTGAAATTTTAAGATTTATTATAAAACACTTGCAAATAAAAAAGTATTATGTCCCAAAAGTAACTCAATCCCAAAGTCTTTGTGCTGTGGGATGTCTTTCTGTATGCTGTGAATGTGTGTTGCTCTAATTGGTTCATAGATAAAGATGTTTGGCCAGTGGCAAGGCAGAATAAGGTTAGTCAGTACATTTAAACTGAAGATACAGGAGAGAAAGGAGAATCAGAGAGAAAAGTGAGCTGCCACCACAAGTAGAAACAAGATTGTAAAAGTACTGGTAAGCCATGTGGCAAAACACAGATTTATAGAAATGTGTTGAGTTGTCATAAGAGCTAGCTAGCAAGAAGCTTGAGCCATAGGCCATCCAGTTTGTAATTAATATTAAGCCTCTGAGTGATTATTTTATAAGCAGCTGCAGGAAGGGGTGGGAGAGATTCAGCCAGACCTGAGGGCTGGGCAGGATTCGAGAAACATCCGTCTACATCTATGCATTTCAGTGACTTTCCCTACAGTTAAAATAGCCATTCTGATGACATGGAGCTTCACCTTGGATTTTTAATTTTCTATATCAAATATAATTTTATGCATTCATCCACCACCAAAACCCCCAACATTCATGACGGGGTTATAACTGAAAAAAAAAATAATTAGCTTGTATCCTCTTTCATAACTTGGGCCCATTACCTGCATTCAGTCCTTCCTCATCCCCTATTGCTTACCCTTTCTTGTTTTCTTTACTACGTGTTATAATGCACCCACATGTACAATTGTGTATGTGTGTGTGTGTGTGTGTGTTTGTCTGTGTGTGTAGGATTATATATGATAGATGAACTTAGGATATATAATACTAAGTGAGGTCACATAATCTCAGAAAGAAAATAAGCTGTATGTTGTCCTATGCAGAACTCAGCTAATTTTTAAAAGGAAGGAAATACTTCCTAGGTAAAAAAGCACAGCATAATACATACGGAAAGTCATCTAAGTTATGTTAATAAGTGAAAATAAGTGACATGCAAATAACATTTTTCAAAGCTATAACTGAATCCTCTAAATTATTCTTCTTCTAAACATTAACTAAAGTTAAGAATTAAGAGCTACTGTAGGGACTGAAGTGATGACTCAGCAGTTAAGAGAGGTAGTGCTCTTGCAGAGGACTTGATCTTAATTTCCTAGCACTCACACTGGTTGGATCACAACCACTTATAATTTTAATTGCAGGGAATACAGAGCCATCTTCTGGCCTCTTCAGGGACCTTCATACACATGGTGCAATACAGACACCAACACAATTAAAAATAATTAAACTAATTATTTAAAAGAGCCATTGTAATCCATAAATAGAAGGAGACAGGTGCTATGAAGGAAGAAATAGAAAAAATGGGGGGGGGGGTTACCTGAGAGACAGGGAAAGAGAAGGGGAAAGGAAGAAGTAATAAATAACGTTAAGTATGTTCAAAAATGGATAGAGAAATAATAGTATTATATTTATTTACAATTACACACGTGTGTGTGTGTGTGTGTGTGTGTGTGTGTGTGTGTGTGTGTGTGTGTGTGTGTGTGTGTGTGTGAAGCTATGCCATTTTGGTGACTATGTTCCCTCCAAAAGCCATTGAATATCTAACAAAACCTCCAGTGCCAGGTATGGAAAACTTCCAGTTGATTTGTCAGTTAAAGGAATCCAAGAGACCCTCAATAGTATTGCCATTGCCTTTGTTTCCCTCTCAGAAAATGAAATCCCTCTTGATGAAGACACCACTAACTTTAGACAGCTGCCTTAGAAGGACTGATCCAGTTCTGAACTTGAAACATCATAGCTCTCACACTGTCAAAAGGAACTATTTAAGCTGCAAGGGGAGAAAGGCAATCTGTAGTCCTACCATGCTACAAATGTTTGTGAACAACAATGACCAGAATGCTAAGATGCCCCCAAAAATGTAACGGTGGCACTTACCAATAGCCATTTAATTAGACTTTGGTCCTGCTCAATAAGAGGCAATTTCTACCAGATACCATAAACTTGAGCCTCTAACCATGGATGATGAACTCATGGAATCTAGAAGAGAATCTTCTACTGCCACTTCCTTAACTAGTAAAACTCTTAATTGCACTGTACATACTTACCACTTTTACACACAGATAAATGCAACTCCCATCCATCCTCAAGAAACTTGTTTTTACTGAAGCAGATAAATTACAGAAATTCACAACTGGTCAACATTCCAAAAACAACTGACAGTGGGGTTTCAAGGCCTAGCTGATACAACTACAGCACAATCCCTCCCTAGAGCCTTATAAGGCTCGGAGAATGCTGTGGATATCGCACTGTATAAATAAACACTGATTGGCCGGTAGCCAGACAGGAAGTATAGGTGGGACTAACAGAGAGGAGAATTGAGGGAACAGGATGAGAGAGGGAGAGACACTGCCAGGACAAGCAGCATGTAAAGATGCCGGTAAGCCACGAGCCACATGGCAAGGTATAGATTTATAGAAATGGGTTAATTTAAGATATGAGAACAGTTAGCAAGAAGCCTGCCATGGCCATACAGTTTTTAAATAATATAAGCGTCTGTATGTTTATTTTATAAGTGGGCTCCGGGACTGGCGGGACTTGGCAGTAGCTGGAGAGAAATTCTCCAGTTACAGGAGAACATCATGAAAGAGGGGTCATAAAGATTGTAATAAGGTACAGAAGACTAGGAGTCTGCTCTGAAATGTCTTCTATATATGACTGGGAAGTTGCACTCAATAAACTGTCAACAATGTGATGGCCTAAACATGACCCCCAAAATAACAACACAAATTGACATGCCAATTTGGATAGAGGAATTCTCATAAGATTTCACACCTAGATGAATAAGCAATTGATGGCTTCTAAGAGAGGGAGAATCAGTCGTCTCTAGGGATGTGTCCCCTGTTAAGTTAGCCAACCATATAGGCAAAACAAAATGGACTCAGTCAGTTATATTCATAAATATATATGTATACATATGTATAACAATAAGAATTAAAGAATTTGAGTAATAAGGGGGAGACAGAAGTAGTAGGAGAAAAGAAGAGGAGAGAATGATGTAACTATAGTATCAATATACTAAATTCTCAAAAAATAATAAATAACATGAATCCAAGTTACTGACTATAATAGAATATCAAATTGGAAAAATGTTAAACACATTTTAAAAATATTATAAAGTATTACTGTATGGACTACAGAATAAATCTGTCAGGTTACAGGATACTTTGACATGGTACTTTTTCTAGTCATATATGTGGAAATATATGCATTTCTTTATTTTTACTTTATATATATTGCACTATTAAATTCATAATTGTATTTTTTAAATATTTTAAAGTTTCCAACTAGAGAAAAAGATTACATTAATTTAAAGAGGTGGGGCTTGCTGAGGTTTTAGCCTATTTTACTTATTGTAAATGATTAGATAATAGCCAAGGGCTTTACAAGTGACCAGATAATAGCATTGCTAAAATCCAATTTATCTTTGACATCTGTTGTATATTTTCCTAAAGTACAGCATTCTTCCATATCATATTAATTTTTAATCTGTTTCTGATTTATAATCCATATCTACATAAACGTCCCTAAAATTAATTTATATAATAAATATTTCCCATGTAAGTTGCCATTATAAATATGATGACATCACTACATGTTATAACTGACTTGCTGTTTGTATCATGGAAAAGACTTCACCTAACAAGAAAGATAAATGTCCTGTCCTTTGTGAAACTCTATTTTATGTTACTTACACAGAAAAAAAATCACTGAAAATGACAAAAGATATATTGATCAAAATATAGATTTTATTAGAGTTTAAATAACTAGATTGATAATCTATGTTGTGCTAAAAGAAGCATGATATGTTTAATATTTTCTAAATTACAACTTTAAGGAAGGTCATAATTCTTGCCCTAGGCACACCTAAGCTCTTTATCACTTTTCTTTGCAACACTCTCATCATAAACACTCATCAATTTTGCTGTCTAGAACCCTGTTTCAATCAAAATAAGATCAACAGTACCACACTAGAATATCAATGATATCTCTAACTGACTGGGAGCATCTGTCAAGAAAGAAAGAGGCACTTTTAGGTGTTAAATTTCCATTCTCAAGGTTAAAGGAAAATGCAACAACTAATGCTCTCCATTCAATTTGATACGGCTAATATTTACTGAATTACTAATATTTGCTGTTGATAGTCATTTATTGTAGATCTAGAAGAATTCATAAGCTTTATGGACACACCATATATAATATGTGTGCATATATATTTCCTCATCAGAATAACCCAGTTGAATGTAAGACACACAGCAAATCTATAATCATTGTTAAATGACTTACTGATGCACACTCTAAATTCTACCAGTAAATTTTCCTCTTTACTTAGTTTTGTTTTATGATATTCATTGAGAACCAAGGTAGAACTGAGAACATTAATATGTCTTCCTGTAATTACTAATCCTTATCACCTTATACTTCCCTTTCCTCCCCAAACCATACAGAATAAATAAAATAGTAACTCTGAGATTTCTAATGCATAAGTCAAAATGAAGTCATAGGTGACTTCTAGTTGTTGAACTGTTTTATAGTGACAGGCAAAATTGTGTAAAGAGGTGGTATACCACAGGATCTATCATTATATTTTTATACTATAGAATGTCCAAATCAAGTTACCTACCATGTGCTTATCTCACATACACTTTGGTGTTAAGAACACTTAAAATCAATTGTGTTGGCAAGTCTTATATGTATAATTCTTTCTAAGTATAATTCTGTCATCCTTTGAACAATAATTATCTGTGTTCCTACTACTTACCAGCCAGTAGGAATCACCATTTTATCCTGTATTTCTAAAAGTGCAATTTTTGCACATCATATGAAAGGAAAATTATGTGGTATTTGTCTTTCATGCCTGGCTTATTTCATGAAACATACTACCCCCAGAGTTAATGATAGAATTTCTTTCTTTTTAAGGCTGAATACTATTTTATTGTTAATATATATCACATATGTTCTACCCACTCATCAATATACAATTGTTAAATCATATGGTAGTTTCAATTTAAGGGATCTTCATAGTGTTTTCCATAATGTTTGTACAAATAGACATTCTCATCATTTGAATGCAAGGATTTAAAAATGTTGAGATCTATTCCCTGACTCGGATGGGCAAATAAACTTTTACCAACAGCACATTTGGAATCAGCAAATAAAATAGTACTCTAAGGATGTCTCCACAAAAAATGAGATGCATTTATATTTTTATAAAGAAGTTACAAAAACATTTGTGAGTGTGCCCACTGTTTTTCAACTGATATCAAAATGACAGAGTTCCTAACGCCTTAAAAGAGGGAACTAGAATGAAAGAAATGAATGATATATAGAGAGTAAAAATAGAATGAAGACAAATGGCAGCCAGTACAGCAAGAAATAGTAACAAAAAATGATTATATGAGTAAAATGAAAACTAGCTTTCTCTACCATAAGTATAATCACAGGAAGATTAGCACTGTCCAGGAGAGATCAAAGTGTTTAGAACATTACTGTTCTGGTACTATTCTAACACCAAATTAAAACCAGTGGCTTTTATACTTCACAGTATTTTATTTGAGCTCTATTTTGATTTACTATCCAGTTTCCTAAATTAAAATATTGTCTGAAGTGACTTCATTTACTCCTTTGTTTCCATCTGAAATTATTAAATTATTAGGTCCATAGAAGGAATTGAATGAGGTTACCCAGTTCCCAAAAAACAAACACCCCATGTTCTCTCTCATATTTGGACCCAAGCTTTGAATTTGTAGTTATGTGTGTTTAACTTGCAAGCAGGAAACATCCTGTGGCCTTCAAGGGCTCTTTAGAGATGGGTAATAACAGATAATTTGAAAGTAGAAAAGAGGAATACTGGAAGATGTAACCAGAAGCTTTTCTGTGTCCTGCCTGGCCCCACAGAAGCTTATAAAATAATCACTAAGAGGCTTAATATTAATTGCAAATTGTTTGGTCTATGGCTCAGGCTTATTGCTAGCTAGCTATTACATCTTAACTTAACCCATTTCTACTAATCTATGTATTTCCCCATGTCTTGTAGCTTTACCTGTGTTCTATTACATCTTGCTCCCTTGGTGACTCGCAGTGTCTCTCTTGACTTGCCTTTCTTCTCCCTGTATCTTTGCTTGGATTTCTGCCTGGCTATAAACTGTCTTGCCATAGGCCAAAGAAGCTTCCTCTGGGGCCTTTGATGAGGTTGAGGACTAGATAATTATAATTATAGTTTTCCTTAGTTATGATAAAAGGTAAATTAGATATAAAACTTTAGAGTCACAAAGATAGGATAGGAGATAGAATATTTTTTCTAATTTTGTCAAATGCAAATAGATTGGATACTGTTACTATAATTCTTACTTAATAACTGTTTTTGTTTTACTATATTAAGGCTAAAACTTCCCTTTTTAATTAGACAAAAAAGGGGGAAATGTTGTGGGATAATGCTCTGTAAAGATTTGTCACTCAAATTGGTTTAATAAAATGCTGATTGGTCAATAGCCAGACAGGAAGTATAGGCGGGATAAACAGACAAGGAGAATTCTGGGAAGAGGAAGGGCAGAGTCAGGAGTGACCAGCCAGAGGAAGCAAGATAAGAATGTCAGACTGAGAAAAGGTACCAAGCCATGTGGCTAAACATAGGTAAGAATTATGGCTTAATTTAAGCATAAGAGATAGTAATAAGCCTGAGATACAGGTTAAGCATTTGGAAAGTGGTTGCTGGGTATTTGGAAGTTGCTGGCCAGACACAGAAACTTCTGCCTACAGGGAGGCAAAAAGGTTCAAGCAGGAAGTGGATGGGAGAGAATTAACCAAAATGAAAACTGTATGAAAAAGCCATATGGAAATCTAGTGTCTTGTAACCCTATGAAAAATACAAATCTTAAGTTAGAAGGCACATATCTTTTATGACTGGGTAATGCTGTTCTTAGAAGTTGTGGATTACTAAAAAAGTCCTAGTACAGGTATGGGATACTTCCATATGAGTTTCTGGTTAGGGAGGTCATGGAGTACCCCCAAACAATGTAGCTTTTGCCACTTCTCTTAACTGTCCATCAGAGCTAGATTATAAGACACTCCCACTGAAGACACCTCATATCTTCATTATAAGATACAGAGAAAACATATTGGAACAGAGTTAAAAAACTTCCTGCTTGCTATCACTCCTAGTGCTGGAAGAAATACTATGCAGACAGCTGAGAGAAAAGGTATCAACAGCCTTACCCAGCTGTGAGCCACACAAATTACAATACCAGTCTTCCAAGTGTCTGTACAATTGTGATGTGTCTATTTTATAGGAAAGCAAGCTCTCCAGATTTGAGGCCCTCTCCACAGGAGGAAATTCATGTCTGTTACCTTAAATCCAATTCAAAATCCTTCAATGTGGAGACTGTAGGCTCTATGGGACAACTTACTACTCTTGTTTAGCTAAATGGATAGTGCATTAAACTATCTTCTAAATATCTTTTTACCTATAAACTGTTGTAACTCTGAGAGTTAACCAGAGAAGCTTCTATTTGCAATGAATGGCTGTGAATACAGAGACTTCTGGCCTCTCAGGATGCTGAGAATAAATGATGATTGAGAGCTCAGCCCTAAATAAGGCATTTATAACCATCTCCTCTATGGCTCAGGAAATATAATAAAAGAAGATACAGAATTAAAACCCAACAGATGGCCATGCCACAGCTACTGTATTCACAAGCTCATAGAAACTGTTGTTACCTGCACTCAAATAGAATAAACTTGTCTCTGCAGACTTTAAACTACATGCTAACCTATTGACTACTGATAGATTCTGGGAAAGGGGGAGTCATTCTCTTCACTTGTGTGCTTACTGCTGAGACAACTGGGCTTCCAAACCTGTGGTCCCATAGATGAGCTTGCTTAAAATCAGTGGGCAACAAAACAAAAAAAAAGATATGAATGTCAGAATGGGATTGATAGGAAAGAGGGATAATTGGCAGAAGTGGGGAGATAAGGGAGGATAAAGGTACAAGTAATCAGAATACATATATATCAGACTACATACATATACACACACACACACACACACATATATATATATATATATATATATATATATATATATATATATGAAATTGTCAACAAAACAATTTAATTTAAAATGAGAAAAATACTATTTAAGTATGAATGTGGTAAGAAAGGAGTGCATGATAACTCCTTCAGAATGTTCATAGTTAAGCATAATTTGAATTTTATAATCACTCAGGCCGCTGCTAAGAAAAAAACAATTGGTTTTGAAAACAGAAAGATTTTAGCATCATTTCTCAAAGCAATATGGTTATACTTTTTAGAATATTTTCTAAACTATCCAATAAAGTTTTTGAAACAAGTCCCCAAAACACATAAAATGTAACATGACGATAGCTGTAAGCATTTGAAGAAGGCTTAGCAGCTCTACCCTATCAATTACAGGAATGAAGCACAGCTATACAGAACAGCACAGTGACAAATCTCAGAAAAGTAACACAATGAGTGTGCCAAGGTCTTCAAGGTCAATTTCAGTGGTCATGGTATCAGTAACACTTAGGCAAACAAATATATTATCTTGTGTTTTTATTCTAATGTGTGGGAAATCCCATCTGCAATGGCTTCAAATCATCTACTCTGAAAAATATATGCCAAATAATATATCAAAGAAAACAATCTATCAGGAAGAAGAGGATTAGATTCTTTTTTCCTGACATAAAAAAAACTAACCATTTTTAAAGGTCATTAAGTCTCAGAGCTTAAGAGATGACTTTATAAGTAAAAGTGTTTGCTGAGCAAGGGTAAGGACCTGAGTTCAAATCCTCAGAACACACATAAAAAACTAAGTAAATAGCACAAAAAAACTAATTCAGTAGCATGAGTATCTATAATCTTACCACTCTTTCTGAGAGATGGGGGCCAGACATAGAATCCTTGGAAGCTTGCTGGCCATCCAGCCTAGAGTACACAGTAACTAACAAGAGACCTTGTTTCAAACAAAGTAGAAGGCAAAGACCAACACATCTTTACACATACATTCACATGCACAAATGCATGAGCAAACACACACACACACACACACACACACACACACACACCATTAAGACTCAGGGTAGGGCACAGTAAGATTAAAGCCATCAACTTGACATTCCACAAAATTTTGGACATGTCTCTTTCACATTCTAAAAATTCTGGATAATCGTGTTGTATTTGGAGACCCACACTTCAAAGAGTTTCTAAGTATCTGTCATAAGCTATGGTATGTAAATATGATCATCATTTCTTATGAATGCCACCACCATTATCATGATTACCCCAAATACTTAAGCATCATGAGTGAATTGTAGGCTCCTGTCAAAGCAAAGCTGAAGGAATCACACAGGTTTGCCTGGTATGAATACCTAGGGTTCTTAAACAAAAAGACTAGTTCAGCTCTTCCTTTTTGATAGCAGTTTCTGTGCACATGTCTGCTCTTGGTTTTTTCTTTACATGAAAGATAATTCCAGATATAGTAAAAAAAAATTGGCACTTCTGATTTTGATTATTGGAAAATAATGGCACTATCAAATATTTTGAAACTTTTTCTCTCTAAATTTAAAGCTGTCATAGGAAAGCGTAAAGGAGAATCACTCATGTTCTTTCTTACAAACAGAAATAACAAAACAAATTTAAGTGATTTTTTTATACACTCACTCAGCCTTGATATGAGGGTTTGTGCCTAGTGCTGCTGCATAGGCACATTTTGTTATGTCATGTTCAGTGGATATCCCTGGAAAGTCTGCTCTTTTCTTAAAGGAAACATAGGAGGAATAGGTCTGAGGGGTAGGGGGCTGGGAATAGTGGAGGGAGGGGAAACTGTGGTCAGGATGTAGTGAAAACAAAAAATAAAAAGATTTGTAGAAACCAGAAAATCAATAGGCAGCGCAGTCCTGAGTTCAGACCTATTGTTTTAATGTTTTTAATAAAGAATGTCCCTTTTATTTCTTATAAGATCCATTTTCATCAGCTGAAAGCCATTCTTTTTTACCATAAGCAATTTGTACATAAATACGAGTTATTTCTCTTCTTCATATAATATTCAAGAGTCAGACTAGAATCAATCTTTGCCTATTTATTATATTCCCACAATGGCCACTAAGGTTCTCTTAATGTTATTACATGTGTTAAAATATAATCTTCATATAAAATAGATGGAAATGTAATAACATGATACTTTAAGTACAATAATGAAGGAGCTGGAGAGATGACTTAGCATGCATTAGCACTTGCTGCTCTCTCAGAGGACCTGAATTTGATACCCAGAAACCAACTAGTGCAGGCCCAGAAGGTTGACACACTCTTCTGACCTCTGCAGGTACTCACAAACAGCATACACATTTACAAAACAAAATATTTTTAAAATTGTAATAATTAACAGTACAGTTTATGGGAAGGTGATACTGTATTTATTATCTACCCTACAGATTTGCCATAAGAATTGCTTCAAAACAAAAATTTATACTGAAGTCTCTCTAGTTTAATGTCTTCTCAAATTTCATTCTATTAATTTCCTACTTGTATAATTACAAGTTTGTGAATTAGATAGGCTCTTTCTTAGGACTAATCACTGTAATAGAACCAAATTGTGACATACTTGAGATGCAAAAAAATAAATAAATAAAAAGAAGTGTGTGCCTATCCCAAGATGCTTCTTGAGTTTCATCATGTCATATACTCCTCAAAGTTAAGTATGAATCCCAGACAAACTTATTTAGTTGGGAGTCTTTAAGTAGTTTTCTAGTTAAATAATTTTGCTGTACAATAACCAAACATTTTCCACCATAAGGCATCAAGACACTATTTAAAAACATTCTTTGCTAGTGAATATATATAACCATTGGGATGGGAAATAGTATTTACTAAGTACCAAGCATTGTGTACTTCTTTGTAGATGCTTGAAGTTCTTTGCTAATAAGAGTGAAGAGTGTACCATTTAGATGGATAATGTTTGCATAAGCAACGCTCCTCCACTGAAATATTTTCATCTCAGTAGGGAACCCTACTTATTTTCAAGTTTCAATTTTGTATCTTTACTATTCATTGTCCATTCATCAACTGCATTGATTTCACTCTACACATTCTGCTTTAGGGCTAATGAATGCAAACATATACCAAAATATCCCCATCAAGGAGAGAATGTGTTCTATACTAAACATAATATTTATTTTATGCTAAAGTTAATCAAGGAGAAATTTTTAAAAAATTCTGAATCTAGAATATGCCAGTTTTCTACTTTCCTGATACAGTATTTTTGAGTTATCACATTATTTGCTTCCCTTTTCCTATTATAATTGCTTTACATAATTATTGTTTTCAAATAAATGTATAAAGAATAAAGTTTTTGCATACATCTGTGGATGATAACAGCTCTATAATGATATTTCTATGTTGATTCCTCCTAGAATTTATGCACAGAAGCTCTTTTCAAGGTTTTACTAATGGTTTCAGAAATAATTATAATTTTTTCTAAGAAATTCTGAGCCTGTATTATTTTCACATACATGATAGAGAAAACTTATCCAATGAGTATGAACCAGAGCTTTGAAAGGGTAAATGTCAAAAGTAAATTAGACCGTTGATGACATGAGCTCCAAGGAAAATCAAATACAATACTTCTTCTATGAATTTGTAATTGCATACCAGAAAGCAAAGAATAAGATAAACATTTTTTTCTCTTGGTTTTTCACTTTCACAGAAACTCCTTATATGCTTTTAGATGGTCACATTTTGCTGACATTTACAAACATTTCATGTTGATCTTACATGGGTCACATCAATCATCTATACAGTTTCAATGGCACTTTGTTAAATAAACTGTCATGAAAGATTTATAGAGAATTTGATAAAAGTAAAGAAGATGTAGTTTAGCTTTTAAAGATGCATTACCCTTTTTTTCTGAAGTGTAATATCACTTCTAAAACACCATTAAGCTTTTCTGGCCATGACTAGAGAAAGAAAAACATCTTTTATTCTTCATGCTTTTATTTACATCTCATTTTTCTCCAAATATTAGAGTGGAGCACAGAAGGAGAATAATTTCCAAGTTCAATTTGTTTTGGATTGAATGGTTTCATATTGATCTGCTTTAAAAATAATTACACAAAATGATACTGCATTCAGAATTCAATCACAAAATACTAACTAAAAAATTCTGATTATTTAATGTATTTATACCAACAGGTACTTCACACATAATTTAGTCCTTGTACTCTGAATCGGTGTGTGTGATAAAAAAAAAGATGGCAGAAACTTTTTTTTCACACATTACTTACACTCTATCAAACTAGATCTCTTCAAAGAAAACAAATGTTTGATTTTAGTACACACCAAATAGCATCTTTGGAAGTGCAAAGATGGAAAGTAGGGATACTAAAAGGTAACACTATTTTCTCCGTTGATAATATTTACTAAATCAGTGTTCCACCTTCATTTTTATTATATTTAGTCTCTGTCCCTGTGTGTGTGTGTGTGTGTGTGTGTGTGTGTGTGTGTGTGTGTGTGTGTGTGTGTGTCTGTCTGTCTGTCTGTCTGCCTGTCTCTGTGTGTGTGTGTGTGTGTGTGTGTGTGTGTGTGTGTGTGTTTATGTGTATGTGTGTGCACATTTTCATATATATAGAGGTCAGAGGAATAATTGCAGTAGTTGGTTCTCTCCTTCACAATGTGGTATCCAGGATTCAATTCAGATTGTCCATCATGACATCAAGCATCCTTTAACCACTGAATCACCTCACTGGCCCTTTTAATATTAGAATGTGTTTTAATTAGGCCTCTGTCTTTAGGAAAATAAAAATTATTTCTATCATGTTTTAGTCAAGTAGTAACAGGCTAAAATTTTCAGCTTTGGAATGTTTTTAAGTTATTTTGTTATGAAAGTAAAAAGTTTCTATGAACTATATTAATAAAGAATAAAAGAGGAGAAAATTAGGTATCCAAAATAACACTTCATGAACACTTGGCTCTAGAAGCATATTTTGATAATCTCTAGATAAGTTTATATAAATTATACAGTAAGTAAATTAAATAAAAGGAGCTTCATATTATGATTCTATAAAGAAATGTAAAAAAATTTGAGTAAATCAAAATAATTTAATGGTAGAAATAGTAAGCACATCACACAAAAATGAACAAATACTAATATATCAGAGCTGTTTGCACTACTGTTTTCAATTACTGTGACATTAATAGTTATAGTGGAGGTTTCTGATTTCCTCAGATGAATAATATCTCAGTAAAGCTAAATAATATCTAAACAATTGAAGATGACAATGAAGCACCTATTATATTTACTTATCATTCATCCTTGCAAGCTAAGTTTACCTAAGTTCTAAGGAAAGTGAATTTTCATCCTCCCTAATTTGTCACACAAAGTTAGATGTTAGAGAAATAGAATTGAAGCTCTATGAATTCTACTAGGCAAGCAGTTAAAGCAAACAAAATGGTTCCAGGTACATAATGAAGTCTCAAATTTTTTAAGTAGGATTCTGACAGAACATAAAGCATTCTAAACAAGATTGCTTTCAAATAAATCCAGGAGCTTCAGATTTGCCTTTGAGCTTTCATACAGCTTCTACAAACATCTCTGTCAAGCTACAACCCAAGCTTCATATGGAAGTGCTTAATGTATAAAGTATATATCATAAAAAACAAATAAGCAAAAGATGATTATTTTCATATCTAGAGTGAAAACAAAATGTTTTTATGAATGGTCATACAACTTGAAATTTATTATTTATTATTAAAAATATTCTTGTTGATTTTAATTTTAAGTAATTTAATCTCTTAAGCTATTACTAGTGTCTCTTAACATACTTAAATCCTTCACCTTTAAGACATCTTTATAAATGTCTCTATTTATACTATGTCTGGCCCTTTCTATTAGAAACTATACAATCTATTATGAGTTCTATTTATATGAATGGAGTATTCACTGCAACCAAAATGATATATTGTTTCATAACCGTATCTTCACTAGCAGAAATCTTAAAATGACTCACTATTATATTCCCCGATGGACAAGACTGTATTTTTAGCTTGTATCAAAAAGAGGCTTCATTCAAGACAAGTGTCTTCTGTTGCTCTATTTCTTCAGTTCATTATCTTCATTAATACATTCTATCAGACCCTGACACCAAGGATGCAGCTTTATTTCCAGATTGTGTGTTACCCTCTTTACACTTCTAAAAGGGTCTTAATCCAGTCTTATTTAAAAACCAAAATTCCTATCATAAATGTCAAATTTAGGAAACACGTTTGACTTAGAGCTCTTATGAATATTTACTCTTTAAAAAGAAGCTTTCTCATGTAAAAAGCAACATAAAAAATTCCTGAAAGTAAAGAAATTTAATGATTCATTTATATATTTAGATGCCAAAAAAGCAAAACTAACAAAGATAATCCATGAGTAAAATAAGTCTTTATGCACCTTATCAATCCCATTTCTCAGAACAGTTGAGAGTTGACTAACTAAAACATAGTCACTAAATGAAGTAATGTATTTAAACTATGTCATTTTGGTATTTCACACTTCATAGACACATTTGTAAATAGTCCTATCGATAAGCCTCTTGTGAAATCTGCCAGATATCAGTATACAAATATCAATAGACAAACCACTTTTGTCTTCTCCTCACCAGACTAAACCTTAAGATGTGAGCTTCTAAATCTTAAGCCTTGATATTCCCTCTAGCTAAAATGCTTATTATTTAGGTTGTTTGTGCACTTGTTTTTTCAGTACAAATTCCATCTTATTAGAGGGGCCTTAATTGACCATCTATATTGAAAGGGTATCCCAAAGGCATTCTTATTTGTTTTTCATTAGAACACTTATCACATATACTTGTAATATTACCCTGACTGCCTATTAGTTCTGAACTACTTATAACTAGTCATAACTACTCATGTAAGTCCCACAAAATATATTGCTTCATGTTCCTTCTTGTTGTGTGACTAATATTTAGAAATATATAAATACAATCTGTGGAGTCCATTCATTATTGACTATATGTATATGTTTTTAGGACTGACAACTTGGCACTAGATAACAAATTGGGAGGCTCATCCCTGGTGAAGAGTAATTCTTCATATCTCAATAGCTCTTCCTCTAGGAGTAGGGCCCTGTGAGAGTTCTCCCATCCACATTGGCATGTCCAGTGGTATAGTCATTATTCAGGGTTTGTTGGGCAGCCATGATGCTGAGTGAATGCTATATACTATTCAGGGAAGGTAACTTCTGGAATTTAGTGATGTGAATCATGTGAAGTCTGTTAGTAAATGTGATTTGAGCACAATGTTCAACATTTGTTAATATATTTGACATTTTGTCAAGTATCTAACCTATATAAGAACTATTTGCACTTTTTACAGAAGAGATTGGATTCTTTAGGCTCAATTATATACATATTTTCTTGATACCCCAGTCTTCTGACTCTTGAAGTTACAGGTATGTAGCACCACAACTCTAGCTTTCTTTGAATTTGTGGATTTATTTTTAGAATGTTACCTTTAGTTTTTGATTTTATTAATTTTTTTGAAATGACTGATAGATCTGATAGTCTTATACTTTATAAAATGGACTTTGACTTTCTTTCATATTCTTTATGGCTGTTATACTTAAGATTCAAATTGCTTTCTATATGTTCTAGTATACATAAGGTGAATGAAACAAGAATGAAAATAAAAGGAATATCACAAATATGGAAAAATGGTCACTAAAACACTGAGAATTTTGTATTCTTTTTCTTACACCTGGACATTATTCATACATAGCCTAAGAAATGTAAACTAGATAATCTGAAGTTCCCTGTGAAATTGTCAAAAAATCATAATACTACATGCAATCTTTGCATCCATAAACATACGGACAAACTTGGGCTAGGCTTTTCTAGATAATGCTTAGGAAACAGAAACTTACAATTTCATGAACTACAGTTAAATTTTTTTATTTCTCTAATGGTAGTCATGCATTAAAAGAACATTTGAAGTCATATGCTCTTTCCATGTAAAGAATGGAGGTACTAAAAAGAAAAAAAAAAGAATGGAGCTACTTATAAATCAACAATGCTCCAGTGGAAGGCCGCACATCTAAGTATATACAAGCAGCAGAAATTTGACTTGATGGGCTTTTATAAAATAACAATAATAAAAAAGATGACACAAATCTGAGTGGGTAGGGAAGGGGTGAGTGTGTGAGAAAGTGGGGGCTAGGGTACATATGTTCAACACACATTGCATGGAATTCCCAATAATAAAATAAATAAATGAATACAAAACATGGGAATCCCCAACTCAGGCTGTTGCCAAGATAATAGGTTGTTCTCTACAAACTAACAACTAGGTCTCATCGCTGAAGACAACATCCACACAACTCATTGACCATGGAGAGGTTGAGCTGGTGCCTACATAGGACCTTCCCCTCTAAGTTCTAGTGTCTTTGGTACAAGAAGGTACTCCTCGAGCTACTGAAGGAGAAATATAAACACCAAACCAGCCACAGACCCTTTGATATACAATGATGTCCTGCCTGCAAAGTATGCTAGGGCAACTGTGGCACAAAGTTTGTGTGAGTAATGAACCAATGTCTGATTAGATTTATGGCCCACTCCACAAGATGGAACCCATACCTGAAACTGCTTGGGTGACTAAAAACTAGAGACTACATAGCCCAGAGACCTATAGTAAAACCAAATACTACTGGCCTTAAAGAAAAAACAAGTAATGATAAAATGATACAGTATATTCTACTGTACTCATAGATCAGTGCCTTATTCATCCATCATCAGAGGATTCTCCTCCTGCAGCAGATGAGAACAAATACAGAGACCTACAGTCAGACATTATGGAGAGAGAGAGAGAGAGAGAGAGAGAGAGAGAGAGAGAGAGAGAGACAGACAGACAGACAGAGACAGAGAGAGAGAGACAGAGAGAGACAGAGAGAGAGAGAGAGAGAGAGAGGGAGGGAGGGAGAGAGAGAGAGAGAACTTGTAGCACTCAGCGCTAAATTTGATATCTCCTTCAAATCCTTCCCCCTCAGAGCTCAGGGAACCTCTTGGAAATGGAGGCAGAAAGAGTATAAGAGCCAGAGGGATGGAGGACACCAAGAAAACAAAGACTTCTAAATCAACATGAGCACAGCTCATATGAACTCACCGAGACTGAAGCAGTAAGCACAGGGCCTGCACAGCTCTGCACCACGTACTCAGAATATATATTATGACTTTCAGTTCAGTGTTTTTATGGGACTCTTTGGTGTGTGAATTAGTGAATCTCTGATTCTAATGCCATAGGTTCTTTTCCTTCTGTTGGTTTGACTTGTCCAAGTTCAATGTGTGATGGGGGAATGTGTTTCTGTATGCTGTGAAAATATGTTGCTCTGATTGGTTGATAAATAAAGCTGTTTGACCGATGGCAAGGCAGCTTAGAGGCAAGAGGAAAATCCAAACAAAGAGAGAGGAGAAGGACAGATCAGAGGAGATGCTGCCAGATACTGCCATGAGAAGCAAGATGTAAAAGTACTGGTAAGCCACAAGCCACATGGCAAAGTATAGATTTATAAAAATTGGTTAATTTAAGATATAAGAACTATTTAATTTAAGATAGCAAGAAGCCTTCCATGGCCATAGTTTGAAAATAATATTAGCCTGTGTGTGTTTATTTGGGTCTGAGTGGCCGTGGGACCAGTGGGTGACAGAGATTTGTCCTGATGGTGGGTCAGGCAGGACACAGGAAAACTCCTGACTACAAATGGTGCCCACATGTGGTGGCAAGAGTTTCCACCTAAAACCTGAGAGAGCTTAAGGAGAGATTATAAATGTAGCTAAGAACACCTTCATAGTTCATGTTACTCATGGTTAGCCTAGGTACAATGATGTGTCCCCTGGCTGTGGCAGGTTCATGGTGTGCAAGCTTAACCTGCAGCATGGTGGAATCCTGCTGGGGTACACAGAGGTGTCTCCAAGCTGCACTTTATGCTATGTGGTGGATTTAGCTTTTGCTAGTACAGACAAAAAAGACAGAGAGATTTCTGGGCTACACGCTGTTTTGATAGAAGCATAGACCCCACTGCCTCCCATATTCATCAGACAGCATGGCTCCCAGAACTGGTGATGAATTATCCCCACCATGTTGAAAGTTGAGATGGGTGGAATCAGCAGCTAAAGCTGATGCTTCAGTACTAACCACTGCAGTTTAAAGCAATAGATTCACAATAAGGCAGATTCAGATGGAATAATACTTTAAATGGTTTACAGTGTGTGTAAAAATGTACATAGGCTTGGAAGAGAGAAGAAATTGAATATAGACAGTTATATAAGGAAATAGTTTTAAAAATGGTGTTTAAAGAGACAGTAAAGGTAATATAAAAAATAAGACATGTAAAAATGGATATTATACAGAGAGTCTGGATTATATTGTCTTTGGGAATTTTAACTGCAGAAAGACATTTGAGTGTAAAAGCTTCTAATTTAAATCAATATGTATATTTTAAAGATATCTTTATTTCAAAATCTATGTTTAAGGATATGTTGCTTTGGAAGAGAGGTTCTGCTTTTGTTTCCAAAGAAGATGAAAACCTGTGGATTGCTTCCAGGCTAATATGGTTTGACCAGCCAAGACCCCCTGAAAGTTCTCCAATGACACCATGTCCCAGATCATCCAACATTCAAAATCAACTTCAAGGCAACTGGCTCAGAGAATACAGCCTCACAGACTACTCCAGTCAAGACTTGACTGTAGTTAGAGTTTTCTTGCCTGGCCCACAGTCAGGACAAATCTCTCTCACCCGCCAGTCCCAAGCCGCTCAAACCCGATCAAGTAAACACAGAGACTTATATTGGTTACAAACTGTATGGCCGTGGCAGGCTTCTTGCTAACTGTTCCTACAGCTTAAATTAATCCATTTCTATTAATCTATACCTTGCCACGTGGCTTGTGGTTTACCGGTACTTTACATCTTCCTTGTCCTGATGGCGGCTGGCAGTGTCTCTCCCACCCAGCTTCCTGTTCTCTCAATTTTCCTCTCTGTTAGTCCCGCCTATACTTCCTGCCTGGCCACTGACCAATCAGTGATTTATTTATTGACCAATCAGCAACACATTTGACATACAGACCATCCCACAGCACTTCCCCTTTTCTTTTCTTAAAAAGGAAGGTTTTAACCTTCACACATCTCCAAAGTCAGCTGTGTTTATTTGGTTGGGTCTGAATGGCTGTGGGACTGGCGGGTGTCAGAGATTTGTCCTGAGTGTGGGCCAGGCAGGAAAACTCTAGCTACACTTGACCATAATCCTAAAATTTTGTTTGTGTCCCCATAAGAACACAGTGCCTTTTACCAGCAGGAAATACCTAGAACACTATGACCACATTCCCAAAAAAATGGATTATGGATGTTTGTCTTTGTTTAGATTGTTGGTTGCAAATTGTTGTTGGTCATAGTCAATCTCTTTCTAAAAGAAGAAAGGGGGATATGATATAGGAATATAGGATATAGATATGATAGGATAAAAGGGTAGATTATTGAATCTATTTTTAAAGAGCAAGAACTTGCTTAAAAATGTTTTACATTGTTATGAATTTTACTTTATTGACAAAAATATAAAGTTAATTTTGTTATACTGTATGTATATTTCTACTCTTATTTAAAATATTAGGTTTGTGTAGCTCATTTGAAATTGTAATGTATAATTAAGAAATACAGATTAATAATTAGTCATCTATGATAGTCAAATTTATAGTCATGTTGGTTAAGTTTTTTAGGTATATAAAGATATATTTCAATTAGGTAGGTAATCTTCAAACACTTCAAAGACCTACAGAATATGGTATTTAAAATGTTTTAAAAACATAGTCTTTCCTGGACAATGAGACACATCTACTCCTGGCAGCACCGATTTACTTTAAAGAAGAAGATGGGCATCGGAGACACTCCATATGGAGTCTATCTTCTTCTTGGCAAAAATAGCCATTTGGGCAAGAAACTGTTCTTGCTTAGACTGCTTGACAAAATGTTGTATCAACTGGACATGCAGGACCCATAGAAAGGTGAACACTGAACTTTGCAAGACGAGATGGTTCTTCAGGTTCCTGCTTCACAGAAGAAACTACCAGACATTCTACAGGAAACAGAGAGAAGTGACTGAAAGACTCTAGGCATGTAGGCTGAAGAATAGATGCCCTAACATTGCAGAACTTTGGGTGACTGTCTAGGCAGGCAGCTGTCTCTGTCATTCTAGATTTTTGGAAGTTGCTTACAATGTACTTCCTGTTTACTTAGGTAATATTATATCCTTCTGAGGTCTTTGATGTAGTTGAAGACTAGATATTTATAATTTTCCTTAGTTATGATAAAAGATAAATTAGATATGAAACTTTAAACTCACAAGTATAGGATAGAATATTTTCTTTAATTTCTCCAAATACAAATAGACTAGTTATTGTAACTGTAATTTTTGTTTGATAACTGTTCTATTATATGTAATTTTTACTATGTTAAAGTTAAAACCTTTCCTTTTTGATTAGACAGAAAAGGGAAGGTGCTGTGGGATGTTCTGTATGCTGTGAATATGTGTTGTTCTGATAGGTTGATAAATAAAATGCTGGTTAGCCAGTAGCCAGGCAGGAAGTATAAGCAGGATAAACAAGCAGACAAGGAGAATTCTCGGAAGAGGTAGGCTGACTGAGGAGGATTTGCCAGCCAGACACAGAAGAAGCAAGATGTGAAGGTACCAGTAAGCACAAGTCATGTGGCAAAGTATAGATTTATAAAAATGGGTTAATTTAAGATATCAGAAATAGATAGCAAGAAGCCTTCATGGCCATAGTTTAAAAAGAATATTAGCTTGTGTGTGTTTATTTGGGTCCAAGTGGCTGCAGGACTGCTGAGTGAGAGAGATTTATCCTGACTGCAGACCAGGCGGGACACACAAACACTTCTGACTACAGATGTGATGGTTTTATTTTACCTTATTATATTTTACTTTGTTATATGTTTTCTTATAATCTCTTAGAATCCCATTATTTTCTAATAAGAAACAGAAATGAAGTAGATCTGGATAGGAGTGTGTAGCTAGAGTTTTCCTGCCTGGCCCACAGTCAGGACAAATCTCTCTCACCCGCCAGTCCCAAGCCACTTAAACCCGATCAAATAAACACAGAGACTTATATTGGTTACAAACTGTATGGCCGTGGCAGGCTTCTTGCTAACTGTTCTTACAGCTTAAATTAATCCATTTCTATTAATCTATACCTTGCCACGTGGCTTGTGGCTTACCGGTACTTTACATCTTCCTTATCCTGATGGCGGCTGGCAGTGTCTCTCTCACTCAGCCTTCCACTTCCCAGCTCTATTCTCCTCCTTGTCCCTCCTACACTTCCTGCCTAGCCAATGGCCAATCAGTGATTTATTTATTGACCAATCAGCAACACATTTGCCATACAGAACATCCCACAGCAGGAGTGGTGGTGGGGAGGGGAACTGTAATCAGGATATATTGTATGAAAAAAAATTCCATTTTCAATAAAAGGAAAAATGAATAAACAAAAAAGAAAACACAGCCAAATTTTGAAACCAAACCAATATTGCCAAAAACATCAATAACTAAATGCAAAACACCAAAAGCCAAAACAAAAACCTGGGAAACAAACCTACTGTGTTGAGGTCTAACCATTTGGTAAAGTCTAAGTCTCTCAGAAACAATTGAGTCCAATTGCTCACCCACCAACCAACAGCTTCTCTGCAGTGTAAGGAAACAATCCAGCCCCAGGCAGCATATTATATGGAATGGTGTCTAGCATACCTCACAAATTACTCCTTATTATGTCATACACAATGGACCAATCAAGGCTTAGAAAAATCTACAGTGCTTTTCTTTTCCTCTCACATTCTGTCCCCAACAACTATACTAATTCTTCTCATAGCTGTGATCAAATAGCTGAAAAGAGTCTCCTTAATGAAGTGAAGAGTTTATTTAAACTTAGATTACAGGACTATAAGGCATCCAAACTTGTCGCATGGACATCAGAAGTGCAATGCAGTTGATCACATGGCATTTGCAATCCTCAATTCCTCCAAGCACTCAAGACTTCCTGCTCAGTCTCATCTCAAAGGTTTCCACACTGTCCCCAATGGCACAACCTACTGGGAACCAAGTATTCAAATATATGTAGCAGTAGTGGAGATTCCACATCAAATTTATTTCATAGATCCTCGCCACTTTAAGAATAATAATAAAAGCAATAATAAAACTTACAAAAAGACTGACAATGTTGTTCTAGTTTCATTTCTGTTGCAGTGATAAAAATATTCTGACAACAAGCAATATAATCAGTTTATAGCATATCATTTCTAAGAAGTCAAAACAGGAACTCAAGTAGTTATGCCACATCCACAGCCAAGAACAGAGATAAATGAACATACCCCATACTGCCTTCTTGCTTCCTGGTTACACTTGGCTAAGCTTAGTTTAGTATTTTTATGAGACTCTCAAATATGTGAACCACTGGGTCTCTGTCTTGTGCTCTTGATTGGGCTATTTTCCTTTGGTTGGTTTGCTTTGTCCAACATCAATATGATTTTTTTTTTGTTTTATCTTATTATATTTTGTTTTGTTATGTTTTGTTGTTATCTCTTAGAAGCCTGTTCTTTTCTACTGAGAGACAGAAAAGGAATGAATTCAGATGGGAGGGGAGGTGGGGAAGAACTTGGAGGAGTAAAGGGATGGGAAACTATAATCAGGATATAATGTACGAGAAAAGAATCAATTTATCAATTTTCAATAAAAGCAAAAAATAAATAAATGAATATTCCATATCACAACCCAACGAATATTTGTTCTACACTGCTAGGGAGTTCTTAAAGGTACATCAAATTATTTGTAGATGAGTTGAGTACAATAAACTAAATTTTGAATAATGGTTTGGAGCTGAGGGTGATATTTTAGAAAACTTGGTGACCCTTTCTTATCTTCATGGAGTTATCTCATCTGTGAAATAGGGATAATATTGATGGAGTCAGTATGACAACCACAAGTTCTGAAATAACTCATGTGAGGTATTTGTATATTGGCACTTAGTAACCACAACTCGATAAGTAGAATTTATATGTGTTTTTATATCTTAGCATTTTAATGCTTAACATAATAACTCAGCTTCTCTCCCTTCTTTATATCTAATCTATATAGTCTAGATAATTCTATATAATGTGACACATAATAACAATTTCTCAAAAATAAACAAGGAAGCATCTCCAAATAGAGTAAATTTCATACATAATAAGTTGGAGAGATGGCTCTGTAATTGAGAGCACTGCTTGCTTTTACAGATGACCTTGGATTCAGTTCCAAGCATCAATATGGCAGTTCACAACAGTTTGCAACTCCAGTCCCAGGAGATTTGATGCCCTCTTCTGACCTCCATAGCACCAGGCACACAGATGATACATAGACATGTATTCAGGCAAAACACTCAAATACACACAATGAAATAAATAAATAAATCTAAGTGTTTAACATTTTTTAGTTTCATAAATAAATAAAAATTTAAATAAAATTCATAAAAAGAGATTCTTTACAAAAATAAATCTACAGGCTAGAGCCAAGGCCAACCTGCCTTATACAAAATTTCATTATAGGGCCCACAAGATGGTTGAGCAAATAAAGGCACTTTGCCACCAAGACTGACAATCAGAGTTCAATCCCTAGGAATTACATGAAAAAGCATAGAACTAACTCCCATGTTAGTTTTTTGATCTCCATGCACATGTGAAAAATAAATGTAATTATTTTTAAAAAGTAACACAATTAATTCTATAAATGAGACATGGCATTTTAAATCTCTAATATATAGTATAGTATTGTGCTAACCCAGACCCTAAAATTAAAGTGTTTAAGATAAAAATAAATATCTGCTGTGACTATCTGCGACATCTGAGTGTTCTTCTAAAGCTTAAGGTGAACAGCATTCCTTCGCCATCTGGAATTTCTGAAACCTCCTATTTTTATGAATGTATATTACAGATTGTAGAGAGAATTCCATAACAGGATTAAGCAATGGTAGTAACTCTCTTTTGTCAGAGAGGATTACTGTCATTCTGTGTCAGGGGAAATTGAGAACTCTAAGCTCATTTGATGCTATTAATTTAGTATTTTACTCTGCATTCTATTTTTAAAAGTGTCAGCACAAATTGGAAGATGTAAATACATAAGATTCTTTTATGCCTAGAAACAAATCAAATTTTTAAAACCTGCTCATTTTATGGTTGCTGAGTGTTCCAAGAATCTGATATACTTGTTCAACATTTCAGCTGTGTTTGGGGAATCAGTAGGTTTTCTGAAGGCATGTTTATGTGACAACCAGAAGAACATACTAATAAACAGATATTGTTAAAATGAATTTTCTCTAAACCTTAAAACTTCTTTGTTATTAGAACATTGGCCATCCAGAAAGAACAAATACTTCTTTTTCACTGTGGCCACTAAAAACTCATACTAAATAGGAAAAGGTCATCATTAACACTTCTCCACCAGAATGTCATATTACAGGGTTTAACATAAATAGGCTAATCAGAGCTATATTTACAAATTTAAATTAATGAATTTACAGAAGGGTAAAAAGTATATGATAATGAAAATAATCATTCCTATTTATGTTGCAAATTAGCCAACTACTGTTGTCTTGCATAATGTAATGTACTCATTCAGAATCATAAATTTCAAGAGAATAAATAAATGCTGGTGTTCTACTCCATCAGAGGTCAAGCAATATCTCTGAAAACAAGCATAACTCCAAGTGCCCTTCCTCTCCTCATCACCATATCCTGGTCTGCACCTCTGGTGGAAGCCTTCTACCCTACCAGAGGCCAGGCCAAGATGCTGAAATCCAGAAGCCAGGCCAGCATCCTGAACACCAGAGGTCAGACCAGCATCCTGAACCCCAAAGACCAGGCCAATGCCCTAAAAAACAGGCAGAAGTCTCTTAACCCACTGGAGCCAAGTCAGGATCCTGAACCTTAGAGGATACCTAGCCAGATTAGAGACTATGTATTTATATACATAGAACTCCAGCCCCAAACTTGGCCAGCAGTCCCCGGAAGAACCAGAGGCCACCCAGGCCATCAAAAGTCCAGCCAACACAGGTGGAGACTCTCTACTCAACCACAGGCCACAGCATCCAGAAGACCAAAGAGGAAAGAGCTACCAAGGAAATAAATACCCATTCAACAAAGACAAATCCAGAAATTGGCACCTAGTCCTATAATAACTCCAAACCCAGATGTCTAAACACCAGTGTAAGAACAACAGCCAAAGCAATATGTCACCACCGCAGCCCAGTCACCCCACTATAGCAAGCCTTGAATAGTCCAACAAAGCTGAAGGATGAGAAAACAACCTTAAAACCAATTTTATGATGATAACTGAGGTCCATAAAGAGGAAATGAATAAATTCCTTAAAGAAATCTAGAAAAACAAGGTGAAAGACCTGCCTACAGGTTACATCACCATCGCTGCCACACACTGAATTCCATTCCTCCAAAACCCACTCTACCCAACCCCATCTACCTCACCATCCTCCCTGTGGCCAGCCCTTCCCCACAACTCCAGCAGACTCCATAGGCACAGGTACTACCCACATAGGCTGGAAAAACAGGTGAGTGACTGGTCTCCCAGCTGACCTTTGCCAACCTCCAGACCCAAAGGCCCAAGGAATATCCCATGCCCCTTCCCCTTCCATCTCAGCACCAGCAAGGCAGCTGAGCCCTGCCCTCAACTCTGGTGGAATTCCACTGCTCTGGAGTAGTCACCACCAGCCAACCAGCAGGTGAGAAACCTGCCTGCAGGCTGTGCCACCACTACTACCCACTGGTTTCTGTTCCCCCAACATTCACTCTGCCACACAACCCCACCCACTTCCTCATCCTCCCCTCCCTGTGGCTAGCTCTTCCTGAAACTCCAGTAGACTCCAGAGGCAAAGGTACAGCCCATAACAGTCAGAAGAACAGGAGGGTAGGCTGGATTTAAGCACACAAACAACCACAAACCTCAGCTGAGACACCCTACTGGACCTGAGGACCTGCCAGTCACCAGAACCCTTGGCCATTCATGCCAGAAAAATAAAGGAAACAGAAAATAAAGAGGAAAAACATCCATCCAACAAAGACAAACACAAGAATCAACACCCAGAAGACCTATAATCATCCCAAATTCAGATGCATAAACAACAATGTAAGAATACATTCAGTAACAGAAAGAGCAATATGGTACCACTAGAACCGAGTGATCCTATGACAGTAAGACCTAAACATTCCAACAA
Organism: Peromyscus californicus insignis; assembly: GCF_007827085.1. NCBI lineage: Eukaryota > Metazoa > Chordata > Mammalia > Rodentia > Cricetidae > Peromyscus > Peromyscus californicus. The sequence continues at coordinate 68,368,531 of NW_026294391.1, read as the reverse complement.
AGCTGAAGCACAAGAAAAATGACTTTAAAATTAACATTATAAAGGTGATAGAGGCCCTTAAAGAAATCAAGGAAAAGATAAAAAAAATTGGAAGAAATCAATAAATCCCTTAAAGAAAGCTATTAAAGTCAAGCAAAAACATCAAATGGGTGAAGGAAATGGTCTTGAAAACTGAAATATAAGCAATAAAGAAAACACAAACAGAAACCAAGGAAATTCTGGGAATAGAAAATCTAGGTAAGCGAACATGAACTACAGATGAAATCATCACCAACAGAATATAAAAGATGGAAAAGAGAGTCATAGGCATTGAAGGCACAATAGAGGAAGTAGATTCATCAGTCAAAGAAAAATGTTAAATCCAAAACATTCCTAACACAAAACATCCAGGAAATCTGTGATACCATGAAAAGGCTAAAGCTAAGAATAATAAGAATAGAAGAAGGAGAAGAATACCAGCTCAAAGGCACAGAAAATACATTCAACAAAATCATAGAAGAAAACTTTCCCAACCTAAAGAAGGGCATGCCTATGAAGGTTCAAGATGCTTGCAGAACACCAAATAGACTGGACCAAAAGATAAAGTCCCCTTGCCACATAATGATCAAAACACTAAACATATAGTGTGGTGATATTTTATTTGTGCTGAAATGTGGGGATATTTTATTTGTGCTTTAATAAATAAAGCTTGCCTGAAGATCAGAGGAAATAGCAAGCCATTTTAAGTAAACAAAGAAGTCAAGCAATGGTAGCAGATCCCCTTAATCCTATCACTTGGCAGGCAGTGATCTGTCTGGATCTCTGTGAGTTCAAGACCACACAGGAAACAGATCCAGGTATGGTGGCACATGCCTTAAATTCCAAAACTAGTCATGGACTTCTGGAGGTCTGTACAGACAGACAGGAAGTGACAAAGCTGGATAGAAAGTGATATAGCTGAATGGAGAGAGCAAATCAGATGGCAGAACAGCAAGGCATATAGGTTCAGTAAGCAGGAAGTCGTGGCATTTGGAAGCTGGAGAGTTGGAGAAGTAAAGGTTCTGGCTTTACTTATTCCCTGATCTCTCTAAGGCTTTCACCCCTATATTTGGCTCTGTGTATTTTATTTAATAAGACCATTTAGAAATTCATCTATAATACAGAGTAAAGAATATTAAGAACTACAAAGGAAAAATGCCAACATATAAAGGCAGTCCTATCAGAATTACACCTTACTTCTCAATGGAGCCCCTAAAAGCCAGAAGGGCCTAGACTTACCTTTTTCAGACACTAAGAGACAATGGATACCAGCTCAGACTACTATACTCAACAAACTTTCAATCACCATAGACTGCATAAAAAATAAATATACCATGACAAAAACAAATTTAAATAGTACATATCCTTTATTTGTTAGGTCTTAGAAACAAACCAGAGATTAATGTATTTTTTCTAGGAAAAGTATTAGAAGGTATTATAAAGAACAGTCACCAACCATTCAGGTTGTACAAGAACAAGGCACAACAGCTCCTGAACTTTCACAGTCACCAACAGCCCTACTTTTAAAATATCAGACAAGCCTATATGGGTACAGCAATGGCCTTTAACAACAGAGAAATTTCAGGTCTTAAAACAGCTGATACAAGAGCAGCTAAATGCTCAGCATATTGAAGACTCAACCAGCATATGGACTTCTCCTGTATTTGTTATCAAAAAGGAATCTGGAAAATGGAGAATCGTAACAGATCTAAGAGCTGTTAATAAGGAGATTCAGCCAATTGACTCTCTACACTCTGGTATTCCTTTGCCTTTCCTGTTACCTAAAGAATGGCCTCTTGGTCCACACTGGATCAGGCCCTCCGAATGGGTGAGACAGTTGATTGGCTTGATCTGTTTGGGAGGCATCCAGGCAGTGGGACCAGATCTTGTGCTCATTGCATGAGTTGGCTGTTTGAAACCTGGGGCCTATGCAGGATTGTTTGCCTCGGCCTGGGAGGAGGGGACTAGACCTACCTGGACTGAGTCTACCAGGTTGACCTCAGTCTGTGGGGAAGGCTTTGCCCTGGAGGAGATGGGAATGGGGGGGGGGGGGCGTTGGGGGGAAGGTGAGGGGGACGGGAGGGGGGGAGAACAAGGGAATCCGTGACTGATATGTAGAACTGAATTGTATTGCAAAATAAATTAAAAAAATAAATAAATAAAAAAAAAAAAAAGAAAAAAAAAAAAAAAAAAGAACGGCCTCTTATAGTTATTGTTTTAAAAGACTGTTTCTTCATGATACCTTTACAAGAAAAAGAAAAAAATTTGCCTTCCATAGTGCCTACTTATAATAATTCTCAGCCTGTTAAAAGATATCAATGGAAGGTTCTCTCACAGGGAACATTAAATGGACCCACCCTATGCCAATATTTTGTACATCATCCATTGGAAATGACACATAAGCAATTTCCTCAATATATAGTTTACCATTACATGGATAATATCTTACTATCTGATTCAAATGTCTGAAGACGTAAAGAAAATTTTGCTTTGTTGGAGATGGCAAATTGTTCCTGAAAAAATACAAAGAGGAGATTCTATTAATTATTTAAGATATAAAATTGATCTGCAAAATATTAGACCCCAAAAGGTGCCAATTAGGAGAGATTGATTATGAACTCTTAATGACTTTCAAAGATTGCTAGGAGACATTTCCTATCTATGGCCCACTATTGGAATACAAAATCAAGAACTGATCAATTTTTTCAAAGCCTTAGATGGTAACAAGGACTTGAATTGTCCAAGAGAATTATCAGCTGAAGCTGAGAGAGAATTGGCTTTGGAGGAGAAGAAATTAAAGGATACACATGTGGATCATTCAAATCCAGAGCTTGATTGCATTCTGGTCATTTTACCTCTAAGCATTCTCCTACAGGAATATTAATGCAGAGGGAAAATACTGTCTTAGAGTGGATCTTTTTACTATATAAACAGATTAAAAAATTATGTGGAAAAGGTCTCTGAGTTGATTCTAAAAGGAAAATTGAGACTTTGTGAATTAGCAGGAATAGACCCAGCAGAAAATGTAGTACCATTGACTAATGATGAAATTGACAAATTATGGGCAGAGAGTGAACCTTGGCAAAGATCTTGCAGTACTTTTTTGGGAGAGATTAACAACAAATATCCCAAAAGCAAGAGAATTCAATTTATAAAGAGAACTAACGGGATCCTTCCTCCCATTTTATGGGCAACACCATCATCTGGCACCCCAACTTTAGGGCACAAATTCACGAAAAGCCACTTGTCTATGGCTTTACAATCACTGGCAGAAGCTGGAGATAAACATAGCCAGAGTCACTACTGCTAAGTTTCAGTTGCAACCTATCTGCAGCGAACTCCATAGGCTTTGGAGCTACAAAAACTACAGGAGTTAGCCACTTTTGCATATACCCGATGCAGACAGCTGGCTCTTTGACTTCTTCTTCCACAGTGGGTTGTGAGCTCTCCCTGTAATCCCTTCTCAAGCTGCTACCACACTAGATAGCTGCCTTGGATCCTGCTCGGGCTTCTACTGTTCTACACAGAAGCAGTCAACCTCACATCTGAAATGTCATAGTCAGCAGATTTGGTGAGACAATTGGGAATTCTCAAAGGTAGGAATTAGTTTTAACTAATTTTGTTTTAAGAAAGAGTTTTTTCCCACTTTAAAAAATTGGAAACACTATTATGATGGAGAGAGTTAGGTCTCTGTATGATTACATGATGCACAGTTTGAAAATGGAGCAAGTAGATGAGAGGATAATTAATTTAGATGGGATTTATGTAATTCTAATTATAAATATTATCTGTTTGATAATTTTTGTTTGATCATTAAAAAAGTTAATTAATATGAGTGCCAAGAAAAACATTAAAACTGATCATAGAGATATTCAGACCCAGACAGAAGAATTTAAAGGGGGACCAATCTTAGCATTGCATTATAAGGTTACAGAGAAACAGCCTAAAGTTTTCAAACAGCCAACCTTAATTTATCCAGTAACGTTATAGGAACTTCCAAATGATAGATATCCTCAAGGCTATGTAAGAGCTGAATGGACTCCTGTGCAAATGTTAGATTTGAGGAGATTCAAGGAAGCAATAGTCTCATATGGTATGCATTCACCTTTTGTGAAGCAGATGTTAAACTCATGGTCAACTTGTAACAGAATTATCCCTCAAGACTGGAAAGAATTGGTTACAACAGTCTTGGAGGCTGGTCCTCAGTTACAGTAGAGGACCTGGTGGAAAGACAAGGCTAAGACCATTGACTAGAGGTATGGAAATCTCCTAAGACCAACTTACAAAGGCAATCTCTGTATGATGATCACTCCCTGACTTTATGCCATGCAGTAGCTTTGAATGTTTGGGACAGAACTGAAGAAATAGGATGAGTCATTTACTAAAGTTATTTACGGCCCAAAAGAAATCTTCACTGATTTCTTACAAATATTGACTTCAGCAGTAAATAGACTGATACCAAATCTAGAAGCTACATAGATAATAATTGAATCTCTGACTTTTGAAAATGCTAATGCACAATGCAAAAGGGTAATTAGGCCTTTAAAGGTAAGATCAGCACCCTTGGCGGACTGGATCTGAGATACAATCAATATTGAATCCCATAACCATGATGATACTTCCATAGGAGAGGTGGTTTCCAGAGGTTTGAAGAAAAATAGAAATGTCAGATGTTTCAATTATAGTAAACAAGGTTACCTAAGAAAGGACTGTAAACAAGGCATTCCTAGAAACAATGTTTTTGCTAAGAATAATCCCAACAGAAAGCCCCTCACTTCTGAATTATGTAGAAGGTGTGGCAAAAGCAAACATTAGACTAATGAATGTAGATCAACAAGGGACAGACAAGGTAACCCTTTGCAATCAGGAAGCACCTTGGGGGTCCTCTCACAAGCACCCTTGTCAAATTCGGTTCCGTAATTTTCTGTCATCATGGAGGAAACTCCTTCCCAGAGCAAATAAAGAACCTAATGCCTATTTGTAAAATACCCTACTGATCTGAATGATAAAAAAAGTTTTAGAAGATGAAACAAAAATTTCAGGAGAAACCATAAATCAAAATTGATAAAGTTTGATTTGAACAAGAGAGACCTCTTAATTAGAAGAGATCAACCAGCATGGCCATTCAATCTATACTAACTTATATGACTAACAAATGCTTCTCATTTGATCAGATATAACTTGGCAAAAGGGAACCTCCCCAGTTAAGGTTGGGCCAGGGTTTTGCTTTTGTTTTTCAGAATGAAGGCATCCAGCTAAGAAATCTGAAGACCACTGGACAAATGAGACATCTGAAGAAAAAGAACAAATCATCCACAAAAAAAAGTCTCAAGAAAAAGAGTAAATTGACCTATTAGTATATCACATCTCCAACAGGAAAAAAATTCATACGTTTTCCAAAATGTTTGTTTCTGCTCTTTCTACAGACATATAACGCAAATGGCTTTTTTATAGTCCCAGTTCAAATTGTTCAAATTTAATTAAAAATTAAATCTGGCTTTAGAGTTGGAGTGTGGCTCTCTCCTTCTCTAAATCCAAGTATGCTTGTTAAAGTAGAATCCAAAATCTCTGTCTCATGTCAGAAAAGCCACCTGATATGGGACAAAAGAAAAATCAAAATTAAAGGACTATTTTATTGCTACTAATCTCATAATCCTTTGGTTTTATTTTGACTCTTTGAAGCTTTTCTTAAGGTATGAATACTATCAAAATTTTTAAGATTTGTGTATTTGTCTTCAGATTTCTTAGCTGGATGCCTTCATTCTGAAAAACAAAAGCAAAACCCTGGCCCAACCTTAACTGGGGAGGTTCCCTTTTGCCAAGTTATATCTGATCAAATGAGAAGCATTTGTTAGTCATATAAGTTAGTATAGATTGAATGGCCATGCTGGTTGATCTCTTCTATATATATATAAATTTTTGTCATGGTATTAATGGTCATATAGAGTACTAACTAATTCTAGAAAAAGGCTTCATCTAGCTTCCTGTACATGATTTCAGGTTTGAGCCTCTATCAGGTAACTAGGAATTAAGTTTTTTGTACTCTGGATGTACATAACAAATATCGATTCTTTAACCTCTTTGAGATCTGCTGCATATGAGATTTATAATGTTTAAGTTTAGCAATGAGCCATGACCATGCCTAATAGTAACCTTTGAAGTCTCCAAAAGGGTGATGGGACCCCACAACGATGATTCCACATGGACTATGATAACGCCACTAAGCTGACAAACACCACCTAAAGATCAGCTTTGGGCTATAAACTGCTCAGGACAATTTTGAAGTAGCTAGCTGAGATGATCCAGCCTCACAGACTACTCTAGCCAGGACTTGAGACAAGCCCTGCACTTTCCCATTATGCAGAGACTGGACAACAAAGGATATAACTACCTCTCCCAGGACTTAACAATTAACCCAAATTTTTCTTTTCAGGGTCCCCTAAAGATACCATCACCCCCAGACAGCAGGAAGTAGATTTACAATATCCTCAAATAATATAAAATATCTTGGTGAAACTCTAACCAAACAAGTGACAGAAGTATATGACAAGAACTTCAAGTCTTTGAAGAAAGAAATTTAAGCAGACATCATAATATGGAACTATCTCCCATGACCATGGATTAGTAGAATTAATATAGTAAAAACAGCCAGCTTACCAAAAGCAATCTACAGATTAAATGCATTCCCTTTTAAAATCCCAATTTTGGGGGATTTTAAATTCTTTACAGACCTTGAAAAAAAATACTCAACTTCACATGGAAAAACAAAAAGCCTAGGATAGCTTAAACAATATGTACAATGGAAGGACTTCCCAAGGTATCACCATCCCTGATTTCAGCTCCTGCTGAAGAGAGGGAGGAAGGATTGTAGGAGCCAGAGGGGTCAAGGACATCATAATAGAACCTACAGAATCAACTAGTCCAGGCTCATAGGGGTTCACAGAGACTGAACTGACAAGCAGGGAGTGTGGAGGCCCACAAAGGTTCCTAGTGAGATCTGAGCTTGCTTTTACCCAGTAGAGCTGCATCAGAGGATTGCTTGACCACATGCATGATTACCAGGTGTTTGGAGGGGTCTGCACTTGGCTGTTCTAGGAGGAGGTCTTTTGCTCCACCCCTTGGCATTCCTTTAAAAAGCCATTTAGAAGAGACAGAAGAGGCTGGTAGATAAGGAACCAGGCCCTCCCGAGGCTATCCTGTGTTTCTAACTGTGTCTCTCCCCTTTATATTTCTATCTAAATATTTCTCACTTATCCCTACTCAAGAGTACACTGGGGAAAAAGTGTGAGTGGGTCTCCCCCAAGGGGGTCTGCATGGGACTAACCTAGGCCCTCTGCATGTATGTGACAGTGGTATAGCTTTGTCTTCTTGTGGGACACCTAACAGTAGGAGCAGGGGCTGTCTTTGTGTCTTTTACAAGCTTTTGGGACCACATTCCTCATTTTGGGTTGTCTTGCTCAACCTTAATAGAAGTGGGAGTGCTTAGTCTGACTGAAACTTGGCATGCCTTTTTTTGTTGATATCCTTGGAAGGCCAGCCCCTTTCTGAATGGAAATGGAGGAGAAGTGGATGAGGGGGAGCAGAAGGGAGATGGGGGACACACTGAGAAGAGAGGAGGGAAGGGAAAGTGTAGTCTAAATGTAAAATAAAGAAATAAATAAAATTAAATAAATAAATGCTTAGATTTTGCTTTTTATACCATTATGGTATTAATTTATTATTGTTACTATGCTTTGTTCATGTATTATAATAGAATAGCTAAATAACTTGGTATATGGTGCTCAAATTCATAAATAATTTTATTTCTGTCACTACATTGCTTACACTAATCATCATAATAACAATCTATAGTTGATCTTTCATGTTCTCAGTTCAATACACACCCTCAAAAGTTTATACCATATTTATTTTAAATTGTTGACTATTTATTATGCCAAATATTGTGGTAATACCATCTATTTGAATACTGCTTTTTATCTGAGGCATTTGCTTCATTTCACTATCTGCTTTTCTTCAACTTGCAAATAATAAGATGATCACAGGGGATTGCTGGCTGACAGTTTAGATCCAGGTTCATAAGGAAACTGTCTTGAGGGAATATGTGGAAAATCATAGAGCAGGATATTGGCCATCCTCTGCTTTCTCTGTCTGCATGTGATTGTGAATTTAGAACAAACACACTCTCACACTTGAACTCACGCATGCTAGCACACACACATTTTGGCCAGCTTTCTGATGATAAAAAATATCTTGGAATAACACAAAACAACATAGACAAGTCCACACTCAAAGCTGGTGTGCTACTAAGGAGGAGAATCAGTACATCAGAGGGGAAGCAAAGGAGACAGCACAAATGGAGTCCCTAAAAGCTCTGAAAGGTGTTAGTGCTAGCCTTGTTCACATGTAAAGTCACCTACAGCAACAGATAACATAAGCAGTAATTCCAACAACTGCAATGCATAAAGTGCAGATATAGGATTAAAAAGAATAGTTCTATTCACATCATTAAATTTCATAGCCAAAATGATGGCTAGTTTATATCACAGCTGTAAATAATTGAACCTGAATAGGAAATAAAGGATAAAATAGGCTTTGAAAATATATTTACAGTTGATTCAGGACAATAACAACAACAAAAAAGATAAACAGGAACTTGAATCTGAAACTTTCATTTCTTGTAGATGTAGTTTCCTTGCTTCCTATTGTATTCTATATACAATTCCTTTCAGGTCTGTGGGAACTTCTAAAACATTTCTTTATTGGAAGGATGACATATACTTTAGTACCACCAAACAAAGAGCTACTTTTACATTGTAAGATTTTCCTTCAATTTCATTGTCATTCTTATATTATTGGCATAAGTATAATTCTTGCAGCTATATTATTCCCCCATTGTCTTTACTTTCCAAGGGGATATTGCTTCATTTGTGTTCTCCATGAAACTGCAAAGTTTTTTTATGTTGCTATGTCAATGGCAGAAAAATAATTATTATGAAATGATAGCAAACAAGGAATAAGTACTTATTCCAGATATCTAAAAATTCTCTCCTTCCAAAGAGTATTCCAAAAATTTTTCCAAAAATAGAATTATTTCACAATACAAGTAGATTTATCAAGGGAAGCTGATACTAATATTATTATGTTATAATTTTAGTTGATTTATAAACTAATTATTTGAATCAAATTATATTTCACCACCCAAACCTTGCTTTAGGAAAATAACACCCAGCATTAGGATTTGGAATTTAAGGATTCAAAGAGGTAAAGAAAATCCTTCTGATTACTTCTCACTCAAAAACAAACAAGCAAACAAACAAACAAAAATAAACTTCATTTCTTTTCTTTTCTTTCTAGTATAACCCAATTTTACAAAATTCTCAAGCACTTTGTTCTTTCTCATTTCTTCACTTTATTTCTGTCATTTCCCTCATCTGTAAAATCCTTATTCTTCATCTAAACCTAGTCAAATACACCATTCTTCAAGAAGCCACTCAAATGTTAAGATGATATTAGCAACCCAAATAATCTGGGCATTATTGTTCCATCACTCTTAAGGGACTCTAGTTCCCAAGGACACATTAAAAACACAATGAGATAACATTAGTTAAAGCTCACACTAAGTTATGAAGCAGTGTACAATTTTGAACTATTATTGTAAGCACTTAAAAAGACTTGTTGGGTACAAGAATGAAAGCATTTGCTTATAACCATGAAATGTTTTCTTTATCTGAAAGCTTCATAAGAAGTGTCATAAAGTTTGCCTTTATAGTTTACCATTATTCTAAAAATCTGAGTACAAGTGTATATTGTAAGTACTATGTGCTTTTGTGCACAATAAGTGGAAATAAAAAGAACAGTCTAGAACAGAAAGATGTTTTATGCTTGTATAAGTACATGAAAATTAGCCTTATACTATCAGTTTCTAAAGCTCCTACATAATATGTAATTATTTACATTTTTCTTTGGGTTTGCTTTATTATATGAAAAGTTCTTTAATACCAGTTAAAAGCAGCATTCAATATACTAATCTTTGAAATTTCTCAACATGTTCTCTGAATAAAGAATAAATAGAATATTATCAAAATTATTAAAATGTGATAGAATTTATATGCACAAAACCTTTATTAATTCATGTCTTAATGAAGCAAATAACTTTAAACGTTTACAATTTCTTGTGTTCTTTCAATCTTACATAAATGTAAATGAGGCATGTTATTATTATTATTAACTTCTGACATTAAGCAATACACTTTAGGTGCGTGTGAATATGATTAAGGGTGATACAGAGGGTAAATTTTCTGTAACACAATTATAGCATAAAAATAAGCTGCTGGGAAATGTGACAGGTTCTGTTTTTTGTTCATGTAAATGTGTTCTGTTACAAAAAGAAAAATGCTTAGGCACAAACACATGTACAGTACTTGTGATTTTATTCGACAAGGCATAAACTCCATGGAATATTTTAAGGGAGGCCTCTGTAAAGATGCTAATTTATAATTCTGTAAGGAAAAGAAAGTGTGCGTGTCTGCGTCTGTCACAAAAATTTATTAACAGTCTGCCTACTCATTTATGCATCACAAGACAATAAAGTCATCAGTGATGTTTATTTCTGGTGAAAAGAAAACTATCTTATTCAGGGACCTAGAGCATAATAAAATATAGACACGGAGAAAGTGCACTTGCTTATTTAATTGGCATATGGTACTGGCACTGTGCCTTTGCTGGCATGCCTTCCCATCATTGAGGTACGTGTGATTGACTAGCCAGTTTCCTTTATTCCTTAGCAGGTTTTCTTCTCCATAAGGACCTGAAGCCAAAAGGAAAAATCCCTTACTGAGGATATTCACTGCAGGTGAGTCTTCTGCTGAAATGTGTCAAGTCTCTAATTTCTAAAATGGCCTTCCAAGTTATTTTTATTTTAATTTTGCAGCTGAGAATACTGAGCTCATAAAGTTTCATACAATGACCCCAGGTCAAAATAGCTCAAATAAATAATACTTGGACTTGAACAACGATTTCCCTTATGCCAAAGACTGGGACCTTTCTCCTAGACCATGCTACCTACTGAAGCTGGTAATCATTTGTGCAGTTTATGATAACCTGTCCACAATTCAAGAAAAAAACAACCTACCTCATGATGATATCATCCTCCGTAATTTCCCTCTAGAGCTACACTTTCAGAAATTTCCATTTTGTGACTCAATGGCTGACAGTGAGAAAATGTCTCTGGAATGACAAAGTGAATCTACAATGCTCAGTCTTACTTAGCAGATGAAAACATCTCTCTCTACTTTTGGCCAATAAATATAATTTGAAGGCAAGGAGGCTTCTGTTAAATAAAATACCCATTTATAATACATGTGTGCATACATGTAGACAGATGATAGATAGATAGATAAATAGATAGATAGATAGATAGATAGATAGATAGATAGATAGATAGATAGATAGATAGACAGATCCTTTGCATGGCTTTATTTTTAAAAACACCATATCAGGTGAGTAAGAGAAAGAATCTGGGAGAAGCACAGAGGAGGGGAAGAAGACAATCAACATACGTTGTATTAAAACTTTAAAATAATAAAAACAAAAATATCATAGAAAATTGTGACATGGAACACATAGAATGCAGAAATACATTAAATGAAAGGAACTGACTCACATCTACATAATGTTTAAGTATATTGTCTGAGCTATGTTCATCCTATACTAGACAATCATGGAAGCTTTTAGGAATTTATACTGACCACTCTTTTATTCAAAAAAATTCAAAGTCTCATTATCTCCATTCCTCTGCATTTTCTCTTAGGATACAAAATACAGTTTTCCATAGATGCAATTTAGTTAAATTCCTACACAAATGTCCTTTACACATGCTTTACGCATGCTTAGTGTGTACAAGGTCCTTAGCACAGACTTAGACACACAGTTCCCTTTTTTACCCTTTATTTTTTGTCATTTTTCAATTTTATTTTTGAGATCCTAATTACAAGATTTCTAACTTCCCTTCCATCCCTCCAAACTCTCCCATATACCTTTCCCCACTCTTTCAAATTCAGTCTTTCTCTTCGATAATTGTTATTACATAAATACACACACACACACACACACACACACACACACACACACACACACACACACACATATATATATATATATATATATATATATATATATATATATATATATATATATACCTAAATATAACATCCTCAGTACTTCTCTTTGATTAGAGAAGATACCAGAATTTCCCTCTGGCTAGAAATCATTAATTGGAGACAAAGAACAACATTTTTTCTCTCCATACGGAGTTCTGTGACAAGTATTAATTACTCAGGTGACATGCTGCATTTGTTATTTGAATATTTAGGGAAATATGTTTAAAAAACTTTAAGAAGATCCAAAATTAAATACCAATACTAGAACAGGGAAAAGAAGAAAGAGAGAATAAGGAAAGACTTCCAGAAAAACTTCCACTGATCCAGACCTCGAAGGAAGATAATAATATGTATTAAAATTTGAAGTCATGATGATGACCTTATACTGTTTAAAACTGAGATGATGTAGAATACGAATGGAAAGCTTATTTATCTTTTCCTTATAGGAAAAATATCAGGGAAAATTGAATTAAGCAAAAGAAAACAAATGAGACAGCTTAGCATGACTAAAGCACACCACAGGGGACAGTGAAGAAAGTAGACAACCTTGACTAAGTATAGCTACCCATTTCTCCAACAGTGAGCCCTGTACTGAATAAAAGAATGATAATATCCCAGCCATGAGAATCCAAGAGGTGTAATCTGCTTTTAAGTCCCAGGGTTTTGTTTTCATCAATATTATTCTAGTTTATAAGACACAGGTGCTCAGGGCATATTGGCAATAAATCTAAACAAGAAAGTCATCCTGTAGACTAACACTTGATAGAGTTGTCAAATGCCAAATAGCTGATGAAACCATTCTCATGTCCGAAGCACAATTTTGACAATAAACTGAATGATGAATATGGATGGACAGACACAGAAAGTGTGGCAGAAAGATGGGTCAGACCATTAATTAAAGACCCTCAGAAGAGAACAGAACAGAACAATGACATTGTAGAGGTCAGGATAGTGGGGATCTTCTTTAGAGGAAATAGAAAAGAGATTGTCAATTGGGAAAGAAAAAGGGAAATGATACGAGAACAAGCAGTATTGGCTTACTTGCTCCAAAACACTTAATTTAGGATCTGAAATAAGAATTTCAAATTGACACTGGTAATTAATCTATCATGGGTGACCAGTATCATGGTAATGGAAGGCAATCCACCAAGTAAAAGCAAATTGTTTGAAAAGCTGTTATTAAAATATTAGTTTCTTCTAATTCCCAGACTCACAGAAAGGGGGACTGATTTACTTTCCCATGTTTTTGTGGAAGCCTGTGAAATTCCTGCTGCATTCATAAAGAAAGGGAAACTATTAGAAAAGCAAGTAGTAGGTTCCAACCAGGAACAGTTGTTATTTTTCAATTACAAATCACAAAACCAAAATATTAATTTATTAAGCAAGAATGTTTAATTTGTAAAACCCATGCAACATTTTGGAGCAAAGTATTATTTTTTAAAAAAGAAGCTGTCATTATTATTTGGCATAAGTAATTTAACGATGTGACAAAACAATTATTGTCTGCTGTTGATATGCAAACAACATCATCCCATCCTGAGAAACAGCTACTGAATATGAACCCAAGTGTGAAGGATTATTCATTAGTAAAACAGAACTTCATTGATATTTCCCCAAATCTTTCACTTAGTAACATATTGCTGCATTACACAGTAGAAAGGTTATCTTTTGCTATCAAAGGTGCAAGTGAACAAACTAACAATAACAAAATGACATCTCTCAAAATTTATAGATAAGAATGTCAAGCTATAGGTTATCAGCCCACTGAATTGACACTGATCGTACATCATAGCTGTTCAACACATTCTGTCAGCATTGTTTTTCAGTCAGGGGTTAAATAATGACCATGTTCTAGGAATACCTTTAGGGCAATGCTGTCTTACATCCTGTTCACCTGTTTGCTTCAGAGCTAGTATCAGTTGCTTTGTTTAGGCATTGTTGTTGTTTGTTGGTGTTGCTTTTGTTTGAACAGATGGAATCTATCAATTTGAAATAGGCTCTAGGTCAACTCTGAAAATATCAGTTGTATTCCTGTTTCTACATTTCCTATGTTACTTTTGTATATCATTGTGTAGTGCCACAATACCCATGCACTACTCCAAATGTTTAATAAAAATTCTAAGCAATATCTTTAACAGTTGTCCTACACACTAAATAGATGTAACCTGGAAAAGTTGATTTAATCCTTGTATGGTTAACTTGACAAATCATTTCTATTCAGTAGATAGCTGTCCAAAAGTTCTAGTCACATTATTAGTACCAGAACTGAATCCATGTCCCTAGAGTATTCTGAAGGGATACACAAAGTTAAACTGTTGAGAGATCTGAGATAAATATTTAATATATTTCTATCTGATATCAATTTGGGTAGCACTTTAAAATTTGACTTTATACTTATTTAGTCATTAATTCACATGTTTGTTTTACAGTTATAGCTTGAACAACTAATGATATGAACAATATTGGATATAGGGAAAAATAAGTTAATGACACTTTTGCTCTAAAAGTTTATGGCACAGTTAGGGAAGCAAAATATATGTAGTGCATGAGACTAGTGGTGGTTCAAGGGTTGAACAAGATTATCTAGAAAAGATGAATCCTGGAAAGAGAGCTACTCCCCAAACTTTTTCCTACTCCATTTCAATTCAAGCCCTAATTCTCAAGATTTAGCATTTTATTTGTACATTACATTATTATGTTGGCTAAAACGTTCAATCTAAATCAAGTTAGTCTCACATACACAAATTATCTCATCTTGTGAGGTTAGTATAACTAGTTTTCAATTGAAGCATCTGCCCTATTCTCAGATAAAGGATATAGGTGCTATTCTTTGTGTCCAAGCAAACATTTATAAAACAATACTACTATGAGAATTATCAATGTTATCTACTCAATTTATGTCTGAGTTTTTTTCTTGGCTTTAAGATAAGAAGGAAACCCTATCACTTGTTCGCATAGTACGTGAACCACACAACTAGCATAGCATTTATACTTCTAGTTTCAAATAGCTGTAGTTTAGAATCCATCACCATTTCATAGTATACACATCAAATTATATTATTTTTGAACCTAGGCTATGACTACATAGCACTCATCTGGGTATTGTAATGAAAGAAATACTATACATCCTGTCACATGGCACCCATTGAAGTTCCAGATGTGTCATTTGTGAATTACAAAACTCATGACACTTGTTTCCACATCTCCAAGAAAAGTATAAAAATCACCTCACTGCACTTTTCACACAAATATCCTTAGAAACTAATGGTTTGGGAATATCAAAATGTATTGCAGAACAGAAAATAAGAGTCAGTGTATAACTATGATAAATGAGTCAACTAATTATCATAGATTGCTCTGAAGAACTGTTCAAATCTGATGCAAAAATCACTGAGACCGAATATTTTATTTAATGTTTCTACCTGTAATTATCTTGTTCCCAAACATTTGGGCCACAAGTCTCTGAAAAAATGCCTTGACTTAGCTATCAAAATTTGACAGTAGCATAAGGGGATAACTCAGTAAATAAAAAGATTGCTAAATAAGTATGAGGACCAAATTTAAGATCCCCAGAACCTGCATAAACGTCAAATGGCACAGCACCCCTCCCCAATCACCCATAAAGGCAGTACTTGAGAGGATGAGACAGGACATCCCTGGAACAGACCAGAAACATTGATTAGACAATGTAGGGAGCTCTTGACATAATGAGAGAACCCACCTCAGTATATTTGGTGTAGAGTAACCAAGGAAGACATCCAATGCCAATTTCTAGTCTCCATGCACGTGCATACACATGTGCATGCACATTATACATACATGTAAGTA
Source organism: Peromyscus californicus insignis (assembly GCF_007827085.1). Classification (NCBI taxonomy): domain Eukaryota; kingdom Metazoa; phylum Chordata; class Mammalia; order Rodentia; family Cricetidae; genus Peromyscus; species Peromyscus californicus. The sequence continues at coordinate 68,352,527 of NW_026294391.1, read as the reverse complement.
CACCAGATGCAAAGAATCCAAACTTTGCAGCTTATCTCTGTATATGTACTATTTTAATTTGGAAGTTCTTCTCCATCACAAGGAACTGATTTCAATTCTACATTAATAAAAAACACAATGTCTGTCTATGAGCCAAAAAAGGACTCCATTATTAAATTTAATACCAATCTAACCTATAATAAACAATATTGTCTTAAAGTTTATAGATTTTTGAGGGGTACACACACTTTTTTAACTGAGTACTGATACATACTTTACATGCCCCGTAAACAAAGTGACAATATTATTCTCCCCTAAAAACAAAAAAAAATTAATGTTCCACTAAAGATACATAATTGACAAAATGTCACACAAGAGATGGGACTAAAAACAGGAATCCAAGTATATAATGTTCATTCATTTTCACAATGTTGTTGCTCAATAGAGGCATTGATGGTGTGTTTCACCGTTACATTAATACCTGACTTACAATCTGGCAGGCAAAAATCTGATACTTCAAGTTTCTGTAATTAAGCAACTTTACTGCAGGTGACTAGTAAAAATAACAAAATAATTTATTCTAACACTGATTCTAAAGTCTTTTTTATTAATTTGCTGGTATGAATTTGCTTCTCCATTTTCCTTCCAGATCTTTAAAATTCTTCATATTAAAAAAGAGGAAAGTGGAGCAATCTATTTTTATATTTTTAAAATTCATATCTAAAACTTCTTTTGTATCTATTTATTCTGATAATTGGTGGATCATTGCCTATAAGACAAAATAGTTAAGCCTCAAAGGAAATCAGATATGATATGTACTTATATAAATTCATGAATGTTGCTTATTTCATATTTTTATATTGCTATTACATTTGGGGAGATCTGTAAACATCTGTTCCTTCAAATGTTTAGCATTAAAAACAAAATATTTTTCATAGCTTATAAACAAATGATCTTTCATGATCAGTTAACAGCTTGAAAATATCTATTTTTTAAAAGAAATACTTTTAAATTTAGCCACAATTAAATACACTTTAAATTATTCAAATTACTTAACAGTTAATTTAAAACAATGCTGTGTTATATTTTATACATAATTTATGTTCTTTAAAAACATTAGGAACATTAATACTTAATATAAACAAAAGAGTACATTAAATCTCTGAGTCAACAGTCACAACTCTGTAAATGATTCTCCAATGATAACAATAACAATGACCACTATTTGTTATAAGTTTATATTACTTACACTATACTATAACAGACTATATATATATGTATATATATATATAATATACAGAATACAGCATATTCAGCCACTGTTCTACCTTCAAGGAAGCTGCAATATAATGGAAATTATATGGCAAATTCCTACATAATCATAGCATTGTGAAGAATTGGGAAGTATAGAAAAATTAAATGTAGGAGTTCAGGAAAAGTAAGTGATCATTACTATGATTTATCACAAAAGGCTTCATGGATGACATAGTGCATGTACTGAAAGATATAATTTCAAAAGTCGGGGACCAAGGAAGGAAAGTAATTCCATTATTCCACAGTAGGAATAATGATGGTAATTATAATAGTAGTAAGATCTAAGTTAATGATATGTGCAACACCTGGATATGTGTTTGATACTCACTGATTAATTTAATCCTTAAACACCTCACCAGGCAAATAATCATTATTTCTCCACATTCCACTAAGACTGGTCATAAATGTCTTGTCCACAGTCATAGAGCTAGCAAGTTCATCCAGACTAAACCCTATTTCTAGCTGATGATAGGTATTCCCAAATCAATGAAACAAAGTTTCTCATTGGAATCATCAAATGAAAGCTTATTTCCAAGCTTTTCAATTTTTCCTGCTATTTAAGTCTACCAGGTATGTAGAAATCAACTTTAACCCTTCTTTTATTATCTATATCAAATAAATGACTAACTTTAAGCTATGAGAATTCCTACTTTGGGACCCTCTCAAATTACTTCTTCCTCCAATACCATAATTAATATTCTTTTCATCTTTGTTTACCATAGCATGTGATCCCTCCACCAACCTATGTATTTCCTTAGGTAAGATTTATTGGTTCTCAAGCAACATTTTAAGAAACAAATAAAGGGTAGAAATGTTATCATTAGACTATGCATGATGAAGAGTAGATGTCTGGGGACCCGGAGAACAGAAGTATATCCCAAGGAAGAATACATTTATGAACTCCTGACCATAAGAGGGAAATGGAATTTTATAGATATGAAAATGACAGAATTGACAGTAATATAGAAGATAACTTGGGGGTGCATTTGACAATGTGGGTGATTTGGATGGTAAAGAATAGCAGATCACCTATCTCAATATTACCATTAGTGATATCTTAAGTTGCCAATTCTTTGTTTGGGGTGGAGGTGCAGCATTCATCGAATACAAGATGCTCTGTAGCATTCTTGGCTGCCACTCACTAGATATGAGTAGCACCTCCACAACCAATATGACAAAGAAAAATGTTTCTAAACATTGCCGAACATACACTGAAAACAAAAAACATCTCTATATGAGAACCACTGGCATAGTACCTGAAAACTTTGCTAAAATATTTGAACTTCATCCTAAGAACAAGAAGGGTAACCATGTATAACAATGTGAAGGGGGATTAATACTCAAGGGTAGTCAAGAACAGAAGCAGAGAAGCAAATCAATTTACTATGTAATTCTAAATGTTGTTTCTAATGTTCTCTACGGCTATCACTTCAGTGTAAAATGGATTTTTCCTTAATGTATGTCATAATTATTTACAACTCTCTTTTTGTTCACATTAAAACCTACAGCAATATTTTGTCTATCAATTATAATGTCACAAGTTCACTTATGTTCATGATTCCAATGTACTTCCTTCTGACTCATAACCCACTACATTAAATCACATTTTAATAATTATCTCCTTACAATAAACAACATTAACTCTGAGGCTTACATTCTCTATCATAAAATATGATACTTTCTTAATTGAAAACAGCGAATTTTTTTGGGTTGATTCATGTTTATAGTTGGTACCTCTGCCAATCAATCATAAACTCCTGGGAAACACTTTTTCTGTATCTTTTATATTTTCTACATTATCATGTAAAATACGGATTGGGCCAAGAACTGTTGTCAGTTTGATTGAATTAAAACTTGAGCATTATTTACTATAACATATCATGCTTGTAACTTTTAACTAAACAATATTTGTAATACAAATCTCCTATAGAAAAGGATAGGAAAAATAATACAAAGCCTATTTCAGAAACAGTATCTTCTACACCAAAATGAGGAATTTGTGTGTGTGTGTGTGTATAAAAGATTACAATCTTCAGTAAAGGATATAAATAATAAAATAATGTATTCTCCCTTCAATAAAATCATAGTTTACTATGGTTTCTCTGCTATAAGGGAAAAGATTAAAAATTAGAATTAACTTATTTTTCATATTAACTGAAGTAAGTCATTGTGTTCATGAGTAAATTCCATTTTCTTAAATTTTAATTGGGAACAAAAATTACAAACTCCACATAGTCGGCTCTCCTAAAGCTGCACAAGCTTGCACAACCGTGCAACAATTATATAAGTAAAAGCAATAACAAAAGATCCTGTTTTGCATCATTGGCTTCTATAACTGAAGGATATGTGTATTACACAATTTTCTCCTGTAAATTTCTTGACTTACGAAAGAAATAACGTCTAAAAATGTTTTACATATGTTATGAAAAATCCTTCATAAACATGGATTAATTTTGAAATGTATATTTCCATTATATTCCTGGCTTTAAATCTGACAACTTTGGTGTGTAATATTCATTATTTCCAATTGTTGCTAATTCTACAACTTTATTAATCATTGTCATATTTCATTGGAAAGGGCCTTAAAAATCTTAGCTAATGATTTCCTTCAATCATATTATTGACTATATATATAAAAATATATCCAGGGATATTCCTAAATATGAAAATATCAAAGATTTCATTTTTATGAACTGTCATTAATATGGAAAGTTCATAATTTTCCAATATTATAAGCAATCTGCAGCAGACCATTACAGATTAACATAGATGCATAGTCACCTCTAAGAAAAACAAACGTGTTATTCCTTGGCCTACCAAACACGCTAAAGCCATTCTAAAATACTCAACTATACATTTAACCTAGATTAATAAAAAATATTAAAGTCAAATTTAAAAATAGTTTTATTTCTATTCAAAGTATGTCTCCTGTCATCCCATCTATTAAGAAAGGTTATTACCAGATAGTATAACTTTAAAAGACTAACAGCGTGCACTCCAGATTTAGGACAGGCAGTAAGATTTGCTTGAAAGGTTAAGAAGCAGAGTCAAGTCTGTTCATTTTTCAGCTACTGAAAATGTTTCCTGTTTTATTGGAGTTTTTTCTAATAAGACAGTTTTTACTTTGTTGAATCTGAAATTGTCAACACCTCTGCCGTGTTTTAAATTAGATCTAACAGATTCAGATCTGACTAGATCTTCTTGTATGTCATGGTGGAAACATTTCAGAGGCACTCACAAGCAACTGATAAAAAAGTATCCAAGGGGTGCCAATGATGAAAGACTTTGTTGCCATGGTATCATCTCATAAATCATCAATTATTGCCTCTCATTATGAATGTGACAGCCACATACTGTCATAAAGAGATTTGCATTTTCATCTAGTTTTAAGACTTTTTTGGAAGACATCATTTGCTTTGTAAAAGAAATGTCATGACAACCATAGAACACTTATGCTTGTTACCAAGTAGTCAAGTGTTTATCTGGACTTTGTCATTTCAGTGGTCTAACCTCTTTTACATTATTGACTAGTTTATTTTTCAGTTAATAAAATATTTCTAAGCATAGTTATATAATGTGATAGACTAAGCCCAACACAAGCAATGGAACTATTTTGGTTGCTATGGTAACCTAAACTGATCAATTTCCTGTCACTCTTTTTAATAGAGGCACTCTCCTGTGGCCATAAATACTAATTACAGACGCAAGGCGTTTGCTAACATGTTCAGCTTACAGATTAAAGCAGTTCATGCTTAATTTATCATTTAAAATATCCTCCCACATTTGCAGTTTGGCACCGAATGAGTAATAACTTTATTTGTTTACAATATTTTCAACTTAATTTCACTAATTATTTTGCAGTGCTAGAATTTATTGCTGAAAGTTCCTGAAACTCAATAGGTTTACACAAGGAAAGAATCTGAAATGTAATTTATACATTAAAGTTGTAAAGTTTGTTTAAAGCTCACTGTGATTGCTCATTTAAAAAAATTGATTGTATCCTACATAGAAAAATAGCTACAGTTCCCTTACAATATACAAGTCTTGTCACAGCATCTATCAATTTCAATTAAGTATCAATCCAATGTATTTGAACAAAAGCAAAAGTAATACAGTAAAATCACGTTTATAATTCTAAATGGGCAATTAATGTTTTGAAAGAAAGTAGAAAAATAATAAACATACCCTGTATACCTTCATAATACACATAATCTAATATTAAGCCTTCCTCCCTTCCCCACCCACGACATATCTTTTACAACTCTTAAAGTCTATACTTCACTTTTGAGCAGAACAGGGAAATCATAAGAAAATTCCTTACTATTTCTTAGCGTAAATAAGAACAATACTATAAAAATTGTTGAACTACCATTAGAGAATTTCTGACCAACTCTTGTTGGAAATACCAGGGCATCATTATTCCACACAAAGTTTTGTTTTACTTGGACATTCTTTCTGATTTTTAGAGTTCATGAATTACCAGATGGACAAAATTATGCATCATTATGATTTCCATATTAAGAAAAAGATTCTGAAACTGATCTTGATCATTGCCTTACAAGCTCCAAAGTCAAGAGTTGTCTTAAATGTTTTTGCAATTTCCAAAGCTACATGCGGTCCTCATAGACTTCAAAATTTCACCTAGCATTTCTCAGAAGGCTGGAAACACAACAAATTCAAGTACAGTAAACATGCTCCAGTCCATTTTCTAAAAATAGAAGCTTGAACCTAATACCCTTTTTCTTCTGGGAATACTTACTAAATGTATTATTGAATGGAGATTTAGACGATATGGAAGATGTGAGGTCACATTACTCTTCTCATCAAAATATTTTGCGTAACAGGGTCTGCCATGCCACTCCTCTCAAAGATCTAGTTAGTCTTCAGTAGTACAAAAGGGACCTTTCTCTAACTACTGTTAATCAATGCAAATTATACATCAAAAGAAAGTAGAGATCCTTTAGTGGGTCTCCTGTGGTTGCAGAAGGAGTGACAAAGTGCATCCAACCGCTTCTTAGCCTAGCAGCTGTAGCCTGAGCACACCAGGCTCTGTGGGCCTTCCGACAGCCTGTGCTCACAGGTGCAGCTCTTCTTCCAGCGCTAGCTCAGAGGCTCTGCAGCAGGGAATTCCCATCACCACACTGGCGAGGTGAAAGCTCCAGTGCCCTTATGTCAAAGGAAAATCTGGTCAGCTTAAAGCAATTGAAAACTAATCAGAAGGCAGTCAGCCATTGAGTAGGAGCACAAGCCCAACCAAATAAAAGCTAGAATAAGAAAGCCAGGGTACTTTTTGCATATAACACAGCCAGTTCCTCCTATCTTTTGACAAGTGGATACATGATTTTTAAAATAGCTTAAAAATTGCAATAAACTACTATCCAATACTTGGGGAGGAATATAAAATAACATAATAATATGTTCAATTTATCAATGCATATTTATTGATTATTGAATATTAACACCACAAAAATTAACAAAATTTGAAAATGCACTGACTAGTAAAATAAAGACATGGTCACCACATTCAAGACGCTTATAAAATTATCACTGAACATTTTCAAAGGATTTTCACAAACTTTTGCATTCCCTTGTTTGGCTCTTCACAAAAACATCAAAGAGTTAATATTAGGTCCCTTAAATGGAGTAGAGACTTGTAGGTGTCAGGTGTTTTTTTCTGTGGCCATAGGGCTAATGGCAGAGTAAATGATTGAACACATGATTTCTAAGTACAAATTCATGACTATTACCACTATAAAAAGTATTTATAAAAATGTTCTTTGAATATTAGCTTCCTGAAGTTTTTTTATTTATTTAAAAGTAACTGAATGTAAACATAAAATTCTCTTATAAATGTGCAAAACAAATTATTTGTTCACAGAAAACCTTCAGTAGAAACATGTATTTTTTAATACAAATTCTCTATTTTCCAAATTTATTTGACCTCCAGAATCCTCTCCAAATGGGAAATGCAATGAATCAATCATGACTAATGAGTAGTTAATAATATAGTTTATTGGGATCAGTTTAGATGAGCAAGTTGCAGACAGTACATGTGTGGCAGATTACTACACACCGCATTTTTAATATATGAATAACAGTGTGTGTGGCTTTAAAAGTCTATCTTGTTTCTGGATATGATGAAGGAAATGGAACTGACACCATTTCTATTACCCTCTTCCTTAGCCCCCTTCTGTACTTGCTCAGGATTGAGAACATCAAAATTTGCCAAACCATACTTTGGAGAAACAGGCTATTATAAACATGGGACATTTTCTAGTTTAAGAACCAAACAAGTAACTTCACAGTGAGGAAACCTAGTGAACACTCATTGAGCCAGGGCATCAAGGTCAATCTCAGAGTAAAGAGACAATACAATAAAACTGGCATTTTATCTCTATGATCTCCCTCTGTAAAGTGCACAATCCCAAATCAATTACAGGAAAGTGGCTGGGTGTGGTGGCACACACCTTTAATCCCAGCACTCGAGGGCAGAGGCAGTGGGATCTCTGTTTATTTGAGGCCAGTCTGGTGTACAAAAGTGAGTTCCAGGACAGCCATGGTTACACAGTGAAACCCTGTCTGAAAAAAGGAAGAAAGGCATCAGAGAAACCTTGATGTGGGATATGCAAGAGTACCTTACCAGAACTGTACAGAACTGTCAAGGTCATCAAAAAAAACAGAGAGAAAATTGATGGCAATCAAAAGAAGTATAAGGAGACATGCCAACTAAATGTAATATGATTTCTTATGTCTCAATACCAGCACTAGGGAAGTACTGAGGAAGTTTGAATAAAATAGAAACTTAACAATAGCATCACAAATTGATTCATTAATTCTAAGGTATTAACAATAAAGGGAATGGGCATGGGAAAACTCAGTAAAATCAATTGAAAGTTTTCTATAAATTTATAGCTGTCGTTTTATTTAAACAAAAACAAGCTGAAATTAAAGCTCCATTGTAGAGCTCATGATAAGCATGCATGAGGCCATGTATATACAGTCAGTCAGTCAGACAGACAGACAGACACACACACACATGTTATTCTGGCAAGCTCACTTTATTAAAAAGTATTTTACCCCTATATTAATTGCTGTCTAATTTAATCCCAAAAATCACATTGAGAAATTTTTTGAAGAAAGAAAATTGGACAAACACAAATTAAGAAACAATTTACTTTTAGTACTACTAAAAATTTAAAGTTATAAAGAAAATTTACGTGGATTTATAACAGAGTCCTACCATATAGCCCAAGGTGGCCTAATACTCACTATATAAAGCATGCTGGATTAGAACTTGTTGCAATCCTCCTGTCTCAGCATCTCAAGTATTTGCTTTATAGGTGAACACCACCATAGCTGCTGCAACAATATTTTGCATACACTGGATGCTTTATTGACAGGTATCTCATGACAAAAATACTTAAAATGTTATTTTATTAATACTTAGCATATTATATAAATCAATATGTAACTGAATGTGGCCTTATAATAAAATAAACATTGCAATTTAAGTTAAATTTTTTAAAGCAACATGAGAATTTAGATGTTTTATTATAGTAATATGATATTTAGCTAAAACTCAATAAGCAAAAGGAAATGGCAAATGAAATGAAAATATCTAAATGAAAATCAAAAATAGTTTTGTTTGTATATTTAAGTTTAATATGTTGACATATTTTATATTAGTAAGTTTCAAAGACTTTTTAATCTTGTCCAATCATAAAACAAGGCTGAAATTAACATGATGCAAAATTATTTTTGTATTTATAGTTTTGCATGTTTTTTTAAAAATTCTGGAACATAGTACATATCAGATTATCTGGTATTATGATTTGTGAATTGTTAGTAACACATCAGTAGCATGAATCTAGTGATTGAGATATAGATTTTTAAGATATCAGCTTTCTAAAGATCTTTAAATTTATTTTTACATTTTACTGCTGAATTATTTTATACTTTCCTTCTTCCAAACAATAAAATGACTTAAAAACAATTAACCCCCAAGTAATAATCTATAGTAACAGCATATTTTATAGTTCCAATCCACTGAAAAAGATCCCAGACATTGAATTCCTTGTATTGAAAACTCAGTGTTATCAAAGACAGAAAACAGGACACGTCCTTGGGCACTTCGTGTTTATCTGCAGGACTTTAGAGCACGTTGCCATGGAACATAATTCCTTCAAGCACTACAAACCAATGAACAGCCATTTTGGCATAATAGTCCCATTTCTTAACACTATTTCGCACCATTCATCAAGATGTATTACACACCATACCAATTTATGGACAATGTCCTGCCTTTTCAAATGCATTCATACTGAGTCTTAGAATCAACTCCATTTTAGCAACTAATTAGTTACACTGACAAACTTTTAAGAATAGGGCTATACAATTTTAGAAAATGTCACCACTTTCTTTGTAAATTAATGATATGTTCCCCATTGCACAATAATAGGTGGTTATCAGCCTTTCCTCTTTATCCTGTCTTAGTCATTTAGTTAACACTACCCCTGCGCCCTCCAGGAAATTCATGGTCTGTCACCCTACTCACTGGTGTCTAGATTTATGGATATTTTAGCAGTCCTTTCATTTTCACATCACTAGGCAACTCTTTGGGGTTCAAAGAAAGGAAAATTTCACCTGAACGTTCAGACAAGCATCCTACTTCAAAATTCTATTTTCTTTCTACAATTTCACTTCTCTTCACTTTTAGAAAAACACAGTCTGAGGCCTAATGTGCTTTTCCCCTTCACATTATTAAATGTACCATGCAGAACATTACATTATTATGCTACACATGGCAAAGAAATTTTAGTATTCACAGGATTATGGTAATTAAGTCTCCCTTCACTTTGGGTGATGTGACACTTGCTTGACTATAATGTCACTCCACTTAAAGTCTGTGTACACAACATTATCTTAGTCACTCTGCATTACATTTCCAACTGTGAGCAAAATTACAAGGTCAGAGTGGACAAGAATGTAGGTAATCCCAAGGAAACAACTTGTAAATGACTTGCTCAAGGTTCAGACTGGGTTTTTAATACTAACAAAAAAATGTTTTTACTACTAATATTAAAGTATTATTATCTAAATGCTATCTGTAGCAAAGAAGACTTTTTTAAGTCACTGTTAAAGACAGAAGTGTCTTTGATTTTGATGTTTTGTGGTTTAAAAAAAGAATAAATGTTTGTCAAGGTTTTTTTTAGACTCACAAATGTGAATGCCATATGATAATTGCAATTGGTTTTGTAAATAAGGAATCAGCAATATCTCAAATATGTTTTATTTTTTGGAAATATGCTTGACAAACACAACACAATGAAGTTTAGACTTTCTGTTTTTTACAACAAATAAGAGCAATCATAATATTTTTAAATGAAAGTATATTTTTCTTAAGTCTTTACAACCTAGTTAAAAAACTGTTTAGTCAATGAAATATTGAATAGTGTCCAAACTACATCTTTGAATTGCACTTCATAATTTTAGAATATGTCGTGTTTTAAGTAATTAGTCTACTGCTTATTTTAAAAGTTGGATAATTTGCATGAATCACCATGCACAGTATAGGGAAGACCTGAGAAAAAAATAGTCAGGATTCATCTGGCAAAAGTTCTCTCTATTAAATTAGTTCAGGTGATAAAATAAACAAAACAGTGCTTTTAGAATAGAATTTAACTGAAAAACAGGGTATTGGTTAGCAAAAATAGTGGTGAAAGTTCTTAAATCTGAGTCCTTCAGTCAGATCACAAACAAGACAAAGTGAGTAATAACCCTCAAAAGGACTCTGGGCTTCTTGTCACATTTGGACAATGAGGTCATTGAGAATCATAGGCATTTTGTCCTACAAGGGGATATATTTGTTGGAGAGTGGCTATTAGTTGTGGGCATTTAATGCATTTGCAACTCTGGGGATTTAAATAAAATCAATTTTAAATGTTTCCTTTCACTAGTTCGGCCTCTTACCATAGAAGACCATTATCAAATGAATGTTTTTTTTTTTCTAGCACACTGAATATAGGAAACCTTGATAGTTCTGCACTAATTCTCAGAGTAAAGATCCAGATCGTTCTAATCAAGTCATTCCAGAATGCAAAATCCAATTACCAGCTTATCTAAAAAGAAATAGTGAATTAATTCACTGAACATTCAACCTGAGTTCTCTTAAAATCACTGCCAGATTCAAACATATTTGAGTGATCTCTTCATCAATTGGAAACATGCAAGAAAGCAGACACAGTCATACTAGATGATAGCTAGCATTTTATTTTATTTCAGTTTTTGTAATATAAAGTTTCAGAGTGGGAAAACCTGAAGATAGACTCAAGATAGTATAACATCTCTGCCTTGTCCCTTATAACACTGAGATCTTACCTCATATTTTCTGCACCATCCACAGAATATTGTATATGCATAAATACCAATATTATTTTAAAAACTCAAAGCACTAACAAATACAAACTTTAAAACCGTTTTGTCTCTGATGAAGAAAAGAGATTGATCATTATATCATTAATGCTTAACAGATTTAGTTTTTTCAAAAATCAGAGCTCTCAATTACTATTTCTCATTTTTTCTGCTCTATTTGAATGAACTGTATTATAATTATGCTCGCAAATTTTACAAAATTAAAGTGATATCACAAAAACTGATTTCTGAATAGAGATAGCATTTTCTGTAGGTCATAAATGTGGGTATATATGTATATGTATAGTCATATAGATATACATGTAGATAAAATGTTGCAATTAGCCTGATTTCAAAATTCACAGGTAGTAAAATATATAGGTATATATATATATATATATATATATATATATATATATCATATTTACTTTAAAAATCAATGCCATTTAAATAATTGCTCTGATAAGTATGGGTTTTACATTTTCAGGCAAGTTACATACCATTCTCTGTGCCTCAATATCATCATTGTAAATTACGGATTATAATATCATCTACTTCCAGGCCTGATAGGATGAGCTGATGAACCCACAACAAAAAGAATCAATTACTTTTCAAATGTTTGTTTTGAATTTCCTTGTTTTTATCAACAGCGTTAAAACATTACAGTTTTATTTAGTTAACTCGTTGGTATATTTAAATATGTTGAATTACTAACATGTAGTACGTTATATGTAGTCCAACGGTCTGATTAAGGAGGTATACCAGTGGGGTACTTTGATATTTTTTCCTTCATTTTTTTTCTAGAGAGGTTGGAATTTGTTTCCTTTTAAAACAAATATGAGTTTGGATGACCAGTGAGGAGAGAAGTGTACAGAAGGAGAAAGCACTGGCGCACAGTGGGATCATGTGTTAAGGTCTAGGGCAGGACAGACAAACAAGCAAAGCCTCAGAGCACTCAGTTACCTTTAAAGAAAATCTGAGAGGACTCACTGCTTTTTCCGTTTTCAATGCCAAGCAAGAGTTCAAATGAAGAGTTTTGTTGTGTTAAATAAATTTCTTTTAGTTCTTATTTTGAACATTTAGAAAAATAAAGCTACTTTACTAGATGGAGTTGGGCATTTATTTAAAGCCAAGCCAATTTTCAATGAAACAGCATATGTTGTACACATGCCTATCTTTCCATTAAAGAAAAACAAGTGGGCTTCAAATAAAAATCTTAATTATTTCAGGTGATATAATGCTTAAATATTCTCTTTTAGAAATGGTGGTATTGAACTACTACATAGTATATTTGATTGATTAACATGAAAGTAAAAAAAATTGTAATTATTTTAATTTTCAAACCACTTGAAGGAAAAACTATATCGTCTATTTTTATGCAATGAAAACATCATGACATGCATAACTACCATTTTGAGTACCAAAATATGACAAGCTCTCCACTTATTTACTTTACTTCAAATTTCCATTATCAAGAGAGTGAGGTATGTGGATAACTATGATTTCTTTTGGTGAGTGGAGGAATCAAGGATTTACAATTACAGCACAGTTGGCAAAACCCATGGGCAACATCCTATATTTTTCTCTCTCTTTTTTATTGAACTTGTGAGCATCTTTTAATAGTTGGAGAATTTCACATAAAAGTATAGATATCTGTCATCTCTTAAAAAGTAATGCCTTAGCCGGGCGTTGTTGGCGCATGCCTTTAATCCCAGCACTTGGGAGGCAGAGCCAGGCGGATCTCTGTGAGTTTGAGGCCAGCCTGGGCTACCAAGTGAGCTCCAGGAAAGGCGCAAAGCTACACAGAGAAACCCTGTCTCGAAAAACCAAAAAAAAAAAAAAAAAAAAAAAAAGTAATGCCTTAACAATATAAGCCTGTATGTAGTCCTACATGGTAGCAATTTGCTGAGGTGAATAGTATCAGTATCCACCACCATTGGTAAAATTGTCTATTTTCTAGTTCACGCTAGTCCTCACTATTCTCTATTACTTATGGTTTTTTACTTATATTTCTAGCCTCACCTCCAAAAGCCTTACGGTTTATGACTCTCTTGGTTTCTCTATACTCACATACACTTTCAAAAAACACTTCATGATTTTTCTCATACTTTAGTAAGTGTAAAATTTTATCACAAACATCCAAAAATTTTGTTAATCCAGAAATGAGTTGATATAGTTATAAGCTATCATTAACTTAACTAAGAGAGTTTGGCATAATTTGCATGCCTTTTTATTGAGGAAATAAAAATGAAAGTGATTCCCATGCCTAAATTCAATCCCTGTCATATAAAGTCAACACTTTCAAGAGCCAAATCTAATTGCAAAACTCAATACATTTTGTTCAGTTGAAATTATTCATTTTCAATGTCTAGTTGATACTAGTCTGTTCTTCAATGATGTCATAGTCAAATACAATGTTTAGCAATTAAGGAGGTACATCCACTGTTTCAGGTCATTTGGGTATTATTTAGTGTGCATGATATTTAAAACTAATTTTTAGCACAAAAAGGTTCTAACATATTAGAAACATAAACAAAGTGATTTTCATTTTCCACATTGAAAATGTAGGGTACATCACTCAGTACGGTCGATATCTGCCTCAAAACCCACAGGCAAAATGTATCTTATAGGATACATATAAAAAACATGGAGCCAAGGAAGGAGGAAAAATATCATCAAAAAAGAGATTTCACTTGAGCAGAGCACATGGAAATAATCATGGAACATAACTGCCAGGCAATATCAAAACATACTGTAGGATCACGGGTTGCCTTCCTTTGCCATTATCACTCATTTCTACATTAAAAATCTAAAAGATATGAGATTCAGGATAACATGCTATAGATGATTTCAACCTAGGTGAAATTTTCATAAGTGTTTTTAGGAAATTTCAGATATAGATCTTCTTGAAATTAGATTTTTTTTTTTTACAATTTATTCTCAGACGGGGAAGAATTTCAAGTACTTAAGGATTACTAAGCATGCAAACATATTCCCATGCCTGACAGAACATTTCAGGTTATTTACTACTATTGCTGTAGCACACTTAATAACCTGTGCTGCCCTGTAAAAGTGAATGTACCTTCCTAAGAATTCCACAGGCAAAATGTAGGTAGACACTGAAATTACCTTCTAATTATTTTATATAAGTGTTATAGTTTTTATGTCACTGACTCTTAATCTCCATCAACTTGTAGCTTTTCTCTAACTTCGACTTTTCAGTCCCAGAAAGGGAATTGCTTACTTTGTCTGCAAGCTATCACTCTTCTGTGTGATCACATGATCCAATCAAAATTAATAAATATAAATGATCACTAACCAGAAATAATGAAACCATGGAAACCCCAATTAACAAGAAACTTCATATGGATAGATCAGTTCTAATTAGCCATTCCAATTTCTTTTTTTTTCTTATCACTAAGGATTAGTCAAAATTACAGGTTTGATGCTAAGATTTTTAAATAGATTCCCTTTCCTATCTTAGCAAGTATAACATAGAAAACAATGTTATGGAAATTGGGCTGAATCTGTAAAGGCTCCAGGACATTATCAGGGAGTTGATTTTTAAAAAATAAATACATAAATACCTGTTAACAGCTTGTTTTCTTGTCATTTGCCTCTTCCTTCTAAAAGGAGAGTGTAGCAAAAAATAAATAAATAAAACTGGTTAATTGAGAGTTTTAGTTAATTAGCTTCTAATTATTCAAGGCTTTATTATATTTCACAAAAAAATCTCTTAAATTGTGCAGAAAATTTTGATAGGTTACACACAATGAAACACTAGAAGGGAAGAGCACAAAGAAGTTAGGAAAGCCTGGATTGCTAATAGATAGTGCTTTACATTTATGGATAGTTATTACATATCTGGTCTAATTCCCACAGAGTAAAAATAATGTGAAATGTCACAGGGTTTAGGGGTTTACTCTGTTTGAAGGCAAGGTAATAGAGTTACAGATTTCTACTAAAGAAAATGGCCTCGGGTCATAACAATCCCCCCAAAAGAAGATTCAGTAATGTTACATCTTTTCCTTTTCTCTAAAGAGCTTTTCTTCCCATCCCATTGGGTATTCCAGAACTTTGTGGGGGTGGGACTTATAATTTTTCTTATTTTTATATGACCAACAAGAAGGTGAAAGTAAGCCAATATCAACATTTTACTTATTTCCTAAATATGGAGCCATTAATCATATCACTCCCTATATTCTTATTTCTGAAGCAAGACTGAACTCTTTTATATCATTCACACAAGGGTGACATTCATGCGTGTGCGCACACACACACACACACACACACACACACACACACACACGTGCATACATACATACACAATCATATACACACTCATACAGACAAACACGCAGAAATCAATAAAACTTACTAAGTTTCACTAACAAAACAAACCTTCTGTCCAGTTTCATATCAATCCCCAGTGTTTCCCAAACCTTTAATATATGCGAAAAACTTAACTGATGGCTAAATAAGCCTAGAAGGACTATAAGAACCTTTTAACCTTTGCTCCTTTGCAAGTATCAAAGAAACTAATCTATATTGCACACTACAATCTTCAGTTACACACAGGTAACTGTGGAAAGCTGGGAGTGGGAGACGTGGCCCTCCTTTGGGAATAGCACACCAATTTCTTGTCCAGTGCCAAACCGTCAGTCTAGAAAACATACATACAAGTAACATTATATGAACTCAACAGGTTATATTTGGGGATATACATAATTATACAATTTTCATATGATGACAGTTGGTGAAAAGGTGGGCCATGAATTTGAAGGAGAGAGGGAATGGGTATATGGGACGGTTTGTCGAGAGAAAAGGGAAGAGAAAAATGTGATTAAAACACAATCTCAAAAATAAAAAAGAAACCATTTTTGTGTTACCACTTTTTTCTTCTAATGACTGTGTTATTTAATACCTTTCAATGTTTTGTTGTTTCTTTTCATTTGTTTGTTTGTTTTAAGAAACTGCTTCTTTGTTTCAAAAATCTGTCAAAAGGTGTATAAATAAATAACAAATACAAACATGTATCTAGGGTTACTAGAGTGAGTATATAGGAGGAATGAAAGAGTATGCAGCCTTTTTAATCTGGTTTTTTTTCTAGTCTGTCACTTTACCGTCAGCAGAGCTATTTGATTTTGTTATATAGTTCCCTTATCAAACAGTTTTTGAAAAGATATTCTCATAAATAGAATACATTGGTAAGTACCAAAAAGTAGTAATGTACATTTCCTTAACCAAATAGGGAAGCTATCACTATATTTGGGGGCTTTTCTCCATATAATCAATGATCCCTTTCTCTTTTGTATACAAAGCTAAGTTTCCTATCACAAAGGTTTTATGGTTAGATTATGAAATTACTTACTTCTGTGAAAAAAACTGTTGTTATTTCTATGTACTAAACATATATAAATTCATGGCTCTATTATTTCATTAAATAACTAAAATTGGGATTTTCCTTCAATATTTGAAATTGTCTCATGCCCAATATGAAAGATATAATTTATGGTAATGCCTAAGACTAGCTATATTGCTAAATATTTAAGATCTACAAGTTAAATTATATATCTATCCATGCTTCAGTAGCTACAAGGGATTCATCCCAGAATACCCACATATCAAAATCTGTGAATGCTCAAGTCCCTTAAAAATTGCATTTGCCCATGAATACAATATACATAAGCATCCTCGGAGTAACTTAAAATACATAATACAAAAAATGCCACCTAAAGAGATGTTGTGCTATTTTATTTAGGGAACAATGAAAAAGTTGCATATGATTAATATGGTTACCCAAGGCTTCAATTATTTTAACCAATGGTTAATTGAATCAATTCATGTAGCACTCATTGTTTATTATTATTGGCATTCTAAATAATATTTGATATCTATAATCTGACTTTTGGCTTACAAAGTATTACTTTTAACTATAAATAAAATTTAGTTTCTATACTTCTGAATTTGTTCCTTTTTGTTTTTAAGCAGGATTATGCTATGTAGCATAACTTTTAATCTCTATGCCTGTACTCCTCAAGTGTCTTGTGCCATCAAGCCTCACTTTAATTTTCTCCTATTGTGATATCAAATAATTCTGTGTAGATTCTTAATATTAAAAATAATGAAAATGTTAAGACATTTAATTGATTAAACATATGATGCTACTAATATTGCCAGCTCAGTGTAGAATAATGTATAGTAAAATCATCTAGCTTCCTCGAAGCTATCCTGGAATATTTACTATCCCTCCTAATTCATCCTTTTCTACTGAAACTTTCAATTTCTTGTACTTCTACATGTCTGAGTTGAGCAATGAAATTAAAGTCATGAACAAAGTCATGAAATCCACATGAATTTATTCTCAGGGCAGAAATATACATATAATTATAGTCTTTGGAAGCCTCTACCAGGAAGGATATGGTGGGCCATGCTTGTGGTCATGGGTGTAGGCAGCAGGATCAAGACTTCAAGAGCAGCCTTAGTTTCTATGAGCTCAATGCTATCCTGGATTACATGAAATCCTGACTCCAAAGCCAAACCCTGGCCAAACAAAATATTTTATATAACATAATATATACAAAAAAACTTTTCAAAATGAAGGTCCCCTAACATTTGGTGGAAATAATAAAGGTTCATCTCCACATTGCCACACTTCATTGAGACAGTGATTATGAAACTCTAAAATGCCAACAAGGACGAAATGCATTAATAATGAACAGGATGGTTTTTCTTGCAATTGAGAACATTTTTAGGATGGACCATATTGATAAATAAATTTTCATATATTTATTCTTCCAAGTATGAGGTTGGGAATTCAAAGCTCAACAAAATTCAAGCCACTGATTGCTGTGAAATGTGTAATTGTAATTGAATTGAGTTTCACAGAAGTCTCAGAGAAATGGATTTCTCACTCTTGAAGCCTGATACTTAGACCACAGAATTACATTTAATGATACAGCAAAAATAACCTATAAAAACATTGCCAGAGAGGAAAAACTCAATCTGCCACCTCACTTATGATCTTTTCCCCTTTCTCACAAATGGTCTCTTTCTAAATTTCTGGAATCCTGGGGAGAGAAATTTAAGGGGGAAGACAGATTCAGGGTAGAGTAGAGAGAGGAGGGGATAGATCTAACTAACACTAATACAAAGATATAGATATGGATATGGATATAAATATAGATTATGATGATAGATGATTGATAGATAGACAGATAGATAGATAGATAGATAGATAGATAGATAGATAGATAGATAGATAGATAGATAGATAGATAGATAGATGATATAAGGTAGCCCACACAGAAGATTATGCCTTCCCAGAAGCCAAAGGATGCCAAAAAAGCTTAGAACCAGGTGTGGGATACCTCCCCTTGTGTTGCTAATCATAGCTGCCCTGGAGATACTCCTTCAACAATAAAGGCTATTGCCATTCTTCTTGGTTGCCCACTATAACTTAATGGTAACATCCTATTGATGAAGACACCAAACATATTGGTCAGAGGACATGGAGAAACTCAGGTGGTACTTAACAAGAAGCTTCCCCACTGTCTATTAGCATTCACAGGACTGGAAGGTTCTATGTAGGTTACTGGGGTAAAAAAACATCCACAGTTTTATTAGGCAGTAAACCCTATGAACTACACTAATGACTGATGTGGTGAGGTATGCTAATGGGTACAATAGTGGCACCAACAGTATGGGGATAATTAATCAGTTTCTGGTTGGAATAAATGCCTGTTCGACAGAAAATAAGCACTTGCCTGATACTGTAAGTATGAGTAATAACCAGTGGTTGAGGAGTTCACAAGTCCCAGTAGTAAACCTACTATGCACTTTAGACCAACTGCTGTGGAGCCTCCATGGGACTGGACTAGGCTTTCTGCATAAGTGAGAGTTGTGTAGCTTAATCTGCTTAAGGGACCCCCTAGCAGTAGGATCAGGATCCATCCCTGGTGCATCAGCTGGCTTTTTGGAGCCCACTACCTATGGTGGGACACCTTGCACAGCCTTGATGCAGGGGAAGAGGCTTGTACCTGACTCAACTGAATGTACCAGGCTCTGATGCTTCCCCATGGGAGGCCTCACCTTGTTGGAGAAAGGAATGAGGGGTGGGTTGGGCGGGAGGGCTGGAGGGAGGAGGGGAGAGAGGGGGATCTGTGGTTGGTATGTAAAATGAATAACAATAAGAAAGAAAATAGTAGCAAACCTCTAAAAATGTATATCGTTCTGTATCCATAGATAAGTATTGCTTTCAAACCTCATCAGAGGAGCTTCTTTGTTCTGTGGGCAGTGGTTAATGATGAAATCCATAACTGATCAAACTGCGAAGAGTGTTACTAGAGTGATCAATCACAAATAAGGCATCTATAGCACCTCTCGCCAAGGCTCAGACCATCATTGCAGAGGAAGTGAAAAGATTGTAAGAGCCAGAGGTCAGGAAGTACTGGAGCAAATGAATGTCTTCTGAACACAACAGGAATGCTGCCTTCATGACCTCACAGCATCTGTGCTTACCTGCACAAGACCTACACAAGATGAAAACTGTCAACATTCTATCATGGAAGGAGGACAGGGTGATTAGCCTCCTTCTCTAACTGAGGATCTGTGGACAGCTGATAGTTTCTGAGGGAGGGATGTGGGACTTGGTAAGATGACTATGCTCCAGTGGTTGACCCATGCCTGTGAATATATGGAAAACACAAAATGGATTCTATGAGTTACTTTGAAAAAAGAGAACCTGAGGCTGGAGAATAGGGAAGTAAGTGGATCTAAGACTGAATAGGAACAGTGGTAAATTTGATAAAAAAATAAAATAGTGTGTGGAATTCTCAGGGAATTAACAAAAATGTACTTTAAAAACTTTTTAAAAACTTACTCCCATTGAATGAAAGTATCGTAATCCTTGAAGATAAACTGAAGATATTAAATAACTTTGTTAGTCCCATCTCAGAGGTGAAATTAAGGAGGATATTCCTGTCTAATACTTCAAACAGGGAAATGTACTTAACAAAACATTTTAAAGGTAAAATTGAATTTTGAGATTATCTACTCCAGTAGATTTCAAACTGGATTCTAAAGTTTAGTGAAATTCTTGGTGCATAGTAAACTTAAAGACAAATAAAAGTCATACCTTCAACTAATATAGTTCTTCCTTTTCCTATACAATATATTAGAATAAGTATGATAACTTTAGTTGATGAGGTACCCCACCACCACTAGCACATAAGACATGTAGAAAATAGTCCCAGAGATTATTTATCCTAGGTCAGAGAATAAGTCAGTATTATATGTCTCTTGATCTAATTTATAATGACTGCTAATTCTAAATTCCTTACATTGCTTACTATACACATTATTAGGAAACTGATTTCAGGTTTTCCTCCTCAAAATTATGAAATGTATTTTATCCTCATGTCATATAATATAGTCAGCAGACATTACATGAGCATTTAAATCATAGAAGAGACCATATATGGGATTCTCTTGATATTTCTGTACTGTCTTTAAAGTGGCAAACCAGGTTTGCAAAATATATTTAGATTATACTACCAAAAGATTTGAAATTCTAAAAAATTTATATAAAAATTGAATTTTAAAGTTTCTATTTTAATAAGTAAAAAATTTAAAATCTGCCAGTGATGAAATTAACAGAAAATAAACAAGCATTATATTGTTCCCTGCAGTATCATAAGACTTTATACCATGACTTCTTATAGAATTTATGATATCCCTCTAATCCTAATAGAAATTTGAGTTTGAGTTTCATAGCCAATATTTTTAAGTTCTGAAGTATAATATACCCAAACATTAGTCAGTTTTCCCATATGAAGGTTTGGAATCTTTGGAAATTCCCATATGTGTATGTTATTGACAGGGGATATATTTTAAAGTACTAGGTTGATTATCTATTTTAGAAAATGGACCATGGTCTTTATGTAATGAAGGAAGACACCCGTTTGACCCTTGAAATTGACACTGTCATTTACAAAAGTGTACTTAATGCAGGTTGTTTAGATGAAGATAGATTCCATAAGTCATAATTAGCTTTTGTCAGCTTGACACAAACTTACACATGCCTTGGAGGAAGAAATCTCAATTGAGGGATTGCTTCCATAAGATTGGTCTGTGGGCCTTGTCTGCAGGGCATTTACTTGATTCCTAATTGGCATAGGAGAGCCCAGCCCACTCTGCATAGTACCATCGTCCTGGGATGTACAACAAAAAAAGTAGCTGAGAAAACCAGTCAAGCAAGTCAGTAAGAAGGGTCTCTCTGTGGTCTCTGTTTCAGTTCCTACATCCAGGTCCCTGCTCCCAGTTCCTGCTCTAGTATCCTTCAATGGAAGACCCTAACCTGCAAGCCAAACCAACCAATTCCTCCCATGAGTTGTTTTGGTTAGTGTTTTATCACATCAGCAGAGAAGCAAACCAGAACACCATATAAGAAGAATTTTGATTACACTCACAAAAGTCATAAAATTAAATTGAAGTAGCAATTATACATTTAAATTCCAATGAAAATGTTCCCTATGCTTTGAAAAGGTAGACAGTTATTAACTGACCATAAACTTAGATTTGGTGGAACTACTTAAATAAGGCTGCTTCTTAAGATCTTTCAGTCTTGTAACTTGTGTCTCTGACACAAGATATTTACTAATTTTCTAATTGGAAAACAATAGAGTAAATAAATAGAGTATAGATGAAGCAATTTCTTCCCATACCAACCATCATTACTGATAAAAGATACATTTATAGGAAATATACATTAAAAATCTTTTAATGGTTGTCTTTGGAGATCAGATCATATTAACTATTGTATTTCCATTCTTTGAAGCTCATAGGGGATTTTCTTCATTCTTGATTCATAATTTCATTCATGCATTTTGTATTAAACTCTTGCTCTGTAGCAGCTAATTTGAAGTTATTCAATTGCTTTAGATATTTTTAAAACATTGGGTACAAGTGCTGATTTATTGAATTTTAGTTAGTTTTAAGGTGGATGATTTGATTTGAAACTGAGACAATAGATAACTTGCCTTTTTGCAAATATTATAGTGTCTATAGGAGGAATATAAGGCTAAACAACTTTGAAATTGATGATTAAAATAACATCATGTGTAATTATTTTTATTTTCAATACACCTTTCCTTTGATATAACTATCTTCATAAAAGAACCAATTTTGTTTCCTGTTCACTCTTAATTTATCATAAAATACCTAACACCTAACTCAGATGACGCCATATAATAATTCTTAGGAAACATTTGTCAAATGAAATTAATATTTTCAGTGTGGAGGAACACGCTAAACCTGTGGTTCTCAATCTTCCTAATGCTGTGACACTTTAATACAATTCTTCATGTTGTGGTGACATCAAATCATAAAATTTAGTTGCTACTTTATAACTATAATTTTGCTATTATTACAAATCATAATGTAAATATCTGATATGCAGGATATCTGATATGTGACCCCAAAGGGGTCGTGACCCAGAGGTTGAGAACTCCTGCTTTTAACTTACTCAAGAACACCATTATATCTTCAAAGTTATTTTCATAAAACATGTGTTAAGAATCTATTTTTGCTATGAAATGGTCACATCAGTTACGGTAGTATATGGATTTATATATTGGCCATGATGCTTTGCAAGAAGAGTGAGTATTTTTTTAAATCAAAGTTTATCTAAAACTGTTATGTCTAAATTCATTTGATAGAATAATAAATACTGATTATTGATGAGCAAAAGAGACATTACAATATAAAATCTTCTTCTCACATTTAGCTTCCTTGTGTAATGAAGCTAAAGTTAGGCATGGAAAAGTGATAGTTCTATAAACAAAACTCAGATAAGTTGTTTCTAAGAGAATAAGTTCATTTGCCAATTAATCATTCTGGTAATCCTACCTGAGTTAGTCAAGCTTCTAAGGAAGACAAGTAAGCAGGGTCAGAGAAAAGGAATCTTGGACTGGACATGTATTTAATGTATTGCTTGGAGGCAGAGTAGGAATAAAGAGGATTACTGTTTTGAAAGTCTATCAAATCCCTTATGCTCATTCCCTGACTTAATCCTTTACAAGGACCACTCTACTATTTAAAGATAAAATAAAATGTATATTCCTTACCAATTAAGAGGATAGATGCAGGCACCTAAAATTGCAAAGTATTAACTTTTGAGAAACTAGATATGAGTAGTTTACAGATTACCACTCTCATATCTAAATAGTACTATCTAATTGATTCACTCTTTTACAGTTGATAGAATATTTCCTGAACATTAGACAATATAATTGTAACATTTTACATGTGCAAGTGAGATTGAATCATCACTGAACTGCTATGAACATAAAACTTTAGTCTGAAAGGTTTTGGAGCGCTTTTATTTCTAATTGAATAAGAATGAAATATTATTTATCTTGATTTTCTCCTTGGTAAATGGTCATTTTTAAGTTATGCAAAGAATAAACTTCCTTAAGAATCGAGAAAATCTCTTCAAATATAATTGATACCCCACAGTGTGCATACTGACACCACAGAGGCCTCACCCTATCACAGCTGCTCCTTGAATCAATATTTATTTTACAAATAGTTACTGATCATCAGCTATGTTCAAACGTTTATTGCTTTATGTACTTGAAGAAGAAAAATCTTCAAACACAGTGTCTACTCCCAAGAATATAATCTAGAAAGAGACAGAAACACAGGTAAGAACTGTGGCACGATTTCTTGGTATACAGTACGCACTCAAAGATATGTTATTAATATTGAATGCATGGGTGAAGAAAAAGAAATTGTATAAGAATTTACTGATGAAGGTTATCATCTTTACCTGAAGTGGTCAGTGAAACCTTAGGAATGAGTGTAAATTTGATTTGGATATTGAAAGTCAAGTTTTCAAGAACAAAGCCTGGAAGAGAATAATGTTTTAAGAAGAAAACTGACAAGATAAATAGAATGAAATGGAAGACTATACACTTGGGGAGAAGATAAAAGCAAAGAGAAAGAACCCCTTCAACTAAGTCTGAAGCTAGCATTAACATAGCTGAAAACATACCGTGCAAACAAAGTATAGAATGGAACAAGGATAATTTTATGCATGCATATTCTAAGTTCATGAAACCTTGTTACAAATCGACTTTAACAGCATCCAACATTGTTAAGAAAAAGGATGTTGAACAAGGCATAAAACCTTGAATTAGTATCTCAAAGCAGACAAATACCTGCCTATGTGACCATGAGCAAACTGTTTCCTGTGCGTAAAACCAAGCTAGATAAACTGACCTCTTAAGCCAAAAAAATATGTCAATTCCCTTATTCATAAATTGTCAACAACCTACCTAAAATTCATTTATATCAAATTAAAATTCCTCTGGTAAGCCATCAGCATTTGACAGAAGTTGACACTACTGAGGCATATATTTTTCCTTCTATTATATAAACAGTTACTGCAAGAGCTGTTAGTAATATTCAGCATTTCTATCTTTCAGAAAACACTGACCAAAATAACTCAGATATTTTTACATAACCAAGGAAATGGCAGAGTTTTATACTCTGCATGCATGCTACAGAACTATGAGCTTGAAAATCTAAGAAACTCAATATTTGTTTTATCAGGTTCCTCCTCTTATGAAATGTGTGTATCTCTATCAAAACATCTATATCAGAAGAAAAATTGATATCTTCTCTCCATATGTATATTGAATTGAGTTCATACTATTTTCAATAAAATGTTCTTCAGCCTTTACTCTTTAAAAGTTATAAAAACTCAGAATTCTTTTTTTTAAACTTCCTCCATGATTTCTTCCATACTTTTTTTTAAGATTTATTTATTATGTGTACAGTGTTCTGCCTGCGTGTACGCCTGCAGGCCAGAAGAGGGCACTAGATCTCATTATAGATGGTTGTGAG
Organism: Peromyscus californicus insignis; assembly: GCF_007827085.1. Taxonomy (NCBI): domain Eukaryota; kingdom Metazoa; phylum Chordata; class Mammalia; order Rodentia; family Cricetidae; genus Peromyscus; species Peromyscus californicus. Next base: position 68,326,916 of record NW_026294391.1, on the reverse strand, counting down.
CCACCATGTGGTTGCTGGGAATTGAACTCAGGACCTCTGGAAGAACAGCCAGTGCTCTTAACCGCTGAGCCATCTCTCCAGCCCACAAACTTAGAATTCTATAATGTCTTCACAGTTCAGACCTTGTACTGTTAAATTCAATCTAATCCTCCCTTTCAAATGCTACATTCAAACTATATAATATATATTATACATGTGAATATATTTGTGTAATATATATTCACATAAAATATAGTGTACTATATTCAATAAATATATAAATTTACCATGTTGTATATACATATGTATATATACAAGATTTTAATATAATAATCTAAGTGGAATCATGTATATGTTGTAATCTCATCATACACCCTGTAGAATTTTAAATCTTTTTTAAAAGCACACATGAAGATGAAAATAAGGCTAATTTTTATTTAAAAACCACTATTGGTTTCACTTCTACCCCAGGAAATTAGTTTTATTTTAAAATTTCTGATTGAAAAATTCTTATAAAGAAATATAACAAATTAGAATAACTGCCTTCTGACAATTACTGTCTTCCAACCAAATCAATCTCTTCAGACAAAAGTAAAATGACAGAAGAATTCATATAATTTTATGTTTTTAATATATTTAGCATTACCTTAACATGTGAATGTGTATTGGTTCTTATCATTCAAATGCAAACAACAGAAAAGCATGAGTCATAACTAATAAATATCCCCTTGTAATGTCTAGTGCAAAAGCATACACGCATAAGTAAATAATTATAGTGTAGAGAAAGAGTGGCTAAAATAAACATTTAAAGGGATGTGAAAGATTCTGGAAATTACATGAGTAATTGATGCATCCTTTTACAATAATAAAATAAGTTTTATAATCAATAAAAGCAAAAGAATTTAAAATAATGTATAAATATTAACACTGGTCACTTTAAAAAATAAGCATAAAGCCTTAATTCTATCTCCTTACTCTCTGTTCAGTGGGTACTTTTTGTGTGCCTCTAGGGCACTGTTATAGGCTTATTGTAATCCCTAGGTTGACATTCTTTACAAACAACAAAACGTAACTACTAAAACACCCCATAGATAACAAGATCAGTCCAAACATTACAGGACAGTACAAAAGTCTTTAGAAGTTGTATGTGGATAAACAGGTCTTTGAAGTAATTGTATTGATTTCAAAGGAAACTTTAAAAATGAAACCTCATTAGTTCCAAATCCTCTCTGCAGGCTCTAATGAAATAAAATATTTTTATAATAATTCTTTAATTTTTAAGTTATAATATAATTATGTTATTTATTCCCTTCCATTTCTATATATATCCTATATATATATTCCATAGTCTAAATATATAAATATAACTTCCGTTCAAATACTTTGATTTATATGTATATATTTTAGTAAAATTTAAAGTTAGACTCACTTTATTAGTATTATTCCCCAATTACTGAGACATGCTATTTGAATATTATGTGTTAAATTTGCAATATCTTAATAGAATACTAACATTTCATTACAGTGTTAAAAATTTGGGATTACAAAATTTGGTCAAACTAAAATTATCTCTGCTAAAGAAGATTTTATTCCTTCCACTTCTTCTATTTCTTGTTTTCTGACATCTTGACCATGTTCTAAATAATCTCTTTTACTTGTCTAAAATTTTACCTTTTGCCTTTATCTCTTGATCCCAATCAAAATAAAAGAAATTCCTTCTTGGTTAGCATCAATACATATTGTGTTCTATTCTAGGTATCAACTTTAATGTTTTAGTAAAATCATTAGATTCACCATCAAGGCTCCAAATAAAATTTCCAATACTACATGGGTATCCAGGAAGCTTTTCCAAAGCTTAAATAGAACTTTTACAAAGTTATAATTTAATACTGAATGAGTAGGTCTGAGGACGATAGTGATTTCCTCTCGACTCTTCTGTCTGTCTACACTACTACTGTTTTTCTCCTTTGTGGAAGCTGTCTATACTGTTCCATTGGATAGCTACCTCTTTCTCTTTACCATTTACTAATGGCTACTCCTGTAGATGACCTCTCAAATAATGTATAAGAACTTCTTTACTCAACAATAGCTCTGTGCATAGCATAATCTCCAATGTATGTCAATTTCGATCTGAAATATCATCAGCCATTCATTTTTCCTAAAGGTTCCCCAAATGTCATCTCATAATATTCTGGTGGAAATTCCTCCCATCATTTAATTTCTTAATTCAACTAAATTTTGAAATAATTCTCTTTTAATCAAAAGAACAATACAAAGAGAAAGAAAAAGAACTCCTCGCCCCTGTTCATGATGTGAATTTGAATCAATGTTATTAGAGATAACTGTATTGCTCTCCAGATATGACATAAATCCGTTCTACCCATCACATCATGTTTTTCCTGTGTCTCTCTACCCTTACTACTTTCTTGGACTCCTAAGCATTGCGTTACTTCTCTTCCACAAAGTTTAAATTATAGCAATCTTCACTCTGAAAATCGAGGGATTTCAGACTGCCTCCTCATTTCTCCAAGGCAACTAGGCCTTCTTTTTTTCCTTCTTGCCTATTGTTGCAATCCAATATGAGATTCTTAGTCTTTTACTCTGCTTACTTGTGAAGCTGTTGGTCTTATAGTGATCACATCTTAAGGAATGTCTTTGTATCTGTGAATACCCTCCCAAAAAAAAAAAATCACATCAAGTGGCAGTGAAAGACCACCCAGTTATTTCTGATGGTGCATTTGTAGTAGGAAACAATACATTTTGGCTATGTTCACAAATGGCATGTCCTTATTACCTCACATACCCTATTTATTCATCACAATCAGAGCAAATGAAAATGAAAAAACAATGAATAGCAATTTTGACACACAAAATAAGTCTTAAATTCTTTAGATACAAATTAGAGAGCATTTAGTGAATAGGAAGAAAAAATTCAAAGGTGTTGAAAGCCTTTACTTTATTATTTAAATCATCCTTGCCTTTACAAAAATTTAATAGAAAAGTAATTTGTATCCTGTTTTAATAATCTTTGGTGCTTAAACGAAAAACAATTAATAAATAAAATAGAATAGAATAAAATCACAGCAGTAGCACAAGAACAATTACTACAGATAAGAAAATCATTCTGTAAATTATATAAGACTGCTAATCAAGTAGCTTTTCTGTTTCCTGAAATTATTATGTGGTGTAGATATTTCATGGGCTGAACACAATATGCAAATCTACATATAAGTTTCTATGTGTTCTCCATAGAGAAACAAAAGCTTATAAACAGACTCCTGGATTCTTCTCAACTGTTTTTCAGAATTAAATGTAATTTTATTATTCATTGTCAGCCTTACAATCTTAACTTTAATGTGTTTGCAATACATGATAAAAGGAAAATAAAGAAACTAGTGAAGGAAAGAATGAATACTTACACGTAAGTATTAGCAAGCAGTTTTGTAGCAGACATTTTGAAAGTGTATTACAATAAATATTTTACAATTGTATAAAGGCTAGATTCATGAGGATATTGTTCAGTTGAGGATGAACAAGGCCCTAAGTTCAGTCATTAATTTTACTGAAAACATTAGGCTTATGACACCTACCTCACTGTGTTGTTTTATAACACAATCAATATGATCATTTATGTAATCAAAATAGTTTAATGTTAATCATAAAATATTTTGTGAAAATATCACAGATGATCAGTTAGGAAGAATGTTTTCTTTGTCATACAATTGAAGTATAAAAAAATTCCTTTTAAAAGTAACATGGCTTAAAGTCAGTTTCTTCAAAATTATTTTTTTCTGTTCTTTTTCTTTTTCTTTTTTGAGTTCTTTTTGTTAAGAAATTTTTTATTCATTTTACATACCAACCACAGATCCCCCTCTCATCTCTCCTCCAGATCTCCCCAGCCTACCCTCTCTCTTACCCCCATCACCTCCTCTGACAAGGTAATTATCTTTTTAAAAACTCAGTTTAGGACCATCTTATCCCAAATAAAGCAAGTAAATTTGGCAATAAAACTCTAAATTATTCTATTTATTATTTATTTTAGTTTCTTAAAATGTACTTTAACATATAATGTATATATAACTAAAATAAAAAATAAGGACATAGGTCAACTATGCTACTAGTAAGAATATGTTCTAAATAATCAGATTCACTTGCCAAGTAACTTTTCTATTAAACCTATTTTTAATCGGATGAAATTTGGTCAATATTACAGTTTCAGTTCAGGCATTATACCCCTATACTAGAAGTAGTCAAATTTCCAGAAACATAGAATTGTTAATGCTGAGATTCCAGGCTGTGCAATCTAGAATATAATTATTATCACAATTGAAAGTAAGCATACTTATTATCATTAGAATGTTTTGTTACATGTGAATTTTAATAATTTCTGATGTGAAAAGGAGATTCAAGACAACATTCCTAATTTCCTTTGGAATTCATGCTTCTAAATATAACATAAATCCTAAATTCCAAACTACTTGAATCTTTTCACTGGACTATAATGACTTCTATACAATATTTCTAACTACATTTTTATTATAATATTGTTTTGAAGCTGAACATATGTTAAAAATTCTAATAAATACATTTTCCTGTTGTAAAGCAAGAATAAACTCAGGACTTGTCTGACATAGTCTCAGTACAATTTGCTATAGGTATGATCATTTATATGTTTTAAAGAGATTTACTAATATGGATTTGATATTTGTTTAGCCTTTCAAAAGGACCACAAATGTATGATTCAAGATAATGTGTGGCAAGTTAATTATCTTATTTTGAATTTAAAATAAATATGCAAGTCCCAAATTAATAATTTTTAATTTCAAAACAGCCTGTTTTACATACCATAGGCAACACAATTCTAAAAATAGAAATGTATATGTTTTATTTTGTTTTCCTCCAGTTCAACTGAATCTTATTTCAAGATATTTGTCATTCTGTCAAATAAGTGTCATTCAACACAAGTTGTATATTACATTAAATGATTTTCAAACAGAAATATTTTGTTACAGTTATATCAATGTAATAGTTTAACTATGTTTTTCCTTTTATTAAACTTTTAAAGTGTTAGCAGGGTCAATTTAATTAAACCTATCTTCCCTTAACTAATAAACTATTTTCAACCGACACCCACTGACAAAGGGAAAATCATTTTTCTCCAATAGATATTTAGCCGCAATGTTGGGCATTAGGCCTGCCAACACAGAATGGACTGCATTGTCTTTTACACACTTTTTTGACTTGTTTAATATCTTTGTCTTGTTTCTTGTTTGTTTCATTTCTGGGTGTTTTCTTTTTCTTTTTTTAGAGGGAAAGAACATAAAGTTGGGTGGTCAGGGAGGTGGGGAGCATCTGGGAAGAGTTGAGGAAGGAGAAAGAACATGATCAAAATATATTGTAAGAAAAAATAAAAAATTGCAAAAGTCTAAATACTGCACTTAATAATGAAACTGTTATTTTGTAGAGAATTAAAGTCACTAGAACGACAGTAAATCTTTGAAAGGTAAATCTTATAAAATAACAAGATTACTGTCTTCACTTATGAAACAAACAAAAAACAAGTATAGTATAGATTCATATAACAGCAAAAAAAAAACTGTATGTAAGCAGAGAAATTCCAACACCATTAATTACATTTTAAACTTAAATATTCTAAATATTTATCTCTGTCAATTTTAATCATATTAATCAAAAAGATAAAAATAGCATATTAGCACAATAAAGCTGACCCTGTTGACAGGAGCATAGGTGATCTGGCCTTGCAAATGTGCTTGAGAGACCTAGCCTCACCCCTTAATAAGTCATATGGTGGTGTTGGCGAGGGAAAGGTGCCCTCCATCAAGTCCCACCCCTTGTCACCTGATTTTTGGGTTTTCTTTTAAATTTTATTTCATTTTGGGCAGGAGGTTGCGAGGGCAGAGGGCAAATATGAAGGGATGGGGAGATGAATGGGATCAGTACGCAGGGCGTGAAATACACAAAGAATCCATTTTTTTAAAAAGTACCTAGGCTCAGTGTGCCGGGCTCTGCTGACTCCCCATGGGAGATCTTGATTTGGGGGATGGGAGGATGTGGAGTGGCTTGGGAGGGAGGGCTGGGGGATAGGAAGAGGGAGGAGGTGGGATCTGTGGGTGGTATGAAGAGTGAGTAGAAAATTTCTTAATAAAGAAAAATGGGGAAAAAAGTCTAAAAAATATAGTCTATCATAAGGAAATCAATAGCCCTTTGCAATTACACGTTACAATGCTTACTAAAAATTGCTTTAAATTAGGTTACACCTAAGGAATTTCCAAATTTTAGACAGTAGACATATGTAACAGAATAAAAGATAAGCCATTTATTTATTTCTAAAAGCTTATTTAAGATTTTTTTCTGTATTTGGCCTCAATAATATTTGATTTTGATAGGAATTGAAGTGTTTCCTCAGAAAAATACGTAAAATGTATACCATCACTCATATATGCTCAGCAACAATAAGTGTACATTCTGCATCATTACTCAAAACTAAGTATTAACATTCTACCAAAATCTTATTTAGCTCATGTTTGATTCTTTAATGCCATTAGAGTAAAAGTTTTAATAAGTTTGTCATTTGTAGGATTTCTGTGTTTGAATTTTCTTTTTTATTAAACAAAGTGAATTTATACATTCACTTTTTTTTCTTAAGAAACTTTCTATTATCTTTACATACCAACCAGAGATCCCCCTCTCCTCCCTCCTCCCACCTCCCAGTCTTCCCACACAACCCACTCTCCATTCCCACCTCCTCCAAGGAAAGGCCTCCTATGGCAAGACAGCAGAGCCTGGTACATTCAGTTGAGGCAGGCTCAAGCCCCTCTCCCTGCATCCAGGCTGTGCAAGGTTTCCCACCATAGGCACTGGGCTCCAAAAAGCCTGCACATGCACCAGGGACAGATTCTGACCCCACTGCTAGGGCCCCCTTAAGCAGATCAAGCTACACAATTGTCTAGCCTATGCAGAGTTCCTAGATCAGTCCCATGGAGTCTCATGATGGGGAAACGTACAGAGACAACCAAACCAAACTAGTGGGACCTCATGAACTGTGGACCTCAATAGTTGTGTTTGAATGTTCTTGATAAATTATTTTGGCTTATAGAAAGGTTTTCTTACCAAATAGATAAATAAAGATTCAATCTTATCTCAGGAAATTATAGGAAATATACACGGATCACAAAAGAATGTACATATTAGCTGTAACGCTTAAGACAAGTGATATGTGTTAACACCATAAAACCATTAAAAGTTGGATGAAATCACACATTGTGTTGTTATAGAAAGTACCACAGTTGGATTTTTTCCTATAAATAATTGTGTGTTCTTCAAATGCCGATATATTCAATGATCTTGTTTTGTTGGAGAAAAATGTTAATAAGAAATTTCCATTTTACAATATGTGCTTGAATATATGTGTATTTTTGCCTCTATACTCCATATATCATTCTTACAATATTTCACAGAAATGTGCTCAGCAGAATAGAACTTTGTGACACAATAAACAAAACCTCAGAAAAGGTTCATTCAGTAATACTGTAGAAGTATACTATTTCACATTGGTGTCATACAAAGATTCATACCACCTAAAGGAACAGAAGACAGAGAGATCCATAATACACTGTTGGGAATGATGACTATTTAGTTCGGGGAAAACAATCTTAAGGAAGCAACAAATATAAACTAGAAAGAAGACACAAATGAGTTCACTTAAATGGGCAGAAAACCCCCACTGGTCAGCTCAAATCTGAATTTAATATCCCCTAGACTTCCTTTCATTGTTCTATGTGACCATACACGAGTATGCTTTCTTTCCCTGGTCTGCATTAGAAATGGCATTAGACAACCATACATTCTATTACATAGAAATGGTAAATATTTCAGACTGTGGATTTTGTAAGTTTGTAATACTGAAAGGTATTGTCCCATGTAGCATTTCATGTGAAACTGATATTGCAATATTTTTCATGAACTTTTCATGTAGCCTTATATGTTTGTTTGCTTTAATAATTTCTCAGATCTTATATTTTTAATTATGATAGTAACATTCATATTTAGCAAAACATAAATTGATCTCAACTATATAGAAATAACCCCAAGAAGCTAATTGTATCATTTTTAGTTAAACACATGCAAACACACGACATAATTGTCCTATCCTATTCCTTCTGTTCTCCAGCAGTCCATTTTGACCAATATAAAATATCCATTAACAGTTTTCACTTTCTACTGGCCATGCATGTTTAAGTGACACTGGATTATCATTGTAGAATCTGATTTCAATTTTTAATGAAAACTTCAGTAAAATTTTACAGGTATATCTTCTTATCAAAGCACTTTAAAATCAGTTAATTTCTGATAATTAGAAAATTATCAGAATATGTTAAATATATAGCAATACAAATTACTCTTCCTATACAAATTGGTGTCAATGCGGGGGGAAGAATTTAGGAAAGGTGAGAAGCTGGGGTACATTTTAGAGGAATTATACGGAGGTATAGGAGTAAATATGATCAAATATATTTGTAAAATTCTCAAAGAATATGAAAAATATAATACTGAAAATCTAGTCTTCTATAGAAATTGCAACAAAAAAAATCAGTCTAAGAGCAGTTCAGCTGATATCCCTGGGAGGCCTGCTCTTTTCTGAAGGGAAAGAGAGGAGCAGTGGATCTGGGAGAGAGGCAAGGTGGGGAAGATGGGAGAAGTGGAGAGAGGGGAGGCTGCAGTCGCGATGGATTGAAAAAAGAAGAATAAAAAAGAACACACAGAGGGGGGAAAATCAGTCTAAACAGCACATCAACAGCATTCATTCACTTGCAAAACTGAGACTAGACATTTCCTTTTATCAATCAAGAATTACCAAAAATAAGTTTGGAGAAAATTTTCCCTCAATTGTTTTACCCTTTCCACTAAACATTCATTCTAGCTGAGATTCTCACTTGAGCCTGCTTAGTAGCAGTTGCAGATAGCGTAACAATAATAGGGCTGAAAGGAGATAATCAGTTGGCACCAAAGTAAGAATGCCCTTGCTAAAACATGGTTGCTACTAAACTCTGGGGAATGGGAGGGGGAGAGTGGGTTGTGTGTGTAAGGACATAGGAAGGCACAGTTTGGAAAACACATTGTATCTCAACTAATCAATTAATCTTCTTTTGAATAATATTACAAAATGCTGAGCAACAATCATTTTTTTATTACTTAACCCATAGACACACTAGCAGGAAGAAGAAACCTAGCCAGAATAGTTTTGTTTTTCAAAATAATTTTCCTGTTTTGCAACTTGGCTAAAGCATGGAAATATTTCTAAAGAGATTCTTGACACCTAGAAAGATTTATATTCAAGTATTAAATACACGATACTTGAGTCTTTTCAGATGACAATCATGGAACAATAACTTCAAGAAGCAAAACAAGATGAGGTGGAAGGAGAAGAGGGGAGCTGGCAAGAAAACTGGGAAATGAAGCTGTACTGATGATAAGGAGAGCAAGTCTTAATCTAGTATTCCCAATGCTTGTAATTCACCCCATTACCAACATAAGTACTATGTTTGCACAGGAAATTTCAAACTGTCTGTATAAAGTCAGCTCAAATGCGAATTTACCCCTTGGTCTTTCAATTAATAACAATATAAAATTGTCATTAAAATGAAATGCAGTTTTCACTCTATACAACTATAATTTTACAGGTTAGTCCCACTGTACCTTTGAAACAAAGGGTTAATTATTTTCTTTTAAAAAGTATTTTCAAGAACACTATAGTATTGCAAAAGAAAAAAAACACTGACTTATTTAAGTTCAATCAGAAACATAACCTGTAAATTTAGAAACATTAGCAGGTGTTGAAGAGATGACTTGATAGATAAGATTATTTGCTTATCTTTCAGTGAACCCTAGTTTGGTTATCAGAACCTACACTGAGTGGGGCTCACAATTGCCTCGACTAGTTCCAGGATAGCTGACATCCTCCTCCTCTTCACTGGCATTCACACAAATGTGGTAGCCACATACACAGATATACATAGATAAAAATATATAAACAAGTACTTTTTACTTTTACTTTGATATTATAATACAATTATATCATTTCTCCTTCCCCTTTCCTCCCTCCAAATATTCCATATATCCTCTTTCAAATTAAGGGCTTCTTTTGCCATTAAATATTATTATATGAATATATACGTGTGTATCCCTAAATACAGACTGCATAGTTTGTATAATGTTTTACACACACACACACACACACACACACACACACACACATACACACACACACATTATTTGTGTAGGGTTGAGGCCTTGTGGGCTTCCCCCATCCATTTTTGGCATGTCTATTAGAGCCAATCATGTACATCTCTTATGTTAGACAGTCATGTTGGTGAGACTTAATGGGTGTAGCTTCTGAAATTATTAATAATCTTTGTTATATTTTTTAAGGAAAGTTCTAGGAAATGAAGGGTCTGTGCCAAAGTTTATCCCATGATTCTGGTATAAATGAGCCAGCCTTTGACAAAGAAAAGTCAGATGGTAGAATTCTGGCATGTAAATAGTTTTACTACAGTGGATGCATGAGCTTGATTCTTTCTGGAAATGTGTCTGCATTCATTATAATGGGTGGTCTTGTTCATGCATCCAGCTAAAGTGCCTTCGTCAATATATGTTAAAAAAAAAACACTTGGGCATTTATAAAATTCAGTTGCCATCAAGCTTAAATATCAACTCTTACTAACTGGAGGCAAAATATGAATAGATGAAATAGAAAGATATTAAACAGATATCTTGTAGGTTTCAGGATTTTTTTCAATTAGTATAGTGTTCAGAGAAGAAAAAGAAAGCACAAAAACACGAGTGTCTCAAACTGTTTGATGCCTATGTAGAGAATGAAAGCAGTCTTTGTCTTTGAATTCAAAATGCTGATATCTTAGCTTCAATAGCAACATTTATGTTTCTTTGAAAGGGGATGGTGAGTCTTTAATTATTAAACCAATCGTATTTAGCAGATGGTCAAAGAAAAGTATTTTTAAAAAGTTGCCCAGAGGGTTATATAAATGAACAAGCTAAAACAGCTGGCAGCTGGTGCATGAAATCAATAATGAGAAAATGAGTACTACTGTATCTTTGTTTTCATTGTCTGGTTTAAGACACTGAACACAAGAGAAAAAGTGAGAGAGAATCAACTTATGAACATCACAATCATGCTGACTAGATTATGTGTATCTAATTAGAAGGAAAAACGCCTCCTGGAGTGAACCTGTGAGGAAAGACAAAGTGTGTGTGTGTGTGTGTGTGTGTGTGTGTGTGTGTGTGTGTGTGTGTGTGTGTGTGTGTACATGGAAGTAGACCCATGTGGGGCGAGGACATGATATAGATGTGATACTGTCTTTTCTGACTAATTCAGCAGTTCTATTATAGGTGATTCTATGCTTATTTTATGGCCTAAGAAAATTTAAACTGAATTAAATCAGAGAAAAATCCTTTGCAAAACAGTCAACAATATCATAAACCAATGGTAATGTGTATACTGATGGTTTCCTTAACTATCAATTCTTATATTTTTAAGCAATTTTAATAGCTAGAATTTCTTGAACAAGAAAAAGATTAACATAGATATGGCCATTTTCACCTGTAAGCCCAGCACTGAGGATACTAATGCTGAAGAATTGAAATGAGTAGGAAGACAGCTAGGGCTCCATTGTTCAGCCCTAAATACATGGCAAGACTATTTTTAAAAACAGTTAAATTATGTAACCATACTATGTCTCAAACAACTGAGGAGTGGATAAGGGAAATGTGGTATACATAAACAAGGGAATTATTTTCACCCAGAAAAAAAAATGTAGTCATGTCATTTGCAGTAAAATTGATGTGACTAGAGATAACAGCATTAAGTGAATTAAGCCAATCACAGAAAGAAGAATATCATGTATTCTATCACGTGTGCTGCCAAGTTCTGTGTAGCAAAATAGTGAATACATATATGACATTAAAATAGAAGTAAAATTGTCTAGGGGAAAAAGAGGACTTGTTGGGAGACAAAGGAACAAGAAATGAGGCAGGGGGATAAGCTTAAGAATACAATGCATGTGTGTGCAAACTTTACAATTAAATAAAAAGAAACAAGTTCAGCCAAGTATCATAGAATCTCTCTGTTGATAGTAATGATTTTACCAAGTGGATCAATCTCTCAAATTTTCTAGGGTTTTACTCAATGATGATTCCTTAAGAAAAGCTGGATATTTGAATTTTTAAAATCTTCTCCCTAAAAACATTATAACTCGACAGCAGTAAATTTTTAAGTACTGAAAGCAAAATATAAAATTCAGCATATAAAATTATTCAACCTTTGCTATATTTACATTATGTTGGGAAATAACACTAATGGTTATTTGAAAGGGAATGATAGGCAGACTTGATTCTCAAATAAAATAGTCTGTTCAGTGAGATTTTATGTGGTCAAATTTTTCCTACAAGATCCCAGAGCACAAAACACAAACAAATATGTATGTTACACATAACATAATACAAATATTAATTTATCTTTAGCAAGAAATGATATTTTAGTGAAGAAAGAAATTTTTTAAAAGCTTCACGAATTAAGCTTTCCCATACATAACTAAAATAGAAGAAACGGATTTGTAGGATAGAGAACACACAGTTCCAGCTCAAATCAGCTACTTCATTTTATTGCACTGTATCTTACAAATAAAGAAGTGTATGGTGTTCCTATCCACATGGAAATTTTTCTAAATTTTATCTTGAGCAAATGATACTCTTATCAGTAATTTGTAAGAGTGAAATTAGGGAGTCTGATTTTTGTCCTGAGATATGGAAATGATTCTTTCTGTGGGTATCAAGAATAGAGAAGCACAAACAAACTTACATTTTTTTGCCAATAAATATTTATTGCAACAAATAAAGTTTGGACCTTTAGCCTACACAGACACAGGAATAGAAATGACATGAATATGAACCCTGTCCAGGATTATTAGGCAGTATTCTAGCAGTCGAGTAAATATATTTAACCAGCCCACCCACCTGAGGACAATACCTATCCTAGTGTACATCACCTATATAACATATCTCTCTTCTCATTCCCACCACAGTTCCACCCCCTGCAACCTGAGGATGGCATAGGGTCCTACTCACCTTCCATGGGTAGCACCACACACCCACATCAGGACCCCAGACCTGCCACCTGAGTTATACTCACCTTCCCCAAGTAGCACTATCTACTTCCTGGTTCCCAAGAACCCCACCACCTAAGAATCTCTTAAGATTCTCATGTACTACCTACAGGTAACACCACTCCCCCCCTACAAAGACCCCTTAACCCCACCAATATGAAATCTTCTCTACCTTCCAGCTTCTGATGATCTGGAACAATAACCAGCTCTAGAAAAGATTTACTCTTGTGCTCAAATAGCACTGACAGTGTAAGTACTACTTCTAGTACACAAATTAACACTGAGTGGCCACAAGACTCAATCAGAAACACCATTTAACTACTTCAATACCTATCAAATCGGTGTAACAACAAATATCAAAACATTCAACAAAACTGGGACAGATTAAAAAACATATTAAAAAACAAAACAAAACATTACTAATATGACCTAATTCTGAATGCCAAACTCCCATCACAAAACTCATAAAACAGGGACAAACATAAAATGTGTCTCCACCAAAAATCAGTACTCTCGATGAAAAGTTCCTGAGAAAAGCGGCTTAGATGACACACAATAGAATGATTTCAAAATAGCAGTAATGAATATGTTTGAAACTCACAGAGAATATAAAGAAATGCTGAACTGAAGACTAAAAAGCACAGAGAAAACAGCTGAATGAAATAAAAAAAAACAAATAACAATTCAAGATAGGAAAATATAATTTAATATATAAAATTTCTGAGAAAACCCAAAATAAAACTTGAAATGAAAAATTCAGTAACCTAAAGGAAACAAAAAAGCCTCAACAATATAATGGATCAACTGGAAGAAACAATATCAGGAAGCCTTGAAGACAAGGCAGAAGAACTGGATAAATCAGGCAAAGAAAATGATAAATCTAAAAAACAAATCAACAACAACACACACACACACACACACACACACACACACACACACACACACACACACACACACAAACTGCATAAAGAGAACATGTAGATACTCTGAAACAATTTAAGGAGACCAAACCTACTAGTAATAAGTATAGAAGAAGAAATGCAGGTCAAAACCACAGAAAGTATTTTCAACAATTTCATAGAAGAAAAATTCCCCAATCTATGGAAAGAGATGCCCATTAAGTTACAAGAGGCATATAGGACACCAAGGAGAGAAGAATAGAAGATAAACTCATTTCACATAACAATCAACACACTAAATGTACAAAACAAAGAAAATCTATGGAAAACTGAAAGAGATAAAGATCAATAGACAGGTAAACGCAGACCTGTCAGAAATAAAAGCTGATTTTTCAATTGAGACGTTAAGTGCCAGAAGGGCTTGACTGATGTTCTATAAGTCTTGAAATATTATAGATGTCATCCTAGCAAAATTATCAATCATAATTTTAAAAGAGAGAAAAATTCCCCCTATAAAGGTAGCTTAAAGTGATTTATGACTACTGAGCCAGCCTTACACATACTTTGGGCTGAAAAAAGGGATAAGCATATCCAAGAAGTGACAGTGTTTCACTTGTTTCAATAAGAATGTTAGGTTAGTGATTAAACAAAGGAATACTAAGAAAACAAACTTCATGAAATCAACTTATGACAGAAATAAATTACAACTTTAAATAATTGAACATCAATGGCTTCAACTCATCAATCAAAAGATACAGACTGCCAGAATGAATTAAAAATTCAGGATCCACCATTTTGCTGCCTCTGAGAGACACACCTTACCACCTTATTGTGAAAGGAAGGGCAAAAATTTTCCAATGAAATGGAACCAGGAAACAAGAAGGTATTGCTAATGGTTTCATTCCAAACTGAAAGCAACTACAAGAGACAAAGAAGGTCATTTCAATGACTTTGCCATCTTAAATATATATGCACTAAATTTGGAAACACACAACTTCATAAAGCAATTATGTCTAGACAGAAAGCAACAGATTGATCCCAACACATTAATAGTTCATGACTTCTGTATTTCACTTTTACCAATGAACATATCATTCAGACAAAAAACATGAACAGAAAAATAAAGAGCTAAATGGAATCGTAGATCAAAAGGACCTAATAGATATATAGAGAACATTCTATTTGAACCTTCACTAAAGTAGGCAATATATTGAGAAACAAAGCATCTCTCAACAAATACAGGAAATTTTAAATAATTCTTTGTATCTTATCTAACCACAATGGAACCAAACGATATTAACAGCAACAGATGCTACAGAATTTGCACTAACAATGGGAAATAAACAATGCAGTATTAAATTATGCATAGATTAAAGAATTTAATTATTTGTTTTAAGGAATTATAAAAGAACAAATGACATCCCAATACAAGCAAATGAGATAAACAATCAATATTAGAGCAGAAAATAACAAAATAATAATGTAAAATTACAACAAATTAATGAAATAAAGAGATGGTTTTTGAAAAGATTAACAAGATTGATAAAACTTCAGCCATATTATCCAAAAGAGAGAAAAGACCCAAATTAATCAAATTAAAATGAAAGATTTGATATTACAAAAGAGATCAGTAGAATGCAGAAAATTTTAAGGATATACTTCCAAAACCTTTATTTCACCAAGTTGGAAACACTTAAACATGCATATGACATACCAAATTTATATCAAGAAGAAATAAAAAGTTTAAATATATTTGCAACAAGCAATAAGATTGACTCAGCAATAAAACACTTCCCAATTTAAAAAAAAAAAGCCCAGGTTCATATGGTCTTACTGAAGAATTCTTCCATACTTTAAAGGAAAACTAAGACTGATTCTTCTCATACTGTTCTATAGAAGAGAAGAGAAAAGCATATTTGTAAATTATTTTTATGAAGCTAGCTCTACACTGATTCTTAAACCAAATAATGACAGAACAGGGAAAGAACATTATAGACTAATCTCCCTAGATGAATATAGGTTCAAAAAACTCCCAATGATATACTTGCAGACTTGAGAACACATCGCAAAGACTATTCACCACAATCAAGTCAGCTTCAACCCAGAGATTCAGGTATGATTCAACACATATAAACCAAAAAAACATATTCTGCAATATAGACTGAAGGACAAAAAACATTTGATCATCTAATTGGACACAGAAAGTCTCTTGGCAGAATTCAGCATCTCTTCATGATAAAAGGACTGGAGAAATTATGGATACAAAGAACATACACATCAACATAATAAAGACAATTAAACAATAAGACAATAGCCGACATAATGCTAAACAGAGAAAAACTTGAAACATCTTCACTAAAAGCAGGAACAAGACAAAGGTGTCTATTCAATATAGTGCTTAAAATCTTAGCTACAGCAATAATACAACTGAAGGAGATAAAGGGGATATGAGCAGGAAAGGAGGAATTTAAATTATCCTTATTTACAATTGGTATGATTATATGTATAAAACCCCTTAGAGACTCCAACAAAAAGCTCTTACACCTGATAAAGTTGTCTGGTAAAGCAGGAGGATACAATATTAACATGCAAACATCAATGACAAACATACTGAAGAAGAAATGAGAGAAACAATAGCATGAAGGTAACTTCAAAAAAATATCTTGCACTTAATCTAAGCATGAAAGTGAAAGATCTATACAATGAAAACTTCAGGACTCTGAAGAAATTGTAGAAGATACCAGAAGATGGAAAGACTCCCATGCTCATGGATTAGTGGGATTAACATGGTAAAAACAGACATCCAAACAAAAACAATCTACAGATTCAATGCAATCCCATCAAAGTTCCAATGTAACTCTTCAGGGAAATTGAGAAAAAAGTATTTAAACTCATATGGAAACAGAAAGATTCAGGATATCCAAAACAAACATAAACACTAAAAACTTCCAGAGGTATCTCCGTTCCTGATTTCAAAAACTGTAGTAATTTAAACAATAAATAACCACAAAAAGCAATACATTGATACATATAATATAAATTAAGAACTCAGGTATAAGCCCATATTCCTACAGCCACCTGATATTTGAATAAAAGGCCAAATTTCATATTAGCGAAAAGGCAGTATCTTCAGCAAATGTTGCTAGACAAACTGCATAGTTATATATAAAAGACTAAAACTGGATCTTTATCTCTTTCTCTGTACAAAACTCAGCTCCAAATGGCCTCAATATAAGACTTATACCCTGAATCTGAGACAAAATAGGGGATACACTTCAACTTACAGGTAGAGGAAAGGGCTTATATAATAGGCCCCCCAATAGTGAAGGCATTAAGACAAACAAAGGACAAATGTAAATTCATGAAACTAAAAGCTTTCTAGCAAAGGGCACCATTAATCAAAAGAAATAAGATACTACAGAATGGGAAGGGGAAAAAAAAATTTAGCAGCTATGCATCTGACAGAGGATTTGTGTCTAGAATAAATAAAGAACTCAAATAACTAAACCCCACGGGGGGTGAAAAAGACCCAATTAAAAAAAGACATTATGGGTAAGGGAGAAACCTGGTGCTAGGAAAATTCCCAGGAATCTACAAGGACAACCCCAGATTAGAATACTAGCAATAGAGGAGAGGGTGCTTGAACTGAACTGGCCTACTCTGGTAAACAGATTGGTGAATACACTGTCATCACAGAGCCTTCATGCAGTAACTGATGGAAGCAGATACAGAGATCCATAGCCAAGCACCAGGCTGAAATCCAGGAAGAGTGATTATATGAGCAAGGGGGGTGGGGAGGTGTCAAGATCATGATGGGAAAATCTACAGAGACATCTGAACCAAGCTCATGGAACTCACGAATTTTAAACTGACAGCCGTGGAACCTGCATGGGACCAGACTAGGCCCTCTGCATATAGGAGACAATTGTGTAGCTTGATCTGCTTCAGGGACCCCTGGCAGTGGGATCAGGATCTATCCCTGGTGCATAAACTGGCTTTCTGGAGCCCATTACCTATGGTGGGATGCCTTGCTCAGCTTTGATGCAGAGGGAAGGGGCTTGGTCCAGCCTCAATTGAATGCACCAGGCTTTGCTGACTCCCCATGGGAGCCCTTACTTTTTTGGAGGAGGGGATGGGAGAGCAGGAGCAAGGGGGAAGTGAAGATGGGGGAGAGGAGGAGGGATAAGAGAGGTATCTGTGGTTCGTATGTAAAATGAATTTTAAAAAATTTAAAAATGGAAATAGAGAGTTCTCAAAGAAAGAAATACAAATGGCTGAAAAATATTTTGAATGTTCAACATCAGAGAAATGCAAATTAACACTTTTTTGAAATTACATCTTACTTCAGTAAGAATGGCTAAGTTTAAAAAACAAATGACAACAAATGCTGGCATGAATGTAAAGGGAAACATTTACTCACTGTTGGTGGAAGAGAAAATTGATTTAGTCACAATGAAAAAGTGTGAAGTTTCCTCAAAAGCTATAAGTACCTACTATATTATTTACCTATACCACTCATGGGCATATTCCCAAAGATCTCTACATCATACTACAGAGATAATTGCTCCTCTGTGTTCACTGATGTATTAACAATAGTCAGGAAATGGAAACCACCTAGACATCCATCAACAGAAGAATGGATAATGAAAACAGTAGTGCATTTGCACAATGGAATATTATTCAGCTGTTAAGAAACATGAAATAACTTGATTTACAAATAAATGTTTTGAGCTGGAAATAATCATTCTTAGTGAAATAAAACAAACCCAGAAAAACAAATGCGTCATATTCTTTATCATACCTGAATGCTATATTTAAATGTGTAGGTATATGTGATTAAATTTAAATAACCATACAAATCAGGAAAGTAGAAAGGATCCATGGGGAAGGCCTTCAAGAGTGGAGATATAGGACATTATTGATATAAAGCGGTAATGTGAACAATGGGGCAAGAAAACTTAAGAGGGAAATGAGAGGAAAAGTAGAGGAGGGGATATGGAGAGGGATAACTAATAGTGGATGAAGAGCTGCGAAAAATTCATATGGAAATCTCCTACTCCAGAAGTCTCCTAAATATATACATGTGTAAAAATAGATGAAATGGCCTTACCCTATAACAGAGGGACAGTGCCTTTTACATACAGCATAGGTTATCAACTAAAAAGCACAGTACCAGGAATGGTTACTGCTTTTCAAGTTCTTTGTCACTCATATCCCTCAACCCCAAACACTATAAGGTATTGACATTTCTCTTGATTACCCTCCAGAACTTGAAGATAATCTCTATTGCTCAAGAGACCACAGAGTTGACTAATACAATCATCTTCTGACTTAGTTTACTGATATAAAAAATGGGAAAAATAATAGTAATAATAATTCATATTTCATAGGATTTTTGAGTCTACATTTTAAGAAGTTCAAAATATATTAAAAGCACTTAAGCTAATGCCTATCAAATAACAAGAGATATAAATGTTTTTTCATTAAGAATTTGGTAAATCAAGTATAATTACAATAATTTAAAAATGAATTTGTTTCATTTGTCATATAGACATAAAAGATCTATTATAGACACTCTCTTAAGTGAAATTTCAAAAAATGTTAAATCTGACTAACAGGTTCCCTTATTCTGACCTCTTATAAAAATCAATATTCTAAGGAATAATTTCTTGATTATTAAGTACCATAACTGACCTTTGAGAAATAGTACCAGTTTAAAAGATATTCCTTGTTTTATGTTGTCATCTAATGCAAGTTGATTAATATTCCTTTCAATTTAATTTTTAACTAATTATCAAAGAGGTAACATTTTGATCAGGATTAATCTTATGGAATCTCACATGTCAATGCTTTCTCCCAATTATCTACTGCTCTTTGATCAGTATTGCTAAAAGACTGCTATATAAAGAACTGTTAAGCTTGTGTGATGTAAGTCATCAAGGGCACTTTTTCTCCTATGTTTAGACTTGTCCAGTAGTTACTAATTCTCATTGTTAGCTTTCAGTCTTTCATTATGACCCTCTTCCAGTTCACCCTAAACGACCACACTTGCCACTGTCAGGAGTGTGAAAAGGTCAACAAGGTCATTCCTTTCCACAGACTCACTGGAGAATTCAGACAAAGATTGGGAGTAAGCCTCTATTGCATCTTTCCTGCCATAGAATGGAGGGGTTCAATGACACAGTCTTTAGAAATTAACCAGCAGGGTAATCCTTTCTAAGAGCTCACAATTTTTGAAATATGTATTCACTACATTTTTTTAAGTTTTGTTGAATTTGGGAATTTGGGAAATAACATTAAAGGTCAACCCGAGCACAAATGCTTCAAAAATTATAAAATAAGATGTATGAAGCAATAAAATTGAAACCTGCATAAGTCTGCATCTAGAAGCATTAAATCATAGTGATTTATGCCAGAATTTTTAGAATAAATAAACCTTTATTTTTAAAGTATCTTTTAAAGTAATCTAACTAACTATAAATAGTACTATAGCATTAATGCATCTATCTATGAAGTATTCCACCAATAGGGAAAAAAGAGCAAGAAATTCCCTTCATATACTGAGATTAATGTATGCCTGAAATTTTAATAATCCAAATTACAAGAACTTTTCTTTGCAAAGGAATTATTATTTTATCAATTTAGGAAGTACTAGACACAGAAAAATATCAGTAAAAAACAAAAAGCATAAATTACTGAAAACTAGTTGAAAACTGTAGTAAGACAAAACATTGCATAGCACACATGCTTTTATTATAGACAAAGTATTTTCTTGTAATATAATCCTACAGATTTGATAGAATAAAACTGATTCATTATACAGTATTGGATTGGTGGAATTCTCTAACCTGACACATGGAATTTTTCTCCTTTCCTAATGAAACAGCGAATGCAAAGAATACTTAGAATTTAAATCCGTCTTTAAAAAAATTATTCAGTTCAGTATAATTGGTACTATCTTAGTTCAGTAATAATTATAGTACCACATTCTTTATTCCCAGTGATTCAAGGATGCTAATATTAAGTTTATGGTAAATTTTCTCTAACAAAAAAATTTAAGTTATTAGGGAGTAAATCTACACAAAAACAGTACTTTAAGAAATTCTGGCCGGGCGGTGGTGGAGCACGCCTTTAATCCCAGCACTCGGGAGGCAGAGCCAGGCGGATCTCTGTAAGTTCGAGGCCAGCCTGGGCTACCAAGTGAGTTCCAGGAAAGGCACAAAGCTACACAGAGACACCCTGTCTCGAAAAACCAAAAAAAAAAAAAAAAAAAAAAAAAAAAAAAAAAAAAAAAAAAAAAAAAAAAAAAAGAAAGAAAGAAATTCTGGCCAGGCAGTAGTGTCGCAGAGCTTTAATACCAGCACTCAGGAGGCAGAGCCAGGTGGATCTCTGTGAGTTCGAGGCCAGCCTGGTCTACAGAGCAAGATCCAGGACAGGCACCAAAACTACACAGAGAAACCCTGTCTTGACAAAAACTAAAAAAAAAAAAAAAAAAAAAATTCTGTGCTGTAGTCAATGTGCAGATTGACTGATTCCCATTATGAAAAGGCCTTCAATGGGAATGATGGGACAGCAATTAAAATCCTTATTGTTTTATTCTTAATGCATTAAAGTGCATCTCAATATACATGTCTAGACAACTGATCTAACAACATAACTTGAAACAACAGCTAATAGAGGCCAGAGAAGTTATGACATTTAGGCACGATTTAGTATTCTGATATGCAGTATTTATCAATTATGCATTGATGATTTTGGAAAGCAAGGTATTTGTGGGCCAGGGAGACAGCTAAGCAGGTAAAAGTGCTTGCTGTGCAAGCACAATGACCTGAGTTTAAATCCTCAGACCCCATGCAAAAGACAGACTTAGTTGTATGTTCCTATGGCAAGATGGGAGGCAGATCAGGAGAAACTCCCAGAAACTGATGAGCCAGCTAGCATGAAGTATACTGCAACATAGTGTAAATGACAAGAGAGACTCTGCCTCACACAAGATGGAAGATGAGGAGCAACACCCATGGTTGTTGGCTCTAACCTCCATATGGGCTGTGGTATGTTTACATCTTCAAACAGAAGAATGTGCACACACACATACACACACACACACACACACACACACACACACACACACACACACATAAAATAGATACGTAAATGTATATTAAGTGAGGCATTTTCGAAATCAAGCATTGTATTTTCCCCTGCCTCCTCTGCTCCCAATTCCTCTCCCTCCCCCACCCCTCCCCAACCCCCAACCCACTCCTCCTCCATTTCTATTAAGTAAATAAAATCAAATAGGTCAGAGTAGCAAAGTACTATGCAATATCTGATAAAACCTTCACTAACCATCTACATTGTTTTCTAGCTACCAGATTTAGTGACTGTAATACCATAAGTACAAAACACTACCAACAAATTAAATTGGAAATTTATTTCTTTTTCGCCTCTACCACATAGCCCTTCCAGGCCTGCCAACCTACAAGCAAGGAACCTACCTCTGCCTGCTCCTCCTCCAACTCTCAATTCACTTTGACTCTTTATACTATTCAAGAAAATGTGATCCTCCACTTACCTTGAGTTTTATATTAACCAATCATTACACCAAAAGCTTTTTATAGCTAAAAATACTTTCAAACAGAAACTTGTAATCTCAGATTAAAAAATAATTCTTGCTTTTGTTTATTTTTGCTTTGTTTGTTTGCATGTGTATCACTGTTAATAGAAGCGGCTTCCAGTTATAGAAAGTGGGGCCATGGAATTGTGCCATGCCTCCTCTCCTGCTCTACAACTACACCTATCACACACACTGCAAATCAAGAGTTTATATCAATAATAGTGCATTCTTAATAATCTCCGAGTTTTTAAATTGTGAGTGAAAGTAGATATTTGACAGCACAACATCATGTTCAATCAATGGAACTATTGATAGTTCCATAATAATGATATGATATGCACATTTTCCTGCTACTTACTCATGAATAAAAATAGAATTATGGTAACAACCCTTCTATAATAGTAATGTCAGACTGGAAGACAGGCACCTGTCTGTGATTACACAGGCAAATTTGAGCTTATATCTTCATGGATTTACATTGTAATTTAATTAGATTATTTGATATTCTAAGGCAAGAGGTAACATAGAAATGTCAGAATCTAGACCTTCTGTTATTTGTTCTGCAAGTTTGATATTCTTTTAAAATGTATTTGTTTATGTGTGTGCATATGTACATGAGTTGGATGTGTGTTTCAGCACACATGTAGAGGTCAGAATATAACTTGCTGAAGTCAATTCACTACTTTCACTGTGTAAATACCAAAGACCTAAGTTGGGTGGTCAGGCTTGACATCAATCCCTTTCACACACAGAGCTTTTACTCTGGCACACTTATTTTTTTAAAGGCCAGTTGGCATCAACAGTATAACTGTATTTGGTTCATTATTGCTGATGAGGGCTTGTATTTACTGACACAGATATCTTCACTTCCCCTAACTGTCTCTATTGTAGACACATGTTAAAGCTCTCATCCAGTGAAACCTGACACTAAAACCTGTTTGTTTTGACACACGCAAACTCCATAGTGCGGGGTTCAGGCTTTGAATATAGTTTCCAAATTCACTTTCAAGGACAATGTTTTCTTCTTTATAATATAATTTGGTGGACTCATAATTCTGTAGTAAAAAGCACATTTCATCAGATATTCTCAGTATATCATTAAATTTTGGTTATGAAAGTAAAATTTCAAGTGTAAACAGTATGTGTAAATGAAATAAACTCTTTGGACAGAATTCATGTTCTCTATAAATACAAAAATATTGTATGAGACACTAAACTCACTTGGTGTGGGTGAATTTACATGATGTGCTTCCATTCACAACACTTCCACCTCAAGGGAAAATGCTTTCCAGTTCAATATTTCTTCAATTCCCACAAGTTATCATCTAACAGAATGGAAATAATGTTTCTTACTTCACAAAACAGGCACAAACCGTATTTTATAAACAGCCATCCAAAGAATACTCAACATAAACACCTTTATTATCTATAATTGATTATATTACCATAGTCAGACACCATTTATTTAACTACATACGATTGTTAGCAGAAAACAAAGCTTCAAATGGATTTTTTGATCATTATTATTTTGGAGCATATTACTGACTTCCAAGTATATTCTAGGACATAGAAAAACCATGCTTTCATATGATCTATAATTTTATTCACATTGGTATAGAATCAAAAATGTTAAACAGAACTATAACTGATGATCTAAGATTTTAATCACCAGAATAAATCTTTTACATAGGTTTTCTTCACCATGGTCACAAAGTCAGGCCATCAAATAAGTCAACATAAATGAAATGATTTTTAATACAAATTAACAATGCAAACATCTAATGAACTTCAGTCAGTTGGCTTCCCCTTACTTTATAATTGTTAATTAATCAAGATTTCTGTTATAAACCGGGCTTAATGATGCACACACTTAATCCCAGCACTTGGAAGGCAGAAGAGTCTGAAGATAGCCTGGTCTACATAGTGAGTTCCAGTACAGCCAGAGCTATATAATGAGACCCTGTCTCAAAAAAACAAAACCAAAAACCAAAGGAAAAAGAAAAAAACGATTTCTGTTGTAAGCAGACAATATTCTACAAAATCATTCTTACTTTTAGCAAAAAAGATTTTGATACTCTAGAAAAATTATACACTCTGATAATTATATTCCTATGAAGAAAATAGTTACATAACTGTGTCCAATTTGCCTTCTTTCTTAAACGACATAATAATGAAAAAGAAGCATATCACCATAAGCAAATTTATTATAATGCCACATGCCTGACCATGAAAGTTCCAATTTTGCTGCTTTTATGAGAATCACAAGTGAACACTATTCTAGTGATTCTCCAAGCATGTAGCTTTCTCCATTTTCCTGAAAAATAAGTTGAAAACAGTTTTAAAACACTAGCCCGCCGGGCGGTGGTGGCGCACGCCTTTAATCCCAGCACTCGGGAGGCAGAGCCAGGCGGATCTCTGTGAGTTCGAGGCCAGCCTGGGATACCAAGTGAGTTCCAGGACAGGCGCAAAGCTACACAGAGAAACCCTGTCTCGAAAAACCAAAAAAAAAAAAAAAAAAAAAAAAAAAAAGATATTAAAAATCTTTGTTTGCCGGGCGGTGGTGGCGCACGCCTTTAATCCCAGCACTCGGGAGGCAGAGCCAGGCGGATCTCTGTGAGTTCGAGGCCAGCCTGGGCTACCAAGTGAGTTCCAGGAAAGGCGCAAAGCTATACAGAGAAACCCTGTCTCGAAAAACCAAAAAAAAAAAAAAAAATAAAAATAAAAATAAAAAAATAAAAAAAATAAATAAAACACTAGCCCAAAATAAAGCCTTTCTAAGAGAATTCCTAAAATATAGTACTCTCATACCAACTGCAATGTTACAAACATCTGAACACTCAGATTTGTGTCAACTGTGGTTTGTAATAAATGAGTCCTCGTGAAATCTAGTGGAACTCAAAACCTCACTGGCAGCTGAAAAGTTATCACCAAATCAAAGTCCCATAACCTAATCTAAAATAAGGTTAGAATTACTATTGTGCTAGAAGACTGTCTCCTTTTGCTTTTCCTTTTCTGTAAACAAAATACTCAGAAACTTAGACAGCCTCCTATTCAATCACAACCAAATTCAATGTTCACTCTCACTCACATAGAACAAGGTCAGAATATTTTTTAAGTAAGAAAAAAAATCTTTGATTAATGCTGAGAGCTGCACCATGTTTAGACAGGGTCATGACCCCAGGCATCCATTTAATCAAATTTCTCTGCTGCCTGTCCCAGTGGAGCCATCACAACAAGAAACTCTCTCAATGAAAAGTGGGGGAGGGCTAAGCATACTTCACATCTCACATTGTTTACACGCTGTTAAGTAATTATTTCACTCTTCCACCCCCACTGGCCATCAACAGACAAGTCACCTCCCTGGAGATTCTGAAAAGCCTATTCAGCTGGATATAGCTGATTTTGTTTTTTCCCCCTTCATAGTGAAGCTAACTGCTTAGCTTAAACACTTCTTTGTGATTACTAATGTATACTCTGCCCAAGCTAATGATCTTGCTAATTATAAGAGTGTTTATCATATAGATTCTCAGCTTCTCTTCATGTTTCTCAACTATGCTTATTGCAAAATCATCCCATCTCACCACTTTAATGCTCCTAGATGAATACCCCTCTCCATTCACACATACACATAAAAAAAACCTGCTTTGTGAAGGAATTGTATCATTGTGGAGTAGTCAAACCAATTATTATTTTTCAGTAATTTGAAACAATACTCTGATCTTCAATGCAACTCTCCTCTGGGGCAAAGAGCATCAGTGAGGCATACAGATAAAAAGAATTATAGTTTGCCTTTATTAAATAACTCTATCAGCCAGAGTAATAGAGATGGATAAAATGGTAACCTATTCACCCAACCCTTCCTAATTGCTGTCCTAAGATGCAAGAAGGAAAATGGGAGCAAGGAGGAAAGGTTTATTTCTAATTGCAGTTCAGGAATTAAAGGCAACTTGAAAGCCAGATGTAGGCAGAATCTTTCCACGACCAATGGACAAAGCCAACCAAATACACTGTGTGTAGTGACTCAAAACAAATCACAAGTGCCGGGTCTCAAAATCAAAGGCATTTTTCTCTCTGACTTTCTTTACTCAATTTCTGCTGAAGTAAACATATTTTGATGTTTTTGCTCATCATGGGAAATAAAAAGTCAAAAAATGTTTATAGTACAAATTAAAAAAAAAACAAAACAACAAAACAAAATAACACAAGAAAACCTCTACAAAGTTGCAAGAGGATTACTTAAATATACCTCATAATTCTTATTTGAAAATCTGATTTTAAGTGAGCAGTTTCACATACTTTGTCTCCAATTTTTACTTTATGGCTGATGGTTATCTCCGTGAATAAAATTCTTCAAGTTAATGTCTTCCCCCATGGCATGCAATTACAATAAGCTTACTATCAGGTTACTAATTAGCTCAGGAGATTATAATACATGTTTTTATCCAAAGTATAATGTGCAGCATACAACCTGAGCAATGTTTTTACCCTGTTAGACCTTGTACAACATTCATTACTGAAAGGAAAGAGGTACCCTCGCTTGATGGACACATAAAAATTAAAACAAAATTGACATGCTGAGTGTGAATGAATTATTTTGTGTTCTCATATGTACTTATAATAAGTGATATTTCCAGTGACGAGGGAAAAGTAAAGAGAACCTGCTGGGAACTAAACTCACAGGTAAAAAATAAGCTCAAGACAAGCTTTATTAAAATGGCAAAGGGAAGTCAATTACAAGAGTGGGAAATATACACATGCAAAACAGAAGATAAAAACATTAAAATGATAATGAATTGTGATTTCAGCAAAAAAGATGCATTCCAGATACTCCCTGTGATCATGACAATAAATGATTAACATGAGAAAAATGAGAAATGTGATACACAAGAAAAATCACAGGCTGAGTCACAAAATGAAGATTTCAAAGGTGAGTTAAGCCAGTTTTCAAGAATTTCTCTTTTCATCAAGACAGCTGACCCAAGCTGGTGGGAGCTCATGGACTCTAGCCTGTCAGCTGGGGAACATGAATGGGACTGAACTAGGCCCTCTGAATGTGGATGACAGATATGTGGATAGATCTGTTTGGGGAGCCCCTGGCAGTGGGACCAGGTCTTATCCCAGGTGCAAGAAATGGCATTTTGGAACACATTCCCTAGGGTGGGATACCTTGCTCTGCCTTGACACAGGGAGGGAAGGGCCTGATCCTGCCTCAACTTAGTATGCAAGACTTTGTTGACTCCCCAAGGGAGGCCTCACCCCCTCTAATGAGTGAATGGAGGGTGGGATTGGGGGAGGTTGGGAGGGTGAGAGAAGGTGAGGGAGGGGGAACAGGGATTGGTATCTAAAATGAAAAAATCTTTAAAAAATAAATATATATATATTGCAATATGGAAAAAAAGAAAGAAGTTAAATTGCATAATCATTTGTGTCTACTATACATAGAGATAATTCTGAGAAAAATAAAACTACTGAAAAAGTTACTGATTTTTTTTTCCTGCATTTTTATTTTTCTGAATACTGTCTTTCTATGGACAGAATTTATTTTTAAGACCGTTTTCTATTGTTTGATATCATTACCTGGTAGAGAACATTATTTACCTGCAATTGAAAATCAGAAGAAAATACACGTGAATCTTATTCACTATGTCTTCTCCTTTGTCAATTTCTCAGACTGAAATGAAAGGCTGCCTTGAGATACATGTGTCCCTTTGCAAAAAGGAAAGCCAGAGGTGGTGATAGATTAGAATCTACAACTAATTAGGAGAGAATCCCTATTTAAAATTTCCTGTATATTCAACTGTACAAACATTTAGAGGCGACTTTATTGTATTTATATATTGTTGGGGGTGTAAGACATGTCTGTGCCCCAGTGCACATGACTTTGTGTAGGTCAGGAGACACTGCACAGGAGTCAATTCTCTCCTCCTGTCACGTGGCTCCTGGGAATCAATATGGGTCCTCAAGCTTGGCAGCAGTCACCTAAACCTGCTAAGATATCATTTTTTAACTGTGCATTGTTTCATAATGACAACTGAAAAGGTACTGAGTAACACCCTGAGTAAAAAGAAAGCTGCAAAAATCTCCAGGTCCCTTACCTGATTTGGAACTACTATGGAAAACTTTTATTTAAAACAAAAATCATCCCAGAAACTGGTGAGATGGCTCCATAGTTAAGAGCATTTGTTGCTCTTGCAGAGGACCTGGTTTCAATTCTGATCACCTACATAGAAGCTCATAACCCTTTGTAACTCCAGTTCCAGGGGATTCAACATCATTTTCTGGCCTCCATGGACAATGGAATAAACATGGTACACAGGCATACATGAAGGCTAAGAACCAATACACATAAAATAAACAATTTTTAAAAATTAATTGTCCCAAGGGTGTAATAGTGGCACTTATATCTTGGTTTAATCAACAGCCATCTAATACTCCTTATGGTGTTCTCAATAGGCAAGAGTTCCTTTCTGGTTCTAGAAATGTAGTCAGCTACCACAGTCTGGTGAATCCATAGAACCAAGAGAATTACTACTACCGCC
This sequence comes from Peromyscus californicus insignis, assembly GCF_007827085.1. Classification (NCBI taxonomy): domain Eukaryota; kingdom Metazoa; phylum Chordata; class Mammalia; order Rodentia; family Cricetidae; genus Peromyscus; species Peromyscus californicus. The sequence continues at coordinate 68,297,689 of NW_026294391.1, read as the reverse complement.
ACTTACCTAAACCAGTATAATGCCTAACTGCATTCTGAATGATTATATTTATACTCACAGTTAAATGTAACTCTTGCCCTTCATTAATGAAGCTTCTTTATGCAGCAGACAGATCACATAAAGCCATGAAGAACTGATGCATGGGGGTGGGGGCAGCCTCAACTAATGAATGCACACTAAAACACCTACACCTAAGGCTGGAGGACATGGGCAAAAACTCTTAGCCTGGCAGGGGAGACATGCACCTTTAATTGCATCACTCTGGAGGCAGAAGCAGGGAATCTCTGAGTTCTAGGCCAGCCTGGTCTACAGAGTGAGTTCCAGGACAGCCAGGCCTACACAGAGAAACCCTGTCTTGAAAAACAAACAAACAAAAAAGAACCACCAGAGCACATGGGGCAAAGTGGAGGGGAAGATTGTAAGAGCCATAGGAACAGGACATCTGTTTCAAGAGAATGTGTTCTTTGTATGACAGCAACTAGACACACGGAATCTTAATGATATGGCTGCCAAAACAAGACCTACATAATGATAGTACCAGTTGATGTGCCAGTGTGGATGGGGGTACTCTCACAAGGTCACGCTACTAGATGAAAAGCTACAGGAAATAACAGACTATGGAGAGAGGGAGAATCAGCTTTCCCTGGGGGTGAGTCCTCTGATAAACAGTTATCCAGGCCCAAGTAGTCATCCCTAAATATATATACATGTGAACAACATTAAAGAGAATCAGCAACTATGTTTATATAAACATATATATGTATACATATAAATATACATGTACTGTGTGTATGTAACAAGAACAATTGAAGAAGAAGAAGAAGAAGAAGAGGAGGAGGAGGAGGAGGAGGAGGAGGAGGAGGAGGAGGAGGAGGAAGAAGAAGAAGAAGAAGAAGAAGAAGAAGAAGAAGAAGAAGAAGAAGAAGAAGAAGAAGAAAAAGAAGACATCATGAATTTGAAAGGGAGTGGTAAGACATGGGAGGAGTTGGACAGGGGACAAGGTAGGATAGAATTGATGCAAATATAGTATTCATGTGTGGAATTTTCAAAAAATTAAAGTAAATGTAAAAAGAAAATTTTGCAATTTCATCTCCCCATATGTTTATTTATACTTATTTTAAAATATGTTCTATTTGCATTCACTTATCACAAAGTTGACTGCCTATGATGACATGTACAGCCAATTTTTGAAAAATATTTGGTAACTGAATGAATGAGTGGAGAACAGATAAGTTGATGGTTGTTTTCTTCTTGCTACTCACAGAAAATAATGGCATTTGAAATCATTCTGTACACATTTAATCTAAAATGTACCCATTTTCTCAAATGCTAGCAAGGGCCACAGATTCCACAACTCTAACAAGTGCCATTCATGCTGTATTGTGTGTGAATGATTCTCAGAAATCTTTCAGAGGAGCATCCTGACAGAGAAAGAAGTTGAAATTCTTCACAAATAGACATTTGTATACAAACACTTGGTAGATATTTAATATGCAGTATTCAAATAACTCATTTAGAAAGACATTGTCAATCCAGGTGAAGAATTTAAAAACAAGACAAGAAGCCTACAACACAGAGTGATTTACCTAAAACTATATCCTGTGAGTATCCAGTCAAGGATTAGACCTATAGCTCTATATCCAAGATTCCACTAATTATAGACTATAATATCCAAACTGCCCATCTTTTATAATGATACAACTTATCCAAATGTTATCTATATCTTCATAACTAACCCTTTTCCTCAGATCAGATCACCCTAATGTTACTACTTCCCAAGTTTGAAATGTAAAAAATTAATTTTCAATTTTTTTTTTTTTTTTGGTTTTTCGAGACAGGGTTTCTCTGTGTAGCTTTGCGCCTTTTCCTGGAACTCACTTGGTAGCCCAGGCTGGCCTCGAACTCACAGAGATCCACCTGGCTCTGCCTCCCGAGTGCTGGGATTAAAGGCATGCGCCACCACCGCCCGGCAATTTTCAATTTTTAAATGATAAAAATCTGGGGATAAGTAGCAATTAACAGTCTAACAAAGCAATAATTTGATTAAATACTGTTATTATAATATACAATGGTAAAGATGTAAATTGAATAATAAGGTAATAAAATGGTAATAATAAAATAAAATTAATTGTAAAGAAAACTTAATTTAAATAGATTCAAAGTTATTGTTCGTGTGAATAAAATTAATCCATATTTCAATAAACCTGTCTTCCCCAAAATTCTATCACAATTCTACAGTAGAATAAGCAAGGAAAATCAGACACTGCATTAAAGGTTTGCTTTGAATTACTTAATGTGACATTAAAATGGTATTGGAAGATCATAATTAATATGTTCCATCTTTCTGCCATTTCGCTTATTTTTAACTTTTATAAAAATGGTAGTGTTCAGTTATGAATGAGCTCACTGACAAGTGCTTAGGATATAGATAGCTAATGTACATGGGCACAGGAACCATGTGCTTTACATAACAGTCACATAACATTACTGATATTATAAACACTAAGTGTGCAATCTTTTCCAGGATTCCTGAGAAATCTTTAAATTTCCTCCAAGTTTTCACATGTAGTGATAGTAAGATCAGCACCATTTTTCCTTTCTCTTTGAGTCTATATTTGATTGCACTCAATTGTTGAGGGACACAGCTCATCTCCACCATCATTCTTCATGCAATTTCATCAAGTAGGACTTACTACATTCCAAAATGTCTGCCTAGTAGGAATCTGAAGCTCTTGTACAACACCACAGGAAGCTATAAATTAGTATTCTTTCTAAACAGGAACATTATGTCCTTTATAAGCTTTCTAGTAGATAAAATGTATGGAAGGCTCACTCTAAAGTCAATTTCTTGATGAAAGTAAAAGATGTACTCTGTGTGTGTGAGTGTGCATGCATGCATGTGTGTGTGTGTGTTCACATATATTTGAAGGCAAACTATATTTACTAAATAAACGAAGGGGATGTTAGTGAGATTTGTAGAAACATAAAATCTCAAGGTTATAATGGAATACAAAAAATTGTCTAGCCCTCTCATTGCCCAGGAGACACTAAGTCCTGTTGTCTTAAATAATTCACACAGTAGACACTTGACCTGTACTTAAAATGTTTTCACTTGATGCTCAGTAAATGTAACCCTGTGCATAAATCAGTCTGTTTAAGAAGTCTCAAACTGAGTTCTATTTGACCAAAATATATTTTCCTTTACTTTGTCAATTTAAAAAAAATGCTATATACTCATGCAGAAAACTGTATGGTCAAAAAGTAGACGCTAAGAGAATTAGTCTGCTTTTGAAGCTTCCATAAATCCAGATTACAAATTTGTCTGTTTTTCAAAGGAAGAAGCAGGAAAACCAGAAAGTAACATTGTGCACTGTCACAGGTCAATTTTAGTGACAATAAAACAGGATTAAGGCCAAATACATGCTAGCATGGCTTAGGCCATAGGTTCCCTCCATCCACTGTGTACCCCAAAATGGAAAATCCTAAATTAAAATCCACATGTCCTATTTTCTAATACAGAGCTCCTTATAGTAAATTGTCATAAAATATACTTGGCAGTTTAAGGAAAAACAAACAAACAAACAAACAAAAAACCACTAGAGCCAGATTACCTAAACTTTAATTCCATCTCTACAATTTAAGAAATTCTATTTGCCATTCCAGCACCTTACTTTCTTCATTTCAAAGTATCTGTCTCATGTATTTTGGGAAGGTTGCATGTGCTGACACATATAAATATTGCCCACTAAAAAGTAAAAACAAACAAAAAAGCAAAACAAAACAAACAAACAAAAAAACCAGTGTGAGAAACATAGGAAACTCTACCAAGGAAAATATTGTTATTATCAATGTTATTGTTTTAAAATTTGCAACTACACAACAAGGAAATAAAACAATGCAAGCCTCCTAGCTGGTATATCTAGTATATATAAAACAGGATTTGTAACCTTTTTATACTACTTTCATGCTTTCCTCTTTAAACACTTTATTAATTTTTTAACTCTAAAGAGGCTTGAGCAAATTCTGTATCTTTGGCTATCAAAGAGCAAACCTTTAATTCTGTCAAAACCCAGAAGCTTTTAAGTCCATTCAAGAGACGATATAAATAGTTGCAATCACAAACAAAAAGAAAGGAATCACCATGCGCACTTTCTTCCTTCTGAGGAGAAAATTTTCAAAAGTATTAGATTAATTCCCTGTAAAGAAGCAGCAGCTATCTAGGCATTTTCTTCACAGGTTCTCTAAATAATATCAGCCGCCAACTACAAATGCATCACTAGATCACACCACACGCAGCCAAATCTGGTATTAAGCAATTCCTAAAGGTGCCAGTTTACTCTTAAGGTTACTTGGAGAATTTCACATCCAGAATAAGGCATATATATAAAAGATCTATTTTCTAGTATTATGCTAAGTTAAGAAATCAAAGATCATATAAACATCTATTTATATTGTTCTTGATATTAAAATCATATCTATAGCTATTTAGAAGCATTTACTAACATCTCTTTCACAATAAGTTCATCCATTCTATTAAACTACATATGCAAAATCTCTGACTATATATAATGCATTCTCCGCCTCCCTCAATGCAAAAAGGATGGTGAAATAAAAGCAAAATAACATATAGAATCCTGTCATTTCCTCTCATTTTTTCTATATACACTAAGAAAAGGCAAGTGCTAAAAGAAAATTTTTCTTAATATGTCAGAAAACAAGGTTTCATGAAGGAATAAAGATGTTAACTACACATTAACACTAGGTCAGGTGGCAACTACTAATTCTCCTTATTTAAGGCCTTGTAAAGCAACAGAAGAGAAACTAGAAGGAAGAAAAGTGGGGTGAAAAAGTTGGATACACTAACATCACATACGTATAGAGAAGCCTTTTGAAAAATGGTAAAAACTCTTCTGTCTGTGCATTAACATAATGCAGATATACTGATAAGATAAAAATTCCAAACATGTAACAAAACTGCAGTTGACAACTTGTATATTATGCAATTATGACTGTCATTTTATTACTGTTATTAATTTATTAGTATAATTGCAATTTTTTTCAATGTCATAACGTGATAATAAAGGACTTGTCATTACTAAGTTAACCTCAGAACATCTCTGACCTCAAGGGAGGTAGTAGCATGCTTTCAGACCAAAATGAGCTGTCAGTTACCACAACGACATTTTGATGACTACATTATCTTGTAATTAAATGTCTCAACAAACTTCTGCTTTTGATTGACAAGTAGTTAAGACTATCATTGACCACAAGGTAGTTTCTTTATATTTTCAGACTAATTTTCTTTATATTTCAAAAACAATTTTTAGCACTGAAGCATAAAGACAAGGTTGACAAAAAATTAAAATGCTTTCAATGACATTTATTAACCTATATTTGACACATCTATGACAAAGAACATTCTGCCAAATTAATTGCATCTTTTGCATAGCCCATTGTGTTACGGTAAAAATATTAACAAATTTTATGATGTTCTTTATTAACCTTCTAGAATATATAGAATAATCTCATCTTTACTCTCTGCCACGTCTAATTTTCCATGACTGAAATAAATGGAAGCTACAAATAATGGATGCTTGCAGATGTTTTATGATCATTTTTCCACTTGCCATCATTGAATCCAACATGTTAGTTCACTATTGTAAGGGCAATATAGGTCACATATGACACATACGTTGTATTTCTTCTTCCTATTCCTGTAACCATCCATAATAAATGGGCCACTACAAGAATCCACTTCATACTACATCACTAATATTGGCATTAACATTTTCATTGTTTCAGTTCAAAAGAAAAATTTTGCTATCTGAGTTTAAATATTTGTTCAAGTTCAGAAAGCTAGCAAAATATAATTTTCATGTGCCATATCATAAGATTCCTATAAGCTATATAGTCAAGTTTAAGGATAAGGCCACTAAAAGTTATATTGGAATTACCCTATTGTGTTTTTATTTCGTTATTCTTATTGATGCTGGCAAAAGCTTTTTTAAGTCAAAAATATTATCAAACTCGTAAAAGATACATTTTAGAACTATAGACTTCTCAGGATCAAAATAAAACTGATATAATGTGAAAAATTCTATCAGTAAAATAAAATGTTGTTTAAAACCTACATTATCATGCTAAAGACATTGTTTCACAAACAACAAGACAACTATTTTTTATTGTTTCACAGTCTTCCAAGTATTTTCAGTCTAAGGTATCTTTATATTTACAAATATACAAAATTACATTCTTTAAAAACACGTCATGTCATGTTTTTGCAAAGAAACCTGAATTTTGGAGTCAGTAAGTTTGCCCAGCAAGTGCGAAACTTGCTGTTGAGCCTGAATGATCCCCAAAATCCACACAATCAAATGGAAGAATTGACGTCCTTCCAAACGTGTCCTCTGACCTCCACTTCAGACTACACACACACACACACACACACACACACACACACACACACACACACACACACACATACACACCACAATAAACAAATATTTTCTAAATAGCAGATTTTTTAAAAAAGAAAAATGAATATTACAGAAAGAATACTTTCATGCAAATACATGCATATATCTCCAAAGCAGATGGATGAAGAAGGCCAAGGGAAGACATGGAAAAAAAGGGCCATGATCATAAGCTGAGCTTTATGTGATGTGCATGATTTGGGAAATGTTAAATTAGCACTGCCACTTTCTTTTCTGTTTGTGAAACAGCCTGACTTCTCAAAATATGAAACAACTTTCTGGGAAGTAGCTTCCTTTTCTCTCACCAAAGTAACAAATCCTGGTCTAAAGTAACCATCAAAATTCCCAGTTTTCCTGCGTATTTTCTGAGTAATCATATCCCAGATCACATGTTTTTTCAGATACAAACCTATATAGCCAAGTTGAACCTATAAAAGAAGTACTAAGTGTCTACTTAGTACTGATTACTTTTACAGTCTCTTCAGCTCAAATGACCATACATACATGTCACTAGATATAAGAAAGCAGAAGTAAAAAAAAAAAAAATACCCATATTGGGTCGTGATAAATACAGGAAAGAACTTCATTACAGCATGACATGACAACTCAATTCTTATTTTTTATCACATAAAAGTTGATCCATAGTAATGTAATTACGAAAGGTAACCAACATTTCTTATTCTCCTTCAAAACATATGATCCACAAATAACTTCTGTATGATTTACTGAAATAAAACTTAAAGCCACTAAGATATACTTGGAACAAGTAGAAAGCTATTTTTTTACTTAAAGATGTTGACAGAGTAAAGGGGAAATCAAAACTAAGCATATCTAAGAATCTAAAGATACAAGAAACAGTGCAACTTGACACTGATACATTTCCTCTTAGCCAACCCACAGAGTGGAACATCCTCTTTTTATAAATATGGTTGCACAGTCACAAAAATGTGTGTGTGAGTGTGTGTGTGTGTGTGTGTGTGTGTGTGTGTGTGTGTGTGTGTGTGTGTGAGAGAGAGAGAGAGAGAGAGAGAGAGAGAGAGAGAGAGAGAGAGAGAGAAACTTAACAGAGTTTTTCCCAAATATAAAATCAAGTGTCAGAAACATGAATTAGCCAAGCCACTCAGAGCTAAAATAACTGTGCTATTGTTTTACAACTTGTAGCTAAACTTTAACAATTCGGACATCTAGAAGGGCTGAGTAAATTAGGCTTGTTTCTAAATTTGAAGCCTTCTTCACACCAGCATCTTGATTAGTTTGAAGAGTGAACTAAAGAATTGTGACTCCATCAGTTTTACCTGAAAAATAACCTCGGTCTGGTTCCACTGAAAGACCTATTCTCCTGCTCTCGCAGGGACCACTGACACTACCAATACTACTGCATGCCTGCATTAGCTTTCCACTCAAAATCTAAGTCAACTGCCTAAAGTGCACACCAAGAAGTTTATTTTAATATAGATTTCTTAAAGATATCAAACAAACAGCTTTGGCATTTCCCTAAGAGCCCAAACTAAGATCTGAACAGGAGAGTCACAGGTATCTCTCAAATCTCACATTAAACAGCAATATTTGTATTGCTTAGGTATACAAAGTAAACTAGGCTTCAAGAAGCAACAAGTAAAATAGAACATATTTTCTTAAATTACAAATTATATTGCATAAGTTTGAAATCTTAGACAATGAGCAAGATGGTGAAAATACATGTACAAATTATGAATGATTTCATTATATCATACTGAATGAGAATTCTTATAACAGGGACTTCCATCTGTCAAACAGGGACCACACTAATATTGTCAACCTTTAGGGAACCAAATGGAAAGTCCATATAAATAATATGCAAGGAACAATACAATATAATCCTGTTACAAAAGGAATATTATAGAAAAATCAATTCATTTATGTAAATGTTATTTCAGTACATGTGAGAAGATTACAAGAGGCTTCATTGTCCGCTAGGCCAGGGTTACCTGTGAAACTATATTGCACATTTATATAGCTCATTCTTTGAGTGAATACACAGCTTGGTTTGGTGAAAACATGCTTCCTGCCATGTGCCTCTAGCTCCAACGTAATTATTAATAGAGACTTTGACTACTGAAATTTCACACAGTATGTATTTATCAGATTCCTTCCTATCCACAATTATTCAAGATTGACATATAAATCATATTTCCATTAATAACATTATAAGTTAATATATATAAATTGATTATAAATTTTATCTATCCCATTGAACATATATAAATATTTGCAATTATCTATTGGCAGAAACAGCTTCATTTCCTCCTTTATCCAGTAATTATTCTTCTGACATAAGTATGAGTAAAGCATGAGGCAGTTTCAGAGCCAACCAAATATGGAATAACCACTGAACATTATCACTTACAATCCAGCTACCATCATTTAATACAGTTAGCCCCTAATTTATTCATAGTAATATAATAAGAAAAATAATGTGACTTAATTCCAATAAATTTGTCACTACTCTTGTCAGAAGAGATATTTTTAAATTATCTGAAATGTTCTACATTAATATTAAAATCACACAATGCAGGCACATCTATTCTAATATAACTAATGTCTTTTAATACAGTTGCTGTATGCTTTGGCATTTAGGCAGTTGCCCATAGAACAACACGTATAACAAATCAATATTTTTACACTAGAAAGCAGAAAGACATTTGCTATAGGCACTGTGAGAGAGGTTTTATCAAAGCATATTAGGACACACATATGACCCATGAACTATGAACTCAGTCTTGTTTGTTCCATGGTATTTAGGAAGTTCGTAGCTAGGAATGACAAATCTATTTTTCTTACCTTTAACCTCACAATATTCTGAAAATTAAACTACCATTCGCCATATTACATAATTGCTTAATCAATAGGTGGCGTTACTACTTACATAATATTTTTGTATGAGTGTTTGTCTTTAACTCTGACATCAGAAAAGAGGGTATGTTTACATATATGTGAATTCATACATGTATTATTAAATCTGTGTGTGTACTGATGTATTCCTGCTTCCTAGTGATCTTCCAAAAAGATATTGTATATCACATTTATTATTTTATATTTTATAGGCATTCTCTATATATCTCTACATACACTGAATTATCAGTAATAACTTACTGTCACTCAATAAAGAAGCATATTTAAGTATTTTCATTACTTCATTATATATAGAATTAATTTCTCCAGATGCCTTTAAGAATGACTTTTAAACAAAATGATATGTATTTGTAAATGTCAAAATTCCTTTGAAATTAAAAGGTTCCTTTTATATTTAGTTTCTAAACAAACCTAAAAGCTCAGTAATAAGGAGGATCTAATTAAAAATGTTAGAATATAAGCAGGAGACATTGTTCAGCAGTTACACATACATACTGCTGTTGCTGAGAATCTGGATCCGATTCCCAGCATGTCCACGACAGTTAACAATTATCTGTAACTCCAGTTCCAGAGAATCTTAAACGTTCTTCTGGCCTCCACAGGCACTGCATACACATGGAACACTGACATGTATGTTCAGGCAATACATACATATAAAATAAAACATAATTGAACCTTAAAAAATGTAAGTGAAACATCTTCTATAAATGTATTTAATACACTAGAATTAATTCTTACACTTTATAAATTCAGACAGTAATATACTAAGAATAAAGATTAAATTTGATATATAGTTGAAGATATATACTTGTCACAAATTATATGTGTTATAAATAATTTCATGTACTTCACATATAACTCTTACAAATAACTTGGACAGAGAGGGTGGCTCAGTGGTAGCGTCCTATTTTCAAACTCTAGCAGCAAAAAGCTTAGCTGAAATCATCATGCCATATAAAATGTTAATTATTGTGAATTAATATCAGACTACAATTGGACTTTAAGTCTTCAAACATGAAATCATTTTCAAAAGGCCAATATAAGAATGTAGTTATTGGGCCTGAAGAGATGGCTCAGTGGTTAAGAGCAGTGACTGTTCTTCCAAAGGACCCTGTTCAATTCCCAGCACCCACATGGCAGCTCACACTTGTCTGTAACTCCAGTTCCAGGGGATCTGACACCTCACACAGAAATACATGCAGGCAAAATACGAATTCAATATATATATATATATATATATATATATATATATATATATATATATATATATATATATGGTGACATAATTATCATATTAACATTGAGTTTGAGAGTATTAAATTCCACAATGAAGTCTGAAACACTTGGTGGTATACTTCTTTAATTGTAAATCAAAATGGGAAGAAATTATGTAGCATCTTCAATGCAATCTTTTGTGCTCTGTTTCTTTAGTTTATTCAGTCCTGACTTGGTGTAGTCACATTCTCTCAAACATGCTAGTAGAAATATACAGAGTCAAGTGTCTCATTCGATGTATTTTACTATCTTCTTCTGTAATGCCTTTAGTATTGTGTGTCACTAAGGTTTCAAACACTTTTGTATTCATTGAAGATGGGTTCTTTTTTTTATTTATTTCATCAACTGCCACAACCATATCAATACTATATTCCTTCAGTACCTACGTAGTTGAAATGTTAACATGATTTATAATGTAAAGTGTCAGCTCATTCTAAATCGATCCTTAGACAATGTTACAATTCAGGTTGAGGTGGGGGAGAATGGTGCCCTTAAATCTTTTTGGCAAGTACATTCAGCCCAAGTGGTCAGTTTTATTGTCATTTCCATAAAGTTTTGGAATGGGGCCTGGATTGAAACTGCTTCCCATCTCGTTCAAAATTATGTCAGTCAAAAGGCAAAATACACTGTGATGCTTCCCAGCACAGTGTAGGTTCATTCCATTTAGAAAAGTGCAGTGATTCATCAGTAATTTAACCTATAGACATCTGAAGGTTAGAAAGTACCTCTAAGGAGCTGTTGACCTTCAGCAACAGAAAGAGTTGGAACTCCAGCCTCAGTCAATACATATCTATCTTTCTGTTGGGAGCATTATAACTGTGCAAGTAATGCTGACCTTGAAACTTCTATCCCAGGATACATACAAATAATGTTCCCTAAAGGAAAAAATGGGAATAGATAGATAGATAGATAGATAGATAGATAGATAGATAGATAGATACATACATACATACATACATATATATATATATATATATATATATATATATATATATATGGATACTCAGATCTAAATTACACATTCCAGAAAGATCAAAAGAATACATTCTTAACATTGAAAGGGAATGATTTAAAAGGAATATGCATATTATTTCTGGGATCTACTAGATTGCTTTTAAATATTTGTCTCAATATAACCTCAATAGACCAACATCCTAAAATTTAGGAATGTTATATTTTCCTCATTTTCTAGAAGTTGTTGATATAAAAAGCTAGGATTGCTTTCACATGAGCTAATCCACTTTATTCTGTACAGCCTTAACACTATAGACCCCTGAAAGTCATCTTACCTCTTATTGATTAAAATCATCTCAGAACACACTTCGTTTATAATCTGGAACAAATCTAATTAGTGGAATGCTGAAACTTTTTAAAAACTATCCATTGTGTCCAGCAGTGCTGGAACATGACATTAATTCCAGCACCTCAGAGACAGAGACAAGAGGATCTCTGAGTTCAAGGCCAGCCTGGTCTACATAGTGAGTTCTAAGACAGCCAGGGATACAGAGAGAAACCCTATTTCAAACTCTCCCCCAGCAAAAAAATCCGCCCATTGCATCTTATGAAATATTTGCTTCAAATGAGACATATTTCTCTTTATTGTCCATGAACAATATATATATATATATATATATATATATATATATATATATATATATATATATATATACACACTTGTTAATGACCAATAAGAAATGTACTTTTTCAGAATGTTGAGAAAGATATCACTAAATACGTACCGAATCATGTGTCCTAATGGACACTTGAAAGAGTTACTAGAACTGTAAGAACCAGTAAGTCATGGATAACCTAGAATTAGGTGGATAGTCTATCAAATTAAAGTGAGAGACTTCAGCTGAAAATGTCCTATTTTTGTATAAACAATTAGGAAATAAATGTATAGGTTAATTGAAAAAGTAAAGAGAAATAAAATCTTCTGGAAGCAGATATGATCTGCATTATTATTGGTAAAACCGAACTCTTTTATTCCTATAATTTGTCCTTCTGAAATATACATGTGGATAACTAGGGTACTACAGGAAGGTCTATGAATGCTAACAGAAAGATAAATGCATAGTTGGTATTTTTTTTTTTTACAAAAGCAAAACCTTCCTATTGTCAGATAATTGGTTTGGTAAGTGGCATGGGGTCATTCGCACGTCTCCCATTTGGATGTCATCTTTGTTACAAAGAGAGACAACCAAGTGGGAAGGAGGGGAGGAAGCTCTTTTGTGGGCCTGTCAGCATTAAAAATCTTCAGACTTCCCTCCCCCTGGAAAAACAATCACAATTCAGTGAACAGACACAGCAGAAACCAAGAGAACTTCAGACTTGCTGATATACTGATTGAAAACAAAAGAAGCCATTATCCCACTGTAAAATCTGGCAGGATTTACAATGTTAGGGAAAGATTTACTTTATTCAAATAATGTTTTCAAGTTGGTGGTGTAGAATCAAGTACACCTTTACAGAGACTTGTTCTTTCAACATATGTCACTTTATTTAGGTTGACCTCTATGCCGATTTATACAATTTAACAGAAGTCTAAACTTAGTGGCTTTTCAATGGCACTGTTATACACCCTGTTCCCTTGCATGAGAGAAAACTAAGTATTTATCTAATCCTTTTATTAACTATCTAACTTCTCTGATCTACAATTATCTTAGTAGCACACACACAAATCTAGTTTATCAGAGTTGTTGGGTGTTGTTTCATTTTAAATACCTGTACACAGAAACTTCATGTGCTTCTATCAGTCCCAATATAGTTCTATCTAATCTAAATAATATAACCCTGATTTTTTTCTTAGCTTTTTCAAATTTTGTCTTCTGGATAAACAGCATATTTGGCATATTGGGCATTATTTTAAGAAAAAAAACAAAAAATGTTGTCAGCCTTTTTATAAAACTATTTTAACGAGATCATGACAAAATGGAAGGTAGCACATTTTAGTTACTGAATTAAAATCTGTTGGTTCTTAGGCTAGAAGTTTTGAAACTACATGAATAAATTCAAATCAAATGTAGATTTCATTGTGGAATTATTATTTTCACCTCCCCTCAAGGTTATGCTTCTCAATTCTCCAGTAAATGAATAAACCCTATTCATCTTCCATGAATTTTTTTTAATTTCTAATTCTTAACAACAATCTCAGCATTAAACACTTGTTGAGGCTCTGCCCTAAAGACAGCAAAGTACTGTGATGGGGACCCAAGACAAAGTAACAGGACTACCACATTATAATATTTTGTGTACTGAAAAGAAAAATCCAACTATGTCAGTGTTTGAACTGGCTGAAATATTACAAATAGAAATTTAAGCAAGGAACGTTGAAGGAATAGCCTATCTATAAAGCAAAAAAATCAAGTATCAACTTGCTCAGAGGGTCAAACCAGCACTTCTTTATAGCATACAATTTGTATTTATTAGCTATATGGTAAATTCTATTTATTTTTGCTTCTATAAGAGAATATGAACTTCCTAAATACAACAAATTATATATTCCTTAATTGGGGCCAAGTTGGGCGGGTCTTCCCTGGGAACGGCTGGTGCCCAGGGATGGGACCTAGGGGCAGGCCTCCCTGGGTATAACCCCAGACACTCATCTCTGGTCTGGGAATTTCTCATAAAATGCAAATATGGACAAGTTGTTATATAATTGGCATAAAATAAAAACATGGTAAAAATCTGTAGTTTGGTGTAAAAGGAAGATTTTATAAATCTTAATTTACCTAAATTCTAATTTATTTTCATGTTTTTGAAAACTGAAGACCTATAAGTACTACAAATTTGTATCTGTATATCATTAACAGATATGAAATCAGTACAGTGGCAAATAAAATAAGCTATATTTCAACTACTATTGTCTTTGATATACTATGCTGTCTTTCTATTGTCTGAATATAATAGCTAGGAACCATTAAAATCAATGAATATTGAAGAATTAACCCATATAAATTATAGAAAATCTGACATAAAACTAATCCCACTTCTCACTAACTGTGACTAATCCAAGTGACTTCCAGAGGAGCTAGCATATAACACTAGATTAGTATCTGCAGAGGCCAGAAGAGGGTGACAGATCCCCTGGAACTGAGTTACAGACAATTGTGAGCCAATATGTGTGTCCTGGGAATCAAACCGAGGTTTTTTTGGGAGAACAGCCAATGCTCTTAATGGCTGAACCATCTTCATAGCCCTTCATTTCTTTTCTACATGCAATGTAAATGTTGAGGTGCAGGCTTTAACATGTACACACTTAATTTTGTGTCAAAGTCTCAGGAACAGAGCAAATTAGTAATCACAACTAAGTTTTTATAGCATCACACAAAAATTCAATAATTCATTCAATCTTATTCAAACCAAATCACACCCATTTTGAAAAATAAATCTCTACAATTTACATATAGCCTCCCTCTAAAGCTAACACAATGTACTTTGAGGAATCATTGGATTTTTTTTAAATAGGTATGATGGCAGTTAATTATTTTGAAATTTCTATCTTGATTATTCAATGTAAAGAATAAAAGGAGAATTAATTCCCACTTGCTTTCCTAAAAGCTATGTATATTTTCCATCAGACACTCCATTAGTTCATATTTTTAGCCTAGTAGTCAATAATAATGAATACATAAAATCAAAAAATTCTAAAAGTTTCAGAGTAAATTTCAACTCAAAATAAGCAAGTCTCAACAAGTCCCACCAGAAAACAAAAGTTCTGAAGTCCTATATTTATTATGCAAATAGGTTCCTACAGTCATTTCTACATAGTATGTAGCCTTTTGAAAAACACATCCTAAATTTAGGCCTATGTTTGAAAGAAGAAAATCCCAGGCCATATAAAGAGTTGCTTTAAAATGAACTAACTTAAATGTTTAAGTATCTTATTTCAAAGAGTGAAATATGAATAACCGTCTTCTAAGACAGAACTATAATGTATCTCCTACATTAGTGGTAAAAGAACTACAGAACTTTGTGACTGAAATAAACATTAAAACCATTAATTATAGTCACATTATTGTAAATAAAGTAATATACCTTAAAATTATTTAAAGGAACTGACAAAAGACATGGGCTGGTACATGAATACTCCCAGAATTCTGTTTTAATAGGCGTTTCAAACATTAGTTTCCAAGAAGATGAGCATAACACAGACGAAAACTTCAGGACAAAGAAACAGCTTTTGAATTTTTTCAGATTGAAAACTTTAAAATTTTATTTGTGAAATGTTATAAACATGAAATGCATAAACATGAAATATATAATCAAGACAGTACTCAGAGGTTTATTCATATTTGAATAAATTATCTTCACAATTGTTTATATGTATTTTCCCCAACCTCAGATTGTTTTCCAGCACTTTATAGACTATTTCATAACATAGAAATGTAATTTTCATTACATTAAATGAAATAGGCTCAGGCTCAAAAATACAAATATTATAAACTTTCTCTCATTTCTACATCATAGAATTCACACACATATTCATATATATTCTTATCTAATGTATAATTTTATATTTATGTTATTATATATAATCATTTATATAAACATGTGACATGAAAGCCAGAAATAAAGAGGATAAGGAGGTTTATCTGCATACAGTCAAAGTACATGATGTATTTGAGGGAAAACGTCTTAATAAATACCATAACTATTTACAATAAAGACTTGCCAATAAAATAAAAAACTAAATGTAAATTTTCAAAAGAATATGAATATTTAGATAGTATGACAAGCAACGGTATGAGTACTTCAGATAATCTAAATTACTTTTCACACATGGAAGATATTGACAGTCAAAGATGAGTAATAAATTCAATATTCTGTAACTTATTCAAAAGAGATAAATTATACAGTTAATAATTTTAGTAATTAGTAATCATATTCTACATACTGTGGGTCGAGAACATGCTTTATGTGCTTTTAATGTAAAATGTACTTTTCCATAACCACATGTAACAGTTGGTAATATTGCAACACTGTAAATTGAAGTAATATGACTACTGACATGCAGCTAATGAGGGACAAGCCAGTAACCCAATCAGGAGAACCTTTAAGAGTCTTCACTACCCGGCAGGTAGTGGGTTTTTTTGTTTGTTTTTGTTTTTGTTTTGTTTTGTTTTGTTTTCAGTTCTTCAACTCTTTTTTTAATCTTTCAGATTTAAAACTTTAAGACTTTACTTGTGATAAGTAAAGAAACAGAATCACAGTTAACTTTTTAATCAAAATTTAGTCATTTGTTATCTGCTTTCACAGTACGTATAAGACTACTGAGTCAGTATTCAAATTTTCCTTCAAGATAGTGTTTCTATCCTGTTAATCTATTTTTTTTGAATTTCTTAACATGGATTTGTTTTCTGTGCATGTGTATTACATATGTGTGCACACACATCACACACCACAGGGTATTCAGGGAAGTCAGAGAACCAGCTGAGCAAGTTGCTTCTCTCTTTCCATGTGGGTAGCTGAGATAGAACTAAGGATTAGTGACAAGTCAGTCGACATAGTGAGCCATCTTGCTGGACACAGTTAATGAAAATCAAATGTCCATGAACTAAAAATAATAAATAATATTTTCTGATTTTGATAATCTTCACCTATCACCTGAATACTGTGAGAACTGGCCAGTAACTAAACGATGAAAAAGGGGCACAATTCTCTTAGAATACAAACTGTGACATTAGTCCTCTACAAGGTTAATATAATATGTATTCAAGGTAAATAAACCTGTTTCTTTAAAAAGAGACCTCCTTGGCACTAGGAAAACTGGAAGAATTTGTTTTTACACTTCATTTGCCCCATAACAGTCTCACCTGTGTGCATGTATTAATAAAAGCAACCACTTCTATTAAAAACCTAATAATACAGGGGCTGGAGACATAGATCAGTGGCAGATTGTTTAGCTCATATTTGATTCAGTGTGGAAGCTAGCTTAGCTAACTCATCTGAGAGAACTTTCCTAAAATAAATAAATGTAAACATGGCCACTAAAAAAGAGAAATTGAAGCTAATGAATGTAGGTTAATTTTTTCCCTTAAAAATATCCTGAAACTCAAACGTTTTTATCTTTAAATAAATTTTGCTTGCATTTATTAATTATACATATATAGGGTTCGATGTGGTATTTCCATACAGCATGTAATAATCAAATTCAACCTCCCCTTTGCACTAAATCATAATATCTTATCACTCTTACAAGTTAATAGTCTGATTTTTGCATTGTTTGTTTTTTCTACAAATTTGATAGTCTTGCTCAAATATGGATACATCTTTCTACATGTATGCCTTATTTTCAAGTTTATAATATTTAAACAAATAGTTTAAATACACATTATATATTTAAATCATGTTCATAAAACAACTTTGTGTCTTTGTGACTAAAAAGCAAGGAAGAAAATTATTTGTTTTTTAAATACTCAACCATCTATATCTTTATAAAGTGACACTAAGTTGAATAGTCAGTAGCCTCCTGCATTTTATGTCTCAGAGAACCAAAAGAAACGGAAGACTGAGGAGCAATGAAAGGAGAAAACAAAGCTTCTTTTACTCAAACCAAAAAAGCTATACTTAATTGTTTTGTTTTTCCCATGTCTTAAAGAGGTCCCCACTTGCATTTCTACCTGTTACAAACTCATTTGACTGGAACTCAGTGAGTTGTCATGGGTGAGAGTAACACGCTTTCAGATTCACACAGAGAATGAACAGCAAAGACAATGGCATCTGCTGACAACCTGAAAAACGCGAAAATTCTTACTCACCAACATGGGAGGTTACATCCATTTTTAGCAGCCTGAATTATCAAAAGAAAAGTTTATCTTTTACTTACTAATTTTCACTTTTTTCTTTTAAGATAACTTAATATTAAATTCAAAAAAATTGGAGAAAACACATCAAACTGCTTATAAAAGACTATTTTTATCTTTTTAACCCCATTTGGTGGCTACAATGTGAATATACACACATGCTGAATTTAATCCAAATCATCTTCAATTAGAATAATTAAATAAAATACTTCTGCAATACTTATTATCCCAATATCTTTCTTTAATGCTATTTAAAACAAGTGAGATAAAGCCCACTTGAAAAGCACTGGCTACTTAGGTGTTAAACACAGACAGCAAATTCACCTTTCTAAATTGCCCCATTTATTATATTTAATTCTCCTTCTGTAATCAGGAGCACTGAAGTACACATTCAGAGTTGCTTTCCTTTGGCAGGGTTCTTTTATTACTGTCTCTTTTCCTTACATAATGTCCTGCAGCAGCTGCTCTATTATTATGATGCTTTTCTCCAGTCTTTTTTTTCCAGTGGTTTTGCTAGCACAAATAATTAAAATGTACTTACTTTCCACTGCTTTGGCTGAAACTAAGAATGCTCTGGGAGCACATGTATGGGGGTGTGGTGGGGGACATGCTGCTGTGGAGGGGAGCTGGGTTGTTTGTTTCTTTTTGTTTTATTTCTGAACAGTGACATATTGATGTTTCAGATAATAAATCATTCCAATTTGTTCATGCCTGCAAGCAATGGTTTTAATCTTCATTTACGACTTGCAAAGTCCGTTTTGTTAGAGGCATTTGATAAAATACTCAATTACCATTTTTTTACACTGTAGTTCAACTGCTGTGCTGATAAAAGGCTCCAGCTCAGAAGATAAACTGCAAATAATTCCTGAAGAACAAATGTCAGAGGCGGTACACAATGAAGGGGATTTTTTGAGCAGATTATTCTATCAGCAATTGTGACAGGGTGGTTCAATGTTTATTTTGTTGTGAATGTCATTTAAATATTGCTTGACACCTGCTCCCTATAGTCACATACTCATCACATTACAATTTCAAGGGGTTTAAAAGTGAGATGTGACTCTATGTCCAGTAACAAAAGAGAAACTCATATACAACCCAAGAAGAGAATATGTGGCTGATATATGCAAACTATTTAAATAAGTATTTCAGTTTTGTGGATTTTCATGGCAGAAAAAAATACATAAACTTCAGCATCTCCTCTTGCCCCTATTTTTCATGTATTTATTTTTGAGATATTTGCTGATATCTGGCCAACAAATACCTGCCTCCTATTCCATTAAGTTGTCCTTTTCTAGGTAATCTACACTGTTGAAAGTTTTCACTTCTCCTCCCCTACTTTAATTTCCCTCTGTTTGCAGACAGCATTATTCATGGACTGAGAAGATACCTCACATTGCAGAAAACTAGAATATGTTAACTTTTCTTAATGTTAATGGGCTTATTAGATCTATCCTCATTTGCTCGAGTTAAAAGTTTCTATTAAGTGCTCAGCAAAAGAAGATCGCTCCCATTTCAAGTATGTGTCCCACAATACAATGTACTCAATTAAACATTCTCCTCCCAGGAATTCTTCTCCATCCCCTACTCCCTCTAGTCAATCACTTTCAACAATTTGAAACCCAAGGCCTTGTTGCCATGAATTTTAAATTAGATGATGTCTCTAGGTAAGATCCAGTTTTAATTCCTAATTTCCTCTTTGGAAAGCAGCAAAGTAGTGGGAAATGGAGTAAAGAAGTAAAGAACTGAGAACCATTAGCAGAAGAGGAACTAAAGGATTCACCCACAGAATTTTGTTTGCATTTACAGTGTTTTAATGCTATGGCTTTATTTTCCACCAAATGCCCTTGTGTTATTATATTGTCTCAGGGATTCAATACAGGTCACATATTTCCGTATTACCTTAACTGGGCAAAATATTTTCTATCCTTTGAAACCATAAGAAAGTGTGGGATTTTTACAAAGTGTGTAAAAATGTCTGAACATTTACTTACTAGTACTTGGTCAGAAGAACTTTACTAAAGTACATGAGAGCTCTGATATAAAGAAGAGCTGGATTTGAACCCTTGACAAATGGCAATATAGACAGTGGATCTAATCTAACCTGTCTGTCAGAAAAGTAAAGCATGTAACACCAACAAAATTATAAATTTTGATTTGCATTTCCCTGATGGCTAAGGATGTTGAACACTGGACTGGTCATCTCCCATAAACTGGTAAAACTATCCATGGAGTGATTTGGACCCCAACCCAGCTTCTTAGACATCTGAGATTCCTCTTTAGAGAATTTTTGTTTAGATCTGTACCCCCATTTTTTAATTAGATTACTTAATTTGTTGATGTCCAATTTCTTGAGTTCTTTATATATTTTGGAAATGCCCTCTGTCAGATGTGGGGTTGGTGAAGATCTTTTCCCATTCTGTAGACTGCTGTTTTGTCCTTTTGATGGTGCCCTTTGCCTTTCCAGTTTCATCAGAACCTGGACTGGTCATCTCCCATAAACTGGTAAAACTTTCCATGGAAGGATTTGGACCCCAACCCAGCCACATAACTTTTGACCTACAATTTTTCTCTGCCTACAAGATATGCCAGGGTAAAGGTGGAGCAGAAATTACAGGAGTGGGTAACCAATGATTGGTCCAGCTTGAAACCATGAGAGTGAGCCCACCTTTGACACTGCCTGGAGAGACAGGACCCTGAGGCTGGATAGCCCAGAGACCTAGGATAGAACCAAATATGATTGGCAAAAAAAGTCAATGAAATGATTTCTAATGATATTCTGCTATCTTTATAGATCGTCACCTAGCCCAATTGTCAACAGAGAGGCTTCACCCAGCAACTGATGGAAACAGATGCAGAGACCCAAAGCCAAACATTAGAAGGACCTAGGTGAATCCTGTGGAAGAGTGGGGGAATGATTATGGGAGCCAGAGAGGCCAGTGCATCACAAGAAAACCCACAGAATCAACTGATCTGGTGTGATAGGGGCTCACAAAGAGAATCGCCAAACAGAGAGCTTGCAAGGAACTGACCTAGGCCCTCTGGACATATGTTACAGTTGTGTAGCTTGATCTTCTTGTTCGACTCCTAACAGTGGGAGCAGGAGCTGCCTTTGGCTCTTTTGGGACCCCATTCCTCCTACTGGGTTGCCTTGTCTAGCCTTAATAGGAGAGGAAGTCCAGCCTAGTCTTAATGACACTTGATATGTTATTACTAGCGAAATATAAGGGAGACTTGCCTTTTTCTGAAGAGAATGGAGGAGGAGTGGATGGATCGGTAGGGATTGGGGAAAGAATTAGGGGGAGAAGAGGGAGGGAAGGGAAACTGTGATTAGGCTGGGAAAAATTAATTAATTAAATTTTAAAAATAAAAAAATGGATTGGTGAAATACACTTGTAATATCAGAACTGGGCAGGAAAAGACAGACAGATGTCAGGGGTTCAATGAGCAGGAGAATGTGTTTATTTTTTAATCAAAATGCATTATATGCAAAATGAAATACTTAATTTAAAAAAAAAGATTGTGCAGAGGTTATTTGAGCTTATTGAAATGTAGTAGAAGCCAGTTGATGGAATTTGCTTTAAACTTTTATTATGATCGTCAACTTCAAGTAATTCCAATTAAGCAAATATTTTAGTAGCAGGATACCACAAGCAAGTCAATATGCTAACTGGTTAATTTCTCTCCTCCACTCCCAGTTACCAAATGCGATCCTTTTGAAACTCCAACTATTGCTTTTCCCTTGCTTTTCAGAATATTAAACATAATGAATCATTGTGTTTCCAACTCTTTTTTTAATTTTCCCCCTCAAGATCCTGTAGCACAATACAGACATCATTACTTCTCTGCTAGCATAGTGATTCCTTTCGTCATGCCTGAACCAGCTACAATACAGAGATTAAATACAATCTATAGTCACATAAATCATTGAATAAATGAATCATGAAATTAATATGTAAATTGTGTGTTTAACCTCTATTTATACAGCACTGTCTGTCACCATGTTGTAAATCTAAAACTAATTGCAAATTCACAACTCTGCAAAAAGAACAGCATGGTAAAAGCTTGACATATTTATTAACTAAATGTTGAACTACATTGAATAAGTAATTAACAGCCATGCCAGAACAGGGACAGAAAATTATATTTAAGCACAGATGTCACCTGTATGAAGCAGCTTAAACTACTTTAGATCAGATTTTTATATTAATCAAAGAACACTGCTATTTAATTTTGACAGACAAATCTGTTTCCATTTATTCATGGTTTCATTAAACGTTTCCTTTTTAAAAATGTGCATGACATGATGCACAAACTCATTCAAAGAGTACACAAAATGCTTCTCAACTCACTCAGCATATTATAGATTGATAAACAAGATAAAGCAAATTCTGTGTATATTTTAATGATATGCAGAATAAAACTATTTAAATGTTTAATGGGTTATGTCATCAAAATATGCAGGTCTACTAAATTTTTTCTATAAATAATAATTTATTCAAAAAACACAACTTTGAAAAATAAAGCTGACATTTAAATATATACGGAGGAAAAATGTGCTAAGCAGAGTAATAATATCCCCTCATATATACGTATATATGTACAATTGCATTTAAAAGCACAGTCTCTACATTAAGTGCTCTGTCTACAACCTGATCTTCTATTAAAATGTTAGGTTTTAATTGTTTAGTATATAATTTAACAACAGGAAATAGTATTAAAATGTTTACAATTGATAACCAAGATTGTGATGGAAACATTCACTCATTTCAGTTGATATTGTACATACAAACAAGAGATAAATCATTGCTCTCGAATTCTCTAACCAATTCGATCTGGCTGACCAGTACCATACAAAGTGCAAAATAAGACATTTTAAATTCATCTAAAGAGAACTGTTTCCCAGAGTTTTACACTCCAATAAATGTGTGTTTTCTGTTTATTTGTATCTGCTCCTTTTATAATATGTCTATATACTTTCAAAAATTTTAACCTGAAAAGTTAACAAATTTTAAAGAAATTTTAGTTGTGTTAATGATTCAAAAATATGTAACCAATACTCATAATTTCTTTTCCTGGAAAAATTTTTTGCTCAGTATTTATAAATGTCGGTAACAGCTACCCATCCTCGTGGATAGCTTATATCAAATTATTCATAATATCCTACTTGATTATACTAATAACAAGTGTCACACATTCTGAAGGAACCTGGCTGGTTTGGCATATTGTATATCTGCGGAAGTTTTGTAAATTTAAAAGCATCTGGACCCTATCAGATCTGCATGCATATCTGTGGAATTTCTAAACAACCTATCTATAGCAAATTCCAAGACACCAAGAACCTTAATAGAAATCATGGGGACAAAGGAAAAGAAGAAGGGGAACAGAAATCATAAAATAAAAACTGAACCTAGATACTTTATAGAGATATTGCTTGTTATATTGTGTTATAGTACAGCAATAAGAATGGTTGATTTGCCTTTTATTTCATACATACCAAGAGCAAGAGAAGGACCAATATAAGTTGCTTCCCTGTACATGTGATAAGTCCATGAGATCCAATGGCAGTGGGAAAAAAGATATGGAAAAGAGGAAGATCCTTTACAGAGGAAATACCTAGAAACTCCAAATGTGGACAAAATGTAATAAAGCACAGTGACTAGAGCATATTAGAGTCTTACAAAAACTTTTAGCTGTGATCAGAGTGATGATGATTGAAATGAAAACAACAATGCTAAATTTACACTATATATGCACATCACTACAATGAGTAGGCCTTTTGTAAACATTTTGTATGAAGAGGCACTCATGACCTGAAGAATTTTTATAGCACTGCTGAAGTATTCATAATGTTAAGTTAAACAAAAGAAAAGAGTAATAGAAATTTCACATCTTATATTTTCTTTTGAAATAAATATATTAATGTACATATTTGAGACCTGAAGGAATACAAAGGAAAACCTCTGGATCGTTTGAGTGAGAATATCATGGATTTAGAATTACTTTCATAAGCAGAATTCTCTTCCCTCAACTCTAACTCTCTCTCTCTCTCTCTCTCTCTCTCTCTCTCTCTCTCTCTCTCTCTCTCTCTCTCTCTCTCTTTCTCACACACACACACACACACACACACACACACACACACACACACATTCAATACAATGAAGATACACCTCAAAATGCAAGAATACAATCTTGACTTTTCATTATCATTCTCAAAGATTTGTCTTGGGTTAATTTTTCATCATTTTACATCTTATTTATTATCCCATTAAAATGACAGCACTAAACCCACTACATATTTTTAGTACAGTTATGAAAAGATCACAACTTGAGAATAAACAAACATGTAACAAAATGACTTAACAAGATAAATGGCAATACTTTATATTTGGCTGGTTTTTGGTTGAGAGTCGAACATTTAATGGCTGCACCATCTCTGCAGCCTTGGATTATATATAAATCCAGAACACAAATAGATTTTCACATTTGCTTTTTGCATTCAATCTGATGCATTATGCTGTTCTGTTTGTTGCCTATATACTGAGAAAACCAACCTTACACACATATGTACTTCAAAAAGAAGTGTCCTGGATTCCCATTGGAAGCATGTTACGGGCCTCCAGGAGTACCTTAAATGATATTTTGAGAAATGCTACCTTAATTCAATCCATTGTTTTATGAGTTTTTTTTCCCCTGTAACTGTATTATGGTGGAGAGTAGTAACATCTCTCTCTTCAAGAAATAAGCTATGTTCTGCCTTCCTGTCAAAATAGAATAGGCAAAGGAACATCATGCTGCTCTTTGGGAAGTTATAATTTGGCATTTAATTGCTGACAAATATTTTGATAAATTAGATCAATTAGTATTTTCACTGATGTTCTAAAGTTTCCCTTCAAGTACATCTCCATAAATATTACATGCTTTTCCTGTTGTATGTTATACTCTTTTCTCCTTGAAGTAAATTTCTATGTGAATGCAATCTTCCAGCAACAAATAATATAAAATAAAAGCCGGGATGCTTAACAGTAAGAAAGATTTTACTGTTCATTTCTACCTCTGCAAATAATCTCCCCTGAGCCTGTAGGCAGGTCACTTAATTGATCAGTGATTTAAGTGATGATGATACACTTAGAACACTCCCAATAATTTTAATTTAACATGGATTCTTAACTGAATTTTTGCTTTTGAAATTAGGTATTCTTCTTTGTATTTTATGATTTAGCATGCAATTCATTTGGTTATCTTGGTGCCTCAAAAGGAAATTCACTAATATAATAATGTAGTTCAATCAATTTTAACAAAACTTTTATTTGCATCCTCATTTCATTGTTTTAAGGTAAGTATTAAATACATAGGTTAACTTACGCTGGATCAGAGGGAGGCTAACATTTTAAAGTACCTGTTATACACAAGGCATTGTGCTAGTTCTCCTTATATGTCAGCTCACCTAGGAGACAAGAATCATTTTTCTGAGCTTATTCATCAGACCTAGCTTCAAAGACGGTGTCCTGTCTCAAATCAAAGCTTTATTTATATGAAAGACCTGGTTCTGCAGATAGCAAAACCTGGTCTCTCCATGGCTTGCTACATACTCTAATCCCCTAAACAAACATTAAGACAGCTCAATTTATCTTTCATTGGAAACTGAGAGTGTAGATCTGGCAAAATGCTTTATGGTACTAATTTAGAAAAAATAGGAACCAAGTTATATCAAAAGAAGCCGAGTATTATCATAATCTACCTGTTCTATATTCTGGGGTGGGAAGGAATTGCTAAAAGGGAGCATTTTCTTCACCTGATGTTTAAGCCAGAGATTGGCACTATCCTGTCTGTCTGTTCCTGGTGGAGATTTATGTTGAAGAGATAAAACTTTCTCCTACTTTTTGTTTTCATCCGTTCCTTGTCTCATCCGACATTTCATTCTGGAAAGGAGAAAGAGCTGCTCATCTCAGTGGCAGGAAAGAACAATCTTCGATTTATAACATGCAGGAGCCCATCACTGTGATGGAGCAATCTTTTCCCTAGACAACTCCCCATTACTGAAGCTGATGCCTCCTTGCCCTGATGTTGCTTCAGCACTGATCTGTCAGTCCCAACAGCAGGGCAAATGGCAACACCTGCCCCTATGTACATTTTTCATTTTTATCTCAGAAAAACTTGTTTTGTGGATTCTTTAAGCAAACTGCAAAACATGCTTCCAACAGTTTTTGTTTTACAGACTTCCTCCCTTATTACACAAACATATGCACATACCACATATATGTGTGTTTATATATTACTATATATTTCAGTGACATATTATACACTGGGCAGACTATCTTAGATTGTATTCTCTCGCCTTCTTCCCCTTTCTTAAAACTGCTTCTTTGGTACTGAGAAAGTATAACAAAAAGCTACTAGAAAAGCATTATTTTTCTAATACTTCAGGAATAATTAAGCAGAGATGGCTTCTTTACTGTTGGCAGGTCACTAAAACAAATGCATGGCTGTTTTTTTACACAAGCCTATATGGCAGAGCTGAATTCGGTTATAGTGTTTCATTTTGGAGTATAATGTAAATTATTTACTAATAATTTACTGTTTTGGTTTCAAATGATACTTAATGGAGAGAGAGAGAGAGAGAGAGAGAGAGAGAGAGAGAGAGAGAGAGAGAGAGAGCAACAGATAATAATCTCAAGTTTCTAGAAAATTAATAAATAAGAGAAAGGGTGATTGATAAATAATAACCCATAGGGAGCCAACAAGAAACCTGAAGACTGTGTTTACCTTTCTTTGTAAAAGGCAAGAATATTAATAATATTAAATAGACACTGTTGCATTTTTTGTAGGATGATCTACAACACCTGATCAAATTCATTGACACATGAGATTGAAATAGCTAATTATCAGAAAAGCCAATTTCCCCTTGTTCTGAAATGTAGAAACTGTACTGAAAACAAATCACATTTTAGTGAAAGCTGGTTGCCTTACAAAGGATTAACATCTCCGTCCACACAGCAAGCGTGTCTTCGGATCTGATCCCTTTTAACATCGGATCCCCTGCTTTGTAATATTCATAAAACCTACTTAAAATACAATAACTCTTCTAAAATGTTTCTGGGAAACACAGGAATCATAGTGTCAAGAGAACAAATAGCATAATATGCAGCTAGATTTGTGAATTCCTCTCTACTATCATTCAGCTAACATGAAGTAAGCATGTAGAATCCAATCAGATCACTGGGTGGCTTATATAGTATTTATGGACTTAGCTTATCTTTATCTGTCCTCTCCATCCCACAGCTATCTGGTTTTCAAAGATCCATCTGGTTCTTAAGTTAAAGACAAATGCAAATAGAGTGTAAGGCAAAGAAAACTGCAGCAGGTAGCACATCCTTCAGTGAGGAGCATGTTTATACTAAGCTCCCTTAAGAATGTCTGAACTTAAGCCTTGAAAGTCTGTTATTTACCCCTTCTGTCAAAAATGGTTTATAATTCTATATGCCAGAGCTAGTTAGATGTTATTACTTTCGAATCTCACCAAACCTAAAGAATAGTTTTGAAAAATTATTGGCACCACACATTAACATGCAGAAATGCAAGATAGATAGAAAGATAGATAGAAAGATAGATAGATAGATAGATAGATAGATAGATAGATAGATAGATAGATAGATAGATGATAGATAGATAGAGATAGACAAAATGTCTTGAGCAATAGCGCTGAAAGATAAGACTAGAAACCAGACATTGGAAGAATGAGAAGCAAATGTGATGGGGTTCATTGTATGAAATTCTCAAATAATTAAGAAAATATTATGTTCGAAGAAAGAAAGTCAGTCTTTTAAGAGGTGAGAGAACTGTCAATGGATGACAGAGAAGACTCCAAAGAAGCATTTCTCATTACGACGAACTAAGGAAATCTGCTATTTTTGTATCTTTGACATTTCCATGAGACGGACCATTTCAAAGTCTTGTTTAAATTATTTGCATATTTTTACACACAACCATGCCTTACACAAATGTTTACTACTCAAAGGAGATCCATGCATACTACTGCTGAGAAGTAAAGCAAATCAGGCTGTGAGGCCTGCAGCATCTACAACAAAGTTAGGAGTCAGTATCCCTGCAGGGAAATGCACTTTGTGCAAACTAACTGAAACCTTGCTTCAGCTCCACTAAGTTAATCAACTGATTTAAAAGTAGACCAAACATTTTTTTTTTAATCTTAGAAGTAAACCGATGGCAGTGCAGCTCTTACAATAAATGTTATGATCAATTCTGTGGTCTCAGGTGTTAGTGCTTTATTTACCTTTAAGGGCAGCTGTAATAACCCAGAAGGATCAATATTATAAGATCTTTATGCATTTGCTGTAAAATTACTATGGATTCACTGCATTATGGTATTGCAGAGTTTTATCAATGGTATTAACTTAAAAACCAAATAAATTTTATTTGGAATAATATATCCTATTTTCTCTACCCTTGGAATTTTGTGGCAACCTACAAAGACAATTTGTAATAGGAATATAGAGAGCTCACACAGCATTCGAGAATTTATAATCCATTTAATGAAGAGAATAAGATGATACATAAAAAGAACTGTGAAGTACTATTAAATACCATAAAATATGCAATATCAGTGCTTGTTTTTATAACTCAAATTAATTTTATGTACATTCATATAATAATATGGACAAATTGTCCAAAAATAAAGTATTGTTCTGATTGAGTTACACATCTTCAAGTGGTTGGTACATATTGATAATTGCCTTGTTATATCATAATAATTGACTGAGTTTTCAATTATATCTGGCTACTATATATAAAATGGCCCCATTGGTGACGATTTTAATTAGCTTTCCTTTGAAAATCTTCTTCCTTCACAAGGATTTTCTCTTGTCATAGATGGGAAGATTGG
Source organism: Peromyscus californicus insignis (assembly GCF_007827085.1). Taxonomy (NCBI): domain Eukaryota; kingdom Metazoa; phylum Chordata; class Mammalia; order Rodentia; family Cricetidae; genus Peromyscus; species Peromyscus californicus. The sequence goes on along the minus strand of NW_026294391.1, from coordinate 68,268,347 downwards.
GTGACAGAGAATTAATAGTGAGTTATTTTTTTTCAGTTTTCTCTCAAAATAAGACAGCCATTAACAGTGTCTTAAGTTGGCTGTTACTGACACATAATTGTACCCCCCAGGAATGTAGGGGCAGAAGTAGGAGGATCATGAGTTTGAGGCCAAGATTTCCATAGTGACACTCTGCCTCAAAAATATCCACAGAATATATTTATTTTTAAAAAAACACACAAAGGTTTTATATGTATCACATTATACTCTCTTTTATTCTCTATGATAATCTCAATTTTTTATTTTAAAGTTTCATCTTTATCAAAGTAGATATTAGGGAAAGTACAAAACCTTATTAAATATTACTGTATAATCCATATATAATACAATTTGATTAATGCATTTTCTATGTTATTTAATGATTTTGCTAGAAATTATATAGGACATGTATTCATTTGGGGCTATATTTTCTTTCTTCCTGTTATGTGCTTTGGTGGCAACCACTCTGTCTTGGATATTTGAAATTCTAAAAAAATTACATCGCATTTTTAGAACATTACAAATTTTCAAAACATTTTAGTGCTTGTTTTTTGACACACATAATGGTTAACATGAATTAATTTTAAGTAGACAAGACCACAATCACACAAGATCACAACCACACAGGGAAGCCTGAAATCCACAAAGCTAAGCCCGAACTCAGGCACCATCTTGCCCCTGCTTTTCCAATTGTTAGGATCACAAGTATGTACCACCCTTATTCCTTTAAAAAACACCTGTGTGCTGTTTCCCTTTCATCACTGATTTTAGTAATTTGGGGCCTCTTTCTCTTTCTTTTGGTAAATTAGGCTAGAAGTTTATCAGTCTCTTTAATTTTTCAAAGAACCAACTCTTAATTTCATTGATTCTTTGTATTTTTGTTGTTTGATTCTAATCCATTATTGTTGGTCCTGATTTTTTAACTTTTATTTTTAAAAAAATTCATGCAATATTTTGATCATTTTCTTTCACTTCCCCCAACTCTTCCTAGATTCTCTCCACTTCCCAAACCACCTAACCTCATATTCCTTCTTTCTCTCAAAAAATAGGTAACACAACAAAAGTACAAAAATATCAAAACAAACTAAAATATATAAATAACATAAAACAACAAACAAGAAGCATACTCACATGCTCACACACAAACAAAAAAAAATGATTTTGCATTTTGTATTAGCTAACTGAACGTGGGCATGGAGGCTTCCCTGGAAAATAGTTGATATACCATGGGACAGTCCATTGGAGAAAACTGACTTTTCCTTTCCCAGCAAGTATCCATTTCAGCCCTAATTTTGATTATTCCTTCCCATCTAATCTTTTTGAGTGTTATTTGTTCTTGCTTTGGCAAGGCCTTCAAGTACACATTAAGTTATTAATATGTATATCCTGGACACAATAGTACGGTTGAAAATTTGAACTCATAGCATTTGTGACAGCATGCACAAGACACTCATTAGCTCAAGCCAGAAAATATTCCTGCATGGAGTGTTGTAAGAGGATGCAAATCCTACCCTTAGCTGCCAAGCTATTGGGAAAGAGATTCAGTTTTATTGACAGGTGTGATCCCTGTTAGGTCCACCAATCTCCTGGACAGGATCCATTCACAAGAATATTAAGATAACAAAAATTGTGGGCTGGAGAGATGGCTCATCGGTTAAGAGCATTTGAGTGCTCTTCCAGAGGTCATGAGTTCAATTCTCAAAAACCACATGGTGGCTCAAACTAACTGTAATAGGATCTGATTCTCTCTTCTGATGTGCATGAAGACAAAGCCACATATACATAAAATACATGGATAAATAAGTATTACAAAACTATATAACACAAATTGAACTCCAGGTTTTTTTAAAGATAACACAAAAGTGAGTGAGTAAGTGAATAGGAAGGTTTGGGTAGAACTGGTATGGAGGCTGAATATGACCAAAACACATTGTATGAAATTCCCCAAGAATAAAAAAAGATTATTTAAAAACACCAGGATAGCTGCATATTTTTCTCCTCTCATAATTTCATTGAATACTTGACTAAAGTAAAATGATGGATAATACCAAGTGTCAGTAATAATATGGAGAAGTAGTACTCTTATACTCTGTTTAATGGAAAAATATATTAATGTATTTGGAAGCATCTTCTGAAGTGTGGAATGTGAATAAATATAGCAGTGTACTATTACACAACAATTACTGCATTTTCCACCAATAGTCATGAAGATATTCACATGAACACTCATAGATGCAGCTTTCAAAATAGTTCCAACATTCATCACCAATAGAATGAATAAATAAACTGTGATGTATAATAGAATATTATTTAGCAATAAGTAGAATAAACTATTCTTACATGTAATAACATTGATGAATCTCAAAGACATAACACATGAAAAAGCCAGAGACAAAAGAATGCATACTCTGTCCGTCTACTTGTATTAAATAAACAAATACATAGTGATAAATGTCAGAATACATTTTCCTTTTGATGATATTCACAATGCTCTAATTCTTGATCTGAATAATAGGACAGGCACAAATGTGCTACCATTGTGAAAATTAATAAGGTTGGATACTTATGATTTATGCACTCCTCTATGTGTATATTTTTCCTAAAACAAAATGGAAAGAAAATGAACAGTCTAAGAAAAAAAATGAATCAGTTACCTCAAAGCTAACACTAAAGATTATGATTGCTTGAGCTTATCATTATCATCTATAGCCCTACATCAAGACAGTGTAAATGACAGTGGATAAGGTTTGGCACTGTGACATTACCGCTTCCTCTGTTAGGACAAAATGGTTCACTGGATACAAAAAAATGCAAATCCCTCTTTTTTACTTTGACCTTTAGTGCACCTCATTTTTTTAGCAGTCACCCCATTAATCCTCATAAATATACACACACTAAAGCCACCCTGTCAATCTTAACATGATTTCCATTTGCTTGCTTTAAAAAAATGTGGATATTTTTAACTGAAAAATACCTTTTATTTAATGGTGATATAAAATTCACTGATCCACTAATCAAATAAACCAAAAGAAATTGTACAACCAATATTGGAAAGAAAGAAACACATAAGAAAAAAGTACCTTTTTAAAAAAATTCCACATTATGACATTTTACTAGTAGAGACACACATTCATTCACTATGCCTTGCCAACTATTATTATGTCTGAATTCCTCTTGAATCCAAGTACTGACATAATCAGAAGCAGTGAACAATTTTACTACAGTAAATCCTAAACAAATGTCGAATTTTCATTATATGAAGCTGATACCATAATAGTAGTTTAATAAACAGGCAATGACTTTTGCTTGAACATTGTAAATATTTCTACTAACATGTGCCTTTCTCAAAGTATAAGAACAGGTTTGATAACCAGAAAAAAAAACTCCTAGTTTAAAATTTGCTTATCTGTTTTGAAACACCTGATTACTTCTTTGTGTGTCATGTTTCTAATACTATAAAATATTTAAAGAAACTTAAAGGGATAAATAAAGCTAAATTCAAAAGTTAGCCAAGCCAGGAAAGACAGTATTAAATCAAGTATGTCACCCTTTGACTCTGGATTACTAGAAACATACTATGAATGTTTCTCATACGAAGAGAAACATGACGACATTTACGAAAGAAATCCTGCAAAATTGCATATAAAGATATACAAGAATAACATCAATGAGGCTAAAAGATTTATTAGGAATCCTTAGGAGTGGAAAATAATCCTTATTATATGATCTCACTAAAATATTTGTTATGTAATGTGTAATAAAATTTCATAAATAGAATGATCATAACCAGAATGACAAGATGGATTACTGTGATTAGGTAAAATATGAATAACTCAGGATTAAGCTGAAAATTGCTTGAGTTTCAAAAGTTTTCCCAAATTACTTTAAATTAATCAAGGACCACACAGGACCCCATAGAATCACAACGTCACATTTTTGAGCATCAGTGACAGAGAAGAAAATTCCCTAAGGAAATGCCATCAAAGTTACTTTCTCCAGTTTTCACCAAATATCTAGGTGTATCTCTTTAATAGACATTATGATTATTTTTAGAGGTGGTAGGAATGGACCCCAAAACCTCAGACAGGCTAGGCAAGTGTTCTACCACTGAATTATTCCCCAAGCCCAAGCCTTAGTCTTAATTGTGAATTATAGCAGAAAATAGTTAAATGAAATTGTATTTTCTTTTTTTGTTTTTTTTTTTTTTTTTTTTTTTTTTTTTCTTTTTTCGAGACAGGGTTTCTCTGTGTAGCTTTGCGCCTTTCCTGGAACTCACTTGGTAGTCCAGGCTGGCCTCGAACTCACAGAGATCCGCCTGGCTCTGCCTCCCGAGTGCTGGGATTAAAGGCGTGCGCCACCACCGCCCGGCTGTATTTTCTTTTTTTAAGATGTAGTTTTTATTTTTATTGAAAATATATTCTTCTCGCATACAATACATCTCAATCACAGTTTCCCCTCCCTCCAGTCCTCCCAGCTCACACACACACACACACACACACACACACACACACACACACACACACACTTCTGCTCTCCCCCAGATACATTCCTTCTCTGTTTTCTCTTCAAAAAAGAGCAGGCCTCCAAGAGATGACAGCCAAACAGGACAAACAAGACACAATAAGATAAAGCAAAAGCTGTTCATGAGTCTGGAAAAAGCAATACTATAGAAGGAAAAGGATCCCAAGTGCTGGCAAAAGAGTCAGGGACACACCTGCTTCCATTTTTAGGAGTCCCACAAAAACACCAAGTTAACAGTTATAACATATGCCGTGGACCTAGTGCAGATCCGTGAGAGCTCTGTATTTTCAACTTCATTTATATATAACTTTGTTTTTCTTTCTTTTAAGAAACAAATTATTTTATGTTTACAAATAACACCAAGGATGTTTGATTAATCATCAAGGAATCATATTATTTTATATTAACCTAAAATTACATACATATAAGTATATATATATATATATATATATGGATTAAATTATGTCACTTCAGCTGACAATGCTTCCCATAAGATCCAATGTTCCCTAAAACATCTAACAAATTCCCCAATACCAGATATGAAAAACCTCTGTTCAAATTGTTGGTCAGGGTAGTCCAAGTGACTCCCAAGACAATATAGATTATTGCTGTTTTCCTTGGTTGCCTCTCAGAGATTAAAGATATGGCACTGTACACTTAGGACACAGGAGATTTGAGCTAGAATTAATATTAAAGCAATCTTCATGTCATCCAGATTTCATAGTACCAGAAAGTACTATGTAATTTGACAAGGGAGAGAAGGAATCAATAGCTGTATGTAGCTGTGATGTCAGTGTTCTATAGAATGATGAGTATGGCAAGATAAATACAACAGTGAATCAATGACACACATATCTGGGCAGTAATCCACAACTGTCTAATTGAACATAATGCCCAATCAATGGAAGGGAAATCATGTCTGGTACTAGAAACTTAGCAAACTACCTAAGGCTAGTGAGGTCATGGATCTTAGAAGAGAGCCTACTATCATCACTTTACTAAACTAGCATAAAACATTACTGCAATCTAAAATTTATCCTTATATACACAGATAAGGGTAGCTCTCATCCTTCATCAAAAAAGCTTTTTCTTATAGCCAACAGAGGCTTTCATAGAAAACCACAGCAGATCAAAATGAAGATATCCACAGGTCATATGCAGCCCATCCCCAACAGATACATCTACAACACAACTCCTGCACGTAAGACTCAGAAAACATCATTAAAGAGGAAACACTGTAAGAGCCAGAGGACCAGGAAGCCATTTGTGAGATCATTTCTCCTAGAAATGAAGGGAAGTTTTGTCCATAATACCATAATATGGATAGCTAAACAAAACCTGAACAATGAAGATATCAATAAAGATACTAGCATGGAAGGGGGAAATTTCATAGGATCCCAAACCTAGACAAAGAAAGACAGGAGCCTAATGACTGCTAAGAGAGGGAGGATCAGCCTATCCCAGGGATTAGACCCTTAATTGGTTATCCAATCAAAGTGGTCAGCCCTTAAATCATATACGCACAAGCCACACTAAAGGAACCTAGTATGTTGTATTTACATAATTATATATTTGTGTGTACATGTGTGTAATAATTGTAATAAAAAAGATGCCATAAAATTAAGAGGGAGTAAAAGGGGAACATAGAGCTGGACGGTGGTGGCACATGCCTTTAATCCCAGCATTTGGGAGGCAGAGGCAGGTGGATCTTTGTGAGTTCGAGGCCAGCCTGGTCTACAGATCAAGATCCAGGAAAGGTGCAAAGCTAAATAGAGAAACCCTGTCTCGAAAAACCAAAAAAAAAAAGAGGGGAAAATAGGAGGGGTTGGAGGCAGGACAAGGAAAGAAGTAATGTAATTATATTAAGATTTAAAAAAAAATCCTCATCACAATATTTTTCCCAATTTGACCTGCACACAATTCATCACCTAGGGCCATAATGCTCAAGATTGTTTGTACACAAAAGAAATTTAAATAGATTGTTTGTACACAGTGATACCTTCTTTCTCTATACAATTATACTAGTGTTTCTCTATACAATTTTATAAACCACAAAATAAAATCACTGAGGGAAAAGGAGGGGCAAGATTGTATGGAGTTCAATTAATAACTTCTGGTGTTCTTCAAAACCTTCTATAGGGAATGTGGTTTAACACTTAATATCAAATGGAAGAATATACAAGATGAGATCATATATAATAGCCAGTGAAATCAGTAAACCCAAGAAATTAAGCAAACATACCAAAATACATTAATGAAATATGCTTATAAAAGCAGGAATTTAAATATTAAAAACCAACATGACACTTTTCACACATACAGATAATATGTGTTATAAAATACTAAAAGAAAAAACAGATATGACAAGATAAAAGTACTAGGAAGATACTTCCATATTATACATCATGAAATCATTTCATAAAATTGAGCTTGCCTCTAAAATGAACGTTGATTCCTTGCAAATTAGTATGTCTAATAAATAAAAACTATTATTTTTAAATATCCCATTATTTCACTCATTAAACTATTTTCTTGGTGGTACACATATGAAAGAATACTGATGCCAACACATTAAAGTTTAGGTGGATCTTCTATAACCAGAAAAGACTCCTAGCAGCGGCACTGGGACATCAACCCAAACACAAAGCTTTCAAACTACAATCTGTCCTGCCTGCAAGATGTGCTCGGGCAATGGTGATGCAGAACTTGTTGGAGTGGACAACCCATAAATGATCCAACTTGATACCCTCACAAGGAGAGGGAGCCCATGCCTGAAACTGCCTGGAGGATCAGGAACTGGGGGTAGGAGACAGCCCAGAGACCCAGGAGAGAATCAAACATGGACTTGCAAAAAAAAAAAAAAAGTCAATGAAATATTTCCTAATGATATTCAGCTATACTCATAGATAGATGCCTAGCCCATTTGTCATCAGAGGGGCATCACCCAGCAACCGATGGGAGCAAATGCAGAGACCCACAGCCAAACACTGCAGAAGAAGGGAAGGAAGAATTGAAGGAGCATGAGAGGTCAAGGACACCAGGAGAACACAGACCACAGAATCAACTACACAGAGACTGAAGCAGCATTCAGGGAGCCTGATGGGTCTGTGGTAGGTCCTCTAAATATACTTTATGGTTGTGTACCTTGGTGTTCTTGTGGGACTCCCAACAATGGTGGTGTCCCTGACTCTTTCTTGTGCTTGGGACACTTTTCCTCCTACTGGATTGCCATGTTCCAGCGGTGATATGAGGGTTTGTGCCCAGTCTTATTGTATCGTGTTTCTTGTTAGGTCATATTCAGTGGAATCCCTGGAAGGCTTGCTCATTTTTTTTGGAAGAGAAACAAGAAGAATTGGTCTGGGGAGAGGGGGAATGGGGAGAGGGGACTGAGAAGAGTGGAAGAAGGGGAAACTGTGGTGAGATGTAATGTGTGAGAGAAGAATAAAAGTTAAAAAAAAATAGGTGGGATGCTTTACTCCCAAATTAAATGAGTAAATGGGAAACTATGATAAAAAATTAATGACAATTTCTCAAAAGTTCATAAAAGGATTTGTATATAGTTAACATGAAAAGTATTTTCTCACATATAATATAATGCATATAGACATTAGAAGCACACAAATTGTTGAACTATTTGGCTCTTCTTTTATATGTGTCCATTTCTATGAAAGAAAAATATAGAATTATAAATGGACCTGTAATAAATGATTCTGTAATAAAATCTGGAATTCCTTTTGCCAGCATTATTCTCTTTCAAAAATTGCTTTATTTGAAAAATGTATAAAAGTAATGTGACACCAGACTAAAGCTTTAATCTCAAGTCACTTCCATGAGGAAAGGGTAGATCAGAGAGTGTAATTTGCCCCTTATCATACAGCTCATCTTGTATGTTGACAAAAGAAATCCTCATGTTAGTTTTTCTTGGACAAATGATACCCCATACTGATATGACACTTTATTTTTTCAGCTGTGTAACAACACCATAAAACCAGGTGTTTTTTAAGCTACATATAAGTCCATGAAATTTTTGCAATGATGAGTGCAAGCCTGCAGTTATTTAATAGTCAATTTTTTGTTCATTGCAAAATATGTATGAATACATTTTATTGAATTACAAGACTTATCTTCTATCTGTTTTTATACATTCAGAATTATCTTCGTCTTTACAGAGTTCTCAGCAAAATTTTTGAACAGTTTAAAAAGAAAAAATAGTTGTGACTTCTACAGTCCTTTGTCTTATATCCATCTTTAATAACTGTGCTGTTAGTAAGATTACGCCTTTCACTTCCACATGACATTTTTTCAGAGTGAGGGAAAAGCTGTGCTTTCTTTCATCAATTAGAATATTTATCAGTTAAAATAATGAGAAGCAGAATGGTTGGAATACTGGTTTAGTACCTGCTAGCTGTAGAATTTTGTACCATTACTTTGGATTTACAGCCTTCATTTAGCTATCATGGTATTCAGCATACTGGCTTTAAATATCCTCTATACAAAAAGAGACAGAGTATAGCCATTGTGCCTTCAAAGAAAAGCAATAAAACATATTGCTTTGCTGTGGATATTGCTCTATATAAATAAAACACTGATTGGCCAGTGTCCAGGCAGGAAGTATAGGCAGGACAAAGAGAGAGGAGAATTGAGGGAACAGGAAGAAGGAGGGGGAGACACTGCCAGCCACTGCCAGGACAAGCAGCATGTAAAGATGCCGGTAAGCCACGAGCCACGTGGCAAGGTATAGATTTATAGAAATGGGTAAATTTAAGATACAAGAACAGTGAGCAAGAAGTCTGCCATGGCCATACAGTTCATAAGTAATATAAGCATCTGAGTGATTATTTTATACATGGGTTGTGGGACTGCAGGGCTTGGTGGAACCTGGAGAGAAGCTCTCAAGCAACATTGCTTGATCTCCTTCATGTTCTTTAATTCATCTTCTTATTTCATTTCAACTACCCAGAACAATTTCACCAGCCATTACCCTGGAATGAAACCCTAAAAGCACTGTTTGTTGTTGTTAGCCATAACTCTAACACCCTTTACATCCTTTTCCTAAGTTTTGGTAAAAACTGGCTAGTTTATTGTTAGATACTTATTTTTGTTTAAGGAGAAACCTTGTAAACTAAAAGATAAATTCAGCAGATAACATTCAAAGACTTCAAAGTAATATCCACTTAGAAGAATTTTGCAGGATATTTTGTAAACTGAAATCAGTTTATGTAAAAATAAAAGTAATGGGAAAATCTTGTTGGTAAATTCTAAAACTGGGCATTTCCTAGACTAGAGTTGAAATAAAAGCATCCAAAGACCTTAATCTTGAGATTCATGAAAAGAAATTGGTTCAATATTTTTCCAAAATTCCTAGTTTCTAGTGGTAGGACAGAGCCTTTCACCATTTGAATTGAACAAAAAAAATTACAAAAATAAATAAAATTGTGATGGAACTTGAATCCAGAATATAGTTAAGTTCACTAAACTTCTCAGGGCATGTGATTAGTGTATTTGGAAATGCAAACTAAGTCTCATTTTAAAACTGTGGTTGGTATGTAAAATAAATGAAAAATTTTAATTAAAAAAGGGTACTCATGAATTTTAAGAGTGTGAATGTAAAATATTTTGAATAGAGAGCTATCGAGCTAAAAAAATAGGAAACTATTTATTTTTGACTGATCACAAAGAACAACTCCATCTCTGTCAACATTGCCGCTGTAAGCAGTTACTTAAGTCTCTCTGTAGATTACTACTATAGATAGAAACAGATTCTCCAAGTAGTTTAGGTGGTAATGGACTAAAATATTTTAGGAATAATAGAGAATCTTTTTCCCATGACAAAGGAACTTTGTAGGCTATATTGAAAGAGTACACGTTTCTTATTACTATATATTTTATTTATATTAAAATCATCACTGCAGAAGTATGAGTAACAGAATGATGAACCAGTTGAAACCATCTTGCCTTTTCCACATTTGAACTAATACCTTCCATTTTGTAGACAGTCTATAAGTTATATTTTCTAATATAGCTTCCCCAAAATACTACAAAGTTCTAATTTTTAAAAGCCATGTACAATATTAGTTTTAAAGTGATAACAGTCATTTCAAAAAAGAATAAGAATGGTTACTTTAGTTTGAAACTTCTGTGTAATCTGGATCATATACTAGAATTGTTGAAATTCAATATGGAAGGTGATTAAGATACTGAATAAATAGGCATCATAAATAGTTATTATATATATATATATATATATATATATATATATATATATATATATCAGACTTCTCAGAGAAGAAACAATCAGTAATCTAGTAATACAGTCATAATAAGAATACAGTCACAATAAGTAAATAAATTCCCAGGACACTGCTTTCCAAATGCATATGTTCTTGACTAAATTCTTAAAATTGCATTCACTTCTAGATGAATGTGCACATCTCTGCCCATGTTCATCCTTTAAGTGAAAAAAAAAACGAATAACTTAGAAACATTATTTCTGAGTGACAGCTTTCTTTCCTCAAGGAAAGGGCAAAGATCAGATCAATAGCCCAAACACAAAACAGAAACAACATTCCAAACCCTGACAAGAGCCCAGCAGAGAAAGCTCTGCAACTACAATTTCAAAGAGAACTCTTTTGATAAATGAAGAGCCACCATTCTGTGTCATTAAGACATACAAGCTACACAGTAATACACTCCTTTCAAGGCCTTACTTCTCGGGATGTGGAAATCTGAACATCAGTCTGGCATTCAATACTTTAGAATGTGTACACAAAAGACGATAAATAACTACAACTCCAACAGTCAAATGAACATGAAAGGGTTATTTCTCCAAGGTCTATATGTCCCTTTGGCAGAGAGACAAACTGTGATGTCCCTTACGGTTTGCACCTTTTCTTGAAAACAAAAGTTGTCAGGATGATCTATGAGCTAGTAGCAAGTTCCTCATTATAAAGACATCTCCCAACTCTATTTTCTAGTGTAAGAAAAAAGGAATTTATTTTACCTAACATCAAATAGATGATAGAAAGGAAAGAATGGATGCTATTTACTATATACACATACAAAAGTAACATACATTTACTGAATACACATAATTATGTAAGGTTAATTTTAAGCATCGAGTTCAAAGTTTCCTTGAGTTCAAGGATTGAAATTCATTCATTATTGTGATATCAAACTCTTATAGGAGAAAAAGTTCCCATAAAAATACAGAGTGAGAGAGAGAGAGAGAAAATCAAAATCTACTTGTTAAAAGAAGAAATTTTCCTTTGATATTTCATATAATAAAGAAAACATGAAATATTTGGTGTTCATGGTGTGGTGATACTTCAATTCTCTTGTGTTCACTGGAAAATGTTACAGTGCATAGTCTTGTGATTGAGTGGCATTTAAGTACTACTAAATTTTTATTTTTATTACTATCTTGCCCATGAGTTACATTTCAAACAATAACATGTATTTGAGAGCACAGTCACCACTTCATAAAGAGAAACTGCAGGGATGTGACATACAATATTTTGTAGCAAGTTTACATTGTATAATATTTCTATCATCTTCTCTGAACATTCTTCCAAATTTCAACTTTTTATCATTTGTTTTGGAGAATTTTCTCTTTCTTTTAAGGAATTTTTTTATTCATTTTACACATTAGTCACAGATCCCCTGTTCCTTCCCCCTCTCACCCATCCCGCCTTACCCCCCAACCCACCCTCCATTCCCTTCTCCAAAAAGGTAAGGCCTCCCATGGGGAGTCAGCAGAGCCTGGTAGGAGCAGTAGGGGCAGGTGCAAGCCCCTCCCCCTGCATCAAGGCTGTGTAAGGTGTTCGAACATAGGTAGTGTGCTCCAAAAAGCCAGCTCATGTACCAGGGATGGATCCTGATCCTACTGCCAGGGGGTCCCTTAAGGAGATCAAGCTATACAGCTGTCTCATTTATGCAGAAGAATTTTGTCTTTCTGTTGGTCATTTTCAACTCTAATCCTTCTAGTTGGACTCCTTTCAGACAGGATTGTTGAAATTTCCCTTTTATTCTTTTATGACAATTTTCAAACTTTTTATCCCTTCTCCAATAACCTACTGGTTGGTGGATGTTGTTTCTGTTGAGTCCACGCTACTGGTTAAATAGCCAGTTTTTTGTCTGATTGACTAGCAATGTATTCCCTTTAACTTTATAACATCATTAAATAAAATTAAATCTTCCTTTTGAGGATCTACAGCCACCACAGTACTGCCAGCAGTACTAGCTACTTTCACTGTTCTTCTAGATCCCTAGTACTATCTAGAAGACACTATCTAGGAAATACTATCTAGGAACAAGTCCATGACCTAGAATTAGTGGACTAAACCTCTGAAACTGTAAACCCCCAATTAAATGGTTTCCTTTATTAGAGTTTGTAGCTAGAGTTTTTCTCTCTGGGTCCCGCCAAACCCCGGCAGTCCCATAGCCCACTTATAAAATAAACACACAGATGCTTATATTATTTAAACTGTTTGGCCTAATGGTTCAGGCTTCTAGCTAGCTGTTCTTATATCTTAAATTAACCCATTTCTATTAATCTATAAGTTGCCACATGGCTCATGGCTTACCGGTATCTTAACATGTTACTTCTCATCATGGTGGCTGGCAGTTTCTCTCTGCCTCATCTTTCTACTTTCCAGAATTCTCCTCCTCCTTGTCCCACCTACCCTATCCTTCTTGCCTGGCTATTGGCCAATCAGTACTTTATTTATCAATCAATCATCCACAGCAAGAGTTCCTGTGATAGTGTGTCTCTTCACAGCAATAGAAACCCTAACTAAGACACTACCATACAAAAATGATATCATTAAAAGTTTATTGGAGAGCTGGGTGGTGGTGGCATACACCTTTAATCCCAGCACTTGGGAGACAGAGGCAGGCAGATGTCTGTGAATTCAAGGCCAGCCTGGTCTACAAAAGCAAGTTCCAGGACAGCCAGGATTGTTCTACAAATAAACCCTTTCTCAGAAAAAAAAAAGTTTATTGGACTGAATTGTGTCCATCTAAAATTAATATATTGATCCCTTAGCTTCCCTGTAGGAATATATTTGGAGATATCTCATTTTTTTGGTTCATTCTAAGAAATTTTTTTATTCATTTTACATACCAACCACAGATTCCCATCTCATCCCTCCTCCTGCTTCCCCAAAATCTTCCCCCCTGACCCACTCCCGATCCCCTCCTCTAAAAGAGTAAGGGCTCCCATGGGGAGTCAGCAAAGCTAGCTTATTTAGTTGAGGCAAGACCAAGGTCACCGTCCCCCTCCCCACATCAAGGTTGAGCAGGGCCTCCCATCATAAGGTAATGAGCTCCATAAAGCCAGCTCATGCACCAGGGATAGATCCTGATTCCACTGCCAGGGACCCCTCAAACACACCAAGCTACATAACTGTCTCACTTATGCAGAGGGCCTAGTCCAGTCCCATGCAGGCTCCACAGGTGTTGGTCTAAAGTTCGTGAGTTCCCACTAGCTTGGTTTGGTTGTCTCTCTAGGTTTGCCCATCATGATCTTGACCCCCTTGCTCATATAAGACCTCTTCCCTCTCTTTGATAGGACTCCCGGAGCTTAGCTTGGTACTTGGCTCTGGCTCTCTGCATCTGCTTCCATCAGTTCCTGGATGAAGGCTCTATGATGACAGTTAGGGTATTCACCAATCTGATTACCAGGGTAGGCCAGTTTTGGTACCCTCTCCACTATTGCTAGTAGTCTAATCGGGGGTCATCCTTGTGGATTCCTGGGAATTTCCCTAGCACCAGGTTTCTCCTTAACCCCATAATTCTCCCTCTATCAAGATATCTCTTTCATTGCTCTCTCACTCCATCCTTCCCCAGCTTGACCATCCAATTTCATCATGCTCTCATCCCCCATCCTCTCCCATCTATTCCCCCCCCTCATCCCCAGTTTATTTATGGAGATCTCATCTATTTCCCCTTCCCAAGGCAATCCATGCATCCCTCTTAGGGTCCTCCTTGTTTCCTAGCTTCTCTGGAGCTGTGGGTTGTAGTCTGGTGAGATATCTCATTTAAAGAGATAATTAAAATTAAATATGGTCATAAGGATAATGCTCTAATCAATGTGGTCAATGCCTGTATAAGCAAGGGATACTACAGATTTCCCCTCTCAGGAGTACAGGAAATGGCCAAAGGAGTAGTTAAAAAAGAAAAGAGAGGGGTAGAAATAATGTAAGGATAATACTCATGTATGAAATTCTCAAAAAATCAAAAAATAATTAAAAATATAAACAAAAATGGAACTGTCATATGATGTAGTTGTCTTAGTTAGGGTTTTCATTGCTGTGAAGAGACACCATGATCACAGCAACTGTTATAAAGGAAGATATTTAATTGGAATGGCAGCTTATAGTTTTAGAGGTTCAGTCCATTATCATCATGGCAGGAGCATGGCAGCATGTAGACAGACATGGTGCTGGAGCTATGTCCTACATCTTCCCATCAACAGGATGTCGACTGAGGCACTGGGCAGTATCCTAAGCATAGGAAACCTCAAAGCCTGCCCCCACCCCCCACTCACACAGTTCCTCCAACAATGCCACACCCACTCCAACAAAGCCATACATTCTAATAATGCCACTCCCTATCAGATTATGGGGGCCAATTACATTCAAACTACCACAGTAGTTGTCACTTTTCTGCTTATATATTGAGAAGTACAGAATAATTTTGAAGAGTTATCTACACACTTATGTATATAGAATTATTTATATTCACCTAACCATGGAAATAATCAATGTATTCATCAAAAAGAAAAATGTGGGACATACACTACATACAATGGAATAATATTCAGACAAAAGTTCTGTCATATATTAAAAAACAGAGAAACCTTGAACACATTATAAAAAAAAAAATCCCAGATTGGTAGAACTACAGAACTGCAGAGCTGTTTCCTCTTAAAAACAAATATTGTCTATAATTAATAAGTGAATTTTTATCTATACTGTGTAACATTAAAATAATATAAAATACAAAACTCAATTGTCCTAATTCTTTCTTTTCTTTTCTTTTTTTTTTTTTTTTTGGTTTTTTGAGACAGAGTTTCTCTGTGCAGCTTTGGAGCCTGTCCTGGAACTCACTCTGTAGCTCCAGCTGGCCTCAAACTCACAGAGATCTACCTGCCTCTGCCTCCCGAGTGCTGGGATTAAAGGCGTGCGTCACCACCACCCGGCTTAATTCATGGATCTTATAAACTGTGCAGATCAGGAAAAACAGAACTGAGAGGGCAGTAGAAAGCCTTAAGAACATCAAAATTTCACAAGTAAAATGTAGGTAGTAATCCACTAAAATGTAATTTATTATCTATTCATGCAGTTGTATACTCCAGTTGGAACATCCACCCACAAACAATAACTAGAAAGCCTTAACCATACAATAAACATGATACTGCTGGTAAGTTACTTAGAAGTCAACTAACACAATAAAATTTTCCTGTCACCATTAACAGGAAAAGTCTTTTGGGTGATCAATCTAAGATGAATATTTTCAAAAATGGTGAGGAAATTCTTACATAATTCAACTTATTTTGAGGATATCACTGGAATAGTAATTGCCAAAGATAATTAAAATACTAATATAAAATGGGAAGTATTTATGGATAAGCTCCCTTTTATAAAATTATGAAAGAATTAGACACAAGTAAGTTGATAGAGAAATGATTTTAAAGTACCATAACTTCATTCATCTTCCATGGCTGCTTTGCTTTACACATTATCATAGCTGTAAGACATAGCATCATACTCATTTCTCTTCCTATGATACCTGAGGCAATCACTCAACTTTGGTTTTTTTTTTTTTGGTTTTGTTTTTTAATTTTTTCCATCTATAAAATGAAGGAAAATATAAAGGTATCCAAATATAGTATGAAAACAAGAAACCAAGAGATGATATCTAAACAGTCCTAACTGGAAAGGCAGAATGTAAGAAACTGCTATACATGATGAGCCAACATAGCTACAACACCAAGAGATATGTAATAGGAACGCTTTCATGGAATCATAATTGTTCTCTGTATTCACTCTGCCAGCAATTTATAATTGTTTTTTATGCTTTCTTTGTGACCTTTTCATCTTCATCTATGTGATTTCATCTATACTTTTATTAATCTTCAACATGCTTCTTTTTCTAGAGTACTAGTATTTTTAAAACTTTTTTTAATCTCCCAAGGATCTCTATATACTATTTGCAGTTTTTATGCTTTCTCTGTCCTTCTCAAATTCAAGCTTATCTATTTCACAGCCAGATTTGATTATTGACCTAGCAAACACTTATCCATTTTGTATGTGTGTTGATATGTTCACTGAAACATTCCCATACTCTTTGAATAATTCCACCTTTCATTCTCTAAATATTTATTACTGTTTAAAGTTACCACTGTAAATCTTTATACTGATAAGTGGCATTTTCTGTAGTTTTATTTTTCAAAATCTCTTTTTTCTTATTCCTTTTTTGGGGGGGTTAGTACACAAATTCATGAATTTCACCCTGGAATTTTCACAGTTACGTGTCGTTGTACTTGGTTCTCTTTTATTTCTCCCCACTGCCTTCTGAGTCTCCAAGTCTTCTCCAGCAGATTCCTTCTTCCACCAGTTTGTCTTTCCCTTCTGCTTTCTTATCACACATATCCACTTGTGCTCCCTACTTCTCATCCCCCTTGAGATCCTTCCCTCCTCTCTTCTGACCCCCTTTCTTGTTTTATAACCTACACACACACATAGGTTTTTAAAACGAAGCTCCACATATAATAGAAAATATAATATTTTCCTTCTTGGTAGTATATTTACAGCGTAGTCATTATTCCTCTAGTAGATAATCATTTTATTGTATATATTCTGATTCTGATATTAGAATAAAAGTAGAAAGAGACAGAGTAATTTATAAATCATTGTGTCAAACAGGATATTTATAATACATGATATGACATTTCAGTTGTTATCTTTATTTAATTGGTACCACTTTGCTCGTTCTACTCCTCTTTTGTTTCTTTCAATGTTGAATTATTCAAAGGCAAAATCTTGCATTTTAAAACTATGATGAATTTAATAGTTCCTGTATATTTATTTTCCTCTTGTTACTTTACACTCTTTATATCTATTGCTATGTCTGTCTCTTTTCAGTCATTTCAGTTTTTTGAAATAATTTTGAAAAGCCTTTGCAGCAGTATATGTTCAAGCCAGCATTCATTCCAATCAATACTATCATAAATAAAACCACCAACAATCAGAAAACCATTTACCTTCATCCCAAAGTTAGAATCTTTGGTATCTGTTTATATTATCTCATGACATGGTTATCTCCATGCAAAAATAATTGGTCATAATCTTTCCTTATATACTAATCCAATTATGAATCAAATTCATAATGAACAACACATTTAAATGTGTTATTCTAGTAAAAGTTTTTTCCTACTACTTACAAAAACTATCTTACTGCTAAACTAGTATGTTTAATTTAGAGTTGTCGTAAGTATATAATCATACATAGTCATTTAAAAAACACAAGAAATATATTCATTAGTTATAGGGGCTTTTGTTTTTATATAATATATACTGATCATATTCTTTCCCCTCATTCAACTCCTCTCCACCTCCCTACACATCTACTTCATGCTATTTCTCTCTCTCAAAAAATAACACAAACACACAAACACACACACACACACAAAAAAAAAAAAGACAAAACACACCCAAAACAAAACAAAAGGAACACAATTAAAACATGGAGTCAAGGGCTGGAGAGATGGCTCAGCAGTTAAGACCACTGGCTGCTTTTCCAGCGGTCCTGAGTTCAATTCCCAGCACCCACATAGTAACTCACAATTGTCTGTAACTTCAGTGCCAGGGGATCTGGCATCCTCACACAGACATACATGCAGGCAAAACACCAATGTACATAAAATAAAAATAAATACATTTTAAAAAAAACATGGAGTCATTTTCTGTTGGCTAACTACTCCTGGACATGAGGCCTGCCCTGAAGTGTGGTTGATACACCCAGTGACAGTCTACAGGGGAAAACAGAACTTCCCTTTTCCAGGAGCTAAAAATTGCAAATAATTATAGAATGCATGTACATATATAGTGATATCTAAAAACTAAGTGCTAGTGAAGTTTCTAAACAGAAATTATTAATTTTTGTTTGTTTGTTTTTTCGAGACAGGGTTTCTCTGTGTAGTTTTGATGTCTGTCCTGGATCTCACTCTGTAGCCCAGGCTGGCCTCGAACTCACAGAGATCTGCCTGCCTCTGCCTCCCAAGTGCTGGGATTAAAGGGGTGTGCCACCACCGCCTGGCCAGAAGCATTATTTGTAATTATCAGTATTGAGATATTTACAATAAGCATTTGGCATCTACCTAATATATGGAAATGGTCTTTTTGTAAGAATTAGGTTCTTGCCTTTCCCTTTTGTCATGTATTGAAAATAGAACTTTCTTTACCAGTTCTCACAGACATAAGAACATAACAATTGTGACTGCACCTTCATCAATCACTTACCATGTTATTCAGTTAATATAAAGAGCAAATGCTCAGAACTGAAGTTATACAACCAATAATCAAATCTAATTCTAATCAAATGAGGCAGAGAGAATGGCAGCAGAAGTAAGTGGAAACACTTCATTTTTGTGGCGTGGTCTGCTTACTCTTTTTTCTTAATACCTGTATATATTATCTATTAAAAAAAGAATATCAATCTTATAAAAATACTAGTATGCTTTTGTAATCTAATATAGCACACCCATTAATTGTATATGGCTAGCTATGGCCATGGAAATGAATTATCTCTTGCACTGTCTTTTAAAAATAATACCCATTTCAATCTTACTCTTTTGACTTTGCTTAACCAATCCTTTCCAGGGAGATTATTAATGAAATTAGTCCATTCTAGATTAAACATTATAAAAAATTGATGAAATAACTGATGAATGATAGAATTCCTGAGATTTAATTACAGTCTTCATCAGACCCAGGTATTCTAGAGATGTACATCAGACTCGTCAACTTATTTTCCTCCAAGTGTGGAGAGGAAAAATCTTAAATAAGAGAAAATGTGATTCTGTCTACTCTAGAAAGTGCTGTGACAAAAGTATAAATAAGAGAAGGGGGAAGAGAAATTATTTTAACTTCTCTGAAGACCCTTATATACTGGCATCACCATAAGTTACAGCAAGTCTTTTACAGCATGTTTTTAGACTGTCAATGACTTAAAAAAATCAAACTCCATGTCATAAAATATGAAAAATATGTTAAAAGATTGTATTTCCCACTACTTTAAGTAGATAAAGGATGTGTTCATCTTCTGTTCAACCACTAAGCCCTTCAATGTGAACCTTGTGAATTTGGCCTGAAAAAATATGATTTCAATAATGTTTAATCTTATACACACAGTAAGAATCTACATAAAATTTTAATTCAATGAAATGTGCGTAGCCAGTGTAAGAATAATTATTCTCAATGAAAAGTATAGTAATGACCTGCTTCCAAATATACCCCATTTACACAATATTTTTGAATAAGCTTTCTCAAAAGAAACTAAAGCAACTGAGGTTACAATAGTGTAGTGTGTGTTTCAATAGTAATAAAATAATAGAATTCTCATTCTTATTGCAAACATAATTTAGTACGGTTATAACTTGATTGAAGCTTCAATACACACACATATACACATTTTAACTCATAAGTATATAAAATTATTATTTGTCAGATGAAACAGGAAAGAGAAATCACGAACATGATTTTAGAGAAGCCAAGATAATGTCTAGAATTAAATAAGCCTTCAACTCTACTGAGACCCTAAGAAAAGTAATGAATATTTTGAGTTTTGTTTCTAATGTTTGGTCTTAACAAACAACTTTTATGCAAAAGAAAAGAAAGAGAATATGACATTATAATCAACTGAATTTGAATGAATGTGTTTATGGTTAAGTATAATGTCTGAACTTCACTATATTTTATTTCATGGAAGTAAGAAGTTACTTCTGAATGGTTTTATAGAGAGTTTTCTAGAGAGTTTTTTATTTTTATTTACAACATGTTGTTTTATTTCATTTTTTAGGTTTTGGAGGATCTTGTTGTATATTTGTTTTGTTGCTTTTTTTTTTAGAAAGAACTTAAAGTGGGGTAGATAAGGAGGGGAAAGGATCTGGAAGAACTTTGGGACAGGAATCATATAATTAAAAAAATAATTATTAAAATATTTTTTAAAAAAACATTCAAAATATGACTGTTAAATGTATGCTGTAATAAACTTTGCAATGCAAGGGTCTCTTTAGCCTACAGATTTCATTTCATTTTGATGAATACCCATCATTAGTATTACTGGAACACACACTAGATCTAATTTCAATGCTTGAGAAACCTCCACACTGTTCTCTATAATGGCTGTGCTAATTTGAATTCCCACTCAGAGTGGTCAGGGTTTCCTTTCTATCCACACACCGAAACCTGTCACTAGTCTTTATTTATAGTAGCCACTCTTAGTAGGATGAGGTATTTGGCTTGATTTGAAGTAGTAATATTGAAAGAACATTGTTTCAACACACCTCTTGGACATTTGTATATCTTCTTTGGAGAAACATTGATTAAAGCCTATTGTCCATTTTTCTCCTTGGGTGATAATTATTATTATTATTTGCTATTGAATTTTGCAGTTCCTTATACATTTGGACTATCAACCACATTTTAGATGTATACTTTGCAAATATTTTCTCCCATTATGTAGGCACATTAATTCAGTAACTGTTCCTCACCATGCAGCTGTTCATGTGTTTATGTATTAATTAATAATTAAATGTATTTTAAAATACTAAAATTCATATGAGCAAACGTGTTATTGTAAAATGCTTCTATCTATATAAGTAGTTTCTATAAATAAAATCTATTTATTAAATATTATATTGTAGACATTTTCTTAAGTGTTATCTTCTTTATTCCTTTTTATAAATTGTGTTTACTTATTCCATGTGTGATGTACATATGTGTAGTTTTTCACACTTGTGCACATTGGGTGTGTGAGTACATGTGTGTTTGCATGTGTGTGTGTGTGTATGTGTGTGTGTGTGTGTGTGTGTTGTGGGATATTTGTACAGTATGTGATTGCTGTGATTGGTGTAATAAAAAGCTGGCTAGCTAATAGCTATGCAGGAAGAGGTTAGGGGGGCCTTCCAGGGACAGAGAGGACTTGAGGAAGAAGAAAGGTGGAGTAGACAGTCAGAAGCAGAGGAAGCAGAATGGGCAGTACAGAATAAAAGTAACCAAGCCACATAAAAGAATGTAGATTAAAAGATATGGGTTGGTTTCTCCAAAAATTGGGAATCAATCTATGTCAAGATCCAATGACAAAACTCTTGGACATATATACAAGGGATGCTCAAGCATACCACAAGGACATCTGCTCAACTATGTTCATAGCAGCATTATTCATAATAGCCAGAACCTAGCAACAACCTAGATGCCCCTCAACCATAGAATGGATAAAGAAAATGTGGCACATATACAATGGAGTACTACTCAGCAGTTAAAAAAAAGACATTATGAAATTTGCAGGCAAATGGATGGAACTAGAAAATATCATCCTGAGTGAGGTAATCCAGACTCAGAAAGACAAACATGGTATGTACTCCTCATAAGTGGGTACAAGATGCAAAGCAAGAAATAATCAGACAATAACCCACAGCTCCAGGGAAGCTAAGAAACAAGGAGGGCCCTAAGAGGGACACATGGACTGCCTTGGGAAGGGGGAAACAGAGGAGATCCTGATGCATAAACTAGGGATGGGAGTCAATAGAGGGTAGGACATGGGGGATGAGAACATGAGGGAACAGGATGGTAGCGCTGGAACAGGGTCAGAGTGGAAGAGCAATGAAAGAGATATCTTGATAGAGGTAGACATCATGGAATAAGGGAGAAACCTGGTACTAGGGAAATTCCCAGGATCCACAAGGATGACCCCATATTAGACTACTAGCAACTGTGGTGAGGGTGCCTGAACTGGCCTACCCTGGTAACCTGATTGGTGAATACCCTAATTGTCATCATAGAGCCTTCATCCAATAATTGATGGAAGCAGATGTAGAGATCCACAACCATGCACCAGGCCGAGCTCTGGGAGTCCAGTTGAAGAGAGGGAAGAGGGATTACATGAGCAAGGGGGGTCAAGATCATGATGGGGAAATCTACAGAGATAAATGAACCAAGCTCAAGGGAACTCAGAAACTTTAGACCTACAGCTATGTAACCTGCATGGGACTGGACTAGGCCCTCTGCATATGAGAGACAGTTGTGTAGCTTGGTCTGTTTGAGGGGCCCTGGCAGTGGGATCAATATCTATCCCTGGTGCATGAGTTGGCTTTCTGAATCATTACCTATGGTTGGATACCTTGCTCACCCCTGATAAAGAGGGGAGGGGCTTGGTCCTGCCGCAACTGAATATACCAGGATTAGCTGTCCCCCCATGGGAGAACTTACCGTGTTGGAGGAGGGGATGAGAGTTGGGGGAAAGTTGGGGGGAGCAAGAGGAGGGATGAGAGGGGGATCTGTGGTTGGTATATAAAATGAATAAAATTTTTTTAAAGATATGGGTTAATTTAAGTTATAAGTACTAGTTAGGAACAAGTCTAAGCTAAGGCTAAGTTTTCACAAGTAATAAGTCTCAGTGTCATTATTTGAGAGTAAGTTGGCAGAACAAAGAAAGACTCACTGTGTGTGTGTGTGTGTGTGTGTGTGTGTGTGTGTGTGTGTGTGTGTGTGTGTGCGCGCGCGCACGTTTATGGAAGCCAGGCATCAACACCAGATAATTCCCTCTATTTCTTTCCATCTCTGTTTTTGAGACAGGGTTTCTCTTTGAATCTGGAGCTCACCAATTTGTCAAGAATAGTTTGTCAGGGAGCTCCAGGGTCATTCTCATCTCCCCCACACTCCATTATTTGAAGCACAATGCACTATTTTTCCTGGATTTTATGTATGTGCTATGGTTCAAACACAGGTTCTCATGCATGTGTGGCAAGCATGAAATGCTTCATTTTGGTTCCTTTGTCTCAATACAGGAAAGAGAATTGATGTGTATAAGACTATTACTAACTTTTTTGGAAAAAGGCATCAAGTCAGTTGCAAGCATTAGATTATACCTGTCTATACTAAATTTTCTTTTTAATTTCTTTAAGAATCAGTGATGGAAGCAAAATATTGTTAGATTGGACCGAGTGTTTAAAAGGATGTATGTAAAGTGAATAAGCCTTAACAGAGGTACTAGTTGTGGGTCTGCTAAGTAAAAGTTTTGATATGAAAATTAATTTTACCCATGATCTATCAAGGAATGGGATTAAGATTAGCAAAATACAGATCTTAGAACTGTGATTGATTACAGTGTTCTATGAATTAAAAACATAATTAACAGTTTTTTATTGGAACTTAACCTATCCAGGGTCAGTAAGAATCTATATATAGCTTATATTTTTAAACCAATAGGAAAAATATGAGAAAGGAAAAGAACATTTCCTCACTAAAAGTATAAAACCATAAAAAGCAAATAATTCCTATTATCTGATGACCATTAAGCTCCAACTTAAAACTCCAATTTAAAAAAAATAAATCAACTAGTTTGATGCATCAAAAATACCATAGCTTATAAGATATTTATTAGGTACATATTGAAATACTATTATTTAAGATAATTAAATTTTAAATTCATAATGAAATACACATATTTGTTAAATTATTTTCTCAGTTCAGACCACTCATGATACAAGTTAATAATACTACAGATACAATAATCAACTACTATATGAATAAAAATGGAAAAAATGCTTTCTCATACATGTTTTTATAGATTTTAGCATTTTGACTTGTATAATTTTGCAGAAAACATTACAGTCCTCACAAAGAAAGTGAAGAGTCATTGCCTTTTAGCTCTTCCAAAATAAAAACAAAAATAAGAAAGAATTGCAAGAAGGTATAAAAATTGCAAAAGGAAATCTGTAACCATCTCAAAACTGACTGGAACCCTGACTTTTGCCAAATAAATATACAGCAAATCAGTGCACATTAACATCATCCAATGCAATCAAATATTTTTTCAGTACTTTTGAAGTCCAGATGTTTTCTTATTTTATTGTCTTTTTAATAACTTGTAAACATAAACTGTGTCTATAAACTGAACAGGGTCAATGTTTTCTGCCATCAACTCTTTTTTTAATTTTGTTTTATAATTTAATTTAATTTTACATATCAGCCACGGATTCCCTTGTTCTTCCCCCTCCCGCGCCGCCCCCCCCCCCGTCTTTCTCCCATCCCACCCCCCATTCCCATCTCCTCCATGGCAAAGACTCCCCTGAGGATTGAGTTCAACTTGGTAGATTCAGTCCAGTCTGCCATCAACTCTTAACAGGGTATACACACAGAAGTTAGTGAGGTTCCCATAGAAGTCTGAATCACTTGTGTCAACAACCAATTGAAATAAAATAAGTGTCAACTGGAAATTCTCTTTTGAATTTATGTTGCAATGAAAGTCTAGTTTTAGTTTTTAAAAATTCAAGGACTGGCCTTACCAACTCTACTCAGCCAAGATAAAAGCTATAGTAATAGAATTGCAAATATCCAAAATTATCATTTTGTTAACTTGAGACAAATTGCTGAACTTAAGAAAAAGGAGTTACACAATAAATATAAATGAATGCAAATGAAAGCTGTTCTTTTGATACTGTGTTCTTTCATTTAAATGCTCTATATCATTCATAAAAACGAGAAAAGGCTAGTCATCATCAGAACTGTGTCTGCGCCATAAAGTCCCCTATGACTCCCAATTCATATTCCCCGAATTAGCTACAACTTAATGAAGCAGCAATGTTAGACAGCCCAAGTTTCCATCCAGTTCTGCCTCAACACTTCATACTGTTCACGGAAGGAAACTAATAAATGACACATCTAGTCAGAGAATTAAGACTTGCTTAAGAGGGAAAATATAACCTATACTTAGGAGTACAAATCAGCAGTAATTTGTAGGCAGAAAACAACCAGAGAAGCACACTTTTTATGTGCGCAAGAATGTAGCTTCAACTTCAACAATGTCTCTCAAATGACTTCATTGTATTCTAAGAAAAGATAAAATACTTTTTGTTTGATTATTTCTTTTGAAAGCTCCTTTTTAGGGATTCATCAGAAGAGGAAAGCTCCAAGGTCACCTGTCAATAACAGAACAAACCCTCAGTAAATCACAGTGCTTCACAAATAAATTCCTCATCAGTAATTAAAACCAGGCCTCTCTGGCCCTGGGTTATCAGCTCATCTAATTCATTGCTCATCTAGAATAACAGATCCACATCTGTAGTCATTACAGCACGCCAGATAAATCAATCCTCTCAATGATGCTTTGAGCCATCTCTGCTCCCTTTTAACCAGCCCGATATTTATTTCCCCCTGACACTTCTGACATTCTATTTACTGTAGGCAAATGGAACTCATACGGCACCTTGTAATGGCTTTACCAAATCCCATTGTGGGGCATATCTTAGAAGACTGATGGTTGCAATAAACAAGGTTTTATGGTGTAAGTGTGAGCTTCCAACTTTTTTCTCCTAGAATTTGACTTCTGCAGTGAAAGTTTATTACACTTGATTGCAGGTGGAAAACTAGTAACCATTCAAGCTTTGTTAATTAAGTCAGGAAAAAAACTTTTGAGCTGATGTCAGGATTTCTTATCTTTCTTTAATATACTTTTAACCAATGAATTGTTAGATGTTTACAGAACCCAGATCTTTAGGAGAACAATAATGAATCTACTAGTAATATATTCTTTTGATTTTTGAGATTTTTTTCATATTAAAATATCACTGGTTAAAAAAGAAATGTACAAATTGTACTTAAAGGTAACATATATGTCTTAATAGAAAAGTCCAAGCATTCAAAATTTTTAATGGCTCTATCAGTAAGGTCCCTGCTTTGCAAGTGTAAGAATCTGAAATCAAGCCCAGGACCCATGTAGAAATGCCAGGCATAGTGGTACCACACTTGTCATTTATTCCAGCACTAGGGAGGGAGAGAGAGAGAGAGAGAGAGAGAGAGAGAGAGAGAGAGAGAGAGAGAGAGAGAGAGAGACCATGATCTCCATGGTTCACTGGTCAGTCACTCTAACTTAATTGCTGAGCTACAGGCCAATAACAGATCCTATCTTAAAGAAGGTATACAGCATTCCTAAGGTTAAATGCCTTCAGTTGTCCTTCATCTTTTACATGAACACACACTCTGGCTTTGGGGGATGTGGTTAAAGTTCAGGCGTTTTAATACAAAATA
The DNA here is from genome assembly GCF_007827085.1 of Peromyscus californicus insignis. Lineage (NCBI taxonomy): Eukaryota > Metazoa > Chordata > Mammalia > Rodentia > Cricetidae > Peromyscus > Peromyscus californicus. The sequence goes on along the minus strand of NW_026294391.1, from coordinate 68,241,498 downwards.
GCTTTTATAAGTATTGCATAACACGGGATTCAAGAAAAATGTTAATGGAGGGCTAGAGAGATGGCTCGTTGGGTAAAGCATCCACCATCCAAGTACAGGGACCTGACTTCAAATCCTCAGGACCCACACAAACTTGGGCACAGGAGTATGCATCTGTAATGCCAGCATTCCTATGGCAAAACAGGAGACAAATAGAAGACTCCTTGGAAACTCAGAAGCCAAATTGTCTGGTGCACGCAGCTGAAAACAACAAAGATATACTGTCTCAAACAAGCAAGGACTCGCCCCAGAGGTTATCTTCTGAGCTCCATACATGTACCATTGCATGCACACACCAGTACTTAACACTCAAATGTGCATACACACACCTACATACATATATAAACTCAGAGATATCACATATATACATTATACAAATGATTTTAAGATATTAATAGCATTCATGAATTTTAACAAAATTGACATTTTTAGAGTTTTCATGTTCATGATGAACTAATATTGTGAAGAAAAATAAAACTAGCAACTTTAAAGGTTGTATTGCCCCACTCAGTAAAATTTTGGATGGCTCTGTGCAGTGTTCTCCACTAAGCTATACTACTTACCATGGGAACAATTGTGTGGGTTCAAAAGGGATTTATTAAATTCATGTCACAATTTTAGTGAAGCATACTTCTGGTATGTATTAAGTTTATTTCCTTATGTCACAATAACATTTGGATCAAACACTGTCAACTTCCTTTTTTTTCCTTTTCTTCTTCATAAGCACAAAGCTAAATCACACAATAGGTTGTGAATGCTGTGATCATCTTCTGAATATCCATTTATAAATAGCAAGTCTTTTCCTTAATGAAAATTTATTATCATTCTATCATTCTTGTATACTGTACCATTCTTGTATTCTTGTATCCTTCTCTCAGAGGCCAAAGTTTGAATAAATTGGATTTTGAAATAATAGCCTAAAGTATTGCGCTGGCACTCTATGATACCCAAGGAGTAGAGTGCCTGTCACTTCCCTCAAGCTTCCTGCCACACATTCAGGTAGAAAAGAGAAAGAAAAAAAAAACACATTCAGTGTTGAAACTTTTAGAATGCCTGTGTAATCTGCACAGGTATGGAAATTATGCATGGGTTTTCTGGAGTGGTGGAGTACGAACAGTAAGAACATTCTGAGCAACATAAATCTGCCTATGATAGATACACTAGATCACAGGAAGCCAGATGTTTGAAAATAAGTTTTATTTTTGCCTTAATTTAACAACATTCCAGATGATTATATAGCAAAATCCATTTTGGTTGAACCCTTTCATTTAAAAAGAGTGCAATCCAAGAAGAAAACACTTGGCATAAAGATTTGTCTTTCTGGTAGACTAGATGAGATCATCAAGTTTACTATCTGTATTTATATACGTTGTGAAAGTTGTCCTTTATCCAAGGGCATATCAGGGAATCTTTCATCCAAAATTTATTTTCCCAATCTTAGTTGTTTAATGAAAAATCAAAAATAAACAAATCTCCTCATCTTTATATGACACTCACACACCTATAAGAGCAAGCACCTGGAATTTCTCTCTTGGGAAATAGGAGAAACAAGGCACACAAAATGATGTAACTGCATGCTACAGAAAAGAAGTAACTGTACCTCTCTCATCTATTTATACATGCTATGTTAAAACTGGCCACAAATATGTCAGTCAGAAGAGTAATGCTAATAATCATTATGGTCCTTTATATTTGAGACTCTCAAAAATGGAAAGTTAAGCTTCATAACACCCTGTATGAGGTAGTTAAATATTATTACATTTTACAGAAGGTAAATTCAAGAACAATCGGTATGAAGTTGGATGTTAACAGTCAAATAGGAAGTTTATGATGAAATTGACAATATAATTCATGAACCCTGATTTTCAATTCTTAACACAAGCAATTTTGTCAGTTTTAATGATCATGCGATGATAATAAAAGAGGCATTTTTACAATACATTTCCTGATATCAGTTCAAAATTTTATACAAATACACTGATGGACCAGGAATTTTATAAATACCAACCCACATGAAGATACAGATAAGAAATCATACTATCACAACCCAACAAAAGTACTCTAAATTTTCTTAAAGTTCCTATTTGTAAGCAAAAAAGCATGATTACATATTCAGATCTAGTATAAAAGAGGATGATCTTTTATCATAAAAGGAAGTGTCCTGGCTAAGAGAACAATCTTTTTATCATAAATGTCTTTACCAAAATTGAAAAAGACTAAGAAAGTGCCCTACCTAGTTTTATGCCAACTTGACACTGAAGTAATTCTGGGAGTGGAAACCTAAATTGAGAAAATGACCACAGTGGATTGTCCTGAAGATATGCCTATGGTGCATTTTCTTAATTGGTGATTGTTATGGGTGGCCAAGATCATTCTGAGTAGTGTCACCCCTGGGTTAGTGGTACTGGGTGCCATAAGAAAGCAGACTGAGCAAGCCATGAGGAGCAAGCCCATAAGCAGCACTCCTCCATGGCCCTTGCTTCTATTCCCACCTTCAGATTCCTGCTCTTGAGTTCCTGCCATGGCTTCCTTCAGTGATGAAATATGACTTCAGAGTTGGACAGTAAAATAAAAGAAACCTTAACTAAGGCAAATTTTTGTATCAAGTCGATGGCTGTTCCTCTGACAGACCTAACTATGTTTTGGGAAAGATTGTGGAAGGACTTTGAAAATTTGGGATAGAAAAGCAATTGAGTGTTCAGAACTTATTGTGAGAACTTAGAAGATAACAATGAGAGCTGTCCAGAGGATGGAGGTCTGGCTTATAAGATCTCAGAGGGATGTAAAGACTCTAGCAGACAGTCTGAGTGATAATTTGATTTAAGAATCTGATTCTGGTCAGCTGGGAATGAATGATCAGCTGGGATTAAAAAGAGACTAAAACTACAGATGTGAAACCTTTACTGGGACATCGAAGCTGCTTAACTAGAATTGAGAAAGTAGCAATGATTAATAACAGACTAGAATAATTGAGGGTCTTATATCTTGAGAGTGTTTCCTGAGGGTCAGCACACAGAAGCTGTAGTCTAGGGAGGCCAAGGCTCCATCTCATGCTGGCAGCCAAACTTGGTAATACGTAAGAGTAACCTAGGCGGAAATGGTTTTGAAGGATGGAGTGGTCACAGGGAGAAAGTGAGGCTTGGCACTGTGCAGCAGGGCATCAGTCCATAAATGGAGGCCATTGGTGAAGGTACACCCTCAACTGAAGCAGAAGGTCCAGAATTGAAGGGGTCATAAAGAGGAGCTAAGACTCGGCACCAGGTGGCAGAGGCAGAGTCCCTGAACAGAGCTTGGGAGAGACTATAGGTGAAAGTATGGCACAGTTGCAGCAGGAGTTGCCAGCATTTTGGAGATGACAGTACCAGGCCGTAGGTGAAAAGCAGAGCTATCCTGAGCCTAATAGACAAGCTGTGTGTACTGAGAAAGATGTAACTGGAGAAATTGAGCCCTTTGAAGCCCAGAGGATTGGGAGTGGATCCCAGATGCCAAGCGCTGGACATTTTACACTTTTTAAATTTGGTTTTACTTTGATTTGATTATAACTGTACTCCAGTTCTTCGCTCAGAATGAGAAGTTGTGTAACTTAAATTTTATTTTGTAGGAACCCACAGTTGGGAGATTGTGAACTTTAAAGTGACATGGGAGTTTCAGAGAGATTTTGGATATTTTAGAGAGTTTGGATATTTTAGAGACTGGATGTTTTAAAGAGAATGAACTTGTAAAGTGTTTGAATTTTTAAATGTTGGGAATTTTAAAATTTGAAAGGTGTTTTACATTGTGCTATTAATATTAAAATGAAATCTTAGGGATAACAAGAAAGGAAAGGGACATCATGAGGTTTGCAGGCAAATGGATAGATCTAGAAAAAATCATCCTGAGTGAGGTAACCCAGACTCAGAAAGACAAACATGGTATGTACTCACTCATAGCAGGATACTAGATGTGAAACAAGGATGACTGGACTGCTACTCACATCACCAGGGAGGCTACCTGGAAAACAGGACCCCAAGAAAGACATGGGGATCGCCCAATGACAGAGAAATGGAAGAGATCTACATGAACAGCCTGGACATGAGTGGGGGTAATGAAGGGCGAGGGTCGAGGGAAAGAGAGCTTGGGGGAGTGGGAGATCCCAGCTGGATCAACAACAGAGAGGGAGAACAAGGAATAGGAGACCATGGTAAATGAAGACCACATGAGAATAGGAAGAAGCAAAGTGCTAGAGAGGCCCACAGAAATCCACAAAGATACCCCCACAATAGACTGCTGGCAATGGTCGAGAGACAGCCCGAACTGACCTACTCTGATGATAGGATGGCCAAACACCCTAATTGCCGTGCTAGAAACCCCATCCAACGACTGAGGGATCTGGATGCAGAGATCCATGGCTAGGCCCCTGGTGGAGCTCTGGGAGTCCAATTAGTGAGAAAGAGGAGGGTTTATATGAGCGAGAATTGTTGAGAACAAGGTTGGATAAAGCACAAGGACAAATAGCCAAACGAATGGAAACACATGAACTATGAACCAATGGCTGAGGGACCCCCAACTGATCAGGCCCTCTGAATGGGTGAGACAGTTGATTGGCTTGATCTGTTTGGGAGGCATCCAGGCAGTGGGACCGGGTCCTGTGCTCATTGCAGGAGTTGGCTGTTTGAAACCTGGGGCCTATGCAGGGTCACTTGGCTCAGCCTGGGAGGAGGGGACTGGGCCTGCCTGGACTGAGTCTACCAGGTTGATCTCAGTCCTCGGGGGAGGCTTTGCCCTGGAGGAGGTGGGAACTAGGGGGTAGGCTGGGGGGAAGGTGAGGGGGGCGGGAGGGGTGAGAACAAGGGAATCCATGGCTGATATGTAGAACTGAACTGTATTGCAAAATAAAAAAAAAAAAGAAAGGAAAGGTTATGATTTAACAGTGATTTGTTTGTGTGTCAAGATGGCAAGTAGTCAATTGTGCCTGCTAGTTTTATGTCAACTTGATACAAGATAAATTAGGAAGAGGGAACATCAATTGAAAAAATGCCCCAACAAGATTGGCCTAGTGTGAGAGACTGTGGTACATTTCTTAATTGATGATTGATATGGGAGGACACAGATCACTGTGGGCAGTGCCATCCCTGTTGCTATCAGAAAGTAGACAAAGAAAGCCATGAGTAAAAAGCAACTAAGCAGAACTCTTCTATGGCCTCTGCAACATTTCCTGCCTCCAGGTTCCTGCCTCAATTTCTGGCCCTGACTTCTCTCATGGTGAGACCTGAAATAAATCCTTTCCTCCTCAAATTGCTTTTGGCTGTGGCATTTTGTTACAACAATAGAAACCCTAGCTAAAACAGGAAGGCATACTGAAATGCTTAACCTTCTAGAATGAGGGTGTGTGTGTGTGTGTGTGTGTGTGTGTGTGTGTGTGTGTGTGTGTTTTCTTTAGCCTGAAGCAAACATAATAAGTTACAGGGCTTCTACAAAATTATTATGAGAAAAATTACTTTGTATGAAAACAGAATAAAATAAATCTTAAAAAGCTATTATACCATAGGTAGATCAAAAATTTTTATCTAAGAACTAGACGTCTTATAACGTAATTTTTTTCTTTCAAAGTTTGTAAGAAAATCATTAAAGGAACAATCTAGTTATTTCAGGTCACATCTTTATCTTCAATATAACCCTCTGTTTTACATTAGCAAAACCAAATCATATCCTTTATCATTATATTTACAGAGCCACAGAATAGTTTTACTTGCAAATCCTAAACTTTGATAATGACTTTAAGTTTCAAGATTCATTACTGTCACCTGAAATGATCACATGGGTAATAAAACCCTAAGAATCTATTTTTCAGTATTCACATATTTTAGAATACACCTAGTCAATGCAGCAGCCAAACAAGATTTGTTAATATAAAACTGGCAACTTATAGATAGAATACATCCACTAGAAAGATTCTGGCATAAGTACTAAAGTAATATGACACAAAGGCTGAGTGCATTATAAAATCCATGCAACCAGATTATAATGGATCTACGTTTTACACCATGTGAAAATACTACCAAAACAATTTTACTCCTTCTTGGCAAAGAAACAGAAGCATAGATGAGAAACATTGTGAAGTTAAGCATGTGGATGCATACCTCAAGTCCCAGCTACTGGCCCTCATTCTCAGCTACACAGAGGCCTAAGTGGTAGGGTCTAAGAGCACAGGTTCCTAACCTGAGTAACAAAGGGAAACCCAGTACAGAAAGAACAATAAACTGAAGGGGAGATTCCCAATGGTTGGATTAACAAGGAAATCTCTTGAATTCATTGTTTCTGGACCGAACATGGAATTTTTCTCATTTTTAAAGAAGAGAAGAAATCTTGTAAAAATCTCTGATGGGGAAATGTTTTTCTGTATACTGCAAATATGTGTTCTCTGATTGGTTGACAAATAAAGCCCTTTGGCTTATGGCAAGGCAGCTTAGAAGCAGGCGGGAAATTCAAAGAGAAAGACAGGAAGAAGGCAGGAAGAGATACAAGCCCATCGTCCAGGGAGCAACATGTAATGGGACGCAGGTAAAGCCATGGAACATGTGGCAATACATAGATTAATAGTTACGGGCTAATTTAAGATATAGAGCTAGCTAGATAAAAGCTTGAGCCATGGCTCTGCAGTTATAATTAATATAAGCTCTGTGTGTTTACTTGGTGGACATCAGTGGGAGAGATTTGTCCCGACCACTGGCAGGCCGGGACACAGGAAATCTTCCACCACAACTCTCAAAAGTCATTTTCTATGGGGCATACTTGAAGACATATACTTTATAGAAATAGAATGTAATTCTTACCCGCTATGTAGCCCTGCATAACTCAACTTATTTTCTTCAGTCTCAACTTTCTTACCTACAAAATAGGTATCATTTCAAGAATCCAGTAAAATAAAGTATATGGAGATATTTTCTACGTATATTTAATAATTTTACTTACTGTTATCTCTTACAGTGTTTAGATGCGCTAAGCAGATTACCACCCCACACTGATAGTATTGTGTCTTGCTTTAACTTAAAAATGTTTCTGGATTTAATTTTCTTTTAAACTTTACTACATAGGGATAAAGTGTAGCTCAGAAGATACACACTTAGCACTTGCAAGGCCCTTGGTTCCACCCCTAACTCTAACAGAGAACAACAACAACAATAATAGGAAATTTTCCATAATTTAAACATTTCCAGCCATGTGGTGGTGACGCACACCTTTAATCCCAGCAGAGGAGGCAGAGGCAGGTGGATCTTTGTGAGTTCAAGGCCAGCCTGGTCTACAGAGTGAGATCCAGGAAAGGCGCAAAGCTATGCAGAGAAACCCTGTCTCGAAAAACAAAAAAAAAAAAAAACAAAACAAAAAAAAAACCCCACATTGCCAATATAGAAAGATAAGATAATATAATAAGCCTCTGGATGTCACTTTGCCATTTTTCAATACTTCAAACAATTGAAGCAACTCATTCTAAATGCATTAGTCGTGGACCACTCTAGAGAAATGTACTTAGTATGAAATATACTTAAAGCAATTATTTGATTTAAAAAAGACACCCTTTAAATGAAATAGGAAGAACAAAAAAAAAGAATTGAGTACTTGATTTTACTCATGAAATTTGAAAAAAGTTTACTTCAGAAAATAGTATTTCTCAGATACTGAGGACAGAGGAGGGAGGAAAATGTAGGGAAAGGCTTGTGGACTGAAGTTGTGGACCGACCTTTTTGTACACTATGAATATGTATTACTCTTATTGACTAATAAAAAGCTGACTGGCCTATAGCTGGGCAGGAGGAGGTTTGGTGGAAAAACCAGACTATGCGAATGCTTGGAGGAAGAAGGGCAGAGTCAGAGGAGTGGCCAGCCAGATGGAGAACAAGTAAGACACACAAAATGGGATAGAGGTAAAAGCCACCAGCCTTGGGGCAGCACACAGATGAATAGAATTCGGTTAAGTGGTAAGAGCTAGTTAGTAATAAGCCTGAACTATTGGCTCAGCATTTACAGGTAATCTTAAGTCTCCATGTTAGTTGGAAGCACGCGGTCAGGACAGGAAAATTCCACCTACAGCCAAGTACTGTTTCTGCTAAGAGAAAGAAGTTTTGCTACACTATTGCATGATAGGATCAACATAGATAATGATAATACATTGCCATTTTCAGAAAAGCTACAATGAAGGTTTATATATAGAATGTCCTTGCAGACAAATGAATTCAACAAGCTTTTTCAGGTATGTATTGCAGACATGCTTCTAGGCTTCTAGGTTCTTAAGATAAAACAGTGAACACAGCAAGTGACGACCCTACCGGTTTGGATCTTATGTTTGCTGAAATATATACATTTGTCTTTAGGCATGTACTTCACGCTTGACTCAAATTACAATTAAACAAAATAACAGAACCCAGCAGCTGCATTGATAATCACCACCATGAAACTGCTGCTTGATGTTTGTGAGCCTGGGAACCGGGGCAAGCCTTTAGAACTTTCCTGGACTCTGCAACAAGAAGATGTGCAACATTCTCTTGCACAATCCTATTACAACCTTTTAGACACTTACTTCTTTTTTAGATTAGCCCTTTCCCTGACTTCTTTCCTCTCTGATACTCCAAGCTGGCTGACGAACATTTAATGACTCTCAGTTGCTCTCTGCTGAAGAATAACTTGAGTAGCTTGTTAAAACACAAATACACAAAAACAACAACAACAACAACAAAAGCCCTACCCACTTCCAGGTCTGAGGAATCAAAATCAGAAGATGAAGGCAACTCCTGACGAAAAGATTTACCATCTGTCATCCCTTTTAGGATAACACTTTTAGTGTTCTCACTTTTTCAAACATCAGTTTCTTCCAATACAATATGAGTGTATTATTTTCTGTCAATTTCAGAGAGCTTTAAAAAATAATTATTACCAAAGGTAACTAAATTGTTGTGAAAATAGAATCTATTAAGAATATAAATGTGTTTCCCAGTCTCTTCAGTAGGCTAAGTTGAAGTGATAACTTCATTTACTCAAATGATAACATTTTTTTAAATAGCACAACCTATTCTCTACTGTCCTCAATAACAAAAAAAGCAAGTACCCAAAAAATGCTATGCTTTTGCTTGAAAAATAGAGTTGTTTTCTTGCCCTTAGAGAACTTAAAATCATCCATTCATGAATTTGCCACTCTTAAAATGTACTGAAGTATCAAACTGGAGAACAAACATATAGCCTTATTTTAATAATAATATGAATATGTTTCACTAGTGAAGAGCTTTAATCAATCCAATTAGACAAACTTTTAATGACTCCTTACTATGCACAAGGTACTGGGAACACTAAAAATGTTCATTTCTTTACCTCTCCCTCTTAAATTATTTATCCAATCATTAAATTATGTTCCAGTCTCTAGGCTTCTTTTTATTCCAATATTTATTCTGAGAATATTTTTCCAGGAGCTTTTCTAAAAAGTTCCCCCTGCATCTAACTTATATCACAATAATCGCAACTTAAACGTCTCTTCAGAACATGAAAAGTACATAAATGCATGTGTACTTTCTCTGGGCTCTTTATTCCTGTTCAGAATGCTCTGTCATCCTAACTTTGGTTCAAAAACGGATTCTAAAGCCCTCACCCCTGGGAAATGTCAAGATCATTATCTTCCTCCTCTCCATTTCCTTGACACTTTTCTGTATTGTTCCTATGCCTCTAGATCGTGACTAAATACTCCTGTAGTAACTACTTGTCTTATTGCTGTGACAAAACACCCCAAGAAAAGCAACTTAAGAGAGAAAAGGTTAATTTAGGATCGTTGCTTAAATGTATAGTTCATTGTGGTGGAGAAGTCTTTGTGGAAGGAGTAGCCTGAGGCAGCTGGTAACATAGTATCCACAGTCAGGAAGAAAAGAATGATGAATGCTGGTGCTCAGCTAGCTTTCTTTGGATGCTGTCCGGGATCTTAGCCCAGGGAATGTTGGCTCCCACACTTAGGGTGGCTCTTCCTACCTCAATTAATATAATACACATAATCATCCAAAGACTAACTTAATCTATATAATCCCTCATAGGCATGGACATGCCTGGAAGCTTCTCTCCAAGGTGATTAAAGAACCTGTCACTTTGACAATCAGTATTAATCATCACAACTTCTCTTTTTACCATTCTCCCTACTCCCAGATCAGAAAGTATACACTCTTGCAAATATTGAGACCATTTGGTTTCTGATACTGGATTTGGCTATATAGTCCTGCCTAACCTGGAATTCACTAGACAAGCTGGTCTTGAACTACTGACATGTTTCTACCTCTGTCCCCAAAGAGTTGGTCCTAATTGTTTTCATTTCATGTAGCTGGCTCGGGATGAACCATCTCATCATACTTAGGAAATAAAAACTAAGATAATACAGAAGTATACAATTTTCTATCCTCAAGTAGCATATAGCCTAGTGAAAGAAGTAAAAATATTATATTGATGTTTTGAAAACATTATCACAGTTGAATTCAGTTTTTCAACTAATCAGGAAGATATGCAAAGTGATAATAACATTATATAGATAAAGAGAACTGAAAAATAATAATGACTAGTCCCTTGTCACACAGAAAAATAGATGGAAAAGAATCAAGTAATAATTTCAAGCAGCTGGGTTTCATAGAGATCATGAACAATGATATTTAAAGCATACATAAACAAAATAAAAGATAATCTAGTAAAGTAAAATTTTACTAAGTTACATATATTATTTATTACTATGTAGTTTCTCATTTTCAGTCTATAAATACTTCAGGTTGAAAAGTAACTTAACACATTAAAATAATAAACTACATAAGAGGAACACCAAAGTCATATAACAGATTTTAGCAGAATCAATAAAATGGCATTTGTGACACCTTTCTACTTAGTTAATCCTATGAATTTCCTCACAAAGTCTTTGCAGGTGATTTTGTAAGACGTATTACATGCCTACATATGAGTATTAGTATAGATCAAATTATACATGGCTTTGATACCTCTGCAAGGTATATCTCAGTAATAATTTGTTTCCTTCAATCAAACTAGCTTGGTTGGAGTAGCCTTCTTTGTTTTTATATCACAAAGAATTTTAAATATGTCTTTTCAAAATGGCAATTTAGAAAGGATTTTTCAAGTGATATGCAAAGAAGTCTCCAGTAGGGCAGAGAGATGACATCACAATGATGTACACAACAAAGCTGACTTACAAAAATTCAACAAAATTTACAATATATTTTCTTAAACATATTTCTATTTCAGAAAAAAAGATACAAATATCTTTGAAAGTGACACAATCACAACTCTTTAAAAAAGTTTCATTTCAAAAGTGAGTGGAGCCTTCAGTTATCTCTACATATGCCATCATATTTTATAAACTGTCTGACAGATATCCTTGTTCCTAGAATTTGAAGCAGATAATGGTAAGAAGCCTATGAAATTCTCTGTGCCTGTATCTATGGTACTAAAGAGGTTGAAGGAGGAGGATCCCTTGAGCCCAGGAGTTCCAGGCAAGTCTGAACAATATAATGAGACCCGACATTTCAAAATTGTGAGAACAATTACTGTTCAATTAAGATATCCATATTTTTGTTTGAACTAATTATGGTTTTACTCCTTGAGAAAGGTCAAGAATTAAGCTGAAGCTTTAATAGTCTATATCCAGAATTCTTAAAATATATTTGACTAACACATATATTTAATCCTGACTTGCTATACATATAAAAGAAATCTACATATGTACATTCTAAGCACAAGCTACTTGCCAGCCATATCCAGAAAAGTATGAACTAAATGTCCTTTAGTAAGCATGTTTTAAAGAAAGGCCTAATATAATTGATGGTTTAAAAGGAGGTGAATAATACAACCCGGTTTGATTCACGATGTCTGAGTCTATAGATCAAATGTTTTCTCAGGTGAAATAGTACTGTCCTTTACATGGTTGTGTTTCACTAATGTATCATCATTCAGATGATATCTTTAAAAAGGCAAACAGCACCTCACAACTGTTTCAAAATAAATAGAGTTTAATTATCAACTAAGAGAATAACTGAAGGAAGAAGGCAGATGAATTTTTGTCTGTAGTGATTAAAAGAAATCTACATAGACAAGCTACAATCATTTTAAAGTTTTTTAAAATATTTATTCACACACACACACACACACTTTGCAAAACAAATCAAAATTTTACCATGTCACATGTCAGAAAATATTTTCCACTGCTAATGTCAAGCTTGTAAGGAGGAGATTAAATAGTAAGAATTAAAACCACTTATCTATGTGATTTAATAATTAATAAAACTTAAAATATAATGTTTTAATTAAGTTGAATACATATTTCATACCTAATATATATAAGAAAATATTACTTTGTAAAAGAATCAAAATACTTACTTGTGAGTTTTTATTTTTTTATTTTATTTATTTTGTGTGAATAGGTCTTTTGGCTACATGTATATATGTGCACCACATTCATACCTGCTGCCCACAGAGGCCAGAAGATGGCATCAGACACCTGGGAATGGAGTCAAAGATGGATGTGCGTCACCATATATGTGCTAGGAATCAAACCTGGGCCCCATGAAAGAACACACAGTGACTTTAATCACTGAGCTTTCTTGTGTTTGCTAACTTTGCTTTGTGAAACTGACTGTGAGTAATTCTGAAACTTACTTTGAAAACATGAAAGAATGCATAGATCTGTGACATTGACAAAGATGAGGCCAAGGCCATTACTAGAAGCAATATGGTATAGTGAATATGGGCTAACATTGCTTCATCTACAAAGTAAAAGTCAGGAAATAAGAACTGTTAAGAATAAAGGTTGTCTTGTTTTTTACTGTTCATAATGATCCTCCCATATTGGTCTTATAAGGACCTTTATGGTTATATTAGACCCACTAGGATAACCTATGTTAATCTCTCAATCTTAAAAATTCATAACATTAATTACATCAGAAAAAAGACTTGTTGCCATGTAAAACTATATTAACAGGTTCTAGCGATTAGGATGCGACATCCTTGAAGAGCAAATATTCGGCTAACAGGACATATATTCAAAAGATAGAGACTTGTTAATACTGTATCTGATCATCTCAATGATATAATCACTCATGAATAATCACCATAAAATCAAAATACCATGAAAGAAGAGCTCTTTAAATTTTAAGTAGAGTCATGGTTAAGAATGGAGCTATGCAAGGGCCAGCAAGATGGCTCGGCGGGCAGGGCACCTGCTTCCAGGCCTAAAGATCCAAGTTTGATCTCTGGGTCCCACAAGGAGGAAGGAACAAAAAATCAATTCCCAAGCACTGTCCTCTGACCTCCAAAATTGTGCAGTGGTACACACACACCTACACTCACACACAGACACCCATGAATGTGCACACACACACACACACACACACACACACACACACAATTTAAAAACAGTATAATAATTATGGGCATAGCAAGATGCATCCATAAGAGCAACAGTGGCACAAATTTCATGGGATAAAGCAATGACTTTCTAATCAACAGGTAGCAATTCATGCCTGTTCCTGGAAATGTGGTTAAAAGTGACAGTTGGGAAGTTCATGGGCTCTCAAGGGCCTTCTAAGTACTCATACCTTCTAAGTACTCATGGATGTGTGTGTATGTGTGTGTGTGTGTGTGTGTGTGTGTGTGTGTGTGTGTGTGTGTTACTCTCAGCATTATCAGAGATTTTTCTTCCTGAAGTGAGTAGTAGGTATTGTAAAAATTCAAAATGGTCAAAGTGCTTCAGATAAAGGGCAGTGGCATGCTTGTCCCTAAATAGGTCCTCTATATCCCTACAAGGTTCAGGAAACCTGTAGATGAGTGGATAGATAAAATGGAAGTGTCAAAAGATATGAAAGTATGCTACAAAAAAGATTCTGGACATGACATTGCTGTTACATCACGAACTCACTGAAGCTGGGATTATCCACACAAGACCCTCAGAAGATTGAGCTTGCCACCACTCTATTAATATAAAGGGAAAGGAAAAGGACGCAAGAAGTCCTTTCATTTTATCAACTATATGGATAAAATACCTAAAATCTATCAGGCAACATAAAATTTTGCAAGTTCATGTTCTTTGTATTAGGTAGGCTACCTAAAAAGAACAACTCCCTTCATTACTTGTGTACTGTGTCCTGATTAGTTATCCCTGGAATATAGGCCAGTAGTTCTCTGTAAACTGTGATAGTAATATGTGATAACTCAAATATGAGGTTCTGATATTTTTTAATCCCCTGTTCTTGCTCTATCTCTTCTCTAACAATTATCGCTACACTTGATATTATATTTCTTAAAATTTCCTCTTTCTCATAGGAAAATTTGTTATTTAAATACATCCTAATATCTTCATAGTTTCATATTGGAAGAAAAATGTATAACCATGTTTCTCATAATCCATTCAAATTAGATAAAAAGCTTTATTTTTATTTTATTAACATTGTTTTCATTTGTTCTACATACTGAACAGTTTCCCTCCCTCCTCTCCTCCCATTCCCTCCTCCCTAATTCCATCTACCCCCTCCCCATCCAATCCCCCTCCCTCTCCATTTAGAAAGGGGTAGACTTCCTATATGGTCAGCAAAGCATGGCACACCAAGTTGAGGTAGGACCAAGCTCCTCCCCCTGCAAAAAGGCTGAGTGAGGTAATCCAGTATGGTGAACAGGTTCCCAAATGCCAGCTAGGCGCCAGGGACAAGTCCTGATCTCACTGCTAGGAGCCTTACAAACAGACCAAATTACACAACTGTCACACACATGCAGAGGACCCAAGTCAGTCCCATGCAGGCTTCCTAACTCTTGGTCCAGAGTCCTTGTGGTCCCCCGAGTTCAGGTCAGCTATCTCTGTGGGTTCCCCCATCATAACCTTGACCGCTCCTTCTCTTTCCTCCCCCCACTGGCTGGTTCAATCCCTTCTCCTTCTCTTCAGGAGGACTCCTGGAGCATGGCCCAGTGCTTGGCTGTGGATCTCTGCATCTGCTTCCATCACTGGATAAAGGCTCTCTGGGTGATCATTAGGGTAGTCACCAATCTGATTACAATAGACGGCGAGTTCAAGCACCCTCTCCATTATTGCTAGGGGTCTTAGCTAAGGTCATCCTTGTGGATTCCTGGGAGTTTTCTTGGCACCAGGTTTCTTTCCAATCCCAAAATACCTCCCCCCATCAAGACATCTCCCACCCCAAACGCCTCCCCCACCCAGCCCACCCAACCCATTCCTTCCAGTTCCCATCCCCCACATCCTCCCCAGCCCAGTCCCCAGTTTACTCAGGAGATTTCTTCTATTTCCTTTTCCCAGAGAAATCCATGTGTCCCTTTTTAAGCCCTCTTTGTGATCTAGCCTCTCTAGGGCTGTGGATTGTAGATTGGTTATCCTGTACTTTACTCCTAACATCCACTTATGAGTGAATACATATCATGTTTGTCTTTCTGGGTCTGAGTTACCTCACTCAGAATGATTTTTTCTAGTTCCATCCATCTACCTGCAAACTTCATTAGGTTATTGTTTTGTTTCGATTTTTTTACAGCTGAGTAATATTCCATTGTGTAAATGTACCACATTTACCTTATCCATTCTTTGGTTGAGGAGCATATAGGTTGTTTCCAGGTTCTGGCTATTATGAATAATGCTGCTACAAGCATAAGTGAGCAAGTGTCCTTGTACTATGATTGAGCATCCTTTGAGTATATGCCCAAGATTGGTATAGCTGGGTACAAGCTATATTATTGGCTACTAAAAAAAAAAAAAAGTGGTTCTGTGAGTTTTGGGCCAGCTTCATTTACAGAGCAAGTTCCATGTCAGCCAGGGCTACATAGTGAGACCCTGTCTCAAAAAAAAGTGGTTCTGAATCAACTAAAACACCTACATTACATGATAACACCTGCAAGTAGGGGTCACATATAAACCCTTTCTGTGCATTCTAATAGTAGTGCATGTCATGCCAAATGTTGTGGAAGAATTTTCTTCTAATTCTATAAATTATAGGATACAGGTAGCTAAGATCTCTGACCATGTTTTACAATTTACAGTTAAACATCTCACTCTGCTCATGCAATTTTATTGTCAGCCTGTATAACTGTAATACTTCATTAACTACTGTTAATAAGCTAATTCATGGTCACCAAATGGATTACATGACAATAAAATGGTATTAAAAACAGTATCCAGTGCCTAGCAGGCTCAAAGTTAAATTTATAGTAAATAAATCCCTTTTCTTTTCCATCATTACAGTTTATCCTAGATTAGTCATAGTTTTCCTAAATGAGGTTCTCTTGGTGGTGGTGGTGATGATGGTGGTGGCGGTGGTGGGGTGGTGGTGGTGGTGGTGTGTGTGTGTAAAAGAGAGAGGGAAGAATGTCCATTATTTATCACTAGAAAGAAATGGTAAATGACTTAGATATTCTATGCCTTTATACCTTTGCCTGGTGTATGGACCAGAATTTCTGTTGAGTCTCATTACCGCTTTCCTTGATATGCTTCCCTTGCTATATTATGTGAAACCTGGTCTCTCATTGGCCTTGGAGTCACAGCAAATTGCATAATTAAATCCTGTGCAGCAGAGATGTAAGAACTTTTTTCTAGTTTATAGCTCACTATAAACATCATACTTAACATTCAACAGCCTGAATTATTTTTTAGGGGATTGTTATTACCTGTCTTCAAAACACGCTCTTTTCCTTTAAAAGGCAATAGACAAGGAAGAGAACAATGGAAGGTTCAATAATTCTGTTTTCCCCTGGAAATATATTCTTTTTTTTTTAATTTTACATGTAACTTTAGTGGATACATGACTTGCCAAAACAAATACATATTCATTATACAGTGTGACAATTGTTGTCCCAAATTATAATCAGAGTTTTGACAGGCATTTGCCACCACTCTGAAAATATGCTCATATATACAATGCTCAAGATGTGTTTTTTCCTTACCACCACAAAATAAAATAGTTAATTAAAATCTCATGTTCCTAATTCAAATATCCTTTCCTGGAGCCTGAATCCATGATGCCTTAATTTACAGATTTTTAGTTAATATATTGTATTGGTTAGTACAGAATTACATAGTATAATTATTATTAAGTTTTGTGTCAAAGAATTCCTATTTCCATTGATGAACTATTATTATGGGCAATTTAATTAATTTCTTTGAGCTTTGATTCTATCCACTACAATAAGGGACTGGCAATGGTTAACTTTTAATGTAGTTATAGGGGTCAAAATAAATAATGAAAGAAAATCCCAATCATAGAATCTGGGTCATATATGATGACCAATACACACTTTATAGATTTTAATTTCATTATAATAGTAACTTGAATGCATATAGTTACACAGTAATTCACGCATTTAATACATCATGTTTTGACATTAAATACTATTATGGTTAGGTTATTGAATGTTTATTTAGTGACTATATATGGAACACGTATGAAAGAAGCCTAGATAATGCTCTATAGTTAATAAATGTCACTCTTGATACTTTAATGGAGTTGGGGAAATGAATAAACTTCAAAGGCCCTTACAGAAAAGACAGAAATTAATTACTACCAGTGGACTGGTATCAACTAAGGGAAAGATTCTAGAGAACTGAGCATGCCAGAAGGCAAAGCATGTATTAGGGAAACAATCAGGCCCTTTAGCAAACTAAAAATCATGTTCTTCTGCTGCCCCTGCCTCTTGAACTAATTACCTAGAAATTACAGCCCCAGGTTAGACACTGTCCTGTCTCATTAAGATTCTCCACCACCACACTGGGTAAATAAATGGAGAAAAAGAATCGAAAATCACAGAACTGATAGGAGCTCTAAAGAAAGTATTGACTTTGCTTCCATACTCTCTGAAGAAACTGGAGTTGCCTATACAGGTAGGGTTTGCCAGAGGCATATAGTTCTTTTTGCCTTAAATCATTTCTCCAGGTTGAACATGTATCAAGTTGCCATATATGTACAACAATTTGAAGTTTTTCATATCACTCACTATGCCTAATTGGTAGATATGGAGAAAAAAATAACACAGTATAATCTTGTATATTTCCTTTTCTTCTGAGCCATTAAAACCCCAGCATTGTAGCTTAGAATTGTAAGAAAGTAAGATCATAATTCTGGTGATGATGAGACAACAAATACTAAACATTTCTGAGCTGTCTTCAATTCTCAGAAAATATAAGCTTGCTGAGTAGAGGGTGCCTCAACCCCATCTGATGGGTAATCAGCTTGGGTTCTACAACTCACATTTTAACCTTTGAATGAAGAAAAATACTGGTACTTTAGGTTCAATTTTTTTCTCAATGTTCATGATGATAGGCATAAAGTACTTAATTGCTCCATACTGTGATTTAAAATCTGTTTCTCATAATCCTGGCATTCTATAAAAATTCTTTAAGAACACAAGAGATGTGGAAAGCACTTGATAGTGTGAATCCATCACAGGATATCTGGGAACTCCCACAGCCAAGTAAAGCAGACATTCTTAAATTATTTATATAACTAGCAAAAAAACATTAATTTTACTATAATAAGATAAACAGAAATTTGTTCCGTTCCATGTACAAATGTCATGTGGAAAACTCATTAGAAGCCAGGGATTATAAAATCAAATACTGCTATTTGCAAATACTGAAACCATTCTTCGTTGATTCATTTAATACCAAAGGAATGTATGTTTGACTTAGACTAAAAAAACCACAGCAATTTCCCTGAGCATAAACTCAATCCCCCCAAATTGAATGTATTAACAGGGGTTTAGTCATCTATTTTAAGTATGTTTTTGATCATATAATACAGTAATATTACATTTTTTATTTGGAAAAATTTAACAGCCTCCAAAAAAGAAAAGGAGAAAGCAATACAGTAAATTATCAGAACCCAAGCTTTACATCCACATATTAATTTGGACCTTCTGAATTCTGTATGATATTAAGGTTATGTTCTACAAATTTAAAAATAAATAATCTATAATCTGCAGGAATGCCAAATCTTCAGAAAACAAGTTCAAGACAGCCAAACTTAAAAGCTTCAACAAATTAGAATCACTGGCTTCAATTACCCAAATAAACAATCATTTTTTCATCAAAAGCAGATAAACTGTAGCTTGATGCCTTCTCTTAATAAGCAATGATGGTGAATGTATGTGTAAATCCAGTGAGATGGGGCTAAGGAGTGATCAGTGACCTGGACAATGTATGCAGGAAAACAACCTTAAAGTAAAAATAGCAATGGAAGTCTGGTTTTGTTTGTATTACATTTAGGATAGATCTCTTGCGCATTTGTTATCAAATGCTAGAGGAAATTTTCTGCATTATATAGAGCAAATATCCTGAAGCTGACTATAAAAAACAGTTAAAGCATAGCATTGCAACATTATGATCTCTGTCTTACAAATCTAAGAAGGATTTTTAGGATATTCTATATTATCTATGATAAACTTAATTAAATAACCTTCATTATTTGTTTTATACTATTATAATAACCATGTTCATTTACAAATTTTGGTATAGGTCTTAAGGAATAATAATATTGTTTATTGTTACTGTTATAGACACTTATTACTTCTATTTCAAATAAATAATGTCTATATGCATGGACTGATGTGTCAACAAATACATACGACTATCATGTTGAAAGTTCTTGGGTTTCATTTGATTTTCTTGGATTTTGTTTGTTTACAATGTCTTGCTATATTATCCTGGGTGGCCTAGAACTCACTAAATTGTCCAGATCAGGCCCAAATTCATGGCAATTCTCCTGTCTCACGCTTTCCAGTGCTGAGATTGCAAGTACGATTCACAATACCTAGATGCTAGAAAGGATTTTACTATTATTTCCGGAGGTAGACATACAGAATCATACTAAGATTTTTTTTAAAAATATGGTTTATAAATGAATACAGAGTTGTCAACTGGGAACAGGGAGAAGTATGTTTATTGTAGGCTTGTATGTCCAGACATTCTTCAAGTTTTTAGTGGTAAAAATCATAGCTTTCATGAAAAGAAGAATCTGAAAACCATAGTTTAAATCATGATGGTGCTTTTAAATCCTTTGATGTATGTAGATTATCCTACATGGATTCAAATCACAAGATAGCTTCTTACTGGGTATGTTGTTAAAACCCTTACTGATGATTTTAAGTTAATCTCAAAGAAGCTGTCATCAAAAATTGAGAATTGTTTTCTTTACTGCCAACAGAGACAACATGTAGGGTATATGGAATGCATGCATTGTCTTCGCATTTCTTTTTATGTGGAATACACAGATTCCTCCACTGCGTATGACTGTACCTTCAGAGGTTTCACTGTCAGTTCCCATTCTGTTTTCTGCATTTGTCCCTCTCTTGATTCAAAACCATCCCTTTAACACATCATTCCTAATTAGATGATTAGTGCTTGGAAGGGCAGGAGATAAGTCATTTGCATAATTTAATCATAAAAAGAAGTTAAAGATACAGATTTTGCTGTTCGTTTGTACAATTATCTTCTTCAGCCTGGGGGGCTGAGATATTAATGTGATTAAACAGTATTTCTGCAAACAGGCAACTGTGTGTCCTCTATTAAAGCAAGGCTGGAGGCAAATGAAAAATTAATTTTAGAAGACAATCAATTTTATTCTACATGACTGTAATAAATAACAGCCCATCTGCAGACAACTCATTAAGCCTTGGGAGGGTACATGTGTCACAAACTCTAAATGACACACAAGGCTGAATTTTCCACCAAAATAGAACTAGTAATAAATGGCCTACCAGCTGCCATATCAGCCTAAGAAGTCAGCGCACAGGAATTTCTGTGCGTAAAACTGAAGTGCATACAATGTCAGTCACAGTCAACCAGTTAATTGAGACCTCATTACAAAAGTTGCTGGAAACTGCTTCATCTTATTCTGAAATTTTCTCTCTCACTTGTGCTCAGAAAGTATGTATATACATGTGTGCACTTTTATTAATATGAACACCACTTTAGTAATGGCAAGGACTAACATTTACAAAGCTATTTTATGTGCTAAGAACTTGATATACACTATCTCAATTAATGTTAGAAATCTTGGGAGTTCTTTGACTAACATTTTCCATATTCTTAGATGACAACTGAAAAGAGGATGAAGTGTCCGCACAGACTGAAAAGTAATTCCCCGGGTTTCCATTTTTCAAGAGGAACTGTCAATCAGAATCAGAGTAACATACTCCTAAAGTCAAGCAATAAATCTCTCTAAAATAGAACATTTCCCAAAGTAAATACATTCAATTATAATAACTCGTAGTTACACTAAGAAAACAAGGAACAGAAACTATTTCGAGTACTTACAACCACATAGTATGTTTGGCACTGTGAGTGATAAAGGACACATCAGAGGGTTGAGGAATTTACAAGCTACTGCTACTTTGGGGAGAAAGAAATACAAGCACCTTAAAACTTAAAAATTTGAGAACACACACACACACACACACACACACACACACACACACACACACACACACACACACACATGGGGAGATGCAGATGTCCTGCAAATAAGAGTTTAGAGAGATTGCTGAACGTGAGAGAATTACTCCTGCAGAGGTAATCCTTCAGATATCTATTTAAATATTGGTAAATATTCTTGGGAAGGAATCTCAACTTCATTGTTTTCTGATATCAATTTCCTTGAAAACTTTATAGTATATCATTGCACTTCCATTCAGTTTTTTAATTTTATTTTTCTAATTTTTGATATTATAATACAGTGACATCATTTCTTCCTTCCCTTACCTCCCTTCAAGCCCTCCCATATGTCCCCTTACTCTTTGTCAAACTCATGACCTCTTCTTTCATTAATTGCTGTTACATGCATATATGTATATGTATACACACACACACATACACACACACACACACACACACACACACACACACACATCCATAAATATAACCTACTCAGTCTGTATGATTTTACTCATATGTATTTTTTAGGGATGACCTTTTTGTCCTGGACAATCAATTTGCATGCTCATTCCTGGAGAAGACTGTTTCTCACACTCTCAGCATTCTTTAGTTACCTGTAGTTCTTTGTGTAGAATCAAGCCTCATGGATTTTTCTGTATTCACTTTGGCATGTCTTTTGGTGTCATCCTCCCAATGATTCATGTCGAATAAAATCTTCATTTGAAGTTCTCATCCCATTAGATTTGAAATATTAGAGCTGTGTAAGCACGTGTTTCTCTACTTTGCTTTCATGTAACAGATATTAGTGTCCACATACCTAAAATAGTCTTTCCATGATGTTTTGAACTGCTCTTCCTGATTGAGATAGGCCAGTTTTTAGTGTGTACATGTCTCTTTTCAGTGCTAAATAAAGAGGGGAAACAAGGTTTTTTTTGAAATCAATCCAACAGAGCTAAAATAAAATTCTAACAATGGAATTGCCTTTTTGCCCTTAAACAAGAGTCTTAATAGCAGATGTTACTACATCTGGCTTCCCTTGTTATTCTCCAGCTGCAGAAATTAAAACTTACTCAGAATCCGTTACAGAATCTAATGGGAGCTTGCAAATGCTGACCAAATCCTTCTTCCCAACTGCTCTATTAGGATAGCAGGTGAATGGCTGGACAAGCCCCACCAGAGCAAACTCGTTTCCTAGGTAATTAGCAAGGAATTAAGATCGAGGTCACAAACTTCTTAGCTTTTCTCAGTGATGATTTCACATGAGAACCTGATTGAAAGCTTAACTGGTTCCTCATCATCAACCCTCCAAGGTCACAGAATCCCTGAAAGTACACTATGAGTGCTTTTGAGAAGTGGTAACTAGAGCAAGGGCTTCTTAAGTAACTTCCATGTGAGGTTAATAACGCATGAGTCAGAAAACAGCAGGTGTTAAATATATATTGATTTGGCTTCTGCCACTTTGAATTCATTACGAACTATCCATAGGTGAGGAATGGTGGCTACTTCATAGTTACGCACTGTGCTAGATTTGTATGGTACTTTGCTTTAAAAATAAGTATATATTAAATGAAAGTATTAATTTAATCTTCATAAATAGATGGCACACTAATAGCTAATAGCTTCAATAAATACACACCATGGAACCAATAATATTCCTGGTAGAGAAACAGTTTATAATAAAATTAATTGTAGCTTCCATTGTCAGATAATATTAACACTGCATAATGGAAATCAAACACTATGTCAATTATTTAGAAAATCTTACACTTCAGAATATTCTCCAAATATAGCTTATCTAAAGCATGGCACATGCACGACAAATTGCAGGTTGTTTGTAGTGGGTAGCCATTCCAGCTTTGATCTGGAAGTTCCAACCCCCATTGAGACTTCGGCAACTGTCACACCTACAAGGCGGGCCAAGGGAGTCGCCTGGAGACCTGAGATCTGGATGGGCGGCGCATGCACTCGGTTCCGGGACCTTGGACGGTGAAGGTGGGCCAAGTAGAGCTCCGGAGAACACCGCTGGACTGTGATACACCTTCCCCAGACCCCGCGACCTACCTATCCCTTAACTTGTAAGTTACGCCATTAAATAAATCTCCTTTTAACTACATGGAGTGGCCTTAATAATTTCACCAATATCTGGCGCCCAATGTTCGTGGTACGAATTCACAAAAAAGCTGCTTGTCTGTGGTCTTGTGGGCCCCAGCTCAGGCCCAAGCTACACTCAGCCAGTAGGAGGATCCCGAGTTTGAGGCTGGCCTAGGAGGTTTGGGAGAGGCTTCAGCCCGGGCCGAACGACAAACAGTGGTGGGACTATGGAGACAAAAGCTCCACGTTGCCAGCTCCTTCTCATCGTGTTGGTGACTGCAGTGATGATGCTACCTGGGATGAAGGGTTTACTGCTGCTGGTTCAGAGAAGAATTGCCAGGACCATCGTGTTACAAGAAAGCATCGACAAAGGTCAGTTTGGAAAAGTTTGGCAAGACAAATGGTGGGGAGAAATTGCTGTGAAGATTTTCTGTTCTAGGGAAGAATGTTCATGGTTCCGAGAGACAGACATTTATCAGACTGTAATTGCTCCAAACCACAGAGGAGGCACAAAAAAAAAGTCTGCAGGGAACCATGACCACGCCTAATAGTGACTTTGAAATCTTCATAAAGACGACAGGACTCCACAATGATGATTCCACATAGACTATGGTAAAGCCATTAGGCTGGTTAACACCACGGAAAGATCTGCTTTGGACTACAAACTGTTAAGGACAATTTTGAGATGACTAGCTGAGATGATCCAGCCTGACAGACTACTTGAGCAAGGACTTGTAACAAGCCCTGAACTTTCCTACTATCAGTGACTGGACAAATGATACAGGACTTGACAAGTAACTCAAAAATTTTCTTTTCAAGATTCCCTAAAGATATCTTCACCCCTAGAAAGCAAAAAGAAAAAGAGAATATAGGTATGAGATAGATCATCGAATCTACTCTGAGATAAAAGATAAAGAAATAATAGGATAAATAGGTAGATCACTGAATCTACACTGAAGAAAAAGGGAAAGATATAAAAATGACAAAAGGTAGACTATTGAATGTATTATGAAAAGAAAAAAGAGAGAATATGGTTATGATAAGATAAAAAGGGAGATTATGGAATCTACTTTTAAAAAGGAACTACTTGTTTTAAATAAGATAAGTAATGAAAATTTTTTGTCTGAATTTGTCAAATGTTACTGGACTGGACATTGTTATATATAATGGAATTTTTTATCTGAATCTGTCAAGTGTTAATGGACTAGACATCATTAATGTAATTTTTGACTGTATATATTGTATATACTTATTAGATAGTTTTTCTTGTATTAGTTACAAGCTTTTTTTAATTTTAGACAAAAAGAGAGGAAATGTGGTGGTATTGTGTGTAGCTAAAGTTTTCCTGCCTGGCCCACAGTCAGGACAAATCTCTCTCACCTGCCAGTCCCACAGTCGCTCAAACCCGACCAAGTAAACACAGAGACTTAAATTGGTTACAAACTGTATGGCCGTGGCAGGCTTCTTGCTAACTGTTCTTACAGGTTAAATTAATCCATTTCTATAAATCTATACCTTGCCATATGGCTTGTAGCTTACCGGCATCTTCACATGCTGTTTCTCATCATGGCGGCTGGCAGTGTCTCTCTGACTCAGCCTTCTACTTCCCAGCTTTATTCTCCTCCTTGTCCCGCCTACACTTCCTGCCTAGCCAATGGCCAATCAGTGTTTTATTTATTGACTAATTAGCAACACATTTGCCATACAGAACATCCCACAGCAATTGTGTTCCCCAAAATATTGTGTATCCTAATAAACTTATCTGGGGTCAGAGAACAGAAAAGCCACAATATTAAACATAGAGGTTAGGCAGTGGTAGCACACGCCTTTAATCCTAGCATTCCAGAGACAGAAATCCCTCTCGATCTATGTGAGTTCAAGGCCGCATTGGAAACAGCCAGGCATGGTGATTCATGCCTTTAATCCCAGAAAGCAGTCTTTCATCCCAGGGAGTGGTGGTAGAAACAGAAAGGTTTATAAGGAGTGAGGACCAGAAACTAGAAGCATTTGGCTGGTTAAGCATTTTGGCTGGTTAAGCATTCAGACTTCTAGCAGCAGTTCAGCTGAGAGCCATTGGGATGAGGACACAGAGGCTTCTAGTCTGAGGAAACAGGACCAACTGAGGAATTGACAAGGTGAGATAGCTGTGGCTTGTTCTGTCTCTCTGATCTTCCAGCATTTCACCCCAATACCTGGCTCAGGTTTGATTTTATTAATAAGAACTTTTAAGACTCATGCTACAGTTGTTCCTTTCAATATCCAAACCTTCATGATATAGTGAATATGGTTTGCTTTTAAAACATTTTTGATGAATTTGAATTACCAGACTTTTGAATTCCAAGAACATCAAGATCTTAGCAAATAAGAGTAATTTTTTAATAAAACAAACCCTGATAGCACAACTATATATAGCAGAAAACTGTAAATAATATATTGACTCATTTTTTAATTCTTAGCAATTCAAGGAAAAACGCAAATGTAGATGATACTAAGCATCACACCTATATTTGTACTTCTCAGCACCCTCTCCTCCAGCAATCTTGCCATCTCTACTTCAGCCACTCAAGCCATGGCCATACCCTCAACACTGTAACTTCCATGACTGTACCTGGTGTCTCTAGCTCTATGGTCACACTGTCTATCTTTCACTCCTTCCAGTACGCCAATGCTGAAAACACTTTGAACTTTTCCATTTGAATTCCCATTCCTTCAACGCCTCTCATCTTGCTACCCAACAACTTACAATACATTCTCATTTGTTATAATTATCTACTACAAAAATACTCAATTCTCTTGCCTCTTTCACTTTGTTATGAAACTACGTTGATGACAAAATGACAGTTCTTATAAAATCTGATTAGCTAATGACTACATCTGTATTCAGGCAGTTCTACATGGTAAAATAAAAACACAAAATCTCATTGATCTTTTAATTTTATGACCACAAAGATCAATGGACATGTAATGATGACTGCCTTCTTTCAATAGTATGTTCTCCTCTTTACCCTGATAGATAGTTCAAATTTTCCCTGTAAATCCTTCCTTCTATTACCTCCTTTCCACACCTCTTTTCAAATCCTTATTTTCAAATAATGACCTATTCCCATTTCACTAAAACAAGCAAAATAATTTCCTTGGAGCCATAATAGTTTATTAACTTAAATCTCTATCCACATACCTAGCTTCCCCACCTATGAATATATATGTATAATCTTGCTCCCATCTAATGATAAAGCCTCTATTTGTTCCCCACATCCTACCCAATCTGACTAAAGAATATCACTTTAGCAATACTCCCTTTCTTGTCTACAATATCAGTTTGCTTTAGTTTATTTCTACTGGATTATTATATTCATAGCTGCAAATGTTGTTATATCTTCCAACGGAATAAAATAAAAATAAAAAACAAGTTCTTGACCCATTCACTTCTATGCTCATCATCAACTACTTTCAGCTTGATTTTTTTTATAGTCACTCCTTCACTCCTGCCATAATGTATTGTCTCCTGCTCAGATGTCTCTCTCAAACATTCACACACACACACACACACACACACACACACACACCACCTGAACTCTGTTCTCAACCTAGTCACCAGAGTGGCCCTTTAAAAACTTAAGTCAGATCCTCTTACATCCTTTCATAAGCCTGGCAGCGTGATCCTCTGTCTATTATGTAAATTCATGGTAAAGTTAAAGTCTTCAAAACACCTCAAAGGGACATATGTAAACAAACTATAAATCCATATTATTTAAAACTTCAACTGACTCCAATCTCTATACCTTTACCTTTCTCTGTTCTGATTTTATTCATAGGACTTAATACCTCCTAACATGTGATGTAATCTGCTTTCATGTGGTGCAATCCATTTGCTTATTTTAAAATGTATACAAAAAGAAGAATGCTTAACAGAAGGGATGCTCCATATCTATTTGTTAAAGAAGGGTGGAAAGAAAAAAAGGAGTGGAGGAGGTGAGGAAAAAGGGAAGTGTGAGAGAGAAGAGGTTCTGCTTTCATTTCTATTTCTGTGCAAAAACACTCTGACCAAAAGCAACTTAGGCTTATACATCCAAGTTACAAGTCTATCATTGATGGAAGTCAGAGCAAGAACTCAAGCAGGAAATTAAATTTGAAACCATGGAGGAACACTGCCTACTGGCTCACTATATGGCTCATACCTTTCTTATGCAGCCCAGGCCTACCTGCCTAGGGATAGTAGGCTGGGCCCTCCTACATCAATCTTCAGTCAAGACAAACACCGCAAAGACAGGGCCACAGGCCAATCTTATCTAGGCAATACCTCAATCTAGGCTCCCTTCTCATGTGACTCTAGACCATGTCAAATTGACAGTTAAAGGTAACCAGGACAGAGAATAATCTCTGTATATTTGCATATATTATATCTACAGTAAGATTCAAAATTTCCCAAAGGCAAATACACATCACAGAATGTCATTTAAACAGAAGAGATAATTGTTGCGCTTCATAAATTCTTTCAATATTATGTTTTGGTGAATTATTGCAAGTTCTACACACTTTCTTGGGTTATTGCTCCTTTCTATTTTAAATTCAGAATATTTTTGTTGATTCTCCAAACTTTCTGTGCATGCATAAATAAATAAGTCTTGCCAGACAAGGTGGTGCATGCTTTTAATCCCAGTATTTAGGAGACAGAGACAGACTGATCTCTATGAGTTCAAGGCCACATTGATTTATATGGCAAAGTCCCAGGCCTGCCCAGGATACATAATGAGATCCTGTCGAAAGAAAGAAAGAAAGAAAGAAAGAAAGAGAGAGAGAGAGAGAGAGAGAGAAGAAAGAAAGAAAGAGAGAGAGAGAGAGAAAGAAAGAAAGAGAGAGAAAGAAAGAAAGAGGGGGAGAGGGAAAGAAAGAAAGAGGGGGAGAGGGAAAGAGAGGAAGGGAAGAAGGGAGGAAGGGAGGGAGGGAGGAAGGAAGGAAGGAAGGAAGGAAGGAAGGAAGTCTCCATCCAAAGGCGTTTTGTTACTCTGTTTACGAAAACATAATTAAACGATGGTGTCTCTATAAGGGCAAGCACCCTAAAGATAGTATATCTACGTTTGTGAGTAGTGTTTCTCCCCCTAGTTTATTTATCTCCACTTGTCAGTACTACATACCTCATAAGAGGCTAACTACCTCGAACACTGCAGAACTACCTAATATTGTTTGCTCAAGTCCATCATTGAAGGCAGCACAGAGTTCATTGCACCATAGCAGCCACAAAAGAAGGCTTCAGTTTCAAAATTAGCTCCCGTTACCAGACTGTGTGTCCTTTAGCAATTCATTTTACTCACTTCCATTTCCATTTTCTCAACTAAATTTGAGATCAAATGATTTATTTCATAGAATGACAGTGAGAATTAAGTGCGAATGTGGAGCAGTTTTGCAGCCTGTGAGCTTCTGCACAGATATATTATTATTCCTTAGTAGCATTGGAAGCTTTATTACTGTCATGGATAGTGCTGATTAGCATTGAGTGGGAAAAGTCTAAATGAGTCTAAATGTTCACCAAACACACCATATTGTAAAGAGACCAAACTTGCTAGTAATTTTGCTAATAATACCTTGTTAGTAATTTTAAACTGTCAGATACATTTCTAGACTCAAAGACATGTGTTAAATATTGAAAATTTACTATTAAATACAGAAATGACAAAAAGCAACTTTGACATTCTTTACTTCAAAATTTCATGTTAAATTATCTTGAATGCAGTAATTCAAACTACTTCCTAAAATACAAACCTGTTCACCATTGAGTTCAATATAAACTTCACACTACACCGAAGGGCAAATTTTAATCCTTTGCAGAAACTTCATACTAAACATGTGTTTTAAAAATGTACTATTGCAAGCTACACTCAAGCTAATAGTAGTAAAATAACTTCTCAAAGATGCACAAATCAATATGGTATAATTTCTTTAAAGTAACATTTTCAAGAATATTAAGTTTTTTGTCTTTTTTGTTTGTTTGTTTGTTTGCAACAGGGTCTCACTGGGTAGACCTGGTGGCCTGGAGTTCTCTTTGTAGCCCAGGTTGGTTTTGAACTCACAGATATCTGCCTGTCTCTGCCTCCCTAAACTAGGATTAAAGTTGTGAGATAGCCACCACACATGGCAAGAACATGAGGTTTTAATAACGACATTCATATAAATGTTCTGCTCCTTCCTTCACTACCATTTGGGCTTCAAGTATGATAATAATATTTGAATACTTTGCCATTAGCATTTTTAGATTCATTCACAGCTGATATTTTTATGCCTATACTTCTAGTACACAAATCTTTTTCAGCTCACCACCAGAATAAAATTACCACCTAAAAAGCTATTCAGGGGCAGTATATAGATGAATATTAAAGCACTTGTTCAGCATGTGTAAGACCCTGGGATTAATCTCTAGCATGAGAGATTCATTCAAAAACTCTATGAAAAAGCTTCCATCAATACATTCTACACTGCCTACGCCCTATTCTATCCTATATTTTGCATGAAAAATATTGTATCACGTTTTTATACTCTTATTTCTTAATAACTTAATTCATTGACCTGTGCCCAAATAAAGCTATGGCAATAATAGCATGAGTCAAATACAACCCACCTCTCTTTAAGGTCATGAGACTAAATTGGAATGAGAATATTGTACTCTACTGCTTCTTTTTGGATCTGTTTATGTCAAACACTTAAATATTTTTCTCACGAACATAAAAAAAGATTTAAACAGAGGCATTTCTTTTATTAGATTTACATTTAGAAACTAGCAGTACTCTTAGAAATAAAAAAAAATTCCAAAGAACCCAACCAAACAAAAACAAAAACACCAAACTGAGTGCACAGCAGAGCACTCATTTGATTCAGAGAAAGAGAGAGAGACAGAGAGAGAGAGAGAGACAGAGAGAGAGAGAGAGAGACAGAGAGAGAGAGACAGAGAGACAGAGAGAGACAGACACAGAGAGACAGACAGAGAGACAGAGAGAGAACTGTAGACCCTGATAGAATGGTATTACAGAAACATACAAACTCATGAAAAGGAGAATGCTCCTAAAACCCCAAAATTCATGAGTCCTTAGTGTGACAAGAGACAATCAAAAGCAACTACAGATGTGAGCGGATAGCTAGATCAAAGGTACTTACTGCAAATAAGCTCTGAAACAGTTACTATTCTCTTCAGAGGTCACAAAGTTCAACTTAAGCTCTTTTCAAAATACCTGCTGTTCCTGAGACAGGATCAACACTAAGATCATTTTGTTTCTTTCCTGAACTACAAATTGAGAATTAATTATTCCTTCCATACATTGGGAATACTTCCTAATAGTCTGATTTTGAGCTATGCACATGAATTATGTTTTAACCTACAAGTCATAATTCCTCTGGTGGCCTCAAATGTTTGTTTAACACATAGAAGATGGTCATTTAGGGTTTCTAAACTCAGGACAGCATGTTAAAATTAACAACTGGCCCCATGAAATTTGCCAAATTTATGACATGCTCATAGCCAATGATGAGTACTGTATTCTTTAAGAACATAGCTCTTTCCACAGCAAACATATGAGTAAATTCAAGAAAAATACACTATGACCCAGTCCATTTTGGTTAGCTGTGATACATATGCTGTAGTTGTTTCTCTAATTGTTTTGGATCAGTCCTTGTCACACTAGAGTACTCGTGGGTGATTGTTATTTTAGCTGTGATACATATGCTGTATATATCCTTATGCCTTCTTTGAAATAGATACTTTTATACAAATAATGTAATTTTAAATTGAATTCAACCTCTACATGTTTCTGTACTATCACCCCACTTCATCAGTAAATATTCATAGAGTAAAAATAAAATTTAACAATATAATATGCAAACTACATCGAGACAATTATATATTCTTGAGAACATTTTATAAGAAATGACAAGTAATTATTGTTTTTTTTTTCTTTTTTTGAGTTGTTTTTATCACCTCCCATTCTTTCTTACATTGCAGGTTAGCTGAGAGTTAACTACATAATAAGAAAATTCTACTAAGGTTATCTGCAAATGAGAAAAACAAGAGTATTCATTTCATAAGTAGCCTTGCACATAATAGGCACTTACTAAATATATGCTGAAATGAATAAACAAATTAACTTAACGGGAGAATATCATGTATTATAGAAATGTTACATGTTCAAACTTTGTGCTCTAATTGCCTTATAAACTGAGACCAAAAACTAGTGTACTATGCATAAAATGTACTATGCAGTAAACTTTTTCTGTGAATGAACTTCCTTTATGTCTTCCTCAAATAAAAACCTAGCAAGTACTCATAAATTTTTCCACAAAATCAACTTAGAAGTTTAGTATATTACAGGCTACTTTAAAAATGGCTAGCTTCCCATTAACATCAATGTATATACATATGTACTGTGAGTAAACTCGTTATCCAAAGTTTCTTATGTTTAAGAGTGAATGTCTTCTTTTTATATGTGAATATCTTGTTAATAAACACAAAAACCTTTTATTATTTCAGTTTAATTTTTGAAATATAATCTTGGACAGGACAACATGTCAAAAAATGAAACTCTGAGCTAGAAGATATGACTAGTTTAAAACTCTTAATAGAAATAAAATGAAGCTTCTTCACATAGAAGTAAAACCTTCATTTACAATTACATGCTTAATAGGTCCCACTATTTTAGCTGGATCTCTCTAGTATAATTCTAAAGAATGCAAAATCTCCTAGTGTTTACTAATATACACATGACTCCGATATCGCTTAAAAATTTGGGATTACTTGACAACTGTTAATTGTAAAACATTTATAATCTCAAATACTGCGTAAGTTAGTAAATACAATGAGAGATAATGTGATAATGTAACTACAATAAAGATAGCATGAGTACATAATACACCCACACGAAGAATGGCTCTTATATGCCTTGTTATCACATAGTATATAATTAATAAGTGCTGAACACACAGCACAATTAATCTGATCAATGATGCGGGATCAGAATGATTGAGAAAGTATTTCTTTTTATTTAAGGCACAAAACTTAAATGCCTTCAAATTAAAGACAATAATTCAAAAAAGAGAGTCCCTGCAGTCTGACATATGTCCTCAAAAGAAATTTCAGGTGATAACAACTTAGTGGAACTAAATTACTTAATACTGAACTTAGGGGGCAATTGTACCAAAGCTAGGTTTCACCAGTACTGATAGTGTTATATAGAACAAAGCTTCAGTGTTTGTGTGTATATACTTTCAGAAGGATAATGGTCTAACATACATACAAAATAACAACTTACAGATAGCTATGTTAAGCTTTCTTGTGAATGATCTAATAGGGCATTAAACTCCAGTTTCTTTTGCCTAGGGTAAGGCTCAGAGGTAGAGCACTTGCCTAGCAAGTATGAGGTTCGAGGGTCACTCCACAGTACCACTGGGAAAAAAGAAAACAAACTGACTCATAATTCTTAGAGTAAGGATTGTGTTGGCTTCATTTATGTACTGTACTACTGAAGGCCAGGAAGAAATGATGATACAGTTTTACCCAATAATTGTGGAGTTGTTTTAATGATTTTATTTTAGTACAACAGAGTATCACACAACTGACAGACAATATAAATAATGCATTAGTGGTATAGTAATTTAAATTTATCCAAATACAGTTTGTTATGACAGTACCATGTTATTTAGACAAATGTGGGAAATGGAATTCTACCAAAATAACTGAAAGCTCAGAATCTAACATATTGCTGTAAGCTATAATGGTTATAACTGTTAATCCAATACACCTTTTATACAAACCCATAAACACATGAGTGGAAAAATAGCACAGATGTTCATCTCTAATGCAATTTCCATTCAATTTCCTAAGTGCGGTCCCTGTGTGCAAACTAGCTTAACGTTATGTTTAGCTTGCAAATTCTTTTAATAAATAATGAATGCAATAAAACTAGAAGATCAATGGCAAGCTGAGAAATCATATAAAAAAGGCCTTTTGTGTTCAGGCTGTTGCCCATTTCAAACTTTAATCCAGATACAGATCAATATTACTTCTTTTTTTTTCTTTTTAACCCATCACATAAATAGCAGATAGACTAAATGTAACCTAAATGCTGTTACCAGCTAACAGTTGCCAGAAACCTGATAAGATCATTGGACACAGCTGCAATTGAATGTTTAATACCTTGACATACACACTACATTACATACTAAGCAATAAATTTGTATAAAAATAAAAAGGTCATATAGCAATAAAACACTAAATGTCATTATTTTTTTAAACTTTCCAGTGCTATATATTTTTCCAGTAGTGCAATTAAAAACTTTTCACTAGAGTTTTCACTAATATATTAAATAATCACAATTGGTCAAAAGAGTGCATAGATAGAAATAATTTCAAACTCAAGGTTCCTATATGAAAAGAATTTTTACTCTTCAAAATTAATTATACCTGATAGAATATGGTATTCCCTTAATTAGGTAGTAGGGAAGATACTTCATGTAAATTTGAGTTTGAATATTATTGAGACTTCAAATTAATTGGGAAAAAAATGAATCATGTTTTTTAGTGTATTTGTTTCCATTGTAGAATGAAAGATGGAATCTTGCCTAATCAAATCCTTTTAGAGAAGTATTTGCTGTTTAAAAAGAGGATCCCAAGTCAAATACCACATGCATTGCACTGACGTACCAATCTAAATAACTAAGAACAACTTTATGGCACTACTCTTCTTCCACTTATTATTTCTTGCCTATTTAAAATATTAGAACACCTCCCCTGAGCTTTCAATAAAAGTAAACATAAAAAGTCATAATTTATATCAGAACATAATTCATGTCAAAGAATCAAATTCAGCATAATAGGTTGATACCTTTGTATGTGTATTTGTGAAAGGTTTATGGCACGATTACAAATGATTTTACACTGGAGTTAAAATTTCAGGATTATATCTAACAACTGCACACTTCATATAACTATTATGCAGCAGTTACATTAAGAGCAGATATCAATTTAAATAATTCTGTAAAAACAATAAATGTGTGTATGATTATATTCATTCAGTTAATGTGAATTTGATGCCTAAAATACACAAAGTATTAGGTTTACTGATGTTTTATGATGAATTTTACTGAAGTTAAAAAATGGTTCCTAAGACATTATTACTATTATATGTATATACGTATATATCTCCAAGGCTTTTTATTGTATTAATAAATTCAGTTACTCTTTAAATATGTAATATTGAATTCTATATGAAATAATTTGTATTTAATCTTATATCCTCACTCTTGCTATAATAATTTCGCCAATTATAATATATAAATTTAGCATTAAAAAAGAAAGAGATGAGACCTCACAGTGAAGACATGCACAGGTTTTAAACAAAATTTTAAGAACCTAGTTAATTATTCCCAGTTTGGGTCAAGTTCATAACTTTCTTTTCACACTTGACTATAGATCATAAGCCATATTTTAGTTTCTGAAATTACTACCTGAAGACAAAGTTTTCTTGAAAGTTTGATTATCTGAACCTTATCATTTAACATTGTTTCTTGATGTCCTAGTCAAAGTAAGAATGCAGTTGTGCTTAAAGAATGTTATAAATTACTATAAAGAGTATCTATTTCTAAAATCCTATTCATTATATATGCTGATGATGGAGCTTAGGGCCTTACATATGGTAGATGGGTGACAGACCATCAACCCACATCCCTGGCCTTAAATGCTGTTGTTTTAAATATATATTTTTCACAAAATAAAACAAATCAAAGATTAAATCTCCTTTGGAATTTTTCATTTTTAAATATATATTAATTTAAAAGTTCTATCACCTACAATATTGGCTCACACATGTTTCATGTCAACTGATACTGTTGTTTTTCTCTGAAAACCAATATAATGAGGAAAGAGGTTAAATTGAAAGTATGGAAGTTATAATGTTTAATGAAAGTAAGTAATTTCAATATATTTATATGAAAGTCCTTTAGGTGTATGTATATGCTCTTCTCTAGTCTAGGAAATGAAACTATAGAGGTAACACTTATGGTTAAAAATGTTTTATGGTTTTCAAATAATCAGGATATATATAAATTATATTTACTAAGATGAAATAAAATTTTCTAAGATTTCTCAGTTTCACAAAGTGAGGAAATGATTAATACACAATAAACAGATTTTCTCCTTCCTGCTAAAAAGATATTAAATGCTGAAGGAGTTCCAAATCCCTTGGTAAAACTATACTGCAGCTGCATTAAGCCAACAAAAAGCTTATTAGTAAGGCTTTAAAAACTAACACCCTTCTATAATCAATTTGGATACAGTATTATTCTATTTACAATGGCATTTTCAATGTGTCCCAATCATATATTACTAATTCTCCTTTTTTGTCTCATGATTAAATATTAATGGACTGGCATTATTAAGCAGCCACCCTTTATTTAGGTTTATAATATATTGGGTTTCACTATTTTAGAATGGTTAAAATATAGTATAAAAATTAAAAATCCTTTTCAGAAAAATCTTTTGACTGCTTTGATATTTTACTCTGATTTCTAAATAAAATAATATAAATGTAGTTGTTCTAGCAGAAAATGGAAAAAGGGATGCCGCCACTTTAAAAGCTTCAATCTCTTTGACATTGCTGGCAGTGTATGGGAACATTAATGCATCTGTCATGATAACAAGCTAAGAATAACATCTAGACATCAAACCGAGCAGAGAATCCATCTGAAGTGATTCATTCAGATCTGTCTCATTGATTTATTAAACACAGGGCAACATCTGCAGCCTCACAGAGCCGCTTGGTGAAATTAATGCAAGATCAATTCAAATGGAAAAAAGTGTAAAAGAGATAAATCAAAACACAATTTGCATGCAGTTCTACAATCAGGCTTATTGGGTGCAAATGTTCAATTTCCCTTCCAAAGCAAATGTGTTTAAATGTTGTTTTATCTTTGTAGAATTGTGTGATCTGAAGTGACAGTGAAGAGTTTTGCAGGTTGAGCTGGTGAAACGGAAAAAAAAAAGAGAAAGAAAAAAATGCTACTAGAGAGCTTTTGAATATGCAACAAGAATATCATTAATACCTAATTGTTTTGCTTTGAGGATGACTTTTAGCCATAAACACAATATAGTCAGTTTTAAATCAACTAGGTTGGTTTAAACATATTTGAAATATGTAAAGTTGATAAACAAAAATCATATGTATCTTTGGAAACAAGATAAAGTGCCACTGGAGATCTATATTGCCAACTGAAACGTATTGTGATTAGAGATTATCACAATTATACTTATCTACAAGAAGCATTTTTAAAGCATCTAGACAAAATAAGATTACTTAAAATAGCACCAAATTATTCAAACTTCATAATTTCTACTTCAAGTATTAAGAATTTCTTACATAAAAGCGTATAAAAGACAATCACATTCTAATTATCTATTGACATTCATGTACTGTGTGTGCATTGAGAATAATATCATACATAAAACTCCAAATATGTACTACTCTATCACATTCCTTACCTAACATGTAAGTATTTGAGGTTAACAAGAACAGCCAGTCAGTAGCTAGAATATCTAGCTAAATTAAAAATTAGGCAGAAATGTATGTTTAAAATGAAGGTAAACATTAAAGTTTTGTATATTAACATATGACTGCATTGCTATAATTGTAATATTAACACTATTCTCTCAATACAAGACTAAGGATTATTGATTATGTGGCTGATTTTAAGACACAATGACTGTCTCATCACCACTCTATGAAATAAGAGACATGCATTCATTGCACAGATTCATTTCTATAACATTTTTATTATCTGTGAAAATATCTGTAATACTGAGCACCAATCTAGAAAAGTTATACAAGTTCTTTAAAAACTTGATGAAGCTTAATTTTATTGTAAATGCAAAACAACAGTTTCACAGTAAACTATGTTTCTCTGTATAGATTGTGAACCCTAAAGGGTGCATCAAGCTTGACTGCAAAGCCAAATTCATTGAGTGCTTACAATAACCATCTTTCTAGTATTTGAAAATAGTTTAAATATTATAGTTGCTATTAAATTCACAAAAAGTTATTCCAACATCAAAAGACCCATATGTTCTGTTTATATACTGTCAAATAAAATATAAGTGAATCATCGTGAATTTTAATTGTAAAAACAAATTTGTGTTTGAATAATGTCAAATAATGTCACCAAATAATCATTACAAGGTTTTCTTAATCAGACAGTCTTGTTTCTACAATCATCTATTTAACTATACTTGTGACTGAATAACATTTAATTAATTGCTCCCCAAATGAAACAAAATGCTGATCCTGAAATCTGACAATGTTACTTTTATGTAGGCAAGTAGGTTAAAAGGAGATATCGCTAAAATGTGTTGGTCTATTTGCATATTTAGTAAGACTAATTTGTCATTTAGTATATGACTGCTCATATACTTGGAAGAATGCAGTAAGGAAGATCCAATACACAAAGAGTGAAGATTTTAGACATATGCTATCTGAATCTGCCCATCTCTGGCATTGAACTTTCTGAGTTTTCCTGTAAAGCAATGAAACAAAAAATGTTTTCAAAATATAAAAGAAGATATTTTCCATGATTGGGGATCTTTGAATCATCATTTTCTTAATAATCATCAAAATAATGTCTTTATTATTAAGTTTCAAGTAAAAGAACGTGAAGAGAAATGTTGTAAAGCCCTTTTCAAAGGCATCATTGCAATGATATAAAGCTCACCTTACCTAATAGAATAATAAATGATCAGGAGTTTTGTTGTACTATTCTCTAGTAGTTGAAGCGCACATAACTTCACAACTTCTTTTCTGAGAAGACAACTTTGAATGCTTCAATAACTGACTAAAACAAATGACAATAACAGAATTCTTATCATGACTCTTAGTACTATCAAAAATGATTATATACATGTATATATGCACATATAGATATTGATCACTCGTGTTTCTTCAGTGTGAATTGCACTGAACCATATCAAAAAGCTACTTGAAGGCAATATATTAGGGTTTCTGAAAATAAGAAATTTGAAATGATTGATTTTATGAGATAACATAGAGAAGAGTACAAATTAAAACATTCTAGTCAGGACATGTACTCGTCACCACATATTCGACAAAGAAGTATGCTTATTATTCAGGAAAAAAAATTGCCAAAAGCACCATTACAATAATAGGCCTGCAACAGTATCTTACGAAATTCTATCCATCAGAATGAGTTTCCACTCAACTGAATGTGTACTTTTTCCCTTGTACTCTCCTCCCCCTCACCTTTAGAAAGAAGTAAGTCATGAATCCTGACGAACAATCTTCTTTAGCCAAGTCTACATTGGGAACATCGCTCATCTTCTTGGGTGTGTTTAAATGATCTTCCCCTCCTTATGACATAATTCTGCTCTTTTGCTGCATTTCTCTTCTCTTACTGACCTTGTGTCTCACCTACTTTATGCTATCATTTTGAGCCTAGTGCCTACTTATAACCCTCACTTCTCTTTTTACTGAATTAAAGTCACAGAAATATTGCAGACCTAAACACTATCTTCAGATTTCATTTAAAATAATAGATCCCGTTACCTACAGTAATGAAGCCTTTTTCATAAGCATCAAATTTTATAATTTTATTAACACCTTCATGAGGGTATTTGCATCAGCAAAATTTGCTAATATCACTTCATTATTAATTAGATTCTTCCCAGTAATTATATTTTTCTCTATAAAAAACTACAATGTATGTGTTATACATAGTAGTTTTCCTCCCCTTCCATGCTGTATTCAGAAAATAGGTTTCATAATTTTTACAATTATATATTTCAATACTTGTAAGAAAATTATTCAAAACATATCATAAAATATAATAAAATGCACAATGCATTGTGTCACATATACATTTCTTCATATTTAATATTTTTCTATTATCATTTTATATAAAATAAAGTAAAATTATTTGCTATGAAAATTATAAGGAATAAATAAAGCTTAATTAGATTAAGACAGTAACCTAAAACATATTATAGCAGAGTGCCAAAATAGTATAGAATGACCTGTCTCAGGATCCTAAGTAATTCATCATTTTCACTTTGATATCTCTCATTAAAATTTAAGAAAAGTTCTTATTCATAGAAACAATCAAAAATCACACTAAAATGATAACCTGTTTACTTTTAGAGTAAAACTCATAACTATTTCTCAAGAATGAGAGAATCATTTATTCACAAAGGAAACAAATCTCTGT